>NC_062563.1:84552850-89552850 GCF_022837055.1 Prionailurus viverrinus | reverse complement strand
AAATCCAATAGGAAGTTTGTGGTAACCCTTTTCCGAATTTGTTCAAAAGTGCTGTAATGTAGAGGCTAGTGGCTTGCTCTGAAGACTTGAAGCCATGTTGTGATGGTGCATGCCCCACAAGAAGCTCCACTGTATTTCCACAAGAATACATGTATGAGGGTGTTAATTTTGACATTGTTTCTTGTTGAAAATAGTGGAAGCAATCTAGGTATTCATCACTGGGGGACTGATAAGTAACATTGGTGTTTACGTATGATTGATTGTAATATATGCAACATGTGCCAAGCTATTTAAAAATTTTTTTTAACATTTATTTATTTTTGAGAGAGAGAGAGGGAGAGAGAGAGAATGAGCAGGTGGGGCAGAGAGAGAGGGAGACAGAATCTGAAGCAGGCTCCAGGCTCTGAGCTGTCAGCACAGAGTCCGACGCCAGGCTCAAACTCACAAACTCCACGATTGTGACCTGAGCCGAAGTCGGATGCTCAACCTACTGAGCCACCCAGGCGCCCCTATGCCAACCTATTTTAAATGATGAACAACCTTTATATGTAATAATATATAAAGGTTTCAGAAATATAGTGCTGGGGGATCAAAGTAAGGAGCAATACAATTGATAGCTCAATATCATTTATATAAATTAACCCATGAAATAATACTATACATACTTATTTCAAAGGCACACTTATACATATATATGTATATGTGTATATATATGTGCATATGTATATATGTATGTATATAAAGAAAGAAAGAAAAATTTCATTTGAATGACATGTCTTTTTCTATATACTAGAGTGGGTGCCTGTGTTGATAAGGGGAATGGGACTGGGAATGAGGCATAAAAGAAAAAAATAAAAATGCATAATATTACATACTTCAACAGTGTTTCTTGAACTAGGGTAGTATTATAAAATCAACTCTTTGCAAGTGATGCCTTAATAAAATGCTCTGAACTGTTGCTACTTGAATGTCATGGTATCAGAGAAATCCCATTAACATTTGTCAAAGAGGCTTCTGGGAATTTTCTTTAGTACCACCTCTACCCTTAAAATCTAGGTAGAATAGTCACAAAACACAGGTGGAAGGTTTTATGTATTTCTTCTTTTTCTTCTGTGCTACTTGAAAACCTGTATTTCTTTTTAAGATCATTGATATACATGGTCGGGCCACCAACTAGTTTTCTTTATCTATTTTGGGGAACCAAAATAGAAAAGAATTTGATGTTTATGGCAAGGAGTATGTACACATCTAATATTCATAAAGTGAATTTTAGTCACCATACATTCTTTAAAATTCACTCTTTCAAAGAAAAACAGCTGTATCAAGCAACTAAATAATACTCTATTCACTTAACAAGTATTTATTGCAGATATGTTTTATCCTATATGGGTAGGTATCAAACCAGTTAGCATTCTAGACTCTGAAGAGGTGCATCAGGGATTCCTTGCTTGAAAAAAAAAAAAAAAAAGAGTTCCTTACTGCAAGTCTCAGCACCTTTGTAAACATGAAAGAAAGACATTGAGATGGTTCTTGGTGTTAAAGAGGGAAAGAAATGTAAATGATATGATTAGCAAGTGTTCTGTTTTCATTTTAAGCTTTTCATCTGTGGTCAATGAGTGAAACACATTTCCTCATTAAAGCAATTTGGATGTAAGTTTCCTGAAACCACATTAGGCTGTCCACCTCCCCTGAAGTTTAGTATGACTTAGTCTTGATTTGAGGGAGGGGAGAGATTCAGAAGGAAACCTTCACCCATTCTTGGAGAGGGGAGGGGGGGAAAGCTACTTTTGTCAGGTTGCTGGAAGGAGGCTCTTTGGAACTAGGCAGAAAAACCTGCCTAGGAAAAGGAGCGGGTAATAAAAATAACATGAGCTGGTATCAGACACATTTTTCTTGCTTTCAGTAAACTTGGTAACTTTGGCTTTCAGTTTGCTTACAGGGATAGGAAAATGTATTTTAAAAAGCTGTTGAGAAGAATACGTGAGATAATAAGAGTGTTATTATAAAGCAGATAATTAAAATATATTATTTTATAAAGCAGATAATTAAAAATATTTGTTTCCTTGTGGCTTCTGTGAAATATCCTCTATGAAAATGGCAAGCACAGAGGATCTTGTTTAATGTCTGGTGCTATATGTATCTCCTCTTCAACAGGTCTTCAAAGTATGAAAATAGAAAAGGATCAAACTATAATCCTCATTAGAAGGAAGGAGAGTTTTGTCTTTTTTCTCCACTCAGTAGTAGGTGTAGCCTGAAGCTGTGCTGTAGTCAGCATACCACATTGCTGAGTCCGTTCAAGTTTAGGGGTTTTGTGTTTCTTCCATGGCATTTTCACACACACTTCATCTTACTTGAGCCTCGAGATACCAGTCTGACATAGGCAGGTTTTGTAGTGAACATCTTATACGGACCTGGTGGTTGAGGGAATTTGAGGTTCAGTGAGATTAATTGATCTGCCTGACGGATCATAGAGCTAGTGATTGGCCAGACTGGGAGCCAAGTCTGATTTTATGAGTTGTATTTGAAAACGTCTTTTTACTTTCCTGTATTAATGTTTCTGTTGCGGAGGCAAGTGCTATAAAGTAAGTAAAGGGACTTTTTCCATGACGATACATTCTGAAAGTATCACTAAAAAGTAAACACGTTGGCATTGTTTTGCCTTAATATCTGGTCTTTGAAGTTTGAGAAGGAAGAACTGTTTATAAAATTTTTAATTAAGAAAGCAATGCTCTTGGTGGTTTCTGGAAAAAAAAGAAAGTATTTAAAAATAAGAGTCATGCCCTACCTTCTAATACTGGCAAAGACTTGGAAATCAGATATAAGGACCTGGAGAAAGACAGTCGCATAAACCACATTGGTTTTGGCTTAGAAAAATGACTGCAGTGGAGAGAGATGGGCAAACTGTATTTCATAGTTTGCTCCTTAGATTGGGAATGTTGCCTTCTGGGGAACTCTAATAATGTGTTAGTGTCGTCACACCAGGTCTCTTTGGTCCTGTCAGTGTTCTGTGACTGCTATGTAAAATTTCAGGCTTGCTGAGATAGCTCTCTATAGTTCATGCTAAAGATTTATTTTTAATTAAAACTTAGCCTGCACTCCCTCCCTGCTCTTCATTCTAGACCTGGCTTGGGAAAATCAGGAGGGGAGGGGTAGGTGCTAATAGTGCTGTTTTAAAAGGATCCCTGCCAGTGCTAAGTTAGGCAGAGCCAAACTTATTCTGGACTCGTCTTCGGGTAGATCATCCTTCCTTGGCTTGCCAAATAGCCCTTCATAATGCCAGGTTATTGTGCAGTTTGTTCCAGCATCAGGCTTCATTTGGGCCCTCCCATTCAGAAAAGAGCAAAACTTTCCCCTCTTTCCAGGCATAGCATTATTACTCTCTTAAGGGAGACTTTCAGATACTGGTCTGTTCCAAAGACCTTCTGTTAAAACTTTTCTGCTGTGCAGGGTGTCTTCTGTTGCCTGAAATCATCTCATACAATTATTGTAGAGTTGCATACTTGGCATTCATAGGGAGGAGTCCTCAGGCAGCCAGCTAGCTACCTTGTCTGTAGTCAGAAGTGGTAGATGACAGGGTCACCAAAGTAGTAGTTTTATGGTCATCTTACTGCTACCAGGAGGGTGAGTCCCCTTCTAGGGGCCAGCACTGTTACTTCTAGCCACTTCTATTCTCCCCTGTCCACTTCAGAGAGAGCACTTTTTTTTTTTTCCCTTTCCTTGTGTCCTTTATTTTGGCATCTGGTAGTTTCTATACTAATTCCACCATTGTCTGCTCTAGGCTCTTTCTGCAACTGAGCTGGTAAGATCAGTTAATGGACACTGTAATGCCTTTGATAAAAGGGAACCAAGGAAATATCTTAATTTTTTTTTCTAAATGTCATTCCCTATTTTAAAAAAATAGAAAAATATGAAGAAACCAAATTACAGTTCTACCATAGTTTTGGTCTGCTTCTTTGTAAAATATTTGATATACTTTAATAAAAATTTAATTGTACTATGTGCATTTCTTTATGATTTAGATTTGCTCCTCTCCCTATTACATATACCATATCACAAATATCTGTTCATGTCAAATGCAGACCCAACATTATTGTTTTTATTTCCCTTGTATACATTTACTTAATCCAGTATAGTTAGAATTAATCATGTAATGATGATGATGATGGCAACTATTTATTGAGTACTTACTACATACATACTAGGCATCATATTGTATGATTTACGTACGTTGTTTTATTTAAGTCTCATAGCAACCCTGAGAAGTATATATATTAATATCCTGATTTTGCAGGCAAGGCAATTGAGACTTAGTGTGTGTAAGTTGCTTAAGATCACAAAGTTAGAGGTAAACTAGGGTTCTAACCCATACTTTTCAAATCTGAATACAAGTTCTTTCATCGGTGCATATTTTAGACATTTTTTTCATCACTTATCTGATTATCACTTTAGGTAAAATTGTTAAAGTGAATTAAAGGGCATATGCATTTTAAGCTTCCTGATACCTAAACTTTGAGAAAAGTCATGCCAATTTGCATTTCTTAACATAACAGTATAGAAGTGCAATTTTACCATATTTTCAGCAATATTGGGTGCTGTCTTATTTCTTTTGCTAATTTTGTAGGTGAAAAATGGTACATTGTGAATTACATTTGCATTTTAAAAATGACTCTTGATTGTGGACATTTTTCTAATGTTTAGAAGCCACTCATTCAGTCTGACTTCAGCCAGGTCACGATCTCGCAGTCCGTGAGTTCGAGCCCCGCGTCGGGCTCTGGGCTGATGGCTCGCAGCCTGGAGCCTGTTTCCGATTCTGTGTCTCCCTCTCTCTCTGCCCCTCCCCGGTTCATGCTCTGTCTCTCTCTGTCCCAAAAATAAAATAAAATGTTGAAAAAAATTAAAAAAAAAAAAAAAGAAGCCACTCATTCCTTTTTGTGTGTGCACGGAATGTTTATATTTTATTTATTCAGATAGGTAGTTTTTTTTTCTGATGTGTATTTCTGATATTTTCTTAGTATGCTATTTACTTTTTAATTGTTTCTTTTATTTTGATTTGTAGAAAAAAATTTTTTTAATGTTTATTTAAGTTTAGGAGAAAGAGAGCAGGGGAGAAGCAGAGGGAGAGGGAGACCAAGGATCTGAAGTGAGCTCTCTGCTGACAGAAGAGAGCACAATGAAGGGCTCGAACTCACAAACTGTGAGATCATGCCTTGAGCTAAAGTTGGTCGCTTAACTGACTGAGCCACTCAGGCGCCCTTGATTTGTAGAAATTTTAAAATTTGTGAATCAATCTGTCACTGTTCCCTACATGTGTATGTGTTTTTATAAGTTTATTTATTTCTTTTGAGAGAGAGAGAGAAAGAGAGAGAGACAGCATGAGAGAGGGGTAGGGGCAGAGAAACAGAGGGTAAGAAAGTCCCAAGCAGGCTCTACACTGTCAGTGCAGAACCTGATGCAGGGCTCTAACTCATGAACTGCAAGATCATGACTTGAGCTGAAACCAAGAGTCGGATGCTCAACCAACTGAGCCACCCAGACGCCCCATTCCCTTTGTGTTTTTTTAAAGTATAAGTTGCGTACATTAAAATGTGTGCAAATTTTGAGTGTGTAACTTAATGGATTTTAACACATGTATACACTTTTGTGTCACCCAGATCTGGAAATAGAACATTTCCACCTCTCAAGGAAGTTTCCTCTTACCTCTTTTTAGTTTTGGCTGCTCTTGAACTTCATACATAGGTAATCATATAACATATGCTCTTTTGTGTCTAGCTTCTTTTCCTCAACATAATGTTATTGAGATTCATGCATGTTGTTGCATGTATTGGTAGTTTATTCATTTTTATTGTGAGGTAGTTTTTCACTTTATGGATAGTGAAGGACACTTGGGTTGTTTCTAGTTTGGGGCTTATAATGAATCAAGCTACTGTGACATTCTTATACAAGTATTTTTTTAATGGACCTAGATGCTCTTTTCTCTCGAGAAATACCTAGAACTGGAATATTATAGTTATCTTTTTGTTATCAACTTCTACTTTTCCATTGGTGTTAGGTAATATATGCTGTAGGCTTCAGCACTTTGAAATTTATGGACATTTTCCTAATGGCCCAGTATATAATGTAATTTGGTAAATGTTCAAAGTGCACTTGAAAAGGATGTATATTCTGCACTTGTTAGAGTATCTTTAAACGATAATTTGATTTGCCAATACTTGCTGACTTTGTTCTAACAGTATATAGAGAAAATATTTAAAATATTACAGGGTTGCCTGGGTTGCTCAGTTGGTTAAGTGTCCGACTTTGGCTCGGGTCATGATCTCACGGTTCGTGAGTTTGAGTCCCACATCAGGTTCTGTGCTGACAGCTCAGAGCCTGGAGCCTGCTTTGGATTCTGTATCTCCCTCTCTCTCTGCCCCTCCCTCACTCATGCTCTGTCTCTCTATCTCTCAAAAATAAATAAACATGAAAAAAATAAAAAAAAAATAACTATATTATAAATGGAGAAGGGTAAAGACATAAAGGGAAATATGGTTTCTGTAGTTCCCTGGGACTGGTAAAATGACAATGTCAGTAGCCAATGATAAGTTATGAATATATAATGTAATTCTTGGAGTAACCATTAAAAATGTCATACAAAGGGGGTGGCACCTAGATGGCTCAGTCGGTTGGGCATCCTGACTTCAGCTTGGTCATGATGTCATATGTGTATGTCTGTGTGTGTGTGTATATATATGTATATATGTATATATATATACAGACACACAGACATACACATATATATGTGTATATATATACACATATATGTGTCATATATATATGACACAAAAATGAGAGACATAGGCCATAACATATAAATAATTACATTGAATGTAAATTATCCAAATATATGAACAAAAGGCAGATATTGGCATAGTGGGTTAAGAAACATGACCCAAACATCTGCTGTCTATAAGAAAGTCACTTCAAATATAATGATATAGGCAAGATGAAATTAAAAAGGATGAGCAAAAAAGGACATCATGGAAGCATTGATCAAAGAATGGTGGAATTGGCAATATTAATATTAATGAAGTAGGGGCTCCTGGATAGCTCAGTCAGTTAAGCATCCGACTTCAGCTCAGGTCATGATCTCGCAGTTCATGAGTTTGAGCCCCATGTTGGGCTCTGTGCTGACAGCTCGGAGCCTGGAGCCTGCTTCGGATTCTGTGTTTCCCTCTCTCTGCTCCTCCCCAGCTAGCACTCCACACTCTGTCTGTCTGTCTGTCTGTCCGTCTCTCTCTCTCTCTCAAAAAATAAAATAAACATTAAAAAAAAAAATCAATGAAGTAGACATTAGAACAAAAGAAATTACCAGAGACAAAGGTACTTTATATGATAAAAGGATTGATCCATCAAGAAGACCTATAATTCTAGATGAGTATATCCTAAACAACAGAGCCATTAAATTGTGAAGCATAAACTACTAGAACTGAGAGGAGAAACTGACAGATTCACAATGGAAGTTGGGGACTTCTAACCCCTTTCACAACTATTGAGAGAACAACTAGACTGAGAATCATCAAAGATAATAGAACTCAGCAACACCATCAACCAATAAAATGATAAATGGACATTCATAGAACACAACAGTGGCAGAATACACATTCTTTTCAAGTGTCCACAAAACATGTATTAAGTTAGACTGTATCCTGGGCCATAAAATAAACCTCAACAAAATTTGGAATCATGTACAGACTTCAGTGATATCAGACTAGAAGTCACTAACAAAAATATAACAGGAAAATCTCCAAACACTTTGAAACTAAACAATATACTTCTATATAATGCTGGGTCAAAGAAGAAGTCTCAAAGTAAATAAAAATGTATATTGAGTTGAATGAAAATGAAAATTTGTGGATGCAGCTATAGCAGTGTTGAGAGGGAAATTTATAGCACTAATTTGCATACATTAGAAAAGAGGAGGGGCGCCTGGGTGGCGCAGTCGGTTAAGCGTCCGACTTCAACCAGGTCACGATCTCGCGGTCCGTGAGTTCGAGCCCCGCGTCGGGCTCTGGGCTGATGGCTCAGAGCCTGGAGCCTGTTTCCGATTCTGTGTCTCCCTCTCTCTCTGCCCCTCCCCCGTTCATGCTCTGTCTCTCTCTGTCCCAAAAATAAATAAAAAACGTTGAAAAAAAAATTTAAATAAAAAAAAGAAAAGAGGAAAAGTCTCAAACTGGTAGTATAAGCTTTCTACCTCAAAAACCTAGAAAAAAACAAAGACAAAATAAACCCAAAGCAAGCAGAATAAAGGAAATAATAATAATAATAATAATAATAATAGTAATAATAGTAGTAATGAAACCTTGAAAAGAAAAAAAAACAATTGAGAAAATCAATGAAAGTGCTGGCTTTTTTTTAAAGGACTGATAAAATGGAAAATCTCTAATAAGACTGATAAAGAAAAAAAGAAAGAAACAGATTACCAATATCAGGAATAAAACAGGGGATATCAAGAATATATTGTTATTGATACTACAGATATTGAAAGGATAATTGAGCAGCTCTACACACATAAATTTGAGAACTTATAAAACTGACCAGTTTTTTGAAAAATGCGAACTGCCACAGTTCACATAAAATGAAACCTATAATTGGAATAGCCCTGTGACTATGAAGGAAACTGAATTTGTAATTTTAAAACTCCTGTGTTAAATCTCTAGGCTCAGGCGATTTCATTGGAGAATTCATACAAATAGTTATAGAAGGATTAATACCAAGTCCACATAGTGTCTTCATTAATATGGAAATAGAAGGAGCACTTTACAGTTCATTTGATGAAGCTAGTAGGACTCTGATGCCAAAACAAGACAAAGATAACACAAAAACTGGGCTGCCTGTGTGGCTCAGTCAGTTGAGCATCTGGCTTTGGCTCAGGTCATGATCTCTCAGCTCATGGGTTTGAGTTCCACGCCAATGCAGAGCCTGCTTCTGATTCTCTGTCTTCTTCTTTCTCTGCCCCTCCCCAGCTTACGCACGCTCTCTCTCTCAAAAATATTTAAAAAATGGTATTAAAAAGATAATACAAAAACTAAAAATATAGACTGATATCCCTCAAATATAGGCATAAAATTTATTAGCAAAGTATTATTAAGCAGAATTTACTAATATATGGGGAGAATATGTGGCCAAGTAAGATTTATTTGAAGGTATGTAAGGCTGATTTAATATTTAAAAATCAGTCAATGTAATTTACCACATTAACAGTCCAAAGAAGATCACATAATTGTATCAATTGATGCAGAAGGAACATTTGACAAAATTCAAGCCCATTCATGCTTTATTTAAAAAAAAAATCCAAAAAATCAAAAAAAACAAAACCTTTCTCAAATGGATACAAAACATACGCAAAAGCCTATAGCTAAGGCTTGGGATGCCTGGGCGGCTCAGTCAGTTGAGCATCCAATTTCGGCTCAGGTCTGATCTCACTGTTCATGAGTTTGAGCCCCGCATTGGGCTCTGTGCTGATAGCTTAGAGCCTGGAGCCTGCTTCAGATTCTGTGTCTCCCTCTCTGTCTCTACCCCTCTCCCATTCACACTCTGTGTCTCTCTCAGAAATAAACATTAAAGAAAAATTTTTTTAAAAAAGGCTAAACTAAAGCTTATAGCTAAATACTTAAGGGTGAAAGACTGTTTTCCCCTTAAGATCAGGAACAAAGCAAGGATGTCTGCTCTCACCATTTATATTCAACATAGAGTTAAATGTTGAGTAGACATTCTAGTCAGTGCAGTAAGACTGGGAAAGGCAATAAAGGGCATACAGATTGGAAAAGAAGAAATGTAGCTGACGCTTTTTGTAAGTAACATGATTGTTTCTGATGAAAACCCAGAAAATCAAGGTAAGACCACATAGTACCAATAACTGAATGTAGCAAGGTGGCAGGATACAAGATCTACAAAAAACAATTGCATTCCTATACATTAGAAATGAATATATAGATACCAAAATTAAAAATACAGTACTATTTATGATCATTTAAGAAAAGATACACTTACATGTAAATTTTTTTAAAGTGTGCAGGACTTGTGTGCTGAAAACTACAAAATGCTGATGGATGAAATCAACAAAGATGTAACAAATAGAAAGACATAGTATGTATATGGATTAGAAGACAACACCATAAAAATATCAATTTTTCCCCAAGTTGATACATAGATTTAGTGAAATTCCTTTCAAAATCCCAATAAGATTTTTGTTGCTATGGACAAGATTATTCTAAAATTTAGATGGAAAGACAAAGGAACTAGAACAACTAAAACAATTTTGAAAAAAATAATAAAGCGGGAGGAACCAATATACTCCGTTTTAAGACTTATTATATGGTTACAGTAATCAAGCCTGTGCGGTATTGGCAGAAGCATAGACAGATTAGATCAGTGGGATAGAGTAGAGAATCCAGAGATAGACCCACAAAAGTATTTGAAAAAATTGCAAAAGCAATTCAACAAATGGTGCTGGAACAATTGGACATCCATAGGAAAAAAAAAAAGTGAGCCTTGAGCTATTTCTTACATTTTATACAAAAACTAACTCAAAACGGATCATTAGTTAAAGGTGAAGTGCAAAACTAAAACTTTTAGGAAAAAAACAGGAGAAAAATCCTTAGAATCTAGGAGTGGGCAGAGAGTTCTTAAACTGTACTCCAAAAGTGCTCACCATAGAAGAAAAAAGGTTGATAAAATTGGGCCATATGTAAATAGAACACTTTTGCCCTGCAAAATACCCTGTTTGGAGGATGAAAAGACAAGGGACAGAGTGGGAGAAAATATCTGTAAACCACATATCCAACAAAGGAGTAGTATCTAGAAGATACAAAGGCTTTTTAAAAACTCAACAGTTTAAAACCAAACAAGCCAGTTAGAATATGGGCAAAAGACATGAAGACACAATTCACCGAGGCAGATATACAGATGGCAAATAAACATGCGAAAAGGTGTTCAACATCGGTAGTCATTAGAGGAATTCAAATTAAAGCCACAGTGAGCGATTGCTGTATTCCCATCAGAATAGTGGTGATACCAAATGGCAGTGAGGATGCTGGTGGGAATGTAAAATAGTGCAGTCCCTCTGGAAAACAGTTTGGCAGTTTCTTAAAAAATTAAACCTGTAATTATCATGGGACCCAGCAATTGCACTCCTGGGCATTTATCTCAGAGAAATGCAAATTTAGTTCAGGTATTTGCTGTACATGAATGTCAGTAGCTTTATTCGTAGCAGCCCCAAACTGGAAGCAACCCTGATGTCCTTCAGTAGGTGAATGGTTAAACAAATGTGGTACATTTATACCTTCCCATGGAATATTACTCAGTAATATAAAGGAAAGAATTACTGATAGAGGCAACAAGCTGCAGGAATCTCTATATAGAGATTTATACTGAATGCAATAAGCTGATCTCAAAAGGTTACATACTATAAAATTCCATTTATGTAACATTCTTAAAGTGACAAAATTAAAGAAATGGAGAATAGATTAGTGTTCATGAAAAGTTAAGTAGAGGGTAGGGATGGAGGCAAGTGGAGAAAGGAAGTTTTGAGGTATCTTTGTAGTTTTGGAAATGTGTACCTTGACTGTGTCAATGTCACTATCCTGGTGGTGATAGAGTACTATACTTTCCTAAGATGTTTACCATTGGAGAAATTGGGTAAAAGCACAAGGGATCTGTCTCTATTATTTCTTGTAACTGTGTATGAATCTATAATTCTCTAATAATAAAAAGTGTAATTTGAAAAAATGGTATTGAAGCATATTTTATTCAACTCTTAGGTTCCTTTTTTCTCTTAACCTGTTTTCTTCTTGTTATTCTTTCTTTCTTTCTTTCTTTCTTTCTTTCTTTCTTTCTTTCTTTCTTTCTCTTTTTACCAGGTATCAGCTTAATATTTGTCCACTTTGTTTATAGATATTCTGCCTGTTTTCCTGAACATCTGAAGTTCAATATGATAGATTTCTGTATTCTTAGATTTTAAATTTGTCTGTTTCTTTACAGCATCTGTTAATGGGGAGGAAAGCATAGATTTATTTATACAAAATTTCCCCAGTCTTCACTTAACTATATAAAGGGCTGTTTTTTTCTGGGTGTGTGGCAAATTTGATTTTGAAATGCAGAGAGCAGCCATGTGTCTTTAATAAAACAGCCATTACATACAT
Organism: Prionailurus viverrinus; assembly: GCF_022837055.1. Taxonomy (NCBI): domain Eukaryota; kingdom Metazoa; phylum Chordata; class Mammalia; order Carnivora; family Felidae; genus Prionailurus; species Prionailurus viverrinus. The sequence goes on along the minus strand of NC_062563.1, from coordinate 89,540,671 downwards.
TTATATATCATAAAAATAATGTGTATAGCTCTTTCAATTTATAAAGTACTTCAACTGAACCTCAGAATATTTTGCTTTTCCTGGTGTTGGCTTCCTTTATGTACATGAGAAGTCACTTCAAAGCTGTACGCCTAGTTCTTTTTATGTAAAATCTTACACCATACCTTCTTTTAGGCCAGTACTTCCATCATGAGGACAATTAACAGTGTCTCATGCGTAACCACTGTGACACGATGGTACTATTTTCATTTACGGTTTTAGACACCACATTTTCTTATTAGCACTTTAGTAATCGTTCATGTGGCAGCATGACACAGATTAAGAGATTTGTCTGGAGGTTTTAAACTTCCAAATTTTGGAGCACCTTAGCAGTTTAAAAGATTGACAGGTGTGAGTTAGAAAAGACTTTCGTTAAAAATTGGCAAGTGTGAAATTGGGCAGTTGAACAGTATGTTTGGAACACTACCAACTCTGGGGATTGTTCTTGGGAGAAAATGCAGACAACCTCATTACTTCACTCTAATTAAAGGAATGGCTCTCCTTGCTAGTCGTGTGTAGGTAACCAATTCTCCAAGAATTTTTGGAGTCTCATTGTTGAGTAGTTAATTTGGTTTATGTCTTTGCTCACATATTCTTAATGGTTCCTGGTATGAAGGTACTACTCAACAAAATGATGGAACTTGGGGGGGGGGATATAGTTTAAATTACAGTGTTTTGTTACAAAAAATAGTAAAATAAGTTGCATTTCAATTATTTTATATTAGAAGCTATGTCATGTATTAAAATTTACTTGCTAATTGCCTACAATTGATTAAATCATATTATAATCTACAATAAGCACATTATGGTACAGAGTGATAGCAGGTAATTTTAGTTTGGGTTTCCCTAACAAAAAGACACTTATCTTAAAAGTGAAATCCAAATCTTTTCCTGATCAATTACCTTAATCATGGAGGAAGTCTGGGTTTTTGTTCTAACCAGGTAGGTAGGTTGTAATTTTAAGCAGTTTGGTTTACGAAGCATGATTAAGACACCGTTCCCTTTGAGGTTTACCCTTTCGCTTCTGAGGTACAACTGTTTATCATCTTGGGTCAAAGGTTATAAAAAGTAGTCATCAATTAAAGCTTTATTGGTTGTAATTGGTAATGCTATGAAAGGAGCCAGCCAAACTGAATCTGATAATAAAAGACTCTTTGTTAAAATATTTAATAAATTAACACTCTCTCTTGGAAGGGGGAAGCTAATTACAAAGCCCAAGATTGTTAATCATAATGTTTACTTTCTTCAAAAGCACAGACTCAACTACTCCATAATCATTAGACATCAGATTTCTTTCTTTTTCTTTTTTTAAATCCAGCAGACTCTGTCATTCCCGGAGGGGATGTTCTTTTCTATGGCTCAGGCTTGGGATATGGCAGAAGGAGGAAATGCCAAGACAAACATAAGTTATAAGGGCCATCTTAAAAATAAACAGGACTCTGTTATAACGTCAGACTGCCTTTGCTCTCTTCAAAAAGGGTCAAAAGTTTATGTAGATTTATTTTGTAGGCTAATGAATGATATCAAGAATTGGGGCATTTGGAAAGTAATGTTTTTGTTTTGTTTTGTGTAATAATAAATTATCTACCAGAGCTATTATCCTATCTCTGTACATGTGTTGTTGGTGTTTTTTTTTTTTTTTGAGGTGTTTTGACAGTTTTGTGGCTTTTGAATTTTAGACATTTCCAAAGCCCTAACGTAGGTAAATGGAACTGTGACACATACCACCTCTCCGACTCTTGAATGACCTTGCCGTGGGAACTCTCTGAATGGGCCTTTACATCTGGGAATCGAATGTTTCTAGATTTAAGCAATAGGGGGCATCTTGGGTTTGTTCTTTACACATGTTGCTGTAGTCTGATCTTTAGGGCAGTTCTAATGAAAGAAAATCCTGCTTTGGGCCTGCTGTGCAAATTAGCCATATGGCGAAGTGTAATATCCCGCTGAACGTCATTATGGGGCCCTATGAAAAGTGCTCCCCTTTTCACATGGAAGCAAATTAAAATGGCCCTTTCAGGTTTTTGGTTTTTTTTAAACTCTGAATAAACCTGTCTTCACTTGGATGCCGGGACAGTTGAAAGGGAGTTCTCCAGCTGCAGTCAGGGTGGTGAAATTACAGGCTTTGCCCAAGACCAAATGGAAATATTGCTTCCTGTAGGCAAAGCCGGAAGAACAATGGTGTGTGCTTCCATCCTTCCATTTCCCTCCCTTGTTCTTTGTGTACTTGCCCTTAGCTGCTTCTCAATCCAAGAGTGAGTTTTCTGTTATTGTGATGGACGAGAAGGGCTCAGCCCACTCTCCAGTAGACCCTGTATCAGTCTCTACGAGGAAAGGCCCACAGATGAAGAGCTGTTTACCCAAATAATGGCACAGTAAATATTTAATGAAGAAGATGGGCCCGTCCCATGTTGTCTGTTGTTTGGACATACTGCCCATATAAAATAATATCGTCCCAGCATAAGTTTTTATTTTTTTTCTGCAACACTAGACATGTAGGTCCCACTAATGTTTGGAGGCATGGGGTTCAGTAACTATATGAAATGTTCAGGGTGTCTGTGTGCGTGGTATACGTTGGCACCTTTTACGAAGAAAAAGAAATCCACGGAAAGGTCTTTCATCCCGTCTTCCCTTTCCCCCCTGCTCGAGGGAAAGGATCATACAGTCGTGACTTAGTTGATTACTAGTGTACATTTGTAAACTGACAGCAGCTAAAGTTTGACTTTGAGCTTTGTTAGCAATAAATTTCACCACTCTTACAGACAAAAACAAAAAAACCTCCCTCATTTGCCCACACAGAGTGGTAGTGCTGTGTGCCTCCTATGTTTATATCCAGGCAAGTGCCTAGACACATGGGGAATTCAAAGTTATCATTTGTGTATCTATTTTTGTTTTTAAGCATTTATTGAAAGCTCATGTTAGTTCCAGCATTTGTGTGATGACAATTTACAGCATGTGTTTGAAGAAAGAAAGTTGGCACAATGTTGTGCAATAAGAGTAGATCATACTAAATTACGATGTTTGAGAAAAGATTTTTGCATGCAAAATGAAAGGAATGAAAAGGGTATGTATCATATTGTCCTGTTTGTGTGTGTATGTGTACATATGTGAGTATGTGAAATACCTGTTAAGAATAGAGGAATGTTGGTAAGGGAGTACACCAAAAAGTAAACAGTAGTTATCTCCAGGTGATGGGATTATGAATGACTTTTATTTTCTCTCTTTGCCTTATCTGTATTGTCTGATTTTTCTAAAAGTCACAAATTTTACTTTTGTAGTTAGTAATTGCAAAGAGACAGTATTAAGAACACAGCTAAAAGCAAAAGATTGAAACAAAAGAAAATGAAACCAACCAAACAAACAACCTTTTTCAGCATAGCCTGAAGAGAAGTGGGTTATTTCCTGGTTAATTCTGGTGCTAGGATTAATGATTAGACTTGAGAAATTGACAATGGCTTTGGGGACATTTGACCATTAGCACCCTTCTCCACTTTTATCATAGGATGTGATGTAATATTTAAATTAAATATGAATTTAGAAGATAAAGCACCTAGTGAATTGAAGAGGTTGATAGAACCCGGAGGATATTTCTTTGTTTTAGCATTAAGTAAAAATAGAGTATGTTCTGTGATCCTTTAGCTCTTATGTAGTTGCCCTATAAGTGAATGATGAGAAATTTATTGTGAGGAATACTTTATAATAGTATAAGCTCCTGTCTTTAGGTTAAATTTCAGATGGAATATATATACTTAACAGAAAAAATTAAGCAAAGTCTTGTTTGGCTTCTAAGCCTTTCTTCCACTAAAATTCTTTAAATGCATAAGCGTCTGAAAATTTGTAACACCATTGTTAAAGAAGACTTATAATTAACATTACATTGCCTGAATTTGAATAACATTTTCTCCAACTTTAAGGCTGATTGAACGGATTGAGAAATCTAGTTGTTGAGTGATGTGTGTTTTATTGCCATAAACAGAACAAACCTTAGAAGTCAGAAGGTACTTTATGCCTTTTCTACTCTGTGCCATCTGGCTTGAGAATACAGTACTGAATTGATGAATATATTGGTTTTCTATCCCCATTCTGTTTAGATTCTCCTTTATAAGGCTGTCAGCATGTGGGGTGGGTGGGGGGGGGACAGTGGGACTTCTGGTGGCAGCACAGTTTATCTTGTGCTGGAGAGTACTTAATAGTGCTGTACAAGAACACAAATAGGAAGACCCTGTATTGTGGTTTTCATTCACTTAAGAAGTTCAGGGAGTTAAACACTGGGAACTGTATGGTAGGAGAATGTTTGACTGTATTTATGTGAACTTGGTAGGCCAGTTGTTTGCTAGACACTGGAATCAGTTTGTGGATTTACTTTGAAACAACTTTGGACCTGGGCACATCAACCTGCTGTGAATTGCAGCTTCCCTAAAGATATTAGATCTATAGCCAGATGATGGTGAGTGGGCCAAGGCAAACCACAAAACAAGCCTAGAAGCAAGCACTTGTCCAGAAAGAGCTCCTATTGTTCAAAACAGAGCAATTGGGAAAATGAAACAATACAAAACAAAATATGAGATCTGCAAAAACAGCCTGAATAAAATGGGACAAGGAACACCATCGTAAAAATTCAGAGGAAACATGATTCTAAGAATGATTTTCTGCAGGAACCAAAGGAAATTTTAGAAAATTGTTTGGCATGAAGAAGGCATAACTTCTATGAAACAGAAACAAAAATCTTCAAAAGAACAAATGGAGATAGAAAAACAGCAGGATGAGATAAGTAGGAATAATTACAAAGAAATGATTACTGCAATAGCAGATAAAGCGTAACTAGAAAAATGGAGCCTTGAAAGAAAATATTGATTAATATTCTATTTATACTTTTAATCATTTATTCAAGCCAATGTATATTGAGTGCCATTTATACCAGGCATTGTTCTAGGGGCTGGGAACATGACAGTAAATAAGACAAACAAGAACTTGTTCTTGTGGAGCTTACATTTCGAATGAGAAGAGCCAGACGATAAACAAACAGCGTAATATCAGATGGAGATATGTGCCATGCAAAGAATTAAAAGCAGGTTATGTATTTGTCAAAACTTTCCATTTTAAATTGAGTAATAGAAAAGTCTTTTCTTAGTAGGTGACATTTAAATTTATATTTTAATTATTAGAAAGAGCCAGATATTTCCTAATTTTTGGTATCAAAAATTAGGTGCTAGGTCCTTTTGTACTTTCATTCTACAGATATTCCTTACATTATCTTATTTTCTCCTAGGTTTAGATTACCATCTCTCTGCTAGTGATTCTTGATTCCAAAAACTATTGTCTTTAGCTCAGCCCTTTCTCCTGAGCTGCAGGCCCAAATACACCTGCTCCTGAACACTTAGCACTTGGAAGTCACTAATTAAACATGTTTGGTACAGAGGTCATTATCATCAGTTTCCTCAAATACAAACAACTCTAGTTACTCGTGTTAGTTATATTTTATAAAGTCACTGTAAATACTGAGTTCATGAATACTGAACCATTGCTCCTAGAGGAAATACAGGGTTAGGTTCCTGTGAGCTTCTGGTCACAACATTTCATCAGTCAGTTCACAGCCATGTTTTATGTGTGTTTCTCTTTAAAGATGTTTTATTTAATGTATTTTGTTGGCTTATTAACATTGAATTCATGGGCAACAGCATTATAACTCATGCCCAAACAAAGCTTATCTAAATGTGCTTTCTCTCAAAGGCACATTTTGTCTTCTTGAGCTTAGGTATACTAGACAGCACTTTGGCACTGTGTTTGGGGGTGTTTTTAAATAGCAAAATCACCAGGGGCACCTGGGTGGCTCAGTCAGTTAAACATCTGACTGTTGATTTCAGCTCGGGTCATGATCTCATGGTTTGTGAGATCGAGACTCTTCACTGACAGTGTGGAACCTGCCTGGGATCCTCTCACTCTCTCACTCTGCCCCTCTCCCACTTGTGTGCTCTCTCTCTCTCTCTCTCTCTCAAAATAAATAAAAAATCACCAACACGAAGCACAAAAATGCAAGACATACAGATGGCCAACAGGTACATGAAAAGGTGCTCAACATCAATGATCATCAAGGAACTGCAAATCAAAACCACAATGAGGTATCACCTACATCTGTCAGAATGACTGTTATCAAAAAGACAAGGAATAACAAGGGTTGGTGAGGATGTTGAGAAAGTAGAACCCTTGTTACTTGTTGGTGGGAATGTAAGTTGATGTAGCCACTATGGAAAACAGTGTGGAGGTTTCTCAAAAAATTAAAAAAAGAACTGCTGTATGTTCCAGCAATTTCATTTCTGGGTTTTTATCTGAAGGAAATGAAAACACTAACTGAAAAAGATATGTGCACCCCTATGTTCATTGCAGCATAATTTACAATAGCCAAGACATGGAAACAACCTAAGTGTTCATTGGTAGATGAAGAATAAAGAAGATGTAGAATCTATATATACAAAGGAGTATTATTCAGCTATAAAAAAGAATGAAATCTTGCCATTTGCGACAACATTGTTGGACCTTGAGGGAACTGCTAAGTGAAATAGATGCAGAAAGACAAATAATGTATGATCTCACTTATATGTGGCATTTACACAGACAAAAAACCCAACTGAATGCATTGACTTGTGGTTGCCAAAAGTGGGGGATGGGGAAATTCGGTGAAGGTGGTGAAAAGGAATAAACTTCCAGTTATAAAGTAAGTAAGTCCTGGGGCGCTTGGGTGGCTCAGTCGGTTAAGCATTTGACTTCGGCTCAGTGAACTTGTGGTTTGTGAGTTTGAGTCCCATGTTGGGCTCTGTGCTGCCAGATCAGAGCATGGAGCCTCTTTCAGATTCTGTGTCTCCCTTTCTCTGTCTTCCTCCCTCGCTCGGACTGTCTGTCTCTCTCTCTCAAAGATAAATAAAGATGAAAAAGAATTTAAAATAAGTCCTGGGGATGTAACGTACAGCGTGGTGACTATAACAAATAATACTTTATTGGATAATTGAAATTTTTTGAGAGAGTAGATCTTAAAAGTTCTCCTCACAAAGAAAAAACAATGCATGTGGTGATAGGTGTTACTGGACTTGTGGTGGTGGTCATTTTGCAATATGTATCGATATTGAGCCATTATGTTGTACGCCTGAACATAATATGTTTTATGTCAATTATATCTCAATTTAAAAAAATCACAAAAATGCAAAAAATGGGGCACTGGTTGACTGTGAAGAGCATAATTGTTTGTAGTATGAGAACTGAAATAAGGAAGTAGAGTTTTGCCTTGTTTGACCTCAGCCGGGAACATGTGCGTTGGGCGCAGCTCAAATTTTTCAACACTTTGTGCTCATCTGTGAATGACTATGAAAGCAGCATGAGTATTGATTTTGAGGCTACAAGTAAATTTTGGCAAGTAGGCACATTTGCAAATACAGAATTCATGAATAAGAATCGAGTATATATCCCTGCTCTTATGTTTCCTCTCTCATTAAACGACACCACCATCAGACCAGTTACCCAGGTTAGAAACCTCATGTTAGCTTTCTTTCTTTTCTATCCTTTACCACCAACATCCAATCAACCATCGGCTTTTACCTCCTAAATATAAGTCAGGTTCAGACTGATCTTTTTGTATCTGACTTTCTCTGTTTTCATTCTACTTAGTACATGACAACGTACAAATATCTGAAGTTCTTACTGTCTCTGGAGTTCAAGTCCAAATATCTTAACATAATTTACAAAGCCCTCTAACCTTATTTCTTGTCATCCCTCTCTCTTACACTGTGAAGGTACTGCCATGAAGAACTTTTTTCAATTCATGGGATGTGTAATGCCATTTTTTTCCCTTGAACCTCTGTGTCTCTATGAGGAATATTTTTTCCTTTATATTTACCTGTCTTATTCTCACTCATTTGTCAATTATGAATATAAATGGCATTTTTTTTTTCTGGGAAGCTTTCTCTGACATTCCTCCCATCCACACCGCGCACGCGCACACACGCGCACACACACACACACACACACACACACACACACACACACACATCAATCTAACCAGAGGATTCTATGGTGTTTTTTTGTTTTTTTAATTGCTAGTTTTCCACCATAGACTATAAATTCAGTGATGATGGGGACCATTCTTTATTGCATGTCAAGCACTTTATATACATTAAGTGACTTGATTTTCTGTGATGTTATATGTATTAATTAATTAATTATTACAAAGCCTTTGGGCCACTGTAATACTAATGACATAAAATGAAAACAAACTAAAGCAACTTTTCACTTGGATACTATTTTATATCTATTTGCTCTATACCTTCACTAGCTTTTGAGGTTTTTTTTTAATAAATATTAATGATTAGATGAGTTTGAAGCTGAAGTGGCTAACTTGATCTATTTGTGGAAAGACAGGCAGTCAGCTGGACTGGTCAGACATCTACTTCTGAAATTCCACCTGTAAGGATTGAGTTGACAAAATTGGCAGAGGAAATAGAATAATCAGAGGTGAATTTATTTAGCTGCCACCAGGGAAAATCTAATTTTTGTAAAGGGAGAAGCCAGAATTATTAGATAAATTGGTCTTTCCTTATGTTTTTATTTTATTGAATGAATATTTGAAAGGCAAAACTGTATCTAGTTAAGAATTAAGTATAGGTCTATGATAGGTTTTCATCTTGCTTATTTTCTACCATTTACAACAAATAATTAAATTATTATACAATGGTCTAATTTGAGAGAAGACTTTCCCTAAATTCTCAGCTAAGTGTACCTTGGCTCCAAAGCATGTTGAATGTGTAACGTCACGCAAGAATAATAAAGGGCCTTTAGGGCTGTTAACTTTAAAATGAAAAGCCCTTCAGTGTGTACAGAATGTAATTGACATTTAGTAATACCACTATGCTGTGAAATGGTGGCAAGTGGGGAATAACTTTAACAAACCAATGTGCAGTTTCCACTTCTTATTTCTTAAATAGAATCATTTGCTACCTCATTAACTTATGGATTTAGAAATAAGAAAGCCTTGAAATAGCTGCCTTAGTGTTTGATTTCATTTTATGGCAGGAAAAACGCAGGTGTGTATGGTTATAATCACTTTAGCATTTAAAAACTTTTGTTTTTAAGCTACACCAGGGGTCAACAAACTGTGGGCCAGATCCACCCTGCTGCTTGTTTCTGTGTGACCTGTGACCGAAAAACAGCTTTTACACTTTTAGATGGTTGGTAAAAAGTAAAAAGAATATTTCATGGCAGATGAAAATTTTATGAAATTCTTATTTCTGTTTCCACAAATAACGTTTTATTGGAATTTGGCCACACGCATTTATGTACCGTCTATGGCTGCTTTTGCATTTCAAACAGCATTTCAACTAGTCTCTTGACTAGTCGCAAGAGAGACTGTATGTCTCATCAAGCCTAAAATGTTTACTATCCTGCCCTTTAGAGGACATGTTTGCCAACCCCTGAGCTTACACTGTTGAATTAGTATGATTTAACACCTTAAATCAACTTCTCCTATTTAAGGACCTAGCAAAGAAGTCATGTCCAATAAAATTCTTCAGACTTTTGGGAAGGTGAAGGAAACTGAACTTAGGGATTGCATAGAGTTTATACTTTCTCCCATGGGCAAGGCTTTCATCTTCATCATTGATTTCATTGTTCTTTTTCAAAACATAAGCACTTGCATAGTGGTGATTATTTGTCAGATGCTGTTCTAAAAGCTTTCTGATTCATCTGGATCCTCGTGACTATGATGAGGGTGACCTCTCTACAAGTGAGAACACCATAGCACATCTATGAGTGAAAGTTGAATAGCTAAATGGTGGAAGTTAAATTAGTGAAAGTTCTGCAGTTGGTTGTACAGCTAGAAAGGGGCAGACTCATGATTTGAAAGAAGTCCTCTGGTTCTCAAATCAGTGCTCTTAACCACTGTGCGTGCCGTCTCTCCATTTCTACTCTTATTTATTTAGAAAAGTCTTGGATTAAGAGTAGAATTTAGTAATGGGGGGGCATGATGCTTTAAAAGCTTTGAGTTATATTGGTTTCCTAGGCTGCTGTAACAAAGTACCACACATTGGGTAGCCTACACAATAGACATTTATTCCGACCCAGTTTTGGAGACTAGAAGTCCAAAATCAAGTGTCAGAAGGCCGTCCTCCCTCTGAGACAGTTAGTGGGAGACTTGTCTCTCCCTAGCTTCTGCTGGTGGCCATCCATCCATCCATCCATCCTTGGCTTGCAGCTGCATTGCTCCAGTCTCTACCTGTGTCACGACATGATGTTCTCACTGTGTGTCTGTGTCTTTTCTGCCCCCCCCCCCTTTTTTTTCGTTTATTTATTGTGAGAGAGAGAGAGCACACATGAACCAGGGAGGGGCAGAGAGAGAGAGAGACAATCCCAAGCAGGTTCTGTGCTGTAAACACTGTGACATGGGGTTTGATCTACTGTGATACCATGACCTGAGCCAAAACTAACAGTTGGATGCTTAACCCAGTGAGCTACCCAGGAGCCCTTTTCTTTTAAGGACACCAGTTATATCAGATTAAGGGTCACCCTACTCTAGTACAACTGCATCTCAATTAAAACAATTTTTTTTGATGTTTATTCATTTTTGAGAGAGAGAGAGAGAGACTGAATGTGAGTAGAGGAGGGGCAGAGAGAGAGAGGGAGATACAGAATCTGAAGCAGGCTCCAGGCTCTGAGCTGTCAGCACAAAGCCCGACGTGGGGCTTGAACCCATAAGCTGTGAGATCATGAACTGAGCCGAAGTCAGACACTCACCGACTCAACCGACTGAGCCACCCAGGCTTCCCTAAATGCATCTTAATTTAAATACATCTGCAGTGACCCTATTTCTAAATAAAGTCCTATTGTGACATCCCAGGAAGGACATGAATTTTGAAAGGATGCTGTTCAACCCAGTTATGGAGCTCATGAACCAGCTCTTGCTCTCTAGAGCACCTTTCATTTTAAGAAACTGTGTATCAAGAATTTCTAGGGGTTTGTTTCTTCTGTTTTGCTGTTAATCCTGTACTTGATTCTATTCTAGCTGGGAAGACTGATTTACTATTCTTTGCTCCTGCCTTTTTCCTGCCTTGCTCTGGCCCTTTGCTCATGATTCATTTGAGACTGGTTTTCATTCTGAACATTTTTCTTCTGGAATGTTCTGTGAGGTTTTTAAGGCCCATTTTCTCAACTGCTTTTAGGAGAATGTTGGTTTGTCTTCATGCTTGTGAATTTATGGTAGTTGATTCAGCAACCAGCTTTGGTGTGTTGGTGGTTGAGTTCTGGTAGTGTCCTCTTAAGAATCTTTTGTATCCATTCTTATGGGATTTGTAAATAAGGTTCAATAAATGGTAATCATTCTTTTTATTTTTTCTATGATTATTATCACTGTTAAAATAGCAGATTTTGAGAAATGTGGGGTTGCCTCAATTCCAAACCTGAGAGTTTCTCTTTTCCCACGAAATACTAGAATAATTGGTCAAATCGTGTCAACCCATTTCCTTTTGTTTATTTTACAGGGTGCCCGTGAAACATTTGAGAACTACTACCGAAAACAGAGGCGAAAACAGGCCCGTTTGGTGCTCCAGCCTCCATCTAACATGGTAGGATCTCCAACTTAACTTTTCTCTCTTCTTCACTTTTCTTCTCTGGCATCTTGTCATTATTTTGCATATATGCTGGGTTTTTTTTTTGTTTTTGTTTTTTGTTTTTGTTTTTTTTTAAACTGTCACTCTGAGACCATTTTTGGTGGATGTGACTTACAGTAAGAAAATAGCAACTAACATCTATTGATTGCTATGTGTCAGGCATCGTTTTAAGTACTGGGTATAAATTATCTAATTTCATCCTCCTTATAACTCTATAATGTAGGGAGAGTACTATTGTTATATTTACCTTAGAGTCTTGGGAACTGAGCCCTAAGAAAAGAAGTAACTGATTTTAACTTTGTCTTAAGGTATCAAAAGAGAAACAATAACTTTTTTCTTCTTTGCTTTGTTGCAGCATGAAACTTTAGATGGCTACAGGAAGTATTTTAATCAAATTGTAGGGTAGGTATATGTATGTGTGTGTATTTAAATGTATACACTTTCAATACCTAGACTCGTGAGACTTGGAAAGATAATTTTTCCTTGGGAAATTATTTTTCTTTTTTTCTTTTAAATTTTTGAGATTTATTTTTGACTTTCTGATAATTTCAAAGGAATGTCTAATTGGTTTCAGCATTATATTGTTGAAGAGTAGTTTTTAAGGATGAAAGAAGAAAACTTTTGAATTGTAATTTTATTATATTTGATGTTTTGTTTCTCCATTCTCCGTACGGGGGAACCAAATAATCAGCAAAAGTTGGCAGACTTTTTCTAAAAGGGCCAGATAGTAAAGTATTTTAGGCTTCGCAGGCCATACGGTTTCCGTCACAACTATTCAGCTCTGTTGTTGCAGTGGGAAAGCAGCTATAGACAGTATATAAATGAGTGAGCGTGGCTGTGTTCCAATAAAACAATATTTATAAAAATAGGCAGTGGGCCAGATTCGTCCCACGGGCTATATAGTTTGCCACCATCATCTAGAGTATACATACTAGGATGGAATTGCATTTCCCAAATAAACACCATATAGACAGCTTATTCTAATTATGAAAGAATGACTTTGCAGTTAAAAGAAAGGGAAATGACTTAAATTGTTCTATGACATTTCTTTTTATTTCAAATTGAGATTTCTTTAAATGTAATTGATAGTTTTGATTAAAATATATCATAAAAATTCCTTATGTAAGAATTATTTTATTTAGTAGGAACATTTAGCCAAGGTAACTGAACATACATTTTAAATGTATAACAATAAAGCTACAGCAGAGTGTTAAAAAATAAGTTTGCATTTTTTTTTTTTTACCTTAAGGAGGAAGTCCACATAAAGGGAATTATTTTGGTATTTTGTATGTTGAGCTCTTAAAAAATGTGTATTGCAGCTTTCACTGTCCGTTTAAAATTGGTTAGCTTTTTAAAAAATGTCTTAATGGCCTGGTATTTTTAATATAGTGAAATTAGCTTCCCTTACCTGTAAACATTTTCTTCCCTTTTACATGGCTGACTAATATGGTTAACATTTAATAGAAATGTACCTCCGATTTCTATAAGGTGGCTGGACAAAATTCCATGTCCAAGAAATATGATTTTGTTCATGACACCAGGTAGCTTTCTTTAAGAAAAAAATGACTATTAACTTCAGATTTGATGGCAGCTCTTGTTTGCCAGACCCTGGAGATAGTCAAACTGTAATTTCTGACAGTTGTACTTTCTTTTTCCCTCAATCTTAGCTTTTTTGTGGTTGAAGATCACATTTTACATACAACCCAGGGCTTAGTAAACCGAGCCTACATTGATGAACTCTGGGAAATGGCACTTTCAAAAACCATCGCGGCACTCCGTACCCACTCGGTATGTAAGAAGCCCGTGAGAAGTTCTCACTTATTGCTGATTATCTGTATACTAGTCAGTGTTGTACTGCTTTAAAATCATTTATGTATTGCGTGGAATCACCTACCCAGAGCTATCTCTTTCAAAGACACGTGGAAGTAGCCACTTCAAATTGCCACATTCTCTAACACGGAGCCCACTTTTGTGGATGCTCTGTGCAGGAAGAAAAAACAAAAAACAGCTGACATGTATTGGAATCCTCTCTCTGTGTCAGGCATTGTTATGTGTACTTTATATGTAGTTCATAAGGTAGTTATCATTATTATGTTTACCTTATAGTCTGGGAACTGACCCTCAGAGAGGTTAAGTAACCAGCCTAGTGTTATGCAGTAAGTGGTAGAGCTTGGATTCAAATCCAGACAAGTGACTATATTCTCAGCCACTACTCAGTGTTGCCTGCTATAAGGCCATTAATATTGATGTGGCGTTCACAGTTTTATTCTTATTTTTTGAAAAAAACGTTTATAACATATCAATGTTAGTAAATACGAGTTCCCACGATTTTGATATATTTTATCAAAGCATGAATTTTTAAATATTTTTTTTAAGTTTATTTATTTATTTTGAGAAAGAGAGAACATGAGCAGGGGAAGAGCAGAGAGAGAGGGAGACAGAGGATCTGAAGTGGGCTTTGTACTGACAGCAGAGAGCCTGATGCAGGGCTCAAACCCACGAACTGTGAGATCATAACCTGAGCTGAAGTCAGATGCTTAACCAACAGAGCCACCCAGGTGCCTCTCAGGAAGTTATATTTTAATTGGGAGGGGGTCCCAATAAATAAATAAGACTATCAGATCGTCATAATACAGTTAAATTACAGTTAAATACAGTTGAGTACAATTGAAACAGTGATAGATTAGGACAACACGGTGCCTGCTTTTGGTTAGTTGATCAGAAGTGGCATTCTTTATGCAAAGGAGTCACTATGTATGCAAAGATCAATTAAAGAGAATTCTAGGTATAAGGAATGGTAGCACAAGGGCTTTGGGTGTACTTTTCTATCTGAACCGTTCGAGGAATGATAGTGAGAACTTAATAATAGAAGATAATTTAGCATTTAGAATATTTCAGTAAGTGGCTTTGATATCCATGTAGTGCCAGCTAGAAACAAGATATCCACGACCCGCCAGCTTTCTTATCTCTTCATCAGCAAGTGTTCCAGAGTAAATACCATGTGTAAAATCTGTCATCGAAGGGATTGTAGCTGTTTTTGGGAACTGAAAAATGTTCAGAGTGGGTAGAACATAGAATGTAGAACGTTAGCCAAGTGTGGTATGAAGTATAAAGAAAGAAGTAGATAGGTGTCATATTATCTAAGACCTATTTGATGCTTAAAGCCCTGGGTTGAATGGAGTGTATGTGTTCATTGTGGGGGTAGGATAAATTGGAATGAGATGGTCAATTTGGCTAAATTATGGACGAGGGATGAGAATAACGTGGGTAGAACAATTAGTAGGCTAGTCCAGTATTCAGGAAAGAGGTGATGATAGCTGAAACAAGGGGTAAGAGTATATGGAGAGATGTGGATTAATTGGAGAGATTTTTAGGAAGTAAGATTAACTGTATTTTTTGGTGGATTAGATATAAAAGGTAAGTTAAAAGCATATCAAGGTAATGCTTAGGTTTATGGTTTCTTTCCCTATGATGGTTTGAACATTTGGATATGATTACTTTGCCTTTGTGGCATCCAAGTAATAAGGTATAGGGGTTTGTTTAGTATATGTTTAGTATAGGAGTTTAGAATTTGAGGGGCATCTGGGTGGCTCAGTTGGTTAAGCGCCCAACTCTTTGATTTCAGCTCAGGTCATCATCTCATGGTTTGTGAGCCTGAGCCCCGCGTTAGGCTCTGTGCTGGCAGCCTGGAGCCTCCTTGGGATTCTCTCTCTCACTCTGTCTCTGACACCCCCCTGCTTGCTCTCTCTGTCTCTCTCAAAATAAATAAATAAATATGAATTTGAAGTCAAAGAAGGTATGTCACTGAAAGCATTGTAAAGATTTTCTCCTTTTATTTTTATTTACGGTTTCTTTTTTGGTATTTAGAAATGTTAAATGTTTGCCTGTTTATATATCTATCTTATTTTAAAATTTCCCTCATTGTTCATAAGTGGCATAGGACTTTATCTGACATTTTTACCATTTTATCTTTTTGTCATAATAAAGTTTGGCAAATTTAAACATACTTTTTAAAAGTTTCTGCCTATTCTGAGACTTAAAAAAGTCTCATAACTATGTTATGGCTTGAGTTTTACACATTTTTGTATATACTACCACTTGTTATTTACTTTTATTTAAATAATGGTTATGGGGGCGCCTGGGTGGCGCAGTCGGTTAAGCGTCTGACTTCAGCCAGGTCACGATCTCGCGGTCCGTGAGTTCGAGCCCCGCGTCAGGCTCTGGGCTGATGGCTCGGAGCCTGGAGCCTGTTTCTGATTCTGTGTCTCCCCCTCTCTCTGCCCCTCCCCTGTTCATGCTCTGTCTCTCTCTGTCCCAAAAATAAATAAAAACGTTGAAAAAAAAATTAAAAAAAATAAATAATGGTTATGGATTTCATTTTATTGTTTTGCAACAGTGTATCTGTTGTCCTAAGATAATTTTTTAAATGTCTTATCTTCTCCCTTAGCATGGTGTGTCATTATATGTAAATGTTAACTTACAAAGTAATGTTTATTCTAAGAAAATATGATTATCGATAGTAACAAATTTTGGTCATGATCCTTGGCATGATTATTATTAGCTTTCTAATATGTAAATTTAAAGATTCTTTTTCTGGGTGCTTGAGTGGCTTAGTCAGTTAAGCATCTGCTCAGGTCATGATCTCATGGTTTGTGGATTCGAGCCCTACATTGGACTCTGCACTGATAATGTGGAGCCTGCTTGGGATTCTCTCTCTCCCTCTCTCTCTCTAAAAAATAAATAAATAAATAAATAAACATTAAAAAATGAGTATCTTAAAAAAATAAAGATTCTTGTGTATGAAAATATACAATATATATTTTAAACAAAAACAAGGTGTATTTTTCACTTAATGTCTCATCAATCTATATTAATTTTAACATATACTTGCGTAATATTCCATTGTACATATGTATCTTTTTTACCTCTTATAAACATTACAGTGAATATTTTTATAAAAATATTGATTTTTTTTAATGTTTATTTATGTATTTTGAGAGACAGAGAGATAGAGAGCGAGCAGGGGAGGGGCAGAGAGAGAGGGAGACAAAGAATCCCAAGCAGGCTCTGCACTGTCAGTGCAAAGCCCAATGCGGGGCTGAGACCCACAAACCATGAGATCGTGACCTGAGCTGAAACTGAGTTGGACACTTAACCAACTTCTATAAAAACATTTTTTATATTTCTTATATTTTTATATTTCTTATATAATATATAAAATATATTATAATATATTAAAATATATTATAAAATATAAAAATATAAAATATATTTCTTATATTTTTTATATTTTAATAAATTCTTAGATGTGAAATTAGTGAGTTAAAGGATCTGTACATTTCTTAACCTCTGGATACATATTGCTAATTTGCTTTGCTAAAATATTGTACCATTTAGCACTACTCTGAGTATCATCTTTTAGAATGCCAACTTTCCTATTCTGTTTACTTCACAGAAAGTTATATTTAAAAACAAAAAATCATTCCTAATCTACTATGTCAGAAATTATATCTTTTTTTTTTTTTTTTTTTTTTTAACATTTATTTATTTTTGGGACAGAGAGAGACAGAGCATGAACGGGTGAGAGGCAGAGAGAGAGGGAGACACAGAATCGGAAACAGGCTCCAGGCTCTGAGCCATCAGCCCAGAGCCCGACACGGGGCTCGAACTCAGGGACCGCGAGATCGTGACCTGGCTGAAGTCGGACGCTTAACCGACTGCGCCACCCAGGCGCCCCCAGAAATTATATCTTAATTTAACATGTTTTTCTTTGATTAATACCGGTATTGAAAAATTTTTCAGATATTTTCTCTCTCAAAAATAATAAACATTAAAAAAAAAGGGGGGTGGGGGCGCCTGGGTGGCTCAGTAGGTTGAATCAGTTGAGTGTCCAACTTCGGCTCAGGTCATGATCTCATAGCTCATGGGTTTGAGCCTTGCATTAGGCTCTGTGCTGGCAACTCTGAGCCTGAAGCCTGCTTTGGATTCTGTGTCTCCCTCTCACTCTGACCCTCCCCTGCTTGCTCTCTGTCTCTCTGTCAAAAATAATAAACATTAAAAAAATTTTTTTTAAACTCTCTTCAGATGTTTTTAGTTATTTATATATCTTCTTAAAAATTTCCTGTTCATATGCATTGCATTTATATTTTAATAGCTTTATAATATTTTATTATGTATTATTTCTTTAAAATATGGATGCTAACCTTTAATCTGAATGTTAATCTCTAGTCTGATATATAGGTCGCAAATTTTTTTTTTTTTTTAGTTTTATGTGTCTCTAACTTTGCTTTTCTTTTCCAAGGCATTATAGAAATTTAAATTTTTGTGTAAATATATTGATTTTTAACTTTATAATTTGTCTTCCTTATTCGAAAGAATATTTAATTATTTGTTTATATTTGATCTTGGTATTTCTGTAGTTACTTTTTAAATATACGTATCATAAACAAATAAAAGTTTATTTTAATATAGAGTGTGAAGTTGGATTTTATCTTTAATTATTTTTTAAAACTACACATCACTTCCAGTAACATTACAATAACATTATCATGTTAATCTTTTACTTTATTCAGCACAGATTGCCATAATCAAATGCCATAGACTGGTACCTTACACAACAGACATGTATTTTTTCACAGTTCTGGAGGCTGGAAGTCTGAGATCAGGATGCCAGCATGCTTCTGGTTGGGTTCTGGTGAGAACTCTTGCTGATTTGCAGATGGCTGTGTTCTCATCACGTCCTCACATGGCCTTTCCTCACATGGCATCCTACTGTCGCCTACTTCTTTTCTAAGGACACTGATCCCATCAGATCAGGACCTTTCCTCATTTAACCTTAATTATCTAAGTTTTATTTCCAGATATAGCTACACTGGGCGTTACGGCCTTAACATATGAATTTTGTGGGGACATAATTGTTCCTTAATATCCTTCTTTTCCCAACATATTTCGGAGGCTACTTTTATCATATAATAATATATTTTATAGGGGTGCCTGGGTGGCTCAGTCAGTTAAGCATTCAACTCTTGATTTCAGCTCAGGTCATGATCTCATGGTTCAGGAGATGGAATCCTGAGTCAGGCTCTGTGCTGACAGCAGGGAGCCTGCTTGGGATTGTCTTCCTCCCTCTCTCTCTCTGCCCCTCCCCTGCTCCTGTTCTCTCCCTGCCCCCCCCCCCCCCAACCCATGTCAAAATAAATAAATAAACTTAAAAAATAATAGATTTTATAAATACTAAGATCTTTTGCTAGGCTCTATGATTCCCCACCCCCCTTTCCTCTCTGTCTTGAACCAATGTAACATTTTTTTGATTATTATATTTGACATAGTATGGTTTAATTTCATATAGGACATGTACATTCTCTAAAATCCTCTTTTTAGGACCTGCTAACTATTTATGTTCTCATTCTTCCAGATTAATTTGATAATCAGTTTGTCACATCCCTTTTACCACTTACAATATCCTCCCTCCCCCAAATTGAACTATAGTGTTGTTATGCAGTGAATCTGTAAATTAAAATGGAATTATTTTTTTTCAGTATTTGGTGTTTTTCACCAGGAATATATATATTTTTCTTAATTATTTGCCTTCATGTATTTTGGGAAGGTATTTTATATGCTTTCTGTAAGTCCTATTTTTGGTGTTTTATGTTTTTTTTCAAGGTAATGTTTTTAGGAAAGTTTTTTGCCCCCAATCATATTTATTAACTAATATTACTGTATTCTAGGGAGAAGAGTCCTTGATTTTGTTTGTTTATTTTGTATTTGTCCATGTCAATGATTTTACCAATTCGGTTATTTTCCTGGGAAAAGCTTTTTCTTTTAGAAAACTTAGATTCCTTGCAAGCAATTTCTTCTTTGTAAAGCAGGGGTTCCTAACTTTTTCTCTGTGACTGATACATTTGAGATGTGACGGATCTACACCACTCAGCAGGGAACTGCCCTCTCTTCTTCATGCAGTCGTATTTGGTATCATTAAGAGGAGGACACTTTCCAAGCATACTGTTTGAAATGTGTATCTCTGGAGAACATTAATCTTAATGGAGTCTTTCTTTGTAGATATGCTGTATATTCTTTTGAATGGAAGAACAAATAACAAAATACCTGTTTTCTTTCCAGTAGATCAGCATCAATCTGTAGAGGCAGAAAGTAGATTAGTGGTTGCTTTGGGCTGGGAGTAGCTAGGAGGATAATTTAAATGACATAGGTTTTCTTTTTGAGATGAAAAAATGTTTTAAAATTGACTGTGATTATGTTTGCACATGTCTGTGAATATACAAAAACTAAAAACCATTAAATTATATACTTCAAATAGGTGAGTTGTGTGGTATAGGGATTAGATCTCAACAAGGCTATTAAAACATATAAAACATTGATTAAAACATAGTACCTCTGCATCACATACATTTACAATCATTTTAATTATATATAGTTATATATCTATATATATCTTTCTAACTTTCTGTGTCATATTTCAAACTACTCTTTTTCTGATTCAATTATTAGTCAATACATAAATTGGAAACGTTTTGAAAGATACGATATTTCAGGTATTAATATGTGTAGTATTCTCAATGCTGATTTCAAAACATGATAGAGATCTGACCTGATCCATCTCACTTGGAATTCAAATTTAGCAATATATTAGAAAATTATATGCTAATACAACGGAGAGTTTGTATCAGGAATGGTTCCACATCAGATGATCTGCTAATATAGTTGTTAATAATATAAACAGATCATCTGATAATACCGAAAAGGTATTTTTTAAGATTCAAAATTATGGAACAATGTAATTAATTCCATGTGGCAAAAACCTCATGTTTCATAGATATTATATATAGTGAACATTTCAGTTTGTTATGGTAGGTTGACAAGGGTTGTACTGGGATAGTGTTTTTTTGTTTTTTGTTTTTTAGTTTATTCATTTTGAGAGAGAGGGAGAGACAGAGAATCCCAACCAGTCTCCATGCTGTCAGCCCAGGGCCTGATTTTTAAAAAGTGTAGTAAGGAGGAAAAGGAAGCACACAAGCCAGAGATAAAC
Organism: Prionailurus viverrinus; assembly: GCF_022837055.1. NCBI lineage: Eukaryota > Metazoa > Chordata > Mammalia > Carnivora > Felidae > Prionailurus > Prionailurus viverrinus. The sequence goes on along the minus strand of NC_062563.1, from coordinate 89,519,947 downwards.
GTTGCTTTCTTAGGAATCTCTGATTATCTGAATACAGAAATTTAATTCATAGATTAAACAGGTAAAACTATCATTTTGTGATCAAGAAGACAAAGTCAAATGTATATCCCCAAATATGGAGCAAATAAAGAGATGGAAGATATGAAAGGAAAGTTAAGAAACATGATGGATAGCTGATGCTCATTTTTTTTTTAAATTTTTTTTAACGTTTATTTATTTTTGAGATAGAGACAGAGCATGAACGGGGGAGGAGCAGAGAGAGAGGGAGACACAGAATCGGAACCAGGCTCCAGGCTCTGGGCCATCAGCCCAGAGCCCGATGCAGGGCTCGAACTCACGGACCATGAGATCGTGACCTGAGCTGAAGTCAGACGCTTAACCGACTGAGCCACCCAGGCGCCCCTGATGCTCATTTTTTTATTGTATCTAACTGAGATTTAGAAAGGAAGGATAGACACAAAGGAGAGGACTTTAGTAATTAAATAATTAAAAGAAGGAAATTTCCAGATTCCCATAGTTTAAAGGCTGTATTGAGTATCAAGCAGGGTAAATGAAGGCAGACACTTCTTTCACATCAGAAATGCTGTATTTTAGTTTGAGGCCAAACGAAAGGCATTTTCAAACATGAGGATTCAGAGTTTATGCTTTACCTCTCATGTTTTATTGGTATTGTACAAAAAATGAAAAATCCAAAATACAAGATGGGATAGGATTAAAATAAAATGTGTGCAAAAAAATGAGTAAAACTCATAGATAAATCTAAATAGCTATTTGATTATTTGTAAAGTTTAATGCTATTAAGAATCCATATGGAAGGAGACAGACTTAATGTTTAAAAAGTTTTTTAATGAAAACTCTAGATTATTTCATATAAACAGCGGGAAGAAAGTATATAACTTATTAATAACCACTGTAAGAAAATTAAAAAGAACTAGGATCCAATGAAAAACATGGAATAAAAAAGAAGCAATCATTGTAAATGGGAAACTTAAGATGGAATAGGTTTATGGGGAACCTGGGTGGCTCAGTCAGTTAAGTGTCCGACTTAGGCTTAGGTAGTGATCTTGCGGTTCGTGAGTTCAAGCCCCGCGTCGGGCTCTGTGCTGACAGGTGAGCCTGGAGCCTGCTTCGGATTTTGTGTCTCCCTCTGTCTCTACTCCTTGTCCACTCCACTCTGTTTGTCTCTCTCAAAAATAAATAAACATTAAATTTATTTTTTTAAAAAGATGGAGTAGGTTCAGATACGTCAGCAATCACAGGAAATGTCAAAGAATTAGGAAGTTTTATAGTCTGGTTACTGAGACATACTCATACATTATGGTGAGTATGAAAAAAGTGAAAATAAGGTAAGAGGAGCAGAAATGGCAATATTCTCGAAGGCAAATAGAATTGAATTTGAAGACCACTAAATGGGAAAGGAAAGGAATATTTTGTACTATTCTAGTTTTAACCCACCAAAAAGAGAATAGCCTTTTTATAGAGGACAAGCAAGCATCAATATGTATAGAACAAAAACTGTTAGTAATAAGAGAAATTGATGAACTGTACCGTTATGGGTGAATTCAGTATGCCTCTTTCAGGAATTGAGAGTTCAGACAGGAAGTAACCAAATTGTAATTAAGAGAATTTGAATATCAAAATTACTGAACTTTCACATAGTAACATGTATACATCTTTGAATCGTGTGCACATAACCTACCTTCCATGTCATTTCAGTTTTCAGTTTTACTGATAAGAGCTTATGTATGGACTTTATTTGTAACTTTTATTTTCCTCTTTATTTAGGTTTGTTTTCTCTTTGTATTCCTTGTGTTGTTGCTTAATTTCATTTTTTTACTGTTTAATCAGACTTAACTAAGATTTGTCTGTTTTATTGATATTTTTAACGAGCTTTTGTTTTCATGGATCAAATTTTTCATGTCTCTATGTTATTTCTGCTTTTAATTTGATCAATTTTTATCTCTCTTGTACTTATGATTTATTTTGGCTTTTTGAGTTAGCTTTGTGGATTGAGTGCTTAGTTTATTTTCAGTCTTGTGTGTTTTCTGCTTGCATTTAAAAATATAAATTTTATTTTGAAATTGCTTTAACCACATTGCATAGGCTTTGATATCAAGTATTATTACATTTTGTTCATTTAAAAATAATATGCAATATCAATTTTGATTTCTGTTTTGACTGAAGAATTATTTAGAAGTATGTTTTCAAATTTCCAACTGTTAAAAATATACATCATGGCTTACTGGAGTCTCTACTCAGCTCTTTCCTGCCTAAATCTGGTGTTACCTTGAGCCAGGAAAGGGTTAGACCCTTTCTGGAGAGCCTTTACCAGGCGAATCATCAAACAATTAAATAAATTAAAAATTTAGTTTTATTTTTAATAATTACAGTGTTTTTCCTCATTGTCTTTTTTTCCTTTAGTCTTACTGCTCTGATCCAAACCTTGTGTTAGATTTGAAGAACCTCATTGTGCTTTTTGCTGACACACTTCAGGTTTGTGATTTTTGTTTACATAAACTTTTCTAGATTAGTATTCATCAGGTGTAAATCTTTTCATTGTCTACGTAAGCTAATAAATGCCTTTTAGTTTTTAGTTGTGTTTCTTCTTTTCCTAGAGCTAGATCTTTTAATCTTTTTATAGCATTTCATTGTTATCACTTTGACCAATTTATATTCTCATAAATAGTTCCAATCCCCCCCTTTTTTTGCTCAGAGCAAGTCAATTAATTGAACCACTCACTACCTTAGTTTTTTTAAAATATCCTTAATTCAGATATAGTGCCTGAGTGGTTTTGGAGTTTTTTGGTGTTTTTGTTTTTTTTTTTTAAGTTTATTTATTTATTTTTGTGTGAGAGAGAGGCAGTGTGAGCAGGGGACGGGCAGAAAGAGAGGGAGACAGAGAATCCCAGGCAGGCTCTGTGCTGTCAGCCCAGAGCCAGATGTGGGGAGATCTATCACATTTCCCTCCCTACTCCTGAAATTTGCTAAGGGTAGAGGATGAGTTGCAGGGAGGACTTAGCTGACATTGTACCAGTATATATTGATTTTAATTATCATCTGTTTATTTTTTTCTGACTAGCTTAAATATTTTGGTATGTATCTTTTGATTCTTGAGATAAACACTAGACATGAAGTGGGAATGAAACATGCTGCTGTCATGCTTTCATTTAAATCTTTGACCAGAATATGATAATATCTTTCAGTGCCTGATCTCCTTCATGTTGAAAAAAAAAATCACCTTATAAAATGAAGCTGTTTTCTTATTTTGTTTCAGGTGTATGGTTTTCCTGTGAATCAGCTTTTTGACATGCTGTTAGAAATCAGAGATCAGTATAGTGAAACTCTGCTAAAGAAGTGGGCAGGTATTTTCAGGTGAGAAATTATCTTTCTCGTGTGTGTGCACGTGCGTGTGCTAGTGTATGTACACACATGTTTATACATAAGGCTTCTCAATATTATAAGCAACAAGTATGTGTGGCTTATTTTATTATAGCTGTGATGCAGGTTATGATTCAGAATTCAAGCATATTGAAGAGATGTCCCAAATAAAGTTCCCAAGATAACTGATCTCAGTGTATCATGTCTATTATGTGGAGACTCCCCAGATCCCATTTTGGCTTCCCCCCCCCCCCCCCTTGAATACCATCCAGATCATCTTGAGTCTTCTTAATATATTTGTTGGTTTCCTCTTTGAGGATCATGCCTACTATATAGCTCATTTGTAGGGTGGTAGCTATTGAACCCCTTTGAGTAATATAGGCTTTTTTGGAACCTTTTTTGAAGACTTACTTATGTGGTTCCTCAAATTCTTCCTTCTCTACATATAGAGATGAGGTGTATTACAATCCAGTGTTTGAAACATGTTATTTAAATCGTTATTATATCATGTATACACCAATAAGACAGTTATTGCCCTGTTACACCTTGCATTCACAAATATCTCCTTAGACTATTTTCTTGGCACACAACTCATGTCATATCACTTGAGTTTCTTCTTCTTTTGAACTTTTATTCCCTTATTTAATGTGATCATCCAGCTTATTGCAATAGCCTGTCCCCAGATAAGCTTACCCCGTTTTTAAATTTTTCTAGCTATAAGATACTACATTTTTCCTTTAATATTACTAATGGTACAATTGTATTTAGGGGAGGATTATGTCTCTACGAACCTTGAAAATTCATAACATGATATATCCATGGTCTTAAAAGTGTCTGATCTGATCCCTTTAGTAAATTTGGTTTTGATTTTCGTAGTTTGGTCTATGCTTTTAGAGAAACTCCAGTCTAGTTAAGGAGTCAGTTCCTCTGGATGAAGTTCAAGTTCATCTTTAATACAGAATAAGAGATGAAGTAAATGAACATAATTTGGGTTTATCATAGACGTTACTTTTCTTCATCTGCCAGTTTTGAAAGTTAGAACAGAACTAATACAGGATTAAATAACATAATCAAATGTATTTTTTTTTTAAACAAAACAAAACAAATGAAACCTCTTTGCTTTTTTCTGGAGCACACACATCCTTTTGTTTTTACTACCCATTTGCCTTACAGCTTCTACATGTTGCTGTAAAATTTTGTCTCCTCTGTAAATCTCAAATACTGTGAGATCATGTTCATAATTGTGTTCCCTCTGTTTCAGAGTAGTTTTCTTTCTGTCTTCTGTCAAAGGTATTTTTACCTGCAATGAATAGTTTCATTGTAGAGGAATAGAATAGGAAGTAGAAAACATTCGTTTTGGTGGTTTGTATACACAACTGTTTGAGTTTACCTGAAAATTACTTGTAATCACTACAGTGATTAACCAGCCCACCCTTCCTTCATTTTATTTCTAGAAACATACTTGATTCTGACAACTACAGCCCTATACCAGTAACAAGTGAAGAGATGTATAAAAAGGTGGTAGGACAGTTCCCATTCCAAGACATAGAGCTGGAAAAGGTGAGGAATACTGTAAAATAAAATTCTCTGTTTGATTTGGCATACTCTCAAAGCTTTCATTTTATCAGCTTCATTGAAGGCATTACCTCCAACTCAGTGCATTAGAGCTCTAGAACACCCCCAGAGAACGATTTTGGGGCTTAAAAGAACAGAAGTTCCTGTTTGAAAATCAGTATATGATTTCGGGGTCGAAGTGTTAAGGGTATTGCTGGGCATGTTCCAATTTGGTTTATACTTTGAAATACTTACTGTTATCATACTCTTAGGACATTTTCTCCCCCACACATACAGTAAAAATTACCCTGTGCTATATAATATATAATTCTATTGGTATATAATTCAACAGTGCATTGAGTCATATATGTACTGCCATAATAATGATACCAAAATAGTTCCATCATCCCCCCAAATTCCCTCATGCTGCTCCTTTTTATTTTTTTATTAGATGTTTTTTTCTTAATGTTTATTTTTTGAGAGAGAGAGAGAGAAAGAAGAAAGAAAGAGGGACTGAACGCCAGCTGGGTAGGAGCAGAAAGAGGGGAGACACAGAATCTGAAGCAGGCTCTGGGCTCTGAGTTGTCAGCACAGAGGCCCATGCAGGGTTCAAACCCATGGATCGTGAGATCATGACCTGAGCCAAAGTCAGACACTTAACCCACTGAGCTACCCAGGTGTCTCGTGCTGCTCCTTTTTAAATCAGTTTCTCCCAACCCTAACCCCCAGACTTTGGCAACCAATCTGGTTGCTGTCTATCTACTTTTGCCTTTTCCAGATTGTCATATAAATGGAATCGTACAGTAGGTAACCTTTTGAGGCTGGCTTCTTTCACTCAGCGTGATGCTTTTGAGATGTGTCTAAGTTGGTATGTGTAGCAATAATTCATTCCTTTTTATTGTTGGGTATTTACCACAGTTTTTTTTTTATCCCTTCATGTGTGGAAAGACATTTGAATTATTATTTAGTTAAATTTATAGCTTATTTTTTTCGTGTCAAGAAACTTTTGGAAACACTTTCTTAAATTTGAGGTTGTTAAATAGACACTTTGCAATGTGGAAGAAAATTCCTTTTGCATTTTAATTAATTTCTAAGTATCTTCAGCATATGTTAGTTTGTGACTTACTTTCACTAATTCTTTGCATTTACAGCAGCCATTTCCAAAAAAGTTTCCTTTCTCTGAATTTGTGCCAAAAGTTTACAACCAAATTAAGGAATTTATCTATGCCTGCCTGAAGTTTTCAGAAGATCTTCACCTAAGGTATGTCTGAAACAGTGGAAATGCTGCAGATACTGAGACTGGGAGTCTTATGTGCAGAAATATTCTGAAAACCTTTGGATACTCTTTTCAGCTGATTATGAAAGTCGTAATATTAGCCCTTCACAGCACAGTACTGCTCTATTGATAAAATCATGGTAAAAGTGAAAGTTGGAAACTTGTGAATAATGTTTTGCTTATATTACTTAGCTTATTTTCTATTTTCATTATAAATTTGCATTTCAACATTTTTTATTAGTAAGAATTTACTGGAAAATAGTATATTAATTTTTACATTCTACTTGATGAAATTTTAAGGCCACTAGGGGAGTAGCAAATAAAATCCTTTGGAAATATCCTTCTTTCCAAATATCCTCTGGACTTGTTAAAGGTATCCATATCTCCTTTAAATTATTTGACTAACATGTTCTGAGCCTATTTATGTAGCAGATACATCCTGTTTACTGAGACTGCAGAAGTAAAAGACACAGTTCTTTGCCCCCAGATATTGTCAGTATCTACTGAGGATATTAGGCATGAAAATATACGATGGCGAGTGTAGAAATATGTTTAATTTACTTGCAGAACACCTAGAAGACCGCTTAATTCATCTTAAAGAATTTGAGGGAGAATAATCATCATGATTGGCTTTCAAAGGAGTCCTCTCCCCTCAGTGAATGATACCACCATTCACCCAAGCCAGAAATCTAAGAATCATTCCAACTCCTTATTTTCTATTAATAACTTTTTATTAAAAACAAAGTTTTAAGCATTGGTCTAATTTTTGTAAACACTTTACAAATGTATTAAAAATGTCTGTAATATTCAAAATAGTACTAATCTATGAGGTCCTAGAAAGTGTAACCCATTTTTCAGAGGAAGAAAGTGAGGCCGAGAGAGGTTAAATAACTTTATCAAGGTCACACAAGATTAAGTGTTTAAGCCAGGATTCAAATCTGATCAGCATCAGCCTCAACAAAACAATTACTGCAGTGTTTAGAATTCTTACACTTTGGCCTCACTGTGTTAGTATTTTACATGCATAATCTCAGATAATTGTCATAATGTTTCTTGCAGGTAAGTGTTAATTATTCCCATTTAACAAATGGCTCATTTGTAAATGAGCCTCTGGAAATCCAGTTGGTGACAAAATTATATTGATTGGTGTTTGTTTGTTTTCAGTTCTTTTTTCTTTAAAGTTCTCTCTTCCCAGTGTGGCTGCTTTCATTCACATTGTAGTTATAATTGACTTGGGCCATTTTAATAGTCTCCTAATTGTTCTTATTTGTCTGACTTTGCTTTCCCAACCATCTACCCTTTCTCCTCATTCTATTCTGTATGTTCCCTAGAGTAATTTTTCTACAATCAAATCTTATCATTTAACTTTACATGCTCACCTTTCCAAGGATTCTTCATGGCCTACAGCATAAAGTTCAAACTCTAACCTGATGTACTTCTCTATCTGCCTGCTCCCTCACCCCTTGACCTAGTCTCCCTTGTAGCCTTCCTGGCTCATATCCCATGCTAATTTCCGTGTCAGTCCGTGCTTCAGTCCTAACAACCTATTTGGTATTTTCTGATCATAAGATGCTATTTTAGACTTGACTTTTCTCCTGACTCTATCTCTACTTAAAATCACTTTTTCCGTGTTTTTGCTCCTGTCTTCTACCATCCTTCAAGGCTCATTATAAGCCTTTAATGAATGGAGGCTTTCTGACCACCTCCATCCCTAATGGAGTTGATCTACTGACTCCTTTGTGCTCTTTCTGTACCTTATGAATACTGTTGATCAAAGCTGCTCATAGATTTGATTGCTCTCCTTGTATCTGTGGTGTTTCTGTAGGCTCCTTTTATCTATGTGTTAGCCTGTAGGCTCCTTTGTTTATTTGCTGGTTTATTCACCTCACGTTATAGGTAATCTGTCATTTGTCGGATTGTACTTGGTAGTGAGGACATTAAGATGCTGAAAATACAGTTCCTGTCTTCAAGGAGTGTGTAATCTGAGGAACTGAACGATTGGTGATAAGCGCTATCACGGAGAGACAGAGCATCAACATAGGAGCCAAATGTTGAGACAAATTAAGGATGTTAGAAAAGGCCTCTTGAAGGGTAGAAACATTTAATGTTTTGTTCAGCACAACATCTCCTGCACCAGCTCAGTCAATTAAGAAACAACAACAACAAAAAAGAATGAGTGGATGGAATGTATGGCATGCCAGGGAATTCTGAAAGTAAATATAATTGGAAAATAGTTTGAGTAACTTGTTTGATAATCATTCTTACTAATTAAAAAATGAAGCGGGGCGCCTGGGTGGCGCAGTCGGTTAAGCGTCCGACTTCAGCCAGGTCACGATCTCGCGGTCCGTGAGTTCGAGCCCCGCGTCAGGCTCTGGGCTGATGGCTCAGAGCCTGGAGCCTGCTTCCGATTCTGTGTCTCCCTCTCTCTCTGCCCCTCCCCCGTTCATGCTCTGTCTCTCTCTGTCCCAAAAATAAATAAAAAAACGTTGAAAAAAAAAAAAAAAAAATTTAAAAAAAAAAAAAAAAAAAAGATAAAAAAAAATAAAAAAAAAAAAAAAAAAATGAAGCATGGTTTGTAGAGTTCATTTGTTCTTTTCTCTGAAAATGAGGTTGATTTCATGGAAATGAGATTATCTTTGGAAGTTATAAACCAAAAGTTGTTTACCCCTTAGGGCCCACCCTCTCTACCACTACCACCAAATGACTTAATAACTGAGAGTGATCTCTAGGGTACTGATACGTATGTTACCATATAAAAAATATTACAAGTTCATTGCATCATGACTCTTTCTATCCTGTTTTGGAGGAAAGGCAATATGATAAAGGGATAATGTTGAGTAAATTGTTCAAAAGTCTTTTTTCTTGCTTGAATATATCAAGTTTTTGCCTGAAAACTACCTTTGTTATGTTTAACATTGACAATTAAAAATAAATATTCAGGGGTGCCTGGGTGGTGCGGTCAGTTGAGCATTCCACTCTTGATTTTGGCTCAGGTCATGATCCCTGGGTCATGGGATTGAACCCCATGTCAGGCTCAGTGCTGAGCATGGAGCCTGTTTGGGATTCTCTCTTTCTCTCCCTCTGCCCCTCTACCCCACTTGCATTCTCTCTACCTCTAAAATAATTTAAAAAAAATTCAATTTGGGAAGATTTTACAGGTGCCTTTATTCTTTGGTTTACATTTACCTTATTTTCTAGGCTATATTTACCTTCTAACTTGGAGTGACAGAGACCACTTTGACAATCATAGCTGTCTAATATGGGATATAAGATAACATATAGGGGCACCTGGGTGGCACAGTTGGTTAAGCATCTGACTCTTGATTTCGGCTCAGGTCATGATCTCAAGGTTCATGGGGTTGAGCCCTGTGTTAGGCTCTGTGCTGACAGTGCAGAGCTACTTGGGATTCTCCCTCTCTTTCTCTGGCCCTCCCCCACTCATGCATGTGCATGCATGCTCTCTCTTTCTTTCTCTCTAAAAATAAATAAATAAATATTAAAAAAATAATATGTATAAAAACAATTAGTTCTCTTAAACACAAGACTCTTAAAATAAGAAAAACTGCTGTACTGACATTTTTATGAAGGCTTAAGGATAATTATTCTCTTACGTCAAACTCTTTTTCTTATAAGAATTTTCCCTTTTACATTGGACAGAGGATGCTGAATAACACGAGAAATATTGAATTATATGAATTCTGAGGACTCAAAACTCTGTTTGAAAGAAAATTCTTTTAAAAGTAAGCAAATAAATGGCATTTCTTTGGTAAAATAATGTTCTAGCACTTGCGCTGGACTTAAAAAGTAGAACACACACACACACACACACACACACACACACACACACAGATTCTTTTAAGTTATAAAATTAGATCTATGTAAAGAATTTAGGAGATAGAGAATAGTCCAAAGAAGAAAAAATTTGAAAGACTCAAAATTTTAACACATAGTGATAACCACTCTTTATATATGGGAAATCTTTTTCTTTTAGTCGTTCTTGCATGTGAATACATGCACATGCATAGGACTTTTTTTTTTTTAAAGCAAATTACTGTGCGATACTTCTGTTTACAATATAGAAAGCTGGAAAGAGTATTGCTTCCTCCTTAACAATGAACAAAACAAACAAAACAATTTAAACTACAAAATGAAAACTTTTTTTGGAACCCATCAGACAGCTGAAGTTTCAGGGTGACCAACTGCCCTGAAATCTAAGATGAGGCTGGCCCCTCTAAGGAGAGTAACATGATGCACAGATTCCCGTACCTATGGCAGATCAAGAAAGAAAGGTATAGATACTATACAAGTGAGAAGGAGGAAATCAATCAAAGCCTTAGGATTGCTAAAACCTTAGTTGGAACTGGCATGTTAGTAAGGAACCTCTAGTTGTGAGTCCGAGATCCAGAACATTCCATTATATGTTCTTTTCCATGGACCTCTACTGGGTGCCCTTGAGAAAGATTGGGGGTTGAATAAGAGAGCAGAAAGAACCCTCCATGATATTGCAGGTGTGTAGAAAGGGGATCAGCCATTGCTGTGAGAAAGGCATGAAGCCCCACCCCCATGGTTTGGACCCTTCACTTACACAGATCAAGAACTGCATCACGGGAGTAAGGACAGCAAACTCTGTCTCTCTGCAGGGTACAGGAAAAGACCCATTCTTTGTACAGGAAGCACTGAAGGAAAAACATCCTTTTACCCCTGGAACAAAGGCAGAAAACAGTCTGTGCCTAGGATCATACCGATACTATTAAAGGTCTTCTAACACTGGGGGAGGGCAGAAAACTGTGGTAGACCCACTGGAGATATAAAGCGGAGTTGGCTGCCACTAAAAGGATGGCAGGGATGTTGAGCAAGCTCTGCTTCTGAGAACTGGGCACACAGGGCCTACCCAAGACTGAAGCTGGCCAGGACAACAGAGAAAGTCCATTGGTCTCCATTAATAGTTTCGCAGCAACTAAATAACAAGTGGCTGCAATCTAGCACTGATTGATGGGCAAGAATGTAGAGAAAGATCCATTCTGTATCGTAGGCACACAGGTATAACTGAGAGCTGTGGGTGGTACAGAAACTTTATGAAAAACCCTTTGGGATTCCAGCACCCACACCAGTCCCATGCAATTATTAGGAGAATTTGAAATCTGTGACGCACTGAAGATAACCATGTGAACAACAAAACCCAAACCCAGCTCAACTCCTGCTTATGCAAATGGCCCAACAGGAGGAGAACATGGTCATTTCCAAGTATAAATACTGTTACCTCAGATTCTAATGTCTTACATATGAAATCCAATCTTCAATAAAAAATGTGAGACATGCAAACAAGCAATTAAAAACAAACTCTATTGTCAAGGGACAATGAAGTCAACAAACCAGACTCTGATGACCCAGATGATAGAACTTTTAAAGTTAGAGACTTTAAAATACCACATACATGACTAGATAGGGACTTTCGGTAGAGAAACAGACATTTTTAGAAAGAGTCAAATGAAAATACTTGAAATAAGAAACTGTTTTTAAGAGATGAAGACTTCCTTTGAGAGGCTCATCAGTAGACTTGCCACAGCTGAAGTAAGAAGTCAGGGAACTTGAAGATAGGTCAATGAAAGTTTCCCAAACTGACACACAAAGAGAAAAAAAGGTGAAAGAAATAAAGTGCCCAAGATCTGTGGGGCAGTTACAAACAGTATAATTGAGGGGCCAAGAAGAAGATAAAGAGAACAGGGGGAAAATATTTTAAGAGATAATAGCTAAGAGTATTCCAAAAATAATAAAAGACATCAAACCAGAGACTCCAGATTTTGAGAACCTCATTAAGATAAACAGCAAAGCAATAGCAACAAAGCAAGCAAAGAAAAATACTTAAGCACATCATTTTCAAATAAGTGAACATAAAAATTAACATAATGCCTTAAAGACATTTAGAAAAAAAAAAAGATGCTATATGTAGGTGTAATGAAAAGCATTACAGGAGACTTGTCCAAAACTATGCAAGCCAGAGACAGTGGAGCCACATGCTTGAAGTAATCAGAAAAACAAATCAAGCAAGATTTCTATAGACAACAGAACAACTTTCAGAAATAAAGTGAATTTTTTTTAGCCAAACAAAAGCTGAGATAATTAATTGCCAACAGACGTGTGTAGTCTTTCTGCAGACATAAAATAAAAGGAAATTCTTTACATAGAAGGAGTATACAGGGTAGAAACTTATACACATGAAGAGATAAATGATGAAATAAAGGGCTTTGGGAATGGTTAAAACTAATTTTTTTTCCTTTGTTTTTAGTTGCTCGTTTTTTTTTTGTTTTTTTTTTTTTTTTTAGGTTGTACAACATGATTTTTTTAAGGCAAAGAAGTGTGGTGATTTAATATACACATACATTAAGAAACAATACAATTACTTTTAATTAACATATTTACCACTTTACGTAGTAAAGTACCATTTTTTGTGTGTTTGCTTTGTTACTCCTTCTCTCCCCCCATCTGTCTCTCTCTTTCTCCCTCCTTCCCTCCCTAGTTGTTTCTCCCTCTATATGTATCTGTGTGTGTGTGTGTATAATATTATAAGTCCTATGGTTTATATTAATTTTGATTACTTGGTTAACATATTGTGTGTTCTCCCTCTATAATTATCATTTTCTTTTTATAATAAGTTATGTTTGTATTTTTGTTGAAATACTTTGAGACTATGTATTCTGTTAGTTGTCAGATGTTCTTCACCTTTCTCCCTCTTACCGTATCCATTCTTGCCTGGAGGCGTGCCTGGGTGGCTCAGTCAGCTGGGCATCTGACTTCAGTTTAGGTCACGATCTCACTGCTCCTGAGTGCAAGCCCCGCATCTGGCTCTGTGCTGACAGCTCAGAGTCTGGAGCCTGCTTCCAATTCTGTGTCTCCCTCTCTCTCTGCCCCTCTGCTACTCCCACTCTGTCTCTTTCTCTCAAAAATCAATGCTAAAAAAATTTGTTTTAATAAAAAAAATAATTCTTGTCTGAATCAGTTTTTACTCTGATAATTACTGGTTTATGATTTTTAATTAATTTTGATTTTTTCAATTCCTTGTATAAATATTACTTGGCATTCTATTTTAAGGGGTTCTTCCTTGCTATCGATCTTCTATCTGTCTGTTTGTCTGTCTGTCTACCTGTTTATCATCTATCATGAGCTAAAACACACGGATTCTTAATTCAATTGGTTCATTCCTTTACTATCTTCATTCCTTTTGATGCCAGACTGTCCCAGATGTAGGGAGTGTTAACCTTTCAGACTAGCTCCTATGCCTTGTTGGTGCATTCCTGTCACATTTTGGGACAGTTCCTTACTTAACCATGGTATCATTGATTTCTCCAAGGGCCCACTTCCCTTTAGTGTTGAGTGGTATCTTGAAAATAAGATCTGGGCATGTGTCTTTATTTTAAAATGTGTCATTTTGAATCAACAAATAGGTGCTTCTTGGCTCTTGATACAATCTGTGTAATTGGAGTGTACCTTAATGAATTTAGTGATGTGGTTGAATTTAAGCCTGCATGCTGGCTATTGTTTTTCTGTTTGTCTCCTTCATTTTTTGCTCATCTTTTCATGTTTTCCTTCCTTCTTCTTGACCGAATTTTTTTAGTATTGTGATTTATTTCCCTACTGGCTTTACTTGAGTATAGCTTTTTCCCCCCAATTGTTTGTTTGTGTGGTTGCTGTGGGGACTACAGTGTACATTGTTGATGTATCACAGTTTACCCAGAATAATATATCATTTTGTATGTAATATAAGAATCTTACCACAGCGTAAAATAGTTTATCTTCTCTCCTTTTTTTTTTTTTGATGTTGTTGCCACATATTTCACTTATACACCTGTTTTAACCCTAAAATAGTTTATTGTGTGTTTGAACATTTAATAATATTTTAAAGTTCAAGAAAAAAAATTGTATTATTTTTACCCACTACATAGTTAACCATTTTCAGGCCTTCTCATTCTTTTCTACATATCGAGGTTGCCCTTTGGCATCATCTTCCTTCAGCATGAAAAATTTTCTTTCAGCATTTCCTTAGGGTATATCTGCTGGTGTGGCATTTTCTTGGCTTTTAAAAATATTTCTAAAATACTTTAAAATAATTTTAAAATTATCCTAAAAGTATTTTTATCACCTGTGTTTTCTTTTTTTTTTTTTTTTTTATATTTTTTTCAACGTTTATTTATTTTTGGGACAGAGAGAGACAGAGCATGAACGGGGGAGGGGCAGAGAGAGAGGGAGACACAGAATCGGAAACAGGCTCCAGGCTCTGAGCCATCAGCCCAGAGCCCGACGCGGGGCTCGAACTCCCGGACCGCGAGATCGTGACCTGGCTGAAGTCGGACGCTTAACCGACTGCGCCACCCAGGCGCCCCGTATCACCTGTGTTTTCAAAATATATTTTCTAAGACATGGACTTCTAGGTTGATAGTCTAAAGATGTCATACCACTGTCTGCCTCCATTGTTTTCTGAAGAGAAATAAGCCATTATTATTCTTGTTCCTCTGAATGTATTGTCTTCTTTCCATGGTTGTTTTTAAGATGTTCTTTTTATCTTTGGACTGTACAATTTGATCTAATATTCTTTTTTTTAAACCTTATTCCTTATTATTTCTGAGAGAGAGAGAGACAGAGTCTAAGCGGGGGAGGGACAGAGAGAGAGGGAGACACAGAATATGAAGCAGACTTTAGGCTCTGAGCTGTCAGCACAGAGCCTGATGCGGGGGCCGAACTCACCAACTGTGAGAGCATGACATGAGCCAAAGTTGGACGCTTGACTGACTCAATCACCCAGGCACCCCATGACTCTGATGTTGTTAAATGTGTGTGTTCATTTTGTGTGGGAGGTACTAAAGCTCTTGGATATGTGGGTTGAAATATTTTGTCACGTTTGGAGATGATTTTGCCAGTATGTCTTTCAATATGCCTCCTTTCTCATTCTTTTTCTTCTTCTGCAACTCCTAGTTGCTTGATAGATCATTCAGATTTCTTGCGTGAGCTGAATGTGAGTCTCAGTTTTAATTAGTTTCAAATTACTTCTGATTTCAAATGATACTGCAGAATCTCTTTGTCCAGAAGACCAACTCTAAAATTCCAGAACTTTTATCCAGGAGCTTATCTCTGATCTTAACAGGATTCGAGCTGGGCTGGTTTCATCATTAGTTTCTTCTCCTTTTTGGATTGAGTTTCTGTAGCCCTGAAAACAAAACCCCTTGCAGAATTTGCAAGATCTGTCTCTGTTTTCTAGCATTGTCTTCACCGTTTCTTTCTTTCTTTCTTTCTTTCTTCCTTCCTTTCTTTCTTTCTTTCTTTCTTTCTTTTCTTTTCTTTTTATAACTGCTTATTTATTTTTTGGGGGAGGGGTGGAGATTGAGTGCAGGAGGGGCGGAGACAGAGAAGGAGAGAGAGAATCCCAAGCAGGATCCATGCTCAGTGTGAAGCCGATAGGGGCCTGGATCTCACAATTATGAGATAATGACCTGAGCTGAAATCAAGAGTCAGAAGCGCAACTGACCAAGCCACTCAGGCACCCCCCTCACCATTTCTTATGGAGCAGAATTCTTGTAGGGGAGAATTATTGCATCAGTTCATTTATTTTTGCTTCGGGGTTCTGCAGGATTCCAAACTGTCATAGCAGCCCATACTGTCAATGGTTTGGCTAATTTCTCTCCATCTCACCAAAGCCTTTCAGCCTCTGACTATTTCAGTCTTGTATCCATCTGTACCCAGAGTAGCAAATGGCCTCAGGTATGAAAGTGACTGCTACCCTTTGGTCACCTTTCAAAGGCTTGTCATGGTGTGCAATTCAGGTATACATTTATGTATGTGTGCTAATTATACTTTGTGGACATTGAAGGAAAATATAGCTTTTAGATTAGACCTGACTTTTTTGTTGTGATGAAGATAGCGGTGGTCTTTCTTAATCTTCTATATCACATCCGAATGTGGAACTTCTGCTAGATCTTCTTTTTTTTTGTAATGTTTATTTATCAGAGAGAATGACAGAGAGAGAGAGAGAGAGAGAGAGAGAGAGAGAACACAAGTGGGGGAGGGGCAGAGAGAGAGGGAGATACAGAATCTGAAGCATGCTTCAGGCTCTAAGCTGTCAGTGCAGAGCCCAACGCAAGGCTTGAACTCACTAACTATGAGATCATGACCTGAGCCGAAGTCAGGTGCTGATCTGACTGAGCCACCCAGGCGCCCCAGTCTTCTTAAACCATAATAGAGATATGTAATAAGTACAGGATATCATGAGAGTGATTAATATCAGGGGCACCAGATTCTTTAGATACCTGTGTTAATAATTTTTATAGCAACCTATACTTATTTGTAGCTCATATTACAATTGACCTGGTATAATTATTAGTTTAATATATGAAAGCAGGAGCCATGACTGTTTTGTTCATTCACCATTTTGATCTCATTATTCTACCCACATAATGCCCAGCACCTCATATATTTGTGGAATGAAGTATTTCAGTTCAGTAATAATTTTGGAAAGGTTAGCAGTGGGCCAGAGGGTATTGGTCAATTAAATGTATCCTTACGTGGACGTTGTGAAAATATTTTGATGTATCATTTCTTCCTGATTATGTCCTTGCATTCTGTAGTCATATTTAGTTTTGATATTTTTCTGTTTTCCACATAGCCTGATAATATACCTTGCCTATATATTTAGAATTGTAAGATTTTTAATCTGACTATACTAAGCCTCTGATTTTCTTCTCTAGAAAGAGAAATGGATGAGATTAAATTTGTGACCATCATCCACAAGCAATAAATTTACAAAGAACTCACAAATCTCTATTTACAGTTATTTCTTGATGTTTATAAACTAGAATTTCTATAACATTAACCTTATCATTGAAGAAATATTTGTCTTAAAAGCATATCTTTTGGGGCGCCTGGGTGGCTCAGTCGGTTAAATGGCCGACTTCGGCTCAGGTCATGATCTCTCAGTCCGTGAGTTCGAGCCCCGCGTCGGGCTCTGTGCTGACAGCCCAGAACCTGGAGCCTGTTTCAGATTCTGTGTCTCCCTCTCTCTGACCCTCCCCCGTTCATGCTCTGTCTCTCTCTTTCTCAAAAAGAAATAAACGTTAAAAAAAAAATAAAAAATAAAATAAAAAAAATAAAAGCATATCTTTTATAGAAAGTCATCTTGGGTTATACTTTCAGGGGCTCATGGAGGATGTATAGGTCTAGAATTTAGTTTATTGGTTGCAGGACTGTTTTTCTTTTTCAAACTTTGCATATAAATATAGATAGGTATTGAATCATTTTCTTTATGTTTAGTTTCCTTTACTGTATAGAAAATGCCATTATTGGGGTGCCTCGTGGCTCAATTGTTAGAGCATGCAACTCTTGATTTCGGGGTTGTGAGTTTACCTGAAAAAAAAAAAACAACACCACACAATAAGGGCTTAATAATGTTCACTGGATTAAAAATGAGGGAATAAATTCAAAAAAGGAAAATGTCTTCATTCGTCATTTTTGGGATAGTAAGGATTACAAGACATTTATGCATTATTAAACTACCAGCCTAAAACACTTATTTTGGAATCAGAGCTAAACAGACATTCTATGAAAGAAGACAATACAGAGGTAACTTTTCTTAGGGGTCGTTATCAGCAGTTAGCTGTACACAATTAGCGGTAGGAAGCCGACGGAGAGACCAGGTTGGAAAATTATTAATATTAACAATCTGTGAAGGGACTCGGAAGTATGGGAGAAATAATGGTTTCAGGATGAGGAATCATGCTGGGTAACTGTTTATGTGCTCTGAGAGACAGTTTATCATAGTGTTTAAATGCTATGGGCTTTAGCGCTGGATGGCCTTGTTCAAAGCCTTTTTTTGCTGTTTACTTACTGTATGACCTTGAAGAAGTTACTTAACTTCTCTGTGCCTTCATTTCCTCATCTGTAAAGTAGAAATAATAATAAAAGTACTTTGTATCATTGGTGTGAAGTTTAAATGAATTTTTTTTATTTTAAATGTTTGTTTATTTTTGAGAGAGAGAGAGAGAGGGAGAGAACATGAATGGGGGAGGGGCAGAGAGAGAGAATCTCAAGCAGACTCCATGCTGTCAACACAAAGCCCGACGAGGAGCTCAGTCTCATGAACTGTGAGATCATGACCTGAGCTGAAATCAAGGGTCGGATGCTTAACCGACTACGCCACCCAGGACCACTAAATGAATTTTAGTATATTAAAGTACTTAGAATAATTTCTGGCACAAAATAAATGTTATTCGCTGCTGCCATTATCATTATTATTAACATCATCAGAAGTACCACTGGTGCCTTGTTTGTTTCAAGAGTAATCCTGCTCCCTGGTATGACTCACTCTTGATAATTCTTTTTCAGCTCAACCGAAGTCGATGACATGATTCGTAAATCTACAAACCTGTTGCTAACCAGGACTCTGAGCAACTCTCTGCAGAATGTCATTAAAAGGAAGAATATTGGACTTACTGAGGTAAAGCTGCTCTTAATGGAGGCAGCCAAGGCAATATGTGAACAGATGCCCTAAGCTCTGGGGCCTGTTTGTAAGTTAATTATAACTTTCTATATGGTCCGTCATGTTCTTACTGATGGATTCCTAATGGTGAAAGTGTAAAACAAATCATTTGTTTTTTTCTTTTGTCCTCTTGGAGACATTTATTACATTTTGAAAAGTCACTTTCTTTCTCTCTCTCTCTCTCTCTCTCTCTCTCTCTCTCTCTCTCTCATTATTTTCAGTACCTAACTGGTTTTCCTTTCTGAGGTTGTTGGGATACATTTGTATTATTTGCCATCAATTATATAAAAACAAAACTGTTGGTTGGAGAATATAGTCAACATCAGGTTCCTATCCAAACGAATGACAGTTCAAATACAACATACAACATGAAACCACATGTGTGTGCGTAAATCATGGATGCCAAGGATATTGGCACTTGTAGTCCTTGGTTTGTGTTAGACTCAGCTTTTGGTTTTGAGATACCTCTTGTATGTGAATGGTGAATTACTCTTTATCAGCATGTGAGTCTGGGGATCTGGGATTGAGGAAATGTGGGAGAAAGGCGATCGTCACATTTCTGTGGAAGCTTACAGAATCTCACAAAGCAAGAAGGGATATTACACACGTGTTGCGAACAGTATCTTGGCAAACTGAAGATTTGTCACGTTGGCGTGGAGTCCTAAAATTTAGAAAGATGTGAAGTTTCCTTTCTCTTGGAAACCCAGGATTGCATGGGAGAGTCGACCTGCCATTTTATGGAAATTATATTGCCAAAAGTGAGAGCTTGGAGGAATTTTTTTTCACAGGGAAAGGGAAAGGCTGTTGGCCATATGTTTTACTTGTAGAGGTGGTGTAGTTTGGAAGTCCGTTGCTCTAGGAAAAATTGACGTTTTCAGATATACACTGTCAGAGATCATGGTGAAATTCAGCAAATGGTTAATGAATCTGACTCATAGGTAAAGACAGCTGGAAGCCAGGTGAACATCTCCTTCTGATTTTGGAGTGCTAGCTTCTTTCCCTGGGTGAAGATTTTAAACTATTATAATGTGGAACTTTGGCAGTGTTTGAGTTCTGTGTATAACAAACTTTTTTTATGATAGAAAGTTACATTTGACATTATTTAGGACAGTTCCCTCATTTTGCAGAGCTTCCTTTCTGTTGCTGGGTATAGAAATATTAGGTATTATCTTTATGTCTGAGAATAGGTTAAGTTCTTTTCATCGTCAGGAAGGCTGAGCAAAAGAAAAGTGGAATGAAGTGGGGTGAAAAGTAGGAAGTCCTCCTCCTTCTGTTACAGTGCACTGTTCTCCTTCTGTGGATCCCAGGTAGGACAGGAAGTCTGTTATTTAGTTTTTGAACTATCTCTGTATTATAACTTTTGATACAGGTTTTCTTATGCCATTTAACAGTCTCTTAAAACATTTTAAAGAGGTAGCTTAGAAGGAACATGGTGTGATAGAAACAGCTTTGGCCTCAGAAGTCTCTTGAGTTTAGTTGTGACTGTGCATGTCATTGATTTACTGTGACATCTTAAGAGAAAGACCTAACTTCTCAGTTCTTCAGTTTTCCTGACACCATTGACCTTTGCAAGGGCCCTGCACATATCAGGTCAGGACAGAAGAAGCGGTAGAAGCTTATCAAAAGAACTATATTTTAGTTCTTGGCACTATTTCAGTGAATGCTAAATATTATTCCTAAGTCATTGGATCTTTCTAGGTAATAATGTACTTTCAGTATCAATATCCTTGCATATGAATGAAGGAACATCTACACACATTTATTTATTTTGGCTTTTATGGTGGTTTGTACACATACAGACAAATACATACCCGGTGATTTTTATCGCCAACCAGTAAATCTTAGAATAATTATATTGCTCGCCTTTGGAAAGACATTATATCCTCCTTTACAGGTAACTAGCGTCAGTTCACATCTGCACGCATCATCGTACTAGGTAACATTTGTCGAACAGTTTGTATTCTTCATAGTCTATTCACAAATACCATCTCATTTAGTACAATGACATTTGAAGCTGGCTACGCATGTGTTATTATTCCTATTTTATAGAAAGCGTAATTAAAGTTCAGCGAGATGCCTGAGGTCATATAGTTAACAAAATGACAGAAACGAGACCTAAGTCTGTGTTGTTTTTTTCCCAAACTTAATTCACTTTTACTATAATGTACTGATTTCCATATTGATTTAATTATTTGATCATAACAAAGGGGCTTTTACAAGAAGTCCATAGTACTATGGAAATTGTTTAGGTAGAGATGATTTTGTGTCAGCGAGCACATATCCATTCAAGCAGTAGAAGTATTATAAAACCACAAAACTAATTGAACCCTATTTCAGGTTGTCAGACAGTTCCTTCACGTCTTAAGAGTTCCTGTAAGCTAATGTCTGTCTGCCTGTCTTGTTCGAATTTATGTTACCACATTTCTTCTTTTTTCTGTCTATATGCTCTATCCTTTTATCTTTTCCTCTCCCTACACTGGTTTTCTTGCTTTTGTCCTTGCTTCTTGGCTTCCCCACATTGACTCCGCTCAACATTACTTTTTAGTTCTTGCTTACTGTAACTTGAATGCTTCGCACTCTCAGACCTTACGTGACTGTCCCGGTTCAGTCAGCAGGTCTAGCTGGTTTCCTCAGGTTGCTTCTTCCAGGTCTGTGGGAAGAAAGTCAGCGGAGCAGTGGTTAAGAGTGTGTGTCCTTAAGCAGACTGCCTGGGTTCCAATTCTGCCTAGGTTCTCTTCCCTTAATAAATGTGTTCTTGGGAGCGTGTAGTTCATAGGGTTGTTGTGGGGATTGAATGAACATAGGAAGTACTTAGAACAGTACCCAGTATGTAGTAAATACTCCATGTATGTTACCTGGTGTTGTTGAAAAAGAGGTCTGGGTAGGTAAACAGTGACTGTCAAGTTTAGTACGGGGTGAAGTTTTTTCAACCAAGAAAAGTTAGAAGATTACAACAAATGTCCTGTTAAGATAAATAACTTGCTTGTTGACTTTATAATATTTATTGCATACCTACTGTGTTTAACAGGCACTGATCTAAGCTGTTTGGATAAATAAGTGAACAACAACAAGAATAACAACAACAGAGATCCTTGCCTACATTCTAGTGGCAGAAAACGTGATAAATAACAGCAAAATAAATAGTAAATCCTCTAGTATGATAGAAGGAAGTGAATTTGATGAAGACAAAGGAAGGAACCCACGTTAAGGAAATCAGGAGTCTGGTGGAGGTTCAAAGTTGGTCTTATTAAAAAGAGTAGCATCTTCTCAACATCGCTCCTCGTCAGGGAAATACAAATCAAAGCCACACTCAGATATCACCTCACGCCAGTCAGAGTGGCCAAAATGAACAAATCAGGAGACTATAGATGCTGGCGAGGATGTGGAGAAACGGGAACCCTCTTGCACTGTTGGTGGGAATGCAAACTGGTGCAGCCACTCTGGAAAACAGTGTGGAGGTTCCTCAAAAAATTAAAAATAGACCTACCCTATGACCCAGCTAGGAATTTACCCAAGGGATACAGGAGTACTGATGCATAGGGGCTCTTGTACCCCAATGTTTGTAGCAGCACTCTCAACAATAGCCAAATTATGGAAAGAGCCTAAATGTCCCTCAACTGATGAATGGATAAAGAAATTGTGGTTTATATACACAATGGAGTACTACGTGGCAATGAGAAAGAATGAAATATGGCCCTTTGTAGCAACATGGATGGAACTGGAGAGTGTGATGCTAAGTGAAATAAGCCATACAGAGAAAGACAGGTACCATATGTTTTCACTCTTATGTGGATCCTGAGAAACTTAACAGAAACCCATGGGGGAGGGGAAGGAAAAAAAAAAAAGAGGTTAGAGTGGGAGAGAGCCAAAGCATAAGAGACTCTTAAAAACTGAGAACAAACTCAGGGTTGATGGGGGGGTGGGAGGGAGGGGAGGGGAGGTGATGGGCATTAAAGAGGGCATCTTTTGGGATGAGCAGTGGGTGTTGTATGGAAACCAATTTGACAATAAATTTCATATATTAAAAAAAAAGAGTAGCATCTTGATGTTGAGTTATTGTTTTAAGGGCAAAGAGCATTTCTTGGCAGAGGTTAGAGCAAAGGTCTAAAGATATTTAAGTTCCTGGTTAGTTCAGGGAACAATAAGGAAGCTAGGAAGGCTAGAGTGGAGTGAGAAAGGGGGAGAGAAGCAGGAGATTAGATTACAAAAGTGCCAGGGGCTTGTGGTAGGGCCACTGTAAAGTGTTTGGTTTTTATTTTGAGTGAACAGGGAAGTCATCATTGCAGGAATTTGATTAGTGGTACTATGTGCCATATTTCAAAGGAATCACATTGTTGTATTGGGTATCCCCAATACTGCAGGGTGTAAACAGGGAGACTGGTTAGGGAGCTAGGACAGTAATGCAGCGAGATTTGATGGCCACATGGGTGGTAGCCATGGAAGTAGTAACAGGTGACCAGATTTGGAGTTTAGAGTCAGCATGTTTTTCTGATGATTGGATCTGAAGGGAGAGAGAAAGCGAGGAAGGAGTTGAAGATAACTCCATGATGTTTTGATTTGAGCAGATAGAAGGTTGTATATACTATGCACTATGATGGCAAAAACTTTAGGTAGAGCTGGTGTTGGGGTAGAGGATATTGGGAATTTGGTTTTGGAGAAATTTAATATGTAGTGTTTATTACATATACAGTTTGTGATATTGAATAAGCGGTTGTATATATGAGTTTGGCATTTGAAAAAGAGGTTTGACCTGGAGATGAAAAATTGGGAGAATATAGATAATGTTTGTAACCCCTTGATTGGATAATATTACTAAAGGAATTTGTAAAGATGGAGAAGAGAAGATGAAGGACTGAACCCTTGGGCACTCCATTATTAAGGAGTCAGGAGAAAGAGAAACTCACAGAGGAGAGTGAGAAGGAGTCACTAGAGAATTAGAGGGAAAACAAAACAATAACAGTAACAGGAGTATGGTGTCTTGGAAGCCAAATGAAAAAAGTGTATCAAGAAGGAGGGAGTGGTCAGTTATGACAAATACTGATAATAGATCAGGGTAGATGAAAATTAAGAATTACTATGGGACTTAGCAACTTGGAGTATGTCGGTGACCTCAATAAGATCATTTTTAATAGAATGATTATAGAAGGCTTCTGATGGAGCAGGTTGAAAAGAGAATGGGTCCTGTGCAGAAGAGTTTCAAATAACGTATATAGATATTACCCCTTCGAGAAGGTGAGACTTAGCTCCCACCCCTTGCATGTATGTAGGTTGTACTTATGACTTCATGTAAAAAGTAGGGTATGGAAGGAGGGAAAACGTTACTTTACAGTGAAGGAACCTGGCAGATACTACCTCAGTCAGGTGGTCAAGGTTAAAATCATCATTGATAAGTGATATTGATAGCATGTACCTTTGATAGGATGTGATGAGAAGGCACCTGTGATCTTTCTTCCAAAACCCATGACCCCAGTCTAACTGTGAAAAAAAGATTAAACAAACCCAAGCTGAAGGACATTCTACAAAATACCTGACCAGTACTTCTCAAAACTTGTAGGGTCGTCAAAAACAAGTAAAGTCTTAAGAAACTGTCACAGACCAGAAGAGGCTAAGGAGATATGACAGCTAAATGTAATGTGGTATCTTAGACGAGATCCTGAAAAAGATAAAACATTAGGGAGAAACTAGTGAAATCTGAATAAATGTGTTGCTCAGATAACAGTAATATACCAATGTTGGTTGCTTAGTTGTGGCATATATACCATAGTAATGGAAGATGTTAACAATAGGAAGAACTGGGTGTGGCACACTTGGGAACTTTTTGAAACTATTTTGTAAATATAAAACCATTTTAAAATAAGGTGTTGACTTGAATTACACAATTTAATGTATGAGAAGAGTGAGAATGACAAGAGTGACTTTGGAGACAGCAAGGAGAAGACAACTCTTTCAGGGAATTTTATTAGAAAGGTAAGCCAATGAGGTGGTAATTGGCAGATAATTGCTAATTAATTCACTTAATTAAGTGAATTAAGCAAAAGGTTTTTTTTTTAATGTTTATTTATTTTTGAGACAGAAAGAGAGAGCACGAGTGGGCGAAGGGCAGAGAGAGAGGGAGACACAGAATCGAAAGCAGGCTCCAGGCTCCAAGCTCTCAGCACAGACTCTGATGCGGGGCTTGAACCCACAAACTGTGAGATCATGACCTGAGCTGGAGTCGGACGCTTAACTGACTGAGCCACCCAGGCGCCCCTTGTTTTGTTTTTTAACAGGAGATGTAATAGCCTGTTATTTCTGATGAGAATGTTGCAATGGAAAGCAGAAAGTTGACGATGTAGGAGAAAGGGGGAATCTTTGGAGTAATGCCCTCGAGTAGGAGAGAGGATGTAGACTGCAATGCACAAACAGAGGGATTGGCTTTAGATGGTGTAAAGTTCATCTCTGGTAACAGATGAGACTCAGTGTATGTGGACGCAGATGGTGGTGGCTGGGCATATTTTGTGGTGGAATACTCCAAATGCTCTGTTTTCTCAGTGAAAGATAGATCTTCAGCTGAAAGTAGAGATCCAGAGCAAATGTTGGGGTTGAAGCAGAGAGAAAGTACATCTGGGGGTATGGAAAAGAGATTGGTTGGTGCTGGATAATGTGGTTATTTTGTAGCATTAAGTGCCCACTCTGGCTAATGGATAGGAATTAAAGTGAGACTAGTCAGAATGGTTGTAGATTTTCTTAAGCCATATTTAACGGGAGATATGTTAAGTAAGTCCAAATCAATAATAGCTTTCACGAATTTGGTATATATTACATTCAGTACTTTATCATTTATATAATATTTATATGTGATAATTTGTAATATATTGATTATTTCTTTGGTATGACATTGATGCTGTTATCTCAATTTTAAGATGATGAGAGATCTTAACTTTGCCTAAGGCCACACAACCAGTAAGTAGTTTGGAAATAAGATTTAAGACAAGTTTTGAAATACAAAATTTTCTTTTAAAAATAAGATTTGAAATAACGTTTAAAATAAGATTTCCTTTGTTCTGAACCTTTACTGTTGCACTACATTAATTTAAAAGCATCAGTACCATGGAGAGGAAGGAAATAAACCACCAGTTAATATTAATCTCAGAATATCAGAGAATTAGTTACGTTTGAAAGAAAATTTTAAGATGAATCAAAACACATCTTACTTCTTTATGAAGAATGAGTTGATAGAAAGGTTTAATGTATAAATTGGATTAAATTGTATTTATTGTAGATAATAGAAATAATATAACTTCACTTTATTTAAGTTTCCACTCAAATGTCATTTCCTTAAGGAGCCGTTCCTCGACCACCTATCTGAGCGCTACCATCAGCGTGCTTATTACTACTTGATATTATGCTGTATGTTTATATGAGTTTGTGGTTACTCTCATCTCCACAAGGCCAGGGGCCTTGTCTGTCGTGTGTGTAATTATGTACAGCTGTATTCTCATTCCTTGGCACAGAGGAGTTCTTAATTGATGAAGAGAAGAAAGAAAAAAGAAAGATAGGTAGGTGGGTTCCTATGGTTAAGTTAAAGAAATTAAGATTTCCTATTGGTGAAACCACATTGAATATTTATATATATATTTAAATTATATTTATAACAGTGCCCCAGGAGACCCAAATAAATGACCAATGCTTTGCATTCCACCTTTTATTTATTTATTTATTTATTTATTTACTTTTTTAACATTTATTTATTATTGAGAGGCAGAGAGAGACAGAGCATGAGCATGGGAGGGGCAGAGAGGTGGAGACACAGAACTGGAAGCAGGATCCAAGCTCTGAGCTGTCAGCAGAGAGCCCGACATGTGGCTCGAACTCCCAAACCTTGAGATTATGACCTGAGCCGAAGTCCGACGCTTAACCGACTGAGCCACCCAGGCGCCCCTCCACCTTTCTTTTTAATATCATTTAAATTGATGACCATGTAGCTCTATCCTGTTGTATATCTCCCACATATCACTCTTTGCCATCCCCTGTTGTTAACAGCACTGATATCGCTAATATCACTTATTTTGTAAGTAAGTCTTGTCAAATATAAGCTTTGTACTAGATTTTGAATTTGGAACCACTAGCTCCAAGTACTTCAGTATTTTAGGTATTTGCTTTGGAGATGGTAAAAAACTGGTAGTCGAACCAGCTTTTTTTATCTTTGCTGGGTGAAATGGAGAAAAAATTCCTTGAAATCTTAGGTCGAGTTTATTTTTGCGAATGAGAACCAAGGCCGCTATTTAGTTCTTCATCTTCTTGCCAATCCAACAGTTGGCAGTGTGGAGGGTGGGGTGACTTCTCATTTTCTTGCTTTGGGTCAGTCCTTGTGGAGCTTCAGTGTCCTGAATTCTCTGCTTTGGGAAACAGAGGATGTGAGAAGGTAACAGGTGACTTCCACAGTCTGCTCTGTGCTTTCCTCATCATTGTCTCTGCTACGGGAATGAGAGACAGAAATATTTTCTGCTTCTTAATGGTTTTTAACCTAAGTGACTCATGTCATTCATGTGTGAGAGGTGGTTGTTTGCTTTATAGTGTTTTCTTTCTTTTTTTTCCAGGCAATCCTCAGAGAACTCTGCTTTATATAAGCTATAACCAATACTTAATCTATTGCTAATACCATGTCCTTGAAACAATATTAAGGACAGTTTGGATTGCTAGTTACAGTGATATATTTATGGAAGAGAGTGGGAAGTGGGGGTTAAAAATATCAAAGGAGCTCAAACTCTGATGGAAGTTGATATCTGAAATTGCTTCATTTCATCCTTAAGTTCAGAATTACCCCTAAAGTATCTGGCTTCACATTTGTAAATGCCCTTGTAAAGATTTTGGTTAGCTGTCATTCAGAAGTAGAGATCATTTAGGCCTCATGAACAGACAATATTCCTTTTGAAAATGACATGGTATCTAATGTAATCGTAGAGTGTTTTAATAGTCTATTCTGTGCTAGGCAATGAAACATTTCAAAAGTGACTGACAGCCAGTTGATGTAATTCATGGTGATCTTTTGTGTTGACAGATCTTTAAAAAGTCAAGGGAAATTACTACTGTACCCAGTGAAGCCGCCTCCTTTTTTTTTTTTTAACTGCCAATATCCTGCAAAACAGGACAATTTTCTCTTTGACTGCCACTATTTTTTATTTCGATAACATGACATGATTCCTCCTTATTATTAGGATTTCTTTTGATAGATGGAATATGTTCCCTCTAGGTAATGCCGACTTTAAAATAGAAATTCTTCAGTTCTCCAAATTAGCTCTCTGACTTTCTAACTTATACATCAAGACAACCTTGCCGGTAGCCACCCTCCCACTCAGGAAGAAGAGTGATTTAATTTAGACAATTAAAAATTTTTAAACGATTTTAGCCTTTCTTTGAGGGAGAAACGTGTTGAAAGGAAGAGGGTGATGAACTGCTTATTTTGGTAGGTTTTCTTTCCTAGAGCACTCTACGCTTAAAAGTCTAATGTTTTTGGTAATTTTGTAGGAGATCATATCTGTGTCCAAGGCTCAGAGTCTCCAAATTCAAACTGTAGAATGAAGGGAAGGGTGATGAATATGAACTTGTCTGATAGGCTGTGGGGAATAATACAGAGATCAAGTCCCAATGTTGCCCTAGCATTTCATTTGTTTGGAATTGCATCTCTGGGTCTCTGCCCTTTGTCTTCATGTTTCAAAAGTAGATATTTCCCTCACATTTTCCAGCTGATCCTTGGGGAATAGATCCTTGAGTACCTTTTTCCTTAGTCCAATCCATTACGAAAGCATTGTCATTATGATTTGACATGGATTCTTTGAGAATGAACTGTGCTTTAGCCCTGTGCTGGTTGCTGTTGGGGAGATAAGAGTGTACTTTCTGATTATAATCCTATTAATATTTTTGTGTCATATTCCACAGTATAATACAATGGCTTCTACTGAGGTGTAATTCAACTTTTAAACATTGTTTTGAAGTACCATTTGATTGTAAAATGTATGTTACCCCCCCACCTTCATCTTCAGTTCTGATTTCCCTTTGTGTCATCTACCCACTCTGCCCCGGCTCACTCTCTCACTGGACTAAAAGGTACACCTAAGTTCATCCATAACCTTATACACCCAAACTTCCCCTACCTTCCACAGCCCTGCCACCACACACAGTCTTGTGGAAACAAAAAGTTAAACATGTAGAAAAGAGAGACAAAAAAAGATTCTATTCCATTTGCTTTTCAAATTTCTTTTAGACTGCGAAATGTCAATACTTTTCATAGTTAGAATAAGTGATAGGCACCTCTCCGTTTTTCAGTTTAAACTTATTTTTTACAAGAGTGGAATCAAAGCATTTCAAGGTCTAGTTGGTGACAGACCCAGAAACTATTATTTTAGCCTAATGTATGGTAAATGTGCACCTCCCCCCGCCATCTTATGCTTATGCTAAAAGGCAACATCAGAAGTCATTTCGATGAATCCATAATTTGAAGGTAGAGGACTTGGATTTGAGTCCTAATTCCATTTAGGTTATGTGAGCTGGAGAAAATCATTTCATTCTGTTTCTGTTTAGTAAAATCGAAGCAATAATTATGCCCACTTAACTTACTTTTCCAGGTCGCTGGGAATACAGTGTAAGAAAATGAATTGTGAAGTAACTTTACAAACTTTAATTCTATACAGACAGTAAGAGCCATTCTTTCTCATCCTCCTCTCAAAGTTATTTATAAATGACTTTTTATCTTACCAATACTGTCGTTTTTAAGGATCTCTCCTGCTGGAAAAGGAAAATAGTATTAACAAAAGGATACTTAATCCTCAAAGTAACTATGTGAGTTAGAAATTATTTTTGGCAGTTTACAGATAAAAAAGCAGCCATTAGAGAAGTTAAAAAACTTTCTCCAGATTATTAATTTGAAAGAAGTTAATCCACTTGTTTCTCTGACTGTAATGTCCATGTTATTTCTTCTAGAAACTAATGTAGTTTGTTAATATACTGCAGTCTATTCCAACATCTCTGTGTTCATTATGATTCATTTTGAAACTTCTTGCCATTTCAGTTATTCTTGTTCTTTCAGTGGGAGTTCATTTATTTAATTCATTTAGCAGTCATTTATTGCCAGACACTGTGCTAAACACTAGCAGTTTTTGTTCTTAGTCTAATCTCTTAAACAGAAGATATACATTTAAAATAGAATGACAAGTGCTTTTTTTAATTTTTTTTTCAACGTTTTTTTATTTATTTTTGGGACAGAGAGAGACAGAGCATGAACGGGGGAGGGGCAGAGAGAGAGGGAGACACAGAATCGGAAACAGGCTCCAGGCTCTGAGCCATCAGCCCAGAGCCCGACGCGGGGCTCGAACTCCCGGACCGCGAGATCGTGACCTGGCTGAAGTCGGACGCTTAACCGACTGAGCCACCCAGGCGCCCCTGACAAGTGCTTTTATAGTAGGGGAAATACAAGATGCTTTGGGAAGTCAAGGAAGGCTTCATAGAGGAAGTACAACCTAAGACCGTGCTCTTACAAGCCCTTTGTAGAATATAGATGGCCGCTGCCATTGTGACTTTTGTTTTTCTTCTATCAGTAGATTCCTCTTGAGTATTCATTGTGGGGTGAATAGTCAAATGACTCTTACATGTGCTTGTTATTTTCTAGCTTGTCCAGATTATTATCAATACGACACACTTGGAGAAGTCCTGTAAGTACTTGGAAGAATTCATTACCAACATCACTAATGTGCTTCCAGAGACAGTCCACACCACCAAGCTCTATGGCACCACAACTTTTAAGGTGAGAAGGCTCTATAGTACGGTAAAACTGCCTGCGAGATACAGAGTCTGGGCCATTCTACCCAAGATGGCTTTGTTTCTCCCAGGATGCCTAGTAACATGATTCATAATATGGTTTTGAGAATAAGTACTTATAATTTCCTTAGAAAAACAAATACCAATGCTAATTTCTGGATTTTTCGACTTAAAAATGTCTACATCTCTGTCCACTAAATCTTCCTTGTATTTTGTACTTGAAAATGTTTCCTCAATTGGCCCTCGTTTTAGTCAAGAATTCTTAAGGATGGTCTAGCTAATAGTCGTTGTAACTAAAATCAACATCAATTAATTTTATTTTAATAAGCTGTCCTTGCTTCTTTGTGTTCTGTGTCCAGATTTTTTTTCACTTTTTTAGTGAGGAATTTCTGCCCCTTACTATTGTAGTTAACAATTTTATAATCATTTCACAAGGCCACAGCACTAGCTTTGATCCTGAGTTTGATCAAATGAGAAGAATGACACTCTTGTAGAGCAGAAAATAGATTGATGGAGAATTTCTGGAGAGTGAATGACTTAATTTAAAAAGGCCTTAAGAAATTCCTTTATATTGCCTTGTGACCTTTAAATAAATATTAAGCAGAAAAAGTAGTCTAACATCTTAAACACTACAATGGTAGACTCTGACATAAAACCCAACCTGTTGTTTTGGGTTTTTGTTATTATTGTTATTATTTGATTATTTTAGTTTGGAATCAAATCTGTTTCATCCTTTTGAGGTTGGTATTAATTAGATACAAAGTTGTAGATTGAAATCATGATATATGTCCACTGGTGTCAACTTTTTCCTATCCTTTTATCCTCTTTCCCTATTTATTGGCACCTTCCCTTGAGAATAGATTTAAGACAAAAAAATCAAATTTGATTCATAACTGCTTATTATATTTTATGAGATGAAATTGTTAGTAAGATCTCTTTTTGTGCTATAAGAAAAGGAATGAGAAAGAACCTGAATAGCCAAAGCAATCTTGAGAAAGAAGAACAAAGCTGGAAGCATCACATGTCCTGATTTTGAATAATATTACAAAGTTTTAGTAATCAAAATAGTATGGTATTAGCATAAACACATATGCATAGATCAATGGAACAGAACAGACAGACCAGAAATAAACTCATGTATATATATGGTCAAATAATTTACAACCAAGTTGTAAACACAGGAACACACAGTGAGGAAAGAATAGTCTCTTCAATAAATGGACAGCCACATGCAAAAGAGTGAAACTGGACCCCCATGTTTACACTGTATAGAAAAATCAACTCAAACTAAGGATTTGAATGTAAGATCTGAATTTACAAAACATCTAGAAGAAAACAATGGGTTAGCTTCTTGACACTGGTCTTAGCACTGATTTTTTAAATTTAATACCAAAGCAAAGGCGACAAAAGCAAAAATAAATAAGTGGGACTACATTAATCTAAAAGGCTTCTGAGCAGCAAAGGACAGAACACAAAGGCAAAACACAAAAACACCTGATGGATTGAGAGAAAATACTTCCACATCATTAGCTGATAAGGCATTAAATATCCAAAATATGTAAATTACACCCCAATAGCAAAACCCCAAATAATCCAATTAAAAGGGGGCGGAGGAACTGAATAGACATTTTTCTAAAGAAGATATACAAATGGCTAATAATATGTACATGAAAAGATTACTGTTGGTGAGATACTACCTCATGCCTGTTAATATAGCTAGCATCAAAAAGACAAGAGAGAACAAATGCCTGCAAGGAGGTAGAGAAAAGGGAACCCTTGTGTGCTGTAGTCAGGCATGTAAACCAGTATATCCGCAATGGATAAAAGTAAGGAGATTACTCAAGAAATTAAAAATAGAACTACCATGTGATTTGGCAGTCCCACTTCTGAGTATATATCCAAAGAAATAAAAATGATTATCTTGAAGAGATATCTATACCTCCTTGTTTATTGCAGCATTATTCACAACAGTCAAGCTATGCAAACAACCTAAGTGTTTATCATTGGATGAATGAATAGGTAAAGGAAATGTGGTACATACGTATGATAGAACATTATTCAACCAAGAAAAATGAGGAAATTCTGCCATCTGTCCAACATGGATGGACCTTACGGGCATTATGCTAAATGGAATAAACCAGACAGAGAAGGACAAATGCTGCATGCTATCACTTTTATGTGGAATCTTAAAAACAAACAAACAAACAAACAAATCAAACTCACAGAAACAGAGAGGAGAAAAGTGGTTGCCAGGGCATGGGGAGGCGGGTAGAGGAAATAGAAATTGGTAAAGGGGTATAAATTTTTAGCTGTAAGATGAAAAAGATTTGAGGATCTAATGTAAAACATGGTAACTATAGTTGATAATACTGTATTGTATAATTGAAATTTTCTAAGAGAATATAGCTTAAATGTTCTCACCAAAAATAAATAAATAAATAAATAAATATTTAAGATAATGAGTGTGTTAATAACTAAATGATGGGAATCCTTTCACAGTATATACACATATTAAATCATCATAATGAACATGTTAAATATAATTTTATTTTCTGAGGCACCTGGGTGGCTCAATTGGTTAAGCATCTAACTTTGGTCCTGATCTTATGGTTCACGAATTCAAGCCCTGTGTCAGGCTGATGCTGACAGCCAGAGCATAGAGCCTTCTTCAGATTCTGTGTCTCCCTCTGTCTCTGCCCCTCCCCCGTTCATACTCTTGTCTCTGTCTCTCTCAAAAAACATTTTTTTTTTAAATTTTCAATGATACTCCAGTAAATCTGAAAAAAAAAAGAGATGTTCACAAAATATTCTTTATGTATGTATGTGACCATGGGTCATTCATTTCAAATTACCTAAAAAAAAATTCTGTTATACATTGTCTTATATTGGTATCATTACTTGCAAACTTTCAATAATGTTTCATTATATTATTGTTGAAACTCTTAAAGCGAAGAAAAGATTTATCTGATAAAGAGGACCCAAAAATGAGTATGGTAAGAGCTTTAAGAACCTTAGGATCACCTTAGACAGTGTAATAAAAATTATGATTACTGTTAAATATTAGCATTATTAAGGAGGATGGGCAATACTTTCATCAAAAATATTTCCACTTAATTTACTGTGGAAGCCAAGACTTCTTGGGAAAGAAAATGTGGGAGGGACTGTAGTTGAATGTTCACCAGAGAAGAGGGAGTTAGAGAGTTAGAGTGTGAGGTTCATTTATACTCGTCTCTCATATGGGGAATATGTAGAATGTACTGCTATTCTTCCCTTAATCCACCTCAATTTTCTTATTTCAAGGGCTTTTCAAATTATGGTCAGAAATCCTCCCAAAGGATGGCTTGTGTAGTTTGTTGTTGTTCCAGCATTAAAATTGCTGAGGGAAAATTAAGGGCAGACAGGAAGCCATAGGAGTTGAGTAGCCAGTTAAATACTTAGTAAAGGAGAAGTTCTGGAGACCACTAAAGGTCATGTTGACAAGTGCTTATTGGAAACACTGATTGCTTAAAACACATTGAAAGTTTATTTTTACCAGGACTGTTTCAGACCAACTAACCCAGAACTCAGTATAAACACAGCAATTATAGCAGCTACATGTTGTGTATTTTCCTAAGCTACTGTTTCCAGAAAACTTTCCCTTGCAGATGGAAACCTTTATGCTGAAAAAGGGGCAAAAATAATCAGAAGGTCTTCAAGGTATTTTCCTGCAGAATTGCCCCTTGTTCCTGCCATGTGTGACATAATTAAGCTGGCATTCTTAGCTTTCCTTGTTCATAAGAATTTCCTTACTCTCTTACAAAATAGAATGAGGCTATTTATTAATTTACCCCACCACAAATATTGTTCGTGTACCTACTATGTGACAATCTGGTATGCTCTTGGGTAGAAAGAGAAATAATACTTAATCCTTGGATTTAGAGTTTGTAATCTACAGGGAGCACAGACACTGTAACTTCTGTAAAGAACTATGTGAGAACTACCAGAATAATACAATAAATACATTGTCTCTTGTCAATTCTACAAGTTTTTATGAAGCATCTACTACGTACCAGGCAATTTACGGGTGTAAACATAATCGACAGGTCTCCTGACTTTAGAGAGTTTATATTGTGGTGGGGATGATAATGATAAACAAACAAACAAAAATCTCATTTGATCTCAGTTGATGACAAGAACTAAGAAGAAAAATAAATGACTTGATTGAAATGAGAAATAGAATCCTTTAGATTTCTGATAGATAAATATTGCACTCAGAGGGAACAGTACAATCGTAGATATTCAAGTAGGTGTGTTCAAGGAATAACAAGGAATTCAGTCTGGCAGTGATACATCTATCATTAGAGGTAGAGGTGGTAAGAAATGAGATGGTCGGGAGTTAGATGTTTTCTGGCCTTGTAGTAAATACCTTGGGTTTTATTCTGAAACGAAACGTGAGGCCATTAGAAAGTGGGAGTGGTGGTGATAATCTGACTTATATATTAATGGGTAACACTGGTTGCCATGTGGAAAATAAATGTGTTGTAGGTTAGGAAGAGTGGAAGAAGAAAATTCAATTTGGAAGTCCTTGCAGTGGTCTAAGTAAGAGATAATGGTGTTTTTTTGGACAATAGTGGTAGGATGAAAGTGGTAAGAAATATTTTTAAAGGTTGAGATGGCAAGTTTTACTGCTAGACTAGGTATGGGGTTATAAGAGAGAGTGGAGTCCGGATAATTCCAAGATTTTTGAATGAAGCAAACTGTATGAATAGTGGTGGTATTCACTGAGATGGGGAACAGTGAAGAATAACAGGCCAGGGGAGAGGCAGTAGAATCAAGACTTCCATTTTTGACACATTAAGCTTCAGATATCTAGTAGTCATCTGCCTAGAGATATTAAATTGACAGGGCAAAGTCAGAGCTGGGCATAAAAATTCAGAATCCTTCTGTATAAAGATGGTATTTAATGCTGTGGGGCTGGCTTTCTTCTGGGAATTGAATATAGATAGAGAAAAGGTGAGAGGATTGGGCTTCAAGGGAAATTAATAGTTACAGGTCTAGAAGAATAGGATGAGGATACTTATCTTAGGTTTGAGACCTTCAAGGAAGACTTCCCAGAAAGGGCACAAGATGGAATGGGTCTTGGGACCAGCAGGAGGTATCCAGATGGACAAAAGATGAGGAGGGAATAAGGGACATTTTTAGGAGAGGGAACTTCATGTACAAAGATGAAAGAATAAATAAAATCAGACATGTTCAGTGTAGAGTAAGGGCAGCACTGAGATAGAGAAGTAGTTAAATGCCAACTTGTGAAGCACTTTGTTTTGTATTGATACATCATTTGGATTTTATCTTACTGAGGTCTTTGAGACACTTCAAGCAAGGATATGTTGCACTTTGAAAATAATCATTTTACCTTGCCTAATTAAAAAGAAGGATGGATGGATTGAAAGGAGGGTGGGAGGAAGGAAGGGAAGGAGAAAAGAAAGAAGGAAGGAAGGAAAAAATAAATCACAATTACTTGAAATTCACAATCAGAGGAAATTAAATACCTAGACTATTTTGTGTAACTGTGCTAATAAATTTGGGGATCTATAGGAAAACATAGAATAAAAAGTGATTCAAGGTAATAACTATGAAAGAAGTGAAAAAGTTATTAAAGACTTCTTAAATTTGGGCAAGATCCATATGATTTTGTCTGTGAATTCATTTGGGTCTTCATGAAACAGATAATGAAACAGATAATTTCTGTATAATTTAAACTATTCCAGATTGGTAGAGAAAAAAGGGAAACTATCTCAATTCATTTTCACAAAGTCACCATAATAATGATTCAAAAACCAGAGAGGGGCACCTGGGTGGCTCAGTCAGTTAAGTGTCCGACTTCAACTCAGGTCATGATCTCACAGTCCGTGAGTTTGAGCCCTACGTCCGGCTCTGTGCTGACAGCTCAGAGCGTGGAGCCCGCTTCCGATTCTGTGTCTCCCTCGCTCTCTGCCCCTCCCCTGTTCATGCTCTGTCTCTCTCTGTCTCAAAAATAAATAAAAACATTTAAAAAAAATAAAATCTTCAAAAAACAAAAACAAAACCCAGAGAAACCCCAAAAATAATCTGAACAATTGAATTTCCATTTTGATGTAAAAATCATAAATAATAGACTATCAAATATCATCTAGGACATAGAAAGTAGAAATAAAAGTAACATTAAGAATCCAAGAATGATTAGTATTAGAAAATTGTTTAAAATTATCCACTTCTTTAATCAAATGAGAAAAAAATACATAAGCATTTAAAAGATACTGAAAAGGTATTTTATGTAAGTCATTCTCTTCCTGCTTACATGTCCTAGTAAACCCATCTATCAGCAATTGACAAATCCAGGGGCCAGAAATTGATAGCTTGAGGAGGAGAATATCCAAATATAGTCTAACAGAATGGTACTGTCAATCAACTGGATTAAATTGACAATTGTAGAATAGTTCATCCAACAGCAGTAGAATACACATACTTCTCAAACTCATAAGAGTATTCACCAAAACAGACCATGTTCTGGCTGGTAAACACATCTTAGCAAATTTTAAAGAACAGAGATCATACAAAACTTGCTCTCAGGCCACATAGAATTCATCTATGGAAATAAGTTAATAGAAAGATAGCTTAAAAATCCCCAAATATTTGCAGATTAACCAGCAAACTTCAAAATAACACATGGGTCAAAGAAAGAGTCTCATGAGAAATTAAAAAGTAGTTCAAATGAAATGAAAATAAAATACACCTTTTCAAAATTTGTGCCATCTAAGCAGAGCTTAGAAGGAAATTTATAGTATTAATTGTATGTGTTAGAAAATAAGAAATTTCTTAAAATAAGTAATCTAAGCTTCTATCTTAAGCTAGAAAAAGAACAGCAAATTAAATCCAAAGTAATCAGAAGAAGAGAATAAAAATTAGAGCAGAAATGAATGGTTTTGATGTAGAAAATCAAAAGAGAAAAATCAATGAAACCAAAGGCTGGTTCTTAGAAAGATCAATAAAATTATAAACTTTGAGCCAGGCTAACCAAGACCAAAAGAGGGAACACTCAAGTTGTTAATATCATAAATGAAAAAGGGTTAATTGCTGGAGGGATGGCAGTGGGGGGATGGGCTCAATGGGTGATGGGCCTTAAGGAGCGCATTTGTTGGAATGAGCACTGGGTGTTATATGTAAGTGAGGAATCAGTAAATTCTACTCCTGAAACCAATACTACACTATATGTTAACTAACTTGAATTTAAGTTTAAAAAAAAAATGAAAGAGGGATTATCACTACTGATTCCATGGACATTAAAAAAATAATAGAGGAATATTATGAACAACTCTGTACCCAGAGTTTGATAACCTACTTGAAATGGATCAATTCTTTGAAAGACATAGTTTACCAAAACTCAAACAAGGAGAAATAGATCATCTGAATAACCTTATATCCATTGAAGAAATTAAATCAGTAATTAATAGCCTTCTAAATCAGGGACA
The DNA here is from genome assembly GCF_022837055.1 of Prionailurus viverrinus. Classification (NCBI taxonomy): domain Eukaryota; kingdom Metazoa; phylum Chordata; class Mammalia; order Carnivora; family Felidae; genus Prionailurus; species Prionailurus viverrinus. The sequence goes on along the minus strand of NC_062563.1, from coordinate 89,481,939 downwards.
GATTTGGTGTGAGCTCTAGGAATTGATGAAATCACCCAGTGAAATTGAGAGGATTAGAGACCAGAAAAGTAAAAATAAAACCAGGAGAAAACCATTCATGAAAGCCAAAGGAGAACAGAGTTCTAGAAGAGAATGTTTGACAGAGCAAGTAAGATCAGACTGAAAAGTGAATATTGCATGTTGTGGGATGGAGGTCTTGGGTTACCGTGGACCAATCCATATTGATGGATTGTTAGCATTGGAATCCTGATTGCCCTAATGCAAGTACATCCTTTTGTCCTGAAAATATTTTTCTTGGAACATTAGTCCCATATATTTCTTAGAGCCTTTTATATGCTAGTGTACATCATGAGTCTCTTAAACATGGTTTCTCAAACTTATTTGATCTAGGAGCTCTTCTGCTGTTGTGTTAGCATTTTTCAGATCTGTCGTTCCTTAGAACACATTTCAAGAAACATTGGCGTATACCAATCTTTGAAGGAGCCTGATGACAAAGACACCAGAGAGGTAGGGTAGTAGCTACTGGGAATTTTTATAGCATGAAGCTGAAACTTATAATAAGCAATGTGAGGAGACTAGGAGATCTAGAGAGGTTGGTATTACAGGAAAGGAGGTTCTTGGAGTCCTAGAAGAGATAAATGGGAATAAGACCTGAGAGTGAGTATAGGTTTGAAGAAATGTAAGAAAGTAAAAAAAGGACGCAGATAGTTGAGGGAAGTAAAGACAGATTCTCTATCTGGTGACGCAAAACAATAGCTTGTCTTGCAGATACAGAATAAAGAGACTCTACTATACTTTTGAAAAGGAAAAATTAATGGAGACTGTGATAGTCTTGATATTCCCAATTCCGTTACTTAGTGGATATAAGTATGAGATGTCTCCAAGTAGAAATTTCTGATTATACTGGAAGTCTGAATGAGTTTTAAAATTCCATATTTCACAGGATGCCAGACATGCAGCTGAAGAAGAAATTTATACCAATTTAAACCAGAAGATTGACCAGTTTCTACAGCTGGCTGACTATGACTGGATGACTGGAGATTTGGGCAACAAAGCTAGTGATTACCTAGTAGACCTCATTGCCTTTCTACGAAGCACTTTTGCTGTATTCACACACCTTCCTGTAAGTGACAATTGCTCTTACTTTGCTCATCATATAGAAGAAAATTTTCTTAAAATCTATCTTGGTGAAAGATGTCTGTTTCTGTTTTAACTAGCCAGGAGGCTCTTCAGGATATAAAAACTCACACTATAATTATTGCCCCTTGATGAGATTTAGAGATCTCTTCCATCATTTTCTCACTGAGTTTTGCAGTTTTTTTTATTTTGTTGAAAATGGTCCCTAATATCATGTGTATTTCTGTTCCTCCCAACTTCACCTGAAGTAATTAGTGCAAACACATAGTGAATGCTATGGTAGAAATAGAAGAAAAACTTAGGAGTTAGAATTTCAGGCATGTATCTTTAATCCTAGAATATCCACTTAATTTTTTTTTATAACCTTAAATATCTGGTGAAATTCTCCATCTTTTAATCTAATTTATCTATCATTTCTCTATTTAGCATATTAATTAGTAATTTTAAAGTTATTTTTTTATGTTTATTAATGGTAATATGTAGTTTATCTACATATGGGTAGAATTATTTTTGATCCTTTTTTTGGTTCTCGGTCATATGGTCCTGTCTCTTTCTGTTAATTTTTGGTTGATGTTAGACATTGCATTTATTTAAAACATGTAGAGGTGCCAGGTGAGGACATTTCCAACTAAAATCTGTTTATCCCTTTTTTTACTAAGTAGGTAGTATGAGCAGATGGGTTATGGTTTGAGCCTCCTCACCTACTCCCTTCATGCGCAGATCTGGGTCAAGCTTGGATTGTAGATGCAGCATACCTTTCGTTTGCCCCTGTTATTAGTATGTGGTTCTTTAGAGCTTTTAATGAGAGCCTGACACATCACTGTCTCTTCAGGACCAAGAGGACTATGGATATTTCCATTTTTCAGAGGAACCTTATCTCTTTCAGCCTCTTGCCTTTTTTAATTTTAGAATTTGGCAAATGTCTTAAGAAGGAGGATTACCCAGATCAACAGTTGCCAACAGGAAAAAAGTGGTTGGAGATTGTCAGTGTCAATTTACCACTCCCTCAAGATTTTTCAGCTCCCAACTGAAATTCTCATGAATCCTCCAACTAGTGAATCTTTTTCTGTGAAACACTGTAAGACTGGGGGAAGATCTTACTTTGCTTTTCAAAAGTTTTGCCTTAGACCCTTATTTTCCTCTGCTGTGTAGCTTTAGAATTCAGAAAATGTCTTGAGGAGAAAGCTGGCCCTCAAATCTCCAATTTTGGCACTTCAGCCCCGTGGAAACAACAAAAATTCAGTGATTTTTTTTTCACCCCAGTAGTTACTCCCTGCCTGCACCTAACCCAAATTCTTGGTCTGTTCCTATGCCTACGTTTGGCAGATGCCTCCAGGGATGGCTGCAGAGCCTCAGCTCACCTTTAAAAGGTCTGCCCTCTTTGCAGCGTTATTCCCTTTAGTCCTCATTGCTTCATAGTCTTCTCGTGTGTCCATTTTTTACTGCCTTTTATACTGCTCGGTGGGAGCACTGGCCTGCAGAAAACTAGGTCATTTCATCTAGCTTCATCTTGATACTGAAGCCAGGCATAAGTAGCACAAAGGAGAACATGATGAACCAATCTCACAATTATGAATAAGAAAATAGACTGAATCAAATTTTAGCAAAGCAGTTCCACGGTGTTTGAAGAAAGTAATTTCCCACTGCTATATAGGACTTATTCTGGAAATGCAAGGATGGTTTGATATTTAAAAATCTGTGAATATAATTATCACATTACTAGGTAAAAGAGACAAAGATCATAATTGTGTATTCTAAAAAGGCATTGTACAACATCCAGCCTGCACTCCTGATTACAAAAAATACTTAGTAAAATTCAACCAATATAATATTTCAGTAACATGATAGGGAGCACCTATGTGAAATTCAGCAACCACCATGGATTTAACAGTGGAACACTAAAAACATTTATTTGCATTTATATCAGAAGTATGGTGGGGCTTCTGGGTAGCTCAGTTGGTTAAGCAACTGACTTCAGCTCAGGTCATGATCTCACAGTTCATGAGTTCCAGCCCCTCATTGGGCTTACTACTGCTTTTATTCTATCAAATAAGGTTAAAAAAAAAAGAAATAAATAATACATATTCTCATTGTTCATAGATTATTACTGTGTGGTTGGATAACCCCCTCTCCCCGCAAATAAATTAAAAAAATAATTAGGACCAGTAAGACTTTAGTTGGTTAGATGGTTCACTTAGAAAACAAATAAAAAAAAAATGCTGTATTCATTACTGGATTACAAGATCCCTGTAAATATACTTAACAAGTTATATGTAGGACCAATGTGAAGAACATTTCACAGAGTAATTTAAGAGGGACTTTATTATGTACAAATATATGCAGTATTTTAGATGGGAATATTTCATATTGCAGAGAATTTTTCCAAAATTAATCTAATTGCAGTGATATGAATTTGGTGGTGGGGGTTCATCTTAACAAAATGATTCTAGAATTTATTTGGAGACAAAAATGGACAGTATTTGCCAGAAGATATGAACAAGTAAATTGAGTGTGGTCTTTTCCTAGAAATGTTCATTATACACTGAAAATTCAATTAAATACCCTTCTCCCGTTGGAATAAACTGATAGATTAAAGAAAGAGAACATAAAATCTGGAAGTAGTTCAAAGTACATGTAAGAATTTAGTATATGGGAAAGGTGGCGTTCAGCAATGGCTGTTGCCACTACTGTCTGCTAATGTGGATAAAAAGATGTTAAGTCCAAACTTCACTTATCAAAATAAGTTCTAGATCCAATGCCTGTTTACATTTTTAAAAAGAAAGAAATTAGGGGAGAATCAATAAAAATATTAGCAAGTATTTATTTGTCTAAAATATTAGCAAATATTTCTGTAATCTGTGAGTCACCATCCTAAGGGTGACACCAGGGACACCTGGGTCTGTTACGGGCTTAGTCTGTTATGCTTCCAACTCTTGATTTCAGCTCAGGTCATGATCTTCCAGTTTGTGAGATGGAGCCTCGTGTCTGGCTCTGTGCTGAGCATGGAGCCTGCTTAGGATTCTCTCCCCCCGCCCCATCTCGCTCTTTCTGTCTCTCTCTCTCTCTCTCTGACCCTCCCCCTCCACTTGCATGTACATACTCTCTCTCTCAATAAATAAAATAAAATAAAATAAGGATGACACCAAAGAGTGAAATCATTAAGGAAAAGGTTAATAATTTGGCTGCATAGAATGTTTTGTAAGAAAACAGATGAACATAAGGGAAGGGAAACAAAAATAATACAAAACAGGGAGGGAGATGAAACATAAGAGACTCTTAAATATAGAGAAAAACTGAGGGTTCCTGGAGGGGTTCTGGGTGGAGCAGATGAGCTAAATGGGCAAGGGGCATTAAGGAGGACACTTGTTGGGATGAGCACTGGTTGTTACATGTAGGGGATGAATCACTGGATTCTACTCCTAAAATCGTTAGTGGTCTATATGATAACTAACTTGGATGTAAATGAAAAATAAAAATAAAAATAACTGTTTTGTAAGATACCTAAAAAGAATTAATAAAGAAAATAGAATGTAAACATATCAAAAAAAGCACTTAACAAGTATTCCAAAAGGTTAAAATCTGTACTATATAACAATATAACAACATTGTTTCAAATTTAGTAAGAAAATAACACACAACTTGGGAAAATTTGTAAATGTTGTATTTTAGGCAGTCAGAAAAGAAGAAAAATATAAGATAACATGAACAAAATATGCAACTCTGGTAATAAGACAAACGTATTAATGTTGTAGGATATTTTTGCCCATAAACTTGCCAAAAGTAAATAAGAAAATGATGATGTTCAATATTTATGAGAAACATTTCCAAAAATCGGTATTCTGATACATTGCTGGAAGGTGTGTAAATTGGTATATCCTTCTTGGTGGTCAGTTTTTCAATATGCCTCAAAAAACTCATAAAATTTGCTTACCTTTGACCCTGCAATCCAATCCCACTTTTAGCATTCTAACTTAATGAAATAATCATGGGTATATTATACAATTCAGATGTGAGTATGTTCAACATAGTATTTATTGTCTTTTGCATAGTGGAGTAGAGAATAAGTTAAAAGCCAGTAATAGATGTGTTAGCTCAATAAATTATTATATATTCACATAATGTGATGTCAGTTAGTCATTAAATTAATGGAGATAGATATTTATTGGTTTAAGATATGTTAATTGTTTCTTGATTAGAAAAGTGGATTGCAAAATCATTTTATATAATATGATCTCACTTTTATTAATATAGATATAGACACATTAACCATTTATACTATATACAATAAAAAATCTAGAATTATGCACTCCCTGGTTTAACTATACTAATCTCTATATAGCTTTTAATTTTTTTCTTTTTGTTTATCTGTGTTTAAAAATATTTTTTCTGTCATGAAACATTTGCTACTTTATAATTGTGGAGTGGGGGGAGGTGATTTTAGAATTTTTATTCTCTGTTTCAAGATTATTCTGTCTTTGATAATTAATTTATATTAAAAACACTTTTATTGAAGAAAGATGTTTACAAATGTGTTTCATTTTTTGAAAGGAAAATGGCTAATAGTATTTTGGCCGTAATATCTCCTCCAGCATTGTACAGGTGCTTGAATGAGAAAGATTTTGGAATGTGATGAAAAGTAAAATGTAGTAGTTCACAAAGCCATTCTAAACAGGTGTTCCCTATATTCATCTTCCTTGCTTTTTTTCTGTTCTTAAAAAAATAAAATGACACCCTCATGAGCATGACTGTTTTACACGTCATATAATACAGAGTTCCTATGTATTCAGTAGTTATCATAGGTCAGCTCCATACTTACTTGAATGTCCAAGCCATTTAGAAATAGCACTGTTAATCAGACTCATGTTTGTCTAACACAAAGTACATGCTTTTTCTATCAGTAGAGTTGTGACCTTTCTTGCAGGTCTATACTGTAAATAATTCATTGAGGAGTTTTCCTTTTATTTTGTTTATTCTGAGCTGTCATTGCTATCTAAATACTATAACCTCTCAGTGTGGATCAAGATGATCGTGCTGTTCAGAATCAAAGTGGGTGGTGACTCAGCCCTAAATCCTCAATATTCTGCAAATACCATGTTTCTGTGTAGTCTAGTATAGAGATCTTCTTTCTGAAGCCACTGTTAAAAAAAAGTATTTGCATTCACCAACCATTGTATTCTCTAGAATCAAATTAGTATGGGTTCTAAAACGATCCCTTCTTCTGGGTTTACACAGAGCAGAATAGACCACCCAGCACTTGTGTTTATGTTCACCAACGTGCTGGGTAACTTCTGCATGGAACCTTGTATTTATAAACTGTATTAGCCAAACAGAACTGTGTCTGAGATTTGCTCTTGTGCACTAATAGTGGAAGATGAGAGAGGAAAGAGCTATTTCTGAGGAAAAAACAATCATTTGTCTTTTAATTAATATGAATATTTCTTTTCATATTTTCAACTCCCTAGCAAGAGTGGCTCTCTTCTCAAAGAGTGACTGAATAATAGGAAATATGTATATGGAAAGAACTGTAAAGAAAAAGCCAAAGACTGTATTGTTCTATTACATTTTGAAATCTCCAGGTTTTCTTAGTTCTCAGGGATGTTTTGTCACTACATAAGCAACATAACCCAGAGTATAGGGCGGTGTGCAGGTTTGTGTGTGTGAGAGAAAGACAGGGAGGGAGGCAGAATGGAGAGGGAAAGAGAGTGTTTGGGTGGAAGTGGATGTCTTAGAATTTACTTCATCGAACACTGAATGGTTGGGGGCGGGTAATTGTTGAGATTTGCAACTATTTCCCTCTTGAAGTTTTCATGCCCAAGATGGCCTACCTATTTTCACGAGGCACCCAGAAATGATTGTAATAATAACGTTTTCCACGGTTAGAATTCAAAATTGTTGCCACGTCCTTAAAGAGATGAGGTAAGTACACAAGCATGTTGGCAGACTCCAGTTGTGTGATTTAGAATTTCAGGCACAGCTACCCAGTTTGCATGCTCAGCATAAGAGCATACTTTTGAGAATTTATCCTGGTTATCCTAATGATTATCTCTCAGAAATGCATGAGAGAAAGGAAATGCTGTCTCAAGTAACGGACCCAGAGGAGGGAATCCTGACTTTGTTTTCTCTGTCTGCTCTTAATGTTAATTTATATGACCCGGGTCAAGATCTCTCTTAACCCATTTTGGTTTGCCTTAGTTTCTTGGTTTCTTAGTTTTCACAGTGTTACCTCTTCTTGGCCTTTCTTCCTGGGCAGTTATTTGATGGGCCATCTTTAAGGGAAGGTCATTTTCTATATAAAGGTTCCTGACATTTTTCCTGCCTAAAGCCCTTTTAAAATGACATTTCTCTTAGTACCGCATTTAATTCTGTGAACTGCTGCCATCTGAGGACCAACCAAATGATACTGCGAGTTAGGAAACTGTCAGTGCCTCCCATTAAGTACAAAATCTCTGTGACCATCAAGACTGTCCATAATATGACCTCCAAACTACCGTTTTGTCCTTGTCTCTCTCCATTTTCTATTTGCCCAAGATACCCCCCCTTCCAAACTGAAGTAATGCTCTTTGTCAAACACATCAAACTATTTTCCATCCTTGTTGTTCATACCTTTTTGTGTACTTTAACCATGTGTATTGAAATTGAAATCTTTCCCATCCTTTAAGGCTCCTTTCAAATCCCACAGCTTCCATGAAGCCTTCTCCTGTTCTCCTAACCAGGTATGACATCTTTCTTTTTCGTTTGGCACTTATTATATGGCACTAACCTAATTCGGTCCTGGGTGGGATGTGTGTCATTGACCTATGTGCTTATTTCAGGAAAGGGGAGCGTGGTAAGTTAGAAGTACCTACTATCTTCCAGACGCTTTACGTGTGTTACATGTCATCCCAATTAATGAAGATGCAAAATGCCTTAGGCAGATGAGTATGATCCCAGTTTCAATGATGACAGTGTGAACTCAGGGAAGTTACATACTTTGTAAGAGATACCAGAAATAGGCGGCAGTGTCAGGATTTAAACAGCTGTATTTGACGTTATAACTTTTCCTCTGTACCATTGAGCCTATTAAATTGATTGCCAGCCATAGGACTGTAAACTGTGGCCACACAGAGACCTTGTTTGATTCATGTCTGTCTGTGTGTACTGTGCAGTTCCTTGCATGAAGTGGTGCACAATAAGTTTTTGTGGAGTTTTCTTATTTTGTGTAATAAATTAAGTGAATTTGTACCTAAGGATCGAAAACCATTTTGGGATCATGTGTATCATTAAAAGTACTCATTTAATTATTAAAAAGAAAAGTCACAAAGTGTTATTCTGAGACAAGGACCAAAAGTTTGGGTTAGAATTCTTTGTTTTTAAATTTTATTTTATAGAGGGAGAGAGAGCGTGTGCTGCAGTGGGCAGAGAGGCAGAGGTGGAGGAGGGGGGAAGGGGGAGAGAGAATGATAATCTCAAGCAGGCTCTATGCTCAGCCCCGAGCCTGACGAAGAGCTCCATCCCATGACCCTGGGATCATGACCAGAGCTGAAATCAAGAGTTGGATGCTGAAGGGACTGAGCCACCCAGGCACCCCTCTTTGGCTTAAAATTCTAAATTGGTCTTTCTCCTTCCATATCCCCTTAAATGTACCCAAATAAAAAAAGATCATTGTGTTTCAAGTGACAGAGTCATAATTTAAACATAACTTGCATTTATGTTTCACTTTATGATATTCAAACTTCTTTTTTTTTTCTTTTATATATTCTCATTATTTCATTTGGATTTTTAAACAAACTTTATGATATATAAACAGTTATTATTTTCCCCATTTGACAAATGTGAAAACTGAGGCCTAAAGTGGTCTTGCTCAGGGTCAGAAAATGAATCAATAGTGGGGCAGATCCTAGGTGGGTTTTTTTTGGTTTTTTTTTTGTTTGTTTTTTTTTTTTACTCTGGGTCATGCTTTCTCCACTGTATAAAACCATCTCTTCATATTTAATAATACTGTGTTTGGCTCTTTTTCTTTCTCTGCCTATCTCTGTCTCTGTCTTTGTCTCTGTCTCTGTGTGTGTGTGTGTGTGTGTGTGTGTGTGTGTGAGAGAGTGAGTGAATTTTGTTGCAAGGAATAAATGAGGAATATATATGTTAAAATTATATTCTCATATATATGTTCTCATTTATTCCTTGCAAGAAATTGGCAAAAAGGTGTTATTATCTCATTTTGCAGATAAGAAAAGTAAATCATGGAGAGGCTTACGTATCAAAAATTAATGATCTAAGAGCAGTGGAGCTGGGCTGTGAACTGCCTCCAAAGCCCATGTTCTCTTCTCTCTTGGCTCTGCTATTTCTAAACTCTGCAGGGGGTACACGAGGCTTGGTTTCATGGAGCCATCATTTAAATGTCTATCCTCTGTGAGATTCTTATTCAGTATTTTTATTAGTGTATAAAATTGTATTCATTATGAACAGAACAGTTCCCAGCAGGAGAGGTAAATTGTGATAATATGTACAGAAAGTGGAAACTCTGGTAATGGGAAGGATACTAGTTAAGTGGGTTGCCTGTTTCTAACCTAACCTAGTTCCCTTAGCTGACATCTCATGTGGAAATTCTCCTGTCTAATGGTAATAATGATTCTCTAAATCAGCTCAGTCTCTGTGGTTTTCACTTGAACAAAACGTAGGCGTGGCTTGGAGATATTGTGGGTTTGGTTCCAGACCACAGCAATAAATTGAATTTTGCAATAAAGCAAGTCAAGTGAATGTTTTTGGTTTTTCCATTCATGTAAATTATGTTTACACTATACTGTAGTCTATTAAGTATTCAGTAGCATTATGTTTAACAATCCAATATATATACCTTAGTTGAAAAATGCTTTATTGCTAAAAAATGCTAACCATCATCTCTGAGCTTTTAATGTGTTGTAGTTTTTTTTTGTGATGGAGGGTCTTTCCTTGATGTTGATGGCTGCTGACTGATCAGGGTGATGGTTACTGAAGGTTGGGGTGGCCGTGGCAATTTTCTTGAAAATAAGACAGTGAAGGGGCACCTGGGTGGCTCAGTTGGTTAAGTATCTGACTGTGGCTCAGGTCATGATCTTACAGCTCATGAGTTCGAGCCCTGCGTTGGGCTCTGTGCTGACAACTCAGAGCCTGGAGTCTGCTTCAGATTCTGTCTCCCTCTCTCTCAGCCCCTCCCCCACTTGCACTCTGCCTCTGTCTCTCTGTGTCTTTCTCTCAAATATAAATAAACTTTTAAAATATTACAAAAAAAAAAAAAAAAGACAGCAAAGTTTGTTCTATCGATCGGCTTTTCTTTCCAGGAATGATTTCTCTGTAGCATGTGATGCCATTCGATCACATTTTACTGGCAACAGAACTTCTTTCAAGATTGGAATCAATCCTCTCCAGCCGTGCCACTGTTTGTCAACTGAGTTTACGTGGTGTTCTACTAAGTCACTTGGTATCATTCCAACCGTCCTCACAGCATCTTCACCAAGAGTAGATGCCATCTCAAGAAACCCCTTTCTTTATGCATCCATAAGAAACGATTCCTCATTGGTTCAAGTTGTATCCTGAGATTGCAGCAATTCAGTCTTATCTTCAGGCTCTGCTTCTACTTCTGGTTCTCTTGCTCTTTCCACTACATCTGCAGTCATTCCCTCCGCTGCCCAGCATCTTCTATTTATAAGAAACAAAATATCTACGAAGCGAAATAGAGTGAAGTGCAATAAAATGAGGTATGCCTGTAAGGAAGTTCCAGGTGTTCTTTTTTTTTTTTTTTAATTTTTTTTTTCAACGTTTATTTATTTTTGGGACAGAGAGAGACAGAGCATGAACAGGGGAGGGGCAGAGAGAGAGGGAGACACAGAATCGGAAACAGGCTCCAGGCTCTGAGCCATCAGCCCAGAGCCTGACGCGGGGCTCGAACTCCCGGACCGGGAGATCGTGACCTGGCTGAAGTCGGACGCTTAACCGACTGCGCCACCCAGGCGCCCCTAAAGTTCCAGGTGTTCTTAAGGAACCAGAGGAATCAAAGCCTTCAGGATATCTATCAAATTCTTGTTCAGATTAATTATATAGGTAGAGACAGTGTCCAAGGAATTTTTTTCTTTTTTTGTGTTTTTCCGCCCTGTGATACAACAGATTACAGATTTGCTGATAATTTCTCTGTCTACTGAGAAATCAGTATTCCCTGATGATATGCTGTTAAGATTTTGATTATTTGAGTTACATAGAGTACATAGAAATCAGCCGGTTAGCTCCTTATTAGTGTGGTACTGAGGTTGTGAGTTTAGTTTGGGACTTACATCCTTCAGGAGTTTTGTATTTCTTTAGAGACATCTTTGTGTGTTGAGCTATTACTTGGCGCTTTTCCTCCAGAAAACTGTTACCAACGGCCATGGCCATTCTTTGGTAGTTATCAGCTGGTAGTCCTTTGCCTCTTTAATGATATCGGTCTTTACATTGTCTCCTGCTCTTATAATTGTTAAATAAAAGATTAAGAAAGTTTAAATGCTAAGAAACATTTACTTCTAATCTTGTTTTTGGTGCTGAGATAAGGTAGAAAGTAAGGAGAATCTAGTGCTTAAAGGAGCACAAAATCTACAACTCTTCATATCTAATACACTGCTTAGAGTCAGAGATACCAGTGAGAACATCTTGGACACTGCTCTGTCTGGTCACTTTAATATCTCACATACCTTTATAAAATGGGAAGGAGGCAGCTCTGAGTCTTTCTCATTGTTGCTGAGGTAGTGAGAAACTTGAAATTCTCTGAGGACAAAACAATTATTTCAACATTGCTTATGAGGAGATCAAAGAATTAAATATCCCTAACTGTGTAATAATAGGTAAATGGCTATATAAACGATAATACTATTGATCAAGGAACTATTATGCGTTTGTTAAAACTAATATTATGAATATCAAATAATAACATTGCACTGCAAAGTGTTTATAATATAATATTAGATGAAAAAAGCAGAGTGAAAATTTTACAAACATGATTACAAGTATGTGAAAACTGTAAAAGCATGTTAGTGGGAAAAATGTTCAGTGAGGAAATACGTGAATTATAAGTAATTGTGTTTGTGGTGTGGCTTCGTAATCTTATTCAAAATTGCCACTTTATAATTTCTTTGTTATTGGCATTTTTAAAATATAATTTATTGTCAAATTGGTTTCCATACAACACCCAGTGCTCATCCCAACAGGTGCACTCCTCAGTGCCCATCACCCACTTTCCCCTCTCCCCACCCCCATCAACTCTCAGTTTGTTCTCAGTATTTAAGAGTCTCTTGTGGTTTGCCTCCTCCATCTCTGTAACTTTTTTTCCCCCCGTTCCCTCCCCCATGGTCTTCTGTTAAGTTTCTCAAGATCCACATAAGAGTGAAAACGTATGGTATCTGTCTTTCTCTGCCTGACTTATTTCACTCAGCATAATACTCTTCAGTTCCATCCACGTTGCTACAAATGGCCAGATTTCATTCTTTCTCATTGCCAAGTAGTATTCCATTGTATATATAAACCACAACTTCTTTATCCATTTGTCAGTTAATGGACATTTAGGCTCTTTCCATAATTTGGCTATTGTTGAAAGTGCTGCTATAAACACTGGGGTACAAGTGCCCCTATGTATCAGCACTCCTGTATCCCTTGGGTATTGGCATTTTAAAACTATTTAAGCAGGGGTGCCTGGTGGCTCAGTTGGTTAAGCATCCAACTTCTATTCAGGTCATGATCTCGTGGTTTGTGAGTTCAAGCCCCCCTCGGGCTCTCTGCTATCAGCACAGAGCCTGTTTTGGATCCTCTGTCCCCCTCTCTCTGTCCCACCACTGCTCTCTCTCTCTCTCTCTCTCTCTCTCTCTCTCTCTCTCTCTCAAAAATAATAAATAAACATTAAAAAAAACTAAAAGTATTTAAGCATTTGCTTTATTAAAACATTTTTAGATCTTTGTGGCTTTTTCCAGGTCAGACTTGCCTTTGCTCATAAATTACAATAGTGAAAGATTTCAGTCTTCTTCATTTAGCTCATTCCATTCTTCAGAGTAACACATTTTACAGATTAAATTTAGGCAAAGGTAGGTAAATTATTGTCCAAGATCATACAAGTCAGTATATGGTAGAATAGAGATTTAGATTGAGGCATTCCATGCTGAAGCCCAAGATCTTTTTGCTATAGTAAACAAGTTGCTTTTTTCCCTAAAATTTTGAAGACTAAAGGAATAAGTTTGGTTTGGAATTTGTGGAGGTTCTGTCGAATTGAGGTGTCTAGCAAAGTTCTAGGGAAGGGGACTGAGAAACATTATCAGGATTAGATCAGGAATAATAGGTCACCATTGAGGGCAACTAAGGGTGTGTGGTCATTACAGGAAGACCATAATGCACTTTATCTTTATGCCACTTTATTTTCAGATGTGTATTTCAAAAACACCTGTGTGTCTGTCATGCCCTCTGCTTAGAAATTTTTAATGATTTGTACTTTTTCTAGTATAACTCTTAGTCACATTACCTATATTCCCTGTAATTCCTCTACATAAACCCTTGACTTCAGTCAAGTAGATCTGTTCACTGTTATCAAACATACTATGCTTATTTCTGGTTGTAAACTTTTGTGCATGGTTTTCTTTCTCCTTGGAAGGACTTATCATCTCACTTTCAAATCTTTCCTTCCTTTAAAATACAACTCAAAGCCTGTTTTCCCAGTGAAGTCTTTCTGGACTGTGCACCCCGCCCCCTGCCCCCCAGCTGAAGTCATATCCCAAGGGCTTGACTTTCTTATAAACTTATGTAGATCTTAATGATTTCATTCTCTATTTAAAACGTAAGGTATGTTATCTTAAATTACTGCTTTTTTAAAAAATATAGTCCCTTTATCATCTCTCAGGTTACAAGTTCTTTGAAGGAAAATGTCTTACACTTTTTAATATATCCTCCAACGCTAAGTAGGTATCCAGTGAATGTCATGATGAGATTGGATGTGTCTGATAGCAACCTTATGCATGGAGCAGTGACTTCTGACTCACATGACTGTTTGCTATCACATGACATCTTTTCTATTACAACTCTCTAATATAAACTTATTTTGCTTTACAATTCCATCTCTTCGAGAATGAAGTTGGGAAAACACTGCAAAGGTAATTTATCCAAGTTCCCAAGAAAGAAAATAATTGCTGCTTGGGAATATTGCAGTTAGGTCATTCTAAAGTACATTTTTACTTCTTTGACACGATGGCAAATTTGAGCCTGACATTGGTGCCAAGATACTGTAGCACGTTTAGTGCACATGTTGTGGGGTGAGGAGTTCACAGTTAAATGAACAGGAATCTGGTACATGCCACTGTTCTGCAATACTTTCATGGTGGTTTATAGCCACAGTTTTAATATGGCTTAGTAAGTGCTTGAACTTCTCTAAACAAATAACACACATTACTGGGAATCAGACACAGTGCATACTTGCCCCTGGGGACTCCTCCTACTTTGAATTAGCAACTACAGGCTTGTTGCTCTTTAGCTCCCTGGCTGTAGATGAGGTCCAGACCCTGATTAAGGAAAAACTACTTTCTTAAAAAGTGATTAGAGTCTCTCTCTCTCTCTCTCTCTCTCTCTCTCTCACACACACACACACGCAGCCAAAAAATGAATTTTCTACCTTGAAATGCTTCCCTGATATTTTTAAAAAGAGTTTGTGTTTACAACATACACTTGTTATTTTTATTTCATTTAGGGTAATTTGCCTTTACAGTGTTCCTGCAAATGAATGATTTACTCTCTTTAACTGTTCCAGGATGGAGACTTTCGTCAGTACTTACAGTGATTGTCACACTAAAGAAGCAAAGCAGCTTTAAGTTCTGTGTTTGTATATGTGTGTTTTGTTCTGTTTGGGTAGATTGCTATTTTTTGTTTTTCTTGGAAGTTTCCTTTAATCATTGTGTATCTTGGTAATTCCTTTGGGAGATAGTGTTAGGATCAAGAAAGAGGTGACAAGGACCTGAAAATGGGAGGCCGTCTTTCAGTAGACAAATGGGTCCTAACTCTGCGGTTTCAAGAAGTCTGACATGAACCCCTTGAGTTTTCTTTAGAACTCTATTTTTGGTGCCATGTTGACCATATCTGTATTTCTGCTGTTGTAAAACAGATATGGTGACCCCTATGGCTCCTTGTTTTAGTTAAGAGTCCCCTGGAAAAATGTGTTTTTTAAAAAATAGTCCATCTTTTAGAGAAGGGAATAACTTCATTTGCTATTTGTTTTTTAAACTGAAGAATAACGAACATAGAAAAGTGAACAAATCATATAGTTTGAAGAATGTTCACAAAGTAGGTCGTCCTGTGTTTTCAGCATGAAGATCAGGAAACAGAACATTACCAACTTCCCCATCAGATCTCTACCTTTCTTCCTGAGGGTAATCACTATCCATACTTTTAGTACCTGTAGCTTGGTTTTGCTTGGTTGGTAGAATGATGCAGCATGTACTCTTTTGTGTCATTTCTTAGGCTCAGCCTTACAATCATGAGGTATATCCATTGCATGTAGAAGCAATATAGGTTACTCAATGTCATCTCAAGGGTCCTTATAAAAGGGAGGTAGGAGTGTCACAGAAAAGGAGATGTAATGATGGAAACAAAGGTCAGATTGATGTAGACAGGAGCCAAGGAAGGTGGGAAGCCTCTAGAAGCTGAAAAAAAGCAAGGAACAGATTTTTGCCTTAAGCTTTTATAAGGAATGTTGCCTTAGTTTTATAAGACCTATTTTGGACTCCTAACCACCAGAACTGTAAGATAATACATCTGCATTGTTTTAAGTCACTAAATTTAGGGTAATTTGTTACAGGAGCAATAGGAAGCTCATATAACTGTACTATAACATGTTGGTCTTCAGACTCTTTACACTATTAAAAGTTATTAAGGGATTCAAAGATCTTTTGTTTATGCTATTTATAGCTGTTAATATTTAACATATTTGAAGTTGAGACTGAGAAATTTAAAAATATTTATTATTTTTTAAGTTTTTAATGTTTAGTTTTGAGAGAGAGACAGCGTGAATGGGGTAGGGCAGAGACAGAGGGAAACACAGAATCTGAAGCAGACTCCAGGCTCTGAGCTGTCTGCACAGAGCCTGACGTAGGGCTCAAACCCACGAACTGTGAGATCATGACCTGAGCCGAAGTTGGACACTTAACTGACTGAGCCACCCAGGCGCCCCATAAAAATATTTACTTATTTTAAATAATAACAATAATATACTTATTATTTGTTAACCTGAATAATATATTTTTCAAGAAAAACAACCATATTTTCCAAAACAAAAGAAATGTAGTGAAAAGAATGGCATTATTTTATGGTTTATACAGCTTTAATGTCTGGCTTAATAGAAGAAAGTCAGATATCTCAAATCTGCTTTTGTAACAGTCTGTTGTAATCAATTGTTTTGTTTAAAGTACATGATAAAATCTGGTCTCACAGGTATGTTGCATAAAGGAGGAGTACTTTAATAGTCTGTTCAGATTATTGTTGATATTCTTTGACATTACAGCAAAACTTGACGTGATAGTTTCGTAAAGGTTAGTTGTAATGTGGAATCTGAAATCTTATCAATGAATGTTTCATATTCTGTTACCTTAATGTTCATTGGTCTGTTTTGTGTTTTGAATAGATCTTTTACCCATGTGTGATTTTGTAGCATTATGCATATATCATTTAGAAAATGTTGGTTTACTCAGTTACGCAGATCTTCACAATGTTGGCATATTTTATTATATAATACCAGAAAAACACAATCCACATTCAGTAATATTACCACCAGTCCCATTCAAAAAGTCTTTTAAGGGGCGCCTGGGTGGCGCAGTCGGCTAAGCGTCCGACTTCAGCCAGGTCACGATCTCGCGGTCCGTGAGTTCGAGCCCCGCGTCGGGCTCTGGGCTGATGGCTCGGAGCCTGGAGCCTGTTTCCGATTCTGTGTCTCCCTCTCTCTCTGCCCCTCCCCCGTTCATGCTTTGTCTCTCTCTGTCCCAAAAAATAAATAAACACGTTGAAGAAAAAAAAAAAAAAAAATTAAAAAAAAAAAAAAAAAAAGTCTTTTAAGAGGGGGCCTGGGTGGTTCAGTTGGGTAAATGTCCAACTCTTGATTTCAGCTCAGGTCATGATCTCACAGTTGTAGGATTGAGCCCCACATCTGGCTCCTCACTGAGCATGAGCCTGCTTGGGATTCTCTCTCCCTCTCTCACTGCCCCTCTCCCCCTCAAGCATTCTTTCTCTATCAAAATAAATAGACATAAAAAAAAAAAAGGTCTTTTAAGTATCGGGAAACTATATCATGGTGGCAGATACTAGTTTTCCAAAATTCATATTTTTGCTTCTAGGCTTGACTTGTGTCATTGGCAACTAATACTGTCAGATGTTTTCTTTAAAGTGGCAGGATCATTTCAATCATTTTTGAGAAAATGCCTACCAAAACCCCAAGTCTGAATAACCATAATTTGTCTGTCAGCTGTTCTTTCAGGTGAAAAGGGTGTTCCATGAAAAAGAGGCTAGTTCAGCTTGCACCCAAACAATTACACAAATGTTTTCCTTGAGACGGTTATCATACTTTGCTATGCAACATAAATGTTTTATGCATATGTCCCGATTTGTCACACAGAGCCAACCCAGGGCTTGAATCCATGGAGTGCGAGATCATGACCTGAGCTGAAGTTGGACACTTAACCAACTGAGCCACCCAGGCGCCCCTGCAACATAAATGTTTTATGCATACTTCCCAATTTGTGACACAGAATATAAAAAAGTCAAACTGAAGAGTTGGGATTTAATCAAATGAATAATTTTTACTGCTTCAACAAAGACATTCTTAAATGAAACTGGCGTTTTGTTTTATTGTGAGTACATGGTGTTGAAGAATACAAAGGTTACTAGTACAGTTGGGTACCATAGGGTTAAGTCATGCTAAGGTACCAGTGGTTTTGCCAGTCATTGCTTTTGCAAATATCAGCACAAGTGAAATGTCATCAGTGTGAATGTCAACACAGTGAAAAAAGACAACGTCTTAGTGTTGTTATGAAAGTTGTTTTGACTTTGTGGACACCTTGAGGGGTGTCCAGAATACTCTTTGGCATCTGCAGACTACACTTTGAGAACTAATCTGCTGATTATGAGTTCATTATAGGATATACGTATCACGAACAATTGTTCCCTAGAAAATGGCTTGCCTTTTCACTCTCTTAATGGTGTCTTTGGTGCGTATTGCCCTTTGAGAAGTATAAATTTATTTTGTGGTACAATTTTTCAAAATTAAACCTTCCCCCCCCCCCCAAGGAATTGACATATTGGTCATGACAAGTTGGTCACATTACCATTTTTCTATTCTACTTCTCTGTGCTGCACTTCTGATTTCCAGTCCTTCTATTTTCTTCCTTAGGAGGTTGGAATTGTCCATTCTCTAGTGTTGGTGTATGTGATCTCTGCTCCTTACAAGCCTGCATTCTTTAATTACATAGCTTCAATATACTTTGTTTTATGGTTCAAACATTGCAGGTAACTTGAAGCATTCATGATATTAACTGTTAGGTTGGAGAGGAAAAGGGAAAGATTATAAAAGTGAATCTCAATTACACGAAGGTAGAATTTTCTAGATCACAGATATTTTTTCATGAACAGTTTTAAGTCTAGACGATTTTTATTTCAGGAAGTGAGTTATTCAATATTATCTTAAAATCATGAACCTTTAAATGTAATAAATAACAATATAGTCTACCATGTAGTAAGCATTTAATAAATATCAGCTACAAAATTTATAGCAGATAATATTAAATCTTATAGGTATAGTTATTATTAAAACTTGAAAATCCTTCTGTAATATATACAAGAGACATCAGTTATTTCATTATTAAAGGAAAAGTATTGATTTGTTGCCTTGTAGGTGGTAAAGGAAATATGAGATGTCAGTTCCCAAGGGGACATTTAATTGTTCTCTTTCTTTAGGGTTTCCCTTTCCTTTAACAGTGGCCCATAGGGATCCTTCCAGTGTTTTTTGTTTATCTCTTTACCTTCCTGGTGGAACCTGGCTCCCAAGTGTAGGGCACGGACTGAGTCTAATGAGCATGAGCTTTATAGCATGTTGAGTTTCAATAATAATGCTTAAAACTTCAGTCCTAGTTCAGCTCTGAAGTTAGTGCAAGGCACCAGACTACTGCAAATAATATGGCTATGATTAGACCTGATGATACCTATTTTATGGTATTGAGAGAAGCTTGCTTGCTAGACCTGGCACAATTGTATTACTGATGCTAACTGTAGAAAATCATGAGGACTGCCTGGGGACAGTTGTCTTATTCAGTGAATTCCTCTAATTATGTTATATAGCATTTGATCTGCTTTTGATGAACAGCTACTACTACCCAAGACTACCAAACTGTAATGTCTTTATGGATAACTTGTCTGTGACTCACCTTGATTCTGTTTTGCCATGAGTTAACAAGTAACCTCTTTCATTGTTTAAATCTTCTGCTATTTTTAATCATGTGGAAATCATGTGATTAATTTTTAATGGACCTATAACCTATGCAATATATGGCCTTTGCCTTTCAGGGCCCTCTGGTAAATTTGCCAGTCTGTCTCTGATGTCTCTTTGGAGATTGAGCAGATATTTGGCTTATTAAGTGCTTCTAGTCCAAAAACCTGGAAGACACTGTGAGAATGTGATCTTATCCAAATACGAGAGTTTAGCTATTTTTCCTCTTTCCTTCTTATCTTGTCTACATTAACAGGGTATGTCTGCATTAACAGGAATGCTGAGGACCCTGGCACAGTTTTCTGGAGACCTCATTTGTGTCTATTTATTTATTATTTTTCTAAAGGATAGACATCCCATCATGGAAAGGAAGCAATTTATAACTGGCTGCTCTTACCATTAATTTGCTACCTTTTATTTAGAGTAAAATCTGGATACCCAATAGCCCTCTGTCTCTTATTCTAGAAATGGGAAAGCCAAATGCTGGAAAACTTGGTTGCATAGAATATGGATTTGATCTGTTTTGAATGGATCTAACAAGTAGAAGTTAGAGAGAGGAAAATTAAATAGAGCATGAACTAGTTAATTTATGGTCAACATTAGAAGAGAGAATAGATGATTTTTAATGGAATGTTATAAAGGTTATACACACATAGATTAGACTGTTACAAAGGTAATACATACATAATGTTAGACCAGCACTGTGTCTCCAACCCTGAGATTCCTGTGCTTCTTCCTCTGTGTGCTGGAATCACATATGAAGAATAACTTGGTGTCTAATTTGATATGATTTGATACAGTATGTGTGTAATGTTTATAGGTCATCCAGCACAGTAACTATGAAAACATATTAAAAATTATACTAATAGTTAAGATAATTTTAAATCAAGGCCTTAATTTGAGGTAATTTTCACCTTATATTTCTTATTTTGCTCTTATGTAGTTATTAAATACTTGTGTTTGACCCAATATAGTTAGTTGTAGAACTTAATTGGGAGGCATCTGTTCTAAAAG
The DNA here is from genome assembly GCF_022837055.1 of Prionailurus viverrinus. Lineage (NCBI taxonomy): Eukaryota > Metazoa > Chordata > Mammalia > Carnivora > Felidae > Prionailurus > Prionailurus viverrinus. Next base: position 89,461,313 of record NC_062563.1, on the reverse strand, counting down.
TTTATCACTCTGTCTCCAATAACTGCAGTGGGGGGAAAAAAAGATAATGCTGTAAGACAGCTTAGAAAGTGGAATTAGGAACATAAATAGCAAAGGTAAAGGATTTATTTCATTTTATTTTTTATTTTAATTCCAATATAGTTAAATCCAGTATTATATTGGTTTCAGGTGTACAATACAGTGATGTAATGATTCTACACATTACTCAGTGCTTATGGTGATAAGTGTCCTCTTTAATCCCCTTCACCTATTTCACCCATCCCCCCACCCACCTTTCCTCTGGTATCTGTCAGTTTGTTCCCTATAGTTAAGAATCTGTGTTTTGATTTGTCTCCTTTTTTCTTTGTTCGTTTGTTTTGTTTCTTAAATCCCACATATGAGTGAAATCTTATCATATTTGCCTTTCTCTGACTGACTGACTTCATTTAGCATTAAACTCTCTAGACCCATCCATTTTGTTGCAGATGGCAAGATTTCATTCTTTTTTATGGCTGAGTAATATTACAGTGTGTGTGTGTGTGTGTGTGTGTGTGTGTATACACGCCACATTTATCCATTCATCTATGGATGGACACTTGGGTTGCTTCCATAATTTGTTTGTTGTAAATAATACTGCAGTAAACAAAGGGGTGCATATATCTTTTTGAATTAGTGCTTTTTGTATTCTTTGGGTAGTACTGCAAAACCCAGTAGCACAATTACTGGATTATATGGTAATTCTATTTTGAATTTTTTGAGGAACCTCCATTCTGTTTTTTGCAGTAGCTGCACCAGTTTTCATCTCTACCAATAGTGCAGGAGGGTTCCTTTTTCTCCACATCCTCGCCAACCTTCATTGTTTCTTGTATTTTTTATTTTAGCCATTCTGACAGGTGTGAGGTAGTGTCTCATTGTGGTTTTGATTTGCGTTTCCCTGATGATGAGTGATGTTGAACACCTTTTCGTGTATCTGTTGGCCATCTCTATGTCTTCTTTGGAGAAATGTCTGTTCATGTCTTCTGCCCATTTTTTAATTGGATTATTTGGTTTTTGGGGTGTTGAATTTATCAGTTCTTTACAGAGTTTGGAAACTAGCCCTTTATCAAATATGTCATTTAGAAATATCTTCTTCCATTCAGTAGGTGCCTTTTAGTTTTCTTGGTTTCCTTTGCTGTACAGAAGCTTTTTATTTTGATATAGTCTCAGTAGTTTATTTTTGCTGTTGTTTCCCTTGCCTCAGGAGACATACCTAGGAAAATGTTGCTGTGGCCGATGTCAGAGAAATTACTGCCTGTGCTCTCTTCTAGGATTTTTATAGTTTCAGGTTTCACATTTAGGTCTTTAATCCGTTTTGAGTTTATTTTTGTGTATGGCCTGAGAAAGTGGTCCAGTTTAATTCTTTTGCATGTAGCTGTCCAGTTTGCCCAGCAATCACTTGTTGAAGAGACTATCTTTTTCCTATTGCATATTCTTTCTTGCTGTGTCAAAGATTAATTGATCATATAAGCATGGGTTTATTTCTGGGCTCTCTATTCTGTTCCATTGATCTTTGGTCTGTTTTTGTGCCAGTACCATACTGTTTTGGTTACTACAGCTTTTTAGTATGTCTTGAAATCAGGGATTGTGATACCTCCAATTTTGTTCTTTTTTTTTTTTTTTTTAAGTTTGCTTTGGCTATTCTGGATCTTTTGTGGTTCCATACAAATTTTAGGATTATTTGTTCTAGTTCTATGAAATATGCTATTGGTATTTTGAGAAGGATTGCATTAAATCTGTAGGTTCCTTTGGTAGTATGGACATTTAACAATATTTGTTCTTCCAATCCATGAAATGGAATATCTTTCCATATGTTTGTGTTGTCTTCAATTTCTTTCATCATTGTTTTATACTTTTCAGAGTACCAGTCTTTCACCTTGCAAAGGTAAAGGATTAGAACATAATTTCTAGCTTAGTGCTCTGGCGTAAGACTTCCAAAGTCTACATAATATGAGCTGTGGATTATTTTCCTTATAGGCTTAAATATAAGTGAAACAACAGATTGGCAATTATGTACTTTTATTTTGCTTTCTGGCACAATGGAATCTCATATGACTGTTTTTAATTTGTGAATATATAAAAGAATGCTAGTGACACTGTATCTCTCCTCAGAGTCCTTAGCCATCTTCCCAGATGGAAACTGTGACAATTATAGTGTCCTCTCCATGACTGGACAGAGTTTCTATTGAAGTGACCTGATCCATGGCGAATCTCCTGTCCAGATGTTCTAAGACAACATTGTACTCCCTATTTATAAAGAACTCTGTCTTGAAAGTTGAATATATTATTGATTTAAGCAGATGCTCCAAACCAAGGGAGTTTTTTTTAATAGCACAACATATGGTCATTTTTGCTAATTTTTATAGTTTACTTTCATGTTCTATGTAGCCACTATTTTAGTTGTCTAGGTGGTATGTTTGGTTTATCATTTAGTTCATCTATTCAATGTTCCCGTGATAAAATCGTTTTGTTAATTGAGAGACAATGATAATGGATATCTGGACTTTCCTCCCACCTTGGATTATTATTTCAGGTACACCTTAGGTGAGAATGCATGAAGAAAAATATCAAAAAAAACCCCTTATTTTCCTCTATGTAAGCTGTTACTTAGATTATCGTTAAGTTGATTTTGTGAACAGTTGCCTAATCACGTATATCAGTCACTTAAATTAATAGAGGATGGAGTGTATTCTTTTGAGATAGACTCCTATCTAGAGTTAGATAACATAACTATGTTTTTCAAAAAGATGAGAATTCAAAAAATTATCTAACAGTTTGGTATACTACATAATCTGGTAGAAGAGAAAAGAAAAGACAACTTTAGTTTTATGCTGAGCATGGAGAATGCAGCAAACCAGTAATGTTTTCTGCTAATATGGCAGCCTGTGTCTTTTCATATTACCATATAGTGTCTACCCTGATGCCTAATATACTTCAGCCCACACAGGTTAGGGAAATGAATTTCAAAGGCCTTTAGTGACTTATCTAAGCTTATTACAACTACTTAATAGAAAAACAAAATAAAATAAAATAAAACCCAGATCCCTCGATTCCTTGTCCAACACTCTTTTCAGATACCATAGTACTTTCCAGATTCTTTCCTGCTGTACTATGTGTATGTATGTTTGTGTATGTGTGTGTGTATACATACAGATAATATATATGTAGTATATGTATATATGTATATGTATGTATATATGCATATATACACATGCATGATAGATTGATTGATTGACAGGTAGATAGTCTAGGTGGAAGAAAAATAGAGTATGGTATATGGTAATTCCCCCTGCCAGGAAACTCAGTGTGATCTTGGAGTGGTAGCTTCAAAACCTTTTATCTCCATTTCCTCATACAAAAATAGTTTTTATGTTCAGCAGTCATTCAAATGAGTTCATTGAACCCATACTATGTGAAAAGCACTAGACAGGTATTTGAATGATGACCGGTCAGTGTAAAATATGGTCAGTGCTCTGAAAGTGATACAGATAAAGCACAGTGGATGTTCAAGCAGGAGTTCTGAGAGAGAGGAAGTTTGGAATGATTTTATGAAGAAAGTAAGAAAGTTACTTTGAAGAATTTTTAGGAAAGATCTTTTAAGACAGAAGTAACCCTATTTAAGAAAAAAAAAGGCAGTAAAGCTCGAAAGCTTGGTGGGGCAGGGGTGGGGTGTGGGAAATAATGAGTAGTGTGATATTTCCTGAGCTTAAGATATTTAAAGAAAAATAGCAGGGCAAAGTAAATCGGAAAAGGCAATAGTTGGGGCCAGACTGTGGGAATCCCAACTAGCAAGTTAAGGGAAAATGGAGAATCACTGATAGATTTTGAACAAGGAAGTGTGAATGAAAATCATAGCTTTCTTTCTGGAAAATTAATTTGATTGCAGGAAATTGGATCGGGGATGGAACAAATTATAGATAGGAAAACAAATTAGCAACTGCAAAATTTGTTCTAGTACATCTAGTTCAGATTAAAAAATGTTTGAATTGACAGAATAGAGATGAAGAGAGAATTACTAAGCGAGATATTATGGAGGTAGAATCAATATAAGTGGATAATGAATGGATGTTTGGAGCAAGCGGAGAGTTACAGATGACTGAGAGCTTTGAGCCAGGAGTTGAGAGGGTGAAAATATCAAGAAGATAGATAGCCTGTAAAGCAGAGATGTTTTAGGAAGGCATGATGAATTTAAATTTGAACATGACTTTGGGGTCATTTAATGTGTACTTATTCTTAGGATTGGAGTGTTATGCATATGACATTGTATAAAATACTTGGTATAAATGGACCTCAATGGTTCCTTTTATTGATGTGATTCTGTCTTTTGACTTTGTCCTTTTATAGAAATTTTAATGGAGAAGTTATTGTCCTGTATTTAATGAAAGCATATTTCTGATATTGAAATTTCTTAAATGTGTTAACTCAGTGCATGTAGCTTCTATATTGTATGTATTGTTAGTGGTAAGTTATATAGCAAGAAATACTTAACTCTGTTATTATGATTCTGGGGATTTATTCTTTTTCACTACAAGAGATAGAAAAGGATGTTAGCTCAGAATAACACTCAAGGCTTCATTTTTACCTTAGGAAAAAAGAAATGTCTTAAAAATTTTTTTATGTTTATTTAAGTTTGAGAGAGAGAGAGAGAGAGAGAGAGAACCACAGGAGAGGGACAGAGAGAGAGGGAGATAGAATCTGAAGCAGGCACCAGGCTCCAAGTTGTCAGCACAGAGCCTGACACAGGGCTTGAACCCATGAACTGTGAGATCATGACCTGAGCTGAAGTCGGACGCTTAACCTACTGAGCCAACCCAGGCACCCTGAAAAAAGAAATGTCTTAAATATGGCCAAATGTAAAAACATAAAGAATTATGTTTAAATGTTTTAATTTATGGCTTTTACAATAATCTTTATATTTCTGTATCTGCAAAATAAGCCTGCTGAAGTTGTTTCTACCAAAATAGATCTTATTTGTTTAACAAAAACTATACACTATTAGTATACACAAACTGTTCTAAGTTACTTTACAAATATTAATTATTTAAGAATCCTGTGAGATTGGTAGTATTTTGCTCATTTAACAGGTGAGGAAACTCAAGGACCGAGAACTTAATTAAGTTGCCCAGGATCACACAGCTCATAAGTGGCAGATTTTATTGTCTCTAGATCCTGAGTAAAAGCAACATCAGCCTTTTACAGAATCAGTGTGGTGGTTTTTTGACACCTGATGTTTCTCTGGACAACGTGCCGGGAAGTAAATTAAATTAGGCTTTAGGAAAAGTTTCAAAAGGAAATTCTGGTCCAGTGCCTCAGCACGTGAGTATCTTGCTTTAGACATCCATGTAGCAAGACTCTAAACTGGGTTCTGAAGTGTTAATGAAAAGAGAATGCATTAAATGTGAGTTGAAGATGATTTCTGAAAGGGTTGGGAAAAACTGTATGCACTGGGCTGTAAGAGTGCTTCTTTATAAGATTGAGAATTATAGGCCCAAGTTTCAGAATCACTGGATTTTCTCTGTGATGTGTTCCTGATCAAGTGTCAACGTGACTTCATAGTCTAATGCCTTAGATAAATTGGTGGTGATGCACTTGTAATTCAATGACATTTCCTTCTCATTGTTCAATTTATTTTATTTTTATTTCCGTAACTTTAGAATAACTTGAGCTCCTAGAATTTGAGGTTCACTGCTTTCAATTTAATTAAGACTTATTTATTGAGTGCCTACTATGTGCTCAATGATGCATTGTGCTGCTTGGTAAGGTTATAAGGATGAAATATCCTCTCCATGAAAGAATATAGTTTAATGATTTAGTGTTGCTGATTTAACTGCGTGGGATGTGTTTGGAATCCAGCTGTCCTGAAGATGCCTTTTAAGAATAATTCATCACTGAAATAATAGATAGAGATTTACTCCAGATTTAATTCTTCATTCTCACTAAAGATCTAGATAAGAGCACATCCTGGTTCTTCTGTTCTTAATTCAGGGTCCAGTATTGGTGGAGGTAATGTGCAGTAAAATTTAAATAAATAAGCTCATCAAAATAATTGTTTAAAATTCATTATGAAGTTGTTGGTGAATTTTATTTGAAGCTATGATACCAATTCTGAAAAAGTATGTGTAGAGTGAGGTTTTCTATACTACGTAAGTATTTTCTATACTAGATATTCTATACTGCAGTACTTAAAAATGATTCTGTGGTCTTTTTAATGCTTTTAAGAAATTAAATCAGGTAGGCTGAATTATGTGATCTTTTGGTCTCTATAAATATAATAATTTATGATAGTAATAGCATACCTTTGAGAAGATAAATTTTAGTATCCACATTTTACAATGGAGGAACTCAGGATCTATATGGTTAAGCATCTTGTCTGTGTTCCCATAGCCATGAATTTTTTGGCCCCCAAATGTATGTCAAAGGTCCAGCTCCAAAGTTTGTTCTTTTTAATGTACAGAGTGTTACAGTTCTCACTGGCAGGATTGACAGTTCGGTTTCTTTGAATAGTTTCACCGAAATAGAGAAATTCAGGACTTTTTTTTCTGCCTTTTTATTTCCCTTTAATTAATTTTATCTGCTACTTTCAATGGAACTTGGTTGTGAAATGATATATTGAGTTATAAAGTTAAAATTTCCGTCTGGTATAACTTTTCAAGCTACTAGAGTTTTTATAGGTTCTGTTTTCCTTTATATCTTTTTTTCCTCAGACTATCATGATGAGTTTTTAAGACTTATAGGGAGAAACATGTATTCCATCCATATTCTTGGAAGCAAAGACCAATTTTAGAAATGAGCAGAAGATGCTGGCTACATCAGTAGTTTGTTTTTGCTTTCTTATGAAACTCTGCGGGTAATAAGATGAGGAAATGTAACTTTCTCAGTTATGTTAGGTCTTTAGTTGTATGAGTGTGTGTGTGGTTTTTAAAACAGTCCTAACACATTTCTAGATAAATTTGTCCTTTGATATTGTCTTGTTGGAAAGCAATACAGTTTTCCCCAAAGCAATGTATTTTGAGCCATTTTATGGATCTTAATTGTTTTATAATTATTATTTATTATCCCAAAGAGTGTCATTCAATTTAATTATTTCTTCGTCCAAGAAATATTTGTTAAATGCTTATAGAATGCAAGAAACCATACTTAAGCAATCTACCCTTTTATTCCTTAGTCTTGGCTATTAAGCAAGGATTCGCGGTCATGGCACTATCGACATTTGGGGCTGGATCATTCTTTGTTGTGGGGGCTGTGTACTGTAGGATGTTTAGCAACATCCCTGGCCTGTACCCATTAAATGTCAGGGAACCACTCTGCCTTCTCCCTGAATTGTGAAAACCAAAATGTTTCCAAGACATTGTCAAATGTCCCCTGGAAAACAAAATCATCACTGCTCCAATGTCTGAATTAAAAATCTAAAAAAATATTACTCAGGTGATGAGTAATTGCTTCCACTGAAAACAATATAGTAATGGTCATGAAAGCTGTTCTAAAAAAGAAGTTTCAAAAATATTCAGAGTGTGATTAGCACTACTGTATAGCCTCCCGTGGTTATCTGAGTTAGGAAATGTCTGTTTAAAAAATTAAACCACTCTATGCTTATATCTTATATCATTACTTGCCCTTGGTACTTTATTCATTTCTCCTAATATGGTCTGCTTGCTTTTAATTAGACTTTTTTAATCATATCAAATAATCATCAATTTAAAAAATGTTTCCATTAGGGGCACCTGGGTGGCTCAGTCGGTTAAACCTCCATCTTCAGCTCGGGTCATGATCTCATGGTTCGTGAGTTGAAGCCCTGCATCTGGTCTCTGCTGTCAGCACAGAGCCTGCTTGAGATACTCTGTCCCCCCTTTTTCTGCCCCTCCCCCACTCATGCACGCCCTCTCTCTGAAAAATAAATTTAAAAAATTGTTTCCATTATCTTCTAACATCTTCATCTTTTTATCTGCCTTTTCCATTTTGGGAATGTGCAAGAATAGTCTTTTGGAAACAGTTGGGTGCTCACTTGACAGAAAGTGCCAGAATATTCGTAGAGGTCAAATGCAAATATCAAGATATATGACTCCCACAGTGATTTTCAGAAAAGTTATTGGAATAGTGACCGTGTCATTGGAACCAGACAAAAGCTAACAGTAACTTTTTATTTTGTCCACTTATCTCTTAAAGGGACTAAATTAGTGAAAGTATCTTAGAATACTAAGTTCAAGGTAAAAATCAAATATAATTATTGTTAATGACAAAGGCCTATTATTTGATATCCCTAAATTTAATTTCATCAACTCTTATGTGAAATTATCTGAAATTTATGTGAAATTTTCTGGGAAAGACGGCTAATTGAGCAGATTGCCTACCTGAAATACTATCCAAAAATGGACAAAATGAAGCAAAAATAGAGTTGTAAGCTTCAGCCCTAAGTAAAACCATAGGAGTGACCCTAGCCCCATTCCAATTATCAAAGACAATTTTCTTGATATTAATAACATTTGAACCAAATCAAAGTTGAGTGTCAAAGGCTGATACATAGGTCCCCAATTTCAAGCAGGTTCTAGGTTCTGCAAAGTAAGTGAGAAAGTTCGGAAATATCTTATTGATAACGCTTAACTTAGAAGCACGGGGGATACAAATGGGGCTAATTTTCAGACTACAGAATAGAGGATGACAGAAGAGGTAGGGTTGAGAGAGGGGTGGCTTATACTCTTTATTTTTCGCAACCTGACTTCCTATTGTGGAAAAATCTTTCCAGTTGTGTTGTTGGTTCTGAAGTGGATAATTGCTAAAATCTAAAAGAATTACCCTCATGAATCTTAACATTAACTCAGGACAAGAGAATCCTCCGGTTTGATAGGAGTGTTTGCAGACAATGTATTTGAGTTTAGGTCATCTCTGCTACATTCACTATTCTCTATCATCCTCTCCCCACTTCCCAAAGCATCTGAAATAATGAACAGATGTTATATCCAGCCAATTTCTACACTTCCAGCTTAGATTATAAAGTGTGTTTTTAAAGCATACTTTGGTTAGAGGTAACCAAATTGTTCTTCTTAGCTAAATGATGGAGAAAGAACCTGTATATGAGGGCTACTAAAAAATAAGTGAAATAAATAGGAACATAAAAGGCAATGGACGAATATATTTTGAAAGAAGAATTACTTCAGGAAACTGAAGAACACGTTAAGAAAAAATAATTCTCAACACTCTCATGGAGATAAAAGTGACCACAGACTGTATGATAAGAGATCAAAGAAGAGTTTAAGAGATTAAGATATAGAGAAAAGAACTATAGTACTTTTATAGAACTAAAGTACAATTAAAAAAGAGTTGGCAGGGGTGGGGGGGGGGGGCGCATGAGTAAAACTATTAAAATAATTAAAACCACATTAGATACAGGGAGATGTGGAGTGAATGATGCCACAGATGGGACTTATGACTTAGGCGCAATTCTTTTTCAACGTTTTTTTTTTTAATTTATTTTTGGGACAGAGAGAGACAAAGCATGAACGGGGGAGGGGCAGAGAGAGAGAGAGGGAGACACAGAATCGGAAACAGGCTCCAGGCTCCGAGCCATCAGCCCAGAGCCTGACGCGGGGCTCGAACCCACGGACCGCGAGATCGTGACCTGGCTGAAGTCGGACGCTTAACCGACTGCGCCACCCAGGCGCCCCTGCTTAGGCGCAATTCTTGAGAAAAATCACATAAAATGCAGTTAAGAGAGATGAAAAACTGTTAGTGGAAATTTGTTGCTACAGAAGGAAAACACTCATCCCTGGAATAAAAGACTTTAATCTGCAGATTGAAGAGAGTTTACTAAATACTAGGAAAAAGTAATGAAGACTTAGAATTCTGGTAACTTTTAAGATTAAAAAATTTCCATAAGTATTACTAGAGTAAGAAAAAAGTCACCTACAAAGTTAAACAAAATTAAGTTGGCCCCATATTTTTTTCTCAGACCCCAGATGACACTGTAATAATGTCTATAGAATGTTGAAGGAAAACAAAATAGGTTACTTAGGTTAAAAAGTATAAAATTATTTTAAAAATTAAAAAATACTTTTTAAAAGTAAGAAATTATAGCCTCTATGAACCCTGTGTAAAAAAATGCTTAGAAAGAAGAGGAGTCAAAAGAAATCCATAAATGGTAAAATTACCATGTGAAAACATTGGTGATGAGCAGATTAAACACAGAATAAAGCAGACTAGGGAAAAAGTATGTAATCAAATTTTCAAATAGAAAATATATCATTTAGAAATAGTAATTTGATGCTAGGTAGCTAGGATAAAAAGTTAAAGAGCCAGCAAAATGTAGTGTTCTGGCGGGGGTGGGGGGGTGCGTGGGCGCGAATTTCATATTAACATGCTAATTGCTTCATCCTTCTTAAAGGAGTTTATTTTTGAAGTATATAAATGGAAAAATATGGCTTCAGCATACTAGTGTATTTCATCAGTTGCAAACGTTTCTTTTCACATTTTAACATCTCTGGACTTGGAATTTGTCTTGTAATCAACTGTGGCTTACTGATATAATTGGCACCATGTTTTCTTTCCTGATCATTTAAAAATAACAACGCATCTTATAGTTATTGGCATTTTAAAGTGCATTAAATATAGATTTTAAACATATAAGGTCATAAAATACAAGCCATAAAGCAAAAGATTGAAAACAAAAAAATGCTGAGAGAGGAGGCAATAGGAAATAGCAGTTGAGACCTCAGACTGTGGCGTCGGACTGACTTGGGTTCACATGGCAATGCCAGCAAATGTGGAGGCACAGTCAACTTATTTGTGTAACAGTAACACTGACAATTAGAAAATTTTCTATTGAACAATTCTGTGATCATAGAAGTAAAAACTCTAACTTCCGGAAAATTTTAGAATAATGGTAATAAAAGCAAAACATGTCATAACCTATAAGGTACAATTAAGAAGGATACCTAAGGAAAATTCATAACTTGGATGTTTCTAGTTTAAATCTATCAAGAATGAGAAAACAATTATATGCATTTTTTAAAAAATCAGCAACTAAAGGATAGCAACAGGAACTAAATAATAATGGCAAAGCCATTAATCAATGAATTCAGTATCAGTTGAACTGATAGATTTAAGAGCTTTTTCTTTGATAATGTAAAAGTCATTAGTCTTAAGTTGGGAAAAGGACGAAAGCCAGAAATATCCAAAATTAAAGATTTTGGAATATTAAAGGTTAAAGAATTGGGAGATGATTTAAGATACAGACAAAATTGAATGCTACAGCTTTGCACAAATCTATACTATACATTTGAAATTTTAGATGAAATATATGGTTTTCTAGGAAATTTTAAGCAGATTTTAAAGGGGTTAGAAAAATCAAAAGTTAGAATAATAGAAGAATAAAACTCTTACAAAGAGCTTATCTACCCTTACCTCTTAATTAAAATGCCTTCTGGATGGCTTCATGGATGAATTCTGCTTAACTGTTAAGGAACAAGTAATATTAATGCCATTAAAAAGGTTCTTGACATTGGAGATAGAAGGCATAATTAACAATTACATTCATGAGACAACAAAATATTGGTATGAAACCTGACATCAAAAAGTAAAAGGGGCACCTAGGTGGCTCAGTTGGTTTAGTGTCCGACTCTTGATTTCAGCTCATGACATGATCCCAGGATCGAGCCCCCAAGTTGGGTTCTGCACTGAACATGGAACCTGCTTAAGATTCTCTCTCTCTCTCTCTCTCTCTCTCTCTCTCTCTCTCTCTCTTCCCCCTCCCTTCCCCCCCCCTTCTGCCCCTCTCCTTCACTTGTGCACTCTCTCTCCCTCTCTCAAAATGAAATAACTCTTTAAAAAAAAGTTGAAAAAAATCAACAAGTCAGTCTTGTACAATATTGATGAAAATCATCTTTAAAAATTCAGCAAACACAATAGACCAATGTATTAAAAGAACATAAGCCATGATCAAATGAAATTCATCTAGGAACGCAGGGTTAGTTCAATGTAATTCTGAGATTATACTGAAATGCAAAAGATTAAATTTTGAATACCTAAAAACATTTGGTGTATAATTGAACATTCCTATAGAAAATCTTTATAAACATTAATGTATAAACATTTTCTTAAAATAAACGTGTGTGTGTGTGTGTGTGTGTCTGAGTGTATGTATTTAAAAGGTTTTCTAGCATCATTACTTAATGATTTTTCTCTGGAGGTGCTTGCTAAGGCAATTATGGAAGAGCAACAAATAATAAATGCAAACAAATAAAAGGGCAACAAATACATACATAAATAAGGTAAAAGTATTACTACTTGTCAATTATGTGGTCTAACAAATACCATCAAACCTAACTAAGGAACAATTGATTAGAAACAAAAAATATGTAATTTAATAATTACATTAATTTGTAGTTTTCCCATGTATAAACCAAAACCTGAAAAATGTAATGGATATAAAAATCCCACTCATAATAGCTAAAAAAACATTAGAACATTTAGGAATAAACATGAAATATGTGAATACTGTATTGGGAAATTTATAAAACTCTACCAAGTATCATAAAATGACCTGTTCATATGGTAAAATGTTTGTAAGATAACCTGTTCATATGGTAAAATGTTTGTCGATTATCCATTAATACAAAGCAACACAATAAAAATCCCAGTGGGATTTGCATTGGATTTATTACAATTATGTACAGTTTATCTAGAAGAAAGAATGTGAGAAAAGGAATGATCAGTAAAATTCTAAAGAAAATTAGGGAGAACTTTTTTTTTTTTAACCTAGTTTGGAAGGTTACACTCCATGGAGTAGCCAAGACTATTTGGGAATTTAATATATAATAAGTATATATCAGATCACTGGGAACCAGGATGGATTATGGGATAAATGTAACAACAGAGTTAAGATGGGGGAAAAAATAGATTCCTTTCACTGTCCTTACACTAAGATTTAAATATATGTGTTTAAAAAGTCACAAAGGTATTAGAAGAAAATGTAGCGGAGGTTTTCTTATCATGGTACAAAACACAGGGGCCATAAAGGAGTAGTCTTAAATTTGATTGTGAAAACTCTTTATTTTTTTTATTATTAAAACTCTTAATACTTCCCTCTCAAAATCACTGTAAAGGGTCCAAAATCTAGTAAGAACAGACAGGGCTAATTTCATAATAAATATTAAAAGCATATAGCATGCTCTTAGATATTGAGTTAAAATACTACCAATTAAAAATGTACATGGTCAAGGTAGACGAGGTACACATGTTCAAATATTCTTTAACTCTCCAATCCCATAAAATAATAGTGCAGATATATCTTTTAAGTGGAAATAACTTACTAGCAGTGAAAGGAAAGAGAGTGTAACTGGTGCCCTCTCTGTCTTCTCTGCACGGGAGCCACTCTCAGCCACAGCCCCTCATCCTTTGAAGCTTTATGCCTGTGCAAAGTTCCTTCCATCCCCTGCTTGATGAGGAGCACCTGTCAGCTGTTGAGCCAATCATTGTCTGCAGTGGTGCCAAAACAGTAGCTGCCCCATGTACCCTGACCTCACTTATTCCTAGCTGCTGCTTCCAAACTGGTGCCATTTAAAGTGACATCCACACAGCAGCCAAGTTCTTAGGTCTGGGGCAGCCGTTATACGGGTGGCCAGCTCTGGGGCTGGAATTGGGACTGTGTTTGGGAATTTCATCATTGGTTATGCCAGGAACCCTTCTCTGAAGCAACAGCTCTTCTCCTATGCCATTTTGGGCTATGTACTTTTGGAGACCATGGGTCTCTTTCGCCTGATGGTGGCCCTTCTTCTTCACCATGGGAAGGAGCCGTCTTCACCTCCTTTGTCTTGTCTGCCCTGTATGGTCCTTTTCTTATACCTCCCCAGACAGGCTGGGGAAAATGGTTGGGTCAGGGGGTTGACAAAGAGAAGACAAATAGGGGCACCTGGGTGGCTCCGTCGGTTGGGCGTCCGACTTCGGCTCAGGTCACAATCTCGCGGTCCGTGAGTTCGAGCCCCGCGTCGGGCTCTGGGCTGATGGCTCAGAGCCTGGAGCCTGTTTCCGATTCTGTGTCTCCCTCTCTCTTTGCCCCTCCCCAGTTCATGCTCTGTCTCTCTCTGTCCCCAAAATAAATAAACGTTAAAAAAAATTTTTTTAATAAAAAAAAAAAAGAGAAGACAAATAAATACTGTATTAATAAGGAAAAGAAAAAGAATGCCATTGGCATACAAGATAAGGGAATTTTGAAATATAAACACACGTGTGCACGCACGTGTGTGTGTGTGTGTGTGTGTGTGTGTGTGTGTGTGTGTGTGATTATTTGGGGAAAAATACCAGAGTAAACCATTCTCTAAAGGTCAAGTATGAAATCGCTCTTGTTCAAGTGTACCAAGCTGAGAGCCAGCATATTGGCTCCTCATTCTTTTATTTCCCTGCTGACTCGCTTAATTCTAGGATGATTAGGATAAGAGTACTAAGCAAAATGTAAGCAGAAGGGCTCTTGGATTTCTCCAGACTCTAGCCTACTTATATTGTACCCCAGGAGAGAAAGTCCATGATTCCTTCCCTGCAGTGAGGTCAGTGAATAGAATTGGCAAGATAACACGGTATGTAACTCCATGGTAGCACTTCCCAGAAGCTATCTTGAGTTATCAGCATAAGCTTAACTCTTTTACAGATAAGTTATATTCTTCATGCCTTATTTTTTTCAGTGGCATAACTCCCTCTCAAACTCTTCACCAATACCCAAGGTGTAGTTAACAAGAGTATATTTGGCCCAGTTTTTACTTATTATTCATTTCAGGTTTTTTTCTTATGGTCATGGTGTGGGGTCCTATTACCAAGGCAACCGAGAGTGGATTATGTGCTATGCATCTTTTACTAACACTTTTAACTCCTTTTTGTATGATTATTTCTGTTTCTTTAGCTACCCTCATGCATAATAAAAAGGTTTCAAATCATTCTAAGGTTCTGATTGTCTTTACTAGTAGCTATACTCTTGTCTTTTTCCAGGTCTGACTCTTTTCCTACAATGTTTGTCTTACTTCCATAGAGTTCTTCCAAATTTAGCAATGTTTTCTTAATGTCTTTCCCTTTTCCTATAATAAATATCTGTTCTGGTAATTCTTATTCAACACTATTGACACTAATAGAGAATTGACTCTGGGACAATTGTCAGTGTGATTTTTTTTGGAAAGAAGTTGACCCATTGACTCTCTAACCCTCTCCTACTTCTTTTCAGTGGACAACTGAGAAGTGGCTCATGTGTCTAACAAAGTGTTTGGATATCACAGCTGACTTGATAAGGCAATCTCTATGTAGATAATGCCCTTTTAAGGAGAGATGGGAGTCACTCACAGCCTGAATATAAACTGTCAGTCCACTCTCCCCAGAAACATGTCCCATCCTGTACCACAGTCACTGAGGACATACTACTGTAGATATAACCAGCATTAATAGAAAGATAAATGGATTCCTAAATACAAAGATGAATAGACAAATCAAGCCAGTAATTGAGGAAACCAACAACATGAAGGGTAGGCACTCAACGACAAAGAGAAGAACTAACATCTGACTTAAAAGAACTTTCAAAAGTAAGTTTAATTAATATCCTCAGAGAAATTCAAAAGAATGGAAATGTAAAAATTAAAAATATGCTAAATGAATTTTTTAAAACTCAATATATTAGCTAAATAGAATAGAAACAGCTGAAGGATGCTCTAGTAAGCTTGGATAAATGAGTATTAGCAGCATTGGATACTAGAAGAAAATGAGTATTGTTAAGTTTCTGAAGGGAAATCATTTTGGAATTAGACTTCTATCATGCCTGAACTGGTATTTAAAGCGGCATAGCAAAAGAAAGACATGGTAGGATGTAGAACTCAAAAACTTTCCATCATTCTGTGAAATCACTAAGGAATGTATGTTGGCAAAGTTTAACATAAATCCAGGCAAGAACAATGAGCATAGAAACTAGTAAATTCATAGTTAAAACTAAATGATATTCATGTATATTGTAAATGACAAATCTCAGATAATGTCAACATGCAGTAGATACTAGTTTGGAGAAAAGTAAGAGAAAACATCCAAGATTTTTGTCTTATCCCACTGGAGACTCTCAGTGTTGATTATCTTTAGATAATAACTGAAATACACCTTTTAAATGTTTTAAAATTTCAGGGTAGCGACTAAAAATATTAAAACAGGGGCGCGTGGGTGGCTCAGTCATTTGAGTGACTGACCTTGGCTCTGGTCAGGGTTGTGTGGTTCCTGGGTTCGAGCCCCGCGTCAGGCTCTGTGCTGACAGCTCAGAGCCTGGAGCCTGCTTCGGATTCTGTGTCTCCCTGTCTTTCTGCCCCTCCCCTGCTTGCACTCTGTCTCTCTCAAAAATGAGTAAACATTAAACAAAATTAAAATATTAAAACAAAAACGTATAGCAGCAGAGGGAGAAACATAAACAGGAAAATTTAACTGATCCAGATTAGGAGAAGTTAAAAACAAAGTGTGATTAGAGAGAAAATATGAAATAAGATGATGGTAGTAAGCCCAAATGTGTCAAAAACGACATTAATGTAAAAATAGTAAAATTGTCTTTTAAACATAGAGACTATGAGATTTGCCTTAAATAAAAATTTGACTTTGTGTTGTTTACAAGAAATACCACTCAAATAAAACAGGATAGAAGGATATAAAAGAAATGTGTGAGCAAATATTCCAGCCAGATTTAAGAAAAAGAAAGCAATATTAACATTATATAAAATAGAACTTAAGGCAAACAACCTCAAAATTAGATAAGAAAGGTATATATCACATTGTTAAAAAAAAATACACAGTACACAGGAAGATTAAAAGGGAAAAACTGTATGATCATCTCTCAAATATTGAAAACAATTTAATACCTTAACATGAAATCAACAGTTTAACATTTGATGTACTTTAACAGACATTCGTAATAGAAACTGAACAAGCTAATAATGAACAGAAACTTCATTAATTTGATAGATGCTGTTTACCAGGGATATGGAACAAACATCATGTTTAATGGTGAAACATTAGAAACATCCTATTATGCCAGAGGTAGAACAAACAAGCCCATTGTCACCACGGTCATTCAGTACTTTTCAGGAGGTCTGAGCCAGTGCAGTAAGACAGGAAAAATAATAAGCAGTGGGACTGTTGGAAAGGATGTGAGAAAGTTGTTTGTAGACCACGTGATTGTCCATTTGAAACAAGCCAAGACAACCAATTGCAAACATATTAGAATTAGTGAGAGTTTAGTAATAGTCCCCAATACAATGTTACATATCATGTTCTTCAGCTTTGTCTCTACCTTATACTATATAACAAAATGTGATGAAAATGGATTGCATTCACGACCGTAAGAAAAATGATAAAATACGTAGAAATAAATATGACAAGAAGTATGTACAACATATAAGAGGAAACACTGAAATTTTATGAGGGACCTAGAAGAAAACCAAATTATTAGCAGGAAGAAAAAACAATAATCCTGGATAGAAAGATTCAGGGTATGAAATAATCAGTTTAAAACAATAACATCTAAAATAGTGAAGTGTGGCAATTGAAAAAGATAACAATGAGGTAAAATAGACCAAAATTACACTTTTAAAGTGCTTGACCACATAAAAGTTGAAATTCATATATGATGCAAGATACTACAATTGAGAATTAAAGATAACTCTAGATAATTAAAGACAAACCAAGAGAATATTTATACATAACAAAGATTAAGATCTAGATCTTGTAAATTATTAAGAAGAAGCTCAATAGAAAAATGGGGAAAGAATATACGTGAATGTTTTACAAAAGAAGAACTAGAAATGACTGGTGAGTAGATGAAAAGATTTTCAGCCCTCATTAGTAATCAGAGAAATGAAGTTTAAAATCACAATAATATTTTTCTATCCTATGAGCATAACTGATAAAGACTGATAAAAGACAGGAAAATCAGTTCTCTCCTACATTTTCATGATGAAAAGCCCTTTTGGAACACACCCTACCAGGATCTAGTAAAACTTAAAAGTGCACGTTCATATAGTCCACAGTTTCATCTTGTACCCATTGAAAATCAATATACATAAATATTAATTGCAACATTGTTACATAAAAAATTGAAAACAATTCAGATGCCCATGAATAGGGGGCTTATAAGGTAAATTATAGTATATAGCATAGTAAGTACTTGGAATAATATTTAACCTTTTAAAAGAACACAGTGATGTGGTAAGTTCCTATTTGATAAGATTGAGTTATACAACAGGAGATTTATTATGATTTCATGTTTTAAGAAGAAATATATGCACTTGCGCATGTATGAAAATGCATACAAGCCAGACTGGAAGAATGTATTCCGTGCTGATAGGTAACCTCTGGAAGGGAGTTTGTCTGCTGAGTAAATGTGAAGAATTTTCACACTTTGCTCTATTAAATTCTTCATTATTTTGAATCTTTTATAATGACAGTGTAGTTAAAAATTAGAAGAAAAATGTGCATATCGCAAAAAGAAATACAAAGGCCAATAAGTAAGTATCCTTGTGCTCATGATTATAGAAATGCAAATGAAAGTATCAGTGAGATTTTTCATATGTCATACGAGTAATGATCGAAAATACCCAGTCTTCGCAACGTTGTGACCAAAGAAAGCACTGTTTGTTAGAATATGAATTTTTGTTAGGCAGTTGACTTCATTTATTAAAATTCTGTATCTCCACCCTTTTACTTAAAATTTCATTCTCATATATTATTTTCAAGGCATCATCACAAATAGGCAACAATATATCTGTAAGGATGTTAAGATAGCATTTTTTAAAGCGGTGATATTGAAGCAGTCAGCACTTAAATAAATATTGATACATCCAAGTAATGAAATATATAGATCAGTACAAATGCACATTAAAATTTATTTAAGATACACATTAAATTTTTTTTAAAATTTTTTTTTCAACGTTTTTTATTTATTTTTGGGACAGAGAGAGACAGAGCATGAACGGGGGAGGGTCAGAGAGAGAGGGAGACACAGAACTGGAAACAGGCTCCAGGCTCTGAGCCATCAGCCCAGAGCCTGACGCGGGGCTCGAACTCACGGACCGCGAGAGCGTGACCTGGCTGAAGTCGGACGCTTAACCGACTGCGCCACCCAGGCGCCCCACATTAAATTTTTTTAAAGTATGTCACAAGTAAGTTTATCTAGTGTGACCTCATTTTTCCAGAATCTTTGTGTGTATGTGTGTTTGTGTATCTGCATGGTATATTGGTTAGAAAAAAAATTCCAGAGGTAAATGCAAGGTTTGAAATCCATTATCTCTTCCATGTAGGATTATAAGGGACTTTGTTTTTCTTTGTTCAGTATTTCTATAATGTTTGAGGAGTTTTTTTTTTTTTACCACAGTGATGCATTGCTTTTGTCATCAATGAGCCACTAATATAACAGTTGATTTATACATTCCTTAGGAATTTTCCTTTTGTTAAAATAAAAAAATTGTTCTTTTGTGATTTAAGAGTTGAATATTGTATTTATGAAAGAATCTTCTCTTATTTTCATTGACTTTTCATCCCTTTAGTTGTTATCATTAGTAACAATAATATTTAATATTTAGTAAATGTGTACTCTGTGCCAGGCCCTGTGATTTTCAAACTGCATCTATTAAAAATGTTTTTTTAGTGTTTATTTATATTTGAGAGAGAGAGAGAGCGTACAAGCAGGGAGGGGCAGAGAGACAGGGAGACACAGAATCTGAAGCAGGCTCCAGGCTCTGAGCTGTCATCACAGAGCCCAACGCAGGTCTCCAACTCATGAGTTGTGAGACCATGATCTGAGCTGAAGTTGGACGCTTAACTGACTGAGCCATCCAGGTGCCCCATCAAACTGCATCTATTTTAATCCAACCAGTCCTTGGATTATTACTGTTGTTTGTCCTACAGAGCAGCAGTTCTTAAACTTTCTGGCTTGGGGAACTATTCATACTCCCCCATGTTACTGAGGACACTAAAGGACTTTTGTTTATTTGCATTACATCTATCGATATATGCTATATTAGGAATTGTCTTAGAAGTCTTTTAAGTATTTATTATTTTATTTTAAAGAGCAATAATAAATCCAATATGATAATGCGAAAAACATTTTAATGAAAAATGACTATTTTCTAAACAAAGTACTTTTTCAGAGCAGCATTGTTTTACATTTTTGCCAATCTCTTTCTTGTCTGGTTTAATAGAAGACAGCTGAATTCTTAAACGTGCTTCCTCATTCAATCTGTTATGATAAATTATTTTAGTAGATTGTGTCATTCACAGTTATTCAGTTCCCTGCCCTGTGTTAGGTTCAGCCATATGACTTGCTCTGGCTAGTGAATGGAAGTTTTTCATATGCTACATCTAAGAGGAAGCTTTAAGAGCCATTCTGTGCTTCTTCCAGCCTTCCCCTCTGCCATGTGCACTGAATGTCCCCAACGGTAGCTGCCCCATTTCCAACTTGGTTCTAGAATAAAAATGATAGTAAGCACAGCAGCTGATCCCTAGCCAACAATAATTTGGGTGAGGAATAAGCCTTGCTTGTAAATCACTGAGATTTAGGGGTTGTTAATGTATCGTAACAGAGTGTAAGCTGACTGACACAGAAGTTGCTAAGTAAATGGGATACTGCTATAATAAACAGACGTAGAGAAACACCTAAAATATATGACATTGACTGTGGAGCTAGGCAGAAGGTGGCTTCCATGATAGAACTTTTGGTGAAATTGTCACCTGAGGTAACTGGAAATCAGATAATATACCAGATTTAATATGTGGTATTAGGCATTAGGAGACTTTGGGAGAAAAAATGGACCAATGTTCTTTGGTTGCCACTGGCTTCATTTGTTTACAAATAGAGATAAACTCAGGAAAGAATTGGCCTGTTTATAAGCAGGGTATAAAGGGAATAGGGAGAATCTAGAAATTCCAGGAATTGAAGAGTCAACATATTTAACTCTTCCTCATTTTCAACTGATAAAATATATAACTGAAAATTATTTGGATCCGCAGAAGCCCATTATATTTCAGGTGTCTCCTAAAGACCACATCAGAGCTAACACTCGCATAGTTTTGTTAAAACTTCAGATTCAATGAAAGTGAGTAGGCAGTGAGGATCAAGAAAAACGAATGACTTCCCAGAGGGCAGAGCCAGCAGCCTCAGAGTACAGTGAGTGAGGAAGCAGCTACAGGAAAGCAGATTAAGAAATGATTAAGGAATGTTCTCCACCCTGGGGGCAAGCGGCTCTTGCATCTTCGGCCCAGCAGAGTTTCAGAATTCTCACGGATAAGAGACGGCTGTATGTTTCCTGTCTTCCCCTTTCTGAATTGAAGGTTTATTCTAGTTGTAGTATTCCCATCTACAATTATATGCTGGATGTTTGAGGGGCAGCTAACTTGTCATTTTAGTTTGTTGGTCTCCAGAGTGAAAGGTGCCAGATCTGGACTTTAAATAGAGTCTGTTACAGGATTATGGACTTTTTTGTGACTCTTTTGGCATGATTGGATAGGATTTTCAGGTTATCACCTCTGGGGAGTAGGGTGTAAGAAATCTAATTCTCCACCCAGTGATCTCAAGCTTGGCCGTGTGACTTGCTGTGTCCAATGAAATGTGAACAGAGGGATGGCTATCACCTCCAAGCAGAATCCCTAACAAACATTACATTGTTCTGCCGTGGCTGTCTTCCCTCTGCCAGGAAGCATGTGCTGCTTCCTCAGCCTGCCCTGGCTGACATGTAACGTGACATAAATCTTTGTAGTTGTAAGCCACGAAGATTTGGGAATTATTTGTTACTGCAGCATAACCTAGTGTAAGTTGTCTGATAAATCAATATTGCTCAGAGTTTTTGATTTCACCTCTAGAATCCTGAAAACGCTAAGACTCCAAAATCTCCTGGAAAAAAAAAAATCACTTTTTCTCTGCACTTTGCTGATGAAAGATACAGAGTAAAAACGATTGTTGCTGTTTGGCAGTATTGCGTATGTACCATATATAGTGTTACTGTTTTTCACATTCCGGGATCCTAATTGCTTTGTTGTAAGGTCAGCGCCAGTAGTCAGAATTTCACTTTGTGCTACCTAGTGCTCCTCATTAGTGTAATGAAGCAGTGTTCTGCAACAGTTTTATTCAATTGGTTTTTACCTTGGCATGGTTAATTCTAGAAGCTGGGATCTAAACTTGTTGGTCACACTTTGGACAGTGAGCTGTACCATCTGTCTGTGATTGAATACAGTCAAAAAATACATGGAAAGTCTTCCAGACATTTCAAACTATAGTGTCAGTACATTTTCAAGAGTTTTCAAGACACTTCAGACATAGTTTTTTGTTTTAACCTGAGAAAACTTTGCTTCTTTCCCCTACTGCCTTTTTTGTTGGTGGTGGTGGTGTTTTTTGTTTTTTTGGTTTTTTTGCAACAAGCGCAGTGATTTGGGTTTTGATCACTGTATTCTTTGCAGGACCCCAGGCTCAGCATCTTTTCCTTTGTTTGTTCTTTGATTTGTAAACTTTCAGAACTCCATAGCTAAATTTAGAAGATTGGGCAAAAGCGATAGTCTGAAGACTTGCCTTCTTTAATTGAATAGAGAGCCTTAGGGCCCATTATCTTTCCTGACTTGATAATATGAGCTAGTACCGGAAACTTAAGGATCCCTCAGGGTTGCTATAGCAGTTGATTATGTTTCAGAAAAGAAAGATACATAAAAACACAGCATGTTCATATCAATTCCAAAAAGATTTTCACCAGTTCAGTGACAGGAGAGTACTTATTACCAGTTTAATTCAGTCAAGGCCGCGGACATAGAGTCTTACATTAGGGAAAAAAAGAACTATCCTAAACGTTATATTGTAATCTAGTAATTGTCTTGACTGTTGATCCTCTGCGAAGCAAAGCATCTTGAATTGTGGTAAATGTGAGCAGAGCTGGGCAATTTCAGCAAACTGGTAAATTTTTATAGACTTGGAGATTGTATTCTTAGGATTTGTCTTAGGTCTGTCTAACTGACTTGAATTGAACTGTGGTACTGAAGAAGTTGGCACAAAAAATCCTAAGCAAAGCTAGTGAAGGTCATTAATTTCTAAAGTTTAACCGATTGACACTGAGCGCATCTGTTCTCTGATAGGCTGTTCTCTCAGCATATTAATATATCCCTACATAGAGGGCCTCTGTCCATGTCATGTGGAAATGGCAGGGTTCTTTGTCTTCTTGTCTCATTAGCTAACTGGAGTCAAGCACTCAAACTTGAAAGTGATTTTTTTTTTTCAGTTTCAGATGAGTATTTATAAAACTTTTTTTGGACAACTAGTAATTGGACAGTTAGATAAACTATTCATATAGTTGAGGAGCCAACAGTTATTTTTCAAAAGTTTTTGGAAAGCATTATGTAGTTGATTCATTGTGTTTTTGTTTTTTGTTTTATTTTTTTTACATTCTTTGCAATTCTGTTGTTATGGGATTAAAAAAAATAATTTGAAGAATACTCTGTGCGGACAGAGTCTTTGAGTTCTCTTAATGTCAGAGAAAGGACACCAAGAGATCTCAGAAACTGGCTCACTTATAAATTAGAGAAGACCACGGTCTGCAACTCTCTTTAGCTTGATGAGCTGAAGCTAAAATACGAAGAATAATATGCTGTCTTTCATAGATGAATATGTTATTAACGATCTACCATGTAGAACATGCTTTTTGTAGATGTTTTCAACACAGATAGAAAACAAGGAGTGGGAGTGTTTAGTAAGTTATTCAAATCAACAGTGCCTATAAAGACTTGAGGATTTGAGTGGACTGTGAGTTCAGGTTAAATAAGTAAGACGATAGGTCTACCAAAAAGCTCAATTGGTCTAAGGTATTGTAGAAGAATATTTCTTAACAGTTTTCAAAATGTGGTCCCTGGAAGACTGGTGGCAACATCATCATAGAACTTGTTGAAAAAATCCAAAATCTTGGGCCCCATCCCAGACATTACTGAATCAGAAACTCAAGCTTTTGCCCTAGCAATCTGTTTTAATAAGTCCTCCAGGGAATTCTGATGTATGCTGAAATTTAAGAATGTTACTGATCTAGAACTATATCCTCTTCTACTCAACTCTGGTCGGAGCAATCCTAGATCAATTATTTTGCTTTTGTGTACTTTAAATTTTTAAAAATAATTTTATTTTAAAAATACTTACTAATAATGAAAAATAATTTATTATTTTGCTTCTGGTTGTTACCTTGATCACTGTTCTCAGACTTAAGTGATGGATGAGCCCCTCTTATCTGAAAGTGTTCTTAGTCTACCTCACTTCATCTCTAGCTAGGGTTAGAACTCTGATTTAAACCTTATTTTCCTTCTGCTTTTTTTTTTTTTTTTAATGTCTATTTATTTTGAAAGAGAGAGAGAAAGTGGGGGAAGAGCAGAGAGAGGGAAAGAGAGAGAATCCCAGACAGGTTGCACGCTGTCAGCACAAAGTCTGATGTGGGGCTCAAACTCACAAACCATAAGATCATGGACTGAGCCGAAATCAAGAATCGGATGCTTAACTGACAGCCATCCAGATGAGCCTTCCTTCTGCCTTTTGAAGATATTATTCCGTTATCTTCTAGCTTCTTCTTGTTGCTGTCAGCCTTATTTATTGTTCCTTTATAGGAAACTTGTCTTTTCTTTCTTACAACTTTGAAGATTTTTGTCTTTTTATATCTCTGTCTTATATTTTAGGTAATTCATCAGATCTGTCTTGTAGTCGAATCTGTTGTTTATATAATACATTGAATTTTAAATTTCAGTGTGTATTTTTCTAGAGGTCCTATTTGGTTTTTTTCCTATATCTGTCTGTTCATAGTGTTCTATTATTTTGTGATTATTTAAATTCCTTTTCTCTTGTCATCTTAAATATATCTTTTATTTTAACTTTCAAAAAGTTCTTTTATCTCAGGTCTCTGCCTATGCTTTTTCCTCATTTTGTTGATCTTTAGACTCTACCTCATGAAAAATCATTTTTTTATGTAGTTTTAAATTTTTGATTATGAGTTTATTTTTGACAAGAATTGTTTTTCCATGGGAATGTATATTTCCTATATTAATAAAAATGCCCCCGTAGAGCTCTTTTACATTTGTTTTTCCTGATGGTCTCAGGAGTTTCACTGATCCAGGATCAGTTTTTGTTCATATTTCAGCTTAGGGATTCTTTGTAGTATGTGAGGATTATAAATTCTGACAGCACACCAATATTTGGATTTTAACTTCTTGTGGAAGAATATTTTTTCCCCAACACCAAGTGGATAACTTTATATGCACTTAAAACAAAGCTTCCATGTCACTTTAACATGATCTCTTCTCCCTGAAAAGGTAGCCTTTTGAGGTCTCAGAAGTAGGCAGGTGTTACGGACTTAATATTTGTGTCCCCCTAAAATTCACATATTGAAATCTAAATCTTAGTGCCTTTATAAGAAGAGGCTAGAGAGCTAGCTTGTTTTCTTCCCACCATGGGAGGATACTGTGTGAGGTTGTCAGTCTGCAACTCAGAAGAGTTTGCAACTCAGCAAAACCCAGTCATGCTGGCATCCTGATCTTGGGTTTCTAGTCTCCAGAAGTATGAGAAATAAATTTCTAATATTTATAAGCCACCCAGCCTATTGTACTTCGTTGTAACAGCCTGAGCTAAGACAGTGGGACAGTGTCTAGTTTATATCTCCATTCTTCTGTGGAAGCTGAGGTCTATCCCCATATTGATATTAAAGCCCAATATGTAGCTGTTAGGTAATTCTGGCCTCATGTCCTCCTGAGATCTGAGCAAAATTTAGTTAGGTTTTGGGTTTGTTGTTGTTGTTGTTTTTCCTAGTACATGGATATTTCCTTTTCTTTCAAACTCAGTTTTTTAACTAAAACATGCTATGATATGGAATCCATAATTTCTATGTTTTGTGTCAGCTCAGTCTGCCATATTGCCAGAGTTAAAATTTCTTGGTCTCTTAAATTCTTCCCATTTTTTGGATAGTGCTACCTATATGTATGTAAACAGAAAGTAGAGATAAATACCTTATCCATACAATCCTTATATAATTATCACCTAAAACAGATTTACAACTTAAATATAAAAATTTATGATGAATAAAATTAAAATTAACAATATTACCTTAATAACGTCAAGTTTATGGTTTTGCTAAAGCTAAGTCGCTACATACACCATGAATAGTACTGTCAATGCAGGATTTTCAGAGTCACGTGCAGTGTATGACTTTTCAGTTTTCTGCCAATTTTGTCTGGTTAACCTATTGTGAAACTTTTTTATACTGTGTGATAACCTAGTTTGCCTTGATACAGTTGCATAAAGGTCCATGTCTGCCCTTTTGCTCATGGAAAAAATGACCCGTTACTTGATACCAAGGTAATTGTAAATACAAATGCAAGGCCAAACACTGAAATCATATAATGGTTTTCAGTTATAAAAACAAGCATTCAGGGGCGCCTGGGTGGCGCAGTCGGTTAAGCGTCCGACTTCAGCCAGGTCACGATCTCGCGGTCCACGAGTTCGAGCCCCGCGTCAGGCTCTGGGCTGATGGCTCGGAGCCTGGAGCCTGTTTCCGATTCTGTGTCTCCCTCTCTCTCTGCCCCTCCCCTGTTCATGCTCTGTCTCTCTCTGTCCCAAAAATAAATAAACGTTGAAAAAAAAAATTAAAAAAAAAAAAAAAACAAGCATTCAGATAAAACAAACCACAATTAACTTATGTTTTTAGACAGTCACAAAAGTGTGGAAAATGTCCCATCAAGAACCATGGAACCTGTCTCTGTAAACCAGTTTGGGGAACTCTCATCTGTGACATACAGTTGTGACATGGCTGCTTGAATTAAGAAGAGTCACCTCTGGGAGGGATATCAGGAAAATGGTGGAGTAGGCAGCTCCAAACTCTCATCCCACCACAAAAACATTGACCACATGAATGCTGAGTTAAGAAAAAGGCAGTCTGATAACAGGAAATCTGTGTGGTGTTTTTACTTGCCCTTTCCCCGCTTTCCCACCAAGCAAGTTGGTTGTCTTGAAGCAGCTGCAGCCCATTTCCCGAACGTGGGTCCCTGTTTACTGACTGCAGAGGGGTCAAAGCACATCTCCTACACAAAGTATTGTGTATGTTTCTTCTAACCTGTCTAAGGGCTACCTCATGCTCAAATTATCCCAGTTTTCTCAGCGGAAACTTTGGAGAACAGAAAGCAGTAGGTTTATATATTCAAAGAGCTGAAAGAAAAAAAAGAAAAGAAAGAAAACCTTATTAACCAAGAATTCTGTATTTGACAAACTGTCCTTCAAAAATGAAGTTGAAAACATATCTAAATAAACTGACATATCTAGATAAAAGCTGAAGGAGTTCATCCCCTTTAAGAACAAGAAATGCTAAAGGGGTTCCTTTAGGTTTAAATGAAAGGGCACTAGCCAGTAACTTGAAGCTGTATAAAGAAGTGAAGATTTCCAGTAAAGGTAAATACATATAAGAGTCAGTATTATTGTATTTTTGATTTGTACCTCTACTTTGTATTACTACTTGATTTAAAACACAAATGCATAACAAGAATTACAAATCTATCTTACTGAGTACATAGTATGTATAAGTGTGTAAAAAATGTAATTTATGACAACATAAAGGTGACCTAGATGAAAAGAGCAAAATTATAGAAACACACTTTACTTAAACTGGTTCCAGAAGAAAGAAAATTATAATAGACCTATAATAAGTAAAGAGATTGAATTAGTAATCAAAAACCTCCCAAAAAAGTCCAGGACCAGGTGGTTTCACTGGTGAATTCTACCAAACATTTAAAACGAATTAATACCAATTCTTCTTAAACTCTTCCAAAAAATATAAGAGCAGGGAACACTTCCTCACTCATTCTAGGACAGCAGCATTACCCTGATACCAAAGCCAAATAAAGACATCACTAGAAAAGAAAATTACAGGCCAGTATTCTACATCAATATATAACCACAAACCCTCAACAAATTACTAGTGAAGTGAATCCAACAATATTGAAAGTATTATGCACCCTGACCAACTGGGATCTTACCTAGGAATATGATACTCGCCCACTATCACAGAAGCAGTCAGGTAATACACTACATTAATGAGTGAAGGAAGAATACCATGTTATTACAATTTTGCAGATAAATGATTTAAAAAAAATCCAACACTCTTGTGGCAAAAACACTCAGACAACTAGGAATAGAAAGGAATGTTTTCTTTTTTCCTTTAATTTTCTTTATTTGTGTTAAAATGTTTCTAGATGTGGGACTCTTCTTGTTTATTTTATTTGACGTTCATAGAGCTTCTTGGATTTGGGGCTTAATGTCCTTCATTTGTTTTGAAAAATTCCCAGCCAGTATCTCATCAACTATTTCTTCTGTCCAGTTCTCTCTTCTTTTACTTTCTTCCTAGGACTTCAGTTACACTTTATTAGCTCTTTTACTTTGTTTCATATGTTTCTTAAAACACCTTGTTTTATACATCTAGTTTTCTTTCTTTGCCCGAGTCTGAATATTTTGTTGGACCTATCTTCTAGTATATAAATCCTTTCTTCTGCCATGTCTTATAGGTCATTAAAAACATATTTTGGATTCTCAGCTTCAGAAATTGTGTTTTTCAGTTTAGAATTCTTATCAATTTTCTATTGATAGATCTCAGATCTCTAGTAAAATTCTCTTATTACCAATTTTATAAACATTATTTCATACGGTAATTACAATATCTGAATTATCCAAGGGTTTGTTTTTGTTTTCTATTTTTTATCTTGTTTTGCCCCACCGCCTCTCTTGATATATTTCTGTCTTTTGATACTTCTGATAATTTTTTTTTTAAGTTCTGAACCATGTATTCTCACTGCAAACTAGGCTATCCTTAAGGCTTTGTAAAGATTAGTCTGTTTCTGGTTTGCATGTAATCATAAGGTATGGTCCTGTTGGAATTTCAATCTGGATCTTGGCGTGTTTGCCAGTGCCCTTATTCCTTGGTGGATCTTGATCTCCAAACCTCTGTCTAGCCCCACGAGACTGCTTAAATTCTACTTAGCTTTCTCACCTCTTAGCTGATTCTTCCTGATTGTTGTGTTTCATGCCCCCTTACAGTTTAGGATCAAGTAAAAGGAAACAATAGAAGGAATGTCAATCTCTGCAGTACGCTTTCCTCCAACATCATCTTATTCCCTAATTTTGTCTGTCTTTGTGTCTGAGGACCTGAAGTAAGAGTGCTAAATCCATTATTATTTGACTCCACATCATTGAGCAACTCCGCTTTCCTTCTCAGCCTCTGAATTCTGTGTTGGGAATAAGCAAATGCCCCAAAGGGAAGAAACATGAGAGAAATTCCACCGTTTAACTTTTCTCTTTTGTTTCCTTAAATCTTTGCGTCCTTCATTGCTCTTTGATGCCTTCAAACAGCTGTTTTTATTTTGTTTTGTGTTATTTTATCAAGTTTTACAGTGGGTCTTGGTGGGAAGATTTGTTTTACATCAGCTGCGTTGTAATTGGAAGACTCCTAAGTCTCTTTTTATCTGTACACACTCTACATTTTTTAAATTCTTTGTCCATTATTTGTTAAAGAAAACCACCTACTTATTTTGCAGGATGTCCCATGGTACATCGCTGTGATGTCACTTAACATGGTCCCCTGAGCTCCGTATTTTCTTTAAACCGGTGGTTAAATATAGATGTAACTTTGTCAAAAATACTTGATAAATACATACGTATGTTTCTAATTGTGTTAAGTTGGGAAGCTCATAGTGTCTAATTTTCTCTATTTTTTTGATGTTAAGAATGAATCCATGTGTTCAGTTTTATTTTAATTTGTAATTGGTGTCAAATGGTAAATAAATGTATGGTTTTAACGTTGTTAAGAAACTGCCAAGTGGTCTTTGATGGTAACCAGACCATTTTACGTCTCTAATACCATAGTATGAGAGTTATGGTTACTCTAAATTCTTGCCAACATTTGGTATTGTCACTGGCATTTTTTGGTCTTTTATTGATCATTTCCCCATTACCTACCACTAGTGAGCCCCTTGAATTTGAATTTATCTGTTATCAATATATTACTGCCTCTTCATTTACATTTGCTTTTTCCTTATGTATATTTACCCATTATTTTTTTCAAATTGTTATTTAAATTCTAGTTAGTTAACATATAGTGTAATGCCAGTTTCAAGAGTAGATTTAGTGATTCATCACTTACATATAATGCCCAGTGCTCTATATTATAGCAAGTGCGCTCCTTAATACCCATCACCCATTTAACCCACTTCCCTCCATCAACCCTCAGTTTGTTCTCTATCACTAAGAGTCTTATGGTTTGCTGGGGCGCCTGGGTGGCTCAGTTGGTTAAGTGTCCAACTTTGGCTCAGGTCATGATCTTGCAGTTCGTGGGTTTGAGCCCCATGTCAGGCTCTGTGCTGACATCTCAGAGCCTGGAGCCTGCTTCAGATTCTGTTTCTCCCCCTCTCTCTGCCCCTTCCCTGCTAGCACTCTGTCTCTCTTTCTCTCAAAAATAAATAAACATAAAAAAAGATTAAAAAAAAAAGAGTCTCTTATGAGACTTATGCTTCCCTCTGTCTCTTTACCCATTATTTTATCTGTCAGTTTCATCAATTTTTTGGTCTTGCCTTTGTCTTTTAATAAGATAATTTAAACAATATACAATTATTGTGCTATTTATTTGGTTATGAGTGTGTTGTTTTGTTCTTTCTTTCTCTTTTTAAATTTTCTTTTGTTTGTTTTGGTACCTATGCCATATTTTATAGCTTTTGCACATCCCCAGAGCTTTGAAAAACATAAGTCCTTTCATTTTTTCCAAAATACTCTTAAATTTGTAATTCTCCAAGTGTTAGAATTAGTGTGAAAATTTTCATATGTGACATAATATAAGCGGTTTATCACACATTTGCGTTATCTCCCTCTTCCTCTGCTATAGTTTTAATATGTTGCAGTGTTTTAGATCAAGATTAGTATTATTATTCCAGCATTTAAAAATGTTTATTTATTTATTTTGACAGAGAGAGGGGGAGAGAGAACACACGTGCATGAATGCACAAATGGGGGAGGGGCAGAGAGAGAGGGAGAGAGAAAATCCCAACCAGGCTCCACACTGTCAACATGGAGCCAGACACAGGGCTCACTCCTACAAACTGCGAGATTGTGACCTGAGCCAAAATCAAGAGTCTGGTGCTTAAGTGACTGAGCCACCCTGGTGCCCCTTGATTATTCTTGATGTTTCATATTTTTTCTTGGCTCCCCGTTACAAACATCAGTTGACCTGAAGTTAACTTTATCTTCTTTGTTCAAACTGATCATCTTCTCTCTTATAATTTTTAGCTTTAGACCAGTTGTCCAAGTTCTGGGAGAGAAGGTCTCATGTTTGTTTTCCATATAACTTGGTTAATTTTCCTTAGTGCAAATCCTGCACTTATTCCCTCTCGTATGGAATTTAATTTAGTTACTGTGCTTTTGGTGTCCTTTTATCTTATCCATCTCTCTTTGTAATTCCTGCTGACTCTTGGATTTGTCATGTTATTTCACCTCACACTATTTTCTCCTTATTGCTTTATGCTCCTCTTTTATTGAAAATGATTTATTCCACCTTTTAGATGATGATATCAAAGAGTTTCTTGAAAGTTTTCTTTGTATCCTCTAATACATACTTTTCTGAGGCTTGAGAATTCTAGAAGTCTTTTGGATCCTGTATTAGTCAGGATTCTTCAGAGAAACAGAACCAATAGTGTGTGTGTGTGTGTGTGTGTGTGTGTGTATGAAAGGTTTATTGTAGGAATTGGCCCATATGATTATGGAGTCTGAAGAGTCCTGAGATCTGCAGTTGTTAAGCTGGAGACTCAGGAAGTTTGTGTAAATTCTGGATTGAAAGTCTGCAGGCTCAAGACCCAGTAAGAGCTGTTTTTTAGTTCAAGTCTGAAGTCTGGAAAAGACTGATGTCCCAGTTCAAGGCAGTTAGGCAGGAGTTCCTTCTTCCTCACAGGAGGATATGCCTTTTTGTTCTATTCAGGCCTTCTACTGATTGGATGAGGCCCATCCACATTAGGGAGAGGATTTGCTTTACTCAGTCTATTGACTTAAATGTTAATCTCATCTGAAAATACTGTCACAAATGCACCCAGTGTAATGTTTGACCATATATCTGAGCACCCCGTGGCCCAGTCAAGTTGACACATGAAATATAATTAACACGTAAAATAACCACAGATGCTATGCCCCTTTTTTTTTTTTCTCTTCATTTTGTGGCATTCTTACTTGGGCCATGTGCTGGTATTTTATTCTCCTACTTGACCCCAGATGTAGTTCTTTACACATTGAATCCTTGTCAGAAAACAAGGGTAGTAGACAGCCTTTCATCCTTTTTTCTTCCCCATTTAATGGCAGTCTCATCCCTTCCCTAAACTATTTATGTATGTAATGATATGCACATCTCTCCTCTGATTTCCTGGTTCTCCTGGCTTTTAAGTTACCAGTTATTACAGCTAATCAACTTCAATGGTTTTCATACCTAAGATTGTATTTCCTTACATAATAACAGTTCCAGAAATTATAATCACACAGAGGCTCAGGAATGTCAGGGCTAAGGTATTTGTCATTTCTTAACCTTTTTCTCAAAGTTCTAAGGTAGAATTTTAGCCATCACATATTTAGATAGCAGAAAAAAGGAAGGATCGGGCAAAAGGGCTTCTGAAGACATTTCTGCTTTCAAATCATTTGCCTCCCATATCTGACAAGAGGCTGAGAAACGTCATATTCTGTTTATGTTGCCAAGGATTATTTTGTTAATGAAGAAGGGAGCAGGGATGATGAACAGGCAACTGACATAGTCTACACATATATTCTGTTTTGAGTGGAGGTGGTGTCTTACTGTCACCATTGTCTGCATCTCTAAAAAGTTTCTAAACTTGTGGGATACAGTGCAAATGGTCAGTTTCTAGCATGTCCTGTCACAGAGATTCTTCCGTTCTTGTTCTTCCTTCACTCAAGGACTACGCCTCTGAGATTACATTATATTTCAACAGTTTGCCTTCAACTATAAGTTTAGGTCATCTCTTCAAGATGCACAGCTTCTACTTTGATTTAAGAAAGAAGCTAGGTGGCAGGAAGTAGTTGAGGGATGTACTAGGAATAGGGGAAGCCACATTCTAACTTAATGGCTCAGAGTAACAAGTATAGAGAGGAACAGCTGCCTAGTTCTGTATTATGTAATTCTCAGTGTCTCTGAGATCAAGGGATAGATTGTAGAAGACTTTTACAGAGTGTTTGATGTATTCTGAATGTAGAAAATGTAGGAACATTTTTCTTAATTCAGCTTCTGCCTTCTACTTTAAGATAACTTCATCTCTGTTTTTTCAGTCTTGGTTGTAGCATTATTGTGGCTTTTCAT
This sequence comes from Prionailurus viverrinus, assembly GCF_022837055.1. NCBI lineage: Eukaryota > Metazoa > Chordata > Mammalia > Carnivora > Felidae > Prionailurus > Prionailurus viverrinus. The sequence continues at coordinate 89,427,927 of NC_062563.1, read as the reverse complement.
CTTTTTCTGGCTCTTTACTATTGAGAGTGTTTGTGAAAAACTATACTGAAGGGCTGTTAGCCAGGCAATCTTTATTCAGTGGGTATTTATTTTAATAGCCATTTGGTTTCATTACCTTTTAATGAGTTCTTTGATAGCGAGTTCCTTAATTAACAAGGCAGTCTTTCAGGTTTCCTCTTTTCTAATTGTTAACATATTTTGTTGCTTTCACACAGATACGCTGTGATGAAAAGTTTCCTCTTTACGGCTCCTGTAGGACCATTCAGAAGGGGAAAGATGGGGATGGGGAGAATATGCAGCATGTTTCCTTAGACATAAATGGTTTAAGAGTATTTGCTCTCCCAAACTGAGACCGAGTGAAATATTCCTATTTCATGCTCAATTTCCTACAACATGATGAACTCAGAGTGGATTTCTACGTGTATGAAAGTTGATTGAATCCAGCTCACGTTAGAATTTGCATGTTATAGAATTTTTCTATAACCACTTTTCAGGAAATGTGGAATATTTAATTCGGCTTGGGACCCAAACAAGTTTTCATTTAAAAGTTTCCTCGATCCATATGCAGTACTCCTCACAAAGATAAGAATATTTTATAATACACTGCCTGCCACTCATTGAGGCCCTAATATGTGCCAGATACTGTATAGGTCTCTACAGTCTGTTATCCCATTTATTGCATAAATTTCTGCAAGGTCGGTGTCATTATCTTCATTATACTGATGAACAAGCTAAGTCTAACCAAGATTAGACAACTTTCCTTAAAGGGCACAGAAGTGACAGGGCCAGGATTTGAACCTAATTTAGTATGAACCAAAGTCCTGGCTCTTTCTCTGTGTCTCACATCCCCTCTAGTCCTGTCTTGCTTTCACTACGACTTGCCATAAAATGGACATGGTGGCTCATGCACTGTTCTCCCATAGTAAGATTAAGTACAGAGCTAATTAAATTGTTGTAAAGAAGATCTTAAATGATTTCCCTCAGAGAAAACCTAAGGGTTTAAATATTCTGAAATGAAGTATTTGTATTGGCAGAAAATAATGAACCAAAGCACCTACAGGATACGTTAGCTCAAAAAAGCAAAAAAGAAACTCAGGCTAATGAGGTGTTTGGGAGGAGAAATGCTCTTATTTAGGGTATTGACCAGTTAGGAACTGAGTAATAAGTTGTATGTGGAAGTTAAAAGCGACTGGCTGGCAGACAGTCAGGCGTCTGTACCATTGTGTTTTGTAAACTTTCTCCTATGGCTGTGGTGTGTTTTTTCCAAGCCCACTTAATTTTTTATGAGGTTTGTAAAGGTCTTGAATAAACAATTGAGATTATAGAGGTTTTCCTGGAAGCTTTGGTTAATATTTTAATACACTCTGCTTTGTCACATTATTAAATAGCTTATTGGAAAGTTTGAGAGTGTTTCTTTTTTCTTCTTCCTATTTTTCTTCCTTTTTTTTTTTTTTTTTTTTTTTTTGGTTCTGGTAGTTAAATATCAAAATTGAGTATAGTTTTTAGTTGATTCTCTCTCTTCTTTTTATTTTAACTCGATACCTCTATAGATCACCCTTGGATTAGAAATCAGCATCTGGGAGGCCTCCACTTAAAATGCACTTCAAGTGAAATTACAGTTTAGAGGGTATATCTTGAAATGAAGCCAGTGATTGTAAATGTATGTAGTAAGCGAGGACTGGAGAAGGAGAGGGGGATCGGACAGGGTCAGAAAACAGGAACTAATAGAACTTTGGAGATTACCTCATCGTGACCTTTTCCTCATTAATATTTGAATCTGATTCTTTGGCATCTTGGTTGCAGTCTGGTGAAATGTCAAGCATGGCAAGGACTGAATCCCTTCAAAGACATTTCTGTGTTAATGAGATGACTTGATGAAGTTGACCTTTAACCTGAACAGGAATTGAGGAAAGAGAAAGGAAGAGTTTTTATTTCTCATTTGAGGACTTCTTATTCTATGGAGGTTTGTGTAGTAATAATTGTTATTTGTAGAGTCCTTTATATGACCTCATTTCAAATTGGAAGCCACTTGAAAACATTTCCATGTTGTTGTTATTGGGATGTAACGAAGGTCACCCCGTAAGCCTTACCACTTTTGTGAAGCTTTCTCTGACTGTTTTGGCCTCATAACCGTTTCTTCTAAAATCATATAGCACTTAGAGTTTATTCTGCTCAATTTAGCACTTAATTGCATGTTCTCCTTGATTTGCTTCAGAACGGGAAGTACACTTTCCACTTTTTGCGTGAACAGGATTTTTTGGTTAAAAAGAGGAAAATCATCTGACTCTATAAAAGGCGTAAATGGTTAGTAAAATATTATGAGCTCAAAAAATACTTACATTTTAAGCAGATATACCCAGTGTCTTTTCAGCTGTCTTCCATGCTCTGGATCAGAGGAATAAATATTATAATAATCAGAAGACATTTACTGAGTACTTACCAGTACCAGGTAGTGTGGTAAATCATAGGAATTGTTTCTATTTAACCATCATAACAATCCTACTTTACAGATGACAAAATTGAGGCAAAGGTTAAATTCAGTGTTCCATGGCACTGTATTTAATGTTTGTTTTCATTAAATCACATATTTAATATTTAATATTTACCCTGGCAATTTAATATTTAACCCTGTTGTCGTCTGTGTCAGTAGAACATACAAGTCAAGGTGTATTTGCTGGTATTTTTGTTGTTTTGTAATGGGAATGTACTGACTAACTGGCTATATATACTCTTAATCCTTTATTGTGAATTTGAGTTTATATGAATATATGAATGCCATATATGAATGCATTTTCATTATAAAGCAAAAATGTTTGCCAAACTGATAATGAAAATCAAGACAAGGGCACATAAAATTATTGGCCAGGGAAAATTCTTTAAATGGCTATTATCGTTTTTTTTCTGGTTGGTATATATTGGTAAATTAAAAAGGTTCTTTGGGTCCTGGGTATGATCTCATAGCTCAAATGAGGGAGTGAGACTTATTCTTTAGTCATAAATATTTTTTATATTTATATTTTTATATCTGTATACTTATATACAAAATATAGAAACAGAATTGTCCAAAAAAGGAAGGGATCAATTCTTGGGATGTAAATTACAACAGGTTTTGGAGGAACAGGGTACCAAAGAAAAAAGAAACACAGAGAAAGAGCCCCCCCCCCCCCAATGTCTTTATAAAATTCTCCTTCAGTCCCTGGCTAATTTCTAAGTTTCATAAATTAGGGCCTACTCTGGAGCTGTAGAAGACATCAGCTGCTGAAATATTGATAGCTGAGCAAATATTCAAAAAGTGCACAGCAGAGACATTGAGGATTGGACCCACACAGAGACCTGATGAACACATGGCCTTTGTGTTTAAACATTTGCATTTCTGTTTAAACATTCAGTAAGGCCATTTGCAGGGATTAGGGAGAAGGTCCTAAGATAAAGGATGAAATTAAAATAGATCCACTGTAACTTTAAAAACAAGCATGACAGAATGAGAGAGGATCCACTACCTGCCTGAACAAAACTCAAAACTCTGCTGAGGAAGATAACATAATCTAACCCCTCTGTAGCATCTTATCTGCAATGTGTGGTATGTGAAACAAAGTTTCTTAACATGATAATAAGCAGAAAAACTGACCTGCAATCAAAAGTTAAAACAGTCAATAGAAGCAGATCGTTAGATAATCCAGATATGCTAGTAGAGATTTCAAAATAACTGATACATATGTTAAAGAAAACAGAGGAAATAATGAACAAAACACAAAAAAGATTATTTGAACAGATATTAGGAATCAAATGTGTTTTTTTTTAATTTTTTTTTACATTTATTTATTTTTGAGAGACAGAGAGAGACAGATCATGAGCAGGGGAGGGGCAGAGAGAGAGGGAGACACAGAATCCAAAGCAGGCTCCAGGCTCTGAGCTGTCAGCACAGAGCCTGATGTGGGGCTCGAACCCACGAACCGTGAGATCATGACCTGAGCCGAAGTCGGACGCTTAACTGACTGAACCACCCAGGTGCCACTCAAATGTGTGTTTTAGAATAGCAAAATATAGGATTTGTAATGAAGAGCTCATTATGTGAGCTCTTAAAAATGGATTAAATGGGTTTAATAAGAGATTCAATGAAGCAGAAGTCAAGATAATTTAACTCAATGGTCTATAGACACCACCAAAATGTAAATGCATAGAAAAAAGAAAAAAAAATGTACTTTTAATTTAAAAAAATGAAATAGGGCTTAAAAGAGAGATGGAACACAGTTGAAAGGCATAACAAATGGGGTGCCTGGGTGGCTCAGTCGGTTGAGTGTCCAACTCTGATTTCAGCTCAGGTCATGATCTCACAGTTTTATGAGTTCCAACCCCACATCTGGCTCTGGTGGGCAGCACAGAGACTAGTTGAGATTCTCTCTCTTCTCTCTGTGCCCCTTCCCCACTCATGCTGTCTCTGTCTCTCTCAAAATAAATACATACATACACACATACATACATAAATGTATAACACTTATGTTCTTGGAGACCCAGAAGGAAAGGAGAGAATGAGCATGGTACAGAACCTTTAAAGTGTCTGCACTCAGTAACAGATCTTCAAACTGCATGAATAAAAACTGACAGAACTGGAAGGATAAATAGACAGATTCACAGGTACAGCTGATTATTTTAACACTCCTTCCATAACCAATAAAACAAGTAGACACAATGTCAATAAGGGTATAGAAGACTTGAACCACAGTAAAACAACTTGACTTAATTGGCCTTCTACCACGACCAGCTGTTTTTTAGTGTACATGGAACATTCACTAAGCTAGAGCATATTCTGGACTGTAAAACGTTGTCTCAATAAATTTAAAAGGAGTAAAATCTAACTGACTATGTTTGCCATCTGCCACAGAAATAAATTAGAAATCATAAGACATGTTTATGTAATTACCCACTTAGACATAATATATCATTGATTTGCTAACGTGTTGAAATTGTGTATGAGTGTTTATGCAGGATGTTGGTATATAGTTTTCTGTTCTTGTATTGTCTTTGCCTTTGATTTTGCCACCAGGGTAATGCTGGTCTCATAAAATGAGTTTAGAAATGTTTTCTCCCCATCTCTCTTTTGCAATAGGTTTTGTCTAGAATTGGTTTAATTTCTTCGATTAATACTTGATAGAATTCACTGGCAAAATAATCCGAGTTTGGAGTCTCTTCATTGGAAGTTTATAAAATATAAATTTAATGTCTTTATTAGAAATAAGCTTATTTGGGGCACCTGGGTGGCTCAGTCAGTTAAACGTCTGACTCTTAATTTCAACTGAGGTCATGATCTCGTGGTTCATGAGCTTGAGCCTGTGCTGGGCTCTGCACGCTGACAGCATGGAGCCTACTTCGAATTCTCTCACCTTGTGTCTCTGCCCCTCCCCTGCTCATGCTCACTCTCTCTCTTAAAAAAAAAAAAAAAAGAAACTTATTTAGTGTGTGTGTGTGTGTGTGTGTGTGTGTGTGAGTGAGAGAGAGAGAAAGAGAGAATCTCAGGAGATGTAGAGAAAGCATTTACCAAAAATGGACACCCTGTCAAAAAAAAAAAAAAAAAAACTTCTTAGCAGACCAATCTAGTCTTATTTAATCTAATAAAAGGGTATCTATGAAAACCTACAGCTAACATTTTACTTAATGGTAAAAGACTGAATGTTTGACCTCTAAGATCAGGAACAAGACAGGTATGTCTGCTCTCACCATTCCAATTCAACACGCTATTGGAGCTAGTTAATGCAAAGTGACAAGTAAAAGAAATAAAAAGAGTGCTAATTGAAAGGGGGAGTGAATGAAACGTTTTTCTTTTTATTTATTTTCTTTTTATTTTTTTTTTAACGTTTATTTATTTTTGAGACAGAGAGAGCCAGAGCATGAACAGGGGAGGGTCAGAGAGAGAGGGAGACACAGAATCGGAAGCAGGCTCCAGGCCATCATCAGCCCAGAGCCCGATGCGGGGCTCGAACCCACGGACCGTGAGATCGTGACCTGAGCTGAAGTCGGACGCTTAACCGACTGAGCCACCCAGGTGCCCCACGTTTTTCTTTTTAAAAAGATAACACAATTGCTGATCTAGAAAATCCTAAAGGATTTTTTATTTATTTTTTTTACTTTCTTCAGCACCGTATTTTCTTCTTAAATTTAAATTCAAGTTAGTTAACATATGGTTTAGTATTGATTTCAGTAGTAGAATTTAGTGATTCGTCACTTACATACAACACCCAGTGCTAATGCCAATGAGTGTCCTCCTTAATGCCCATTTAGCCCATACCCACCAACTTCCCCTCCAGCAACCCTGTTTGTTCTCTGTATTTAAGAATCATTTATAGTTTGCCTCCCTCTCTGTTTTGATCTTATTTTATTTTTCATTCCTTTCCCTATGTTCATCTGTTTTGTTTCTTAAATTACACATATGAATGAAATCAAATGATACTTGACTTTCTCTGACTGACTTATTTGTCTTAGTGTAATACACACTAGTTCCATCCACATTGTTGCAAATGGCAAGATTTGATTCTTTTTGGTCACCGAGTAATATTCCATTGTATATATATACCACATCTTCTTTATCCCTTCATCAGTCGATGGACATTTGGGCTCTTTCCATACTTTGGCTATTGTTGATAGTGCTGCTATAAACATTGGGGTGTATGTGCCCCTTCAAATCAGCATTTTTGTATCCTTTGGATAAATACCTAGTAGTGCAATTGCTGGGTGGTAGGGTAGTTCTATTTTTAACTTTTTGAGGAACTTCTGTACTGTTTTCCAGAGTGGCTGCACCAGCTTTTTATCTTGATGAGGCTCCAATAGTTCATTTTTGCTTTTGTTTCCCTTGCCTCCTATGAGATCCTTAAAAAATGGTAGTGGAACTAAGTTTGCCATATCACAAGATACAAGGTCACTATGCAAAAAATATGTCTGTTTCTTTGTGCTAATAAAGAGGGATTAGAATCTGAAATGAAAAACCAGTGTAGTATACAACATCGAAAAGCAGGAAATACTCTGTAACAAACAAAATATGTGCTAAAGTTGTGCACTCAAAACATTACCAAACAAAATTAAAGATCTAGTTAAATAGAAAAGTTTACTGTATTTATGGACTCAGTATTATTAAAATATCAATTCTCCCAAAGTTACTCTTTAGCAGCTCTTCTCTACCAGACTTCTGGGTGAGAATTAAACCTCAGTGCCCTAAGGCATCCATGATATATAATGAATTAACATTTCTTCTATGTATGTGGAATTGTAGTAGTCATACCAATCTTGAAGGAAATGAGTATCGATGTTAATAAGCTATTTTTAAAATTTATATAAAAATTCAAAAACCTAAAATAAAGCTATTTTGAAAAAGAAGAATGTTAAGAGAACTTTATACTGCCTAATTTCCATATTTACTATAAAGCTTTATTTAGTAAGGAAGAGAGTGAAGTATTGGCATAAAGTTTGACTGAAAGATCAATGGAACAGAATAGAGAGTCCCAAAATAGACTCCCACACATGTGGTCCCTTGGTTTTCAACAAAGGTGCTTATCCTGAATCACTATATTGTATACGTGTAACTAATATTACACCGTATGTTAGCTAACTGGAATTTAAATAAAAACTTTTTAAAAAAATAAATAAAAATCTATTAGCTCTTCCCCACCTGCACCCACTACCAACATGGACAATAAACTTGAACAGGTACTTTTTAGAAGAGGGTATTCATTTCACCAATATGCATATGAAAATGTTTTAATAGAATTACTCATGAAAGAATACAAATTGAAACTACAATGGTTACCTCTATAGACTGGCAAAATAGTATGAATTAAAAAGACTTACAGTACCAAGTATTGGAGAGGCTGTGGAACAACTCCCATACATTGCTCCTGAGAGTGTGAAATGGCACAATCATTCTGGAAAACTGGCAGGTTTTTTTGGGGGGGGGGGGAGGGTTGTTTTGTTTTTTGAGAGAGAGAGAGAGAAAGAGAGTGCAAACAAGCAGGGGAGAGGGGCAGAGGGAAAAAGCGAATCTTAAGCAGGCTCCACGCTCAGTTCAGAGCCCCTGAGGAGGCTTGATACCATGACCCCGGGATCATGACCTGAGCTGAAATCAAGAGTCAGACGATCAACCGACTGAGCCACCCAGGCGCCCCAAAAGTTTGGCAATTTCTAATAAAATTAAACATACAGCTACTCTGTAATCTAACAGTCTCACTCCTGAATATCTTTCCAAGGAAAATGAATTTCCACTGAAAGACTTCATTCAGAATAGCTCCCAAATAGAAACAACCCCAAATATATACTAGTAGAAAAAATTAATAAACAACTTGTGATTTATTCATACTCCTCAGCAATAAAAAAGAACAAACTATAGTTACATGCAGTCACATGAATGAATCTCAAAAACATGCTGAATTTAAAAAGCTAGGCACAAAAGAAGGCTATAGGGTTCTTTTTATATGAAGTTCAAGAACAGGCAAAACTGATCTATGTGGCTATAATCTATGTGGGTTTACTGATTTGAAAGGGCCGTGAGGAACTTTCCAGTGTATGGAAGGGTTCTCTTATCTTGATCTTGATGGCAGCTTTATAGGTTTTTATATACGTAAAGATCATCAAGCTATGTTCTTAAGATTTGCACATGTACTGTTTGTAATTATACCTCAATAAAAGCACGCATAGCAAACAGTGTTGTTGTTCTTTTTAAAGGGTTCTTATGTTTCTTGAAAGGTGACTGAGGATAAGAAAGTGAAGCAAGTGGCTAGGTCTCAGAACCAGTAAATCCCTCCTCTCCTTCCATCCACATCCTGAGTAGTATATACTCCAAGTTCTGTTTGGACTATGCTTTTTTCTTTGGACTTCTTAATTGTTTCGTGACAAGTAAGGTAGAGATTGTTTACCCTTATTTTTTTTATGTTTTTCTTATTTTTGATTACTAGGGGTAGGTAATCTTATTTTTGATTACTTATTTTTGATTACTAGGGGCTCACCATCTCATTGTAGGCTCTACTGATGGCTCAAATGACACTATATATGTTGTCCAGGATACTTTGACTACCATCCTTGGGCTTCACTTCTTTTCTTTGTTTGTTTGTTTGTTTTAGCTGTTAGGAAACTTTTGTTTGTCTAGAATGGGGATTTGTGCATGATTTTAGTGAGTGGGTATTTATACAGATTTTCTGACTTGAAGAATGTTCTTTGGGCAGGATTGTAAAGACATGAATTCAGTTGTGGGAAAATCTACTTGGAGAGGATGTGTGATTTTTTTTTAAGTCTATTTATTTTGAGAGAGAGAGAGAAAGCATGAGTCGGGGGATCAGCAGAGAGAGAGAGAGAAAGAGAGAGAGAATCCCAAGCAGGCTCCATGCTGTCAGTGCAGAGCCTGACGGGGAGCTTGATTTCAGGAACCGTGAGATCATGACCTGAGCCAAAATCAAGAGTCAGTTGCTTGACTAACTGGGCCACCCAGGCACCCAGATGTGTGACTTTTTTAGATGGTTTAAGTATAATGGTGAAGTAAAAATTTGTTCATGGAATTTCTGCAGCACATGGGAAACCAAGTTCCAGGCATGTGTCCCAGATGACAAAAACTTATGCGAAGACCCAGAGTTCTATTCCTCCAAATATAACTTAATGAATGTCCACCCTAAATAAATAGGAGACCCAGTGCTCTGGAATGAACTGGTCTTATCCATAGCTATGGGCTATTGAGGAAAAAGGAACAAGGTAGCTTTCTTATTCAATAAAGGAAAGCAAGTTAGCAATCAAAAATCAAGTTCCCTGGGGCAGGCAGAAATAAGACAAGGGTCCATATTAAAGGGGATGCCTACAGTAAAGGTCAGAATAGAAGGTTAAGGGAGCAGAGGCACCAGGTAAACAGAAAGGGAGCGCTTTATAGCGTGGCTTTACATTCTCTCTGCAGAGCTCTTACTTGCCTTGCTAGATCAGTTTCTGCATCTGAACTTTTCTCTGTTTCACAGTGAAATAACTCATTACATGACTTGAGAAAGAAAAATTTGACAAAACCAAAATGTAAGCAAGGGGGTGTTATTCAGGAAGCAAAAGCAAAAGAGAAAGTTGGTGTGAAAAAGACAGCTCTCTTTCACAGAACAGTTCCTGGCACTTTGCATTTGTCTTACTTTGAAACTTGCTAAGATTATCCAAAGAAAGAGAAATTTGGCTTTGGCCATTTGCAGTGACTAAGCCAAGATCCTTGGTGATCTTGGAGTCAGGGTCTGATCCCAGTAAGCTGACAGAGAGCTGTGGTTGGAGTCCATTCTCAGTACCTACTGTGAACTGAGCTTTCTTTTGATGCTTCCTTAATGGAGAAGGGAGAAAAAAACCTCTCGCTCAGTATCCTGGCCTTTTAGACTTGTGTGATTTTTCTTGTCCTCTCCATTCCCTTATCCCAAGTCATGGAGCAACAGAAACCCATGGCAATTACCAAAGTCCCTGTACTGGGAAGCAGAATCAAATGATTATTAAGTCTTTGGTGTCTGACAGGGCTGGGTTCACATCCCAGCTTCACCACTTGCAAGATACACTCTATAGTTTAACTCCCCTGTACTCACATGTATAAATCAAGGGTTAAATACTTCATGGGGTTCTTGCAAGAATTATGTGAGAACATGTTCAAAACATTTGGACATAGTCAATGCTTAATAAATGAAGGCAGCCAGTCTGGCGATGGTAGAGATAGTGGTGGGATTGATGATGGCGATGCTTTCTCTAAGCTCCTCACCTCTATTCATTTGTGTTCTGTGACATAGAACTTAGTATCGTGTAATTGAAGTACATGGAAATTGAAAGTAATGAATACTGGGGTGCCTGGGTGGCTCAGTTGGTTAAGCGTCTGACTTCGGCTCACGTCATGATCTCACCCTTCGTGGGTTCGAGCCCCACGATGGGCCCTATGCTGACAGCTCAGAGCCTGGAGCCTGCTTCAAATTCTGTGTCTCCCTCTCTCTCTGCCCCTCCTCCACTCACACTCTGTCTCTCTCTGAAAAATAAATAAACATTAAAATTAAAAAAAGAGAAAGTAATGAATATTAAGCTTTCTGTATGTCTTTTAAGGAGTCTGAGATTTCTAAACATTTGTCTTAATTGTGTTTGTGTCTTTGTGTAAGAAACAATAGATATCTCCCTTTTTGTAAAGAGAATTAGATACCTCCAAGACATACAGTTACGTATCAGTGTGTACCTGCTTTGCAGTTTTGATGCCATAGTTTCTTTCCTTTCAGACCATATGCTTTTCGAGAAAATGTACATGCATTATATGACAGTGCAGTATATCACTCTGTGTAAAGTATTGTGATACAAGGAAGACAGACAGTAAGTAGAGGCGGAGGTAGAGAGGATAATTTGAATTACAGAACATGAATCTGAGTATATTTTTTTAAAATTTTTTTAACGTTTACTTATTTTTGAGACAGAGCATGAACAGGGGAGGGTCAGAGAGAGAGGGAGACACAGAATCCGAAACAGGCTCCAGGCTCTGAGCTGTCAACACAGAGCCCGACGCGGGGCTCAAACCCACAGACCGCGAGATCATGACCTGAGCCGAAGTCGGACGCTTAACTGAGCCACCCAGGCACCCCAAGTCTGAGTATATTTTTGCAGTAAGTGAGTGAGTTGATTTGGTTATCAAAGAGCTACATGGTGAAAACCAAAAAAGTATTTTCTTGGGTCTTGACTCACACCCAGTGGTGATGGTTCTCTCTATGGCCATAAGCCTGATTTTGAATTAACATTATGAACTTGTCACCAGTTTACTCCTCTTCCCTTCTTAAAACTTAAAAAAAAAAATTGTAACTAGATTGAAAAATACTATGAACTAAAATGCTTTGGTAGTGGGTGGTAGTGGACTTTTAATTCATTTAGGTGATGTTTGTTGACTGTCTTGGAGTATGTAAATATTGTAGATGCATCGAGAGGCAGCATGATGTTGCCTATTGAACTAGTTCTAAGACCCTGTGACTCAAACCCGCCCTGCACCCCAGGTGTCTTGTGTGTTCAAAATATGGCAATTCTGAGCTCATTTTTCATCTTGTCTGGCATTCTACGTTTATTCTTGCAGGTTCTCCATACACGGACACTATTACAGCTTCATGAGATACAGCCTAGGTGTCATTAGGCTGATTTGAAAGTCTTCCTAGAGGTATCCAAAAGGCATTTTTATGGGCCATTTCGTCAGTTTAGGTTTTCCTAGGTCCCAAATTCTTACCCTGTCCTAGAGACGTTGGCTGTATGTTCTTGGAAAGAATCTGCTTCGTAATAAGATTACTTAATGAAGAGGGTGAAAAAATTGGTGAAACCACCAATTTTTATTGCATAGCGCGTTGCTTGTCATTGCCTGAGTCTGTGTTTATCCTTTCTTTGAACACCTATGGACAGTGTGGTGGTAATGGAAACTAGAAGTGAAAGAGAGAATGGATAGTGGACTGTGAATTAGAAAAGTCCCAAAGTGCTTTCTAGAGTTAGAAAAATATTTGACAATGAAAACATGATTTTCTGCAATTATCATTTTGTTTGGAAATAATTAGCTTGAGGGGAAGTCGGGTGAAAAGTGATTGGAGGGCAGTTAAATAACTTTGTGTGTTAGAGTAGAATAAGGCATGATCATGTATAAGTGCATTTAGCGTCATTGATTGATATATGTTGATATGGACATGAAAGCCAAATTGTGTTTCTTGGGACTATGTTAAGATTAATAAGCTATTTACTATTTTGAGTTGAATAAGGAATCAGAAGTATCAACTAATTTACCCCAAATTACACAGCTAGGGGACTTTCTGACTCAGATCTATCTTATTTTCATGTTGCCAGTCTAGTTGCGCTTCTCCCTGGCAATCTGTTTTGGCCACTGAAAGAAGCCTTTCCAATGCTATCTTCTTCAGCCTCTGGCTTAATGAGGCTTGTAGCTGTTTGATTTTCACATCTCCATGTTCAGCTTGTCGAGTCCTTTAAATATCTTGGCCTTGATAATCATGTTGGGCTACAAGTTACAAAGTATGTCCCTGCTGCTACTCAGTATTTGAAGAGTTGGCTCCTGAGCTACCACTGTCTTACCTGTTTGGGCCTAGTCTATGCCTTGGATAACCCATTAACCTTGTTAACATCTGGACCAGTTTTTGCTCAGTATTTCGGTGTAAGACAGTATAAGATTTACTACTGCTTTTTAGGTGATAGTTTAGTGGAAAGATACAGATTTAGGACTGTGTGGAAATACCCATAACTCTATGAATTTGTCTACATTTCTGAACTTCACAGAGAGCCTTAGTTTATTTATCTGAAAGAAAAAAATAATCCCAACTTCTTGCAGTAATTCTGAGAATTAGGTGAAATAGCACAAGATGCCAACTGTTTAGGCTGTAGCAAATCTTGGGCATAGAGTAATGGGCATAGAGTAATGCCCAAGAGATGACAGTTTCTTACCCTTTTTTCTGGCTTCTGATCTGCACTGCTGTCTCTGGGCATCTGCTGTAGTCTCATCTTCCTTCCTTCACTCCATTCCCGCTCTCATTGTTGAAAACCCACAGGGCTCCTCACAGCATTGATCCACCCCCTCTGATTGTTCACCCAGGGCCTGTAAGTGTGTTGAACTCCATGGCTGTCCTTGGTGTGGTGTCTGTTCCAGGTCTCCAGTGGGTTTAACTGAAAGCAAGCCTCTTATTGGGGATTTCATTCACAATATAACTCTTCTCTTTAGGATTCTGTGTACTTCCATTGCCTCTTTCTCACTCGGTCTGTGCAGTACTCCCTAACGTAGGTATTTCCATTTGTTGTCTTAAGTCATCCAGAGTGTGGATCTTCAGAACATACAAGCAGAAGCATATGCATGAGGAACACTTCTAGTATGTATACAAAATAGGGCATTGCTTATCACCCTGTTATTTTTATGCCATAAAATAATACTGTAGTCAAATAAATAAAAATTTGGAAAACATTCAATCTCACAGAGTAATCAAAAGACATAGAATCATAAAATATCTATTTAATTAGGAGAGAAAAATTTATATAGTACTCAGTGCTAGTGACTATGCAATTAGTGATACTCTCATAAATATGTGGGGACATTATAAATCAGCACATACCTTAAGCAAAGCAGTTTATAGTGAGATATTTAGGGATCTAGTTTCCACCTATGTTTTTCTTCTCATATATGTAGTACTGATACCCTAATATGGTCCAAGGAAATAATCTTAAAGGAATTATCCAAAGTATATAAAAAGGTACACAAATTTCAAAATTCATTGTGGTATTGTTTATTATATTTTTTTTTATTTAAAGCCTGCTACTTTTGAGGAAGGCCCTGGCCCAGTGAAACATAGGAGAAAAACGTTAAAGACATTGTAGTCAGAATCTGGCATTTTCATGACTTCTTACTAGACTTACATTACTCCATGACCTACTGCATTTATAATAGAATATACATATATATGTGTATATATATAGGTATACATATATACCTATATATATACACATATATATCACATTAGCAGATAAGCATATATATATATATATATATATATATATATATATATGTAAACATCCTAGATCTCTAACAACAGAAGGGTAGACATAGGCAAGTAAATTGTGGTATACTCCTAAAATGAAATACCGTGGGATAATTAAAAGAATAAATTGCAGCCACATGTATTACATTTAAAATATTTCACATTTATAATATTGAACCAAAAAAGCAAGTTGCAGAGAGACATATTGTATGATATGATAGAAAGTTTCAAAATACATAAAATTTTTTTATTATATACTTATATGTAACTTTATAATAGTATTTTAAAAATTTAGCTGGTGTACCTAGCAACAATAATGGTTGTCTCTAGGGAGAGGAAAGAAAGTGATTAAGGAGGTCATACAAGGGCTGAAACTATATTTATAATGTTTAATAGATACATAAGTATTCATCATATAATTCTGTATACCTTTCTGTATGATTGAAATATTTCATAATTTCAAAATAGAAGGATCCATTGACTAACTTGAGATCTCAGACTTTTTGAAACATTATCATCCTGTTTTTTAGAATAGATGATAAATAACAAATAAAATGGATAAGTATCTGGAAAAAAGTGGATTTCTCTTCTCTGGTTTATAGCTTAGATCTGGGACTAAGATGCAAAGTGTTTGAATCCTTTAAAGAAGATAGTAAATATTAATTTTAATATCAATATTTTAAAAATTAGCTTAGGGACTCCTGGATGGCTCAGTGGGTTAAGCATCCGACTTCAGCTCAGGTCATGATCTCATGGTTTATGGGTTCGAGCCCCACGTTGGCCTCTGTGCTGACAGTTCAGAGCCTAGAGCCTGCTTCAGATTCTGTGTCTCCCTCTCTCTCTGCCTTTTCCTTGCTTGCTCTGTTTCTGTCTCTCTCTCTCTCTCTCTCTCTCAAAAATAAACATTAAAAAATTAAAATAAAATAAAATTAGCTTACAGTTTATGTTTATAAACCTCAGTGTTCATTTTTTTTTAAAGATTTTATTTTATTTTTTTGAGTAATCTCAAAACCCAACATGGGCCTTGAACTTAGAACCCCAAGATGAAAAGTCACATGCTCCATCCAACTGAGCCAGCCAGGCACCCTTTCGTGTTCATTTTTTAAGAAAACAAAATTCATCCTCTTCATTTTTTTTTCAGGAAACCTTAATTGTTCTTTTCCTTTTTGTGTGTGTTAAATCATAAAGCAGTAAACACTTTGGTTTCTAGATAAATTAGGGCATGTTGTTTACATTTGTCTTTTAAGAATTATAGTAATTTTGAATTTTTTTTAACGTTTATTTACTTTTGAGACAGAGAGAGACAGAGCATGAACGGGGGACGGTCAGAGAGAGAGGGAGACACAGACTCTGAAACAGGCTCCAGGCTCTGAGCCGTCAGCCCAGAGCCCGACACGGGGCTCGAACTCACGGACCGCGAGCTCGTGACCTGAGCCGAATTCGGACGCTTAGCCAACTGAGCCACCCAGGCGCCCCAAGAATTATAGTAATTTTGGAAGGGACTTTTTAAAATTTATTTCTGTGGAAAAAATCCTTCTCTGTTTAATTAAAATTTTGAATATTGTTTATCTGTTGTTTAGGTAAAAGCGCTTGGATGTTAAACATCTGGGCTTTGTGAATTTTAGTTTAATGTTACAGCTGTATAACTCAGGGTGACGAAGCTAATATTTAAGATGTTGCCACCAGGTGCTATTAATCCAAGATTATTGAATGCCGAGGCTATCACGATGGAGAAAACCTTAAAGAAATCTCTAACTGAAAAATGGCTTGTCATTTTTGTTGGAATTCCATTGTAATCCATTAACATGATTTACACTCTTGTATTTCAGGGAAAAGTGGCCCAGACAGCATGTATGTCAGCTTGCAAGCATTTGGCCACATCCTTGATGCAGCTGTTGCTGGAAGCCGAAGTAAGACAGCTCACCTTGGGAGCATTGCAGCAGTTCAACTTGGATGTCAGAGAATGTGAACGTAAGATAGTGAACCACCCTTCACTTGTTTGTTTCACCTGTGTACTCACGTCTGTGAAAACCAAGAAGTTTAAGTCTGTGGGGTCTTTGTTCCCGATGGAGTCGACAAATACGGGAGACAACTTGAAGGATGTGTAGAAATGGCCTATCATCAAGCTGATTTGAGCACCCAGAGTGCCTAGGCCCACATGTAGAACAGAGATCTCTGGCCACAAACGAATTTGCAATCTAGAGTGGGAGATAAGGCAGACGTGCGTTTTATAGGCACCAAAGAAAACCTGATTAGTCTGAAGACTTCAGAAGAATGCAGTTCCCAGTCACTTTTTTTTATGTTATATTTTAAGGCTATTTTTACATCTTATCTGCAAACTCTTCTTAGTCTAAAGAACAAATGTGTGTGCATTTGTGAATCAGAAATGCTTTCTATTGCAGGTAAAAATAGAAAATGTTAGAGTGGTTTAAAAACATAGGTTTTATTTTTCTCGAGGCAGTGAGTTGCTGTGTTGATTTAGTTGCTCAGTGATGTCATCAAGGACTCAAGTTTTATTTATTTATTTGTTTGTTTGTTTGTTTGTTTGTTTTTGAGTATAGTTGACACACAATGTTATATTCGCTTTAGGTGTATATAGTGATTCAGCTTCTATATACCTTGGGCTGTTTTCACCACAAGTGCAGCTGCCATCTGTCTCCATTGAAGGCTATTACAATATTATTGACTGTGTTCCCTATGCTGTGCCTTTTATTCCCATGACTTATTCATTCCTTAACTGGAAGCCTGCATTTCTCACTCTCCTTTACCCATTTTGCCCATCCCTCCACCCCTCCTCCCTCTGGCAACCAGCCGTTTGTTCTCTGTGTTTATAGGTCTGATTCTACTGTTTGTGTGTTTATTCATTTGTTTTGGTTTTTAGATTCCACGTGTGAGTGAAATCATGTGGTATTTAGGGGACCCAAGATCTTTTGTTCCCTCTCCTCTGCCACACTTAGAGTGTGGAATTTTCCTCCTCATGCATATTATTCCTTCTCATATATGTATTGTATTATAGTCAGGAGAGATTCACATTCCCTCAAAAAAAACCCCAAATGCCATATGACCCTGTGAGTCCACTTCTGAGTATTTACCCAAAGAAAACAAAAACACTAATTTGAAAAGATACACACAGCCCTATGTTTATTGCAGCATTACTTACAATAGTCAAAATATGGAAGCACCCTAAGTATCCATAGATAGATGAGTGGATAAAGAAGATGTGGTATATATCTACAATGGAATTATACTGAATTCAGCCATAAAAAAGAATGAAATCTTTCCATTCATGACAACACAGATAGACATAGAGAGTATTATGCTAAGAGAAAAAGACAGATACCGTATGTTCACTTAAATGTGGAATCTAAACAATAAAACAAATTTAAAAAAAAGAAATAGACTCATAAATACAGAAAACAAACTGGTGGTTGCCAGAGGGAGAGTGGGAGATGGATAAATAGGTGATAGGGATTAAGAGGTACAAAATTCTAGTTATGAAATAGGGAAAGTCACAGAGGTGAAAATTAGAGCTTAGGGAGGATAGTCAATAATATTGTAATACCTTTGTATGGTGGCATGGTAACTACACTTGTGGTGAGCATTTTGCATTGCATGTAACTATTAAACCACTATGCCGTGCCATCGAGACTAATATAATATTGTATGTCAGCTATAGTTCAATAAAAAAAAGAAGAGGAGATTCACGTTCAAGACAGGAAAAAGAGCCCAGTGTCACTTATTCCTTTTATTAAGATAATTGAAACCTTTTCAGGAGATTCCTAACAGACTACTTTGTTGTATCTCATTGGTCATCATACAGTTGTACGGTCACCTCCGGCTCTAAGGGAGGCCAGAGACTGAGTATCTGGAAAAGTGATAGAGGACCATTGTAATTGGGACAGTTGGTTCATCATGAATCATGCCCTTGGAGTTGAACACAAAATTAGTTCTGGTTAGGAAGAAGAAGGAAGAAATAAAGAGCGTTCTGGTGTTCATTGTGCTGTCAGCAAGAAATGAAAATGAACAAAAATGATATGATGACTTGAAATTTTTTTTTGATTCTAAGAAAATTAAAATAGTGGAAAATACTAAAAATCTGCTAATACTTCTTCCCCACCTTTTTATTTTTACTGCCTGTTGGTTTCCCTCACTTGACTCTTGGTGGCTAGAAATTAAGGTTTTATTGGCTATGCTGTTTTTAATTACTTACTTAGTAGAGACTTCCAGTTTCAGTCACCACAGAGGAACAGGTTTCAAAGCTACCTTTCTGCTATCAATAACTGTAAAACTGGATAAACTGTATAAAGCAGTTTATTTCACGCATTGGATAGCAGACAGCACAAAGCTGTGATCTTTCAGAAAGGGGAAATGCACAAGGTAAACTTGACATTCACTCTCGTTTTCTATCAGAGGGTACTATCCAAACAGCAGCACAGGAAAGTAGAGCCAAAATAAAAAGCAGTGTTTTACATCGAAAAAAACAAAACAAAACAAAATAAAAAAGAGATCGGCATATAGGGCTGGTGAGGCAGCTGGGATTTGTGGGGCAAGATACAAGAGAGCAAGGAGCTGTTTAGAGAAGTAACTCTAGAAGTTTGCATCGGAGAGCCCTTGAGCCCTTGGTCAAAAACTAAATTGCCATGTGCAGGTTAAAATTCTGTGATTGGCAGATGAACAGCCTCTGAGGATCTGTGGGCTTAGTAGGAATGCTAGAGGTCCCACAGTGCTATGAGACATTGGAATTCTGATCAGTCAGAGTTGAGAGACCAGCTAATTATCTTGTACATTCAGTAAGACCCCCAAAAGTTAGACCTTAAGAGTGCTCAGGTTCTAGAGTAAGAGCCAATCTTGATCCACCCTAACAAAGCCTAATTAAAAGAGGCCTGACAAGATAAAGGTAATCTACCAATAAAATAATTGCCTGCCAAAACACAACTCATCTGTCTTTGAAGGAAGAGGAACACACAAAAAAATTCAGACTCTTAACCATATAGCATTGACAATTGCACAGCAAAAAGCTAAGATTGGACATGTAAAAAAACAGGAAAAAATGTGACCCATAAGAAGAAAAGACAGGCAATAGAAATAGACCCACTGATAACAGAAATGTTGAAAATAGCAGACAGAGCCTTTAAAAAACTGAATATAAACATATTCAATACTTTAATTTACAAAATTTTATATTTTGCAGAAAGAAAAACTTTTTTTTGAGGAATTTTTTAGGGAAAAAGAAAAGTAGAAAAAGAAAATAAAAGTCACCATGATCTCTCATTCAGATATAAGTACAATTCTAGGGATTATATTCAGAAATGATAATATCCAGCAGCCACAGAACTTTTTCTAGAAATAGTCCGCCAGATTCCATGCATCTACTTAGCCAAAATTGTTTTACATGCCTCTGTTTTAACCAATTAGTTACTTGGAGGATGAAAACATAATGATTGGCTAGACGAATCAAGATTGGTTTTTGCTATTTAGCATGAAGTCATCCATTTCTTAGTTTTGAGAAAAGAGTAGAACTTCACTCTCTCTATATAGAGTAGGAGTAGGCAACCAGCCAATGTCATTGGTTCAGCAACTAAGTCTGATGAATGACGGGGAAGGACTACATGACTGCATTTTGTCAGAACTAAAAGATAAAGAGGAATGGAGGTGATAAAGCTAAAATATAGGAGCCTTGAGGAAGAGGAGTGATGGTCTAGGAGAAGCACAGGGGAGGAAGGAAGATGCCTATGTTATGGCCTGATTCTGAAGTACGTTGTATGTCAAAGAAGGAGCATCTTCTACCTGAGGGAAGTAGAGGCAAATTGGTTTCCTTGGCAGAGAGCTAGCTTTCCATTAAGACTAAGAGGTGGAGAGATCACTTTATATACAGTATAATATTGTATTTATGAATGAAAGGGTGGAAACAGAGTTTGTTATCCATGCAAAAGCGGTTCCAGAGAGCCAGTACGGTATCTGAATAGCCATTTGATATATTGGTAATAGCCTTTCAGACTCAGGAATCAGCTTGAAGCCAGCATTTGTAGGGCATGACAGTACCTCCAATAACCATATTACCACTGAAATTTTTTTTGTCCATATATTGTGGAACCACTAAGTTTCATTGATTTAAGAAGTTTTAATGTTTCATTTCTGGTTGTCAGTAATTTGTCTGTCAAGAAACTTTCCACGGACATTTATTTTACTTTAAAAGAAAGAATTCTATTCTATGTCTTTTGCTATACCATCCCCCTAATTCTTTTTTTCTTTAGATGCTCAGTGGTCTATAAAAAATCTTAAAGAAATGATACATAAAATTCAAGTAACTATACAGAGGCGTATAAAAGCAGCCCCAAATGACAAGATAATTAACACTTACATCTTTCTACCCAGTGGTGTGTGCATGCGGTATTTTCTCTATTGTCTGTGAGTCCTTGGAAGAACTGTATAGGTCCTGAAAGAAATCAAACTCTGGACAAGGCAGAAAGTGAATGTACCTTGAGTGTCTGACTCTGAGGCCTGGGCTGCCATTTTCTTAGGTCCCAAGTAAAAAGAGGAATTGTATGCATTGCATGAGCCTGAGATATTCAGCTAGTGCTGTGTAGTCATTAAGAACATAGATTTCAGAGTCAGCTCAACCAAATGGATTCAAGACACCACTTATATTTAGTGTGACCGTGTGTAAATTATTTAACCTCTCACAGCCCCATTTATGAAATAGGAGTAATAATAGTAACTAATATTACAGGAATGGGATCAGATTTAAATAAGAGAATGCATGAAAGGGTTTATTTCATGGCTGGCAAAACACTATGCATTAAGTAGTGGCTTCTCCTGTTATCATTAGCAGTAGCAGCAGCCGCAGCCGCAGCAGTTAATAAATATCCAGAACTCTCAGAAGGACTTTTGCAGGTCACTCAAACCTTTGTCTATAGTGTATGAATTAGGTAGGTTTGAAGATGGCCTTTTATTTGGGTTAAGAAATTCATTTTTGTTTTTGGTAGTTGTCTGTGAAACTTCTGTGGTTGTCCTGAAATGTCTGATTCAGAACTGATCATTTTCTGATTCTCAGGTTGATGCTCTTGTGAGATATCAGTCAGTCAGCTCAGCTGTTTACTAGAAATAGTAACTATGCTTAGGGCACCATTATCTAATAGGAATGTTGTTACATAATTCTTCCTGACAGGACACTAAACCAAATACGTTTATTTTAATTAATTTATTTTTTAATGTTTTATTTATTCTTGAGAGGGAGAGAGAGACAGAGCATGAGCAAGGGAGGGGCAGAGAGAGAGTGGGACAGAGAATCTGAAGCAGGCTCCAGACTGTGAGCTGTCAGCACAGAGCCTGACGCGGGGCTCGAACTCCCAAGTGGTGAGATCATGACCTGAGCTGAAGTCCGATGCCCAACCGACTGAGCCACCCAGGCGCCCCTAAACCAAATACGTTTAAAGTGGAGGCTATTAGGAATTCAGGAGGTATGAAGAAAATATTCCTTTCCCTTTCAAAACTGGCAGTGGATATTTCTACTTTGTCTGGATTTCATCTTATACCTCCATATGTTTGTATGTCTTCTATTTGGTTTTAGATGTTGAAGCACTGGATCCTGGCAGAGAAACTGGATTTGAAATACTAGCAAGTCTTAAGAGCCTACTACTTTACCTCCTTAACCAAACTTGGGCTCTATATCATACATGTACTTCTTAGTCAGTCTGGGTCTGGATTTGGAATTTCCTAAGCTTTCTCTTTGTGCCTTCTAAATAAAGAGGTCTAGGTTCATGGCCAAGCTCAACTACTTATTTACAGCATTAATTTAGTAATATGTTCACTTATTCAACAAATACATATGGAGCCCCTTCTTTGTGCAGAGTACCATGCTGGAGACTGGAGATAAAATGGGAAACAGTGGATTTTAAATAGGACAGTGACTGATTAGATTTGTATTTGTATTATTTTTTATTTTACTTTACTTTATTTCATTTTCTTTTATTCTATTTTATTTTACTTCTATTCTATTCTATTCTATTCTATTCTATTCTATTCTATTCTACTCTATTCTTTGGGTTAGATTTATGTTTTTAAAAGGGATTCTGCAGTTTATCAGGAGCCTTCAAGACCAGTAATAGGTCTACGTCAGGATAGAGATGAGTCGAGAGCCTCAGCCTATTTCTGCACAATAATTCAAGCTATGGAAATAAATGGATCAACTCATTTAACCTCCCTGAGTCCATCAATAAACTAGAAATACTAATCCCTGCCCTATTTGTCTCACAGTATTGTTAGGAAGTGAAATGAGATAATATATATAAAATCATTTACAAACATCCATGGAAATTTTACATATTACGGAATCATTTCTTTACCCCTATACTTTTATGTGTGTTTTTTCCTTTTCTTTCTCACTTCCACTGTTATATGGTTTATGGTGTTAAATATTTTCAGTTTTTAGTTATCTACTCAGGTCCCTAAATTATTCAAAAGACTGGTATATTAAAAGTATGATATAATTAACCTAAATCTGGGGCACATTTGTTTGCAAAGAGATACAGCAGGAATTGAATCTTTTAAAATTTAGAAGAGTCCATTTCCCAGGGTCCATCAGTCTTTTGCACAGAATAAACTGGGCCTTAGAATAAGAAGGTAAGAGAGGATGCACCTTGTTGTACTCTCAGTTCTTTGGTGGTTGAGTAAATCTGTCCTTGGTTAACTGTTTGGGGAAGGGCTCCAGAGTCTTCCACTTTGCCATTCTTACCATAATAACCCTCACCACTTTACAAGTCAGGAATCCAATGTGGATCTGCCTAAACTTGGGATTTTGGAAAACAACTTCAGAGTAAATTCATGACCTCACTGAGCCTACTGTGATAGAACATAATGGCAGAACACCACTTGTCACTTACCCTCCATAAGTCCCTACTCTAACTGAAAGATCAGATAGCTTTCTGCATCCCTTAAAGAATTAGCTTTAGCTCAGAGGCGCCTGGGTGACTCAGCTTCAACTCAGGTCATGATCTCACAGTTTGTGAGTTTGAGCCCCGCATCAGGCTCTGTACTGACAGCTCAGAGCCTGGAGCCTGCTTCAGATTCTGTGTCTTCATCTCTCTTTGCCCATCCTGCCACCCCCTCTCTCAGAAATAAATAAACATTAAAAAGAATTAATTTTAGTAGTTCCTAAAAAGTTTTAACATTTTAGTGTCTTTGTATATATTCACTAAAATGAATGGCTTCGAGTCCCCTTGTGGTATAGACTCAGGTGTGTTTTAGCTAAAGGTAATCAGGCAAACCTTTATAGGCTTGCTTAGGATTTTGCCACTGGGGCTTCAGAACTAAAGAATCTTCATAAAGTGGTCTCTGTGAACCTTAAATGCAAGGCCCAAACAACTGCCAGTTGGGATAAATGTACTCACTTGTTTTGATTCTCTGTACTACGTGAGTCCACCTATCCTTGACTTCCAATTCCATATAGTTCATTATCTACCTTCGGTCACTCACATATGAGTCTCTCTTAGGGCATTAGGCATTCCTTTACCTACCCCTTCTCGATGTGAGGGAGAGAGAACAGAGTCCTCAGGACCCTGGTGAGAAACATAAGGAAAGCATATGTGACAGATCCACACTGTATCATTCTTCCTTTGCGGCCTTTGAAGTTTATATTATGCAAATGCAGTCCTGGCCCTTAAATAACATCTAAGCCAGTGTTAAACCCAAATCTGCATCAGCCGACCAACCAAACTGTTAAAATAACTGCTAGCCAGTACATTCAAGCAAGCCTCTCCAGCGAGATGCCCCATAGTAATTAGTCAGTCAAGATTATGTTTAGTTGTCCTTGAATAAGTAATGCAGAATGCATATCCATACAGTTTTCCCTGTTTTTGCAGGGATTCCCTAGAACACTCTTACATTTCCATCTGGATATAATTTTTTTCTTCTTTACCTTTATTTTGCATATCACCCTTTGAGCCCGTGTTTATTTAGATCTGAGTCACAGGACAAGATTCAATAAGGAGTGGGACATAGAGCAGGCTGCTATCTTCTCTGGCAAAGAGGATGCAATGGAAAGCCTTCTGGAGAAGGGGAGGGATCAAGGTTCCCCAATTTATTGCAGTACTCTTGCATTTACCAAAGAAATATGGTGAGATTATGAAGACAGCTGGAATATCAGTACATAACTTGAAAGATCAATTTATGCACTT
Organism: Prionailurus viverrinus; assembly: GCF_022837055.1. NCBI lineage: Eukaryota > Metazoa > Chordata > Mammalia > Carnivora > Felidae > Prionailurus > Prionailurus viverrinus. The sequence goes on along the minus strand of NC_062563.1, from coordinate 89,403,239 downwards.
CATTTTCAACTCACTCAGCTATTCTGCTGCAGATAGAGGGGTACTGCAATAGAGCCTCACGATGGCTGTTTTCTTGGATGTTTGAGCTCCACGTTCTACCAGGGATCAGAGTTTGCCCCATTTTCTTGTTTGCCCAGTGTCGTTAAAAGATTTCACATGACTCATATTCTTCAATTTCTTTAACTTGATCGGTGACAGCACAGCTTTGTCCTCCAAAGCTTCACCCGAAGTGAGAACTTGTTCCCTGATGACTTAAGATAATACCTTAATTATGAGCTTGGCTGCCACATTCCTCAGACTGTTGACTTCCTGGGAAACCATGGGAGGTCTCAGTGCCCTTTTCCCTGCCATAACCTGCTAACCAATTTCCAACAGTCTACTTTTTCTCCAAAGTCTTTGTTTGCCAGCTCGATCCCTAATAATCTGTCTTAATTAAGAGTATGTTTATTTGCAAGGAACAGAAATCTCTTCAAACCAGTTCAAGAATAAAGGAAAGCTTATTTTAAATATATGCATTTCATAGAATCCAAGAAAAAGGTAAACAGTAAATCAGTTAAGTTAGGGATCCTGTTTACCCTGATTGTTCCTGTCTCCTTAGCACCTAGCACAGTGCCTGACATATGGTGCTTGCTTAATATTTATTGAATGAATAAAAATGATTCAGTTAGCAACTGCTTCCATTTCTGGAGCTCTTCGTCAGCTCTGAGGATGGGAGGGAGTATAAGTAGGAAGTCGCTCGGATGGATGGCATAGCAAGACAGCCTGGGATATAGTTGGAATCCTAAGGAATATTCTTTTAGGAGGATGTACAACTGGCAAGGCAAAGATTAGCAACTTTAGTACACATATCCTACCACCAATTTCTATGGATTATAAAGCCATCTTGCCATCAACAATCAGTCATCAATATATAAGCTGCGTAATACGTAGTGATTAAAATTGTAGGTGATAGATTGGTCTTTGAAACCTGGATCTTCATTTTAGTGGTCTGGGTATGCTTAACTCCCTTAGTTTCTTTATTTGTAAAATGAAATTACAATTGGTGTAAATCATAGACTTGTTATGATGATTAAGTTATTACTCATAGTAAATGCTCAATAACTGTCCTCATTGTCACTGTTATCATTATCATTAGAAAGACTAGTAGGCTGGAAGTCAGGAAACTTGTATTATAACCTCACTGCTGCCACCAACTAGTTGTACGGTCTTGAAAATTCTTTAAACCTGTTTGGGCTTGAGGCTTCTCATTTATAAAATGAGAACGTTGGGCTGCATGATTTCTAAATTTCTGTTTAGTTTAAAGATAACATTATTTATTGTGGGAGGAAAGATCGTGTGGATATTTTTATGTCTGTAGAGAGTTGTTGTAAGGATTAAATGAAATAATGCGCATGAAATGATTTACAGATCCTATATACATGAATGTTTGTAAGCATTAGTAAGTATTACATGTTTATTAGAGCTTTCATTATTAGTTATGTACAATGCCATGGTCCCCAGGGGACTTATCCTCAGAGTATATGGAAGCAGAAAGCAGGCTTTGAGTGATTTCTGTCAGGGGCTCTTATAAATTCATTGACCCTTGGAATAGATCAATAATTGTTTCCTCAAAGACACTTTCTATATAATTCTTTAAGGCAGGATTGCTTCAGAGTCTGTTTTATACTATTTACCTTTGGATAACATTGGCTTAGGAAGAAGTCAAGCTGTATAGTCCAGACCTGAAGCACTACAGTCACCTGTGAAGATATTAGTGTGGTCTTGGGTCAAATCGCAATTGCAACAATGAAACATATTAGTTAAGCAGTCCTGAATTTCAGAAGACACTAAAGAGTATGAACACATCTCTTGGAGACTCGGTTATCGGGACAGGAATACTGGTAGAAATAGATTTAAAGAAGAGAAGTTGGCTCTCTACAACATTAAATGAATCTTGGAAATGTTAAATCATTGTAACAAATGGCACCATTTCATAAGGGATTCTTGTGAAAAGTTTAGAATTTTCTTCCTTTCCAATTCAAATATATTTTTTATACTTTATCGAAAGGACACTTTTCAGATTGTATCTTAAGCATTTGGTACCTCTTCAAATCTTAAAAAGAGAGCCATCCTAAGAATATAAGGTTTGAGGAGTGACAAAAGGAGGAAATTTGAGCTTAGTTAAGTTTTAAATCTGATCTCTCTGGGTTATATTAAAATAACAGATGCTTCTTTTCATATGGCCTGTATAGTGCTTGAAGATGCAAATGTCCTATGGGTAGGCTATTGAAGGACATTTTGTGTGTTTCAGTATCATTAATTTCAGATCCCTTAGCTTCTATCTTGAGCCTCATCTTTATGAATTATAATTTTAAAACAAGCTTTTGCTTTCTGCTCTCTTTCATCTGAGAAACATTAAGGTAAGAAGATTAATGATAGACTTTGGGTTCATATGCAGAAAAATAAACTTGTTTTTTTATAATTTGCAGTGCTGTGCACATGTGAAAATCTAAGGGTAATTAGTCATTAATGCTTTTAATATGATGGAGACAATAACTCATTCCATGAAGCAAACTCCGTGGCTAATGAATTTTGTCTTTTGGTTGATTGACTGGTTAATGGAATCAGAAAAATATTTTCTATCTCTTCTTTACAGTAATGCTTTCATTCTCTACTGGAAGTATATAGGAATTTGCGTAGCCAGTCTTAACAGAGTGTATTTTTGTTTATTCATTTTATCGTTTGTTTTCCCCTTTTCTCAGTTTCATTTTCTATTCCTATTTCTAATTCTCATTTTGATTCAGTATCTTCAGTGAAACTTACAGATTTGCAGGGGAAGATTCATTAAGTTGGCAATCGTGTATATATACATACACACACACGCGCGCGCGCGCGCGCACACACACACACACACACACACACACACACATACACACACACACACAGTAATCAAGAGTTCATTCTCTACATTCTTTGTTTTCTCTGCAAGACCTGGAACACTGTATATAGTTTATACAAGGAGTCAGATGTAAAACTCAAGTATTTGGGCTGAAAATAGAGGCCATAGTCTGGAATCATTTTGTCAGGTACACAGCTCCCAATCAACGTATTGTGCAAAAGTTTCTTTGGGAACTTACGGATTACATGGCTTTGTCCCTCCCCCACTCCCAGATCCCTACCAGTTCTTCTTAATGCAGGACTGAGCTTGGATTTTCAGATCTAAAATAATGTGGGAAGAGCACACACTGCAACTATCTTCCTTCTATCCAAAATAGGCAGTACAAAAGCCATGCTTTGTTTGCTGTTGTTTTCCCATGACTATAATGCTTGTCATGCTAGGTGCTATGCTATTATGATGTGCCTTTCTGCTATGGAGTACCCAAACAGAAGTCTTCCCTGCCATGAAAATGGCAATATCACTTCTCTTTGACTGTGGATGATGGGCCCTGTACCTTCTGAGAGGACTCTTGTCAGACATGGGTCAGTGAGTAGTGCCCACTCAGCAGTTATTCTGGCTTATGGGCTGAAGTTCCTTGAATTCCAGAAGAGAAGGAAGTCATTGTCTCTCTGAGCCCATTGCCAGACACCTGGTCATTTGATAGTAGGTGCTGCCAACCTGAGCAGCGAGGGCAGGCGACCTGCTCTTCCTCACCATGGCCTCAGAGACCATCCTTGTCAAGCAAATGGAGATGGATCCTTCTGCTGTAACCTTGTTATACATCACTGTCAAGCTCTGCTATTGGCTTCCAGAGATTGGCCAACACAGACAAAGTACTTTTTCTGGTAGCAAATGTTACCTTGGGTTGTTTGTGGGGCATAACAGTGATGAGGGAATACAAAAGACCTGCCACATGAGGGATCATAATTTTGAATTAAGGTTCTCTTTCTGTGGCAAACTCTCCCATACCCTAAGTTCTGTCTGACTGTTTGGAAAATGTGGTTCTTATCCCATCTCTAAATAAGGACGGTGACTGATTCCTCTTTGAAATTGGTTTGAGTTTTCTTCCTGATTTTATTTTAAGGGATATTTTGGGGGGTGTGGGGATGGTGGCCAAGAGATTTACCTTGAATAGCTGGTAGTTTCCAAAAGGCTCTTTTCCTGCTGCATGGCTTTGGAAAGGAGAATACCAGATTTTTTTGTTGAAGTGATATTCCAAACTTAGTGCTCCTCCCCTCTTTCTCTGCATTTTCCGTTTTAGCTGTTTCAGGTTTTAGCCCTTATTTTTTTCTCAACTTTAAGACCTTCTACACTTTGGAAGTTTCAGGGACCAGAAAGATTAAGAAATGCCATTTCAAAGAAGGAAAATAATAAAATTATATTGTGGTTATTACTCTTTTCCTGTCACTTGACCCTGGTTCTGGACTTGGTAAAACAGGTTTTCTTACAATAAAACGAGTATATCGTAGCAATTTCTTACTCTCCAAAGCCTTTTTACTGTTTCCTCATTAGAAAGTTAGACAATTATTTAAAATGTTCATGAATCCCCGTGATTTGCTTCAAAACACCCAGAAGCATTTCTAGGCAGAAATGAGCCAGTAGAAATAGTAGCTCATCTTAATTATTGCAAAACCAAGACCTCACCATTAGCCCCAGACCAGCGTATGGCCATCTCTTTCTGTTATATCAGCTAGCTCCAAAGAGCACCTCAGCTAAAAGCTGTTTTATTTCTTTAGCATTGCTGCCTCCTTCCCTTAAGCCGTTTGTGCATCCCTTTTACTCACATGGGCCCAAATCTTAATGCTTGCAGTAAGCCGGAATCTGTCGAGAATATCTGATGCATTCACTGCTCCTGCTTGTCACCAAGTGTTTACACTGGGGCATTTTATACATTACATATTTTCTTTGGCCCTCACTTCATGTCTTTGGGGCTGAGGCCAGTAAACTGTTGGTTTTAATTGGGCCGTTTTATAGGGTGTAAACCAGGAAGGCATATTAAATGCCATGTTTATTTAAAAATTATTTTAATTGTTGAAAGTTGACAGACTTCTACTCAGGTGTACAGGGAGTTCCCATAACATTCTAACCCATCTACTGTCTTTAGGTGGAACACACCTTATACATCTCAAAAAATTGATGAAAGTTCTAGATTTTATAAGACATTTTATAAATTTTTTTTTCAACGTTTATTTATTTTTGGGACAGAGAGAGACAGAGCATGAACGGTGGAGGGGCAGAGAGAGAGGGAGACACAGAATCGGAAACAGGCTCCAGGCTCTGAGCCATCAGACCAGAGCCCGACGCGGGGCTCGAACTTACGGACCGCGAGATCGTGACCTGGCTGAAGTCGGACTCTTAACCGACTGCGCCACCCAGGCGCCCCTATAAGACATTTTAAAAGAAAAAATCCCATGTCTTTTCAATCATTACATACTCTATCTAGCATTTCAGCATTTAAGAAATTCTGGTTTGAGTTTATCTAGTCTACTTTTAGTATTACAAATTGTAAAAATTTACCTTCTTTCTCTCTTCCTTTAGTTTATCTATTTGTTGGGGGGATGTTTGTGTGTGTGTGTGTGTGTGTGTGTGTGTGTGTGTGAATGAGAGAGAAAGGGGGAAAGAGAGGAGTTGAGGAGACCTACTACAATTTCTCCAAAAGATCACCTTAGCATTTCCAATTTTTATATTTCTAAGATTGGAATTTAGAAAATAGGAGGAAAATATCACTGCCAACACTTTCATTTAGAAAAGCGAAAAGTTTCCGGTGAGTCAATGTATGGAATTCGTAAGTTTTGCCTATAAATTTCTGTTGATCTATATTTTACTTCTATTTTCCACCCCTTTCCTGGGAAGAGAAGCTTGTATGGTAGGGTCACTGGTGGGATAACACACACCTGAATGGGTGAATCGAGACCTGTGTCTTTGTGCTTGATCACTAAGTATCTGTGAATAATACACTAATGTCTTTTAAAATCTTTTTACTCATTTGTTATATGGGAATTGTTTGGACTAGGATATCCAATTGAACTACATGGGTAGGAATTAGCCACTCAAGTGAGATGAGGTAGGTTTGGAAGGATATTCTAACTAGTAAGGCAGGTATTCGTATAAATTCTGGGCGGAAATTTAAAAAGTGTGGCATATTAGAGAACTAAAACTAGTTCATTATGACTGGAGGATAAGGTGAAACAAAGTGGGGTAACCAAGAGGCAATGGTGAAAATATAATCCTTGTTAGGTGCTGGAAGACTTATTGAGAAGTATATACTTGATTATAGGTACGTAGGGAGCTGGTCATATGTTTTATGTATGAGAATGACATGGTCATTTTCTGCTTTAGGAAAATCACTGTGGCAAAATTGTGGAAAATGCAAGCCTAAATACAGAATCTTCAGTTAGGAGTAGGGTTGCCAGATAAAAAACAGGACGCTCAGTTAAATGCGAATTTCAGATAAACAATGAATAATTTTATATAATGCTGCATGGTACATGCAAATGTCAGGTAAGAGAAGGCCTGAATAAGTGTTGCTTTAATAAGAAGGAATCCAAAGTAAATTTTAGAGAAAGTACTTTTAGGGGAAGTAGGGGTGGTAGAAACCAGATTGCAGAGAATTCAGGAATGAGTGGAAGATAAAGAAGTTGAATCCGTGCTTGTAAATAGCTCTTTCAGAAATGGAGTTTGAAAGAGAAGAAAGCAGAAGTTGTTTATTTTATTGCATCTGAGAACTTCAGTGGAGTGGTTATTTTTACGTTGCCACTGTTCAGCCTAATGATTTGGGACAGTTTAATAGCAAGTGACACCAAACATTTTCTATAATGTGACCAACAATAAAAGAAAAATAATTCTTCCTTTATTTTCTTCGTAGGTATCAGTAAAATTTGCCTCGTCATCTTTCTCTTCTTTTTGTCATTCTGAATCATGTACCTTTCTTCTGAATGATATGCCTTGCTGGAGAAATACCAAGTCTCCTCCGTTTTTCACCAAGTCCCAGCAGTCAGCCTGTTTAAGGCCTGCCCTTCCCCTCTGAGTCACTGGAATCTTTTTGTCAGCTGTCTGCCTGTCAGTGGATGGAAACAAGGTGTAGCCTAAGCCCCTGCCCAGACAGTTAACCAGGGAAAAGAGTGAGGTTCGCTATTCTTCCCTAGAAAAGCATTTCTGAGGGCTTTTCAACAAGGATCATTTTAAAGACAGGAGTGCTTTTAATACTTGAAATGTTCATTTATCTCCTATACCTTCTAGCACTTAAGATATTCCTTTAAAAGCACCAGTCTATCATGGAAAGAAGTGGCTCATGTGCCTTAAGAAACAACGATTTTCATTTCCTTTTCTTCCAGCCAACCTAAATTCTTTTTAAACACTAATCTCCCTCTCAGCAGTACCTAGGAGTTAAAATCCTTAATGCTTCCTCTAGAGCTCCTGAGTTGTGTCCGAAGTCCTTTCCTTGACCCTTTAACCAGTAAGTATCAGCCAAAGGGCTAGCGTTGCACTAACAAAGATTCTCTTCTCCTTTTGTCTTTGTTTGTTTGTTTGCTTTAGGGGAAAAGGAGAACAGGGAAAACACATCCTAAACTGAGTTCTCAGTGGCACAGTTTATATTCTCTAAGTAAGATAGATCCTAAGTTTAGGTCTTGACTTCTTAGGTCTAGCCTATGTAACCAGAATGGGAGAATGGAATTTATGTCGATATCCATCTAATGCAAACATTTAACATGGCTGTTGGATCATTGTTTTAATATTTTACAATAAATTTCCATTTTAGGGGAAAAAGTTCCCAGCTGATAACTAGAACAATTTCATGAAACAAAGAATCAAAGCTAGTAAATATAGAAAATGTTCATTTTCTCTGGGCAAGATATACAGAACTTTTACTTTGTCATGTCAAAAATGATCTCTAATATCAAAGACTTATTTTAATTCGATATCTTTAATCTTTTGATTCATTGAAGAAGTGGCCATGTCAAAGGGAAAAGCATATTATTTTATATCCAAATCCAGTAATGTTCCCATTAATTATGCTGGGACATGTATGGCTCTAGCCTAGATATTAAAATGGACCCAATATCCCGTTTTATTGCACTTGATCTGTATTGGACTTTGTGTTCCAACAACAATTCTCTGACACCAGTTGGGTGTCCTACAGTTCAATCCAATTCTACAACTAAGTTATTAGTCATAGACTAATTGCAGACTCCACAAGTTAAGGGGTCAGTCCTGTAAGACTTCCCCTCTTCAGACATCAGCTGCAAGTCTGAGGTGTCCAAGCCACTCACTCCTCTTGCTAGCTGACTACAGATTCAGAACTCCCCAAACTCCCTTGCATTAAAGAATTCGCTAGGAAACTCATAGAAATCACTGAAAGTTCTATACTTCTGATTACAGTTTTATTATAAAGGCTGTAACAGGAAGAGCCAAATGGAAGATATGTATAGGTTAAGGTCCTGGGGAAGAAGGGGACAGCACAGTTTTCATCTTGTCTCTTGGTTGTAGTCTAAGCATGTCACCATCCCAGCACATCAGAGTGTTCACTAATCTGATACTGAGTTTCAGTATCCAGAGTTTTTATATGGGCTTTCATTACATGGGCATGATTGAGTAAATAATTGGCCACATGAGTGAAATCAGCCCCCAGCCCCTTTACCCTCCCTGTAGACTGGGGGTGTGGCTGAAAATCATGAGCTTGGTCTTTCTGGCTTATCCAGCCCCTCCCTTAAAACTCTCTAAGGTCCCACTTGAGCAACCTTGTTAGCATAAACCTAGGTATGGTCAAAAGAAGCTCATTGTGAATAGCAATTCCTATTGCTCAGGAACTTTCAAGGGTATTTGAAACTATTCTAGGAGCGGGGGCAAAGACCAGACATGTTCTTTATTGTATCATAGACATCAAGAATATATTTGATTTATTCCTGTAGCTTTAATTAAGTGAAATATTATTACCTTCATTTCACAGCAGAGACATTTAGTACTAAGAACTTATCTGATTGGCCAAAGGTCACATAAGTAAATTCTAGAAAGAACTAGAATCTCAGTTACCTTATCTAATGAGATATCTATCTTTGTGGACATCAGCTTACATTATGAGACTTAGTTTTCCTAGAAAATTGTAAGAACATCATAAAATATATATGCCAAAGAAATATTAACTACTCTCAGTTTGAAAAGAATGATATTGGTGCACTTTGCTGGCTCAGTTGGTAGAGCATGTGACTCTTGATCTCGGGGTCATGAGCTTGAGCCCCACATTGGGCATGAAGCCTACTTTTAAAAAGTTGTAAAAGAAAAAAAAAAGAAAGAAAGAAAGAAAGAAAAGAATTATACTGATTTTTCTTAAAAAGTCTGTCTCCTTTAACTTAGGAAACTTCCCATGTGGAACGTACCTTAGTCATTTCACTGACTTTCAGCATTTTTCATAGTGTGGTACAATATACCTCCACCCTGTTCCAGAGTCTTGATACTTTTCCCTTTAATGAGTCAGTATTTATTTTATGTTGCACCTTAAAAAACATTTTGCAGTTATAGATCAGGATGGTTATTGTCATCACTGGCTAGGGAAACTGAGGCATAGCTCACTATGTCCCCAAATTTATATACGTATCAACTGTCATCATTTAAAAACAATTATACCCTACTGCTTTTTCCAAAAATGATTTGAGGCCACTTTCAACAGGATAAATTGAAAAAATAAATAAGTTAGGTACCAAAGCCTCCAATTTTCTGCAGTTTCACTTTCTGTGGTTCCAGTTACCCAAGATCAACTGTGATCGGGAAGCAGGTGATGCTCCTTCTGATGTATCATCAGTAGAAGACTAACACTTCATCACAATGCCTATGTAACAGGTCTCCTTTATCTTAGCACGCAGGTGTTTTATCTTCTCTCATCATCACAAGAAGGATGAGTACAGTCCAATAAATTATTTGAGAGAGAGAGACCACATTGACATTAACTTTCATTATAGTATATTGTTATAATTGTTCTATTTTATTCTTAGTTGTTGATTTCTTAGTGTGTCTAATTTATAAATTAACATAGATATGCATGTATAGGAAAAACCATGGTATGTTTGGGGTTCAGTACCCTCTGTGGCTTTAGGCATCCACTGGTGTCTTGGTACATATCTCCCTGCAGATAGATAACAGGGGACACCTGCATAAGAAAGAGAAAATGGGTTGAAGAGAAGAAGGTAAGCATACAAATATAAGGATTAATAGAGAGGTAGTATAAAAATGTATTGACGGGCATGATGAAAAATATACAAAGTATATATATAGCTCTCTGAAGGTAACATACATTTCTAATACAAGTTGAATCAAAGCCATTGTGTAGTATCATGGACATTTGCTTCAATCCTAATTTCATAGCCGATGTAAAAATAGAATTCATAATGCTGTGAATTTTAGGAATGCTCTTTCTTGGTCATTTCAAAATCTAAGATCATTCTTGGCACATTTAATTTTAACTTAAGTTCATTACAGTCAACATCATCTAAAGCTTTGCTGTCCAGTGCTATAGCTATCAGCCTCAAGTGGCCATTTGAGCATTTGAGATATAGCTAGTCAGAAATGAGAAGTGCTGTAAATGTAAAATATATACTAAACTTTGGGGAAAAAAGGCATGAATCATTTTTTTTAAAGTAGACTCCATGCCCAACATGGGGCTTGAACTCATGACCCTGAGGTCAAGAGTCACATGCTCCTGACCTGGGTGGCTCAGTCAGTTGAGTGTCTGACTCTTGATGTTGGCTCAGGTCATGATTGAGCCCCATGTTGGGCTCCATGCTGGGCATGGAACCTGCTTAAAATATTCTCTCTGTCTCTCTCTCTCTCTCTCTCCCCCTCTTTAGCCCCTCCTTTCCCACCCTCTACTCCTCCACTCCTCTCCCCACTCACGCTTGCTCTCTCTCTCTCTCAAAAAAAAATACACACACACACACACACACACACACACATATATTTTTTAAAAAAAAGAGCCACGTGTTTTACTGATGAGTCACCCATGTGCCCCCCAAATGAATAATTTTTAAAATATTAGTTTCATGTTGAAATTGAAATATTTTATGCATATTGAGTCAAACAAGATATGTTATTAATTTCAATATTAATTATTTTGTCTGTTTTTAGTGTATCTATTAGAAATTCTAAAATTACACATGGGGCTGGCATTTCTATTTGGACAGTGCTTTTCTAGAAAATTGATTTTCACTGTTATGTTAAATGACCTACAGAATCCTTCTCAAAATCCTTCTGTAAAATGTCAGATAGCCGCAACTTTGTGTATATGTTCATACAGCAGGATAATCAGTGCTGAACAAACACATGGACAAAATTAAGTCCTTAAAAGCACAGTGAAAATTTCAAGGATATAAAGTCACTGCTTCTGAGCACTAGTTTTTCTCATCTCTCAGGAAGCTCACCCCTCTCATGGTGGACCCTCAGTTTTCCTAGAGATTGTACACAGAAGTACTGATTGGGAGAAGCTTCTTTTCACCATGATTTTAAAAGATATATTATGAAACTGGCACTTACTTTGCAAAATTGTGAAGCATTTGGGAACTTCCGAGGAAAATTATGACTTTGCACAGATCTGTGTATTTTTAGGATTTTATGATTCCTAACTAAATGTAAAGGAATACTTAATATGCCTATAAAGGAACATGCAAAGTGAATATTTGTTTTTAGACATTTGAGGTGGGGGGTGCCTGTTGAAATATTAGAAGGACAGACTTAGAGGGATCAGATTCTAACTAGGTCACTGACTTCACCTTTTGGGCCTTAGTTTGCTCATCGGTAGAAGTCCTCAGTAGTTCCAAATGCTCCTTTCAGCTTTAGCAGCGTAAGTTATAGACTCAAGTCCGAGGTCATCTTTTGCTCTGTTTTTGCCTGTTATTTTTCTGTGGAATATTAAGGTAAAGTCCGCTGCCGTGCGGCATGACGTTGTTCTGCCACTCGTTATTGTCTTGACTTCCTCAACCCTTCTTCCTCTGCAAAGAATCACACAATGCAAAAGTCACTCTCTTTAGTTTAGTGAATACGGCTAAGTATTCTTACCCATCATTTAAAATATTATTTCTTCAGACAAAGATGAGCACTTTATTTCAATAAAGGCACCCACTGCCCCTTGGATTCCATGAAATGGTGGGAACTTATATTATCTGTCTTCTAAACTTAAACAGAATTGTTTCTCTAGTTTGCTTTGCTAGATTCCGCTGACTAATTTCATTAAGCTGTTTACTGATTCTTCTTATATGTTAAATAAGATGTAGAAATCGACCTCTCTGATCTGCTAGGTTTATTCCTCATAAAACAGCTTTTCTGTCCGGGAGAATGTGTGCTGTCACTGACACCAGCCACTGAATGTGCCAGGACCCTCCTTTCCTCCCGGTGGTACAGTTAGAGGGGCAACCAGGTGGAGATTGATTGTCTTGTTTACTGAGCAGCAGCATGGAACTTCCTTCATGCTGGTGTCCATTTTCTCACTTATGGGAGATTAATTCCTTATTAATTAAAATGCCGTGTCTGTCTGTCCTAGCTCTCAATGGTCTTTCAGAGCAAAAGGAGCTTGGAGAATTGAACTTAGAAAATCAAACTTTAAAAGTACTTTGCAAATCTGTGTGCAGTCCTGGCTTGGCATTTGCAATCAGATTTCAGTGTCGTCAGTTTCCATCAGATTTCAGTGTCGTCAGTTTCCATCAGCTTTCTCTCACAGAACTTTGAGAATGTGTTTGAGTTAGCCTGTGCTTCCCTCTGCCCTTTTTGGGATGGGAAATGTAGTGAGTTACATATTTAAGGTATGTAAAAACAGAGCGTGATGTGCGACAGGGAGTCATACCCTGGCTAAATAAAGGTGCCTGTTTTTTATGGTCACATGTCCATGCAAGCACACTTACACAAGTATGGTCAGTTTCATCTCCAAGGTGTTTTTTTTCTCCCTCCCCACACCCCACCGTTTTCCTGTCTCCTTGGTATCTGTCTCCTTTACTTACTCCTTATGTTCTGGCCAACCTTTCTCTGACCAGCAGAGCCCCAAGTGGATTCCCTGTGGAGTCCATCAACTCCTGTCTGTAATGAGCTTAGTGGAGCCACTGCGAAGTGATGCAAGAAGAGGCTAGCTTCCCCAGAGCCACACTTGGTAGTCTGGCACACTCCTTGTCTGTTGCTCCAGGGAGCTAGATACCAGGAAACCATTATGTTAATACAGCAACAGCAGTTCTTATTTTTTCAATCCCACAAGCACCACATGTGACCTGACATGATCTTAAGATGTAAACAAGAAGCCAACATACTTTGGGCCCCCCGGGTACTGCGTTTTCTTTCTCACCTGGCACTTTCGCCCTAGCCAAACCTCTGGTCCCTTCAGTGAGGGCTGGTGATGCTATCTTGTCCATTTTCTGACCTGGAAGTTCAGTGAGAGCAGTAGTGAATGATGGTATCTAGGGACCTCTGGTCAAAATTTTATCCACTGTCTTTTCAACTTCCTCTTATTTAAACAAATTATGGTTTTCTCCGACAATTGCTATTTTACCTATTTTCCAGAGAAGGTACTAGTTTTGCTTTTCTGAAATAAATTTTATCTTGTTGCTCATCTGCTTTTGAAAATTATTCTTGTTCCATGAACAATTTGCATAAAATAGATCTGTAATTTTGTGACTCGGTATACCCTTACAAACATGATTGTTCTCCTAGAGTCATTTCAGAAGAACTAGTTTTATTTTCTGTTTCTCACAACTTGCTTTTGATAAACTCTCAGAGGTCCTATCCAGATACACAGATTATAGACTAAGGCAGTCATTTTGATTTCTCAAAGCCCTTTCTAATCTGACTCTACCATTTTACTCTAATTAGCATTCTATGGTGTTTATAAAAATGGTTTTTTTCTTCAGCCAAATGTGAATGTACCTGATAATTTTAAAGTTTATTTAAATTTTTTTTTCCTTCCCCCTCTAAGTGATAGTGTTAGTTAATTAGAAGATCAGCCTTCAAGAAGTGTAGAAAGCATTTTGAAATTAGTGGAATCCCTTCTTTTTCTCTTTTGGTAATTTTATATCATTATAAATAAACCTACAGGTTATTTTTGAGAAATTAATATTGTTTTTAGAAATGATTGCCCAACCACATAGATTTAAGTGTATAGGAGAATATGAAAGAACGTTGGATATTCGGTAAGTAAAATACTTTTTTTGTGTGATTTTATTTCCCCGTTTATGCCTTCACTTAATAATATGCCTTGTTTTCTGTAACTTTTATACCTCCTTTTTATTTTCTTAAATGAAAATATTTCCTTCGTAAACTTTGATGAGTTGGCAGTTTCCTCATTAAAAGATTTTTCACATTTGCAAATTGGGTCTTGGAGTGAAGCCCTGATACCAGCTTCAACTCTGAAGTCCCTACAGGACTTCAAGGGCAGGAAAGGTACAAGGGCAGGAAAGAGCTGCTGGGGAGAGCCAGAGCTCTCTGGAAAATGCATCACTGGTAGGCTCTACTAATCTGAACACATTTTTGAAGAGGAAGCTTTCTTGCCAGCCTCACTGGAACCTTGACTCAGTCCCTAAGTAACACATGCTGGTCAAATGTTGGGTTTGGGTCTTTGTGAAATAGAGCAAGCACCTTATATAGTCTTGCGATGCCGTCTACACTACAGAACCCAGGCTTTGGAAACACTTGGTGTTGGAAACACTTAGAGACTGAAAACCTACTACAGATCTTGGACTCAGAGACAAGTCCAGAAAGGGTCTTGTCCATTGTGCCCCATATGTACATTGGTTCCACTCAGTCATAATTGCATACTTTTACCTCTTTTGATGATTTCCAAAGAAGGAAGGTTTCCATTTGTGATGTTAAAGAGAGGCTTCTTGTGTGTGCATCTAATGAATTTGTGTATGCATCGGCCTGTTACACAGACTGGAGCTTTTTGTAGTTTTCTTCTTCTCTTTCTGTCAAGCAACATCTGGGAATTTGGGTGTGCAGACCAATCCCGGCTGCCTGTAATGCTAAATCTTGAATAAGTCCTATCCCTTGTCACTAGAGAAAGTACTACTAAATCAGCACCACTAGGTAATTTTGGTGCACATGTGCCCATGTGTTCTATTTCCTATTTTTGATTATGAAAGTGGTCTCTACTCATTTTAAAAGTTTATAAAATATAAAAAAGAAGAAAATCCTTTTGTAATCTTTCCATCTGCAACAGCCTCAGTTAACATTATGAAATGAGTGTTTACTATGCATATTATATTTTATAGAGTTGAAATCAGACTGCTTACAAGTGTTCATTTATTTAAAATATTCACACTTTCTTATGCTGTTAACATTTTTTGTATACCTGAACAATTGACTCTAAGAGAACAACCGTGTTTTTAAGCATATATTGAATCCAAACATTGCAAGAGATCTGTTTTATGCATTTTTTGAAATTCATAAATAACACCAATAAAAATTGCTGTGGCTAACATTCTGTTAATTAGTCATCTCAGTTTCATTTAAGTGAAAGACTTAAATATTTGCCTGTAAACAAATTTGCAGTGCCAGCTCACTAACTCATCACTGAATGGTAGCTGAATAAATTCTCCTGTTTTGTCCTGGGTATGTAACAGTGTTTCTTAACTTTTGTTTGGTCACCAGCCCTCTGAGATTTCAGTGAAAGCTAGGAAGCTTCTTCCCAGAGAACTGTATATTCACACAGAAAACTAATTGTAATGATAATCAATTATGATATGCCAGGCCCTCTGCCAACTGCTCTATGTGTGTTATTTCATTTAATCCTCATGGTAGCACTATAAAGAATGCACTGTTTTCTTCATTTTTGAGAAAAAGACATTGAAGCTTTAAGGAGATTAAGTAATTTGCCTATGCCCGTAGACCTAGTATCCGAGCTCAAATTCTGATATGTATGACCTCAAAACCCATCTCTTCAATCATTGTGCACAAATTTTAGGGAGCCCATACATTCCTAAAACCTGCTTATTGGTACTCATATTAGTAAGGCCACGTTACCTATTGCAATCTAAAGGTTTTCATTGGCAGTGAAGAGGATGTATGATTAATGAATCTCGCTGTTTTTGTAACTTATTTAATTAATATATGAGTATTTGTTGAATATCTAGTATTTTAAATACTTGTTAGGTTCAGTGATATGGTTCTTATCCCTAAGGAGTTTACTATCTACACGAGAAGACAAGGATTATATATGTAAAACAATGAGAAAAAAACACAAACATGAAGTTGAATATACAGTAATGAGACATTTCCATAAACTATATGTGAAAACGAATCTCTTTACTCTGTCATACTTTGAAGCAATTATCACTCTTTGATTCCCTGATTTATAAAAGGAAAAGCAAATCTAAAAGGCCACCATGTCCTCTGGGAACCTGGAAGATTCAGTGTGTCATAAAAATGAGGTCTATAAAGTGAGACTCTCGGTTTCCTGAGTGGTTTTGTCTGTGTCATCTGTCAGCCCCAGGGAGCATGCTCAACAAGGAGAGGTGAGAATGTGTAGGCAGCTCTCAAGCATTTCAACCTTGTGTCACGGGGTAATTCTATTGAGTTGGACATGTGTAGGTAAGCAGAACACCTTGACAGTTGCTATATTTTGACTCAAGAAAGGTTCCTACTGACAGAGAGGACTTTAGTACGTCAAGTGATGAAACATAGCCTTGAGTCATGCAGGAGCAGTGGGGGGAAACTAGCAACTTTGGATGAAACCATCAGGCATGGGAAGCCTATTGAAGCCGACCACTGACAATCAAGGCAGTCAAAAAGAATGGCTGTGGCTATAATTCAAAGAACTGCTTTCTGTAGGAACACAGTATGGGCGAGTTGTACATCTGACTTGAGCAGCTGCTGTGTATACAAGGTTAGCACAGATAATGGCTGTTGTAAGATATGAAGGATGGAGTATGTCAGGCTTTCCATTAACATGGCCCTCTTCAAGTATTTGTACACTTGTAGGATTCTACTCTTTTGAAACTTGAATCATTTGGGCTATAATATGATGGAATTAATTTGCAAATAGCATTTGAGTTTTCTTTTCCTCGCAAATAGAAACCCAGTGCTGCTAATCATCCTATCTATAGTTTATCTCCTTTCACTTACAGTAGTTATTTTTTTAAATATCTAAAATAATATTTTGTGTACAGTTGTAGAATATACGTGTGCTATATTTTGTTTAACACATTTTGTTAAATTTCATTTCATGTGATGTTTCCATAATCCCTTTCAATTTTGTTTAGCATTATTGTTTTAAGTGGGGCAAGGATGTTATGAAAACCTATTCTGTCTAAGAAGCCCCAGATGGAAAATATTTTTTAAAAACAGGGATTCCCATAGTTGTTCACAAATCATCATTTAAATCTGTCCAGCTACTGGATGTTGGAAGTAATTTTCCAGGCATTTATGCAGGTATCTTGATGGATTTTATTTAATTTCAAAAAAAAGTATGATACTAAGTCTGTATAATTTCTTAAATTCGTTCCTGGAATAAAACGTAATTGAAAACATTCCTTTTCATATTTGCTTTGAGCCAATACTGGAGTTGTTTTTGAGGTAAATGGTAGATTGATGTTAAATGTCCATCACACTTTGGCTTTATAGAGAGAATTCAAGACATAGTAACTGTCCAACTCTTGAATTTTCTCATTCTCTGTGTGTGGTGTGTGTGGTGTGGGTGTGTGTGTAGGGAGCTTAAACAAGACCTTTTGATTTCATAATAAGCAGGGCTTAGGGACGATAAAACTTGACATTCTTAACTGTTACTAGTGTCTGTCCCTATAGCCCGTGCAGTTATCTTCTTGTTAACGATGTAGAAGCCAGAGTCATAAACTGAGCATGGACCCAAGGCGCTACTGTAAATTGCAAATAGCATTCATGTGGTGTCTTTGACCTAAGACTAAATTGGGGTAGAGGGAAGAGAAAAAAAAGAGTTTTCGAGAGTGGAATAGAAGTAGAAGTCAAGGACAAAGAGTACACTAGTAGGATGGATATGTGCAAATGTTCCGTAAGCTTTTGCCATGAGATTTGTTTAGGTAGGCTTTTCATATCTGCAAGTACTCCTTTGCTCAGGAGCCAAGCAGTGGGTTGGGACAGCTTCTGCTTGTGTGTGTGTGTGTGTGTGTGTGTGTGTGTGTGTGTGTGTGTTGGCAATAATGCAGTCATGAGATAATACAAATAATCAGTGAGGGAATAATTAATGATGTGGCAGGGAATATTTTTTGATAAATGCTTGGGGAATGAGGTGACAGGCGTGAAATTAGAAAATTCCTTCAGCGATCTAAAATATAAATAGCTTTCGGAACTGAAAAGAGTTTCACAGCTGAAGATTTTATTGTGTTGAGAGGAAAAACTTTTTTCTCTCCCCCACTCCCTCCTCCTTTGCAAGTTGTTTGTCCATTCACAAAACAAATACTCTGAAGCCCAGCGCGGCTCATGGGAATAAATTTCAGGTCGAATTAGTACAGTTTCCTTGCTGTCAGGATGCTGGAATTAATGGTGTTTTGATGACACGAATTTTGAAGGGCAAACAAAGAAGCTGAAGGGAGAGAGACATGACTCCTTAGAAGCTTGGTCCTCCTCTCCCCCAGCCTCTCTTGTCTTCCCTGTCATCCGTCTGCCAATCTCCCTGTCCATGGTTAGTTAAAGGCGCTTTTTATCCTCTTTTCTTTCCCACAGAGTTTGCCAGATCCGGCCCGGTGCCTGGGTTCCAGGAGGACACGCTGCAGTTGGCCTTCATCGACTTGAGACAAGTAAGTCTTTGTGTTTTTGTTTTTTGTTTTTCTTTTAAGATGTGTGACTGAAGACCATCAGGTCTTAAGGAAAAGGGGAGGGGAGGGGGATTGGCGTTGGCGATTCACACTGGAGACCTAAGGGTTTTTCCCTGTGTTTGAGGCCACCTCTTTTATTTAGCTATCTGGGATCCTTAGCTATGGTGGAGTTAAAGGTTTTGTGGGTAGAAGGGAAGGCAGGAGGTGGGAGGAGGGACCCAGAGCGTAGAGGGACTCAAGTGACCCTCAAGTGATGTGACCCATTGTGCTATAGTTGGCTTCTGCAGACACAGCAGAAAGATAACTCCGCAGACCAATGCTAAGCAGGTGCACTGATGCAGAGACAGCCTGCCTGGGGACTTTTGTTTGTAGATAATGCGGGCAGCAGCATTTAAGAAAAATGAAATATTTTACATTCTGGATGGTTGGTTTGGCTTGTTGACTTTTTCCCTGCTGCCTTCAGTCTTCCCATCCCCTCCTTTGTAGAATGTGGTCAGCCAAGAGTGACTAAGTGGTGGTTTTAGAAGATGATTAGCAAAGGCCCTGACCAGTCATGCTAACCTGACAGGCAACCCTGTTAAAGTAGTGTTGATGAAAGCCAGTCGTCAGGCATACCTGAGCTTTGCGAGCCCATCAGTTAGAAAGAGTCATTCTCTAGGGCTGTTGCTTGCAGATCAAAATGGGCAGGTTGGTAGGCCTCGGTGGTTTGGGTAGAGAGGAACAGGATGGGCGGGGGCCGAAAGAGGGAGAGAGTTAACCGGGCTCTGTCATCTCTTCACTCTGAAGATGGATGGCGTTGGATAGAAAGTGTGAATGAAGTAAGAATCAATGACTGATGCTTCTCTCCTATTAAAACAATCTTTTTTTTTTTTGTCTGTTTTAAAAAGGGGGCTGGCTTTGTTTCTCCTGCCATAATGATGCAGTGCCTCTTGTTTTCAGAGCTGACATAGTTTGCATTCTGAAAACTTTTAGATGCCCAGAGTATTTCTTAAAGCTATAGGACCCCTTGTATTGGTAGTCTCCTTACCACTGTGACTCGATTCATGCTGGAACAGCTTTTAACCCATAATGGATGGCCTGAGCTACCCCTGAATCCTTGTGGATGGGTGGTGTAATCTGTCATCTGATGACAATTCTGGAAAGCCCTGTTAAGCAGAAAACAGAAAATTGTGTCTCTATAGACCCGCCAAAGTTTGAGGATTCAAGCCGCGTCCCAGAAACGTGTGTCAACTTAATATTTGGGGGCCGAGGTGGGGGTTCTCGTACACATAAAGGCTTTCCCAGCATGGTCACAAATGGAGCTGAGTATCTCTTTCCACACTTATGACCTTCCACCTGTGGATTCAGCAACTCAACTGAGACATTCAGGTTTTAACCCCTTGGCTGATGTGAGACTGGGAGATTGGGATTTTGCCTTAGGGTTTTGTGGAGTGCTATCTGTTGGAATTTTCTCCCTTGTTTCTTCTCAGAAACTTCTGAGCCAATTGGCTTTTCTTGGAAAGCAGAAACTGAATTTCATTGGAGAGCCACATCCAAGGAAAAAATTTTTCCTTTCTCACTATTCATGAGAAGGAAGTGTGGTCATTCTCTCTAGTTTGTGGTTTTTGGTCCCTATGGAAAGCAACTGGTGTTCACAGAAAATGTTAACTAAGGGAGTAAGTTAGAAAACACAGCCAAAATAAGGTGGATCTGAGCCGGGGACGAATGCTCAAGTATTTGTGGGCTCTCAGTGAGCACTGGTGTTTATGCTTAAGTTCCTACTTGCTGTTACATTTCTGTTCTCAGACTTCCTTTTATGATATTTTAGCAGGAGAAACCAAAACTCCTAAATTTTACTAAGAAGAAGAGTATGTCTCTTCCTATTGAATCAATCACCTAATTTCTAGTTGTGTCTGTCTCTGTTAAAACAATAACTTTCCTAACCTAGACCATTTGAAAAACTTCCCCAGCTCTCAGGCTGTAGCTCTTTATTAGCAGCCCCCAGGTAGGTGGAATCATTGTGAGAAAAATTATCCCTCCCTGTTCTCTTCTGAAAATATTGATCTCTTTGCAGTCCATCTTCATTGTTCTCACAACTTGTTTAAAATGAGCATCTTTTTAAAAGGGGACTTCTTCTGAACTATGGAGATGTTCAAACTATCAGGAGAAAACCTGGGAGTATGTTTCCAAAGGAGATATCTGGACCTCAAACGAAGCATGATTAAGTGCCTTTGAGTATGTTGTCCTTCTGCATGTTTCCTTCGGAATCCCATAATAGAATTATGGAATTTGGGGGTTGGGGCTCATTTGAAAAATCATGCAGGATAACCTTTGACTTGATACTTGAAACCATGTGTAACACCCAGACTGTGCCTGTGTATCCTCCTTGAAGAAAACTCGCCACCCCAAGACAGCAAGGGCCTCCTTATGACAACCTGATTATTAGAAAGGTATTTCTTTTTTTTTTTAATTTTTTTTAATGTTTTATTTATTTTTGAGACAGTGAGAAACAGAGCATGAACAGGGGAAGGTCAGAGAGAGGGAGACACAGAATCTGAAACAGGCTCCAGGCTCTGAGCTGTCAGCACAGAGCCCGATGCGGGGCTCGAACTCACGGACCGAGAGATCATGACCTGAGCCGACGTCGGCCGCTCAACCGACTGAGCCACCCAGGCGCCCCTAGAAAGATATTTCTTAAGTTGGCTAAAATCTGTCTCGCTGAACTCTGACCCTCTGGTTCTTTATGTTTTTATTAATGCATCACAACTTCGGGGACAGGCTTCCTCTCCTGATTTATTGAGCATCCTCTCTGCTAGCAATTGAGTCTTTATCACATGTATAGCATTGAGACCCACTCCTCAAGGAGTCCTCACACATTCGATTTTATGGAACAGATTGGAGACTCTACTCTCTTCGGTCTATGTGTTTCTTTCACATTGTTAACAACACAGATTTTTATCATTCTAACCGGTCTAAACCTCATTAGATCCTGATTCAGTTTTCTAGCTTAGTGACTGACTTAATCATCATGTTCTTTCTGAGTCTGACGTAACAATATTAAGCAGGCATGGCAGAAGTTAAAGGAAGAAGTTAAAGTTAGGGCAAGTTCTGGGGTGTGCACCCATGCAAAGCACCACGGTTACAGTGCAGCAAGGGTGTTCTTTTACTGTCATTGACTGTATCTGCCTCACTGCTTTATGAGCATGTTCATTCTGATCGTACTTTTGTGTTGCCTTGCTTTAGAGTGTTTCAGACACTGTCAAGTGAATAATTTTAAAATAATCAAAACACAGAATATTTGACGAGATCATCTCTGCATAGAGTGTAATAGCACAGTGTCATTTAAAAGCTATAGAAATTCAATTAGGACTCAATTTAGATACGGATAGCAAAACGATTCATCCTTTCCCACCTGTCCTGTCTATTCTCAGTCTCCTACTTCTTAAGGAAAAGAGTGAAATGACATCTTGACTACACAAGCTTTCATGATATTTTATATGCGTACAGCACTTCATAGTTAATGTACATTTATGTGCAAATCTCATTTGTCAGACTGCTAGGCTTAGAAAACCTGCTGTTAATGATAATGTGAATTAGACAGTGCAGATCAAAATCTCCTTTGCCACTAAATGTCCCAAGTCCATAAAAGGAGGATTGCAGTATGACTTCACATTCATGTGTTCAAATATGTGTGTGAATCGCTATCAAAATCCAACTTCGGGTTAATGTTAGATCTTGACAAGGACAACTTAAAGGGCCCACTTATTAGCTATCCTGAGGTGGCATATACACTCCAAGTACTAGTAGCTGCCAGCCCTTAATGTTTCATCATTGGGAATTACCATACAAGGTCCATAGCAGATTCTCAGTAGTGACTGGATTCTCTACCAGTACTCTGGTTTGTGTTTTTCTTCTTTTGTTAAGCATTCAGTAGATAATACTAATGTATATTAGAATTTGAGCTTCCGTTGATTTTCATTTCAGCTTATTTTGTCAAACTCTGAGTGCCTACCGTGAACAGAGCACAACCCCGGTGCTGTGGGAATACAGAAGTGAATATCATACAGTCTCTGACCTCCAGGAGCAAAGAAGTGATCAGCAAATACTTAATTTTAATATAAGTCAGTCTGTAGTGAGCATTACATTGGAAGGATGAAGCTATTACATATGTTTAAATTATTTCGTTGTGTTTTGCTGCATAACAAAGCACCCAAATGCCTTGTCTTAAAAGAAGAATCATTTATTTAACTCAAGTTTCTACAGATGAGCAATTAGGATAGGTTCTGTGGGCTCACTCACACCTTGAGGTCAGGTACTAGATTCACTAGGAACTGCCTGGTCTAGGGCGTCTTAGCTAGACTGACTCTTCTCTGCTCCATGTGGTCTCTCATCCACCAGCAGCCTAACCCAGGCGTAATCACGTGGCGTATTGGTAGGTTTCAAGAGAGCAAGGGGAAATATGCAAACCCCTTAAGGTCTACACTTGGAACTGGCAAGCCATCGTTCCCACCACATCTTATGGGCTAGAGCTGGTCACAGGGCCAGCCCAAAATCAAAGAGCGGGGAAATCAACTTCAGTTTATCCTCCGGTTGGGATATAAGACCTTTATACAAACTATGCATCTATAATTGCAGAAAGAGGCCATGGAGTGGAGAGGTCTTCGGGAGCCTAAGTAGTTATAAAATATTGCATTAAAATTGTGGAAAGTTCAACTGATAGAAACCAGGCATTGGTGAGGGAGGAAAGTGTTTTAAGCATAGAGAATAGCCAGTTTTAAATTTTGTTTAAAAACATATATGGAGTTGTTTTAACTAGGATCTAGACTATCTTTCCTTTTTTTTAAGTCTTAGACTAATCTTTTTAAAACCCCATTTCTTACTTTCTCTTCTACGTTTCTTACTTTTACTATTCAGCTTCCTCATGGACCTGTTTTTTGGTTTGTTTGGTTGGTTGGTTTTGTTTATGTCTTCTCCTTCTCAGCAAACACTGCGTATTGTAGGCTACCCTGAAACATTTCACATTTCTGTTACATTCACTGTGAGGGAATCGTAACTTCCCTAGATAATTAATTATTTATATTACTCATTTAATTTCTGGCTGTTCACCATACATATTTGACCAACAGGAAAAGGTTTGAGTGGATTCTTTTCTTTAGTAGCATCACATTATTTTCTGTTCCTTGGCCCCAACTGTTGCTTACTTCTGATATACTAAGTTTTTATAGAGCTGAATGAACTAGGTTGTGACATTGCATCAGATCTCCTGAATGGAGCTTGTTGGCAACGACTCTCAAACAGCAAAGCCATCCCAAGATATCTGCGGCTTTTTTTAGATGGAGCTGGTGACATTCCCTCTAGGCCAGTTATTCCCCAATTTCTAAACGTTCTGACTAAAGTAAACACGGTGCATTTCCATTGCAGGCACTTAACTTGCCTTAACAACAACTCTAGGACCTAAGAGAAATAGTTGTATGTTTCTTTGGAGACGTTGAAAGAATTCTGATGTTCGTGTTAGAGGCGTAAAAGTGAAATCAGGACCGTCCGCTCCGTCAGGTATGAAACCTGAGAACAGCTCAGAAACTATGCAGAACTGCCCTTCCTGTTTCCCAGCCTGTCTTCATTCTGTTCAGTAAAGTTTTGGTTTTTGAATCAAATTGCCTACTTTTCTTCTTTATTCTGCCCCCAAGTCTAATGAACAACCACTCCCACTAAGAGGAACATCCCCCCTTTGCTCTACTGATCTAGGCTCATGTGGAAAAATCTTAACTTTGCTTAATAACCACTTACGTGTTAGCCTCAGTAGAATACCAATTGATAGAAAAACTGAATTTGTCTGATACCGCACCTAACAAGATGATATATAGTCAATAGAACTTCTTTTCTTAATGTTTCTCCCTAGCCAGTCTAAACAACCCCTAACTTTTAGGAAACTACAGAGGAGGCCTGCATCAGGGTAAGGCGGGCCCACATCTTAAAAAGGCCTCAGGTGGCAATCTTCTACATTTCGTCACAACGGTTAAGCCCTATTTAACAGGAAGAAAGTCATTTCCCACATGTACTTCTTAATACTGGTTTTTAACTTGCTGGGATGTAACCTGGAGGTTTTGGTGGGGGGCGGGGGATGGCCTATAGTTTTCCTAAATGTTTACTGAGCAGTTGCCAAGGAGTCATGGTGGAGAAAATGAGAGGTGTGGGGAGAGTTGGTAGGGGGATGTTTTTGTGAAAGGATGTTCTAGGTGGAGGAAAATAATCCTCAAATCCTCTGGTAGTGAAGTATATGGGCCAGTAACGCTGGAGGTAGAACTACTCTCCCAAGTGCTCACCTGAAATATTCTGTTGACCTTCGGATTGTGTATGATCTTGAATAAATAGTGGCCTGTAAAACTGGGAGTCATCTGCACCAGGGTTCAGAAATCAAATAGCTCGATAACTCATGGAATTGGAAGATGCCATTGCTATGACTAATGTGGATAGAGGGGTCAGAAGGAATGGTTTAAGCCATTAAGCACGTTATCTTAGAAAAGATCATCTGCACTACTGGTGTGGTAGCATGTATATGTGGTTAAATGTCATTTCAGAAATGAAATCCAGAGTCATCCCATCCCAAAGGCATTGGTGGTTGGAAGAAGATAAAGTAATAATAACAGACTATCTGCACAAATCTCTTTGCTGAGACAGAGGTACTAAAAGTTCCTACAGACCCTAGTCCATGTTTTAACATAGATAAAGCAAGCAAACTTTATAGACCTCCCTAAATCAGAAGTATTCATTCATTCATTAGACACTGTCCCTAGCACTATTATAGTGACTCTAGTGGTGTAGTTGGGAATAAAACAACTGCATCCAAGGGGTTGCCAGTTGGTCTCGATTTTGATTCTTTTTTATATTGATGCTGTATTGGTCAGTTTTAGGGACAGCCGCAGAGCTTTCTGCAAATCCCCAGGGCCAGCCCAAGTCTGTTGTACACCGATACACAGGCTTTCAGAAAAGAACCTGTAGCTGTGATTTGGCAGCCCGGCATACATAAGATGGCCATCTTGAAACGCTTCAGAGGGTGGTCCTTTGGTTTTTGAAAGTAGGGTTTTCTGGTTGTTTTGACAAAATTGTTGTGCCCATGTTATTTTGACAGCACCAGGGTGATACCTTTAACCTCAAAGGAATCTCTGACCGCAAATGATTCCTGTTCCCAAGCTGGGGAAAGCTTACGCCTTTGGTCTGGTTCTGTAAAAAACAGAGATAGGAACGTTTCTGAGAATAGACTCCACCGAGCTAGACTTATGACCTCATGTAAGCCAAGGCTAGATCAGCACACACAGGATGGGGCACAGGTAGATAAGGTCTTCAGCCATTGAGATAGATGCTCCTGCTGCCACTGAAAATCAGGTATCTTTCCTTATGTAACTGGGCTGCCATGGAAATTTTATAGAAGGAATTGCCAGTAATATGTAACACATTCTGAGATTTACCCAGTGCCCTTGGTTGATTGGAGGAAAGTCTATTCTAGAACTGCTGAAACTTTGTCTCACTTCATACTAACCTCTCAACTAGGGAAGGAGATGCACTCAGAAATTCTGTCTGAGGTTTTTTTGTTTGTATGTTTGTTTGTTTGTTTTGATTTAACATAGAATCCATTTTTTTTTTCCAGACCAGGATCTCATGAAATAATATCTGAGCAGGTGCGACTCTTTGGTATAGGAAATCATGTACGATGTTATTTAAATGCTAGGGAAAAAAAACCAGACATTTTAACGGTCCAAATGACATCATAGCATGTGGGGATGGCCATTTTCTATTCATTGTCCTCTCACTATGGAAATCATTTTAGCAGTTCAGAAGTCTAATTTCTTAAAGTCTCATGGAGTTGTTTCAAGAGGTTGGGAATCAGAGAAAAGGGAGCATGTATTAGTAGTGGATGCTAGCCACATTGAGATCATGATAGTTTATAAGAGGTAGATTCCTCATTGATTTTTCACAGTGGAGAATAGTTGGGGTCCATGAAAGGAAGGTGAAAAGGTCTGATGAACACCGCTTTGTATTTTCCAGGGGCTTTGCTTTTCCTCAGAGAGGAAGCTTAGCCATTTAGCATGAATGTAGGTGGGAGACACTCGGTTCTTTGCCCATTTGTACTTGGTAAAGTGGTAGCTTCTGAGCCTCTTTGAAGGCCCTCCCTCTTATAGACAGTTTGTGTGTCTGGAAATGCTGACTCGTGAATGACAGGCGCTGTGGGCCCTGTCAGGGTCCTTAAGCTGTATTAATAGCAGTTATGTGGAAAGAAGTTATGTGGAAGGAACTTTAGCTAGCTAGGAGCAGTTGTGGATAATCTTTTGGGTAGTAGGAGACAAAACACCAGACATTGGATGTGTTTTCCCATGAACAATACATTGGGTTTGGCCTTTGACTCATGGATTGTCCCAACCCCAGGTTAACATTATCCATTGTTGCCGTCAACCCGTATTGGCACAGTCTCAGGTTAGATAGGAAGTCTAATCTAAAGCTTGCTCAACAGAGCTGTCTAGCACTTCCTACTTGGCAAAGCTGGGCCACTTAGGGGTTCCACCAGAGCATACAACAGCCTTTCCAGTGTATGCTAGACATACTTTTTCCAGAAGTGTGCATCTAGTCTGCAACTATCTTTTACCCCTTTGCTCCAATAGCATGATGGCCGCTTTTAAAGTGGGTGCAATGCAAGTGTCACTCTGGATAGCCTTATAGCCAAGTCTGTCAGTTCAGAGGCTAGAGTTTTGTTCCATTTCAAGCTCTTGTGGGAGGAGCTAATAAGCATAGCGTAGTAAAAGCCACCTGGTAGTTTCTCCCTTTGCTCACGGACAGCGTTGGTGATCCTCTGACCGAGGTAACCTGTGAGGCATGCTGCCTGGGCTAGCATGAAGTTCTGCACCGCTGTCTGCATCTCCCAACACGCCAAGCCTCAGGAACTTGGGAGGCTTCTCCCGTATCTCAACACACAGCCTGACTATGCAAACCCACACACGTGGAATTGTGGATTTTCTGAGATAATCACATCTTCGGGAGAAAGGTCAAGTGAGTCATTACCAATGAATTTCCCTGGAAGTAGCAGTGGTATCAAAGTCTGTCGCAGGAGTACTGGCAGCATTAAATAAAACCTGATGGATTCTGAACACACATCTCATCTTCATTAACTGCACTGCCTTAGTGTCCTACTAGAGAACACTTACAAGCCTGGAAAGGGCAAAGAGCCAGGCCTCAATCTAACTACTGCATCTATTGACAGCCGCTGGAGGGCAGCAGAGAGTGACAACAAAGGTCCAGATTTAGGGAATTGAGGCATATTTCAATTTGCCAAGGAAGAAGCCCCCTTAACTGTAAAAGAACTCACTACCTAGGAGCCACAGTTGCAAGCCTGGGCTCCTGAAGAACAAGGACCAAAAAGAGCATCTAGCATCTACAACCCTGATCTGAAAATTAAAACCCTCCTTCTAGGCAGGTTCCTAGGAATGCATAAAGAAATGAGATAAGACTGACTGGGAAAGGGCAACCAGACAACGTCAGTAAAGTAGGAAACCAAAAGGATAGTCTAAAATGTTAAGTCTCAAGAGGGAAGCAAAGATGGAATAGGAACCAAATGAAAGAAAGCTACAGTGGAAGGCAATCCAGACTGAGCAAGTCGCAGAGGCAAAGATAGAGTCAGGAAAGACTGACTCCCTGAGACAGGTATACCTAGGAAGGAGCCTTGTGTAGGGCACATATCATGAGGCAGGGAGCTGCAAAGGGACCAATTTCAGACACAACAGTCAGATCTGTGAGAGTCTCATTTTTAAAGTAGCTCCTTCTTGATTAACCAGGATCATTTCTTTCTTAGTCTTTCTTGATTTCAAGAACAAAATGACTCATTGAGAATATGGCCAGAGAGAAGGATGATATGACTAAGGGATTCTTATGTGTGAAATGAAGTTGAACTTGGTCATGAAGCCCTTCTGGTAGCACTGGTGTAGAAGGACAGTTCACTTTCCTTGATTAGCTTCTGGTGTTCCCTTCTCACATTTTATTCTGTAATATTTGCTAAGAATATCCAGTGGAAAAGAAAAACTGGCTCTGGCAAACTAGTTACGTAGGCAAGATCCTAGTCAATCCGGGGGCTTCAGATCTGTTCCCAGTAGGTTAGCAGAGAGCTGGTTAGTCTCTTCTAAATGCTGAACACTTAGCAATTTTCCAAATCCTGTAAGTGTGGAGAAACAAAACTCTCGGTTGGCCTCTTAAACTTCTAGTGTCTCCCTTCTATGTCTCAACCCCTTAAACATTGGGAAAATTAGGACTCTCCCATATCCACAAATTCCAGGAACCCTGTACTGGGCGTTAGGACAGCGTGAAGTTTGGAATTGGACAGACCTGGGTTACTAGCTGTGACATTTGGCAAATTATTTGACCTAAGATGCAGTTTCCCGCTATCTTTGATTATATGCTTATTAAATATTAAGTAACATGATTATGTTATCTTATTTAATGCTTACTCCAGCATTTTAAGCCTTATAAATTATTATAAAGTCTTCTTTTTTTATAGCACAGGGTCTGTTTTCAGTATGTTAGTTCATAAATATAATGAATGACTAAATAAATTATGATATACCTAAGTGTCACTCATCAATAAAAAGGAACTATTTGATAATCCAATTCTAAAATTTATATAATGTTCTAGAAAATGCAAACTAATCTATAGGGACAGAGAGTAGATCAGTGCTTGGGAACAAGGGGACAGGTCTGATGAGAAAGAAAGACAAGGGAGCTCCTTGGGATGATAGAAATGTTCTTGGTGGTGGTGGTAGTTACATAGATGTATTTATCAAAACCCATGGAACTGTATGCTTAAAATAGGTTTATTTTTATTGTATATAAATTATATCATAATAAAATTGATTTTAAAAAGTAAGTCTAAAAAAATGTAAAATAACATTGTATCTATAAAATTCTAGAATTTATATTCTTATTTTCATTCCGTGTAGTATTTTGAGCTTCCTCCATGGTATTGAATGTATCAGTAGCTCATTTTTTAATTGATGAGTGAGATTTCTCTATATGGATATATAATAATTTAGTTAGTCATTCACCTGTTGTATTTATTAATATTTTGTTGTTTCTAGTCTTGGAATACTATGAACACGGCTGCTATGAGCATTCATGTACGAGTGCTTTTGTGGATAAATGTTTTTATTTCTCTTGGGTAGTACATGCAGTGGAATTGCTGAGTCCATGGTAAGTGTATGTTTAACTTTATTTTTAAAAATGTCAAACTCTTCCAAAGTGGTTGTGCCATATTCCACACCCACCAGCAGTGACCGAGAGCTCAGATGTTTACATATTCTTCAACGCTTGGTGTGACGGTCTTTTGTCTGTTGGTTTATTGAGGCCTAATTTACGTCTAGTAAAATTAATCCTTCTTAGATATACAGCTCTGTAAATTTTTACAAACTTATGCAATTATATAACCGCCACAAAAACCAAGAATATTTCCATCCTCAGAAAATTCTTTACGCCTCTGCAATGAGTCTCCTCTTCCAATTCCCAGCTCCTGGCAATGACTGCCCTGATCTCTGACACTATAGTTTTGTCATATAAATGGAGTCATACTTTTAATTTTGGCCTCTCACACTTAGCATAATGCTTTTGAGATTCATCCATATTGTTGCATTTATTAGTAGTCCATTCATTTTTATGGCAGAATGGTATTCCATTTTAGGGATTGTTTACTCATTCATCAGTTGATGAATATTTGAATTATTCCCAGTTGGAGCTTTCATGAATAAAGCCATTTGTGTAAAGGTTTTTGTGTGGACATGTGTTTTTATTTTTCTAGAGTAAATACTTAGGAGCGAGATAATTGGGTCATAGAGAAAGTATATGTTTAACTTGCAAGAAGCTATCAAGCTCTTTTCCAAAGTGCCTTTACCGTTTTCCGTTTCCATCAGGAATATATGAGAGTTGCAGTTGCTCTTTACCCTGACTAGTATTTGATATTGTCGATTTTTTTTATTTGCACCATCCTATTAGGTATGTAGTAGGATCTTGGGGTGGTTTTAATGCATATTCCCATAGTGACTATTGATGCTGAATTTCATTTTGTATACTTATTTGGCATCCATCTCTCTCCTTTTGTGAAGTGTTTGTTTGAGTCTTTTGTCCAGTTTTTAAAATAATTCTTATCATCGGGGTTCCTGGATGGCTCAGTCGGTTGAGTGTCCAACTTCGGCTCAGGTCATGATCTCACGGTTCGTGAATTCGGGCCCCGCATTGGGCTCTTTGCTGACAGCTCAGAGCCTGGAGCCTGCTTCCGATTCTGTGTCTCCCCTGTCTCTGCTCCTCCCCCACATGCACTCTGTCTCTCTCTGTCTCTCAAAAATAAAGAAAACTAATAAAAAAAATTTTTTTTTAATCTTATTATTGAGCTGTAAAAGAATTTTCTATATTCTGGTTAATGGTCCATTATCAGTTATGTGTTTGGCAGCTTTTTTCTCCCAGTCTGGCTTTTTGTTTTCTTAACAGTATCTTCTGAAAAGTTTGCATTTTTTATTTTAATAATACATAATAATGATATCATTTTTTTTTCATTGCTTAGGACACATAGACTTATGTGTCCTATCTTAAGAAATGTTTACTTAACCCAAAGTTACAAAGATATCTCCTATCTTTTCTCCAAAGATTATAGTGTTAAGTTTTACATTTAGGTCTCTGATGATAATATTTTGAATTAATTTTTCAGTATAATATAAGATATGGTTATGTTTTGAATTTTTATGTAGAACCTATGGTTGTTCCAGCCCTGCTCATTCCAAAAGACTATGCTTTCACTGGTGATTTGCCCTGACACATTTAATAAAAAGTCAATTGACCATGTATGTATTGTGCTATTTCTGGACTTTATGTTCTGTGCCATTGATCTGTGTCTGTCCTTTTACTGTGTCTTGATCTTACTTTTCTGTTAATCTTGAAATCAGATAGTATGTTATGAACTCCATCTTTTTTTTCAAAATTCTTCTGTTTATCCTAAGTCCTTTACACAGATATTTTAGAATCGACTTGTCGATTCCTACAAAAAAGCTTGCTAGAATTTTGACTAGGATTTTGCTGGATTCTTATATCAGTTTGAGAATGGACATTCTGGCACTATTGAATCTTCTAATCCACATATATAGTCTATCTCTCCATTTACTTATGTCTTTGGTTTCTCTCATCGGTGCTTTGTATTTTTCAGCAAACTTTGCGTGTGTTTTGTAAGATTTATCTCAAAGTATTTCATGTTCGTTGTAAATGGTGTTGTTCTTTTAATGCCAGTTTTTAATTGTTCATTGCTAGTGTATTGAAACAATTGGGATTGGGATTTGTATGTTGACCTTGAATTTCAAACTTGTTAAACTCACTTATTAGATCTAGTGGTATTTTATACATTTGGGGGCATTCTCTAGGTAGACATTTATGACATCTTTGAATACAGTTTTACTTCTCCCTGTCCAAACTAGATGCCTTTTATTTCTTGCCTGATTGCACTGGGACCCCCACCACAATGTCAAATAGAAGTACTGAGAACAGATATCCTTGCCTTGTTCCTGATCTTACTGGGGAAGTATTCAGTTTTCACCATTAAATATAATGATAAGTGTAAGTTTTTAATGTCCTTCATCAGTTGAGCAAGTGTCTTTTAATTCTTAATTTGCTTAGAGTCTTTCTTATGAAGGGGTCATCAGTTTTATATTCTATCATTAGCCATTATTATTTTTGAACTTAGAAGTTATGTCTAATGTTTTGTTTTTACACTGAAGTCGTAAGATATATACTCATACTTTGAGGATTTTTTTATCTGAATTACTTCTAAAAGTAATTTATTTATACAAGAGTTATAAAAACATTTGTATGGCTTTTCAATGTATTGCTGGTTCCTACAACAAAGGGTTATACCAACTTACAGACCCTAGCTGTGTGTTCGTGCACAAATTTTACATTAGCCTCACCAACATTGAGTCTATAATATGTAAATTTTAAGTGTTTTGGTTAACTTAATAGGTACTAGAGGGTACCTTATTCTTTTCTTCCACACTGTTTTCTTTTTTTGTACCCGTGAAAAATACTGAGTGGCTCATGAACATCAGTGAGGGTATGACTTTACCAGCGTCCAATTTTCAGTTCTCACTGCCATGTCCTGTGGTATGTTTTTTGCAATCTAATTTGATGTATCCATCATTTAAATTTATCTTATTACAATCTAATAAGAAAGGTGAGACTGATACTTCTAAAAAGTTAACTATCCGGAAGAAGCAGCATATGATTTAAGTGCCAAATTCAATAGCATGTAAGCATGCTATTGCATGACTTCGGAGGAGAGAGGTATGGCTGTGCCATTAGAAGTGATGATTCTTGCCTTTTTGATTATTGTTGTTATAATAAGTCAGTAGGAGCTGATTTTCTTTCTTTTATTTGGGGTATTTATTTTTTCTAAAAGCATTCTATGACAAAAGATTTGAGATTTGCTATTCATGGTGTCTATGAAAATTGTGGTCATCTGGAGAAATTTAATCCCATGCTAAGAATAAAAAGTACTCAAACTATTATTTCATCTCAGTGTTACTACAGAAAAAAGAGCAAATTAGCCTTCTGTTGGCTGGCAAAGTCAAGGTGTAACTTCTCTATTTTCTGGACAGTGCTAAAAAATACACTCTAGAGACTTAATCTGTAGATTGAAATGTTCGTCTAAGCCAAACATCAATCATAGAGAGGCCTCCCAAATTCTCCCCAGATCTCTATGCTTTGGGCCTGGTCGAGGTGAGCAGCAGGTTTTCTATGCAATGGTATGACCTCTTTATGAGCTACTACTTGTATAGTCTGTAGTGTTCAGTGATGTCAGATCACAGGAGACTTGGAGAGACTGTGAGGACAAAGTGGTTCTCGGAAGCTACTGGTACACCAAGACTATATTAAAAAGAGCTACCTCAGACCATAGTAAGTTGATGATGTCATTAAAAGTGAATACGTGTTATGAGGTAAGGGGATATGTAATGATTCACTTCAGGGCATATACTGCTTATCATTTGTCACCACAGCATTTGTGCATGTGGTGCAGTGTGGTGGTGGTCATGCTGGTGTGTGTGTCTGTGTGTATTTTTCCATGCGTGCTTGTCTGCTCTAAATCCAAGTATGGTTAGAGTTCCATATGATGCTGTTAATTTTACCTTCCCTTCTCACGTCTGATAGAAATCATTAAAAGAGAGAAGGTGGTTTTCCATGTGATTTCTCTGGGATACCAACGTCCCATATCTATCTTTCTATCTTTGTGGAGAAGCACTGCCCCCTTGATGAAGTGATAGTGAAAGGAGACAGTTAATTTCATTGGTGGGAGGTAGTGATAGGTTTGGGGGAAGCAGCACAGGAGTGGATATGTTCATGGTTCTTTCTGTTAAGTATGAAACTCTATTTTATTCTTCCTCCTTCTCTTGCTCTGTTTTATGTCTCTGCCATGGAGGATCTTTTATTTCTTTTCTTCGTTCTGCCACCTGCTATTTCTTTAAAACACAATTATGATCCTGTCATTTGCCTGCTTACAAAGCCTGAAAGCTCCCTGTTGCCTGAAGAACAAAGGACAGACCCCTAGCAAAGCAATTCTGATGCCTGCTTGTCTTTCTGGTCTCCTTTTCCTGTCACTCTTCCCCATGTGGAAACTCTTCCCCAGTTTCCACACCTCCCCGGTTCCAAAACTGGGTAAGCTTTAGGCCCCTTCTGCCTATCATACAGTGTGCTCTCTTGGTAGAGTGACAAACTCCTTCCCTTCCCTCACAGCTTGGCTCAAATGTCATCTCCTTTATAAATTCTTCCCAACCTCCTCAGACAGATTTAATTGTTCCCCCTTTGGGTCTCTGACATTTTGTATGTCCCTTCATTACTAATTCTCTTATAATTACTTGTTTAATCATCTCCCTTCTCCATTAGATTCTGTGTTCACCAAGGGCAGGAACCCTGTTTTATTTATCCTTGATTTCCCCCTCCCCCAGGGGGTAACATAGTCCTATTACATGTAATGCTTTCGTAACTGCTTGCTGAATGCGTTGACCTAATATTGTTTGTGGCATTTCAGAAGTAAATGGAATTAGATGGAGTTTCTGCATAATATTTATCCTCAAACTCCCTTAAATAAATAGTACTCATCATTTTTCTCCCACCATGTGCTCTTAATTTTAACTTTAATCTCATTAAATGAAGTGCAGGAGTCACAGCCCTGGGGAAGGCAGGACTCAATACAGGGAAAGGATAGACTCACTGGTAGTCTCCCGTACCTAGTGCGTGAGGTCTTCTCTGGTGAGAACCATGAGGAAAGGCTACCTAGGAAGAGCGTTGTGCAGCTAGATACTTCGTGCCGGGAAGGAAAATAGCTCCTCACCTGATAAATTATTCTTACTGCTTCAACAGGAGATGACTTCTCAGATGAAACACTTGATCATATTCTTCCAACGCGGGTGAGCACCCGTGTCAGGTGTCAGGTGTTGCCTTTCTATTTCTATTCCCAAATGGGGGCCATTTTCTCAATGAAAATCCATCCTTGGAGTTCATCCAGAATTTCAGTCTTGTTGTATCCCTCTGAGACATATGTGGCCTACTAGTGGAGCTCCAAAATTAGGCCAGAATGTCAATTCAAACTCTGAAACCATTTCAAGGTATTGAAATCTTTCTAGAGTTGACATCCAGAGCAGTTTACAAGTAACTTCTGGTGAGAAAGTGAGGAAGGTTGAATGAAAGTGATTAAAGTGTTCAACATGTAACATGGCCTCATTCTTCATGCCAGAAATACGCTTATCTTCATCATGGATGATAATAAAAAACTCTTAATGTGTTGTATTTTATTATAGCTTAAAATGTTCTAATTTCAAATTTATTACGATGCTATGCTAATAAAAACAGGATTGCACTGGTATCAAAACAGGCACATAGATCAATGGAACAGAATAGAGAACCCAGAAATAAGCCCCTGCATATATGGCCAATTAATTTACAACAAAGGAGCCAAGAATATACAATGGGGAAAGTATCTTTAATTAATAGTGTTGGGAAAGCTGGACAGCTACATGCACAAGAGTAAAACTGGACCACTGTCTTAACACCATACACAAAAATTAACTCAAAATGGATTAAAGACTTGAACATAAGACCTGAAACCGTAAAACACCTAGAAGAAAACATAGTTGAGTGAACTTTGACATCAGTTTTTGCAATGATTTTTTTAATTCATCGCCAAAAGCAAAGGCAATTAAAACAAAAATAAACAAGTAGGAATACCTCAAGCTACAGAGCTTCTCCACAGCAGAGGAAACCATCAACCAAGTGATAAGGCAACCTACTGAATGGGAGAAAGTATTTGCAAATTATATACCCAGTAAGGGGTTAATATCCAAAATTTATAAAGAATGTATACAACTCTATAGCAATAAAATCCCCAAACCAATTTAAAAATGGGCAGAGGAAGGGTGCCTACGTGGCTCAGTTGGTTGAGTGTCCAACTCTTGATTTTGGCTCAGGTCATGATCCCAGGGTCATGGGATCAAAGCCTGCATCAGGCTCTGCACTGAGTGTGGAGCCTGCTTAAGATTCTATCTCTCTCTCTCCTTCTGCCACTCGTGCTCTCTCTCTCTCTCTCTCTCTCTCTCTCTCTCTCTCTAAAATAGAAAAATAAAAAAAATAAAAGAAATACTTTTTAAAAAATAGGCAAAGGATCTGGATGGACATTTTTCCAAAGAAGACATACAGATGGCCAACGGATACACAAAAAGATACTCAACATCACTAATCAGGGAAATGGAAATCAAAACCACAGTGAGATATCACCTCATACGTTTTAGAATGGCTATTATCAAAAAGACAAGAAATACCAAGTGTTGTCAAGGATGTAGAAAAAAGGGAACCCTCATTTCCTGTTGGAATATAAATTGATGCAGCCACTATGGAAAGCAGTATGGAAGTTCCTCAAAAAGAATTTAAAACATAACTACCATAGGATTCAGCAGTTCTACTTCTGGGTGTTTGTCCAAAGAAAACAAAAACACTAACTCAAAAAGATATCTGCACCCCCATGTTCACTGCAGCATTATTTACAATAACCAAGATATGGAAACAATCTAAATATCTACTGACGGATGGAATGAGTAAAGAAGAACATTTTTCAGCCATTAGAAAGAATGAAATCTTACTATTTGTAACAACATGGATGGACCTTGAAAGCATTATGCTATGTAAAATAAGTCAGACAAAGACAAACACTGTATGATCTCCCTTATATGTGGAATCTAAAACAAGCAAATAACAATAAACCACAAGCTCATAGAAAGAGAGAACAGATTGGTGATTGCCAGAGGCTGAGGGTGGAGGGAGTGGGTGAAATGCATGAAGAGGAGTCAAAAGGTACAAAATTCCAGTTATAAAATAAATAAATCATAGGGATGTAGTGTACGTAATAAGAAAAAAATTCTGTAACTATGTATGGTGATGATGTTACCTAGACTTATTGTGGTGACCATTTTGTAATATATACAAATATTTTATCATTATGTTGTACACCTGAAACTAATATAATGTACATCAATGATACCTTAATTTAAGCCTTCTAAAACTAAGTCCCTGATGTCCTCATCCCCCTCCCCTCCATGAACATCTGTTCTTTCTTCAGTCCTCCATATCTCAATGAAGAGCAATTCTGATCTTCTAGAAATAGAAACCTGGGAGTCATCCTTTACTCCTTTCTTTCTCTCATATCCCACACCCAGTCTAAGCAAGCTGTGTTTTCTCTCCCTTCAAAATATATCCAGAAACCAACCATTTATAACTATCATTTCACCCTTCCGGACTCAAGTAACAGCTATTTCTCACTGTCTTCTTGCAATAGTTTCTTCATTGTTCTCCACGATTGTGCCTTTGCTCCTCTACAGACCATTCTCAATATGGCAGCAGCATGAAACAGTTAAAGCAAAAGTCAGATCATGTCACTTCTCTGTCTAAAACCTCACAGTGGTTTCCCATTTCATTCTAAGTAAAAGCCAAAGTGCTTTCAGTGACCTACAAGGTCCTATAGAATCTTTGCTCACACGTATCCCTTAACTCTCTAACCTCCTCTCGTACTGCTTTTCTTCTCACTCTGCTAGCATCTATATTCTTTCTCAAACGTGGTACACTCCCATATCAAGGCCTGTGTACCTGATGTTGTCTCTTCCTAGAAGGCTCTTTTGCAGATATTTATATTGCTTACTCCTTTATCTTCCTCAGGTCTTTATTCAAGTCATCTCAAGTTCACCTTCTCATGGAGACCTTTGCTATTTAAGATTGTTGCTTTTCTCTCCCACTGCCTCTGCAACCCCACCACCCAGTCAAAAACCAGAGTAAAACTCTCTATTCCCTGCCTTATTTTTCTCTAACAAATTTATCATCTGGTATATTTTATACCTTACATATCTTGTTTAGTTTGTTTTCTGTCCACTAGAAAATGATTCACGCAATCGTGGATTTTGCCTGTTTTGTGAGTGGTTTTTTGTTTAATTTTTTAAAACGTATTTATTTATTTATTTATTTAGAGAGAGAGAGAGAGCAGGGGGAGGGGCAGAGAGAGGGAGAGAGAATCCCAAGAAGCCTCCACACTGTCAGTGAAGAGCCTGATGTGTGGCTTGAACTCACGAACCACGAGATCGTGACACAAGCCAAAACCAAGAGTCGGACCTTAACCGACTGAGTCACCCAGGCACCCCTGTTTTGTGAATGGTTTTATTTTTAGTGTTAGAACAATTCCTAGCACATGGTAGCCTTTCATTAAAGGGAAAAAGTTTAATCTCTGTATGTTTGCCTTAGTTTTAAGTACCCAGAGGTTAATAGCCTTTTAGATATGAATTGTTCTGCAGAGTAACTGATGTACCATTAAAAGTAGAGATTTCAGAGAGTTTTTGATCCGTGGCTTAAAAATTGTGTTGTACATATTGGATATAAAGTGTATACCTTTTAACAAGATAGAGAAAGGATGTTTCCTAAAAATATTCTTGGGTGTAGGTATCTTTATAACATAGATTGATGGAGACTTGCTGATAAATGTCCCTTCCTAAAAACATGTCATCCAGGATGATGATGTTGATGGTAGTGGTGTTGATGGGATTAAGTATGGAGACGAAAACTGTGAGCCAGTTGGGAAAGTCTGATCACAAGTTGCAGTAAAACTTAAGGCAACCCAACTTACCAAGAAATGCAGAAGTCACTTGAAAATGGTCAAAGTAACCCAACAGAGCAGTTGGGGAGGAATGTTTTGGTAAACTGAAAATTGACTCCTGATTGGAAAAGTGTGTTGTGACTTTTACAGAAGATTTTTAATGTTATATATGAATGGACTCACCTCTTTTCTTCCAGGAGAGTCAGTAGGGTATGATGATATACAGAAAGTTGGGGAAATCAAGGGATACCAGGTGATATGATAATGTGATAACCTGGGATGCTGAGTTCAGTAAACAAGAAGAGAGAGGCAGGAGAAGTCTTCCCTGCAACTGTGAGAGTTTAAGTACGGTATCTTGGATTAAAAAAACAAAGATACTAAAATTGTATAACCTAAAATTAGAGTCTACAAATTCAGTAGCCCATCCTGAGAAGTGGCAGAGAAATCTGAACTAAGATATCCAGGGCTAATTAGGCACCTTTTGTTGCTTTCCTTATGCCCTTCTCCTTCATCCCCTTTCTTGGTGTGGGCATCAGGCCCACAGAAACCCAGAGAACGGAGAATGATCTGTGGAGTACACAGCCTGCTGAAATCTCCCTCTGCTTTTACAGAGGGCAGCTGGCAACT
This sequence comes from Prionailurus viverrinus, assembly GCF_022837055.1. Taxonomy (NCBI): domain Eukaryota; kingdom Metazoa; phylum Chordata; class Mammalia; order Carnivora; family Felidae; genus Prionailurus; species Prionailurus viverrinus. The sequence continues at coordinate 89,363,782 of NC_062563.1, read as the reverse complement.
GTGCACTATCCTTAAGTAGCAAATTGTCTGGAGAGGGATCATAGGACTTAATCTCTAAATCTGCAACTGGCTAATTGCATAGATGCTAGGGTTGGAAGGCTTAGATGGGCCAAACTGACTCCTTGAAATGTGGATTTTCTTTTCTTTTTTAACTTCCCAGTCTGGAACAGCATAAACTAGTTGTGGTTTTACGTTAGTCGTATCCTGTAATGTGCTGAGTGGCATAGGCTTCAGAGATTTCTTTATTGTGGCTCCTGCTTTTTATGAGTTTATGGTAATAGAACTAAAAACGTCTTGGCAAAAAGTCAGATGTGGCAGAGGTGAAGCCATTAACCTTTTTTTCCTACTTCATCTTTCCCATTTCCTGCCCCTCCCCCCCCCAGAATCCAGTAGTAATTATAAATATGCACATACTTCTAATCTCTTATGCACATACTGCATCTTGAGTTGTGTACTGTCTTAACCATCTTTTAGGTGCACGGCCTTTGGGAGAGAAGTAGAGCTCATTGCTTTTCAGGAGCCAACCCCTATTAGTATTGAAGAGATCTTCTTTGGGCTCAGAGATGATAGAACAGAGTTTCTGGTAGAGCTGAGCCTAAAATTGCTTACAGTGGCAAAGATTGGCATTGTTTCACCCACACTTTTGTCCTCCTCTTGAGGCCCCAGAATAGAGTGCCTGACAGATTAGAATCCAATTTGGGGACTAATAGTAGAGCCACCTCCTGTTCACTACCCCAAGATGGAGAACGTTGAGGGGAAGTCAGAATATATGTGATGATGCCAGAAACTAGGTTATCCTGGGAAAGTCTCTTCCTTACATTTTAATTTCTCCAGTGTAAAATGAAAAAATTAGGTTAGATAATATTCATGTTCCCTTTGATGTCTTATGTTCTGTGATTGTGGATCATCTTTACTGGCTTTAGACTGGCCCTTTTTCAAGATGGTTTCTTCCTTAATTTCTTATAGATACTTGCTTAGAATCCCTTTATTTCAGTTTTAGAAGATAACATGTATTTAATAGGAAGAGTTTTAGCTTTCCTATCACTGATGATCCTCAGTTTATAACACAGGATCTACCCAATTCCTTTAGTTAAATTAATATTTATCAATCCACATGTCTATGTCTCATAGAATTTATTTGACTCTGTTGGAAAAAAAAAAAACAATATTGATGTCAGGAGTCTCCCTGCTTGCTTTCTTTTCTTGAAAACCTGAGGTAAGGATCTTGCTTATCCCCGTGGAACTGCCATCTAGCTGTTACAGCTTTCCACAGCTACCTTGCTTTAGGGAGTTCTAGCAATGATCTATTATTCTATTGCCTAGAGCAAGATGTTCCTGGAAAAGAAGCCTCTGAATGTTCAGCCAATTTAGCAATTCATTGGCTGAGTGTTCTGAGGTACTTCAGGATATTATGTGCAAAATTGACATTTGTGTGGTCACTGCCCAAGTAGAAGCACCATGAAAGATGACTGGATTAGGAGGATGTAAAAGACTAGGCAAAAGAGTTTTGAGAAAATTATTTCCAGGTTAAAAAGAGGAAATCAGTAAGTCATGAACAGGCAAAACTTCACATAAGCATCTTCAAGATCAGTGTCCCTTTGGATCTACCTCTTTGATTGCTTCTTCTCAGGCTCTTTTCTTCCAGGGGAAGATGGGGAGGTGAGGAGAGGTTCTTTTTTTCTATCCATTTCTTAATATCGTACTTCAAGGTTCCCTCAGTTCTGTGAGTCCTCTGTTCTTCCTACCCTCCATATTCTGCCCAGCTCAGGAAAGAAAAATGTGTGTGTGTGTGAGAGAGAGAATAATGCCCTGCTCTCCCAGAGATGGCCACATCTTAATCCCTGGCACCTGTGACTAATGTTACCTGTAGGACAAAAGAGACTTCACAAATAGGATGTTGAGGACTTTGAGAGGAGAAGATAATCCTGGATTATCTGGGTAAATGCAGTCTAATCTCATGCGTCCTTAAAAGCAGAAGGAGGCAGAAGAGTGGATCAGAGAGATGAGATGGAAGAAAAAGTGTGAGATGAGAGATGAGATTCAAAGTGTGAGAGGGGTTTGACCTACCTCGCTGGTTTTGAAGGTAGAAGGAAGCCATGAGCCAAAGAGTATGGTGGCCTCTAGAGGCTAGGAATGACCCTCAGCTGACAGCCAGCAAACAAATGGGGATCTCAGTCCTGTGCCCACAAGAAACTGAATTGTCAACAACCTACATGAACACAGAAACGAATCCTCCCCTAGAGCCTCCAGAAAGGAATGCAACCTTCCCAACACCTTGATTTTAGCCGGGTAGGGGGAGACCATGGTGTACTTCTGCTTTACAGAACTGTGAGATGATAAATGTGTGTTGCTTAAGTCACTAAATTTGTGGTGATTTGTAATGGACGCAATAGAAAACTAACACAACGTACATTACGTGTTTTGTTGCCAAAGTCAAAAACTTTGCATATGCTATTCAATAATACATTGCAGTAGAGGGAAAAAAAGCGTGTGATCTGTATGTTTAGACAAAGCTGAGTTTGAATCTTGCCTCTATCATATCCTACTGAATGACTTTGAGAAAATAATCTTCTTGAACTTTTTTTTCTTTTGGAAAATAGCTATAATACCGGCTAGCTTGGAGTAGGGGGCAGAATGAGATAGCACATGTAAAGTGCCTGGCTTACTATACAATTCAATATATGATAGTGATTACTATTGTAAAAATTAAAGCCAACACTGATATATTTTAGCTGTCAAAAGAAACACCATACTTAGCTACAACATCAAAGAAACAAGCAACAACAGAAAAAAATAGATAAATTGGACTTCCATCACAATTAAGACTTTTTTGTTTCTAAAGACTATCACGAAAGTGAAAGACAGCGGATACAATAGGAGGTATTACCTTGGACATAATACAAGGGACTAGTATTCAGAAGAATACTATAAATTTATGTCTCAAAAATAAAAAGACAAATTACCCAGTTTAAAAGTGGGCAACAGATTTAAATAGACATTTCCCCCAAAAGTGTATACAACATCTTCAGAAATGTAAATTAAAACCATAGTGCAATACCACTCTACATCCACTAGGATGGCTGTAATCAATAAAATGAAAAGAGAACAAACATTGGTGCAGATGTAGAAAAATTAAAACCTTGCACCTTGCTGGCGGAAATGTAAAGTGGTGCTGCCTCTGTGGAAAACAGTCTGGTGATTCTTCAAAAAGTTAAACAGACTATCATATGACCCAGCTTCTGGTACGTACTCAAACGAATTGAAAATAGGGATTCAAACAAAAACCTGTCCTTGAGTAGTCAAAGAATAACACTATTTACCATAGTCAAAAGGGGAAACGACCCAGATTCCATCAACTAATGAATGGATACACAAAAGGTGGTGTATACGTACAATGGAATATTGTTTGGCCCTAAAAAGGAATGGAGTAATAATACCGGGTACAACATGGATGAACTTTGACACGAAAGTAATCAGATGCAGTAGGCCACAGAGTCTGTAATTCCATTTATCTGAAATACCCAAAGTAAGTGAATTTATAGAGACAGAAAGCAGATTAGTGGTTGTCAGGGACAGGGGAATGAGGAGGGACTGCTTAATGGATGTGGGTTTTCCTTTGAGGTGACGAAAAAGTTCTATGACTAGATAGTAGTAGTTATTGTACAACATTGTGGAGGTACTTGGTACCATTAAATTGTATGCTTTAAAATAGTTGAAATGGTAAATTAAGTTTCGCTTTTGATGATCCAGAAATGCTAAGGAGTAGTCAGTGCGTGTGTGTGCGTGGAGGAGGCGGGGTGCACACACACCTACATGTGCACATGCAGATGCAGAACTAGGATCAAGGAGTGGAAGAATTTTGGAAGTCTTAGAATAAGTGATATTGTTAAAGATATTGGAATATACATGGGTGCAGATTTTATAGCATGTAGGGAAATACTCCAAGAATGGGATTTAACTTGGGTACTATCATGACATAGCATCTAGCTGCTTTTATTTAGAAGGTCGGATTAGGGAGTAAACTAGGCAGGAACCAAAAATATTTGTTAGGATGTGTGTTTAGACTAATTTTCCGTAAGTCCGCTTTAGTGAGGAGCATGTAAACAGAGATTAACTGGAAGACAAAGTGTCAGAAGAAATGAGAAGCATTTATCGTTAACTTGGCACCAAATGGTGGGAACCGAATGAATCCCCTGTAGTAGCCGGATCATTCTCTCCTCCATCCAAGTTCCCTTTCCTATCTGTTTCTTCTGTGTCTCTTTCCTTCTATAGAAAATTTTGTTGTGTGGCCGTTTGCATCAGTCACAGAAATAGAGAAAAATGAAAGCAGGAAAGCTTCAGGGCAGTTTTGTGTTGCTGTAGAATGTAAACATCACCCCTTGGTCAGAGGGAGTCTTAGTCTGTTAGGGCTGCTATCACAAAAATACCACAGACTGGATGGCTTAACCAACAAACATTTATTTCTCACAGTTCTGAAGGCTGGGAAGTTCAAGATCAAGACACTGGAAGATTTGGTGTCTAGTGAGGGCCCACTTCCTGCTCATTGATGGTCATCTTGCTGTGTCCTCACTTAGCGAAAGGGGTGAGAGAGCTCTCCCGAGTCTGCTTTATAAGGGCATTAATCCCATTCATTAGAGCTCCACCCTCATGACCCAATCACTCCCAACGGCTCCGCTTCCTAGTACTATCACATTGAGGATCAGGATTTCAACATGTGAATCTGGGAGGGACGCAATTATTCAGTTCAGAGCATAAGGCTTTCCTTTAATTTTTCATAATTCTGCTTGAGAGGACTTATTTCCTAAGGTTTTTAATTACTCTCTTTTCCATCAGATTTACCATCTTTTAATGTTAGTAGAAATTATTTTTTGCTTATGATAATAAAAAATTGTTTTCAGTAATTTCCTAATGCATTTATAGTCATCATCTTCATTTATAGAAAACACCTTTCTTTTCCCGCTAATAAAAAGAAGAACTAGATATAAAAATCTATCTGAAGTAGTTTAGATATTGTGAAGAACTGCCTGCCTAGTACAATAGAGGAAAGTAATAATGTTGGGATATTAGGAACCTCCCTAGAAATGTACATATATGGAAACTGTTATCAGCCGTGAATAAACTAGGTCTCCTCTTGGCCCAGAATACCGACCGATTGTTTTCATTTACTTAAAAACCCTTAAGTTCCAGCAGCCTAATGAGAGATAGGAAAAAGAAAGCAATAATAGTTACATGCCCTAAGAGCTTTATGTGAATTAACTCACTTAATCCTTCCAACACCTCAGTGAGGTAGACACTACTTTTATTCTCTTTTATAGATGTCCTATTAGAAGCAGACTCCGTTAGCAAGGTCATTGTACTTTAACGTGTTCCTTCTTACTTACCACTTCTGCCGCCACTCCATCACTTATTTATTGCATAGTTGTCCCTCTTCCACCTTTCTTAGGACTCTTGGCTTAGGCTCTCGGTATATCTACAGTAAACGAGTGTTGATTTTGAAAATTACTAATGCCATAAAACATGAGAAGCTAAGCCTGAGATGGCTCCAGAAGTGATCCATTATTGTAGAAAGGAGGTAGCGTTTGGGGTTGCTAGTTCTGGTTGGGCATATACAGGAGACACATGCGCATTTCCTTGAGGAAGTAAAAGGTAAAAGCAGAAGATATTTAGGTGTTGTGGTGTTTGTTGAATTTCCCTTCTTTGAGGTCTCTGCACAGGAGACTTTTTCACTTCAGAGTATTTTAAGGACTTTATGCATTCCGGTGTATAAAGCTCTCAAATGAGTCGACTATTTTAACTCAGCAGTTTTGATGAATTTCAACAATGGACTCTGGGAGTCAGGATGACTATGTCTTTATGGTGGAAGATCTTCTCCTGTAGTTTATATTCTATTTTGTAAGCATATATGTTATGTTTTATATAATGTTTTATGTTAAAACATTAAGGAGTATTTGCCAGACACAAACTTTATGAAGTGTCATTAACTTTGTATTACTCCTCTAGTGTACATGTTGATATAAATACATTGAACTTAAAAAACGAATTTTTTTTAATGTTTGTTTATTGTTGAGAGAGAGAGAGAGAGAGAGAGAGAGAGAGAGAGAGAGAGACAAAGCATGAGCAGGGTGGGGGATTTCAGAGAGAGAGGAAGACACAGTATCTGAAGAAGACTCCGGGCTCTGAGCTGTCAGCACAGAGCCCGACGCAGGGCTTGAACTCATGAACTGTGAGATCATGTCCTGAGCTGAAGTTGGACACTTAACTGAGCCACCCAGGCACCCCTAAATCCACTGAACTTTTAATTAAGCCCAAGGCACTGTGCCAAACTTTGGGTGGAAACATATAAAAGAACTGATCCTTATCCTTGGCATGTATTCTAATAGGAGAACAGTATATACAGCATCAGGCTCTTGAATTCCTAAGGTAAAGAATGCCTACTTACGTCTGGCCTGAAGAAAAAAACGGGGGTTGGGGGTTGCTCTTGCAGAGTTTTCTACACTTTGCCAGAGAGATCAGACATTGAATGAGTAATTTTGAATAAAGTGAGCCGGATAATGAGGGAGCTTTAACCTAGATGTTAGTGACATTTAAGAGTAGCTCAGTAAAATTTAGCTGGGGGAGGGAGTGGAAGTCCCATGGTGAATGCATGATGACTCCAAAGCAGAAGAGGGTGAGGCATGCATGGCCAGATGTTCCAGAACCATATAGACCAAGTTAGGGTTTTAGACTATATCGTAAAAGTAATGGGAAGCCATTAAAGATTTTAAGAAAAGGATATGATGAGACTTGAGTTTTTAAAAGGTTATTCTAATTGTAATGTGGAGGGATTGAAGGAGGGCTATCACAGACTTGGGAACATAAACTAAGAGGCTCCTTTGTTTATTATGAGAGATAACTTCAATATGGTCCTGATCCTAAAATGTGCACTAAAGTGAGCACCTAAAACATGAAGTGATAATAATCTCATTTATAAACACAGATGCAAATATCTTAAATAGAATTCAACTTTAATAGAATTATATTGAAATTCCTAGCTAGTAATTAGGAAATGTTAACATGTTTTCCCAGAATTGTAGAGATTGAGAGCAAATGGCAACTCACTACCAATTATAAGAGATAGAATTTTTGAACATGCAGGCTTAGATGTAACTGAACAAATTGCTAGTCTTTCTGGAGAAGAGTTTAGCAGTATACAACAAAGATCATAAAGCTAACCACTAAGTTTTTACCTAAAAATACTTTTTTATCTTTATAAAATTACCCAAAGGGGCTAAAGGGGAGAAGAGGGGTTAAAACTTAAAGTATTTGTAGCTACTACTTTTGATTAAAAACAAAAACAAAACAAAAAACAGTACAAATATCTAACAGTTGAGAAGAGTTAAACTGTTTGTTGGATGTTAATCATAATGTTCTAATTAAAATCACGTATTTGTGGACCACGTTCATGCATGTAAGGAGCACAATACATACAAAAAGTACAACAAAGTAATGGTAAAAAATAGAAGATCAGAGGAACTCCTGGTGGGCTCCGTCAGTAGAGCATGTGACTCTTGATCTCAGGGTCATTAGTTCAAGCCCCACGTTGGTCATGGAGCCTACTTAAAAAAAAAAAATAAAAATAAATAGAAGAGCAGAAAAATGGCTTATCCATAATGATATCATTATATACAAATGTATTCTTGAGGGTTTTTTTTTTAATCTTTATTTATTTTTGAGAGAGAAACAGAGTGTGAACAGCGGAGGGGAAAGGAGAGAGGGAGACACAGAATCTGAAGCAGGCTCCAGGCTCTGAGCTATCAGCGCAGAGCCTGATGCGGGACTCGAACTCATGAACCACAAGAACATGACCTGAGCCGAAGTCAGACACCCAACCGGCTGAGCCACCCAGGCGCCCCTATAAATGTATTTTTGTAATGGTGAAGATAACGATGCAGATGTTATGAAGCACGTGTAGAGTTTGGGGAGTTATTTCAGGTGAAGTCACGTATGACTCAGTTTTATCAACTGTGTAATGAGGATATTGGATTATAAAGGTATATATTTTCATGATACATGAATTAGTTTAAATGGGTAATATATATGAATATATCTTGGGAGCTACCTTAATCTGGATCAGCCTATTAAGGGTGAAAGAGGTTCCTCCTTTCTTTCATCTCTCCCCAGGGAGAAAAATGTGTTCAGGAGTTTTAGGACTCTGGGACCATGCTGCTTGCTCCCCCTTTTGGAACAGGAGAACAAGACAGGACAGAGGCCCTAGTCATGTGCTATCTAAACTAGAACAGAAGTTCTGAGCCCTGGAATTCTGATCCTTTTATTTCACTGGCTTCTTGGGATCGTTTGAATCAGCTAGTGTTCAGCTATTGAAAAGGCACCTATTTAATTTGGTCTATGGAAATAGTGGCACAGCTGTCCAAGGGCGTATGTACCATGGACTTTGTTACAGTGCTGTTTATAATGACGAGACTTTGGAGCAATTTGCTTAAATTTTTAATTAAATCAAATCTGAATTTGATATGTTTAATCTGATTAAGTAAATCATGATACACGGACGCCATATGGTATGCTGTGGTACGCACCCCAGATGTAATGAGGATTAAGTGAACTGGTATTTATAAAGCACCTAGAATAGTGCCTAGTACATAGTAATCACTGTGCTTTTAAAAAATGATGTATTCAAACCACAGAATATGATGAACTTGTTAAAAAATGACGATACACATTTGCGTTTATTTACAGTTCAGTTGGTCACAATGTATTGTTGACCGAAAGTAGGTCATAACACATCATCTGTGATATTACTAAAAGAAAGGTCAGGAAGGATATATTAAAAATTATTTTTTAATTAAATTTTCTTAAGAACACAGAGCCAGAAATACAGCCTAATTTTTCTAACATCTGACTTCCCTGACAGTAAGTCAGAATTGGGTTGTGTATGACCTTGAGAGATTTCTTTAATGCTAAGGATTTTCAAGGATTTGCTCAGAGCAACTCTTGGTCCACGTGGCTGTGAAAGTCAAAGTAGATTCTTATGGGCCTTGTTTTTATTTTGATTAAGAGTGAGGTTTTCGGGCTCAAACTGATTGGTCCCGCTTACTTGGAAATGAAGGAGCTTTGGGGTTAAAGGACAAGTGGCACCCTGCTGAACTTGCCATGGGTGGGGGTGTTTAGATATAACTAATAGATCACAAAGTTCCTTTGAGGGAAATCTGTCAGAATCTCTTTCCAACCAGAGTCCTATCTGGGGAGATTAATTCCAGTTATCCCTTATGAGGTTGTGAGGATTGAATAAGTCAACATATGTGTGTATATATATGTTATTTATATATATATATTATATATATATATATATATATATAATATAATTTATTGTCAAATTGGTTTCCATACAACACCCAGTGCTCATCCCAACAGGTGCCCTCTTCAATGCCCATCACCGACATTCCCCTCTCCCCCACCCCCCCATCAACCCTCAGTCTGTTCTCAGTATTTAAGAGTCTCTTATGGGGGCGCCTGGGTGGCGCAGTTGGTTAAGCGTCCGGCTTCAGCCAGGTCACGATCTCGCGGTCCGGGAGTTCAAGCCCCGCATCGGGCTCTGGGCTGATGGCTCAGAGCCTGGAGCCTGTTTCCGATTCTGTGTCTCCCTCTCTCCCTGCCCCTCCCCCGTTCATGCTCTGTCTCTCTCTGTCCCAAAAATAAATAAACGTTGAAAAAAAAAATTAAAAAAAAAAAAAAAAGAGTCTCTTATGGTTTGTCTCCCTCCCTCTCTGTAACTTTTTTTCCCCCTTCCCCTCCCCCATGGTCTTCTGTTAAGTTTCTCAGGATCCACATATGAGTGAAAACATATGAATAAGTCAATATATTTAAAGCACTTAGAAGAGTACGTAGCTGAGGTGCCTGGGTGGCTCAATCTAGGTTAAGTGTCTGACTCTTGGTTTCAGCTCAGCTCATGATCTCCACAGTGTGGAGCCTGCTTGGGATTCTCTTCCATCCCTCTCTCTCTCTGCCCCTTCCCAACACACATTCTCTCTCTCCCTTTCTCTCTCTCTCTCTCTCTCTCTCTCTCTCCCCCCTTCTCTAAACAAACAAACATAAAAAAAAGAACACCTAGCATATAGTAAGCACTATGTATGTTTCTTATTGTTGTTTTTGTGTTTTTGTCTGAGCCATGAAGTATTAAATGGAGCAGAATTCTAGTGAAGTATCCATCACCCTGTGACTATTGCCACTCAACCAAAAGACAGGGAGAAATGACATTTTTTCCTCAGTGTTTTTGACTAATACCAAAAAATATTGGAAAGGAAGAAACACAGCTGTCTTTATTAACAGATTGTATCGTCTTCAGCCTAAAAACTTCAAGTAAATTGTCCGAAAAACAATATAGGCATACATTGGAGATACTGCAGGGTCAGTTCTGGACCTCCACATAAAAGTAAATTTCTCAATAAAGCGAGTCAAATGAATTTTTTTGTTTCCCAGCACATATAAAGGTTATGTTCAGACTGTATCATAGTCTATTAAGTATGCAATAGCCTTGTCTAAAAAAAAGTATGTTAAAAGTATTTGTTAACCTTATTTAAAGAATACTTAATTGCTAAAAAAATGCTAACCATCATCTGAGCATTTAACCAGTCATAACCACTGATCACAGATCACCATAACAAATATAATAATGATGAAAAAGTTTGAAATAGTGCGAGAACTACCAAGATGAGACCTAGAGACATACAGTGAGTAAATGCTTTGGAAAATGGTGCCTGTAGACTTGCTTGACACCAGGGTTGCCAAAAACGTTCAATTTGTAGGAAACACAATGTCTCTGAAGTGCAAGAAAGTGAAGCACAATAAAACAAGATATGCCTATGTACTAATAAAACGTGGTCAGCAAGATGGCCAGACATAAAATTAATGTACTAAAACACATAGTTTTCCTACATAACAGCAAATATCAATAGAGGAAAAAATCTCATTTATAATAAGAACAAAATCAGTAGAATTCCTGGGAATAAACCTAACTAGAAATGTACAGCGTCTATAGGAAAAAATTATGAAACTTTGTGAAAGGGTATAAAAGAAGTATAAATGGAGAGCTACACCATGTTCCTGGATTGGAAGATGAAGGACTTTTGGCAATATTTTCTCCTCGAAACTAATCCATGCAGTCAGTGGGATACCAGTCAAAGACCCTGTGGAACTGTTTTTATGAAAATTAATAGGCTGATTCTCAAACTTCTGTGGAAGATATAATATGTGAGAATAAAGAAGAAGATTTTTAAGAATAGCTATCATATTAGAATCCTTACTATGTGTCGGGTAGTGGTTGAAGTACCTTACATGTGTTTACTCATCTAATACTCCAAATAGTAAAATGTAGGAACGGGTAGTATCATCATTTTTCAGATCATGTCTACTAGAACAATACAGAGCGATTAAGTAACCTGCCCAAGGTTAGTAAATAACAAGGTTAGTAACACCCAACTAGTAAATAACGCAGCTGGGATCTTACCATAGTCTGATTTCAGCCCCCGTTCTTAACCACTGCAGTCCTGCCTGTATACCAAGGGGATATTTTCACCACTCAATATCAAACATCATATAAAGCTATAAATTAAAAATTATGATTTGGGTGCAAGAATAAAGTAGCACACTAGGAAAAAATAGACCCATGGGAATTTTGCTTATTTATGATAAAGGGGCAATTTCAAATCAGTCAGGAAAATATTAGTAAGTTGTGCAGAGGCAATTTACTATCTCTTTGGGGAAAAACTTAAATTAGATCCCTGCTTTATACCGTGCCCATAAATAAATTTCAAATGTATTAAAAACCTAAACATTAAAAGTATTAAAAGAAAAATAGGAGAATATTTTTATGCTCTCAGAGTAGGAAAAGACTTACTAACTAAAATACAAAATCTAAGGCCATAAAATAAGATTGACAAGATTTAAGACTTTAATATGATAGAAGACAGCATAAACAAAGTTAAGTCACAGTCCGAGAGAATAATGGCAGTATCTGTAATGGAATAATGATTAATATCCAGAATATATAAAAAACTCTAAGGACTCAATAAGAAAAAAACTAACAACCAGCAGAAAAATGATCAAAGCGTATCATATCAACAGATAGTTGGGAAAATAAAAACTAAAATTGCCCTTCCCCAAATAAAAAGATACTTACCTTCACTATTAAGGGAAATTAAAATAATAATGAGGTATCATTTTTCAACTATCAAATTAATAAAAAAATTTTGAATGTATAATATCTAGTGTTGAAAAAAGAAGAGAAGAAACTGATACTATTTGAAGCTATCAAATGGGGTACAAATTGGTGCAGCGTGTTTGAGGACAGTTTGGCAATAACTATCAATATTTTAAAATACACCTTCCATTTTATCTCTAATAATTTTACCTCTCACCTGTGTACAAGAATACAAATATAAAATATTCATTATAGGAGTGCCTGGGTGGCTCAGTTGGTTAAGCGACCGACTTCAGCTCAGGTCATGATCTCACGGTTTGTGGGTTTGGGCCCTGCGTTGGGCTCTGTGCTGACAGCTCAGAGCCTGGAGCCTGCTTCAGATTCTGTGTCTCCCTCTCTCTGCCCTTCCCCTGCTTGTGCGCTCACTCTCTCCCTCCCTCTCTATCTCTCAAAAACAAATAAACATTGGGGTGACTGGGTGGCTCAGTCAGTTAAGCGTTCAACTTTGGCTCACATGATCTCACGGTTTGTGAGTTAGAGCCCCATGTCAGGCTCTGTGCTGACAGCTCAGAACCTGGAGCCTGCTTTGAATACTGTGTCTCCCTCTCTCTCTGCCCCTCCCCAACCTGTGTGCTCTCTCGCTCTCTCTCTCTCTCTCTGTCTCTCTCTCACACACACACACACACACAAATAGACATCAAAACAAATTTTAAAAAATTCATTATACTACTATGTGTAACAGGGAGAAAGTAGAACAAACCTAAATATCCATTGGTAGGAGAATGACTAAATTATGGGCCATTCACAGTTGGTATATTACACATCCCTTAAAAAGGGGGAGGGAGGGGTGCCTGGGTGGCTCAGTCCGTTAAGTGTCTGACTCTTGATTTTTGGCTCAGGTCTTGATCTCGCAGGTTGTGGGTTCGAGCCCCATGTTGGGCTCTGCACTCACAGTGTGGAGCCTGCTTGGGATCCTTTCTCTCTGTCCTCTCTCACTTGTGCTGTCCCTCTCTCAAAATAAATAAATAAACTTAAAAAAAGAAAAAAGGTGGAGACAGTATATATACCAGCATGTAAAGATCTCCAAGACATAGGAAGTTTAAAAAGATAAGTCACCAAACAATACTTAAAGTAAAACTTCCTATCTATATGCAGATATCTATCGATATTGTGCATGTTAACAATGAGATCACCCCTCCATCTTGAAGAAGAAAGAGTTTTCAGAAGGGAGAAACTTTTATTTGATTGCCTTCTTTCACTGAGAATGTGTTTTCGTATTATTTGCATACTTCTTCAAACTACAGTTAATTTTAGAGGATAAATTTAGAGGTAAAAAATCCCTCTTAGATAATTTGGTTCATCTCTTGTCTTTCTTTCTGCAGGTTTATCCTCTGTAGAATAGCACAAAAAGAACAGTCTCTTCACCTAACTGCAAACAGTCTTCCTGGGGGAATTTAGTTCACAAGTAGAAACTTAGGAAAAATCAGAAAAACATTCGGTTTATAGTGAATTTTCCTTTGCCTAATTTCATCCCTTTACACCTAGTTAGTTTAAGTCTCTTGAGATGTTTACCTTGCTCTCCTCCTGGAAGTCACGTTCTTTAAATATCTAGAGAATAGTCATACGATTGTATTGTGTCTTTTCTATTTCTATATAGAAAACATTATTATACACATATCCTCTATCATGAAACCCCCAAAACACTTTTCGGGAGCAGGCAAAATAGAGAGGAAATGAATCTAATGAATGATGATATATCTATCCGCTTCTCTTATCTATACTATTGAAATGTATGTTATACCTATAAGAGGCCCTTAGTAGATACTGCATGAATTATCTTCATCTAAATATTTAGGGGCTTCTTTAGAATTCCCTTTTTTCCCCCCTCTGTGTGTGCTGTGAAAAGAACAGTGGCATTGTCATTAGAAAAGCCAGGGAAATTTGACCCTCTGGATTTTGGCAACTCAGAAGACTTTTCCACTTGAAGAATCTGAAAGACTCGTGTTTTCTTCTCTCCCAAGCATGTCAGGGTATCATTTCAGCTGGCTCAAACTGTATTACATTGGAAACTTCCTGTTTTATATTAGAAACTGCCAGGGTGGATATAATCTTATATTCAGGACTTCAGGAGTACATACTAATTTCTTCAGAAGCCAATCTATTGTTTTTAATATATTATTATTTAATATCATGTAAAATATATTATTTAATATATTATTATTTAATATCATGTAAAATTGAGACATACATGTTCAGGATTCTGTTCAAATTCTCTGTGCACCCTTAGACAAATCCATAACCACTCTTAACCTTCAGTTCTTCATCTTTAAGGGGATATCTTCATATTTATTTTACAGACAATTACAAAGTATGATTATTATTTGAAAGCCTCCTTCTAAGTATTTAACTTTCACCTCTTTTGTACAGTCTCTTTCACTATATTCTGAAAAAAACAAATATAAAAGTTTTCTTTCTCTCTTCTTAACTTATTCTATGTGCAATCATCTAATCTGTTTAAAATAAATACATTAGAAGAGACTTCAAAATGTCATCTGGTCCAATAATCAGCCTCAGGGGAGCGGAAGCTTCAAGAACTTTAGGAGAGAATCAGCTTTCCTCTTCTTGAAAAATCTAGGAAAATACAAACTTCACATCTTCCTTTTTTAGTCATTCAGCATGAGACCCCTGATATTCAGGCAGTAGCGTTCCAGCTCTTACTGTGTTATTAAACACCAACTGTGGTGATCCTTGAGCACAGAGAACAGTATCTACTCGTATGAACACTCCTTAGACTTAATGAAGAATTTTCACTTGCCCATTAATCATTTGTGTTAGTTATCTGCTATTGCATAACAAAGTACTTCAAAACTTGGTATAAAATGACACATATTTATGATCTTACAGTCTCTGTGGGTCAAGAATGAGTGTGGCTTAGCTGTGTTCTCTGGCTCTGGGTCTCCCACAAAGCTGCTGTCACTTCAAGAAGGATTCATTTCCTTACTTACTCAGTGACTGTTGGAGGACCCAGTTCCTTACAGGTTGTACCCCAAGGCCTCCCTCAATTGTTCAAGAGCTACTGGCCACAGACAGACCTGTAGTTCCTTGCCTTCTGTGCCCCTCCATAGAGCGTCGCACAGCATGGTACCTTGTTTCATCAGAGCAAGCGAGTGGGAAACAGAGAGTATGATAGTAAGATGGAAGTCACAGTCTTCTGGAACTTCGTCACAGAAGTGACGTACCATCACTTTTGTCATGTTCTATTCTTTCCTTCTAGTCTGGGCTTAAGGAAGTGCTAATCCTTTCCCTGCTGACATGTTCAGACACATGCTAGCAAATATCTAATTGCTTTTATTTTTCTTTTTTTTTTTTCAATGTTTATTTATTTTTGGGACAGAGAGAGACAGAGCATGAACGGGGGAGGGGCAGAGAGAGAGGGAGACACAGAATCGGAAACAGGCTCCAGGCTCTGAGCCATCAGCCCAGAGCCCGATGCGGGGCTCGAACTCACGGACTGCGAGATCGTGACCTGGCTGAAGTCGGACGCTTAACCGACTGCGCCACCCAGGCGCCCCTAATTGTTTTTTATCAAAATAAATTTCTCCTACAGGTAGCTGTAGAGAGTGAGGATCTACACCAATTTGTGGTCAGCAGAATTTACACCAGGACCAGGATTCAAACTAGGGATTGATTCAGCAAATCACTGAATCAGAATCTTGAAACCAAATATTCTCCATGTGATGAACTTCTCTCTGAATGCCTCTAAGGTTGGAATAAAAGATAACTTGAGGCATATGTGTCTGACAAGTTCTGGCTTATATGGATGATGAAACATCTTCACTGTAAACTACATGTATACATATTTGAAGCTAGACTGACTTCTCTCCTGCAGAAGTTACGGCCTATAATGATGAATAAGGCAGTGACCATTGGAACACTACTTCCACTGGAAGATGTGCATATGAAACAAGGCAGTGATCAGTTCTGGTAAGGAAGGGGCTCTGTGAAGTAACCAAGCAAGGGAATCTCTTTCTCTCTAGGTCGTACTGAAGCTTACCCAGCTTAGGAAATTAGGGTGGCAGTTTGTTAGGTGGGCGAATGGTCATCACCGTCTTTGAGGAAAGAGGTTCTATAGTCTCCTGATAACCTCCTTCCAAAGTTTTTAACCCTTTAAACCTGTTGTTTGAAGTTATCCTGGCCTTGGTTAAACCCACAAACCATTCAAAACCATTACTGCATTAATTTTCGATCACAATAGGAAATGGACACATACCACACTGGATGTAGGCAAATAGGTATGTACAATAAGAAAATTTCCCTCTCATCCTTTCTTCTCAAAGTTCAAATCTCCCCAGTTTTGTTAACCTCTTCCAGAGCCTGTATTCCATCTCTTAAACCTTGTGGCTTATGGAATTCTTTGAAATTTTAGTAGATTTCTTTCTATCTCCATAGTTCTAATAATGTTACTTTCAAATGGTTTTTTTTAATTTTTTTATTTCATTTTGTTTTCTTTTTTAATTTTTATGAAATTTATTGTATTGGTTTCCATACAACACCCAGTGCTCCTCCCAACAGGTGCCCTCCTCAGTGCCCATCACCCACTTTCCCCTCCCTCCCACCCCCCATCAACCCTCAGTTTATTCTCAGTTTTTAAGAGTCTCTTATGGTTTGCCTCCTTCCCTCTCTGTAACTTTTTTTTCCCCCTTCTCCTCCCCCATGGTCTTCTGTTAAGTTTCTCAGGATCCACATGAGAGTGAAAACATATGGTATCTGTCTTTCTCTGTATGACTTATTTCACTTAGCATAACACTCTCCAGTTCCATCCATGTTGCTGCAAATGGCATGATTTCATTCTTTCTCATTGCCAAGTAGTATTCCATTGTATATATAAACCACATCTTCTTTATCCATTTGTCAGTTGATGGACATTTAGGCTCTTTCCATAATTTGGCTATTGTTGAAAGTCTGCTATAAACATTTGGGTACAAGTGCCCCTATGCATCAGCACTCCTGTATCCTTTGGGTAAATTCCTAGCAGTGCTATTGCTGGGTCATAGGGTAGATCTATTTTTAATTTTTTGAGGAACCTCCACGCTGGTTTCCAGAGCGGCTGCACCAGTTTGCATTCCCGCCAACAGTGCAAGAGGGTTCCCGTTTCTCCACATCCTCTCCAGCATCTATAGTCTCCTGATTTGTTCATTTTAGCCACTCTGACTGGCATGAGGTGATATCTCAGTATGGTTTTGATTTGTATTTCCCTGATGAGGAGTGATGTTGAGCATCTTTTGATGTGTCTGTTGGCCATCTGGATGTCTTCTTTAGAGAAGTGTCTATTCATGTCTTCTGCCCATTTCTTCACTGGATTATTTGTTTTTCAGGCGTGGAGTTTGGTTAGTTCTTTATAGATTTTGGATACTAGCCCTTTGTCCAATATGTCATTTGCACATATCTTTTCCCATTCCGTCGGTTGCCTTTTTTAAATGATAAATTGAAGCTCAGAGGTTTGTGAATTTGTTTTGGCTGTGCCTATAGTCGCAGTGAACACTGGTCCCACTAGATTACGCTGCATCTTTGTCTGGATTTATTAGAAGTCCCCTAGCTCTCCTTTGCTGGTAACTGACTCTTTCTCTCTCCGCCTTTCTGCTTCTACCACCTGGAAGACACACATCTGCCAATACATCTCTTACGATTGGTAAAAATGAGAGCCCTGCCCATTAGAATCATTGAAGGCTCCATCCAAATCATTATACTATGAGATGCTCACACATCTTTCAATAGTCTTCCCCAGCCAAGTTCAGGAAGTAGACAAGATTGAAGTTATTACTCTTCAATCTGTATACCAGTCTGGATTTGTCGTACTTACAAAGAGTCACAGAACCTTTAGGGTTAACGCTAAAGTGAGGTTCTGTTGATGCATTTATCAAAGCTCCATGGGACATGGAGCTTGCTTTTATATTACAGAAAAATCAGCTTTTTAATTGATAGAATGAGCGTGTCAAAAGAAATTAAGTGGATTCTCGGATTATGCTTCTTAATGAGTGTATATTTGGGTCATTCTGGTTTTCAAGTACTCATCAAAGCTCTAGTTTTACTTTTTAAGAAAACAAATTTTGTTAATGTTTATTTATTTTTGAGAGAGTCAGAGACAGAATGTGAGTGGATTGGGGGCAGAGAGAGAGGGAGACACAGAGTCCCAAACAGGCTCCAGGCTCTGAGCTGTCAGCACAGAGCCCAACGCGGGGCTCAAACTCACGAGCTGTGAGATCATGACCTGAGCCGAAGTCGGATGCTCAACCAACTGAGCCACCCAGGCACCCCTCTAGTTTCACTTTTAAAAAATCATAATAAATAATGATTGACTATCTATTAGATTTATGCCCCAATCTCTTGTAAGAGGAATATAGATAAGAGAATAGAGAGCTGTGCTTCTCATTTCATATAGTATCATCTAATATTAGAGAAGGATTTAACTCAGTTAGGCTAGCCCCAGACCTTTTCTTCACGGCAAAAGTCTGCAAACTAAGGCCTACTGTGTATGTTTATACATAAAGTTTTACGGGGACATAACCATGCCTACTCATTTGCCTGTTGTCTATGGCTGTGTTTGCACCAAAATGTCCGACCTTAGTATTTGATACGGAGAATAAATACATGGCCTACAAAGCCTAAACATTTACTACCTGCCCCTTTAGAGAAAAAGTTTGCCACCCCCTTCTCTATAGTATTAAATGCAAGAAAGTGAAAGCACTTACATACTTTGAAGAATAAAAAGCCTCTAATGTAATCCAAATGTCCATATTTTTAATCAATAGAAATGTGGGGATTTTTTTCATAAAAGGATGTGTCTGTACAAAAGGACTGGCAGATAACATTAACATTTTAAAAAATATTTTGAAGTCTGTATAGGTTTTGAGAGACATGTTTAAATACTTAAAATATTTTATTAAGATAATATTAAGATATATAAATACTTAAAAATAAAGAATTAGGGACACCTGGGTAGCTCAGTTGGTTGAGCTTCTGACTCTTGATCTGGGCTCAGGTCATGATCTTATGGTTTGTCAGTTTAGGTCCTGTGCATGGGACTCTGGGCTGGCAACATGGAACCTGCTTGGGATTCTCTCTCTCCATCTCTCTCTCTCTCTCTCTCTCTCTCTCTCTCTCTCTCTCTGCTCCTCCCCCACTCATGTGCAAGCATGCACACGCTCTCTGTCTCTCTCTTGCTCTCTCTCTCAAAATAATTAAATAAACATTTTGTTTAAAAATGAAGAATGGGGGGCGCCTGGGTGGCGCAGTCAGTTAAGCGTCCGACTTCAGCCAGGTCATGATCTCGCGGTCCGGGAGTTCGAGCCCCGCGTCAGGCTCTGGGCTGATGGCTCAGAGCCTGGAGCCTGTTTCCGATTCTGTGTCTCCCTCTCTCTCTGCCCCTCCCCCATTCATGCTCTCTCTCTCTCTGTCCCAAAAATAAATAAACGTTGAAAAAAAAAATTTTTTTTAATAAATAAATAAATAAAAATGAAGAATGAAACTAGACCACATTCTTATACCATACACAAAAATAAACTCAAAATAGATGAAAGACCTAAATGTGAGACCGGAAACCATCAAAACCCTAGAAGAGAAAGCAGGCAATAACCTCTTTGACCTCAGCCGCAGCAATTTCTTGCTTGACACGTCTCCAAAGGTAAGGGAATTAAAAACAAAAATGAACTATTGGGACCTCATCAAGATAAAAAGCCTCTGCCCTTCAAAGGAAATAATCAACAATGGCGGAATGGGAAAAGATATGTGCAAATGACATATCAGATAAAGGGTTAGTATCCAAAATCTATACAGAACTTACCAAACTCAACACCCAAAAAACAAATAATCCAGTGAAGAAATGGGCAGAAGACATGAATAGACACTTCTCTAAAGAAGACATCCAGATGGCCAACAGACACATCAAAAGATGCTCAACGTCGTTCCTCATCAGGGAAATACAAGTCAAAACCACAATGAGATACCACCTTACAGCAGTCAGAGTAGCTAAAATTAACAACTCAGGAGACTATAGATGCTGGCGAGGATGTGGAGAAACAGGAACCCTCTTGCACTGCTGGTGGGAATGCAAACTGGTGCAGCCGCTCTGGAAACCAGTGTGGAGGTTCCTCCAAAAATTAAAAATAGAACTACCCTATGACCCAGCAATCCTAGGGATTTATCCAAAGGATATAGGAGTGCTGATTCATACAGGCATATATACCCCAATGTTTATAGCAGCCCTTTCAACAATAGTCAAATTATGGAAAGAGCCTAAATGTCCATCAATTGATGAATGGATAAAGAAGATGTAGTTTATATATAAAATGGAATATTACTTGACAATGAGAAAGAATGAAATCATGCCATTTCCACCAATGTGGATGGAACTGGAAGGTATTATGTTAAGTGAAATAAGTCAGTCAGAGAAAGACAGATATCATATGTTTTCACTCATAGTTGGAACTTGAGAAACTTAACAGAAGACCATGGGAGAAGGGAAGGGGGAAAAATAGTTACAAACAGAGAGGGAGGGAGGCAAACCATAAGAGATTGTTAAATACAGAGAACAAACTGAGGGTTGGTGGGGGAAGGGGGGGAGGGGAAAATGGGTGCTGGGCATTGAGGAGGGCACTTGTTGGGATGAGCACTGGGTGTTGTATGTAAGTAATGAATCACGGGAATCTACCCCAAAAACCAAGAGCACATCTTACACACTGTATGTTAGCCAATTTGACAATAAATTATATTTTAAAAAAATGAAAAATTGGGTATGAAATCCCTAATGTCAATCACATCAGGGGATTAAAAAATGTATAGAATACATTGATGTTCTTTTATTCTTGCCACTGGTAATTATAGAAGTCCGTATTTTAAAAAATTTTTTTTCAACGTTTATTTATTTTTGCGACAGAGAGAAACAGAGCATGAACGGGGGAGGGGCAGAGAGAGAGGGAGACACAGAATCGGAAACAGGCTCCAGGCTCTGAGCCATCAGCCCAGAGCCCGACGCGGGGCTCGAACTCCCAGACCGCAAGATCGTGACCTGGCTGAAGCCGGACGCTTAACCGACTGCGCCACCCAGGCGCCCCTAGAAGTCCGTATTTTAAAAATTGAATCAAGACTGTATACATTGTAAATCATTAGCAAAAACAAAACCGAAGAAAATTCCTGCATAGTTGGGGAAACAACAAAGAAAACAAAGCAGAATTACAATAATAAATGTAAATAGATTGCGTTCCTACCAAAAAGCTCGGATTGGCTTTAAAAAAAAATCCAGACATCAAAAAGTGACTCTAGAGTGTTAAAAGATACATAAAAGACAAATGTGCAAGCAAATATAATTTAAGGGAAAGTAGAGGATATAGTATTAAAATCGGTGAGCATGGTAGGAGTTAATATACCAAATTTTAGTTGAAAAAAATTGAAGTACAACTGCATTTAATTTCACTGAACATTATTGGTAGTTGGTTAATGAGAAACAAGATCACTCAGGCCTGTCGTTACAGAAAACATGTAAATACGTGTTCTAGCCTTAGCCTGGAGGTCCTAGCCTTTAGGTGCGTGCATACATGTGTGAAAGAAGAAAATCTGGTGAAGAGCAACTGAAGAAGCCCAAGTGTCTGAGGAAAGAAAGACAGACAGAAGTGATGGTTGCCTGTCTTCAACACATGCCTTCCTGATTCTGGATGCCTTGAATTAGAACCATGTTGGTCAGAATTCTAGAGCTTGAGTGATTGTATCAGCTCGTCAATGCTTTGTTTCTGTTGTAAAGAGTCAAACTGAGGAAAGGAGAATAGAATGACTGTAATAAACGTTAACTTTGGAGAGTGAATAATAATTGTTGATTCAATTCCTAGGTTTTGTCTCCCCATACAAATCATCTTCTTTTTCTATTTGTTTTTTGTTTTAGATGTTTTTAATGTTTTATTTATTTATTTTTTTTTTTTTGGAGGTGGGGAGCGGCAGAGAGAGAGGGAGACACAGAATCTGAAGCAGGCTTCCCACTCTGAGCTGTCAGCACAGAGACAGATGCTGGGCGGGAACCCACGAGGCTGAGCCAAAGTTGGACGTTTAACCGACTGAGCCACCTGGGCGCCCCTCTATTTATCTGTTTGGTTTTCACCTCTGCACTCTTATCAAAGTCTGGCTCGTCCTTTATATCTATTATTTAATTTCCTGGCATCCTGATCATTACTACCTTTAACACATTTGTTGGAATTCTGTTGTGCTATAGGGTTTCTTTTTGCATTGTTTATGCTGTCTCCCTTATCATGACTATTCTGCTTTCTTGTATCATACTGGAAAGGCAAATCAGTTTTTAGTTTTTAATTTCCCTCTGGATTCTCTATTAAATCTTTTCCAAAAATATGTTTTCCTCTTGAACCTTAAGGATGATGGTCCCTTGCGATGATCTTAGAATATTTTACCATAGCTTTTTTCCCTCCAATTACATATCCTAGAAGGAATATTTAGATGCATTACGTATCTAAATATTAGACAGGAACTGTGGTGCACTTTGGTCCCGTTTGCCTGGGTCTGCTGTATAGTGTCCCCAGAAACATCAAAACAGAAAGCTCATGCTCTTGCATCCGTGTTAGGAGTCGGCCCAGCAGCATGTGTTATATACCTAGAGCAAGAATGTTGGCTCATAGGCTACATCACAGTATATATTTATTTCTAGGCCACAAGTTTAAATACCAGACTTTCAGTTTTAAAAAAACAGACACCTGTTAACCCTGTTCTTGAGTGTGGTTAGCCCCATCCCAGATCAATAGCCGGGGAGTACATTGATATGCACAATTCCTGACTGAGTATCCCACCTTCAACAATTATTCATCCAATGCAACATTAATGGTTTCCTGTTTATCACAAGCCTGTCCCCACTGTCTCTCTCTCTCTGACATTAACCGGTAGAATGAATGGATATTCTATTGCCCTGACATGTTCTCCTCCTGGGATCTTCTAATCTGTGCCTGCATTGTGACTCCATAATGCTTTGCATCACTCAAGCCCTCTTGCCTTCAGCCATATCATAAAAGTGTAAGTACTAGGTAGAGGCTGAGAAAAAAGGATATCCAGCTTTGTGCACCTCAGAAAGCAGCAACTGATAAACCACCTGCTGGTAAGAATGAATTTCTTGTGTATATGTTGGTGGGATTATAAAATGATACTATCACTGGAAAACAGCTTAACAGTTTCTTATGAAATTAAATATATACCTACCATGTAAACTAACAGTTACACTCCTGGGCATTTATCCTAGAGAAATGAAAACTTAGGTTTACACAAAAACCTCTACATGAACATTCATAGCAGCTTTATTTGTAGTAACCGAAATTGGAAATTTGAAGATACGTGCAATCTGTGACAGATCTATACGGTAGAATACTAACTACTTGATAATAAAAAGGATTGAGCTATTGATAATATACAAAAATGTGAATGGGGCGCCTGGGTGGCTCAATCAGTTAAGCGTCCGACTTGGGCTCAGGTCATGATCTTGCGATTTGTGAGTTTGAGCCCCGCTTCGGGCTCTATGCTGACAGCTCGGAGCCTGGAGCCTGCTTCGGATTCTGTGTCTCTCCATCTCTCGGCCCCTCCCCTGCTCATGCTCTGTGTCTCTCTGTCTCTCAGTAATAAACGTTAAAAAAAAAAAAATGTGAATGGCTCTCAAGGGCATTCTGCTGAGTGAAAAATAAAAGCCAATCTCAGATGGTTACATATTGTATGATTCCATTTATATAACATTCTCTAAGTGACAAATTATAGTGATAAAGAACAAATCAGTGGTTCCCAGAGGTTAGGGTTGGGGCTGGGGAAGGTGTGATTAGTATAAAGTAAAACAAAGGAGTTCCTTTATGGTGGTGGAACAGTTCTGCATTCTGATTGCAGAGATGATTACACAGATCTACATGTGATAAAATTTTGTACATTTTATACAACACACGCAAGTACGTATAAAACACATATAAACAAGAATGCATGTAAAAACTGGTAAAAATCCAAATAAGGTCTACACCTGAATTCGTAGTATTGTTACCAATGTCAGTTTGCTGGTTTTGACTGTGTACTCTGGTTACAAAATGTATTATTGTGGGAATCTGGCTGAATGGTTTATGGAAACTCTTTGTACAATTTTTGCAACTTCTTAGGAGTCCGTTTCAAACTACTAGGTTTCAAAAAAAAAAAAGCAGCAACTATGCAACTGAGGAACGGCCACCCAGTTTTTCTGACTGATAGAGGCCAGTAGTTTTCAAACCTGGGAGATCATCAGAGTAAGTTAATGAGCTTTATAAAAAAACAAAAACAAAAAACATAATCACTTCTCGACAGCACCTCCCACCTCCACCTCGGCCCGTTGAACCAGGATCTCTGGAAATGAATCCAAGGAGTCTGTATTTGCAGAAAACTGTCCAGTGTTGGGAAACATTGTCATAGAGCCTGGATTTTGAGCCAGGGGTGGGAGTAGGGAAGACTGTTGTGTGCGTTCTGCATGAGCCCTGGATCGTGATTCGCAATCCTTCTGAGTTCTGGCAGAAGCTTAAGTGTCCGTTTTAGATTTTAGCATTGTTGAGAGTTTTTACTTTTTTTAGAGACTGTATAGCTGTTTCCATGGGGAGTTTCTTGAGGCTGTGTCATTAGCTACTAATCAGCTGGCCACTTAAACCAGAAGCAGAGTAGTAGTACTTTAATAGACGGACCGTGTCTTTGCCTTATCCTCATGTGAATGGTGACTTGCCTCCAGCTTTCCCCAGCGAGGCTTCCGAGTTCTACTTTAGTTGATCCGATTTTCACATTGATGTGGCGTCAACATAAATCACGTTTCCCCCAAGATTGGCTAGTGAGTGGAAGACAGCCAAGGCACGCCACAGTGAAGACATCAGTTAGGAAAATTACATTCAAAACCTGAAAGCAGCTGTCACTGAAGTTTTTGTTTATGAAAATTGGAAAAGTTCTCCCCTCTCAGCCCACTGACATCCCTGATTTATTGTTTCTCTGCTGAAAATTATCCAAAGATGTTTTCAGGCATCAGTTGGTGAAAGCCAAATTTATTGAAGGTGGACGAGAATGTAAAGAGCCATTATATTTGCGAATTTCTCAGTACGACATGGCCGCCTTTTCATAGCTAGAGTTGACCAGATTCTTTCTGTGTTTGTAAAAAAATCAGTTGAGGAGCTAGTATGTGCCATCGTGCTAGAAGGGGCAGATGGTTTGTTATGCTGTGCTACAGAAAACTCTAGGCAATAATCAGGACACTTGAGTGTTTCCCCTCGCTCTGCTAACTGAAAATGTGTCGTTGGTCAAATTGTGTAACTGCTCAGAGTCTTATTTTCCTTCTCCATAAAAGTTGGAGGTAGACATTAGAGTAAATGAGCATTTTCAAACATTCATGAGTTGTAGAATTTAGACGTGATCTACATTTAAGTCATGTCTAAATTCTACATCTAGATCGCCTCCCTTTTGGAACTTAAAAGAAAAATAATATTGTCATTTGTTTCATGGCATGTGATAAAGAAGCAAATTAAAAATTCATATTTTGCATATTATTATAGACTCTGAGGTTAATTTAAATGTAATATCTGGAAATATTAATTAAATACTTGTCACCATTCCCCTTATAAAAATTATGCATAGTATTTAATTAAGCCAATTATGTAAAAGAAAGCAGAATTTATTGAGTAATCCAATTATAATATTTTATTGAATTGTTTAGAGATAAAATGTAAGAAGCTCCAGTTATTAAAATACAGATCCAAAGAGCCAAATCTATTTATAAGACTTATTCTTTGATATTTTTAATTTTGAACAGTAAAGACTAATTTGTATATATAATTTTCAAGTTGTGTTTCTACACTTGATCTTAGCCAAAAGGCCGAGAAGCGATCAAGTTGTGTTTCTAAATAAAATAAGAAAAGGTATTTTATGCTAGAAAGTGCAACTATTTATCAAAAAATAAGTGTAATCCTAAATCCTAATGAATACGAAGTCAAATTGAATACAAATATATTTCCTCTTTTTATTTTTTTTAAATGTTTATTTTTTTTATTTTTGAGAGAGAGAGAAAGAGACAAATAGAGTGAGTGGACAGGGGACTGAGAGAGAGGGAGACAGAATCCCCAGTAAGCTCCATGGCGTCAGCACAGAGTCCAATGCGGGTCTCAAACTCACGAACTGTGAGATCATGACCTGAGCCAAAATCAAGAGTCAGATGCTTAACTGAGTGAGTCACCACCCAAATGCCCCTCCTCTTTTTAAATATAAGTTTTTATGGAGTCTGATCAATGAATGTAATTACCAGTTTGTTTAAGGTCATCTTTGAACATATTTGCAAAATTATAATCATTTTTATGGTCTTCATTTCTTTTATTTTCATTAACATTCAACATTATTTTCCATTTTTGGATTTTCTAGCTATCTTTTGCTATTGATATCTAGTTTGATTTTACTGTGATCAGAGAATATATAATAAAATTATTTCTAGTCCTTTGAAATTTGTTGAGACCTGTCATCTGTCTCAGCATGTGGTCAATTTTGGTAAATATTCTAATGCCTTTCAAAAAGTGTTTTTTCTGCAGTTACTGTCTGCAGTGTTCTGTAGACACCAGTCAGATCAAGTTTGTTCGTCACAATGGGTAAATCTATATCTCTACTAACTGTTTGGTTGTTATCCTAATTGTTATATCAGTAATTAGGAGGCATGTAACTGTCCAGTTATGATTGTAGATTTGCTACTTCTCTTTTTATTCCTGTATATTTTTTTTCTCTACTTATATTGAAGCATAAATTACTAGGTGTATTTAAATTTAGGAATGTTGCATCTTCTTGGTAGATTGACTCTTTGAACATTATAATAGATCCCCTTGTATCTCTAATAATGCTTCTTCCCTTAAAGTCTACTTTGTCCAGTATTATTAGTATAGCCACATCAGCTTTCTTTTTGACCAGTATTTGCATGGTACATATTTTTTCATTTTAATTTCAAGTTTTTAAGATTGTTGTATTTAAGGTATTTTATCAGGACTTGTAGGGTGTTTGTTAGTCTTTGTTCTAACAAATTCTGCTTTTTAATGGGGGGGGTATTTAGTTAATTAGAACTTAAATTAATTACTGATATGTTGGGATATATATATATATATATATATATATATATATATATATATATCTCATTATACTTCTTCTTTTATATTTTTTCCCTGTCTTTGGTTTTGGGTTTTTGTTTGGTTTTTTTTTGGATTTTTTTTTCCATTTTTCTTCCCTCTTAAAAATTAATTGTTTTAATTTTAACTTTTTAATGTTTAACTTTTTAATCTATTAGTTTGTTTTTTAGACTGTATAACAAACATATCTTTTATTGGCTAGTATATCTTTTAGTGGTTGCCCTAAACACTGCAATAAGTTAAGCATCCTTAACTTATTAGAGTGTAGTATAACTTAACAAGTTCCATAAAAATTCTAGAACCTTATTATTATTGCCATTGTGCATTTTAACTTCACAAATATTCTAAATCCAAAGGAACACTACGATGATGATGATGATGATGATATTTATATGTATCTACATATTTACCCTTTTGTTTCTTTCCACATTCTTTTTAATATTTCTTTTGGTGTAGGTCTGCTGATAACAAATTACTGAGCTTTTGTTTGTTTTAAACTGTCTTTTTATTTTTTGCCTTCATTCCGGAAGGACATTTTCACTGAGTATTGAATTCTAAGTTTCAGTTACTTTTGTTTAGCATGTCAGTGTTTCAGTTCTATTGTTTTCTGATTTTCATCATTTTTCTTGGTGAAGTCAGGCGTCAGTCTTATTGCTGGTCCTTTGAAGGTTTGTCTTTGGTTTTGGCAGTTTTCCTCTACTGTGCCTTGTTGTGGGTTTTTCCTCCATGGAATTTAAAATTCCTTTTGAATCTGTGACTTGATATCATTCATTAGTTTTAAAAAATTGCAGCTATTACATCTTTCCTTTTCATTTCCTTCATTCTCTAGCTCTTCCTTTTTGGGACATGAACCCTAAATATTTGGCTCTTTTCACTATATCCCATATGTTTTATCTTTTTGTTCAGTCTAGGTTATTTGCCTCAGTCTAGATATTTTGTACTTACCAGTGTTCCAATTTACTAATGCTCTCTTCAGCAGTGAGCCCACCCACTGTATTCCTTTTTTTTTTTTTTTTTTTTTTTTTTTTTTTAGGTTATTTTTGAGAGGTGGTGGTGGGGCGTGCATGAGCAGGAAGGGGGCAGAGAGAGAAACAGAGAGGGAGAGAATCCCAAGCAGGCTCCTCATTAGGGCACAGGGCCCAACACGGGGCTCAAACTCACAAACCAAGAGACTGTGACCTGAGCCAAAACCAAGAGTTGGACACTTAATCAACTGGGCCACCCAGATGCCCCTATGTTCTTAAGTTTAGCTATTGTATTTTACATTGCTGGAATTTGCTGGGTTTTTCCTTTTTTTTCATTTTTCAGTTGTGTGGTGAAATTCTTCATTGTGTCCTCTGTTTTATTATACACATGAGTCACAGTTATTTTAAAGTTTATTTCTGATTTTGTTCAACTGTTGGACTGTTTTCTGTTGTCTCTTTTTTTACTCCTATTCTAATCAAGTTTGTATTTTTATTGAATCCCAGCCATTGTGCATGAAAATTTTAGCGGCCCTAGGTAATGTTCTCCCCCAGAGATTCATCTTGTCTTTTAGGTGGTATTTAGAGGGAGGAAGGACACCAGTCCCATCCTTTGAGGAATTGTGCAGACTTGTGCATGAGCTGCAGTTTGTATAAGTTTCCGTGTATGCTTTGTTTGTATCCACTGTTACCAGTATTCCTCAGTGTGTCCCAAGTAGGGGCCCAGGGTTTGTTAGTAAGCCCCCATGCTGGGAGTTGAACTCTTAATTTTTGTTTTCTCAGCACCAAGAGTCTATAGGAAACTCTGCTCTACTTCTTAGGCCCCTGCCTGTTCTGGTTTAGCATCAGCACGTGCCAGTAAGCTTGCATTTCTGTCCCTTCTTTCTCTATGCAACCTTGATTATTTAAATTCTTTGTCCCTTGGTAACACCAAACCCCGATATTTTCTCTCCAGCCCCGTGAGTTTGCCAGAAGTTCTCCTGGCTTCCTTGCCTCTCTCCTAACACCAAGAATCCAGTATGCAGAATTTTGGGTTTATCCCAAAGAACTTCTCTTTTCTCCAAGATCTTGTCTTCTCCAATCCTGGATGTCTCAGCAGCTCTCTGATGCCTTCAGGCAGCTTTTTTTTTTTTTTTTTTTTTTTAATTTTGTTTCTGGCTTTTCTAATTGTTCTTGGCAGAAGTGTTGGTCTGCTTCAAGTTACTCATCCTACCCAAAACCTGTTTGTTGATTTAAAATAGAAATTCTCACTGAGGCCATCACCACCTTTAACACTTTGAAGCCTCATAGGCTCCCAACCATGTCTGGATGAATGATCTCTAAAGATATGTTTAATTTTTAATTTCCAAGGATTCTTTCAGGTTAATATCATGGGCTTTTATACTCATATTGGTGCATGGGAAATGGTCATTTGTTTTTGCTTAATTCTAACATCTGTTTTATCTCAGGACATTTCACTAGAAACAGGGTTATGAGCACGAGGAATGTGAAAAGGAGAAAAGGGTAGTGAGTTACCATAGTTGAAACATATCTGAATTAATTTGTGAAGTAGTCAGAGGTGATACAGGCAAAGGAGAGAATCCCCAAAAAGATTATGAGGATGAAACAGGGAAAGAAAAGTACAGAAAGGAATGACAGAATATATTATTTGAATCTATCTCATAAATAAAATGCTTTGTTATAGTGCCATTTATTTAAAGTACAAAAAGGAAAAAATGGCAAAATAGAACCAGAATGATAGGAAGAGATTAATAAAGGCCAGAGGTGGTAATGACTAAGACCCTACATAGATTAAGTACTAGTACATGCTTGCTGTAAGACAGATGAAAGATGTATTTTTAGGAAGCATTACTTGATTCCATTAAGCAAGTCATTGTTGATGATAATGTTAGTCAGTCATCTGTTTCTAAATGACTCAATAGCTTTAGGAAAATTATCTGTACTTATTTTGCTAGTTCACCAATGTAGATTCAAAAGGGAGGAGCAAATTTAGCAGAAGTTCCTCTGTCGTCATAATTTACCACATACAAAAAGCAATTCTTTAACATTTGGACCCTTGATACAATTTTTGTGTGGACCAAGGTCCAAATTTCCTAAGCCACCTGATCCCTTACCGGACGTATTTTGATTCTAATCATAAAGATTGGTCAGATTATCCCTGAGGGGAATCTAAAATGTAACTATGTAACTCCAGAAAGTTTGGCAGAGGAATAATTACCTAAAGGAACAGATCTTAACACCGGTAAATAGGTTTGTGACTGTAGGATTCTACACTTCTGAGAATATCCAGTCTCTGTTCTAGTTCCAGTTCAACCCTGATTCGGGTATAAAAGAGGGAAAGAGAAAGAAAGTGATGGTAAAGATGTGGTGATTGAAATGAAAATCCTTTTCATGTCACAGAGCAACCATTAGTATGATTGTTCTACAAACGGAATATGGCTCTGGTTCTGCCTTTAATCTTAGTAGGGTTCTGAATCTAGGTCAATTTGATATATCCTGAGGCTTACTTAGGAACAAACCCAGAGCCCTGAGTTCCTCCCTTACCACCCCACAACTTTAATCCCACATAGCTAAGCTGGTACCCCAGAGCCCTATGAACATTAAAATACAAACTGCCTGGGTATTCACCTTATGGCAATTGATTTACAAAGTCACAGTACATTTCTTTTGTATCTCACCTTTAACCCTCTGTGTTCTCGGGATCTCACACAGGATCCTGAATCAAATATCCACCAGAAACTAGATAGTTTCGTAATTATCTTTTTTATCTTACAAATAATCTTGTAAGATAATTCCACTTATAATAATGAAGAAACAGGTACTCAGGGTGCTCTTGAGCAATATCTTACTGCCGTGCAGTAGCAATTGTACATTTGGGCTCCCGTGTTCTGACTTCAAGTTCATTGCTCTCTTTGGACCCCAGAGGATGTCAATGAATACTTGGTTGCTTGTTGACTGAGAAGGAACAATCCCCCTAAAATGAAAAACAGACTTCAAATGACTTCTTTGCCTCGGTTTAACACTCACCACCTCCTTTGGAATGCCAGACAAGGGAAATGATCAGTTCAATTGTTGCCGTTTATAAGTGGGGAAGTTGAGACCAAAGACGCTTTATTCAAGGCCTCAACTTCCAACTGCCATTCAACATTTCTCACTAAGGAAGTTGAGATGCATATATGTTGTCATCTTGTTTGAAGGTCAGGTGGAATGTTTCTATGATGACTCTATTCATCATGGAGTCTGATGTGATAACTGGTCTCTCACAATCCCTGTGATGACTAGGGATTTCTGGATGAATGCAGGGTAAGGGAGGAGGGCAATATCTTCCCTGCCCCCTGTAACATGACATGTTTTGCACAGAAAGTAATTTTTTCTTTCAATCTGAGGCAAGTGTAACATAACACTTACTGAACATTTAGGATGAGCTGGGTATTGTGTGGAAAGTGTATAATATGAACAAACCAAAGCTCCTGCCTCCAAGAGATGATAATTTAATGGGGGAAAAAAAGATGTTCTAACATGTTCATATAGTTCTGAGTTAATTAAGTTTGGGGAAATGATTTGCCACTTACAAATACCTACTTTCTAATTACTACCAACATCCATGTTTAAGTAGCTTTTAAGCTGTGTTGCATGGCCGCCAGTGATTCCATTGAGCTCCCGTGGGTGTGATTCTATGCTGTGGTGGTAGAAGCTGGTCGAATGGGGGAGGCAGAAGGGCTGAGCTGATAGGTCCCTGAGTGATTTATCCCAAATCTGCCTGAACAGCTTTGATATTCTATGTTTTATAAATTCGACTTCTTCATAAGATTATGTGGGGGGAGAAAGCAGCCTCTGCAACTAAGAAATTTAAGTCACTGGATGATGCAACAATAATGAAACATTCAGTCTTTATGGTGGGCACTCGACTAAATGCTCTGTGGTCCTGCAGTAACCAGAAATTACCTCCCTCATTTGAAAATCAATATTGCAATGGACCGCGGTCACATTTTGAGAGGGAAATGGTTGTTACGCCACCCGGTTGTTTGCCAAGACAAGGAACCTCTCTCTGTACAGGGAATGAGTGAACGTTATAGAAATTGTCATTTCATTTTATCATTCCAAGAGTCTCAACAAGGCAGGTCAGGCTGTAAGAAAGTAGACGCAGCCCAAGCCAGGTGGTGATCCAAGTTTTAGGGAAGAGTTCTCTTAAGCAACTTGAGGCAAAGTCCCATGCAACTCATAATTGTATCAAGGGGAATAAATTGCCAAGAATGAAATACGTTAGTGAGACTTCTTTTTGGTCCCTTCAAGTTGCTTGCAACATGAACAATACAATGAGCAGTTGAGTCATGTACATAGTTTGGAAAGAATAAAAGAATTAAAACAAACAAACAAAAAACAGCTAAGCTCTGTGATGGAAAATGAGATGTTCATACAGGATGAGTGACAAGTTATGCAGAAAGCCTTCCTGAGCAAAAACTTTGGGGCCACTTGTTTGGGTTTGGTTTTTAAGTGGGAAAATGGGTCAGTTGGTCCTACAGAACATTCCCACAAAACTTGTCATTCTGGCATGTGATACAACATGGGCAACAGGGGATTAAAAAAAAAATCACATCTGAATTGACTCCTCTCTTTGATATTACCTGGGCTCTTCCACCCTAATTGGTAAGAGAAGGAACCCTTTGCAGAAAGCATTTACCCCTCAGAGAACTTCTTTTCTGTTCCCGCTCACTGAGAAAGCAGAAGGAGATCAGCATTTTCCCCGTTGCCTTCAATGCAGCCTCAAGCTTCACCTATTATGATCACTTCAGAATGGAACACAAGACTGCTCTTGAACTAGTTCTGCTTCTGACAGTGATGCAGTCATTAAGTAAGTATCTAGAAACTCCTGTAAGGCTCCACCCCAGAAGTGCGAGGCCTTCCCCCAGGAGCCAGAGTCGGCTCACTGAGATCGCCGTTGGCACTAATCCTCTCAAAACTCCAGAAGTCAGGAGCCAGGGCTCTCCTTCCCTTTCCTATCCTCTCCCATCCCCATCCCCCATGCCCCATTTTCTTCACAGCTACTAAGTGCTCTCTCTGGAATGTTTGAAGGTGAGGATTTAGGTCTGGGCAACCTGTTAAAAATATGAATTGTTACCATGAACTCTGAGTGGCCTTTCAGCTTTGCTGACAGAAATTTACTCCATGTAGACCTCCCCCCCCCAAAAAAAAAATTAAGCAGGTAAGGTCATTTGGAGTTGAAACAAGCATGCAGTCGGTGTGTTTGAAAATGAAATTATAATTAACCTGCTGATGGCTGTGAGGTGTTACCTTGAACTCTGTGTGGCCTCTTGGCACAGCGGCTGAACTTGCTTTATTGAATACCCAGAGACCTGAACAGGTGAAATCAGGATGTGTCCGGGGCCAAGTGTACTTGTAGAAAGAAGATTATGTCTCTTTTAGTGCCGATTCTAAGAGAGTTGAGGATTAATTGAGCAGCACTAATCAGAAAATAAAAATGGGTTTTGACCATCCATGTCTACGTGAAGCATAAAATTTGTTAAAACTGCTGAGGAAAGTGACTTGCCCACTTTGTGAATCGATTCCTGAAGTGCTGAGAGGTCACCAGGCCTAATAGTGACCCAGGAAGATTATTGTAATTTGGAAATCATATATCATCTACATATTTAGGAAAACATTGTAATTACCAGCTGAGAGCTGTGGAGTGTTGCTTGAACTCCAAGTGGTCTGTTGACACATGGGCTGGACAACTTTCTGGAACTATTCAGAATGAGGTAGGTAAAATCATACAGCAGTAACTTAGCATTGTTAATGACAAGGAGGGGTGATGGGGTCATTTATGGTGTAGAGTGAATGGGTCTGAGATAAAATTTAACTCTTTGTTGTCCGGGAAATGTTATCTTAAAGTTAGTGTGTGGCTTACTGCCTTCGATCATCAACTGAATCAAATAATGGTGCTGCAGTTATTAAGTGTGTGCTATGTTAAGGGAATACCATAAACAATTGATTTATTGCCAGAATCAGTCATGAGCTACACCTCGTCACACTTGGTGCTTTAAATTGGCAAGAAATCCATTTCATCTCTTGTCACACTGAATAAAAAGAAGTGCATCGTTCTGTTGCTGCCATCTTTTTGTCCCCTCCCTGTAATTATGTAATATCATTCCATGGTAAAGTCACATTTTATTTTGGGATCCTCCTTATTTGGCAGAGAGCATCTATCGTTAGACTAAACAAACCATTTAGTTCACTTTGTGCCTTTGACAGGCTGGCTAGAATGAGTGCTCTTGTTGGTTTAATAAACAAAGAATAATAATCCAAAATGGGTTTATTACTGGGTGGAAATATTCCATTCATGGGATTGGAATGATCTAATTGTTCACATCTCTGTTTACTGTAAGTGTTAAATGTGTAAGTAACACTGAGGTCTTCCTATTTCAAAAGAGGTTTCAGCTAAGACCCAAATACACTCTTGGCCTCCTCAACTCCTCTTGTAGTGGCAGCCTGCATTATACACTCTTGCAATTCTTGTACCACACTTAAATGAAGAGGGAACTTCACAAGGCATGTTTATCTTAATTTAATGTCATTTCACTTGGCTGGTGATTTAAGTCCAACATCGCCAATAGACTAGAGGAATCCATGTCTTTTGAAAGAGAATGCCTTGTATTTGTCCAGTGTGCTCATCTCAGTCAAATGCACAAACTTAGAAATTAACTAAACCCTACTACATGCATGATCATGGCGCTCATTGTACACAGAAATTACCTCCTGTCACTTTGGGACACCATTTAGATATTGGTGGACTTTTATGTAACTTGGTCTATCTGCCTTAATGTGTAGGGCCTCAGATAATTTTATGTCTTTTGTTTCCCCGTCAGTCTGGTAGGTGTTGTCCATTTCTTGGATACATCATGTTTCTAGCCTGCGGCCAGAAGCATCACACTTCATTTGTGCTGTATCTGCAATCTGGGATGCTCCCTCTATCTTAGCCTTGGTTTCTTAGTTCCTTCCTGCTTTCTCCATGATGCCTCCCTCACCATCACATCCCAGTCTCTGAACTCTTACGGATTTTCTACAGCACTCATAATGGTGGTGGCAGCTATATGACAAAACTTATACAAGTACCCACATTAATCTCAGCACTTATCATAAACTTTGTCATAGTTATTGTGCACATTGTCTCAATATCTCTTCTGTTTCTGCATGGTAAGCCCCTTTCCCCCTGCAATTGCTGCCAAACTTTTTAAACTAAAAATCTGATCATTCTTCTGCAAAAACAAAACAAAACAAAACAAAAAAAAAAAACACACAACTCTTCAGGATCTGTCCATCACCTCCAGAGAAGGAAGAAAAAAAAAAAACAAAAGCCCTTGTATATAAAGTGCCTTCTCAGGCTAGCCCATACCTGCCTTGCCAGCTGCCTCTTCTACCATCCCCTAGGTATACCCATACAAACTTTGTTGCTATTCAACAAACATGGCATAGCAAAGTTTCCTCCTTTTAGCTAGGCACTCACTCCCCTGGCAAACATTTACTCAACTTTTAAGACTCAGGTCAGACGTTTCCTCATCTGGGAAACTTTCTCTGACTTTCTCAGGCAGGAACTGGCCAGCCCTGTGTCCTTAACACCTTACACAAAACTCTATTATAGTATATCATACCGTACTATATTTATTTTCCTATATGTCTCCTCTACTAGCTGTGAACCGTTTAAGATAGAGACTGTTGTCTCACTTATTTTTATATCCTTATCTCAGTTCCTGGCACACAGCCCCTGTTCAAAAATGTTTGTTGAATGAATGAGTGAACAAATAAACTTTTTAAAAAATGGAATTAAAAGAAAGCCAAAGGATTTCCACTGAGAAGTTAGTTCATGTCTATAGATGTCCTGCTTTCATGTTGATAAATGAGCTACTTGGCTAAGGGGGCTTGAGTGCATACCTTCTTTTTATGTCAGCAGAGAATCCAGTCCCTTGAAGTATGTCTTGACCACAGGTACCTTGATTTGGGAATGTCTTCTAGTTTGAGTGGAAGTGATTTTGCTATTGTTGTTGATCACACCTGGATTCCAAAGTAGGTCAGATGGGTGTAAATACAATTTGTAACTAGAAAAGTAGAGTCTTTGGTCTCATCTCTTACCTTCGCTTTAAAGCAATATCCGTTTCAGAAAATGAACACCTTTTCTTGGCATTTTGCAGTATTTTCAGCCAGGATTTTAATCAGAGGGAATTAGTATTCCCACCTGCTTTGTAATTACTCTTTAGTAGGACCCACGCAATGGCCAGTTCTATCCAAAATTAGCATAAAAGAACAGTGCCACTAACATTCTATTAAGGACCAGCCATAGGGCCCCCCTGTCAGCCTCAAAGTCCTGGAGCACAAACTCTTGAAATTTGATCCTGTGTTTCTTTTTCTGTCACTGAGACTTAGTTGTTCTACTCTCTGGGGCTCTCTAAACAGGTCATAGAAGTAGCTTAGACATAAATAGTGAGGACCACCATTTTATTGGAGAGTAAAACAAGGCACACCAAGGTTACGTGGTTTGTGAAATGACATGGGGTAGGTTCAGGTACAGGTCAATGCAGTGGTGAGGAAAGCACCCAGGGATCCTTGACAGTCCCCTGGCTAAACACCCAACTCCTCCACCCTGGGCAGTTTAACTTGTACCAGTGATCCCGAGAATTTTCTGAATGAATTACCATAATTGGACTTAATTCAGGAAAGGGATGTTTCCTGTACACGCCAAACAAGCTGCATACTGGATTCTTTTGCCTAGATGACAGGGAGGAAGAAACCAAACAGGAAATACATCTTTGCAAATTAGAAAAGTTGATGAGCTAAGTTCTGCAAACATTGGGCGCCGATCCAAAGTGAACTCCTAGTGACCCCCTGGCACCTTGGCTCACCTCCCTGCACTTCACAGCCAGAGCATACCAGGTGGATTCACTTTCTTACCTCCCTGATAAGGCAGCAGGACCTTGCCACACCCAGACTCACATCCAATCTCCTTTCCTGCTTCCCCTGACCCCAGGTCTGATAAAAATCCAGGGTGATAATGCTATTGAGGTACAGGCTATAAACCGTATCAGTATGTACGTAAGTAGAGGGAAGGGAAAGGGGGAGGAAAAGACCAAAAAAAAGGCCGAATGGAGAGTTCAGCCTCACCTCTAGGTGACCTTGGCAGCATGTGGAGTGGAAGGGAAATTGCCAGGAACTTGCAGCCTTTTTCTGAGCATTGTTTTGACTTGGCTTTGCTACAGAGCAACTTTGGGGGACTGGGGCAAAAAATAGGTCATTGTGAACTGCAGGTGCAGTTTTGATCTTGAACTATAATCAGTTGTGGTACATGTGCAAACCCAGAAGTATTTATCAAGATGAAAATTGAAACTTTTCCTCATAGGTACACACCCCTTTACATCATATTAGCACCAACATCACAAGGGTTTTTTCTCCCCCCCAAAAATGGAAGGATAGAGTGGAGTTCTTAACCACTCTCCCCAGCAATCCCCTTCCTCCTTCTATTCTTCCCTCCCTTCGTATCTTCCCACCTCCCTTCCTCCCTTAATCCCTCCTCTCCCGTTCTCCCATCTCCCTCTCTCTCTCCTCCCACACCTCCCACACACTCTCTCCTTCCTTCACCCCCTCCTTCAGTCTCTGTTGTGAAAAACCTCATTTGACTAACCCTGACTCTCCAGGCACCCCCTCAAGAGATACCGATTAAGGAAGGCAGACTCACTTGAGGATTCAATGACAGACAAGACATCCAAGAGGCTGGGATTTTAACTCTTACTCCCAAGCAGATGGAGCATTCACCATGATCTTCACCTACCTAATTTAAACTTGGAGAGAATGCAGACCAGAATGCAGAAAGAATATCTCACACCAAATGAAGTGGGAGGGCTTTTAAACCCTTATTCTTGGCCTCAATCATGTCACTTAATGCCTCCCACCATCTGTTTCCTCATTTTCTGAACGTAATAAGAAACACATCAAAGCACCTGGCTGCTAAAATGATAGGCACTGTCTCTGGACCGAGAGGAAAATCAGGAGCAGTTTTGTACTTGGGGCCTGCTAGAGAACCTTGTTCAAGTTGCTGATTCCTTCCTTCCAAACTATTCCATGCACATAGAGAAGATTAAGACAGCAGAGGTTTAAATTTCAGCAAGAAACATTTAAATGAGGCTAGAACTGCCCTGCCGCCTGTTTTTCTAGGGAAGGAACCATTTAGGTGAGGCTTAATACAAAGGCAAGTTAGTTTTATTCATTTTCTGATTATTGTGATTTTTGAAGATTAATAACTATAGGAAAATAGGTATCTGCGACTGATACTTTTTTGGCTGAAGTTGGCTTAGTTGACTGAAACTGTTGTTGGGAAACATAAATAGTTAAGAAAACCATTTGTATGTTTTCAGCAGCAACTTAGGATGTGTTCAGGATAGTGTGGGAAAGAAGGTGGGGAAGGGAGGGTGGGAGGGCAGGAGGCCTCCACTTGAGGGTTCTTTAGAATTTGTGATTTAATATGTCTGAGGAGTTCTTTTTTTTTTTTTAGTCTTTTATTTTGTACCTTACTGTTTTTTGGAACAAAGATACATATAGCATTGTCTCTCTTTTGGAGAGAAGTGAGACTTGGGGCAGACAGATATCTTAGGACAACCTGTTGGCCTTCATTTGGGATTCCTGGAGCCTCTTATTCAGGGTGGGATCCCTGAGACCACTTGCAGGCTGCTTAGACAAAGCAGCAGCCCTCCATGGCTTCTGGTGCCCCAGAATTTTGTCTAACCGGGGGTTTCAGCTGCCACCAGCAGGAAGCCTCACATCTCTGTGATCTCTGTATCCCAGGTTTCCAGAGTTGCTACCAGCCACACCTCTGCAATTCTAGGAGCCTAAAATACCCAGGCCTCTGTTGGTTCTGCTAAGCTAGAACAGCCATTCTCAGTGATGATGGAGGTGGTTTGGGGTACATCTAGAAGGCTTCTTGTTCCCCGTCATCACCTCACATCCTGTACTTGTTCACCTGTTCATGTCCACCCCATCTCCTATAATGAGGAGAACGTCCCATCCTCATCACATATATAGAATTAACAAAAGATTGGTTAACTTTTAAAAGCCCTCAATAAATGCTTCCTCATCCCTTTCATTTTCTTTGCCCATCTGAGTATCTCCTATGTGCTAGGCAAAAACTAAGCAGCATACTCCTACATTATCTCAAGTAATTTTCCAAAGACTATGGGAGATAAGAATTATTTCTGTTTTATAGATGAGGAAACTGGTATTCAAAGAGGGTAAGCACTTAGCCAAAGTCTCACTAAGAGGCTAAATCAGGAATTGAACTCAGGTCTGTCTGATGCCAAAGCCAGTCAACGGTGATGCTCTTCCCCCTCCTCTCTCCGTTGACCTCGTCTAGAACCAGCATAGTGGAGCAGCAGACGTTCACGCAGATAGCCATGAATTCCCCACCTTAAGTTTTAGAGGAAACACTAAACAATGCTAAGTCTTTACTTATTTTAGAATTCCGAATTTCCAATAGATATATCTTTCCATACCTCTAAGCAAATATAGTCAAGAGATTGGCCCCTTTGAGACCTAATGTTTTTCGAGAAATTTAAACATAACAAACATTATATTTCTGCTATCCAGACTTGAAAGTTCAACATTTTTGTCTGTTTCATCTTTTATTTTAGAATCTATAAATTGGCAAGAAGAAATATGAGAAGAAAGGAAAAAATTAAATGGGAATAAAAAATGCAAAACATTTGAGTATATTTTATCCCCAGGCCTAGGCAGTCCCATTCTTTTCCTTAAAAAGAAAAAAAAAAAAAACTTTTATTGTTTTTTATTTTAATTCCAGGACAGTTAACATACAGTGTTATGTTAGTTTCAGGTGTACAATATAATGATTCGGCACTTCCATACCTCACCCGGTGCTTGATCCCCTTCACCCGTTTAACCCACCCCCCTTCCACCTCCCCTCTCGGATATCTATCAGTTTGTTCTCAATAGTTATGAGTCTGTTTCTTGGTTTGCCTCTCTTCGTCTCTTTTTTTCCTTTGCTCATTGTTCCTTAAATTCCACATTTGAGTAAAATCATATGGTATTTGTCTTTCTCTGGTTTATTTCACTTAGCATTATACTGTCTAGCTTCATCCATGTTGCTGCAAGTGGCAAGATGTCATTCTTTTCTATGGCTGAATAATATTTCATTTTATATATATAAATACACACTTCTTCTTTATCCATTCGTCTATCAATGGGCACTTGGGCGGCTTTCCATAATTTGTCTATTGTAAATAGTGCTTCAATAAACATAGGGCTGCCTCTATCCCTTTGAATTAGTGTTTTTGTATTTTGGGGGTAAATACCCAGTAGTGTGATTATTGGATTTAGGGTAGTTTTATTTTTGACTTTTTGAGTAATC
Source organism: Prionailurus viverrinus (assembly GCF_022837055.1). Classification (NCBI taxonomy): domain Eukaryota; kingdom Metazoa; phylum Chordata; class Mammalia; order Carnivora; family Felidae; genus Prionailurus; species Prionailurus viverrinus. Next base: position 89,323,048 of record NC_062563.1, on the reverse strand, counting down.
TCCATACTGTTTTCCACAGTGGCTCTAGGCAGGCCTATTTTTTTTTTTTTTTTTAAATTTACATCCAAGTTAGTTAGCATATAGTGCAACAATGATTTCAGGAGTAGATTCAGGAGTAGATTCCTCATTGTTGCATATAGTGCAACAATGATTTCAGGAGTAGATTCCTCAATTAGATTCCTAATTACCCATGTAGCCCATCCCCCCTCCCACAACCCCTCCAGCAACCCTCTGTTTGTTCTCCATATTTAAGAGTCTCTTATGTTTTTGTCCCCCTCTAGGCAGGCCTATTCTTGACATGAATTTGGTTAAGTATCCTTTCAAGTTTATTTTTTTTTTATGCTTTTAAGCCATATATGAGTACCTGTGAACAATATGGAATGTTACCTTGTGTGTCTTCTAACTTTATCTATGTAGATCATGCTATTCATTGTTCATTTTTCTCATCCAATAGTATTTTTAAGAATTCTCTGTGCCAATAACGAGGTCTAATCTGTTCCCTTTATCTGTTGTATAGTATTCTATTAATATGTCACATTTTATAATCCTTTATCCTACTGAAGAACATTTAAATTGTTTCCATTTTTGTTGGTATTGTTACAAGTAGCATTTCATGGAACATTCTTATGCTTCTTTCATTGTGCATGTATATGACTGTTTCTTGAGACTTTTTACCTAAAAGTATACTTAAATGTAAAATGACTGGCTCATTGAGTCTTGTCTTGATGCACATGAGATTTAAAAAAAAATTTTTTTTTTAATTTATTTAGGTGTGAGAGAGAGAGAGAAACAGAGTGCAGGTGGGAGAGGGACAGAGAGAGAGGGAGACAGAATCCGAAGCAGGCTCCAGGCTCTGAGCTGTCAGCACAGAACCCCACGCAGGGCTCAAACTCACGGACCATGAGATCATGACCTGAGCCGAAGTCGGATGCCTAACTGACTGAGCCACCCAGGCGCCCCTCATGAGATTTTTATTTGTTGAGCTGATCCCAAGTGAACCCATAGGTGTATGTTTACAGTGAGAGAAGGAAAGTGTCAATATAGAATACAGAAATGAGAGACTCTGGGTCCCCTGACTGTCTGTCTATAACATTGTTCCCATTCAACAGACAGAATGGCAGTCTTCAGCTCTATACTTGGGAGAGATTAACATGGTTTAGTTGATTATATACAGCATCTCCTCTTTAGTGGTACCTTATCCTTTTTTATTTTTATACTGAGAGATAGGCCCATTAATTCAGTAAAAGGAAATAAAAGATCTTATGCCCAGAATTCAAACATCAGCCAGCTCTGTGGTGTTCTAAGCAAACTGCTTTCATGATCTTCCTAACATTCTGACTGTCTGTCAGAATGCTTTCTTATGATTCCTGCAGCAGAGCCCAAAAGGGAGAAATTTTGCTTTGCAGGAGTGGCTGAGAACAGCGAGACTATGCATTGTTTGGGCATTCTGCTGTATGTATAAAGTATTTATTTACTTTATTTAGTGGCTATGGCTGTGACTTTATCTTCTTCTAGCTCATTTTCCAGCGTAACAGGATAAGACCACTCCTGCCATTATGATTTACCATGCAGTAAACAATGAGGGCTTTTGGATTGCATTTTATAGAACTGCTTTATTCACCCTTTCCTTCCAACTCCTTTGGGAAGGAATTGACAATTGATATTTCTCTTTTGGATTTCTCAGTGAATTCAGCATTCCTAGATTTGGTTTCTGTTTGTTATTTGGCTTGTAAAATCCATTGCTTTGGGGATAAGAATGGCTTGTGTCCAGCATAATAGTTTTTTGCTTACTAGCGTACCCAGTGACAGGAGGGGAAGGACAACGTGGCTGACCAGGGCCTTATCTCAGTTCTTTTTATATTCCACTCTGAACATAGCAGTGCTCCCCCACTCCCAAACAAACGATTGAGTATCATTTCTGACCATGGAGCAGTCTCTTCCCAGCAGCCCATCTTCAGTCATGGAAAGTTCAGATATATCGGAATCAAAGTACTGCACAGAGATGTGCAGGCCAAGTGTGGCGCCGGCGGCCATCCTGCTGTTAACCTGTTCTGGCGGTTACCCAGACCTGCTTGTGCGAGGGGCCAGTTAATTTCATTGGGCAAGTTTTATTCCATCAGCAGAAGGAGAGTTTCTGGGTCTTTTATATGGGACTTTCATTCTGGAATTTCTGTGAGGATTTCACGGAATTTTCAATCTGATGTCAAAAGTAAATTAGTCCCAATTCTAAATTTTCCCCCAACTTTGGAATTTACTTTCAGAGGAAAAGCTTCAGTCTAGGTATGTTTATATTGTGCGCATCCATTTTCTCTCATATCGGCATCTCTTGTCTGCATGCTTGTCTTTTTAACGTTAGTTGCTGAGCAACTTTAAGGCAAGCCTTGTTCTTTTTGTGTGTGAATTTCACTTTTCAGTGCCTTTTTGTCTTGTTGATTTGCAGTAAGTATATATTGAATTAATTCCATATGTATTTTGAGGGCTGAATTCAGAACTTGAGGGAGGTGGGAAAGCTACAAAGAAAGCACGTAAGCCAAATCACCAGCCACTATGCACCAGGATGCTATTTTACCCAATGCTCTGAAACAATTTTAACCACTGCTCCAGAGGTAATATACATCACTTCATTTTACACCTTTGCTACATGTATTGTGATTTCAAAATTCTGATTAAGGGGGGTGCCTCCGTGGCTCAGTCAGTTGAGAGTCCAACTTTTGATTTCAGCTCAGATCATGATCTCGTGGTTTGTGAGACCGAGCCCCATGTCAGGCTCTGCACTGACAGTGCTGAGTCTGCTTGGGATTCTTTCTCTCCCTCTCTCTCCTCCCCTTCCCCTGTTCTCTCTCTCTCTCTGTCTCAAAGTAAGTGAATAAACAATTTTTAAAAGTTTTTTTTTTTTTAAAAAAAGGCGAGGATAGCTTCTATGTCCCTACCTTCCCCACCCCACTGCCACCAGCCTGGCCAATATTTAATACTCTTGACTTTCTTTTTGATTTATTTGTAATCTGCATTTAATATCAGGGGAGACTTATTGCCTAAACAAGTAAGTGTTGGGATTTGAGTTGGAAAGGGAACCTGTCTGGACCTCTTAAACAGAGACCAGAGGTTACCCGTATGCTTTGCTCCTCTGATACTAGATACATTTACCCAAAAGGCTGCCTAAGAGTACATCTCATTTTTCTTTGCGGACAGTAGTGGAGATCCCAGTAAGGGAATTAACCTGGCCAAGGAGAAGGAAGTTCTTAATCCTAAGACTCACTGGTTTCCATTCATTCCCTTTATTAGCACAAAAACTCTGTTATCTACGTTGAAGGAGCATATTTTTCCTATCCAACAGGTTATTTTCAGTGTGATACAGGGAAAGAACACTGACCTGAGAATCAGGAGATTTATTTTCTACTTCTGTCTCTACTACTACCTGCTTGAGTAAATGTGAGCAAATAATCTAACCTTTCCTATCAACTGTAATTGGAGGCGGTGTGCAATAAAGATAAGCCCATACCTGAAGCATAGCATTTGATCTAGAGCACAGTTTAAGCAAGACACTGATAAAGTGCATTTAGAAGACAAAGTTAAGCAGGTTATCAAGAGATCACCGTTTAAAGAACTGTGAATATTTCAGCCTGGAAAAGAGAAGACTTAGGAGATTCACAATATCCAGCTTCACATTTATGAAGACTTAACTTATAGAGAACCATGAATAGATTTACTTCTCTTTTGCTAACTAGGACCCATTATTACAAGTTAAAGGGAAGCAGATTGCCTCAGTATAAGAGAAAAACTTGTCAACAACTGGAGTTCCCCCAAGTTGGAGCTGACTACATTTCCTATAACTAGGGGAATGCAAGCAGAAAACAGATTCCCATTTATACGGGATGTTTCTTATTGGGTAGCAAATTATACTAAATGATTCCCAAGGTCCCTTCCAAAGCTACAGGTCTATGATTTTGTACATAGACAAACCCAAACGCCTCCCAGCCTTCAGTTCTATGACCCTACAAGATCTTTAAGTTTTAATAAGCTTTTCTTAAAATCACAAGTATGAGAATAGATAAGGCATGTTGTTTTATTGCTTTCCAATCTGGCAGAGCTTCTCGGGCTCTGATATGATCACCAGTTCCCTGGAGGGGGTGCTCCAAGCATGTTCTTCCTCTGCTTGTTTTCCCTCCCTCCAAGCACATCTGCCACTTTTTTTCTCCTTCTCCTTAGTGATTTTTGTATTTCTTTGAATCTTTACAGGTGGTAGCAATTTTGGTTCATCTGACTTGATGGTATGAAATTCTAAATAGTTGGGGGTCATTTGGAGTGATTACTTTTTTCTTTGTGTTCTGGGAGCCTGGGGGAGTGTGTTTGGAGCTGCTTAGTTCATAGTCCTTGTCAACATAAACTCTTTATTCATCTTCCCATCGCTCTGAAGAACAGACAGAGGAGGTTCGGGATATCACAGATGTCACGCAGACACATACAGACTCAAGCAGAATTATAGGAGTCTCTAAACTGGATAAATTTAGTAACTTTTATATTTCCAAGTCTGGTTTAGGGAAAAGAAATTCCGTAGATTATCACCAGATAGAAAATAAGACCAATTTTGGTGGACAGTGTCTCTAATTGGAAATCTGTTGAAATATGCTCTTGCATGTGGGAATATCTTCACCTTACCATCCCCCCAAGGATTAAGTTACCAAGAATTGCAGCTATTACGAGGAAATTGCCAAGATCTTCTCTGTTCTCTTATCAAATTATCTAGATGGCTGGGGGTTTTTGGTTTTGTTTTTGGGTCTTCTGTTTTTTGTTTTTTTACTTCCCCCGCTCCCCTTTCTGAAATCTGCTGGAGCCCATATTTTGTATGAGATTATTTTCTATTACACTTTCAAGGTATTTGAAATCCTGTCTAGATCACTGGCCATGGGGCAGGGAAAGGGAATCTTTGAAATTGATCTGTGTGGTGACATATTTTAAAACCATGTCTTCCAACTTCACAGAAGTTGTGCTAGTGACCCCCTGTTCATAATTGTTGCCTCGCATAATCAAAACTGGTTATGACTTCTGTTATCCTATAAGCTAGTTCCTAAGCTTGAATTTTCAGAAGTAAATTGCCATTCTTTCTTAATGTTCCAATCAGCCTCATCTCAATCAGGCTCACCTTACCCGATGATATTGGTGAAAGCCCAACAGTCTCCATGGGCCACAGCATTCCCCTTAGATATGCACACAGAGTTCAGTTTCCCTTCATATATCTATATTTCTATACTGTGTAATCTAAAATACTATTTTATCATTATATATAAACTTCATTATACATAAACTTGAAGAGAGAGTTCAGCTACTGATACTCGTTCAAGGCAAAGGAACCCAGAACGACATGCTAGGGGTGACACTAGCCGGAACTAAATTACTCAGTCAAAAATGGGCTTCTTAGAGCAACCAGAACTCTCATACATTGTTGATGGGAGTGTAAAATGGTACAGCCACTTTGGAAAATGGCTTGGTGGTTTCTTTTTTTTTTTTAATTTTTTAAAATGTTTTTAATTTATTTTTGAGACAGAGAGAAACAGAGCATGAGCAGGGGAGGGGCAGAGAGAGAGGGAGACACAGAATCCGAAGCAGGCTCCTGGTTCTGAGCTGCCAGCACAGAGCCTGACGCAGGGCTCGAACTCATGAGCTGTGAGATCATGACCTGAGCTGAAGTCAGGTGCTTAGCAGACTGAGCCACCCAGGCACACCATGGTGGTTTCTTGTGAAAGTAAACAAGTTACTTACCTTGTAACCCAGCACTTTCACTCCTAGGTATTTATCCCAGATGAAAATATGTCCACAAAAAGACTTTTAAAAGGATGTTCATGGCAACTGTGTTCATAATTGTAAAAAAACTGAAATTTCCAAGTGCCCATCAGTGAGAGAATGGATAAACTGTTGTATACCTATAGAATGGAATATTATTCTTTAATGCAAAGGAAACCTGCTAACACATAGAACAGCATGGACGCATCTCCAAGACATCATACTGACTGAAAGAAATCTTATGCAAAAGAGAACAGATTTTATGCTGTTGTTTATGTAAAATTTAAGAATAGGTGACTATCTACTGTACAAGATTCATGGACCAAGCAAAACTAATATAAGGTAGAAAAAAATCAAAACAGTGGTTGCCTCCGAGGGTTAGGGACTGAATGATGGAAGTAATTTCTCTAATTGGGTTTAGGTTACATGAGTTTATACATTTGTCAAAACTGATCTAAAATGTATACTTCAGATTTGTGCATTTCATTATATGTAGATATTACCTCAAAAGAAAAAGTTGATCTGTAAACATATCAAATGCTAATTAATGACACACATGATGAATTGGTTTACTACTTACTTTGAAATGCATCAAAGAAAGAGTAATTGATGAATATATGTGTGATAAACAACTATAGTAAAATGTAAATTGTGAAATAAAATCTAAGAGGTGGTTATATGGGTGTTTACTGTTAAATTTTTTTAGCTTTCCTGTGTGTCTGAAATTTTTCATAAAATGTTGATGGGGAGTAGTTGGGAGGCAGTAACAGCTGCAGTGACAAGAAAGCCAAGCTTAAAATTTTCAGTGGGATAATTATTGTCTCAGTCTATATATATTAGGGCCTTCTAGCACTATTTCTTCTTCTTCTTCTTCTTCTTCTTCTTCTTATTATTATTATTATTAAACTCATTCATTTATTCAACAAGCATTTCTAGAGTACCTATTCTGCATCAAGCCCTAGTCTAATTGCTGGGTTGCCAGGATGAAAGAAACAAACCCTGCCCTGGGGGAGCTCACAGTCTAATGGGGTAGATAAGAGATGCTTCCATGCTGTTCACACTTGACATTCCATAAAGAAAGACAGCACTGTTTCCTTGTTGTCTGTGTCTTACTAGTCTGAGAATTTGAAAAGAAACAATTAAGAGAATGCTAGGCCATTTCGGTTTAAAGAACATTAAGAATCTAACCACATGGGCTTTTCGCTTTAAACTACTTAAAGACTCCAAATGTGAAATTTAGTGAATGAGCCAACCACCTCCTGAAAATCTCAGGAAGGAAGTTCCCAGAGGGTGTCCCTTTTACAGGACCTAACACAGAACCGTGGGAAGAGACTCAGCTGTGTGATTGAGATATTTCTGTGCCCATTTAACTTCAACTCTTCAAAGAGTCTTCAGAGGAACTGGAGTTGTAGGAATCAGAATACTGTCTGGGACCATGTGATCCCTCCCTATCAGCCTCATATCCTCCTGTGACTGCATAGGTCGTGGTGACTAGCCCAGCCCTGAGAAATGGGGTGGTTTGGAGGGAACAGCAGAAATAACTCCTGCTTTGATCTTCCTCAAGATAAAGAGGCATCAGTGTTTCACTGATCTTTGTAGGTCTTCCTAATTCAGCAGAATTCACAAATCCCGTCTTCATAAGGATCTTCTGGCAACTGACAGACATGTAATTCAGGCTCCGTGTGTTAACAGGCCTTGTTAACACTCTGTATTCTACTAATGGTAAACATCAGAATAATACATTTCCTTCAGTATTGACTTCATGACCAAAGATCGATCGTGATTTTTCATTCTGCTAACATTTGGTGTACTCAGGATCAACTAATTTTAATGATCAAATGTAGACTATAATACAAACGTGATTTTTCCAACCCTGATGCTACAATTAGAGATTAAATTCAGGAGGAAAGAAAAAAACAAAACAAAACTAGAGAGCCAAGAAGATAACCCCAGTTGGCTTTAAAAACAAACAAACAAAAACCACATTTAGTCAAACTGGGCCCTGTCTAAGAAGGAAGATATGTTTTATTTTATTTCTTTAAAGCTCTGTGACTTCTGAAAGATGGAAAAGATTTTGTGAATATTATTCTCAGATGTGATGGATCCATGTTGGCAAGACTGGCTCATATGCAGACACTTTGAACAATACCTGTTTAAGTTGGCCTGTGTCGTGTCACATATGTGCTTTCCCTTTGTGGGGAAAAAACACTTACACAGTCATTTCTGTTCCCAGAACATGATGAGATGGGACAGGAGGGAGTCAGCCTAGGGACAGTGACTGGTTATACAGAACAAAGAATATTAAGGGTGACTTTAGGCCCAGATTCCATGCCCCTGGAACCTGGAATAAATAGGTTCCAGATACTTGATTTTACATTCAGCCTCTCCATGTTCACAAATACACACAGTCAAGGCTATAACAAATACTTAAGTGCTGAAACTATGGGAATAGGCCTCTAATACAATATAAATTTTGGCACTAGAAGGGATTTATTTAAGAATCATCTAACCCTTTGATCCCCAAACTTGGTTGATCCTAAATTAGCTGGGAACTCAGTGATTCTAAGTTAGCATATGGGACTGGGGTGGTGTGGTGAGGGCTGGAAATCTATAGTTTTAAGTAAGCTTTTCATGTGATTCAACTGGTCAGCTAGTTTTGCACTATCCTCACCAGTACTTATCATCCCCACTCTCAGTCTTACAAGTGAGGCAACTCAATGCCCAGAGAAGTTGTGACTTGCCCCGAGTCACACAGCTAAAGCCAGAGCTAGAACTCCAGTCTCCCAATTTGCATTCCAGTGCCTTTTCATTTTACCTTGAAACAACGGTTGCAAAGACCATCTGTTTCATACTTTTCCTCTGAACAGAAATCACATAAATTCTTTAAACTTTAGTTACCTTAACTGCAGAAGGGTTTGGGAATATCTCAGTCACTGTATTTATTATTTTCCTATGGCTGCCGTAACAAATTGCCACTAACTTGGTGGCTTAAAACAACAATTATTTCCTAACATTTTTGGAGCCCAGAATTCCAAAATCAAAATGTCAGAAGGGTTGTGCTCCCTCCAAAGCCTAAAGGAGAGAATCCTTCCTTGCATCTTCTAGCTTCTGGAAGCTCCAGAGATTCCTTAGTTTGTGGCTGCATAGCTCCAATCTTTGCCTGTATATTAACATGGACTTCTCCTCTCTTCATGCTTTTGGATTTAAGGCTCACCTGTTTTATCTCAGAATGGTCTCATCGTAAGATCCTTAACTAAGTTACCGCTGCAAAGATTGTTTTGTTTTGTTTTGTTTTGTTTTGTTTTGTTTTAAATACAGTTACATTGGGGCGCCTGGGTGGCGCAGTCGGTTGGGCGTCCGACTTCAGCCAGGTCACGATCTCGAGGTCCGTGAGTTCGAGCCCCGCGTCAGGCTCTGGGCTGATGGCTCAGAGCCTGGAGCCTGTTTCCGATTCTGTGTCTCCCTCTCTCTCTGCCCCTCCCCCGTTCATGCTCTGTCTCTCTCTGTCTCAAAAATAAGTAAACGTTGAAAAAAAAAAAAATACAGTTACATTAACAGATACTAGAGGTTAAGACCTGGACATATCTTTTTGGTGATCATCATTCAACCCACTATATTTCACCTTTTGGCCCTCAAAAATTCACATCTTTTACCTGTGCAAAACACACAGACCTTGTCCCAACATTTTCAGATATTCAGTCCATTACATCATTTACTCTAAGTTGAAAGACTTCTCTAAGTACCATGAGCCCATAAGTCCCAAATTTAATCATCTAAATCATTTATATCAAATATGGGTAAGACTCTGGGTATGATGCATCCTAGGATAGAATTGCTCTCTTATCTATGAATCTATGAACCAAGAAAACAAGTTATCTGTTTCTAAAATACTATGGTGAGACAGGCATGGGATAGACAGTCCAAAAAGGATAAATTGAGGGAATAAAGATGTTACCAATCCTAAGCAACTCTGAAATCCAGCAAGACAAATTCCATTAGGTTTCAAGGCCTCGGCCCAATCTATGGCTCTCCAGGCCCATGGCTCTGCTCTCCAGGGCTGTGGCATCTCTAACAGCCTCTGCTTTCTGCACCAGAGTCTATGTCTTAGAAGTCATTCTTTCTTCCCCTTCAATGGTAGCACATTTGCAACTGGGTAGCTCTGTCTGCACATTTCCTGCTTGTAGAATTATGGTCCAATAGACTTCCTTCACTCCATCCTGTCTCCATCCCCTTCAGTTTGGCTGGCAGTGTCTCTCCTGATACAACATTCCTAAAAGAGTACACAGCAGCCCCTGTGTATATCACAGGGATCCATACCATTAAATAGGAGAGCCCTCCATAGAGCTTCCCTGGATAACCTCTGTTTCTGGCTTCTGCTGAGATGGTTCAGTAGATCAGTGAGTCTCACACTGAATCTCTTTCGCAAAAGGTTGTCCAGGCACACCCTTGGCTTTCTCTCCAAAGCACACTTTCCGAACAGTAAATTTCCTAATTTTGGTATCCTTTGCAATCTGATTTGGACAAGAACCTTCCAAATCATCAGGTACTGGTTCCTTTATAGTTAACAGTTCTTTCTTCCTTTTAATTTTTAATAATTTTTCTTTCTTTATTTATTGTATTTATTTATTTTTCATCATGATGGTAAGTGGACTCTTTAATCCCCATCACCTATTTCCCCCATTCCCACCTCCCTCTGGTAACCATCTACAGTTAAGAATCTGTTTCTTGGTTTATCTGTACATTTTAATAACTTTTCTTTATCTCTTTTCTCTTACCTTTTACCATAAACAGCAAGGAGAAATCAGGCTACACCTTCAACACTTTGTAAATCTCCTCAGCCAGATACCCAAATTAATGGCTTGTAAATGAGTTCTACTTTCCACCCAACTGTAGAAGACAATTCAAACAAGTTTTCTCCCACTGTATATAACAAGGATCATCTTTGCTCCAGTTTTCAAAACTGTGTTCCTTATTTTCTTCTGAAACCTCACCAAAAGCACCTGTAATGTTTGTCTTTCTACCACACACTCTTTTCATGACAATATATACATCCTCTACCACAGTAGCTTTCTATGCCATGTTCCTCCCTTCTTTCTGAGCCCTCTCCAGAATCATCTTTAATATTAATATTTCTACCACTAGTTTATTCAAGGCAATCTTAGCTTTTTCTGTTGTTTCCCTCAAAATCTTTCCAGCCCCTACCCATTACCTGGTTCCAGAGTCACTTCTACATTTTTAGATATTTTTTATAATGACACTTCTCTTCTAGGTACAAAAATCTGTACGAGTTTCCTAGGACTGTTGTAACAAAATAACCATCAATTTGGTGGCTTAAATTCTCTCACTACTCTGGAGTCCAGAAATCTGAGAACAAGGTGTTAGCATTGCTGTGCTCCCACTGAAGGTTCTATGGAAGAATTCTTCTTTGCCTCTTCCAACTTCTAGCGGATCCAGACATTCTTGGCTTGTGGCTTGTATAACTCTAGTCTCTGCTTCTGTCTTTTCCTCTTCCATCTTATAGGGGTATTTATCATAGGTTTTAGGGTTTAGCCAGTTAATTTTGGATGACCTCATCTTGAGGTCCTTAACTTAATAACATCTACAAAGACTCTTTTTCCAAATAAGGTCATATTCATAGGTATTGGAGGATAGGACCCTCTTTTTAAGGGTCACCATTCAACCCACTACAGTTACCAAATGTTAGGGGAACATATTGTTTCTAAAGCTCCCTTCTAGAACTATGATCTGTGATTTTTAAGTATTTTCATAAATGAGACTATTAATAGTATTTTTAATTGTGTCAGTATGCTTTATGTGTATTATTTAATTCTCACAATAACTTATAAAGCAAGTAATATTATTGCCATTGTACAGTTAGGAAACTTAGGCTCAGAGGTGTGAACTGATGGGGCACCTGGGTGGCTCAGTTGGTTAAGCGTCACACTCCTGGTTTTTGACTCAGGTCACGATCTCATGGTTTGTGGGTTCAAGCCCCACATCAGGCTCTGTGCTGACACTGCAGAGTCTACTTGGGATTCTCTCTCCATCTCTCTGCCCCTCCCCCACTCATGCACGTGCATGTGCTCTCTCTCAAAATGAATAAATACACTTAAAAAATGTGATTTTGCTTACAAAAACTTAAAAAAAAAAGAAGTGTGAGCTGACTTGGGCAGGGTTCCAAAGTATATCACAGAACCTAGATTTGAATCTAAATCTGTCAGATGACAAAGCTGAAGTTTTTACTCTTTATATTGCCTCCCAGTATTTTTTTCAGAATATAGCTAAGGAGCAGTATATCACTCATATGATGATTGAAGGCAGTATATATATATATATATATATATATATATATATATATATATATTTATTCATATATAAATATTCCATCAGCCCTCCAACCAGCCAACACACATACACACACACACAAAGCAAGAAGAAAGAATGTCTACATACAGGAATAATGGCAGGTTTTTGCCCTTATTTATATAAATTGGATTAAAACTGTATACTTTCCAAAAATACCTATAACCCTTTCTGTAGCTCCAATGCCCTTCTTCCTTTTCCTATTCCCTAATATCTGTCAGAAGTTATCAGATTGGGAAATAATACAACATGTTTATGGGGTAATGGGATCAATAAAGAGAGAAAAGTTGATTCTAGAGAAAAGAGGGTTAATTACAGGAACAGAGCCCTAGAGTAGACAAAAAGGAGTAGGATTAGAGTCTAAGTGAAGGATAGTTCATTCACTGTAACAGAAGAAGTAGAAGTTATGGGTACAGATGCAAGGGTGCAGATAGATTTCATGGTGATAAAGTAGTGTAAACAAGAATAGTTATCTAATGTTGGTGTTGATCAGGTATGAAGTTATTTAAACTTTACATTTGCTAAATGTTAAATGAAAAGTCTCTTAAATTTTATTTCAGCTACGTCTATGCTATACATGATTATGCTTAGTGGATTAAGTTACAAAAGAGTAGAACTGAGGAAATGCTAAATCAAATGTTGTTACACCCCGTGACCAATGTATTTGTGCATTTCTCTGTAGGAAGTATCACAATATGAGTAAATGCATATTTGCATGAGACATAGTTGTCTCAAGTACTGTTGAAGTTAGGGTTCAAACCTCATCCATGTCATTTTTCCTACTTAAAAAAATGAAAATTAAAATGTTATCCTCAAACTTACACATGTATTTCATTAACTAATTTCCTTTTAACCATCTTGCGAATGCATACCTTTAGTTTCCTTTTTTTTAAAATATAATTTATTGTCAAATTGGCTAACATACAATGTGTAAAGTGTGCTGTTGGTTTGGGGGTAGATTCCTGTGATTCATCACTTACATACAACACCCAGTGCTCATCCCAACAAGTGCCCTCCTCATTGCCCAGCACCCATTTTCCCCCTCTCACCCACTCCCTTATCAACTCTCAGTTTGTTCTCTGTATTTAAGAGTCTCTTATGATTTGGCTCCCTCCTTCTCTGTTCATAACTATTTTTTCCCCTTCCCTTCCCCCATGGCCTTCTGTTAAGTTTCTCAAGTTCCACATATGAGTGAAAACGTATGATATCTATCTTTCTCTGACTGACTTATTTCACTCAGCATAATACCCTCCAGTTCCATCCATGTTGCTGCAAATGGCATGATTTCATTCTTTCCCATTGCCAAGTAGTATTCCATTGTTATGTATAAACCACATCTTCTTTATCCATTCGTCAGTTGATGGACATTTAGGCTCTTTCCATAATTTGGCTATTGTTGAAAGCTCTACTATAAACATTGGGGTACATGTGCCCCTATGAATCAGCACCTCTGTATCCTTTGGATAAATTCCTAGTAGTGCTATTGCTGGGTTGTAGGGTAGTTCTGTTTTTAATTTTTTGAGGAACCTCCATGCTGTTTTCCAGAGCGGCTGCACCAATTTGCATTCCACCAACAGTGCAAGAGGGTTCCTATTTCTCCACATCCTCGCCAGCATCTATAGTCTCCTGATTTATTCATTGTAGTTACTCTGACGGGCATGAGGTGGTATCTCAGTGTGGTTTTGATTTGTATTTCCCTGATGATGAGTGACATTGAGCATCTTTTGATGTGTCTGTTGGCCATCTGGATGTCTTCTCTGGAAAAGTGTCTATTCATGTCTTCTGCCCATTTCTTCACTGGATTATTTGTTTTTTGGGTGTTGAGTTTGGTAAGTTCTTTATAGATTTTAGATACTAACCCTTTATTTGATATTTGCAAATATCTTCTCCCATTCCATTGGTTGCCTTTTAGTTTTGTTGAGTATTTCCTTTGCAGTGCAAAAGCTCTTTATCTTGATGAGGTCCCAACAGTTCATTTTTGCTTTTAATTTCCTTGCCTTTGGAGACGTGTCAAACAAGAAATTGCTGCAGCTGAGGTCAAAGTGGTTGCTGCTGGTTTTCTCCTCTAAGGTTTTGATGGTTTCCTGTCTCACATTTAGGTCTTTCATCCATTTTGAGTTTATTTTTGTGTATGGTGTAAAAAAGTGGTCTAGTTTCATTCTTCTACATGTTGCTGTCCAGTTCTCCCAGCACCATTTGCTAAAGAGACTGTTGTCCCTGCCCCCCTCCCCACTGGATACTCTTTCTTGTTTTGTCAAAGATGAGTTGGCCATACATTTGTGGATCCAATTCTGGGTTCTCTATTCTATTTCATTGGTCTATGTGTCTGGTTTTGTGCCAATACCATACTGTCTTGATGATTACAGCTTTGTAGTAGAGGCTAAAGTCTGCAATTGTGATGCCTCCTGCTTTGGTTTTCTTTTTCAACATTACTTTGGCTATTTGGGGTCTTTTGTGGTTCTATACAAATTTTAGGATTGTATGTTCTAGCTTTGAGAAGAATGGCAGTACAATTTTGATTGGGATTGCATTTGAATATGTAGATTGCTTTGGGTAGTATTGACATTTTTAACAATATTTATTCTTCCAATCCATAGGCATGGAATGTTTTTCCATTTCTTTGTGCCTTCTTAAATTTCCTTTATAAGTTTTCTATAGTTTTCAGCCTACAGATCTTTTACATTTTTGCATACTTTTAGTTTCAAATGAATAACAATAGGACTGGATTTGGTTCATATCTATTCCTATTCCTACACGGGAGAAATAATCCAGTTGACAATCCAGGTGTGTTGTTATTATACCCATTTTCTCCATATAAGCCATTTAAATTAATTAATTCTTTAGATTAGTAGACTCTGATAAAAAATGAATTGTTACATAAATGTAAATTCCTGTGTACAATTTGAGCCATTTTATGTGCCTAGAGAACCTATTCTAAGAGATTAGTTTCTAATCTTGGAATCCAAATAGGAAAAGTTCACCAAAGAATAAGATCAGGAACAAGCATGCTAAGGAATAAAGTAGATGGCAGGGGAAAAGCAACTATGGAGACACTGCCAATATCAAATAGAAAGTAAGCAAATGAAGTAATGAAGACCCATGCCTCTTTCATTAGCCTACAAAAATCTGACTTTTGCAGAGTATGCTAGTGTCGACACAGTGTTATCAGGATCAGAAAGATACTGATCAGTTTGGTTCAACAGAATAGAGACCATATAGGAAGAACACATTGTGACTTTGATTGCCATGCTTATATAAGAATTTGAATATTGTTTTTATCCCCAACATTATATAAAATGATTGACACCTGATCATGGATCTGCCTGCTATGTCACTCAGGCTTCATGTTCCTTTCTGGATGAAGGAGTTTCTTGAAATAGCTCAAGAAGTAAAACATCCATTAATTCAACAAAGCATTATTGAACACCCATGTGCCAGACATTAAAGATTCAGCAGTAAAAAAGCAAGGCCAAATCACTATTTTCAGGAAGTTTACATTTTAATGGACAGTTCTAAACAATATCAATCAAAATTGATCTTACCTACCCTTAATATTAAACCTAAATAACTTGATAAACCTATCATATTAGGTTGAACCATATAAAACTACCAATACTCAATAAAAACAGCAATTTCATGCCATTCAACCAGCTGTTAATTGGATGAATGCCTACCATACCAAAGAAGAGATACATTTTTTCTATGTCATTGACATAGCTTTATTTATTTAAACTTATTTAACTTTATTAATTTTTTAAAAATAGTTTTATTTCTATAAATCAGAAATAGTTATTAGAAACAAGCCTGTTGAAATTGTACAGGCTAGGTCCCCAGTCTAGTTACAAGCTGATGGAGACAGACAATAAACAAATGACCACACAAATAAATAATAATGATAAGTTTTAAGGTGAAAATAAACCATATACATTTGACTATGTGGCTGTTCATGTAAGAAATATTCATTTGGAAGAAATTTTATAAATCTTTTATAAAATTAAAAATAAAAGCCCTCTCAGAACACCTGGGTGGCTCAGTCAGTTAAGTGTCTGACTTCAGCTCAGGTCATGATCTCACAGTTCATGGGTTCCAGCCCCACATTGGGCTCTGTGCTGACAGCTTCAGAGCCTGGAGCCTGCTTCAGATTCTGTGTCTCCCTCTTTCTCTGGTCCTCCTCCATTTACTCTCTCTTTCTCTCTCTCTCTCTCTCAAAAATAAATAAACATTAAAAAAATTATAAAATAAAATAAAAGCCCTCTATATATTTTTGTTCACCATCCATTGTATAAGGATTCATGCAAAAAAAAAAAAAAAATCTCTCCTAGAATTCAGTGCCAAGAAAATGTTTGCCTTTTCAAATGAACTCTATTGAAACTAGAAATTTAGTGTGTTTCTCTTTTTGTTTGGTGGCCAGGAAGCCAAGAACTGTTTAGTGCTCTATTACAGTGATAAATTTGTCCAGATTCCGAGTTCATCTTTCTTTCTTTCTCTCCTATTTGGTGGGGGGAGGAGGGGGTGTTAATCTAATATTTTTCTATTTACCTTATATCTATTTTAAATTTTACTATGTTTTTCTATTTATATATTTTCTATATGTTTCTATTATTCTATTCTAATACATTTATTACATTAATATATATTTATAATATCTTTATCATTTCTATTTTTCTTACATATTGTTTGTTTTCTTCTATTTTTTCTAATCTTCTATTTTTTCACCTAACTTTCTTTCTAATTACCTTATTTTGTCTATGTTTTAATATTATAGGCAATTTTATGTCCTTTTTGGTAGTAGATAGGGTATAAGTAATAATTAAGTTAATAATTTAATAACACTGTTTCATTTGTTCTGCAAATATTTGTTGAAGATTTACTATGCTGGGCATAGAGAGATAGCAGTGAACGAGATAGACAGGGTCCATAGAAGGAAATTACACGTGAAAATGGACTTTTGATGTACCCAAAGAAATGAACAGTTAGAGCTGGATGTTTTCATGGAAGGCTATGGACATTTGGGAAACTGAGTCACCATTAACTTTGAATGAACCTACACTGCATATAGCACATGGTGAAATGGTGAAAATTGAGCCAAATTTAAGCTAAAATGCCTCTCCGTACAAAGAGTTTAGAGCTGAACAAATCTAGATTATAATTATTATTTCTTAAGTGTCTCTAAGTGCTATTTATGATAATATGATGATTTATCAAACCTAGTTCCTGCCTCCAAAGACTATCAGTCTGGTTGCTAAAGAAGAATAGAAATCTGGGGTGCCTGGATGGCTCAATGGTTAAGAGTCCAGCTCTTGATTTTGGCTCAAGTAAATGATCTCAGAGTCATGAGATGGAGCCCTGCACTGGGCTCCACACTGAGCATGGAGCCTGCTTAAAATTATCTCTCTTCCTTCCTCTCTGCCCCTCCCCCCTTTTAAAAAAACAATTAAGAGCAAAAGAACAGAAATCCAAGATTAAAGGAAAGAAAATATAGTACCCATACCTGGCATGGGACATGGAATTATAATAATGAAAGACTTCTAACCCATTTTTAGTTGTTATCATTGTTTTTGTGTTATCTGAGTAGTTCAGATTCTGGGAGAGGGAGTTCGGTAATGTGGAGAATTGCTTCCAAGAGACTCGAGAATAGTCGAATAGTCCAGGACCGCTGGCAAGCATAGTCATCAACAGAATCAGATGATTAGAGAATCTTTGGTGAGAGGCTTTTCAGGGACAGCTAGTTTATCTCCCATTCTTCAGACATCTCCAGACATCTTCTACCTACACCATAAAAAGATAGATGACAGCCTTTCTCACTCCCCAAGATTCTCAAGGAAGAGATCCAGGTTCAGATTCAGAGCATCTTAATATGCCTCCCAAACTTACTCATAAGATGAGTCAAAACAAATCATTAAATGACCAAAAGTATCAACTTTGAAAAAAACTACCAAATGTCCTTCCTCTCTCCCCCCAAAAAGAATCTCATCTATGAGCCAATCATCATGTTCTGATAAATTTGCAAATTTCCCATGTTTGCCTTCCAAGGCAGCTGTGGAGAAGTTGCTGGGAGTTTACATGAGTAGTTACAGTCACAAACTTCAGCCTGCCAAAAAGTGTCTTAATTCCATAGCAGATCTAAGAGGGAGGACTTCTGACATCTGGTTGGAGCTGGAAAGTCCAGAGGTACACCATCAGGTCAGCATAGTAGATTATCCTTGGGAAACCCTGGAAGATGAGCTAGAGGAAGATTAGAAGCTTTTAAAAGGCACTAAAGCAAACAACAGCATCTGTGTGATAATGACAGCATCCCCAAGTGTCCTTTTTCTCTCAGGCAGTAGAGTCTGCTGGATTTTTTCCCCTACCATTTTCGGCATCCTATTGCTGTACCTTCAGACTTCTGGCTTCTCATAGGAGGGGTCATAATTCCTGGTCTTGTACACCAAGCAGCATCAGCAGTCTAATTCTTGATTCTGTCTGTGTCTTGCCTTTCCATGTCTTCTTTTCTGAGGCAGGCATAAGATTTGACCAAATAACCACCCCCACACAACAGAACCTGCATGTCATTAAATAAAAAAAACATTTATCAGAACAATTCTCTTCACCTTCTTGATGATATCTTCTTGTTGTTTGCCTTACAGCAGAGTCCTACCTTCTGCATTTCTAAGTAGCAGATTTTATTACCCTCTTCGAGAAATGTGTGTGTGGTGCCACATGGGCCACTTTCCTCTGTAGGCAAATAACTGTTGTTAAATTTGGATCACACCACAGGGGACTTTACTGTGGAAACTCAAAAACCTCAACAAAACAGGTTCTTAGAAAGGTCATCTCTTTCAGCGTCCTGCCTTTATAGATTTACAACAGAAAATGATCTCAGAGAAACGTCATCAAACCTCTTAATCAGTATTCTGGATCTGTTTAGCTTTGTTTCCAGGAATAGGGTAATAACTGCTTCCTAAGTTAACCTATTCCAGAATGTCAATCATTCAGCCAGTCAGTCAACTAATTCTGAGTGCCTTCCATATGCCAGGCACTGCAGATACAACAATGAAAGCTATAGGCGCTCCCTTCCCAGAGCTTACATTCTAGAAAACAAAGCAGGCAGTATGTGATAAAGATGACACACACTGTGAAAAGCTAGTATAAAATATGGAAGCCTGATTTAGAGGGACTGAGCCAAATCTGGAGGAGTTAGGGATGGCCTTTGTGAAAAAGTGACATCTAAACTGAGACTTGATGATGAAGGGTGGCAAAGACTGGTGCATTTGAGACATGAAAGAGTGCAGTATCTTTAGAGCTTAGTGAGGTGGATAGATGATGGGGTTGTAGACAGGCTAGGCCATAGCTCTGTAGACCATATTACATTTTTAATATTGAAAATATTTTATTCAAAAAATAAGCCATTCATCAGTTTTAGGCAAGGCGTTAATATAACCAGGTTTTGGGTTTGTTTTTTTAATCACTCTGACTACAGATTGGGGAAGTCGAGAATCAATGGAAGAGACCAATCTGGAGATTTTTGCAATAGTTGAGGTGTTTAAAAAAAAAAAAAAAGGAGGAAGGAGGATACCTTGAACTGCTTATCATAGCAAAAGAGGAAGAAAAGTGGGTGGATTAGAAAGAAGTAGAATTGCCAATACTTGACCAAAGATTGAGATGCAAGGAAGAAAGAATCAATGATATATAGTGTGTAAACCATGAGTTCTGAGAAGGCTCTGTTTTGTTAAGATGTGTTTAGTTTTTGTTGTATCCTTAGTATATAGCATATATGAGCTATTAAAATAAGTTTTTAATGAATCAATGAATACGTGATCATACATCCACATTTCTAGCTTGAGCAATTGGATTAAGAGTGGTGCTGTTTACTTAGATATGGAACAGAAAAGGAGGAAAATATTTAAGAGGAATTGGAGTTCGGTTCCTTGATTATTCATGTCTAATTATTAAAAGAGCTATGGTAGATCTAAAGCATACATACTTCACCTTTTAAAAAATTAAGATTATTTTTTAAGAGAAGTTTTAGGTTTATAGAAAAATCCATCAGAAAATGTGGAGAGTTCCCACGTACCTCCTTCTCTCCCCTCCCTGCCATCACTTCCCCTATTACTTACATCTTGTGTTAGTACGGTACATTTGTGAAATTAAACAAATAATGATACATCATTATTAATTAAGGTTCATAGTTTAGAGTAGTGTTCTCTCTGTATTGTACGTTTTATGGGTTTTGACAATATATAGTGACATGTATGCATCATTATGTATCATACAGAATAGTTTCACTTCCTTAAAAATCCCACATGCTCCGCCTATTTTTCCTTTCCTCCCTCCACCCAAACCCCTGGCAATCACTGATCTATTAACTGTCTCCATAGTTTCGCTTTTTCTAGAATGTCAACTAGTTGGATTCATACAGCATGTGGACTTTTCAGATTGGCTTTCTTCACTAAGCAATATGCTTTCAAGGGTGCTTCATGCCTTTTTGCAGGTTGATGGTTCACTTATGTTTATCACTGAATAATATTCCACTGTATTGATATACCACCTTCTGTTTTCCATTCACCTACTGAAGGACCTCTAGGTTGCATCCAAGTTTTGGCAATTATGAATAAAGCTGTTACATATATTCATGTGCAGGTTTTTGTGTGACTATAAGTTTTCATGTTATTTGAGTAAAGCCTAAGTAGCATATTTTTGGAATCATATGTTGAGAACATGTTTAGTTTTATAAGAAAGTGACAGTCTTCTTTTCTTTTCTTAAATTTTTATTTAAATCCTAGTTAGTTAACATACAGTGCAATATTGGTTTCAGGAGTAGAATTCAGTGATTCATCACTTACATACAATACCCAGTGCTCAGCATAACAAGTGCCCTCCTTAGTACCCATCACCCATCTAGCCCATCCCCCACCCACTTCCCTCCATCAACCCTGTTTGTTCTTTATCATTTAGAGTTTCTTATGGTTTGTTTCCCTCTCTCTTTTCACCCCCCTTCCTCATGTGTTCATCTGTTTTGTTTTTTAAATTCCACATATGAATGAAGTCCTATGGTATTTGTCTTTCTCTGACTGACTTATTCTCTTAGCATAATACACTCTAGCTCCATCTACGTCATTGCAAATGGCAAAATCTTATTCTTTTTGATGGCCGAGTAAGATTCCATTGTATATATGTACCACATCTTCCTTATCCATTCACCAGTTGATAGACATTTGGGCTCTTTCCATAGTTTGGCTATTGTTGATAATGCTTCTGTAAACATTGAGGTGCATGTGCCCTTTGAATCTGTATTTGTATCCTTTGGGTGAATACCTAGTAGTGTGATTGCTGGATCATAGGGTAGTTCTATATTTAACTTTTAGAGAAACCTCCATACTATTTTCCAGAGTTGCTGCACCAATCTGCATGTCTTCTTTGGAAAAGTGTCTATTCATGTCTTCTGCCCATTCCTCACTGGGTTATTTGTTTTTTGAATGTTGAATTTGATAAGAAGATATTTGCAAATATCTTCTCTCATTCCACAGGCTGCCTTTTAGTTTTGTTGATTATTTCCTTTGCTGTGCAGAAGCTTTTTATCTTGATGAAGTCTCAGTAGTTCATTTTTGCCTTTGTTTCCCTTGCCTCCAGTGACATGTCTAGTAAGAAGTTGCTACAGCTGAGGTCAAAGAGGTTGCTGCCTGTGTTCTCCTCAAGGATTTTGATGGTTTCCTGTCTCACATTTAGGTCTTTCATCCATTTTGAGTTTATTTTTGTGGATGATGTAAGAAAGTGGTGCAGCTTTATTCTTCTGCATGTTGCTATCGAGTTTTCCCAACACCATTTGTTCAAAAGACTGTCTTTTTTCCATTGGATATTCTTTCTTGCTTTGTCAAAGATTAGTTGACCATGTAATTGTGGGTCCATTTCTGGGCTTTTCTATTCTTCTCCATTGATCTATGTGTCTTTTTGTTCCAGTACAATACTGTCTTGATAACTACAGCTTTGTAATATACCTTGAAGTCCTAAATTGTGATGCCTCCACTTTGTTTTCTTTTTCAAGATTGCTTTGGCTATTCAGGGTCTTTTGTGCTTCCATACAAATTTTAGGATTGTTTGGTCTAGCTCTGTGAAAAATGCTGGTGGCATTTTGATAGGGATTACATTAAATGTGTAGATTGCTTTGGGTAGTATAGACATTTTAACAATGTTCTTCCAGTCCATGAGCGTGGAATGTTTTTCCATTTCTTTGTGTCCTCTTCACTTTTTTTCATAAGTGTTCTATAGTTTTCAGAGTACAGTTTTTTTAGATTTTTGGTTAGGTTTATTCCTAGGTATCTAATGGGTTTTGGTGTAATTGTAAATGGGATCGATTCCTTGATTTCTTTTCCTGCTGCTTCATTATTGATGTATAGAGATGCACCAGATTTTTGCATGTTGATTTTTTATCCTACAACTTTACTGAACTCATCTATTAATTCTAGCAATTTTTTGTTGGAGTCTTTTGGGTTTTCTACATAGAGTGTCATCTGCAAATAGTGAAAGTTTGACTTCTCCTTGCTGATTTGGATGCCTTTTATTTCTTTTTGTTGCCGGATCATTGAGGCTAAGACTTCCAGTACTGTTAAATAGTAATGGTGAGAGTGGACATCCTTGTCTTATTCCTGACCGTAGAGGAAACGCTCTGTTTCTCCCCCCAACTGATGATGGTATTAGCTGTGGGTCTTTCTTATGTGACCTTTATGATGTTGCGGTATATTCCATCTAAACCTACTTTGTTGAGCATTTTTTTTTTTTTGTCAAGAATGGATGCTGTATTTGAAACTGACAGTCTTCTAAAGTGTCTGTATGATTACATTCCCACTAACCAGGAATGAGAGTTTTTGTTGCTGCATATCCTTGCCAGCATTTGATGTTGTCAGAGTTTTGGATTTAGTAATTGCAATAGGTGTATATTGATATCTCATTCTAGTTTTAATTTGCAATTCTTTGATAATAGCACCTTTGTAAGCAAATGTGATACACAGAATTTTTTTATATGTTAATTTGCTATTTATCTTCTTTGGTCAGGTGTCTGTTCATATCTTTTGCCCATTTTTAAATTAGGTTGGTTATTTTCTTATTGATGAGTTTTAATTCTTCATATATTTTCAATACAAGTCCTTTATCAGATAAGTGTTTTGTAAATATTTTCTCACAGTCTGTGGTTTATCTTTTCATTCTCTTCACAGTGTCTTTTGTGGAGCTGAAACTTTTAATTTTAATGAGGTGCAACTTACCAATCATGTTTTTGGTATTGTATCTAAAAACCCATTACAAAATCCAAGGTCACTTAGATTGTCTCCTATGTTATCTTCTAGGAGTTTTATAATTTTTTGTTTTCCACTTAGGTCTATGATCTATTCAAATTAATTTTTATACAGGGTATATAATTTTATAGAGGGTCTGGATTAATTTCTTTGCATGTGGATGTTCACTTGTTCTGGAAACATTTGTTAAAAAGGCTATCCTTTCAGAGCGCCCAGATGGCTCAGTCAGGTAAGTATCTGACTCTTGATTTCACCTCAGGTCATGATCTCACAGTTTGTGACTTTAAGCCTCACGATGGGTTCCAGGCTGACAGTGCTGAGCCTGCTTGGGATTCTCTCTCTCTCTCTCTCTCTCTCTCTCTCTCTCTCTCTCTCTCTTTCTCTCTTCCCCTCCTCTGCTCTTGCTGTCTCTCTCAAAATAAATAAAGAAACTTAAAAAAAAAAATCTACTCTTTAAGTATAAAATACAATATTAGGCACTGAGCCATACAGTAGATCCCAGAAGACATTCACATTATAACTGGAAACTTGTATCCATGACCAATTCTTCCCATTTCCCTCACTCCCCAGCATCTGGAAACCAAAATTTATTCTGTTTCTATGTGTTAGGCTTTTTAAGATTCTACATATGAGTAAGATCATACATTACTTGTCTTTCTTTGTCTTTCTCATTTCACTTAGCATAATGCCCTCAGAGTTCACCCATATTGTCACAAATGGTAAGATTTTCTTCTTTTTTATGGCTGAGTAATAATCTATTATATGTCCGACAGATTAAAAATATTTTTCTTTTTGGGGCGCTTGGGGCGTTGGCTGAGCATCCAACTTTGGCTCAGGTCATGATCTCACAGTTCGTGAATTCGAGTCCCACATCAGGCTCTGTGCTTACGGTTCAGAGCCTGGAGTCTGCTTCGGATTCTGTGTCTCCCTCTCTCTCTGCCCCTCCCCTGCTCATGCTCTGTCTCTCCCTCTCTCTCAAAAATAAATAAAAATTAAAAAATTAAAAAAATATATTTTTCTTCTTTGTCCTTTCATCCACCAACAGGCACTTGTTATTTCTGTGTCTTGGCTATAGCAAATAATGTTGCAGTGAACAGTGGAGTGCACATATCTCTTCAAGACAGTGATTTCATTTCCTTCAGATATATACCCAAAATGAAATTACTAGATTGTATGGTAGTTATATTTTTAATTTTCTAAGAAACCTCCGTACTGTTTTCCCTAAAGGCTGTACCAATTTCCATGTCTATTAGCAGTATCCACCCATTTCTCCACATCTTTGCCAGCACTTGTTATCTCTTTTTGATAATAGCCATTGTAACAGGTGTGAGATGATACCTTATTGTGGTCTTGATTTACATTTCTTTGATGATTAATGATGTTGAGCATCTTTTTATATACCTGTTGGCCATTTGTACGTCTTCTTCTTTTTTTTTAATATGAAATTTACTGTCAAATTGGTTTCCATACAACACCCAGTGCTCATCACAAAAGGTGCCCTCCTCAATACCCATCACCCACCTTCCCCTCCCTCTCACCCCCCATCAACCCTCAGTTTGTTCTCAGTTTTTAAGAGTCTCTTATGCTTTGGCTCCCTCCTGCTCTAACCTCTTTTTTTTTTTTTTCTATCCCTCCCCCATGGACTTCTGTTAAGTTTCTCAGGATCCACAGAAGAGTGAAAACATATGGTATCTGTCTTTCTCTGTATGGCTTATTTCACTTAGCATCACACTCTCCACTTCCATCCACGTTGCTACAAAAGGCCATATTTCATTCTTTCTCATTGCCACGTAGTATTCCATTGTGTAGAAAGAAGATCTATTTAGGTCTCTTGCCCATTTTTTAATGATATTGTTTGTTTTTTAGCTATTGAGTTGTATAAGTGTGTTGTATACTTTGAATATTAACCCCCGTCAGATAGATGGTATGCAGATATTTTCTCCTGTTCCATAGATTGCCTTTTCATTTTATTGATTGTTTCTTGTGCTACAGTTAGATGTTGTCTCACTTGTTTATTTAGCTTTTATTGCTTGTTGGGTTTGGTCATATCCAAAACATCATTGCCAAGATCCATTTCAAGGAGCTTTTTCCCTAGGTCCTTACTAGGAGTTTTAATGTTTCAGGTCTTACATTTAGTTCTAATCAATCACAAGTTATTTTTTGTACGAAATATAAAATAGGAGTCCAATTTCATTCTTCTGCATGTGAGTATCTAGTTTACTTAGTACCATTTATTGAAGAGATTTTCCTTCCCTAATTGAGTATTCTTGGCTCACTTTGTCAAATATTAATTGACCATATGAGTATGGGATTATTTCTAAGCTCTTAATTTTGTTCCATTAGGCTATGTATCTGTTTTAATGTCAATACCTTCCTGTTTTGATTACCATAACTTTGCAGTATAGTCTGAAATCAGGAAGTAAGAAATGCCTCCAGCTTTATTCTTCTTTCTCAAGATTGCTTTGGCCATTCAGGCCTTTTATGGTTTCCAACAAATTTTAGGATTTTTCCTTTTTCTGTGAATTGGAATTGGAATTTTGATAGGAATTTCATTGAATCTATAGATGGCTTTGGGTAGTATGGATGTTTTTGCAGTTCTTTCAATCCAGAAATACAGGGTATCTTTCCATTTATTTATATCTTCTTCAGTTTCTGTCATCAATGCTTCATAGTTTTTAGTGTATAGGTCTTTCACTTCATTGGTTATATTTATATCTAACTATGTTATTCTTTTGGATGCTATTGTAAATAGGGTTGTTTTCTTTCTTTCTTTTTCGGATACTTTGTTGGTGGTGTATGGAAACACTATTGATTTTTTATGTTGATTTTGTATCCTGCAATTTTACTGAAGTTATTTAATTGTTCTCACAATTTTTTGGTGGACTGTAGGATTTTCTTTTTTTTTTTTAACAATTTTTCTTAATGTTTATTTATCTTTGAGAGAGAGAGAAAGAGAAAGAGAAAGAGAAAAAGACAAAGAGAATGAACAGGGGAGGGGCAGAGAGACAGGGAGACACAGAATCTGAAGCAGGCTCCAGGCTCTGAGCTGTCAGCAGAGAGCCCAACGCGGGGCTCAAACTCATGAACCTCGAGATCAACTGACTGAGCCACCCAGGCACCCCATGGACTGTAGGATTTTCTATATTTAATATCACATCAACTGGAAACTGATAATTTTACTTCTTCCTTTCCAATTTGGATTGCTTTCATTTCTTTTTCCTTCCTAACTGGTCTGGCCAAGACTTCCAGTTTTATGTTGAGTAGGAGTGATGTGAGTGGGCACCTTTGACTTGTTCCTGATCTAAACAGGAAAATTTCATCCTTTCACTGTTGATACAATGTGAGCCATAGGTTTGTCACATATGGCCTTTATTCTGTTGAGCTATTTTCTTTCTAGGCCAAATTTATTGAGAGTTTTTATCATGAAAAGGTGTTAAATTTTGTCATGTTTTTCTGAATCTAATGAGATGATCATAAGATTTTTATCTTTCAGTCTATTAATGTGGTTTCTCACTCATATTGATTTACCTATGTTGAACTATCCTTGCAATCCAGGGATAAATCCCACTTGATCTTGATGTATGATGCTTTTACTATATTGCTGAATTCAATTTGCTAGTATTTTGTTTAGATTTTTTTATATTTATAATCATCAAAGATGTTGGCCTGGAGTTTTCTTTCTTTTTTTTTTTCTTTTTTTTTTTCTTTTTTTTTTTTTGTAGTGTCCTTATTTGGTTTTGGTACCAGGGTAATGCTGGCCTCATCAAATGAATTTAGGAGTATACCCTCTTCTTTAATTTTTTTGCAAGCATATGAGAAATATTAGCATTAATTCTTCTTTAAATGTTTGGTAGAATTCACCAGTGAAACCATCTGATCTTAGGCTTTCCCTTTCTAGGAGCTTTTTTTTGTTTGTTTGTTTTTTAATGTTTATGTTCTTTTTTAACAGAGAGAGAGACAGGATGAGAGAAGAGGAGGGGCAGAGAGAGAAAGAGGGAGACACAGAATCCAAAGCTGGCTCCAGGCTCTGAGCTGTTAGCACAGAGCCCGAAATGGGGCTCGAACTCATGAACTGTGAGGTCATGACCTGAGCCGAAGTCAGATGCTTAACCGACTGAGCTACCCAGGTGCCCCTCTAGGAGCTTTTGATTACTGATTCAGTCTTTTTGGTTGTCACTGGTCTGTTCAGATTTTTATTTCTTCATGATTCAGTCTTTTTAAAGTTTGTTTATTTATATATTTTGAAAGAGAGAGAGCAAGCAAGCACACATGTGCTAGCAGGGGAGGGTCAGAGAGAGAGGTAGAGAGAATCCCAAGCAGGCTCCTCTCAGCATGGGAACCCAGCACAGGGCTCAATCTCACGACCACGAGATCATGACCTGAGCCAGTGTTAAGAGTCGGATCCTTAACTGACTAGAGCACCCCTGTGTATGTGACAAGTCACTCTTCTCTTGCTACTTTCAGAACTCTTTGTCCTGTAGCATATGTTATGCTTCGAGTGTAGCATAACATATGAAGTTGTTGAATCACTGTCAGGTATGCTTGAAATTAACGTAACATTGTGTGTTAACTGTATTTCAACTAAAAAAACCAAACTCTTTGTTTTGAGTTTTGACAGTTAAATTATGTCTTATTGAAACCTTTTTCTGGTTTAACCTATTTGAGGACCTTTGGGCCTCATACATCTAGGTGTCCATTTCTTTCCCTAAGTTTGGGGGAGTTATAGCCATTGTTTCTTTAAATAGACTCTCTCTCTCTTTTTTTCTCCCCATGCTCCACTCCTGGGATTCCCATAATGCATATATTGTTTCTGTCAATGGTATTGTACAAGTCTGGTATAGCTTCGTCACTCTTTCTTATTCTTTTTTTTTTTCCCCTGACTATACAATTTCAAGTGATCTGGCTTCAAAATCACTGATTCTTTCTTTTGCTTGTTCTAGTAGTCTAATGATTGAATTCTTCAGTTATTGTATTCTTCAGTTCTAAGATTTCCATTTTGTTTCTTTTTATGGTTTTGATTTCTTTGTTGAACTTCTTATTTTGTCCTTGCGTTATTTTTCTAATTTTGTTTGTCTATCTGAATGTTCCTACGGTTAACTGAATTTCTTTAAGATTATTCTGGATTTTTTACTAGACAGGTCATAAATTTATTTAGGGTCTATTATTGGAGCTTTATTTAGTTTTTCTTTGATGGTGTCACATGTACCTTATTCTTGGTGGTCCTTGTATCTTTGTGTTGATATCTGCACATTTGAGAAAGCAGTCTCCTCTTCTAGACTTTACTGGTTTGCTTTTGCATGGAAAGACATTTTAACCAGTCAACTCAGCATAGTATTCTGGACAGATCAATGTATAGCACCCACAAGCAGACTAGTTGTTGGGGTCTCTAACTGGGTGAGGCTGCTGCCCAGACTCTCTGGTTTCAGGGAAGGGGAGCCACTGGCTGGGCTCTATGATTCAGTGGACCTGCTAGCTGTGTTCCATGTTCAGTTAGAGCCCCTATTTATGCTCGCTGTCATGTGAAGCTGTGCTCTCTGGTCAGATAGGACCAGTAGCCAGAGTCTGCAGTTACCTGTGTTTGGACAGTGAAGCATGCTGTGCTTCCGGGCAGGGCTGCAGGCTGTGCTCTTCAGTCACTCCTGGTCAGGGGTCTCAGGCTGTGCCCCATATCCAAATAGTGCCACTGGCTAGATTCTATTCAGGCAGGGCCACAGGCCGGGTTTCACATTAAAGTGCTTCAGGCTATGCTCCATGTTCAGATGGGGCTGCAGGCTGGATTCCACCATTGGATAGGCCATTGGCTGTGCTCTACTGCTGGATGAGGTTGCAGGCCTCTGTCAGGTAGGGCCTCCAGCTGTACTATGGCAGCTGGGGGTGGGGGGCAGATGGACAATGTTCTCTACAATTAGGTGGTGTCACTGTCCAGACTCTATGGTCAGGTAGGACCTATCGCAGGTTATTCACAGTTGGGTAGGGTCACTGGCTAGTCTCCCTGCCTGGGTATGGCTGCAGGCTGTGGTCATCAATTAGGTGTGTCTGTAAACTAGTCTCTAAGACTTCCCAGGGTCAGTGTTCTGGCTACCTGGTCAAGCAGGGCTGGAAGGTTTACTCAGCAGTTGGGCAGAGCTGCTGGCTTGGCTCTTTCCTCAAGAGGGGCTATAGGATTTGCTCTGTGACTTCCTGGGGTCTCTGGCCACGCTTCCTGGTCATGCAAGGCTAAGACTATGCTCAGAAGTTGATCACGCTATTGACTTGCTTCCCCGTCTGGGTAGTGCTGTCAAAAGTGCTCCACAGCTGGTATGATCTATTTACTGGGGAACCAAACCAGGCAGAACTGTTGATAGAGATCCCTGGCCACACAGGCCCACCAGAACAGCTAGGCAAATGTGCAGTGCTACTAGGTAGAATCTGTTGAGTGCTGCCACTGCCAGCAGGAACAGTTTTCCAAGATCCATCCACTAGTTGCTTAAACTCTGCCCCTTGCTTTGTCTCTAATCCCCCATGGTCCACACCCCACTTATCCTCCAAGTGATTCCTATGAGGCAAGACCCAGGTGGGCCTCCTGAGAATCATCCATCAATGTTTGGGAAAGTAGATGCCCAACTTGGACTCTCTTTTTTCCACTGAAGAAGTTGAAACCAAATGCCCAGGTGGGCCTTCTCAGTGTGGCACTGTGCCGGCCTGGGGGAGGGGCAGTACAGTCAAAGTGAAACGGCTCCTCTTTCTCTTCTAACACAATCCTTCCTGGTCTCTATGTCCAAGGAGGTGCTTCAGCCTTACCTCAGATTCCATAATTTCCACAAAGGTATCTTGTCTATGGACGGTTGCCACTTGGTCTTTATGTGATGGTGGGTGAAGTCAGGAACCACCTATTCTGCCATTTTCCTGATCTTTTATTATTCTTTTAATTTCAATGGTATCAATGATGATAGTCCTGCTTTCCTTTCTAATGTCTCCAGTCTTGTCTCGTAGCTTGGCTAGAGGTTTATCAATTTTACTGATCTTCGTAAAGAACCAAATTTTCATTGATTTCCTCTGTTGACTTCCTGTCTTCAATATTATTGGGTTTTTTTCTAATTTTTATTGTATATTTTTCTGCTTGTTTAGATTTAATCCGCTTATATTTTTCAAGATTTCTTTGCTGGAAGTTTTGGTTATTGATCTTGGGTCTTTTTTTCCCCCTAATATATTCATTCAGTGCTATAAATTTCCCTCTGAGAACTGCTTTTACTGTATCCCATAAATTTTTAGAAGTTATATTTTACTTTAGTTCAAAATACTTTTTCTCTCTTGAGACTTACTTGACTTGTGTGTTATTTACAAGTGTTTTGTTTAATCTTCAGGTATTTGAGGAGTTTTTAAGCCATCTTTCTGTTTTTAGTATCTAGTTTTTCATATTTAATGTGGTCTTAGAGCACTCCTTGTATGATTTCTATTCTTTTAAATTTGTTAAGATATGTTTTATGGCTCAGAATATGGTCAGTATTAGGGAATATTCTGTATATACGATCTCAAGAATATGTGTATTCTGCTCTTCTTGGATGAATTTTTCTATAAATGTCAATTAGATCCACTTAATGGTGCTATCCAGTTCAACTGTTTCCTTAGTGATTTTCTGGCTACTGGATCTGTCAATTACTGATAGTGTTGTGTTGAAGTCTCTGACTATAATAGTGAGTTTGTCTATTTCTCCTTGTGGTTTTAACAGTTTTTGCCAAACGTATTTTTATGCTATGTTGTTAGATGCAAGGTGTTAAAGAATTGTTATGTCTTTTTGAGAATTGACCCTTTTGTCATTGCATAATTACCTTCTTTATTCCTGTTAATTTTCCTTGCTCTGAAATCTGCTTTGTCTGAAATTAATGTATTTACTCTAGCTTTCTTTTGGCTAGTGTTGGCATATTATATCTTTCTCCATCCCTTTACTTTTAATTTATCTTTCTTTATATTTGAAGTGACTTTCTTGTAGACAACATATAATTGAGTCTTTTTAATTGATCCACATTGATAGTCTCTGTTCTTTTTATTGGTATTTAGACCATTTATGTTTGAAGTAATTATTGATATAGTTGGATTAATATCTAGCATATTTATTGGTGTTTTCTGGTCATTATTTGTTTTGTAGAGTTTTCTTTTTGTCTTCCACTCTCTTCTGTTTATAGTTTTAATTGAACTTTTTAAAGATTCTATTTTTAGCATATCAATTATATCAATTATAGTACTTTTTCTTAGTAGTTGCCCTAGAGTTTGGAATGTAAGCTTACAAGAAATCTAAGTCCATTTTCAAATAACACTGTACTATTTCATGGGTAGTGCAAGTACATCATAACATCTCAATTCTTTCCTCCTGTCCTTTATACATTGTTGTCATTCAATTCACTTACCCATAAGCTATATATACTTACCAAATACATTGTTGCTTTGAACAAACTGATCTATTAGTTCAATTAAGAATAAGAAAATACAGGGGTGCCTGGGTGGCTCAGTCAGTTGAGCGTCCGACTTTGGCTCAGGTCATGACCTCACAGCTCGTGAGTTCGAGGCCTGTGTCGGGCTCTGTGCTAACAGCTCAGAGCCTGGAGCCTGCTTTGGATTCTGTGTCTCCCTCTGTCTGTGCCCCTAACCCACTCACATTCTGTCTCTGTCTCTCTCAAAAATAAATAAACATTAAAAAAAATTAAAAAAAATTTATTACTTTTCTAACACTTATTCTTTATTTAGAACTGATTTTTTAATGTATATATTTTCTTCCTTTCTGAAGAACGTCTTTTAAAATTTCTTGCAAAGCAGGTTTATTGGCAACAAACATCCTCACTTTTTATCTTTCTGGAAAAGTATTTTGTCTTCACTTTGGGAGGTTAATTGAACTGGATGTAAGATTCTATGTTGGTGGAGTTTTTTTTCTTTCAACACTAAATATTTCATTCCACTCTCTTCTTGCTTGCATGATTTTTAAAGAGAAGTCTGAAATAGTTCTTCTCCATATTTATAGGTAAGTTGTTTTTTCTCCTCTGTCTTCTTTCAAGATTTTCTCTTATCTTTGATTTCATAAAATTTGAATATGATATGTGTAGGTGTAACTTTTTTGGTAATTACCCTGCTGGTGTTGTCTGTGCTTCCTGAATCCATGGTTTGATGTCTGCATTTAATTTTGGAAAATTCTCAGCCACTATTACTTCAAATATTTTCCTTTATTTCTCCTCCTTCTGATATTCCCAGTTACAGATATATTATACCTTTTGTAATTGTCCCACAGTTCTTGGATATTCAGTTCTGCCTTTTTCAATTTTTTCTTATTGAATTTCAGTTTTGGAAGTTTCTATTGACATTTCTTCAAGCTTACTGATTCTTTCTTTAGCCATCTCCAGTCTAATGATGAGCCCATCCAAGGCATTTATGATTTCTGGTACAGTGTGTTTTTTATTTCTACCATTTCCTTTTGATTCTTTCTTAGAGTTTTTGTATCTCTGCTTACTTTACCCATCTAGTCTTACATGTTGTCCACTTTTTCCATTAGAGCCCTTAAGGATACTAACCATAGTAGTTTTATTACTATTCTAATCATTCCAACATCCCTGTCATATATGAGTCTGGTTCTGATGCTTGTTTTGTCACTTAAAACTTTGTGTTTTCCCTGTCAGTATGCCTTGTAATTTTTTCTTGAAAGCCAGATGTAATGTATTGGGTAAAAGATACTGAGATAAATATATCTTTACTGTGAGGTTTTATGATTATCTTGATAGGAGTTAGGTTGTGTTTACCATTTGCCTTAGGTGTGTCAGAGGCTAAAATTTCCTCTGGTATCTTTGGTTTTGTGTCCCTTATTATCTTTGGATTTCCCTAAACAGTTAAGAAAAAAAAGGCCTGAGATATGCTGTTCTTTCAGTTGTATTCCCCTTGTATCATGCAGGGGCTCTGTTGATATGTCATAAGGTATGGAGAGAGGGCAAGTGTTGTATATTTTATTCTTTTGTCCTTTAGTGAGCTTTTGTCCCTGGGATATTACCTTCACAAGTACATCTCAGTCCCCACCCACTTTGTTGAGATAGGAAGGCTGGAGAGGGCTGGAGTCCAGTATTTTCCTTCCCCCAAATGGAAGTCTGGAGCTGAGTATTTCCCTTTCCCTAGTTTGTTAGGTTCTGTTAAAACCCCAGGTAGGCTCCTGTAAAATAGTTTTTGTTGAGAGCAAGTCTTGCTAAGAATAGAATGTTTTGGGGGGGGCCTGGGTGACTCAGTCGGTTGGGCGTCTGACTTCGGTTCAGGTCATGATCACTCAGTTTGTGGGTTTGAGCCCCGCGTTGGGCTCTGTGCTGACAGCTCAGAGCCTGGAGCCTGCTTCGGATTCTGTGTCTCCCTCTCTTTCTGCCCCTCCCCTGCTCTGTCTCTGTCTCTCTCTCCCAAAAATAAATAAACGTTTAAAAAATTAAAAAAATAAAAGAAAAGAACAGAATGCTCTGGGAGTATTTCAAGATGACTGCCAAAAATAGGTACAGGATTTCTTTATAAAGTGATGAAAATGTTGTAAAAGTGATTATGGTGCTGGTTGCACAATTCTGTGAACATCCTAAAGACCATTAAGTTGTACACTTTACATGGGTGAATTACATGGTATGTGAATTGTATCTTAGCTAAAACGTTAAGAGAAAAAAATACAAGTTCTTCCCCAAATCCAAAAGTGAGAGAAATTTTTGTTTCCTTCCTTCTTTGGCCTTGGCTCTTCCCTGCCTCCTCTCCACCCACACTTCAAGTCAGTAGCCTCCAAGGAGCACTCAGTTTACAGCCCCTGCTGCCACAATGTCAAATTCTGTAGAAATATGTTATACAGAGCAGAAATCAAAAAGTCATAGTATGTGAAGTTCCACACAAACTGGCAATTACACAGAGATTGAGAGGTCAGGCAGAGGGCGAGGGTAAGAAGAAGGACAAAGTTGACTCTGGAACATGTTTAAATTCTCTTTGCCATGTAGCTTGCTTTATATTGTCAGCTAGAAGCTATACTTCATTTATAGTCAGTTTTCCAGTTTTCTGTGTGTTTTGTTCATAATCTTTGTGCTGAGTTTTTTTCATG
The DNA here is from genome assembly GCF_022837055.1 of Prionailurus viverrinus. Lineage (NCBI taxonomy): Eukaryota > Metazoa > Chordata > Mammalia > Carnivora > Felidae > Prionailurus > Prionailurus viverrinus. Next base: position 89,288,572 of record NC_062563.1, on the reverse strand, counting down.
TTTTTATTAGGCACATCTCTTGATTCTTTGTTCTCTAGTAGTTCTTGCCCTTTTTTTCTACAAAAATGTATCTGATTTGAAATTTGCATGTGCACATTTTCAACTTCCTGATTATATTCTAAGAGAGAATAGCCTTTTTGGCCAGTGATAAAAATCATTGATCAGAAGTAAAGGAGATATTATCCCGATTACTAGGTAACCTGTCATACAGCACACATAACTTTCCTAGCTTAATCACATACCCACTTAGTGATGTATTAAACTTGAAGAGTTTAACTGTTTACATTCCTACTGCCTAACATACTGTCTGACCCCTCATCTGTGCTCCATAAGTATTTATGAATGAATGAATCAACAAATGGACTACCTCAATAACTTCTGCCTAGCACTGGCAGGTGCTCTTCAATTCTCTGCGGACCACTATGCCTTTTTCTTTTCCAAGTCTACCTTCCTGTCTTGAAATCTCAGGAAATATTTACTCTGAGTTTACAGCCATGTCATCTTTCTCTCCAGCAAGTAGAAGAAAAGAAAAGCATTACTACTACCCTTCTATGTTTAAATACAGGACTAGTAATGTGTTGATAGTGACCAGAGGCAGCATTAACGTTGCCAAAGAGCAGTGGAATCCCTGGAAATTGTGTAGGAGAAATTGATACTGCCCATAGTCCCCCTGAATTCTGAAGTTCCTCTTTGTTGGCATTTCCACTAATTATCTGTTTGCACTAGATCTAGCTAAATGACAATTAAGTCAAAAGTTGCCAAGAAAATAACCACATCTTTCAAGACTCTTCTGCTGAGTCACAGAAATCCCAGCCACTTTGCCTGTGGAATAGCATTGCTAATTGATTGAGTCATTATGGGCCAAACATGTCAAAACAATTCAGATACCAGGACAATGCTGGCATGAAGTTTCCAGGGAATTCTGCAGAACTTATGAATATTTTAATTTATTGGTACCTATCTTGCAGGAAGACATGTTGAAAGTTATGTTATATTTGATAACCAAATATTGAGTGATTTTGAAAGTCTGAATTCAAGGCAGTACTAACAAGTCAGTGCCAAGATGTGATTAACTTCCTTTTGCCCTTAGAATAGTGTACCCGGAAGGTTATTTTCCGAGCTCAAAGTAAACCAAGATTCTAAATATTTCAAACCATTTAATCTCTTGTGTATGCAGTGGCCTAATATTACAGCCCTATTCTCCAACTGCCATGGGCCTATAAGCACAAATCAATGCCAACTATGCTGGTAAGCCAGCCGTGTTACTGAGGGGATTATGTACTTTGATTTGCCAAGAAGCTGTCTGGTCTGGTCAGGAGAAGAACATTCTCAGTCCATTTTGGTTCAACTCAAGAATCTAAGGGAAGTACATTAACTCTTCTAGATGTCAGTTTCCATAAGATGGGGGTAGGAATCCTTTTTTCTCAGGGATGGTCAGAATGATTAACACAGCATTTATTAGATGCTTTAAGCTCTTTTATCAACTGACATCCCTTAAACACTTTTGTACAGCTGGGTTAGCCTTGAAGAGGAGGCAAAATATACCTACAAAAACATAAGCCACAATACAAGATGTTGTATGATAAATGCCAAATAAATGGTACCGTAGTGGGAAGAAAAGGTGATGGCAGACGTATGGAAAGGCAGCTGAAGAGACCAAGAGCCTTCACCATGCAGCAAGGAGGAGGGCAGGACTGTACCCCAGAAGGAGCACAGCATATCCAAAGAGCATGCTGGGAAAGAAGGCTAAAGTAAAGGCAGTTATAAACTGAAAGCCCTGTACACCTGCTAAGTGGGATTATTCTTGTATTTCACTCAATTTCTAGCCAGCACCATTTAGAAGCTATATTTATCAATTCTGCCTGAATGTCCTCATTCATGTTGCTTTAATAAAGAAAATATGGGGTTCCACAGTCGTGTGATCTTTTGAAATTCTTTGTCCTGTTGTCACTTTTTAAAAGATATCATATGTAGTAGAGTTTCTTTCCCTGATTATAAAAGTAACATATGTACATTAGAGAAAACTTTAAAAATATAGAAAATTATAAATTTTAAATAATATTGATATTTACATAGATTTGTGTCTTACAGTTTTCACTTAATAGTATCTTATAAGCATCTTCTCATGTTGTTATAAACTTCACGAACATCATTTTTCATATTCCACCATAGAGAATAGAATTTTTAACTTTTTTCCCTGTGGCTAGACATTTAGATTGTTTATGGTTTTAGCCTAGTATAGATAACACTATGATGAACATCCTGTACATATATCTTTGTTTTTTTTTTATTTAGTTCCTTAGGATCAATTCCCAGAAGTAGAATTATGAGCTTAAACGCTGTGAATGTTATGGCTCCTGATTTATATTAACAAACTGCCTTCAGGAGTAGTTTTACCAGTTTACTCCCATGTATATTACATAAGGGAGCCATTTTTAATCTCACTATGACCTGTCAGTTTTTAAAAACCTTTGCTTATTTGATAAGCAAAAGGTGTCTCATTGTTTTCATATGTATTTCTTTGATTGCTCTTAAGGCTAAATATTCTTTACTGTTTAATACCCATTTATGGTTCTTTAGAACATTATATGTTTTGTAAGAGCATTACATTCTTATCAATTATAGGTCTTCATAGTAGAGTTATTACTTCTTTATCATGTTTACTGAACATATTTTTCCTGGTTTATTTGCCTTTTATTATTGTCATGTTTATTAGCTACTGAAGCTTTAAATTTGTATGTAGTCAAATCTGTAACTTTCCTTTGTAATTTCTCTGTTATTATTCTTTAGAAGTCCTTCCACAATCAGAAAGAAGGTTAATACCTTCATTTCTTCTTTATTATTTCATTTTTAAAATTAGATTAAAATGCATCTAGGATTTATTTTGGATAAAGATCTGAAATGAGGATTTAGTTTATTTTTGTTTCATGCAGATCATTTTCCCAGCAGTGTTGTCCATTCATTTCCCCAGATTTGGCAACCAGATCTTACAAATTTACAGTGCCTTTAGTATTTAAAGAGTGTGTGTGTGTGTGTGTGTGTGTGTGTGTGTGTGTGCGCCCGCGCGCGTGGTGTGTGTGGTATGTTTTCATGGGAAATAGGAAGTTGGGAAAATCCTCCACCATGTTAAACCTGAACTAGATTCTATTTTCAGTGGGAACTTTTAAATCAAACATTCTCAGTGAGTTTGATTTTATCAAATCAATGTTAGCTACTTTGTCTTTATCTCCAGCTATACTCAAGGATGGGAAAAGCACTTTAACCATTTCTTTATTGACTCTTTTTTTTTTTAACTGCTATTTTCTGACACATGCCTCTAAGGCCTGTTTCTTCACTCTTAGGAATATGTCACTTTTATTCTTGCTTTCATCTACACTGTGGACGAAATAAATGCCCTTTTTCTAGCCATCTTTCAGCAGTACTTCAAGACCCAGATCAAATCCTAATTCTTCCAGCCAGCCTTATTTAGTCCTCTACATTCCAGTAGGACTGATAATCTATACATAACAATTGAACACTTAAATTCATTTTATCCCATGTGTAAATCCTATTTCACCAGATACTGTAAGCTTCTTGCAGAGACTGGTTCTTCTCTTCCTTGGTACCTAGCACTAAGAATTTTCAAAATCTCATGTAAGTATGCAGGTCAGGTCATTAGCTAAAATGTTAGAATGCTAAGATCCAGTGTTAGGTATTTACCACCCTCTGTGCCAGCATCTCAAGCAACTAGTATCAGGGTCTCTGTAAGACAAAGGTGAAATAAATTATTCCCATTTGACACAAGAAGGAATTGTAATACAAAAAGATAAAATGATGTGCCTTCAGTTAGTGAAAGACATCAATCAGAAGTTGGATCTCCCAAACTCAGTCTTTTTGTCTTTCTACTAGTTCTTCCCTTTTTAATTTATTTATTAATTTATATTTCTCAAAGTGTGTTTGTTCAACAGAACTGTAGTGCCATACCGTATTAATAAGTGTCTTGCAGTGAAAAGAGTTCCGTAGTTAAAAAAAAAAATGGGGACATGCTGAGTTAAATGAATTCCAATGGGTTTCTTTACAGTAGAACTTCTCAGAACCCTGACTACAGTACTTACGTTGGTGAATCAAACTTACTGCCTGGAGAACTCCTTTCCCCCCACGGATAATCTGTATATATGCTTTATTTCTTAATGTTTATTTATTTATGAGAGAGAGCACAAGTGGGAAAGGGGCAGAGAGAGAGGAAGGGAGACAGAGAATCCAAAGCAGGCTCTGTCAGCGCAAAGCCCGGACGTGGGGTTCAAACCCACGAACTGTGAGATCATGACTTGAGCCGAAGTCGGATGCTCAACCAACTGAGCCACCCAGGAGCCTCCTGTGCATATACTTTAGGAAATAGTCCTGTTCTATTCCTTTCCTTCTGCACTCATCCCTTTCTTTCCTGCTTTTATATTCTGTTTTTGGTTTTCTGTCTAGGGTACATTGTACAGGAAGGTGATCCTGCCTTTGTAAGATGCTCTGTCCTCCTCTCCTACCTGCTTTTCTTTCTTTTCCATTCCTATTCCCCATTAATAGCATCGCTACCCAATCAGGCACTGCAACTAAGAAATCTTCGACTTATTCTTGATTCCTCTCACTTGCTCATTCTCCTGGATTTCAGGTAAATTATCAAGTGATGTCAGCTCTGTGGCCTTCCCAAATCTCAAACCACTTTGTCACTCTGTATCTCCATTGCTTCCACCCTAGTTTGTGCACTGTTTCTTCAGGGCAGCATGTCCTCCGCATTTATCAATTTTGCACTTAGACACCTTTGATCATTTCCCTTTGCCTAAATGATAAATTCCAAATGTTCTTCTCATGTTCTTCTCCTGAATGAAATGTAGATTTGCTGACTCCAGTCTACCAAAACAGCCTTTATTTTCTTTTATTAAGCTTTTCATTTTAACTCCAGTATAGTCAATATACACTGTTACATTAGTTTCACGTGTGCAATGTAGTGATTCAGCAGTTCCATACATCACCTGGTGCCCATCACAGGCGCCCCCCTTAGTACTCATCACCTATTTCACCCATCGCCCCCACCCACCTCCCCTCTGGTAACCATCAGTTTGTTCTCTGTAGTTAGAGTCTTTTCTTGGTTTGTCTCTCTCCCTCACTTTTTTCCTTTGCCCTTTTGTTTTGTTTCTTAAATTCCACATGTGAGTGAAATCATATGGTATTTGTCTTTCTCTGACTGATTTATTTCACTTAGCATAATACTGTCTAGCTCCATCCATGTTGTTGCAAGTGGCAAGATTCCATTCTTTTTTATGGCTGAATAATATTCCTCTGTGTGTGTGTGTGTGTGTGTGTGTGTGTGTGTGTGTGCGCACGCGCGCATGCACATGTGTGTGTATCACATCTTTATCCATTCATCTATCTGGGTGCTTCCATAATTTGGCTGTTGTAAATAGTGCTACAATAAACATAGGGGTACATGCATTCCTTTGAAGTAGATTTTATATTTTGAGGTGTAAACACTCAGTAATACAATTACTGGATCTTAGGGTAGTTCTATTTTTAACTTTTTGAGGAACCTCCATAGCGTTTTCTACATGGCTGCACCACTTTGCATTTCTGCCAACAGTGCACAAGCGTTCCTTTTTCTCCACATTCTCTCCAACACTTGTTGTTTCTTGTGTTTGTTTTAGCCATTCTGACAGGTGTGAGGTGATATTGTGGTTTTGATTTGCATTTCCCTGGTGATGAGTGATTTGAGCATCTTTTCATTTGTCTATTGACCATCTGTATGTCTTCGTCAGATAAATATTTGTTCATCTCTTTTGCCCATTTTGATTGGATTATTTGTTTGGGGGTAGTAAGTTGTATCAGTTCTTCATATATTTTGGAAAGTAACCCTTATTGGATATGTCATTGCAAATATCTTCTCTACTTCAGTAGCTTGTCTTTTAGTTTTGTTGATTGTTTCCTTTGCTGTGCAGAACCTTTTTATTTTGATGTAGTCCCAATATTTTGCTTTTGCTTTTGTTTCCCTTGCCTCAGGAGACATATATAGAAAAATGTTGCTACAGCCGATGTCAGAAAAATTAACTGCCTGTGCTCTCTTCTAGGGTTTTTATGGTTTCAGGCCTCACATATAGGTTTTTAATCCATTTTGAGTTTACTTTTGTGTATGGTATAAGAAAATGGTCCAGTTTCATTCTTTTGTATGTAACTGTCCAGTTTTCCCAACAGTTTATTGAAGAAACTGTCATTTTCCCATTGGATATTCTTTCCTCCTTTGTTGAAGATTAATTGACCATACATTTGTGGGTTTCTTTCTGGTATTTCTATTCTGTTCCATTGATCTATATGTCTATTTTGATGCCAGTACCATACTGTTTTGATTACTACAGCTTTGTAATATGATTTGAAGTCTGGAATTGTGATACCCCAGTTCTGTTTTCTTTTTCAAGATTGCTTTGGCTATTCAAGGTCTTTTGTGGTTCCATATAAATTTTAAGATTGTTTGTGCTAGTTCTGTGAAAAACACCATTGGTATTTTGATAGGGATCACATTAAATGTGTAGATTGCTTTGGGTAGTATAGACATTTTAACAATATCTGTTCTCCCAATCCATTAGCATGAAATGTCTTAACATTTGTTGTGTTGTCTTCAATTTCTTTCATCAGTGTTTTATAGTTTTCAGAATATAGGTCTTTCACTTCATTAGTTGAGTTTATTCCTAGATATTTTATTATTCTTGGTGCAGTTGTAAATGGGATTATTTTCTTAATTTCACTTTCTGCCGCTTCATTATTAGCATATAGGAATGCAACAGATTTCTGTACATTGATTTTGTATCCTGTGACTTTACTGAATTAATTTATCAGTTCTGGGAGTTTTTTGGAGGAATCTTTAGGATTTTCTATATATAGTACCATGTTATCTGTGAATAGTGAGAGTTTGACTTCTTCCTTACCTGTTTAGATGCCTTTTATTTATTTTTGTTGTATAATCATTGTGGCAGGACTTCCAGGACTATGTTGAGTAAAAGTGGTGAGAGTGGACGTCCTTGTCTTGTTCCTGACCTTAGGGGGAAAGATCTCAATTTTCCCCTGTTGACAATGTCTTTTCTGCATTTCCTTTTCGTCCAACACTTCAATTGTACTTTCCTCCTGAAGGTCTTACTCTTTTCACACCTTTTTACCCTTACAAATGCTATTCCTCTACCAGCAAGCCTCCTCTTGTCCTGATGAATAATAGGAGTGAGCAACAGTAGTTATGTAAGGCTGAAATGAAGGTATCTCCTCCTTAGCTTTTTGCCCCACCAGGTTGCTTTTTCTAAGTTGAGTAAAATTATAAGCTTCCTGGTGAAAGACTGTCTAGTTAGAAGAAGAAGAAGAAGAAGAAGAAGAAGAAGAAGACGACACACAGATTAACTTATTTATAACTTTATTGCATTGATTCAAAGAATATGGTATTTTTCAGGTTTGCTATATAGCATATTTTTTATCAGTTTTGTGTATTTTCTAGTAAATGAATGCAATATGACATATCCAGTGAATCAAACTTAATATTGGTGCTATTTTTTAATTTATTTATTTTTGTTTGTTTTTTTAATATTGGTGCTATTTAAATCTTCTGCATTTCCTAAGGTTTTATTTTTTATTTTTTATTTTTTTATGAAATTTATTGACAAATTGGTTTCCATACAACACCCAGTGCTCATCCCAAAAGGTGCCCTCCTCAATACCCATCACCCACCGTCTCCTCCCTCCCACCCCCCATCAACCCTCAGTTTGTTCTCAGTTTTTAACAGTCTCTTATGCTTTGGCTCTCTCCCATTCTAACCTCTTTTTTTTTTTTTTCCTTCCCCTCCCCCATGGGTTCCTGATAAGTTTCTCAGGATCCACATAAGAGTGAAACCATATGGTATCTGTCCTTCTCTGTATGGCTTATTTCACTTAGCATCACACTCTCCAGTTCCATCCACGTTGCTACAAAGGGCCATATTTCATTTTTTCTCATTGCCACGTAATATTCCATTGTGTATATAAACCACAATTTCTTTATCCATTCATCAGTTGATGGACATTTAGGCTCTTTCCATAATTTGGCTATTGTTGAGAGTGCTGCTATGAACATTGGGGTACAAGTGGCCCTATGCATCAGTACTCCTGTATCCCTTGGATAAATTCCTAGCAGTGCTATTGCTGGGTCATAGGGTAGGTCTATTTTTAATTTTCTGAGGAACCTCCACACTGCTTTCCAGAGCGGCTGCACCAATTTGCATTCCCACCAACAGTGCAAGAGGGTTCCCGTTTCTCCACATCCTCTCCAGCATCTATAGTCTCCTGATTTGTTCATTTTGGCCACTCTGACTGGCGTGAGGTGATACCTGAGTGTGGTTTTGATTTGTATTTCCCTGATAAGGAGCGACGCTGAACATCTTTTCATGTGCCTGTTGGCCATCCGGATGTCTTCTTTAGAGAAGTGTCTATTCATGTTTTCTGCCCATTTCTTCACTGGGTTATTTGTTTTTCGGGTGTGGAGTTTGGTGAGCTCTTTATAGATTTTGGATACTAGTCCTTTGTCCGATATGTCATTTGCGAATCTCTTTTCCCATTCCGTTGGTTGCCTTTTAGTTTTGTTGGTTGTTTCCTTGGCTGTGCAGAAGCTTTTTATCTTCATAAGGTCCCAGTAATTCACTTTTGCTTTTAATTCCCTTGCCTTTGGGGATGTGTCGAGTAAGAGATTGCTACGGCTGAGGTCAGAGAGGTCTTTTCCTGCTTTCTCCTCTAAGGTTTTGATGGTTTCCTGTCTCACATTTAGGTCCTTTATCCATTTTGAGTTTATTTTTGTGAATGGTGTGAGAAAGTGGTCTAGTTTCAACCTTCTGCATGTTGCTGTCCAGTTCTCCCAGCACCATTTGTTAAAGAGGCTGTCTTTTTTCCATTGGATGTTCTTTCCTGCTTTGTCAAAGATGAGTTGGCCATACGTTTGTGGGTCTAGTTCTGGGGTTTCTATTCTATTCCATTGGTCTATGTGTCTGTTTTTGTGCCACTAAGGTTTTATTTTAATCTGCTTTATTAATCACTGAAAGAAGAGTGATAAAATCTCCCTCTACTTTTGTGGTGTATTAATTTATCCTTATAACAGTGTCAGTTTTTGCTTTGTATAGTTTTGTGTCTTGAGACTATGCTGTTGGGTATATAGCATTTCTATATATAGAAATTTTATGGCTTGGTGAATTATCCTTTTACCAGTATATAGTGCCCTTCTATTCCTAATGTTGTTTTGTCTTGGAGTCTATACGGCATCTACTTTCTTTATCCTTGTGTGTGTGTGTATGTGTGTGTGTGTGTGTGTGTGTGTGTGTGTGTGTTTGCTCAGTTTGTCTTTTTCCATTGCTTCACTTTAAATTTTCTGTGTTCTCAAAGTTATATTTTCAATTTATCACTCATATCTCTCTTACAGTTGGATTTGCTTATTAATAAAATTCCAGAACCTTAGTCTTTTAACTAATTAGTTTAGACCATTGCTATCATATTTTTATTTCTAACATCTTATTTGTGCTATTTACCTGCCTTTGCTTCTTTTTGTTTCTAACTTTCCCCACCTTTTATTTTTTTATTTTGGCTTTAAAATATTAGTGTTACAGATATGAAAGTAAAGAATGCAGATATTTTCTAAAAGTATCTAATACGTTAAATTACTTTTTAAAACTTTTTTTAACGTTTATTTATCATTGAGAGACAGAGCATGAGCAAAGGAGGGACAGAGAGAGGGGGAAACACAGAATCCAAAGCAGGCTCCAGGCTCTGAGTTGTCAGCACAGAACCCGACACAGGGTTCGAACTCACAAACCGTGAGATCATGACCTGAGCCGAAGCCAGACGCCCAACCAACTAAGCCACCCAGGTGCCCCAACCTTAAATTACTTTTAGTCTTTGACACACATACCAAGGATTATATCTTTTTTTTGGTTTTGGTTTTGGTTTTATAGTGGTTGTCAATTCCCCTCCTTCCTATTTACCTGACCAATATATAGACAATTTGTTGTTAAAAGGGCGCGTGGGAGAGGAAAATTGGGAACAGTGTATTTCATTTGTTATGACAAATCGATTGCCTTATTCCTGCTATACCGGAAGATAGATTTGTTTTTGGTTTGTCCTTTCACTGAAGTTCAGCCCACAAAGACTCTTGCCTTTATGCAGCAACTTCCAATTCTAACCCTGCTCCATAGACAGGTCCAAGTCATTGTCTCCAGTCCCCACGTGGGCTTGAAAATCCAAGCTTCAAACACCTCCTTGCCCTTTGGGACAACTAAGGAATGTTTCCTTTACTACCCGGTTCTGATAATGATTTTGTACCTGCCACTCTATCACCTAGGGATATGAAAATTAAAGAAAGAATAATGCAAGAACTTACCTCAATGGCTGACACATAAAGTACTCAATAAATATTAACTATTGTTGTTAGGTTGCTTTTCCTAATTTTCTGCTTGTTAGACTTGCTATTGAAATTTATCAGACTTTCTTTACTTATACCTCTTTTTAATGAACATAAACACAGCATATCCTGTTTAATATTTAAAATTATAAGATAAAGCAACTTTGTGTCTAAAAGAAAATAAAAACAATGGTAATTCTCAGTATGCTTTTATTTTAGTTTTTTAAATAAATGTTTATTTGCTTTTGAGAGAGAGAACGTGAGCAGGGAAGGACAGAGAGAAAGGGGGACGGAGGACCCAAAGCAGGCTCTGCACTGACAGCAGTGATCCCGATGTGGGGCTCCAACTCACGAACTGTGAGATCATGAAGTCAGATGCTCAACCAACTGAGCCACCCAGACGCCCCCTTGGTATGCTTTTAAAACTACACATACATTCGTTTCTTTCCTCTTTTCCCCTGGGGAGATTCTGCAATACCTCCCTCCCCTACAAAACAGTGTTTGCATCCTAGTTGAGAGCCATTCATTTAGCTGGTTTATAATTTTATGTATGTTGTCTTTCCCCCTACCCCCCTGAAAACTCTGTAATATACATCTTCATATATATAACATTTTTAGTTTAGTAAATTATTCCCTTCAGGTCAATTTCTAGGAGTGGAATCATTGTGCCAGAGGGTAGGAATAGTTTTGTGATTCTCAAAACATAAGGTAATACATCTTTCTAAACAACTCGCTGTGTTATAGTGCTATTTGCAGCTCATGATTATACTGATTTTACCAAAACCTGGGAAACATCAGGAGTTCTTACTTTTAATATATGTGCTACTTCTTAGGTATAAAATGGCAACTTCTTATTGCTTTCATGTCCCTGTCCTTGATCACTAGTGAATGTAAACTAGATGTTTATGCAGCATACATTTCAGGAGCTTTTATTATTTTAATGCATATCGCCAGGTATTAATCTCAAAAATCCTTATTTAAGCTTTTGCACTCTGAAAAGGTTTTGGAGCTTCAGCAAACTGAAAAAGGAGAGAAATTAAGCCAGAAAGTGGCTGTGTTTATAAACAAGCAGTCTTGAAACATAAGACCATTGTGGTAATTGGAATGGTCTGTATCCCAGAATGTCCTGCTTAATAGATGCCAAGCTCACCAACTAGCTGGGAAAAGGCAGAGCAGTGTGTTTACCCCCAAGGTGATCAGAGGAGGCAAATCTGAATTCCTAAGCTCCACGGTCACTCTCTGCTCCAAATCCTATCATGACCCACACCATCTGAGCGCTTATGCTAAGGATTGTATTTTCCTGAAGTGTTGTAAGATTGTTTAAAAAAAAACAACAGGCATCTACTAGGTTTGAGAACATTTTCTCTCTTTATAAATGTATTTAATAATAAAACAAAAACACATGTTCTTTTTCCAAATACCATGTTAATTCAAAAAAGGCCTTTTCATTAGATGATATATACACAAGGGGCTAAAGATTACAAAGGCAAAAAATTAAATTGTAAAGTATACAAGGATGCTTAGGACAAAACCTTAACGGGGGTCGTAATCAGAAATGCTTCCCTTCTGCTTGCCCTGTTTGCAACCTAACATTCATGGGGAACACTGCCTAGGGAGAGCCCGAAGTGGTTTCATAACCTGTAACCACAAAGGGATGACTCAGATCTTTATCTTTTGTAAACTGCGCTCATAACTTGGTGCCTTATTCACTTTCCCAAAGTCGAAATGTGTTTGGTCCAATGATTTAAAACACGTTGAAGGAGTGTGTGTGTGTGTGTGTGTGTGTGTGTGTGTGTGTTTCCCCACTCCATTTTCTGAATAGTGGTCTATCAGTGGCTATTAGCTAATGAAATCAGTTAACCCTTATAACTTTATCTGCATTTGGGGATCCTTCTACCTTCTTGCCAAATAGAGGGGGCTTGGTGACCAAGGAAAAGACAGCAATATTCTTTGGGTGGGATTGAGGGTAGGTTCAGGGCAGAGCAGATGGACCTCAGACATACTATACACAGGTGCTGTCACTGCCACACGTTTTCAGTGCTGGTGACTCACATATAAAGTTTTAGTCTCTGAAGAGAAAATGAATGAGTGCACTGTAAGCCCTCACATGAAAACAAGTGTCTCCTCTCTTTCTCTTGGTGTCTTAGCCATCAGCCTCCCCTGACTGGTTCAGTTACTGAGGAATGTTAAATACATGAGGGGACCCCTAGTGTGAACATTTCCTCTGCCCAGTTAGAGTTCAGCATAGTCTGTGATGAGTTACTTGGAGGGTTGGGGATATGTTAAGTGAGAAACATAGCTCATTGTGTAATAATATTTTCCGGGAGAATTACTCATGTAGGCCAGCCAGCCGCGTTACCTGTCTTCAGTAGAAGCCAGGATGAATATTAGATATTTCTTGAGAAAGATACCAGTGTCCACATAAGGACCCAACTCTGAAACACTGTCTCATGAGGAGAAAGACTATGCGTTCTCCCCGCTGATAAACAGCTTAGTCTCTAGTCCGGGGCTGTTTGTTTGTTTGTTTGTTTGTTTTCGAGATTCCATAACTAGGCTCAGTGACATTCAAATATACAGTAAAATTTTCTTATAAAAAATGATTCTGGAAATAATAAAAGTTAAAGTGAATTGGGGCGCCTGGGTGGCTCAGTTAGTAAAGAGTCTGACTCTTGATTTCAGCTCAAGTCCTGATCTCACGGTTCGTGAGATTGAGCCCTACGTCGGGCTCTGCACTGACAACATGGAGCCTGCTGGGGATTCTCTCTCTCCCTCTCTCTCTGCCCCTCCTGTGCACACATGCACACACACTCTCTCTCAAAGTAAATAAACCTAAAAAAAATAATAAGTTAAACTGAATTATGGTAAAACAAAATTATGTTTCTTGTTGCGAAAAAATGATTAAGAAGCTTCTTGAATGAATCGTCCAATGCCTTCAGCTCTACCTATAAAAATATAACTATTACATACTTGTTCTTATGACTACATAAAAATATTTCCTTTCATGCTTTAAGGTCTACTTTTCCTATAGAAAGTTTTCTGTGATAAATTCTGGACACATAGGTGGCCTTGTGAACCTTCCTCATACACAACATTTCCCTGCTACAGTGAGTCAGTGTTCATCATGTGGTGTGTCACCGGCTTCTTTTTTTTAGATCTGATTTGGTTTTTCAGTGGCAATCATAGTATTTGCTATATTTTATAGGGTTCATTATTCCAGGGCCTAGAATAGGCCAAGTAGTGGGGTCTAGCCAACAGAAGGATGGAGGTTGTAAATGTTTTTAAAAGTCCCCGTCTTCTCTGGCTGTTCAATTAGTGAATCTCCCAGGTTCTGTGAAGCTCTTAATGACTGATCACTATGAGTATTCTGGATCTCTGCTCAGTCTTTCTTTCGTATCCCTTGATTTTACCCAGCTTCACCTCCCTTGCTTGACCCTCTTACCTGGCTGGTTAATCATTAGGGTTTCCCCAAACCAAGGAGAAAACAGATAAAAGAAGGCAGTGACAAAGTATTGATGGTTTTCAGGTACATCCAGTCAACTGGAATGTGTTTTTAAATACCTTCTGGGCCCAGGCCCTCAGTTGTGTATAATAACTGTTCAAAAAAAAGTTCACCTCTTACCTTCAGTTATTTAAAAGTAAATTATTCTTAGAGGGTCATTCATTCATTTAATAAATATTTGCCGAGCCTCTGCTATGTACCAAGCACTTGATACACATTATTTAGGGTGGAGGAGTGAGAAAATAGATAAATAATAAGAATAATCAATAAGCTATACGGTTGTAGGTAGGTACCAAGTACTGTGAAAGAATAAGGGAGTAAAACAAGGAAAGAGGGATGAGAGTGTGGGCACGGGCGGGGGGACAGGTTACAGTATTAAATGAGTCAGGGAAGACCTCACTAAGGTGAGATTGGAACAATGCCTTGAGGGAAATGACATAGTTATTCAAGCAGACATTTGAGAGAAGAGCAGCCTTCAGGTGATGGAGGGCCACGATTTATCATTTAAAATTTGTGGGGTAGATTGTTGTATCCTTCCTTTTCAAATGAAGAAACTGGATATACCAGCTGGATATCTGTTCTGGCTTAAAGAGACTTTCAGTTGAGGCAGCTTTTAGGCAGAGGCCATTGTCTTTGTTTTAACAGATTGGGACAAGTAAGACCCAGAGAGGGAAGGGGAGCTAACTTCAGTAGAGCCATGAAACTAAGCAACGTGGGGCAGGCAGGCCACAGTTTTTCAGCCGAGCTCTGTGATAGCACATCATCACACAGCCCATCTTCCTTGGGCCTTGGAGGTTTCTTGTCTTGTAAATTGACTTCAGATATTTTCTTTGATATGATGTTAAGTTGTCACTAGTTTGCCCATGCAACATAACAAAGTTGTTATAATGCACGTTAAACGGGTTTCAGTGAAGAGAGGGAGACCATAGCATGAAGACCCTAGATATGTCCGTGTCATTTCTTAGTGGCCATGGCTACACTATACATGCTTTGAATGCCCTGGAAATTGTTTGGGATGTTTTCCCGGAGGTCAGAGTGCCCATCTGGAAGGACTGTAAGGAGTCTGCTTGTGATTATCTCGCCTGCCCCAGGGGGCATGGGGAGGGAGCCCTCCTCCAATGTTTTCTCATTGCTTTGGCCAGATAGAGAGCAACCATCTGCTTGGGTTCAAGTAGAGGAGGGCAGGCAGAGACAGGACTTGCAAGTAGCAGGGCCAGCACCTAGGAGCAGTTTAGAAAGAGCTGGGCGCATTCTCTAAACCAGCTTAATCTAGTTTATATACTTTGCAGACCCTGGAAAATAGAATAAATTCACCTCATTTCCACCCATGGGTACCTAATGCAGCCTTCACATTAAAAGCTTATTAAAACATTTATGTAACATTTGGAATCTCCAAATCCCTTGACAATTGTTTAATTGGCTAATTAATCTCTGCAGTTTCCCTGGGAAGCAAGTTGGTACTTTCATCCCCATATTAGAGATTAGACACAAATGGGGTAAGTGCCTCACCTGAGGCTGTGACATGAGTCAGGTCCCGAGTACCTTAACAGTACGTGAACCAGTATTCAACCGTGGCTCCACCTGTAGAAATCCCTTAACTTTGCTGAGCCTTAGTTTTTTTGTATATGTGTGAAACACTAGTGATCTTTGTCCTACCGATCCCAAAGAATGATTGTGACAATAAAATGAGACAAACTGGATGTGCAATAATACTAGTTGTAACTAGGCAGTAGATCGAGGCAGAAGGAATCAGCAACCTATTGAATATTTAGGGAGTGCTACTTGTTTTGGGGCCTGAGCGGAAAACGTGAGGAGAAACACCTTTGGCTGACCCTCTAGCAAAAACTAAGTCCTCTCCCTCGTTTGACTCAACTTAGAGTAGGGAAGAGAAGGAACACAAAAGTAGTAAACTAACAATTAAAAGACTGAGTAATGCTAGGAGGAGAAAAATGAAAGAGGTAAAATTGTATATAACAATTGTATATAACTGCTGATCATGGCATGAGAATCATTGTCTGAACTCCAGCAATATGGTGGCAGGCACAGAGAAACTGAAGATGCGAGGGCAGAGGATGCTTCCATAGCTGGATTCTGCCGTCCAAACCATTGGTGTGTGTTTCAGCTCTGGTAATGACCTTTGAAGATCATGTCCTATACTCTTCCCTCCACGCCACCACCCACTCCCTCCTGCCACTGCTACACCATGCTTTGGAAAATGAGACCAGTGAATTGGTTGTCAGGATGATGGTCACCATTATCACTGGTGAATGCCAGTGTCTCTTGTTGCCTACAGAAAGCAAGCCCCCCCACATACAAGCAACTGTAGGTGCAATTAAAATTGCTGTTAAAACATTGGTTCCTTTATTTTCATTCTCTTCAGTGTTTTTCTTCATTCTTTTTTTTTTTAATTGGATATGTAAGAGTAGAATGGAAATCTAAAAACTGGAGTAAGGAGTGAGGGATAAATGCAAAAGACGAGGTCCTGAGAACAAATAAAAACTCAGGAAGGTGAGGAACAGTGTTGGAAGACAGTGGACAAATAAATCATTACTAATCAGGTTAATTTGGTTAATTAACCTGATTAGTAATTATTCTAGGTATGAACACATATGAGCACATACACGTAGATACACACATGGGCACACACTTATACACACATACCGTGTTCTAAGACCTTTGCTGGGTGGCCTCCTTATTCTTGGTTGAGTCCCTAGAAATTAAGGCAGGATGAAAGAATTCATGCATATACATAAATGCTAAACTGTAAAATGCCTTTATGCTTAGGATTAAAGCTCTGTAGCTATTAGAGCAGGAAGCAACCTGAAAAATTCACATTGCTGATGTGCTGAACAGTAGGTAGCCATCACAGGCCTTGCTGTACACATTTATGAGGTATTCTCTTGGTTGACAGAAGGCAAGTGATATTTGTCCTCTGACACATTGACTTGTAAACTGGCAAAATTTCCTTTTTTTCATTGTTCCTAATACCAAACATTTTCTTTTCCCAAAGAGTCCATCAGTGATTTAGAACAAGTTGCTTAACCTCTCTAGCCTCATTCTCTTCATCTGTAAAGTGGGCTTATTATATAGTAAACCCTGCCTCATAGGGTTATTTTGAGGTAATTAAAATGATATAAAAAAGTGCTTAGCACCACATCTGGCACACAATACCCATATTAGCACTTACTGAATGCCTATTGTGTGCTAAGTCCTATTGAAGCCAGTTGAGGCACAGAGAAAATAAAGCATAATCAAGAAGTCTTCAAGGTACTCATCTCTTCAATTCCTGGAAATGTCCAACTAAAAATGCCAGATATCAGTCCCTTAAAGCAGACCCATATGTGCCTAGGCATTCAGGCAGCCATATTCTCACTGTCATTGTTTTATATCTTTTTTCCTGACCTGCACTCTTCTGCGTGACCCCTTGAAGGCAAGGTCCCTCTCTCCTACTTTGAACAAGGACTGCCCCCATAGTAAAAGACTGTGTCTTGCCCACTAGACCTGAAGCTTCCCCGTTGGGAGACTTTTACTTCCTCTGCTGGCAGGTATTTGGTGCATAATGAGTTTTATGCACAGTGAGTACTCTGAATGCACCAGCTCCTTTTTGTAGCTAAGGGACCATATGTAGCAGAGGTGGTCAGTGCCCTCATTCTGTACCACTGAGTCTAAGTCCAACTTGAGTGTCCATGCTGTGTCAACTTAGGAAATCCTACTGCTTGACCCTCCTCTGTGTTTGCTGTGTGTTCTTTCCTTACCTTAATTTGAGTAAAAGGGAAAGAAGTTAAGAGGGAAGGATAGTAAGGTTCAAGTGCCAGAAATGCATAATGGTTTTTAATCCTCAGCTTCTTCTGACCTGCAAATATTGTTATTATCCAGGGCGGGTCTCGAATGGGAAAATAAGGCATAATAGTGGGAGTCCATGGCAAGCACACAGTGTAAACCTTTAATCCACAAAACTGGCCTCTGCTGAGAGACACCTTAGCTCAGGCCACCTGTTTATCTTACCTTGATTACTACAGCTTTTCATAATTGGTCTCCCTGCTGCCAGTCTCATTGTCTGCTGGATTATTCTCCATGTTGCTGTGAGATGGAAGTCATCTCTCCCCTCTCGAAGAATCCATAACCATTGCTGTCCTTTATGGCAGGTACTGCTTTCTACCTTATATCTGGAATCACGCAAGCATGTTCTCTCTTGCCAGATTGGAAGAATACAAGGTTTCTGTCCTGCAGTACCTTCACCCTTCTGATTAGTAGACTTCATTCTTTTAGTCCAGTCAGTACTAGTCTATTAAATCAGTTGCCTATATTCAAATCCTGGCTCTACTGCTTGCTGACTGACTGTTATGGTTGTACTGTGCTCGTACGAGGGCATCGGACTGGCAATTTACTCTCAAAGGGCTTAAGAAAAAAATGTTTAAGTTCTTTGTACCGCACTTTCAACTGTTCTGTAAGTTTGTGATTATTTCAAAATCGAAAATTTGTAATTAAATCAAGAAGGGAAACAGTAAAGCAGAACCAGTAATCTCATGAAAACAAATAAATTAACCTAATTATATATTAAATTGATGACATCACCGTGAAGAACAAATAATAATATCAAGTTATTTTTGAAAACAGTTATGTTTTCTTTCCACAAAATAATTGCAAAAAAATTTTAAATTTTACTTGTAGGTTTATTATAGGTTGGTAATATTGATGCTACACTTTGAATCAATCTTATGTATATTATAGGTAAGCAACTGTATATACTAATATCATTAGGAATAAAGATTTTTACTAAAAGAGAGAAACTAAAATAAAAGAGGATTGAGGGCTGAACAGTGCTCTGGGGAGTGTTTTTTTCCCCCACATATTTAGTGAATAATTCTATTTAATTTGTTTCTGTACTCCTATTCACATTCTATCAGAACTTAAGGAAAGATAGAACATTTTCCTAGTTCACTTTATAAAGTTAGCCTAATTCTGAAAGTTGCATTTCCAAAAACACAAAAAAGCAAACGAGACATCATTTTGAATTAGGACATAGAGTTTTAAATCTCAAACAAAATATTAGTTGAATGAATTCAACAGCATATTAAAAAAACAATCTCTTTTGACCAAACAGGACTCATCTGAGAAACGCCAGGCTATCTTACATTATCAGCAGATGAAAATAGAAAAAAATCACTAAAGTAAGAAAATTAAATAAGAATACCACTGTCATCAGTATTATGATCCTATATATTCTGGTTAATGAATAAGACAAGCAGAAATAAGAAGTAAGGAAAAGAAGAAAAGTTGTTACTGATTACAAATAATTGTCTGCTAAGAAAACATATAAGAATAAATTGAACACTTACTGATATTTGATGAGAACTTATTAAACACAGGTAATTTATTAAGCACAGTTGAAATAGAAGTGACAGACTGGAAGAAAATATGTTCAATATCTATAACTGACAGAAGATTAATATCTGGAATATATATAACCTCACACTAATCAATAATCAATAGGAAAAAGCCCATAGAAAAGTGAATGACAGATGTGAACAGGAAATTCACAAAATACACACAAAAAGACAATAAATATATGGATTCCTTCATAGCTGAGAAAATGAAAATAATATTTCTATCAAATTAACAAATTTTTTTAAAGACAAATAATATGCAGTACTGGAACAAGTACAGAGATTGGCTTTCACATACCCTGCTACTTGGAACTTTTGTTGTTGATGTTGGTTTGTTGTTGCTAGTGGTTTATTATTGAGATATAATTTAAGTATTCACATACATCAAAATTTACTCTTTCTATTGTACAGTTCTAACAAGTACATGCAGTCATATAGCCATCATCATCACCAAGATATAGAACAGTTCCATCATGCTGAGGAATTCCTTCATCCCTTTGTAGTCAAACCTTCCTTCACCCCCAGCCTCTGAAAGTCACTGTTCCCATAGTGCACCGTTTCCAGAATGTTATTTATATAAATGGAATCATACAATATGGAGCTTTTTCAGTTTGGCTTCTTCCACTTTGCATTTGAGATTCATCCATGTTGTAAGCATGATTTTGCTTTTGATTACTGTGTAGTATTCCCCTGTATGGATGACGCACTCTTTGTTTACTCAGCAGTTAAAAGACATCTGGGTTGTTTACAGTTTTTTGCAATTATGAATAAAGCCATTGTAAGCATTTATGTGTATAGGTTTTGCTGTGGACATGAGTTTTCATTTAGTGTTTATAAATACCTAAGAGTGGAGTTGCTGAGTTCTATGTTAAGCCTTAATGAGAAACAGCCAAACTGTTTTCCGAAATGGATGTGCAATTCTGTTTTTAAATTTGAGCAATTCTTTGACCGCTCAGAGCCTGGAGCCTACTTCGGATTCTGTGTCTCCCTCTCTCTCTGCCCCTCCCCACTCATGCTCTGTCTCTCTCTGTCTCAGAAATGAATAAATATTAAAAAAATTTAAATTTGAGCAATTTTGATAGGTGTGTAGTGATCATAAGATCCCTGGCTTTGATTTGTATTTCCCAAATGACTGATGATCCTGAGCTGCTTTTTAGGTGCCTGTTTATCATCTATGTATCTTCTTAGGTGAAGTGTCTATCTAAATCTCTTTGCCATTTTTTTAAAATTTTTTTTTTTAACGTTTATTTATTTTTGAGACAGAGAGAGACAGAGCATGAACGGGGGAGGGGCAGAGAGACAGGGAGACACAGAATCGGAAGCAGGCTCCAGGCTCTGGGCCATCAGCCCAGAGCCCGACGCGGGGCTGGAACTCATGGACCGTGAGATCGTGACCTGAGCTGAAGTCGGCCGCTTAACCGACTGAGTCACCCAGGCGCCCCTCTTTGCCATTTTTAAAGTGAGGTTCTTTTTCATATTCCTGAGTTATAAAAGCTCTTTTTATATTCTGGGTTCAAGTTCGTTATCATACAGGTGGTTTGAAAATACTTCCTCACAGTCAGTGGCGGTTTTTCATTCTCTTTTAAAAAGCAGAAGTTCTTAATTTCAATGAGGTCTAATTTTATCAATTTTTTAATTTTATGTATTGTGCACTTTGTGATATAGCTAAAAAATCTTTGCCTAAGCCAAGATCACAAAAATTTTCTTCCATGCTTTCCTCTAGAAATTTTATAGTTTCAGGTTTCACATTTAGGTATATGATCTACTTTGAGTTAGTTTTTATATATGGTGTAATGTGTAGTTTGGAATTCTTTTTTTTTTTTTTTTGTATGTGGCTGTAGTGGGCCGAGTGGTGCCCCCCCACAAAGATATGTCCATGCCCTAATCTGCAGAACCTATACATATTACTTTATGAGGCAAAAAATGTGATTAAGAGTCTTGAGATGAAGCATGTATCCTGTATTATTCAGGTGGGCCCTAAATGCAATCCCATGTTTCCTTATAAGAAAGAGGTGGAGGGATTTTTTAAACACACAGAAGAAGAGACAGTGTGACCACAGCAGCAGAGACTGGAGTGATGTGCCCACAAGCCAGTGAATACCTGGTGCCATGAGAAGCTTGAAGAGGCAAGGAATAGTTTCTCCCCTAGAGCCTTCAGAGGGAATACAGCCCTGCCATCACCTTTATTTTTATCTTCTGGTCTATAGAACCGAGAGGGAATATATTTCCATTGTTTTAAGCCAGCCAGTTTATTTATTATTATTCATTATTTATTATTATTTTTATATTTTTATAATATTTTATAATATTTTTATAATTATTATTATTTATTATTTATTATTATTTATACTGTTACTTTGTTACGGTAGTCACAAGACACTAATATAATGGCTATCCAATTATTCTAGCACCCATTTGTTGAGAAAGCTGTCTTTTCTCTATTGAATTTCTCTCTCACCTTTGTCAAAAAACCATGATCATACATGTGTGTTATGTCTATTTCTGGACTCTCTTTCTGATTCATTGATCTATGTGACTGTAATTTCACTAACACTACTTTGTCATGATTATTGTAGCTTTTGACATAAGTTTTGAAAATAAGTAGTGTGAATTCTTCAACTTTGCTCCTCTTTTAAAATTTTTTAGTTTTTCTGGTTTCCTCGATTTTTCCATATAAACTTTAGAATCAGATCTTCAATTTATACTGAAAATATTCTGCTAGTGCTTTAATTGGGATTGTGTTTAATCTATAAATCAGTTTGGGAAACTTTGACATCTTATCAACTTAGAGTTCTCCAATCCATGAACATAGTATATCTTTCCATTTGTTCAGGTTGTTTTTGATTTCTTTCATCATTTTGTAGTTTTCATCATACAAATCTGGCACCTATGTATTTCACGAGTTTTGGTGGTGCTGTAGATGGTGTATTTTTTTTTATCTACTTCAATTTCCAATTGTTTATTGCTAGTATATTGCATTAGGATAGATTGTTTTTCATATACTGGCCCTGTATCCTATAATCTTTCTAAAATCACTTATTAGTACTAGTGGCTTTTTTGGACATTTGAGGTAGACCTTCTCTATAGACAATTTTACCATATGTGAATAGTGCTGTTTCTCTCTTTCCAATCTGTGAGCCTTTTTTTTTTTTCTGGCCTTATTGCACTGCCTGAAATCTTCACTACAATATTGAAGAGCATAAGAGTAATAATCTTCCTTGTTTTAGGTATTCATTTGGTGCTTCATGTCAGAGTGTCCCTCCTCCAGAAGTTTACTGTTGACACTGGTTATTTGTTGTTTGCTAGCTTGGTGATGAGAAGTGGAGATATTCACATTTTCTACTCTCAGTGATGATCCTGTCCCTCCTTCAGCAGTAAGGGATCTTTAATGATATGGACCCAATCATTTTTCTGTTTCTCCCTCATAGATACACTGTTGGGTTTTTTTTTTTTCTGTACCCTTTCCCCAGCTTCACTAGATTTTCCCATGTGCCCTGAGTGCTGCGCTTTTTCTGTGTGTGTAATGGAGAAAGGGTAGAAACATCTGGGGCAGGGCTTTGTTCGTTTTCTAAAGTAGCAACTATACATCTCCTCAGTCCTCCACCACGAAGGAAGCCTTTTCTCATCTCTTGTTCTTCTCCCAGTCTCTCTTGAACAGTGAGGTCTGTGAGAAAGAGTCTCCTAATGGGTACAAATTCTTCTTTTGTGTATTGCTCCCAAAAGTTCAATATTCTCATGCTGGTCCACACTCAGCCTTTAGCAATTTGTTAACATTTTAACTGACCGCTTGCCTGGTACCCAGCATCTGCCCCAGGTAAGCAAGCACTCATGTCTCATGTCTGCTTGAAAATATTTGTCTGTCTTTGAGTTTTAGGCTAGTTGGTTTTGCAACCTCAGCTGTCTGATAAGTTCATGAGCTGTTCCTTCCTGCAAAGCTTTTAGGCTGCTTTGATTTCCTTGGTCTGTGTGTGTGTGTGTGTGTGTGTGTGTGTGTGTGTAGGATAATGGTTTCTTTCCTGGAAGTTAAGTTTAGGTAATAAGCATTGTGTTAGGTAGGAGAGTGAGACATGTTGGAGAGGTCATGTGAGGCAGATGCTTCTGCTTTGGCCTTCCTTCTTGGTTACCAGGTGACAGTAGGGTGGTAAATCAAAGAGACATGCTGGAACTTGTGCCTAGCCCAGGGCAGTCCTGGAATGAAGTCAGATTTTTTTTCTCCCTAACATCTTACCTCCGAGGACACACGTAAAACAATAAGACTTATTAATTTAAATGTCCATCCCTTTTTTCTGTGGCTAGCCTGCTCAGAGAGGTGTTCTTTAGTAGCAAGTAGGCAGAAGATGAGATTACTTGGCCCTCTCTCACTATTCAGCAAGAAGAGCCATATGATGGCCTTATGAGTAGCTCTTGCTCCCCATGGGCAGTGGAAGCCAGAGTCTTATGATTAATGAGATGGGGCATTCACTAGTGCTTTTGAAAGATGGATCATCGTGAAAAGGCCCAACCCTGTTTGCTGCATTTCCTCCCTAAAAGCAGTCTTGACAGAAGCTATGCGAGTCACCCTGTCTCCCATTAACAATGACCTCAACTGTTTGCTTTAAAGAGTTCACAACCCCAAAGGAAAAGTTTCACATACAAAAGCATAGCATCAACTAAACCTTTTGAGGGAGCTTCTCCTGAGCCCTCAGCCTGTACCTCTGTTTGTTAAATCAAACTACCTACCTTTATGGCATCCCATCAATGGCATTGGTATGGTCTTAAAGGAAGAAGCCTGCAACTGGCCACCTCTCCACAAACCTGATGCGTTCTAACTGCAGATCACCAAAGAGGGGAAAGTACGACTAGCAGGAAGGAAATAGAAGACATGATTCCATGGAAGTGGGGTTGAATGGCTAGGGAACCATAGCCAGAATCAGACGCTGAAAAGGGGCTTGAGTTACCACAGCAGTGTGTGGTAACAGTCAGCAGGGAGGATACTTTTCAGCACATCCTGTGCCCCAGACACCAGTGATAATTCTTAGCAATACCAAATGATGATTGAACAGAAATGACTTTCGTTGTCCACAGAAGTAAGGGACTCTAGGGAGGTAGTGGGCAAAAGAGCATCACTGAAGCCCCTTCTTGAGCGCAAAATGAAGACTGTCTTGTTACCAGCCTACAGAGAAACACCAGTTTCCTCTTGAAGGCTTCCTATTGCCAAGTCCCATCCAGAAGTGCTAACAAGACTCACTATAGAGACTCTAAGAGAATTCATTCCTCCTCTTTCCCCGTGTTCAGTGGATTGTTAAAACCAGAAAGGTGGGTTTAAGGCCTCAAACTGTCTTTGCCTGAGTTCTCAAAACAAGTGACTGTCTAACCTGTTCCCAGAATGGAGATTTCCACCTGTTTTGATGATCTTTTGCTATATTAACAAGCTACCCCCAAGTTCAGTGCCTTTCATCAAGACCCATTTTATTTGTTCACAATTCTGTAGGTCAGGAATTTGACCAGGGCTCAGCTGGGCACTTCTTCTGCTGGCATCTTTCATGAGGTTGAGATTGGACAGCGGCTGGGGGGGTGGGGGCGGAGTACCAGCATGGCTTCACTCACACATGTGGTACCTTGGCAGGGTTGGCTAAGAGGCTTGGACCTGTCTGCTTCTCCATTTGGCTTCTTTACATGGCAGCTGGATTCCAGGAATGAGTATTCCAAGTGGTGAAGCAGAAGCTGTGATCTCTTAAGGCCCAGCCTCAGAAGGTACACACCACCACTTGTCATACTGTTTTGATGAAAACAAGTCCTGGAGCTAACGCAGATTTGAAGGGAGGGGGAAGAGACCCCACCTCTTGATGGGACAGTAGAAAGGTTCTTCACAAATGAGCACAAAGGATGGGAGATACTGTTGCAGCCATCTTTTGAAACACAATCTCCTCCACCACCTAGGGCTCCCCTTCCAGTGCCTCACATCCTGCTCCGCTATGAGCTGTGTTATATTTAGCCCAAGCATTATGCACTGCAGTTAGCACTCGTGCTTTTTTTTGTTGTTCATTTTATTGTGGAGATGGAGAATATGGGAGTTCTGACCCCCAATACATCCCTGAAAGGCTGATTGTCCAATAGGCTTGAACTTTGCTTCTCTTAAGTAAGACAGAATTTGTGAGGAAAAACCTGGAAGGAGACAAGATGCAAATTCTTGGTTCATCTCCCCCATTATTATCTAAGTCAGATGTGTTTTTATTATTATTAAGTTGAAGATGCTTTATTATCCTCACGGGGATTTTCATTTCCACTAATATGCTTGATACTTGACATTTAATTTTTTTTTATTACTCTGCTTTTTTATCCCGTCTCAGTTTCAGCAACTCCAAGTCTTCTTTTATAGGGCTATTATTTTCTAGGGCTGTTCTATTCCTGTGTGTGTTGGAAACTTGGGTTTATCTCTATGATAGGTTAGTAATTAAAGCAAATCTCTACAGCAAGCCATAAAACAGCTTGCCCTGCCCCAAGAAACTGGGACTGTCTAGAGGACTGAGAGCTGAACCAGGCAGATGCAAAAAGCTGTGTTGGTGGCTGAAAGCCACTATTACACCCTTGGAAGCACTGTTTTTGCTCCCCACCTCTAGATATGCTTCAGGTCCCCTGAGGACAAAGATGTCACCCTTCTACAAAGAGAGGCACCATCCTAAGCCAGACAGCCACCTTTGGGGCAGCACTCCTTTTGACACAGCATTCTTGAGCCAAAGGGAGAAGTGCCCTCAGCATATTCCATATTCCAAAGCAGTGGAGCCTCTTTTTTTTTTTTTTTTCCACCTCAACACACCTAAGGGATTCCACACACTCCTATCAGTGTAGAGGCTCATTAGGGCAGTGAAGGCTCTGTGGTTTGGGAAAAGTCCACCACTGAGAATCACTCGGATAAAACTTTAAACAGCTTAAGGTGACACAGGGTAGCAGAGAAAGCCAAATCAAAGGAACAAGTAAACCAGACCGATATATAACCTCCTGAATCCCTTACACAGCCTCTGGGGTTAACAAAACAAAACATACTTTTATCCAAAATCACACTGGCTTCATAATAAGCCCAGACAATGCTACCTGACCACATACTAAATTTACAGTGAGCAGTAGGGAGTTGTGTGATTAAAAATCATTCTTAAGTCTGCCCATCACCTTCTAGTAACCTCACCATTCATGGTGCCTCATTAAAGTCTCCAATAAACCTAGCCTGTGGTGGGTGTGGTGTAATGTCCCATCTTAAGCAGGGACAAAGCTTTTGTTTCTGTTATGGCTTTGGACTCTTTGGGGCACGTGGTAGGCATTCATTGTAGGCTTTCATTAATGAGCAGGTGAGAATGCATGTGGGAAAATAACTGTGCCAGCCTCAGTCCTACCCTTGCACCAGACTTCTCTGAAAGCTGGCCTTTCCTTGATAGTACAGCTCCAGCAGAAAAGGAGGGCTCCTTTGTCCACCCCAGCTTCTCACGGGAGAACAAGGCCCATTTAAAAATTAAATTTTGAGCTAGAAAAGAGCCCTGAGAAATTAATTAGCCCCCAAACTTCATTTTATAGATGGGGAAATTGAGTCCAGAAGTATGACTTTTTCCAGCCTCACCTGTCAGTGCATCTGTAACTGAATCTCTGCCAGTGGGGCAAGTAAACTGGTCCACTGAGGCATGAGTCTTAGAGGTTGCAGGTGCCCAGGTATTGGGAGGACTAAAGGCATTGCAGGTGGAGGGAGGAGCATAAAACTGCTAACCCTTTCCTGCATGGCCCTAGCAGGAGAAAGCTTTGCCACCCTGAGAGGGTGAGAGGTGGCGGGGGCGGCGGGCGGGGGGGGGGGGGGGGTTGCCTTCTACCATTTGGCTCAGCTTATGGTTCTCTGTCCTAATCGGCACCCTTCAAATCAGTGCTAAGTGGACGCTTTGAGGAGACGCATTTGTAAATAAGTGTTGCTCTCTTGGATCCCGCCTGTAATATTTCAAGGCAAATGCCCTTTCCCAGCCACAGGGGATGTGTGCACGTTATGTTGAGGAAACAGACCTCACTGCTGCAGACCTGTAGCAGCACCTTGCTGCTCCCCACCACCCACCAAAACCCCCCCAGTCTCATTAGAAGTATAAACCAAGCTCCCATGGGCACTGTCCCCAGGGAAGGAGCACACACCGATTTGTTAGATGAGGCATGACCCCCTCTGGGATGGCTGCCAGAAAACTGCACAACTTTATGGAAATTGTAACGACTCAGGGGCCCTTTGGGGAAGGTACACGTCCTGGAAAACACCTAGTCCCTTAGCTTTAAAATAGATGGCAAGTCAGGAGAGGAGAGAATTCATTCTATAAATATTTATTGGGTGTCGTGTCCATGTCAGGCACTATTCTAGGAAATGGGTCTACAGTGTGAACAAAATATTATCCAATGCTCACTCTTGTAAACCTCCTGTAGCAATCCATACCTTACTGCATATCGATACGCTCATTTTATTTAGCATTGATGGAAAGATAATATGTCATCAGTAAAAATGACAGCAGATTTATTGACTTAAATACATTAGCCTGGATCCCCAACTAAATTGTAGACTCCTTGAAGGTAGAGGTAGTATCTGTTCCTTTCTTTGTAGTCCTGATAGTGTTTCACATGATGGCAAATGCAGAGAAAATACTCAATAAAGGGTGTTTAATTAGATGCCTAAAAAATAAAATCTGGAGACAAAGTAGAGAGAATTAAGGAAGAGACAGATAGCAAGCAAAGATTTAGGACCTAAAACAACAGCACACCCTAGAGATGGCAGCTACAGATACTCATCAAAAGAAAGCCTTACAATTTACAGTAGGTTTTTTTTTTCAATTTATGCCTGCGTAATCTGTGCACAGCAGCATCGTTAGTTGTATCGTAGCTGAATACAAAGAGCAACAATATAAAAATGTCATCACTGAAGACCAAAATTAAACTCCATGTATTTTAAGGAAGAGGGACTGCCTTGATTATAGGCATTGGTAATTAGGTAAGAGCATTATTCTAATGCCCACAATTGTATTTTCAGTGCGTCCTTCTTTAAACTTTTTTTTTTTCAACGTTTATTTATTTTTGGGACAGAAAGAGACAAAGCATGAATGGGCGAGGGGCAGAGAGAGAGGGAGACACAGATTCGGAAACAGGCTCCAGGCTCTGAGCCATCTGCCCAGAGCCCGACGCGGGGCTCGAACTCACGGACCGCGAGATCGTGACCTGGCTGAAGTCGGACGCTTAACCGACTGCACCACCCAGGCGCCCCTCAGTGCGTCCTTCTTGATTTTAACATTCAAGGCAAAGGTTATAGAGACACTCTCTAATGGAGACGTAGCCCTAACTTCAGCAAATGCTGCAATGATCAGAAATGGAACTAGAGCCTAGTTTTTTAAACAAGCCATTAGTTCTTTTCTGCCACGAACATGTGTCTGCATAGGGTCTTTGGCTAAAACACATTTAATTTCCAGTAGAGTGCAATAGTCACACTTTCTATTAGGAGGGGAGGGTGCTAAAATGGAGAATTTGGGGAAGGTTCTGAACACACCAGGCCCAGCTTTGATTTCTTTAAGAAAGGTTTTTTAGGGGATTGGGGAACAGCAGGAGAGAAACAGCCAAGGAACTTGTACTTGTAAATTTCTAGTCGGTGCTCACCATTGATGAAGTGAGAAACAAGGAGTCAACTAAAATAGTTCAAGCTACTTCAGGTAACAAGATTGTATCTTTAACTCCTTGCCTATGGTTCATTTGACACAAAAGTTACCAGAAAGTAAAGAGAAATAGCTGTGGTTGCAAGGTTAAAATCCAGAGACAAGAAGCTTGTAAATGAATGCTTGGATAGTGACAATGGAAGAGAAGAGAAGAGTATGAACTTTCCATCTGGGGGTGGTGAAGTGAAGGGTGCAGGCTCCCTGGACTTATTTCATTCTGAGGTGCAGGGTCTTAGGATCTAGAAAGGGGTTAAGGTGGGAACTGGCATCCCTTTGGTTATTTTGTAACCGAATCATTAGTCAATTGTTCCAGTTGGAAAATACAAGATTTCATAGCCAGTAAGTTAGGTGGTATTTGTACCACAAAATGAGAATTTATTTGAAAACATTTTGTAAATTGTAAAGCGCCATCTAAATACAAGTTATCACTCTCCTTCCAAAGGGTTCCAGGTATTTTCAACATGTTCCCCTGATTTTTATTACATTTATAGGATTTAAGAAGAGAGCAAGAAGCATGGGATTTTATGGTGGAAAGGGATCATCGAGATCGTAAGCGTAAAGATTTTTGCTCAGTGAGATAGCCCCACTAGTATTTCTAGAAAATGTTCATCTCTGCTCTGTTCAGGTATTTCCATTCAAAAACAGTCTGATACCTGCTAATGGGAGAATAAATTGATATTCATTTCTGGAGAGCAGTTTACCAAAGAATGGTGAAAGCTGTGACCTGGAATTCTGCCTCCAGGAGTTTCCCTTCAGCCATCATCAGCATCATCATGGCTAACATTTGTCGTGCATTTACTGTGTGAAAGGCACTGTTCTAAGGGCTTTGAATGAATTAACTCATTCAAGCCACACAGCAACCCTACGTACTATTATTATCCCCATTATATAGATAATGAAACAAAATAATAGAGAAGTTAGAAAACTTCCCGTAGGTCACACAGTTAGTAAGTGGAAGAGCTAGGAATGTAACTTCATCTGTCTAGATCCAGAGTCAACACTTTGAGCCACTGTACTACATTGTATTGTTTCCCAAGGAAACAAGTGAAGAAATGCCCAAAGAGCATTTCGCCAAGGCATCTGGTAATATTGGGAAGTATTGGGAGTGACAGGAACCAAAATATCTACCCGTAAGGGATTCGTTCATCTTGGTATGATGGCATATAGCCACTAAAAGTAGACACTGTTGAGTCTTTTAAAATGATTGGGTTTATCTATAGGTGTTTACATGTAAAAGATGTCTGGGCTGTATTAGTGGAGAAGAACCAGTTTTTGCAAAGATGTCCAATATGCTCTATTTTTGGTGGAAAAAAAATAAAGTCTCGAAGGCTAGATACCAAACCATTGACAATTATTATCTCTAGGAGATGAGATTATAGATGATAGTTTGCCCATTATACTTTTTTGAGTTAAGGAAGTTTTTCCTGATTTTTTTTCCAAAAACATATATAGTTTTTATGAAGAAATTACACAATAATGCTGCATCATTTTGAAAAAACAGTATACACAAAAGAAGTAGAGGTCATTCTATTCTCACATACATATTCCTTACACCCTTTACTCCAGCACATTCCTCAGCTCTCTTCTTTAGAAAATGTTTCCTCGTTTTGTACACTGAGAGCTTGTGTCGGCTTCTGGGGGCTTAGTCGCAAGGGTGTTGCAATCCTACTGTGTGTGCCTCTCAATGGATTAAGCATTGTGAATTTCATACCTCAAAGAATTGAACTTTCCATTCGGGGATATATAAACATAAAACACTTAGGTTGCTCTCTATGTCAACATCTGGCTTACTGACATAGTCAGCTATTCAGTTGTGAGGGACAAACAGTTGCAAGAATAGAAAAACATGTGCTACAGGGCTTCCTGTGCACCATAAACAGTGAGTACAAATGGAATTCGGAGAAAGGGTAAATCTCAGAAGCCCATGGTGGTATTCAGGGTCTCCTAGAGAGGATGAAGGCTAATGCAAGACCTTGAAGGATGGTAGGAAAAGGAGGAGGATGTTCCATTCAATCTGACCCACATGAGCTTTTATAGATTTCCTTAATTCTGTGGTTCTAATATTCTACTCTCATATTTGAAGATCACTGAATCAGGTAGGCCTAGATTCAAATTCTGACTTCCTGCTTATTAGAAGTGTGCTTCTGAACAGTTGGCTTGGCTGCCCTGTGCCTCAGTTTCCTTACCTGTAAAGTGGGCACAATAGTATGTTCCTCTTAGAAGAACATTAAATGAGACGATGCCAATAAAGCATTTAATATTGTGTCTGGCTGACTTTCAGCTCTCAACAGATGTAACTTATTATGCTCCTCCCCACCACCTCTGCCCTAAATTTCCACCCCATAGTCTAATCTCATATTTTCTAGCTTTTGGCACAGATTTGCCTTTCTTCCTCTTGTGTATGCCTTCCTGGTTCCTATCTGCCCTGTTGAGTCTGTCTCACTGCTCGTGGCTGCTACCTATGTGTTAGGTGGTTATTTGCCTGCCTTCGGACTGTCAGCTTCAGTACGGCCCCTGTTTGCTCTCAGCTTTCCCCCTGAATGTCACATCCCAGCCCCATATGTTCAGCCTCCTGGACTCACTACCAAACACAGAATGTGCTCTGGGAGGCAGGAGCCCATTCTCTCTCTTCTCTAAGTCCTGATCAGAGTTTTGAACGCAGGTTCAAAACTGGGACCAGAGGCGGACTTCAGAACTCCCTTGTCAGACTTAAATACGCCCAATACTGTCCTGGCTCCCTGGCCTTTTCACTTCCCGGCTCAGTTCTGTGTGTCAGAGGCAATGCCTGAGTAGTCCCAAAGGCCGTTTTCTGATTCCTGGCTGATTCTTACAAGCAGCGAGAGATCTTGCCGAGAGCAGAAGCGGAGCTAAGCCATCAGCTGCTTTCCTCGTTTGATGGACCCTGCCTGCACTTGGCTGCTTTTATGGACAAGGCCTTGCCAACTGTAGAAACAATGAGCCTCTTTAGGACCCCTGTCACTGCCATAGGGTAACCAGAGACAGAACGAGTCCTTTCCAAAGGTGACTTTGCTGGCCAGGGCCTATCACCTCAGTCTGGGCTTCCTGACCACTTTTTACAAATCTTTTGGATCAAACAGAGCACTCCGTGGCCTTTTCTGGTCATAGAGGTCTCATTGTTTAAGGGTCAGCACAGGGCTTTTGCAGGCGTATCTTGGCTTTGGGATCCTAGAGGGTTTAGCAAACATTACTTCAGCGGAACATCCATTTTTTCTCATACTTTTGGCATAAAACAGTGAATCATAGAAAGAAATATTCTTAGGTCATCTGGTCAGTCTCCTGGGTACAGCTACAGGGTGTTTCCTTAGAATATGGGCTAGTCTCTGTCCAGTCTCCATTTCAATATCCCAGATGTTAGGGTGTCCTCATCTCTCAGAGCAGCTCAGAGAACAAAACGAACTATGTTTTCCTGCAACCTTCCCCTGCCTGCCGCCCTATCAGCCTGCTGCACACCGTGGAGCCACCCCAGGGGAGGGCACCTCTCTCGCACAGGCAGAAGTATCACTTCAAGGATACCCTTCAAGACAAGCCAGGAACGAGGGCAGAACAGGTTCGTGCTTCGCCTGCAAACTTCGAAATTGCCTGGAGATGGGCCCGGGAGCATCTCAGCCGCTCTGTTGAGTTTGGGGCTTTCGAGGTCTTCTGGAGCCTTAATTTCTCTCCCATGGCCAAATTTCTTTGCCCTTCTTTCTGGGACACCTATGCAATGTTTTCTCTTTTGTTCAGAGCTGTGAAAAGGAACTGTTTGTTTGACTACGAGTTTCCCCTTTTTGAGCTCCCCCCACCCTAAACTCATTGCTCTCTTCCTCTCCCAAAGAAGAAAGAGGAAAGCAAGCCACAATAATACTTCTGTAAATTTATGGCCACTCTGTAATGTTTAATCACAGCTACGTGACTGGGGGCTTCAGAGCAGGCGTACAAGTTCAACGCAAGGTGAATCTTGTCTGAGATAATCTGAAAGTTCATTCAGAGGTGAGGGCAGCAGCCTCTTGCAGACGAGTGAGGTTAACAGGAGGTCACCTGCTTTTTTTTTTTTTTTCCCCCTTCTGGTCTTCTCCCCTTTAATGTGTAAACAAAGGGAAAATGTAACTTCCAATGAACTTGGCATATGTTGTGCTCACGCTAATCTTGGCCTGGCCAACTGTAAACAGTCCAATATCCTGTGGCTGAGCCTTTCCACCCATTCTCTGCCTTTTGGAGAGCATGAAGAAACACCAACAGAAAGCAGAGACCAGTACCTTGTGGAGGCAGCCCTGGCACCCAGGGAGCTGCAGGGAACCCAGGGGAGGCCCGAAGGAAGACCTCAGGCAAAGGCGCTTGCTCCGATGCACTCGGGGCCCCAGGACACGGCCTCCTGTGACACTTTCTCACGAGTGTCAGTCAGCACACATTTACTGATGAACTTCTGTTGTGCTCCACTCACAGTGCTAAACACTAAGGGAGGAAACATGGACGAGCCCTTAAGGTGCTCACGGGCTGAAAGGTGGGAATACCTTTGATCTGGCCATGGAGGTAAGAGGACGAAGGAGAGGGACTCTGTTGGCATCCAGAGAAAGCTGAAGACCGCTTTGGGACGGAACTCTGTCACACGTTCCCCTCAGTTGTAGGGCTGTGCTTTGGTGCACACCCCATTTACAGAGATGCTTCCAGGCCACAGAATCCCAGAAAGTTACAGAGGCAGCATGTATGGGCAGTACCGGGAACCATAGCCTGAAGATCAACAGGTTATAGATGAGCAGTGGCCACCTGATGATTTTGACCAACTCTGACTTGCCATAAACCCACTTCCTTGGCAGTCTATAGCCTCTGGGCCAGTACAGATTCTGTCTCTAGTTCCCCTGGGAACATAACCTGTGCTGTACCTCAGCATCCCTCTTGGGAATGTGGGATATACTTAGCATTCCAGTATCCAGAGCAAGAATGATTGCTTAGTGAATTTTCTGTGGCAAGTGTTGAATCTCAAACCAGCTGCTAGCACCCCTTACTCATTTGAGGAGTATTTAGAGAATGTGGGCTTTACCCCCGTCAACCCAACACAGGGCCATTTTAATAGTGTGGGGTGGTAAAGAAAGTCCGGGGGTATTTGCAGCCAGGAAGACACAGCCTTCAGCTGTGAAATTGCCTTTATGCTGTGCTTGGTACCACTCTGGGACCAGGAAATGGAAGCCTCTGTGACTGTACTCAATACTAAGCATCTCATAGTTAACATTGGACCAGACCTGTGCTAGGTAGAAGCAGAGAAAACGATAGATCCTGCCCTGAAGGAGCTTACAGCCTCCCTGAGGAGGCAAGACAAAAGGAACGATTAGGGGCTTAAGATAAGCTATGATGCCACCAAATGAGAGACTGTGCCTGGCATGATCGGAGAAGGCTTCTTCTTAAGGGTCTCTTTAGAAAGGGAAGGGTCTGGATGGGACAAAGAGAAAAGGGGAGGTATTCCAAATCAGAGAACAGCACGAGTGGAGTTGTGAAGGCAGAAATAAGTGAGTTGGTTTGTCACTTCCTCCTCCTCCTCCTCCTCTTCCTCATCGCTGTCATCATCATCATCATCATCGTCATCACCACCACTAATGGTTCCTGAGCATTTACTTCATGCCAGGCACTATGCTGAGCACTTTCCCAGGGTAGGTATTATTATTTCCACTTTGAAGAGAGGTTGGTATGCTGCCCAGTGGCACAGAAGTAAGACAATAGAAATCCTGAACTCACTACAGCTCCCGGGCAGAACAGCTTGGAGCTGCCTCAATACCACTTATTTCTGTAACTGAAGATTTCCTAACTCACCTTCTACCCCAAGCCCAGTGTTGTTCAATGTTTGCTTTTGAGATCCACAGAGGGGACAGGGGAATGCATTGGGAATATTTAGCTGCCAAAGATAAAGCCTTCAAGTCAGGGATGGGGCTGGTCACCAGATGGAGAGGACTAGTCAAAGGGTGAGAAGACGATGGTGATTTGCCAGTACACCATGATATCTACTTTGGGGTGATTTTCTTGTAGACATGGGAGAGACCTCAGGTAAAAGAATAAATTGTTTTTCCCACAGCTCAGCCATGGTATTTAAACTGTGGGTGGTCCCCCGCAAAAAAAACCACAGCTGATAATCTGGCCCTTGTTAAGGTCCTTGAAGGAACTCTGCTCCGGGGAACAAGCCACATGGACAAATGCTAAGCTGGAGAATGTCCATGTGTCCCGGCTCACAGAGAATATGGACACGATAGCTCTGGGGTCAGGACACGGGAGCTGTAGCTTGGAGGAGAGCCAGAGGCTCCAGTCGACAACATTGAAGCAAAAGGCAGACAAGTTTTATTGCTTTAAAGTTCATGAAGGGTAATGTTTAGTTGCTTTTTAAAAATCTCTTTGAATAATAATGATACCCTGTGGTAATAGTGTTATTAACTATAATAACAATGTGAAATTTTCAAGTGCTTTCACTTACTATATCTTTTTTCGTACCCTTATATAATAAATTGGAGCAGAGTTTTAGCAAATTCACCTAACTGAGAAACTGAGTCAGAAAACTACACCGATTTGAGATCTCATGACAAGCCTTACTCTAACCCAGAGATAATAAAAACAAGGGCCTAGTGTGGGTTAAAGGCTCCCATGCCACCGCAGACGAAAGACCTTATTGCTGTGGCCAGACGAGAAATCAGAAGACTCAGCTTGTCTGTGCAGAATAAGAAAAAAAATCTTTCCATCCCAGGACCCCTGAGAAATGATACCAAGCTCCCAAAAGGAGGCTCCTTTCTTCTCATTTCTCCTTCCCACCCAACTCAAACACTAGCTAACGGGCACTTAGATGCTTCTTGTAAAATTTCAGAGGCCGTCTCTTCAAGTTCAAGGAAATAGGGGACATAGCTATGGAAGCGGAGCTGGCACTTCTCTGCCACCCCAGGTCAGCCCCAAATACCCTGGGAAATCCTGCAGAGACTCCCTGACCCATTCCCAAAGGCTCGGAAATGGGGATAGAACTTTCTGACCTTCCGATTCAGACAAGAAATATTTTGTGTTTATCTTAATTCTGGTCAGAGTGGGCTTAATGACCTCAGCTTTACTGTGCTTCTTTCTTTATTCCTGTACGTGTTCTTTCCCAAGAAGGGATAGATTTCCTTTGCTTATCTTGTTGAGAATCTTGGCCTGGACTGGTCATCTGAGTTCTCTCTGTACCGCTTGCTGTGGTATCAAATTCAGGGGTAATTTAAGTGGGCCCAGGAAGTGGCCTGACATTTTTACATCATTTCAGATACGTATGGTGGTCAAGATTGAGTGATACCCTTTCCCACTGTGCTTGCCCAGTGCGCTGCAAGCAAACCGCTCCAAAGACTCCCTTGTCTTTGGACAAGGACATACAACCGTACAAATTCCCATCAGCGACTGAGTTGACAAAATACATGGTAGTATAGCTAAGAATGCTGTTTGGCAGTTAAAGCCAACGAACTAGGCTTCCGTGGATCAACACCGACAGATCTTGAAAACGTAATACTGAACGAGAAAAAGCAACTTGCAAACATTGTGTACAATATTGTATATGTAAACTAAAAGACAAAACCTTTCCATATGTTGTTTCTCTACCAACAGCATAGGGGAACCTGGGTGGCTCAGTCAGTTGAGCATCTGTCTCTTGATTTCAGCTCAGGTCATGATCTCACGGTTCGTGGGTTCAAGCCCCACATTGGGCTCTGCACTGACTGTGCAGAGCCTGCTTGGGATTCTCTCTTTTCCTCTCTCTCTGCCCCTCCCTTGCTGGTACATGCTCTTGATCTCTCTCTCTCTCTCTCTGTCTCTCAAAATAAATACATAAACATTAAAAAAAAAACCACATAGGGGATACATAACAAAATCGGGCAGGCAAAAGGAAGGGAGGAAGGGAAGGGGGCTTTCACCTCATTTTATTCCTTTAAAACAAAAGGAAGATTGAAAGTAAATTAGACAAATCAGTAACGTCTGTTCACCAGAGGTAAAATAACTTTTATATGCTTTTTTACCTTTTTTTTTAATAGAAAAAAAGAATCTCTTTTTCCTTCTCCTTCGTCTCTTTTTGCATCTGACCTGTATTCTGGTCTCAGGAACTTTGGTTCGCCCCCCGCTAATTAAATCGCTGCCTGTAGTAGAAAGAGAAGTGAACCACAAGTCACATGCTTCTGTTCTAACCCCAGCCCCATTCATGGTAGCCTCACACATTACCATGAATCTTTCTGGACCTCAATTTCCTCCTCTGTAAGACGAAGGAATGGTGGTGCTATTTACTTCCTAATAAAGAATTCTCTAGGTTGAGAATCTTAGAACCGGAAGGGATGTTAATGTCACAGGCCGTCGGCAAAAGTTATTCTGAGAGGAGCCCTACTCAGTAAGACTGGCTGCTGGTGACAGACCCAGGGCTACAATGCTGTCTTCTGTCTTCTGTTCTGGAAATCTGAAAACCCCTCAGAAGCCAAAGGAGTACATTTAAAGCTAGCAAAGGAAAGCAGAATGAAGAAAGGTATGTTTACCAACCCAAAGACACATATATGAATATATGGGGTCCAGAGTGTTTTTAAAGATGCCAGGCAGAATTCAAGCAAAACTGTTCCTCCCTCAAACAAGAATTCTGAGAAGTAATATGGTGACAGTTTCTGACATGAGGACAATTTTAGAAGGAGATTCTGATAAAGGCAGGGTATTTGTGGTGATGGAGGTGAGGGGAATGGAGATGGAGGAGAGAGGCCCCAAGGAGTTAGATAATGTTAAGGTTTCACTCTTTCTGTGAGCCTTAACTGACTTTGGTCACATTGAACCTACCCCTGGCCCCTGGCCAGCCTTCCTCTCTGTCTACAAAATTCACAGTGAGCAAAGACAAAGGAAAAAGCAGGACACATCTCTTCACCTCCTCCAGAGCTTAAGCAAAAGGCGGTGAGAACCCAGAGACATACTGATCCATGCTTTTCTGGGGAATGAGAACAGTCATGGGGAGCACCTGCCCAATTCATTCATTTGTATTGCTTGCCTGGTCCCTGGAGGAAACGGATTTTGAAAACTCTGCCCTGCAATCATTGCTCAGTCTTCCCTGTCCCTCTGCAACACTCAGTCAGCCTCCTGTCCTTCAGTTGGACCTTAGTCCAGGTCCTCATTACCTCAGATCTTCCTACCTGAAAATTTTCTCCTCAAGTCTGTTGATCTAATAAATTGTGACCGAAATGTTACCACTCTCCGTGGTATGTAAGTTTTTTTTTTTAAATCCTTAGACTGGCAGTCAGTACTCTCCGTAGTCCAGTTCCATTACTACCTCTTCAGTCTTCCCACTGCTGCTCCTTTATACGGCACCTCTGCTCGTCCGCGTTGTATACCAATGGGCCATTGAGAGGGGCCCAGAAGGGAGTAAAGGGAAGAGCCCAGTCTTAGGAATCACACTAAGATTCCTGGGTCCAAGTCCTGACTCTATCACGTTCTGAATACGTTCCTTTCCATCCATTCTTTTAACCTTTGGCGGGGGTGGGGGGGAGGAGCCTTCATTTCTTCATCTGTGAAATGAGATACTACCTCATAGGCTGTTGATTTGCCTGAGGATTCAATGAAATAGGTGAGTAAGATGCCTAGCCCAGTGTATGTCACATAGTAAGTGTTCAAGAAATATCCAGTTTCTTCTTCCTTTAAACATGTCTTAGCTACTCCTATTTGTGCACCTTGGCGTCCACTGGTGTCTTTGTTCGAAATTCCCTTTTCTCTTTTCTCTGTTTAAATCGTGCCCATCTTTCCTTGCTGTGAACATGTAACGTTTACTTAATACAGTCTTCTGGAGGCAGAAGAACCCTTTTGAAATTTGGAGTTTCTAGAGAGGAAACAAACAGAAAGGATCCCTTGGTGGCTGAGAGTCACTTATCTAATACTTCTTTAATTGATCTATTGATTAGTTGTGTAATTTGGCAATGGAATCTGAGTAGTAATTTTATTCAGTCTCCTGTCCCTCAAACCCAGAGCAAAATAGATTTTAAAGGCATATATGACTGAGCTAAGGTCTTCAGCAGTTAGCTCTCTAGGCTGAGCCTTATGTCCAAACCCAAGCACCTTTCCCAGGCCATTGAGATTCTTGCTTATTCTAAATTTATCCAGGGTCTAAAGACATTCCCTGTTAGATGTATTTTTTATGCCCACCATAAAGTTCCTAAGTGGTCATTTGTAATGACTATAAGGCAAGAAGTAATTTTTTACAACTAGTGTTTCTTAATTTATCCATTTATAAACGAGAACCCAGACCATTTTCATTATGAATTTTGGATAGTCGATAATCTTTCCTGCAGGTGATCTAACCAGCATTTGCAAACTTTTTTGATTGGCCACCACTGTTGTCACTCCTTATATTTTTTGTATATAACAGTTTATTAACAAATTGTGATTGGATGCTGAATAGCTACGAAAGGATAGTCCCGCACATATTGGCCCCCCTCCCCCCCCCCCCCGCAACCGCACTACAGTTTAAGAGATAGCACATTATCATTACCTTTAAAAGTTGGCTTGTGTCTTTGCCCATGTGAGTCTACACACACATTGCTGTCATTAATATTTCAAGGCACAATATGTGCTTAGGCTGAGTAAAGTTCATTGTTCACAATAGTGGATACAAATCATATTCTAGATAGCCTTTTTAATAATTTCAAATTTGGACAGCTGCTTTATGAAACCTGACTAGCTCATCATTGTGTTTACTTTATCACATGGATGAGAAAGGGCTTGCACATGATACAGAGACTTGTGAGCTTTGTCATTTCCTGGATGTTTGCTTATACTTACATTGTTAATACTATCTTCAATCCATAGTATCCTTGCAAGGGGCTGGGGTTTAAACCACTTACTCATTTTGGCCAGAGGGGAAGCATATTTACTTAAAAACCCAATAGTATGGTCCCTAATCCACTTACCTAAGAACCTTGAACGAATCACGGTGTGCTGAAGGAGAATGAACACTGGCCCATGGCTCCTACCTCCTTCTCTCACATCTGCGGCACTAACCTCCATCCAAAACCCACACCTGCCTGCCTTCCCCATCCCAGCAAGGGGTCACCCTTGGGTGACACCCACGGATGTCAGCCCACGGAAGAGGCTTTCCATCCTCCCCTTGAACATGTACGTACAGTATGGCTATTCTCACCCAGCATGAAAATAGGTTTTCCCTCTGCCCCTGCAGCAGGATAGATGCTGTCATCAATGAGAAATAGCCTCACAGTCTCTGACAAAGGAATACTTGGCTGTTGGCATTTTTGTTTGGGAGTCTCCCTGCCCCAGGCACCAGCTGATGACAATGGGAAAGCCTGAAGCCTCCCTGTCTTTTTCTCTTTACCAAGGTAGTCTCAGAGGTGAAAAGTTTAGATAGCAAACCTATAAACCCACATTTATGAGGCAAATAAATATTTCTCAGAGTGACGTTCCGTTTCAGGGGAAGCTGCTGACGTGCAGTTGGTCTCTGATAAAGAGCTTAATGAAGCCTCCATCCGCCTGGCGGCTGGGCCGGAGGCAGGGCAGGGAGCTGCGCGGCCACCACTTGCCCCTTCTCCTGCCCGCACTCAACCAGGGAAAAAAGAGCAGGAGGTCAGCCCTTCCTTTCTGGAAAACCCAGGAGCCAGCCTATTGAGTGGCCGTTGCTGCAAAAG
Organism: Prionailurus viverrinus; assembly: GCF_022837055.1. Classification (NCBI taxonomy): domain Eukaryota; kingdom Metazoa; phylum Chordata; class Mammalia; order Carnivora; family Felidae; genus Prionailurus; species Prionailurus viverrinus. The sequence goes on along the minus strand of NC_062563.1, from coordinate 89,247,944 downwards.
TCAAGTATAAGCCAGGTTCCTGTAACCTCTAGAGATCCAGAGAAACTTGCCACCTCTGTCCACCCCAGTTCCACAGCCTGTGGAAAATCCCATGGCCTTCCTCAGATTTCTGTGAATCCCTAGATAGATACCTCCAGTCTTCTTTCCCAGGCTCCCATTTCCACAGTGCCGATGTACAGCTTTCTAGGTGCGAAATTCAGCCTCTTTGAGTTCACCAAAAAATAAATAACTAATTCACCCAAGCAATTGAGAGCAGAGTAGATTTGTCTAAAGATTAGAATTGAGCCGCATGGATTGTTAGGGGAGATTTATACCCCGCAGTACACAGCAAACAGCTTTAGAATAGTCACTTATCAGACATCCCAGCTCATCAGAGACCTTTGGGGCCATTATACCAATAGGGATTTCCTCCTTAACCCTTGACACACATACTAGTTAAGTCTCCTCTCTTTAGATTAGCTCACTGCCTCTCAAGAAACAAAGTAACAAATTTCTTCCCTCTTCTCTACCACATGTCTTGGCACCTTGGAGATCTTACAAAGCAAGATACAGACATGTTTCTCTGCCCTAAAAGAATTCTGATGCCAGATGTTAAGATAATGAAGTTTTTGCCACCTTTTTACAATCAGAAGGATCTCCATGATCCTTCTGTCTTTAATTTAGTAGATATTAGACATCTCACATCTGAGAGAATTTCAGAGCACACTGCCCTCCCTGGCCTGGATGGATCTAAAGGCCACTTTTTCTGTAAAAGACCGGATAGAGAATATTTTAGGTTTTTCAGGCCATGTGGTCTGTCACAACTATTTAACTCAGCTATTAAAGCACTAAGCAGTCATAGATAATGTTAGCTAGTGAACAAGGCTGTGTTCCAATAAAACTTTATTTACATAAACAAATGGTGACTGTAGTTTTCCATCCCTTGATCTAGAAGAAAGCATATAGCAGCTTTGATGAAAACGAGGAGAGAAACCTCTAGGCTAAACTTCAATCTCCTTAGTTTAGCATATGAGGTCATTTATCACTTGCTCATTTGTCCTACTTGTCCTAAGGTGATCCCCACCTACCTGGCTCAGGCATAGATGCTCTTCTTCTGAACTTTCTTTGCACTCTGTTAGAGTAGCTGTGAGCATGCTCACATCATTCTGTATCTGTTACTTACCAGCGTGAGTTCCTTGAGACTCGAGATAACTTCTTCACCCTTTCAGAAGAATGCCTAATACATTGTTGATACTCAATTTATGTTTGTTAAAATAATTCCTGCTTTCTACTGCATTTGCTCAGATTTTAGTGTCATGAAGTGCTCCTGAGGATACATGGAAGGCAGGCAGACACTCTCTGAATGAGTGTGGCCCAGCCCCAGGAATAGGGAGTTGTGGGAGATCTTGGGCAGTGAACACAAATGGGTCAGTAGTCAATGCCAAGCTCTTTAGTGGACGTTTCACAGTCGTTCTCTTGATCTGCCCTTGGCTGTTGACAGCAGGTGTTATGATTCCGTATTGGAAGGAGAAAACAGATTTATTGGTTTAACTGGGGTCACATCGTCAGTCAGGGAACCCTTCCCCACCCCGCCTGAGGCTCTTTTGTGCTGTGCTAACCTTCCTCCTAAAAGGCACCTGTGCATCGGTGATTATGAAAAATACTTTATAATGATGCAACTGGTTTCATCCTGTCCAAGGCAGGGAGTAGACAAAAGAAACTTGGCCTGGTTTAGTGTCCTGTATGTTACAATTCTCTTGACTAAATGTACTGTACTTTATGTAGCAGCCATGTTCTGAAGAGGTAGCATATTTAGAATGTTGTCAGTTAGATTATATGTTAAATTTCCCAGAGGAGCATGTTATTTGGAGTCATTCGGTAGTCTCTCCTCTCATGAAGAATTCTTCCGGAATATATGTAAAGTGCAAATTCAGGGTTTTGTACATCGAGTTTACTTCAAGGACACACCTGCTTTGGGAGCACAACTCTCTAGAAGACTCAGTGCGCCTGTTTGAGAGAAAACATGTAGAGTAAAGCACCCCCAGGGGAAAGAGGTGTGGCTCTTGTCAGTGTGTTTTTGTATCTGTGTCCGTGTGTACCTTAGCTCCTATGATCCTTTACTCCCATGGAATCTTTGCAGATATTCTAGGAAGAGGAGGCTCTCTCTAATGTGAGGTAGAGCCCATGCTGCCCACTAGGAGGGACCTAGATGTCACCTTGGAGCCAAACATCTGCTGAGTTCCCATTCAGTACTCACAGGTATCTTCCTCTGGAACCTTAGAACCACATACCCACAGCTGGGTTCCCACTCACCTGTCATAGGCATCATCTCTCCTGTTTGATATTTCCTTCTTCCTCACTCAACCGCCCTTCCAAGTGCTGGTCAAGAGAACCTTAGGGTTGGTCCATTTGGAATGTTGGTTGTGAAAAACACACATCATAAGTCTGTTCCACCATCTAGCCAATATCGTTCCCATAAAATGTTAATTCACCTATTTTAATTCCATGTAACATGTCTTTGCTGACCATCTGCTGTTGATCTAACCATATGCTCGTCCACACTGTGGAGTACTGAGAAGGAGAAAACATGATCGCCATCGTTAGCAAGCTCCCCATCTACATGGGAGATGAGGCTCAGATCACAGAATTAGCAACAAAGGCAAAAGTATATAAAACACTTCTCTTCAAGAGTAGGCATGATATGAATTGGTTTGGTTGACAAGCACCAGTCCAGTAGTGAGAACAAGCAGGGCATTCTTCACCAGCCTCTTCTTTCTTTACGTTCTGAGTTCTTTGGGTAATCCTTTCTGCCTATGAGAACACAAAGGCACCATCAGAATTGTTTGCTTAAATATTAATCTATAATTCTTACTTGAAGATTTCCTTCTACCCCTTTACCACGTACAACTCATCCATTCGAATTACTTGTACATCTTCTGCTGGAGAAGCATGTATGCTCGTATGCGCTAACCAAGAAAGTGCTACTTTCTCTTAATCTCATTCCAAAAGTCTTTTGTGGAAGTTAGCATTTGTTCTGCTATTATAATGCTATCTGTTCTCTGTTGAGTTAACTTACTCTGTGGCCTTAGACTAGTTTTCACTTTGAATCATTTGGATTGTTCTAGACTTTCTCAGCTACCACTGCAAAAAAAAAAGTGTTCAGAAGTTTGACGTAGCCTCCGGCAAATACCCAACCCAGAGCCTGGATCAAAGAGGATTTTAAAAAATAAACAGCTGTGGCATCTTGGGGAGTATAAGCCATCAAGGCATCTCTACCACTTGTCTACTTCATGATTTTCAGCAACTTGCCTCTCCTTTCTGGGTCTTGGTCCTCCCTGAGTCCTATTAAACATGAGAGTGTTCTGAAATAACTAAGAAATACAGTAGAGACAGCTTTAGAACTGCTAAAGCCTTAGTTAAAAGTCACATTGAGGGACACCTGGATGGCTCAGTCGGTTAAGCGTCTGATTTTGGCTCAGGTCATGATCTCACAGTTCGTGGGTTCGAGCCCCACATCGGGCTCTGTGCTGACAGCTCAGAGCCTGGAGCCTGCTTCGGATCCTGTGTTTCCCTCTCTCTCTGCCCCTCCCCGGCTCGCACTCTCTCTCTCTCTCAAAAATAAATAAACATTAAAAAAAAATTTGTTTTTAAGTCACATTGAAAAAAAATAATAAAAGCCATACAGGAAGCAAAAAAAAAAAAAAAGAGTATACCATGATTCAAATATCTTTCCTTGTCCTGTCCTTTCCCACTTATGTATAATTTTTGTATAATAACCAGTAATGATACAATTTACAATTTTTGTTCATCTATGTAGCTTATAAAATGTCACATCAACTACTACACTACTTTAGTTGTTCTCTTCTGATAAATACCATGAACAAATAACTGTGTTTGCAGTCAAAGCATCATTAACGATTGGTCGAGTTTGCTTTTGATCTAAGTAGCCCTAACATTTATTGGTATGTCCTACTCTGTAAATATCACACGCTCTCCTGTGCCAGCAATTTAATGATAAAGTAGCCCCAAAACATAATGCCTGGCCTTTCCCTTGAAAAATGACTTACCCGGTTTACAAAAACAACATTTGTTTGACTAAATCAAGAATATGATCATTAATGAGGAATTATCATCTAGGGAAGGAGTTCTAGGACATAACAGTAAGTGAAAAAAGGAGGGCACAAAAGAGTATCCATGGTATGTTACCCTTCAAGTGAGAAAGAAAAGGCTATAGGAAAATGCTTATGTATATTCTCATTTGTACAAAAGTAATACAAGAAGGATAAACCAGAAACGAAATTGGTTGCATGCAATGCGTAGATAGGAAAGATGCAGAAAGAAGTGGAGAGACTAGGGGCGCCTGGGTGGCGCAGTCGGTTAAGCGTCCGACTTCAGCCAGGTCACGATCTCGCGGTCCGTGAGTTCGAGCCCCGCGTCGGGCTCTGGGCTGATGGCTCAGAGCCTGGAGCCTGTTTCCAATTCTGTGTCTCCCTCTCTCTCTGCCCCTCCCCCGTTCATGCTCTGTCTCGCTCTGTCCCAGAAATAAATAAAAAACGTTGAAAAAAAAATTAAAAAAAAAAAAAAAGAAGTGGAGAGACTAGAACAGGTTAGTTGGGATGAGGAGGGAGCGATACTTCTGAGTATAATTTTTATATAGCTCTGACTCATTCCCCCAAATAAATAAATAATAAAAATCAACCAGAATGTGGGAGGAATACAAAGTGGAACACAGTGGTGAAAAATAAGTCTAACTGAGTTATGAAAGAGTAATATAACCACACTGAATTGTGAAAGAGCAATATAACCACACTGAAGTTGGGGGTGGGGAGAAAAGAACTAAGCCAAGTAATTTAAAAGCCAGTATTGTGAATGGAAATTATAAGCCTGAAGACAAAAAGAACTATATACAAATACTACACTCTAGTTAGTAAATTTGTTTCTCACAGCAATTCTGAAATACTTTATAATAGAATTAAACAAATAAATAAAATGTAGATAACTAGAACCAGGCTTCTCACTGTCAGAGAAAGAAGTGATAAGGAAAAAGGGAAGGCTAGCACAAACCCCATGGTGTTGAACTGCAACCAGAGACATCAGATAGGAACTTGTGATTTTAGTATATATACATAAATAGATAAAGAAATATAGATATGTTTGTATGTGCAAGTTAGTAAACACATATATTTCTTAGCTCTGTCCATTGTGGATGACCAAGAAGCCATAACACCCCATAGAAATGAGCAGGCTAATTGCCCAGATTGTGGCTTCTAAACACCATTCTCCAGTAAAAGGAACCGTAGCTTCTTGGAAAAGTGACATTTCAGAGCAGGGGCAGGGAAGGTACAAGATGAGCTTGGAACAAACATCTTAGTGCCAGAAAGTAAGCAAGTGTTCAAAAAAGAGTAGGGCTGGTTGAAAATACACTGGAGAGCCATTCTGAAGGAGTTCCTAATGACCAAAGCTGGAATAATTTGAACAACAAAGTAAATAATGATCATATTTGATTATAACCCGTGAAATAAAATAAATATTCATGAAGTACTACTAATATAAATAATTGGACAAATAAATAAATGGAGGAGAAGGGACAGTACTTTTCCTCACAGAAGAATTCCAATTAATAATTTACATAAGGAGTGAGAGAAATAGCCAACCACCACAGTAAATATTGTTGCAGGCAAGATCCATCAATGGATATTAAAGTTGGTGGACAAAAGTTTGAGGGAAAACAGGATATTGCATAGTCTTTGTATTAATTACAAAGGTAAAAATAGTAACTTTACGGTGGAGAAGTCATCAGCCATCGCCTTAACTAAGTGATTGAGCAAGGTTAATATCGGAAATAATGAGATGTGGCCATCATGTACACCTGATATCGATGCACTGAAAAGGGTACATTATCACTTCTGTTGTATTTATGCAAAACAAAAAAATGCATAATCTTGACCCAGAGTTTCTTAACCTCAACACTAATGACATTTTGCGTTGTGTAATTCTTTATTGTGGGGGCTGTCCTGAGCATAGTAGGTTTTTTAACAGCATCCCTGACTTCTATCCTCTAGAAGCAGCATCACCACTACCCCCACCCCACCACCACCACCCCCAGATTACACCCCCTTATTACAACCAAAAATGTCTCCAAACATTACCAGATGTCCCCTGGGAGGTAAGATTCCCCTCTGGCTGAGAACTATTGCCTTAGTCTCACCATAAGAAAATATTGGGCAGACCCAAATTGAGGGATGTTCTGTAAAACAAATGACCAAAGAAACTATTCGTAAGTATCAAGATCTTTAAAGATAAGAATGAGGAACTGTAACAGATTGGAAGAGAGAAAGGAGACATGGAAAGTAAATTCAGTGTGGGATTCTGGAGTGGATCATAAAGAGGACATTAGTGGAAAATCTGCTGAAAGTAGAATAAAGTCATAGTTTAGTTAATAGTATTGTACGAATGCTAATTTCTTGGTTCTGATCATTATATTATGGCAATGTAATTAATATGTGAACATTGGAGAAGCTGGGTGAATGGTACAGAGGAACTGTCTATACTGTTTTTGCAACGTTTACATAAGCCTAAGATTATTTAAAAATAATTTTTTTAATATGCCACTGATGTTAGTAAAATGCAGACAGATTTCCATATTGAACTCTATGACATGGATATAAGCGTAGCTGGTATTTAGTATTGCTGAGATGATTCCCAACACCTCTAAGGTATTGTGTGTGTGTGTGTGTGTGTGTGTGTGTGTGTGTGTGCGTGGTTTGCACCACAATTTATATTTGCTATTTAAATTTTGTTATAAGTGAAAATTTTGTAAAATGTTCAGTTGTTAGTTCAAAAAGGAGGAATAGTCAGTATGTCATTTTATAGCATTTCACTCATTTGGCTTGGATTACAGTTATTCATGCTTTTCTTTTATTCTCCTACATGAGGGTAAACCATTTATTTTAATGACACTTGAAAGGCCCAGCCCTGTTCTTTGCACATAGAGGATGCTTTAAAAACATTTGCTGAATCCAAGGGGTTTACCTCTTCATTAAGAAAATCTGAGATAAGCTCATATGTTCTATTATTATTGTTTCAAATCTTATGAGTAACTATTAGAACAGGTTACTTCATTTGAACTTTTTAAACTTTAGAAGGTTAGTAAGTTTTATACAACACTTAAGAAACATAGAGGCTCCTGGCTAGCTCGGTCGGTAGAGCATGCAACTCTTGATCCCGGGTTTGTACATTTAAACCCAATGCTGGATGTAGAGATCACTTAAAAATAAAATCTTTAAAACATAAGGGTGCCTGGGTGGCTCAGTTGGTTAAGCATCCAACTTTGGCTCAGGTCATGATCTCACAATTCATGAGTTCAAACCCTGCGTCAGGCCCTATGCTGACAGCTCAGAGCCTGAGCCTTCTTCGGATTCTGTGTCTCCCTCTCTCTCTGCCCCTCCCCCTCCCCCCACTCACATTCTCTCTTTCTCTCAAAAGTAAATAAAACTTTAAAAAATTCCTTCTAAAAAATCTTTAAAAAATAGAAATTAAGAAAAAAGAAAAAAAAAACAAGTCTTAAGAAACATAAATAGAATGAACACAGTGCAGGCCCAAATTGTGGTTCTATAAATTCTATCAGAAGTCATCCCATACAAAATCAGGAATTTTAACAATGTTCTGATGCAGAAGAACTCATCAAAAGCCAACTACAGGAAAACACACTAACTAAGGAAGATACCTGGTTATAAGAAAAATGAACTATCCTTGTGGTTGTGTTAGCAAGTTTTCCAGCCCATCCAGGTTTGCTAGGCCTCCCCAGCCAAAGCAGACCCTTGTCTATGGACCCTCTTGACCAGCCCCAGACACAGAAGCCATGCATAAAAAAAACACCGGTCTTGGGGTGCCTGAGTGACTCAGTCGGTTGAGCACCAACTTTAGCTCCAGTCATGATCTCGCTGTTTGTGAGTTCGAGCCCTGCGTCGGGCTCTGTGCTGACAGCTCAGAGCCTAGAGCTTGCTTTGGATTCTGTGTCTCCCTCTCTCTCTGCTCCTTCCCCCCTCGTGCTCTGTCTCTCTCTGTCTCTCAAAAATAAACAAACATTTAAAAAAAATTTTTTTAAAAGAAAACACTGATCTTCCTTCATAATAAGACTGATACTTGACTGAAACTTTTGTTATAAGTGTTTCCTTGTACACACAGACCACTTCATTCTGTTCCAGGCACACAGGCATCACTGAACTCTTCGCTGAAGTCACAAACTAAACCCTAGTATGAATAGAATGCTGGAGGTACAGAAGACATCACAGTACTCAAGATACAGGTTTAGGTAGTACCCAGATGCACCATTAAAGACTAAATCATGTTGTAAGGAAACACTAAATCATGTCCCCTTTTAGTTTTTGTGATGACAAACAGAACATCTCATTGTGACACTAATATTTGAGTCATCTTCTATTTATGGCAAGAATGATTTCCCATTTATGATAGTGATGTAAAATGTTCTTTTACATTTTTCTTATGATAAAACAGGAATCAATACAAAGAAAAAATGTTAAGTAAATAATAACATATGTAGCATGAGGCTATGATAAAAATTGCAAGGTAATGTTCAAACTATAAAGACTGTGGAACACTGATCTTCCGTTCAGTCTTCCACCTCTGACCCTCCTCTTTCTTCTTCTCCATCCACCATCTACTTACAAATATCAAGAAATAAGAGTTCTTAGAATGCATTTTTAATATGCTACTTCCTGTGAAAGAGAGAAAGAAAAATTAGAAAGCGTCCATGCCTCTGCCTATCTTTACAAATAGAGGCGTAGGGAGGACAGGCCCAAAAACAATGGAGTTGGTTACCAGTGAGGCATGGGAAAAATTGGGGTAAAAGAAATACAGCAAGGGAAGGAACAATACTTCTCCGAGTTAGCTTTTTTGTAGTTTTGACTTTTGGAAGCATGTTAATGTCCTACATATTTAAAAACTAAATTATCAAGGATGGGAGAAAGGAACCTAGAACTAAAAGCAAGTGGAAACAAAAGAACCCGGTTGCATTTAGATGAATACCATAACTAGACCCAAGGGAAAATTGAGAACTAACCCAAGTGACTTAGGAACACAGTGTTTGTTTGATTGTACACCCAGTCTTGAGTTGGGATGGCAAATTGCAAATTTTTTTGGTAGTGGTATGTACAAATAATTCTGAACCTATTTTAGATATACGATAGGATGGAGCAAGTTCACAAAAGAGATGATGTTCTTGAGAGCCAAGATTCTTTTTTTTTTTTCAACGTTTATTTATTTTTGGGACAGAGAGAGACAGAGCATGAATGGGGGAGGGGCAGAGAGAGAGGGAGACACAGAATCGGAAACAGGCTCCAGGCTCTGAGCCATCAGCCCAAAGCCCGACGCGGGGCTCGAACTCACGGACCGCGAGATCGTGACCTGGCTGAAGTCGGACGCTTAACCGACTGCGCCACCCAGGCGCCCCGAGAGCCAAGATTCTTATTGTGGAAGAAAGCGCTCACGAGTACGGAATAGAGGAAGGCGAGAAAGAACTCTGCGAGAATGATTAGAACTGGAGGTATTAGTGTAAACTCGTGATTTCTACAGTATATATGTGTACATGCTTATAGAAGCACACATATGTATGTATATGTATATTTACGTGCAAGTATTTCCCGTAATAATATGTATATTACGTGCAAGTTAAACCCTCTGCTGAAAGGGTTTAACTGCCCACAGATTGCCCCCCAGCAGCAATGAACAAAGCTGCTACAGTAGCAGTAGGCATACTTAGCACCCAAATCTTGGTCTCTATAACATTCCCACTAAAAGAAACCAGGGCCTCTCAGAGAAATGGCTGATGGCTGGGGCACGGTAGATATAAGACAAGCCTGCAACAAACACCTTATTATGCCAGAAGGTAAGGAAGTATCACAGGGACACAGGCTCTAGCTCAAAGCGCTCCCACTTGCCAAATCTGGGACAGTTTGAGCACTGAAATAATGAATTAGGTATAGTGATGAATATAAGCCATTGAAAAAAATGGGAACTCATGAATCCATGCCATAAATAAATGCGTAAGTTAGTGAGGGAGAAATGCTGAGTGACAACTGATAAATGTGGAGGGAAGCATGGAGTTGGAATGCCATCATTTTGCAACCATCATAGTAAAGCTGAATCAGACAAGAATCTTCAATGGATGCTAAATCTGAGGGGAAATTTTAATCAGGAGCTGTATATCTGCATGATCTTAGATTGTCTCCTCCATTGCTGACTAGTTGGCAAAGGAAAACATAATACCTAGGCAGGGAGAAATCAGACAGCGTCTTGATAGGGTGATCAAAATTGATATCACCAATGAGAGACAGATGAACAGTGTATACCTCAAGGTGTGATCCCCTGAGGAGTAGTACACAGCATCACTTCGGTTGTATTCTGGCCAAAAATTCATGTCTTAAATCTTATTATAAGAAAGCACCAGAAAAAACCAAGTAGGGATTTGTTTTTGAGAGAGAGACAGAGAGACAGAGAGAGAGACAGAGAGAGCGCACATGCACGTGCCAGTAGGGGAGGGGTAGACACAGAATCCAAAGCAGGCTCCAGGCTCTGAGGTGTCAGCACAGAGCCCAACACTGAGCTCAAACCCATGAACCGCAAGATCGTGACCTGAGCCAAAGTCAGACGCTTAACCAACTGAGCCACCCAGGTGCCCCTCTTGATCTCTTATTCTAACACTTCCATGGGATCCAGCCAAACTGTGCCCCATGCAGCTAACTTGGTTAAGTACTCCCCAGACTCCCCAGTCTCCAGCTCTCCCAGAGGAGGCCATAAGACTGGGCACCAGCCCCCTGAAGGACTGTGGAAAGCAACACAGACCCAGAGTGTGATCAACAGCTCATACTGGTTGAGCTTAATAAAGTTGTGTAGCTTTCATGCCCAGAGTGGGATAAATTAAGTAGCTTGTCATCCCAGAGCTTTTAGGCTCAGTACTGGCATTGAGAGACTTTGGCAGGAGGATACAAATAGAAAACTGTAGAGCTAAATCATGAACCACCCTCCCCACCCCATTGGTGATTTGCCCAGGCATCATCAGCCAGAAAGACATGGCATTCTGTGCCATAAATCAGAAAATACTGATAGCGTTAATTCCATCACAGAAATTAGGAATTCATTAATAGAGAAGGTAGTTTTGTTAAATGCACATATGTATACACATCTGAAAATACCAAAAATACTTTTAAGAAATCAGGTTTTCAAATGTTTCCAGTTCAACTTGTTATTCATTCACTTTTTTTATTAGTTTATTGTATTAGTTCCCTAGGGTGCAAACAATAACAGGCTCCCCAAGGTCTTTTACATTTTTCCGAGAACAAATTTTAATTAAGAGAATGCTGTCTTTTTTCATAACTTTTTTTCCTGGTATTTAGGGGGAAAACACAATTATATTTGTAAAACACAGTACTGGGAGGACTAGAACGAGTGTCTATTGCACTCCTAGGAGCAGGTAAAGAGGAACTATCTTGCATGGTGTTTGGGTACTATAGGACAGAAATACCACAGTTAGAGTAGGAAGTCAGGGAAAATTCTCTCTAAAGCAGAGCTCTGTGAGGCCTTGGGGCAGTGAAAGGAAGTGGTAGAAGCCCTTTTACTTGCCAACTAAAATAGGCCTGACCTGAAAGAGGCCTGAGAGGGCCCTTTGGGGCCAGGCCAGCCTAGACTGACTGACTTGTCTGCTCATCTCTGTCCCCGTCTCCTCTCCTCTTTAGTATCCCTTTCTTGGCTAAGGGTGTAGGGGCTTTCCTCAGTTTTAGGCTTGGGACTTCAGCCAATTCCTGTTCTGCCTAAGGAAGTTTATAACAACTATTCTAAAAGAATGGATGGGAGAGGAGGCCTGGCCAAGCAGGGCAAGGCCCACAAGCGCCTGTTTGCCCAGTTGCATGGTGAAGACAGACAGGGGAGGAAGGTGTGCCTAGAGCCCAGGCCCTGGCATTGGATTTGACTCTAGGCCTCTCTTGGCTTTGTTCTGCACAGAGAGACAGCCATCCACTTGTCTCCATCATCAGTTACCTCTCAGAAAGGAAGACCCAGGAACATGTCTTGAGTTCAAAGGCCTTTACATGAATCCCATTGCTAGAGACTGCTTAGAAGGCCCTCCTGCTGTGCAGCAGCATGAGAACAGGACTTTGCCCCCTCTAGAAGCTTAGAGAGGGGAGGCAACAGTTTCCCTTTCGTCACTCCTACCTTTGAAATGCAATGATTTCTTTTTTGGCTTTACCTAGTTACAGCTTTTAAATATTTGTTAGGGTGATAACCTGAGGCTAAATCTGGCTGGGAAGGAAAGCCTTTGACAAAATTCATTTAAGTTTCTCTAAGTCAGAATCTCTCCCAGACTCAGAACTCCATTTACCCTCAGAGTGCTTTCATTATCTTCTTCTAGGCATCCAGTTCTTGGCACTCATGACTCTTGGTGCTCTGCCTGAACCCTCCTGACCCCAGTGCCAGATTCTGTGCCCTCAATCTTGGACTAAGCCCACTTTTCAGTCCTGACCTATCATGGCTCTGGGTTCCATCCGTCCGGCCAGTATCCACGTAGGTGCGACATGGATTGCTCCCATAATGCTACAGGATCCATTTATACCTTGGTCCAGTGTTTCCGTGTTGTCTCTGTGCCCTGTTTACACACTATAGGTATGTGTATATGTCTGTGTCTGTAAAGGAAAAACTCAGTGTTTTGCTCTCTATGTAGGGAAAAAGTCAGTTTTTTCCTACTGTGTTTCTCCTCTGAGTCTCCTTTACCACTTACACAAAACGCTTCATTTCTGACACTTCTGGTCACCAAATGCTTGGACGTTTTTCTCCACATCAAGCAATTCCCTGCAACACCAGCTACAATTTTAGTCAATTCTGACACTGTCTACCCACAGACAGCATCAGATCCCACAAGTTAAAGGCTCAGTTCCCCCAAGACCCTCCCCGCAATTCAAACAGCAACCACCTGGTTGTCAACCTGGGCTTCTGACTGACTGTTGTAGATGGCAGCTTCCCTTGACCCCCTCCTTAGGTTGAATTTGCTGGAGTGGCTCCCAGAACTTACTAGATCACAGGTATCTTAGAAAAGGCTATAACTTAGGAACATTCAGGTGGAAGAGGTGTGCTATGCTATGGTGTAGGTATAGGGAAAAGGGTGTGAAGGAACTTCCATGGTCTCTCCAGGTGTACCACTCTCCCCAAATCTCCACATGTTCACCACCTGGAAGCTCTCCAAACCCTGTACTTTTGGGATTTTATGGAAACCTCATCACATGACATGATAGCTCATTAACTCTGTTTTCAGCCTTTCTCCCTTCTCAAGAGAATGAGTGGTGGGGCTGAAAATTCCAAGCTTCTAATCATTGTTTGATCTTTCCAGTAGTGACCAGCCCTTATCCAGGAAGCCCCCCAGGGTTGCCTCATTAGAACAAAAGACACTCCTATCACCTAGGAAATTACATGGGTTTCAAGAGATCTGTGTTAAGAACAGAGGTCAAAGGCCAATATCAGGACAAGAGATGCCGGTAGTGTTCTTATCATTTAGGAAATTACACGGGTTTTAGGAGCTCTATAACAGTAACCAGGGCCAGAGACCAATGTGTATTTCCTGTTATCTCACAGTATCAGCTGAGTAACTTGGGCAAAGTCAGTTCAGGAAGTCATGCAACTGGTTCTTGAACTCATACCTTTTTAACCTCAAAGCTTATACAGTTACATATGTGGCCCTCTAAGCAGTCTCTCTAGCGATAAGATTCATGTGGAATGCCACTTGACACATGGAAAGCATTCGTTAAGTATTTATTAAATTAATGAATCGTTATTATGATAGTCTTGTGGTGTTTTTTGTTTTGTTTTGTTTTGTTTTGTTTTGTTTTTTTTGCTAAGTTTATTTATTTTGAAAGAGAGAGAAGAGAGGGAGTACACGAGTGGGTGAGGGGCACAGAGAGAGGGAGAGAGAGAATCCCAAGCAGATTCCACACTGTCAGCAGAAATCCTGTTGCAAGGCTCAGTTTCACAGACCATGAGATCATGACCTGAGCTGAAATCGAGAGCCAGATGCTTAACCGACTGAGCCACCCAGGCGCCCCTACAGTCTTGTGTTTTGATTCAGTCTCAGCCTGCCTCTGAGAGCTAAGTGCAGGCAATGTAGTCTTAGCAACATTACAGCACTTATAGTAGAGGTGACTCTGCTTTCCAATGATTACTCATTTATTTTCCTAGTTGCATTACAGTCTTTAGCCATGCTTTCTCTTATTACATTTTTATTTTTATTTTCCAGATCTACTGTTAGCTGGTAGTGAAGGATGGTAGGGGTTTCTGAGATCCTGGTTGGTCTTGTCTGATTAATCCCTGGGGTGGGGTTTGAATATTTTACAGCTTTTGGATCTCTTCATCCAGTGGGACTGGTCAACCTACCTTGCTGACTATGGTCAGCCCAACTGCAAGTACCTCCGGGTAAACCCAGTGACAGCACTGACCCTGCTTGAGAAGTGAGTACCTAGTCCAGCGGTCTCTGCTGGGAAGTGGGGGTTGGTATCGGGGATAATTTTCTCTTCGCCAGTACCTTCAAAAGACAGCAGAGAGGTCCTGTTCTCGAAGTTGCCATAAGTGCTACCAGCAGTCTCCATCATTGGATTTGGCAGGCTGGCCTTCTTGTAGCCTCTTAATTCCTGAACCCCCAATAAGCTAGGCCAAGTATGGGTCACGTGGACTCTGGCAGTACTTTGGAGCTTAAAGGGGCAACATCTCTTTAACTAGAGATGGAAAGAGAAGAAAGAACCATGCCTTAAGCTTGGTCAGAGGCCACCTGGTGAATAGAATGAGACTGGCCCCAGTCGTCTCGGGATGATGGGCAGAACAGCCCCATCGAAGAAACCCCATCCGGTTTCTAGCAGAGAAGTTCTTGGAATTACTGAAACCTTCACCAGCAACCCCTCCCACTCCCTGCCAGAGTTGAGCCTTACTGTGCTGACTGTCCCAAGAAAGCTGTGTTGGAGCAGGTGTCTCCTTCTTGCTCTGGGCAGTCACTGGCCAACAGAGGCGCTACCACTGGGATTGGGTCAGCCATCTCCAGAACATCCCATGGCTAACCAGTGTATCAACCAGATGCCGGGATCTGCTGTGCAGCCTAGTTCTGGCTTTTGCTAACCTAGTTGAGAGCTGGCAAGCCAGAGACCAAGATCCAAGGAAAGGGGAAGCTTTTTCCTGTCATCACAGTTGTTAACTCCCAGCTTCCTCGAAGCTTCTTAGAAGAGTACCCTGCATCTAAGTAGTACAGCAAGTACCTATGTGGCCGTATGTGAACTTGGATACACGGACCAGCATCTAGGAGGTCAGAATGGAGCCTTAAGCAGAAGAAAAGGTTAAGGTGTATTCTCCCTACTACGCGGTGTGGTGGGAGAGAAGGGGGGGAGTTGGAAAATAAGCAAGAGCAGGATGTAGAGGGATGTGTTTGCAGCCAAGAAACTAAGAGCCCAGAGTGCAGCTTTCTCCAGGCCAAGACAGACTGATGTTTCCATTTTAACTTTGTTTCCCATGATTCTCTCTCCCAATGACCTTCCTCCCTAGGATATCTAGAGAGTAAGTATATTATTCACTTGGGCCTTTTCCATCACTTTGAGGCAAGTCCTTCTGGTTTCCTCATTGACACTAATGACTACACTAAAATCCCTACCCTGTGAGTTGTCCCCACCCTGACACACTAATCTACTAAACTAGCCCGGTGCCAATTGGCTGGCTGCCTCCTCGATCCTTGGTCCTCAGAGTGACCCTTGGCATACCAATTCCTATGGGGCTGGAGGTCACAGCAGGGATTTTCCCCCACTGGCGCCAGGTAAAGGGCTGTTCCCACTCAGCTTCCTGGCCCACTCAATACTCTTGCTAGTGCAGGGCTTGAAACTCAGCCCTGACAGAAGCGAGCTCCTCGGCAGTCTTCCCCGCCTCCTGGTGGTTGAAGCCCATGGCGTTAAGATCTGGAGCCTATGCCTCCTGCGGAAAATTTTTTATTAGAGGCAAGGCCTAATCCCAGCTGAACTGGGGACATGTTGGCTTTTCAGTTGGTGTTTAGATGTCGTATTCACTATGTGTCCAAATGGGCTGTGGGATTCCCTTTCAGTTCCTTCTCTCAGTAGTCCTTTACTTGTCTGCTCCTGAGAATTCCTAGATCTAAGAGGTATTGCCCCATCCACTTTCTGTGGATCAATTATAGGCTAAAATCATCAGCCTGTCTGTAGCATTCTGGAGGCCTAACAGGAACAAAGCCTCGTGCTTAGCCCTAGGAGTCAGCAGGGTTTAAAAGCTTCCTTCCAAACCCAGTAGGGCCATAGGCCACGCTGATCACTAAAATCCCTATTTCCCAGCCTCATAGGAACCAGTCCCTTTCCCTGACCCTTTCCTGCTTTCTGCACAGCCAGATGTACCACCAGAGCTTGACAGTCTCCGCTTTTTAACCTGGCGCTTCTTGGCAGGGTGAGATATGAAAAGAACCAAAGACCTGCTGAGGACATTCAGGAAAGAGAAGAGGCTCCTGTGTCATTGAGAGGTGGCCGTAGCCAGAGTAGATCAGGTTCCCGAGGAGGGTTCCCCTTTGGCTTTGGAGCATTCCAGGGCATAAACCAGCATGCCACCGTCAGCCTTCAGGACACCTGAGTTTATCTTTTGAGTAATCCCAACTCCAGGCCTTAACGGCCAAGAACTCCAAGACTCTGAGGCCCAGGGTTCTTCTTCCTCCCTTCCTCCTACCTTATTGCAAGAGCTTCCTATGGGAGCTGAAAGCCAACTCTGGTTCCCCATCTCTGGGCGGCTTGGAGGAGTCCTGAAATTAATGATCACATAGGATGTTAAATTAAATATCCCATACATATAGGGAGCGTTTTTTTCTTCCTCCTTTTTTTCTTTTTTGTTTTGTGTTGTTTTTACTTAGATTTATAGCATATTCCCTGGGATATATAATCTAAAGCCAGGTCAGTTCCATAAATGTAATGGTATAATTAATGTGTAAGGGACCAAATACAGTAATCATCATAGCCTTGAGACCCGCGTGCTTTCTTTTCAACCAACCTCCATCACCTCTGCTTCTTCCTCACCTCCAAGCACAGACCTGCCCATGTGGGTGGGTGTATCTTATACTCAGTGTTCTGAGTTCGCTTGAGTAGTTCCAGCCTTAAGGCCCTTAAGCTTAGATCTGCGAGAGAAGTCTCCATTCATTTGTGGCCGTCAGTGTCAGCCAGAACCACACAGCTTTGGTGCTCGTCACAACCTCCTGACCTCACTTATATGCCCTTGTGGGATCTCTGGCCTTTTAACTCACTGGCCCCAAAGCTGCCCCTCTGCACAAGAGCCACCCCACAGGAAAAGATGGGCCAGGATTGGCGATGGGCCAAAGGCCCTTGGATGTATACCTGGGGGTTGATTACTAGGGTTGCCAGGTTCCTTCCCCCCCACTTCTTCTGACCTGTGTCCCTGCAGCCCAGGGAGCTGTGAAGTCAGAGAGCTGGTGTAGCTCCTGGGGGATGGTCATGAAGACCCAGGAGAAATTGGTCTGGGCAGTGTTCTTAATTCTCTAACACCAGAACTAGGGGTGGGCTGAAGGCCCAGTGTGCAGAGACTGAGGCCAGAGTTAACAGTCAGATGTCAGAGGTTGTGGACTCTCTGCAGGGAATAGCAGATTCCCACATTCTATCACAATGGCTTATTCAGACCTGGGCATTTCTGTGAAACCACAGCTTGGCCTTGACTTTATCCATGCTTCCCTGTTAGGTCTCTCCGTCTGACCACAACTGTTGCCCAGAGCTGCCCATGGTTTGTACTCTAAGACTATGCCACCTCTGGAGCTTTAACAGGACCCAGGAATAGAAAGCCCTGCAAAGACCAAAGGTCTGAGGATATAGACAGACATCGAGTCCTCAGGGGCTTCTCTTGCCTAAAGTTCCGGTTCATCAAGTGAAAGGATGGCCCACCTGCTCTCCTCAGCACCACACACTCAGCCACCTCACTGCCTCTGGGTCCTTAGTCTGAGACAAAAGAAAAAAGATCATTCAAGCCCTTAGTGTTGTTAAGGATGGGATAGAGTAAACAGCCTGTGAAGTTTAGAAATACATGGTGGCTTTTCATTATTCATATCCTCTTGGAATTACTAGTTGAGAGTATGTTTTTTCCCTATCTTTCAAATACCAGCTTTAAGGTCCCAGCAAGATTTCATAAGCTCATGAGATGGTAAGTGGATCCGAGATATCCTGTAAGAGTCTGTTGAGCACCAGGACTTTAGCATGCCCCAGAGACCTGTAACAGGTGCGCAGCTGGAGATAGAAGGGAAGGAAATAGGTAGGGCGGGTATGGATGATCAGGGGGTTGGCTCTCCCATATCTGGCTTTTGACTTTTGATTCCAAAGGTGACCGAAGTTGGGAGGGCTATGGACAGCTTCCTGAATAAGTAGGTAAGTATGGGCCTGACAGTGGAAACATTCTGCACTCTCTCAACTCTGGGTGGAGGGTAAGATACGCTGTGCGATCCTGCCTCCTGCCAGTTCTTTCTACCATTGTCTCCTCAAACACTTTGCTCTCTTTCTTTCCTTCTGTGTTTAGGATGAAGGACACTAGCCGCAAGAACAACATGTTTGCACAGTTTCGGAAAAATGAGCGAGACAAGCAGAAATTGATTGACACTGTGGCCAAGCAGCTCCGGGGACTCATCAGCAGCCACCATTCGTGAAGGCTGGCCTCAGGCCCACAGAGGCTGCTCACTATAGCGCCATAGCCTGGGACCCAGCCCTGGCTGGCCCTGCATTTGTGCATTCTTCTTCAAAGAGAGCAAATGTATTTTTTTAATAACCTATGTACAGTATTCGCATAACCTTTCCCTATAGTAAAAGAGGCACAAGATAAAGCAAGTACGTGAGATGTTGCTAGGCTGGGGCTCAGGAGAAGTTACACTATACTGTCTGTATCATCCTAGAGATGGTGATATCACCAATCCCAGTATGATGAACCACCTTTCATCCATGGCTCTCGAGCCTAGGTCTGGGGCTCAGGAATGACACTAACAAAATGGGTACATGGCACTGGGAGGTAAGGTGAGTAGGCGAAAAGGTAATAAAGTATATCCTGTTTACTCCCGGGTGCCCCATTCACCACATAGGTGAGGTTGATTCTTCATGATGCAAGGAGAGGACCAGGAAAACGTTACTGTTTAGCGTATGGAAACCAGCACACTGTTCCGGAGGTTCATATCTCCTCCATCCACCAACTTTCACTGGCTGGGAAACAAGCATGGCATGTGGCCAGATGACAGCTTCACTCCAGTTCCCCAAGGATGGCAGTGTCTTTAGCCCATATCTGACCCAGTCTTTTATTGCTGATTTCTCTAGGGCAAGACAGAGTTGAGTATACAGTGGTACTAATTGGACCCCATGACTAACTGCAGGTTGCTCCACACCAAAAGGAGTTTTATTGGCTCTTGAAAACCAGTGTGAATAGAATCAGAGCCTCGGTCCTTTCCCCATTCTTCTCATTTTCTTCTTTCAGGGTCAGGGAACTTGGTTCAGAACATAGATCAACAGTTATTTCCATAGATCTTCACAGAGACTTGGCCTCCTTCAGTAGTGTCATTGAGACAAGTCGGATTCCAGAAGCCTGAAAATGGCCCTTACTCTACCCTTAGGTAAAACCTGAAGATGACCTGGGAGTGTTCCTTGTGTTGTAAAACCAGCTCCCTGGCCACCAACTTTCAAAGAAATATTATCAGCTCTGCACACTGGGGGCAGCCGTAGCTGGACAGGATGCCTCTAGGGATGGAGACGTCACCATGAAGTAGACAGGGCCAAGTATGGCTAGTAGTTTGTTACCTCTGGCCCAGCTGTCCCTTACTAAGTCATACCCTAGATCTGAAGCTCTTCTTACTCAAGCCTAAGCCTTCCATCCTCTCCTGAGATCCCCCGAACCATCTTTTGGCCTCATCTGAGAAAGATTGTCTGTAATCCTATCCCACAAATTCTGGAGTTTGCAAAGCGAGCCTGGACTAGCTAGCTCGGAAGCTGTGTCCGCTGTCCCAGACAGGCTTCTGACACAAGGGCTTTGCTGTGAGGTCTGTCAGAGGAACCTGGACTTGAAGACTCTTCAGGAAGATGCTACTGTGGCTACTGGCAAGAGTATAATTATGCATCACCAAACAATGACAAATAAGCCACACAGGCCTTTCCAGCTTGGATTAGTGGGTGGAGAGACGCATCAAGCAAAATTCTTCACTACCTTTGTCAGCTACTGAGTTGCTTCTGGGGAGGGCAGTGCTTCCTTTTTCATTCCCCACCCCAGCCCCCCAACCCCCCGTATCCCATCACAACTTGAAAACCAAGGGGAAGAGATTATGCCCACAGACATGCAGGCTTCCTCAAAGCTGGAGAGACGAGTCTGCGTGTAAGCTCTGGAGAATCTTTCTGAAGCTCACCTTGAGACCTAGGTTGTTAGCCTAGGGTCTTAGGATGAGGGTCCGGGTGAATGCTGCCACCCAGAACTTCAAAAGGCAAGGGATGGCAGGGGGCCATGGGAATGAGACCCAAGATGCCATCTCCCAAGCCCTGAACTTGACTGAAAAGGAGCAAGAAATGATTACACGAATCTAAAATCCTATTGCTTAAGAAGGGCCCCAAATATACGCCTTTTATTAGTCCCCAGTTTGCAGCAAGATTCCTTCAGCTTTGTGTACTGAGACTTGGATGTGGAATGGACAGAACCTTAAGCACGTCATACTTTTTGTCTTTTTTTGAGTCATCATTGCTGGTCCGGTCTCAAACATGTACCCTGGAAAGACTGCTGTAGAGGAAAGGCGAACAAGGTGGAGCAATGGGGGTTCCTCTGCACCTTGTACACAGAAGTCCCTTTAAAGAAAACACTTACTCAAGCTCAAGACTTATTAGGGAGGACCCTTTGGTAGATCTCCTCTTCCCTCTCAGTCTGCCTTTAGTCTTCTCTAACGAAACCAACATGCCGCTACTGAGTTGTCTGTAGAGACACTCTCTTGGGGGGGCAAGAGAAGGTCAAAAAACAGGGACCCGCAGCGTCCAAGTTGTTTGAATTGGTGAAGTAGGAATTTTCAGTTTTGCCTTTTCAGTCTAGCTGGACCAGCCTTTGAGAGGACTCACGCACATGTGCCCATGCCCATCAGATTCCTAAGATCTGGCCTCAAGTGCCCAGAGATAGATAGGTAGGTGCCCCAGTGGGCCTCAGTAAGGGGGGCAAGAACACAGGTAGCTAGAAGCCTCCCGGCCTTCTAGTTAATATGACTCTTGACCAAGTTCTTGGAAAAACCTGGTCCATGCTTCTAGAGGGATGTTCTTGTTTGGGACCCTAGTGGGTTTCAGAAGTAGTAGAGGTGGCTTGTATAGTTTCAACATTCATAGGAAATCTCTTTGCGTGAACTGTAAATGAAGCTGTTGGCAGGGGGAGGGGGAGAACAGGACCCAGAGATTGGAACCAGCAGAGTCCCTGTTGACAGAAGAAATGTCCAACGGCCAGGAAGTGCTCCCCAGTGTTTCCATTGCATACCAGGCCTAACAGCCTCTCAGGCCTCAAAGCCAGCCTAGCTTCACTGCACACTTGTCAAGCGCTTGCTCAGCAAGCCCCAGACCCAGAGCCCTTTATCCCCAAGATTGGCAGTGGCCATGACCTTCCTCATAAAGCCTCTCGACACTCCCTGGGGCCTGCTAACAGAAATCCCCCCCTACCTTGGCCTCCTTTCTCCCAGGACTCTCCTCCTGGCTGCTTCGACTGCCTCTTTTTTTCTCTTCGCCTGCATCCGCAATTACTTTTCACCAACGTGTTGGAAATGGCCTTTTTATTTTGCACAAATAGTTGTACATTTATGGAGGAAATTTAGGAGAGTCCATTTTTAACTCTAAAGGGAATTTTTTTCTTTAAAACTCACTAGTAAAGCTACTGATGCAGATGGGCCTCGTGGTTAGTGGGAACCTCCCGTGTGGAAAGAGCATGTTTATTCCTCCTGTACATTTTCCTCTCTTAACTGCTATTAAACAAGAGAGCCTATGTACCTGTTTCAAAAGCCACGGTGTTGTCTCATGGTTTTTTTTTTGTTCTTCCGCCCCTTTCGCACAGTGCAGCTATGGTTGGTGATCTGGATGACAGCCAATGCACCCCCTCAACTGGACTGAGGACCAGAGCAGGCAATAGCCTGCTGGGGGGAGAAAGCCTGCCTGCCAGACAAGGGCGAGGAGCCTTTGAAACGTCCCAAACTACTGAGTTAGATCTTCCTGTCTGTGTAGTTAACGTTGGCATCATCGCCATCAAGACGAGTAACTTTTGAAATGCCTGATTTACATGGAGCACCAGGCTAGGCAACTTGAGGCCTGATGTGTCGAACACCAGCCCGGCAACAGAAAGGCTCCCAGTCAGAACGGGAAGATGGCGGATTATCCAGAACAAAGCCAGGCTGGGAAAAGGGGCGAAATGAGGCGATTTTAGAGCTCAGTGTGGGAGAGGGGCCGGCACCACGGCCTGCTATAGGAATGGGTCTGGTCAGGGAAGAGAGCAGAGAGAAAGCAGGACGTTAAGTAGCTGGGCCTTGAAGGACTCAAATTCAAATTGTATTAAGCTGTAGGAGTATCTTAGGCACAGACCACATTAGAGTAAAAAGTTGGCCTGAGCCTGGCATATGCTGGGAGTTTCCCCACGGAAGCATGGGGAATAAGGCCAGAAATGGTGTAACAGCACCAGTCTGCCTGCCCCCTCAGAAGCCATGAGAATAGGATGGGAAAAATTCCTTCAGTAAAAAGTCTGACTACTGTAGCCAGGTTTCAGTCCCTGCTGTGCCACTTACTAGCCAGCTGGCCTTGACCAGTTACCTCCCTCAGTCTCATAATCCTCATCAGTGAAACAGAAAAGAAGTCCTAATTTACAGTGTGGTTGTCAAGTGTGAAGGAGTCCTGGATGGTCAGGATGCTTCGCCAGTTCCTAGCCATAGCACGTGCACTGTTTAAGGCCTTCCCCTCCTTCCTCTCCAATTCCACAACATTCCTCATGGCTGAGCACTGGACAGAAGTGTCCAGAGCCTCTCTGCCTCCTGGCTTCTCCTCTCCAAGCCCAGCGCAGGGTGGATGGTAATGAGGCCTCCGGAGCTCCTGTACACAAAATGGGTGCAAGCCCTTCGAATCAGCCAACTGTGACTCAGGGTACAGCCAGTTCTTCAGCTAGAATCTGCCCCCTCACCACCACTTAGAACATTCTCCGCTCTCTCTTTGGTGCCAAAGTTTACACTGGTACTAGAATTCAGGAGTTCTTAACCAGGGGTTCATGAACCCGTGGAATATGTGTATGTGTGTGAGTATACACGTATGTGCACGTGTGTGGGTACCAGCTTGCGTTCACCCATTTTTTTCTGGATAGAAAGCGCGTGGTTCTCATCACTGTCAAAGAAAGATTCGGGACTAAAATACTGAATGATAACCAAATCTCCTGAGGGAAAGCCAGACGACCTGAGCCTCCTCTCCCTGCCTCATAGAATTCTGGAAGATTTTTCAAGACCTTCAGTTCTGCCTCCTACCTTTTCCAGGAGCCCCCATGTGAACCTCAGGTCATACCTAAAAACCGGTACAGCCACTCCTGGCTTTTTCTACTCAGCCAGGTTATGGTAACTGAGGTCAGCATGAGGACCTTGCACTTCTGAGAATACGGAGCCTCCCAGCTGGTTGGGGAGAGTCCAGTATAGATACATGGATCCTCAAAGCCAAACTGAACCTGACTCACCTCAGAACATTTCCTATAGCTTCCGAGCACTGACTGATGCATGGTTCCACCGCCCCAGACCTTATCCAGAGAGGGAGCAGCCCTGGTGGGGTGTCCAGGGTGGGGTGCGAGGTGGGGACCCTGGGACAGATGTGAAGCAGGCACCAGCATGCCCCTTTTCTCACAGCTAGGCTTATCTGCGGACCAGGCAGGTGAGGGTGGGGAACAGCTAGCGGGAGATAAGGGGAGGGAGAGAAAGTGCCAGACCCTTTCCCCGGAGGCCTCAGTTTTGAATTTAATGGGCAGTGTGTGCCGGGAATGAGAGAGCCTCACAGCCCAGGGGACCAGAAGACAAAAGCTCTTGAGGAAGTGCAAGGAGGAGGAGGAGAGGAGTGGGGGCCTGGGCATTGTGCGGGAGAGCCACCCCTCTATCTGTTTCAATCACTGCTGGGGTTAGGGTTACCCTGCACTTGGGGCCCCAGCTGCTTTGTGGGGTCTGTGACATCAGCCGTTGTGATGGTAATGGAGGGGCCTCTCTCACGGGGGGCTCCCCTTCACCAGCCAGCCCACATCAACTCCCAGAGAGGATTGAAGCTCCTGTTCCCTCAGGGTGGGGGCAGGATGTGGGCCCAGAACTAGACCCAAGAGAACAGGCCCCCTCCCAGTCTGAACCCACTGCTTAGTGTTATCTTCCAGGCCCAAGCTATGACCTTCCTCTCTCCAAAGCTCCAGAAAAGGAATGGAATCTGAACATTGAGACGCTTTTCTGGCCCTAAACAATCCTTCCATTCTCTAGGCTCAATGATGGGTCTATTTCCTCCTGTAAATGGGTCTCGTAATCTTCAACTTTTACCTTTGCTTCTAAGGGTAATTAATTAGATCTCCCTCTTGTTCTCCCTACACACTCCCCTCTCTGTTACAAGGCTCAGGTTAAGCCGGGTGGATGGCTTTTCTTTCTTTCTATTCCATGGAGTGCTCATTTTTAAAGCTGATGGAGTAAGTCCTTGCCCTCTCCAGTGAACCTCTTCTCCAGAGAAGCCTGCTAGGGAAACACCACTTCCTCGGGCCCAGGAAAGCGGCCTCTGCCCAGCTCAAGGCTTTTCAGGTAGCCAGTTCTGAGCAACCATTTCACTCTTTCTTCCCAGATATGTCTCCAAGGTTTTAGGGAAGGGGCTTTCGGGCTGTCAATCTCAGGAGCAAAGTGAAGGATTAAGTGATGATCTGGACCTTGGAGGTGAAGGGAGGCAAAGATGGGCACGGGAGAAGGAAGATCAAAAACTCAGATTCCTTTTTTTCCGAAGTCTGAGGAGAAACAGGCATCAGGTGCAGGGCAGCATGAAGGCATCAGGTGGGGCGGAGTGAGGATAGACCCCCATTTGAGCAGCAGGAGGAGAGGCTGCTATGGGAAGGCAGGTCATGGGGGCAGGAAGTTGAGCCCTAGGGACACCGATGATTTCTAGGAACCGTGAGCTTGTCTGATGCTCCGACTCGACAATGAGCTCTTCGGAGGCAGAAATGACTTGGCATGCCTGTCTGAATCCTCTGCAGCACCTTGCCCAGCAAATGGCACCTGGGCACTCCTGACCAAATGAGTCACACCCGCAGTGGGGACAGTTACTACGGAGGGGGGTGCGGCTGGGAAAGCAGCACTCCCTGCTGGGAGGAATATCTTGTGGCCCACACTGGTTTGGAAGGGGATTGAGAATAAAAAGCAAACTAGCTTTTGGTCAGTTTTGTTATGGTTTTAAAATTCTCTACAGCCATGTACTACCCCACTCTTGGTATGCTGTGGAGTAAGGAACAGGTTGAAAACAGACCTTGTCAGGTGAGAAACCAAAACGGCAGTTTAATTCCTGACAGGCAGGGTGTGCTCCTGGTGGTGGTGGTGGTGGTGGTGAAGGAGTGTGTCCGTGCATGTGTGGATGTGGATGTGGGTGTCTAAATACTGAGCCCTAATCCCATTTCCCACATAGAATCACTGTTAACAGTATGGTGATGTTCTCTCAGATCATCTGAATATGTAGATACTTTTTTCACCAAAAAAATTGAATCCTGGTATTTTATATTGCGGGTTTCTTTCCCACTTAACGTATCTTAAACATCTTTCATGGCAATATAATGGGATTTCTTCCTTTGTGAAGCCCATGGATACTTCCATTGCATGGATGTACCTGGGGTTTATTTAATTCTGAGTTGGTGAATATCTGGGATGTTTCCAGTGTTTCACTATTGTGAGTAATATCGCAAGACTCTTGTATACATCCTTGCCTTCTTGCATAGTATAAAATTTCAGGAGTGGAATTGATTGGTTAAAGGTCGTTAGTATTACAAATCTTAATAGAAATTGTGTATTACTCTTGAAAATCCCCAATTTACACTCCCTCCAATAGGAGAATGTGGCAGTGACCCAGCTTTCCTCCCCCCACCCCCCCAACCCCCCCCCCCAAATGGCTGACTGGCTGACCACTTGTCCCACAGAATCACTGATTAATTTGTCAATATCATCTTTATCATATATTAAATTCCCATTTATTCTTGGGCCTATTTCTGGACTTTATTTACTGTTCCATGATCATTTTTATTTCTGAGCCATTACCATATTGTTTTAGTTACCATATCTTTTTAGTCTGTTTTAATACCTACTAATCCCTTCCTACGTCATGCTTTTCTCTTTCAGATTGTTCCTGAATATTTGGATAATTATTCTTCCAGGGTAATTTTATAATTCTCTTTCTCAAGTTTTAAAAGTTCTATTGTGATTTTGATTGGAATTGCATTGAATTTATAGAATAATTTGCAGATAAATAGCATCTGTATAACATTGTCGATGCATTTGTGAAAAATATCTGTCCGTTTACTCATCACATCTAGATTCCTCTAACAGTTTTAACATTTTCTGCATTTGGAATCTTCACATTTCTTATTTAGTACAACCACGGATGTTTAGTGTTTTCATTACTGTTGTAAGTGAGATCTCTCCTTCCATATTCTACATTTTCTGGTTTGTTTTACTTAAAGAAGTAAGGTGTAAACATCTATCAGATTGCCAAAGTCCTGCAGTCTGATATTAACCAATGTTGATGAGGAGAGGGAGAAACGGTGGTGGAAAGATATATTCTTAATACAACTACTTTCTAAAGCAGTTTTGTGCTGCAGATTCAAATCCCTTATCTGCAATTCAGAAATCAAAAAACAAAAAACAAAAAACCCCTGAAAACTGGAAGCTCTTTCTTAACATATTTGGTGGCAAAACCTAACTTGATGGGAGGCTATTTATGGTCTTTATCACACTTAATGTGGATATTTTTACTTTTCAGCACAGAAAAAGTAATACATTTGCTTATGGAATACTTCTCCCAAGCCCTGCTAGGGTCTGATACACGGCACATGTACCATACTGCCCTTCTAAGATCCAAACAGTTCTTATTATGAACCACATTTGGCTCCAACAGTTTTGAACAAGGTATTGTGGGTGTGTGTGTGGTAAAGTTAAAGATGTGCATATCCTAAGACTCAGAAACTCTGCTTCTGAGAACATTCCCTAGAGAAACCTAGCCACCAGAAGACATGTTTAAGACTGTACCGTCTAGTATTGTTTATAATGATGAAAGATTAGAAATAACCGAAATGTGGGGCGCCTGGGTGGCTCAGTTGATTGAGCATCTGACTTCAGCTCAGGTCATGATCTCGCGGTTTGTGAGTTTGAGCCCTATTTCCGGTTCTGCTGTCAGCACAGAGCCTGCTTAGGATCCTTTGTTCCCCTTCTCTCTGCCCCTCTCCGCTTGCTTCCTGTCTCTCAAAATACATAAACATAAAAAAAGAAATAAGTAAGTAAAAGAAATAACCTAGATGTCCACCAATGGGAGAATACATTCATTGTGATATATTCATCTAATAGAGACCGTATAGCAGTTAAAATGAACTACAACTACATTCGCCAACACAAACTTTTTAAATTTTCTTTTTAAAAAAAATTTTTTTTTAATGTTTATTTATTTTTGAGACAAAGAGAGACAGAGCATGAACAGGGGAGGGGCAGAGAGAGAGGGAGACACAGAATCAGAAACAGGCTGCAGGTTTTGAGCAGTCAGCACAGAGCCCCACGCGGGGCTCAAACTCATGGACCCGTGAGATCATGACCTGAGTCGAAGTGGGACGCTTAACCGACCAAGCCACCCAGGCGCCCCTAATTTTCTTGAATAAAAATGCAAGTGGCGAATGGTAACAGCATGATAGAACTTCAAGTTTGAAAACATGCATGAGAATGACAGACACCAAATTCAGCGTGGTAGCCATCTCTGCAGAGTGAGCGGGGGCGGGGGGGGGGGGGGATGAGGCTCCCCCAGGATACACAGTAGCCTTTTGATTCATCTATAAAGTCTAATCTCTCTTTTTTTAAATGTTTATTTATCTGTGAGAGAACACAAGCGGGGGAGGGGCAGTGAGAGGGGGACAGAAGATCCTAAGCGGGCTCTGCTCTGACAGCAGCAAACCGGATGTGGGTCTCCAACTCACTAACCGCGAAATCATGACCTGAGCTAAAGTCAGACACTCAACCGAGCCACCCAGGTGCGCCAAAGTCTAATCTCTTTTTCTCAATCTGAAATGAATGTCTCAAAACGTTGAGATGTTTTTACAAATACATAGATTTGTACTCTACATAATATTCCCAATCCTAAGAATTCTGGATGGTGAAGCATAAGCGTACAGGACTAGAGCAGCCGAACAGCAGAGACCCAGGCATTTTTTGTCTTTCTATTCTGTCGTGCTTAGCATGCTGAGCATTTCACAGGCACAGGACAGCTGCGTCACCTGCAGGCATTACATCCACCTTCAGGCGGGAGGAAAGGAACAGGAGGAAGAAGGAAAGGCAAAGAGATAAAGGCCTGTGTGGGCCAAATCTGTTCTGTTCCTTCCTTAGGAGACCCTGATTTCTTTCCACCTTTCTGTAGATTTAGAGTTGCTTCTCTAAAATTATGTAAAATGTTCTCAAAATTATTTGAACTTGAATTACTATTTTAAATGATCTCCTTACATTACAACCTCTTACATCTTATTGGGCAGAACTGAACCACATGACCACCCCCCAAAACAATCACAGCCAAAGGGAGGAAAATGATCACATTTGGTTTAGATCAGCTATGGTTTTTTCCCTGTAAGCTCCATGAAAACAGTGTTTTGTTCGCAGTTTTATCCTGAGTGCCTAAAAGAGTTTCTCTTGCATAAAATATGCTTATTAAATTGTATGGAAAGAACCAATGGTACGTATGAATGAGAAGATAAATGGAGCTGGGTTAGGGGCAGGAGACAAGGGATCTGAGCCAATCCGAGTCCTGTCAGCTGTGAATCAGAGGGAAATGAATGTTGTCAGGGTAGTGGGTCTGTCACAATATCCCTGACCCACTGAGCCACGCGATGCAAATTATGTATTTGTTACAGATGAACAAATATTTTCTCCTAGTCTTTCACTTAATTTTTTAAATAAGCTTTTTATTTTGAAATAATGTTAGGTTTATGGAGAAGTTGCAAATTGATCCAGAGTTCTACAGCCCTCACCCAGTTTCCTCTGCTGTTAACATCTTATATCACCACATACATTTGTGAAAATGTTAAAAACCAACATCGGTACATTAGTATGAACTAAACTCAGATTTCAGTGGGATATCACCAACTTTTCTGTTCTGGGATTCAATCTAGGATACCATGGTGCACTTAGTTGCTATAGCTCCTTAGTTTCCTTTGGTCTTTGACAGTTTTTCTGTCTTTCTTTACTTTTCATGACCTTAACAGTTTTGAGGAGTCTTGGTTAGGCATTTTACGGAATGTCCTCCAATTTGCATTTATCTGATATTTTTCTCTTG
Organism: Prionailurus viverrinus; assembly: GCF_022837055.1. NCBI lineage: Eukaryota > Metazoa > Chordata > Mammalia > Carnivora > Felidae > Prionailurus > Prionailurus viverrinus. Next base: position 89,218,356 of record NC_062563.1, on the reverse strand, counting down.
AATAGACAGGGATTCTAGGTTTTTTGAAAGAATGCCACAGAGGTGAAACATCCTCATTATATATCAGAAGTTACATGACATCACTAGTGACGTGAACTTTGAATACTTGGGTGTAACAGCATCTGCCAGGTTTCTCCACTGTAAAGTGACTATCCCTTTCCCTACTCTAGCTAGTAGAAGCAAGTCACTGGGGCGCCTGGGTGGCTCTGTCAGTTAAGCGTCAGACTCTGGATTAGGTCATGATCTCATGGTTCGAGTTCGAGCCCCGCGTCAGGCTCTGTGCTGACAGCTGAGAGCCTGGAGCCTGCTTCGGATTCTGTGTCTCCCTCTCTCTCTGCCCTTCCACTGCTCGCGCTCTGTCTGCCTCTCAAAAATGAATAAAACCATTTAAAAAAAAAGAAGAAGCAAGTCACTAATTGCAGCCCACTGAGATGTGACAGGGAGGGGCGGGAGTTAAGATTTACTTCCTAGAAAATGTATCTACATAAATTATTTGGAATTCTTGTATAGGAAAGCTTTGGCTCCTCAATTTACTTAAATCATTTATTTATCTCGGTATGGACTCATGCACATGTTTTTGCACCTATTTTAGGCTATTTTCTTATTTTTTAAATGCTTTTCTTTCTTTCTTTCTTTCTTCTTTCTTTCTTCTATCTCTCTTTCTTTCTTTTTGAGAGAGAGAGCATGCAAGCAGAGGAGGTAGACAGAAAGGGAGACAGAGGATCTGGAGTAGGCTCTGTGCTGGCTCAGCACAGACAGAACTCAGGAACATGAAGTCATGACCTGAGCCGAAGTCTGACGCTTAACCGACTGAGCCACCCAGGCGCCTCTGAACTCTCAGTTTTTTATCCCACTCTCAAATCTATATGTCTATCCTTGGGACTTTTGTATTTATTTTATACTTTGGGTTATAATTCAACACCATGTTATCTATTTCTTTGCTCAGTTTTGGCCATTGTAATGCTCTTTCAGGTTGGTTCCTGGCTACCTTTGAAAAACCTCCATCGTCTCATTTATTTGAACATTTCCTTGATTTATGGAACTACAAGATGCTCCAGGCTTATCTTGTACTTTTCCTGTTCCAGTTCTAGAATTAACTAATTCTTCATGGAGCTCTAGCTCCTTTTATGGTAAAATGATATTTAGAAACCAAGATCTCGGTGCTTAGTGTGCTCATTGCTACTAGGGTGTTGTTTATGGGCTCTCAGCAGACAGAGCTAGATACTTTATTATATAATAACCCGTGTGCACACACATATCTATATTTGTTTCTGTATCTATACATCTCTCTCTGTGTGTATGGTGTGTGTGTTTGTGTGTATAATATATGATGTATGTACATTTTATATATATATATATATATATGTGAGTTTATACAGATGTTTCAAACTCTAATCCAGTACCACAGGGACAATTCTAACCTTTCCTTCTCTCCAATGATAAGAACCTGGCTCCCACCATCTACCAGCCATTTACGTATTCATTCAGGCCCACTATACAGTTTCAGAATTGCTAACCCGTAACTTCCCATTCACCTATTGTTAATTGGTTGTACTAGCTTTGATCATACAGAATTTTGAAATGTAATGCAGTTGAATTGTCAGTCCTTTCCTTTAAGCATCTGAGTTTTGTTTCTTGGTTAGAAAGGCTTTCCCAGCCATCATCAACCCCCAGATTATAAAAATATTTTAGTTTTGTTTTACATTTAGGTATTTAATCTATCTGGATTTTATTTAGGGATTATATGAGATGCAGCTTTAAACTTTTTTTCTCTCAAATGGCCATCTGAAAGTCCTAAACACCTATTATTAGTAGTCAGTCCTTTCCTCACTGATTTGCAATGCATGAGTCTCTTTCTAGACTCCATATCCTACTTGTGTATTTGTCTGTTTCTGTGCTAATAGGAGACTATTTTAATTTTTGATATCTTAAAATATGTTCTGATATCTAGTATGGAAAGTCTCCCATCATTGATCATTTTCAAAAATGTCTTGGCTATTCTTGTATGTTTATTATCACAGATGAGCTTTAGAATTAATTTGTGAAATTTCATTTATAAAATCCCATGGGATTTTGATTGTGATTACATTGAATTTATCCAATTTTGGAGAAACTGACATCCCAACATGGTAAGTCTCTATTTAGGTCTTCTTTTATGTCTCTCATAAAGTTTTATGCTTTCTTCCCAGAAATCTTACATTATTCATGAATTCACAGTATTCGCATTATTCATGTAAATTCACATGAATATTCACATTATTCATTATATATTTTAAATTATATTTTCAAATTTATTAATGCTAACATATAAGAAAGCTGTTGATTATATGTTTGTCATGTATCTGAGCAAGTTATTACATGCTTTTTATAGATCTAATAGGTTTTTAGTTGATTCCCTGAGATATTGTATTGTAGGCAGTCCTAATAGCTGTAATAATGACAATGTCTTATTCCTTTCTAAATCAAAAAGCTATTTATTGGCGGGGGGATGAAATAGGTAAATCACTAAGCAAACCTAATCAAGGAAAAAGAATGTAAGAAATTATAAATACTTTCCTGATTCCTGGACAAAATTAAGAATCAGAAAATGGAAATAACCACAGACTTGAGGACATTTTAAGAGCAGTTTTAAAAAATAACTGAAATATAAGTAAATTTTATGGAAATAAATCCATAAACCTAAGGATGGCTGATGGTTCCAGAAAAGTATATATTGCTAAAGTTGACCCAGAAAGGAAGAGAAAGCCCCCAAACTTTAATAATTGTGAAAGAAATCAAGGAAGTTGTTCAAGAGCTATCTCATATTTATATTTATATTTATATTTATACTATTACTGGTTTATTTTTTGATTCAAGTAACACACAGTGTTACATTAGTTTCAGGTGTACAATATAGTCATTTAACACTATATTGTCTCCAATATACATGTCTCCATGTATACATGTCTCCATGCTCTTCACAAAAAGGTACTCTTAATCTCCTTTATCTATTTTACCCATCCTTCCCATATCCCTTCTGTCAGCCACCAGTTCGTTCTCTGTATTTGCTTTTTGCCTCTTTTTTCTTTGTTCATTTGTTTTGTTGAGATCCATACTTTTGATTTTTCCCTTGCATTTCTGACTTTTTAAAAAAATTTAATTAGCTAAGACAGTCACACAGTGTGGAATAACAGAGGTCATGGTTAGGATTGGTCCCTTTCCTTGCTTGAATTGAAGTGCTTCTAATGTTTAGTTGTGAACCATGAGGTTAAAGTTTCTTCTATTCTTAGCTTATTGCAAGCTTTTATAAGAAATTAGTGTTGAATTTTATTAAATGCTTTTGTTCCAGCATAGACTAAAGTGATCAGTCTTTCCTTTATCTATTAATATAGCAAGTTCTAATGTTGAAATATCTTTTGATTCATTGAGTCCAACCCCACCTGGTTATGATGTCTTATTATTTTGATGAACTTCTGAATTTTATTTAGTAGCATTTGATCAGGATTTTTGTATAAATATAAGTAAGACTTGTCTGTGCCAACACTGCTTTTGTACTGCCTTCAAAAGGTTCTGTGTCGGTACACAGAAAGAATTTTTTTGAGAAATCTTATCTTTATTCTCTGCTCTGGTGTATCAAGGGTTATCTGTTCTTTGACATAACTTATAAAATTATCTTCATCTGGGGCAGGGGTAGGTACCTAGAGTGCTCGTCATTGATAGTTTGCGGTTCCTATAAGTGAGTGTAGGTGAGAGAGAAACAGTAAGGGTGGGAAGTAACTTGGGAAAATAAGTTATAACCACAGATCATCTCTAAACAAACTCTTCCCATCCTGAAGATTCCCCTACTCTGAGGAAGATGGCAGCGGGGATGGAGATGAGGGGTGGATTCAAGAATCAACACGGAAGGTAAATCAATTGACTTTTGGTTAACTAACATCCAGGGACATGGGAGATGTCAAGCTAATGACATCTAGTTTACTAGCAAAACTGACAGAGTTGCCAGAAATAAAGTTGCTAGTTTCCAGGGGAGGGTAGGTTTGAAAGAAGGTGAAGAATTCTGTTTTAGACACTTGAAGAAGGTATCTTTTAGAAGCTTGATGAAGGAAAGAGATTAGGCACAGTGTGCCGCCAAATGGTAAATGTAACCTCACAACTGGCCTATCTCCAATCTACAGATCAGTGACTAGAGGCCCAGAAAGTCTGAGTTCTTCAGTCTTTTGATTCTAACAGTCATGTTTATTTATTTATGTATTTATGTATTTAGAGCATGGGAGGGGCAGAGGAAGAGGAAGAGAGAATCCCAAGCAAGCTTCATGCCCAGTGTGGAGTCCGACTGTGGGCTTGACATGGGGCTTGATCTTACAACTGTGAGATCATGACCTGAGCCGTAATCAAAAGTCAGGCACTTAACTGACTGAGCCACCCAGGCGCCCCAGTCACGCTCTTTAATTTCATCCTTTATGAGGTGTCAGCCTAGAGTTCAGTGGCATTAAGGGAAAGCCTTTTCAAGCTAAGAGAGATATTGGTTTGGTTCTGGGCAGAAGGGAAGAAACATTTAGAAATGGCCAGAATAAATTTGCTTGCGATGGAAGGGACTGAGGTCTTGGAATACATGAGGGGATTCGTTCAGAAAAACACTTACTGCGAATGTAGACACGGGGGCTATGAAGAGGAAGAATGCCCAGTTTCTGTACCTGATGTCATTTTAATCCATCAATAAAATTCCTGACGTCCCAGTTCACACCAATACAACCCACCTCACTCTTTGTCTCTCCTCCTACCTCCTCCTCCCCCACAGTTCCAAGAGGTAGGGACCATATCTGCCTTAATAAGAAAGAGAGAAAGGATTACAAGGATACAATCAGTGCTCAGATGGGATGTACAGAATGTTCTGGAGCACCAGGGAAGGGGTGACAAACTAGAAAACTCCACAAAGAATATGATATTTGAATTGGGTTTTAAAAGATAAGTGGGAGTTTACCAGCCAATGAAAAGAAAATATGTGAAGCAGAAGCACATTGAAGGGAATATAGAAAAGGAAGGATATTCAAAGTAGTGGTAACTGGCATATGTAAAGACTTAGATCACTTCGCATCTATTAGACTGGCAGAATTAGGAAGTGGAGTAAGGCCAGGGCTGTTGACGATGAGGGCAACCAGGCGTCTTTGCGAACTGCCAACGAGCGTGGACTAGTGCAGTCTCTCTCGGACCTCGCAAGCTCATTCTTGGTCAAACACCCAGACAAAATGGCATCCAGTGAACAACGTTTGTGGTAATAAAGCATTGGGGGAAGTCTAGATGTCTGTTACTAGAGTAAAATGCAGTAAATATGGTAAATACGTATTTTACACATGCATTGCCACAGTCAGAAGTCACAAGATAGAAATAACGCAACATAAATCGACCTCAAAAGTTGCATTCACTTTTTTAAAAATCCCAAACCAGACTTATAGTGCAAGATCGTTTATGTAAGTTAAAATTACATACTTACACAAGATAGCATTATTTTCAAAGATAACGGATAGTTCGCCAAGGGTGTATACCAATACGGGAGTGTGAGTCTGGGGGTGAAATGGGGGATCCAAAGTAGGGCTGGGGAGAGGAAATAGGAGTGAAGCCTGTACTGACGGAAAAACCCAAGAACTGAAGCGTATGACTTGTTTCCCGCCCGTGAGGTCCAAATAAAGGACCTGGAAGCATGAATGCCTATGGAATGGCAGGGGCTGGCTGAGTGGAGGGAGCCCAGGGCTGAGGCTGGGAGGGAGGCTGGAGTCAGAGAGGCAGCCTGGGCCCCATCATGAGGGCAACAGGGAGCTGCTGACAGCAAGGAGAAACATTCTGTTTCAAAGGTTCCCTTCTGGTGACCTAGAAGGTAAGGAAGGACTGGAGATGGTGTAGTGTTCAGGAGACTACTTCAAAATGACAGGAGAAAGACCCAGATCACAGGTTACGTGTGTAGGTGGTGGTCTGGAGTAAGGGCTGTACCTAGGGCCGGTGGAGGATGCCACAATAGACCACCTCTTGTTTTCACGGGGGCAGTCATGGGCTTTGCTCATTTCAGTGCCTCTCTGGAAGTGTGTGAAGGTTGCCAGCTGCATAGACGCCCGTGATGGGTCTCTCCTCTCCCAGTCGCGTTCCCGCGTCCATCCCTGCCTCCCTGGGCACAGAGAATAGGAGACTCAAGTGCCAATTCCAGCTCTTCCCTCAGGTTCCAGAAGTGACCTTGGACAGGTCACACTTCCTCTCTGGGCCTCACTTCCTCTCTCTTCCCTTTCCAGCTTACACTTTCTTTGGCTTCATCTCATTCCTCTAGCAATAGCCCTCAACAGGGAAATCTTGCCCCCGCCCAAAATGCCCCCCCCCCCCCCCCCCCCGCCATGTCTCTAAAGTCCTGACATCCTCCTTAATCTTCCAGCTCCACTGCCCCACCCTGGTGGGGAGGAGCAACAAATTGGTATCGTAATGGCCCTGCTGATTGCATTATGGGTGTCTAATGCAATATGCCCTCATGAGGACCATCCATCAGAGCGGGGCCCCTCCCCAAGTCCCTGCCACCCCAGTCACATTAGTCAGGCAGCCCATTCATCACTACCACACACCTCCATGGACACTGGCCTAGACGGATGAGGGGCCAAATCAGATTTATGGGGAGGAATCGTGGAAAAAATCAGCCCCATCCATCTCCCAGACACTGAGGAGGGAGCCCTGTGTCCCCATTCCCTCCAAGGCTCCTTAGGGAAACGGGTGCTAATGGAGAAGCCAGCCAAGTTGCTTTTGTTTTCCTGAAGGTCCATTCCTGAGCCCCTGTGTTGCCTAGCACAGCCCTACAACTAGCTTCTCTAGGGGTTCATAATTTTTGGAGCAAAGCCCCTGCCAGACTGGGACACAGTGCCCAGAGTCGGCTACAACTTCTGAGAGCGCAGGGAATTCATTTGACCAGATCCTTGGGTCGGGCCCGCTGCTGTGAGTGGAGCATGGGAAGGAGCAGGCACCAAGCCCAGTTCAGCAGTGGGACCTAGGGAAGCCTGCTTGGGAAAGCTGATTTCACCCCGGCCTTCCATCTGGATGACACTTTGCCCAGGGCTCATTTTAGGTCTGTTGGCCAGACGGGGCAAGTCTCCTCCTGTGCATGGAATATACTTGGAGAGGATTGAGAATGAGATGGAATGAGAAGGGGAAAAGCTACCTTTCAGGTCCTTTCAGGATGTATGAGAACTGAAGCCTGTATGATCTGGGGGACCCTGTTTAAGAAAATAATGCAAAAGTATGAATTGCTGGGGCCACTCTCAGGTTTTCAGAAGGAAACCCCAAAGCTCCAGCTTCCCCAGCCTTACCTTGAATCTTCCCCTGCTATGAGCCCACCACTGTGTCAAATATTTACATGGATTACCTTTTTTTATAAGCCTCACACTGCCAACTTCCCAGGAAGGCAAGAACTTATTCTCCCCATTTGTATAAAAAAAATTGAGGCTCAGTGAAGCGACTTGGCCAAGACTCTACAGCTATGGATGGTAGAACCGACCCCCTGGCTTGCTCTCGGCCCACCGCCTCTTGGCCTGAGTTGCGTCGGCTGGTCGTGTGGTGGGCAGAGAGGGGCCCCTGACTCAAACGTCTGCTTTCCAGACAACTATCTGTGGATGCAGTGTCCTTTCCTCCAGCTGTTGCTCTGTACCCAAGTGCTGCAGCTGCTTTAGGGGCTCTGGGAGGGACCGGTCAGCCACAGGACGAGGAGGGTGGAAGTTCTTGCAGCATGGAGCTCTGGATCAGTGATGGGTCCCCTGTCTTACAGTAATCTTGCTTCCCCCAAACTGACCATGGACCCATCTGAGCTGGGTCCTGGGGGGAGGGAGCTCAGCAGCTGAGCAGAGCTGGGAGCCCATATCTGCTTAGGCAGAGGGCTATGCAAGATCCTTTTTTGTTTTTTCCTCAACTGTTTATTTTTGAGAGAAGGGGAGAGAGCAAGTAGGGGAGGGGCAGAGAGAGAGTGGGACAGAGGATCTGAAGCAGGCTCTGTGCTGACAGCAGAGACCCTGATGCCGGGCTTGAACTCACGGACCGTGAGATCGTGACCTGAGCCAAAGCCAGACGCTCTACTGGCTGAGCCCCCCAGGCGCCCCCACGCAGGATCCGTTTAATGTGACTGCAGCCGCCTGTGAGAAGCCTGCCCACCCCTACTCCCACCCTCATCCCCAGCAGGCCTTCTTCACTCTGCCCAGGCTCTTGTGAGGTGTCTGTCACACTGCAGGCCAAGCCAGTCACTGCTCATCTGGGCACAAAGCTGCTGAGAATAGCGGGCGGTTGTCCTCCTGCCAGGCCTGAGGCTGCGAGGCCATACAGTTCAGCCCCCCTCCCGGCGTGCGGAGAATGGGAAGCAGGTGGGGCACGTGTGGTGTGAAGGAAAGACACACGAATGTCCTTGAGCGTGTGTGAGTGCAATAAGAGCATCTTATTGAGAATCAGAATGTGAGCATCCCACCCGGTAGAGGAAGCATTAGACACCCTTCCCTGTTCACTTGCTTCTCCATGGGATGGTTGGGTCTGGTCTCTTCCCCACCGTTGCCTCTTGCCCCTGATGGCAGTGCCCCCTCCCCTCGGACGGCATGCCCCCTCCCCCACCCCTTCCCTCACCTGTCTTCCACCCTTCTCTTCTGCCTTCCTCCAGGCCCTGGCCCCTCCGGGCCAAGTCGCCACCCCTGCTTGCTCCTCTGGCGCCTGAGCTCTCCTGCAGTGGAGAAGAGAGTGTGCAGAGTGATCGCACCCCTGTCTGTTATTGGTCTGCTGCTCTTCCCATGCTTTCCCCACCCCCCACTCCCACGCGGGGTTTGTGTAGAAGCACTACCTATTGGGTGTGGTCCTTCTTCTGAGCTCACTGGGTGCTGTCATCCCCACTCCTCCAGAGGTCCCCTTCCTGTCTCAACCCCGAACACACGGCAGATGGCTAGGAAGTCTGGTTGTGTTCTCCAGGAAGCCATGGCCTGGGGAGAGCATAGTGCAACGGGGGGTCTCTACCTGATGAAAGACAGGCAGCTTGCATGGAGTCTCAGCCTGGGGACAGACAAGACCATACTCACTTAGGAGGTGCCCCTAAAATGGTTATGTCACTATGTAATGTGGCAAAATACGTCAGTGAAATAGATGGTTCTATATACAATTATAAGTTACAAAAATTAACTCCTAAAAAGGCAGCTGGATAAAAAGTCCTGCTAATGGGTGTCCCTAGGTCCGGAAGCTCTGTGTGCATGTGCATGCATGTGTGCAGGTGTGCGCGGGTGTGGATGTGTGTCCCTAGGTTGAGTAGGGCTGAAATTGCTAAGGGGAGTTTCTCGATAACCCTGAGATTTCAGGTGCTGAAGGGAAACAAGGTTATCAGTCTCAAGTGAAGTTAACGAGGACGTGTGTCATGAGCACAGAAAACAGGTCCCTCGTTCCCAGATTCCTTTTCCTCCACTTGTACCTGGTGTTCCCTGGGACTCTCTCCTAGGCCTGCTCCTCGTTCTTTGTAGCCTTCTCTATCCCTACGCCTTCCATTAGCATCTGAATACAGATGATGTTCAAATCTCTCTCCAGTCCAGATCTCTCCTCTGTGCCCCAGAATTCCATATCCAACAGCCCACCAGACAGCTCCATTTGAATAATGCTTCATCACCTGGAAGCTTCCAGGGCAAAACCAAACTCATCTTGTGCCCCAAGCTTCACCCTTCTTCGGAGATCCTTAGCTTAGTAGATAAGATCACCATCACCTGAAATCCTAAGCCCCTCTCCCTCATCCCTCCACCCCGGTCACTTGCCGGATCTGTCCACTTTTTGATTGAAACTCTAAATATTTCTAAAGTCTGCCCACATTTCTCTATCCTCACTACTAGTGAGGTTTAGTCCTCAGTGTGCTGGCTAACAGCTCAGACTAATCCAAATTCCCAGGGTTTGAATTCCAGGAGTGATTAAGTCTAACTCCCCAAAATACAGCAACGTTCACTTGGGCAAGTTTTTGAACTGCTTGGTACCTCAGATTCCTCCTCTGTAAAGTGGGGGATAATAGTATCCACTTCCTGGGGTCACTGTGAGGATTCAACGAAATAAGATATCCGAAGCACTTAAAAAAGTGCCAGGCACATAGGAAATGTTTAACCAAGTGTTACCTATTACTACCTTGCTATTGTTATCACAATCGTTAGAACTATTACTATGTCCTGAGTTATCCCCAGCCTCCTGATAGGTCTCCCTGGCCCCGCTCTCATTCCCTTCTAACCCAGTCGCCCCCCTGGAGAAGCCCCGAGGCTCACACGGGGCGAGTAGAGTGCTCTGTGAATAAGCGGCAGAGCAGATTTGGTGCCTGTAGGTCTAATGGACTCCAGAACCCTTGTTCTTAGCTACCAAGCCCCCTGCCTATTCGCCAGCACAAAGAAAGAATGGATCTGGAAAGCAGGATTGTGAGGAAAGAATGAAACCAGTGGGGGGGGGGGCGGGGACTAAGAAAGGCAGAGATTTTCCATATGGGCGGCCATCTAGTTGCAGGAGGTGGGACGCCAGGGCCTGGTGCTGAGGCTTGACTGGAAGAGGAAGCAGAGAGTTTTGCGGGGGACGCTGATGAACAGAGTGTGTTAGAGGGCCAAAGTCCTCCCAGGAACTTCCCGGTACCTCCCGAGTGGTCAGGCCCGGGCACGGGGACGAAGTGAGAGCCTGGAGGGACCGCAGGCATGGGCTAGAACAGCCTTGGCCATCAGAACAGTTAGACCAGGGCCATCTCTTCTCTTCCGCCACCCTATCAGCGTCTGGGGAGGAAACTAAGGAAAGCTGCAGCAGCCGAGACCCCAGTGAGCACGGAGCTGGGGTGGGATGGCGCGGGTGTAAGCGTGAGGAGAGAGTGGGGGGTGCTGAGTGGGACAAACCACACAGCCTCCCCACTCTGCCTCTCCGTCTCCTTCTGGCAGAGAGTCAGCAGGAGCCATGGCTCGTGCAAGAGGACGTGCTTTGGGGTGGAGGGCTCTGCCAGCGAGGTTCTCAGATTAGCTCTCTCTCTCTCTGAGCTCTCTGGACAAGGTGGCTGGTCAGTCAGCCTCCCTGCCTGCTGTCTGACTCCTGAACAAAAGCCAGCCGGGAATGGGAAGGCAGGGTAGGGGGTAGGCTCGTTTCGGGCACTGTCTCCAAGCTCTGGATGAGGGCGTATTTTCTGTCAGGCGTGTTGTTCTGCGTCCAAGGCTGGTGCCTTGGGTTGCTGCCCTTTGCCCCCAAAGAATGGAAACAAGTGTTCCAGTGCCCCCGTGTGCCCTGCTTCGGGCCTGAGGCTGCCTCCACAGTCCATCCTCCATCGAGCCATCCTCAGTGTTCGGGTGCAGGACAGCACTTTGGCGAGGAAAAGCGCGCCCGTCCCTCTCCTAACCAGACCCCTGAAGAGAAGCTGGCTGCACAGGCTGAGCCGGGGGTGGGGTGGGGTGGGGTGGGCTACAAAGGGCACTGCGCCTCTCTGAGCAGCAAAGGTTTCCCTGGCAGGGGGGCTGGGAGGAGAGTCCTGGAGGGAGGAAGCTGCGCTCCAGCTTGTCCGACTCAGCCCATGTGAAAATGAACAGTGTTCCTTTTAAAAATCAACAATCTTGCAATTTCTGGGATCCGTGGGATTTGTGCAGCTTAGGTTGAGGGTGGGGGGGAGCAGTTTTTAACACCAAACCACATGAAGGCAAATTCACTGAGAGCCACCCAACCACATCCCCTGCCTTTCATATCGGTGTTCTACCTTCCACAAAAGCTCTGGGTTCTCTGTCATGCTTTCTTTTCTCTTCCTGGATCCCAATTGTCAAGCCTTCAAGAAAATGCACTTCAGTCCTTTGTCACTGAGTGTAATTTGATAAACTGAGCAGAAACACACTGCTCTCCCCATCCTTTCAAAAACTGTTACTGCCAGAGAAAGAGGCTGAGGGAAAGAGATCTGAGGTCTTTGAATGGACGTTTAAGCACGAGCGCACGCACACACACACACACACACACACAGTCTCATGCACATACCAGGACATAGAGTTGCCTGGGATGGGAGGGGAGGTTGAATCCCAGAGACTGTGCGTGGGGGCCTGGCCCTGGGGTCCTGGGGCGGATGCCCTCCCAGCTCCCCGCGACTCCCCTAGTTGCAGGCCTGGTTGCAACCGCCCAGTGGGCGGTGCCAGGGCAGGTCCCAGGCTATAAAGGGCTCTTGGCTCCCAGGGCCAGAGGGAACGCCATCGCTGCGGCAGTGTCCCTGCCAGCCACAGCCAGCTTGGGGCACTGCCGGTGTCCCATCGCCACCAGGCAGGCTACACTTTTCCAGGCAGTGCCGATTTGGACACAGCTATCAGCTGCGTTCCTCGCACCTACCCCGTTCTCTCCATCGGCAAGTCCCTTTTTGGGTTGCTTTCTTCTGGGTTGGGTGTGGGGCGGAAGGAAAAGGACTGGGTATGGGGGCTCTAATGGGGGAAGGTGGGGGTATTTCCATTTCTTTTTAAAATTCCTTCTGGGGCACGTCTCTGAAGCTGAGATTTCTGGGATGAGGCTCGTTCCTTATTCAGGGAAAGGAGAAAGCAGCAAACTTCTTTCCCAAGGGCTTCCCCTTCCCAGGGCGGCAAGAGGGTGGGTGAGGGGCGCTCTCCTAGCCGGTGGTCTCTGGGAGGTTGGGAGTAAGGAGCCAGGCTGTGCCTGCATCGGACACTGGCAGGTAGAGACCCTTGGACGGGAGTCGTTATCTGTAAAACAAATCTGAAATTAAAAAATAAAATAAAAAAATCTAGACAGCCAATGACGACGGGATACCTGGGGGTGGGATGGGAGCAATCACACTAAAGGACAAAGAAGAAGAGAGAAACCCTTAAGAAATAAATAACTGGAGTCCAGAATCAGCTCGGCTCCCACAGCATCACGAATAGCAGGATGGCGCCTCCAAAGAGGTGGCTGGGCCGGGTGGGACTCCGGCAGGTGGTGGTGGTTTGGAAGGGGTCTGTTAGTGCTCTAAACAACAGCCTCAGAGCCTCTGAAACCGAGAGGAAAGGGGACGGACGAGGATTCTCTTCCCCGGGGTCTCTAGAAAGGCAGCATTCATGGCACCGAGGTGATTTTCAAGCAGAGCTGGATTGACTCCCCACCCCTAACCAGCCTGGACAGGAGGGTTCTCCGCGCCCGCCCCCCTTCAAAATAGCCGGGCCACAGTCTGGGAGCGTCCTCTAAACTGTCCTTGAGGACTGGGCACTGGAGGGGCACTGCCGGCTTTGCCAGAAGGAGGGCATAGAGTGGGAGAAGGTGAACAAACAGGCCTCGGGGATGAGTATCTGGGGCCACAAGTTGGGATCCAGGGCCAAAAGGGCACCGCTGGAGTAGCTGTTTCTGCTGCAATTCTGGAGAGGCAGTGGAGGAACATATCTGAGCTGGAGCCGGTGTCCCGGGGTGGGACCTCTCCTACGCAGGAAACAGAAGGTTGCTGCCCTGCTGGACTTGAGGTTTCTCAGGAAAGGGGCCTTGCCACAGGCAGCCATGTACTAAGAGGTCTTAGGATGAAATGAGGACCAGCCTGAGGCCCGGAGAGGGGGATGGGAGTGGAAAGCTGATTTCCCAGGACTCCTGGTTGCCAGTAAGACAGGATGGGGCAAAGAGCAGACAGAACACCCTGAGGTGAAATTCTGAGCTTTATCCCTCCGGCTAGACTACCATGGTCCGAGTGGGAGACCTAGAAGACTTTGCATAAACTCTGTAGACCCCTGAATACCAGCTCTGCTTCCTGTCCACCGCCCCCTGGTCTCTGCTCTCTGGTCACTGTTAGCTTTTGGCTCTGGTTGGAGGAAGCAGAGGTAGTTTTAGGGAAAAGAAAGTAATTAAGTGTAAGTTTCTAAAAATTCAGGCCCAAACTATGCAAAATTGAATGTAAAATTGACAACTCCCTCTTTTGTCAGCTTGAACGGTCAGAATGGACATTAAACAAAGGGGCAGCTGCCCTGAGGACAGGATCTCAAGTCTCACAGGGCTGTGTGCTTCCTTGGGGGAGGACTGAGTAGGACAGCACAATGGGGATTGCGGGGGGGGGGCCACTCTGGGCCTCAGTTTTCTTATCAGTACGAAAAGTTATATCTATATCTATATCTATATCTATCTATCTATATATCTAATATCTAAAATCAGCTTTATCTCATGGGGCTACATGGAGGTGAAATAAAAGAGCAGAAGAGATTTGTGGACTCTTATGGACTGCACACATATAAAAGGGATTTGAAAGGTACAATGCCTCCACTCCTTTGGGCATAGAAAGTCCTGGACACTCCTGGGGAGCTCTGTGCTCTGATGAGGAGCAGGCCTTGGGGCAGACTTTCCCCTGTGAATGGGTGGTTTCTGAGCCCAGGAAGAAGGTGTAGAGGTTGCGTCTTGCCCATTGTCTGCATATTCCAAGAGTGCCTGCAGCCTGCCCTCCATATTCTCCCCGCCCGTTCTGCCAAGCATTGCAAAGTTCATCCATTCAGAACTCCATCTGAACCAGCATCGCCATGACTGATCCCCAGTCTTTTCTGACTGATTTCCAAGTGCCTGAAGGCCTACGGGGATATGAGACACAAGCTGTGAGCCAAAGCTTCAGAGCACTGCAGGCAATAGCTGGAGCCCTGGATGTGCCCTGGGGAAAGGATTGTAGATGGGGGTCAGGGAGAGAGTCTGCAGGAGTTCCTGTGAACTCCTCCAGCCAGCCTGGAGGGAGAGGGATGCTTTTGGGGAAAGGGCAGATCATATGCAGGCCAGAATGAGAAAAATATTCTGTCTGATAGCCCACTCTTGCTCCCTGAGCCTCATGGGTTGAGCTGTGACCCACCTTTGGGGCAGTCCACAAGGGGCCAGCCACATTCCTTCGGCCAAAGGAGGGGTTGGGTGATGTTTGAGAGGACAGGGGTTCAGTCTGGGGCCAGGGGCAGGGTGAATCTGTGACCAGGATTAAGGGTCAATTTGGAATTAGGCTCAGGGGCTTGTTTTAGGTCAGGATGATGGGTCAGACTGAGGTCTGGGGCCAGGGTCAGAAGTCCATCCGAGGTGGATGAAGGAATGTCCTCTGATGGAATCTGACTGGCGAAGATGGTTGCTGACCCTTCTCTGTCCTGGCCACTCCCAGCAAGCCTACTGCACAGACCTAGCATTCCTCCTTCCCCAGCATCTCTGGCACGTCTTAGAAAATCACACCACCGTGGCTTTTCTTCTCTTTTGTCCTAAGCGCTTGTTGGGATTTCAGCAAGGATGGTTCCAATTAGGAAATCCAGCAACTATTGTTGTGGGGCCGTGCTGTCCTTGTGGACATTCCCCGCGACCCCACTTGGTGCCTGAGCAGAAAGGACTCGGAATGACTTCCTCAGGCCCCCTCCTGACTCCCGCTCTGCTGCTGAATGGGAGGAGAGGATGAAAATGCACAAAAGCCATCTCCAGGAGTATGGGCAGGGAAGGGGAAGACAATGGCTTCTAGGGCTGTGATCCCAGCAAAGCCGACACCTTTGTGGACTTTTGAAGTTGGTGGCTGGGAGGTGGGTGTTGTGTGAATTTGTTGACGATGATTCTCTGAGTGTGTGTGCCTTCCTACATATGTGTGTGCGCTCACCATTTGCCTGTGCATCTCTTTGTATCTCGGTAAGACTGTGTGTCCACCGTTTCACAGATGTGTATGTGTGTGTGTGTGTGTGTGTGTGTGTCCATCTTTCAGAGACAGATGCCTCTGCGGGTGGGTTCCCCAAGGTCATCTTGCCCATTTTACCACCTTGAGGCCAGTGCTGTGTCTGGGGGTCAGGCTAGATTGTTAGGGGTCTCCAAAATAGTGGGGTCTCAACAATTCCCCAAGCCCCAGTATCACCGAACTTCAGCCCCACATGGGGAGCGAGGTGGGGCTGGCCTCACCACTCCTGGGTGCCCAGTCCAGTTGACTGTCCTGTGAAATCTTCCTATTGTGAGGGCATGCCCCAGCTCTGTATTTCTGGGGCTACAGTGGTCCCGACAGGAGCTTTGTGAATATCTGGGCCCCAAGCCGTCTGAGGTGGAAGCCTGAGGGCACTAGGGTGGGAGAGGAGCCCTCTGGGAGCCTACACGCAGGCTCTTCAAGGCTGATCTTCCACTAGGAAGGGAGATTGAGGGCCAGAGGAACAGGAATTGCTTCCCCCTGAATCTGTAGTACCACAACTGTCCACCAGGTGGGGTTCCAAGGCAGAGAGTGAGAATCGAGATGCCAGAGCTCTAGAAGCCAGAGATTAGCTTTCAAATCTCCGCCGCCACTTCAACCTCCGAAGCGCTCTTACAGGGAGGGACAGCACATATGCTCGCACCTTAGACGCTCACACACATTTTCTTCAAGTGAACTCTAAAATAGAACACGTATTGGGTGCAGGGGAGGTGTTAAGAGGGGAGTCTAGTTTCGTTTACACACACACCACCCTAAACTGAAGGTGGGATATCAAGACTTCTGCTCTGGGAGTGCGAGAGTGAACGGCAGAGACGAGGGGGCTGTGGGGGGAAAGGACCTACGGGAGAGGGCGAGCCAGGCACTAGCTAGATGATGCCGGGCTTGGCACGCGTAGCTCCATGTATCACAGACACGCAGGAGGAGAGGCCAGATGACAGACGGATGCACAGACACACATATAGCTCCACAGAGAACACACGAACCCGCAGACACACCACCCAGCTCCACAGATGTCGAGCCGACCCAAGGACACACAGGCGCACACACAGGTGCGGCCCCGGGCCACACGCACACCTCGCGCAGGCACGCGCGCCGGGCCCTCTGCGGCCGGCTCTGAGAAGGTGGCCGCGCTCACCCAGCTTGTTTATTTACTCATTTGTATCAATGAACGTTTGTACCCGACTCCTCCCGCCTCCGGGTGCCGGGTGCCGGGGCTGCCGCATTTGTCCTCGGCGCGGGACACTCACCCGGATCGGCACCCGGGGGGTTCCTCCGACGCTGCGGGGGGCGGAGGGCACTATAAAGTTAGGGGGTCCGAGAGGAAGGGCTGCGTCGTGAGCAGCCCAGGACGCGGTCGGGGAAAGGGGAACATTGGCGTCTTGTGGGATGAGAGACATATGCGGGTGGTGGTGAGGGCGGGGGTGGGGGGGGGTGGGGAGAGACCTCTGCATCGGAGGTTTGGGATGCCCGGATGGGAGATGGGGGACCCCGGCTAAGGAGAATTGGGAGGAGAAATGTTGGCGGGGGCGTTGAAGGGTCCCGGGAGATAGGAGCCGGCGGGATTCCGCGGGATTGGAGCTTGGGACCCCGATCACAGGTTCAGGGGCTTTCAGCGGCCCTCCATCGAGGGGCAGTCCGGCAGAGACCTCAGCCACTGGGGCGACAGCACACACGGGACTGCCCGGGGCGGGAGGAGGGGGCCAGGGACCGGGAGGGAGGAAAAGAGGGAGGGAAGTAGCTTAGCAGCCAAGCGGGCACGAAGCGAGCGCGCACCGTGTGTGTGTGTGTGTGTGTGTGTGTGTGTGTGTGTGTGTGTGTCTCCTCTCGTCCGTCTGTAGGTGCCGGGCTCAGCGAGACGCCGGCGAGAAGGAAGAGGAGGCGAGAGGTGAACTGAGTTTGATCCTGCGGCGGCTACAAGTGGGTCCCGGGCGGGCGGCGGGCGGCGGGCGGCCGGGGCGGGGCGGGAGGCCGGCGGGCGCTCACACGCTCCGGCCGCCGGCCTTTCACCACGCCTCCGGCTTTGTGAGCGCAGGGGGGGGGGGGAGTGTGGGGGGTGGAGTGGGGTGGGGGTAGGGTGGGGGTGGGGTGGGGGGGCGGGCTGGCGGAGCGCCCACGGCGCAGCCTCCCGCCTCTATATAAACACACGCATCGCCTCGCTTTGGACTCAAATTCACATTGAGAGAAGCTTTTAAAACCACCAGCCCTGAAATCCTGCCTCCTGCTTTTCCCCCTCTTTCATTCCTTTTGCCTTCCTTTCTTTTTTCCCCCTTTCTTCCCCCAGCAGCAACTCCAGAGCCGAGAGACTGCGTCCCGGGACGGATTGCCTTTTCTTAATTGATACAATAGCCCAGCTCGGGTTTTCACCTCCTCCCCCAACCCCACCCCGCCTCACCCCGCCCGCCGCCGCCGCCGCCGCCGCCGCCGCCGCCCCAGCGCCCGCCCGGGGCTCTGTCGTCGGCCGCGTCCCGTCCCGGCCGCGGCCCGCCGGCTCCGCACCCGCGCTCCGGCTGCCGCGCCCGCCGCGCCGCCTCGCCAGCCGCGCCCGCCTCGGGGGTGCGCGGCGGCGGCTCTGCGGCTCGGGCGCGCCGCCGGGGGCAGCCCGCGGACGCTGGGCTCGGGCCTCTCGACTCGCCTCAGCCGGGGAGCCTTCCCCTTCGCCCCCAAAGTTTCTGGGTTCGTTGGAATTTTTGGATTCAGAGTTTTTTCCCTTTTTTTTTTTCCACCTAGGAATTTGAGGGGAAAACTTTTGACAAATCGATCGCACTTTCTCTCCGCTAGCTCTTACGAGAGAGGCTCCCGCTGGACAAAGTTTTCCAAAGTTTTCCGAGTGTGATGGTTGCGGGGAGAGCTAATCCACCAGCTTGATTCACGGCTTCATCTCACCACCCTCGAGCAGTCCCCAAGCCCGCTATAAGGGAACAAACAAACAAACAAACAAACAAAGTTACACTCCGAGTCTCCTCGAGTCTCCTCTCTCTCTTCTTGTAGGCAATTTTTTTCCTCCCTCTCTCCGCTCCCCTCGCAGCTCCACTCCCCTTCCCGCGGCCCCTTCCTCCTTCTCTGTTTCGGCTGGAGGTACCAGGACCCCCGGCCGCAGCCTCCCCTCCCCCGCCGTTCGTGTCCCTTCTCATCCGGCCTTCCCCTCCCCCGCCGCGGCCGGCACAGCCAATCCCCCGAGCGGCCGCCAACATGCTCTTTGAGGGCTTGGAGCTGGTGTCGGCGCTGGCCACCCTCGCCGCGTGCCTGGTGTCGGTGACGCTGCTGCTGGCCGTGTCGCAGCAGCTGTGGCAGCTGCGCTGGGCTGCCACCCGCGACAAGAGCTGCAAGCTGCCCATCCCCAAGGGCTCCATGGGCTTCCCGCTCATCGGAGAGACCGGCCACTGGCTGCTACAGGTAAGGGCGCACTCGCTCGGATGCTCTCCGGGGTCCGCTAGCGGCGAGCGCCGGGAGGAGGGAGCCGCGGGCTGGCCAGGGGGCGCCCGGAGCTTGAAGGCACGGGTCCCCGCCCCGCCCCTTCCCTCCTCTTTGCGGGTGCAGTCCGGGCTTCTCCTGCCCGCCTGCGGCGTGGTTTGGAGCCCACTGGCGCCCGGTGCGCAAATTCTGGGAGTTGATACGAGAGGTCCCAGGATCCCAGAGGGCTCCCAAGATTGACTTTCCCCCGTCGCTGGCGACCCAGCAGGGGTCTAGTGGGCTCCCCGCGCGGTGCGGGCCAGAGGGGGCGTCAGGTCGTGAGCCGCTTTCGTCTCCCCTTCGCGTTCCAGGCCCCGGTCGCCGTCGGCTTCCGGGGCTTTGGCGGTGTCCTTGGGACCCGAACACTGAGTCGGGGAGACGAAGGAGCCAATGGCACCCAGAAGTGCCCCTTTAAGACCCCCGGCTGTGTTCCCGCCGCGTCGTCGGCTGCGCTAGGTACAACTGCCTTGGTCCAAGGTCGGAGAGAGCGTGTGTATTTTGTGGTGGGGAGGGAAGGAGGTACCCCAAAGAAGATGAAAAGCCTGAGACTCGAGGGTTCTTGGCTTTTAAGGAAAAGGGTCTATTTGCTTATTGGGTGGGGACACTGTAGCAAGGGAGAGAAACCTGGGATTGGTGTGTGAGATCCATAGAGTGTGTGCATGTTTGTTGCCAGACGCCTCACGACCGCACGCTGCTGGTGATAATGGGGGTGGGCGCGTCGGGAACCAGACTCAGGTAAGGTAATGGGGAGATTAACCTGGAATTAACCTCGTCAAGTGCTAGACAAACGCGTTTGCAAGTGGATACACACAGAATTTTTTCTTTTGGGGGTGGGGGACGCCTCTGGTCAACCGCGGGAAGTGTGTCGTGTTCGCGTGTGCACCGGTGTTTGTCCGGAGGATGCTGATGGCGGTTAAGAGAAGGATGAATGTCTTGAAGACAACCCGGGCAAGAGAGAGGTGGGGCGGGAGGCGAACGCAGAGACCTGTGGGTTTAGAAGTGCGAAAGCAAGGCTTGAAACTAACAGACGCGTGCAATCCGCGCGCGCACCACACTTACACCCTGCCGGCCCCGCCCCGCGCCAAGTGACAGCGGAGCGGGGGCGAGGAGGGTGACGCGCGTTTCCTCTGCGGTGTGGTCTTCCCAAGTCCCACAATCGGCCCATCTCTTTTGGGGTTGTTCAGGCAGTGGGGAGGGGTTCGCTTTCACCAATAGGGCTACCCTCCGCAGAGAAATCCCTAGAGCCTCTCCCTTGCCGCCACACTTAAAGAGTTAACTGCGGCGGTGGTCTAGGCTTTTGGCCGAGAATTTAGGAAATAAAATACCTCATACGGGCATCAGCTCCTGTCTTGTTAGAGCCAATCTGCGGAATGCATGGTCTGTCCCCACCTCCTTTTCCTGACCTTTCTCTGCCATCCAATGTCCCCCTGACCTTTTCTCTGAATCCCACAAGGGCCCCTTGGGGCTCCGTGTCCAACCCGCACAGAAGATGGGAAAAGGGAAGCAGGCCTACACCTCCCCTTCCATCAGCCCGCAGGGCCCTAGACTCCGCCGTGGGAGGGACATGGGGGATGCCTGTAGGAGACCGCTGAAGGGGTTAATGGGAGCCCTCTGAATCCCAGCTTTATTTTTTTGGAGTCATTTATCAGATTTTACGGGGAGACCTCCAAGGGCTCTCCGTTTCCACCGTGCGCCATCTAAACAGAGCCTAGGGCTAAAAATACAACATTTTTGTATAAATTGGACTCGCGGCCCGAGCGGCCGCCCCTATGAAAGTCCTCTTTGTGAAGACCGTGGAAACGGCGGACAAATAACTCTTTATTAATGCCACAAAAAACGCACTTTAATTATAGTTAGGCAGATCAGAGGCGGGAGGGGGGCGGCGGGAGAGAGGCGGCGGCGACCTCGGAAAATTCACAACCCAACTTTTGTGTCGAAAGAAAAGAAAAACAGAGGAAAAGAAGGAGAGGAGAGACGGAGAGTCAGACGGAGCGAGCGAGACGGGTATAGCAGACGGAGGGAGGGAATCCCGCTCCTCAACCCCCCTTGGTCGCACCTCCATCCTCGCCTAGAATTCTCTTAAAGGGATAGACGCCGTCTAGAACCGCGGCAGGGTCGGAGAGCTCTCTCCTCCCCCACAACCTGGGAGTGGGGTTGCGTCCCCCCGCGACCCAGCCCCCCTCCTGGAGGCGCGGGCGCTCTGGGCTCTCTCCCTGTCGCGCGCCCGGGCCGGGGCCGGAGGCGCATGTGGAAAAGTGATTAGGGATCCGGGTTCTGCAGAGTCACTTTTCGGCTGTGCTGGGGTGTGTACACATCTAGTTGGAGAATACTTTTCCGTAGAAGAAAGGAAAGTGAGGAGAGAGACCAACCTAGGAAAAGGGGACCGCCGAGGTGTCCCTTCGGGGGTGCGTGACTCGGTAGGTCTGGAGTCCGCATCCGCACTTCGTTGGCGGCCGAGAGCTACGGCCGGACAGGTGGCGCCCCTCCCCTTCCCACCCGGTGCCGCCCCGGCGGGATAAGGGTTAACGTGGGGTGGGGTGGCGAGTGCCTACGTCAAAGGTGAGCGGGACGCCCCTGCCCCCGCCCCTCGGAGGTCCCCTCGGTTTCCGGTACCCGCGCGGGGGCCCGCTCAGCCAGCTCCTCTGAGAGCCCGGCCGGGGCCGGGGCTGGGGCCTAGGCGTCCTGGGCTCGCGCCGCCGCAGCCGCCGCCGGGGATCCGGTTACCTGCGACAGCCGCCCCGCCCTGCCCCGCCCCGCGGGAAGCGCCTTCCTCGGAGCTCCCGTTCCAAACTCCTGGGCGGCGACGAAAATCCTTCTCAGTTATTCCCAGGGCACATTGCATTAGGAAAATCGCGGCTCTCGGCCCGTGACCCTACCTTGCAGATCCCTCAGAGGGCCGCCGGGTCCCTTCGCGGCCCACCCCTGAGAACGGAGGAAACCCCAACCCCCTTCTGTAGTGACTGCCTCCGGGCACCGACCGCTCACCGCTATAAATAATCTTTGGCCTGCGGCCACCCCGCGGGGTCTCGCCAGCCCGTGGCCGAGAGCCTGGAAATATTTATTCCGAGAGGCTCCGGAGCGTGGGGCGGGGGAGCGAGGGGGAGGGGGGCGAAGGCTCTAGCTTTGGGTCCCGCGGTCCGGGATACCTTTTTCCTCCCGCAAGTCATTACTAAACACCCTCCCGAGGGGTGCCCCGGGCCTCCCGCCTCCTTGCATTATTTATTATCCTCTAGGCCCTACTTCCCAGTTCTTGTGCATGCTATGAAAAATAAAACCTTCGTGCGTGTTTGTGTGTGTGGGGGGGGGGAGCAGGGGACTGGTGGCCTGAGCGGGGTCCTCCGCCCCTCCCCCGCGAGCCCTTCAGGCTGGGCCTCCCGGACATCTCATCTGGAGATATACGCTCTGAGAGAGTTTTTTTTTTCCGTGGCTCCCGCAGGGTTCCGGCTTCCAGTCCTCAAGGAGGGAGAAGTATGGCAACGTGTTCAAGACGCACTTGCTGGGGCGGCCGCTGATCCGTGTGACCGGCGCAGAAAACGTGCGCAAGATCCTCATGGGCGAGCACCACCTCGTGAGCACTGAGTGGCCACGCAGCACGCGCATGCTGCTGGGCCCAAACACAGTGGCCAACTCCATCGGCGACATCCACCGCAACAAGCGCAAGGTAAGCGCTCTGGGTTAAGAACCCCGCAACCCTGCTCCGACCCTCTTCTTCTCTGTACCAGCCTCGGGTTTAAGGAGTTCGCAGAGCCCGGGAGACGCCCCCACTCGAATCTGAGACCCCATCTGTACACCATGCCAGAGGACCCCGCAGTTCCGTGCCTCGAAGTCTGCGGTCTAGGTTCCAGGCTTGCAGGCCTCCTCTGGGTCTGCCCGTTTGTTGGCTAGCTGTGCCTTTCCCACTACCAGGCCCAGCGGGGGGCTGGCTGTTCGGGGTGAGGGAAGTGGTTTAGAGGGAGCTTGAACGTGCAGGTACTAGGGCGTCCAACGCCTGTCCTCGCGGTGCTCCACAAAATTGAAAAGAGAAAAGGGCAGATGGTGGTCCATGCTCCCAAGGCCTGGAAACGGATCTTTGTAAAACCAAACCTAGCCTTTCTGCCACCGGTTGCTGGATTAAGGTAGACGCGGCAAGCGCTGGGAGCCGAGCACCCTGTGCGAGACGGTCGCGGAGCCTCGCCCGGGAGGGGTGAGATGAAATCTGGGCCACTGCTGCGAGAGCCAGTCTGGATGGCGGAGGAAGGGCGAGGGGTGGGAGAGCAGCGGCGGCGCTGCAGGGGATCAAAATGCACCTACCCCCTCCCATAAAGAGGAAGAGAAAGTGGGTGTTTATCCTGTGGATTTCCCGAGCGCCTGCAAGAGGCGCGGAGGAGGCGAGCCAGCGCGCACTGAGCGAGCCTCCCCGCCCCCTCACAGGGCTGCGCCGCCGCCGCCGCGGCTCAGAGCGCGGGCGGCACGTGCTGTTTGAACTGCAGTAACCCGAAAGCTGAGCCGCCGGCGGGCGGGGCGGCGGCCCGCGGGCTTAAAGCCGCCAGTGAGGGGGCGCTGCACGACCTCCCCTCCCTCGGTGTTTTCCATTAGGTCAGAGGACTCATCCAGGTTTGAAACCTGAAGGGAAGAGAGGCAGCCTCTGATCTTCCCGGAGGAGTGGCAGAGTCTGGGAGGGGGGCGGGTAACGGTGAGCAGCCCTCTCGGCCAGAAGGCCATGTGAAGTGGTCTTTGTGAATGTAGGAATTAATCTTGTAGTATTTGGTGTCTTCTGCACTGCTTGCGACGAGTAGTTCTCCATAGCAGACAAGCAGACAAAAGGCGGCAAAATCTGATGGAAGAGACAACTCCCCCCACCCCACCCCACCCCACCCCACCCCCGCCCCGCGATAAAGCACGTACTGGAAGGGGCTCCTGAAGTAGTCTTCCCCATCTGCCTCACTAGAGCAGGAAGCAGCTAACAATTCCAGGGGGCAGATGAGGAGTGGCTGGGAGGGGGCTATAGGCTCAGGAATGGTGGGCTTATAAAATGTGCTGGCCATTATTTTTTTCCTAGTCTTTAGGACTCCACCCAAAGCCTGTTCCAAAGAGTGAGGAGACAGCCTGAGATTCAGAAACCCAGCTCCGGGGAATACGTCTGCTTCCTCATTTTATTTTTATAGAGGCTTTGACAAGAAAAGTTATCATCCCCTTCTCACAGAAGGGGACACAGAGGCTTGGAGAGTTTAAGGGACTTGAACCAGGTCAGGAAGCAAAGAAAGGGCAGGACAGGGCATGCAACACAGGCATCGGTGAGATGAGTTGTTTCTGGGCCACCAAGCAGAGCCCTACTTAGTCCTGCCCACCTGGGCTTGCCAGAAACTGGTGGTTGGGGGTGGGGAGGAAGGAGAAGGCTGGATCAGGACCAGAGTGTGAGACCCTGGGGGTGCAGAGGGCTTGCTGTTGCCTTGTGGTTCCACCCACCCGGTGCCCAACTTGGCTGTGGGCCTCCAGGTGGGGAGGGCCCCCCTGGAAAGCCCCCAGGTTTGGCCCACATTGTCCATTTGGGAGGAGGGAAGGAGAAGGCATGATGAATGCTGCCAGAGGAATGCACAGGGAAGGAAGGGGGAGGGAAGGATAGGGATGGAGCAGGGGTGGGGCCTGACACTGAGAGCCACATTGATGGTCTCCCTCTTTGGGGTACCCTATTCTCTAGTTCCTTGGGGATAGGAGGTGGCCAGAAAGCAGTTCATCCTGACAGAGGCTTGAGAACCCAGGGCAGGGCGCTCCCAGTGTGTGTACTAGTTGATGCTTGCTATGTGGCATTTATATGGGTCCTATGGTAAATGGGTGGGCGAAAGGGTCTCTCCCCTCCCCCCCCCCACAATCTCTCTAATTAAATTTTCCATAAACTTAGGTTTGCTGAGCCAAATTGAAGGCTTTGGACTAGGTAGACACAGAAGTGGGAATCTCGGTCTTTGCCTCAAGAAGTAGGATCTAGCTGGAGGGACGAGAAGAGAATGAATATTCAGGGGCATATTGTTGGTCCTGGAGAAAATGGCTAATCTCCAGGACCCCAGTGCCCAGTGGACCCAGCCTGGGCAAGGTCGGGGGTGTGCCACGCACGATGCCTTATCCAGTCCACTCTGTAGTCAGGGACCTGGCTGGTGAGCAGGCCGCTGGGCCGGGCCCAGGCCTGGTTAGGATGTCCTCACAGGAAGTACAGCCCAGGTGTGCTGGGGCCCGGCTGGCTGGCGGGGAACTAGGAGCGTCACTGTTTCCATTGGGGCTGGTGGCCCACCCCTTCTCTGGGAGGTCCGACCAGATGTGCTGGGAAGGGGCTCCTTATAGCCATCGCTGCACTCCAGGTGTTTGCCCTGCTGTCCTGGTGGTCTAGGGCCAAGATGGGCGGGGTTGTTAGGGAGAAAGTCCGGAAAGTCTTGCCCAGTCTAACAAAATCCTCTCTTGGAGAGCCAGGCCTGTGTCCCTATAGCCACTACCTCAGACTCTGTCCCTTCTCTTTTGTAACTTCCCTTCCCCCAGGGGTCTGGGGTGTCTCTGATAATGGGGGAGGGATGTCATCCTTCTTTGTGTGCAGAGGCTGGGGTAATTACCCTGGAAGGGTAGATGGAGTGTGATAGGGGAGATTGGGGGGAGAGTTGTCAGACACACAGAGGAGGAGTTGGGGGTAATTACAGAAGCTCCAGTGCACAGCCCCACACACCAGAATCAGGCATTTCCTCTTTTCCTTTGGAGATAGGGCCGAGCCTTTCGGCACCAGAGGGCCAGCAGTTTCAGGGCACCTCAGACAGTAGTAGCCCTCCCCAAACTTGGAGAGCATCCCAGAGAATGCACTTAATCCTGGATTTCTGGTGTCCTGGAGATGGCAGGCATGGCTTTCCCTTCATCTCAGACTCCTGGCTATGGGGACTTCTGTACCCAAGGCTGAGGTGGGGGAGCAGCTCCCCAGGCTTTGGAGGTAAGGATTAAGAAGCCCTGCCTCCCCGCACACCATCCCTCAACGACCTGGCCTTTGGGCCCTGTCTTGGGTAGGAGTGGAGGTCAGGCTCAGGATCACTGCACCCCTCTCAGAGACCCTGTGCACCCTGCAGTCTGTGTTGGGGTAGAGAGTCCAGGAAGTGCTTCAGCAGGAGGGCAGAGCCAGGAGGGTTTGGGGGTCTTTAGGGAAGCCAGCCCAGACCTGCTCTAGATGGCCTTTGGACCAGTGCACAACCTCTGGCTGCAAAGTCTCCCCAGGCTCAGCTCGGGGCAGAAGTTCCCACCTGTACTGGATAGGAGGGTGGGTGGCGCGGCCAGGCAGCCCCGCTACTGAGAGCTCTGCCCCAGCCCCTTGGCAGAGGCACACAGCCTTTGTTCTGCCAGCCCCAGAAGTCCTTCACTCAAAAGTTACTGTAGCAGTAGCTGGTGGGTGCAGGGGCCGCCGAGGGTGCGGGTGGCAGGAGCGGATCTCTCTGAAGGTCAACGGGGGAGGGAGCCCATGGCCAGCCAGCCGCCAGGGCGCCTGGGAGTGGGTGCCTCCCTCCAGTTGCCCTGTGCCAGGCAGTGGGCGGGTGGGCTGGCTGGGTATAGGGTTCACCCTCTCCCGTTTCCCTCCTTTCTCTGTCCTCCCAGGGCAGGGAGGGGTCCAAGGCTATGATGCTGGGGTGTCTGCTCACTTTCCAGCCTTGGGAGACAATTCTGGCCTTGACAGGGAGGGGAGGCTTGGCTGGGGTCTGCTCTGGCCCTGAGCCCCCTGTGCCAGCCATTGTCTCTGTTCAGGATGGCCCAGGCTGAAAGACTGGGGTTCAGAGCGTGCCTCTAGGGGAAGAGAAATGCTGAGAGCAGGAATATAGTAACCAGAACAGCTGGCCTTTTCCTTAGAATAAACTTGGCCATAAAGAAGCGGCCCCTTAGGGCTCTTAGATAAATTCAGAGCTCCCAGGATTGGTAAGAGGGTGGCTCGTGGGGTTTGGAGTGGTGGGAGATGGGGTTCCCTGCTGTTGGTGAGTGTGGCCAGTCATGGTCTGGACTGTGACATTGGGAGAACCCTTCCCCCCTCGGGCCTCAGCTTTCTGAGGGGGTTTTGCTATGGCTGGAAGAAGGATGAGTGTCTCGGCAAACCTAAACCTTCAGATTCTGTGGCTTAGGTATCTGCTAAGGGCTGCTGTCCCTCCCCCACCATGTGCTTTTGTCCTGGGGACAGAATTAGAGCTAGAGTCAACTGGGGGACAGACCCTCTGTTCCCATAGGTGCTGCCCAGAAGCATGCCCAGGCTGGGGGGTCTGGGCTGGCCCCTCCCAACCAGAGGGGCTGAGACGGGATTGGCTCAGGAGGCCTCCAAGGTGAAGTCCAGGCCCAGTGGAAATGCCAGGCATCTGGGAAGATGACGTCCTCTCTTGTCCTCCCTCTTACTTGAGTTTAAAGTACACACCTTGGCGTCACCCCTGTGCTGTGCGGACAGCTGCCTCGGAGGCTGCCTGCCCTCTGTTATTCTTTCCACTCCGCAGGCTGTGGCTCCGGTGGCTTGGCTTGGCGGGGTGGCCTGCCCAGGCCCCCACCCTCCTGGGCAGCCGCTTCCATTCCTCCCAGTCTGAGTCACTGGCCCAAGGAGTAGGTTCGCTCTCTGACTCTTCCCGCTCCCGAGGCTGCCTGTCCAGAGGCTGTCTGTCCGTCTGTGCATTCATGGCCACCAGCTGAGAAGGGGGAAGCTATCTGGCTGAGCAGGTCAGCAAGCAGGGCTCTGGGGCTCCAGTGTGCCACTCCTCTCCCAGGGGCTCTATGTGAGAGGCAGGAGGGGGAAGCATGTATAGAAACAATTATGGAGGATTTGAACCTTGACAAGCCCCCTGGTGTCCCACCCCTACCCCCTCCCATTCAGGGGAGAGAGCGAGAACAAGGATGTAGACCCTTGAGCCAGTTGCTTTGCTGGAGAAACTGATGGGGGTGATGGAGGGTTTCCAGGCACGCCCTCCAAGGCGAGAGCCCATCCTGCGCCGCGCTGCGTCTGTGCCTGGGAGTTCTCGGGTCTCCCGTGACACTCTGGTTTCTCTGTCCCGGCACCAACCCTGGTGGGAAGTCCATACCTGCTGTTCCCTCTGCAGGGCTTTGCCTGGGCCACAGCTGGTTCCCGATGACCTTTGTCCAACATTCTTGGCTCACTTTTGGGAATTCCTAGGGAAGCCCCAGAGGGAAACAAAGCAGCTGTGGCTCCTGTTACAACTGTGGTCAGGGCAGTCGGCTCTGGGGGCTGGGAACCCTTCCTCTCTTCACACCGCGCAGCTCCGCTGGGCGCCTTCCGGTGTGCCCGAGTCCTGACCCCGCCCGCCCGACGTGGCCCAGGCCTCCCTGTGCCCTGGCCAGCACCTCCGCCTCCTCCTGGCCTTTGTGGTGGGTGGTGGTTTCTGGGCTGCCTCGGCTGTGGGAAGTGCCCTCGTTGTTAATCCTGGGCACCAACCCAGAGATGAGGCCCAGGAGTTTTCCTGGTGCCTGGGAGGCCCTGATGTCTGTGGAGCCGCTGGGCTGGAAGCAGGGGCATGGACTGGATGACCTCTGAGCAAAGTCCTCTGGGCTCAGAGCGCCTGCAATCTCCCTTTGCTTCACTTCTTGGTTGGCCATTTTCTCCGCCTGGGGGGGCTCTGAGAGGAATCATGGGTGAGATGGCTAGGTGGAAAGGGACTCAAGGACATCCAGTTAAACTTCTCATGAAACCAGTGGGGAAACTAATCCCTAGAGAGGACAGTGACCTGGGGGCTGCCACTGATGAGTCAGGGTCAAGAAAAGAACCCTGGACCTGGCTGCAATTCCCTTTTCAGAAGCCCCAGCCCAGAGGCTTGCAGGTGCAGGGTGTTAGAGGGTTTCCTGGGGTTCATTCCCAGCTCCCCATAAGGACCCCTGTCTTCCTAGAGGTGACATGTGGACCTCTTACCCTCGGAGTCCATTGCTCAGTCCCAAATCCCCCTTGGTCCTCCTGCCCTCTTTGGACCCCAAGGTTTGAGAAGGAGCAGTTCATCTGGCCATCACTAGAGGGCGCAGGGAATGTAACCTTTGGGGCAGGGCAGGGCAGGGCAGGGTTCCTCAATGGGTCACATCTGGCCAGTCCTTAAAGTGCAGTGGGGGTCCTCAGAGCGCCTCCTTTGGTAACCCTGGGATGGCCCCTCCTGGGCCACTGTAGCCTGCTTGGAGTGCGTGCATGGGGGCCTGGTAGGCCCTTACCAGGTGACTCATGCAGTGCCAGATTCTGGACTCTTTCAAGGGGACGGCATCTACTTTGGGACACATAGATACTGGCATTTATGTGCTCTGTACATTGAAAGGAACCACAGAGCTCACGTCTTTCAACCTCACCATTTTATAGATGAGGAAACTGAGGCTGGGGGGCGTGATTAGGCCATGGTCACACAGTAAGTTGGTAAGTTAAAACTCAGGTCTCTGGATGCCCAGTCTGCCTTTGCAGAGTCACCACCCCACTGCATATTAGAGCGTAGCTGGCTTTGACACTGACCAGTCTAGGTCTGCATGGCTTCTGTCCTGTTATCCACCGCCACATGCCCACCTTTGGGCTCAGGTCTCCTGGTGCTGGGAACCTGGCCAGCCCTTGCCCCCATCCTCTCCATGACAGTACTCAGTTGGCCCTGGACTGGCTGGTCCTAGGCCAGGTGTGGCCTCCCTCTCCCTGCCTGCCCCCACCTCCAGTCTCCTCACTGAGGCCTGGTAGCCACAGAGTATCTTTCCGCCTCCCTGATGAGCATTTTGCTGTTTTGTAAGGGCCCTTAGTTGGCCAGCACTGGGCTTTGGGGACTGGGCCCCATTCCCACCCCATAAGAGCCAAACTTGGAATCCTGAGGACACGGTGTGTGTGGGGGGGGGGGGGTGGTACTGAGGCAGAGAGCACACTGCCTTTATCCATAGCCCTCTGAAGAGAGTAGCAGCTGAAGTCTCCCTTGTATATTCCTGGGACCCCCACAACTGAGCAAGGTGTGAGTGACCCATTCAGGCCCGGGCTGCCCTTGGCCACTTCCCATCATCCTTTTACATTTCAGCTGTCCCTTAATAGCAAGAGCAGCCCCGAACAGTGCTGGCTTCTCTGCCCCTCACTGGCCTCCTTCCCTCCCTCCGTCTGCCCACCGGGAATTTCGGAATGAAAGTGCTATTGTGAATGCCTGGCTGGGCCACTGAAGGGCCAGCACTGTTATTTCTGCAAACCAGCCCTCCCATTAGCCATGCAGGGCTGAGGCCAGGAAAATGTTACCTTTTCCTCCTCGAGCTGACTGCAGGGGAAATTCTCACATTTACAGTTTGTGCGGTGGTTGTGTTTGGGGGACAGGAGGGGAGGGTGAGCGCGTGTGTGTGGTTTGCGTGGGTCAGGGTAGGGGGGCTAGAGGAATATTTGTCTCCTTCTCCTGTGCTGTCCCTCCCCTCTTTGCCTTCCCCAGTGACCTTTCCCTCGCTGTTGGTGGAGGTACCCCCTTCTGCTCTGGACTCTTGGAGGGGGTAGAGGATGTTGGTTATGAGTGGGACACACAGGCGATCAGTAAATAAACTAACGTTGTCCCCTCTCCTGTACACTGTGGTCACCAGTGTGAAAACTGTGCTGGGGCATTTGGGTAAGGAGGGGGCAGAGGGTGTTACTGAGGAAGCAGGAGGATGGAAAGCAGAGAAGGTGGGAATAGGGACTCACTGGCTACTTAAAATGGACCAGGAAGATGCAGGGCACTAAAAGAGCTTCTGTTTGGCTTTGTGATCTTTTGGGGTGGAAAATCTTGCCCCCATCCCCCTGCCTCCAGGCCTGGCCACATTGAAGACATTTTTGTGGCACAGCTATTAACAGATGGCCTGGGATCTGCACCCGGTAGGTGTTTCCCAGGGAATAAGAGCAATTTGGTCTCAGGAAGTCCTGCCTGTGGTCTAACCTCAGACTCTCTTGTCCTCCCATCAGTGGAGAAGAAGAGCCACCAAGTGCTTTCCATCTCTTCCTTGGCCAGTCCTCGCACCTGTGTTCCACTCCTCCTGGGCGCTTCTGCCCCTGTGGTGGGGGAGTTTGGGAATGGGTTCCTGTCGCGGAGGGGCCAGCTCCTCCGCAGCCCTGCCCAACACCCCGTTGCGTGCTCCCCAAAGCTGATACAGCCACATCGCCTGCAGACCTGCTGGCGGCTGGACTGCCCAGTCCGCAGGGCTTTGCCACTGTTTGGAGCGCATGCTTTTCTGGGCGTCAGGAAAGGAGAGGACAGCTCACATCTCCATGTGATGACATGGAAGGTCCTGACTTTGAATAAAAGTGCCCACGAATGGTGTTTTAAGCCTGTCCTTCCCCTGGTTCTGCCTCAAGGCACAGGCAGCAGGAGGGGCTTTGGAGGTAGGCGAGCCAGCAGGTGTTTGTGTCTAGAGCTGGAAAGCAGAGCTTGATTGGAGTGGGGACCCAGAGTCTCTGTGGCCACCGTCCTGGCTGCATGCTTCAGTGGGGCCCCCTGGGAGCCGAGAAGGCCGGCACGAGCGCCTCTTGCCACTGTCCCCTGCCCTCCAGGTCTTCTCCAAGATCTTCAGTCATGAGGCCCTGCAGAACTACCTGCCTAAGATCCGGCTGGTGATCCAGGACACGCTTCGCGCCTGGAGCAGCTGCCCTGAGGCCATCAACGTGTACCAGGAGGCGCAGAAGCTCACCTTCCGCATGGCCATCCGTGTGCTGCTGGGCTTCAGCATCCCCGAAGAGGACCTTGGCCACCTCTTTGAAGTCTACCAGCAGTTTGTTGAGAACGTCTTCTCCCTGCCTGTCGACTTGCCTTTTAGCGGCTACCGACGGGTGAGCACCCAGGGCCTGGGAGGAGAGGAGATGGGGCATCCATGAACCCACTTGGAGTGAGATGGTGGCCGACCACTAAGACGCTCACTGGTCACACAGACAGAGGGGAGGTGTCAGCGGAAGGGTGGGGGTGGAGCCTTCACCTGCTGGTCTCTGCAGCTTAGGTGGGAAGTTCTCAGAGGAGTCCTTTCCTCGTGGCCCTCCCGGCCGTGGGAGGGGGCCCTTCCTCTTTGGTGACCAGGCGGCCTCCTTCTCCCCTCAGGGCATTCAGGCACGGCAGATCCTGCAGAAGGGCCTAGAAAAGGCGATCCGGGAGAAGCTGCAGTGCACCCAGGGCAAGGACTACTCGGACGCACTGGACATCCTCATTGAAAGCAGCAAGGAGCATGGGAAGGAGATGACCATGCAGGAGCTGAAGGTGGGGGTGGCCTCCCCAGTGGTCAGCGCGAGCGCCCCACGCTCTGTTTTTACCCCTTCTGCTCCCGGCCCACAGGGACTGTCCCTGACCAGCTGTGGTGGCCATCACTGCTTGGGGCTGGGCACTTGACCAGAAAGGAGACCGTGTCCCCGTCGGCTTAGTGTGCACGGTCTGATGCGGATAGATGAGAAGCGTCCGCAGTGGGTGGTACCACCCCCCACCCCAGCTTCTGTGCACCCACACTCTCCATCCCACCCACAATCCCATCCGCCATTTAGGAAAAGGTACTGAGAATTGTCCCCTAGAAACCCCGCGCACATTTGGTGTCGGTGGCTTCATTGACCCCCCTCGACCCCTCGACCCCTCGACCCCCTCCACCTCCCGGTATTCACCATTTCAGTGCATCATGGTCCCCAGAAGGGAAGCCACTTGCGTGAGGGCAGCCTCAGTCCTTGGGGAGGAACAGGGAGATTTGGACCTGACTCGGGTCTCCTCCCATCCTACCAGCCTTTTCAAACTGGTGGCACTCAATACCGTCCCCAGACTGTCTGGTACTCGCTAAGCCCAGTCAGGCTGCCAACACCAAGACTGTCCACACTGGCCTCCAAGAAGGGCTTCATGCCCGCCCCTTTTTAGGGTGGGTGTACCACCTGAGGAGGGATTCATCAACTCATCCTGGTCTCAACTCTGCCACCCGCATGCCTGCCAGGTGCCCACGGAGACTTCCTGAAGACTCCGCCATCCCCACTGTCTGTGCTCACCCTTAGTCTGGCTCCTGCTTTCCCCCTGGCGAGCCATTAGGAGCTCCAGTGACCTTCCCGTTTGACAAGAAGTGTTGTGCCTCGTAGGTGGTGCCACGGCGAGTCAGAAACCCAGGTCCCTTCCCTCTCCTCTCTAGGCCTTCACGTGTAAAATACAGGGTTCGGGATGAGGCAACCTGCTGAAACCTTTCCCTGGGGTACCCAGTGCCCAGGTGTCTTGCTCCGCTGAGAACCCTGATGGGGTCTGAGGCTTCTGGGGGCCACCTCCGCTCAGCCCACCACACGTCCCCGTGGGTGTGGTCCCAGGTCACCTCCCTAACCCCGTCAGTACTCCTGACCTCCTACTAGATGTCCTGGGGATGGAGGAAGGGGCTGCGGCTGCCAGCTGGAAAGCCCCAGTGTAGACCCACCCTGCTCCCCACGCCGGGCCTGGCTCCTTGAGATTTGTCCTTTTTCTTCTGTGAGCTCACTGCGCTGATTAGGCCTGCTGGGGCTGGCTCTGGAATCCAGCAGTGAGGGAGAAGCAGCCCTGCCCCAAGGGACTTCCAGGCTCGTGCCTCTGCCCTGGACTGTAGCAGCTAATTCTCCTGCCCAGCCAGGGGACTGGCCCTGTGACCTGTGTCTGTTGTGGCCCAGATGCCGCAGCAACGTGAGGCTCAGAGGCAGGCCCAGCTAGACGAGCCTGGGGCACGGGGGATGCCAG
Source organism: Prionailurus viverrinus (assembly GCF_022837055.1). Classification (NCBI taxonomy): domain Eukaryota; kingdom Metazoa; phylum Chordata; class Mammalia; order Carnivora; family Felidae; genus Prionailurus; species Prionailurus viverrinus. The sequence continues at coordinate 89,184,642 of NC_062563.1, read as the reverse complement.
TGGAGCGGGGCTGCCCCCGCGCTGGATCATCGACGATGCCTCTCTCCTTGCCGCTGCAGGACGGGACCCTGGAGCTGATCTTCGCAGCCTACGCCACCACTGCCAGTGCCAGCACCTCGCTCATCATGCAGCTGCTGAAGCACCCAGCCGTGCTGGAGAAGCTGCGAGAGGAGCTGCGGGCCCAGGGCATCCTGCACAGTGGCGGCTGCCCTTGTGAGGGCACACTGCGCCTCGACACCCTCAGCGGGCTACACTATCTGGACTGTGTCATCAAGGAGGTTATGCGCCTTTTCACACCCATTTCTGGTGGCTACCGTACCGTGCTGCAGACCTTCGAGCTTGATGTGAGGCTGGGCCCTGCGGGGCTGGGGCTTTGGGGATCCTTGGGAACATTGCTTTGGGGGTGGGGGCTGGCTGCTGGGAAAGAACAGCCTTTTTGTCAGGGTACTTCAGTACCCAGATGCTGGGTCAGATGAAGCTAACCCGGGTATCATAATGGAAGTTGCATGTGGACATCTGTAAACAAGAGACAGGACTAACATGCTGAGGGGGGAACTGTGGGGGGAGGGGGTGCCACAGTGGGGGGCCTCTAGAAACATCTGGACCTGTGGGGCTGGCAGGCAGAAAGTCATCTGCCCTCTCTCAGACCTCCTCCGGCTTTCACCACCATACCTCACCCCTGCCCCCATCTTGCCTCCAGGGTTTTCAGATTCCCAAAGGCTGGAGTGTCATGTACAGCATCCGGGATACCCACGACACGGCACCTGTGTTCAAAGACGTGAACGTATTCGATCCAGACCGCTTTGGTCAGGCACGGAGTGAAGACAAGGATGGCCGCTTCCATTACCTCCCGTTCGGCGGTGGCGTCCGCACCTGCCTGGGCAAGCATCTGGCCAAGCTGTTCCTGAAGGTGCTGGCGGTGGAGCTGGCTAGCACGAGCCGCTTTGAGCTGGCCACCCGGACCTTCCCCCGCATCACCTTGGTCCCTGTCCTGCACCCCGTGGATGGCCTCAGTGTCAAGTTTTTTGGCCTGGACTCTAACCAGAACAAGATCTTGCCAGAGACGGAGGCCATGCTGAGCGCCACAGTCTAAACGCGCCTGGCCCATACCCCCACCTCAGCCCAGCCAGGCGGGGTGGGGTGGGGTGGTGGTGGTGGGAGGCACCAGAAGGGTCGAAACCTGTGTGTGGGAGGGGGCGGGAACGTGGGGAAGGGGGAGCGGCCCCCCATACCTTACCCTCCCCTGTTTCCTCTCCCTGGCAAACCTTACCCAAAGCCACAAGGGCCCCGTCCTTCCAGGGGAAAGGCTCTTCTCCTGGCTCCTACTTCTCTCTAGTCCCTCCAGTTCCCACCAGCTTAGCTTCTGGGAAGGGGCATGGCGGGGCACTCTGCATGCCCATTACAGTGTTAAAAGTCAGTGGCTTGGCTGTCGCATTTGCTTGTCATGTTCTGAACTGGTCCCACCTCTCCCATTTCTTTTGGGCCCCTTTAGTCTGAGGACGGGTGGTTGAGGGGGAGGGAGGAAAAGAGGTGCCCCGTTTGGGGCTCTCTTCAGCACCCCCTCCCTTCCTGCTTTGACTCAGACTGGTAGAGTGCCCCTCCTGGTGTGGCTGCCCAGGAATAGCATACTGGGTAAGAGAACACGAGTCACCCTTGGTAGAGTGGGGGGCTGCAAGCAGCCTGCAGGGGCCCCACCCTGTTGCCAGTTTGGACATTTGAAATTACCTATTGCTGCTACTTTTTCTCTCTCTGACCTTGGGGCAAAGGAGCCCCAGGCCCTGTCCTCCCAGCACCCTCCCTGGTGGCCCTGGGCATGCGCACTGACATCCTCACCTTCCTGCCAGGCAGCCTTGAGCCCATCCTACTTCCCTGTTACACACATGCCCAAGGCCTTTGGCTCATGGGCTGCCCGCTGCCCCTCACCCCGGACCCTCCCCACTCCCCCCATATTTATTCACTTATACAACCGAATCTTGGCGTTCCCGGGGACTGGAACAAGCATCTCTTCTGTCCCCAGCCTCCTTCCCAGCTGTCCAGGGCAGGGCTTCTGCGAATGGGTCCTCCCACCCACGGGCTCCAGACCTTCTGTGGGTTCAACCTCAGAGCCTCACTCTCCGGGTGAAGTCCAGTGCCTCCACCTTTGCCGCCTGGCGGTGGTGGGGAAATGGCCCCCTGCCTCCCTCCCTGCTCTGTCAAAAACCCTGTTCACATGGGGATTTGGAGGCTGCCACAAGCTCTTGCTTGGCCACTGTTCACCCCGGTGCCCCCCACTCCTCCTAGTGAGCATGGGGAAGTATACGGGTTCTTTCCTCTGACAGGGAGTGAGGGCCCCTGTTGTCCGTCCCTTGACCCTCACCCTTGGCCCTTTGCCCTTGGAAAGATGTCCTTGAAGTCCCACCCACCTCTATGCCACTGTCTACTTAGCCCAGCTCAGAGGTGTGGGGACAAGATGAAAGCAAGGGGAGGTGAGCGAAGGAGGCGGCCCGTTCGCTGCGCTGACTCAGGTCCTCTGCTGTGGTCTGGAGGCAGCTGCAGGGAGGGGTGCTGCAGAGCTGAGGAGGAGGGTACGTGCGATTTGTCAGAAGTGATTTGGCTGAAAACTGGCCAGTCAGGGGATGACTGGGGGACAGAGGGGTGGTTCCTCCCACTGGCATTTTGAGTGTTGGAAATTTGGGATGCCTCCCGGGATGGTTTTGGGGGTCTCTGGTGAGTCTCTAAGTGATTTTGTCTGTTTTCAGATTTTTCTTGGCTTTCTGTGTTTCTCTATTGGATTTTGATGTTATATAAAATCGACGAATCATCTTTACAAGAAAATCAAAAACACACAGAAGAGACAGAAGAGTGCAGGATCCCATTCCCCCCAGTTCCCTCTCTGTAGCAGTGGCTACTGTGGCCACTGAGTGGCCCCCTCATGGTGCTTGCAGATCCCCACCCGCCCCCACTCACATCCCTGTGTGGTAGCCTTTAGGGCAACGGGTTCATGCCTGGTGGACCACTTTATAACCCCTGTTCTCAAGTGTTTCATTTGGTTCCTACATTTTCACTACTAAAAAACAGTGCAGAACAGGGGCATCATTGACAAAGAGACATTTTTAAAATATTAGCAAAATCTCTCAATCCACCCCCCCCCCACACACACACATTCTGAAAAACAGGCAAAAATGTGTCAAGACGCATCAACGCTTGCAAAATATCTGCATGGTGCACCAGAATTTCATACCCATAAAAAAGCCCAGTGTCTGCAAGGTTCCTGGTCCATTAAGCTGACCCAGCTTGTCCTGAACCAGTCGCTTTTGACTGAACATCTAGGAAGGCAGTAAGTGCTACTTTAGACAGGAAGCCCACCAGGCCTGGCCCTGGTAAGGGGGTGGGGGGTCCGGAGGGCTCTGGGAGGCATCAGTGGCCTTCTCTTGGGGTGACCAACCTGGGAGGGGCAGAGGGGAAGTCGGAGGGGGTCCCCGTGAGGAGGAAGGAAGGATTATTTACCCCGCTGGGTCTCAAAGGCAACAAGAAGGGAACTGAAAGAAGCTCTTGACTGGCTGACAGGAGGGTCCCAGTGTCGAAATTCAGCCGTCTCTCCTCTCTGTGTCCATCCGTGTCCGTGTGTTTCTTGTATAGGCTCTATAGAGGTAGCGCTAGATGGGTGATGTTTCCTCACTTACCATTCCTAACTATTGTAACTTGACATTAAAAAGACAAAACCCCACAATCCTCTTCCTGCCACGGGCTTGCAGATTGAAGCACTTTCGATGTTGGGCGCTGGCGTTTGTGTTCTGGGTACCATCCTGACCCTGCCCGGATCACTATAATATTATTTTATACACAAAACTTTTTTTTTTCGTAAATGTTATAATTTTGTGTCTGTCTTTATAAACTATTATAAGTACTATTTTTGTTATAATTCAAAATAGATATTTAGTATAAAGTTTTTGCTGTTAAATATTTGTTATTTAGTAAAATATGAATTTTTTTCTCTATTGTAAACATGGTTCAAAATATTAATATGTTTTTATCACAGTTGTTTTAATATTGAAAAAGCACTTGTGTGTTTTGTTTTGATATGAAACTGGTGCCGTGTGAGTGTTTTTGCTGTCATGTGGTTTTAATCTGTATATAATATTCCATGTTGCATATTAAAAAAAAATGAATGTTGTGCATTTTGTGATTTTGGAAATACTCAACCTGGCTCTTTTATAGGCTTCCATAATAAACCGTGGGGACTCACCCTTGTTTACCTGTCTGGTCTCTGCATTCTCAGCATTGCTGTAAGGGTCCTCCTGGCCACCCACATGCCCTTCCCCTATGCCCACCTGCCAGGCAGGAAATTCTTCCCCACAACCAAGCTCACCATTCCTTGTGCATAGGCGCAGAGAGGTCCATGCCAGTGGCCTGGGAGTAGTGGGATCCCCTGGGTGGGGAGACGTGTAAATGTACGGCCACTGGTCCCCATACATTGGGGGATGGGGCAGCTGGGAGTTGTCTCCGCTGGCCGACTGTGGCCATGACCAGCTCGTCCGGGAGTCTCATTGCTGGACGAGGCAACCCAGAGCCGAGGCCCCGTCCTCAGCATCCGTCTTGAACAAGGACACTGATGTCCATGGCCACACGGCAAATTGGGGAGCAGAGTTCAGTTCTCCTGACTTCCAACCTCGTGCCCTAGAGCACTTCTCAAAGCCTATTTCATGGGTGTTGTAGGAGCAAACGGGTTCCCTGATTAAATACGTTTGGGGAAAGGGTCAAAAAGGGTTGGGCAGATTCCTCCCTGCAGGACCTCCCGGGCCCTTGAACCTGAGGGCGGGCGTGCTAAGCGACTGCGTGGGTCACAGGGCTCCCCAAGCCCATTTGACGACAGAAACCGTGTCCTCTTTCACGTTCCTCACACTCAGATAAAAGGCGCTCTGCAACCTGACTCCCAGAGGGCAAAGGTGAGGCCAGCAAAGGGCGAGACGTCCAGTGCTGGGAAAAGGAACTCTGAGGGTGGTTTTCAGGACTGAGGGGCTGGGGTGGGTAGAGAGGGCCTGGTACTGTCACAGGCAGGGCCTCATAGTACTCAGGCCGGTCCCATCCTCTGCCTTGCCCAGTCCCCTCCCCACAGCCTGGGGAGGGTATTCTCGCCCCCCCCCCCCCACACCCCCAAAAAGCTAGCCTGAAAAAGGCGCTTTTTTTGTGGCTGCAGCGTTCTTTGTTTGTTTTGACACCGTTAGGTCCAACCTCAGTTCAGAGTCCCCAGATCCAGAGAGGGGTGAAGGGCCTCTCCCCACCTGGCCACCTGGACCCAGAGCCTGGCCACCCAGAAGAGAGCCACCAACATCTTCTGAACAATGCCACCAGGGCAGGACACTCAGCCAGCCTTGTCCACCGTATCCTCGGCCCTGTGCCATCTTTCTGCTTCACCGGCCCCTCCCTACCGCCCTTAGGTCTGCTCTCCCTGAGCCCTAACCTCCACCTGGGGAAGGGGACAGCAAGGGGGACTCCCTCGTTTTCCATAAGATAAACCAGAGTCTTAGAGTGGCGGGGACTTTCTTATGGCTACACAGAAGCAAAGGATGGTCCTTGAACCAGAACTGGGCCACCTGCCCCACCCAGCACGTGCCCCTGTGGGACTCCCTCACCCGGAGGCCTCCAGGGTCAGTGAGAAGCAGCAGTGAACACCCCCCAACTTCCACCAGGAACCATGCCAGCAGAAGGTAGTAGTTTTTCAAAGTGTGAATTCCAGTCTCCTGGCGGAATGTCCTGTGTGGCAGCAGAGGTGAAAGCAGCATGGTCCCTGGGCTGCCCTCAGTCTGACCGCCCTGCCACGGGGTGGGAGGGCCCAGCCAGGCGGCTGCCTGGCCTGTCATCACCCAGTCTGTCTGTGCCTCTCCCCCGTGGGCCCAGCGGGTCACCAATGTCCCCCACACGGCCGCCTGCCCCGGGAATCTCCTGGCCTGGAAGGAGAACACAGGCTGTTGTGGACAGGCAAACATGGCCACTGTTTGTTCAGGGATTGGGGCGCCAGTTTGGAGGGAACTCACAGACCGCACATTCTGCCACCTCCCAGCATTTTTCCAAAACAGCCTGGTCTTGGCTGGGCCCGGCTGACCAGGGTGGCCGGGGACTGGGAGCCAGGAACAGGGCAGCGAGAGCAGAGCCTTGGGGCCAGCCGGGTGAGGTAAGCAGGTGAGGGCAGAGACCGCGCTCCGTCAGAGCCAGCCTGTGCAGCTTTGACGTGCCTTGGAGGAGAAGAGAGAGAGAGGGAGAATGATTCTGTGTGTCCGTGGTGGGGCCTAAAGGAGAAACAAAGCTGACTTGTCTGAGTCTTTGGGCCGAGCCAGCCAGGCTCTGCTCCTCGCAGACACTCCGGAGCACTGAGCATGGCATAGCGGCTCTGATGACGAAACAGCAGGCTGGAACTTGGGTTCAGCTTCTCATCTCTTACCTGACGTCCCTTTCTCCAGAAGCGATTGGTCTGCCCCCTGTTGCCCCCTAGGGACCCTGGCCTCCCTGAAGATACTTACTCTAGCCTTTTTGGCCTTTGCCCCCTCTGGGTAATGAGAATGCCTCCCCTCTACCCAGCAAGCTCTGGTGCTCTGACTCCAGCTCCCTTCAACTGAGCCTCCTTCTGCACAGCAGACGAATGATGGGTGAGCCCACAAAGACTTGCATGGGACTGTGGTGCTGCGACACCCCTGCAGGGAGCTGGGTCCATCTTGGAGATCGTCTGAGGCACAGAGAGGGTTTCTTGGCTGATAGTAGCCTCGTGGCTGGGCTCCTGGCTCACCCGAGGGGATCAGGCTCCCTGGGAGAGTATATAGGTAGTTTGGGAGACAGATGCGCCTGGGCGGTGCCCATCTGCTTGGCTATAGGCCGCTTTCTTCCTGCCTCATCTGCACCACAGAGGCCCTTCTTGCCTTGCCTGGTGTAGATTTGACATTTTGGTAAGGGCTTCTTTTCCACGGTTTCTTCTTCTGGGACTCAGGCTTCGATCCTCTCTGAGCGAAACGTTATGTCGAGCATATTGTGATCAGTGCCCACTGACGGTGTGCAGCAAGAAAACCTCACCCTGAGCCTGTAACTGCAGTGGTCAGTCACATAGCAGCCCTCAGCAAGGACTCTGGCCCAATTTGTGACTTGTGCTCATTCCTTGGGAAGGAGGGTGGTCACTTCTGACGGGTTGCCCTGGGATGGGGGTGGGGAAGATGGCGCCCAACCCAATCCATCGCCACCGCCAATCCCAACTACACTTCAAGACCACCAGGTCCTACCCAAAGGCACAGACATCCCAAGCAAAACTCCATGAGGCCAAATTCTAGTTCCATAATAAAAATTGGGATATCCTCTGGAGTTGGTAGCAAACAAGAAAATCATCCTCAAGTTTTAACCTGCCTACGCTGTTTCCCCCCTGTGTGGAGGTGGGAAGACCCATCAACCCTCTCTGTGAGGGCCGTCACCTGGTGACACCTCCCAAGGTGTTCATACCGACAGATGCTGAACTTGCAGTGTAGACCCAAGACATGACCTATACACTTTCGCCTGTCATGAGCCAGATGCCTCTTCTTTATTAAGTTCATAATGCAAGTCTTGATTAAGTTCCACAGCTCATGAATAACTCCATATGCCAGTTAGGGTAGGGGTTAGTTTTAAAATGCACATGGGGTGCCTGGGTGGCTCAGTCGGTTAAGCGTCTGACGTCGGCTCTGGTCATGATCTCATGGTCTGTGAGTTTGAGCCCCGTGTCGGCCTCTGTGCTGACAGCTCAGAGCCTGGAGCCTGCTTCGGATTCTGTGTCTCCCTCTCTCTCTGACCCTCCCCTGTTCATGCTCTGTCTCTCTCTGTCTCAAAAAAAAAAAAAAAAACATTAAAAAATTTTTTTAAATGCACTGAAAATTTCTAAGGACAAATACAGACTCCATGATGCACTTGACTATCACCCACCTCTTCCTCTGATCTCCCCCGCACCATGTCCCTTTCATTTCCCTAACGCAACTCCCACTGCGAGCTATCTCCTCTGGGGGAGGCAGGTGTCGGGAGGCCTGCTGTGATTCTCAGAGTTGACACTGCGCACATTAGCCTGTGCATGGGGAGTGTGGGACTGAGGTCTGGTCCATTCTCTATCCTCTGCCTGTGACAGATGCAGGTCCATCAACTTCCCCTCTTTGGGCTTCTGTTCTCCCACCAGTAAATGAAGAACTGGATGTTGGGATTCCTGCCAGCTCTCATGTTAGACGAGTTCAGATTCTTTCTATTGCAAGTAGCTTCGGCACAAAGAGGGATTTATTGAGAAAACACCGGATTGGGTCATGGACTCCAAGGAAGACCTGACCCCCAGTCATCGGAAGAGCAAAGCATGACCATCCAGGAGATGCCAGCGATGGGGAGTTGTGGAATTGCCCTCTTGTTTCAGTTTCTTAGAAGACAGAGTCTAATTGGTCCAGCTTGTATCCCCCCTCTGGGCCAACGATCTATGTTCAGGGAGCCAGGGTCACCCAGCACAGGCGAGGCAGCTGAGAAGTGGGGTGGGCCAGAGAGGCAGATAATGCCTCAAGAGTTCACTCCAGATATCATTGTATTTCTAAAACTCAATCTAAATGGTTTTGTAATGAACAGAGTGCTAAGGGAAGGTTTAACCAGAGAAGGCAAAGCAGAAAAATTGATGCAGGATGGAGTAAATCAGGGAAGGCTTCCTAGAGGAAGAGGTTCCATTTTTTCCATGCGGTAGATGGACTATCTGGAAGGGCACCAGCCCTGGTACTCAAGTACTCAAGTACCAGGTCAGGGCCTGATATCTAACCAGGAGGCCCCTCATTCTCTTGTTGCAGACATGGCCTTGGTGTCTGATGGGGCCTCAAGCCCAGTTCTCCTACTGAGCAAAGAACTGAGTGCATCTCTGCCTTAGTTTTTTAATCCACAAAGCAGCAGGATCGTATTAGTATTGCACATGGGCTTAGGTGAGACACCAAGCAGACCCTCATCGGAGAGGCGCTAACTCCAGATGGAGGTCTCAAGGAGCTGGCAGAGTGTTGGCCCTTCCCTCCTGGGGTCCACCTGGTCACTGCGCCTGGGTCTACAGTCTGCCCCTGGCCCTCGGCGAGAAAAGCGTGGGAACGCACGAGAGCTGGTAAGACAGTGAAGCAACAGGAATTCTCACACACGGTGAGGGGAGCGTAAGTTGGTGAACCGCTCTGGAAAATGGGTTGGCAGGAGCTCCTCGAGCTGACTGGCTACTTCATCCTGGGATTACTCTCGAGCTTCTCTGAACGTGGGCCTTGAAGATGGATGTCAGAGTCTGACAGTTTGCATGGGTCAGGAGCCTAGGCATCACTTAGCTGAGTTCTGTACCCAGGCTCTCAGGAGGCTGCATTTTCATCTGGAGCTTGGGTTTCTCTCCCCAGCTCACTGTTGGCAGAATTCAGATCCTCAAAGCTGTAGAACTGAGGCCCTCAGCTCCCAAAAGCCACCTGCTATTCTTGCCACATGGCCCTCTGACCACGTGGCAGCTTGCTTGTTCAAGGCCAACGGGACGGCATCTCTTTGGCTTCTTCTGTCTCTGACTTCTATACCTCTGATTAGGTCAGGCCCACCCAGGATCACCTTTTGGTTAATTTAAGGTCAGTGGATCTGGAGAACCTTAATTACATTTGCAAAAATCCTTTCACCTTTGCATGTAACATAGCCTAACCGCCAGGATGAAACAGCATTGCGTTCACACAGGGAAGGGACCACGCGCAGCGGATATAGCAGGGGCAGGAAGCTTGGAGTCATTTTGGAGCTCCACCTGTACAATCACGAAGCAACACAGATCAACAAACTGCAGCGCACAAACGGGATGGACCCGTCTCCCAAATAAAAAGTTGATCGAGCAAAGTCAGACATCAAACTGGAGGTACATCTATATCTGTATGTTTCAAAATGGCAAAATCAAGGCTATTGCTAGGGATGCATATGTACATGCAGAACTATAATGACGAGCAAGGCGGTGATTACAAGGACCAGTCGGTCCCCTCCAGGCCAGAGTATTCTCTTTCGACCTCTATGACACAGGTAGTAGTTATGCTAGTATCTGGTTTACAAAACATTTTCTGTACCACACATCGATGTATTTGTATGCACTGCTTACGTAGACCCCTTGTATTTCATGCGTGCAAAACTTAAACACAAAAGTGAACGTGAGATTTGTCTTAAGCAAGAGATGCAAGGGGGTGAGGAGCCTCGCATGGGACCACATTCTTCTGAGGACATCTACACCGCCAGGAGGTGCCAGATGCTGTGGGAGGGGGGGGAGGGAGGCAGCGTGTGGGAAAACCCAGCTGTAGGGGGGCGTGTGGGGGAGCTGTGCACCCCACAGGCCTCCCCTGACTCTGCCAGGAGAGCTGTCTCCCTCTCCAGGCCCTGGCGAGGCTAGAGACTGAAGCCACATGAGAACTCCTTCTGCCTCGCACAAACTGACGGCACTGCTCCCGAATGGACAGTGACGCTTGAACCCCGAGCCCCGAGCCTGACACCAGACTGCATTTGTGGAACAGGTTTCCAACCTGAGATCCGTGGAAGGCTGTGGGGGTCTTGACACCCCCTAGTGTTGTATTTACAATGTTTGTGTGGTATGCCTTCTTGGAGGTGAGGGTTCACAGCTTCCAGAGCTTTCCAAAGGGGTCCAGGGATGTACAGAGAGATTGGGAATCGGTGCTGTGCATCTGGGTCAGCAATAGGACTAGTCTTTATGCATCTTTGTCTGGGTCCCAGGCCCCACTTACCCCTTTTTACAGATGAGGAAACTGAAGCCCAGAGTGCTAAGTAACGTATCCAGGTTCTCACAGCTAGAAGTTGGAATCCTCAAACAGGTGCTGTTTCTTGGGGTTTTCTCCTGGCAAGAGGAGGGGCGGGGAGGGCCCCTGTGTGCAGCTTGCAGTAATCCTGCGTCTCTCTGGGCTCAGCACACAGACAGCGGAGAGACGCCTGCCCGGTGAGCCTGGGGCACTGGTGTCCAATCTGTCAGGCGTGGCCTCCTCCATTCCCTGCTGTCAGGTGGCAGAGAAGGAGCTGAACAAAAGGACAAGCAGTCCCTTCCTGGGGCTCCGACATAGCCGGAGGAGGAGCAACTCCATGCAGCCCCTTCTCTGGCTTTTGGGTGGCCCTGAGGCTGGGGGTGACCCTGGGGGGCTCTCTGGCAGTGGCAGGCTGGCAACTGCACCTGGGAGGCTGGGTGGAGGGACGTGAACCTAAGAAGAGTCAGGGCATGTGTGGGCTCAAACTAGAGAAGTGAGCATAAGGTGTGTCCTGAGGGGCCAAACCAGCAGCATTAATACAGGGTGGGGGAAGCCGATGAGGCACGCATGCTTAAGAAAACGACCTGGGGGTCAGGGCTGGCCCCACATTGGTGGTGAGCAGCACCTAGGGAACTGGTTGTGGGGTGGGGCCCATGACAGGGTGTGGAAGGGTTGAGGGCCAGGAAGTGATCTTTGCTCAGCCCTCAGCATCAACCCTCCCCTCCCCGGAGTGGCCTGTCCTTTGAAGGCCAGACTGATGTCTTCCCTGGAGTTGGGGGACCACTGGGAAGGGGGTCCCTTTCTCTGTCCATCAGCCTTCACCCATATGTTTGGCCTCTCAGGCTGAGGAGGGAGGTGAGGGGTAGGAGCAAGATGAAGCTGGACGGGGAGCACCCCACAGGGCTGGGCCTAGCGGGGCGCCTAACACAGGCTTTCTGGGGAAGCTGGGAGCATAGTCTGCCCTCGGTGCCGCCCTTTCCCGGCACTTTCACTGTCTCCTGTCTGTCAGTCCCCTGTCTGTCAGTCAGCAGGCTGAGTCAGAGATGCCCCCGGGGTTGGGGGCCGCCTGCCAAAGGCCTGACTCACTAAGAATGGCTGACTGGTTTCCCCAGTCTCCGTCCCTCCCTGTCACAACACGCTGAGGTGCTGAGGGGGTGGGGGCTGGGGAAGCACACGGGCATCTCTCTCCTGAGCGGCCCCTCCCATAGCAAGGGGCACAGGGGCTTCTGTCTGGGACAGGCTGATCCCTGGGACTGGGGCCCCAAACGGCCTGGAAGGCTCTCTGATGTGGGCCTCTTTCTGCTCCCGAGCCTCACAGGAATCAGGACACACGTGGTGGCCGGATGAATGAATTCCATCCTCACTGCTGGCTGAAAATGACACTCTAGCTCTTCCCAGTCCACACAGGACCATGTAGACCCCTGGCTTCCTCAGTTCCGCGAGACTGGAAATGCCGCGCTATTTTTGGGCCATGGTTCAAAAACATTTAGTCCCATCGTTAGTTCCGATTTCACATTTTCTTTTATTCTATATTTTGTATTTTATTTTTAAAGTTCATTTCTGTTGAGAGAGAGTGCATGAGCAGGGGAAGGGAAGAGAGAGGGGGAGAGAGAGAGAATCCCAAGCAGACCCTGCTCGGTCAGCGCTGTCAGCCAGGAGCCCAATGCAGGGCTTGATCCCACCAACCATGAGATCACCGCCTGAGCTGAAGTCAAGAGTCAGATGCTTAACCGACTGAGCCACCCAGGCGCCCCATTTCACATTTTATTTGAATGAGAACTAATTCACACCCTTTCAAGCTAAGGAGTGAGCTTTTGAGTCAACGTGCTGTGGAGGTACTGTTCAGAGAAATCTGCGCTCCCAAGATGGTCTCGGGGCCCGCCGAGTCCCTGGAGCCGAGCTCGAGCGCCATCCAGCCCAGGGCGTGGGAGACACCGCAGCCTGGGTCTGTGCCTCTGCTTCTGGGCTACAGAGAGGCTGGTCTAGGGCCTCAGGCCTCAGGATGTCGGAGCCATAGGTGAGGCATGGTGGACTGCCGTGGGGGAGGCACGGAGGTCCGGTTGGCACATGGTATCACGGTAAGATGTTTGCTTACAGGCAACAGGAAGCACGACCCACTGGCTCTCGGAGCTGCCCAAATCAGGAGGGGCCCTGGCTTTAGGTCCCTTGGTTCCCGGGGTTCCCCCAGGTGCTCTCTCCAACTTTATCTCTTGGTCCCTCGTTGTCTGTGTCTGGCTCCATTCTGAGTGAGTCAGAGGCAGGTTGGCCAAGGGCCGTCCCAGTCCCTGCAATCCTAGGGGAAAGAGAACTCTCCCTCGGGGTTCATACGACAATCCCAAGGAACGCTCTGGCTGTGGGCAGGGACCTGAGTGCATGATGGCCAGTGAGGTCATATGCCTGCCCCCACGGGGTGATGGTGGGTTGTGTGACAGCTGACTCTACTGTGAGCACCTGGAGTGAGACAGGAGCTTCCCCAAATGACCAGGAAGTGGGTGAGAATGTGTACCTCCTCCAGCCCCCGCCTGGAATGCGTAGCCTGCTGTGTTTGTGGGTATTTGCAGCTCTGACCCTTTCCGGCTGTTGTAAGGCTAATGGCTCAGGGAGATAACAGGCCTTCAGATACGCCCATACAGAAAACCCTTGCACACGGGGAGGAAACACTTGGAATCAGACGTACCAAGCCATAGAAAACTCTGTGCTCATCATGAACGAATAGACCTCTGCACAGGGAGAGTAAAGTTATAGCACAGGTCAGCCTTTCTCTCGTTCCACCCCTAGGGATGAAAGAGTTGAACAGAGACCCACATGCTCTCTGGAAGAACCTGTCTTAAATCTCAATACAGTAAAACCTTGGTTTGTGAGCATAATTCATCTCGGAAACATGCTTGTGACCCAAGGCACTTGTGTATCAAAGCAAATTTCCCATAAGAAATAATAAAAACTCAGATGATTTGTTCCACAACCCCAAAATATTCATATAAAATGATTACAAAGCTGTAATACAATACAAAATAGTAACATACAAAATATAAAGAAAAATAAACAAATTAACCTGCACTTAACCTTTGAAAACCTTCGTGGCTGGTGTGAGGGAGACGAAAGAGAGGAGGGTCATTGTGTAGGACGACTTTCACTATCACTAACGGAATCACTGATGTCTATGGGCTGAATGGAATCTTTTTCTGCCTGGGGGCCAATGTATATGCTCACACGGATGTTGACTACAGTACAGTATTAATAAATTTTGTCATATACTGTATTTAATGTAACTGGCAATAAAGCAGCCGAGGAAAGGTCTACATCTGCAGGCAGCCTGACCTAGAATGAAGCGAAGCATTCCTAAGCTTACTCTTGTATGGAAAAGCAAAGGACTGTCCCCAGGTGCTTTGAAGTGACAAAAAATACACTAGTGCCAGCTGTGGGTCCCTCCCAACGTTCTGAAAAATCACTGATTTCTGCCAAACACCACGGCCTGAGACTGAGCATCTGAGCGTGGGAGACGATCACTCACAATCCCGCAGTGAGAGAGAGAGAGAGAACTACTGGCTCAGTTGTGATCACGTGACGTCTGGCGTCATGTACTACTCATATTGCAAGACATCGCTCGTTTATCAAGTTAAAATTTATTAGAAATGTTTGTTCGCCTTGTGGAACACTCACAGAACAACTTACCCACCATCCCAGGTTTTACTGTACTAGGTAAACAGAGGGAAAAGTAACATTTATTGGAATGGGCAAATAGTTCGAAAGAAAGGGACTGTACCAGTTTTCTCTTGCCGCCTAACAAGTTGCCCCAAAACTTAGTGGCCTAAGACAATAATAAGCACTTACAATCTCTCACAGTTTGTGTGGCTCAGGAATTTAGTAGGAGATGAATGGTAGGGCTGCTGTCATCTGAAAGCTTGACAGGTTGGGACCATCTGTTTCCAAGGTGGTTCACTCACGCAGCTGGAAAGTTGGCACTGGCTGTTGGCAGGACCCCTTATTTCTTCCCCAGGTGGACCCTTCCACACAGCTGCTTGAACATCCTTGGGACATAATGCTGGACTTCCCCCAGAGTGAGAGATCCCACAGCACAAGGAGAAAGCCATGGTGCCTTTTATAATCTAGCCTCAAAAGTCATATGCCATCACGTCTGCACAGTTGTGAGGCTGCGTTGGTCTCACAGGTTGTCTCTGGCTCACTGTGGGAGAACCCAGAAGGGCAGGGGTAGCAAGAGGTGGGGCTTTTGGGGGGACATTTTGGAGGCTAGCTACCCAAGGACAGCTACCCCAAGGAAACTGGACAGATGTTCCACTGTGGAACAGAGTTACTGCGAGAAACAGCCCAATGTGGGGTTTGAACTCACGACCCTGAGATCAAGAGTCATATAATCTACCAACTGAGACAGCCAGGTGCCCTCAGAGTTACTGCAAGAAACAAGAGAAAATAAAACAAAACAAAATGAAATACTGTATCTTTCTTTGTTTAATTGCATCTACAAGAAAAGAATCATCTGTTACAAAAATTCCTTTAAATGAAAAATCACGATTACAAAATTAAAAAAGTATAAACCATGAATAGCATGAAACCAAACAGTATTAGAAAACCAGCTTGAAAATTTCTACTAGATACGTACTAGGAAAACACTACAGAGAAGAGAGCAAACGTAAGGGACATAGAGAATCCAGGTGACACAACCTTTGTTTACGAGGAGGATGAAGACAACCAAACTGGAGAAAAAAAGATGCATTTATATGGGGCGCCTGGATGGCTCAGTTGGTTAAGCGTCCAACTTTGGCTCAGGTCACGATCTCTTGGTTTGTGAGTTTGAGCCCTGTGTCAGGCTCTGTGCTGACAGCTCAGAGCCTGGAGCCTCCTTCAGATTCTGTGTCTCCCCTGCTCTCTGCTCCTCCCCTGCTAATGTTCTGTCTTTCTCTGTCTCTCAATAATAGACGTTAGAATTTAAAAAAAATGCATTTATTCATTCATTTGTTATTCGTTCAATATATATTTATTGAGCCTATTACGAGCCAACCACTAGTGGAGATTTTGTATAATCATTTAAAGTTTCTAGTTAAGACACAGAAATGCTGCATGATCTCACTTACAGGTAGAATCTTAAGAACAAACTCATAGAAAAAGAGGTCAGAGTTATGGTTACCAGAGGTCGGGGTGGGAGAGGGGGGATTGGATGAAGGCAGTAAAAAAGTACAAACATCCAGTTATAAATAAGTGCTGGGGACGTAATGTGCAACATGGTGATTATAGTTAGCACTGCTGTATGTTATACTGAAGAGTTGCAAAGAGAGTAGATCTTAAAAGTTCTCATCACAAGGAAAACAACCTTTTTTCTCTCTCTCTTTCTGTCTTTTCTTGTAACGATAGGAGGTGACGGGTTTTAACTAAACTTACTGTGGTAACCATTTCACACAATATCCAGATCAAGTCATTACGCTGCACACTTTAAACTTATACAGTGCTGCATGTCAATTATATTTCAATCGAACGAAACAAAAATAATTCAAAAGGAAAGTTTCTAGTTAAAGATTTTGTTAGTTATTTTCTGTAATCTACTACTTCTATAATCAAAGAAATGATAGAGGTAAAATTTCTCTGATGCTAAGAAAGATGTGAGCCTTCAGATTTAAGGGGCAAAATTAAAATAAAGGGACCCATGCATACTTTTATCTTTATAAAATCTCAAGTTCCAAGGATAAAATAAAAATACTTTCAGTATACAGGTAGGGTAGAAACACAAAGAGAAAAAAATGGACTTGTCCCAAACTTTACTCATGTTTATGTGACTCTAAATTCTAGAAGAGAGCAAAACAACTTCTGTAGAATTTTCAGCAGCAGTGTTTGCAAAGAATTCTGTACTTAGCTAAGATGTCATTCACATATGGGTCAAAAGAAAGGTATTCTTAGACATGTAAGGACTCACGTAATCTGCCTGAAAAACAATGCCCCAAAAGGTCCGGCAATCAACTGAGAAATGAGTCAAAATAAAGAACCCCAAAATGGAAGGAGTGGCATAAAAGAAACAACCATGAGTAATTAAGCCAGTAAAGAATAATGTCTACATCATTGTTTGGAACATGGTTATGTTCCATGGTTATGTTTTGGAACATGGTTAATTCTTTAAGGAGAAAAGAAATGTAAGTTCTGAATATGTAACTATTCCTAACAAAAATTTAAGATGAGGGGAAGGCCAAGAAGGAAATAAAAGTGCCCTAAATTTCTCATGTAACTGGAGTGAAGTATATACCAATTCTGGAAATTGGTAGTTTTTTTTTGCTTTAAATATTTTGGTTTATTCTATAGGTACGTAACTTTCAAATTATCACAGAAAAGGAAGTCAAGAAAAATTGATCAACTAAACAAAATTCAGAAAGAGAAAACAGCAAGGAAACACGAAACAAAGCAGAAAATATTACAAGAACAATGCCAAACATACAAGTTTCATTCAAATATGAGCGTATGAAATTCTACTGTTAATAGATGAAAACTTTTACATTGTATAAGCATAATCAAAGTATATTTTGTTTATCAGAAACATACCGTGTTAGAGAAGAGTGAAAAATAAATGAATGGGAAATTCTTTTTTTAAAATGTCTATTTTGGGAGAGAGAGCACGCACGCACGTGCACGTGTGAGTTGGGGCAGGGGGGGCGGTAGTGGTGGAGAAGAGAGTGAGGCAGAGAGAATCCCAAGCACAGAGCCTGATGCAGAGCTCAGTCTCATAAACCGTGCAATCATAACCTGAGCTGAAATCAAGAGTCAGACGCTTAACCAACTGAGCCACCCAGGGGCCCTGTGAATGGGAAATTATAATCCTCAGGAAATACAAACAGAAAGGAAGCAGAAGGAGCAGTATCAGAAGTATACGAAGTGGAATTTAAGGGAAAATGCAAGTAAGAGTGTTATTTTATATTGATCAAGATGCCGATCCACAATAAAGATACATCATAAACTTTTATGAACCAAATAACATCTCATTAAAAAACAGAAAACAACAACTCTTCTAGACAAAAGAAGAAATTCACAAATCCATGGTATTAGTGAGGATTTCAAACATATGAATCTCTCTCTTGGACAAATCAAGGATTCTTAAAAAAGTTATAGAGAAGTGGAGACTCCTGAGGTTTCACCTGAACAGGGCAGAACCACCTGCTGAGACCCTGTTCCCTTCGAAGTCTGCTGGGGAAGAAAGGAGCACGAACACTTCATCCTCAGCCCAGCCTAAGATTTTGTTTTGGGATTAAATCACACTCTCACCTCCAGGCCTTTGCACCGACTTTTTCCTTAGCCTGGAACAACCTGGCTTCTGCCCTCACCCGTGTTTACTTGACCCATCCTCACTGCATTTTCTGGAAAGCTCAAAAGTCACCTCCTCAAGGAGGCCTTCCTTGCCTCTTCCTGAGGGGATTTTCCCTGCTAGCTGGTCTCCCTCCCCCTGCCTCATCTGGGCCATCAGTATTCCCTCATCCTGCTTTATTCATTTTTTAAATTTATTTGTTTGCACATCATTCTCACTACTTGATGTTACTATATAAACATTCAGTTTGTTCATCTTTGTATCCTCACTACTAACACTCTGTTTGGCACACAATAGTATTGGCTCAAGAGTATGTATAATGGGGGGCGCCTGGGTGGCTCAGTCGGTTAAGCGTCCGACTTCAGCCAGGTCACGATCTCGCGGTCCGGGAGTTCAAGCCCCGCGTCAGGCTCTGGGCTGATGGCTCAGAGCCTGGAGCCTGTTTCCGATTCTGTGTCTCCCTCTCTCTCTGCCCCTCCCCCGTTCATGCTCTGTCTCTCTCTGTCCCAAAAATAAATAAACGTTGAAAAAAAAAAAAAAAGAGTATGTATAATGGGAGGAGCCTGCACGGCTCAGTCGGTTAAGCATCTAACTTTGGCTCAGATCATGATCTCTTGGTCCACGGGTTCGAGCCCTACGTTGGGCTCCATGCCAACAGCACAGAGCCTGGAGCCTGCTTCAGATTCTGTGTCTCCCTCTCTCTCTCTGTCCCTCCCCTGCTCGTGCTCTGTCTCTCTCTGTCTCTTCAAAACAAACATTAATAAAAAAAAGATGAAGAGAAAGTATAATGCATACATGAATGAAATTTTAAATTTAAAATTTTAAATATAAGCGTTTTTAAACTTCAGCAAGTTCTTTGCGTTGCTGTAAATCTGTGGTTCTGGATTGGGAGTGGTTTGGGCCCCGTCTGATAATGTCTAGACACAGTTTTGGTTGTCACAACCTGGTGGAGGGTTCACTGCTGGCAGCTGGCGGGTAGAAGAAGCTGGTGTGGTGTTAAATATCCTGCAGCATGCAAGACAGTCCCCACAGCAGAGACGACCTGTCCCCAAGTAATAGTGCTGAGGAAACTCTGCCGAAGAGCCATTGCTGCCTTCTTTTTTAGGAAGATGCTTTCTTAGGGTTTTAAAACAAGAAATATACAAGAAGATGTTAGAAGTCAGTTTTCAGTGGTTGTGAGGTGACCCTCGGGTAGGGAGGGAGGGGTCGGTGGAGCATAGAGGAGTGACAGAGCAGTGAAGTTACTCTGTGGGCTTGTGTAGCAGTGGGTACGTGTGGTTATATGTTTGTCAGTGCCCGTAGAGCAAACACCACCCAGAGGGAACCCTAAGGTAAACTTGAACAGATGGTGGGGAACACTGATAACGGGGGAGGCTGTGCATGTGTGGGGGCAGGGGACAGAGGAGGAATCTTTGTACCTTCCGCTCAACTTTACGGTGAACCCCAAATTCTCTGCAAAATAATGTCTGCTAAAAAAACCCAAAAAGCAGAGTTTCACCAAGTCACGTAGATGTTCTAGCTCTTTGACGCTCAAAATGGTCCTTGGTTCAGATGCATCGACATTACTTATGAGTTTGTTAGAAACGTGGACTCTCAGGGCGCCTGGGCGGCTCAGTCGGTTAAGCATCCAACTCTTGATTTCGGCTCAGGTCATGATCTCGCAGCGGGAGAGATAAAGCCCTCACATCAGCACAGAGCCTGCTTGAGATTCTCTCTCTCCTTCTCTCTTTCTGCCCCTTCCCGCACTCTCTCTTTCTCTCTCAAAATAAATAAACGTCAAAAAAAAAAAAAAAAAAAGAGAGAGAGAAATATAGACTCTTGACCCCATGCCAGGCCTGGTGAGTGGGAAAATGCAGCTTTATGATACCACAGGCAGCTCATAACCACATTTAAGTTTGAGAAGTCCTGGGCTAAGACACGGGTTCTCAGCGTTGGTTGCTCACTGGAATCATCTCGGAAATGTTTAAAAATCCCAATGCCCATGCCACACCCCAGGCCAATGAATGAGAACCTGGGGACTGGGGCCCTCTTATTACCCTTTTAAAACACCTCAAGTGACTTCAGTGTGCGCCCAGGTTGTGAACCACTGTTTGAGGCCATGTGTGGAAGTCGCAAAAGGCTTAGTAAAAAACTAGTTCTGTGACTCTTGGGCCCTTTATCCAGATCAAGGGCATAAACCACTGTGAGAGGGCCAGGCTGTGGGCGTAGAGAGGACTTGAGAGGGAGGGTCCCTTTGGAGAATGTATGCGTGAGCTTTGGTCTCCCCTTACCTCATGGCCACTGAGCAGGCCCCTGAGCAAGCTTGGTCTGCGTGGCCCGCACTGAGGTATGCGGTGGACCGGGGTCCGATGCCTGCCTGAGAAGAGGCTGTGGTTGCCAGGGGAGGTAGCAGGGCAGAGGGAGACTGGTTGCTTTTTTCTACCGAAAAAGGCCTGGCCTGGGGGCACCTGTTTCTCATGGGCCAGAGAATGAGAATTCATCAACTGGACTAGAGCTGTGAAAAAATTTTGCTCAACCTATTGGGATGAGCACTGGTGTTGTATGGAAACCAATCTGACAATAAATTATATTTAATATAAAAAAATAAAATAAAACCCAGATACCCAGGTCTGTCAATTTTTTTTTTTTTTTTTTTTTTTTTTCTCAAGAGGATCCTGCCAGAGACCGGGAAATTGGGAAGGGGCCATGGCAGAAAATGCGTCACTCCATTTACAGCAAGGACAGCCACATGTTCCCTGTGTGGCCTCTGAAGGCTCCATGAAAATGCACCCTAAGACAGTCATCTTTAAATCACGGAGCATAAAGCCATCTTACCGCAGTACCTGTCAGCTGAGAACCCACCTTGTACTTCTTTTCTCTCTCCCTGGAGGGGCAGATGCCACAGCTATTGACTGGTGGAGGTAGAGAAGTGCCAGGCAATGACAGAAAAAGACTCATGCCGGGTGCCCCCCACCTACTCCTCCCTATGGAACCCCCCTCCTCAGGGTAGGTGGCTGCCCATGCCGAGGTAGGAGAGAAAATCAAAATCAGGTTTGAGGATTTTATTACTACACAGGCTTGAACGCTTTCTTTCTTTCTTTTTTTTATACCACTTTAAAAAAATTAAAAAAAAAAATTTTTTTTTCAACGTTTATTTATTTTTGGGACAGAGAGAGAGCATGAACGGGGGAGAGGCAGAGAGAGAGGGAGACACAGAATTGGAAACAGGCTCCAGGCTCCGAGCCATCAGCCCAGAGCCCGACGTGGGGCTCAAACTCACGGACCGAGAGATCATGACCTGAGCTGAAGTCGGACGCTTAACCGACTGAGCCACCCAGGCGCCCCTTTCTTTTTTTTTAAGTTTATTTATTTTGAGAGAGAGAGAGAGCGCGCGCATGGGAGGGGCAGAGAGAGAGAAAGAGAGAGAGAATCCCAAGCAAGTTCTGTGCTGTCAGCAAGGAGCCTGACTCAGGGCTCGATCCCATGAACTGTGAGATCATGATCTGAAAATGAGAGAGAGAAAAAACACCTTTCCAATTTTCAGCCTAAGGGTTGGGGACTGAATAATGTCTCTCGCTGAACAAAGTTTGAAGGGACAACAAGGGAGACAGAGGTAAAGAGCCTCTGAGGCCATCCTGTGAGCCCGCGCCAGCATGCGTCTGCAGAAGGAAGGCCCAGAGCTCAGTCTGGAAAGGGACCTTCACCAAAGGGACTAGACCTTTCTGTGTAACCTAGTCCTGGAGAAGACAGAGGAGGGGCCGTGGAGGAAGGACAGAAAGAGAGAGAGGTGGGGAGGGGACTTGGAGTGCTGGGAAAGGGCAAGTGGCTGGCCCCAGAAAGGCGTGGATGAGGGGACGACTGGGGGCGTGTGGGCCACAGTTTGGAACAGGCTGGGATGTGCGGCTCTGAGACTGATGAGAGAGTTCCTCCCTACTGGCCACACACGCGCACGCTTTGATTTCCGGAACTGTGTTCCTGCACTTTGTCTTTTTCAAAGCAAACGGAGCCAACAATAACTAGGTTTTCTTCTCTCTGAGTTTGTGTCAGGACCGAATGACTCCCCCCTCCTCTCCCAGCTCTAATGCCACACCTGGGAGAGCAGGGCCAGTGAAGAGCAGAACAGCAGTTCTGGCTGGTTCAGATGCCACCGTGAGGTGCTACTTGGCCCCTTTGCCTTTTCCTGTTTAATAAGCCAGGAAACAATGCTCCTGAGGGGGTCCCCGTGCCCCCTTCCACTGTCTGCCACAGGTGTCCCAAGGGAGAACTTCCATGCCACCCTCAGGTCTTGCCTCAGGATGGACAGGAGGATGGGGTGGGGTGGTCTTTCCACTCCCTTCTGTGCCTTTGCCATCTGTGGGCCCCAACCTCAGTCTCTTTTCCTCCCTCTGGTGTTGAGAAAGCTGGATTTGACCGGCCATGGGGACAGTTTAAAGTCAGGCTGCCTTCCATCTTTCCAGCTTGCAAGGGTCACCTCAGAGAATTCTAGAGAGGATAGAAATGCGTTTCAATCACTGCTGAGAATCGTTTTAAAAATTATTCTTATGCCAGGTCACAAAGACATTATCAATAGCCTCTAAATGTACAAACTGTACAGGTCACATTCTCTGACCAGAATTCAAGAAAACTAGAAATTAAAAACCAAAGGACAAGCAAAGAATAACAACACGGAGCCACTGGGGAAATTAAAAATCACTTTTCGAAGTCATTCTTGGGTCTGAGAAGGAGTGCAAACTTCAATAACAGGCTGCACGGAACAGAATGCTAATGATAACAACACAGAAAAATAAATGAGCCAGGCATTTATTTTCTGATGCCAGAAACAAACCACCATCATCACCACCAACATAACCCAAGGAAACAAGGAGAAGCTAATAATGAAAAACCCCAGAAATTAATGGATTAGAAAATAGGAAATGTAAATTGATAAATACAGCCAGAGTCTGGCTCTTTAAACAGACCAATGACTTCAAGAAACCATTGGCAAGCTTAATCAAAAAAAAAAAAAAAAGGAAATATGAGGGTACAGAAATGAGAAATGATAGGGAGTTAACGAAAAATATAAAGAAATAGGCTTTATAACTTTATGCTAAGAAACTTGAATATCTCAATGAAGTGGATAGTTTTCTGGGAAAATACACACTACCAAATTTGACTCAAGAAGCAGTAGAAAACCTGAATTCGATTAATAATCCCAGATGGAACTGAAAAAAAAACTGTCGAAAAAAGTATTAAGCCTAGACCATTTCAGAGGCGAATTCTTCCAGGCCTTCAGGGAACGAATCATCTCTGTGCTGTGTAAATAGGGTCAGTGCACGGAGATAGATGGGCTGCTTCCCAAGTCATTGTACTGAGCCAGTGCTGCCCCAATGACACGGAAGCCGATGAGACAGCCACGCAGAAGAGGAACTGAAACCCAATTCACCAATACATATTAGAAAATATTAGAAATATTGAATGCAGCCATATGTGTGAAATAACAATAGGCGATACATAAGCAGGGCTGATGCCAGCAATGCAAATGTTGTTCAATATCAGGAAATCGCTTAGTGCAATTAATGACATTAATAGATCAAGGTGAAAAACCGCATTATCACTGTTTTAAGAGCTTAGGTTTGGAAGGCAGAAAGCCTGAGTACAAATCCTACCCTTTTCACATCTTTACTGTGGACTTTTAGGCATTTTCTCTACCTCCACATTGGGAAAATAATGTCTCAAGTCAAGGTCATGTGTGGACATACAGAACTCTTGGTACAGAGCTTGGCACATTGTCAAAACTCAATAGGTGAGAATTTTAGAAAAATTCCAAGATATTAGCATTCATTCCAGGTGATGTTTTTGTAAATAAAGCAGGAATTGAAGAACACTCCTTTAATATTACAAAGGTTATCTCTTTCAAACCAAAACAACATCACAATTAACTGTGAAAACATTAGTGACATCCCAATTAAGGTCAGGAACAAGATAAGGATGCCTCTATCTATCCACTATTACTTGCAATGTTCCAGAAGTTCTAGCAATGAAATTAAACAAAAAGATAAAATCAGGGTCATAAATATTCCCAAGGAGCAAATATCATCATCGTTTTCAGGGGATATGGTTTGGGGTTTTTTTTGTTGGTTTTGTTTTTTGTTTTTTTGTTTTTTGTAATTTGAATATGGCAAAGTCAGTTGAAAAAGTCATGGAGCTAACAAATGAGTTTAGTAGGGTAGCAGTCACAAACTATAGAGATACAGATATAAAAACCAATATCTTTCCTACAATAATGAGCAGGTCATTAGAACACATCATGGAACTATATTACATTCACAACAGCAACAAAATTCATGGGAATTAACAAGAAATGGGAAAGGTTTACGTATAGAAAACCTAAAGTCTTGGGGCGCCTGGGTGGCTCAGTCGGTTAAGCGTCCGACTTCAGCTCAGGTCACGATCTCGTGGTCCGCAAGTTCAAGCCCCGCGTCGGGCTCTGGGCTGATGGCTCAGAGCCTGGAGCTTGCTTCCGACTCTGTGTCTCCCTCTCTATCCCTCCCCCGTTCATGCTGTGTCTCTCTCTGTCTCAAAAATAAATAAACGTTAAAAAAAATTTTTTTAAATAAAAAAAAAAAAAGAAAACCTAAAGTCTTAAAAAAAAAAAAAAAAAGAAAACCTAAAGTCTTTACAGAGGAAATCAAGATGGGACAAACAAAAGGAGAGACAAACACTCTTCTAAGAAGAATCAAAATACAAGTTTTCGGTTGTTCCAAATAATCCATACATGAACAAATTCCAATCAAAATTTCAATGAGATTTGTTTTCTTTAGGAAACCTTGACAAAATTATTGCAAATTTCTCTGGAAGACTAGAAGTGTGTAAAGGAAAATTATGAAGAAAAGCAGGTGGATGAACTTGCCCTACTAGATATTAAACATAATTAAAGACTCCAACAATTAAAACAGATTCACTGGTACATAAAAACAGATGGATTCACAAGACAGACTAGGAAGGCAGGAAGGGATCCAAGTGTATGTGGGAATTTATTCTTGATTATGGAGGTATTTCATAGAGCAGTCAATAAGTAATGGCTAAGTTAGATTCCTTCCTCAAAATGCACAGAAAAGCAAATCTCAGTTTCTAATTACATACATATTTTTATTTTTGACTTTTTGTTATGAAAAGATTTCAAATTTTCAGAAAAGTTGTATGAATAATACAATAAATTTCATCATATCCTTTGTAATGATTCACCAACAACTAACATTGTACAATGGCTTATTATAGATATGTGTGTATTATCTGTCTATCTATCTATCTATCTATCTATCTACCTACCTACCTGTCTATTGTATATGCATTCAAATCTGGCTTTTTCTGCTATCCTAACTGTAGAAACTATAGTTTTGTTTTGTTTTGTTTCTTCTGTAACAATTGAGAATGAGTTTCAAGCAACATGTACCCTTTATCCTTAAATACTTCAGTGAGATTTTCTAAAGAACAAGGCCATTCTCTTCTGTAACCACCATACAATGTTCCAATTAAAATATTTAACGTTGATATAATACTCTTAATCTAATGCTTAGCCCCTCTTCAAATTTTGCCAGGTTTCTCACTAAATAACCTTTATAGGCATTCCCCTTGGATTCAATCCATCTAGGATTCAATGTAGGTTCATTCACCACATTTAATTGTTATGTCTTTAGTTCCCTTTAATCTGGCACAATCCCTTAGTGTCCCTTTGTTTTTCATGTTACTGGTATTTTTTTAAATATACAGGGCAGTAGTTTCGAAGACTCTCCCTGCATTTGTGTATATCTGGTACTTCATAACTAGAATCAGGTTACGCATTTTGTAGGACACGTTGTGTCCTCAGTGCATCACTTTGGGAGGTACAGGGTGTAGGTTTTTTCCATCTTGGATGATGTCAACTTTGAACCACCACTTGGTTAAGTAGTGTTTAACAGATTTCTCCACTGTGAAGTTACTCTGTGTGTGTGTATGATTAATACAAAATTTGTAGGGGGTTGGATACTTCAAGGCTGTGTAAATATCTGTCACTTATTTTTACCTAAATTAATTATTACTAGGGTTGCTGCAAGATGGTAATTTTCTAACTCTACCATTCTTTCTGTGTTTATCATCTGGCAAGAGCTTTCTCTCCCTCTCTTCCTCCCTCCCCTCTTCTCTCTGCCTTCTTCCCTCTTTCTCCTTCTTTCCTGTCAGTGTGGACTCATGGATTTTATGTTATTCACTGGGCCACCATCCATTACTGTCATTATTCATTTTGATGCTCAGATTGTTCCCATTTGGCCAGTGGGTCCTGTGCCCTTTGACCTGTTCCTATCAGTTTTTGAGTACTTCTTTGCTTTCTGGCACAATAAAATGTCCCAGGATCATTTTGTACTTTCTCTGTTGCAGACTTGGAATCAGCCATTTCTCTAAGGAATTCTCGTTTCTTTGATTGGGAGATGTGGAGGAAGAAAGATTTGGGGATAATTAAATATAAAAAAATTAAATCATGAAAGAACCATAGATGAATAGCTATATAATCTTTGGGTGAGAAAGAACTTTTAAATATAACATCAAAGACAAACCCCATAGATTTTAACTGTATACAAATTTAGGACCTTCTCTAGGAAATCATCATAAATAAAATGTTGAGAGGTCTCAAGGCTCATTCCTTGGATTTCTTCTCTCTATCCACAGTTCTTTTCTTTGTTATCTCATTCACTATTATGGCGTTAAGGACCATCTGTGTTCTGATGATTAGCAAAATTATGTACCCAGCCTGAACTTCTCTTCTGGATCCCAGACTAGTGTGCTCAACTGCCCGTTCAACATCTTCACTTAGATACCCACTATGAATCCCAAACGTCTCTCTCCCTCCACAGCTTAGTCAGATCACACCAGTTCTCCATCAGGATCACCCCTACCCCATCCCATTCTTTCATATATCTTGGAAAAGAAGCCCATGTCCTTATAACAGCTTCCATAGCTCAACATCATTGGTTCTTCACTCTGGCTTCACATTAGAATCATCTGGAAACTTTAAAAGAAGTAGAGATGCCTGGAACTGGGCCAATTAAATGGCAATCTCTTGGAGTGGAGGAAGGCTCCCGGGGGTCCTAAGTCATGGACAGAGTGGAGAACTCCTGCCCTACGTGATCCGCCCCATTACCTCTCTGTCCTCATCTACAATCTTCTCCTTCCTTCCTTGTTTACTCCATTCCAAGTGAGCTGACCTTTTCGCTATTCTCGAACACATCAGGCGTGCTTTTGCCTCAGGGCCTTTGCACATGCTGCTTCCTCCTGACCAGAACCTCTTTCCTAAGACATCTGAATGGCTTGGCTCCCTCACTTCCTTCAAGTCTTGCTACGATGGCCCTTTCTCAGTGAGGTTTTTCTTGTTTAGAGTTACAATTCTTATCTAGCTACCAGCATTTTTTGTCTCTGTTTCTTGTTTTATATATATATATTTTTTTTTCCTGTAGCACCTCAATAATCTGACATTTTATATATGTATGTATGTATGCATGCATGCATGTATGTATGTATTGTATGTGTTACTCTTCTAGAGCAGGGGTAGGCGAACTGCAGCACGTGGGTCAAATCCAGCCCACAGCCTGTGTGTGTACTAGTTAGTGCAATAAACTATAGAGGTCTGGCTGGAACACCCTCCTGCACCTCTGTTTTCTCCTCAGCTCTCAGTGTCTGCTTCCTCTGTCCCACCTCCCAGCCTCCCAGGACCCACTGGCTGTCACCTACATGCTTTTGGCAACGCTCAGCACCCAGCGGTGGAATCTCCATCTGGGAGACAGTGACGAGGCAGGTGGCCACCCCACTAACCAGCTGCTCTAGCCTAGATGGCCAGGATGTCCTAGAAGAGCAAAGTCAGTTTTCATCAGGTGTGGCTGTCACTGGGGCAGAGAGTGAAGCTGACCGTTGCCACTGCTCCCCCTCCTGCCTGCCACCACCCCCCCCCCTTCCTGGGGATGATTGCTCCTGTTCCCAAGAATGTCTACAGTAGACAACCACCAGCACAAATTGTGCTTAGCGCTCAGAAACCGGAGTAGGGTGGAGAGGAACAAGTTTTGTCTCTTTTACGTAAGTATCTACATTGAATTGGTCTGTGGTGGAAAGTATTTAGTATCCGGTCCTTTTATAGGAAAAGCTCATGGACTCCTGCTTAGGAGTATAAGCTCCATGAAGGCATTTTTTTTTTAATGCTTATTTATTTATTTTGAGAGAGAAGATGAGAGAGAGCAAGAGCAAGCAAGCAGGGGAGGGGCAGAGAGAGAGGGAGAGAGAGAATCCCAAAAAGGTTCTCTACTATCAACATAGAATCTGATGTGAGACTCCATCTCATGAATCATGAGATCATAACTTGAGCCAAAATAAAGAGTTGGACGCTTAACTGACTGAGCCACCGAGGGCATGGTTTTTAAATCTTATTTTGTTCACTGATGATTCTTTTGTATCTCACAAGGTGTCTGGTACTCACATAATTATAAAGCAAACGATACACTAGGTAAATATTTGTATCACATATAGCAAAATCCTTACAATACAAAGAGCCTGCAAAGATTACTAAGAAAAACATGGACATTTTAAGAGAAAATCAGAGAAAGACAAGAAGATAAAGATTCACAAAGTAGCAATACAATGACTGATAAACATATGAAAACTTTAATACCAATCAAATAAATCCCAAATAGAAAAAGATAAGGTTCACTTATCAGACTGGCAAAGACTAACACGACAAGAATTGTTTTTGAGGAGGACTATCTGAAATGGAGCCTTGTAAACCCCTGGTTTGTGTATTAAATTCTGGATAGTGAGATCATGGGTGATTTTTTTTTCTTTTTGTCCTGTATGAATTTTTGAATTTTCTACACTGAGAACATGTTACTTAAGTACAATTCATTTTGAAAATTATTTCTAGAAAGTGGAAAAACAGTAGGAAGGACATTCAAGGAAGAGCGAACTGCCAAAAGATTTCTTGCGCATCTTAAAGTGGGATGAGGAAACCTGAGGGTCACGGGAAATAGGGATATTGTGACCCTAGACAGAGAATATGGTGCTTTTGGTGAGGATGTGGTCTTAGAGTCATGCCTAAATTCTAGCCGTCAGCTGTCCTGGAGCACTCTTCCATATCTTCACAACACAATTCACAAGAAAAATGCTGGCTGGCGTAAAACTTTCCCCAAAGATGAGTAATAAACAGAAAGGAATCATTAAGAACCCTGTTACAATACAGAAAGGAGAAAAAAAATATAACAACTAAGGAGCTGATGAAGAACTCATACCAGAAAAGCAATTACTTCAGGAAACAGAGGAACATTTTGGAAAAATAGTCTGTCCATGATCACAAAGAGATTAATGAGAATATGAACTCTCCAAGGGACAATGGAAGAGCTCAGAGGAGGGAGAAAAGGTTGAAGAAGAAACATTAAGACAATGTAGAGAGATAAAAAGTGAACTGACAAAGATAAAAAAATAGAAATATAGGGTAATCATACATGTGTTGGGAAGACAGAAACCTTATTGGTAATCAGAAAAATAGAGCAGGTTTTTTTAAGCACAGTAAGATGCGTAATAGAGAAGTATGAGAAAAATCTTATAAAATGTATTGGAGAGCAGATAGAAAAAATAGGTGGTGTTCAAGACAGATTAAAGCACTCCAGCATCTATGTAATTGTTGTTTCAATAGAAGAGCCAATTAGAGTCAATAGACCAAATAGATGGAGTAGAAAAAAAAAAAATAAAAAAGAAAAGAAAACTGCCCAATAAAGGGAGACCTGAATGTAAAGTTCCAAAGGACACATTATGTTCTGGAAAGAACACATCCCAGTCAAGTAATTATGAAAGCTAAAGAAAGAATCATATGGGCATCCATGCAGAAAAAGCATCACTCACAAGGGAGAAAACAGTATCAACTGGCCTGAGGCTCATCCCTAGTAATATTCAGTAGCCAAAGTTAGTGGAGTATTGTCTACCGAGTTCTGAGAGACGTGGAACATAGCAAGCTCTCACTCAGGCAAAGTGTCACTCAAGTCTAAAGGCAATAGTCATTCCCAAAGATAAAAATATGCCAAGACTTGACACCCCTAAGTGTTTCTTGAGAAACTATCCAGTCATGGAATCCAATTGATCAAGAGATGAATCTAAATAAAGAACTGTGGAATGGAGAAACCATCATATTAAAGGGTGGGTTATGAATCTTGAATAAATTTACATATGGAACCATCATGTTTATTTTACAGATATAATATTGAAAATATGAAAATTCTTGTTGTTGCAAGCCACTGAGATTTGCATAGTCCTGCAGCCTAAACTAGCACAAGCTAATTGATATACCAATATTGGCCTAATAAACCAAAGTGTATTTCAGTGAGAGACTCAGAGACCTTCTGGGAAGGAATGTGCTCTAAGATTAGAGAGCTTCTGGTTGGCCTTGGAGAGCCTAAGGGAGTCTAATATAGGGTGTTATCTATTACTTAAATATGCCCTTGGCCATGTCCCATGAACTCATCTCTTGTCCTTGGGAGAGAGCTGCAATACAAATAAAAGCAAAATATCTATTTTATTAAAACTGAGCAATTTTGTGGATAGAGCAATGAGCTTTGAGATCCTCTCCCAGAATGTAACACAAAGGGGAGAGAGAGATTCTATCTCTGTCTGCTCTGGACTTGCTGATGGCTTTGCATCTTGGGGGTTCAGTGCCCACTGGGAGTACTGCATACAGGAGCCACGCTCAGGGTGAGATCAGAGCCCAGTGGGAAATGGCAAGTGGTTGCGCAGAGCCTTGTGTTAGACCGTGGATCTGGCCTGAGCAAGCAATGTAGCAATGATGGTTTCAGTTGCAAGTATGGAATTACGAAATATCTAGCAATGCAGTGAGCTTCAGGTAGCTTAATCTAGGGGCCCAAGGATGTCACTCAGGACTTGATTTCTCTTCATCTCTTTTTTATTTCCATGAGATTAGCTTCATCCTACAGCTGGCTCCCTTCGGGTTTGTAAGAGGGCTGCCTCCAATCCTAAACTACATCAAGCAGGTGAGCAAACAAAAACACTGAGCACAGAACACAGTTCCTCAACTTCATTCTAATTGGGCCAGTTTGGGTCATATATCCAAACCCGTAACTGTGGAAGGGGATGACATTATGTAATTGGCTTAGACCAGCCGTTCGCAACCGGGGACAGTTTTGCCTCACGGGGGACGTCTGGCAATGCCTGAAGACATTTTATCACGGTAGGTGAGTGTGTGTGACAGGCACATAGTGAATAAAGGCTAGAGATGCTGCTAAATATTCCACAATACACAGGACAGCCCCATTCCCCATTCCCAACAAAGAATTATCCAGCCCCAAAAGTCCATAGTGCTGAGGCTGAGAATCCCTGGCTTGAACCAATCAGGAGCCCCCCCTTACAATTGAGATGAGTCGGGACAATTCAAACTGTTTGACTAGTACACATGCAGGAAGGGTGAAGTGGATGCTAAGAAGGCAACATGATCCTCTCCACAAGTGCCCAGCAGACCACTAGGTGGCAACTGGACTTGTGTGTGAGCATAGGTGAGACACTCCTGGGGACTACCAGAAGTTCTTGCAGTGGAGATGTAAGATGCCAAAATCTTGCATGACACGGACCACAGAAGTCAGGGGTATTATCAAGAGGGCTCTCTCCTTTGTTCCTAGAGGTCAGTGAGGCTTTGGCCAGCCCAGGGTACACAGTTGTAGGATTTTGGAATAAGACCTGGAGGCTTGGGTATCATTACCTGCCTGAGTTGGGGAGGATGGACTAGGCTGGGCAGGAGCTGGAGAGGGGGGCAGCTATCATCAAAACATGAGGGCTGCAGGCTGGGCCAGGGATGGCTATCTGCTCCCAAAGGTGATATGGATCCTTTGATCCAGCAGGGGACTGATATCATCAGATTTGCATTTCATAAAAATCACTCCTGTGTGGAGGATGGGTTGGAGTGGGGCTGGGGATGGGGTGGGGGGGAGGCAGCGGTGGGACGGCCAGTAGGAAGACCAGGTAGGAGACTACAATGGGGCCCTGGGTGAGGACTAAGAAGGGAGTGGAGAAGAGGGTGTGGGGTAGAGAGCTCCTAAGGAGGAGGCACTCAGATGATTCAGAGATGGGTTGAATGAGGAAGGTAAAGGAAAGGAAGGAGTGCGAATACTTCCCACATTTCTAACCCTAACTGTTGATTGGTGGAACCACCCAAAGAGATGAATCTCAAAGGGAGGGGGTGCTGGGGCAGTGGCTTGGAGAGGAAACAATAAGGTGGGGTTTCAATCTGAACCTTAGGAGGGTCATCATCTGATTAATGGAATTGAATCAGTGAAGGGTCTACATGGAAAGGGAAAAGAAAGTTGAAGAATGCCAACATCTGGGGACATCTGGGTGTGGCGGCAGAGGGGTGGGCAGTGGCCAAGAGGAGAATCCAAGAGACAGAAACTCAGGGGAAGTAGGGCTTTCTGTATATGGGATAGTATGAAGAAATTGAATAAGATGACGGGGCGGGGGAGGGGAGGGAAGCAGCTATTGAATTCAGCACTGGGAGGTCATGGCGACCTTGGGGAACACTTCTTGCACTGACGTCCCAGAGGTCAGATTGCCAAGCACAGGGACACAGTGGGAGATGGGGAGAGGGAAGAAGCCAGTCCAGACCCTCTGGGGAGAAGCTCGGAAGGGAAGGGAGCAAAACAAGACGGTGGCAGGCTGGAGGGAAAATTGGACAGACAGGATTCAGGCATATCTGAAAGCTACTTCTATTACATTTTAAAACCAATTTAATCAGGAGTTAGATGGTTACATTAACACAGGGCTTCCCCTGAGGGAAAAGAAAGTGAGTGTTAATGTAGACTTGTAAAAACTTAGTGCTTTTGGGGTGCCTGGGTGGCTCAGTTGGTTGAGCGTCTGACTCTTGATTTTGGCTCAGACATGACATTGATCCCCACGTTGGGCTCTGAACTGGGCCTGGAGTCTGTTTGGGATTCTCTCTCTCTCTCTCTCTCTCTGCTCCTTCCCTGCTCTTACCTTGT
Organism: Prionailurus viverrinus; assembly: GCF_022837055.1. Taxonomy (NCBI): domain Eukaryota; kingdom Metazoa; phylum Chordata; class Mammalia; order Carnivora; family Felidae; genus Prionailurus; species Prionailurus viverrinus. The sequence continues at coordinate 89,151,601 of NC_062563.1, read as the reverse complement.
CTCTCTCAAAATAAATAAACTTTAAAAAAAAAAAGAAGAAAGTTATAAGAAAAAATTCAGTGCTTTTAAACCAATGTTTTTAGCTTTTGTATAGTAATCTGGCATTTTTTATGTAAAAGCAGTACATGTTACTTAAAACTCAAGCCTTAATTTTGACAGCAGGACAAAATGATGATGTTTTATGTTAAATATAGTTTATAAATGTATTTTTAATTTTTTTAATGTTTATTTATTTTTGAGAGAGGAAGAGACAGAGCGTGAGTGGGGGAGGGGCAGAGAGAGAGGGAGACACAGAATCCGACGCAGGCTCCATGCTCCAGGCTATCAGTACAGAGCCCGACTCGGGGCTCGAACCCACCAACCGTGAGATCATGACCTGAGTGGAAGTCGGACGCTTAACCAACCGAGCCACCCAGGCGTCCTATAATTTATAGATGTATTAAATGCACATAAATTTAGTATATATTAAATTATTTTAAAATGTATTTCACTATTTCTCTGTTGGTGAAATTATTTTATTGTGTTTATTAAGATGTTCAGAACTTTCATGCCAAGGGAAAGAGCGCCGGGGAGAAGAGGAGGGTCCAGGAGAGAATGAGATGCTCTGCTCCAAGTTCACAGTTCCCCCGGGACCGTGGAGCCCCCTCTTCAAGCCCAGGGAACCTTCTAATTTCCTGCACATTTGGAGGAAGAGGTGCCTAAGGCCAAAAGATGAGCAAGTCCTTCCAGCTGAAGCCAGTCATCTCCAAGCCCAGGGCCTCCCTCTCACCCTTCACGTGAGATCATTTTTGGGAATCTTATCACTAACTGTTTCATATTCATGTTTCAAAATATGCAGTGGCAATACATTAAGAATTCTTGGCCTATAGTAGAGTCGTTTCCTCATATGAGGCTGAGGAGTTTGGACTTGATCTTACAAAATGAGTGAGAAATTGGCTGCCGTGCTAACAGTGCAAGCAGGCCTCCTCCTGCTGTTCTTGGGCCGAATCTTCCCTTCCCTCGGGTGAATGATCCAGAACCAGTGCAGATGTTCAATTCCACCATTGCCCTTTTGAACTTGATTACTCAGACAATACCCAACAACTGCCCCAGGGTAATCAATGATGTGCTGATATCCTGTTGGGAAGTTGCCGTCGTGAACGGCAGGCCTGGAGACAACTGTGCATTGCACAATGCCGGGTCATCATGGAAGCTGGGAGAGGATCAGGAAACTGGGGCAAATGTCACTCTGAACTTCAAAACTGGAGAGAAGATGGATTATGGCAGAAGGTATCATGCCCAAGGAGGCTCCTTGATTGGATGGGTAAAGACGCAGTTTGCAAATCTGTAGAAAGAAGAGTGGTCACTCCTGGGAAGACTTGTGAGATTCCCTCATGTTCATTTTTGATGGTTTGTGAAGTAGGAGGTGTGGGAGGGGATGTGTCCATTGCACTCAAAGTCTTTCAAGTCACCCCGGTGGTGCCAGGTGGAGACCTGGGGGCTGGGATGACCTGGCCCTTCTCTGACCCTGCTTCTTTCCACTGCTTACAGTTGAGACCAGGTGGATGTCTAGCTACCTGGAAGGTTGATTCACGAGTCAATCCCAACCAGGGTTTTGGAAAATGTAAGGAGTCTGGTTGGTTTGTAATTGGATAAGGCAGCACGGTTATCTCTCCTTTTTTGGCTTACCTAAAGCCCCAGATCTAGAGATTAGGGCTTGCCTTGAACCCAGTCTAACCTAAGGTCCCTCTTGTCTCTGAGCCCTTTCAGGAACTCCATTCCATCCAAGTGTTGGGCCTGTGTCTTGTCTTTACCAGTAAGCTGCATCCCTTTTCCCAGTGAGCCCCATGCTGTGCAGTCTGGCCTGCCAGGATTGTCACAGACATCTGTGGCTTAGTCCTCTTTGGCCGCTCCCCTGGGCCTCTCCAAGGCTGGCCTGCCTGGGCAGTCTCTGCTGCCTGTCTTGCCCTCTTTACTGGCCCAACTGTACTTCCTGCCTCTGATGACCACCGGTTTCTCCCTAGCAAATGGCTGCCCCAGAGTCATCTCTAGTTCCAGATCCCAGACCTCCCATAGCCTATAAGCCTCTAGCCCCTGTTGTCACAGGTTGGGGCCAGAGGGCTAGTCTGTGGAACTCTAGGTGCCTGCCATCCCCATCCCCTCTTCTGAGGAAAGCAGCCTTGGGCAGTTCCTTGCAAGTGAATGCTGGGCATTATGGTCTGGGACCCAGCTCCTCTCTGGGCACAAACGGCTGGCCCAGGAATCACTACTTGCATCCATAGAGGCCATCTATTGGCTGGATGCAGGGGAGATGAGCTGCCCATGAACTACCCTAGTGGTACGATTTTGCCCACAAGGGTGTTGCATATTGGATAGTGATGAGCTGGTCCAATCAGATCTTCTCTATTGGGAATTTCAAAAGTGAGGTAATTCATAAAAGTTAGGCAGTGAAAAGGAGAAACAAAGGCAGAGGAAGGGGCAGGTGGGATGCCTGGCTCCAGAGATGGGGAGACACAACTCTGCAGCCATGTTGAGTCTTCTGGGGATCAGTCTGGTTCCCCCTCCCCCATCCCCCCACCCCCACCCCAGGCTTGGCCGAGGCAGGTTTTTCTCACTTCCACATCTCCCAAGGTTACCTTGAGCCAGGCTTTGTTCCTACTCAGCCTCTCCAGGGGTGAATGGCCACACCCAAAGGGTGCTGATTTAGGAAAAATTGAGGTCAGATGGAGGGAGGTTTCAACAGAATGTCTCAGCCTGTTTAATGATTTAGTAGCTAAGGAGATGAAGACATAGATGACAGGCTTATCACACGAGGGTGTGACCAGGATTGAGAGGGATAAAAAAAAAAATGGGTATCAAGGTCAAAGGTCAAAGAGACCTAGTGTCAGGCTGGAGAAATGGGCCAAATCCAGTGTGATGACACTCAAAAGACAGATGGGAAACGCTCCCTCCAACCATACCGCAGCACTACTGCACTTAAAAAATACTTGGCGTGTCTCATTGAGCACAGGAAAATAGTCCACAGGGTGAGGAAGTTGCCCCAAAGGGAAAAAGCCAAAATGTTTGAATCTTACAAGAATAAGAATATGGCCTCTAGTTCAACCTCCACCAATGGCCTGGGACAAAATGGCATGGCCCAGGAGGCTTCACGGAGCTGCTCTAGTAGTGGGTACTTATGAGACAGCTAAGGGGCCAATGGTGCCCAGGGTGTCATCCTAATTCTTCCCTCTCTCCTAATCCTTCCTTCCTTTCTAATCCATCTATCCATCCTTCCTCCCTTCCTTCTTAATCCTTCCTTCTTCCCTCCCTTCCTCCTTAACTCTCTTCCTTCTTTCCTTCCTTCCTTCCTAATCCATCCTTTCTCCCTCCCTCTTTCCCTTCCTCCTTCCTTCCTTCCTCCTTTCCTCCCTCCATTCCTTCCCTAACTCCCTTCCTTCCTTCCTTCCTTCCTTCCTTCCTTCCCTCCTCCCTCACTCCCTCCCTTCCTTCCTCCCTGACTCTTTTCCTTCTTTCCTCCCTTTCTTCCTAATCCTTCCTTTCTCCCTCCCTCTTTCCCTTCTTCCCTTCTTTCCTTCCTTCCTCCTTTCCTCCCTCCATTCCTTCCCTAACTCTCTTCCTTCCTTCCTTCTTTCCTTCCTAATCCTCCCTCCCTCCCTCCCTCCCTCCCTCCCTCCCTTCCTTCCTCCCTTCCTTCCTCCCCTTATCAAACACTGATTGAGAGCACCTCCAGTCTGGCACCATGGTAGGTAAGTGGCCTCACAAGGGAACAAGGAGGCCAAAGAAGTTTCACAGAGAAGTTTGTGTCCAGAGGAATGAGTAGGAGTTTAGTTTTGTGAGGCAGATTTAGGAGAGTGGGAGGTGTGGGAAGGGCATCTTTGTTTGAGAGAAGTTTGAACCGGCTGGAAGCAAGACGAAAAGCCGTGATCACACAGTGGGAGACAGACCAAGGACTGTGGCCTTTATCCTGAGGTCAATTACTAAAACTTTTTAAGCAGGGGCAACACAACCACGTCTGAGATTAGATAGATGACTCTGGAGGCAGGATGGCAAGTGGACTGGAGAGGAAAAAGATTAAGGGCAGGTAACCAGAATGGCAGGCTTCCTTCTTGCTGGCAGAAGCCATCCTCTGGGTAAAGGGCTGGAAATATTGGACACCTGCTTTCCCAGCCTCCTTTGCAACTAGATATGGGCATGTGACCTTAACTGGACAATGGAACTCAAGAGAATCCTCCTGGGAAAGGGGTTTCCAGGAAAATAATCCTTCCTGATAAAAAGATAAAATTGAGGTAAATATCTTTTTTGCCTTTAGACTTTGCCTTGTAGAATGTGTCGTTGGGGTCCATGGCAGTTGTCTGTTACACTTCAGGGGAGAGCCGCAAGAATGGAGGCAAGGCTGACCCTGAGCCCTAACATCACTGCTTAGCTAGTACTGGGTTTGCACGTCTCCTGGCAGCCCATCATGGAGTAGTGGCGGCTAACATTTACTGAGAGCTATGCCAAGAACTTTGCGTGTATTGAGTCTTCTCATATTAACTTCGTAAGGAAATCAAAGCCCTAACACACGTGTTATTACTCTACATGCAATACATGTAGGTATTTCCTCATCTGTATGATGCACAGAGAATCAAAGTGACTTTGGCACAGAGAATGCCCAAGTCCACACACAGGTAAAGAACCAATATTCCACATCTCACTTGGTTAAGCCTCTGTTGGCTGGGCATCCTGTATCTGACAGCCGGAGGCATCCTGACTGGTGGAGGCAGCTACTGTTGTGGTCTAGGTAAGAGAGGGTCGGGCCATGAGCTGGGGCGTTGGCCCTGGAATGGGAGAGGAGAAGGGTTAGAGACACATGGGGGGCGCACTTGGTGCCCTGCTGGCTGGGAGTGCTGAGGGAGAAGAAGGGGTACAGGAAGAATTCCTGAGCATCATGAAGCTGTGGGAGTGAGATGGAAGGAGGCTGTGGCTGCTGCCCACCCAGGGAGGCAGGAAGCAGATGCGGGTGCATGCGTGTGCGTGTGCACGCGCGCGCGCGCGTGTGTGTGTGGCCCTATGTTCTGCTTCTCTTTGCATTCGGCAAGGTCAGCTTCTGGGTAAGGAGCTGGGGGAGAGTGAGGTCATGGTCAGGGAGGGGACTAAAGAATTGAAGGTTTGGAGGTGGTGCTGTTCCTCGGGGTACTCTGTCTTCTCACCTCCTCCCTAGCTAAGCACCTTCTCTCTCTCTTCTCTCTGCCCCCTCAGTGTGGACTGTGGGGGCTTGAGGGAGCCAGCCCGCCCATGGCGCTGTTGGGAGCTAGAGGCCTCTGAGAGTGCAGCTCCTGGGGATACGCAGACACTCAAAAGGAGGTTTTCTCCAGGCAGCCCTCCCAGACTGGTGGGGAGCTGGTGGGTTCCCACGGAGCTTATAGCTTACCCAGGAGCCTCGCTTCCTGGTACTTGACCCGGCTGCTACCTGTCATCACTTTTCTGATCCTTGCTCTGACCTCGGCATTTCTGGAACAGGTGCATATCTGGACGTGAAGATGGCTTCCTCCCCTAAGACTATGCCCTCCTTTCAGAGGCAAGCTCTAGGTAGGCTTGGGGGACAGCGGCTGGGGAGCCCCACAGAGGTTTGCCAGAGCCTCAGGGCAGAGACCACGTGAGGACCACGTGAAGAGGGGACAGCAGGCAGGTGAGGAGTCCTTCCAGGGCTGTGGGGGCCCTGCGTCCCACCTTCTGCTTTCACAGCCTGAGTCTTGGCTGAGCCCCATGTGTCTGCACCTGGCCTGGCTTGGGGGATGCAAGATGAGGCCTCCCCTGAGCCCTTGCGTCTCTAGCCTCAGGCACCTCACGAGCCTCAGGCAGCCGGGGTAAGCCGCCTCCTGGGAGGGGCGTGACAGGTCACACTCCTGCCCCGCAGTCCATATCATCTCTCAAGGGGGGACACGGCCATTGGGACCACATCCCTGGTGAGCAGCAGGACCGTGGGCAGAATGAATACTCCTGATGATCCAAGGTAGGCCCTGGAGCCAGACTGCTTGGGTTTCTGGGTTCAAATCCTAGCTCTGCGTGTGCCAGCAGCGTGGGTGTTTTTTAACCTCTCGGAACTTCCATTTCCATCGGTAAAATGGGGCTAATAATTGGAGCTACTGTAGGACATTGCTGTACGTAGTTAAATGAGGTGATCCATGAACCCGGTGCATTGAAGTCTCCTTAATGGTCGGTGGTATTTTATCCCTGGATGTTCCTGGCGGGGGCAGCCTCTGTCTCCCGCCTGCTCGGGGCACCCTCCATCCCAGGGTGCTGGCAGCAGACAGACAGGAGACAGCGCGATCTGAGGGCGGGATGTGCGTGTGTTCTCGGGGAGCTGATCCGTGAAGCAGACCCTGGAATTCACTACACTCATCTGCCGAATCCCAAATGGAAACAAATACAAATGCTCTTTATAAACAAAGACAGCGTCTTAAAAAGAGAACAAACCAATGAGCCGGTCTGAGCTGGAACCGGAGCTCTGGGTTTTGTGACTATTTTCTATCTAAACAGAAACTCCCCAGGCCCCGGACCTGACTTCCCTCCAGGCCTGGATGCCGGTGGCTGCCTGCACCTCCCTCTCCCGCAGCCCAGCCACGTGCCGGGGCCTCTCCAGCTGTGGGAAATTCTTCCAGCTTCCAGTGGCTTCTCTCACAGCGCCAACGGCCATAAGGGGAGATGATGTGGCCCGTGCCCCTGGGGGAACTGAGGTTAGGAGCCACGTTCCCTCCAGACCTGGGACATGTGTGCAGCTTAACAGTGAGGCTGAGGGTTCCCATGCTCCAGCCCCGCTTGACCACACCATCTCGGGGCAGAGGTCATCGTGGAAGAGTAATGTTACTATGTTCTTCAGCCTCAGCTCAGGATCCTGATCTCCCTGTCTGATCTCCGCTCCATCTCCCCACCCCCCAGCCCCCACCTGCTGGCAGCACAGGGTCTCCTGGGCCCACCCCCCAGCCCCTCCCCCCACTGGAAGGCCTCAAGGCCAGCCTCACACCTCGGAGGCCTGGACCACACCACGTCCCACCCTTCTTTCCTCACTGGCTGCCTCCTCACGTCAGGAGGCTGCAGGAGCCTTCTCAGCAGTGATTTACTGGCCCCACAAACATTTATTGGCTGCTACTAAGGCCTAGGCACCAAGAATCGCCTGGGAAAGCCAGGGTCCCCTCTCCCGGCCTCCCCACCAGGCCGTCTCCACCCTCTGACAATGACAACCCCCTCCCGAACAGCTCTGACTGTGTGCCTGTCTCCACACTGTCCCCATTACCAAGAGGTGGAGATCAGGTTCCTTGGCAGGCCTTCAAGGCTCCTCGCAGTCTTTCTAATTTTAACTTCTCTTTCCGGCTTGCGTACATTCCGCCACCTTCCAAGTTCAGCAGGCATCCTCTTCTGACCATCGGATTTCCCTAGCACCCTCAGGGGGTAGTGGGCCTGTGCATTCACTGCTCTGGAATTGGGCCGTGGGTACTCGGGCCTCAGCTCACACTTCTCAAAGTGTGGTCTTCTCCCCCCGCCCCCCCCCCCCCCCCCGGCGTCGGACTCTCCTGGGACACTGGCTAGGAAGGCAGACTGCTGGCTCCCCAGGCCCCTTCAGCAGACCCCCTGGCAATGGGGAGTTGGTTCTTCAGCCAGCTGCCCTGGGGGTCGCTTTGGCTGACGTTTGAGGAGTCCTGTGGGACTTTGGGGGTGACTGAAAGGTGGTGGGGTTACTGTCTCTCTTGTCTTCATCCCTCCCGCAAAGCCCAGTGCAAATGGAGCTCTAAGAAAACCGTGTTCCACGTGAGGCCTGACCTGCCACGGGATGGGGCTGCCTGCAGATGGCCACACTCACTTCGGCAGTGACCGTGTGGGGTCACACACAGGAGGGAACTTCAGAACACCAGTTTCCTTACTTAAAGGGAGGCAAGAAGATGGATGAGAGGTTTCTGGGGCAAGGCTCCATGCTGGGGGTCCCCAGACTTACGACGTCCCCGGCCAGATGGGTAGAGGATCTTTACCCAACCTTCATCCTGGGAGTGAAAATTGCGGACACACCTATGAATCTTTTTTTTTTTTTTTCTGAGAAGGTGACAAATGTGTGGCCTTAGCAGGGAGAGGCCAGCTGCACGGCGATTCTTGGGGTATCATGGTCACGGCCGACACATCCTCCAAGCTGACCGTTAATCTGTGTGAACAGGTAAAATTGCACACCCACATCACACGCTGCACGGAGGTGCTGAAGGGGGGCTAGGCCGACAGGTGTGAGCCCAAGCAGGCGGAAGGTGGGCTGGCATATGCCTCCCTGTCCTGCGTCCGTGCGGGCTGACACAAGAGCAACGCTGGCCTTCTGTCCTCCGGCCGGCTTCGGGCGTCCAGTAGCCACAGCTCCACGGGGCCACCCCCACCGCCCGCAGCCCCTCTTCCCCAAGGCCTGGCTTGCTCTAATCCTGTTGTCAGCACTCTGTCGGGGCCAGAAAGCCGTGGTTACCAGCAGCACTCAGAGCAGCAGAAAAAGAACAATGCGTGACTCAGTTCCACGCTTCTGTTGTGGGTTCTAATTTTAGGCCATTGTTCCATTCCTCTCTTTGCCTTTCCCAGAATTCTAACGGGTGGGGGCAGACCAGCTTGCCAAGATGGAGACCAAGAAGGGGTGGGGTGCAGGCAGGGTGAGAGGTGGGACTGAGGCGCTTGCTCGGAGGACCAGGCTGGGAGTGGTGGCTTGGTCAGGCCTGGGGCTCTAAAGAAAGAGGACCCTTCTGGCAGGGGTCTCCACCGCCCTCCAGAATGGCCCGAGGGTCGGAAACCTGTGGCTTTGACCCTCGCAACCCCTCTGATTACTCAGCTATGCCATCTGAGCTTCAGGGAGGGGGATCTGGAAACCCCAGAGCTCTGAGTCACTAGGGTTCGTAGGCGAGTAAGAAGCCCCACAGACCTCAGAGAGACACAAAGCTCACGGGCTGGTGTGTGAGCACTCGTGTGCTTGCGGTTCACGGGCCCAGTGGCTGCAGCGCAGGGTGGAGAAGGGTTCCGTGGCCCCTGGCTTATCGTCACCCCATCCTGGAGGGATTTGCAACTGCCTTACTCCACAAGTGGTCCCGGCACGAGGGTGGACACCGGGGTTGGAGCATCACTGCCAGGAATCCCTCCAGGCACTGCTTCCTTCCTGGGCTCCCGGGCATGAGCGCCGCTTACGAAGGATGGGTGCAGAGCTGTGTTTGGAGTCCAGCTGCCTACGTCTTGGTGCTCCCATTCTTTAGAGCCTGCGTTGCCCCGGAGCAGAACGTGGTGTGTGACTCATAGCTCCTTGCAGTCTGATACGTGTGCGCGTGTGTACTGTGTGTGCGAACGCATGTGCATACTAGAGCAGTAAATCCCTCTCCAAATTGTGAATAAGCATGGTCCTTTCTGGAAACCAGCTTTGGGCTGGGAGGTGAACCGCCTCACCTCAACTCACCCTTTCTCCCCCTCGCTTCCTCTGAGGTGCAATCTGGTGGAAAGAGCGGTGGAAACCCGAGGGCCCAGGCATCCAGCCCCACCCTTGGGCTAGATCTGTGGCCCTGGGCAGTTTCTTGTTCTCTCTGGGCCTTGGTTTTCCTGGAAGCAGGAGGCTTGTCTGTCCTTTGTTCTCTTCCTCCCTCCCTCCCTTCCTGCCTTCCTTCCTTCCCACCTTGTTTCCTTTCATCCCTCCCTCCTTCCCTCCTTTCTTCCCTCTCTTCTTCCCTCCTTCCTTCCTTGCCTCCTTCCTTCCCTCCCTCCCTCCTTCCCTCCTTCCCTGCTTCCTTCCTTCCTTCCCTGCTTCCTTCCTTCCTTCCTTCCTTCCTTCTTTCCTTCCTTCCCTCCCTCCCTCCCTCCTACATTCCTTCCTTTCTTCTTTCCTTCCCTCCCTCCCTCCCTCACTCCCTCCTTCCCTCCTTCCTTGCTTCCCTCCTCCCTCCCTTCCTTCCTTCCTTCTTCTTTCCTTCCTTCCCTCCCTCCCTCATTCCCTCCTTCCCTTCTTCCTTCCTTCCTTCCTCCCTCCCTTCCTTCCTTCCTCAGAGACCTTGGTAGGACACTAGACCTCTGTATGTGGCTGTTGGCCCTGGGGAGATTTCTTTGGCAAATGGAGGTGGCACCTCTCCTCCCTGGCTGACTCAGGCAAAGGGGCACAGCAGGCTGGGTGCCCAGAGCCCCATGAGGGCTTGTGAGGGCTGGTGCCCCCTCCCACCTCCCTCCTGCTCTCTTTCCCAGGGGGCTCTCTTCCTCCAAGCCTCCGGCCCCTTCACCCCTCATTCAGTGATGCTCTCTTGGCTCCCATGCTCTCCAGACTCCACCAACAGTGTGTGCTCATCCCTTTTCACTAGCTTTAGTATTCATTTTCACCCAATTCAGTGCCTCTTTTCCCTTACCTCATTCTTTCTCAAGATCAGAAACACTTACTCTGTCTCCTCCCACGCAAATTCCGTGTCCCCCTAATGTCAACACAAGCCATGTCTCCATTTGCTCCAACGCATGAAGTCTTTTTGCACTTCTCCTGGCCCTAAGTGGACTGTCCCATTGATTCATTGCTGTGTACAACCTGACCCCAACTTCAGAGGTTTAAAACAGCCGCCATGTTATTACATCTCACAATTTTGTGGGCATTCTGGGTGGCAGCCCGGCTTAGCCAGCCTGCACTCAGGAGGTGGGAATTAGATTCCGCTCCCAATGGGGGCACTCACAGAGACTTTCGAGCCTTCTTTCATCTACCACACCATCTCTCAATGTCTCGAGTAGAGGCCTCTCGGATTTTGCCCTTGTCGATGTGCTGATACTTTGTAACTCTCCCAGGTCCCTGATGGTCTTGGTTTTCTAAACTAGGCTGTGCACTCTCCCCTGGGAGGGAGGGGAGGGAAGTCTTGGTCAGATGCTGCAGGCAGAGGCTATACTCAGCAGATGTTGTCCAAAAAGAGCAGGAGAGGTCCCCACTAGCTGGAACGGGGTTGCACAGAAGTCAACAATCATGCTGATGACACATATCATCCGAACACCAGGTACAAGCACGGGACCATGAAATTGCAGCTCAGAGGCCTTGTTCTAGGGAGCGGTGAAGTGGGGCCCCAAGCAGGTGAGATAACAACCACGTGTTCAGAACGGGCAGGGCACTTGCTGTCTCCAAGATGGCAGCTCTCACCCATGGACCCCTGGCTGCTGCTGGTTTAGAGTGGCACGCTGGAGTGGGACTGAAGCTTCTGATGGCATGGAGTATCAGTGCACGGGCCCTGGGGTCACCGTGCCTACATTCAGAACCCTGATCTGCCACTTGCTATTACGCAACCTGGACAAAGTTGCTGCATCGCCCTGAACTTCAGGTTCCTTCTCTTTAAGACAGAACAGGAAGTGGGCACCTATCTGAGCATGCTGTTGCAAGGATTTAATAAGATAATGAAGGTTAGCAGCTGTCATTATTGCCAATATTGGCCTTAATCATTAGGTTCCGACTAGGAGAGGGAAAGAAGAGGAAAAAGAAAAACTGCAGGAAAACTAATAATTGCAGAGATAAACTGCATGAAGAGAGAGTATTTAAGAGAGAATAATTAAGACATGAAGAGAGACATGAAGAGAGAATAATTTACAAGCTGTAGCACAAGTCAATTTACAATTGTCTTTGCAAATTTCAGCACCCCACTTACACGTGTATTTTATTTTGACAAAGTTATATATGTACATGACTAAAAAAGCCTAGAAGTTCTACTCCTCCCCAGTTCTGAGTCCCGCTTCCTAGAGATAGCCACGTTTAGCTCGTTCAGTGACATTAGTCTACATATTTTAAGATTTTATGCTTATGTACCTTTTTCTGGTAGATTTAGGTATTATGTATTGGTTTCCTGCTACAAAATGTGAGATTTGGGCTACCACCCCTCCCTCAAAACACAGACATACTTGCTCTCCTTCCAGGCTTGCACTAGAATTCTATCTTATTTTCTAATATCTTTTAAAAAAGGTATTTATTCATTTTTGAGAGAGAAAGTGTGAGCAGGGGCAGGGCAGAGAGGGGGACAGAGGATGTGAAGCAGACTCCGCACTGACAGCAGTGAGCCCGATGTGGGGCTTGAACTCATGAACCATGACATCATGACCTGAGTTGACGTCAGACGCTCCACCGACTGAGCCACCCAGGCACTCCTCTGATATCTTTTTGATTGGACTAATACTGAATCTTGACATTATGGCCATAAAATCCACTCTTCATGGCTGAACCATGTAGTGTACTATGATCACATTTTCTTGTGTAACTTTTTGTTTTCCCTGAGGTTAATAACTGTCCATTTTTGGTTGCTTAGTTTTCATACCTACAAATTATTAATCCCCTAACTCTCCAAAGGAAGTGAAAAATCCTCTCGACATGTCTAGACACATTGTAATTAACACTGATAGGCAATCAACTCCATTTTATTCTTGTCAACATCTTTCATCACATGTTGACAATCCTTGGCTGTTTGCTCACATTTAGGAATGGGGCACTATAAAATCTCCTTGGAAACTGGGTGGATGAAGCTTTTTGACTGTATGTGACAGTCTAGCACAATCTGTGTGGGCTGATTTGTTGGGGGTACCACTGACTGTCAGTGTGTGTATGCTTTTCCTCCTGGGCTAATTAGTTTAATCAGTGAGGGATCCACAGTCTTCTGCCCAGGTGTGAGTGTTATGTAAATCCTGTTGCAGAAATGTGGGAGCTAAGCTGGGGGAATGGACTGCACGCCCCCCTCCCCCTAGTTCCCTATTTATAGCTATCTGTGTGCTCCCAGTGCTTTTGAATTCAGAACTTCTCTGTTTCAATCTCCTTAGAGAGGGAGAACTCTCTTCTTGGGCCAGGATGGTAAAGGGCACTGGAGGTCTAATTACCCCTCAAAAGGCTTTCAACCAAACCTCTTATTTTCAGCCTCACCTGCACCCTTTTTTTCAGGGTAACCGGTACTTCAAATTGTCAGATTTTCAGGGGCTGATGCCCATATAACCTCCCTTTGGTGGTCCCCAACACTTTCTTTGGGTTTCAGCTTTCCCCAGTGTATGGCCAGTTACTGTTTTGCTATCCGCTTTCTGCCTTCCAATATTTGGTGACTGTTTATTCCTCTTCTACTCTATCTGTCTCTGTGGGTTTGTACATTAATAATTTATTTCACTTTTGTTTTCGTGGGACTTCTGAGAGAGTGGTTCAGTCTTCCATGTTTGATTGGAAGTCCTGGGGGTATCATTTAGTCACTTCATAGTGAGGAAACCTGAAGTCACAAAGGATGTGAGCCGTTCAAGGACGCATAAGCAGTGAAGGACCTGAACCCAGATCTGGTTCTAAACCTTGTGCTGTTTCTACTCTGCCACACTTGCTTGGCCCACCTTTTTGTTATCCTTCCAATGATCATTTATCAGAAGACAGTTTTGTTCAGTAGGATTTACTGAAGCTTCCAAGAGAGTATGGAGGGAGGGCTATATCACAGAGTATAACTCAATGCTGAGTACTAGGTGTTTTCATACTCAGTTATTCCCACCCCTGAGAATTTATCACTGACTACGCCTTCTCCTTTGGCCCCCATGCTACTCCCCAGTCTGGTCTTCTCTCCACTCTCTTGTCCTCTCCACGTTTTGGGTTACCTCATTCTCCTTTTCTCAAGCGGCCTATGAAAACTCAAAATTTCTCTCCCAGTTTTCTGTGGAACTATAGAGATATTTCTTCTATATTCTTTTCATACACAGAAATGACAGGCGGATGGAGGTGGGAAGGACTTGATTTTGCCTCAAAGAATCCCACTGTGTTAGGGTAAGATGGTAAATTTCTAGAAAAAAGACTCCTCAAGTATATGACTCCTCCTCCTTCTCTCATTTAAGGGGAGTGTGTGGAAATCTATGCTCCATCTAATCGTTTGGGGAACGAGGCTAACAGCAGCTCTGTCAACTTGAGCACTGGCCTCCCAGTGCGTTCTAGTCCTTGGCGTCTTCGTCAGCTGGAGGAACGTGGAGACGTGAGTGAGCAGGGACTGTGGGTCAGGCCTGGCAATGCTACGTATCCTAGCTGCTCACTTCTCTTGTGAGACTGGACATGTGGCCTTGCCTTGGGAGGCAGAGGGCACCAGGGAGTGTGACATCAGCCTGGGCAGCTGCTTCCCAGAAAGAACTAATACTGTAGAGGAACAGGAGAAGCTATTTTGGTGGTAGCTAATCGTTTTCGTTACAACTATCCAGGTATTATAGCTTCATATAACAATGCAAATTATGGGAGAAATGGAAATTAGCTTCCTAAATGGAATGCCACCCTCTGACAGGCAAAGGATCTCAAACCATAGTTGAGTTTTTGAAATGCCATTTGTTTTCTTTGTGGGATTTCTATCCATTTATCCACCTATCCACCCACCCTCCTTTATATATCTGGCATTAGGTCTTAAAACAAAGGAAAGAAGCCATCAGTCAGCCAGGAACTTACTGGAAAAGTCGGATGCTCTGTTTCTTAACGTCTCTACCCCTACACAGTTTCTCACCCTAGCCTCTGTGTATCTCCAGTTCAGAAGATTTTCTTAAGTTTTGCTTTCAGTTTGATATGAGTTTAAGAATACTGACTCTTCTTTTTCCCACTGCATATGCCCCTCAGCCCCGCACTCTTCTCCCCACCTGTATTTTTTTGGGCTCCTATAGGAGGTGTGCCTCTGGGGTTTGAGAACCACTGGGATTGAGGAAGGCGTAGCAAGTTTGTGTCTTGCATGGGAAGTAAGGGTACAGGTTACCTAGGAGACCTACAGAAAGCACAAGCTTAGAGCAGATAAGTACAAAACCAAGGCCTAGTTATGAAACAGCTGGGGTGACTGTGGAGTAGGATGGCAGGAGATGGAGAGGAGGCAAGAATTTCAATCCCATGAATGGTTTTGGAGGATGTGGTAGGTACCAGTGTGGAGAGAGATTGGCCAAGGCCTGAGGCTACAGCTTGCATTTGGTGGGGACATCTTTGATGCCATCGTTTCAGGTGGACAAGAGAGACAGTGACCTAGCCAACTCTGAGGTGCCACAAAAATGGAAATGGAATAGGAATGGGAATAGGGGTAGGAATAGAATAGGAACAGAAGTCTCTGTATGGGTCAGTCTTCACCTACTCCATCCATCCTCTTGGGCAACTGAAAGCCACCTTCAATGTAAATCTAGTAGAATAAAAGCACAAGAAAGATCAATTTTATCCAGGACTAAATAATTTTAATAGGAGCCAATATATAAACTATTGTTGACAGACCATATTATAAATCCTAATCCTGGAAAAATATATACACACTCTGTATAGGCAAACAAAATCATCAGACACACAAATAAATTAAGCGGCTCTAAACAAGGGATCCACTCAGAGAAATAGGAAAATATATATGAAAACATAAAACAAATCTATTCCATTAAACTCAGATTAAAAAAGAAATACTCGGGGTGCCTGGGTGGCACAGTCAGTTAAGCGTCCGACTTCAGCCAGGTCACGATCTCGCGGTCCGTGAGTTCAAGCCCCGCGTCGGGCTCTGGGCTGATGGCTCAGAGCCTGGAGCCTGTTTCCGATTCTGTGTCTCCCTCTCTCTCTGCCCCTCCCCCGTTCATGCTCTGTCTCTCTCTGTCCCAAAAATAAATAAACATTGAAAAAAAAAAAGAAATATTCTACTTTCATATTAGCAATGAGATGAAGGAGGAATCTGAAATCAGGGCCTAGCAGTAATTGAATCTATCTCCGGGGTGTTTTGTTGTTAATCGATAATTTTTTTTTTCTCTTCTGACAAGATCCAGGTGCTTAAGACTCTGTCTCCTGTCATCCCTCACCTCTGCAATTACTTTTGGTCTGCTTCTTCCTTAGGTAGGGTGTCTATGTGGTTGTCCAATTGACAATTTACAGCCTTGGGACTTTGCTTTTGTGAAAGTTCCAGCAAAAGTCACTCTCATTGGCCTGACCTCAGTCATTGCTGTCTCAGGCATATGGCCAGAGGATTGCCATGTTTTCATTGTCCTATGTCTGTTCACCCCTGGGATCTGGGATAGAGTCGTCTCCACCCAGCCCACATGAATGGAGGATGAAGGAGAGGTGGTTCCTAAAAAAGGAAGAGATGGGTATTGGGCCAGCAAAAACAATCGTTCACTTACCCAACCTAATTATTATTTATGTGGAAGGCAACACAGAGGCATTCTTAGATCTGCCAGGATTCAGAAAGTAAGTTGCTCATTACTCCTTCTGAGAAATTGCTTGAAGAAATGTAACTGAGAAATGAATCAAAATAAGAACTCCAATATGGAAGCTGCACTATAAAAGAGACGGTGGCAAGCCATAAAACTGTAAAACTTAAGTTAATGTATAAGTTATTGCTAGTAACATGGTTAGAAATGAATGAAATGAGGAAAACATTCTTTAGAGAGTTAACCAAAGTGAAAAGAGGTTTGTAGCAATAACCTACACCAGAAACCTCTGGTTATTCCAATGAAAATCCTTGGATCAGGTTAAGGCCGAAGGGAAATGCGTGTGAAGTTGGAACAGTAAGAGCAAACTGGAGTCCACCGGGACGCACAAGGACCGCGTGTGTCTCTCACCGCTCTGAATAGCTCGCACCAATGGGACATGCGGGAGGACCAAACTTCTGAGAAGGAGGAGGTGATCCAGCTGAGCCGAGGGCCACTGTCCACACCAAGGTCATCCGGAAGACACGCAGCGTCGGTGAACTGCAATAGTATTTGGCCCAGCACTGCGTTCCAAATCCCACGCGGACCTCTCCTGGGGCCGGCTCACCTCCCAGCTACCTAAGGAAGGGGATCCTGTGAAATGCAGCGCTTCCAGCTTAGCTAAGTGATTTCAGTAAAAACCCGTCACAAGAATTAAATAAGACAGAGACAGAGAAAGCAAATGCATGCAGTAGTTAATGAGGTAATTAAGAGAAGAGTAGTAATACAAACCTAATGAAAGGAAAAGGAAGAAGTTAATGCAAAAGCAAAACTTAATAAATTAGGAAAAGATTCAATAGACTTATTAAACAAACCAAAGTGTTCATTTGTGTAAAGACTCGTAAAATAAGACAATCTTTAACACTGCCAATGAAACAAAAAAGAACACATAAAATGTGATGAATGAGAAACAGCACAAAACCCTAGAAAAAGTGATTTCAAAAAAGAAGATAGCAATAAACAGTTGGAGATTCAAATTAAAAAGGCTAGTTGTAAGAGCATCAAAGCATTAAAATAATCAAGGATAAATATAACAAATTATGTGAGACACATGTACACCGAAAATTATAAAGCTTTGCTGAGAAATTGAATAGAGCTGCAATTAAAAGACAGATATGTCATGTTTGTGAACTGGAGGGCTCAATATTATTAAAATTTCAGTTGTTTCCCAGATAATCTATAAATGTAAAACAATCCAAACTAAAACCCCAGGAGGCTTTGTGGGGGGCGGTGAGGAGGGGTAGAAATGGACAAACTAATTCTAAAATTTGTATGGAAATGCAAAAGATCTGGAAGAACCAAAACAATTTTGTTAAAAAGGACACAGTTAGAGGACTTAATTAAACTTTGATTTTATGACCGTAAAACTCCAGTAATCAAGACAGTGTGGTATAGTTGTGAAGATACATGTACAGATCAATGGGACATATATGGTCAGGTGATTTTCTCCAAAGGTGCCAAGGTAATTAAATGGGGATTTATTTACTTTGAGAGGGCATATGGGCAAGTGGGGGAGGGGCAGACAGAAAGAAGGAGAGAGACAATCCCAAGTGGGCTCTGTCTCAAAGCCCCACACAGAGCTTGATCTCACGTTAGCCACAGCAAGATCCCGACCTGAGCCTATCATGTCAGGGGTCGAATGCTTAAACCAGCTGAGCCAGCCAGGTGCCCCAAATGGGAATTTTTAAAAAATAAAACACAGAAGTAGAACAATTACATATCCTTATGTGAAAAAGTGAGCCTTAATTCTTACCTCCATGCAACATAAAGAAATGAACATGAAATAGATCATAGACCTAAGTGTAAGAGCTTAAACTATAAAGCTTCTAAAAGAAAATGTGGAAGAAAATCCTTGTGATGTTGTGATGTATGGGTGATGTCCATATTTCTTAGGACACAAAAAACCCACAGAGTATTAAAGAAAAAAATATTAAATTGGACGTCATCAAAATAAAATCTTACTATTTGAAAGACACTTAAGAAATTGAAAATACATGCTACAGATTGGGGATAAAGTATCTGCAACTATATTTGTCATATAAAGAACTCTTAGGGGTGCCTGGGTGGCTCAGTCGGTTAAGCGTCCGACTTTGGCTCAGGTCACTATCTCACTGTCCGTGGGTTCGAGCCCCATGTCGGGCTCTGTGCTGACTGCTCAGAGCCTGGAGCCTGTTTCAGATTCTGTGTCTCCCTCTCTCTCTGACCCTCCCCCGTTCATGCTCTGTCTCTCTCTGTCTCAAAAATAAATAAATGTTAAAAAATAATAAAAAAAATAAAGAACTTTTATATGTTAATAATGAGAAGGCAGTTGCGTAAAGTGTGGACAAAACATTTGAATAAATACTTCACCAAAGAAGATATGTGAATAAACAAAAAGGCACATGAACAAATACTCAACATCATGAGTCAACAGGGATATATAAATTAAAATCACAATAAGATATCACCATGCACATGTTAAAATTAAAAAGACTGATCAAATTCTGTGTCTCCCTCTCTCTCTGCCCTTCCCATGCTCATGCTCGTGCTCATGCTCTGTCTCTCAATAATAAATAAATGTTAAAAAAAAATAAAAAAAAAAGGAAGGGACACCTGGGTTGCTCAGTCAGTTAAGTGTCTGACTTTAGCTCAGGTCATAATCTTGCGGTTTGTAAGTTCAAGCATTGTGTCAGGCTCTGTGCTGACAGCTCAGAGCCTGGAGCCTGCTTCAGATTCTGTGTCTCCCTCTCTCTCTGCCCCTCCCCTGCTCATGTTCTGTCTCTGTCTCTCAATAATAAATAAACATTAAACATTTTTTTAAAAATAAAATTAAGCAAAAATAAAATTAAAAAGACTGACCACATCAAGTGTTGGCAAAGATATGGAACAGTGGCACTCTCATACATTTCCGATGGGAATGCAGAATGGTACAGCCACCTTGGACACAGTCAATTTCTTATAAATTTAAACATATATTCCAGCAATCTTATTCCTGTTTATCCAAGAGAAATGAATGATGTGTCCACACATAGACTTGTACACAGAGGTTTGTGTGGCAACTTTATTTGTAATAGCCCCTGAGTTAGCTCTCTGAAGCAGCTGTAAGAAGTTACCAGAAACACGGTGGCTTACAACAGCACAACTTTGCTCTCTCACAGTTCTGGAGTCCAGATGTCCAGTTTCGCTGGGATGAAATCAAAGTGTGGGCGTGGCCCTGCTTCTTCTGGAGGCTCCAGGGAGAACCCATTTCTTGCCTCCCCCAGCTTCCTGTGGCTGCTAGCTTCCTCTGCTTGTGGCTGCATCAGTGTGGCACCTTGAAATTTCTGCCTGCTCAGCCTTCACACCTCCTCTGCTGTGTGTATCAAATCTTTCTCTGCCTCCTTTTTTTTTTTTAAGTTTATTTATTTTTTGAGAGAGACAGAGACAGCGTGAGTGGGGGAGGGGCAGAGAGAGAGGGAAAGAGAGAATCCCAAGCAGATTCTGCACCGTCAGCATAGAGCCCGATGTGGGGCTCGAACCCACAAAACCATGAACCCATGACCTGAGCCAACACCAAAAGTAGGACACTTAACCAACGGAGCCACCCAAGTGCCCCTCCTCTGCCTCCTCCTTATGGGAATACATGTGATTGCATTCAGGGCCCACCCGATAATCCAGGATAATGATTCCATTTTACAATCCTTAATTCAATCATATCTGCAAAGATGCTTCTTCCATGTGAAGTAGCATTTATAGATTCTAGGGGATTGGTCTGTGAATATCTTTTGAGGGGCCATTTTCTCAGCCTACCATAGCCTCAAACTGGAAATAATCTAAATTTGCATCAACTGATGAATGGATAAATAAAATTTAGTATATCCATATAATAGAATACTAATCAGTAACAAAAAGGGATGAGTTCCTGATACATGCATGCATGAGTCTCAGAAATATTACGCTGTGCAAAAGAAGTCAGATGGAAAACACAAATTCTTTCTGATTCTATTCCTACAAAATTCTAGGAAAGGCACAGCTACAGTGAGAAAAAGCAGAGCAGTGGTTGCCTGGGGCAGAGGTGGGGAGAGAGTGGTATTGACTATAAGGGGGCATGAGGAAACTTTCTGGCACCATGGAAATGCTCTATATTTTGGGTAGAGGTTACAAGAATGCATTAATTTGTTAAAACCCATCGAGCTCAACACTTACAATGGGAGAATTTTTTAACGTAAATTACACTTCAGTAAAGCTTATGCTAAAAAGGAAAAGAAATTTGAAAACCTAGAGGAATTCGTTGAGTTTTAGGAAAAACACAGCTAAAGTAGAGTCAAGAAGAAAAAGAAAGTCTGACTAGAGCAATAAACATGGAATGAATTGAGCAGTGTGTCAGGAACTTTGTTCCCTATCCCCGTCTCCTACAAACTGTACCACAGGGACAGAAGGGACTTGCAGGCGATTTATTTCAAATCTGAGAATTTCTACACAACTCATATAGATAAAGAAGGAAAAGTTTTCAATTTACTCAGTGAGATTCACTTATGTTAATAATGAGATCAGCAAATGGGGGCACCTGGCCGGGTGGCTCAGTCCGTCAAGTGTCTGACTTCAGCTCAGGTCATGATCTTGCGGTTCACGAGTTTCAGCCCCGAGTGGAGCTCTGTGCTGACATCTCAGAGCCTAGAACCTGCTTCGGATTCTCTCTGCCCCTCTCTTCGCCCCTCCTCTTCTCACACTCTGTCTTTCTCTCCAAAAATAAACATTAAAAAAAAAAAAAAAAGCAAATGAAGTGCATCCCTATGTAAAAAAGGACACCCTCTGCTAGAAGTCCAGGAAGGGTAAAAATGTTACAGGAAAGGAAATGGAATCATATGTATACTACATGGCTCAGATTTGGGGACATTATAATTTAACAGAACATGGAGACTGGGGGGAAGTATGTTTGTGGCAGAAGAGTGATCCCTTTTCCACAGTACAAACTGAATATTTATTTATTTATTTATTTATTATTTATTTATTTATTTAGAGACCGAGAGGGAGAGAGGGGGAGAGAGCACTCACAAGCAGAGAGGAGCAGAGAGAGAGAGAGAGAGAGAGAGAGGGAGAGACAGAGAATCCCCAGGAGGCTCCACGCTGTCAGCTCAGAGCCTGACATGGGCCTCGATCTCACGAACAGGGAGATCATGACCTGAACTGAAATCAAGAGTTGAACGCTTGAGTGACTGAGCCCCACAGGTGCCCCAAAAGTGAATAGAGTTTTAATCTATTAATAGTTTAAACTTGGTAAATTAAGAATGCTGAATAGAAACAAACGATTAAGGTGTATGCAGTTAAAAGTCCAGAAAAACCACCAAAGGCACAGCAAATGTCTCAGGCGGGAGGGGGGGAGTGAGGCAGGGCATTGCTAGCTTTCATCATGAGCTTTTTTGACTTTTAAAACTGTGTTCAGGGCATTCCTCTGGTGGAAGAGATGTTTTTCAGGTATACAAGTTCGTAAAAGATGTATAGTAAGGGTGTCCATCTCAGCATTGATTGCGATAGTGAAATATCACTGTCTACTTGGGTAGATAATTTGAGGGTATGTCTTAGAGGGCCTTCTGGCTGGGATTGGTTTGGGGAAGGAAATGGACAGCTTTGCCCGGTAAACTGGGCCACAGGGGGCCCAGGGGCAGGGGCTTAGCAAGGGCCCTAAGCGGGGCAGGAGGCCAGGGTCCGGGAGGAGCAGGTACACTGGCCTGGCAGGCTGGAGCGGGGGGCAGTGTGGGATGGGGGAGGAAGAGAGATCCAGCTGAAAGAGGAAGGTGATGCTGGAGAGCAAGGGCTTTGAAGGACGATGTGCTGGTTTCTGAGGTGCAGCCAAATGTCATTCCCTCCTAGCCCTACAGCTGTGTGTTTTGTGGGGTTTCTCCAGAAACATCTATGCTCTTTTCCTGTACCTTTGAGATCGAAACACAGTTCTGAGGTGGCCAGAAGCCAAGATTAGGCTCAGTGAAGCTGGGGGAGTTGGATTAAAGTAAGTCTGGGGACAGGTTTAGCGGTGAGTCTGCGGCCAGGAGTAAAGTTCAGTCTGAGGCCAGGTTTAGGGTTCAGTGTGTGATCAGGGTTAGGGTTTGTCTGCCGATGCGGGCTTGTGATTGGATCCTATTTTTTCCGTGTCAGTAAACGTGGCTTAAGTGCACGGAAGAACTGAAAATTTTGGCTGGCTATGCTCAAAGCCCTTCAGCTTTTGCGTTTCTTGGTTCCTTCTCTCGGCTTCCTGTCTTCCTCTCACCACACACACATATAGGCATCTCTTCCCGTCCTCCCTAGGCCCAGCCTCCATAAGTCCCAATCCATTGCTAGGCCCTGTGCTCACTAGTTGGGGTTGGAGCCTTAGGCAGTTGGGGTGTCTGGCCTGCGTTGTGAGGAGAGGGCTGCATGATGGGAGGCGGAGGGCTCTCCATCCCCTTGCCCACCTCTCTCCAACCGGCAGCAGGTGCTGAGATGGCTGCCTTACTCAGTGGCCAGGAATCCTGGCCCACGCGATGCCTGGGTGCTTTCGAGGCAGGTTACTGAAACTTTAATCCTGGCTTTCCTTTCATTCCTGACCCCCACAACCGCCATGGTCTCTGTTCAGCCACTCCCTTTCCCTGTCCCCAGAAGCCACCTGAGTCAGGCCTGGGAGAAGGACTCCCCATCCAGCCTGCAGCCTGCTGGGTGTGGGAGCTGTCCCTCGGCTAGGTCAGGGTGGGGTGGAGGTGTGACGATGGGGGCCACGGGTCAGGGCACTGTCTCCCTGTCCCACTGCCGCCCTCCTGGGTGCACGCCTCCCCGGCAGCTGGTCCTCGGCTGCCTTCCAGTTTGGCCGCCTTCCTCCTGGCCTTTCATGCTCCAACATGCAGGAGTTTCAGGAGAGGCTCTGGGGGTGCAGAGCCCAGCCTGGCACCGAGGCAGCCAGGGAGGGAGGGGCTGAGCTCCCGCTGCCCTTCTGACTCTCTCAGCTCTTGGGGCCTCCCTCTCCCTCTCTGTCTTCTTTGCTTTCTCTGGGTCCCAGCCTCACCAGCCCCTGGCTTCTTCCTGTCTCCGCCTGAGCCTCTCCTCCTCTTGCCCTGACACTTGTTTCTATGCATCCCTGTGGCTGTCTTGCTCCCGAGCCTTATCTCCACCTCCATCCTTGCCCCGTCTCCATGTCGTCCTGTTGCTTCTCCCTTTCTCTGTCTGCATCTGCTGCTTGCAGACTTCCGTCCCATCATCACAGATTGGAGGAGCACGTCGCATCGCCTGCCAATTGAGCCACGCAACAAATACCTGTGGCTGATGATGATGATAATTTGAGCGAGGGACCCTTCCCTCAACCTCCCCCCACCCAATCACTCCTGTTTAGGAAACCTCATCACTGAGTCACTTCTTGGAGCAGAGGCAATTCAAAGCCACGTTCTCTGAGCTCCCAGCAGGCAGATGCCAGCCCTGTGCTGGGGGCCGGAATGTGTGAATAAGACCGGTGTCCATCCTCCAACAGTTTACGATGGAGTGTGTCGGGGTGGGGTGGGGGAGGACGTGTGTGGTGAGAACACAAATGCTGAAAAGAAGAACAACCACGTAATATGAAAGCGACCATTCAAGGCAATAACTGGAGGCCGTAGCAGAACGTGCAGCCAAATATCCCCTGCTGTTCTGAGGACTAAGGGGTAGTGGCAGGCTGAGAAAGCTTGCAAATCCCCCTGGAGTCTGTAAGGGGAGAAGCAGCTGCTGAGAGCTGGGTGGGATTTGTGGGTGAGGTGAGTGCACGCGGGCAGAGGGGTGGCCGGTCCGGCTGGGGCAAGGTGAGCAGTGGTGCACAGGTGGGGGCACGCTCTGAGCCAGGGTCTCGGGAGGGTAGCCGGCTTGGATCTGGGTGTTGGTGTTTGTGCACAAATAGGAAAAGGCTGAGAGGCTGCTTGAGCCCAGATAGTGGCCTTGGACTTGACCCGCTGGGCAGTAGGGAGTGAAGGTAGCTTCTTGAGCAGGGACATGATGGGCCTCAAACTACGTGTCCGGAAGCAACCCCAGTCTGCCGTGCATACTGCTTCTTCCTGTAATACCAAGCACTAGAGGGCTTTCGCCTGGGACATTGTCCATGTCCATGAAGGCAACTGTGTCCCCACTGAGGACCGAACTCCAGGCCACAGCACCTGTCTGCAGTGGGAGGCTTGAGGTTATGCAGGCCATCAGGCATATGCCCTGGCAGGTCAGGGAAAGGACTCGCGATGGCTGCATCACCCTCTGCTTAAACCCTCTGAGTTTCCCCTCTACCCGGGATAAGCTTAAAGCTACATGAGGTCGGCAGGCTCTGCGTGGCCCAGAGCCTGCCCCCTGCCCCCGGTGTCTCTCCACAGTGGGGTCTTTGGGGCATGCTTCAGCCATCTCCCCGTGCACTTTCTCTAAGCCTACTCTTCCCCATTTGGGGCTTCCCCAGGGAGGCCTGTGCTGCCCACTGCAGATTAGGTCTGGTGCTGCCCTGGGTCACATGCAGGGAGCCCCGGCTCCTCAAGAGGCACCTTTGGGTGGGGCGCTTTGCTGCTAATTGTCTCCTGTAAAACACTCGGACGCATAAAAGATGACACCAGTGAGGAATGCAGCTGCTA
Organism: Prionailurus viverrinus; assembly: GCF_022837055.1. Classification (NCBI taxonomy): domain Eukaryota; kingdom Metazoa; phylum Chordata; class Mammalia; order Carnivora; family Felidae; genus Prionailurus; species Prionailurus viverrinus. The sequence continues at coordinate 89,126,906 of NC_062563.1, read as the reverse complement.
ATCCCAGTGTCTCTTGAGTCAGAGAAGGAACTGGGGAGGGATCAGCCCCGAGAAGCTCCTGGACGGCCCCCTTCCCATCTCTGGGAGATCTGCCCCTTCAGGGTCTGCCCCCACTGGGAGGGCCCCGGGAGACTCCCTTTCCAGGAAGCAACCCCTGAGCTGTGCCCCGGTCCCGGTTCCTCCTGTTCCTCGGGACAAGATAAAGAGAGGAGCCAGTGGAGGGTCAGGAGATCAGGCGTCCAATTTCCAGAATGGCTGTGAGGTCTGGAAAAAGTCACTTCTTGTATCTGAACCAGCAGCAAGTAACTGAAGACCCACCGCAAAGCGGCTTAAACAAGAGGGTTGGTTTGCCTTCACACATAGCAAGCAGTCCCAACATAGGGTGATCCAGGGCCGGGTGACCTGGCAGGCCAACATTCCCCTCAACCCTCAAGGGGCCTGGAGACCTCCCATCTCTCCTCTGCCTGACATAGCACCTGACATTGTCTTCCTTCGGGTGCTTAATGTTTCAGGCCAGGAGGGTGAGACCCTGTCATCAGCTTGCACGGCTGGCTCTCAGCAGACAGCCATGGGCACTGTGGTTGTCCTGGTCCTGTGACGTTTGGAGGTGGGCAACTGCACATGTCCGGCAACTGCACATGTCCGGCAATACGTGGGGTGGTTTGCATCTTCCACGACCTTTGAATGTCACACCAGCCTTTCATGGGGGTGAAAAACCTGCTTTTTATTATCCAAGCCTGGGACCTAATTGCATTTTATTAAGCGTTCTTGCCTGAGACTTACCCGGAAATTGAGGGACAATTCTCTGTGGTTTAGAGCCACCCACCACTCCTGGGCAGTGTGGCTTCCTTCACAGGATCTGAGCGACCCGATCACTCTGCATTGTCACAGTGCATTTTCTGGGATGGCCCTTCTTGACCGTGTAACATACCGAAACACAATTATCTTATTAGAAATTGCTTTTCTTGTATTCCTCCTTTATGTTAGGCATGGTATTGTGTTGATTGTTTTTTCTTTGGAACTGTTATCTATGGATTTCACTTCAGGATAGAAAAGAGGGTAGGTTAAAAGATTTGCAATAAAAAAGAGGATATTGGGTATGAAAGGGTCGTGAGCCACTGGCTTAGGCTAATAGAGTTCATCTTTGGGGTCGAAAGGGAGCATCCTCCTTGAGCAGCTGGGATGATGAACTTCAGGACAGAATTGGAGGTTCCCAGCAACAGATAAGGAGGTAGAGTGGAGCGTCAGCTGGGAAGCCACCAATACAGCTGCCAATACCACATCCCATGGGGGACCTCTATTTGCTCATCTGTGAAATAGGGTTGGTTGTCTCAGCCTTGTCCCATGTGAGACAAACTCAGGGAGCTGTGAAAGCCCCCCACACCCAAAAGATGGAGGGCGCTGCTGTGCCCTGGGGTCCTGCATGCCTTAGTTATCTTTATTGATCCCTGTTCCAGCTCTCACAAGTCCCTGTCCTCACAATTTTTTCAACCCAGATTCACTAAGACCATTAATATCAAGTAGAAATGTAGTTACCAATGCATCCGCAACTCCACTGAAGTGTGGTGTTTCTTAACATGCTATCGGGCTGCCCCTTCCGGATACGTTGCCTGCTGACCGATCAATTTTCAATAGAAAGAAATAGAGGAACATTCCAGGTATCCAGAAAATGGAGATGGTGCAAATGCTCCCTGAGGTCCACCCTGCTCCAAGGACCTGTCTCCTTCCCCTGCAGTTCTGCTCCTAGAACTTCAGATGCTGGCTTTAAGCCTTTTCCAGGAAGGTGTGGGTGCGGGGGCATTCCGGAGGGCTTTGGCAATGCCCTTGAGTCGGGCGGGAGTGGGGCTAGTCTTGCTCTTGCGCTTCGATCATACAGTGGTTAAGAGTGAGGCTGACTGCCTGGGTTTAAAACAGTCCCTGAGTTTAAATGCCAGAGCCACATGTTTAACCACTCTGCCTCAGTTTCCTCATTTATCAACCGGGTAATAACACAGCATTGGATTAAAACAAACAAAGTCTACAAAACCTTAGAATTGTGGCTGGCACAGTACAATTTAGCCATTAGCTGACTCTTAGTCGCTGATGCATGAGGTTTTGGGGCTAGGAGCAGCATGCTGATGGGGTACCCCCATCCTTTGCTGGGCCCAGAAGCTGTAGCCCTAGGAATCGTGACTCACAGTACTGTGGGGGAGCCGCCTCGGAACCTCTGCTTCCCTCCCAGGCCTGGGGTGGCTGGGCCCATGAAATGACCTCAGCCAGGAGGAATGAGGGGCGCGGAGTCTATAGGGCTGGGTTTCAGCCCCTGCCTACCCCTGGGGCCCTCCCAGCCCTGCTTCGTACCTGCTCGCCAGCAAGTGACCAACAGGCAGCAGGACTCCAGGGGTCACCTCAGTTACTCACTGTGACCTCTTGATCCAGACCCAGCACACGGGACCCCTCAGCAACTCACCTCTCCTGATCACCGCTTACAGGCTGATCTCCAGCCTCGGATGCGCCATTGACCCTGACCTTAGCTAAGACCTCAGGCTGGCTTCTGACCGGTATGTGGCTCTGAACTTTGACTAAATCCTGGGCTCAGACAGTCCCAGTTCTGGTATCTGGCTAAGCTCTGGTCCTGACTGCAGACAAACTCATCTTCTAGACATGGAAGGCACTCAAGGGCTTCTGGGATGAAGTCCCTTTCTTTGTACCACTTGTCCTCCCTTCTGATCCCTGGGCTCCTAAAGGGGGTCCCTTGCCTGGCTCCCCTTGCTGGGAGCAGTCACATGGAGAAGGGGGCCTCAGCTTGGGAGGAGAAGATGCTGGCTTTGTCTCTTTAGTCGACTTCTTAATGATGGCCACTAACGAGCATCTTTCCTCCTGCCCCCTCTGACTGCAGCTCCCAGGTGGAAGGACCAATCCCCCCATTAACCCAGAGCCTCCCCAAGAGCAGTGACAGAGCTCCCCAGTTGGACCAGGTTTTTAAAGGACAGAACTGTGTTCCTTCCATCAGATTAGGGGATCCCCAAGAGCCAGAGTTGTGTCCTAGTCATCTGAGAAGGCCTCCAAGGAGGGGATAGGAGTAGCTGGGATACTGGAGTTGTACAGACTCGCATTCAAATCTGGGCTCTGTCATTCTTCAGCTGTGTGTCCTTGGGCTCAGCTTCCTCAGCTGTGAAGTGGGGCAGTGGTGTCACTTACCTGGTAGGGCTGTGAGGATTACATGAGATGCATGACAAGAAGCACTGGGTGTAGTACCTGGAGCCCATGACTGCTCTGTAGAGGTCAGAGGTCATGGATATTGTAACACCACCATGTCAGGGTTCTGCTAAGGCAGGGAGATGTGGTGAGGCTGAGACCCCCACCCCCCCACATATCAGGTCTTTCTCATTGGGTAAGGATCAAATGGCAGTATCTAAGCTGGCCTCCCTGCCACCCTCACTTCTTATGGCTCCTCAGGGGCTCTGGGCCTTCAGGGCCTGGTCCAGCCTCTCCACAGAGCTCCTTTCTGCTCTTCCCCCAAGAAAGAACCTCCTTTATGGCCTCGTTTCCCTACATATACCATCCTTCCTGGGTTGCCTGACCCAGCCCACCCCCTCCAGGAAGCCTCCTGGGTTGACATCTGCCAGGGCCTGGCTCTCTAAGGCTAAGTCACAAAAGCCAGGGCTGGTCCTCCATGCTGATGGTCTTGCCATGATCCCTGGCTGCCTGGTTCTCTGGAGACAGTGAGGATCCAGGGCACAGCTGCCCCCTCCCACCATGGATCCTAAGGCAGAGCTGGGGTAGGGATAGGGTGAATCCCCTGAATCAGAGCCACTGTGCTGAGGACATCTCCATAGCACTTGTGACCCAAACAAGCACCCAAACTGCCCTCAGGAGGGTTTGGCTTCTTTTTATCTCTTTTCAACTAAGTCAATTAAGTCATTTTGAACGACTCCAGTTGGCCACTTGGGGCTTTCTCTTTAGTGAGGCCTGATTCATTAAGACAACAGGACAGGTGCCAAGGTCAGCTATGACTTCATGAGCCAGGGACACACTTCCTGTAGGCGGGCTGGGGGTCCTGCCCACAGACCATTTCTCAGGGGAGAGAGAAGAGTAAGGCAGGCATCCTCATGTATGCCCCAGACTAACCTCTGGGGGAGAGACCAAGAAAACAAGGATATGATGCCTCATTCAGCCAAAGCAAGGTGTGAACCCAGGCTGCCCCAGAGATTGGAGCATTTACTATTTTTTTTTGTTTTTTAGTTTTTATGTTTATTTATTTTTGAGAGAGAGACAGAGTGTGAATTGGGGAGGGGCAGAGAGAGAGGGAGACACACAATCCGAAGCAGGCTCCAAGCTCCGAGCTGTCAGCGCAGAGCCCGACGCAGGGCTTGAGCTCAAGAACCGCGAGATCATGACCTGAACGGAAGTTGGACACTTAACCACCTGAGCCACCCAGGTGCCCCTGGGGCATTTACTTTTTAATCAGCCATAAGCATTCTTCAAGGGTCTCCTAGATCCTTTGGGGAAGGATGAAAAAGATGGCTCTATGACTCCTGGAGACTCCTTTTACCTTGGCTGTTGGAGATATGAATGTGTCAACCTCTACGTTTGACATATTTGTGTCTTTCTCCTCTTGAACTTTTATTTGTTACTATTGTTCTTTCATTAGGAGCAGCATTATATGCCTGGGTTTTATTGTAAGCTACCTCTTGTCCTCTCTGGAAGTAAGTAGAGTATACATAAAAAAGCAAATAGTTGGGTCCACAGATGCCCACAGACCATTAAGGGGGACTCCTGGGAACATCCTGTATCTTGCCCCTTGGTTGGGGGAAATCTCAAGCTACAGGATGTGGAAAAAGTGAATTTTCTGGGGTTCGAAGACCTGGAAACAATTTACAGTTATAGCTTCTGGTTGGGGTAAGGAGCTGCAGGACTTTGGCCCAAACTGTGGCTCTTTGTGGAAGGAAAGGGGTCTGGGTTTAGGGCTGCAAGCCTGACTTTGGCCCTAACTCCGTTTTCTCTGATAGTGGGATCTGGGACAGATCCTTTTGCCCCAATGGGCTTCTGGGCATGGTGAGGGATATGATGAGTATGATGTGGGGTTCAACCTTGACTTTCACTGGGTTCCCCCAAGGCTCCCCGAGCCAGATTTTAATGATTTCTCAGATCAAGGCTGGTTTGCACATCTGCTCCTGCTGCTCAAAGGAATCTAGGAGGGTTTTCCTAGACTCCAGGCCCAGAGAGGCGCCCTCCTCCCAGCTCCTAGAGGAGGAATCCATGTGTTCGAGGAATAGCTTCTTTCTGGCCCCAGGGAGACCCATTCACCTGAGGCCTTGTTCCCTCACATCCTTGCTCCTGTGTCCTCCACTGGTCCTGGTCCCTCCATGTCACAGACCCAGTATCTCAGGGTGACCCAGTGCTTACATCAGAGATGCCTGACTCCCTTGGAGCAGGTGTCTGCTTCTCAGCACGGGGAGCCTTCCTTAGGCTCTGAGCAAGAGCATCTTGCTGAGTGAGCTGAGAGGAACTTCTAGGAGCATCTCCTGACCTGGAAACAGGCTCAGTGGGCCCTGAGTCACCTGTCTCTCAATGATGCTGTGCAGATGGCATCATGGGCACAATTAACACTTACTGAGCACATGTCATGTACCTCCACCTCACTGAGGTGAACGCTTATTTAATCCACACAACAGCCCCCAGAGTCAGGTACGATTATTAGCTTTAGTTTTATAAATAGGGAAACTGAGGCACAAAGAGTTTGTGTCATGCAGTTAGGAAATGGTGGGTTAACCAAAGTTCTCTTAACTATTATAATCTACAGACTCACTCATTAATCCATCGTCCGTCCATCCATTCATTCATTCTGGAAGTTTTTATTGAGTATGTACCGTGTGTCAGATGTTAAGGATCCATGAGTGAATAAAACAGACGAGAAGTCCTGCCCATCTGGAACCACCATTCCAGAAGGAAGAGAAAGACAATAAACAGGACACACAGTAGACACGTGAAATATATAGCACGTTAAGAGGTAATAAGTCTTACAGGGGAAGATAAGAGTAAAGTGGACTGTGGTGCTGGGGGGGTGGTGCTGCGTTGAAGTGAGATGGCCAGGGAAACCCTCATTTCAGCCAAGACCTGAAGGGGGTGAGGAGAGGGGCAGTGAGAAACTGTGTGATTCTGGATCTATTTTAAAGGTGGAGTCAAAGGTTTTGCTGCTGGGTCAGACGTGGGGTGGCGGAAAACTGGAGGAGTCCAAATTTGTGGCCTGAACAACTGGAAGGATGAGTTCCCATTTACTGAACTACAGGGTGGAGAAGGTTCTTTTCTGGTTTTGGGGGATGATCAGAGTACAGTCTTGGGCGTGTTCAGTGCATCCCAGGCAGAGCTGTTGAGCCAGCAGGGTCTAGCGTGCAGGGAGAGGTCCAGGCTGAGGACTCGGCTCTGGGCTCCGATACCATCAGGGCAGAACAGGGGCATGGGGATTGCCGAGGAAACAGGTCCCACCATGCGGTGGGTGAGTGGCAGGCCTGGGACTCACGCCTGTGCTATTCCCCAGGACAGTGGCTCCTGCGCCCTGCATCCACAGCCTCCCAGCGACAGCTAGGGCAGGAAAGGGCTAGGGCTGGCTGGCTCCACCTTGCCCTCTAACAGAGAGGGAGCTGAGGCCCACGTGACTTGCCTGGGCTGGCAAGGACAAGAGGCAGAGCTAGAACCCAGGCCTTCCTGATGTGAGGTTCAGAGATTTGTGCATGACAAGATAGTACTGGTGGAAGCGCCCTGACAGGTCTGGAATGTGGGAGTGAGTGCAGTGGTGATTATTACTATGCCCCATTGGCTGGCCAGGGGCGCATTTCGGCAGGATTGGCAGGATCGCCCTCTCACCCAGTCAGCTCTGAGGACCGGCTCATGCTCTTCCTGCTGGGAGAGGCCCGGGCCCTGGGTGGGGGCCCCACACTCAGTCCCTGCCTCCCTGATTCATTCCAGCTCTCCTGGCGGCCTGAGTCACTTTCTTTCCAGGCGAGAGCTGCCTGTTTGGCAAATCCCTGGATCCAGGGGGGAGGAATGGGAACTCGAGCCCAGGGTTGGTCCTGGGCATAGGTGAGGCAGGCAGCCACCCACTCCTGCCCCAGATCCCTGCCCCGGCCTGGAATTTGCTCACTTGTCTACCTGTTCAGCCAGCAATTTCTGAGTAACCATCGCCATTCAGGTGCTCAGTATTGTGCAGGTTACAAACCGCTTTCAAATAGTCCTGTTTTGCAGATGAGAAGACTGAGGCTCAGAGAAAGGAAAAGATTCCAGAGTGCCGAGCTAGTTCGTTAGCAGGAGAGCCGGCATACAGATACAGCCTGTCCGACCCCAGGAGCTCTTCCATTTATTGTCACTACTGGCCCTAAGCGTGGCTGCCATCGTCCAACTCTTGGCCCCGATTTTCTGCTCTAGGGAAGCAAGATGTGACCTTGGAGGAAACGATTCAATTCATCTTATACTTTAGGCAATGGGAGAAGGAGGAGGCAGTGGCCATGAAGGAACAACCTCATGGATGACTGTGCAGCAGGGGCAGGGCAATAGCTGTGGGAGAGGTCTCGGTGGTTGGGTGCTTAGCAGCAGCTCCATGCAAGTAATCAGAAGAAGCTTACCAGAGAAGAAGCAAGCTTGGTAGAAGGCATTCTGGGCAAGGACATAGCCAGAAGAATGGAATGAATTTGTATTCAAGGGCCAGATCATAGGGTGTGTGTATGGGGTAGGGGAGGGTCAGATTGCAGAAGTTTCTGAATGCCTGCGGAATGTTCTGGGCAGTACTGGTGAGGGGCTGAGGTGCCTCTTCCCCCAGGAAGCCTTCCTGTGCTAATTCCTCTCATTCCTCAGCCCCAGCTGGCCCTCCTTCCTTCCCGGGCATAGCCTGTACTTCAGAAGAAAAGCATGAGACTTCCTGGGTCATGCCCTCTCTCCCAGGGAGCAAGGGCATGGGAAAGCTCACAGGATGTCTACACTACATCCAATAGAGACTGGAGATGGCAGAAAGCCAGAGACTTTCCCAAGAAGTTTCCAGCTCAGAAGGAGGTTTGACCCCCAGACAGGTAGACTGTGTTTTACTGGAGGTGTATCCAGAAGTCTTCTCTCCAAATAGCTCCAGCCAAATGTTATGCTGCCTGGAATTTGAGCAGTGGAAACTCACACTTTTGGACTAAGGCACATCCCCTAATCATAGGCAGATTTCCTCGGGAGGCATATCACAGTTCCCATCACCATGAACGCCATGAGCCAACACTTTCTTCCTTGGGTGGGTGAAGGGGGTGGGATGGGGGAGCAGAGAAGAGGAGGGCAGCCTGAGAACCCCATGAGAAGGTCAGGTACCAGAGGCACCTCAGGCCACTTCACACCTGTGCTGAGGGAGGATGAGATCCATTTGGAGGCTCCACAATAACTCCACATTTCACCAACGCCCCAACGGTTAGGTCCACACTTGTCCTCTATCAATGAAACTCTTGGTGGGTCTCGGGCTTCTTTGAATAGGGGGTGTAGGAGCTGATTTAGGAGGACTGTGAAGGGAGTGTCTGGAGGCCAGTTCCCCTCAGCAGGCAGAGCCTAATTCAGGGGAAACAAACCTGGGTACCAGTCAGGTAGCCAGTCTGTAGAGGGCCTAAAGGATTCAAGCTGGAAAATGGTGCCATCTAACTTAGGTTTCTACCTGTGACTCCATCTATAACTGACCAAATGTCAATTGGCTCCATTACCACTGAAATAGGCAGTGCCCTTGAGTAAAATTAAGAAAATTTTATGCCAACCTATCTTGTCTGTGTATTTCTGAAATAAGCATGTAGGCGTTGTACGATGCAGTTACATGATATGCCTCTCACCTGGGACCCATTCAAAGCTGCAATGAGCTGAAATCCTGCAACCAAATAATGCACGGTGCATAAAGCACTTTTATTGGGAAGGAGGGATTTCTTTTATTACATAAGGTTTAAAGGCTTTGGCATGACCCCCAAAACAGGTCCAGTTTTGAAAAAGGAGGACTGAGACCTTGAGGAATGTGGCCAGCGGATGACCAGGAACCACAATAAAAACAATGTTTAAATGTGAATTTAGGCTTAGCAACGATATGTATATAAGTTGGAGGGTGTGGCTAATAGTGGCCACTTATAAATAAGGGGAGGATTCTGAAATAAACAATTCCAAGTAAATTAAAATATATGACATTGACTGCAAGTAATTGATTTCTTATTCTGAACACAAAGAAGGAAGTATGTAATTTATATTAACTGAAAATCTGTTTCTCCATTTCCACTAAATAAAAGCTGAACACAAAACAATTTTAATGGGTTATGGGGACACTAATTATTAGCTTTCTTGGGTCGACTGGGTGCTTTTATCTTTGTTGATGAGGTTGGCTGGAGGCATATAGGCTGCTTGTGGGAAAGCCAGCAGCTGGGAACGACACAGGTCCAAATTCGTGATATAATAATACATGTGCTTCTTATTAGTGCTTTAAACAACAAGATGTAGCAGGAGGTCTAATAATTATTGCAATTCCAATGTAGTGGTGAGCACCGATGATACTTCAAGGTGTCTTCCCTAACTGTAACGTGATACGAGAATATCCGATTCCTATTGGTGACAAAGTCACAGGTACTTTGGTATTCCTCTGTGGTTTGTGGTCTACATGCATGATTGAAAGAGAATTCAGTGGGGGATTAGGGAAAATAAAGGTGTATTTGTTTTTCTTCACCCAATTCTCAAACCTTTGCATCCTATCCACAGACTCCCACGGGGTCCAGGGACCCCAGGATAAGGATCTTGGCCTCCGAAGCTGCACCTCAACCCAAGCACATGGGGCAAATGCCTGGAGAGTGACACTCTGGGGCTGACTTCCCCTCTGCCTCCTCCTTAGGGCTGGCATCTTGTCTACAGCTGTGTCCTGTCTCCCTCCAGTCTCCCCGGGTGACCATTCCTCATGACTCCCTGCTCTGCCCCCATCTGCCTGCCCCCCATGCCCGCTCTGAGTTGGGGCCTCTGGCTGGCCTGCTGCCAGAGCCTCCTGACTGGCCCCCTGCTCCTCTCTGCTGGCCTCATGTTGGTTTTCCACATGGCAGCCAAGGGGACAGCAAGATGCAATGCTCCTCATGTCACCATCTGCTTAAAATCCTTCGGTTGCTTCCAAGCATGCTTAGGATAAGAATAAGAGGCAGACCTCGGCCCCGGGGCCCAGCTCGTGGCCCACCAAACTCATCTCCCACCGGCCCTCTGTACACACCCTTGCCGCCTTTCACTTCCTGGCCCATCCATGCCCTCCACCCGGCCTCACCACTAGCTGTTCCTTCCTCTGGGGTGCCCCAGCTCAGCTATGCACCTTGAGAAGCCCTCAGCTATTTCTCCGATGTGACTTTCTCCAGGAACCTTTCCTGCTCTCCCTGGCGCCGCCCCCCCACACCGGCTGCCCCTCTCAGTGCTGGTTTATTATAGTGTACATTTCACCTCTCACATGGGGGATGGATGGACGTCTTTTGATGCTACCGGGGGGGCACTATGAACATCCTGCAACCTGGGAGGACCACGAAGCACTGAGACTGCTCTGGCTTGTGCTCACTTTAGGAGACCATGGAGTGCTGGGAATGCAGGGGCCATTGGCCTGGGGCGCAGGGCAGAGGCCGGCCACCCTCCCTGTGAGCCGCACACCATGCTCTTTTGGGCTCTCCCAGCACCAGGGTCTAAATCCCCGATGCAGTTTCAGTTTTACTATTCTTTGATCTTGCCATCTAGACTATAAGGTCTGAGGAGGCAATGATGTCACCAGTGCCCAGCACCTCCCGTGCACCGGGGACTCAGTGGGAATGACAGAATGCACAAGCTCTGCCCGGAAGAGCTCTGTGTCCCCCATCCTTGTCCCTCCCGGCCTCTCCAGAGTCTACGCACTCTCAGCTGGGCTTTAGTGGAGATTTCCCCACTCGCTGGCTAAGTCATCGCTTCCTCGTTTTGCAGGAGCATTGCCAGTGACTCAGACTCGGTGTGGCTGGCCCTGCCTCGGAGGGAGCTCCCCAGAGACCGAGTAGGTGCTGGCAGACGTGTGCCGAGTTGAGTGTCAGCCAGGCTCGGAGGCGGAGGGGTGGACAAGATGACCTGATTGGAGGAGGGTGGGCCCTCAGAGGCCAGGTACCTGAGGTCAGGGTTCAGTTCAGGGTTAGGCGGCAGGGCAGAGGCTCAAGGGAAGGTGCTGGGGAGTCGGAGGAGTTCCACACCCTGTGATCTGGGCTGGGTGCTCCAGATAGGATCCTGTCACACCCCCGGCTGTCTGCTCTGCCTGCTCCTGGGGCCGGGGCAGCAGGTGGGGCTCACTTATCGCCAATGAGGCCAACGGGTGGAGCTGGCCTGGCTCTGTGGAGATGACAATCACACAGGAATTTCTCAGTGGAAAATCACCTCATCGCATAGCCCCTTCCTGGGAATGGGAACAGAAAGGACCTGAGAGGTATTGGGCCAGAGGACCCACCAAATATTGGGGTCTTTGGAAGGCACTTGGGTTCTTCTCAACATGGAGGTGGTGGACCTCCTCTCTGCAGGACCCTCACATGGACAGTATTCAGACTGGGTCAGGGCGACTTGAAGGTTAGTCCGGAGCTGTGTAGATCTTGGGCTTTCGGACCCTTAGGAAGTAACTGCAGCCTCCTTCTAGGCCTTTGGGGTCTTCAAAATCACCTCTAATCAGACCAACTCTGTCCTGGACCAACTCTAGACATGGTCTCCTGAGGTCTTATATCTCCAGCTTGGCTGTGAAGGTACCTTAGGCTAGGGTTCACTTGGGGGCTGAGTGCTCTGGACACCTTTTTTAATGGGGACAGTGGCTACTGGCCCCTTCTGGTCAGGGCGTACAGGCTGAGGAATGTCCGTATCACTTGCCAATCAATCTGTTTAACATGAAGCGCTAAGACATATGTGCACAAACCCAGAATATACCCTGGCATGAGCTTTCCCACCCATGCCCACAAATGAAGACCTTCTCTCACATGACCACAGACATAATTAGGCTCCCATCCATCAGTGCACAGGACCTCCATACAGGGTAGGTGGACGTACCTCAGACATGGAACAGCCCCCACCTGCAGGCTCAGTTCCCCAGTCTTGTCTGGGAAGGCGGGCAGTCATGCAGATTTCCTTCCAACCTCTTCTAGGTGCTAAAAACCATACTTGCAGTTGAACTGTTTGTACAACTTTGTATCCCGTGTCATGAAGAGTTTTTTGTAAACGTCATTTTAAATCATTACATAATCTACTGTCATATGGGCAGATCCTAATTTCTTAAACCAACCCCCTATTATTGAACATGTAAGTTATTTTCAGTTTTTCACACAACTGTATGTAAATCTTTACCCACCCAGTAGATGACTTCCTTGGGCCGAATTCCCTGGAGTCACAATACTGTCAAAGGGTAAAACTCTCCTCCCTTTCCTCCCCCATTTTTTGTTGAGATAAATTAACATATAAAAAGGTAAGTCTTTTTTAAAGGCCTTTGATTCATAATGCCAAATTTACTGAGATGATTGATTTATCAGCAGTTCCTTTACCAAGCCTAGATACTCTTATTTTAAAAATTATTTATGAATGTAATGTGCAAAATTATTTTTGTCATTCTTTTGATTTGCATTTGCGGATAATTAATAACTACAAACATTTTAAATGTCTGTTAGCAATTTATATTTTCACCTTTTTTTTCTATTTGGCTTCTCTTACCAGTGATCTATTTTGTCCTCAGCTTTTTTTTTTCCATATTGATTTCTAAGAACTCTTTCTATAGTCAGGACATTAACTTTCTTTTTACTGGCCATATTTGTTTCAAATATTGTTTCTATGTTTCCTACTTGACTTTACATTCTGCTTTATTTTTTTTTTTTTGTCATACGGAAAACTTACGTTCTAAGCAATCAAATTTGAAATTTTTTCCTTCAGAACTGCCCCATACGCTTTTAAGCGAAGAATGCTCCTACCTGCTCTAGATGTTGAATATCACTGCTGTGTGTGTGTGTGCGTGGCTTCATTTTACAATTCAGCTCTGTCATCATCTGGGAAATAAGGAAGAGAAGACATTATCCCTGCCCTCAAGGAGCTTGCAGGAAACAGAGCAGAAGGAGTGTGGTGCCTATGTTATCGCTGCTCTTATGTGTGCCAGAGATAAAATATGCAGATAGGGATTCAGTGAAAGGAAAAGGGAGCTGCATGGAGGAGATGGAAATTTAATGGAGTGCTCAAGGTTGCGCTGGGCTGGGAGAGGCTTTATTTATTTATCAACCATGTACACAGCCTCATTATGTGCCAGGCATTGTTTTAGAGCTTCATAAATATTAACTGATTCAATCTTCATAATAACTTACTGAATTATTAGCATACTATTATTACCCCATTTTATAGTTGAGGAAACCGAGGCCCAGAGAGTACAAGCAACTTACCCAAGATGGTACAAGGAAGGGCCGAGATTTGAACTCAAGAAGCCTGGTTGGGTTGGGAGGAAGCAGGGGTGCTTATGGCTGAGGGACTTGAATGTACAGGGAAAGGATTTAGTTAGACCAGCAGTTGGCAAACTGTTCCCGCAAAGGTCTAATAGTAAATATTTTAGACTTCGCTGGCCAAGAGGACAAACTGAGGAAATCATAGACACTTAAATGACAAAAGAAAAAACAACATTTTTTATTAATGAAATTTAAAATGTAATAATGAGTACAATTAAAAAATAATACAGGTCTATAATGTAAAAAATGGAAACTTTTTGAGGGATATAATATTTTGCTTACTTGGGGTTTAAAGAGTGGTCCCTATCATCTAATAGCAAATGTTCACCTGTGAAAACCACTCTCGGGCACCTGGGTGGCTCAGTCGGGTAAGTGTCTGACTTTGGCTCAGGTCACGATCTCACCGTTCATGAGTTCGAGCCCCACGTCGGGCTCTGCGCTGACAGCTCAGACCCTGGAGCCTGCTTCGGATTCTGTGTCTCCCTCTCTCTCTGCCCTTCCCTCACTCATGTTCTCTCTCTCTCTCAAAAATAAATAAATTAATTAATTTTAAAAAACACTATCAGTTTGTGGGGCCTTAGGGGACACAAATGATGGGTTGGATTTGGCCTGTGGTTGAATGTAGTCTGCCAGCCCCAGTTTCGACCCGGGGTCGCTGGCAGAGCTGTGCTGAGGAGTGTCCACTGACCGGAGAAGAAAGAGGTAGAAAGCTACTGCCGAGGTCCAAGGAGAGGTGAGGCAGTCCACCTCAGGGCCAGGGCAGTGTGGGTTGAGAGGCAGGGCTGATTTGCTAGCCTTTTCCGAGGTGGGCTCCCGGGGCTAGTGATTAGGTGTGCGGAGAGGGAGAGGGTCCTGCAGACAGTGTGGGCGGCCGGCGTGAGCCGGCACACGGAGGCCCGGTGCCGCCCACCCGGTCGGCAGTGTCCTCAGCCCCGGCCTTGCCCCGCCAGCTCAGGGGGAGCGCACCGGGAAGACTTGAGTAGAGGCCGTGACACTGAAGAAGGAAAGGACGTCGCTCCTGCCACAGTTTGGTGGGGCCTTACTGCTGCAGGGCACCAGGAAGTCTCTGTGGCCGGAGACAGTCCCCACGTTTCTGGTCACAGGGGCAGCAATCCCACCAGCAGACGGTTGGTTCTCTTTTGGGCTTACGCACTGCCCCTTTCACAAGGTGGCCGGGCACCCGGGCCTTCCCTTTCAGGGGGAATTAAGGGACAGGCTGTATGGTGGCTGGGGAGAACATTGCTGCAGTGGGGAAGGACCACACACAGGGAACGAGAGGCAGTCTGAGAAAAGGTCACCAACATGGCCAAGTCTGTACCCAGGCTGATCAGGCTATTGGGAAAGGCCCTTTGATTTCTCTCCCTGATACCTCCTAGTAGAGCACGAACCTGCCCCCTCCCCTGTCCCATGTGGGGGCGGAAGGTGGCCACTTACTGTGGCCGGGCTCTGTAATTAAGTCTGTAGCAATGGGCGGGGGATCGGACAGATCTTGTCCCAAAGCTGTTCTTGCTGTCAATGGGCTTAAACAGAGGCAGGTGGCTTACGAAATGCTCCTGAGAAATCGTCCTGGGTGAGTCCAAGGTGCGACATATGCAAATGGGCCTGAGGGACTAACGTGGGGCACCTCTACCGTGGGTGTGGTAGCCCTCCTGTCCACAGGTCCAGAGGGGCTGGGGAGAGCAGGGTTAGAAGGCTGAGGGCCAGGCCATGCAGGGGTGATCTCCACTCACAGCAGTCAGCACGGGGCTGAGGGGTGTCACTCCCGACTCACAGACCTGTCCCTTAACCTGACCGCAGGGTGACCCTGTTCTAGCCTCAGACTAACCTCAATCCTGACCTCAGACACAGCTTTAACCCTGTCCCCCCAGGCTCACCTTTGAACCCTATCCATCTTACAAAGCAAGCATTCTTCATTCCAAGAGAGATCGGGCATAGCAGTGTGGGTAGTTTCACGTGGGTTCCGAGGAATCCAGCTCACCGCCTGAGTCTTAATTCCTGGAGGGTGGGCAGGGGACAGTCCTTGGAAGGCCACTGGAGTGAGAATCGGGACCAGCCTTTCACCTTGGCTCCCACTCAGCGGAATGGCTCCGGGAAACTCTCTTGACCAAAGTAAGGTTTGAGTCCTCGGAGGGATTTACTCATCTGTCCGACGGACATGTCTCCCCATACCTGCCCTTGCCATCTCTGGAGATAGATGTGAGCGGTCGATGTGGGGGAGTGGAAGTGATTTGGAAACCAAATTGCATTGTGCTACAAACCTATAGAATTAAAATGAGAAGGTCGCTTGCACGAACTGCCCGCCATCAATCAGTCTGTGTCCTGTGCTAACTTGTTTCTACTTCCTATTCCCTAGCATTTCCTGCTCCCTCCATTCTTTTGTCTTGTCCTATTCATTGAGAAAAGTTTCAAACATATTCACAAGTAGGGAGAATAGTTTAATGAGCCATTAATGTGGTAGCCAGGAGAACATGCTTAGAGGACCTCCTAACTGACCTGGGGACCCCGCTGCAGGGCTTTGAACCCTCGCTCTGTTGGAGGAGAGGCTGCAACACCCTCGGGTTGGACCCCACCGGTGCTGTAGGGATACTCCCGTCCTGGGAGATGTGGGTCCTCTGCCAGTGACTTCTGCTCAAGGACTCCCCACAGCTTTGTGCAAGTGTCCTCAGACCCCATGATGACACTGAAGTCTCAGATGCCCTTACCCAACCTTCTCCTCCTTCCCCTTTCACCCAGGGTCAGACTTGCATCTGGCTCTTTCTCTATTTCCTTTCTCACAGGCATTTCCTCTAATAAAATGAAACCTTTCATCTCATTTTGGTGCCTGCCTCTTAGAGGACCTGGAGCCCCAGACCCATCTTCCACAGCTGGTCAGTTATCAATATTTCACCACATTCACATCATCTATCTTCTCTTCACCCTTTTTTTGCCCCCCTGCTGGAGTAATTTAAAGCAAATCCCGGACACCATGCGATTTCACTCTTAGGACCGTTGTTCCTCATTATTCACAGATTCCGTATTTGCAAATTCGTCGACTGCAGAAATTTACTTACAATGCCCCAATCGACCTTGGCGGTACTTTCAGGATCATTCACTGACACGCAGAGTGGTGAGAAATTTCAGCCACCAGCTCTTCTCAGCTGAGGTCAAACAGGCCAGTGTCCCACCTTTTTGGTTTTTTTTTTGTTTTGTTTTGCTTTGTTTTCATTTTGTTGCTGTTGTCGTTGTTTCTTTCCCCCAGCTTTACTGAGATATAATAGACATAAAACATTGTGTAAGTTTAAGGTGTACGAGGTGTTGATTTGATACATTTATATATTGCAAAATGATTACCGCTGTGGCGTTAGCTAACACCTCTATCACGTCACGTCACGTAATTACTATTTTTTGTGGGGAGAACATTTGAGATCTACTGTCTTAACGAGTCTGTTCTGCCTCTTTGTTTCAGCTCTCATACCAGAGCGAGCGTCCTTTACGTGGCCTGTCTTGTGCCACTTTTGCTGCATTTCTGTGCTTTTTGTTGGTGGTTTTTCTGTTTAAAACGGGCCCCAAGTGTAGTGCTAGAGTGCTGTGCAGTGCTCTTGGATTCCAGAAGGCTGTGATGTGCTTTCTGGAGGAAATACGTGTGTTAGATAAGCTTCATTCAGACCTGTATGAGTTTTTCAGTTTCATGAATCACAGTGCTATTGGCCAAATTCAATTTAATGAATAAAAAATATGTATGAAATAAGGTGTCTTTAAACAGAAACAAACATGAAACAAGGCTACGTATTGATTGGTTGATGAAAATATGACCAGTAGTTCGTAGGGACCTATCCTGTATTTCCCCTGGGAGTGATGGTTCAGTATCCAATAATTCAGTGTTATGGTGACTTTATACAAAATAACTTCCAAAGATAATGATAATCAACTGTACTTCAGTGTGGTGACTGTTCCCTTACAGGACCACAGTGTCATAATCACACCTGACAAGATGAACACTGATTTCCTTGGTATCATCTAACACAACACATTATCAAACTATTTTGACGAGCTCAAAAATGTCTCTTTGTGGTTGATTTATCCAACTGGGCAGGATGCAAGCAAGAGTCAGCGTTTCATGTTTGGTTGTTATGATTCATAAGGTTCTGAATCTGGAGCATTTCTCCCCTGCCCTCTTAATTTTTTTCATGCCATTGGCGTGTTGCAGGTGCCAGGTCAGTTGCTCTGTAAAATGTCCCACATTCTGTATTTTGTCTCTCTGCCTCCTCCTGGTATCATTTACTTTGTTCCTTTATACCCTATATTTTGCGGCAATGGAATTATCTCTAGAAGATTCTATAACTGGTGAGGTCAGGATATAAAGGGTGAACAGGGAGGCGAGCATGAGGTGTGGTGTTAGCGTAACACTGGGAAAGCTGATGTTAAGGTTGAGTTGGGTCCAGGTCTGAACTCAGAGCTGCAGGGTGGTCTAGTGGTTAAGAGCAAAGACTTGGGACCCAGGATTTTTGGGTTCAGATTGTGGCTCTACCATTTATTAGCTATTGACCTTAAACAGGTTGCGTAACCTCATTTGTAAAATGAGGATAACAAGAACCCTTGCCTCACAGGGTTCTTACGGGGTTTACATGAGTTAACGTATGTAAAACACTTGGACTGGTGCCCGGCACATGGTGGCTATTTTATTATTATTGGGGTTAGAGTTGGGGTTGGATCTGGGTTAGTTTCGGGGTAAGGGTGACCCTAGATCATGATGACTGGACATTCTACCTCATGGTCAGAGGGGAACTAGGGGTGGGGAACACCAGAATTGCCCCTCCTTTGGGATGCCCTTCCCTTGCTGCATCTCCGGAGACCAGATTGGGACTGAATGGGGTCGGGTGGGGCTGTCTTACTTTCTCTTGGAAGCCTTTCCATTCCTCAACAGTTCTGGCTCTAACCCTTCTTCCCTGCCCATATGCCGACAGGGCTGTGGAAGTTCTTTGATACAACCACAATCCTGAGTGGGTTTTAGAAGAGTGTGAAGAAATAGTCCTTGGCTTCTAAATGAGAAGGAAATTTTGCAAGGTGCAGACACCTGCCTATGTGGACGTTTGGATCAGTCGCGTGGAGCTAGAATGGAAAAGGGTTGATATGACTCCAACCCGAGAGCAAGGCAAAGCATACTGTGACCACTAGGGGTGCTGGTGGATGTGGGTTTAGTATTCACGTATTCATCCGTATGCCAACCATCCATCCATCCATTCATGTGTCCAAATGCTATCCATCCATCCACCCATCCAACCGTCTGCCATCCATCCAACTGCTTAATTCATCTATTCACCCGTCCATCACTGCAACAAATACTGGGAACCCACTGAGTCAGGCACACCATCTCTCCCCTTAAGCAGCTTGCTGTGTAGTGAAAGAGTTGTGTATTTAATTACCACACACTGTGCTAGTACAGGAATGTACAGTATGTGAAGAGAGTTCTGGAGAGGGTGGAACCATTTATGGCTGGGGCCAGGGGCTAGAAAGGGGACCTCTTCTTTCCCTCCTTGAGCTGACTCTTCTGCTCCAATGGCAACCCCTGTCTTCAGGCTGGGCCCAGTGGCAGGCTCATTTTTCAGTTTCCTGATGCTAAATCACTGGGTTCAACTTGAGAAGGGACTTGTTCGTTCCGGGAAGGAATTCTGAAGTTACTTAAATCAGTCCACCACACCTGTGCAGGCACCCTGAGGTCATAGCCATGTTCTCTGGAGATAGTCTGTCTTCTTCATAAGGACTCTCTTGGGGAAATATGGACACACGTCCCTCCACTGGAGGGGCAAGACCATGGGTCCTGTACTGCTCTACTCAGTTTGGAGTTATCTCCACTCCCTCTTACTTATGGCAGTGCACATTGACCCAGAAGCCCCTCTTGTACCCCTCTACTCTGCTGCCTTCCAGCCCTACCTATCCCTTGGCCCTTAGTTTAGGTCTCTTGGTCATGAATCTTAATCTCAGGGGTCCTAATGGGGAACACTTTGCCTCTAACTAATTGCAGGGTCCAAGGGTCAGAGTGCAGGAAATGTGATTCCCCAACTAAGACAAGATTCTCCAAAGTTGCTGCATGGTGGCAGCTGTCTTTGCCACCGGCCTAGGGCTCAGATAGCGCAGGCTGTGTCTGCTCCATCAGCCTAGGGCAGGGGCTGGGGCCTTGCCCTTCCCCTCTCCCCAGCTCCTGAGCAGGAACAAGCCCATGGAGCCTTGCGGGCTGGCCCATTCGTGGGGAGAACCTAGCCAGGGCCTCAGGTGGTTTCAGCACACTCTCCCTCCCTCTGTCTGTCTGACTAATGTTCCCATCTGCAAGCCCCAGGTGAGAGGCAGCAGCAGCGGCGTCTCCCGCTGCTGCTCCAACGAGCTGTTTGCGGTGTAACTGCCTGATGGTATCTCAGAGGGTGGTTTGGGTGAGCTGTCTCTTGGGAGTGTCTGCCTGTTGTTTGCCTCAGCCCCCACCCGGCCCTCACCCCAGCCCCTGCCTGAGCTCATTACATTATTCATAGAACGACAGGACTAGCACCCCTGCCCCCAGCACTGTAAGAGACACCTGCCTGGCTCATACTGATGGTGTGTGTGTGTGTGTGTGTGTGTGTGTGTGTGTGTGTTTCAGGAGAGAGGATCCTCTCTGTACCTCCTCTTGAACTAGAACCTAGGATTTCTCTTCTGATAAGTTCCAAAGTAGCAGCCATGGGAAATCATTGCTGGCAGGGTGTCTCTAGAGATGGGAAGCCCCATTTCTATTTCCTGGCTCTCAAAGAATCCCAGCATCAAGCCTGGGCATCCAGTTCCCATTCCTGAATGGCCTCTAAATATCCTCTTCTGCACCAATGGGTTCCCATCTCCTTCTTCTGGGAGATTTCCTCTCTGCTCCCTCCCCTTCCTGGCCCCAAGTCTCTCCTGAGGTCGAAGAAGACTAAGAACAATGCCATCCCCAGAGCTCATTGCCCAGCCTGGCTGGACCTCCACCACCAGCTGTGTGAACCACTGCCACCAGCCTACCCCTCCCACGGCACCGTCGTTTCCTAAGCTGTAAAATGGCAATAAGAGTAAGAAGAGTCCCTTTGGGGTTAAACGAGATCATGTATGCAAAAGCTCTGGGATGCAGGTGCCCCATGTCTTAAAATTTTTCATCTTTCTGACTCTGTCCCCTCAATCCTGGACTCCCTGGGGAATGTCTCCTGGGCAGCAACCATGTACAGAGTGCACCACAGGAAAAACAAAAACACAAGAAATAAGGGAGGGAGAAGAGCCCTGCCCTTTGTGATCCTCTGAGCTGATGGGAGAGATAGAGTCTCTGCCTGGGGAGCTCCCTGTGTGTATGCGTGTGCGTGTGCATGTGTGCGTGTGTGTGTGTGTGTGTGTGTGTGTGTAGGGGAGAAGGAGTTGCCCCCACAGAGGAGGGGACCCTAGGTATGTGTGTGCAAGCTAGACTGAAGACTACTGTAATGTCTTTTTAGCAGGCAAGAGCAATCAACAAATTCATTAAGTTCCTGTTTACGCATCTATTGTCAAAGCTAATAATTTGATTTAACTAAGCTGATTACCTTCATTAAAAACCATTAGTTCCCATAAGCAAATGTTCCTGTGTTTGCATTTTCATAATTATGTTGACATTTCACAACTTGCATTTCAAGGGAGGCCTGTGCTCAGACTCAGCTCCGTCTACCCCAGCCCACAGGGCTTCCTCTCCCCAGCCTGGGCACGGTGCTAGGTGTTGGGGGGTAGTGTGGTGCTAGGTGTTGGGGGGCCGTGGGGAAGAAGACAGGCCTGGTCCTCCTCTGTCTGCAGCCTAGGCTTTGCTGTCTCCAGTGTCCCAGATGCCTCACCAAGTGTCTTATGCACAGAACAGCCCTCAGCACAGCCTCTCCAGGATTGACACACCCACCATTATCTGGGCAAAGGGAGGCTCCAAGGGACCCCTTTCAGGGAAGGGGAAGGAACTAGTATTTGTTGAGTGCCCACAGCTGCAAGGCGCCGGCACTGTGGTTCCCTCTTTAACCCATTCAGGAGCGTATGGGGATCTCCACGTTAGAGATGGTGGGACTGCTACTCAGGGAAGTTAAGTCACTCCCCCAAGTTCGCCTGGTCAGGGAGGTCAGTACGGGGTTTGCATCCCAAACCTGTGCTATTTCCAACATACCATCCCTTCTTTCCCAAAAGAAGGGTAAACAGGGCCCTGAGCCAGTTGGTTCACGTGCTGGCTCTGCCTGTGTCCATCAGGGAGGAGCAGGACTGGAGTGCATCGCATGCTGACAAGGGTGGGTCTTGCGGTCACTGGCCTTCCTCGAATGGCCTGTAATTTTCCCTTGTGCTGCGGGTCCTGGCCTGGCCCTGGGAGACACCTGGGTCCTTAAGAGGCTTGTGATGTGTGCATTTGGAGGCCTGGGCAGAATAGCATACCATCCTCCCTCTCCTCTGTGGCCTGTGTTTCCAGAACCCCTTGAGACCCCACAGGCAGGCTATGCTTAGGGTAGCAAGAGCCCTCCTGCCTCTCTGGCTGGTGCCCCGGAGGGTTTCCCTGGACACCCATTCCCCTGAAGTAAGAGCCAGGGCTTAGACTGGGAAGCGAAGAGACGGCAGACTCTGGGATGGCTCCAAACAAGACAGAGGAGTCTGGGCTTTGTGATAGGCAAGAACCATACTTGACATTGATTGAGCACTGGCTGTATGCCTGGGCCCCGTCCTTAGCACTTTGTCACTGACAAGCAGAAAGATGACCTCTCGGAGCCTCAGTCTCCCCATGAATAGAATGGACAAAGGAATGCTCAAATGGGGAATTGTACCCTGTGGTGCCACAGGGAGGTGCCTCTCCGAAGGCGTTGTGCTCAGATTTCTTGACACCATGGGTGCACCCTCTCTTCCTCCTGGACTGTGATGGAAAGAAGGGATGTGTCTGCCAGGGCCTTCTGGGCTGGCCACGGGGGTTGGGGGAAAGCTGAGCCTGGAAGAAGGAAGGGCCCATCACGAAGATGGCACAAGTGGCCCATAAGAGCCATGGAAGCCAACTGAGACATGGCCCATCACGGCCCACTTGCCCTTCTTCCCTTCCCTCCCTACTCCTGCCTCCTTCTCTTCCCGGGTCTGGCTTCCTGTGGGGGCTCTCTCCCTACCTCTGTCTCTCCTCACCCATGTGGGACTTGCTTTTCTCAGCCCTCACTCCGGGGCAGCCCAGCTGTGGGTACTGCTCCTGAGGGCAACCCTGACAGCCCCAGGGTACAGGAAACCAGTCCCACCCCTGCCAGCTTTGCACAGCAGCGTCCCTTCCTGGGACCCCGTGGCCCTCCTCATCCACGTTCTTTCCCTTGCCTCCCTGAGTTTTGTTGTGTCTCCTCCCCCTCCCGCATACCTACCCCCATAGACTACCTTCCTGATTGTGAAAACCTCCCACCCCTGTTCTGTACCCCCCTCTGACCCTTCACTGTCCTGAACCCCCCACTGCACCTCTGTCCCTGAGGTGGGAGCAGCCTCTACACTTGTAGGAGACAGAAGCTTCTAGATTGCACATGGGAGGAAGCTGAGGGCCTGGACTGAGTAGTCAGCAGCTGCTGGTCTTGGCCATTCAGAGGAGCCAGGTGAGTCCAGCAGAGGGCACAAATGTTGCTTAGATGCCCAAGAGACCTGTGGTACTTTCTTTGGCATGTGTTTCGAAGGTAAATCGCCCACTCCTCTTTAAGGACAGAAGTGATCTTTAAAAAAAAAAAAAAAAGTTCAAAGCTATTGTGACCCAGAAGGTGAGTTAGATGAGTTAGAGAGGACAATTTGGGGTAGGAAACTTGTAATGGAGATAAACGAAGACGATGTCTTCGTGTCCCTTGTCACTTTGCTCTGTGAGCATCACGATGCACAAAAGGCCTTGACAGGGGGCATCTGGGTGGTTCAGTCAGTTAAGTGTCTGATTCTTGGTTTCAGCTCAGGTCATGATCTCACGGTTTGAAAGTTTGAGCCCTACAGGGTCTCTGTGCTGAAGGCATGGAGCTTGCTTGGGATTTTTCTCTTCCTCCCTCTCTTCCCTCCCCAGCTTGTTCTCTCTCTCTCTCTCTCTCTCTCTCAAAAAATGAATAAATAACCATAAAAACAAAACAAAAGGCCTTGACAGGCTCTGGGAGGGTAAAGGACCACAGCCTGCCCTGCTCATCCTCTAGAGCTCTGTCCAGTGGACCAGATGCCTGAGGGCTATGAAGAGTGCTCCTGGATAGGTAGGAGAAAAAATAATTCGGTTCCTCCTAGGGGAAAGAGGGATTGAGATGTGGGGAATCTTCTTGAAAGATTTGCCTCTGGAGCATAAATTGGGAGCCATAGTGCCAAGATGCAAGGGAGCAGGACTGGGGACCCCTGGGTTTGAGTTCCAGTTCCATCACTTCCCAACTGTGTAGCCCCGAACCTGTGACTCCACAGAGCTTGGTTTTCTCATCTTTAAAATGGGAATAATTTTCATACCAGTCTCATGGTGTTTGTGAGGCTTAAGGACTAAATCTCAAAGGGCCCAATACATTTTGGCTTTAACGAAAGCACATTTCTAAACAGTGTCCCATTTCAAAAAAACTTTTTTTTCAATGTTTTATTTATGTTTTGAGACAGAGAGAGCAAGCAGGAAAGCGGCAGAGAGAGAGGGAGACACAGAATCCGAAGCAGGCTCTGGCTCTGAGCTGTCGGCACAGAACCCGACGCGGGGTGCAAACCCACAAACCGCGAGATCATGACCTGAGTCGAAGTCAGATGCTTAACTGGGCCACCCAGGTGCCCCCCCCAAAATATTTCTGAGTGAAGCGTGAACTGCATCCTAAGCAATTACCCAAGACTCCAACTGCCCTTTGGCGTCAGAATGTAAATGTTGGAATTCCACTTTGTCTCTGTCACTTGCCTGCTGCGTGCCCGTCTGTACGATGAAGAGGCTGTAATAGATGTTTCTAAAGTTCCTGTGGGTTTGGCATCATTGCCTCACGAATCCAGTGTCATTGCCCTTTGTCACTGGCCCGTGACAATGGGGACAGTTAAATGAGGGTTAAGGGAATGGGGAGAAGGCCTCCTCCTCCCAAGAGCCTGAATCCAGGAAAAAGACCCAGATAGGAGAATTCTAGTCCTGAGCCAGCTTCTAGAAGGAAATAGGGTCTGTGCGTGCCCTGAAGCCCCAAACCCAAGTATTCAGAGGCTTCTGCAGCTCAGGTGCCATAGGGGTGAGTCACCCAGCTGGGAGTGGGGTAGGGAGGTGGGACTTGGGAAAACGTTCCCTTTGTCCTCCTTCCTTCCCCCACCTCGTGCTCCCGAGAGCAGGGCAGGGAGGCTGAGCAGGATCAAAGCTATGCACACCTCCCGAGACACGACGTTGGCATGTTTAGTCACCTGGGCCGAGCTCGGGGAGGCCGTCATGAGTGTAACAAGGACAGCATGCACACTCTCCCTCCCCTCCACCTTGCGGTGGCTTAACGAGCCCTTGTGAAGCGATGGCCCTTGAAACAGATCACGTCCGTCCACATCGAAAAGAGAGCATTATTAATAAGTTGCCCTGGGCACCCGGTAATGATTGTGAGCGGCTGTGAGCCAGGGTACACGAGGGCACTGCAACTTGAAAGGGAACATTTCCCAAAGGGAGGCGATAGGTCTTGATAATTGTTATAATAACAGCTCAGCGGGCCTGGGTTGGTTCCTTTCATCCTGTGAGGTCATAAATGGCTTTCTCCACCGGAGAAAGGACGGGGCCTCCACCCACCACAAACACCCTCTCGCCCGCACTCACCCAGCTGGGGATTTGCCCAGCTGTTATTTCTGAGCTGGGGAAACTTCACGATTGTTAAAACAAGGTGAGCTAATCGTGCCTGTGTGCGCCATTCTCCCAGGATGGGAGTGGAAATTCCACTTGTCAAGTAGGCTCTCGAGTCCTCTGCCAGGAAGCCTGTTCCATTATATTGGCCCAGTTTCCCCCGGTCTCTCACACAGACTCGCGGTGTGCAGTGTAGTTAACATTTGGTTTGCTGCGGGAGAGGTCCCAGATGCGTGGCTGATTCCCTTTCCTCTTCTCCTGTTCACGCTGGAAAAGGTGACAGTTGGGTCATGAGGAGGGAAGAGATAACACAACTCTGACCTTCCTCTTTGTGGGGCTCAGGGGCCTCTCCTCAGGACTCTAACAGGGCCAGCAGCCAAAGGGTGGGCTGGCACCCAGAGTGCCGGCGACAGGCCTTGTGCATGTGGTCCGGAGGATGCGTTGATGAAGGCTCTTTATCTTCTACCTGTCTGCTTTCTTTTACGTTGGTCTGAGTTGGCGAGATCACGAGAGCGTGGGCCAGCGTGTGCAGGTCTGGGACGGCAGTACCGTGGCACTCCCCCTCCCCCGTGAATTCTCCCACAGCGGAGGAAGCCACCTCCGGGGTCACCTGGTTTGGAAGACAGCAGGGTTCATCTCTACTTGGCTCCTGCCTCTACTGGGGTTCAAAGCTGCCTGCCCTACATCTAGTATTTTCCCAACCCTTGGGTCTGGCCAGCCCCCCTCCTCAGCCCTCACTGGCCTTGCTGAGCAGCCACGGCCTCCCCTATAAGCCTAGTGGAAAACACACACCCCTGGCTTCCCTGTACATTTCAGTCTCTCGAGAAGCCAAGAAGCAGACCCGTGTTCCTGCCCTTGGGGAACTCAGGGCTCTCCCCTGCAACAAGGCTGTGATGGAACCCCGGCCACACCTGCTGCTGAAGGAAAAGGAAGAGTCATTTGGACCCTGCTCATGAGATGCTTATAGGACTGAGTTAAAGGCTGGGACAGGAGAGGACAGGCTGGCCTCTCTCAGTGTTGGATTTGGAAGTCAAGTGCCAAGAGAGAGCTATTTGGGAAAGCCAGTGTTTCAGTAAGGACTGCTTTTCAGCTAACATGCCCCACCCTACCTCCCTGATTCTCTTCGGATCTTTCTTTGTCCCTGCTTCCTTCTCTTGGTCTCTGTACCACTGTCTCTTTGCTTTCTGCTCAAGGCAGGCTCACAAAGGTGCCTGGATTGACAATTCTCCCACAACAACTGGATGAGTGCATAGACTCAGCCTTGGCACAAAGAACATTCTTCTACCCTCTGTGGCCAGACCCCCATCTAAGACCGTATCAGCACAACGCCAGGGCAAAAGAATGGTCAGCTGACTCCCGGAGATCCATTTTCCAGACTGACACCAGCAAACTCCTATCAGCGTCGGCCGTGACCTGACCTGGAAATGCCAACTTGCCGCCATTCCCCCACATTCTGGACTATGCTGAAATGAAGCACCCTTGGCCCAGAGGTTATTATTATTATTATTATTCATCTGGGATTATCTACAATCACAAAAAAAGACGGAAAATAATTGCCTCCCAGAAGAGGGAAATCAGGGACTCCAAGACAGGAAACAACTGTGACCCAGGGTCAGTCTCAGAGGTGGCTGAGCCCAGCCAGGGGTGTCCTCTGACCTCTGCCTCTCCCACCAGGACTCTGTCTTGGCAAGTAGCGCAGGGAACAAAGGAACCAGCTTAGGTGATGGGGTAAGGTGGTGGGATGACAGGCAGAAAGGGGCATCCCAACCACTTATTCTTCTCCTAGGAACCCCCCGGGGTCTCAGCCCCAAGTAACCCAAAGGTCAAAGGTCAGGAGAGGCTCCGGCCAGGATGAGACCCCACAGCAGAGGGAGGACTCTTTTCCCAGATGCAAGCATCCTGTCTCTGCTTCCTGGCTGGACACACCTTGCCTCTTCTCTTGCTGGGGATTGTCCTTCTGCCTGAGGAGTTTTCGCACACAATGGTTGGCAGACTTTGGCATTTATTTTCATCACCATTTTAAGGCGAATGGCATTTGTCGCATTCCTTCCTGGCTGGCTTTGATGTGGGGCGATTTCCCACTCCCTAATGACAGGTGAGGAGCCGGCCAGCTAACACCCAGCACCTCTGGGCTGCCCGGCTATCCCTGCCAGATCTGGTTCCCACAGCTGCTGCTTGTTTTCAGTATCTATTTCGGGGACCTTAATTAAGATCCTCTTTAATGATGGAGAGGAACCTCTCCGGTGATTACCTCCTCACTTTTACAGCTCTCTCAGGCTCTTTCCCTTCCCTCCTCCTCTCGGCTCCCACAGTCTCCATGCCTCACCCAGCAGACATAGACAAGGACACGCTTTTCCGCAGGGCTTTGGGGGTTCGGGCCGCCCCCTCCCCAGACATTCCAGCGACGCTCAGGTGCCATAACAATAACATGCAAGATCGTTTTAAAGCCTGTGCCCTAAACAAGCTGCAAAACTACAGTGTAGCGTGGCACCTGGCACTCAGAAGGAATGTAGTAAATGTTGGTTTTGATGAGCGAAATGAGTAAAAAGATCGGTGTTAAGGGTGAGTTTAGTACTGAACAAAATATTGGTATTTGGGGTGGGACACTTCTGATTTCCTGACTGGAAGCAGTGCTAGATTCTGGGCTTCTCTTCCCGAGCTAAGCATCTTCATCAGTCCAGAGATACGGAGATCTGGTCACAAGCTGGACTGTGTTGAGGCCAAGGGTCACATGGCAGGGAGAGTACTGGTCCAGGCTGTGGAATCCCTGCTTTGTCTGCCAAAGTTCTGTCCCAGGTCTTCCCTGGCTTCATTTTTTGTCTGCAGATTGAGGCCATCAATCCCAACCGCACAGGTAGACCATAAAGTGGTGGCAAGATTCTGCATGTAAAAGTGTCTGGCAAGAGCCCTTCCGGGTTGATCCAAGTTAGAGGTGAGACTTGGCTTTTCCTTCTGGAGGAAGAGGGGACTGGAAATCCCAGGAGTCCAGGGGCTTGGGCTGCAGCATCATGGAGCCCCAGATGGGCCTCCACCTGCTCTCTGTCCTCTCCCTGGCCCGAGGTCCTGCTTGTCTTCCTCCTCGGGTCTTGCCTCATCCTGCCTCCTTCCAGGCAGCCCTCCTGCCCCCACGTTCCACTGCAACCCAACACTTAGCCCTGTCCATTCTGACCTTCTGTGGTGTCCACCTCACGTGGCCACATCATATCCCTCCAAGGAGGTTACTGCTTTCTTTTTTTTTTTTTATTTTTTTTAACGTTTATTTATTTTTGAGACAGAGCCTGAGCGGGGGAGGGTCAGAGAAAGAGAGGGAGACACAGAATCCGAAGCAGGCTTCAGGCTCTGAGCTGTCAGCACAGAGCCCGACGCGGGGCTCGAACTCACGGACCGCGAGATCATAACCTGAACCGAAGTCAGAAGCTTAACTGACTGAGCCACCCAGGCTCCCCGGAGGTTGCTACTTTCTTAAAAGGAATCCTGGAATCCCAGAATGAACATTGAGGCCAGAGAGACCCAGGACTCATTCAGATCAACTCCTTTGTGGGAAATGCTGAGAACAGGCTCCCAAAGGTTGAAGGACAGGTTCAAGGCCACTCAGAGTTTCAGCGGCCAACTGGAGCTGCTGATGCCCAACTTTGTATTCTTTCCAGAAGACTTTGTGGCCAAGACTTGTACAGGGCAGCTTTGATGTATGGGAGGTGACAGGGAGATGTTTGCATGGGCATGTGGGGGTGAGTGAGAGTCTAACACCCCAGCCCTTAGCAAGGGGTGCTTAATCATCCCCCACTCTTGACTGAGTCCTCTAGTTTGACCCGCTCTGATCACAGAGTGGGCACTCTGCACAGAAGCTGTGAGCTTGGATCCCCATCCCTCTGAGCCTCAGTTTCCCCATCTGTGAACTGAAGGGTTGTAGTGGGGAAACTCTTGGGTTCCCTCCAGCTGGGTCATTCCCTGGTACTATGAAGTGAAGCAAGAGATGTGGAGATCTCCACCCCCTTGCTTCACGCCATCCTCACGAGTACCTGTCCACCGTGTGCACTGGCTGTCCTCCGGCAAGGCTGACCTGTCCTGACAAGATGGCTGGCTTTGGAGATGGGGTGGGCGTGGTGACTTATGGGCTAAGAGCCTGGAGATTTGAGTTCTGTTCCCTTGGTAGATATTCGCTTGTGACCTGGTTGTGGGAAAACCGTGGAATGATTCTGAGCTTGTTTCTTTTTTGTGTGTGAAATTGAGATAACAATTAGCCTCCAAACCACCCACCTCCATGTGGTTTGGGTCAAGTGGACATTGGTTGTTCAATGTGCTCCACATTTGTGGATTTGCAAGGGTGTTTTAATCTGTGTCAAGAAAAATTTAGGGAAGATACCCAGGAGGACCACCAATGCATTTCTTGGACCTGGTTACGGTGCCGAGAACCTAGTTCTCAGGAGCTGGGGCTCTTAGGGGTGTGGAGGGGCTGGCAGGCCTGGAGCCTGTCTTGCAATTCAGGTCTTCCTGGTGCTCTATGCCCAGGCCTTGGTTTTTATTTGCCTAGCACCTTTCTTCCCAGGAACTAAGAGGAGGAACACTTCGTTATCTCAGAGCCTTTCAACACCCAGGGGAGTCAGGGAGGTAACTGGGATCCTTATCAGGGGTGGGGCACAGGGCTGGGAAGGGGCCCCTGCATCTCTGCTCTGCCTCCCATCAGTGGTCTAGAGTTTCTGGGGCAGCTGGATTTTAGCATTTGGGCCCAGGAGACAGCAGGCCTGCTATCTAATTATTGCCAGAAAGAAAGACTTCAGATCAAATACTCTATCAGCAGAGTCATTATTTTAGGTAGCTGTCATTATTTTTGGTGCCAGTGAATCATCCCACACAGGTCTTCTCACAGCTACCTTGGGTCGCATTTCACAAACGGTTTATCTTGGAAGGTATAGCAGGAAGGAAACTGCTCAAAGCCAGGCACCTATGGAGACTTTATTGACACTTAAAAAAAAGTGGGGTGATGTTTGGCTGGCTCTGCTTTAAAATGTTCCCAGGCTCAAGTCACAGGCCATATATTTCATTGGGCCCACCATTATTATCTGGGAAGAATCTTGGTCCTGGTTAGACCTCTTTGATTTTCACGAGAGGATGTCCAGCTTTTCACCAGCTGGACGTTTGGTAGGTCATCGGGTCTCATGTAAAACTTCATCACTTAGAAGGGGCTTTGAGCAAGGCACCAGTCATGAGAACCTAGAGTTTCCCAGAATTTGTCTGAACCTGGCCTAGAGACACTCTCCTCTGACAGCATGACTTCAGAGATCTGCAGACAACACTCTCCACCATGTGCTCCAACATCTACTGATGGACCACATTAGGCCATCAGGACTCACATAGCTGCACTAAACGTCATGTGCCTGGCCCTCAGTTAACTGCACTTCACATCAGGCAGACTCCCTTATACCTCTCTGGCAAATGTAAGAGACAGCTCGTGGTCTGCTACAAAGTCATCTCTGAGCGGGGGGCTCACGGTCTTATCTTCTGTCCTCTTTGGGAGGGGTTAAGGAGACATTTCTTTGCTTTCTCTGGGACATCAGGAATGCTGGTCCTTCTCATAGGCAAGTGGTTTGCTTTAATCTTGAGGGTCCTGGGAGCTGTGCAGCTGATCAGGTTTCGTTTTGGCACTGACTGTTAGAAGTTTCTGAGCCAAATTTGTGGCCCACCCCCAGCAAATGGATCAAAGTTTATGGTATGTTTATTTTGTATTAGTCCCATCCTTGGCTCCATTTTATGGCTTTACCCATGCTTTTACATTTTTTCTTTCTCACCTGCTTCTAATTTATGTCATCTTGCTGAATTTGATACATCTTTATATGCTGCCTTAAATCCTTTTGTGAAACAAAGAGGTATACAAACAGACAAACAAATGCATATTCTGTCTCGTCACTGGACAACATATGACAATTTTTGGCATGGGAAATAGGGTCTGTACAGCTCCTGCTTGTCCCCAGGGCCATCATTCTTCTACAAGACCAGCCAGATAAACTGAGCAAAGCCAAGTTTCTACTCTCCAAGGGGTGGGGAGTCAAAAGCAAATAAATAACTACACAGAAAGTCAGGAGATTTCAAGAGCTGTGAGGAAGATAAAGCAGGGTAGGGGGAAGAGGGCACAGAGAGCCCAGCCAGGGACCATCTTACCGAGAGGGGATATTTGAGCAGAGCCCAGGGAAGAGGGGGAAGTATCGGGGCATCCATGGTGAAAGAGAATTCCAAGCAGAGCGACTGGTCAGTGCAAAGATGAGAATGTTGGAGGGGTTCATGGAGGCAGCACGGTAGGGGAGGACTGCGTGTGGAGGAGAGTGGGAGCAGACAGGGAGCAGGGACTCCATCCCCCAGGACCTCCCCAGCCACAGTAAATACTTGATGTTCTGCTGAGATGAGAAGACTCTGTGGGTCTGGGCATGGTCACCGTGGCCATAAGGGGCAAGAACGAAGCAGGCAGATGTAGAGGGAGGCTATTGCAGTGATCCAGATGAGAACTGATGGGGGTTTGCACTACAATAATGGCAGCAGAAGGGGTAAGAAGTGGTCAGACTCTGAATCTTTCTCCATACCCTCTCACCAAACTAGAGGTCTGTTTTGTTTGTTCTTCTTGTCTAGGTTCCGACCTTTTCTACATCGAACAGTGCAACCTGGCTGCTGTCCCCATCCTTCGCAGCTCATCAGCTCTCCTCTGCGTGACATGGTGCTCCTGCAACCCTCATGCCTTTCGCTTCCACGACCCATCTCTTCTCCGTGTCCTCTCATCTGTCACAGAGCGCTGTCACAATCGGACCAGGCTTCTCTCGCACCACCCACCCTTTTCAGCTTAGTGCTTCAGAGCACTTTGTTTTTGTCCTTCTTATTCTCAAACATTGCTACACAATTTGCAGGGCCCAGTGCAAATAAAAATGGGGGTGCCAGTTTAAAAGTTACTAAGAGATTCAAGATGGCGACAGGAGAGCATTAAACCAAAACCATGGGGCCCTCCTGAGCACAGGGCCCTGTGTGGTCACACACCCACGAAGATGGCCTTGCCCGTTCTACATGCTCCCAGGACAATCTCATGCACGCTGGCATTAACCACCACACACGCTAATGACTCTCACATGCATCTTCTTTCTTGAGCCCCAGAGCCAATTGTTGGGCCAACCTATTGACATCAACACTTTGTCACTTTGCAGGCAACTTAGAAGCAGTACGTTCAAGACCGAACTCATTATCTTTCCCCCCGAAACCTGCTTCTCCTCCTGTATTCTCTATCTTGATAAATAGCAACATAATCCTCTGAGGTGCCCAAACCAGAAAGCTCTGAGTCATCTCTGACTCTACCGCTGCCTTACCCCCATATCCAATAGGTCTCTAGGTTTGAGTGATTATAGTTGCCTATTATCTCTGCTATCCATCGGCTCCTCAGCGCTCCAGGCCCCTGCCCTAGTTCCGGTGCTCACAGCTCCTGCTCCCTCTGCTTCAGGTGTCTCCTTATGCCCGCCCCCTTGTTTCCTAGCACCATCCATCTTTCTCTACTGTGTCACCACAGTGAGGTTTCTTTTTTAAAAAATTTTTTTTTCAACGTTTTTATTTATTTTTGGGACAGAGAGAGACAGAGCATGAACGGGGGAGGGGCAGAGAGAGAGGGAGACACAGAATCGGAAACAGGCTCCAGGCTCTGAGCCATCAGCCCAGAGCCTGACGCGGGGCTCGAACTCACGGACCGCGAGATCGTGACCTGGCTGAAGTCGGACGCTTAACCGACTGCGCCACCCAGGCGCCCCCACAGTGAGGTTTCTAAAACACAAAAATTAATTGCTTCACTCCCATTTCTACAACTTCCAGAGTCTGCAAAGCAAAGTTTAAACTCTGGCATTGCATGCTGGCTCTTCGTAATGTATTCTCTGCCTACTACCTGCATCTCCCAGCCCTGACCCTGGCCAATACCCTCCACACTGCAAACGGTGCCAGGGATCCAGCTATCCTTGTCCACCCCCCAACAGGCCAAGCACCTTCACACTACTTACCTGTGCACATCCTGTTCTCCCAGCCGGGTGCAAACCCTGTGGCTCCCTCTGACCACCATGCTCCTTCTGGACCTTTATGATGCAGCTCTAGGATGTCAGGTTGAGTCTTCCACCTCCCAAAGATGCACTAAAAAGACCCAATAAGACTAAGAGTTAGAAAAAGTCCAGAGCAGAAACGACCGAGGAGGCTGTCGTGAAAATGGAAGGCATTTATAGGAATTTCTGGAAGAAATGAAGTGATAAGATCATATTAAAGGGACAGCTGATTAGTACACAGGTGAGCAGACAATATAGGTGAAGAGGATACCTTCTTGAAGTTAAAGGTGAGGGTATTCTCGACAGCACTTCAAAGGACTTGATGCTCGCAGCAACAAGGATAGCTAATGGATATGTGGTGGGACAGTCTCACTTGGTAAATTGAAAAGACATGAACTGCAAACTGGATCACTTCCCCCCAGTGAGAGTGGCAAGCTCATGTTGTGTGTGTTCCTTACCAAGTCTCAGTGTGAACTGAAGAATGAAAAGGTGTGGCAGGGCCCCAGCGAACTCTGAGCCGTACCACAAATATGGAGAACTGAAAGGAGTCTGAAGGATGGTGAAATTCCCTAAGGCCCTCAGCACCCACAGAGACAACTCCTTTCCATCGTCCTGTTGACACTGTCCTGTTGACATCAATGGCTTTGCTAGAAGACAGGAAGCCAGCAGCAGGGAGCGACGTGATGGTCTTCAGGGCTTACCCGAGCTCCTCACCCCAGCTGTTGGCCAATGCTGTCCAGACCATGAAGTTACTACTAGGAGCAGAATGCACAGCTCCTGAGCATGAGGATGGGCGCCCTCATAGCCCTGAGCCTTTTAACTGAGAACTCTGGCCTGCTGCTCTGTTCCCAGCCCACCTCTCCTGAAAGGAAGCCATCATCAGTGTGGTGGCTCAGTTCCCACCCCAGGCAAACGCCACCCCTGGAGCCTAGCAGCTATCACAAACCTACCTTTTCTAGGGGAAATGAGGGTGATCTGGAAATCTATACCTGCCCAACTGATGTTCTTATGTGAGAGACAGAGAAAGGCATTGTTTGGACCTAGAAGTCAAAATATCTGTATGCCCCTTCTGGAAGGGTAGGGTGGAGGGGCTGGAGAGAAACAAGATGAAAATGAATCAGAGAAAAATAAATCCAGGCAAAGGGAAGATTCAGGATATAAGAAATAGTTTAATCCAAATAAATGTGTTAGTAATGGGATTTAGAAATTTAATGCAAGTATCATGGAAGGATTATAAAAAGAAAAACATACCTGTAAAAATCTAGGGAATAGGAAGACATGGAAGAAGACAATCAAAAAAAGCATATTAAAACTTTCATTTTGTTTTTTGAGATAGTGGTTATTTATTGATGTGGATATTTTATTCAGATTTATTTGTTAAAATTTAAAGATAACCAATGGTAGGATAGATATAGGATGTAGGACTTTGAAACTAATGGAGAATAAAAGGTACCAAAAACTTGTCCAGTAAAACTTAGAAAAGGGAAACCAGGAAATATCAATAAACAGAAACCAGAAGACAAAATGTAAAGGCATGAGATCAAACATAAAAGTAACAACAGTAAGCATAACTAAGTTAAACTCTCCATTAAAAAAGCATCTCAGGGGCTTCTGGGTGTCCCAGTTGGTTAAGTGTCTGACTCTTGATTTTGGCTCAGGTCATGATCTCACAGTTCATGGGATCGAGCCCCCTATTGGGCTCTGCGCTAACAGCGAATTGCCTGCCTGGGATTCTCTCTCCCTTTCTCTGCCCCTCTGTTGTTTGCACTCATGTGTGCACTCTCTCTCTCTCTCTCTCAAAATAAATAAATAAACTTAAAAAAAATCTCAGATTGGCTCTAAAAGCCAAATCCAGTATTGTGCTGTCTATAAGAGAAACACATAAACCAAATGGATACAGAATGTGAAAAATAATGATATGAACAAAGATATATTGGGAATTGCATGTGTGTGTGAGAGAGATGGGGTTGCAGGGATGAAAGAGGATTAGGAAAACAGAAGCAGGATGGCAATATTGATATGAGAATAAGTAGAATTCAAGGAAAAATTAGATTGGAAAAATGAAATAATTTATATTCATAAAAGTTATAGCCAATGAATATACACAATATTAATGAAGCTTTATGCATTGAAACCTAAATATAAAAAAGTATAAAATGCCAGAAATGCACAAACTTAAAGGAGCCCCAATCATATTGGGAGGTTCTAGCACATTTTTGTCAGAATTGGACAGACACTCAAAAGGATTCAGGTAACACAATTATAAAGTTTGATTTAATGACAGCAATATAACTTTATACCCGATATATGGAAAAACGTTTTCTTTTCAAATACCTGTGAGTCATTTACAAAAATTGACCATGTATAAATACCTAAACAAATTCTCAATAAATTTCCAAAATTGGCCGTGGTGCAATAAAAACTAGGAATAATAAATAAAACCAAAAAGTTTCCTAAAAATGGAATCACTAGAAGTACTTTTTAATTTTTTTTTTCAATGTTTATTTATTTTTGGGACAGAGAGAGACAGAGCATGAATGGGGGAGGGGCAGAGAGAGGGAGACACAGAATCGGAAACAGGCTCCAGGCTCCAAGCCATCAGCCCAGAGCCCGACGCGGGGCTCGAACTCACGGACCGCGAGATTGTGACCTGGCTGAAGTCGGACGCTCAACCGACTGCGCCACCCAGGCGCCCCAAGAAGTACTTTTTAAAAATTATTTTCTACCAAAAAATTAATGGCAAAGGAAACAGAATACATCAAAATGTATGAGGTGAAGCCAAAGCCACACTCAGAGTAGAATTCATTGTTTTAATTATTTTGTTAAAAATAAATGATTGAAAGGGACCCACCGATTTTGAATTTTTAAGATGTTCCCTCCATATACATATTATATCCACTTTCATATTTATAAAATTATACATCTATGTTCTTTTTCACTCTTCTTTTTTTGTTGCCAGTCTTGAAAGAGGTTTGTCTCTTTTCAGAAATCTTTTCAAAGAAACTCCCCAAGAACAGCAATCATGTCTACTCTGCTCATCTTAGGATTCCCCACCTGTTATGTGCAGTACCTGGCACATGCTTGGCACACACTAAGTATTTACTGACTGGGTAGCCAACAGAGCCTTGTTTTGACTTTCTGTATCAACGCTTCTTTTTCTTTCTTATGCATCAATTTCTTCCCCCTACTTTCTTTTGATCTGATTGTTTCTTTTCCAATTTCTGCAACACATGTCAGTCTCTGTGCTGACAGCCTGGAGCCTGCTTCAGATTCTGTGTTGCCCTCTCTCTGCTCTCCCTCCCTCGCTTGCACTCTCTCTCTCTCTCTCTCTCTCTCAAAAATAAATAAACATTAAAACAATTTTAAAATTTATTTCAGAAATTCAAACCTAGTTCAATATCAGACAATTCATTAACTGATAGATTAAAGGAAAAAATTATGATCATCTCAATAGAGGCCAGAATGTCATTTGACAAAATTTAACTTCTGTCCTTGATAAAAACTCCAAGTAAGCCAGGAAAATTAGGCAAGTTTATTGACTTGATAAAAATTAGTCACTATAAAACTCCTGCAGCCATTATCCTTAATGGTGAAACACTAGCAACACCATTATCGTCAAGAACAAGACCAACATGCTAACCATCACTGCTATTATTTATCATTGTGTTGAAGGTTCTAGCTCAAACAGTGAGATCAGAAAACCAAATAAAGAATTACATATAGTAAATAGAAAGGGAAGACTTGTCATTGTTATGGCTGATGTGAGTAATTGACATAGTGTCAGCCATCAAGTATTTGACAAGAAACAAGTTCTGTGAGGCAGCCAGATTAAATCTATATAAAAACCCAAATATCTATAGGCTCCCTAAATACCAGGAACAATCTGTTAATAAATAAAATGCAAAAACAAAGATCATTCAAAGAGTATGCTTAACTACAAAATAGCTAGTAGCAAATTTAAGAAGTAATGTATAAGATGTATGTGAAAACATTTTATTAAAAAAAGTTTTTTTTAACATTTATTTATTTTTGAAAGCTAGACAGAGACAGAGCGGCAGCAGGGGAGGGGCAGAGAAAGAGGGAGACACAGAATCCAAAGCAGGCTCCAGGCTCTGAGCTGTCAGCACAGAGCCTGACACGGGGCTTGAACCCACAAACTGTGAGATCATGACCTGAGCTGAAGTCAGATGCTCAACCGACTGAGCCACCCAGTTGCCCACCAAATTTTTTTAAATATAGAGCAATGTTTGAATTAATGAATGGAGAGACACAACAAGTTCTTGGATAGGTAGATTTAATTGTACAAAAATATCAATTCTTCCCAAATTACTCTGTTAACTGAATGTAATTCCAATAAAAAGCCCAATGGGATTTTAACATTGAACACTGCAAATCAATTATAATTTTGCAAAATAAGAATAATAAAAAGGAATTTGTTTTATGAACTATAAAAAAGGACTATATCATGAAGATAAAAGTATCGCATAGAGAATATAGTCAATAATACTGTAGTAACATTGCCTGGTGACGGATGGTAACTACACTTATGGTAGGCATTGCATAATGTATAGAATTGCCAAATTACTCTATCATGCACCTGAAATTAATATAACATTGCGTGTCAGTTACACAAAAAAATACTACAAAGTTACAGTAATGAAAATTATACGACAGAGGTACAAAAAGAAAAAAGAAAACTTGATTAATGGAAGAGAATAGAGAGTGTAAAAATAGATGAACATACATACATAAAAATAACTAACCTGTAGAGTACACAAAAAGGTTATGATTGTATTAACATGGGAAGGATTTTTTTAATAACTGGAATCAGAATATGTAGATATCCATTTGCAAAAATATGGTGCCTCTAGCTCCTTAACAACACATGCAGAAATAAATTTCAGACTAAGTAATTAATTTGGAGAATACCTGCATAATCTTTCCATATGAAAACACCTTTCTAATTATAACTTAAAACCTAAAAGTTATAAAGCATGGATTATTTATAGTTTATAAAAGCTGTATTGTATTTATATTTATAAAGTTATAAAAGTTAGATTGTATCAAATCTGATTTTATCAATGATTTCTATCGAGTGGAAGACCTAAAAAGCCTTAAAAAGATCAATGTAAAACTGGAAATAATATCCACAACACACAAAAAATTCTATATAATGTTGATAACTCAGAAAAATAGGCAAAGATTATGAAAAATAACTCACAGAATTCAATAAGCATAAGAAAAGATGCCCAACCTTACTAATAGTCAAAGAAATTAAGATTAAAATTTAAGTTTATCAGTTTGATGGATAGGATTTAATATAATTGTCCAGTATTTGTATGGCTGCAAGTATAAATTGAAGCAAATCATTAAGGAGGACCACTGTTGCAGTGTCTGTCCCTTTTACTCAGTGATTTCATTCCTGGGAACTTAACCTATAAAAAATATTTACATAAGTGCCCCAAAGTTATATATAAAGATGTTTATTGCAGTAAAGTTTGCAATCATGAAAAATTGGAAGCAACCTGAAGGTTTATCAGTTAGGGACTGATTAAATTAATTACAGTAAATTCACACACCAAATTGTGCCAATGTGTACAAAGAGAGTGAGGAACTGGGAGGAAAAACCTGGCAGCCACATAGTTAATCCTATGTTTGTACATCACACTCCTAATTTTGTAGCCCCAAGGCCACGCTCCACTGGGATACCAGGAAAGAGTTTGGAGATCTAATTTGAACGTTTTCATTTTATAGCTGAGAAACCTGATTGCTGGCAAATGCTGGCCCACCTTCTACTGGAAGCCCTAGAGTGGAAACCCTGGTTGTAAAACCTTCCTTATGTAAAGCAGGTCTGACTCTCTGAAACTATTTGTCATCAGAGAGCAGCTGAGGAGACCAGGGTACTAGATAAGAATTGAAGGAGACAGAATTCAATGTAATGAAAAAAACCTTTAGGATTGACTGAAGGTGCTCTGACTGCTGGGAAGCACTGTAGAAGGAATGCCATTGCTTGTGGGGTTGATTAACTGACCATCAAGGTCACTTTCAGCCTTGAGATCTCATTATTCTCTGTTTCCACTCATTGGACTCAGTTTTACCTTACGGAGAAACACAGCTTTGGACTGATCTCCCTTCCCTTAACACCCTTCAGATAATTGTAGAGGACTCTCCAGTTCACTACTAGTGTTTTCTTCCTCAAACTCAACATCTCCATCTCCATTTCCTTTTTTTTTTTTTTTTCAAATCACTTCTCATTTATTATGCCTTCTTGACTCTTCCTCCTCTGGTCCAACTTCATTTGGTCACTTTTGTATCTTGAACTATGGAACCAAAAATTTAACTATGATTTCTAGCTGTGATCTGACTAATATAGAATATTTTTTACTCTTTATGTGGGACATACAGTTCTGTCCATAAAGTCCTAAGCTACTTCTTTGACTGGCATTGCACATAGCTGGATCATATTAGACTCACAGAAGAGATGCTTTAAATTATTGTGATTTATGAACTGCACAACTCTAGGGGGCTCTATTTACAACGTATTATAGATTTATATGTTTCTTATGATAAATTTCCAGCAGATGGCAGTAGAGTGTCTGAGGAAGGGGGTGCCTTTTCTAATTTATACAAAGACCTTCTATGAGCTAGCAATGACCCTGGCTCATAGTCGTCAAAAACAATAGATATTTTTAATATGGGTGCATTGTCTTTATGGTGGACTCTCCAATATTCACTTCTTCCCTCCTTCCTTCTTAAACTCCAGTTTTGTTCAGTTCTCCACCCCTTCTCCATGTGACTCTGAGGAAGGCAATCCATTGACACCTCTACCCCCAGGGGTAAATTTGAATTACTCTAAATCAGGGTTTCTTAGCACTACTGACATAATTCTTTGTTGTGGAGGTTTGCTATATGTTGTAGGATGCTTAGCAGCATTCCTGGCCTCTCTCTAATCACTAGGTACCAG
Source organism: Prionailurus viverrinus (assembly GCF_022837055.1). Taxonomy (NCBI): domain Eukaryota; kingdom Metazoa; phylum Chordata; class Mammalia; order Carnivora; family Felidae; genus Prionailurus; species Prionailurus viverrinus. The sequence goes on along the minus strand of NC_062563.1, from coordinate 89,086,673 downwards.
TAGCATACCCTGTCTCCTCAGCTGTGATAACTAAAAACATCTTTAGACATTGCCAAACATCCCTTGGGAGCAAATCTGTCCCCTACCTTTCCACCACGGGTGGAACCACTAGCCTAGAATGTCTCAGAAAAGTAAAGCTTTCACACCTGAAGCTACTTTCCCTTGGTTTCTTTGTTATAGGAGATGATAAATTGCCTTAGCCATCTGGAATCAGGTATTTTTGTTACTTGCAGCCAAAAGCATTCCCCTCTAATACAGGAATTACTGCTAATTTATGTCAACACTTCCTATATTTGTATTACTGGGTTTTTTTTTTGTATTTTTTGTTTTTTGGTGTTTTTTTTTTTTTTTTTATCTAAGTGAAAACCTTTACACTACCTCCATTCACTTTGTTATTGCTAGCTTTAGCCCAAGTCCTGGTCTCTCAAGAGCCTTTGGAATACAAATTTTGTCATTCAAACTATTAGTTACCCTCTCTCAGTTTCGCATTGTTTGCAAATCTGATAAGCTTGTCATAAATACTCTTGCCTGAGTTGCTGATTTAAAATATTTTATCAACATCCTTTAGGTACAGTTGTTCAACTAGTTACAAATTCATCTTATTTGTCATCAGCCAAGTCACATTTCTTCATCTTATTAAGATTTCCATAGAGGCTTTGAGAAATGGTTCACAATGGCTGACCCATAGTGGTCCCTGATCCACATTAGTCAAAGAACCAATTAGAAATAGAGTAGGTTATTTGGTGTAAGCTATTTATTGAGAACCCATGTTAGCGCATGGTGATTTAGTGTGCAGAAAGTGAATGCTTTTCAGTCCATTCTGGTGTTTTGCTGGTAAGAAGTGTCATGTTCATCAGTCTGCAATACCCACCCACCTTCCATCTTGTCGACATTGAAAAATACTCAACACTTATCAGTCTCTTTGGTGACTTGTCTCTAGTTCTCTATAAACTCTCAAACATAAGCAACAATGGTTCAGCAATCACATTTGCAATGGTATTTGGTGCTCTGAGACTTCATTCATCCAAGACATGAAATACACTTAAAGTCACCCCTTGTGTAAAAGAATTTAAATAAAGTAGCCTATGCACTTACTCAACCAAATACCACAGATGCAAAGGAGTGTCTATTAAATTCTGATTAAGAAACACCATAAAGAGTTGTCAGGCTCCACCTCTGCATCCAAAACAAATAGCTGGGATGTTTGGCAAACTTAGGGGAAAAAGAACCCTTGGAGAACACAAAGGGCATGAGAAGGACTCTGCCAAGAAAGAAAAATAGAGGAGTGACTTACACTGGTGACTTCCCCTGAGTCAGATTGAGTTCCAGTCTCCTCTTACCCCCCACCTCCCTACCCCCTTCCCCCAACTGACCCCTACAGCCTCCCATCAGAGAGACCTTGTTGATGAGGAACCGCGGTGACTGCAGGGGCCAGTGAGCTGTGGGAGGGAGCATCTGCAGTAAGTACCAGCCCAGGAGAATGACCTAGCACTAGAGGAAATAACGATTTCGAGAAGAGAACCAAAGGGACCACACTCAGTGTTAAGAGAATGTCATGGTATCCATGTTCTGCTGTGGAAGGGGAAGTGTCTTCGGTGGCTCTCCTCCCTAGGTGGGGCTCTCATTCCCCTCCTGTAAGTCACAGCTCAGAGAGCTGGAGCCAGACTGATTGGGTTCAAATGGTGGCTCTCCCAGTTTTTAGTTATGGGACCTTGGGCAAACCATTTAACCTTTCTGAGTTCACTCTCCTTGTTTAAAAATGAGAAAGGGTGCTCAGTGCAGTGGTGCATGGCCAAACAGCACATAGGGTTATTAGCTACTATCACTCTTAGACCATCTGCTTTGGAAACTTCCTCCCTGCAGAGGCTGTTGAGAGAAGAGAAAGCCAAGACATTATGAGTATGAGCCTCAAACCAAAACTTCGTCCTGGGGTTTATATAGTCCAGATAAGGAGGGTCAAAGCTGGAACAGAACTGTGATTTCAAAGGTTCAAGTGATTTTCTTTGCTGCTAGAGGGGGGTTCTTGGGTTCATTCTTGGGCAACAGCCCTTCTGATTAAGCAAAGCAAATGCAGTGGATTTCCAAAGAGCTAAGTTTCTCTGCATAATAATGTTAACAGTTTTCCTTGAATGATAGTGATGGAGGTAGAGAGGGGTGGACAGATTGTACCTCCTCAGAAACATACTTCCTTTAAAGAAATACCTCTTTCACAATTACTGGATTAGGCAGTCTTTCATGATATAATATTGCTTGTTCTTGGGAGATGTTTCTGTGACTCTTCAAACATTGGGTCACAGATTTTGGAGGAGACCCTGAGGGTGACAGAAAGCCTACGCAGGTCTGATCAACACTGTTGCTGGAGGAAAGAGGAAAAAGGAATTGTTTTGGCATGGCTGGGACTGTTGATAGCTCACAGATGATATTTTTCATGACTAAGTAAGTTAGAGGTTGGGAAATGTCTTGATTGTAACTTCAGGTTTGGATGTATTTTAAGGGTGAAAGGGCAAGATTGTATGCCTGTGGGTAGGGTTGGGGTTTTCTTGAAGGAAGCTGATTTCTCATTGTCACTCATGTTTGTAAGAGGTTAGCCATAGGACTGGAAAATAAGAATTTGGAAGGTGGGCCTTAGAATTAAGTAAGAGAAAACTGGCTCCTGTCTGTGGGCCTTAGGATACGATTCAGTTGGATTTTAGACTGGGCTGTTATGCTTAAGGACACTTCTTTTGGAGTAGACCTAGGAACAGGTAGATTGGGGAGGGCAGGGAGGCCAGCCTGTACCCCAGTGAGATGGGCAAGAATCAAGGGGAAAAGGAGGGCAGTACGGAGTCCCTGTGAAGGGGCCTGGGCCTTGGACTCAGGGAAGCCATCGCTAATGTGCAGTATAACCTTTTGTGCAGTAATCCCGTCTGCATAGCCTACCTTTGGCCAGCTTGTGTTAAGTTCCAATCAGCAAAGGAATGGCAGGAGGGTGCTATTCCCACACTTGGGGAAGAGTTGCTCCAAGGAGAGCAGGAACATGTCTGGGGAAACTGATCCTGAGCCTACAAAGGCAACATTCAGAAGAGCAAGCAGTGTTTCAGAGCCAGAGGATGTCCTGAGGTGGGAAGAACATAGGAGGCATTTGGTGAACACACCAATATTCCCCAGGAAATCCAGACACAGCTGGAAAGGGATAGGGGCTCAGACTTGTGCGAATCAGGGATCAGGGGGAAGCACGGCTTCCTAAATTGGTAAAGGCTGGGATGTCAAGGTGTGTACCTGTGTCACCTTGTGGCTGCATGGCTTTGTGCAAGTTACTCACCCTTCCAGGTCTGTTTCTCCATCCGGGAAATGGGGATAATAATAATGACTACCTCACAGGATCCTTGTGAAAATTAAATGGGCCATGGTAATAATCCAATTCATAGTAACTGTTGATGTTATCATTACTAACCCTAAGGGTGCTGGGAAAGGGGAATTAGTACACCAAGCAAAAAACATTACAACTAATTGCCAGGGGAATTCACATCAGGTGCATAGATAGAATTGCTGCTTCGAGAAGAGGAATTCCTAGCTCATCACCGACTCGGGGAGGAGAAAATAATCCTGATGCGGCAATCTGGTGAACCAATGGGCTCTCTGGAAACTCTCAGGCTGCTTCTTGCTCTACAAACCATGCAGAACTGGAGAACTGGGTCCTACAGCAGCATCTTAAAAGTCTCGAATCTCACCTTCCCTAAGCAGAGTCACGGTATCAGACATCCACTTGCAAAGGCCCAGAGAGGATCCTAAGGAGAATGTTAACCCCAAAATTCTGCCAGAAAAGGGCATTGAGAATTTCGTCCCAAGTTGCCTCGACCCGTTCCCCTCAAGCCCAACTCTGGCAGAGGCGACAGAACGAAATTTATACTGTGATTCTTTTTGGGTCCCTCAGTTGACAGTCATGACTATATCAAGAGGACTTGACACTGAGTTTCATACCAGCCAGAAGCCTTTCCAGCCGTTGCCTGCCCCATCTCGCCGCTCTCAGCCAGGCTTCCTGTGGGATTCCCCTGGGCACTCTGGCTTCTGCCATACGGCCTTGCTTACTGCCCTAGAGCTTTGGTGCCTTCCCTCATGGGATTAAAGCTTTCTGGAAGCTTCCCTACACTTGCACCCCCAAATGGGCTGAATTAGGAGCGAAGCTCCCAGCACTCCATTAGTACATCATGCTTACCTCTGTCATAGCATTCATAGCACGTATAGTCACCGACTTCCTGGCCTTTTCTCCCACCGGAACGCATGTCGTTTGGGAGGAACGGGTCATGTTGTCTTCCATTGTTTGCTCCTATTTTGAGCACTGCAAGTGTGCTTTAAACATGCGCTAAATGCATTCATGGGTAGGTGAAGCGCACTCAAGTAGAGGGAAGTCAAAACAGAAAAGGTATTCATTCAGAAATCCAATCAAGCATTAATTGGGCACCTACTGTCTGCCAGACACCCCTCCAGGCACTGGTGACACAGTGGCAGACGCTAGAGCCAGGCCCTGCTTCGGCGCATGCGCGTTCCAGTGTGGAGGACGGGAGGCAAAATGAACAGATGGTACGCTGTCAGTTGGCACTGTGTGTTACATAAAAAAAAAAAAAAATAAAGCAAGGAAAGGTAGGGCGAGCCATAACTATTCCGCTGAGCATTTTTAAGACAAAGATTTTAAGTAACAATATTGTAAATGTTAAATAAAATTACAAAAGGAAGAAAGACAGCTCAGTTATATTTTAGAAGCAAATAATGGGGTTCATAACCACGGGTTAAATTTTTCGCATGTCTGAAATGACTTGAAAGATGGAAGATGCAAAAGAACTAATTGATTTACTCTGTTCTAAAATGACTACAACGTAATTATTTGGTCTTTTTTAAAAACATTTTTTAATGTTTATTTTTGAAAGAGAGAGAGAATGAGCACGAGTGAGGGAAGGGCAGAGAGAGACGGAGACAGAATCTGAAGCAGGCTCCAGGCTTTGAGCTGGAGCAGAGCCCAACGCAGGGCTCGAACCCACGAACTCATGAACTGGGAGATCATGACCTGGGCTGAAGTTGGACGCTTATCCAACTGAGCCACCCAGGCAGCTCTTGGTCTTTGTCTTTTAAAGTTATTTAGTTTATGCACATACACAGGTAATTTCACATAAAGGCATGGATGTGTTGCTTTGGTTCCCCCTTTTTCTTTTCAGAATCTTTCCCCCCCTCTCATCTCCCATCCCTCTATAAAACAGCATTCCAACCCATGTTAGTGAACCGGTATGGAACATTCTATATTTTTCTCTATGCTAATGTGATAATTTCGTATGTGTGCACACACACTCATACACATGAGAGTTTTTGTTTCTCTGTCATTTTTTATCAAAATATAAAGAGGAGATATTATTTACCCTCTCTACATCTTGCTTCATAAAACCTCATCTAAATCCCTCTCGGGAAATAAGTTATATTTCCCATTTTTGTAAAACAGCTGCATAATATTCCATGGTATGGCCAGGCCATTTTTCCTCAGCCATTCCACTATTTATAGGCATTAATTTTACTTCCAGCTTTTTTTGCCACGAAAACAATGCAGCAATAAATGTCCTTGAATATATGTCCTCATATATCCTAGTTCTATGAATATATATATGTATATATATATATATATATATATATACACATGTAGGTGTATGGGTATAGAGAGAGAGTTTAATTTTATAGGTGTTTGCAGGTTGCTTTTCAAAACAGCTATAACATTTCATATTGCCATCAACAATACGTTGGAGTTTCTTTTCCTCCGCACGTCCTCTAGGAATAGATGTTGTTGAATGAAGCGACATCTCATTATTATTTTAATCTGTATTTCTCTGTCTACTAGTGATTTAGCTTTTGTATTTGGGTTTTAGTAATTCAATGAATCTCATTTTAAAGTAAATTTTTTATCGAAGCATGGCATGCACACAGCAAAGTGCACGAACTGTTAAGTGTACAGCTCAATGAACAAATTCCTATAACCGACATCCAGATGGGGAAATGGAACATTACCACTTCCCCACAAATCCCTACCAGTCACTGGCCCCTCTGCACCCGGGGGAAATCGCTATTCTACCACCACGGATTAGTTTTTCCTGCTGTTGAAATTTATACGAGAGAATCACACCTTCTGTCCTCTGGCCCAGTATTATTTTGTGAGAGTTATCAATGTTGTTGCATGAAGCAGTGTCTTTTCCTCTCTTCACTGTCTAGTGAAGATTTACATTAGGTGGATATACCACCATTTATTTATTCGGTCGTTCGTGGGCATTTGGGTCATTTCGAGTTTTGACTAGTAATGAACGGTGCCACTAAGAGGATCTAGGTACATGTCACTCCTGCTGAGTGTACATGCAGCAGTGGAGTTGCTGGACCACAGGGTACCCGTGTGTTCACTTTCAGTAAATACAGGCAAAGATCTACTACCGTCAAAGACCAGTGCCAAAAATGATTTTTACCAATTTGCACTACCCGCAGCAGTGATTGAGAGTTCTAGCTGTTCTATATCCTTGCAGGTATTTTTGTCTTTAGCATTTTCGCCTCTTGGGTGTGTTTTTAATTTGCATTTCCCAGATGTTTACTGATAGAGCGCACCTTTTCATCTGTTTACTAGCATTTAGATAGTCTCTCTTGTGACATACCTATTCAAGTCTTTTGCCCATTTCTCTAGTGGTTTATCAGTCTCTCACAATTTATGAGAGTTCTAGGTACATGTTTTTTCCATCTTTGTAAGATATGTGTATTTTATTTTATTCTTTTAAAGTTCATTTATTTACTTTGAGAGAGAGAGAGAGAGAGCAAGCAGGGGGAGGAGCGGAGAGACACAGAGAGAGAATTCCAAGCAGGCTCCATGCTGTCAGGGCAGAGCCCAGCTCCGGGCTCGAACTCATGAACCCCATGAGATCATGACCTGAGCGGAAACCAAGAGTCAGAAGCTTAACCCATTGAGCCACCCAGGCACCCCAGATATGCGTATTTTAAATGTCTTCTCCCTGGGGCTCCTGGGTGGCTCAGTCAGTTGAGCGACTGACTTTGGCTCAGATCATGATCTCACAGGCTCATGAGTTTCAACCCAGCATGCAGCTCTCAACTGCTGTCAGTGCGGAGCCTGCCTCAGATCCTCTGTCTCCCTCTCTTTCTGCCCCTCCCTGCCCCACTCACACTCTCTCAAAAATAAATAAGTATTAAAAAAAATAAATAAATGTCTCCTCCTACTTTGTGGCTGGTCTTTTCTTTCTCCTAATGGTGTTTTTTGATGAATAGAAGCTATTTGTGTTAGTGTAGTCTACTTAAGTTTTGTCTGATTATGCTTAGTACTTTTTGTGTACTGCTTAGGAAGTCTGTCCACCTTAAGCTTATGAAGACATTCTCCTGTGCCATCAACTAGAACAAGGCTTCTCAACCTTTTGCATTATCACCTGTGATGGACAGATGGGTCCCATCATCCCCTGCTCCTGGTATTTATGCCCTTGTGTAATCCCCTCCCCTTCAGTGCAGAAGGGACCTGCGACTTGCTTCTCATTAATAGAACACAGCAGAGGTGATAAGCTGTCACTTCTGCCATTATGTTACCTAAGATTATAACAGCTGTCTTGCTAGGGGACACTCTCCTTTGCTGGTTTTGAAGAAACAAGGTTCCGTATCGTGAGCTTCTCAAAGAGGACAGCCATGTAGCAAGGAACTGAGGGTAATTCTGGATGACAGCCAGGAAGAAACTGTAGTCCTCAGCCCCAAAGCCTGCAAGAAACGGAGTGTTACCAATAACCATGTGAGCCTGGAAGTGGATCCTTCCTCAGGCAAACTTTCAGATGACCCAGCCCTAGTTGATGCTTTGATCGTAGTCTTCTTAGGGACCCAGCTAAGTTGTGCCCAGACTCCCGGACCACAAAAACTGTGATGTGATCGATGTGTTACTTTATACCACTCAGTTTGTAGTAATATTGTTTTGCAGCAATTGATAACTAAAAATCATACCCCCAAAGGATATTTCCTTAATATTTTTTCCTAATCACTACCACCTCCACTATAAAACTGTATACACTGTTTATGTCATGTGTGTATATCTCTGTTTTACATATAAAAATAATAAGATGTTTTCATCCCTCCCCCAAAAATGAATTTTCACTCCCCGGGGGCAATATTGCCTCCTTTGAGCATGCACAAAATAGCATTGGCAAATTAAAGCCTACCACCTATTTTTGCAAATAAAAATTTTATTGGGACACAACCATGCTTGTTTATTAATAACTGTTTATGGTTGCTTTTGTGCTACACAGCAGAGTTGAGTAGTTGCAACAGAGGCCATACAGCACACAAAGCATTAAATATTTACTCCCTGCCCCTTTACACAAAAGTTTGCCAACCACTGCTTTAAAAGTCTTATAGTTGGCACAAAAACAGACACATAGACCAATGGAATAGAATAGAAACCCCAGAACTAGACCCACAAACGTATGGCCAACTGATCTTTGACAAAGCAGGAAAGAACATCCAATGGAAAAAAGACAGCCTCTTTAACAAATGGTGCTGGGAGAACTGGACAGCAACATGCAGAAGGTTGAAACTAGACCACTTTCTCACACCATTCACAAAAATAAACTCAAAATGGATAAAGGACCTGAATGTGAGACAGGAAACCATCAAAACCTTAGAGGAGAAAGCAGGAAAAGACCTCTCTGACCTCAGCCGTAGCAATCTCTTACTCGACACATCCCCAAAGGCAAGGGAATTAAAAGCAAAAGTGAATTACTGGGACCTTATGAAGATAAAAAGCTTCTGCACAGCAAAGGAAACAACCAACAAAACTAAAAGGCAACCAACGGAATGGGAAAAGATATTTGCAAATGACATATCGGACAAAGGGCTAGTATCTAAAATCTATAAAGAGCTCACCAAACTCCACACCCGAAAAACAAATAACCCAGTGAAGAAATGGGCAGAAAACATGAATGGACACTTCTCTAAAGAAGACATCCGGATGGCCAACAGGCACATGAAAAGATGTTCAGCGTCGCTCCTTATCAGGGAAATACAAATCAAAACCACACTCAGGTACCACCTCACGCCAGTCAGAGTGGCCAAAATGAACAAATCAGGAGACTATAGATGCTGGAGAGGATGTGGAGAAACGGGAACCCTCTTGCACTGTTGGTGGGAATGCAAATTGGTGCAGCCGCTCTGGAAAGCAGTGTGGAGGTTCCTCAGAAAATTAAAAATAGACCTACCCTATGACCCAGCAATAGCACTGCTAGGAATTTATCCAAGGGATACAGGAGTACTGATGCATAGGGCCACTTGTACCCCAATGTTCATAGCAGCACTCTCAACAATAGCCAAATTATGGAAAGAGCCTAAATGTCCATCAACTGATGAATGGATAAAGAAATTGTGGTTTATATACACAATGGAATACTACTTGGCAATGAGAAAGAATGAAACATGGCCTTTTGTAGCAACGTGGATGGAACTGGAGAGTGTGATGCTAAGTGAAATAAGCCATACAGAGAAAGACAGATACCATATGGTTTCACTCTTATGTGGTCCTGAGAAACTTAACAGGAACCCATGGGGGAGGGGAAGGAAAAAAAAAAAAAAGAGGTTAGAATGGGAGAGAGCCAAAGCATAAGAGACTGTTAAAAACTGAGAACAAACTGAGGGTTGATGGGGGGTGGGAGGGAGGAGAGGGTGGGTGATGGGTATTGAGGAGGGCACCTTTTGGGATGAGCACTGGGTGTTGTATGGAAACCAATTTGTCAATAAATTTCATAAAAAAAAATAAAATAAAATAAAAGTCTTATAGTTTTACTTTTCACATATAGATCCACAATCCACCTAGGATTTAATTTTTGCCTGTGATGTTAGGTAAAGGTCAAGACTCTTTTTACTTCCATGTGGATTTTCAACTTACCCAGCATTATTTACTGAAAAGGTTAGCCTTTCCCCATTGCACTGTGGCATCATCTTCGTCTAGATCAATGACTGTGTATGTGTGGGTCTCTCTGTGTGCGACATAGTTTGGAGACAGCAGATGTCTTTAGAATACTGAGCTTTCTAATTCTTTTTTTAATATCCACAGGCTAGGTCTGTGGGTTTAATTTTTTTTTTCAACGTTTATTTTTATTTTTGGGACAGAGAGAGACAGAGCATGAATGGGGGAGGGGCAGAGAGAGAGGGAGACACAGAATCGGAAACAGGCTCCAGGCTCTGAGCCATCAGCCCAGAGCCTGACGCGGGGCTCGAACTCACAGACCGCGAGATCGTGACCTGGCTGAAGTCGGACGCTTAACCGACTGCGCCACCCAGGCGCCCCAGAGCTTTCTAATTCTTGATGTGATATATACTTCCATTTATTTAAATATTTCAAAATTCTCTCAATGATACTTGTATTTTTCTTGTAGAGCTCTTATACATATTTTATTAGATTAAGCCCTAGGTATTTGATTTTTTGATAGCTCATAAGTAGTATCATATAATCATTTCTATTCTTTAATTGTATGCTGCTAGTATATAGAGGTACAACTGACTTGCCTATATTAATTTTATTCCCAGTGACTTTGTTAAATCCATTATTAATTATAATAATTTACCTGAACGTTGTTCTGGATTTTCTCCGAGCACAATTATGTCATCTGTGAATAATAATATTTTTATTTCTTTATTTATAGTTTTTGTACCTTTTTATTAATTTTTATTTTCTTGCCTTAACACATTGACTAAAATCTTTGATAAACATTTCATAGAAGTATAGTAGATACCTTTGTCTCATTCCTGAACTCGGAGGGAAAGGTTTCAGTATTTCGTCATTAAGTACAATGTTCTCTGTAAGGATTTTGTGGATAGAATTTATCAGATTAAGCAAGTTCCCTTTTACTCCTAGTTGCTAAAAGCTTTTATTTATTTATTTATTTATTTATTTATTTAATCTGTCTATCTATTGAGAGAAAATTTATAAATTTTTTCTACATCTACGGAGATAATTATTTGATTTTTCTTCTCAATAATAATTAATACAGTGAATTATATTGCTTGGGTTTTTGAATATTAAACTAACTTTTCACCACGCATTCTTGGAATAAACCCAACTTGGTTTTTTAAACACATCACTGGATTTACCTTGCTCACAATTCATTTATTTTTTTTTTGCATCTATCTTCATAAAGTAAATTGGGAATGCTTACTCTTTTTTCATTCTTTGGAACAGTCGTATAACGCAGGCATTATTTCTTCCTTACGTGTTTGGTAAAAACGTCTGGGCTAGAACTTTCTTTGTGAGAAGGTTTCAAATTACAGATCCAACATTCAAAATATATGTAGTAGTATAGGATGGTGATATAAGAAGATCCTGAACTCACCTCTTTCCACAGACAAACCCAATCTCCAGCTACATGTGGGTCAGTTCCCTATGAAAAGCTAGTGGAACATCTCCTCAAAACAAAGGATAAAAGGGCCACATCAAGACCAGTAAGAGAGGCAGGGCTACTGAAACTCGATAGCAAAAAAAAAAAAAAAAAAAAAAAAAAAATCTGATTTTTAAAAAACGGGCAGGGGATCTAAACAGACATTTTCCCAAAGAAGACATACGGGTGACCAGCAAGGACATGAAAAGATGCTCAACATCACTAATGATCAGGGATATGCAAATCAAAACCACAATGAGATATCACTTCACAACTGTTAGAATGATTGTTATCAAAAAGACAAGAAACAAGTGTTAGAGAGGATGTGGGGAGAGGGAACCCTCATGCACTGTTGGTGGGAACGTAAATTGGTGCAGCCACTGTGGGAAATGGTATGGAGGTTCCTTAAAAAATTAAAAATAAAACTACCCTATGATCCAGCTATTCCACTTATGGACATTTATCTGAAGAAAATAAAAACACTAATTCAAAAAGATATATGCACCCCTATGTTCACTGCAATATTATTTACAATAGGCAAGATATGGAAGCAACTCAAATATCCATCGATGGATGAATGGAAGATAGGGTGTGTGTGTGGGGGGGTATATACACACACACACACACACACACACACATATATATACACATATATACACACACACACATATATATACACACACAACAGAATATTACTCAGCAAAAAAAAGAAAAAAAGAAAAGAAATCTTGTCTTGAAGGTATTATGTTAAGTGAAATGAGTCAGGGAGAGAAAGACAAATACCATATTATTTCACTTATACGTGGAATCTAAATACAAACAAACAAAAGAAAATAAAGCTCACCCCAAAAGGAAACAGTGCCGCCTTTAAGCAATCACACCCCATTCCTCTCTATCCGCAGCCCCTGGCAAGCACTAATCTGGTTTCTGACTCAAAAGATTTCTCTACTCTGGATATTTTATATAAAAGGAATCATGCAATAAATAAATGGCTTTTTGTGTCTGGTTTTATTTACTTAGCGTAATGTTTTCTAGGTTTATCCATGTTATAGCATGTATCGATACTTCATTCCTTTTATGCCTAAATAATATAGCACTGTATGGATATACCCCATTTTGTTTATCTTTTCATCAGCTATTGTGAGTAGTGTGGCTATGACTCTTTGGGTAGAAGTTCTGTCTGAACACCTGTTTTCAATTCTTTTAGGTACTCACCTAGAAATGGAATCACTGGGTCATAGGATAATTCTATGTTTAACTTATCAAGGAACTGCCCAACTGTTGTGCCATTTCACTTCCCCACCAGCAACATATGAGGATTTTAGTTTCTTCACATCCTCACCAACACTTGCCGTTTTCCTTGTTTTGTTTTATTATGGCCATCCTAGTGAGTATGAAGTGGTATTCCATTGTGGTTTGATTTGCCTTTCCCTAATGATTGGTGATGTTGAGCATCTTTTCTTGTGCTTATTGGTAATTTGTGTATCTTCTTTGGAGAAATGTGTATGCATGTCTTTTGCTTTTTAATTAAGTTGCTGTCTTTTTGTTGTTAAGTTGTAAGCGTTTTTATATATTTATATATATTCTGGATACCAGACTCTTACCAGATAGATGATTTGCAAATATTTTCTCCCATTCTGTGGATTGTCTTTTCACTTTTTTGATAGTGGACTTCGATGTACAAAAGTTTTAAATTTTGTTGCAGTCCAGTTTATCTATTTTTTTTTGTTCCATTGTTCATGTTTTTGTTGTCGTATCTACAAAGCACAGATCATGGATGTTCATACCCATCTTCTTCTAAGAATTCTATAGTTTTAGTTCTTGCATATTTATATTTATATTTGTCCATTGCATTAATTTTTTGTATGGTATGAGGTTGATAAGTTGATTTTTTACAAAGGTGCAAAAGCACTTCAATAAAGAAAGGATAGTCTTTTTCAAAAATGGTCTCGTAACAACTGGACATTCATATGCAAAAAATGAACCTCAATCTATAGCTAAGAAGAGAGAAATCCGCAAGTTACTTTATTTTTTTTTATGTTTTTAAATTTTATTTTTGAGAGAGATAGAGACAGAGTGTGAGTGGAGGAGGGGCAGAGAGAGAGGGAAACACAGAATCCTAAACAGGCTCCAGGCTCTGAGCTGTCAGCACAGAGCCCGATGTGGTGCTAGAACCCACGAACCATGAGATCATGAACTGAGCCGAAGTCAGACGCTTAACGGACTGAGCCACCCAGACGTTCCCCACAAGTTAGTTTAAAGAGAAACTTGGAGAGAGCACCAGCATCCAGAGTGTTTGGGGTCAAATGATACAGATATGGAGAAGGGGTCATTCCCTTCATTTGTACATAGAACCCATGCAAGTTTTGTTACCCCAAGGCCTGGAAGATTAGGATACATGGGTATGGATAAGGGGAGCTGATGCTATATTACAGCAGTAACAACTTGGCTAATTTTAGGGATGAGCTAACTTCACAGTACACCCCACAAAGTTCTGGTCCAGAGCAGCTCTCTGAAAGAGGGCCCAGGAAAGTACAAATGTGGAGTCTTCGTTAAGTTATGATAACAACTCAGTAATGCCTGAGGAGTGGACACATTTCCTATTCATTTTCTTACTATCCTTGAGAAGTATAAAAATGATCCAAAGCTTCAATCATCCTATTCTGCTGTCGCCCACCATTGGTATGTAAATAAGATAAATGGGACTCTCACTGGGGAAAGTTATTTTTTCTGAACCAAGAGAGTTCTTAGGATGATGTTGGCAATGGCGTGTGAGTCACGAATGCTGGACTTTGTGCAGTATGTACCTCAGTCTTCCAGGGCCTCTCTCTTTGACAGCAGAAGGCTGGCGTTCTTGCATTTCCTGTTACTCATAAATCCCCGGAGCTGAGGGCTCCTGGCCATTCTTCAGAGCTGAAGAATGAATTCCAGTTGTAAACAACAGTTGCTATGATGACAAGGTGTTATGGTTTATCTATAAAGCACACAAGAGGATATGAGGCAATTAAAGCCTATACATGAGCTCGCTCTTGGCCCAGTTGGGAATCCCTTTTTTGTTCACCCGTCTGCAGGAGATTGACATGAAAGGAGCCAGGCCTTTGGAGTCAGATAGACACGCCTTGGTTGGAACTCGTACCTAGTCAGGGTATTAGCTGTGTGACTGTGGGCAAGTTTCTTAAGCAAACTGAATTTCAGTCTCCTCAGGAGTGAAAATGGTGATAATGGCAGGATTATTGAGAGGATTAAGTCTGGTAACATAGGTGAAAGCACACAGTGGGTGCTTAGAAAATGTCAATCTCCATTCTCTTTCCCCATTTAAATGGGTGGCTGAAATTCTGCTCCTCAGTATCTGTAGAAGTTAGGAATCAGGCTTGGCTTAGTGTAATACACAAAACAATAGCAACTTAGATGAGAAGTTTGTGTCTTTCTCACCCAGTTTCTGGAGATAAGCAATTCAGGTGGTTCGAGGATCCTATGCTCCAATATCCCTATGGTCCTGGTGCCTGTCCACCACATCTATGCTCCAAGCAGCAGGGTGGAGGAAGGAGGAAAAGGCTCACACGCCATCCTTCAGGGAAATGACCAGGATTGCCTGTGTCAATTTTCTGCAGCTCCTACTGGCCAGCTCTTAGTCCCATGGTCACCCTAGGTATAAGAAAGCCTGGGAAATGTAGTCTTTATTGTGAGCAGCCATGTGCCCAGATGATAACTGAGAATTTTAGTACTATTGAGGAGAGGGAAATGGATATTAGAGGACAACCTGCGGCCTCTGCCCAGGGTCTGTATATTTTTCTCTTTCTCTTAGCTCAGTTGCAAATTTCAAATCTAGGGGCAGACTATATAGATAATAAATCAAATCAAATTAATCTTACACCACTATAAAACGCATAAGTTAAATTATATTAGAAAAACATGTAAACAAGACATCAGAAAAAGCAGAATTAAGACAAAAAGTATCACAAAAGGTCAGTTTTTATTGACAAGAGTTATAAGTCATAAGGATTGTTTAACAGTGAGAAGTCTTTGTGCTGGACACCTTCCATATTCCCTTCCAGATCCACTCTTCCTTCATGTCCTCGGTGCTGTGGGCCCCAGGAAGGAACTGCAGGGGCCACATTGCTCCCTTGGTTTCTGCTTCCACTTGGGTTTGGCCAATGGAGAACACCAGCATAAGATGGAGGGGAGATGGAATGGTGGGGGGGGGGGTGCTTAGTTCCCTAGCAGCCTTCCTGCAAGAGTGTCACAGATTGGCTCCATTCCTCCCCTGAGGTCATAGTTCTCAGAGGAGCCCTTTCCACATGACCCTCCCTGTTTTCAGGTTCCCATACCTGCTGTCACCCTTGCTCCTTCCATCCTAAGGAAGCCTCTGGTTCCCTGCTATTCTAGCCCTAGGGTACTGTACTACCACTGTGGTTTCACTGCACCAGAACCACACCTTTTCACTTAGTCTCTTTATTAAACCCTCCTCAAATTACCCACTTATACTGGGCCATCTGTTTCCTTTCAGAACCCTATGGATGCTTAATGCTCCAACACTAAAGCATCAAAAGGCACAAAGCAAAACCTATTAGTATTGTAGAAAGAGATTTATAAAAGCAAAATTTCTTGAGACATTTTTAACTAACCACTACCCATCTAAACACTTTAAGCAGTAATGTAAAATTTGCATCCTGGCTAAAAAGAATTTGTACTATTTTGAAATGACCATCAACAACTTAGAACATTGAATAATACTTCAAATATCTCCAGCAAATATGGCAGAAAGATAATGGTCTTAAAATGTAAAGAGCTCAGAAACAAAGTTATGAAAGGTTAATAAACCCATATAAAAATTTTTAACATGGCTGGTAATCAAAATATGCAAATTAAAGCAAAAAGATGTCTATTTTTAGCCTATCAAATTAACAAACATTGAAAAAATAGTGCTTGCAAGAGTGTGATATAATACTGTTATTCACAGCTGGTAGGAGTGTGAACTGATAAAAATTTTCTAGAAAGAAATGTGTCCTCTATGTATTAAGAGCCTTAAAAGATTTATACTCCTTCAGCCAATAATTCTACTTCTAGGAATTTATTATAAAGAAATAATAAATAATGCAGATGTGTTTAAGGATGCATAGCACATATTATTTATAAGAGCAAAATGGGAATACTCTAGATAACCAACAATAGTTGGTGGTTACATTATGATATATCTGTGGAAAAATACACAGACATTAAAATAGGGCTTCCAAAAGAATTAAACATGGCAATAATCCTCAAATAATATTAACTTATCATAGCAGGATATACAACCGTAGAAATAGTTAGATTCTTAATTAGGTTAAAAATATACATAGAAAGATATTAACAATGTTCACATAAGTGGTGAAGTACAGATGATTTTTATCTTTCTCTGCTTTTCTGTATGTTCCAGATGTTCTACATTGAGTATGTATTACTTTTATAACACTGTGTATTTTTAAAAGAACAGCAAACTTGTGAAAGTCTTAATCTGGCTAATAAGGAAGCCATTTTCACAAAGCTGTGTAGGGCTTCAGGAGACCAAGAGACCTGATTAGGACCTCACTCAGCCACCTACCCAGTACACCATCTGAGGAAGGAAAATTCTTCTCACCCTGGAAGCTATTTTGAACTATCTTGGCATAGTTTGGCTTGAGCACATCAGATGCCAGGGTTAATCCTCAGGGAAGAGTCCTCGGGTAAAGGGAAGACGGGAAAGAAGAGAGGAGAACCCTCAGGAACTACCGGTGTCACTGGTGGTGTGGCTCAAAGCAGTAAGGGCAGCTTAAGCAGTGTGGCCTGGTGGGGGCCATCGGGGGGCAGTGCAAGGTGATGGAGGCAATCAGCAGTGTCTTTTAGAGCAACCAAGCCCAGCAGTGACTAGCAGCTGAACAGATTCGTGGGAACATATTCAATACCACTGGTGGTGGGGAGGGGGTGTCTCTTAGGAACGCCTGAGAGGTGGGGCTGGGGCTTTTATACTAAAGGTGTTGTTCTCTTACTACTTTTATTTAAGCAGTCACTTTCTAAATTCTTTTTTATATTTGAATATCTTTTTTGTGTGTATGTGCCATTAACACGAGTTTTAATTATTTCAGCTTTAAAATACACAAGTTTTAATTATTTTAGCTTTAAGATACATTTTATTATTTTTTAATGTTTATTTAGTCAATTTGAGAGAGAGACAGAGAGCATGAGCAGGGGAGGGGCAGAGAGAGAGAGAGAGAGAGAATCCCGAGCAGGCTTCCCACCAGGAACACAGAGCCCAGTGTGGGGCTTGATCTCACCCACAGTGAGATCATGATCTGAGCTGAAATTAAGAGTTAGACACTTAACCAACTGAGCCACCCAGGCGCCCCTTAAAATACACATTCATGCATAGTAGCACAAGTTCATTCCATATAGCAAAGTTATTCAGAGGCAAATTTGTACTCTTGAATGTTTTCATTGTTAAATAAGTAAAATTAAAATTTTTGAAAGCTATTCATTCAGGAAGTTAAAAAATTAACCGTGATATCAAGTTTTCCTATGAAGTAACAGTAAGTAAGCCAGTGCCATAGTAGCACAATGGTAGACATATAGATCCATGGAACACGATACGGAGATCAGCCAATGGACTCAAACATATATGACCAATTGATTTCCAACAAATAGGACAAGGTAATTCAATGAGTCAAAGGATTCTGTTTTCAACAAATGATGCTAGATCAAATGGAGAACTATGTGGAAAACCAGAACCCCAGCCCTTACCTCACCTCATACTAAACGTTTCTCAAAATGGATCAGGTACCTAATGTAAAAGCTAGAACTATAAACACTCTAAGAGAAATCATAGGAGATAATCTTTACTGGCTGGGTGAGTATTTCTGTGTTCAGACACAAAAAACACAAACCATAGAAAAAACTGAGATATTAAATGTGATTAAATTAAAAGCTTCTGCTATTTAAAACAATCCATTAAGGGGCGCCTGGGTGGCGCAGTCGGTTGAGCGTCCGACTTCAGCCAGGTCACGATCTCGCGGTCCGTGAGTTCGAGCCCCGCGTCAGGCTCAGAGCCTGGAGCCTGTTTCCGATTCTGTGTCTCCCTCTCTCTCTGCCCCTCCCCCGTTCATGCTCTGTCTCTCTCTGTCCCAAAAATAAATAAACGTTGGAAAAAAAAAAAACCAATCCATTAAAAAATAATAAATAAATAAATAAATCCATTAAGAAAATAAGAAGATAAGCCACAGACTGGAAAAAACATTTGTAAGACACATATCTGACAAGGTACTTTTATGTCAAGAATATATAAAGAACTCTTAGAATCTGCTGATCAGAAGAAAACCCAATAAAACCTACAAAATATCATCTTTTTCCTTAATGTCTCATCTAGCTTCCAAATATTTGAACAGGGACCCTTATAATATATTCTCAATACAGAAAAATGTATTATTCTTACCAGTAATAGCTGGAAAGGAATACTACTAGCAAAAGAAGAAAATTAAAGTAGTGTTTACCATCAACGAGATTGAGAGAAAGTGGTGCGATCTTTCTAAAGGGCAGTTTTGGTTTTTATAGTATGCATACACTTTTTTGAAGAAATTATGTTTCCAGGATTTTTTTCCAAGTTCCAAGTGAAAGGTCATGTACATAAAGGTTTAGCCATAGAAAATTATAAAAAATTGGTTGTTGCCGGGGTGCCTGGTTGGCTCAGTCAGAGGAGAAGGTGACTCTTGATCTCAGGGCTGTGAGTTCGGGCCCCATGTAGGGTGTAGAGGTGATGTAAATAAATAAAACTTAAAAAAAAAAAAAAAAGAAACTGGATATTGCCTAAGTAGCCCTACTAGGGAATGAGTTAAATAAATGATGATATATGTGTACATTAGGATTATGTGAGGTCAATAAAAACATTGTAGAAACATATATGTTAATACTAAAAGATGTTTGCATCATGTTAAGTGAAAAGAAAAGTTACAAAAGAGTATGTGCAGTAGGATTTAATTTTTATAAAAAAGAAAAGCATTTATATACAGCAATGTATGAAATTAAAAAAATAATGTATGAAACGCAATAGTGTTACCTCTAGGAATTGTGGTTCTGGCTTATTTTTTTTTCTTTATGTTTTCTTCATGCTTCCAATCTACTGGCCTGGTGACCCTATCAAAGAGTGGTCCATGTTTTTGTAGATCAAAATCGCTAATCCTTATTTCCTGGAGAACATAATCTAGGGGACCTGTCTTCTGGCTCCTCTCCCTGGCTCATCTAGACTTCCTGACTGCGTTTCCCTCTGTGTGTCCTCCTGTCCTTGAGGAAAGAGCCTTTTTTGACTCTTCTCTAGAAAGAGATCTCCTGGATTTAGTGTGACCTCAATTCCAAGTGGTGCTTGACACACTAATTGTCTGTTTTCTCTACTTCTCTATCCTGCTTTGCTCACCTAACCTTTTCCTATTTTCCCTCATTTGTACCTCATCCCTTGAACACAGGTACCTCCTTTGGTTCCCAGACCCTCAGCCTACAAATTACCAGATTTGGGCCCTGAGCCTTCCCTCTTTCATCTCTCTCATGTGGCTTATCCCTTGATGCTCAGGCTTTCTGGTCTGTGTCTGAAACTTTTACTGAGTACACTAGAGGGGCTGCTGATTCCCTCTTCTCAGCATTCCTCCCCACTTCCTCTTTTCCAGTTAGAAACAAAGGACTATTCAAACGACTATTCACAGTCATGTGATGTCTTGTGGATCATAGCGTTTTGGTCAGATATTGGCATGTGATGTAAAAGCTGGATAGTGAAAGCTCCTCCCTGGGAAAGCCCTATTCCCTCTCTGGCCAAATTGCTGTAAGAAAAGTCTGGAGTAAGCCAGTGGCCATGCCCCCCATTGTGAGTGAAAGCCAGTCCGAGAGAATCAAGCTCATACACAGAGGAGAGAGATGCATGAAAGAAACAGTACAGATGGTATTTGGTCCCTTGATCCAGCTATCCTTGAAGGCATTCTTATCCTCATTATGAGTCGGGACAATGAGTTTCTGTCATTTCCAACCACGCATGTGTTCTAACGTAACCATTTCAGACATTTCTGAGTCACTGTGACTTAACACTGCAATAGTCCTTTGCAGTTCTCTCTCAGAAAGCTGTCTTATCCATCTTCACATTCTCGAAAGTTCTGGGCTGGGAATGAAGAGACTAGGGTTCTACTTCTGGCTCTGCTAGCAAAAGCTGTGTGAGCCTTTAATTTGCCTCCGTTTCCTCATCTATAAAAGGAAGCATCAGATTAGACGGAGTCTAAAATTCCTTCTGGCACTAACATCTTATGATTTTATGATTTCAAATTCCACACCTCCAGGCTGACCCCACCCGAGCTCTGGTCCTAAATCTGCCTGGTTAACATTTCCACTTGCGTGTCCCACCATTATCTCAAACTCAGCAGCTCGGATGCCAGTCATCAGTTCCTCCCATAGCCTAGTCCTTTTTGTTTCTGTGCGTGGGAACACTTTTCTTCTAGACACCAGGACTCAAATGTTTGGGACAATTTTTCACTGCTTACATGCTTTTATCACACATACTCAAGTGGTCACCAATTACCATTTCTTTCTTGAAAAATTCTTGGAGTCATCCTGGTTTGGACTCTTATTGCCATGTGTTAAGATGTATCTACAGCTACCTCAAGCTCTGTGTCTCTCACATATATCTACCTTATATCTGTTTCTGTACTTGTATCTATATCTACAACTATTATCTATACCATATTCATACCCCCAATCCCAGTCACAAGCTCCAGGCTCATATCTTCAAATACATATTGAAAATATCTGCCTGGATATCTCTCAGGCATCTCAAACTTATTATCCTCTCCTCAAAAGGCTTGCTTCTCCATCAGTGTTACACGCCTGGAGTACAGTATTTACCATATAACCTTGGACATAACCTTCACTCCACCTCTAATCCCATCAGCTCCTGGAATGGCTCTCAGACCTTCCCCTCCTCCCTCGGACCCACCTCCTCAAACTGCCATAGCTCTGGCCTTTATTAGCTCTTCCTGAACCAATGCAACCTTCCCATTCTTTACACTGATTGATGTTAGTTCTTTTCAGGCCACTAAACCCACCAAGCCCATCTACTGCTTGGCAACTTTCAAGGCCCGTCCCCTTCCTACCACATCAACTCCAAACATTTTAACATGGCCTGAAATGACGAAATTGACAAAAAGGTGTCCCAAGGAGGAATTATTCCAGAGGGTTGCATATAAAGCTCCCAAGAGACTTCTCCATGAACACAGATGCAAGACATGAGAGCAAAGATGGAGAGTGGTGGATCTAAAGAAAACCAGATTTCAGAACGCAAGTGGCAACTTAAGTATTGGTCTCAAGTTGGACCAGGTTCCTATGTGATTTTCTCCTCCCTTGTCCCTCCTGTAATGAGGATGCTTAGAGTCGAAGATTGGTCCACAGTGCTACAGTGTGATCTGCTTTCTCTCCTGGACTTAATAGTTACTTACACTGGGCTGGTGGTGTTCCCACCACTAGGTGGGCCTCCCAGATCACTGCTGCTCTGGGTTCAAGGGCCAGCATACTCTCCATTGTGCACCTTTCTACTCCGCTGAGCAGGAGTGCTCAGGATTGGCCTTCCTTACATGACGACAGCTCTGGGATCTGAGGCTGGGCTTGCCTGGAGAAGAGAAGGTCACCCAGCAAAGTCAAGGGAGACCTGCCTTAGGGGCATGGGGCAAAGCCTCCATGGGGAACAAAGGGCTCCTTGACCTTACTTTGTCTTCTGTGCTCATATTTCCTTTGGGGAATCTGGGAAAAAGCTTGTTCTTACGAGTCAGATCTGGGCCCCCACACCTGGGCCATTTACGTCTCTATAAATATCCACCAGCATGCCACTCTGGTACAACTCAAAACCCTCATAATTACTTTTTGTCACACAAAGCAAGAAGAATAAGGAAGAGATGGGAACACGTTTTCTGGCAGATGGTATCTGGGAACAGATGACAGAGACAAGACAGGTCAGTCAACTCCTACTGAAAGGAAAAATTTGGCTTTCTCTGCCCAAGACAGCAATCTTCATTCTTGGAAGTATAGAACAAATGTGGTTAGGAAGGAATGTGAATATAAAAATAGAAGTAAGTGGTAAGAGAGCAATTTATTGCTTTTGAAAAATATTTAATGGTTTTTTTTTTTTTTTACTGTACAGAACCGTTTGAAACTGAAATGTGAAAAGTCATCCATAGTCTCACCAGCCCTTATCAATAACTGTATCTTATTCCTTCCACTCCCCCTTTATTTAACTGTGCATACATTTTTCTTCTATTTATTTGATAAATCATAATCTCAATATACACAAAAGTTTGTGTTCTGCTTTTTATAAGAACATTACAGAATAAATTATATTTATGTCTTATTGCACAGCTTTTGTAAACCTTTGTTCATTCAGCAAATACTTATCGAACACCTTCAGTGCCCAGGCAGGGGCTGGTCATGGCAAGGAGCCTTTCCTCCCAGTGTTCACGGCGGGCTGAACATCAGAACAAGCAAGCCTGCAGGTACCTGAGCAGGAGACAAGGGCAAAGAGAGGGAAATATAGGATCTGGAGGAGCCCGTGGGAAGGGCCCAGATGTCTGTGGGGTGGGTATCATGGAAGCTTCCTGGAGGAGGAGGTGTGTAAGCTAAGTCCTGCGGGGTAAGAGTTGGCAAGAAAAGAATGTGAGGGAAGAAAGAATGTTCTCAAGTCTGGAAGAGAGTGAGGGCACAAGGACGTGCAGAAAGTTTTATCTGGTGCGGATTTGGAGAGCTGGGCTGAGCCTGGAGTGGGGCAGGCTCCAAAAGTGGGAAGCACGTGAGGGAAGGCCTGTGTGGTGGGCAGGGTCAGCCTGCCAAAGAATCTGAATGGGATCTGGAAGGTAATGCGGAACAGGAGATGTTTTAAGAAAGGCAGTGACAGGTTAGGACTGTATTTTGATTTTTTTTTTTTAATGTTTATTTATTTTTGAGAGAGAGAAAGACAGAGTGCAAGCAGGGGAGGGGCGGAGAGAGCTGGAGACACAGAATCTGGCCCAGAATCCGAAGCAGGCTCCAGGCTCCGAGCTGTCAGCACAGAGGCTGATGCGGGGCTCCCACACACAAGCCGTGAGATCATGACCTGAGCCGAAGTCGGGCACTTAACTGACTGAGCCCCCCAGGTGCCCCGGGACCACATTTTTAGAAAAGCTGCTTAGGCCGCGCTGTGAAGGACACGTTGAAAGGAATCAAGAGCAGCATCGGGGAGTCCCATTAGGAAACAGGGCAGTAATCCAGGTGACAGCGGATGGCTCTCTGAACAAGTCTTCCCTATTTCCAGCCCTGCTCACCTCTAGGTGTAGAGGAAACAGCCTTCCCCTGACTTGCCTCAGGGCCCACTCTGGTTGGGCTTATCTGGCCCGGGGCACTGGTTTCTCACTCTTTTCTGATCTTCCAACTCCCCCTTTAAGCCTCTGTTCTCCTTCCCTACTTTCTTCCATGACTTTGTAAAGTCTTATTCCTATAATACGTCCTGCATACTGTGTCTCTGCTTCCAGACGTAACCTTGATGAATGCAGTCCCCATGGATCCTGTCACACTGGCCTGTTGCCCTGTGAGCACTTATCCTGCCTGGAGTGACCTTGTTCCCTTGCATAGTGTTTGTACTGCATTGTTAAGCCCCCAAGAGTAGGGGCTTGTTCTGTTTTGTTACTGAGAACAGTGGCTGGCATGTGACAGTTGCTCGATCTGTTGAGTGAGTGAGGGCATGAATGAATGAATGAACATTTGGTCCAAAGCTCAGAAGTGAGTTCTGGGCTGAAGATAAAGATTCTAGCGTCACCGAAGCCATGGAAGTAGACAAGATCACCCGGCAAGCGTGGAGAGAAGAAAAAACAAGGAACGTCAGAAACAGAATTCTGAAGAGTGTCCATCACGTGCAGCTGGAGGACAGGAGCCAAGGCAGGTGTGCTGTACTGAGAAGGGCAAGGAAAAGGAATATTTCAAGATGGAGAGACACATGCTGCTTAACAAGAGAGCGGCCTTCGGGGTACTTGGACAGAGCAGTTTTAGGAAAGTGGTGAGGACTGAAGCCACGCTACTGTGGATTGAGGAGAAAGTACGGGTGAGGGGGCAAAGACACCAAGTGCGGGCACCTCCAAGATAGTTGGCTGTGAATGGCAGAAGGAGCCGGGGCAGCGGCCGGACCTGCGCAGTTTTAACATGGCAGACTCTTGAGCACCCTAAATGCTGGTGGGAGGGGCGGACAGAGAAGGAGAGATTAAATCATAGGGGGACGGGCGTGCTTACTGCATGGCGGCATCCCCGAGAAGGCGGGAGGAGATGCTTGTGACTCTCACTGGGGTTGGAGCTCAGAGCAGGTGGAGGCTTGGAGCAGAGAGCCTCCCCATGTTCACGGAGGGGAGGGACCAAGATCAGCCTGGTCTGGGTGCAGGGAGCCCTTTACAACTGGGGACAGGAGATCCAAAGACCTCCATCACTGGGAGGTGGGGAATGAAGCCACTTGCTCAGAGGGCTGGGGAGTGGAGGGAGAATGTTTTTGGCTTGGCCGATCTCAGTCCCTTTAGTACGCGGGATTCCTACAAAGGAGAGCTCCGCCTGAGGCCAGGTCGCTGCTGGTCCCTCAACTAGGCCCTGAAAGCGTTAATTCCCTTCTGGAGTCTTTGGCCAGGAGGAGTTTCCCTCTTTTCAGGAAAAGACCATTTCTTAAGCTCTTCTGAACCTCCTCCCCGCTCTTCCTCTGGGAACAGCTGAGGGGCCTGGAGCCTGCCCTTCCCTGCGCAGCTCAATCCCTGAAGAGGGCAGTATTTTCACAGGTGGGCCTTGCTCTAAGGAGCCCTATTATAAGAAGATGCTGGCTTCTTAAACTGGGGCCAATAGAGGAATTTGCCAAGAGGGTCTTTGAAGTAATGACCTCCCCAGTTAGTGCCCTGAAACATATTTTTATATCTTGGAGGAGAGATTATGATCTGGTTGGGGGGGGCGGTGCTAAGAGCTGTGGGAGGCAAGAGACCTAGAGGGTGGCAGGATCCTGGCTTGTATCCAGGAGCCCGCCAGGGGAGCAGGGGCTGCTGCTCTGGGAGGGGCCTGGGGTCTGGGGAAATCAGATTCACAGGGTTCTACGTGTCTAAGCCCAGTTCCTGGGCAAAGTAAGGCCCTTCTGGATTAGAACTGTTTATTCTCCACAAGCCCAGGCCCAGCCAGACTGTGTGAGGTCTGAGCCAACAGAAGCCATGTGGAGTGGCCCCTTCCCCTGTCTGGTAAGGATGAGCAGGGTGAAGGCAGGAGTGTAGAGGTGATTGGGGGGAGATGGGCCCAGAGGGTGGCACCCATGTGGTTCTGAGGACCTTCTGCATGATTCTCACTCTCTCACTCACTCACTCATTCATTGCTCAAATCTTTATTGAGCACCTACCACATGTCAGGCTTCTTGCTGAGATTCCATGGTGGGTTAGACAGGCCTGGTCCTGGCCCTAAGGAGCTTACATTCTGGCAGGGCACCAGACATTAAAAATAATCAGTGTGCTTTCACAGTGTAGTTACGAAATGTGGAAGAGCTAGGGAGAGAGAAAGGCAATGTGGTGGTTAGGGTCCTGGGGAAGCCACCTTAGATCTGGGATCTGAAGCCTGGGCCGACACTAAGCAGGGTGGTGTAGGATTCGAGGTTGAGGGGGACAGCACTGGCAGAGCCCTCAGGGACAAGTGGAAGACCTCGGGTGTGTGTGTGTGTGGGGGGGGGGGTGGAACAGAGAGGGAGAGGGTGTGGGCGAGTATGAGGCTAGGAAGGCTGGCAGGGGCCAGATCACACATGGCCTTGCTAATGGCATTGAAGGGTTCAGATTTTATTTGGGGTATAAATAGGAAGCTCTTGGCTACTGTGGCAGAAGTTTGGGTGCAGGGGCCCCAAAGTGACACTTCTAGTCAGAAAGTGGGAACAGAAGTCCATGCCTCTTGCCCTCAGATCCCCTTTCCATTTGACCTCCCTCTGCACATGTTTTGCAGGGAATAGCTGGAGACAGGGGAAGCCTTGTTAGGGCTTGAGGGGTCTCACAGTATAAGGGGCAGAGGCAGCAGTGAGGGGTTCTGTTTGGTACAGTGGGATTTGTGCAAAGGGAACATTCAAAATCATGCTGACTGTGCATGGGGGTCAGCAAGTGGAAGGCCTTGAATGTCAGGCTGAGGAGGTTCTATTTCTTTGATCCTTGAAGGCTTTTGAGCAGAGGCACGACCCAGGTAAATACTGGAAATCTTGTTTGGTACTGGAATGCACAATGAGTTGGAGGGAACGGAGATATAGGAGGTAAGGCCAGCAGTCCTGCAGCTGCCGTGGTCTAGGAGAATAGTCCCAGATGGGATTATGGGGGAGGCAGGGATGTTGGGGCAGGAGTCAAGGCTGGGGTACGGCTGGCAGAGGCCCCAGCAGAACCTGTTGAGAGATGTGCTATGCGCGTATGCCCACGTGTGCATGTGCGTGCGTGTGCATGTGAGTGCATGTGGGTGGCGGTGGTGGTGGTGGTGACGTGATTCCAAAACCATGGCCATGAGCTTGGATCACCGTGGCCATTTGGTGCCGGGTTGGGTGTGTGGTGCAGGTAGGTCACTGTGGCCAGGCTGAGGTGGAGGTGCTGAGTGGACCCTCAGCTGGGGAAGCCAAGCGGAGTGTTGGAAAGGCAAGCCTGGAACTCAGCAGGGAGGAGGAGCTCTGGAGTTAGCTAACTTCTGGTGCGAATTAATCACCAATTAACTGATTATTCCATAAACAAAATGCCGCCTCTGTGAATTCCCAGACTTTCCAGTCAAACCCTGCAACCTCAGCTATGGAATTCTAGCCTGTCATTCCTGAGGTCAACCCCACCCTTGACTATCAGTAATGACAACATCAGTTCATCCTTCATTCTCCACACACTCTCCCCTCTACGCTTGGCCATGGCTGGGTTGAAACCCTCAAAGAGACTCACCTCCCAATTCCCACTTGACTTCTCTCCTGAGCTCCTCAAAGGCTTCTTTGCAACCCCAAGGAAAATTGCATGGCCCAAGGCTTTGGTGTCCTTACCAACGTTTTCACTCTGGCCATCCTGGTGCTCTTGCTGGAACACCTGCCCGTCTTTGCTTATCTCCGCTTTCCCGTGTGGGCAGCCAAAAGTTCTTGTAGATGGATGACTACAAGCCTCTGCAAATCCTGCCCATTCTCTAAGGCCCATCCCTGGTCTCACCTCCCAGAAGTTGTCCCATGATGACACCTCAGCCAGCTCCTCCTGCAAGGCTGGCAAAGTGTAGACTGTACTATAGACGCTGTGGACTGCATGTGGCCTTTGCCCGGCAAGCTGGAACTTGGTCCTCTTCCGCCTGTTTTTGCCGCTCCCTGTTCATTTCATGTGGGTAGGTTGTTCTGGTTGGGGGAGGCCGGGCTCTGCGGGAGCAATAGCTCCACTCTGAGACCTCAGTGGCTTCGCATGGTGCAAGTTGATTTTCTGATGGTGTTGCATGCCCGTCGAGGGTTGGTGGGAAGGCCCTGCTCCTTTCTTGCTTGAGGACCTAGGCCGATGGCAACCTGGCATCTCGAAGCTTCACCATCTGGAATGGTGCTGTCTGTCCAATACAATTTTTGGCAACGACGGACCGTCTTGTATGTGCTGTGCGATGCAACTTCTGCTAGCCACATGTGGCTATCAAGGGTCTGAAATATGCTAGTGTGACTAAGGAACAGAATCTTGAATTTTATTTGGTTCTGACAAACTCAAATTGCCATATGCAGCTATTGCTACCACATTCGGCAGGGCAGATCTGCAACAGGAGGTCTCCATATTCACCCCCCAGGTATCAGCAGAAGAGAGTGTGTGGAGGAACTTGCCTGCCTTTCTGTGCTCAGCCAAGAAGTAATCACTGCTCAGAGCTGGTCACCAGGCCCCACCTAACTGCAAGGCAGTTGGAAAGTGTGGGACAGCCACAAATACTCAGAGAGCAAGAAATCGCTTTGCCGCAGAGCTCTTCTCGAACCTTCCTGGGGCTAAGGTGCATGGGGTTTGGGGACACAGATTCAGATGGTCTGCTTGGAGAGGGAGGGCAGGGATGGGCTGAGAGATGGTAGCTTCGAGATGCAGAGACAGGCCCAGGGAGGGCAAAGAATGTATTTACCACCTCACAGACTGGCTGGGCCTAGGGTCCTGAGGTGCTGGCTCAGAGAAGACAGAATGGGGAAGGCAGGATGGTCTAGCTCCCCTCAGAGGAACAACAGCCCTGGCTGGGACACATCTAAGCCTTTCATTCTGGGTCCCTGGGAAGAGAAGAGCTGAAGAGCTGCCAGAGGCCTGTTCTCGGAGCCCTTGGAAGGGAAGGGCCCCACAGGGCTTTCAGTTTTCAAATGGCTTTGGCTCATCCCACCCCACCCCCCCCCCCCCCCCCCTCGCTGAGGTGAGTCACTGAGCTGCCTGCTGAAGGATGAACTGCAGGGCAAGAACCCAGCATGAGGTCATCTGGGCCACACTTCCCGCCTGACCCCAGCCCTGAGGCCAAGTTCAGGGAGTTTCCCAAGGCCAGTGAGGAAGGGGGTCATGCCCGGACCGCTGCAGAGCTGTAGCCACTGAGAAGGGGTGGAGGCAGATGGGGTGCGGTGCCTGTAGGGTCAGGGCCCAGGAGCTGCAGAACGGACCTCCGAAGTGACTCAGCTGAGGAAGGAAACTGAGGCACAGAGAGAGGCCCCAAGTCCACTCAGGGAGTTAGCAGCTGAACCGTGAGCAGGGCCTGGGCTCCTGCACAGGTCCCTTTACGCTCCTACACGAAGGGGTCCCGGAGGCCAGCGCCGTCCGGACGTCATCCTCACAGTCTCCAGGTTGGTGCACGCTCCAGCTGTTTTTATTTTTCCTAGAGACCCACATAACTCAGGCTCCGTCCACTTCTGATTTAAATCCTTGCTGCTGTTGGAACCCGTTTCTTTTCCTCTCACCCCCCAGGACAGATGACAAAGCTCCAGATGGCAAAGCGAGACCAGTGTGAACAAAGGAAAGGTTTTATTTGAGTCTGGAGCCTGGGAAGGGAGCCTCTGCTTCCTCCAACCAGGTCACCACAAATCTGTATCTTAAAAAGAAAAACCTAGAGGGGGAGAAATTCTTAACTTTACAAACTTGTCTTCATTTTAGAGAAAATTTTACCATAGGATTCCATTAAGGCAAGGCGTTCCCTGGTGTATTTCCTATGGAATTTGATTCACAAAACTTCTAATTTCAACAAAATGTTATTAACAGTTACCATCTGTAAGGCACCAAAGGTTTTTAAAATATGGCATACAATCAAAGTTAGGCTCGCCTGTAGGTTCCTCAAACGCCCGGGAACCCAAAATCGGTTTGGACCATGCCAGCCTCCAGTCTGCCCAGGCCAGGAGAAGTGAACCCCAGTTTATAAAGGAAAAATTGATGTAACAGTAAGGAATGAGAGCCAAGACTTGGAAACTGTTTGCCCTCTCTACCACACAGGGGAGGGTGTGTTTGGAACCTGGTCTGTTGGGGAGCTCCTTCAACCTCGAAGCCTCCCACCTCGCCCCACGGTGTCCAGCAGGCTTGGGGCTGTCCAGCTAGGTGATTAGCTCCCACTGGGTCAGAGGCCAGTGTATATTCCAGAAACACACTCTCTTCCCCTCTTTCTGATGCTGTTTAGAGATGGACTCCTTACCACAGCGCAAGTTGACCTGCCCTTTGCTGGTATCTGTGGCAGATGGTATTTTCCAGAGACTTCCAAATATCTGTGATCCACGTGTTCTAGCAAGCCACTCCTCCGTGGAGGAGGGGAGGGAAGCCTAATTTCCCTTCCCTTGTTTCTTGGTGGGCACAGGTTGCTTGAACAATAGAGCACAGTAGAAGGGATGCCGTGTGACTTCTGAGGCCGGGTCATAGAAGGTGATGCGGTTTTTGCCTTTTTCCCATAACAGGTGTGCTTATGTAAGAAATCCAGATACCTTGAGGCCGCCAACTGCATGGACAGGCCACATGTAGGTGTTCTGGCCATCAGTCTTGGCCCAGGTGCCAGATGTGTGGGTAAGGAGCCTTCAGATGGTTCCAGTTTCCAGCTATCAACCCATGCCCAGCCTTCAGGTCTCCCCAGCTGAAGGGGAGCTCAGACAGCACAGAGCAGAGATAAGCCATCCCTACCATGCCCTTTCCAGTTCCTGACCCACAAATTCTGTGAACATGGCAAATGGCCGTTTCCTGTTGTGACTTAGTGGGATCATTTGCTACGTGGCTGTAGTAACCAGAATGATGCCCTGAGGTCTTGGGCACCCGGCATTCTCCTCCATAGAGCTCATTGCAATGGTAATTAATGAACTAACTATTCAGGAAGTGCTTTCATTAATGACTGTTTTTCCCATTCAACTCTAAGTTCCAGGAAGGCAAAGGATGCAGTCGGGCCATCACTATATTCCTGGGGAGTCAACCAGGGAGATGTTCAGTGAATATTTAATGAATGACTGATCCTAACACTGTCCTCAGATTGACCCCTAAACTTGACCTCAGAATGATCCTGGCCTTGGATTCAGACTGACTCTAGCCCTGGCCACAGACCAACCCCTAATTCTGGCATCAAAGGCCTAACCCTGGCCACAGACCGAGCATAGCTTCTAGTGCTTGTGCCTGAGCACTAAGCCCTGTTTCATACTGACCCCTAAACTTGACCTCAGAATGACCTCTGACCCTGACCTCAGGCTGAATCCTGGTCTCACCATGGCCTAGATGACCTGGACCCTGTCTACCTCTCCTGGATCATCTTTTGCGCCCCATAACCCACCCCCACGTTCCCACCACGTTGCCCGTCTTTCAGTTGCTTGAAGGAGTAAAGATCTTTTGGGCATTAGCACATCCACCTCCTGGCTCCAGGTCAGGCATGCACTTGCCCCTGGCCAGGAATGCTCTTTGTCTACTAACTCCTACTATTTCTTTCAATCTGGCTTAAATGTCACTTCTTTAAGGAGCCGTTCCTTTCAATGAGACCTCTTTATAATTGCTGTCAGCATTTTTCCACTTTATAACTATATATATGCATATACATATATATATGTGCTTGCTGTTATCTGATGTCTTGCTCTTTCTAGAGACCAGAAGCTCCTTCTGGGAGTAGAAACACCACGTTTGTTGTATTCACCACTCTCTACACAGTATATACAGCGCGGAGCCTGGAACCTACAAGAGGGCTAATAAATAATTGCAGAATGATTGAATGAACCAATGACCAGGTTTCGTGTCTTCCAGGAAGCCTTCTCTGTACCCCTCAACTGCCAGGTGGAGCTCAGGGTCTCTGGCTGGGCCCTGTGAACAGGCGGGTGGGCAGGCTCAGCCACGAACCAGGTTATTTGCGTGCCTCCGTGCTTCTGCCATCCATCAGTGTGTGGCTTCCTCCAGCCCTGAGCCCGGCCTCTCCCCTCTGCAGCTCCAGCACGCACAGGCCCGGGCAGCTCAGTAAATGCGGTTGAACTGTTGAACTGAACCAGTTCCTTCTCTCTAGCCTCCTCTCTGGCCTCAGCTCGCGGCTGATTCATGTGAGGGGCCATCAGGAGCAGTGCTTCAAACAGAGAAGAAACAAATGAAGAAGTCGAGAAGTCGGCAGTAGGAGACAGGCGGAGACATCCATCTCCTCATGCCCTCTGTCCTCATCACCATCCCCCTGAGGGTTGCAGGCAGTCAAAAGTTCAGGCTCCACGTTTTCTGGAAGAGGGAGGGAAATCTGTGTGTGGGGGATAAAAAAGTCCCCAAACTCAAATCACGCACACAGAACAACAAGCCATAAAACTGAACACCATTGGGAGAAGATGGGGTCACATGGTGGGAATCTGGATTGCAGAGGGGGGGGCAGCACTTGAGAAAACGCAGCCTCCTCAATGGGAACCAGATGGGCTACGTGCTCTTAAATAGAATCCCAGACTTGCAGCACTGGGCGGGAGCCGGCCTGGAGTGCTCTCCCCCTGGCCCCTTCATGGGCAAGGGGACACAGAGGCAGAGGGAGGTGGTGGCAGGCCCTGGGGCTGCGACAGAGCGGCTTCTAGACCCCAGTCTCCTGGCTCCGGGTCAGTGCTCCGCTCAGCCTGCCACGCTGTCTCCCAGCCCTTTGCCAGAATCTCCAAATTAGAAGCATATCGAGAAGCAGTCCTGTCATTCCCCCTTTTTCCATTCTTTCTTCTGATTCTTTCTTTTTTGCAGTATAATTTTATAGGTGCCAGCAAGTACTCCTTGTTTCAAACCTCTCTCCCCATCCCCATCGACATCCCCGCCCCCTGCCCCATGGAGAGAACACACGGCCCACTTGTGACAGGCACAGTGCGAGGTGCTTTATGTCTACTTGCTCACATAATTGTCGCAAAGCCCTGGGGGGTAGGTGTTGGTCTATCAGCTTGGTATCCCATAGGATGGGTATCCCATAGGACTGGAGGTGAGGCTGGGGAGATGGGGATATGATATTGTCATTTTGCTTCTATTGACCATGCAGGATTTACTATCTTAGCCAGAGACCCTCATAGCCTCAAAAGCATGAAATAAAGGGGATATGGGGAATCTCTTGAGATATTGAAATCCAAGCAGCCTCCACTCCTCCCAGCAGTGCCCATCACCCACCCTGCAGAAACCACTGTGTGAAAACATGCAGGGGGCCATGCGTTCCCTTTTCTCACTGACCTCTCCTCCCAGAAAAAAAAAAGGCATCACTCACTGGTCTCTTTCCCAGTTCCCTTGGGAAATAGATTCTAGTGATTACTTCCCAGGGGTGCTACATGTGGCCTTGCAGACTGAGCACTGAACAGCTCTGGGAGCACCACTCACAGGAACAATGATGTGAATGACAGCCCTGGCCTTCCCCCTGAGCTTTCCTGATGGTGGGGCCTCTGGCCTTCTCGGGGCACAGTGAGGAGTTCCTGCTTGTCTGGGCCTCAGAGGTGTCTGTCTCCTACCAGGAGTTGGGAGGAAATTGGGCATGCACTTACTTTGAAACCTCTCCTCTCCTGGGGGTGTTGTTTTCTAGCTGGGGTAGCATTATCTCCAATAACCAGTCATGTACTCATCCCACCAAGGGTGGCCAGCACCTTGCAGCAGGTGTCTGAATTGTAGGTGGACAAGTTCTAAGTGAGAGTCCTGGGGAGGGTGTCCCCACAGGAAAAGCCAGTGCAGAAAGGTCAGAGGCAGAAGTGCCTGGAGTGCACGGGGGCTGATGTGGCCACAGTGAGGAGTGAGGAGTGAAGGCAGCAGGAGATTCAAGAGGAGTGAGGGTGGGAACGGGGATCAGCTTGGGAATAGTCTGGAAGGCCATGTGCAGGAGTCAGGATTTTATTCAAAGAATGGTAGTGATGCTAAAAGGGTCTAAGCAGAGAAGCCATGAGACTAAGTGACATTTTTTCACTATCACTGGCTGGGGTGGATTTGAGGAAACAGAAGTGGAGCAGAGTATCACAAGATGAGACTACTTCAGGGTTCAGGTGAGTGAAGAAAGACATGGGCCAGGCGACAGCAGTTAGATGGAGAGAAGTGGATGAATTGGAGCACATGTTGGAGAGGGACTTGCCCCGAGTGCCTGTGTGATTGAATGTGGGGGTGAGGGGCCGGGAGTGTCCTAGATTTGGGGTCTGGATAAGCAGGGTAGCTGGAAGGGCCACTCACTGGGACAGGAAGGTCGGCCTCCTTCCCTAACCTCCATCCCTGACTGCCTCAAACCGTGACTTCAGCAAGTGAGTAACATGTGCTGTGGCCTCTCCCTGCTCCCTTCCTTGCAAAGCAGATGGTGAGACAAGGAAGAAGGCCAAGCCTCCGCGGCTGTGATTGTACTTTCCACTTTTAGCTCAGCAGTTGGGAGCCCATGGCCTTGCCATTCCTTGCCTCCCACTCCTGGTTGTCTTCGCTCTGCTCCAAATCAAATCCAGCCCCGTACTCTTCACTGAGCACCTGCTGTGACCCAGCCACGTGAAGGCCACCATGGGAGAAACAGGAGGAGCATGTGTGGTCCCACCTTTGCGACCTGAGGAGAGCTGGGGCACCAGGAAGGGTCGAAGCGGCCAGGAGCATGGCAGAGAAAGAGTCCTAGAAGGCTGTGGGCACTTTTATGAGGTCAAACCATGGCAGTTGGAGGCAAAGTCGGTGGCTCTGATGAACTCCTGAGGCAGGGAAAAGCCAGCTCTACCTCCCACCCCACCCCCCTCACACACATGTGCACACAAGTATGTACCCTTCCTGGAGGCCCCACCTCACGCCGCTCGTGATCTCCAACTTCAGCCTTCGATGCTCCGTCTTCCCTGATGGGGTGGAAAGGAGAAGACCGAGTGGTCACTTGTCCACTGCCCTGCTTTACCATCCCAGACTGCCCGCAGATAAGAGGCTTTCGAAGACAGCCATTGCTGACCCTCTGTTCTGAACTTCCCCACAGTGCAGGGCAACTCGTCCCTGTCTCTAGAAAGCTCCAGTGGTTCTCTAGGCGTGGACCCCAAAACAGCAGCATCACCTGAGAACTTGATGGAAATGCACACGTTTAGGCCCCACCCCAGACCTGCTGCCTCAGAAGCTCTGAGGGTGGGGCCTCAGAATCTGTGTTTTCATGAGCAACTTCCCACCCCCACCCCCACCCCTGCCCTGGGGGATTCAGATGCACACTCAAGAGCCTTGGCTATCCTCAGACAAAACCTCCCCGGAAAGGGGAGATGTTTCTCTTCCGCTGCTCTCCCTAAGAGGAAACCCCAGTGGCCCCTCTACGACCAGACCCTGCCTCCCCCAAGAAGTCTCTCCCATCCATATGGACTCTAGCTCTTCAAGTTTATTGCCGCTCCCATCACCCCTGGGGCTGTGGGAGTGAAGGCCAGGTGGCCGCATCTGCTGCCACGTCACCCGCCCTCCCCACTCCCAGCTTGGCCTGCCACATCCACATGGTGTCCCTAGAGGAGCCAAAGTTATCCATGGAGGACATTCTGGGCAGCAGAATAAATGGGTTGGCTTGGACAAGGGATGAGGGATACCTCAATTCAGTTCACTGGGTTCCCATTTCTCCCCCAAACCCTGTCCCTAGCAGTGGGGAGAAGCAACACCAAGCCATTGACATTGCAGTTGGCTCCTTTAGGTGAGAGATGAGAGGCTGGTGTGCACAGACAAAATCCGTTGTCTGCTGGCTGCCTCCTGGGAGGGCACAGCTTTGCTGCCCCTGGGGAGCTCATACGACAATGGTCTGTTTAATCAGGGGCCCCTGTTTTCTCTAAAACTCCAGGCAATAACCATCCACTGAACAGCTCCTCCTTCAAGGAGTTCCTGCTTCACAGGGCCCTTGGCAGAGCCTGTGGGAGGAACCGAGAGGGGTGCAGAGTTACTTCCTGCCAGTTAGGCCCCTCCTCACCTGTGAGCAATTGGCCAAATATCAAATTTTTTCACGTCAGTGTTTTCGTTGCCTTTTATCATTTTCTGATTTTAGTCTCCAATGAGTTGTAGAGCTACGTGTGCTTAAATAGTACACACTGGGTGGGGGTGGGAGATTTGGTGCTAGACTGGGCAGGGCCAGAAGAAGAGGGGCACGGTCCAGCCCCCTCAGATGAGCAGACAGGGGAGGCTGCGGATGTGAGCGTGCACAGGTCTAGCTGCCCACTGTCGGCAAGACCAGAGAACTGGGAGCTCCAGCCCAAGCTCCATCACCAATAGACTGTGTGGCTCTGAGGGTGTGAGTTAGCCTCTGTGGGCCTCAGTTTACTTGTCTGACGAATGGGAACAATACTAGCTCTGCCCCTCCCACCCCCTCAGGAGCATTGCAGATATCCAAGTGAGCTAGTATCTGAAAAATATGGGTGGCTTCACAAAGCAA
This sequence comes from Prionailurus viverrinus, assembly GCF_022837055.1. Taxonomy (NCBI): domain Eukaryota; kingdom Metazoa; phylum Chordata; class Mammalia; order Carnivora; family Felidae; genus Prionailurus; species Prionailurus viverrinus. Next base: position 89,050,473 of record NC_062563.1, on the reverse strand, counting down.
GGCAACGTAGTCACAACAGGGTCATCTCCTCTGCCTTGAAGGTGGGGACTGTGCTTTCCCATGTTTTGTATTCCCCAAAGCACCTGGTACAAACCATGACAGGTGGTCAATCAGTACTTGTTGAATGAAGGAAATAGAAGACATGGTCCCTGTCTCCACGGAATTGCAGATCTAGCTGGGGGCTGGTGGTGGCAGTGAGGAACACACAATGGAAGAAATGTAAGAAGAGTAGAGAGAGGCCCTTGTTAGCTCAGACACCTCTAATTTAGAATTTGTGATGCTTTCACAAGACCGGGGAGGAATTAGACCCTGCTGATGGAAACACGTGCCGAACAAACTCCTCATGGGAACAAGATAATAATTGTAGGAGCTCCCGGCCTCCAAGTGCAGGTTGTGTTCCAGATGGCAGAGGGAGTACTGGACCCTTTGGCCATACCCACTTGCATGGGAGCAGTTAGCGTGCCAATCACAAGTGAACTCTGACCTCATCTCTGAAGTAGCCAGTACCTTTCCTTGACCATGCTTTGTTAATGGCCGTTCAGGGTGACTTCATGTATTTAAGGAACATAAAATTTTATTTTGGTAAGTCTAGGCCATTACTGGTCTCCCTCTACCTCCTCCCAAACAGCCCCTTTCTATTCAATTTTCAAATAGATGTAGTGACAAAGAGCATGTAACCAACCCCATGTTATGAGCTCCCTTGACAGGAGTCAGGGGGTCCTTGGGCCTGGCAGAGAACCATTGGCTGTTGAGGACCCGGGTCAGCCACTGGCCTTCCCTGGGCCACTGCTGCTTCAACAAAATGAGCAGGTGGGCCCAAATGAAGCTCAAGGTAGGTGTCTCCTGCATTGGACTCTCCTGGTCCTTGACTGAAAAATGCCTCAGCCTAGAGCAATGTAAGAACAAGATGGCCCCAGCCTCTTCCTGCCTGGTGCTCTGGTCAGGCGGACATGTGGCTCCACAGGTTAGAGACAGAGGTGGTCCAGGCTGTTTTGTCCATCCTTCCTGGCCTCAGATACTTGGGCTAGGCTCTTAGTGGGGACCGGCCTCAGATGGAAGAGGTATCCAGGTAAGCCCTGCCAGCTGAGGTGGGGGAGAGCCCTGCAGGCATAGGAAACACATGAGCATTCGTGTGGCAGTGGGTGAGAACCCGGGTCCCTGCTGGAGAGAATGGGCAGTGGGCAGTGTGGAGATGCGGTGGAAGAACAGGGTATGAAATTTTTGGTCCAGGAAGAGGAGCCCAACCTTAATTGGTAAGAGTGATTGCAGGCTGTAAGGGGGGCCGTGATGGAGGCCCTGTGCACTGACCTGCGGCCACTCAAGTGAGACAGGCTGGAGCTGGCAAGGTCTTTGGGGAGGCCTGGGATAGCCTGGGAGAGAGTGGTTCTGCCCCAGGGCCACAGGGAAGAGGATAGGTAGAAGGCCGGAGCCGAAATCCCTCTAAAGGCCAGAATGCTGACTAGGGGCAGCAAGAGGGGCCCTGGGGAGACCCCTCTGCCCAGAAGTACCCTAGATAGTTGAGATTCAGCAATTCCCCTCCCTGGCTTCCTACAAAGCCCAGGGGACGATGTGAAACATGGCATCTAGTTTGAATCCTCATAGCCCTGCAACACTGGTGGTATCATCCTTATCTCCCGAGCGAGGAGACCAGGAGCAGAACTAGCAATGTCGCTGGAGGCCACATGCTGGGAAGGCTCTGAGGCACCTGTCTGACTCCAGAGGCCCTGCTCTTGCTATTGCCACCCCTGCCCCATGCCTGAAATGGCCCTCATCTCCAGGCTCAGAGCCAGCATGGGGATTGGGCTCCGGGGGTGCCAAGGGTCTTGGTACAGACCCCAGCCCTAGAGGGCAGCTGGGCCTTGTCGGGGGAGGGGGCGGGTTTGGTTTCTGAGCTTCAGGGTCTGGGAGGCTGGAGAGGGCCCAGTGGCTCTCTGCCCTAAACGCAGCCACGCTTTGGTCCTCTTCACGTCCTTCCTCAGACTCGTGCCAGTGCTGCCACTCTCTGGCTGAGCTACTGGGGAACCTCCTTCACACCTCAGTCTCCGCATCTGTGAAGTGGAACTGATAACAACGTGGCGTGGTTGGAGCCATTCAGTGAGATCACATATGCTAAGTGCCTTCATAAGTGGAGGCCTTAGTTCCAGGAGCACCATTATCAGCAGAGTTCTCGCCACGTCCCCTTGTCCACCGTTACACGTTGCATTCATCTTTTAAAGCCTGGTGTAAATGCCTTCTCATCCCTCTTGGCAGAATTTTCCCTGATTTCTATCCTGCTAAGAAGCTTGATAACAGCTTTATTGTGTGATTTATCATGGTCTGGCTGTAATCAGTAGAGGATATGTCTGTCCTTCCAGATAGTGAGTCCCCGAGGGCAGAAGCTGGATCATCTCATTTGTGTGCTCTTTCTTGGCTCAGGAGGGGACAGCTGGGAAAGTTCTCAGGCGGTCCCCAGACCTGTGCTCCCTGGCTCTGCCCATCCTGGCTCCCTCCTCTTGACGGAGAGGCCTGTGGTCTCAACGCTCCACTTCGAGGCCTCCTCACCCCCGTCCCCAAGACCTGCTTCCTCACCTCTGGGATGGGCCACCAGGGACCCCAATTATTAGTCCTTTATTTTGCTGGCTCTGTCTCTTTGTCTGCCTGATCATGCAGGCCACTCCTTTTTTTCTAGAAATGAATTTTACCTTTTGTGTGTGTGTGTGAGTATTTTCTCAAGTCTTATCCCTGCTCTGGCCACTCTCTTTCTCTATTCTTCATAGCAAAGTTGGGGATCTCTAATACTTCAAGGTGATTCCAATTCACCAAAGTTCTGAGAAAGGTCTCCCCAACATGGATCTGAGCTCCTTCTCCCCAGCGTTCTACACGGCCATCCTTACACCTTGTCTGCATGTACTTATTATGCTCTGCTGCCACCAAATAAACCGATCTAGATGGCCCGAAAGCAAGCACAATCTTATGAGCCATCAACACAAACGGAAAGACAAAGTCAACACCTGTTTATATCTATAGAATGGCAGAGATGATGGTGTGTTCTCCAAAATCTTTCCCTGCATCCTGGGCCTGGCATTTCCCACTAAGTTCTGGCCAATCAGATATGAGCAGAAGTGATGGAGGGCACTCCACGCCTACCCCTGAGAACAACCCCCCCCACCCCGCCCCCAACACACACACACAATCTCCTATTCTGGCTGGATGTGGAGAGTCCAGCAGAGAGTTCTGGAACCATGGAGTTTACAGATTTCAGGTCCCTGAATCACACTATGAGGAGAGTCACTCCATCAGCAATGCTTGCATTGGATTGCTATAATATAGAAAAATAAACTTTTATTCTGTTAAGCTATTTCAATTTGGGGATTGTTTATTATCGTAGTTACTCGACCCTGACTACTATAACCCCAAGAGTATGTAATGTGCCTAGCTTACAGATGATAGACAGACAGATAGATAGATAGATATAGATAGAAAGATATAGATATAGATATAAATATAGATATAAGAACATAGATATAGATAGCTAAGTAAATCAAGATGGTGGCAAATAGATTAGGGACATAGGATGAAGTCAGGGGTAAAAAGAAATCTACAAGTCTTGCAAATATTACAGAAGTCAGTAAGAGGAAGAATAATATTTCAATAGAGAAAAAGAAATAAAGGCTCTCAACAGGCAGCTTAAAATGAATTAACCTCAAGACTAATAAATATATGAAAAGATGCTCTGAGGAACTAGGAGAATGCAATTTAAAAGACAACCATGTCAAACTCCTTGGCTTGGCAAAAATTAAACATCATGATTATTATACCCAGTGTTGATCTGGAGAGGGAGAGAAAGGAACTCTGGGTTACTTGATGATAATCCCCTTGGACAATAATTTGATAATATCTAGTAAAGTTGAAGATAACCATTCCTTCACCCAGCTACGCTATAGAAAGTCTCACACGTATGCACCAATGATATAGATGAGATGTTAATTTGGCTCTGAGCTTCCTAGCTGCCAAAGCAAAGAGGGGCAGATGATTAATGCCCATATAATTCAATTCTCAATGCCCATATAATAAAAAAGGAGACCTGTGGCTCTGGCTTTCTGGCCATGAGGTCAAAGAAAATGTTTTCCTGTGGATTCCTCCTGGTAACAATGTGTATTTTAATAGGCAAGGTCTTAGGCAACACCCCCATAATAAAGAGTAAATTGTGTACAACTTAGGAAGTTTCAAAGCACTTATCCCTTTACATGAAACTTACTCTTGATTCTAGGGATGAAATTCACACTGAGGACCAAAAGGATATTTAGTAACAGTAATTACAGGAGTGTTCAAAGTTGTGTAGCCCAAGAATGACCTCTCTGGTGACAGAATAGCCCGGCTTGATTCAGGAATGAGATTTTTATTATCACTAGGAAACCTCCCCACCCACACCACGATGACAATTTCTCCAAACCAAGCTTTTGAATAGAGTTGAGTAGCAGAGAGTTCAGGTTACAATTTCAGGCAAGCAACCAGCCTGAAATTATCCTCTGCTGTTCACTTAAGACATGATCAAGAGCTTTGCTGATGGCAAAGAAAATTGCTATCCTTTCATGAAAGTTAAGGAGTCTTTACCAGAAACAGTGTCTAGGTTAATAGTTCCCCTATACTTTCTATAAAGGAAGTACAGGTAAATAAAGGAAATTTATATTAAAAAATACACATAAATGTAAGCTATGGCTCGTTCCTAATCACAAAATTTTGAGAGCTTTCTCGTAGCCAAAAGGAAAATGGACATGACCACCTCCAATATTGGAGTTCTTTGTGGAGCTTGCTGATTTTAGCTCCAAAATGTCCAGATCATGATCCAAGTATACAGCTTTGGTGGTTCATGAATAAAGCTTCCAGCCCCAGAGGAGTGAATCTTGCCTTGTCCCTTAACTCATTCTTTCTGGTAGTCCTGACAAAAGCTGCATGCCTGAACCAAATGTTTCCTGTCCCAGAGAGTAAGGACAATCTTGAAACCAGTCTTTCATCCCGTTTCAGAAAAGGACTCTGTCAAGTAGTTACTCCAATGATTCCCAGAGTGGTATGGTGGCCATCAGAGTTCTCAGGACACATCTGAGCCATACTAAAACCACACAATTGACCCCCAAATCATTCCTGCTGGGAGTCAGAGGCCAGGACCGTGGGACCCATACTGGGAAGAGGGTGGATAGTTTTCAGTTTCTGCCTCTGTTGGGTGGAATGGTGTGACACAGATCAATGCAGGGAATCACTGTCATCTCAAAGTTGAAGCTTACCAAAGAGGAGCGATGCTTTTGGGCTCTACCCGGGTGCCCTTTACCAGTTCTGTGCGCCTATCCCCTGGCTTTTGTGAGTTTTGCTCTTAAGAGTTTGCACCTTTAAAGGCTACTCTTGGGGGTCACTGTAGGCACTTCACCCAGACTCCTGGAGATCTGGAAATGCTGAGTTTCTCTCCCCCTGGGGCAGACTGAGCCATTGCCTGGTTGGTGGAGGAATGTGGCCGTTTCCTTGCCTCCAGGGGGATAAGATCTGTGGTGTGATTTATTCTCCAGAGCTCTCTGCAGGATCAGGCAGACTATCACACTGTGACTTAGCTTCTCCCTGTCCCTATGCTACTTCTCCCACTCCCCCCACTGGGTTCTCCTGGGAGCACTTCTTTGATGAATCACTCGCACATGAATCCCCTTCTCAGGGTCGGCTTCTGGAAGACAGTGGGTCCACTGAGGGGGCTTTCCGGGGCCTCATGAACAATGGAGGAGGAGTCTTGGGCTTGCACTGATACCTCCCCCACTCCCTGTTCCTCTCACCATGCTTGGGTCCAGGACAGCAGGACCCTGGGATCTTTGTTCATAGTCAGTCCTTCCTGATAGAGCCAGAGACCTCCTCCGAGATCTGTGACAAGTGGCTGGATACTTGGACTTTTGAGAAATAAGTAGCTCGTAGAGCAACTGAGATGCAATGCATCCTGGCAATAGGGCTTCCTTTGCTGCATTCCTCCGGGGCGGCCTGGTAGGCTTGCCAGGGGAGTTTTGGCTTCCCAGAGAACCTCATAAAACAAGAATTTTATAGGCAGAGTCTTTGCTGCCCAGGTCAGGGAAGTCACACAGAAATCAAGCGGCCCCCATTGGAGGTGTGTGGCTGCAAGGCAAGCACCCCTGGAGGTGACAATCCGTCCCCTGCAGGCCATAGGCTGGTCCGGCCCGCTTCTGGTGTCTTCACAGCCACCTGACCAGAGTTTCCCAGCTTGCCCAGAGTTGACCTGAGGCTGCCTATGGGCAGAAGGAGGTTGAGGGTGGAAGGGCTCCCTTTCTGAACCTTCTAGAATGCCCATTTCACAGATACAGCAGTTGTTGCATCATCGAAGCCACCAGCCCTTTGGCTGAACTGCAAGCCCATTTCCCGTCAATGTATGCCATGGGCTGCTGTTGAGCAATAATGTGTCAGTTGGATCGGATGGCCCCCTTCAGTCACGATGACTTTCCCAGAGGTGTGGCCCATGGGGAAGCAGTCTTTGAAGGCAGCTTGCCCATGGAGGGGGCCCAGCCTGGGCCTTTTTGAGAAAGGCATCAACATTCCCAGCATCTAGGTCACTTCCATTTAGTACAGCCATCAGGGATGTGCTGGAGAGGGAAGCCCAAAAAGCTCTCTCGCTGGGACCCTGCACCCCAGGAGCATCTCCTTAACAGAAACAAAGGACGGTAGACTCTGACACGGGTCTTATGGGCTTCCATCAGGTACCTGACGTTCTCCAGGGGCAGGGCGGCCAGCCTCCCACAGGCCATCCGGTCAGCCAGTGGCCAGCAAAAGCTGAAAATACGGGGCACTTAGAAAGAGCGATGGCTTGGTAGGGATTGGACCTGGGGCTCCACACGCGGGGCCCACCCTACATTCTAACTGGGCCCTTCCCTGCCCATCCCGAGCTGGGCCTGGTCTTCCATCTCATGTCCAGGGCCACCTTCCCTCCCACCCTGGAGAGAAAGATGCCTGGCCTGCTCTCCAAGGGTGCAGTGCACCCAGACTCTGAGAAGCAACCCCCAGTGCCTTCCCTGAGACCCTCCTTCGGCACTTGTTTTGTGATGTCATGTCAGTCACTGTTCAGCCTGTAAGGCTAATCCTATCCACAGAGCAACACGCAGGCAGGGGCTCCCTGCCTCCGCCTTCTGAGGTCTGGCCTCTGCTCTGTCCCCTGTCACTGAGGTCCTCAGTGTTCTCTGCTACCAGTGGTGGGGGCATCCCGGCCTTTAGGGCATAGTCCTTTCTCAGCCTTGGACACTGTGGGGGGTGTCCTTGGCCTCAGCCCGCTCTAACTCTTCACGCTCTCCCTGGACAAGTGCGGCTTCCTGGTGGGGGACCATCTGTGTGCCAGAGGCTCCACGTGCTCGCTCCTGAACACCTGACCATCTCCACCAGACATCTCTCTGGTGAAGGCAAAGTCCCAGCCAACTCACTTGCCCTAAAGGGAACCCATCTTATCCCTGCTTTCCTCCCAAATCTGCTCTTCTCTAGCTAAACTCATCACCTTTTGTCCCCACCTGGTTCCTTCTCCCCCAGCCCTCGTCGTCATAGCAAATGACCTCACTGGCTGGTTACACAGGAGCTCCTGCCAGACACCTGGGAACTGCCCCCACTCCTTTGCCCTGCACGAAGCCCTGCTGATTTTTCCTACCCATTACTTGTCGTGTCTGTCTTCTCTCTCTGTGGCCAGTGCCTGGGCTCTGCTCAGACCTCAATCTCACCTTCCAGCACCCTCCCAAGTGCTTTTGCCTGATCGCCCGGAGCAGAATGGCCTGTTTCTTGAGAGAAAAAGGCAGGGCTGGGGCTGGGGCTTGGTCATGATGGGTCTAGCTCCTCACTGGGGGGGCACCTTAAGTCTAGACCTAGGTTAAGTTCCCACAGTCTCTCTGGAACAACATGAACCTTCTTCACTTGTTGGCTGTGTGTGCCCAGAAGGCTTTCAGCCACGAAGCATTAGTCCTAGGGGCATCTCGACTCTTGTGGCTGCACAAAGCTACATTCTTAGGGACTTGTCTGGTGGGTGGGGGAGGGGAATGGAGGTTTCCCAACTGTAAACCTCATATGGATATGCCCTCCACACACAGAGCTCCAAGCAGCCCCTGTGCTTCCCCATGGGGCAGGAAGCTCTGCTCTGCATCCCAACTCGTGGACTTCCCCCTCAGGAAGACACCCCCCACCAGATCATTGTCCTCCACCCAGCCACTTGGGATTGTCCAAACTGATGGCTTAAAAATCCTGAACTGCTCTGGGGCCCCTGGGTGGCTCAGTCAGTTAAGCGTCCGACTCTAAGTTTCAGCTCAAGTCATGATCTCACGATTCATGACTTCGAGCCCCTCATCAGGCCCTGTGCTGACAGTGGAGAGCCAGCTTGGGATTCTCTCTCCCTCTCCGTCTCTGCCCCTCCCCCCCTCACTCTCTCTGTTCTCACTCTCAAACAAATAAAGTTTAAAAAACTAAATAAAAATCCTGAGCCACCCTGGCCCAAATACCGAATGTCCCACCTCCTGGGGCAAGGGCACCCCATCTCCTACACCTCCCTCCTGAAAGAAGGAAGCTGGGGCCCTGGGAGTGAAGAGAGACTCTCCCTGGGCCTGGAGAGGGGCTTTCTGTGGGCTTTCCTTCAGGGAAACTGCCTTACTCCAGGAAGAGCCTCTGACTTGGTGTGGAGGCACGGGCCCTCCCTGTAAGCCTTCATTTCTCTGGGGCAAATGCCCCTACAGGCTAAGAAGTCCCTTAGTCCTATAACTGTCCTGACTGTGGAGTGAAGGGACAGTGGCCCGAGGGGTGTGTATGTGTCAAGGGGAGGGACGGACAGGCAGGGTGAGCATCCCTGGGGACCCACAGGCAGAGGGGAGTACCCTGTAGACACGTTGGTCCCTGTGGGAAGTGGGGGTGCTAGAGAGAACCTCTGTGGCCTGGCGGGCTTCAGGAACCAGGAACCGAGCACGGTGGCCTGGGGGAGGGGCGGGAGGCCGGTGGGAGAGAGGCTTTCAGACTTTCAGGGAACGTAAATTTTACCCCCGGCTACTTTCTCTGGGATTTATTTCTCGGTGAACTTGAGACTTTGCCTAATTACGTTTGGGTCTCTTTCAAAGCACATAAATTGCATCCAGTTCTTCTGCCTTCTTCTTAGGAATAAATTGTCCCTGTGCAAGGAGGGATCTGGGGGAGAGAGTGAGACTTTATTAATTCGACACAGAACTCTGTTCCCCTGCCCTCCCCTATGCCCCTCGTTGAATAATAAAATAATGAAGATTTGACTTGGACCAGGATGTGTGGATAAATATATTGGTGACATGAATGGAAATGGATTTATTACATAAACAGGAGACTTCATCAATTTAAACCTGGCCTCCTTTCAATAGGCATAAATTACATTTTCTTTTCCTACCAGTTGCTGTGTTTTTTTTTTGTTTTTTTTTTTTTTAAGAAACTGGATTTATCGGAATTGAGATTTCACTAATTTATTTCATGGAGCCTCGTGCTTCCTCTTTCTGCCCAACTCATTAAAGACTGGTCCTTCTTGAGTCTCCCCCACCTCAGTCCCACTCAGAGCTCTGTGGCCTGCCAGGAGGGAGGTTGGGGTGAGGGGTGGTTGGAGTGTGGCTTGTCTTGGGGCAGAGAGACAGATGCTCATTGCCGCTACTCCCTCTAGAACTATCTACTACACCTTAACAAGGGCTCCTCAACAGGGTGTCCAGCCCCAGAAGCACAAGAAGATCCCTTTCCAGGCCCCCAGGAGGGCCAAGGGATGGCCCAGAGCAGGGTCCAACCTCAGCGGGTCCCGGGATTTGTCAGCAGACCAATGGCAGAGAGAATCTGTGAGCTGGACTGCAGGAAGGGGTACAGGGGTGCTTGGCCACAAGTCCCAGCGGGGTGGCAGTGGGAGGGGTCCAGTGAGTGCTGGAATGTCCCATCACAGACCAATTATCATGGTACAAGAATTGCTATCCTACGAGTTCGGGGCCCAATTTATATACTCCTCTTCCTCCTCCTCCCTCCCTGTCTGCGGCTTTCTCTTAGCCAAATGGGGATTTGGGTCAGCACCTGCCGAAGTGTTTGGTTGGAGCAGGGAGGTGGCTGGAAGCTGCCTTAGCAGTGGAAGACGTGGCCTTTGGACTCTGACTTTGCTTTTTCTGTATTTTTACTGGCATGTCAAGGTTACTTCCAGCCTGGGAATTCCTCTTAGGGAAACTTCGATCTGCCTCTCTTCTATCTCCGCTTAAACTTGGACAGTACTGAAAGTCTTGAATATTCTCATTCATTTAAAGTGATGTTAACACTCAGTGTGTTAACACCTCTGGGGGTGTATGTATGACAGAAATGTGGCTGCCATCTTATTTGGAGAAGCTGGAGAGGGCAACGACTCACTCCAAGATCTGAGAGGTGACTCATGGGGGGCAATCTGGGGCACTACAAGAACCAGCCGATGAGAGATTCCTGTTCCCAGAGCCTTCCTGACACCCCTTCATGCCGCAGTGGCAAGGACACTGTCTCAGCATAACCAGCCCTCTGGGGGATCAGGGAGGAGGGGAAAGGGAGGGAAGAAACTCCCCCCACCCCAAACCCTCACTCCCATCTCCCATCCCACCCGGTTCACCAGCCCCAGGATTGGCAAGGGGGCCGGTGGCGGTTCTGCAAGCTGTCATTCACCAAGCCCGTTGTCTGGCGCAGGTGTTTCCAATAAGGGATCCTTCAGGCTTGCTTCATCCAGGAGGATGTTTACAAGAAGGTCTGATGAGAAATTGTCTCCAAATGCTGTCTTGTAAGCAAGACGTTAAGAAGGGGGGTGGGGGTTAGTGCCTTAGGCTGTAAGCAAGCAAGGCTTCTGGAATGGGGCCTGGCCAGTGCTCCCTCCACCCCCAGTCCTCTTGGCCAGGACTGGCAGGCTGGGGCCTGGGCAGGTCTGGGCCCACTGCCAAGGGTGGTGAGTGCCATGGGGGTTGGCTTCAATAAACAAAAGCAATAATGTTGGAAGAAACTCCACAATAAACAGAGATACTGGGACATCCCAATTTTGCTACCCAAACCCTAAGGCCTTTTCTCTGACCCTGTGATCTTTCTTTGGCCCCTCTTCCACCGGTTGGGGGGCACAGAACTCTGTGGTTTTATTATCATCATGGGTTTTATTATCATCATGGTGAGCAATCCACACATCATTAAGAAGCATCTTCCTGGAGAAGCCCAGAGAAGGAAGGGAGGTATCTTGTATCCAAGCCTTCACACACAGAATTTTCCAGTGTGATTAAACCCTCTAGGAGGAAGGTAGGGGATGCACAGCAGAGCTGGCAAACTTTTTCCATAAGGGCCAAATAGTAAATCTTTTCAACTTTGAGCTCCATACAATTTCTGCCACAACTATTCATGTCTGCCGTTGTTTTGTGAAGGCAACCACAGATGATAGGAAAATGAGAGGGCATGGCCAGATTCAATCTGCTCACAGTAGTTGGCTGACCCCTGACATATGCGATCAAATGAGTCCCAGAGAGGTGAGGCGACCAGCTGAGATCACATAGCCTGTGGGCAAGTGAGCAGGACAATCATCCAGTCTCCTGACCCCGCTGCCCAGTAGGCTGCACAGATTTGTGTAACCCAACTTAGTGTAGCTGACCAAGATCCTGGATGGTTCCCTGGAGACCTGAACTTGGCATAAGGGAATTGTACCCCATGGAAGAGGTCAGTATGCTCAGAGCTGGAGAGGAATTTGAGACTAGATGTCTAAATAATAGGAGGAATGTAGCTGGCTGTCCCAGTGTCGCTAGGCAAGAGCTTCCGGTGCCTTCCCTGAGTCATGGAGATAGGACACAAAGGACAGTATCAAGTACCCAGGTCCAAGGGCCACTGCCTATAGGAATCTGGAGATGATCCCTCTTTGAATACCATCCCTATGGGTCTTAGCATGTGTGGGTTACAAGGTCTGTGGGGGTGAGGTTGTGTTAGAGAATAAGGGTGCAGTTCAGCCTGGGTGATCTCTGTGAGGTGTGGCTCAGGTGTGGGGGAGGTGGAAGGGGACAGAGTGAGGCTGGGTTGGGACTGTTTTGTGGTGGGTTGGTATGTACACAGGATTTGAAGGCCTAGAGTAGCCACAAGTTCGATGTGGCTGGGGGGAATCAATGAACAGGGGGTTGGGACTTCCAACGGAATGCCCTCTCTCTCTGTGGAGGAGCAGTGAAGTTCAGCAGAGGGTACACAGCTTGCAGTCAGGTTGGGATGTTTGGCTTTGGGGTCAGTATGACTTTGGATTAAAGGTAAGTGCACGGATGGGGCTTAAATGTCAGTGTATGCTCAAGACAGGATCACTCTGAGGTTAAGTCTGGTGAATCACTCTTTGTTGGGACTGATTGTGAGGTGAAGTCCTGGGATTAAGAGTGTGGCCCTATTTGGAGATCAGAGTGCCTGGTTGTGGGGTAGCTGAGATTAAGGCCATTATTTGGTTGAGGTACTGAGGTCACCGTTTGGCTAAACTTCATGAGGTCAGTGAGTGGTCAGCTTGGGGTGTCTATGGTAGAGGCTCTAACTGGGTAGTGAGCATTCATGTGGGGCTTGAGATAGGAGTAACAGCCAGTGCTTGGGGGTTAGCCTGTGGTCGGAAAGAATGGTAGCCAGCATTCTTTATGCTTTGTTGGATTGGTGTCTTATTGCATTTAGAAGGTTAGCATGTGTACTGTTTGGAAGTGGGGAGCCGGTATGTATTAGGGGTTGGACATCACCATGTGTGACTGACTTCAGGGATAGATATGTGCCCGGACTACATATTCCAGTGCAGTTGTGGGTCATTGTGGATCAGTGTAGATCCATCAGTGTAGATCAGCTAGAGATGGAACTGAGGCATCACTGTGTAGTTGGCATTGGGGGATCAGTATGATTTGGGGTCACCTGGTGTTGAGGATTGAAGATATAGTTCAGTGTGTGGGTCTTTGTAAGTTGTGTCATTAGATTGGAGGGTCAAGGTGCAGCCAGGTTTGAGGGTCAGTGTGTGTTTAGGGATCAGTTAGTCATATTGACCTTCAGTTGGAGAGGGTAGGGCATGGATGAGGTTGGGGATGGGGGTGAACAAATGGTTTCCCGGGAAAGCCTCCCAGAGGAAGGGAGCCTCATAAGCACAGACTCCAAGGCTGAATTGGGGTCAGCTGGGGACTCGAGCCCAGAGTGGTGGGGTTTAGCGGTCAGCAGGCCGGTATGCAACTCTGGGGGTGAGAAAGGGTCAGGGGAGTTGGTGGGAAGGGTGGGTATGGGGAGTTGGTGCCTTGTTTAGGGTGGAGAGTTCTGGATGTGGACTTCTCCAACTTGGCTTCTTAGAGAATGCAGGGACCAGGGGAGATTTAGGAGTAAAATTTACTTGAATATTTGAGCAAAACACTGTAGCAAATGCAAATGTTGCTCTGCCCACACGCCCTGGGTAGGTAGGCTCTGTTCCTTAAATGCCCATACGTTTTGGCTACTGCACCTGCAACGCTGCGAGAGGATGCACCCCTGACTGTGGGCGCAGGTTGCATCTTCACCAGGAAACCCAGAAAGACCTGGAGTCACTGCGCTCCCTCAGTGATAGCCCAACACTAAGGACAGGCAGGAAATGGTGGATAAATACCCCTGCTGCAGCTTCTCAGCAGGACCGAATCCCTTTCCTACAGTAGTCCCTTGTTCATTAATATACCCTGTGTGGGCTTCCTTTCCTTCCCCACCTCACATTCCCGCTCCCCTATGGCGCTTCCTGGGATCACGGCCCAAACAAATGACCCGCCCTCATATCCCGGTCTTGGGTTTGCTTCTGGGGAAACTGACCTAAGAGAAACATTTTTATAATAAAGCTAACAAAGATATATTATGGGAACATGAATTCCACATGACTTCTCAAGATAAAGCAAAACCACGATGAAGAGTGCATGGCTCTGGTCACAGGGGTCTCCCCCTTACTTCACTAATAGGGGCTCCACATTTGGGAACTGGGCTAGAAACCCAGAGGACAAGTCCCTAGAGGTGAGCCTCCCAGGCACAGACAGGGTGGAGCATGAATCTGGGATGGGGTCGGGGAACAATTAGAAGGTACTGGGCACTGTGCACTTGAGTTTGGCAGCTCAGCATGTGGTTGGGGTGCAGTAAGTGTGCATTGGGGTTTGGGGTCCTCAGGGCTGTTCTTCTAATGGAAGAATAGCGTCCATGAGGGATTGAGGTGGCTTGCTTAGGGTTAAGTTGCACTGGGGTGGGCCCTGTCCTGGTGACTCCAGAGTGGCCCAGTTTTCGTCATTACATGGTGAGTGAGACACCTGAAGCATGCTAAGGCTTGGGAGGGGTTGGCATGTAACTGAAGTCGGGAGTCAACAACTGATAGTCTACGCCTCCCAGGATTTCTCTGGTAGGAGGGCTATGTAATTGCTTTGGGGGTACAGTGAGTCATTGGATTTGGGGATCAATATTTGAAATAATCAGGACGGGGATCGGGGGCTATGAGCACTGCTGCCATTCCAGTGGCCTTTTTTAAATGCTCTGCTCTGATGGACACATTCCTGCCCCAGGGGAAGGCACGGTGAATGGAGTGCAGGCTGGATTTCAGCCCTCGCCTGTCCCTTGTCCGGGTGCCTTTGGGCAGTGACCAACCTGCACAGCTCCACGTAGCAGCCCTGGAGGTGGTTGGGGGTCTCTGAGCAGGGAGTTCCCGCTGACCCAGCCTCAGGAGTAGCTGCCGCATCCTCCAGCCTCCTCCCCAGCCATCTCCTCCAGCTGTCCTTTTCTTCTGAGAGGAGGTGAGGCAGGTTTCTGTAGTGTGAGCCCCCGCACCCTGTGAGGCTTGGGAGCTGGCTTCCTGGAGTGAGGGTCAGGGTCAGGGTTCGAGTCCTGGCCACGTCGTATATGTGTCAGAATGAGCAATGCCTTTTTAGGTCACATATACTTTGGACTTCAACACTGCTTTATGTAGGCCGTAAAATTAATAGGTGGGAATGAGATTTATGGGCCCCACTGGGCTGTTCTTTGCTTGTTAGGTTAAACACACTGATTTCCTGGTACAAAAGTGCTTGTTAAAATAATCTCCCCCAGCATGTTCAGAGGGGACATATCTGTCTTGTTTGGGGGGTGGGGAGAAGGCTGTGGCGCCCCATCCCCACCTCTGGAGCTGGCCCACCTGTCATGACCTCCCCCAGTCCCAGCTGTGTGTATGATGGAATGAATGATGAGGTTTCTGGGTGGGGGGTGTTCCAGGGAAGGAATGTGCCTCTGTGCAGATAAGGCCAGAGCCAGACCTGCACTCCCATCACCCCCACGAAGAGCCCGGAAGACCCGCTAGCCTTTGTTCCCGCAATATCTTGAGAAGGGAGGCTAGAAGCATGGCGGGGGTGTGTCGGGGGAGGCATGGTGTTGTTGGGGCAGAGCGAGAGGTTGAGGATGCCTGAGCATTCTCAGGTGGCACTGTGCTTGCAGGTCACTGGGGCCCGACTCTGCGTGCCTGCCCCCAATCCTTCATCTACCACACTGTCCTGGGACATGTGCCCTCCCTGAATGACTCAACCACTCCTGGAATGGAGGTTGTCATGCCGTCTCCTGCCCTGCCGGGGTTCTCCTCTTCCCCTGAGGGTGTGTCTGGAAGGGTCACAGGTGGAATGGGTTATGCAGAGCACATAGGGAACTTCTGGAACCAGGGTGCTCACAAATCTGCTGGGCAGAACTGGGCAGTGGGTTTGGGTGGGGCTTGATTCAGTCAACGGCAGGACACATGTACAGCACAGGAGGAAAGGCCCAGGCTAAGCCAATTCAGGACTGGTGCTCGGCCCTTAGCAGGCCCATGAGATGCCTGCTGAATGACAGCGTGCAGACCGGGGCGCTCCAAATCCTCTACTTCCCTGTTTAAATCGAGCTCACTTTGAGACCCTCTGAAGATCGGATTTCTCAGTCTTCTAACATTCCCCAAGGGCTGGTTCCAAGGATGGGGAGATGCTCACGGAGCTTCCCCAGCCCAAGTCCTCCTGCTTCCTCAGGCTCACCCTCGTGTCAGCCTGCTGCTCAGTCTCAGAAGCCCACTTTGATAGCCCTCTCCTGGGCTCCTGGTGCCTTTTGTGTTTGATATTTGTGGTCATTTCAGTAAAGCATACTACCCACACCATGCCTGATTCTTGTCCCATTCAACCCTCATGAGGTGGATGTTATACCCACTTACTGACAGATAAGCAAAACCGAGGCCCAGAAGGCCACCCAGCAGTGAGCGGAGTAGCTGGACCTGAGTTAGGTCTGAGGACCTGGTCAGTGGGGGCCCCTTTCCCTGCTGTCTCCGAGGACCTCCCTCCATCATTCCGGGACATTAGAGCCATCAGTGGAGCAGCCGGAGCAGAGGTGCTGTCTAGACCACTTCTAGGTCTGTAGTGCCCAGCTCAGTGGGGCACCCGTGGTGGAAATTCAGCCTAGCTTGCAGACTGAGGTGTGACAGCTGTGCTGTGTGGGTCTGAATCTGAAGTTAGACTCCTGGGTAAGAATCTTGGTTTCAGTACCTCCTGGCTCTGTAGTCTCGAACGAGCCTTCTCGTGTGTCAAACAAGGCTAATAATAATACTTACCTCATTGAGTTGTTGTGAAGGTTCAATGAGATGCTCTGTATAAAATATTTATGACAATAACTGGCACATAGTAAGAGCTCAGTAACTGGTAACGCAAGGTCCTAACCTCCTTCCATCACCTTCTTGTTCTGAAATACTGCCACCTGCTGGTAGGTTCCAGGTGCAGCCACCATGTGCCATTAGTGCCCGGTGCAGCTGAGCGCCCCAACTGGCACCCACCTTGATTCCTCCATTTGGACCATCCTCCTCCCCTCTACAATAAACCACGCGCCTCCTCTCTTTCCAGACTCTGCACAACAGCACCTCCTTCTGGGAGTTTCCTTGATTGTCAGCCCTGCACATCAAGGAGCACAGAACCACATCTAGTAGCTTTTCCCCTCTGTCCTCTCATCCCCTATGTCTTTGGTTTTGTGGATTTTAGAGCCAGGCGGATGTAGATGTGAACCCTGATGCCAACATTTAGTGGCTGTGTGACATGGGGCAAATTACTGAACCTCTCTGAGCTTCATGATTGAAGAATCCCCCCAGTAAACAGTCACTACTGTCATTATTCATCTTCTGCCCTCTTGTCCCAGTCAGCTCCTGCTGTCTCCCCCCACGTTGGCTCTCAAGAGGGCACTGCTTGCCTTCTGGTCCCCAACTGCATATATCTTCATGGCAGTTTCTGAAGAATTTTCCCTGCTAGTAATCACAGGGAAAAGAGAACAACACGTCCACGGGGAAGGGGGTTATCTAAAGGTTAAAACGCATTGTGATGGTGACACAAGAGGACCCAGGTCCCCACTGTCTTGGTTCTGTTCTTGCTTCCCATGTGTTTCATTGTAAGCCTTGCTTGGAGGGGGCCCAGCCTTCCTTGTCTCTTCTGACCACACCCCATGTTATCCCAAAGCAGCAAGCTGGAGGAGCTTGGCTTACTCCAAAGCCTCCTGGAGAGGATCTCGTGAGGATTGATCTGTAAACGTGGGGGTTGGACCATAAAGTTCTCTAAGGTCTTTTCTAGCTCGGGCGTGCTTTGCGTCTGAGTCAACCATTTTTTGATTTAATGACTTCCAAATGTCTGCTTAGGAGGGCTTGCTTTTGCACCAGTGGTTGGCACTGAGCACCACCCCATGCTGACCCAAGGACACCTGCTGGACCCCGACGACGGGACTCAGTGCCCTGCTCTTGCTGGAAGGCCGGCTCTTCATTCGAATCCAATCCAAGAAGGTCCGAGGCTGAGAGACAATGCAGGTTCAGACTCTGGTGGGAGAGGCAGGCCTGGGCAACAAGGTGCACTGCATGGTCTTCTCCTCACTCCCCTTGGAGGTGAGCACTGCACCCACTGCAACGGAGGGCCCCGTGCAGCCCCTTTGACCTGAAATACACTCTCCCACCCTGAGATCTATTCATTTCCTCCCTTTGTGTTCTCCTCTACAAGTTCATCTCAAACCCAGCCTTGCCCAGGAAGGGCAGCACGCTTTGTGCCTCTGCCCCAGGGGCTGGGTGAGTTTCCCAGGCCCTCAAAGGCAGCCTGAGAACTCGTAAAGAGGCAGAAAGCATTGGGGAAGGGCTCCAAGGGAGCCTAGGCTGGGGAGCAGACATTCAGACAGCCTGTACCGTGGTGCACAGCCTGCCCACAAGCCCGGTGGATTAGAAAGGGTATTTGGTGAGTCCACAACCAGCCCGCAGAGGCGGGGAGCTTTGCTCAGACTTTGTAGACCATCCAATGGCCTCTTTCAAAACAGGATTTTGATGAGTTAAGTGTAAATGAATCAGAAACACATGGGTTGAATTTCCCTCCAAATGCAATGGGGTTTAAATACAGCTCAGGGTGGGAAGGGGGGTTCTGGGGAGGAGAGACGTGGCTTAATCAAACAGGTCTTTTCTTCTTTTAATGTTTGCCACCACTGCCTCCAGGCTCCCTGACTTCTACCATCTCATCCATCCCACCCCCAGTGGGGGAGACCTGGGGCTTTGCTGCTCGGGCTCAACTGAGGACCCTGGGCCAGCCCTGCCGGCGTCAGACTCAGGGGGAGCTGGATGCACCCCGCCTCCCTCCGGCTGCCGTCCAGGATGCCTGGCAGAAGCGGCTGGAAGGCTTTTCTCTGGAGACAGTGACTCCCTGCTCATCCTAGACTCCTGAAGTAGTCGGTGATGTGGAGGAAGGGGAGCCAGAGAGAGTGCAGGATGGCACCCTTGAATTTACAGGGACTAGACCCCAGTCTTAGAATGTAGTGTCTCACGAGGAGGCAACTTTTTAGACAAGATGAAGTCTTCATCTATTTAAATCACATGTATTATTTTCTTTTATTATAAACATCATACTCTTTTTCAGGAGAGCAAATTTTAAAAGCACAAAGAAGCAAAATAACAATATAAAAGCTACCTACAACTCCCACCCAGGGGTGACTTGTTAACATTTTGGTTCAGCTGCTTCCAGGCCCCTGTGTGCTTTTTAAACATTACAGATTTACAGTCATGCAGGATAGAGGCACTAAAGTGGACTAGTTGGAATTCTGAGTCTTGAATAGACTGCCTGGGCTCCAATCCCAGTCCCATCACTTGCTGCATGTTACAACACATTTGCCAAACTTTAGAACCCACAATTGACAACAGCAAAACACAACAACAATAACATGGTATCTGCCAGGATTGAATGGAATAATATTCATAAAGCACTTAGAGGAGTGCCCAGTGCATAAGAGCCACTCAACAGTTGTTAGCTAGTAGTGTTTCTATTTTGTGTCCTGTCTTTCTTCATATATATATGCCATCGACTTCCTAGGTCCTTAGTATTCTCTATCAGGATTGAAAGGCTGCATTCTTGTCATAGGTTATTCACCCAACCTTTCCTTTAAATGTATATTACAGATAACACTGTGATAGACATTTTCCTGCATTTTAAGGGGGTTCAAGTTTGAGTTTGAGCTTTTTGGCTTAAGTTTCCTTTTGCATAAGTTGTTTTGCATGGGAGAAAATTAAACTGGAGAATATTTATGTCTATGAACTTGTGGAGATCTAGATTTCTGTTCCTATAGTTTTGCCTTTTAAAGAATATAAAATGAACGGGATCATATAGTATGTAGTATTTTGTGTCTGGCTTCTTTCACTTTGCATAATGCATTTGAGATTCATTCGTATCATTGCATGTATCAATACTGCATTCTTTTTTATTGTTGTGCGGTATTCCATTATGTGGATATAAAAATTTTCTTATCCATTTGTTAGTTGACAAACCTTTGGATTATTTCCAGGTTGGGCCTATGATGATTAAAGTCCTTAAAGTTTACACACCAGTCATTGGTGGACATATGTTTTCATTTTTCTTGGGTAAATTCCTAGGAATAGAATTACTGAGTCTTGGATAGATAGTAACTGTATGTTTAACTTTATAAGAAACTGTCACACTGTTTTCCTAAGGGACTGGACTAGTTTGCATCTCTCCACAAGCAATGTTTGAGAGTTCTGATCAATAACATTCCTCGGCGGCACTTGGTAATGTCAGTTTTTAAAATGTTAACCATTCCATGGGGATGTAGTGGTATCACAGTGTGGTCTTAATTTACTTTTTCCTAATGATTAATGATTTTGAGCCTCTTCTCATGCGTTTATTTGCCACCAATATATTTTCTTGGGCTAAGTGTTTAAGTCATTTGTACATTTTTTAATTGAGTTAATTGTTCTCCTATTATTAAGTTGTAAGATTTCTTTACATATTTTGGATAAAAATTATTTATTCTATATATGTTTTGTAAATATTTTCTTCCAACCTGTGTCTTGTCTTTTAATTTTCTTAAATGTCTTTTGAAGAGCAGAATTTTTTATTTGATGAAATCCAGAATTTATCATTTTTTTTCTTTTATGGATTGTGTTTTTAAACTCATAGTGTAACAGTTTAGTGCAACCTAAAGTCACAAAGATTTTCCCCAGAGTTTTTTTCCTAGAATTTTTATAATTCTAGAATTTACATTTAGATCTATGACAGGGTTTTGAGTAAATTGTTATATGGAATGAGATATGGATTGAAGTTAGTTTTTGTTGTTTTTTTTTGTGGTGGTTTTTGTTTGTTTAGGTTTTGTTTTGTTTTGTTTTGTTTCGTTTGGCATGTGGATGTCCAACTGTTTCAGTACCATTTGTTAAAAGACTATCTTTTTTTCTAATGAATTATCATGGATCCTTTGTCCAAATCAGCCAACCATATTTGTGAGGTCTATTCTGTTCCATTAATCTAAATGTCTATCTTTTTTACCAATACCACCATCTTGGTTAATGTAGCTTTATATTAAGTCTTGAAATCAGATTGTATGAGTCTTTCAACTCTTTTTTCCAAAGTTCTATTCTAGTTCCTTTGCTTTTTCATATAGTTTAGGGGTGGCTTGTCAATTTCTACCAAAAATCCCACTGGTATTTTTACTGGAATCTCATTGAAACCATAAACCAATATAGGGGGTATTTTTGGGTTTTGGCAGTTTGACTAAAATACGTTTAGATTTTGTTTCTTTTTAATATTTTTGTTCCCTGAGTTTCTTGGATCTGTGGTTTGTTGTCCTTTGGTAATTTTGGAAAAGTTCACAGCCACTATCTCTTCAAATATTTTTTCCTCCACATTTTTTCTCTATTCTTTTAGAGTGCCAATTTTGGGTCTTCTTGATTTTTCATATGATTTTTCTCTTTGTGTTTCAGTTTGGAAAATGTCTATTAGCTACCTTTAAGCTCAATGATTCTTTTCTTTTCTGGACCTGCCAAAGAGATTCTTCTCTATCTCTGATATCACATCCCCCACCTGTAGTATTTCTATTTGGCTTTTTTATAGTTTTAATCTCAGTGTTGAAGCTCCCCACCTGTTTAAGCATTTGTCCACTTTTCCCAATAAATCCTTTAAAATATTAATCACAATTATTTTAAGGTTCTTATTTGATCATTCCAATATCTGGGTCATCTCTGGGTCTAGTTCTATTGACTGCCTTATCTCTTGACAATTTTTTTGTGGCTTTTTTTTGTGTGTGTTTCTTGAAATTTTTTGCTGAATGTTGCACATGGTGTGTAGAAAAATAGCAGAGATTGAGATAAATGGTACTTTCGCCCTGAGATGGGCATGATACCTTCCCTGTGAGAACAATAATTTGTGTGGGTATGTGGGTATGTGGTTGTTGAGTTGCTCTAGTCAATGTTTAAACTGAGTTTGATATTGCTATAGGTACCTTCACACTATGGTATCTTGCAAATTCCTCGAGTAGGTGGGCTACTACTACCTACTACAACCCTTTCTTTTGTGTTCTGCCAAAGTAAAATAGTTTGTGCGTTCCACCTCTCCTCAAATGAGCCATTCACTCTTTGAAATCTAGTTCATCTGGTAGTTTTGTGACAACAGCTTTCTGATGGGTTCAGGAAAGCTAATAATTTTGTAGATCATCTGACTTTAAAAAAAAAAAAAAACATGGTTATGTGGGGGGAAGCAATGTTCCCTTGTGATTTTCTACATCCTAAGAGAAAGTAGATTTTTCTTGTCCCTTCACACCTGTCTAGATGATCATAGGGTTTTCTTCTTAGATCTAAAGATGTAGTGAATTATTTTAATGGCTTTTCTATTAAACCATGTTTACATTATTTTTTAATTTTTTTCAATGTTTATTTGTTTTTTTTTAATTTTATTTTTTAACATTTATCTATTTTTGAGACAGAGAGAGACAGAACATGAACAGGGGAGGGGCAGAGAGAGAGGGAGACACAGAATCTGAAACAGGCTCCAGGCTCTGAGCGGTCAGCACAGAGCCCCACGCGGGGCTAGAACTCACGGACCACGAGATCATGACCTGAGCCGAAGTCGGATACTTAACCGACTGAGCCACCCAGGCGCCCCTGTTTATTTGTTTTTGAGAGAGAGAGAAAAAGACAGAGTGCAAGCAGGGGAGGGACAGAGAGAGGGAGACACAGAATCTGTAGCAGGCTCCAGGCTCCAGGCTCCAAACTGTCAGCACAGAGCCCAACATGGGGCTCACACCCATGAACCATGAGATCGTGATCTGAGCCAAAGTTGGACCCTCAACCGACTGAGCCACCCAGGCACCCCTGCTTACATTATTTTAATAATGCCATTGCCTCATGTTGTATTATTCTCTTATTGAGGGGCTAGATTTGATTTTCTAGCTCGATAGGCAGTTTTGTTTCATTACTATATTTCTCATATTTTTGTATCATGATTAATATAGGTTTATAAAATCAACTGGATCTTTCATGTCTTTCTAGTCTCTGTAAAAGTTTACGTATCATGGAAATCCTCAATTCCACAAACATTTAAGTGATAAAACAGATCCTTGCACCATTTGTTTGCAGTAGTTCTGTATCAACCTTTGAATTTGTTCCTTAATTATTGGTCTTTTAAGGCATCATGTGTCATGAATTCCTTGTGGCGATTTGCATTTTCCCAGGACATTATTTATTTTATTGAGTTCCTTAAAGTTTGGACTTGACTGGATTTATAATCCTTGGTGTAACACGAAAAAGAAGAGGAAACTTAGGTAGAGCCTTTGGGAGCACCAATATTCAAGAGGAGGAAGAAGTGGTACCAAAGAGTGTGAGAAAGAGAGTCCTGAGAAATGGGGAGAACCAGGAGGCTGTGAGAGTCTGGAACTAAAGGAAGAGAGACTTTTCAAGCTTGAAAGTAATCAAGCTGGACTCATTTCTTTGCCACACTAGGTAACTGAAGAAACTATGAATTTACCAAGAATTTTGAAGGAAAAAATTGAGATTCAGGCAATAGGAAACATTTTTTACTTATATACATATTCAGAAAAAAATACCACACACCCATCTTCTATGGAAAAAAAGCTTACTTAATAATCTAATCCAGTTGATGAGGAGGTAAAACAAAAAAGTTAACAAATAGGGGAATTGTGGTTTAAAAGAAACCGGTAAATATCGAGGTAATGTGGACACAGAACTAAGTAAATTGTTGTCATTAATGTTTTGAAGCTGAATGCTTTCTTAGTTACATTTAAAATTATAAAAATAATGATTTGACCATGATAAACCTGAGGTAAAAATATCAAGTCATTTTGGCAAAAAATTGAGAGGAAGAATTTAGGAAAAGAATAATGTAAACGTATACCAGTTCTTTACAGTTCATAAGGATATCTGAATAATACTCTTTTTAAAGATACATTTTATTGAGGTATAATTTACAATAAAATACACACATTTTAAGTGTATGGGCCAATGAGTTTTGACAAATGTATACAACCTCATAACCACCACTACAGTCAATATAGAGAACCTTTTAGTTACCCTAAAGGAGTCACTTGTGGCCCTGTCCAGTTAATTTCTGACCTCCACCCCAGCCCCTGATCTCAGAAAGCCATTAATTTTTTTTTCTGTCTGATTAGTTTTCCTACAGTTTCATATAAACAGAATCATGTAATATATACTCTTTCATACCTGGCTTCTTTTCTTTAGGATAATATAATAAGCCTTGAAATCAAGTATTGTAAGTCCTTCAACTTTGTTCTTCTGTCAAAATCATTTTGCTATCCTAGTTCCTTTGCTTTTCCATGTAAATTTTAGAATTAACTTGTCAACTACTAAAAAGTTTACTGGAATTTTGATTGATCTTGCAGCTGTATCTTGTATCTATAGATTGATTTGGGCAGAATTTATATCTTAATGATCCCAAGTCTCCCAATACACGAATATGATATTTCCCTTCATTTACTTAAATTAATTTTTTTTCTCAGCAGTGTTTATATAGTTTAATTTTTATCTCTAAATGAACCATATATTTTTCAATTTTTTAAATGATTATTTATTTCTTTAAAAAAATTTTTTTTAATGTTTATTTATTTTTGAGACAGAGAGAGACAGAGCATGAATGGGGGAGGATCAGAGAGAGGGAGACACAGAATCCGAAACAGGCTCCAGGCTCTGAGCTGTCAGCACAGAGCCCGACGCCGGGCTTGAACTCACGAACCGCGAGATCATGACCTGAGCCGAAGTTGGACGCTTAACCGACTGAGCCACCCAGGTGCCCCTAAATGCTTATTTTTGAGAGAGAGAGAGAGACAGAGACAGACAGTGAGTGGGGGAAGGGCAGAGAGGGGGACACAGAATCTGAAGCAGGCTCCAGGCTGTGAGCTGTCAGCACAGAACCCAACATGGGGCTCGAAATCACAAACCATGAGATCATGACCTGAGCTGGTCGGATGTTTAACAGACTGAGACACCCAAACACGTCTACTGAGAGCATTTATCATGAATGGGTATTGGGTTTTGTCAAATGATTTTACTGCATCTAGTGATATGATCATGTGATTTTTCTTTTTCAGCCTGTTGATAAGATGGATTATGTTAATTGTTTTTGAATGTTGAACCAATCTTGCATACTTGGGTAAATTCCACTTGGTCATGGTGTATAATTCTTTTTATACATCGTTGGATTTGAGTTGCTAACATTTTGTTGAAGATTTTGCATCTATGTTCATGATACTGGTTTGTATTTTTCTTTCCTTTTTTAAATGTCTTTGTTCAGTTTGAGTATGAGGGTAATGCAAGCCTCATAGAATTATTTCTGAATTATTTCTCCTGCTTCTATCCTCTGAAAGAGATTGTAGAGAATTGATATCTTTGGATGTTTGACGGAATTGACCAGTGAATCCATCTGGGCCTGGGTGCTTTCTGTTTTGAAAGATTATTCATTATCAATTCAATTTTATTAGTAGATACAGGTCTATTCAGATTGTCTATTTCTTCTCATGCAAATTTTGGCAAACTGTCTGTCAAGGAATTGGTCCATTTCATCTAGGTTATCAAATTTTGGGGCATAGTGTTGTTTGCAGTATTTTCTTTCTTTCTTTCTTTCTTTCTTTCTTCCTTCTTTTTTTTTTAGTGTTTATTTATTTTTGAGACAGAGAGAGACAGAGCAGAGTGGGGGAGTGGCAGAGGGAGAGGGAGACACAGAATCTGAAGCAGGATCCAGGCTCTGAGCTGTCTGCACAGAACCCAACATGGGGCTGGAACTCACGAACCGCAAGATTATGACCTGAGCTGAAGTGGAACGCTTAACTGAGCCACCCAAGCACCCCTCTAGAGATTTCTAATTAAACAACATTCTTTTTAAAGAACCAATTTTTGTTTTCATTGATTTTCTCTTGTGTGTTTGTTTCCTATATCATTTATTACTGCATTTGCCTTTACTATTTTCTCTACTGACTTTAGGCTTATTTTTATCTTCTTTTATAACTTCTTAGGTTGGTTAATTGTATTATTAATTTTGGGTCTTTCTTCTTTTCTAACATAAACAGTTAGTGATGTGAATTTACTTCTAAGTACTACTGTAGCTATATTATACAACCTTGATAAACTGTTTTCATTTTCATTTACCTCAACATACTTTCTAATTTTATGTGTTATTTATTCTTTGATCTATTTATTTGATTTATTTCTTCTTTGATATTTGATTGAATATCTAATTGTTATTTAGAAACGTCTTCTTTAATTTCAGAACACTTGGCAGCTACCCAAATATCCTTCTTTTATTGATTTTTAGTTTAACTCTTTCCAGATAACATGCTCTGTAAGATTTCAATATTTTTCCAATTCCCTGAGATTTGAAAAAAATGGCTCAACATACGATCTGCCTGGTAACTCCCCTATACACTCTTGAAAAGAATATATATTCTGCTGTTGATGTGTGTATATTCTCATTATAAATCTCAGTTAAGTCATGTTACTTGATAGTGTCAGTTGACTTTTCTATATAGTTACTGATTTTCTGTCTACCCGTTATTTCTTTTAATTAAAGAATAATTGGGTATAATTGGCAAGTATAATTGTATGCATTTAAAATGTATAATGTGATGATTTGATATACATATACATTGTGAAATGATTACCAAGATTGAGATAATTTACACATCAATCAGCTCAAAGAGGTAACTATTTGTATATGTTGTAAGAATGCTTAAGATCTACTCTCAGCAACTTTCAAGTATACAATACCACATTATTAAATATAGTCACCACGCTGTACATTAAATCCTCAGAACTTATCTTCTTATAACTAGAAATTCATACCCTTTGACCCATATCACCCCATTTCCCCCTTCCCCAGCCCTCAGAAACTACCATTCTATTCTATTCCTAGAAAATTCGCTTTTTTTTTTTTTTACATTCCAATTTAAGTGATACTATACACTATTTGTCTTTCTCTGTCTGACATACTTTACTTCATATACTGGCCTTCAAGTTCATATATGTTGTCACAAATAGTAGGATTTCTCTTCTTTTTTAATGGCTGACTAATACTCCATCATGTAAGATATATATGTCTATATACATACATACATATATATACATATCTCTCTCTATATAAAGGTTATATATAGATATAGATATATGTAACATTTCATTATCCATTCATTCATTAAAGCACATTTAGATTGTTTCAATATCTTGGCTATTGTGAATAATGCTGCAGTGAACATGAGTGTGCAAATATCTCTTTGAGATGCTGGTATCAATTTCTCAGATAAATACCCAGAAATGGGGTTGCTGGATCGAAATGGTAGTTCTATTTTTAATTTTTTGAGGAATCATCATACCATCTTCCATAATGGCTGTACAAATTTATATTTCTACCAACAGTGTGTAAGGATTCCCTTTTCTCCACATACTCACTAATATTTGTTATCTCTTGTCTTTTTTGTAATAGCCATGCGAATTTGTATGAGGTGACATCTTATTTTGGTTTTGATTTGCATTTCCCTGATGATTAGTGACCTTGAGCACCTTTTCACCTACCTGTTGGCCATTTGTATGTCTACCATCTTCCTATTTATTTTCTATTTGTTCCATTTATTCATTTTTTTCCTCCCTTGATTTATTTTTTTGGTTGTTTTGCCTCCACTATTGATTTATTAGCTTCTTTGTTTTATTTTTAGAGATTGCTCTAGGGTTTAATCTGTCTAATCTCAGTCTACTTTCAAACGGCATTATACTGTTTTATGGATTATGTAAGTTTTCTTTAAATTATTGAACATATTCATAACAGCTATTTAATAAATAAATAATTAAGTATTATGGTGATAATTCTTTCACCTGTATCATCTGGGTCTCTTTCTATTGAGTGATTTTTTTTCTTTATTGTGAGTCACATTTTTCTGCTTCTAGTCATCTCTAGAAATTTTAGATTGGATGTTGGAAAGCGTAAGTAATATATTCTTGAAAATCAGGATTTTGTCTTTTTTAAAGAGCACTGCGCTTTGTTGTGGTAGGCAGCAAAGTTACTAGTGATTTAGTTTGATCCATTCAAGGCCTTTTTTAAAGCACTTTCCTGGTGGGCTTTTAATCTATGATTTAGTTTTTCTATTAATGTATGGTTCTTCTTAGGATCTCAGTACACTGAATGTACTACATGTTCAGTAAGAACTCTTCCAGCCCTGTTTGAGATCTTAGAATTCTTCACCTTCTGACTCACTGACACCTTCTTCTTTTCCATACTCATGGAAATTTACACACCGTCATTTTATTATTCATCAGAGAACCGAAAGGATTTCTATGAAGATTTCTCAAGTTCTTTTTCTGGATAGCTTACTCCACCTGGGGATTCTTTCCCTAAACATTTTAGCTGCCTCAGAACTCCTGAACTCTGATCTGTTTCCTCAACTCATTGAGACTACCCAGCTTGTGATTCCCTCACTGTTCTGTGGTCCAGAAGGTGCCTCTGTGCAAAAAAGCCAATTCAATCATGGGGGTTTCCTTATTTGTTTGTTTGCCTTTCCTGAGCTATGTATTGTCCAATATCTGGAAGCAGTTATTTCATGTTTTTATCTAATTTCTAGTTGTTTAAGGTAGAAAAGTAAGCCCCATCACTGTTAATCCATCATCACTGGAAGTAGAAGGGTAAGTACTCTTTTACTTCTTGACTTGGATTATTCTAGAAATATAGACTTAAATAAGTGGCAGAAATTTGCTTGGTTGATTCCTGATGTTTACTGCAAATATTACCAAAATACAGAAGTTATGACAAAGAAAATAATCACTGTTAATATTTTGTCATTTTTCTTTGCAACTTTGGTCTATACTTGGTGACACTAATAGATATGGGTTCATAACTCTACCTTTGTAGTGGGTGGTGAAGCCTTGGTAATTAGACAAACAAACAAAAATAAGTAGTATAAATCTCAGAATGGAATTATAGTAATAGTTATTACTAACTCTCCTGAGAGTTATTAATGTTATCATTATTTACAGATAATATGATTACCTACATAGAAGGCCTAAGAAGATAAACTAAAATGACAAGAAATAGAATATTTTTCAAACAGAAAATTTTCATTTGACAATATTAACTACAGTTGATTCTTGAATAACATAGGGTTTAGGGGCATCAACCCACCATGCAGTAGAAAATCCACATATAATTTTTGGCTTCCCCAAAACTTAACTACTAATAGTCTACTATTGACCAGAAGCCTTTAATGATAACATAATCAGTCAATTAACACATATTTTGTATTTATATGTATTATATATTCTATAATTCTATATTATATATATTCTTACAATAAAGTAAGCTAGAGAAAAGAAAATGTTATTAAGAATATCAAAAGGAAGAGAAAATATATTTATAGTACTGCATCCAAAAAATCCACATATAAGTGGACTAGTGCAGTTCAAACCTGTGTTATTCAAGGATCAACTGTAATTAGAAAGTATACTGGGAAAAAGATCTTTATTACAATATCAACAAACATATGCAATGTCACATACATATGTAATTAGGGTTATGAAAAATGTATGAAAAATTGCGTGAAGAAAATTACAAAGCTCACTTGAAATCTTTAAATAACTAGTAAGAATATTGTGTTCTTATTTGGGAATATTTAATATTGGAAAGTTGTCCATTTCCCACATATTTAACTATAAATTACTTGTAATCTTCATCAAAATCCATATGGAATTTTTTAGAGCCAGACAGAATGATTCTAAAAATCGTTGAAAGAATAAAGTTTGATAAGATCCAGGGAATTTTTGAAAAACTCTAGTAATGAAATGGGAGTTTCCTTACCAGATATTAAAATTTATAATAAAGTTAGAGTAATCACAATCGTATGGAACTAGTGCAGGAATAGACAAAACAGATCAGTGAAGCAAAAAGACAAAGCCCAGAACAAGTCCAAAAGTATTCAAGAATGTATTGCAAAATAAGAGTGGCATTTTAAGTCAGTGAGGAATGGATGGATTTCTTCAATAAATAAATTTGCATTTACTATCTAATATATTTGGGAGGCAGGGATATATCAGGAGTTAAAGCATAATTTGTGTCAGAAAGGCTTAAATGTAAAATATGAAGCTTATTAAAAGGGTGGGAAACAGACACTCTCATATATTTTTGGTGCACAATTTGTCGGTATCTATTAAAATAAAGAGACTTCCATATACTTTGGCCACACAATGCCTTTTCTATTAATTCACCTGATAATTTGTGTAGATATACTGGTCCGTGTATACAAATAAATGCCCTTGGACAAGAATAGTAATGTCAGCATTATTTATGATATTATAACAGAACTCTTCTTGGCTCAGGATATCAAAGAGAATTGACACCTTCCTTTCTGTAGATTGACAAAGGAATTTGGTCAAAAATCTGTTCAATGATTCTTGAACTGCTCAGCCACATCAAGGATGAAAATAAGGTCTGAGACTACAAGAGTGAAGTTTGGGGGAGAAGATTCTTTGGAGAGAGCTGTTGCCTTTCTGGGTCTTCACCTCAACTTTGGGGGACCAGTGGAGAAGACTACTGTCAAGACTAGGAAGGGGAATTTCAAAAGGCGTTTCCAGAAGTGGGAGAAAGAGAAGACCGGTGTCTGCCCCAGGTGTGGGGTTGCTAAAGTGGCCTGGAGTCAGGGGCTGACTCTCCTGAGAAATCCAGAAGTCAGAAAAGGCCTGCCTTACAGCTTTGGTGTCAGAACCCTGCAGTTGAACCTATGTTGGGATCAGGGATTGTTAAGACAAGGGATATATGAGTGTTTCCAAAGTCAGATATGGGCCATGTGCCAAAGACCAGCATAAGATGTCCCTGGGTCTGGTTCAGTAGAGCTGCCCTAAGGGCCAAAGAGAAGTTGGTAGAACAAGGCTGGTCATGCCAAGAAAGGAATCATAAACAATCAGGAACAAGTCAGGAGAACTGCCTGGAAAAACAGCTTTCTAGGGAACCTCCAACAACCACACAAAGATCCCTAAGAGAAAGAGGCAGCATGAGCCATCAGCCAGGGACAGAGAACTCAAAATCACCCAACCAGTGATAACCACCACCTCATCCCTTTACCTTTCCTCATGAATATACCCCTTCCCCCTGCCATCTTCACTCTCATGGGAAGTGAAATCACAAGTAGCAGGGGAATGATGTAAGGAAAGAGGCAGACAGAGGTTCCTTCCCCACTCTAGTCTTCCTACAAGTAGCCGGCCAGAGTTGGGGGAAAGGAGAAGAGAGGGAGAAGAACTATGTCAAGTTCAGGGATTTGGTCTATTACATGGAAATAAAGATGATAATTTTTAATTGAGGCTGAGTTTTTGACTGAAAACAAAAGCCCATGAGAATAGTTAGTGATGTCAAACAAAGGTAAGGAGTGTTATTCTAAAGAAAGACTTATAAATGGATAATGGATGAAAAAAAAATTTTGATGATATCATTAGTCATTTTGTTCAACATACCAATTACAGCAGAACAACACTGGAAAAACATAAAGGCCGACCAAAAAAAAAAAAAAAAACTAGACAAATACACTGATGCATTCGTATAGTACAATATTATACTGGCATTAAAGTAACCAGGAAGATTTTTATGCATGGATAAGGAATGATCTCCAAATAATATGCTCAGTAGGGATAGAAGCAAGAAATAGCCCACTTTATGTAGTATGCTACTCTATATGGGGATAAAAGAGCGGAGGGGTGTGTAAAGTACACACGTGGTTTATGCTTGAATATCTCCAGATTCCTAAGAAACTGGACACACAATTTACCTCTGAAAAAGACAAGTTGGAGACTGGGGAAAGGTATGGAGGGGACATCTACTTTCTACATGCATTTGTTACTAAAATAAATAGTAAACTTATGAAAGTACTAGGCAAAAACCAGGCTATTATTAACTTATTGAAAAAAAATGTAGGGGGGGCGCCTGGTGGCTCAGTCAGTTAAGCGTCCGACTTTGGCTCAGGTCATGATCTCACGGTTAGTGAGTTCCAGCCCCGCACCGGGCTCTGTGCTGACAGCAGCCTGGAGCCTGCTCAGATTCTGTGTCTCCCTCTCTCTCTCTCTGTCCTTACCACTCATCATGCTCTCTGTCTCTCTTTCTCTTTCTCTCTCTCTCAAAAATAAATAAACATTGAAAAAATTAAAAAAAACAAAATGTAGGTAGTTTTAGTTCACTCTTCCCATGGAATTACCGCTAAACAGAACTTACACAGAAAAATAGAATTTAAAGGGATTTAAATCTTTATTCTCTTGAGTAAACACCAATGGGCTATAGTGACGTGTGTGTGTGTGTGTGACAGAAATACATTTTAATGAACCATAAAACATTAAAAAAATTCTCTCACTTCTCCGCCATTCTCTATGTCCTCTGCATGTACCACAGCTGATAGCTACAAAAAACTCTTAAGTTCCCAATCAAAATTCATTCAGAAACTGAGAATGCATGGTTCAACTTCCACACTCCGTCTCTTCTGTGGCTATATGTTTTGTATATGTAATATACATATGTACCCCTTTTCTTAAGCCTTCTGATTTTGCAGCTTTTTGTACCAAGTTTTTAAAAATATAACAAAAAATCATGGATCTAAGCAAACAGACACAGAATATTCTTTGGAATGGAGGAGGGTGGGGAAGCTATCAAACATTTATACGTTATCACTCTGACATTTATATAATCTTGGGTGGGGCACACCTCTCTAACATAAAACTAAATATGAAGGGAAAATGACATATTTAACTACATTAAAAAACAACTTTTGGAAAAAAGCCTGGCACAGGAAAGTTTTGGTCATGTATCAAAACATTTCAAAGGTATAATTATTATAATGTGTTGTTGGTGGAGGGACTAACAAGGAGACCAATGCAACAGAACAGAGGACATAGAAACAGACTCACTCATACACAGAAAGTTGATGACAGAAAAGGCAATAATGAACTAGAGGCAAAAGGTTGACCTATTTAATAAATGAGCTGAGATAGCAGGTTATCCATATGGAAAAGAATTTAGATCTTTACCTCACACCATATACAAAATAAACTCCATGTAGATTAAAGAAGTAAATATAAAAAGCAAAAGTTTTTAACTTTTAGAAGAAAATGTGGGAGACTATCTTTATGGTCTTTGTATAGGGAAAGACAGATTTAAAACTCTCTCTCTCTCTCTCTCTCTCTCTCTCACACACACACACACACACACAGTCCAAACCTGAAAACAAAAAAAAGATTGATAAGTGAGACGATATTAAAGTTTAAGGTATTTCTCAACTGAAACAGCACACAAATTACTAAAGCAACCATAGACTGTGAAACATCCTATGTTTCATATGCATGGCAACATGTATAATGCTAAAGGACTGCTACAGGTAGTTTAGAAAAATAAACAAAAGAATAGGCAAAATATATAAAGATTTATGGCATTTATGGAAGAGGGAAACCCAGAGGCCAATAAATGTGTGAAAAGACAAGCTGACTTGGACTAGGAAACTATAAAACTATAAAACAGTGAGATTTTTTTTTACCCATAATATTGACAGAAATGAAAAGTTTGGTAACACCAAGAGTTGGAGCAGAGAAACAATACCCAGGAGAGAGTAAAATGGTACCACTGCTTGAGAGAGCTATTTGGCACCATCTAGAGAATCTGAAATTGTGCACACCAGTGATGCAGACAATCCTCATCTTGCCACGTGCCTGGAGAGACTCTGGGACATGTACAGAGTCATGTACAATAAATAGTATTAAATGTTCTTTATAATGAAGATTTAGAAGAATAAAAACCCTAAGTGCCCAGCAGGAAAATGGATAAATTTCAGGGTATTTATAAATAGAATACTATGTCTTCATTAAAATGAATGAATTATAGCTGTATATTTCAATATGAATATATTTCCAAACATGATATTGAGCTAAAGCCAATTATAGAACACCTGCGATGTGATTCAATTCATGTAAATTTACAAAACATAATGTACAAAACAATATCATACATACACATACACATAGTATTGTGGACATACACGTAGTATTGTTATTAAAGCATGCATGGAATTAATGATATCCCCCCAAAACTGGAATAGTGATTAGATTTGGTGAGAGAGGAAGTAGAATGCAATTATGGAGAGAAACACAAAGTACATGAGCTGTAATGAAAATGTTTTGTTGCTTTAAAAAATCTGAGGCAAATTGACAAGTTGATATTTCATAAGGTCATGTGAACAAATTATATGGATATTATATTTCCCCATGTCATAATGTAAACTGTAAAGAATATTTGCAAAAAAATATATGATAAAAGGGGGTTAATATTGTTTTTATCTATGGAATACTTGTAATTCAATAACAAAATTACACAATCACCCCTCTCAAAATCCAAATCTAAGTAAACTATGTAGGTAGGCAGCCTCAAAAGAAGGATCTAACCTCCTTACTAATCAAAGAAACTCATATTGAAATGTGATGCCTCTTTTTTCTTTTTCTTTTCAGATTGGTAAGGATGAAACAGGTGATAAAATCAGCATTGGAGACAGGGAAGACAAGGCATGCTCCAATGAAGTGAAAAGAATTAAAATCCCTCTGTAACCATTGTTAGAACAATCCTGCATAAATCAAAGATATTTTAAGAACATGTGTCATTCGACTCACCAATATTCCATTTCCGTGCAGCAGGGACAGGAATCAGACTATTCTAAACAGGATTTATTGCAAATAATTTAGAATATCAAAAACTGGAGACAACTTAAATGTCCTAAATTAGAAGCTTGAGTGAATATGGGGTGCCAGCTCTTGATTTCTGCTCAGATCATGATTTCATGGTTCGTGAGATCAAGCGGCATGTCGGGCTCTGCACTGACAGCGTGGAGCCTGCTTGGGAGTCTCTTCTCTCTCTCTGCCCCTCCCCTGCTCTCTCTCTCTCTCAAAATAAATAAATAAGCTTTTTTAAAAAAGAAGCTTGAGTGAATAGATTCTGATATGAAGACATAAAGCAATATAAAATTATGACATATATTTACTTTCCTGAAAATGCTTTCATTTTATAGAATGGTTAAGTTCACATTACAAATAGTGTTTATTTTTATAATATTTATAAGTTCATATATGTTTTTATACGTACACACATATGTGCACACATGCATATATGTTTCCACCAAAAACAGTCTAAAAAGAGAATGCGTGGCACAGACAGTTAAGTCTGTCTGTTAAGTCACAGACAGTTGTATTATTACAGAGGTGTGATTTAAAAAAAATTTTTTTTCTAACATTTGGACTATGCTTATATATTACTTGTGTGTGAAAAGGAAACAAAACTAACACAATGCAGGAAATGAGCTCTTCCTCTGAATCTTGAGGGTCAAGATTGGAGAGGAAAAGAAAATTATCGTTATTTGAAGATATTACTGTTTGCCTAAGAAAACCAAAGCAAATCAATTATAAAAGTATTAGAAATCATAAGAGTGAACAGTGGCTTATTAAAAGATAGTTACCCAGGTGCACCTGGGTGGCTCAGTCGGTTAAGCATCTGACTTTGGTTCAGGTCATGATCTCATGGTTTATGAGTTTGAGTCCCACAGAAGCCTGCTCCAGATTCTGTGTCTCCCTCTCTCGCTGCCCCTCCCCCACTTGTGCTCTGTCTCTCAAAAATAAATAAATGTAAAAAAAAATTTTTTTAAAAGATAGCTACCCAGATTTCATTGGCTGTTATAAATAACCAACTAGGAAACATAATAAAAGATATCACCAATAGCAACAAAAACCATAACATATGTAGGAATAAGCTTACCAAACACAGTGGTGTGTGTGAAAGCACACACACACATGCACGCACACACACACACACACACACACCCCATACTCAT
Organism: Prionailurus viverrinus; assembly: GCF_022837055.1. NCBI lineage: Eukaryota > Metazoa > Chordata > Mammalia > Carnivora > Felidae > Prionailurus > Prionailurus viverrinus. The sequence goes on along the minus strand of NC_062563.1, from coordinate 89,014,854 downwards.
ACGTATACATACACGTACTTCTCCACATACGTCCTCTACACATATAGCCATACCCTACACATATAGGAAGAACTTTAAATGGGATGTTAATAGATAGATAGACATATTATGTTCTTTAATGGGAAGTTTTAATATTGTAAAGATGTTTTGGAAGAACAGACATCAAAACACCTAGCACATCCCAATCAAAATCTCAGTGTGATTTTGGAAAGTGGGAAAATGATCAAATTTACCATAAAAGTATCATTAAAGAATAAGCTCATGACTATATCAAAAAGGAAGAAAAAAGAAAAGTGACCTATAGCCTCAGATGTTAGAATACACTTCAGAAATATAATAATCAAAAGAGTGTGGCTAGAGTTCAGAACAGAATAGAAAGGTCAGAAACCAACCCAGTTAAATATCAGAATTCAGCATATATGTAACAGTTTCATTTCAACTCAGTAGGAAAATGATTCTTTTTTTTAAATTCGTTAGGGCAATTGATGAAGTACCAGAGAAAAGTCCCTATCTCACAATGTACATTAAAATAAATCTCAATTATGGGGTGCCTGGGTGGCTCAACTGGTTGAGCATTCGATTTCGGCTCAGGTCATGATCTTGTGGTTTGTGGGTTTGAGCCCCGTGTTGGGCTCTCTCTGTGCGGACAGCTCAGAGCCTGGAGCCTGATTCACAGTCTGTGTCTCCCTCTCTCTCTGTCCCTTCCCTGCTCACCCTCTGTCTCTCTTTCTTGCTCAAAAATAAATAAAAACATTTAAAATTTTTAAAATAAACCCCAATTATATTACTTAATTAAGAGTAAAGTTTGAAATCACTGATAACCTGGAACAAGATCTAGGTAATATCTCGTCTCAGGATTAGAAGGCCTTTGTAAAAGCACTCGCAAGAGCAGAATCCACAAAAAAGGAAATAGATAGGTATAACACTCAGGAAATCTTTAGCACAGTAACAGAACACACTATTTTCACAAGCTGGTTCCCTGGGAAGACAGCTCTGAGGTGGAGAGTGCAGGAGGTTTATCAGTAGTGTTCTTGGGAATATCACATGTGCAGGCAGGATCGGCCAGGGGAAAGCTGAGCTGTGTTGCATCTCAGTGAAGGTTGGGTGGACCCCACAAGGAGCTCTGAAGCTGAGAGGGTCCTTCAGAGTTGTCCCAAGGTGGGGGCCTTTTCATCCTTGGATACGGGCTCCTCCAGGAGTGGGGCATTTTAGTGGCTTAAAAATACGTCCATGAATTGTCTAATATCCATCCCTCCAAGAGATGGTGCCTACTTCTCCTCCTTTTGAATGGAGCCTGGACTTAGTTGCTTCTAACAGAGCACGGCAGTCATGATGGCAAGACTAGGTCACAAAAGCCATCATGGCTTCTTTTAGGGCTTCCCTCTTGAAGGAAGGAAAGCTGCCGTGTTGTGAGAACACTCAAGCAGGCCTATGGAGGGGCCCACGTGGTGAGAAACCAAGGCCTCCCACCCACAGCCATTCTAGTGAGACACCTTTAAAAGCCAGTCCCCCAGCCCCAGTCAGGGAACTGGGTCCAATGACTGCAGTCCTGGTCGACAGTTCGACTGCAACCTCGTCAGAAACCCTAAGCCAGAACCACCCCCTTAAGTGGCTTTCAAATTCCTAATTCACAGAAACTTCAAGATAATAATTGTTGTTTTAAGCTCCCATGTTTTGGGGCAATTTATTACAGAGCATGAGTTACTGTTATACCTGTGATGTTGGGCAAGGTAGCTCTGACAGCTGACCGTTGGAGGCTCCCTGCTGCAGCATTTCCCTGTGACGGAGGATGGAGTCCTACAGTCCTACAGAAGACACACCACAATGTCCATTCCAACCATAAAGAAAACACACCGCCAAATAACAAACCGGGTTTAAAAAGACGTGTGCAATCCAAATACCAACTCCTGGTGTTCCTAGGCATCTTGACGGTTTGGGTTTGCCAGTTTGGGGAACAAAGGGGTAAGTGGCTTCATGGTCTGAGACAGCTATTTCATGTCAACTGGGATGCAGATTCAGACAGGGGAACCACATTCGAACCAAACATTACCCCACCGGACTTCTCAGGAGGTCTGGGGGCCATATTCTGGAATCCACCCACACCTTTCCACACCCCTCTTCTCTCACTCCCTTCTCCCCTTTTCTCCCTACATCCCAGAATTTCTCCAACTCCAAATATTTCTCCCTCTGTCATGCAGAGCACTTCAGCTCTTCTTGCCCTGCCTTACCTCATGAGCGGAAGTACCCCGATCGTTCCAGAAGCTCGGCAAAACTGAGAGCCTGCCACCAACCAGGATCCTCCAGTCTTGGAGGGCCGTTGATTCCTGTTACATGTCTGACAAATGGCAGCCAAAGGGTCAATATCTTTAATACTCATATAATAGCTCCTGCTTAGACATTCGTTTATTTGTTTATTTTGATTTAAGATTATTTATTGAGGCATGCAGGAAATGGAAAGGCTGAGACACAAAGTGAGGAAATAATGAGAAAACTTATTGTGTGTTATACTTACTCTTTTTAGATTTAAAAAATCTGGATGTGGGAATCAGTTACATGTGGAATCTAAAATCTAGTCTGAGTGCATTTAAACTGTAGATACGACAATAAATATTTACAAATCATTAAATTCAATCTAACCCGAGGAGTTGCGGCAAGATGGCAGCTTAGAAGGACGCTGGGCTCACCGCACGTCCTGCTGATCACTTAGATTCCATCTACATCTGCCTAAATAACCCAGAAAACCGCCAGAGGATTAGCAGAACGGAGTCGCCGGAGCCAAACGCAGACGAGAGGCCCACAGAAGAGGGTAGGAAGGGCGGCGAGGCGGTGCGCGCTCCACGGACTGGCGGGAGGGAGCCGGGGCAGAGGGGCGGCTCGCCGGCCAAGCAGAGCCCCCGAGTCTGGCTTGCAAAAGCGGAGGGGCCTGAAGGACCGTGTTCCCACAACAAGCACGACTTAGCGTCTGGGAGGTCATAAGTTAACAGCTCTGCTCGGAAAGCGGGAAGGCTGGAGGACAAAGGGAGGGAGAGCTGCTGAGCCCCCTGACAACAGAGCTCAGTTTGGTGGGGAACAAAGGCGCTCGCCAGCGCCATCTCCCCCGCCCATCCCCCAGCCGAAATCCCAAAGGGAACTGGTTCCTGCCAGGGAACTTGCTCGCTCCGCGCAAACACCCAACTCTGCGCTTCTGCGGAGCAAAACCTCCAGCAGCGGATCTGACTCCCTCCCGCTGCCACAGGGCCCCTCCTGAAGTGGATCACCTAAGGAGAAGCGATCTAAGCCTGCCCCTCCTGCCCCCGAGCACCTTGCCTACCCACCCCAGCTAATACGCCAGATCCCCAGCATCACAAGCCTGGCAGGGTGCAAGTAGCCCAGACGAGCCACACCACCCCACAGTGAATCCCGCCCCTAGGAGAGGGGAAGAGAAGGCACACACCAGTCTGACTGTGGCCCCAGCGGTGGGCTGGGGGCAGACATCAGGACTGACTGCGGCCCCGCCCACCAACTCCAGTAATACACCACAGCACAGGGGAAGTGCCCTGCAGGTCCTCACCACGCCAGGGACTATCCAAAATGACCAAGCGGAAGAATTCCCCTCAGAAGAATCTCCAGGAAATAACAACAGCTAATGAGCTGATCAAAAAGGACTTAAATAACATAACAGAAAGTGAATTTAGAATAATAGTCATAAAATTAATCGCTGGGCTTGAAAACAGTATACAGGACAGCAGAGAATCTCTTGCTACAGAGATCAAGGGACTAAGGAACAGTCACGAGGAGCTGAAAAACGCTTTAAACGAAATGCATAACAAAATGGAAACCACCACAGCTCGGCTTGAAGAGGCAGAGGAGAGAATAGGTGAACTAGAAGATAAAGTTATGGAAAAAGAGGAAGCTGAGAAAAAGAGAGATAAAAAAATCCAGGAGTATGAGGGGAAAATTAGAGAATTAAGTGATACACTAAAAAGAAATAATATACGCATAATTGGTATCCCAGAGGAGGAAGAGGAGGGAAAGGTGCTGAAGGGGTACTTGAAGAAATAATAGCTGAGAACTTCCCTGAACTGGGGAAGGAAAAAGGCATTGAAATCCAAGAGGCACAGAGAACTCCCTTCAGACGTAACTTGAATCGATCTTCTGCACGACATATCATAGTGAAACTGGCAAAATACAAGGATAAAGAGAAAATTCTGAAAGCAGCAAGGGGTAAACGTGCCCTCACATATAAAGGGAGACCTATAAGACTCGTGACTGATCTCTCTTTTGAAACTTGGCAGGCCAAAAAGAATTGGCACGAGATTTTCAGGGTGCTAGACAGAAAAAATATGCAGCCAAGAATTCTTTATCCAGCAAGTCTGTCATTTAGAATAGAAGGAGAGATAAAGGTCTTCCCAAACAAACAAAAACTGAAGGAATTTGTCACCACTAAACCAGCCCTACAAGAGATCCTAAGGGGGACCCTGTGAGACAAAGTCCCAGAGACATCACTACAAGCATAAAAAATACAGACATCACAATGACTCTAAACCCGTATCTTTCTATAATAACACTGAATGTAAATGGATTAAATGCGCCAACCAAAAGACATAGGGTATCAGAATGGATAAAAAAACAAGACCCATCTATTTGCTGTCTACAAGAGACTCATTTTAGACCTGAGGACACCTTTAGATTGAGAGTGAGGGGATGGAGAACTATTTATCATGCGACTGGAAGCCAAAAGAAAGCTGGAGTAGCCATACTTATATCAGACAAACTAGACTTTAAATTAAAGGCTGTAACAAGAGATGAAGAAGGACATTATATAATAGTTACAGGGTCTATCCATCAGGAAGAGCTAACAATTATAAATGTCTATGCACCGAATACCGGAGCCCCCAAATATATAAAACAATTACTCATAAACATAAGCAACCTTATTGATAAGAATGTGGTAATTGCAGGGGACTTTAAATACACCACTTACAGAAATGGATAGATCATCTAGACACACGGTCAATAAAGAAACAAGGGTCCTGAATGAGACATTGGATCAGATGGACTTGACAGATATATTTAGAACTCTGCATCCCAAAGCAACAGAATATACTTTCTTCTCGAGTGCACATGGAACATTCTCCAAGATAGATCATATACTGGGTCACAAAACAGCCCTTCATAAGTTTACAAGAATTGAAATTATACCATGCTTACTTTCAGACCACAATGCTATGAAGCTTGAAATCAGCCACAGAAAAAAGTCTGGAAAACCTCCAAAAGCATGGAGGTTAAAGAACACCCTGCTAACGAATGAGTGGGTCAACCAGGCAATTAGAGAAGAAATTAAAAAATATATGGAAACAAATGAAAATGAAAATACAACAATCCAAACGCTTTGGGATGCAGCAAAGGCAGTCCTGAGAGGAAAATACATTGCAATCCAGGCCTATCTCAAGAAACAAGAAAAATCCCAAATACAAAATCTAACAGCACACCTAAAGGAACTAGAAGCAGAACAGCAAAGGCAGCCTAAGCCCAGCAGAAGAAGAGAAATAATAAAGATCAGGGCAGAAATAAACAATATAGAAACTAAAAAAACTGTAGAGCAGATCAACGAAACCAAGAGTTGGTTTTTTGAAAAAATAAACAAAATTGACAAACCTCTAGCCAGGCTTCTCAAAAAGAAAAGGGAGATGACCCAAATAGATAAAATCATGAATGAAAATGGAATTATTACAACCAATCCCTCAGAGATACAAACAATTATCAGGGAATACTATGAAAAATTATATGCCAACAAACTGGACAACCTGGAAGAAATGGACAAATTCCTGAACAACCACACTCTTCCAAAACTCAATCAGGAGGAAATAGAAAGCTTGAACAGACCCATAACCAGTGAAGAAATTGAATCGGTTATCAAAAATCTCCCAACAAATAAGAGTCCAGGACCAGATGGCTTCCCAGGGGAGTTCTACCAGACGTTTAAAGCAGAGATAATACCTATCCTTCTCAAGCTATTCCAAGAAATAGAAAGGGAAGGAAAACTTCCAGACTCATTCTATGAAGCCAGTATTACCTTGATTCCTAAACCAGAGACCCAGTAAAAAAAGAGAACTACAGGCCAATATCCCTGATGAATATGGATGCAAAAATTCTCAATAAGGTACTAGCAAATCGAATTCAATGGCATATAAAAAGAATTATTCACCATGATCAAGTGGGATTCATTCCTGGGATGCAGGGCTGGTTCAACATTCGCAAATCAATCAACGTGATACATCACATTAACAAAAAAAAAGAGAAGAACCATATGATCCTGTCAATCGATGCAGAAAAGGCCTTCGACAAAATCCAGCACCCTTTCTTAATAAAAACCCTTGAGAAAGTTGGGATAGAAGGAACATACTTAAAGATCATAAAAGCCATTTATGAAAAGCCCACAGCTAACATCATCCTCAATGGGGAAAAACTGAGAGCTTTTTCCCTGAGATCAGGAACACGACAAGGATGCCCACTCTCACCGCTGCTGTTTAACATAGTGCTGGAAGTTCTAGCATCAGCAATCAGACAACAAAAGGAAATCAAAGGCATCAAAATTGGCAAAGATGAAGTCAAGCTTTCGCTTTTTGCAGATGACATGATATTATACATGGAAAATCCGATAGACTCCACCAAAAGTCTGCTAGAACTGATACAGGAATTCAGCAAAGTTTCAGGATACAAAATCAATGTACAGAAATCAGTTGCATTCTTATACACTAACAATGAAGCAACAGAAAGACAAATAAAGAAACTGATCCCATTCACAATTGCACCAAGAAGCATAAAATACCTAGGAATAAATCTAACCAAAGATGTAAAGGATCTGTATGCTGAAAATTATAGAAAGCTTATGAAGGAAATTGAAGAAGATTTAAAGAAATGGAAAGACATTCCCTGCTCATGGATTGGAAAAATAAATATTGTCAAAATGTCAATACTACCCAAAGCTATCTACACATTCAATGCAATCCCAATCAAAATTGCACCAGCATTCTTCTCGAAACTAGAACAAGCAATCCTAAAATTCATATGGAACCACAAAAGGCCCCGAATAGCCAAAGGAATTTTGAAGAAGAAGACCAAAGCAGGAGGCATCACAATCCCAGACTTTAGCCTCTACTACAAAGCTGTCATCATCAAGACAGCATGGTATTGGCACAAAGACAGACACATAGACCAATGGAATAGAATAGAAACCCCAGAACTAGACCCACAAATGTATGGCCAACTCATCTTTGACAAAGCAGGAAAGAACATCCAATGGAAAAAAGACAGCCTCTTTAACAAATGGTGCTGGGAGAACTGGACAGCAACATGCAGAAGGTTGAAACTAGACCACTTTCTCACACCATTCACAAAAATAAACTCAAAATGGATAAAGGACCTAAATGTGAGACAGGAAACCATCAAAACCTTAGAGGAGAAAGCAGGAAAAGACCTCTCTGACCTCAGCCGTAGCAATCTCTTACTCGACACATCCCTAAAGGCAAGGGAATTAAAAGCAAAAGTGAATTACTGGGACCTTATGAAGATAAAAAGCTTCTGCACAGCCAAGGAAACAACCAACAAAACTAAAAGGCAACCAACGGAATGGGAAAAGATATTCGCAAATGACATATCGGACAAAGGGCTAGTATCCAAAATCTATAAAGAGCTCACCAAACTCCACACCCGAAAAACAAATAACCCAGTGAAGAAATGGGCAGAAAACATGAATAGACACTTCTCTAAAGAAGACATCCGGATGGCCAACAAGCACATGAAAAGATGTTCAGCGTCGCTCCTTATCAGGGAAATACAAATCAAAACCACACTCAGGTATCACCTCACGCCAGTCAGAGTGGCCAAAATGAACAAATCAGGAGACTATAGATGCTGGAGAGGATGTGGAGAAACGGGAACCCTCTTGCACTGTTGGTGGGAATGCAAATTGGTGCAGCCGCTCTGGAAAGCAGTGTGGAGGTTCCTCAGAAAATTAAAAATAGACCTACCCTATGACCCAGCAATAGCACTGCTAGGAATTTATCCAAGGGATACAGGAGCACTGATGCGTAGGGCCACTTGTACCCCAATGTTCATAGCAGCACTCTCAACAATAGCCAAATTATGGAAAGAGCCTAAATGTCCACCAACTGATGAATGGATAAAGAAATTGTGGTTTATATACACAATGGAATATTACGTGGCAATGAGAAAAAATGAAATATGGCCTTTTGTAGCAACGTGGATGGAACTGGAGAGTGTGATGCTAAGTGAAATAAGCCACACAGAGAAAGACAGATACCATATGGTTTCACTCTTATGTGGATCCTGAGAAACTTCACAGGAACCCATGGGGGAGGGGGAAGGAAAAAAAAAAAGAGGTTAGAATGGGAGAGAGCCAAAGCATAAGAGACTTAAAAACTGAGAACAAACTGAGGGTTGATGGGGGGTGGGAGGGAGGAGAGGGTGGGTGATGGGTATTGAGGAGGGCACCTTTTGGGATGAGCACTGGGTGTTGTATGGAAACCAATTTGTCAATAAATTTCATAAAAAAAAATAAATAAATAAAAATAAATTCAATCTAACCCAAGCCCTTGGAAAGTGCCAAATCCTCTCTAGAGCCAGTTACTGAGCTTGTCTTTTCTACATATTCACATATAATTTCTGGCTTGAACATTTATTTTGTGCCAGACATTATTCTAAACACTTTACATTGATTTTAAGCGGAGTCTGCCAAGGGCCCCTGTGGAACGAGGGTAGTCCTCGAGGTGAGGGCCAGATCCCAGGTGTCCCTCCCCCGCAGTGAGAGACCATGGACACTTCTCTTCCCTTGCAGACACCCACAGAGGATGGGGCACTGAGGGCCGAGGCCTGGGGTTGGGAGTATCAGGCCCATACCTCCCCTGTGAGGTCCTGGTCAAAAGAGTAGCCTGATCTCCTTGAACCCTTGCTCTGCCACTTACCAGCTGCGTGACCTTGGGCGAGTCACTTCCCTCTCTGTGCTCCAGTTTCTACATTGGTAAGGTGGGCTAATAATATCTATCTCCTAGAGCTATTGTGAGGACTCACCAGGCTAATTCATTTGAAGCATTTAAAACAGTTACTGGCACCTACATAGCATCCCCAAATGATAATTAATGTTTGAAATTCTATTGTATGCCTCACTCATTTAAAAGCTATTTCTGAAAAAGGCACAAAGCATCCTGTCCCCAGCAGTGCTTCTCCCAGGGCTCAGCGGTCAGTTGAGAAGCTGAACCATGTTTAGCACCCCGGGCCTCTCGCTTCTGTCATTTCCTTTTCACAAAGAAGACTCCGGTTTAATCTGAAACACCCCAGCTGTGCTTTAGCCAGAGACTGACTGGTTTCGCCTGGGGGGTTAATGGAACCTCTGTTTTGGGGGCTCCACGTCCCCTTCCAAAGCCGTAGGGCCTGCTCCATGGCCGGGAGTGTGAAGAGGCTGGCTCCCTGGGCGCGGGGGTGGACACAGGTTAGGCTCAGAGGCAGCTCCCAGCAGAGCTCCTGGAGCCAGCGGCCAGGCTGGGCGGACTCTGAGGCAGCCTCCTCCGCCAGCAGAGTAAGGCTTTCCACACAAAACAGTTTTCCCAATGGCCTCCGGATGTCTGCGTTCCGCCTGGATCAGCACAGGGTGACTCCCAGCTCCATCCCAGGAGCCGTTTGACCTTGGGCACGTGCACTCTGAGATGGTTTCCTCACAGCTGAGATGAGGGTAACACCTACCTGCCCAAACATGACACATTATCAGTCAAAACTTGCTACACAGTGCCTGCTATCAGGTTTTGGTAAACACTGTCGGTGTCTCTTCATGACTGCCTGGGCCGTGGCCTCCACCTCAGAGATAAAACTCCCTCCTTCTGTGTGTAGTCCAAGCAGATTTCCCCCAGGTGCCGCCGACCTCACAATGCCTGTCTTAGTTTAATATCTCCTTAATGTTCTCCTTGTAGGGCTTCCCCCCCGAGATAGCATCCAGGAACAGGACAAGCTCTTTCAACCCCTTCATGTTATAGGAAAAAGATCTGAAGCCCAGAGAGGAAAATGGCCAGCCCAAGACCACACCCGACAGACCTGGGACCAGAGCCTAGGTGTGGGGTCTCCCAGGCCAGGGCTCCCTCTCCTGGGGGTCTTGGGCACATTCCTCATGGTCTCTCCCTCCATTCTTTATTCCTTGTTGGCACTGGCTTTCAATTTATGCTGAGCTTGCACAGGAGAGGAGATTCTTGAGCAGGGCCAACATGCATAAGCACAGTGAGCATGAAAAGGGGTGGGGGGCCAGTGGGGATCATTCATGAGGAGGCCAAGGCCAGCCCCTCAGCCAGGTCCCAGGGCAGGGAAATGGGCAGCAGGTGTCCTCAGATCATCACAGCAAGTCTGCAAGATGCTTTTGTGATCAGGGGCCAGCCATCCTAGCTAGGAAAGGCTGATGCTTGGTGGGAGGGTGGGGGGAGTGTTGTGGTAAGGGTGGTCTGGGGTTGTGGAACACTTACCCGGGCCCAGGTCCACACACAGCACTGATCCCCATCCCAGGTCTGGCTTCACCTGCACTCTTGCCCTGACTAGGGACTAAAGGAGAGAAATGACATCAGAACTTGGAATTCAGGGCTTACCTAGATATTCGAAACCTTTAGTTCCAACCTTTCTGGGAGTCCATTCTTTCTTCTTCTCTACATCCTCCTTCTCCATTTCCTCTCCTTTTGCCAATCCCAAGAGGTTATCCAGGCAAAGCATGTAAATGGTCCCTTCATTAGCCCACCACGGCATCCCACTCTTGTACTTCCTTCCCTCGGAGCCATTATTCCTCCAGTTGGTGCCTGGATGTGTCTTTCCTCCTCTCTATGGATTAATTCCACCACCTCTCTATGGATTAATTCAGATCCAGCCCAAGTTCTGCCTCCTCAAAGAAGCCAGCTTCAAATGCTTCCCTGATCCTGCCTACTTCTGAGAGTGCATTAAACCCATTGCTCCACATAGCACCAAGGCAGCAGGTGAACTTCCTAGGGGTACCAACCTCATCCCGCTCTGTTCCCTCACAGGGCTCAGACATAAGAGGCACATGACCTGGGGTGCTCATTAAAAATTCAGAATCCCAGGCCCCATTCTAGCTCTATGAAATAGAATCATTGGGCAGGGGGCCAGGGAATCTGCTTTGGCAAGGCCCGTGAGTAATGGCCAAGCCCACTTAGGTTTTAGAGCCTGTGAGGGGGTCCCAGTGTATCCCTCTTCTCACCTCATGAACCACATACATCAGACAGTTTGATGAAACACTTATTTCCTGACATCATAGGCGACATGAGGAGGAGAGAACAGAGAGGGTCACAGGGGGAGCAAAGAGAGAAAAGGGTGAAGGTAGACATGGGCTCCTCATAAGTTCAAGGTTGCCTGCAAGGTCTCCAGAGGGAACGGGGATGCCCCGTAAGGCTACCAGAAGCCCGGTGAGGAGGGGGTGTGGCTGCCTCCCCACTTTATGGACAACCCTTCACTTCGCCCCTGGGAGGAGGGAAAGGCCTTCAGGTGCCAGTGGTAGCCCTAGTCAACCAGGGCTGGCCGCAGACAAGGGGGAAGGTGGCCAAAGACAAGACGGTCTAGGACGGGAGAGTGAATAAAAGGGGATAGGTCAGGGACAGCGAGGTGAGGAGGGACCACCCCTCTGGAGAATGGGACCTGAGGACAAGAGTCAAATAAGAGAGAACCTTGTCTGGATGTTCAGCAGATTAAGGATGAAGAAAGAGCTTGGCTGGCTTCAAGAAGAGATGGGCTAGCTCTCACTGATCCTCAATGAATTAGAGTTTTGCTGTCATGAGGCAGAGAGCAGAGCAGGGACCTTCTCTAAGCCCCCTTCTCCCCAGAGCACAAGAACTAGAGGGTCCTTGTTCAGGCAAGCAGAGGAAAGACGAGCTGCAGACTTGAACGGGCTTGCAGGCCGGCCTAAGTCCCTTCCCCTCTCCCTGGGTTCCGATGCTCACAAGTGGTTCTAGGTGTGTGACCCCAGCTGGGCTAGGAGGCCAGCTGCCTTTTGTTCTTTCCTGGAGCATACTGTGGGTGAGATAAGAGATAGTGGGGAGGTCTGGCACAGCCACAGGAGCCATCAGAGAGCAACATTTGTGCAGAGGGGCATCTGCTCCCAGGCCCCACACCCGCCTCAGCTGGACCACCAGCCTGGTCAAACGCACTTATTTATGGGGGTGGTTTAGAATAGCTGCAGAAAGAACTGAGAAAGGGAAGGGATTGTGGGTTGGGATAGTCAGGGAAGGCTTCCGGGAGGAAGGGAGTGAACTGGGCTTTGAAGTACGAGCCAAGTTTGAAGGATGGATGGAACTGCTCTTCCCCCCCACCCCCACCCCCGATTTCTATAAAGCAAACCTTAGAAAAGCCACTCCTCATTGTGTGACAGTGTCCTTGTTTCCCATGGGCCTTTCTGCATCTCCCAAAAGTCCCAGCCGTGCCTGGGTGGAAAGGAGAACATTGGAGGAGGCTGTCCTTCTGATTAGGCCCCAGTCTCGTGTTTACAACCATGGAGATGGGGGCCCGGGATAGGGATGATGGGTCTCTGGGGAAACGACTGCACAGAGCAGAGCCAAGGGGACAGGGAGGCAAGTCGACATTTCCAGAACAGAAGGTGGCTTTCTTCCTTCCTATTCACCCTGGGAAGGCTTTCATCCTGGCAGGCAGGCACAGGGCACTGGGCTTGGGGTGGTGCCCTGTTGTCTTTGGCGTCTGAACCCAGGCAGGGAGGGTGACAATAGGTATAGTGTTTCCCACACGCTGTGTGCCAGGGCCTGGCCTTGACAATGCTCAGTGTTGATGGCTATGCGGAGCTGGGCGAGAAGATTGTCTGTAGGGGAGCAGCATGGAGGAGGCCTGGCTGTGAGGAACAAGACCACCCTTTCCCTGCATCTGTGAGGCAACCCTGAGGCAGGCTTCCCTCAGAACCTGCTCCTTTCTTGGGATTCAGAGGCGCTTTGGTGGCTTAATGAGAACGTGCTGAGGGTGTTTCAGGAGTCCCCATGTGCAGCAATATCCTGACTCTGAATTCAGACTGACCCTAGGTGACCTCAGGTTGCCCCTGACTCTGTCTTCAGGCTAGTGCCGGAGGCAGGGAGAGGTGGGGAGTGTGGCTTGGCATCACAAGTGCTAATGCCTTACTGTGTGCTGGGCGCTATTCTGGGCACTTCCTATGGATTCCTGTATTTAAATCCGCACAGCAACTCAGCAAGGCAAGCGTTGCCATCACGGAGGTGGAGGCCCAGCGAAGTGGAAGAATGTGTGTCACATTCCACAGCGAGCAGGCGGCAGAGGTGGGGCTGGAGCTCAGGTGGTCTGGCACCCAAAGCTGGTGGTTGCCCGCCATGGTGGGCCCCGCCCCTGCCACTGGGGAGGGAGGGAAGGAGAGAAGGGCAGCACTTAGGCTCCCCTGGCAGGGGCCGCATCTTCCTGCCGGGATGACAACACACTCATCGCCCAAGAGATGGCAGATGAGGGGCGGAGCAAAACTGGAAATGATCTAGCTTTCCATCCTCATCTCTGGGCCTCACGTGACCCCGTGCTGTCCCTGGAGCTTTGGAGACCACAGCTTATCCTTGCCGCTTGGATATCTGTTTCAACTTCCTGCTTCCCCAAGCCTTGCCCCTGTCCAACCATCCATCCACTCATTCAGCATTACCATGTGCCCAGTGGGGGCAGCACAGTGATGGGTGAGGCTCCCTCGTGCCTCAATCTGACGGAGCAACAATTAAACCTATCGTCTATCTATGTATCTATCTATCTATCATCTATCTATCATCTATTATCTATCTATTGATCTATTCATCTATTATCTATCTATTATCTATCTCTCTATCTATCTATCTGACACAGTGAACAGAGCAGAACATCTGGGAAGGGAGAGTAGTTGGGGAAAGCTTCCTGGGAGAGGGGGTACCTTAGTTCAGTCTTGAAGGAGACAGGGGAGCTAGCCAGGTGCAGGCTTGGGGCCACAGGCAGTGCATGGACAGGGGACAGGGCTGAGGCTGCAGGGCAGGGGCCACTTGGGAGTTGCCATTTGGAGAGCAGGGTGTGAGGGAAGTGGAAGGAGGGAAGCTGCAGTTAAGTGCGGCTAGCCTCTAGTGGGGGACCTTGGAGGACATTCTGGAACATGCTTCCCCAGGCCGAGACAACTCAGTGTTGCTTGAGAGGGTGCCAGGAGGGCTTTCCGGGGGTGTCCTTGGAGTCCTTCTCCTCACCCAGGAGGTCCCTTCTGCAAATGGCCATCCCTGCTGAGGGGTCTGTGGGCCACCCCCCTACTCCATGAGTCACTCAGGTGCTTCAAGGTGGTTTTCCCGGGAGATGGGAAAGCTACCTGTGAGCCCCGAGGGTCTGTGCATTTTGGCAAGAAGGGGCCAGGCTGCTGCGGGGCCTACTTGTCTCGTTGAAAAAGCAATAGAGGAACCTATACCTAAGGAATTCTAGACACAGGGTGAAATCAGACAGATATGTATATGGATAACTCAACATATAGTCAAATAAAAATATGCCAAATCTAAAAAAAAAAAAAAAGGAAAAGGACCTTTTAGCTAAGGCACAGACTGCAGCATTTATTTGCTGCCGGCTGAACCTCTAGGCTTAACACAGAATCCATGCACCACAATGGCAACCCATCGCCCAGCCAGCCAGAGTGAGGGGGCCAGTCATGCACAGAGGAGCTGGGGGCAGGGTGTTTTCAGTTCCTTTGCTGTAAGGAAGTGTCCCTTTCAGCAGAGTATGCTGTCCTTAGGAATAGCTAAGGGACCAGAGAGAAGCAAAAATAACAATCCTTTTGTGTAACATTTACCACTCCCAAGGAGAAGCCTCAGAATGCTAAGAATCAGTGCCTTTATAAAAATTAATATTTTTAGCAGGAGATTCTGTTGATGCTTCCTGGAAATCACAGAGAAGGAGGCGTTGGAGAAGAGAGAAAAGGAGGTGAGGGAGGGAAAGGAAAGGAGGGGTGGAGGAGGGAGGCAGGACTCCTTGGGTCCTAGACAGTCTTATTTTTGTAGGTTCTACCCCAGAGTATATAAAAGAATTAAAATGCACCCACATCCCACATTAAATGGAATTATTTTGCTATAAAATACTTGGAAAGAATTTTTATAATTTTGCTTTTGAAATTATTTGGCTGAAGTTTACTCATTTAGTTTACAATTGGCTCCAACTTCCCAGCCATCATCACATACACGCAGGAATCTGTACAGGGCGAGAAAATAAAAGGTACAAATTGTTTTCAAATGGAGGAAAATTTTCATGAGTATCAAATGGAACAATTAATGACGTTTGAATGTATTCATTAAAATTTTATTGTTTCCAATTTTGCTCTTTTCTATTTTGGAGCAGCTTCATTTTTCCCAGGTTGCAATGTTTGATGAGCAGAGCTCATGGGTCGCAAATACTTCACTTTATAGGGTTTACTTTCCTGTGAAAGGTTTACAGTAAAGCAGTCCTGGAAGGGGTGAGGGGGACCGAGCTCATACGCAGGAGGCTTGTCTCATCTGTAGGCTGGGCCACTTTCTTCTAGATGGCTCTTCCTCTAGCTGCCCTGCCCGTTAAGCCAGAGCCCACTCACTGGACCAGGCAAGGGCGAAGGGTGGGAGGGAAGAGACCCCTGCCCAGGAGTCTGGGATAGGTACCTCTGAAAACCCGGGTCAACCTGTCACACCCAATTGTGGCCCTGGGTTATGAGAAACTCATCCCAGGCAGGGCGACTTCTGAGGCCACCTGGGGCCCCAGGCGGCCACAGGGGCGCCTGCACTTTGTAACTTGGATTCCTTGTAACTAGCCCTGGGGGCACAGAGGAGGAGAACAGAAAGCCACTTGATGGACTCCTGCTTTCAGTCACTACAGAGGTTTTATGATCTGAGAGGTGAACTGGGGAGCAGCCCCAGACTATTTCATCTTGATACTAACATACTGAACGAAAATGCAGACAAACCATTTGGGTTTGGATTTTTTTTTTTATTTACTTTTTCAAACAAAAAAGAAATAAAACTCAGAGCTCACTTCAGGTAGTGGCGCTGGATTTTGCAGCCTTCCAGGCGGAGCTGGAGTGGTCCCTGCCTGTTCCCCCCAATTCTCCCCCCCCCACACACACACACACAGCTTCCTGGAGGAAATCTTGCAGCTCGGCCATGGTGACCCCAGCACAGACAGAAGCCCCCAGGTCCGATCCCTGGGGCCTGGAACTGGGGGTCTGGAAGCCCTGCTGTGGGTCTGTAGGGTCCAGACTGCTGTCCCCGACTTTACCCACCCACCGCGGGACGTTTGGGGCTCCCTCCCTGGCGGAGCGCCGCTGAAGGAAGTCACATTAGCAAATGAGGTGTTGTGATTGATGGGGTCTCTTCTGGATGTCAGGATGATGAATGGGCTGCAGGAGTGGGCCTGACCACAGGATGGGGGGCCGTGCCGAGACCACACCCAGCAGAGCCCCGTCACGCAGGGACTCTGTGCTAACATGTGGGAGAGACACATTGCATGTTGAATGAATGGTCTGTTGATGAAAACTTCAGTATAAAGTCAGCTCTGTGTGGGGGAGGCCAGGGGAGGCTGGATGCTGTCAACTGTTTTCAGAGGCACTAGAACACGGTGAGTGAGACCCTGATTTTGTAGTCTCTTGAATTTCTCTGAAGCATTCTCCCATTTTTCCAAGTTCCCTCCACAGATGCCACTGACTATGGGTTTAGCCAGGGTAATGCTAGGGTTAAGTTAACCCCTAAACATCAGTGTCTACACTCAACTGTGGCTTGTTGCAGTCCGATGTGGGTTAGCCCGTGACTTTCCTCCAGGTGGGGATTCAGGGACTCCAGCTTCTTCCATTTGTGGTTCCATCATCCCACATGCCCCCCAGACCTTTCCAACTGTCCAGGGGACAGGCATGTATGGAGAAGACATGTTTCCTTTTGAAACCCCTTAGCTGGAAAGTGATGATTCCCATATACCGTTGGTGAGAATTAGTCACAAAGCACATCATACACCTGGAAGAAAGGGGGGCCAGGGGCACTGTCTCATCGGACAGATGATTCTCAGAAAAACAAAAATCTCCGTTTACTGGGAGGGACAGTAGAAGGTGAGCCATCTTACTATCTACTCTTCAGAAGCATCCATCCTTGCCATCCTCCTTCATTATCCAAGGCTAACACACACGAACACACACATACACACTGTGCTATGTTCCAGCCATGGCTCTCCCTGCTTTACATCTTTTAAATCATGTAATTCTCACAACACCCTACAAATAGATAACCTATTTCATCGGTTCCAAGATGCATTTTTTTTTCCACACTTAGCCTCTCTGAAATCAGACGATAAGCAATGACATCTTTCATTCACTGTCAGGCAATAGTCATCATGGCTATGTGTGGAAAACCTTCCTCTGACACTTTCTGGAAAGATCAAGACAGTTCCAGCATCTACAGTATTTGGAAGCCGATACCCAGAGAAGTTTAGCAACTTGCCCAAAGTCACACAGCCAGTGAGTGATGGAGCTGAGGTTTGAAGCTTGGCATCTCCCTCCCCTCTGCTTCCAACGGATTGCAAGACTTGCTCCCAAGAAACCAGCCATGTTTATGAGCTCCCTTCTCTGAGACCCCATCCTTGGAGGCTGAGAGGATTCCTGACCTTCTGTGGAGAGTGAAGAGGGGTATTTCTCCACATCCAAGATCAGGGTCCCCAAATCGGCAGAAGCCAGGTCTTGGCTGGAGTGATGGGGTTCCAGTTACAAGGACATCTGCTGAAGCCAGGACGCCTGCTGCATTCTTGCTTGGCTGATAATTTAATCTCTGAAAAAGCAACACACAGAACTGGTAGGATACACCAAATTCTGATCAACTAAGAGACATGCGGTGGTACATGAAAGGATGCAGACCTAGGAAAGAGGGGACTTTATCATCCCGGCATTCACAGTGTCGCAGGAAGGGAGTGGTTGTGGTGGGTGGACCTTGAGAAAGCAGAGAGTTTCCAAATAAAGAAATATAGTGGTCTGGAGAAGGGCACTCAAACGATCAATGTGGCCCCATGAAAAACTCAAAACAAAGAAGAAAAACAAAAACTATCATCAACAACAAACAGGGAATAAGGTGGTGGGAAAACAACCCCCCTCCCACAAAAGAAAAGTGTCCTCAGGTCAGATGATACAAAGTGTGTCGGGGCCACTCCAGAATATGTCAGAGCTTAAAAAGAGACTTTGATGAGAGAGATGGCCGAACCCTCACCTCCTAGAAACACTCCCACCTTCCTGGGAAAGCAAGCCTCCCTGGGAACTGTGTGTTCTCCTGACCATCAGGATAGAATTTGGATGCCAGAGATGGTGAGGCCAATGTCCAGCAAGAGAGGGGATAGAACAGCTTCTCTAGTTACAAGCCATCAGCAGAGCTGGACCCATCCCGTGTGGCACATCAGATTCTGTGACCCACCCTCCCCCACCATCCCTGGCCCGTGCCATCTACCTTGTAGATCCCTGCCCCTGGCCACACTCACCGTGGGTACCACTGCATGGCATCATGCCCACTCTCCAGCAGGAGCTCCCCAGGAACCTTCTAGGTGCCCTCACATACAAAACCAGGAGTGCAGGAGAGCTGGCACCGTAGGGGATGAAGCTGGACCTGATGAGGGCTCCCAGTTTCCCTCAGCGACCAGCAGGCCCGAGGTCCTGTGGGACCCAGTGACCCTCTGTACTAAAGGCCAGCTCTCTCCCTTCCTCCCCACATCGCTGTCCCTCCTTCCTGCTCCCTGGACACATTCCTCAGTAAAATGCCTTCACTTAATCTTTGTCTCAGAAGCTGCTTTCTATAGGGTTACTGAAAGTTTGGAAAATAAAATAAATTGCCCTTAGTTCTGTCTCCTTAACCCAGTTTCTACAATATTTGGATGCCCCCTAGGCATGCACATGATTTAACATATTTACCCTCATGGGGTAAACATCATTTTGTGGCTTGCTTTTTGAGTTCACATCACACCTCAGTTCCCCCAGCCCCCTGTTTTTAAAAATAATCATTGTTTTAATAATACCCATCCGGTTCCACGGAGAGTTTGTACCACCATCGACTTTACCATTTCCCTGCATCTGGACTTTTAGATCACAGCAGGTAACACCGTGGTGGGGTTACCAGGTCTAAACATCTTCATGGTTCTTGATACATGAAGGAATGTCTTTGACAGCCTATAGGAGAAAGCAAAGGTGCCGGGAGCCAGGGTCGCTTTGTGAAAAGTGAATAGTACCCTGCTGACCCCATTCTCCCTTTTGACCCGGGTACCAGAGACTGGGGGCAATCTGTAGGCTCCACTGCTCCAGCCTGAAACTGTCTCTGGTCATATTTTGTGACAAAATGGTGAGACTATAGATAGGATCCGAGATGGTTAAGTTACAATTCCCCAGTTACACTGATTACAAAGTTGCTAACCACACATAGGGAGGTCTCTGGTGGCCTGCCTCATTCAGCACTTTTGCCATGAACACGCAGGAAGATGCAGATTGCCTCTGCGTCACAATCATGGATGAAGCAACTCTAAGAGGGATGAATAATACATCGAGTTAAGACTTAAGACTTGAAAAGATCTTGAGAAGCTAGGAGGATGGACACTAACTCAGCAGGATGAAATGTTACAAAAAGCATTTAGTTCAAAAAAATCAACTGCATATGGACAGGATGGGGAAGCCCTGCCTTACTTAATAGTTGTTCATGTGAAACAGACCCAGAGACTATAGTTGACCTCAAGCTCAATGTGAATCATCTGTGTGGTGTGGCTGCCAAGGAGACTAATATAATCTTGGGCCACGTTAAGAGAAGTATAATATTAAGACCAGGGGAGGGGGCGTTCCCACCAGGCTCTGATTAATCAGACCACACTGGGAACATCGAGTCAAGTTCTCTAAGTCAGTTTCTCAGTGGAACACTGACAAATCCATTCCTTCATAAAGCATTTATTGAATGTCCAACACGGTGCTAGTTGCAAAGGGTACACGGGTGAATGAGACGTGGCTCTCTGGACATGCAGACCTCACAGTCTCATGCCATCTGTTGGTATTCGGTATTTCACATACTATTTAATACCTTACTTATAAAGCAAAAAGATATTCTGTCAGCTGTGCTGAGGATCTTTTAAAGGAGTCACACACACACCATACTATAGTAGTCTTCATCTGAGGTAGAAAGTTAATACGAGCTCCATCTGCCATCCCAAGTCCATCTTACGTAATTTTGTGCCTCCGTTCCCTTCACCCCATCCCATCCCAAATATCAGGCTGTAAATTCTTCTCACCTGGCTTTGGGCTGGAGTAATTCCAAGATGTGTTTGCTCTGATGGGTATGCTGAATTGGCCTCAGGGTCAATCCTTTGAGAATGCCTTCCTGTATCGTAGAGTCTGGAAAGCTAAACACTACACTTCCCAGACTCCCCTAAAGCTATGATTCTGGATATAAATTAGATCTTGCCAACTGGACATGGAATTTGGAGAGTGGAATTGCAGTGAGAAGCCATCTTCCCACCACGTCAGCTCTTGCTTTGGTCAAACATGATCAGGAGCAGCAATGTTCCAGTGTTCAGTGATATCAATCGGGATGGCCTCCACTGTGCCCACTATCAAATAATCCCCAAGTCACGTGGCTGGAGCTACTAACCCCTGCTTCTCCCACTTGGGGACTCAGATGGCAAAGCAACCATTATGGTTTCCCACTATGAGGGACCTATAAAGTTGATGGGGCAGGTATCATCAGCTCCTTGTTTACTGAGGAAGGAAGTGAAGCCTATGGAATTCAAATGACTTATCCCAAGTCACAGAATCAGACTGTGGCAGAGGTGGGTTACAAACCCAGTTTTCCTAACAGGGCATAATCTGCCCATTAAACCACATATCTACACCACATTCGGAGAAGCACATCACAAAGAGAGGACCAAGGAGTTCTCCACATAAGGTCTCACAAGGAAGACTAAAGACTGTTTGGAGAGAATGGTAGACAAGAGTTGACTAAAATACTTAAAGGGGTCCTGAAGCAAATTGCATTTTCTAAAAAATGGTCATAACAGTATTTCTGGTCCCACATGCTCTTCCAGAAGCTTGTCACTCCCCCAATAGGAAGCAGAGCCCATTCCCCCACCCTTGAACCTGGGCAGGACTTTGTGCCTGTCTTGCTGGATAGAATGTGGTGATAGTGATGCCATGTGACTGTTAAGGCAGAGCCACAGGAGTCGACACCGCTCCTGCCTGGCTCTCTTAAAATGCTCACTCTTAGAACCTAGCTGCCATGTTGTGGGGAAGCCCAGCACATCAGAGACCATGTACAAGTTCCTAGCTGACAACCTCAGCTAAGGTCTTAGCCAACAGCCAGCACCAAACCTCAGATAATATGAACAAATGGACCTTGGGATGATTCTAGCTTCCAGCTTTTGGCCCAACCCAACCAATGCCACGTGGAGCAAAGATGAGCTCTTTCCCCTGAGTCTTGTCTTGTCCAAATTTCAGATTTGTAAGCAAAATAAATGCTATTTTTGTTTTAAGCCACTAAATTTTGTTACATTAGCAATAGACAGCCAGGACAGGTGCCCACATTCAAGAGGAAGTCCATTTATTCTACATAGTTGTTCATTCACTGGGTTAAGAATCTCTAAGTCACTGCTGCCTTCCATGGTTGGGTCCTGAAAGTTCATAGGTAACTAGGGTACCATCTCTCACCTTGAGCTGCCTGCAGTTCTGTAGGGGAGATATATAGGCAATGAGGTTCATTACAATCTGCTGACTACTAAAACCAGAGCTCTGGGTGGAATACAAAAGCAAGTTCAACTCTCATTGGACAAGTTAATAAAAGGTTCACGGAGAAAATAACACCTTGTGCAGGTCTAGGCTTCACAGGGGTTCTGTGAGAAGGAAGTGAGGACAGCATCCAGCAGAGGGGACAGCGAGTGCAAGAGCATGGAATTGTGACTGGCATGACATGACCGGGGAAGAGAGGCACTCAGCACACTGCACAGAATGGACTGGAGGAAAGAAATCAGAGTCGGGGGAGCCAGAAGGAGATGGTCATCATCATCCTGGCAGGGGCAAGCAACCTAAGAGACTTCAGAAAAAGATTCAAGGTGTTTGGTGACAGCCTGGATGAGAGAAATGGGTAGAAAGAAGCAGCGATTACTAATATTTCTGGCAAAGGAAACTCATTGGTTGAAGTGGGGAACTTTGAAGGAAGAGGAATTTGGGAAGGAATTGATGAGTTTGTTTATGGATTTGTTGATTATGAGATGTGTGTCAGTTAGAATGACTTCAGCCAAAGGTAACAGAACACCTAACTGAAAGTGGCAAGAAGGTCGGTGGTCCCAGGGTTGCTTCATTGGTTCAAGCACGTCATCAGCGATGTGAGATTCATCTGTACTTTTGGCCGGCCAATCTCAGCACACTGGTCTGGCTTCTCGTGGTCACAAAGTGGCAGCTGGAGGTCTAGGCACTGCCTCTAGATGCTAACTTCTAGCCAGAGAAGAGCAGAGTTTCCATTCATGAACCTAGTTTAGTAGAGAGGAAAACGGTCCCCCAAGCCCTCAAGTCCACTGATCAAAATGAAGTCACAGGTCCTTGCAGCAGCAAGGGAGACTGAGGAACAACCGTGTGTGTGGCCTTTACAGCCCCTATGAGGGAGGCGGGCTCTGACAGAGGAAAAGGGCAGTGAGGGAAGAACGGCTGTGGGGGATGCCCCAGCCAGGTCTGCTGTGGGGCACAGTGCTCAGGGAAAGATGGCAAGCATTCACGTATGCAGAGAGCATCCCACATCAGAGATTTTAAAGGTAATGTTGCTATGTATGTTTTTTAACTATTTCTCTGAATGCTGTGCTAGGCACTTCGCATAATTCTTCATTAAATTTCCTAATACCCTAGAGGGACTTGAATTGCAGGCAACTGGAGGCTCTTTGAAACCACATGGTTTGGTTTTGCTCCTGTATGGAGCGTACAGAAAAGGTCTTTGAGGCGCCCAGCACTCCTGTGGGGTCTCTCCCCCATCTTCCCTGAATGGATGAGTAGAAACAGCCTCTCTTGTGCCAGTGTCCTCAGGGGAGAGCAGAGCCTGATTTAGTAGAATTCTGGAGGCAGGGAAAGGGAAGCCTCTGAATGCGGACAAGGTGCTTGGGGGCCCAGTTCAGCCCTAGACACATGGGGAGACCCGGAGCCCAGACGCAAAGAACTGTGCCTCTCCAGGGATCTGGGGATCAGAGAAATGCCAATGGTGCTGAGCCAAGAGAGAAAGCAGACTGAACCAGGAGCCTGACGGTGAGTCTGTCGGGGGACAGACTAAGTTGAGGCAAGAGGCTAGATTTGTCATTCCCCTCAGGTCTCTCTCTGTATTGTACGTGCCATGATGGGGAGCCTGCTGCCCACGCCATTGCAGGGAAGCGACTGGAGGACACAGTGAAGGGGAAAAGCTTTTAAAGCGATCCCAGTGGGTGGGGCCACAGAACGTTACCTAGAATAGTAGCCCCTGAGGAAGTACGAACGGACCTGGATGTGTTTGAATAATATCACCAACTTCTTCCCACTCACCTGAGTCTGAGGCCTAAGCTCACACCAGCTGAGGGAGCTCAGCCTGTGTAGGGTCCAGGGACCCTGCAGGGGACTATGGACCCAGGCTAGCATCATGCATGGCCGTGGAAAGACAGTGGTGCCAGCCAACATTCCACCTGCCTGCAATGGGCCCCTCCCACCTTGGGTGGGAGGGGAGCAGGACGATGGGGCTAGTTCTGACCAATGCATTCGTCAACTCTTCCATCACCTGCCCTCTGAAGAGACAACAGAGTCCCAGAATAAAGGGGCCTGAAACAAGAGTGGAAGATGATTGCCCTGAAGAGTCGTAACTGCAGACTTTGAGTGAGAGAAAAACAAGCCTTTGTTGTATTAAAATGTGGGGGCTATTTATTACAGCAGCATAACTTATTATTCCCAATACACAGTATGTACCCAATACCCATCCATTTGAATTATAGCTACTGACTGGTTATATGAACTTGGGCCAGTCCCTTCCTCCCTGAGCCTCAGTTTCTTCATCTGAAAAGTGGGAGTGGTTACACTTGCTTTATAGGATCGTCACAAGGACTGAATGTGACACTGTGTGGCTCATTATGGGACATACACACACTTCTTGTTCATTTCACTCCCTCTGCCGTGAATGAGACGCAAACAAGTAGGAGGGCAAAGACCCTGACCTGAAGAAGGTCCCAGTCTCATTCAGGGCACAAAGTGAGATGGGATGTGTGACGTCCTTCTGGATGGGAAATGATATTCCCTGAGAATCAGCTGCACGTGGGGCTGGAGCCTCCTTTCCAGTTTTTCAACTGGTGGGTTTTAAAAGTGGAGATGCCCTGCTTTGAAAGGGTTCCTCAAGCCTCTTCTTCCCCATCTCACAAATGGGTCTAACTCAAGAGGTCTTTCTAAGTGGTATCCGCTTTGCTCTGCTGCCCTGCTCCCCATCTCTCCAGGTCTCCTTCGGGAGAGAAGTCGGTGTCTGTGGCTACCATAGCTGTCCAGGTCATTCTGGAAGCCCACTTCAAGAGGTGAGGGAGTGGTCCAGGAGAAGTCCTGCACTCCAGAAATCTTCACTCAGAAGCTGCAGCTGTTTCCGTGTGTCCGGCCGTGGGCACAGAGACTTAGGAGAGGCAGATGACAGGAAGGGTTCCCTGATCAGACCCGGGAAGGAGAGGGGTGCCTGTGGGGACTGCCAGCCTCTTGGGAGTGGGCTGTGAGCTGGGTGGAGGTGAGGGGTCCTGGGGCCAGGCTAAGGAAGAGAGGCCATCCCACAGGGCCAAGGGCAGGCCCACAGCGTCCCCCTTCGCGTGCCCAGGGGCATCTGAGTAATTCTGGAAATAAGACAGACGTGGGCTCAAGTTCCTTCCACAGCCCTGACTTTTCGTGCGGCCCTGGACAAATTGCTTATGACTTCTCCGTTTTCCCCTCTGGAAAGTGGAGAACACACCCATCTCACATAGTCATCAGATGAAAGGAACGCACAATGCCTGGCATATGGCGGGGTGCAGTATACATGCAACAGCAGATAAAACCTGCAGTCTGGTGGGCTGTCCCAATGGGAAGGGCAGCCCCAAGCTGGGGACTGGGGGTGGGAATGGCTGACAATGGGCTCTGCTCTGGGCGACGACAGCAGGGCTGGATTCCAAGGCTGCAGGGAAGGTGGGGGGCACGAGACAGGGACCGCTGACTGCTTTGGCACTGGGCATCCCTTCCTCACGTCCCACTTGGCCTTGGAAAGCAGCAGAGCTGGCCTCCCTCCCCAGCTGTTCCTCGTGCTCCAGATAAATTGTTTCCGCCTGAGCTGCCTCCTCCTCCCCCAGCCCTCTTCCTGTTGCAACACCTCGCCCAGCAGTAAACAGGGGCCCTATCTGTCTCCACCACGTCCCTGGCTCCCTGCCGGCCACAGGCTCACCCTCCTCCAGCCCAGCCCCAGCCAGATGTGCCCGTGGCTTTCACAGCTGTTCCCTTGACCCTGGAGTCAAAGCACTCTATGTCAAGGGATTGCCCCTGGCCCTCCCCACTCCCTCCATAGCAGCCTCTGTAGACCCCAGCATTTAGCAACAAGACAAAGGATGCTCGTCAAGTCTTCATCGTGCTCCCTGCTCCCCAGATTTGCAGGCACCCAGGCCCTCCAAATGTTCTAGAATCCTCCTCACTGGGAGAAGGCAGTCTGATACTCCCACACACATGAAATGCTCCAGACTCAGCACCTCGCCCCTCGTAGGCACCGTGTTCCTTTTAGGGAACTCACATGGCCACATCTTCCCAAGAGGGGTCACCTCCATTCCTCCTGCCCTGGCCCTGGCCACACCCAGGCTCCCTGCAATCATTCCCCCAGAGAAAAGAGAGCTTCTGTTCTTTCTTGTCCTCCACGACTGCTGGAGGGCAGGTCCTGGTGTTGGGTAGGAAAGTAGGCCCCTCTGGCCTGGGTAGGAGACTAGAGATGCGGGTCCAGCCCTTCTGGACTTCCATGTCCTCCCCTTAGCATCAGGTCACAGCCACATGGCTGCCCCAGCTTCCCTGGTAGACAGCAAGGATATCTGTCAGTTCAGATCACAGATGCAACCTCTCTGTTCTCTCCCTCTCTCCTTTCTGTCTCTCTCTGAGTCTCTCTCTGTGTCTCTCTCTGAGTCTCTCTCTGTGTCTGTCTGTCTGTCTGTCTCTCTCTCTCACACACACACACACACACACCCCAGCATGCTAGAGAAAGGGAGAAGAGTCATACGCACCTTTTCTAATAGCAGCATTTTTAACACACATTTGACACAACTGTGGTTAAGACCATGGTGAAAAGACCACTAGGGGAAACCGTGCAAAAAGAAAGATCCTCCTGATGGAATTCAGTGGGAAATTGAGTATCAGCTTTAGTGCAAGGAGAAGGCTTCCTCCCAGACACCAGAGGCTCGCCCAGGACCCCTGACCCTGAGGTTCAGAACCCGGCTAGGCTTCGGCTCCCACAGCCAGCTCCCCACAGCGCCCCCTTATGTTTAACTGCAATCCCCCTGTTGCATCTCAAAACCCCTTCTCCGCAGCCCTGGGGACCTCTCCACAGCTCATCACTTTTCACTCCCCGCAAGTCCCATTGCCAGACTCATTGTACAAGCTACGGTTGCTGATTAGAGACGGAGGCTCAGAAATCATCCTCCGCACCCTCTCTCTTTATAAAGGAATGTAGCTGAAGCTCAGAAGTAGTAGTTGCTAAGGACAGTAGCGAGGGTTTACTGAATATTTTCTATGTGACAGACTGGGGCTGAGCATCTCACAAGCAGTATCTCACATAACCCGCACAAGAATCCCCCAAGGAAAGTCCTGTTACCGGCCCCATTTTATAGGCAAGAGAATGGAGACCTGGCAAGGTTGAATGACTTACCCCAGCTACTAAGCATTACAACAAAGATTCCAACCCAAGTTAGTCTGACTTCAAAATCCAACGCCTTAAACCACTAGCTGTACGGCCTCCAGGGTAGAAAAGGGATTTGGGAAGCAATTTTGTCCAAAATCACACAACAAATTTAGGGTGCACCTGGCCCCAGAACCCAGGCGGCATCATTTGGTGTCCATCCTTAGGAGTCACGTCCTTGGTGAGCAATTGCTGTGACAGGGGCGGGGCTGGGCCTGGCCCGAAGGCCCCCTGTTGGCCTGGCCATGGTCGCTTCCTGACTGGCCTCAGCTCAGCCCTGGTCTGGCAGACTCTCTGAGCTGGGCGGACCTGGGAGCTCATCTTGCTGGACTGCTGGCTGTGGCTTGCTCAAGGTCACAGGTGAGCGGGGAGCAGGCCTAATGCCAGACCAGCCCCTCTCCACCCTGGCTCCACACTCTGGTCCTGCTTTGATGGGCCAGGCCTTTCCAGGGTGATGTCAGCTCCAAGAGTAGTTTGGTGGTCAGGACATGGTGGCAAGTCCCAACAAGTCTTCCCCAAGGGGCTAAGATTAGCACAGGGACCTCAGCTCTGACTCACAGAGGTGACCAGGGTCAGGCCAGCCTGGCCCCCATTACCGCTCTCCTCTGATTCACCAGTGGAAAAAAATTGGTCCAAGACCTTTCTCTGGCTGCCAGCTTTCTCTCTGTGTGTCTAGCTGCCTGTGCTCTGCAGAGAGGGACAGGGCCTCGCGCTCTTCAGCCTCTGTGCCTGGGCTCCTAAAGCTGACCCAGAAGCTGGCCATGGGTTTGGCAAGTCTCTTTTTTTAGACCCACTCTGATGTTCCCCCAACCTCTCATTTTATCCATCCTCCCCGGTCTCCCCAACAGCCAGTCAAAGGGCTTAAGCCTACCTGCTCTGCTTCAGAGGGAAAACCCCAGGTCAGGAGGTGGTCTGTGCAGCCAGCTCCACCCACACCTGCTGTGACTTGGCAGAGATTTCGCTGAACCTCTTAGGGTGTGGATGTAAGGGATGCATCATTTATGTGCTTCAAATCACTCGTACAATCTTAAAGCCGTAGACGGGTCAGCACCCTGTGAATTAACTGTGTCTGTATGTGCATGTGTGTATGTGTGTGTGTGTGTGTGTGTGTGCACGCACGCATCCGTGTGTGTATAGTGACAGCACAGGGAAGGGACTGAAGTGCCACCTGAATATCCCCTGGGGATGCTAGGGCCCTGCCTTCAGAGGTCCCAGATCAGGGCCGGCCGAACTCAAGTTCCTCATCTATAAGGTGGACACGTGGACTTGGCCTGTTAATGTCTCAACCTGCACACCCGCTTTTCCAGAGCCAGCTACTTTTCTATTGCATTGCATCCTGAACCTCACTTGCTCTTTTCAGACATAGCTTTGACTTGAATCTGAAACAGATATTTATTCTATTCCGAAGCTCTCTTCCCGATCTGTATCCTGGAGGCATCTGGGAAGGGGCAGCAAAAACCACCAGGCCTCCCTGATCAACACTGACATCTCCAGAGGCCAAGAGAGAAGAAGCGGGAGGGAGGGAGGGATTGATTTCTGCTTAAACCATGTGATTTCTGCCAACAGTCATCAGAGGTGTTCCCTGGCCACCCCTGCTGCTGCTGACCTGGATTCACGCTGTGCTTTCCCCAAAGGTTTCAAAGTCCCTGGAATAGGGGACGTGGTGGTAACCATGACTTCCCCCTTCCTTCTCTCCTTTTCTTAAGAACATGGTGGAAACAAGGTCCCTGTAGAGCTGTGATTCATGAATGAAAGGGAGCCTTGGAATCTACTATTTTGTGGACATTGGTGGAGCCACCATGCAAAAGGAGTTACACGGCCCCTCCCCAGGACTGGAGAAGTGACCAAGGCCATGGGAGAGTAGGGGCCTCCAGGGAGACAGGGGAGCAAGGGTAAGCTGAGGATAGGCCTCGGGAGGGAGGATGGGCACCTGCTCCTGCCCTTGCCTGGCATTAGGCAAAGCTGGAGGGAGACCAGGGAGAGCTGAGAGCTGTCCCTGCAGCTGCAGCATCTCTGGGACAGCTTGCCCTGGAGCCCAATGGTTAATCAGAACAGTCAGCCCTGGAGAACAAGAGGGGCAGTATTCCTTTATAATGCTCCAACCCCAACGGGCACAGCAGAGGACAGTTAGGAAAATCAACAAAGGTTGTAAACAGATGCTCCAGCTGGGCCAGGGTCTCAATCACACAAGCAGGGCTGGTGGCCATTGCTTGGGCTTGAGCTGGGAGGAGACAAGGGGCTGTGCCACTCCACCGGAGCAGGAAGGAGGGTGGGAAGACAAGGGCTTTAGATGGTGTCAGGGGTTAGGGAGGAGAGTTGTGTAGAATGAATAACGGCACGGGAGCCATGATCCAGAGGGAAGAGCATGGTACTACATAGTGTCAGGACAAATCCACTCCACTGGGGTCTCACCACCCACAAGCAAGTGGTCTCCATAGTCCCCGGTCACTCAGTGCAGAGAAAATCGATCCTCAGGATGGGTGACAGGGTCCTACCTTGGTGGGTGGCTGCACCCTACAAAGGCTGAGCCGGGGCACAAGGCACGCCATGTGCTGGGGAAGCTGCGGCCACACGCACAGGGTGGGCTCGAGCCAGGGCGGGAGGTTGCCTCTCTGGCTCACCCTGGTCCTGCAGGGCAGGTCTGGCTGTCCCGCCCAAGGCCACCCTGTGTGTGGGGAGAACAGCTGGCCTGCCTGGAAGAGCCCAGCGCAATCTGCATCCTTCTCACTTCATTCCTGTTGCCCACCCCCCCGCCAGGGACCTGCAGGGCCAGCCCCCGTCGTTCCAGCTAACAGCCCTCAGCAAGGGTTGCCCCCACCCCCACCGGCCCAGCCTTATTTACACCACCGCCTTCACTCCAGACCTGAACTCAGCAGAACTTAGCAGTGCCTGGGAGGAAAACTGCTCCTCAGCTAGAGTCACAGAGTCTCTCCTCACGGAAGGGGAGAGTCTGTGACTCTCTCCTCAGGGGAGGGGACAGCAGGCAGAGATTGGGAGTATCTCTACAAACCCATGCACCTTCTTGTCCTTGCTTCTGATGGGCTGGTATCAGGGTGGGCATATTGGTACTGGACCAGGTGGACAACTGGGATGGCAGAGGCCTCTCTCACATTTGAAGAAAACTGGGACACGACTGTCACGTTCCAGGGTCAATCTCAGAACCCACTCTACCGTAGGAGCTCCCTGTGGCTCCATAGACACAACAAACTCATCCATCCACCCACCCATCCGTCCATCCATTCATCCGTCTGACATCCCGTTTCTCCCTTTCCCTACTGTGGCTCCCACCACACGGAATGTCCATAATGCCTTTTGTTCTGTGAAGCTTCCAGACCTTGACACAAGCTGTTTCCTATACTTGGGGCACTCCTACCACACCCAAGCCCCCTTCGCCTGGCAAGCCCCTACTTGCCCATCCAGTCCCAATTCAGACCTGACTTCTTTCAGGAAGCCTTCATGAGATGTCTGATGGTGACTCTCCTCCATGTTCCCACATCCCCCGGGTTTCTCATACTGTAGCATTTATCATGCTGGACTGTCATCGCTGAGATAAACAAATAGACTACTTCGTGCCTGCTGCATTGCGAGCCCTAGCAGGGTGCTGGGGACAGAGGTGAAGAAGGCCCTGTCCCACCCATCCCGTGGCTTCTGGGGACAGACAAGGGCCTAAATCACTTGAACACAGTGGCCTTGTTCACACTGCGGTTGACCTGTCAGCAACTTTTGCTTCAGCTTTATCACCATCATCTTGATCACCACCCCCAGCATATTTTCAAACAGTTTTATTGAGGAATCAGTGATCTATAATAAACAGATCTGTTTAAAGCGCACAGTTGGATCTTTTTGGACATACACATACATCCGTGGGAAGCCATCACCACAAGCAAATAATGAACATTTCTATCATCTCCAGAGGCTTCCCCCTGCCTCTGTAATCCCTCCTCCTTTTCTACCAGCCACTCCCTGTCTCCAGGCAGCCCGTACTCTGCTTTCTGTCAGTATAGATTAGTTTGCATTTTCTAGAGTTTTCTATAAACAGAACCATACACCATGTACTCTTTTTTGGCCTGGATCCTTTCACTCAGCACAATTATCTTGAAGTTCATCCAAGTGGTTCCCAGCATGTACCCAGTAGTTCATTCCTTTTTGTTGCTGACTAGTGTTCCATCGGATGGATGTGCCGGAATTTGTTTATCCATGCACCTGTTGATGAGTGTTTGGGTTGTCTCCAGTTTGGGGTTACTCCGGATAAGGCCGCCTGGCATCTGTGCATGAGGCTTTGCACGACCTCTGTGTGGATGTATGCTTCCATGTCTTACTTAATACCTCCATGCACAGCCTCCTCCAGTGCAGGGGTGGCGGGTGCTGGTTAGAGAGAGAGCGTGCAAGCAGGGGAAAGGGACAGAGGGAGAGGAAGAGAAAATCTTAGGCAGGTTCCATGCTCAGCATGGAGCCCAACATGGGGCTCAATCCCACAACCCTAGGATCATGACCTGAGCCAAAATCAAGATTCGGATGCTCAACTGACTGAGCCACCCAGGTGTCCCTTGTGCTCTGCTTAGAATGGAGAAGTTGCTACCAGTACATTCTATTCCCAGGGGGAAGGGACGGGAAATCTCCCCTCCCTACAGTTGACACCACTCTTTCCTAAGTGCTCATACGCATACACACACACACACACACACACACACACACTCTCCTCTACAGCTCTTGGGGAAGCAAAGACACTAGGGGCTATGGAGCTGAGGGCCTAGAAAGTAAGAGATCCCTTAGACCCCCAAGTGGGCTTCCTGGTGGGGAAATGGAACTCATGCCCACACCTCCTCACCTGGGGGCAGCCGGTGCCTGGCCTCAGGTGCCTGCAGGGCCACTGAAGGGGCAGCTGAGATATTGAGGAGTTTGAAAAGCCCCTTTGGTGTGTGAGCCGCCTTTAATCTTGCAGTGCCACCCCCTTGCCCTGGACCTCAGCCAGGCAGCCAACCTTAAAGCTCCCACTGCATCCTCCCTGCACTCTCTGGCGCCCTCGCCCCCTGCCTGACCCTGGATAGGGTCACCACATGGACAAACCACCTTTCAAACTCCTCCCTCCAGTCACTCTGCCACAGGCCACCCCCTTCTTTCATCTCAGGGCCTCTCTGTCTTCAAAGCAAGTCATTTCTATCCTTGGGCCTTACTCCCAAGGTCTTTCTCACTTTCTCTTTCAAGAAGATTCTACTGATTAGCTCAAGTCACTCCCTCAACCTGATTTGCGAATCTTAGTCCTTTTTCATAAGGCCTATGTCCTGAAGTTACTCCCTTGCAGAACACCAATGAGAGAGAACAGGGTTGTTAGCATCTCTGGAGCTGCCTCAGTTTCCCCTTCTCTGCTTGCAGTCTGAACTGTGCTGGGCCCCAGGTAGGGGGATTCATCCTTCTGTTGCTGGTAGGCTCAGGCTGTCATGTTAGAACAAGGGACACAGAATGCCCAGGGCTTGGTGAAAGGAGAGGACACATGGGAAGAATGTATTCTCATGTCTTTCCCGTTGGAGTGGGACCCCAGAGGCTGGGAAAGGGGCAGACTAGGGCTGGAACCCAAGGGCTCTGACTTCCACTGGGAAGTCACCCACTGCTCAGCCCACCCTCAAATCAAATCCACACATTTTAATAAATGCTCTTCCATGCTCTCCCAACGGTGGGAGCATTGGTGGCTGAGGGCCAGAGAAAAACAAATCAGTTGTGGGGGGAAAGAGGAAAAGGAAGGTAGCTGTGAGAGCAAAAAAAAAAAAAAAAAAAATCCTTCCAAAAAAACATCTCACAAAGGGTAAAATATAAGACCTGGGTGTGTCTAATCCCAAAGACAAAGAACACAGTCTGAGAGCCTAACAAAGGAAGAGGGTCCTGCAGTCTCTGGGGCCTGGTAGGACTTTGTGGACCAGGCAGGCAGGAGCTGTCCTGGTAGCAGGACAAGGCTGACCTGACAGGAAGTGTGGAAGGCACTGCAAGCAAACAGCACAGCTCCCTCAGAGGGGTGGAGGTCTGGACCCAGGTACCCAGGTCCAACTCCTCCTGCAGCACCTCCTCAGCCTCAGCCTTCTCTTCCTTCAGCTTTGCTCCTCTGAGGGCTCCCCACGTCCTCCCCCCAAGCTCCCACACCACCCGCTCATGACCCCCAGGTCTGTAGGAAGTCTGGGGGCTGGGTATGGAGTCATGTCTGGCACCAACACTTCCTGTCCCTCTTTGAGGCCAGTATCAGCTCTTTATTGGGAAATGACCATCACAGGCCCCCGCTGCAGCCCTGCCCTCCACCTCCAGTCACCTGGAGCCTTCAAGACCCTCTGGATGGGACAGGTGGAGATGCAATGATATGAAATGTCATTGCCTTTGGCTATAAATACCCCCAGGCCCAGTGGCAGAGGTGAGAGTTGCTGAATATAGTATCTGGTCAAGTATCTTGAGTGTGTGTGTGTGTGTGTGTGTGTATGTTTGTATCATCATCACCTTGGGAGCTTATTAAAAATATATATGCTCAGGACCCACCCCGGAAACTGAGTCAGAATGCCCAGGACATGTTGCAAGGAGGTATGTTTATATTTTTAACAGTCACCAGCTGATTTTGACATCCTTCCCACAGCCCTGCCTCCCCCACCCCCTGTCCCCCGAATTGAAAACAAAGAGGTTGAGGGATCAGAGAAGTCTACAGACCTGGTCATTAGTCCTCTCCCTTCCAAGAAGCCCTGGAAACTCCAGCCTCCTCTGGACCATCCAGAGGCATGGAGGCCTCTGGGTTTTACCTTCCAGACCCACTGTGGCTAGGAGCTCCATCAGAGTGGGCCTTCTCCTGTCTCAAGTTCACAGTCTTGGTCCTGTGGGCTTTCTCACTCATATCTCTCAGTGTTTGTAAAACCCATAGCTTTGGACTCTATAATTAGCATCCCTGTTTCAGATCTAACTTGAACCACTTTTGAACACAGCTTCTGTTGCCCTTTTGAGTTATGGTTGAGATTTCTCCTTCCAGCTATTCTAGATCTTTTCTCCCCACTCTGTGCTCCCACTGCCCTGGGACCCTTTCCTCTTAGGACAGTGCTGGAAAGTTTGAGGCCTCCACCATGTCCACCACCAATGCCCCCAGTCACTGTGGTCACCACAACTGTGGCCTCCCTAGCTTTCACTGTCCCCACCACCTCTGCTGCTTCTGCCATTACTAGTATTGCTAACGTCAACAACACCATGGATAGGCCTACCACCAGTGAGATTCTCAGCACCATCACTGCCACCACCAGGTATCACTGTCCCTTTAATCACCAGCACCACAAGCCATCATTATGTCTGCCATCATTTTCTTTACAAAATCTGCATGGACATGGACTGACCTTCACTCAAGCCTGACTTGGGTTCTTGGTTGGTGCTTCCACCTGGCTGGGGCTGCTCTTAAACAGGGACTCACAGTGATTGCCCAGTCTGCTGAGAGTGATGGCATCCCCCCAGGGACCTAGACTCCTGGAGGAGATATATTCTCACGGGCTCCACACTGGAGAGGGTCCTTCATTGATTAACCACAATGATGAATCCCCTAGACTTATGGGAGAGGAGTCTCCAGACTGATGGTGGAGGAATTTCCTCAGGGATTCCCTGATTGCTAAGGAAGGTGTTTCCTCAGGAAGTCTCTTCCTCATATTGATGAAAGAGCCTTTTCAGAGTGCCATGTTCTAACTAAGGTGGACTCTCTGTAAGGAAGACTTTGACTAATAGGTGGAGGCCATCCCCTCATGGAGGTCAAAGACTGCTGACAGGCTCAAGAGTCCCCTGAGGAAGGGAGCAGGGAGAGAAGAGAAATGCTTCACAGAGGCTATCAGTTGAGAAAACAGCTAAGACACATGCCAACAATCATATGAAAAAGTGCCGGGTAACACAGTGGAACATTGCACCTGTTGCAGCTGCTAAATTGGGGTAGTCATGATGGTAAGGCCTCCTGGAGAAGGTTGCTCTGGGTTGAGTGAGCCCCTTGCTGTTCCTGTCCCAAGGCTTTGGCTTCCCCAGGGATGACCCAGCCCATCTCCAGCTTGGGAGTGGCTGGTGGTGTGTGCCAGACTCACATTGTTTCCACAGCCGCTCCCTATTTCCAGGTTGTGTCTATCCTGCCTGGCGCCAGCCCCTGCCCTGGCAACCCCAAGTGCAGACACAGAGCCCAGGGGCACTCAGAGCCAGGAATGTGTGGAGAAGTGCCCTTGGCCAAAGCCAGTGGAGAGTCCTCTTCCCCACAGGGAAAGGGAGGATGACCTGGGAGTTCAGGTGTCTGGTGATGAACTGGACCCCGATCAAGACACACCACCATCTGGTGACTTCCACTAACATTACATTCACTTGTGTTCAGCCATTCTTCCTAGTCTCTCAAGGTTTCACTTTGCTTTCCCAGGTTTCTTCTTCAAAGTCTCACCAGAAGTTTATTCCCTCCAGGAAATCATCCCTGGGTTTTTCCCTTAGAGAGCAGAGCTCAAAATGTCATGAGTTCATTTCTTAGGTAAGCTCATAGCCATTCTACTTCTCAGCTACAGAATAACTCCCTACTCTGACCTTAATCAGAGGCTTGATCCTGACCTCATATTGATCCTAAAACTGACTGTGGGCTGAATCTAACCCTAACCAAAGGTAGATCCTAATGCTACTCTCAAACTCAACCCCAAACTCTTGTCTGCTGGCCTTCAGAGAAAAACCATTGGCTGCTAAAGAAAACCAGGAAAGAAATGATGGCGGCCAGCCTCAGCCCTTCTGCAGAGGTTACAATTTTCACACACAATAACTGCTTCTATGAAGAAGTACGCGAGTGTGTGTGTTTCCTTTATTCTGTTTAGAATCCCTTTCATCACAATTCCATCCCTTCTTCTCCAGGGAACAGAGGAAATAGGAAATGGATCTCCAGTTACATGGGGAGGAATTCTCTGCTAAGCTTAGCGTTCAAAGGAGGCCCGCGGCCGCCTAGTGGGACCCGGATGTCACTGCATCAGTGGCGTCTCCCTCCTCCAGAGCTCAGGGATAAGCTGGGAATTTGAATGGAAATGTGTGTGGGAAGCAGCCACTAGGACATGCCAGACCTTTGGAGCTTCGTTTGTCACCTCTGACAGTGTCCAGAGGAGTGAAACCCTCCTCAATGGACCCCCTGTCCAGTCCAGCCCCTCATTTCCACAACCACCTGCCCTGTGGTCAGACCTCTGCCTGTTTTCCTTCCATCCCACATCTCACACATTCTCCATCCCTCTGCCTCTTGTTTTCCTTCTCTCTCCCCCCCCTCCCTCTCCCTCTCCCTCTCTCATATTTTCTTATTTTCAGTCTCTCTCTAGTTTTTTAACAACATCTCTCTTTCTTTCCCATATAGTTTCTCTGTGTTCATCTTCTGGTCCTTTCCCCCTCTCTTTTCTCAGCAAAATATTAAACATCTTGTACTTGTTTGCAAGGTTTAGTTTCACCTGCAATGATAAGGCTTCTTAAACTGATGCAAGTAGAAGTCTTGCCTCTTAAACCACTAATCTGAGCTGTACTTTCTCTTGTCTCTTCTTCAGCAGAGTTTGGCTCACTGAAAAATCAAAAAATATCACAGAGAAGAATGTCCTGGAATTTCAATGCTCTCATGTAACAAAGGAGGAAAGTTGGGACCCCATAAAAGGAAGCATAATTCCTGGGCTACCCAACCTATTAATGATGAAACTAGAAACCTGACCAGTACCCAAGCCCCATCAAGACTGTGCCTTTTCCTCTTTAAGGTAATGTCTCTGGTCCATCCATACCTACTGGTTTCAATGGACTTTTACTTAGTTCTTCTAGGCTGGCCAGTGACATAGGAATATAATATCAGATAACCCTCAGACACATGAAAACATGTCTAGAACAAAGAGGTCAGGTTCCCAATATGGGAAAGGGAGGATGATACCAAGTGAGCTGAGTCAGAAGGAAATAGCAAGATGATGAGACTTATTCCAAATTTAACTGCTGTATAGTTAACTAGATAGATGGACAGATGGACAGACAAACTGAGACCTGAGTAACATAATGGTGTAAGCACAGGTGTTCCATCCTCCTTACCACCCACTCACATTACCCAAAATTCTCATTAAAATGTCCAAAATATTAGATATACAGAAATGGGGAATATGCAGAATCCCTGCCAATATGGAAGAGTACCATTCACACCCAAAAAATCCAGGGGACTCTGAACAAGTAAAAATTGAAGGACAGTAGCAAAGCCAATCTGCTGAGGAGCAGCACCCTGATAGGAAAGCGAGGAGAAGAGAGCCTGCAGACCCTACCACTACTCTACCACATCCCTCATTGGAGGGATGAGGCAGAACTGAGAACACATGAGGAACACAGCACAGGAACAACCTCCATACCACAGAGCAGCCACCTTGTAAGAGGCACTGGGAAGTCCAGGTCTGGAGTAGCAGCAACCTCCTGTAGCAAGCCTGCAGGGAAATGGAGTTGCCCCTGGTGGATGGGCAATGATCCATGGAAGGGGGCTGGGTCCAGCTGTGGTTTATACCCAGTATGAAGGCCAGACCTAACAGGAAAACAGAAGTAGAAAATAACTTCTCCAAACACTGAGCCAAAATCCCAAACACACAGTCCCCTGGTAGGACTGTTCACAGCTCTGCCTTCCTTTCACTTTGAATTGATTGTGTCAATTATTATATTATAGCTTAAGATCTGGCAGCAGGATTTGTACAACTAAAAAAACATGATAGGAACTAAGAACAATCCACTCAATGGTTGTACTGGCCAGGCAAACTCCAGGTCTTATTGATTTGACCTCGAGAGGAAGCCAAAGAACCCAGCATGGACCAAAGATATTCTGCAAAATAAAGCATCACAATCAATATACAGATGACAAATATGCTTTTGTCAAATATTTAGTACAGGAAATAAGAAGAAATGTTAGGAAATAGCTGCTTTGTGTTCTCAAATAGTTCAATAAAATGTGAACTCTGTGAAAAAAGAGGTAACAGATAAGATGATGAAATGTTAGACTGAAATGGAAAGGGATAAGACTCAGAGTTTAAGAGAAAAGGGAGCTTGATGATGGGAAAACAGTAAGGAAACTGGAAATGCCACTGAAGAATTGAAATCTTCATTATAATGGAAAGAGGGATTTGAGGCTGAAGAAAATAGAATCAATGATGTGAAGAATATTTGAAAATTT
This sequence comes from Prionailurus viverrinus, assembly GCF_022837055.1. Taxonomy (NCBI): domain Eukaryota; kingdom Metazoa; phylum Chordata; class Mammalia; order Carnivora; family Felidae; genus Prionailurus; species Prionailurus viverrinus. Next base: position 88,976,766 of record NC_062563.1, on the reverse strand, counting down.
TTCCCAGAATGCCAAGGAAAAAAATAACAAGATAGAATGATTTAAAAAGATCATGGATCTGCAGAGGTAGGATGACTCAGTATTGTCAAGATGCCAGTTCTTTCCAAGTTAATCTATAGGTTCACGACAATCCCAATCAAAATCCAAGCAGGCCATTTTGTGGATATTGACAAACTGATTCTAAAGTTTACATGGAGGGTCAAAAGGCCCAGGATATCCAACACAATATTTGAAGGAGAAGAACAAAGTTGGAAGACAAGCACTAACTGATGTCAAGATTTACAATAAAGCTACAGTAATCAAGATGGTGTGGTATTGGTGAAATAATAGACATATTGATCCCTCAAACAGAACAGAGAGCTCAGAAATAGACCTCCATCAAGAGAGTCAATTAATCTTTGATAAAGGAGCAAAGGCAATGCAATAGAGCAAAGATAGTCTTTTCAACAATGGGGCTGAACAACTGGACAGCCACACAGACAAAAAAAATGAATCTAGATACAGATTTTTAACCTTCACAAATATGAGTTCAAAATGGATCATGGACGTAAATGTAAAATGCAGAACTAGAAAACTCCTGGAAGGTAATACAGGAGTAAACTTGGATGACTTCAGTTTGGCAATGACCTTTTAGATAGAACACCAAGGCACAACCCATGAGAAAAAAAATTGACAAGCTGGGCTTCATTGAAGTGAAAGTTTCTTCTCTGTGAAAAGCATTGTAAGAGAATTAAAAGACAAGCCACAGAGTGGAAGAAAACATTTGCAAAAAACATATTTGATGTAGGACTGTTATTCAAAATATATAAAGAAATCTTAAAATTAAATTAAAAAAAGAAAATGAGCAACTTAATTTTAAAAAATGGGCAAAAGACCTGAACAGACACTCCACCAAAGAAGATATATGAGTGGCAAATAAGCATATGAAAAGGTGCTCCACACCATATGCCATCAGAGAAATATAAATTAAATAAAAAATGAGACACCATTAGACACTTATTAGAATGGCCAAAATCCAGAACACTGACAACACCAAATGCAACAAGAACTGTCATTTGTTGCCAGTGGGAATGTAAAATGGTGCAGTCACTTTGGAAAACAGCCTAGCAGTTTCCTCCAAAATAAAACATACTCCCATCGTGTGACCCAGAAATTACATTCCTTGGTATTTACCCAAATGAGTTGAAAACATATGTCCACACAAAAACCTGCATATGAATGTTTAGAACAGCTTTATTCACAACTGCCAAGACTTGGAAGCAACCAAGATGTCCTTCAGTAGGTGAGTGGATAAACAAACCACGGTACATCTAGACCACAGAATATGATTTAGTGCTCCAAAGTAATGATCGATCAAGTCATAAAGAGACATAGTGGAACTCAAATGCATATTACCAAGTGAAAGAAGCCAATCTGGCTACACTCCATACTGTATTGATTCTGACCATACGACATTCTAGAAAAGGCAAAACTATGGAGACAGTAGAAAGATCGGCGGTTGCTGAGGTTGTGCTGCAAAGAGGAAGGAATAGGCAGAACACAGGGGATTTTTAGGGCAGTGAAACAGTTCTCTGATATATAATAGAATCATTCCACAGTGGTGGATACATGTCATCATCAATTATTCAAAACCCATAAAATGTGCAACAGCAAGAGTGAACCCTGATGAAAACTATGCGTTTTGGGTAGTAATGAAGTGTGTCAGTGTGGGTTCATCTACTGACATAACAACAGAAACAAAAGTTTCCTGAGTTGAACAAAGGCCTGAACAGGAATCAACACATTGGATATACCCCCAATGAAATATCCCAAATTCAAAGATGAAGAATATCATGACGAAAAAGAAAATAGATGACTTACAAAAGAAGGTATAGGAGTAAGGTCTTATGAAGGAGCTTTGAGAAAGTCTGTGATTAAAAACACAAATCAACGAAGTTGCCATCTACGTGCAAAGGCCATTGTCAGATAGGAAAAGGCTCAGAGTATTGCATCCACGTACTCTTCCTTGAAGAAATATATTTATAACATTTGTATGTTATGTATTTATTTCAAGTACATATAAGACATAATCCACTTGAAGACATAATCCAGTCAATAAAGAACTCAAGAAAGGTGAGAGTATAGCATTAGACTGAAGTGAGCACTACTAGATATAGACTTTGTGGTTAGTAGAGTTTAAAGAAAAATGACTGCCCCCACCCAAAACTGGAGAGGAGAAACCCGGGACCTAACCGGCCTTTCTATGTATAACCCCTCTTCTAGATGTGTTACTTCTTTGACCATGAAGAATTCCCTAGCCCATTAGTGCACTACCTTAATGTAAGGGATGTTCACATAGGTGAACAAAATGAAAAACTCTCCCCAAATCCACTTATATCAAAAGCATTGGAACCCCCACCACTGAGAAGAAATGTCATTAAATGGTTGCCCTGTAGCTGTCTCCATGACATCTTTGGGCACGTTAGAAAGTACCTTCTACTTTCTCAAAATCCTTCCTTTTATCTCTTAAAAATTGTGGCAATAAATATACATAGCTTTTATGAGTATTATTACATGATAATAGTTTTGGCTCTGGTACACTTGTGCAGTACACAACCTGCTCAAACTCTGGTTTGGCCTCAGCTACACTGCCTGCCTCAATCCCTTCCTCTACAGCCTCTGCCTCCACCTACTTAGAGCGGGAGCCAATCTCAGTAGGCCACATACTGTGTGCTATTGGGCTGTTTCCTTCCCTCATTGGCAGAGCTCATCAACACTGGCCCATTCCTTATTTCCAAGTTTCATTTCTGGGGTAAAATGGTAGATTTCTCTGCCCAAAAGAAGTTTGTCACAAGCTCGGCATAAGATGCCTTGCTAAAATTGCCAGAATATGAACGAATGACCTGAGGCTCTTAGAACTGCTCAAAAATCCCTTGTCTTTTCCTCTCACAGACCAGGAGGGGGTGAGCTGAGAGCTGATCACTCTGTCCTGTTTGTGGCTGGACCCTCCAACATAGGAGACAAACTATTGAGCATAGTCTTCCGAATGCCCCAGGTTTCCTTGGGAAGCCTGCTGACTCAGTCTTCCAGACTCTCCAGGTCTGCCCTGGTGCCATCTGCCCCCCCCCCACCACCTTACTGTTTAGTCTGTCCCCCACTTCTCTTTCTCTTTCTGAATTAATGATACTGACTACAAGAACCGGAGGGCACCTTTCTTCTCATGAGTTTATAGTGCTCATGTCCCTTAACAGGTCTAACACCCCATAATTCTTATTGTAGAATTAAATAACTAATTTCTTTCGCAGAATAAATAGGATTAACGAAATCTAATAGCCTTCTGTTGTAAAGAGGTCAGTGGCACGAGAAATTTTGTACGTCTTTCCCTAAAGGTGAATTTGCAAGTTGTAGCAAATAAGACATACAAGACTGACAAAATTCTTGTGAGAAACGACTCTTCCCCAAATCAGGCCAGTTTGTTAGATGTTGCTACTATAGGACACAGGGAGACTCCCCATTTTCCTCAAATGAGATAATAGGTTTATGATTGAGGCTCACAATGGTCAATAATTTAACCCCAAGAGAAGTAAGTTACAAAAAGTTCGGAACACCTCCCTGCTTTGAAGCAAATGGTTAGTTATGTGCCAAATAATCTGCATCCCTCTGATCTCACAGAAAGTGTAGGGTCAGAAAAATCTGCTTAGACTTCATGTGAAAGTGGGACAGGAAGGAATGGAGGAAAACTTGCCAGCGGGTGGCCGTGGTAATATCTAAGTGTTAAGGAACATTCAGGGTAACCCATGACCCTTGATGTCCTAAAATGTACTCCTTATTGTCTATCTAAAAACAGTGGTTTTCTACTGGGGACGAGTTTGCCCCCAGGAACACTTGGCAAGGTCTGGAGATACTTTGCATTGTCACAACTTAGGAGGGGAGTTGCTACTGGAATCTAGCAAGTTGAGGCTGGGGATGCTGCTTTAATATCCCACAATGCATAGGGTGGCCCTCTCTCCCTGGGAATTATCCCACCCAATATGCCCTTAGTGTTGAGGTTGAGAGACTCTGTTTTAAAAGAACCATGATTATTGGGGGTACCTGGGTGGCTCAGTCGGTTGAGCGTCCGACATAGGCTCAGGTCAGTATCATGAGTTCTCATGGTTCGTGAGTTTGACCCCTGCATCAGGCTCACTGCTGTCAGTGCAGAGCCTGTTTTGGATCCTCTGTCTCCCTCTCTCTCTGCCCCTCTCCCACTTGTGTGCGTGCGCTCGCTCATGCTCTCTCTTTCTCTCAAAAATAAATAAATGTTAAAAAATACATAATGAAGCCTCACTTAGAGAATGGGATCTCCTCTAATGAAAACCAGCATCAAGCCTTCCCCTGGGCCCCCTCTGGCAGCAGCTTGCCCCGGGAGGGCTTGAATTACGGAGTATTTCCCCCTCAGCATGTGACTGTGGCTCCAAACAAAACCTCTCAGCTCCCAGCGTAGGAGTGGAGGCCTTTTCTCCTTCTTGTTGGTTGTGGTCAGAAATCTTAAGGGCATTCCAGCACCTTTCCACATCACCACATGCCCATTCAAGGGTAGGCAGGCTTTGTGCCTGTCACAGATGGAGAGACATTTGTGACTTTGAGACAATCTATGTTCCTACTATCTGACTGACCTATCATCTTCCTCTCAGTCTGAGCTCTCTGGCTCTGACGCAGACACCACAAAGTTCTGACCACAGTCTGAAGCTCTTGCCCTCGCCCTTCTGGATTAGCCAGTCCCTACACATGGTCCTGGTTTCTGCAAGACCCATTTATCCATTAGGCATAGGGGCTACAGTGCCAAGGGCTCCCAATAATTTTAGGGGCTCATGCAAATCCTTTCATTTTGCCTTTTAAAATCAGAAGAAAAAAATAATATAAAAATAGTGACCTATAATAACAGAATAAATCTTTATATTAGCACTGTTGTAAAATGTAATTTTACGTGTGTGTGTGCGTGTGTGTGTGTACATACACACGTTTTATGGAGGAGGAGGCCCACAAAGGCAACAATGCTTAGAGGCCATGAAAGTCACAATGGGACCCTAGATTTCTGGAAGCACACACCCTTTGAAACAGCCCCAGGGTCAGAGAAGCATGTCAGCAGGTGAATCAGGGTCGTGGAAGCTAAAGGGAATCTGGCAGGAATCTCCCTTCCCCTTCCAGGAAAGACTCTAATTTTTAAAGAAATTGTTTATGTATCAAGGCCTGCTGTTTTCACCAGGGACTCAGTTAGACTTACTTTACTGAGTTGACATAACCCTGAGCGACCTCAGTTCTCTGTCTGAGGCATCCAGTATTGGAGGGAGCTGCCCCCACAGGTTGTAAATCAAGTTCAGAGAGCTTCCCGGCTTCCCTCCAACTTTGAGGTGGATTCTAGGGCCTCCCAGCAGCTCACACGGGCTAGAGTTTGGCTTTTGTAGTAAGGACATGCTCCTGGATGACAATGTAATATATGTCACGTCTGGGTACTGCCCTGACAATAAAAACTCTGGGCAAGCCCCCAAAGTGTGCCCCAGATATGAGCTGTCACCCCCAGATGGCCTCTCATCTCTCTCCACCCCGACTTGATGCCAACTGGGGGAAAAAGCCAGGAAATATAGTGCCTGTAGCAAATGAAAGCTATAAAGGATGTGAAACAGGGCCCCAAATGGAACTGTAAACAACATGAATGAAGTATGATTACCTATGATAACAAAAGTATGATAATATTATTATATGCCAATCACAAAAGACACACCTGTACGAAAGAGGCACAGATGATTCAGAAGCAAAAGGATGCCTACCAAATGAGGAAAAAGAAGAAGATAGCAGAAGGCACAAGACTACTAAACAATGTGCCTGGACACACGGTCACCTGATAAATGCTAGAGGGTATGTCCGCTTCAGTACTCATAAAGATTTATGTGCCTATTAACATACCGATGAACGTTAAATACGCAAGGAGAAATTGATAGGAGTGTGGCATTATGGGAGATTGCACATGCTCATGTCACCTTTTAATTAATAAAATAACTACAAAAGCAAGGGGCATCTGGATGACATCACTAATAAAGCAGGATTAATGTTTATAAGACTCACATCCTACCAGTAGGATCTACCTCTCCTTCAAGACCAGGTATAATGCTACACACAAAAGTACTTCTCCCTCTACCACACTCCCCTGCACCCAGGCCCTGGTTTTCTCTGAGTAAATCTGGGGAGCCATCAATGATTCCTGAGAGACTGCCAGCTCAGTCGTTTTGGGACTCTACAAAGTAAAAGAGGAAGAGATATATACCTTAATTTGCTTCCATTCTAGCTGGGAAGATAAGGTTTGCAACATGGAGAACACAGCAACTGGTCCATCTGGAGGGGAACATAAGTTATATGGGCTGGAGAATGAAAACCTCTGCCCAGACATTTATTGGGCACCCCTGCTATGTACTGGCACTGGACATGCCACAGGCGGACCTCAGGGATACACCGAGCAAGAGACCGTCTGCTCTCTGAGGGCTCTTAGGCGCTGGCACAGCTTCCCAGCAACTTACTAAAAGCCAGGACATAGTGTGGCAAGAGCCACGGGGAACCTCAGAGGGCTGCAGACAAGAGCTGGCCTCAGAAGGGTGGGTTGGTACACAGCAGGGACAGTGCTCCAGCCAAAGAAGGGACACAGGCAAAGATTGGGAACTGGGATGAGCACAATGCTGTCGTTCACAACTCCAAGTAGAGCTGAAGCTGCCTGCTTTCAACTCACTGGGAAGGTCAGACATTTGGATTCTCTTGTTTCTGGGTACAGCCATGATCTCGCCACCATGGGGATCCCAGTTCACCTCCTGCTCACCTGCTCAAAGACGACTGTGCAGAACAGGGTGTCTTTAACATCCCCACTTTCTGCTCTTCTTCCAAGAATCTTCACCACCCTTCACGTCAGTCACATAGTGCTTTAGATGTTCGTGCTCCAGGCACACTTTCAAAACATGAAGTTTTTGGTGACACACTCAATGGGATGAAAAGATTCAGAACATCTGTGACCATGCTGGTGGCTGAGAGTGGAGTTGTGTGGGTGCCTCTGGCCCTGAGCCCAGCTCCTTAGGGCCACTGTTCAGCCAGAACCTCAGGCCTCAGAGAGGAGCCTCCTTTGCCCCTTATATCTTCTTGGCTGCTTTTGAGCGAGCAAGAGGGGCCCCTGTGTTCCCCATCAGGTGGCGGTGCCTCAAGGGCAAGGACCGTGATGCCATTGTCTGCCCCCTCCCCCCCTTGAGGGGCCATCTGGCCTGTATTCTCCCACACTCTCTGGCACGGTTTCATCCAGAGCTCCCTGACATTTTGGCGAAAATGACCTAGCATTGCAGCTTGCCGACCAGGAAGGCTGGAACATTAGCTTTATGGAATGTTAGAGATCCTCTGGCCCAGCGTTTTTCAACCACCAGTCCGTGAACAGGCCCAGGGCCAGAGCAGTTTCTACCAGTCTGCAGAGCCAACTGCATCCCAATTTCTTTCCTCTTAAACATTCCAGCCTCCACAGACATAGCAGGGAGTCTGGCTGGGACTTCCATGGGGTTGGGCACTTGGGTGGCATTGTAGTCTCAGTGTTGAGTCCAAAGCCTGTCCTCTTCCTCCAACATGTTGAGGAGCCTGTGGAAGCCATCCGTCCTTCTGTCTGGCCTACAGCTCCAGTGCAAGTCAAGGTCTATCTCACTGGCAGGTTTACAAAGGCTGCTCCCTCTTACCTGCTACGCTCTCTCCCCTTGTCTGCCGGACAAACTCCTACTCACCCAGAATCACCTCCTGTTGGAAGCTTCTCTTGACCAGCCTTCCCTCTCTGAAGCTCAGTTGGGTGACCCTGTTCCATGAAGCCCCGTACGCTACCCACCCTTCTCACGGCACACGCTCACACACATACACCTACACACACTCAGTCTCTGTGACTGTGTAGATCTAGCAGCTTCTCTGTCTTCTCCAGCAGATTGTGACCTCTCTGAGGGTGGCAGGTTGCACTCCTTGCCACTGCCTTCTCAGGGCCTGGTACAATGCCTGGCATCTAGTAGGTGCCCAGTAAATGCTCACAGAGCAAATGAGCTGGTGGACAGAGGGATGGTTGAAAAGTGGTCTGGACCTTGTGATTTATGCTTTAATGGAATGGGGGTGAGGGCAAGAGTTTCTGGCTAAGATCCACTCAGGATGGTGTGTCCACCGTTTTTGCTCTACCCTGTGCTAGACAAGAAATGTATCCTGCATCGACATTAAAAGATTTGAGGACAATCTATTTGTTCTTTCTTCCACTTTGTCCTCCTTGTGATGGCATGATGGCAGCAAGAGGGCCAAGGGGAGAACTCAGGTTCCACTCCACTCCTTAGTGTCTTGGACCCGGAAGTGGCTGCAGCTCTCTTGATGTCTATGGTCTCAGTATCCAGAGCAGTGCAGTGTGTGTGTGTGTGTGTGTGTGTGTGTGTGCACACGCACATGCGGATGGCAAGGTGTGTGGAGCATGGAGAGGACCTCAGGTGGTTCTATTCTTCCAAGATGACTACAGGCTGCTGTCAGCCTTTAAGCACCCTCCCTGCTGTCCAGTCCACGGACAGTTGTTTCATCCACTGAACCACCTCTCGCCCCTGGCAGAGAGCCGCTGATGGAGGCTCAGGGTGCAGATCACAGACAATGAACACACACATGGGTATTTACACACTCGTTCACAGGCATACCCAGGCACATACCCTTACACTCACTCATATGCTCACATGCAAATGTGCACACTCACATACATACACACTTTCTGTTTCTAATCATTTGAAATCAAATAGGGATCAAAGCACAGGGTCAGAATCCCAGTGATTTCTGAGTGTAGTATTCCCTGGTGTAGTTGGATCAGGAACAGAGCAGAACACTCTACCTCTTGCTTGCAGTGACCTGACCCCTGGCTGAGGGGCTCAGGGGAAACCAGATACTCATCACAGTACCCCCTCACCTGCTGCGCATGCCTCCACAGTGCTGGCAGAAATGACCCCATGGAGGACATAGATTAAGGAGCATTATCATTTTGGTTTCTTTATAGCTGTATTGAGGTATAATTTACACACCATTATAGTCACTGGCAATGTTGTCAATGATTTCTGCAAGCTCATAGCGTCTGCAGTCATCACCACAGCCAGTTTTAGAAGACTCCCATCACTCCATCAAGTGTCCCAGGCTCAGCACATTTTTCTCTCTTCTTAGTTTATTGAGCATTTTCATCACTAATGGGAGCACCCAGTTGGGGGACAGCAATGAAATTCTTAGCCATTTATACTTTAGTGTGGGTTAATCTAATGTATGCTTTTATAAGTCTATTTAATTCTTTAAGCAACTACTTAGTACTGTTTCTACCATCAGCAAGGTTGGTGATAGACCAATGTCCCCTGGGCCCCTCAGCCAGGAATTGGGCTATTCTCTGGTGACTCTTCCTTGACCCAGGTGAGAGGTAGGACATCCTTCTCTGTTCCTGGATACAGCTATTCCAGGGAATCCCACACTTGGGAACAGAGATAGGTACTAAGAACCCATTCCCAAAGAGCTTTGTAGAGACAATACAGTAGTCACACAATCACCATGATGCATTTTGGAAGGCAGCTAGTGGGTTGATAAAGGTGCAAAATGACAGGGTGCTGTGAAGTCTAGAGGGTGGGATGCTCTTTTCAGGGCAGGGAGAAGGAAGTGGAGTGTGAGAGGCCCTGGGTGGGTGCTGGGAATCAGGGTCAAAAAGTGAGGAATGGGGGCCAGGAACAGTGATAGGGATGCCAAACCCACTGGGACATTGTGGGGAGGGCTGCTGTCCCAGAGCTCCTGCTATGGGGCCAGCCAGCCCAGACACTTCTCCCACTTCCTCAGGGGTCTTAGATGTCCCCTGGCTACTCTGGTGGACAGCAATGCCTATTCAAGAAAAGGCAGGGCAGAAGACTTACCAAAACCAGGCCAAGACAAGATTCATCTCTAGCCATTGTCACAGGGGAGTGTGGACCAGACTTCCTTTGAGTATGACCTGACAAGACCCATTGCCATGGCCCCAGGGTAGCCCCAGCCACACAAGCCAATTCCCGCCTCTTTCTTCCTTCAGTTCTCTCTCCTTCCAGGACTTGGTTCCATCTCATTTTATTTTTTCTGCTATCCATTGCCCCCACCCCTGCTCTCATTTCCTCTTTCCACAGTGCAAGGGAATTTCGGCTGGAACAGCCCATAGCGTGTGGTGGGCCTGGGGGGGCATCCAGAGGTCGCTGGAGCTGGGAGGGCCCCAGACGGGGACTGAGCAATGTGTCACTGCCAGGGCTTGGCAGGGGCTGCAGCCCTGGGGGGTTGGGAGCAAGGGAGGCCTGGGAGCTGGGAGGTAGAGGGCAATCGGGAGGCCTGAAGTCTGCCAGAAAAGAGGACCTGAGGTGGGGTGAGAAGGCCATTTGAGCTTGGAAGGGAGATCCTTGTTGGCCATTTCCTGTCCAAGCTGCAGGGTCTTTGGTGGGGTCTCCTGGCTTGAGAGGTACCACCCTAGCCAAGAATTCTTCTTTCTTTTTTTTTCTTTCACTAAATTAAATAATAGAGGGACTGTGTCTATCTCTATTTCCATATAGCCAAGTCTGAGCCTCGGCTGATCCTGGAAGCCAACCAGGTATGTGGAAAGAGGAAAAAGAAACAGCCAAAGAAAATGAAGCGATGCCTTGAAGGCCAGATGGAGGCTGTGGGCAGGGATCTGCAGGAGGCCCTGGACCAGGGGGCCAAGGAAGGGGGGGGGGGTCTGTCTAGCCTCTGATCAGAGGGTGAAGGAAAGTTGGGGGTGGGTCTCCCTACAGTGGGCTGCTGGGGGATCGTCTGCAGGAGGTTAGAGCCAGAACAAGGGCAGCCAATGCATGAATGATCCTTCCTGTATGGAGATCTCTAAGGCTCCTTAAGTGGCTTACAGGCAATGAGACATCTCCAGGTTTGGCGGAGAGCAGGAGGGAGAAGGTGGTGGATCCACCCGGTGGGAAGACAGGGTCATTCAGTGTTTGAACCTGCTCCCATCTTGTGTCCCTGCTCATTATAGACTAGAGTTCACTTTTGGCCCACAGCTCCTTTCTCTTACCTCCCCTCACTCCTGCCTCCCCATGCTGGCTGAGTCTTCCCCTGAGGAACACTAGGCCTGGTCTAAAGAAGGAAAAATGGTGGTGCCATTTGACCTGCCCTATTGACCTTTCTTGAAGAGGAGAAAACACACATACATAGCTTCTTTGCTTTACTCGTTGGTCCCATCTGTCCCTTTCTCTCTATGCCTGCTGCCTCTGGCTGGGGTGGGAGTCCTGATGTACGCACTCCAGGCCCCCTCAGAGACATGCTCCAGATCACAGCCAAGTTATCTACCTCTCCTCAGATACCAACCCCTGCCTTGCATTAAAATCCATCAATGTTTTTCCTCAGCTCTCATAATAGAGGTCAAGTTCGCAAGTATGTCCCCAAATGTCCTACCTGACCGGACACTCTCCTATCACTCTAGCATCATGTCCCGACACTCCCACTTTACGTACATTCTTGTACCCACTTTGTACCATTTGTAATTCCATGAGTGTTCTGCACTCTCCCTGTGTCCACACTGGCTGTCCCCTCTGCCAGGACAATACCCTCTGCCATGCACTTGCTTAATGCCTCTTGTCCCAGCACCAAGGACAGCGCCTGGCACCAAGCAGGTGCCAATAAATAATGATAAACAAATGAGTATTTCAGACTCTGCCCTCCCTCCTTTCCCTCAAGCCGGGTAGACACCTCTATCTGGGTTAGGCTTCCCTAGCTTTTATCATGTTATAGTGAAATAGCCTGACTATTTATGCAAATGATAGGATTTTAAGATCTTTATTGTTGCACTTTTTCATTTCAGTATTTTCATCCCATGACTTTCTCCCATTCTACTTGTATTATAAAGCATGCATGCTTCCCGAAAAGGCTGTTTCAGTAGAACAGCAGAAATAGACTTTTGGTAGTTTCAAGCATAGACCCTGAGAGGAGGGAATAAATGATGAGTCTAGATAGGATCCCCCAGATTCAGGCAAAGGGAGAGAAAGGGAGACATGAAGAGATGGGTGGGGCTGGACAGGAAAGAAGGCATTATACTCAGAGATACCATGTATCCAGGGCTGGGCTGGTATCAGCATCTAGAAATCCCTGGCCTCTCTTTGGTACATATCTTTCATTACCAATAGCAGAGAGCCATGTGGAAGCCAAGTTGGTACAACCCCAAACTCCTGATCTCCACTTGAAAGAGTCCCTTAGGGTGTCCTCCCTAAGATCCCAACAGCACTTGCTATGGGCAGCAGCCAGAATGTTGCTTATTGACTATCCAGAGAAAAATAAGCTCTTCTCAATGCTTTGTGTCCACTCAATCCCCATCCAGCTCATCCAGAGTGGAACCCCACCAGCACTGCAATATTCCAGGGATATAGCGATCTGAAGGGGAAGGTAGGGATGGGATGCTGAGGAGGGAAGCACTCCCCATGCCTGTTTCCCACTTGACAGTACAGAGCCCACTCAAGATTTTCCTCAATACAGGACCGTAGAGAAAAATGCACCTCCCTGTTATGCCCACATCTTTTCCACACCCTAGGCCAGCCGCATCTCCAGCTCTCAGCATACTCCCTGGCATGTTGTAGGTTCTCAGTAAATCTGAAGCAGATATTTTCCTCCCTCCCTTACTAACAGAATCTCAAATCTGTTCAGGGAAGTGATGGAACTCACTAAAATTATTCAGCTTCCTAGAATCCCTTGTGGGTAGGGTAGCATTAAGACAGTGTTCTGGGGGCGCCTGGGTGGCACAGTCGGTTAAGCGTCCGACTTCAGCCAGGTCACGATCTCGCGGTCCGTGAGTTCGAGCCCCGCGTCGGGCTCTGGGCTGATGGCTCAGAGCCTGGAGCCTGTTTCCGATTCTGTGTCTCCCTCTCTCTCTGCCCCTCCCCCGTTCATGCTCTGTCTCTCTCTGTCCCAAAAATAAATAAACATTGAAAAAAAATTTTCTAAAAAGTGTTCTGGATAATAAAATATAAGTGAGACAATAAGATATAATATATAAAATATATAGTGGGTAGGGCTTCTGGGAAAGCTTGTTGAAGGGGCAGACTCAGCCGATACACTCCTTTTCAGCTTTTGTCCTTCATCCTTCACCTTTCCTCTCTCTCCTGGCCTGGAACATTGACATGACATTCAGAGGTACAGGAATCGGTATGCAGCAATGAGGAAAAATTTCATACACCGAAGATAGCAAAGCAGAATGGTAGAAAAAGCATGGGTCTCTCTAATGGCAGAGTAGAAGGTGGATTACCTGTCTTTTGACTTCGTGGTAGTGAGTGTGTCAGTTAGCAACCGTGTTGCATAATAAATCATCCCAAAAGTCCATGGTTTAAAACAACAATCATTCATTCTTAATCCTGCACCTGAAGATCAGCTGGTCTTGGCTTCAAGCTCTAGACTGGGTCGGCTCCATGTGTTTTTCATCCTCCCAGGTCTAGCACCTGCCCAGAGCATGTCCTTCCAGTAGTGACAGTAGAATGCCAAGAGGGTAAGATCAACTGTGCAAGCACATTTCAAGTCTCTGTCTGCATCACATCTGCAAACATCCTACTAGCCAAAGCAAGTGACACAGAGAAGCCCACACAGTTGAGGGCTGGCAAAGTATACTCTACCTCTAATGGGAGGGACCACAAATTCACATGGCAAAGGGCATAAAGAGGAGCCAGTAGTTAGAAAATACTTACTAGGTAAATAAACGTTGGGTGCCTCTTATGGGTCAGGCACCATGTTAGGTGCTTTGTGTTCATTAATCTTCTCATTTAACCTTTGCAACAACTCTTATCAAGCAAGTCTTACTAAATTTACTTTGCACATTTAAAAAACCTACTGCTCAAAGAGGTTAAGTAATATATCACTTGTGAAAGGGAAGGGCAGGATCTCAACACTGACTCTGGCTGCTCCAAAGCTTATTTTCGCCCATTACATCATGGGTCCTTACTTTTTTCCTAGAGTTTTCTGGGAAAGAGTAGGTATTTGACTTGGGAAACTGGAAAGAATATCAACTTGGTATCTTGTCACACTGTATCTGACTGCAGGCCAAGAAGGCTCCAAGGTATGGGTGGAAAATTAGCAGAGAAAGGCCCTGAGAATCCAGACTCTCAGTTGCAAGAAACAGAAACTTAATCTGGCTGGTTAAGCAGAGAAAGGCTATTCAGTATTTCCCAGAATTACCCAGAGGATGAAAAGACAGGCTCAGAAGACATGTGGGTTCAGGGAAGGCTGAAAAGCCAGAGCGGACCCCAAAGCATGGGGTCCTAACACCTGATGGTCCTGCTGCAGCCACCACTAGAAAAACCCTTCCCTTCCCTGGGTTTAAAGTCCAGGTAGGTGCCTCCAACTGGCCCAGGCTGGATCAAGCACCCATGTCCCAACTACACAGAAAGTATCTGGTTCCCATAACTGCAGTGAGAGATGAGATCTGCCTTCTCTAGGACTCATTCAGTTAGGGATTCCTCCCAGCACAATGAAAAGGTTCAGAGGCTAGGAAGCAAAAACACAACAAAACAACCAGGCTCAGCCAGCAATCAGCAGCAAGTGTGGTCAGTGAATGTGTGAAGAAAAGAAGAAAAGGAGAAAAGGGAGCCTGCCAGCCCACCCCCGCCCCTGGCTTCCCACCCCTGTTAATACCCTCTGGGGCGGGGATGGGCAGTGGTAAGGCAGTGGGGCACAGAGCTAGAGCCTGAGCATCCTGGTTTCTGGTCCTCACCCCTGCTGCAGGGGTCCACTGATGCTCACCAGGAGGCTGATGATCTTTCTGCCCTCAATGGCTTCCTAGCCTGGAACATCTGGAGAACAGGGAACTAGTGGAGGACGGCATAAGGCAAGTGATGGGTCTCAGACTTCAAGAGTTATTAAGACCATGGAGAAGGGATGGGAATGTCAGGGAGGGCTTAGCACTGAGCTGGGTCTGGGAAGAAGGTAGATGTTTCAGAATAAGGGTACGAGGGAGGGCATTTTGCTGTGAGGAGGGCTGTGGGCAAGAGGAGCTCCCTGTCCTGCTGAGATGAGCCAGTGCATCCCCTGGTTGACCAGCTTCCTCCAGGGCCAGGGTGCAGGGAGCATGAGGTGGGCTGTGTTCAGACCTGAGCCCTGCTAACCAAGAAGCCATGGTTAGAAGCCCTCTGGGTATGAGAAAGATCATGGACTTCAGATCTGGTCCTACCTCTTCTCACTTAGAGCAAGTTACTTCACATCTCTGAGCCTCCATGGCTCCATCTTTTTTTTTTTTAATTTTTTAATGTTTTAATATTTATTTTTGAGAGTAAGAGAGAGACAGAGTGTACGTGGGGGAGGGGCAGAGAGAGAGGGAGAGAGAGAATTCAAAGCAGGCTCCAGGCTCCAAGCTATCAGCACAGAACCTGACACGGGGCTCAAGCTCACAAACCATGAGATCATGACCTGAGCCAAAGTTGGACACTTAACTGACTGAGCCACCCAGGTGCCCTTCAATGGCCCCATCTTTAAGGTAAGCATCAGTGTAGAGCCTCTGTCTTAGGTCTGCTGGGAGGACCGCAATGAGGTACCACATGTTAAATGCTGAGAACAATGTTTGCACAGAAAAGCACAATCGAAGGGTTTGTCGTGCTGCTGCTGCTGCTGCTGCTAGTGATGACAGCAACAATGATGGTGGCAAGGTACATGGCAGGGACCCTAAAAACCTGTTCCTTCCCTCTTTCCCTGATGTCAGTGCCCTCGCTCCCTCCCCAGGTGCACATTGTCCTCAGGGCTGCCCCTCACCAGGAGAGGGACTTGCTCAGGTCCCGGCCATCCATCAGATCTCTCAGATACGATGAAGTGCATGTGGAGAGACTAGAAAAAGGATGTGTACCCTTTTCCTCGCCTGCCATATGTTCTACAAAGCCCAGTAGAGGCCCAGCTCACTGGTCTCCCCTGGAACCGGGCCCAGTGCTCTATATTCGGGGCTGAGGTCTAATCCCTCTTTGTGAGTCTACTCTTCATAGACTGGAAGCTCCCCAGAGAAGGGCGACATGCCTATTACCTGGCTGGGCCTGGGGCCAGGGGTAGAGATTGGTCCTCAAACAGTGATGGGCCCTGACTCAGCTTACTGAGTATGGCCTCACTTCTCCACTTGCTTCCTCTCCTCCTCCATGAACCCCCATGGGAGAAAGTGGCAGGGAACTTGGGGTAGGAAGGGACATACTGGGTCTCATCCTTCCACAGAGGCTTACAGCGGTTTCAGGAGCCCTTGGCCTCCAAAAGTGCCAGAGCTGGGTTGGCTCGACAACCCGAGCCAGTCTCTGGGAAGATGCCCCTGCTCTGACACCCTCTAGGCAGGCACAACTCATACCCTGAGTTCCTGGGGTCAGGCTCTGGCCACTTAGCACCCTTCACCCCTGCAGATCCAGGCCCTGGGCCGCTCCATCTCCTCTCTCAGCCCTACGACTAAGCAGCCTGGGATAGCCCCAGCCACCCTCCCCGCCTCCCCATCCCTAGCACAGAAGCCCTGTCAGGGATCATTGCAAAGCACCACGTGGAGATCTAATCTGGGGCGGGGGCGCAGAGCCGAGGCGGGGTGGAGGGGTCGACGAGAGGAGGAAATTAATGATTAAATAATGGGTTCCAAATGTAGCGGCTCCAAGTGAAATCCCCAGTCGCAAGCCGGCGGGCTGCACGCTCTCGGCCCTGCTCCAGGAGCCCTGAGGAGGCCTGCGCAAGTAGTAGAGATGCTGGTGGCGGTCTGCGTCCCACCCCCCAGGCCCAGTCAAATGGTTCTGGCCCGGATGCAGGGTCAGCAGGGTGCCTGTGGGGCCCAGGTGATTCCTGATGATAGGCGGGAGCCCTGCCACTTGGGGCTCCCCTGCTGGAGGCGGGGGCTTGCAGGGGGCATTGCAGAGGAGGCCGGGGCAGACAGGAGGAAGTCTTGAGGGGCAGCCTGGGCAGGGCTGCAACCTTTCTTGTTCTCTATGCCTGGTCCCCCTCCCACACACCCCCCCATTTCATCCCAGCCCATCATTGTCCTGGCTACCCTGAGCCTTAGCTCTTCCTAGAGGAAGCCCTTGCAAGGAACCCACGGAGAGGGGAAGGCACCCCCCAGACTGCCACTCCCACCCTAAACCTTCCCCATGATTGTACCTCTCTTTCTATGCCCGACTAGGGTGCTCCCCGCTTATGTGGGTCAGACAGTCACCATGCCGAAACTCTGGTCGTATCTAGAGCAAATTTCACCACATTGTGCCTCAGTTTCCCTTTGAAGACTAGGGCTAAGATTCCCCTTTAACACTCTCCTGGGAACTAGGACCCTCTTGTATGTTTTTCTCTCTGACCAGTACAAACCCCTCATGGTCAGGGAAGGTGCGTGAGCCAGCACCTTGCCCTGGATCTCTGGCTTTCTGCCGCCCCGTGCCCTCACCACACCTCCTGCCTGCTGGGGGAGGGTCCAGGCCTAGGAAGCCCGGGACAAGCATCTTGGCCCCCAGGCTCCTTTCCCCCTCCTCTGGAAGCCTGCTTGGAGCCTGAAATTTTCCACACTGAGCCTTTGGCTGCAGACGCTGGAACTTTTGCAATTTCCTGACTTGAAAACTGCTCCCCCACTCCTACGCCCTCCACCACATCCCCACAGGTCTTGTGGGGTGGTCACCTCAGCAGGGGCTCGGAGCCCAGACTGTTGGGAGCACAAGCTGAGGTCTTCAACCGTGACATTGAAAAGTGCACTCTTTGGCTGGAGCACCTATGCCATTGTCTGCCATCATCTGCCTGTCTCACCGAGGGCCTCTGGGAGAATGACGGGCTTCAAGGCCCAGTAGAATGGAGACCAGTGGGGCAAGAAGGAAAATCAATCTCCAGGTAAATGGGCTAGAATGATGGCAACTGTTTCTGTGCATAACTCCAACTAGAGAGAGCAGGTCTTACTTTGGAGTTTGGAGCCAATGCCACCCTCCAGGACCAGCTGGGGGAATGCTGAAAAGTGTCTGGGCCTGGTAAGGTGGCACATGTAGACTTGAAGAGCACTGGGTTGAGAGCCTGCACACAGGCCACACCTGAGGCAAACTGGAAGCCAGGAGGAGCCCAACTCGGCCCCAGCAGGCTCATACTGCCCACATGGTCACAAGCAGCCCTTGCCTGCTTCAGAGTGCCATTTGTGGCCGGGAGAAAGCTGCCAAGCTGCCCGGCACCCTGCAGGGGCCGGCAGGTAAGAGCCAAGAGGGAACACTTACACGCTTTGCCCCACAGTTCAGGACCTGTCTTTTGTCCACCCCTGCAGCTCTCCAGAGCATTTTCTGTATCATCTAGGGGCTGAGGCCTGCCATGGACTTTGTGTCACACCCCGCCACACTCTGGGGCACCGATCGTGGGTCACTTTTATGGACTTCCATTCTCTACTACTCTGGAAAGGCAGGCGAAATAAACACCAAGCCGAATAAGCCTGAGGCCTTCCTCTCCCCGGGTCCCCCACACCACCTCATCCAAGATCCACACACCGTCCGGGATTGCGCGTGCAGAAGAATTTTAATAAAAACAAGCAATTCAGAAGGTCTGGCGGGGCAGGCAGGCTGGCCGTGTAGACTCAGTGCTATTCCTGGCCTGGGAGGCCAGGAGGCTCTCCTAGGAACAGGAGCTCCCAAGACAAATACAGAGCAACAAGCAGGCTTTGTCTTCTCCCTTTGAAGATGGAGTGTCCAGGCTGGGCCTTGGCCACACAGGAGAAGAGGGGAGGGCTTAGAAGAGAGGGGGCCAACGTGGGGGTAGTCAGTCTGACAGTCGTGGGCTTTGGGGGCTCCAATCCTTTGGGAAGCTCCCCAAGGATGGGCATTTAAGAGTAGGTATACGTAAGCTTAAGAGGAAGACATTTTTCTTGGCTTTGCTGTCTGTCTGGTCTCACATTGTCACCTCACTGAACACCCCCGGATACACACTACTCATTCAGGTGCCTGCTGTCCCCAACATGAAAGTCAGTCACTGAAGGCCCCAAGCCATGGCACAGATGGGGTGAAAACAAAAATTAAAAACAAAACTGAAAACTTTTAATCCCTTGGTTCTGTGGAGATGGATTTTTTCCAAAAGGAATTTAATTAAAGACAGAAAAAGACCAATAGAAACCAAAAAATCACACACACATGTGAAAAGTGCCATGACGGCCCTGGAGTCCTGGCCTAAGAGGTGGGAAGTCTGGGCACAGAGTTCTGGGGCCCCCAGAAGCTGAGCCTGTGGGAACCAACCTTGTCTGCAGCAGGCTCAGAAGGCCCCAGGGGCACCCAGCCCTTCACAGGGTGTGAGCAGGGCAGTCCAAGGGCCCCAGACACAGAAACTCAGATCTTGGCGGCTGCCCTCAAAGCAGCCAGACTCAGTAGTCAGAACCCAGAGCTCACACCTTGGGACACAGCTGCTCGCTGCCCATTTCGGGGCAATGAGGGTTGACACTCCCTGGTACTGAACAAAGCCCATTCCGGAGAAGCAGCTGACCTTTCTCTTAGGTGTATCTTTCTCTTTTTAGCAAAAATGGGTCCATTTTTGTGATTTTTAAACTTAATAAAATTTTCTTTGTCCACATCAGTCCAGCACATTGTGATCAGTAACTCCCCCTACCCCTTTAATGCAACCGGCACATCAAGGCTTTGGACATGGTTCAGGCTTCTCCCTGAAAACCCACAAGCCACCTTTACTCCCTTTCTGACCCGATCCCAGTCTTTGGATTTTGACATGTGGTTTGTCTCCTTCCAAAGCCCTCACCTCACCCCTCAAGCTATTGTTCACTCAGGCTGGTGGCTTCTTCTTGTAACCAGGATGCATGGTTCCTGCTGCCCCTGCCCTAGGGAGATGCCTGCCCTTATTTAGCCTGCCCCTGGGCTCTTGCATCTGGGCACGGCTTCTTCCAGGCAGTCCTCTTCCAGGTTTACGAGGGCCAAAAAGGGAGATTTAATGAATGAATAAATACCTGAATGGTGAATGGTAAACTCCTATTCTGTCTTCACACTTCAGGGCCTTTCCGAAATGCCTAGGCAGATTCCCTCACTCCATATTAACCCCTCCTTCATCACTCTTGTCACATCAGTGTTTCATACTGCATTACCGGTTAGACCAATACTGCATGCCTGTCGTCTCCAGGCCTTGCTTACCTTTGCATCCTCCTAACACTTGGGACAACACCTAGCACGTGCAGATGCTCAGTTAACATCAGCGGAATTGGGGACTGTGTTGTAACTGGGTTTTCTCAGTCTGAGCAGTGATCCTCGTTTCCACCTTCCGCATCCACCCGTCTGTGCCCCTCACATTGAAGCTCAAGCTCTTTCTCTTCCCTTTTGTCATCACAATCATACAAGATTCTCCCGGCAGCAAAACTCTCAGGAGTCCAGGCTGTCAAGACCTCTGATCTCTATGAGCTTTTCAAGGGCAGTGGCCTTCCATTTTTGTCCTGGTGTCTCTGTCACAGGATCATGCCTGGCATTCGGTAAATAACTGTGGGGCAAACAGATGGAGAAGGACTGACTGAACAAATACTTCCCTGGCTATATCACAGTGCCAATTCATCAAGGTTCCTCTCTCTCTCACTTTCTTAATTTCTTCTTGCTCATCAGAATTAAACCCGAAAGATTATTCTGTCCCTCTCCCCCACCTGCCCCATTGCTTTATCGACGTTCTGGAAGACGACTCTTGTGTCCTCTATCCTCTTCCCATATTCCCCACACAGAAGGCACCTTGGGCTCAGCTTGGTATCCGTCAGGCCAGGGCATGATACAGTGACAAATGGCCCTCTAGTGGCAGTGACTTGAGTCTGGGTGACTCTCCAGGGCAGGAAGGCTCTTCCTTCTGCATAATGTCTTAATGTTGCTTCTCAGCACCACCAGGTGCTGCCATAGCCGCCACACTGGGAGAGAGGTGCAGAGGTGAGCACAGCCAGTTTAATCTTTCCACCACAAAGGGGTGCACACTGGTCCCGTGCTCACATTGTACTGGCCAAAGCAAGTCACATGACCAGTCAATTTCTAGGGAATGGGGAACTACAACCCCCCATGTCCCTAGAAGGCAAGAGACCAGATATTGGGAAACTATGGTGATCCCACCCACAGCAGAGTTGGGGTCAAACCCTCCCCAGCTAGGGCTGGGAGAGGTTCCATCTATGGCCAAGGACAGATGAGAAACAGAACAATGGCAATCACCCCACCCTAGATCTGAACTCGGTCACTCTAATTACCATACCAGTCACTTCCTGTGATTTCTGCCAGGGTTCACCAGGAGCCCTGAGTAACCACAGCTTCACAGTCAGCACCAGGGGAAACTTTGTCAAACTTCTTAGGCCAGTGGTTTTCAACTGAGGTCTGTGGGATTGGGGTCTGGGACCTGAGGCCCGAGCTCCTTCCCTTGGGACCTCTCCTCCAAACCTTGCCTCAGCTGAGGGGCTGTTGGCAGAAAACCACTGCAAGAAGGCAGTTAGCTGAGCTGGGTCACCTACCACAGCTCTGCCCCTGCCTCAGCCCTTCCCAACCTCTGCCTCCCCTCCCTCCACTCCCATGCCCACTACCCCTTCATCTATGAATGCCTCTTCCCTTCTGGTTTTCTTGGCCAGACCCTGTAGCCCAAGTTCCTGAGGTGCAGTCTAGTGGCAGGGCCAGAGAGAGAAGGCTTGATCTCTGGTTTCAAAATAAGGAGGAGGAGGAGGGGGAGGCTATGGAGGAGGAGAATAAGGAAATAAATAATATCATTTCTAGGGATGATAAGAGGTCATAGTGGTGTTGAGGAGGACTTGATTCAGGGCTCCTGTAAAGTGTTGGAATCAGTGCAGAGACCTAAGGGATGGTAGGGAACCAGAGTAGCCAGGGTAAGGAACATGGAAGGAAAGACCAGGCTTTACCAAGGAGAAGGGCCTTTTCTGCCTCTCACCCCAGGGATTTGAGGGTTGGGGGGCCAATTGCCTTATTAAATTGATGTTCAATAATGTCCTTTCTTGGTGCTTAGCCTGAATTCACGTACTTCCTACCTAGTTTAAATGTCTGGGTTCAGTGGACAGAGTTGCCAGGGACAATTCTTCAAAAGCCTGACAACCCTCTTCTTTCCATGCTGCTCCCTGTCTTCCTCCCACAGTGCTTATCATTATAGAGTTTGAACCTTTCTGCAGAATTTCCACTTGCTTCCCTGGACAGGCTGGGTGAAAGCTGCTGGAAGTCCTGTCTCTGGGGCAGATAGGAAGGCATCTCAGCCAAATGCTGGCCTCAAGACATGACTTTCTGGGGCTTTCTGGTCTTGCTCCCATCTCCTTGATTAATTCTGACACATCTAAAACCTGCTCCAGGGCCAGAACCTCAGTTCTAGCTTAGCTGCGTGCAGATGGGGTGTTTATTGGAAGAAGTGTGCTGTTCGTACAATCCCAGCCTGCAGAAGGGGGAGGGCAGCAATGAAGGCTTGAAACACCCTCTACTCAGAACAATTCCCAGCCTCACTGGGCTCCCAGGCCTGTCCTGGAGGGACAGAGAGGAAAGAACCAGAGTGAGTCAGGGACAACTCAGAGGTAAAGACTGGGGTATTAGCAGAACAGATATTTGGGAAGTGCCTGACATAAGGGTCAGGACACTCAGGAGGCTAGGTCCTGCTATCTAGGCCCTAGGCTCTCAGAAGAGGCACTGGTGCCCACCCAGGGCATGGGGCTCTGGGTGCTACTAGCCTGAAGAAACCCCATGAGGTTGCAATAGTTAAAGTGAGGCCTACATGGGACGGAAGGTAGAATTGACATGCCCAGGTGGTGGCAGTATCCTTCAAGGTTCACTCTGTTTTTTGTTTTTTGTTTTCTTTTTCTCAACCGATGACCCGCAGCTTCACCTGTCTCAGCTTGGCTTTTTGAACCATTGTCTTGTCACTGACATCCATCAGTATTTTTCCAGGCTGGCCTCCACACCACTACAGCCTCCACTTCCCCCTGTCATTCATTTCTGGATGTTGTCCTCTTCATATGACTTTAGTAGTCGCCCCCCTTCCCCTCAGCCCATGATGAGAGTCCAACATCCTTCTTCTGACAAGACACACCATGAGCAGGCCATAGCTTACTTCTCCCTAATCTCCAAAGCCTCTTCATTAGCCTACCATTTCCTCATTCTTGATGGGCAGAGGCTCAACCAGAGCTATGGATAGAGATAAAGGCCAGCCTGGCCCTCCAGGAGCTGAGTGTGCTAGGAGAGACACAGACCACACGCTTCCTAATTAGAGTCTCCCAGAAGCAGACACTGAAACAAGGATTTGAGTCAAGTAGTTTATTTGAGACGTGCTTCCAGGAAATACCAGTACTGGAACAGGAACATGGAACAGGGAATAGAGGGTGGCCAATGAATGCCCTAACAAGACATCTATCACTATGGGCAACTAGGATTTAATTCTACTGCGGATTCTCTGGGGGCCAACATAAGACACCCACTCAGTTATTTTACCAAAGAGTGAGGGAGCTAAGTATGTATTGGTTGAGAACTGTTTTCAGGGAGTGTTAATACCCCCATACTTCTTGCCTGCTACACAGAGAACAAAGCAACTGGTAACCAGATAAACCCTGGAGGAAAATAAGTGTGAGTGCTGTTGGTTTGCAGTTGAACCAGAATGCACCAAAATGGAAAGAGCAAGAAGGTAAGGGAAACAACAGCATCAATGGCACAGTACAATGTACTATAAAGTTTGTTTAAAGAAATCAGAGGTCAGGAATGGCTCTTGTAGGAGTTAAATTGAGGTAGATTTTGAAGGTTGGGTAAGGTTTGAAAACCAGAAACAAGGAGAGGCATTCAAGGAAAGGGGAACAGCAAGAGTAAGTTTGTGGAAATGAAGCCATAGGAACAGTGGAGTCTTAGAAGAGCCATGGGCTGAGAAAATTTGTTAGGTGATGTACAAACTATGGAAGTTATGGGAAAGCCAGAGAATACATGAATGGAAACTGATGTGGTACTGTCTACCATAGGATCAAGGCAGGGTTTAGGAGAAATATGATGAGTAGAGGTACGGGTATGTTGAATTTGGGTTCTCTATGAGTCATCCAAGTGGAAATGTCTGGTTGGTGGTTGCACATATGGGTCTGAGTTGGAGTGAGGAGCCTGACCTAGAATTGGAAATTCAAGAATCACCTGCTTACAAATGGAAGTCAAAGCCATGGAATTGGGGAGACTATCATAAAAAGAAGGGAATAAAAGAAGGGTCAAACAGAATAAATATGAGGAAATTTGGGAAAATACATACAC
The DNA here is from genome assembly GCF_022837055.1 of Prionailurus viverrinus. Taxonomy (NCBI): domain Eukaryota; kingdom Metazoa; phylum Chordata; class Mammalia; order Carnivora; family Felidae; genus Prionailurus; species Prionailurus viverrinus. Next base: position 88,952,566 of record NC_062563.1, on the reverse strand, counting down.
TTTGGAAATGGAAAAAAGGAAGAGGTGTAAAGCAGAGAAAAATGAAGAATCGGCAGAACTTAAGCTAAAGGGGGAAGTACTTTAACAAGGAGTCGAGGAATAAAATGTTCTGCCAAAGACAAGGTGGACAAGGGCTATAGATGCAGCATTGGAGACCAAAGCAGAAGTGTTCTTGGGGTACAACAGGAGGGGAAGCCTGACAGTAAAGAGTCCTGAATAGGGTCATGGTCCACCAATCTTCCAAAACCCTCTGTTTTGTGATTAAGTTGAGAATTTGGGCATTAACTGAAGGGAAGCACAGATAATGGAAGGCATTTTTTTAAAATATGGAAGGCGGTAGCATTTTATTATACATTAAATAGTATAATAAACATTTTAGCATTTATTATAATATCAATATAAATACTATTCTAATATATAATAATACATTTTAATATTATATATTATATTTTATATTATATATATTATATAATATTTTATATATATTATATATTATATAATATTTTATATGTATGTACGTATATATATGTACATATATATGTATATATATACACATATGTATATATATACACATATGTATATATACATACATATATATAATGAGAGAAAGCCTGGACTGTGGCATCTATTAAATTTAGGCTTATGGCCTGTCTATAAAACTTACTAGCTGTGTGACTTTGAAAAAATTACTTAACTTCTCTGAGGCTTTGATTTCTTATACATAAAAATGAGGATAATACTCATCTTAAAGATTTCTCTGGGAATTAAATGAGGTAATGCTTATACAGTGTTCAGCAGAAAGCCTAAATTATCTTCAAAAACATTGTTTCTCTCTATTTGTTTCTTTTTCCACTATGTGAAAGACATTGGTTGGGTTGCCACCAAGATAAGAGGTTATATTATGAGTTTCATACCCATAGAGGTTTCTAAAACTCAGAAACTGAGAAGCTTGGGTTTTAATGCATAACTGGAAACAAGAGAGCAAACATAGCCCCTGAAAGTTAGGAAGTTGGAATTTATCAACCTTCATGATGCCAGGACCTTGGGATATATCCTTATTGCAAAAATAGAATAGAATAATATTCAACTACCTGCTTTCTGTCTATGATCTAGATGTGGAAAAAAATTAAGCTCTGAGAACATTTAACTATTCAACTGCTCTCATGCAAGTTTGGGCTTCATGTTTGCATTCTTTGTAAGACCTTCATAAAAAGAAGGCATCCCTGGCATATCCCTAGGATGTCTGACAGAAGCAAATACAAAAATTTTGAAGAACAAATACTCAGATTGCACTAGATGCCTATAAAGAAAACTTCTGAAGAGAAAACTCAGAAGGAAAAAATCTGTCATGAGCAAGAGTTAAGCAAAACAAGTAGTTGGATTATACTCCTAAGAATTCAGATAATAGAATTATCAGATATGTAGTGTGAAATAAACTGTTTAATTTCAAAGACAAAAATTAAATATATGATGAAAGAACAAAATGCTCCCTAAAAAAGATGAGATGAATTTGAAACAGAACTAAGTAGAACTTCTAAAAATGAAAATATAATCATCAAAATGAAAAACGCAGTGGATGGGCATATGAAACACAGCTGAAAAGAGGATCAGTAAACTGGAAGACATTTCTGAATTGCAGTACCCAAAAATTGCAGAACATAAAGCAACAAAGATGGGAAATATAAATGAGAGTTGAAGAAATATGGAAGATAGAGTAAGAAAATATAACATGTTTCTAATCAAAGTTTCTGAATGGGAGAACAGAGAGTGAAAAAGAGGCTATATTTGAAGATAATGGCTAAGAACTTTCCAAGTTCTTGATGAAAGAACTCATATTCAAGAAATAACCACTTCAGGGGCACCTGGGTGGCTCAGTCGGTTAAGCTTTCGACTTCGGCTCAGGTCATGATCTCATGGCTTGTGAGTTCAAGCCCCATATTGGGCTTTGTGTTGACATCTAGGAGCCTGGAGCCTGCTTCGGATTCTGAGTCTCCCTCTCTCTCTCTCTCTCTGACCCTCCCCCACTCACGCTCTGTCTATCTCAAAAATACATAAACATTAAAAAAAAGTTTTTTTTAAAATAACCACTTCAAACAGGAGATATAAAAATAAATCCATTATCTAGACATAGCACAGTGAAATTGCAGAACCCAAAAGATAATAAGGAGATATTAAAAGTAGCCAGAGAAAAAAGACAGATTACTCACAAATCATCAACATTTAAATAGTCAGCAGACTTTCATCAGGAACACCAGAAGTCATTTGACAAGTGGAGCATCTTCAAAGTAATAAAAACCCTACAATTCATTCAGTGTCAACTACAATTCCACACCCAGTTATGATATAATTTAAAAATGAAAATTAAATATTTTCATAAATGAAGAGGGAGTATACTATAGGAGAGTGCATTTTAAGAGGAAAGAAATTGTACCTAGAGGTTAGCAATGGGATGGGAGAAACTATAATGAGTGAAGCAACTGATCAACATGTAGGTAAATCTAAACAAGGATTGAATCTACAAAACAATAATTATTGTGATGGTTAACTTTGGGGTATTACATAAGTGGGAATGAAATATTGGAAAATAACATGTTAATAAGAGTTAGGGAGTGTTTGGTCTTTGTACTGTGTAGAAAAGAGTTGGGGAACCTGGGTGACCCAGTTAAACATCTGACTCTTGATTTTGGCTCAGGTCATGATCTCCTGGTTCATGAGTTTGAGCCCCACATCGGGTTCTGCACTGACAGTGCAGAGCCTGCTTGGGATTCTCTCTGTCCCTCCACTGTTCCCTGTGTCTATCTCTCTCAAAATAAATACATAAATTTAAAAAAACAGAAAAGAGTAGATAGGTGGAGTAACTTTAGACATTGTCACATAGTAATGTAAAGTAAATGTGAGTCCTGTAAAACAGAAATAAATATGTATCTTCCAAATAAGATAAATGTGTATCTACCAAATTTGGGCTGTCAACCTTTAGGCTTCTCTCATAGAGGAAAGTAAACAGTATTTTTGTTTAAGGCATTTAAGTTGGATTTCTAGTAAGGACTGTCAAATCTAATATTAACTGAAATAATTATTCAATAATATTTCTTCACCAGCATACCATAAGATCCAATCTGGAAGGAACAATTTCTATTTGTCCCCTCCTATACTTCACAACTTGGTGCAGTGCTCGTACAAATTGGATTCGTGTAAAGAAGAGAGGGAAGTTAGAAGAAAAAGAAGGAAAAAGAAGATAGGGAGGGGAAAAGGTGGTGGATCACCATATCTGGATCACCATAATCAAAGAATGTTTATTAATGGAATCAGTGTCACCCTGAAGAAGGATTTTAGTGTTCAAAATCCTGTCTTCCTCAATATTTTTATCAATAATTTGGATTAATAATGACTGGCTACTAATTTGACAGGTGCTGTAACTACTAACAGGATTAACTAATGCATTAGGCGGTAGAATCAGGACCAAAATTCTTGACTGACTGTGCTGGGAAGAACAAAGCTCCTCTAACCAAAAAATGTCAGATGCTATTCCCTGGAACCCATGAATATGTCACCTTACATGGCAAAAGGGATGTTGCAGGTGTCATTACATTAAATACCTAGAGAAGGAGACACTGCTCTGGATTATCTGGGTGGGCGCGATGTAATCACAGGAATCCTTTGAAGAATCGGAGAAGGGGATGTGATGACAGAGGTAGAGTCAGAGAGAGGTTTGAAGATGGTATGTTGCTGGCTTTAAAGATGGGGGAAAGGATCATGAGCCAAGCAATGTGGGAAACCTCTAGAAGCTGGAAAAGACGCGAAACATTATTTTCTCCTAGAGCCTCCGGTGTAATGCAGTCTTCCTACACTTTGATTTGAGTCCAGTGAAACCCATTTTAGATTTCTGACCCCCAGAATTATAAGATAATAAATTGTTCTAAGCCACGAAGATTGGGATAATGTGTTATAGCAGGAATAGAAAACTAATCAATTAGCTAAAATTATAAGATAGTTTAACAAAATATTTAAAAATATAGACTTAATACAAAATTTTATATTGAGGTCAAAGAAAACAACCAAATTCAGACTGCCACGATATAGGAGACTACTTTATAATGTGTAAAGGGCTGGGGCACCCGTGTGGCTCAGTTGGTTGAGGGTCCGACTCTCGATTTCGACTCAGATCATGATTTCACGGGTTTGTGAGTTTGAGCCTCGAGTCAGGCTCAAACTGTCAGGCACTGTCAGTGTGGAGCCTGTTTAGGATTCTCTCTCTCTCCCTCTCTTTGCCACTCCCCCACTCTTTCTCTCTCAAAATAAATAAATAAACTTAAAAAGCATTTATTAAGTAAAAAATTTTAAGGTAACACCTACAATAATAATAAATACTATTATATAAAAAGAGAATATACAGAAAAGTCAGAAAATGAATGTTTCTCCATGTGTGTTAGATGTGCCATTGGTTGGCCATCCATATGCTTCAATGGAAGAAGCAAAGGCATTGCTAAGTTTTACCTGGTGATTTGCAATTGGACTACATAATACAATGGGCAAAGCCTAAAAAGCTATTAGCAGGATGAACATTACTCATGACTTAAGCAAATTGCAATAACCTCACACACTTCATTTTTTATGACATTAATACGCATCACCTAATATCATTGGCAAAATTACTCTTCCAAATTCTGTTTAAACAGATTTTGTTAAACCTGTGTGCAAAGAGATTGGTTTACAAGCTATGCTTCTAAACAAGGTTTATGTAGTGAAATTCAAAATAAAATGTCCTTAACTCTTAAAAAAATACATATATACATAAATAAACTTAAAAAATAATCATTATGGGGCGCCTGGGTGGCTAGGTCGGTTAAGCGTCCGACTTCGGCTCAGGTCATGATCTCACAGTCCGTGAGTTCAAGCCCCACGTCGGGCTCTGTGCTGACAGCTCAGAGCCTGGAGCCTGTTTCAGATTCTGTGTCTCCCTCTCTCTCTGCCCCTCCCCTGTTCATGCTCTGTTTCTCTCTGTCTCAAAAATAAATAAATGTTAAAAAAAATTAAAAAAAATAATAATCATTATAATGCGTAAAGGGCCTACAAATTTTAATTGACTACAACCTCAGGAGGAAAGTTGAAAAAACACACAAAAAATGTGCAGTTTGGAATGGAAGTGCCATGTCATCATTGAGAACGGTCCTGCTGGCTCCACATCATCATTGATGCACAGTGATCAGTGGTGGGCTCATCACTTTAAAAAATAATGATGACAAACAGAAAGAACTACTGGATGGGGAGGATCTAGAGAACATGTTTTAAAAGACAAAAAAAAACTAGGTATGAAAATTTTATCAAAATAAGAGAAAAATCTAAGTTATATGATTTTTGTACAGTATGATATTTATTCTCTGTAGTTCCTAAGGGTAAGATTCAAACCACAGAGCTCCGAGAGGATCTTTTCTAATTCCAAACAAAAAAGAAATCTTTCACCCTCCAAGTGATCCTGAGATAGGATAGATTTCTTTCAGAGTATTCTGTGATTTCCGCTCCTGGATGTATCTGAACATAGCCTGGACATGTGGTTAAGGTAGCTTCCAGCCCTCGAAGATTGTGCCCCTTCAATGGGAAGTGACTTGGGTAGGAGTCATGGAAAGAACAAAGAGGACTCTACTTTCTTGCCCAGCCCTTTCACCTCTATCCAAGCCACAACTGCAGAAAGAAGCCTGTATAGTTAGAATTTTGCCTCCATCTTGGAAAACCCAAAGTCCTACTGATGAAGAATCTCAGTCCTCTCCCGGCAATTCATCCCCACTCCGCACTCAAAGTTCTCCTCACGAAATGACAACACAACCAAATAAAATATTCAATTATATCAACAGTGTTTCTGACAATCAATAAAGCTTTCAAATGGAGAAAACATAGTATTTTCCAGGCTCTTTTGCTAGTTCTCAGGAAAAAAAAAAATGAAGCACCAAAATGATAAGTTCATTCATCATACAGCCTAGCTCTTCCTGATCATTTAGAAGGAAGTTTCCCATGTCCCCATCCCTTGAGCACTCTGCATCCATTCCCTAGGGAACCCCAGGACTGTGGGGCAGGACTGGGGGAAAACTCCTTTCTCAAGTGACCTTACGGATGGCTCAGAGCTCTGCCTTCCTCTTGCCAAGCCTCAGCTTTAACATCTGCATGAAGAGGGATCAGATTAGGGGCACAGACTGATTAAAGGGCGGATAGCTCAAGCAGGATTAGGATCTATTTCAGGTTCCAGGGAGCAGGGGGGTTCAGGAGGGAGTGGGGGATAGAACAGAAAACATGTCCTTACTGGAATGAACTTAGAGCCACAGATTAGTAGTTTCAGTGCTACACATGGCATCCCCCACTACTGCCAACTTTAAGGGAATTTCCATCTCCCCTTTGCCCCTCGGTTCACCCTCCACCCCTGCCCAGTCCCCAGGATGGGTGGGAAGGGAACTATGGAAATTCCCTTTTCAGGAACATGGGGGTGACCTAGAGAGCAAGGGCTGGTGGAAACAAAGGGAATATTAAAAACTGAGAAGGACCCCTTGGCTTCCTTCCCCCCACTTTCATCCTTAGCCAGGAAATCATCTGAGAAGAGAAGGGACTCACCAGACTCATCTGCAGGTGCTGAATTTTCCCAAGGCCTCCAGCCCACCCTCCTCCAATCCCCCAGCCAGCCCATCCCACTGGGGACTAAGAAGGCCCAGCCGACAGCTGGGTTGTGCAATCAGCAGCCCAGATGTGGCTGGGACTCTGGCTTGCAGCAGCTGCCTCTGTCATCACCCAGGGCCTATGGCCTTCATTTCACCCTCGAGCTGTATTCTAGCAACATTCCTGTCCCCATCCCAGACAGGCCGCACCCCAGCCACCATCCTCCTCCGGCAGAGAAGACTTGGCGGCCGAGAGTCACAGGCTCAGCTCAGCCATACTGTGCCGTGCTACCAGTGGGAGGCCTTGCCTTCCCTGGGCCTCAATAGATATTGTTGGTTTAAGCCCTAAGTCCTCTACTGAATTTCCTCCTCATTCCTGAACACTTTGAGTTTAGTGATGCATTTATTGGCTCTCTGCAGGAACTGGATAAAATATAAAACTGTTTTTATTGCCCTTGGGTATTCTAACCAGGGCAAGGTCACATCCCATTCTGCAGCTACCATGACCACTGTTCTCATGAAACTTTGGGTGTGGTCAATCATCAGGCAATGCCATTGATTCTTGGTTTCAGAATTGGCAGTCAATCAGACTTAAAACAATTTCAGCCTACTTTTTGCTTCACCCAGGACTGCCTGGCTCGGAGAAGATGCACCGTAGTTATTTGCTACATGCAAAGATAAAACAAAGATTCACAGGCAGAATTGCCCGTGGTCCTACAGCAAACCAGTGACAAACACAGGGGTAAAGCCCAGGTGTTAAGCCTTGTAATCGGAATCTTTCCCCCGTTCCATACTCTCTGGCTTCAACATGGTGATGACAGTAACAGTGGTAGTGATGATGAAGGTGGTGGTGGGGATGATGGTGGTGACGATGGCAGTCAAAATGACGATGTGGTGCTAATGACAATGATGATGGCTAAGGTGGTTACAGCAGCGACGGTGGTGATGCTGGTGGAAGTGTGGTGATGATGACCGCAATGATGGTAATAATGCCTTGATGTGATCACGAAGACAGAGCCCCCTTCTCTCAAAGAACTCTCTTTAGGAATGCATGGCTTATTCCAATAATTTCGGCTCTACTCCTTAACTTTGGAATGATTCAGTATCTGAGACCTGACCCTAATATTTCTTCAGCAGCAGAAATCAAACCTCGAGAGGCAGCCATGAACATGTACTGCTCAGAACTCCTGTTTTGATGAGCATATGAAAAGATGGCTCCAGCTGTTACCCTGCTGGATCTACCACAGTGTTTGTGCTGAGGCCATGCTTCCCAGGGGCTGCTGCAGCCAATGATGGAGCCCAGCAGGGGCACTAATGCTGGTCCATTCCTGGAGATGCAGGACTTTTTGTCCAGCTGACTGTCGCAAGGGACTCCCCACGAGACCCCTTGTTCTGACTGAGACTTTGTTGTACCTGCACTGCAGTCTCAGACCCTTCCTCTCGTGCTCCTACCTTCCTTCCATCCTTCACAGGAGGGAGATCTGCACTGCCATATGAAGGCTCATCTCACCTTCTCTAATCCCTTTCTTTTATTATTCACAGGCACCGCCCCAATAAATCTCTTTCATGCCCACTCCTGTCTTCCAAGCTTCACAGAAGACCCAAACTCCTAAACCTAAATGATCAAACTGGGTAATACTATTGTGGTACAGATAAAATAATAGACGAAGTACTTTTAAAATGAGATTCGTTTTCTTCTCTGACTTACAAACTGTCTCTAAGGACGATTCTGGGCTGGAATGTATTGTATGCTTTGAGTCAGGAATTAAAGTTCCCCTTTGGAAGATTAAATCCTTGCTAGGGACTTGAAATGGAGCAGAGAGATGGGAGGAAGGCAGGGGGGAGGCCCAGGACAAAGACCTTGAGACAGGATGAGCTTGCTATGTTCCTGGGATGGGGAGTTGCCCTCAGTGAGTGGAGTGGAGGAGAAGAGAAGCTAAAGCTGAACACGAGAAGGGGGAGAGGTGGGGACTGGGAAGCCAAGGAGAGGACCTGAGATTTGATAAGACAAGAAAAGAGGTGACACAGAAGACTCTCAATGGGGCAGGAAGTGGTGTTGTAGAGCAGCAGGGTAAGAGGCCACCTGAGGCTGCTGGGCTCATCCGACCAAGCACCGACGAGAGCAGAGATTGAAGTGGTAGGTGTAGCATCAGTGCAAAAGACACATTGAGAAAGAACGAATCTGTCATGTCATCTCACTGGATTGGAGCATTAGAGAGGAAGTGAGGGGTGCAAGGGGCTTCCAGTCTGGAGAGCAGAGACAGGTACCTCTAACAGGAACAAGCTGTTTGAACAGAGCAAGTACCATGAGTTGGATTTGGTCCTGTTTTTTTCCAGTCGTCATGTCTACCAGGGACTTGACAACGCGGGTCTGGAAGGCAAAGAAGCAAACGAGCTCTCCTCCAAGGGTGACGGAGGGTGTGCTACAGAGGCTGCAACAGAGCAAGTGGTTCTCGGGAAGCAGCCACGGTGGCGGCTGCGGGCAAGGCTGCAGCTGAGCCAGCGACAGAGGGCGAGTGAGCTGGGAGGCAGGAAGCTACAAAGGACAGAGTCGCCTATAACCAGGGGAGTCCTGAAAGCTGGATCTGATACCCCATGTCCCTCCTTAGCCTCCTGGCCTGACGGCTGTCCATGCTGGCCCTGAGGGGAAGTGGGCACAGGCGTCTGGGGGTTCCTCACAACCGCAGAGGGGCACGCCAGAACAGAGGGGTGACATTCTGGCGGAGCTTGGAACGGCGGAGCCTGCCACGGGGGCGGCCTCCCACAGGCTGCTCCTGTGGTCCAGTGGACACGTCGCTCTCCTGGGGTCAGCGCCGGGGCGGCAGCAGCCTCATGTGAGGTGGTGCTGCTGGCATCTGCTTCCCTGGAACAGGGACTAGGAAAACAGATGACCTCAGGCTGAAAGCTCTCAGGATCATTGCTCAGAAGAGGGCGGAAAAGACGAGGCTAAAAATACATACAGACCCAAATTCTCTACCTCTCCGGAAAAATTCCAGGCAGAGTGTCCTACAAATGTGTCTGACGCAGGCCCCTGCCATCGGCTGTTCCCACACCAGCCTTTTCCTCACACTCTTCTCTGGCTTGCGCACCTGCCCTCCACCCAGGCCTGGCTTCTGTCCATCCCTGTGCAGGCTGGGCTTATTCCTACCTCACGCCTCTGCCTCTGTCCTCCCCTCCACCTCGGGCACCACTCTCCTCTGCCCACCCTTGGAAGAGAGCTTACCCCCAAATTGTCTGGGACTCATTTCCCAGATCCCCTGGAACCTTCTCCAGGGAGCCTCCCAGGCCACTTCCCACTTCCTAGTTCCTGGACCAAGAATCTGAACCACACAACTCACTATCAGATGGCCTGCCTTTCCCTCCACTTCTGAAGATTAGACTGACCTCTTTATAGCCATAATAAAATCTTCCTAATAGAGGCAGGGAGAGGAGGGCTTCTGCATCTTTTCCTTCCATATCCAAAAGCACCCAGTCTAAAATTAAGTACATAGCAGGTGCTTAATAAATGTTTGTAATCAATCGAATAAGTAGAAAGGCTTTGTCCATTTGAATATACTTAGCTTCTTAGTGATAGGAATGACAGGCTGGGGAGGAAACTTGGAGGGTATATAGAATAGGGGAGGGATGGGAGCTTTATCCCACTGTGTGTGTGTGTGTGTGTGTGTACACGTGTGCACGCGTGTGCACACGAGCATGCCCCAGCCCTTTTGTATGACATGCATGGGAGACTCTGTACTAAACTAAAGGAAAGAGCTAGAATGTTTGAGATTACTGAGTAACTTCTGGGGTTCTCAAAACAGCCCTGGACATCCTGAAGAGCCAGTGCCCCTATGTTTTATACTGAACAACCTAATTTTTGCCCTGAGCTTCCTCACTTTGGCTGGAGACCCAGGAGCTCTGCTGGCAGGACTTGAGAGCAGAGGCTTTGGTTCATTTGCTGCTATGGTGACACTGCTTTTTTTCTTCGGTGCTGGGGGTGAGGATACATGGAGTCTGTGTCTAATGGCTGGTCCATGTTTTACAACTGCCTTTCTCCTAGTACCCTCTCCTTCCTACTGCCTCTGTCCAACTGCCTCCTCCTAATCCGGGTATCTTTGAACCACAGAAGCCCTGAGCCTAGTATAAAATCTGACCTCAGTAAGTACCCCCAAAGATGCGGGTGGATGGAAGAGAGGAAGGGAGAGAAGGAGGGAGGATGGGAGAAGAAAATTCGTTTTCAGATCTAAAACTTCTGGCAGAAGGATAGTAAAGTTTAAAAAAAAAAAGGAATAAAATATGTCTACTTTCTGTAGCACAGCTACACAATCCGCACAGTGCCTCAAAAGGACATCGACTGATGGCAGTTTTAACAAAGTGACTGTAGATTACAGTCAAAACAGTAAGCATTATGATATGCATAGGAAGACCCAAGATTCAGACCCCCACAGTTCAGCTTGACACACAGAGGGGGGATGCCCGCTCCAGCTTCTCTCCAACCTAGAGAATGTCAGGGGGAGCAATCTGGGACCTTGATCTCATCTCCCTTTTATCTGCCCCTTTCTAGAAGAGCTGCCCATCTGGTCAGGGCTGGACACTCCCCTCTGGCCAGGTTTCACAAAGGATGGCCTTACTCAGGTACCACTCTCTTCTCTCCTTCACGTCCTGGGACTGTTTTCCTAGGCAGGCCCGGCCAGCCTCCTGCCTACTCTCATTTCCTATGCTATAACCTGGCTCCCAGGGGCAAAGGCAGTCATGTCCTTCACAGCTTGCCTGTGGCTGGGTACACAAGGCATTCCCAGCTTATAGAGGGCCAGGGGAGTGGACACAAAGTCTGCCACACAGGGCCAACACACCGAGACACAGACTTGGGAACAGGAAGTTCCTGTTGGGCTTCCAGGCGAGGCTCCTTCCCAGCCTAGCATATCAGAGCAGCCCCCCCGCCTGAGGAGACACTGGGCACTCATGCAGTGATTAGGAAGCCACTACTTCGTTTGCCCTTTGGATCTTATCCTTATGTTGAAGACTCCCTTGGCAGGAAGGAAGGGAGGTGAGCTGTAGAATCCAGGCTCTAAACCTCCCTGAAACCCCTAGCTAGGAGCCAGCACAAGAGCAACTCAGCAAAGACACTAAAGATATCATTCTCAAGGTCACACTTTCACCATGTTCTGGCCCCACAAAGTTCTGCCCACAGGCAGTGTGATAATGTGAAGAAAACAGGCTGGGAGAGAGGAGACTTGAGACTTCATCCTGGCTCAGCCACCAGGGGAATCCCTCCTCCTCCACAGCCTTGGTCTCCTTGAAGGAGGAATGAGAAGATGGGTCTAGAAGACCCCAGAGGCCCTCACAGCCTCTCATGTTAAGCATCTTCATGGGCGGAATTTGGTTTGATGCCTGTAGCCTTGTGTGCAGGAACTTAATGGCAGAGTGCTGAGGTTAGGAGAGAAAACTCACATGTGGGAACCAACTAGAGACAAATGCTAGGCAGTTTGATTGAATGCCTGGGTGAGTGGATCAGACCGGCAGTGCCTGGCTTGCGGGCTGGAACTCTTGCAAAGGAGCTGTACATCCATATGCCCTACAAGCATCGACCGAAGGCTGAATAAATAATACAACTTGCACGTGTATGTGTGACTATTTTTCAAATCATCAATGCTGCTGTCATGAATGAAACACAGATTCACTAGAAAGTGGCCCTGCACGCAGACTGCCTTTCAGTTACTATTCCACTTCTCAAACAGCAGACCTTATAACGGCAACTACTATTTACAGTGAAATAAAACCATAGCTGGGCTCTCCTTTAAAATACTCAAAGGAAGAAAGGTGGGGGCGGGGGAGGGGACAAAACCAGGGTGAATGTTAATAATTATTGAAACTGGATGAAGAGTACATGGGGAGCTATTACACTGTTGTCTCTCCTTTTGTATGTTTGAAATTTTCCATAATAATTTGTTTAAAACAAAAAGTGTAAGGGTGCCTGGGTGGCTCAGTCGGTTGAGTGTCCAACTTCGGCTCCTCAGGTCATGATCTCGCAGTTTGTGAGTTCGAGCCCCGCATCAGGCTCTGTGCTGAGGGCTTGTAGCCTGGAGCCTGCTCCGGATTCTGTGTCTCCTTCTCTCTCTTCCCATCCCCCACTTGTGCTCTGTCTCTCTCTGTCTCTCAAAAATAAATAAATAAATGTAAAAAATGTTTTCAAATAAAAAAAGTGTAAATGCTCTTATGTGGTCATTCATGGAATCTTTTGACATTAAAGAAGGGGTTCTTTGTGGACAGCTGTTACATTGTTAAGGTGGAAAAAGCAGTTATGAAATCATATGTAGGTATGACTTTTCTTTAAAAAGTGTGTGTGTGTGTGTGTGTATGTGTCTGTTTTTTGAAAGCCTTCCTTTCAGACCCTCATGAAGATGTGATTGGCGGTTACCTCTCGGTTAAAGGAATGGAGTGATTTTTATTTATTTTTATTTTTTTATTTGTGTTTCCAATGAACCTACTCTCCCTTTGTTATCAGCCCAAAACTCCATAGTAAGTGCCTTTAGATTCGAAAAGGCTGGGAGGCGCCAGTTTAGACACTCACGTGCCGGAAGAGCCAGGGTTTCAGGGGCGCGGGCCTCGGGAAGCGGTCGTGGCGGACCGCCTTGCCCTGGGTCCTAAGGATGGGCAGGATTTAGAAATCCTGAGGCGGGTGGGAGGACGTTCCAGGCAACACAAAAATAAGTACTTCCTGTCTTGAAACAGTGGCCTTCCCAGAGTAGGGGTGAGACCGGAGGCCAGGGGCCTGAGGGGGGCGTGGAGCAGGGATGGAGGGGATGGGTGGGGCATGGCCTTGAACGGCCATGGGGTTCTGGGAAAAGAGGAGCCTGAATGTCTAGCTAAAAATTGTCCTGGGTATGTGTGTGAGTGTGCACGCGCGTATTAACTGTGGCATTCGGAACAAGGCATAATTGGAAAAACATGACCGATGCTGAGCCACACGCATTTGGGGACATGTGGCTCCGGTTCTGGGATTATTTGTCATTCCTCATTTCAGGAAAGCAGGAAGACAAACGATGAAGCGTCGAACTCAACGAAGACTCAGATGTCACGGAGGAGTCAACGTGGGGCCAGGACCACAGTCTATCAGCAACCACCTCTTGGGGCTGCTACCGCCCCAAGACCAGCCCCCACCCCGGGGCTGTCCGTGTGCTCAGTGCCAGCTGCCAGTCAGGACCCGGGGCCCTCAGCGATCCAAGCTTTCGCACGCTGGGAGAGGGAACACTGGCACCTTCCCAAGGGTTTGCCGGAAGGGAGCTGGAGGGGCAGCGGGATGGAGAGAAAGAGGCTGCATTTCAGGCAAACTGGAGACAATCCGGGAAACTCCCAGAAACCCCGGCACAAACTGCAGAGATTGCCTGGGTGATCCACAGAGGCCTACATGACCTCACGAAGGCCCAGAGGACACTGGCTTCCAAAAGCAGGGGATGTTGATGGCAGGCATCTCTGCACCCCCATGTCCTTACTGGCAATGACGCTGCGGGATCGAGGTGAGGGCAGGGGCTCAGGTCAGACCTCTAGGGGACCTGGAGACAGCGGAAGAAGACCTTAGAGCATTGAAGGGCTAGGCTGGACAGGTAGACTCGTGCTGGTCTGGCTTGCAAGAACCCCACCATTCACACCCCCCTTGAGCAAGGGGACTTGCTAACTAGCTAACTTGCTAACCAGCTAACTAGCACACTGGACTTGCTAACTGCTTCTCTGAGTTAACCTTCGCTCACTCAGGCCTAGGAAACTTAACGGGTAGAACTCTGGCATTTTAGGACTGGATGCAACGCTACCCAACCTTGCTCTGACCTTTGTGAGAACAATGAACATGATGCCTTGCTCTGAGTAGGGGCTCAATGACTATCAGGTCCATTTACTGTTTCCATCCCAACCCTTCACCTCAGGAGGTGGGCCCAGGTGGCCCCCTTCACCAAGAATGCCACAACTTCCTCCTTGCTCTTACAGCCGAGTCCCTTTCCTCCTTCACTCCACCAAAATAAGGTTGGGCTTTTTCAAAATGTTTACTAGGAAACCAAGAAACAAACAAAGCAAAACTGAAGGCAAGTGATGGAGGTTGAGGAACTATTACAGAATTCCAGAATTCATCAACAATCTTAGGTCAAAGAACCCAACCCAAATCCCCCAAGATTTTTTTTTTCTGGAGAAGTGCTTCTTATTTCTTATTCTTATTCTATTATTCTAATCCTCATTCTTATTATATATTTTGCTAATGTTTTGGAACACATGCCATGTGCCAAGCACTTTCTGATGTGATCATGTATCATTTTATAAGGCGTAGAGAGGTTCAGTAATGCCATGGCCATTGCTCCTCTATGGCAGGGGTGGGAGCTGAAACCAGGCTGTCTGACCTCAGAATTTGTGTGCTGATCACTCTCTACCTTGCCTCTCTTTGGCCACATGTTCACATCCTAACTTTTAACCCAAGGCATCTAACATGAGGGAGCCAAGCCAAGGGGCGCACGTGAAGCTTCGAGCCTATTTCTGGCCAGGGGCTCCTCACACTGGCCATGAAAGTTTGCAACCTCTCAAGGAGACAAATGAATGGGACCACCAGGCATTTCCTTAAGTTTGTTTCCTTATGGACTTCAGGTGCACAAAGTTATAGTGACACCAATTCTAGTTCATGGCACATTAGCATCATGGTTCCTACGTGGCCCTCCTTTATTTGTTATTTATATCTTTGTTAATTTGTAAGAAACTGAACATCCACGGACCACCACCCACAACATTACAGATAACTTACAACTACCTATATTCCTCTCCCATCCTGTCCCCCGACCCTATTTTCTCAGAGTAACTCTGCTGAATGTTTACCATTCTCTTACTTTTTAAAAAATGTAGTTTTATGTAGTTTTATCAGATGTATATGTATGTTTAAATACTTTCAGTGTTTTCAAACTTGGGGGATAATGGCTTAGCACTAGCAATTTTCTGAGATATCTTTTTTTTCACTCAAAATTATGCTACTGATTCATCCATGTTATGCAGGTCCTTTCTTGGTTTGCCTTTGATCCTGTCAATAAAAACAAATAGATTTACCAAGATTTTTTTATTACCTTTGCTTCTAATATATCTTGCAGCATTGCTTGAATTAGTTCTTGTTTTAAAAGATACTTCAAAAAGTCTTTAATGTGGGCCTTTTGTGGCCAGTGACTCGAGGCTTGTATCATGAAGAATATTATTATGCATTCACGTGACAATTAGGTTAGATATAAAAGTCTTTGTTCCAAGTTGTTCCTTCAAGATTTGAAACATATTCTTCAGTTGTCTTTTTGTATCTGGTGTTTCTGTTCAGAAATCTGATGTTGGTATGACTCTTATTCCTTTGTAACTGGCCGCTTCTTTCTCTATAGAGACGTTTAAAATGTTCTTTTTGTCTGTGATAATGTTAAAATTTGCTACAGTATATCTAGGAGTGAGGTTCTTCTTCTATTATCAATCCTTTTTATCTGAGATTATTTTTAACCCATGGAAATATATCTCTATTATTCATCAAATATATTCTTCTTCCTACATGTCTTTAACTTCTGCTGGACCTCCTATTATCTGCATGTAAGCACTTGTACGACCATCCTCTGTATTCCCTAAATAGATTTTCTATCTCTTTATCCTTTCCCACAACTTTCTGGGAGACTTCCTCAATCTGATCTTCCAATTCACTGAGTTGTTCTTTAGCTGTATTCATCCCACTATTCAATCTATCCTGTTCTTCATCTCAACTATTATGTTTTTCTTATCTAACGTTTCCAGTTGCTGCTCTCTAAGATTTTTCTGTTGTTGTTTCATAGTACCTATTTTGTGCCTTATTTCCTTAAATGCTTTTAGTTTAAGTTTTTAATCTATTTTTCTAAAAATTCTGCTTCAGAGCAAATGTGTTATCCAATTGTGGTTTTCCTAGTGAGGTGGTAGCACTCCCTCAGGAATTTAGTTATTTTGACACATATGCTGTTGGGGCCTCAGCTACTCTCTGAGAATATGGTGAAAAGTGAAGGCCACACCCTAGTCATAAGGCAGACAGCCCCAGGCACCTGTTTGTCATCATACTACAAAGCAACTCCTCAGATCAGAAGGAGATGGTCTCTCTAGAGGTCATCCTCCAGCCTGAGGTGGGAGAGGGAAGACTGGAATGCAGATCTGAGTCAGTCCCAACATGTTTTCCCCAACTGCCCCCTGAAGAGGGGTCTGTGCACCTCCCTGACACTATCCCCATGGTCACTTACCCACATTCCTGGGCCATTACCTCCAAAATCTGTAACAAGAGGCACACATTGTTTTTCCAAATGTGATATAGGGGAAAGACAAAGACTAAATCTTTGTCGTCATCAGCCACCCTCCATCTTGGCCTTTGTCACACCCAACACACCAGTTCAAATCAGCCTTCAGATTTCCTAGATAATTCTAGCTTTGGGTTTTTTTTTTTTTATGTGTGTGTGTGTGTGTGTGTGTGTGTGTGTGCAGTGTTGGGTATGGTTGGGGTTTTATTTACTAGATTCTGTAGAAAATCTATAGATTTTCTAGGGCTGGTTCTTGGGAAGGGGGCCATAGTGTCCATGAATATTTGCACCTTGGTAGGAACAAGAAACACTAATTTTTGCCTATTTTTTGTGTAGACTCTCATCATTTTCTATATACACATCCTTGAAAAGCAGATTATCTCTGGTTTGTTAGTTTTCATATATATTTATATTATATAATTGTGGTAAGAATATATAACGTGAGTTCTACTTAATTTTTTAAGTATACACTATAGTATTGCTAACTATAAGCACTACATTATACAGAAAATCTCTAGAACTTATTCATCTTGCATAACAGAAATAGACAAGTGGGACTACATCAAACTTAAAAGCACAAAGCAAAAGCCAACTGCAATCTTACTATCCTGAGATTTGTCCCGTTAACAGTTCAATGTGGATAGATCCTGCCATGACTTCCAGGAAGGTTGTAAGGATTGTATATGCCAGCTAGGTGTTTGAGATTCCTATTTCCTGAGATCTACTACTAATCCTGGATAATATTGATCTTTAAAAAGTTTGCCAAACTAATGGTGAAAAAAAAATGTGAGTCCTTGTTTATTTAATTTGTAGTCCCAGATCTGCAGAATGGTTGGGCACCATTTCATATGTTAATTAGCTGTTGGCCCTTCTGTAAAATGTTCATTCTTACCATTTGCCCAGTCTGCTTTTAGTTGCTTTTTTTCTTATTGATTTGTAGACTTTCTTTTTTTTTTTAAGTTTATTTATTTTGAGAGAGAGAGAGTGTGTGTGAGCATGTGTCAGGGAGGGGCAGAGAGAGAGGCAGAGAGAGAGAATTCCAAGAGCCTAACACAAGGCTCAAACCCACGAACCATGAGATCATGACCTGAGCCAAAATCAAGAGCCAGGTGCTCAACTCCTTGAGCCACCCAGGCACCCCAAGAATTTCTTTGTATATTATTAATATTAATCCTATATTATTAATATTAATACACACACTTTAAATATTTTCTCCTGTAAAGTAGCGGGAAGGTGATTTTCATTTAACTGTGTTTGTCTTTGAAAATACAGATATTTAAAATTTTTATGTAGTTGGATCTTTCAATATTAAGACTTCTGAGTTTTGTGTATTGCCTAGGAAGATCTTTCCCATTCCACAATTAGAAGATGAAAAAATAAAAACTCCAAATGATCTAAATAAACATTTCTCCAGAGTAGATATGCAAACTGGACAATAAACACACGAAAAGATGCTCAATATCATTAACCATGAGGGAAATGAAAATCAAAACCACAATGAGATTTCACATCATATCCACTAAAATGGCTATAATCAAAAAGACAAACAATAACAAGCAGAGAAATTTGAACCTTAATACAACTGCTGGTGGGAATACAAAATGTTGTAACCACTTTGGAAAACAGTCTGCCAGTTCCTCAAAATATTAAACATAGAATGACCAGATGATCCAGCAATTCCACTCCTAGGTAAATATATACCTAAGAGAAATGAAAACACACGTCCATTCAAAAACTTGTACAAAATGTTCATAATAGTGTCATTCTTAGTAACCAAAAAGTGGAAACTACCAAATGTCCATCAACTAAAGAATGAATGAATGAATGAATGAATGAATAAAATATGGTATACCCTTACAATGAAATATTATTTTGCAATATAAAGGAATAGAGTACTGACACATTTTACAACATTGGTGAGTTTGCAAAACAAGCTAAGTAAAAGAAGCCACTACCAAAAGATTATAAAATACATGATTCCATTTATATAAAATGACCAGAATAGGCATATCCATAGAGACAGAAAGTATACAAGTGGTTGCCTAGGGCTGGAGAGGTGTTGTGATGGTTGTACGACTCTGAGAATATACTAAAAACCATTGAATTGTATGTACACTTTAAATGGGTGAATTGCATGATATGTGAATTATATCTCAATAAAGCTGTGATTTTTTTTTCATCTGCCTTAAGTGAATAGGAAATGTATTTGCTCTGACAATGTAAAGTCTAGGACAAAGACTAACATCAGGAGGACATGGTTTTTCTCCATTTTTATCCTTGACCTTCTGATGTATAAAATTCAATCTCAGGCTTTTTGTGGTCAGTACATGGCCATTACCAAATAGCCCAGGAGAATGGAGTGTTTTGACTGGCTGCACTAGGGTTACGTGCTTGACTACTGTTACTAAGGAAGGAGCTCCAACCAGATAACACAGACTAAAAGTGGATGAATAAGTATATCCTCATATGAAGCTTATAAGCTTTTTCAATGAGAAGAAAAGGCAACAGATACTGGAGAGGTGATAGATTTTCAGTATAGAGACAATCTAACCATCTGAAAATAATGATTTTTTTCCTCTTCATTTCCAATATTTATGCTACACAATTTTTCTTTTCTTATTGCATAATCTAGGTTGTCCAAAACTATGTTAAAAAAATTATAGCAATAGTATTACCTGACTTTAATGGGAATGCCTCTAGTATTTTGACATTCTGAACAAAATGATTTGGATAAAGTTTGACACTCTTTACCAAGAAAGAAAAATACCCTTCATTTAATTAAAAATGAATGTTGAATTTTATTTTATTAAATGTCTATGGCTATGATTATGCATTTTTTCTTTTACTTGTGTAATGAATTACATGAATAAATTTCTTAACATTAGACAGTTTCTGTATGTCTATGAGTTGCTTTTATAACTGGAAGGGTCGATAAACAGAGAGATATCTTATAAAAAGTAAGAAGTAAGTTGTGGTATTTTTCTATGTCAGGGGACCTCCTAGTTAAGGGAGAAATTTTTACTGAGTCCCTGTGGAGGGCATATATGAGCCATGATTCAAGGATATAGAAAAATAATCTGGTAGCCTGCTCTGTTTTCAGGCCATTTTTAGGCTTTTGCCCTTCCTGGACCCAAAGCACTGACAGTGGTAGAACCATGGAAGAGACAGGCACTCAGAATAGTCCAATCCACCAACTACTCCTTCCACATGGGCCCTGTTAGGGATGGTCATGGGAGTAAACAGGGTGGGTAAACAGGATCAAGATCTGATAGACAGGAAGAGGTATTCAGAAGACAGATGAAGACACTGATGCAGAGAGCCAGTGACTTGCCTACTGTTACACAGATTTTGAGCTCAAGCAGTCTACCTCGCATATCTGAGCTCTTAGCTGCACCACTATATTTCCCTGGAGGCTGATCTCTACTGCTCATAACCGGGCTATAAATATGTTGGAATTGAAAGTTCAGGAAAATAAAGCACCTATTTCCTTGTTCCTGGATCTGCATCTGAGACCTCTTCTGGATCACAGAGCCCTTTTCACCAGGGTTAGCTGCCTGGTCTCCTCTAATACTGCTGCCCAAAACGTCCTCAAAGAATATTTGGTTTTCCCACACCACCCACATTTTTCTAAACAGGGAGAGTTTTTAGGAAAAGGAAAAATTTATGGAAATCCCAGCCAGACTCAGGCTGAGAAAGAATTGACCCCATCACAATGCTCATGCAACTAACAGTGCTTATGTTTAGAAACACCAGAATGGACATCAAAATGAATAGAATCCTCAGAGACCCTCGGGGCTTTGGTAATTCCTGAAAAGTCTGACTTACCTTAGATATGGTGAAGGGAAAGCAGAAAAATGTAGGACAAAATTCAGGAATAGCTAAAGACAATGTTGGGGCTAGCCAGTTCTTCCTAACAGGGGAGAGTGTTGATTTCATAGGTCCACATAAGGAAAAATGCCATTCATTCATGTTTTTGATGAATAATTCCCTAGCTCCTTCTGTGTGCAAGGCAGCTGACCAGCTGCTGGTGAACACAGTAGACATAGCCTGCTTCAATACAGCTTAGAGTCTAATGAAAAAGAAAGTCAACGAGAAAATAAATTTCAAATTCTACTACAAGGGAAAGGAAGAGTGTGCTATGGAAGAGGAGTAGAATGGGTACACACCCAGAAGTGTCATGGGTGAGAAGAAGCCATCTTAGTGAAGAAGAAAGGAGGCCACCACATGGATGAAATCTTGGCAGTAGGAAAGGGCTTGACTTATTCAAGGACCTAGAAGACAAATGCAGTAGGAGCATCATGTTCTGGGGTAGACTCATGTGAGATGACATTGAACAAGTATCAGGGCCAAATCATGCAGATCCTCTTTGATCATGTTAAGGATGTTATATTATGGGTTGTATTCCAAGTAAGATGTGAAATGCATTAGGCAGGTCAATACAGAATTCGATTAAACTTCCTTTTTGTTTTAAATTGCTCTAACTTCTGTGTAAAATGGGTAGGAAAGGGCAGCAAAGGAAATAGAGAAACTAGTTAAAGGGAAATTTCCAGATGACAAATCACAGAAACTTGGGCCGTACTGGTGTCAGTGGAAATGGAGAGAAGCAAGTGGACTAGAGATATATGTTGGAGGGAGAATCAAGAGAACTTAATGATAAAGATGATGTAGGAAATAAAGAAGCATGGAGAAGCCATAAACACTCCCTGGTCTCTAGACAGAGCAACTTGCTGGATAGTGATGCCATCTTAAGATAGGAAAGCCTGGGGGAGGGGTGAGTTTTGAAAAAGTAAATCAAATCAAGAACTCTAATTCAGAGCACGTAGAATTTAAATATCTACATTTCAAACTCTCTTTTCTTTTGGACCACGCACTGGGCCTTACCCCTGGCAAACCCTAGTCTGATGGAAGTGGTGTGGGTGCTAGCAGCCAACCACCAAGGACTCTAACACAGGAGCACCCTGAAAGATCTCATCACCAACTCTTTGCCCAGCCCCACAACGACTGTTCTCCAACCACCCCATTGGGTCCAAGTACCCCTCCCCCATTTCTCCATCTGGACAGGAGGATGGAGTTGACCCTGGGAGTGACTCTCAGTCTCTACTGGGAAACTGGCTCCCAGCAACCTCCTCCCCCTGCGTCAATCCTCTTCCCCTAAATGCTTCCCAGCTTCCCATATGGTCTCCAGATACCCCGCACCCTCTCCCCTGGGTGCAATCATCATTCCTAGGGTCAGTTCAACCCCTTGGATCCCTCAATCTAGGGAGAGCCATGAGTCCATCTGTCATCACCCACCTCCCTGGGAACTGAGAAGGGCAGAGAGCCAGGCCAGCAGGCAGAGCACATCTGTATCTTCTTGCTAGAGTCCAGCTCTGTTGGTTAATCTATGGAAGATCCCAGCTGAAAAGTCTACCAAAAAATGCAGAAATCACTAGTTTGAGCCTTTTGCCCACACACGCCCCCTCCCCGTCATCATTTATGTCCTGTTCATCATCCCAGACCTAGCTCAAAAGTCGCCTCATCTGGGAAGACTTCCTAATTCCCAGGAAGATACAGTCACTCCCTCTCCCCTACTTCCTTGACCAGACCACAATGGCAGGCCTGATTGAACTGTCCTGTTATGCACAACATAATGTAAAAGTCTGACTCCTTGTCTCTCTTTTCAGTTATGTACATGCTATCTAATATGGTTCATATTGGTCACATGTGGCTATTCAATTTAAATTAATTACAATTAAATTGAATAAAAATTCAGTTCCTCAGCTACCCTAGCCACATTTTAGGTGCTCAAGAGCCACATGTGACCAGTGACTCCCAGATGAGACATCACAGAGAGCATTGCCGTCATCACAGAAAATTCTATTGAACAGTGCTGCATTAGACTAAGGACTCCCTGAGGACCAAACTATGTCTTACTCATCTTTGCACCCCTGCATAGTATCTAGAACATAGGAGATGCTAAATATATATGGATTGAGTGAGTGGGTGAGAGAAAAAATTCTGGACACCACATGTCAAGAGGAATATAGATGGCCTGTATGAAGTATGTTTCAAAAACAGGAACCAGGAACTATGTAGGGAAAAGACAGAGAAGACAATTCAGCAAGGGCACGTCAGCCTTTCCAAGTCCTGAGACTAGAATGCTGTTGCCAATGCCCTTCAATAGCACCATTATATTGGCGCACAACTGCATAGGACTGCTTGTTCCTATCAGCCTCTCCTCTACAACACCTCTTTCCACCTCTCTACCAATTCATGAGCTCTACTATCTTTGCAATCCCCTGAGAAGGCTCTCCTGACCA
Source organism: Prionailurus viverrinus (assembly GCF_022837055.1). Taxonomy (NCBI): domain Eukaryota; kingdom Metazoa; phylum Chordata; class Mammalia; order Carnivora; family Felidae; genus Prionailurus; species Prionailurus viverrinus. Next base: position 88,929,340 of record NC_062563.1, on the reverse strand, counting down.
ACCTCCACTTGCCCCACTCTCCACAGTCTGCTGAGCACACTCAGCACTGTTTCAAAGAGCTCCATTTGGCCACTGAAGTCACTGCCCATTTTATGTTCCAGTGCATATGCCTCATATCGATGGCTATTCTCTGTATCAAGTTGATCATCAGACTCCCAAGTGTGTCAGACCTGGCCTGTAAGACCTGGGCTTTCCGGGGGGCAAGAACTCTATTTTAATGATCAAGATAGATAGTAACTCCCTAAAGACTAGTGTTTGTTCTCTCATCAGGCAAAGGACTTATAAAGGACCTTGAGATCTGATCTTGTGGGAACAATTAATCCAGTGTTGTCCACACAGCAGACAAAAAGCAGGTACTTAATAGAGCTCAAGGTGACACTGTTTCTCTTATACAACCTCAAGTGAGCTTTATAGAAAAGTTTCTCCTCAGGGCAAGTGGCTGGCCCCTGGGCAAAGTGAGGGACACTGGACTGAATCTTGAGGATTTGACGAAGCGGAATCTCTCCTCCTCCATTGCTCTGTGCTTTCCTATATCAGCTCCTATTTCAGCACCTTGAGCCCTATAGTCTTTTGTTTTCTGAGAATTCATGGGAGATTAACTGGACAGTCCTGTGGCTCTGGCTTGGCTCTTTAAGGGTTCCTCATTGACCTTAGAGCGATCCCTGTATTCACTACTTCACAGAAACACACTTGCCTCATAAAAGGCTCTCTGGCCCTGGGCCCATTTCTCTGTGGCCCCTGGGGTTGTCTGGAGTTTGTGCACAAGGAAAGTGGTGGTAAAGCTCTGCTCTGTCCTTGGAGACAGTTCAACTTCTTCCCCTATACCTTTCTCAACAACAGGCCCATGGCCCAGGTGGCAGCCCCATCAATGCCAAGGTTATGGATGGTCATATAGTATTTAGAATATCTTTATTCATTCACTTTGTCCTTCCACTGGGCTCTAAATATTAGCCCCTTTGACCCAAACACTATCCCTTAAAGAAAACAGCAGTTGTTCTCTGTCCCATAAAAGAGTGTCTGGTCCTCAGCAGCTCATCTTTGGAACCTAAAGGGTGGACATATACTGTGCCTCATGCACAATCCCTTCTCATTGGTTCTGTGTGACAGTCCTCCTATTAGAGAGAAGTCTCTTACAGTCATGATTTTAGAGGTTCAGCACAGTCCAGGAAAGTGCACTATTGTTATGAGGAGTCTTGTTCGTGCACTGTTTTGTGTGAGGTATTAGGAAAGTGTTCTGATCCTCAAATCTGTATTTTCCCATTAGATGAATCCCTTTGGGTTGAGACTTGCCTTCCTCAAGCCTTTCTTTTTAAATAATGGTATCCCTGTCTCTCCTGAGGGGCTCCTGGGGTTGGGCCCACAGAAGCTCTGTGCATGCCGAATGATTCTATGACTGCTCCTCAAAAAGGCAGTGGGAGCAAGTGACCTTCCTAAAGCCATCCCCTGTGCTCATCTTTCCTCGGCTGACACATCTGAGAGCAGAGGCCGTCTTTCCCATGTTCAGGGCAAAGGAGGGGAAGAGCTGGAAGTCATCAGGGTGTTGTTTTTGCCAGTGGAGCCCTTGAAGTGGAGACAGGAGAAAAACAAACAAACTCATGTCATCTCCCCAGGGCCCTGGAAGAGGTCCCTTTCACAGCCAGGAATGTGACAGGGAGTGAAGTCAGCCAGGAGTCTGCCTGCATGCAGAGGGAGGGATGCAGCAGCCCGGCTGAGGTTCGGAGGCAAAGAGCAGAGAGAAGGGGCCAGAGCTGGGGGCATCCACCACCACTGCATCCCCAGAGAAGGGCAAAGACCCACCAGAGAATGTTGTACCCCAAGCCTGGGAGGGCTCCATGACACAGAAAGATGGCGCATCTCAGTGGAGTCACTTAGAGTCTTCTAGAGGAATCCAGCCAGTGTTCTCTAGAGGCCAGGTTTATGGCAAAGATGCGGCAATAGTCACACAGATAGGCCACTGATTGGCCAGGAAGATCATAATTAGGAAGAAAAAGAGGGTCAGAAGTAAGTATAGAGGGAGCAAAGATGGTCCCAAGGAGGAGACAAGGTGCTAGGGAGGGGAACCAGCCTCAGGCTGAGAAGCAGAGCCAAGAGAGATGAAGTGGCCAAGGGTCAAGGTTATGCTGAGTTTGCCTAGCACTCTGGCACACCCGAAGGCCTCCGCTAGGCCAAAGCTGGACACATGTGCCACACTGCTGTTCTTTCAAGAACCTTAACGAGGAGTTGCTGGCATGTCCCACCCTCACCTCTCTTCCATGGGGCAGGCCACCAGGGAGCCCTGGTCCCCAGTCTCCATTCTCAGCTCACCCTAACTCTTAGGAACCAGGGGAAAGGGAGTCAGAAGAAGACATGGGATCTCCTTACACATTCTCCTTCCTCCTCCAACGTGTGCATTTAGGGTCGCTCATACAAGAGCCACCGCCTTGAGACTACAGGGCTTGGGCCCCACCTGCTCTCCTTTTCATTCTACATCTAAGGGGGTCTAAGGTATGTTCCACTCTGGGCTCCTGCTCTGGGTCCCAGCTCTGTGAGGAAACCAACCAGGCCAATTCTTCTAGAAGTTCACTGTGAATGATCAGGGACTCAATATGCCCATTTGCAAAATGAGACAAATCCCGACCCCTCACCTCACTGGCAGTGGGGGGTTGACACAAAACCCTAGTTGCCAGAGCACCCAGGAAGCAAACTAAAGTATCTGAAGTATTCCACGAGAAAGGCCCCTCTTTGGGGTCTTCTGTTAAAACTGCTGAATCTATCACAGCCTGATCTCAGCCTATCAGAGCTACCTGGTTCAACTTTCCTGTGTGCAGGTTGGGAAGGGTGAGGACCACATAGAAGAAAGGACAGTCTGCGCTCCAGGGAGAGCCACCGGCTCAGCACACACCCCCAGATGGGCCAGCGGAAGGAGGGGCATGAGGAGAGTGGGCTGGCCTTCTGGAAACCTTGATCTTGTACCTGCAGTCTGATAAATACCTTGTACCTGAGACTCAGGATCTGCTCAAACCCATCCCCCAAGTCTGAATCTCCACCTTGAGATCCTCTTAGCACTATTTTGAAGCCAAGACCTAGGCCTTGCTCTTGTGTCTCCTTCCAGAAGCCAGAGCCCCTTCCCTGCTCCCAGATTTCCAACCCCTTCCACCCACTGCTCCCCCAGACTGCCTAGGTTCTCACTAGAGATCAGGTGCGTTCAGGGTGGTATGGCCGTAGACTCTGGGTTCTCACTAGAATGTAAACTCTGTTCAGGTAGAGATCTTGGTGTTTCTTGTTTACTGATGTATCCCATGTCCCTCAAGCAGTGCTGGCACAGGGAGACACCCAATATTTGTTGACTGAATGTGCAAAGGCTTAAACCCACTACAAAAGGATTGGTGAGAAAATGGAGCCCATGAGTTAATGGGAAACAGACAAGGGAAGGCACTGTAGGATGGACACCTGCTGTCTCACCTCCTTTGTCCCTCACCCAGAGTGTGCCCCCTCCCTAAAATGAATCAGACCATCACTCAGAGGACCACTTTTCTCCACCAGCCCGAGTCCTACAGCTCTCCATTGCCTGGTAGGCTCCTGCAGCCCCTCCTCTCCTGCTGGCCAGTGTCACCACAGCCTTGGGAGTGGTCCCCCAATCCTTCAGGCTATAGGCTCCCTAGCCATATGGAGCTCACCAGTCTCCATCAGGTGGCTCCATCCTCCCAGACTGGGGTGTGGGTGCTCAGAGCTTACCCCTGTGCCAGAGGCCCACAGGGGTGAGGAGTCCCAGCTGGACACAGCTCTTAAAACCTAATGACTATTGTAGAGGGATTGAGTTTCTCTAGCCTCCCTCAAATGTGAATCCCCAGCTCCACTGCCCTGCCTCTTTTTCCCCATCCTTAGCACCTCTTTCCCCAGGGGCCAGACCTAAGTCTACTTCCTGCTGCCAGGACCCAGAGAACAGGGAGGCTGCTATCTCTTATCCCCAGACTCCAGACCCCAGGAAGGGCCAGAACCTTGTATTCCTCTGCTGCATTCCAGAGGGAGTGACAGGGAGGCCACCAAGGTGGTCTGGGCTCCCAGGAACAGCCTGGCTCCTTCCCCACCCACCACACTCAGCCCTTCCGTCACCTCTCAAGCTTTCTGGCTCTAAGTTGCCTTCAGGAATCTTGGCCCACATCTCCACACCCTCTCCTCCCACTTCCTCCAAGGCTTCCTCACCCTCTCCCTCCCTGTCAGGGCCCTGAGCCTGTTATCCTGTATCTGGTGCTCCCTTTCTCCTGCTTCCCATCCACACCCAGGCTGTCTTTTAGTAAGGTTCTGCCCTAGCCTGATTCAAGGAGGGTATCCATTTCTCTTTATCAAGTGGAATTGCTGATATGTATTTGTCTAATAATATGAAAAGAGATTTTCTTCTTCTCTTGGCTGTAAGGTACATCCTACTACTTTGAAATTCCGAGTATGCCTAATCATCTTTTAAAATGCAAAACAATCTTTGGGGCACCTGGGTGGCTCAGTCAGTTATTACCCATCCAACTTCAGCTCAGGTCATGATCTCGCAGTTCGCAAGTTCGAGTCTCATGTCAGCTGTGCTGACAGCTCGGAGCCTGGAGCCTGCTTTGGATTCTGTGTCTCCCTCTTTCTCTGCCCCTCCCCGACTTGCACTCTGTCTCTCTCTTTCAAAAATAAATAAGCATTTTAAAAAATTAAAATGTAAAACATTCTTCAGAAAAATGAGGGGTGCTTTCCTTGTGGAATGCTCTTATCTTGATGACCTGAATTTCAAGGGACTTTTATATATTCATATGTTCAAAAGTCACAGCTCTCCTGTTTGCTCATTATTGAATGTACTGTAAAGTAAGGCTTTGCGATCAAAGTGAAGTTTGCCCAAACCTGAGGAAAATAAAGTCTATGGGTCTCTCCCCTGACCCTCACCTGGGTCCCCACCTGCTCTCTGAGTCTCTCTAAGTGTGGATGGCACTTCTTTCATACTTACCTCATCTCTGGGGCCCACTGGATCTTGAAACTCCATGTGTTGAGTTATGGCCTGTCTGTCTGGCTGTATTCAGGTCTCTGGGTGGGACAGGTACAAAGAGTGGCCTCAACTGGTTGAAAGAAGAGTCCCAGGCAGATGTTGGCTCCAGAACGGCCAGCCTAGCCCTGGATGCCCTCCACTCCCCTCCTCACCTGCATAGGATGACCGTGGACTCAAGAGAGGAAGCCCCAAAGCTCCTGGGGGGTGTGAAGGGCACAGTGGAGGAACCTAAATTTCCTGTGGCAGGAACACTGGGTAGGGTGATCCCAGAGGTGGCCAGAGTCCCAACCACCTCACTTCTTGCCTCTGCTCTTTCCCTCCTCTTTCCCCAACTGCTCCAAAATACATCTATTATGGATTTGTTTGAATAATAATTTTTTAAATGCAAACTCTTCTGCAAACTCTAGGCCCTTCTTTCCCTTCCCCATATTAACCTTCTATCTCTACCTCCCTGACCTGTACAGAACTTTATTAAACTGCACAAAGATGGGGCATCTCCACTGCTATTTTTCACTATAGTGAAAAACCGCCTTGTATTTCTCTACCGTTCCTTCATTTGCCAAATACTGAGCAAGACCCTTCCATGTGCAAAGTGCCGGGCACTTCCTGCTTCTGTCTTCTTTCTCCATTTTAAAAGTTAGAGAGGGAGGGAGCCAAACCATAAGAGATTAAAAACTGAGAATAAACTGAGGGTTGATGGGGGATGGGAGGGAGGGGAAAGTGGGTGATGGGCATTGAGGAGGGCACCTGTTGGGATGAGCACTGGGTGTTGTATGGAAACCAGTTTGACAATAAATTTCATATTAAAAAAATAAAAATAAATTTAAAAATAAAAATGAAAGAATTAAAAAATAAAAAAATAATATATGGTTATAAAGTAGCATTAGGGATCCCAGCCAAAGATAAAGTCTGAGCAAGGATAAAGCTGGTCCATCCCAGGCCTGGAGCATGGAACTTGGCGTAGAGTGGAGACTAGATCCCCAGAAGCCTCTTTGAGTAGGAATTCCGGGGGACACCTGCCTCTCCACTGCCGCGCCCTTGCTAATGAAGCCACCGCCAACCAGCCTACCACCTCCCTGCCCCCAGTCCACTTCCACTTGGTAGCTGGGGAGATTTTTCAGAACACAGACCAGATCAACACCCTCCTTGATATATTGGAGAGAGCTCAAAAGACACTGTCCCAATCCTTCTTGTAAACTGGCCAAAGCCTGCATGCCTTATTGGAGCAACAGGGATAGAACAAACCTCAGTTGGAGATGATACTCTAAGCACATTTAGACCAGATTTCCCACTAGCTTGGACAATACCTTTGTGGGATTGGGAAAAGATGTTCCTTCTTCTGGGAGGATGCAGCCCAATAGCAGGGCACAGGCTTTGATGAGTAGAGTCTGGCCTGGCTACATTTCAGCTCCAACTCAGCCCTTGGGCAAGTACCTTTTTATAGGATATGCCTTCATTAAGACCCTGGTACAGAAAGGAGCTAATTTTCAAGCTAGCTAAAGACACTAACCCATGTTCTGAAACCCTGCAACTTTCTTAAGACCCAGTTGGGGCTCAAGAAGTTGTGTCTTCTCTTCCCCCATATGGCCTTTGAAACACCTCTCAGAGTTTTATTTCCTACTCTGGCTCTGCAGACATCTCAAGGTCTTCCACAGGCTCTGGGCACTTCCCCCCGCCCTTAGCTCCTCCAAATCAATGATACACCTTCCCCTACTCTCTCCCCATTTCTGCCAACACCTGTCTTAGGTCAGAATCATGTTTGAGGAGGGGGCTTTGCCATGGGGACAAGGCATCCCCAGCGCAGCATACTCCACTGGGTTCCCATCTATGCCTCTGTGTTTAGTGACTGCAGGTGGGTAGATGGAGGGGGTCCCATTCGGCCAGGGGAAACATGGGTGTGCATTCCCAGAGCAGGGTCCTAGGAACAAGCAGAGAAGCTAGAACTGCATTCAACAGACCAGCAGGAGGGCCCACATAGAGTGATGAAACCACCACAGTATTTCCAGTCTTCAGCAAGGTCTGGATGACCGGTCAGGGAGCAGCTGCACTGCAGCTGGGACAGCTCTGGCCCACCCTGTCCTCCCCATGTCTGACCTTCACATGGCCCCAAAGATCACACTGTCCCCCAAGCCAGCAGTCTGTCGTCAGCATCTTATTTCACTGTATCCCCATCCTCTGGCTCACAGTGCACTGCACAGCTCATACTCCAGCATGACTGGGACAGAGCTATGTCAGTGTGGGCTCCTCCCAACTCAGGTGGCAGATGATAAGCATTCCAAGCCCCATCAGGACTGAGCCTTTGGCCGCTTGGGGCCTTCTCCACACATGGCCACAGCAACCCAGTCTGGCTATACAAGGTTGTGGGTATTCTCGTTGTCCATGCCTCTCTCTCTACCTGCTGGGCTCTTTGCAGGGCAGAGGACCATGCTCTTGGAGCTCCTGGAGACTCAAATCTATGGCTTCTGGCATAAGGTGATGTGAGATCTGTCTTCTCTTCCCTCCACCAGCTGACCAGCCTTTTGTGTGCCCTGAATGGTTTTTCTCTCATTCTGCCTTCAAAGAGGCAGCCGGTGCTGACAGTCAAGGTCCCTCATTCTTTTAACACTCTGATCCAGGCTCTAGTTCATCAATTACTACCAAAAAAGGAACTGAAGCCAGGAATTCTAATCTTCTCAGCTCACAGAATTATTTTCTCAGAAAACCCCTCTTCCCTTAGGAGCTAGGTTTTGGTGTTGAGTTACAATGGGAAGAAAAAATCCAGGCCACGGGGCTTCCTCACCATAAAGATCTGGGCACAGATCTCTGGGCTCGAGACATCAACTTAATTGAAGTCAAAACCATCATGTTCCTCACCCTGATCACCACCACCATCACTATGGTCATGACAACCATTGTCACCTTTGCCACCATCCAATAAATATTACCTCTCCTATCATCATCCACATCTTTGTCACCTTATCCATCGTTTTCACCATGATTATCATTGCCATCATGGACAGACATTGTCACCACCGCCACCACCACCACAGTCACCCCCAGCAGTCATTACTGTCATTCTTAACATCTCCACCACAAGCACTGCCACCATCATACTCACTTTCACAAACATCATCAACTTCTATATCACCACCCTCACCACTAGTTTTATCCTCAACACCACAATTACATGCTCACCATCACCATTGCTATCACTAACAATCCCACAACCGTCAACACCATCACCAGTGTCAACACCCATGACCACCACCCAGCATCACTATTCATCCCACCATCACATTCCTCTTCACGTGAATGAATCCTAGTGAATTAGTGAATGGAATCTAGTAGTGGATTCTATGAAATTCAGCTCTATTCAGAAAACCTTTACTGAACACAATCTATGAGTTCAACACACAATGAATTGTTGAGGTTGAATTAGTTGGCTTTTGCTGCATAATGATCAACCCCCTAAAATTAGTGGCTTAAAATAATAACCATTTAATTATCTAGCACATGATTCTTGGGTCAGATGGAAAGTTACTCTAGTCTAGGCTGCCTGAGCTGACCTTCATTAGGTTTCCTTGTGTGTCTATAGTCGGCTGACAGGTCAGGTAATAACTGGATGAACAAGCCTCACTCATATCTGATGGGGTACCTCAGTTCTCCTTCTCGTGGCTCCTCATCCTCCAGCAGGCCAGCTCAAGCTCATTCACACAGTGGTCTCAGGGTTCTAAGTTCAGCAAGAGGGCAAGCCTCCATTCACAAGGGTGCTTGCCAAACCTCTACGAGTATCATGTTTGCTAATGGCCCAGTGTCTAAAGTAAGTCACCACCAGCTCAGCACAGATTCAAGAGGTGGGGACACAGACTTGACTTCCTGATGGGAAAATCTACAATGTCACATTGCAAGGGCATGGATTTGAGGAGAAGAATTTATGGTCTTTTTACAATTTACCACATGGCTGAGCACAGAAAAAAAAGAGAAGACTTCTTCTTTAAAACTAACAGCAAACACTGCCTAAGAGGGCTCTAATTTAGTGTGACTTTATATCCAGAGGAATGTCCTTGGAGTAGGCAAGAGTAACTGGAGTGACTGGAGTAACTTCCCACCCAGAGCTCAGCCTATTCAACTTCCTTCTAACTGGCCTATTTCAACTTCCATGAAATCTTCAACATACCAGTTTGGTCTTTTCTATCCCAGATTTCCTTCTGCCCTGACTTTCCCTGATCTCTAAGGACCCTGGCTCTTTGAGGGACCCCTTCCCATCCTCCTCTTCTAAGGACTCGCTTCATTTCCACTGGACACATGTGAATCTTCTCAGATGCTCTCAGACCCTCAGACACTTACTCCTCTTCAACTGCCACCACAGTCAACTGACTCCTTCCATGCTTGCTCGGTCTTGCCATCTGAGGTTGACCAGCTACCTTGTTCCTTAGGCACTTTTAGACTTGGAAGAAGCATCAGTATGCACAAGGCAAGATCTGACTTTGTAAGCAGCTGCTGAAGGGGCTGAGTGATACAGTCAGGAAGTTCAGATTAGTCAGCTCTCTATGAGATGGATTTTGAAAGAGAATATAGAAGAGAGCTTCAGATAAAATTATCTCCCCTTTCCCCTTCTGATGTGCACTGTTCTGAGGCACACTTTTTCTGCATAACATGTGGAGAGGTGTCCTGCCTGGCTGATGGGAAGCAAATACATCTTGATAAGCTGTGTCTTTCTGCAACTTGGTCAAGAAGAGTTGGCCAGTGCAATAATGTATCATCTTACATTGTTCTCTGTCCCTTACTGCTTCACTTTTACTTTGCCTTACCCTTGCTGTCTCAAATAAAGCATTAGCACTTAAGCCTTGCCTCAGGCTCTATTTTCTAGAAAACCCAAACAAAGATATCGCTTTAAAGGAGTTCACTGCTAGGAATGTCTTCAGAGGAAGCCAAGGACATCAGGGGGCTATGCCTTTTAGCAACAGAAGGCTCTAGAATTGATAGAGGTTTGTGGTGTTACTGAGAGTAGAGGTGGTAGGACATTCCTTCCCCTCAAAAAATCCAGTAGTCCATTTCCAGGATGCCAGGAAACATGAGGGTCCAAGAATACCCTGTTGTTCCAGCTCACTGGGTAAACAACCTCTTTTTTATTTTTAATTTTTTTTTTCCTTTTGCTCTGTCACAGTGCTCAGACACAGATCCAAAGATTCTTAGTTGTGCAAGTATTAGAACTATTGTCTGATGCTGGTGCCTCTGCTTTATTTTTTTTTTAATTTATTTATTTTGAGGAGGGGAGGGGCAGAGAGAGGGAGAGAAATGAATCCCAAGGAGACTCTGCCCCATCAGCACAGAGCCCAACCTGAGGCTAGAACCCACGAACCGCAAGATCATGACCTGAGCCAAAACTAAGAGCCAGGCACTTAACTGACTGAGCTACCCGGGTGCCCCCAGTGTCTCTGCTTTATATCTGAGCCAATGAGCATGAAATTTCCCGAGTCAAAGGATCACCTAGAAGCTCCTTAATGACTCCCTTGTCAGGTTAGGGTTTCCCAAGGGCAAGAAATATGTGATCCTCATAAAATCCAGTCCAAGATGATTTAGATGTGTTATGAGAACACAGCCTCAGCCATGGGGCCGAGGCAAACACTGTCTGCTTCTCTCTCTCATGTCCACAAGGTTCCTTCCACAAGCTGTGCTCTTCTTCACAGGGTCCAGCTGTCAGTAGAGAACTCACCATTGTCCTCCCCTCAACTTTCTCTGCCAGAGATGGAGGCACATACATAGAATTGTAGCCCCACTTGTCTTTCTGTGTGTGTTCATGAAATTCGATGTCCAAACTTCCAACACAGCTGGGAGACAGGAAAATGCTCACAAGTAACCCCAGAAAGGAATTTATACAATTGGAAAACATTTTCGTTTGTAGAAATGTAAGCCTCCCGCCCCACTCCAATTACTTTGAATTTGGGTCTCCCAAATGTCCCAGCAAACAAGAGACAGGCCATACAATGCTCTAGTCTTAGTATTTCAGAACTGAGACTGAGTGCACGCATCCCTCTCCAGGCCTAGGAGGGGCAGGAGGGGCAGGAGATCACTTAACCCTAGCATCTAGCTTAGAAGTACATCAATTCCAAACCTGTCTCCTGATTAGCCCTCCTACCTTTAAAGATACCCAAGCCTAAAAGAGAAGCAGAGAAAATGTTCCTGGTTGCCCATTTCTACCAGTGGCCCCTCCATTTTTTTCAGGATGTCTCCTTGCACTCACCCAAGCCCTTCTGGCCACAGTTCAAGCTTGTTTCTACCTGCCAGTTCACGGTGAAACTTGGAGCCCTGCCACCATGCTTCATTTGTTGGCTCAGGCTTGCAGGGCACGAGGTTTAGCTGACTCCTTGGAGCTCCAGTTAACACTGAGTTGTACTTAACACTGAAAAGTCAAGAGCACTGGACAGGTGAGGCAAGGTTCTGCCTTCTACCCTGCTTGGCATGTTGTCACCAGGCCCCGCCCTCGGTGGCCAGTAATCTCCAGGGCAACTGCTAGGGTGTGGCTTGGGCTGCTGAGACCCATCCTCAGCACAGCACAGCACGGCGGCTGGGGCTATCCCTAAGGTCATGCGGCACCTCTGGAGGGGCAACCTTTGTTTTCTCGAGTCCACTGTGAGGAGACAGTCCATCTCGCAATGATATTAAGTCCTAAAATACAGTGCTCTGGCCATGGTGGGGCTCTGCAATGCCCCTTCATGTTGAAAACCCCTTGGATCTGATTGGCTTGGGATTGAGGGCAGGCATGAGGATTCTTTCACTTGAGGCCTCAGTTCCCTTTTCCAGACTAATGACTACCTTAGACTACTAATATGCAGCAAGCAAGACATACAAAGACTGTCTTTGCAAGCAAGGCAGCAGGGGGATGGGGAAGGGAAGGACCATCTGATGAGCCTCATTGCCAATCTGATGAGTTTGTGTGTTATTTAAGATACTACTCAGAATGGCCCAGAGAGTGTGGGCAGCCCTGGCCATCCCAATTTAGTCTCAGGTGGACTGAGACAAAACTCATATCTTTTCCCTCTTTCTGGAAAGAAGAAGGGAAGGAGAGAAGGAAGGCTCTGGCATCAGGCGTCCCAGTTCAGTGGCAGCCGTGGGGGTTCTCCGGGCACCACCCCAACTCTCACCCTGCCAGGTGGCTGCTTTATAGCTGTGAATAACATGATATCCATCTCCAAGCAGATTAAACGGTAAGAGAAACTGATGGTCTCTTACTCTAAGAAGGTTCATCAGGACTCCTGCTCCATGTTTCTGCAATGCACTTGGTCTCCTGTCTCAGCTTCACCCCCAGAGCAATATGCCCAGAGGAAGGCAAAGGACCTGTCTTCCTGGATCTCTCTCTTGCGGGGGGGGGGGGGGGGATCATTTCCTGTGAGCCCCCAACAGTCTTCCATCATATCTCATTCTTACATCAGTGACAGGCAAGAGGAAAGGATTATCATGATAGCTACATTAGAGCAACGTCCCGGGACTCAGGTCCCATGAGCACTATAGGTTTTCTCAAAGTGGCTGCAGCAAAACCCCCCAGGAACATCTGCTCTGAGCCTCAGCCTGCACCAAGCAGTGTTGTGGGGAGACAAAGGAAGGGTCCCCACAACCCTGCCCAGGGGCTCATGGTACAAGAATGTAAGACAAGAATGTCATAGAGGAGTAACTACCTAGGCAAAGCCCCGACTTGTTCCTTCTCCTGCTTCAGTCATCATGTTCTCTGGAGCAGGACAACGAGGGCCCTTGGAGAAGGTGAGGCCTTGACCAGGCCTCCTAGAAGCCATTTCACTGGGGCCCAGAGCAGAGGCAGGACTGGGCTGGACACTCAGGGCACAATGTGGAACTGAGCAGGGAGACAGAAGACGTGGGCGACATAAGATTAGGAGGGAGCGGGGAGGCAAATCTGGGAGGAGGGGAGGCTGCAGTTTGGACTTGACCTCATAGCCAAAGAAATTTAGCGATGCTCATCTCAGCCCTGTGTCTGAGCAGGTATCTCCTCTCATCCAAATAATACATATCCATAAAAGATTTTCCCTGTGAGGACCTGGAGGAAGCCAAAGGCCAGTACAGGAGAAGGGAGCAGCTAGGAGGCTGGAGATGGCCTTGGCAGATGGCAAAGGAGCAAACCTTCACCCGTTTCCTCCATAGACCCCCAGGAAAGTCCTGGCAGGGGAGAGGCACCAGCACCCCTACACATTCCCTCAGGTCCAAACTCCAGTGGAGAGAGGAAAACTAGGGAGAGTGTGCCCCCCACTGGTCAGCAAAGACAGGACCCACTGCTAATGCAGGGCCCAGGCCGTCTCCCCCAGGGACAGCCTCCAGGCCATTTGCCTTCCTGGCCCTGGGGAGGGGCGGTGGGCCTCTCCCTCTCTGGATCCTGATCTCTCACTGCTGCTGCCCAGGCTTTGCTCTCATGGTCAGAGAGCCCTTGGCAGAGGCCTCAGTGTGCATGCTCAAAAGGGGGTATCTCGAAGGCTCTCTCCCTCCCCTGATGTTAAGATTGGCAAGTTTCCAAGGATGGCAGGGTCAAGAAGTTGGTCCTCCAGAGGGCAGGAGTTAGGAAAGCTCTAAATGGTGTTCTGAGGAAGGGATTCCAGCTGGGTGGGAGGGAGCACAGTCCCAAGGACTTCCTAGCCCAGACAGCTCCAAACGTGGGGCAAACACTCAGGTCTCCCCCAGCCCAAGTGGGACCTGGGCTCCCTTCACAACTCTGCTAAGCCTCACACAGGAGAGACTGGCAGCCAAGGTTTTCCGGCCTCTGGATTTCCTTCACTCAGGTGTTCAGGCTTATAAGGGACCGTAGGAGCTGAATGAGTTAATTTCTTTCTCATTTACAGGAGAAATCATGCCTTTTATTAAGGTTTCCCCAGACATTCCTAGTCACAATGACGTCCCCTACCACCTTCTTTTTCTTCCTTGCCTAAGCCCCTCCTGTTGTAGTTAAACCTCTGGGACAGAGTGATGAACTGGGCCAAAGGCCACAGAGGAAGAAAACATGGTTCCCATCTTTGAGGGCCCCCCGTCTGAGTGTTTCTGTCCTAAAGAGCCCCACAGCTTCTGGGAGAGACAGGCTATGCCTTCCTCAAAGGAAAAGGCCTGCAGCAGACAAATAATACAAAGTAGAGCAGAAATCATAAACACATTTTATTTCTAAATAATTTTAAAACCACTGGCATTGTAGCAAATTGGAATATATTTCCAGAATCGACTCAAAGAGTTTTTTTTTTTTTTTACAGCAACATATGAAAAACGTCATTTAAATATCCACCAGCAGCTGCACCACATGTTGGGCTCTTAGGAAAACACTTTCTTTCCTTTCATGAAAGTCCCTTGATTAATGTTCCACTTTTCTTTGACACTTTTTCCATAGTTTGGAAAAAAAAAAATCAAAGCCTGCACCATTATCTGGAAGAAAATTAAACTGATAAGATTTAATGTCTGCTATATTCTACAGTGGTAGGCAGAAAAATATCATTTAGGCCTGGGGCCAGATGCAAATGAACATTAAACGGAGGGTACATCCCTGCCTGAGGCTTTTGGGAGGGGTGAGGCTGGGGCAGATGGGGGAGCAGAAAGGGCCCCAACCGGACAGCAGTGGGGAGGGGCTGGTGGGAAGGTTTGCAGGGCCCTCTGGAGGGAAGGCAGAGCAGGACTGAGCAGAGGTGATTTTCCCCAACTGCAGAGTCCCAGCGAGGGGAGGGGGCAGCCACAGGAAGGCCAGCAATGCCCACCTGCTGTGGGGCCTCTGGAGAAGCAGAGATTTTGTGAATGGGGACACCTGAGAAGGCAGCAGTCTGTCCGGGTCAGAGGAGAGAGAAGGAGTGGGAAGGAGGGAGGGGAAAGCAGCGAGAGGAGAAACTGTGCCAATAGAAGGCTAGGCAGATGGAGTAAGGGGAAATCACAGCGTGTCTGGCACAGCAGCTGATGCCATAATTTAAAGGTCAACTCAGTGGAAAAGGAAGGGAAAAGGGGGAGGGGGTGGTGCTGAAATGGCAGCCCGACACTCCCCTTCCTGTGCAGCCCTACTTGGCCTTTTCTCTTGACCTGATGTCCTCTGCATTCTGGGGTCCCCCTCTCCCTCTCCACACCATCCCCCTCCCCTGGCGTGGGCTCTGGAGGCTGCAGACCCAGCTCTGGCCCCTCTTTGTTACCTCACCAGAGTAGAAGTGACTTAAGCTCCCAGAACGTTAGTTTCTTCATTCATAAAATGGGGATGGTAACACCTAATCTCCCTGGCTTATTGTAAAAGTTAAATTGTATAAGGGCATAAATGCTGCAAAAACTCACTAAAAAGTTGCAAATTTTTCTGGGCTTCTCTAAAGAAAGTGGCTTGAATTTGCCTTTGAGGAAAAAAGTGTCCCTTTGTTCTGGGAAGACCACCATTTGGGTAAATAAAAACTAGTAGCCATCATTGGCCCTAAGGCACCCCCCTGTCCTTGGAGATAACTGGTCACCCTTAGACTGAAGGGCGGGGAGGATGACATTGGCTCACTTCCTGCTTTCCTGATGTCTTTACCTAGTTGGTTTTGTAAATCGGTGTATCTTTTAGCAGAATCCACCTCCCCACCATCTCCAACTCAGCTGGCTGGGTTTCTTCTTAAGGAGGAATGTTACTGTTCTCTGCATGGATTTGGGCTGCCTGGTGCCTATAAATTATGGCAAGTTCTTGGGAAGCTATGGAGGTTTTTCTTGGAATGGTTTTTTGCCAGAGGGCTGGAGAGGAAACCCCATGGGCTACAGGAAAGACTTACAAGCGTGGGTTTCAGCTCAGGCTGGGGGGGCTGTCTAAAGCAACTGGACAGGCCCACAGACTTCCTACTGTGGTGCTATTAAATGATACAAAGCCCAAACTGGATCGATATGGAGTTATTCCAGGCAAGGGCCGGGAGACAAGCCCACACTGCCTGTTGTCTTTGGTGTGACAGAGTGCTGGGCAGTCTCGAGGCATTCTTGTGTTCCTGGGCCTGAAGGTGCTGGGGCAGCTCCAGATGCTGAGCTAGAGTGCCCTAGTCACATGGAATTGGCCCAACAGCTGACTGGAGCCCCACTGGCCCCTCACTTCCCTTCCATTATCCCCAGCCGTTCAGTGATTCTGATTTAAAAGTTTTAGCTCAGCCTCTACTTATATGGTAGAGGTTTTCCTGCTTGCCTACCAAGGCAATGGCTTTGAAAGGCTTCAACTAGAGAGTCGATGGATGTGGTCACAGTGGTGTGGCTGGTGATGGGGAAGATGGAGGGTCCTCCTTCAGAGACCCCATCACCGGAGCTGCAGGCAGGCAGCCAAGTTCCAAGCCAAGATACTATGGGAGTGAACCCTTCTCCTGGTCTCTCAGATATGATAAAGTCCTCCTCTCCTTTGGACTAACAGTGACCAGGACATTTCAGCCTCGAGCAGATTTGCTCCTAGGGTGAGCTGTCCAGATAGATGGTGGAAGGGGCCCTGGCCTGATGGCAGGCAAGGATAGAATTGCTTTGCTTCCTGGCTTTCCTCTGTCTTTCCCTGTCCAAGGTCCCTTCTCCTTCCTAGCAATGACTGCTGCTCTCTGCTAAAAGCTGGGGGCGGTTGAGCACGGAGATCTCAGGTTCACCCTGAAGACACGGGAGGGGAGGGTAAGAATGTTCAGGAAGAGATGCTCAAGGTGGGTCACTGCAGGGAGACGAGGATGGGCCTTGACCTAGACCTTGTCCCTGGTTTCCACCTTATGCCTGGCCGGCTGCAAGGAAACTCTAACTCAAGGGCCTTTGCCAGCCACAGGGCCGGCACAAGGAAGCCCCTGCAAAGGGAAGACACTCCCGTTGTCCACTTGAGGGCTGCAAAGAACCTTGGGGAGGGCGGCACACCTTCACAGTAACCACCAGGGGGCTCTAGGGGATGCTATGGGAGCTGCCGCTAGAGGAGAGGCTTCAGTGACCTCTGGCCTGGCCTGTAGCCCCAGAGCAGATGACAGAACTTAAAATCAACCAGCAGATGGTGAGCTCCCTGTCTCCACAGGTACGTGATGGAGGTTGATGGAGTTGTCCTCCAACAGGGGAATCTCTTTCTCATGCAAAGGGTTGACATGGGCCCACCCTTCTCCAAGATCCTGTTGATGTGGCCTGGGGCAAACTGACACTGTGTTCCCATTAGCTGACCTGCACACACTGTACTCTGCCACCAGCCATCCAGGGGACAGTGAAGGCTAAAACCAACCAAGAACCTGAAAGACAAACGCAAGTTTCATCCAGAGTCTCAATCTAGCCAAATGTAGTTGTTGGCAATTCCTTGCAGATAATTAAGGAGACAGCTCACATTTGCCTAAAATAACTAAAGAACCAAAGGAATAAAACCATTAGTTCCAGGGCCAAGGGGGTCTGTAGGTTATGATGTGTCAACTGGCCATTGTCCTGAGGGCAGGGGCAGCCTTTTCCCCTTTGGGAGAGAGGCTTCTCCAGGGCAGGGTCTCTGTGTCCGGCTGGACCCCACCCACCTCATTGGCCAGGAAATGCTCTGGCACCATTTGAGAGCCCTGCTGGCTGGGGCTCCTGAGAGGGGTCACGGCTGTGAACACTGCACCCCTACGGTGGCCCAGGTGAAGGACAGCCCACACCAGCCCCCAGCTCTCAGCAGCATCTGGTCCTCTCTGTGCAGCCTGACCCTAGGACCACGACAGAACGTTATCCCACCCAGGGTGTCTGGCACCCAGCGTGGCTACCAGCTCTTCTCTGGTCAGCATTTCCAAGAGCTAGATGCTTCCAGAACACAAGCCTCCTCTCCAACCTCTGTTTCCTTCCCAGAGCCGTCTCCCCAGCTCCCTGGAGTCCCCAATGTTAACTGAAGCTGCCTCTCTGTGCCACTCTCTGTTTGACTCCTTCCAGCTGCTTGGACCACGCTTCAGCCTGGGTTATACCGTGTGCCAGGCCTGCTCTGGGCACTGGGGACGAAGAAGTGGGCTGCTGTCCATGGACTTCTCATTCAGGCTGATGACAGCCTCAAGAATCCTCTTGGGGCTTTGCTTTCCAGAGACCTGTCCTAGGTCACAGACCCTGGCAGAGTCCAAAGACTATGGCTGAGTGCTGGCTGTTGGGGCAAGGAGGGACAGTGAAAAGCAAGCTTGTCTGGAACAGGGCTGTCAGACTGCTTAGAGTGTCGGCCAGGAAGCTGGGAAGCGGAGTGAGAAGGAAGAGGATGCACCAGCTGCCAGGCTGGGCTCTGGGCTGTCTCTCGAAGTCTGGTTGGGTTCAGAGAGGAGGCATTTTGATCAAACTCGTGCTGAACTAAGCGAGCCTCACATCTGGGCTCTAGCCCACAAGCCAGCGCTCACTCACTCACGTACTCATGCACCCAATCCTCAGTTTCCTCCTCTGAAAAGTGTAAGGATGTCCCCTCCCCTTGTCCTCTTATAGGAATGTAGTGCGGGTCACAGGAGATCTAAAAGCCATTATGAGTGTAAAAGATGTTCTTCTCCAGCTCACACTTACATGCCTTCGGGACAGGGAGCTCACCACCTCTCAGGTGAAAGCTGAGTGCGTTGAGTGAGTGCCATCACTGAGCAGCTCACCCGAAGTGCACCGGGAAACCAGAGAAAGAAGGACTGATAGAGCTCATGGCTTCACTCGGAGACATGATTCCATTAAAATCAAGACCAGGAGTGGACAAAGGACAGACCCCAGAAAGCCAGAAGGTGATGCTCTCTGCCTTTGGAGACTTCCCTGAACAATGTTCTCAGACCTGCCCAAACACCTCCCTGGTCTTGACCTGCTTTACCCTTGTCCAGTGGCATCTGCCCATATGCTCAGCTCTGGGGCCCCATCACTCACTCTGAAACCACACATCTGAAAAGCTGAATGGATTCTGCGTGGTGAGCAATGGCTGCGCATCCTCCACCCCATCTCAGGAGACAAACCCCTGAGAGTTTGAGGAAGAGCCCTCTGGGAGCGCGGGCATTTGGGGCAGCCCAGGGGACTAGGATGAGAAGCAGGCGGCAAAGGCAGGCAGCTGGTTCAGACCCGTGGCAGGAAGTCCCAACCAAGATTCATCCTGGAAAAATGCAACTAATGCTGCACAGCTGGGGCCACTAATCAGAAACACAAGCCCAGAGGTGGCAGCAGGGACAGGCCCAGAGGGCAGGGCCGACAGCGAGGTGATAATTGGCAGCAAACTCTAGGTCCGTCTCCCCACCCTCTCCGGCTGGCTCCCGCTTGGAGACTACAGTCTGAAAGGGGCAGCTAGCTCTCCCCTGCCCTGTCCGCCTGGAGGGGGATGCACAGCTCACTCGTGGCCCGAATATCAGCTTAAACAATAGCTGAAGCCTTGGCCTGGTCTCCAGAGGCTGGAGCCAGGAGTGTTGACCTTCACCTCTGGAGTCCCCTTCCCAGGTGAAAGCCCTTCCCAAAGCCTTGGGGCCTGAGTCCCTTCTCCCCGCACAGACTGGCATCAGGAGAAGTCCTGAGATGAGCCTTTCAGCCCTCAGTGGGCTCCCTCTCCAACTGGACACAGGCTCTGTTCCCTGGGAAAGGTATGAATAGGGAGGACTCCGGGGGTGATGTTATGTATGGGCAGAGAGGTGAAGGATTGGGCTGGGCCACAACCCCTGAGAGTGCCATGTCTTTTTTTTTCCTTTTAATTTTTATTTAAATTTGAGTTAGTTAACATACAGTGTAATATTGGTTTCAGGAACAGAACTCAGTGATTCACCACTTATATACAACACCCAGTGCTCATCACCAGAAGTGCCCTCCTTAATCCCCGTCGCCCATCTAGCCCATCCCCTACCCACCTCTCTGCAACCACCCTCAGTTTATTCTCTATAGTTAAGACTCTCTTATGGTTTCTTTCCCTCTGAGAGTGCCATTTCACTGAGCTCATGAAGCACTTATTAAGCTCCTGCTGTTAGCTGCATGCCAGGCACTGGCTTATAAGGTAAATGTTTGCATTCTGTGTCCTCAAGAGGCTCACAGTCTAATTGGAGAGAAACAAGGAAAGAGATGTCAGCAGAGGTCAGGGCAGTGACAGGACAGTCTCTGAGCACAGAGGGGTAGAGAGAGGCACTGCCCATGAATAGGATACAGGGGCTGCCCACTGGGATCCTCCAGAACCCACCCCTCCAGGGTGCTCTACTGGATCTCATCCCCCCTCTACCCCTTCCCCAAGCTTTCCTCTACCCTCAGCTATATTGGGCTCTAGGTGAGCCCCCAGGGCTACAGAGATGGATGGCCATCCCTGGGAAGATGGAGAGCCTTCTGCGGGGGAGAAGAAACCAGGTCCTGCAGACCTCACACCTCACACCTCCCTCACTCCAGCCCAGACAAATCTTCTGCTGCAGCCCTGGGTCATGGAGCCCCTGGGGGGTTTGCCCAGGTGACAGCAGAGTCCCCCTATCCTCAGGATGAGCCTCAGGCCCTTCAACTTTTCTCAGGCTGTCACCAGCTTGCATTTGCTGGCAGCTCCTCCTGTGGGTAGGACCCTTTCTTTCACTACTCAAACCTTTTCAAGAGGCATCCTGAGGAGGCAGAAGTCCTCTGAGCCTCCTGAACACCCTGATGAAGGCAGCAGGCCGGCAGCAACCTGCCCCTCCCCAACCTTTTCACAAGCCTTACTCCCCTCCCCTGTCAACCCACGCTGTGCCTACAGAATTGACTCTGAAGTGTCAGACTTGGTGTCCAGCTTCCCCTCACAAGTTAAAGAAAGCATGGGAGGAGTGAGGCAGGGGTCTTTGGTGGAGGTTTGAGAAATGGAAGCAGGGATGGGAGGAAAGAAGGGGGATCCAGAGGCCATACTGTGAGGAAGGGGGGTTGGGCATGGCCTCCGGAAGCTGAATGGAAGAAGCAGGGGTCAGAGGTGTGGGAGTAGGAGAGGCTAGGAGGAACCCAACGGCAGTGGCTGGAGCTGGGAGCTGCCGTGTTGGAGGTTTCCTTACTGCCTGACTATTTGCCATGGAATTTCCCGGCCTAATAAAGAAGAATTTAAATAGACCACAAGTTGCTTAATGTTGACTGTATAAATAATCCAAATCCCCAGCTCCCTTTGTTCCACAGGCTATTTGTGTCAAGAAAGAAAGGGGGTGGGGAGGGAATCCAACAGAAGTCACCGCCCCAGATCGCAGGGTTTGGGGACTCTCTGTTCTCCTCCATCAGGGCCCCAGGGAACAGGGGTTGAGGCCTGGGAGGGGGAGATTTGGGTTTCCCGGCCAAGCCTTCTGTTTGTGAGCGTGCACACACAGGCACGTAATCCCCACACAGACACACACATACACATGCACGTGCACATGTACACACGCAGCACATTACCCCCATGCTCACTCATGAGTATACGTACACACATACGCATACGCCTGCCCACTCAGGCAGACTCTAGTCCACATGGGAAAATATGAGCACGTGTGCACACCCAGATACACACAGTGAGGTTCAGCCAGAGGCACCAGGTTCTGTCATGGGTCAGGTCCAGTCATTTCCCTGACCATTCTGCTGCTCAGCAACCCTAGGGCACATGGCTCAGAATAGGGGCCCTTGAGAATCCAGTTGGATATGTGGCAGAGTAGCTTTGATCATACTGAGTCACCTCCAAAGAAGGTTCCTGTTGAAAACCAAGCATGAGCACCACATTCAGAGTCCTCCAGACCCCACTGCTAGCCAGTGACTAAGGACTCCATCCCCTCTGCCCGCACATGTCCAGTCCTGCTATGTCCGCCTATGTTAAGACCTCAGAGGAGGTGGGGGAGACACAGACATCTTTCAAGGTCAAAACCTGGGCCAGCCTGGAAGTTTCTAACCCCTTAGTGATAGGCATGTCAGTAGGAGAGCAACTGGTACCACTCATTCTGCAGTACCCAAGAGAAAGAAGAAGGAAGAGGGAGAAAGGGAGGGGGGTGCAGTTAGGGCAGGGGAAGGCAGGGAAGGAGAGACGCAACAGGGTACCATGGGACTAACTTTTGGCTGCTTCTGCCTGGGGTCCATTCTGACTTCTCCATCCCTGTGCAGACCAGACTTAAATACTTTAGATTTCATTCTCGAAGGTGCTCCTGAGCACACTTGCACACACATCACATGGAGCAGGGAAGAATGGGGTCGTAGGGGATATGGGGAGGTGGAGGGGGTGCCTGGCCTCACGCTTATTTTCAGGTTGGTAATCCCTGTCCTAGTCCTAATTCTGCCTGCTCCCCAAGCTCCAGATTTATCTTAGCCACAACTAAAGCATGCTCCCCACCCACCTGACTGCCCACAGGGGTGCAGCTCAGACTGGAACAGTAACTGCCATTCTGTGTCCAACCCGATTCTGCAAGGCCACATGTCCTAAGAAACCAGTGTCTGGGACTGGCTGAAGCCCAACACCAGGATATAGGAACTTTGTGGGGGTGAGATCAGGGCTCCTACCCCAGGAACCACAATTTAATCCCATGCTAAGAATTAGAGAGTGGAAAAACCACCCCAGATAACCCAGAATATATCAACAGGAAGGAATAAAGAATAGAAGAACCTCAAAAAATAAGGCTCTTGAGTACAGAGGAAGAAAAGCCCCCTGGGATGGAACTATCAGGAATGTTCATTCACAAATTCATCCATCCAGTCATCAAATACTCATTGAGTACCTACTACACGCGAGCACTGTGCTAGACCCTGTGTTTGTGGAATTATGTGTGTGTGTGCATGTGTGTGTGCATGGATCTGGATTTAGGAATGACTCCCCCCGCCCACTCCACCACACACACACCCACCACAAATAAACACAGACTAGAGCAAGATCCCAGAGCCACCCTCAGTCTCAGCCCCAATCCCAATCCCACCTTCCAGGACCAGCAGGGTTTGTAACTACTTCCCCTGAACCAGCATTGGCCCCTGACTTCACAGGAAAGTCATAGGAGTCCCTACACCTTTGCAGCCTCGACAGACTATTCTTAAGTCCATTAAGCCCTATAACCATTTTGCATAATACCCACTTGCCTTATTTCTATAAAGCCCCCAGCCCAGTGCTCCCCGATCCCCTTTTTGGGGGCTGCAGGAATGGAAAGGCAGGTTCTGCCAGTGTTTCCCTTTCTGGGATGGCTGGGAACTTGAGGTCTGGGGCTGCCAGCAGATGGTGTGCATCTTCCAGGCTGCCTGGGAGATGGACGGGAAGGGAAGCGGGGCTGTCCACACGCTCAGAATCTCTGGGCTGTCACCAGGTCCCCTTGATCCTCCTTCCAAGAAAGAAGGGGGAAAAACATGTCTTTCCGGGCCCTAATCCTCTCCACATGGGCGGGCACCATGAAGAGCCAGGGCCCTGCTGCAGGCACGCAGGCTGGCAGGGGCAATTGTCACTCTACCCAAGGACCCCTCCCCCTGACCTGCAGCTCTGTGACTGCAGAAGCTTCTGCCTGCCCTGCCTTCCTTCCAGAGTCCCCACACTGCCTACCTCCTACCCTCGGCCTGGCCTGCGCCTGGCATCCCCTTGCATACTTCTGCCAAAGGGAAACTGAGGCAGCACCAGCTGACAGGCGCCTGGGTGGAAGAAGCTAGGCAAGAAGTGGTTTGCCCTAAGCTGAGGCAGCCCCCTGAACGTGAAGCCCTCCCAAGAGCATCACAGGCGAAGGCGCCCAGGAAAGCTTCCCTGGTGAGTATGGGACCCTTACAAATCTATGTAGTGCATCAAGAGGGGCTCACTCGCTCACTTGCACCCCTGGACACTCAGAGCAGAACTCCAGGTGGCCCTCCTCTCAGTGGTGGGTGACCCCTGGAGCCCCTTCCCTGAGGGGGCTCAGGTCTGGTGGAAACAAGAGCAGAAGAATGGAAGACCTCTCAGAATGGAGCCCTGAAGATCAGTAGGGGAGTTAGGGGGTCCCTCTAAGGAAGGTCTGTGTAGGAAGACTCTCCTCTAAGCCAACTCTGAATCCTTCCCAGCTGGGAGCCAGTGAAAGACCAGTTTGCATGGCCAATGTTGCAGCTTTCTTGCTCCAGCAAGATAGATCTTCTGCCTTCGCCATAGGCTGCAGGCTCTGAGTCTCGGCTCTTGCCATTGATCTGGGTCACATGGGCCCTGGCCCCCCACGGCTGGGTGTTAGTGACCTCTGGAAGCCAGCATGACAAGCATAGGCATGCAAAAACAGCGGATATGAGCCATACCCACAGTTGCAGCTCTTGGCAGCCCCACAGTGGGAAAAGGCCCACATCTCTGCCGTTCCAGCTCACTTGGGGCCTATCATGGATGCCCCACAAGCAGGACAACACAGCCTGGACCCTGAGGGCAGGGAGGAGCTGCCAGGAGACCAGAAGGCCAGGAGGGCAGGCCCTGCTTTGATCTCGGGTGTCAAAGGCCAGGAAATGCAAGGAGGAGTACTTGCTGCCTGGTGTCCCTAGCAGGCACAGGCCCAAACCACTCCTGCTCTCCTCTGGCTAGCCTGGGTCCTAGCTGACTGGCCAAGGGCCCCAGGCAGGGGGTGGAAAGGCCACCCCCCACCCCACCCCTCCACCCCCACCACCAGTCCCCAACCAATTCGACGGCAACTCTTTGAATAAGAGCTAATTCTGCTGATGTAGCATCTTCCTTTTATATCCCCCACCCTGTTTGTGTCTAGTTCCCCTCCAACCCCAACCCCACCCCCCACCCCGGCTGCCCCCCTGACTTTGATTGCCCCAGACATTTGCATGAAAACAGGAACTTTGTGCTCTGGGCTCCATCTGCTCCTGCTTATTTCTCACTTGGAGCTGCAATCCTTGGTCACACATGCCCCCTCCCCACACACTCACCCTCTTCTACGCAGCCTACCCCCAGTGTCAGGGACTGTGGGATTTCTGGTCCCTCAGGCAGGCTAGTGAGGCCTGAGACAGTGGCCTCCTATCCGGGCTCCCACTCACCTTCTGGGGGTCACAGACACAGTGGAACTGGAAAGCTCTGGAGCCTTAAGACTAGACTTCCCCCCTGGACAAGCCCCCACCCCCACCCACCCCATGCCTCTTTCAGTCCCAGAGGAATCTCCCCAACAACCCTGGGAAGAATTCAGGGAGTCCAGGAGGGCCTTCCAGACATCAGCAGCTTCTTGAGTGAGGAGGCTGGGTATATACATCCCAGGATCTCTCTCCTTGAAAGGCCTTGGCCCTCAGGCCCAGCATCCAGGAGTCACAAGCTTGACTAAACGCCATCTTGTGTTGCTTATAGGAATTAAAATGGACAGTACAAAGAAAATCATATTGTTAAATATATGAATAAAAATAGATAAGCCTCTCACAGGGTACTTATTACATGCCAGGCAGTAATGTAAGAATTTTACAAATATTACCCCATTTTTACAAATATGGCCTCACCTATCTTAGACAGATGCTATTATATAGAGATATAATCCTCTCTATACAAGTGGGGAACTGAGGTACAGACAAGTTAAGGAACTTGTCGTGGCTCACACAGCTGGTAAGAGTGACAGAGCCTGCCCTCCTCCATATTCAAAAAACAGTCAGTGCCCAATCAACCCTCTGAATCTCTGCCCATGCTTTGCTCTAGAAGGTTCTTTTTGCTCTTCCTTCCTATCCTTCAAAGACCATTTCCAACTTCCTCAGGAAGCCTACGTGCTCTTGTGTCCATTTTGAAGATGAAGAAACTGAGACCCAGCAGTCACAGACTTTACGTTGAGATCTTACAGGGACTGGGATGCCTTCTAAAACTGAACTCCGGTTATCTAAAAGTGAGAAAACCTTTTTGTTGAGAGATTTTTCATTCCCAGTTGCCCCAAATCAGAAGCCCTCAGAGGCCAAGTGAGCAGGTCAGGAACTGGATTAACCAGTCAGTGTGCAGGGTAGGCAGCCAGGGCCCTCAGAGTAGGGGTCAGCACTGGTGGGCCCCAATTCCTTCCTCTGAAGACTACACCCCCCTCCCCCAGCCAGCCATCAGTCCTACCCACCCCCCCCCCCCAGGTTTCTACTTTTGGCTTCTGCCAGCTTCTGCCCCCAGGCAGCACATTGGCCATGCCAGAGCCCACATCAAGCCAGCAAACCAGAACTTGAGGGCTCTCTCTGGGCCTGTGCTGTCAGGTGGGGGAGACAGGCACAGCCACATGGGCGTGGGGGGAGGACAACAGACCCTGGACTGGAGTGGAGGGAACCCGGAGTCTACTTCCGTCTCTGTATTGGAGCAAGTCATTTCACCTTTCTGGGCCTCAGTTTTCCATTATGTAAAATAAAAAAGTAGGGCTCATCAACCCCTAAAATACTCTTCCAACCCATACTGGATGAAAAAAAGAGAACAACTGCAAACAGACCAACCCACCTGGAATGGAAGTGAGAGAACACACAAAGGCCACATGTGTGTGTTCACAAAGGGGGTGCAGGAGTTCCTGGAGTGAGGAGAGGTGGCTCTGGAGGGCTTCCTGGGGGAAGCGAGCTGTGCACCCATATCTTGTATGAAGGGACAGAAACCAGCTCCGCAATATGTAACTAGCCTGGCTGAGCAGAGCCTGGGGAGCAGGTGAGGGCCTGGTGCACCGAGAGAGGCAGGGGAGGGGGCCACCAGCCCCACAGGAAGCCCCAGCTTGTTGTTGGGTAACTTCTCCTCCTGTTTTCTGGGAACAAGCTATTTGGAGAAGAGGGGGAGGGAGACCTTAAAGGCTTCCAGATGGGGGGCCCTTCTGTCCAGGCCTGCTGCTGTGCCGCCACAAAGTCTGTACAGTGCTTTCTAAGAATCTCAGCAAATGTGAGCGGGGTGGTTCTGGGACTGCCTTCTAAGCTATTCCCCTGCCTCTGTGATTCCCACCATCCCAGAGCTAATGGGGGCCATATCCTATCCCTTACCATTACTCTCTCTTGCTAAAAGGCTGCAGAGACAGAGTTGGGTCTCATCTCTGTTGCTCTCTTCCACCCCCACCCCAAGATGGCCTTTCAGTGTCTTGGAATCCTGGCAACCCCTCTACCCACTTTGTGGGGTCTGTTTGCCCTGAAAGCAGGAGGCCGGAGAAAAGAGGCATCTCCCCAAGTGTGGGAAGGCCACTGGAAGTTCGAGAGAGAAGACAGAACAGAACAGCCTCAGGATGGTTGTGGAGAGGAGGGGCAGGGGCTGGGGTGAGGGGGAGCAGAAAGGCGCAGGGATTAGGGTCGCTGAGAGCAGTGCCCACCCGCCACTCCCCCGGCAGTCTCTCTTGTGTGTGCAGCCAGGACTTGCTGTGCGGTGGGCTCCCACTCTTCTCCTGTGGTACCCTGGGGTTATTCTTGTGCTCAGAGACCTCCCTCTTTCCTCTCTCTTCCCCTCTGACCATCTTGGCCTTGATTCTGACTCCTGGCCAATCCCCACCATCAATTACTCCCTGAGGTGGGATGTTAGGGACATGCAGCCCCATCTTGGAGCAGCTGGCCTCATCTGGGCTGCTCAGGACGGAGCCTTGGAGGGATCACAGAAGGCTTGGGGCATAGACATTGGTGTCAGGGCTCAGTCCCACAGAGTCCCTAACCCCCTCTGTACCTGTTTGGGATTTGTTCACTGGCCTTCTGGTAGTGGGATGGGGTGGGGTGGCACAGGGTGGATAGGGGGGCTAAGCAGTAAAAGGAGACTTTGAGAGGAGGGCTCCACACCTGGGCCTCCAGGTCCTACCCCGGGAGAGGGAAGAAGGGAGCCCCCAGGCCTGGCTATGGCAATGGGCTGGAAAAATGCATCCCAATCCCGTCGGGACTCTGGATTTCAGAAGGAGCAGCAGGTTTCCCCCAAAGCTTACTGCTCCCCACACTGTTGCGACACAAGCCTGTGATGAGAAGGCATTTTTATGAATCAATCAGAAACATATGAAGTACACAACATAAGAATGAGGGACAGAAGAGCAGGGACAGGGAAGAGGGTAGACATGCAGAGCCAGAGGTATCCTATCAGGGCAGAGCAGCTCCCTGACTCGGTCTTCAGCTAGCCCTAGACCCAGCTGGGGCCACTGGGTCCCAACCATGGGCCTTTCCTTAGAAGACTGAATAGAGTCTAAGGTCAAGGAGGGCAAGGCTTGCTGGCCCTGCCGTGACCCTACCTTGCCCTGAGAGCTTACAGAGATCTGAGCCTTAGCTCTAGGGTCCTACCTTGAATGAAAAGGAACATGAGGGATGGGCTCAGTAGGCACCCACCATTGGACAGGGCCTGTCAAAAGTTGTCCAGAGAAGCCATCCCTGAATGAACGAGTGATGCTCTCAGGCACAGTAGAGGATGGACTGATGTTGGGGGTGTGGGGCAGGGGAGCTCATAGGGAGTAGAAGAACCTGGCTGCTCCATAGGCCTCCTCCAGGCCTTGGCCCTTCCCAACAGATGATTCATGTTCAGATAGGGGCTGGTCATGGCTGGCACCACCTTGAGGCAGAAAGAACTAGAGGGGGCCCTGGTGTGTATGCTCCTAGCCTCTACCCCCAATCTGTCTTGCAAGGCCTGCCTGGGCCATTCCACAGGTAGCACCTAGTCCCCCAACCTCTCCCTATTCTGTAGAGGGGCCTCCTGGTGAGCCCCCACCAGATAGTCCTTCCCTCAAGGGCAGGCCTTTGCTCCCTCTGCTGCTCCCACCACTGTGGAACCTTCCTGAGAGGTGTCCTCTGGCCTCCTAGTGCTGGCCCTTTTCCAGTGCTCTCCTGCTGTCCTCACCCCTGCAGCTCCTGGCCCCTCAGCCTCGAATCTGCTCACTGTCCCTCACTCAACATCTGACTCCTTGGCCTACTTCTAGCTAAATCCCTCCTGGGCCAAACCCCCACTGTGCCACTGCCTTCTACTGTGCCACAGACAGGTCCCTGGCCCTCCGTTGCCTCAGTTTCCCCTTCTCCAACAAGAGTTGGGACAGCAGAAACTCCCAGTCCCAGCAGGCTCCATGATTCTGTGAGTTCCATCGCAGGCAATTTGAGGGGTAAATGTATGCAGATGAATATGCAAATGGGCATCTCCAGGATTTATGGGTGGCCTTAATTCCAAGGGGAGGATGTTGCACAGGTGGGGGGGCATTTCAATGAGGCGGCCTCAGTCTGGCTGGGCCCACTAAATCCTGGCCGGTGTCAGCGCCGTAAAGCACTGTGATGAAGGGCAGGCGGCCCGCGGAGGCTACGGTGATTTACAGCCGCTGGAGCCTCCTCCCGCGGCCGGGCAGGCAAGCGCCGTGGGACAGGGACGGGGCAGGATTTATGTTGCTCGCTTCCCCACCCCGGAGGCGGCGGCAGGCAGTCTGGAGAGCAGGAGAGCGGAGCGCCCAGGAAGGTGACTTTCACCTTCAGAGGCGGCACTTGGCTGGCAGAGAAGGGATGGCCGAAGGGGGCAGGAGAGGAGAGCGCGGAGAGGCGTTTACAGCCTGACCCCTGCCCGGCCCCTAGCCACAGTGGTCTCCTCCAGGCGGCCTTCCTGTACTAACGCTGCCCCCTCACCCCAACCCACTGCCCCCGACTGCCACTTCCCCCTGGGGCCCAACTTTCCAGGGCATGGCAAGGTTCAGCCCTGAAAGACTGGAGGCAAGTGGGGTCTAGCGAGTTTCCTTGGCTGAACACAGCTCTCCTTAAGCCTAACCTCACTCACTCTCTTATGCTGGGAAGAGAAATGACAGTCCACTCTGATCTATTTTAGGTAGCCAAAAAAAAAAAAAAAAGGAAGTTGATCTCCCTCAACTTCACCTTCCTGAAAGGTGCTTGCGTGTTCTCTCCTTTCTGATCCCCCCTTGTCTCCAGCACGTAAATGCCCTGGGGTGGGGCACTTGGGGCCACAGGCTCCCCTACACACAGAATTCAACTCCTGAGGTCGCTGGTAAGCTGAATTTTGAAAAGGTAACAGTGTTTCTCCAGTGACTCACCAGAATCTCTCAGAAATGACGGATGTGTCACTCAACCAGGGAGCCCTACTGTGTGCAGGTGCTAAGTAAGGCATGAGAGACAGAAGCCTCAGAAGCAAAATTCTCCTCGTTGTCAGGGCTGCCCAGCCCCTAGCTCTGAGGGCCTCTGCCCCCTGGCCCACCCCAGCTTCCCCATAAACAAACTTTATGTGTCCTGTTCTCATAATTAAAGGAACCAGGCCAAAAGTCCTCAGGTAAAGAAAGGCTCCTTTTGAGGATGTAAACACATAAATCAAAAGGCCTGGTTCCATTGCGTTGTTCATCTACTGGGCTGACTGTTTTGAGCTGGGGCTGTCTCCCTCAAGTTCATTTTAGGTAAATGTGTCCCGGCCTACCGTCCGTTTGGGCCGAGCAAGCAGAGATGCTTCCCTGACCAAAGGCTTCACCTCAGAAACCCAGCAACGTTTCAGACCATGCTGGAGTCCTACAGTTTTGTCTCTAGCTCCTCAGGACTTCTCTGCTCTGGCCATATTTCCTGAGGCGCCCAAATATTTTGTGCCTCTCTTATCTCTCCCCAAACGAAGACCAGACCCAGTTATCGTAAATGCTGTTGTCTCAAGCACGTCTTTGTGATACTGAATTATTCCCAAGAACAAGAGTATGAATGCAAGCAGGGTTCTCTGAGTCCATACAGATGCCAAACTCCAAAGACATTTCTTCCAGTGGGATTTGACCTGAAAATTTGTGCTTAAGGTCTCAGAGACTCAAGGTGCTGGTGGTGGTGGGTAGGGAAGTCACCAGAATGAGTGAGAGGGCTGCAGGGAGGAGGTGAACACACACAAGGTCCCACTGACAAATACATTCACTCTTACTCTCACCTTCAGGGTCCTTTTGTGAGAATTTGTGGGACAAATGCGAATAACTGTGCAATTTGTGTGCTGCCAAAGCCTCCCTGTCTAGGGAACAACAGCATCAAAATGCAGTTCCAGCACCCTGGCCCAGGCCTGAATCACCCCAGAAAAAGGGGCACTTTCACCTTAATTCATGCGAAGACACCATATAGACAAACAGCATCCGTGGTGCCAGGCACTGTGAAAGTATGTTTACTTCATTTAATCTCAACAAAGGTAGATGTGATATCCCTGTTTTACAGGCGAAGAACTGGAAGATGGCAAGGGTCAAGTACTTTGCCAAGCTCACGGGGCTGATAAGCAACGGCAGTGAGATTGAAACAGCATGATGCATTCCCAAACCCAGCTTCTTCCTTCTTGGTTCACTCCCTGCCTGCACCCTCAGCTCCAGCTCTGTCCCTTTACTCTGGCTGCTGCAACCCACCAGACCTCAGCCCTAATCGAAGAAGATTAACAATACCAAGTGTTGGCAAATGGGCGGTTGGAGGGAATGTAAAATGGGACAAGTACTTTGGAAAACTATTTGTGAGTCTGTTCCCAAATTAAACATACACCGACTATATGATTCAGCCATTCCACTCTGAGACATATACCCAAGAGAAATGAAATAATATGTCTATATAAAGACGTGTGCGTGAATGTGGCTGGGCAGAAAGGAAGGGAGGGGCATACAGGGGCAGGAGGGGGCTGGAGAGATAGGCCCACTCCTGGGCTGCCTTACTTCACTCCATTCCTCCTCAATCCAAGTCAAAAGCTCTTGGGGTCCTAAGCCAACATTGTCGGGGCCAATGTGAGTGAAGGGGGAAGCCACCTGAGGTCTGGGAAGTGCTCAGAGGGCCTGCTGGTGACTGTGCCCCAGCTCTGGGCTTTCTGTTGGGAGTGGAGCAGGGTCCCTGCCAGTGGGAAGGGCTGGGCTGGCATGAGGGGTAAGGATGGGAGAGAGGGTGGAGTGGCGCAGGCCTAAGTGGAGAGTAGCAAAACCAAGAATGAGGCAGACAGAGGAATTAAGGCCAACCGGGCTTAAAAGCTCACGAAGTGCCTATTAGCCGAAGGGCTGCAGTATGGCAGCTCTGTGGGAGCCCAAAATTCACCTGTGCCATGGAAATGAGATGCTTATTAAGGGCTCCAGCTGGGTAAGAAACCCAGGCTGGCTGGATTTGCCCCTTGGATGGGTAGCACCAACTTCTAGGCTGAAAGTTATAGGGAACTGATGCTGGGTGGGCAGGCAAGAGTCTGACTCCCTTCCCAGCTAGGCTACGCCCCACCACCCCAACTTCTACCCCATGCTGGCTCTGAGCCCGAAGACTGGAGAACACAGGAAGCCCCTTCCCCTGCTGGCAACGAAAGTCTGTAGGTCCCGCTCTGGTAGCTGGGAGTGGGCAGAGCTGAAGTACCCTCAGGAGCCCCTGGAAGTGGCCCCCTCCTCACCCCTCCTCCTTCTGCCCATGCCCCTGGTTCCCTACTTCTATGTCTGCTCTCTGCTGGGATGGAAGCCTCACGTCTTCTGCCCCCCAGCACTCTGCCCTGGTTGCCCTTGGCAGCAGCCAGGGTGGAAGACCAGGCCGTCCATAGCCCCAAGAGAAAAGACAGTGCCACGGGCTAGTTCCACGCATCCTCAAAATGGCATTAGCTCAACTGGGGGAGATTGGAAGCAGGGAGGGCACACTGATTCCCTTCCCTGAGGCTGATGTTCACGATCAGTTTGGAGTTACATCTGTCACTCGAAGCATTAAAGTGCCTTCCAAAGTCAATCAGGTTCACTTACTTTTCCCACCTACCATTTTGGACAACTTAGGTCAGCAAGGGGAGTCCAGTATCTGCTGGCTTGGCTGTCCTGCCAGGGGAGCACAGAGGAGCAGGACTCCTTGCTGTGGCCGGGACACTGCCCTGACTCCACCCCTGCCCACCCCAACTTGAAGCTAATCTCTCTCATTCTGCGCTAGGACTCCTATGCCACTCACCACACTTCCCACGTGAAAGTACACAGTTCTCAGGTCCAGTTTACGGGGTTTTGCCCCTTGTTTTCAAAAGCAATTTCTCTCTTTGTCCCAAATGTCACTTCCACTGCCCAGTTCAGGCCTGCACAACTTCTGATCAGAGCTCTCACAGTCCCCCCACTCCCCCGCCCGGCTGAGGTCGGCCTGCTTTCCCCCACCCCCCAACTCCTCCCTCCCACCAGTACGGCTGCTCAGGAGAACCATCCACCTACTATGTGTCTGGGACCACAGGAACTGGAGGCAAGGACAGGTCTGTCTTCCGGTGCAGAAGATGGATGTGAACCAACTAGTGCAGCAGAGTTATCCTGCAGTGCAGGGCATGCCCCAGGGGCAGTCTGGGTCCCAGAGTCATGGAGCACATCTGGGAGACTGCATTTATGGAGGACTGGAAGAGGACTAGAGCTCTGCTAGAAAACAGTGGTGTTCTCAGTAGTAAACAGCCTGTGCAAAGGCTCAGAGGCTGGTTATCAAGGTCTTCTGTGCCCTGATCACACTTACTAATTGTGCTGGTCAAGCTCTTATGTCTGTATGTGACAAAAAGACCACCTCAGACTGACTTAGACAACAAAAGGAATGTGTTGACTTTTAACCCAAACTCAACAGATTGAGCCAGAGAAGCTCGACCCAGCAGCTTAACGGACATCACCAGAGTTTCGGTTTCTCTCTGTGTCTTTCTTCTAATATTACCTTCACAAGGTGACCCTCCAGCACCTTCCAAATCTCCCTTTCTATGTAACAGTGACAGGCCTCCCGATGCCACCCTTCTCTATGCCAAGAACATACACCCCTTCCCTTCCCTTCCCTTCCCTTTCTTCCCTTCCCTTTCTTGCTGGGGCTTTACTCACTCAGAATTACAAATCTTTCCTTGAAGCTCATTGGCTAGGACTTGGTCAAATCTCCATCTCTGAACCAATCAGTGAGATCCAGAGAATATGATTCTCTCATCGGCTCAGGCCAAGTCATGGCTCCACCCACCCTTGACTGTATAGGTGAAGCGTGGGCACAAAGAACCTGGTAGTCAGGAGTACCAAGATGGACACAGGGCTGGAGAAGGCACCTGTCCTATGCATTACTGTAGGCTGAGAGGGTCATCTGGGGTTTGCTTCAAACCAAGTAACAAGTCTTGAAAAGGGAGACTGGGAGAAAATGGTGGGCCCCCAACTTCTCCCTACTTTCCTTTCTCCTGATTTATCTATTCCATATTAGTTAAGCTGGAAAGAGAGTGTTAGCTCTCAGCAGTGCAATTTTCATCCCTATATCATCCCTATATGGAACAATCATGTGTGTGGGGGTGGGTGGAGGAGAGAGGGAAAGTGGGAGAGGGGGAGAAAGAGAGGAGAGGGAAGCAGAGCTAAAGGGAGAGAGGACTGTAGGTATATAGTCTCCAAATCTTCATTGCTGGTGTCATCTTTCTTTGGAATACAGGGAAGTGTGGGGATTGAAAACCCTTACTTCCAAATATGAAACAGTCATAGCCAAGAAAAAAAGTACACAGAAAATGTGACGCTGACCTTGAACCCAATGAATGTGGCTCTCTCTGGGAGGCTGAGGCACCTTCTGTGGTTCCATGGCCAATGTGCACCTGGAAAGGAATGGGGCTGTGACTTTGGGCACCTGTTTTGCCCGGGGCAAGGCCAGCCCTTCTCCCCCAAGGAAGCTACAGCCCCAGCCTCTGGCATTTCCTGGGACAGCCTGAGGTGGGTGGGATAGTCTGCAAGGGTCTCAAGCCTTCAGTTCCACAAATCATCCTGTTTTAATGCAAATGGCAATTGCCAAGAGTACAGCATGTTTTCCTGTGTCAGCAGCTCAGTGACTAATGTCCCAAGATAAATGGCTTTGCTTTGCCTTGTTTAGAGTGATTCTGTAATCTTTCCCTCCTTTCTGCTGAGGGGACTCCCCAGATCCTTCCCAAGTGCACTCCAGGGCTGAGGAAGCCTGGGCATCAGGGCCACCAGCTGTGCTGGGGTCATTCCATGTGCAGTGAGAGGCAGGAGCAGGTGAGAACCTGGGCTGAACAAGTCTGGAGCGGACTGGCCATCAGTCCTCAGCAAATGACTGGGGAAGAGCTGAGAACAAGCTCTACATTCAGGCCAGTGTGGAGCTCGGGTTGGAGGGAGGATCCAGAGCACCCAGGACTACGGGGGAGAAATTTGGGTCCTGGGATAGAGACAGAGAAGAATGGGCAAGTAGGACAAGGGAGAGGTCCAATGCCATCTTGTGCCACGTGGGTATTCCTAAACAGCCAGAGATGGGGAGCGGTTATTTTTATTTGTTTACTTTTTGACCAGTGAAGATTTAGGGTTTGGGGAATCTTGGTCCTAGCACCTACTGTCTGTGGCATCTTGGGTGGTATTGTTCTCATTTTACAGATGAGGAAATGGAGGCTTACAGTAGCTAAGCAATTTGCCCAAAGTTCCACACGTAGCTCATGGCAGCCTTCAAACCTAAACCAGGACAGTCTAGCTTCAAAGTCAATAGTGTTGAATGAAGCAGCAATTGGGAGAATAGATCTCCCCAGGTACCTGGTGACTTCTGACCACCCACCTGAAACCCCAGCTCCTCACCCTTCCAGAAATGCATCCTTGCTTAACCATAGTGCAAATGTTGTGGTTTATATTTCCACCCTTCTGCCTTCTGAACACATTTCCCAGTCCCCTTGTGGATGGTGGACCATGTGATGTGCATGACTTTCAGGCCGGAGCATTTCACTGTCAGTGTCAAGCCCTCCAGAGCTCTCCTTTTGTGACAGCAGCAGGCACTATTCTGAATTGCTGCTCCATCAGCCTGGGTCCCACATAAGGACATCACAGACAGGACCCCAACCAACTCACAGTGGACAATGGAACATGAGTGAGAAATTAGTCTTTACTGCTCCAAACCACTGGCATTTGAGGTGTGTTACTACAATTAAACTTATCCCCTCCGGACCGATAGTCTCCCCTGTCTGGGAGGAGGGAGCAGATGAATTCTTGTAGATGTACACAGCCGTGTTCAGCAGAGAGGAAAGACAGGAAACCCATTTCTATGAGCCACACCATCCTGTTTCAGAGAGGCCAAGTGGGACAGAGAGAAATGAGCATCGGGGGGGAAGCAAGGATTCCAAGAGCCCTGAGCCAGAGAGCTTTCAGACTGCAGGGTCACCTGGCCTCTCTGAGGTCAGGACGGCAGGGTCAGGGAAGTCTATTTCACACAACCCAGATCCAGACGGCTGGAGCCCGGAGCTGTCTAGGCCTCATGCAAGAGAAGGAGCTGAGGTGCCCCTGCACCAAGCATCACCAGGACCTCTCAAAGTAGTGGATGGGAACAGATTCAGTTGGGCATCTTTGAAGACAGGTCCAGGGCACTGGTGCCCGGTTACCTGAGTGCAGACTCCCTTCTCCAGGCAAACCTTATGGGCGGTTGACAGGGTCCTTCGTGGGTATGAGCCCTGGAACACAGACTGCTGCAGCAGGGACCGGGCTGCAGCACAGGGGAAGCAGTCTCCTGGAAGTGGGTCTGAGCCCAGTGGAGAGTGTGGGCACTAACCCTTCCCTTGGGTTGTCTTCCCCTCCTTTGACATAAGTTTGCCCATCTCCCATTTCTGAAAGACAGCTACAGGGGAAGCATGTAGACTATAAATTAGCCCCTTTGGATCTGGTGGTTCTGAAGCTGCATTTGAATTGGGAGAGATCCTGGAAGCTGATGCTTACAGGGGATACCTGTAGAAGAGGGAGGGGGCGGTATAGACTTTCCCATAAGTGGCAGCTGCCTGATTGGTGTGATAGAGGGGTGCTTCAGGCCATAAGTGACCTCCAAATATCTTTCCACCACTTCCCTCTTTCCCTGTGGTCAGGGCTAGCCTTTACTCACTCTTTGCCTGACATCTCTTGCCTCCCAGTTCCTCAAAACTACCTCCCCGCCTCCCAAATATGCCTGAAAGATCTCATCAGCCTTCTTTCGCAATGTGCTGAGTTCCTTCCAGAAGACCTTGGAAGGGCTCTGCTACTTTCTGGAGAGGTAGTGAATAGTGGAGCCCCTCTCCCCCAGCCACGACTGGCAATCTGGAAACTGCCTTGGAAGCAAACACTGATAATACAACTGCCTCTTATTGTATCCTCAGCAGAAATGTGCACAGTCAACAGTCCAGCCTTTGAGATGAGACGAATCTGGGTTTCATTCCTAACTCTGCCATGTGCCAGATGTGTGAACTCAAGCCAGGGCTTCAGTTCTGTCAGCCTCAGTGTCTTCATCTGTGAAATGGTGATAACATTAGTCCCCACACTATGATAGCACTCATACAAGGGTACAACAGGCTGAAAGAAGACACAGCCCTTAGCACAGGGTCTGTCTGACATGAAGCATGTATATGTGCTTAATAAATGATATTTAGGATTAGTGTGCTCTCCTGGGTGGGCAAGAAGCAGAGAGACTCTTACAAGTCTCAACAAGAAAGCAGTGAGTTTGCCTGACTCAAAAAGGCAGGAAGAGGGCTGGGGAACCATGCAGGGGCCCAGGCAACAATACCCTAGAAGCATGATCAGCAGCAGCACCCAAATACCCTAGAAGCATGATCAGCAGCAGCACCCAAATACTCAGCACCCTGATGCCAGAGCCCACAGACAGAGAGGAGGCTCCAGAGCCCAGAAGTTCCCCCAACCAGCAGGTCTAGAGCCAGCCCAGCACTACGTCAGGCAAATGTCTGAACCCATTTGTTCAGTGTCCAGAACAGTTCAGAAACCATCTCTGGGAAAAAGTTCCTCCTTAGCCTTACCCCTATCCACCTGTGTCACAGCAATTTTGTTTCTGCTATTGCATTGTTGTGTTGCTTTTTTTGACCTTCAAACTGCTTGTGGGTATTTCGGAAGAAGCCCATGTTGGGCTTGCTATCCAGGCCAGTGAGATTGGGAGCAGGGGCAGTAAGGATGGCCAGGTCCCATTCAAGAGCCCAGAGAGAACTGAAAAGGCACAGGAGAAACCAAAAAGATGTGGCTTTAGGGATGCTTGAAGAGGATACGGCGCCTCCTTCCTCAATCTCCCTAGAGGGGAATTTTACCCAAAAGTGTTCCAACATACATCAGTCATTCAGCTGCAGTCTAATTTGTGTATAAATAATTAATATGGGACTCTCAGGTCAAGAGGCCAACCTCCCACCTCCATCTCAACATACA
The DNA here is from genome assembly GCF_022837055.1 of Prionailurus viverrinus. Taxonomy (NCBI): domain Eukaryota; kingdom Metazoa; phylum Chordata; class Mammalia; order Carnivora; family Felidae; genus Prionailurus; species Prionailurus viverrinus. Next base: position 88,891,600 of record NC_062563.1, on the reverse strand, counting down.
GAAATGTCAGATATGTTTGTTAATTTAATATATATGTATATAACCATGTTGTAGAGAATAAAGAAAGGAAGATATTCACAGGCATATAATCGAGAAGGAAAGCAAAGTGATAAGCAGAAACTGAAGGGCAGCTAAGAGTTGGAACAGAGATGAGTCACTGGTGATAGGGACACTGTGCCAGGACAGGTTCCTGTGTGAAGCCAGGGAGCCATGAGCTTACAGCTGGCCCACCAGGCAAGTCTGGATTGACTCTGCCCGCGTCAGGCAGGCGTCTGGACACACGCAGTTTATCTCAGGCCAGAAATAGACATGCAGCCCAAGAAAGAAACTAAGCCCATGTCCCTGTGTAGATATAAAGTTCAGAACTATTCCATCTACATGGAAAAACATGTAGACAAAGTTGTTCATATGATACCTTGTCCACAACTCCAAACCCCATGGAGCTGGAGCTAAGGCAACCACAAAATCACCCTGTAGGGAAGGGCATTTGACAGAACACTGCCGTGAGAGATGAACTCTGAGAGTTCAACAAGATTATCCATCAATAGGATAGAAGTGGAATGTGTAACTGACAAGCATGGACAGAAAAAAATGCACAAAAAAGCCTGATTCAACAGAAAGTAGGAATGGAGGGGAAGTAAAGAAGCAAAGTAAAGCATGGTAAATAGGAACAAAAATGATATTGCAGCAGTAATTTCAAATATATTGATACTCATGATAAATGAATTTGAATGGGTGAAACCTTTATTAAAAGACAAAATTTTGGGGCACCTGGGTGGCTCAGTTGGGTGAGCATCAGACTTCAGCTCAGGTCATGATCTTGTGGTTTGTGGGCTCGAGCCCCACATCAGGCTCTGTGCTGACAGCTCAGAGCCTGAAACCTGCTTCAGATTCTATGTCTCCCTCTCTGCCCCTCCCTCCTCTCTCTCTCTCTCTCTCTCTCTCTCTCTCTCTCAAAAAATGAATAAACATTTAAAAATATTAAAAGACAAAATTTTGTAATGCTTTTCCCTTTAATTCATATATATGCTACTTATGAGATAAATATCTAGAATTAAGACAGAGGGTTGGCAATAAAGATGTGCAACAGCACACACACACATACATACACACACACACACACACACACACAAATGCTAATCAAAAGGGGACTGGTGAAATATTAATTAGTAGAAGAAACCTTGCATGGAAATGACAACCATTTCCTAGCCTTAAAAAGAAGTATCCATTAAAGTGGTATAATAATAGGGGCGCCTGGGTGGCTCAGTCGGTTAAGTGGCCGACTTCGGCTCAGGTCACGATCTCGCGGTCCGTGAGTTCGAGCCCCGCGTCGGGCTCTGTGCTGACAGCTCAGCTGGAGCCTGTTTCAGATTCTGGAGCCTGTTTCAGATTCTGTGTCTCCCTCTCTCTGACCCTCCCCCGTTCATGCTCTGTCTCTCTCTGTCTCAAAAATAAACATTAAAAAATTTAAAAATAAATAAATAAAAATAAAATGGTATAATAATAATGCCTTCATACAACTAACAATACAAACTCAAAACATGTAGTTGGCAATATTGAAAGAAGGTAACAAATCCATAGTCATAATGCACCACTCTCAGAAATGAATAGATCATGCAGTCAAAAATTGCTCCCATTATAAAATATTTGAATATAAGTATTTGAACAATAAAATTATAGATTTGCTGTAATAGAGCCATACAGTACTTTGCATCCAATAAGTAGAAAACACATATCATTCAAGCATACATGGGTCATTTGAAATACTTGATCTGAACTGCATGTTAAAGCTGGTCTCATCTAATCGCAAACACTCAAAACGAAACAGACCACATGTTCTGCCACACAATAAAAACCCCAAATAAATCATCAAAAGAGGATACTCCCAAAGCCCATATATTTGGAAACAAACAAGCAAAACAATCCCACTGCCAAATAATGTATAAGTTAAAGAGGAAATCATTAAAACAAATTTTGAACATGTTAGAACTAAAACCAAGGAAGATTGAAAATAAGACTGAGGATTCACCTCAAGAAGCTGAGAATAGAATAATGGAGCAAATGAAGAAGAGGAAGAAGGAGAAGGAGAAGGAGAAGGAGAAGGAGAAGGAGAAGGAGAAGGAGAAGGAGGAGGAGGAGGAGGAGGAGGAGGAGGAGGAGGACGAGGAGGAGGACGAGGAGGAGGAGGAGGAAGAAGAGGAGGAGGAGGAGGGGGAGGGGGAGAAGGAGAAGGAAAAAAGGAATAATAAGATGAAAGCCAAAAATAATAAAATAAAAATAAATAACAAAAATAGAAAGGAACAATGAAATAAAAAGTGGTTGTTTGGGAGAAAGAAAACCCTCTAATATGGCTGAGAAAAAACATAATATGCTATACTAATATTATTATATTATTATAATACAATCAAGCAAACATAACTATTGATATAGTAGTGTTATTTGGGGGGGGGCTTCTGGTAGCTGCTTCTGTGTTAATCATGCCTTTCTATTTTTTATATTTCATGATACTTTGATAGCTGAGGCTCTGCTGTCCCAGAGACACTGCCCCTCCCAGGGGGAGCCAGTTCCTAGAGATAGGAAGACTCACCTATAAGCACCTTTCAGGAGCAAACCAACAATCCTGAGCCCATACTCAACCATGTCCTTTAACCACCCCAGGGCCAACCACAAGACACTTAGGGACAGCCTTTTTGCCCCAGATTCTGCTTAAACGATTCAAACTAGCCACTCCAAAGCCTGCTTACTCTGCCCATTCCTTCTTATAGAAACCACAATGAAGTTTCTTGCCCATGCTTTCCTCTCACGCTCTCTGCCTCCTGACTGACCCTGGTGCTTCCCCACATGGCCCTGTGTGGTGTGGCATGCCCCTTCCTCTTGGGAAGGTGAGTCACAAATTATCCTTTCAATGCTAGTCATGTCCTGATCTGTGCCCCTCCATACCAGAATAACAACAAAGCCTACATTTTAAAACAACTTCCCCATAGCTATTCCAGAAGGAGAAAGAGGAGAAGACGCATCAGGTGGGAAATGTGAGAGATGAACATTATCTTTAATCTTATAGGTAGAAGGTCCCACGGATGACCAAACACTATTTATGAGAGAGGAACCACGCTTAAATATTGCCTGGTGAAGTTTTAGGATGTCGGAGATGAAATTTAAAATCTGTTAAGTATTTGAGGGGAAAAAGTTTACATGTCAGGGTAAAGAGGATTGAATTGGAATCAATCTTCTCCTTTACAGCCCTAAATACACAAAGAAATATGATAATCATATAATAATATCTACAAAGCTCCAAGGGGGAAAAGACCACATTCAAGACAAGAAAGCTACGATTCATTTGTGAGGTCAAGTAAAAGACAGTTTTCAAACATTTAAGCATTCAGATGTATACTACACACCCAAACATGTGGAACAATTTGCTCCAAGTAATGTTCCATCTAAGCAAGAAACAAATAGGAAAATTAGCAGAACTCAAGGTTATGAAAACTCAACATTAGCATTGTTGATGTCCAAATGAAATGTCCAAAACATCCAAACTAATGACTGAAAGAGAAGGTACATAAATGTCCAAAATACTTACTGCAAGAGAAAGTATACATAAATGTAAGAAATAAATTCATAATACCAATCTTAATTTTGTGTATCAAGAAAAAGGGGAGGGAGAAGTAGGGAGGAAATTTTAAAAGCATGAAACCATCATATACAAGGGAAATAAATAGATATTTTCTTTTGAGGTTGGTAAAGCAATAGTACATACATGGGGTGTGTGTGTGCATGCACGTGTCTGAAGGAACCAGGAGTAGGCTAGAAATGAAAAGTGTAAACTTTCAAGAAACTTGCAAAGCAAACCTGAGAAAATGGCAAAAGGAAAAAGGAAAACAAGAAAGCATAAAGAGGAGAAAGTATTATCATATGAGACATGTGATTAAAAACCTTGACTCCAGAGCCTCAGGACTAAAATAACACTGAGAACTCCATTCTGGGGATGCCCCCATCTCTCATGGCTGGGTCTACTTTCTCTTCTCCCATTTGTAGTAATCCATTCCCTCTGGTTTCCAGTCTACCTATAGGAAGACGGCCACGGAGCAGGCAGCAACCAAGTGTGTATCCCCTTAGACCCAAAGAGCAACAAAGTTGAGTGAAAATCCTTATCCCATTCCCACTACCCAGGGAGGATTCTGATGGGCCCAGGGTGCATCAGATGCCTATCTCTGGAGCAAACAAGTGTGGCCAGGGACAGAGTCTTTTAGAACTCCCCCAAAAGTGGACCACCTTCCAGGAAAAGGATGGACAATCTACTAGGTGCCCATTACCTAAGGAAAAGCAAAAAGAAAACAATATTCATATCAGACAATGCAGAATTCACAGCAAAAAAGCACCTCACTACCTTAAAGGAGGAAAAGGGTTATCCTATATTGGTAAATTGTAGAAACAAAGGAGAATGTAAGAACCATGAATCTGTGTACACTGAATATTGCATTAAACGTACAAAGTCAAAAAGGTTAAAAATTAAGGAGTAACTGAACAAAACCACAGTGATAATGGAAGGATTAATATACCTTACCATTTCTGAGAGACGAAGTAGACAGAAATTTCATGAGAATACAGGAGAGTTCAAGCCTATTATTAAAATTTTGATTTAATAGATCTATATCAAATGTGTTCTCTAGAAACAGAAAATATGTATTCATTTTAAATGGCCAAAGAATAGTTACAAATTCAATCATATGTTAGGCCACAAAGAAAATCTCATTAAAAATATCAAAAGTAGAAATAGTACTATGCACAAATTCAAACCACAATGCAACAAAAGTAGAAGTTAATAACAAAAGAGAAACAAAGAAACAAAATGAAGCCACTCTGGAGAGTAGGGAAACTTGTCTTAATAGCCAGAGAGTCAAAGAGAAAATCAAAACCACAATTAATGATTGTTTATGAAACAAAGAGGAGCTGTAGCAAAGAGAAAACACAAAGCTCTAAAGAATAGAATGGCTCTTTATATAGTTTTGTTTTTCTCATTAAACAGAAGAAATCAAATGAAACAAGCCTTCAAGTCAAAAGCTTACAAGTAAAAAGCAAAAAAGTGAAGCTATGAAAAGCTAAAGAAGAACTTGAAGATAATAAGAAGGTGATAATTTAAAAATAATAAAAACTATAGATCTGAGAAATTTAAGAGCTGGATCTTTGAAAAGACCATAATTAAGATAACAATAGTGACTGTTGATGGGGCATTCAACTAATGGCCAAGTATTGTGCTAACCACTTTAACATTCACACATTCATTTCAGGATGGCCCCATGTGACAGGAAGTACAGATATCTCCATTTCAAAGTCCAAAAAACTGAGGTCTTGGGAGTTAAATGTGTGTCTCAGATCTGTCCATGCCCAGAGCCAATGCTCTTAGTCATTGCACAATTTTTCTAGTGGGACAAATCAAGGAGAAGACATGGAGACTCACAATGCAATGGAGAAGAAAGGCATACAACCACTAAAGAAGAGGATTTAAAATTAGGGGAAAATACTACACACAACCTGATACTACGGTAACTGTTTTTTCTCTCCCCTCTTTTTTTTTTTTTTTTTTTATTGAAAAGTTTATTTGACACAGTTGGGATCATATGCCTCCTTCAGTTGGGTCTCCTTTCTTTTTCTCTTTCTATGTAGAAATAATTTCAAACTTAAAGGTCGCAAGAACAGTACAGAGAACTCTTTCCCCTAAACCATTGCAGAATAATTTGCCCATGGGATGCTCCTGCACCCCCCAATACTTGAGTGCGTATTTCCTTAAAGTAAGGGCATCCTCCCACATCATCTCAATCTCATCAAAACCTGGACAACAATATGGATTCACTTCTACCATCCAATCTACAGACCCCATTCAAGTTTTACCAACTGTCTCCACAATCTCCATAAATAAACAGGTTCAACCCAGAATCACATGTTGCATTTAGTTGTTATTTCTCTTCAATCTGGAATGATATCTCAGTCTTTTCTTTACTCTTGTTAAAAAGGAAACAATATGCCCAATACGGAGTCATTTGCACACAGCCACCCCCCCACCCCCAACCCCCACCCCCGCCATGACACCAAACTGAGACTTACAGTGTCAACTTACTCTGGGGAATGTGACATTTTAACAGTCAATGTGAAATTTCCCGATCAGCACTAGTGAGGCCATCTGCAGGACAAAGACCATATCATCCCTCTACCCACCACCCCAATCCCACCTCCAAAAATAGATGTCCTGGCCTGGAACAGCCCTTCCTTCTCTTTTGCCAATAACTTCTTTGCCCTGCCCTCCTGACTATAAAATCCTTCCATTTTGTACATCTCCTCAGAGCATTTCTCTACTTGCTAGACGACATGCTACTCAATCCATGAATCACTTAATAAAGCCAATTAGCTCTTCAAATTTACTCATTGAATTCTTATTCTTTGACACTTCTTAACCTTGATACATTTGAAGATGCAGGCCAGCTATTTTGTTGAATGGCCCTCAGCTTGGATTTGTTTGGTATTTCCTCATGTTACATATTTTGAACAAGAACATCATACGCTATGGGTCACATGATTTCAATTTGACCTTGATTACTGAATTAAGGGAGTGTCTTCTACTGTTAAGTGACTCTTTTTCCAAAGCCCTTTGTAATCAATAATTACTTTATGGGAAAGTTTTCTGAGACTATGTAAGTAGTTTCTCAACTACCCTTGTAATATCCACTGATGTTTCTTGGCTGAAATCACTTATTACTACTATGAAGGTTGCCAAATGGTGATTTTCAAATTCCATCATCCCTTCTATGTGAGTTGACGTTCTACTTTTAAGGAAAGGTTTTTCTCTCCTCTCCACTCATATATTTACTTATTTATTTCATCACTGCGGACTCCCAGATTCCTATTTCATTTAATTGTAAAAATCTGTTACTATTCTCTTGTAGTTTGTCAAATTATCCCAGATTTGGCTAGTAGTGCCCCTTCAATCTGATCTCTATGTCCTCTTGACCTGTACTCATTATTCTTTGAGCGCTTTTTTACTTTCTGGAACAACAGGATGTTCTAGGCTCATCTTGTACTCTTTCTTCCCCAGTCCTGGAATCCTCCACTTCTTTAAAAGTCCTCAGTGGAGAAAGGTGCTTTAAAAACACAGATCTGGACAGTAGGTGAGTTCACTGCTATTAAGGTTTCTCAGAGCACAGAGGTGAAAAATACTCATCCGTATCTATCTGTCAATCATCTATCTATCAATCTATCAATCTATCTATCTATCTATCTACTTACCTATCATCATCCGTTTGTGGTAGGCAGCCCCAGGATTGCCCCTAAATTATCCTCACCTCCTGGTATTCAAATTCTTAGTAATCCTCTTCTCTCTAAAGTGAGGTGGACAGTGACTCACTTCTAACAGAATATGACAAAAGTTCCAGTTTCGGTTTAGGTTTATGTCACATTCCAGCTCAGGTTACAAGAAGACTGTGACTTCTCTCTGTCTTACCCACTCGGAAGGAAGCCAGCTGCCAGGCTGTGAGCTGCCCAATGGAGAGGTCCACATAGCAAGGGACTGAGGGCACTTCCAGCCAAGAGCCAGCGAGGAAGTGACCCTGCCAACAACCACATGAGTGAGACTGGAAGCGGGTCCTTCTCTAATAGAGCCTTCAGCCGAGACTACAACCCTAGCTGACAGTTTGATGGCAGTCTTGTGAGTCCTTGAGTCAGAGGCACTCAGCTGAGTTACTCCTAGATTCCTGATGCACAGAAATTATGAGATAATCAATATCTCTTGTTTTTTAAGGCACTAAGTTTGGGGTTACTTTATTACACAGCAATAGAAAACTAAGTACACACACACACACACACACAAGACATGCATTTATTGCTAGATCTCTGCTTTATATTAAAAGCCATGAGTTCACCCAGACCTCTAATTCCAATTCAACACCATAGGATCCACTCTACTTCTCATCTTTTCCTTAACTGTAACACACTTCTCAGAGAGTGAGGATTTGGCTCTCATTATTCTTAATATGCTTACTTATTGGATTGCACCCCCGCCATGACAAGTTTCCTCTCCCTGCTACCACCACCCCATGCAGGCTTCCTCCTCAGCCTGCTAGAAGCCTCACACCCCAAGTTAGAGCCATGGGCACTACCCACCCTGTGTGGACCCCTACCTTGTCCAGGCCCACCCAGTGACTCCTGGCATTTAAGAAGGGAGGAATGGAAAAGAGCAAGGAGGCTGGGAAGAAGGCAGTTTAGAATACCAGCCCTGATTCCAAAAATATAGAAAAAGGACACCGAAATAAGCTTGAAACAAATTGAGAAACCCTTAGAGATGTACCCATCAAACGGTGTTAGGCCCAGAAGTATTTCATACTCTCAGGAAATAGATCATTACTGCACTATATAAACTCTTCCAAGACCAGAGAACAATATAGGAAATACTTCAAGTCATTTTACAAATCTTGCAAAAACTCTGATATCAAACCTGAATAAAGAGATAAAAACTTGACATAAGTCAATAAACTGAATTCAGCAATACATTTCAAGAGTAATGCATGACCAAGCAGATTTAACTGCAGGAATGCAGTGGTGGGTCAAAATTAGGAAATCTTTTCACTTTAAATGAGTAGCTATAAGGACGTAGAGAGAGATCACAGCTGACATCAAATAGAGTTTTTAAAAATTTGGTCTTTTCCAAGACATATTAGGTAAAACTTTTTTGGTTGCAAGTAAAGAATCCAAGTCAAGTTTATTCACGTAGGGCTATCTCATGGAAGTCAATAAATCAGAACTAAAAAAAGAGTAAATGTTGGAAAGGAAAAAGCAAAACTTTTTCAATTCTTTTCGTTGAGAATAAATACTCTAAAAGCAATAACTTTCCCATAAATCAACAATATCCAGCTTGAAAAGCCAATAGGGAAAAATTCCATTTACAATATCAATAAAGGTACCTAAAGTACCATGCAATCTAAATGGGATTGTTTTTAAAATTTGACAAAACAATTCTAAAATTGAGGTAAAAGGCTTAATGGAAGCCAGGAAAAGCTTGAGATGTTGCCTCCTAGACACTAAAAACTTAACATCTCTCAAGTGCTTACACCATACTTAGCACTGAGCTAAGAGTTTCACATGCATTGTGGATCTCTGCTCCTTCCAAAAACTCAGTGAGGCACAATTACGTGTTCCTGTAAGATGTTAACAAAGTTTGCCATTGCTACAGAAGTACTAAATGTCAGGAGTCTGTACTTGAACCCTGGACTCATTACTTCAGAGCTTAAAGTGTAACCACTATGCTAATTAAATATATTACAAAGCTAGAGAAATTAAAACAATCTGGTGCTGACAGAGAATTCAATTGAACAAATAAATTTTTAAAAACATGTATGCCTAAGGACGCCTGGGTGGCTCAGTCAGTTAAGCATCCAACTTTGGCTCAGGTCATGATCTCACGATTCATGGGCTTGAGCCCTGCATCAGGCTCTGCACTGACAGTTCAGACCGTGGAGATGCTTCAGATTCTATGTCTCCCTCCCTCTCTGTTCCACTGCATCTTTCTCTCTCTGTCTCTGTTTCTCTCTCTCAACAATAAAAACATTAAAAAATTTTTAATATGTATACCTATATTATTCCCATCTAAGAATCAAATTACAGATTTACTTTTTCTTATACTTTATTTCTTCCATGTTTTATTATGATGAAGAGTATAAGGAAGAATTTATTTTATCACTTTTTTCAAAAAAAGAGCTATTGGTTATATTTGTCAATTCTACTCTTTTTCTTTGTGTAACTCATTGCTTTCTTTATTACCCTTTCCCTCCTTATTTCCTTTCGTTTCTTTTTTTTCTTTCTTTTTTTAGTTTCTTGCATTGAATGCTTAATTTTTTAGTGTAATAATGAGGCACTTCACGCCCGTTTATTTTTCCAAATGAACTTTGCATTCTCTTTAAGTTGGGAAAACTTTCCATGAGATGTTTATCAGAATTTTATTAAAGGTATAAAATAATTTGTGGTACAATGACATTTTTATGTATTGAATCTTCCCAACAAGGAGCATGTCCTTCCATTTATTCAAGACTTTTCTTCTGTCTTTCAGTAACATTATATAGTTTTATTTCTATGGGTTCTGCACAGTTTTCAATAGTTCATTCCAGGGAAATCTTTTTTGTTTTCTTAACTAGCTATTGCTATTTTATAAGAAAGCTTTTGACTTCATTAACTGAGGTCATTTTGTGACCGGTTCCCTTATGAACTCTCTTCTCCTGTTCCCCAGGGTGTTCAAGGTAGAAAAAAATTATTATATGCAAATTTTGATAATTTCATTTCCTATTTCTTAGTTTCTTCTTTCAGTTTCCTGAATAATCGTATTAGCTAAAACTTCTAGAACAATATCAACTAATAATGGTTATGGTGAGATCTTTGTCTGGCTTACTAATGTAAATGCCTGTTTAATTTTTTAAATTACACTTTTTATTTTGAGGTAATTGTAGATTTACATGCAGTTGTAAGTCAAAAAGAGACTTCATTTATCCTTTACCAGGCTTCCTTCAAGGTCATATTTTGCAAAACTGTTGTTACAACCAGAATACTAACATTGATTCAATTCATCCATCTTATTTAGATTTTCCCAGTTCTACTTGTATTGTGTGTGTGTGTGTGTGTGTGTGTGTGTGTGTGTGTGTGTTTTAATTCTGTAGAATTTTATCATACATGTAAGTTCTTATATCTGCTTCCATAGTAAATAAATGTCAGTTCCATCATCACAGGGAACCTTTGTGTTGCTCTTTTATAGATGCTCCTGCTCCCACTCCCTAACCCCAACCCCCCACTAGTCTGCTAATCATACTAATTTTGTCATTTCAGGAAAGCTATATAAATGGAATCATACACGATGCAAACTTTTGAGATTGGCTTTTTTTCACCTTAATTTCACCGTAATTCTCTGGCAATTCATACAAGTCATTGCATGTAATGTGTCAATAGTTGGTTCTGTTTATTGCTGAGTGGTATTCCATGGTATTATATACCACTGTTGCTTTAACCATTCACCTGTTGAAGAACATCTGGTTTGGTTCCAATTTGGGGCTATGGTGAATAAAGAAGCCAATAATGTTGAACATCTTTTCAGGTGCTTGTCTGCCATCTTTATATTCTCTCTATGTGAAATACCTGTTCATGTCTTTTCTCCATTTTCCAACTGGACTTTTTTTTTTTACTATTAAGTTTTGAGAGTTCTTTACATATTCTAGATACCAGTCATTTTCTCCCAGTCTGTGGTTTATATTACCCCCTTCATATGAACCCTCACAGGGAAAAAGCTTTTAACTTTGATGAAGTCCTATTTATCTTTTTTGCATGTGTGCGTTGATCATAGTTTGATGTCAAATTTAAGAACTCTTTGCCTAGATCCAGACCCCAAGATTCTCTATTTTTTCCCTAAAAGTTTTATAGTTTTTTGTTTTACATTTAAGTTCATGATAAAGCATCAGACAAAATCCAATACCCACTCATGATAAAATGAGCAAATTAGGAATAGAAACGAATTATGTCAACTTCATATAGAGCATCTATTAAAAAAACCTACAGATAACATCAGATTTAATGATAAAAAACTGAATGCTTTTTCCTACAATCAGGAACAGGCAAGAATATCTGCCGTCTTTTCTGTCTGCTTTTATTCAGCATAGTACTGGAAATCCTAGCCCCTGTAATTAGACAAGAAAAAGGAATAAAAGGAATATAGTTTAAAAATAAAACTATCAGGGGCACCTGGGTGGCTCAGTTGGTTGAGTGTCTGACTTTGGCTCAGGTCATGATCTCGCGGTTCATGAGTCTGAGCCCCGCATTGGGCTCTGTGCTGACAGCTAAGAGCCTGGAGCTTGCTTCAGATTCTGTGTCCCCCTCTCTCTCTCTGCCTCACCCTGCTTGTGCTCTGTCTCTGTCTTTCAAAAATGAATAAACACAATAAATAAATAAATAAATAAATAAATAAATAAATAAATAAGACAATCCTTGGCACAAAAACAGACACTCAGATCAATGGAACAGAATAGAGAACCCAGAAATGGACCCACAAACCTATGGCCAACTAATCTTTGACAAAGCAGGAAATAATATCCAATGGAATAAAGACAGTCTCTTCAGCAAGTGGTGCTGGGAAAACTGGACAGTGACATGCAGAAGAATGATCCTGGACCATTTTCTTACACCATACACAAAAATAAACTAAAAATGGATGAAAGACCTAAATGTAAGACAGGAAGCAATCAAAACTCTCGAGGAGAAAGCAGGCAAAAACCTCTTTGATCTTGGCCGCAGAAACTTCTTACTCAACATGTCTCCAAAGGCAAGGGAAACAAAAGCAAAAATGAACTATTGGGACCTCATCAAAATAAAAAGCTTCTGCATAGCAAAGGAAACAATCAGCAAAACTAAACGGCAACCAATGGAAGGGAAGCAAGGATAGAATGGGAGAAGATATTTGCAAATGACATATCAGATAAAGGGTTAGTGTCTAAAATCTATAAAGAACTTATCAAACTCAACACCCAAAAAAATAAATAATCCAATGAAGAAATGGGCAACAGACATGAATAGACACTTCTCCAAAGACATCCAGATGGCAAACTGACACATGAAAAAATGTTCCATATCACTCATCATCAGGGAAATACAAATCAAAACTACAATGGGATACCACCTCACACCCGTCAGAATGGCTAACATTAACAACTCAGGCAACAATAGATGTTGGTGAGGATGCGGAGAGAGAGGATCTCTTTTGCACTGCTGGTGGGAATGCAGCCACCCTGGAAAACAGTATGGAGGTTCCTCGAAAAATTAAAAGTAGAACTACCCTACAACCCAGCAATTGCACTACTAGGCATTTATCCAAGGGATACAGGTGTGCTGTTTCAAAGGGATACATGCACCCCAATGTTTATAGCAGCACTATCAACAATAGCCTAAGTATGGAAAGAGCCCAAATGTCTATCGATGGATGAATGGCTAAAGAAGAGGTGGTATACACACACACACACACACACACACACACACACACACACAACGGAGTGTTACTCAGCAATCAAAAAGAATGAAATTTTGCCATTTGCAACTACGGAGGACTTCAACATAGATGAACATAAGGGAAGGGAAGCAAAAATAATATATATAAAAACAGGGAAGGTGACAAAACAGAAGAGACTCAAATATGGAGAACAAACTGAGGGTTACAGGAGGGGTTGCAGGAGGGTGGATGGGCTAAATGGGTAAGGGGCATTAAGGAATCTACTCCTGAAATCATTGTTGCACTATATGATAACTAATTTGGATGTAAATGTAAAAAATAAAATTTAAATTAAAAAAAAAGAAATAAAACTATCTTTGGGGCGCCTGGATGGTTCAGTTGGTTAAGCATTAGACTTCAACTTATGTTCTCATGGTCCATGAGTTCAAGCCCTGCCTTGGGCTCTGTGCTGACAGCTCAGAGCCTGGAGCCTGCTTTGGATTCCGTGTCTCCCTCTTTCTCTACCCCTCCCCCACTCGCATTTTTTCTCTCTCTCTCTTCCTCTCTCTCTCTCTCTCTCAAAAATAAACATTAAAAAATTTAAAGAAATAAAACTATCTTTGCAGATGACATGAATGTTTATATAGAAAATCACATGGAATCTATAAAAAAAACCTGTAATATCTGAGTTTAGTAAGATTATAGGATACAGAGTTAACACAAATTAATTGCATGTCAATATACTAACAATGAACATATGGAAACTGAAATGTGAAACATGATACCACTTACAATAACCCCAAAGAAAATTAAATACTTAGATATACATATACGCATACATGTACAGGATCTTTACGCTAAAATTTACAAAATGTGGACAACAGAAATCAAAGAAAATCTAAATAAATGTAAACACATACTATGTTTCTTGATTAGATGGCTCAACATAATAAGTATTTCAGCCCTATTAAAACTGATTTACAGATTTAATACAATTCCTGTCAAAATCCCAGCAAGATTTTTTTGTATATCTAGACAAGCTTAGTCTGAAGTTTGTGTGGAAGGCAGGGGCCCTAGAATAGCTAAAACAATCTTGAGAAAGCAGAATGAAGTGTGAGAATCACTCACTCAGTTTTGGGCTAAACATCTTCAAGTAATTCTTTAAAAAAAAATGTGGATCACAGACTCTTACCCACAAAACTAAAAAAAAAAAAAAAAAAAGGAAACACTGTTATCCTTTCTTTGGCAGTTAGTGTTGCAGGTGGTATGAAGTCATCCTGACTTGCAGGTAATCTAATTTTTCACTTCTTGATTCCTATATAATATTTTTTCTTATTAAATATAATTATTTCCATGATATGTCCAGATGAGATCTCTTTTTATTATTTTGCCTAAAAATATAGTGAAACACTTCTGGACACATACTTGGATTCCCTTTTGACTTCTAAGAAGAAAAAAAAAATTGTTTTGACTGATCATTGCCTCTTCCAGTTATCCTGGTTTTCCTCCCACAGCAACACCTGTTAGTCTGTTCTTACCCTTGTACAAGTCAGGGATCTTAATTCCAAGCAACCCAAACTAACTCTGGCTGTGTTAGTAGTGAAAGAATTTATTAAACAGACATTGGGAGTCTCACAAAAATATTTAAAAAAACAAACAAACAAAACAAAACAGCAACAACAAAAACAAGACCCAGGCTCAGAAAATGGGCAGCATAGAATGAGGCAGCAGAAATGAGAACGACAATCATGCTGCACCACAGAACATACCCAACAAGGACTCCAAGGTGCTACCACTAAACCCTGGAGCTGCTCACACCACTACCACTGTGGTACTGGACCCTGGACACTGCAGCTTGTGCTGAGGCTTCTGCTGTCCTGAACCCAGTGCCACCAGTCTCCATGCAAATTCTCCTTAATCCTTTCATCTTTGTGCTACAAGCTTCCTGTTCGAAGTCCCAGATGCATGTGCCTGACTGGCTGACACACAGGTCACATGCTCATACCTCAGCAATCTCCCCAAGAAAATGGAATTCTGGCCTTTTCAGATTATATGTGTGAGACAGTTCTCCCACCAAGACACCTAGCGCGAGAAATTCTACAAGCATAGAAAGGAACTTCTGTTAGGATCTTGCTTCTTTGTCCTCTGTCTCTCATTCATTTTCATCTCTATATCCATTCATATCTTTTGGGACAACCTCTCAAATTTGTTTTCCACATCATGATTTCAATTTTCCATAGTGTCAATTCTGCTCCTCACCTCCTTTGGTGTGGATTTTTTTTTTTTAAGTTTCTTTTCCATCCTTCCTTTGAACTTACAACTCTTGAGTAGATTGATTGCAAAAATAATTCCTCCAATAATTCCTGTCAATAATTCCTCCTAAACCTCCTTGTGCATGCATCCCCTCCCATTAAGAGGTACTATTTCCCTCCCCTTTAATCTGGGCTTGTCTTATAACTTGATTTAACCAATAGCATTGCAGCAGAAGGGATATTCTAGGACTTCCAATCCTCAGTCTTAATGTTTATTTATTTTTGAAAGAGAGAGAGACAGAGAGAGCATGAGCAGGGGAGGGGCAGAGAGAGAGGGAGACACAGAATCCCAAGCAGGCTCCAGGATCTGAGCCATCAGCACAGAGCCCGAGGCAAGGCTCCAACTCATGGACTGTGAGATCATGAGCCAAAGTCTTAAGCCGATGCTTAACCAACAGAACCACCCAGGTGCCCCTCCAATACTCAATCTTAAGAGGGTTGGCAGCTTCCATTTTCTCACTTTAGGGATCCTGCTGCCATATAAATAAACTCAAACCATATGCAAGGGGGTGGGGAGAGGTCCCACAATTCTCTAGCCACCAGGTGCCAGATATGAAAAGTGAAGTTATCTTGAACATTCCAGCTCCAGCCACTTCCCAACTAAATGCTACCACCTCATGGGGCAGACCCCACCCCAGAATTGATCAACTCACTCTGCTCTAATTCCTTCCCACAGAATGGTGAAAAACAAAATGGTGTGATTTAGGTCACTAGGTTTTAGCATAGTTCATTTGACACATTCCAACATCGTACCTAGTTCTCTTTAAGTATCACTTTAGCATCTTTTCATTTCTTCTTATTTCATCTTGGTCTTCTTTCTCCTTATGATTCTCTTTAGCTGTTCAGAGGCCACATTTTTTTTTCTTGCAACTTAGTGAGGATTCCAAGCAATTTTCTAAAATTGAATTCGTGTTACTCTCTGCACATCTGAGTCATCAAGATAAAGTTTCCTTTCTCATTTCCACAGTTCATCTTTTTTTAATAGATCAAGTTGAGTGGTTTCCCTTTTTATTCATTTTCAAAACAAAAGAGATATATCAAGTTTCCATTGTAGCATCAAACAAAATGTATACATTTCCCATAGTGCCCCAGTGTTTAATTGGAATCAATTGAATCCCCTTCTCATATCTATAGGAGTAGGGCTTTTGAGGGCTCTGTATTTTATAGAGACGTCAGCCCAACTCCTAAGATCTAGTGCCCAGGCTTTCTTCTAATAAGCTACTGCCGTGCTTTGATAGAGATTTGCCCCCCCCCCTTACTTTGTGGCTTCCTAGAACTTTGAAACTATGATTCCCAGCATGCTTTGCTCCCTAGGTCACCCTATATCGCTGTGCTGTTTTACAGCAGTTTGTGTCTCCAAATGAATGTAGAAATGTTAGTAGGAAGGCACTAACCCAGTACTGGGACAGTTTCATAGTTGTTTAATTAGTTTGGTATCAGAATGTCTTAGGGCAACCAGAGGAGGAGAAAAGAAATGTTCTGCTTTATATTAAATGGAACATGAGTGTACCATTTGTTTCTGCTTTTGTGATACAGCTTTATCAGTATTGTGTTTAGTAAGAATTCCTTTTATAATCTGATAATATGTTGTTCATCAGCCTTGGTTTTCAGTGATGTTACACATATTCATCTCTCTCTAAGTTTTTCTAAGACTCGTAGAGGGAAAGTCATATGGGCCACATCAGGGGATGCAAACCTGCCTCCATTAAAATCCTTAGCAGTCAAGAGCTAGTGTCTGACAGAGGTCCACATTACATCTGCTGGAGAAATTGCATGAGGGGAAGAAATTCTAGGAAGACATTGTGCACAAGGATTTTTAATCCCATTTTCTCAAAAGATGCAGGTAGACTGTGAAGGAAAGCATTAGGAAGGAAATGTCCTAGGTTAGGGAGAGGAGAAAGCTTGATGAAAAAGGTTTTTTAGCTACAGTCAGGATATTGGATCAAAAAATTATGAATCATCATAATAGACACTTTTCTAAAGAAGACATCCAGATGGCCAACAGGCACATGAAAAGATGCTCAACATCATTCCTTATCAGGGAAATACAAATCAAAACCACACTGAGATAACACCTCACACCGGTCAGAGTGGCTAAAATGAACAAATCAGGAGACTATAGATGCTGGAAAGGATGTGGAAAAACGGGAACCCTCTTGCACTGTTGGTGGGATTGCAAACTGGTGCAGCCATTCTGGAAAACAGTGTGGAGGTTCCTCAAAAAATTAAAAATAGATCTATCCTATGACCCAGCAGTAGCACTGCTAGGAATTTACCCAAGGGATACAGGAGTGCTGATGCATAGGGGCACTTGTACCCCAATGTTTATAGTAGCACTTTCAACAATAGCCAAATTATGGAAAGAGCCTAAGTGTTCATCAACTGATGAATGGATAAGGAAGTTGTGGTTTATTTATACAATGGAATACTACTTGGCAATGAGAAAGAATGAAATATGGCCTTTTGTAGCAACGTGGATGGAACTGGAGAGTATTATGCTAAGTGAAATAAGTCAGGCAGAGAAAGACAGATAGCATATGTTTTCACTCTTATGTGGATCCTGAGAAACTTAACAGAAGACCAGGAGGGAGGGGAAGGGGAGGGAAAGTTACAGAGAGGGAAGGAGGCAAACCATAAGAGACTCTTAAATACTGAGAACAAACTGATGGGCATTGAGGAGGGCACCTGTTGGGATGAACACTGGGTGTTGTATGGAAACCAACTTGACAATAAATTATATATATAAAAAAATTATGAATCATCATAGTGCCAAAGTTTAGCCTTGACCTATATCAGAGTAAAGATCTTGAATGCTACATTTTGAAAAGTTGGAGTCAATATCAGTAGTTATATTTGGGCCAGTAAATTTCCAAACCATAGAATTTCCTGAATCTAAATGCAGAGAGAGTAGATAGAGGTAAGGAGCTGGCTAATATAAGGCACCAAAGAAAAATCTTCAGATTGAATCATGCAGTGTAGCTCTAAGCTCTCTCCTCCCACTATTCTGGTTATCTACTGCTACATAACAACCACTCCAAAATTTAGTTGCTTAAGACAATGAGCATTTTATGGCTTATAATTCTTTAGGTGGACTGCCCCCAGCTAGATAGTTCCCCCATATCAGAATTAAAGATCATGGGTCTCCAGACTGAACTTCAATTTTGTCTTTAAATACATGCCAAGACCCATTGTCATGATTTTTAAAATACCAGGGGTAAATATCTAAAAGCTTTTAAAAAGCAAAAATAGGTCAAGCAAAGGGCTGAGACTAAGAATGGAGGTGGGCTTTTCAACAGCAACACTAGTAGCTAGAAATTTTTTTCACCTTACAGTTCCCCACCTATATTCAATCTAGTTTGTGAGTGAAGTAAAGGCATTTCAGACATGCAGAATCTCCTAACATTTATATCTGCTATACTATCCCTCAAGAAGCTATTGGAGGGTGTGCACCACCAAAGCAAGGGAGTAAATCAAGAAAGAGACAGACATGTCATGGAGTCAAAGCGACCAAGAATAAACGTAAGACAAGGGCAAAGGGCAAAGGCAATGCCAGGATGGTAGAGAGAGGAAGGGGCGGGATAAGACTGTGCCGCCACCAGAGAGAGAAGTGAGTCCAGATAGAGCAACGGATCTCAGAGTGCACGAAGACATGACCCCAGGGGAGAGAAAATGAAGATGGTCAATTATCTGGTGGGCTTGATCAATCAGAAAATTGCTTTGAGAGGTATTTTACAGAGCTATCAAATGGTGGGAAATTATTTAATCAGATGTTCAAAGAAAATAAAATGAATGAAAAGCTGAGGCAATTATTAACTCCAAAAAAAGCTCAAAGTTGTACAAGAAATGAGATACAATTAGACTATACCATTTGTGTCAACAGTGACCAAAATTTATACCCGTAATGATGAAAACTCTGAAAACGATTTTAACAAGAATCTAGGTATAATGATATTAGGAGAAGAGAGGATGTAGAAGAGTGTGTATAAGTGAGTTTATATTTTCATTTATCATAATAGAAAGTCAATAATGTCTGAAGTTAATGGATAAAGAGAAAGCAATGCATTCATTTTAGTTAGAAATATAGATATAAAGGCACCTGGGTGGCTCAGTCAGTTGAGCTTCTGACTCTTGATTTCTGCTCAGGTAATGATCCCAAGGTGGGATCAATCCCTGCATTGGGCTCTGCGTTGAGCATGGAGCCTGCTTAAGATCCTCTCTCTCCACTTCCCACCCCTGCTCGTGCTCCCTATAATTAAAAGAAAGAAAGAAAGAAAGAAAGAAAGAAAGAAAGAAAGAAAGAAAGAAAGAGAAATACAGATATAAATCCCAAAAGAAACACGAAAATAGTTTAAAAGGCTTCCTTCTGAGCAGTAGGATGGGAGCGGAGTACAGTCTTGGGAGGTCTCAACAGGGCTTCCTGCTATGCATCTAAATAACCTGCTCCTTACTCCATGCCCTCTTCCCTTTCCCAGCCAGGCACCCCCTATTATAGCTCCTTGCAACCCATTTCCACTGTCATAAATCCCCTTCCTTATTTACCGTCTCTCCCAACCCAGGTTCAGACACTGCCCAAACAGCCTTTACTTTTTACTCTCTGTTTGCCCTTGTAAGTCTTTGAGACAAGCATATTTTGTTGTCTACAGGTTCCAGGAGAAAATGCAGAAGAGAGACTACGAGAAACTGAGGATCTGGGACCAGAAAGGTCAGAGGAAAGGTTTTTCACGCTAAAGCTCAGAAAGCAAGTGGACAGTCCCATTTGTGAAACTGAAGAGAGTGTTATTCTAGCATGGATAACCATGCTTACCAATTTCTCCTCCTTCCCAAACTCATCCTTCAGGCCTCCCCTCCTCCATGAAGAGCCCCTCAACTCCTAATCTGCAGGAACATCTCCTTTTTAGGACACTGGTACCTTCAGACTTGACTGAACACAGCCCATCAAATCTCTAGGTGTTTGTCCAGTCAGCCTTGGAAAAGATAGCACCATGCTACCATGTCTCCTCTACTTATTTAGATCACAGAAGTGAGCAGTGAAGGCATTTACAAGCCTTCAGCAGAGACTAAATATATTGACTTGCTTGACTCAGCTTAGCAAATGCCCAGAGTCTGCTCACGTGTCCTCCTCTTCCACACTGAACAATGAACTGGGACAGAGGTCAGTGCCTGGCTTTTCATATCTGTGTTTTTACGTAGGTGTCAGTAAATGTTTACTGAATGAATGAATTAATTAATTTAATGATTGTATATTTTATCGGATGGTTCCTTCCCTCATTAGGTGATGTTAGCGTAGCAAAGCTGGGTTAAAGTATATTAAGGTAGTGATTCTCGAGGTGCTAGCACTGAGCCAGAGGCATCAGCATCACTTGCTGGAAATGCAAATTCCCGGACCTCACTCTGGACCTCCTAAATTAGCAGCACTGGGGGCAGGGCCCAGAAATCTGTGTTTGATAAACCCTACAGGTGATTCTGATGCAGGCCCAAGTTTGAGGAGCACGGCACTAATGGCTCCTCTCATGCCCGAGGCTATGCCTTGCCTTGCATTTTTCACACAGAGATCTTAGTGAGTGAGATAGAGTAAACCACAGCCAGAAGTAAGACTAGCAGAGGCTCAGTCTGGATTTTACTAATGGAGAACCCCACTGCCTGATACCAGGGCTTTAGGCAGATCATTTGTTCTAAAGAAATGTGATCTGATATTTTAAAGTCCTGTTAAGAATTGCCTCAGGCAGAAAGCCTGGGCTTCAGCTACAGTAAAATGTGTCCAGATTAGACAAGAGGAAAATTGCTGGACCAGAGTAACCAAAGAAAGACCTAGAGTGTCACCCCTAAGATGCAGGAAATGGACAAGGTGACTTGCAGCGTCCTTCCACAGCACACTGACAAGCAGGGCTCGGGTGCCTGTTTGGAACTGCCTGGCACCCTGAGCACTTTGCCCTTCCTCCCCCACCCCTTCCCTCTGTCCTCATCTTCCAAGGCAGAGCCAGAGCCAGCTCCAGGGGCAGATTTACGGCTCTTCTCCATGAATAATGCAGCAGCCCAGCTCTCCAGGAAGAAGGTTCTGGGGAGCCCGTAAATCATTGCAGACACTGTGCCAACCTGCTTAATCAGTTGTCCCCAGGGCACCTCAGAGGGAAGGAGGACACCCTGGCCACACTCAGTGCTCCATGAATAAGGAAGGCCCTAGGCTACAGCAGCTGACCCCTCCATGCTAGCCTCACAGCCCCTACATTGTGGCCCCATGGAGGACAGACTCCCCTAGAAGGAACAGTCGAAGGACATAGAGGGGAGAGGAGACATAGTCCTTGATCCAGAAGCTCCAGCACAAACATAAACACACACACACACACACACACACACAGACACACAAGCGCTTCTGTTCCAGGGCTCTGGGCCACAGCATGAAGGTTATGCAGGTCATGCATTCATTGCATAAGGGCCCAACAGGAGGGATACACAGAAGGCCAGCCCAGCCATTGCCCACCGAGCCCTGCACTCTGGCTCAGGGCTGTGCTCTGAAACCTTCTGATTGTTCAAAGGTGTGGTCTTTGCTCACAGCTGTGGTGCTGGACACGTATCTGGGTTCTCTCTTCCTTCCTAGCCCCACTTCCTCTAGTTCACGGCACTGATCTTGCCTCCTCCTAGAACCCCAGTCTCTCCCCAGGTGCATCCCCTACACCTTGCCCATAGCCTGAGGCCCTGTCCCCCACGACCAACCATTTCTTGGTGCCGATTTTTCAGTGGTATCTAGCTTGCATTCCCCATCTCTAAGCTACTAGGAAAGCCCATAGCTGGCATGTACGCATTACTGTGGTTCACAGATGCACAGAACTGCAACATGACTTTCCCTGAGACAGCCTGAAGCAAGGTTATCCCCAAATTCCCTGATGCACAGGCCAGGGCAGCCCCTTGCTGTGAGTAATCAGACAGCACATGATCCTCAACCCATAGCAGAGTGTTGGAGTTTCCTCCAGTGTATTTGTATTCCAAAAACTGCACGTTTCCCACCAAGACCCCTCAGGCAAGCCTTAACCATCGTCTAGCAGAAAGACCTTCTCAAATTAAGGATGATTCTCAACCCACTGGAACTCTGATTCATACATCTACTAATGATTCTTATTCTCCACTGGAAAGGAAGATATTGCTCATAATAAAAGGGTATGTTTGGGGAGGGGTATGCACAGGGGAGCAGGCATCTGAAAATAGGGTCAGGAATTTTAGAAATGTACGAAGTTCCCGAACCATGTCTCCTATCACATGACCCATCTGGTGTCTCCGGAAATCCCACATGGAAAATTGGACCAAAACAGGGAGACACAGCTTCCCCAGGGAGGCGGGAAGGCTGGAAGTCAGCGAACCGAGCCTCCCTGGGAATGGTGGTGCCCTTAGACTTGCGGTTTAATGAATGAGCCAGGTCACTAGCTCTGGGAAGAGCCCCTGAGGCCCAAGAGGTCATAAGGGCAGCCCGCCCTGGCCACAGCAGCCCACTTCCTGCCTTGGCCACCCTCATTTCCCCAGCCATACCGCTAACTCCAAGTGTTACATGACTCAGCACCCAGAGCCACCGACCACTGAGTTCATCAGCACCCCTGGAGAGGCCGAGGCAACCAGAAGTCCCCAAGTTCACCAAAACCCACAGGCTCCACGTGAAATGATCTCCCTCTACTGGTGGAGAAAATGCAGCTCCTGCCCTTAGGGGGTGCCTGTCCTGTCAACACACCATTGGCCACCACAGACAGGCACTCAGCAGATACTCATTGCATAACAACAGCAGACCAAGACTCCACGAAGGAGCCAGGCCTGTGGTCCTTTCTCTGGCTATGAGTCAGACAATCATGTAGTCATTCAACACATGCAGCTGAGGCCTACTGTGTGCCAGGCACTGGTAGTGCATGGTATGCAAATCTAAATAATTAGGGCTAAAACAAACAAACAAACAAACAAGTAAATAATTAGGGCTAATTAGGAGGGCATTGCTGGGCCCCAGTCCTCTTCTAAGGGCTGGAGATGTGTCAGCCCTTGTAAGCCTAAAGGCAGCCTTTCATACCATCCTTATTTTACTGGAAACTGGGGCACAGAGAGGTTAAGTGATTTGCCTAAGGCCACATAGCAAAGTGACAGGATGGGTTTTAAACCCAGACCACATGGCTCCTGGTAACATCCCTCTAGAACCTAAGGTAGGTGATGCTGAGAGCTCCAGGAAGCACCCTACCTCACTCCTCCACTAACAGGTCTCCTCTCTCCATAGCTCGTGATCTATGAGAGAGCTGGGCAATGAACCAAATAATTGGAATACTGAGCCCCTCTAGCTAAAAATGCTAGCTCTAAACCTGCACCCAAATTGAGAGTCACAGTGGGATTTTGCCAGGGCAGCAGGGCCTTCCCCAAAAGGGAGCAGTCTGAGGGAAATCTCAGAGGAGGAAGAGCTTAGCATTTCTGAAGAATGACAAGATACACTCTGCAACCGTAGTCCATGACCAGGTGAGCCATGAGGTTGGTGAGGCAGCCTGAGGCTGGGTCTGAGGGGCCTTCCATGCCAGGCTGGGGCATGTAGGCTGTGTCTCGTGGGCACGAGGGAGCCACTGAAGGTTTCAAGCAGGGTGGTGACATAAGCCTCTGTTCAGCAAAAGGCCCTGGCACAGGGGTCAGGGAGCCATCTGTGGCCAGCCTGAGGCTAAGGACCTAGTGGCTGGTTCCCCCAGGGCCTGGCCTGGCCTCTGCCTGCCCTGGGCCTGGGGCGGGGCTGGGGGAGCCGGCCGGCTGTCTCCAGATGATTAAGGAGCTGGCAGCAGCTCTTTGGTCCAGGGAGGCTCCAGCCAGCAAAGCACAGTCTTCCCTCTTTCCCTTTTGGCACCGGGTGGGCCTATTGATGTTTATCAGCCCGTGTTTATTATTCTTAACGCTGTTCAGGATGTTCCTCCCAGCTGGGGAGGGTGAGGCAGGCCAGCAGGGAGAGCATGGGGCCGGGACCTTGGCCTCACTGCCACCCAGGGTGTGTGTCAGAGCTGGAAGACTCACAGCTCAGCCAACTTAGCTGCCTCATTGACAGATAAAGAAGTTGAGGCCAGAGACCAGGAGAGATTTGCCCAAGATCACAAGCAAATTAGATGCAGATTATCTGCAAAGAGAACTGAGCTTGAATTCAGACCTCTTGGTCCCTGCAGCCCCCAGACTGGGGTTTTGTTCAGCAAATGCTAGTCATGTGCTTGCTATCTGAAGGGGCTCTGGAAGAGTGAGTGGGAATTATGCAGGGCATGAAGGCTGAGATGGGGTTAGGAAGTTGGTAGGAAGAATGCTCTGAGCAGAGAAAACAGCTTGGGCAAGCTACAGATGATTCCAGAGCTGTGAGGCCTGGAACGTGGGGGCAAAGGCTGGGGGTGGGCAATGACAGAAACCAACAGTACCGACTTCTCCCCAGGCTGGAGAGGTCCCCAGGAGGCCTCCTGTACACCGGCAGTATGGCCAGCTCCCTTCCTCTGCCCAGATAAAACTTAGGCTCATTCCTGCTGCCTCCAGTCCCATTAGAACCACACCTCTCTGTCTTCATTCCCCTACACATGCAGTTGATTTGGATTGGGGTCAGGAGGAAAGCTGGGAATTCAGCTCTCCCTGCACATTGAGAGACTTTGTGTCTCTCCAGAGACAGTTGATGGAGTGAGGGAGGGTGTTCGGTTGAAAGGAGAGCTGGCTCAGAGGGTCACAGGGGAAGCTTGCTGGAAGGGAGGTAATGTTGCCCCAGAACCTAAGGCAGGTGAGGCTAAGGGTTCCAGCCCAGGGCACCAGCCTCAATGGCCCCTCTTAGGCTGAATCTAACACCCCCTCCCTTCCCATCCACCTGCTACAGGGCTGCAAGGCATGGTGTTACTCCAGCCCCAGTGCTAATCAGGATCTCAAGAGAAAAGGGTATCCTTTTTTTTTAATGTTTATTTATTTTTGAGCAGGGAGGAGGGGCAGAGAGAGAGGGGAACAGAGGATCTGAAGCAGGCTCTGCACTGACAGCGGAGAATCTGATGCGAGGCTCAAACTCACCAACCATGAGATCATGACCTGAGCTGAAGTCAGACACTTAATCAACTGAGCCACCCAGGCGCCCCTGAGAAGAGGGCATCTTTTGTATCCTTCTGGCCCCTGTCCTTCCTCTTCTCCAAGGCCATCTCTGCCCTGAAACTTCCCAGAGTTTATCCCCCTCCAGAGAGCCCTCCCCAAGTGAGGACACCTGGGTGGTAAAGACTCAAGACTCAAGCCCAGGAGTTGCCGTGTGTTTATTCACACTTGTTTCCCTTGTTTGTGGCCAGTGGCTGGGTGTTTCCTCCCCAGCTGGCGAGTGCCCAGTGGCCCCACTAGGATGAATGGGCCTATAGTAAGCCCACACCAGGCTCTTCTCAGCCCTTTCTGAGCCTGCCAGACACGGGAACAGGATCAGGAAGGCATTTTGATGGCCTTTACCTTAAATCTGTCCCAAGAACTTGATTCTAAGACCTGAGACCCAAATCCATTGTCTGCAAGGCTGAAGTCTTATTGTGCCCAACCACCAGGTGTTTGATGGGAGGCATAAGAGAAACAAGCAAAACTGGAAACCAGCAAGGCAGACAAGAAATGTGGGAAGGGCCTAGGAGGCTGTGGAGCCATTGGCCAGCCCAGGGGCCTCAGGACTTGAGGAAGAGGGCAGTGGCAAGATGAGAATGCTGAGTCAACTACCCAGCTACCCAGGGCAGTGGGTTCACCAATAACCTCTGGGATTCCAGAGCCGCTCCTCCCACTAGTGCTGAAGACTGTGGACCAAATCTTTGTCTCCAAGGAATTCATCTGTATGGTGAAGGTTTGGTTGATCCAGAAGATTCCTACGAGGATTTCTAGACCTGACAGTTGGGATTCCTTTTTGCTTTAATGCTCATGCTCTGATTGCAGTGTTCATGGAAACACAATAGAGGAATGCATTTCCAAACACAATAGCCTAAAACCAGGGCCCTGGAAACCCACAATAATAAATACTCATGCCCCTCATGTGGTGTCTGAAATGGCCAGTTAGTTCAGGGTAGAGGAGTGGAGTCTCCCTAATAGCCGAGGTAGCCAAGATCAAACAGCCAACCCACGCATGGAGCTTCTGTTAGTCATCTGTGCTCAAGGCCAGTTGTTAGTTAAGGCCCTTGGCTTTGCAGGCCAGAAGGCGGCAACGAAAATAGGGCACAGTTCAGAGTGGGGAAGCAGACTCAGCACACATTCCTGTGTGTGCCAAGGGCTGTCATAAAGGCAGGGTTGATTCACCACTCCATTCATCTCTTTGGCCATTCATCGTTCACTCCTTGAGCTCTCCCTGGCTGAAGTTGCATGACAGGGTTTGTGTGGACACAGAGGATTAGGTAAGACAGTCTCTGCCTAGGGGGTGCATGGCCAGGCTGGGGGCATGGATGGGTAGCAGCAGTTAAGGGCCACCAAGATTCAGGAGGCCGAGGTTGGTGTGTACCTGGCCGAGGTGGCCCTAGGGGAGCAGGATGCAGAAGGAGGAGCTGACCCTGGGCTGTGGTGAGTGAGTAGGTGTCAGGCAGGGGAACAAGACAGAAGTCAGACAACTTCAATGGTGCAGCCCCACCAGGCCTGGAAGCCACATGAAAGGGAGTGGACTTTAGCCAGAATATAGTAGGAGGCACAGAAGGGTTGGAAATGCAGCTTGCTCAGACCTGTGCCATCAGGTGAGGGATGGTGATGTCCTGAGCAGGTGCAGGAAGGGGGGGAAGCAGAGTAGTATCCTAAACACCCAGTTTTCTCGTCTGAGCAACAAGGGAGGTAGTGTTGAAAACACAGGAGGAGTTTGAGGGAAGATGGCAAGTTCAGCTTTCCCTGAATCACACACGCCTGTATTTTCTTCAAGCAGTGAAGATTTCATTGATAGTCTGTAAGTGATTTATTGTTCCTCCCTGTGTACATCCATTATCCTCTGGATTCTTAGTCCTATATACCCAGAGACAGAGAGAGGTGCGGAGACAGGAAGAAACCCCCAGAGAGTGTGTTCCAGAGAGAAGCAAACCTTTCCTTTTCTTTCCTTTTGCCCTAAGACCATGCCTCTCACAAGCATGAGCCAG
Organism: Prionailurus viverrinus; assembly: GCF_022837055.1. NCBI lineage: Eukaryota > Metazoa > Chordata > Mammalia > Carnivora > Felidae > Prionailurus > Prionailurus viverrinus. The sequence goes on along the minus strand of NC_062563.1, from coordinate 88,864,214 downwards.
TTCCTCTGTCCACACAGTGCCTGCACCTACTCCCACCTTTTTCTGACAGCGGGCCTGGAAGCCTTTTGAAATGGAGGCCCCGTGAGAAACCATAACTTGCCAGAGGTCACACTTCAGGCAGTAAACGTTTCCTGATGCTCACAACGTGGTGGCCACCAAGGCATGCAGTTCTGCCTCCTTTTGTGGCTGTCAGAAGACACCTAACAGGTCCTGGGACATGGCAAAGACCTGCCTTGATCCATGGGACTGCGTGGCCAAGGGATACCTCTGGTGGATGCATCAAGGGTCTCCAGCCCAGATGAAAGGTTGAGAATATGAAAAAAAAAAAAATGTCAGGTCTGAATTCCTGTGGAAGTGCCTCCTGACCTTCTCTAACGTGGTGTGGTTTGACTTTTCCGGAAACCAAGCCCCCCGACTAATGGTTATACTCTCTTTTCTAATAAATACGTGGCCCCGGGCCCGGCTCCCTTCTCTGCTTTGTCATGAGGGACCCGTTATTTATGACTTAGGGATGAGTCACAGGCTTTGGCAAGGAACTCACAGCTCTGGGCCCAGTGTATTTTTCCACTCAGTAGCAAGTGAAGGAGGGTGGATGCTTGTAAATTCTCCTGTTGAAATGACTGTGTAGGTATCTTCACAGGGATGCTCTTCCTAGCTCAGCTGTAAATCTTCTCCCTGTTGGACATTTCTGGCAGTCTTTGGCTGCTGCCCAGGAGAGCGGGTGGGGGCTCTATGGACTCTGGACTCAGCCCCCAGCCCCAGCTCCCAGGCCACACAAACAACTACATGCCTCACAAAAGTGCCACGTATTCTGTGGGGACTTTTCCAAGGCACCTTGGGCACAGCGAGTTGATGGAAATGAAGGTGTCAGAACAGTAAGTCCCAGAGAAGATAGGGTGGTGCATGAGACACATGGGTGGCATGGTATAGGGCTTCCAGGGCTCCCCATCACCCCCAGATCTCAGTGTGCATTCCTTAGCTGGGAACTCCTGACTTTCTGTGTGTGGGCTGACCCTCACCCATACCAGGTGTGGACTGCCCTGGACACTTTGCACTCACTCCCAGCCTCCCTGCTTTGTTCCAGCTCTTCTCCCTCCCTCCAAACCCCCATCCTCAAAGCCCCTTCTCAAGCACTATGCTATTAGTAATCAGACCATGTTGTGGATGATTTTTTACTTCCTATTTACTCATCTTACTTGCCCAAATAGATTTTGAGCTCCTGAACAGAAGGTCTCATGTCTCTTTACATCACTTACATGATAGCCAAGCACTTGATTTGGGGGGCAGGTAGGAAAGGTGTCAAGAACTGTAAAAGGAGCTGAGGTTTGCACCCTTCTTGCAAGCTAGAAAGCTTACTTGCCACAATTTCCCAGATGCTGGCAGAAGACATGAGACTCCTGGGTCAGAGTCAAAGGACTTATTACTCACAGCGATAACAGTCTGGAGCATCAGCATTTGCACAGCCCAGGGAGCCCTAATTTCTACAGGGTTAGGCAAAGAGGGCCAGGTGATACCTGCACTCACTGTGGGTTGTATTACAGAAGACCTCTGAGCTTAGAGAGTCTGAATCTTTTATAATAGGCAATAAGTATGCCTCAAATTTGATCTAGAAATAGACATTCTCTTTACTGTTCTGGACACAGACAAAGCTGCGAATCAAGAACAAAGGGAGCCTGTGTCTGTGCTGGCAAGATGTGCAGAAAAATGAGATGCATGGAGCATTGTCTTACAACAGGGGCTCAATAGATTTTTTTTTTAATTCCTCTCATAATGACTGTATCTGCCATTGTCCAAAACTCTGTCATAGTGTACCAGCTTAGAGAACCCCAACTCCAAATTGCACATCAGAGCAGTCTTGGTGAGGTTGAGGGCAAGAGTGGGGGATGTACCTCATTTGTAAAAGCATTATTGCAGCAGGCCCCCTGGGATGCCTGCCATAGTCTTCAATGTCACCTCTACAGACTGAAGACTGCCTGTTACACACCTGTGTCTGCCTGTGCACAGGACAAGCCAGAGTTGATGGAGGCTTAGCGCTCCTGGAGGCAGTCCTCAGTCAAAGACGGGGAGATGGTACATAGATACCTCAGCTTCCTTCCCCTTGCCTGGAATGACTCAGTGAGATTGTGCCCCAGTTTCCCACACCAATAGCTACTCAATAGCACTCCCTTTACTGGCTTCTTCCCCTCCCTTTCTCACTTTTGTACTCCTTCAGTGCTTTCTTAGATCGTTTCCCTATTTGCATTCAAATCTTTGTCTTAGTACTACTTCTAGGGGATCCCAGCCTTAGACACCTAATTGATATCATAATGCTGTATGTTTGAAAAATGAAATACGGCAGGGTGCCTGGGTGGCTCAGTCAGTTAAACATCCAACTTCAGCTCAGGTCATGATCTTGCAGTTTGTGAGTTCGAGCCCCATGTCCGGCTTGGGGCCGACAGCTCGGTGCCTAGAGCCTGCTTTGGATTCTGTGTCTCCCTCTCTCTCTGCCCCTCCCCTGCTCATGCTCTGTGTGTGTGCCTCTCTCTCAAAAATAAATAAATATTAAAAAAACAAAAAGAATGAAAATGAAAAATGAAAAAATGAAATATGTATTGTCCTCACAATACGAGGTATAGAAAATAGCTTACCACAATGTGCTTAAGTCATGGAGATATGCAAAAGATAGTAATGATTCTTTCCAAGAGAAGGGCAGATCAGTGGAGGACAGGGAGGGAAATAATGGGATTAAAGGGGCTAAGATATCCTAATGTAGACCCTGTGTCAGCTCCTGAGAACACAGCAGCTGAAACTGTCTCCACAAGTACAAAAGGGAGACATGTAAGGACCATTGGCCAAGGGGACATTGGCCTGCAGCCTTCCCTTCTGTGGAACTCTCCCCTTATGTTCCAACTCAAAGTCTACCCCCTTCTTAGCCCAGACTCTTCCATTACAGGAATCTCAATCACACACAGACAGAGATGAGTATCTGAGAATAGCTATGAATGGGATCCCTGCAGCATTGACTTCACAATAAGCTTCAAAGTCATAAGTGAAAGAATAGCCAAGAAGGGGAATGAGGTGGGAGTCAAGAGCTTCAGAACCACTTGGGGAGCTTATCCAAACCACACACCTAGCAGGTTGGAGACATCCCAAGAGTGGGCTGAATGTCTCCAATTCAGCTACATCCCTGCATAATTTACATTCTGCCCAGAACCACTCTGCCAGGTTTCCTCCTCAGCACCTACACTTGAAATTCTCCCCTCCAACCATTCAACAAGCAAATAAAAGCATATTAGGAAATGACTAGAATTAATTAGCACTTATCATTTTGCTCACTATCATTATTATCTCTTGAATTCTTTATATTTTTCAAAGCTTTATCGCATTGACTATATGTCATCTGAGTTTCTTTCCATCCACCCCAGTAGATAATTAAGAAAATATCTTATCCTGATTTTATAGATAGTGAAACTTTGGATTAGAAAAAGAAGCTTGATGGAAATTCTCCTGCTTTACAGATGAAGAAACTGAGGCTCAGAAAGAGTGGCTTGCCTAAGATCACACAGCACATTAGTGTCACAGAGAGTAGGAGGAGCATCTTGTTATATGATACTCTAGTGGCTATCACCAGTTGGATTTTAAAATCTCCCAGGTCCTGTCTGCTGCGTACATTCAGCTCATGGTCTTCATTAATCTTCATTACAGCCCTTCCAGGTAGGTGCCATCATTATCCCCATTTAATGTATGAGGACATCAAGGCTCAGTGTAGTGAGTGCTCTGCCCCAGGAGGAGGGCCGATCCTGGCTGGGTGGGCATGGATGTGTGCGGGGTTAGGCTTCATGGCCTGCCAGCTCCCTCCAGGCATGAGCTCAATCAGATCTGACAGCCAGATGTCTGGGCTGTGACGTCAGGGCTTAGGGCAAGGGTCTGGGGGGCAGCCAAGCTCTGTTTGGTAGCCCCCACCCAGACAGCTCCCCATGTGCTGGGCCACATGAGAGCCAGAGTGAAAGAGTGTGTCTATTCCTCCCTGCTGAAAACACCCTGCTGATGGGCCTGGGGCTGGTCTTTGTACTAAAACCAGCCCAGTATTTATGGGTTCCTGGTTGGAGTGGGCCCTTGAAGAGTGCTGGACTCAGTCCCTGCAGCTCCAGTTCCAGTGTAGACAGCAGCACCAGAAAGGGCCAGTGACTGCCCATCCCAGTAGCGCCTAGCTGAGCAGAGGACAGTGCCTCCCCTCCCCCATCAAAGCCTCCTCTGTTCAGCCACAACCATTTGGCTATTGCTCCTTCTACAGACCTGCCCCATGGTCTCTTCCCAGGGAGACATCTTGCTCCCCTCCCAAGCATAGCCCATGGCTCAGAATGTACACCCAGGCTGACCTCACCACTTCACTTCAGGAACAGTTTGGTGTGAGTGCCAGGCAAAGTCTTGGGTCACTGGCAATGAAAGTCTGCTGTTGTGTCCCTTTCCCCCAGCCCTGACACTGTCCTTCAGCAGCGGCCCTTGAAGCCTTCTCAGTATCCAGATGTGTGGTGTCCTACAGCCTGGCTGATGTCCAGCCACACTGCAGCAGCATTAATGGACCGTGTAGGAATGGAGGCTTCTGCTGGAGAAGACTGGAGGTCAGTTTACTTAACTCAATTATAAACAAAAGCAATAATTAGCCTGGGTGAGGAAGGGAAGGGGAAAGGAATAAATTAAGCCCAGGCTGAAGAAACACCTGTGGAAAGGACTCCTCAGCCCAGGGGAACAGCGGCTGCAGTAAACAAACCACGAGTGACCTTGGCTCACAGACTATTAATTTGCTGATTGTTGATGGGTTTACACAGCCTAAAATGGGAGGAAAGCCATGGTCAGGCAGCAGCCCAGTCATCCTGTGTGGGAGCATTCAGTCACTGAATTAGCAAAGATGAACCAGCCCTGGCGTAGGGCTGTAGGCCTGAGAGGGGATGCTGCCATATTGGGGGACAAGGGGGCAGCAATGGGGCTGTGCCCTCTACAAACTCAGAGACAGACTGGGGGTGCGGTCACATTTGCACTCCGATAGCTACAATACTAAGCAGAACCAAACTAGTATATGTATTACTTAGGACTCTTGGTTGCAACTTGAACCAGATTAGGAAAAATGATGGATATTATTTACTCAGAGAATCCAACGAATTCATGGCAAGAACAGGAATCCTTCAAGCTCCTCCAGATGTGTGTGTGTGTGCATGTGCCTCTCTCTCTTTATATATATATACATATACATGTATATACATATACATATATATACACATATATGTGTGTGTGTGTATATATATGTGTGTATATATATATATATATATATATATATATATACATATATATATATAAACCCATGCCATCCATGCCTTTTTATGTGTTAGCTTCCTTCTCTCACTGCACAATGGCTTCGATCACACAAAGAAGACATGGCCTCTAATAGCTTCTGAGTTTTACATCATACTACTTCTTTCTCAGTTTTTAGAAAACATATCAGGGAATGACTCTGAGTGGCCTGGATTGAGTGAGGTGGTTGGTCTTAAGCCAATGAGCTAGAACTAGAAAGGTAAGGAGCTACGATTGACCCAGTTTGGGGAAGTCTCAACAGTGACCACAAAGGCAGGGCTGCCAAACACCAAGGTAGTCCCCTCCTTTCAACCACGTGATGATGGGGACAGCAGAGAAAGGAGAAAACTACATATATAAGGAGGGGTGAGAGATGTTAATAGCATAGCTGGACACTGCACTCTATTGACAGTAACAATACAGAACTATAATGGCAGCATGAGCAGCAGAAATCCAGAGCAAAGAATATGTGACTGAGTTGGGCAGACCAAATAAGGTAGCCCACAAGTGAGTTTTGAAGGATGAGTATGTGTTCAACAAGTGAAGAAAGGGGGAAAGGCCCTTCAGGTCGGGAGAAGCAAGTGACAAAAGATACAGGAGCCTAAGAACATGTGGGTATGACAAGAAATGGTGTGTCTTGGGATGCCTGGGTGGCTCAGTCAGTGAAGCATCCAACTTCAGCTCAGGTCATGATTTCATGGCTCATGGGTTTGAGCCCCACGTCCAGCTCTGTGCTGACAGCTCAGAGCCTGGAACCTGCTTCCAATTCTGTGTCTCCCCCTCTCCCTGCCCCTCCCCTGCTCACTTGTTCTCTCTCTCTCTCTCTCTCTCCGTCAAAAATAAATAAACATTAAAAAAAATTTTAAAGTCTGTGCTAAGAAATGGTGCGTCTGGGTGATGGAGTGAAAGGTAAGCCTGAAAAACCTTATGGTCCCATCATTCAAATCCTTCACATTTTTTGAGCTAGGGTGACACGATCATTTGTTCATTCAACAAACACTTTCTGGATGCTTGTTATTTTCCAGGCCTTGTGCCTGATGCTGGATCCAGGGAGAAGGAAAGTATATGCCCTCAGAGAGCCCCTGGGCAGGTGAGAGAGGGATACAGAAATGGATCATTACAGTTCTGCTCTGACCAGACAGAGGCTGTGTCATAGAGGCCAGGGGTTAGAGTTACATCTCAGAGCTCCCAAAAGGCATGGGAGTGGGTGAGAAGGGGCTTCCCAGTGGGGTAGACACTTAGGCCAAGTCCTGAGGGCTGAGTAGGTATCTGCCAAGTTGGGCAGATGGACAGAAAGTGATGGGTGAAAAACACAGGCCGAGAAACAGGATATGCACTTTTCAGAGCTCATGAAGCCACCTGAATGGCAAAGCATGAATAGGAAGAAGCAGAACAGGGAATGGACTGGGGTGTGCTCTATAGACACTGGGGAGCCATGGAAGGTGTATAAGCAGGGGGCGCACATTTTAGACAGTCTGGCTGCTCTGTACACCTGGGGAGGCAGATGCACAGGGGACAGCTAGCAGGCGGCTGCAAGGCCAGGAGGGAAGTACAGATACCTGGACCGAGGCAGGGAGATGGTGAGGAAGGGATGGCTCTGAGGGAGCTTGATGGATGGACTGCATGGGAACTGATGGAGAACCTGGGGTGGGAGGGGTGGTACCACACACAGAAGCTAGGGCCCCACGGGGAAAAGGGAATTTGGGAAGAAAATAATGAGTTAGGTTTGGGGGCATATTGATTTTGAGGTGTTAGTGGGACCTCCAAAAAAAATTACCCAGTTGTGGGGTGGAAGTGTGGGTATAGAACCAGGAGGTACGTCTGTGCTAAGATGCAGAGTTGCGAATGCCTTACTTCAGAAAAGTGGGGTTTGAATCTGTGGGTGCATTAAGTCCCCCATGGAGAACACATAGAGAAGAGAGCAGGCCAGAAAAGGGAACACCAACATTTAAGGGGCAAAATATTAACAAGGAGCAATCAGAGGTAGTTGTCCACCAACATCTGTTCTCTCCTTCTTACATGGCAATGGAATTTCTGTCTGGCTAGAGATCACAGTCCCCAGCTAGGTGTGGCCATATGCTACATTCTGGCCAGTGGGACACGAGCTGAAGTGACACTGCAGCTTTTGAGTCTTGCTTCTAAAGGAAAGTTGTGTGGCATTCCCCTTCCTCATCTCCCTTTTCCCACGTATGACAGGATCAGGAGCAGCCATCCAGGACCAGGACACGGAAGTGGCATATGGAAGATGGCAGAACAAAGAGAAGGAGCCAGGCCTTCACACCATCAAACCAACCAGCCATGCACTCAGCCTTCCTGAGAGAGAAATGAATTTCCATCTTGCTTAAGTCACTGTATTTTGGGATCATTTGGCCCAGAGGGTAGCAGAAAGGCCAAGGAGGAGGATGGTCAGTGTAACTGGCTACCAGAGAGGTCAGAGGAACAAGGTCAGAGAAGGTCACTGATGACTGCAGAGAGCACAGACTCAGCAGGCTGGGGGCAGGCTGTGTCTGAGGGGGGCAGGCTGTGTCTGAGGGGAGCAGGCTGAGCTGAGAATGGAAGTTGAATAGAGAAGCAAGTGTAGACAGCTTCAAGAAGACAGGCTGAGGGTGGGAGCAGAGAGACAGGCTGTGGGCCAGATTACCAGCAGTGTGTAGACAGTGATAACAGGCGTGCAGTGCTAGTAGATATGGGGGAGTGACCAAAAGGATATAGGGAAGCCCTATAGTTGTGGGAATACTCTTGAGTCCCAGGCTATAGCATGGTGGCCAGAATGGATATTGGAGGTGTAGTTACTGGACAGGGCCATCTCAGTCCGCAGGCCCATAAAACACCCCATGATCATGAAGGAGACCAGGAGAATGGAAAGAATTGCAAAGGCAACATGGGGTGAGGTGGGAGGATCAATGACTTGGACTAGATAGGAGGCAGGTTTGGACAGGGATTGGAGTACAGTGTTTCATGACAGGTTTGGGAAGGAGAAGCAAAGTTTCCACAAAGTCTATCATCAGCGTGCATGGACAGATCCAGGGGCAGCCCACAACTGCTTCTCTCAGGTAGCTTTCATGGAGCCATAATTGTCTGCTGTTGGGGACACTGACTCTGTCCAAGCTGATGTCTGCTGGGCAAGAAGAACCAAGGACTAGGGGGCAGACTGGGGACCTGATGAGGGAAGGAGGAAGGCAGAAAGGAAAGCTAGGTCAAGAGAAAGAAGGAGGATCCCATCTCTTGATCCTGGGCTTTCCATCTCTGGAACAGGAAGAGTGGGGACTGGAAAGTTCTGGGTCAGGAGGAGCCGAGTAGACGACTGGGGACAAGCTGGGCCTGAGGCTCCCCTGGAGAGTAGCGGGGAGACAGAGGGTCGAGGGTTCTGGTTCTCATGTCGCCAGGGCTGAGGGGAGCATGGCTGGAATGCACTACAAGCCAGCGTCCATCCCCCGGGGCAGCCAGTGGGGAATCTCCAGCCCTGAAGTCATCGCCACCCGAGGAGCCTGGACCCCGCCATGGAAAAAGGGTCCCGCAGGGGCGCCTGGCGCCGGCCAGTAAGGATGAGCTCATAGCTGTTTGCCGCCTCTTCCCCTCTTTTCCAGGCATCTCAGATTTCTAGATGTCAGGAGCATCTGACAGACAGGAGCAGAGGACAAGAAGGGGGATGGGATACAGACCCAAGGTGGGATGTAGGGTGCCAGTGGTATTCCCCTCCACCCCAACACTGCTCCTTCTTCCCTTGCTTCATCCTAGGCCATATCGAGGGGTGTTACCTTCCCTACTCACTTCCCATTTTAAGGCACCAAGGAAGCCCCGAAAACAAGGCTCCTAAGAAAATGTATCTGTGTCACCTGGAGAGGTGGCACTGCTATCCTCTCCCATCAGCCCACACTACTTATCATATACTTGCTTTGGAAATGAGGGTCTTGAACCCAAAGGGAATAGCAGACAGAGTAGAGGAAGCATTCAGGTTGGCAGGAGCATGGTGAGGCTGGGGACATCTGGTAGGAGGCAAGGAGCTGCCACACAGCAGTCAGAGCACTGTGCTCAGAGTCTGAGCACAGGGCCAGCCCCAGCTCCCGCTCTACCACTTCTAGCTGTGTGACCCTGGGGAAGCCACTTTCTGTGTCCTTCAGTTTCCCCTATGTAAAATGGAAATGCCACCTGACCTCAGAGTGTTTTGAGGATCAACAGAAAGCACAGAACTGGACTTTGAAAGCTTACAGCTCTTTGCACTCAAGGGGAGCACATTACTGATGTAAATAAAGTGTACTTTACTTTATGACTGCTACATTATACAACTGCAGGGGCCACCATTCACACTGCAGCCTTTAAGAATGGAGCACTTCCATGATGTGAATGCTGCTCTTGGGAGTGGTGCAGACCTGCAGACCTAACCCTATAGCTGGGCAACTGGCTTCCCAGAAGTTTCCCTGCACAGAGAGTGGGGCTACCTTAGTCATCTGACCATTGGGTGGCTCTCTGGGAGCCAGGTCCCTGCAGAACAGTACTGCATAGGAGATTCTAATCTAAAGGAGAACATGCTGCTTCCCAGGGGGAAGCCAGCCATTGCATCTCACAAAGTCAGGAGAAGATCAGACAGACTGCAGTTAATGAGACAGTCAATGAGACTGCAGATGAGACAGTGACACCCAGGCCAGGTCTGGCACCGGGGAGACTGGATCAGACATCTCTGGAGGACTACCCAGAACCCCTGTGAGGTAATCAACTATAAAGACTGGATTTCCTGTCTATACAGGGGACATCAGACTGTCAGGGTTATTACCATTGTCAATCACAGCAATGGCCTTGGAGGTTGAACACTCAGGCGTGACCCCTCTTTAGGTTATTGTCTCCACTGTGGGAGCCTGAGGGATAGGGGGATGTGCACTCAGGGGCAGCCAATCCCATAGCTGCACAGCTCTCCCTAGCATCTAGAACTAGAGGCCTCTTGGTGGTAAGTGTCATTTCATTTGCAGGGAGAATTTTCTAAGGGAAGAGACGGAAGGAAATGAGCAATGAGCTGCCAGTTATTGAGTCCTTGATCTGTGCTAGGCACTTTACCTTTGTGCCCAGCACATAGTAGGTGATGACTAAATAAGGTGCTGAATGAATGGATGAATGGGTGGAAGGTAGGAGGAAAAAAACCAAAGTCAACTAACACCCTAACTAACTGCAGTGATTCTTCCCCCTACAAGAGCGATATAATGTATTTCTTTCTTTCCTTCCTTCCTTCCTTCCTCCCTCCCTCCCTCCCTCCCTCCCTCCCTTCCTTCCTTTCCTTCTTTTGTTCTCTCTCTTTCTTTTTTTAATTTGAGAGAGAGAGAGAGAGAGAGAGAGAGAGGGAGCAAGTCGGGGGGAGGGGCAGAGAGAGAAAGAGAATCTTGAGCAGGCTCCATGCTTAGCGCAGACCCTGATGCAGGGCTCAAACTCACAACCCTGGGATCATGACCTGAGCCAAAATTAAGAGTCAGACACTCAACCGACTGAGCCACCCAAGGGCCCCTAATGCCTCTTCTAAGTAAACACCTTTGTGTGAAGCAAAGTGCCTTGAAGAACCATATGGTTTGCAAAGCCGGCCTCAAGGAAAAGCGATGGGAGGCTAAGGGAAATCATTTTCTCATCATAGGAAAATGAGAATTTGACAGTTTCCAGAGAAAGCACAGGGTACAGGAAAGGGTGCAGGGAATGGGGAGAGGGGTGGAGCTTGGCAGTATGGTAGCCAGGCTGGGCCTTCAGAGAAATATGGCCAAGAAGAATGAGCAGCAGAGGTGAGGGTGGACTTTTCAGAACAGCAAGGCCCAGAAATCACTCTTTAAGCTCCCACCTAGACTGCACTTACAGGGATCCAACTTCTAAGACATTCCCCCCAGAGTGTAAATAAAAGCTGCCACATATGTGTCCCTGGTACTTAGGAATATGAAGAAATTTGTGGGGGTGAGGTGTCCATCAAACAAAACCGAGGACCATCAAGGTGCTGAGAAAGGTATGGAGACGGGGACTGACACAAGACTAAGCCTTTGCTTATATGCTCTTGTTCACAGTTCTGTGTGAGTTCGGTGGTCAATACTTCCAGCCTTCAGAATTCTGGAAATGAAACAGGCTACCTCATCCATGGAGAATGCTCCACCCCTAAACAGAGTTCTTAGAAATGAGTCTCAAGCCCTAGATTGGGGATTAAACCATACCAGACCCCTTCCAATCTTGACAGTCCATGATTATGTTAAAATGGTCAAAGAAATCCTTCCATTCATTGAGCCAACATCTGCCACCCTATCTCATACTGGAAAGCTTTGGCCTTCATTCACTTTCAAGTCCTTTAAAGATCTGAAAAGAGCTGTTATGAAGAGAATATTTGCTGCCCTCCAAAACTTCATCTCTCCTGATTTGGGCAAACATCTGGACTATACCTCCCAGCCTCCCTTGCAGTTATGTGCAACCACATAACTAGTTATGTCCAATGATACTTTATAGCAGAAGCAATGTGCACCATTTCCTGGCCTGACCCATAAACTTCTCCTATGCCCCCACTCCTAGTTCTTCCCCATCCTGCTGACCAGGATGTTTACACCCAGAGAATTGGAAGCCATGTGTTGCAGATGGCAGAGTTATCACCAATGGGTTTCCTGGTGCAAAGAGAATTAATGTACAAGAGAGTGATACGCATGAAGCATTCCCCAAGCTTATTTGGCTATGTAGCATTTTATCTGTGGTTTATGTTGCAAAATATCTCAGCATGGCTTTCAAATCCCTCCATGCCATGGCTCTAGCTGACCTTTCCATCCTTATATTCTGCTGCTTCTGTCTATCAATCTTGTGCTCCAAACAAACTTTCCTAGAATCTGTTGGATTTCTGGGAAGCCAGAAATACCCAGGGATATGAGGAACAATGGCAAGCAGGTTTATGAACTTTGCCATAACTTGTCCTGCCTCTAGCTCTGGTATCTCCTGCCTCTAAATTGTTTTCTCCTTTCCATGAGCTCCTCCACACTGACCAAGTCTTTCTTTCATGACCATAGCAGCCTTCCATGGTACCTACATTGTCCCTACTCTTCCTGTACCCTATGAGCAAACGGTGCCTGTCACAGTCATTGAAGAGTATACAAATATTCCAGTTCTTCTCTTTCTAGGCACCTGAGAAGATTGCACTTCCTTGCCTCTTTGGAAAATAGTCTTGTTTCAGCCAATAAAATGTAGGCAGAGACAATATGTGTCACTTCTGAGCAATGTACCTAGAATGTGAGTACAAAAGTCTGTTGTTGAAAGCTACAGAAATTTTGGACCATAACCTAGCCCAAGCTGACCAGTACAGAAACAATGCATGATTCATCACATTCTCTCCTAACTGCCACAGTGACGCTAAAAGCACACAGAATTGGACCCTCCATCAGCACAGCCCATGGGTTACTATGAGAGCAGAACCCCCTTTTAACATATAGTATGAGAATTAAACTTTCACTATATAAACTTCCAAAGATGTGGGGGCTATTTGTTACCACAGCATAACCCAGCCTATTCAAACACTTGTCTTTAGATGCTCTACATATGTATCTGTCTTATGATTTTGATTGATATTCTCATATTTATAATATTCTGTTTGTCATTGCTAAATCCAGTATCATTGCTCCCATTGTCAATACCACCATCTTACTATCATGAAATCCACCATCTTGGCCATAGTCACTCCAGCATCCCCACCACTGCCAAATCCATCATCACCGCCAACATTCCCACCATTATCACCACTATCACTTCCACCTTCATTGCTCTAATTACCAATGCCATCCACATTACTATCACTTCCGCTTGCTTGACTCCCATTACTGCCATCAACCCCACTAATACCATGTTTCTCATCATGCCACTGTCACCACCATATCACCTCTACTATCATTGCTAATACCCCCTTCTCTAACATCTCCATCTTCAGAGCCGCTATCACCTCTATCATCATGAATAGTCGCCTTCATCATCCCGCTAGAATTATTTACGCCATTACTTCCAATACCATCGTCAACATCACTTCCACTATCGCTAGCCCCATCACTGCATCTATCACTTCTCTAGTCACTCCCTCTGTTATGCTCATTATAAATCCCCATTGTCATGCCTCTTCCTCATCTCTATCAGCGCCATCATCACACTGTCACCTCCAGCTTCACTGCTATCATCACTGTTGGATTCTAGAAGATACTCACAGCTCTCCCCTCCCTCATTGCTCTACATTCAAGGAGGAGCACTGCAATAGTTACTCAGGTCTAAGAATATCTTATAGTGCACTGTGTTAGTTAAGGAGATAGAGTGCCAGACTGAACATCTAGCCCACATGGGTGCAGTATGAGGGCTAGGGCTTGCTCCCCCAGGGAGAAGGCCCAATCATCTCTCCTTATTTTTGGCTTGAACTTTTTCTCCCCATTCCTCTCTCATTCTTCCATGTGGCAGCCACATGGTCCTGGAAAGGCTTGAGAAATCAGAGTAAATGCAAGATGTTTCTGTGTTTCTTGCTCTCCCTTTTGTGGCTTTCTGGTGAATGTGGACACATCCAAGACTTGGGTTTGGACCTAGAGGCAGTAGATGGAACAGGTCTTTCAGCTGATTTTGGTTCTGAGCCATTTGGACTGACTTATTTGGTCAAGAAGTTCTCCACATAATCTAGCATGGCTCACTAGAGTTCTCATTTTTATATTCTATTTAAATCTTTATTTTTTTAATCAAAGTAATACATGTACATATTTTTGAAAGTAAAATGTTCTACAAGGTTTATAATGAAAACCATAAGACTTCTCCAATCCTGCTCACTTTTGAGTCCTCCTTTCCTGAGGCAAGCACTTTGAATTGTTTTAACTCTTTCCTCTAGGATTTATTTCTATATTTCTATATGACATGGTAATACTGATATTTCTTATATTTTTCAATATTAGGTTTTATCTATTGACCATCTACTTATGGAAGATGAATATTCAGCTTTCTTACACCATCTCTCTTCCTCTAACACACACACACACACACACACACACACACACACACACACAATATTGCTATTTGTTACAGTATTATTCAGGATTTGCATTACTATCACTATATAACTATCACAATTAAACTACTTTTCCTTTCTTATACAGCTGTTTGTTTTCTCTTGGAAATAATAATTATCTTGATTTGCCATTTGCTTAATTTTCCATGTATCATTTGCTAATTTATCTCCAAGGTTTCCAATGGAACTGAAATTTTCCTTGGAATGTACACTACTGTCAGTTTCATTTTCTTCTTGGAGACCTCCCTCCTGGAGTCCTACATCCTCATGGCTAACATGGACTGACCATTCTCTACATATTTTATATGACTGTCATCCTGACACTTTCCTTCATCATCATTTTCAAACTTCCCTTTGTCTCTATCCTGATCATGGGATCTTTTGCCTCCTTCTTCTCCCTTGGTTTACTGCTCAGTTAAGGTGGATAACATTCCCCAAGATCCTCCTGGAAAATTCTGTGTAGGAGGTAAATTTGTAAGACCATTCGTGTCCAAAGGTATCTTTATTTTTATTGCTGTACTCAATTACTAGTTTGCCTGGATATAGATCTCTGTGGAAATCACCTCCCTCAGGATTTAGACACATCGTTCATTTTCTTCTACCTTACATGGTAGTTGTAGAGATCTGTGATACAATTCGAATTCACAATAATTTGTAAATAAACTTCTTTCCCCTCTCTGAAAACTTTTAAAGTTTTGGGTGACTTTGGGGTGAGTTGTTTTTGTTTTTAAATTCAGTTTGCCATATACTCATAGAAAAAAATTGATCTGTAAATTTATGTTCTGTAGTTATAGGAAATTTTCCTCCTTTTTAAATTTTCTCTCTAGGACCAAATTTTTAGATGCTGCTCTTAGACTGACCATGTAACTTTTTCTGTCAATTTTCTGTCAATTTCCATTTCTTTGGTCTACTTTTGGGGACTTTGTCCTGACTTTATATTATATTCCAACTCTTCTTTTTATTTTTTAATGGAATAAGGATGTTATATTTGTATGTCCAAGGACTTCCTTTCTTCTGCTTCTTGTTGAAAAAATCACCTCTAGTTCTCATTAAAAGAAGGCATAACCTTCTTTTATCATTTTAAAAATGTTAATCATAGTTTCTGTGCTTTTCTTCTTCACTGTTTTTTTGTATATTCCCTTTTCCTCTTCGTTGGTTTGGATGTCTGCCTTTCATGTTGAAGGCCCTCCTCAAATATCAAGTAATTCTTAGCTGTCCGTTCATATTGATATGTGAAGCACTGCAGTTCTGATTGGAAGTGGTGGAAGGAGAAGAGAGAAAGTTGTTGACATGTGGGCCTTACCAAAGGGTAATTGAGTGGGACTTGCAGATTCACAGGGAGACCAAATATCAAAACCGGTAGGTCTTTTCTCTTGGGAAAATCAGTTACCCTGGGAAACTTTCCTCCAATATCTTGCCTGTGTGGTGTTAACCTGGCTTACACTTTTCTGAGGACTGATGAGGAAGAGAGCTGAGAGCCTCATCTTTCAGGGAACAGGTTTATCTTTAATCCGTAATTTTAGAATGGCTCCTCTCTCCTCCCGTGGCTGTGCCTGGTGCTCCCACATCCAGAACTTTTCAGGTTCAACATCTCAGAGCATAAATCTTCTGTCTTCTACCAGCATGGAAGGGGATGATTACCTGGATGCATAGGGTAGAGGAATAAATCTGGAATGGGGAGGTTCTTACTGCTTTTTTTTTTTTTAACTTGTAACCAATCCTCCCATTTTCCACCCTCATTCTGAACCTCTGCCTTTGGAAGTAACTGATGCCTCCAATTCCCAGACTTTTCTGGGAATCTGTGGCTAAAAATGTTTTGCTACCTATTGGTTCTTGCCATCTACCCCCACAACCCTGTGGGCTTGAGTTTCAGTTTTCTGTGGTCTGCTAAGTCAGGTACCACACATCCATACACTTTCTGATTCCCAAATTCTTGATTTCTCTTGTCTGCTGCTATTCCCTCTCCCATTCTCTCTTTCCCTGTGGGTTTATGCCTTTCTTTTTTAAAAAAGCCCATTAATGCCATGTTAGTGGGGCTTCTGGAAATAGCCAAGATAAACATGTGTATTCAATCAGCAATGATTAAGAAGTCTAATGTTTTCTATTGCAGTTTAGGGCCAGTGTAACAGTTAATCATAAAGCATTCTTCCACCTTGCTTTGCCTGCCCCCTCTGTGCCTTTCTCCTTGAGTGGATAACTGTTGAAGGTAATCCTGATCACAGAGCACCATATCTCACCATGACTCCAAATCAAATGAAACGATCATCCCAAACCACACAAACATCATCACCTCTAACATAGGCTTTATAACCACCATCACCATCACTATTAGCCTCATCCCTGGCATTTTCCTCACATTTACTTCATTGTAGCCTATACTACCATCTCCACCACTACACTCATAATCACCTTAACAACATTCTCCATTACCTACTCCATAGCATCCATCACCACTGTAATTTCTGACACCATCTCCACTCCCTCCGCCATCATCTCATCATGACTACCATCAACTCCACTGTCACCGCTGCCATAATTTTCACCAAAACTTCTACCATCTTCTCCAACATTATCACCTGTAGAATATTTTTAACTATATATTGAATATATTCTTCCAGATGAATTGTAATAGTGATTGTCAGTAATGTGGGGGAAGGAGTGATTTCTACCTTAGAACACACAGCATCCTTCTTTTGACAAAGAGAGGGGTAGAAAAGAACCTAGTGGTTTCTCCAGCTTAAACCACCTACATGGGAAGAGGGAGGGGGAGAGGGAACATTCATTGAGCCCTTTCTAGGTAATAGGCATCCTACTAGGCACATTAGTTAGCGTATTTTCTCCAGTAAGAATCATTGCTCCAGTTTTACAAGGAGGAAACTGAGATTCCCAGATGCTAAATAACATACTCAAGGCCACACAATTAATAAGTGGTGGAGCCAAGATTCCAACCCTGTGTGACTTCAAAGTCCATATTCTTTCCATTACACTATGCTGGCAAGAAATCTCAGGAGCTTGGTTTAAGCACAATGGGTTATGACTCTGAGCAAAGAGAGCCATAGTCATGGTCCCTGATCCCAGGGAGACCTGATCTGATGAAGCAGAAGGAAGTCTCTCTCTCAAAAAGACTATTATCTGATGAAGAAGTTTCAATCCCAGCCTCACAAAGTCTATGCCCTGTCTGAAGGCCTCACTCAAGCAGTTCTTCACAGTGCCCAAGGCTGCCACCTCTCCCTGACCTTGAGTTCCCAGAGGGAGAGGGAGGGAGTGTGGACATCCAGTCCTGGGAATGCCTGGGGTTGAGAGAGCTGAGTTATTTTGGGATTGTTTACATTTGGAATCTTCCTGATCTTTGGTCCCAGAAAAACACCCACATGTTGGAAACTCTTCGGAGTTATTCACTGTTGGGGTTTTTCTTCATCTCCTTCAGCTTTTTCTTCTTCTTGGATGGAAAAAAAATCTGCTAGTGATTAGTCACAACCTGTGAGGCTCAGCTTTTGACAGCCCCACTGAGAAGAGAGAGACAAAGAGGCTCAGAGAGAGGCCCATGGGCAGATGCTGCTGGGAAGGAAATGTGGTTCACAGCATTGACCTCCCGGGATGAGGGATGGTCCATTTGCCTCTCTCTGCCAAGGGACAATCACTCCCCAGACCATGATTGTTCCATTCCAAGCCTTCATCCCAATTTCACTGGGGAGCACAGGCCAGAGCATGCATTAGAAAGCGGCCCAGGGGGTCAGGACCTGGGCAAGAAGGCTGAAAGAGAGGAAGGAGAAGCAGGTGCCAGGCACAAAGGATGCCCACCTCTTAGGCTCCCTCTGGCCACATTCTCCAACACAACCCAGAATGCCCCATTTCAGATGGAAGTATAAACTGACAATTCCATACCTCCTTGGACAGCCATTTGATCTCTGACAGGTTTTAATACATCTTAGGGCTCCTGGAAATCCCAGGGTGTGAGAGGGCCTTCTGCTTTTTTGCAAGAAGGTCGGGTGGGGCTGAGCACTGTCCACAGAGGCCAGGACAAAAGGAGATTGTTTGAGCTGAAGAATTAAGGCCTGGAAGTCAGATCTGGATCCAATTTTAAAATCTAAGGATTGTGAAACATGATGGGGAGGGGGTAATAAAGGGAATTTGGGAAATCTCCCTTGGTGTAGGTCTTTTTAAAGAGGTTTCAAGGCAACAAAGGGAAAATCAATTAATACAATAGGCAATAATACGGCAAGATGGCTTAATGTCAGGGGAATGGCGGAGCCAACCCTAAGGTGTATGGGACCCCAGGAAATTTGTTTTTTGCCAGGCTTCTGTCTACGTAAACAATTTGAGTCATTCAAAGTCAGCATGTCAGCACCATTCTGAAAGCCCAGTCTCGTGTGATCCCACATAAAAAATACTTCACCAGCCAGGGGAGCAATCCACTTGCCAGACTGCCTGCCTGGAATTGAGTGTGGCTATGAGGCCTCAGGATGGCTACATAGGTATGAGTCTTTTTGCCTCTTGGAGCATCTGGCCGACCTCACACATGGGATAAAAGGTTGGAGGGCACTTGAAAGAGGATAAAGAGGGAATGGGGCTCACATACATCTCAGTCCAAGCTCAAAGTGACCCACTCAGAGGGCACTGCCAGCCTTGGTCTGTTCTAAACACAGAAGGGGACCTCAAATACCTCAAGAAAAGGACTGCAAGGCATAGGGCCCTTCATGCCCAAGCCTTAGGACGGTATAGGGACTGAAGGCAGTAACCTCTCAGCAGGGCACCTCCTAACTCTACAGAAAGGAGTGCTAAGGGGCAGGCAGCAACACCTGGTTTTTATTCTTAGCTTTGACTTTTACTGGCTGTGTGACCTTTACTGGCTCTGTTCCTCTCTGCGCCTCTGGTTCCTCATTCAGTGTCATAATGCCTACCTCAAAGAGCACCGGGCTGCTCTGGTCCTGCCTCTGCCTGGGTGGACTTGCCCACGGGCAGTATGGTCCAGATCTAGAATCTTGCCCCTTGCCTTCCAGAGTCTCCAGGCTGGGGGTGTGCTAGCCAATACCACTTCTCCTTGCCTCCAATGCTGGTCCTGGGGTCAGAGTTCTGCTTCTCTGGAGGGGTCTCTAAGGCCAGTCCCTCTGGGGGAGGGCAGAGGGCCAATCCAAAACAGGCAATTGAGGCCAGCAGGGTTCAAGAGGCAAGCCTGACAGCCGGGGGAGGAAGGTCCACTCTGGGTCACCTAAGTGAGATTCTAGAGGATGTCATACCTTTAGAAATGCTGCCTTCTTGGACTGAAGGGGACAAAGAGGATGAAATAAGAGAAGGAGGTATGACAATGAAACCAAAGACTGAAGAGACAAAGCCATGAGCCAAGGAAAAGGACAGCATTCATCTTGGAAGAGGGAAGGAAACTGATTCTTGCCTGTGGGGGCAATTGGGCAAGAGGTTGAGGAAGTTGCTGGGCTGGGAGTCATCCTGACCTTGTCACAGAAAAAGGAGGTGGCAGCTAAGCCCTCAAAGAAAACTATTCAAGCCTCCTTCTTGATTCAGCCCTAGATGTGACTGAATCTTGGTGGCTTCCCAGTACAAGTCTACATTCTCATCCACGAAGCAGCCAGAATCTGGGGGCCAGGTGGGGAGTGAGGGCCAGGACTTGAATAAGCCAAGCATGCCCCCCCCAACTCCCTTTTTATCTCCTGATTACCCACCGCCCCCCCCCCCAATACTGCATGTAGGGGCCTCCTGGAAAATTCTTCCTGATGTCATCTCTGCTCTTGCCTGTGGAACTGGACTTAGATGCCCTAGGGTTCTCAGCACGGTCAAGCCAAGCTAGAACAGTCCCCAGAAGTAAAGGCAAAGGAAGCCCTTAGCAATGACCCAGCAAGGGCTCCATAGGAACCTGTCATGAAGACACTCCATGCGGTTGCCATCCCCAGCACTCTATCCTGGCAGGTGGCTAGCCTGGCCATCCGCCCCCTCTCTTCACATTGCAGGGCTCTCTAAATCAGCCTGGGAGGCAGCCCCCTGGCCAACCTCCACCTCCATTTGGAAATACCTCATTCCTCTACCTACGGCTACTTAAAAAAAAAAAAAAATGTACTCTGCCAAAGAATTTTGTTTTCTCACTTGGAAATTTAAATGAAAGTCTTACCAAGATATAAAAAATCAATTCCATTTATAGTGGACATTCAATAACTCCAGACTGAGAGCTGAAGCTGCAGGTGCAATGTCAGACCTGCCAATGCAGCCCCAACCTGGTAACAAAATATGGGACAGGGACCGGCCCCACCCTAAGAGGAGAAAGAGTTAAGTGCCTTCTGGGTCCAGAAACCTAGAATTGAGGGAGAAGGGGTCTCCGGGGCCTTAGTGGGGAGAAGTGGGGGAAAGTACTAAGAAAGCAGAGCAGATGGGGATGCCTGGATGGCTCAGTCAGTTGAGCGTCTGACTTTGGCTCAGGTTCATGATCTCACAGTTCATGAGTTCGAGCCCCCTGTCAGGCTCTCACTGCTGTCAGCCTGTCAGCACAGAGCCTGCTTCTGATCCTCTGTCCCCCAACTCTCTCTGCCCCTCCCCCACTGCCACGCTCCCTCTCAAAAAATAAATAAAACGTTTTTAAAAATTAAAAAAAGAAAGAAAACAAGCAAGCAAGCAGGGCAGATGAAAGAACTGCACCTGAGGGGAAGATTGAGGCCCAAAGCATGGGGACCACAGTCCAGGAGGCTGGCCCCACTCAGGCCAACCAATGCCCTTCTGCTCTAGATTTCATTACCATTTACCATAACAATATCCCTTTAGATCTTTCTCATAACTAACATCTCCAGGGAGGGATGTTGTGCATTATTTCTGTCATTTTACAGATGGAAAAGCTGAGGTAAAGTGACGACATTTGTATTCTTTCCTTGCTGACACCCTTCTTCATAGGCAGGAGCCCGATGAGGAACCCAGGGAGCAGCATGGAGCCACTGGTCCTGGCCCTGCATGTTGATAGAGCTCTGTTCCTGTCTCTCATCTCCCTGTGTGGGGTGAAGAAGAGACAAAGCTGCCCCAACCAGGTCGTAGACGATAGCTCTCAACAGGACAGGAGGGGGCACTGGTCACCAGGAAGTAGCCTAACCTTCTTGACCAGGTGCCCTCACCCACACTCACCAGTCTAACTGCCTGGACCAGGGCCCCTGGCTGGGACGGGTTGTGCAAGAGAACTGGCCTCTCGAGAACCAACCCTCACTCTGTCAGAGAAAGATTTAGCCTCATCTCAAATACCTGTGTTCAAATGTGCCAACTCCATTCTGCTTAGGCCACTCTGTGATGGAACTGAGACTGGGCCCAGCCTCCACCATCAGACTGGGAGCTCCCTAAAGACAAATTCTGGATCTTTCTCCCCTCCACTTTTACACGTTTAGTCCCAAGACTATTTCTTGCTTATTCTTTGCTTGTTAATACCCTATCACCCCTGCAAAAAAATGCATTTGATGGTTGATACTTTCCCGTCCCAGACACCCACCTGTCTAACTTGGATTTCCCTTCATAGACTGACAGAGATCCATGCTATGTGTTTGCCATTCGACGAATGGGTCTGAGTGTCCTCATTTCCCAGACGGAGAAAGCAAGTCTCAAAAGGTTGGGTGACTAGCCTGTCAGGACGCAGTCAGTCCTGGACCTCTGGCCTTCCAGCCTGCAGCCCTTTCCCCAGACAACCTCACCATAGCCTCCTGGTGTTCACCCCAAGTAAAATCCAGGAGCCGGCACAGGAACTGGGACAAAGAGGAGGAGGACACTGGGGCCGAGGCCTTGACCCCAAGTTCCTATTTATAATCCTTGTTCCGGAGACGGCCACTTAAACACACATTCCTGATAACTGAATAATCTTTGGCACCAAGCAAAAAATAGCCTGTGGCCCAGACCACAATTGCACAGCTGGAGCGGGGTGAGCAGGGGCGACACAGGGCCCCAATGGTGCGGGACAGGCTTCTGAGGGGGGAGAGGGGTGGCAGGCGGGGCTGGGGTTGGGACAAGTGAGTGGAACTGCAAATATAGCAGTTAAATATAGCCTTGCCAACCTGGACATGGTGCCAGCCTCCTCTACAGAGAACGTTTCCCAAATCGGCTTGGGTCTCCTTTTCCCAAAGGAAATGAGAGCTAGAGACTTGAAGGGAGGAGCAGGAGGGATCTTGATGGCGATGGAGCCCAAGGCTCTGGAGCAGTTTCCAAACAAACTGCAAACCAAGAAAAGTAGCTCTGCTGGCATCTTCGGGAACGGCCAGTCTGATGGTAGAGGCATGGCTGTGCCCTGAGGCAGATAACAGAGGACATCTCATTCCCCAAACCAGCTGATCAAGACCCCATGCATCTTCCAATACCAGGAGGACTGATGCTGAGGCCTCTTCTCCAAGAAAGCTCAGGCCAACGCAGAAATGTAAGTGAGAGACATGGAAAATTGTGGAGTCTAGAATCCTGAGGGATCTCTGAAGCAAGCAGGAGGGGCCTGACCCAGGCAAGGGCCCCAGAGAAAGCAGCCACGGCCCCTCCCTCCCTCACCTAGCCAGCCCCAGAATGAGCCAAGGTGCTGCTTGAGCTAACACTCTTGACAAACTTTGCTCTGCTCTTAACTGTTTCCTCTCAGGACCCTTCAGCTGCTCCTTTGAGGCACAAGCTCAGTTCTGAGTTCTAAATTTTGGAAAGTCTGTGTGCCCCTTCTTCAGTAATGACTAAGACACATGACTGCAGGCCTCAGGCTCTCCTGCCTACGTGGAGGCATCCCCTGTATTCTGAGGCCATTCTAGGCAGGGCTCACTCACAGTTGGGGAGAAGTGTCCTCACTTATCTGCTCACCATAAGCCATCTGAAGAAGTCTCACTCCAGCTTCTGCTGCCACTGTCCCTTGAGAACCCCCTCCATGCCCAGGTGTCTCCAAGCTCTCAAGGTCGCCACGCCTACGGAATGTCAAAGTACTGCTTTCTGTCCCATCCTCCCTGGGCGAGGGTCTGATTCATCATTTCTCATGAAGAAATGAAGAGAACAACATCCTCATCACCATTACTGTGCTTATGGGTCCTGAAGCATCACCGACTGGGCCCAAACTTCCACAATGTCCAGTGGTTTCTCTCTATCGAGAGTATGATCCACACTTAGCACATTGTGCTTGCCCTTTCTTCAACAGCCTTCCAAGAGGAAGGTGTGGTCTTTTGAGAAGCAATGCCCCACTCCCCACTTGAGAAGGTGAGATGCCCAGGCCTCCCTCATTGTCCCTGACAGCCAGGGCCAGGTACTCAGCACAGCTCAGCAAGGAGCATGCCAAGAGCCACCCCTCAGCCTTCCCAGGCTATGGCTGTCAGTGGTTCTGCAATGTTGCAGGCGAGGGAGCCAGGCCACGCAGGTCCGGCGCCAACAACTCTGGGGTCCCAGCATAGTGACCCTGGCCCTTCATTCCACAAAGATGCCCCAAGAGCCACCATGTGCCAGGAGGTATGCCAGTTACTGAGAGCAGCAGAGGGAACAAGAGCCAGGAGTCGCCCTGGCAGCTGCTCACAACCAGGTGTGCCAAGAGCACTGATGGAGAGCAGCAGGAAGCCTAGCCAATAGCAGATAGGGATTGGGAAGGCCTCTGGAGGCCAGGGAGGAAGAGGAGGTGAAGGACTCTAGACAGTGAGCCTGTGTGTAAAAGGCCCTGAGGAGGGAAAAGGAGGCCACTTGAGGATGTGGAAGAAGGGCAATCTGGTGCTCAGAATGCAAGGGGAGAGAGGGGAGATTAGAAGGCAGGGTGAGATTAGAAGAGGGAGTGGGGGCCAGATCATGCCCTGGGGCCAGACTCTTCCTGAGAGCAACAAGAAGCCCCACAAGGGTTTTAAGCAGGGGCTGAGCTGACCTATTTATAGGTGAGAAGGATCCTTTGGGCACAGTATGGAGAGTAGGCCGGAAGGGCCTAGACAGAATGTGGGCAGACCAGTTAGGAAGCACTTGCAGATGTCCAGGTGAGCAATGACGGGCACCTGAACTCAGGTAACAAAAGGAGGAGGTAGAGAGAGCTGAGCAGTCCTGAGATGTATTTAAGAAATGGAAGCCATAAGGCATGGTGAATACTTGACGTGAGTAGGAGAGACAGAGAGAAGTAAAACATTCCCTCATTCAATCATTCATTCAACAGCAATGCCACGAGTTTCTAACACACGTGAAGTTCTTTGCTAGGCATCGGAGATACAGTAGTGAGCAAGACAATAAGGTCTCCTTGGAGGTTTACATTCCAGTGACATGGGGACAATGTAAAATAAACACGTAAACAAATGCGAGATCATTTTAGGTAGTGATAAGTGCTATGAAGATAATAAAAAAAAAGGATAAATAATAAAGAGGGATTCAGGGAAAGGGCTTACCTTAGGTAGGGTGTTCTTTGAAGCCATTTCCAGAGGAGAGGATTGAAATGCCAAGGCTCAGAGTGGGGATGAGCTTGCAGTCTTTGAGCACAGAAGGAAGACTGAGGTGACCAGGGTGTAGTTTGAGAAGCTTGGGGAAAAGGAGATTAGAGGATTAGGCACATGCACATGTTCAATATGCACACACACGCGTGCACACACACACACACATGCACAGGCACACACATGCCTCCCAGGATTGTGCAGAGTTGACTTGATACAGCACAGATTTGGGGAGAAGATAAAGAAAGGAAGAAAAGAAGGAAGAGAGAAGACAGAGAAGACACGAAAACCCATCACCGGGAGATCATAAAACAAACACTGGCTCTCCACCGGAACCACCAACCAAATTTGCGTCACTGTGAAATTTTATGTAACTGGGATCATACTTTTAGTCTGTTTTTTTTTCACTATTATATTATAACTTTATAATCCAATGAAATGTGTTTACATAAGATATCAAAGACCTAAGGGTATATGCCATGGAGTTCCATACCAAAGAAAAGCTAAAGTAGCTGTGTTAATGTCAGACAAAAGAGATCTTAAGAAAAAGGCATTGCTATAGATAAGGTGATTCATTCACAATCATAACAGATTTAGTTCATCAGAAAGGCATAACTAGTTGAAATTCTATGCACCTAACAACAGAGCCTCAGAAATATGAATCCAAAAATTACCAGTACTTCAAAAAAAAAAAAAACTGACAAATCCACAATCACAGTGGGAGATTTTAACACATTCTGTTAGTAATTGACACACTAAAAAGAAAAGAAAATATCAGGGCACAGAAATTTTGAAAAACAGGATTAACAAACTTTGCTTAATGCACATATGTAGGAAACAGGACTCAACAAGTGCAGAAGATACATTTTTTGTTTGAATACACTTCGAAGATTTCTATAAACAGACCTTATACTTGGTTCCAAGGTCAATCTCAACAAATGTAAAAGAATGAAATCATTGAACATGCTCCCTAATCCCAGTGCAATTAAACAAGAAAAGTGTAACAAAAAAAGATAACAGAAAAATCCCCTTATGTTTGGAAATCAGTTAACACATCTCTATATAACCCAAGTGTCAAAAATAAATCATCTGGAAACTAGGAAATATCTTAAACTCTCCAATAGTGAAAATATTATATAGAAAAGTTTGTGATGTAACCAAAACAGGAAGAGGGAAATTTACTGTATTAGATATATTTCAAAAGGCTGAAAAATAATGAGCTAAGTTAGAACAACACCAAAACAAACCCAGAAGATAATAAAAAGGAAATATCAAAAGTAAGAGCAGAGGGGCGCCTGGGTGGCTGGGTCCCTTAAGCCTCTGAGACTCTTGATTTCAGATCAGGCCATGATCTCACGTGGGGCTCCCTGCTGAGCTTGGAGCCTGCTTGGGATTCCCACCCCGACCCCCCTGCCCCTCCACCACTCATGTGTGTGTGCACCCTTTGTCTTCTCTCTCTAAAAATAAATAAATAAACATTAAAAAAAAGTGAGAGAAGAAAATGACGAAATAGAAAACAAACATATAATAGAGAGGTTCAACAGAGAAAAATTGAGTCCTTGAAAGAACTAATACAATTGACAAACCACTAATGAGAATGCCTGAGAGAAAGAGAGACAGAGAGACAAAATGAGAGAAGACCAGGCTAACCAACATCAGGATGAGAAAGTAGACGTCTCTGCAGACGCTACAAAGATTTGGAAGGACAAGAGACTGTGCTACAAAACAAAATGTATGAGAATAAAGTTGGATGCTGCTGTGGTGTCAAGCCAAATAAGAACCAAAATGACCTGTGGGGGCAGCAACCGCAGTGGTAGCCAGCCGCCTGTCTGCCCTCCCCCAGCCAGCCTGTTCCAGGTGGAAGCTTTTGCCTCTCTAGTCCTCAGAAGCTGAAGGGTCTCTGTGAACTTGACACAGACTTGAATCAACTCAATTTACCCAAGCTGGAGTATAAACCACACGCCCATTTGTTCTTCTGCAGCAGGGACTATCCGTTCCTAGTGCCTAGAATGCACCCTCCACTCCAGGATACCCTTTCCCAAGGTCAGGATGTGGAACGGAATAGCAGAGTAGTTAGGTACATAAGGTCAGGAGCCAGGCTGCCTGGGTTCAAATCCTAGCGCTATATTTTAACTTAAGCTCTCTGTGCTTAAATTTTCTCACTACAAATTTGGGATAATAGATTATTGTGAAGATTTGATGAACTAATACACGTAAAGAGGTTAAAACAGTGTCTGGCCTACACTAAACAGTCAATAAATATTCATCATAACAACTGCTACTACCTGAGAAGACAAAGTCTTACCCAGAAGATGCTTGGTGAATGTGGAACTCAAAAGGAGTTGTGGATTGGTTTGGAAGGAAATTTTGCTTTGCTCTAGGGAAGCCCCATAAAACATCTCAACTCTACAAGTGGACCCTCCTCTATTTTCTGAGCCTCTCTTCCCTGAACATGGCTGGAAAGCAGCAAGCTATTGTTTCCCTGATCTTTTTAATTCTGATCTCACCATTCCAACCCACCCGATCTCTTGTAAATGAGCTGAGCATCAATGAGTTAGGTCACAGTTGCTGTAGCTGTGAACTCAAAGGAGTTTCTTAATGCCCTGTACCTCAATTTCACATAAGTTTCACAAAAATCATCTACATGGCTGGGTTGTTGTCCCTGTTATCTATTCCTACGTAACACCACTTCAACCTTAATGGCTTAAAACAGGGGTCAGCAAACTATGGGCCCACTTTGTGGTTTTGTGCAGCTCACAGGCTTAGGATGGTCTCTTAGGTTTTTAAAGAGTTGCAAAATATATCAAAAGAATACGATTTCGTGACATGTTTAAATTACATGAAATTCAAACTTCAGTGTACATGAAGTTTTATTGGAACACAGCCACACCCGTCCATTTATGTGTTGCCTGTGACTCCTTTTGTGGGACAACAGAGTTGAATAGTTGCAACAGAGACCTAAGGGCCCACAGAGCCCAAAATATTTACTATCTTGTCCTTTACAGAGGAAGTTTTCTAGTCTCTGGCTGAAAATATCAACTGTCATTTATTTCCCTCACAAATCTGCAATTTGAGCAGCACTTGGTAGGGATGGATTATCTCTGCTCCTTTCAGTGTCATATGAGGTGGCTCAAGGCTGGGAGTGAGTCACCCAGGGGAGGAAACTGTCTGAAGCCCCGCTCACTCACCTGTCTGGTGGTGGGTGGCAGCTTACAGCTGGGACCTCTGCTGGAACCGTTGGTCAGGTCACCTATGCGTGACCTCTCCGTGTGGCTGTCTGGCTCCCTCACTGCATGGTTCCAAAAGCAATGTCCCAAAGGTTGCCTTTTCTCTTGGGCAGAGGAACAGCATTGCAGAGGGTCACTGGTTGTTTCAGGGGATGAAGAATGGGCCTGGAGGGGATGAGGGTTGTCACCCAGCCGTGCTGAAGGCCCACACACAGTCACGCACATCTGAAGAGCCCTCGCCATGGGCCACGTTCCATGCCAAAGCCTGGCCTCCAGATGCCAAGCTCCGGTCAGGGCCACATCTGCCATGGTTCCCATAGGACCCCCCAGACTGCAGCCATGTGCAAGAGTCCTGTCAGTCGTGAGCTCAGGCCTTCCAGTTATAGGGACACATGGCCTGGCAGATCGGCTGCTCCCCAATGCCAGGCCTCAGCAAAGTATTCAGAACTCAGAGTTGCAAATGTCAAGACATTGTATGTGTCTCCATTGGATGAGGGACTGGGCAACCTTTCATCATTTAGGGCTTTTCGAGATCACAGTCTCATCCACATCAGTTACACTGTAGATAGTACACTCATCCACATCAGTTACACTGTAGATACACAGTTACAGTGTAGATAGTCACACTCAGCCCTAATTCTGGTCACATCAGTGTGACCTCAGACTGACCACAACCGTGGCCACAGACCAACCCTGACTCAGACTGATTCCAACCCTAGCCAAGACCAACCTCTGACACTGGCCACAAAGCTGACCCTGTCCAAAGACTAATCCTGACCCTAGCTACAAAATTGACCCTGACCCTGAACCACAGACTGACGTCTGACCTTGGAATAGGGCTAGAGGAATGCACCAAACCATAGCACAGCCTCATGGGCCCAAAGGTACACCAGTCTAGCTACACTTTAGTGACAGCCATGTGGGCCAGGAGCAAGAGGATCCGTCCTGAGCAAACCCAGGGCTACCTGCAGCAAGCGGGTCCTGAGTGACTGCTCCCAGGCAAGGTGACTCAGAAGCACCTTCCAGAACATTTGAAAGGACCAAGTAGTTGCCAAATACACCAGCTTTGCTTGGCCTCTGGACCTTTGCCCTGGAGTTCCCACCACCAAACAGGTTTTCTACACTTTTGCTAACTCTAATCCTGCTACATCCAGTGCCACCTGCCCGAGGAGGCTGGTCCTAATGTCCACTTAGGTTTTCAAAGGTCTTTGCCCCACATGATCTTGATAGGAAGTGTCCTCTAAGAGGGTCACTGAAGAATTTTTCTTTCCAACTTTTTAACTCGACACTATAGACAGCACCTTCCACTTGTTTCCCCCAACACAATTCAATAGAGACCACTCTGCCATTATTTAAACACAATTTCACTATCTTCTTGTGTACCTTGTTGCCAGGGAGAAGTCTGGTGCCAATCTGATCTGGGTTTCCTTTTGTAGGTAATCTGTTCTCTTTCTTCCAGTGAGTCAGGAGGAAAAGGCTAAGGGGCAGAAGGGGCAAAGAGTTCATCCGGTGGGACAATGGGGGTGTGGACAATGGGGTGGAGCCTGTTTGAGAGTGCCTTGGTCATGCTACACCCCCCCCCCCCCGCCTCAACTACTGCACCTGTGCTCCAAGCACCACCTGCTCCTTCTTCTCCCGTATTCCTGAGCCTTGACTCCTTAAGAACTAGGGTGCTCTCCATTCACAGCTTCTACTCTCAGAGCTCTGCATTTCCGCTCTGTCATGGCAGAGGGCCAGTCCTCATTCCTGCAGGGCTGGCCAGGGGACACGGCACACACATGTGAGTATCTGCTATGCATATTTATCTGCAAGCATGTGTGTATGAATGTGTGTGACTGTGTGTTTGTACATGTGCACACTTATGTGTGTACATATATATAGACACGGATGAGTGAGTACGTGTGAGGTATCTAGATGTAAGTGTGCCTGTGTTCAGTACGTGTGTGGGTGTGCGTGGATTATGTGGATATTGTGAATGTGTTATATATGGGATGTATCTACATGTGTGTTTGAGAATATGTTGGTCTTCCATCCCCAACCAGCAGTGTGCTTCTTGGGGGAGGCACCCTGCAGTGCCCCTCACCTATGTTTCCTGCAAAGTCCTTGGACTGGATATGGCAAATTCCCAGCAAAGCTTCAGGGCGTGGGTCCAGTGGGACTGCATCCCAGGCCTCCCGAGTCTGTGGCCAGTAGCCCTGATAGAGCCAGAAACCTGTCAGCAATTCAGTGCCTATGGGTGGCCTGGAAGGAATAAGGCTACCAGGAGCCTTTGGGGGTGGGCTTTTGCCTCAAAATTGTTACCCCAACACCAAGTCCAAGTTCACATGACAGTTGTTGCCAGCATATAGCACCTGCCACTAATGCTGCTCTTCTCTCCCCAAATCCTGTTCCCAGGCCCCAAATCCCAAGCCTGTCAGCATGAAAAGCACTAGCTCCTGCTTTCCCACTCCACCACTAACTCCCAGATCCACCTGCTGCACTCCACATTCCATACGCACCCTTACAGAGAACGGGAAGGAGACTGTGTGTCTTCCATCCCCAGGAAGTTCACATTTTCCACAGCCAGGATTCTGAGCAGGCCCGAGGGGAAAAACCAAAGAGCACCCTGAGAAAAGATCCCACACTTCAAGGTAAAACTTCAACCTCCATCTCAGCTCTGTCTGCCACCCATGAACCAAATCTGAGGTTTCAGAAACCTCTCCAGGTTCCGCTGCACCCTATAGCTGGGAAAGATTATTAGAGAGTGAATCACTTCATCTGTCTCTCAAGGCCTATCAGGAGTTTAGGAGCCCAGCACACAGGTTCACACTCTGACACACACTACCCTTCTGACCATGTGGAGAGAGAAGCAGAAAGTGAAGCGTCCTGAGAAGAACGTGAGGCGCCATGGGAGGGGCGTGAGGCATCCTGGGAGGGGCGTGAGGCACCCTGGGAGGGGGGTGAGGCATTCTGAGAGGAGGCTGTGATTTGGTTACATCACAGCTGAACTGCTTATTAGCTTTATGACCTCCGGCAAAGTTTTCTTTAGTTTAGCCTCCTTATATGTGGTGACAACTTAAAATCCAAATTGGAACACTCATAAGAGTGACGCTATTAATAATTGTACCCAGACAACAGGTATGAATCCCAACCATTCCAGGCAAATGGGGACATGTGATCACCCTACGACCTGCGATCACCCTGTGTCACCTACAGTAGTGATAATGAGGAGCAGGAGGGAAGAATTCCAAAGGGAAGAGCCCCTGCTAGATTTGCAGGCATTCCATCTGGCCACCAGCCAGGGGCTGAAGGTGAAGGGAGGGAGAAGGCAGCGGGAGGTCCCACCGCCTCGCAGCCCTTGTGCTCCGGGCCTCTTGCCCTGTCCCCGCCCCACTCACCTCCACATGCCCCGATTCTCCGACTGGAAGGCCGCGCTGATGCCTTTAGCAGCAGCCCAGGTTTATCTCCAGGGGAGTGCTAGGTTCAAAGATCAGATAAATTTTCTGGCAGACGTGGGACTGGTGGCCGACTGCCAGAGGTAGGAATGGCCCCGCTGGCGCGGGGTCAGCTGGGTTATTTTGACTCCTCGACATGGGGTGAGGGGCCTTGGGAAGGAGAAGTCTATAGTGTAGAGGGAGAGAGACTCCTGTCTCTGATGAGCTGGACTTGGCTTTGCCTTCCAGCTTGGAATAGGAGAGGGAGAAGGAGGAACTGGGGCAAGGAGCTGGAAAAGGAAGGGGGAGAGGGAGTTGGGAAAAAGAAACCTGGAGAAGGACCTATTTTAAAAGTCACTCATTTGGTTCCAGCTCTCCCCCACCACACCCCAAAGCTCAGGCATCGGGCCATAGGGTGTGGTGACAAGGTGTGTGTGGTCTGTGACAGGAAACCCTTAGGCATCCAGGGTGGCTGGGGAGAGGCCAGGTAGGGAGGGGGTGGGCAGAGCCAAGCATAGGTCACCACAGCCTGTCCCCCTGTCTCATCACCCTGAGAGTCCCTAGACCAGTGTCTTCAAACTTTTGATAGTGACACACTTTTTATGTATGCTGCAACCTAAAACACATAAAGATTCCCCCAAAATATTTGCCCTTATTAAGTCAATGCATCCTATATTTTCAATTCCACTTTCAATTCCATTTTAAAATGCTGATTGTAAGTCAGGGCATTGTTTTCACAATCTAGTATGGGTCATGACCTATGATTCTGAAAACCACTGCTCCAAACTAGTACTTTTCAAACTTTAATGACCCTGCTTGTAAATTACCTGGGAGCTTGCCAAATGCAGATTCTGATTCAATTCGTCTGCAACCTGAGACTCTGCATTTCTAATAAGCTCCCAGGTGATGTAATGTTGATCCTAAGATCCGGAGTAAAAGGCCCTGGATCACAACTTCCTGATCAGCACCAATTCTAGCAAAGGGCTTGGGGATCATGTATGCAAGATGAAAGGGGAAGGGGAAGGGTACCCACACTAAGGGTTGTCCACCACTCAGCAGCCTCCAGGCAAAGCTGCAACTGAAATGTAGCAAAGACATGATGGCATAGGATAACAATGAACTGCCCTCCAGGGGCCCAGGCTGTCTGTACTGCTCTGATAGAGGAGCCAAGGGAGAGTACAGCTGCCAGTCAGCATTACCTAGGCCTTACAGGAAGGAAGGAAGGAAGGAAGGAAGGAAGGAAGGAAGGAAAAGGGAGGGAGGGAGGGAGGGAGGAAGGAAGGAAGGAAGGAAGGGAGGGAGGAAGGAAGGAAAAGGGAGGGAGGGAGGAAGGAAGGAAAAGGGAGGGAGGGAGGAAGGAAGGAAGGAAGGAAGGAAGGAAGGAAAAGGGAGGGAGGGAGGGAGGGAGGAAGGAAGGAAGGAAGGAAGGAAGGAAGGAAAAGGGAGGGAGGGAGGAAGGAAGGAAGGGCTGGAGGGAGGGAGGAAGGAAGGAAGGAAGGAAGAAGGGAGGGGGAGAAGAAAAGAAAAGAAATTGTAGGGGTGCCTGGGTGGCTCAGTCAGTTAAGCCTCCAACTTCGGCTCAGGTCATGATCTCATGGTTCATGAGTTTGAGTCCTGCATCAGACTGTGCTGACAGCTCAGAGCCTGGAGCCTGCTTCGGATTCTGAGTCTCTCTCTCTCTCTCTCTCTCAAAAATAAACATTAGAAACAAATTCTTAAAAAAAAAGAAATTGTAGGTTTGGGGACCTCACTCAGCAATCTAGCAGGCAAGGTTGACAATGTCAAATTGGGATTACTCATCAGAAATCCAGCAGTAACCAAGAAGAGCTGCCTTGTTAATGTTCCATTATCTGGGTGCAACAGTAATGCTGACCTTGCCCATAGGTACTTAGGTTAAAAAAGCTATGCAGCAATTGATTAGGGCAGTGGGTCCCAAATAGAGCTCTACAAAACACTATCTCAAGAAGATCAACGAAAAATGAGTTCCAAGGTCAAATGTTTTTGGGAAACACAGCATGTTATCTCCTCCAGCCCCACTTAGAGTATCCTTGTTTACAGTGGAAGGCAATGATAAGACCTGCAGTCAAGAGCCCTGTTTAATGTGCTTGAATTCATCCTTTCTCACACAACCATGGAACTCTTATTCTCTTTAACCTATTGGTATGGACTGAACTGTGTCCCTTCAAAATTCCTATGGTGAAGCCTCCAATATGACTGTATTTAGAGATAGGGCCTTTAAGTACATAATTAAGGCTAAATGAGGTCATGAGAGTAGGGCCCTGATCCGATAGGATGGATGTTTTTATAAGCAGGGGAAGAGACACCAGAGCTCTCTCTTTCTCTCCATGTGCTTTCCCAGAGGAAAGGCCACGTGAGGACACAGTGAGAAGGCAGCCATCTGCAAGCCAGGAAGAGAGGTCTCACCAAAAACCAACCCTGACATCACCTTGATCTTGGACTTCTAGCCTCCAGAACTGTGAGAACATTTTGTGTTGTTGTTAGTACTCTGTATGGCAGTCCAAACAGACTAATATATCTATAAGCATACCATGGAATTTGCTTCAGGAAATCAGGATTAGATTTGTACTTTTCATGCTGTTGATCTTCTAGGAGACTTATAAGTTCATGTAGACAAGAGAGGGACTGTGATCACCATTTTGAAGTTAGGAAATGAAAGTCCACAAGCATAAAGTGAGTGGCTCAAAGTCACATAGCTGGGCAGAACTGAGTACATGGAATTCAAACTCACTGTGACTGACTCAGAAAACAAGTCCCCCACTGTCCAGCAGCTGTAGTCTACTAAGCATGATATGATATTCCCACTCACAATAGATCGTGGGCTGTCTCCCTAAACACAGACAAGGTAGTAAGAAAAATTGATGTTGATCAAAGGTTTCCTGGAAAAGATGATTTTATAAGGGGTCACACAGCAGTCACATTGGAAATAGCCAAAATCAAAACTAGCAAGACCAGTTCATGGCATGAAGTTAAGTACTAGGCTGAGGACCAAATATGATCCTGGCTGGCAATAGAGAGCCAATGTAGGTTCTCGAGCAGCAGGGCATGACATCGTCTGAGTCAGTCTAGGTGTGTGGGATGGCTGGGAAGGAACCTGGATGTGGGAGGCCCAGGGGCCAGACCAGCAGTAGAGTGACGCTGCAGAGGTGGAAGATAGAAGGAGTAGGGAGTTAACTTCAACATTCTCCCTGCTGAATGTCTTGCCTAGCGTGGGGATATAGGGTCCCGGGGGCTGGATGGATTTTCCAGGGTTTGCCATGTAGAGCTGGTTATGGAAGCCAGCTCTTCCCAGCCTCCTGCAGGGGAAACTGACAAAGAGAGGTGGAGGGTGGATGGAAAAACTATTTAAGGTACTAACCACACATGCACGTGTGCACACACACACAAGCACACACACACACACCATGGATGGCTGTTGGGCAGGGAGGCTCTCTTTCTGCTCCCCTTCTTTGTTCCCCACATGTAAGTGAACCCTAGCTCACTGCTTTCATTTCCATGTTTCCTCCCAGACTAACTGGTTCAGCCCAGAATTGTCACCCCATGAGGGAGGGCACCTGGCTGGAGCACCAACCAGGGTACAAGCTGGCTGCCCAAAATATGGTCAATTGACCCTTCAGGACAATGACTCTGAGGTCTGGGGGGTTGTAGGACTCTTCGGTTGCCTTGGAGGACAGAGGAGTGCTGGGGGCCAGACATCCCACATTAGTCCCTCACCATCATTCCCATCGAAACTGGACCTGAACCGGCTCAGCTCCACTTTTACCTGCTTTAATAAATTGGGGCCCTTAGGGCACCTGAGTGGCTCAGTAGGTTGAGCATCTGACCTCAGCTCAGGTCATGATTTCATGGTTCATGAGTTTGAGCCCTGCATCAGGCTCTGCATTGACAGTGTGGAACCTGCTTCAGATTCTCTATCTCCCTCTTTCTGCCCCTCCCCTGCTGCATGCGATCTCTCTCTCTCTCCGTCTCTCTCTCTCTCTCAAATAAATAACATTAAAACAAACAAACAACCAGGGGCCCTCATACATTCATTCAGTGGAAGGGATCTACATCTTAAAAGAACAAGGTGCTGAGCTGTGGCTGATGCCAGGCAGGGATCACAATGGTGACAGAGGAAACATGGGGAAGCTCTGCAACTCTACTTAATGCTCAAGCCAGTTCTAAGAGCTAAGGATGGTTCTCCAATTTTACACTATGGAAACCGAGGCTGGAAGACATGAATTAGGTCTTCTGCCCCTGACCACACAGCCAGAGTCTCCCGTCTTCCCTGGGGCGGCAGCAATTCCAGCAGCAACTGGTTACCAAAGGGAGTCTTAAATAGAACCACCACTGCTCCACTCACGGAACATTCTAGAGAGGCAGCAGGACATGAAGACTGAGAACAAGAGAAGTAGGTATTAGAATTCTGTGGCCACAGTGTCTTATAAGCTGTGCAAACTTGAGCAAGCTGTTCAACTGCTCTGGTTCTCATCTGTTAAATGGAGATAAATAGTACCTAGTTCACAAGGTAAATGTGAGATGAAGTACATACAAATTTGCAAAGCTCTTACAACGGGGCCTGACTTTAAGTGCTGTGTAAGTAAATATTAAATGAATTCACTCGTTTGATTCTGTGTGGTTGGTGCCCACAGTTAGTGCAAATCAGCAGGCTCGGGGGGGGGGGGGGGGGGGGAATTGCTACCAGGGCCAATCTGAGTTCAAGCCTGGGTCATTTTCCATGACTTGGATGTGACCCTCTTTCTGCCACTCATTGAGTGATGATTTGGGCTGGCAAATCTTGCAGGAAAACTGGCTGAGATCAAAGCCCAGTTCCCCACAGCCCCCTTTCTGAGCTATCTGCTCCTCATGCACCCTTCTGGGCCACAACACACATGCAGAAGGCGAACTCTCTGGGCCCAAACAATTCTCTCAAGGGGGGCTCTCAGGGTAGGGCCTCAGCATGGTAAGGCAGAAGAGGACTAGAGACCCACTCCCCTGGCCATGACAGGCAGGGGGCATTGTCCTCTTCTTTCTCCTCTACCACTCTGTCTCCTGTGCTGCGGCCACAACTCACTTCCCAGGCTCCCCTGCAGGGGCCCCTCCTGTGGCCCCAATCCTCCCTCGGCTGGTCCTCTCCTGGTCGTCGCTGTTCAAGGCCACAGGGAGGGGCTGGAATTGGGGCCCTGGCTACAGGCCTCAATGTCTTCCAGGTGTGGGGGAGGCCCAGCTGGATGGGCAGGTGTGGGGAGGGCCCGAGCAGCTGTGGGGTGTCTGGAAGGCATTTGGGCAGCTAATGAGCTCAGGATCTAATTAAAACACTGGAGGAGGAATCTGGGCCCAAGCCATGTGGCACAGGAAGTGCAGGCCGGGGGCCTGCCTGGGCCTGGGTTAAGCGGGACGAGTGCCTGGCTGAAGAGCAGAGGCCAAGGGGGGACTCAACTGTAGCCCTGACCCCACCCTTCCTGGCCCCACCCCTTCCTCCAAAACCCAAGTTGCTTGGATTCTGAAGTGGCGGGGCACTTTGACACCACACCACTGCACTCTGCAGAGACGATCGATCAACCCTGGGCTGAGGGCTGAGGCCTGCAGGGGTTAAGGGTGAAGACCAAGACTCTGCCCAGCTAAGTCCGAAGTGTTCCCGAGGACTGGAGATGAGGGAGTAGGACCCAGGTGAAAGGAAAGCCAGGGAAGATTCACCAGCCTGATACCCCACCCCACCCCAAAAATGCGGGCATCCAAGTGGAGCTGAGCTGAAGATATCAGTCTCTGCCATTATTACCTCCTCACCACCAACATCACTGTCACTATCTCTATCAACCCTCCGCACGCTGCTCATCGACCCGCGATGCCCTTGACAGCCTCCCCACCCCATGTTGAACACCTACCTCATTGCTCCCCCCAGGTCCTCCCATTTCTGGTGGAGCAGATCCCAGCTTCCTTGTACACCGTCCGGACCTTAACGCTTGCCCCCACCATTTACGCCACCCCCGCTGGTGCCCTGAGGAGCTCAAGAGAGGGGTATGGTAGTGTGGGCAGTGTCCCCAGTGTCCACATGCTGGGGCTTCTGCTGGGGCACTCCCTAGATAGACATGGCTCTTGCTTCTGTGTACCCTAAATCTGGAATTCCCTTCAGTCCAGACCAAAGAACTTCCCATGAAGGAGATATTTCTAAAGAACTGGCTCAGGACCCCAGTGGTCTGGGTGAGGGTCTGCCCAGTCTTTTCCCACGAATAATCCCACCAACCCCCACGCCTAGGCTGACCTCTTCCTCCTTCACGTCCCTGCCCCTCCCACCATCCCTTCCCATCTGCTCCCAATAACTCCAGCTAACATCTCCCAGCATGCTTTTCACCTCTTAGTCCCTGCGGGAGGACTGAGGAGGCACAACACCCCCCCCCCCCATTCTGGTCCCAACTCATGGTGTTAACAAGGAACAGGTTTTCACCCCAGCTGTGGGCTGGGCTCTCAGACGGGAGTTTACTCCCTCCTGCCTTCTCCTTTATTCTTCAAATGGCCCAATTTCCCCAACAGATGCTGGATGTTGAGAGGAGAGAGGCAGGTGGGGAAAGTGAAGGCTTCTTTCTGGAGTGGAGGTGACAGGGAGGGGAGGAGAAGGTGGGTATCTGGGGAAGCAAGGGGGACCATCGTCTGGAAGTACCTGGGGAAGCGGCAGTCCAGAGGTGAGAGGGGAAGTCAAGCAGAGGTCCGGCCCAGTCCTTGGGGGCACTCTCAATGGAGGGCTGGATGCTGAGGTCCCCCTACCAACCCAAGCCTCCTCAGGCCTCAGTGTCACCTCCTCCCTCCCCCATCCTCCCCATTCCACAAGCCCTGGGGAGAAGTCTTTCCCCCTAAAGCCTTCCCACGGAGCGCCCACACTCCAGTAGGACTGACCACAACACCCCTGCCCCCACTTGCCCAAAACAGCCTCGCAGGGCACAAGGACACTTGTTTGCACAGGTCTATCCATCTGCTACCCCGAAGGTAGCATCTGCCTCATTTATCTGTCCTCCTTACACAAGCTTCTGTGCTCAGCACCCAGCCCATAAATGCTGATTGACTGAGTGACTATATAAATGCAGTGGTGGCACTCACACAAACTGGCAACCTGGGAGACAGAGTGTGGAGCCCTGTTTTTTCTCTCCCCCTGCTTGGTTGTGCAGGTTTAGGCAACTTCCTTGCTGCCTCTGACCTCAGGGGGTTGGACTAGATGCACGGGGAGTAGGGGTGCTGCTGTCTCCCCAGCACAGTATGATCCAATAGGCTGTGGCTGAAAAGTGCACACAGGAACTACTTTGCAACCCCAATGACCTCCCCCAAGTGTGGGGTCCAACCCTTCCCTGGGAATGCCCCTCACAGACTTCACTGGGGAGAGGGATGGTGGGCTGTCCAGGGGCAGAGCAGCACTATGGACACAGCCCCTGACAGGCCAGGGTTTAATTTGCTCCTCAGAGGCCATGCAGGGGTTTCCCAGGATTCTGCATGGCAGGAGTACCATGAGAGGCTCCCCCAATATCTGGCTGCCCTTGCCAGGCCAAAGGAAGATGCAAGAGACAAGCCAGCATCCTACAGCCACGCTTTCAATGAGGAGGGGTGGTTTCCAAACCAGAGCGCTGACCTCACACAGGTCCCAGGGCTCACCTTCTCTGCCATTTGTCTCTGCCCATGAGCACTCTAGCAACTCAGGATTTGAAGGGAACTGGAAAGACCTCTCCTCATATGCTCCTCTGGCTCCTCATATGCTCTCCTCCTGGCTCCCCACAGGTGTCATTGTAAACTAGGAGCCTTGAGAGGGCAATATGCACCCACCCCTAAGGAAGTAGAGCTCTGGTGGGCAGGCAGAGGCATTCTCAGAGCTCTGAAAGTCCAACTCCCTGGGCCACCTCCTCCAGGAAGCCTCCCCTCATAGGGAGCTCCTTGTGTTCTATGGTCATTCCTTGGCCCTCAAAATAAAAATGCAGGGCCCCTTATTCAAAAAGTATTAAGAATTTCAGGCAGCGACAGGAGAGCATTAAGGCAAAGGCAGGGCCCTTCTCGGCACAAGGCCCTGTGCACAGGTCACACATCCATAAAGCTGGCCCTGTGAGGAGGGGCCCATGCCTCCTCATCGAGGTGGAGGGCAAAGAGCTGAGGGGCTGGACTGGCACAAAGCCAAAGGGAATGGGAAGAGACCTGGAGGTGAACAGTGAGGGGCCCAGGCCTGGAGGAGGGACACACAGGGTCACCTCCAGGAACAATGGGGCATTCAGGAACAGCCGGTCTTCTCAGCAGGGCCCTGACGCCAGGCTCAGCCCTGCGATTCAGGCTCCACTCACTGAGTGAGCACTGGCAGGGGCTCAAGTAGGAGAAAGTTGAGGCTGCGGAGGTGGCCGTGGTAGAAACATCTATTTTTACCCATGTGGGTGGGGAGGCAGGTCAACGGTGGCTTTGAGTGAGTCCCAGAGCAGCCACCACAGGGGCCAGTGAGGGCCTGGGCTGGGACAGTCGTGAAGGAAGGGGGGCAGGCAGCCCATGGCAGCTGACGGCCACCCAGGCAGCCCACCCGAGGAGCACCAGGTCAGGCCTGTGTTGCGCCTAGGAGCAAGATAGCCTCCCTAAAAGAAGCCGAGGAGGGCACTGCATCTATCCCCAGTTCTGCTCCCCCAACACTCACTCCAGGCCCTTGCCTCTGACACAACTGACCTAGAACAGAGCCGGAGACTCGTGGAGCCTAGCCCACAATCCCCACACCAACCCCTAAATAAGGACCATCACCTGTTTCACTTTAGGTCCCTGAGGATGCTCTGGCCCATCAAAGTTGGTAAGGGTTCAGGAAGAAAGACAGAGTCTTGGCTAACTTACCCTGATGGGGACACCTGCTCAGTTACCCTCCATTGGAAGTGGAGTGTGGGCTAGCCTTTAAATAAGGAGCCAGGAGATGTGGTTGCTGAAGCCAGTGGGTAAAGCGTTGATGGGGGAATTTCAGACTCTGCACCAGCCTGGCACCCTGCTTGGGTGGCCCCTACCCAGCCTGTAGGTGAGACCAGCCAGTCCCCACCCCCTGCCTCCGGCAGCCAGCATATGAGGCCCCCACCTGTCCTCCCCGCAAGGGAGATACTGTG
Source organism: Prionailurus viverrinus (assembly GCF_022837055.1). Classification (NCBI taxonomy): domain Eukaryota; kingdom Metazoa; phylum Chordata; class Mammalia; order Carnivora; family Felidae; genus Prionailurus; species Prionailurus viverrinus. The sequence goes on along the minus strand of NC_062563.1, from coordinate 88,823,753 downwards.
TGCTGAGGTGTTTACGTTACATAAACCTAACCACGCTCGTCAAGACAATTTGTGGCTCCCCCTGAGTAATGAAAACTCAAACGCCTTCTTGTGCAGGGCCAGGCTGGGCTCCCAGCCACAAACCCTGGATCCACTTCTAACTCCTGGATTCCTCTGGGCCCCTGCCAGCATGAGAGAGGAGGAGGGACCCCCCCCCCCCCGCCCCAGCCCCACTCTGCTCACCACTGCCTACACTGCTGGGCTACCTCAAGGAAGGCAAGCAACCAACCCCTTGGGCAGCCTGCTGAGACTGTGCCAGAGGAGGGCACAGGTCCCCTCCCTGCGGGAGACCCCACAGGATTTGGGGATGGCTTGCACAGCCCTCAGGAGCCATGTACTCCCACACTTGGCAGGCTCCCTCTTCATTTAAGGACAGTCTGCTATCCAAAGGCCACTGGCCTCGCTCCTCAGCCACTCTTCCTGATCCATCACCTCTTAGACATCGTAGCAAACACTTAGTGTTCCTTCCTCCCTGTCACCCCTTCCAGGTGAGAAGGGTGGGGCCAGAAGTCCTGGGGCAGGAGCTACTCTGGAGGCTAGGGCAGGGGTGGAGAGGAGAGAACTGAAAAGAATGTCCACGCAAAGCTGCACTGCTTGTGTCCCACACAGTCCCGAAGAGGGAGTGCCATCTATATCATTGTCCTTAAGGATGGGGTCCTTGGAGGTGTGCAGTATACAACCTGTACAGCCTTCTCAGACAGCCCTGTCAGCTTCTAAGGAATAAGGGGCAGATCTGGGCTCCCCCAGGGGGCATTGCTCACTCTTTATAGGTCTTCTGAGCAGACCTGAGGCTGTCCCCTAACAAGTCCTGCCTGTTCCATGGGGCCCAGCAGATTCGGATCTAGCTCATAAACCACAGAGGTCTGAGCGCAGACAGCCGATGGGAGGAAAGAAGGCGCTGGCCCCAGCCACCAGCTGGGGCAGGAGGGGGAAAGGGGCCTGTAGACAAATGGTTTTTACACTTTGAGTTAATGAGGGTCAGGCAGGGGCACCCACTGGCAGGAGAGGATAAATGAGAGGAAAAGTTGGGGGAGGGGGCAGGAGGAGGGGGGAGAGTACTCCAAATAAGGGAGGTGAGCGGAACACTTAGTCATAAAAACCTCATAGAAACACACACGTACACAGAACAGGTCAGCCCCACGCGAGCTTCCAGAGCCCCGCTGTGTGCCAGGCCCGGTGCTGGAGGCTGTGAGGCAGCTGTCTCCAGGCCCTTTAGTAGCAAACCCCTATCAGTGAAAAGTCTGCACTCCCAACATATTTCTCTCTCCATAAATTACCTCTCGTCTGACTGCCACGGATTCGTTTCTTAGGGCACACTCTGTGCTTAGAACAAAGTTGGGTACAGGTGATGGATGTAAATCCTAATTTCAACTAGTCCTTGTGATATCTCAGTTTGTGTCACTGACCTCTTGTCAGATCTGATTAGGTGCTTGTTTTTTCACTTCCTAGTGCAGCTTGTCAGATGAGCCCTTGCTGGGGTGAGAGACGGGCGCGTCAGCCCTGCCAGGCATTTCTGCTTTGCCTTGTTAGCTTACCTTCACTCCGCTATTCTCTTCTGTTTGCGTTGTTAGTTTATCTTCCGTCGGAGTGTTTCACGGCAGGAATCTTTCTCAGCCATGTGTCCAATTTTGCGAGGGCTCTTTTAGTTAAATCCAGATCAGGTAACCTATAAATCCTCTTAACCAGACTCACACCAATAGCTAAGACACCAAACACTGATAAGTAAGAGTGGTGCTACCAAGACCCCATCCCTCAGGATACCTATTTACTTGGCATAAAGCCTGTACCCATCTGTCTCATGTCATAAGAGGAGTCCAGGATCAATCTGAACAGTACATACTAGGAAAGAGCAGTGGCTTTGATTTTGTAAATATTTTTTTCTCATACCCCAGTGAAGTATTGTGAACCTCCTGAGGTCCATGGAGACCACCCCGGGGGGAGGGGGCAAAACACAGAGGTGGAGAAGACATTTAAATATTTTTATTATTTTTTTAATGTTTATTTATTTTGAGAGAGAGAGCACATGGGGGAGGGGCAGAGAGAGAGAGAGAGAGAGAGGGAGGGAGAATCCCGAGCAGGCTCCACACTATCAGCACAGAGCCCGATGTAGGGCTCAAACTCATGAACTGTGAGATCACGACCTGAGCCAAAATCAAGAGTCGGGCACTTAACCAACTGAGCCACCCAGGTGCCCCAAGAAAACATTTTATATGCCCTTAAAGACTGAGCTTAAGGTAGGAGAAGAAAATGTGAAAGAAATATCTAAACAATGAACATCTACCATGTGCCACATCCTCCGTTCCTGTCCTCTGGACCTCACAGTAACCCTCCAAAAAGAGCTATGAGGAGTCCACATTTAAAGGGGGAACAGAACTTCCCCAGGCCTCACAGATGGTGGGGAGAGAGGCCAGAGAGGTGGGAGTCAAGTTCAGGCTGACCCAAGTAACTACTACGATAGTAGACAGGGGGTGGCAAGGGCCCTGAAGGAGACACAAGGCATGAAAGCAAGGTCTCTGAGCCTGCCCTGGTGAGAACTCAGAGGCAGCCTCACGAAGGAGAGAAAGGAGGTTTTTCACAACTGGTGATATTCAGACAGGCTCCCTCATCCATACAGTACCTACACTCCCACCCCCCTGGGGGTCCTCACCTGACACCCCACTACCTCAGCACCTCACAGCTTTTCTGCAGCGCTTTCTGAAGAATCAGCAGCCTGCAGACTCTCAGGACTTTGCCATCAGGGCAGGTGATCCTGAGCTCTCCCCACCCCCCACCCCGTGTATTCATTTCCCTACCGCGCCCTCCCCTCCAACCCTACCCCAAGCCTTTGTGGGCAGGCTGGAAGTCCAGAATTTCCTTCTTCCATAAGCAGCACTGTTTGTGGACAGCTCTAGGGAAAACACAGTTTTCTTAGTAAATCCTCTCTCCTCAGTCATGCCAGTGATTCACCCTTTGCCAGGGTTGGCCAAGAGACCTAAAGGGCTCCTGCCCTAAGCAAGGAAGCAGGGACCCACTCGCTCGGCCCCGACCCTCTGGCATCCTGAGGCCTCTTTCCCCACTTCGTATCTGAAGGACTGCTTAACACTTTGAAATCGCCTCCCAGAATGGCCAGTGGAAAAAAAACCTATTTTCTCTGGACGAGATTTTCCAAAAGAAAAGGAAACTGCCTAAAAGTCCACCAGTAGGGGACTGGCTAAATAAACTACGGCTTATCCAAATGGTAGACTGTTATGGAGCCATAAAACCGTGTTGCCGCGGCACGCTCAGTGATGTGGATAGACAGTCAGTATAGTGGTTGCAAGCCACTGTGTACAATGAGATCATATTCTTTAAAAATACTAACATATATTTCATACTCACATGGAAAATTCTAGAGATACCTATGTGCCAACAGTGGTTCTTTCTGGGTAATGGGATTAGTGGCTCTTTTATACTCTTCCTGTTGCTAGCTGTTTTCTCAAATTTCTATAATGAACACATAATACTTTTGTAATAAGACAAAAACCAATAAAAGCTATTTTTAAAAATAAAATAAATAGTCACCCTTGCCCATCTGGAAATAGTGTGTTGCCCGAATCCCCAGCAGGGGCTAGAGTGGGTAGTGAGGAGTGTGAACACTGGAAGCATTTCCCCAAGTGGCCAACCATGGGAAAGAAGACAGCCAAGGAGGCTCTGTGCCACACTTAGCCTAGCCTAAAGTGGGTGAAGGCACCTACTTCATTCCTGGCAAGGGCGACACAGGGAGGGATAGGAATGAACTGGATGACACTTGCCGAGATGCTGCCTTCCCTGGTCTGGAAGAGTTGAAGATGAGCTGTGTAACAGATGACAGCCAACTCCCAGGCAGTGAACAGTATGACCAGACCAGCAAGCCAACTTCTTCCTGCCTCAGGGCCTTTGCACTTGCTGTACCTTCTGCCTGGAATGCTCTCACCCATGTTTTGCGTGGCTCACTCTCTCACTTCAGCCAGGTTTTACTCCGATGTCACATTTTCAGAGGGCTTCTCCCCAGACCCTATGGAAAAAGGCCACTCTCCATCCATCATCATTTTTATCTCCTCCCCCAGTTCATTTTTCCTCCTCATGCTCACTTCTTGCTACCTGAAATTGTTTATTGTCTGGCTCCCTGACCGGGAGCTTTTAAAGGGCAAGAATCCTATGCTTAGAGCAGAGCCTGGGCACACCTCACAGCGCCCACGCTACCTCCTCACACAACTGCCCCTTCTTGATTCCCATGCCTGCTCCACACGGAAGGGGCTCTGGGTCCCGCTGAAAGTCACGAGCTGTGAGATTGGCTGTTGGCAGCGGAGTGCCTAGGCCTGTGTTGGGGCAGGAGGTGGTGTGCAAAGAGTGAGCACTCTGAGTCGACATGGCTGGGTTTGCCTTGAATCAGCAGCTGTGTGGCCTCTCTGAGTCTCAGTTTTCTGGTCTCTAAAATGGGGTTCAAAATAGCTCCTTGTCACAGGTAAGGATTAAAGGTGACAACGTGCCTCGTACAGCACCTGACTTACAGTTGGCACTCAGTAGCCAAGGGCTCCCCCTCTGACTGGCCTCCGACTTCACCCTCACCCCTGAACTGAGCCAACTCTGGAGGCCAGGGAAGAGCTGTGGCTCCCCCTGCCCCTGCCCCAAGCTTCCCCACCCCCACTGGGAACAAGAGAGCAGAGCTGCCTGGTGGGGATGGGACTCATCCTGGGTGCAGCAGGCCCGAGAGCCTGGCCTGGTAGGAGGGGAGTCCCAGGCATCTGAGACAGCCTGACTGAACAGGGACGCAGCCTCCCCCACCCAGCGGCCCTTGGGGAAGGCAGGGACCCCCCACCCCGCCCCAGCTCCTAAGGCTGGCACTGGCTGACGGGGGGCTGACAGAGCCAGCCGTCCCTCTCTCTGTCTCCCTTCCTCTCTCTCTCTCCGTGTCTCTCTGTCTCATCCCTGTCTCTCTCTCTCTCTCTCACACACACACACACACACACACACACTACACAACACACACCATACACAGACATCCACCACACACACATACCACACAAACCATACACACATCTCACACACACACACCACACACCGCACACACAAAAAACATACACACATACACACATCCCTGCCTGCCTGGCCCCCCTCCCTCCCCTCCTCTCTCCTATTCTCCATGGTGGAGGTGTTCCCTCAGGCCCATTTTTCTCATTCTTCTGGCAGTCTGAGCCGAACTGTGAAAATCCAGCTCTCCCGGGCCAGGCCCGGGTTATGTAAGAGGCCCCAGAAGCCCGGGGAGGGGCAGATAGAGCCCCCATCTCCAGCGTGAGCAGGGACAACTCTCAGCTCCCACTTCAAGCCTCTCTGTTCAGGGTCACCAGGGCCATTCCTACCTACCCCCTCCCTCCCAGCCTCAGACTCCCTCACTGCCTACTCACAATGCCCTCATGCAAAATCCAATCTCTGCCAATTCACCCATCCTTTTTCAAAACCAGCATTCGGGAAGGCCAGGGAATCAAACACACCCAACCCCCCACCCCTGCAATCCCCTGAGAGTAACTCAATTCCCCTACCTGCTGCTTGCCAGACGACCACCCCTAGGTCTGAGAGGGGATACACTTCATTCCTGGTGTGGGGCAGACAGGAAGCCCCAAATCTCCCACAACCAGAAGGAAGGGTATTACCAAGGAGAGGCTGGTCACGTCTCCCCCCAGCAGGCTTCTCGAGGGACACTCACCCCCAGGCATCCATGCCAGCTAAGCCCCCTGATCGTACGGGTCTGAGGGAGGTGAGTCCAGCTTTAAGGAGCAGACCCTCACCAATGGAGCTCAGAAAAGGGTATATAAACCAAAACACCAGTGTGGAAGTGTCTGTCCCGTGGGTGACACAGCTGGATCAGCACGGCTCCACACGCCCCCTTCCCGTGAACAGGCCTGCTGGAAGCCAAAACGGCATCAGAGGTTTGCCCACTAGTGAGGCAGAGGGTCAATTCAATGCTTCATATAGCCTTGGGGGATGGAACTCCTTGCCAGGGGTCGCCTAGCCGGCCAAGTCTCTCTTCCCTGGACAGTCAAGATGGGCGTCCGAGACTCACACGGTTCTCCTTAGATGGGTGAACACGTGCTCCGTTAAGGCTTGCCAGGCCCTGGGACCAGTCATCTCATCGGGGAGCCTTTGCCAGCCTGTGCTCGGGTCCTGCATGCAGTCACTTCCTAGTTCAGCTCTGAGGGCAGCTCTATTTCTGTCAGTTCTACGTTCTTGGATGGCACCTTGCTGCTGCCCCAAGGTTCAATTCGTGTGGGGGATCCAGGAATGACTGCAACTCTTTCCTGGATCCTGGACAGCAGGGAAGGGAAACGAGGGTGTGGATCAAGAAGGGTCCCCTGCCCTGCCCCATTTTCCAGGCTCAGCCACGTACTTACTTGTCCCCTCATTTCAGTAGCTGGCAGAGAGTCATAATTGAATTTGCAGTAGGGCTGAGAATGAAAAAAGAAAACCCTTTACATGTCTGGGATTAATTTATCCCTGATGATGGCCACATTCACACGCTCCTTTCTGCTTAGGTTTCCAGAGCATTCTGGCTGACAATGTGAAACACACACACACATACACACAGAGAGAAAGCATGTGTGCCCTGAGTGCACGCTGGGAGCGTGCGTGCGCCTGCATTCGTGACTGTGTCTGGAAGCATGGGGCTTCCTGGGTGGGTCTGACCATGACAGATGTAGCCGTCTGCATGAGGGGGTCTGTATGGGGCAGAGGGAGTCCTCTAGTGTGCACATCCGTAGGGATGCCCACTCTGGTCATTTGTGGGCAACTCTCCCGCAGCTCACCAGAAGCCAGAGTGGAATAACCAAGGCCGTGCTGTTTTGCTATGAAAGGAAAGCCCAGACGTGGTGGCCGAGACAGGATGGCACAATGGGCGCCGCCAGGGGGTCAGGGGAGCCGCGTGGCTTTACCACCCCCTGTCCTCATGCAGAGAGCAGCAAGCCCAGTCCCCCCGGACAGAGAAATGGGGTCACCATCACCCCCACACTGGAGGCCCCCCCCCGCTGAGAGACAGGAGCCATCTCCCACCTGCCCTGTCTTCTTCTTTAGTGCTCTCCCTCCTCCCTGAGACCCAAGTCAGCACGGAGGTCCTTTTCAAAATAAATTGAGTGCTCACTATGTGTCACACAATTTGCATCATCTTGGGTAGTCCCCACAACACCTTGCTAGGGAAAGACCACCATCATTCCATGTTGCAGATGAGAAAATAGAGGCCTAGGGATAAAGTGACTCATGATCACACAGCTAAGTGGCAGAGGCAGGGCTTGAAGTGCTGTGTGCCTGCTGCTAAAAGCCACCCTCTGGTGATGGGGATTAAGGAGGGCACTTGTGGTGATGAGCACCAGGTGATGTATGGAGGTGTGAAATCACTACACCGTATACCCGAAGCTAACATTACACTGTACGTTAACTAACTGGCATTTCAATAAAAACCTAAAAAATAAAAAAAATAGTAACAGTAAAAGCCACATTCTAGCAACATCTCTTTTGACATTCCTTCAAAAGGCTGGGAATCCTTCTAAGAATGAAGAAGCCTTTTGGTCCTTGAAGCTCTGTTCCCAGACGGTGTCTTCCAGGTGAGTTTGGTGGTCCACAGTGGGAGTGCTCAGAGGGCAGGACTCTCTGCATTCCCACATCCAGGGAGACCCAAGAGGGGTGCCCTCCTGGGGTTTCAGACAGTATTATCCTTCTGCCTTCCCTGTCTTGAAGGGTCTCTTGACACCTTCTTCCTGTTCTCTGGGTAGTGAGCCTGGATGGTAAAAGTGCTCCAGGAAAAGGAGAGGAAAATGTAGGTTACAAAGAGGTAAAATATACCAGCATTACCCATCATAAGTGTGGGTAAGATGATTTCTTTGTGGATTTTGGTCTTTTGTCTGTTCTTGGTCAAGTTCCTTTTGAAAAGATTCCAGAACATCTCTGCCAAAGCCAGCAGTAAAGGGAAGAGTTTCCTACATAGGCCTCAGCTGGCAGAGGGATGGAGTGGGCCCAGGAGACTGGGGATAGGGTCATAGGTAAGCTTCTGGAGGGCCCCACAGAGATCCCCTGTGTCTGCAGGAGGAAGGGGCAGCCAGGCTCTGGCCCCAGGCTGATGGCAGAAACATGGAGAACCGGCCAAGCTGGGGCAGCATCCAGCCCCTCTGCACAGGAGCTGAACCAGCCATGGCCCCTAACTCCACCCCACCCCCAAACACACTCAAGCTAGCCCTGCAGAGCCAACGAAAAACATGGAACCAGGTGATCGATGGAGCCTACCATGAACTACTGTGTTATGAGGGAAATGTGACATGAGGCTTCCCCAACTGGATTTGGGGGGACCAGCTCAGGGGGCTTGTCTCTCTCTTCCTCCCATATTCTGTTTCTAATCGAATAAGTCTGGGAGCCAGTGCCGGTGGGGGGGAAGGGGTGGTTAGAAGGGAGCCAGCTCTGGCCCCTGGTGGAATGACAAGCCAGCTGAGGAAATGCTCCAGCAGTTGCGTGAGGTTCTGGTCTCTTTCCTGTCCCCGTTGCCTGCCACAGTCGTCTGTCTCTGTCTCTGTCCCTCACCATGAATCTGTGTCTCTCTACATCTGTCTCATCTGTTGTCTCTCTTTTACACACACACATACACCGTGAAAAACTGAGACCAAAACAAAGGCAGAGAAATGGTATGAAACCCACATTGGGCCAAGCCACAGGGAATAGGAGCTGCAGCTGGTTGTCCTGGAGGAAGGAACAACAGCAAATGGGGAAAGAAGGGAGAGGAAGTTCCCACCTGTCATGTCAGTATCTCAGCCGCCATTTAAGGACAAGCACATCAGGCTGAACCCTGGCCCTTACCCTGTTCTCTTCAGCAAGCAGGAAACATTTCCTGGGCTGTCCCCGTGTCCCTGTCAGGGGATGCCCACCTGGCTCCTCTGGAAATCCCATAATCCTACATTTATGAAACACGTGGAGAGAGGATTGAGACAAGTTTGAGTTCCCTGGAGGTGGAGGCAAATGGGGAGGGGTGTGTGGGCCCAGGGGCAGGCCAGGGCTGTGCTTATAGCTCTTTCTGTCTGTCCAACCTCCCTGTCACCCTTCCTGGGCTGTCCACATAGCCCTAGAAAGGGAGCAGAAAATGGTGTGTGTGAGCACACACACATATGTGTGCATGTGTGCACACAGAACATCTCTCTCTAAAACACTGACAAAGTAAAGGCAGGGAACCGAGTATCCTGGATACAAAGGGCTTATCAAGTTCTACTGAACCATTTTTTGTAATGTTTATTTTTGAGAGAGAGACAGAGAGACAGAGACCGGGGGAGGAGCACAGAGAGACGGAGGCATAGAATCCGAAGCAGGCTCCAGGCTCTGAGCTGTCAACACAGAGCCCCACGTGGGGCTCGAACTCACAGACCGTGAGATCATGACCTGAGCCGAAGTTGGAAGCTTAACTGACTGAGCCACCCAGATGCCCCTTTACTGAACCATTTTTTAACAGATGAGAGTTATTCTCCACCTTGCAGCAAGAGTGGGTCTCAAATGTTGAGAACTAACAATTTCATTTAGAACATAAAGATCCCTTTTGAAATGGCTCTGAGAGCCTGGCTATTTAAAGAGAACTTTCAGTGAAACAGTCAAGTCCCTTTAGTGAAGGAAGCAGACATCTCATTAAGGTCTGTGATGCGATTTCAGCCCTGGAGGCACAGACTGAGGGTGGGAGGAGGCAGAGAGAATCATGTTTGCAGCGGTGGCTGCAGGTCAGAGGAAACACCCCGGAGGAAGGGCCAAACAGAGACCTGAGGGATGGGCAAAGGCCAGGTCTGAAAATGGCTCAGCTCAGCAGAGCAGAGGGAAAGGCAACAACAGATGACATGAGAGAGGCAAGTGAGGAGTCGCCTCTGGAGGAGCCCTGCGCCATTGTGATTGACCTCCCTCCTGAGGACAGTAGAGAACCAGGCCAGGTTCAGTTTCACTGCTTGTGGACAGTGGGTCAGTGGAGAGGAGGTGGGCTGAAGAAATGATCCTCGGACTTCCATGATGTGGGCCCAGTGGCGGCCTCATTGCAAGTGGAGGTGGTGCCAATGGGAAGAGAAATAGCTTGATTCAGAGAGACTTGAGAGTCAGAATCTGGGATTCAGTGATGTCTTGGATAAGGGGTTAGGAGGAAGTAAGACTCAAGGGTGCCTCCCACACGTCCAGCTCCAGTGACCAAGCATCTGGAGAGAACAACAGGGCAGCAATGGTTCTCATGGGGTGCAGAATGCAGTGCTGGGTGGGAGGTCTCGAGTTTGTGGAGCCTGTGAATGACCCTTGGGGAGATGCCCCTTGGGTAAGACGCTGGATAACATGGCTCCAGCACAGAGCAGAAGGGGAGGGGGGCGGAGGTAGAGGTAGGGATTCCAGGGTCAGTAGCCTCTGGAGCACAGTGGAAGCCATAGGAACATATGAGGCTGCAGAGGAGACATACAGTGTAAAAAGAACAGGGGGCCAGGGCAAGAGCTTGGGGAACACTGTAGACCAACAGAGAAGGATGCCTAGAAAGAGAGGAGAAAAATCGGACAACTGTGATGTCACAGAAGCCAAAGACTGAGAGTGTATCACGAAGCAGAGCGATATTCGGTGCTGCCGGCTGCTGCCCAGACACGGGAAGGGTAAGTGGCCACAGACTGAACAGCCAGGGCTAGATGGGGCCCCAGTGTGAATTAGAAAAAGGTGCCCCTTCCTCAAGGTACTTTACTTCTATCGGCAAACTACTGTAACACACTGATTTTATTAGAACAAAACACTTTACTGCCATCTGTAGGAAAATTGTTATAATAAATAATAAATGTATGATGTCTCAGATGTGGTGCCTGTGCAGGGTAGCCCTAGTTATTGGCGATGCAGTAAAAACGGTGTTCAGGAAAGCACAATATTTGCCAGGGAGATTGCTGTGAGCTGTGGGTAGCACGCTACATCGTCAAAGATGGCTTAAACAATAAGGAATTTATGACCCCATGTAACAAGACGACTAGAAGTTAGGGCAGTTTCAGAATCGGTTCTTTCTCAACGGCTTCATGGAGAACCAGGTCCTTGCCATCCTGTGTGTGCTGGCTTTCTTCCTCAGGCTGGTCTCTTCATGATCACGAGGTGCCTGCCATAGCTCCGGTCATGACAAGATGAGAAGGCAGAAGATGAAGATGTATCTTCTTGTGTGTCCTTCGTTATTGGGGATAAAACTTTCCTAGAAACTTTCCCAGCTGCTTCCCATCCCCCATAACCACCACCACCACTTCCCTACAAGTCTCACTGGTCATAAATGAGTCACATGCCTCCTCCTAAGCCAATCGCCGGCTAGGGGAATAGCATCAGTGTGATGGTTTGAGCTAATAAGACCCTTCCGGCTAGGGCTAGGGCGGGGCTCCTTTCTCAGCACTTGGCCATGGAGAAAGCTGAACAGTATGAGGATTCTTTCAACAAGGAGGAAAAGACAGGAGTGTGCCACAGGCATAAAGTCAGGCCACAGCGGGTGGAGTGCAAGGTGTGGACAGGGAGACACAAATGCAGAGGATGCTTTCTAGAACTTTGTGAAGGGAGAGGAGATACCATAACTGCAGGGACACGTGACTCTGTCCTAAACACGTCTGAACTTTCTTGTCCAAAATTGACTTCATGAATGGTACCAACCCTCATAAAGCCAGAAAATTGAGATTTATCCCATTTGGAATTTATCTCCTATCATACCTCACCCCACTCCCAGTCCTAACCAGTCAATCCTCTGGGCCTATCAAGTCTAATTTTCAGTTATTTCTGGAATCCGCTATCTCTACACCAAAGTTTCTCAACAGCAAAAGAAACGGCCGATTTGGACTGGATAATGATTTGGGGTAGGGGGTGGGGGCTGTTCTATAATGTTGAAGGATGTTTAGCAGCTACTGGATGCCGGCAGCACCCTCACCCCACCCCACTCTCCAGTCGTAACAATCAAAGACATCTCCAGGCACTGCCAAATATGCCTGGAGGGGTAAGACTGCCCCTAGCTGAGAACCACTGCTCTGTGCCCACATGGAAATTCGTATAGATCTTTGAGCTAGTTTCTGGCTATGGCTAGTCTTCACACACTCTGTTCCCTCTATTGTCTTTTCTACTTTCTGCCCTTGACCCTGTAACCCCTGCTCATCCATCAGTGCACTATAATTGCCAATCTATTTATCTTCTCCTACTCAATGGTGAGATGTGGGAGGACAGGAACCACCTTTATAAACCAATGTTTATCTTGATCAATGTTGCATTTCTGGAGCCTAGCCCTTTGCCTGGTGCACAGATGGCCACACATAGATACACACACACACACACACACACACACACACACACATATTTCTTTAATGAATGAATGAAAGGCATGAATGAATTAATGAGTGATTGACTCCTGCCTGAACTTTCAGAGCCTCCCTAGCTGGATGTTGAAGACTACTTCCAGCCTGAACCTCTCCTGAAGAGAGAATCACTCAGTGTTTGACATATAGTTCACCCAGAAGGGTCCAGGACATCAGCCCTGTGCCAATCAGGTGGGACAAGGCAGAGCCTCAGTCTGGGTCCCAGAGTGAAGAGCAATGAAGAGCCAAGTGCCCTGGAAGGATCACTGTGGGGCCTCAGCGCCCGGGCCAGGGGAGCAGGCTCACAGCAGGAAACAGGAGAAGCCCTCCTCGGTAACAGAAAGGGAGGCAGCCAGGCCAGCCGCTGTGCTCCAGAGTTCCAGCCCCTCAGGCGAGAGAGGCAGAGGCCTCTATTTTGGAAACACAATGTTTTCAAGCGCTTTGCTTTTTCTCTAAGTGTGTTTCTGCTGCCCCCATAGATTAAGCCTGATTCCTGCAGGAGACGACACACACGCAGCTTCAGACCACAAGAAAAAGGTGTGTTTGTGCAGACCCGATCTCTTAAGCAGAGTAAGGAAGCAGAGGGACGGAGTCACAAGAAATCCCAAATGTGTAAAAGATAAGGTCACAGCTAAAGGTCCAAGAGCCCTCCCTACCTGGAGAGTTTCTGACCCAACCCTTTCCATGGTGACCCACTTGTATAAAGTGCATCCTCTTCCAGGGCGTGGTCAAAGAAACTAGAAGGTACAGGTAACGGCCCACCTAAGCAGAGCACAACCTGGGAAAGGAGGAGGAGAAGCCTCAGTGAGGACAGGCAGGGGGTAAGGGGAAAGTCCTGGAGAACCAGAACAGCAAGTCTCAAAACTCACCCACCTCCGACCAGTCTTGTCAAAGGATAAAGCTCCACTCAGAATGCAGAGCCAGAGATGGCCCACACCCCACTCACACCCCACCCACCCAGACACATCCTCTACACGGTCACACCTCATTCAGCGACTATAGGGACACACATGCCAACATGGCCCTGTGGTTCAAACTGTTTTATACTGAAATACATATGGGCTGATCCAAAAAGGGCTGGGTTGAGGGGAAAAAAGAAATGATGAAGGTGGGGTGGGGGGTGGTGATCCCAGGGCTCGATGTCACCAACGCTTGCAGCATGTGCCAGTCTGTCTGTCTGTCTCCCCTGGCAGGCCGGCCAGGCCTAGAGTTCTGGAGGAGCTCAGCTAAGCTGGGTGGATAAGGCAGCCAGTCCTGGGCCAGAGTCCTCAGCTGAAGGGCTTCACCAGCTTCATGGCAGCATAGTTCTGGAGGGAGGGAAGAAGCAGGGACATGTGACAACAGCTGCCAGAGGGGCCAGAGCTGGGAAAGGAGGCTCACCTACTCAACCACCTGCCTATACCTTACCCTCACCACCCCCCATGCCACACTCAGCTCAACACCCTACCTCCTGGCCCTCTGGCCAATCACACAAGCCCATCCCCCTCCAAAATTCTGCTTGCACCCTCCAACCTGCGGCCGCAGCTACCCAAATTGCTGTCTTCTCCCCCACCAACCCAAGGCCCACTCCCATGTTCTAACCACCTGTCAAAAAGATTCTGATCATCCAGGGCCTGGTCAGGGCAGGCCTGCCCTGGCCTCTTCCATCAGACAGGTGGCCTGAAGGCATGGCCATAATTCTCCCCATCCCCCTCCCATACACCCCCGACATGGGAACCCACACGGGCTTATTGGCCACCACACTTCTGTCCAGAAAACAGAGAAAGAGGGTTGGGGGTGGGGTGTATGGGGACAATCTACCATGCAGGTCAGCACCAGAGATGGGTCACCCCTGATTAAGCCCTGCCTGATGTAGGACTGACAGGAATCTCCCCTCCCCACTCCTCCCCCCAAAAAACCATGAAAACACATACAACACAACACAAGACTCCTAATTGGGACAGTATGTTCCCCAGCGCCGGCCCGGGAAAGCCAACTCTGGAAACAAAGCCGCCGCTCCTTCCCCGCCAGATCGCCTCCTGCCTCCCTACGCTGGCCCTGCTCCCGGCTGGCTCTGGTGGGGGGGGGGGGGGGGGGGGGGGGGGAGGGGGGTGGAGCTGGTAGGAATCAGAAAGGCTGCCCTCCATGTCCCCCTCCCAGGGCAATTTCCAAGAGCGTGGGAAGTTAGGCCAATTGGAGGAGAGCAGCGGTGGCTTTGGGCCCCTCTCTACCAGGCCCTCTGCCCCCAAGGCCTAAAGGCCAGGTGAGGGTCTGGAACCCACCAGCTGATTGAGCGACTTGGCTGGAGGAAAGCAGGATTTACCCAGGTGGTAGACCCACAGACAAAAACAGTGTGCAGCCTCAGGCCTAGGCTGCCCAGACCCCTCACCTAGGATCTGACCCTCACAGAGGGTCAGAGTTGGTATTTTAAAGAGGGCAATTTCCAGCAGGGCTCAAGGAGAGTGAGGCCATAGCTGGGGGACGAGACCGGGGAGGGGCTCTGACCAGGGCTACTGGCCAAAGTGCTCCTCTGCCTCCTGCCCACAGGGCCTGGGGCTAAGGCTGCCCCAGAGACGAGGAAGGACCACAGGCTGACACTGACACTCTCCCTCTCCTGGCCAGGTAGTAGGCCTTCTTTCCCCAGGCCCCTGAAGTGCCACCCAAGTGCCTGGCAGGACAGGGCCCAGCTGGCCAGGGGCTGGTGCTATTCACACAATGGGCAGTGGTGACACTTTGGACTCGCCCCTGCTGGACTGACGTGCAGCACCCTCAGAGAAGGCAAAAGAGCTCCCCTAAGCACAGTGCTGTCACAGCAGGACAGAGCAGTCCTAGCCCAGCCTCCTCCTCATGAAGAGAGACTTGCCAAAGCCAAAGTCACACAGGAAGTCACTGGCAGAGCCAAAATCTAGCCAACATCTGACTCTAGGCACAGAGCTCTGTCCTGCACAGCAGTGAGTCACAAACCTCAGTATGTCCAGGGCAGATTCCCCTCCACAGACCCAGGGCCAGTCCAGGCCTCTGCATTTCTAACCAGCTCCCTGGAGCTGTTGCTCCTCCTCAGACCACCTCCTTGAGGAGCAGGGGTCTGCACCAGCTCTCCTTTGCCTGAACTCCCCTGGCCTGAGCCTCAGGATAGAGGTACCTGAACAGTACCCTGTCCCTCGTTCACGGGCTTCATTGTGTCTCCCGGAGAGCCACAGAGCTCCCCAGCAGCACAGAGCTCATCGCCTTCTCCTTCATCCCCACAACACTCCCTCACCTCCTGGACACACACCCTGTGCTTAGTGAGCTCTTCACCTGAACTGGGTGGCATCCGGATATACCCAAAACAAAAGGAAGTGAGCCTGAGGACAGGTGGGCAAGAGGAACCATGCCTCCCTGACTTGGCAACCTGGGCCTGCCCAAATAGGGGGAAAACACTGAGGCAGAGTCCTGGGCCTGACTCCTGATGCCAGGCCACCACATTCGCATGTGCCCTTCCATGGTCTGTGATTTTGTGATTTTGTCTTCCTTTGCTTCAAAAGGGCCCCCAAAACTGCACATGTTTCAGGGCCCTACAGCCTGGACCCTCCCCTAGACCACGGCCATATTTAGCCAATTGGCCATGACTCTTCCTGGAACACGTTTCAGCCTGGTGCTCCAGGTGAGCACAGCCAGCTTAGAGGGCCTGGCCTGCAGCCCGACACATCAGCCATTCTGGCTCTAGACCCTTCTTTGTCACTTATGGCCCAGAGAGTAGAGGAAGCCTGGACGTCCAGACCAGACAAAACCCCTGCTATTCCTCACAGTCCATGATATTAGGAACTGAAGCAGATGGCTTTGTGGTTTTAACTGTCTTCTTGGAGGAAGGTGTGTGCTGCTCATATAAGGCCTCGCCAACCACAGAGGGAGAGAGCTCTCCATTCTCCTTCTCCTCCTAGAGGATTCACAAAGCAAAGAGCACACAGACAAGTAATTCCCAGAGCAGACTGCCCACTGTGGGGACAGTGCCCTTGGCTGGCAGCTTGGTGCTGACCAGGACTGAGGTGCATGGTGGCCGGCACTGTGGACTCGGAGCTGTCTACAGATTGCTGTGCAGACCTGAACCAGTCCCTTCCCTTCACTGGCTGTCTGTTTCTTTGCATTAGAATCAGGGTGACATGGGGTTGATTATGCCATTCTCTCTACTTTTATATCAGTTTGAAATTTTCATATGAGAATTTTTTTTTAATTTAAAGAACATTAAAAATCAGGAATTAGCTAGGGGCACCTGGCTGGCTCAGTCAGTTTAGTGTCCTACTTCGGCTCGGGTCATGATCTTGCAGTTTGCGAGTTCGAGCCCCACTTCGGGCTCTGTGCTGGCAGCTCAGCGCCTGGAGCCTACTTTGGGTTCCGTGTCTCCCTCTCTCTCTCTGCCCATCCCTCACTAGTACTCTGTCTCTTTCTCTCTCAAAAATAAATAAAAACATTTAAAAAAAAATCAGGAATTAGCCTGAGAACACTTCAAGGTCTGATGTTCCAGAGACACAGTGGGATGGGGGGGCTGGAGCATCTTTGGGGCTCCCCTGATGAGCTGTGAGGTTGGGGAGCACAGACAGGGAACACAGCCCCTGATACTCCTCTCTGGAAGGGGCCCAGTGAAGCTGGGGGTACATCAGCCTCACAAGAGTGGCCCCTGCAGCTCTTTGCCAGGCATCAGCTGGCTTCTTACCAGTGCCACCAACGTTGCCCTGGTGAGAAGCTCCTGGGCCAGCCTCCTGCCAGCCCACACCTTCTCCCAAACCCAGCTCCCTGGGAGGCAGGAGGCAGGAGGCAGGACATACTCTATCAAGGTCCTCAGGTGGACACTAAGAGCCTCTCCCAGCCCTAGGGCCTCCCTTCCTCTGGACCTCAGCAGGTGCCATTCTTACAAACAGAGCAGCCTTCACCTTTGCCCTGCCATCCACATACCCACTTACACACACTCCTTCAACAAGGTTCCCCTGCCCACCCCTGCCCAAGGTGCCTCACCTTCTGCCAACATTGACTACAGATTCTACGGGCTTGCTTAGGACAGCTGTATCTCCCCATTGAGGGCAAAAACTCAGTTTCTCTCACTGGACTAAGAGAAGGACTTTGTCCCAAGGGTAGGACTTTGTCTCTACCAGACTGAGGACTCCCCAGAGTAGGGGCTATGTGTCCCTTATCAGGCCAGGGGCTCCTCCAAGGCAGTGTCTGGCCCTCCCCTGAGGCCTACTCACCGGGAAGGCATAGACGAAGATGCCCAGGAACAGCAGTAGGATGAAGAGAATGATGAAGAGAATAATGGCACACCGGAAGCGCCGCCATAGGATGAACTTCATAGTCTTGTACGGAGAGGTGAACCAGAGGAAGGAGGTATCAGGGCGCCTGGAAGGAAGACCCGAGAGGTCAGCAGGGCACCCCCCTACCAAGGCTGCCTTCTCCAAACCCTGCTCCCAGATCACCCTGGCCCTCCACCATTGGTCCCCAGAACCCACCCAGCCTCAGGGCCCCTAGCCCTCTGAGCCTTTGTCACAGCATGAGCCTCCCCATGCTCCCCTCCTCTTCTTGGTGCCGCCAAGCCCTATGCACCCTCAGAGACCCAGTTCTCAGCCACCAGCTCCCCTTCCTGACCCGGAACTTAATCACAGACTAGAGATTTGGGAGCCGGGCAGAGCCTCAAAGGGCTGCCGCATTAGGTGAGCTATAGCCCAGTGAGCCCCAGCTAAGCCAAACTACCTGCCTAGATGCACATGGCTGGTCCATGGTCAGGGAAGGATGGTGGGACATGAACCCAGAAAGCTGATTTTCTCTCACTCATAGCCAAGAACCTCAACACCTTCCCCTAGGTCATCGTCCAACTTAAAGAGCATGCAAGATGCTGTGTCTCAATACTGGCTGTTTTAACATCACAGTGCACACCGCAGGGTATACCAGGTCTCTCTCACTTTCCACCCAGATCCCACCATCCTAGGGCAGGGACACCTCCCACAGCTCTGCCGGCCCCATGGACTAGGGATAGCACCGAAATCAAGTGGTCCATCTGTGCCTAGTCTGACCTGAGCTGGGCTGTGGGGAGGGACCCAGCAAATGCAGCTGTCTCCACTGCCCCCACAGCCGTCCTCCTGCCCCTAATAACCGCTTTCAAGCCTTCCACATCCACTGGGTTGGTCTACATCCTTAGGGGCCTATGAAGTAGGGAAGGCAGGGACTCACAGATGAGAAAATTAAGACTGAAAGGCCATTTGAAAGCCACATTGACATCACAGGTGAGCCACAGAAGGCAGCTTGGTCAAGGTAAAAACCTTGATTGGGCTCCAGAGCCAATCAGAACAGGTGTAAGAATTTTAGCTTCACCACTTTCCTAGTGTAATGACCGCTATTTAACTTTGTCAACATGATTTCCTCATCTATAAGATGGGAATAGTAACAACCCAGCAGGGAAGGTTCCATTCTACGCCATATACATACCATGTGACCGCATGCTCGGCACACAACCAACAGCTACCCAACAGTCTCTGCTTCCTGAAAGAGCTGAGGAGCCTGGTGTGCCCTTGAATGATGCCTGTCATCTGCCCCTAACTTACCGTGTGGCTTGAGACAAGTCACGCCCCGCTCTGAGCCATGTGGGCCTTGTGACCTCTGCATGGCTATGCAGTGGTTGTCTCCCTGGACCACACCTCCCAGCCCCCTGGCCATCAGGGGTAAGGAGTGGGCACTAACCTTGGGTCCTCAAGCTTAGGGTTCATGTTGGGTTCATCCCGGCCCTGGCCAGCAGGCCGCTCCTCATGCTCACTCTCTGCTACGATCTCCAAGGTCATTTCCAGTTTTCCCTGAGGAGACAGAAGGGACCTGGTCAGAGGCACAAAGGCTCTGCCCCATGGCTTGGAGAGGAACCTGGCCAGAACAGACATAAGAGCCACTGTATTATTTTAAAAAAGAAAGAAAGAAAGAAAGAAAGAAAGAAAGAAAGAAAGAAAGAAAGGAAGGAAGAAAAATGATATAGGGTTGATCTGATCACAAAAGCGCTACTGCTCCTTGCAGAACATTTAGAAACTACAGAAATGTATAAAGGAGAACATCACCCATACTTCCACTATGTGGAGATGAGCACCGTTCATATTTTTATGCATCACAACTATTTTCCTCTGCAAGTATATGAAATACCTCACTGTGTATATAGAGTTCTAGAGCTTGCTTCTTTCACTTAGAAATATATTATGTTTCACTATATAATTATATATTCTTTAAAGTTTGCTTTTTAATGGCTATAAAAACATTCTATGGGATGGTTGACCACAATTTATTTAGTAAACCACTTATTTTGGTTCATTTAGGTTGTTTCCAACTCTTTGATGTTATAAATAATGCTGCAAGAAAACACCCCAGAGCCTACATTTTTAATTGTGTCTGTTTATTTCTTTAGGAGAGATTTTTAAAAGTGGGATGACAGAGTCCAAGGGCATAAATATTGTTAAATCCCTGGCTATATATTACCAAATTGCTTCCCTAAATGGTAAAACCATTAGCCCTCCCAGCAGAAGTAAATGAGGGGTCTGTCTCTGCGTCTTCACTAGCAATGAGCATTTAGATTTTTTAAATGTCTAATTTAATAGACAAAAAAATGTTTTCACATTTAAAATTATTCCTTTAACTACTAGGGGGAAATGAACCTTTTTTTTAATGTTTAATGGCCATTTATATTTCTTTTGTGTACTATCTACGTATGCATGCCCTTTGCTCATTTTTCTTTTGAGGTGCTAATATTTCTTAATAAGTGTTCCAATTCCTTCTTCAACAAGAGTATTTTATTTCAAGGTCCACTTTAGAGGTTGGCTGGCTGCCTGTGGTTTCTCAGTAAGCTGTCAGGGATTCACTTCCTCTCCAGAGGAAGGACTGTTCTCCAGGGTGTCACAGCATACCTGAGCAGACCTCTGGGCCAGGAGAGTAGTACAAGGATGGTCCCTGGTAGAATCCTGCTCAAATGGGAGAGGCACTCCCTCGGTTCTCCACAGGATGCCCAGGCCACAGGGGAACCCAGGACACAGATCCCCGGACACCAAAGAGCAGAGTATAAATTAAACAGGATCTGCAGGAGGTAAGGGTATCTTTCCATTTAAATAGGCTTCCTGGGATGCAAGCCTCAAGGAGAGGAAGGCTGGGAACTGGAAGAGAAGAGGGACAGTGCCTCGAAAGACAGAGAGAGGCAGAGCAACACGTATGTGCCCAGTGATATCTACAGAGGAAGCTACTTGGGCACCTGCCCTAAGCTGGAGGGAGCCGACTTACCGCCAGGATCTTCTTCTCGCTCTCTTCTGCCACACAGGGCCACCAGCCCTTCACAGTTTTCTGTTCAAAAAGGGACACGAACCACTCTGGGTGGAAGGTGCCATCCAGCTGGTCCAAGGAGCATTTCTCAGCTGTCTTGGCAGGTTTGGGCATGTGGTTGAGGTCCAGCTGCAAGGAGCCTGAAGCAGAGAGAGGTTCTTTGGCCAACGGTTTCTCAATCACTGCCAGCCCAGGGCTCCCCTGGGGCTGGGCAGTTTCAAGAAAAACTGCCACCTCCTTCATTTTGATCCATGGGCTTAGCCACGGGTCGCATCCCACAAACTCTCCATTTCCCCACCCATTGCCTCTCATTCCATATACACAGCTTCCCATTCAACTACTCACATACCCATATGCTCATTAATCCACCCTTACTGGTTCACCCTTTACGGGGCTTCCCACATGCTCCATTTCAGCTTACGTTGTACAGATCCATTCATTCACCCATTGTCTCTATCCATCCATCCATCCATCCATCTTTTAAATTGCTTTTATTGTGGTAAAATATATATAAAGTTTGTCACTTTAGCCATTTTTCAATGTATAACGGAATGGTGTTAATCACATTCACAACATCGTGCAACCAATCACCACTACTTATTTCTAAAACTTTTTCGTTCTCCCAAACAGAAACTCCGTACCCATTAAGCAATATCTCCCCATACTCCCCTCCTCTCGGCCCCTGATATTCTCTAATCTCCTTTTTGTCTCTATGAATTTGCCTATTCTAGATACTTCATGTAAGTCGGATCATAAAATATTGGTCCTTTTGTGTCTGGCCTATTTCACATAGCAGGCTTTCCAGGTTCATCCATGTCGAAGTATGTTCTAGTACTTCATTCCTTTTTATAGCTGAACAGTGTTCCATGGTGTGGATGGACCACACTCAGTTTATCCATTCATCTGTCAGTGGGACCCTTGGGTTGTTTCCACCTTTGGCTGTTGTGAATAGAGCTGCTCTGAACTTTGGCATACAAGTGCCTCAGTCTGGGTTTTCAATTTTGGGGGGGTATATAACTAGGAATAGAATTGCTAGGTCATATGGTAATCTCTGTGTTTGGTTTTTTGAGGACCTGTCAAACTGTTTTCCACAGCAGCTGCACCATTGTACATTCACACCAGCATGTCTGAGCCTTTCCAATTTCTCCACATCCTCTCCAACACTTGTTGTTTTCCACTTTTCGTTTGTGTTTTTTTATAGCCGTCCTGGTAGATGTGAAGTGGTATCTCAGTGCGGTTCATCCATCAGTTTTTTCACCTGCCAACTGATTTATCCAAGCTTCTTTATCCATCTTCCTATACTGTTTATCTATTATTTTAATCCATCAGCTCCCCGTATAGCTCCATCTGTTTGGTTACATCATATGAAAATGGTATTCAGCCATCATTGACCTATAAAAGCAGCAATTTTATGTGGTTTCACCTAATCCAATCACAACAACACGGATGAAGTCAGTGGGATTGGAGCATAAATTGCTGAAGCGATTGAGAGACAAATCTAAAAAATGTTTTCTGAGGCCAAATTAAAGAAATTCTTGAATACCATGCAAAACAGATTAGGACTTTTCAGTGTGGAATGTTCGGTTATTGTAAGTATCCACTGATTGGATCTATTGTTCTAGTTTTCTTTCTTTCCACTCATCCATTTATCCCTCCACCCACCCATCTGCTTTGATCTATCTCCATCCCTCTGTAGTTACCATTTGTTGAGCATTACATCTACCCATTAATCAGGCTATTATTCTATCCATTCACTTGTTCAATTCTGTATCAGCGTTCATATACCTATCAACCCACCCACATGTCTCTCCATCTTTCAAGCGTAGATGAATGTTTATTTCCCATTTTAAATATGGTCCTAATATAATATTAAGAAAAATCAGGATATTAAACCATACGTGTGTGTGTGTATGTATGCATACACGAAATTATCCCAGCATGATCCACATATGAGACTCTAAGGAATCACAGTATTATCTCTGGATGGCTAGATTATAGATCTTAGCTATTACTTTTTTTTCAAAGTAGTATTTTTAAAAAGCAAAATATGTAACTAGAAACACATTATAAAGGAGAAAAAAGTGCTAGTTTTAATAGTTTTATTTTTATTTTTAAAAACAAAAGATGAGCCCATTTAGTTTTATTTGAACACCATTTTCTCATTCAGTAAAAATGCAGCTTTCTTTGTTTTTCTTTTTAAAATTAATTCTCTAAAGCCTCATCTCATAAAGGAAAGATTGATAGAATGATGCCAAAAGAATTTTTAAGTCTGTAAGCAAAAAAGACTCCATAAAAAAATTAAAAAGCAGCTGAAAAACTAGGAGAAATTATTTGGAATGTGTCCTTACTATATAAAAAGCTCTGAAAATCAAAAATGAAAGATTAACAAGTTGAACAATACCATGAAAAATAAAATCCCACCAGTAATATGGATAATAAATACATTTTAAAGTTCTACCTTACAAGTAATGAAGAAATGCAAGTAAAAAATTAAAACAAGGTGTTAGATTGGCAATTAAAAAAAATTTTTTTTTGGTAGCAAAAGTTTGGAGAAAATGGCAACCTTATCCAAAAAGGGCACAGGTGGGAGTAAAATGTAAACATAAAAATGTAAAAATATTCTAGAGAGCATTTGAACAAAGTATTTCAAAAATCACGAAAATGTATAAAGACCCTAACAATCTACTTCTTACAGTTCGGGAAAAATATGTACAAAGCCTTCAGAGATGTGTGCCGGAGGGTGTCACTCACACTATTAGATCTAAAGATGAGCTGAGTACCCACCAAGAGAAAATAGGCAGAAGAGGGTCCACCAACAGGCAGGAATTAAGCAAGATGATGCAGATATAAATGTAGGCAGAAAACTGCCAACAGAAAGGATGTTCTTGAAATATTAAGTTTTCCCCAAAAGACCAGGATATAAAGCATATGTGTGATAAAAACTCATTTTTCTCTCTCTATATGCCATGTATGATTACACATATGTATGTATAAATACACATATACATATATGTGTTTGCTTATATATGAAATAATATATGCCAAAATATTAGTGGAGGTTATCTCTGGGTAGAGAAATTTTAATACATAAGTAAAGGGAGACATTGTTGATCTACATTTTCTGTTTTTTCTACAGGAATTATGTATGGCAGGAGAATCAATAAAATAACGGAAGTCCCATCGATGCCCTGATTTTAACAGGCTGACTCTTTCAGAGTGAAGTTTTGCAAAAGTCCCCCCATCCTCTGAGGGCAGGTGACCAGGCCGGGAGTGACTGGGGTTGGGGGGGGGGAGTGGAGAAAGCAGCCCTCCTCCTCACCCCTGCTGGGGCTGCTCCTCAGAACGTCCCTGCAGGGGCCCAAGGGTTCAGCAAAGACCAGCTCACCTTCCTGCAATCAAGGGCCACCCAAGAAGGGCTCCAGTGATCCATCCAAAGCTGCCCTGTTCCCAAGTGGCAGAGTGGAACAGGAAGCCAGGACTGCCTTTCTCACAAAGCTCACTTCTTTTTTTTTTTTTTTAACGTTTATTTATTTTTGAGACAGAGAGAGACAGAGCATGAACGGGGGAGGGTCAGAGAGAGGGGGAGACACAGAATCCGAAACAGGCTCCAGGTTCTGAGCTGTCAGCACAGAGCCCGACGCGGGGCTTGAACTGACGGACCGCGAGATCATGACCTGAGCCGAAGTCAGCTGCTTAACCAACTGAGCCACCCAGGCGCCCCTCACTTCTTTTTTTTAATTGAGTTAAAACTCACATAACATCAAATGTGCCATTTTAACCATTTTTATGTGTAAAACTCGGTGGCTTTAGGATATTCAGAGTTGTACTGCCACCAGCACTATCTAAGCCCAGAACATTGTCATCACTCCCAAAAGAAACCCCATCCCCATCGGCAGTCACCCTCAATCCCCTCTTCCCAATCCCTGGCAAGCACGAGGCTACTTGCTGTCTCTGGATTCGCCTACTGCAGACGATTCATATAAATGCAATCATACAATATTAGTCCTTTTGTGACTGGCTTCCTTTGCTTAGCATGTTTTCAGGGTTCATCCGTGTTATAGCATAGATCCGTATTTCATTTCTTTCTATGGCTGAATAATATCCAATTGTATGGCCAGACCACACTTTCCGGGTAACTCTTACGGTTGTGACAGGGCTGTTACTCACAGTCCCACCTGCTGGCCCGGTACAGCCATCCTCCTCGCCCCACATCTCACCCTGTCTTTACCACATCCTTCAGCCCAGCTCAGGTTTCTGCACTCTTCTCCCCCACCGGAATCCTGCCTGGGGGCTTGGAGGATGGAGCCGCGGTGGCTCATTCACTCATCACTCAGGCACAAGGGTGAAGACTGACTTGAGCCCCCCACTACTTGGGCCCAGTCTGCCCAGTCTAGACAGGGGTTGAGGTGGGGGCATCCTGTCAAGTGTGAGGCCAGACAGCCGGCAACAGCCAGCTCATGCTTGCGCTGCCTTCAAACCTGTGCTTTTCCTCTCTTCCTTACTTACCTACCTGACTCATACCATCCAACGTAGCCCAGCATTCAAGGCCACCTCTGTGGACAGGCAGCTCTGACCACTCAGGCACTGCTCTGTGTCACAGACTTTACTCAGCACCAGGGAGCAGTGACCCTGAGCAACCTGAGGACAGAAAGTAGGACCACTCCTCCTGCCAGCCTCCCAAGAGTGGCAAGCACACACACACACACACACACACACACACACACACACACACACAGTGGGGGTTCTGGGTCAACTCCCAATGTGCAGGATGGTGCTGACCAGAGACGGTGCTCACCTAGAAAGTCGTCAAAGGAGAACTTGTCATTGTCCCAGATCTGAAATACGACTCGTGCTGGGATTTTGCTCTCAGTCTTGTCCAGCCTCCAAAAAGCATCCTGGCCCCGAGGAGGAAGCAGGGAAGCAAGATTAGAGAGAAACAGTGGTCCCTTCCAGCCTGGAAGGCTTCCTAGAGGAGGCAGTGAATGGGACATCTCTTAGGGATTTGCCAGAACCAGATCTTGGTGGGAAGATTGCTAAGATCCCAGCCGACAGTATTCAAGGACCCAGGAAGGACCCATACAGGCTGACTTCACATGAGGTGGCTCCTTTAAGTCTCCCAAGTCCACGGGCAGAGGCTTTGCTCCCATTTTACAGATGATGAAGTGCAGACTTGGAGAAGTTAAGAATTTTCCCAAGGTCTGACAGCTAATAATAATAATATTAATCTGCACTTCCTATGTGCCAGCCTTTTACCACTATGAGCTCATTTATCCTTCCAACGAGCTATATGGGACATGCTGCTGGCCTTACAGCTGTCAAAACCAGAGCAAGTAGCTTGCCTGAGTCACACCGCTAAGCATTGAGCCGGGATTCAAACCCAGGCAGTCAGGTTCCAGTGCTGCTCTCGCCTCTAAATCCTGCTTTGCCCATGCGCTCTTAGGGACAGGGTTGGCTGGCTGGGAACCTGGGCCCTCCCCCCAACCCTTGCTGTCACCAGAAGGATCCCCCTGACACACTGGTGGAAGGAGCTGACACCAGGGGACGGTAACCCCAGCTCCTCCCTCAGCATGGCCACCCACCCCATCTTTACCTCCAAGAGCTTGCCCTGGAGCAAATCAAAAGCCCCAGGTGCTGGCAAGTTCACCACCTTCCTGCTCTTCCCACTCCACCTCCCTCAGACCACTCAGCCTGGACCAGTGTTATCCTGGGTTTCGTCCCACAGAGGCCTTGCAGAGCAGCTGAGGGGTAAAGACGGGCATACTGAGGCCTGAGTTCACCCCTGAATCCAGCCACGCTTAACCCAAAGGACTGTCACTGGGGCTTTCCTGCTCCCGCTTGTCCTCTGTCCTCTTGCTGGAGCTTCTGCTGAGTGAGTGGCAAGGACAGGAAACATTGTGACGATCCTACAGGCAATGGACATAGGATCTTCAGACATCCTGAGTGCCGGGTCACAGTAGGGGCCTGGACAGAGTCCCGGGGGACAGACTATGGGGAGTCGGGGAGCACTTACTGATACAGAGGCTTTGCCTGCCCCCGGGCGCCCTGTACACACAGGCTTGCACCAGCCAGGGCTCTGCCTGCTGTGTGGCCACCCCAGGTCACGTAGACCCATGGGGCTCCTGAACCAAAATCCATGCCCTGTGAGGAATGGTCACCTTGCAAAGCACACGACTGCAGCTTGGACTGCTGCCTGATTTGGCGAGGGGCTCAGGCCCCCAGCTGGCCCCTGTCTGGTGCCTCCCCTCTTCCGGGCCCCAGCCCTCCTGCAGGTGCCTCCCTTCTCTGGCGGGGCTTTTATGGCCAGCTCCGCAGGCCCGCCTGCACAGGCCGCCAGCATCCTCCATTCCTCCGGCCGGCCTGGTTTATGGGCTCAGTAATGAGCCAGAGGTTCAAACGGCCCCTGGTGGGAGCAGCTGGGCTGGGGCTCCAGCCTGGGGAATGGCCCCCCAGGTCCCAGGCGCTCATTACGCTCCCGGTCTGGGCCCTTTTACTAGCTGTTTATTTGCAGGGTGGGTGCCTGACGCGCAGGCAGGCCCCAGTGGGTGTGCTGGGCTCCAGGTGGGGAGCCAGGCCGGGGCAACCAGCGGTGGTTCAAAGCAGCCGGATGAAAGGAGACCTTGTGCTTTACGACAGTCTCGTCTGGTTAATGGGGTCCCCGGAGGGCCTGCCTGCCAGAGGCCCCGAACCCCTCGGCAGAGGGCTGGCTCTGCAGCAGAACTGGGGAGCCCAGAGGCTGTGCGGTACCTCCACACCGTCCCACCCCCAGACTCAGTCCTTTGGCC
This sequence comes from Prionailurus viverrinus, assembly GCF_022837055.1. Taxonomy (NCBI): domain Eukaryota; kingdom Metazoa; phylum Chordata; class Mammalia; order Carnivora; family Felidae; genus Prionailurus; species Prionailurus viverrinus. Next base: position 88,796,317 of record NC_062563.1, on the reverse strand, counting down.
CAGGCCAGCTCATTGGTGCCTTGATATGGGCACAGCTCCACCTGCCTCCTGGGCCCCTTCCCCCACAAAGGGACCAGCTAGCTCTTCCTGGGTCAAGCCAGTTCCTCCCTCACTCTCCTGGTTGACTTCAGAGCCCCCTGGAGTCTGTTTCTCAACCTCCTCTTCTGACCTCCTCCACCCCTACCTCCAGCTACCCTCTCTTGGAGTATGGTACCCCCCAGAATTCCATTCCTCTTGCCACCCTGGGGGCCTCTCCTGGACTCCCTGACCCCTCTTCCTTCTCTCTACCCCAGCATCCCTGGTGGCCCTCTCGTTCTTCCAGGGCTAGCCCAAGCCTATGGGTTGTGCCATGGTGGGTCAGCCCAATTCTCTCCTTCTTCCTCGCCAGTGCCTGTAATACCGAGATGAAACTCCATCATTGCCAGAATGGAGCCACCTCAGGTTCGTAACCAGCAACTCCAGCTGGGCCCTCAGAACTTCCAGGTTACTATCTCAGCATCACAATGAGCTCTCTCTCCATCTCCCTCTCCCTGTCTCTCCCTCTCTCCCTCTCTCTCTCTCTCTGCTCCCTCCCTCTCTCAGCACAATGGCTACTTCAAGCCTTTTTCACCTGTCTCAAGTCACCTGCCTCAGTGCCAGGAGATTCTCTCTCCTCCTACTTTGTAGCAAAAATAGAACCTCTGCTTCCTGTGACTCCTTGCCCATATCTCCACCTGTCATAATGAAGGGGGTGGTCCCACCTCCCATTTAAACAGGCCACTCTGCATCTCTCAGCCTCAGTTTCCCATCCACACCTGGCCCTTTGTATGCCATGCTGAGCACTGGAGATGGCATGCAGGATGCCTGAGCCCTCCCTTCCCCTTTCCTGGCCCCCACTCTCCCTCTGCCCACAGCAAAGAGAGGCAGCGTGTGTTTGATCTGGAGCTCTTCCCCAACAAATGCAGCATTTGCTTTGTTATGGAAACAACTTGTGCTAGACAAACACACTGAGCAAAGGCAAAGGAGATTAAACCTACAAACAGGCTAGGCTTTCCTTGACGGCACAGAACCCAAGGCTGTTGCTAAATTCTGCCTGCTGGCAGGCACTATGCAGCAATCCCTGGGTGAAAGCATTCATTTAACCTTGTTTAACCCCCTTTGCTTTTCTGCGATGGTTTCAGAATGTTCCGTGGACCGTTTTGGTTTCTCTAAAATGCAGATGATCCCGTGTGTCAGGCTGGGAAGGGGTCATGCGGAAAGGATGAAGTGAACAGAGCTAAAAAGACCTAAGCAGCACGTAAGAAGTACATTCTGTATTTCCCTCCTTTAAGTCACTCAAGCATTCAGGAAAGAAATTGGCATCACAGAAGCTTTGTGGCTTGAAGCCTTAAGCCACCTCAGGAAGGTAATCGGACCAGTGGAACCTCAACACCAGAGCGGCATTCATTTAGTTGAATAGAGAACACCTCAAGATGGATTGGTTCTAGGTGGGATGCAGGTGATCAGAAGCCCCAACAGGGGTGCCCCCTGCCTCCACTCAGCCTGTGCTCTGTGGATGCTCCCCAAGGGCAAGTGCAGTGCCACCAGAAAAGAGGCTGTGTGCCTCGGGATCTGCCTACTTTAGGAAAAATGAATTTGTTGCCCAGATAAGACCTAAATGGAGAGGTGCTGAGACACAGAACTTGAGGTCCCAGAACCCACCTCTGCCCTCTGGCTGATGCACCAGGTCCGCCAGGTGCCTTCAGCCTGCAGTGAGGTCAGGGAGGAGGGCAACGGCTTCCGGCCTAGAAGACCACAGCTGCTCCCAGTAACTTTCCAGCTTGGACAGTGATCACAAGCACCAGACACAGAAAGGTGGGGGACAAGGCAGCAGGAGGGACTTATGTAAGCAATCCCCAGTCCTATGGAGAACCCAATCCATAGGCAAAGCCCTGGACTAGCACCACGGCGGATGGGAACGATGCTCACCTTCTTAGAGACAGTGCAGACTTGCTCAGCTGGCAGGTAGTCAAAGGGGAAAATGAACCTCCAGTTAAAGTTGCCTTCACCTCCCAGGGAGCGATAATGCACATCTGTCTTTTGCTTGTGTTCTTCAAAGCCAACCATCCAACTAGACAATGTTTTAGAGAACATTTCTAATTAAGCCTTCCACCACACTCTGCATCCTCAACTTAGGCAGTTAAGAAGGTAAATGAACTTGGTAAAGGATAAAGCAAAAATAATTCCCAAGAAATCTCCATGAAGTACCAAATGTGCCATAAATTTTAAAGCCTTCCAACTTCTCTCTTGAGGGACATCCTCAAACTTTATACGTTCAACACAGAGATTTTTGCAAAAGAAGAAATATGGTAGGAAAACAACTCTGCAAGGGCAGAGACCACCCTCTTTCCACCACCCCAGAGGGAGCAGGGCAGCACCATGGGGCCAGGGACAGGCAGGAAGGGGCATGACTCCCCACCCTTTCACGTAAATATCGCTCATCTTCTCCCCCGTGATGCTGAGGTCGTCCAGGATCACGTCCTTTGTGTTCCAGATAATACAGCGCAGGAAAAACCTGTGGAGAAGAATGGCTCAAGTCCACACGGGGTTCCCACCAAAGGGTGTGCAGTCCTTGACTGAGAAGCCAAGAAGCCAGCTCACCCAGCAAGACCCCGATGCTTGCCTCCACCTGGGCACTTGGCCAAACACACACAAGAGCGGTACCCCGTGGCCCAAGTGGCCCCCCACCCAGCCTAAGAGTGACCTCCAGGTCCCACCCACAGCTGGCTGCAACCATTCTGCCACTCTGCTCAGCTCCAAGCCGATGGCTGGGGTAAGTCACCTTCTGGCTCTCCGTGGGGTGATGTTGAAGGGAGGTCCAGGCCTCCCCAGGGCCTTTGGAAATAGGTCAATCCACATCTGCAGCTTCCCCTACGGAGACATAACTCTGTTCTCTCCCCACCTTTTTCACTCCACCAAACCTACCAACCACCCGCTCTGTGCCAGATAGGCAGGGCACAGAACAGAGAACATCCAGGCCCTGCCACGGAGAGGCTCACCAGCACCCCGAAGAGGAGGTGCCCTACATGGGACTACAAGGCCGACTGCAGCAGTGAGCCCCCCTGCCGCACAGGCTGATGTCGTGGACCTGTGCCTTGGGGATCGGGGGTCAGGGCAGGCTTCTCAGAGACGATGATGTTTGAGTTGAGTCTCAGCATGCCAGATGGAAAAGGGGTGAGGGGCATTTCCAGCTGAGAGAATGACACACACAAAGTCATGGAGGGTCAGAGATCACAGTTTAGTCAGAGGGGGTCCAGAGGATTTCCGCTACAGGAAACCACGCTACCTGCCACCCCTCGGCTCCTTTCCTCTCTGCAAGCTGGGTATTACTTCTGTCCCCATCTCATAGAGAAAGAGAAGGATTGAAGTAACTTCTCCAGGGTACATAGCTAGAGAATGAAAGCTCACATTTCAACACCTGCTGTGCCATTCTGGGGTGTCGGCAGCCCCATACCAAGGAAGAGAGCTCAGTTCCAAACAGCAGAGATGATGTCCCCTGCATGTCTACGAAGGCACCTTCATTGCTACCTTGGCTTGTCTCTGCCCGTAATCTTTTCTCTCCTCCTCCTCCTCCAAAACCTAGCCCCGACTTCACTTCCTCCAGGAAGCCTCCCAGTCTCAGCCCTGGGCCTGCTGCCCCTCTGCTCACCCTCCCTCTGCACGGAGGATGCCCTTGGCCCTCCTGGTGACTGCTCTCAGTGACAGCTCTGCCATTCTGTCATAGGGTGCCAGTATCCCTGTCTGAATTCCCCACTGCAGCCCAACCCAAGGCCAGCCACCTGGATGTCACTGACCAATGGTAGGGGAACGCATCCTGGGGCCAGGCTGAAACAGTGAGGCTTTTGAATGCCTCATGGGAAGTCAGAGGTCTATCCATGGGGATAGAGGAGGTGACTCGGGTTCTTCCCCAGGTCCTGAGGGCTGTAGATATCTGGGGGCAGGTGGGGGCAGGTCTAAGAGCTCCCCTCATGGGCTAACAGCAGTCACCACCCAGACTGTGGAAAAACATGTCAAGGAGGAACTGGCCAAATCTTGAGCTCCCCGCTGGTGCCTCTGGCATATCCATGCTGTCCTTGGGGCAGGGCTGGCGGGGGTGGGGGGGGGGGGGCAGGGCTCAGGGGCCCAAGGTTCACTGTCCTACCTGCTCAATGTCTGGCTGCAGGGGGCTGTAGAGGGGCCGGGACTCCACATGCTCAGGGACGAGGCCCTGCTGCTGGAGGACATACAAGGCCAGACGCTCTTCCACTGGGCCCAGGTGTGGGTTCGGGACCTTGCCAGCCTCTGCTCCAGAGAGAAGACAAAAAAGTTGCCGGAGCTGAGCGAGCAAGGGATTGTGGGGCTGCCTGGAGGCCTCGGGAAGCCCCTGACCATCCCCCTCCCCCTCACCTCCAGCCAAGACATACTTCTGATCCACAGGTCTCACTCTCTGTAAGGGAAGACTTGAGGTCCACTGGCTCCAGGCTTAAAATCCAGGTTTAAAATTCCTCATTGCCATCATTTCTACCAAGCTTCTTTTGTAAAGCTCTTCCTCTTTTCCACCAATACAAACCCTCCCTGCACACCAAAGCTCACCTCTTCCAGGAAGCCGTCCCCAACTGCTCCAAATTCTGAGCCTCAGCAACCTGTACTCCCAGATTGGGCATCTAAGTGCTTTTAGTACTGCCATTCTCTAGTTCACACAATCTGTTCTATTACCAGCAGTAGCTAAAATAATTGCAGTAATAGTGAACTGGAACAGGAATCAGGCACTGTTCTTCATAGATATTAAGTTCTATCCTTACAATAACCCTATAAGGTAAATGCTATTAGGCCCATTTTACAGATGACAGAAATGAAACACAGAGCAGTTACACAGCTGGTCAGCAGGACAGCTGAGATGACACCCTCATTTAGGAAGGTACATGACTGGATGTGAACACCCTTCCCTATCCCCTCGTGCTTCCCAGGTACAGCTCCTCCCTGCCAGGGAGTGGGTTGAGTGCTGGTGCTGTGGATGAGATGAGGACACAGGGGTGGTTCTGACCCAGACAAGCCTGGCCAACCAGCCAGCAACATGAACTTGGAGCCCCCACGACAGAAGTTTTGATTGGAGGTAGGTGGATCCACATTTGTCCAAACACACATGTACACACACAGGTGTGTGCACCATGGTGTGCCCATGTTCACCAGCACAGATTCTCATGCACACACCAAACACACACACACACACACACACACACACACACACACACACACACACACCTATCAAGCCTGCTCTGCCCACTTCAATAGATGCCACAAAGGAAGCGGCACAGCACTGCAGAAGGAACACTGGGCCAGGAATCCGGTTCTGCCCCTAACCGTCTGGGTGACTTTGGGCAGGTCGTTAGCCATTCTTGGGCTCAGTGGCCTCATCTGCAAAAATAGGCAGATGTCCGACCACACCATCAAGAGCTTTCTGGCTTTCCTTTCTTATGAATTTATGACCATGAGCCCTGGTCCCTGTGCTAAAGCTGCTCACAGACTAGCAGAAGGAAATGAGACCACCCCGAAAACAGATGCACATTCTATGGGAAAGGAGAATGGGGGTTGGGTTAAGGGCTAATGGAGAGGAGCTGGCTCAGCCACGACCTAAAAGAGTCAGAAAAACAGAACGAGAAGGAGGAGGGGGTTGGGGATGAAGGAATCAAAGCCGCCTTTCCCCTTTTATAACCTCAGCACCAGCTCTGACATCAAATGTCCCTGAAACCAGCAGGAAGTGAGGGGCCCCCTGGGCCTGTAAACACCTCCGGGGAGTCTGAGCTGCTCCTGGTGGGCAGCGTAGGCCTGTGGACATCCCAGACACACAGGGAGCATGTGGTGGAGTTCTCAGGTGTGAGCACCGGGCAGATCCAGGGGCGAGGGTGGAGGCTTCAGGCTCTCTGGCCGCCTTTTGCCTGCTATGAGTGTTGGGGATGGAAGGAGGGATGGGTGGGGCGGGGCTCGGAAGATACCACGAAGGCCAAGCTGGCAACCTAGTGGAATTCACGTAGAAAACCGTTTCACAGAAGTAGTCTGCACCCCGAACTCCAATTACAGTCTGAGCAGCCAAAGCCAGAAGCAAACGAATCCTAACCACGACCTGGCCCCTGGCCCCGCCCTGATCCCTGATGTAGAGGAAGAGCCCACCGTGGTTCTGGGGTCACGTGGCAGCTCACCTATTTCCTCAATGGCGTATTCTTTATCCTCAAACACCACGCGGTCTGTGTGGTACACAGGAGCCTTGACTCTGCGCTGCTGGCAGAAGAGGTGGAGGAGCTGGGAGGGGCGGAGCTGGTCCCTCCACTGGTTGGGTCCAGAGCTGAGGCCCAAACACAAGGCAAAGAAGAGACCCTCCAGGGCACCGCCGAGGGCAGAGTGATGTGCACTGCCCTGCGTACCACATGCACAGCATCACCCACCCTTCACTTTGACATGGGCGCCCTCACTCGCTGTGTCTGGGGCGCCCGCTTTACACACAGAGAAACTGAGGTCCAGAGACGACGGGACTTGCTTAAATACTTACTGAGTTGGGGGCGGGGGGCGGCGCGTGGGTGGCTCACTCGGGTAAGCATCCAACTCTTGGTTTCAGCTCAAGGCATGATTTCACGGTTTTGGGGTTTGAGCCCCATGTCAGGCTCCACACTGACAGCACAGAGCCTGCTTGGGATTCTCTCTCTCTCTCTCTCTCTCTCTCTCTCTCTCTGCCCTTCCCTTCTCTCTCTCTCTCAAAATAATTAAATAAACTTTAAAAAATAAATACTGAGTTGGAATCTAAGTGTTTCTCATTTCCAGATTTAGAGAATCAGACCCCAACGAGACCCAAATTGGCAAGAAGTGGACAGGGGCTGTCCATACATGAGTTCACCTGACATTAACCCCCTCGGGCTCAACTGGCACCCATGTGTTCCACTGTCTGTCTCCCTTCACCTTTCTCTTCTTCTTTTTTTTTTTAGTTTTTTTCATGTTTATTTATTTTTGAGAGAGACACAACATGAGTGGGGGAGAGGGGGGCAGAGAGAGAGAGAGGGAGAAACAGTATTCAAAGCAGGCTCCAGGCTCTGAGATTTTAGCACACAGCCTGATGCAGGGCTTGAACCCATGAACTGTGAGATCACAACCTGAGCCAAAACCAGACGTTTAACCGACTAAGCCACCCATGTGCCCCTGCCTTTCCCTTCTTGATTCTTCCCTCTACAAGGCTCGATAATGTCTTAAGGAGAAGTGGATTACAACAATATGATGAAGAGCCAGGTTCTTAGAGTCAGACAAACAGGTTCAAATCCTAACCCCACCATTTGCAAGTCATAATATTTCTGGGCCTCAGTTTCCTTATCTGTACAATAGAGATAAGACCCTAATTGGATTGAGCAAGAGAACACCTATAAAGTGCTAAGCACAGGGCTGGCACACAGTAAGTGCTCCACATTTGGGGGGCAGGACTGTTGGCAGAGAAGCAACCAGCCCCCGTACACCTACACACAGTAGGTCTGTGGGAGTCCACAGCGAGCTCCAAACTTGGACAGCAGCCTATTCTCCAGGTCGATGACTGTCTCCCCAATCTTTTCATCTTTGGAGAGGAGGTCATAGTCATAGAGAGTGATCTTCAGGTCCTTCTCCAGAGGCAGAGTGCAGGTCAGCTCGAACATCCTGCAGGGAGCCCAGGACAGATGTCAGAATGCTGTAGGCTCCCTGATATTGTTGGGCACAGTGGGTACTCAAGGGAGGGAGAGCAGGACAAGAGCAGGGGCTTGAAAGCCTTCCTTGGCCCCTTCCTCCCCTCCCAAGAGTGGTCCTGGGGTCCACCCTCCTGGGTCTCCTATATATCTTAAATTATTACCTCCAATGCTCTACTGATGCTGGGCTTTTCAGGGAGAGAGAGAGAGAGAGAGAGAGAGAGAGAGAGAGTGTGTGTATGCACATGCACACGTGTATCAGATGCTCCCAAATCATCTGGGCTGAGCATATGGTATGTACCTGCCTGATAAACCACAAAATGAACCAATGAATTGGAACAGAAAGTTAAAACTGAAGCTTCTACCAGGACAACCGGAAGCAAGAGGTGTGAAAGTGCTAGTGCTCTGGAATTTACCAAGGGGATGGCCCAGAATCCACTTTGGGGACACTTAGGGCTTCACACCTGCTTGCAGGGTGGGAAGAAGGAGGATCTGTAAAGAGACTTCTTGGGAGAGAGTTCCTGCTGTGCTCTGAGATCCCCATCCCCCACCCTGGTCAAATGTAGATGTAAAGCCCCTTTCCCCCTGAAATAGTTCCCTGCAGGCGGGAGGCAGCCGACTCCTACTCAAGGAAGAAAAGCAGCTGGCAGCTGAGAGGAGGAGGAGAGAGAGGCTATACACTGCTCCCATCCTGGCTGGGCCACCATGATGCCCAAATGGAGCCACCCTGAATCCTACCCCACGGGACCTGGAGCTCCAGCAGTGAGACTCCAGGCCCATCTGAAAAGGGCCACCAGTAAAAGGACATAGCATCTGCCACATCGTGGGAGCTTCAGTGGGTGGGCTCAGAGGAGACTTCTGGAAAGCACTCACAAGAAAATAAATCAGCTTTAACATCTGCCACCCAGAAAGTGCCCAGAAAACAGGGGCAGTGAGCACATGGGGTTCTCCTCTCGCAGAGGGTCCCCTAGTCCTGGCCCTGCACGAACCAGAACCTCGGCAGCTAGTCTGGGATTGGCAGGAGACGTTAGACAGGACAGGGCGAGAGGCAAAGCCCCCTCCTTCCCTTCACACACACACCTACATGCTGCATGCATCTGTACCCAAAGTAGTACAGCTATACCCAGCTGGGAGAGGGGACAACTACCCTAGAGCCAGTCAGGTTCCTGATGGCACACGGAGGGACATTCTGGTTACCACCTTGACACTGTGGGTTTAGAACAAAGCGACTGTGTACAAGTAAGCAGAAGAGTCACCTGCCTGCCCCGTTTCCGCTCAGGAAATGAGGAAGGTAACCCCCATGAATAAATGTTTACAGGATATTGGCAGACAAAAACAAAGTTGTGTTTTCATTCAATTCCGTGAGTTGTGCTTGTTCAGCACATGAGTTATACAAAGAGTTTCTGTGCTCACTCTCCCACCTCGCCCTGGGCCCCGACACTCACCCCCGCCCCACTTGTGGAACCGGACAGATCTTCTGCCTGGTCACCATTAGCCTGTGGTTCACGCAGGCCACTGGACGTCACCAAATAGAGCTCCTCCCACCTCCTTCCCTGTAGCCCCTCCCTCCCAGTCCAGCTTGTTGCTGGCTCATGATTGGCAGGACCGATTCACCTTCAAAACCAGCAATTCTCCAGGCTGACTAGGCCCTCGCTGCAGAGCTCAGTGACCATAGCTAAATCTATAGATATGGGTTTATGAATTCAATGTGTCATTTGACAACATCAAAACAACACATCTTCTCCTACTGATGCCAGAGAACTAGCCACCAACTTCCCTCTGTAACTTTCTCCAGCCTAAACAAGCTCACATCCAAACAGCAAGAAATTCAGGATGCCTGGGAGCTACTCCCATGCAGTGGGCGAGCATCCTTCCTTTCCTTGTTCTTAGATTTCAAGAAGCATTTTACTACCTTGCTCTATCTATCCGCTAGAGATGAACATGCAACAAAGAAGAGAACAATTAGTAAATGCAACATGGGATCCTGGATTAGATCCTAGAACAATAAAAAGACATTATGGGAAAACTGGCCAAATCTTAATAAAGTCTAGAGTTTAGTAAACAGGAATGCACCACTATCGATTTGTTTTAAAGTTTTGACAAATAAGGCAGGGTTAGGTTAAGATGTTAATGGTGAGGGAAATTGAGTATAAAGGGTATGCAAAAATTGTACTATCTTTGCAACTTTTCTGTAAATCTAAACTTACTCAAAAGTAAAAACTAATCTAAGAAAAAGAATAATTAGCCAGTGCGCTCTGAGTTTCCATTCAGATTTCTGATCTTTGAGGTAACTGTTTATGTGATCAACTAGGAGCTTCTGCCAGGACTCGTGTCTTCAGCACATAGTGAAAAGCTAGCTGAGGTTACATCCCTGTAGACACGCAAGATCATCAGAGCACAGCTTTGCTGCAGGACCTGGGGACTTCCCAGAGGCGGCCACATCTCCACGCTGAGGTGGAGGGGGGAGGCAGGGAGGGGGGAGGCGGGAAGGGGGGCAGGGAGAAGGGGTGGCGGAGCAGGGGGGGTGGCGTTATCCAGATTGGTACCTCCACCCCAGCACCCAAGCTGCCCCCAACTTACTTTCCAAACACAGGCTCCAGAGTACAAGGAATGTAGTTATCCTGGTCACTCACTGATTTCTTCCCTATGGAGATCTTGATGTAAGGATCACACTGAAGGAAGAGACAGAAAGACTTCAGTGAATTCACTTTCCCAGCACATCTCTAAGGCTTCTTCAGTCCTCTGCCTCCCGATGGGGTTAGGAGGCCAGCCATCAAGAAGCTGCCATCCTGCCATCATGCCAGGCCAAGGGCCCCGTCCTGCACACCGCCACACCGGTTGGCCCTGACATGGACTTCTAGTCATGGACCGGCAGTGGCAATGGGGTACCTGAGTCCTCCAGACTCCCAAACCACTGCCCCATTGGAAGACGGTGGGTGAGGGCAAGGCTCATATCCTCAGAAACACAACGGCTGGTATTACACATGTGACTGAGCTAGCTGGGGTCCTCTCTGTGACCTCTGCTTCAACAGATTGAAGGGAAAGAGATGGCCAGACTTTATCAGCCCAGCCCAGCCAGCCTGGCCTTCCCCATGCCTCCTGCAAGCACTAACTCCCAGGAGCAGCTGCGGCCACAGATTGCCCAGGGTCAGAGGTGGCATAAAGAAAGCTTGAAGTGTATGAACTGAACACTGGCCACAGTCACATCTTGGAGGCCGCTGGTGGTGCCTGGGCTGGAGATGGCTCTATTCCGTCTGCGCTTTGACTTCCCAGCAGGGCAAGGGCAGCTGTGACTTCTCACCTTGAAAGGCAGGGCTCCAGGGATAGGACACCAGACCTCCACCCACAGCCTCAAGGACATACGCTAGGCCTGCACCCATCTAAGGGGATGAGAGAGCACCTCTGAACTCCAATCATCCCTGCCTGGTCCACTTCTTCCCTCTTTATCTCTTCCCAAGTTTTCTCTACCCCTCCCCCACCACCTCCCCAGAGCTCCAGACTCCTTCCCAACCGCCCTCAGGCCCAGGAGCAGAGCGAGGGGATGAGATACTTGCCTCAGACACAACATTTGAGTGAGTGCCAAAAACACTCAGTAATCAAGATAAACACATTTTGATGCAATATTCAAAAAGCTAAAATCAATGCCAACAGGCCATGATGAACAAAATACTAAATTTTAAATAAAGACAGGATCGGTATTACTGATTTTTCCTTTTGCCTCAGGCTCCACCCTGGCTAGGCACTGCACAGTTACTGAGCCCTTTCTCTCCTCCCCATACCCCCACCCCCTGAAGCCCCACAGACTCCAATCCCAGCCACACCTTCCACGTGGCCTCCTCCTGTGCCTCAGCCTCGTGCTGAACAGACACTAAGCATTCTTCTAACAAACTCTTGCCGAGTTTTTTGGCCCGTGCTAAAATACTACTTTCTTCTTCCTCCCAGCCTATCAAAACCCCATTGATCCTTAAGAATCCTATTCCTTCCATGAAGCCTTCCTCATTATTCCCAAGTCTTATGCTGCCTGGCCTTTTCGGACCTCCTGGAGCACTTGGCCCTCGACAGAACTGCATCCCGTCACCTCTCAGCGCTGTGTGTGCTCGGCTGGTTTCCACAGCTTACTGGGAACTCCCCAGGACAGAGTTGTTTCAAGATTCTGCAGTCCATTTGTACCCCTGCCTGCCATTCGGGAAGAGGTGAGAGTCCCAGGAATGTTACCTTCCCATTGGGGTCCTTGGGCTGCAGGCCGAATGCTCGGATGATGTAGATGCGGACCAGGCACTCCTGAGGCCCCTGGGCAGCCAGCTGGTGGAACTGTCTTGGGGGCATGGGAATGGCAGGGTCCTCTGGGAGGGGATAGATTTTGAAGAGGCCCTGAAAAGAATGAGGGGCCAACTCATTCATCATCACTGTCACCAACATAAACACCATCATGACCATTAATTACCCTCATCTCTGCCAGAGTTGTCTCACCAGAGACCACCAAGCCCACCGCCATCCCTAAAGGGATGCATCAACAGCATCAACCGTGTCAACAGCATCAACAGCATCACCCTCACTGTGACCACCTGTCACCTACACAGTCACCAACATCAACACCACAGTCATTACTGTAGTTACTACGGTATTGTTGCTCCTGCCCCCTTCACTTACTTCACAGTCTTAGGCCTCCCAGTTTGGGACAAGTCCTCAAGGACTTACCTTGAACTCCCCAATTACAGATGGGTCTTCGGTCTCCTCCTGAGTCTTGCCCCGGTAGAGCTTGAAGGTGTTACAAAAGTCAGACAAGCCCTCGAAGGCTTCCACATTCTCCAGTTGTGTGTCATAGACCTGCCACATGTGGGGACAGGAGGAGGAGACAAAGGAAAGAGAAAAAAGAGGGTCAGCAAAGAAAGAGGAAACATGACAGTATTCAAGTGAAGAAGCATGAGAAGGCACAGAGAAGAAAATGAAGGAAAAAGGCCATTTGCAAATTCAAGAAGCAAAGGCAGGCAGGAGAGGTGAAGGTCAGAGGCCAAGAACAAAGAGGGCAGAGAAGGAAAGCACAAAGGCAGAGGTTAAAGAATGCAAATAGTGGAGAGTAAAGAGAGAAAGGTGAGGGACAGAAGTGACAGGAGAAGGGAGGAAGAGGGGAAGGCTCTGTTCAGCACCACTCGGGAACAGTTTTCTGTTTAATCCAATGTTCTAGGTATCTAGGAGTCATCATGTACATAGGGTGGTGTATTTTTTTAAGAGAATAAAATCAAACAAATAAATGAAAAGCTAACTTGAATGTTATCTGAAGATGGCAACAGAACTCTAGAAAATTGACAGGTCTGCATTTTAAGCCACAAATGCTCACTGTCCAGGATGCCCGGATGGCAGTGGTACCAGATACCTGGCCAAGGATGACTTTTGAACACTACTTTAAATTTGTGAACCTGATTTATCGATTTCATTCCCCTTGAATTCCCACTCACTTTTACATGCTAGTGTTTTGGAATTGCTTAGGTTTAAATGAAGCAAGAGTTTCCTATTATAGATGATTAAATGTACCTAACAGTTAATGCTATTAAAAACTTAATATACAGGGGTGCCTGGGTGGCTTAAGCGATTAAGCATCCGACTCTTGATTTCAGCTCAGGTCGTGATCTTGCAGTCATTGAGATCAAGCCCCGCGCAGGACTCCGTGCTAAATGCGGAGGCTGCTTGGGATTCTCGCTCTCCCTTTCTCTCTCTCTGCCCCTCCCCTGCTCGCTCTCAAAATAAATATACAAATATTCAAAACAGAAGACCTTAACATACATGCTAAGTTGGTTATACCTGAAACTGATAGACAAGACACTTCAGGTAAATTCCTTTCTCATATTGCTGAGTATTATTTCTCATTTAGGCCTGGACCGAGTTCTGTTCCTTCCAAGAAATCTTTAATGATGCAAGTGGAGGCGGATTCATTGTTAAAAATTAGTCATATGAGTAAATATAAAGTAAATATTATTATCGCCTTACATTTTGATTCTCAAAAATAACAACCAGTTATTTGGTTAATATTTGACATGTGTCATTTTGAGTGTGCTCTTGACCCATTTACATAGTTTATTTCTTTCAAAGGACAGTTCTTTAATTTGTCGATTCTACCATATCCTCTGTTCCAGTTCCTTATTTCTGCTTTTGTTTTTATTATTTTGTTCTTCCTACTATTCTCAGGGTGGTTTTTTTTTTCTTTCTGTTCTTTGTAACTTGATCAGTTGAAGCTTTCTTTACTTGGCTCCCTCTGTCCTGATAAGGAAAATGCTTAATGCTATGAAATTGCCTCTGCTCACTACTGCCTTGGCATTTATCCATTTGTTTTGATTATAACATTATCATATTCATTTTCTTGGCATGCCATAATTACAGTTTTCTTTTTATTATTTGATCCAAGAGCTAGATGTTTTTTTTTCATTCTTTTGTTTTAATTAAGCTTTTAAGGCTATAAATTTCCTCTGAATGCTGCTTTAGCTATAACCAGCAAGTTCTAATAGGTAGCATTTTATCATCATTTCCTAGATAATCTGCCAGGGTGGGTTTATATTTTCTCTTCTACCAAGAACTGTTAAAACAGAGGTGTGTGTGTGTGTGTGTGTGTGTGTGTGTGTGTGTGTGTTTTAATTGTCTAGATAGAAGAGAACTTTTGGGCTTTTGATTTTGTTATTATAAATTCTCATTTGGGGCACCTTAGTGGCTCGTGAGGTGTCCAACTCTTGGTTTTGGCTCAGGTCATGATCTCACGGCTCATGAGTTTGAACCCCACATTGGGCTCTGCACTGACAGCACAGAGCCTGCTTGGGATTCTCTCTGTCTCTCTCTCTTTCTCTCTCTCTCTCTCTCTCTCTCTCTCTGCCCCTCCCCCGCTTGTTCTGTCTCTCCCTCAAAATAAATACATAAACTTAAAAAAAATAAGTTCTCATTTTGTGGCATTATAATCAAAAACATTGTCAGTGGTATGCCACTTTTTGAACTTTATATTAAAGTTTTCTTCATGGCCTGTTACGTGGTCAATCTTTGTAACTGTGCCAAAGGCATAGTCTCTATTTTCAGGCTACAGGGTTCAATCAGGTGAACGACTAGGCCAGTTCTCTATATCCTCTTACGTTTGTGCCCCCTTGACCTGACATGAACCAAGAGGAGAGAAAAATAAATCTCTCCCTACCTACTATTTATTCCTTTGTCTCCTGTAACTTCTGTTTTGTAAATATTGATATTGTGTTATTTAGCACATACATATTTTCATAGCTGTCACCTCTTGGAATGGCACCATTTAATGTTATTCTTTGTCTCATTCATTTGGGGGACCTGAATCTGCTCTCATCTAATAGTAAAACTGTGACTTCTGCTTTTTTTTCATTTGCATTTGCCAGGCACACATTTTCACAATCTTTTATTTTCAACCTTCATGAATCTCTTGAGATCGGATTTAAATTTTGTAATTAATGAATGATTGATACGATATGCACTGATATGATAGATATGTTTGATCTGGGTTTATATTTATATTTATGTAGTCATATAATATGTTTATGTTACATTTCCCAATTTCATCAATTTTTTAAAAATCTTTGCCTGCATGGTCTAGTGTGTGTGTGTGTGTGTGTGTGTGTGTGTTTCTGACATCTAGGATGGGCTGTGTTTATATTCTAATATTATTATAGATTTACATATACTAGTAATTCTCTAAGTATTTATGTCTTTAGGGGCAGTATTTATGAGTTCCCTACTATAGCAATAGTAAAATAATGGAATTTTATCTCCCTCCCCCTCCCTCTCCCTCACTCAGATTCAGGCAGTATTGTCTTCCTTAGTATTTACTCTGTACTATTTGCTTATAATTTGCTTATGCTCCTGTTATTTTATTTGCCAGTTTTAAATACAATCTGTCAACTCTATTTATTCTACAACATGACAATCCATGTCCTTACTCTGTATGCCATCATCTCTCCTCCTTCTGTGCCTAAGTTTTGTCAGTTTTGTCACTTCCATAACTTCACCATACATATTTATATTCTGTCCTGTTACCCTAATCCTGCCATTTATTTTCAGTATAGGTCAAAGGTAAAATATGATCACAACCTGTCCCTTCGTTCTGGCTTTCCCCATTATCTCCCAACAGAGTTCATTCCCTAGAACTTCCTCAAGATGGGGGCATGAGACCCATATCCCCAGTTTCTGAATATGCCACTTGGGTGTCTGTAGCCATTGTGCCTGAAGTGCAGCTTGGCTGAATGTAAATCCTGGGCCACCCTTTCTTTCCTTGATGATTTTACACATGGTGTTTTACTGTCATTGAGTATTAAATGTTGTGGAGAAACTGAAGCCACCTTGATTTATTTCCTACTTTAAAATGACTTAATTTAAAGTCATTTAAAGAGAGAAAAGAAGAGAAAAAGGTATGACTACCACAAAAATTCTTTATCTCCAAAGTCCAATAACATATACCATGATACATCTCAGGGTTGACCGATCTGGGTTGATTTTTCCTGACACACAGTGGACCTTAAGAGTATGTATATTCAGGTATTCCTTCACTCCAGTGACATTCTATACACTCTTAAGTATCTTTTGTTTTAGTTCACTGTTTTGGTTGTCTTTCTCCGAGACTCCAATTATGCAAGTGTTGGATCTCTTTTCCCTGACTTCTATATCTGTTATTTTCTCTTTATTGTTTTATAGTTCTGTTTTTTATTTCCATATCCTTTTGCTGACTTCCATCATTTCTGTCCTCTGCCCCTTCCTGTGTGCCTATGCCCCTTCCAAACTGCTGTGTTCTCCTTTCCTGAATCATACCAGTTCACATATCAGGTCTCCTCCTCGCACCATCCCTTGAGTTCTTTCATCTCTGCTTTGGATTCTGACTGTCCTACTTCTGAAAAGTTCACAGCAAAATATTTCATTTCATCTGCTCCCTGGAAAAATTTGCCTGGTGGGTATATACCCTCTTCTCTAAGTTTTGATTTGTATTTTCTCTTTTTCATAGTATTTTTTAATTAATGCCCTGAGAGTTCTTTTATTATTACTCATCATGAAAGGTGTTGGATTTTTCTAGCCTGATTATTTCTTTTGCTCCTCTCAAAGAGGCAGACTGCTTCCTGAAATATGGCTCATCTGTGTGATTCTTGGGTTGCTCCACCTTCTCTGCTTCTCTGAACCAGACCAGGTCTAAGGAGCATTTATCTTCAGCCTGAACCTTACTCCAAAGTTCCCATATCCCTTACTGCGAACAAAGGGGGATAACTTTTATATTCCATAGTGAAATCTCTGCTTCAGGAACTATATTTTTTTAACTACTTATTATGAAAGTTTTTAAGGACACACAAAAGTAAATATAACAGATAATAAGCACCCATGTGCCTATAACCTGTCTTAATTAATTCTCAACATTCTTTTATTGGGAAGGATGGGGCTTTCTGAGACCTGCTACCACTATGACCTTTCATCGTTTTCTCTTCATCTACTGCCTACTGGCTTCTACCCAATCTTGGTTGCCTTTGGACAGCCCTCACATGTATTTTGGAGTCTGCGGGTTTTATTTGTTTCCAACTTTTACTGAAAATGGAGTTTGTGGGTTTGAATGATTTCCAGAAGAAAAGGGGGAAAATGCTGACTTATGTAGCCATGTTCATACTGGAAGTCTCAATAAAATACTTTTTAAATTTCCAAGTGGTTGGTCTTTTTGCTTAAACTTTTGTTATTAACTTCTCATTTTATTGCATTTTAATCTGTCTTGTATGATTTCTGCTTTTGGTAATTTATTGCTAAACTAATATGTGATCAGGTTTTGTAAATATTCTCTGAGCATTAGGAAAAAATGTATTCTCTATTTTTTTTATTATTTTTCATTCCCTATTTTAAAGCTAGTTTTTATGTAGCTTAAAAAATATTTTACCTTGTTATTCAGACCTCTTATTTACTTATTTATTTACTTGTTGCTTCATCTGCCTGGGAGAGAGATGCATTAAAATTCCCACTGCAACTTTAATTTCTCTCATTTCATATATATATTCCTACCATTTTTGCTTTAAATATGTCTAAGCTCTACTGTCCTGTACATAAATGTTTGGGTGTTTTCTCACTAAGATGTGTATTTCTTATTTATATAAAACACCCATTTTGTTTCCTTTGCTTTTTACTTTAAATTCTGTTTCTCTTTTATCTGCACTTACCTTATTTTGTTTGCCATAACATTTATTTTTTAGCCAATCTAAGTTGTACTGTTTTAGACATAGCTCCTAAGGACAGTCTAATGAGTTTTGAATTTGATATAGTCTGAAAGTCCTTATCGCTTAATAGAGGAGTTTAATCCATTTTCATTTATTAGGAAAACAAATATGTTTTATTCTTTTTCTGTTGTGTTTTTCTACGATTTCTGGTTTTTGTGCTTTCTTGTTTGTATCTTTTGTTTTCTATCTTTTGCTACTGAGATTATGGGTTGTATTTTCCCCCATGCTAGTAATTTCTAAAATATGGGGTTTTTTTTTCTCTACCCATTGTGTTCTCCATTCTCTCCAGAATGCTACAGGCTATTTTTCAAAAACTCATGGTGGTGGTGGTGGTGGTGGTGGTGGTGGTGGTGGTAGTGGTAGTGGTGGTAGTGGTGGTGGTTTTTTCTATTTACTTATCCTTAAAGGACAAGTTTTCCTTCCAGGTCTGGTTCCAACCATCCCCCCCACCCCACCCGAAACAGGTTGAATGCCTATTGTTTTGGACGGTCCATGTTCACTTGGACACTGTCAGAGATCTCCTCGGAGAGGTCAGGCTGGAGGGCTGGGTGCCAATTCTATGTCCAGCATCTGAGGGAGCAGCAAAGGGGCCAGGGCCATGGGCCACACTGGCAGGAATCCTCATTCTTGGTTTCTCTCATTTTCTGGCAAGGCCACAGTACCACATGCCAGACCCAATGTGTCGGACCTTCTTCCTGGTACACAAATAGTTCAGTCTCTTTGCCCAACCTCACACACCCAACTGCAAGTCAAAGAAGAATTTGCTGCCTCAGGAAGACTATGTCTTCAGAGCCACTGCCACTGCCTGAGGCTTCATCTCTGCACATCCAGGCTTCCCGGCACCATTCACTCAGAGGCCCCCAATCTATCAGAGACAATTCTTGCCACCTTGTGGAATCATCCTCCAGAGTGGCCACCAAAGGCTTTTAGCCAGCAGAACTACCTGGAAGCCCAGACCACCCACCACTCGAACTGGCCTCAAATCCTGTTCATCTGGTCCCCTTCCGGGTGCTCCTCAGGGCACCTCCCTGCATCTAACAGTCCTTGCATACCTTCTCTAAGGAGGCTTGCCAGACAGAGCATAGCAAAATACAGAACACCCACTCAAATTTGAATTTCAAATAAATAACAAATAATTTTGTTAGATAAGTATGTCTCATGTAATATTTGAGGCATAAGACATATTTATCTAACCATTATACAAGATACTTACAATAAATTATTATTCATTATTTTTCTGCAATTCAAGTGTAACTGAGCATCCTGAATTTATTTGGCAACCCTCTCCAGGACTCTCTACGATTCCTTTGGGGTGTAACTTTGAGTCACCTCTGGTTATCTTTTTTTAAAGCAGTCTACTTTTAAAAAGCATAATTGTATTTGTGGAATTTCCTCAAAATACCAGAATTTGGCTGACTCATCCCTGGCTGTTTTTGTTTGGTTGGATTGTTTTGGGGGCTTTTCTTTGCTTTTTTTTTCACAGAAACGAAGTTTACCATATTTTTATATTTGCTAAGCAATTTCTGTTCCAATTGTAGGGGTGAAGGAATCAGAGCTCCATTCTCAAGCTGACTTTCCTCTTATTTTAATACAATTTTTTTTATTATAGAAATGTTCAAATAACTTTAAAAAACAGGATAGTATAACAAATCCCTAAGTATCCATCCTCAAGTTTTAACAATTTTAAATATTTTGCAATTTCAACAATTTTGAATATTTTGAAAATCTACCAGAGGGCCACTCACATCATCTATCTATCTTCCCCTTTCTTTTCCTTTCCTTTCCTTCCTTTCTTTCTTTTCTTCTTTTTTTTTTTTTTTTTTTTTTTTTTTTTTTTTTTTTTCTTTAGCATTGTAAAACAAATCCCAGGCCAGGCATGATTTCATCCATAAATACTTCAGTATTTTTCAACATTCTTCCAAAAGTACTTTCTTCATTGTTCCAGCCCACACTGACTTCTTGCTCTAAATCAGGGGGTCACCTCTCTCACCTCAATTAGCTCATCAGGATTCATTAGCCCTCACGGCACCAAATGAGGAGATCCTTTGGATACATGTGTTCAAAGGAGGTGACACACATGCATATGTATTGTCTTCCTGTGCCCCTCCCCCCCTCCACTGCATATGCCCAGGGGCTGTTAGACTGAAGAGCACACTGTGGAAAGGCCTCACCTTTAGAGTGTCAAAGCCCTTCTCCAAGTACTGGCCACACTTTTCCCTCTCCCCTGTGGAGGCAAAGAATTTGCTCCACCAGTCGATGAACTCCTCCTCCTGAGTGGGGAGAAAGAAAGAGATCACTTCAGACACAGAACTTGCCAAGCAAGGTCCTTCTGGACCAGACACCTAGCAAGGCTGATGGGCTGGTGTGCACTTCCAAGCTCTCCTGCTGGGTTGAGTTCAGGGGAGCAGAGAGCCTCAACTCCCCACCTCTCTGGGGACAGACTGCACAGATCAGACCACAGCACCTGCGTGGCATTGAGAGGCAGAGGCTCCAGCCCTGCTCTGCCCCCCATCATTGTGTAATTCTGTTAAGCTCCCCGGCCTCCCTTCTCCTCTCTGTGATGTGGACGTTATCATCACGGTGCCCCCTCCATTCCAGGGACAGACCGAGGCTGAAGTCAGAAGGTACATACAGTAACCCTTCGGAGGAAAATGTCAACAATGTGTCATTTATGAATAAAATGCGGTAGACCCAGGGAAAACTCAGACCTCAAAGAGTCGTCCTGCCTCCCCAACCCCAGAAAAAGAAAAAGCATCGGAAATCAGAACTTAGCCCTCCCAAGGTCAAATCAAGACAGAGTCCCTAAAAGCCAACAAATGCTTACTAAGCACCCATTATTCAAATGGAACACTATCTAAAAGAAAAGAAGTTTGTGACAACCCACTCTCTGCCCTGTCCTTCTCTGCTTACTCATATTTGTAGGAAAAGATGGACAGGTCTGTTGTGGCACACACTGGTCGCCTCACCTCCACGCCTCCTGCACATGGTGGGTCTACAGGTCTTCTCAGCTCTGTGTCTAGAATGCTCCTCCAGCCGTGTCCTACCTGTGTGTCCTATCACCCAGGGAGTCAGCAAGCTTCCTGAAGCTGGGATGGTCACTCTTCCTCAGGTCTCCCTCCAAACCCTGCCTGGAGCTGGGCGCTCAGTCTGTGCCCGTCAATACCATTAAAACTCACCCGGTTCAGTGGGCAGGGCCAAGGATGAGGTGTTAGGAGAGCCCATCTGGAACTTGCTTTTCCTCCTCTGTATGAGGGAATATGCTAAATCTCCCAAAAGTCTGCTCTGATTCTATAAAGTCAACTGAATGTCTATCACTGAGTTTCTGGAAATGGCAGTGGCTCCCTTTAATGCTCAGTCCTTTGAGTTCTGGCTTATTAAGGGTGAGAACAGGCTGGAACCAGGCCAAGGGTACCTGAACAGGCACCATGGGGAGAGGATAGGATGAAGTTCTCAAAGTCTCCACCCGTCCTGACAGTGTGGCCCTAATACCACTGAGTGGCCAAAATGTGATCCCCAGACACACAGCACAGAGAGTAGGTATCAGAGCAAGGCTGAGTCTACAGAGTCACTGTAAGACCCACTTACCAGGAGGGGCTTCTGCAGCCAGGAGAGAGGAAAAGCCATTCAGATGGGTTAAGGTACAGTGTAGCAGAGCTTTCTGGCTTGTAACCACTCTAGAAAAAGCCAGCATAGAACAAGGCCAACCCTAGCCCTGATATTTTAAGTTCAATTTAAAGAAAAATATGCCGTGGGTGAATAAACATATGCAGACATATATATCAAGCTCATAACACAGAAAAATATACTTATACAGACATGCCCAAGAGACATGTATATACTGCAATGAACATACACCCCCACAAAAATACACACACTAACACACAGGCATATATATGTGCATACAGGTAGAAAGAATTAGACTGGAAGTCAGTTTAGCTGTCTGATTCCTCCTAAGTCTTTATTTTCTTCCCCAGCACGGATACTTAAAGATTTGAGTTAATGATTCAGGCTCAGAGTCAGGCACAAATAGGCAACCAACCAGTGTGTTCTGTACAATGAAATAACAGAAGCACTAACAGAAGGACAGTAGTTGTGGGAAAGTTGTTACACTTCCCGTGGTCTTGAAAAACCAAGTAAATTAAAAAAAAAAAAAAAGAGTATGGAGACAGAGAATCTGAATAATACCATTAACAATGTCAATTAAGAAGACAACATTATGGGATCTAAAAATAGAAAATATACCTTCTTTTCCGGCACCACTGGAGCACTTAGAAAAAATTAAAAGCCACAAGCAAATCTCAATAAAGTCTCTTTGACCATAATGCATAAAACTGAAAACTAATGAGAAATTTAAGAATTAAAAATCTGAACCTTTAAAAAATTTAGAGCCACACTCTTACAACCTTCCTGGGTCAAAGAGAAAACCAAACCTAAAATCATAGATACTTAGAAAATACCAATAGTGAGAGGCTTATGCCCCCAAATTTGTGGATTATAGCTAAGTCTGTCTCAAATTCAGTCTCAAATGCTCTTGCATTTATACAAAGAGAATGAAAATAACTCATCTGATAGCTCAAGAAATTAGAAAATGAAAAATAGGAAGACCAAAATTTGAAAATGATAGGTAGAAATTAATATATTAAAAAAGGACAATATTATAATTTATAATTAAATCTCAGAGCAAACTTTCAAAAGGCCAATAAAATAAACACTTATCAAATCTAATGTTTAGAAGTAGGTACACCATTAGGAATGAGAAAGATCAAATAAAACGATATTATGGGGAGAATGAAAATATTAAAAGATTTACCATAACCAGTGACAAAATGAAAAATGCAGATGAAGCAGAAAATCTTCTAGAAAAATATAAATTCCTGAAATTGATTCAAAAGTAATAGAATACATGAAGAGATCAGTAACTCTAAAAGCTCTCAAAGAACTACCCTAAAAGAGATATCAGGTCAAGTTGATTCCTTTGGGATAAAGTTCTATCAGTCTTCCAAAGAATAAATCAGGGACACCTGGGTGGCTCAAGTCAGTTAAGTGTCAGACTTCGGCTCAGGTCATGATCTCAAGGTTCATCAGTTTCAGCCCCACGTGAGGCTCTGTGCTGACAGCTCAGAGCCTGGAGCCTGCTTCCGATTCTGTGTCTCCCTCTTTCTCTGCCCCTCCCCCCGCCCTGCACTCTATCTGTCTCTCTATCTCTCTCTCTCAAAAATAAATAAACATTAAAAAAATGTTTTTTAAACAAAGAATAAATCATGGTTTACACACACACACACACACACACACACACACACACACATTAATCCCATTCCTGAACAGTCATTAAGATATTAATAGATTACAGGATGTGAGGGCGATCTGGCTGCAACATCTGTCACCCCACTGATCACCAGGGTTGATTCGGCTGATCTGGCTGGCTAAGCGGGTGTCCCCTTCCTCCCTCACTGCTCTATGTGCGTCCCTCCTGAAGCTGTGCGCTCCGCTCGGTCGAAGATGACAACCTTCCCTGATAGAGGAGGACCGTTCTTCGATCAAGGGTATACGAGTTGCTGTGCTCCCCTGCTAGAACCTCCAAACAAGCTCTCAAGATAATAATAGATCACAGCAGTAGATCTGCCATGGTCAAGCTGGATTATTCCAGGATGCAGGAGTGGTTCAATGTCACTGAATAACAAGGAGAGAAAACCCACAGGATCATCTATAACAGAAATTCGCAAACTATTGCCCACTCACCAGCCACCTGCTTTTGTAATTTAAATACTGTCTGTGGTCGCTTTTTAGTTACAAAAGCTGAGTTGAGTAGTTGAGACAGACACCTTAAGTCCCCTAAACCTAAAATATTTACTCAATGGGCCTTTAGGAAAAAGTTTGCCAATCCCTGATCTATAACGTGCAAATATGAAATGGGGAGAAAGGAATGAGAAAACTTTTCAGTTATTCCTAAAGGAAACTCTCAGTTCATTCACCCTCATTCACTTGTTTTCATTCAATTAAGAAGAAAAGGAAGCTTTCTATCTTAAAGCAATGGCCAAAAATAGTGCCAGAAATTCTCCCTTCTGGGCTTCTGTAAATGGGGCTGCCTCTGCCAATAATTCTCATTGATGTGGGTATAAAAAATCACTTGAGGGGCACCTGGGCGGCTCAGTCAGTTAAGTGTCCGACTTCAGCTCAGGTCGTGATCTTGTGATTCATGAGTTCAAGCCCCACGTTGGGCTCTGCACTGACAGCTTGGAGCTTAGAGCCTGCTTCAGATTCTGTGTCTACCCCCTCTCTCTCTCCTTCCCCTGCTTGTGCTTCTCTCCCTCCCTCCTTCTCTCTGTCTCTGTCTCTGTCTCTCTCTCTCTCAAAGATAAATAAAACATTTAAAAATTTTTTTAAAAAGTTGAAAATCAGGGTGGTTTGGGAACCAGGAACTTGGGAGCCAGACTAGCAGAGTTCAAATCCTGCCACCCCTACCTGTGGGACCTTGGATAACTACTTAACCTCTTTGTGCCTTAATAATCTATAAAATGAACAAATAATAGTACCAATTTGGTAGAGTTATGGCAAGGAATAAATGAGTCAATTGGTATAAGGACCTTAGAACAGTGCCTAGCACATAAGTGCAATGTCTGTGTTTATTGCTCTCGCTGATCATGGTATTGTTTCTTTGGTGCAGACCGGGTTAGCTTCTTGGCCAAGGACTGGCTATCTCACAAACTGCCAGCAGGCACATAGCTAAGCACAGTCTTTCCAGAAGGCAATTTGGCTGCAGGTCTCTACAGCCTTAAAAGTGTGCATACGCTTTGACCCAACAAGCTGTTCTAGAAATCTATACACACAATGGAATACTATGTGGCAATGAGAAAGAATGAAATATGGCCTTTTGTAGCAACATGGATGGAACTGGAGAGTGTTATGCTAAGTCAAATAAGTCATACAGAGGAAGACAGATACCATATGTTTTCACTCTTATGTGGATCCTGAGAAACTTAACAGAAGACCATGGGGGAGGGGAAGGAAAAAAAAAAGTTAGGGAGGGAGCCAAACCATAAAAGACTTCTAAAAACTGAGAACAAACTGAGGGTTGATGGGGGGTGGGAGGGAGGAGAGGGTGGGTGATGCGTATTGAGGAGGGCACCTGTTGGGAGGAGCACTGGGTGTTGTATGGAAACCAATGTGACAATAAATTTCATATTAAACAAAATAAATAAATAAATAAATAAATAAATAAATAAATAAATAATAAACTTTAAAAAAAGAACAAAGAAAGTAATCATAGGCATAAAGATTTAACTTCATTTATAATAGTGAAAAATTGAAAACAACTTAAGCATCCATCAATAAGGAATTGTTTGGGTAAACTGAACATCCACATGATTAGATGTTATGCGACATAAAAAATTATGCTGTTGAAATAGCTTTATTGATATGGAAAGCTATTCACAACTGATGAGATTGATACAAGGTTAAAAAATGAATAACATGATTTCATTTTAATAAAAGGACCAGAGCCTAAATGTTCATAGCAGTTACCTCTGAATGATAACATTATGGATATTTTGTTTATTCCTTTTATTTTTGTGCATCACTCAGAATTTTCTAATTCTTCATTGTGTGCATGTATTCCTTACACAACTTTAAAAATTAAATATTTTTAAAGTAGAGAGCAATAGCAGGATGCTTTAAAAAAAAACATCACCAAGAAAATGAAAATATAATTCACAGAACAGGGGGAAATATTTACCAATTATCTATCTGATAAGAGATGTGTCACCAAAATACATAGAGAACTCGCACAATTCAATAATAAAAAGACAAATAACCCAATAAAAAAGGAGCCGTGCATTTAAACAGACATTCCTCCAAAGTTGATAAGCAGATAATAAGCACGGGAAAAGGTGTTCATCATTAGCCAAAAGGGAAATGCAAATCAAAACCCCCATGAGAAAACACTTCACACCCACTAGGATGGCAGACCCACTAAAAGAGTCAGAACAAGTGTTGGTGAAGATGTGGATAAATTGGAACACTGCTGACGAGAACATAAAATGGTACAGTCACTTTGGAAAACAATCCGGCAGTTCTTCAAAAGGTTAAACAGAGAGCTATCCTACGACCCAGCAGTTGGACTTCTAGTTATATATCTAACAGAAAGGAAAACTTACATCCCCACCAAAACTTGTACAGGAATGTCTGTGGCAGCGTTATTCGTAACAGGCAAACAGCAGAATCCAGATGCCCATCAATTGATGAACGGATAAAGAAAATGAGATATATCCATACAACGGCATATTATTTGACAATAAAAAGCAGTGACGAATTGATGCACAGCATGGATGAACCTCGAAAACATGATGCTGAGTGAAAGAAGTTAAACAAAAAGACCATACATTGTATGATTCTATTTACATGAAACGTCCAGAATAGGCAAATCTGAGGCAAAAAGTAGATGAGTTGTTGCCTGGGGCTGCAAGTGGCTGGGAGGAAATGGCAGATGACTGCTCTTGGGTACAGGGTCTCTTTGGAGAGATAAAAAAAAGTTCTAAAATTGATTACGGTGATGGCTGCACAACTCCGCGAATATACTAAAAAACATTGAATTGTACACTAAATAGGAACTTTTATTACGTGGATTATCTCAATAAAACCATTCAAATAAAAAAGAACAAATGACCAAATACGAGCTTATAACCTTTAAAATGACAGCAAAAGCGGCAATCTCAAGCATGTACTCTAAGGAGATAAATTTTTTTTCAGAAGAACAATCAAACGATCACCAAAAAAAGACCTAAATCTTCGCACACCCACTTTTCCTCGAGAAGCTCTCTCAACTGCAATTCCGTCATCCCTCAAAGTTCCAGGCAGCGTCCAGTGGCTGAGTTTCCCCAGCAGACCCATGGCTGGTGAGGAGCACAGCCCAGGGCGCCTTCCTAACTCCGGGTTGCACCAGCTGTCCTGCCGCTCAGTGGCTCTTGTCTCCCCATCCCACAGGCTAACCTCTTCTAACTCTACCCCCTTGGCAGAAATTGTATGTGCAGCAGAATCACAATTTGTGCATTAACTTGTTTATTTTTTGCCTCTACAATCCTCTGTTTGCCCCTTTGATCTTCCCTGTGTCTACTCCCTTGCCCCTCTCTGGGGCACTATCATACTTCCAGCCAGCCCAACCTGCCGTTAACCCTACTGCGCATCTGCCCCAATGTGGCTGAGGGAAAGAGCAAACCAGGGGCTCCAAGTTCATGTCACTGCTCCAAGTTCATGTCACTGCTTCAAGTGGGTCTCAGGGCTGTCCATCCGCCCACCTCAGTTTCCCACTCCTGGAACTCTCCTGTCCCCTAACACCACCATCCGGTACTTTCTGCTTTGTCCTCAGACCCCGGGCACCTCCTCCCTCTGCTCACTCTTGGCCAGTGACCCTCCTTCCCTTGGAAAGCAGAAGCAGTCAGAAAAGAACTGCCACGAGCCCTCACCAGCATCTGTACCATATTCTGCCTTCCATCCTGTCACCACACATGCTCTGTTTGTACCCCAACACAAGGCCAACTCCTGCACTCATGCCCCGGGTCCTGTGCCTTCTGCCTGCTCAAGGACACCACTCCACAATCCTCCTCACCCTCACCCAGGCCATCCCACTCGCATCTCTACTGGGCCATTCCATCAGCATTCAAACATGTGACACTAGTTCATTCAAAGAAAACTCTCTGACTTTCTCCTTTGGCTCCCAGCTCATTTCTTTCTCCCTTTTACAGAAAAACTTACAGAAAGAGTAATCTACACTTGTGTCTAGTTCCTGTTTCTCCATTGTCTCTGCTCAACCAAAACTTGTCAAGGTCACCAGTGACTTCAGTGATCAATCCAGCAGCAGTATTTGATACAGGCAGCCACTCCTCTGTCCTTGAAACATCCCCCTTGCCTGGCAGAGGACCAGGGTGGTGTCCTCCCCTGTCACCGGCCAAGCCTTCTCAATCTCTGCTGATTCTTCCTGGTCACTCACCCTTTGGTCATCTGAGTGCCCCGGGGCTCTGTGCTCAGAACTCTTCTCCTCTCCATCCACTCTCACTCCCCGGGGTTCCCCTTGAGACTTACATCTTTAAATGGCAAAGATGCTAAGAATCCCACGCGGAGCTCTCTGCAGCCTGGATGACTTCTCTGAACTCCAGCTCCCCCGTTTCACCTGTCCCACTGACATCTAATAAGTGTCTCAAATGCACCACATCCAGAAGCCAATTCCTGACCATCCTCCACCCACCTGCTCCTTCTAGTCTTCCTCGGATAAGTCAATGACACACCTTCCTTCCAGATGCTCAAGCCAAAATCCCTGCAATCACCTTTTGAGTCCTTTCCTCATGTCGCATGTTCAGTCTAACAGCAAACCCGTTGGTGCCACCTTCAGTACATATTCAGAATCAGACACTTCTCCCAAATAACTACCACCCTGTTCTCTGTTATCTGGAATATTACACCAGTCTCCCAACTGGCCTCCCTGCTTTCACCCTTGCCCTCAAATCTACCCTCAACACAATAGCACCCCCCCCCCCCCCGCCGCCCCATGCCGGAACGCATCAGCCCTCAGTGCAATCCCTTCAGTGATTCACCAACTCAACTCAGGACAAAGCTAAGCCTCCTGTGATGCAGTCCCCTCACCTCCCTGACCTCATGCCCTTTGTCTTTCCTCCTCATTCATGCTCGTCCAGCCACAGTGGCCTGCTTGGTCCTTGAGCACTTCCAACACCTTCATGCTCTTGCCAGGAGCTCTATTCCTCCTGTAGATCCATGGGTCACTTCTTCACCTCCTTCAAGTCTTGACTCAAATGCAATCTGCTTTATCCGCCACCACCATATTTTAAATGACCACCTCTTCCCCCAGCAAATCTTATCCCCTCTTCCTTGCTTTTTCTCCCCAGCAACCATCACCATCTGACATTACATATATTTTACTTAGGTATTAGTTTGTTGTGTCTCCTTCCCCATGAGGGCAGAGATCTTTAGCTTTTTTAACACTATATCCCCAGTACTTAGAACACTGCCTGGCACATATTTTGAGTTCAGTAAATATTTGACGAATATGTGAATGCCTGAACAGCGGGAATGAAGGAGGATCTTTGGCTTTTAAATTTCCAAAGGAAGATAACATTGTTATTTAAAAAAGAATAGGTTTAAGAGGATGTTTTGTCCAGCCAGTTTTCCCATACTCTGCAGAGGAGATGAAAGTGTAGAGGAGGAGTGGAAGAAAGAACTAGAGATTTGTGGTAGTTTCGATAAGGCATCCCCACACCTGGACCCCAGGTTAGCTCTGAAGTTTATATGGAAGAGACCCCTCCTTAACTTCAGGGATCTGGTAAAAGGAGGCCTAGAAGTTTCCAGAAGCATTGGGACATGAGGCACTTGGAGGAGATGGCTGCATGGGCATCATGGGAGAGAGAGGCACGGAACCCTCAGCATTTCCTGTAGACCCCAGAGTGTCACGAAACAGCTGCCAAATTGTAACGTGTCCCCCAGAAGGGCTTGAAAATTGGTCGAGAGAGAGAGCCAGGGGATCTGAAAGGGTCTTGTGCCCAAGAGAATAAGCTATTGTCTGTGTGGTCCATGCACCCAGAAATCAGTGGGCCTATAGATACAGGGCAGACACATACTGGTGACCAGGGGACCCTGTCTATGGAGGCCATGACATTATGGAAGCTCAACCCAGAATGTAGCTGCCTCCAAGGGTAAGGACAAGGAGGAAAAACCCAAAACTGACTCAGCTTAAACCTGAACTACTGAAGGACACCAGGGCTTTTCTGCCATCAGGAAAAATATGGGCTTAAAAAGGAGATTACGTTGACTTACAGAAAAACAAAGTTATGTTTTTAAACACACTCACAGACGTGACTTGAAAATACCATTCCTGCTATTTCACTAATTTGTCTTCTGATAGAGTTATTTCAAGTCCACTTCTTCCTTCTCTTCCAGTATTTACCCTGATGTGTCAAAGCCAACCAACCCTCTGATGTCAGTGGAATCCCATAATCCAAAACTCCAAAAGAGTAACCGCCATATGTTCTCAGATTCCAAGTGTGCTCTTGACCTCATTTTGCAACAGCTAAGCATCCCGTCTTGGAACATGGCAAACAGGAGAAACAAATGCAAAAGGCTTGATTGCTAAGTGTCATCTCAGGCTTTTGCAAGCAGTCTGGCCGTTAAAACTTTATATCCCCATGCCCAAGGTTCAAGGCCCCTCATCATTCAGCCAGCCAAGCAAGTAAGTCTGATCAAGGCACGGACTGGCAGTCTCTCCAATTTCAGCTAATAGCCAGCATTCAGTTCCTGAGCAACCAGAGCTTTGTAACAAAGACATGCTTCTCTGGGCTTGATCCAGTGTAATGGGTACCCTAATCCCTCTGAAGACCCAAATCAGCACAGCACATTCTGAACATTTAACCTCCCATTTTCATTCAGTGGGCCGAACACATTTCATGAATATAGACAGCAAAATTGACAACAATAATTCTAAGCCTGCCTTTCTGTGAAGTGAGGAAAACTGAAAGGGGGATGGGAGGTCTCACTGGTGTTCTCTCCCAGGATGACCAGTTGAGTCAAACAGAAAAATTCCTGGTCAAATCCATTTATCACCAAAGTTGTAATGTTAAACTTTGCTTGGGTCACTATATGGAACCACCCATACCCACCTCTAAAACAGAAGTCTTTTTTTTTTAAATAGTTTTAAGCAGGCCTTCATTGTCGATGGTTGACCCCTAGACTGGGTTGAAAGTGATTTCTCTCTTAGCATAAATCATTATCATCAAGATGGTAATAATGGAACCCAACACTGGGGTTACTGTGAGGCTGTGAGTCAAAGTCCGCAAAGAGACTTTATGACCTATAAAGTTTACCATGAAAAATATCCTTGTTGATACGGCCAACATCCCCAATACCACTGCCCCAAAACTCAACATCTGCATCACTAGAATAATGATATGATGCCTCTAATTCTTTAATTAATGTCCTAAGTTTTGAGCAACTGAGACTATTTTCTCATGCACACACAAATACAAACACAGACGTAACACACAACCACTTATGTACATATAGACAGACAAACCCCCAGACATGCAAGCACCCTGATTTCAAACCTGCCACACCCCATACATACTAAACCTCTCATGCCCCCCCAAACCACACAAACATATGCCCACAGCCAGCTACCATGTTGATTCAGCAGAACTCTACATACTCATCACAAAATCACTTAATTATTTCCACAAGTGGAACACTAGGCTTTCAACCTCTTGTTCACACTCCCTGTAGTCCTGCCTCTGTGTCTGTCGTAGAGATCATTATTCCACTTATTCTCACTTCAAGCTGGACCAGCAGAGGTGGGAGGGAAGGGAAGACCTTTAACCAAAATGCTGAATTGTTTCCAAAAGGCCCAGTGAGTAAGTGTGCCCGAAATCTAGCAAAGTCAAGCAGATGGTGAGCAGAGAAGGGTCAGGGCCTGATAATTTGACTATTGGCCTGTTCCAGATGGGAGACACAAGTGGAATGGAAAACCTCTGGGGAATTCTAGCTTACTAGCCCTCTCCCGACCCTGGAGTCTACGGTAGATAAGATACATGAGCTCATGACTTGGTCCTCCAGGGACAGTATGACCACATATACCCATGCAGGAAGCCTAGAGGAATGGGGATCTATCCAGCAGGGTGGATAAAAGAAGGTCCCATCAGAGTCCTCTAACCTCTGAAGAAAGCAATGAGACATCACTAATTCAGGATTTGTGATGATTCCAATAGGGCCTGGGCAAAAGCTTTCCCTATCTTCTTCATTCTGCTTATGTAGATGGTTTTGCTTAGCAAGAGTTCCAACAATCTACTTAAGAGAAAAACTATTTTTGAAGGCTTTCCCAGGACTGCTGAAGCATTCATCAAACTACAGACACTAATCTTAGCTATCTTAAATTCAATTTTAAAAGTATTTTGGGGGAGCCTACTATGTGCCAAAGTCAACCTACTTTCTAGTTACTGTGTGCATTTTCATACACAAAATCACATTACTTTTCAAATATTTCCTATTTTGAACTTGCTGCTACTTCAGTCTGGTTTCCCCAGCCCTCGGTCAATGTAAGAGAGGTGTTAAAGACCCTGGGTTGGTTAATAAGCTTCAGTGAGTATACTTGGGGGATTTTTACTCAGCCATGAGCACTGTACCAAGTTCTAAGCACTGTCCTGACCCAGACTAGGGGGCAGGAGGGGACAGGGACAGGACAGTCAGGGGTAGGAAAGCATATAATTAGACCTCAGAGAGAACTTCTTGTCCTGCAGATTTCCACAGAAACCTGAGCATTTTTTCTCTGAGAAGCGATGAACCCCTTTTCTCTGGACGGGAAAACAGGTCCCCCATGGACCAGGGGAAAGACCTTTTGGGAAAAGAGGAGTATGGTGGGGTGGAGGCAGAGACAAGGAGGGCTGGTTGAAGGGGCTGGGGCCTCCTCCTGCCTGATGAGGCCCTGGAGTTTGCCAGACAAGTTTCACCCCGGGCTGTCCCCCCTGCAGTGTGCATCGAGGGAGGAGGGGCGCACCCCCGAGGAGACCACAGGAATGCCAAGCAGGGGAAAGGCGCCCGGAGCCAAGGGCTCCGGCAACGAGGATCCAATATCGGCGGGTGACTCCAGCCCCCGTAACAGGAGAGACCGTAAAGTATGTGCTCTGCTTCCCAACCAGCAAACACAGCAAATAACCAATTACTCCAAATAGCTAACAGATTTCGGCTCTGATTTCCCTCCCCTTGCCTCCCCTGTGCCTTCACTTGTCATTTGATGGGCGATTTGTATTTGCTCTGAGAAAATGAGAGAAGGAATGACTCACAAAGGAAGGTCCAGATTACACGCAGTGACAGGCATCAAACCTCCCTCATCAGAACTAATGGGAGTGGGGGGAGGCCAGGCTGCACTGGCAACACATCTGAACCGGAGATATTTTTAAAGAAGTACAGTTTTGTACTTTCGAGCACATACAGTAATTCTTGCTAAACCAATATTGCCAAATACATGTCCTCAGGAAACCTACTTTAAAGAGAGGAGAAGTATCTTCCTAATTAGCACATCTGCTAGATACCAAAGTATAGGTAAAACCATTCGTGTTATTAAAGTTAAAATACTCCCCCTCGAACTCTCAAGTTCAAAGGTGCAACCGTGAGGTTCTGAGACAAACTGCCTCGGATGCCTTCTGGAAATGCTTCCTCACTTGGGAGCCACACCCTGTAATTGATTCCTTTGCTCAGAAAACCTTTGCTTCAAAGTCTTTGGATAAATTGTTGTCAGTATTCATGAGCTGCAATGAGGCATTCCCCCAAAACTTGGAATTAAGGGAAATAGGGCTGCCCTCGGAGAATTAGACCGTGAAATCAATGCATAGTGGTTCAGAGCAAGGACAGGCAAAATCACCTCAAAGCAGAAGAGTGGCTCTTACACTAAGCCTTAACCCTAAATGGGTAGGCTGTATTAATACAACCCGAGAAAGAAAGTGAAAACAAGGAATTGGCCAGGCCTGGAAGTACAAGAGAACGAAGGGTTGGCTGTTGACAGTTGCTCACATCAGCACCCTCAGGGGATGGATGGTCCCGACCTTTGGAGATAGATGGATCTGTCCATCTTGGTCAGCTGCTGCTAAATTGCAAGTCACAGAACCCATCTCTCCTCATTCTAATTCTTTACTCATCTCCAGTCACAATTTGGCTTCCCAACTGCTGAACCTATAAGATACCACAGGCTGGACCACAATCCAAGATCATGTCCCATGGGCAGAAGTATTTCTCACTATAAACTCATAAACTGGCAACCTCAGTTTGAGGCTTGAATAATAAGTATCCAGCCCAAAGAAAATGGGCTCATTTTCTGAGGTGTCTGAACCACAAGGTTGAGGATCCACTCACAAGACTGTTGACACCTCCCTAAAGAACACCCCTGTCTTGTGGGCCTGGTGGGAGAGGGTCAACTCTCCTTTACTTCAGAAACTCCTTACGGTAGGAGGTAGGAGCCGACAGGCAAGGACCTTGGCCCTGACCTAGCTAGTTAACACCTTCTCCCTTTTATAAAAGTTTGAAATTAGAAAGGGACCCATGCACTAATGGACAGAACCATCTGGGCTCCCAGTACGTGAAGCAAGGACTTCTCTCTGTAAGGACAGATAGAAAGAAGAGAATAAGGTTCAAAGGAAGGGGAGCAACATGAGGACTAAGACAGGGGTTATCTTAATGAATTGAGTAAAAGACAGAAGGAAACCAATGACTACCTTATGTTCATAGAAAGTCTCAAGAGGATACAAGAAGTTAGAGCATGCAGTCCTGAAGGAAATATAACCTGAATGGAGACAAATAGGACTGTCAGAAATAAAACTATCATAGGGGCGCCTGGGTGGCGCAGTCGGTTAGGCGTCCGACTTCAGCCAGGTCACGATCTCGCGGTCTGTGAGTTCGAGCCCCGCGTCAGGCTCTGGGCTGATGGCTCAGAGCCTGGAGCCTGTTTCCGATTCTGTGTCTCCCTCTCTCTCTGCCCCTCCCCCGTTCATGCTCTGTCTCTCTCTGTCCCAAAAATAAATAAACGTTGAAAAAAAAAATTTTTTTTTAAAAAAATAAAAAAAAATAAAACTATCATAAAGACATTGATTTCTAGCAAAATGACAAACAAGAAGGCCAGAGAAACTCACTAAGTAAGAACACCTAAATTAACAGATAAGATATCTTTAAAATCCTTTTTAAATGCATGCTAGAGCTGATGGGAATGTAAAGAAAATCCATGGGGGCAAATGAGGAAGCAAACCTCAGAAAAATAAGGAGCCAAAATGCAAACTAACTGTGGGGCTCAAAAAGCCCAAGCTGAACATTTAGTTTTAGTGACTCTGGGTTTGTCACATTTTCAGGCATCTGGTAAAGTAAATGCATACCCTCTGCAAAAGAATGTTAACTTTCATCCAGGCCTCAAAGAACTCTCAGATAAAGTTCCAAGGAACATGAGTTAACAATCAAAAATAGTGCAACATGTCAGGAATAAGGCACCATGAGCAAGAGTCAGCTAGAAACACCGACTGCATATCAGACCTAATGTTACAGATACAGAAAACAGAATTGTCAGAAATAGGACTTTAAAAAAAAAAAAACACTGTTTACAAAAACAAAAGACATTAAAAATTGTGGCAAAAGAATAAGAGACTTTCAAAAATAAACAAGCCAGGGGCGCCTGGGTGACACAGTCGGTTAAGCGTCTGACTTCAGCCAGGTCACGATCTCGCGGTCCGTGAGTTCGAGCCCCGCGTCGGGCTCTGGGCTGATGGCTCGGAGCCTGGAGCTTGTTTCCGATTCTGTGTCTCCCTCTCTCTCTGTCCCTCCCCCGTTCATGCTCTGTCTCTCTCTGTCCCAAAAATAAATAAAAAACGTTGAAAAAAAAAATTAAAAAAAAAATAAACAAGCCAGCTGCAGGGGATGGCAGGGGGAAGAACTTCTGGAGATAAAAATATAATACTTAAAATTAGAAACTCAATAGATACGGTTAAAATAAGCCTTTAAAAAATTTTTTTAATGTTAGGTATTCTTGAGAGAGAGAGACAGAGCATGAGCGGGGGAGGGGCAGAGACA
Organism: Prionailurus viverrinus; assembly: GCF_022837055.1. NCBI lineage: Eukaryota > Metazoa > Chordata > Mammalia > Carnivora > Felidae > Prionailurus > Prionailurus viverrinus. The sequence continues at coordinate 88,760,802 of NC_062563.1, read as the reverse complement.
CAGAATCTGAAACAGGCTCCAGGCTCCAAGCTGTCAGCACAGAGCCTGATGCTGGGCTCAAACTCAGGAATGGTGAGATCATGACCCGAGCTGAAGTCAAGACATTTAACCAACTGAGCCACCCAGGTGCCCCTAAACATGAGCCTTTAAAAGCAGCTAAAGACTTAGTGAACTTGAAGATCTATCTTCAGAAATTAGCCAGAGGGCAACACAAGAAAAAAGTGATATGAAAGAAAGTTGAACTAACATGGAGAACAGAAAAGGTCCATTGTAGATCTAATCAGAGTTCCAGAAGGAAATGATAGAGAAAATGGGAAATATGTAACATTTAAAGAGATAGTGATTGAAAACTATATAGAACTAATTAAAACAAAACAAAACGAAAAACAGTTCTCAGATTTAGATTTAGGAAGAAAACAGAAAAATGGAAGCAAAAAGATAGTAGTATCTTCAAAGTGCTGACAGAAAATAAGTGTCAGTAAAACCAGTATTTCCAAAATAAGGATGAAATAAAAATATTTTCAAGCAATAATTTAAAAGTGAGAACATTTACAATGAACTAATCCTAATTATAAGAATTTCTATAAGCTCTACTTCAGGTAGAAAGATGATCCCACAAGGAAGAAGACTGACCTACAAAACAAAGTAGTAAATATGGGTATAACTAAAATGAAATAGGTTACTTTTTTTTTTTATTTTTTTTTTCAACGTTTATTTATTTTTGGGACAGAGAGAGACAGAGCATGAACGGGGGAGGGATAGAGAGAGAGGGAGACACAGAATCGGAAACAGGCTCCAGGCTCCGAGCCATCAGCCCAGAGCCCGACGCGGGGCTCGAACTCACGGACCGCGAGATCGTGACCTGGCTGAAGTCGGACGCTTAACCGACTGCGCCACCCAGGCGCCCCGAAATAGGTTACTTTTAAAACTAATATTGTTTTGGGGCACCTGGGTGGCTCAGTCAGTTAAGCATCCGACATCAGCTCAGGTCATGATCTCGTGGTTTGTGAGTTCAAGCCCCGTCTATGCTGATAGCTAAGAACCTGGAACCTGCTTCAAATTCTGTGTCTCCCAATCTCTCTCTGCCCCTCCCCTGCTCACGCACTCTCTCTCTCAAAAATAAATATTTTTAAAAATAATAAAATAAATAAATATAAAAATGGTATTATTTTTAAAATGTCATTTACAGTTAAAACTAAAATATTGAACAGACATTTGTAAATTTGTATGTGACTGGAATTAAAGCATTCTAAGTTCCTTGTAATACTCTGACGGAAGCTATAAATATTAATTAGACTTAGAATTTGCTATGTTGACTATGCATGATAAAGTTTCTATACTAATCACTAAAGGAATAGAAACAGTGTATAGTTTTGAAACTGAAAAGGGAAGAAAGAATGTGGGGTGGGGAAGTAATCTTTCAATCCAAAAAAGAAAAAAAAAATGAGGGGGAAAATGGGCAGGATGAATAAAGACAAAAAATAAGATGGCAGAAATAAATCCAAATATATCAATAAACACAATTAATAATTGGACTCAACTCACCAGTTAAGAAAACATATTGCCAGAACACACGAAAGAAAAAACAGAATCCATCTATTTCCTGTTTACCAAAGAGACAGCTAAAACATAACGTCACAGAAAAGTTGAAAGTAAAACAATAGAAAAAGGTATACTAGGAAAATACTGGCCAAAAGGAAGCTGGTGTGGCCTATATTAACATGAAAAAAAACACTCTCATTAGGAGATATTTTAAAAGGCAAAGGGCCAGAGGTTCACTAGGCATCATTAAAAGATTCAATTTGGGGTGCCTGGGTGGCTCAGTTGGTTAAGTGTCCGACTTCGGCTCAGGTCATGATCTCACTGTGAGTTTGAGCCCTGCATCGGGCTCTGTGCTGACAGCTCAGAGCCTGGAGCCTGCTTTGGATTCTGTCTCCTTCTCTCTCTGCCCCTCCCCACGTGTGCTCTGTTTCTCTGTCTCTCAAAAATAAATAAATGTAAAAAAAAAAATTTTTTTTGATTCAATTTTCTAGTAAGATATAAGAATTCTACCTGTTTGTGGCTAATAACACAGCATCAAATATATAAAGGAAAAGTAGGCAGGATTATAAGGAGAAAATGAGAAATATCAAATCAAAGCAGGATGTTCAATTATACCTCTCTCAGAAATTAATGAATGACACATATAAAACTCAGAATAAAAATAGATTTAAATAACACAATTAACAGTGGTGCCTGGGTGACTCAGTCGGTTAAGCGTCTGACTCAGTTTCAGCTCTGGTAATGATCTCACGGTTTCAGGAGTTTGGGCCCCACGTCGGGCTCTGCACTGGCAACACAGAGCTTGCTTGTGATTCTCTCTCTCTCCCTCTCTCTCTGTCCCTCCCCAACTCACACTGTCTCTGTCTCCCTCAAATAAATAAATAAACTTAAAAAAAAAAAAACCAACACAATTAACAAGTCTGATCCAAATGGACATGTTATATGTAAAACACATTTATAAAGACTAGACATTCTTTCCATGCACACACAGGACAATTACCAAAAAATGATCTTGTAATAGACCACAAAGTAAGTATCAAGAAACATAACATACAGACCCCATTCTCTGAACCATAGCACAGGTAAGCTGAAACCAGCAACAAAGAGATAACTTAAAACATAAGCTAGGAACTTGTACTTTTAAGCAATGCAGGTGCCAAAAATAAATAGAGCGAAAATCAGTAAACACTGAACTGGAAAACTAGAAAATAATAACAACAACAACAAAAACAGTCATCAAAACCTGTGGGATGCATTAAACAGTACTTAGAGGGAATTTTATAGTCTCAAATGTTTATATTAGAAAAGAAGAAAGTTTAAAAATCGATGAACTAGACATGGCACTTAAGAGGTTAAGAATAAAATAACCCTCTCCCAAAAATAAAAGGAAGGAAATGATAAAGAAATTAATAAACTAGAAAACAAGGAAACAATAGAATATCAACAGAGCTAAAAATTGGTTCTTTGAAAAGATTTTTTAAAAATCTGACAAATTCTGGCAAGAATAATAAAATAAAACCTTAGGAATTAAAAGGAACATAAATAAAAGAAGGAAAAAATTGAAAAAGTAAAAGGTTATTGTGAGAAATGGTATGTCGATAATTTTTAGGAGGAAATGGATAAATTCCTATAAAATATAAATCACCAAAAGTGACTCACATAGAAAAAGAAAACCTCAAAGGTCCTATAAACATTTCTTCACATTCTATCGGCAATTTAAAATATCCCCAGGAAAAATACTTAGTCTAGACAGCTTTAGAAATGCATCTACCAAACATTTAGGCAACAGATAATGTCAGTCTTTGTCAAGAGACTAGAAAAAGAGCATGTATGCCCCCAAGTCATTTTTTAAGATTAGTATTATGTAGCTACCAAAACCCGAAAAAAATAGTATCAGAAAAAGAAACTTCAAGCCATTATCACTCACAATAATTGATGCAAGAAAATTTCCTAAATATTTGCAAACTGAACCAGCAATGAACAAACAAAATAATAACGCTAATGATAATGATAATAATAATAATGTATTGTGACCAGGATAGATTGTTTCAGAAATGCAAAGTTGTTTCAGCAATTAAAAAAAAAAAAATCCTATTAATGTAATTCACCACATTAATAGATTAAAGGAACACCACATTTACAGATCAAACAAATTATATAAACACCTTAACAGATACATAAAGAACATGCAATAATGTTTCACATCATTCATGATAAAAACTCTTAGCTAACTGGTAATCATTCACCTGAAACACCAGTGGTGTAACATAAAAATATTCACTTTTAAATTAGAGCAGATAAGAATACTCTCTATTATCAGTTACATAGAATATTGAATTGAATGTCCTCACCAGTGCAATAAGGAAATAATAAAGAGAAAAAGAAATTGAAAGTACACAGAAGAATAAAAACTGTGATTAATCACACATTATATGACCAACTACACAGAAAACCCAGAAAAATTATCCAATCAGTGGGATTAATAAGAGAATTTAGCAAAGTTTCTGAATATAATGTCAGCATATGAGAATAAATTTCATTTATATACAAGCAAAAAATTATTAGATAATGTACCTTTAAAATCCAAGTAAAAATACAATAAAGCATACAATTACTAGAACTAAAATCTAATAAAAGTTGTACCACACTTTTTTGGGAAAAAAATATAAAATTTATAGAAAAACATTAAAGAATACCTAAATAAATGGAGAGAGATCATATACATGTTTAAAAGACAATATCATAAAAATGCTTTCCCCAAATTGATCCAAAAATTCACTCAATCACAAATCACAACAGAAGCTGACAAGCTGATTGTAAAATTGACACGGAAAAAAATAATAATAAAATAAAATAAAGAAAATTGAGATGGAAAAAGCAAAGGACAAGAATAGCAATGACACTCTTAAAAATGAATGAGGTAGAATATTTCCTTTACCAGGTATAAGACAGTGGAGTATTAGTGCAGGGAAAGACCAATGGAACAGAATAGATAGCCACAAACCAACCCACACTTTTATGGAAACCTGATATATGACACAATTGTCATTACAGATCAAGAAAGGATAGGTCATTCTGTGATGACATGAATTCACCGGTTACCTACATGGGAAAAAATAAAAAGAAATCCAATCTCTACTTCACACTTTGCACATAACACAAATCAATGCCAGATGGAATAAGGACTTAAGTATGAAATAAGCAAGATTTCAGAATTTTAGAATTGTGAGGACAAAATGCAGACTAATATCCCCTTTTGAAAAGAAAGTTTAAACAAGGCAGAGAGGGAAGGAAGGAGGGAGCAAGGGAAAGATGAAGTAATAGCCCAAGAGATCCAAAATATAAATGACAGGAATTTCAGAGGAAGAGGGCTTAAAAATGACTAGAAATTAAGGAAACTAACCGAATAGCAGAATTTTTGAAGAGCTGATTCTTTGGATGAAAAACAACCATAAAAGTAAAAAAGATAAGTAACATAAATCACAAAATTAGGAATGAAGATGAAAATGGGACAGATATAGAAATGTTTTTCCTTTATTGTAGTAATAAATACAAAGCCACGGTAATGTAATAAGCAATATCTGGGGACATCAAGCTACCAAACTGACAGAAGTAGAGAGTGATCAAAAACTCCCCTTCCCAAAAAGGTCCTGGGCCCAGTTTTATAAAGAAGTGCAGGGCAGTAGATGCATCTTACAATTATATAAGGTATGCATTCCTGAAAATCTAGAATGCAAAATTCACATAACAGCACCATTTTCAAGAAAAAATAAGTATCCTACCTATCAGCTACACCATAAATACAATTTGCTTGGCTGCCACCTTCTAAATTGCATGACTGTTAATCATTTTTCACATTTAGGTTGATTCATATTACTAGACATCTTGTACATAAAACAAGACTATTAAATGTTTACATCATGAAATTGCCAACATGCATAATTCAGATTCATAGAGTGGCTTTAGTGTATTTTCAAACCTTTAAGAAACAGTAATTCCCATGCCATAGAAACTGTTCAAGAGCACAGAAAATGAGAACACCTCAAAAAAGTATTTATGAAACTTATAATTCTGATGTCAAAACCTAACAAAGACCACTTAAAAGTAACACTTATTGGGGCGCCTGGGTGGCTCAGTCGGTTAAGCGTCTGATTTCGGCTCAGGTCATGATCTCACAGTCCGTGAGTTCAAGCCCCGCATCGGGCTCTGTGCTGACAGCTCAGAGCCTGGAGCCTGTTTCAGATTCTGTGTCTCCCTTTCTCTCTGACCCTCCCCCGTTCATGCTCTGTCTCTCTCTGTCTCAAGAATAAATGTTAAAAAAAAAAAAAAATTAAAAGTAACACTTATTAATAGACATACAAAAATACTAAATAAGTAAGAGCAAATCTAACTCATAATATAGACTAGAAGTTCTTTCAAACTTGCCCTTACCGAGGATCAACAAACACTATGCTTTCCCCCTGCTAACAGTGTAAGGTGCAAAGCCAGCTGAGAGCCTGCAGCTAACCTAGTATGCCCACTATGGCACCCACCGGGGCGCTGCGTGCTTAAGAGTCACTGTGCTGGTTCTCAAACCTGTTTATGCCGTTGTACTAACAGGGTAATTAGATCAGTAAGTCAATATTACAAAAACATATAAAATTGAATTTAAGGGGCACGTAGGTGGTTCAGTCAGTTAAGTGTCCAACTTCAGCTCAGGTCATGATCTCAAGGTTTGTGGGTTCAAACCCCACATTGGGCTCTGTGCCGACAGCTCAGAGCCTGGAGCCTGCTTCAGATTCTGTGTCTCCCTCTCTCTCTGCCCCTCCCTGCTCACGCTCTGTCTCTCTCTTTCTCTCTCTCTCTCAAAAACAAATATTTTTTAAAAAATCCTTTTTAAGAAAAACCATCTATTCTAGAATATGAATTTAATGATTTTTTTAACTCATGAAAATTAAGTATGAGTGAGATTTTTTTTGAAGTTTTTATTCAAATTCCAGTTAGTAAATATGCAGTAAAATATTAGTTTCAGGTGCACAATACAATGATTCAATCAGTGAATTTAATTAAATAGGTGGTGGGGGGTAAGGAGTGCACCTGTTGTGATGAGCACTCAATGTTGTATGAAAGTGTTGAATCATTAGTGGGATGTTTTTAAGGGAAGGTATGGGAAGGAGGAATCCTAAATTTTTAGAAGGACTCCACAGTCTGGTTTTTCTGCAGGTATCATTAAAATCTCACCAAACTTTAATAAACCTACAGGAAAAATCATAGATAATGCATTTTGGATGTGGCTTATACCAGGAGGATGACAGGACGACACTCTAATAGCAGATCCAGATGGAAGGAGGCCTTGGCACATGTCAAATGATTAGCATGGGAAGATACACAGATAGGGTCAGAAATAAAATGTTTATGGTGTGTACGCATGAATTTTAATCAGTCCCATTCAATCACCTTTTTCAATTAGCCAACCAACTACCTGTCGTGATTGCATCGGATCAGAGAACTTCAATTATAGGAAATTATAATACCATGACCAACTGACCGATTCAGATTTATCCCGGGAATGCACGAAAATTATACATCATATTAATGGAACAACATCAAACAAAATAATCATCTTGATAGATGCCAAACAGCAGTGGATAAAGTTAAACTCCTATACCTAATTTTTAAACTATTAACAAACTAATAGTAAAGGGCACAACCTTGGCAAAATCAAGAATATCTATCTTAAATTACCAATCATTATCATAACTAATGGAAAAATGGTAGAAGCTTTTCATTAGAATCAGTAACTACATATGTTTGCTCACTAGCATCGCAATTATCAAATGTTATTCTGGAAACAGGAAGAAGGTATACTTATTAGAGAGATAGTGACATATTTATTGCTGTTTGAAGAAAACAATCTTACCTGCCTGGAAAATCCAACAGAATCAATGAACAACTCTCAGGATTGATAAAGGAGCTCACTAAAGAGCATGTTTCACAGTATACATACAAAATATTGTCTCCCTATATTCTAATAATAAATAGCTAGACCCAATCATTTTTTTAAAAAGATATTCCCTGTAGAGAATAAACAAAGGCTATAAAATGCCAAGGATTAAATGTAACACAAAATGGGCTAAAACTATCTAAAGTAAACAAAAATAACTCCTCTAAGAAACAAAATATAATACACAAGTGGAAATTAAAACTAAAATTAAATGGGGTGACTGGGTGGCTCAGTCGGTTGAGCATCCAACTTTGGTTCGTCATGATCTCTCACTTCGTGGGTTCAAGCCCCTCGTGGGTCTCTGTGCTGACAGCTCAGAGTCTGGAGCCTGCTTTGGATTCTGTGTCTCCCTCTCCCTCTGCCCCTCCCCTGCTCGCTCTCTCTTGCTCTCTCTCTCTTAAAAATAAATAAATGTTAAAAAAAATTTTAATTAAAAAAAAATTAAATGTCCAGTGATACGGGAGTGGTAAAACTTTATGGATGGCTATATAATGGGATTACATGTAGCCATGTTTTTAAAGAATATAAAGATATGGAAAAACATTCATGATATACTTTTAAGTAAAAGAAAGTGCAGATTACAATATGATTCCAAATTTGTTTTTAGACAAAAGTATGCACACATGCATAAAAGATATCTAAAAACGTGGGCACATCAAAATCTTTTTTTGTAATTTTTTTGAAGTTTATTTATTTATTTTGAGAGACAGAGAAAGAGAGTGGGGGGGGCAGAGAGAGAGAGAATTCCAGCAGGTTCCGCACCGTCAGTGTGAAGGCCCGTGAGGGGCTCGAACTCCTGAACCGTGAGATTATGACCTGAGCCAAAACCAAGAATTGGACGCTTAACCAACTGAGCTACCCAGGTGCCCCATGAGCACATCAAAATCTTAACTGTGATTATCTCCAACTGGTAGGAATACAGGTGGTTTTCACTTTCTGCTTTACACTCTTTTGTTTTCTGTATTTTCTACAATGGGTACATCAGAAAAAATTTAAAAAATATATTGCCTCTTCCTAGAAATCCATAAGATGCCTACTACAGGAATCCCTCCCCCTGACAGCATGAACAGAATTTAACAATGGGCGGGTTCCATCTCTTAGGACTCCCCCAGCAGCTCAGGAGCTGCTCTGGCCCTCAGCATGGGACTTCATGAGTACAGGGTGAAGGCTAAACGCCCAAGTCATCTTCCTGGAGGGACCCATGACCCCCCAAGATGACACCAAGGAAATCAGCCCAGCTGTAGACTGTGGGCCCCAGCATACTTCTTAGAATCTGCTCAAGACAACCAAGGTTCCTCAGTCACACTTTCACGCCTCTGGGAGGGGCAGAGAAAATCAACCTGCCATTGCCCACAGAAGCTTCTCGTGTCCTGTTTTCCGGTGGTCAGGATCTAATTTAGAGATTTCCCTGTTTCCACTGGCCCATGTGATCCCAACCAACCCTCTAGCCCTCAAGCAGGTAAACAGGATTAAGGTAAATCCCAAGATGCACTAAGAGATAACTCAGGGATGTCTGTTTCTGAGAACCTTCCCTGAGCTTGCCCCCCACCTTCCACCACTACACAGGGCAGGTAACTGTTTTCTGCTGGGCCTCAGGAAATACAGTCGACACTTGAGCAACATGGGCTTGAACTATATGGGTCCACCAACACACAGATTTTTTCAATGAATACAGTACATACAGTACTGTAAATGTATTTTCTCTCCCTTACGATTTTTCTAACATCATTTTCTTTTCTCTAGCTTAGTTTATTGTAAGATATATGTACAATAATATACAGTACATAATACATTTAACATACAAAATATGTTATGTTATGACTATTTATGTTATCAGTAAGGCTTCTGGTCAACAGTAGGCTATTAGTTCAGGTTTTTGAGGGGTTAAAAGTTACCGAATTTTCTACTGTGTGGGGGCTGGTGTCCCTAACCCCCACATTGTGCAAGGGTCAAATGTACTTCCTTTCTTTCCTTCCCACTCTCCTTCCTCTGTTCCTTTCCTTAACTCCCTACCCCCTCCCCCAGCCCCCCAGGGAAATCAAAGAGCCCACAAATAGGTAAACAATACATACATGAGGACTGGATGGAGAGGATGCCATGTTAGTGGGGGCAGAGCCCGACAGACCATCTGCAAGCTACAAATTAAACACTCTGGTTAGCAACAGGGTTAGAGAAACCACTTCAGGGAAAACTGGACAGCCCCCAAGGACATAGAGCTCTCCAACCAGGGAGGCTGCAAAAGTTGTGGAAGGAACACGTGTTTTGGAGTTGGATAAGACTGGGTCCAAATCCTGGCCCCATTGCTTTATCAGCTGCATGACCCTGGTCAAGCCCCCTGACCTCTCTGAGTCGGCATCCCCATCCAGAGAATGGGCACAAAGCCCAGCTCATAGGGCAGCAACGAGTATGGAGGAGATGCAGGCCGCACACACCCAGCACAGGTGAGGCACGCAGAAGGAGTTCAGCCAATGCCTGTCTCTTGCCCGCATTCTCACTACCCTTGGCACCACTGACTCAATGCCTTCCCTGCCTTTCAAACTTCCCCATCTCATACATACTCCAAGCTCCCCATCATCCCTGGTGGTTTCTTCTAACAGCTGAACTACACCAATCCCTGCTTGGGCATGGTTCCTAAGCTAGTACCTGTTTCTGAGTCTTTTCTATTCAAGGACAAGAACCAGGGCATCATATGGCTTCCCTGAAGCCTATATAAGGGGGGGCTTTATGAGTCTTATAGTCCAACAACATGCCATTGCTATATTAAAGAGAACTTTCTGCATCCTCTTCTGGCTTTGGATCCTTGTCTGGAATCTTCTGGTACTGTGACTCAATACTTTATTGTGTGAATCCGTGCGTTACAGGGCCCAGAGGGCCTCAGGGGTCAGGACTGGAGACAAGTGAACACTACAATGGTCCCAGAGAAGGTGATGGGGCTCTGGGTGGATGAGTATTAGTCTAGGTAGACAAAGACAGGAGATGCATTTCAGGCAGAGAGGATAACAAGTGCAAAGGAGCAGGGGCGCCTGGGTGGCTCAGTTGGTTAAGCATCTGACTCTTGATTCCGGCTTAGGTCATGATCTCTCAGTTCATGAGTTCAAGCCCTGCATTGGACTCTGCACTGACAATGCAGAGCCTGCTTGGGATTCTCTCTTTACCTCTCTCTCTGCCCTATCCCCACTTGCACTAGCTCTCTCTATCTATCTCAAAATAAATAAATAAACTTTTTTTTTTAAGTGCAAAGGGATAAATGAATAAAATACAGCACATTCAAGAAAGCAAATGGCTCAGCTTTGGAAGGCAGGCACTGGGCAGTGGGCAAATAAGGCTGAGGGGCTCAGGAGACCAGCAGGGACACAGACACCCACGGTTAAGCCCTCTCTGCCTTTGAGCCCTGAATAGGGGGCTCTGAGAGACGCCACAGGAGGCTGAGCCCCAGGCAGCCCTCCCCTCCTTGGCAGAAAAAGCCTGGGAGACACATTCACCTGGGGGTCAGAAAGGGCTCAGGAAGGACAGGATGAAGATGGCTGAGACCTGGAGGGGAGTCTTGGAACCACAGACCCGTCCCTGCTTTGTGAAGAAGGCATCACCGAGGGGGACCCTAGCCTCCCCTAAACTAGTCTCATGGCTGTTCAGAGCTAGAAGCACAGGCAGGAGGGCAGAATGGCCGGTGGACACCAGGCCAGGCCGCTGGATGGTGCTGGGGTGCTGGCCACATGTTGGTGGATGCGGTGTGACCCCTGGCATAGACTGGATGAACTCCACACAACCCGCCCCCCCCGGCTGCCTCTGCCCCTCCTGCTCTCATCCTGAGCCTCACAGAAGCCTTATTGTTATTTTTAATACAGTTTGTTTTTAGAAAGGTGAGAGGGAAACCGGCAGTTCACCAGAGCAAGAGGGAGAAAAAATAAAGCTAAACATAGTGCTCCAAAGATCTGGTCCAGCTTCCGAAATTACACGTTCTCCTTTGGGACGTGGGCATAATTTGCCGCTCCAGTTCTGGGAGCACGTTGCCACCTTCACAGCATCCCAGAGACTATAACTGGAGTGGCAGGCTCAAAATGAGCCCAAGCTAGGAAGCCAGGGAGCAGCCAGCCTCAGCACCCCACCCCACAGCATGGGGAGCAGGTCTTCAAACCTTCTGATGCCTTCTCCACACCAGCCTCCAATACCTGCCCACCTCACACACACACACATACACACACTCACACACATGCAGTCCCACTGCCAAGCCTCTGCTCCCACTCCTCTGCCCACCAGGAAAGTCCTCCTCTCCCCTCTGCTGTTCTAACTCCACCAGCCTTCACAGCCTTTCTCTCATCTGGTCACCCCCTCCCCAGAAGCTTTCCTGATCACTTAGCCCATGCCGACCCACAGGGCCAAGAGAATCCACAATCTTCGTCCCTTGCTGATAAAGCATCTCACTGGAGACCAGCTACACACGTCTCATCTCTCCCAACTAGCGTGAAAATTTCAAGGTGTTCTTTCTTTATGCCTCTTCAACCTGCGCGTAGTCCCCACACCCACGCCTGGAAATTCTCCTTCTCTGGAGACACAGAGGAGCCCCCCTACCCAGGGTGGGCTCTCAGAATGATGGGCAAGAGTCACCCCTGACCGGGCGACTCCAGGGGCATCTCAGTGCCTGCAAGGTGGGTGATGTGTGGGGTAGGCAGGGACACCACCTCTACTCTGAGCTTCAAGACCCTCTGTAGGTGATGGGGGGTGGGGGGAGGGCTCTGGGTGTGTCCCACACAGTCTTTCTCACCACCTCTTCTTTTTTTTTTTAAATTTTTTTTTCAACGTTTTTTATTTATTTTGGGACAGAGAGAAACAGAGCATGAACGGGGGAGGGGCAGAGAGAGAGGGAGACACAGAATCGGAAACAGGCTCCAGGCTCCGAGCCATCAGCCCAGAGCCTGACGCGGGGCTCGAACTCACGGACCGCGAGATCGTGACCTGGCTGAAGTTGGACGCCCAACTGACTGCGCCACCCAGGCGCCCCCCCCTTCTTAATCAGAACCCCAAGAACCAGCTTCATGAAAAAGCGGGTTAGCAAACAGAGACCCCAATTTTGTTTTCAGGAGAGAAATGGGATCTGATTCAGAATCAGAGACAAAAAGAGAAGCCCAGGGGGAAAGGAAAGGATGGGAAGGATATGTTGGTAGCCGTTCACTCAGACTGTGCCTTGGTTGGAGATGATGCCTGTTTGCTCATAATTATCCTATATTTTCCAAATTTTATGTAATTAACATGTATTTGTAACCAGAGAAAATTAAGAGATCCTTTTTAATTTTTTTTTTAAGATTTTATTTTTGAGAGACAGAGTGCGAGTGGGGGAGGGGCAGAGAGTGCCGGAGACAGAATCGGAAGCAGGCTCCAGGCTCTGAGCTGTCAGCACAGAGCCCGACGTGGGGCTCGAACTCACAAACCGTGAGATCACGACCTGAGCCAAAGTTGGAGGCTTAACCGACTGAGCCACCCAACTGCCCCAATATATAAAAGCAGAGCACTAAATGGAATGAAATAACCTCTGTGCCCCCTCTTTGAGGATATACCCAGCCCTGCCCTCAGAATGTTAAAAGTCAGGGCCATGATTCCTGCAAAACCACTCCTGAGTCTAGACACACTCTCAGGAGCTTGCACACACAGCTGCTCCCAGCCTTCCCCACCTCTCACACACACTCATGTGTACACACCACACACACGTGCACACGCACTACCCCATTCCCAGGCTATGGATCTAAAACCTACACAAAGGATAGGCACACAAACCAAGAATAAACCATGGAACTAATTCACAGGAGCCAATCTCCTCCTCGCTTGGATCACCAGAGAGGAGTTCTTTTTTTTTTATTTTTTTATTTTTTATTTTTTTTTTCAACGTTTTTATTTCATTTTTGGGACAGAGAGAGACAGAGCATGAACGGGGGAGGGGCAGAGAGAGAGGGAGACACAGAATCGGAAACAGGCTCCAGGCTCCGAGCCATCAGCCCAGAGCCTGACGCGGGGCTCGAACTCACGGACCGTGAGATCGTGACCTGGCTGAAGTCGGACGCTTAACCGACTGCGCCACCCAGGCGCCCCCACCAGAGAAGAGTTCAAGAGGCCAGGCACGTGCTCACATGGGACCCTCCTCACCCCGAGATGGGTGCTGACCTAGGAGCCCTACGAGGCCGAGTGGACAGACCTGCTTATGTATACATTTTGGACCATCTCTAGAATTGGCCACTCCTGACAGAAACCAAACATTTCTAGAACCTGAAAAACTCTCCGCCGTGAGTTTCAGCCCAATGACAACATCAGAACGAGTGTGAGACAACATTTCTAATGTGTGGCAGACTCATACCAGGAAATGAGCCGATGATGGTAAGCAGGTTCATCATGTACAACTAAGGAAGGGGATGGAAGGGACCAAGACAGAAGCCGGATCTCTCAAGAGCGGATTTGAAACTGGGGAGGAGGCCTCAGCTGGGTCCAAAGTCAGGACCTAGTGAGCTCCGCAGTGGGGACCATGTCACCATGAGCACGAAACAGTCTGCTGAGAAACATGGGTTGGGCAAAGAGGAGCCAGGAAAAATCCAAATTCTGCCAGACTTCTTGTCCCTCCAGCCCCCAGAGGGCAGAGACTTCTACTCATCTGGGGAAGGGGAGAAGGGATGTGAGCCCAGCCAGAATTATCTGGCACACCATTTGGAACTCGTATGCATTGCCTCCTGGATATGCCTCAGCATGCCTTGTCCTCTCAAGTGCCAAGGGGTATGCAGGAAGGACGGAGGGAGCAAAAGATTTCCTGATCAACCAAATATGATCAATGGATCTCAGAGAAAAACACAATACAAAATTGGTTTTCCCCAAGTCCCCCATCAGACACCATCAGACCCAGGCTTCCTGGAGACCAGGACTGGTCTCCCTGCTGGCCTCAAGGTTCCTTGAGAGTAGGACAATGTCTTCTCAATCAGACAGGGAGCTCAATGAGGGCAAGGTCCATGCCTCCTCCATCAGAGCAAGCAGGTCTCACTTCTTCCTTCTCCCGGCCCACCTCTGAGGCCCTGACAGCCCAGGCCCTCCTCGTGTGGACACGCCTCCAGGAGCCCAGATTCCAGCTTCCCACCCTTTGCCTGGCCAGCAGCTCTAGCCAGAGTGGCCACGTGCTCCCACAAAGAGCGCAGACCCTGCACTGGCTCAGACCCCAGCCCCGGTTCACTCGTGTCAACGCCGGGAGGACGTCCAGACTGGGCCTCCTCACCGTCTGCCTCTGGCTGTGCTTGTAGCCAGCAGGACTCAAAATAGTCCCTCCCCATCTGAGTCTGTAGACATTTTGAGGGCAGCACACACAGAACGGAAATCCTGCTGGGCAAGCCCTGCACTTCCCTGCACAGACTCAGACAGCCCACTGAGGGGGCGGAAAACAGGAGCCAGGATTGGGTAGCCTGGAGTTTGGGGCTAATTATCTGCCTAATTCAGCTACAAACACCCACCCAGGCCAGAAGGCACTAGTATTAAACGTAGTTGAATCTTGGGTAGGGCCATCCAAAATTTCCACTTGGGTTTTCCCAGTCTAGAGAAGCTCCTTCTTAGACCCATTCAGAGAGTAGGCAGGCCATCCATCCATCCATCCACCCACACATCCACCCACACATCCACCCATCCAGGTAGCCTTCACAGAACATCTCCTTTAAGCCAGTCCTGTGCTGGCATTGATGTCACACAAGAAATGCGCCCCAGTGACTGCCCTGAACCTGGTCTGGGGAAGGTGCTGACACTTGCAGAGACAATCAGGACCTAAAGAAAAGGCAGGGACCAAGATGCAGACAAGACTTGCAGGAAGAGGCGGTGGGGAGGGAGCCAGGGATGAATCCTGGAAGGAAGTGACCACACCTAAGCTGAGTCTTAAAGGATGACCAGGAGAAGAACAGAAGGTGTCCCCGGTGGAGAGGATGGTAGGAAGAACCCTAGAGAGTCACAGAGGTGGGAGAAACAGAGGTCACGGTACCGGTGAGGATTCTTAGCATCAGAGAAACCATAGAGCAAGACCTCGTCTCAGCTCAGCAGCAGCTAGGCCCAGGCTCACAGCAGAGATGTTCCCGTGGAAGTGGCAAAGGTAAAAGGTGCGCGAGTGAAAAAGAAGCAGAAATCAGCCCCGCGTGTCAGAGGGAAGACCCGTGACAGGGCAGCTTGGAGGATCCTGAGCCCACCTTAGCACCCCACCCAGTGTGTTCTCTTGCTCCCAAGGCCAGTATTTGTTTGGTGGTTTAAGGAAATGAGACCCTCCCAAAAAGGGATGCCATCTCTGGGTGAATAAACAGGCCAAGAGCCCGAGGACACAAGTACTGTCTACACAGGCTGGAGGCTCTGCCTCTGGGCAGCTGGGAAGCTCTGGGAAGCCAGCCCCAGATGCCAGGGGAGTGACCAGCATCATGCAAAGCCGGGAGAGGGGTGACAACCTGGAACAGATGCAGGTCAAGGCTGGTGCTCACGGTGAGGCCTTTCTTCATCTGCACTGTGGGAAGGACTGGGTGACCTTGGCCCTACAGGAACTAGAGCAGCCCAGGGCCCAAGGTGGGGAGAAGGCCTCTTGCTCAGTAAGAGATGCCACAGACCTCCTGCCATTCTGTTTGGCACTGGAGTCTGGGTCACCAGCTGGCCCCTAAGTTGCTGAGTACCTGGCAAAAGGATGCCTCTTACCTGCCCACAGGGTTGGATTCCCTTGGAATAAGATTCCCCTTCTCTCTTTTCCTAGAGTTGGGAGGAGGGGGATGGGGCAAGAGGGACTATTGGCTTGAACACAGACCCCTCTTCTTCAGCTGCCTCCAAGGTGCCACCAAACATGAGCCCATAGATGAATCTACCCATAAGGAGGGTTGTGGCTGGGGTAAGACAATGGGGCTGGAGCACCCCTAAAACTGCCTGGTCACTCCCTCCCCTGTCTTCCTTCTCTCTTATTTGCTGCCCCACCATGATTTCCTGAGTAATCTGCAGGGAGAGCCCTCAACACAGCCCTCTAGGTAGAGGGACCTTTTTTTTTTTTCATGCTTTGAGGATAATGATTGGGTCTTACCCAGGAGATCACACACACTGACTTCCCCAACCCCTCCACCCCACTCCTGACCAGAATGAAAAGTTCGCATCTGGGTTCCTCCACCTATACAGTGTCTAGCCACCAGGGAGAGAGATGTCCGATAGAGGCTATGTGATAAGGAAGGGAGAGGGAAGGGCAGCCAAGGCCAATGGAGCTAGCATCTCTCCCAGGGGGCCCAGTTCTCATCTTACCTGGATGGGGATGAGGGGCTCCTTATCATCAATGTCAATGAGCACGTCTTCCCCAGGACTGAGTAAACTCACGTCATCTGTAGGGAAGATCAGTGTCCAGGCCTGGAAGGGGCTGGCTCTCTCAGGGGGCTCGCCCCTCTCCAGCCACAAGACTCAGCCAGGATACTGAGCCAAAAGGCCCTCAGTCTTCCACACTTCTCAATCTGTGTCTTTCTCCTCCTCCCACCCAATTCTTCCCTCTCCTGTCTCTGTCTCTCCCACCTTCCCTCACATTCTCTGTCTTCCCAGTTCTCTCTCTCCCTCATCATGCCATGGAATCCATGCCTTTCTCTCTCCCTCAACTCTTCCCCTACCTCCTCCCTTTGCAGCCCTGGCCTCTCAGTAGCCCAGACCTAGGAGATGCCCCGAGGAAAGCAAGATGTCCACCCTTCTGGTCAGCTGAGCAGAAATGACTTCTCACTCACATCCTGCTAAGAGGAGGGCCTCGGGACACATCTCACCTGGGAAGCCCCTCTGCCCTGCCCCAGCCCCTCTGCCCTGCCCTCTCCATCAACAGCCTCACCCCTACCTGGGCCGCCCTGCGGGGACGGACTCTCTTCAGAGTACTGGTCACACATGAAGCTCTCCAGGGAGCGGACGGTACACTGGCCCACCACAGGCCGGCGGCCAAACTGGCGGTTATCAATGACCTTGATCACGATGGGGGGACAGTAGAGCTCCTCTCTGGGCAGCATCTGGGCAGAGCAGGAGGGAAGCGCTAGACAATGGCCTGAACCCACCTCTGGGAGGTTTCGGAGGAGGGGGGCTCTCCTTCACAGGACAAGCTCAAAGAGCAGAGAATGACCATAAACCCACTCATAACCCCCAACAGCCATAAATCCAAAGTGGTGGTTGGCCAAGCCCAGGAGCTGGCCAGGGGACCAGAAGCCACACACCTTTTCTATCTGCCTCCTGAATGCTGTATGCAGAGGCTGACTTTCCCCCACAGCCTTACCTTCCAAACACATCTAGCTCAGCCCAAAGTTACAACAAGTCTACTTTCCCTGAACCTTCACTGGCTGGGGAGGGGAAGAGGGGAGAAGTTGGCCCAGGACTCAACATTTCTTGCAGACAGTCCCCCCCAAGTGGATACTCAAGAGTTGGCTTACAGACCCAGATTCTTCCCCCTCCCAACCCCAGCCCCAAAAGCACTTTGAACACAACTTGAAATAATTTATATGCTCTCCTTCGGTGGCGGCTTTGGCTCAGCCAAGAGGAGGCTCCTGTTGACAGCCACTGGGCCTGGAATTTCTACAGTGCTTTCATCTTGCAAACCATTTTCCTTTCCTCAGGCTTGCCTTACTCCGGCCACTAGGCTCAGGCAGCCCGGGGAGCTGCAGAGGACTGGGGGCCTGAGGGCCATGGGGGTGAGCCCACAGCACGGCTGGGGGAGGACCCAGTCAGGGAGGGTTTGGAGGAACCATGGAAGGTCAGTCCTGGCAGGCCCCTGGGGGGAGCTCCAGCGGGCTGAGACCTGCCCTGAAAGGGAACAGTGGGTCCCTTCTGTGCACTCGGGATCTGGGCAGGAAGGAGCGAGCTGACCCCATCTGTGCTGCTCAGAGGCTTCCACTCTTCCAGTGAGGAGAGTGTGAGCTCTGCTTCCCCATTTTCACAGACGAATGAGGTGGGAAAGATGCCATGACCTACCCAGGATCCCACAGGGAGTCAGAGCAGACACCCGAGCTGCCCAGGGCCCTGAGGAAAAGTCTAGGCATCGGGACTCAGGAAGGAGATAATAGGGAGGCCACGCTTACCACTTCCATGAAGAGGGTACAGATGTCAAAGTTGGGGTTCTTCCGGAGGTTCTTGATGACACAGGACTGCACGGTCTGGCCTCCACACTCCACCACAAGGCTGGGAGAGGAGATACTGGCCAGCTGGTAACTCTTCATGTTCCGCAGGCCCCATGCCAGGATCTGGGGACACAGAGTGAGGAGAGCGGCTGGAAAAGGCTCAGGAGAGGCTGGGGGCAGGAAGGGAAAGGGCCAGGCTGCCTCCCCACCCCCCGCCCCAGAGCCAGGCTCACCTCTATGGCGGTACGCTGGAGCACTGGCTTGATGTTCTGGGGAACCATGTAGATGTTGGCCTCCCTCTGAGGCGGTGGGTACGGCAGGTCTGTGTCCTCCGACTGCAGGGGACGGCAGGTAGAACAGAGACAACAGTGGGAGGAAGGCCAGGGCAGAGAGACAAAAAAAGGGAAGGAGAGTCGGGGCCGAAAGAAGGACATGCATGGACAGACAGAAACAGAGAGGCAAAGGCACACAAGTAGGCAAACAGGCAGGCAAAAATGAGAACACTGAGTCAGTTTTTGCCAAACACCATATTCTCCAGGATCACAATTTGAGCAGCCTGGCCCAGGATTCAGGTGACCTTGTTTCCAATGAACCCCAGGCCACCCCTCCTCCATAACGCAGGCTCTGATGCATCAGTGAGCTGCTCAGGGTCTCCCCATCCCTGACACACACGACCATGCATGCACACACGCGCACACACACACACACACACACACACACACACACACTGCCCACTTTCATCCTGGCACGTCCACGCCAGCCCCTCTTAATCCCAGAGAGGACCACGTATCCTCCTGCTAGCCTGGTTGTCTTGCCTCCAGGCTCAGACCCTCCCGACATACCATCCACCCTGGTGTCCCATCTCTGTCTCCATCCCCCACACCACACCCTCCAGACACCTGCCAGCTCCACACCCCCACCTCTCGCCTCCAGCCACCATCAGGACAGAACACTTGCTCTGTGAGCCAAAAAGACAATTCACAAACAGGAGAAGGGGACAGAAGTCGCCATCATCCACAGGCACTGAAGGGAGCTGCTGGGGAGGCTCCTTCACCACTATAGACCAGAGATGAAAACAGCATGTGTCAACTCTGCCTATTAAGGGTTTGCCAGAGAGACTTGGGCAAGAATCCTCAGTGATCACGAAGAAATACACAAGGAAGCAGCTGGGGCCAGGCAGGCACACATATACCGCTGTGGATTAAACAACTACCAAGTCTCACAATGGTTAGGAACACAGGTTCTACTCCACCAACTACCGAGCTAGCTAAGTTATTTCATCTCTCTCTGTGGCTCAATTTTTTCATCTATAAAATGGCTATTAAAGTTGCCAACCTCTAAAGATTAGTGTGAGGCCTGAAGAAGTTAACACGACCCTTAGAAGAATGGGTTCATGCGAACCCTCAACAGGTCTACTAGCCCACGTGGCACCTTTGTTACAATTAAAGAAAGATGTCCCTTTCTTAAGACTCTTTACTTCCATGTCAGAAAATCGTCATATTTTACTGGTTTATTAGAACGAGACACTTTACTGCCACCTACTGGAAAATTGTTATAATAAATACAAATATATGATATCTGCCCTGGAAACTGTCTCTCTTTAGACACAGTGCCCTTGTGCAGTGCACAACCTACATGTCCATACAAGAAGGCCTTGACACTCAGGAGATGTTAACCATAAATAAAAGGACTATGACGGATACTTTAGAGCTTGTCTTGTGTAATCTCATTTAACAAACAATAGAATCACTAGATTAATCCTCTAAGACTCTTGCTTTGGGCTCCTTCTCAAAGGATGGTGCATCCACGTACAAATGCCCTAACGTAGATGGTGGGAACAGCTGGAGCACTGAAACACATTGGCTTCCTCCTGCCACAACCAACCCCAGCTGTCACTCTTGCCTGGTGACACACTGATGACACTACACTTCCCTGACCTGCAGCAGTAAGAAGTTCATTTCTAGAATCAGACAGACCTCAGTTCTGGTTCCAGCCTTGCTGCTTTCTAGCTGTTTGACCTTGGGCAAATTACTCAACGTCTGTGACTCATTACTCTCATATGAAGATCTGGGATAACAATACCCTTACGAGCTTGCTCCAACAATTCAATAAGAGAACAAACATAAAGTGTCTGGCACCCAGGAGCTGCTTAGTAAACTGCAGTGCCTGTAAGGATTACATTATTGTGGTCGGTACCATTGTGTTTACCATTAGTGTTCTCGATCTCCCAGGGTGACTCGAGGAGAACCAAGCCACCAGAAGCATCTCTCAGAACGACACTGGCTTCCTATGTATCCCTATGTCATGGGGCATAAAGTGAAGGAATTCACAGTCTTGCTCCAAACCTTCAGTGCAGGTGGTGTGACGTAGGAAGCACCTACATTTGTAGACGGGCTGAGAGACGAATGCTGTCGGGAGGAGGGGTGATGTGTGCTTCACCCTGGAGGCAGGGCCCTTTAAAAGAAGGGTTTTTCCTGAAGGCCTGCTCATGGTCTGTTCGTGGCCTGCTGAAGGCTGATGCCCACTCCAGTGTGGGAGGGGGGCGCCCAGGGGTAAAAACCCAAGGACAAAAGGAGCAAAAAGAAGGGATCAGGGAGGCAGAAAGATCAAACCTTTCTCACGTGCTTGTAACATTCTCCTGAATCACCAGGAAAACTCATTAATATATTTCCCTGCCCAGAGCATTCCTCTCCAGGCCCCCAAACTCTGGGCAGTGTCCCTCCGATTCCTGTTTATCCTTCATTTCCATATGCCCTCTTTCCTCCCGGCTCTGTTGAGCTCTGTGGTGATGCTCCTCTCTACAGGCTGAGACCAGGATCCCCATTTTCAGGAACCTGTTTACGAGGAGGACAGGAAACAAGAACCTCCAGGAGGCTAGGCTCCAGTACCGTTTGGAGGAGGCCCTGGAGGAAGAAGGCAGGTGCACACAGCTGTGGAGCGCCAGGCCCGGCGGAAGCAGGAGGGAGAAACAAGCAGAGACAGTGGTTAGAGGTGTGTCCGCGGGCAGCTCCTTCGGCATGGCGTGAGGCCACCGTTCTCATCCCAATGCTATCCCCGTCCATCTCACTGTCCCCGGGGGTCCAGGGACATCTTTGCTCCCTGCCATTTGTCACCAGGATCCCTGCCTCTGCAGCCCATCCTCCACCCCCCGCCCGGCCTGCATGCCGCCACCACGGTCTTCTGCCCCCTCCACACTGTGCACACTTCACTGCCCATCCCTGCCCTGTGGAGTTATCCCTGTACATCTACACCTAAAGGCTCTCTTGTTCCCCGACCCTGTCCCATCCTGTCCCCCCCAATTCTTCACACTATCTGCTGGATCCTTCCCTTCCCCATTTAAAGATGGTCTCCCAGATCCAGCCCCAGCAGCT
Source organism: Prionailurus viverrinus (assembly GCF_022837055.1). Classification (NCBI taxonomy): domain Eukaryota; kingdom Metazoa; phylum Chordata; class Mammalia; order Carnivora; family Felidae; genus Prionailurus; species Prionailurus viverrinus. Next base: position 88,738,807 of record NC_062563.1, on the reverse strand, counting down.
CTCTGCATCTTCAGGCAGCCTCCCTCCCTCTCCTCTTTCTCTCTGGAAAGTTCTGCCTCCATCCACTCCCTCTCAAGTTCGATTCCACGAGGCCCTCTGCCCAGTGCACTCAGCTCTGCCCCCTGCACCCCTGCCTTGGAAACTTCTCTGTCCAAAGTCAACAACAACCTGCTTGTAGCTCAGCCCAAAGGCCACTGGCAGGCTCCTGTCCTTCCCACTCCCTCAGCAGCATCCTGCCAGCTGACCTCAGCCTTCTTCCTGAAGCCATCCCTCTGGTGCCTTTACACTGCCCCTTCACCTTCTCCACCCTCACCCTCTGCTGGCTGAGTCTCCTCCTGTGCCCAGCCCTCTCCTGGGCTTTCTGCCCCCGGGCATCTCCCCTAAGCCCAGGACCCATATCCCCAACCTCTTAGAGCTCAGTTCACCTGTGCACCCTACTGACCCCTAACGCTGAACTGGTCACAAACTGGATTCTCTAACTTTCCCCTCAAAACCTGCTCTCTCAGAAACCAGTCCCACCATCCACTTTGACAACCAACCAAAAAGCCCCATGCCACCTTGGCTGTCTTCCCCCACATCACGGTGCCCAATTGACCGCCTGGGGCCTTGGGGATTCTGTCTCCCAAACTTCTCGCATACTCATCCACCCGTCTCCTTCCCTTGGTTTGCACCCTCACCTTCTCTTGCCTGGATTCACTAGCGTCCCCCTAAGTGGTCTCCTTGCATCTGGTTTTGCAAATCCCTCCCAAGAGCCAATGCATGCTGTACTCTGCAGCCAGCGGGAACTTTCTAAGAACGGCATTCTGTTTAAAACCCGTCCAATATTCCCCAGCCACTCAGAATGAAGCCCATACTCCTCGGCATGGCCTCCAAGACCCTCATCTTCTAGTTCCTTCTGACTTCCTTGGTCTTGCCTCCCACTAGATAACCTTCCCTTCCGGGGTCCCGGACAGTGATGAGCCACTTCCCCGTACATGCTCAACCCGGCCCTTCTGAACACTAGCAGGTTGCAGGAGGCAGCACGCTCTCTTTACCTTTGAGGCTTGGAGTTGCTGGTCCCTCTGTCTGAAATGCTCTTCTGCCCACTTCATGTGGCTACATCCTACTCAGACTTCAGATCTCCATTTAAATCTTCCCTGGTGTCTTGAGCTCAAGGTAAGCTTCCACGGCAACGTGACTCACTCCCATTGAAAGACCACCACCCTGTGCCATCTCTGTGTTAAACCAGCAATTCTACACACAGGGACCACAGCTGAAATCTCCATCCCATAACTGCAGGACTATGAATGGGTAATTGAGAGGAGGGAGGGCGGGAAGAGGGGCGAATGGGTGGGTGGGTGGTTGGATAAAGAAAGGACTCTGGCATACTCTCCCCTCCTTCCCAGCACTCCTATCTGCACCAGCCTGCTTCATGGGTCCTCACCAACCCCCTCCCCAGTGCCTGCGTGTGGCTCCCTCTGAACGGCTTCCCATACCACCCACCTTCCTGAATCTAACACATCTTTCAGGGCCTCGTTCAAGTTCTCCGTCCTCCAGAAAATCTCCCAACCACTCCGGAAACTTCTTACCACCCTACTCTCTGACTTCTTTTACCTCTAAGTGACAGTGTGGCCCGGTTTCCCAAGGCCCTGGCTGGTCTCTGACACCTCACTGTGAGAGAGTCCTATGGCCCTGGCCAGACGGTCAACTCCTGAGCCTACGTTTCCCAACCTTCTCCTGGTCCGTCTGACTTGAGGGGTTCGACACCTCCTTCCAGGAAAGTGATTCTCAATGTGGCTGGGCTTCAGTGATCCTTACCACATCTGGGGAAGCATATCAGCACTGCCAGGCAGGGATAGATGTAGACTTAAAGTGTTACCAGGACATCCTAATTCACTGTCCTAGGTGAGACAGGGACTCTGAGGACCACAGACCTCAAGGGCAGGCATTCAAAGCCTAATTAGACGAAGCCACATCTGACCAATCCCTTCCTTGCTTACCCTCCCCACCCACCCTGAATGCAGGGCAGCCCCAGGACTGCCCCACGGATGGGTGTGCAGGGAGGGTGTTTACCGAGCTGCCTCAGATCAAGAGGACAAGGACCCAAGGATAGGTGAGGCTCACTCCCCCATCAGAGCAAAATCTACCCTTAAGCCCCCTTCAGTCTATCTGTCCAGTAGGCCAGCTCAGGACAGAGAGCTGAGGACAAGCCATGAGGGGGACTTCCTCTCCCAGGTCCTAGGGCCACCACACTAGACAGACATTCATTTCCAGGGCGGGGTTGAGGGAGGGGTTGAGCTCCCCCAGCCACCTAGGTTGTCCTGTTACCAGTAGCCCATAGACCGCCCCCCCTACCTGACCTAGCAGGATACAGTCAGAGGACCCTCTGGACATTCAGATCCTGGTTCCTCCGGGAGGGGAGCCCCAGGCGGGGGCAGTCAGGCATGCTGGGAGGGCTCCATTGTCTGCCTGCCCCACCCAGCTCGTTAGGAACAACATGTTGCTCTAATTACACTTCCCAGGAAAAACAGTGTTTTAAATTAAGGCCTTGGGGGAGGGAAAGGGGGATGGGGACCACTGGGTTTATTTTCCTGATTGCAAAACACCAAAATTTCCCTTCTAGTGGATTTGGGGGTGCGGGAGAGTACCTCATATACATCTCAGATTAAAAGCCATACCCGGGATTTGGAAGGGGACACAGTGACATCTGGTTGGCCCCCTGAGCCTTCAGTGAAAACATCCACGGAGCATGCAGTCCCTTCTCCCAGGGCATCCCCTGCCACAGAGCAGGACAGAAGAAGCAGAACCAAGCGTTCTGAACCACGCCCCCTTCAATGGTCAAGTCTGCAAGCCCCAGCTCACCCCAGGTGGGATCTCTCTCTCTCTCTGCACATGCTACACATCCTTGGGGCCCCTGGTTGCTAAGGAAACCTCCACCTCTTCTGCTGCCCGTGCGTGCACGTGTGTATTCTTGCGCGTGTACACACTCGTACACACTCACACGTGCATGTGCACGCTCTCCAGTTCTCAGGAAATCTAAAATTGCAGTTTCTTTGAACTCATTCCCCTTGGCAGCACGGACCGCCTTTGTTCTCCAGACGAAAAGGAAAAGAAACGAGACAGAGGGCTCAGAAGAGGCGGGGAGAAGGAGGGAGACAGGGAGCCAGAGGCCAAGGAGCAAACAGAGGAAGAGGGAAACAGGAAGGGAGAGCAGGAAGAGGGGAAAGTGGGCAAGGCTCAGGAAGAGGGAGGATTCTTACTCTACTCTGGCAGAGAGACAGGGGAGCTGGGGAAGGAAGTCCTCCCCTCACCCAAGCTCTCTGCAAGGACCCAGGTCTCCCAGACGTCACCACAGCCTCAAAGACACAAGACAAGAGACCCGCTTCCCCACCAGAGCCCCCCAGAGAGGGCTGCTCCAGATGGGCATAAAGCCTGGGGGAGGGGAAATCATGTCAGCCAACAAACCGGCCCCAGGCAGGGCCAGGCCCCCAGTCCAAGACACCGCCACCTAGCCCCCTTCCCCAACCCCTTCTGCCAATCCTTGCTTCTGATGCTAGCTCAGCATCACCTCCTCCAGGAAGCCATCCCCACTGTCCTCCATCTGCTCTGGGAGCCATCGGCATACCACGGACACATGTCGTTCCCGGACACTCCCACACAGGCATGGGATGCACTGGCCAGAGGCACTCCCCACCAGAAAGGCCATCCTTAAACCATCCTTCAGAGTCACAAAAGCTTTCGAGGGCTCCCGTGGCCACTGGCCCAGAATCTAAGCTGCCAGCGGGCCTTTTCACAACCCTCAGGGAAAGCAGGAACACTCTTCACAGGGATCAGGCCGGGAGCCTGGAGGGTGCTGAATAGGGGGATACAGGCAGAAGCTCGGCCACAGCAAAGACGAAAAGCCTGCTAAAGCGTCAGGCTTCCTGTAGGACAGCAGCAGCAGCCGAACTCACCTGGCTACCCCATCCCTGGGGACCCTTAAAACTAAATAGGACCCAAGACCTTGGCATGAGGCTTAGCCTATAAGTGCAGGCAAAGTGGCTGAGCTATGGAGCCCCCAGGTTGGGGTAGGGGCCCCTGAGAATGAGGGGGTCCACGAGATCATCTTCGGGAATTGTTCCCTGGACCAGCTGATACTCCAGTCATCCTACTGGGCCTCAGACCCTTTGAACCTGCCGACTCAGCCCAGTCCTGTGCCGAGCAGACCCCCAAGATTTGCTCTCCTCTGGCCCTGCTGACCCACACCCCGCCTCAGTCTGTGGCCTGGCTGGCTCTGTAGCAGGACACTTGGCTCTCTTCGGGGTCTGGCCCAAAAGCGGCAAATTTTGATTTGCTTCCTGACAGTGAGACCACAGCCAGATCCCTGCTCTCGGAATCTGAGCCTTCACTGTTACATATTACAAATCCAGTTATTAAGGACTTTAACTTTTTTTTAATAACTCATCCCTGGGCTGGGTCTTCTTCAGAGCAGGCTGTGGGTTTTGGCCACAAAGTGCTCTCAATCAAGAGAAAGGGCTCCGTGCTGCTTCCCTGGACAGGACTCTGCTCCCCTTTCCAAATCGGCAGTCTTTCGCAACTGCAGCCAGAAGCAGGAGGCTGCCTGTCAGGCCTAATTACGGCCAGCTCACTTGGCGGACCCCACCTCGGTCTGGGAGCAAAAGGAAGTGAGGTAAGGGGCGCGGGGCCTGCGGATCCCACATCCTGACCCTGCGCTTCAAGTCCAAATTGCACTGAAAATGTCAAATGGTGTCCGCTCCCAGCCTGGGGATTCCCTGATGGCAGGAAGTGGCTGCCCTTTACCCAGTCCGTCTGACCAGGGCTCTCCTTCCTGTCTTTCTGCCCAGGCCTCTGCCCCTACTCATCCCTAGGACCCGCTCACAGATGTGTAGGAGGCTGTAAGGGAACGTGCTCCTCATCCCTCATGGCAAAGGATAGAGCCTTGCTTCCTCTGGAGGCAAACCTCCATCTTCTTCCAGAACCTAGGAATCCCCAACCCCACCAGCCCCTAAAGCAGCCAGGTCCTAAACTGGTGCTTGGCCCCTTGGGCCAAAGGCACGTTTCCTGTCTTCCTGCAACAATGTCTGGCTAATGCTACCTTCACCAGAAAGGCTTCCTTGACGACTCTGGCCCCTTATGAACATTTTATTCTTGAAAACACGCCATCTGGTACTCAGCCAGATGAGACTCTGTATTTCTGCCAGGAGGTCTGGGTGAATCCAGCCTCCAACAGGGCAGCAAGCCTCCTGGGGCCAAAATCATACCAGGATACAACCCACGCAGCTGTGGATCCACAGTGTGGGGAAGAAAACCCAGTCAGATCTCTGAATGGCAGACGCTCACTGGGGCACCAGGAACCCAGAAGGCTCTGGGGTACTTGTCCAGGGGCAGTCCTTCTCCTTCCCTCTGTCCCTGCCCACCTACTCCCAGCTACAGGCCACAGCTGTGAGGGTTCAGCTCACCTCTTCCAGGATTCCTGATGTATCCTGCACCTGGGCCACACCATGGGATAGTCCGCATCCAGAAGATTGGGGGGGGGGGGGGGAAGAGAGGAGGGGAGGGTAAAAGTTTACCATTAGTGATGAGGAGCACTAGCCTGGGGCAGAGATCCACAAACCAGATGTCATCCTAAGAGAAGCCAACAGAACCCACTTCCCATCAAGGGTAAGGGTGATATGCTTCCAGCCATGCCCTCCACATGGTCCCTGAGAAAGAAGGGGTGATGGGTGTCGATGCAGAGACTGGTGCGAGAGGCCAAAGCATAAACCTCCAGCTCAGGCATCTCTAGAAGGGACAGGAGAAAGGAAAATGACAGATGGTGGGAAGGGTCCCAGACCCTGTGCAGCAGCCCCAGGAAGCAGACAGGCTGGACACCCTGGAGCTGCTGTTTCTACTGGAGCATGTGGACTTGGAGAGGCAAGAAGAAACAGCCCAGATCCCCAGGGACTGGCAGGCCTGAGGGCGGGAGCTTGGGCTGGACAGGAGAGGGAGAAGGAAAAAGACTAGAGGGGTGGGGGGCAGAAGCAGAGGGTAGAGTTGGGGGCAGGGGGCAAAGGACAGCCTGCAGGGTAAGAACTGTCTGCAAATCGCACAGGCTACCTCATAAGCAGAGAGGCATCCAAACGGAGCCTGCTTCTCAAAGCCGCAGCTGAGCCTGGCGGAGAATAGTACTTCCTGAATCGCATAAGCAGGGGTACCAGTAAAGGGTCTGCATTTTCTACCACGACCCCCAGAAGAAGAAGGGGGAGCAGGAATAAACTCGCCACCACTAGCAGAGGGAGGAAAACTGCATCAGGGTGGAAATGAGGAGTTGGGGAAGAGTCTAAATCACAGCTTCAGGAACTCAAGCGTGCGTCGGAATCCCTTGGGGGCTTAGTCACACACAGGTTCCTGCGCTGCACCCTCAGGGTTCCCTTTAGTAGGTTTGAAGTGGGACCCACGAATCGGCATTTCTTACATTATCCCAGGTGAGACTGCGGTGAACACCACTGGGCTGAGCCGACAGTTTTCAGCCCTGGCTGCACATTAAAATCCCCTGGACAGCATGGAAGGATACCGGTGCCTGGGCCACTCCCCCAAGAGATTGTATTCTGTTTGGTCTGGGGTGCAGCCTGAGCATTGCTGATTTCTAAAGCTGCCCAAGGGATTCTTTTTTTGTTTGTTTGTTTAATGTTTATTTATTTTGAGAGACAGAATGAGCACGAGTGGGGGAGGGGCAGAGGGAGAGAGGGAGAGAGAATCCCAAGCAGGCTCCGTGCTGTCAGCACAGAGCCTGACGCAGGATTTAAACCCAGGAACTGCTAGATCATGACGCAAGCTGAAATCAGGAGTCAGATGCTCAACCAACTGAGCCACCCACAGCCCCCAGAAGGGGGTTTTGCTTCCCCATCAGGAAATAGAACCCTGGTCTCCCACGTGATAGAGAGGGATACTCAACACTCTACTAATGAAGATGTTTATTTTTGAGAGAGAGAGAGCACGTGCTCAAGTGGTGGCGGGCAGAGAGGGAGGGAGACAAAGGATCTGAAGCAGGTTGTATGCCAATGTCAGTGCACCGCCTGATGCAGGGCTCGATGCAGGGCTCAAACTCACAAACTGTGAGATCATGACCTGAGCCAAAGTCGGATGCTTAACTGACTGGGCCACCCAGGCACCGTATCTAAAGCTGCCCAAGGGATCCTAATATGCCTACTGCTGAGAGCCACTGGGCTGGGTGACCGTGAGGTCATTTCATTCAGAGAGTCTGTGATTCTTGGACTTCTCAGGGAAGAAGGGCAAGAAAGGCCAGAGCTGGGCAGAGACCCCACCCACTGCCCACCTTGCCCCTGTGGTCCCACCAGGGCCTTCCCCTGCTTGAAGGCAGGACCGTAATCGTGTATGCCTGATAGCACTTCCTGACCCCGCAGGGACTGCAAACCAGGAGGCTGGCAGTCAGTTAAAGAAGAAAAGGTAAGGGGCATCTGGGTGGCTCAGTCAGTTAAGCATCCGATTTCGGCTCAGGTCATGATCTCGCGTTCTGTGGGTTCAAGCCCCGCGTTGGGCTCTGTGCTGACAGTTGGAGCCTGGAGCCTGCTCTGGATTCTGTCTCCCTCTCTCTCTGCCCCTCTCCTGCTCATGCTCACTCTCTCTCTCTCAAAAATAAACATTCAAAAAAAATTAAAAAATAAAATAAAAAAGAAGAAGAAGAAGAAAGGGTAAAAGCAAGACTTACCTCAAAACCAGGAATATGGTGGATGGCCGGCTAGGGTGCAGAAAAAAGAGAGCTTTTAGTCAGGTGCCTTTCACCCAAGGCCCCATCACCCCCTCCTTTCTGCCCTGGCCAGGCAGACACATTTCCAACTGCAAAATGACACTCGTGGAATAGGTCAGTGATAAGGCAGCGCAGGGGTTTGCAGACTTATTTGGAGGACTAGGGACTCCTCAGAGGAAGCTGGAAGTGATGGGCGACTGCACGGGGAAGCCAGACGCCTCACCCAGAGTAGCCCGATTTCTCTCTGGCTGACACAGGGAGGTTCACATTGCAGTCAGAGCAAGTTTAGAGATATGGCTCTAAACCAAATGCCTTATTTCACAGCAGGGAAGTGGCCGGCCCTGGGTCACACAGCGAGGCCCTGGACGAGGCAGCACTAGAACAGAAGTCCTGCCCGGACCCTTCCATGGAGATGCCCCCATCACAATTAAGCTTCCCCAAACCAGATCACAGAGGTCCTACTCCCAGAAACCATATCGACTTATGACCCAGGGAAAAATATATCCAATGGCCAGAAGATTCAAACATTCGAACACAGTCCAGGTTCCAACATTCTCCCCAATAGTTAGATCATGTCATGCTTTGGGGTTTAGAAAAGATGGGCAAAACCCGTCCTCAGCAGGTGGCCTGACAGCAGGTGGCTGTTGGGTGTTCCCCACTGAGTTCAGGTCCCTGGTCGGGGAAGAAGGATGTATTGCAGCCCCTCTCCTCCACTGGGGCATCCTCTCCCTGTGCCCCCCAACATTCCCCCACTAGGTACTCCCTGCCTGGGCCTCCTGGATCCAGGCATGAACCAGCCTCACCTTCTCTCTCTGGATGAGCTCAAAAGAGGCCAGCAGCTCACCCGCTGGCTGGCTGCCCCTAATCAACGGGAACCAGGCCAGCCGGGGCATCCGTTCCAGACTTGGCTGACAGATGCAGCGTCCCATGAACTCGTCGGCACCCTAGACCCGGCATGGAGAAAGAAGAGTCAGCATCTCCCAGTCCGGGGCTCTGGGTGGCCTCAGAGCAATCACCAGACCTACATCTGGCCTCCTGAACTAGAAAGGGACTCAGGAGTCAGGGCAGCCCCCTGGTGCAGAATGGTGAGCTCTGCCCCCCTTAAAAGAATGTGGGGACAGTATGCAAGTGGCCTCCTGCCACTGTTGCTAGATTTGAATTCCCATCACGGTCGAATATCCCTCTAACTAGCCTTCACCTTGATTTCATTTAATCAAGCTCTGAGCCCATTAGAGACCAGGGTGGCACTAACATTTCTCCAATGCCCTCAGCAGAGTAGGGATTCGACCTTTCCAAGGGCTTTTGCCTCTCCTTTAAATTCCCCATTTCCAGCTGGGGAAACGGTGATCACTCATCAAGTTAAATGAGTCTTATTAAAATGATGTTTTCATCTTATCATCCCTCTGCTCAGGCACCATCCATGGCTCCCACTCCCTAGAGAATAGAGCCCACATCTCCTCCCAGCATGGAAGGCTCCTCATGGAGCCTGCTTGCCTCTGCTGCCCTGCCTCGTTCTCTCTGCACATCCCCCACTCCAGTCTGCTGGCCTCTGCTGCCCTCTCAGCCCCTGGCCTTCACATGGGCCATCTCCCCTGGCCGTACTGCCCTCTGCCCTTCTAAGCCGTCACCCACAGCCCTGCCCAAGCTTGGCCCTCTGGCGTGGTCCTCTGTGACCTCACTGGCCTGTGATTCTGGCCTTGTGATCAACTTCCCCAAGGGGACAGTGGCAGGACCTGGGTCTTGGCCAGAGGGTATGGCAGCTCTCACAAGCCCTAGTGCCTTGCCCAAGGCCCTCATCTGGAAAGACCCAGAGTGGAATTGGAAGCCACTGCCTGCAGTCACACCACTGCTGGGGACGTCCCGAAGAGCCATACCAGAGTGGCCACCAGCTCCTGCATGGACGCCCACACAGCAGGTGATAGCCCAGCACCAACCTCTCAGCATGAACAGCAGCCAGAGGCTGGGAGTGGTCCTGGAGGCCCCTCTGGCCCTGGTGTTGCCCCGTTAGCTGCTGGGTCATGGAGAGGTTGTGGGGAGGGGATCCGGGGCAGCCAGACCAGCAGGAGCTCGAGGCAATGGGTATTCACCAACAGGTACGGAGTTATTTGACTATGTTAACAATGCACACAGCCTCTGCTCTCCCCCAGGACCCTGGAGCCCCACACCCAGAAGCCATGGCTCTTCTCCCCCGGTGAGATCCCTCCCAGGCACTGGTCTGCAGGGGAGAGGCAAGGTCAGAGTAACATTGTAAAAGAGGAGGTGGGATGCTATTGGAAGAAAGTGTCTGTGTGCTGCCGGCCTCCTGGCCAGCCCTGCTCTAGCACTTGCACCTGCTCCTCTGCCTTGTCCCCCCGCCCAGCACATCCCGGTCCTCCTCCCTCCCTCCTCTCCCTGCCCCAAAGGTGCCAGGCCCTGTGCTCTTTCCCAAACAGTCCCAAACAGACTCTTCCTCCAGTTGCTCATTCCCCTCGCTGAGCCAAGGGAAGTGCTCGCAGGTGGGCTTCCCCAGCCCAGGCCCGCGTTGCCCACTGCGAGTGGGCCCCCTCCACCTGGTGGGACACCTTAAACAGCATCACCTTGCCCCACCCCCTGCTGACCACACCCTCCCAGAGCATCTGACATCCAGCCATGGCAACTCTTTCTGGAAACATCTTCCGAACCCTTCCCCTCCCCTTTTATCCGCGGCCACCCCACCAACCCAGGCCGGACCTCTCTGCTACGCACGCTGTCAGCCAGCCCAGTCTCTCCCTTTTCTCTTTTTTTTAAAATGTTGCTCGGCCCCGTCACTCCCTGCCTACCCTGGCCTCATACTCCTTTCTCCTTCCTCCCAGCCTGCCCTCTGCTCTCCTCAGTCTCCCCCTGCCCCACACCGTGCTGCAATGCCCCTGTGCCTTGCCGCAACACCCCAATCACATTTCCTTCAGGGCCTAGGTCTGCCCCACGGCCTTCCCTCACATTCCAGCCCAGGGCTGCCTCTCCCTCCCGGGAACCTTCTAGAGCTGCACTGCCCAGTACCTGTGGCTATTTAAATTTGAAGCTTAATTAATTAAAACTGAAAGTTAAAATTCAGTTTCTCAGTTGCACTAGTCACTTTCACTGCTCGATCACCATGGGCGTCGAGGGGCTCGCATTCTGAACGGACAGCCGTAGAGCATTCCCAGCATCGCAGGAGGTTCTGTTGGACAGCTCTGGAGGGCCCTGCCTGTGCTACTGGAGGATTCCCTGCTCTGTGGGTGATTCTCGGCTCCCACCTAGACTGGGAACCCCAAGTGCAGAGCCACTCAGCCTAGCACACAAATGCCTGATAAACGTTTGTGGAGTCAATGCAGCTCTCAGATGGGGACAAGGAACTGGCCTGGGATCTTACAAGCAGGTTAGAGGCAGAGAAAGCCTGACCCCCAGCCAAACACCCTTTCCAGTTCCATCCCCTGTGTCTGCCACCGGCACAGCACATGTGTGAGCAATCCAATTTTAATTACTCTAGAATATTTTTAACTGCCCTGGAGGCTGTGGGGTCAGGGAAGAGGCCACCTGGCTGGGTAGCCCTCACAGTGGTGTCTCCCCCTGACTCCTGCAGGGCGTGGGCAGTGAGGGGACGAGGGAGGAAGGTAAGCAGACTCACGTAGGTGTCATGGTCATACAGCTCCACCACAATGCTGGGCGGTTGCTCGGCGATGCCAGCTGGCTCACCAAAGATCTCAATCTCATAGAAGATGAGTGTCTGGTCCCAGGTAGGGTTCAGAGTGTTCTTCGCCACCACGGTCTTCTGGCTCTGGTGCAGGAAGGAGACGATGGCGTAGGGATCTGTGTGGGCCGGGCACAGGGAAGGGAGGCAGGACACAGCAGAGACCGTGAGAGTCGCCCGCTCAGGAGTCACGCGGACCCCAAAGCTGGAGCAGAGTCATGGCCGCCGTGCTGCAGCAAAAACCTACAGGTGGGAGCCCACTTCCCCAGGGCCCCTCACCTAGGTCTCTGTAAGGCCAGCTGGTGGGACACAATGGGGAAATAGAGACAAGGTCCAGGAGAGCAGGCCAGAGATCCAAAGAACTCCCCTACTGGACTCCTCCCTGGGCTGGCTGCCGGAGGCCAGGCCCAGCTAGAGGAAGCAAGTGCCCAGATGATGCATTCATTCCTTCATCCAGCAAGCATTTATTGAATGGCTTCTACATGCCAGGCCAGGAACTAGGTGCTAGGGGCTGAGAATACATACAATTGAAGCAAAAACATAATCCATGCAAGCAACCATAAAACCACAATCCTGGTCAGCACTTTGAAGAGTGCATATAAGGTGCGGGGGCATGTGTGAGACAGTGTGAGAGAAGGGCCTATCTTCCTCAAGAAAGGGAGAGCAGACCAGAGATGTCGGTGCCATCAGACCGGGGTGCCTAGGCCTGCATTTCAGCAAGCCCTCTCTGGTGGCCACACAGCCTGGAGGGAGCAGGGACATCAGTTATGAGGTCTCTGTGAGCATGGGTGATAGTGATGCTTAGATGGGCAAGGACACCAGAGGGAAGCACATGGGCTCATAAGCTGTTTAGCAGTAGGTGGGGTTCAGAGGAGCCCTGCGATCCCTGCAGCTCCCTGCTGCCCCAGACTATTTTGCAGTCTTCCAGCCCCAGGCATGCTGGCTGGGGACCCGTGTGCTGGCAATTCCCCCTGCCTGCTTCCAAAGGGAAGTTGGTGTTACTAGAGAAGATCCTACGGCAGTGGCTCTAAAATGTGAGCATACAGCAGAATTACCCGGAAGGCTTCCCCAGACTGCTGGGCCCCACCCCCAGAGACGTATTCCTCAGGTCTGGGGTGGGGCCTGAGAATTTGCATTTCTAACAAGTTTCCAGGAGTACTGATGTGGTGGTCTTCCAGGGCCACACTTTGGAAACCAGTGAAAGAGAAAGTCCTACGGAACTGAATGCGTGTAACTTGGGACAGGGGCAGAGGGCCCAGAGGTGGAGCTCCTCCAACTTCTCCAATTAGGATGTCAGACTTGGTGCAGGGTCCAGTTTGCTGCCATTTTGTAAGACCCAGAGTACCAGGCATTTGCACAGGAAAGTCTGGAGATGCAGGAAGCTGGCAGTTGGATGCTAGATGTCTGGGAGGGCTGAGCCCAAATGCTCTCACACGTGCCTTATACCCTTGGCACCTGCTCCAGCCTGCAGCATCCTGCATCCTCTGAGCCTCACAGTTTAGCCCCAGCGGTGCTCTAACCCCCATGTGACCTCAAGAGACCCTCAGCACTAGAGGTCCGGTGCTGGGAGGTCCAGCTATAATGCTGGGGCTGAGATGGGGAGAAAGCACTTCCTCACAAAGGGAAGGGAAGCAGGATAGGTTCCTTGGCCATAAGGAGTCCAAGTGGCACACTATGGCCATTGTGCAGGAGGTGACAGAGAGTGACCGTAGAAGAGGTGAAAGACTGGGATGGAGAGGGGGAGGACTCCCATCAAGAGATGAGGAGAGTAGGATCCAAGATTCTGGCTGTTGGCCGATGGGCTAGTTTTAAGGGTGGGGGAGATCCAACTTAGGAGGCAGAAGCCACGGGCACTCATTGGCTGAATAATGCTGGGTTGGGCTAACAGGAGGGAGCCACCCACACGGAACCAGACTTTAAGCACAAAATCACAGTGCAGTCAAGCCTGGAGGGCTTCCCGAAGGAAACTGGTTGTGAACTTGATCCTGTGGGTAGAAGAGGGCAATGCAAGGCCCTTGACAGGGGAAGGGACAGAGGAGACATGCCCACCCATCCTGCCACCGCTACCTGGTGGAAGCCTCCCTGGCATGGGGCTCCCCCTTCCGTGCACCGGCCCTGGCAGGGTGGGCCCCAAGCACTTCCCCTCCTGCCCCTGGCAGGGCCCAGCGGCGTCTGTGCATTTAATGAAACCGTCTGGCTGTGATACCATCAGTTCCAAGCTCGGCAGAGAACCTCTCCCTGGTTCCAGTAAGGGAAAGAGGGAGCGTTCTGATAAATAAAACCATATTAGAGAGCCGGCGAAAAAGCCCCTTTTGTTCCCACCCCCCGTGCTTCCCAACGCTTTATTTTTATAAGCGCGAGGGCCCCAGACCGACCGCGTTTACACAAAGATCACAATTGCACATTGTAGCGGCTGTGCACGCTGTGTTGGTGTTGCCAGCACCCCCCACGCTGCCCCCCCCCCCCCCAGCAGGCCGACTCCTTCCAGCAGCCCCAGCAGCGCAAGCAATGAGCTCAGCTCTGGGGGAACAGGGAGGGGGTGGCTTTCAAACAAAAATCACCCAGACCCACACACGCGCCCCACCCGCCCATGGGAGGAAAAAACACACAACAAAGGCATTGTAAAGAGCAGGCCTGGAGGCCTGGGGCCTCAGACACTGGGCTACTGTGTGCTGGGGCCTGGCTTCTCCCCCCACAGGGCCCAGCCCCTCCAAAAAAAAGAAACAAGGCAGGCGGGGGTGTTGCTGAAGCAAGGTGGTCAGATGAGGGAAGGCCAGACAACCGCACAGACACATCCCTCTTCCAGGAAAGCCAAGAGGAAGGAGAAGCAGATCCCCAAGGGGAGGTGGAAGAGAAGATAAGGGGCTGGTTCTTCTCGGTCGGCCCCAGCCTAGCCCTCTCCCCAGGGCCACTCCCATAAAAGAGGGTCGGCATTGGCCCCCAGGCCTCACCCCCCAACCCACACGGAGCTGAAATGGAAAGTGGCTGGATCTGAGCTCTCTAAGCACCATTAACTGTCCCAGGAAGCTCCAGCCATGAACACACATGGTTCTACTGGGCACCATCACCTAGAGGGGCCCCAGGCAGGTGGTTCTTTTGCTGGACCTAGAGCCCTGCACCTGAGCTCTGCTGCTCAGACCTTCCTAGAGCCTTCCCAAACCTTTACAGTACACTAAGCTTTCCTCATAGGCCCTGCCACCTTCCCAGCTCAGATCACCAGAATGGGGGACAGGGCAGGTGGCATCATCCTACTTGTCCCCATGAAGACTAGGTTACTAGCCCATGCTCAAACGTGACGAGGGCCAGACCCCCTGACTCCTAGTCTAGTGTTCCTTCCACTTTTCACTTAAGGGTTAAAAGAACCCTTAAGAGAGAGGGGAGTAGATCACAAATAAGGCAGTGCAAATGAAAACTATAGTATAGCAATATTTTCCCTATTAAGTTAAGAAAAATTGTTCAGAATTATAAAACCCAGTGCTGGCAAATATTTGATGAAATAGGTACTCTCCTTTACTGCTGGAAGCAATTCAGGAAAGCAACTGGGCATTATGCCCTAAAACACATAAAACTGTTTATATTTTGTTTCCTATATTCCTGGGAATCATCCAAATTAACCAAAAAGCTATATGTAGAGAGATGTTCATTCCAGCATTATTTGTAATCCATCATTCATACAATATACAATTTCTGACTGCCCAGCACGTGGTAGGTAAGCGCAGCACTAGGAAAACGAACATAAATGAGATGCAATCTAGGCTCTTAGGATCATGACTATGGTCGGAAATGGTGACCACACAACAGAGTCCAAGGTGATGTGCAACTTAATAGGGGAATGTATAAGGTGCTGCTGGTGGGGGACAGCCCACGTAGCCTGGTGGCATCAGGTCAGTCTTCTCAAAGGAGGTCTCCCACCATGAGTCTCAAGAAGGAAGAATAACCACGGCAGACCAAGGAAGAGGGGGCATTCTAGACATCCAGCGTGGCATACGCAAAGACACCAAAGAGCATGGGCATTTGGGAAACAGCAGGAACTGGTCTGGCTGAGGAGGGCCAGCCCAGGGCAGTGGGGATAAAAGAGGAAGGAGGAAGCGAGGCAGCTCACAAAGGTCCCAGATCCAAGCTGAGCAATTTGGACTGAATCCTGTAGATCAGGGTTTCCCAAAATGTGTTCTTCGTAAATTCGAGTTCCCTGGGGAGCTAATGAGTGCTTAAACAAGTCAAACAGGCTCCTTTCCTGCAGCCATTTCAGAACCTCTCAATGCCACTGTGCATCGTAAATCTTCAAGTGTGTAGTGTTTCCCAGTCTCCCTTGCTCAGGGACCCTTTTTAAGTGGAGCATTTCACAAGCCTCCAATGCACTTTGGAAAACAGCTCCGTAAGCTCAACGGGAGAACTCCCCTAGCCGGAGCCAACCTGACAGAAAGCTGCGCTTCAGGAGGAGGTGGGCCATGACTGGGGTCCAGACACAGTAAGCCCCAAAGCAAGAGCTCTCCAGCCCCACCCAAGACAGAGTCTGGATCTGGGTGAAAACTAAGCACCGGTCCCCACGGAGGTGAACTCAGCTGTGGGGCAGCCATGGATCATCAGACCTCATTGCGGCCTGCCCTGGAGCAGCACCTCTCAGGACCACCTGCCTGCCACACATCTTTGATCTACCAGGAGCCATGAGGCCAACAAAGAGGGCACAGGACCTTCTGCTTTCTTAAGAAACCCCACTCTGGTAAATTAATAACCTGGCATCTGGTCTACCTACCCTCCCTGATTTGCTTGGTAAAAACCAAGTCAGGCCACCTCAGCCCAGTGACCAGCGAGATCCTCAAAGAGGAGTGTCTGATTCCCCCATGCTAAGGACCATCTTCTGATACGTGGTGACCTCACAACAGAGCTGCCCACGGGGTGTCTGTCTTGGCGGGAGATCTGTAAGCAGAGCTTATGGCTCGCTCAAACCCCAGCCAAGGTGCCCAGCTGGAGGAGAGAGCAAATCAGAATTCCCTGGGGAACAGTTTGGCAAATGAGACAGCTTCTGTCCTGATTCCTTTTGAGAAACACCATTCTACACTGAAGAGCAGTTCCGCTCAGGCTGCAGCGTAAGGAAGCGATGCTGCCCGCTAGATACAGCGTTGAGGACATGTGATTTCTAAGTCCTCCAGAGTCATATCTTTCCCAGTCAAACTGAATTCAGTGCACAGTATAGATGCTCACCAAGCAGGGGCGATCCCAACCCAATATCAAAGCGAAGTCACTTGAGTTAAGCATCATTTTACATTTTTTAATGCCTAATTGCTACACAGGTCACACACGCTCACAACCACAAGCCACACACGTCCTTCTAGTGCCTGGAGAATCAATGCTGGCTATATATTCAAACCCCACTGGAGGTGGAATCCTCATGCAGCCTGGGCAGAACATCACAAGCCTCCTTTTCCTGCCTGGGTTTAATATTATTCAACAAGTATTTCCTGGGCAGTTCCTGTGTGTCCCCCCAAACCCCTCGGCCAGAGAGAGAAGGAAGCAGACACAGCGCCCCCCCCCCTTTGGGCAGCCCCAAGGCCCACCCCTCAGGGCACAAGCAGAGAGTACAGCTCAGGGCCATGGGAGCCCGGCAGTGCAGGAAAGGCCTAGAGCACCACAGGTCACAGTCGATGGAGTACTTCTGGAGGAGAGCCCTCTCTGCCCCAGACACATGGCAGGCAGGCTGAGGGTGATACCGGTGACAGACACTGCGCTAGACCCTCCCCTGGCCCCAGACATTCTGGATTCACACATGAGTTTCCTCCACAAAATGCCAGCCGGTGGCCACGCACAGCCTCCGGCCGCCAGCCGCCCCAGGGTCAGTGCCAGGGGAGAAATTGCTTTGGTTTAGGGTTTGGGAGTGAAAATAAACACTCTGGGTTTTATAGGTTCACCCATGTTGGCTGCTGTTTTCCTTTCCAGCAGCTGGTCAATCAGGCCTTTCATTCAGAAGCCAGCGGCCTCTGAGGAAGCCCTGGGCAGTGCCCTCAAAGCTCAAGGGATGTTTATTTGGGGGAGGGGGTGGGACTGGGATGGAAAGTGTGACATCTCCCACAGACCAGCACCAGGCTGACCTGCCTGTGGTCCCCAGGGTGCATGCTGCCTCCTAGAGGGTTCCTTAGGAGGGGCTCCCTCCCTGCAGGGGCCTCGGCCAGCCTAACCCACAGAGGACGAGGGCTCCCCCTCCTTGCCACATGCCCACACAAGCCTGCCGCCTGCACCCCCATCTCTCATGCCCCCCTCAAGGAGGAAGAAGCAAGACTGTAGATTAGCCCACCTCTTTTCTCTGGGCTACATTCCAATTGTCAGCAAGCATCCTGGCAGGTTCCCAACAAGGGGCAATTGCATATCTGCTCCTAGCCCGCCAGTCCCTGCGTGTTAGTTTTGCATGTGCTTTTCAGAGGGCACCCTCAGGACCCCGGGCCCAAAGCACAGAAGAGAAATTGCCCCATCCACCGTGTGCCTGGCTGCACAGGGCTGGAAAACAGGTCACCGAGAGGACAAAATGCGAGGAAACACAGCTGCTAGGGGTGAGGGATGAGAGTGGGCCCCCATGGGGGGAGGAGCAGGGCCAGGAGGAGGACAGGCAGGTGGCTATAGGCTGCAGTGCCTTTCTAGGAACAGAGTCACTCTCATAGAAGAACTCAGTTCTACTCAATTAAGCAGTAAGCTTTTGGAGGGTGGTAAGTCACTTGTCAGCTATTTTCACTCAAGCAATTTAGTTAAGCATCTCAGTCTCAGTTTTCTTCATCTATAAAATGGAGATATGAAATACCCACTTCAGAGGAGAGTTGTAAGGGTTACATGAAATAATGCCAGTAAAATGCCTAGGCTTGTCGTGAGCACTCAGTAAAAGTATTCACTCTTTAGCTACCAATGCTGCAGGTTCAAAGGCAAAGATAAAGCCCCTTCCTAGAGATGTTCACAATCATAGTGAGAAAGATAGATGTCAACTGATCTATGCAGTGGTCAGGGCTCTGAGAGATGTGTTGGTGGGGAGCTGGCCAAGTGTTGAGGAAGGAACAACCAGCTCAGCTCAGGGAAAAGTCAGAGCATCTGGGCTGCGTCTTAAAGAATGAGTAGGTGTTTGCAGGGTTCAAGATAGAGGGAATACATCTAGGCAGAGAGAACACTGAGTACAAAGGTCGGGAATGTGGAAAAGCTCAACAAATGTTGACAAAAGCTGGCGAGGCCAGAACTAGTGGTTAAAGGTAAAATAGGGAAAGGTTAAAGGCAAGGTCCACAGGGGTCAGGTCAACAAAGGAGCTGTCTGCCAGGCTAAGAGCTGGGGATTTCTCTCTCAGTGTCTAGAGTTGAAATCAGAGCAGTGACATGACCAGATCTGTCTGAGGCAGTGTGGAAAGTGGCAGGGAGACCATGAGTTGCCCAGCGTGTCCAGAGAAGAAGGGGCGAGGCCAGTCCTCAGGAACATCTCCAAGAGAAATTCAGAAGCCAGAATCAACAGGACCGGATGACTGATGATTTGCAAACTGATGGATAATAGACACATGCTGATGTGATGCCAGGACCAAGATAGGCAACAAAGGGATCAGGGGAGGAGGGCACATGGAGTTCAGTTTGGACAGGATGAACTGAGGAGCCGCTGAGGCATCCAGGGAGAGATACTTAAGATGTGACTGGACATCAGGGGCGCCTATCAACTAAAAGCCTAGAAGCTTCCCTGACATGAGTGGTCCATGAAGCCAGGGAAGGTGAGGGGACCCCAGTGCCCAGAGAAGAGGACACAGACCATCAGGACCATCAGACTGAGAGGGCCACGAAGCTGAGAAGGAGCAGGTAGAGTAGTAAGAGGCTGAAGAAGACCTAGGAGAAAGAAGTATCCCTGGGGGTCAAGGCCAGAGGGACTTCCAGAAGGAAACGATGGTCAATAAAGCCAAACCCTGCAGAAGGGTCAAGCAGGCCACCTGACAACCAGAAAGCCATAGTGACCCTGGCAGCCACCTCCACAAATCCAACAAACACAGCTAAAGCCCCCACCCATAGACAAAGCCCCAGGGCCATGTTTCCTATGGTCCAAAGGTCTGATGGCTCAACTCCTAACCCTCAATCCCTGGTCCCTGGCTCCCCTCCCACCTACCAGAAAAAGAGTCCTTGTCCATCGAGGGCAGGTCCCGGGCCTGGTACATGTAGCAGCGTAGGTGGTAGCGGTTCCCATCTACACCAAGGAAAAACCAGAGATGCCAAGTGAGGGGCTAGGAGTGGCTAAGAGGGGGAGCTGGGGCGAGGGTAGAGTCTACCCCTAGGAGGGGCCACAGATGAAGGGTCTGAGCAATAGAAATGACACACGTCACACTCTGCGGGAGTGAGCCCCCCACAGGATCAGAACAGACTACAGCTCAAAGGTAGACACCTAAGTGCCATGTTCTTGGGCCTAGTGAGAAGTGGTGAGGGGGGATGGAGGAGAAGGAGGAGGAAAGGCCAAATAAATGATGGGGACAGCCAGAATGCACAGGGCCTTGAATGCCTGATTCCAAGCTTTGAGTTGATGCACACGCCACACGTAGATAGATGTGTGCATGTGTTCACAGATGCCTGCACACACACACACACCCCAAAAGATACTGACCCACCACAGAGCACATAGACTCGATTCTCCCTAGCCCCCCATATACACTGGACCATATAACCCCATACAAACAAGCACAAGGTTACACATCCATCCATATCACCCCTGTAGACACCCCCAAGCATCACTTACAATCAAAGATGCAGGAAATCGTGGGTCTGTTCACACCAAAGCTCAAGGTGGACACGGACATGGAATCTTCACTCTTGTCGTCCACCACGCCGCCCTGGAGACACAGAGCTGGTCATGGCTGATTCTGACCCCAGAGCCTGGGAGTGGCAGGGAGACTGGCCCGGGTCAGGAGACCTCTAGCCACTCTTCGGATGCTGAGAGCTGGGCCATCAGCCTCTAATTTTACTCTAGGGTAGCACATCCTCCTACAGCATCCCCAGACTCCAATGTCAAGTCCACAGGGAAATTGTTCTCTCTCTCTCTCTCTCTCTCTCTCTCTCTCTCTCTCTCTCTCTCTCTCTTCAATGGAGACTAGACTCAGAATGGAATTTTGAGTTATTCCCACCCAAAAGGTTAGAGTCTGATAGAAGGAAGGACTCCAAGGGAGAGAATCCAGTGGGGATTTCCCCAGTGGGATGAGTTAAGAGAAGCCAAAGTCTGGAGGGCCCGGTCCACCATCTCTGTCCACCCCCTACATATTTGGACACCGGGTCCTAGCTCTGGGAGAGGCTACACCGCATCATCACCACCTCTCAACCAGCTCCCCCTGAGCCGAGGGTGAAAGAGAGTGCAGGTTGAGGCCAGGACAGGCACAGGAGCAGGAGGCTGACTCAGAAGCCAGTCTGCAGTTTACTGTACATAAAGTTAGTCAGTCAGCCCCTCACTTTGTCCTTGTTAGCACTGGGCTCTAACCACTGGGCCACGCACCAGCTTCCTTGGACCAGATGCCCACCTCCCTGATGCATCCAGGGCCACCTCTGCCACCCTGCAGCCTCTCACTGGGGTCCTGAATGGTTTGGGGAACTCGTAGACCAAGCAGGACCTCCCCCTCAGTGACAGAGATACAGTGGCCTGCTTCCTGTGATCACAACTTCAACACAAGCTCTAGAACCAGACTGCTGGAGCTCCAATTCTGGTCCTGTCACTTATCGGCTGTTTGACTTTGGGCAGCTTGCTTAATCTCTCTGAACCAGTCTCTCTGTAAATTTGGAATAATTCTACAGTATCTAGCTCAGAGAGCTGCTGTCATTGTTAAGGAAATACATTACATATTGTTCTTAGCACAGCTCCTGGCACATAATAAATGCTCAACCGATGTTTGCCATTAATGATCTTATGAGAGAAATGAGGCACAGGTGGGACAAAGGCAGGGTAGTCATAAACTATAAAGTTTGCAATTATACTCGGGGGTGGTTCATATACCTCATATTTGTTCAAAATTATTCCAGGAGCTGGAAAAGTGGACATTTCAGGAGCCACAGCCCTGGGTAGAAATCAAAAGCAATCAATCAAGCAATCAATCTCTCAACACACACACACACACACACACACACACACACACACACACACTCACACACACACACTCACACACACACACAGACACACACACACACAGGGGAGCAGGATAACAGGGAGGGGTGTCATGCTACAGACAGGGAAAGACCCAAAGGCCACCATGCCTGAATCCTTCCCTCCTGAGCAGGTGTGGACCCCAGGCATCCTGGGCTCCCAACAGAAAAGGCATTTGGCCCGGCGATGTTACACTGGCCTCCCGCCAGGGCATGTACCAAGTCCAGCAACTAGTGGCTCCCAGTTTCAGGATCTGCAAGGCCGCACACAGGGCTGGACCTGGGGGGGGGGGGGGGGGGGGCGCGCCGGCAGGCCACCCCGGGCGTGAGGTGCGGGATGCCAAGGAAAGCAGTTCAGAACAGGGCTTGGCCAGCCCCCCGTGCAACAGCCATAGTCCGTGCCACCCAGGGCACCTTGGTGGGGCGAGAGGGGGTTCAGCTGGAGGCAGGGTGGAAGGCCCAGACCCCTGTAGCCCCTCCACCTCAGCCTGCAATGCACTGTGCCCCCCACGGGTAGGATGCTAAGGTGAGTGAAGGGAGGGAGGCTGGCTCTGACCCCACCCCCCCCAGCCCTATAATTTCTTCACTCCCTCTCAGTACCTACAGGGACCTCCGTGCTCGCGGATCGCTGCCAGTGCACATCCCCACTCACCTCACGCCTCCTCCAGATGGCTCCCCTAGCCTCCCCTCAGCATCACTCCCACCAAGAGGCCTCTGTCTGGGGCTTTGGCAGCAATTTCTGGGTCTCTGTCCAAGGGCAGTCTGCCCTCCTGTGATCAGAAAAGGTGTCCCCCTCCCTGGGATTTCCATGTGGGCGGGCGCCAGGTAGCTCAGGCCTAGCTCAGTGCTTGGCCCACAGCAGGCCCTGGCCCTGAGAAATAATGTCCTTCAGAGGGAGGAACCAGTGTCCCCTTGGGGCATACCCCTCACACTGCCTGGGCTTCTCCACCTGTCCTGCCTCCAGAGTGGGGATCCACAGGGTCCTCGGCCACCCCCCAACCCTTTAGCCTACCTCCCAAGTGCAGACCTGCCTCTTCCTTCCCTTCCCCCCCCCACCCCCAGCTCAAAATGACAGATAGGGATTGCTGAGAAGAAGCTGGGAGAACGAGGAGCCAGGCTGAGGGACACCCAGTAAGTTCGGTCCCTCCCAGCAGAGCCCTGGCCCTGCGGCCACCCTGGTTCCCAGCCTGGGCAGAATTCTACCCATCCCACTGGCCAACGTCTTTACATCCTCTAGCCCACTGACCTTCCCAGGGTGCTCTGCACGCATCCTCTTCAGGCCCTGGGAGCAGAGAGAGGCCAACTTTCCCCCAGCCAGCCCAGACGTGGCCTCTGAATTGAGTCTCCAGCAGTCTGGACACTCCCAGACACCCCCATCCCTGATGATTTCCACGCTCAAACCAGCTGAGACCCTCTGGGGGCCCCTTCCTTGTCCCCAGGCCTCTTGCACATAAGTCTTTCTGCCCCTTTCTTTTCCTTCTTTTTCCTTGGGTGGCCAGCCTCATCCTCAAGGTCACCCTGCCAGGATGAGTCAAGCACCCCTCCCATGTGCTTCCATGGCACCCTGGATCTAGCACCCCCCCATCTACCCATCTCCTCCCACTGAGACCTCTGTGAGGATTCTGTCATACACCCGGCACACCTCACACACAGCAGGTGCTCAAGACAGACCTGGAAAGCAAGTAAGTGAACACATGAATGCAGACACCTCAGGAGACAGCAACAGAGTGAGCTCTGGAGAGAGCTTATGAAGAAGGCCGGCCTGTCACCCGGGCTCATGTACATTAACAGATAATCTAATGTCACACTTCCTTCACTCCGAAGTATTTTTTGGTTTTCACGCGTGGGCATACAGGGCTCACGCTCCAGGAATTTCTCTCAAAGCAAATAATGAAGCCTCAAGAAAACCCGATGTGGGAGCTTCTGGGAAGCACCACCTTCCCATCAGTCCTTCCCTCTGCCTGTCTTGTGCATTGCTGGATGTTCAGCAGCATCCCTGGCCTGTACCCATGAGACCAACACAGCTTCCTGACCCCTCAGTTGTGACGACCAAAAATATCTTCAGACATTGTCAAATGTCCCCTGAGGGATGGGGTGGAGGTAGAAATCGCCCCCAGCTGGGAACCACTGGTGGAAAGGGAATGCAGTGGAACATCCACAGCCCATGGCAGGTTCCTAGCACACAAGCAGCACTCAGCAAATGGTGCAAGTGAGGTCAGTTTAAATCTTTCAACTCTCCAGTCTCGTGCTAAACAATACCTTCCTGCTTTAATCTGTTTTCTTTCAATTTGGAATCCATCGTCTTCTCTCTGCCATAGGACCTTTGCACGGGCTGTTCTCTCGACCTTGAATGTCCTCCCATGTGAGCTAACTTGAGCTCTTCCCTCAGCTCAGTCATCACTGAGGCCTGGATACTGCTGTGGTGGACATGTCTTCAGCCTCTCCTCACTTCTCTCCTGTATCCATCTCTCCGTGTGTCCAGGCAAGGCACACACGCTCCTTTATCCCCAGCACCCAGCCTGGCATCAGGCACTTAGTAGTCACCCAGTGAAGATTTGTCACATAAAATGAATCACCGGCATTCCCTGTCCTAAGCCACGTGGGCAGCATTTAGGCCCTAGGTTCCAGGGGAAGGGTCTGGAAAGCGTACATCAGCTAGCACCCTGCTTCCCTCGGAAGGCTCAGAGTAAGATGCCACCACAGAAAGAGCAAATGATAGGGACTCACCCCCCCGAGGACGGAGCCATCTCTGGGGTGGAACAGAATGGAGTGAACCCTTGGAAGGCCCCATTCAGGAAAGCTTCCTGGAGGAGGGGAAAGAGAAGAGGTGCTGACTCAAGGGGAGCAGCAGTATGCTGGATGTGTGCCCCCCGCCACCCCCACCCCAGAGCTCAGAGGAAGCCTCAGCTAAAGGGCGAAGCTGGGGCCGGGCAAGGAAGGAGAGAAAGGCTGACTGACTTCTGCTCCTGCTCAGAGCCCTGGGTGGAGAGAGCCAGGCTGCAGTGGCGGCTGACACTCCGCTTTCTGTCCACCCACCCTTCACCCCCACTCCATGCACTCGCTCTTCCCCAGCCTCCAGGGCCGGGCCCTGGGCATTGGGTTTCCCACAGCCACATTCCTGCCTCCATAGCTCATGCCGATGCGACTCCCAGACTGTGGTCTGTGGCCACGCACTCCATCTTGGGGCTAGCTGTGTAAGGGATCCTACTGCTCGCCCAGGGGACTGGGTAGCATCCAACCCGCTGCTGCCCGGCTGGCGGCCACGGATCTCTGGAGGAGCCCGAGCTTAGGACCGTGAGGAGCTCTCTCCTCAGATGGTGCGGGGCTGCCCCCGGGGGTCGCCAGAGGCAGTGGCTAAACCCACTTTACCTGCTGAGGACTCCTGCCCTAGGACCCTAGTGCGGCCACCACACAGGGAGGAGGCGGACAGGTTCTGGGAAAATAAGCAGCCTATGAAGGGGACCCCTCAGCCCACCTAAATTGGATACGAGATCAAGCGCCAGACCGCTAGTGTGTCTGGAATTCCTCCTGCGCTGCTGCTTGTCTGTCACACACACACCTCCTCCCTTTGCCAGTGGTTCGATGCCTCATCCATACAGGGCCTAGACATCCAGCTCAGGAGCTGTAACACGGGGGCAGGACGGAGGGGCAAGAGCGGCGGTGGATGCAGCGGAAAGGCTGAGCAGAGGGCCTCTGGGGCTGAGCAGGCAGAGGGCGGAGCCACCGCAGCCACACCATGGCAGTCAGGAAGCAAACAACAGAGCCTTGGTGGTACCTCAAGGGGGCTACAAGGGTACCCTCTACCCCATCAGAGTCAAGCAGGTGGGTTTCGGGGACCAGCTGCTCTCCTGGCTTCATGAGGAGGACCCAATCCCAATGCCTGATGGACCCAAAGAGCACAGGGACAGAGCTGTCGGGAAGGCTGCTACGATCGGGGCCCTTATCTCTTATGTAAACAGGATCAGGGGACCCCCCCCCCAGAGCAGCAAGTGCTGGAGATGGCCTGCATAGATCATAAGAGCAGATTCTTAAATCTTCAGGTGTATTGCAAGCCAGCCGTTAAACACAGCCATTTGTAACCATTACACCACATGCACTTATAACTACAGATATTTTTTTAGAAACAAAGATGATACTCAAACTCATCACTTCCTGATGATTTTATGACCTTTGACTACTGTCCTGCTCCTGAGGTTACTTGCACCTAGTGTATCTGTGGGCTGGAAATACTATCTAACCATCTGCTACTGCTCATCTCTTCCCGTCTCCACTCTCAGTGATGCCACATTGCTAGCTTGAAATCGGCCACAGTGGGGGTATGTACACCACGGAAACCAGCAAGTACTACAAACCAGGCTGAGTTTGTTTTTTGGATGTTTTTTCTGGAGAGCCAGCTGTTTAACACTGACCAGCACACGCTACGGTGAAGTGCCAGGATCTCTTCTCCACTACTGGCTTTGCTAGGACATCCAAATAACAAACAGCAGCATAGGAGCAGTATGCTATAAACGCTGCACGACCCCACCATTATCCACAAAATTTTTCGTAACACTCATGTGAGGAAACACCGCTAGGACAATTATGACTTGCCTTCGCTGTACCTCAACTTGCCTATCCGTAAAATGGTAGTGATGATAAAACCTATCTCTTAGGACTGCTGGGAGGGTTAAAGGAGATGATGCACCAACAGGGCGGGGAGGCAATGCCTGCTCTAGAACAGCTGGCAAACGTTGTTCGGAAAGGGCCAGAGAGTAAATACACCTCTGCAGGACATATGGTCTCAGCAGCCACACACCATGCATACACAAATAAGCACGGCCATGTGCCAGTAAACCCCATCTATACAAGCCGGCAGAGGCCACACTTGGCTCGTAGGCTATCGTTTGCCAACGCCTGTTCTGTAAGGAGAGATTCTTATTTTTGCTGTGTTGTTCTTACCCCCATCTAGAAAGTGAAAAAGCTGGGGCCCAGAGAGGGTAAGGTCTTCCCTAGGATTGTACAGCAAATTAACTGGCAGAGCCAGGGCATCTCCCGGCAGCCTCTCGGGGCTCTTCCCAGTTTCTGCTTCCCCATCAGAACTCGGCACCAGAGCAGGGCTCAGGGACAGGACAGGGCTGAGCGCCAAGTCAGGGCCTTGGGGAGCCCAGGGCCCACGTCACTGCCCTGGCTGCCCAGCCTCAGCTTCCAGGGAAACCCCACACAGGCTAGCAGGCCAGGCCAAAGGAGGGGAACGCTTTAAAAGAGGGAACTCGGGAACACAGACCTCCCTTCCTAATCAGGGCTGATTGCAACCTTAAGTAGAATAGCAGGCAAGGGTGCACCCCCGTTTAATTTACAGCTGGAGCCGAGGCTTGGAAGCAGCTGCAAAAATCCTTGCAAAACTACTGGCCGGCCCCTGGGGAGTTTGGGAATGGAATCAGGAAACCTGGAGAATCCACGATGCCACGTGTGGGCTGGCGCAAGCGTCTGCGTGTATGTGTGTGTGTGCGCGTATGCGTCCCTCTAGGCTTTCCGTGTCTCCCAACGTGGAGGCTGCAGAGAACGCTCAAGCGGGTTTTACCCAATGCCAGGGTGCCTCCGTAATCAGGGCCATAATCAGGTTCCAGTCTGTCTGGGATGGCCCTCCCTTATGCCTCTTTCCCAGCATGATTACACATAGTATAGGCAATAAATTATAAGGTCACCCTAGCAATTGTGGATGCAGACCCCAGCGCATGGACCGTGGCACGCATGGGGCACCAGACACATCTGCCCAGCTGTGACACACACACCCCTCAGCACCCATGCATGCCTGTGTGCTGGCATTTTGTCTCAGGTACCCAAACATACAATTGGACCCTCAAGACTTCAGCATCCAGATCTGGAGTGAGACTGATCCAAGGGTCCACCCATTTAAAGGAATTACCCAAATGGTCCTTCTGTGTGGAGCAGCAGAAGGCTCTTGAGCGGCCGGCCAGCCTTCCGTTAGCTCCCGCTAGCACAAAGCCAGGTAGAGAACAGGTGCTCAGCTACCATACTCAAAACATAGAATCCAGGGAAACCTGCAGCCACCTCCCCCGCCTGTGTAGACCAGTGGGGATTTTGATTACTTAATGAGGCAAACCCCTCTCACCTCCCAGACGCTGCCCCTGGTCAAAGCGCCCGCTCTGGGAACCGGGCCTGCATGCTCTGTGTACGGCATGGGCTTCATCCAGGTGCAGAGACGGCCCCTCCCCTCCCCACTCACATCTGACCTCCTTCTCAGCCAGCTCAAAACCCACATTGCTCCTCTCTGGCACCAGCCTTTCCCCAAGCTCCCCCACCCCCACCCCCAGCACTTCCAAGTCCCAGCTGCTCTTCTCTGCCCCTAGGCTTGGTCTGGGAATGCCTGTCTCTGTAGATCCTCTCCACTTCAGGTCAAGACTCAGGCTTCTGACAACCAACTGGAGGCTTCCAGGGCTGACGGCAGTTTTGCCAACTCCCCTCTAACTGCCCCAGGGAAGCCAAGCCACATGGCTACACAACAGCCAAGAGCTCTAGCCAGCAGCCCAGGACCCTCCCTAGGACCCCACTCAAGGGCCCTCTCTAGGGGGAGGACATTACGCCTTAATAGGAATGGAGATACGCACTTGGGGAGAGAGGACAGAAGAGCCCATTGTCTGGCCTTGGTTCTAGAACTGACTCACGCTGGGCCACTAGGCAAACCCCTTCTCAGGTCTGTTTCTTCTGGAGTAATATGAGGGGCTCAGAGTTGTTCTAGAACAGCACTACTGTCCAACAGAACTTTCTGCAACGATGAAACTGTTCTAGAGCTACACTGTCCAAAATGGTAGCCACGAGCCAGGTGGGGCTATTGAGCACTTGACATGTAGTTGGTGTGACTGGGGAACTAAATTGTCTTATTTTAATTACTTTAAATGTAAATTTAAATACTCACATGTGGCTAGTGGCTACTGTATTAGACAGTGCAGTTCTGAAACCTCAGTCTCCCCAACTGGAAAATGGGTATAATAATAGAATCCAGTCTTCTGGAGTCACTGTGAGGATAAAATGAGACAATGTATATAAAGCTTTCAGCCTGATCTTTAGCACACGGCAAAATGGGTTTTAGCAATTCTTATCCTCTTTGGGGTCCTAAATTCCCTTGAGAATTGGAGGAAACCGTGAACCTTATGTCAGAATTTACACACCACAGACACACATGTGCACATACATGCACATCACACACGTGTACACACATACGTGCACATACATATCACACACAAGCACATTGCGCACATATTGTTATGTGCACACACATCATCCATGTGCTTACACATCACATCCGCACACCCACAACCATGCATCCAATTTCAAAGGGACCCAAAGCCAGGTGGAGAGTGCCTTTCGAACATGAAAGCTCCTTCCAGCTCTAAAAATCTCCAAGGCTGTGAGCACATGTTGCCGAGTCCCCATCTCCTTCCCTCCTGCCCAGGCTCAGGCATTTCAGAAAACCCTTCCTAACCCTCGGGGCCAAGCACAGAGGCAGGGCTCTGGAAAAATCCTTGCACATGGAGGGCAGGCCCAGGGCAAGGGCGACAGGATGGATTCCGTGAGCTCATCCCAGCAGCCGTCACCAGAGTTCCCAGAGAGGCTGGTGGCGTCGGGAAGGGGTGCTTGGGTGGGAGCCGGCGGTGGCGGCAGCAAGGGGTGTGGGGCGAGGAGAGGGAGGCTGGATGGAACGCGTTATAATAGCAGCTTTGTGCTCTGCTTCCCAGCTCCCTGGGAACGCCAGGAAGATTATGAAACCGGTGTCTTTGGGAATGCCAGGATATTAGCTGGAAAAAGAATAATACGAAAATAAAATAATGCTCGGGATGGAGACAGCAGACGATTAGCAGACGGAGCCAGGGCCTCCCGCTCCATGGAGGGAGCCAGGCTTGGCCCCAGCAGAAGGTTTCAGGGAAAGGCTGCCCGTGCTAATGAGCAGACAGGGCCTGCCTTCCAGCAAGATGTCTTCAGGAGGGAAACTGGCAGGCAAGGCTCGGCCTTCTGGTGGACCTGTGGGCCAGGAGAAGGATGGTAGGAGGCAAGGGGGCGCCACAGGCCTGGTGCTCGGGCCCAGACAGCCAGAAATGTCAGATTACCAGGGAGTCCACCTGGCCACCACCCATGGCTCTTCCCTGGACTCCTTCAAGGTCTGCCTCCCAATGTCCTTCCCTAAGAAGCCTCCCTCACTAGACACCATCATTCTGGAATGACTCTCATTCTGCCCTCCAGCACTTCAAAGATGCAGATCCTATGGGGTTTATTTGTACTCACATGTGAATGCCTCTCTTCCTAACCAGACAAGAGTCCCCCGTAGGCCAGGCCTCCACCATCAGATCAGGGGATCATTAGAAGTAAAAATCACTTTTCTCCCACCAAGGAGCAAGGAGAACATGTCATCATACCCTGTCTCCCTCTCTAGGACCCTGGCCACACACCTTCCCCAAATAATGGATACACTCCGCCTCTCTCTAAAAGGCATCTAAAGGGGCGCCTGGGTGGCTCAGTCGGCTAAGCATCTGACTCTTGATTTTGGCTCAGGTCATGATCTCACTATTCGTGAATTGGAGCCCCACCTGGAGTCCTGTGTCCACCCCACTACCAGTGCAGAGCCTGCCTGAGAGTCTCTCTCTCCCTCTCTTTCTCTGTCCCTCCCCTGCTCTCTCTCTCTCTCTCTCTCTCTCTCTCTCTCTCTCTCAAAATAAATAAATTTTTAAAAAACATGAAGGGAAAAAAAAAGGCATCCAAGTAGGGAAGGAGGGTGATGTGACCGCCCCCCTCATCTTCCTCAGGCACGATGTACTTCACATCTTCACTACTCAGAGATGGTCCTTGGACCAGCAGCACTGGCATCACCCAGAGTCCTCTTAGAAATGTAGACTCTAGGTTCACCCAGACATGTAATCAAGAGTGTGCAACAAAGCCGCCATATTGCTCCTACATTGACTAAGGCTGAGAAGCACTAAAGACATGCCATGTGGTTTTTCCTTACAACGACTCTAGGATGCAGTGACTTTCACAGGTGAGGTAACAGAGTCGCTAAAGGGATAAGTAACCTGTCCACAGCTAGGAAGCAGAGAAGGCAGAATCCAAACCAAACCTGCTCCACTGAGAAGCCTCACCTATCCCACCATGCTCTCACCAGGCAAATCAGCAGACAAAAGTAACCAGCGGGTAAGGGCAGCACCCAGGACAGTAGCTGGGTCCTGGCACCCAGAGATCCCTACCATCTGCTCCCATGATGCAGGGTGGACTTTAGCCCCCATGCCTTGCTGGAGCATCAGTATGTCCCAGGACGAAAGACAGCAGGTTCAGGGCAGGAGCACATAAAAGTGGCCATGGAGGAGTGTGTGTGTGTGTGTGTGTGTGTGTGTGTGTGTGTGTGTGTGAGAGAGAGAGAGAGAGAGAGAGAGAGAGAGAGAGAGAGTGTTTGTGTGCATGTATGAGTATGTGTGCGCATGTGTGTGTGTGCATGTGTGAGTGTGTGTTGTGTGCTGATGGAGGTTCGATTCACTAAAGTAGAGTAGTCTAGATAGTTACCATCAAATGGGCCTGTGGCCCTGTCCAAATGCTGGCCACACCTAAAGACTTTCCAAAACTGTGTCCTCCAACTCCAGGTCTGTGGGATCCAGCCTCTCCAACCACTGTCTGCCTCTGGTTCTCTATGTCAGCCAAGTTCCCCCAGGACTCAGAGGACTTCACTATGTTGGTTTCTTCTGCATATCACAGGCAAGTCACATCTGCTTCACAATCAACCACCTCCCCATGTCTGTTGCCTTGACATTTGATTTCAATGCTCCCTCACGACATTTTCTCCCACATAAAGAATAAACGGATCGGTTTCTCCATGTCTGGGAAGTACCCCCCTTCATTCTCCCAGTCACCGAGCCATGAAAGCTTGGCAGTGGGTCCCCAGCCTTGTTCCTCTTCTTCCCCCAGATCCTGGCCAGCCCCGGAACACATCCACACTTCCGTCTATGTGTCTCTGGCTACCTCTGGCCTTGCGTTCTCTCTCCCACGGCCCTGGCCTCCCTGCCCTAAGCGGCCCGGCAAGCGGCTGCCAGGTCCGCCTTCTTCACACAGCACTTAACCATGTGTGTCAGACTTGCCAGGGCCAGCCATGAACTCATCGCAGCCCCAGGCCCACCACG
This sequence comes from Prionailurus viverrinus, assembly GCF_022837055.1. Lineage (NCBI taxonomy): Eukaryota > Metazoa > Chordata > Mammalia > Carnivora > Felidae > Prionailurus > Prionailurus viverrinus. The sequence continues at coordinate 88,707,120 of NC_062563.1, read as the reverse complement.
CCCGCCCCATGGCCCAGCAATGGGAGAGGCCCTACCACGCACCCAGCAGACTCTGGGCCCATCTGACCCTCTCCAAACTCTGCCACTATACTGCCATCTACTGCCTCCCCTAGCTCCCACCCCCGATGGTCGCCTCATCCCAGATCACTAATCAAGGTTCCTGATGGTCTCTACTCTTCCACCCCCAATCATCCTCCGTGACTACTTGATTAATGGCCCTGAAGCCCAGCTCTGACCAGAGCACTCCTCTGCTCAACAATCCACACTGGTTCCCTACTGCTCATTGAACAGAGTCCCGTGGCCATCATCAAAAGCTCTTTGCCCAGCACCATTTGGGTTTTTTTTTTTCCTTTCCAGGTGCTCTTCTCCCCATCCTGGTGGTGCTGTCGACTACAGAAAAGGGGCATGACCAAAGTGGCCAATCAGAACATTCCATTCTTCACCTTCAGGCTGGCATGGGCACATGACCAAGACAGCTAGTCAGTCACCCACGAGACTGTCACAGCATTATGGTGAAAATAGCACTCTCCTCTCTGGGGCCTCCAACTGTGAGGAAAACAGAGGATGCCAGGTGGGCTGTGCTATTTTACCTACCAGGACTTTGCCGGCTATAAAGTTGGTGTCAGTCTTTTTTGTGGGCACCATCTTCGTTACCACACAGAGTGAGGCAGTGTGAGAATGAGGCCAAGACAGAGGCAGATGTCAGAAACAGAGTCCTGCCAGGCTTAATGCTTGTTTGGCCTCTTGGGCTCTCCCATCAATCTGAGCCCTTAAACTCCTCTTCTCTCTTTAACCCATTTCATTGAGTTTCTGTTCACCTTAGGGTGCCCGCCCAGCCTTCTCAGACATGGCCCTGACTCAGTTCTGCCGCAGAGGCCTTTATCCTCCCGCCCCTCAGCTGGAGCCACAAGACCACCCCCAGGCCCTGCCTTGCGCCCAAGCCAGGCCCTTTCTGACAGGACAAAGAGAGTCAATGGACACCAGCCCTGCCCTACAAGCCCTCCAGCTGTGGCTGCTCCAGCTGGGGCAGCAGTTTCCTCCCACCCAGGCTGAGCACGAGCCCAGCAGCCCAGAGCTCTGCCGTCTCCTTTCAGCCTCCCCACAACTTGGCCCCAAGACATCATCAGACATCCAGCATTATCCGGCCCCCAGAGGGTGTCCTCTCCCATGCTGCCACCTGGCCCACCATCAAGGCCCGAGAGGGCTGTAACCCCTCTCGGGACACTGCCAACTTCACCTCCTCTCCTGATTCCATCCCATCAGATCCTGGGCCTGTCCTCTGTACTCCCTGGTTCAAGGCAAAGACCCACTGCTCCTCACTCAGATCAAATCCTCATGTACATGTGCACCTGCACACACACACACACACACACACACACACACACACGCACACACACACACAACTGGTGCACATGTCAGCTATAGAAGCTGGTGGGACCTGCTCCCTGAGTCACAGCCCAAAGCCCCAGGGGGTGGGCTAGATTTCAGAAGAAGGGTCTCTGACTCTGTATCTCCTCCCACCTCCAGAAATCCCCAGGCCAAAACAGAGCGGAGAATGGCCCTACTCAGACTAGCCAGGAAGGGTCTGCTCATCTTTTGGGAGAACACATCAGCCAGACCCTAGGTAACCTTGAGCTGCCCCAATGTGACCTGCTCCAGAAAGTGTGCTCTAAGGCAGAAAGCCAGCCTGAGGACTCAGTTTCTGAGGTACATCTCTCTCCCAGAATTCCCAGGGATGCCGTGACACGGCTTCTGTCCAGCCAAGGAGCACTCGTGTCCAACCAAGGACATTCAGGGGTTATTAGACCTCTCTGGCTACTCCCTGGGGTGAGGCCAAAGCCTCCGAGACCCACCCTGCAGCAGCCAGCCTCTTCAAGAAGAGACAGGTCCCTCGGCTCTAGCCATAGGTCAGACCGAGACCCTCTCTGCCTGCTCCCAACTTGACTACACAAAGCAGCAGTGGATCTCCCAGTGCCAAGAAGGGAGCCATTTTACTTTAGGAGCACACCCAGACTGCCATCTACTTTCCCCACAGGCAACCCTAAAGGAGCTGTGTAGCCAAGGTGACCAGCCACTGTTCCATCTGAAGTGCTATCCCGCGGGCTCCTACTTCAGCCCTGAACAGCCCTGGAAAGCAAGTTGCACCCCGCTGACCCACCACAGGCCCAGGGACAACGTACCAGAGCCCCCTCGAGGGCAAACACGGCCGCAGGCCCTGTCTTCTCCAGGGGCTCCATGCGGCGGCGCCAGCGGCGGCGGCGGAAGGCATCCGTCTTGCGGTACTCCAGGTGGAACTTCCAGCCAAAGAGCGAGGCGTACTCCCAGCCCTCGCCCTCCGCCTCTGCCTGCCTGTGCTGCATGGGAGAGAACAGGGCAGGCTCAGGCACTGCTTGGAGGCTTGCAAGGAGTCCTTGGGCTGGACTCCTGCTGTGCCTCTCTGGCTTGCCTTCCAGGAGTCCCCACCTGCTCCACACCAGCATTCTCCAGGTGGGAAAACCTGGGAGGGCTACCTGGAGGAGGGGGGCTCTGAGCAGCTTCTGCAATGACAAGAGCCCGAGTCGGAAAATCAGGAGGGGAAGAGGCTTCCCGGGTTGTGGGGACCCAAGGAGCCAGAAAGGGAAGGTCGACTAAAGCAGGGCTGAAAACACTCGGCTTTGGGTTTGTTTGTTTACTCAGATTAAGAATGGATTTCATGGACCCAAGGTTTTCTTGTCATTTCCTTTTTCTTCTTCACTTCACCTCCCAGCTTATAAAAATAGAAGCGGGTAAATGAAGATTCTGTTTCCCGACTCCAGGCTCTTTTTCCTTAGGCTAGACCTAGGTCAGCTGTGGAGGTACCCCGCCCCCACATTTCCTCGAGGGGACCCTTTCCCAGACCTGGAGAGAGACCTGGAAGTCCCTTCCTATTCAGCTGGTGACCTGAGAGACTGTCCTCGGGTACGCCTCAGTCTCAGGCTATGAACTAAGCAGTAAGTGCCTGTCCTAGAGGGAAGCTGGACTGGCAAGCCACGCTGCCTGACACGGTTCACCTCTGTCCCCTGGGTGCTCCTGCAGGGAGAGCTGAGTCTGTCTGGTTCATGGCACCAAAAATGGTTTGTTGCCTCAAAACCTTGTTTCTCCCTGGACCCAGTGACATACTTGTCTAGATTCTCTGTGCCCAAAGAGAAAGGAAGAAATTTGGGTGATGCCAAAGGCTACTTTTGGACTGGAGGAGGCCTGGTTCTTGGACCAAAATTCAACTGCATGCTTGGGAAGGAAGAACACAGAGCAAGAGGCCCCAGGGAAGGCAGGCACTGAGGCTGTGCAGCACCTGGGCATCTGCAGGACTCTAGGAGCAGGTGCATGTGCTGTGTGCACTCATGTGTCCACTCTACGCCTCTGTGCTGTGGGTATACGGGCATGCCTGTGGGCATGTGTACTTGCACTGTGTACACATCCCCTGGTAAATGCTGAGGGAGCCCACCGAGGCCACTCTCCCAGCTGGCACACTCACACGATACATACGTCCTCACCTACCAGCTCCAGCGGCCCCCTTCTCCAGGGAACTGCCCATGCTGAAGGAAGCAAGCCCCATGGGGAGGGTGCGTCCCTCAGCCCAGCCCCAGCAGCCCCAGCTGATGACACAGCTAAGAGGGTACAAACCCCAGCCCCCTTGCCTCCAGGTGAGAATGATTTTCTGCTGCTCCAAGGGGCACCCCTCCCCAAGCCACAGCTCAGACCAAAACTGACTTGGCCTAAGACCACATCTTTGCTCCCAGCACACCAGAGAGCACTGCTTCCGTAAACTACCTGCAGCCAAACCCGTGCTCAGACCCTGCCTCTAGGACACGCAGCCACAGCCAGAGTCTGGCTATGTCTTTGTACCTCCAGGTCTTGGGCAGTTCCAAGTGCATCTCCTTGCGTAGTCATGGCCATCTGGCTGTGAGCATCTGGACAAGCATGGGAAGATCTACGTGTGCACTGTGCACGTGCTGGGTGTGATCTGTGAGCATCTCGAGGGAGCTCATGTGCCTTATACGTGTCCTGAGCACACACACGTGTGTCTGTGCACACGTGTGCCCAGCTGGCCTCCCCCAGCCAGGGCTTCATCCCACCCACCACCTAGAGGGCTCACCCTCTTCAGTGCCTCCATCTGGCTGAGGTCCCTCCTGCGCAGGCGGACCCAGCGCCGTCGACGGTGCGTGTAGTACATCTTCTCAGCAGGAACCCAGTGCTTTGGCTTCCGATCCGGGGGGATGGGGATACTGTACTCCCAGCCTGGGGGAAGGGCACCTGTCAGTCATTGCCCGGCCATTCCCCATCTTTCCAGAGGCTCTCTCTCCCTCTGGAGCACACTCACAGGCTCATGACTGACCACCGACTCTTAATTTATAGCTACAAGTATGGGCTGATCTAAGAAGTCCCCTGGATGAAGCAGCCCATTGAAGGCCGGTGCCCCGGGGCAAAAGGCCCTGCACTCAGCTGTCCCACCAGCACACCTCTTGATCTTGCTGGGGTGGGTCCCATTGGGCCCCATGTGCTGCCCACCTTGCTCATCAACGGCCCGATTGAGGTCCGTGGACCACTCTTCATCTTCCCACTTCCAGCCCAGGGGGCACTCAATGTCATCCTTGGGAAGCACCTTCTCCCCATTCTAGGACAGGCAAGTGTGAGAAGAGACAGGTATCAGCAGGGGAGCAGAAAAGATGCAACTTGACAACATACATCCCTGAAGCCCCAGGTGCCACTCCAGATCAGCATCCTACCCACACTGGTTCTCACACTGTTTCTCTGGAAACCAGAGCATGAAGCTGGGGACTTGGGAACAGGAGGGAAAATGTCCCATCTCCTCTGAGCCACAGGACCCTCCTGAGCCCAAATATCCAGGACCCCAGGAAAGCAAATGCCACCTGCCCCTGGAGCACCCGCTTACCACATCCGTGTAGTTGTCACTCATGTAGATCCACTGGCCTCCAGGGAGCCGGGTCTGGTTCTCAAACACCTCCTCCACAAAACTCAGGTGTCCCGCGTCAATGTCATGGAGCAGGCTGGAGGGGGGGAAGGGTCAGAACCTCCCCACCTATCCCCACCTCCAGCAGAGTACCCCAAGGCCTTGGCCAAGCTTCCCGCATCAGCCTCACCCCACCAACAACAGGGTAAAGAGAAGAGGGAAAGGAGGGGCAGAGGGTCAAGGGGAGAGAGCAAAAGGGGATGCAGGGATACCTAGAGACACTCATAGACAAAAGAATATACCACCACCCAAGATAAAGAAAAAGACATCAAAAAGAGAGAGAGGGCTGAAGACACCAAAAGCCTGGTGGGTGTTGAAGCTCAATAGACAGATAGATGGTTGTCGAAATGGAAAATGTCATCAAGCTGTATGCTAAAGAATTGCATGCTTGAGATCATATATATTACACTTCAATTTTTTTTAAAAAAGTAAAAAAAAAAAACAAAAAGAAAGAAAGAAAGAAATCCAGTTGTTGAACGCCAAACAGGAAAAGAGAAAGGAGAAAGAGAGAAAGGACAGTGATACAGATAGACCGCCTTGTTCTGAGAGGCACTTAAGAGAGAGAGGCGGGGCCTCAGGCATGGGAAGGGTTAACACAGAGAGGAAGAAACAGGCTGTGACCTCTTGGAGAAGAAGGTTGCAACCAGTGGATGCAAATTCAAATGGAGGCCAACTTTAGTTTAATAATAAAGGACTTTCTTGGGTCGCCTGGGTGGCTCAGTCAGGTAAGCGTCCGACTTTGGCTCTGGTCATGATTTTGCGGGCCATAGGTTTGAGCCCCACGTCGGGTTCCATGCTGACAGCTCAGAGCCTGGAGCCTGCTTCATATTCTGTGTCTCCCTCTCTCTCTGCCCTCCCCCCAGCTCTCTCTTTCTCTCTCACTCTCTCTCCCTCTATCAAAAGCAAATACACATTAAAAAATAATAATAATAAAAAATAAAGGACTTTCCAATTGTTAGAGCCCTTCCAGAAAAGAACAGCGCCTCGCCAGCCCCTGGCCCTGGAAGAGTTCAAGTGGAAGTCCCCATTGCCAGCATAGGGGTGGTAGAGCAATTAATAGCACTGTAGCCTTTCAGAGGAAGGACCAGAGCAGAGGGGTCCCCCAGCCTCCCTGCCCGTGACTCACGTCTTCTCTGGACACACGAACCAGTCTCCAGCCCAGGTCCAGCCGGCCGAGGGGCGGAAGCTATCTTTGGGTAGCTTAATCTTTCCCGTGACATCAGAAAACTTGGGGTAGGTGAGGCCTGTTGTGCCCCAGTTCCCAACCAGGGCCAGTTTGGTCTGGTTCTCATACTGGAGAGCAAGCAATAAAGAGAAGTGAGGGGGTCCAGCACAGCTTGGGGCACGGAGGGCAGGCAGGGCAGGCCAGCAGCACTCACCGTTTCAGCAAAGACGGACAGCTTTCCCTCAGCAAACTGGTTGAACTCCTTCTCATCCACAGAAAGCCCAAACCAGAGCTTCACCCGTATCTGCACTGGCATCCGGGCTCCAGGAACGCCCTCCATTGGATACTAGGTACCAGAGAAGGACAGAAACCCATGATTCCCTTTAGGATCAGGATGTCCCAACTGAGACAGGGATTGGGGGTAAGGGGGGGGGGGTCCTCCAGGACTGGACATATTGGCCTGACACCCACTAGACATATGTCCTGTTGGAGGAATTACCAGAATTTCACAGAAAGAGAAGATATAAATTTTTTAAAAAAATTCTTAATGTTTATTTTTGAGAGAGACAGACAAAGCACGAGTCAGGGGAGGGGCAGAGAGAGAGGGAGACACAGACCCCGAAGCAGGCTCCAGGCTCTGAGCTGTCAGCACACAGCCCGACGCGGGGCTCAAACCCACAGACCGCAAAATCATGACCTGAGCCGAAGTCGGACCCTCAACCGACTGAGCCACCAGGTGCCCCAGGAATGTATAATTAAGAAGGCTTCTCCCCACCTGCCAAGATTCCTCCCCGCCAAAGAAGACTGTATCATCCGCACCTAGGCGATCTCTGCTAAAATTAGCCATGCCTAGATAGACCAGGGTCCCCCATTCTCCCCTCTCCCACCACATCCCATTTCTGTTTCTTCTAGAGTAACACTGCCCAATGGAACATATAACATTTCCGTCGCAATGAAAATGGTTTATACCCACATGGTCTAGTCTGGTAGCACTAGCCCCTTGTGGCTGGTGACTGAACACTTGAAACGTAGCTGCTGTGACCGAGGAACCAAATTTTTAGTTTTATTTCATTTTAATTAACTTAAATAGCACCTTATGGCCACCATATTGGAGAGTGCAGTTCTACTACGTATCTCTAAAGGAGATAACAACGATCCAGGTCTGGAAGGGGAAGAGGTTAAAGCTTCCTCCTTAATTTTCAGTTTGTTTGGGATGGGGGGTTGTGTTTTTGTTATTTTTGTCTTGGCTCGATGTCAGTGTATCATCTGATAGCCCTATCCTTTCAAGCGCTTATCAGCATGTTAACCACTAGGCACTGGTCCTCAATTGCTTATTATCCTGAAACTTTCAGAAGCTCTGCCAAAATGGAATAACCACAACAACCCAGCATAAAACAGTTATTCTCCACAACTACTTCCCTGTTTGATTGAAATCAACGGTCAGATATGGCCTGAGGAACAGAAGTTCTCACTCTTAGAACAACACCCTGTCTCTTATAGGAAGTAGCACATTAAGTACCTAGGTTTCGTGAGCATGAGCCTGGAGGGGTATCTCCTCCTCTGCAATGGGGTGGGGGCTGAATGAGAGGAGAAGGGAGTTTTGATGGGTTCAGAAGAGGAAAGGGGGGGCCGAGGTAAGAGGTCCACAACAGGTAGAGGAGGCCTACGCCCCAGGAAGGAGAGCCCAGGCCATGGAGAGGGATCAGAAAGGGGTGCAGGGCATGCCACGACAATGATGGTCTCACCCTTCACCCGGTCTCTCTGCTTTTGGTTCATCCGTGGTAAAGCCTGGAGGAGGGCCTGACCCCACATGTCACCCCCTGGAAACCTCCCATGACTGTTGGCTTCAGCTGTCCCCTCCCTGGGGTGGTTAGTGGCCTTTTTCCCTCCAAACCACGAGCCCCAGGGAGATGGCAGGAATGCCTGACCCTCCCTTCCCCCTTCCAACCCCAGTCTCTCCCCTGCCCTCCCCTAGACGGGGCCAGCCTGCCGGACCCAAAATAGCAACGGCAAATAAAGAAATGTCTAGTTTGGGGCTCCTCTCCCTCTCTACTGGTGCTCATTTTTTCCAACTTTGGTTTAAGTTAAGAAACACCAATGTTTTCTTGGTCTCTGCTTGCTGCCAACATTTTTGTAGAGCTTGCTCAGGAGCTACTGGCGGGGCTCATAAACTCAGTGGGGAAGACTTCGAGAAACAATTCTATATCTTTTTTTTTCCTTCCTTTCTTTTTTTTTTTTTTTTTTGCTTGGAATCAGGGAAAAATTTTCAGTTTGTGTTTCCCCAAAGACGCAGGGCCGAGAGGTCAGAGCCTGAAGCTCATCCTGTTTAAGTACATCCCCACCTGCACTCTAGCCAGACAACCTTTCCTGGTTAGCCCCGCTCCAATGCGGCAGCTCCCTCACTTCCTTTCCCTTCTGCCCTGCTAGGTGAGAAGTTGGCTTAGGAGGGATGTAAAGCAGGATGCTAGGAGGTTAGGACAGCACAGGGAACATGCCCCAGGTGGCACGTATGCAGGTGAGAGGGGGCAGCCCACCACCTGACACCTGCCCACTCTCTCTCTCTCTAGGCAAAGCTGGCCTCCCCAGTGACCCCAAGTCCAGGTATCTGCTCATCTCTGCCTTTATGTCGGTCTCCAGTCGTGCTGGTGGAGCCTCCTCTCCCCAGGGAGCAAGGGAGCTCCACGGGGGAGAAAGGGGAGAAGAGCGGAGAGAAACGGACATTCATGGATCACCTCGTTCCAGAAAGACCCATGGCCTGCGTCACCTAACTGAATCCTGAAAACCTGTGACGTGGGCAGCCTCCTGCTCATTTTACGGGTCAGAAGACCGCCAGCAGGTCAGGGAGGTTAGGCAACACAGGATTCCAGCCAACCCCGTAACCTGTCCACACACACTGTGCCGTTGAAGCCTGTCCTCTCTACCGACCCCAGGGGGTGACAGGAATGACTGGCCAATACGTGAATGGGTTGACCAACAGCCACTGAGAGGTTTGAGGCTAAGGCTAACCAACAATGAGTGGCTGGAAGAGGCAAGGCAGGTGCCGGTCCTAGTGTGGATAGAAGGAGGGGTGGGGGAGAGAAGGCTGAGAGCAAGGGGCTGGGGCAGATGGGCCAGGCTGGGAAGAAGGCCAGATGGCTTATAATTCCAACAGAACCATCTGGAGTGAGCAGTGAGTGGCAAGGGGCAGGCCTGCCTTCCAGGGCTACTCTTCCTCCGGCAGGACAGCCTCAGTGACAGCCCTTCTAACAGGGACTCTCCCCTCAGACCCAGGCAGTCATGGCACAGGAAGGGATTTCCCTGAATTGTGTCCTGGCCACCAGGCCACAGTATATCCCAACCAAAGCAGCCTCGGCTCTCTGTTCCCACATTAACCTAGAGAGGAGGATGGGGTCCTCAGGCACCTGCTCACATCCCTGTCACTCAGCCCAAGGCTGGCCAGTCAAGAAGATGGACAGGGTGCAAGGATGGGGGTTGGAGGAGGAGGAAGGGGAGGAGAGGTGCAGGCAGGACAACATGAAGGGTACTGGATTACTCGCCCCCAGCTCCCTGAGGGGCCAGAGCCTTAGGCACACTCGATGCCCAAACACCAGCCTTCCCACAGGGAAGAACTTGAATCTGAGCATGATCCCAGCTGGAGTCAATGCACTCGGGCAGAGCATTGAGGTCTCTACCAAGGCTCTTACAGGTTGGGGTGGGGGCTGAGAGCTGAACCCAGCCAGATCTGGGGAGATCGAGAACAGCCTTGGGAGTCAGCCCCTCCCAGACAGCCAGGGGGCAGAGGGGCACAGACCCTGTCTCATTCATTCCTAGCACCTCCGATTCCAGCTCTCACCTGCCAACTTTCTAGACCAGGTGTGTGGGGTCTAGGGACTTGGTAGGGGAGAGACAACAGAAAATGGTTTTACACAACCATTTACACAAAGCCCTCGGCCCCTTCTGAGACTCAAGCCTAAAGACTCAGTTAGATGGAGAACAGGAGGGGACATGGAACAGGAAGGGGACAACCTGGGAGAAAATACGGTCACGACTTGAGAAAAAAGAACCCACTTTCAGAAATATCGTCTGCAGCTTCCCACAATTCTTGCCACAGTAGTTGGGACCCCGCCGGGAGAAGAGGATCTCGTGGGCGGGCACCCGCTGGTACGCCACTCGCTTGTCTCCCTGCAGCATCCAGATGATGATGTCGGGCAGGCTGTTCTGGGGCTGGAGAGAGGACGGCAGTCAGGGTGGGGAAGACCCACGCCCCACAGTCCACCCTGAGACACCCAAGCCTCTCCTCCCAGCTTCCAGCTCTCCCACCACCCACCCTCAAGAGTGGCCCACCCCTTGACCTCCCAGGGCCAGCTGGGCACCTCTGTCTTCAGCAGCTATGAGCCCCCAGGGACAGGGCATGAGGCTGCGTCCGCTCACATCAGGAGCCTGCCAAAAATTCACTGAGCTGAGTCCACATTTTCCGGGAAGAGACACTCCTGCCTGGAGCCGAGAGCTTATGTTCTTAGATCTCCCTCCCCTGGGTAGATAGATGCTTCTTGGCGGGGGCAGAGATTGGAGGATTTGATTTGACTCGAGAAATGACATCATACTTAAGATGCTACCCTTCTTCCTCACCCCCGAGAATAGCAGCAAATCCATAGATGTGCCCCTTCCCCGAGGACACTCCCACCCTCCTCTCTCTAATAGCAGGGACTTGTGGGGTCTGGTCCTTTTCTGGGCTTAGTGACATTGGGCTCTGAAAATGGTGACTAGCCCGGAACAAAACTGCAAGGCCCTGAGCCCCTCGGAGCCACTAACTATGAGTGAGAACCACTGGGCACAGCCCATCTGCTTCCAAGGTTGGTGAGCAAAGTGTGCTCAGTGAGGTGGTGCTGGGCCTTTAACCAGGGCCACGGCTGACAGCTGATGCTCCTAGAGCCTCGCTGGGCATTTCCCAGCTGCACTGCCTCCCTGCAGCAGAGATAGGCAGCCCCACTTGCCAGGTGAGAAATTCAAGCTCAAAGAGGGTAGGAGCCAACCAGGTTCCTTTGACTCCAAATAATGGTTCCTAACCACTCTCCCAGCGTGGTGCCAACAGAGCGGCAGCTGCAGTGCTCCTGCGAACTTGCTAGAAATGCAAATTCTCAGGCTCCACCCCAGACATGCAGGATCAGACAGGGTTTACAACCTGTTTTAACAAGCCCTTCAGAGGATTCTGATGCACACTCAAACCTGAGAAAGACTCTCTCTGGGTTCCCTTGCAGTCAATAGTACACACTTGACCTTAACCCTTCCCAGCCATATCACAATCTGTGCTGAGAGTTCCAGGGTCAATCTGGGCCAAGATTATGGAAGGCAGCCTTTGTCCAGCCCAAGAGATTGGTCTGTGGCCACTGCATGGGGACAGCCTGTGGCTGGGCAATACAGTGTTTGCCCAGGTAGCTGGCCACATGCCCAACGCCTTGCTCAGGGACGAGTCCAAGGCTCACTCTCAGGGACCAACTCTTTGGGCTGCCTTCTGCGCAGCCTCCTACCTCCTGGACCCCCTCTCCCCTTCCACAACTCGCCTCTCCAGAAGCCCCTCTCAGGCCCCGCCCTTTCTTACATTCCTTCTGGGGAGGTCCCTCCTCATCACCCCCACCCCCTCCATAGGGGGACCACACACCTCTGGTCGGAATGGGCAACAGCTAGTCTACCCGTAACATCTGAGCAGAACTTTGTCCTCATTCTGGACAAATCTGTAGAATGCTTGCTTGGCCTAGGAACTGGGTGGGTACATCTGACCTGGGGTGGGGAAGGGGGTGTTATGCAGGTGGGGACAAACTGCAGCCACCACTCTCTGATTCAATATAACAAGGTTCAGAGTTACTATAAATGCAGCCTCCTCAGGCCTGGGGTTCAGAGGCATTTGGGAGAGCAGGAAATGCAGGGCCACTTGCAGGTTCAAGGCCAGGTGCAGAAAGGTACTAGTTGGCAGGAAGGAGTCAGGTCCCCGGGGAAGCAGGCCCCAGCACTGAACCTGGAGCCAGGCGTCCTGGGTTCCGGTCCCAGCTCTGTCTCTGGCACACTTTGTTGACATTTATTGAGCACACTGGGGGCACCGTGCGAACACTACCGCACAACAGGCTCTGAGCTAGGCCCCGTAACACCCAGGATCCAATTGCAACCTCTCTCCTCCTGCTGGGGACATTGAGGATCAGAAAAATTGAGTCACCGGACCAAGCCCACCCAGAAATGGAGCCAGAGCTGGATCACAGCCCAGACAAGTGCCCACATCCCTCCCGGTTCTGATGCTCTCAGGGAGGAAGAAAGACGCCTTCCAGGGATTGACTACCTCATCTGCCAGGGCCCGGACACGCAGCAGCCAGTCTTCCGCCTGCTCCAGGGCAGCAGGGAGCTCGCTGCGGCCAAGTTTCAGTGCCAGGGCCGCCTCAGTGATCTGGCCTAGGTGACGGGTACGCAGCCTGTACAGGTACTGGTCCAGGTGGGTGGCAGAGGGTATCTCTTGGACGTCGCCTAGGGGTTGGCTGTGAGGGAGAGACAGATGAGATGAACCCGGCAGTCGTCCAGGCCCAGGTACACATGCTGTACACACACATGCACACGGACACACCCCCCCCGCCAAAATAGGCCCCACACCCTCCGCCTGCCTGTTGGGTACTCCGTGTGCCCCAAGTGCCTTCTCCAGCCTGACCCACATGCACAGTCATCTCCATGTGACCGGCTCCATCGTCACCTCCTCCAGGAAGCCTTCCCTAACTACACTGGTCTGTGTGCCTCCTGTTCTGAAGTCCCTCCGCCCGTTATTCCAGAGCTGCCTGTTTGGAACTTAGGAGTTCTTTTGTATGTATGTGAGTTCTGTTGCATGTGTGTCTCCTCTGCCCAACTGACTGCAAGCCCTCAGAGGGCCCAGCAGGTCCCTCGGTGCCCTGCACCTTCCTAGAGCAGAGGCCGGAGTGCTAAGTTGCCCTTGGCTGAAATGAATCCATTCTGTTGTATGCACACTTTCTTCAGGAAGGAAATTTATGGACCCCTGACAAGCCACTGCAGACACTGTGGGGAGGCCGGCAGCCAGCAATACAGATGTGTCGACCTGGGGCAGCCCCATGACACCCCTCCCAGAAGCCTTTGGAGAGGAGGTGCGGGGTACATACAGCCCCAGAAATACAACCCTAGGCCCCAAGTGGGGGTTGGGTTTAAACTCAATCCTATTTGGAGGCAAAGAACTCTGACCCTCCCCATCCCTCTGGGCTCCCTGGAAGTCTTTCTTCACGTGGCCCTTCCCGACCATACTAAGCCTCTGGGGTCAGTCCATACACACACAAGGGTCATTCAGGGAGCGTGGGGTGGGGGCCTCTGTGCTCTCCCTCAGCAGGCAGGAGCCCTCTGGATTACCCCTGCTTGGGGGTCTGGGGGCTGCTCCACCCCTGCCCCACCCCCACTGAGCCCTTGACTCCCAAGCAGGACATCAGTCAAACCCGTTCCACCAGTCCTGCCCCCAGCACTTGCAGCCCCCCCCCCCCCCCACCTCACACTCCCCTCCCCGCAGCGTCTCGACTCCGGCTCCCGGCTGATTTATTTTTCTGCCAATTTCCCCGAGCTATGCAGAACCAATTACCGCCGGAGCGCAGCGGCACTGCGGCCGCCAGATACACCACTCTGGCAGGCCCTCGGCGCACTACATTTTTCCTGTTATTTTTTTTAATTGAATTTTTAGGGTGGGGGGAGCGGTACGCAAACTCCATCTCGGGGAAACTTAAGCCCCGGGGCCTGTCTCAGGTCACGTACTGCACACCCTGTAGTAATATAATATTTACTGCCCCGAGGGTGCCGCGGATGGGGCTGCCCCAGGCCAGGAGAGGGGCGGCCTCCATCCCCAGCCCACTCGATTGGGGTGGAGGGGCATGCCGGGTGGGTAAAGGGGGGCCTGGGCCAGAGTCCTGGCTGGGGCCTGCCTGGGAAGGAGGCCTGAGTGGGCCTGAGGGTGGGGGCAGGCAGATCTGGAGTTGGATATGGAGAGCTGAGCCAACGAGGCTGATTTACGCTCCCAGCCTAGGTCGGGAGCTGGGAGGGACTGCCATACAGACCACCAGAGGGAGATTTTCATGGAGGCCACCAGTCCAGCCAAGACTCCCTCAGAAACAGCCAGGACCCGTGACTGCCACCAGCAAGATATCCTGGACCTTTACCACCCCAGGAAAGCCCAAGGCAAGAGGTACCAAAGGACAGGGAGACTGGAAAATGAAGGTCAGATGATATTGTGCCCCCAACCTCAAACAGGGGCTGTTGCCCTGCCAAACCTGGCTGACTCGGAAATGGTGGGCAGGCCCGGGGCAGGGCTCAGTGCAGGCTGAGAACAGAGCTGGACCGCTCAAAGTCACCGCCGTCCCCTGCAGTGGATGGGTGTCTTTGTCAAGAATAGCATCTGGAAGGGACAGTGTCCAGCCTGAAAGATGAGCTGGTCCAGGGGTCATTCACTTCATTCCTCATGAGCTGGTCCTGACGGGGGGCGGGGGGGGGGGGTGCTGGGTTTGGAGATCCCGGCTTGCCCACAGGGAACACCCAGAACAGAGAGGCTAACAGGCTAGGTCGACTGAGCAGCCTCAGAGGCAGAAGTACTTCCTGGAGGAAACTAGTCAGGCCAAGAAGAGCCAGATGGCATTCTGGCCGGAGGAACAGCATGTGCACAAGTCGAAGGCTCAGGGGCAGGAGGGAGCACATGTGGGGTGGTGAGAGGCTCCAAAGGGCCAGAAGGTAGGACTTCTGAGGTCCATGAGGCAGAGAGGGAGTGGGGACAGAGAGGCCCCTCCACCAGGATGAGAGCTGGGACTTTTCCTGAAGGCAGTTGGGAGCCACTGAGGGCTGAAGCCAAGGTGGCACGACAGTTTTAGGAAGACTCCCGAGAGTGAACTGGATGTGCCGACAGAACATCCAGGTAGAGATATGTAGCAAGCAGATGGGTCCGTAGGTCTGAGGACGAGAGGAGAAGGCTGGGATAGAAGAACAGAGGGGGCACCACTGGCAGGGGCAGACGGGCTACCAGGGAAAAGGGCGGATGGGAAACGAAGGACACTGATTTCGGAGGCAGGATGGGGCTGGCTGAAGGAACGGTGAGCAGCCAGGGGTCGGCTCTGGTGCACTGGCTTGGGGCCCCAACGCTTGTCAGCATGGAGTCAGAGGTGAAGGCAGGCCTCTTGCTGCTGTCCCAGGGCTATCGGTGGCCTCGAGCGGTGCCTGAAGGAATTGGTCCTGATGCTTAGTATTCCTCCCTGGAGAGCCATTTGTGCATTCCAAGAAGATGGGAACCGCCCCCCCAACTCCTGGCCTGGGATCAGTGTCCCTATGGGGCCCCCAGGCACCTTCTATCCCCAGGAGAGGGACTCAAAAGGGACCAGGCTTAGGCAGAAGTATGAGAACAGAGTCCTGAGAGGGCCAGTGAGGGCAGCCCAGGACTTGGGTCCCACCTGTCTCCGATGTTTCAGGCACCTGAGACCCGCCAAGGTCCACACGACCCATGATTCAGGAGCAGTGCTGCGGGTAGAGCCCAGAGCCCTGGCCCACCCTCCACACCCGGGCTCCCAGGCTCCGAGCCCCTCCCTGTGCTGACTGCGCCCCATGTGCCCCTCCAGCCTCACTCTGTCCTCCAAACTCCAGACCACAGCTGTCATCAGGTACCCAACACAGCCAGTCCTAAGCTCCTCGTCTTCCCCTAAAGCTGCTCTTCTCCCACTGATCCCCTCTAAGAATAGCCCTATGTCTACTCAGCTGCTCTGGCCAGAGCTGGGGAATCATTCTAGACCTTCCTTGAGCCCCCATATCTAATCAGGCCCAGCCACTTACTAGAGGTATGAATCCTAGCACAAAAAGTGTTCATGACGAGGCTGTTGTCATTATGATGCCTCCTCAGGAGTCCACACTGCCCTGTGTCTCTCTCTGTCCCCATCCCTCCCCATGTCCCTGGCTTGGGTAACATCTTCGTCCAATGTCCGCTAGCCACCCCACCAACCCCCTGGCTCACACTATAGCCAGGGCGAGCATCTGAACCCCGAGGACCCCCGTGGCCCCACCCAAAGCCTCTCAGAGCCGAGCTCACTTTGGTGGACCCCTGGGTCTGTCCCATTTGGGTTTCAGCTTCCCCTGCCAATCCAGGGAGGAAGCAGGCATTTCAGGCTTCCGCACCCTTACCTGGACAGTCCCCTCTCCAAAGGCTGGCTCCCACTCCTCCTTCAGAACTCACATTGGGGGCATCCCCTACTCCAGGAAGCTTCCCTGAATTCAACTTGAGCTTGATGTACCTGCTCTGAGCTCCTACGGCACACGCCTCTAACTCCCCAACGTACGTCTTTTGCTCACTTTTGCATCTGTCACCTCAGGAGGGCTGAAGCTGCAGGCTTCAGAAAGATTCAGGGAATGGGTGAATGATCTGCCTGAAATTCCACCACTGCGGGGCAGGGGAGTTTCTCTGGGGTAATGTTTTGTTTGATAAAGATGCGCTTCCCAACTGGGGCACAAAGGACGAGAAGGCCCTGTGTCAGGCGGCCACGGTTACCCATCTGAGTGCGAAGGCACTTCTCGGACATTCAGCAGAAGGGGAATGGTAAGATTGAGAGGGGCACAGAATATGGGTTTCATACATTTATGCTTAACCCCGCAGACAGTAGAAAAGCAACTGTTTATCATTAAGTCCATTTAACAGCTGAGAAAATGGAGGTCCAGAGAAATGAAGCTGCCCAAAGCCACAATGCCGGTTAAAGGGACAAGAAGCTAGGTCTTCTGACATTTTTTCTTAATAGTAATTATAGCTACCATTTATCAAATACTTCCTAAAAGACCAAGCCTTTTGCTTACATGCCATCATAAGCAGTTATTCTTAATATGTGGTTGAAGATGAGGAAAGGGAGGCTCAGAGCAGGTGGGTGGTGAGCCCCAAATCACCCAGCAGTGGAGGGGAGGCCGAGATGCTTCCCCTTCTGCTGGGCCTCTAAGCACCCGCACTTTCCATCACCCCCAGAGCCCTCTTTTCCTGAAGCTGACGATCAGCCGTGTCAATAGAAGGTTAAATAGAAACCGGGGTCCCCGACATGGCCTTGGGGAGGAGGGGCACTGTCACCCCCACCAGCCAGCTCCTCCTGGAGATTCCATCAGGGAAATAGGAGGTCGGGGATCAGAGACACAATGCTCCCCATTCAGGTGAGCCGGGCCGCCCCAGGCCCACAGCTGCCGCTGCTGCAGGGAGATTTATGACCTGCTCTAAATGTCACCTTTTCAACTCCCCGCGCTGGCTCCACCACCTTTGGACTCAGCACGGGCTGGACTGCTGGCCAAGCGTGGCTGGGGAGACGTGCCGCCACTCACTGCCACACACGAACACTCCTAGGGAAAGGGCCTGGCTGAGCCAGGAGGGGCGGGGGGGGGGGGGGGGGGGGGGCGCGTGGGTGCCAGGCACCCCCTACCTGCAGTCGGAGATGAGCTCATCCATCAGCTGAGCCAACAGGGAGTCCACGTCCTCGGGGCTGCACTGAGCCTTCAGGGCCAAGTGGATTTGCTCCAGGCCAGCTTCCTGCGGAACAGGCAGGCGAGGGTTGGGAGCGGCACTGCAGGGCGGCAGGTACGCACCAGACCCCCAACCCCCAGGCCCCGTCACCGAAATCTGAGTCCGTCACCCTGAACCAAACGAGAGAACAGGTAGAGCAGAGAAGGCGGAGCCCAGACCCAACAAACCAGAGTCTGTCTCACCTCGAGAACCTTCCGGGGCTCCCCACACCAAACAGATCCAAATTCCCAAGCCTGGGACCCCAGCCGCTGGCCTGGTCACGGGACTTGAGGCCGTGCACAGGCTCCCACAGAACTCCGCTGCATTTGGCTCCTCACCGGGCCCCCTCAAGCTGGTCTGATAACTCACAGCCGAGGGACCTGCTGAGTCCACACCAGTCCCCACCTGGAAGGGCCCATCCCTTCCCAATCTGCCCGCCCTTTCTTCAGGAACACTCAGACAACCTCCAATAGCAGGGAGTTCCCTCTCCAAACTCACGGCCCAGTCCCTCCCAGGTCACATCCGCCTCCTCCTGGGGTTCCTCTGCAGCCATCTCCACGGGCCTCAGCCCTGACTTGTGAGACAGAGACCTCTCACAGAATACCTGTCAGATCAAGGGCTCACCCCTGAGTCCTCTCAGGTCCCCTCCCCACCTGTCAGCCTTCCCGAGCACATGCCATTCTGAGGACAGGCCTTGGGAAGGACACCCAGTCCAGGCCCTCAGGGAGCGTCTTGCGAGAGAACAGCTGACCCCCAAGGAGTCTGGACCTGTAGAACATGGACACCAAGCCCTGAAGAACTTGGGCGCTGGCTGGTCTCCTCCTTCCCCAAGAGCTGCCAGTCTCAGGAAGACTGGCCACCATGCCTTCACATAGGCCTGTATCCCCTCCCTGCCCCTTCAAGACCCCAATTGCCCCCCACACCGCTCCCCCATCCGCCTCACTGTGCTCACCTCCACACCCACAGACATGCCCAAGCCTCTGCAACCCCCTCCCTCCACCCCGCTGCCCCCAGCTTGCTCCAGCAGCGTGGCCGCACCTGCTTTCCCGGGGTTCCCATGGGCCACCCTCCTTGTGGATGAGCCTCCATGCACGCACAGAAACAGCCTGGGGCCACCACCAGGATCACCAGCTGCACGCCCTTGACCTCTACACCTGTGTCCACTTTGATGTCCTCCACTCTCTGGCCAAATGCCAGGCCCTCAGCTCTCAGCATCCACAGGGAAACCCCCAGAGGGCCCCCTGGTCACATCCAAAGCAGGACTCACTGCCTGACCTCATACACACTGCTTCTCCCTGCCTTTCCAAGTCCCCAGCCACCAAGTCCTTCTAGCCCAAGTCCTGCAGCTTTGCTCCTGAGGTCCCTCCTGCCTGGCGCCTCGTCATTGTTCCCGGACTACCTCAATGGCATCCTAACAGGGCTCCTGCCTCCCATCTCCTCGCGGCCTCTGCAATGCCCCCCCAATGCTTCTTGGCCCTTTCCCTCCTCTGAGCCCCCATCCATTCCCGTGGTTCTCCTAGAGTGTCACCTGCACTTCAGTTTGGAACCTCTGTATGAGAGGTGTGGGGTGAACCTGTGCTTGCCTTCACTCAACTGACTCCCGAAGGCATTCCTGTTCAAGTCTACCTTGTGGCTGCAAGCCTCCAGCACAAACCCCTGCATGTGGTCAGAGTCAAAGGCAGTTGGTGAATGAATGAATGAATGAATGGGTGCAAGGCTCCATCCTGTTGCTTCAGCGTGGCTCCACTCAGCTCCTTCTCTGCATCATCTCCTACCTCAGTCTGGGATCCTCAGATCATTCTCACTCCTTCTCCCTGATCCACAGGCCCCCACAGGGACAGGGGGCGTGCACAAGGGTGTGTGCAGGTGTGAGGCAATTTCTACTCACCAGCCGGTCAGCGATCCTGAGCAGCTGGTTCTGAGCCTCGACTCGGTGGCTGATGTCCTCCCAGTAAGATGACAGCACCACCACAGGCTTCACGTTGCCCCAGGGCAAGTAGTAGTAGTGGCACCCTGGAAGGATGCAAAGGGCCTGGTACTGAGCCAGGAGCACAGGGGTGGGTAGGAAAGGGACCCAGGGTGGGACACATTCAGGCACCTGCTCCTTCCCCCTGAGAACTCCCTTGGACATACACATGTGGTTCATATTCCCCAAGGTTCAGACAAGGGGTCTGAGCTCCCTTCGTGTGCGGAACAAACAGCAGCTGCTCTCATTAGGGCTCTTTAGCTCATCCAAACAAAGGGGTTGTTAGAAGGACCCTGGGAAACCCACGCTCTCCAAAATCTCAACACCAAGCCAGCATGAAATTGACTACTGCCATAGGTCAGCATCAACGCTGACCACAGCCAGTTTTAGGAGCCCCATCTGTGGCCCTGGCAACAGGGACCCACCTGGAGGTGAGCGGGGAGTGGGGGGTAGCACAGGGGGACAGAGCTGGGAGTCACCCCAAATAGGTTTGCATGGGCCAGGGCCTTTGCGTGGGCCTCCGGCAGCTTTCCGTGAGAAACAGTATTGAGGGTTCAGCCCCTGCTCTGTGGTCTGGGTCCCAGCCGGGCGCACAGCCTCTGGCCTCACCGTCAAAGACCGCCCGGCTGTACTGGGTGGTGGAGGCCAGCGGCAGGCAGGTCGTGTCGAACTTGTTACCGTAGTTCCCGATGCTGACCTCAAACTGGATGGCATCATCAACATCCTGGAGCATGGAGGCTGAGTAGAAGGCAGCAAACAGGGAATACTTGCGCCTCCGGAGGTACTTCTGGGAACAGAAAGGGCAGCCGAAGGGTCATGAGGAGCAGGAAGGAAGACACTGGGGTGGGGAGGGATCACGTGTCTGGCAGGCCCTGGCCGTGACTGGCGCCCAATAAATCCTGGCTGGACAGATGGGCGGTGAATGGTCCAGCTAAGCAACAGTGCCCAGATTTGGTTACTAACTGAGGAAACTCATTCCAGGCCTGTGTATTTGGCCCCGTTCCTCTAATAAGGTCTGATCCTCCAAGGTCATGCTGCTCCTCAATCCAAACCGGCAGCAGTGGCCTCGCCACCACGGGGATGCCTGGTCGCCTGCATCTGCCACTCGAAAGGGGCCAAAGGGTCTAAACCACCATGCCTCTGCCCAGAGCTCCCAGCCCATGCCACTCAGAGTCTCCACCACACCATCCAGCCCTGCATTATACACAAGCTGCCATGTGTTTGGGACAAATGTCCCCTCTGGGCATCAGGCACAGGACTGAGGACATGGCAGGCACTCAATCACACATCCCAAGATGACTTTGCAATCCCCTTCACGGAAGGCAGAAAGAAGATGGTTACACAACTGGGTTTTTGAATCGTGTAAATAGAGGGGCGCCTGGGTGGCTCAGTCAGTTGAGCATCTGACTCTTGATTTTGGCTCAGGTCATGATCTCAGGGCTCATGAGACTGAGCCCCGCGTCAGGCTCCACACTGACAGAGCTTGGGATTCTCTTTCTCCTTCTCTCTCTGCCCTCCCCTGTTTGCACTCTCTCTCTCTCTCTCTCTCTCTCTCTCTCTCTCCCCTTCAAAATGAATTTAAAAATTTAAAAACTAAGTACATAGTAATAATAGCTAACGCTTATTGACTGCTCACTGCATGCAGGTTTGAATTAATTTAATTCTCCCAACAATCTTATGAGGTTAAGTATAATCACTACCCCAACTTCACTGATATGGAAACTGATACAGAAGGATTCAAACCAGCGCTTTCTGACTACAGAGTCTGAAAGCTTAAAACACCACACAGACCCCATACAGCTGCCTCCTGGACACAAGGCTCAGCTATACCGCTTGCTGCTCTGGTACATATAAGCCTCAGTTTCCTCATCTGTAAAATGGAGATACTAACAGCAGCCACTTCACAGGTGCTGGGAGGACTCAGTACCATCAAATGTCACTAGCATAGCGTTTGACATACGGTGAGTGATTAATAAGCGTTAGCTATCTTTACATTATTGTTATAAAACACACTTCTCATTTTGCATCGAGCTCTAGACTTTTAAAATATTTTCATTTATTTTCTTTGAGCCTCTGAATATCCCTCAGGAAGGTAGGATAGCTGTGGGGTTACTCCCATTTCACTGCTTAGGTACTGAGGCCCAGAGGGGTGAAGGAACAGACTGTGGGTACAGCTGAGCCCTCCTCCACCATGACAATAGAAGCCAGCCCCATTTGGTCGCCACCTCCTTCGCTTCTTCCAGAGCCACACCCCTCACCTCCACCCGAAGGATGTCATCCGCAGGGAGGTCCTCCACCTTCTGCTCGCTGTGCTCCACCAGCTTGGTCTCCAGGGAGAGCAGAACCCGACCTCGGTAGGCCACACCTTCCCCCTAAGAGGGGAGGTTGGGTCACCAGAAGCAGAGAAGGGGGCGGTGGAGGCGAGGAGAGGAAGGAAAGGGGCCTGATCTGGTCCGGGCTCATCTCCCAGACAACCAAGAAGGCCCTGGGCTACCCCCATCACTCTGCAGATAAGGAAACGGTGGCCCAGAGAGTTCAGGGGACATGATAAGCCGCCCAGATGGTCAGTACCAGACTCCAACCCAGCCAGGGAAGGATGAAACCTGAGACAGATAAGGCCTGGGTCCCTCAGGGGGACCAGGAAAAAGGCGGCGGCGGGGGGCAGGGGGGTGGCTGTTAGGCTGGCGCTGAAGGGAAAGCAAAAGGCAGGGGAGTAAGAAGGAAGTAGAAGCCAGGAGGGGGCCAGGTGGAAAGAGGGTTCTCTGAGGGGACGCTGTCTGGCCCTGGGCTCCCATCGGGCTCTTGGAGTCCAGACTGGAGCAGACGCTGCCCAGGCTGGGAGAGCCCCGCATGCAGGCCTGGGGATGTGGGTTTGGGGGGGTGCTGGCTCACCTTGCCCATGTTCAGTTCTGCGTAGGGGTCCGGGAAGCCAGTGAACTCCCTGGGGCTGCCATAGAGGTTGACATAGCAGGGCCCAAAGGTGGGGAGGAAGCCCAGATGGTCGTCCACTGGGAGACATAGGTGAGGATCAGAAGAGCCAGCCCGGTGTGGCTTTCTAGTGCTCAGCCCAGCCAACCTCAGGCCTGAGCCCATCCCTGGCCCTGAGTTCCCTGAACATGCAGAGGATGCAACCCCCATAAGTGTATAAAGAATCATGACACTGACCATTGTCTCCCATAGGCCCTTTAATTCTCACCACTATGCTGAGATGTGGAGATGGTTATTACTTTTATTATCTCATTTTACAGATGAGGAAACTGAGGCTCAGAGATGCAAAGGAACACATCACTACAAAGTGGCACGGCCCAAAATGGTCTAACCTCAAATCCCATGCACTTTGGTCTAACCCCAAAGCCAGCACGCAAAGCTGGGGCCCAGGGCCCTCCGCTGCCCTGCCCCTCTCAGGCCACACCCCAGCCTGCATCCCCACTCCCTCTTTCACAGGAGCGTGGGGACACACAAAGGAGGCCCAAGAGTCTGGTGACCAGAGAAGCCATCACCCAGGAAGCCGGGGGTGGGGGGGAACCTGGCTAGATGTCCCAATCCACAGGGCACTCCTCTGGCACGTGTCCCCCATACCCACCACATAATTATGAAGTCGAGACAGATCACCCAACAGCTCTGACTCACTCCAGCATTCTGTCTCCCTCCCCACATTGTACAAAGAACCACCTTTCAGTGGAACAGGTTGGAGGACAGTGCAAAGGAGAATCCCACCAGTGACGAGGGAAATCTTTTCTCTACATCACTGTCTCCTCAGAGGCTCTCTGTTGTTATGGCATGATTTTCCAGTCAACGGTCAAGTTTCCCAGGACAGGACGTCACTGGACAATATTCTGAGAACCCGGAAAAGCCAAGGTGTCTCTTCCAGAAGAAGGGGGGAGAGGCTGTTTCCAGAGGGCCAACAATGGGAAGTGGGCCTGCGAGCAGGAGCCATCTGGGATGATCCACTCCTTATGAGCAAGGATGGGGCAAGGAAGGTACAAAATAAATGGCCTCAGCAAGAAAATGCTTGAGCCAGACCTAAGGACAGGAGCTGTGAAGCCCAAGTCCCACTGAGTGCCAAGACCCTGGGGTAAAGTGGGGTGGGCAGGGACAGAGCTTGAGCGCAGGAGCATGCCTCCCCACCGAGCCAGCTGCCGTGCGCCTGTCACCATTCTCCCTCCAGTCCCCAGCACAGACAGGGCTCTGGCATTTGGGACAGAGGTGGAGGTGCAGGCTAAGGAAACTAACATGAGCTTTACTAATTATTTGTACTAATCATCTCCATTATGATTTACCCTGTAAACTCCAACTTCAAGAGTTTTCCACTTACCCTGGCCTCCTCCTGGTCCCCAAGATGCCTTGCCCAGGGCCCTGCCCCACCCCCTCCCTGCCTGCAAGAGTGGACTCATTTGAGCCTGAGCTGGAGCCTAGCAGATTCAGGAAGGGGTTGCATGGGGAATTGTCTTTAAAGCATTCCAAGCGATTTTCATATTCAACCGCGGTACAGAAGTAACAGCCAAAGGTAAGCTCAGGGACCGTGGTGGTGTACCTCAGTCCCATCTCAAGCAAATCAAATAATCCCCAGCAACCAGCACCCTCTGGCCTCCAGCTAAAAACCCGCAGCCCACCCCCTTGCCATCCCCAGGAAAGCACATACGGTCCATGGCTGGAGAAGGCTTGACCACACCTGCAGGCTCCTCTGAAGCGTAAAGAAATGGAAAAGGGGTTAAGATGGACATGACTGGGAGGATTGGTTACATGAACAGGCATGTGGATGGAGAGTTGGCAGACAGACAGATGGAAAGACGGCTCCTGTGTGGGAAATAGATGTGGCCCAAGGCCCCAACCCCCTCCCACCTGTGAATTTATCACAAATTAAGTCATTACTGCACCACCACCCCCAGCCAGACACAGCCCCCAGCAGCAAGATGAGCCTCCAGGTCCCTCCCCACCGGTGTCTGCCTACCTATGTCTGAGTGTTCTGTTTGCCAGTTGAAAATGGGACCCGAAACTTGACTCAATACATTCAAGTAACAACACAGAAAAGAAATTGTGCTTTTTTTTCCCCCTGTATTATAGCCAAATAAGTGAGAGAAACAAAGCACAGGCACAAAGAAAGGTGGGGGGAACATGAAAGGCAGTGAGGCATACCCAGCACTCCACCTAACAGGCAGGTTAACAATTGGGACCAAGGTCCCTGAGCAATGGCATTTCAAGGTACGACATCTCCATCTAGTGGCCATTTTCAGTATTGCCAGCAAGAGCACCATGTTGCATTTTCACAACTGCAGGCACCGGCGTCTTGCTTCCGGCACCCACCACTCCAAGTGAAGCATAGTGCCAGACCCTGCCCATCAGCTGAAGGTTCTACACCCTGGGACATGCCCCTACATTCTGGTAAGGGGTCTCCATAAATGAGAGAAGCAAGGAAGGAGATGTTCTAGCACCCTTCTGGGCTCTTAGAATCTGTCCCTCACTTCTGAGGTAGATATAAGACACCCCCAAGGGAGTGGGCACCCTTCAGTCTCCCTCCATGGTCCTCTCTGATTTTAGCCTCTTCCTGCCCTCTGACCCTCCCTGTTTCCTCCTCCAACTAGCTAAGCATAACCAGGTCTGGGGGCATGACCAAGCCTGTGATATGGTGGTAAAATCTTTGATTATTTTCATTTGTTGGTCATCTTTGCCTCCTTGTCTCCTCCTAAAATATATATCTATGCCTATTTTCCCACAGCTTCATGGCTATAGTTAAGAGCCAAGAGTTGGGCAAAATATCATGAAGCAAGACTGAATAGAAGCAGAGAGAGAAACAGCGAAGACAAGAGAGAAGGGTAGCATGGAAGTCCAGATACGAGGACAAGGCTGACCCACTGGCGCAGAAGGCAGCAGGAGGGTGAGCCCCTGGGACCCAGTCCCGCAGCTCTCTACAGCCGGGCCTCAGCTAGGAATGCCGGCTGGCAGAAGTGAGGACTGCAGAAACCATAATTCACGGCCATTTCCATATCCACAGGAATAGGTCTTCCTCCATGGAGGAGCCAGGCCTCTGGTCTTAGGGGAGCTTTTAGCAACAGGGAGAGGACCCACATGGGTACAGCTGCAGCCCCGAGGAGAGCCGTGGCCAGGACCCACCGGAAGGAAACAGATTCCATTTTAAGCTCTTTTCAAATGATTACAAACAGACCCGGCCAGTTATCTCAGGCTAATGAGGCCGAGGTCATAGTTCTGACTGCCATGTGCTTCTTGCAGGGGCAAACTCCATTTCACATCCACAGACTGACTCTGAATCCTGGCTGTAAACCGGTGCCCCACCTAGACACCAAGGTCCCCCTATCCCCACCAGCCATCTGACCAACACATGCCTCTGGTGTCCAGGAGGACCAAGCGGTGGCTGCCGAGAAGCCTATTTCCCAACGGCACCTTTCATTAATTCCTTCATCTCTTCGTTCGTTCGTTCGTCCATTCAACAAACCTAATCAGGCACAGTGCTGGGCACCTAGTAAGACATGGCCCTGCTGACAATTTAGACCAACGATTCTTAATTTGGGGGCAGAATCCTAGGTCTCCAGGTGCCAAGGAGACCTATCCCAGGTTCTCTCCTCTGCGTCTGCAGGCAACTCATAAAGTCAAGGGCAGAGTGACCAGCGAAGCTACCTAAGACAAGGCTTCTATTTAGTCCTCATCACCCTTCTGCCAAAATCCAAGGGTTTTGCCGTGTTTTCCCTAAGCCCAGGGAACTGTGGCTGTAGAAGCCCCAAACACAGATGAATACTCCCAGTTTGGCGGCCTGAGCCACGCAGCCCAACTCCCTCACCTGGGGGAAGACCAAGGACAGGCCCTCCCGGCCTGGTGAGCCACACAGCACAGCTGTGCCCTGGGACACCCACGTCTTCTTCTAGAGAAGGCGAGGCCATTACCTGCCACCAGCCCCGCCAGCTCCTTCTCTCAGCAATCTCCCACGCCCACAGTTTGGCTGCCTGACACCAGCCCGTGCCAGACAGGAGGAGAAGCCGAGAACTGCTGGGAAATCATCATCTGTGCTCCAGAGACCAAAGGAAAAAAACAAAAACAAAAACAAAAAACTCTATGGATTTCTTAGCTGTGGAAAAAACTGTAGGACCCAAGTGCCATCGATGTAGGATGATTTTCGTACGTATAAAATTATAAAAGAGTCTGTGTCGGTTTCACGGGCCTCATGTGCCCGTTACCTTTCGAAAGAGCTGCAGCTTCTCAAAAAAAAAAAAAAGAAGAAGAAGAAGAAGAACTGCAGCTTCTAAGGAAATCACTCCTTTTTAGAAAACAAAATTTTTACTAAATGCTTTGGAGCACAGGGTCCAAGGAATACTTAAGTGTGCCCAGGCAAACTTGTGGGCAGCAGTGCTTAAGAGGCTAGTGTTAGGTCCTGTCCTCACTGGAAATAAAAACAAAAACATGAAAACAAAAACTCCTGGTTGTGCCAGATAATCTGGTGAACCCCGAGGGCAGAGGAATATGGAGAAACAATGCGTTTTTACAGTTTGGTTTAGTCGGGGTATTGAGAGCAGTGAGAAAACAGCGATAGAACCCCCTAAAGGGAAGAAAGAACACAAGCAGCTGAAAGGAAAACTGGAGTGACGCGTTCTGAGATGGCCTCAGGACAAATGGGAGAAGCTGGGCAGGGAGCAAGGCAAATACGAACTTTCAGGGTCTCAGTGACGCACCTCTGCCAGAAGGGACATTGGAGCAGTTGTGAAGAACAGCTCTATTCTGAGCAGTCAGTTAAACTCTTGTATTGTTTCAGAGATCAAGCTATTTAATAACGCATTTAAAACTGGTTAGCTAGTTGCAAGAAGAGTCTCATTTACTCCCAAAACAATCTGCGGGAGAGGATTGAACCCACCTTGGAATGCCTCCCTGACCCATGCAGGGTTGCCCATGACCTGAGCGCCATCTAGTGGCCAAGTAAACCTCTTTCTCACATTCCCTTTAAAACCTTCATAGTGACCCTGAAAAAGATCAAGGCCAACATCACCAACAGAAATGAAGACTGACTGGGGGGAGAGAAGGATCTAAACTCTCCCTCGGGCAGCTAATAGCAGGCACAGGTGTAGCCTCATGAAATAGTAGCCATCAGGAAACAGTCAGAAGGTCATTTTGTGCTTCTACGAGGGTCTGCCCCTGGATTCTAAAGCCAGAGACAGCACCAATCAGAAAACTGGAGAAGATTCCTTCCATACCAGGAGTTTCGATCTGCAAGGGGTCCAGAATGCCCTCCCTTCCACCCCACCCTCATGATGCACTGACCCTCAAGTCTTTCTACCTGCACATCCAAAATAGCCATTCTCAAAAATTATCTGAACAGCATCAGAGAAGTGGGATGATTGTTTCCACAGTCAGTGGGGGTAGGAGGCTGGAGCAGGAAGGGCCCTCACAGCAGTGTCTTATGGATGGCAGTTTTTATGTGTTCCACCGATTAAAAGTACCAATGATGAAATCAGAATGCCAGAGAGCAATTGGATATTAAAGCTACCTGAGGACACCTGGAATTTCACTGCACAATTCTTTAGTTTCATGTGTGTTTGAATTTTCTATAATTAAAAGGTGGGGGGTTTTTTTAATGTTTCAGAGAATGTAGAAGAAGGGGATTGCTCAACTTTAAGAGTACCAGATGGAATCTTCCAGAAACTGGACACATTAACCTGTGCTCCAGGTAAAGATTTGTCAAGGTGAATGGACAGAGAACAATGCACCCTGTCTGTAGAAAGGCACCAGCACTGACCAGGTCTTGCCAGAGAGTGAATAAAGGAGAAAGGAAGAATCACAGAGTGCTGACCAAGGTAGAGAAGCAGCATCTGTAAGATTCCAGACAGCATTCACCTGAAGGTCTCCAGAAATGATTTGGAATTCTCAACAGAGTGCAAGAAGACATAGGTGTTGTGAAGCAAAACAAAACTTTTGGGAGAGAAGCGACCAAAAAGAAAATGAAAAATATAAAAGGAATGACAGAGGGGAACGGAGGCGGGACAAGAAACTCAAAATGCGATGGCCAATTTTAAACTACATGGAAAGCAGTAAGGAGAACTGGTACAGGGGAGAAAGATCAGATTAGTGATGCAGAAAGCCAATAGTAATGATACTACACAGCAAAGTTACTTTACTTTAGGTTTTCATGCATACCAGACACTCTAAGAATGTTACATTTATAATCTCACTGGATCTTTACAACAGCCTTATGAGGCCCGGCCTGGCGAGAGGGGAGGAGTGACTCACTCAGCTACAAAGAAGCAGAATTGGGACCCAAGCTGCCTGGTTCCAGAGTTCCTGCTCTTATCCTCTACCCCACCCTGCTTTCAGCTGCTCCTGTTCCAATGTTAGAATAAATTCCTCTTCAACTCAGATTTAAGAATTCACCACGACTCAGATAAAATTCACTGAAAAGAGTCCTGCACTTGGCTAGATCAAAGTAACTTAACTGTAAGAAAAAAAGATGCGTTCCTACAAGCAGCATCTAGTTAGAAAAATCAAATCAGGCTGCTCTCAGAAAGTGCACCTGAATAAATGCAAAATAGACTAAATATTTAAATGTAAAAAAAAAATTAAAAATAGAGTTAAATATAACCTTGGGGTTTGCTGAAGGCCTTCCTAAGCATGACGTATGGGACAAAAACCGTATCATTATGTAGATAAGAGATTTTGAAAATAAGCACAAGAAGTTAATTAGAAAGCTTTAAAAGGAAACAACAAAATAAGCTGAAGAGAGTTAAAGAGTAAAAAGATGAGAGAAGACAAAATTTAAGAAGAAAAAATTAGAAAATTAAGAAAAAATATTAGAATTGATAAATAAATCCAAAAGTTGATTCTTTGAAACAAAGTTCGGGGGTAGGGGACTTGTAACAAAGCTAAGCAAGAAAAAAAGAAAGAAAACGCAAACACATAACATTAGAAATTAGAAAAGGGAAAACACCATAGGTAGAGAGAATTGTTTAAATTATAAAAGATTGCTCTATACAACACTATGTAAATAAATTAGAAGAGTTCGACATAGTGAACACTTTTCTATGGAAAAAAATTATCAAAATTGACTATAGTAAAAGTAAGAAGCTAAAAATAACAATGGTCACAGGAGAAACTGAAAAGTTTTTAAAGAGCTAGTACTATACCCACTCAAAAAGGGCACCTAGCCCATCTGGTTTTATGGGTGAATTCTTTCAAACCCTCAAAAGACTATATTCTTATGTTATATAAACTTCTCCAGATGTTAGAAAAGACTTTAAATCTTTCCAATTAATTTTATAGAGCCAGCATAACCCAGATACCAAAACCTAAGAAATAACAAGCAGACATACCAATTAAAGATAATAGAAAATCAAGAAACAGGCCCAAGAACACATTTAAGAATTTGGTAGTGGATAAAGGTGGCATTCCAAAATATAGGGAAAAGATTATTTAATATACAGTGTTGGTATTACCAAAGAACAACTGTGAAATAAGTAATGTTAGATCCTTGCCTTATTTGCTAAGGAAAAGGTTAACAGATTTAGCTACATAAGAATTTTAAATATCTACACATCAAATTCTATTACATGGTAAAATAAAACAGACAAGAATTATTTACCACATATACAACAGGGGAAAAGTTAACATCCATATATATACAGAACTCTTACAAAACAGTGAGAAAAAAACAAACATACTATCAGAAATATGAACCAAGACAATGAATAGGCAATTTATAATAGAATAAAATACATAATAAATACATAAGTAATATGTAAATATAAAACAGCTATTAAAATATTTTTAAAGTTGCATTCATCAACTTAACCATCTATTGATGAAATGAAGATTAAGACAACGATGAAATTCAACCATCAAATTAACAAAGTTCTTTTTTAACATTATTTTATCCTGTGTTGGCGAAAGTAGAGCAAAATAAGCCTATGTGAGTGATTAGAGGGTACATTAGTTCAGTCTTTTGAAGGGCAATTTTGATATATACAAATAGCTTTAAAATGTACAAATCCTGGGACACCTGGGTGGCTCAGCTGGTTAAGGGTCCAACTCTTGATTTTGGCTCAGGTCATGATCTCACAGTTCGTGTGATTGAGCCCCGTGTTGGGCTCTGTGCTGACAGCATGGAGCCTGCTTGGGATTCTCTCTCTCTCTCTCTCTCTCTCTCTCTCTCTCTCTCTCTTTCTCTTTCTTTCTCTCTCTCTCTCCCTCCCTCTCTCTCTATCCCTCCCCTGCTCACACACACAAACACTCTCTCTCTCTCAAATAATAAATAAATAAGCTTTTCAAAAAATTTACAAATCCTTTGATACAGCAATTCCACTTCTAGGTATTCATCCAAAAAAAAATCATGAATTGTATAAAAGATTCATCTACAAAAATATTCAATATAAAATTAGTTTTTTATAATGTAGAAAAATTAGAAAACCTGAATATTCATCATTAACTAGTTAATGTGAATTAAGATACATTCACACAGTGGAAAATGGGTATTCATTTAAAATGCTATTGTACAATATTTAATAACATGAATAAACATGTATGTTATATTGCCAAGTGACAAAAAGCAGTTTTCAAAATAGTTGTTTCAAAACAGTTTTTAATGCACACACACCTGGGTATACATACAGACACATTCATGTACATATGCATACATACACACAAAAAACTCCCAGAATATTAATAATTAGCTCTTATCTGGGGGGTAAGCATATGGGTAATTTTATGGGCAAATTTTATATTCTTCTTCATTAATTATTTTTTAAATTTTACAAAATGATCAGGGCCTACTTTTTCACTGACCAATGAAAGCTATTTCGAAATAGAAACTCCTAGAACACAGTTGGCCAACACAGAACCTGATGCACAGAATGGCCGCAGCCACCCATGTTATCGGCAGGAGGGAATTATCCTCTCTATACCATTCAGTGATGTATCCCACCCGCCGAGGTGTAGAGAATCCTAAGTGTCTGTAAGGCCATCTTTCTCATTGGCCACAGCCCTTCTTCATGACAAATGGGCTGCAAAGGCCTCATAATTAGTATTCCCTTTTTTGCACTCTCAAAACTACAGGTATAAGACAGGTAGGGGTAGATCAGGGGAGAGTGTGGAGGACCAGAGGACAGAATAAGGGAGGGAAACTTACCTTCTATTTCTCCTCCAGGGGCAGAGATTTTCGACATACTCAGGTAGGTGGTGGCCACGATGTCATTGTGGGTGAGGCGGTCCCTAGAATAAGAGGGCGGAGAGGGCCTGAACACAGGAGGGGGACTGCACGCCACAGCCCACCCAGGAAGGAGAAGGTTATACATCTTTATGGGTCTCAGTCTTCATATTGGGTATGTTACTGAGGCCTGGTAATCCTAGGGAAGAAGAGACTGGAAAGGAAGTGTTGCTCAAGACTCCTCTGAGGGAACTAGTCCATCTGGCCAACCACCAGCATCCCATCAGCCAACCAACACTGGGCTGCCAGCCTGGATATCTGGGGAGACATCTGCAGGTTGAAAGGAAAGAGGCCAGAGGCAGGAGGGAGGGCAGGAGAGCAGGAGGCTGCTCTGGGAACCAGACCCCCAGACCCAGGTTGAGCAAGGTTCTAGAAGCTCAGGAAATATCCAGGCCAGGAGAAAATGGGGCATCCCAAGAAGAAGCTATCTCCAAGGCCACAGTCTTAAATTAGTTTATATTAGCTTATATTAAATTAGCTTATATTAGCTAATGCAGGATTACTTTTTGTATCTGACTTTATATGTGACGAGGCACTTTCAACCTCCTTTATCTCAAAGGATCCTCTCAACAGCCTTGAAGAACTAGTACTTTTATTATCCTCTCCATTGCACAGATGAGAAAATTGAGGCTCAGAGGTGGAAGGTCCTTGCCCAAGGTCAGCCTGGGAGGGAGGGGCAGAGCCAGAACTGAAACCCTGGTGTCCTGACTCCTGATCCAGTGCTCTTGCCATGGTACATGCACAGGGGCCTGTCCCTGTCCTGCTTCCTCGGAGGAAGGCTTCTCCCTTCCCTAACAAGCATGGGGCACTACAGGTAGGAGTTTGAGCAGACTGACTATAACGAGTCCATTAGCCAACAACGTCCCATGCAGACCCTCCCTCTGGGTCCCACCCCTGCCCCCTTGACAATAACATAGAGAATAGCTGGCATTTATCAAGCACCTACTGAAAGTCAAGCATTGTGCTAACATCGTCATATGAATTAGCTCGAACCCTCACTCAGTAGCTTGAACCCTCACTCAGCCCCATGAGGCAAGTACTCTTGAGGATCTCAGTGAGGAAACTGAGGTTGCCAACATGGCAAAACTAGGATTTGAGCCAGATACACCTGACATGGGAAGCAGAGCTTTGATTGCAGTCACCCACTGCTTCCTTGTCAGGCTAGACCAAGAGTCCTCAATCCAGTGATTTTGACCCCCAGGGACATTTAGCAAGGTCTGGAGATAGTTTTGAATGGGGACAGGGAGCAAGAGAGAGATGCCATGGTTGCCACCAAACACCTTACAATGCATAGGACAGTCTTGTCCAGTAAGGAATTTTTTGGCCCAAAACGCCATAGTGCTAAGTTGAGAAATGCTGGACTAAGCAAGACCTATCTCCTTCCTGAAATTTCCCGGGATCCATGTTCCTTGGAGCCCTGTAGGCTCTCTCTCCCTCCTATGGGTACCTAGGCCATAGACAGCTTCAGAAAATGACACACCCAAGCCCCATTGTGAAAGACACGCTTGGGCAAGGCTATTATTCTATTTCTCTTTTCAGTGCTATACCCATCAGATACCTGATCTCTACTGCTCCTTTCCTTCCTCTTTGCACTTCCCAGATTGGTGATTAAGCTTTGATTTTAAAGTTTTCCACCCGGGTGGGGACTAACCAACAAGAATGGATTGTCAGCAGAGATCTTCATCATTTTTCCTGATGAAGGATGGTGATAAGCCCTGGGAAGTAAGAACTTCCTGACACATCTGACAGTGAGATCATCAACAGCAGATAACTGGCAACTGCCTTCATGACCGGCCCCTGGAAAAGACCAGCACTTAGAGAGGAGAATGAAATTTCTGACCTCTGGTCTTATCTGAACTGTGTGAGAATGGAGACAGATTCCGTTTTTATGGGGTAGAAGGAACTTCTTGAATTTTTGTTCTTTAACAAAAAAGAAAACATGAAAGGATTGAACAGAAGATTAAGTTACAAGGAAAAGGCCATGTGGACCATATCATATTTCCAGGGCTCAGGTGATAACAAAAGTTTATCTGAGTTTTCTGGGAAGAAAGCACTTTTCTGGACAGGAACTTGCAGCAGCAGAACACTTTCTGGCCAAGAGTTGGGTTTTGGGGCTTGGGGTTGCTTTTGGAAAATACAGCAAGTCTGAAAATAGACTCACAATAAAAATGCCGCTTCAACCCAAACCAGAGATGCAACCACCGGATTCCGTAATGTGTTTGGATTGTACAGTATGCTGATGCCTTCGACACAGCTCACACGGACCCCGGCAAGGCCCACCCACCACACACAACACAACCACACCCATGCGCACATGCACACAAGAGTCCACAGGCACCGACACACACAGACGCATACAGCCAATCAGCCCCCGTCACCACAACACACTCAGGTGCGCACACACATCGTGAGCGGAGATACAGAGGTGGTTCTGGGGACGTGGAGCACATCTCTCCCCAAGACCGCTTGCCCACGGAACATACCTGCGGTCAGGGCCCTAGAGGCCTCTCCCTCCTGGCCCTCCTGGCTGCTGCTTTCCTCTCTAATTCCCACAAGCTGTTTTCTCTAGGCCTAGGGAACTGGCGCACACTTTAATGGTTCTGTGGCCTGGGGGTTTTCCCTGGTCTCTCATTACCCTCCTGGCTGGGGGTACCATGGCCTGAGACCAAAGGAGAACACGCTGGGAACCGCATGGCCAAGACTTTTTGGGGGCAGAAAGAGGACAACTCTCTTTTTGGAAAGCCTCATGTCTGGAAGGTCCCGGAGCTCATGCATGTGGACCCCTAATAGCCCTCCAGGTGTGACAGAGATCACCTTAACACAGTGGGAAGCAGAGAGCCCAGTGGTTAAGAACACAGGCTTTGGGAGCAGCAGGCTTGGGTTCGATCCCAGCCTCAGCTGCTTCCCAGCTGTCACTTTAGATAGATCACCCCC
The DNA here is from genome assembly GCF_022837055.1 of Prionailurus viverrinus. Classification (NCBI taxonomy): domain Eukaryota; kingdom Metazoa; phylum Chordata; class Mammalia; order Carnivora; family Felidae; genus Prionailurus; species Prionailurus viverrinus. Next base: position 88,672,366 of record NC_062563.1, on the reverse strand, counting down.
TCATCTATAAAGTAACCAGGAATCGAGCTGAGGATCACATGATGTCACGCATGTAAAATACTTGCTGGGCACAGGACCTGGCACACAGTAAGTGCTCATTCCACAGTAACAGCCCACAGCGGGCAGTGGAGGGGGGGGGGGGGAGGCGGGTCACAGCCCATCCTCCCAGAAGCCCCTACCCTTTCCAGCTTCCTTGCCTTTGCTTATGATCCTCTTCGCACTGGAATGCCTTCACCCTGGACTTATCAAAATCCTACCTCCTCCAGGAAGTCTTCCTGACAACCCCCTGCCCTAGGGGATCTCAGGCTTCTGGCGATCTCTCTGCTCTACCTGGCTGCCCTCTGTACCTTGGAGTAGGGCTGTGAGTAAGCTTCCCAAGAACAGCCCACGACCTCTCCTTCTCTGGCCTCCCAGCAGAGGAAACTCCCTTACCTGAAAAAGACTCTCCCATTATGTGTTCTCAACTGAGGAAAACTGAAGGACCCAGTGAACCCTGACAATAGTCACCCCAAAGACTCCAAGACTCAGCACTCACCAGTCTATGACGCGAATCCTCATTTTTTCACACATAGAGGGAAACTGAGGAGGGAAGAGAGACATGGTGGAGTGAGATCCTTTTAAAGAAGGGGAAGTCCAGGGGAGCCTGGCTAGTTCAGTCAGTAGAGCATGCAACTCTTGATCTCGGGGTTGTGAGTTCAAGCCCCATGTTGGGTATAGAGATTACTTAAAAATAAAATATTTTTTATAAAAGGGGGTGGGCATCTGGGTGGCTCAGTCAGTTAAGCATCTGACTCTTGATTTCCACTCAGGTCATATCTCACAGTTGTGAGATCAAGCCCCGCGTAGGGCTCTGCGCTGGGCACGGAACCTGCTTGGGATTCTCACTCTCCCTCTCCTTCTGCCCCTCCCCTGCTTTCACTCTCTCTCTCTGTCTCTCAAAAATAAATAAATAAACATATAAGAAGAAGGAAGAGGAGGAGGAGAAGCAGAAGAAGAAGAAATAGAAGAAGCAGAAGCAGAAGCAGAAGCAGAAGAAGAAGAAGAAGAAGAAGCAGGAAGAGGAGGAGAAGGAGAAGTCCAGGATATAAGCAGGATGCTGGGGAGGCCAGGAGCCCAGGGTCTGCTGGGATGGGCCCGAGGAGGCAAGGCTTACCATGGCAGGCAGGGTGATGCTCTGGTTCCACTGAGGGTTGGCTGTCTTCTCCAGGATCTTGCTGCAGAGCTAGAAGACAAAGAGGACAGGTGGATGGAGCTCCAAGGGAACTATGATCTCCTTGGGAGACCACCTCACCAGCCAGGGCTGCTCTCTACCATGTTGGCCACCCTTCAGGCTGGGCAGAAGATCCTAGGGACCTTAAAGGCTCAGACACAAGGAATTTGCAGAGACAAAGCTCAATGGTAAATCAGATCCAGAGCTGGAGAGTATGGGGTGGGGTAGCAAGAGAGTGCGTGGATGGGGTGGGGGTGGGGTGACAGATTGCCTGAATTCCACGGCCCTTCTACCCTTATCTCCTACCTTTGACTGGAAATCCTCCTGCCCCAGCTCCCATATGTCCATGACCTTAGTGTGGGGGCCCTGAGTCTAGACTGGCTTTCCCGGGGGTCCTACAGCTAAACACACTAACCTCTACGAGTCAGCCCAGACCACCTGCCCCTTTGGAACACCATGAGCCCTAAGAGATTGAAGATGGGGGAAGGAAGTGGAGGCGAAGGGGAAAGGGGAGCTAGAGGGCCAGGGCTTGAGGGCCAGGCACCAGCATCTGAGAATGAGAGAAGAATGCAGCAAACACAAAAACCCCATAAGCCACAGTCTGCCTCAGATCAGCCCTGCTCTTAAGACTGGGCTTTCCACAATCAAGAAAACTGGCAGAGGTGGAATCCAGATCCAAACCAGTGACTTGTGTGCTCTACATGTGCTAAGAATGCCCTGGGAGGTGCCACACTCCATAGCCAGCTCCGGAGAATCAAGTCCCTGCACAGGGACAGCAGGTAATCTATTTCAGATATATAGATCCTGGTAGGTTTGCATGTCCTACAGCCTTTCTCAGAGCGTTTACTGTGGGCCCTGCACTGTGCTAAGCATTTATGTGCATTATTTCATTTAATGAACATCTGATCAGGGGCTTCCATTCTTCCATTAAATGAGGGTACAGCTTCCATGAAGGTCAGGGCTTTGTCTCCACCCCTGATCCACCCAAAGTCAGCCCCTGTCCCCACCCTCCCCGCCTCCCTGTGAGAATAGCCCAGACAAAGCTTGGAGGCAAGGATGGGTGCCAGGATTTGCTCCTTGTGTCAGCAAAGAAAGGAGTAAGGAAAGAAAAGAGACCGACAATTTCACGGGCAGAGGGTGAATGAAAGTTCAAAGGGTTGAACACATGGAAAGATACTCAACCTCCCTCATAAGAAAAGAAACACAAATAAAACCAAGACACCATTTGTCACCCATCAGATTCATAAAACTCTAAAATCCGACAGCCCTCTGGTGGCAAGGCTATGGGGAGACTCCTTTCTCATATTGTGCTGGCGGAAGAAAAAAATACCTCAACCCTCTAGAGGGCAACTGGCCACTATCCATCCAAATTGCAAGTGTAAAAACCCTTTAACCTACCAGTTCTACCTCTAGACATTCATCGTACAGAAATACTTGCATACGTGCAGAATGACATATGTAATGAAGTGATTCACTGCACACAGCTTGAAGTATCAAGGGTACGGAACAACCCACGTGTCCACCAACAGAGGGCGGGTTACCTAAACAGCAGTCCGTCCGCACAACGGGCTGCTGTGCAGCTCTGAAGAATGAGGACTGCTCTGTGATACGAAACAATTTCCAAGTTATATTATTAACTGAGAAAAGGTAAGTGCTGAGGATGTAACGCACTACATGATGACTATAGAAAACATGGCCGTATGGTATGTTTGGAAGTTGTTATGACAGTAGCTCCTAAGAGTTCTCATCACAAGGAAAAAACATTTTTTCTGTCTTTTTTTTTTGTATTTTGTATCTATATGAGAGATGGATGTTAACTAAACTTAGGATAATCACTTTGCAGTTTGTAACTCAAGTCATCATGCTGTACATTTTAAGTTTATACCGTGCTGTATGTCAATATCTTAGTAAAAGTTGGAGGGGGAGAAAAATTAAAAAGCAAAGTGCAGAGCAGTGAGTATAACATACAACCATCTGTGTTAAGAGAAGAGCACGTAAGGATTTGTAGTCTGATTTGTTTGCACACGCATAACGAAACCAGAATGATGCAAAAGCATCTAACTGCAATGCTTCCCTCTGCCAGGGAGAGAGTGATGGGTGGATGGGTGTGGGGCAAGAGGAAGAGATTTCATGATGGCTGCTACACAGAGGATGATGATAGATAGATAGATAGATAGATAGATAGATAGATAGATAGATAGGGTCTCCACAATAAATATATTACCTAACCCAAATATTTGATGACCAAAATTTTTAAATAAAAGGAAAACAAGGACTCTAACCGGACACAGCTGAGAGATCCTGTCGATACCGTGCCTCAGCTCCCTGGTACAAGAAGGCACAGGAGCGATGTGTGTGCTCCCCACAGTCCCAGGAGCAATGCCCCCAGGGCCTGCTTCAGCTTTGGCCCCAAGTTGCTGAAGACAGCCTCCACAGCAGGTGTTTCCACCTGGCCACCCTGGGCTGTGGGTCTGGGAGCCTGAACATAGCAGGTCTCCCCGCCACACCCAGGCCGGCACTGCCTCTGGCCCTGGAAGACCCCAACAGCCTTCCCACACTCTGCTCCACTCCCCACACACTCAGCCGAGCCAGCACCGAGCTTCCTCCCCCTCTTTCTTCCCCTCTTCCTCTTCCTCCTCCTTTGTCTCTAAGCCTTTTTTCTGTTTTACCCTCCTTCACTTCCTGATAGTGTGTAATCCATATTGACCGTTCTGGAGGGCTATTTGGCCATCTGTATCAAATACTGAAAAATAAGCATGCCCTCTGCCCAGTTCTAGAAACTTCTCTATAGAAAAAACAATCTGAGTATGAAGAAATATTCCTGCACACTGATTTGTCACAGAGATGTTCATAAAAGATGAAACTAGCAACTACAACAAAAAAGTTATCCCAAAATAGGTTACGTCAAATGTCATATGTCAAAAAAGTTATCCCAAATGTTATGTCACAATCATAATGGAATATTATACAGTCTTCAAAAATTTATTTCCAAGGCTGTTTAATAGCCTAAGAAAATACTAGACTATAAAAATAGTTTACCAAGCTGAGTAGATAGAATTGATTCTTGTTGTTGATGGTAGTTACATATTCTATAAATCACCGAGAACATTGAATTTGTGAATATTAAACCACTGTTCTGGGGGAAATACAGGGTTAGGCTCCTATCAGCCTCTGTCACAACAGTTTTCTCAACTAATCAATACATAACCTTGTGTTATGTGTGTTTCTGTTTAAGGATTCTTACTTAATATATACTGTTGTGGGGCACCTGGGTGGCCCAATTGGTTAAGTGTCGAACTTTGGCTCAGGTCATGATCTCGCAGTCCATGGGTTCGTGCACTTAGTCAGGCTCTATGCTGACAGCTCAGAGCCTAGAGCCTGCTTCAGACTCTGTGTCTCCCGCTCTCTCTGCCTCTCCCCTGCTCACGCTCTGTCTCTCTCTCTCTCAAAAATAAATAAAAGTTAAAAAATTCATATATGGGAATGCAAGCTGGTGCAGCCACTCTGGAAAACAGTATGGAGGTTTCTCAAAAAACTAAAAATATAACTACCCTACGACCCAGCAATTGCACTACTAGGTATTTATCCACGGGATACAGGTGCACTGTTTTGAAGGGACACATGCACCCCCATGTTTATAGCAGCACTATCAACAATAGCCAAAGTATGGAAAGAGCCCAAATGTCCATCGATGGATGAATGGATAAAGAAGATGTGGTGTATATATATATATATATATATATATATATATATATACATATATATATACATATATATATATATACACACACACACATATACATATATATATATACACACACACACACACAATGGAGTATTACTCAGCAATCAAAAAGAATGAAATCTTGCCATGTGCAACTACGTGGATGAAACTGGAGGGTATCATGCTAAGTGAAATTAGTCAGTCACAGAAAGACATGTCATATGACTTCACTCATATGAGGACTTTAAGAGACAAAACATATGAACATAAGGAAAGGGAAACAAAAATAATATAAAAACAGGGAGGGGGACAAAACAGAAGAGACTCATAAATATGGAGAACAAACTGAGGGTTGCTGGAGGGGTTGTGGGAGGGGGGATGGGCTAAATGGGTAAGGGCCATTAAGGAATCTACTCTTGAAATCATTGTTTCACTATATGCTAACTAATTTGGATGTAAATTTTTTAAAATATTTTTAAAAAAGAGAAGTTGAAAAGAACATTTGTAACTTACTATAACCTAAAATTGTTTAATAGTTTCTCTGATATTATACAGCTTTTGTATAGGAATTAGATAAGAACATAGCAATAAAATTGCTGGTAATATATAATATGAAGCAAATATCTAATAAACACTAAAAAAAGAAAAATATCACCTAATAATTTATGGGTGGTCTACCAAAGAATTTTACAAAATAGGGGCACCTGGGTGGCTCAGTCGGTTGGGCATCCGACTTCAGCTCAGGTCATGATCTCGTGGTTTGTGAGTTCGAGCCCTGCATCAGGCTCTGTGCACAGAGCCTGGAGCCTGCTTCGGATCCTGTGTCTCCCCGTCTCTCTGCCCCTCCCATGCTCATGCTCTGTCTCTCTCTGTCTCTCCATAATCAACATTTAAAAAAAAAAAGAATTTTACAAAATAGTGAGCTATCTGACACCAAAATTACACAGTCAGATGTGTTGTTGTTTCTTGATTTAATCAGAAAGCCATCCTGACATTTGTCAATAAAAAGCATGAATGGTCATTTAAAAAAAAATTCATATATACTGTTGATTCATTAACACTGAACTCACAAAAAAAAAAATTGAACTCGCAGTCAGCGTCACTGTAACTCCTGCCTGAATGCAGCTTATCTAACATATCTTTACTCTATAAGGTACACCCAGCCTTTTTACACAGAGGAACACTTGAGCACTACACTACAGCACTACACTAGGGGAGCATCTTAAACAGTCGACTCACCAATAAAGCGCACAAAAATGTGAAAAACACAACACCAGGCAGACCAAGAAAAGGACACTTAATTACAGGATGAGAACTGAGACAAAAAGGCAGGGTCACATTGTTCCAAATCAGCTGGCAACGTGGGCCTCAGTCATACTGCACAGACCACAAATGATCATGAAGCAGCATGACTATAAATTTTAGGATTACAAATAGGAGTACCTGGGTAGCTCAGTCGGTTAAACATCCAACTCTTGGTTTCAGCTCAGGTCATGATCTCACGGTTTGTGAGTTCGAGCCCCACGTCGGGCTCCACGCTGACAGGTCGGAGCCTGCCTGGGATTCTCTCTCTCCCTCTCTCTCTGCCCCTCCTCTGCTCTCTCTCTCAAAATAAATAAATTAAAAAAAATTTTTTTAGCGAGTAGGTGAATTTGCAAATATCCCCAAATAATGAAAATCAACTCTGAATCCAATTTTTTTCCAGTGGGGGAGTGGAGGTTTGGGAGTGAAAGCACTAGAGAGAAAAACACACTACAAGGAAATACCCACAAATGTTAACAGTGGTTATCTCCAGAGTGATGTGGGGTACAGAAATATGGTTAATTCTTTTCATTTTCTTTTATTTTCTCTGATTTTTTTTCAATTTTTTTATAATTGGTAGGTTTTTTTCTTGAGTTCAGAAAAAAACTTCCTTGAAAATCTCCCACCCTGCCCCCCAAGTACCTTTCCTTTCCTTCTCACATACTACCAAGAATCTGTGTGTGTGTGTGTGTGTGTGTGTGTGTGTGTGTGTGTGTGTAAAATCAGGTATGGTTCACATCTTGAATAATAGTGCCGCCAAGTGTCCATAAGTGGAAGTGCAATGAGACCCAGACTGGGGTGAGCGGGGACACAGAGGGCAAAACTCCAGGACTCCAGATTAGGATGTAGTGAGAAAAAGTGACATACTGGCAGGCTAAGAGAAAGGGACAGAACGAACGAGACAGGCAGTTCAGATAGCTGGAGGAGAGAGAGGGTGAGATAGAGGCCTGGGGACTGCCAGGAGTGTCCAACAGGCTGAAGCTTTCAAAAGGGAGGGTCTCAACTGCCTCCGCCACAATAAGCCTCTTCCTTCTGGGGGCTTCTTGCAGAAGCCCAGTCACCAATCAGCTTTATATATAGCCCCTTGCTTTGGCCAGGTCCCCTACCTCCATCACATCCCCCGAACATGTGCACCTACCTAGAAAAACCCCCAGGGCCAGTCAAGAGCATCTCAGAACAGAAGACCTTGGGAGGTCAAGGTGCCTGTGTGGACCCAGGAGCAGCCAGGAGCCCCAGAACTCTGAAACTCAGCTCCAAAAAAAGCCATTAAATTTGAAGGCAGGTCAGTCTCAGTTCTCGCCACCATCAAAGCACCCTACCATTTGGAGGAAAGTGAAATAAAAACAATCTTGAGATGTGACCTTCCTTATCTGTCAAATTCAGAAATTAATCCCAGTCTTTGGAAGAAGTGTCCCACAGGCCTATCCAGCCACACCTTTCCCCTTCCTTCTTGCCTTCATTTATTCTGTTACAGTCCTTCCTGTGGCCAGGTACAGGGCATCAGACCCCGATCCCAAACCCACACTAACACAGCACTTGGGTGAGGACCCACAGTGAGCATTTACACCTCTGCGTGAAAGAATTTAAAATCGGAGTTACCTCTCCCACATACATTTTCACTGAGACCCTGAGTTAGGCTCAGGATGGAGGAGCCAGCTTGAAGGGGCCCCCAATGGCCAACTTGAGGACAGTTCATACATCCAACACAGTCATGACGGATTTTAACACACTGAATTAATAAAAAGTATTGAGGTCTATAAGTAATGCTCAAAAGGGCCAAGGAGGAGGAAAGCTCTTCTTTCCAGAAAAACACTAGCTTGTAAAGAGAGAAGGAATGATAATGAGAAAATCACCACTTTGCAACCCCAAGTAAATGACTTATTCCGGCAAGGAGGTCAATGGCTGCATGGACCATTAGGTAAGAAGCTGCTGGGAAACAAGATACACAGTGCCAAGACATCGCCCACAGTTACTTGCAAAGTACAAAAGGGAGCATGTCGTTTGACAAGAGGGTGTTCTGGAGACACTATCTCAAGCAAATGATCACACAATCATCACCAGTGGTGGGACAACCTCACCTCTCTTCCTGTTATGATGCAGTACGATGTACACAACATCACGTGTGACACATTCTTGCCGAAATACTGAATCTGAATCTAGTCTGGCCTCAACACCTAATTTCCAGTTTGTAGGAAATACAGGGCCAGAGGAACAAGTTAAACAACACCAGAAGGAAACAATCAGACAGATCCAGAACATGGACAAACGGCCTGGACTCTTCAAAAAAGTCAGTATCATGGGGTAAGAAAAACTACTTTTGTCGGGCTGGGGGCGGGGGGATGGATAGGGGAAGGGAGGCAGGAGGGGCTGTTACAGAAGAGACTAAAATAAAGAGGCCCAAGGACAAAATGCAGAGCATGAATTACAGTTAGGTCTTCAATCAACACACTAAGCCAGCTCTAAAGGAAATTTGGGGGGATGATCAGAGTAAATTTATATGAGCCAGGATGGGATAATATTAGGGAATGATTGTTGATCTCATAGGTCTGATAATATTACTGTAGCTACAAAGAATTTTGTTACAAAGAATTTTCTTTTTCTCAGGAGATGCATGCTGAAGCCTTTAGGAGTACAGCCTGCAACTAGGTTTCAAATGATTGCCCAGGGGGAAGAAAAGTATCTATATACAGAAAGTAAATGTGACAAAATGTTAGCAAGTGCTTCATCTAAGTGGAAGTCATACCAGTGCATGGGTGTTCACTGAATAACTCTTCTAACTTGATGTTTTAAAATATTCAAAGTAAAGAATCAGAAAAATGTCTATCATCTACACACAGGAAAATCACTGGAAAGATGGGCACCAAAAATGAACTTTGTGTGGTGCATTATGGGTCATTTTATTTACTTTTTTCTGTAATTTTCAAAATGCATTAGTAAACACGTATGTCAGTAATAAAAAGAGAAAAGAAACAAAAGGTGGGGAGTGGATCTGGGCATCAGATAATAAGACACCTCCCTCTCCCTCCACCCCACCCCCATCCCAGGCCCTCCTCTTGTCTGTGGGATGGGTTGGCAGACCCTGCTCCTTTTCAAAATGAATCTAAGAAGAGATTACGAGAAAGGAAAATGGCAAAGTGCTGTGTGAATGGAAACCCACACCACCCTCACCTTTTGGTGTGTATTATTTTTTAAAACTTCTCTGCAATTGTCCTGTGACACCCGTGGGTTGTCTCCCCCACTCCCCACCTCTGCCTAGGGAGGGAAGGGTAAGCCCACTGCCTCGCACCCACCCTCCTGCCACCCAGCTCAGACTCTCAGCCCTTCTTCTCTGCCTTGTTCCAATTTTCCCGCTAACATCCAAGCCATGTGACTCAACTCTCCCAACCCTGGTTCTACGGCAGGTGGCACTATCCACAAGGTTGGCACGACCTCAGAGGGCCATGACCCCACCCTTGCCAAACCCCTGTGGTTGGGACACAGAGGCTCCCTGCCAGGGCTTCTGAGAACGGGGGCAGTCTGCACCCACCTGATATGTCATTTTCCCACCATTTCCACCACAGTCTCTGCTTTGAGGTTATGGACTAAATACGATTGGGATCAGGCTCTTACCCACAAGTGGGAGAAACAGATGCTAACAACTACTGTAATGAAATGGAAAACCTGCTAAAAGAGGGCCCAGGGCACCCTAGAGTCCTGATGGCTTAGCGCATCAGGCCTGGGGCCTTAGGGAAGCTGAACATTAAAAGATGCTGGACTTGGGGCAGGGAGTGAAGGAAGGGCACAGGCATGTGCAAAGCCTAGAAGTGTGACCCTGAAGGGAAGGAAGAGGCAGGACAGATGAGAGGACACAAGGCCGCTGTGTGAGCAATGTAGTTTGTATGCACAGGAGGATGCAGGAAGGGAGCCCCTGGGGCTGAAACCCTGCGCGAGGCCACGCTCCAGCAGGGGCTGCAGAGCTGCATGTTCCTGGCAGGGGGCGCCATTCTCCCACTTGCACAGATACCATAGCAGCTGACTTAAGCCATGGAGACCAGGTGAGAAAGTTCAGATGCATAGCACCTGATCAGCCAGATTATACGTTTGAACTTCATTGCACAAACAGGGCTGTTTTAGACTAATTATTCTGGTGGCTTTCTCTGGGGAGAACCCAGAGAAGAGAATGAAACCCAAAGCTGTTGTGTGGTCCTGGGAAGAGACGACAGTGGGCACAGGGGAAGGAAGGGCCTTGGGACACGTTTGAAATCAAAAGCTAGGGTGGCATGTTTGGCATAAGGAGGCTTAAAACGAAGGAAGAATCAAGGCCCACGTCTTCTCCCTTTGACGTCGGTACCTGCTTACGATGGAGGCTCCTGATAGAGGGCATATTGGGCAGAAGAGGACTCTTCTCCAGGGCCCAAGGGGCAGCAGATAGAGCTGTGCAGAGGCCTGTGGAGGTCTGGGGCTGAAGTGGGGGTCAGAGTTAAACAGAGCTGTGGGAGTCTTCTGTGGAGGGGTGAGGCTGAAGCTTGGGAGTGGCCCAGCTGCCAGGGAGAGCCCGCAGGATGGGCAGAGGAGGCCGCAAGAGTGCCCGCCTGCCTGGGGTGGGCTGGAGGGAGGGAGCCCGCAGCAACACCCTGCCGCTGGGCAGGAAGGTGGGCTGCGAGGAAGAAAGGTGCCAGTCACCCCTAGGGCCCCTACCAAAGTGGACTTTCTCCACTCAACTCCTGCCATGACTTTTTAAAAATAATCACTATGTTTTTATTGTTTTTAAGTTTCCCTACCTTTATGACTTCACATCTGGTTTCCATTCTATTGCTTCATTTTCTCCCAAATACTCCTCTATCTACCCACTGCCTATCTGTCCTCGCCGTGTCTATCACCTATGTCTCCAACTCGGATACCCCAAGCAGACCCGCCCACGTGTGTGTGCCGGGCAGCCCCAGAGAGCCAGGCCGTGATGAGTGCCTCACCGTGCATCCTCCCATCAGTCGCCCCGTGCACACCTTCTATGGGCAGCACCAAGGGCAATGTGGCCCCTCACCTTGTCCTTTACTCTGCTCAGCACCCATCCGCAGACACACCCAGCCATCACCCTCCGGAGAGACTCCTCCTGCTTCCTTGCTTCTTACCATTTTCCCTGCAAAGCTGACTTCCATGAAGGGATCCACCAAGTTCTTCTTGTTACTGTCAAAGCCAAAGATCTGCTTCACATTGTCCATCACGGCATCATCCACTGGGGAGAACACTCTGGTCACTGCCCGCCTGCTGTCCGACCACCAAAACCCCAGCATTCCACCTTACTGTCTCCAGACAGTCTTGGGACTCCCTGAGGGAGTGGCACCCCCTCAGCCCGGGGACTCCCGGAGCAGCAGCTCCTGAGGGCACACACTGCTTCTTCATCCTGCCCAAACAGCTTGTTCACTGGCCCCTGCTCTCAAGGGCTTTCTGTATAGACCCAAAAGATAACGGAGTGAGGACTGACTGATTGATTAGCAATCCACATCACTAAGGACAATTAACAATCCAGAAAAAGACTGGAAGTTGTTATAATAATACCCCATAACTGGTGGCCTGTTTCACATTTTCCTTTATGTCTCTTAGCACAGTGATTTACCTGCCCTTAACCAATAAGTCACTTCTGCTTTTTTAAAAAAACAATTTTTAGTCTATGCTACTCCAAATCAATAGTTTACTGAGTTAGTTATATTATTTGCAAATGTATACACAGATAAATAGGTATGTGCACATGTATACTTATGGCATGTACAGATGTTAGTGTGTATATGAATGAGGGGAAAGGCAGGTACAGATTACATACCAGCTGCTGTCTACATGAATACAACAGATAACAATTAGCAAGTACTCATGTCCTATGTACCCACTTACTTTGTTTTATTTATATTTAAACAAGACTGCAGAGAATTAAATATAAAGCACATTCACCTTGAACAAAGCCAACATTTCTATTTCCCCAGCCCCCTGCGGGAGCTCACCAATCTCACTTCTGCCTAGTTTCAACCAATCAATGCGGAATGTTCTGAAGCATGCATTTTAATGCCCATTTAAAACCCATTACTTGCTCAAAGGCTTTCTCCTTGATTTTGGTACAATTCGGTTTGTACAAAAAGAATGCATTTCTCTTTTTAAGTCATTAGTCAAAGTTTAAGCAAAACTTCAAATAATTAGCTTTATGCAAAACTTATAAACAGGGATCTCAGTTGCAAACGCTCTCAGTGACTCTTCTATGGACAGGAATTGGCTTGATTATGCTAACACATGCTTCAAAACAGTGAGCCGCTTTGAAAACGACCCGTGTGTGAGCCCTACTCCAAACCTAATCAATACAAAACACTGGAGGTGGGGCCCAGGTGTCTGTACACCTTTAAAGGTCCCAGGAGACTCTAACGTGCGGCCCAGATTGAAACCTATGGCTCTGAAATATTCAGCATAATTCCTCCAGCAGTTCCTGAGCACACAGGGTGGGCCCAGTGCAGGGCCAGTCACTGTGAGCAACCAGGCAGTGGCCACCCTGTCACTCTTTCTTGGAAAGATGAGGACACTTCCCCAGTTGGCCAGGGACTGAGGGGTTCCCCAGGCTGTGGGACTCTCCGTGCCGAAACCAGTCCCACGCAAACGGCATGATGGGTCACCAAGTGGATGGATGCTTTTCATCTGTGGAGACACTGAGTCCTTCCAACATCTCAAAGACTGCTTCCCCAGCCCAGGGTCCCCCACTTACAATCTCCCAACCCAGGGAGGACACCAGACTCACTCTGTGGTAAGTCCTCAGCTCTGAAGACCTTCAGGCAGAAGTGGGCTCCTCGAAGGGCCACGCCAGTTGGCCTGAGCAGATTGTTTTCGATGTCCTCCTTGTCTTCAGAGGGGTCCTTTCTCTCCAGCTACAATGCAACCAAATACGCACTTCAGCACAGTATTTTCTCTCCTTCAACCAACACCCCTTAAATGGTGCGATTTGAACAAAGGTAGATCTCGCCCTGCTGCTTACTAACATGTGATCTCAGGCAGATTCCTCCCTTGAGACTCTGCATCCTCACCTATACCGTGGAAACAGTAACACCGACCTTGCAGACTGCTAGGAAAATCAACTTCAGTAACATGTAAATGCATGCATCACACAGCGGGTATTCGAGAACCTCAGTCTCCTTCTCACTCCACCCATTAACAACAGTGCAGACGTGACAGGTCTAAGCTTCATTCGTTCAGTCAACAAGTATTCAGTGAGTGGCTACTAGGTTGCACTGAAGGGGGAGGGATGCAACAGTGAACAAGGTAGTCAGAGGTCCTGCCTTCATGGAGCTCACCATCTCACAGGGAAAGAGCACCTTTAAGCAAGATCCTGCTCTTCCATTCCACTGACTGGAATACAGACATGATGATGGGAACTGAAGCAACCCTCTTGAACCATGAGATGGAAGCTTCATGATGAAGACAGCGGGGCAAAGACCAGGAGCCTGGGTCTCTGGTCACCATGGAAGCACCAAGCCAATTCTGGACCGCCTACCCAGGCATTTATGACAGAAAGAAATTCACTTCTATCCTCCTTAACACCTATTATTTAGGGTGTCTTTGTTACAGCAGCTGAACCTATATCTTAATTCACACAGGGGCCCAGGGGAGACGTGAGGGGAGTGTGACCTTGGTCATTCTGGTCTTGGGATGGGAAAGAGAAGCATGCACTGAGGCTGTCACACCAATAAAACTGACCAACCCCTTGCATGTGGATTGACTGAAGGATCAGAAATGAAATCAGGCCTCTGGCTTTTGGGGGAACTGAGTGGATGACAGCCATTTCCTAAGATGTCACCTCACACAGGATGGGAGCAGTTGTGAGGAGCGTGCGGCAGATAATCCTGGGTTTTTATATGTTAAGTTAGAGGGGCCTCAGGGACATGTTAATGCGGCTTTCTTACAAAGCAACTGAAACTGGGGTGCCTGGGTGGCTCAGTCGGTTAAGCATCTGACTCTTGATTTTGGCTCAGGTCATGATCTCACGGTTCATGAGAAAGAGCCCTGCGTTGGGCTCTGCACTGTCAGTGCTTGGGATTCTCTCTCTCCCTCTCTCTGTTCCTCCCCTGCTCGTGCTCACTCTTGCCCTCTCTCAAAATAAACAAATAAACTTAAAAAAAAAAAAAGCAACCGAAACCGAGTGTCTGAAGTTCGGAAGATCCAAGCTAGAGATGAGCAACTTAGGAGTCTCAGGTGGAAAGAGATGGGCTCCTGGAAAGTGAGAGTCAAAGAGACAGCAAAGAGGTAGGCAAAGGAATTTTACTGAGCCACTGAATTTGAAGGATCCATATTTTTATAAACTTTTTTAATGTTTATTTTCGAGAGAGAGAGTGCAAGCAGGGGAGGGGCAGAAAGAGAGGGAGACACAGAATCGGAAGCAGGCTCTGGGTTCTGAAATGTCAGCACAGAGCCCCACATAGGGCTCGAATCCAGGAACCATGGAATCATGACCTGAGCCGAAGCCAGACATTTAACTGACTGAGCTACTCAGGCACCCCAAAGATCCATATTTTTAAAGAGGGGGAAAGCATCAGGAGAATCACTGATGCTAAAGGAGAAGAGAGTTTGAAATAAGCCATGAGCTCTAGAATCAAACTCTGTGGAGGAACAGAGAGGATTAATAGCAGAGAAGAGCCCCTGGAGGTTGGCAACAGTGACCCTCCAGCATGTGGTTTCAGGGAAAGAAGGTGGCGGGAATCCTAGTGATGAGGAGGAGGAATGAGCAGTTGGGAGAGGAGTAGAGAACAACACAGAGTACTCCCTGAAGAAGTTGGCGATTCCTGGAAGCGAGCTGCAAGCACTTTGGAGGAGAGGGATGGGGAGCAATGAGTGAAAGTGAGGGTGTTCGAAGGTAGGGACATCTTGGGCCTGGTACAGACCAAAGGGCAGAAGAGGAGACACCAGGAGGAGCACGTAGAACAAGATGGCGGAGGACTCGAGAACACGGCAAAGGAGGCGGGAAGATGGGGAAGGGAGGGAAGACAAATGAAGTCAGGAATGAGGAACCAGGGAGCTTCCAGGAGCTCACATCCTTCACCGCTGTGCAACCCTGCCTCTCCAAGGAGGCGGAGGTTGGGGCTTAGGAAAGACAGCAAAGTTTGGAAACAGCCACTGTGGAGAATGGAATGAGTAAACCACACCCAAGTAAAAGAAGAGGCTGGTAGCCCCCAGGTTCATCTAGCCAGCACCTCCAGGTGACCTCTGCCACCCAAACTGACCAAGGAGTGGTACAGACAATAGGGGATGGCTGAGTCATGAGGTGAGGCAGAACCCCCTATTGTGGGGCCAGTAAGCACATGGTGAGAACTGTGATGGAGGTGGGTGGGATCCATCCAGCCTGGAGGAGGGGAAAGCATGGCAGGAGGACACTGATGGACTGGGAAATCCGAGAGGAGTCAGGGGGGGCTGCAATGCCGGGGAGAAAGGACTGTCATTCAGCAGGGGTGAGGGAGGAAAAAGGCAGAAAGAGAGCAGCGGAGAGAGGGATTTCGGAGCTCAGGGTCTTAAAGGAAATAAAATCAGATATTGGTGGCTCATCAGCGAGGACACGTCACACCTCGGGACAACGGCAAAGATGAGAATCCGCAAGCAGAGATGTCCCTGGACCAGCTCTGTCTGTGCCAGGGGTGAGTAACAGCCCAGAAGAGGGGGACTCAATCAGCGAGGCAGCGTTTGAAGGAGGAGGCAGCACCGAAGTTGGGAAAGCTGCTGGCCGGGAGGCTGCAGTGGGAAGTGAAAGGTGGCTGTTCCTGACATTCCAGAACCCATGGAGAGTCGGAGGAGAAAGTGGGGGCTTCTGTCTGAGTTTCAAAAGAAGTGGCTTCATCAGGAAAAAGCAAGGTTACAATTAATGGGAAGAGGAGGAAGAAATGTTTTAGGAAAGGGTAACAGGCTCAGAGATGCCACGAGAAGAGCCAGATTGTACAATGTCTGGAGAGAGGTGCTACAGAAGGACAGGGCTGGACTGTGGGGTGAGAGGCAGGGACAGGTGCCTTTGGGAGGGCGGAGCTTGTCCACCTGAGCTCCATCAGCCCCCTGCACGGCACAGAACCCTGGGTTCTCCATCCCCCAACCCTCCCCACTGTGGTTTCCTGAGCCTTTGTCATCAGCCAACCCCTATTCTTGACGTCCTCGTGGAACCTGCCCTCCGCCTCCATGATTAGTGGCTTTCCCTGGGCGACTCCACCTCCCACCGCTCTCGTCCCTAGAGATCCGCTTTCCCCACTCTCGCCTCTCCCTCTCCTGGCTGTCACAGGCTGGGAAGAGAAGTCCACACCTTGCACGTGCACCCACCACCACTCCACCAGCTCTTTTATCTGCAAGTCCACACCACCGAATGTGCCCCTCTCTCCCCTGGTTCCCACGGATACCGGCCACCAAGCTGAGGACGCGTGGTCACCTTTCCTTGATGACCCTAGTCCCTGCCTCATCGCTTGCCTATATGCCTTCCAATTCTCCCAGCAGATAACCAACATCCATGTGGACAAGTCAGTCACCAGCACAGCTCCCTTCCTCCACCAGCAGCACCTTAATCTCCCCTCCCCTTCAGCTCCTGGAGGCATGGCCATATCTCAACTTCCAGCCACTCGGGGCCCTTCTTCTAGCAAAACTGCGGCCACTGAAACCTTTCTCTGAAGACAGCTTTCAACCCGTCTGCCTCCTCCAAACTCTCAGTCACAGTGTGAGGCAACCAACGCAGCCTGGCACACTGCAGGTGCTCAAAAATTGTGCGTTCCCTTCTCTCTGCCCGCCCCCCTCATCAGCTCTAAGCCTTGCACCCCTGCATCCTCCCTGCCCGGCACCACCAGCCATGTCCCGATGCCCTGGCTCCCTCGGCCCAGTGCTTCCACTGCTCCTGCCTTGCCCACGCCATCTACCTTCCTCCCTCCTGCTTCCAGGCCACTGACTATTATGGGGCCCCACCACAAAGCTGCCAACCCGGAGTGGGCGCTCTTGTGTCTGCTCAGAAACCCTTCTGTTTACCTGGAATTAACCCCTCATTCCTCTCCCACAACTACTGCAAACTTTCTCTCTTCTGGCCAAACATGCAAAGATGCTGTTACCTCCCCAATTCCGCATGCCTCTCTTGTTCTTCCCACTCTCAACCTGTAACTTGACTTACTGGCGTGTAAAGAGGATAATGGTATATGCTCAGCCGATAAAATTCAAGGTGGAGTAGATAGAGAGAATGATCTCACTTTTGCAAAAAAAGAAAAATATGCAATAGATGGGTGGTTGCCAGGGGGGCGGGGAGGCGGGGAACTGGACGAAGCATGTCAAATGGTACAACCTTGCAGTTATCAGATAAGTAAGTCACAAGGATGTAATGCACAGCATGGAGACTCTAGTTAATAATACTCTATTGTATATTTGAAAGTTACTGAGAGAATAGATCTTAAAATTTCTCATCATAAGAAAAAATATTTTTGTAACTATGTAAGGTGATGGGTGTTAACTTACTTATCATGATAATCAGTTCACAATGTATACAAATAATAAATTGTTATGTCATATGCCTGAAACAAATACAATGTTATGTCAATACCTCAATTTTTTAAAGTAATAAACAAATAGAAAAATATACATGTAGATCCTTCTGGAAGGATATGCAACAAGATGTGAATCACAGCTGTCTCTGAGGGGTAGAATTATGAGTGATTCATTTTTATTTATACTTCTCCACATGTTCTACAGTTCTCATAATTACCATGCATTCTTTTAAATCAGAAAAACCGCGCACCTGGGTGGCTCAGTCAGTGAAGCGTCCAACCTCCACTCAGGTCATGATCTTGAGGTTCACGAGTTTGAGTCTTGCATCGGGCTCTGCACTGGGATTCTCTCCCACTCCCCCTCTCTCTCCACCCCTTCCCCACTTGCGCTCTCTTTCTCTCTCTCTCTCTCTCATCCCTTCTCTAGCTGCACACACACACTCTCTTTCTCTCTCAAAAGAAATAAACTTTAATAAAGTAAATAAATAAATCAGAAACATCAAGTTGTGTTTCTGTTTGTTTGTTTGGTGCCTCTCCTGCCAGATGAGGGGCTGTGAGGACAACCCAGGCAACGTACTCACCGGCGCTTCGTCTCCGGGGCCCAGTACACAAAGGCTGGCTTTCAGGTAACCTCTGGCCCCAGCAGAGAAATCATCAGGGTCCGAGAGTAGCAGCCACTTCCTGAGATAGGTGTGTCCTAAGAGAGATGACGTCTGTTGGTGATGGCAGAATTAGAAGGGTCCAAGTCTGCAACCACATCTGGGAGCCTGGGGCCAACTACATTTGGGGGAGAGGAGGGATTTATTCACGCAGACCTAGGGGCCACACGTCGAACGTTCATGTGGGTCCAAGTCAGAAATGTCAACAGGAACAACTATAAGAGGCTACCAAAGCCAGACCCCCCGCCATTTTACCTCCCTCTCAGGAAGTGACCAGACCAGAACAGAAACCAGGGTGTGGAGAAATACTAGACTTGTTATCAAAATGGCCCACCCCTGTCGAAGGTGACACCAGCAACCCTTGCTTGGGGGCTTCCAGATTTAGCATCCCTGACTGGGCCAACCGAGACCCACATGGGGGCTTGTATCTCCCTGATGGCCTGTTTTACTTGGATGATGGAAGCCTGACTTCTCTCCATTCCTGCAGCTGTCATCTCCAGGATCAGAGTCTACATCTAGATTCTAAAACCCCGAAGGAAGAAAAGTGATTGTCCCAACTGGCTGTCCCCAACAGCCTCCAAAACCAAAATGCAAGGATATGGCCAAGGTGATGAGGATATGACTCACGGGGCTCTCTGTAGATGGTACCCACATCCATCTGAAATCAAACCAAGAAACACAAATCAAACTCTTGCCTCTGGAGTGTTAAATGAAGTGTGGTGCATTACGCCGTCACATTAAAAATCATGCTTTGAAAATCGGCGACATGGGGAAATGTTCATAAGCTGACATTACATGGGGAAAAAAAGCCGAATACATTTTGATCAAAGCTTGGTAAAGCGTATCTATGCATAGGAAGAAAGAGCAAAAGAAACACAGCAAAATGGTAACTGTGCTCTCTGAGTGGTAGCTTCAGGTGGTAGATTGATTTTACTTTTTTATTTTGTCTTTCTTATATTTTATAATTTTTTATAAAAGTTCATAGATCAGCAGGACATTGATGGCTGGGGAGGCTATGCCTGGGGGCAGCCAGAGGTATGAGAACTCTGAAGTATATTCTTGTTCTGAGAACCCAGAGGTTAAAGTAAAAAAATTATTTTCTTTTTTCTAATTATAAAAGTAATCCATGATAAATTTTTTTTTTAGGGCAGTTTTAGGTTCATAGCAAAATTGAGTGGAAAGGACAAAGATTAGAGACTCAATACATAAAACCCCATTTATTACAGAAGGACTCAGGATAGATCCCAGTCTTTTAAAACTGCCTCTCCAGGAAAACTGACTTAGTTTTCTATCTTGTGATTACTTCCCAGAGAAGGAGGCATATTTTACTTGGATAGCATGGAGAGGTTAAAATAAGCCTGTACCCCTTCCTTCCATTTGATAAATGCCTGAAGATTCAAAACTGCGAAAATCAGTAAGGACCCATCAAAACGCCATTCGCGAAGGTCTCCATTGCTAGTTGCTTTTGCTTTATGAGACCTGCTGATGCCTTCCTGCGAGCTGAATCATACTGTGAGTTCTTGGTTCTCTGCAGTGCACTCTTGGCTTCTGCGTGATCTGGAGCAAACGGAGGCGCAGGCTCCCCCCTCTCCCGTGTCGCATCCTGATCCCCTGGACTCCACATCTGGACCCAACTCCAAACCCAGAGCGAGGGCCTGGTCAGAATTAGGAGGGCCACCTAACAGCCAATTCCATGCTGTCTTCCCAGATGTAAGGAGCAATACGAATCAGAAGAAGCTGAATTCCCCCTGTTGGACGTAAGGGAAGAGATTTCCCTCTCTTCCCTTTTTGTCAGGACATTAGAACATTGTTTTGTTTTTTTAACTATATTCGGGCAACCTGGGTGGCTCAGTCAGTAAAGTACCCGACTTTGGCTCAGGTCATGATCTCGCAGCTCATGAGTTCGAGCCTCGCATCGGGCTCTGTGCTGATGGCTCAGAGCCTAGAGCCTGCTTCAGATTCTGTGTCTCCCTCTCTCTCTGCCTCTCCCCGGCTCATGCTCTGTCTCTCTCTTCTTCAAAAATAAATAAATATTTTTTTTTAAATGTTAACTATATTTCTCCAACACAGACCAATAGGAACAGGAGCCTTAAAGCACAAGCCTCTGCGCATGATGTACAGAGTTTCTACTAACATGAATTAGCAAGAAGTAACCAATTTCAAGGAAAATAAATAATTACCCGGAATTCCCCAATGAGAGCATCTGTCCTGAGAGAACGGGAGTCTACCACCTGGGGGGGAAAGATAAATTAAAACTCTCATTTACAAGTAAATGTTGGCCCAGGAAGGACCAACACAACATCTCTTCCCTCCCAAGCAGTTAACAGCCAACACTTAGGTAGCACTTGCTGTGTTCCAGAGATTGTTCTGAGAGATGTTTAACACTCACATGAACCCCATGAGTAGGGAGTATTATTGCCCCCTTTTGACAAATGAAAAAACAGAGGCACAGAGACATTATAGGACTTGTACAGAAGCACAGAACCCCGAAACACACAGGCAGAACCAGAATACAGACAGTTTGGCTCCCGAGCCCACACGTTCAGCAACTAAACTACACTGCCTTCCAGAAGAAAGATTAAAAAAAAAAAAAAAAAAAAAAAAAGCTAAGGCCCAAAAAAGAAAATCCTGGCCAGAAGCAGGCACATGGACAAACAAAATAAAATGAAAATAAGTGTCCACTGCAGGAATGATTTCAGGGCCCTGACCTACAGCATCTGGGGGGTTCCTGAGCAGTGGGGGTTCCCCACCCCACTGCTGCCTCCATCTGAGCTACCGAAGGCATTTCTGTGACCGGCAGAACTTGACGGTCTTGAACATCACCCATCCCCTGGGCTTCATGGCTTCTTTCTCACAAATGCTGACACTCATGCCAACAGGCATATACGCCCATGCACGCTGAAACGTACATGTGCACACATGCACAGGGACATGCATGTGAGTGTACATGTAACAGAGAACACTGTTGCCTGAGACATACCGTGATGAAGATGGGCTCGTCAAACAGCTCCGAGGGAGAGTCAAACACATTGAAGAAAAGAGTCTGTGGTCCAGGGCGAAAGGGAAACAAATGAGTAGCTGCTGACCACAGGGCTAGACAGCGAGGGGTTCTCCACCACCCCTTGGACCACCACCCGCAGCCTTGACGTCTGGTCCATACAGAAGTGTGAACTGAGCTCAGCCCAGCAACGAGCTCTGGGGATTGACAAGTTCTGGGGTATTCACCCCTGACCTCATGGAGGCTGTCATCTCAGGGACAGGGTGGGTGGCTAGCCCTACAGCATGACAGAGATGTGGAGCATCGAGAGCCCAGTGCAGGAATAAGAGCTACAACCCTCCCTCCAGGTCCACAGATAACCTACTCAGAACCCAGCACATCTCTCCACACAAAGTTAGCACCATATACAAAAACAAGTGGTTGCCAGGTATCTGCTGTGCGCTCCCAGTTCAGAAGGGCCACCAAGGTCCTAGCCCTGCTAACCAGTGCCTCCCACCTCATTGAAGAGTGGGCTGTTTCCCTTTTGGATCCGTGTCCTCTTGGTCTGCCCGGCAGCAGTGACCTTGACCACAGGCTTGATGTTCACCCCTGGCAGCTGGCGCCCCTCGATCACTTGCACCCTGATCTGAAAGCCAGGAGAAAGTATGGGCAGCAGGAAGGGGGAAAGCAGTCAGGCCCCAAGGGAGTCAGAAATCACTGCTGGCTTCTCAGAGGGGTGTGAAGAAGGAATTAGGGAGAACCTGGGTGACTCGGTCAGTTCAGTGTCTGGCTCTTGCTTTTAGCTCAGGTCATGGTCTTGTGGCTGGTGGGATTAGCCAGTGCAAAGCCTGCTTGGAATATTCTCTCTCCCTCTCTTTCTGCCCCTCCCCCACTCACAATCTCTCCCTCCCTCTCTCTCTCTCTCTCTCTCTCTCTCCCTCTCTCACTCAAAATAAAGAAATAAACTTTAATAAATAAATAAATAAACAAACAAATAAGAATTAGGAAGAGCATTATAAGAACAATTGTATTTTCCTACCAAGGTCCCTTGTATCTATCAAATCCTATAGTTCCACACACGAGCTGCCAGGATGCCCCAGGGAACCTCCCAGAATTAAATTCCAGGGCTGGGCCAAGGACCCAGACCCCAGATCATTTCATGCCGCCATTGGCACAAGCCCTCCCGCAGACACCTCGACACCAGCACATCCGAGTGGTTTGAACATTCTTCACTGACAATTCCCTCAGAGGCCAAGCTTACATAGTGGAGTAACCCCACTGTATCCTTTATAGGATGCAATGCTTTCTCATGTTCTGAGAAATAAATTAAGAGTTTTCTCCACTGAACTTTGAGTAATATAAGGTTTCAGGAATATCTGTGCTTCCACATTTAGGCAAGGTATTTTAAAACATGAACTTTTAAAATATTAGAACAATTTTCAAGGAAAAATAAGATGTTTACTGGTTTTAAGTTTTAGGCAGCAGTTACTTATTGACAGATCAATCAATACTTTCTTTTTAAAAGCCATACTATAGGGGTGCCTGGGTGGGTTAGTCCATTAAGCGTCTGACTTCGGCTCAGATCATGATCTCAAGTTGGTGCGTTCGAGCCCCACGTTGGGCTCTGTGCTGACAGCTTGGAGCCTGGAGCCTACTTCAGATTCTGTGTCTTCCTCTCTCTCTCTGCCCCTCCCCTGCTCACACACACTCTCTCTCTCTCTCAAAAATAAATAAACATTTAAAAAAAGTTAAAAAGCCATACTATAGAAGAATATATTATTAATAACAGTGGGAACGTAGAACCATGATTTTTATTCTCTTCATTTTCCTGTATTTTCTAAATTTTCTACAAAAAAAACCCATACATCAATTTTCTAAAAAGAAAAAAAAAGCAGTAGGTACATGTCTTGGGAATAATAATAATGTTAGAATTTTGTCTCTCAGGCATAGATAGTGGTTACAGCCAGGACTTTCACCTAAATTATCACGATTTAGAACTAATATATTATTCCAATTTGTTGCACTTAGTAAAGAGCTAAGTTTCCTGTTTTTAATTTGAAAACTAATTCTAAGACTTAGTTCAATGTCACTAAATGTCACTATATCAAAATGGAAACATTTGTAGAAAAGAAAAAGCATAAGCAAAGGACCAAAATTAAAATGCAAATAAAATGGGATGAACTTGGGGATTAAAATATGTCAAAGGATTAATATTAACAGTTTTATTGTGTGAAGAGCTTGAACAAATTCAGATTCCACATGACTTTTCTGAAGAATCCATGGCTCTAAGGAAGGGAATGGATCGAGAGAGAAAAGAAGAGAGCTAGACAGAGCTTCCTAGGTTTGGGGATCTTGTTAAAATGAAGATTCTGATTCAGCAGGGCTGGGGGGGGCGGGGTGGGGGTCTGCATTTCTAACCAGCTCCCAGGTGTTGCTCGGGCTGCTGGTCCAAGGACCATACCCTGAGTAGCAAAAGCTAGCTAGTTGGAAATCACAGAACAAATGTAAAGATACGCTACATCTCTGCAGTGACACTCCTGCCTCATTTTTTTAAAGAGCAAAACCAGGGCTGTGTTCTGAAGCTCCAGCACATGAACTGCTCATTCAGTGTCTCTCAGGGGCCCGGGGAACCACAGACTCCCACCTAGGAGAGCCCTTAGGACCCTGCCCAGCCTGGACAGAGGAGGCTGTGGTTGGACAGTCAGCCCATTACCTGGAAGTCCTGTGGTTTGTCTGACAGCAGCTTTCTGGATGTGGGAGCACTTCTCTTCCTTTTGATCCCGGGCTGGTAGGGGGGTGGATGGGAAGGTGGCTTCCTCGGGGTGGCGGGAGCCCCAGGGCCTGGGGCCCCACTCTGATCCACTAATGGCTCTGCCTCATCTCCTGTGAGCCCCTGGTCTTCAGTGTCCTCCTCTCCTCCTGTGTCTGGGAGGAGAGGGTGATAATAAGGGCTGGTCCCTCTGGCCCTGGGCTTGGGACGCCCCCTGGCCAATGGAGGAGCCAAAGGGCATGGGCGCTGAGACCCACCACCCACCTCCCCTCCCCATCAGTGAGCCAGGATGGATGAGGGAGAAAGAAGAGGAGCTTCCAATAGCTGAAACTTGAAGGCAGTCAGTCCAGTTAGTCAACAGGGAGGAAACAGAATGGCCCTAGCCCTCCCCGCCATGTCCTGCAGGATCAGCCCCTCTGGCCAGCTCGTCCCACTCTCCAGAGCTGACAGATGGCGGCAATGAGACAGTTATGGGTGGTAGGATCAGGATCAGGATAGCCTGGCCCGTGTCTCACCCGTGGGGGCCAGCCACTTCTTTCCAGAGTATCTTGTGTCCACGGTGCTGTCACTGAGCAGGGACCAAGTCTCAGCCCGGCTCTGTCCCCCACCTGGCACGTGGGCAGGGCACAGCCCCAGGAGGGGAGGAGGGAGCTGGGTGAGGGCAGCCAACCTAGGGCACCCCCATCCAAACCTGTTCTCCCTGCCTGCCTGAGCCTGGCACAATAGCTCAGAAACAGTTCCCATGCCTGTTGGGGACTGTCCCTTCTCACTACCTTCCAGGCAGGACTAGGAATATGTCACCTTTGGGAGTTTTCCCTGAGTGGCCCGAACCTAACTCTGTCAGACCCATCTCCAAGGCGGTCCCAGAACACTCGGGGCCCTTCACTCTCCCTACTCTCTGTGCCCCAGAGCACCCCTTCTTTCTGCCCACCGCCTCCCCTCCGTGGCAGCCTATGCCCCAAACCAGATTGACCTCCCTATCCCCAAGCTCCAACACTGTGGCTGGGCAGGACAGGCTAGGGCACACCCCCACCAGGCGCCGCTCAGGTTTTAATGTGGTGCCTCTCTCTAGCTCCCTGCACCATGAGAGAAATTGTAGGCTCTTTCCCATGACCACGTCCCCACCTGGAACTTCTGTGGAGCTTCCTGCACATTCAAGCAGGCTGGGCCACATGGAGGCCTTACCAGCCCCACACCGGCAAGCCAACCACCCTGGGCTGAATCCTCCCTTGACTGAGCCAGCAGAAGCAGCTGAAGAGAACTGAGGCAACCCTGCAACTTGTTAACTCAATCTGCTCATTTCGCAAGTGATAAACTGTAGGCCCAGAGAGGGAGAGTGGCCAGCCCAAAGTCACACAGCTACTTGGTGCCAAAGGCAAGAAAGGAACTCATGTACCCTGAATTTGGCCCAGGGCTCTTTCAAGGAAAACCCAGCTCTTTTGTCACATGCCATCACCAAAGGCCTATTAAGTGCCAGACCCAGGCAGCATTCACTGCTGGGGAGCGGGTGGGGCCTCTGGTATCATCTGGGACTGACCCCATCCTAGCACAGGCATGCCTTCTGAAGCCCCCACCCATCCGAGAGCTGAACAGTACAGAGCACCAGCCCAGACATGGCCCCTCCCCAAGAGGGCTCCCTCACGCTAATCCTAGTGGCACTTTTTCTGCACGGTGGAAGGCAGCTCTCAGGACTCCCCACCCACTGGTGTCTTCTCGCCTCTGGACTGGGCAGCCTCCAACCTGGGGAAGGCAGCAGAGGCTGCCTGAAGCCTCACTATGCCTCCCACCCCCAGGCTTAAGCACTGCTACTGGGCTTCTTCCCAGGGGCCCTGCCAGGGTGGGCTCCTCACCAGCCAGCATATCCAGGTCCGGCAGAGTCGGGGAGGGTTCCAGAGACGCAGACGGTGGGAACAGGGGCACAGCTCCAGGGAGTGGCGTGTAGGACACCTGCAAGACCAGCGAGGCCTGGAAGAGATGGGAGTGGAAGGGCAGCAGGTCAGTACATTGGCCTTGGACCACCACCTCCAGCATCCTTCCTATCCCTTTTACCCCTCCACCTAGGAAAAAGGCTCTAACAGGGGTCAGGTTTGCAGGAGGCTGTGGCAAAGCCTCCCCCAGGGGCCCATCAGCATGGTCAAGTGGTCAAAAGCACAGAATCTGGAATCAGGTCCTACCACTCAGAAGCTGTGCGGACTTGGTCAAGATCTGTAACCTCACCATGCCTCACCTTCCTCACCTGTAAAATGATAGTACTAACAGCAATAGTACCTTCCTCGTAGGGTCACGTGGGGATTAAGTTAGCCGATAAAGCACATCATAAGCTTCTATAAACGAATCCACAATTCAACCTCTCCTGCAGAATTTTTCTTTCTTTTTTCTTTTAATGTTTATGTTTTTATTTTGAGAGAGAAAGAGAGGCCGTGTGCACGCAAGCAGGGAAGGGGCCGAGAGAGAGGGAGAGAGAGAATCCCAAGCAGGCTATGGTGTTGGTTGTCAGCACAGAGCCCAAAGCAGGGCTCAATCCCATGAACTGTGAAATCATGACCTGAGCTGAAATCAAAAGTCAGACGCTTAATGCACTGAGCCACCCAGGCGCCCCTCCTGCAGGATTTTTCATCTCTCAGCCTGGGGCTATCTTCAGGAAAAAGCCTCCTTGGCCACTCTGCTTAGCTGAGCCTCCCCCCCACCGCCCCCACTGTTTCTCCACAGGCAGCTCAGGCAGCAGCTAACTCTAGAGGGTCTTGGGGTGCTGCTCACCTTTCTGAGCCCTCTTTCCTCCCAGGTGCACCCCTGTCCCCCACCTCAACCCCAGCTATTCCAGCTCTGACCAGCCAAGAGGAGAGGTACTACTCACCATACTCTCATGGACCAGGAAAGCCTGCCCTGTTTTTCACCCCATGGAACAACTCCCCAAGACCTCACACTATTCAAACAGCCCCAGAACCTGAAAAAAGGTACAGCCTCAGTAGACTCTCCAGCCTTACAGTTCCTAGGCCAGTGGGGGCCTGGCCCAGCCTTCCCTGGTACCATAGGTTCAGCAAGCCTCCTGGGGCAGCCTTTTTATTGATCAAAATAATAAATGCTCTATTTAAGAAAGTTTAGGGAATACAAAAGCCTTAAAGAAAAAAAAAATAATGCAAGGGAAAACAAATTGCCGTTAAGTCCACCTTTATTCACATTTTGATACAATTCTCTTCCATCTTTTTAAACAAATAGTGTATAGCCCTGCTGTATATAAAAATGCTTTGGGAAAAAAAATGCTTTGGGGATGCCTGGGTGGATCAGTTGGTTAAGTGTCCAACTCTTTTTTTCAGCTTTTGATTTCAGCTCAGGCTATGATCCCAGCGTCATGGGATCGAGCCCTGAGTCAGGATGCTGAGCGTGGAGCCTGCTTAAGATTCTTTCTCTCTCTCTCTTTCTCTCTCTCTCTCTCTGCCTCTGCCCCTCTCCCCTGTTTGCTCTCTCTCTCTGTCTCTAAAATAAAAAAAAAATTTAGGGGATCCTGGGTGGCTCAGTCGGTTGAGCGTCCGACTTCAGTTCAGGTCATGATCCCGAGGTTTGTGGGTTCGGGCCCCATGTTAGGCTCTGTGCTGACAGCTCAGAGCCTGGAGCCTACTTCAGATTCTGTGTCTCCTTTTCTCTCTGCCCTCCCCACTCGTATTCTGTCTGTGTCTGTGTCTCTCAAAAATAAATAAACATTAAAAAAATTTAATAAAAAAAATTTAAACGCTTTTCTTTTATTATGCTAGACAGTAAGCATTTCCCAGGTTTTGACAAACCCTTTTTTTTTTTAATTTTTTTTAACGTTTATTTATTTTTGAGACAGAGAGAGACAAAGCATGAACGGGGGAGGGTCAGAGAGAGGGAGACACAGAATCTGAAACAGGCTCCAGGCTCTGAGCTGTCAGCACAGAGCCCGACGCGGGGCTCGAACTCACGGACCATGAGATCATGACCTGAGCCGAAGTCGGCCGCTTAACCGACTAAGCCACCCAGGCGCCCCAAACCCTTTTTTTTTTAAATGTTTATTTTTGAGAGAGAGGGAGAGACAAAACGTTAGCAGGAAAGGGACAGAGAGAGAGGGAGACACAGAATTCAAAGCAGGCTCCAGGCTCTGAGATGTCAGCACAGAGCCTGATGTGGGGCTTGAACTCACAAACCGTGAGATCGTGACCTGAGCCGAAGTCAGACGCTTAACCAACTGAGCCACCCAGGCGCCCCTTGACAAATCCGTTATAAACATAATTGTTAATAATGCATCATATCCTCTGAACAGCTCAGCATAATTCACTAGACATCTTTACTGATTCCAGAAACTCCTGGCGTGGGAATCCTGGTCCTGAGACAGAAAGGGCTGAAGGTCCTTCATTTCTCTAGGTCTGGGGCTTGAATCTCCCAGACTGGGGTCTTGGCAGGGGCAGCCAGGCTGAGGGAGGGCAGGACAGTGGAAGGGTGGGGCTCTGAACATCAAGGAAGGAAGCCAGTGTAGCCCAGCATCCCCAGAGACCCAGGGCAAGGCCAGGGAAGGCAATGAGACCCTTCATGTGCTGAAACCAAGGGACTGCCCTCACGGCGGTCCAAGCTTGTGAAACA
The DNA here is from genome assembly GCF_022837055.1 of Prionailurus viverrinus. Classification (NCBI taxonomy): domain Eukaryota; kingdom Metazoa; phylum Chordata; class Mammalia; order Carnivora; family Felidae; genus Prionailurus; species Prionailurus viverrinus. The sequence goes on along the minus strand of NC_062563.1, from coordinate 88,643,636 downwards.
CCACCAGGTGTCGCCACTTGAGCAGGCAGCGAGCCGTGTGCCCTAAGCTCCGGCAACCCAGAGGAAAGAAGAGCTTCTGGAGCCCCACCTCGGTGCCCAGACCCGCTCACAGTCACCCCAGAACTCTTGGAGATTTCAGTCAGCATCTCAGGGGTGGACCTGGGCATCTGTATTTTTAACAACCTGGGGCTTTCCCCCACTTCATCAAAAGGCAAGTTGGGCTTTTTGGAAAAGTAACTAATTCTAGTAGTAGGCCAGGGAAAGTAGATGACCCTGGAAACTTTTTGTGCCAGAAAACAAAGAAATACTCAAAGAATGATAGAAACATGTCAAAAGGACACAGAACTCTAGTTTCATGGACTCCCACTGGCCAAATCTGGGACAATTTAAATATGAAAATAAATATAGTAGCAGATTAAACCATTGAATAAAATAGGAATAGGTTAATCTACACAGAAATAGAAGAAAGCTTTTCCTTACAGTGAAATACAAACTGATGTATGCAGACAAAAATAATTGATTTAGAATATCACCATTTGGCAACCATCCAAGCAATAATTAATCCAACCAAGGAAATAACAATGGATGTGAAAACTGCCGGGTAAAAATCGGATAAGGATCAGAGTATTTAGAGTCACAAGGTACCCATTCCCCCTCCCCCGGCCCCCCACAATTCCTACCTATAAGAAAAGGGAATGGATTGGTGATTAATGGAGAAAGCCAGTAAATGTGATGTTAATCAAATGATCAAAGTTAAAAGCTCAGTAATGTGGATACAACGCGGGCAGCAGAGCATCATAATATTCTCTTCCTGCCAAAGATGCTCAACCTAAATCTAATCACGAGAAAACATCAGACAGACCCACACTGGGAGACGTACAGGATAACCGACCTGTATTCCTAAAAGCGTCAAGGTCACAGGTTGTAGAAGTCGAAGAAAGACTGAAGAATTCTCCCAAATGGAAGAAGAATAAAGACAAAACAACTAACACAACATATAATCCTTAAGTGGATCTCTTCGTTACAAAGCACTGTTGAAAACACATGAACTTGAATGGGGGTCTGTGGCAGTGCTGTTATCAACATTAATTTCTTCAGTTTCTTCAGGCTGTGGGTTCTGTAGGAAAAGTCCTTAGTCAGAGAAAATACACACTAAATTCAGGGTGACAGGCCAGGAGGTTGGAGACTTAGTCTCAAAGGTTTAGAATAATATACTCTTTGTATTATTCTTGCAACCTTTCTCTAAAACTTAAATTATTTTAAAATAAAAGGTTAGGGGTGCCTGGCCCCTCGTGCGCTCTTTCTGTCTCTCAAAATAAAAAATAAGAACTTTTTAAAAAAATAGTAAACTAAAACAAAAGGTTAAAAACCTGAGAAACGTGCTTCCGCTATAACCATAGGAATCTCATTCAGAGAGACAAATAAGCCCCCTACCCATTCATGCTGAATCCCACTTTAGGACCAGCCACAGGCCAAGTGCAAAATGAAAATATGGTCCCTTGTTTTTTGTTTTTTATTGTATTTATTTATTTTTTGAGAGAGAGAGAGAGCAGGGGAGGGGCAGAGAGAAAGGGAGAGCATCTCAAGCAGGCTCAACACCATCAGCATAGAGCCCGACACAGGGCTCAAACTTACAGACCGTAAGATCATGACCCAAGCCGAAATCAAGAGTCGGATGCTTAACTGATTGAGCCACCCAGGCACCCCAAGTATGGTCCCTTGTTAAAAATTTATTAGGAATTTCAAGATGGCAACAGCAGAGAATTAAAGCAAGTGCAGGGCCTAACTGCTCATGAGGCTGGCCCGGTGTGGGGTAATGGCTTGGCTCAGCCTGTGTTGGGCACTTTTCTGAAAGGTGGAGGGCGCCCTACCTGACGTATCTGGCCTGACCCATTCATTCATTACTCTGCTTAATCATCCCCTGCATAAATATATAGGGAGCACCCGCTAAGGGCCAAACACGTCAAGATACTAGACTACTTCCACGAACAAAGCAAAGGCTCTTGCCTCCATGGATGGAGCCGACATCTTGGCAGAGGAGACAGACATTACATAGTCAGTGAAATAGATGTGTAAATTATAAAGTATGTTGGACAGAAAAGGAAACCAGAGCGAGCAGGATCGGGGGAGCAGGAGGAGCTGCAGGTCGCAGTATGAAATCTACCCCGCTGTGGTGAAGAGAGAGGAGCAAAACCTTGGAAGGGGCACAGCTTGGCTGCCTTTCAGCCCCAGCTCTACTAATACTTGGTGACTCGGGTCCCCCGGCCCTAGGAGCAGATCCCCTTGGAGAACATCCCTTCTTACGTCTCAGACCCTGCCCCCCTTGGAGAATACCCCTTCTTACGTCTCAAACCTTGCCCCCCTTACCAGGCCCTCCCTGCACCCTTGGAGACTTTGCACACCATCTCTGGGTCAGAGAGAAGGTGGACCCGCAGGAGCATAGCTGCTGCTCTCCATGACCTGGGTGCCAACACCTTAGCAAGGGGGCAGCCCTGCAGGAGAAGCAGGAAGGAGCAGCAGCCCCGAAATTTGAAGACCATCCAGGCAGCATCAGGCACCTCCACACTGAGAGCCCCACACCAACCTCCGGAAGAAGTGGCAACATCCTAGTGGATGAATGAGACTCCAGTCACTCATTCAGGCACTTGAATGAGACTTCCAGCACAGAACCAGCTCCATCTTTTATTTACCCATCAAGGAACTACAGGGGCATCCCTGGCAGCTTCAGATGACCTGGAGCCCAGGACCTAGAACAGACTCTGGGGAACCACAGCTGCAGGTGATTAATACTGGAGGCCTTTAGCTCTACTGGGGATCCACAGGGGCATGTCTATGGATTCCACCCATGGTCAGGACCTCCCACCTTCACCATGATGTCATACCTCACTGCCTGTCCCTTTCTGCAGACGTAACCAGAGCTGAGATTTTCCTCCTGTAGGATGTATGTGAGCTCTGCGCTCTTGCAAACCAAATGACCTTGGCCTAGAGTCCTTCCGGGGCTGTCCACATCAAGGTACCCCACCTGATAGCCCTGTTCAAGTCTCCGGCCCTGGACCGTCACAAGACCGTCATCCCGTCACAAGACCATTATCAGCCAGTCATGTGTCCACCAGAACACGCTGCCCTGGAGGAGCAGGTAACCTCAGTCACCCATGTCTGCCATCTTGGGGTCCACAGTCAATAATATCGCAGAACTCTAGAGGGTCCTGTCTGGTCACCAGGCTAGGAGGGCCTAGGAAACCAAAGACAAAGGCAGAGGACAACCTCATCGGATCCTCCTCCAGGTTATGCGACCCAGCTCTGGGGTCCTTCGCCCACCCCACCAAGCTCAGTCCATTGCTTACTGCCTGCTTCCTAAGCCCCGGCTCTCTTCACACTGATTAGCGTGACCAAACCCTAGACCAGCCCACTCCCACCTGCCCCGACACACACTGCATGAGAGGATAGGAAATCCCCGTATGTGTCACGGTCTTATTTATTACCTTTCCCTGAGAAAACACCTAAGAAGCTGGGGGGGGGGGGGGGGGGGGAGTGGGTAAGATGTGGCCGTGACTGAGGCAGGAATGGTTGGCAGCATCTTCAAACTGCTTAAAAGAAACTCAGGGACCCACCAGAGCTGTGCATCCACTCGCCACCAGTTCCTGCTCCCAACACACACAGTGCCCTCCTGGCTCCCAACCCACCACACCACTGAGGTTCATGTTTCCTTGTCACCCAGCAGGTTTCATTTTCGGATCTGCCTCTGGTTGTGAAGACTGAAGCCTGGAAGGCTCAGTCGGTTAAGCATCAGACTCTTGGCTTCGCTCAGGTCATGATCTCGTGGTTCGTGAGTTCAAGCCCCACATCAGGCTCTGTGCTGATGGTGTGGAGCCTGCTTGGGATTCTGTCTCTCTCCCTCTCTCTCTCTCTCTGCCCCTCGTTCTCTCTCTCTCTCAAAATAAATACATAAACTTAAAAAAAAAAAAAAGACTGAGGTAATACCAACAGTTTCCATGCTGTGTCCACACGCTCATTAGCAAGCTGCTCTCAAAGGAAATTTGTGAGTACGTTGCTTCTTTCCTCCATGTGTGTCCAGAACTACCATAGGCCTGGACGCTCCCCCAGGACAGGGATAGTGTTTTCCCCTTCAGTCTAGAACCTGTCTGAGGACAGATGTGGTATCTTCTCATGGCACACAGTGCAGTGTGCCACATCTGAAGGGATTTGGGTAAATGTAGTCTATAGGCCAGCCTGCAGCAGGATTTCACAACCTGTCCCAGCCTTCCTCCTCCTCTCAGTCTTTCCAAGGTTTTCCAAGGATCCTGCACCCTGTCTTCACTCCTATCACTCGCTCAGCAGGTTGCTTTGACAATCTGAGCTAAACTCAATTGGGTATGCCTGACATGCTCTGCCCATTAGGCCCAGCCCAGAAATCTGCCTCAGTAAATAGCTAGTAGAATCCTGAGCTTCTGACAGGGCTCCCTGTCCCTTCTGAGTACAACCTCAGTTCTCTGTGCCTCCCGCTCCATTTGCAACCATCCCCAGGTCCCAAAGTGGGAAGCCCCAGCTCAGATGGTCTTGGGGCCTGGGGCCCCTGCCTGGGCTGCTCTGTGACTTAGCACTATCACAGGCACTAGAAAATGGACTCGGATAGTCTCCACTGGCCAGAGCTGCCTCCTGGCCCCACCTCCCCTAGCCTGTGCTCAAGTGGGGGCTAAACCATGCAGGGCTTAGACCTCCTCTCCCATCCATCACCTTCTGGCTTTCACACCCCGCTCTTGAAGACATGGTCTATGAAGAATTGGCAATTTCTGCAGTCAGACAGGAGTCCCAACCCAGAAAGGAGAAGGCAGCAGGTTCCCAGCGGGTGAGCATGAAGCACAAACAGAGTGCGGAAACAAAGAACCAGAGGAGAAGAGGTGAGATGAGACATCCAGGGATGGTCACCAACCTGGCTCAGCCCCATGGACAGGGTCCAGGTATGAAAAGCTGTGTCTCAGGGGCTGGATGGGCCTCTAAGCCTGGAGAGGCACAAGTGCAGGAGAACTTTCAGGAAACACCAGTCATGGATGCACAGAGAGCAAGAGTGGAGAGGTGTTTTAGCAGCACATCCAGGAAGCTAAAAACCCCGGTTGGAGGTACCAGGGGCTGTGATTTAATGATTTAAAAGAAATACATATTTGGTCATTCAGGTGACCAAAATATACTTCTCGGATATATTTGGTCTTCATCCACAGTTCCTGAAAACACTTCAGAGCCATAAAGATAAAATGGGTGTCTTATTATTAACGAAGGTGACTTTTGGACCCCACTCATGGGTGGGAGCTGGTTGCCAGGAGGACCAACCATGTGATTAGAGAGTTGGAACTTTCAGTCCCATCCCTCCCAACCTCTGGGAAGGGAAGAGGAGTTGGCAGTTGACTCAGTCAATGGCCAATGACTTAGTCAATCATGATAACAATGAAGCCTCCATTAAAAACTCAAGTTTTTTGGTCTCTTTTTTCAGAGAGATCCTATGTTTAGGGAACCAGAATGCTTCCATATGCCACTGAACAGGGCCCCATGCTCCACAAGGACAGAAAGTTCCTTTGTTCAGGACCTCGCCCTATGTATCTCTTTATCCAGCTATTGATTCATATCCTTTATCAAATCTTTTAATAAACTGGTAAATGTTAATAAGTGTTTTTCTGAGTTCTGTAAGCTGTTCTAGAAAATTAATCAAACCTAAGGAGAAGGTCACTAAACTTCCAATCTGTAGCTTGTTGGTCAGAAGCACAGGAGACAGCCTGGGGCTTGTGACTGGCATCTAAAGTAGAAGGTGGAGGCACACTTGTAGGACTGAATCCTTAATTTGTGGAATCTGATACTGTCTCTGGGTAGATGGTATCAGAATTGAGTTGATGTTGGGGGGGGGCACCCCCTGTTGAGATTGGGTCTAAAAGAAGTTTTAGAGGAACTCTAAAAGAGGGGCTCAATACACAACAAAGTGCTGCCCAGCCCTGAGGTTTGTTGGAGAAGCTCCAACCAGATCCTTGACTCAAAGTATCTCCTTCACCAGCTACGTACAGTTCATCCATCAGTGCTCTACACCTGTAGAGAAAGCCGTGGTCCTCCTCAGAATCCAGAAGTGCTTGAAGTCCTTCTTGTCTATGTGGATGTGATACTGTGATTTCTAATTACAAATATATGTGTGTATATATGTATATTTGGTCATTGTCCCTGATTCTGGCACAGAGGTCCTTTTGGGAACTCCTTGGCATTTCCTAAGTGATAAGAACCATAAATGTGTCTTTTGTTGTGCTAATGGAAATCACCTAAGGATTGGATCTGGTCGCTATTGGAGCCAACCTTGCAATTAGAAGGTTGTAGAACTTTCAGCCCCACCACCTCCACGGCTGGTGAAATGAGTTCAGTTGCCAATGAAGTCTCCATAAAAACCCAAAGGACAGGGATTGGAGAGCTTCCAGGTTGGATAATAACCAGTAATCTAGTAAATAAAATATTTCTCTGAGTTCTGTAAGCCACTCTACCAAATTAATCAAACCCAAGGAGGGGGTCATAAGAACATTCCGCCTAGAGACTGGACTTGAGATTGGCATCGGAAGGGGAAGGGAAGGTCTTGCAGGACTAAGCCCTTAACCCAGTGCTGTCTCTGGATAGACAGTGTCAGAACTGAGTTGAATTGTAGGACACCCAGCTGGTGTCAGAGAATTGCTTGGTGGTGTGGGGGGAAAACCCACATACACACATTGGAAATTGGTGCTAGAACCCTTAGATTGCACGACTAGACTGGAGAATTCAGATGGAGGACAAGGGGGGATCAAGAGGTGATGGAGACAGGCTCAGTGATACTGAAGGAGATTATCAGAGGACACGCCCACCAGTTGACCCATGAGCTAAACCTAGACAATTAGACGCTCCTCACCCCCTCTACCATCCTTGGAATGTAAGTTCTGCTTGCCGTCCTTGCTCCCAAAGACTGCTCCGGGCATCGTCTTGAGCTAGTGACATGGCATTGAGACTATCTGGATGGTATCCATGACTGAACCCAGTTAAGATCTCTATACAAACTTTTGAGATTTGGTGGATGGGTGCAGATATCTACTTATCTTGCTGTTGCCCCAGACAAGCCTCATAGGTAAGTTCCCTGCTTACTAAACCGGCTGCCTACCAGTCTGGAGTGCCCTGCCTCTTTCTTTGTTCTCTCCCTGCCTTCCTTGAAAGGGAGCTGGTTTCAGATTTCACCTGGAAAGCTCTTAAAGAGGTTACAAACCTACGAGTGATCACTGCACTAAACCCAAACGTTCTGCCCATAAGCACTATCTGAGAAAGGGATGGATTCTCCTGGGAAGTAACATCTCTCATCAGGGAAGCATCCAGCCAACATTGGCCTAAGTAAGATGCCTTGGGAAGAAATTCCAGCATCAGAAGCACAGTGGACCAGGAATCCATTCAAGTCTCTTCTACTCCTGAGAGTTTAAAATATGTGCCACCCTGTAATTTGTCCCTATTTGGACATGGATTCGCTATGTGACTTCAGTCAGTCACTCTCTTTCCCCAGTTCTCAGTACCCAGTAGTAGTTCCAATCAGAGTTCTGCCCAGATTGGCCACTTCCTGACTCACCAAGTCAGCCAAGAGCCTCCCCCCTTCACACACACACACACAAGATAGCCCCACTGTGTCTAAGAGAACTCAGCCCAGAATCCCCAGGGCCTCACTGGGAGGAAGTATTTCCAAACGGATGGTCCCCCAGTGCATCCTGGGAGGTGGAGCTGACCCAGAGGGAAGGTCAGGAATTCTACTGACCAGGAAGAAAGAACCCTGCAGCATATATTTAGCTCCCTAAAAATAACGGGAAGCCAGAGATGAGAGCTGGAAATTGTCTGCTAGGACTGGGAAAGCACTGGAAAGGCTGGGGGAGGGGCAGGAAGGACAATGGAGGAAAGGAAGAGGGTCTGACAGGTCCCGGTGGGCAGGGGAGGGAAATGTCTGTCCCCCTTCCCTTGTGATCTGTGACCCAGATGACTCAGATATTCCAGATCCAGAGATGGGGGCTGGGTGGTGAGGGAGGGCTGCCAAGGAGATTGGGGGAGCCATAACCAAGGCTGCCCAGGAAGCTTGGGGAGACATCAGGTTTCTAGTGGAAAACCAGTCCCAGGAGGTGACTGTACCTCCCTCCAGAGCAGGAGGGGACCCAGGGGACAGGCAAAGCTGGTGTGAAACAAGGCTGACTTGAGCCCAGCAGGTGGGGCCAGGATCCCCTCCTGTCCCCTTCCCACCTCTTCCATGCCAGTTCCTTTCCCCAGCACCCTAAGCTCTAGCCAGGGAAGGCCTGGCCTGGTTGCTGGTAGCTGGACTATGAAACACCACTTGGGTCAGAAAGGCAAGTCCTCAGACCAGACACTAGCCTGATGCAAAGACCCAGTGCGCACTTACCCCTGTGGGCTGCTTCTTGGTGTCCAGCAGGGGAGCATTGAAGCTCGCAGACAGACTGGGGGTGGCAAGGACCTCCCGGAGTGGGATGTTGGCTTCCCCCAAGAACCTAAATGGAGAGAAAAGTAGAATGTAAAGAATTAGCCTAATGTGCCTGACTCTTCTCCCAACAGACCACCCCCACCCCCACCCCCACCCCCACCCCTGACCCTACCACCTTACCCCACAAACAAACACCCTGCAGGCAAAGCTGATCTGCCTAGAACACCACAGTCCCTTAGGACCCCTTAATGCTCCCTAGCACCCTGCCCCCAGCCACCCCATGTACCATCCGAGGAGGGCCAGGCCCCTCTCCCTGCACACAGATGAGAGACACCTTCTCCCAAGGTCAACTTTGACCCCTTTCTGCCTCTCCCCAGAGGCCTCGCCCCATCACCCCTGTCTGCCTGGACACTCCCATATAAGGGCTGTCTTGCCCATCACACTTCAACAATCCACCAGACCCGTGTCTCCTGAAAGCCATCACACCTTCGTTGCTCTGAAGGTGCAGTAGCCCCTCTAACCTCCATCTACACTGGCCATCTATATCGCTTTCCCAGGCCTCGGCCAGCAATGATCATAAATGAAAAACAGTCTTTCCTGTCTTCAGAGACAGGGAGAAAAGCAAATTGGGCCAGGGTGGACATGTCCCACTCCCAAGAGAGGCCCAGGACTGTAACACCACATACACCTAAGGCAGCACCTCTGACTGAGAGGTGGGAGTCCCATAAATGTATGGGCTCTTGGAAAGAGTAGATGATTGAGTGACAATCAGTTAAGGGATCCTTCAAAGAGTGCCAAGGAAAATGTGTGTGTTCCCTAAGCTAAGAAATGGGCAAACTGCATTCTGCATCTCTGTAGCGGTGGCCGGAAATCAGGAACAGCAAGTGGCCCGTGTCTATCAGAACTGTCGCCTGATGTCGTATCAGACTTCTGTGTGCTTCCTGCATATTGCTGTCAGGGTGTGAACAACGAAAAGCCACAGGGGTGCTCTCATCATTTGCTTCTTAATTTTTTTTTTCCCTGATGAAGAAACAGCACACCTATTATTTGGGGCCTTCCTTCTTTTCTAGTGTCTGTAACAACTGATTAGAATATAGGTTTTTATGAATACAGGTTTTATGAAGCTTTATTGAGATAAAATTTCTATCTTGACCTAAATAGCTGATTTTTAAAACTGGTTGCTCACACAGGAAGCCATCAAAATCCTAAAGGAGAACACAGGCAGCAACCTCTTTGACTTTGGCCACAGCAACTTCTTACTAGACACGTCTCCAAAGGCAAGGGAAACGAGCAAACATGAACTATTGGGACTTCAAGATAAAAAGCTTCTGCACAGCAAGGGAAATAATCAACAAAACTAAAAGGCAGCCTATAGAATGAGAGAAGATATTTGCAAACAACATATCTGATAAAGGGTTAGTATCCAAAATCTATAAAGAACTTACCAAACTCAACACCCAAAATACAAATAACCCAGTTAGGAAATGGGCAGAAGATATGAATAAACATTTTCCCAAAGAAGACATCCAGATTGCTAACAGACACATGAAAAGATGCTCAGCATCACAGCATCAGGGAAACACAAATCAAAACCACGATGAGATGCCACCTCACACCTGTCAGAATGGCTAAAATTAACAACACAAGAAACATCAAATGTTGGCAAAGACGCAGAGAAAGGGGAACCCTCTTGCACTGCTGGTGGGAATGCAAACCGGTGCAGCCACTCTAGAGAACAGTAGGGAGGCTCCTATGATCCAGTAGAACTACCCTATGATCCAGTAATTGCACTATTAGGTATCTACCCATAATACAGATTTACCCAAAAATACAGATTCAAAGAGGTACCTACACCCCAACATTTATAGCAGCATTATCAACAATAGCCAAACTATGGAGAGAGCCCAAATGTCCATCCACTGTTGAATGGATAAAGAAGATGTGATATATATATTACATAATATATATTGTATACATCACATACATATACTATATATATAATATATATACACACACATACATATATATATACATATATATAATGGAATATTACTCAGCCATCAAAAATCATGAAATTTTGCCATTTGCAATGACAAAAGGAGCTAGAATGTGTTATGCTAAGCAAAATAAAGTCAATCAGAGAAAACAAATACCATATGATTTCACTCATATGTGGAATTTAAGAAACAAAGCAGATGCACATATGGGAAAGGGGGCTATGGGAAAGAAAAGAGAGGGAAACAAACCACTAGAGACTCTTAACGATAGAGAACAAATTGACGGGTGATGGAGGGACGTGGGTGAGAGATGGGCTAGATGGGTGATGGGTACTAAGAAGGGCACTTGTGATGAGCACTGGGTGTTGTATGTAAGTGACGAATCGCTGAATTCTACTGCTGAAACCAATATTCCACTGTATATTAATTAAAATTTAAATTTACAAAATAAAATAAAATATTCATAAAAAGACAAAAAACTGCTCACAATGAGATACTACCTCACATTCATTAGGATGGCCACTGTCGAAAAAAAAGAAGCAAACAACAAAGGTAGGTGAGGATGCGGAGAAACTGGAATCCTTGTGTCTTGTTGGTGGGAATGAAAAAAAGGGAAAGGAAAAATGGATCAAACCACAGAATCCAGCAACTCCATTTCTGGGTTATCTATTCAAAGAATTGAAATCAGGAAGTCAAAGAGATATTTGTATACCCATGTTCATAACAGCATTATTCACAATCGCCAAAAAATGAAAGCAACCCAAGTATCTATCAACAGATGAATAAACAGATGAATGAATAAATAAAATGCAATAAAAATTAAAATAAAATTAATTAATTAAAAGCATGCATACAATTAAATATTATTAAGCCTTTAAAAAGGAAAGGAATTCTGGGGGCGCCTGGGTGGCTCAGTCGGTTAAGTGTCCAACTTCGGCTCAGGTCTGATCTCACCATTCGTGAATTCGAGCCCCACATCGGGCTCTCAGCTCAGAGCCTGGAGCCTGCTTCGGATTCTGTGTCTTCCTCTCTCTCTGACCCTCCCCCACTCCCACTCTGTGCCTGTCTCTCTCAAAAATACATAAACATTAAAAAAATTACAAACAAAAAAGGAAAGAAATTCTGGCACCTGCGACAACATGGATGAACCTTGGAGACATTATACTAAGTGAAATAAGCCAGATACAAAAAGATATATACGGTATGATTCCATTTGCATGAAGTTCCTAGAATAAGCAAGCTTTTGAAGAAAGAAAATAAAATAGAGGTTACCAGGAGGGTAGAGGGAATGGGGAGTTATTATTTAGTGGGTACAGCTTCAGTTTGGGGTGATGAAAAAGTTCTGGACACAGATGGTGGTGATGGTCGCACAACAGTGTGAATGTGCTTAATGCCACTGAGCTGTGCACTTAAGATAGTTAAAATGGTAAGTTTTGTTATGTATATTTTACCACGATAAAAGTAATTAATTACTAATTAATTAACTGCCACTTACATAAGTTTCTAGACAATAAAATCACTTGAGCTCCATTATTCTTGGGACCAGTGGACTGTCGGTCACCTTACAGGTTCCTTCGCCAGCAAGGCAATAGCCTGATTTGTGCGGAATTTTGTAATATTTTTCTGACATTTCTTTAAAGAAAGGGCTAAAGAGAGAGACATTCACTACTATTCATTCCTCGTGATGCCAGGAGTCACATTTTCTAGAATTTGGACTGGGGTGTGTTATATTCTTTTGCAGCATGGAGCAGGCTTGTACCACAGCGTAAGCAGGGGCTCCTGGAGTGTCTCCATCCTATAGGGCCAGCATGGGGAAGGCACTCGTCACCAGTGTGTTGACTGAAGTGTCCTCAGTGTCACCAGGTAGAACCCAAGACCTGCTCTTTACTGCTCGCCTGCTTGTACCCTATGACCTTTGTCCCACATTTTTCTATAAGCTCTTCTTTCCAGCTTGTCTCTTAACTCAGGAAAAAGACCCCACTGGCATAGCATCCCATGATGGAAACCAAAACTACCCCTCAAACAATAATGACCACGCTGATGAAGAGTTCCAGTAGCCCAGACTACCCAGACCAGGTCGAGTTTAACTCTCCACTTACACTGCGAGGATGAACCATGGAGTGAGCCATGGAGTGACTAACAGTTACCTTTACCTCATTATAATACTAAAATCTCTGCCTGAGGAGGAGCACAAACCTCATTTACATAACATACAATGTAAGTACAGGCATATTTCCTTAAGGTGCATGACTGTCCTCATGCCCTGTCTAAAGATTTTAAATAGAAGGAACCCATTCACCCCTTGCTAGGGAAGTCATGGCTTTGGAAGTTATTCCCCATGATCTTTATTTGCTGCAAAGAAAGTTTCCTTTGTGCAACAACTCTACCAGCTGCAATTTCTATATGTGACTCACTGAGGAGCAAACTCATGTTAGTTAGTTGGGTTACATCTGGACCCAGGCAATCTCAAAAAAGACAAGACAGTCGGTGTAAAAGACCTGTGAATCCATGGCATCAGAGTCACACTTCCCTCCAGGCAGCAGAGCAGACAGACTGGCTTCAGCAGGTGGATGGCAGAGCCTGCCCTAGAACTCAAGTCCCCACATCCCTGAGGGGTCACCTGGGGAACGGAAAGGCAGAGCGGACAGTGGGAGCGGAGGGGGTGGCAGGCTTGGTGGTGCAGACATGCTACTGGAAGGGAGCCCTGGAGCCTGCTGCAAGGGCAAGGCCTGGCCTCCAAGGCCTCCCTTTCTGGCACCAGGCCAGCCAACCCTCCGCCCCGGAGAATTCCCGGAAGTGGGGCAGGAACAATGGGAGGAAATGCAGAGGGAAGTGCCGGCCCCACCCCTGCCAGCCCAGGCACCTCCGGAGGCAGGGAGACCTGGGCCAGGAGGGACTGCTTGTTATTTCCTCCCTTAATAACTTTCTGGACCTTGAAACGCCCCCACCTCCCACCCCTGTCATAGGCCTTGGAACCAGTCCTTTGGAGGAACTGGGTGGCTTCACAAGCCCCCACTCCTCTAGGAGGAGAGGCTGGAGGCAGCACAGCCAGCTGCCTGTCCCCACCCCTAAGGAGCAGGCTGCCCCAGAGTGGGCAGCACAGAACTGCTCTGGGAGGCCAGCCTGGGGAGGTCAGACTTCCTGGGGAGGTAGGCTGGGTCTCAGGCTTGATCATAGGAAACCCTTATGGCCACTCTTCATTCATTCTTCCATAGAGTTGGAGGAGAGGTGGCTTTATTCAGGAGGCCTAGGGGAGGAGGGCCCAGACCCTCAGGGAGACCCACCACATCCAGAGGTCAAGACTGAGGCACAGACTCTAGGGCCCAGAGGCCTACAGGAAGCCAGCGATGCCAGGTGCTCAGGAGCACTGGCACTGGCACTGATACCAACCAGTGGCCACTTGTGGCAGACAGGATTCAGCAGAGGTCATATGAGGCAAGGAGGGGCCTGGGGGTCCTGCACCAGCTGCCTGAGAGCCAGCTCTGTGTGCAGAAACTGGCAGATGGGAAGGAATACCCCCCCCCACATCCCTATCTCCCCCCGCCCCCCGCCCCCTGCAGCCTACTAATAGAAACAAGTCTCTGTTTTCCTCCCCAGACCTGGCCATCCCTCTTGGCAGTGCTATGTTCTGGAGCCATTGGAATGTGGCAGCAGGAGAAATGCGAGGGCTGAAATCACTGCTGCCATCCCACAGAGTGAAAGAGAAATCAGGAATTGGCACGGGGGAGGAGGGAGAGGTCCAGGCAGTTTACACATTGACAGGGCACACATTTTTCCTCCAAGGAAAAGGAACTAGTTCCCAGACTCATCACCCAGTGAGGCTACTATCCTATCAGAGATGGGAGAAGAACTACAGGGTAATGGCCTCCAAATCTGAGCCCTAAGTGGGAGGCTATAAATTAAAGTGGCCAAGTGAGTTTATTCTAATGAAACACAGAGAAATCTAAATAATTTCATTTAAAAACCTCAGGCCTTTTTCTGTGGACGCTAAATTTAGGGGCACATTTTGATGAGGCACAGGATATTTGCAGGGTCTAAACGTGTCTCTTAAAAGACTTCGGGAGGAGGGTGGCACCTGGGTGGATTAGTCAGTTGAATATCTGACTCTTTGAGACAGGGTTGTGGGATCAAGATCCACATTGGGCTCCATGCTAAGTGTGGACCTGCTTGAGATTCTCTCTCTCTCCTTCTGCCCTTCTCCCCTACTCGCTTGCTCACTCTTTCTAAAATAAAATAAAGAGGGGTGCCTGGGTGGCTCAGTCGGTTGGGCGGCCGACTTCGGCTGGGGTCATGATTTCGAGGTCCGTGAGTTCGAGCCCCGTGTCGGGCTCTGTGCTGACAGCTCGGAGCCTGGAGCCTGTTTCAGATTCTGTGTCTCCCTCTCTCTGACCCTCCCCTGTTCATGCTCTGTCTCTCTCTGTCTCAAAAATAAATAAATGTTTAAAAAAATTAAAATAAAATAAAGAAAAAATATATTTAAAAAAATGAGACTTCAAAGCGGGGAAAAGAGCAGTAAATATGCAATGGAAAAATCAGACACCACCTTGACAAGTGATCAAAATGAACATCTCCAATGAGGGGCATCTTGTGCTTCTAGAACCTGAGACAGATCAACACACCCGCAAAGTACTCTGGCCAGAAATTAGTAACAAATCTAACCATGAGAAAAACATGAGACAAACTTCAAATGAAGAACATTCAATTAACAAAAAACTGGTGTATTATATTATTCAAAAATGTAAGTTGTTGTAAAAGACGAAGGCTGTGGGAAATGTTCCAGATTAAAGAAGGCTGGTGACCCTAGAGGAGAAAGCAGGAAAAGACCTCTCTGACCTCAGCCGTAGCAATTTCTTACTTGACACATCCCCAAAGACAAGGGAATTAAAAGCAAAAATGAACTATTGGAACCTCATGAAGATAAAAAGCTTCTGCACTACAAAGGAAACAATCAACAAAACTAAAAGGCAACTGACGGAATGGGAAAAGATATTTGCAAATGACATATCGGACAAAGGGCTAGTATCCAAAATCTATAAAGAGCTCACCAAACTCCACACACAAAAACCAAATAATCCAGTGAAGAAATGGGCAGGAAACATGAATAGACACTTCTCTAAAGAAGACATCCGGATGGCCAACAGGCAGATGAAAAGATGCTCAACGTCACTCCTCATCAGGGAAATACAAATCAAAACCACACTCAGATATCACCTCACGCCAGTCAGAGTGGCCAAAATGAACAAATCAGGAGACTATAGATGCTGGAGAGGATGTGGAGAAACGGGAACCCTCTTGCACTGTTGGTGGGAATGCAAACTGGTGCAGCCACTCTGGAAAACAGTGTGGAGGTTCCTCAAAAAATTAAAAATAGACCTACCCTATGACCCAGCAATAGCACTGCTAGGAATTTACCCAAGGGATACAGGAGTACTGATGCATAGGGGCACTTGAGCCCCAATGTTTATAGCAGCACTCTCAACAATAGCCAAATTATGGAAAGAGCCTAAATGTCCATCAACTGATAAATGGATAAAGAAATTGTGGTTTATATACACAATGGAGTACTACGTGGCAATGAGAAAGAATGAAATATGGCCCTTTGTAGCAACATGGATGGAACTGGAGAGTGTGATGCTAAGTGAAATAAGCCACACAGAGAAAGACAGATACCATATGGTTTCACTCTTAGGTGGATCCTGAGAAACTTAACAGAAACCCATGGGGGAGGGGAAGGAAAAAAAAAAAAAAAGAGGTTAGAGTGTGAGAGAGCCAAAGCATAAGAGACTCTTAAAAACTGAGAACAAACTGAGGGTTGATGGGGGGTGGGAGGGAGGAGAGGGTGGGTGATGGGTATTGGGGAGGGCACCTTTGGGGATGAGCACTGGGTGTTGTATGGAAACCAATTTGACAATAAACTTCATATATTGAAAAATAAATAAATAAAATAAAAATATATAATATAATAAAATAAAATCTTTAAAAAAATAAAAAAATAAAAATAAATAAATTAAATACATTTAAAAAAAAAAGAAGGCTGGTGAAATACAACAACTAAATTCAATATGAGAGTCTAGACTGGATCCCATACTGAGAAAGAGGGGGAGGGGGACTTGCTATAAAAGGCATTATTTGGTCAATTGATAGGACAGAAGATGAACGGTGAATTAGATGAAGTATGGCAGCCGTGTTAAGTTTACTGAAGTTGGTAACTACAGTGTGATTATGTAAAAGAATATCCCTATTCTTAATCCCCATTTTTAAATTCTTAAAAATATATTTTACACATTTCTTAGGAAATATACCCTGAAGTATTTAGGGATAGAGGACCATGATGAATGTAACTTACCCTCAAATGAGAGACAGAGAAAAAGGAAGGAAGAAAACGAGAAGGAGGCAGAGGAGAGAGAATATTATAAAGCAAATGGAGTAGAATGTTAATCAGTGATATTGATATTTTTTTAAGTTTATTTATTTTGAGAGAGAGTGTGTGTGCACAAGCAGGGGAGGGGCAGAGAGAGAGGGAGAGAGAGAATCCAAAGCAGGCTCCTCGATGTCAGCTCAGAGCCTGATACGGGGCTCAATCCCATGAACGGCGAGATCATGACCTAAGCCGAAATTAAGAGTGGGACACTTAACTGAGCCACCCAGGCCCCCTTCTTTGTTCTATTTTTGCAACTTTTTTGTAAGTTCAAAATTGTTTCTTAAAAAAACTCCAGAAGTGTTTCCATATGTCAGTTTCTCATTTTTTTATCTTTTAAACTAAGAAAAGGGGGCGCCTGGGTGGCGCAGTCGGTTAAGCGTCCGACTTCAGCCAGGTCACGATCTTGCGGTCCGTGAGTTCGAGCCCCGCGTCAGGCTCTGGGCTGATGGCTCAGAGCCTGGAGCCTGTTTCCGATTCTGTGTCTCCTCTCTCTCTGCCCCTCCCCCATTCATGCTCTGTCTCTTTCTGTCCCAAAAATAAATAAACGTTGAAAAAAAAAAAATTAAACTAAGAAAAGGACATGTCAACTAAAAATACATACATGACAATTCAAATCCGCTCATCACTGACTCAGCTGCACCTTCCTCTCACCAGATTCAATGAATCAGGCGTGACAGGAAAGTCAGACTCCCTGTTCTGGCAGGATGCACACAAACACGCACACACGAACACACTCCGGGGAGATTTAAGATCCCTGTGAGGAGACAGCTGTGATCTGTGCCCCCTTCAGCCCTCAGCCATTCGTGCCTGGCAATGAGGAGCAGGAAATGAGGGACAGCCGGACATTCCCACCCCTGGTCTCTGGCAGCCTTCCCCCCGGTATCTGATTCCCCAGGGACTGCCCAAAGGTGACTAAATAGTTTTCCACTTCAATCCAGAAAAAAACAAAAAAACAAAAAAACAACAAAAAAAGAAAAACTATTCTGAAACTCAGGGATGTCCTGGAATCTATAGTTATAAAAATCCTTGGAATATAAGGGAACGGTCAACACTTCCGAGTATGCTGAAAACAATGAGGTGGTGAACTGTAAATATTCCTGCCTCCCAAATAAATATTCCAGAAAGGGCGGGGGGCTGCAAACCAGCCTAATGAAACCCAGAGGCTGAACTTAGGCTTACTTTCCCCAACTTCTAGCAACAGCAAACCGCCACTCTGCCTCTTTAAATGTCTTAGTGCACACACACACATCTGGGTGAGTGTCTATTCCTAGATGGGAATGACATTTGTCAGCAGGGAGAAAAAACCCTCCACACATAACACAGATGGAGAGTTAATATTCCCAATAGGACCCCAAACACACAAACTGCTATGAATTAGTAAGAAAAAAGCAAGCAATTCAAAATATAACGATAGGAAATTGACAGAAGAAGAAGTATAAATGGACAATAAAATACATGAAAAGATGCCCAACTTCACAAGTAGTCAAGAAAATAGTTTAGGGGCACCTGGCTGGTTCAGTCAGTAGAAAGAAACCATGTGACTCTCGATCTTGATATAGGGCTTGTGAGTTCGACTCCCCCAATGGGTATAGAGATTATTTAAAAATAAAATCTTAAACACACACACACACACACACACACACACACACACACACACACAGTTTATAAGATACTTTTCTCCCCCTACCATGGCACTAAGCAAAAATAAAAATTGACAGGCACCTTTTTTTACACTGTTGGTAGACATAATTAGAACACATTTTTGAAAAGTAGTTTGGCAGAATTTATGAAAATGTTATATGTTCATATCCTTTGATCCAGTAATCCCACTTTTAAGGATCTATTTTAAAGAAAAAAATAATCTAAGGACATAAAGCAATTTGAATAAAGATATCCACTGAAGGGGCAGGAAAGAAATGAGAAAGAAACTGAATCCCAGCCAGTAAGGATACGGTGGGATAAATTATGGGGTGCCCACCCTGTGAAATACCACACAACCATTTAAAATGGGGCTGGTCAATACATACTGACCTGGGAAAGGGTCCATGATGAATTGACAAAAAGCAGGGTGTAGACCAGTATGTATGGCATGATTTCATTTTTGTTTAAGAACATGCATACACATGTATGTAAACTGATGTTTGCACAGGCTTAGGAAAAGCAGAGAAAGACATGCGCCAAATTGTCAACAACAGACACACTGGAGGGAAGGGAAGCAGCAGATGGGGGGAAGGCTGGGAAAACTTGCACCTCTTCCTTTATAGCTCTTTAAGAATGGAGGTTACTTTTGCTTATAAAAAAAACACTTGAAATTTTCTTGTGAGTTTTCATAAATTAAGGAATGTGTGTGCACATATGTGTGAGGCATGTTGGTGCACACTCTGTGTCCACGAGGAGCATGTGGGTGGTACGTTCAGTCGGTGTGGTCTGTGTACGTGTGTTTGTACGGACCCAACAGTCCCCTCACGCTACACACCTTCCAATGTGCCAAGCACGCAGTAGGGCATCTGACACCCACACACTATCTCATTCAAGCTTCGCGACAACCACGCAGTGTAGGTACTGTTGTGGCCATTATCCTGATGAGGAAGCAGGTTCAGAGAAATCCAGGTCGCAGACAGTGTCAGGATGAGGCTCACTACTGACAGGGGGTCCCTGAGAGAAGGCTTTGAGCCTCATTGTCATGCCACCACCCCTCCCCTGCTCGGCTCTGTGGACACAGCTGGGGACCTGAGACCCCCTGCTCCCTCAGGGAAGAAATCCCTCCACCGCATCAACGCACTCCCTGTAGGGGCCACAGGCACCATCCGGCCAGACCCCCTCCCCCAGCAGACACGGCCATCCCCTGTGCATTCTTGTGCTGAGCTCCTCTTGTTAAGGACTGAGACTTTTGTTCAGCTCCTCCCCGGAAATGCCCACATTCCCCAATACTTAGCCCATTGTCCCAGGAGGCCCAGGACACCCACACACACACACAAACCCTGAGGGCACCAAGGCCTACTGTGGGCTCAGAGGCTGCCCTGAAAGCGATAGTCACAGAGGTCAGGTAGACCACTATTCCCAAAATATCTCCTCAAAGCCTATAGTGGCGCCTGCTGCTCACCATTAACATTCTTTTGCTGGTCTACACAGAGTCCGGCAGGGGCGCCTGGGTGGCTCAGGCAGTTAAGCCTGACTTCAGCTCAGGGTGTGATCTCTCAGTTCACGAGTTCAAGCCCACGTCGGGCTCTGTGCTGACAGCTCAGAGCCTGGAGCCTGCTTCAGATTCTGTGTCGCCCTCTCTCTCTGCCCCTCCCCTGCTTGGGCTTGGTCTCTCTTTCTCTCTCAAAAATAAATAAACATTAAAAAAAAATTTTTTTAAACAGAGTCTGGCATAGACAGCACCATTCCCCAGGCTTCTAAGAGGAGCAAAACATTAAGCCATGGGCTGCCACCAACACTTTAGTATGAATTAGTCTTTTTTCAAATCATCACTGGCTGAGAGCAGGCTTTGATGGGAAAGGGTTGAGCCAGTGAGAACGGAAGGAACTGGGGCAGCAGGAGAGCAGCACAAGAAAGACACGGAAAAGAGGATGTGCCAAAAGGAACTGCCATGTATGGAGCAGCCTCTTCATAGCACTTCCCTCAGATGAGCTTGTGCGTTTGATTTGACACCCCTTGAAGAGGAAGAAACAGAGAGGCTCAGGGAGCTGCGCTGAGACTAGACCCTGTTCTTCTGCTGGACCACAATGTCAAACCCTGTGTAAGGATGGGAAGAGGAGCAACCAAAAGAGGAAGGAGGAGAAGGAGCAGGCATTCAAGAAAGTTCCCAAATTGCCTCGTGGGCCCCCAGCCAGATATGGACACCATGACTGATGACCCAGATCACGGGCAGGGGAGGGCAGGCAAGGCTCTGCGTGGGGCTGAGTGGGGCTCAATGCCCCACTTTACGGAGTCACCGGGTCCCTAAGAGGTACCAAGTAGACCACACTATTGCATAGAAAATGCTATCCTAAACCCTAAACGAAGGCTTTTTCATATGCAGTTAAGTGCCTCTGAACTAGTCCTTGGTGTAGAGTTAGGAGTCCTTCTATGCTGCTTGATTAAAGGGAGGCAGGGTGCATAGTCACCCTGAGAAAGAGTTGCCAGACCAAATACAGGATTCCCTGTTAAG
The DNA here is from genome assembly GCF_022837055.1 of Prionailurus viverrinus. NCBI lineage: Eukaryota > Metazoa > Chordata > Mammalia > Carnivora > Felidae > Prionailurus > Prionailurus viverrinus. The sequence continues at coordinate 88,622,610 of NC_062563.1, read as the reverse complement.
CTGACATTTCAGATAAACAGTGAACAATTTTTTATTATAAGTAGATCCCATGCAGGGCGCCTAGGTGGCTCAGCCAGTTAAGCGTCTGACTCTTGATTTCAGCTCAGGTCATGATCTCACGGTTGTGGGATCGAGTCCCACATCGGGCTTGGTGCTGAGCATGGAGCCAGCTTAGGATGTTCTCTCTCCCTCCCTCTCCCCCTCCCCCACTCACATGCTCCTTCTCTCTGTCTCTCTCTCAAATAAATAAATAAATAAATAAATAAATAAATAAATAAATCCCATGCGATATTTGGGACAAACTTAACTGGGTGTCCCGAATGTTTCTTTGTTGAATCCGGCCACCCTACCCCAGGGCTGGCTAGGCCTAAAGCCAATGAGCTACTGTGGTCAAAGTGGAGAACGTTTTGACCCTGGTATTTTTTTTGACAGGCAGGTGTTCTGACCCCATGGAGACTTTTGCTTCCATGTGCATGTTTACCAAATATTTAAATCAAAGATATACCTACATTAATTCATTTCCACTGAAAAGACATTCTCTGGAACAAATTAAATTAAGTCCATTGAATTTGTTGATGTACTTTCTATACAGTGCAATTAACTATTTCCTTTTCCTTCAATCTTTATTTCTATTTGACTGAAATTAGTGTCAATGGTAACAACTATTTTCTGTTTAAATTTCCCAAACTCAGATTTGGCTCAAAGACTTTTTTTTTTCAATCCTTTGGTTCACATCAAGCTCTATCGAATATAGCTCCTTCCTATTTTGAGTTTTCTCCTACAGAATTACTTCTATTATGGCCCATTTTCCCAGGTCAGTGTTTACAGTTACCAACAGGATTCTTCATTCCCTTTTACATTCCCTTCGCGATTCTACCCATGTGTGGTTTTAGCCATAAGTATTTTGTGGTGACTATTTCCACCAATAATTACACACATACACTATTACAAGAGTGACAGTTTATATTTCTTTCCTAGCTAATCCATGAAAAAATTGAGAGTACTTTAGGGGCGTCTGGGTAGCTCAGTCAGTTAGGCATCCGACTTTGGCTCAGGTCATGGTCTCACGGCTCATGGGTTCGAGCCCCACATCGGGCTCTGTGCTGACAGCTCAGAGCCTGGAACCTACTTTGGATTCTGTGTCTCCCTCTCTCTCTGCCCCTCCCTGCTCACACTCTGTCTCTCTTTCTCTCTTTCTGTCTCTCTCTCTCTCTCAAAAATAAACATTAAAAAAAAATTTTTTTTTAATTCAGAGTACTTCCTTACAGAAGTGCCAGTTCAACCTTGAGTGCACACTGGCCTCCCCTGAGCAGTTACAAGAAGCGCTGAGGCCTGCACCCCACTCCAGAATTTGCTGTGGAGCCCAGATACTGATCTCTTTTACAGCTCCCACATCATGCTAATATGCAACCAGGGCAGGAACACTTTTGTAAAACTCTAGAGCTACACTGTCCAACACTGTAGCCACTATGAGCCCCACACCAATGGTGGGGGGGGGGCCTCTCTGCTGCAGCACAGAATGGGTTTTGGATCCTGTCTCCCTCTCTCTCTGCCCCTCCCCCACTCACACACACACACACACACACACACACACTCTCTCTCTCTCTCTCTCTCTCTCTCTCTCTCTCTCTAAGAAATAAATAAATAGAGGCACCTGGGTGGCTCAGTCAGTTGAGCATCCGACTTTGGCTCAGGTCATGATCTCACAGTTTGTGGGTTCAAGCCTCGCGTCAGGCTCTGTGCTGATAGCTCAGAGCCTGGAGCCTGCTTTGGATTTTGTGTCTCCCTCTCTCTCTGCCTGTCCCCCATTTGTGCTCTGTGTCTCTGCCTCTCAAAAATGAATAAATGTTAAAAAAAACTTTTTAAAATAAATAAACATTAAATTTAAACTGATTAAAAGTAAATAAAATTTAAGGTTCAGTTCCTCAGTTATACCAGCCAACACAGAACATTTCCATCATCCCAGAAAGTTCTGTCAGGCGGCACTGGTCTGGACTGAGATGAATGGCTCTCACCCTGGGCTGCACAGTAGAAATACCTAATACCTGGGGCTTTGTAACGACACCCACAAGGCACGGATATAGATAAAAGCTGTAGGTGATGCTATTGTGTTGCTCGGATTAGGAACCTCTAGGCCGAACATCCCAGTGGTCAGAACAGCCAGTCAGGGATCAGGGTCGACACCTCTGCAGCGTCCCTCTGAGAAGCCCAGAGCAAACAAGAAGTTGTTCAGTGCAGCCTGAGACAGGAGTCCAGGACCTCCAACTGGGCTTTCAAGAGCGTCTCCTATCCATAGGAGTGGAGTTTCCCTTTCTCTGCATTTCAAACCTGGTTTTATCAACACAAAGTTGGCCCGGCCCCATAGTTGGCTCTGGGGTCCCTTGGGCTCAGGGTGGGTGGGTGTTGAGTAGCCAAGAGGCTCCCAGCCTCCATTCCTGTCCTGAGGCATGGAGGCTCCCTGAGTTCCCACTCCAGGCCAGCAGACCAGTCAAGGCCACCCCAAACTGCCAACAGTCATGAGGGGAAACACAGCAGTACCAAATGCCCCTCCAACAGCTTCACCCTTAGGCACCTTACAGTCTGGTGAACTGCTATGGAGGCTGCATACCCCACTGGCTGTTATAAGGAAGCCAGAATTCCACTATTTCCACACATGACCATGTGGTTTGGGCAATCTCTGAAATTCTTCAGATGTGTACGAATATAAGTTTAAATTTAAATTTAGTTTAATTCAAATTTAATTTTTAACTGCTACAACTACAAAATTAAGACACGTTTGGAAAACTCAAAACCTACATGCAAGTATAAGAAGTTTCTAGCAAATTGGGAAGTTTTGAGAATTAGCAATTCTGCAAATTGATATTTGAGGAACTGATTTCTAGCCCTGGCCCTGTAGTAAACTGGTTCAGGGAGCCGGCTTCCCCCTAGGAGCTAGAGGACACACAGAGGGGCCAACGAGAAGGCCCCAGGGTGCTGTAGAGCCGGGCCACCATGTGGGGCACTGGCCTCGTGCCACCCAACCTGGCCCTTGAATTGATAAAAAATATCTTCACATCCCCTGCTCTCAGGTCTCCTTCATGATCTCAGAAATCTCCCTACAGGGCCTGTAAAATGCTGAATATGATCACAAAAATGAAACATGCATTTCCTCCCGCGTGTCTTGCAGTAACCAGACCGTCCCACCTTTGCCTCACTAAGCTCTCTCAACTCCAGCATCATGAGGGAATGGAACTCTCCAGAAGGGTCCAGCACTGGCCGGGGCCTTCTAGGAGCCTCTGACTCAGTGACTACGAGCATGCTGCAGACCTGCTTTCAAGAATAGCTCTGCCAGGGGCGCCTGGGTGGCTCAGTCAGTTGGGTGTCCAACTTCAGACTGTGATCATCAGACTGTAATCTCACAGTTTGGGAGTTTGAGCCCACATCAGGCTCATGCTGTCAACATGGAGCCCGCTTCAGATCCTCTGTCCCCCTTTCTCTCCCCTGATTGTGTGTGCTCTCTCTCTCAAAAATAAACATTTTTTTTAATTTAAAAAAAGAATAGTTCTGCCATCACCAGCCTCTAAGAAAAGCACCCCATCTCTCAAAGCCACAGTCTCCCCCTGTAATGACTATCATTGTAACAGTAGTACCCAACTGATTAAAAAAAGATCTTGTATTATAAAGACTCAGCACAGGGCCAGACACTCAGCTCAGCCCTTGGTAAACATCAGCTGTTGTGCTTTTGCTATTATTATCCTCAGCCTAGTATCTGAGAATTCCTCCCAATCGGGTCCCGCGGCTCCCTCCTCACTGGACCGCATGTGTCATGTGACTGAGTCCCACCTGTGAGGCCTTGGCCTGACTGTCTGCCATACCCAAATGCTGGAATGCCCTCCCTTCTTCACCCCCCAAAGCCTTAGAGTCAGTCTGTGAGGCCCTCTTCCAGAAAGCCTTCCAGGACTGTCCTGTGCTCAGCGTTACTCCCTCCCGCACCTGCAGATCCACCAATCACACTTATTAGAGGCTGCATTTTCTCCACAGAATGTGTTGGGGTACATTAGCATGAACTGATTCCAGCCCCTGCCCCCCATGCAGATGGGGTAGAGGTCCCAATGAAAGTGCACCTACCCTCCCCGCACATACCATGCCCTCACCCATGACCAGCAGAGCCACAGAGAGACTGTGGCAGTTGGGTTTTCTTCCAAGCTTCTTAAGATTTCAAACGTTCCAGGTGTTTTGCAGCCTGAGACCCTCGTTGGCCTTCCCGAGGCCTCTCAATCCTCCCTCCTTCCCTCTCTCTCCTCTCCCACCCCAGGGTAACACAACCAGGCCTCCCAGGCCTTAGACACTGGCTGACCCAGTTCCCAGACAAAGGCACCCCTGTCAGCAGATCACAAAACAGCAAGCCGATGCTTCAGTAAATGGCACCAAGAGCAGGAACCCACTGCTGTCAGCACCTAACACAGCTGTACCCTGCCATGCCCGGCAGGGATGCTGAACCCAACCTTCACAGTCAAGGCTAAGGGGCCTCACAGGCTGCATCTCTCAGACCATCTGACCCTGCAGTGAGCAGAGCCATCAGTCTGCATGCTCAGTTGGTCTTGCCCGCCCCCCTACACTACCACCAGCATATATAAGGCCTGGAGCTCAATAACAGGAGAAAGGACCCACTGCCCGCCTGTAAAGAGCCTACTTTTGCCTCCACAACTTTGCTCCTCTACTGCCCCTGCCTGGAAACCCTCCACACCACATACATGAAACAAGAGAAAAGCCTGCCAAAGGGAGGTATGCAGTCACTACAAACCTTTACTATCTTTTGGCGTCTAAACCACAAAGCTCACCTCACGTCCCTCCTCTTCCATGAAGCCTTCCTTGAGAACTCCCTGCTAGCTGCAGCTTCACTTTGCCAGTCCGTCTGCTGGGGTGTGTGCCAGTGCCCTCACCAGCCTGGACTGGGCGGGGAGAGGTGGCCGCACCCAGGCACCCCTGGGCTAGAGCAGGACACTAGGAGACTTTTCCTCTCTGCTCCCTGGGGCACAGGCTGTCTGCACAAACATGTACACATCTGATTCGAGCCCATCTCCCTTCCCTGGAGCCTGCACAGCTCTCAGATTTACCCCTGGCTGAGTTCTTGAGACTACAAGCAGGCCCCTCCCAACAGCTACCACTGGCCCAAGCCCACAAAAGGCAGGTCTTCAATAAATGCTAAATTGAAACACTAGCTGCAGATTCTGGAGTCTATGTCCACAACAAACCTACCTGTGCCTTCAGGGCACAGAGTCACCCTTGCCCACCTCACCTGTTCCTTCCCATTGTCTCATGGTCTTTGACCACCACATGAAGTTCAGAGCTCTGGTCCAAAGGGATGCCCTTGAGGTCCCATTCAAAGCCCTGGAAGAAAAAGAGGACAAAAACATCTTAACTGGTGGCCCCCTAGAAGAAGAGACTGTGTCTGGTTCACCCTGGTGCCCCCCCCCCCAACGACATTGAGCAGCCATCCATGAAAAATGCTGGTGGGTGGGTAGATGAATTAGTAAATGAATGAATACACGAACAGCAGGGTTCCAGAGCTTCAGAAGAGGCAGTGAAAGCCACAGGCAGCAGAAGAGAGAAGAGGTCAGGCTCCCATGGCCCCTTTCCCCCAACTCAATTCCACCAATCACCAGGAAGTCAAGCCAGGAGCACAGCTGGGGAAAATCAAGTGACCCTGCAGGGTCCTCAGAGACCAAGATCAAGGTGCTCATGTGGAAACCGGGCCCCTCATGGGCAGCATGAATTAGTACCACATGGAGAACACCCATCCAGAGAACCTGGGACTCTCTTCAGAGCAAAGGTACCCCTGTGCATCCCAACCCCATCCACAGAAGGCATCCAGAGCTTCCAAAGGACCACCAGGGGGCCATGTGCAGGGAGATGGTAGAGGTCCTGGTTTATCAGGGAGGACTGTGGGGAGGAGGTAGGCTTTGGGCAGGAAGAACAGCTGGCGTTAGGGAGACGAGGCAGGCCAGAGAGCCCCTAAACTATCTGGCTGGTAGTTCTGTGTGGATGGCTAGAGCTGAGAGGAATAGAAACAAAAGACATCGCACTCCTCCCCATGCCACACCCACATCAGAGGAGATGGTTCTATCTCCCTGGCGGGCCATGACATCAACCCTCCTCCCAGGAGACAAGCAGATTTAGTTGACACACTGGACCAGCAGCCCCTCCCCTCCCTGACAATACCACTGAGAAAGTCACCTCCTGCACAAGTCCCTGGATTGTCACTGCAGAGATGGTGGCAGTGGAGCAAAAAAGAGGGAGAATGGAAACCTTATATACCTCATTCCATACGGGGTTCACACTGTTCTTGATGACTTTGGTTCTCTTCTTCACCCCTATGAGAGACACAAAGGGACAGTGGAGAGACAAATCTTTTTAATGCCTGGCTGGATATCATGTCTCCTTCTACATTGACTCTGTTGAGATGTCTTGTTTTGGTTGACATCTAGGAAGAAAACCCACCCAGATATATAGTTGTAAAAGAAAGTGTATTTTAATAAATTTTCAGATCATTGTGGATATCCTTCTTTGACACTACACCAAAAATTCAACAAGTAGTATTTCTTGAAACAAGGTAGATGAACATTTTGTAGTCTATTACATTGAAATCCATTGTTCTGTCTTGTACTTTGAATGAATATCTTACCCATGCGTGATTCTGTAATATCTTGCCTTGGTTCTTTGGAGGGTTTCTGCTCACTGAGTTATGTAGACCTTCCAAATATTGACACATTTTAGTATATAATACCAGAAAAATCACATTCATTAATATTACCATCCATCTCATCAAGAAGCTGAAAGATACAGGTTTTCTAAGATTCCAATTCTGGTTTGAAAGCTCAAATTTTATGACTGGCAACAAATAATAAATGTCTGCTTGAGGTGGAAAGTTCGCTCATTCATTTTCTTTTTTTTTTAATTTTTTAAACGTTTATTTATTTTTGAGAGACCGAGCATGAGCGGGGGAGGGGCAGAGAGAGAGGGAGATACAGAATTGGAAGCAGGCTCTAGGCTCTGAGCTGTCAGCACAGAGCCCAACACGGGGCTCAAACTCAAGAGCCGTGAGATCATGACCTGAGCCGAAGTTGGACACTTAACCGACTGAGCCACCCAGGAGCCCCTCACTCACTCATTTTTAAGAAAATGTCTGTCGGGGCGCCTGGGTGGTTCAGTCAGTTAAGCATCTGACTTCAGCTCAGGTCATGATCTCGCTGGGTTTGTGAGTTCAAGCTCCACATCGGGCTCTGTGCTAACAGCTCTCTCTGCCCCTCCCATGCTCATGCTCTGTCTCTCTCTGTCTCTCAATAATAAATAAACGTTTAAAAATGTTTAAAAAAAAAAAGAAGAAAGAAAATGTCTGTCAAATGCCCAAGTCTGAAAAATCAGTTTGCCAGTCATTCTTTCAAGTAAAAAACAGTATCACGTTAAGAAAAAGAAACTGGTGGGGCGCCTGGGTGGCGCAGTCGGTTAAGCGTCCGACTTCAGCCAGGTCACGATCTTGTGGTCCGTGAGTTCGAGCCCCGCGTCAGGCTCTGGGCTGATGGCTCAGAGCCTGGAGCCTGTTTCCGATTCTGTGTCTCCCTCTCTCTCTGCCCCTCCCCCGTTCATGCTCTGTCTCTCTCTGTCCCAAAAATAAATAAAAACATTGAAAAAAAAATTAAAAAAAAAAAAAAAGAAAAAGAAACTGGCTAATTCAGCTTACAACTTAAGCAGCCATACGTGTGCTTTTTCTTGTAACAACTATTTTTCAGCATGTAGCAGATGTGTTCTATGCATACTTCTGTTTCAACACCCAAAATATTACAAACACATGTACTTAGGGATCTAGTTTAATAAAATTAATAATTGTACTGCTTTATCAAGGACATTCTTCAACAAAACTGGCTTTATTTTTAACTGCAAATACATAAGGGTGAGGAATACAATGCCAAGTACAATGTGGCACCAAGGCCTTTACTAGTATTAAGGCACCAGCAGTTCTACCTTCCGTTGTACCATTAGTGCAAATATCAACACAGTTGAAAAGGCACATATCATCTTTGGGTTATTCTGAAAATAGTTTTAACCTTGCTGACCTGCTCAAAGAATCGTGGGTATTCCTCCAGGAGTCCCTGTAACACATCTGAAGAAACTCTTAGGAAATTCATTGAACATTTCAGCCTCTGTTTCCTCATCTATAAGGTCATAATATCTCTTCATGGGGTTTTGTGAAAACTAAACAAGATAGTATGAGTGAGGTTCCTGGCACACAGCATACTCATTACATACGAAGTTCATTTCACTTCCTCTTCCCCTATGCCCCACTCAGATTCATCTAGTGGACTCCTACTGATTCTTCAATACCCAGCTCAGTTGTCAATCTCCCTTGTCTCTCCCAGACAGAGATGGTTGCAAGCTGTGATCACATATCAGAACACATATATGTGTTTCTATGTCTCTCCCCAACTGGACTGTGAGCTTCAGAGGGGACACCATGCCTTACTCATGTAGTAACCCTAGTGTATAGCAAGGCAATGGAGTAATGAAGTGCTGAATAAATGGGTCTTTTCTTTCCCAAGTTGGCTCCAAGTTCACTTCATCACCAGGGGATAGAACTACTGTTCTCAAGGAATGCCATAAGACTGCATTAAGAGTAGGAGAGTATGTCAGTGGACAAAGGGGATGAAAGGAGTCACAATGAGAAGGAGGAGATCTGGGAGGGGCAAGAGTTATCTTCTCAAACCTGCCCTGGCTGAACCATTCTTGAAGGCCATGTTGGTATGTCTCCATCAGTGAGACACAGCTTTGGAGTCATTCAAATAATAGCTACTGCTGCGTGACCTTAGCTAGAACTTATTACCTCTCTAGGCCTTAGCTCCCTTGGTGGTAAATTGATAATAAGAAGAATGTTCGCTTCAGGGGTACCTGGGTGGCTCAGGGGATTAAGCATCTGACTCTTGATCTAGACTCAGGTCATGATCTCGCAGTTTGTGGGTTTGAGTCCCATCATCAGAGCCTGTTGTGATTCTGTCTCTCCTTCTCTCTGCCCCTCACTTGCTTGTGCTTTCTCTCTGTCTCTCAAAATAAATAATTTTTTTTAAAAAAAGAAGAAGAAGAAGAATGCTCACTTCATAGAGTTTTGAGGAGATAAGAGATTCTATCTAAGTGTCTATTTCCCTTCCCCTATCAACTCCCCATGACCTGCAAGAGTAACATGGAAAAATCCCATCTGCAGCCACTCTTGAGTCATCCACTTGGAAACATTTCCTGGTGCTCCTGGTGCTCCTGGTATTAATTGAACAGTGTCCATGTGCCAAGCCCTGTGCAAAGTGTCTTTCAAGCATTTCCCACTTCCTGCCTTCCCTAAAGATGAGGCGAACAAAGGCTCTCAGTGAAATTTCACTAAGTATGGTTAGAAGGACCAACGCTAAGACTCTCTGAGTGACATTAAGGGAGGGTCACTGAAGGGCACTACAGCCCCTAAGAGGTGCAGGAAAGAAGAAACCTTAAGCCAGTACAATCACATGACTTATAGATGGCAAGGAAAGGGAAGGCATGCTGCTAATTAGGAAACAGTTAAGAAAACAGTTCCTTCCTTATCATAGATTTAGACCTGTCCTGTCCTTGATAATTAATTTTGGCCTTGAGAGATGTGGCTCTACATGCGTAATTTAACAGATTCAATAGTTAAAGATACAGGAGAGCCCAAAGGTCATGTTGAGGTTGGGGACAGGGGACCACGTCCTCTTCCTGGATTGCTCTGCAGAATTGGAGGCCAGCAGGCCTCCATAAGAATCATGTTGTAGCTCCAGGGTATTCCTCCAGACCGAATGACTCAGCGAGAAGGAATAAATGTACAATGGGAGGACTCTTCTGCTCCCCATGAAAAATCTTCACTTCTTTCCCCAGGCCTACCTACCCCAACTTTTACCCAAACCAGAGCCTCCCATTGCCATAGGATAGAGGTTTCAAACTGCTCATTGGGACCCATTAGTAGGCCATGAGATCAACTGAGTGAGTTGGCCAGTATGTCTTTTTAATGACAGAATAGACTAGAAAAGAAAATATCAGAGTACATCTTTCACTGGGTTATATATTCACATACATATTTATATGTGTGTATTATGCCTTTTTAAAATGTTTATTTATTTTCAAGACAGAGGGACGGGGGGGAGGTGGTAGAGAGAGAGGAAGACACAGAATCCGAAGCAGGCTCCAGGCTCCGAGCTGTCAGCACAGAGCCCGACAAGGGGCTCAAACCCACAAACCATGAGATCATGACCTGAGCTGAAGTTGGACGCTTAACCAACTGAGCCACGTACACACCCCTGTCTTGATATAAAATATATTTCTTGTTGTGGATAACAATCCAAAAATTTTGAAAATAATGCCTTAAATGAAGGTCATCAGAGGAGAACTGAAGAACAAAGAAACCACCATCTTGGGTCTTGAGTGCCGAGAGCCAAGGTGTGTGACAGGAATGAGGTAGGACACCATCCTGGTCCTGGGGTTAACTCTGGTAAAGACCATGGCTGTGGGAGGGAAGCTGAGGGGCCTCAGAGACAGAAGCAGAGCAGAGGTAAGAAGACCGCCTATCTTGCCCCATCCAGTACCTGGGGCCACCTGGCTAAGCAATCTCCCTTGGTGGGAGCCTCCAACATCTCCTGACAGCCAAGCATCAGGCATATCCATGGCCTCACATGAGAAGCCACATCACTACCCTTCTGCTCACCACCTGGTGAGGTCTACCTGTCAGTGGCCAGGGAGCTGTCTCTCCAGCAGACTGGGCTCCAGGTCTCACTCGTATCTGTAGGCCCATCTTGTGGGGACAGGCTCCTTTCAGTGATCAGGATGCTTGTTAGCCCCAGGGACTTGGACACCCACAGAGGTTATGGGGTGGAAGGGAGCTCCCTGACATCTGGCAGAATCAGGTGGCAATCTCCCAGTAATCCCCACAACACGACTGTAAGGTCACGGCACATTTGGGAAGCAGACAGAATGCTTGTTTTCGTGACACTGATGACAATGGAATCTTTAGGGCTATTGGGATCATACAGAAGACAAACTCTAAAGCAGGGGTTTTCACTGAGGGTACACTCAGTCTGTAATTTGGGAGGTTTTTATGACTGTTGAAGGAGGGTTTAAAGAAAAGCTGAGAGATACTGATCCATTTCCCAATGCACCTCAAAGACATCAAGGCCCACATGTCCGTTGACAGATGAATGGATTAACAAAATGTGGGATATACAAACAATGGAATATGATTCAGCCTTAAAAAGTAAGGAAATTCTGGGGCGTCTAGGTGGCTCAGTCAGTTGAGCATCCGACTTCGGCTCAGGTCATGATCTCATGGTTCATGAGTTAGAGCCCCACATCGGGCTCTGTGCTGGCAGCTTGGAGCCTGGAGTCTACTTAGGATTTTGTGCCTCCTTCTCTCTCTCCTCCTCCCCCTCTCACACTCTGTCTCTCTCTCCTTCAAAAATAAATAAACATTTTTTAAAAATTTATTTAAAAAGGAAGGAAATTCTGAGGAACCCTTTTGCACTGCTGGTGGGAATGCAAATTGGTGCAGCCACTCTGTAAAACAGTACGGAGGTTCCTCAAAAAATTAAAAATAGAACTACCCTACAACCCAGAAATTGCACTACTGGGTATTTATCCAAAGGATACAGGAGTCCTGATTTGAAGGGGCACATGCACCCGAATGTTTATAGCAGCGCTATCAACAAGAGCCAAAGTATGGAAAGAGCCCAAATGTCCATCAATTGATGAATGGATAAAGAATACAATGGGGGCACCTGGAGGGCTCAGCCAGTTAATCGTCTGACTCTTGGTTTCGGCTCAGGTTCATGGGTTCGAGCCCCGCATCAGGCTCTGCACTCACAGCACAGAGCCTTCCTGGGATTCTCTCTCTCCCCCTCTCTCTCTCTCTCTGCCCCTCCTCTGCTCCCTCTGTCTCTCAAAATAAATAAACTTTTTAAAAAATTTAAGAAATACAATGGAATATTACCCAGCAATAAAAAAAAGAATGAAATCTTGCCATTTGCAACACTGTAGATGAAACTAGAGTGTATTATGCTAAGCAAGTCAGTCAGGGAAACACAAATATCATATGATTTCACTCATATGTGGAATTTGAGATACAAAACAGATGAACGTAGGGAAGGGAAGCAAAAATAATATAAAAACAGAGAGGGAGGCAAACCATAAGAGACTCTTAAATAGAACAAACTGAGGGTTGCTGGTGGGGTGTTGGATGGGGTGATGGGCTAAATGGGCAAGGGGCATTAAGGAGGACACTTGTTGGGATGAGCACTGGGTGTTATATGTAAGTGATGAATCACTAAATTCTATTCCTGAAATCATTATTACACTATATGTTAACTAACTTAGATTTAAATTTTTAAAAAAAGGAAGGAAATTCTGACAACACTACCACTTGGATGAACCACAAGGACATTATACCAAGTGAAAACAGCCAGTTACCAGGGACGTGAGGAGTTATTATTTAATGGGTTGAGGACCATTAAAGAGTTCTGGGATGGATGGCGGAGATGGTTGCACAACAATATAAAAGTACTTAATACCACTGAAGTGCACTGAAGTGCACACTGAAAGATAATTAAGATGATAACTTTTATGCTATGTGTATTTTGCCATATCTTTTCAAAAAGTCCAGGTGTGAGACAGTGAGGACACAAAGGCTATGGGTCTCGGGCACACTGACCAGCGACTAGGTGGGGAAGAGAGAAGCAGGGAGAGCAGAACATGTCTCAGGTTCTGACAAGGATGCATGGGTGGCTGGTGGTGCCATTCACTTAGAGAGGGAGCAGAGAGAGGGGTGGAGTTAAGACGGTGGAGAAGTAGGGGGACCAGGATTTTCCTCGTCCCTCAAACACAGCTGGGTTGACATCAGGTCACTGGGAACACCCAGAAAATCAATCTGCGGAGTGGCAGAAGGATCTCCACAGTTGGAGGGAGACAGCTTGGCAGGACTGGGGTGCATGTATGTGAATTGGGGGAGAGAAAACAGCATAGGCACGGAGGGAGGGAACCCCTTCTGTGCGGAGACAAAAGAGAGAGAAAGAGAGAGGGCTTCCCTATCGAGTTTGCCCAAAAGGAAAACCTCTCCAGACCATGCACTGGGGAAAGAGAATTCCAGAGAGCACCAGTTTCTGTTTTCCAAACAGCCTTAGGAGCTGAAACTCAGAGGTTCCTAAAGTGAGCGACTTTCTCCGGAGTGGAGCCGGGAGCCGTGTGTGCGCACTCCTGGGGAAGAAGGAGCCCACCCCGGGGGCTCTGTAGCCATCTCAGGGGTACGCTGGGAGGGAACAGTCCCCTTCCTCGAGTACTTTGGGAAGAGGGTTTATTGCCTCCTCAAGGACGAAAGGCTCTGCAGGTGCCAGCCAAAGGCCTTTTATCAGTAGGGCTGAGTGGCCTACACCAGAACAGGGTCGGGGCGGGGGGGTCCTTTAACACATCAAATTTTGAATCCCAGCTGAGCCCCTAGGAGTCACAGGAGACTGTGGAGCAGGGCAAGCCTACTGCCCCTGAGCAGCGTGGTTTGAGACACCCAGTCCGGGGTAGAGAGACTGGGGTGTCACCATTTTTCTCCCCAACACCAACACGGTGGGGCTTCAGGGAGCAGCACAGCAGCCCCCAGTGGAAGCAGGATCTGCTTACACCAATCCCTGCCCCTCCATGCCTGCTAATTGCTTCTCTACCAGGGCGGGACTGACACTGACCCACCCAGCCAGCCTCCCCTCCAGACCAGAAGAGCCACTGGTCCCAGGGACCAACAGACAATTGGTTTTTGTTTGGTTGTTGTTGTTGTTTTTGTTTGTCTGTTTTTCTTTTCTTCTCTTTTCTCTCTCTCTCTCTCTATCCTCTTTTTCTTTTGGAATCGGATTCATAGTTTCTGATTTGTTTTTGGTCAATTCTTACTGTGTGTGTATGTGTGTGTGTGCATGTGCATGTGTGTGTGTGTGTGTGTGTGTGTGTGTGTGTGTGTGTGTTGTTTGATCAGGCATTTTTACTCTATTCTTTTTACGCATTTTCTTTCTCTTCTTTATTTTCCTTTCTCTTTCTCTGGATTTAACCTTATAGTTTTTTTTAATGTTTATTTTTTGAGAGAGAGCACAAGCAGGGGAGGGGAAGAGAGGGGGACAAAGGATCTGAAGCAGGCTCTGCACTGATAGCAGTGAGCCCAACGTGGGGCTCAGACTCACAAACCACAAGATAATGACCTAAGCCAAAGTTGGGCACTCAACGAACTGAGCCACCCAGGTGCCCCATAGCCTTATAGTTTTTTGATTCTCTGTTTGGTCTTCTTTTCTCCCCTTTCATTTTTCTCTCTTTATGGGATCAGGGTCCCGCCTTGCTTTTTCCTTTTTTTCCAGGGTTAGTTCAACAAACAAATCACAGCACACCTGGTGGAAGGTCCAAACAATCCACCACTACAAGCAAGGAAGAGCTTTGCAGAGGACAGACCAGTGGAATAGAGCAGCCAAAATGCAATAACAGAGTGCATGCAACATACACCAAAACACTTCCTGAAGTCACAGCCCTGGACAGTGTATGACCCCTTCTTAATATAATAGTACTCGCAGGTACAGGGCACATAGCAAGCTATTAAAATATGCAAAGGACACGGGGCGCCTGGGTGGCGCAGTCGGTTAAGCGTCCGACTTCAGCCAGGTCACGATCTCGCAGTCTGGGAGTTCGAGCCCCACGTCAGGCTCTGGGCTGATGCCTCAGAGCCTGGAGCCAGTTTCCGATTCTGTGTCTCCCTCTCTCTCTGCCCCTCCCCCGTTCATGCTCTGTCTCTCTCTGTCCCAAAAATAAATAAACGTTGAAAGAAAAAATTAAAAAAAAAAAAAAATATGCAAAGGACAGAAGTTAGCCAAAATGACAAAACAGAAGAATTCTCCCCAAAAGAAAATTTAGGAAGAAATCACAGCCAGAGTTTTAAACAATATATCTAAACAAGAAGTTAGAATAACAATCATAAAACTAACAGTGGGGTTTGAAAAAAGCATAAAAGACAACAGAGAATCTATTGCTACAGGAATCAAAGACCTAAGAACTAGTCATGAAGAATTAAGAAATTCTATAAATGAGTTGCAAAATAAACTAGATACGGTGACAGCTAGGATGGAAGAAGCAGAGGAGAGAATAGGTGAAATAGAAGATAAAATTATGGAAAATGATGAAGCTGAAAAAAAGAGGGAAGGGAAATTACTAGATCATGAGGGGACAATTAGAGAGCTAAGTGATTCCATGAAATGAAACAATACCCATATCATAGTAGTTCCAGAAGAAGAGGGAGAAAAAGGGCAGAAGGTTTATTTGAACAAATTATAGCTGAGAACTTCCTTAATCTGGAGAAGGAAACAGACATCCAAGTCCTAGAGGCACAGAGAACTCCCTTCAAAATCAACAAAAACAGGTCAACACCATGACATATCATAGTGAAACTGGCAAAATACAAAGATAGAGAATTCTGAAAGCAGCTAGGGACAAATGGGCCTTAACCTAAAAGGGAGGCATAAAAGAGTAGTAGCAGACCTGTCCACTGAAACTGGGCAGGCCAGAAAGGAGTGGCAGGAAATATTCCATGTGCTGAATAGGAAAAACATGCAGCCAAGAATCCTTTATCCAGCAAGGCTGTCATTCAGAATAGGAGAGATAAAGGCTTTCCCAAACAAAAACTAAAGAAGTTCATGACCACTAAACCAACCCTGAAAGAGATCCGAAGGGGGACTCTGTGAGTACAAAGTAGCAAAGACAACAAAGGACCAGAGACATCACCACAAGCATGAAACCTACAGATAACACAATGACGCTAAATCTGTATCTTTCAATAAGCACTCTGAATGTAAATGGACTAAATGTCCCAATCAAAAGACATAGGGTATCAGAATGGATTAAAAAAAAAAAAAAACAAGATCCATCTATATGCTGCCTACAAGACACTCATTTTAGACCTGAGGACACCTGCAGATTAAAAGTGAGTGGATGGAGGGGTTCCTGGATGGCTCAGTTGGTTAGGCATCCAACTCTTGGTTTCAGCTCGGGTCATGATCTCACAGTTTGTGGGTTTGAACCCCACATTGGGCTCTATGCTGATGGTGCAGAGCCTGCTTGGGATTCTCTCTCTCTCTCTCTCTCTCTCTCTCTCTCTCTCTCTCTCCCCCCCCCCGCCCCTCCCACATCTCTCTCTCAAAATAAATAAAAAAATAAAACCTTTTAAAAAATAAATAAAATAAAAGTGAGGGGATGGAAAACCACCTATCATGATACTGGACATCAAAAGAAAGCCAGAGTAGCCATACTTCTATCAGACAAACTAGTTTAAAACAAAGACTGTAACAAGAAGTGAAGAAGGGCATTATATCATAATTAAGGGGTCTGTCCACCAAGAAGAGCTAACAATTGTAAATATTTATGCCCCAACATGGAGGAACCCAAATATATAAATCAATTAATCACAAACATAAACAAACTTATTGATAATAATACCATAATTGTAGGTGACTTTAATATTCCACTTTCAGCAAAGGACAGATCATCTAGGCAGAAAATCAATAAGGAAACAATGGGGGTGCCTGGGTGGCTCAGTCAGTTAAGCATCTGGCTCTTAATGTCAGCTCAGGTCACAATCTCCCGGTTCATGGGTTCAAGCCCCATATCAGGTTCTGCCACTGACAGTGCAGAGCCTGCTTGGAATTCTCTCTCTCTCCCTCTCTCTCTCTGTTCCTCCCCCAATTGTGTGCTCCCTCTCTCTCTCCCTCTCTCTCTCTCTCTCTCTCTCTCTCTCACACACACACACTCTCTCTCTCTCTCAAAATAAATAAATAAACTTAAAAAAATAAGGAAACAATGACTCTGACTGACACATTGGGCCAGATGGACTTAACAGATATATTCAGAACTTTTCATCCAAAAGCAGCAGAATACACATTCTTCTCAAGTGCACATGGAACGTTCTTCAAAAGAGATCACATACTAGGTCACAAAACAGCCCTCAACAAGTACAAAAGGATTGAGATCTTACCATTCATATTTTCAGATCACAATGCTATGAAGCTGGAAATCAACCACAAGAAAAAAATTGGAAAGCCCCCAAATACATGGAGGTTAAAGAACATCCTATTAAAGAATGAATGGGTCAACCAGAAACTTAAAGAAGAAATTTAAAAATACATGGAAGCAAATGACAATGAAAACACAAGTCCAAACCCTTTGGGATGTAGCAAAGGCAGTCCTAACAGGAAAATATACCGCAATTCAGGCCCATCTCAAGAAGCAAAAAAGGTCCCAAATACACAACCTAACCTTACACCTAAAAGAGCTAGAGAAACAGCAGCAAAGAAAGCCCAAAGCCAGCAGAAGAAGGGAAATAACAAAGATTAGAGCAGAAATAAATGATACAGAATCCAAAAAACAGTAAAACAGTTCAATGAATCTAAGAGCTGGTCTTTTGAAAGAATAAAAAAAAATTGATAAACCCCTAACCAAACTTCTCAAAAAGAGAAAAGACCCAAATAGATAAAATAACGAATGAAAGAGGAGAGATCACAACCAACACCACAGAAATACAAACAATTATTAGAGATACTATGAAAAATGATATGCCAACAAACTGGACAACCTGGAAGAAATGGACAAATTCCTAGACACCCACACACTACCAAAACTCAAATGGGAAGAAATAGAAAATTTGAACAGACCCATAACGAGCGAGGAAATTGAATCGGTTATCAAAAATCTCCCAACAAATAAGAGTCCTGGGCCAGATGGCTTCCCAGGGGGATTCTACCAGACATTTAAAGCAAAGTTAATACTTTGCACCTGGGTGGCTCAGTCAGTTAAGCATCTGACTTCAGCTCAGGTCATGAGTTCACAGTTTGTGAGTTCGAGTCCTGCATCAGGTGAGCTGGAGCCCCACTTTTCTCCCTCTTTCTCTCTTTTTCTCTCTCTGCCCCGCCTGGGATTGGGATTCTCTCTGTCTCTCTCTGTCTCTCTCTCTGTCTCTCTCTCTCTCTCTCTCTCTGCCCCTTGCTCACTTGCACCCTCTCTCTCAAAAAATAAATAAAATAAAGCAGAGTTAATACCTATTCTTCTCAAACTGTTCCAAAAAATAGAAAAAGAAGGAAAGCTTCCAGATTCATTCTATGAAGCCAGTATTACCTTGATTCCAAAATCAGACAAAGACCCCACTAAAAAAGGAGAATTACAAGCCAATATCCCTGATGAACCTGGATGCAAAAATTCTCAACAAGATACTAGCAAATCAAATTGAACAGTACATTTAAAGAATTATTCACGATGGCCAAGTAGAATTCATTCCTGGGCTGCAGGACTCATTCAATATTCGCAAATCAATCAGTGTGATACATCACATTAATAGAACAAAGGATAAAAACCTTATGATCCTGTCAATAGGTGCAGAAAAAGTATTTGACAAAATGCAGCATCCTTTCTTAATAAAAACCCTCAAGAAAATCGAGATGGAAGGAACATACTTTAACACTATAAAAGCCATCTATGAAAGGCTCACAGCTAATAGCATCTTCAATGAGAAAAAAATGAGAACTTTCTCCCCTGAGATCAGGAACACAACAGGGATGCCCACTGTCACCACTGTTGTTTAACATAGTGTTAACGACAAAACAAAATAAAAGGCATCCAAATTGGCAAGGAAGAAGTCAAACTTTCACTCTTCACAGATGACATGATACTCCGTTGGAAAACCCAAGACTCCACCAAAAACCTGCTAGAGCTGACACATGAATTCAGCAAGGCCGCGGGATATGAAATCAACATAGAGAAATTGGTTGCATTCCTATACACCAATAATGAAGCAACAGAAAGAGATATCAAGGAATTAATCCCATTTTCAATTGCACCAAAAACCATCAAATACCTAGGAATAAACCTAACCAAAGAAGTAAAAGATGTGTACACTGAAAACTATAGAAAGCTTAAGAATGAAATTGAAGAAGACACAAAAAAATGGAAAAACATTCCATGCTCATGGATTGTAAGAACACATTTGTTAAAATGTCAATACCACCCAAAGCAATCTACACATTCAATGCAATCCCTATCAAAATAGCACCATCATTCTTCACGGAGCTAGAACTAACAATCCTGAATTTTGTATGGAACCACAAAAGACCCAAAGTAGCCAAAGTAATGTTGAAAAAGAAAACCAAAGCTGGAGGCATCACAACCTCAGACTTTAATCTATATTATAAAGCTGTAATCATCAAGACAGTCTGGTATTGGCACAAAAACAGACACATATAGGGGCACCCGAGTGGCTCAGTCAGTTAAGCATCTGACTTCGGCTCAGGTCATGATCTCGTGGTCCATGAGTTCAAGCTCTGCATTGGGCTCTGTGTTGACAGCTCGGAGCTCGGGGCGGGCTTAGGATTCTGTGTCTCCCTCTCTCTCTGCCCCTCCCCCACTCATGCTCTGTCTCTCAAAAATAAATAAAGCTTAAAATTAAAAAAAAACAAAACAAAAACAGACACATATATCAAGGGAATAGAATCAAAAACCCAGAAATGGACCCACAGATGTATGGCCAACTAATCTTCAACAAAGCAGGAAAGAGTATCCAATGGAAAAAAGACAGTCTCTTTAGCAAATGATGCTGGGAGAACTGGACAGCGACATGCAGAAGAATGAACATGGACCACTTTCTTACACCACACACAAAAATAAATTCAAAATGGATGAAAGACCTAAGTGTGAGGCAGGAAACCATCAAAACCCTAGAGGAGAAAACAGGCAGCAACCTCTGTGACCTCAGCTGCAGCAACTTCTTACTTGACATGACTCCAGAGGCAAGGGAAATAAAACCAAAAATGAACTATTGGGACCTCATCAAGATAAAAACTTCTGCACAGCAAAGGAAACAATCAACAAAACTAAAAGGCAACTGACAGGGGGACACCTAGGTGGCTCAGTCAGTTGGGCGGCCAATTTGGCTCAGGTTATGATCTAGCAGTTTGTGGGTTTGAGCCCCACGTTGGGCTCTGCACTGACAGCTCAGAGCCTGGAGCCTGGTTCAGATTCTGTGTCTCCCTCTTTCTGCCCCTTCCCCACTCGTGCTCTGTCTCTTTCTCTCTCAAAAATAAACATTAAAAAAGTTTTAATAAACAAATAAATAAGTAAAAGGCAACTGACGGAATAGGAGAAGATATTTGCAAATGACACATCTGATAAAGAGTCAGTATCCAAAATCTATAAAGAATTTACCCAACTTAACACCTGAAAAACAAATAATCTAGTGAAGAAATGGGCAGAAGACATGAATAGACACTTCTTCAAAGAAGACATTCAGATGACAAACAGACACATAAAAAAATGCTCAACATTGCTCAACATCAGGGAAATACAAATCAAAACCACAATGAGATACCACCTCACACTGGGCAGAATGGCTAAAATTAACAACTCAGGAAATAACAGATGCTGGTGAGGATGTGGAGAAAGGGGATCTCTTTTGCATTGTTGGTGGGAATGCACACTGGTGCAGCCACTCTGGAGAACAGTGTGGAGATTCCTCAAAAAATTAAAACTAGAACTACCCTATGGCCCAGTAATTTCACTACCAGGAATTTACCCAAAGGATACAAAAATGCTGATTTGATTGGAGCAAATACACCCCAATGTTTATAGTAGTGCTATCACAACAATAGCCAAATCACGGAAACAGCCCAAATGTCCATCAACTGATGAATGGATAAGAAGATGTGGTATCGGGGCATCTGGGTGGCTCAGTTGGTTAAGCATCTGACTTCAGCTCAGGTCATGATCTCGCAGTTCATGGGTTCGATCCCCTGTTCATGCTCTGTCTCTCTCTCTCTCAAAAATAAATAAACATTAAAAAAGGAAAAAAAAGGGGCGCCTGGGTGGCGCAGTCGGTTAAGCGTCCGACATCAGCCAGGTCACGATCTCGCTGTCTGTGAGTTAGAGCCCCGCGTCAGGCTCTGGGCTGATGGCTCGGAGCCTGGAGCCTGTTTCCGATTCTGTGTCTCCCTCTCTCTCTGCCCCTCCCCCGTTCATGCTCTGTCTCTCTCTGTCCCAAAAATAAATAAAAAATGTTGAAAAAAAATTTAAAAAAAAAAAAAAGGAAAAAAAAGATGTGTTATATAAATATACAATGGAATATTACTTGGTGATCAAAAAGAATGAAATCTTGCCATTTACAACAACATGGATAGAACTGGAGGGTATTATGCTAAGCAAAATAAGTCAGTCAGAGAAAGATACATATCACATGGTTTCACTCATATGTGAAATTTGAGAAACTTAACAGATGAACATAGGGGAAGGAAAGGAAAAATAATATAAAAACGGAGAGGGAGGCAAGCCATAAGAGACTCTTAAATACAGAGAACTGAGGTTTGATAGGAGTGGAGGAAGGGATTAAATAGGTGATGGACATTAAGGAGGGCATTTTTCGGGATGAGCACTGGGTGTCATATGTAAGACATGAACCACTGGGTTCTACTCCTGAAACCAAGACTACACTGTATGTTAACTAACTTGAGAAGAAAAAAATAAACTTTAAAATTTTTAAAAAAAGAAAGAGAGCAGAGAAGAGAGGAAATGGGGTGTTCTGGACTCCCAGAGAGAGAGAGAGACAGGCTGTCTCTGCCCATGAGTCAGGTGACAAGACTTACTGTAAGAAGCTTCCTGGCAGCTTAAGATTGTGCAAGCGGCCTTGATTATTCAACAAGTATGTATCGAGAACTTGTTCTGTTTTGGGTACTCGGTTGCCACTTCATTAGACTATCCATCGTACAAAGAGCATGATAAAGATTCAAAGTATCAGGACAAAACCAGAAGGCAATGGCAACTGAAGGAGAAAAGATAGCCCTGGCTTCCGCTGAAGGAAGATCTGCTTTACTTGTCAGCACAGATACCCTCTTACAAAAAGGAGGGGTAGACTCTGATAACTTTGATACTTGCCCACCATCTGTGCCCCAACCTAAACCTATACACCTCAGGAACTGGGCAGCTGTCATTGCCCCCCATTTCCAGAAAAGTCCTACTCTTCTCACCCTCAAGAACCCACCCTAATATCCATCTTCCTAAATCCTCACTGAAACCACCCTTTCCAGGAAACAGCCAGGAAGGGGGGACGGTAGGTAGATATACCGGCTGTGATAGAATGTACTCTGAGAGGGGTACTCTTTAAACCCAACAGGCCAATTAGAACTGGGGACTATACCTGAAATATCTATGACAAAATGTTAACATCCTTAATATATGAAGAGCACTTGCAACTAATTAAGAAAAAGACAACCCCCACAAAAAACTGGGCAAATTAAAAAGCAACTCAGTAAGAGGGGCACCTGGGTGGCTCAGTCAGTTAAGTGTCTGACTCTTGATTTCAGCTCAGGTCATGATCTCACAAGTTCATGGGATTGAGCCCTGAATCTGGCTCTGTGCTGACATCGCAGAGCCTGTGAGACTCTCTC
The DNA here is from genome assembly GCF_022837055.1 of Prionailurus viverrinus. Taxonomy (NCBI): domain Eukaryota; kingdom Metazoa; phylum Chordata; class Mammalia; order Carnivora; family Felidae; genus Prionailurus; species Prionailurus viverrinus. The sequence goes on along the minus strand of NC_062563.1, from coordinate 88,600,111 downwards.
TCTCTCCCTCTCTCTCTGTCCCTCCCACCATCCCTCCCTCTCTCTCTCTCTCTCTCTCTCTCTCTCTGTCGCTCAAAAATAAACTTCTTAAAAAAGCAATTCAGTGAGACATAAATGCAAGTAAGTAATAGGTAATAACATTGAAATATCACAAATACTATTTGAACCTAAGAAATGGTTAAAGATGATTGTTAAAGCATGATAATGTTTTGTGTTAGCAGGATTATAGGGAAAAAAGTTTCATACTCAGCTAATGAGAGTGTAAAACTGGTATAGATGTTCAGGAAAGCAATTTGGGAAATGCAGCAAAGCCTTACACGCATCTCTCTAACCTCTGACACAGACAACAGCAATGCCACTTTCAGTGTTTACCCAAAGGGAATAATTAAATATGTTAATAAAGATTTAATCAATTGGGGTACCTGGGTGGCTCAGTTGGTTAAGCGACTGACTTTGGCTCAGGTCATGATCTCATGGTTCGTGGGTTCAAGCCCCACATCGGGCTCTCTGCTGTCAGTGCAGAGCCTGCTTCGGATTCTCTCTCTCTCTCTCTCTCTCTCTCTCTCTCTCTCTCTCTCTCTCTCCCCCTCCCTGTGCTCTCTCTCTCAACAATAAAGAAACATTAAAAAAAAATTTAAATGAAATAAAATCAAGCTTCACTGAAGCATTAGCACAGCCATTTAAAAAAAGATTTAATCACTAGGATATTTCCCACAGTGACAGTATAACTTAAGCAATGGATATAAATATTAACAATTTGATATAACCGAAATATACATCAATAGGGGGTTGATGAACTGAATTAGCGTGCATCCATGTAATAAAATACTATGCAGACATTTTAAAAAGACGTGTAAAGGATTATCTACTGACAGAAAGATGCCCCTGGTTCATTGTCAAGTGAAAATGTAAACATTCAAACATTTGAAAAAAGATATCTGGGATGGGACTATCTCTAGAGAGGAAGGCAAGGGATCTGGGAATTGTGATGGAGGGGTGAGACTGGCAAGGTTCTGTTCCTTGTCCTGGTGATACACATGGATAGTCCCTTCCCCATTTATTCATTAAAGCTGGGTGTCTCAACCTTGTCACTATTAACATTTGAGGCTGGATAACTCTTTCTTATGGGTATTGTGGGCCAGTCCTATACACTGTAGGATATTTAATAGCATCTCTGGCCCTTTCCCACTAGATGCTAGTAGCACTCCAACCCCCCTCCCCAACTCGGTGGTAACAACCCAAAATGTCTCCAGACATTGCCAAATGTGTCCTGAGGAACAAAATCACCCCCAGCTGAGAACCAGTATATTAAAGCATACGTTTACATTATATGTACTTTACATGGGTGTTAAATTTCACACCTAAAAATTGCTTTTTTGAAAAAGAGGAAAAAAGAATCTTGGATAACCGATAACAAGTTAATTCAAAGTACCTGGATTTGGGGCCATTCATTACTTTTGCCTCATATATTCCTGCAATATGTCCTTTTTAAGATTTTTATTTATTTATTTTATTTTGAGAGACAGTGTACACGCGCTCAAATTGGGGAGGGGTGGAGAGAGAAGGGGAGAGAGAGAGAGAGAGAGAGAGAGAGAGAGAATCCCAAGCAGGCTCTGCACCAACCTGGAGATCACGACCTGAGCCAAAATCAAGAGTCAGACACTTAACCGACTGAGCCACCCAGGCACTCCTATAATAAATCCTTTTTTTACACTGAGTATGCATTATGTTCACAAAAAGAAAATAGAAGGTTATTTCAACGCTTTAAAGCCACTTTATAATGTTTAAAAAGCCAGATTCAGACAGCCCTGCAGCCCACATTCCCTATACAGCTGAGGCACACCAGCCCCTAAGAAGTCTTTCCACCTTCAGAAGTTTCTATAAGATCCCCCAGCCTCCTGCCCAGAGCCTAGAGACCAGCCCCCACCTCTGTGCTCCCCCACCCCCACAGGAGACAGAAGGGTGGGAAGGAGGAGAAAGGGAGAGGGGCAACTAGAGAGACATAGGAAGGAAGCGAAGCCCTGACAGGATGAAAGAAAGGGAAGAAACAGTAATGCCTGGGTGAAGCAGGGTAGAAATTCACCAAGCCAGGTCGCAGGAGAGCACACCCTCAAGGAAATAACATGTCTGAGCTCCAAGGGAAGAGGGATCTGGTTTTGCTTTTGGCTGTGTCCCAGCACCTTGATTAGCACCAGCACATACTAGGTGCTCAATAAATATTTGTTCGGTGAACTAAGTGCATGAATGAAGAGGCATAAATAATCACATTAGCCAGTGGAAAATGGGCAGAACAGAAGAGAGGCACAGATCATCAAATGCTATAGGAAATGAAGCCGTTCATTCATGCAGATAATCTGTCAAACCTATCTGCCACAGCCCAGGTACCCATGGTAGTTTTAGTTAACTAATTAGTTAATTAGTACAGAACAAAGGAATGATAAGTATTCATTAATAACCTCCACCCTGAACCCATGAGAGAGGGAGAACCCATGAGAGAGGACCCAGAAAGTGGCCTCAGAGTCCAGCCTCCCAGAGCTCATGGTCTATTTCGGGAGGTAGGTCCTGAAATTACATCCGAGCCTGGAATGCCCTGGGAACAACTGCGGGGAAAGTGGGGCCGGCCAGGTCCATGCATTTGGGGCTGCAAGTGGGAGCCAAGCAACCAGTGCAGGCTGGTTTCTCTGCAAGCAGGCCACAGTGCCCTCTGTGCCATGAGGGGATCAGGCTCTAGGCTTCTCACCCCACTAACTGCACATCTGAAACGTTGGAGAATTTTTAGAAACATCTATATCTGGGCCCCTCCTCCAGAGATTCAAGCGAAGAGGGGATAAGGAGGTTGGTAGCGGTCTTTTTTAAAGCTCTCCATGTGTTCTGTTGTGCAGCCAGGGTAGAGCACCCCAGCCTAAATGATCTGTAAATTCTGGGTCTGATTCTAATGGCTTCTCCCCCTAAGTGTCAACTCAGCCATGGACTGCAGTATGAATAGCCCCTGGGGTGGGAGTGGGGGAGGGAATGACATTAATTTCAGATTTCACCACATCTCACATCAATTTCTCTTAAAGTGTGGTTCCAAAATGTTCTGCATCAAGTAGATGTTAAGCGCTGAGTCTCAGACCTCTTGGACCTTGCTGGATCAGAATCCAGAGGATTCTCAGGCACAGCAAGTATGAGGACCACTGGGCCAGACTGCATGAGGCTTCAGGCACATCTGAAGGATGGTCAGAGCCTGGGCCAGAAAGCACACGAACACTACAGAGAACTGCTTTGTGCTCAGCACTGGGCATCCTGATAAATAGGACAGGCTGCTGCTCTCAAGCAGTCACAGCATTCTAAGCGTTGATCTGAGTGCTGGGCACAGGCTGGCTGGGGTGAGCACTCTAGCAGACCTAGTAAGGTGCTGTACACACAGAGAGAAGAGACTCGTGAATGCCAGCGGAAGCCTGGGTGCCTTCTTGGAGAAGGTGGCATTGCAGCAGAGCTTTGAAAAACAATAGGCTTTGAACAGTTGGAGATGTTACATTCTATTATATTTCCATTCTGCTAGGAGTTTATCAATGCAAATAAATAGTAAAGCATCACAAGGGGTCGGTGGGGGGGGGGTATGAATACTGAGAGGACAGCCGCTGAATGGGGTACCTGGGCCAGGGCAACAGCCAACAGGGGCCTCAACAGATGTGGTCACCTTCCTGACCCAAGGGCACTGCCCACTCCAAGCACTCCCTGCCATGACCACTGACCTGGACACATGGCTTCCCCAGGTTTCCATTCCCTTATCTGCAGAATGGAGAGATTGGGAGTTACCACAAGACTGTTCCAGAACCAGGGGGAAAGAGCTGTGAACAGATCCCAAAGCATCCAGGAGACCTAGGCTTCTTTAGGCCCCTGGTCTCAAGACCCTTACAGAACTTCTTTTCCAGCCAGAGGTGGACCCACAATTTCTATAAGGGAATGGCTTAGGCAGATGAGCTAGCGACCTTGTCGTGAAGTTGCATTTCATAGTAGGCATCCAGTAACGTCACCAGCTCATGAAAAGAGCAAAGCTTTCCAAAATGTGTTTACTTACATTTTTCAAAAGAGGGATAAAATGTAAACTGTCCCATAACAAAGAATAAATGTGAGTATTTCTCACTTTGTCAAATTGTGTCTGCCATCTATGGTCATTATTAGTTTGAGGAGCTTGGAGTCCGGATGGAGATCCTGGGTCAGAGCTAAAAAGCCCCCTGGTGCCCTCACTGTTTTCAAATCTCAGGAAAACACCAGCCACTTTTCCCTCTACTTTTGATAAGAGAGAAACCCTCTCTCCTCTCCTTATTTATCTTTCTTTGCAGAACTGGGGTCCTGACTCACAGCCATTGTTCCTTCTCTTCATTTTAACATATCCTTCCTTTTCTCCTTCCCCCTCTTGAGACACCTCCTCCCATGAGAATGTCTACCTTAAAGGGGATGGGTTAAGGGTACATGGTGAGAAGGGGGGTTAGGAGTCCTTTGTTGCTCCAGAGAGAGAGAGAGAGAGAGAGAGACCCTCTCTTGTCTAAACACCTCATGTAGATGCTTAGGCTCTTTGAATTCTGAAAAACATCCTTGACACCGCTCAAAATTCTGGCGTCAAGGCCATATCGCTCCTATTTTGTTCCTTTTCTTCCCAATTGAGGCATGGCGGATTCAATATGGCCAGTGTTCAATAAAGACGGGCGAATGAATGAATGAATGAAATAAAGACACAACTTCAAAAGCACACCATCTACACGCCCAGTTTGTAAGCGACCCTGATTCCTCTCTCTGTTCTGCACCCATCTTTCTTTTCTCACCCTTAGCCTCACTGCCCGGTAAAGGGTTCTCGCATCATACCTCCGGGAACGGGTCTTAGAAAAGTGGCAACTATTACATACTATAGCACTTTCCGTTTTCCAAAACTGCAGAGCACTATGGTATTTATTATGCTCTGGTTCATCCTCCTCGCCCTCCCTGCAGGGCTGAGATTTCTGTCCCCGTGCCCTGGGCTAGGGTTAGTGCCGGAGCCGTGGCCGCAGATGCGGCCGCGCGTGGAGGGTCCGGCGGCGCGGGCGCGCGGGTGCCGCGGCCAAGGGGCTCTCACCTCGGAAAGTCAGGCTGGCGACCGGGTCGCTGCGCCGGTCCTTCTTCACACTGGGGAGGTTGCTGGCCCTCACCAGCAGGCAGCACAGCATGGTTGGGCCGCCCCGGGCGCGCAGAGGCACGCGGGCAGGACGGGAGCGGGAGCAGGGGGCCCGGGCACCAGCGAGCGAGAGCCCGGCACCGCGGCGCCCGCTCCAGAGGGGAGCAGTCGCCTTCGCTGCGCTTCCGCGAAGAAGTCCGCGCGCCCGGCCGACGCCGCGGGGAGGACACAGGACACCCGCCGGGCGGACCGTCCCACCCCCGCCCGGCCCTAGCCCCCGCCCAGGCCCGCCCTGCGGGTGGCGGGCGGGGCGGGGCTGGGGTCAGATGGGCACCGGTGGCTGCGCTGGTCCCCCTCGGCGGATACCCGCCCCGGGCCGGGAACGGAAGCGGCGCTGACGCGGAGCGCACAGCTGAGCCAGGCGCCGGCGACTGGAGCCCGGCGCTCTGCCCGCCGGGGCCGGAGCGCACCAGTGCCGACCTCGCGGGAGGCCGCGTCTCAGCACCCCGCTGCGCCCAGCCAGGCTCCGCACGCCTAGGACGCCGGGAGACTGGGGAACGAGCGAAGGCGGGAGGAGGGGACATCCGGCCGCAAGAACGCGAGAGTCTGCGGAAAACTACCAGTTGCAGCGAGCGTGCGGAGCAGCGGGGCGACACGCTCCAACCCGAACCCCCCGCTTCGCGCCGCCCGACCAATTACCCGCCCGCGGTGCCCAGGCGGCCGTTCTGGAAACACTCCCGGACCGGCCCGAGCCCTCGCGAACCCGCCCCTCAGCTTCTCCAAGCAGTCTGGGGTCGCTCGTCTCCGTGCGCTGAGGTGTTTAAATTATATTGCGTTCCCTGAAGCACACCGATCCACACGCTGCCCACTCGGTCCCCCTGCCACCGGCTCGACGGCAAACTCCAGGCCCCCTCGCCCCCTACAGGGGGGAGGAACTGAGTTTAGCGCGAGCCTTGAGTGCTTGTCAGGTCCTTTGCAGCTGGTGGACTTCTCGACCACGGGAGCCCCGGCTTCTCATCTCTACACCCCTACACCGCAGCACCTAGCACCGGGCAGGACACTGCCCCTCCTCCACCTCCTCACTGGTCCTTAGCCTAAATTCAGTGACTAGTCATCATTCTCCTGCAAAACCTCTCAACTCGCTTTCCCCTCTCTTATTTAGAGGCTCCAGCATTTTTCATGTGGGTAAACCATAACCTGGTGAAATCCAACTCTGCTTACTCCACCCTGCACCGAAGATGTTGGAGAATCGCAGATCTAACCTGCCCCCACCACTTGATAACCGTGACTCCTGACTCAGGTGCACCCTGACTGCTACCCAGCAAGCAATCTTTCCACAGTCTCTTCAGAGAGGACTGTCATACTTCTGTCTCCCCAAACCTACAACACGCCAAGCCACCCTCACTCTGTTTGCTTCCTATTTACTGAGTACAGAACTTCCCCCAGGCTCCCAGGCTCCTAACCCCCATCAGCATCTGTGCCCAAATCCTTTGCCTTCTCTCCCATTTTTAATTGTTTTTCATTTTATTGATTTTTAGAGAGAGAGAGAGAGCGCACGCGCATGCTTGGGGGAGAAGCACAGAAGGAGACAGAAAGAGAATCCCAAGCATGCTCCATGCTCAGCGCAGAGCCCGATATTGAGCTCAAACTCACCAACCGTGAGATCATGACCTGAGCCCAAACCAAGAGTCAGAAGCTCAATGACTGAGCTACCCAGGTGCGCCAACCTTCTCTCCCATTTTTTAGGAATGAAACATCTATACTCCTAAGACCGGCTGGACACTTGGGCACTGGATCCCACCCCTTCAGTGACAAGTCTGAGGCTGTCTTCTCCCCAACCTTAAAGGTTGCACCTTTTCTAGCTGGCTGGGGACTTCCTCCGGACTCTCCCACTCTCCCTGGGTGACCCCACTACCTTCATAATGAGGTGGACACTTGCTTCCTCTCCAACATTCAGACCTCCTTCATCCCTCTTAGCAGAACGCAGCTGCTCAGGTATGACCCCCCAGGCCCAGCTCCAGGTAGATCCTGATCTACCTGAGTCCATCTCCTGGCAACGGCTCTTGCTTTAGCACCAGACATACGTCCTGAGTTGTTCTCCAGAAGGGATGGGCTTTTACTCCGGAAACGGACAAGCCCAACTCCCTCCCCTGATTCTTAAGAATAAGGAAGCCTGAGGATCCCATTGGCCTACCATCTCTAGGATGCAGCAGACACCTGTGGCAGCAGACCGGAGAGAAAAATGGTCTGCCTGGGTCTGAGATGACTCTGGAGCTGTACGCTGTATATGCACAGAACCGACCATGTCTCTGGATCCTACTGGGGCCTAGTACTCGATGGGAGTTCCCTCCAAGGGGGCATGTATTGCGAGGGAAGGTCACCCTAAGACTGTTAATTATTAAAGCCTACTTGAGGCAAGATCTCACTTACTTGAAGCTTAAATCTTCCTTGCTGACACCCATGACTTTGGTAGCATCTATGTGCCCACAGTATCCAAATGCCTCCACTGAGGCATTTTCTCTACTACCCTCTCCTGCCTGGGCCACTGCAGGGGCCTCCCAGCTGGTCACCTCTAGTCCATTATCTACACTGGGGCCAGGTGATCTTACGACAGATATGATCAGGCCTCAAAGGCCTCCCTTGCTCTTGGGATGAAGCCCAGATCCCTCACCTCCACCCACTGAGAAAGGCCACTCCACCCCTCACTCTCTGAGTCCCAGCTCCTATGGCTTCTCAGGTTTGGGAACGTGCTGAGCTCTCTTCCAACTTGGAGCCCTGCCGTCTCCTCTGCTTGTGAACGCCTTCCCCTCTCTCTTTACAGGGCAACCTCCATGCATCCTCAGGCCTCAGCTTACATATTGCGCCCCTGGGGAAGCCGTCTCTGACATCCTGGCCTAGGATGGGTCCCTCTGGCAAACAACTGGACAGCCGCACTTTTATTCTTGGCATTCATTGCAATTATAAGGAATAACTGTGTAATTACCTGCTCGAGGTCTAGCTGGATGGTGGGGTCAAGGAGGGGAGAGACCAAGGACATCTCAATCGGCCAGGTATTCCCAGTGCATAGTAAGGGCCGGCCTGCGCTTGGCGTAGTGGCCAGTGGACTTAGTTCCCCAGTGTCCTTTCCGCCCCATGATGAGATTAAGCCAGTGGTTCTCAAAGAGGGCAGTACTGCCCCCTGGGGGAGTTTTGGATATAATGATTTGGGATATTTTTTACTGTCCCAGTGATTCCAGGCTGTGTTCCTTTCCCCCAGCTCTCCACACCCCGCCACCTCCTCCTGCTTGAATCCATCAGAGGTAGCACAGGAAATCTGTAGGGGGCATATCTGATATTTCCAGAGGAATATTCCAAAGGACTCGTACATACAAACATTTGGCTTGTGTCCCAGCAACAGGGGCTCCACACGTCTGTTCTGTAAACCAGAAAAGCAGCAGCTGGTGGCCTGAGCCCCGGACACTTCCTGAGGCCCCTTTCCCATTCCAACCTCCAGCTTCCCAGCCTGGCTGCTGTTCACTGCTTCCTGATGAGATAACTGACTGTTCCTTTGGAGACATCATAGTGCAGCCTCGTCCTAAAGGGGGCTTCCTCCCAAAGGGACTTGTATCAGGAATGCAGTTCTCATGGACAGCCAGCTGGGCCCTCAACTTGTCGCCTTTCTATATGTTCTCCCCTTCTTCTACAGAAATGTTGCACAGTTTTACCTGGACACATGGCCACCCAAATAGAAACTAGATACGGCCTCACAACTAGATATGGCCATGAAACCAAGTGATGGCCAGCAGGGTATGAGCAGAATGTACAAACTGTCTGATTGTATCCTTATAGGGAAGAGGCACGCCTGCCTGTGCTGTGATACAGGTTGTGATGGTGAAGTCACCAACCATGTTGTCAAGGGGACCCCCGGGAATAGCAGAGCAACAAGACAGGAGGATCTGGTGCTAGACAGCCCTGTGGGTCAGCACCTTACTGGCCAGAACTGCCTAAACATCAACTAGGAGGTAAGTGAGAGAGACTATCGTGTTCACACCACCATTAGTTAGGGCTCACTAATAGCCAGGTTTGCACCCCACCTGAAGCTCAGGTACGGGACAGCTCCTCAGCACCCCAGACTACCCCAGTACCTCTGTGAAGGTGGTAGGGCCAGCTTAGGAGCCACTGAGAGGTAGGAAGGTGGTGAGGGGACATGTTTTGAAGCTGAGTCTGCATAGCAAGCCCGGACTTTACTTAAGATGTCACGTTAACTGCAACAACATTTCAGGGCTGATAGAGATGAGGAGGAAGGGACTAGAGTTCTCCTCGATTTGCCCCATTGCCCCATCGGTGTATTCACAGATAGGTGCTGACTGATAATCCCAAGAGAGAGGAGACTGGCTGTCTGTTATCCCAAGAGCCCAGGACTAAGGTCTCCAAGATTGAATGAAACACCGTGCTTCACACACTGTCATTGGTGTCCCCTGGGGGTGCATTCGGCCTACAGACCTATTGTCTTTGAGCAACACAATGTTTTACAACAAAATAATAGCTTAATTAAACATCAGGAGGTTTCTCCTACAAATCCGAATTTATAGCTTCTCTTGAAAAACCAGAGAAGCTGGCACACGGACCCAAATTCTCTGCCTGACAGTGCCTATCTGGCACCTGTGCAGTGAGCCGTGCACTCTCAGCTCACTCCACTTGCCACCACTTACCCAACGCGCATTTGCTTTTCCTTCTGACCTCATCTTAGTTACACCACCTCCCAGGCTCCCCTAGGCATGTGAGTTTTTGGTCCCTGCCCTCTTCTGTCACCTATTAGGGGTCCTACCTCCCTGTCAGTCGAAGAAGAGGTACTTCTAACTGAGATTCTTCTTGTTGCTGGAGTTGGGCCGACTGGTATCTTCTGGCTCAGGTCTCTCTTTTTACCAAGGCCTGACGTGGGGTGACCAAGAAGCAAACACACCTTGCCCCTCTGCTCAATGATACCAACCTTGAGATGAAGACTCTGCCTATGAATTTACAGGATTCCTTCAGGGCACATGTGTCAAGGTCCAAGAACTTCCAAGAGTATGGACGGTCCAAGGCATCCTTCTGCCCTCTCCCCTCACATTCACTGAAGGATACGTGCTCCATTGATAGCCCAATCCAAAGCTGGGACTGAAAGGGCACCTGTGTATCCACCAAGGGTGTAGAATGTACAGGCAGCAGTGACTCTGGCCATGGCCATGATCATGTGACTTCCCGGGCAGAACCATCTTGTAGTGGGAACAATCAGATGGTCCTGGGCCTCCATCCCAGTCCACCCTTTTCTAGCTATGTGACCCGAGGCATGTGACTTGATCTTTGAGAGTCTGCTTCCACTTCTGTGAAATCGAGAGAATGATACTTCACAGAGCTGTTGGGAGGATTCAAACTGAACGATAGCCTTTCCGGCACAATGACTGGCACACAGTAGGTTATAGTAGATGTTAGCACTCTACTGGCTAACATTTCATTCTAATGAAGCAATTTGGAAAGAGATCAGCATACAGATAGCTGAGATTGAGCATGACTTTGACCTGGGGAGAGGCACCGAGAAGGTTTGTAGGCTTGAAGGGTCACCAGAGGAATATTTGTCCCAAGAAAGACCTACCACCACGGTGATGGCCGTGGCCAGACATCAGGCAGGTGGACAAATGCCTTCAGCTCAGAAGGGGCTGCTCCAGAGTGGGCAGCCAGAGGAGATAGGACCAAGGTCCCTTGAGGCAGAGGGGATGGCCACTCACCACTGAGCCCCTTGTGCCCAGTGTGATGCAGCTGATGATAGGAATGACCGGGCAAAAAAGATAGTGACAGTCTTTTTGGATGTGTGAAGTGATTTCCTTGTATATGTACAATGCATGTTAACTATAATAATTATAATAAATAAATATATATATAATCATATATAATACTAGTAATAATAGCTAGTATGCATTGAGTGCCAAGAGACTGTGTCAAAGAGACTGGACTCCAGGGTGTGAGCAGACCTGGGTTCAAATCCTGCCCCTCCACCTTTTACTGCTTGTCTCTTGAAAATCAAAGGTAAATTATGATCCAAAGGAAATCGTGAAGCGGTGAAAGATGGAGCGCTGGAGCCAGATTGCATGAGCTCAGTTCCCAACTCCACTACTTACCAGTGTATAACGTAACCTCTTTGTGCCAATTTTCTCATCTGTAAAATGGGGGTGATAGTTGCTATTATATATGGTTGCTAGGAGGGTTAAGTGTTTACATACAAGTGCCTGGTACAAATTATAGCTGGAACATGATGTAGCTCACGGTTAATGAGTTTTATTTAGAACAGTGCCTAGCATTTACTAAGCTTGGTATCAGTTAAATACATCTCTTTCAAAGATTATTTTTTTGAGAGTGACAGAGCGCAAGCAGGGGAGAGAGAAAGAGAGAGACAAAGGATCTGAAGTGGGCTCTGTGCCAACAGCAGAGAGCCCAATGCTGGGCCTGAACTCAAGAACCAAGATCATGATCTGAGCCAAAGTCAAATGCTTTGACTGAGTCAAAAGCTGAGCCACCCAGGCGTCCCTAAATATGTCTCTTTCAAAGGATTGTTATGGGGTTTTAAAGAAACAGCAGCTGAAAACGGTACATTGTTTGTACTTAAATGAATGCCCATTCTCTCTCCTTGTGATGAATGTACATTTTCAAAACCAGAATCCTCCATCTGTTAGTCATTTGTCTTATATTGTGTGCCCTGCAGCCTTGCACTGCCCCCTACTTTGACTCAGCCCCATGCCAGGTACCCCCAGCACCCCCCCCCCACCCCACCCGTGCTGGCTCAGGCTCATGGTGCCTGGGTGTGGGCAGCACATGGTATGCTTATTCATGAGCCATGGATGCTGAGAACAACAGAGGGCGGTGAAGAGGGGGGTGGGGGTGATGATGGGAGGTGCTTTAGCCCCTGTATGACCTTGGCCAGGCCCTTGCACTTCTCTGGGCCTATTTGTTCATCTCTAAAGAGGAAAAATATCCCCGCCTTTTGGCCTCACAAAGCTGCTGTGAGCATGACATGAATTTATGTGTGCACAGAGGAGGTGTCATTATGGGATATTATAATCAGGTAGCCAAAGGAGGAGCTTTATGGGCCCAACACCTAAAGGGTCTGGCTAACTGGTGAGGAACTACTCCCCAGAAGGGTGTTTGGCTCTGAGTAGTGATAGTGTGTCCCTGAGACTGGGGCCTTCTGTGTAATCATTCGCCAACTTGGCTCTGGCTGGGAGAAGGAGGGTGAACAGGCCTGAATGCGGCAGGGAGGCCAAATTTGGACTTGGGTTAAGAGCAGGGACAGTGCAGGAGGTGGAATGTGTCCAGGGCTGGGGGAGGGAGGGACTGCATTCCCGGTGACTGGGAGTGTGGGCTCACCAGCCCCCTCTGGGGGCACTCACTGTCAGCACAGACAGCCTACTTCCTTTCTCCCAGGGAAGGGGAGACCACCCAGGGGAGCCAGGCAGCAGGCAAAGGGCAAAGCTGCAGACTGACATCACGCAGGTGGGGGGAGGGGCGAGTCAGGGACACCAAGGGAGAATGACGGATGCGGGATGGGGAAGATGTCCCCACAGACAGCCCTTGGGGTTGAAATAATGACAGGAGAGGAGCCACACCAGCAGTACTCCTGTGGGTAAAGCACTTCAGGGGTTAGAAAGTGCTTCCCCATACATTATTCATTCTTTCCTTTCTCCTACTAGGGTTCAGGGCCTGGCATGGGTAGGGGAACCATGAATTATGAGACAAGTATGTATGTGTGTGTGTGTGTGTGTGTGTGTGTGTGTATTAGGGGTGGGGGAGGGTGGGAGAGGTTGTGATCAGGGAAGAAAAATCTGGTTCAGGCTGAATGGACACCAGAGGAGACAAGACCCTTGAGAACACAGGCAGGGCTCCATGGTGGCCCCCCTTGAGGTTCTTTTATGCATTGGACAGCTCTAGAGGGTGCCATTTGCAAAGCTTGTTCAGCCCTTGGCCTAGGGCACTGTGATGGGGCCTAGGGCACTGGAGCAAGAGGCAGCTATTCAAGCACAGGGTTTCCCCCTCCCTCCAAGATGACAGTACCCTCCTTCCCCTCAGCTAGGGGGATATTCACGGTGGGTATGATGCTCCCTGCAGCTGAGCAACTAGGAGCCCTGGGCCCTTCGTGAGGCTGCTGGCCTGGCCTGACATGCCCAGTGCTGAGGATGCAGAGGAAGTGTGGAGGCCCCCCATTTGTGCCTTTGTCTTTCCCCTGGAAACACCTGGATAAATTTCATTTCCGGAGAAAACTGTGGGAAACTGGTGGAGAACAGGTCAAAACAACACGTTAGCAAAAAAAACAGCTGTAGTGTCACCTCCCACTCCCCTTCTATCCCTCCTCTTGGCTCAGGCTGCTTCCCAGGTCACAGGCTCATTCAATGACTCCTCCTTGAGAAGCCCCAAATTTCACATCCAGGAGTGTGTGTGCACATGCACCTGTTCTGACATGTCTTTGTGTGCTGTGGTAGACACACGCCTTCTTTCTCTGAACCTCTACCCCTTGGAACATCACAGATGTCATATGCAGTCCTGGGTGTACATGTGTCTCAGAACACATATGTACATAGGCATCGGGCGTCTGGGAACAAACAGGTATATCCAGGAACTCACGAAACTGAAAAGGGAGGTCTGTTGGATGTTATGATTTCTGAGGGCCTGAGATGAAGCCAGGTCTCTGGAGAGAAGGGAAGTGACAAGTAATAGAGACTGAGAACAAACCCACTGGGTTGGGGCTGGGGGCTGGACTCTCATACCCTTGGCTCCGGTCCTCCTCCCCCCCCCCCCGCCCCCCAATTGGCTCTAAACCTAAAAACCCAGCGGGGTAGACCACAGCTCTGGCTTGACTGTGAGGGTAGTCCCAGGAAGCAGATTGGGCCTGGTCCTCACTTCCTGGAGAAAAAGTTCAGTCATGACCATGGGAAGACTTTACTGTGGGAGGTCCCAATCTGATAGGGGAGTAGGCTCCTCTGTTCAAGGATGATGAAGATACCACTCCCCAGATACCACTCCCCAACAAGCTCCAGTCTGGTGGGAGGGGAGGGGAGAAGGGAGAAAGTTCCTAGAGGCTGGTGCTGGTGTCAGCCCTGCCAGCTGCTAAATTTCTCCCATCCTGTGCGGAAAGCCAGAGTAGGATCCCTGGACAGGAGAGCGCTGCCTCTGCCCCCAGTGGCCGCCTGCCTGCCAGCCCAGCCTGTGATAGAGAGCTGAGGCCTCGGAGAGCAGCCAGGCCCAGGCCCCGGGAAGACAGCAGGGCTATAAATAGGCCTGGGACCCAGCCTTCGGTGGAGAGGAGGAGATCCCCGCAGTACAGTGCGGGGAGACCTCTGCTAAGAGACCCAGAAGAGTGAGAGGAGAGGTGCTGGCCCCAACTTCCAGGCCCACTTTAGCCCCAACCTGGGTTCAGCTTCCAGGTTCCAGAGAAGCGCTGTTCAATCACCTCATTCATTGCCTCAGTTTCCCTCTGGGTCGCCCCTTTCTGAGGATGTGTGTCTTTCCAACACTCAAAGTCAGTCTGGCTGGGGCGTGGAGTCTCTTCTCTCCCATCCCCGTGCCCTCTGGGTGGAGGTCTGAGGCGTCCCCTTTCTGACCCCCCCCCCCCCATCCCTCCGCCCGGCGGGGATGCAGGCCCCTCCTACCTGCAAACACCGCTGAGCAGTAGGCATCGCTGATATCGGTGTCTGGGGTGTGGACGTTCTCGGCGTAGAGGATGAAGACTCTCAGCATGACTGGCGCGAGAAAGGGCCCCGTGCGCCCAGGGCGCGGAGAGGGCTGGAGAAGGTCGTGGAGGATCTAGGCGCAGCTCGTGGGTCTCCTCACTGGAGAAGGCTGGAGGAGGGAGGCCGTTTGGGATCGCTGGCTGCCGGCTCAGATCTTCTGCTCTTAAAGAGGAACAGGCCAGCCCCGGGCTGCTCCAGTGGGCTACACGCGGTCCTCGCACCCTCTGCTTACCAGCTTGTCAGCAGGCGCTCTGAGAACTGGGGCTTCTGCTCATCTTCCACCCCCGCCGCCCTACCCGGCTCGGCCGAGCTGTAATTCAATGCTCCGGCCGCAGACTCTCCCAATGACAAGGCATTTTGCACCTGGCTGGGGAAGAGCGGACTGGGCGGCGGCCGCGATGGCGGAGGGCTGGCCCAGGGCTCAGGACGCCCGGCGCAGTCCAGATCTCGCTCCAAATGGGAGAAAGGCTCTGCCCCTCCCCCGACCTTCCACCCCCGGCCTCGCTCCTCGCCAAGTCTGTCGCCTCCTCCCGACGCGGGGATTTGAGCACTCCCGGTCGGTCGGAGTCAGCGGGCCGCTCTGAGGACCAGTTGGGGAACAGGCGCAGGGACTGCGCTTTCCTGAGAAGCCAGGAGCTGAGGAATTTCATTGACCGACCTGGTCTAGCTGCCTTAAAAACTCTTGCTTACCTCCCCCTCCCCCTCCCCCCCGCCCCCCACTTTCTGGCTATAAAAGCAACATCTGGTACCTTTAACACAAAAGCATAAAAGAAAGAAATCTCTGAGTCTGAAAAAAATAGTATTAACATTTGGAGATTTACCAATCCAGGCTTTTCCCTCTTGAGTGTGTGTGTGTGTGTGTGTGTGTGTGTGTGTGTGTGTAAATTAGAGAATTTATTATATTTCTGAGATCAATGTATATGCAGTTCTGTGCACTGCTTTTTCAGGTAACATTTTCTTGCATCATTATTCATTTTTCATAGACAATTTTTTCAATAGCTACATACTTTTGTATCATATGAATGGACTAGATTTACAAAACTTTCCCATTGTTATACATCACTATCGTAACAGTGAGAAATACTTTTTTTTTGTATAAAAACTAGGATATAACCCCATCTTGAGCCCCTTGTGCTAGTTCCTTAGATTGGATTTTCAGCTTTGGAATGATAAGGTTACAGGACATACTTTTTTTTTTAGGTCCTAGTACCTATTGCTAAACTGCTTTCTGGGAGCTGTGTAGATCCACATTCCCAGCAGTTGGGTGACTCACCTTCTAAAGAGGGCCACTCTGATGGGTGTGCACCTGTCAGCAAAACTTCTCTCCCAGCAACCCATGGGGGTAGCACACACACCCAGGGCAGGAACAGATTGCTGGGGCTTTTTGCCCCACGGGTGGTAAGAGTGGGAGCAACCCTCCCTGAAAGGTCTGTAATTTTAGGATCAGGACAGCAAACATTTCCTGCAGCAACCTGTGTCTCTTCTTTTCTTTGCCTCTAGCACACTATGTGGTTGGGGAGGAGGGGGAAATGGGGGTTGAAATTCAATCATTCATTTAACAGGCGTGTATCAAGTCTTACAACATGCCAGGACTGTCCTGGGTGATGGAGACACAATGATGAGCAGAAGTGGCATGGTGCCTGTTATGGGCTGAATTGTCCTCCCCGCCCCCCCCCCCCCCCCCCCCCCCGCCAAATCCATAAGTTGAAAATCTATATGTTAATCCATATGCCGTAACCCCCCAGTTAGGAATGTGACTGTGTTTAGAGATAGGGCCTTTACAGAGGTGATTAAGTTAAAACAAATCTGTGTGCTCTAATCCAATGCAACAAGTGTTCTTTTTTTTTTTTAATGTTTATTTTTGAGAGAGAGAGTGAGAGAGAGCATGAGCAGGAGAGGGGCAGAGAGAGAAGGAGACCCAGAATATGAAGCAGGCTGAGCTGTCAGCAGAGCCCAACGTGGGGCTCCAACTCACGAACCGCGAGATCACGACCTTAGCCGAAATCAGACGCTTAACTGACTGAGCCACCCAGGTGCCCTCAACAAGTGTTCTTATAAGAGAAAATTTGGAATGGAGACACCAGGGATGCATACACACAGAGGAAAGACCATGTGAGGATACAGTGAGAAGGTGGCTCTCAAAGCCAAGGAAAAAGGTTTCAGAAGAAATCAAATTTGCTAACCAATAACTGGATTTTGGATTTCTAGCTCCCAGAACTGTGAGAAAATAAATTGCTATTAAGTCACCCAGTCTGCTGTATATTGTTATGGTAGTTTGAGGAAACTAATATAGTCTCTGATTTCAAGGAGTATACACTTCAGTGGAGGAAACTGACACTTAATGAAATAATCAAGCCAATCATATACCAGTGCAAATCTGTAAAAGCAAAAAAGGACAGAAAATGGCGGCCCTCGTGTATCCTAGGAACAATGAGAGGTATCTGAGATGAGATGTGAAGGCCAGTTAGGAGTTCATTGGGCAAGACTGAGGTTGCGGCAGAGAAAAAGGGTGTTCTAGAGAGCAGTAAGAGAATGCTCTGGGTCAAGGCTCTGGGGAGGGCCTGGGAAAGACCACCGTGACTGGAGAGCAGGCTGGGCGTAGGGGGTGTGGAGGTGTGGAGGAGGTGAGGCTGAGAGAACCACACAGGACCTGAGGTAGTCCAGAGGAATGACAGGATCTAATTTACTTTTCAAATGCTCCCTCTGGTTGCTTTTTGAAGAATGAAGTGCAAGGCGCCAGACTGAAGGCAAAGAGATCAGTTAGAAGCTCCACCAGAGGGATGGTGACCCAAGGTACTGAGAGTGGGTTGGAAGGAAGTAGAGCAAAGCTGGGAGGAAGTGGGAGGGACGTTCTGCAGAGCAAGTGTATGAGTAGATCAGGTTTCTTGCTGCTAACCTTGGCCATTATATGTTGCTGGACAAAAAAACTTTGGCTTGGATGAAGTAATTGACTCATTCATTCATTCACTTAGCCAACATTTATAGGGTGCCTGTATGTGGCAGGAATTGGCCAGATTCAAGTTTTAGAGAAGGGTACAAGGTAGGGGGTAAACTTTAATTTCATTGGGAAGAAGGCAAGAGGCCCTGTTGATACAAGGAAAGCCCAAATTAAGATCTATTTTTAAAGAAGTACAGTTTGGCTCTGTTCAGATGTATAAAGTAACACGAACCTGCTCTAAGGCAGAACTAAAATTGGATCTCAGAAGCACCTAGCTGCTTGCAAATGTGGTGTGACTAAAGTGATTTGACCAGAACCAGTTTTCTTTATCTGTTAAACACCCATCCCCTTGCAACTTCTCTACATTATTTATTCATGCAGCAGGTTCTCTTCAAACTTTTTAAGTAAACTCTCCCCACAACATGGAGCTCACACTCATGACCCAGAGATCAAAGTTGCATGCTCTACTGACCAAGCCAGCCAGGCTCCACTCTCTTCAAACCTGTTATCCACAGGACATTCTGTACAGAAATAAATGGTTAGTAAGAATGCACCTCAACTTTATTCCTCAATGTGTAGGATATGTTTGGGGTGTCTTCTGTATTTCAAAGAACTACATTCTTTGAGACCACCCCCTGGCAAAGGGAAAGAGACCCAATTCAAGATTCAACACTGAACCAATCTGCTGCTCTCTTTTCAACAATTTGGAATTGAGACTGAGGGATGCTAGCCTCTATGTGTGGCTGGAGCTGAACTGAATAAAACTGGAGGCTCAGAGGAACCACATGCATGGAAAAGTGGAGAAATTTGGAAAAAAAAAAGACACCTTGATCTTGGACTTCTGGCCTCCAGAATTGTGAAAGAATAAATTTGTTGTTGTAACTACCACAGTTGTGACAATTGGTTAAGAGCAGCCACAGGAAACTAATACACCAAGCCTCTGACAATGCAATCAGACCATTGTTGAAAAGAGCAGGCATTCAGAACGTTTTACTGCTTATTGTTTTGGGGCAGAAAAGGAAGGTCAACTCTCCAACCTCACTGCGAAATCAAGGAGCAAGTTTTATATTATTTCCCAGTAGAAAAAAGAAAGAAAAAAACCAGCAGATTTTTAGCGAAAGAGGTAATTTGGAAAACGTACATGATTTCTATGTTCTCTGCCATACATATCTTGGCAAAGCTTCCTGAGAACCACAAACCTTGGTCACACTTCAGTCATCTTATGTTTCCCCTGAGAAAAAAAACTCATGGTAGTTTCAGAGGGCTTCAATTTCCCATGAAAGGGGCCTTTCTGAGAATCTACCATAATAAATACTTAGTAAGCACTTGATAAATAGAAACTATTATTATCCGTTCAGGAATGGCTGCTGGTACAAGGGAAAGGAGTGTTCAGAATGGATGGTCAGATTCCTCTGGTCTGAAATTCCTCCCTGAAAGCCCTCCCTTTAAGCAGGGAGTGGAGAGCAGCTTGTCTGCTGAAGTGCATAGAACACAGCTCTGGGCCCATGTAAGTGGGTCCACTGGTGTGCACAGCCCTCCTTTTAACTTTATTTCAGAGGGTGAGGAGTCTCTAGATTGGATGAAAGAAAGCCTAAACACACACACACACACACACACACACACACACACACACACGGAGAGAGGGAGGGAAGGAGTAAGGGAGAGTGAGACAGAGTTTCTGAGGAAAAAGATGGGGTATGGGACAGACTAGGAATTAAACTTTTTTTAAAAGGTTTTAGTTGTTATTAAATTTTTAAAGTTTATTTATTTATTGAGAGAGAGCAAGTGGGGTAAGGGCAGAGAGAGAGGGACAGAGAGAGAATCCCACACTGATAGCATGAGCTTAACTGACTGAGCTACCCAGGCGCCCCTAAACTTTTTCTGAAGTGAGGTAATCTCACCTTGTAAAAGAGGCTACAACATCCCACTACGTACCAATATTAGCAAATGAGAAGAAACCTACTGCAGGCCCCAGCAGGGGGGAGACTCAGGTCTTGGTGATGAATGGTTCCCTGCTAAGATGCAGAATAAGGGCACCAGCAGAGCTGATGCAGATGAGGGGGAGCAAGTGTGAGGGGGTCCCTGCTGTGTGTCTGGGGGAAGAGATTGGCCAGGGAGCTTTCTGACGCTCCATACCCTAAAATTCCTGTTGAATCATGGGAAGATATCACCACAATGCCTAAAGAACATTTCCAGAAGTTAAGAGGGCAACAAACTGGTAGCAGTTTCAGTGTTTCCTCCTTGGCTGAAGGGTAGGACTTTAGAGAAAGAAAGGATACCATGAGAAGTGAGTATCTGACATGTCGATGTTTCAAGTGTGGTCAATCTGAAGGTCCCCTGTATCAGAATCTTCTTGTAAAAAGTGGAGATACCTGGGTCCCTCTGCACTCCTACATCTATTGAGTCAAAATCTCTGCAAATGGCCCAGGATTCTGACTTTTAAAAGCTCCCCAGTTATTCTTTTGCAGACCAAAGACCAGGAACCACTGACCTGGGTAGTATCAAAGAAAAGGCTTTGGCTCTTTGGATCACAACCTAACATACCAGATGAATGCATTCTTGAATCCAGATGGAGTACGTTTCACAAGCACTGAAAAGATTATGTTTGGAGACTGGCTTTAAGTGGAAAAAAGAGAGCATTGGGAAGAAGAGGGAGAAG
Organism: Prionailurus viverrinus; assembly: GCF_022837055.1. Lineage (NCBI taxonomy): Eukaryota > Metazoa > Chordata > Mammalia > Carnivora > Felidae > Prionailurus > Prionailurus viverrinus. The sequence continues at coordinate 88,579,646 of NC_062563.1, read as the reverse complement.
GTGAGGGAGATAATATTCAGCTAAAAACTGTAAAACCAGTAGGACAGGAAAAGAACAATGGCAGCAGTGTAAAAGGATGACTCTGGAGTCAGACTACCTGGATTCAAATCTTAGCTCTCTTTACGTACTAGTTGATGGGTCTTCAGCAAGTTACCTTACTTCCTGAGGCTTGGTTTCCTTATCTATAAGAATGTCTGCCTCATTGGATAAATGCTTGTGATGGTTAACTTTATGTGTCAGTTTGACTGGGCTGGGGGATGCCCAGATAGCTGGTAAAACATTATTATTATTATTATTATTATTACTATTATTATTATTATTATTTAGCATTTGAATCAGTAGACTGAGTAAAGATCATCCCCACCATCTTGGGGGGACATCATCCAATCCATTGAGGGCCTGAATAGACCGAATAGACCAAAAAAAGGCAAAGCAATTTGCACGAGACATTCATCTTCTCCTGTCCTCAGGCATCGCCTTCCTGGTTCTCTGGCCTTTGGACTTGGTCTGGGACTTACACTATTGACTCCTTTAGTTCTCTGGCCTTTGGGTTGGGACAGTTACTACACCATTGGCTTTTCTGAGCGAGCCTCCAGCTTACAGACAGTAGATGATGGGACTTCTCAGCCTCCATAATCATAAGAGCCAATTCCTCATAATAAATCTCTTTATATATTAATATTGGCTCTTTCTCTGGAGAATTCTAATACAGTGCTTTGCATATATTATATGTGCCTGGTGCATAGTGAGCATTCAATAAATATTAGTTGTTATTATTATTGGAATGTGTAACTAGTATTTCATAGGATTAAAAGTGTTTTTTTGTTTATATAGTTTATTGTCAAACTGGCTTACATACAATACCCAGTGCTCATCCCAGCAAGTGCCTCCTCAGTGCCCAACATAGGATTAAAACTTCAGAAATGTGGGGCACCTGGCTAACTCAGTCAGTAGAGCACATGACTCTTAATCTCAGGGTTATAAATTCGAACCCTGCATTGGGTGTAGAGATTACATAAACTTTTTAAAAAATATAACAAAACTTCAGATATGAAGCCACCATATTTATGATCTCTGATATCTATAAAAATGTTGTAAGCTGCCCTAGTCCATTCAGGCTGCTATAACAAAATACTATAAACTGGATGGCTTATAAACAACAGAAATTTATTTCTCACGGCCCTGGAGGCTGTAAGTAGAGATGAGGGCAGCAGAGTACTCTCTTTCAGGTTGCAGACTTCTCATTGTATATCTTCACGTGGAGGAAGAGGGCTAGGAATCTCCCTGGGGCCTCTTTTTTAGGCACTAATCCCATTCACAAGGGTTTCACACCCATGATTTAACTACCTCCCAAAAGGTCCCACCTACTAATCCCTATTACCTTTAGGGGTTAGGATTTCAACATATGAATTTGGGGGAACACAAACATTCAGACCGTAGCAGAAACAGTTGAAGTTGTAACAGTAGAGGTACGTACATAAACCCAACAGAGTGATATAAGATACTCTTTGTTCAAAGAAGCATAAATACCAGGTGAGAGAGTCCTGCAGTTCAAGAAGACACACCCCCCTGCATGGAAATCCTCAGCAAGACACAAGCAAGAAAGGCTCTAGATGGAAGGAAAGGAAAGGGGAGATTAATGGAAATGATGACTCTTGTGTAGGTACAAGCTGAGGTGGTAAGGAGAGATATCCACTCTGAACATTTAGGGAAGTTACTCAAAGATATGTATCTGGTAATGTTCTGACTTCTCTTAGGGACAATTCCATCTCTCAGATGAACTGAAAAAGAAGGGACCTGCTACAAGAAACCTAATCCTGACCAACAAGAAAATAACTGATTGGAGAAGCAGATGCAGAATGTATGCTTGGGGATTGAGCCTGACCAGGGTGATGGCCGGTTTTCAAGGCCCAAACCCTGTCAATTCTGTAGGGCTCTGCCTTTCTACAACATGCTGTATTAATCAAGCTCCCCCAAACCCAGGGCACTCACTTAATTCTTTGACCCTGGCAAATAGTCACCATTACTAAGAGCTTTCTTGGTAAGCAAGAGCTGAAGAAGACCTCTTGAGGTTTTTCACATATTTGGCTTGAGAAAAACAGGACTGAGCCAAAGGTCCTGGGAGACAACAGGACAAAGCATACTACGGTATTTCCTACCCAATCACAATACTTCATAGTTGCTCTTCTCTCCTGCCCATTGTCCAGTGACTGGTCCAGAAATCAGATACTATTGACACCCCTAACATCTGAGAACACTATCAACTCGATGATCCCCATCAAGCCTAGGCTCTGAGGTCAATCTCTACTCATATTCAAGCCTCTTAGTGATTTTGGGTATTTGTCAGAGCATCCTTAGTTTGTTACACCCAGCATATAAGATAATGGTGGGGGAAAAGATTTGGAAGAAAAAATTATCATATAACATGGTTGCTATAGTCTCCACCTTTGTATTTGATAACAAGACCTATGTTGATCATTACAGTTGAATGTTTCCACTACTCATTCAATTTTCCTCTTAACCTCTGCCAGCATGAAGGCTTGTCAAATTTGAGTCTTTCCTGGTCTTGTCATTACCAGATTGCTGCAGTTTTCCTTTGAGCAGGACTATTGGGCCAGAGTCATAAGGGGGCACACCCATGGATCTGCTAGGTTCCAAACAAAGTCCTTCTTGCTCTCACTGTGTAGTAGCAACTCAATTTCTCTCTGGTAAACAAGACCAATCATTCTATCAGGTACAATAAATTCTTTTCCTTCCCGTGGTCTAGTGGCATGAGTAAACCCAAAAGGTGAAAGGGTGGCCTCAGCTTCCAATTCATTAGAATCATGCCCTATGTCTTGTGTATGCATTCTTTTTTTGGATACTTGGACTTCCAAAAAGATTGAGGCCAAGGTCATGGAGAAATAACAATCCTGGATTTTACAGGTAGGTAGAAATCCTTCAAGTGGGTTAGTTGGTTTAATAGTGAGGGGCAGCACTCCCACTTCTACTCCTTAGTTCCCAAACCCATACATTTCAACCATGGGTGAGATGGTTCTACATACTGGCTTCTGTCTAAGGTATATAAAGCATTTGTAGGACAACACCTACACATCCCAAGGTGTTATCTCCAACTTGTGTCATAACTAGTCTTTAGGTCATTCTAACTATCAAGCCAGCTGCTTCTGGGTGGTAGAGCACATGGTAAAACTTGTAAAGTGTGTAGGCATGAGCCCATGGTCCATATGTTCATTTACCAAAAAGTGTATCTCCTTGTCAAAGTTATGTTGGGTGTTATTCCATGATGATAAAGTCTACCCGTAAGTCCACAAACAGTGGTACTGCTAGAACCCCCAAGTTTAGGGAAGACAAATCCATACCTGAAACATGTGTATATTCCTAGTGAGGACAAAGCACTGTTCCCTCCATGATGGGAGGAGTTGAATATAGTCAATCAGCTACCAAATGGTTAGCAGGTACCCAAGGGGAATGTGTCATGTCAGGGACTTCTCACCCTTACCTGCCCTGTGATACCAGATGAGGAACTCCTTCAAAGCTGTCTTAGAGGCTTTCTGGTTCTAATCATACGTTCATAACTTTCTTTTTCCCTAAATATGTTCACTGGGGCCATAAGAACCAAATGATTCTACAGTCTTAATAAATCACTATTGTCACTTAAGTGCCACAGATACTTGGTCTTCCAATGCCTGCCCTCTACCTGCACTTTGTACTTTCCCTGATGCCACTGGTGATCATTTGAATAACTGTGGTGACAGTGCACACCATAGATCACTGTGTCCTATTCATCCATGGCAAAAAGGTTACCCATATACTCCTTGAATATATGATCAATGCAACCCCAGAATCCAATTTTTTAAAACTATTAATTTTGAAATAGTTATAGATCCACAGGAAGTTGCAAAGAAACGTACAGGGAAGTCCTGTGTACCTTTCCCCTAATTCTCCCATGTTAATAAACAACTATAGAACTATAACAAAATCAACAAATGGCATTGGTACAACCCATAAAGCTTTTAAAGTTTCACCAGTTATAATTGCATTTATATATGTATATGCACTATGCAGTCTTGTTATGTGTAGCCTTGCATAAAGACCATGATTGCAATACTCAGTCATGCTATCACAAGATTCCTTCCTGTTAATAACCCCTTTATAGTCTCTCCTATTCTCAATCTGTCAATAACTAATCTGTTCTCCATCTTTGTAATTTTTATTTAATGAATGTTACATAAATGGAACCATGTGGTATACATATCTTGAGATTGGCTTTTTTCATTTAGCATAATTTCTTCAAGGTTCATGCAAGTTATTGTGTGTATCAATAGTTTATTGTTGAATGGTATTTCATAGTATGGATGTACCACAGTTTGTTTAACCATTCACCCATTGAAGGAAATTTGGGTAGTTTCCAGTTTGGGACTATTATAAAGTTGTTGTGAATATTCATGTACAAGTTCTTGTGTAAAAATAAGTCTTCGTGTCTCTGGGATAAATGCCCAAGAGTTCAAGTGCTGTGTCATATGGTAAGTCCATTTTTAGTTTTGAAAGAATCTGTCAGTTTTCCAGAGTTGCTGTGTCATTTTACATTCCCATGAATATTTCAGTTTCTTTGAGCCCTTGCATTTGGTATTATCACTATTTTTCATTTTAGCCATTCTGATAGTTGTGTAATAATAAATATCTCATTGTGATTTTAATTTACATTTCTCCAGCAGCTAATGATGTTAATCGTCTTTTCATGTGTTTGTAATCTAGATGTCCCCTTTAGTATAAAGTCTTGTCTTCTGCTTTTCTAACTGGATTTTTAAGGTTTTTGAGACTTCTTTATATATTCTAAGTATTAGGCCTTTTTTGGATATGTGATTTGTAAATATTTTCTGCTAGTCTAGAATCCCATCCTTTTAAACTTTGGCAGAACAAGTTTTCACTTTGATAAAATGCATTTTATCCATTTTTTTCCTCTTGTGGATTCCACTTTGTGTCAAGCCCAAGAACTTCTTGCCAAGTGCTAGATTTTAGATTGTTCCTTCCTTATGCTCCTTTCTAAAAGTTTTATTTTACATTTTATGTAAGTTTTACATTTAAATCCACAATCCCTTTTGAATTTTTAATAGAAGGTGTTAAGTTTACATTGAGGGTCATTTTTTCTGCTTATGAATGTGTTGATGGTGCTCTGAAAAGGCTACTCCTCCTGCATTGAATTGCCTTTGCTTCTTTGTAAACAATTAATTGGGTGTATTTGTGTGGATCTATTTCCAGGTTTGTTCCATTCATCTCTGTGTCTTCCTCCCTGCTAGTACCATACTTTCTTGATCACTACATGTTATTAACTCAGTCCTAATGTTGGAAACTGATTCCTTCGCTTCATTCTTCTTTTACAAAGTTGTTTTGGCTATTCTAGGGCTTTTCCTATCCAATGTAAACTTTAGGAAAAGCTTGTCTAGGTCTACAAAAACATTGCTGAAATTTTGACAGGACTGCATAAAATCTATAGAATTAGTGGAGAATTAATATCTTTTTTTAATTAAATTTTTTGAGAGAAAGAGCGAGTGTGAGTGGGGGAGGGGCAGAGGGAGAGGAAGAGAGAAAATCTTAAACAGGCTCCATGCCCAGTGCAGAGCCCAGAGCCCTATGCAGGGCTGGATCTCACGACTGGTGTGTTGGAAATCAAGAGTTGGACATTAACCGACTGAGCCACCTAGGCATCCCAGAGAATTAATATCTTGACTATGTTGAATTTTTCAATCTATGAACATAATAAATCCACTTATTTAGGTCTCCCTTAATTTCTTTCATCATTTTATAATTTTCATTACCCAAATCCTATACATGTTTTGGCACATTAATACCTAAGTAATATTCTTTGCAGCAATTGTAAATGGTATTGCATTTAAAAATTGTTTGGCTTTTGATTATTCGTTGTCAGTATATAGAAAACATAACTAACTTAAATTTTTTTTTTAATGTTTATTTATTTTTGAGAGAGAGACAGAGTGCGAGTAGGGGAGGGACAGAGAGAGAGGAAGACACAGAATCTGCAGCAGGCTCCAGGCTCTGAGCTGTCAGTACAGAGCCCTGACAAGAGGCTCAAACTTGGGAACAGCGAGATCATAACCTGAGCCAAAGTCAGATGCTTAATCGGCTGAGCCACCCAGGTGCCCCAAAATATAATTAACTCTTATGTTGATCTTAGATCTTAAACTCATTTGTTAGTTCTAGGAGCCTTTTTATTATAGACTTCTTGGAGTTTTCTAAGTAGACAATCATGTCAACTCCACAGAACAGTTTTATTTCTCCTTTCCAATCTGTGTGCCTTCTTTTTCTCTCGGAGGCTGGAAAGAATTTGCAGTACTATGTTGAACAGCAGTGGTGAGAATGGACATCCTCAGAGGGGAAAGCATTTGGCCTTTCAACATTAAGTATGATGCTAGCTGTAGTTTTTTGTTTTGTTTTGTTTTTTGTAAATCCTCGTTATGAGATTGAGGAAGTTGCCCTCTATTTTAATGTACACACATTTACCATGATTAGGTGTTGAATCAATTGATATCATACAGTTTTTTCCTTCTTTAGGCCTGTTGATATGGCGGATGACACTGATTAATTTTCCAATACTGAACCAGCCTTGCATATCTGGAATAATCACTCAGAAAATGAATTGGGAAATATTCACTCTTCAATTTTCTGGAAGAGATTGTGTTTTTGTTACAAATTCAATTTTAGAATTATTCAGATACTCCACTTCATCTTGGCTTAGTTTAAATGGCTTGTAATTTTCAAGAAATTTGTCCATTTATCAAAGCTGTTGAATTTGAGCACTGTTGTTCATAGTATTCTTTTAATGGTTGCAGGATCTGTGGTGATATTCATTCCTGGTATTAGTAGTTTGTCTTATTTTTGTTAATCTTGTTACAGGTTTATCAATATTTTGTTTTTGAGAAACTAATTATGTATAATTTTCCCCTCATTTTCCTCTTTTTAACTTCATTGATTTGTTATTTCATTGATTGCTTTGGGTTTATTTTGCTCTGTTTCTTGAGCTATGAACTTATTTTGATCTTTCTTTAGAATGTAAGCACTCACTGCTATAAATTTCCCCAGGAATTTATTAGCTGTATTCTAAAAATTTTAATGTTTTCATTTTCATTCATTTCTGCACATTTTTTGAGACTTCTTTTACTCGTGGATTATTTATAAATGTGTTTACTTTCCAAGTGTTTTGTGATTTTCTCGTTATCATTCTATTATTGATTTCCAGCTCGATTCCATTATCGTCATAGAATGTATTCTGTGTGATTGAAATTCTTTTAACTGTGTCAATATTTTATATCCCAGATTATAGCCTATGTTCATGTATCTTCCAGTGTGTACTTGAAAAGAATGTGCATTCTACTATTGCTCGATATTCTATAAATGTCAGCTTGATCCTGTTGATTCAATAGTGTTTAGTTCTTCTATATCCTTGCTGTTTTCCTCTGGCAGCTCTATCAGTTGGTGACAGAAGTTGTCTGTTAGACAACTGGGAGTTAGAAGCTCCCAATTATAACTGAATTTGTCTATTTCTCCTTTTAGCTCTATCAGTTTTTGCTTCATGTATTTTGAATCTTTGTGGTTTGATGCATATACATTTAAAATTGCTGCATCTTCTTGGTGGATTGATCCTTTTATCATCATGTATTGTTCCTTATTGTCTCTAGTAATACACTTTGCTTTGAAGTCTAATTTACTTTGCTTTGAAGTCTAATATTAATATAGTCAGTCCTTTTTTTTGTTTTTTAAATTAATGTTAGCTCAGTTTTAAAGGTCAGTACCAATTATTCTAACAGGGTCCCAATAAGAAATAGATGGCACACTGATAGGTAACCTGAGGGACATTTAATAAAGGACTATTTATAAAGGTATGGACAAGCTGTAGGAGAACCACAACTGGTACTTCAGCACACAAGGACTAGAAACACCAGTTATTAGTTACTAGAACCAGATGGAGAGTCCTATAAAGAATGTGACCTGGATGTAAACATTAATCTTCGGTTGAAGAACAAAGCCAGAATGAGGTGATCCTTCAGGGAACCAGGAGAAATACCTTGACCTCACTTCCTCTGTTCAATCTCCTGCTCTGCTCAATTGTTCAAATCCAGTTAGAAGTGAGGAGTATGGGGTCCACATGGGTTAGCCTCTTGGGGCAGAGAGCAGGATGGAAAAGAGTGGAGAGTGAATCTGGTTTGGCAAACAGAAAATATCTAACAGTTTCTAACCTAAAGGACTCTGGGCTGATTAACTTTTCTCTTGGATTACACCTCTAGGTTTTTAAGATCTAAATTTTAGGGAGAGAACTATAGTAACTAAAATCATCTAAAAATGGAACTGGCCATAGTGGAAGCACCCAGAACCTGGAAATACTCCTTCAGTGAATAGCCAGTGGTGGGAATGTCATGAAGAAACTACAAACATTTAAGGACTGGCCTTGGGAACCTCTGAAGTTCCCCTCAGCATCAAGCTTCTGCTGCTGAGAAAGCCACAACAAAGTAGACTAAAAACCCTAGTTAGTGTGGAAGTCCTAAGAAATCAGATGGGAGTGCAGAGGAAACAGATTAGGGCTGTCCCTGGGGCATGACAGAGGCACTGTGAGGATGTTTGGGGCATGGTGGAAAGATGAACAAGGGCACGAGCCTACTGGACACTGGCCACAAATGAGTAAGAAAAGCAGCAGTATCACATTATACAAAAAATGGAAATTAAACGGTTCTGTTCCATCAGCACTGAAGTAGATGGCATGTATAAATGGGACTTCACTTAAACAGGGGATTTCATCTCAAAAACCTCTGCAAATTTTCTGACCATGGATTAAAGTTTAAATTCCCTAACTCAACACCAAAAGCCATATAAATTCAAGAGAAACCCTGACAAAATAGACTTAAAAACATTAAAGAAAGAGATTAGCTCTTAAGGACAGGAAATCTCAAGATAGAGTGGCTTCTGTGTTCATTGATCTAGTAACATAAGGATGCCATCCTGGGCCTAGGTATGTCCTGTTTCTCTGCTTCACTGGCCATGGCATATATTTCTCCTAAAGCCTGGAGACCCATATGGTGGCAGGATGGCAGCCAGTGCTTAGGGATACCAAATATTAGAAATAGGGCTGCTTCTGTGTTTCTACAAAGGAGGACTCTCCTTTCTCAAGAGTGCTGGGCAAATTTCTCCTGGCTCAAACTAGAAAATCACCCTGGCAAGGTAGCTAGGCTTATTCTTGAGAGGAAAACCTGGCTAGGTATCACTTAACAAGACTCACCAGCTCAGAGCAAAATATGGGGCCATTTCTGTAACTGTACCTCAGTGCCAAAGTTAGAACCTCACCTTTGCAACCTCCCTGAAGTCCCTTGATCCTATCCTTCCTTGGCCAGGGCAGCTCAACATGAAGGGTTGCCTCAAGGAGGTGGTGGCCAACAGGTCTAAAGAGTTGGGAGGACTCAAAATGAAGAAGTCCCAGACTCCAACGCCATCACAGTGCAGGTAACACTTGAGTGCAGCTTCCAGCTAGTCCCTGTGGGTAACTGTATGAGACTAGGCATCATTTCTCTGATCCTTAATATAGACTAAGATCAACTGAGGGGCTTACACAAACCTGGGGCCACAGGGCCATGGGACCATGTTCGCTGCCTTATGAGAGGTAGTGCCTTAGTCACATATCCACCCAAGCCTCTGGCCAGTATTTACAAAAAGGCACAAGCAAACCCCAAGTGCCCTTCCTGGCCACCCAGAAGCCTTCCCTGGTAAGTCAGGATAGGCTCAGAAGGTTCCACTGCTCTATAGTGCTGTACTAAAGGCAGATCAATAGATACAGTCTATTCCATAAAAGCAAATAAAGGATACAGCCTGTAGAGAACTTAAAAATAGCAGAACTGACTACATCTTTTTATCATTGCCATTTGCTACAGGCAATTCTAAACAGTATTAGTGATAAAATATCCCACCCTACTGGAGACCGGAGACCACTTCCACCAATGAGCTACCAGGGTTTTCTCACCTTATCCATTAATGCTTTTGCAGGTAACTGAAACAAAGTATTCCACACTCATTCAAGGAAAACCATCTTTCCTCCCTCTCTGATCCCCAAGTCCTGCCAATTCAGCTACATTGCTGTTTATTTATGAACTTCTCTTCCCTGTGACCCCAAGAGGCCTGACATGATGAGCAGAATGCTGGGGGTGGGGATTGGGTGGTGGGGGAGGTAGAATGAACATGGGTCTGGAGTAAGATTCACTGGCTGCCAGTCCCAGTTCTATCACTTACTAGCTGTGTGGTCCTGACCAAGTGACCATCTCTTTGAGCTTGCTTCCTCATAAATAAAATGCAAATTACCACAGCATCTATTTCCTAGAATTATTTTGAGGATTAAGTGAGAATGCTACAAAATCATGAAGGACACTGTCCAGCACATGAATAGGATTCATATTTTCACCTACTCCTAGGTTATGAGAAAAAACTACCAGCCACACTGTACTGTGTACTTTTTTTCAACCCTGACTCCAGTTCCAATGTCTAGTTTGAGAAATGAGCTCACCTTACGTAAGTGAAAATTCTTTACTTCACACAAGTTTTTTACATATCTACAGTAACTGGAGTTGTTTCCTCACAGGTTATATATATAACTTTTTGGTAAGAAACTTCAGTTTAACAAAAGCAAATCCTTCATCTCCAAGGTTTAGGGCCCAAGTAGAATGCAAAGATGCTGGCAGAGAGAGGACGTGCTAACCAATGAATTCCAGTTCATGCCTAACACTTCAATTTAATTGGAATGTATAGTCTACTGACATTTAATAAATTTACTGATATGGTTGGGCATAAGTCTACCATCTTTCTGTAAGTTTCCTATTTGTCTCTTCAATCCTTTATTCTCCCTTTCCTGTCTTTTTTGGGTTAGACTATTTCTTAGTAATCCATTTTAGCTCCTCTCTTGACTTTTTAACCATATCAATTTGCATTGAAAAAAATTTTTTTATTTTAAGTAGGCTCCATACCCAGTGTGGGGCTTGATCTCACCACCCTGAGATCAAGAGTTGCATGTTCCACCGACTAAGCCAGTCAGGCACCCCTCAATTTGCATTTTTAAATGGTAGAGATCCTTGACTAATTACAGTCTATCTTATTATACCACTTTAGAAATAATGTAAACTTGTAACAGTGTAATTCCATCGTAGTCTCTAATCCCCTCCTTTAATTGTTACCATTTCTTTTACTTCTCCATATGTTAACTCCTGAGATCTATACCACTCAGTGAGTATTTAGCACAGGTAATGTTGTCAAGTTACTTTCTATGTTCATGTTCTCATGTAAGCCTTGAACAAGAACATGGTTTATATACATACATGCACTACATATACACTTAAGTTCACCACCTACCTCATAAGCCTGTAATGTTTTGCTGATGGTTTATAGATGTCAGAGTAAAGTAGTAGGGAGTCCATCATAGCACCTTACTCCTCTTTTTTTATGAACTCTGTGGCAAAGAAGAAGTTACCCTTTTCCCCACCTTTCATTTTAAATTTTTAGGTCTTCTTATAAAAACTACCCCTTATAAAAAAAAAAATCCTAAAGTTTTATCAGAAGGTGAATTTCCCTTAGCTCATGGAGCTTACTGTAATTTATCTCGTTTTGTGACCTATAGTTCAGCATCTGGCAAATTTCCTTCTCCTAGGTTTATAGAGGATTCGGGTATTTCCTAGCTCTCCTCTCCCTTCAACCTCTATTGTTGTTGTTTTCATTGGTTCCCCTTATAGATTAACAATCATTATAAAGACATAGCTATTAAAAACTGATTATCCCATAGATATGAATCTGCTTACATATATAAAAAACATATTGCAAAATGAACAGCAAGGAAGTTATTTATATTAGGGAGGAAGGCAATAAGATAGAATGAGAGAAGCTACAATTCTTTGACTATACCTTGTTTTAGAAGTTTGGTTTTAGGGGCGCTTGGGTGGTTTAACTGATTGAGTGCCCGACTCTTCAGTTCAGGTCATGATCTCAAGGTTTGTGGGATCAGGCCCTGCAGCAGGGTCTGTTCTGGGGTTCTTCCCTCTCTTGCTCATTCCCCATTAAAAAAAAATTGTGACTTCAGAACCATGAAATGCTTCATGTAACATAAAATTAAATTTTAAAATGTAACCCCTAAATATAAAAAATAAAATAAAGAAATGAACCTCAATGGTAATTTACAAGGTAGCAGAGCTACTAAAGAACTATCCAGGTGACTAGAAAGCTCTGCAATTTAAATATATATTCTTCTTAGGATATACCCTAAGGATAAAAACAAAACTGAAAAAGTATTTTAAACTTTTTAATAATCACATTGTTGGCTGTGGTCTCAGTATTGTTTTTCTGATGTATGATACAGATAAGCAATTTTGATAGTTTAATTCCATCAATCGGAGGTCCTTGCGACTTACAATACCTGACATTAAGACAAATAAATCTAGATTTAAGATGGAAGAGATGGGGCACCTGGGTGGTTCAGTCAGTTGAGCATCTGACTCTTGATTTTGGTTCAGGTCATCTCAAGGCTATGGGATTGAGCCCTGCATCAGGCTCTGCACTGAGCTTGGAGCCTGCTTAAGATTCTGCCCCTGCCCTCCACCCTTATGCTCCTCTCCCTCGCTCTCTCACTAAAATGTAAAAAAAAAAAAAGGAAGAAAGAAAAGGCATTCTATCACTCCCATAGGGGGAAGAAATCACTGCAGTTAGGGTGTTAGATAGATGTCTTTGAGTTTTCCCATTATCCATCCATCCATCCATCCATCCATCCATCCATCCATCCAACGATCGCTATACATCCATTCATGCCTGCATCAGGCTCTGTGCTGGGCATGGAGCCTGCATTAAGATTCTCTCTCCCTCTGACCCTCCCCTGCTTATGTGTGTGCTCTCTCAAAAAAGAAAAAAAAAAAAAAAAAGATAAATAGAAACCTGAAAGTCCTGTATTTGAGCCAGAAGAGTATAATGATGAATTTTATCATAAAAACAAAACACGTATTTCCAAGCTCTGTCCACTGAAAAGCAACAACCACAACAGAAGCAATAAGCATCCTAAGGAGCCACTATTCCTTAAAGAAATGGCTAACTTCAGGTCTGGGGCAGAAAGTGTACAAGGTGAGCCTGCAATGTATCTATACACGGAGAACAAGGAATCTTTGAAAATTAGTAGTGTCCTGTTAAAAGGAATGAGGAGTCCTATCAAAAAGGCCCAAACTACGACCATTTGACCATCAATAAGACTACTACTGCAAAGGTATGCAACATCAAGTATGTTAAAATTCAGGAGTTCAATACTTAAATAAAAGAACTTACCATAGTTGGTGGGTGCCAGCAACTCATCTTAAAAAAATGATTAAGGAAAAGCATCAGTATTTACCATGCTTGAAATCATGACCTGAGGTGAGATCAAGAGTTGGACGCTTAACCAACTGAGCCACCCACCCCTGTCATGCCTTTCCTTATTTTGAGAGAGAGAGAGATAGAAGAGGAGGGGCACAGAGAGAGAGGGAAAGAATACCGAGCCGACACAGGGCTCGAACCTATGAACCATGAGATTATGACCTGAGCCGAAATCAAGAGGTGGAGGCTTACCAGAATGAGCCACCTAGGCACCCCCTGCATCATGCCTTTCTTAAACAAACGACACCACTAAGTAACTAAAAAGCAGATGAGACAAGTTTCTTTTTTCAGAAGAGTATTCCAGCTTATACAAGGAATATACATTAAAATATCATCATTTTGCAACCCTCAATGAATAAAATATACATCTAAACTTTAAGCATCAACTGCTACTAAAATCCTAAAGAAAACAATCAGATACTTTGTGCCTCCTGATCAGGAAGATCACATCACCACCAGAAGCAGTCTTAACAAAAAGAAAAAGAACCAAATTCTGATGTTTCCATATTCAACCACAAATTCAAAGGATATCATAGGATAGAGGAATATACTAAAATTGCACTACAAGGCTGCAATCAACAAAATCTAAACTGTGAGGAACACTTCAGCAGTGTTTCTCAAATTATGTGAGGGATCAGCTTAATTTTTCTTTCCTTCCCCCACCCCCCATTTCCAATCCATCAGATTATTATTCTTTATAATACCAAATAAATTAATAAATTAAGAAATGCAGAAACATACAAACCCCATTTTAAAATTATTAGAGGTGCCTGGGTAGCTCCGTTGGTTGAGTATCTGACTTCAGCTCATGATCTCACAGTTCCTGAGTTCAAGCCCTGCTTCAGGCTCTATGCTGACAGCTAGGAGCCTAGAGCCTGCTTCGGAATCTGTGTCTCCCTGTCTCCCTGTCTCCCTCCCTCCCTCCCTCCCTCCCTATCTCTGCGCTCCTCCCGCTCCTCCCCGGCTTGGGCTCACTCGCTCTCGAAAATAAACAAACATACATTAAAGAAAAAAGACCTATCAAAACAGTCACAAGGTATGGACTTTATTTGGACCTTGATTCAAACACAGTATATAATAAAATAAAAATCATTTATGAAACATTAGAAAATTTGAACTGGATTTAAATAAGGGATATCATTAATGATGTTATTGGTTACATGAAAATAATCCTTATTTTTAAAAAGCACATAATGAAATATGTATGGGTAAACTGACATGCTGAGATTTACTTTAAAATAGAGGTACGAGTGGAGATACATATATTCAGCTTTGAGTTCATAATTATTGAAACTACATAATTAGTATATATGTGTAAATTATCCTATTTTCTTCAATATGCCTGGTATTTTCCACAACCAAATCTTATTAAAACAAAAATTTTAAATCTTAAAAACTTGGCTCTCATTTTTTTTTCAAGAATTCAAAGGAACAGTTTTGGAGAGGCAGAAAATTTCCACAGCATTCTGTGCCAGAAAGGGTAATAAAACCTAGAAATTTAAAAAAAAATTTTTTTTTTTCAATGTTTATTTATTTTTGGGACAGAGAGAGACAGAGCATGAATGGGGGAGGGGCAGAGAGAGAGGGAGACACAGAATCGGAAACAGGCTCCAGGCTCTGAGCCATCAGCCCAGAGCCTGACGCGGGGCTCGAACTCACGGACCGCGAGAGCGTGACCTGGCTGAAGTCGGACGCTTAACCGACTGCGCCACCCAGGCGCCCCTAAAACCTAGAAATTTTTATTAGAAGTGGTGTTGAATGCAATCGTTTATTGCTTTGGTGTCTAGATGATGAAATGATAGAAATTTAAAAAAGTACACTGCAATCAATTATATCCCCCAACCAACTAGTAAGCAAAAACTGCTACATATATGATGAAGTATAGTGTGAATAAAGGATGGAGGTATTGCAAGGTTTTCTGAAAAAAGTATACAACAATTCTAAAATTATATGCAAAGAGTCTTTATTTTTAGAAAAACACAAAACTCTTTTGTATTTGGAACCCTAAAAATTGCCAGTCTTAAGAACAATAAGCAGCAGACAGGAACATGATTTACTAAGTATAGCATGGTTTATATATGGTTTACTAACCATCAACACCTGTCACTAGAATGAAACAAAAATCATCCCTATCACTTTTATGCTTTAGGAGTTCCTTTTATTCTAATTTAGAATCCCAATTTCCATGTAACCAATTTGACAGAAGAGTTTCACACTTAAAATTTTAAGATTAAATTCCAAAGTTGAGGGGTGTCTGGGTGGCTCAGCTGGTTAGGCGTCTGATTTCGGCTCAGGTCATAATCTTGTGGCTTCCATGACTTCAAGTCCCGAGTTGGGCTCTGTGATGACAGCTCAGAGCCTGGAGCCTGCTTTGGAGTCTGTGTTTCCCTCTCTCTTCTGCCCCTCCCCTGCTCATGCTCTCTCTCAAAAAATAAATAAAAACGCTAATAAAGAAATTTTTTTAATTCCAAAGTTGATTCAGACAAGATTAAAGCTCTTACTATCTCTGGTTTTAAAAGCTTCAGAGTGGCCTAAGGAAAAGATTCTGACTATACTGCTTTAGCTCACTGGCACCTTATTCTCCAACCTTTTAATAGCTCTTCTCCATCTTACTACCTCACTCACCAATCAGGTTTTAATTACAATAGACAGATGGCATTCATAAGCTATCCCTCTCCCCACCCCATTCATTAGTCTATGGCATGTAGTAACAGTTTGTCATTTTGCTCAAGCTGTGGCTAAGCCTGAACTGGGTGTGCAGTGAATTTAGTGGGCAACAAAAAGTTGCTGCTTTTTGTTCCTCATTCTCGCTCACTGTGAGGTAATGTGCTGTGATGGGAGTAAGAGATCGAAAATAGTAGTAGTTTTCAGGCGCCTGGGTGGCTTAGTCAGTTGAGCGTCTGAGTCTTGATTTCGGCTCAGGTCATGATCACAGGGTCGGTGGACTGAGCCCTGCATTGGGCTCTACATTGAGCGTGGAGTCTGCTTAAGATCCAGTCTCTCTTCTCTCCCTCTCCCCTACTCTGGTGCTCTCTCAAATTAAAAAAAATTAAAAAAAACAAAAAACCCCAAAAAAGTAGTAGTTTTTCATTTCCTTCCATTCATTCTCTCTTATTAACTGGTGTACTCTAATCTTGGAAAAGTTACGAAATCTGGTATTAAAGCAATTCAAAGTCAGTGGGCCTATGTTTGAAGCATGCCTAATCTAAAAATTTACAGTACAGGGCTATGTCCAGCACCTAATAATCCACTGAATTATTTTTTTGCACCTTTGCAACTCTTACAAACATATTAAATACAAATTCAAATGGTTTAAAAAGCAACTGTATTATGGTCCACAGAAGTACAGGCTGCTTGGTTTTTGT
The DNA here is from genome assembly GCF_022837055.1 of Prionailurus viverrinus. Taxonomy (NCBI): domain Eukaryota; kingdom Metazoa; phylum Chordata; class Mammalia; order Carnivora; family Felidae; genus Prionailurus; species Prionailurus viverrinus. The sequence continues at coordinate 88,562,850 of NC_062563.1, read as the reverse complement.
AGTTTCAAGCTAATACTAAATGACTTGCTAGAAGCTATCTTAAATAGGTCCTGGCAGAAACAGATGTTACTTCAAGCAGAAAAAAGTATCTCCCTAACACATTAAAAGCTGCAATTTTACTTAAACTTACCTGGGTCAAACTTGCTGTAATGTTATTTTATCCAGAAAAAATGGGAGTTTTAAGAAATCTTTGACCTATATATGAATGGTTGAAGCAAAGTGAAACCCTGCTATGCTATGACTTCCAGTAATACACGAAGAATCCCCAAACATCCTAAGTCACAGCGGTCTCCTGTCTGAAATCAGAGGCAACCAAGTCTTTAATAAAATCAGCCACAAACACAAGATGATATTTTAAATATACAGTAGGAACATTTATTTTAACACTTCTAAAAGATATTTCTCCATGCCTGATGATTTGATATAAAAATCAAACCCATCATACTTTCCCCATCAGTCTCTCCACATCAAGGGCAATCAGAAATTTGTACAACATGAATATTTGCTTCTGAAACAAAAATTACAAATTAATGATAACAAAAATACACAAATCAACTGGACCCTAAACGAATTTCTAATGAAGTCCTTCCCCTTTCCCCCAATCACCTAGAGCTTCTTTCTTCAGCCTCATTCTGCTCCTTTTCCTTTCTTTGCTTGGCCATGAACTTCTGTTAAAAGCAATTTGCAATATAAAATGTTTATTAGATGTAGCTTTGCTCTGTATACAAACGTATCTAATATATTTCACTGAATTTACAATTTAAAAGAGCCTGATCCTACAAAATAAAGATTAGAAACACATTGCCTTACATTAACATTCTTTCCTTCCATTCACCAGTCATCTGATATTTATGATATACCAGGCATTATGCTTGGTGCTTGGGGATTCAGTGGTCAACAAGATAGGTAAGGCCCTTTATTTCATGGAGCTTACATTCTAATGGGGGAAGAGAAATAATAAAAGAATAAATAAACAAGACAATTTTGGGTGCTGGTAAGCACTATAAAGGAAAGAAATACAATAAGGTAAGTGATCGAGGTTGACTCTTTTTGGAAGTGGGAGGGAGTTTTGTACTTCAGCTAGGTCTTTCTTAAGCACAGCCCTTTCTGGGAAGTTGATATTGGAATTCAGATTTAGCTAAATGATGGGGAAGAGGTGGCTATACAAGTGGCATTGGGAGACAGCAAAGGAACAGTGATACAAAGGTACAAAAGCAGCAAAGGGGCCTTTCATGTATGAAAAGGAAAGCCAAGAGAGCTAGGAAAACTGAAAGGTAGTGAGCAATAACAGTGAGATCAGAGAAACAGGAATCAGATCTTCATAGCCCTACAAGAAGAAGTCTGGATATTATTCCAAATGTAATACAATGCCAGTGGAAATTTTAAATGGAAAAATGACATGATAAAGTTAAGAGCACAGGTAGTAGAGCGTAACAGTTAAGGGTTTGAGGCCAGAATAGAACAGAGCTAGCTTCAAATCCTAGGTCTGCCATGAACTAGCTATGTGAACTTGGGACTAGATACTTGGGTTTAGATACTCTTTAAGCCTGTTTTCCTGATCTTTATAACTGGAACAATAAAAAATTTAAAAAAAAATTTTAAAAGTACATTTTGAATGACACCATCCACCTCCTAGAATTGACAAGGGGAGTAAATATGCTTCCAGCAAATAACAACTCAATAAATGTTAGAGCAGTGTTGATGCCAGATTCAAGGTAGAGGATATATAAAACAACTCTCAAAGATTCCGGAGGAATCAGAAACACTGCTTCAACTATGGTTAATGATGATTCTCTAAAGTAGTGCTTCCTAAAGATGAGTACAATTTTAAAAAGGGGAGAGGGGTTGTGATTAAATCCATTTAGGGAATGTGTTAAATAAAGTTTAGCAGATTCTGACTAGACAATTCACAAAATTTAAAAAGCTATGTGTCCATGATTCTGCAAGAGGCCATCAGAATACATGGTTTCCCACACTTTAATGGAGCATCACATGGGACTAATGACCTGCAGAATCTACTCTGGGGAATGCTGCCAGAGGAAAAGGAATAAAGACTCGGAGTTCCTGGCAAGGTACACTGAAGACTGTACTTTTGAACTGAAGAGGAATGAACAGGTACAAACCTTCAAAAGTTCTCCCAAAGGGAAAGAATGTACATTTTGGGGGGACACTTAAGCAGTTTGATTATAATACTACCCCCTGAAGAATTTCATGAGATGTTAAGAAAAAAAAGAGTTACCTCTGTATTTTGCTTATGACGTGTACTCTTGCAGTGATTTGTCATTGCTTTTTCACCTGAGTAGAAGAGGGAACAAATTGGACAGAAGAATCCAGCCTTCGGTACAAGAAAGTCCAAATCTAGAGGATGGCAGAAAGAGGGGGGAAGAGAGTGGAGGAAAATTAATAATTTATCTATAGCTGTGTTAATTTATCTAAACACAACAAACGTGCTAATCACAATATATATTTACATATAAACATAATATATACGGCTATGTACCTAGGGATCAAGAGCAATTAAGCTTTTAATCACAAAACCAATGTCTCTATCTTTGAATGGATTCTATAATATTCCAGAGCCTCCAGGATACCATGACATTACTTCAGAATAGCAATTTACTGGAAAATAATCTAAAAACCTTTGAAATAAACCTTTTTGGAATCCTATTAAAATGAATCAAGAAAAAAAGAGGCAGAACGATGGGTAACTGCTTGAGGAATATGCTGGGTAAACAAATATGGTGCTCCTTAGCTCATTTTAGCTGGCCACAAAACAGTTTGCCAGCCAAGCTTTTCAGCATGGTCTATTTAACTGAAATTTCTGCCTGGGCAAGTATAACTCAATTCTTTCCATAGCAGCAAATGAAGTACAGGAATACAAGAAGAGACATTTCCCAGAATGCAAAAAAAACCTTGCTAGGCCTAATAAACTGTCTTCAGAAATGCCAATGTGAATTTCTACTCTAAATAATCATCTAGGCAAGGTTACTGCATTAGTTATCTAAACAACAGAACGCTTACTACGGTACTGAACTTTTATTTCATATGGAGAAGGAAAAATGTCATGTTTATTTTTACCTTCGGGAACATCAGGTACCACTGATTTCCCTAAAGAATCCTCAATCTTCTTACGTTTTCGTTCTGGTTCTGAATCCTTCAATGCAGATTCTTCATCAACTAAAATCATTAAATTTTCAAGGAAAAAGTTATTCAAAATAGACTTACAGCCTATAAACCTAACATCAGATAGTCCCTGCCTTCAAAGATTAACTTATGGTTCATCTCTCTAAGTAAACCTTCCTTGGTTAATCCCACTTGACCACAATTCCAAGATTCTTCAATGTTAGGAATAAATGGACAAAAGCTAACAGCATATTTTGTTTATATATTGCTCTCAAAAGAACTTAAATGGTAATGGAAGAAGCCCAAGTTCTATAATTACCATCAAGAGTTAACTAGAGTATGTTAAAGGGCTGGGTTGGGCTGGGTTGGGCTGGGAAAGAGTGTGGATTAAGGAGGAAAAGACATGGGCAGAAAATAATTCTGATGCCCTGTACTGAGGCTCTTCCAATCAGGAAAAACTGAGCCTAAACTGACAGACAAGACCCTTGTCAGACAGAATCATAAGTGAAATTACAAATGTTAAAGCCCCGCAAAGTAATATGTGAGAAACATTCAATGTTAGCAGACTCTGCATAATATGATCTTGGGGGAAAACAAAAATGGGAACTGGTTCCAAGCAATCCTGGTTACCCTCAGTAGCTGTAATACCTTACTGTTACTGTGGTAGTTGACAAATCTCCTTCACATATACACCATCTACTTAGCATTTATCTTGTGTGAGATAGGCAGGTCAAATCATCATTATCCCTATGTCTTCAGAGACGGAGAAAGCAAAACCAAGACACAAGAAACTATAGGCATGCCCAAGGTCGCAAGGCTTGGACAGAGGCTAGAACCAAAGCTTGTGACTTCAAGTTCAGTGTCTCTCCATGCAACTGGGCCACTCTTCAACAAATATGAGGGGATGGACAGGAACTATGAAATCATTATTCCTGGTGTCTTACAAGTCATCAAGTCCTAAAGAGTCAATTAAAAAAGGCTCTCCCTTTTCTTGACTTGATTAAAATAGCCTGTAGTCTCTTCCTACAAAAGTTTATTCCCTCACCAGAGTAATAATAAACTTTCTCAAACATATTTGCTCCAGCTACATTTATCTTGTAATATTAAAAATATATGTTATATAAAATTATTTAAATAGATTAGAACAATTATTTTAGGTTTAAAATTATTTAGAAAATTACTTTTGCTTCTGCTAGGTCCTTTTGTCAAATGTATTGTCCATTAACAGAAATAAATTGTTATATAAACAGTATATAAGTCATCTTTATTCTTCAGCTGAGATGAGGCAGTTCTAGACAAGCTGGTAGTTGCAAACAGAAATCCTGGGAGAAAAACACTCATATGAAATCATGCTAGGAGCTATTTGTCAGATTACCAAACTACTAACTATAGCTTTGTATCAAGGAGAAGTTATGGAGAAGAACACACAAAGAAGGAAGAGTACCCACTTAGCCATGGGAGAGAGCTTCAAGAAAGACATGAACAATAGTAACGAATAATGCAGAGAGGTCAAATAAAACCAAATTAGGAAGAAAAGAAAACAATAAATCAAGCTGGGGGGGGGGGTTCTCTGTCAACATCAATTTCAGGAAGGTGAATTAGAAAGAAGTCAAAATACATTCAGTTTAATGAGAAGTGAAAACAGGTGATTCCTTCCAGATACTTCGCACTGAAAGCAAAGAGAAGGGGTGGGAACCAGAAGGATTCCCAAGTTAAGGGCATGTTTTTTTTTTTTTTTTAATGGGAAAGACTTGGCCATATTTTATATGTGAGGTGCCACGGTAGATCAAATACAAGTTGGTAGACAGGGGAGATACTCTATTTGCTCTGGTAAATGGAAATGAAAGCAAGGTTATCCAGGGAGGAATAAGCTGGGTAATGCAGTAGGTGATACAGAGTGGGGAAAAGACCCCTATTATATCTGGTTAGGAAATGAGAAGAAAAGAGGCCTAGAACAGACTGTGAAGCAGCACTGAGGGCACAGCTTAGATCAGATTCAATGAACTTGGACTGGATCACAGTTGGTAGTTTTTCCTTAAAGACAGGACAGAAAAGCAAGAGGGCAAGGAGGGTACATCAATAAGAATGGTACAAAGAATACCTTGTAGTGCTGTTTAAAGTCATCCTAGTAGTTGATTTTTTGCTTTAACTCTCTGAATCAGTTAACTTGAGACATGGAACTGTGTGTTTTTTCTTACCCTTTTTATAATTTTGCTCTGAATATAATAGACACAGTGACAAATATTTGTTGAGTGACTAGAGTATTCACTCTCACTAGACACTGATCCTTATTTGTTTCAACATAAATTTTATCAATGTTTAGACACCTTGTTTAATCCATTGGCTAGCTGCTTGGCAGCCTCCACAAAGCAAGGGATCTGGGCCCACAAATAAGAATTAAGCAATGATTTCTACTTGAGGCTGCAACATGGTCAGAATAATCTTTTGTGTATCATTTCCACAAAATTGTCATGTTTTATTGTCATATTCTATCATAAAAGGACTGCCTCCTATTCTGTTATCCCATTCTATTATATTCCATTATCTTCAAGTTACAAAGACAAAAATCTTTATCCAGGTAAGGCTGCCTTCTCTGCCTCACCCCCCACCCCCCCAACTCTATTTCACTGCTTTTCTACTTTTCTTCTTAGATGGTAGACCTTTGGAATTTCAATGACCACCTTGCGTTGTGTTACTTTCTACACTCCTCCCCACTTCCATCAATCCTGCTTTACCTTCACTAATTTGGAAGGCCTCTTCACCTTTCACTGGTTCTGTCGCAACAGCTCTTTCCGATGGTGGTGTTTTCCCAATTCTAACTCTCTTGGTTGGCGTTTTAGCTTTAAAGAGAAAGTCTAATTTATTGCTATAGTAATAGCATGCCATTCTTAGTTCAGAAATTATTTTGATCTTCCTAAAGTGAGCTAAACCTATTACTCTATACCATCAAAATATTACTTGACAGTGAAATGGTACCTTTACAAATTTTTCTAAATCCTAAATCTAAGGAAAAACTGGGAAGCAGTCTGGTATAATAACATCCTTCTATTCATCAAAAGCTGTGTTTTCCAGTAACACAAATATACCACTTTCATTCCAATTCTAATTTGGGCACTCTAGTTTGCTTTCCAGCTTTGTCATCTTTTCTTGAGGTACGATAACTTGGGACAAAGTGTGCTCTATAGTTAAAAGAAATCTGTGAACTTGCACACATTTCTTTGGATAGTATCACTGGCCATATAACTGCTTGTTGACTTCTTATATTAACACAGGAAAAATTAGTAATGCTGCAACATCTATTTTAAAAATTGTAAATGAAATCCCCTCATAAAGCAGAAAAACTACCACTTCTAAATACCTACCTGCTAAATGTCTTTCAATCATGGTTTTCAGATCTTCTTCCATAACATTCTCATTTATTGGACCAATGTGGGACAAGGCTTCAAGCTTCATCTTCTTTGTGTCCACAGCTCTCTTCTTTCTATCCCCCCTTTTATCTGTGGGATGGTCATTTTTGCTTTGTGCTAATTCAACTTTTAAATCATTGTCTCCATCTTCCTCCTCTCCAACTTCATCAACAGTAACAAAATTAAGCTCTTCTTTAAGGTTGTTAAAATCTGCCAGGGAGTCTTCATCCTCTTCAGTTACTTCATCCAAAGTCACTAAATGCAAATCACTGCTGTCATCCTGTATCTCATCTACAGTAACTAAGGTAGAAGGGTCTTCAGGCATCTGGGAAGAAATGAACCCAATGGGATCCCTTCCAGTATTTCCCTCATCTCCTTTAGTATTTAAAGTGGTAAAACTTAAGTCTGCCGATTCATTTAAAGGTATCTCCTCAACTTCTCCAATTTCATCCACAGTTACCAAGCGTTCCTGTTTGAGGAGATCTTGCTCTTCAGCCACTGACAGTACAGTAACATCTTTAGGTTCACTATGGGAAATGCAATCATCTTGATCAATTAACTCATCTAACGTAAGAAGTGAATTTGAATTTTTTACCATTTCTTCCATATTTATTTCTTCTTCATCAATTACTTCATCCACAGTGACTAGAGCTTGTGCTAGATGTGCAGCTCCATCTTCCTCTTCCCCAATCTCATCCAATGTTACAAAAGATAATTCCCCCTCAACAACACGAGGGGCAGAAGTTTTCCCCTTCTTCTTCTTTAAGTTAAGTTCAGAGGAAGGGGTATTTTTCAGAGCTTCTTTTCTTTTTCCCTTTAGTGGGTTCTGCTTGGCTTGAAAAGGATTTACTTCTTCTATAACCTCATCTACTGTGACAAATTCATCCAAATTAAATGGAAATGATGATTCCTGTTGAAAAGATTAAAAAAAAAATCACAGAACTGTGAACAGAACCAGATACCAACAACTGGTCAGGTTCCAAATAATCTCAGTAAATGTGCATGAAGGATCATCTGTGAGAATTTCAGGGCAAAGAAATTTCCTATAGGCTGAAAGAAGCTAGTTTTTAAAGCCCCACAAATGAATCAGCTCTAATTCATAATAAACAACACCAAAGGTAAAATCTTAACAAGATCAACCTACTTTCACCTTTACTTAATTTCAGTAAGATTACAATTATTTCCTAAGTGATATACGAGTTTTGAAATATGAAACACAAAAATACTATACTTAAAAGCACTTACCAATTACAACAATGTAAAGAATTTACTGTTCCCTGTTAAATGTTACCTAACAAGTGTTCTAGGAGACTTATCAGACTATTAAAAGTACCTCAAATGTAGCCGGAAAGTAAATAGCTAAGTAGATTGCTCCATTAACCAATTAAGATATACAGCATTAATATGAAGTTTATTCTTACTAAGTAAGACTTAATGTCAAATACAACTGCATTTGGAAAAAAAAAAAAAACACAACAACAGTATGTGGGACGCCTGGGTGGTTCAGCCAATTAGGCGTTCAACTCTTGATTTCAGCTCAAGTCATGATCTTATGATTGTGAGATCAAGCCCCATGTTGGCTCCACACTGAGCATGGAGCCTGCTTGGGATCCTGTCCGTCTCTCCCTCTGACCCTCCCTCACTTGCACACACTTTCTCTCTTTCAAAATTTAATTCTAAAAGAGACAGAGACAGAGAGAGAGAGAGAAAAAACAGTATCTGTAATTTGAAAAATGGTGTTAATACTGAAGAAAATAATCCCCAACAGGCCTCCTACAAACTTAGTATGCTATCAACAATCAATTACTAGTATATATAATGACATCAGAACATACACTCAGTAAGGGGGTGGGGGAGGGAATGGACATGTAAGCATTTGTAATACCCACTTATTAAGACAACAGAAATAACTGTTATCCTTACTTCTGCTTCTTAAACTACTACCATTTCTCCTTGCCCTGAATAAAATAGGCCCCAAATCATCCCTTACCAGGGGAAAAAAATAAAATGACTAAAAAAAAAATATTTTATGCATGGTAGGAAACCTAAAATATCAAACAACAATAACAACAAAAAGAAGACATTTATTTGGCAGTAGAACTTAGTACCAGGAAAGTAAATCTTAAGAGCCCATCCAGTTAGGTTAAATTGAGCATCTCAAAAGGAAGACCTGTTTGCAAGTTCCACAGAATGGCAAGGACCCCAGTCAAACACCGGTCTTCTTTACACATGTGCTTTTATTCTGTTTATAACCTATTGCCATCAATATAAGATTGGAGGGATTTTCCTATTTTAATTCCCTTCCTACCCCTGCCTAATTTTTTGCCCTGCACCATGAACACAAACCATTTAGCCTAGCTCAAGGTCAAAAAACAAATTGGTGGTAGGGTCAAAAAAAAAGGTATCTCATTCCTGTCCCTTGCTCTGTATCAAACTGACTATTACAGGAGAGACACAAGTTACACCACAGATGAACTCTTCTGTTGAAGGACAGAATAGAAGGCTTAATGTTAGTGACTTGTTTCTTACCTCTTTAGATTTGGAACTTCTACCAGTGGTGCCTTTAGGATTCTTAGTGTTTTGCCCAGCCAAAGTCTGAAACATTAAGTAAAAAAATATAGAAAAACAGAATTTACAACTATGTTATTAATGTCCTTAAAAAAAAAAAAAAGAATCCAAACACCAAACAATATCCAAACACATTTAATTATGCAAACAGTTAACAGGTATAGCACACTAAGTCAACAATCATTTAACAGTACAGGCATCATCTCTGTAAGCTGTAGTTAAATTGTTTTATTGATCTTTTCTTCCCTATAGCCACAATGTCTAAGTTGGGCAATCAGTAAGCTGATAAAGGAAGCTTCACTTTAAGAAAGAAAACCGTTTCCCATTCAGAAGCAGAGTGCTAAGTCACCTCAGGACATTCACTGCAGAATTTTTTTTAAACCAGTTATATTTCTGACCACATTTTATCCAAATAACGTTTTTCAAACCTGTTAATAAATTACTAACTTGAGCTTATTATTTAAATGTCTATTGGCTTAACTCGATGGAATCATTAAGAGAAACTGAGTTTGGGAATGGAGTGAGGAGATGAAAGTACAAAACAAGATTACATCTCCTACTCCAAAGCTACCACAGCAGAGCTATTTCAAAGATACACTGAGCCATTCTTCCTACCCTCCTCACCTTATTGTTGCTGTCATCCCGTTTCATGATGGAAGGTCTAGCCTCTGTTTCCTGAGATTGTTTTGTAATATCCCTGTAATCCAGTTTAGAATCCTTGCCTTGCAGGGCTGAGATCCTTCCACTGCCTCCTCTGGTAACACCGCAATGAGTGGGTCTGAATTTATTGCTGTTTTCAGCCAAGCCTGACCTGGCACTTGGAGGTTTAAGGAGACCCAATTCCTTGGCTGAAAGTTTCTTTTCAGCATTTATTTGATCTCTGAGTACAGATTTTAGAAAACTTTTCTGGTTTTCAGATTTTGAAGCTGTAGCTTTTGCCTTTGGAGAGGAGACCATACCGGCCTTGATGCTTGATTTAGTGCTAGATGTATTTGATACAGCCAACATACTAGTTTTACTAGTTTCATCAGGCTTGTTGGCCTGACCCATTCCTTTATTTGGGTATGCCTTGATCACAGCATTTTCTGCAGGCTTTTCTTTCACTGCTGCCATAATCTTTTCCAACTTCTCTGCAACCATCCTAGCATCATTCCTTTCAGCCTTTTCTGTTCCTATCTGCAGATCCATTCTGGTTTCCTTACTATTAATTTCATTCTTCTCCTTTTCATCCATGTTACTTTTCTCAGGAATTCCCTTTTTGTTCACTGCTTTCTCATCCCCAATGGCAATTCCAGGTACTAAGGCCACAACACAAGGAGATGGTACTATTTCTGAAACAGTTTCGTGTTTGTCCACTTCAGCTACAGCTTCTATCATAGACTGTGTAATCCCAGAAAAGAAATCTTCTGCTTCAGCTGGAGATTCTTCTAGAATTCCTTTAATGTTCCTTTCTTCTATAAATGCACTGTCAGATGTAGATAATTCTGTTTCAGGGTTAATAATTTCTGCCTCTTCCTTCTCAAAGTCACTGGTATACACCTGCTGATTTAAAACACACTCCTCTACATTTTCAGTAAATAATTCAATACTGATTGGAGTGGATGCTACAAGAGGAATTTCCACTTTGACCTCTTCTCCTTGAGTTTCAACTTCCAACGTTTCAATAGCAAAGTCAGAGTCACATAGTGCTTTTTCAGGTTCCTCCACACAAGGTTCTTCCAGCTGTACAGAAGTTTCTGTTTCAATGTTGGGAACAGTTTCTTCTTCAACCTCACTAGGTTTAACAGAGGGACTATCAGCTGCTGTTTGCACCTCACTTTCATCAACTGGACTGTTTTTCAAGTCAGGGCTAAAAGTATTTAAAAACAAACAAAAAAAAGAACACAAACAAAAACACAAACAAAAATCAAACTATGATGAGAATTCAACCATTATAAATAATCCTGTTGATGCCAATTGTTAAGACTTCCTGATGCATTAGTAATAAGCACTGGGAAATCCAGCCAATAGGCATTAAAATGGTAAAGATGTTTTGACATAAATATGTAAACAATATAAAATTTTTAAAAAGATCCTCCATTGCATTGAAGATTTCTTCTTAGTTCAAAGGAAATAATGACAAAACTATGATCACTGATAAAATTCTTCTAACCAATTTTTTTCCTTCTGGGTCACGTTTGCACTAGACATGAGAAGGCTGAATGTGAGACATCTCAAATTATTAAGATCTTCCCAAGAGTGCTAACTAAAATAATAAAATATATGTATAGTTCTACAATGAAACTAATAATCCATGCATTGAAATTTAAAATTTTAAGTGAATCTTACCTAAAATGAACAGAAAAAGAAACTGGTAGGGAGGAAGGCTATGCTCTTAACCATGTCAACTCTTTTTTTTTTTTTTTTTGGATGTGAGACAGATTTGTTTTTCCCAAGAACTGTATTTATTACTAATAGTAATACGTAAAAGAAATCTTTCTTTGGAAGTATCTTTTAAATACTCTATTGGATTCAAAGTTAGAGGTAAAACTAATAGAATCACCTTAACATAGAGTATGTGCCTTTGGCTACCTGAGTGAGAAAGTATATATTAAAAGAAATCTTTCCAGTTACAGAAGAATAATTTAGAATTCTGAAGTCTTAAGTAAAATTGTTCAGAAGAAATGGAGAAAATGCATGGCAAGTATATATAATTGATCTTTTTTCACTGTGGTCTTCCTAAATCCAAAGTAAACAAAAGTGTATGTGATTCTGTAATTCAACTTCTTTCACTGAGACAGAGACAGAATAACTTTTCATATTAATGTTCCATAGATCAGAGGTTATCTTGAAGAATGACAAGGAAAATCTGAGCTTCCAAAGCAATGCTATCAAAACAAATCAAATGTAACAAATACATCCACTTAATTACATTAGAAGCAGTACATTAGAGGAAGACATCAGAATGCCATTTCAATACCTCATAGTAAAGAATATTGGTTTTTTTCTTCCTAGTTTTCAAGGAAGGAGGGGATGAGACATCTGCTCGATATGATTCTCAGAGGATGGCTATATATCTTTTAGTTAATGCAAGATGAGGCGTATCAGTGTCCTGAGATGTTAACATTTCAAAACTTTGGAAAAAGTAAGTGCTACCGTATCAGGGTCTAATCATTTGAGACAATAAACTGGTCTTCTCCTCCAAAGATGGTTAAGTTTAAACTTCCAAAGGAAAAAAATGTTCTAAGAGATTGGAGAAACACCTCTTGATGAAAAGTTATAAAGGCAGAATTTGAGAAATTTAAGTTCAAAAGTCAGTAACGACAGACTTTAATCCGTATGTATTCTATTCATTTATATAACCTTCCTTTATATGCTGAAAGGGTTTAAAACTTTTTATTTGAAATAATTCACATCCCTTATATTCAAAAATACCAATGGCTGATTTTAAGGGTTCCAAATCCTTCAAACTAGTCAAAATAAAACTTGTGGCCAAGTACAAATATGACAAAGATAAGAAAAACTTGTGACATTTAGTTATAGCAGTTATGTAAATAATTGCTTCTCAAAATGTAAGCTTTCATTTTTAAATTTACAAGACTCATTTTCAATAAAGAAGATTAAATTCAAACTCCTGCCTCATTATAGAACTAAACCATTAACACTAAAGGCTTTATAAATTAGAGCTATACAAAAACACCAAATCTACTGAGCTAAAGGAAAACAATGGAGACGTTGATTCCTGGCTCTAGGACATAGTAAGTCCTTCCACTTTACCATATTTAAGGTTTGTCAAAAAAAAGCCATTATCTTTTATACAAATCACTATGCAGTTCCATACTTCAGAGAGCATGGACCTACTTAGATAAATGGCTTAATACGACGTTTGTTTATATGCATTTGTCTTTTAAAATTATAGTGCTTTCTTCATAGATTTCATTTACCAAAAACTAACATCTAGTTTTCTGGCTAATATGGGAAAAAGCCTCCGTGTTCATCAAGTTAGCCTGGAGAGTCAATTTGAGATGTCAAATAAATGAATTATTAACACCGAAGTATGAAAAAAAAAAAAAAACCCTTTTAAAGATCAAAGGAATACACAGTCAAGTTTTGGGAAATGGCACAAAAAAGAAATAGGAAAGACATCCAGGATATAAGTATCTAATTTCCAACCCTGTCCCACTTCCACCTCCCCATAAATACCAGGGTTTCAAAACTCAAAAAAAGCTGGACATGAGAACAAAGGTTAATACCATACCCTACACTTTGCGAGAAACTTTAGACTACAATTTAACAATACTGAAGATTAGTATTTACATTTCAGAGGGCCACTGGGAAGTTCCCAACATTATTAACGAGTTGGTGAAAACTGCACCTTGCATCCTTAATCACATGGTAAGTAAATAATGTTTACATGGGAGGGAATGAGAACAGGCAAAATGTAGAATATTATTAATACATCCATAGATTTCCTTTAAAAACAGGAAATACATTTAAATACATTAAACTAATTATAAACAAAATAATCACATCAAGATGAATTAGCACTCAAAAGTGCCTCAAAAACAAAAACAACACAAGCACCAATATTTTCCCAGGATCACTTTACTCCGATAAAGAAATGTGAAGTATTCAGGCCCCATCCCACGTCTTTTTCTCTAATGTATGTAAGTCAGAAAAAACTGCAAAACGGAAATTAAGTTATTAGTACTAGAATTTTAAAAGTGAATTTTATAAGATTAAACAACTATCTGTAAATTCATTAAGAAGTATGTTTGGGGTGCCTGGGTAGCTCAGCTGGCTGAGCGTCTGACTCTATTTCAGCTCAGGTTATGATCTCATGGTTGGTGGGTTTGAGCCCCACACCAGGCTCTGGCTGACAAAGAGACCACATGGGATTCTCTCTCTATCCCCCTCTCTCTGCCCCTCCCCTGCTCACACGCACACAGGCTCACTCTCTCTTTCTCTCAAAAATAAACAAACTTAAAAAAAAGAAAGGATGGGGCGCCTGGGTGGTTCAGTGGGTTGAGCATCCGACTTCAGCTCAGGTCATGATCTTACAGTCTGTGTGCATTCGAGCCCTGTGTCCGGCTCTGTGCTGACAGCTCAGAGCCTGAAGCGTGCTTCCGATTCTGTGTCTCCCTCCCTCTCTGCCCCTCTACTGTTTTACACTCTGTCTCTCAATCTCTTTCTCTCTCAAAAATAAAATAAACATTAAAAAAAAATTAAAAAAAAAAAAAAGATCTTTGATTTTAAAAGGTGAGTCAAATAATGAGAGGAAAAAATGACCAGAACACAGACAATAGCTGTTCGTGCAGACCTGAAACTATGTCAAATGAAATACATAAGATGAATTTTTGGAAGAGTCTACTCACTTAATCAGCCGGAGTTAGTGTGGCCAAATTGTAGGTCTACCTATATTACATGTGGCATTACCACTCAATAAGCCCTTTGTGGGCTTCTATATTCAACAGTGCTGTTGGCATTACGTCTTAGACATGTGAACATAATTGGTATTAATAATGTACAATTTAAAAAAGTCTGTACTGACACGTACAGCAAACCTAATTGCTTAAAGTTACCAACATATTTTGAAGTACTCTTAATTACCTTTATCATTTAAAAGCGTCATGTAAGAATTACTAAGACAAACTGAAGCAACTAGTGGCTCAGTCAGGTGAGCATCCCACTTCAGCTCAGGTCATGATCTTAAAATTAGTGCATCAAATAAAACAAAATATCCATATTTAAACACTTTCAAAATGCTCTTTCAAACTGATAAGCTCTTACTATAAAGACTCTAACAAGGGCAAATCACTTAGTAGTAAAAAGGGAAAAGAATTCTAAATCAGTGATTCTCAATGAAAAGCAGTAAAAAGAAGGTAATTAATTGGTTGAGGCAAAAGTGGTTATAAGGGTGAGAAAGTTACTAAGAAGAGGGTGTATTATATATAGTCTAAATAAGACTGGGAGTCACTAGTTTGTATAAACACATAAGAACAAGTTTTCATCTTTTATCCAAGTTTTCAAACATTATTTTGTTTTATAATAAATATCCTTCCCCCAGTTGTTTTCAAAAAGTATCAAAATACATACTGAATACTTTCTTTTTTGCTTTTAAGTCAATGAAATTTTATTACTGTGTTTAACTTTTCTGGGATAGAAAAATCTAACAAGAATACTGATAACAGAAATTGAGTTGTTCAAGAGTCCTCGTGAAACATTTCATAAAGAAGTCATATTTGTGTATTTAATTCAAACTGAGTTTACATATTTGGTTTTTCTAAAGTTTCAGTAAATACCTTACAGAGACTAAAAAACAAAACAATGCTCCCTCAAACAGTCAGAAAAAAAACAAAAAACAAAAAACAAACCAAAGACACACAAACTGCCCCACACTTCATATATATAACACAAAATGGACATGGAAGATACAAACTTTTTGCTACAAGTGAACAATTACTATAAAAGGCAGAAACAAAATTCAGTAATTAAATACTATGCAAAAATGACAGCAAACTTAAAGCAACATACCTTTCTTTTCCTAGTTCTGGGTCTTTGTCAGCTTGAGCCTGTAACACAATTCCACATTTCATTAGAGGCTATTCTACCGGATTTTAAATATTTAACCCATCAGTGCAATGTTTTCAGTTCTTAAAATCTAAGCTAAAGAAGCAAGACCACATCTTAAAAATAAAACAGTTTTCAGTGTCCACTTTAAATTTCAGATTCTAGAATTTTCTTCTCATTAAAAAGCCCTAAGGTAGGTTATAGAGAATAAGTGACACACAGAAATTAATCACAGAAAGTCTCAATGTTGATACAAACAATAAACTTTTTTAACTTTAAAAGCTTAGAATTAACTGCCTTTTTTAAAAGAATAAAAACCATCAACATCTTCATTGTGCAATTATTATTTAAAAAAACTACTTATAAGAAAGACTACTGAGGATGGCTGGAAGGGTGTTGGGTGGGGCGAAGGGCTAAATGGGCAATGGGCATTAAGGAGGGCATTTGTTGAGGGGTGCCTGGGTGGCTCAGTCGAGTGAGTGTCCAACTTCAGCTCAGGTCATGATCTCATTGTTCATGGGTTTGAGCCCCACATCGGGCTCTGCACTGACAGCTCAGAGCCTGCAACCTGCTTCAGATTCTCTGTCTCCCTCTCTCTCTGTCCCTCCCCTGCTGGTGCTCTCTCTCTCTCTCTCAAAAATAAGCACTAAATAATAATAATAATAATAATAATAATAATAATAAAAAGGAGGGCACTTGTTGGGATGCACACTGTGTTGCTGTAAGTGGTGAATCACTAAATTCTATTCCTGAAATCATTATTACACTACATGTTAACTAACTTGGATTTAAATAATAGTAAAAACAATCTTTAAAAAAAAAAAAAAAAAAGGCTTTCTATTCAAAACACCTAGAAGTGCTGAGCAAAATTTAACAATAATCCTTTTAAACATGTATCTAAACCACTAAAAAATAATGTCCTAGGGCCCAAAATGGAAATTAAAATTCAATGCGTATGGGGGTACCTGGGTGGCTCAGGTCATGCATGATCTCATGGTTTGTGAGTTTGAGCCCCGCACTGGGATCTCTGCTGTCTGGGCAAAGCCCACTTCAGATCCTGTCCTCCTCTCTCTCTGTCCCTTCCCTCCACCTCCCACGCATGTGCGCTCTCTCTCGCTCTCTCCCTCAAAAATAAAGGAAGTTTTGGGGTGCCTGGGTGGCGCAGTCGGTTAAGCGTCCAACTTCAGCCAGGTCACGATCTCGCAGTCCGTGAGTTTGAGCCCCGCGTCAGGCTCTGGGCTGATGGCTCAGAGCCTGGAGCCTGTTTCCAATTCTGTGTCTCCCTCTCTCTCTGCCCCTCCCCCGTTCATGCTCTGTCTCTCTCTGTCCCAAAAATAAATAAACGTTGAAAAAAAAAAATTTATAAAAAAAAAATAAATAAATAAATAAAGGAAGTTTATAAACAGATAGATAACATTCGACGCCTATGTAACCAACACTGGTCCAGGCACTGGACACATCAGTGAACAAAATAGCAAAAACGTCTGCTCTTTAGAGCTTATACATACTATCTATATGCTTTTTCTGTGGGAATCATGTGTATTCTGAGTGGGGAATTATCTTTCTCTGTATTTTGTCAGATTAAAAAGTGAAAATTATACTTTAAAGAAATTGAACAATGTGCCTAGAGAAGATTCCTGGTGTGGGTGATGGGAGTCCCAGGCCTTCGTTACTGGGGCATCTTGCTGGGCAGTCTACAGTGTAATGATACATAAAGATGAGAGTTGATAAGCGCCAATCACAGTATTTACAATCAATCTTCCCATTCACAGGAGAAACTTATGGGGGGGGGGGGCTGTATGACAGTAGAGGAAATCTATACCAGATACCCTTATTAGCTAGCTTGCTTCTTTATTCATAAATGAGAAAAACAAATGCACAACAGAAAGCAAGATAAGCATACAAAACAGACTGAAGATATTTCAGAGAACTGCAATCAGTTCCAACTGAAATCCACAAAATCAGTTACAGGTGTTACTTCCAGAAAGACAGAACACTAAAGAGGAAGACTTTCTTTGGGAAAAGGAACACACCAATCTTTATAAATTCACTGAGTGCTCTAAGCAGGATATATGAAGTCCCAAACCAAGATAAAACCTCAGAGGGGCTATCCTTGACAACCCTAAAATACACATTCGCCCCCATCTATTACTCTCTCTACCTTTTTATCTTGATTGGTCTCCATAGCACTTCATAGCATTTTTTACCACTTGGTGTGTGTGTGTGTGTGTGTGTGTGTGTGTGTGTGTGTGTGTGTGTGAGAGAGACAGACAGACACATACACACATACAGAGATTTATAGATTTATAGTCTGTCTTCTCTATTAAAATATAAGCTCCTTGAGGACTTGGGACATCAACTCCTCTGTTTACCCATGTATTCCAACACCTAAAATAATGCTGGCATATAGATAAGGCATTAGATAAATATCTGCTTAATGAATAAATGAATAAAAGCTGAAAGCCTTCAAAAGAAAAAAATACATGAGATATGATTAGAATCAGCTTTCTCCTTAACAATACAGGTTAAGGGGCACCTGGCTGGCTCAGTCAGTAGAGCATGTGACTCTTGATCTTGGGGTTGTGAGTTCAAGTCCCATGCTAATTGTAGAGAATACTTAAAAAAAAAAAAAAAAAAAACATTACAGGTGAGGAGCACAGAATTCTCCATCTAGAAAACCTATCAATGAAATATGTAAAAGCAAAATAAAGTCAATTTCAAATATGCAGGGATTCAGAGTGTTTACTGTCCATACACAATTTCTGCGGAAAATTGTTTGATGATGTAATCTAGCAAACAGAAAAGCAATCCAAGAGAGGAGGAGATACAGAATCCAAGAAATAACAGAAGTAACTCAGAAGAGCAATAAAAATAAAGTAAACATATACAGTTGCTTTACAAAACAAATGGCCATAAATTTAGAAAAGTCAGAAGAATCGCTCTAACAAGAGTAGATTCTATTCAACAAATAGTAATTAAGTTATATAACCTGAAGAACATGAAGACAATCATCCTTTTTCCTCTCAATAACAACCCCTACCCCAAACTACAGGAAATAATCCAAATACTGAAGAAAACAAAAACACAGCATCATTTTGAAAAACGAATGTAAGAAAGTCACCTCCAACTGTACAAGATACTGTATTTCCTTCTTTACACAACCACCCTGATACTACTGAATTCTGTAGTTAGTATCTTTTTTTTTTTAATTTTTTTTTTAATGTTTATTTTTGAGACAGAGGGAGACAAAGCTGAGTGGGGGAGGGGCATAGAGAGAGGGACACACAGAATCTGAAACAGGCTCCGGGCTCTGAGCTGTCAGCACAGAGCCCGATGCGGGGCTCGAACCCACAAACTGTGAGACCATGACCTGAGCCGAAGTCGGACGCTTAACCAACTGAGCCACCCAGGCACCTCTGTAGTATCTTCTTAATCAAGATATCAAAAATACAGATATTAGTTTTTAGTACTTAGAATTAAGCCTTCATGCTTCATATGCAGGGGTAACTATAGTTACATAACTAAAGGTTGTAACGAACACCTGTGTAACAAAAATGAAAGGTAACAAAATGAAAGGGGGAGGGTGTTGAAGAGGGTAATACAAGGATGCTAATTACTTAATTAACTCATTATAAACACAGTAAATTAAAACCTGTCATTTAAAACATTTGGGGACATGATTTATTTCCATTTCCTAGTCTAGCTTTCATTACTTCTCATAGAGACTATTACAATACCTTGAAATTAGTCTACCTGCTTCAACCATCAATTTACCATTTTTTGAATCAATATAATGGACACTATGTGACATGCTCAAGACTACGAGGCTGTCTTATCAGTGGTGGAGCTAAGTCTTTGTTCTTATGTTCTTCAATTTAATAAGCCATAACAATAAGGTTCTGAATAAAAGCTTGGGAAGTAAAGTATCAATTCAGGCAGAGGTTTTTGATAATTTTCACTTCATTTTCTTTAGGTCTAAAGATGTGGGACTGTATTTTTAGAAAAATAATTTCTATATCATCAATGTTTACTATAATTCTGAACAATGTCATAACAAAATATCAAAAACACAAAATTTTAAAAATACAATATTCTGTTGAGATGCTAAAAACTTTTAAAATTGTTTCTGAAATTATCAGCTTAAACAAGTCACTCATATTTGTCTGAAATCAGTACCTACCACATGATACATTTACTTATAGATGCTCTATTTAATTTGGCTTTAGATGGTGGAATTGTATTTTTTCTTGAGCTAGCATTTGATTTTTGGCACATTAATAAACAAAAAAAAACCATGCAGACACCAAATATAGACCCTATTATTTACCTCCTATTATGGAGATACAATGAAACTATTACAGAAAACGTGTTAATTCTTTTGAAGGTGGTTTACTTATCATTTTCATACATGTATTATTACTGTGTAAGCCAATAATCTGTAACTCTTATGTCTTATACAAGAGTTTAAAATAAATTAAAGAAAGAAATAAACAAATTTCTATCAGCAAAAGGCCAAAATGGACCAAAAGTAGACTCTGCATTCTGGAGATAATTATGACCATGTTACATATATAGAATCATTCTACACATATGTCTGTAATAAGTATCAGAATGAACATGTTACATTTTTCAAAATTACTTCACATGACTAATTTAAACAAATTTATACTGCACCATAAACCATGACAATTGGAGTAGTGATTGCAACACAAATTTTTAAAAGAATGTCTAAACTTAGTACCAATTTGACTACTCTCCAAGAATAATTCTTAAAAAATTTCCTTCAGAGTACCTCTTTCTAGTTTTGCAAGAATGACCTTTACAGTTTTTTTTCATTTTCTAAAAGCACAGAAGTTTATACAAAATAATCTTACCTCTGATGAATCCATCTTTGGAGATAATGTGCAGGTCAATACATGGTCACCTATGTTCTGTGGATTTTGTTTCAGAAAGCTATACATTGACTGAGCAGATTCAGGGCTATCTAACTGAAGAATTGCCTTTGGAGAAGATAAAAAAAAAAATATTAAGTAGCTCCTAAAAACAAAACAAAACAAAACAAAACAGACCTAAAGTACAATTGCCATATGATCCAGGAATTCCACCCAAAATAATTGTAAGCAGGGACTCTAATGGACATCTGTATGCCCATGTTCATATCAGTGTTATTCACAATAGTCAAAAGGTGGAAGCAACCTAGTATCTATCAACGGATGAGTAGATAAATGAAAATGTGATATATGCAAACAATGGATTATTATTCAGCTTTATTTATTTTTATTTACTTATTTTGAGAGGCAGAGAGAGAGAGAGAGAGAGAGAGGCAGGCAGACAGGCAGAGGGAAATTCCAAGCAGTCTCTGCACCATCAGCCTGGAGCTGGATGCAGTGCTCACACCCACAGAACCGTGAGATCATGACTGAGCTGAAACCAAGAGAGTCAGAAGCTTAACCAACTAAACCATCCAAGTGCCCCTATTATTCAGCTTTAAAAAGGAAGGTAATTCTGACATGTTACAATATATTCTGAAGACTTTAGACTAAGTGAAATAAGCCAATCGCAAAAGATCAAATATTGTATGATTCCACTTATGTGAGGTAGCTGGAGTAGTCAAATTCATAGAGATAGAAAGTAAAATGGTAGAATGGTGGTTGTCAGCAGCTAGGAAGAGGGGGAAGGGGGAAGGAGGAATTACTGTTTAATGGACAGAGGGTTCCAGTTTGGGAAGATAAAAAAAGTTCTGGAGATGGATAGTGGTAATGGTTGTTTAACAACATGAATATACTTAATGCCACCGAATGGAAACTTAAACAGGGTTAAAACAAAAAGTTCAACAAAAACACTTTCTAATTTTTATAAAGAATGGATATATTTTTCTTCCAGACTTCAAATGTGATTTCAAAGGTGAGGTAAATCTTCATTTCAAAGGAAACAAGAGAAAACAATCCTTAAAATGTTGCAAAATCAAGGCAAAATGGCAAAGTATGATAGGTATTTTTAAGAAATTTAAAGAATACCTACCAAAAAATTAAACTTATCAAAATTCCTTATGCCATCTGTCATCTCCCTTCCCTATGTCACACTATTTCTAAAGTATTTAACAATCTAACATGCTCTATGTATCAGAAGCATGTCAAAATTAGTCATCTACTTTTGATGAATTAGGTGCTTTTTCAGAAGCAAACATTCTCAACTCTGATATGAAATGCTACTTTTCTAGGTAATACATGCTTCACCAAAATCTAGTTTTTGGGGTACCTGGATGGCTCAGTCAGTTAAGTATCTAACTTCAGCTCAGGTCATGATCTCACAGTTCAAAAGTTTGAGTCCTGCATCAGGCTCTGCACTGACAACTCTGAGTCTGGAGCCTGCTTCAGATTCTCTATCTCCCTTTCTCTCTCTGCCCCCTCCTCCTCTTAGGCGCAGGCGCGCACTCTCTCTCTCTCTTGCAAAAATAAACATTTTTCTATTAAAAATCTAATTTTAAGTATCTGAATTAAATATTAAACACAGAGGGCACAGCAAATGTAGAGGTTAACAATTTCTTTTAAGGAAGGAAGCCAAACCATGAAGTAAAGGGCTGATCATTTTATACTTCTTCCCATATAACTAAACAAAGAGACCAAACAACTCTCTATGTGTTTTATGGCTGGAAGGGACTTTAGGAACTATCTGGCAATACCTTTTTTCAACTTAGATGAGAACTAAAAGTGTAAGCCATCTCAGCCAAGGTCACAAAAGTAATTAAGCTTAGATGAACTCAAATCTGACAGCTCAGAGCCTGGAACCTGCTTTGGATTTTGTGTCTCCCTCTCTCTCTGCCTCTCCCTCTCTCGCTCTCTCTCAAAAATAAATAAACATTAAAGAACAAAAACAGAAACAAAAAGCTAGGAGTTCTGAGGAGAAAGTGATCATCTCTTGCTTCTTATCACAGCATAGGAAAAAATATGCTGATCTATCATAGTGCTGCTAAGAAATTAAATAATGTTTATAGGCGCTTCAGTTCAGAAGATGAATTATAAGTTGCAAACCCATGTGGCACATGGGTGGCTCAGTTGGTTAAGTATCTGACTCTTAATTTCAGCCTAGGTCATGATCTCACAGTTCATGAGTTTGAGCCCTGTGTTCGGCTCTGCAGTGACAGTGTGGAGCCTGCTCAGGATTCTCTTTCCTCTCTCTCTCTCTCTCTCTCTCTCTCTCTCTGCTCCTCCCCTGGTCACACTCCAAATCTCTCAAAACAAACAAACAAACAAACAAACAAACAAACAAACAAACAGCAAATCCGTAAAAGTACAGGGTTTAGTCATATATTCTCTACAGAACACACAGCTAAAACAGAAGGAGCCTCCTTACCTTGTTTTTGTTACTCATGAATACATGGTGATCTACTTTTCCAAACTGAAGTCCAACACAAAGTACACACTGAAGTCCATCTTCTGGTAAGTTATCAAGATGTACAAATCGATTGTAAATCTTATCTACATTTGCCTGTAGTTTTTTAAGAGAGAACACAGAAAAAGAAAAAGTATGAATTATTAAACTGTAAAACACAGATTAACAGTAAATTTAATTTTTCCGAGGTCAGATGATGTTCTCTCCCAAAGGTAAGAAAATGACTATGTGAGTGAAGACAGTGAGATCTTAGTTTTAGATTTCAGTAATCAATGAAACAATATACTGAAACACGAAGTATAATCTTTCTTTTATCAACATAATATTTACCCAACACTTAATATACCTAACCCACTTAATATGGCTCCAGTATCTGGAAAGTATTTCACATTACGGACTACCATGACCCTTTACTTTTTATTTGAACCAAGATAAAACCCATTGTATACTTCCATCACCTCAATATTTTAAAGTAAGTACTAAGGTTTTATTTATTACAGGTGAATAACCAATATTTCTACCAATTAAACAAGTGTAATAAGGTATTTAAAAGCAAATATTACCTCTGGGTCATTTTCTTTAATCAAGGTTGTAAATATAGCTTCCTAGAAAAGGCAAAATAGAGGGAAAGTATAAGTCTTCCTCATTCATATATTTAGTCAAGATTTATAATAAAATAACCTATATGAATAAACATTAAGAATTATTTCATAAAATAAGAAGTCAGCAAAAGTTTTTAAAAAAATTTTCCTTCTAAAAATTTTTCTAAATTTTTCCTTCTAAAAATTTTTCCTTCTTCCTAAGCAAATTAGTCAAGTCCCACCTTAATACATTTCAATTCTTCCTATTCCCATAAGTACATCAAAGGTTAATAAGGTGGTGTCAGGGAGGACATTCAACTTCACATACAAGGAATAAGAGAATTACTTTAGCAGACAGTAAGAGAATTCAAATTACAAAGTGAAAAGTGTATAAGCAAAGTAGGGGATAAGGAAGAACAGAAATATAGGCTAGTAGGGGTACTGGGGTGGCTCAGTTGGTTAAGTGTCGGATTTTGGCTAAGGCCATGATCTCATAGTGGTGGGATCAAGCCCCGCTTCTGGCTCCATCATGGGTGTGAAATCTGATTGGGATTCTTTTGCCCTTTGCCCCCACCCCACATGCAACTCACACACTTTCTCTCAAAAAGAAAAAATGCCAAAAAAAAAAAAAAAAAAAAAAAAGGAAAGAAAGAAAGAAAAAAAAAGAAATTTAGGCTAGTAAAAAACAAACAGTGAAGAGTATTAAATGCACAGTTATTTAGTGCTGTTGAATTATAAAGAAGGCTAAGACTGGTATAAGACAAAAATGTCAAAGCTGGGAAAGGAAAGCTAATGGAACTTTATCTTCAGAGCCTCTGGTTCTTAACTTTGTTTTTCCTTTTCAAAAGAATACTGACACATATAAAACAATACCACCAATTACATCAGAGTGATTTTCAACAGAAGGCTCTCTCAAATTATATGCCATTTCCACTTTCCTCCAGGGATTCTAATAACTGTGTTTCCTAATAGATAACTGATATTATCTCTTAGCAGTTGATAATAAATGTTTATAAGCCACAGAGAAACAGTGAAGGGTTTCTACATCAGTTGAATTTGGACAGATTTGAATTTTATGTCAGTCTCATGACTTTGTGGTTTTAAGACACAAAACTAAAGTTAGAAGACATAAAGAACTACTTTTGTTGGGTCTGTTGTTTTTCCTTATTTATCAAGAAAGAGAGAGAGTGACAGAGAGAGGGAGAGAGAGAGAATCCCAAGCAGGCTCCGCACTGCTAACACAGAGCCAAACTCGGGACTTGAACTCCCAAACCATGAGATCATGACTTGAGCCAAAACCAAGAGTCGGTCACTCAACCAACTGAGCCACTCAAGCACCCCTGGAGTTTTTTGTTTTTTAATTTTTTTTAAGTTTATTTATTTTGAGAGACAGCACAAGTGGGGAGGGGCAGAAGGAGGAAGAGAGAGAAAATCCCAAGCAGGTTCCATGCTGGTAGCACAGAGCCCAATGCAGGGCCCGAACGCACAAACCATGACCTGAGCCACAATCACAATCAAACGATCAACCAACTGAGCCACTGAGGCACCCCTTGTTGGAGTTTTTAAGAAACAAAGCAATGATGGATGGGATGAAGAGAGAACAAACCCCAGAAATATTTATGACTTAAAATATACAAAACAGATTATGCGAAACCAGAGAAAACTCAAAAATAACATCTGGGATTCTAGTCTGGAGGGCTGATAACAGCAGTAACACGAGAACAGAGAGTTGTCGAGGCATCTGGGTGGCTCTTGGTTGGGCATCCTGTTCTTGATTTCAGCTCAGGTCATGATCTCATGGCTCCTGAGATCAAGCCCTAAGTCGGGCTCTTCACTGACAGCATGGAGCCTGCTTGGGATTCTCTCTCCCTCTCTCTCTCTGCCCTGACCCCACCCATGCTCACACGTGCTCTCTCTCTCAAAATAAACGAACATAAAAAAAAGAATATTGTCTACAGATAGTTTTCAACTCTTTTTTGATTCTAAAATATATGAGGGGTTGGATTCCCTTAATATGGAAGTAACTGTCAAACAATGGAATGGGAGATTATGAAGGAAAATGAAGCTTTCTCAATGGCTCAAAAAAAAACATTAACCTGAAGAAGCAAGCCAGGAAACACTTAACAGACTACAATAAATCCAATTTAAAAATTTTATAATTTTGTAGAAAAACTGATGGGAAGTCTATTATTTACCTCATCTTTTATATTCATGTTTTCAGGAACCATACTTATTGAGAGCTGATTTCCATCCATTGATATTGGAAAACAGGTATAAAATTTTACCATAGAATCTGCACATTTTCTATTTACTTCCATAAATACCTGTTAAAATAGAAATTACAAGAACAAAAAAATAAATTTCTTAAGTTACTTTTTCTTGAAAAGATTTAATACTTAAGAGTCAAATAAATTGAATAACTTAGTAAATGTTTTAAAGAAAAAAAAAGGCATTCCTCAAAAGCGAGGCCAACAGACTCACAATATTACAACCATAAGGAATGGATGACTGCATTTATAAGGCAATAGTAAAGAGAGAAATAAGAGTGGACATTCTAGTAAATGACATTAAGGAAAATCTTATTTATCTTATTCATTACTGTATCCTTAGTACCTAGAGTAGTATCTGGCATATAGCAGACATTTAATAAATATTTGTTAAGTAAATAAATTTAATGGTTGGTAAAATATGAGAAATATGAGAATTGAAAGAACCAAATTACCATGTTATTTTTGATTTTGCAGTTTTCCTAATTGTGAAATTCGTAGTTTCACACATTTTGGTTTTAATTTTCATCCCTGGCTAAATGAATAGGCTGAACATTCTTCTACATGTCTTGGAGTTAATGAGATAGAAATCTTCCATATATTTGTTCACAGCTGTAATTCTTTTTTTTTTTTTAATGTTTATTTATTCTTGAGAGAGAGAGAGAGCGTGAGTGGGGGAGGGGCAGAGAGAGAGGGAGACAGAGAATCTGAAGCAGGCTCCAGGCTCTGAGCTGTCAGCACAGAGCCCCACGCGGGGCTTGAACTCACGAACTGTGAGATCATGGCCTAAGCCAAAGTCGGACGCTTAACCAACTGAGCCACCCAGGCGCCCCTATAATTCTTTTTTTAAAGAATTATCTCTTTGGGTCATTTGCCATTTTATTTATTGAACTTTTAATATTTTACAGCACAATGTGGGTATGAATCTTTGTTTCCCTATTACAATAATTAGAATATTTTTAGTTTTTAATTTACATCTTGCTTTATGTTCATTTTAAACCACAAATGTTTGAAATGTTTATATGGCTGAAACTGGTATTTTTCTACATAATATCTAGAAAAGTATTAAATCTCCCAATAGTTAATAACTCTAGTCAACTCTAATCAAAATTGGGCAGAGAAAAGTCTAGATTTTCTGTATTTGATTTTATATTTAAAGTATCTACTCATACTCTGGTATATGATGCAAAGTGTGAATCTGAATTATTCATTTCCAGATTCCCACAATTTCCCCTGATTTTAATGTACTCACATTAAAAAATTCTTTTATTAAAAAATCATTCCTGGGACGCCTGGGTGGCTCAATCAGTTAAGCATCCGACTCTTGATTTCAGCTCAGATCACGATCTCACGGATGTGAGATCGAGTCCCACACTGGGCTCTGTGTTGGGCGTGGAGACTGCTTAAAATTCTCTACCTGTCCCTCTTCCCCTCCCTCGCTCACACATACTCTCTCTCAAAAAAAAAAAAACAAAAAAACTCTCCTTCCTTTTATTCTTTTTTCTAAATAAAAAGTTTTATTGAAATATAATTTATACATTATAAAGTTCACCTGTTTATAAGTGCAGAATTCATTGGTTTTCAGTAATTTATAAAGGTGTGCAGACATTCAAATAATCTACTTTTAATATAATGTGAAATTGCATGTAACTTGCATTCACTCTCCTCTTCCGTTTTCTTAAGCAAACTGGCTCCAACTACCATCAAACATATATAACCTTCCAAAGATCTCTAGTGATCACAAACTCCTTTCTAATGTAAGAACACCACTTCTGATCACCTGAGTGGTGTTTCCATTAAACTTTCCTAAAATCTCACCTCTTGTAAAGTACATTCCACAAGTTATTAACAATACATTTTGTTTTGAAATTACAAAAGTAGTATGTACTAATTCCTGAAAACTTGAAACACAAATATAACCTAGGTTATTCTAAGTATTGATGACATTTTTGTCTGAGAATGGTTACTTCCCATTTGAGTACAATTGGTAAAATACCAGGAATACTAGTAAAAAAGTGCTATGCAAGTTTGTAAGTCATTATAAAACTGCATTAACATATCGAAGATAAAATATTTTATTTAGACTAAAATTTTAGGCAAAATTTTGACACATTTATTAAGCCATCCTCCCCATCATAAAAACTACGTCAGATTACAATAACACTAAAATACGGGATATGTTTTATATTTTAAAAATCCCTTAGGTTGAGATGGCATAATTATTTTGAGGTGCTGCCTTTAAACCCTTTTCTTTTCATTTTGTGAGCTTATTTTC
This sequence comes from Prionailurus viverrinus, assembly GCF_022837055.1. Taxonomy (NCBI): domain Eukaryota; kingdom Metazoa; phylum Chordata; class Mammalia; order Carnivora; family Felidae; genus Prionailurus; species Prionailurus viverrinus. The sequence continues at coordinate 88,534,688 of NC_062563.1, read as the reverse complement.
AAAATGTGCTTCAGACAACATGAACAGCTATTATCAACGCTTACCTTTTTATGAGATGATAAAATCAAAATATCCTTTAAACCACCAAATGGTTTTACTAGGTTGTAAACTTCTTCTATAGAATATCCTTTATTAGGCAAATTAGAAATAAGTACCACACACATTTCCTCTGTTTCCTTCAAAACAAATTTAAGAGTTGACATTCAAATTTCTTTAACTGCTTCTATATTTACTTAAGTTTATGCTGCAGATCATTTGTTATGGTATTTAAACTGACTGCATTTAATACTAAATCTTATCACTTAAGAAGTCTGGTCCGAACCTCAAAAACAAAACAAAATGCAAATTTCCTCTCTTTAAGTACATAGCATAATTTCATTCATACCATGTGTCATCGAGTCAAAGCCTTTAGTTCTTTTTTTCAACCACTGTTTAAAAATACAAGTTTAAGGGGAGCCTGGCTGGCTTAATCAGTGGAGCATGCAACTCTTGATCTTGGGGTTGTTAAGATCCCCACTGGGTATAGAGATTACTTTAAAAAAATTAAATCTTGGGGGGGGGCGCCTGGGTGGCTCAGTTGGTTAAGCGTCCGACTTCGGCTCAGCTCATGATCTCACAGTCCATGAGTTCGAGCCCCGTGACGGACTCTGTGCCGACAGCTCAGAGCCTGGAGCCTGCTTCAGATTCTGTGTCCCTCTCTTTGCCACTCCCCTGCTCATGCTCTGTCTCTCTTTCTCTCAAAAATAAATAAAAACATTAAAAAAGAAAAAAAAAACTATTTAAAAAAAATTAAATCTTGGGAGGCACCTGAGTGGCTCAGTGGGTTGAGCATCTGACTCTTGGTTTTGGCTGAGGTCATGATCTCAGAGTTCATGAGTTTGCACCCCACATTGGGCTCCGCACTGAGTATCAAACTCTGCTTGGGATTCTTTCTCCCTTCCCCACCCCTGCTCACACACACTCTCTCTCAAAATAAACTTTAAAAAATATGTAAACAAAAGCTTTAAAAAAAGCTAAAAATAATTAAAAAATAAAAATACAAGTGGGGCACCTGGGTGGCTCAGTTGATTGAGCATCCGACTTCGGCTCAGGTCATGGTCTCATGGGTTCATGAGTTCCAACCCACATCAGTTACAGCGCACATTGGGTTCGTTGCCTTCAGTGCACAGCCCACTTAGGATCCTCCGCCCTCCCCCCTCTCTGCCACTCCCTGCTCACACTCTCTCTCTCAAAAATAAACATTAAAAAAAAATAACAAAAATAAAAATACAACTTTAAAACACCAGTTTGTCTCTGACAACACCCTCCATGCTCTGCCATTCCTGTGCCATGTTTTGCTAACATCTCCAACCTCCAAGTCAGAGCATATCCTTTTATCTCGCCAAATAAAATGATCTTTTAGGCAATATTAAAAAGCTTACCTCGTCTCTTAGGAACCTTTCCCTATAGCCCAATTCCCATTACAAAGTAAATAAATACTTTCATTTCTGCCTTCTCTTCTCTCGGATCTATTTTATTCTTCAAATGACTCTCATCAATGCCAATTTTTCCTTTAGTGAATGTTGAGAAAATCCCCAAAGGTATACTATAGTAAATTGGACAATCTGTAACTTTTCTTTTGAAAAATAAAAGGAGGAGGGGTGTCAGGAAGTTATACTTTTTATAAGTAAGTTGAGAATGATTTTTAACTAGCACATCAATTGTGTTCATAAATGTTCCTTTTGAAGTCTTTAAGTCAATCTATTTGTGCTTTAAAATATCCTTCCTGAAACATGGGTGCCTGTGTGGCTCAGTTGGTTGACCATCTTGACTCTTGATTTCCCAGGGTAGTGGGATTGGGCCCTGTGTCCAGCTCTGCCTAGGATGCTTTCTCTCTCTGCCCCTCTCCCCACCTTGTGTTCCCTCTCAAAAAAAGAAAAGAAAAAAAAAACAAAAAAAAACCTTCCTGAAACAACAGTAAGATACATACTACTTAGTTACTACTTGAAGAATGAATCTACCAGTCAAAAATAAACTTAATGCTTAGCATCTGAATGATCTCAAGACCTTAACCAGTAAAATCTACATTAACAGGATTTTAATACATTCATAATGACAAATGTTAACCACAGGAAAACAATAAAGCAAACTTTATGCCCTCAAATAAAATCTCAAATTCCACTCGCTATTCTGAAAACACACAGAACTGGTATTCTAAACATTAACTTATCTCCTATTTGCTTCTAGAAAAACAGACTTCAAAAAATTCTACTGGTTCTAATTACACCACTGGTTTTTCTACTCAAAAGCCCATTTTGGCCTAACTTTTTTTTCTCAGTGAAAGGTAAACCTCAAAAACATGTACCTTTATTAATAACCTGCACCTAAATTTTTATGACTTATTTTGCAACTCAAACCCTATCTAAAAAGTCACAAATGATAGATTTTTCACCATGCCAAATCCTGTACATTTTTTACTGGGTTTACAATAAGAAAAACATATTGTGTCAAAATTTCCTAAGCTTTTAAATAATAAGTAAAATATAAAAACTGACCTTGTTGACTTGTTCATTTTCTGTGGCCTCCACAGCAGCTTCTTAAGATACAAAATAAAGTAAGAATTCATGCAGATATATATTATCAAGCTCTCACTTTTTCCACATTGGATTAAATAGTAACTGCATGGAAGTGTACACAACTGACAAAATACTAGAAAATTTAAGGAAGCAGCTATAGAATGAACAATGGTTTTTAAATTAATATGTTTCATTTTATTCCCTCTAAGAGCAAAACTTCAGAATAATCAAGAGACAGGGTGTAGATCTGAATCACAATATTTTAAATTTCACTTAGGTATGAACCTCGTATTTAAAAAAATATATTAACTATATCTGACACAAAATTAAATACCCTATTTTCTTCAAATTTAATCTTCCATCTTTAAACATAAGAGAACAAAATAAAAATTTTATTGACCTACCTGAAACCGTTTCTTTAGCACTATTTTCAGTGGCTTTGACTTCCACACTGGTCTTTATTTCAGAGTTTTCTGCATGAAATAGTCTGCTTTAATAGTCTAGAAAAGCATACTAATATAATTAAACTAATGAATCTAAACAGGAGCTTAAATTGTCACGTAAGTTTCCTTAGGCTGACCTGATTTAGGTCAGAGCTAAGACAGGTTTTTCTTTGAAAAACAACAAAACAATCCCTTTCAAGATTTTAAAGTAATAATTTCAAAATACACTCTAAACATACACCTAGAAGATGTAAAGAAAGCACTAAAAGAAAGCATTTCAAGCTTACCTGGTACGATGACAGGTTTGTTGGTGTCTTTGTTTTTGACAATGCCAGCCTTTTTGACTTCTAGAGACTTCTTTCCACTAGATTTTGCTTTTAAAAGTAGAAGTGAACTATTATTCTAGGGACCTGTTCAATCACTTAGCATGTTTCATACTAACACGTAGAAGTAATTTAGTCCAACATTATAAAAGCAGTTCTTTTCCATGTATTTATTATTCCCACTTATATCTGTTTACCAGTAAGATTAAAAGCAAATTTAAAATGATACAGTTCTTACTGATGATCAGTAATGAGCCACAGATTTATCCCCCCAGTGGTAGAAGCACACCATGATCACACATAAAAAAATCGTATTTCGTAATTTGTACAAAGGTTCTTTAACATTAGTCTATATGGGGTGCCTGGGTAGTTTAGTCGGTTAAGTGCCCAACTTCAGCTCAGGACATGATCTCGCAGTTCATGAGTTTGAGACCCCACATCTCTCTGTGCTGACAGCTCAGAGCCTGAAGCCTGCTTTGGATTCTGTGTCTCCCTCTCCCCCCTTGCCCACTCACACTGTCTCTCTGTCTCAAAAATAAATAAAAAAACACTTTTTTAAAATAAAATAAAATAATTCTATATATTAATAAACAGGTCATATTAGTTTCAACATGTTACATTCCTTTCTTTATGGAGGAAACACATTCTTTTTACAGGGTAAGAAAAATCTTTTCTGGAGTAACAAATAGAAAAATATATAAGGTAGGGAAGGTAATATGAAGTGACAGCTCTAAAATCTGAGAAAATAAAGATTAAACAATTTGTAGGGGGAAGTGACAGAGCAACCTGTAATCACAGAGCTGTTAAAAATGCTTCCAATAGGGGCGCCTGGGTGGCTCAGTCGGTTGAGTGTCCGACTTCAGCTCAGGTCACGATCTCGCGGTCCGCGAGTTCGAGCCCCGCGTCAGGCTCTGGGCTGATGGCTCAGAGCCTGGAGCCTGCTTTCGATTCTGTGTCTCCCTCTCTCTCTGCCCCTCCCCCGTTCATGCTGTGTCTCTCTCTGTCTCAAAAATAAATAAACGTTAAAAAAAAAAAAAATTAAAAAAAAAATGCTTCCAATACAGCGGCACCTGGGTGGTTCAATCGGTTGAGCATCAGGCGTGGGTTCAAGCCCTGCATTGGGCTCTGTGCTGATGGTGCAGAGACTGCTTGGGATTCCCTCTATCCCCCTCTCTCTTCCCCTCCTGTCTGCACACACGCTCTCTCTCTCTCGCTCTCAAAATAGACAAATAAACTTAAAAAAAAAAGTTTCTTACACAAAAATGTATCTGCAATGGCACACACTGCCAAGGATCAATATACCAAAAACTCAAAGTCCCATTACATGTCAGGTTTTAAATATTAAATAAGTATCTACTAAACTTTTCAAGATGTTATTAGATACTACAAATTATAGGAGTATAAAGCTTGCTTTTGATATTATGTTTGTTATATTCTCTAAGGCAAGAAGAACTTAATAAAACCTCTCCTTCCCAATAGTCTTACCTGTTTTGACTGAAGCTTTATTACCTTTAGCAGCTACTGTTACCACAGATTTTACAGAACCAGCTGATTTCCCTAAATAACAAAAGTTATAGTCAAAATTGATTTAATTGGTATCAACGATCCCCAAAGAACTTCATAAAGAATATGAGTGACAGAACATTTTATCCCAAACACATAATGGTATCATCTTTGGGGCACAGGTCATTTTCTAAATCTAGCAAGGATGATTAATTCCTTCAGGAGAAAAAAAAAAATCAATAAAATTAGAATTCATCTCTCCAGTGAGGTACTTAAAAATAGCATTCAGGCAAGTTAAATAAATCTCTCAACGTGTGGATCAACTAACTGCCAAGGATACAGAAACAATCCCAAGTGCCTGCGTAGCTCAGCTGGTTAAGTGTCTGACTCTTGGTTTCAGCTTAGGTCATAATCTCAAGGTTCATGGGATAGAGTCCCACATCAGGGTCTGTTCTGACAGCAGGAAGTCTGTTTGGAATTCATTCATTCTCTCTCTCTCTCTATCCCTCTGCCTCTTCCCCTCTCCCCAACCTTGCACCCACTCTCTCTCACAAAATAAATATTAAAAAAAAAAAAATCCCATAATGCTTTTAATGGTTCCACAAGCAGTTATAGTTAGGGTCTCCCAGCTCAAGCTTACTTGGATTCCAGTTGATTGAAAAGCATTGAAGAATACCTACAATCATGGCTAGGCTACAGTAAGATTGCTATGACTCATACCTAGTGCGCTCTATGTGAACAGGACTATTTAAATTATTCTGACCTTTTATACATACACATTACTGTTGCTTTTCTTCAAGGATGATGTGTAAAGACTGTGATCATCAAAGCGGCACTGAAAAGATCACCGGAGAACAAATCCCTTTCCATTCAGAGAGCAACAGGAGGTTTAGCTCTGAAAACTAGGATCCATTAACTACCAAGGTTGCATTATGAGGAAAAAGCCCAGAATCAGAAGTCAGTAGATTAAGGGGCATCTGGATGGTTCACTTAGTTAAGCATCTGACTTCAGCTCAGGTCATGATCTCACAGTTCATGAGTCGAGCCCTGTATCAGGCTCTGTGCTGATAGCTCAGAGCCTGGACCCTGCTTTGGATTCTGTCTCCCTCGCTCTCTGTCCCTCCCCTGCTCACGTTCTGTCTCTATCAAAAATAAATAAACGTTAGAAAAAAAAAAAAGTCATGGGGCGCCTGGGTGGCTCAGTCGGTTGAGCATCCGACTTCAGCTCAGGTCATGTCTCGTGGTCTGTGAGTTCGAGCTGCAGGTCGGGCTCTGTGCTGACAGCTCAGAGCCTAGACACTGCTTCAGATTCTGTGTCTCCCTCTCTCTCTGCGCCCCCCTGCTCATGCTCTCTCTGTCAAAAATAAACAAAACAAAACAAAAAAAGTCAGTAGATCAAGTTGACTTCCAAATTAAATTGTGAAGTCTTAGGGGGCCTGGGTGGCTCAGCAGGATAAGTGTCCGACTCTTCGTTTTGGCTCAGGTCATGATCTTGTGTTTCATGAGTTTCAGGCCGGTGGCAGGCTCCAGCTGCTCGTGTGGAGCCTGCTTAGGATTCTTTCTCTCTCTTTCTCTCTCTCTCTCTCTCTCTCTCTCTCTCTCTCCCTCCCTCCCTCCCTCTCTCTCTGACCCCCGCCAAATAAATAAATGAACTTAAAAAAACTGTTAAGTCTTAGGGCATGAATCAATTTCTGTGCACATCTGCCCATTTATAAACAAGGGTGGCAAATGCCATGATTACTTTACAGAACCCTTGTGAGAACATGATCGTGCTTTTGAGAAGTTACCATACAAATAAAACAATTATAGATATGCACAAAAATCAACTGAAATAGTTTACAAATTCACCCTTTATATCCAAATACAGACCCTAACCATTGCTCAAAAAGATTAATACCAATACTTATAAAGTATCACCTAACTAGTCATTTCTTAGTCAATCTCAAATTCTGACACACTGAGCCCCAAAGAGCCCTTACGTATTTCTTTCACTATCCCTATATTATAACAGGTCAATCCACTTATTACTTCTGGCTGGGTTATCAGAACTTAAGGGAGAAAAAATGTAGAATTAATTTCCAACAGTTAAGGAGTGGCTAAGCAGCTTTAACACCCATTCCCCCCAAGTCTCCACCAAAACTCCCATAAACTCACTCTCAAAGCAATATCGAACTGTTGAGTAAATAAATGCATCCTCAAAACAAGACTTCCAGCTTCCTGACCCACTCAGATTATTGCTTTGAAGAAACTATTCTATGAAAATTCTGGCTCTGCCACTAACAATGGTATTTCCCAACTACAACCTGCTTCCTTTCTACCATTACAGAGAAGATAATTTAATACACTGATCTCTATCCATTTAAAAAGATGACCCTAAACTAACCAACATTTAATAGAAAGGAGAACTAGAGAGGATAATTATAGAAGAGAAAAAAATAATTAAAACCCACTATAGTCCATAAAAACTGAAAACATAATTTGCTGTTATCAGAGTTATTTTACAAAAGAAAGTAAACCAGAGAGAAGACTTCAATAAAAAAGAGGGGAATTATCTCTAATATTCATCATGAGAAAGTTTCCCAATTATCTTATTTTACTAATTACTACAAAGAAGGAGCATATCTACTAAATCTCTTTCTCAGAATTTCTAGGTGACTATAAATTTAAAAAAATGAGTATACACCCAGCAAATATTATGTCATATGAAATCCAAGATAAGTAATTTAAAGTTAACTAATATGTCTAGAATTCTAGTAAAAAACATACCTGAAGATTTATTTACTTTGGTTCCAGATGTCTTAACTTGTCCAGTTTTGGCTAGTAAGAAAAATATATCAAAGACACATTACAAATAATATCACATAGATTTAGGAAAGACCTAACCTGGCAATGACTGAAAAAACACTGTAAGAAACATCCTTATACTCATCTTTGTATACTTGTGGAACTATATAGATAAATTGTGAGATATGGAGGTGATGAGAAAAAAGGCAAAGATTTCAATTTTAACTATATTAAATTGCCCTGCATGAAGTCTGTACCAACTGATATTCCCATCAATAGCCCATGACAGTGGAGCTTCCATTACCACACATAGTAGATAATTTATTAATCACTCAAAACTGAAATGGAAACAGGTATGGTTTAATTTTTATTTTTTTAAATAGGAGTCAAGTTGTGTTAATTTTCACATGTTGAATTCAACACTATATTTTTCTCTGTGATCTGCTATTCATAATATTCGCCAACTTATCTTTTGGGTTGTTGAGGTTTTTCTCATTATTTGTTAAGAGATCTTTATATATTAAGAAAATTCATCTGGGGGCGCCTGGGTGGCTCAATCGGTTAAGCATCAGACTTCAGCTCAGGTCATAATCTCATGGTTCAGGAGTTTGGGCCCTGACATCAGGGTCTCTGCTGTCAGCACGGAACCTGCTTCAGATCATCTGTCTCCCGCTCTCTCTGCCCCTCTCCTGCTCATACTCGCAAGCACATGCTCTCTCTCTCTCAAAAATGAATAAATAAACATTAAAAAAAAGAAGAAGAAAATTCATCTGTATCATACAGGTAACAATTTTTTAAAAGTTATGCAAAATACTTAGGTAAAAATACTTTTTATGTAATCAAATGTTTTCCTGATAGGGAAGGAAGTCCTCACTCTGAAATTAAAAAAAAAACAAAAAAACTCCACATTTTCTTTCAATATTTTAATTACCACCTTATGTATCACACTAAATCTTTGATCCATCTATATTTTCCATTAAAGTACTTTACTTTTACAAAGTGGCTAGTTAACTTAATGAATAACTAATGAATAATTCCTTGCTAATTAAAAATATTATCATAATGATTTACTGATGCTCCATCTGATCTGGGGACTATTTCTAGATTCTTTCTGTACTACTGACCTTTTGTCTATTTGTGCAACTACATGAAACTATTTTGAAACTTTACCTTTGTAAGGTATTTTATCTGTAACTTTTAACAATGATTTTCTTTTTAGTTTTTCTTTCCTTTGTAATATATATTAATACATTAGTGCTAGTCTGTCCTAATCACTCTTCCTTTGCAGAATGTTCTCGTCCACTCTGTATTATTTATATATAAACAATTAGTTCATCAGGTTTAAAAATCTTAATGGCTGGGCGCACCTGGATCACTCAGTTAAGCATCCAACTCAATTTCGGCTCAGGTCGTGATCTCACAGTTTGTGAGATCAAGACCAGCATCAGGCTGGGAGCACTGAGAGCACAGAGAGCACAGAGAGCACAGAGCCTGCTTGGTATTCTCTCTCCCCTCCCCTCTCCCCCGCCAACAACATAGTAAACTTTAAAAGAAAATAAAAATCTTAATGGTTGTGTGACACCTATACTTGAATTTAAAAAAATCTTACTGGCGTTTTTACTGGGTTCGTTTATTTTCTTTTAGGTTTATTTGTTTTGAGAGGGGGAGAGAGCACAAGTGGGGGAGGGCCAGGGAGACAGAGAATCTCAAGCAGGCTCCACACTGTCAGCGTAGAGTCCAATGTAGGGCTCAAACCCACGAATCATGGAATCATGACCTGAGCAGAAATCAAAAGTAGGACACTCAACAGACTGAGCCATCCAGGCGCCCCATAACATTTATGTTCTAATATAAGAAAACAGGCACATTATAATGCTGAAAGGCTTTCTATCAAAGAATAAACGGTTTTCTCACTTAATCATTATTTTATGCCATTCAGTAGTATTTTAAAATTTTCCTTTCGTATCTTTTGTACTTTTTATTATTGTAAATGGAACGTTTTATTAGATTACATGTAAGTGGTTATTCTTTCTACATAATAAAACAATTGAAACCTTATATTAATAAGGTGGCTAATTAGTGAGAGACAGAGCATGAGCAGAGGAGAGGCAGAAAGAGAGGGAGAGAATCCCAAGCCAACTCCATGCTCAGCTCACAGCCCGACATCAGGCTCGATCTTGAGAACCAGGAGATCATGACTAGAGCCAAAATCAAGAGTTGGACACTTCACTAACTGAGCCACCCAGATGCCCCCTTTTTATTTTTTGCTTTTTAGATTTAACAGCATTTCAGTAGACTCTCTTAGGTTTTCCATAATACGTGCATATTTGCAAATAATAATGTTGTAACATACTCTCAAATTTTTACGCCTCTTGACTCTGCACTGGCTAGTGACTATTAGGGTTAAAACAATATTTATGTTAACTGATAGAACTGATGATGAGTATCCCTTCCTTTGTTCCCTTAATGGAGACATTTCTACTAGCCTCACTATTAAACATATGCTGCCTTTTGACTTGATGTATGTGTATGTTCATATGAATATGAGCAAAAGTATATACACACAAAACACTATCATATTAAGAAAGCAGTTGCCTACTTTAAGAATTTTTTTGTTTTTGTTTTTGTTTTTTTTAAACGTTTTATTTATTTTTGAGACAGGGAGAGACAGAGCATGAATGGGGGAGGGTCAGAGAGAGGGAGACACAGAATCTGAAACAGGCTCCATGTTCTGAGCAGTCAGCACAGAGCCCGACGCGGGGCTCGAACTCACGGACAGTGAGATCGTGACCTGAGCCCAAGTCGGATGCTTAACCAACTGAGCCACCCAGGTGCCCCAAAATTTTTTTGTTTTTTGATGCTTAGGAGTGGATGTTGAATTCTACCAATATCGATCTCAGCATTTATCTTTCTCTATTTAATTTGGTGAGCTATTTTAACAGATCTCTTAATTTTGAAACACTTTTAAATTTCTGATGCAGTACCTTCTTGGGCATAGCATATTATTCACTTAATGTGCTCACAGCCTCTATATGCTAAAATTTTATTTAAAATTTTACATCAATACTCTTAAATGAAATTGTTCTGTAGTTTTAATTTATTATGATAGCTTTATCACAGCATTTAAAAACATTTAATTTTGAGGGGCGCCTGGGTGGCTCAGTCGGTTAAGCATCTGACTTTGGCTCAGGCCATGATTTCATGGTTTGTGGGTTTGAGCCCCACGTTGGGCTCTGTGCTGACAGCCTAGGGCCTGGAGCCTGCTTCAGATTCTGTGTCTCCATTTCTCTGCCCCTCCCCTGCTTGAACTCTCTCCCTCTCTCTCTCTCTCTCTCTCTCTCTCAAAAATAAATAAAACATTAAAAAAAGAAATTAAAAAAAACATTTAACTTTTTATTTGAAGACAACTGTAAATTCATAAGCAGTTGTAAGAAATAATACAGAAAGATCCCATACACCCTTCACCCAGTTTCCCCTGATGGTAATATCTGGCATAACTATATGCTATATCACAAACAGTAAATGGACATTAATACAATTACCAACATTTTCCCAGTTCTACACATGTATTTAGTGCTATGAAATTCTGTCATATACATGTAGATTACTGTGACCATGAGTTAAGATACAGAAAGCTCCATCACAAGGATCTTTCTTACCACCCACTTATAGAAATAGCCACCTGCCTCACTCCCCAATCTGACAACCACAAATCTATTCTCTATGAGACCCATTTTTTTCATCATTCAGTGTAATTCCCCTGCAATCCATCCGAGTGCTGCACGTATCAATAGTTTGTTCCTTTTTATTGCTGAGTAGTATTCCATGCTACAGATACCTCACAATTTAACCATTCACCCACTGAAGGACTTTTGACTTATTTCCAGTTTTGGGCTATTACAAATAAAGATGCTTCTGACAAAATTCAGCCTCCATTCTTGACTAAAACCCTCAACAAAGTAGGGATAGATGAAACATACCTCAACATCATAAAGGCCATATACAAAGATCCACAAGTAATGTCATCCTCAATGGGGAAAAACTGAGAAACTTTCCCCTACAGTCAGGAACAAGACAAGGATGTCCATGCTCACCACTGCTATTTAACATAGTACTGGAAGTTTTAGCCTCAGCAATCAAGACAACCAAAAGAAATAAAAGGCATCCAAACCCACAAGGAAGAAGTCAAACTTTCACTATTTGCAGCTGACATGATACTCTAGAAAACCTGAAAGACTCCACCAAAAATTGCTAGAAATAATACATGAACTCAGCAAAGTTGCAAGATACAAAATCAATGTGCAGAAATCTGTTGTGTTTCTATACACCAATAACGAAGCAACAGGAAAGGAAATCAAGGAATCAACCCCATTTGCAACTGTACCAAAAATAGCAAGATACTTAGTAATAAACCTAACTAAAGAGGTAAAAGATCTATACTTTGAAAACTATAGAATACTTATGAGAGAAACTGAAGGGGACACAAAGAAATGGAAAAGCATTCCATGCATGCTCATGGACTGGAAGAACAAACATTGTTAAAATGTCTATACTACCCAAAGCAATCTACACATTTATTGCAATCCCTATACAATACCACCAGTATTTTTTGCAGAGCTAGAACAAACAATCCTAAAATTTGTATGGAACCACAAAAGACCCCAAATAGCCAAAGCAATTCTGCAAAAGAGAAACAAAACTGGAAGCATCATGATTCCAGATTTCAAGCTATATTATAAAACCGTAATCATCAAGACAGTATGGTACTTGCACAAAAACAAACACAGATCAATGTAACAGAATAGAAAACCCAGAAATGGACCCACAACTATATGGTCAACTCATTTTTGACAAAGCCGGGAAGAATATCCAGTGGGAAAAAAAAGTCTCAGGGGCACCTGGGTGGCTCAGTCAGTTAAACGTCTGACTTAGGCTCAGCTCTTGATCTCACGGTTCTTGAGTTCAAGCTCCACATCAGGTTCTGTACTGACAGCTCAGAGCCTGGAGCCTGCTTCAGATTCTGTGTCTCCCTCTCTCTCTGCCCCTCCCCTGCTCACAGTCTGTCTCTCTTTCATCTCTCTCAAAAAAATAAACATTAAACAATTAAAAACAAAACAAAACAAAATCCAGTCTCTTCAACAAATGGTGTTGGAAAAAATGGACAGCAACGTGCAGAGGAATGAAACTGGACCACTTTCTTATACCATACACAAAAATAAATTCAAAATGGATGAAAGACCTGTGAGACAGAGAACCATCAAAATCCTAGAGGAGAAAACAGGTAGCAACCTCTTTGAACTTGGCCAGAGCAAATTCTTACGAGTCATATTGCCGAAGGCAAGGGAAACAAAAGCAAACATGAACTACTGGGACTTCATCAAGATAAAAGGCTTCTGCACAGGGAAGGAAACAATCAAAACTAAAAGGCAGCCTACGGAATGGGAGAAGATATTTACAAATGACCTATCTGATAAAGGGTTAGTATCCAAAATCTATAAAGAACTTATAAACTCGACACTCAAAAAGCAATACACAGTTAAGAAATGGGCAGAAGACATTAGAATAGACACTTTCCCAGAGAAGACATCCAGATGGCTAATAGACACATGAAAAGATGCTCAACACCACTCATCACCAGCAAAAACACAAATGAAAACCTAACAATGAGATACCACCTCACACCTGTCAGAATGGCTAAAAGTAACAACACAAGAAACAAATGTTGGCAAAGATGTGGAGAAAGGGGAACCCTTTTACACAGTTGGTGGGAATGCAAACTGGTGCAGCCACTCTGGAGAACAGTATGGAGGTTCCTCAAGAAACTAAAATAGAACTATCCTATGACCCAGCAATTTTACTATTAGGTATTTACCCAAAGGATACAAAAATACAGATTCAAAGGAGCACATGCACCCCAACATTTATAGCAGCATTATCAACAATACCCAAACTATGAAGAGAGCACAAATGTCCATCCACTGATGAAAAGATAAAGATGTGTCGTGTGTGTGTACACGTATGTACACACACACTGGAATAATACTCAGCCATCAAAAAGAATGAAATCTTGCCATTTGCAATGACCTGGATGGAGCTAGAATCAGAGAAAGACAAACAACATATAATTTCATTCATATGTGGAATTTAAGAATCAAAACAGATGAACATATGGGAAGGGGGTCAAAAAGAGAAGAGAGGGAAACAAGCCACAAGAGACTCTAAATGCTAGAGAGCAAATTAAGGGGTGATGGAGCATGGTGGGTAGATGGGCTAGAAGGGTGATGGATACTAAGGAGGGCACCTGTTGTGAGAAGTACTGGGTGTTGTATGGTAAGTGATAAATCACTGAATTCTACTCCTAAAACCAATATTGCACTGTATGTTAATTAAACGCAGTTTATGAGTTTCAGCCCTGCATCTGGCTCTGTGCTGACAGCTTGGAGCCTGGACCCTACTTTGGATTCTGTGTCTCCCTCTCTCGTTGCCCCTCCCCTGCTCATGCTCTCTCACTCTCTCTCAAAAATAAATAAACATTAAAAAAAAATTTTTTTAAAGATGCTAAAAATATTCACGCACAGGGTTTTGTGTGAAGAGGTCTTTTATAAATATAATTCATCCATGTGGTATAAATGCCCAAAGAGCATAACCACTGGGTGCTATCGTAAGCATATGCTTAGTTTTGTTAAGAACCTGCAATACTTGGGCACCTAACTGGTTCAGTCAGCAGGGAGTGCTGCTCTTGATCTTGGGGTCATGAGTACAATCCCTATGTTGAGTACAGAGATTACTTAAATTCATTAACTTAAAAAAAACTGCAATACTCTTTTCTGTACCATTTTAAATTCCCAATAGCAACTTACAACTTTCTCTACATCCTTAATAGCATTTGGTGTTACGATTTTGTCTAACCCTTCTGATAGGCATATAGTGTCTCTGTCAGCACTGATGTCCATATTAGCCTGCTTTTTCTTGTTTCCCTTCTCTCCGTCTCCAGTTTTAAAGATAGTTTTCCTTTCCTCTGAATGCCACAGGATAGCTGAAATCAAACTAGATTTACTGCTCCCTTAAAGGTTTGTGGAACTCCGATCTGGGAACTATTTGAATCGAGTGCTTTTATTGGGGAAATAAAGGATTGAAAGTCACTCCCCCTTTTTTTTTTTTTTTTTAATTTTAATTCCAGTGTAGTTAACATCAAGTGTTGTATTAGTTTCAGGAATACAATATAGAAGTTCCATATAATATTCACGCCTGGGTGGCTCAGTTGGTTAGGCGTCTGACTTCAGCTCAGATCATGATCTCATGATTCGTGGGTTCAAGCCCCGTGTGGGGCTGTATTCACAGCTCAGGGCCTAGAGCCTGCTTCGGATTCTATGACCCTCTCTCTCTGCCCCTCCCCACTTGTGCTCTGTCTGTCTGTCTGTCTCTCTCTCTCTCTCAAAAATAAACATTAAAAAAGAAGAAAACAGGCTTAGGAAAAAAAAGGAGTTCCATATATTATTCACTGTTCACCAAGATAAGTGTACTCTTAATCCTTTTCACCTATTTCACCCCTCCCCCCATACACCTCTCCTCTGGTAACCATCTGCTTATTCTCTATAGTTAAGAGTTTGTTTTTTGGTTTTTCTCTTTTTTTCATTTGTTCATGTTTTATTTCCTAAAAGAAAAGTCATTTTCATCTAGGAATTGAAAAGCATAAAGAATAAGATACATTTACTAAAAACAAACAAACAACTAAACCAATAAAATCTTACACAAAAAACATCATTAAATCAAGGATGACAAACTAGAAAATTATGGCTATGTTTTCCCACGGGTTCAGCCGCAACAATATAAACTCAATTTCAGTGTCCCTGTATTCTTCCTCCTACAAATATTCCCTTACTCAGCCAAGTAAAAGAGATAGACTTAACAAACTACCAATACCACGTCACTCAATGTATCCAGTATTACTAGAAGGGAATTGGGAGCTTCTAACTGCCTAGGTGAGTCAGAGAAGGTATCACAAAGAAGTTATATCTGAGATGGGCCTTAAAAAATAAATTGGAATTTCCTCCACCTCCACCCTAAAAAAGGAGTCATAATTAACTTTCTATCTTTAGTACCTTGCACAAGGCCTGGCACCTACTTAAGCAGGTATATAACAAGTGCTTAGTAAGTAAAGTGGAATTCAGACAATTCCAAACAAATGGACAGCATACAGGTGACAAGACACTGAAAAAGTAATCTGGGACAAGCGTAAAGGGTCATTTATTCAACGCTGAAGAATTTGGGCTTTCCCCCGTGGGTCACTAGAAGTGGAATGATCAGATCTGCCTTCAAGAGACTTCTGGGCATCAGTGTGAATAATGAAGTAGAGAGTGGAATATAAATACCAGTCAGGAGGCTACCTTCAAAATTCAAATGTGAAGCAATTAAAACAGTTACAGGTGTGATGCAGCAATAGTGAAAGACATAGTTTGAGGTAGATTTGCGAGAGAACTAGTTTGAATCAGCCACGGATTGGATGAAAAGAGGAAGAATGGTATTTAAGTTTGAACAGGGTTGGGTAGAAGAAAAAAGGACAGGGATAGGATTACTAACAGTTTCCACACTGGAGGATTAGTGGTGACTGTTAGATGACACAAGAAAATGAGAGGAGTAAACTTAAGGGGATAGAGAGGTTTCTGTACATATGCAAAATGTCACTGGTCCTTAAACCTACATGAGAAGGAAAAAAAACCAGGAAGACAGGTATGACATAAGAGGAACAGACATTTAGGGAAACAATTAAGGGACGATAAAAGAGCAATCAAAGGAAATGAAAAACAAGTTTTTATTCTCAGAGAGGCAGTTTAATATAGGTGAGAAACTTTGAAATCATACAGTTTTAGATCTGAATCCTAACTCTTCCATGTAACCCTGAATAAGTCATTTAAACTTAAATTATTTACTCTCTTAATCTGTTTTCTCATGTATAAAATGAGAAGGGTGATTTGAAAGATTAAGTGACATAACATAAATTGCCTGGTATTAATTATCATAACCAATGGTAAGTTTCTTTTTCTTGTTTTCTGTCTTCTGGCACAGATTATGCCCCTTGGAAGATTCTTCTAATTAACAAATAATTACCAAATTCTAAACAGTAAATTCTAACTCCAAATCAAACTAACCCTGGATCACCTATCACAGCTCTTCTCACTTTATAAAGCACGTTATTTAGTATTTATTATCTGTCACTTCAACTAATATGTGAGCTACTTGGAAATAGAGATCTTGCCTATTTGGTTCACTGACATATCCTAACACTTTAAAAAGTGCCTCCTATTATAAGCATACAGTAGGTGCTCAGTATTCTTACTTCTTTTTAATTAGTGATGGGTAACAGTTCTGAAGTTTATCATTCTGATCAAATTACACTTTTGCTTCCTGACTTCTCTTCATCCTGATTTGTGCTTGTAATCAAAGTTCTCTTTAAAACTCCCATTATTAACTTGTCACTGTCCAATCTGACATTGCTGATCTCAAAAAAAGGTACCATACACCCTCACCTTTCTCACCTGACATTTTCTCAGTCCTATTTACAGGCTCCTGTCTTTCCATAGTTATATTAGAAGGGAGGAAATACTTGGTTTGAAGCACTTCTCCCTCTACTCATTGCTTTTATGTGTTAGGACCACTCCTAAAATTTAGACCTCAATCTTGACAAATAATTTCTCAGGTGTCCCACTTTTAACACCATGTGACTGGCTGACCTAGACAATATGTCCGATAGTCTTTGACAGATGAAATTTATCAACGTTGAAATGTGAGTTCATGGTTTTCCTCAAATTCAAAGAGACCACTGCATCTAAATTTTCCTATTATAATCAATATTGCCACATCTTCTGGTAAAAACCACCTAGCCTAAAACCTTGAACATTTTAAATTATTTTAATTTTAAATTTTATCCACTAAAAAATTCTATATAATAAAAATTCAGATTTTATCACCCCACACCATTTTAATTAACATTATTACATCCAGTCCCTATTACCTTAAAGGGAATCCCAACTGTGTTTTCTCAACAGGATTTTTCAATCTTTCCATTTATCCAATCTATGTAACAATCTAGTGGTTTATTCTCTATGGCAATTTCCCAGAGTCTATACTAATTATTACTAGGTCTTACACAGAAAAAACGGGGAGTACCTTAGCCAAGCTTCATCAACAGTGGGTTAAACAAAGCTAAACAGGTTTCTTTCCTGCCCTGCAGGATTTAATAATGGGAACGTAGTCTATGAATTTTTTTTAAAGGGGGAAAAACAAAAGAAAAAGCTATAATACAAACTCGATCCAAAGTATCTTCCAGGACTTAGTCTCTAACACACCATATTCTGAGAAATGCTATTAACAGGGTCAAACTTAAAAACTTCCCAAAATGACTTTTCAAGGCTTTCTATGACAAAGTGATTCCCCAATTGTTACTTTTGTTTTATCATCTCCCTAATTGAAGTAATCTTCTGCACCTCTCTATCCCTCCTTCCCCATACATATTACATATGAATTTCTGAATAGAAATCCAGAATACACTGTACACTGGCTTTTCTAAGAGATAACACACAAAAGAATTTAACTTTCTAAATATATTTTATGTCTATTTATTTTAGTTTTTCTGACTCATCCTTCACTATCAAGCTATCTATTCTTACTAAAGTCAAGAGTGTTTCGGCAATAACTTCTTTCCAAACCTAAACAGACTGAGAAAATGCAGTTTATTGAAACTATATGCAAAATTCACTTAGCTAGATACATAATAAATATCTGCAATGTTTTCCTGAGTACAAAGAAACAACTTCAACACAGAAGTGTAGTGACATCAATTTGTTTGGTCTGTTTTGTTTACTTTTGCACTCTCAGCAAACTTTCAAAATCAAAGGAGACCAATCAAGCAATCTTAACATATTTTTATATTTTGTCTTATTGGTAGGAGATGGAAGGAGGTACTATGGTAGGTATTTTACATACATTACCTCACTGAATCTTTATGTACTAAATATTAACCACTAGCTTAATACAGAGACCAATATGGATCCCTTTCACTAAAGCACAATAAACAATGTTTTTCTACTATCATCTTGCAAGAAGTTTTTAGTAAACTGACAAAATATACTCATTTGGAGGAGTATTAAAAGTAACTTACCAGCAGCACCTGAAGTCACAGTATCAACAGCTTTGGAAGCATCTAGATCTTTTCTATTGAAAAGAAAAAAATTAGGCAAAGATTGAAATTTTAAGTTCTAAAACTTTTAAAGATGCAAAACTTAGATCTAAAAAAGTTCAGGGATGCCTGGATGACTCAGTAGGTAGAGCATGAGACTCCTAATCTCAGGGATGGGAGTTCAAGCCCCACACTGGTCACAGAACTTATTTACTTACATACCTATATACGTAAATATTTTAAAATTTAAAGTTTAATGTATTCATTTTGAACAATGTCCCATTTAAACTGGAGTCAGGGTAATAAAATATATTAAAAATGCAATTGTATAAAAATTTTAAAATTTTAATTCATATGCCCATTCATTCTAGCATTATAAAGTCATGGAATTACTTACTTTAAAGTAGATGCAGCTGTTTTCTTTGAATCTGATGCTTTTTTCTTCACCTCTTTGTTCTATGAAAAAGATTTTGAAAAAGAAAAAATTAGTTTTTTCCCCCCAAATACAAAAGGCAATTTAGAAAGTACATAAGAGTACAAGAAATTTAACAAAAAACATTATTATGAAATTCAGATCAATTTAACATATATTTATTGAATTCTCACTAATTGCCAAGCACAATTTTAGGCACTGGAGAATAGTGAATAAAACAAAGACCCTGATCTCAAACGAGTTTAACTTCAAAGGGTAAGGAAAGAAAGACCATAAGGAAATTAAAAATATGTATATATCTGTTAGCAACAAGTGCTATGGAGAAAAATAACAGAAGAGGGAAACAGAAGCTCTTGTTGAGGAATGAAAAGCTGTGCAACTTTCAATAAGTTATGCAAGTCGCACTGAAAAGGTGATATATGAGCAAACACCTAAAGGAGATAAGAGAGCAAGTGAATCCTTGTATTGAAAGCATTCCAGGGGCGCCTGGGTGGCGCAGTCGGTTAAGCGCCCGACTTCAGCCAGGTCACGATCTCGCAGTCCGTGAGTTCGAGCCCCGTGTTGGGCTCTGGGCTGATGGCTCAGAGCCTGGAGCCTGTTTCCGATTCTGTGTCTCCCTCTCTCTCTGCCCCTCCCCCGTTCATGCTCTGTCTCTCTCTGTCCCCAAAAAAATAAATAAACGTTGAAAAAAAAAATTTTTTTTTAAAAAAAGAAAGCATTCCAGACAGAAGGAACAGCAACTGTAAAAGACTTTTGAGATCCATGCCTATTAGCTTAAGGAGTATAAAGGATGCTTGGGGTTGGAAGTAGAGGATAATTTTAGTTATATGCAGGTTGGGCTTCCTGAATGTATCCACCATGTCTTTCGTCTTCACCATTTTAAACTCTTTAATATTCACGAATAGACTTTAAGTTCCAAGAAGGGTGAAAGCACATCTGTCTTGGGGCGCCTGGGTGGCTCAGTCGGCTAAGCGCCTGACTCTTGATTTCAGCTTAGGCAATGATCTCACAGTTCCTGAGTTTGAACCCTGCATGGGGCTCCATGCTAACAACATGAAGGCTGCTTGGATTCTGTCTCTCCCTCTCTCTCTTTCCCTTCCCTGCTCATGCTCTCTCTTAAACATTTTTTTTTTTTTTAAAAAGAAAGCACCTCTGTCTTGTCACCACTATATCTTCTGCAGATACCACAATGCCTGACACACAACAGATTTTTAAGAAATAGTTTTTCAATTAAAATGAAATCAAATTCTCATCTGAATTCTGATTGTATCTTTGGTTTTATCTCCTTGTTACTCATTAGAATTTTCTATAATGCTCAAACGACTGATCACTGTTTCCCAGCATTGCTTTTCATTTCTGTGCAATCTTCTTGGATCTTAGCTGACTGCTTGCTCTAGGTTTTAGAAGTCACGTCTCCATGAATTTTGCCAAAACATACTAAATTAAAAATTTTTAAGTCTTGTTGTTTTTGTTTTGTTTTTGCAGAGTTGAGCTGCAGCACTATTTCGTAGTTGCAATGGAAAATCTGATACTTTTTTCTAGATCAAGTGCTCCTGCTTCTTTAAAGAAAATTCTAGGAGTATGGACCACAATGGTCCATTTCTCTGGGGAAAAAAAACAATGCTTGCTTTCATCAGATTCTTGGTAGTGGTGGTGGAGAAAGTAGCTCAAAAATGTTTTAAGAATCAGTATTAAAGATAACACTGACTTATAACTAAAGGTAATTAAGTTTGTTAGAGTTGTGCAGACTCATTTTAATCCTTCAGGTTTAAATATAGGGATGTGGGAAATTTTCATCTTTTCTGTATCATTTATTGATTCAAAGTAGCAAAATGGAGAGAATATTCTTTGAATCACAGCCAGAATCAAAGGCAGTCTTGAAATTTTTTTTTTCATGTTTATTTATTTCTGAGACAGAGAGAGACAGAGCATGAGAGGGGGAGGGGCAGAGAGAGAGGGAGACCCAGAATCGGAAGCAGGCTCCAGGCTCCAAGCTGTCAGCACAGAGCCCGAGGCGGGGCTCGAACTCACAAACCGTGAGATCATGACCTGAGCTGAAGTTGGTCACTCAACTGACTGAGCCACCCAGGCGGCCCAGAATCAAAGGCAGTCTTAACCTGAAATGTCAAATGTGGACAGAAAACTTGTCTTGGTTTGACTATTCACGCCAAAAGTAAGATCTGGACCAAGAAAGCAGTAGCACTGCCCTTCTTTTTCCTAGTTTGGGTTCCCAGCCTGTTTTTGGCTTACTCTGGCAAGAAAGTTTGATTCTCCCCCTGTGGTAAAAGGTCAAGAAGGTTATCTATACACTTCCAATCTGAAAAAGCCATAGCTGGAATCCTGCATGGGATTTTCCTCCAGTCAATCCCTAGGAATGATGCTAGATTAGGACAGAAGAGTCATGAGTTAGCTTTGTAAGGCTCCTTCAATTCAGCACCACCCAAACTATATTTAGTTGAAGAAAAACAGTATTTTTGACATGTAGAGTGCATATTTTCTAGTTTCTAGTGCTGATAGTGTCCCCTATTCATTACTATGAAAATCAGAAGGGTAAATATGGTTGGGCTTTTCTTGGACCTCTGTTGTTACCTTACCAAACTTATCAAAAAGCTATCCAAGAGAATTATTTTAATCTTACTGAAATATTCTAATAACCTAGATGTATCCTTATTCGCTCATTTCCCCAGATTAAATTTTTCAGTATTAAATAAGACTGATCTCCCCAGTTTTCACAATTGAATGATCGGTCAGGTCTCGTTTGAGTAAGAGCCATTTCTCCTTCCTATTCTCAAGTTTGCATATGTACCCAAAACCATTACTATTATTATAGTAGCCTGATTGACTAAGTATTTTAACTGGACCTCATTGATTTTTTTCTCTTCTTCCCTTTAATCAATCTGCTAAGCTTTCTTTCTTTCCCTTCTTCAGTCATTTGCCTAGTTCATTCTGCAGATCACTCCCAAATGAATCTAATCCATTTTGTGTCAGAGCCCTGTTCAAAACCTGGAATAACATTTAACTGTCTTCAGGATAAAGTTTATGTTCTTAAATTATGCATGCAATTCTTGCTTCTCACTCCACCTCTGCAACTAGAGGAAGTTATATGTCACTGTTCTGGTAAATCAATTGTAGATAAAAGTTGCTCAGGAACTTGTTCTTTCAAAAAAAAAAAAAAAATCAAAACCCATATTGCTTTTGATTTTTATCCCTTTCTTTCTGCTTGGAAGATAAAAATGGTGCCAGAAGGTATGGCAACCATCTTCATCAACGGAGGATGAAAAGTACATGCTAAAGGTGGTGGATCAGAAAAACAAAAAAGCTGGGTTCCTGATGACACGGAGCTCCTGTACCAACCGTGTACCACCTACCTTCAGACTTTCTGTTAAGAGATAAATAAACCTCTCATTTATTTCATAAACTACTGGTGAAATTTTCTGTTAGCGGAAAATATAAGAAATTCTAAGTAATAAAATTGGTAATAATTAAGGTTATCATAAAATTCATTATTCAAGATAGGGCAATGGAAATAAAGAGATGGCATGTCACAGATGTAAACCAGGATCATGGGTTACTTAGTAAGTAATCAGAAAACATAAAATTAAAAAATATAGATGCTTTATCAAAAAGCAATTTAACTAGTATTTATGATATATACAAATAAATGTAAGAAATAAACTTAACACCCCCTCCAAAATGTACATTATGGAAACTTTACAAAAGAACATTAGGAAAAGAAACTAAATGAGGTCTAAATAAACAGAGACAAGCCATCTTTCTAAACAGAAAGAGTTAGTATTATAAAAATTTCAATACACAATACAGTATCAGTTAAACTGCCAAAAAGAGTTTTCAGAGAACTTAAACTGATTCTAAAACCAATACGCAGGAGTAAATGTTCAAGATTAACTAAATTTAAATAAGGAACAAAGAAAAAAGATTCTATCAGAAAGACAGGCAATTATATAAAATTATAATAACTGTAATAATAACTGAAATCATGTATTATTGGAACAGAAATAAACAGACTGAGCTAACAATAGTCTGAAACAGATCTATATATGCAGGGCAATTTATACACATAAAGATAGCTTTTGAAATCAATGAAGAACCAATTAGGTACAAATGATGTTCGGCTAATTGGCTCTCCATTTTGGAAATAATGATCCCAATAACACATTATACCACAATTTATACATTAAAACAATAACGGAAGCATATCTTCTTGGCATTGGTATAGAGAAGGTCTTCTAAAACAAGAGGAAAGCAAAAAAGCAAAAGCCATTAAGAGGGAAAAAAATCAACGCTGAGTACACTGAAACTAAAAACTTCATATATGGATATACATATAAACAACACAGAGGAAGAAAATACATAGTACAAAATTAGTATCTAAAATCATTAACACCCCCAAATGAAATTTTTAAAGTTTATTTATTTTAAGAGACAGAGAAAAAGATGGCGTGCAAGGGGGAGGGGCAGAGAGAGAGGGAGAGAGAAAGGAACCTAAGAAGGTTCCTCGCTGTCAGTGCAGAGCCCAACACAGGGCTCGAACTCACAAACTATGAGATCATAAACTGAGCCGAAATCAAGGCAGACACTTAACCAACTAAGCCACCAAGGCGCCCCCAAACAAAACTTTTTAATAGTTTTTTAAAAAGTCTTTTAAAAAATACAACCTAAAAGACAGATGGGAACAGATATTCATAGCTCATTAAAATAGTAATTAATAGCTAATAATTATAATAGCTATAATTAATCTACATATACTAACATGGTTAGAGCTCCAAATCACTGACTGAAAAGTGCTACAAGGCCCCTATAAAGTAGGCATTCTTCAGCAAATATAATTACATGAAAAGAATACTCGTGAACAAAGCAAAGCTTACTGAATATTTCTAAGTACTTTCACAGACATTACCAATGGTTAAACTAAAGCATAAAAAATGTCTAGAAAGACTAAACTCATAAATATTAATACTTCTAAGGAAACACAAGTCCCAAAAGACTATATACACTCTATAATTGTTTATTTAAAGTTCAAAACAGGCAAAACTCAACTATAGTATTAGAAATCAAGTTAAGGATTACTTTTAGGCAGAAAGGACGGTGTAAGAATTCAGAAGATGTATGCAAGGGGCTTCCAGGATGTAGTCAATGTTAGTTTGTGACCTAAATAGAGGTTTCACAGATGTTTGCTAACTTTGTTAAGTATTTTCTCCTGCTCTACTGCTTGCCATTTAATACTGTTTATAGTGCTATTTATATAAAGTTGCTAATTTCAATATATTTTAATCTATACACATACAATCTGCTGAGTGAACATTTATGTTTTATGCATTTTATGTATGTATCATACTTTATTTTATTTTTACTAAGAGAGAGAGAGAGAGAGAGAGAGAGAGAGAGAGAGGGAGAGAGAGAGAGAGACACTCCACATACAAGCAGGGGAGGAAGAGGCAGAGAGAGACAGAGACAGAAAATCCCAAGCAGGGTCTAGGCTCAGTGCACAGTCCAATGCAGGGCTTGATCCCACAATCCGGGGGTTATGACCTGAGCCATGCTTAACCAACGGAACCACCCAGGCGCCCCTGTTCGTATCATCAAATTAATCAACAACAATGAAACATGTGTGATCTAAATCCAGTTTACCTGTGATTTTTTCTTTCCTGGAACACATATTTTCACATTTTTCCCTTTTATCAGAAGAGGTGTTGTTTCAATATACTTCATGACTGCTGTAACTGCCTCTTTAAATTCCATTTCCAAGTAAGCCTAAATAAAATGTATTATACTGTTAGTCAAAAATCTAACTCAAAATTCTCTGTATGACTTGGTACTTTTTGTGGAACATAAAACTATGAAATTACCTCAACTCCTGGTTCCTTTTACCTCTTTTTGTTTTGCTCAAGTGTCATTTGATCTCCATGGTGTTTTCGCACATGAAATGGGACATTTAACCTTATAGAATTTCTACACTATTACCAAGAAAGGACGGGGAAAACAGGGGTCCGTGGCAGGCTTGTGGAACCATGAGACATAGGAGGCATGGCTGAGTAACCACAGAAGGCAAGATCTGGTCTAGCGGCTTTAAGTCTGACATTTTTAAGTTTCTTGCAACAATGAACACTACCAACTATGTTCTGTTTTGTCTCACAATTTTTTAAAAATTTTTTGTAGTGTTTATTTATTTTTGAGAAAGAGAGATAAAGTGCAAGCAGGAGAGGGGCAGAGAGGGAGACCCAGAATCTGAAGCAGGCTCCAGGCTCTGAGCTGTCAACACAGAGCCTGATGCGGGGCTCAAACCCATAAACCCACAAACCCACAAACCGTGAGATCATAACCTGAGCCGAAGTCGGACACCTATCCAACTGAGCCACCCAGGCGCCCCTTGTCTCACGATTTTATGTTCTACTTAGTCTGGGGTTGTTCATAATTTTAATGAACTTTACTGGGTGAGGCATAGGAATACAATACACATGTAAAAAGCATGGTACACCAAAGTCATTTTTTGCTATAATCTTACCAGTGTGTAAAGCAATGGAAAGTGAACTATAACCCGTCACCTGTTTTCACAAGTAGTTTTTCTGAACAAACCCATGCCCATTCATTTGTATATTATTTATGGCTACTTTTGTATTACAACGGCAGTGTTGAGTATCTTCAATCTTACAGCAAAGCCTAAAATATTTACTATCAGGCCCTTTACAGAAAAAGTTAACCAATCCCTGTTCTAAAGGATATAAAACAGTATGCTGGGACCTTGTTCACTGGAATCTAATCATTTACATTAACTCTCAATTATTAATTATATATGTAGTAAAAGCTACTAAAAGATCCAACATCAGTCTTTATCAAGTAATAACTTTGTATGCATTTTGAGAACAGAGACTCACTTCTTTTCTATAAGGAACAATGAGGACATCATTAACTTTTCCAAATGGTTGAAACATTTTCCTAATCTCTTCTTCAGTACAGCCATCCTCTGGTAATTCAGATATAAGAAGAACTGAACCATAATGCGAAGACTGGTCTTTCCGAAGCTATATTTGAATGAAAGAAAATTGTTAAAAAACTGAATTAAGCTGTGAAGTACAATAATAATTCCCAATATAATTTCTGCTACCATTAACCTTAGTCCTTTAAGCAGACTTTTCTAAATATTTTACCACAATTAAAAAAAATTTTAAATGCTGAAGTAGTAAAAACTGTTTTATATTTTACCACTCAACCCTAACAGTGGTCAGAGTTTATACATACACAATCACAAATGCTCTTTTCTGTTTAGAAGCATTTTATAATAAACAAGACCTATGGAATAATCTAAAACTACTGAAGAATAGTTTTCTATATGAATCTACAAGGCCTATCACTAATGAAGCTGAAATTACAGCTTTGTTAACTCTGTGTTTTAATAATTGAAATGATATCGGGGCGCCTGGGTAGCTCAGTCAGTTAAGCATTCAACTTCGGCTCACACCATGATGTCATAGTTCATGAGTTCAAGCCCCACATGGAGCTGTCTGCTGTTAGCACAGAGCCCACTTTGGATCCTCTGTCGTCCCCCCCGCCCCCCACCTCGCACTCTATCTCTCAAAAATAAACAAAAAAACTAAGATTTCTAAAAAATAATAATAATAATTGAAATGATATGTAGGGGCACCTGGGTGGCTCAGTCAGTTAAGTATCCGACTTCAGCTCCGGTTATGATCTCACAGTTTGTGGGTTCAAGCCCTGTGTTGGGCTCTATGCTGACAGGTCAGAGCCTGGAGCCTGCTTATTCTGTGTCTCCCTCTCTCTCTGCCCCTCCCCAGCTCATGCTCTGTCTCTGTCTCTCAAAAATAAATTTTAAAACGTTAAAGAAATGATACCTAGGTAAGTATAACATTTAAAAAGATTCATATAAAATATGTATAAAATCTGAATACCCTGCAATATGAAATTTATCACCTATGTCAAAAACTGTCTCCCTCTCTCTCTCCCTCTCTCAAAAATAAACAAGCATTGAAAAAGTTCCACTGCCACCATCTACAAGTCCTGGGAAAAAATGAAAAGAACATTAAACATTAATTTAGCCTATTCCCCATATTAAAAATTTCTTCCCAACACTCTTCAAAATTGTGTAATTACAGGTAGATCATTTTAAGTGTATCCTTCTAAATATAAGCTCTTTGAAGGCAAGGAATTAGAACTGTTGAAAATATTTAGACAAGTTAAGAGTAATATGCACCTAAATACCTGAAGATTTGTTAATACTACAACACACTAAACATCTGATAATTTGGCCTAAAATTAGCAATTACCCTAATGTTTTCCAGATGATTCATATACTATTTACTATAATAGTAATTAACGTATGTAATAAAAATAATACCTCAGGATTATAACTAACAGTCAAAATACAGTCAAAATACACCAATAAATCAGTACCAGAAAATAAGCTGTTCTACACTGGACAAGAGTATTTGACTTCTGAACTATACTTCAAAAAAGTAAAAAAAATGATTAAAAATGATCAATTCTCAGTAGAGACTTGTACAGCTTACAAAAACTCATTTATATTGCTGGTGATTACATTCACCTTACCCACCAAAGAGCAAAACTCATCACAACAACCTGTTTGTGTGGCTAGCCAAAAACCACCAAACCACCGAAATGTTCTCACTTTTGTTACATCAAATGCCAAAACTCCAGGATTTATTTGTAAGCTATGAGATTTTGAATTATTGGGCTTTTACTAAATTCATAAAACCAACCAATAAAATATTCCATATCAACATACTTCAACAAGTCACAATTTCAAACTTTTAAAATAGGAAAATAAAAAATTCAAGCAACTTTTTCTGTCATAATAAGACATGTATATACACAATTGCACTAACAATTCAAGAACTACTGACCTTACGCTGGAGAGAAACAGCTTTATCAGACACTTGTTTACATTCTGGTAATGTGTCATCTTCAATATTCTTGACTTTGTAACGAGTAGAATGTCCCCCTAAATTTGAATCACTCTTTGTAGAGTTTGTAGATTTTACTGATGGCTTTGATCCACTGCCAGTTTTAGGCTTTTGTGCTGGTGAGTGTCCTTTATCAACTGCTTCAAGATGCTTCTGTTTACTGAATTCTGACCCATGCCCGGATCGTTGTACTACATCTTCTAATGCTTTTTTTCTATCTAGTAAAAAGGACATAAATGAAACTTCAACTGAAAAGAACTTAAGGTGGAAACTGTCTCATCACATTAGTAAAGAAAAAGGAAGAACTCAAATGCCCAAATACTTATCACATAGAGCCACTGTCAGACCAAACAGGAAGCAAATACACACAAAAAAATTCTGAGTTTTCAATTCTTCACTCATGAGCTTGAGTGGTCCTCAAACTTCTGATTTCAGAATCCCCCTTCACTCTTAAAAACTGAGGACTCCAAAGAGTTTCTGTGTTAAATTTATCAGTATTTACCATATAAGAAATTGAAATCAAAATTTTAAAATATTTACTAATTCATTTAACAATAATAATCTCCTGTGTTAGCATAAATAACATTTTTATGAAAAACAACCTTAATTCTCAAACAAAAAATTAGGTGGAGGAGTAGCACCACTGTGTATGTTCCCAAAGATATTCATGTTGCACTTAAAACCTGAATTATCATATCTGCTTCTGCATCCAGTCTGATAGATACATTATTTTGGTTGAAATGTATAAAGAAAATCCAGCTTCACAGACATGTAGTTGGAAAAGGGAAGACGCTGGAGACCTCTAAAAAGATCTCAGAGGAAACATATTGAGATATTTCTAGAAAGGTCACTAAACCAATATTAAGACACAGATTGAAAATATGAAAAATACCAAAAAAATTTTAAATTAACTCATGGCCAAACTAAGATGTTTGCCTAGCCATGGTTTTTAAATTTGATTCTGGGTAGACAGATAAACTCTCCCAAATTTCTTCTGATAGTTAATAAAAGAAGATCAGACTAGGTTGGGATGTGGGTCAATTTCACATAGAAATTCTAAACACAGAAATGAAATATTCCATTTTATTAGAAGGGCTAAGGCAAATAGCGCAAAATGTCAACTTTGGTTAAATCTTGACAGCATACACGTCACCATTTCAAACTTATTAAAAATATAGACATAAAAAATTCAAAAAAAAAACAACTGAAAAATTCAGTCAAAATAAGTAGATCTATTATTCACATCCATAAGTGTACCTGATGATTTCACTGATCTCCGTGACGTCCTTTCAGGGCTAACTGATCGATAGCATTTTGGACTGCCTCTAAATGGATTTCTCATTCGATATGGTGAACGGGATCTGGATCTGTATCTAGAAATGAAACGATGGCAAATTCTTGGACTTCGACTTCTCGGTCTGTATATATAGCGTATTGGGCTTCGAGATCGACGGAATCTGTGACTTGAGCTTGATCTCCTAGAATGTCTAGGACTGGGGGAATGAGAACGTCTTCTTGGAGTTTCATTTTCTTTTCTATTGCCTTCATTTCTACAAAGAATGGGTGAGGGGGGATCAAAAGATTCAGCAATTTAATGTAAACTTAGGTTATATTAAATAACAAAAGTCACTTTTTTTTAATGTTTATTTTTATTTAGAGAGAGAAAGCGCCAGTGGGGAGAGGGCAATGAGAGAGGGAGAGAGAGAATTCCAAGGAGGCTCCGTGCTGTCAGCGCAGAGCCCAGTGCAGGGCTCAAACCCACAGTGAGATCATGACCTGAGCCAAAACCAAGAGTCGGATGCTTAACCAACTGAGCCATCCAGGCATCCCCCGAAGTCCCTTCTTAACAACAGATTATTAACAATACCAAACTCTGATACCATATATTTATTTAAAACAAAAAACCTATGTTATGGTGCAATTCAGCCTTGTAGATAAATAAGAAACAAACAAATGTTTATCCCTCTAATTGCTTGGATCCCAGTTTTGCTAATATACAGACAATACCCTTCATCAATTTCCTGAGCTTTTCCTATATCACAATATAGACAATTATGTATTGAAAGTATTAAGTTATATAAAGAATTTAAGAAACGACTTACATGAACAAATGCTTTTCAACAATTTTTCCTGAGAGATTATACCAGCTACAAATATTAAAGTCTTTGACTGCTGTACTTGTATATACATACATTAAATAGGTACCTCCTAGGGAATATAAAGCTTAATGAAACCATTCCTAGCCTTCAAGGCATTTATAACATAAGATCCCCGAAACATAAAATAACAAACGCATAAAGTATCTTCAGGAAAGACTAAAAAAAATAAAAACCAGAAGTTCACAGAGGTGAGCTATCATACTTAAGCTGGGTAATTAAAGATTCATAGAGATTGCTGCATTTGTCTGATGTTTCAAAGTGAAAACAATCAAAACAGGAACTCAAAAAGAATACCTTTAAAAAAAAATACCTGTTTACTTTTAAGAGAAAAATTAAGTCTCAACAACACCACTATTCAAAAAAGAATTACCTTCTTGATGGGAGGATCTCAGGATTCCAATCAGGATACCTATTTTGAGAATAAACAGTATTAATGAACAGTTGAAATGAGACTATAAGTTTCAATTAATCTTTCCCTGCAATGTATCAGGACTATTCAAAACCTAAGTTTACATAATTTATTAGTAGATTAATATATGAAAATTTTCTTGGAAGTAAAATATTTGAGTGTCTAATTCAAGAAATAATCAAAGCATTACTCTAGTAGGCATTTCAAGGAAAAGAAACACATTCTCAATTTTGAAGACTTCAAAGTTTACTTAAGTAAAATAGGGAATACACATAAAAGTGTGTAAAGAGGTACAGAATAGGTACATGACACAAGTTTAGGTAGAGGTTAAAAGACAAAGACAGTTCATGCACTTTGCAGAACTCCAGGGGACACAATTCTATAGAATACAACATGTATGGAGCCCTTTACACTGTACCTAGTGGTTCTCGAAAAGACACATCTGGTGGGAAGAATCGGGAGAATTTGCAGAAAAGGCTGTTTTCCAGGTAGCCCTTTAAGGTCTACCAATAGGCATGGATCAAGGTAGGTTTCATTAAGGGGCAATACATAAAAGAATTTAGAGGCAAAATAAGTATTCTATTCCAGGAACTGGTCTGGCTGCAGCATGGAAATGATGAAAAGCAATTATGAGGGGAAAAACCTGCAACGGTGGCTCAGAATTACAAACGGTGAAGGTCCTAAAGGTAAGGAGGGTGCACATTAAGTAAAAGGCAATAGGGGACCAATAAACATTTCTGAAATGCAAGAGAACACAAGAATTTTTCACAACGACTAGAAATAAATATCTGGAATTATGGGGAAAGATGAGGACTAAGATACTGAAAAATCAGGCATGCAGAAGTCACATATAGCACAAAGACTGTGTGAGACTAACAGAGAATACAGTTTATAGGAAAAAAGGGGCCGAGGACACCAACACTCAAGAGTAACGCAAAGACAAACCAATAAAAGAGATTAAGAAACCACAGGAAAAAAAAAGTAGAAGGAACAGTAACATCATAGAAGTCTAAGAAAAAGACATCTTCATCCGCAACTTTTCTAGAGAATCTGAACTTGGAAGGTTAATTGGAAATTTTGGAAAAAATTTTAAATTGGAAATTAAATCATTAAGCCAATTAATATTCAAAAACACAATTTCAATAACCAAGAGGAGCGCCAGGTAAGGAAATGGAAGCAGCCGACTCTTACAGCAAGTCACCTGGCAGGAAAATAAAGTCAGGTCAAAACCACAGTAAGATAAAATGGCTTTTATTTGTTACTATTTGTCTCAGACAATGTTAGCAGGTTAACTCAACAGCAATTCCCAACTTCCTTTTCACTTGCCTGCTTCTACTACAAAGGCTAAAAAAAGCTAAATATTTGCTTTCCTAGCCTCCTTAGAACATAGCCAGTGATAGGTTCAAACGAATGAGACATAGGTGCAAAACCACTGGCAAAATTCTTCCTGCTTCTTGCCCCCTTCTTCCTGCTTTGAGAAACATGATGCCTAAAGCATCTTGTAACTATAAGGTGACAAACTATGAAGACAAAAAAAAAGTTAACTTTAACCCAGCATATCCATCACCCAGCATCAACAATTGTCAAAACATGAATAACTGTTTCATTTACACTTACCCTTTACTTTATTACCATCTAAGAAGGTAAACTTCTGGTCTATGATATAACATTTAACAATAAGACCTCTAGGGCACCTGAGTGGCTCAGTTGGTTAAGCATCTGACTCAGTTTCGGCTCAGGTCATGATCTCACAGTTCACAGGTTCGAGCCCCACATCCGGCTCTGTGCCAATAGCGCAGAGCTGCTTGGGATCCTCTCTCTGTCCCTCCCCTGCCTGCACACGCACTCTTTCACTCAATCTCTCAAAATAAATAAATAAACTTTACAAATAAACAAATCAATCAATAAAAGCAAGACCTCTGGAAGCGCTTAGCTAGCTCAGTCAGTAGAACATGTGACTCTTGATCTCAGGGCTGTGAGTTCGAGCCCCATGTTGGGTGTGGAGATTACTTAAAAATAAAATCTTAAAAAAAAAAAGGCAAGCCCTCTGGAATCAAACAATGCTAGGTCTAAGTATACATGCTGACATTTAATGACCATGCATCTGAAACCCAGTTACTTAATGTGAGTAAGCTTTAGCTTTCTCACATGTACAATGCTAGAAATATAGCTGCTTGTCAACACAGAGGTTATTAAGTTCCTTGAGCTCTCCAGTTTATAGATTCACAAGATCTTGAGGGCCACTGTTCAAGAGTTAGTAGTAATGTTTTGGATCCTCATTAGGCTGACTGCTAAAATACATGTTCTTGTCTCTGCTGCCAGGGCAGGAAGATAAAACATATATACTATTCTTCAAGTAGAGTTTGGACTATCTATATATTGTCTAACTAGTTTAAAATGTGTTTCAGAAGCATGGTACTCCTCACAAAGGCAGTACAGCATAATTCCTAAGAACAAGAACCTAAGAGACATTACCTATGTCCCAATGTGATCAGTGTACACATCACCAATAGTTTTTGTGACAAAAAGTTCAATCTCAATTTAATTATAAGGAAACAAACAGATAATACAAAATGTACTTTTGGAACATTCTACAAGACAACTTTCCTGGATGTTTCAAAAGAAGTCAACGCTGTGAAAGCATTCCTCTCAAAAAAATAAATGAATGAAATGAAATGAAATGAAATGAAATGAAATGAAATGAAACGAAACAAAACAGGAAGAGTAGGCTGTTCTAGTTTAAGAGACTGTAATGCATGAATCTTGACTGAATCTCAGATTGGGAGTGTGGTTGGGGGATAGGCAGGGATTCATTGTGGTTATAACAGATAACCACTGTAGAAAAATTTCCTTACTCTTAGAGAAGACAGATGTTGAACTGAGGAGTGATGTTACCATAACGTTTGTAATTTATTTTCAAATAGTTCAAAAAAGTTTATATAAAAATAAAATAAATGTGGCAAATGATAATAATTGGTGAATAAAGATGAATACATGAATGTTTACTATCCTTTCAACTTTTGCAGCTTAGAAACTTTTCAGAATAATATGTTGAGTGTAAAAGGGGGGGAAGGAGGAAAGATCCATGGCTAGACAGACTAGTTGTGCCGATGATTTGCTGTGAGATAGCAGGGAAAACGACCCTCTGTGCCTTAGTTTCCTTCATGGTAAAATCACAAATAATCATTATATATACACTTCAAAAGGTTACTGTGAAGATTAAATTGTGTAAAGGACTTAGAATTAGGTCCAACATACAATAATAAGAATATAGCTATTATTCTTCATTATTAATACTAAAATTCTGATGTAATGTATCTTTTCTCAGGTTAACCAACTACTCTTGTGGTATATTCCAGGAAGATCCAACAAAGACAAAGAGAGGAAAGAGGTAATAAACCTTAAGAACTAAGAACCTAAATATACATCAGCAGAGGAATGTCTATATAGATTAAGGTACAGAAACAAAAGGAACACAATGTAACTTAAAAAAACAAAGAATATAGTAGCATATATTTTCCCATGGAATGATCCCAAGCACCTAATCAAATCCATTTTTTTGGTCATTATTTTTTTGCAGTGTAGAAAAAGTCAAGAAGGTATTATTCAAGAGCACATAACCTGAAAAAGGTAAAAATGCAGGCTGGAGTAATTAAGTGGCAGGCACAGAAAGCACTTTACAATCAGGTCCTAAGTACAAGAAACAACAACAAAAACAACAAAACCCAGAAGGCTTTAATAGGCATACATGTCATTTCCTCTAGTAAACTGATGGCAGTATACGTAGCTAGAATCCCCTTATTAGCATTAATGCCTACCTATAACAAATAACTCACTCCCACTTAAATCCCTCACCTTCATAAGAATTAGACATCCTACTGATCTGAGAAAATTTATGGTTTAAGAGAGATCTTCCATTTACAGTGCTAGCTAAGCCAATCTAATTCAGATGATAAATTATCTCCATAAGTTAACTTATGCTTGCACAGCATCTATATAGGGAAGCAACTACTATCTCTACTCATATACAGTCTATATGATTCAGGTAGGGCTTATTATCACACTCAACAGCAGGAGCAAGGACATGACACCAACACAGGTAGAGTACCCAATTCTTACAACCATTATACCTGATTTCAAGATGGACAACTAATTCAAAGTAGACCAAAAGAGTCAAACCAAGGACTTATGAGGAAAGATGTTTTTTTGAGGGTTATTGTGTGTTTCTATTTTGGTTTTAACTCCTGGAATTATTAACTATACAGTTCCCTTAAGTCTGAAACCTTGGGGGTCATTTTGCTTTGTAGAGGAAGTGTACCTGGGATCTCACAAGGCCAAAGCAGAAGGGAACAGCCAAAGAACAAAAACATTTGACTGCTTTGATTTTTGTTTCAGTATCCAAATTCAGCTGTCCTTGAAACTAGAACCACTTCTTAATTTCCCAGTTGTATACGCTAATACATTTCCTTACTTTAGAAACTACTTTGAGGGGCACCTCGGGAGCTCAGTCAGTTAAGTGTCCAACTCTTGATTTTGGCTCAGGTCATGATCTCATGGTTTGTGAGGTTCGCGAGATTGAGCCCCTGTTAGGGCAGAGCCTACTTGGGATTCTCTTTCCCCCCCTTCTCTGCCCCTCCCCAACGCGCATGTGCTCTCTCTCAAAATAAATAAACTTAAGAAAAAAAAACTACTTTGAGTTGTTTTTCATTTATGACCAGAAGAGTCCTGAATAATCTCAAAAAAATTTGGTGATGTTTTCATAAAGAACAAAACCAAATCCCAAACCAGCTGCACAAAAATCATTTCACCCAAAATGTTACTCTCATGTTTAGTAATGTCAGTTTTAGTGACCAGTAACTTGACACACAACTATATTAGCACGTTTAATGACGGTAGGAGGAATACAATTTAATTTTGTTACTCCAGGGTTATAAGAGGTTCCTGTTAAAGTCTACCTACTGGGATTACATTAGGAGGGATTCAGAAGAAAAGATCATATTTAATTCTCTCCTTTTGGGAAAAGATTAAATATACTTTATGAAGTATTTCAAACAGGCAATAATTTTCTAAAAATATTTTTCTCTAAAGTACCACACAAATGGTATTAAACAGTCACACTTGAACTATTTTGTAAATTTGCTACCTATAAAAAAGAAAAACTTGTTCTTACTGTTGACGTAGCTGGCGGCAGCTCTCAATATGAGTAGATGTATTTTGATGCTGAATCCAATCCTATTGTAAAAGGAGAAAAGTGCTGAAATTAGAATATTCCTCACACTGACTAATGAAATTAGGCTTTTAAAAATGACACAGGATACTTCTGTTTTTTTCAAAAATTAACAAATCTAATTATAAATAACATTTGACTACTCATTAGTATTTCACAAAAATAAAAGGCCTCTAAATAAAGGCACTCAATACCAGACCTCATTGATGCCATTTTGAAACATTTTAGTATAGAACACATTTAAAAAATCATACCCATGGACACTCATTTTGAAATCAAATATATACTTAAACTTGGGGAAAAAAAGCATTGGTCAGAAGTAATTCATCTCAAACATAAAAATACTCCAGAGAACACCAAAAACTCTATAATAAAACAGTATCTGAAATGGCATCTTCAAAACATAGTGTACACAACTTGTATCTCTAAATTCAAGCTAACAACATCAACAACAAAAACTCCTACCTCTTAGGCCAGTACCATTCCAAACAAGGTACCCACTATATTGACAAAGGATAAGATTAGTAAAAATATGAAAAACTGCTGATTAAATCTAATTTATTTTCAGGACTTAAGGGAAAATAACACTATTTCAAAGACACAGTATCCCTTACATATAGAGCTTTACAATGAACAAAATTCTCTCTTAATACATTACTTAATTTACAAATCTGCCCTAAAATTACATTCTATATCCATAAATAGTTCCTGGAAGATACATCTGATTAAAAAAAAAAAAACAAAAGACAATACACTTTTCAAAGACACAGTCCCCCAAGTGAAAGTTAAAAGCAACATTATTATCGAATGATTTATTGTTTCTCTAGCATTTGGACAAGCAAAAAACTTAGTAAACAGTTTTATACTTTAAAATGTTCCTTGAGGAAAATGTTATTCATATCCATTTCAAAAACATTTTAGTATGTCATTGCTACAAACTAGACGTTTCCACAGTTAAAACCACAGTTGACGCTAATTTTGGAATCTGCCTTGTCAAAAACTGTATGAACACAAGTGCATGCTATCTGCAATACGTAGCAACAGATTATGAAAAACCCTAAACTATTTCATTAAGCCATGGAACTCATTGTGGATTGCAAAAAAGAAATGTCTGCATATCCTGCTCAATGCTACAAAACAGAAACCACAAGTCTCTAGTACTCCTAAACCCATGTCTTTGACATTAACTGGACATTGTTTACATCAAACAGACACACTGGCAAGTAGTGGGTTGGGCATGATTTATTCAGACCACAAAGTGTTTTGTTTGAATAAGTTGCCATCATTTAACAATCCAGAGATTTTATCCCCAAATCCAGACTTACAGCTTTTCTTGAAAAAATACTAAATATGTATTCTGTACAGCAACTATCAGCTAATGCTGATGGCTGCCCTATTTAAGGCACACTCTCCAGTTTTACATATACATTCATATATACGTGTATCGATACATATACATATGCATATACATATACGTATATATGTGTGTATATATATACACACATATATACGTATATGTATATACACATACTCTCCCTCTCTCTCTTCTGTTTAACAGGCTCACTTCACTCACTGACATTACTTGCTTTAAGCTCAGTAAATATACCTATGCCACCCAAATTTCTAGACTCTCTAGTAAGGGTATCCAGATTAGATTAAGGGTCCAAAGCAGTACTACCTCTCCAGAGAAAAAGTGGTATCATCTACTAAGCAGGAAATATCGCAAGCACTGTAGACTTCGGTGGGTCCAGAATCAAACTGTGAAAATACCTACCCACGTAAGAGCTCACTCTACCCTCCAACTACCTCAAAAATCTTTTATGTCAATTAGTATTTTCTCAAACTGAATTATTTCAGTCTGAAAGACAGCTTCTAAACCAAGGATAGCCCAAAAGACGTAACTTCTAAACCAAGGACAGCTCCTCCTCTAACATCTGAAAACCAATTTAGAAAAATACATTTCACATTCCACTGTTGCCTTTTTCAGGCTATAGTTTTAAAGATTCAGCATGGGGAACATATTTGTCAAACGTTACTTTGCAAGAAAAAATTGCAATTGGTAATTTACATTTATTGGCTACATTATTTACAAGGT
This sequence comes from Prionailurus viverrinus, assembly GCF_022837055.1. Lineage (NCBI taxonomy): Eukaryota > Metazoa > Chordata > Mammalia > Carnivora > Felidae > Prionailurus > Prionailurus viverrinus. Next base: position 88,496,624 of record NC_062563.1, on the reverse strand, counting down.
CATTTACAAGGCAGAAAGATACATCACACAGAAACGAGAGGTAGTTTATACCATCTAAGTCCATGTTCACAAATCCCTATCATTTGATCATCCAGTGGTGAAGAATTCATTAGTTAGATCCATTATGCTGTTCTGTTAAAAATGTATGTGTTTTTTGTTTTGTTTTAAATGGTAATCTCTGTGAACTCTAAAGCATCACTAAATGATTTCTTTTCCTAAGTTTTACTTTTATCATATTCACCCAGACTTTCACCATCTTACACTTGAGGAACTAGGGAAGCCTCATATTCAGTGCCCTATCTTATGTCTTCTCATTCCTGTATACCCTACATACATCTGCCAGATTTATCTCTCTAAAATACACTTTGAACATGTCACTTTTCATATCAAGAACCTTAAATAGCTTCTTAGTGCCTCTCACCTCAAGTCTAAACACCTTAAGCTAAGTTTTTGAAGGCTCTTGGTACTTACTGTTGTTGCTGATGTCTGAAATGTCATCCATCTTCCCCTAGGTATATTTGAAGCCTACTCATCATTCAAGACCCATATTTAATCTACTCCATGAAGTCTTCCCTCCCCGATACTTCTAGTCCAGACAGACTCAATGCAGTTAGTCACTGTCACTCAATCTCCTCCAACTAGACTACAGAAGTCTTTTGATGTCAGAAAGTACATTTATACTTTTTTTTCTTTTGTTTTCTCTTTATCTATATAAGAGATGGTAACTAAACTTACTATAAGAAATATGGAACATATCATGAATTTGCATGTCATCCTTGCACAGGGGCAATGCTAATCTCTGTATCATTCCAATTTTAGTATATGTGTTGCCCAAGTGAGCACTATTTATACTTCTTTTTAATTATATGCTGTTAAATACACAAAAGGTATTGATAAATTTTTAACACTGGCCTGAATGGATATAAGCCTAAATTCCATACAGAAATATTAAATCTCTCACCCCTACAGCATACCCAAACAAGTCAAATACAATCACCGAACCATTTGTTGACCTCTAATTTTTTAAATTCCTTAGATATGTTATTTTTCTCTTCAATGAGACTGTTTAAACTGCTTAAGACCAACATCTTCATTTTATATGGTTCTCATTTCTGCCTAGCATCTAATATAGTCATGTACAAAACTGATAATCAGTAAACACCTACTGAATAAACATATACCTTTTCCATTCTACAAAATAAATATTAAAACTTTAAGGGGCACCTGGGTGGCTCAGTCGGTTGAGTGTCTGACTTTGGCTCAAGTCATGACCTTATGGCTCATGAGTTCGAGCCCCATGTCAGGCTCTGTGCTGACAGCTCAGAGCCTGAAGCCTACTTTGGATTCTGTGTCTCCCTCTTTCTCTGCCCCTCCCCAGCTCACACTCCCTCAAAAATAAACATTAAAAAAAATTAAAACCTTAAGTTCTTGATTTTAAAGATACCTTTCTTGGATTCATCATAACTAATTAAAAGTTCAAATGGAATACAGAAAGCCTATTTATTACTCAACTCAGGGCTTAGGACTGCTTAAAAACTGTAAGAACGATGAATTATTCTGAAATTTTTTAAGACTTGGCTATCTCCCTTGATAGGGAAGGCAACTATTATTTATTTAGAACTCAGCAAATCTGACTAAAATGCGGGAAAATGCTGCTTTCCTTTGCTGGAGTTAACAAAATCATCAGCTGAAATCTGGTAAATGGGTATTACAAAGACAGTAAAAGGGCAGTACTGGAAGGAGAAAAAAACAAGACAATTAACACCTACAGGTTTTTAAGCCTATTCGTAGTATACTACCAATTATATGCCCTTGAATCAAACTTTATTCCTGTGGGAAGTACAATTCCTTCCTGACCATTTGTAATATAAATCTATAAATCACATTAGTAAACAGAAGAAACACTGATTTCCAAACATGTATCAGTAAATAAAACATACTGGGAAATTCCTATACAAATCCAACAATTACAGTTGACCCCTGAACAGACACAGGTTTAAAGTGCACAGGTCCACATGGATTTTTACAGTACAGATATATTTTCTCTTATGGTTTTCTTAATACCATTTATTCTCTAGAAGTATTACTTATTATTGTAAGAATACAGTATATAATACATTTAACACACAAAACGTATTAACCAACTATTTGTTTGTCAGTAAGGCTTCTAGTCAACAGTAGGCTGTAGTTTAGGGAGTCAAAAGTTATACCTGGACTTTCAACTGCACAGGAGTTGGCATCTCCAAACCCCAAGTTGTTCAAGAGTCAACTGTACTATCAAACAGTACATTCTACATTACTCTTCAACACCTCTATAAAATACTTCCTTCTAACTATACTTCCCATGAAGGTACCTAAGGCCTTTTTAAAGATTTTTTTCTCTCTAAATGTCTACCATTTTACACTATTCTCTAGCCCACAGCTGGTCCCCAAATAAATACTCTTTTTTTCCCCAAACAATTCCTCTTGACTCAATTTTGCTATGGATTAAGTCATTTTAGAAAGCTCCTCATGAAACATTAGAAGTCCTTGTCTAGCTAGAGTCAGAAAATACTTAAATCAGCATTAACTGTCTTTTAGCCCAAGACAGGTAGACACATGCAAGGCTACAATATACTATCTCTTAGAAGTATGCAGTACAAGTTTTTTATTCCATTTTTAAAATATTTTTATAGTAACAGATTCTATTTAGACAAAGTTCACTCATGTGGAATTGTTTTATAAGTATACAATTTATGTTATATAAATTTTATGTTGAATGGATTTTCTAGGAGAACTAATCAGAAGTTCAAAGTAAATGACAAACTATGTGGTATGCCCAGACACAGGAATACAGAAGGTCTAACACTCAATTCAGTACTTAGGCCAGGGCTACTTAGATTACAACTAAGTGGTGATGTTGCAATCAATTATTTCTGCCATTTCCTCAATGCCTAGTTAACACCAGCATAAATATGAAAATTCAGAGGAAATTTGGGCGCTGAGTATCATTATACAGTGATCTTTAAAAACACTCACCTTCAAATGACTACATTCTACGTTACACAGAGAACACAAATGTGGAAATATTCTTGGAGACGCTGCATAATAATCATTCATCATAGAGGGAGTTGGAAGTCTCTTCATCTTCTGGGCATCAGCATGTGAAAACTTTGGTAACCATGATGCTTTCACAATCCCAAAGGGAGACTGAATGGGAATGTCAGCCTCTGACTGGTAATTCTTTTTACTTCCTCCTGATCCATGTACGTTAGATGAATTAATCACAGGTTCATGTGGGATCCGCTCTTGTTGGCTTACAGCTGAAATTAATTCTGACGAAAAAGGTTGCTGGCTCATTGATGGAGGAATAAGAGACTGATTCATTGTCTGGTTAACTGTTTGGCTAATGGATTGACTGACGGATTTTACAGGTTCAAGGACTGACTGTCCTGAAATGTGTAAGCCTGACATCTTAGTTCCACTCTCAACTGGGAAAAAGGACTGATTATTAGAGGACTCACTGGGGAAGTCCATCTGTCGAAACACATCTTCAACAGGAAACATAGAATTACATATCACATTTGGAGTGGGAACAGATGCAGAAATGCTCTGCTGTGACCGAAATTCATTCTTGACCTCATCTGTTGGAATTTCAGGATCATAAATACGTACTTCAAGTGGATCTTCTGTGTAGCCATATTTGCTTGCATGCCCATAATCAATCACATTACTCGAAACTGCCTCATTACCAAGTGTTTCTTTACTTCTGCTCTGAGAAGGTAAATTAGGTAATCGGCGCCCCATTTTACGCATCCTTATATCCCTCAAGATTAATGGCATATTTTCAGGAGTTAGCTGTTCATCAGGATAGCGACTGAGTTCTTCTAAGTCTTCATTAGATAATCCAAAACTTGCTAAGATACTTGAGGCACTCTCTTTTGTATAGCGGCTCTGTACTTGAGGACTCTGTTCTGTAACCTGTGTTATAGAACTCTGTTTCACTCCCACTGATGCAGATATATGAGGCTCATCATCCCACCGGCTACCATGAGGCTTCCCCTTCTTTTGTTGTGCTTCATGAAAATCCAATTTTTCTTTGGTCAATCTTGGATCAGTTCGATGCTGAGTTACCTGAACATTCATTCTCTGTGGTCCCATGTTCTGATAAGATTCATGGCCAGCAAATCTGTGTGGAATTCCACGAGCTCTCCCTGCTGGGTAAAATCTTGGAAGACCCATGGATCCAGGCCTCATAAATGGTCCTGGAGGCCTCATCCCAGAAGGGTTAGGTGCTCGTGGCCTCTGAAGTGGAAAGTTTCCTCGAGGATTAAACCTGGGTCTCGACATGGCTATTTTCAAGAAAGCCTGATTTAATAAAGTATAAGGTGGTGTTGAACTATGTGAGGCAACGGCATTCAGCTGCTGAAGCGCCAATTGAGTCTTAATCTGAGCAAAGTGCAAAGGAGATGGGCCCAACAGAAGTGGGTTTGCAATGCCCAGGTTCAAGGAATTCACAAGTGGTGCGAAATTTTCCAAGAATAACACAAAGCTGAAAGTTAAAACACAAATATTAGATCATTTTAACTCAAACTACTTCATGAAGTGGGTTCTACAGCCAGTGTAAAACATTTTGAAACAAAGCCATGAAACCATTCTCCATTTCATATACTTTTAGAGTGTTTATGAGAATTGTTAACTTTCCCAAAAAGATTCTCTTCTTTTCTTTCCCGAATCCAGAACACAAACCCCAAAACTCAAGCCAGAGTTCATGTACAAAGTGTTGCACTGGGTGCTGTCCTAGGTGCTGAGCAGTAATTACAACTCCTTTTAAATAATCTTGAAAAATATTGGGGATTTATTTCACACTTTGTTACTGGAAAAAAAAGATAAAGGCATTAAAATACTGGAAATACACATACACTTTATGTGTATGTTATGTAGAAACCAGGAAAACAGAAACTGTAAGCCTAAAATTTTACAAGACCCATTTCTCTAAGACACAGTCTTCCCTGGAATAACATCTTACAAATTTCATATAGCAATTAGACTATGCTTAAGTTCTGTAGTTAAATAGGTGTTTCTTTTAAGATGAAAACTTGCCACCAATAACTCGACTAGAGTCTGACAAGAGTGCAGTAGCGTGGAATTGATTATAACAGACAACATAACAGGTAGCACGACCACGTTATATTTCTCTCAGATTCCCTCCACAACGTGAGGCATAGAGGCAAATATATACAGATAATAGCAATGGCTAACTTTATACTGTTCATATGCCAGTAACTGTTCGAAGTGCTTCACAGGGATTGATTCATTGAATTCTCACAACAGCCCCTTGAAATATGTAGTTTCACAGACAATGATACTAAAGCACAGAGAAGTTAAATAACTTGCACAGGTAATAAGCAACCAGCCTCAGATTTGCACTCAAGGTGCATATTAGCCCCATAATGCATGCTCCTAACCAATAAGAGATGTGAGCAAAATATCTTGCAGTTCCCAGGCACTCTATTAAACTGATTGCTGTCCAGCCATCAGAGCACAGCACAACGCATTCCAAGCTGATTCTCATAGAAACACTTTAGCTATCATTCAGGACCAAGGTCAGCAGCCACCGAGCTTGACTTTCCTCTGCCAGTTTAAAAAAAAACAAAACAGATTGTTTTCCATTAGGTCCCTACTTTTATACCTGATAGAAATGCAAGGTGGGAAACATGAGGTCTCCAGGCATCTACACCTACAATGAAAATCCACACTATAGATCCTATTTGAAGATCACCACTTTCTAGGGACACCTGGGTGGCTCACTTGGTTATTAAGCCTCTGACAGCTCAGGTCATGATCTTGCAGTATGTGAGTTCGAGTCCTGCGTTGGGCTCTGTGCTGACAGCTCAGAGCCTGGAGCCTGCTTTGGATTCTGTGTATCCCTCTCTCTCTCAAAAATAAATTTAAAAAACCTTTTAAAATTAATAAAATAAAAGATGTTATGAAGATCATCACTTTCTGGTTCAAGCTACAACTTCATCGATAATTCCACTATACCCTTTCATTTATACATAATGTTAGTGAAATGTTAATTAAGCTAAGAAATGGGCTTTATCCGGTTAACACACTCCCTTCCAACCATCTCTTCCAATCAAAACAAAACAACTCTGCACGAGACCTGACTTACTTGATTTTACTCATCCTTCAAGGTCAGCCTCCATTAAACCTTTCTTGATCACCAAGGCCCAGAGTGAGTATTCCAACAAACTATTGTTTGTTGCTTGTACCATTTGGGACTCCTCCATTTTACTATGCTTTTGCGTTTGTCTGTGTTGTCTTTTTCAACTATCAACCATTAATTAAAAGTATATATTTATTGAGGCACCTGAGTGGCTCTGTCAGTTAAGCATCTGACTTCACTCAGGTCATGATCTTGCAGTTTGTGAGTTGGAGCCCTGCATCGGCACTCTGCTGTCAGTACAGAGCCAGCTTCAAGCCTGTCTTCCTCTCTCTGCCCTTCCTCTGCCTTGCAAATGCTCACGCACGTTCTCTCGCTCTCAAATAAACATTAAAAAACTTTTTAAAGCATGTTTATTTTCCAAGCATATAACCCTACTCCTACTTAAAATACCATCAACTATTTGTTAAGCTGTTTGATCACATCCAAAGTCCTTATTATTAACAGACATAGATTATTTTCAAATTAGGATGAAACACAACACTACAACAAAAATTACACAGGCTTCTAATTCAACAGATACAAGCAGCAGACAGAAGTTTACTAAAACAATGATACCCAATTCTCTGTGAATAATGTTCATTTGTAATAAACTCCAGGTCTTTTTAAACAAATCATATTAAACTGTGTCTACTTTCTACAAAATAGAAATATTTCCAAGAACAATGTTCTCTTACATAAGCAGTTTGTCATCTAGTTACTCGAACTCTTTCAGCACCATTTTCCTTATTAACCGGTTAAGACTCCTCTCACAACTTTAGGAACACAAATTATCCCAAATATTGTTTCTCCCCCATAAGAAAACCAAAAAGGAACACATTTCAATCAGTCATCTAATTATCTCATGATTTAGAGGTATCTATTAAAAACTTACCTATTTCCTAAGTGCCTAGCACTGCCTTACACTGATACATGTATACATTTACAGAATGCAAGACAGCAAACATTCACAAACTGTATTCTGCAGAAATTACTATCCCGTAAGATTGTAGGACTTCGCAAACAAGTTCCAAACAAAGTCCCTGGTCAAGAAAGTCCGAAATGCATGCACTAGTTACTCTTCCTAGAGGGACATGATGCCTACTATATATTGAATTAAAAGGCTCTGAGATGCCCTGTTGTTTATCAAAAACTTTTCATTTTGTGCTTCCTCAACTTGAGTTTTCTTCATGCATATACCCAGAGGTGATATTTGAAATATTTAGTAATTGCTAACAAGCAATGAGTAACAAGTACAGTAAATTGTGACTTATAGTATGCAGCCAGGTTCCTGTGCCCCTCCCCTTCCTCCACCCTCCTTAAGCTTTTAGTTGCTGTAGCACAAAGCGGGGCGGGGGGAGGGGGGTTTGAGAGAGGGGGGCAGTCCTCAGGGAGGAACTAAAAGAGTGGGGGAAATGGAGGTCCACCCTTGGGATAGCAGCTACTTACTGGTATAATTATTTCCGTGTTTAAACAACTGGCATATCTGCATCAGTGTAGTAGTCATGAATATCAGTCCGGAAACATTCAATATTCACAAAACAATGTGCAATATACACAAAGATAAAAATAAAAAGGCCTTTTCCTAATTTAAATTTAAATTCTCAGTAAGCAGAGGTTTGGCTTGTTTCCATTTAGGAGCCTTAAAACACACACACACACACACACACACACACACACACACACACACACACACACACACACACACTAGACCTGCTATACACAGTTAATCCCAATGTGAAATCTAATATAAGATATAGTAATAAATTAACAGCCCTGGTTCTCCCAAAGAGACTGTTCTCCCTTCTCTCTTGATAAGACAAATGAGGGTCTTGTTTAGTCATAGTTATTTATTTTGCATTCTGATTCCTGGAGTTGCTGATGGCTTGAGGTAAGAAAGTTTCTCTCCTGTATGATTATCCCAGAAAATCCGTCATTATAAGCAAATGTCACTCTTTCAATAGGTCTCTTCAACTAACCTCCTTCCTAAGAACAAATTTAATCCTTCTGAACTTGAAGCCAATACTTCTTTTATACCAAGACTCCTTCTGAATTTCAGACCTGGTCTAAATCTAGTGTGTTTTCATCTTAGTTTGCATTTAGTAACATTTTCAGACAGTAATCCACTAATGTAAAATCATCAAACACCTTAGGCTACCATTAACCAACTGAGCCACCCAGGTGCCCCACATATCTTCAATAGTTAAAAAAAATTTTAAGTAACCTTTTATTTTCTCTGTAAATGAAATTTAAGGAGTATATTTGTATTTCATTTGCTTAATTTTTTATAAATATAAGTGCATTTTTAATCATTTAGGAAAGTTATTGTTTAATCTTCTCTTAAAACTATCACTCACATTCACTGCAAATAAAATGTTATGACCAAAAAGGCTCTTGTATTTATAGTTTAAGCTTTCTACTTATAAGGTATTATAAACTTCCTTTTGGCAATTATAGAATTCTCAAGCCTCATTTCTTCAACTCTAATTTAAGGACAGGCAAGCTCTACCAATCATCATCCTTTTCTTTGCTGCTTAACTTTCTCCCCTTCATTTTGTTTAAACTTCAGCCCTACCAATGATGCCTCAAGGTACAACTACTTAAGGCAAATGCTAACAACAAAATGAAGCACAGGAATTTACCATCTTCAACAGATTCAGGAGGATAAAATTCCAAAATCAACTATCAGACCATTTGAGATATCTAAAAAAAAAAAAAGCTAGGTACTCCTAAAAAACTTAGAGAAACTGTCTTCTTAGCAATAAATACATCAGAGTAACTCCAAATCCAACTGTTACTCATCCACTTGACTAATACTTTGACAATGCTGGTCTAGGTAAGGAAGTAGCAAGGCTATTAAGCCAGAAATGATCCCTTTCTTCATAAAGCTAACACTCAGTTTTTAAGATGGAGTTAACGTTTCCTAAGAATTAGAGAAACCAAAATGATAAAATATAGTTAGGGGCGCCTAGGTGGCTCAGGTCATGATTTCATGGATTTAAGCCCCGCATCAGGCTCTGTGCTGACCAGCTCAGAGCCTGGAGCCTGCTTTGGATTCTGTGTCTCCCTCTCTCTCTCTGCCCTTCCCCCACGTGCTCTAAGATAAACATTAAAACATTTTTTTAAAAAACATTAAAAAATACAGTTAAAAATCTGGAAGTTTCCCTTTTCACACCTCTGCAGTTAAAAGGGTTTGCAGAGACTGGAAACTGGTTGAATAAACTATGTATATTCATATTTTGCAGCTGTAAAAAGGAATGATATTAAACATCCTTGGTAGGGCATACCCTACAGATATGAACTAGTAGATACAAAACCCTTCAAGATGTTTTTTGTTTTTTTTTTTAATATTTTTGAGAGAGACAGAGACAGAGAGACGGGGGTGGGGGGAGAGGCAGAGAGAGGGAGACAGAATCTGAGGTAGGTTCCAGACTCCCAGCTGCAGGGCTCAAACTCACAAACCGCGAGATCATGACCTGAGCTGAAGTCTGACACTTAACCCACTGAGCCACCCACACACCCGTTTTAATTTTTTAAATTGGTATATGGACAAAACATAAAATGTTAAAAGTAAAACACTTGTATAATAGTATTACATGTATAAATATGTAGTATTACCATCGCATCTGTCTGAAGTCAAACTGGTCTGTAACCCAAAAACAGGAAATGTAAGAAAATCCTTGTTCTCCAAATCTGCTATTAGAAGTAAAGAAACTCAAGTGGTTTCACCAACAATGGAATTCACTGATTTGACAGTACTTTGTAAGTTTTGGGACTACCATAGAATTTATACAAAGTAACAAGTGATACCCCAAAACTCAGAACAAATGCCTGACATAATATAAACTCTATTAACCATAACTATTAGAGAATATGCCATTTTCTGGGTAACTGAACTCTAGCCATAAACAGGTTTGTTCACCTACTGTAATTTATGGATAGTCAATTTATGAAATCATTAAACTAACTTAGAAGAACTTGAGTTAAGATCTGAGTTCTTGGGGTGCCCAGGTGGCTCAGGTGGTTAAGTGACTTTGGCTCAAGTCATGATCTTGCAATTTGTGAGTTTAAGCCCCGCGTTGGACTCTGTGCTGACAGCTCAGAGCCTGGAGCCTCCTTCTGATTCTGTGTCTCCCTCTCCTCCTTGTGCTCTGTCTCTCTCAAAAATGAATAAACATTAAAAAAAATTTTTTTTAAAGATCTGAGTTCTTAATTATTAACACTCCTTTGAAAAAATTGCAATTAAATATAAATTCTTTAAAGTAAGTTTTATTCCTGATTATATAAGTAACATGCTTTTTATAGAAAACAAAAAGTAGCAAATTAAATCCTTACCAATAAGACCGTCATGTAGAATGAATTCGTATTTTGATATAATTTCTTTCAAGTTTGTGTATGTAAATACAAGCATGGATAAGAAGGGGAGGAAAGTACACCAAACTTTACTGTATGAAACTAGAACTATACTATTTTCAATTAACTCTTATTTTCCTATATTTAATATTTTTTCAAAACCAGGATATTTATTGGTCACAAAACAATCTGAACTCCCGAAAAAATTCTATTGTGACAAGTAGCAGGTAACTCTTTTCTATGCCCTTTTAAGAACTGAAACCTGCCACTCTGACACAACAAATATTCAACTAAATGTCAAACATAAAAATTCTTTTAGAAACATTTGAGCCTAAATGTCCATCAACTGATGAATGGATAAAGAAATTGTGGTTTATATACACAATGGAATACTACGTGGCAATGAGAAAGAATGAAATATGGCCTGTTGTAGCAACATGGATGGAACTGGAGAGTGTTATGCTAAGTGAAATACATCATACAGAGAAACACAGATACCATGTTTTCACTCTTATGTGGATCCTGAGAAACTTAACAGAAGACCATGAGGGAGGGGAAGGAAAAAAAAAAGGTTAGAGAGGGAGGGAGCCAAAACATAAGAGACTCTTAAAAACTGAGAACAAACTGAGGGTTGATGGGGGGTGGGGTGGAGGGTGGGTGATGGACACTGAAGAGGGCACCTATTGGGATGAGCACTGGATGTTGTATGGAAACCAATTTGACAATTTCATATTAAAAAAAAAAGAAAAGAAACATTTAATAGGAACTGAGTTCTCAAGGCAGGCATGAAGAAATGGCTTGATGGATTAAAAAGATATTGCCACTAGATCCCATAAGGTCTGAGATGTCCATTACCAAGGACAATCAAGAACTACCTATTATTCTAATGTAATCTTTCATAAGAAAGGGAATCCTTTATTTTCTTTATGGATATCGGTAAAGAAATCAGAAATCCAGAAATCTAAAAGCATCATCAAAAATTAGTCAGGGGGCACCTGGGTGGTTGGTTAAGAGTCTGACTTTTGATTTTGGCTCAGGTCATGATATCGAGGTTCATGAAATTGAGCTCCACATCTGGCTCTGGGCTGATAGTGCAGAGCCTGCTTGGGATTCTCTCTCCCCTTCTCTCTGCGCCTCTTAAAATAAATAAACGTTAAAAAAAGAATTAGTCAGCCACATCATAATGATTACACTAGATTCATAATGAAAAATGCACATCAAACCCCAAACTTGAACTTTATACTACTTCAGTTTACAAAACACTTTTAATATTCATTATCTCACTGGAGCCTCACAACAACCCTGTGAGCAAGGGGATACCAGTTTTTACAGATTAAGTAAAGCCTCAGAACTAAGTTGCAAGATCATAACTAGAACCTATAATTCCTCTCAGTATCTTTCCATGTAAAATGTAAATTTTATAGCTTTGCTTTTTCTAACTATACAAAAGTAGTAAGTGTTCATTATCACCCCCCAATAAAGAAAAATCACCCTCATTACATTCAGAAAAAAGTTTTCTACAATCTCTTTTTGTTCATTTTAGTATTCTATAATCTTTACATAAAGTTTATATAAACTACCATTATTTTCCTAGATATATATACCCACACACCTCATTTGGTATTATTTTGTTAGAGTGATGGTCTCACAACATATAAATCCACTTTCACACCTGAGAATACAGGTATTACACTGGTCAGTTAACACAGCAGGGAGTACGTGTCATTCTATGCTTTCCTCAGTTTAAATGTCAATCAGCTAATCTCTTCTGGCATACATACGGATCCACTCAGCCTCTTTTCTACCATTTTCTGTCCCTTCCTGTCTCACAAAAGATATGCAAGTCATAACTCCAAAGGTGCCACAAGTGTGAATAGAGAGTATCCCTCGAAATTAAAATGCCACAATGAGGTACCTCAAGGAAACTCAAAGAAACAGAATGAGTAGACAATTAGAAACATTATTTGGTATCATGGAGGGCATCACAAACTTCACTGCCACTTGAAAGGAGTGATAAACCTCATGATTCCATATTTGAAAAAAAATGGAAGCTCAACCTGCTAACGTACAATGCTAGGAACAGATCACCACAAGAACCAAGTATTAATCACCTCATATAGCAATGATTCAATAGTTACTATTTCCAGGAAAACGACTTTTTGCTAAACAGGATGAATATAATTAGATATACTTTTTGAAGCACTGCATACATAAATGGGTGAAGACAACACTGTATTCACAGTAAATGATGCCTCCCTGACATGTGCATTGGTGGGCCTGCTTACCTTGCTAGCTAGCATCAACAAATGTAATTCATTAGCCCAAGAGAAACCTCCTGACCCAAGCTGGAATCAAGAAATCTTTCCTGGAATTGTTTTTAGAACTAGAATGAGGGGCACCTGGGTGTCTCAGTCAATTGAGAGTCTGACTCTTGATTTCAGCTCAGATCATGATCCTAGGGTGGTGGGATGGAACCCTGCATCAGGCTCTGTGTGGAGTGTGGAGCCTGCTTAAGATTCTCTCTCCCTCTGCCCCTCTCCCCCACTCTCGCTATAAATAAATAAATAAATAAATAAATAAATAAATAAATAAATAAATAAATGTAAAATACAATACAATACAATAAAACAAAACTAGAAATGAGGAAAGTAGTGGATGTTGATAAATTTCGATAAATTTCAAATGCTACTACGGGGGCGCCTGGGTGGCTCAGTCGGTTAAGCATCCGACTTCGGCTCAGGTCACGATCTCGCGGTCTGTGAGTTCAAGCCCGCGTCGGGCTCTGTGCTGACCACTCAGAGCCAGGAGCCTGTTTCAGATTCTGTGTCTCCCTCTCTCTCTGCCCCTCCCCCATTCATGCTCTGTCTCTCTCTGTCTCAAAAATAAATAAACGTTAAAAAAATTAAAAACAAAAAACAAATGCTACTACGGGCACCTGGGTGACTCATTGGGCTAAGCATCCAGCTCTTGATTTCAGCTCAGGTCATGATCTCACAGTTGTGAGACTGAGCGCAGTGCCTGCCTGTGATTTTCTCTCTCTCCCTCCCTCTCTCTTCCCCTCCCCTGCACGTGCTCTTTCTCTCTCCCTCTCTCAAAATAAATGAATAAACATTTTTTTTAACTCAAATGCATATATTACTGCCTTAGTGAGAAAGCACAAGCACTGAAACAAAATAAAGCCCATATAACAGAGGCCAGCAGGACCAAGAGGTAAATACAATATTGAAGACATTCACTACCCAGATGCAATTGTTCTGAGGCATAACCTGCCCTCCCTGCCACTATGCTGTTCGTTTTCATGAAGTATACTAGCCAAAGGGTACATCTCTGTCTAACAGGGTTTCCAAAATCTTCAATTAAGCATACCTAAACTATTTGGTCAAATGCCTAAGCATGTTAACAGTCAACATTAAAAAAAAAAATTAAAACAAGGATGGAAGAAGGGAAAAAATCTAAAACTGAAAGCGAACTAATACATTTTTCAAATGAATACCGTAAGCCACTGTGGAATAAAAATTAACTCAAGTAATTTATGAACACACTATTAAATATGTATATCGTCGGTTTGAGAGTAGCTAAGAGAAAGGGAAGAACTACAAATTCTTACTCTTTTTAGTAGTTTGTTTTGGGATTTTTCCTTGGTAGTGACATCAGTGAAGTAATTCTTCAATTACTTTAGATATATCATAGGATGAAACAAAAAAGTAAATGTTTTGATAGTGCTGAGAACCAGGGCTTTCACTGTGCAAGACAAGATACATAAATATGAAATGAGGAAAAACAAGAAAAAAACTGGGCAATAAATTATAAACCACTGAAAAAAACAAGAATCCATAACTCCATACCAATCAATGCAAATGTAGAGGGACTGCTGACTTGAAAATTCATTTTATAACTATATTGGTAAAGATTGGTTCAGACAAGAATCACCTACGCATGTTAAATCCAGAGGGAAATTCTGCTAAGTAGGACATTTACATATTCTTAAAATGCGTCTTCACAAATTAATTAGTTCAAGGGGGGGAGGAGTCAAACATTTTGACTGAATATATGATCAAACAATATTATCATCCATGGCAGACAGATGGACATCATGTACCTCCAGATTTGACACCATGGGGACACAGCATCACTTAGGCGATTTTTCTGGCCAGGGACACATAATCTCAATCTAATCAAGAGGAAACATCAGACAAATCCAAAATGAGAAATGTTCTATTAAAAAGAAAAAAAAGGGGCGCCTGGGTGGCTCAGTTGGTTGAGTGTCCAACTTCAGCTCAGGTCGTGATCTCGCGGTGAGTTCAAGCCCAGCGTCAGGCTCTGTGCTGACAGCTCAGAGCCTGGAGCCTGCTTTGGATTCTGTGTCTCCCTCTCTTTCTGCCCCTCCCCCGCTCATGCTCGGTCTCTCTGTCATAAACATTAAAAAAAAATTTTTTTAAAGTAAAAAGAACAGAAAAAGAAACTATATTTTTCAAGCAAGCTATATTTTTCAGAAACGTCAACTTCACAGAATACAAAGAAAGGCTATGGAAATGTTCCAGAGTAAAAAAGACTAAAGGACATGACAATTAAATGCAATCATCTGATTCTAGACTGGTCCTGTATTGGAGAGGGGGAAAAAAAAAACTGCTATCAAGAACACTATTGGGCCAACTGACAAAATCAGAAGATGGTAGACTAAAGAATTTTATCAATATTAAATTGAGGTGGATTACTATGACTAATAGTTCAAAAGAAACAGTAGAGGAAATAGCAATAGCAAAAGAAAACAACCTGTTCTTAGGAAATAAACTAAGGTAAAGGAGTACACTATATGCAACTTACTCTCAAACCAAACAGTTCAGGAAAAAAAATCACCATGTATGTATGTGTACAATAGAAGGGAAAGAGCGTTGGTGGTATAGTGGTAAGCATAGCTGCCTTCCAACAGAAGGGAAAGAAGGGACAGGAAGTAAGGAGAGACAGGAATTTCTGTCAGAGATTTAATTCATTCAATAAGTTAATGACCCAATCTTTTAAGTCTAACACCAGACTATCTAAGGACTATCTCCTTAATCATATACCAAGAAAAAAACCCATAAGCAAGTAAGGCAACAAGCAGAAAACAAGCAAAACATGTAACACGATAAAAGAGCATCAACCCTAAACACATTTTTGTTTTTCTTTTTCTGCATCATGCTCACTCCCTATTGACTATTAGTCAGCCTATTATGCAATTCATAATAATCTCATCTTTGGGGACATTTCAACTAATCTGAAGATATCCACCCTGCTAGGAGGGGTTCCAGTGAATTACTTCATACAAAATTGGTTAACTCCCATAAGTAAAATTTAACACTAATGTAACATAGTGTTTTTTAAAAACTTAAACTCAATGTATTAATTCTGGTCCTGTTGAGTGCTAAAAATGTGACCCTCAGCAATCTGGTTAACTCAAGCCTCAGTTTCATCATGTGAAAAATAGGAATAAAAACAATACCACTTCAGAATGGTGATGTGACAATTTATACCTCCTGGCGAAATTACACCTTCTGACTCACAGTAGGTACTCAAAAAATGTTAAGATAGCAAACAAAATGCTTTACTTAAGAAATCGGTAGATTGCTTGGGGCGCCTGGGTGGCTCAGTCGGTTGAGGATCTGACTTTGGCTCAGGTCATGATCTCATGGTCTGTGAGTTCAAGCCCCATGTCCAGCTCTGCTCTGACAGCTCAGAGCTAGGTGCCTGCTTCAGATTCTATGTCTCCCTCTCTCTCTGCTCTTCCCCCACTCATGCTCTGTCTCTCTCCCTCTTTCAAAAATAAACATTAAAAAAATTAAAACAAAAAAAAGAAATAGGTAAATCCCTGTTTCTTTTATTAAGACTTGGGTAACTTATGAAAATTTCAATACAGTAGTTGAAATAGAAACGATACACTGTGTATATAGTGTATGTATATGTATATATACACCACGAGTATGGTGTATGAAGTAATTGGGGAAATCTGAATACTATCTGACATTAAGAAATTGTTACTTTAGAAGCAATAAATATGCTTTTCTCTAAGCATTTTAAAGAAAAACTTTGAACTATAAACTGATGAATGACATGGAATTTGCTTAAAAATAATAGGGTAGAGGGGTGCCTGGGTGGTTCAGTAGGTTAAGTGCCTGATTTCGGCTCAGGTCACGATCTCATGGTTCCTGAGTTTGAGCCCCACATCAAGCTCTGTGGTGGTGGCTCGGAGCCTGGAGCCTGTTTCGTTTCTGTGTCTCCCTCTCTCTCTGCCCCTCACCGACTCATGCTCGGTCGGTCTCTCTCTCTCTCGCGCTCAAAAATAAACAAACATTAAAAATTTTTTTTTAATTCTTTTAAAAAAAACAGTAATAGGGTGGAAGGTAGAGACATGATTGAGCATTAGCTTGCAATTATTGAAGATGGGTACACGGGTGAATCATTACATAATACTCTCTCTTATACATGTTTGAAATTTTCCACAATAAAAAGTTTTCTAAACAAAGGGAAGAAATTCAAAGGAAAATGAAGTTGGCAACATTCACTCAACAACAAGACAATAAGGATATTAGCTCAAAGTTTAATAAAATGAAGACTGTGGAAATCAGGTAGGAAAAAAATGTAAAAACTTAAAAGACTCGAACAATAATTATTTTGATATTTAAGGAGTTCAAGAGTTGAAAATAACCCAAAATGTATGTGCCCAAGGTAATCATGAATATCAAAACATGTGTACCTTAAAACTCTCCTGTACTCCCTGAACTTTCTTCTCATTACAAAATTCTTGTTCTTGACCCTCACTGATCATTATTATAGCTATGTTTTATTTCTACACCTCACCTTCTTCCTTTCCATTACTGTCGTATCTTTCATATACCTATTGTCCATTTTCATTCTCAGCCACAAATTTCAGACTACAGTAAACAAAGTTGAAGTAATAAAAAAGTAAAGTTGAATACAAACAGGGGCTTATTGGCTTTGACCACAAACAATTACTTTCAACGTGCAGGAGGTCGAAACCACTACATGTCAACATTCAGTAGCTGCTCTTTCCTTGCAAAACAGTCCAAACAGCCCAAACTATGTCACTGGGTACTCATACTGGAAGCACTAATTCTTAGTATCTAAAGCATGTTATGAAGAATTTGGACAGATTTATTCAAACTTTCACTGGTACACATTAAGTCAAGTCATGTTAGAAAGAACACAATTTGGACTCCAAAGGCTCAGGATCTTACCCAGGCTCTAGCGAGTACCAGCTGAGTTCATTCACTCAACACATGAGTACTGAATACATACCAGTCACTGGGACAGATACGAAGATAAACAATCAACAATATAAGTGGTTACAAGAGAGGCATATATAAAATTTATAGATACACCAAATATTTTAATGAAAGATTAGCTGATTTTTCAGCTCCAAAATTCTATCAATTTAATCTGAATTCTTTTAAGCCTCTTTTTAACTAAAAGGGAATATCCCAGGAAACAATCTTCAAACAAAAGATGCTTCCTTAAGACTGAAAAACTTGTAATAAAAGTAACAGCTAACGATCTCACTCAATTCTCACAACAATCCCAAGCAGGAAGTAGTATTATCACCATTTTACAGATAAGAAAACAAAAGTTAAGTAAGACTAAAATAACTTATCCAAAATCTTACACATACAGTAAGAAAAAAACAGGGATTTGAATCCAGATCTGATTCCAAAGCCTATTCTCTTTTCACTAAATTATCTCTCATTTTCTTTCACTACATAAAAAGAAAATTTCCAGAGATCACCTCTGAAAAGCTCCCAAGAGAAAATCTTTAGGACAGCCCTGAAATACAAACTGATCACCGACTATAATAAGCTTTTTTTTTAAACAAGAGTATCCGCTATACACACTCTCCAAGACACAAAAAGAAGAGATTACAAGACTAAAATATAACCAATATTCAAGGTAACATATATGTAACACTAATAAAAACATTCTGAAACTAGTTAATAGGAACCAATGAGATTTTGTGATTTTCTTCCAAATGTTTTACCTTTTTCTGAACTAGATTCCAATAACCAAGCAGGGAACGGCCCAGCATATTTTTACCGTATTAACGTGTTGGAGTCCACATCACTTAAAAGTGCATATTACAGAGTATGGGGATACAAAATAAAATGTATATGAAATGTTGTCATATTGAAAGAAAAGAATGCAACATTAAAAAAGTCTAGAATGCCTAATAAAATTAAAACTATGCTGGAAAAATGTAAAGTATGCATTTATTTTTCTGTATAAGTTTCATTAACCTTTTTTTACAAATTAATTTTTCCGATTTTTCAATTCTAACTGCAAATTTGAGTCAGCAAATATCCCTGACATGTAAGTCAACCCTTTACAACAGATGAAGGATAAAAACGAATAAATTTTTTCGTGCACGATTCTAAAGCCGGTTAGAAAAAGAATTTGAATCAACTTAAGTTGCCAGATCCTGGTAACAAGTTTTGCTTCAGAAATCCTTCAGATTAAATTAGGGTTTTACCCTCCCCGCCCCCAACTTCACCCTAGAGTAAATGTTTAAGATTAAGAAAAATTAGCTTGAGGCAGCCGTCACTGTCTAGTTCAATTAAAGATTTTGTACTAACAAAAGTCTCCCTCGTTCGCAATCATCTCAAACAACAAAAGATCTGTTCAAAACGTCCTCAAGGATCCAACTGTGTGGTATACATTCTCCCCCCACCTTTAACAGAAGGGGACTGAGCCTAGGAATCACACACAAGTAAACCACTAAAGATCCGTATTCGCGATTCCTTTGAGAAATTTGTAAATAAGTATCAGAATCATTTATGGTTCCCCGTATCCCGCACAGAGGTGACATTTTCTTTGCTTTCATACCCGCGAAAGGCGGAAACAGCAACCAGCAAAAGCCGCTGGATCTAACATTCTCCCTTCATCCCAACTCCCCCTTCCCCAGCCCCAAACACAAACATGTTCTCTCCACGCTCCTTGCATAACGTCGCTCGCCACAGGGCTCAGCTCAAGCTCCACCGCCTCTCTTCAAGGCCCGACGGGAAAGGTTACTCCCTCGTCGGTGCTCCCGCACCACCGCTTCCTCTGGCTGTCAGGCCCGGCGCGGCCTCGGCAGGCCCTGCGCCGATGGGGAAGGGGCCGCCACGGCGCTGCCAAAGGGCTGTTCTTGTTCCTCGGCCCAATGCAACGGCGTCGGGCGGCTCTTCCAGAAGCAATGTCCTAGCACGGGTGCCCGACCCGGCCCTCCGGGGCAGCAAGGTGAACGGACGCGGTAGCGGGGCAGCCAAGCTTTCCTTCTCATCCCGGGGGTCCCCCAACCTCCTCCCGCCCCCGCCGCCGGCCCGCCGCCATTTTGTGCGCAGCCGCTGCGACACAGATACAATAGTCGGCCCGGATCTCACAGGAAAGGCTCAGGACCCCCACGCTATGGGTTCCCGCCTTCCAGCCCCCTATTCCCCACAAGGCAGCGGTCCTACCTATGCCTACCCGACTAACAGCCGGATCCCATTTGCGCCCCACACAGTTTAGCACTCAGCCTCCAGTCTCGACGCCGAAGAAGCTACCGCCTCCAGAGAGCTGCACGCATGCGCGTCTATCGAGCCTTTGCGAGCCCTCATCTGCTCCCGGCGCCTGCGTACCGCCAGCACCGCGCTCGCCGGGAGGCAAAAGAAAGGAGCCAGCGGAGCTTGGTTCCGGAAGGGGGCGCTCTCGCGTGTGGCGTTCCAGGAGTCCACCGTGTTCTCAAGCACCCAGTGTATCGTTGCCTCTGACCGCTCTGTGCTTGTCCCATCCAAATCTTGCGCAACCTTTAAGATCTGTGTTGTCTCGCCTCCGTGAAGTCTTCCCTGGCCATTTTTGGCTTCAGTAATACTCATTTCGCACTGGATATCATAGTGCTTTGTATGGTTAAGATTTTCCTGCCTTTATGTTCCTGCCTTAAATCTATTTTTGCATCCCTAGCAATGATGTGATGGGTATCACAGCCACTGAAAATATCAGGAAATTAGAACTGATTTGAAGCTTATTAAGCTGAAAGCTTAACGCTCGAAAAATCCTTTCATGTGTCATTCCACAATAAAAATAACCTACCTGTGTGTTAGATATTTTTAACCTTCGTTTAACTGATGAAAAAACTTGGGGTTGAGAGAACTTGAGTAACTTAATTCACTCTACTACACCAACATAAAAGCTCAATGGTTGGGCAAAATCTGGTAAAACTCAGAAGTCTCACCTAGGATACCACACAAATCACACCACCTGCCCCACGTCTCATGCGTCAGTTTTACCTAGCAGCCAGCAGATGCGTTTCTTTTATTAACATTAAAATAAGCATAGAGAGGGGCCTAAGCGGCTCATTCGGTTAAGTGTCCGACTTTGGCTCACAATCTTGTGGTTGCTGCGTTCCAGCCCCACATGGGGCTCTGAGCTGACAGCTCAGAGCTTGGAGACTGCTTTAGATTCTGGGTCTCCCTCACTCTCTGCCCCTCTGCGACCATGCTCTCACGCGCGCTCGCGTTCTCTCTCTCTCTCTCAAAAAAAAGCATTAAAATTTTTTTAATAAATAAAAATAAAATAAGCACAGAAAAAGATGAAAGAAAAGTCTTTTTTACAAACTATATTTAACCACTTTTTATTTCAAACTAAATATCCTGGTAGAGGAAACAAACCAAAAAAAAAAAAAGCCAACACGCCAACTCCAAATAACTAATATTGAGTCTTGAAGTGTTTCCTTCCATACATTTCTGTATATTCATACAAACATACACAAACATATTATTTGCATGTAACGGGAAATGTTCTTTTTCTTTTTTGCCAAAAACTTACACATTAACCTGCTATTTCCTTCTCTGATTACTGACATTTCTCCAAATAAACAATATAGGTCCTCTTTCTTAAATAGATAATATTCACAGTATGGCTCCATTATCAATTATTCAACGTGTTGTTGACAATGAAGTTGTTTTCAATCTTTTGGATACTACAAACATTGCTGTATATAAACAGCCTTACCCACTGATATTTTTATTTTTATAGGCTAGAATCCCAATAGTTACACTGCTACATTAAAGATTTATATATATCTATATCTAGATGTTTTATGATATATAATTTGATTATAATTTCTTCCCCCCCCCAATCATTTTGGCAATTTAATTCTCCTAGAAAAACATCCATTTTTGGGGTGCCTGGGTGGCGCAGTCGGTTAAGCGTCCGACTTCAGCCAGGTCACTATCTCGCGGTCGGTGAGTTCAAGCCCCACGTCAGGCTCAGGACTGATGGCTCAGAGCCTGAAGCCTGTTTCCGATTCTGTGTCTCCCTCTCTCTCTGCCCCTCCCCCGTTCATGCTCTGTCTCTCTCTGTCCCAAAAATAAATAAACGTTGGAAAAAAAAAAATTAAAAAAAACAAAAAAACATCCATTTTATCTGGGTTTCCAAATTCATTTCCTTAGAATTGGGCAAAATAATCTTGTAAATTCCTTTTTCTTTTATGTTGTCCCCTTACATTTTTTACTTATTTCTACAGCACTTACACCTAACATACCATATAATTTATTTCTTATTGCTTCTTATCTCTGTCCACTAGAACATAAGCTCCATGATGTTCGATATTTTGCCTGTTTTCTTCACTGCTTTATCTCCAATGCCTATAATAATACTTGACACACAGTAGAAAAATTAGTGTATACTTTTATTACAAAATGAATGAGTAAAAATGTGTGTGTATGTGTGTGTGTGTTCATGTGTGTATGAAGTTATTGACCTCCTTTCGTATCTACCGGCCATGTGAGTTTCCTCCTTTAAAAAAAATCCTTCGGGGGCGCCTGCGTGGCTCAGTCAGTTAAGTGTCCTACTTCAGCTCAGGTCATGATCTTGTGGTCTGTGAACTGGAGCCCCATGTTGGGCTCTGTGCTGACAGCTCAGAGCCTGGAGCCTGCTTCAGATTCTGTGTCTCCTTCTCTCTCTGCCCCTCCCCTGTTCATGCTCTGTTTCTCTCTCTCTCTCTCTCTCAAAAATAAACTTTAAAAAAAATCCTTCTAATATTCTTTGCTTATATTTCTAATGAGCTGATTGTCTCTTTTGTATTAGGAGGTAATTCTTAGTATAGAAGGAACATTAACCCTTTGTCAAATAGGTATATATTTTCTTTCTGAGTATCTTTTGCCATTGTAAATTTTAAATGTAATCAAATCTATCTTTTCTCTTATGACTTCTGAGTATTCTTTCTGTCTAAGAAACCTCACTCTACTCCCCAGAAGCATACACACCCAGGAATTATACAAAAATTCTCCTAAACTTGCTAAATTTTTGTTTACAATTTCATAATTTTATTTTTTGCAGTTAGATATATTTTATCTAACATTTATTCTTTTTCTGATATGAAGATCTAACTTTATTTTCTTCCAAATATATTAAATCATGAAGTTTCCAGATATTTTAAAAAATGATACTTTCTTCCCCCTTCACTGAAATGGCTCTTTCCTTTAAAAAACAAACAACAAAGGAGTAAGTTCCCGTATATAAAATGGATTCATGGACCTTCTAGTCTGTCTTACTTATCTGTCTACCTATATTCCAGGACCGTTTTTAACATTCATTAACTGAGGTTATTATTTGAGGTCCTCCTCTGTTCCAGGAACTCTTCTGGCACCAAAGAGTCAGTGACAAACCAGAAGGCAACACTAACTCATGCCCTCATGGCATATACAGCCTAGATGGGGGAGACACACAATAAACAAGAATATATATGGTATGTCAGATTGGTACTTGCTTTGGAGAAAACCAAGGAAGATCAGGACAGAGGGAATAAGGAAGTAACAGAAGCTGTGATTTAAATAGGATGGTCAAGAAAGCATGACCCAGGGGTGGCTGGCTAGCTCAGTCAATAGAACATCCAACATTGATCTCAGGTTCATGAGTTCGAGCCCCACGTTGGGTAGGTATAGAGATTACTTCTGAAATAAATAAGCAAACAAACTTCTTTAAAAAAAAAAAAAAGCATGGGGCCACTGGGTGGCTCAGTCAGTTAAGCACCCAACTCTTGATTTTGGCTCAGGTCATCATGATCTCATGGCTTGTGAGTTCAAGCTCCATGTTGGCTCCATGCTGTCAGCATAGAGCCTGCTTGGGATTCTCTCTCTGCCCCTCCTCCACTTGTGCACAAGCACGCGCTCACTCTCTCTCTCTCCCTCTCTGTCAAAATAAATAAATACACTTAAAAAAAAAAGGCATGACTAAGAAGGCAGCATGTGAGCAGAAAACTGACTGAAGTGTATAAATAAGCACTAGAGAAATCTGGGAGGAAGAGCAGCCTAGGAAAGGTGAACATAAAATACAAAAATTCTTGTGGTGAAGGCCATCTTGGCATACTTGAGAAACTGCAAGAAAGCCAAAGAAGTTGCAATAGCATGAGTAAGAGGGGACACAGGAGATGAGGTGGAGGGGAACCAGGCTATTTTAGTCTGCTGTGGTTGCCATTACCAAAATATCACTGGCTGGGTGGCTTAAACAACAGATTTATTTTCTCACATATTTGATGGCTAGAAGTCCAAGATCAGGGTATAGACAAGTTTGGTTTCTCCTTAGGCTTCTTTCCTTGGTTTGCAGTTGGCCAATTTCTTTCTGTGTCTTCACATGGGCTTCTTCTATGCATATACATCTCTAGTGTCTCTAACCTCTTCTTATAAGGACACCAGTAATATTGGATTAGGGCCCACTCACATGACTTCATTTAACTGTAATTACCCTTTAAGGTCCTATCTCCAACTACTGTCATATTCTCTGAGGCATACTGGGGTTAAGACTTCAACATATGAATTTGGGAGGACACAATTCAGTCCATGACAAAGACCATCTCAAGGCCTTTGGTTTTTACTTCTTCACCTTTTGGTGAAGAGATGGGAAGCTTTTGAACAAAGGCATGACAAACTGACTTTCATTACATTGAATACTTACTCTGTGCCACTACTCTAAATACTGGAGGATACAGTAGTCAAGAAAAATCAGGTACCTGCTTTCACAGCGTTTTAGTGGAAAGAAATAATAAACAAAGAATATATAATGTGATAACGTAAAGTAAGGGAAATAAAGTAAGTAAGGGAAAAATGATAAAGCAGTGGCTGGATAATGCTTTAGATATGGTCACCAGGGAAGTCCTCTCTGGTAAAGTGACAGCAGAGATATAAGGGAAGAGTGAGGGAAAGTCATTCAGATATCTGGAAGAAGAGGTTTCCAACAGGACACATCAAGTGCAAAGGCCCTGTGACAGGAGCACATTGGGTATGTTTGAGGAATAACTAGAAGGCCAGCACAGCTGAGGTGGAATGATACAGAGGAAGGACAAGATAAGGATAGAGAAGTATAAGGGATCAGATCATGCAAATCTTGATAAGCCACTTATGGCTATACAGAACACTGAATACATATTGGATTAGGAATCACAAAAGTTTCCTTTCTAGCCCTGCTCCGATACTAACCTCACTGGATTTTGGTTTCCTTACCATAAAAAGGGGTAAGGGAAGGGACTAGATTAGCTTGCCCATAAGATGTGAATCTGGAAATCTCCTGTAAACTAAAAGATGTTCATGAATATTTTTGGCATTCCTAAGAAAAAAAAAATTTTTTTAATTTTAGAATCTACTATATCCACACTACTCCATGCTTTTATACCTTTTAGCTACCTTGGACCACTTGCAGAAATTCACATTCCCATCTAAAAATGTCAGCATTCCTGACAGAAAAAAAGTCGTTTTTACTCCACATCCTCTTCTGACCATCGCTCTTGTCCACAATCCTCCACCCCTTTTGTTACCCACACTGCTTTCTGATTGGCCATACAAGTACTGAGCAGCTCTAGCCACTGTGCACCTTCCGCCTGCTCAGCACAGTCACAGCTCAATGCCTGAAAGGATTAGAAAAAAGAATAGTCATCCCAAGCTTTTTCCTGTGATTTGTTAACATGCATGGGACTTTGTCTAAATGACATAAAGAATCTCATCACCATCTCATCTCAAGTGCAAGTGTTGTAAAAAATGGGATTTGGGGGCAATAATTGCCCTCTATATGTCTTTACTTTATGTATGTATGTATGTATGTATGTATGTATGTATGTATGTATTTATATTTATTTTAGAAAGAGAGAGAGAACACATGAGTTGAGGAGAGGTACAGATGGAGAGAGAGACAGAGACAGAGAGTGAATCTTAAGCAGGCTCCATACTCAGCACAGAGCCCAACATGGGGCTCAATCCGATGACCCTGGGATCATGACCTCAGCCAAAATCAAGAGTTGGACACTCAACCAACTGAGCCACCCAGGGCACCTCTACGCTCCATATATCTTTAGAATCAAAATCTAATGATTGAGATAGACACAGAACCATGATGAAAGTCTGAGAAACCCCAGAGCCATATCATGCCCTGCTAAAGAACATAAACATCAACAAAAGTTGGGTCTTACTGATATTTGAATTTTGCCTCGTTTTGCCAGACTATAAGGTGTGTTTTAAATGTTTACTTTTGAGAGACAGAGAGCATGAGCAGGGGAGGGGCAGAGAGACAGGGACAGAGGATCCAAAGCGTGCTCTTCACCAACAGCAGCAAGCCCCATGTGGGGCTCAAACCCATGAACCACATGACCTGAGCCGAACTTGGACACTCAACCGACTAAGCCACCCAGGTGTCCCAGTTTGCCTCTTCTTATTAAGGTGCTTTCTAAGGGTTCCTGGGTGGTTCAGTCAGTTGAACGTCCAACTTTGGCTCAGGTCATGATCTTGCAGTTTGTGAGTTTGAGCCCCGTGTTAGGCTCTGCACTGACAGCACTTCAGATTCTCTCTCCCTCTCTCTCTGTCCATCCCCTGCTCTCTATCTCTCAAAAATAAATAAACTTAAAAAACCAAATAAACCAAATAAACCAAAAAAAAAAGTTTTTCCTAAATATATCCACTGGTTCTTTGATATGATTCACTTCACAAGGTAGAGCCTAATTCCGCACTCACTGAATGCCCAGGTCAGACTTATCATATTGTTTCTAATAAATAAAATGTGGTGGAAGGGATGCTATGTGACTTCTAAGGGTAAGCCATAAAGAGGATACCTTCCACCTGACTTTCCCTTCTCTCTTTTGGATTACTTACAGCAGGAAAAGCCAGGTTCCATGTCATAAGAACATGCAAAGAGCCTGCTGAGACGCCCAAAAGGGAAGGGATTTTAAATACTAACAGAAGCAGACAGCTTAGCTTAACAGAGAGATCAGGAAAAGAGACTGTCAAAGAGAGCTCTGCTAAAACACTGTCATCCCAGAGTAACTTGTGCCTATCCACGGCTGTATTCTCTGAGGAGCAAGAACAGAGGTTGCGCATTGAAGGGACAATAGGCTTCACTAAATAGTTTGTTTAAGTTATTAGACAAACAACCAACCAAACAACAAGAAAAATAAGTCCCAAGAGAGAGATAATCAGGATCTAGATTTGCTACATGGTACCTAAAATGTCCAGTTTTCAACAACAAAAATTTACAAGACATACAAAGAAACAAGAATGTGTGACTCCTACACAATAAGATAGGACAACAGAAACTGCCTGTGACAAGGTTCAGATATAGGATTTAACACACAAAGACTTAATAATAATTATTAGAAATGTATTGGTAGAGATGCGCGTGGGAGGCTCAGTTAAGTGTCCAACTTCCGCTCAAGTCTTGATCTCATGGTTTGTGGTTTCGAGCCCTGCGTTGGGCTCTGCTGACAGCTCAGACCCTGGAGCCTGCTTCAGATTCTGTGTCCCCCTCTCTCTGCCCCTCCCTTGCTCTCTCTCTCTCTCTCTCTCTCTCTTTCTCAAAGATAAATCAACATTTTAAAAAGTAATAAAAAATAAAATCTGAAAAAAAAAAAGAAATAGAAGAACTAGAGGGAGCCATGCTAAAAGAAGTAAATAAAATGTATGACATGTTGCAGCAAATAGAGAATGTCAATAAAGATAGAGGAATAACTTTTTCAAAGAACCACATGGACAATATGGAGGTAAAAAGTACAATAACTAAAATAACAAGTTCACTAGAAGGGTTCAAGAATAGATCTGAACTGGCAGAAGAAACAGCTAAAACAGGTACCAATGTAGATCTTTCATAAAAAACAGCAGTGTAACACAATTTTCAGAAAGCGGGGGACACTCTTCACTTTATACCATTTTGGCTTAAGAAATATTTCATAGGAATGCTCTACTTTCAGACAGTGGGGGAAACTTGTAATGGACATTTCCGTGGCACCAGCACTATAGGTTTTGGAGTCACTGTAAGATACACAGAATTACATCCATAATTAATATGAGGGACAACATTTCAAGCAGTAATTTCTCATACATGGAAAATAAAATTAAGAAAGGACCATCAAACAAAAGCTTCAGACAAGGCAAGTCCAAGGAGAGCATATGAGAACAGCTGCTGATTCAAGTGAGGGGTTCTGGCATAACCAATGAGAAGGCTGCCAAATACTATTCCAACACCAGCACCAGAAACTGCTACTCCTATTGTTGCACCACCTGCACCAATAAATTTGCTAATAGTATCAATGTCTCTCTGATTGCACTGGCGTGAAACTCCCACTGGATTAGCTAAAACACCATTCTGTGCTGCCATTAAATACTGTAAAGCCCTCTTCTCTCAAGATAACACTGATGCAGAAATTGGTCTGGATGCAATTCTGGATCCAGCTTGGATTAGAGGAGAGGTGCAGGCAGGCTTGGCACAGATGAACATACTATACTCTTTGCAGGCAGCACAACTAGAAGACTTGGGTGACAGGCAACTTAAGTTCCTCTCCCACTTCTTCTCTTCCTGGAAGGCGGTGGCAGTGGCTATTTCAGAGGTCAAAGGAGTGCGGTTCCGGGCGCCTGGGTGGCTCAGTCAGTTAAGCGGCTGACTTCGGCTCAGGTCATGATCTCTCGGTCCATGAGTTCGAGCCCTGCGTCGGGCTCTGTGCTGACAGCTCAGAGCCTGGAGCCTGTTTCAGATTCTGTGTCTCCCTCTCTCTGACCCTTCCCTGTTCATGCTCTGTCTCTCCCTGTCTCAAAAATAAATAAAAACGTTAAAAAAAATTAAGAAAAAAAAAAAAGGAGTGTGGTTCTCTTTCATTTTTGAAGGATAGTTTGACCAGATACAGAATTCTTGGTTGATACTTTTTTCCTTTAGCACTTTGTATTCTTTTAAAGTTTTTTTATTTTTTATTTTTTATTTTTAGGGGTACCTGGGTGAGTCAGTTGGTTAAGTGGCCGACTCTTGAATTTTGGCTCAGGTCATGATCTCACAGTTCAAGAGTCTGAGCCCCATGTTGAGCTCTATGCTCACAGTGCAGAGCCTGCCCTGGATTCTCTCTCCTCTTTGTCTGCCCCTCTCCTGCTCTCTCGCTCTCTCTCTCTCTCTCTCTCTCTCTCTCTTTCTCTTTCTCTCAAAAATAAATAAGAAATGTTTTTTAAAAAGGCTTTTTTAGTTTTTTTATTTTTAAGTAATCTCTATACCCAACATGGGGCTTGAACGCACAACCCCAAGATCAAGAATCACATGCTCTACTGACTGAGCTAGCCAGGTACCACATGTTTTAGCACTTTAAATATGTCATTCTATTGCCTTCTGGCCAACACGATTTGCAAAGAGAAATTGGTTGTCATTGTTACTGGGGCTCTCTTGTACAAGATAAGTCCATTCTCCCTTGTTTTCAAGATTCTTTGTCTTCAAACAGGTTGACTATACTATATCTGTATGTGGATCTCTTTGAATTTATCCTGCTAGGATAAATTGAACTTTTAGTTCATTGAACTTTTTGGATGTGTAGTTTCACATCTTTCACCAAATCTGGAAAGTCTTTGTATATTATTTCCTCAGAAAGTCTTTCTTCCCTGTTTTTCTCTCTCCTTCTCTCTCTCTCTCTCTCTCTCTCTCTCTCTCTCTCTGGGACTCCTATTACACATACTCTGGTATGTGTGATGGTGTCCCACATATCTCTTAGGCTCTGTTCATTTTTCTTCATTCTTTTTCCTTTGTGCTCCTCTGACTGGATAATCTCAATTAAATATTTTCAAGGGTGTTGATTTTTTCTTCTGCCTGCTCAAATATGTTATTGAATACCTTGTTTTATTTTCTTCCTAGTCACCCCATTAGCAAGGGTGGGATTCCCAACCTAGGATTATTGACATGGCTGAACACATGACACCCAACACTGAGAAAATGAGATTGCTAGCAATTTGTTGTCACATATACTTACCACCTGGGGGAAGAGAACATCACACATCACACAGAGCCCTGTGAGAGTCATACTCAGAAACAGAATGAACAATCACATGTCGGAGGTAGGCTTTGTCATTTCAATAGAGTGGGTTGATACTTGGCTCCTGCAATAAGCTGTGATTGTCTTATTTGAAGACTTTCATGGACTTGCAGGGAATGGAAACCTGTTACTCAGGAACAATCAGGAACTGCACATGGTCCCCATGATAAAAAAGTTTGTTTGGCTGGGGATATGGAGTTTCTTTTTATTTTATTTTATTTGTTTTGTTTTGTTTTGTTTTGTTTTTAATTCCTTTAGTTTTTTTTTCTTTTGGTTTATTTATTTTGAGAGAGAGAGAGAGAGAGAGAGAGAGAGAGATTGAGAGAGAGAAACGTGGGTGAGGGAGGAGCAGGGAGAGAGGGAGAGAGAGAATCCCAAGCAGGCTCTACACTATCAGCACAGAGCCTGATATGGGGCTGGAACGCATGAACTGTGAGATCATGACCTGAGCTGAAATCAAGAGTCGTTTGCTTAACTGACTGAGCCACCTAGGTGCCCCTGAAATTTCTTTCTAGAGTGATGGAAGTCTTTCTAATGTTGATTGTGGTGATAGCTGTGTAGAACTCTATGAATATACTAAGAACCACCAAATGGTCACTTTCAATGGATGATATCCATTGAATTCATATGTGAATCATGTCTCAGTAAAGCTTTTACATTAAAGGTTCCTTCTATAACTTATGAGAGTTTATTTTAAAGCTGCACAGAAAACAAACAAACAAACAAAAGGACAGAGCCTCCAGCTCTGCTACTGGAAAGCCAGGTCTCAAAGAGCAATAGAATATGAACTTCTCATCATTCATGACCCAGTAACAGCAGCTCTGCTGACTTTGTCATCTCCTCATGCCCTCTGACACAGGCAACTGTTGTTCCCTACTTAAATAAGTCTACCATACAGATGACTCAGTATTTCTAGGTTTCTGCTTCCCCTCTGACCTTAGCTTCTGCTTCTCTTCTTTCTGTAAATCTCAGATTCAGATTTGTTTGGGTCCCTTTGTCCCCTTTTGCAGCATTCTCATACTAGTCCATTCATAAGTCACTGGTCTGACTAATAGAACATACATTTTGGCTAAGGCACTTATCCCTAATTTAATTAGCTCTGGAAGAGGCAGTAGGTAATATGATACATTGCTAGTGTGAATCCAAAATAGTACAGCCATTCTAGAAAATGGCTTGGCCCTTTCTTATAAAGTTAAACAAGCATTTTCTATATAACCCTAGAATCCCACACCTGAGAATCTACCCTAAAGTGATAAAAGCTTATATCAACACGAAAACCTATACACAGATGTCCATAGCAGGTTTATTTATAATAGCCCCAAACAGGAAACAACCAAATGTCCTTCAAAGGATAAATGGATAAACAAATTTTGGTACATCCATACAATGAACATTACTCAGCAATAAAAAGGAACACATTACTGATACATACAACAACTTGGATAAATCTTAAACATGCTGGGTGAAAGAATCTAACCTCAAGAAGTTACCTTCTATGTGATTCCATTTATATAACATTCTCAAAACCATAAGACAGCAGTGATGGAGAGCAGATCAGTAGCTGCCAGGAGTTACAGTTGGAGTGGAAGTGTGACTGTAAAAGGCTAGCACAAGGGAGCATTTTGGAATGATATAACTGTTCTTTTTCTGATTATGGTGGTAGTTATACACATCTATACATAAGTTAAAATACAAAGAACTGTACACCAAAAGAAAAAAATTAAAGTTTCTGTACGATAAGCTTAAAAATAAAAACTAACGAACTTAGAATATTCTTACAGAATGAATGTTTGTGTCCCCCGCCTCAACCCCCATTCATAAGTTGAAACCCTAACCCCTAATGTGGTGGTATTAGGAGGTGTGGCCTCTGGGGGTGATTAGGTCATGAGGATGGAGGCCTTGTGAATAGGATTTAGTGCTCTTATAAAGGAGACCCCAGAGAGCTCTCTCGCTCTCTGTCATGTGAGGACACAAGAAGACAGCTGTCTGCAACTCGGGAAGAGGGTTCTCACCAGACCTGGTCATGCTGGCGCCCTGATCTTGGACTTCCAGGCTCCAGAACTATGAAACATAAGTGTTTGTTGTTTATAAGCCACTCATTCTATGATATTCTCATAAAATAGCAGACAGATATTAACAAGCAAGTTATAGAAGAGAAAATGCAAATAGTCAAATTTATTAGTAATCAAAGGAATACAAATTAAAACAGTAAGAAGATATTGTTCACTTACCAGATTGGCAAAAATGAAATACTGATAGTATCTAGTGGGGGTGAATATGTGGGGAATTTAGTAGACTCATATGTTAGTGAATATGTAAACTGGTAGAGCCTTTTTTAGAGGGCATTCTGATGGCATCTTAAAAAAAATGCATATATCCTTTAAGCCAGATAGTATATTTATATAATTCCAGTACTTATCATAGTACCTGGTATATAGAAAATCAATTACCATGTGAAAATTGAGGTTATCAGGTAAGATTTCCTGGAAGAAATGGGGGCACCTGCAGACTCAGTTGGTTAAGCATCTGACTTTGGCTCAGGTCATGATTTCATGGCTTTGTGAGTTCGAACCCTGTGTTGGGCTCTGTACACTGTGCAGACCCCATTTGGAATTCTCTCTCCCTCTTTCTCTGCCCTTCCCCTGTTCACGCTCTATCTCAAAATAAATAAATAAATAAACAAACAATAAAAATAAATTGGAAAAAAAAAGATTTCCTGGAAGAAATGAAGGTTTGAGCTGACCCTTCAAGGATGGCTAGGATTGGAATCAGTAAAGAGGAAAAAAAAAAAAAAAGGATATTCTAGGAGAAAGAAAAGCTGAGACACAGTGACTCAAGAGGCAGAATGAATATGTTAAATTGGCATCAGCCAGGCTTCAATGCAAGAGAAGAGTAGGAAGGTGGAGAGAAAGAAATGGAAATGCTTTCACATGGTGAGGTCCACCTAATCTTTGGGAGCTCAAATTAGATTCCACCTCCCCTAAGAAACCTCCCCTATCCCCAGAATTAATTGCTTGACCTATTGCACTTCCAAAGCTCCAGAGGGAAACCTCATTATCACTGATTCTCAAACTTCATCCTGCATCAGAATCACATAGTAGGTAGGTTTTTAAAACACAGATTTCTGGCTCCACCCCCTACAGTTTCTGATTCAATAGGTCAGAAATTGTGGGGACCACAATTTGAGAGCTACTACTCTGCCAAATTGGCCTCTTTTGAATTGCTAAAATACCATTATAGTGAACAGCTATTATTTTTGCCTTCCCAGTACCTGTTCTGGCTTTTTTCAGTAACCAAGCCCTTTCCTAGAGAACTATTTCTTTTATATATATTCTTTTTTTTTTCAACGTTTATTTATTTTTGGGACAGAGAGAGAGCATGAACGGGGGAGGGGCAGAGAGAGAGGGAGACACAGAATCGGAAACAGGCTCCAGGCTCTGAGCCATCAGCCCAGAGCCCGACGCGGGGCTCGAACTCACAGACCGCGAGATCGTGACCTGGCTGAAGTCGGAAGCTTAACCGACTGCGCCACCCAGGCGCCCCTCTAGAGAACTATTTCTAAGTAGCTTAGGGGTGCTTGCTTCCCCCTTAGACACAGGACCCAGACCTGACCAAAGTATTCTATTCCTGTGGTCACAGTAATTGATTCAGGAATGAGAATATGGCCAAGCAGGATCTTCTCTGGGGTTTTTCTGCAGAGTTATCAGAGAAGATGCTCTCTTTCTGCTAAGGTTGCTAACCTGATAAGATGTAAGTCTCAGGTTTCTGGTGGCCTTCGTGACTACCAAATGGAGAAAAGCTGTTAAAGAGAGAAGGAAGATGTGGATGACATCACCTGAACCCTTATATCTAGCCATGCTCAGTTAAACTACTATAACTTGGAACATTGTATCTGTGCCTATCAAACCTAAAGCTTGAGAGGCTTTTAGAAATACGGTATCTTATATATGAACACAAGACCTAAATTGGGCCAATCAGACTAAAGGGAAAAGACATTTCATTTTAGTGGACAGCCTCTCCTTGCCTCCTTTCCAAGACATCACCAAGAAAGTCTCTATCCTCTGTAGTTACTGGCAGCTCCCTTGCCACCACAGGAAGCCAGTCTTAGGATAGAGCCTCTGTTGAGAATGGCAGGATGAAGAGAAGAATAAACCTGGGTCTATACTGACATAAGTGAGCCACTGCTGACATTTATCAGTTACCACCTATCACTGGACTTTGGGTTATATAAGACAATAAATTTATTTGCTTGGTCTAGTGTTTTTTTATTTTTAATTTTTTAAAAGTCTATTTATTTTGAGAGAGAAAGAGACAGTGGGGGGGGGGGGGAGGGTGGGCAGAGGTAGATAAAGAGAATCCCAAGCAGGCTCCACACTGTCAGTGCAGAGCCTATTGCGGGGCTTGAATTCCAGAACTGCAGGGGCGCCTGGGTGGCGCAGTCGGTTAAGCGTCCGACTTCAGCCAGGTCACGATCTCGCGGTCCGTGAGTTCGAGCCCCGCGTCAGGCTCTGGGCTGATGGCTCAGAGCCTGGAGCCTGTTTCCGATTCTGTGTCTCCCTCTCTCTCTGCCCCTCCCCCGTTCATGCTCTGTCTCTCTCTGTCCCAAAAATAAATAAACGTTGAATTCCAGAACTGCAAAATCATGACCTCAGCCAAAACCAAGAATCAGATGCTTAACCAACTGAGCCACCCAGATACCCCCAAGCCAGTGTTTTTGTATCAAAGTCAAAAACTATCCTCAGTCATGTAAGCTAAGTCATATAATTGGCTACTTCTGACATTGAATTCTTGCAAGAAAGAATAAGCTTCAGTCAAAATGGCCCATCTGAAAACAAATAAGAAACACTCTAGAGCCTTGCAAAGAGATATCTGTATTGCCCAGAGACAGTAATCCCAAAATGGGTGTAGGTCAGATAATCACTAA
Source organism: Prionailurus viverrinus (assembly GCF_022837055.1). NCBI lineage: Eukaryota > Metazoa > Chordata > Mammalia > Carnivora > Felidae > Prionailurus > Prionailurus viverrinus. The sequence goes on along the minus strand of NC_062563.1, from coordinate 88,461,845 downwards.
CCTTACTAGGTTACAAAAACCAAAAGTTCTGCCTCAAGCTAATGTAAAGGAGTCACAATGGGAGAGCTCATCAGGGTCCTGGAAGATCCAAAGAATTGGGACAGCCCGAAGGACCAATGTCTTCTTGCTTCCTCTTGCCTCACAGCAACCCACTCTAGGTGGGACAAAGGTGAATACCATATAATAATGAGCCAGTCTGAAATGCACACTGGGGACAAGGGGAAGAAAAGTTGTGCCTGCCCACCTTGAAGATGCCCCAAGACAGAGGCCATGATTGAAGCAGTTAAATTTGAGTGAAGGAGCTTAACAGACAAAGAGACCTATTCCTGGGGCACCTGGGGGCTCAGTCATTTAAGTGTTAGACTCTTGATATCAGCTCAGGTCATGATCTAGAGGTCCTAAGATCAAGCCCCGCATCAGGCTCTGCACTGAGTGTGGAGCCTGCTTGGGATTCTCTCTCTCCCTCTCTCTCTGTCCTTCCCTTGCATGCACATGCACACACACACATACACACACACATACACACATGCGCACGCGTGCTCTTTCTCTCTCTCAAAATAAATAAACTTAAAAAAAAAAAGAGAGACCTATTCCTAAGGAACAGAAATGAGCATGTATATTCAATATTGATGTGAACACAGTCTTTCTGGAAGGCAATTTAACTTAACAGAAACCTTTTAAAAAATGTTTCTACTCTGGGGGTGTCTGGCTGGCTCAGTCAGTTAAGTGTGCGGCCTTTGATCTCACCTCTGGTCTTGAGTTCAAGCCCTACATTGGGCTCTGTGCTAGACAAGAAGCCTAGCTTAAAAAAAAAAAGGTCTATACTCTGGATCTAACAATTCTATATCTAGGAATCGATTCTAAAGAAATGAAGACTTAACTACAGATAGATTCAAATGGCCACCACTGAAAACAATTTGACTGTCCAATTGCCAAAGTTATGTCTTTCATTTAAGTGTCTTCTATACTCGAGCCATTTTGCTACACAATGGAGATAAAACAGTACATGTCAAATTAAGGGCCAGAAGTGAATGTTCAGAAACTTTTATATCAACTTAACACAGCACTTTTAGGTCTTAAAGCTAATAAAAATGCATGGCTTATATTTTGTATCTCTTTGCGTTTTTATTTTATTTTTTCCAGTAACTTCTTTTTATTGTATTTAACAAAAATATTGTTCTGTGATAGATTGGGCATTAGTTAATTATTTAACTAATTAATTTTTGAGAGAGAGAGAGCATAAACAGGGGAGGGGCAAAGAGAGAAAGAGAATCTTAAGTGGGCTCTGTGAGATCATGACCTGAGCCAAAATCAAGAGTTGGATGCTCAACCAACTAATCCACTAAAGTGCCCCCAGATTGGAAATTTAAAAAATTGGTCCTTCACCACAGATACTTTGAGAAGCCTTGGTGTAGAGAATTTATAAGATGGAGGCCTAATTGGGTATAGGAAACCAGTTCATTTGGCCAAAAATTACAGTACAGACTAAGGTGCTGGCAATGGAAATGGAAAAAACTTAACATATTTAGGAGGCAAAATTGGTACAATTTGGTAATATGTAGATATGAGGAAGAAGTGAAGGATGTGTCAACAGTGATTCCTAAATTGATGGCTTATTCAGTGGGACAGATAATCTTGCCTTTCACTGGAAGACTGCCAGGTTTGGGGGACAGGAGATTCATTAGTTCTGCATAGCTTGGATTTGTAGTTTGGAGTGTCTTTGACAAAGCAGAAATGCTAAATAGGCAATGAGATATACCTAGGCTTGGTCTCAAAAGAGGCTTATGAGATGTAAATTTAGAAGTCACTGGCATGTTTCTAATAATTGAAGCTGTGAGCCATTGATGAGATTACCTGGGGAGATAATACTGAGAAGATGGTCTAGGCCAAGTGTCGAGAACAGGCAATATTTAATGACTCTGAAGAAAAGGATGAGCTTGCAGAAATAACTGAGGACTTTGGGGTACCTGGGTGGCTCGGTTGGTTAGGCGATCAACCAGCTCAGGTCATGATCTCGTAGTTTGTGAGTTCAAGCCCCATGTCGGGCTCTGTGCTGACAGCTCAGAGCCTGGAGCCTGCTTCGGGTTCTGTGTCTCCCCTTCTCTCTGCGCCCTCTCCTGCTCACACTCTGTGTCTCTTTGCCTCTCAATAATAAATAAACGTTAAAAAAAATTATAAAAAAAAAAGAAATAACTGAGGACAAACCACACAATTGCTTTATATCCACATAATGAAATATTGCTCGACAATTTAATTTTTTAGATTGTAGTATTAACTAAAAAAGTTTAAAGTATCTATCGTATGTTCCCATTTTTAAAAAGAAAAATATAAATATATGCAATCATATATCCAAAAGTAGATGTCATTAAAAGCCTCGTGTTAATAGTGGGATATATTGAGAGTTTTTTTCCTGCTCATTTTCATTTCTACTTTTTTTTTTATAATGACCACAGTTTTTTCCTTGTGCCAAAGCAAATTTTTAATAATTTATGTGCACATGAGGGTACAGTTTTCAGATTTAAAACTTTGACTGAAACATAGAATGTATATTGATTTTTTTCTTTTGCTTAGAAATACCTTTATTTTGTAAAGCCACAGATCATTCTGCAAAGTGGTTATCCCCCCCCCGCACAAACACATACACACACACACACACACACACACACACACACACTTACAAAAAAAGATACTGACATCTCTTAGCGAAAAAAAGGTAAAAAAATGTTTCTTATTAAGTCAGGGCTACACAAAGATTATATCAAGACCCCTCAAGTTTTCACTAAAGATTGCCAAAGTCACATAAGGATTCTCTGAAAATACAATCCTTGGGCATACTGAATTTGTATTTTTTTCTGGGCTGGCACCCCCCCCCCCCCACACCCGGCACCGATCACAACTATATACTAGCACGAAGAAATGAAACAATTTACAAAAAAAAAAAAAAAAAAAATCACAAAATCAGAAAGTGTCAAAAACATTATTAAGGAATTTTAAAATACTTTCTTTTTTTGTAATGTTTATTTATTTACTTTTTTTGAGAGAGAGAAAAAGAACATAAGTAGGGGAGGAACAGAGAGAGAGGGGGAGACACAGAATCTGAGCAAGCTCAGGCTCCGAACTTTTTCTTGGCATTACATTGGAGGTCCTACCTAATGAGTTAAGACCCCAAAAATGGCATAAAGATTAAAAAGAAATAGAATTATCACTCTTTGAAGATGATATGACTATGTACACAGAAAACTCCAAGGAACCTGCAGATAAATAACTAGAATTAATAGGATGATTTAACAGAGTAACAGTATGAGATCAAATTACAAAATCAAATGCGTGTCTATACATCAACAAAAAAGTCAAAAAATGTAATTTAAAAAATAACTATTGGGGCACCTGAATGGCTCAGTCAGTTAAGCGTCTGACTGTTGACATCAGCTCAGGTCATGATCTCACAGTCATGAGATTGAGTCCCACATCAGGCTCTAAGCTAAGCATGGAACCTGCTTGGGATTCTCTCTCTCCCTCTCTCTCTGCCTCTCTCTCTCTCTCTCTCTCTCTTAAAATAAATAAGCACCTTATAAAATTTTTAAATAAATAAATATATAAATAATAACCATAGTAGTGCTAAAAATTAAGGTACTAAGTAAAACTTTAAAATGCTATGCAAGATTCCATGTGGAGAAAATTATAAAACATTATGGAGATATATTAAAGAACATCCAAATAAACATGAGCTATATATGTTTATAGATAGTTACATTCAATACCATATGTATAGCAATTCTCCCCTAAAGACATGTATAAAGTCAAGGGAATTTCAGTCAAAACCTGAACTGCATATTTTTTTGCAATCTAGTAAGCCAACTCTGAAGTCTATATGGAAGAATGAGGAGCTGAGAATAGTTAAGACTCTCCTATGGAAGAAGAATAAGAAGGGGAGACTTGCCCCACCAAGATCAGGAAGCATTAAAAGTTGTAATATGTAAAAAGAAGTATGGCATTATGCAGAATAAACAAAAAACTAAAAGAACAAAAAAAAAAAGAGTTCAAAAAAGAAAGACCAAAGCACTTATAGAAAGCATAGAAATATAGAGATAGAAATTATATATATGCATGAATATATATTTATATAAAACGGAAGTGGCATGAGATCAGCACGGAAAAGGATGTCTTTCCACATAGAAAAAAAAGTGGATTCCAACTTCTCGACATACTCCCAAATACATTCCAGGTACATTAGAAACTTGAAAGTGAGGGGCGCCTGGGTGGCGCAGTCGGTTGAGCGACCGACTTCAGCCAGGTCACGATCTCGCGGTCCGTGAGTTCGAGCCCCGCGTCGGGCTCTGGGCTGATGGCTCAGAGCCTGGAGCCTGTTTCAGATTCTGTGTCTCCCTCTCTCTCTGACCCTCCCCCGTTCATGCTCTGTCTCTCTCTGTCTCAAAAATAAATAAACGTTAAAAAAAATAAAAAAAAAAAAGAAACTTGAAAGTGAAAAGCAAAGTTTTTAAACTTTTACAAAAAACATAGGTAAATACTTGTATGCCCTCAGGCTAGAAAAGAATTCCTTACACAACAGTCAAACACAAACCATACAGGGAAATATTAATGAACTCCACTATTTAGAATTAAAACTGTTTACCAAAAGATATCAATATTTTTTTTTAAATGCTTATTTATTTTTTAGACAGAGAGAGACAGAGCATGAACGGGGGAGGGTCAGAGAGAAAGCGTGACAGAATCCAAAGCAGGCTCCAGACTCTGAGTTGTCAGCACAGAGCCCGACGTGGGGCTCGAACTCACTGACCATGAGATTATGACCTGAGCCAAAGTTGGACGCTTAACCGACTGAGCCACCTAGGCGTCCCAAGATATCAATATTTTTTTTAAAGTTATAAATTAAGTCACAAAGTAGAATATCATGCAAGAAATTAGCAAAGAATGAAGTGTTTATAATGAAGTGTTAAACGACACAATAGAAAAATGAGCAAAAGATATTCACAGATGGAGAAGTACAAATAGCCAATAGAAATCTGCTCAATCTCATTAATAATCAAGGAAATAATAATGAAACCTCAAGGAGATTCATTCCTTTCAGTCAACAAATACATATTAAAGTCTAGTGTGCACAAGTTACCACTCTAAGGACTAGGGATGCAACCATTAACAAGATATACGAAGTCCCTATCCTTTCCGGTGGGGAAAGGCAGTGGTAATAAGTGCTCTGGAGAAAAACGAAGCAGTGAAGCAGGGTAGGGAGTGGGAGAGAGGCATGTCATGTTTTATAACAGCTGGACTGGGGCATCTGGCTGGTTCAGTTAGTAGAGCAGGTGACTCTTGATCTCAGGGTTGCAAGTTCAAGCCCTACGATGGATGTAGAGATTACTTAAAAATGAAATAAAAATAAATAAATATAAATAAGTAAAAGGGATATACGAGGAAAGCTTTACAATTCAGTAAAGGCCTGAAGGAGGTGAAAGTGCCACCATGCAGGTGTCAGGAGGAAGAACGTTCCCAGCAGACTAACAAGTTAGTGCAAGGTCCTGAAAAACCCTAAGGAGGCCAGAGTGACTGGAGCAGAGACCAGTTTGTACACACCAGGCAAAACCTCAAGAGCCAAATGTTGGTGGGAATATGGAATATCATTAACTCTTGGATACCTCTAACGGGAAGGCACATGGATAATAATCATCTTGGAAAACTGTAGCTTTCCAGCACTACCCTCCTCCCAAGTATGCAGCCTAGAAAAGCTCTGGAACATGTGTACCAGGAAATAAGCACAAAAGGTTCATAGAAGCACTGATTTTTTAAAAGCAAAATCAAACGTCTTCTTAATTTTAATACAATTTTTCATCGACAGAAGAAAGGCAAAATAAATGGTATATTCACATAATATGTCACATATAACATATGGCAGTTAAAATGAGTGAACTCCAGCTAAACATATCTACACAGATGAATGTTAGGAATATAATGTTGACTAAAACAAGCAAGGTGCAGAATACCCATAATATGACTCTGTTCCTGTAAAGTTTTCAAACATGCAAATCTAGGCAATACATTGTTTATGAATACATCTGCAAATGGAAAAATATTTTTTTAATGTAAGAGATTAAGAAATCAAAAAGTCATAAAGGGGGGAGTTCAGGGAATGGCATGGGATCACTAAGGGTATGTGGGGCTTCAAAAGTATTATTAATTTCTATTTCTATCTAACTTTTTTTTTTTGAGAGACAGAGCATGAGTGGGAGAGGAGCAGAGAGAGAGGAAGCCACAGAATCCGAAGCAGGCTCCAGGTTCTGACCTGTCAGCACAGAGCCCAACGCGGGGCTCAAACTCACAAATGTAAGGTCATGACCTGAGCTGAAGTCATACGCTTAACCGACTGAGCCACCCAGGTGTCTCTAATTTCTATTTCTTAGACTGGGTTGTAAGTACACGGCCTTAATTTTATATTTGTGATTTTATCATATAAATATACAAATATGTATTTATCATACAAATACATACAATACCTTTTGGATGCTTGAAGTATTTTACTTAAAAAGTTTTGTTTTCTAGGGGCGCCTGGGTGGCGCAGTCGGTTAAGCGTCCGACTTCAGCCAGGTCACGATCTCGCGGTCCGTGAGTTCGAGCCCTGAGTCAGGCTCTGAGCTGATGGCTCAGAGCCTGGAGCCTGTTTCCGATTCTGTGTCTCCCTCTCTCTCTGCCCCTCCCCCGTTCATGCTCTGTCTCTCTCTGTCCCAAAAATAAATAAACGTTGAAAAAAAAAAATTAAAAAAAAAAAAGTTTTGTTTTCTAAAGAGTGAATGTACATGTGTCAATTTCCTTGGCAGATAGGTTTAATATGATCCTGAAATGGTTAAATAAGTAAAGCACAGTATCCTTAAAAAAAAAAAAAAAAAAAAAAAAAAGCTTCTGGATTATTGAAAAGGTCTTTCTTCTATTCAGATAGCAAATATCTAAAACATAAGAATCTAGGGGGTGCCCGGGTGGCTCAGTCGGTTAAGTGTCTGACTCTTGGTTTTGGCTCAGGTCATGATCTCAAGGTTTGTGGGGTTAGAGACCTGCATTGGGCTCTGTGAAGACAGCATGGAGCCTGCTTGGGATTCTCTCTCTTTCTCTCTCTCTCTTTCTCTCTCTCTCTGCCCCTCGTCTGTTCACACTCTCTCTCACTCAAAATAAATAAACTTAAAAAATATGTTTTTTAATTAAAACATAAAAATCTATCCTGCCTGAATCTGTCCTTTTTCTTGTTTTGCTTTCTGGGAATATAACACTATATCCTTTAATAAAAATCCAATATATAAATAAACAAAATCCCTGTCATCTTCTCCTCAGTGACTAATCTAAGGGTGGGAAATAGGAAAACATGATTGATAGAAAAATAAAAGTTTATTAAATATCATCTCCACCCAAAGCAACTAAATTTGATTTGGGAGTTTAACAAGAAAAATCCTCAAACAGTTCACTCATCTGCTTAACAAATTAAAACAAGGTAGTTCTATAAATTAATAGAAAAAAACCTGAAACTTGAATTCCATAAAAATTTGTTTTTTTTTTTAATTTTTTAATGTTTATTTATTTTTGACAGAGAGAGACAGAGCATGAGCGGGAGAGGGGTAGAGAGAGGAGAAACAGAATCCGAAGCAGGCTCCAGGATCTGAGCTGTCAGCACAGAGCCTGACGCGGGGCTCAAACTCACAGACTGCGAGATCATGACTTGAGCCGAAGTCAGACGTTCAACCAACTGAGATACCCAGGCGCCCCAAAATTTAACATTTTTATATGCCAAACATGGTTCTAAGAGCTTTTATACATATCAATTCATTTAGTCCTGAGAATAATTCAACAAAGTGGACAATGTTATTGTCTCCATTTCACAGAAAAAGGAACAAAGGCCCAGAGTTAAATAATTTGCTGAATGTCCCATAGTTAATAACTAGTGGCTTCTATGTGAACTCAAGCAGTAGGGCTCCATAACCCATTCCCTTAATCACTACATTATATTGCTTTCCTTATTATACCATGCGTTGGTGGAAGGAGACAGAAGGACAGAGGTCAGAAAAAAGAAAAAAAAAAGAAGGCAGAAAGCTAAGAAAGAAATATTGATGTTTGTTAAATATCTGACCTATCTGTCTGAGAAATATCTAACTCATTTACCAATATTGCTTTTTCTTCTTTTTTAGCTTTTTTTCTATTATGAATAAAATTGTAAGATATTTAAAGTATACATAGTGATGATGTGATATGCATATAAATTGTGAAAGGATTTCTTTCATCTGGTTATCTGTCACTGTGTGTGTGTGTGTGTGTATTTTTATTTTTTATTTTTATGCATTTATTTTTAAACGTTTATTTTGAAAGAGAAAGCGTTTGCACTCAAAAGTGGGGGAGGGGCAGAGACAGAGGGAGAGAGAGAATGAATCCCAAGCAGACTCTGTACTATTATCACATAGCTCTATGCGGGGCTTGATCTCACAAATCATGAGATCATGACCTGAGCCAAAATCAAGAGTGGGAAGTTTGACTGAGCCACCCTGGGGTCCCTACATGTATTTTTTTTTAGATTAACACAACAAAGGTTTATTTTTGGCTTGTGCTGCATGTTCAGTGCAGCTTAGTAAAGGGGTTCTGTCCCAAATAGTTACACAGTATCCCTGGCTGAGAGTCCATATTCTTATAATACTGACATCTCAACATGTGGCTTTATATATACCTGTGATGCATGGACACAAACACACACACTAGATACACACATATACATACATTTTTTGATGAAAGCATTTAGGTTCTACTCTCTTAGCAAATTTCAATTATACAATACAGTGTTATCAACTATAGTCACCATGCATTAGATCCTCAGACCTTATTCATCTTATAAGCAAGTGTTGCAAAAACTTGCCAAAACAAGTATTTTGTTCATTCTATTAGCTTTGAAATATAGACATTCTTAAAACTTTTTTTCCCTTGTTTTTATCAAGGAACATCTGATCTGAAATTGCCTCTTCCAAATCTACCTTTAAAAAGGGGTGGAGAGGGGTGATAATGGCAACATTTTAGAGCTCTTTTGCCATCTTGTGGTCTTTTGCAGTATTGCTATTGAAAACTTCAAACTTCTCTAGGTTGGGCTCCAAAAAAAAAAAAAAAAAAAAAAGTCAGTGCCAATCTTGGGGCTGATAGTCTGCCTGCTTTGGATCATTCTGACCACCTTCTATGGGCTCCTAAATTTATCTACATTTTCAAAAATATTTTATTTGTAAGCAAAAAATATTTTATTTGTATCCAAATGGGGCTCGAACTCACAATCCACAGATTGAGTCACATGCTCTTCAACTGAGCCAGCCAGGCACCACATCTACATCTTTTAAAAAGTGTGTCAACCAAAACTTGGCACAATCCAGTCTATTTATGAAGTATTAGACCAAGACTGGCTGTGCTTCAAACCTTTCTAAGGAAAGCTGTCCTACTGAGCCCCTGCTGGGAGGGAAGTCTGTGTGATTTTTCACAGTTGAAAAGTCTCAAGACAGTTCTTCATGCTGAATTCATTCTGGTTTTCCTTAGTCTAATCAAGTAACACATTGCATCAAATCAGAATTCTTAAATTAGTCACTATCCTATTTCTTCACCTCAGGGCTGGTCTCCCGCCTCAAAAATACTTCTTTCCTTTTTCTGGGAGGGAGGAGGGACAGGCTGGCCCTGGGGAAATAAGGCAAGTACAGGTGCCAGGGGAATGCTTCTGGGTGAGGCTCACAGAGGAAGACTGAGGAGCCCTGTAGGCACATGACCATTTCCTGGCAGCTCCCTGGTATTGGCAACTGAGAGCCCAACTTAAACACCAGAAAACTTGAGTGCCCCGATCTTACCTGCTTTCCGGCCTTACTTATGGTCAAACTAATCTTTGAAAAGTCCTTAAAGTCTTTAAGCAAATACAGTATACACACTTCTGTGTAACCAATCCTAAAGCCCTCTAATTCTTCACTCAGCTTTGTTAGGATCTTATATCATTTCTTCTTTTTTCTGTCTTATGTTGCTCCCAACACTTCTGCCCCACCCACTTCTGTCTGAAAGTCTATAGGGGTGGTTCTTTGCTTGACTCAACAACTCAGGAACTACTGACATTTCATGGTTGAGGACCAGATATATTAAAAATCCTGCAATGTGTGTGACATCCTCTTAAAACAAATAGTCCTGCACAACAATAAAGAAAACCACTACTGTTCACTTGTCTGGCCTCCTGCATTATGCACAATTCTTTATAAATGGTCAATACAACCCTTACAATTATTTGGACACTATTTCCATAGACTGTTACAGGACGGAATGCATACTCACAAAGTGGGAAAAGTGGCAATGGCAGTCCCCTGCCCCTGTTCAATAATATATATTTTTCTGCTTTTTACCTGTATGAATTAGTTGATTTTGAGTCACTTAAGTGAGTATATGATGAAATTCCACTGTATGTATTCCTCTACCCATTTTTAAACATGCTGTTCTGTACCTTGTTTTTGACTTAATAATAATTCTTTGAGATTATTTTATATTAGTACAAAGAGCTCTACCTCATTATTTTTAATGACTGCACAATACTTCATTTCATGGAGATATCCTAGAATTTACTTAACCAGTCTTTGTGGAAAGACTTAAGCCAAAGAATATCATAATGAAATGTATGTTTTTGGAAAGGTCATTCTGGCTGATAATTGCCAGGTATTCACTGTGGAGAAGGGCTTGAAGGTTTGCAATAGTTTATGTGAGGATACCAGCGAGAGGATACTAACTACCACAGTATTTCTAGTGAGGAGTAATTTCTTGTTATTGTTGCTCTCTAATAATTCCTCAGCAGAGCTAAGTCTGGGGAGGAAGGAAGGAAAAAATGAAGAAGGAAGGAAGGAAGGAAGGAGGAAAGGAGGAATGGAGGGAGAGAGGGAGGAAGGAAGCAAAAAGGAAGGAAGGAGGGAGGGAGGGAAAGAAGGAAGAAAGGAAATAAGGAAGCTAGGTTTACTTTGCATTTCCCTACTCACTAAACAGGTTAAGCACCTTTTTGTATGTTTACTGTCTATTTGGGTAGCTGCTTTTATGAAGTTCTGTTTGTCTCTTGTCCACTGTTCTTTCTTTTTTTACTGTTTATTTATTTTTGAGAGGGAGAGGGAGAGAGAAAGTGTGAGCGGGGGAGGAGCACAGAGAGAGGGAGACAGAGGATCCTAAACAGGCTCTTTGCTGACGGCAGAGAGCCCAACGCGGGGCTTGAACTAGAGAACCCTGAGATCATGACCTGAGCCCAAGTCAAACGCTTAACAGGACTGAGAGACCTAGGTGCCTCTTATCCATTTTTCTTTTGGGTTGTTTACTTTTTTTTATTGACTTGTAAGCATTCTTTCTCTATTCTGTATGTTAATTGTTTAGTATTATTCATTAGATTTTTCTAAATATTAATATCTTTCTCACTGCAGCTTGTCTTTTTATACTGTCTTTAATGTTGCCTTTTGACCAATAGAATACTTTGACTTTAACATAGTCCAATTTATCTTTCTCTTTACAATTAGTGTTATTTGCATCCTATTAAAAAAAAAGTCTTTTACTGTACAAAGGTTATGAAGATATCCCTATATTATCATCCAGGAACTTTATTGTTTTGTTGTTGACATTTAAAACTACAACCCACCTGGAACATTTTTTTTTTAATAGTGTGAGCTTGGGTCAAGTTTTGGTTTGGTTTTTTTTTTTAAAGAATTTTTTTTTTCAACATTTATTTATTTTTGGGACAGAGAGAGACAGAGCATGAACGGGGGAGGGGCAGAGAGAGAGGGAGACACAGAATCGGAAACAGGCTCCAGGCTCTGAGCCATCAGCCCAGAGCCCGACGCGGGGCTCGAACTCCCGGACCGCGAGATCGTGACCTGGCTGAAGTCAGACGCTTAACCGACTGCGCCACCCAGGCGCCCCTGGTTTTTAATTTGCATCTTTATTTCTTTCTTTAAAAAAAAAAATATCTGATTGTTTCAGCACCATTTGCTGAAAAAATTAGTCCTTTTTCCCTTTTCTTTAGAGTCAACTTTCTCGTGTATCGAGTGTCCAGATCTATGGGAATCTGTTTCTGGGCTCTCTATTCAATTCTGTTGATTAATTTTTCTATCTTTCCATTAATATTACACTTTCATAATAACTGCAGTTTTATGTAAGTCTTGACAGCCAACACGGCTAGTCCTCCCTCTATTGAAGATTGTTTGGGGAGGGGCGCCTGGGTGGCGCAGTCGGTTGAGCGACCGACTTCAGCCAGGTCACGATCTCGCGGTCCGGGAGTTCGAGCCCCGCGTCAGGCTCTGGGCTGATGGCTCAGAGCCTGGAGCCTGTTTCTGATTCTGTGTCTCCCTCTCTCTCTGACCCTCCCCCGTTCATGCTCTGTCTCTCTCTGTCCCAAAAATAAATAAACGTTGAAAAAAAAAATTTAAAAAAAAAAGAAGATTGTTTGGGTTACTTTTGGCCCTTTGCATTTCCATGCACATTTTATTTTTAAATTAATTAATTACTTAAATTTTTTTTTAATTTTTTGAGAGACAGCATGTGCTCACAGGTGGGGAGGGGCAGAGAGAGACAGAGAGGGAGAGAGAATCTTAAGCAGGCTCCACACCTGGTGTGGAGCCTGACTGGGGGCTCGATCTCATAACCTCAAGATCATGCCCTGAGATGAAATCAAGAGCCTGATACTCAACCAACTGAACCACCCAGCTTGGAATCAGTTTGTCAAGTTCTCAAAAAAAAAAAAAAAATGGGGGGGTTGGGATTGCATTGCCTCAATAAATCAGTTTGATAAGAAAATGAAATCTTTACAATATTGAGACTTCCAATTTATAAACATGGTATATCCCTCAATTTACTCAGAAGTTCTTTAATTTTAGGGTACCTGGATGGCTCAGTAGGTAGTGGATGCAACTCTTAATCTCAGGGTTGTGAGTTCATGCCCCACATTGGATGTGGAGTTTACTTAAAAAAAATTTTTAAAGTAGTTCTTTATTTCCTCACAATAATATTTTATGGCTTTTTGCATTCCTATAGTATGTATACACTATGTAAGATGCATTTACTATTCCTGATGCTTTTAAAAATACTATATTTTTTCAAAATTTGTTTGTTGCTGCAATATATAAAAGCAATTGATTTTTGTATACTGGCCTTGCTAAACTTTAGTAATTCCCTAGATGCTTTCGTATTTTCTACATACACAATCATTTGATTGATGATAGTTTTATGTCTTCCTTCCCCATCCTTTGTATAGTTCACTGTTTTTTTTTCTTATTTACTGTACAAGCTGGGATCACAAGTACAATGCTGAACACATGGGTGATAGTGGACACTATTGTTTTATTCCCAATCTCAAAAGGAAATCTTTCATCTTTCAATGTTAAGTACAATGTTTGTTGCAGGGGTTTGTTTGTTTTTGTATATTTCTTTTACTGGATCAAAAAAGTACTATTTCTTAGTAACTAAGAATTTTTGCATCAGCAAATTTTCAGTGTCATCAAATACACTTTCTATCAACATGGTCAGATGATTTTTCTCATTTACTTTGCTCGTGTAATAAATCACTAATTGATTTATGAATGTTAAATCAACTTAATGTTCCTTCATGTTAACTGGAATGCCAATTTGTGATTTGTTTTACATATTTTACATATTCCCAGATCTGGTTTGCTAATATTTTATTTGGTATTATACAGCCATATTCTGATGTTTCCATCTTGTTCCTATGTTTTGCATGTATATAATTTTCCCTTCTCAGAATATTTTGACAAGTTTTGGTATCAAGGTCATGCTGGCCTCATAATATTAGTTGGAATATATTCCTGTTTTTTTCTATTTGGGGGGAAGGTTTGTAAAATACTGGTATTATTCTTTCCTTAAATGCTTGGAAGAATACCTTAGTGAAGCCATCTGGGCATAAAGCCCCTTTACAGAATTTTTAAAAATTTTTTTAATTGTGGTAAAATACACATAACATAAACTTTACCATAGTAACCATTTTTAAGAGTACAGTTCAGTGGTACTCAATGCATTCACATTGTGTGCAACCATCGCCACCATTCATCTCTGTAACTCTTTTCATCTTGTAGAACTGAAACTCTTTACCTATTAAATAATAATTCCCCTCCTCCCCTCCCCCTAGCCTTTGGCAACCACCCATTATACTTTCTGTTTTTGTGATTCTGACTACTCTAAGTACCTCATAGAAGTGGAATCAAACAGTATTTGTCACTTTGTAATTGGCCTATTTCACTCAGTATAAAATCCTCAAGGTTTATCCATGTTACTGCATATGCAGAATTTCTTTCCTTTTTCAGGCTGAGTTATATTCCATTGTATGTATATATCACATTTTGCTTATCCCTTCATCTGTCAATGGACACTTGGGTTGTTTCCACGGTTTAGCTACTATGAATAATGCTGCTATGAACATGGGTTTACAAATATTTCTTCAAGATCTTGCTCTCAATTCATTTAGGTATATACCCAGAAGTAGAATTGGTCAGTCATATGGTAATTAAAAATATTTTTTTGTGGGACACCTGGGTGGCTCAGTCAATTAAGCGTCTGACTTTGGCTCAGGTCATGATCTCAGGATTTGTGACTTCGAGCCCCATATCAAGCTCACTGCTGTCATCTCAGAGCCCACTTCGAATCCTCTGTCCCTTTCTCTCCACCCCTCTCCCACTTGCTCTGTCTCAAAAATAAATAAACATTAAAAAAATTTTTTTAACTCTTATATTGTTTTCCACAGCAGTCATACCATTTTACATTCCTACCAACTGTGCACAAGGGTTCCAATTTCTCCATATTCTCATCACTATTTGTTGTTATCTGTTGTTGTTGTTGTTGTTTTATCATAGGCATCCTAATGGGCGTGAAGTAGAATCTCCATGCAGTTTTGACTTATATGTCCCTAATGATTAGTGACACTGAGCATCTTTTCATGTGCTTATTGGTAGCTCATATATATTCTTTGAAGAAATATCTAAGTCCTTTGCCCATTTTTGAATTGGGTTGTTTGATTTTCAGTATTGAGTTTTAGTTTGTATATATGCTGGATATTAATTCCTTATCAGACATAAGATTTGCATATATTTTCTCCCATTCTGTAGGTTGCCTTTTTACTCTGTTGATAGTGTCTTTGGATGCACAAAATTTTTTAATTTTTATGAAATCCAATTTGTCTATTTTCCTCTCGTTACCTGTGCTTTTGGTGTCATATCCAGGAAATCATTGCTAAATCCAATGTCTTGAAGCTTTGCCATCTGTTTTCTTCTAAAAGTTTTATTGCTCTAGGTCTTACATTTAGGTCCTTGATCCATTTTGAGTTAATTTTTGTCTATGGCGTTAAGTAAGGGCCCAACTTCATTCTTGGGTTGTTGAATGAACTTCATTCATTGTGGGTATCCAGTTTTCCCAGAACCATTTGTTGAAGAGATTGTCTGTCCTTGCCCCATTGAATGATCTTGGCAAACTTGTCAAATATCATTTGACCATATATGTGAGCGTTTACTTCTGGGCCCTCTATTATATTCCATTGGTCTGCATGTTTGTGTTTATGCCAGTTTCGCACCATTTTGATTACTGTAGCTTTGCAGTAAATTTTGAAATCAGGAAGTGTGAAGCCTCCAGCTTCTTATTCTTTTTAAGGATGATTTTGGCTATGGGGTCCCTTGAGATTTCATATAATTTTGAGGATGGGTTTTTCTATTTCTGCAAAAAAACATAATTGACATTTTGATAGGGATCACATTAATATATAGATCATTTTGGATAATATGAAATTTTTAAAATAAGTCTTCCAATCCATGAACATGAAAAATGTATTTATTTATTTGTGTCTTCTTTAATTTCTTTCAGTACTATTTTGTAGTTTTCATTATACAAGTCTTTCATTTCCTCGGTTAAGTTAATTCCTAAGTATTTTATTGTTTTTGATGCTATTGTAAATAGAATTGTTTTTATAATTTCCTTTTCAGATCATTTGTTGTTTATATATAGAAATGTGGTTGATTTTTGTGTGTTGACTGTGTATTTTTGTACAGAAAAATTTCAAATTTGACTTTTCATAATTGTAGATTCATATGTAGTTGTAAGAAATAGTACCGAGAGGTCCTCTGTGTCCCTTAGATAGTTTTTCCTAATGGTAACTAACATCTTACAGAAACTATAGTACAATAACCCAACCAGGATATTGACATTGATATAATATGGATACAGATCATTTTCACCACAACAAGGATCCCTCTTATTATACTTTTATACCCACATCCATTTCTGTCTTGCACTCACCTCCTTCTGTAACCTGGGACAATCACTAATTTGTTCAACATTTCTATATTTTGTCAGTTCAAGAATGTTATATAAATGGAATCATATGGTATGTTACCTTTTGGGATTGGCTTTTTTCATTTAGCATAAATGTCTGGACATCCACCTAGATTGTTACATGTACCAATAATCCAGTCCTTTTTATTGCTAAATAGTGTTCACAGTTTAACATTTTTAAAAAGTAATCTCTACATCCAACATGGGGCTTGAACTCACAACCCTGAGATCAAGAGTCACGTGCTCTACCAACTGAACCAGTCAGGCACCCCTGTAGTATTACATACTATACTTTAAACGTTCACCCTTTGAAGGACATGTAGGCCAATTCCAGTCTTTGGTTATTACAAATACAGCTTTTTGGAACCTTGGTGTACAGGTTTTTGTGCGAACAAAAGCTTTCAATTCTCTAGGATAAATAAATGCCCGAGTGCTGTTGGATTGTATGGTAATTGCATGGTTAATTTTATAAGGAACTGCCAAACTGTTTTCCAGAATGACTATGCCATTTTACATTCCTACCAGCAAAGTATGAGTGACCAACAAAGTATGAGTGACTCAGCATCCTTGTCAGTATGTGGGGTTTTCACTATTAGAATTTTAGCCATGCTATGGGGCGCCTGGGTGGCTCAGTTGGTTAAGCAGCCGACTTCGGTCAGGTCGTGATTTCGTGGTCCATGAGTTTGAGCCCCGGTCGGGCTCTGTGCTGACAGCTCAGAGCCTGGAGCCTGTTTCAGATTCTGTGTCTCCCTCTCTCTGACCCTCCCCCATTCATGCTCTGTCTCTCTGTCTCAAAAATAAATAAACGTTAAAAAAAAAAAGAATTTTAGCCATTCTAATAATTATATATTGATAACTCACTGTGGTTTTAATTTGCACTTCCTTAATGGCTAATGATGTTGAACATTTTTTTCATGTACTTACTTGCCATCTGTACTATCCTCTTTGTTGAAATGCCTCTTTGCCCATTTCCTAATTTGATTGGTTTTTATTTAACTATCAAATATTTGTTAACTGTTGTTTAACTCATACTTTTGCCAGTGGGTATACAATTGCTCTAGGACCATTTGTTGAAATAGGCATCTTTTCTACATTGAATTGCTTTTGCATCTTTGTAAAAACATCAGTTGGGCATATTTGTGTAGGTCTCTATCTGGGTTGTCTATTCTGTGTTATTAATCTATGTGCCTAGGGGTGCTTGGGTGGCTCAGTCGGCTGAGCGTCCGACTTGGGCTCGGTCATTGATCTCACGGTTGGTGGGTTCGAGCCCCACGTCGGGCTCTGTGCTGACAGCTCAGAGCCTGGAGCCTGTTTCAGATTCTGTGTCTCCCTCTCCCTCTGCTCCTCCCCTCTCTCAAAAATAAATAAACACTAAAATTAAAAAAAAAAAAAATCTATGTCCCTAACCTTCTACTAAACCAACAGTCTGGATTACTATAGCCATATGTAGTAAGTCTTAAAATTAGATGGCCTGACTTCTCCCATTTTATTCTTCATCAAAATTGTTGAGGTTCTTCTAGTTACTTTGTTTTTTTCATATAAACTTTAGAGTAATGTTGTCTACATCTACAAAAAATTACTAAGATTTTGGTAGGAATTGCGTTAAAACTATATCTCAATTTGGGGGGAATCCATATCTTCACTATGTAGAGTCTTCTAATCCACACTATCTCTCTACAAAGAAGTATTTATTTATTTATTTATTTATTTATTTATTTAATGTTTTGTTTATTTTTGAGACAGAGAGCGTGAGCGGGGTAGGGGCAGAGAGAGATGGGGACAGCGGATCGCGAGCGGGCTCTGCACTGACAGCAAAGAGCCAATGCAGGGCTCCAATTCCAACTCATGAGCTGTGAGATCATGACCCAAGCTGAAGTAGTTGGCTCAACCAATTGAGCCACCCAGCCACCCCTCTACAAGGAAGTATTTAGATCATCCTTGATTTTTTTCATCAGTGTTGTATAGTTTTTAGCATACAAGTCCTGTACTTTTTTTTGGTTATAATTACACCTAAGGTTCGATACTTTTGGAGCAGCTTTAAATGGTAATGTTTTAAATTTTGGTGTTCGCTAATAGCATTTAGAAATACAATTAATTTGTGTATGTTTTTCTTGTATTCTGCAACCTTGCCAAACTCATGTATTAATTCTGTTGATTCCTTGAGATTTTCTATGAAGACAATTATGTCATATGCAAACAGGGACTGTTTTATTTCTTCTTCTTTGCTGATTTGTATGCCTTTTATTTTCTACTATAATGTCCAGCACTGTTCTTGTTCCCAATCTCAAAGAGAAAGCATTCAATCTTTCACCATTAAGTATGATTTTATCTGTAGGCCTTTGTAGATGATGCTCTAATTTTTGAGTTTTTATCATGAATGGATGTTAAATTTTGTCAAATGCTTTTTCTACATTGATTAACAAGACCATGTAATTTTTCTTCTTTACCTTGTTAATTTGATGAATTAGGCTGATTAACTTTCAGTTAAACCAGCCTTACATCCTTAGGATAAACCCCATTTGATTATGGTATTTAATTATTTTTATATCTTGCTTAATTCTATTTTCTAATATGTTGTTAAGGATTTTGTATCTATATTTACGAGAGATATTGGTCTGTACTTTTTTGGTATTTGTCCAGTTTCGGTATCAGAGCAATATTAGCTTCATAAAATGAATTGGAGGGGAAATAAAATACGTGTTGATCTCAATTGATGCAGAAAAAGTGCTTGACAAAATTCAACATCCTTTCCTGATAAAAACACTCAACAGATAAATGGATTGGAAGAATTAAAATTGTTAAAATGGCAGTAATACCCAAAGTGATCTCCCCATTCAGTACACAAACAACAAGAGGAAAAACATATAGATTGAACTTTGTCAAAATTAAAAACTGTTGTGCATCAAAAGGACAGTATCAACACAGTAAAAAGGCAACCCACAGAATGGGAGAAAATATTTGCAAATCGTGTATCTGATAAGGTAATAATATCCAGAATACATAAAGAGCTCCTACAACTCAAAACTGAAACAAAACACCCAATTAAAGTAATGGGTAAAAGACTTAAATAGACATTTCTTCAAAGAAGAATACAGATGAGCAATAAACACATGAAAAGATGTTCAGTATCACTAATAATTAGGGAAACACAAACCAAATAAGATACACTTCATATGCATTTGGATGGCCATTATTTAAAAAAAAAAAACCTGAAAATAACAGGTGTTGGTGAGGATGTGGAAAAATTAAAACCTGTGTTCGTTGCTAGTGCGAGTGATGCAGTCACTGGAAAATCATATGGCAATTCCTCAAGAAAGTAAACAGAACTACCATATGATCTAGCAAACCCACTTGTACTTCCCAAAAGTACTGAAAGCAGAGACTTGAACAGGTATTTGTAACCATAGCAGCAGTGTTCACAATAGCCAAAAGGTAAAAACAACCCACTTACCCTCAGGTGAAGGGATAAACAAAATGTGGGATATACATACAATGGAATTTTATTCAGCCTTTAAAACTATGAAATCCTGGGGCACCTGGGTGGTTCAGTCTATTGAGTGTCCGGCTCTTGATTTGGGCTCAGATTCTGCTCCCAGTGTTGTCTGATGAAGCCCCGCCTCAGGTTCCACGCTAAATGTGGAGCCTGCCAAAGATTCTTTCTCGCTGTCTCTGTCTCTCTCTCTCTTTCACCCCCACTCTCGCTCTCTCTCTAAAATAAATAAATATATATATATTAAAGAGTATGAAATACTTTTTTCAATGTTTATTTCTTTTTGATAGAGAGAAAGTGGGGGAGGGGCAGAAAGAGAGGGGGACCGAGGATCTGAAGCGGGCTCTGCGCTGATAGCAAAGAGTCCAATGCAGCGCTTCAACTCATGAACTGTGAGTTCATGACCTGAGCCGAAGTTGGAGGCTCAACTGACTGAGCCATCCAGGTGCCGCCAAAAGTATGAAATTCTGATATATGCTACAACATGGATGGATCTTGAAGACATGCCAAGTGAAATAAGCCAGACACAAAAGGACAAAAATTGTATGATTTCACTTATATGAGGAACCTAGAATAGTCAATTCATAGAGAAAGAAAGTCAGAAGAGTGGTTACCTGGGGCTAAATATGGGGAGTGAGGAATGGGTAGTTATTGCTTAATGAGTACTGAATTTCAGTTGGAGATGATGGAAAAGTTCTGGGGATGGATGGAGGTGATGGTTGCACAATAATGTGAATGTGCTTAACGCCACTGAACTGTACACTTAAAAATGTTTAAAATGGTAAATTTCACATTATGTACATTCTACTACAAAAAAAAAATTGAACACACAATTTCACATACAAAGTCACATACTCAGATTTTTTTTACTCTAGTGGATTACTTACATTAAGTAACCAGATGAAAATAATTGCTTGACTGCGTCTCAAAACTAGCTTTCCCTCCGATGCGCGCTCTGACTCTTCTGGAATCGCCTAAAGTATCTGTCTCGCCCATCTCCTCAACAATCAGTAGTTGTCATTCAAGGCAGGCAGCTGACTGTAGCTACCACAGAGACCACAAAGCTGGGATAAAGCCCTGCAGTTCCCCACAGTATGTACTTTATCCAGACTCCCTAAGCAATGAAAAGAAAGCAGGAAGAGACTACAAGAGTTTGAAAACTTTTATACGTTTCCACATCTAAATCCAACATAGATATAATTGAAGTTATTAAAGCAGTGGCTCTCAAACTTTAGCGTGCACCTGAATCACCCGAAGGCTCTGTTAAAACACAGGTTGCTGCCCATCATACTCCCCAAGTTTCTCATTGTGTAGGTCTGGGAGGGGGCCCCAAAATTTGCATTTGCAGCAAGTTCCCAGGCAATGCTGGGAACCGCTGAAACAGGGACCACACTGGGAAACCACTGAAGAGTGTATTCAGAAACATAATTCTGACCCCAGAGAAAGATCAAAGGGAGTAAGGAGAAAGGTGAAGAGTGGAGAGTTGCCACCCCCCGCCCCTGGCAACCCCCCATGTTGTCATTTCTTAAAAAAATATATTTTTTCTAAACATTCAGCAAAATTAAAACTTAAATACCCAAATAGATGCTGAACTTTATGAATGAAAAAGGTATATATCAATAGTGACAGTTCATTGCTACCAATTATTCAAGATTTAGAAAAACATTTTCCATTGTCTTCTTTTTCTCTATTTTCCTTGAGCTGGTTTGGGAACTTTAGAAAAAAAAAATGATGTGTATGTGGTCAAAAGCTTTACTAGAGAGACTTTAAGGTCTACAATTCTATGAAAAGGCAGCAAACAGCAAGCAATTGAGAAGGCAGAACCCTAGCTGCATCCGAGCCAGGGTGAGGATAGCACTGCCAGGGAGAGGGGAGTACCAGGCAGCTTCTCAAAGGCAACAGCCATCTGGTCCCAAACTAAAGAATTTCGATGAGGCAACAAAGAAACTCAGGAGGTATTACAAAACACAGTATAGCCTATGATTCCTCACCTGAACACAATTACTTGTCCCAACGGAGTCTGGGTGGACCCTCTGACCCTATCCAAGCTTATGGGTGTTATTTTTTAATGGTTTGCCCTGAAGCTTTCACAAGGAATTCTCATTGAAGATTCTACAGGGGTTAAGAGAAGGGTGAAGGGGAAAATCTTGTTGCATGATGCTGGGCTGGCTAATATGTACTTACAGTGCTGAAATAAATAGGCAAGAAGTTTTCATTTTTACTTCCTAAACCTGCCACCATGAAACAAAGCACCATGAAAATATGTTTAGGG
Organism: Prionailurus viverrinus; assembly: GCF_022837055.1. Lineage (NCBI taxonomy): Eukaryota > Metazoa > Chordata > Mammalia > Carnivora > Felidae > Prionailurus > Prionailurus viverrinus. The sequence continues at coordinate 88,439,739 of NC_062563.1, read as the reverse complement.
CCTAAGTTAAGGAAAAGTGGTAACAGTGTAAAATTAATTAGAACAATGTGATCACCATATTTTCATAGGTGAATATAGGTCACCAATATGTCCAATGTTAACCCCAGCTATTCACCATTCCAGGAGCACTATCTATAATTAAGCTAATATATTTTAAAACTACTTTCAGTAAATTTTGACAGACTTTTCTAATGTACATAAATGAGTCACTTATACTGGCCTTTTCATGGGTGACAAATCCAAAAATTCTTCAACTCATTAAACTTTTCAGACACCACAGGTATTGCTGTGTGATATTATCTATATATGTATTTTCATGAGCTTAAATTGAAAATGCCATAAATAATTTAAAATTGAAATACAACCTGCTTTTAAGTTCTCAGTCATATCTTCAATATGCTGTGAAATAGTATTTCCAATAATATTTACATTTATTTCCTTTTTTTTTTCTGTTTGAGGTACATACTTTCTGTTCTACTCAAAAGGCATTGCTTTAGGAACTTACCATCTGTATAAGGTATTGATATCTAGGAATGTTTTATTTTTACCAAATAAATAATTACATATCATAATGGCATCGCTTACTTAAGTCCCATCAAAAACAAACCCTATTATATCTTTTCTGAATCTTGTAATGATGCTTACTATGTGGGGTTGGTTTTAAAATGGCATCTTAATTTGCATTCTTTTGACATAGACACACTGTTTGTATATTAAAACACAGGAATATTTAGACACGCACATTGTGTGCTCTTTCCCTTTTTTAAATAATGTTTATCTATTTATTTTTGAAAGAGAGAGAGAGAGTGCAAGGTGGGGGGCAGAGAGAGAGAGAGCCAGAGAATCCCAAGTGGGCTCTGCACTGTCAGCAAAGAGCCCTATGTGGGGCTCGAACTCACTAACTGTGAGATCGTGACCTGAGCCAAAATCCAGAGTTGGATGCCTAACTGACTGAGCCACCCAGGCACCCTTTCCTTTTTTCTTTTTTTTTTTTTTTTTTAATATGAAAAGGCCTTTTTCTTTCCCCACTTTTGAAAGACAAGTGTTTTTAAAATAAACAGTCTTTCCTTCTTAAAGCTACAGTGGGCAAACAGCAGCAGAAGTACAAAGGATAAATGAGGACCAATACTCCACCTAGATATTGGGGGCAAGAGGGAATGGTGGGGATGGTCTAAGTGGAGAGCACATGCCTCTCTAAAAGGGCCAGGTGCTCTCCAGCTCCAGCATATTGCAGCCATGTACTAATGTAATTAATCTCAGTGTTCTCAAAGCTTCCAAGTCTTTAAACGCTGGAAATGCAGATTGTGCTTGTGTGTATGTGAAGCTACTTTATTTCAAAGTGTTGGCAACTAATTTAGAAACATATAAAACACTGTGAGGGCCCAGCAACTGTTCAAAGCCCATTAATTTGGGACACCTTTCCCTCCATCCACCCTCCCCTAACCCATTGTGAAGTCCTACCGACATCAATCTATATTCTTAGTAAAACTAGTAAAGCAAACAGTAGTCTTTTCACCAAAAAAGGCCACCCCTCTTTGGCTGGAGCTTCACAGTCTTCTACCAAACCTTGGTTAACTGCCCAGAACTCCCAGTTGCATCTAAAAAGCCTAAGTTTTTTGTTTTTGCTGTTTTAATGTCCTTACCTCCTAACTTTTTGTCATCCAAACTGCCTTTGTTGTAAGAAAACTGAGCCCAAAATGGAGCTGTAAACTTGTAAACTATGCCCATAGAGATAAACAAACAAACAAATAAATAATTTGTCATCTGGGATGAGAAATTCTTATTTTTTTAAATTTATTTATTTAAATTCAAGTTACTTAACAGGCAGTATAGTATTGGTTCCAGGAGTAGAACCCAGTGATTGGGATGAGAAATTCTTGTTCTGTTTCTGTAGCCTGTTTGTGTCAAAACTCTTAAATACATGGTTCATATCCTATCTCTTTACTTGAGAAGCAATTAGCCATTCCATCTGTCTTCTTGAAAAGTGAAAAAACCTATAGAACAAAAATGCCCAAACAACTATGTCATTTAAAATAAAGAATGGAGGGGCGCCTGAGTGGCTCCGTTGGTTAAGCATCCAACTCTTGATTTCATCTCAGGTCATGATCTCACAGTTTGTGAGATTGAGCCCCAAGTCGGGCTCTGTGCTGACAGTAAGGAGCCTGCTTGGGAGTCTCTGTCTCCCTCTCTCTCTCTTCCTCCCCCATTCACACTCTTACATACTCTCTCTCAAAAATAAATAAATAAATATTTAAAAAATAAAGAATGGATGAAAAATTCTTTTAATTTTTTCTTTTTTGAGAGAGAAAGAGAGAGAGCACAAGCAGGGGAGGAGCAGAGAGAGAGGGGGAGGGAGAGAGAATCCCAAGCAGGCTCTCCCTACTGTCAGTGTGGAGCTAGAACTCACAAACCATGAGATCATAAACTGAGCTGAAACCAAGAGTTGGAGGCTTAACTAACTCTGCATGAAAAAAATTTTAAGGAGGTAAAGCTTTTATGTGTCATATTCTCCAATCATTCAATAAAATTTCACATAATGAAAGGATTTCAAAATTCATAAATACTTGGAAATTAACACACTACTAAATAATCTTTGGATCAACGAAATCCAAACCAAAATTACAAACCATTTAAAAGGTGATGAAAAGGAGAAAATTTTAGACCAATGAGCTACCACTCTAGGAGCTAAATAGTCCTCAGAGTAAATTTTAAAGCCTTAAATGCCTTCATCATTAAATAGGGCTTTAAAAAATGTAAAGGAATTATTATTCAAAGGAAGGAAAAGGATAAAAAGGAAAAAAACAGTACGAAGCAGGAATTAATACAGATGAACTTAAGGGTCACTTTAAAAAATCATAGCAAGGATATATAAATACAAAAGCTTGTTCTCTGAAGGACAATAAAACAAAACTCTGAAGAAAAAAAACCTCTGATTTTGGCAGAGTGGAAGAGGAAGAGGGTTGAATAAAAATGCATAGGATCAGAAATAAGAAAAGAGATACCAAAGAGCTTTAGTAACCTGCAAGAGAATGTTACATGCAACTCCACAGCAACAAATGTAAAAGCCAAAAGAAAATGAATGACATGTTAGCGAGGTATAAATTATAAAAATTGACTACAGAAATAGAAAATCTGAATAGATGAGTGACCATAAAAGAGAAAAACTCATGTGTGTTGTAATTATATGATAGGTATATATGAGCATGAAGAAAAGAATAGCAAACAATAAAATTGCTACACACACACACATTGCTAATATTGTATACATTATATTGCTAATGTAAGATGACACTGCTCAGATGTGCAACATAAGGGGAAAGAGTAACCAAAATGTGACTATTAAAAAATGTCAGTATGATCTCATATATGTAAAATTAAACATATACATGTGTATACACAGAAAGAGATGTATGAAAGGATGATACGCAGAATTTTCATGGTGGTTACATTAAGATAAAGGGATGAGATGAAGGGATATCCCTATCTACAGATGCACGTTTCATTCCCATCTTCCTTGGCCCTGGTGTCAGCAAATACCGAGCGTGGAGGGTGAGGGGAGGAGAGTATTGATGAAGTGGTTTTCTTTTCAAAGTCATCTCCATTCTTTTAAGGAAGTGCTGCTCAAACGTGAACACAACCAGAATCAGCCAATGCACTTGGTAAAACAGATTACCGGGCCCCACCCCTTAGAGTTTCTGAATTAGTAGGTCTGAGGTGAGGCTCACGAATTTGCATTTTTAATCAGTTCCCAGGGGATACTGATACTGCTGCCTCAGGGACCATATTTTGGGAATCACCATCCTAAGAAAACTTTATCAATATTCTAAAAGATTGTTAAAATTGCTTTGGTCTCCTATTCTTTTTTGCTGTTTTAATTTTTATATTACCATTTTATTGAAATGTTGAGAATGCTTAAATATTGTCTTTTCAAGTTTCTGAAATGTAGCTTAAAGTGTTCATTGTAATAATAGCAATTACCATCTGACAGTACAGATTAGGCAATGTGTTCAATAATTCACTACATTACCTCATTTAGTCCTCATAAATCCCTGTGAGGTAGGTACTATTATTAGACCAATTTTACAGATGAGGGAACTGAATTTAGAGGAGTGTGCACTCTTAGTACACTCTATTGCAATAAAACTAATGGTGAAAAAAACCAACAAAACAAAACTACAGCAATATTTGCTAGCAAACTAGCAATATTTGTAATGAGATAAAGCATGATGACACCTTCATTCAACGATTATGAGGTATCACCTAGAGGTGCCCAAATTTTGGACCAAACAATGCTAATATTTATACAATTTGCAGTTCTGGCCATCATAAGGAGTTCATAGATGGCAAAGGGTAAATAACATTTGTATACTCATTGCTAAACAGACCTGGGTGACATGGAAATAAGAGAATTTTTTTTTTAGTTTCTAAGCAGTTTTGAAAAAATGGGATCCATATTTGTTAGAATATGGGCTAAGCTGCTACAACAATGGCCCTGAAATAAGACAGCTCAAATAAAATCAGAGTACGTTTCATTCCCAATTCATTGTCATAGGCTATTAGCTTTGATCTGCGATGCTAAGCTCCCAGTTCCTTCTGTCTTGTCACTCACATTGTCTTCGTCTGCATAGTTGAAGTTAGCGCACCACACAAGTCTGCCTTCCAGTCCATGTGCAGAAAGATAGAGAAGGAGGGGACAGCAAACTCAATCCTTTGAAAGCATGCTTTCTCAACAAGGGCAATATCACCTCTAAGGGGGCAAATGCTGATTCTTGAGGGATAGAAGGGCAAAACAATGTTAGTCTTTTTATGGATAAAGCACATATATTCATATAAAGTGCACAAGCAGATATACAATATATGAAAAGTTTATGGCAGAAATTGGAGGGGGGTGGGTGGAAGACCTTAAAAGTCTCCTCAAGGCAGTGATAATAAAAGAAGATTGAGAAAATCTGTGTTAAAGGCAAGCACAAAAAGTTGCACACATCTCTTCTGCTCCCAAGAACTTAGTCACAAAGATAAACCTAGTTGCTAGGGAATCTAGGAAATAGATTCTAGCTGGGTGGCTACTGGCCCAGAGTAAACTCAATTTCTTCCTATTTGAGCCTCTCCATCAGGCGGCTTGAGTGTTCTCACGACATGACAGTTGATTTCTCTCAGAGAATCCAAGAAACTACAGTGGAAGTAGCAATGTCTTTTACGACCAAATCTTGGAATCCACACACTGCCATGTCTACTACATATACATAGCTATACAGATCAATCCTGATGTAATGTGGGAGGAACCTACATAAGGGTGTGAATACCAGGAGGCTAGATTTGGGGATCATCTAGGAGATTGGCTTTTTATTTGGAAGTATAAACAGAAGCTTTCATGTTTGTATAACTGAAAAAATCATTTTGGTTAAATTCTACTTTTCCTTCAAGGCCCTGATGAAATGATAACTTCCTAGCCAGATTTCATTGCTTCCTCCTTTGTGATTCTAAATCACATCATTCTCATCTCTGGTGCAGTACCTATTACACTGTATAATGACTCACTATGTACAAGGCTGTCTCTCCAATGAAAACACAAAACTGAGGTTTACTTATTTTGATGCCTTCCAAATTCACAACAGTGTTGAACTTAAAAAATATATATATATATTTCAGCCACTGTCAGTTCCTGGTGGGGAAACCAGCCTGGGACCAAGGTAAGAAGCCTTCTAAATTATCTATTTAGCTCATTGCTGATTGCCTTATACACCTAAACAACATGTGTAAAACAAACCCAGAATACAAATTTATTCATTTCCATGAGAGGTTTAACTTCTCTGTTGACCAGAATTTTCATATAGATAACTTTACAGGAGCAGGCAAATTAAAATCTAAAATCTAGAGATCTAGATGAGTTTTATAGGAGAAAGTGTGTGCTTCAATGGAAAGCAATCTTTGTTTAGATCACACCTTTCCAGATTATCCGATTCCAGCCTTGCATTGCGGTTGAACTATCATACTTTATTAGTTTGTACTGAAGGAAAGCTAGAGGGATGTAAAATAACTCTTGCCTCTACTAGGCATGTAAATTCTGTCTGGAGGAGGTTCAAGTGACTCCTCTCTACTATGAAAGAGGCTAGCTCTGCTTTCATTTACACATTCATTTCCATTCTCCCCGATCTGTAAATATGTTTGTTCTCTGGCTTCTACCTTTGAACTGGTTGTAACATCTTACTGGTTCCCTCATTTAATTAATGAGTTCAATAAAATAACATTTATTTTATATTTGTGTGAGAATCGTGATTTTACCTATTCTTAAAAATGTCCTTCAACGGCCCATATATACAGGCCAGGAGGGATTGGTTGGGTGATCTTAACCAAACTAAAAAGGCACACACTGGAATTATACAAACCTGGCTTCAAATCCTGACCCTGAAGATCTAGAGGCCACTGCACTTTGCACCCTGAGAGACATGCCATTCACACTGCAGTTTCTGTGAATGGTGCCTCCCTGCAAAGCACTTGGCACAGGTCTGCATGGCATACATGGCAGTGCCCCTTCCAGCGCAAGAGCAATTTGTGTGCATGGCGTGTGTCTTAGCAGAGAGCCTGTGCTTTGTCTTTGCCTTGGTGACAGATGAGATGTTTTATGAACCAACAATACACGTATTTGTGCTTAACTGTCATAATTAAGCAAACAGCATGGGAGTAAAAACGAATAAGGGAAAGAGATAAGAATGGCTTTTAAATGTTAATAGCTTTGGTCAGCACTGTCCAACAGAAAGTGTTTTGTTTTTTTTTAACGTTTATTTATTTTTGAGACAGAGGGAGACAGAGCATGAACGGGGGAGGGTCAGAGAGAGAGGGAGACACAGAATCTGAAACAGGCTCCAGGCTCTGAGCGGTCAGCACAGAGCCCGACGCGGGGCTCGAACTCACCAACGCGAGATCATGACCTGAGCCGAAGTTGGACGCTTAACCGACTGACCCACCCAGGTGCCCCCATAAAGTTTTTTAGTGATGGAAATGTTCTTGATCTGTGTTGTCCAATAGAATGGTCACCACCTACACGTGGTTATTGAGCATTTGAAATGTTATTAGTGTGACTGAGGAACTGAAGTTTTAATTTTAATTTAATTTTAATTAACATATTTAATATATGTACCTAGTGGCTACCATATTGGACAAAACTAGTATTGATACAAGTAGAAAGACATACTTCTAGACTCAGAAAAATGAGAGATGTAGGTTTCTCAAGCTTTTTTGGTGCAAAGACCCACATATTTAAAAAGCACTGACAAGATTTCATTTTTTATGGCTGGGTAATATTCCCTTGTATATATATACCACATCTATTTTTAAAGTTTATTTATTTATTTTGAGAGGGAGAGAGCATGCAGATGGGGCACAGAGAGAGAATGAGAGAGTGTGAAAGAGAATCCCAAGAAGGCTTTGCACCATCAGCACAGAGCCCAATGAGGGGCTCAAACCCACAAACTGCTAGATCATGACCGGAGCTGAAATCAAGAGTTGGATGCTCAACAAACTGAGCCACCCAGGTGCCCCTACCACATCTTCTTTATCCATTCATCTATCAGTGGACACCTCGGTTGCTTCTATATCTTGGCTACTGTAAATAATGCTGCAATAGGGGAAATGGGTGAAATAGATAAAGGGGATTAAGAGTCACAAACTTCCAGTTATAGAATAAATAAGTCACAGAGATGAAAAATACATCAAAGGGAATATAGTCAATAATACTGTAATGACATTGTATGGTAACATATGGTGACTATAGGTATCATGGTGAGCATGGAATAATGTGTAGAATTGGCAAATCAACATGTTGTACACCTGAAACTAATATAATATTGTGCCAATTATATTTCAATAATAAAAAAATTGCAACACACACAAAAGTAATAAAAAAATAAAAAATAAAAACCATTGGGACTCCAAAGAACTTTTATTTCTGTGGGTTATATCTACCAATAATTATTATCCTAAGAAAAATAGAAATTTAGAGATATTTATAAGTCCTTACCCCATTAGTCCTACTGGGGTCCTAATAGAAATATTTATTAGTCCTAAACCCATTATTTTTATGGAAAAATAGCTATATTTTCCAAAACAAAAGAATTCTCATAGCAGGCCTAAGACCGCTATCCTTTGAAAGGCCTGTTTGCAAGGTTAACCCTTAGCTGGTATCTGGGAATCTTGATTTCAGGAAGGTTCCCACCATTCCATAACTGATAAGAGTTGTTTAATATGATTGAACATAGTCTGCACAAACAATGCAGTTTATGCTGAACAGCTGCTTTCCTTCTGATAGTCTGGAATTTTGGTACTGCTATGCAGACGGTGCCTATGTAAGCAGTCTCCAATAAAAACCTTGAGCATGGAGTCTCTAACGAGCTCCCTTGTGAGACAAAACTTCACACATGTCACAATGCCATAATGAAGGAATTAAGCACATCCTGCTTGCCTCCACTCGAAGAGGATTCTGGGAAGTTTCTGCCTTGTTTCCTCTGGACTTCACGCCATGTTCTTTTTCTTTTTGCTGATTTTGCTTTAAAGCCTTTCATGGAAATAAATCATAGCTGTGAGCATGACCATATGCTGAGTCCAATGAGTCTTCCTAGTGAATCACTGAACCTGGAGGTGATCTTGGGGACTCTTTACACAGTCCCCTTCATTGGCCCTGCTCCCAGAATATCAAAACCCAGGATTATATCCCATACTGCAGAGGACTGGAGACTTCTCCCTGAAGAAACTGAAAAATGAAGAGAAAAAAAGGACTGCAAAGGGTAGAAACAATGAAAAAAAGCAAAGGAAATTCCAAAAGTAAAACTACAATTAATATCTTTAAAACAATAAGAAGGGGCACCTGGGTGGCTCGGTCGGTTAAGCGTCCGACTTCGGCTCAGGTCATGATCTCACGGTCCATGAGTTCAAGCCCCTCATCGGGCTCTGTGCTGACCGCTCAGAGCCTGGAGCCTGTTTCGGATTCTGTGTCTCCCTCTCTCTCTGCCCCTCCCCTGTTCATGCTCTGTCTCTCTGTCTCAAAAATAAATAAACGTTAAAAAAAAAATTAAAAAAAAACAATAAGAAAACATATTGCATTTATGAAGAGTAGGAAGCTATAAAAAGAAGAAATCAGAGAATAAGGAAGAAAATCCAATAAAATGGAATTCTGAAAAAAATGGCTAGAAGATAGAGTTGAAAACCTGCCCAGAGCAGTTAGGGGTAAAAAAAGAGAGAAAGAGATGAAAAACAAAAGAAAGAAGGAGACTGAAGGATCAATCCAAAATCCAACCAAAAAAAAAAAAAAGAGAACAGAATAAATGGAAAGAAAGAAATTAGTAAAGTAAATTTCACCACACCACACAAAAAAGAGGCCTCAGGTTGAAAGAGCTCACCAAGTGCAGACCACAGTGAATGAAAAAAGGAATCACCCAACGTCACCAAATCATCAGATTTCAGGATACCAGAGAGAAGATTCTAAAAAGCTTTCTTTTGGAAAGGAAAAACAACATAAAGGGATACACAACATAATGATATCAGATTCCTTCACAGTAATACTGACAACAGACATTTTAAAATTACATCTTAACCATTCTGAGGAAATTCATACTCAGCCAAACTGCAATTCAACACCTCAGCCATGAAGAAAAACACTTTAAGATATGCAAAGACGTTGAAAATGTACCTTTTCTCAGAAAGTAAATGGACTAAGTGCTTGAGTAAAATGACTGAGTCAACCAAACCAGGACCTAGGTAAGAGGATCCAAACCAGGAGAGAGGGGAAACAGGACTACAGCTATACACTAAACCTAGAGAACTTTATCTTCTAGTCTTTCTATTCAGAATTCCATTTTAGCTATCATATTTCCAATTTCATAGAACACTTTCTTGTTCTCTAATTGTTTCTTTCCATAGCATCCAAATCCTATTTTATGGGTACAATCCCCTTTTTTTATCTCTTTAAAAATACTAATCTCTAGGTTGGTTGCAAACCTAGAAACAGAGCAGATGTATGTGAAGAACGAGACCTATGAGAAAGAAGTCTTAAGGGAAAAAAATGAAGTTGATAGATACTTGCATTTGTTTGAGCACTTAACAGCATTTGAGTACTTGGGAAAAACCACAGATTGATAGAAAATTAGGTAAATGAAAAAAGCAATCTTACCTTACCCTTGGCTCAAAGGCTAATCATATTTACCTAATCACAATAATATAAAACCTATTGATTTAACTAATTACTGAGATAAAATCTCAATTGAGAGGATGGAGGAAGTAGAAGTAAATAGAGAGTATAGGAGTTAAATCCTTACCATAATGTATCAATTCTCATTTTATAAAAAAATTAAATGATATCTAAATCATTTAAGTCAAGAAGTAGTTATAAAGTATACTTACACTTTAAGACTTGAAGAGGTAAATACTAGAAGAAAAAATTAAGAGCTGAAAGTAGTTGCCCCAAAGGAGAAAAACAAGGACTTAGGAGGAATGAACGTGTGTCTCATATTTTTGTGGCAAATTTTTAAGAATAACTTTATTTTGTTCAATGATATATATGTATTGCTTTGATTTTAAAGTGAAATTTAAAAAACAATTCGATGATAATTAAACCGGAAGCTTTTACAGTCCCATATGCCAAGTTCAAGTACACTACGTTGTTTCCTCTTCACTCAGCAAGAGCACCTTGTGCTCAACACCCAACCAATAAGAAAACTCTTAATTGATTTGAATAAAGTACTTCTTTCTTTATACTCTTTTTTTTTTAACGTTTATTTATTTTTGAGACAGAGAGAGACAGAGCATGAATGGGGGAGGGACAGAGAGAGAGGGAGACACAGAATCGAAAGCAGGCTCCAGGCTCTGAGCCATCAGCCCAGAGCCTGACGCGGGGCTCGGACTCACAGACCGCGAGATCGTGACCTGAGCTGAAGTCGGATGCTTAACCTACTGAGCCACCCAGGCGCCCCTCTTTATACTCTCTTTATGTTCTAGGCACTTTTTTGAAAAAACCCTTTGTTGAGGATGCTATGTACTGGTATGAAAAAATCTCCATGATACACTGTCAAGTGAAAAAGGCAAAGAAAAAAAAAATGACCACTATATCCAAGAGGGGAAAAATGTAGATCTGTTATGGCTTGGATATGCATAAAATATCTCTAGAATGATAAGCAGTAAACTAGTATTAATGCTTATCCAGGGTAGGTGAATTGGAGAAATGAGAATTGAGTTGATAAGGAACAGGGGAAAGAGGGAGACTTTCCATTGTACACTTTTTTTTACATTTTGATCTTCAACCCTATAAAACCATTGCCTACTCAAAAAAATTTTTTTTTACTTTCAAGTCATACCTCTTTTTATTGGTACAAAATTACAATCTTATCACACATTGAACTTGCACACGTTTACACGCCAACTTGAAAGTTAATTACCAGGCTTTTAATCATCACAACAATAAATCTATTAACCTATGTTAAGATTACAAAGGCCAAATAAGATAGAAAGAGTAAACCTGTGGATAAGCAGGGACATATGGATAATCCCCATTCAACTCTAGGGAATTGATGATTATTTCAAAGACAGAATGGTTTCAATGCCTAGGTATGTAAATATAGTCTTTGCTTTCTTCCTTCTTTAAACCTAGCTCAAGGGTTTTTAAATTTTACAGTGCAGGAGATTTTCTCCCAAACTGACAAGGCTGAATATTCAATCACACATAATTTTTACTACACATCAGAATCTCCTTATACTTCTTTATTTTTTTAATGTTTATTTTTGAGAGAGAAAGAGAGCACAAGCAGGGAAGGGGCAGAGAGAAAGGGAGATAGAATTGGAAGCAGGCTCTGGCTCTGAGCTATCAGCACAGAGCCCGACGGGGGCCCAAAGTCACTGACTGCAAGATCATGACCTGGGCAGAAGTCATATGCTTAATGGACTGAGCCACCCAGCCACCCCAGAATCTTATAATTCTTTTAACCAAAAGGGGAAAATATTCATACTTTTTAATATTCTTTTTTACCCTATCATATTATGACCATCTTTTGATTTTGTCAGATTTCTTCTACAACATGATTAGTAATGGCTGCATAAGTTAACATATTAATATATTAATTAATACATTATATACTAATTATTCCATTGTATCGATGTTCTCTGACTTAAATTATTTTACCATTTCCCTATTTTGGGACATTGAGTGTTTCCAAAGTTTCACCATCATAAGCTAAATCACAACAAACATCCCAGTAACTAACCTTATGTACATATCCATTATTATTTCCTTAGAATAAATTCTGAGAGGTAGGATTCCTGGGTCAAAATGTAGCTAAAAATTCAAGAATTGTAACAACTATGGGCAAAATGCCCTCCAAAAACCTACGTGACTGTTAATGGGAAATTATATTTATAAGGTACTTAAGGGAAAAGACAGAGGATACTTAACTGATTCAATCTGTGAGTCTTCAGGTACCCCCCAATGAAGCCCCAAATCTCAAACTGTAAAATGTTGCACAGGTAACATGTGAAAAAGTAAAACAAAAAAAGAGGGTGATGAACCTTGATATTAAAACCACAGCTTTCACATGTATGCTGCAAGAAATGTAAAGGCTTCAGAGAAAGAGGAAAAAGAACTCTTAGCAATGACACATCACTGAAAAATGGCAGACGCAAGTTCTCAAAGCTTTCCAATTTAATGTCATTTTAAAAGGCCATCATATTAACTGTTAGTAGTTATAATAGTCAAAATTATTAAAGCACTTTATCAGTACATCCATATCTTGAAGGAGAAAATGCCATAATAGTTTGTTGGTGTTGACATTTCAATGGAGAAAAGTTAACATTTTAATACAACCTATAAGCCCCCACTCCCTGAAGTTGTATATTCAACACCATAATTTAACACCATTCAAAATTTGGAACCTGAATATGTAGTTGTGGGTCAAAGTAGGTCTAAGTAAATTGAGAAAAAATAATCTTTCCAAATCGATGACTCAAAACACTATATGTGGGTTTTCCTTTCACTTTTCTATATTTTGCAAAATTTCCTTAATAAAAGAAAGTATATAAACATAAATTAAGGAAGCCCAAACTTATTATTTAGGAAACAAAAGTGTCAGTGTTGCATTCAAACTATCACCCTGACATCAAGAAGTATTTTTGGATGAGATAGATCATATTATACAATTCTAGAAATCATAAGAACAAAATGTAACTTTCTTAAAAAAGAGCAACCCCAACAAATTATATAAACCATACAATTCTCATAGATCAGAACTGAATAAGTTTTGTTCACCACAACAAAACATCCCCAGATGCAAAGGTAAAGAATTACTGCATGTGATAGCTCGCTCACTTCCCCTCTCAAATAATAAAATAAAATAAATAAAATAAAATAAAATAAAATAAAATTACACTTAAAGTTAAAATAAGAAGTCCCTAAGAATCCTGATGACTAGGGATAGCAAAACACTACCCAAGTCTTTAAAGCATATGCAAAAACAGATATACAGAAAAGATGAATTAAGGATGCCTTTTGATTTTACAAGACAATTCACAGTATCATTCACAATTTTAAAGGATTCTTTAAAGTACTTACACTTTTCCTAATTACTAAATAAAATAGAGGTATTTTTATTTTCCAACTCCCTAAAAAGAACGATAATTACAGTATTCTCAAATCTCCAATATGCCCTCATTTTTAAAAACCCCATAATCCTTGGAAGACAGCAGACTAAATTCCAGCACTTTTATATCAAGCCAGGAATTCCTTTTTCCTAATCCTTACGGACTAAGAAATAGACACGCCTTTTCAACTCAAACTAACCAACCGGGTCTTGGGAAAGAGCAAAGCAAGCTGAAACAATGTCACCAGAACTTGGACTTAGAAAAAAGTGCCAAGAAGCATGACAACACTGGACGTTCCGTTCTGCAAAATGTCAATCATTTTCCACTCCCGACTCCCATCAACTCGCACAAACGCCGCAAAGATTGGGAGAGGGCAGTATAGTACTGGTACTGGGTTGTCAAAACAATTCACCTAAAAACTAAGCGTCCGTTCAACCTGCTCCAGCGAGAGGACCGGAGGCCGACCCAGGCCACAGGGAGAAAAGAGCTGATACTGGTACGAAGAGCAGCCCCACCCGCACCCCCCACCAAGGCTGGAACGTGAACAGTGTCCTAACAGGTATGCAGCGCGCCTCTCTGGAGACTCTTGGAACGTACAAATCGCTGCAATAAACAGCCGGCGGGGCGGGCGTCCTCTCGCCCTCCTGGGGCGGCGCGACAGCCTCTCGGCTCGGGGACAGCCCGGAGTCCGCAGGCCAAGCGAGGCTCCGGGGCGTGGCCGATTCCCCTCTGCTATCAAAGTGGGCTGGGGGCGGGACCGCACTCGCTATTTACACCATTCCAAAGTCTGGAACCTGGGTATGCAGTTGTGGGTGAAAGCAAACCTAAGCAAACTGAAAAACCAAAATCCCTCAAAACAGATGACTCAAAAAAAAAAAAATTGACTCAAAACACTATGTATGGTTTCTTTTATTTTTCTGTACTTTGAGAAATTCCTTTCATTAAGTAATCTACTACTCTAAAATAAAAAAGCTCAAACTTACTATTTAGGAAACAAAAGTGTCAATGTTGCATTCAAATGACTACTACCCTGATATCAAAAACTATTTTTGGACGGAGATACAGCGTATTATGCAATTCTACAACGTAATTTTTTTTTTTTTTTTTTAAGAGCAACCTTTTAAAAGAGCCGGAGCTCGTCCGCGCGGTTTCTCTGATTGAGAAGCGAACACCACATGCTATTGGAAGACTCCTCACCACCGCCCGGTGCCCTGCAGCGTAAAGGACCATTTACTAAAGAGTGGTCTCCCAAGCCTCGCCCACACAGCGCCGCGTCCACAGAGCCTGTCCAGACACGGGGGGATTGCTGCTGGGACCGCGAAGCCGAGCGACAAGTGCCGGTGAGGCGTCCCACGGTTATTCGCAGACCCGCTGGCGCCTCCGCACACACAACTTGAACAGTGCCTGAAGACCGGCCTACTGAGGAGTGACAGTTACTGGGGAGCAGGAGGCCCGGGGCGGGGGGATAGGAAGGGAAGCGGAATCTGGACTCGCACCCCGCGACACGAGGATGCCTCGGCGAGGACCCCGCTGGCCCGCCCGCCCTTGCCAGCCCACCCAGTGCCAGTAGCCCCGGAGGACGGACTAGGGCAGGGAGCCCTGGGGGCAAAGGAAGCGCTCACCGCTTCAGATGGTCCGAAGCCCGCCGAGCTGCGGGAGTCGCGGAGACTAAACTCGGCGCCACGGCCCCGGCTGCAGCTCGGGTTGCGGCCCCGGCGGGAACCGGGTCCCGGGGCATCGCCGGTTGCTCCCACAGCACCCGCGCGGCTCCCAGCGCTGGGCGCACGCCTCCCCTTTGGCCTCAGGGCACGGGGCACCACGCGGAAAGCCCCACCCGCTCCGGAGGACGGCCAATGGGCGCGGAGCGCGGGAAGCTGGGGGCGGAGCCGGAGCGGCCAGGCGGCCCCGCGACGCAGCGGGCTCAGAGGTCCTCGCCCACCGTGGAGAGATGTACGGGCTTAAGAGTCACCTGCCTTGGAAACGTGTGTGTCAGGTGAGTGTGGAGGGACCAGGGGACGCACATTCCCCAAATAAAAGATCTGTGAGAGTCTGAGATGTTGAGGACACGCTTGTGATTTTGCGGGGTCTCTTTCTTCCCGTTTTAGACTTCGTCTGCTGTTTGCAGAACACTAGCCACACTGTTTGGGGAAGCGCGGAATGAGTAACAGCCTCTGCTTTCAAGGATATCCCAATCAGTCAGGCGGAGGAGCAGATGGGTAAACAAGTGACTAGGAGAGTCCTCACGAGACGCGTTCCAAAATCAAAAGTCATGTTTTGCAGCGGGGGGGATGTAGGGTGGTGGTGGGGATTTCTGCCAGGAGAGAACCAAAAGGCTTGTTACCCTGTAATACTTGTGGTCATATACATCTTTTTCGTCTTCTTGTTTTCTTAATGACAGCCATGTAATACGCACAACAGCTAAATGTTTCAATAACACCAAAAATACATGATATGCATTGAAAAGAAAGTTTCCATTATCCACTGCTCCCTCCTCCTTCCCCCAATTTTCTCTCCTTTTAGAGTATCACAGTTAACGGATTTGTCGTATGTCCTTTCAGAGACACTCAGTGCAATAAATATATATATATACATATATATAACATATATGTAATATTACCTATTACAATATTACATATATGTATAAAAACTCTTCTCCAAGTATTTTTTTTATTTAAAAAATTTTTAATGTTTATTCATTTTTGAGACACAGAGACAGAGTGTGATTGGGGGAGGGGCAGAAGGAGGGGGAGCCACAGAATCTGAAGTAGGCTCCAGGCTTTGAGCTGTCAGCACAGAGACTAACACTAGGCTCAAACCCACGAACCATGAAATCATGACCTGAGCTGAAGTCGGATGCTCAACTGAATGAGCCACCCAGGTGCTCCTCTTCCCCCAGTCTTTTCCCTCTCTTCTCTCTCTCCCTCTGTCTGTCTGTCTGTCTCTCTCTCTCACACACACACACACACATAAACACACATACACACACACAGTACTCTACACAGTTTTGCCACCTTGCTTTTCTTCATGTAACACTATACTTTGGACATCATTTTTGATGATTGCATAGTATTTCATCAAATGATTGAATGCTGCAGTCAGTAGTTATATTCTTATTTGTAGCCACTTGGCATGTGAACAAATAAATGTCTGTCTAGACTAAATACGTAGGTGTTGAATGCTGAATCCCAAGGTAGGGACTTTAAAAATTCTGATAAATGTTGCCAAATTGCTCTCCATGTAGTTTGTGTCAGTTTATGCTCCCACAGCAATTTATCAGGGTGCCCATTTCATCACATATCTCTATACATTATGTTATCAAACATAAGTTTTTAAAATTGCCATTCTGTGAACTGTCTCTTCATATCCTTTGCCCATTTTCTTTTTTTTTTCTTTATTGTTTTTTTTTTTTTAAGTAGGCTCTATTCCCCAATGTGGGGCTTGAACTCACAACCCTGAGAGCAAGAGTCTCATGTTCTACCAGCTGAGCCAGCCAGGCACCCCTTTGCCCATTTTCCTATTCAATTGTTGGTCTTTTTTTTCTTTATTGTTGGAGATGATAGATAGATAGATAGATAGATAGATAGATAGATAGATAGAAAAAGAAATATTTATCTATCCCTTTCTCTATATAAATAAAATTAGTCCATTGTGAATAAATTGTTTATCTTTCCCTCATCTTGTCTTTTCGCTTTGTTTTTTGCAATGAATTATTTTTTTATTTTCATGTAGTCACATTAATTGATTTTTATTTGTTTCTAGTTCTTTTTAATCTTAGAAAGGCTGTCACTACCCCCCAAATTAAGAAAAATTCTCCCATGTTTCCTTCTAGTATGTTTGATATCTATATGATTAATCCATAATGCAGATAAGCTACAATAAAAATAATATGTTACAATAAAGAAATAATTCAGAACAAAAGATATTATCAGATAATTGTCCAAAGAAGATAACCAAAAGGTGAATAAGCACGTGAAAAGATGTTTCTAGTGTCAGTAGCCATCAACAAAATGAAAATCAACACTGCGATGAGGTACAACTTCACACCCACCAGAATGGCTGTAATCAAAAAGACAGATAATAACAAATGTTGGTATCTTAGTCCATTTGAGTTGCTATAACAAAAATATCTTAGCCTGGATGGCTTAAACAACATTTATTTCTCACAGTTCTTAAGGCTGGAAAGTCCAGACTCCAGGCACCGTGCAGATTTTATGTCTGATGAAGACCTGTTTCCTGGTTCAAAAATGTCTGTCTTCTCACCACATGGCAGAAAGGGTGAGGTAACTCTCTAGGGTCTCTTTTAAAAGGCATTAATACCATGTGTGAAGGCTCCACCTGTGTGACCTAATCATCTCCCAAAGGTCCCATCTCTAAATAGCATCACTTTGGGGATTAGGTTTCAACATATGAATTTTTGGGAAATGTAAACATTTTACTCTGCAGCAGTTGGCAAGTGTTATGAACTGAATTTTGTCCCCCCAAATTCATATGTGGAAGCCCCTAACCTACCCCACTGTGACTGTATTTGGTGGTAAGGTCTTTAGAGAGGTAATTAATGTGAAATGAGGTCATAAGGTTGGGGCCCTAATCTAATATGACTAGTATCCTTAAAAAAAAAAAAGAAGAGACATCAGAGATATATATAGATAGATACACATAGAAAAGACCATATGAGCACATAACAATAATGTGACTATCTGTAAGCCAAGAAGAGAAATGTCAGGAGAAACCAAACCTGTTGACATCTTGATCTGGAACTCCCAGCCTCCAGAACTATGAGAAAATACATTTCTGTTGTTTAAACCGCCCAGTCTGTGGTATTTTGTTTTGGCAGCCCTTGAAAACTAATGCAGCAAGAATGTGAAGAAATTGGAACCCTCATGCAATACTGGTGGGACCAGTAAAATGTAAAATGATGCAGCCACTTTGGAAAACAGTCTGGTAGTTCCTCAGTTAAACGTAGAATTACCATATGACCCAGCAATTGCACTCCTACATATACATGTATGTCCAAAACATATGTCCACATAAAAACTTGTATATGAATGTTTTTAGCAAAATTATTCGTAATAGACAAAAAGTGGAGACAACCCACGTGCCCATCTACTGGTGAATGGATAAAGAATTGTGATATATCTATATAATGGAACTTTATTTGGCAATACAAAGGAATAAAGGACTGATACATGTACAAGATAGATGAACCTTGAAAACATTATGCTAAGTAAAAAAAGCCAGTCACTAAGGATTATATATTATATGATTCCATTTATCGGTTTTTTTTTTAACGTTTATTTATTTTTGAGACAGAGAGAGACGGAGCATGAACAGGGGAGGGTCAGAGAGAGGGAGACACAGAATCCGAAACAGGCTCCAGGCTCTGAGCTGTCAGCAAAGAGCCCGACGCAAGGCTCGAACTCACAGACCGCGAGATCATGACCTGAGCCGAAGTCAGCCGCTTAACCGAATGAGCCACCCAGGCGCCCCTATAAGTTTTTTTTTTTATGTTTATTTATTTTTGAGAGAGAGAGAGTGCGAGTGGAGAGGGCCAGAGAGAGAAGGAGCCACAGAATCTGAAGCAGGCTCCAGGCTCTGAGCTGTCAGCACAGAGCCCTACATGGGGCTTGAACTCATGGACCACGAGATCATTTCCTGAGCTGAAGTTGGATGCTTAACCGACTGAGCCACCCAGGCACCCCTATACGATTCCATTTATGTGAAATGTCCAGAATAGGCAAATCTATGTAGCAAATGTAAGTGTTTTAAGTTTGTGACAGGCTTAAATGTATGCTTTTTTTTTCCCCCTCATTTGGTCTAAAAATATTGATCCCCATCCACGGGCTAAGACAGAATGAATGGATCCTGGCTAAGCCTCTGACATGGCAAAATCCCGTGGAAGTGATGTTTAGGTACATCCTACATAATGGCTGGGAGGAATGGAAAGAAAAATTAGCGGTGCCTGGCTGGCTCAGTCAGTAGAGCATGTGACTCTTGGTCTCGGGGTTGTGAGTTCAAGCTCTGTGTTGGGTGTACAGACTACTTAACAAAAATAAAATCTTAAGGAAAAAAAACACAGATTACTGGCTGCCTAGCTCTGGGGTGGGATAGAGGGATTATAGGGTGAAGGCTAGGGATACAGGGTTTCTTTGGGGGGTAATGAAATGTTCTAAAATTTATTGTGGAGATGATTGCATAGCCCTGTGAATATACTAAAATTCACTGAATTCTACACGTTCAATGGATGGTATGTGAATGGATGTATGGTATGTGAATTGTATCACAATAAGCATGTTAAAACAAAATCAGTATGCAAACTTCACTGGACAAGATGTCAAAGTTATATGACCAAATATTTCATACATGAAAAACCTCAAAAAAGTATATTTTGGGGAATTTATTAGCCTTGCTGTGAGATTAATTGAAAAGTAAACAAGGAGAATGTTGGCAGAGCTAAGCAAAATGGCCAAACTCATAAGTTGATAAAATTATTTATTAGGACAACTATTAATGAACATACTAAGGCAAGCACAGAATCTATGAGATTATTCATGTTTGCCCCATAATCTATTTATTTGGGAGAATATTCCCTCAGAACAATCCAAGTGAGAAAAATGAAATATTTATGGCACCACTGTCTATAAAGCAAAACTAAACTGGAAATACCTCAAATGCCTGATAATTTGAAGGGTGTTTATTAAAGTAGGAAACATGGGCTGCATTAGTAAATGGGAAAGTACAAACAAAATAATGAGAAAAGTAGAATTCAAATGAGTTTGTAAACGCTGATGAGTGTACATAAATAAATGTACGTTGTTGAGTATGATGAGGAAATGTATTAAATGGCACCAGGATTCCTTTTAGAAAGAAATTTCATTTGGAAAAATAACTTGATAAGCTGTTTCGGGTATAAAGTGAGACTCAAAAAAAAAAAAAAAGCATGGATGTAATTAAAAGCCTTAGCAACACAAGAAAGTTGCTCTGCATGTAAACACTGGAGGAATTTATATTTGCTCTTGGGAGAGGGGAAGAGAGTGGTGACAGGAGATGGACCATTCAAGGAAAGGTGGGTGGGAGAGAGGAGTTAGGAGGACAAGTCTGGTCGCTGCACAGAGTGAAGGGCTAGTGGGAAATCTCTGGTGATAGTGTGGGAAAATGGACTTTAAAGAGCAGGAGTACCAGGGGCACCTGGGTGGCTCAGTCAGTTAAGCATCCGGCTTCAGCTCATGTCACAATCTCACGGTTTGTGAGTTCGAGCCCTGCGTGAGGCTCTGTGCTGACAGTCTGGAGCTTGCTTTAGATTCTGTGTGTGTGTGTCTCTCTCTGCCCTCCCCCCACTTGGGCATGCACTCTCTTTTTCTCAAAAATAAACAAACAAACATGTAAAGAACAGGCATGTCTAATATGTCAGTTTTAACTTGTTTTCTCAAATCTTAAAATCTCACTTAAGTTGTGTGTGATTTTGTAGAAACTGAAGAAGAGGCTGAATATGAGGCAGTTGGAATAGTGAAAAGACAGCAGCCATTGATACATGGACTCACGGCCAGAGAAGACAAGAAAATGAGCCCCTTAGAAATTATCGGTAATTTTGGGAAGGATGGATGTTTAGGCTAATCTCCTTGAGATTACAAAGGGAAGGGAAGCTCTGGCTGACATTTGCCTTACATAAAGGATGGGAAAGTAACACGAAGTAAATGTAGGTGTTTTAAGTTTGTGACAGGCTTAAATGTATGATTTTTTTTTTTTTTGCTTCTTATTCTAAAAATATTGATTCCCATCCACAGACTAAAACAGAATGAATGGATCCTGGCTAAGCCCCTGCCATGGCAAAATCCAGTGGAATTGATGTTCAGGTACACCCTGAATAATGGCTGGGGGGAATAGAAATGAATGTATAAGATGGAAAAATTTACACCTATTCTCTTAGCAGCAGGGCCTGAGGTAGTCAGGCTGTCCAGTTATAGAAAAATTGTTCTATGTGTTCTACATTAAAGTGTTACTGGAGCAAAAAATATGATCACATGGACAAGATGGCTGGGCTGTGCGAAAAGTTCAAAAGAACTAACGCATAAGTGACTGTCAGTGAGCATGTTGAAGTTCTTCATTGCCCAACTCCAGAATTCATGACTTCCACTGACTTCGCCAGAGGAGGGTTACTAACCAGCCCTAATTTACAGATGGCAGGTCTGTGGCACAAGGCCTAGAAGTGATTTTCCCAAGGTTATAGAGCAAGCCAGAGGGTGAGCCGAAAATAGAACTGTACCTCATACTCCCATGCAGGCTATATGATAACTTGTGTACTGTCAGCAGAGTTGAGGAATGAATGTCCTGGAGAGGTTAGCATAGTTTTATGGCTAAGGGAGCCTTGCTCAACAATTGCAAATGCTACTTGACAACAGCAAATGACCCACATAATCCTATAAACAGCAACAACCTAGACACTTAAGCAAAAGTTTCAGGAAAAAAATTACTGTTTGACAATTGAGAAATTTAAAAAATACACAGCTCCACAATCATGAAGCCACTACTTGTGTAATGCATACGCTCTAGAGATCCTCACTGTCTTCCTCTAAGACTTAAATTCCAGCTGACAACTCTCAGCAGTGTAATATCAGCAAGCTGTACAGGACCTAGCAGAACTATCTAAACATTTTCAGAAGTGTAGGATTTTCTGGATTTCTAGAAGTGTAGGATTTTTGGCCTCAGTGATAATGTTCTGTAAGTTGCCTTACTGAATTAACAGAACTAGAAAGTACAATGGGATAGTCAGATAGTTAGAGCCCCAGGGCTTAGCCACTAAATTTATGTCTCTTGGGTGCCCGGGCTCTGGAGGGATTGCTCAGCTAGGTACTATTCTGTGCCTGAGCCTCTATGCTCATATTTTTAGGAAAACCAAAAAAGCGAGTACCACTATTAGGTAACTGTTCTTCAGAGTAGACTTTTATATTTCACTAATCTAGTCAACAAAAAGCTTTAAAGATTTATGTTTTCAGGAGTGTTGTTAATCCCATTCCTGTTTTCCAGAAAGGGCTCTTGATGATTTGCTGTGTGAAGTGGATTAATACTGTCGGGCCAGCTCTAAGAATATCACACACAATCACAGTGTCTGGACTTCTTGACTCCAAATTCTCTTCCCTGCATAAAGGAGGCTGCACTGTTACTGCTTTAGCTCAGTGCTTCAGTCATGCCTTCCATGAGACCCTGACCAAAAAAGATAAAATCTAAATGTACAGTGGAAGAAAGAAAGTGATACATCCAGCAACTATTTCTCAGAGAGCTGTCACTTAACTGGTAAGAGTGGTGGAAGGCAAGCCCCTTTCCATAGCGTAACATCATATCTGAAACCATCTTACAGAAGCCCCATAAAAGGCAGGAGTGATAGAGCTGCCTGGACAAAACGTACATCAAAGTATCCACTGATAGGGGCGCCTGGGTGGCGCAGTCGGTTAAGCGTCTGACTTCAGCCAGGTTATGATCTCGCGGTCCGTGAGTTCGAGCCCTGCGTCAGGCTCTGGGCTGATGGCTCAGAGCCTGGAGCCTGTTTCCGATTCTGTGTCTCCCTCTCTCTCTGCCCCTCCCCCGTTCATGCTCTGTCTCTCTCTGTCCCAAAAATAGATAAACGTTGAAAAAAAGAAAAAAAAAAGTATCCACTGATAAAATCAGGGTTATTAGAAATGTTACCTTTTGCAGGCAATATTTTATTAATATGTATATATATTTTTTTAATGTTTATTTATTTTAGAGAGAAAGAGAGAGCAAGCAAGTGCACAAGTGGGAGAGGAGCAGAAAGAGAGGGAGACAGAATCCAAAGCAGGCTCCATGCTAACAGCACAGAGCCTGATGTGGGGCTCGAACCCATGAACCATGAGATCCTGACCTGAGCCAAAGTTGGATACTTAACTGACTGAGCTACCCAGGCTCCCCAGTATTTTATTAATATACTAATAAGCCAATTATTGTGAAGTGAAGGAATAATCCAACATCCAAATTTACATGAAATTTTTTTGCTCTCTCCATCTCTTTTAGCATAAGTATTTTGGCTGCTACCAGTTTTGTTTTGTTTTGTTTTGTTTTCCCTTTAAAGCAGCTCAGTGACATAGGTTAGGATTTTCTGGGTTAAATACGCATAAACACAAAGTTTAAATACATTTGGTGTGGGAAGTGGATCTAGCATTATCCAGAATACCTTTTGAGCATTTTTGGCCATTCTGTCTAAATTCTGGCTACCCACAGGATATGTCTCTGCTCACTGAAGGGATAGTCTGTGTTTCACACAGAAGGAAGAGAAATCTGAAAAGCTCCATGGAGTCAACAGTGCATCTGGGTTGCCCCTTTGCTCATTTCTACTCCTCCCTTCTCAGTTTGACCCAAGTTCTATGGTACAGTTCTGTTTATTATAAACCTTCATTAAGCAATTTCTGTATGCACGGTTCCAACATTTGGACTATTTTCATTGATTCATGTATTCATCCATTTATTCACCAAGATTTTTGTCACTCCAGGGAACATAAGCATCCCCTACCTTTAATAAGGCTGTAGTTGAATGAAGGAGATAACTACCATGACAAACGCAATGTAAGAATATATGAAATAAGTACTAGAGGTAAGCTTTGGGGTCAGAAAGGCTTAAGTTCAAGGCTTTCAGCTCTGCTATTTATGAACCAAGTGACCTTGGTTGAGTTATTGAACCTCATTGAGTTTCAGTATCACCCTCCAGGAGAATGAATGTGACAGTTCTCTTTCTAGACGACCCTCAAGGACCCTGTATTCATGCGCTTGTATAATTCCCCTGCCTTGAATGTGGGCTGGACCTAGTGACTTACTTCTAACAAAGAGAACACTGTAAAAGTAATGGGATGTCACTTCCATGATGAGGATTCAAAAGACTGACCTCTCTCCTGAATTTTCTCTATGACTGTCTTAGCTTATGTGCTTAAATGGAGCAAGCTGCCATGTTAGAGAGTCCCATGTGGCAAAGAACTGAGAGAGGCCTCCAGCCAACAGCCAGAGAGGAACTGAATCCTGCCAGCAAGCATGTAAGTCAGCCTGGAATCAAATCCTTTCCCAGTAGAGACTGGCGATGACCACAGCCCTATCTGATCCTTGACTGCAGCCTGTGTAGCAGCGGACCCGGCTAAGCCAGCCTGGACTCCTGAACTTACAGAAACTAAGAGATAATAAGTATTGTTGAAAAACACTAAATTTGGGGGCTAATTTGTCACATAGCAACCGATAACTAGTACAATGGGATAACAATTCCTTCCAGAATTACAGTGAGAATCAGAACATATATGAGGATTAGAATAATGACAGTAATGGTAATGACAACGACAACAGGGGATCCCAGCTAAGCTTAAATTAAGATTCAGAACCTGGCAGAAATGCTACTATTGTGAAGAAGTTATATTTAGTGCTTGAACCCCCTGAGGAGTACAAGAAACATGAAAGTACAAAAAACAAGGTATCACATTTCTCAATCAGGCCCAGACTATGTCTGACTCTGATAGAAGGGGACTTGTTGAGCAAAGCTAAAGTAGCAGGTTTGTGAGAGTTAGTGAACAAGAAAAGGTGTGTGGGGGCCCAGGTGACAAAGTTTCACCAAGAACTGGGAAGAGGGTTACTCTCCCACTTCTGCTTAGATTGGAGCATGGCTACAACTATAAAGTGAAGCCAAGAGATAGTGCAGTTGTTCAACTCAAGAGTTCCTGCCTTGGGAGTATGGAGCGTAGGACCCTCGATGGGGAGGAAGGGTTCTCATGGGGGATATTGGCCACCATGAAGGAGACAAGGCCCTCCTGCTTCTCCTGAGATTGGCACATAGCTATTTCTATGTTTGTGGTTGATAAACAGTAAAAAAGACTATGAGAAGGGAAGTTGAGTACCTATGTCTCTGTAAACCAGTACAGTTGGGGTATAGGTGCCTTTAAGGACATACAGAGTTCTGACAGGCAAAGAAAGGAAAATAGACATTCCGAACTGAGGGAACAGCACAAGTAAAGATTCAGAGCCGTGAACATAAATCATTTCCTTAGGGAAAAGTAAGTTGTCCTGTGTGATCAGAGAAAGGAGTAAAAACTAGTTAACATCTCCTATTCTGATTCTTTTTTTAAAAATTTATTTATTGTTTAATTTACATCCAAGTTAGTTAGCATATAGTGCGACAATGATTTCAAGGGTAGATTCCTTAATGCCCCTTACCCATTTAGCCCACCGCCCCTCCCACAACCCTTCCAGTAACCCTCTGTTTGTTCCCTATATTTAAAAGTTTCTTATGTTTTGCCCCCCTCCCTGTTCTTATATTATTTTTGCTTCCCTTCCCTTATGTCCATATGTTTAGTGTCTTAAGTTCCTCATATGAGTGAAGTCATATGATATTTGTCTTTCTCTGACTAATTTTGCTTAGCATGATATCCTCCGGTTCCATGCACGTAGTTGCAAATGGGAAGATTTCATTCCTTTTGATTGCTGAGTAATACTCCATTGTGTGCATATACCACATCTTTTTTATCCATTCATCCATCGATGGATATTTGGGCTCTTTCCATACTTTGGCTATTGTTGATAGCACTGCTATAAACATTGGGGTGCATGTGCCCCTTCAAAACAACATACCTGTACCCCTTGGATAAATACCTAGTGGTGCAATTTCTGGGTTGTAGGGTAGTTGCATTTTTAATTTTTTGAGGAACCTCCATACTGTTTTCCAGAGTGGCTGCTCCAGTTTGCATTCCCACCAACAGTGCAAAAGAGATCCTCTTCCTCTGCATCCTCGCCAACATCTGTTGTTGCTTGAGTTGTTAATGTTAGCCATTCTGACAGGTGTGAGGTGGTATCTCATTGTGGCTTTGATTTGTATTTCCCTGATGATGAGTGATGTTGAGCATTTTTTCATATATCTGTTCACCATCTGGATGTCTTCTTTGGAGAAGTGTGTATTCATGTCTTTTGCCCATTTTTTCACTGGATTATTTGGTTTTTGGGTGTTGAGTTTGCTAAGTTCTTTATAGATTTTGGATACTAACCCTTTATCTGATATGTCGTTTGCAAATGTCTTCGCCCATTCTGTCGTTTGCCTTTTAGTTTTGCTGATTGTTTCCTTCACTGTGCAGAAGCTTTTTATTTTGATGAGGTCCCAATAGTTCATTTTTGCTTTTGTTTCCCTTGCCTCCAGAGATGTGTTGAGTAAGAACTTACTGCAGCTGAGGCCAAAGAGGTTTTTGCCTGCTTTCTCCTTGAGGATTTTGAAGGCTTCCTATCTTGCATTTAGGTCGTTCATCCATTTTGAGTTTATTTTTGTGTATGGTGTAAGAAAGTGGTCCAGGTTCATTTTTCCGCATGTTGCTGTCCAGTTTTCCCAGCACCACTTGTTGAAGAGACTGTCTTCATTCCATGGTGTATATTCTTTCCTGCTTTGTCAAAGATTAGTTGGCCATACGTTTGTGGGTCCATTTCTAGGTTCTCTATTCTGTTCCTTTGATCTGAGTGCCTGTTTTTATGCCAGTACCATACTGTCTTGATGATTACAGCTGTGTAATACGTCTTGAAGTCCGGGAGCGTGATGCCTCCAGCTTCGGTTTTCCTTTTCAAGATTGCTTTGGCTATTCAAGGTCTTTTCTAGTTCCATACAAATTTTAGAATTGTTTGTTCTAGCTCTATGAAGAATGCTGGTGTTATTTTGATAGGGATTGCTCTCCTATTCTGATTCTTATTTAGTTTCTACACTAGTAATTCTCAGACTTTGGGTATCAGTTTCCCTTTACCGTCTTAAAAATTAGTGGTGACCTGAAAGAGCTTTTGTTTATGTTGATAATATCATTTGAATGTTTATGGTTTAGAAATTCAAACAGGTAACTTTTTAAAAGATTTAGTCTTAAATCATCTAAAATAATAATAAACAAATTAACAAAAATAGCATATTTTTATGAAAATTAATTATATTTCTCACAACACAACGGAAATAAGGGAGAAGCATGGCACTCTTTCACATTTTTGAAAACCTTTTTTAACGTCTGGTTTGATAGAAGGCAGCTGGATTTTTGTATCTGTTTCTGCATTAATCCCTTGCAATATCACATATCAAGTCACCTCTATAAAACAGCATTCTATGCTTGTGAGTGGATGACAGCAAAGATGACAAATCAGGTTTTCATTCATAAAAATAGTTTTGATCTCCCAGGACCCCTGAAAGAATTCCAGGGAGGGGCACCTGGGTGGCTCAGTCAGTTAAGCATCAGACTTCACCTCACATAATGATCTCGCAGTTCATGAGTTCAATCCCTGTGTCAGGCTCTGTGCTGACAGCTCGGAACCAGGGGCCTGCTCTGGATTCTGTGTCTCCCTCTCTCTGCCCCTTCCCTGCTCATGGTCTCTCTCTCTCTCTCTTTCTGTCTCTCTCTTTCAAAAAAAGACATTAAAAAAAAAAAAAGGGTTCCAGGGACCCACAGAAGTCCCTGGGCCACAGTTTGAAAATCACTGCCCTACAGCAGGAGCAGTGGATATTCCTGAGAGAGAAAGCCAGAATTTACAAATGTAGTAATTGTTGATGAGAATAGTATTCATAATATTAATAGCTAACATTTGTGGGGTATTTACTATGCGTTATTCTAAGCACTCACAAGAACAACGAAGCGGTCATAATTATATTTTCCAGATGAGGAAACTAAGGACAAAGAAGTTAAGTTAACTTGCCCAAATTTCCTTTGGTAAATGGTGGTAAGTGGTGGTGAGGCTGGGCTACAAAGACAGGCACGCTGGCTCCAGAGCCTGTACTCACCACTGTACTGTCCTGCCTCTCTGAGGGACAAAGGCCTGCAGTATAAATGACAAAAGGTTGAGTCATCCCACTCATCCACCCCTTCTCCCTCCCCTCCCTGCCATTTTAGATTTCAATGCTCTTTTCTCTTTCCCTGCATGTTTAGGGAACTCATATTTCTTTTCACTCTGCAGTAAGTCCTTGTACATTGCCCGTTGTCCATTATTCCCACCACTCCACAGAAGCTACTCTCTCTAAAGGCACCAACGACATTATAATTACCAGATTCAGTGGCCGCTTTTCAGTCCTCATCCTCCTTGCTCTTTCAGATATGGGATATTATTGGCCATTTTCTTTTCATATCAAAATTCTCTCCTCTATTGGTTTTTCTGACACCAGACACTTCTATTTCTCGTACCACCTCTCCAGTAATTACTCTTCCTTGGCCTGTCCCTTAACTATCTTCATTCCTCAGCGTTTGGTCCTAGGCCCTTCTTTCTTCTCATTCTATAACTTCTCCAACTGCCACATCATTTACCTCCATGGCTTTAATTATGAAATCTCCTGTGGTCTCCAACCCAGGGAATTACCACCACCATCTTCTGTGAGCCAGACGCTTGGGAGTCATTCCAGACTTCTGCTACCTCACGCCTAGGATATGCCCCAAGGCTTACTGGATCTACGTCTGAAACATTTCTGAAGTGTCCCTGACCCTAACTCAGACCGTCCTTTTCTCCTACCTGGATTATTAAATAAGCCTCATTTGTAGCTCACTTTCTTCTCATTCTGGCTGCTGACAGTTCCTCCACAGCAGCAGGAGCTGCTACTCTGCCTGATGTAGGCACTGTCATTACATCATATCCTGTATTATTGGTGCAGCCTGGACTTGTGCAGCACTGAGGCTTTGTACACACTACTATTGAAATATGCCTTCTTCATCCTATGTGTGACTAGGTTACTCCACAGCCTGAAACCACTTTCCTGATTCCCTGTTGCCTTCAGGATAAAGCCCAAACCCCAACACACTGCTCTAGTTATTATGGCTTTGTAACAAACTACTCTAAATATAGCAGGGTAAAACACTAACCATTTTGTTAGACTTGTGGATTCTGTGGGTCAGAGATTTGCATAGGGCGTAGGAGGAACGGTTTGTCTCTCTCCTTTGTCCAGGGCCTTACCTAGGGGTGTCTCCATAGCTGATGACTGGGACCATCTGAAGGCTCTTTGCCTCACAGGCTGTGTGGAGAAGATTCAGATTGCTGACTAGAGCACGTATGTGTGGCCTCTCCTTCCAGCTTGGTTTCCTCATAGCTTGGTGGTCTGATGTCTTACATGACATTTCAGAGTTCCAAGTCCAAGTGCTCCAGCAAACAAAGTGGAAAGCTACGTGGCCATTTATGTCAACCTCTGGGTTCACACAGTGTCACTTTACATTCTGTTGGTCACAGGCAAATTTGTCCAGATTCAAGGGGAGGGGACATAGACTTTACCTCTCAATTGAAAGAGTATCAGTTCACACTATAGATGAGTATATGAGTTTGGAGATACTTTGGACATCTATGGAAAATACAATCTGCCACACAAACTATACTAAACCCTGCCCACAAGCCCACCCTCCCCACCTGTCATCTCTCCTTGACCTCCTTGCTCCAGTGACACAAACTTCTGGCTGCTGTCTTCTGCACCTACTGCTTTCTCTACCTGCACACTCCTATACCTCCTTTAAGAGTTACCTCAAGGGTCAGTTACTGAAGGCAGACTTAGGGAGGCGTAAATAAAAAAGGAATGGTCCTATAAGCTTTCAAGCAAGAAAAAACAAACTAAAACAAAACAGGTGGCTTTAAAGAGTTAAATCCCATTTTGGAAATGGCAAAAGAATAGAGATAAGGATCCCTCAAACAAAATAGAATCCAGGAATAGATACAAGAATACAATGGAATGTAATATTTGACATATGAGTGGGAGGGAAAAGAGAGATGCCCAAACACTCACCTAAGAGTCAGCTTTGTCTAGTAGGCATTGGAAAAGTAGGCATTTGTCAGACATCCCTCTTATTTCCCCTTGAATTATCTACTCTGTGTATGTTCCTCCCAGCTCTTCCCTTCTCTGCCTGGGGCTCCTGGACATATCCCCCACAGATTCTGCGCCTTCAGGGTCCACATCACAATCGCACAAGGCTGCCCAAGTGTATTTCACTCTACTGAAGGATTGGAGAAAATGACAGGAAATCATGATGTAGGAAGGGGAACTTAAGAGTTGTATGCAAAATACGTTTTTTTCCCAGAAAAGCCCTATGATGTTTATGTCACATGTGAACAATGTCTATTTGACAATGTATTTATTGAATATCCTCTCTGTATCAGTGACAGTTCTAAGTTCTGGAGATAGAATGGTGTAGAAGATGGTGTTATGGCTCCACCCTTATACCTTGGGCCTTATAGTGCACACCATCCTACTTCTAATTGTCAGGACCTGCATCTTTTTGCCTATTGACTTTCTTTAGAAGCCAGAACATGGTATGACCATGGGTGAGTGGGTCCATCAGGCCAGGAGTACCTACGAATTAACATACCCTCAAACAGCCCTTATTTAGTGACTAACAGGAGTTGGTATATTAATATCTCAGCAACCACACCCCTCAGGGTGTATTCGAGATTCAGGGCTCCTCTGCAGGGTTAAGCTCCAGTTACACACAGTGATGACTTGGCGATAATACATCCTTTATTGTCTGCCTTCTCTGCTTCACTTCTCCACATCCAGTCTTGTGAGTTTGAACATCATCTATATATTTTCAACCCCCATAATAATATCTCTAGCTGGACCTCTTTCCTGGAATCCACACTCATAAATCTATCTACCTGTCTCCATTTGGATGAGTAACAGACATCTCAAACTTAACATGTGCAGAGCCAAAATCCTAGTCTTCTCCCCAGACTTTCTCCTCCCGTCTCTGTAAATGGGCAACTTCATCCCTCCAATCTTCCACACTGAGATTGAGGTCACCTTTGACTCCTCTTGATCACCTCTCACATCTAATCCAGCAGCAAATCCTGTCAGTTCTGCCATGAAAATATATCCAGAATCCAGTTAATTCTCACCACCTTCACTGCTGCCATCTCGGTCCAGGCCCCCATCATCCCCATCTTACTGGTCTTCCTCTCGTGCCCCCGCTTCCCCTACAGTTTATTTCTGCCCAGCAACGGAAGAAATCCTTTTAAAATGAAGTCGGGTTATTTCACTCAGACTAGAAACCAAAGTTCTTACAATGGCCTTCAAGATGCTACATGGTGTACATTCCCACTTAACTCATTGGTGCTTCTCTCCCTCTTGATTTCTTCATTCCAGCCATGTGGGCCTTTCTTGCTTTTCCTTAAATATGCCAAGCACATTTCCATTTCAGGACCTTTGCACTTGCTATTCTCTCTACTTAGAATGCTTCCTATATTATCCTTCACCTCAGACATTTGCTCAAGTGTCACCTTCCAAGGGATGTCCTCCCTGCCCAGGGCCTCTGGCCGGAGGGACAAATAGCGCTTTGAAATCCAGCCTCGGTACATGACACATGGTGTGCACTCAATAAGTTATTTGTGGATAAATGAATGAATGGACAAAAGAAGGAACATTTAAACGAGGCACGCGTGACTCCTGATTCAGTATAAATTCTTAAATAGGAACGGCATTTCTTAACTTATGCATCTGGAGCACTCTCACACTGGTGTCAGAGTCTCGCATTATTATGCAGAGCGCTGTTAGTTCCTCTGCCCTTTCTTGGCTCACAGATTGTGCTCATTTTGGCTTGCTGAGAAAAAGAAGCCCAGTGGCTCTTTATGGTCTTTCCTCAGTTGCACAAAGACTTGGCCAAGGCTCTGAAGATTACTATAATGCTCTTAGTGACTGGATTACATTCTTAGCCCAGAACCACATCTTCCTTGGTTTCTACAAGGGAGCAAGAAACGGAGTTGTATTATCCTTCTTAAAATACAGATTATTCTAACCCATGGTATTGGGGCAACTAGTTAACCATCTGGGGAAAAAAAAAATTGGTTGAATTTCCTATCTCAGTTCCTAAATCAAATAGATAAATTCCAGATTGTTTTTGCACTTGAATGTAAAAAAATTGAAACTGGTACTAAAAGAAAATACAGTGAATATATAAATGAAAGAGACATTTCTAAACATAAAACAAAAGTCATAAATCATAAAGGAGAATAGATAAGTTTGACCTACACAAGAATTTAAAAAGCTTCTACATTGTCATTTAGAAGTAACTACAGGTGGGGTAAATTATAAAGAAAAATGAGAAGTGATTAGCACAAAATTCTATATAATGGTAACCTTTAGGGAGAAAATTAACCAGGATTTTACTTCTATAAATTATTTATTTATTAAAAAAATTTTTTTTAACTTGAGAGAGAGAGGGAGAGGAAAAAGAATCTTAAGCAGGCTCCACGCTCAGTGCAGACTGGCATGGGGCTCAGTCCCACATCTCTGGGATC
Source organism: Prionailurus viverrinus (assembly GCF_022837055.1). Taxonomy (NCBI): domain Eukaryota; kingdom Metazoa; phylum Chordata; class Mammalia; order Carnivora; family Felidae; genus Prionailurus; species Prionailurus viverrinus. The sequence continues at coordinate 88,406,880 of NC_062563.1, read as the reverse complement.
ATAACTTGAGCCAAAATCAAGAGTTGGACACTCAACTGACTGAGCCACCCAGGTGCCCCTTACTTCTATAAGTTATCCTATGGAATGAATAATACAAATTTCTAAAGATACATTTGCAAGAGTGTTAATACCAGTATTTGTATATTGTAAATAAAACAGAAGTTCATTAATAGGGATCTGGTAAATAAATTATGACATACATACAAACAATGGAATTCTACACATACATTGAAAATGATGTTAGCCTATGGGGCAACTAGGTGGCTCAGTCAGTTAAGCATCTAACTTCGGCTCAGGTTATGATCTCATGGTTCATGAGTTCAAGCCCCACGTGGGCCTCTGTGCTGATAGCTCAGAGCCTGCAGCCTGCTTCGGATTCTGTGTGTCTGTCTCTCTGCCCCTCCTTGCTCATACTCTGTTGCTCTGTCTCTCAAAAATAAGTAAACATTTAAAAAAATGATGTTAGCCTAGATATATTAACATGAAAAGATATCCACAATATTTTTTCAAATGAAAAAAGAGGTTAGAGAACATCATGTGTACAAGGTCCTGCTTTTGCATATGTGTGTGTGTGGCTAAAGAGAGGGGTATATCTGGAAGGAAGTATTAATAGTGGTTATTTCTGGATAATGTTATTTGTGGACACACTGCCTTCCTCTTCATGTTTTTATGAACCATTGGATGTTTATTAATACAACCTATAATTTTGACCATAAAATAGTTTTTAGTTTTTAAAAGGTGAAAAAATATTAAAACAGTGTTTTCATTAATTAAAAATAAACATATCCCATCCCTGTTGACGGATTTTCATATAGCACTAAAATTGTGACATTCCCTTCCCTTTTCTCCCTCTGTACCTCAAGGCCATGTTGACCACCCCCCCCACACCTAAGTTTGGGCCCCTGAGTTGTATCTTATTCCTTTTGGTAGAACTACATAATCTCCTGTCCCATTTCTAGAGCCGTTCTAGAAACCCTGGTTGACTGGACTCTTGGCATACCACTCAACTTTTACATCAGTAAGAATAATTAAGTGAAAGAAACAGACTATTCTAAAACATAAAGAATAGCAAAGAAGGGAGTCTAACCCTCTTCGATATTAAGAAGTACAACAGAGCAACTGTAATCAAAATGACTTGTATAAATTGGTATACTTGTATACTTGTATAAATTGGACTATGACAAATGGCACAGAAGTATGTCAGGATTTAGTATATGACAAAAAGAGACACCACTGAAATAAGTGAATGAAGATGACTTTTTAAAATTTTTTTAATGTTTTTATTTATTTTTGAGACAGAGAGAAATGTCTCAAATAATGTTTTTATTTATTTTTGAGACAAACTAGGGAAGGGCAGGCAGAACAAGAGGGAGACAGGAACAGAAGCAGGCTCCATGCTAACAGCAGAGAGCCTGATGTGGGGCTCAGACTCACAAGGTGACCTGATCATGACCTGAGCTGAAGTCAGACGCTTAGCTGACTGAGCCACCCAGGTGCCCCAAATGAGGATGACTTATTAAATGTTACTGTAATAAGTGGTTTATAGCCCAAAGTAACCTACAGATGAATTAAAGAGGGAAATATTAAAAAGGAGTAAAATATATTTAAAAGTAATGAGATAAAACAGAATTTAGTATCAGATCGCAGAAGGAAAATTCTTCTAAGCATGAATGCATTGGATGAATCTAGTCAGCAAATCAACTCTATGAAAATTAAAATTTTGTAGTCAATCCAAAATTATATCACTAATTTGCTATACTTGAAATACATATGTATCAAATATGACTAATAAGGAGTTAATATATACACAACTCCTATAATTGATATGAAAACCTAATACCTCTATAGATACGTATTTGAAAACTATACACAGTGAAAAAGATGGATGACAGTATTTTATGATGTTAAGATAAGAAAGTCCTTCCCAAGGAGTACATGAAACCCAGAATACCTAAAGGGAAACACTGATAGATTGTTTCAAAAAACATAAAGTTTTTTGAAATTTCAAATAGCAGAATGAATAAAGTTAAAAGAAAAATGTGAAGAAAGTATTTGCAACAAACATCAAAGGATTAATATTCATGAGATATAAACAGCTCCTATAAATCAATAAGCTATCATAAGGAGAAAATGAACAAAGATGTGAAGACAATTCCCGGAAAAAAATCAAATAGGTATATGTATATATATATATATATATATATATATATATATATATATATGGGTTTGAAATTCATGGATCCATTTATATGTGGATTTTTTTGATAAATACAGTAAAGTACTGTAAATATATTTTCTCTTATGTTTTCTTTTTTTAATGTTTTATTTATTTTTTGAGGGGGGAGGGGCAGAAAGAGGGGGACAGAGGATCCGAAGCAGGCTCCACACTGACAGGCTGACAGCAGCAAGCCTGATGTGGGACTTGACCTCAACTGTGAGATCATGACCCGAGTCAAAGTCAGATGCTCAACCGACTGAGCCATCCAAGTGCCCCTCTTATGATTTTTTAATAACATTCTTATTGTAAGAATATAGTATATAATACATATAATGTACAAAATATGTGTTAAACAACTATTACTGGTAAGGTTTCCAGTCAACAATAGGCTATCAGTAGTTAAGTTTTGGGGGGAGTTACAAGTTAAATAAGGATTTTGACTGCATGGGGGGTGGATCCCCCTAACCCCCAGCATTATTCAAGGGTCAACTGTATATATGTGTGTGTGTGTGTGTGTGTGTGTGTGTGTGTATTTTCATAACCTCACTAGTAATTAAGGATATGCAAAGTTAAATAAGATAATGTTTTGAAGTATTTTAAAAGTTTAAAAACATTGTGATGTTATCGTATAAGAGTAAGGCCCAAACTCTGGTAGCTAGTCTCCAAAGAGGGCCTCTGACAACAACAAAATTCTTCCCTTCCCTCTATGTGTATGCTGTTCTCCGCATCAAGAGGTAAAGTTTATTGTCCCTCTTATTGAATACAGGCTGCCCCTGTGACTGCTTTTACCAATAGATGGAAGTGGATATGTTGCTCTGGGACTTCTGAATCCAGGCCTGAGAGAACTGGTTACCTCCTCTCCCTTTTTCTTGGAATACTGCTTCTTAGAACCCAGTTACTGTGGTGGGAGAAGCCCAAGCCACATGGAGAAATCATGTGAATTAGAGCCAAGACACTCCAGTTGACAGCTGCAACTGAGCCTGCATCAACTACTATTGATATAAATGAATCTTCCAACCCCAAAAGATTTTGATCATTGAACAAGACCTAATGAACAAGGCCTAGTTAGCATTTTAATCTAATCAATCAGTTCAGAAATTTCTCTTTGCTAGGGAAGGGATGGAGGAGTTGGAAGGGCTGGGGAAATATTTGTAACTCCCAGTGCACCAGTAGCTGGGGTGGGGAATTTATTTTGCTCATATGGTGCATCTCTGATAAGCCCCACCCATAAAATTGCATCCCTGATGAGCCCAGTCTATAACTGGGCTTTAAGGCAGTCACTGTGCACTACAGGGTCCTATCTAGACGTGGAGCCTGTAATCTGTTTCATACTTGGCCCTTTGTTCTTTACTCTGAAGTGACCTGGCCATATATCATGCCTTGACCTACCTATAAAATAAGCCACATCTTCCCACAAGTTGTGACAAGGAGTACAACCTACTTGGAGGCCACTTTCATCTCTATGAATAGGAGAGAACTCGTAAGGAACAAATTAAAACAGTTGGTTTACTTTCTACCAATTAGATGCTGCCAGCACTTGGAAAGGGAAGTCAAGATGTAGTCATCCACCAAAGGATAAATAGTGGTCCCTCAGTAGGTTCCACTGCCCATACATGGACTTGAATTCTCCCTGCTTCTGGACTAAGTAAGAATGATCAAGGAGCCTGTGGATATCTGTTGTCTTCCCAATATCCCTTTTTCCACTGGAGAACATCCCTTCCCTGTCCGTAGTAGTTCCGGTAGTATTATCAAGTAGTGCCGTACCAACATCGTTGGGTAGAGGTGGAAAAGTGCTCTAGGCCTAGATAGTTGTAATGCTTCCTCCTACTGTCCACAGTAGTCAAATGAATGGGCATATGACACAGTTACAGACAATCAGAGTCACTACATGAGATATGCTAGAATATGGTTGGAGAGTAAGGCTCTTTTTCTAGAATTGAACGTTGTTGAGAATCATAAAGTCAAAAGATACACATGTCCTTGTTTCCTACCACAGAGGAGAGCAGAGCTGAGAGAGGGAATAATAAGGCCTAATGACATTGTTTAAACACCTATATCAAGCTATGCTTGAAGTCAATACCAATCCTAGGGCTTTTCGGTTAATTGAACCAACAAATTCCCTTTCTTATGCTTAAGGGAATTGGAGTTGGGTTTCTGTTAGTTATACCTAAAGAGTCTTGGGTAGCAAGGGGCACTATCCTTGATCCTTCCCTGACATTTGTATCTTGAATTATGAAAGGGAGGACACTAATTATTCACCCTTATCTATCAAGAATGTATTAATTTGTGGGGCGCTTGGGTGGCTCAGTCGGTTGGGCAGCAGACTTCGGCTCAGGTCATGATCTCGCAGTTTGTGAGTTCGAGCCCCGCATCGGGCTCTGTGCTGACAGCTCAGAGCCTGGAGCCTGCTTTGAATTCTGTGTCTCCCTCTCTCTCTCCCTCTCCCCCATTCACACTCTGTTTCTTTATTTCTCTCTCAAAAATAAATAAACATAAAAAAAATTTTTTTAAGAATATATTCATTCTTCAGAGCCCTTGATCATCAATTCTGGGGGGGGGCTGGTAAGGAGGCAGGGCAATTCTCTTCATTTTTCACATGTAGCATCTGATAGAAAGATGAAGGTCCTTCTAACAGCTCAGTAGCTGTCCAATTAAAAATGCATATTGAGTAGCTATATAATAAAATACAAGATAATCACCATCATCAAGTGAGGGGTCTCAGGGAGACAAGATTTATATACATGTAATACCTAGATAGCTATCACAGGCTTGACACATTTTATAGGACAAAATAAAATGCACAAATAGCATGTACCATAAAAATTTGAGAAATTTCAGGGTTTCCTGGTCAGATGATAGAAAACCTCAAAAAAGAACCTGGAAAGTATTAGTATGCCAAAATGGTTAGGAAATTTGGCTCCTTAGGGCAAAGGGGCAAGTGGAAACTCTGGAGACCGACATTTTATTCCATTCCTTTTTGTATGTCGTCTCTCTCTTCCATAAAATCTGAAACCTGTTGCTCTTATTTATATTTTGGTGGTTGTTTTTTTGTCACTCCCTGTGTGTCCCTCAAAGACAGGAACCATGTCATGTTTACCAGTGAATCCCTGGCACAAATCTCAGGAACTAGTATAGAGCAGATGGTCAGATGCATGTTGAATGGAGGGATGAATGGATGGGGCAGCAGCATCAAGATCCAAGCCATTGGAGACTCACAGACCATTCCTCTTCTTCCTCCCTACCTTTCCTGTCTAACTTTCCTCTCTGCCATATAGGTGCAGTTAAAACATATGTCATTTGCCAGGATACAAGATGCAAATTAGTAAGTGCTGGGGAAGTAACAAATTAGAGTCACTGTCCTACCTATTTCCCTAGGCCTTGAGGACCTGGCTCTGCCAAGGGCTCCCTGCCCAGGGACATAAGCTGCTTTCTTGCCAGCTTGCTGTGCTGACAGCTCTAATTGCTAAATGAACAGTCTGTGTTTCTAGTGAGAGAGGTTCTCAAAGAGTGTTGGCTCTTGAAGCCCTGAGAAGGGAAAACAATATTGTGCAATCAAAAACTACCACCTCAGCAGGAGAGGTCAGCACTGGATTTTCCATTACAGGAGGGGTAAATTTGGAACCTGAAGGCATTCTTGGAATTTTGGTTCCCAAAGTGCATTGGAAACGTGGATGAGCTTTGCTTTCAGAATGCTACTATAAAAATAATGGTTTGCAAAACAAATTGTGTAGTGGTGGTAGAGTTTCTGGGTTCTACAAACATCACAGCATGAATCTTTAAAGTCCTTCCATAAATATATATTTTGGGGATAGATGCATATCGGGTAGAGAAATCAAGAATTCTGAAATTTGACCCTTAAAGAAGTGGCAGTTTCACTGAGGAATAAACCAGGCAGTCACAATGACATAATTAAAAGTGCTAGGCAAAAAATGATAAGGATCACATAACAGCACTCAGGAAGAAGAAAGAAATCATTGCTCCCAGTGGTCTTAAGATAGATGAATTTGCAAATGAATATTTAGGTTATTGAAATCAGGAAACACCTGGGAAACTGCTGGAGAACTTCAGAAACTATTTTATCAATCAGCTCTAATCAGATTTAATGTGCAGAGTCTATGTTAAAGGCTTTTGGCCAAAGGTTTCTGGTTAACACTGAGAGTTGATAACATTTTCACCCACATAAGTCTTGATTTCTCATTAGTATAATCAATAATTTATTACATAGCTGTATTTTAGTTTCTAATTGGTCTATTTATAAAAGCTAATGATTTCGTTTTTTAATTTTTTTTTCAGTTTATTTTGAAAGGAGCATGAGCAGGGGAGGGGCACAGAGAGAGAGAGAGAGAGAGAGAGAGAGAGAATCCCAAGAAGGTTCCATGTTGTCAGTGCAGAGCCCCTAAACATTTTTCTTAATAATAATAAAAATAAAAAAAGCTAAAGGGTGCCTGGGTGGCTCAGTTGGTTAGGCATCCAACTCTTGATTTCGACTCAGGTTATGATCTCGGCAGGTTATGATCTCATGGTTCATGGGTTGGAGGCTCCCACTGGACTCTGTGTTGACAGCATGGAGACTGCTTGGGATTCTTTCTCTCCCCTCTCTCTCTGCCTTTACCCCCCTCATTCTCTCTCTCCGTCAAAATAAATAAACTTCAAAAAAAATTTTTTAAAGAAAGATATTTAAACAAACAAAATAAGAAATAATTAGAAAGAATGGTACACCAAACAGCCATATACTCATTACTTGGATCCAAAACTGGGTAACATTTTGTCATATTGACTTTATCTTTGTGTAAATACATGTGTATTACTAAACCATTTCAAAGTTTATGTCGGTTATGATAGTTCATCCTTACATATTTTATGTTGTAGCTGTAAAAAATTAAGAATATTCTCCTTATTAACCATAATACTACCATTAGACCAACAAAATGAACAATAATTCCCTTGTGATAATATCCAGTACACATTTATAATTTCCTATCTGTTCCAAATATATTTTATAGCTGTTTTAGCTTGTTACTTAAAAGATCACTGAAATCACCATTACCATTAAATAACTACTGTTGGTATCACTTATATTTTTAATTGCCTAATATCCCTTCCTATCATGTGTTAGGTTATAACCTAACACAAAGAAATTTTGGGTATCTCAGCCCTTTTTACAAGCCCTGGCTAGACCCTTTTCCCCTTTTTTGCCTTTGTTTTTCACTTTCTTTCATCTGGCTCCCAACTTTTTAGCTTTACCTGCTTTTTGTTACCCTTCCAACCTGACACCACTGGCCTCTGCAGTCTTGGCCTCAGTTGTTTCCTGGACAGTTTTTGGACCCTCCTCTGGATCTCTTTCCTTCAGTTGTTATACCCTATTTGACCAAACCGGTGCCAACATTGGGCAAGCTATGCCTTGGACATCTACTGGGGTCCTCATGTAGGGAAATGGGACATTTTTGCATTTAGCATTTAGGGATTCTAAAGACCTGGAAATTTATCTTGCCCTCTCTTTGCTGTGGCCGAACACACTTCGATGGCTTCATTTCTGCTCCTGTTTCTCCATCTGGCATCTTCAGATTGATGCTTCATTGAACTACAGGTTTGGTGTCGTTCTCCAGACCTCAACTAAAAGAAGAGTTTTTCTGCATTTCAGCTGTACATTCATAGAGTCTTCCTTTTTAGGGTAGGTGGAGAAGGGCCAGTTCAGGACGCCCAGGTGCCCAAGGAAGCTAATGATTTGATGCTCCATTAAATCAATGCTTAAAGAGTATTTGTTTAGGGGTGCCTGGGTGGCTCAATCGGTTAAGCATCTGACTCTTGACTTCAGCTCAGGTTGTGATCTCACAGTTCATGGGTTCGAGCCCCACCCTGGCTCTGTGCTGACAGCATGCAGCCTGCTTGGGATTCTCTCTCTCTCTCCCTCTCTCTCTCTCTCTCTCTCTCTCTCTGCCCCTCCCATGATGGTGCACTCTCTTTCTCTCTCTCTCTCTCTCTCTCTCTCTCTCTCTCTCTCAAAATAAATAAACTTAAAGAATATTTGTTCAGGGGCGCCTGGGTGGCTCAGTTGGTTGAGCGGCCGACTTCGGCTCAGGTCACGATCTCGCAGTCTGTGAGTTCGAGCCCCGCATCAGGCTCTGTGCTGACAGCTCGGAGCCTGTAGCCTGTTTCGGATTCTGTGTCTCCCTCTCTCTGATCCTCCCCCGTTCATGCTCTGTCTCTCTCTGTCTCAAAAATAAATAAACATTAAAAAAAAATTGAAAAAAAAGAATATTTGTTCAATGTTTCTTTAAAGGAAAAGTTACACACTATGTGGAGAGGCATGGAGAAAGACAGTAGGTGATCACATACCACTTGCATACTTGACTCAGGAAAACAAAGACTTGCAGTTAACTAGACCCAACTCTTCTTTAAGTGTTGGAAAGAAGAAAGGAAGCAATGTTCCTGAGGTTGAAATGGAGGGAAGGGCACTGACCCCGAGGACCACTTCATTCTAGCTGTTCTTGGGAGCAAAATGCCCAGAGCCAGCTTCTTTTAGTCCCAGCTGCCCACACTGAGTTCCTTGGCTTCTCCAGACTGAGGGCCGACAACCAAAGCATCCCTTGAAGGACTCGTGCCTGCCACCCACCAGCATGGCTTGGGCCCCCTGGAGCTTCAGCTCCTCTGCCACTTCAATGCCAGATATTTCAGATGTATACCACCTACAGAGAGGCTGAGGAGCTGCCCTATTATCACCCCCCTCTCCCTAGTACAAGTGTTCAGATGAACATATGCCCAGCCTGAGTTCTTGCCAAGCAGCTGCATTCCCCTTCTAGCCTGAAGCTCTTCTCATTAACCACAACATCAGTTCCCCAGTGAGACCCCACTGACCTTTGTAAAGAACTCCTACCATGATTACCACAGCCTCAACATAGCTCATCACCATATCTGGAGGCATTGGATAGTACAAATGCTCATTTACTCCTTTCATGTTCTGAAAGCACCACAATTGATTCATTGAGAAGGCAAGGTGATTTGTTAGGTCCATGGAAGTTGCTTTATAATACAGAGGCTGTAGTCTTTGTTTATCTCCACTCTAACTTTATCTGAGCCAGTCTGGAATCTTATAGTCTCTTATAACAAAGTTATACAGGCAACTCTATTCCAGAGGGACATCAGGTCTGGTACCTTAACCCTGTGCCCCTTTCTCATGGAAGGTGACCCCAGTGAAGGTCAAATACCATCCCAAGGAATGGGAATTCCAGCCTAAAATCAGCTTTTGGGCACTGTTGCTTAGGGACTCCACATCTGAGGGTGGGGCACCTATCCCATCACAGCCTGTAGCAGCTGCCACATGCAGGAAAGTTTTGTTCATAGTAGGCAGGCTGCCTCTTTTAGTGTTTTGAGTTTCCAATCTCATACACTCCAGACAGCCCAAACTGCCAGGTAAACACTCTTTCCTGAAGTTCAAGGAGCATGTGCTCAGGCTTTTGCCTTGTCACCATGCTTTTTGACTAGGTTTAACTAGCCCTGAATATGGTCTACAAAGTACAGAATCAAAATTGACATCCTGCTCATTGCCACTACATGTGACTTCCACCCTGAAGTCAGGAGATGCCTGGGAATCCTGAGGATTTGATGCATCCTCCCAGTGCTTACTCGTGTGTTTCTGACCCAAGCTCTTACCTGTCGTTTTCCATATTAGCCCCTGTCTGTACCTTCATAGCCAATGTGTTCATCAGTCAGGACCCACTTGTTAGGGCCCATTTGCTTGTCACCCTTACTCAAGGCTCACTCTAGTCTCTCTGTCACTCCTTGTTATTGGAAGACTTCCATTCCTTCACCCATGTTCACTCATTCCACATTGGCTCTACAACCTGGCCCCTACTATCCAGGGGCCATTGCCCCTAGGATGAACTTCCTGGTGTATGATCTCTGCTTTTGCCTCTGATTCTGGTCTCTGCTTTCTGGCTCCAGGCCACATAAACATGGGAAAGAGGTGCTCTGCCCACATACTATGCCTGGAACCCACCGAAGCCTAATCTGACTAATCTGGCTTTAGTCCTTATCTGGCCCCCCTTCTGACAGGAGAGGTTTAGACACCCAGAGTCCCAGACTTGCAGCTGGAGGACAAATACCAAAGCCATGTCCAAGGACGGGTGCCAACACTGAGGAACTCAGCCAATCCAGTCATCATGCAAGGAGCCAGAGACAAGTAATAAGATCCTGAGACAAGGTCAGGGAGCTGGGGAACATGAGAGTAAAGACCAGCAGGGAGAATGCTACAAATAGAAACTCCATCAACAGGGTCCCACATTCACACCTTAGGGTTTTCTAATTACATGTCTTTAAAGATATGCCTGCACATGTTTTACAGAATCATTTGGTTTTATCTGGCTTTTTATTTTTTTACTAAATTTTCTTAATGTTTATTTACTTTTGAGAGAGGGAGAGATAGAGTGTGAGCAGGGGAAGAGCAGAGAGAGAGGGAGACACAGAGTCTGAAGCAGGCTCCAGGCTCTGAACTGTCAGCACAGAGCCTGATGCAGGGCTCAAACTCAGGAATGGCGAGATCATGACCTGAGCTGAAGTTGGATGCTTAACTGACTAAGCCACCCAGGTGCCCCTATCTGGCTTACAAAAAAAAACAAAAAACAAGCTCTTAATAAAAATCACCAGTCTCCTCCTTGGCCCTTGCAGCAACATTTTCCAACATTTTTACTGATTTTTGTATGTATGTGTGTATGTACTTATTTCTTTTATATTATTCTCATATGTTAAAAATTTGGTTATAAGTTTATTCTTAGAATTTTTTAAGTTTTAGACTATTTTGTCTATCACTTTTCTGCTTTGAAATATGGGGAATTAGTTTGATTATGCTACTGCCTACAGTATTAAAAAATGTACAAAGGACTTGTGTAGACATTTCTTCAAAGAGTCTGAAAAGATGCTCAACATCACCAGTAATTAAGACAATGCAAACCAAAACCACAACAAGATACCACTTCACACTCATTAGAATAGATATTACATATATATCTATATTATATCTATACTATAGATATTATATTATAGAATCTATTATAGAATAGATATTACATATATATCCATATTACTTATATATCTCCATATGTAATATGGAGATATATATGTAATATCTATTCTAATGAGTGTATATATATGTATATATATATATATATATATGACTTAAGAAAATAACAAGTGTTGGTGAGGATGTGGAGAAATTGGAATCCTTGTGTACTGTTGGTAAAATAGTACAGCTGCTGTGGAAAACATGGAAGTTCCTCAAAAAATTAAATGTAGAACTACAATATGATCCAACAGTTTTGCTTCTAACTATATACCCAAAAGAATCGAAAGCAGGGACTAGAACTGATACTTGTACACCAATGCTCATAGCAGCATTATTCACAAAAGTCAAATTTCATTGATGGATTAACAGATAAACAAAAGATTTAATGTATATGCAACAAAATACTAGTCAGCTTTAAAAGCGAGTGAAATTCTGATATATGCTACAACATGGATGAACCTAAAGACATCATGGCTAATGAAATAAGCCAGACCTAAAAGCACAAATAATATGATTCTGCTTATGTGAGTTACTTATGATAGTCAAATTCACAGACACACAAAGTAGAATGGTGATTTCCAGAGAACAGAAGAGGGGGACATAGGGAGTTATTATTTACTGGGTACAGAATTTCAGTTTGGGATGACAAAAACATTCTGGAGATGGATAGTGGTGATGTCTGCACAACAATGAATGTGCTTATGAATTGTAATGAACTGTATACTTAAAAATGGTGAAAATGGTAAATTTCATGTTATGTGTTTTTTACCACGATAAAAGTAAAAGAGATACTCTTCAAGGATGAAGATTTATCACCATGACAGAAATGGAATGTGCAGGAAGGACTGGTGAACTCCTTCTGTTTTCCTCTCTCCAACTGACACCATCCCCTATAACTTTATGATTGATTATTGTCTACTCTCTCTCACTTTGGATGCCTATTTATTCTGCATGCCATTATCAGATATCCACCTGGCTACCTCCCTCCTTCATTGTCTTTTGACCTCCATAATTTCTGATAGGAAGTCTGCTGTAATTCTTATCCTCCCCACCTCTGTATGCAAAGTACCTTTTTTCTCTGTCTACTTTTAAGATTTTCTCTTTATTGTTGGTGATACCCAGTCATAAAGTTATGAGCAGTGTCAGTGGTAGGGAGGGAAACAACAGGAGTCTACCAACACTTCCTCAGATCCCATTGCTATCCTGTAGTATATCTTCATCCTTGAAGAGTATTTCTGATTATGCAAGAACACCACATGGACTTGAGGACCCTGTTTTTCAAAGCTTTGAGATCATGTAGGTACCACTGTCATGAAACACCTGAGGGTCACCTTAGGAAAAGAAGCAGTGGAGGGTGGGGAAGTTATTTTGGAGTCAGATTTTTTTCCTAAAGAAGGTAAGTATTTCTTGTAGGATCCACTTACATTATTTAACTAAATCAAATTTAAACCAGAGCAGATGATCCTAAAATTATCTATACCTACAAACACAAGGTGGAAATACATGAAACAGTATGATAGTGTTGTGCAATGTAGTGGCCCTGCTTACCAGCCTCCATCCCACTCCTCACATTATTCACATCCCTGTGCAATGCTATTTCCTCAAACAGCTCTTAAACTGACCATTCTACCTAAAATAGCCATTTCTTCAACCATTCTTTAACCTTTGCTTTATTTTTCTTTGTAGCACTTAATCACAACATGGCATTCTATTATTTATTGGTTACTTGTTTATTGTCAATCTCCTCCACTAGAGAATAAGCACCATGGTGCATTTTCATTGTCCTATTCATATCATATACCACAGCCCAGATCAGAGCCTGGAACATTATAGCATATGCTCAATAATATTTGTTGAATGAATTTATTTATGTATTAACTTTATTACATTATTTATATTAAATGTATGTTTAACACATTTAACTATTATGCTATTTAATCTTACTTAAGTTTCCTTTTCCTTTTTATCATTTATTACTCATTGTGTAATCACTTACTAAGCCTCTACTTTGTGTTATGTATATAGTTAGCATGAGAGGTGGGAAGAGACAAAGATGTATAAAGAAATCCCCGCTTCCTGAAGGATAAAATTCAAAGTCCTTAGCAAGCAAAAATGGGACGTCCTAATTTAAGTGGGAAAAACGGTTTTATTTTTTTAAAAGCACTCCAGAAGTTAGGTTTGTTTCTAGAAATGTGAGAGAGTCTCTTTGCTCCCTTCCAGCCCTTTCAAAGAGTCCAACTCCCCAACTTCCCGACGGCAAAGCGCGGCGCCAGCTTCTAACCCAACCTAGCTCAAAGCTCCTCCCTTGGTAATGAACAGTTGGGGAAATCCCACTGAGGCCCGCCCCTTGCCCCTCCTTGCTACATTGAATGGCTCAACCCGGTGGGAGGGGCCGCTGGTTCAGCCAATAGAAGGAAGCGCGAACAAGTGCCTGTGTAAACAAACCCAGCTGTGCTGAGCCTTGGGCTCCTCCCCCACGTGGGGGCCGGACGCACCCTTGGCCCAATGCCTATCCAGGACTAACGTAGCATCCTTTCAGCCAATCAGAGCCGGTGTCTCCCGAAAGGAGGCGCTCCACCCTGAGAGAAAGAACGAAGGGAGCAAAAAGACAGATGTTCATACCAATCGGAAGCTGGAACTTCTGAGAGGGTGGGCGGGAACTGCTTCACATTTAGACCAATAGGCACCACACATGCCCTTCTAGGTGAATGAGCGGCATCATCTTCAGTCCAATAGGCGAATGGGGCGGTGCCCAGCAACCAATGGCTTGGGTTCGGGGGCGGAGTAAATAGCCAGTGTGCTGTAAGAGATAACCTGGCTAGTGGCAGCGGCGCTTTTCCCGTGCTGTGGCTCGCTCACGCTTTGGTACTGGAGGCCAAGACTGTTTTGGCGACGGCGACCTCTGCGGCGACGGCTGAGGCTCTCGGAGGAGTGACGGAGTACGGTCTGGAGGAAGGGCTTCTGGTCAGCCCAGGTGGGCTCGGGCACCCGGGCTGCCGGGGAGGGGACCCGCGGTAAGCGCCGTTCTCCTGGCTCTGGGGGCGCCCTGCGCCTCCCTTTCCGCAGCCGTCCGGGCTGCGAGGGGCGACACGCGCCCGTCCGAGCTCCTGTGGGGAGGGTAAGACGGCCGGTCCCACGTCGCGGCCAGACGCAAGGAAGGGGCGTCCGCGGGGGTTACCCTCTGCCCCTTGCGGTCGTTAGAGGGTCCTTAGTCCCTTTCTCTCCGCACAGGCACGCTATTCCTCCCCCGCCCCTCAACTTCCCTGAGCCTCCTCAGCCTCCTTCGGACTGAAGCGAGTCCCCTCACTACCCCAGCGCAACACCGCGAGGGAAAGTGACCAGTGCTGCATCCCCTGGTCCCCTCCCCAGGCGGGTACGGGGAGGAGTTGCACATTTTCACCCCTCCCCCATTCGCGGGCCTGGGTGCGTTATCTGTGTTTCTTCCACTCCCTCCACCTCCCGCTTTACCTCAGCTTTCGTTCTTTAATACCTTATTTGAGTTAGGAACCTTGGCCACTTGTCTCTTGCCTTCCGTTCTGCGAGTGAGCCTTTACCCCTTCCACCACCTGAATTTCATCTACATCTCTCGTGGAAACTAACATTTTCCACTTGCTCCTTCCAAGCAGCTGGAAGGTGAATGCAAGAGACGCAGGATACATAGTACAGGGAGCTTTGCAAGATTGGGAATTTTAATCAGTTTTGTTAACGGTAAACTGTTCTTGCCTTCCTTAAAATGGCATTCGATCATAATATCCTCTCTGGAATCTTTGTCCCAGGACAGTCCTGATGATAGTTTCTGGAAATGCAGGCGAGAAGGGTTTACTGGCCACAAGAAATTGAAAATGTCTTATTATTATTTTAAGTAGGCAGTTTGCATTATACTTTGGCTTAACTGGAGTGGCAGAGAGTTTGCAGTGTAAGGGCCTGTCCATCCTCATTTATCATAAAATATACAACATGTTTTAGCTGTGTGGCTCAATGGGATTGATCACAACCAGACTATGGATAATATGGCATTGAATCTGTTTAAAAACAATATTCTCTATTCCCCAGTCACAGAGGATTTGTATTTACATTCATAGTATATCAGTTGTGTTTTAATGATATTGGTTCTAGCCATATGTTTCAAGATAATAGTGCAAACTGCGTTGTGCCTAAATAAAATTATGCCAAGAAATTTATGGGGAAAAAGTAACTTGTCACAATTTACATATTGGACAGTAAGAGTTTTGTTTTGAGGAGATTGAAGTATTGGAATAAGCGTGATGGGCCCCTTAGGCTATGTGTGTATGAGAGTCTTCACATAAATTGGAATTGTTTTTCTTAGTTCACAGAGGTGAAATGTAAGCAGTTAGTTTAATATGTACATTGTTTTTTGCAAGTTTTTGAAAAATTCTTATTGTTTTCCTTATTTGTAACATATATATATATATTACAAATAAGGAAAAAAATATATATATATATCCTTGTATTTTACTGTGGTAAGACTGTACCTTGTATTTAGAGAAATAAGTCATAGAGTGATTTAAAGGGAATCTTCACTCTGAGGAGGCAGCATTGTGTTGTCTAATAGACCATATGTTTGAGCCCTGTTAATAAATCACATGAAAAGGGGAAGATTTTAAAGCTTTTCTAACAAATGCCCAGGTATTGAGAACAATAAAAAGTATTAATTACAGAATTATTAGCAGCATTCATCAAAGAAAAGTCCTGGAAAAACTGCAGATCGATGGGTTGGTTACTATTATGCATTGGTATAGGCTGCGACTGAAAACTGAAGTTATATTTTGCAGTCTTTTCAGGTGTATTTGTGCTTAGTAAATACTCGTTTGCAACTTTAAAGGCTTATAACTATGCTTTCTTCCTAGAGATTTTGTCTTTAAAGAGCTCACAGTTTAATGGAAGAGACACCTGTAAACCAAGAATTAAATGCAGAGGGAGAGGTTCTGCAGTGCAGGGTATATGTAGGACACAGAGGAGCACTGTGATCCGGTGTTCTGGCCTCATCGCCTGCTCTAGACTTTCTTATGTGCCTTTCCTAAACCAACCTGTTTATCTTACACACTTGGGTCTCTGTCTGTAGGCGCTGTTCTCGCTCCTTGAAAGCCTCTTCCACACCTCATATGCCTCGTGAGGTTCTATTGCAAAATCTCTTGAAGCCTGACACTGGCCTGCACTCCATCCAAATAATTGTTTGCTGTATCTTTCGGTTATTTTATTATAAATAAATACCTTTGATTTTCACTATTTGCAGTAATTTTGGTGTATAAAGCCACCTAGAACGCTAAATTGGCAAATACTGAACCACTGCTCCTAGGGAAAATATGTACATATATACATCTTACATGGATTATAATCTTAGATCCTAAATACAGTTAAATTATATTTTCTGTATTTTACAAGAGAGGAAATGAGGTTCAGAAGTATTAAGTGACTTGCCTGAGGCCACCCTCTAACAGGTGCCAGAGTTAGAATTCAAACCCTGTCTGGTTGGACTCAGAGCCAGAACCTCTTGCAGTACACTGCACTGCCCCCTACCATCTGTGTCCTTTAGTCATCTCTGCGACACATGGAAATACAAATGCAGAGCACTCCCTAGTTCCACCTTAGCTGGGAGTGTGTTTGAGGGCTGACTCAAAACTTTTGCACTTTGTGCATGTCTGTGGATGGCCAGGAAAGCACTGTGAATATTGATTTCGTGGTTACAAAGAAATTTTGGCAAGTGGGATAATTCAAAAATACAGGGTCCATAAAAAATGAGGATCAACTCCACTTGTAAATGACCTCTGGAGTCTGTTTCTTTTTTTATTTTTAATTTAATTTTTTATTTTTTAAAATTTACATCCAAATTAGTTAGCATATAGTGCAACAATGATTTCAGGAGTAGATTCCTTAATGCCCCTTACCCATTTAGCCCATCCCCCCCCACACCCCCTCCAGTAACCCTCAATTTGTTCTCCATATTTATGAGTCTCTTCTGTTTTGCCCCCCTCCCTGTTTTTCTGTTATTTTTGTTTCCCTTCCTTTATGTTCCTCTGTTTTCTCTCTTAAAGTCCTCATAAGAGTGAAGCCATATGATTTTTGTCTTTCTCTAATTTCACTTAGCATAATACCCTCCAGTTCCATCCACATAGTTGCAAATGGCAAGATTTCATTCTTTTTGATTGCCGAGTAATACTCCATTGTATATATATATACCACATCTTCTTTATCCATTCATCCATCAATGGACATTTGGGCTCTTTCCATACTTTGGCTATTGTTGATAGTGCTGCTATAAACATGGGGGTGCATGTGTCCCTTCGAAACAGCACACCTGTATTTCGTAGCTAAATGCCTAGTAGTGCAATTGCTGGGTCATAGGGTAGTTCTATTTTTAGTTTTTTGAGGAACCTCCATACTGTTTTCCAGAGTAGCTGTACCAGCTTGCATTCCCATGGAGTCTGTTTCTTGATAACCCTTCTTGCAGTCCACTGTAGAATGTTCCTTTTCTCTGATAATTTGTTCACTTATTCATTTATTCAACAAATATTTATTAAGCACTTACTATAAGCTAGGCTTTTTTTATACTTTGGTGAACAAAGAGATTAAGCTCTTGCCCTTACTGATATTATATTTTAGTAAAAGAGATAGACACCTAACAGCTCAGGGAAGAGGTCCAGGTTGGAATGACAAATTAACTTGACCACCTCACATCCCCCAGCATATTGACTTACAGAACATTTCTGTTCTACTCTGTGCATAAACTCTTCCTTTTAAGTCTCTCTCTGTAGGGGCACCTGGGTGGCTCAGTCAGTTAAGCATCCGATTTCAGCTCAGGTCACAATCTCACAGTTCGTGAGTTTGAGCCCTGCATTGGGCTCTGTGCTGACAGCTCAGAGCCTGGAGCCTGCTTCAGATTCTGTGTCTCCCTCTCTTTCCGCCTCTCTGCCACTCGCAGTCTGTTTCTGTCTCTGTCTCTCTCTCAAAAATAAATAAACATTAAAAAAAAAAAAAGCCTTAAGTCTCCCTCCATTAACCTGTGTCAACTTGTACTTGTCATTAGTTGATTTTGGGGCCATTTACCCATGTAACTGGCAGGATTTTCTAGAAGGTTCAGGCTGATTTCGTCTTTGATTTCTGGCTCTGCCAACTACCAACTGAGTGGCTTTGGTCAAGTTGTAGAACTCTTAAGCCTGTTTCCTAATTTCAGAAGTGGTAATATGATGTGTTAGGCCCTTGTCAGTTAAAAGGAAGAAGCATATACATAGAATCCTAAGCAGGCTCCGCGTTGTCAGTGGAAGGCCTGATGTGGGGCTTGAACTCATGAACCGTGAGATCTTTACCTGAGCTGGTCAAGAGTTGAACGCTTAACCAGCTGAGCCACCCAGGTGCCCCCACATGTTACCTTTGATGATGAGGGTTTACTATAAATTTAAATGCGAAGTCATCTCAGCAGCCATATTTTCCCTTGGCCCTACTGCTTTCAAAGCTTTAAAAAATAATAACTGAGCAGTATTTAGAATAGGATTTGAGTTCTGGAGACCTTCCTTCTTTTACTTTGCTCACCCAACATTTGTATTTTCCAAGAGAGAAACTGATTGTATTGGTTTGTCACCTAAAATAGAGGACCCCTATTGGGTAGAATTTTTTTTTAATTTTTTTAATGTTTATTTATTTTTGAGACAGAGAGAGATACAGCATGAGCATAGGAGGGGCAGAGAAAGAGGGAGACACAGAATCTGAAGCAGGCTCCAGGCTCTGATCTGTCAGCACAGAGCCTGACTCAGGGCTCGAACTCACAAACCGTGAGATCATGACCTGAGCCAAAGTCGGACGCTTAACCGACTGAGCCACCCAGGCACCCCTGGGCAGAATTTTGAGCCAAGCCATGTCCTAGGTGATCTCTCTCTCAGGTTCAACCTGTAGATTGTCCTTAGTTAGGGCTCTGAGTGCTAGTCCAGTTGCTGTGGCCCAAGAAGTAGGGTGGTTTCATGTATTATCTGTTGCACAGACCTCAGCATATATAAAAAGAACCCCTTGGAGACAGTTTCTTCAGAAGACAGTTGAGAATATAGCAGTCCTTAGAGCTTTGTAGACGTCTGTCTAATTCAAATACCTATCTAACGTGAACTGATAATGTCTTAATAAAGAACCTAACAAAGTAAACACATGTCGAATATTTCATAAATCTTCCTTTTGGTATTGCATTTAATATTATTATAGTGTGGTTATTTGTTCATATGGCTGTCTTCCTTACTAGGCTGTCAGCTTCTTGAACGTGGGGTCCACATCTTTATCTTACATAGTAATAGGTGCACAAATATTTGACTTGAGGAATTCCCCACTTTTCCTGAAAGGATGGGAGGATATGAAGGCTTCCCAAAGAAGGTATTGTTCAAACTGATTCTTGAAGGGTGAGTAGGAATGTTTTCCAGATGAATAAAACTGTATGACCAGCAGGGACCAGCAGGTGCAAAGGCCTAGAGATATAAACAAACAAAGATCACCTAAGGAAAAAACTGAATGGGCTTGGCTAGAAGACATGTCACAACTGAGTTTACTATGACCACTGTTGCTCAGTAATGGATGCAAGTTTTAGGGAGAGAGCATAATATTCTCGGGCTGTTGGCAGGGTATCACTAACAGCTTAGAAATATAAGAATTGAATTCTGGGAAACTGTTATACCATAGTGACTTTATTTACTTCCATCATGAAGTTCATATGTGCCCCATACTGTTCAAAGTGATGAAAATATAAACAAACTGATTCTCAAGAAGCTCACCATCTATCAAGGAGACAGATGGGTGAACTGATTTATCACATGTTAAGTGAGATAATAGAGATATAAATAAAAGCTGTCTAAACCAGCAGAAAGGAGTAGTTAGTAATATAGAGAGCACTGGGGAAGATTTCTCAAGTGAGATAATATTTGAGCAAGGCTTTGGTGGATGAAGAGGAAGGAGTTCATTAGACTGAACATAGAAACTTTTTAAAGAATTAATATTTTTGTGGTAGAAAAGATTTAAGAGCTATCCATGTTTGTCGTATCTGTTGTGGGTGTACAGTTAATAACTATATTCAAGCGGTTTCTCTAAACACAAGATGTGAATAGTTATGCCATAGTAGAAGAATTTTTTGTTAAACTGGATTAAACAAAGGTTTCTGTGATGCAGGACTTCTCTAGGGCCTTTATTACATTAATGTCCTCTGTAAATTATGGATCTCCAAAAGGGGTATATTGTATTTAACCATGGCCTTTCCTTTCCACCCCCTCTGCAGCATATCTAATCATCTTTTGGAACAGAATTATATGAGACATATTTTGAGGAATGATGAATTAAAATGTACTTTAACAAACCAAGATTTATCAGTCGTCTCCATGTGCATTGCAAAACAACCTGTATAATTTTATAGGAAAGAAGGAGAGATATTGAGGAGAAAGAATACATCCTAGTCAACTTATTGTCATCTTGGTCAGTAAGTCCCAAACTTAAAAAAAAATGTTTTATATTCACATGTTTTATACCTCATGTTTCCATGAGGTATGTGGAGACCAGACTAGAGCAGGGCAAAGACAAAAAGTGTCTTGAAAGTAGGAATCTTCCAATGTGAGAGGATGTTACTTTTATCAGGCATTCATTTTGGGCCATATTAGATGTATATTTTGCCAGTTAGGTAATTTATTTATATGCATACTAACTCTGGAGTTTTGGGAGTTGTATGCTAATGTTCTCCCTTCAATAAGATCTGATTATATGAGCTTTAGGGGCTGAGGCCTTATACTGTGTAATTTTAATTCATCTGTCAAATTCTGATTATGTAATTAACTCCAAGTTATTGTTAAAATTAAGGAAGTGGCAATAATGTTTCTGATAGTGTACTGAATTTGCAGTCAGAAGATCTGGGTTTGAAATTTGTCTCTGCCAGGTTTCTATTTGAATGACCTTGAGCACAACTGCCTAACCATCTGTTGCCTCCTTTTCTGTTTTGATAGAATGAAAATACATAGGGTTAGTGTAAGAATTAAATGATGCACATAAGCGTACTTTAGAAACTCTGAAGCACTGTACAAATATAAGACAGACTAACAAAGTATCCAGCTTAATTTGAATTAACATTTTTTTAGTTTTTAATTTTATATTACAGAAATAGTACATTGATTCTGAAAAATTAGAAAGCATTGATGGGCAAAAATGGAGAAGGGGGAAGCTATAGAGCACTCATACTAAGATCCACCATACTGGGGCACCTGGGTGGCTCAGTCAGTTAAGTGTCTGACTTTGGCTTAGGACATGATCTTGAGGTCTGTGAGTTCGAGCCCCGTGTTGGGCTCTGTGCTGACAGCTCAGAGCTTGGAGCCTGTTTGGGATTCTGTGTCTCCCTCTCTCTCTGACCCTCGCCTGTTCATGCTCTGTCTCTGTCTCAAAAATAAATAAACGTTAAAAGAAATTTTAAGACCATCCACCATACTAAGGCAATGGTTCACATTTTGATGGGTATATTTTATACCTTTTGTGCACATTCATCATTTTTTTATAGAAATGTGTGTTTTAGTCATTTTATTTTTATGAGATGAATCCCTAAGAGTACAATTGCTTGATTCACAGAATTATTACATCTTTTGCTACATAATGCTATATATAATGAGGACTAGAGGGGCGCCTGGGTGGCGCCGTCGGTTAAGTGTCCGACTTCAGCCAGGTCACGATCTCGTGGTCCGTGAGTTTGAGCCCCGCGTCAGGCTCTGGGCTGATGGCTCAGAGCCTGGAGCCTGTTTCCGATTCTGTGTCTCCCTCTCTCTCTGCCCCTCCCCCGTTCATGCTCTGTCTCTCTCTGTCCCAAAAATAAAAAAATTAAAAAATTAAAAAAAGTTGAAAAAAAAAAATAAACCTTTATAATGAGGACTAGAAAAGGGGCTAACTTCTCAGTCTGGTAAATGTGTGACTTTGTAATCATCTAATATATTGAACCATTTCATAAACTTCCTCAAAGGTACATTCAGAAATGAATTTGGGGTGTGTGTGTGTGTGTGTGTGTGGTTATGCTTGGCATTATTGTTTGTAATAGCATAATAGAAATGACTCCAGTGTTTGTCAGTAGGGAACTAGTTAAGTAACTCTGGTACATGCAAACCCTGGAATATTATACAGTCATAGAAAAGTATGGGGAAGACTATGTACTGATGGAAAAGAGCTCTAAGATAATATTGTGATTTTTAAAAAAGGGGCACAGCATGCAACCATGTATTTAGAATGCTGTTTTTTGTGCTGAGAGAGAAAGAAGGGTAGAGTAAGAATATGCATTCATATTTGCTTATAATTGCAAAAAGAAATCTGAAACGATATATAAGATACCAATGGAAGAAATACAAATGGAAATGGGATTTTGGCATATGCCTTTATGTATATTTAAAACATTTTTTGAATCGTGTTTGTGTTACCTTTTCAAAAAAATGAGTAGAGGGACACTTGGGTGGCTCAGTCAGTTAAGCATCCAACTTCAGCTCAGGTCATGATCTCATGGTTCATGGGTTCAAGTCCCGCATCAGGCCCTGTGCTGACAGCTCAGACCCTGGAGCTTGCTTCGGATTCTGTGTCTCCTTCTCTCTGCCATTCCCCACTCACGCTCTGTCTCTCAAAAATAAACATTAAAAAAATTGAGTAGAATGAGTGAATGAAATGGAGTTATGAGAAAGAAGAGTCTGAGGATATCAGGTGAATACATAGCAACAGTAGCAAAGATTGGAAGAGTGGCCCCAAGAACGGTTTGGCAGGGTTGTTTTTTCTCCTTTTACTCAATTTTGTATATTTAAAAAATACGTGGAGCACAATAAAACAACTGAAATCAGCGTTTCCAGGTGGTCACCCCATGGCTTAAGTAGCTGCTTACTTTTTCATGTTCACTTGTAGTGTTTTTTAATGCATACATATGATTTTCAATTGTAATCATACTTTTCTTATTTTTTAGCTTACCTAATTATGTTTTTTCTGTGTTGCTACTAGAGAACCTTCAAAAATAATGAAGGTAGGGGCAGCTTTGTCCAGTGCACATCCCAGAAGTGGGCTGCTAAACCTCACGGGGCAGGAATTCAAGCCCCGTAGTCTACGTGTGACACACATACATGGGGAAAAATAAGAAAGAGATTTTAAATATTTATAAACAAAAACATTCCTCCCTAATATAAAAGAAGCCACACTCTTTTTTATAATAATTAGGAAACAAAATATGAAGAAAAATGGTCT
Source organism: Prionailurus viverrinus (assembly GCF_022837055.1). NCBI lineage: Eukaryota > Metazoa > Chordata > Mammalia > Carnivora > Felidae > Prionailurus > Prionailurus viverrinus. The sequence continues at coordinate 88,383,379 of NC_062563.1, read as the reverse complement.
GTAATTTTGCTACCCAAATGTTTTTATGCATTGCATAGAAACATTGTTTACAGTAGAATCGTGTGTGTGTGTGTGTGTGTGTGTGTGTGTGTGTGTATTTCTGACAACTATAGGGATGCTCATGTAGTTTTTTTCCTTTGCTTGTTAATATGAAAAAATACATTTTTATATTTCTTAATTTTAGACTATCCTTGCATTTCTGGACTGAACCCTATTTGATCAGGGTTTGGTTTTGCTTTGTTTTGTTTTTTAATTACTTGCTTGATTTTATTTACTCATGTTTTATTTAAAAGTGTATGGTTATAGCATGGAAAAATCGATCTGTGGTTTTTCTTTTGTGCTATTTTTGTTCTGTTTAATATGTTGAGCTACCTGTAAACTAATCATTAGAAGGCTTTCTTCATTTGTGCTCTGAAACAGTTCCATGGAAATTATCTGCTTTTTGAAAGTAGATGCTTTGTGAACTACAGACTGGTCTTGCCCCCTTCTTTAAAATGCAATATTAGGGGAAGTGAAGTTTTAACATAGTGATTTTAGTACAAACAGGAACAGAACAGTATGTAATTGCTTTTGTTTGATAGTGGTGTTCTTGGTGTCTTTTTATTACCACAGCTAATACTGAAATATTACACTCACCATCTGAGGGTTTACAGGGACCTTTGTTTTAGTATCGAGCAGATGTGACTGTTTAGTTCTGCAGCCTTGCAGATATACAAAATGTGCCTCCCAGGGCTCTGCTTTATGCTCACTGAAAGCAATAAGTAATGCAGTGAAACTCTGCCTCGCTAGAATCTTTTAATGAATGGGGAGTTCTGGTTTAATTGTGTTAACCTGGAAGTATAAAGATGAAAAATCCTAAACTTTAATTCCCTGTTGAATACAGTTCTAAGATGTAGCAAATAATTCCACTTCTCTTCTCTAGTAAGCTTGATATATTCAGACCTAGATGATGTTTTATTACATAATTCTTGAAGTGTCTGAGGCTTACATTATGAAAATTCTTTTTTGGAACTTCAGATCTAAGAAGATGTAAAAGTGGCATTGTGTGAAATCAAGCTGGATGGGAACTGATGCTTATTAAGTATACATTTTCAACTAAATCTCAGATTGCAGTGTGCTTTTTTATTTAGCTCCCAAAAATAAAATACATTGGGTTGAGGGTAGGAGTTGTGAGGAGATTATGTCTTTTAATTGGATGTCTTCATTTCATATCAAGATAGAATATTTAGTACCCCTGGCTTTGGACCAACAGAGGAATCACATTTTTTTTTTTTTTTTTTTTTTTTTTTTTTACTTGCTGTACCGGCAGTGGTTCTCACAACTTGAGCCTGCTTCAGAATTACCTGGAGGGCTTATTTCAACACAGATCACTGGGTCCCATCCAGGGTTTCTGATTCAGCAGGTCTGAGGTGGGGCCTGAGAATTTGCATTTCTAGCAAGTTCCCAAGTATTACTGACGCTGTTGGGCCTGGGACTAAATTTTGGGAACCACTGCTGTATGCTAACTAAATACTAGAATTCTAGCTCTAGAAGAAAGCTGAATTTGGTTTGGGAGTATGAGAAGTACATAGGTTATGGAGCAAATCCTGAAAGATTCACCCCTCTTGCTGCCAGCATAGTGTTGAATTCAGGTAATCGGCCATACACAGGGACATAAAATAATTCTTGTTTCATGATTGAAGCCCTAGACAAATATCAAATGAGAGATGTTTCATTTGCAAAGCTTAGAGAATAAGGGATTCTGGTCAAATAGGATTTAGTGATTAACCCCATGAGAATAAGAATTATTTATGTGTCATTTTTGTGTCCCTCATCATTTACTATTTAGCCTTACTTACTTGTTAATTTTTTTTTAACTGGGACAGAACTTTGATTGCTTATTGAAAGTTTTGTGTGTTTTTAAAGATGTTAGCTATGTTTATTCTTACTATTACTATACTATTACTATATTACTATTTTTTAAAGATAGTAAAAGAGAATAAGAGAATTTTTTTCCCCAAAAAAGAAATTATTGGAATGAGTTGTTATCTTATTGGAATGTTGGAGAATATAGCCTGCTGCATAAAACATCAAGCATGCCGTGGATTTTCAGTTGTTTTCGTTGTCATTATGTTGTTCGATGTAATATTACTAATTTTTGTAATCCCCCTAAGGAAAAATGAAAGTCAAAATCATAGACCTGGAGCGACAGCTGGACAGAGAAGACAGCTATGAAGGAATAGGTAGATACACACACACACACACACACACACACACACACACACACACGTATAAATACATATTCATACACACATATATTTTTTAAATTATTTTTTTTCAGCAAAGACAAATGTACCTGTGCTGAACTTAGGCATCACTGAATCTTTGAGTTGAAGAGAAAGAAACTCTGGAAGCCACACCTTTTCACAGAGTTTTGCTTCAGCAGGCTTTTCTCGCTTGTCTACTACCTAATTTCTGTTGTTCCACTGCTAACAGCCTCAGTTTGCAAGTTGACCAGCTGGTCCAGCATTGACTATGGAGGAATAACTGGTATTACAAACAGTGGGTTCGGCAGACTCCCTTTTTGGAAACATTTCTGTTTTGTTCCCCTTACTCCCTCAGAAAAGAAGTGGGGTGAGGAAAAGAAAGGTAGACCTAGATCCTATAGACTAGACCAGTGGTTCTGAAGCTGGTCAGAGACACCAGAGACATCAGAGACCACCCACAAGCTTTCTAAAATTCAGTATAAATGTGGCTCACCCCTAGACCTTCTCCTGCGATGGAGCCTGAGGGACTGCATTTTTAATAATTTCTTGAAGTGATTTTTTTTGTCGCCAGCTGAACTCTATGCCTCTGACCAGAACAGTGTTGGTCTCCAGTAAATTTCCATCTGACTGTGGTGAAATAAGAAAAATTAGGACCACATAGTGTTTGTCATAAAGTTAAATTTATTCAATTTAAAGAATTGTCTTTTGCATTGAATTAAGGCCTTCCTGTGTTCTTTGGTGTTGAAAATATCCTTTTATAAAATGATGCTAAGGATATTTTTACCATCCTTAGTTTAAAAAAATTGCAATTCTATGTCATCTTCAAAATATTTTTTAAAATTTACTGGCCTATGAGATCCTGAAGACTAAGCACCTCTGATCTAATCATTCTTGGAAATTGTTTTTAAGATACTTTGGAATACAAATCCATAGAGGATCGAAAACTTTTGGCTAGATGAGTTTGAGAATTCAGAATTTTTCAAGTTTTAGAGAGATGCTTTCTCTGTGTGTTACGTAATGCCCCCGTGATCTATTGCAGCACCCTTAGTCACACACATTAGTATTTCTGAGCAAAACAGGAGTATTCACACTAAGTGGGATAAATGTAGGCTATGTATAGCTTCACATCAGTTCAAGTCTTAATGTCATCTGAGTTTTGACATAAAGCATAGGGAAAATTTTTAGCTTCTAGAACTTTTTGGATTTTGGAATTGTGCATAAGGAATTATATACATGTTTGGGAGTCTGCTTTCTCATCCTAAAAGGGCTGGCAAGCTTCAGATTAAGTGGAGCTTTGTATGTTTATGGTAGAGAACATAATTTATTATGCCAGCATTACTTTGTTCATATTTTCCTTCCAAAGACCTAGTCCTTTTGTTAAATAGGACTGGTTTCCTACTGGTTTCCTTCAGTCTGGTTTCCCTACTCCCATTAGCAATATTTGAGGAAAATCAGAGTTTAATATCATAAGCATTCTGGAGCTAAAGTGGGAAGTCCAAGAGTATTAAGGAAGTAGCTAAGAGCGTGAACCTTGGGAATAGGAAGACCTGAACTTAAGCCCCGATTCTGGCCCTGACTATATTATCCCTTAGGCAAGGTGTTTAATTTCTGAATGGTGGGGAATTTATCTGAAAAGCAGGGATAATATCAGCACCTATCTCATAGGATTGTTGTGAACATTAAAGAGAGAACATTAGTGAAGTACTTAGAACAGCTGTTATTTTATTCTTGTCTTTTCCCCTTGTATTTGGATGGATTACTTGTTTCCTCCTTGTAACTTGATTGTCCTGTGGTGCCCTTTTATTCCCTTAGACGTCTGGGAAAACTTGTTCAAGTACTTTCCTAATTCACGACTAATTTCTACTCTGCCTTTACAATATAGATGTCAAATTCTGTCTCTTCAGTGGTTTCCACACCAAAAAATCCATCAGCTCCTAAGCTTTTTTTAAATGTTTATTTATTTTTGAGAGAGGGGGAGAGAGAGAGCCAGGGAGGGGCAGAGAGAGAGAGGGAAACATGAATCTGAAGCAGGCTTCAAGAACTGTCCTTCTACCGCAAATTAATTTTCAAGGAGTTTCTCTACCCAAAATGGTACCTTTCCTGAAAAGACTTCTAGTGAATACAGTTTTCTCAACCTCATTATGTATGTATTTAGAGTGGTTGTCTCCTTTCTTCCCACTCTGTTGTAGCAGACAATTTTTTTTTCCCAAAAATATATCAGATAAAATGAGCATGTGGTCCCTTTTGGTGATATTTGTTGAGAATCCATGGTATGAATTTCTTCCAATTTAGATAATTGCATGATGGCAAGCTTTTATGCCTAGCCTACAGCTCTTGAGAAGACTATTATAACCACCTGCTGTTATTAAATGCTAAAATAGTAAACAAGAGCATATAAAAATATTTCCTAGAATAGAAGTAGGGATTTTTTTCCCCCTCAAGAGTAATTTAACCTGTCAAAAACAGATTCCTGAGTAATGTTGTCACTGGCTGTGGGGAATATCTGTTAATACTCAATGAAGAATGCTAACCACAGATCATAGCCCCTAAGCACATGGGTCTCCTTCCTAGGAAATGAGATTTAGAATACAGCATTTTGAAAATGACAGTCAATAAATTATTTATTGAGGACCTGATGGGCACACAGAGGCATGCTAGAAGCTGTAAAGACTTGATTCTTGCCCTCAAAAATGTCTAAGGGTATAAATAGACTGTTCCCCAAACAAATGAATAATGCTTACGTGAGTATATGTATAATCAAATGTAAAATGGGGGTGGAAATAGGGGAGACTTTAGGCAGAGATTATATTCAGGTTTCTACAGTGGCATTTCTGATACTATGCACAGATTGTATTCAGGTTTCCATACTGGTATTTTGATATTACTGTGCATTTAAAAGACAAGTTAAAGCATCATCAGATTAGTCTAAGACATTTAGAGGCCTTTATAATAGCGTATATCTATCCGGAGCTGGCTGGATATGGAGAATTCAGCGTCCCTATAATGACCACCATTTGATGTTATCCTGGGAGGACAATTGATGGCCTTTACCTGGGGAAGTGGAACTTGAAGGCAGACCTCTGGGGTTCAGAGAACTTACCACTGACTGTAGGCAAGTCTGTTGATTCTACCTTAGAAGTGACTTTAAATGCTTTATGGAGTGCATTTTATGTCTGTTCTAGACATTTCCAATTGGATAATATCACAGGCATCCTTGAGGTATTATTTCTTTTTTTTTTTTTTTTTAATTTTTTAACATTTATTTATTTTTGAGACAGAGAGAGACAGAGCATGAATGGGGGAGGGTCAGAGAGAGAGGGAGACACAGAATTGGAAACAGGCTCCAGGCTCCGAGCTGTCAGCACAGAGCCCGACGCGGGGCTCGAACTCACAGACTGCGAGATCATGACCTGAGCCGAAGTCGGACGCTTAACCAACTGAGCCACCCAGGCGCCCCGAGGTATTATTTCAAAAAATTTGTGGGTTGTTAATAGGTGTTAGATTAAAATTGTAATAAATTAATAATAAAGGCAATTATTTAGTTAAGGAAATGTTTGGTAGTAAAGTTAAATAGGATTTCTCAGAGCAATGAATTTACTTGGCTGTATTTTTGGTTTGTTTGTTTGTTTGTTTGTTTGTTTGTTTTTTGAAAACAGCATTCACCAGTTTGGGAACTGCTGATGTAGGAATTAGGGTAATTAGGATTTGGATTATTCCACATAGAATTTGCCACTTTATTGGAGGAATTGTTCTTAGTCTTTAGTCTTTCTATACTCTGAATCACCTATGGGAGTTGACAAACAAAAATACAAATGTCGGGCGTTGGTTTGAGGCTAACAAATTATAATATCTAAAAGGTATGATGTGGAAAAGCTTCCCAGTGATTCTAATGTACTCTAGAGATTGTGAACTACTGATTAAGAATATGCCTTCTGGACACTTGCTAACTGCATTCTTAATCCTGTTTGAGTATGCTAATAAGCTTTTGAAAGCAGCTCATCAGCTTCTAATTGCAGGTAAGTTTACTTCTCTGTGTGCTTAACAAGCACATTGACATTCTATTTGCAAGCCCTTTTCTTGCATCAAAGGAAAAATAACTAATGGAGCATTTGTGTATTGAGGTCAATATAGGAAAGCTTAGCAAGGTGATTACTTATTTATTTTTTGTTAAAGTCCAGGTAGCTTCTCCAAGAACAAATGAAATGGAAATAGAGGGGACAAGATCATTCTAATTAGAGGTTGACTTGGAACCTGTTTTTTAATCTCCATGTACATATTCTACATGTTTTCCCCACCTCATTCCCCAAAAAAGCTGAACTATTCATCTTGCCTTCTTTCCACCTTTATCTTTAACCAAATGATGGAGAAAACCTGATGGGTTTATTTACTTATTAAAAGAAGGGGCTCTTCGGTGATTCAGTTGGTTAAGTGTTCGACTTCAGTCGGCTCAGGTCATGATCTCACAGTTTGTGAGTTGGAGCTCCACATCTGGCTGTCTGCTGTCAGCACAGAGACTGACTTGGATCCTCTGTCCCCCTTTTTCTCTGCCCTTCACCCACTCATGCACACACACTCTCTCTCTCTCTCTCTAAAATAAACAAACATTTAAAAAGAAGACTGTAGAACAAGGCAACCAATTATTTTAGCGTAAAGTATAACATGGTATACAAAAATATGTTCTACATGAATTTAAAATGCTTTATGAAATATTTCTTTTATTGCTTATGTAGATTTAAGATAAAACACACGCACAACACACACACAGCACTTGCAAAAAATTTAGAAGGCGTTTGGTAGTTTATCCAGCAGCTGTCCAGGTAGGGAGACTTGTATTTAGGGGGATTTAGGGGAACAAATTTTGCCACCCCAAGATATGCCTCTATGGAATATTGATTGTTTCAAACTGTTTTATTTTTTAAGAAACTGCAGACCCAGAAGAAGCTCTAAAAACTGAGTGGAGACATTTACTTGTATAAGGGAGATCTCCATTTGTAACAATGTCTCCTTCAGTACCAGGAGAAAGGGAACGACTGAAGGCATGGGCTTAAATCTTAAGGCAGACTTCAATCTGTGTAACAACCTTACCTGTGTTTACTGAGCTTTTCTTGTAACCTTCCATAACTGACTTTCCACTCTCAATATTTCTTTTGTCTTTAGCTGGAGGTGGTATTTAAGGTGATGGCTTTAGCCATTTCAGTGAGTTACTGAATTTTCCTGGGTCTTTCCCATGTCTACAAGAGGTATACGTGTTAAACTTTCAATTTTCTCCTACAAATCTGTCTCGTGTCAATTTGATTCTTAGACCAGCTATAAGAATCTTGAAAAGTAGAGAAAACTTTTTTCCTCCGCAACAAGTACATAAGCATCCCTGCCACCAAGAGAAGTAAAATATCCTGCGACGTAGTAAGGATGTTTCATGTGGCTTTGTGATGGATAAAATCTCTCTCCTGTTGCTCTTTTTTCCTCAGTTCTGACTATATGTCCATCATGCAGCTATCTGTTACTAATTAAGAATCCCTGGCATTTAGATTTTGAATTAGGGAATGTATTAGCTATTCAAAGTATCCCTTCCTGCCTTCCCATGGCCTACACTATCAGTCATTTCTTCTTTCTCCTCTTTTGTAGCCTCTTCTTCATTAGACCGTTTCTATGAACATTTAAACAAGCTCTAGACTCTCCGGTCATTAAAAAGTTTCCAGGGACCTCTCACGTCTCTAGTTTCTGTCCATTCCTGTCCCTTTCCTTGGCAGCTAGACTCCTTGAAGGAGTTATCTTATACTTCTTGTCATGTGCAACTCACATCCCCTCCATTTGACTTTCCTCCTCATTTCTGTTCATGGAAACTGCTCTCAGTAAGGTCATCAGAGACCTCCATGGTCCTGAGTTCTGTGGATACTCCTCAGCCTTTCTCTTGACCTTTTAGCAGACTTCAACACACTCACCTTACTGGATTCATTAGTTTTCTTTTTTTTTTTTTTTTCAATGTTTATTTATTTTTGGGACAGAGAGAGAGCATGAACGGGGGAGGGGCAGAGAGAGAGGGAGACACAGAATCGGAAACAGGCTCCAGGCTCTGAGCCATCAGCCCAGAGCCCGACGCGGGGCTTGAACTCACGGACCGCGAGATCGTGACCTGGCTGAAGTGGGACGCTTAACCGACTGCGCCACCCAGGCGCCCCAATTCATTAGTTTTCTATGACGGCTGTAACAGATTACCACAAACAGGTAGCTTAAACCAACATAAATTTATTCTCTTGCAGTCCTGAAGGCCAGAAGTAAAAACTCAAGATGTCATCCAAACTGTACTCCCTCTGGAGGCTTTAGGAGAGATGGAGTCTGTTCTTTGCCTCTTCAGCTTCTAGTGGCTACTGACATTCCTTGACTTGTGGCACATCACTCTAGTCTCTGCCTCTGTGGTCATATTGCCTCCTTCTCTTCTCTTCTTTTCTTATAAGGACACTCATCATTGGATTTAGGGCCTACTGGGATCATCCAAGATGATCTACTTATCTCAGTGGTCTTAATTTAGTCACATCTGCAAAGACCCTTATTCCAAATAAAGTAACTTCCTGGGTTCTAGGGATTAGGATGTGGACATATTTTGGGGGGAGGGGGCTACCATTCAACTCACTATACAGAGTTCTGTCTTCCCTTGATATGTGTGATGCCGTACTTTTCTGCTTTCCTTCTAAACTCTATGGCTTCTTCTCAGTCTCTTTTTCTGTATTTTCCTCCTCCTCTACCCGACTTTTAAAAATGTTCACATGCATCAGGTTGGGTCTTGGATCCTCTTCTAATCTCACTTTGCCCTCTCTTTCTATACCTAGTCTCTTTCTATACCTAGTCTCTTTCTATACCTAGTCCCGTGACTTCTATTATAATTTATATAAACGACCACTCCATATATCTTTATTTAGTCAGAACTTTCCTATTCTTGATGCATATAGACAACCTACTTAACATAGTCATTTGACTGTTTCAGAGGCATTACAAACTTAATGTGTTCAAAATAGATCTCCTCACCCCAATTACCCCCACTCCTCATCACCACCCAAGAAAAGTTTGCGCTTCCCACAGAATTACTTAGTTCAGTGAATAACATTACCATCCACCCAGTTGCTTGAGCCAAAGTTATCCTTGATATTAACTTCACTCTATTTCCCCACGTCCATCACCAAAACAACCTAAAATAGTTTCAGAATCTGCCTACTTTCTTCTTACTGCCATTATCTTAGTCTTAAGCAGCCACCATTTTTCCATCTGGATTAGTGCATTGGCTTCCTCACTGGTCTCCTATTATCCACTCTCAGTCTCTCCAATCCATTTTCCATATGGCAGCCTGACTGATTTCAAAATATAAATTGAATCCTATTGTGATGCTGCCAGGAACCCTTTTTGAAGGCTTTCATTGCTTTTAGGATAAAATTTTAAATCTTCTGTGTAGCTTTTAATGTCCTGCACGATCTGACCCCATCTGTCTCTGCTACTTCATCTGTCTTCCTTGCCATTTTCCCACTGGTTCTCCTTTGACCCGCCAACTGTATGCATCCCTACTGTAGTTCCTGAGAGTTCCTTCCTGCCTCTGAATCTTTGCACGTGTGTTTTCCTCTTTGGAAAGGAAGAAATTTTCCTTGGTCCAAGGTTCTTATAGCTGGATTAAGAAATAAATTCATGTGAGACAGATTAATAGGAGAAATCAAATGTAGTTTCATGTGTATGGGAATCCACACAAACATGAAATTCCAAAGACAGGTGACTTGAAGCTTACATGACATTCTGAGTTAAGGAAGTAGGATGGAGTCTGAGGATGTGAAGGGGAGGAAGACCTTTAGCAGGAAGGAGGGATTATTTGGAAAACAAAGGTTACCTTGTTACCTTAAATTTCTTAGGTAAAGAGGAATCTTTGTTAGGAACTCTTTTCCTGGTACAGGCTCTCCTTTCCAATGTAAATTTAGGCACTTGAGGGGGAGTTAAAGAGCTTTTCCTGAATCTGGTGGGTTTTAGGTGCTTTAATCTCAAAATAATATTTATGCCAAAGTGGCCTATCTTGGGCTCTTACCTTTGGCCCATACCCTCTACTCGCTATTGCTAGCTAACTTATATTTTTCAGGTATCAAAGAAAGTGTTTCTTGCTCAGGGAAACTTTTCATAACCACCACCCACTCCTGGATTTGATTAGGTCCCCCTGTTGTTTTCTGATATTCCCCTTTACCTCACCTTTTGTAACATGGATCATAATTATTCTTAATTATTTGCTTGCCTCTCTCCTGTCATAATGTGAATATCACCAGGGTGAAAACCATATACCCTCTCAAAGCACCAGTAAAGTACAGTGTCTAAGGTAAATAGGCACTCAAAAACTAATGAGTGAGTGTATCTAATGACCTGAGTTGCTAAGACATAACTGAGAATGGACCAAAGCTGAATCTAGTGTCACATATTTGAAATAAAATAAGAATTTAAACTAATATCCACAATATTTAATTTAAAAAATGGTATTAACCAGACTGAAGGAAGTTCACAAAACTCTAGGAAACAGAATAGTAGAGACTAGTTTTTATAGCAACTGCTCAATAGACTTTTTCTAGATAATTCAGTTGAAAGTCCCAAGTATTTTTCACTGTCAAGCTGTTATCATGGGCACAATGCAGGTTTATAGCTTCTGAAAAATCTCAGGTTCAAAAAATAGCTAGTATTTGGTATGAGCACATTGGATCTGAAAGTTGTGAGTGTTCAAAGTGTTGAACTGATGAACACGTGTTGTAGAAATGTCCTACGTACATTAAAAGTCCTGAAGTTCTTTATGGCTGGGAACTAAGGTCCCTATTTCAAGCCATATATTTTAGACATGAACCCTTGACCATGGCAAAGTGCTAAAGTGAATGCTTAGCAGACCTTAGCACCCCTAGTTTGACTGTGTGGTGCTATGTGCTTTCCCATCTTCAGCCCAAATGACAACTCGTATTTTCTATTTTCAGCATGTTTGTCATGTGTTTAAGAGGGAAACTGAGGTGGAGGGGGAATAAATGTCAAATAGTTCTCAGATTTCATAGTGCAGTATAGATCCAGGCCAGACATAAACTCTTTTTTCTGCTATTGAGGTCTAGGGGCACCTGGGTGGCGCAGTCGGTTAAGCGTCCCACTTCAGCCAGGTCACGATCTCGCGGTCTGTGAGTTCGAGCCCCGCGTCGGGCTCTGGGCTGATGGCTCAGAGCCTGGAGCCTGTTTCCGATTCTGTGTCTCCCTCTCTCTCTGCCCCTCCCCCGTTCATGCTCTGTCTCTCTCTGTCCCAAAAATAAATAAACGTTGCTATTGAGGTCTAAATCTTGAAGAATTTCTCAAGCAGTGACCTACTTCAAACTGCACATTTGTCTGCTGATTAAATAAGAGGAATAATGTGGCAACTGATGATTTGTGTGGTGGAGCTAGTCGTCATTGTTTATCAAATACCTACATTATCTATCGCCACATGATAACTTACCACAAAGCTTAGCAGGTTAAAACAACAAACATTTATTATCTCACAGTTTCTGTGGGCCAAGAATCTGGGGGCAACTTAGTTAGGTGGGCCTCTAACTCAGAGTGTCTCATGAAGTTACAGTCAAGTAGTCAGCTAGGATGGCTGTCTCATCTGAAGGCTTAACTGGGGGAATATGAACTAAGCTTACTCACACGGTGTTGACAGGATTCAATTCCTTTGTCACATAGGCCTCTCCATAACATAGCTGACAATATGGCAGCCATTCTGATTTGTGATCCTACTTTTATAGCCAGGCATTTCCCCTGATTCTGGAAGTTTTGGAGGTATTTTCTTTGTCCCCACTACACTAGGATGTCACATGATGTGCCTTGATGTGGGTGAGGATCAAGTGAAATAATGGATATAAAAGGTCAAAATAGGATGGTTAGAAAAACACTGTGTACTTAGAGGGCAAGCATAGTGGATGGTGAGCTAGAGAGGAGCTGGGAACAGAAAGAGAATGTTACATGAAACTCTGGAAGCAGGAAAATCAGGGAAGTTATGGGCAATGGTCCTGTCTTACCTGGTGTCTTCCCCAAGTTGGAAGGTATCCCCAAGTGCCTTACCTAGGAGTTACCAGTGTCCAGCAAAAGCTCCCCATTCCCCCCTCACTACTAAAGTCTAGGGGCACATTAGGCACTAAGGCACTAGGGCCCGCAAACCAGTGTTCTTGAGCTAAGCTGGCAAATCAGCTTGCTTAACCTTTGAATCTGGTACTTTCTTTGGTCTTAAATATGGTACTATCTAGATTTTTTTTTTTTTAGAGTGAAGTTGGACAGATTATGCACCTGAAGTCAGAGTATAGATATGAAAGTACTTAATTGTTAAACATTATACAAATTAAGTTGTTGCATTCCTTCTACTTAGAGAAACCTAAACTCTCCAATTGTGTGGAAAACACAGATAGAATGGTATAAAATGCAAATAAACACTCTATATAGCCTACTGAGAACCATTTTCCTAATATTAACAGTCTCATATCTCCATGTTTTCAACTTCTCTAAAGTATTTGCATTAAATTGGGTGACATTCCCCATGTTGGGATTATGGTATGTTTCCATTCCCTTTCTCATGAGCGAGGGCATCCTGCAGTTTGCTCTCTGTATTCCACCGTGCTCTTGAGTCAGACAGGTTATTCTATTCTTTGTTTCTCTGCCTTCTCTTTTTCCTTATGGTCATGTGCACTTAGGATTTATTTTTTTAGGGAAAGGCAGATATTTTAGAAAACTGAATACTGGTTCTGTCTGAGTGATTTCCGTACTGATGGGGAGAAATCACTGTGCTGCTTATAACCCACTGCAAAATGAGCCTTTGGAAATATAATACTGTTTAATCTGCTACCGAGCAAGGGTCAGGTTCTTTAAGGGTCTCTGTGCTTAGGAATACCCTACTTACTTATGCAGTTGCCCAGGCATTTAGAGCAGACTTGCCTCTATCATTGTTATGCTGCAAATGGTGGTGGTCAAAATAAAGAATTGGTTTCCTTCCTTCATTATAGAATTATTATTATAGAGCAGTGTTTGGAATAATCATTGATTTCTTTTGTCTTTATTTAAAATATGTTAAACCAATGTATTTCATATGAGGCACCCTATTTATTTAAAATTTTTTTTTAATGTTTATTTATTTTTGAGACAGAGAGAGACAGAGCATGAACGGGGGAGGGCCAGAGAGAGAGGGAGACACAGAATCTGAAGCAGGCTCCAGGCTCCAAGCTGCCAGCACAGAGCCTGACGCGGGGTTCGAACTCACGGACCGTGAGATCATGACCTGAGCCGAAGTCGGACACTTAACCGACTGAGCCACCCAGGCGCCCCGAGGCACCCTATTTAAACCAACAGTGGGGCGCTTGGGTGGCTTAGTCGGTTAAGCGTCTGACTTCAGCTCAGGTCAAGATCTCATGGTTCGTGGGTTTAAGCGAGGCATCAGGCTCTGTGCAGACAGCTCAGAGCCTGGAGCCTGCTTCCAATTCGGTGTCTCCCTCGCTCTGGGCCCCTCCACCACTTGTGCTCTCTCTCTCTCTCTCTCTGTCTCTCAAATAAACAAACAAACAAAAAAATTTTTTTAAACCAACAGTGAATTAAATGGGTTCTGTCATAAATGAAATTCTTTTTGAGATATCAGTGAGTTGGTTTTTCATCTCTTCTTTACTTTTCACAATTCTACCTTGTCTTTTAAAAAGATTAGATTTTCTAATGTTCATAACAGGTTAGAAAGTTGCAAGAACTTTAAAGGGGAGTAAGCAATAATTTTCTAGTGCACCCAGACATAGAGAAAGACTTTTTTCCTGAATCTTGCCAAGATGGAAATGAATGAAGAAAGAAGTTGTTAAATAAAACTCAAAGATGCCCCAAGGAGGATGGAGGTGGGGATGGAGTGGAGATTGAGATTGTGAGCCTCCCTCTTGCTTATTGCAAATTGAAACTCTAATTAGAGGAAAATTATGCATATGAAACAATACGGTTAAGTAGTATTAACACTCGTTAGGTGCAGGAGCTTAGAGGAAGGAAGCAGGGAGTAAAGACTGCAGTGCTTTTGGAAGAATGGTTAAGATTTAAATAAAGAACAGGAAAAAGACACATTCCAGATGAGAGCAAACACATCAGTGTGGATTTGGAAGCCAAGTATAAGCACCTAAAAAAGATACGTATGTACTTTAAAAAGCCATAGACAGGCAGACATACAAGATGTAGACAAAAATTAAGGCCAGCAAAAACTGCCACCAAAAAAATTAAGCAAGTAAAACTAATATAGTATTTTTAATTTATAAATTCTTTTATGAAAAATAAAAATCTTGACAAATGTAATACAAGTTCTTACAACAAATAAAAGGTATATATCCTGATAGAAAAATGGTCAAAATACTTTAGTAGAAAAATGACAAAACAAGAAATAAAAATGGCCAGTAAGTATATCTCAAAATATTCAACCTCAGCAAAAATCAAAGAAATGTAAACATAAACAATAAATGGCAAGTTTTCTCTTATGAGACTGACAGCGGTTTGAAAAATAATAATACCTGGGGCATTGGGGTGGCTCAGTAGGCTAAGCTTCCAACTCTTGATTTCAGCTAGGGTTATGATCTCATGTTTCATGAGATTGAGTCTCACATCAGGCTCCACGCTAACAGCTCAAAGCCTGCTTAGGATTCTCTGTCACCTCTCTCCTGCCCCCCACCCATGCTCTGTCTCACAAAATAAGTAAATAAACATTTAAAAAATAATAACGATACACACGAATGCAGAGGAATAGGTACTTACTACTGGTGGGAATTTAAATTCTTATGGCAGTGTGGCAATGAATTGAGGGCCTTAGAAAAAACGTAGCTTCCATTGGTGCCTGGGGGGCTCAGTCTGTTAAGCATCCAACTTCAGTTTAGGTCATGATCTCGCAGTTCAGGGGTTTGAGCCCCACATTGGGCTCTGTGCTGACAGCTCAGAGCCTGGAGCCTGCTTCAGATTCTGTGTCTCCCTGTCTCTCTGTCCCTCCCCTGCTCACGCTCTGTCTCTCTCTCTCAAAAATAAACATTTTTTAAAAACCACATAGTTTCCAATATAGCAGTTTCTAGGAGTTATCTTAAGGAAGTCATTGAAAAAGATGAACACAAGATGTTCATCTAACCTTTATAACTTGGAAACATTGTAAATATCCCAAAAGACAGTATGGTGATATTAACATAAAAATGAGAAAATGCAAATGATAGAGCATCATGCTGTTACTCTAAGAATGGATGCTTGGGGAAAGTGTGTGGGTATATGTGCCTGCATACACTTAGGGGACATCAGAGAGGTTATATGCACTACATCGTTAATATTCTTTAACTCTGGATAGTTGGACAACTGGTAACCTTAATTATCTCTTTTTTGTTTATCAAGACAGCGAATATGTGTTACCTTTTGAAATATGACGTATAGGGGCGCCTGGGTGGCTCAGTCGGTTGGGCGTCCGACTTTGGCTCAGGTCATGATCTTGCGGTCCGTGAGTTCGAGCCCTGCGTCGGGCTCTGTGCTGACAGCTCAGAGCCTGGAGCCTGTTTCAAATTCTGTGTCTCCCTCTCTGACCTTCCCCCATTCATGCTCTGTCTCTCTCTGTCTCAAAAATGAATAAACGTTAAAAAAAATTTTTTTTTAAAGAAATATGATTTATAGAAAAACAGCTTGAGAATCAGAATAAGGGGCAGTTGCTTACAATGTTCATTAAGAATGCATTTTTTTGGGGCGCCTGGGTGGCTCAGTCGGTTAAACGTCTGACTTCGGCTCAGGTCATGATCTTGCGGTCCATGAGTTCAAGCCCTGCGTCGGGCTCTGGGCTGACAGCTCAGAGCCTGGAGCCTGTTTCCGATTCTGTGTCTCCCTCTCTCTCTGACCCTCCCCCATTCATGCTCTGTCTCTCTCTGTCTCAAAAATAAATAAACATTAAAAAAAAAAAATTAAAAAAAAAAAAAAAGAATGCATTTTTTTGGGGCGCCTGGGTGGCGCAGTCGGTTAAGCGTCAGACTTCAGCCAGGTCACGATCTCGCGGTCCCGATCTCGCGGTCCGGGAGTTCGAGCCCCGCGTCAGGCTCTGGGCTGATGGCTCGGAGCCTGGAGCCTGTTTCCGATTCTGTGTCTCCCTCTCCCTCTGCCCCTCCCCCGTTCATGCTCTGTCTCTCTCTGTCCCAAAAATAAATAAACGTTGAAAAAAAAAATTAAAAAAAAAAAAAGAATGCATTTTTTTGAGGCACTGGGTGGTTCAGTTGATAGAGCATGCAACTCTTGATCATGAGTTCAAGCCCCATGTTGGGCATGTGGTCTGCTTAAAATAAAATAATCAAAAAAATGCATTTTCTCTACCTACTTAAACATTAACGAAACTGTGTGACCTTAATTAGGTTCTAGAACCTGCAAAAAAGTTGGCTTGGAAAGATTCCCCCTCCCTCACTTGCCTAGAAAGGCTAACTAAGCCTAGACATTTTTTCTTTGAACTCTTTTTTTAAAATGTTCATTTATTTATTTTGAGAGAGAAAGAGAGAGAGAGAGGGAGAGAGAGAGAGAAGAGGGGGCAGAGGGGGAGAAAGAGAATCCCAAGCAGGCTCCACACTCAGCGCAGAACCTGACGTGGGGCTCAATCTCATGACTGTGAGATCATGACCTGAGCCAAAATCAAGAGTTGGACGCTTAACTGACTGAGCCACCCAGTTGCACCTCTTTTAACTCTTTAAGAATTCTACATCTGCATAGTTGATAATTGCAGAATATGGTTAATTTTATAACAGTTACAGGCTAATGGTTTCTGTTCATCTATAGTTAGTAACTTTGACTTAGAACTTCAGAAGCTTCTGGAAGAATCTGGATGTGGTAGATTTTCATTTCCTTGATCCTTGTATCATTTTGTCCTTCTTTTTGCTCCTGTTTAGATTCTATCATAATGAATGGATCCAGTGTAGCCAATACATCACCTAATGTAAAATCCAAAGAGGACCAAGGATTAAATGGGCACGATGAGAAGGAAAACCCATTTGCAGAGTACATGTGGATGGAGAATGAAGAAGATTTCAACAGACAGGTAAAGAAAGAAGTGGAACGGCTTTAATATCTTGCCATCCATCTGTAACGAAAGAAATGGATTTGTCGGCTTTAGAATAATTTAAAAATGCATGGACGCCTGGTGTGGGCTGACCAAGGAGCCTCTTTAGCTGGTAAGACACCAGAGTAACAGTACTTTGGAGGAAGATCCTGATTCTTTTCTCTCACTTTGATTACAAGAGGCTCTCATGCCATGGCGATCTGGTATAGACTTCTGGGAAACAACAGCTGTGTGCAGACAGGCCAGCCTGGCATGCCCCCCTGCCCCCATGGGAATTCAGGGACTGGCAGAATGTGTGTCTGAGATGGAGAAGTGTGCTAGGTAGGAAAAGGCTAGACTGTTTGAACAAAGGTTCAGCAGTAACCTGTTGTCTTGTATCTCTGTGATGTTGATAGCCCAAGGTAGGCATTCCAGGTAGACAGTGATTCTGTGACCACATGGTTCTTCCGTGGTGTTTCTCTGCCATAGCAGGGCATTTATCAGCTGAGTAACTGAAGGATAACTGAAAGTCTAGCCACTGGGAAATGGGGAGAGCTAAAGGCCGAGGAAGAGATCTCCTTTTAACCAAGTGATGCCTAAGTGTTCACACCCCTTCTGGGGGCTGTTACATGATGAATAGTAATGTGGCCACCGCCAGCATGGGAGACGGGACGTGATTTTAACTGAAAAGCCTGGTGCTCTGGAAAGAAGGAAACAAGTTTATCTGGGCAACCAACAGTTTTCACCCCAGTCAGCTCACTGTGTCATGATTTGTGTGAACAGCACATAGACCATGCTGCCCGTCACATCCCTGTGCCCAGGTAACTGTTTTTGTGGCTGCGCCAGTGAGTAAGGGTAGATTTAATAGGGAGGAGCACACTGTGATGCTCCTGTGTAGAGGCAGGGCAGATCTTGAGCAGTCGTGTTAAATCTTATGGCTTGGAAATATGTTGTGCTTGTTGTTACTTTAAGTACTTCAGACTATCTAATTTACTTGAGATCAAAGTGTGGCTAATTGTAATGCCACTATTTTTACATCTTGTGCTACTGGTGACTTTTGAATTCATGAATAACTGTATGAGCTAGTCTGGGTGATTGTTTTTGCTTGACTTTCCCTCTGGTGGTGGTGCTAGTGAACTGTGAATCTGTCACCACGTAGGGTAGCCCACGGGAAAGGGATAGCCAAATGTGAAGCCCAGGACCTGTTAAAATCACACTTAATCTGCAGAGTGAACCATACTCTTTACTATGAGTTAACAATGCCTGCAAAGAAGGTGTAAAATATCCTAGATGTATATTGCTTTAGATTAAGGCAATCTTTAAGAAATACAGAGTTGTTTAAATATTCATATTTTTCCTTGCTTTGGAAGGCTACCTACATCGATGACATCATTTTCTATTGGTTTGCCAAAAAGTGTTCTTTATATCTTTCTAAGGTTCTGAAAGTATTTTTCTCCTTTAGGGGCCTCATTACCAGAAAAGTGGGCCAGAAGCTGGGAGTTGGTTTTGATTTAATCTCCACTATCCAGGTAGTGGTCTAGTTCTGTAATTCCTGTACCTTTTTCATACTTATAAAATGGGGAATTTAAGAAGAATTGCTTCTTAACAAGGTTGAGAAAAGAGTCTCACACTTTAAAATGATTTTCTGTAAGCACCCTCTGAATGAAAAGTATTTTTGTCACATATTTGAGATGTTAGAAGAGGTACGAAGACCTTGACTTTCTGCTATTCTGAATAACTGTTTCCTTAGTCTTATTGTTGATGGAATGTGGTTGAAAAAAACCAAAAATTATATTTTCTCTGGCCAGTCATTCGAAGCATCTTAATTCTTAGTAGACCTCATACAAGATCATTCTTAATAGCAGAATAAGGACCTCTGAAAGAAAGAGGCAGAAAACTGGAAGGGGCAAGTCCCACTAGGACGGTAAGTCTGAGCTCATCACCTTTGCTTGCTAGGTGGAGGAGGAGCTGCAGGAGCAAGACTTCTTAGACCGCTGTTTCCAGGAGATGCTGGATGAAGAAGACCAAGACTGGTTTATCCCCTCACGAGACCTGCCTCCGGCTATGGGACAGTTGCAGCAGCAGTTAAATGGACTGTCAGTCAGCGATGGCCATGATTCCGAAGACATTTTGGTAAGAGCCATATGCAGATGCACACGAGACATAGTGAAAAGAATATGGGATTTGGAGTCACAGACTTCCCTTGGGGCCCTATACCCTTGGGCCCATCTGTGGAGCCTCTGAGCCCCCGTTTCTTCACTCATCCCACGGACACGCATAAGAGGGTGCGACGAAGATGCGTTGTGCCGCATAAAGTGCCGTGAAAACACGATTGTCGCAGCAGCGCCAGCTTTTATATTCCCCAGTGGGCTTTTCAAAGTAAAATTGGGATTAAGGGTAAGAATTGGAACACAGAGGAGGTTTGGTTTCAAATTAGCATTTGCTCTTGTTGTTCTTTCCTTTTACTGTTCCTCAAATCTGTATTTATAGTTTCGAACGATGCGGTTATAAAAATTGCCTGTTTGTTTCGGAAGGAACATGACTCCTAAGAGGCCATTTCCCACTTAAAATTAGAAGACTGGATAAACCAATTTCCTGCCTTTCATGTTTACTTAAAGTCAGAATTCTGTGAGTGGCTTAGTTCTCCCAGAACTCATGTTCCAAATGACTGTGCCCCAAGGTTTGCCCAGGTCCCAGGTTTTGGACTTTCACAAGAGAGTGGATCACCAAAGAGAAAACAGTGAGGGGAAAATAAAGCGATTGTGGTAACCAAACTGGTTGGGCGGAATACTCTGATTTTCATTGAGTTAAGGTACTCAGTGAATTGAGAAATTATTTTTGGAGTCAGACTTCCAAGCCTCTAATGAAAGCGTCATGAAGGGAACAGGAGTGTAAAGCAGGAAGGAGAAAATGAGGTTGGTCAAGGCTTTATATGTCAGGAGCCATTGAGAGCAGCCCAACAATAACAGCCTGGTAATAATGGAAGCATGCAGAAAATAACCTTGAAAGTGGGATTTATTATCTCTTGGTTCTTCTTTCAGAGCAAAAGTAACCTGAACCCGGATGCCAAGGAATTTATTCCGGGAGTGAAGTACTGAACTGACAGAAAGCTTTGAGGAGAACTTGTATGTCCCCACATCTGGGGACAGTGCTGCACAAAGAGGCAGAGCTGAAGAGGGGGGTGGGGTGGGCGAGGGGTGCACAGTGGGGAAGGGGGATGGTGGTTTAACTTGACACTGTGAGTGGAGTAACTAATGTGCTCAGTCTTACTCTACAAGCCTCCGAGTCTTTCTCTTTTGTTCTACAGACTTTGGTTTGGGGCAGTTTCCTATTATTATTATTATGACTAGCTTTCTGAGTTAAGGAAATTGCAATCTTTTTTCCCCTTTATCAGGAATGTTCTGCTGTGTGTGTTTAAACAAAATAAGCTGACCAAGAAAATCTGGGTGTTTAAGAATGCCCTTCTCACCCTGCTGTACACTTACCAAGGGCAGTGAACACCTGGAGAACTACTTATCGAGTCCGTTAAGCTGGATGAGAAGAGGGACGAGTAGAAGAAGCAGGTGTTGCAAATCAGAGTTCTCGGCCCAGCTCCCTTGACTCCCAGGGCTTTCCTGCAATGAACCGGATTACCGTGGCCTGCCAAGCCCATGTCTCCTTGCCTGGAACCCCATTCAAGAAAACACAGATTTAAAGTACTGGGTTATGGTAACTCTTGTGATGGCTAATGGAGGTTGTAAACCAGCAGGGGAGGGCTGCGACAGTGACTGTCCCTTGGGTCGCTTGGGTCACTCAATCACTGCTGACCTGTTCTTAAGCCTCTGCTTAGAGCCATCACCGAACTCATTATTCACTATTTACAAGGTAAAAGAGCTCTAGGATGGGTTTGTCACTACGACTCTCATGGCATCTAGTCCCCTATCTCCTTTCCGCCCAAACCCTACTCTGTTTTTAAGGAAAGATACTGTTACCAAAGGTGAAGCAGAGGCATGCTGTGCGGGCCATCAGCTTCCGCCTGGAGAAGTCAACCTTGAATCCTGTTAGTTGTGTCTTAAGAGTATTTTGACAATTTTTTGCCAGCCCTGTGAAGACTTGGTCCTCCTGATATCTTCCCTTATTAGTAAATTATTCCCAATAATTTTGCCCAAGTAGACATATTTTTCTGGACATCAGCAAGAAGCTCCATTCACAATTTGGATGCTTCTCCCCACCTTGCAGAATTATACAAAAGAACTCAAAAAAAGCCTGGGAGAATGAGTCTTGGTTGACCCATGTGACCATGTGACCCACTGGTACAGTTTCAGCAATTATAAAGTTTTGCTGTTCCCCGACCCCCAGCTTTGCAAGTTTTCTAGGTTGGGCTCTTCGGGTATGTTCCTTTTGTCTTTCCCGACTATAAGTCACAGGGGTTTTGGCTGATACTCATAAGGAATTAAAATGGGCACCAGAAGCTGCCTTTGTGTGATAAAGATGTAGATGGCAGAGTTAGGTCTAAAAGAGAACATGTCTTAGTCCTGGCCGTTCTCCCAGGACAAGGATTTGCAGAGGCCCGAGGGGGACAGTGGCTTCTGTGTGACTGCTACTGTGTTGTGCGACAGGCCTTTTAGGAAAAGGCCATGTAACGAAATAAAGTCTGTTAAATTCAGTATGTGGATACGGGACAGAGGTTGGAAGGAAAGGACCAGCGTCTAGAAAGCTTAGGAATCTCTCCCTTTTCTTATGCGCTTCCTTGTTGACTTTTTGAACAGCTGCAGGCTAATGTCAGTTTTAAAATATGAACCCACATCTTTCCCTCATTTGAGTCTATAGGATGGCATTGTTTGAAGAATGGCCCTTTTTGTTAGGTCAACGACATAGGAGAGTAGCTTAAGGAGCTTGTACTGCCAGACATGCATGTTAATTCCTGAAGCCTCTACCCTGAGAGAATGGAACACTTAACCCATTTTCAGGGAGGCCTCTGAATAAAGAAACTTCTTTATTCCAGCTTCAGCTTTCAGCTGGGGTTGTTGCCTGTAATAGGGAAAGGGCCTTGGAAGTGCAGGAATAGAGGTGTGTCTGTGCTGGGACCCCTTTTCCTCCTTCAGTCTCCATTACCTTATCCAAGCTCAGAGTCCTGAAGGCTGTTGGAAGTATGTTGAGACTGCAGAAAGAGCCGTTTTCTAGAGTGTGGGTGTCTCCATCACAAAGATGTAACGGATTCTCGTGTGGCTCCCAATCTGGAAAGTCCTATAAAGATCCAGGTGGAGCCATTTCTTCATTCTGAAGAAGGCTTGTTCTCCTGACCAGGATAGGCTAAGATACTATGTGCGGTCCAAGTCCTGTCTGCTGTGGAGTTCCATTTTGGATGCCAGTCTTTAGCACGGGTTTCACGAGGCAGATTTGGTCAGGACTAAGAGAGCTCCCTGCCACATGAGCAGTGAAACCTGAGGGCTGGACTTTCCAGTCCTATCCAGACACAAGAGTGTGCTGACTCCAGGATCAGGAAGCAGCCAGCAATGTGACTGGCCCCTTTCTTAACGAGGAGGCTCGCACTGCAGTTTCTTTCCATAGCCTGGCTCTTTTCTCCATTGTTCAGATCTTGTGAGGCAGGAGCACAGTTGTCACCCAGATCATAGGCTCAGCTAGAGAGTTTGCCAGCTCCTTAGCAGAAAAATTCATGTGGGTCTCTTTGGACCTTCACTGGGAAAAGGCTGGGGGCCTCTGTCTCCAACTTTTGCCCTTTGTAGCAAACATTCTGACTGCGTACCAGCCAGGGCATCTTTACCCTTTAAGGGCAAGGCTGCTATTTCTAAGTGATTATTTTCAGGTTGAATTTAAGCCACTACTGTGTTTAAACTTTTCCTATTGGCAACTGAAGTTTGAGGATTTGCATAGAAATACAATATGTATTTTCAACATGTGCCAATTCTGGCAGGTCCCAGTGTTAGTTTATTAGTGACTGATTTCTGAGTCTTGTGATTATTGGACTCTAAAACTCCAAGATGAAAATGATTTTATCTCTTGCTCTTCAAGAGAAAAAAAACAAATCGAGGAAGTGCCTTTTCAGTTTCTCCACGTCTTTGAACTGCAGCGGAAAACCTGACGGACACAGCCTAGGCCTAAGCACCTGCAGCTGCGGGTCCTTGGGCATTCCTGACGCAACAGCTGACGCTGGGGGTCACGTATGGTCAAACCAAAACGGATTGTAAGGAAAAGGCTGGACCTTTGCAGCACCTTTGGTTTTCAAAGTCAAAACAGCTGGGGTCTCTTTAAGAGGCTAACTATGGCCTAAAAAATGTTTTCAGTGAAATACTAAGCAGCATTTTTTAAATTGTGTACTGTCCTAGTGTGAGTTTTGTCTTGATTTTGGAGAGGCCAAGAAGTAAGGAGGTCACTAAAATAGTCTGGCAATTATAGATGTCAGAGAGGAGAGCTGTGTGAAGGAGGAGCTGAAGGAAACAGTTTGACTGTATTAGTGCCGCTACGGACCCCACGTAGACACATCAGGCACCCAGGAACGGACGCTGCTGTGATCGGAGGGGACAAGTGTTCTTCGATAAGGGTCCCAGCATCACAGGTTAATAATGTGTGTTGGTTTAGGTGACGTGTAGCAGACTTCTGACAAATCTGACCAAGATTTGGGGGTGTCCACCTATTGGGGAAGACTGTATATCTATCCCCAGCCACTCCCTGGGGGTAATGCGTGCGTTTGGGAAATAAGTGGAGAGAACAGGAGGATTGACCCAGATCTGCTGTACGCTATGCTATTTACTAGAAAATGGTACAACATTTTCACCCTGTAACTCAACACTAAGGGATAATCCTGCCCTGTTGATTGTGAGCCTTCAGAAATGTTTAATGCTTGATGTGTGGTTTGGGAAGCAGGGATTTTTTTGACAACAACTTTATTGAGGCATATTTTACATATAAAATTCACCCATTTCAAGTTATTTTAGTAAGTTTCCTGAGTGGTAGGAAACCACCATAACCATACTCACCTTTACAACATTTTCATCCTCCTCCCACCCCCAGATCCTTCGTGCTCTTTTACATGATAATCCCTTATATTTCTGTCTCTATAAATTTGCCTTTTCTGGGCATCGTATCAATGGAATCCTACAAGCTGTGGTCTCTTATATCTGGCTTTTCTCACTTAGCATATTTTTGAGTTTCATCCATGAAGTATAACTTGCGTTGGTAGTTTCTTCCTTTATAGTGCTCGGTAGTATTCCATTGACGGATATACCACAGTTTGTCAGCAGGTAATCTTTTAAACTTGGATTTCAGCCTCCTGTGTTCTGAACAGAACCCTCAGAACACAGAACTCCTAGGGAAGCTGCTGTGCATGTCAAAGGAACTGCTTACCAGAACCAGCTTCGTCACCAGAAGCTCCACATGAGGAGCCTCGACTGCAGAAATTTTTATAATTTTGCAACTTCTTTTTTATAAGGAATTTTCGTGCTGTCTACACATCAGGACTTTTGAAACATCTGATAATTTAATGAGTATGTTTTGAGTGGACACAAAAGTGAAACCATCTGTACTCTGTTGGTATTTGATCTTCTTGAACTGGATGGAGGGGATCTCTGAACTTTCTGAATACAGTATTGTCTCCATTACAAAGTTGAGCATGTATTAAAGATTGTGCTGCCTCTGTTGGATGGATTTGGAGAAGACAGCCAGCAGAGGAGGTCTCGAGAAAGGGAGGGGAGCCTGTGGAACAAGAATCCCTGAGGGTCGACGCATGGCTCACCCATCTGGTGGTGTGGATGGCATAGTGCTGATGGTGCCCCGTGGCAGCTTAGTGCAATGTCTTGACTTTGGACTGTGATCCCCGTTCACAAGTGTTTAAAAGCTGTTTTTGTTCCCTCCCCCTCCCCAAATAAACATTACAGGGTAGTTACTAATACTTCTTTGGGGGAGGGGGAGGGCTTTAAAATTGAAGAAAATGATTTTCATAAAAATATAAAAAATGGGAAAAAAGTTACTTTTTAAAAATTTTGCTATACAAACCAAATGGCAGCTGTGGAAAGTCTCAATAAAATGAGAATAAATTGCATTTACTGCTGGCAGCATACTGTTTTTCCTAAGGTTGAATTATATGTCCTCACACAGGGAGTGTATGTGTGGTGTATGTATGAGAGATTTTTGTCCCAAGATGGAACGTGGTTTTAGTTGCATTTTTCATTCTAGTGTTAGGAAGCAGTAAAAGCACTGACTTGGAATCACCATGCCAAGTGAATCCCACCTCCACCACTTTCTTAGTGCCTTCAGCCTGCACCTCAGTTATAAAGATGTGACACCTCCCTCCTGGGGCTGTTGTGAAAATCAGACTGCATTTAATTTCAAAATACTGCTTGGCATAGGGAAGGTGCTTCATTCTTAGTGGCAGTCGCGGCAGTAACATGCACAGTTTGTTTGTTTGTTTTTAATGTTTATTTTAGAGTATGTGCGCACGGAAGCAGGAAAGGGGCAGAGAAAGAGGGAGACAGGATCAAAGCAGGCTTCTGACAGCAGAGAGCCCAATGGGAGGCTCGAACTCATGAACCAAGAAATCACGACCTGAGCTGAAGTCGGACACTTAACTGACGGAGCCACCCAAGCGTCCCTCTGTACAGCTTTGAACAAAGATGATTAACAGGAAATCCTTGGAGTTGAAAGGAAGTTAAGGAAATTGGATAGCTGTTCTCTTCCTGCCTCTGGGGAAAACAGACTCCGATCTAGAAAACATAAAAGTTCTATCTGCCTTTCAAATCCTGAAAAAGTCAGAGACCCTGCTAGGTACCAAGGACTGACCTAGGTACCAGAGCTACTGGATTAACAACTGGACATTGTCCGTTCTGTTGTGGGGATGTTTGAGAACTCATATTTATTCAGGTTACACCTAGCTTGAATCTCCCAGTGATTCTCTTGAGGGGCTTTGTCATATGACAAAATCGTCAGACCCGCCCATGGCTCATGGGCCATGGGTTTTGCTTCGAGTGCTGGTTTTCTTTGCTGCCTTCTTAAAACCAGGATTGGGGCGGGGGGGGGGGGGGGGGGGGCGCGGCGGAGTGGAATCTGAGCTGATTTGCCTGTTTAGACCTTTTGAAATACTATAGTTATGTCTATTCATTTATTCACATCCTTGAAGATGGGAATGTTGTATTCATTCACTAAAACATTTTATTAAACTTAACTGAAGTAGATTACAGAAAAGCAGATACTGTAAACATGTAGTTCCATAAATTTTTGTCAACTTCTCAGTTGGTATGAGGTATAGGGGTGTACTCATTTTTAATCCTCAGAGCACCCATCACAGCCGCGAGACATTCAGTGCTTGCTGAATGAATGATATAGATGAGGCTGTGCTGTTGATGAAATCCCACAGGTAGAGTAAAGCAGTGCTGGCTTCATTTGAGTCCCGTTCTTGTTCCATGCTTTTGCTTGGTCACAAGGCTGTTTGAGGCTCAGGAGAGATGAATATATCCATCTCTAACGCCTTCATAGCATGGAATCCCATTAGTTACTCCTGGTATCTTATTAGGGAAGGAGATTATAAGTTTAAATAAAAGGTAGAGAAACTCATCAAAAATCACTATGACTTTCTGCACCACAACCTCTGGTAACAGGGCCCTCCTGCTGGAAAATTACACTGGATGAGGAGATAGGAATACATTTGACCTTGTGCACTTTAATATTGCCTTTATTTTTCTCAACTAACATTTATTCAACCCTTATGCACGGGGACTAAAAAATCAATTAAGATGTGCTCCTTGCTTGGCTCTAAAACCTGTAGTGTCCCACTGGAATAGCAGAGCCTAGACAATGAATGGTAAGGAAGAGGGATGGCCATATTCTTGAAGAATATGAACTCTTATATTTATGTTCTATTTGTACACTCTCCACCAATGAAGTTTTAGATTCTAAATCCAAAATACTGATTGATCCTGGTCCTGAGATCATGTAAAAAAACTTCTCAAAGTTTTTTACACGTGCTGGACCTCTGCAGCACAAATCACCCAAGGTATTCAGCAAAAATGAACATTTCCACCTCTTCTTTGACCTACTGAATCAGACACCTTATAGAAGAGAAAGACAAAAGTCTTTTGTG
The DNA here is from genome assembly GCF_022837055.1 of Prionailurus viverrinus. NCBI lineage: Eukaryota > Metazoa > Chordata > Mammalia > Carnivora > Felidae > Prionailurus > Prionailurus viverrinus. Next base: position 88,355,997 of record NC_062563.1, on the reverse strand, counting down.
TTGATAACACAATCTAGAATAACTGATGCACACAAGCTTGAGAACCAATGTCTGATACATGGTCCATGCCTTCTAACAGCTTACACTCTGAACATCTACAGAAGCAGCCATTGTGGACAGAGACTCCATCTTTGGTCTTCACCGAGCAGCATGGGCAGCAAAACAGGAAGCTTTGGCCTGGTCTTTACTGACCAAACTAACAGTATCCAGGGGACAGGAATCCTATCTGCTCTTCACTGATGTTCATTATTATGTGTCACACAACAAATGCAAAATGTCTTCTATAACCAGAGCCAGGCTAGGAGTTACCAGGAATATGGAGGCCACCTAGTTGTGTCTAATTGGCCTTCTTGGATCTAAGTCATCCTCATAACCTCTCAAGAACTCATTCGTGGGGAAAAACTGCAAAATGTGCTGTTTACCTAGAGGCACCAAATCCAGTGAGGTAATTCTCTGAGACCAGAATGGTACTGTCCCCTAAACCCTACCGGGGCTCTCAGGAGGTGAGGGTGTGTCTAAGGTTAGTCCCTGTGATGTTCTCCACAGAAAACCTTTAGCTCCTTAAAAATGGCTGTATAGGCATCATTACCCATTTTGACAGGAGACAACTGAGGTCACCGTTTAACTGGCAGCCGCACAGCATGTACATATGCTAATGTTGGGGGTGCTGGGGAGGGATGGCACATGTGAATGTTCTATGCAACTGCGTGGCAAGCAGATCGCAAACCACAGGCCAAGTACCTGGGCACAGGGCTTTAAATCCTAGACTAAAACCATTCCTGAGCTTTATAGGATACCTACTGGCAGGTGCCCTGAGGATGTACACAGCAAGTGTGCTTGATAACACAATCCAATTGGGGAGTGGGTAAAGTGTGTTTATTTTCTTTCATATATGTTTTTCTTTAAAAAAAGAAAAAAAAAAGGAAAAGGAAAAAAGCCTCCTCCTTTCCAATACTCAGTGTCCACTGGGCTTGTAGTGGTAGAGCCAGGGCCAGCCCCCTAGGAGAAGGTGTAGGAGTAGAAGGCAATGGCATTGGCAGTGTAGTCCATGGGGAGGAGGTGCCCAATATGCCTGGCCCCTAGGCTGGCCCCGCCCAGGGCAGAGGAGCGTTGCAGCTTCATCAGGGTGAAGCTGGAGAAGGAGTTCTGGGCCTGTTTCTCTCTGCCCCGGGTCAGTGCCAGAATGAAACCTGGAGGGAAAGAGGGCAGATGACGGAGGTGACAGCAGACCAGCACCCTGTGGTTGAGACCAGGAGAAGGTGGGACAAAGACAGGGAAAGAAGAGGCCCAGGCCCTGAGGCATTCCCACACAGGTCTTCGAGGGGCCCACATGCCAAATTCCTAACAGACAGGGCAGCAGGGTACAGAAGCCCAGTAATGGCTGTGGGGTCCTAGAGCCTGCAGCCACCAAGCACCCAATGCCAGGAACTCCAAGGAAGCAATGGGGTCCTTGAACTACTTCAGAATGTCTAATGGAAACCACAGTTACCCGAACCAACCAATGCTGGGTTGGTTTCCTTCTGGCTGGGACTGTGTTGACTACAAATGTCACCACATGCTGGTCAGCAGCTCTCATTTTAAGTGAGGTTTATCTTTAATTTTTAAAAAGTGGTGCATATTAGGGGCGCCTGGGTGGCTCAGCTGGTTGAGTGTCCAACTTCGGCTCAGGTCATGATCTCGAGTTCATGGGTTCTAGCCCCGCAATGGGCTCTGTGCTGACAGCTTAAGAGCCTGGAGTCTGCTTTGGATTCTCTGTCTCCCTCTCTCTCTGCCCCTCCTCTGCCCATACTCTGTCTCTGTCTCTCAAAAAATAAAATAAAATGTTTAAAAAAAGTGGTGCATATTTAATAAATCCTTTAAAAAGAACATCGTTTAAGAGTTCAAGGAAGCTGGATGGGACACTGTATAAGGGCTCCATGGCAGAGTGAAGGCTAAGGGCTATGGCTTATCCAAGCCTCTGGGCCCAGGTCCCAAGTCCTCCCTGGGCAGGCAGCTTTCCCAAGCACCCCCTTCTGCCACCCACCCTATACTCACCTTCCCTTAGCAGCTCCCAGCTGTTCCACACAGAGCCCACACACAGGATGGGGAGGCCCATCTCCCTCTGGAACAAGACCTGGCGGAGAGCAGAAATGGCTACTGGGGGTGACCAAACCTATCCAGTGCTGAAGTGGGGTAGTTTCTTAAGTCCAGCCTACCCTATCCCAGTTATTCTCCCTCTAGCCAAGGTGTATGGAAAATAAGGGAGAAAAACAGGGGGATTCATAAAACCAAGGGAGGGAAAGGAAAGGAAAAAGGGTTAAGCAACAATACAGAGGAGGGAAGGGAAGAGACGGAAATCGACAAAAACATGCACCACATTAAACCAATTTACTATATACAAATACAGGTTGCAGGCCGGCCACAGAGGGGAGGCTCTGGACCAAAGAATTTCCATGTGTTACAGACTTTATACGGAATTTTTCTCATACCCTAAGCTCATTTAAAATTGCGCCCCATTTACAGAGTTTGATAGGACAGTCTCAACCCTAATGAGAAAGAGTCAAATCTGGCCCCGCAGCATCCCACCTGCGGGGATAAATGAGGATTCATTTCCCACCTCAACTCACCAGGTCAACCTCAGGCAACACAGCCACAATGTGTCTGCCCAGCATCTCCCCAGCCTTCCTGAAGATAAAACGGGAAAGGGGATCTCCTTGCTGAGCACCTGGGGGAGAGGGGAGGGAAGGGAGCTGGTGAATACCTAGCAAGCTGCCTGTCCTCTGCTATTCCCTCTGTTGCAGGGCAGCAACAGGAGTACCCATAGCTAGCAAAGTAGGAATGGATGCCCACCTCATTGGCACGTAGGTAAGCAAGCCTCCAAAGCGGTCTCTCCATCCTTACTCCCCTGCCCACACCACATACTCCCACCTTAGGAGGGGTGTCCTGTATGGAGGAGGTTCATCCCACGTGCATGAGAAGGGGCAGCCCCCCCACCGCCCCGGAAGAGCACAGTGCCACCTGGTCTGTACTCCAGGTTACAGAGTTACTGAGTCTATCCCTGAAGGTCTCTCACCTCTAGGGACCCAAGACCTTACTTGGGCAGCTGGCTGGTGCTCCTGCCTCCCCGCCCCCCTAAGCCCCCATCCAACAGCCTGCTGTTGGTCAGCCCCTCCCTAGCTCTGCTCTGAAAGGGTCTCAGTCCAGCAAGACCTAAGAGGGCCCTATAATGACATGAGGCCTTAGGAATCAAATGAAAGGAGTATGAACCTTATAGTGGAGAAGCAATGTGCAGGCAAGCAAGCCCTACGGTTTAGCTTCTCCTGACACCCAACCCAATAGGCCAAACCTCTCTATGACCTCCTAGGTTTTTGGGTATCATTAGTTGTTTTGTTTTGTTTTGTTTTAATTATAGATGTGACCAAAGAATTGCTTCGTAAATTTCTCAGACACATAGCCTGCACAAGCCATAACAGCTGTCAAGAAGAGAAACATAGATAATATAAAATAATTTTCATACAACCCACGTGTCCTTCAGGCTCCATTCCAAGGCCCACCAGTACCAAGGCGCATGGGGCAGAGAACTGAAATCACTTGGTCAAAGGGAAATTAGCTTCCAGTTTCCATACGAACCCCATTCTATCCCCCAATTAGGGAGGTCTTTGAGAAACTAAATAAAACCCTGCCCCACTTCTATCTAGTACCTTCTGCAACTTTCCGGCAAAACCCAGCAAACCTGCATTTATCAAAGTTCCTATACAGGTGGGTGAGGATTCCTAGCCGATCTGGCACCTGAGAGACAGAGAAAGGGCACAGATAGTTATCAGAAGCAAAGGAAAATAACCAGTTGGCCCACCCAAGTTGACCTTCCTGATGTCTCTGTTTGGAAAGCTGGAATAATGTTTGTTTCTTAAGTTCTAGAGAATATAAAGATTTGAGATTTCTCATTTGAAAAAAGTTGTTTTCTCCACATGGATTCCATTGCTCCTTGTCCTTAGCTTGGATACATACAGCACATATCATAGATCTGGGCTCTCCAAGGTGTATTCAGTAGTTCCTTGAGTTGCTCATGAAAAAATTTCTTTGGGGAAAGGAATCTAAGGACTATCGCATATTGCAACCCTGAGTCACAGGGCACATTAGCAAATTAAAGGCCCTGTGAAGTCCAGAACCAAGAAATCTATTTGTTTCTCCCAAACTTCTCTGACCACAAACCTCTCCCTTCTTTCACCTCAACAAACTGCCTCCGCAGGTCCTGAGGAACCAGTGCTTCCCCAGAATACACTATGAAAATGGAACAAGGGGGCTACAATTTGGGCACCTACAGCAATATATTAAGCATGTTATGAACATGGTCTCCCTTAATCTTTGAAATGACTTTAGAAGAATGACTAAAGGACAAAAGAGGGAGTGGCAGATATATCGGTGGGTGTAGAACCAATCTGTTGGGTCAGGGTAGCTTAACTCCACTTTCCACGGCAACTGCTATCCAAAGTAATTTCTCTTCGTGGTCCTTCCCCATTCCTCACCTTGGCCCTGGCCAGAGTTTCTCTTTAATCATCAATCCATGAACTTTGAAAACACAGGTCCTATCTTCCAGCAACTCTAATTTCCTTCACTGAGCCGATCCCTAGCCCCTGTAAAGCAGCTCCCACTCAGAGGTGTCTATCAAATAGATTTCTCTTCCTTGTCTCCCCCTTTACCTCAGGTTCAGCTAAAGGCAGCTGTTTCCTAACCCACTACAAGTAAGCATGGCCCAGACAGAGGAAAAGTCAGTCCCTAATGCCCTGGGTAGGAGATTATACCTCCCTAAGAACTTTCCCTGCCCAACTCTTTAATAAGCTGTCCTCCCTGACCTGTACAGGCCAGAGACAGCTCACTGTCCAACACACCTGTGCAACCTTCACCTGCTGTCTCTGAGTACACAGTCTCCTGATCTCACCCTGCACTTCTCATTCAAGCCTAAAATGGCATCTGCCTTCATCTCCCAGCAGGGTCTAGCTGCCCAAGAATGAATTCTAGCTAACCACTGGTCCCCAGCCTACCTATTCCTCATGCCTGACAACCTCATGGAATGTATCACCTACATCATTATGAATCCTGTCCTCACTTGGAACTTTTCCATCCTCCAGCTCTGACCCACACCTCACCCCAATTTCCCTTTGGCTCATCCATCTACATTCCCTCCTGCTCAGCAGCCATTGCCCATCCCAGGTCTGCATGTTTACCAGAGGCAGGGGGAAGTACCTGGAAATAGTTGAACATTGCCTGTTTGATGTAGCCAATGTCATGAGGAGCCGCCTCTAGGTTGTCAATAGAGTCAAACACTATTTTCACTGCTTGGTGTGCAATCCAGTAGGCTGTGGAAAGCAGAGAGGACTAAGGAGATGGGGCAATCTCCCTGGGTTCACAGATAGGGAAACTCAGACCTAGACAGATCAATGATTAGCATGGGTATTACAGCAAATTAGGTGCCCCAACTCCCAGCCTTGGGGCCTCAGTTTAAACTGTATCTGACCAATCCACTAAGGGAAAGCTAGGGGGAAGACAGGACAGCGGAAGCTGTGTCACACTAGCTCCTACCCCAAAATAAAGTCGGTCAGCTGTCACACAAACCACTGTAGTCACTGCCATGAGCTGACCCCAAAGGCCCCTATGAAAATGTACACCTGCTACCTATGAAGAGGTCATGCAGGAGGAGCTTCTATACCTCTCTCCTACTAGCAGACTGATACAGGATGTCCTGGCACCTATGGCCTTAACTTTCATAGTGTCAGTTTCTCCCAAAGGACTCCAAAAGTGAACACAGGTAGGCAACAACTATTACGCTGAGGTATGAATCTGAATCTGGATACAGATCACTGCTGAGGACTAAGGTCAACCACTAGTGTGGCACCTCTCAGTCATTATCCTGTACTCAGAACAACTTTTCAGGAGCTGTCTGAGGAAAGCCCCAAGGGGTCGGGGGCCAAGGGCAGGGGGAGAGGAAGATGGGGAGGTGAAGGAAGAGAAGGGTCCAGGACCCTGAGCCAGAGCCAGGCCCAGTTAGCATGAGCTCACCTGAGCCCTCGTCCCCCATCATGTGGCCCCAGCCGCCACAGCCACTCTCTGAGCCATCCGGGTTGATAAGCCTGCAGTTGGAACCTGTCCCAGAGATGAGCACGATCCCACCTGGGGAAAGGGCATGGGAGGCTCAGTGTAGTCAAGGCCCCCCACGGAGCACACAGCTTCTGAGGAAAGACAGGACAGAAACCAGTCCTGGGTTCACCACCCAATCTTGTAGACATAACCGAGCCCAGCTAGTTTCCTGCCTGAAAGTGGAGGGCCTGAGTCTCAAAGAAGCTCCAGTCTACACAGAGCCCTTCTCTGGAAGACAAGAGGAACACGAGCCTGTCTCCTCTCCCAGCCAAGAGACTACCTGCCTTACTGAGTGCCTATTATGAGCCAGGGATTATGCCAGATCCTGTTCACACAGTGATACTGATTCAACATCCTAAACTACATTTGTGAATACAACTGCCCCATTTTAGAGTGGAGGAAATTGAAACTCAGAGAGTTCTAGAACTTCTCCAAGATGGTACGCTGGCAAAATAGGAACAGAGATTAAAATGCTGATCTTGCAATAATACCAAGGCCCTTTTACACTGCTACCACAGAGCTCCTCCCATTTTCTTTTTAGCACTTAACTGCTTTCCCAGCCATCCCCATCCCCACACTGCCCCAGGGGCTCCCTCCTCTGCAGTACACTCTTAGGTTTCACTCTTCTTGCCTCCCATCAAGATACTGTTCTGCCCTCCCACCTTCTGTCCGGGACTTGCTCTGACAGGAACTTAAGCCAATAAAAAGAACAGGGAGAAGGGAACGGGGTATGCTGACGCCTGCCTTCCAGATATTGTAAGACAAGTTCTGCTGGCTATCCTGAAGGGGCTTTCCCAAGAAAACCAGTTCTCAATCTCACCCCTCCCTTCTCCTCACCATCCTGCGTAGCCGTGGCGATGGAGCCGGCAGCATCGGTGGTGATTAAATAGCTTTCACTCAGGTAGGGAAATCGGTCCCTCAGCTCCTCCGTCAGCATCTTCACCGCATCCTCCTGCTCCCCTCCGCTCAGGGACAGGCCCTAGGCCGCAGGGGAGGTGAGCTAGTGAGCAGCACCCTAGACTCAGCTCCTTTCGCAACCCCCTCCCTTCATGGTGTCTGTCCCTTCTCTCTACGTCAGGGCATAAGTCCTCCTTCTACCCTAAACATGACCCATCAGAGGGCTGTGGCTGCAAGAGGAACCTGATCTGGGAATGAACCCGGAGAGGGGATTCAACAATGCCAGGTTTGTAGCATGAGAGGGTCAGTAGTGCCCTGAACAGAAAAGTCAGGTGGAAGAGCAAGCAGAGGAGACAGACTTGGTTTGGAACACATGGGGTTTAGCTGGGCCTGCAGAACATCTCACTGAGGCTATGGCCAGGGAGTGGTCAGCTCTACAGCAACTTGAGAGAAACATCTGAGCTAAGAATAACGGCTAACATTTAATGAATGCTTATAGGTCAAGCTCTGTGCTGAGCCACAAGAACAGGTGAGAATCTGTGTTTCTACACCAGAGACTAAGCCCTCAAAGCCTTTCACTTTGTCACTATCAGACTCATCTAGTGAAAATCGCTGTGTTTCTGTGACTTAATTCCCAGGCTCTATCCCAGACTCACCAAGCTTCGTAGAGGGACCAGAGGATCCACCCCTGCTTTCACCTTGGCCCTGTTCACCATCTCGTTGATCCTCTCCAAACACTTGTCTTTCCCGATCAGCTGGCCCCAAGCAAGGGAAGAGAAGTTACAAAGGCTTACATGACCTGTGCTGCCCCTAGAGGCTGCTGTAAGTGGCCCCAACCACCACCTTAATGGGAGCTACAGAGAATAAAAGCACAACCAAACCCACTGATCCCTCACTGTGGTCTTTACCCAGTGGTTTGTGCTGAGTCCATCCGCTTCTGCCAGGATCTGCCCATCCTCTGAGAGTAAAAGGACCTTGGACTGTGAGCCTCCCCTACAGAACACAAGGCGGCACTCAGTCTTACTCAGACAAACCTGCAGGTACGGCTAAGCTTATGCAGTCCTTGTCACAGGCAGAGTCCAGTGAGATGGAGGCAGCTTCGGCAAACCCAAGTCCCGTGCCCAAGCCCACTTCTGTGGTTTGGTGTTTGATGTGCTACCGAAGTGAAACGTTCTTGCTCAGCCTCCCTTGGGAATGTCCTACTTATCCTGCAAGACCCTACTTCTCGATCACCTGGTCCTTGAGACCTCTGACATGTGGCCCACCCCAACCCCCACGGCTGCCTCAGTTAAGCCGTATCAGTGCCCCCATAACTCTCAAAGATTCTGTTAAGAATGTTTAGATGTTTTCCTATCTGCCTCTTACTAGACTACCAGCTCCATGGGGCCAAGCTCTGGATCACGTGTCCACCCTCATGCCTGGCACAGCAACACTCAGTAAGTGGCACACATCTCTGCTTCTTTCACAATAGCTAAAGGCTGCCTTTCAAGGTCCAGTTCCCAGTTCTTCAAGAAACCCTTGGGAGAAACACTGGCCAGATGGCAGGGAGAGTTTATGCCTACTTAGGCAACCAAATGGCAAAATGCTTATTAATGGGGGAAATGGTCATTGGTAGTTTGGTGAGAGGTCTGTGGTGGTGTGATGTACGTTTCTTTATCGATCAGTACTCTTGGGAATATCAGAAGAGGACACCAAACGTCCCACTGTTCAAACTCAAAGACGACAAGAAGTTTCAAGGGTGTAGTCAATGCACGAGGTGTCAGATTCAGTATCCAAAAGAATTTGACAAACTAGAAAAATAGGTCATTATCTTACACATGAATAGAACATGGATAAACACAAGCTCCTGTACTTTTTTTTAACAGATAGGATGGGGGAGATCAACCTTAAAAATTCATGTTAAAAAAAAAAAAAAAAGACATTGGGTTGCGAGCCAGCAGTGGGATGTGGCTGCCACAGAGGTCACAGAGGTAATCCCAATTTCAGATTCAAAAGTAAGTATCTGGGCTGAGACAAGAGCCACCCTCTATTAAGCTCGGGTTTGACACACCCACATCCACAGAATGCTTTCACTGGCAGGGGACTTGGCAATCCTCTCATTCATCCCTCTTCTCACTTCACACATGTGATAAAAGCCCAGATAGGGCCAAAGTCTTGCCCACAGTCATACAGGAAGCATTATTACAAAAAATCCAGTAAACGAGCTTTTAAGCAGGAAAAATCCAAGAATGACAGAGGGCTCGATCTAGCGTGAGGAGCCTAAGTGCCGACAAGAACAGAGGGGTTCCAGACACTAGTACAGGCTAGCACTTGGGCTACCCTCTGGCAAAGGTCTTTGTCCCGGCTTCCACCACACTCCCACTCCCCACCCCAGTCCAGCAACTTCACACCTAACACCAATTCAGCCAAACTCTCTCCAGGGTCGGGAATGAGGAAAAGGAACTTCTCTAGCCGGGGCCGGTGGAGTGGGCATTCGTGGGAAAAAGAGGTGTGGTTCCGCCGTGAAACATAAAAGACCCCGCGCCCCGGCTGTGGCCACGGCACACGATCCCGCGCGGAAAGGCATCGCTGCGCTTGCACACACCCCTCCTCCGCAAGGCCCCCGCACTTCAGAAACCTAAAGTGGCCAGACCCTAAGGTGGGAGGTCCCCAGCCTGCCCGCCTGGGCACGGGCTTCCTTCCGCCCTCCGACCATTTCCAAGCCGCCCCTCCCGGGTTCCCTCCGCCCGGCCGCACTCACCCCTCTACACCCCCGTAGAGAGCGGTCATGCCGGTAGTGCGCCGCCGCAGCCGCCGATCCCGCTGTTCGGTTTCCTCCCGCCCACCTGCCCGCCCCGCACCGCCCCGCGTCACGTGAACGTCCGCGCCGTCCAGCTGACTGCGCGGGGCGTGGCGCAGCGAGCCGCCGCTAGCCTGGGGCGGAACCAGTGAGGGCCTCTGCGGCAACACCGGACCCCGGCCGGATCCCTCCCCACCTCCTGGACCCTGCCTCCGGAGATGGCTACCAGATCCCAAATGAAGTAGCCAGAAAGGTGTGTCCGGTTCCCACCTGCTGGATACGTCAGTGCCCTGCCCACGCCCCAGCGCCCGGAAGTTGCTGGCAGCCCCGCCTCGCGCGTGCGCACAGCCTGTGAGCCACGTTGGCTGTCGGTGACGGACTCTGAGACTGAGGTGCGACCAGTTCCCTGCGTGGATGTGGGCCCCCGAGGCGCTGAGCGCACAAGTTAGGGGCACTGCGTTAAAAATTAGGATGGCCAACCCGGCACCTGCCTGGAGATGGCAAAAGTCACGCTTGCGCGTACAAGCACCACGCAGACTTTTTGCTGCGCTCGTGCCGAATGTGCGTAACCGGAAGTAACTAGAATTGGGCTGGGAAAGTAGAGCCCTCGAGGCTGTCCTTGCAACCCGGACAAGGGGGCGGTCAGCTCTTAGTACCCGCTCAGTTCAAGTCTTTGTGCAGGGAGGGTATTTGCGGGGACATAGACTACAAAACTTTTGTTGCCCTCCAACTACCACCCCACTCTTCTCTTTACACGGAATTGGAAAAGGGAAAGAGCGAGAAGGGGAGGGGGGCGGGGAATACTAGCCATGGTTAGGAGCCGGGCTGGGGCTCCTGCAGCACTCAGCCGACTCCTCCAGGCTGCTCGGGGCCCACGATGGGACAGCTTGTTAGGTCAGGAAGGAAGTCAGCTGCCTTTGGCATCTCTTCAGCCTTAGGGAGGAGTCCTGGCCTGGTCCCTGCTCTGCCCGACCCCCCTCCCCGCGACGTAACTTGCATCTCCTTCTAGAGAAACCCTGCATTAGTAGCTTCTTTCCCTGACAGCCAGTTGGGTCTGGTTATGTTTTGGTGTGAACCTTTGGCATATATGTGTTTTTTTAGACTGGAAGAGAGGAGTCTTTATCTCATGTCTTACCTATTTGGGACGCTGAAACACCACAGTGGACCCTTCAAGAGTAGTTAAAATGTAAATCACTGCGTCATAGAGAATATCAGAGAGAGGATTTTTGTATGCCCATTTGTATCATTTACGTTCCTAGAACATCTGAGCTGGAAGGTGCTTAATCTAACACACGTTTTTAGAGTAATGGAACTCATAGATTCTGGTGGGATTAAACTGGGCAGGATTTTTAGAGGAGAGGAGATTACAGGTGGATTTGAAAGGACTGTGCCTTTTTGCATACTAGTGCAGTCAGCTTTGGGACCTGTATGTGTGACAAAGTTTCCCTTTGTACTGCTTGTTTAGAAAAGGAAGCAGAAGAGAAAGTGCCCAGATTCCAAGATTCCAATGCAAGGATTAAGTTCACCACAAATTAGCTGATGACCTTGGGTGAATTACACACAATTGCTGCCGCTTCTCATCTACAAAATGGAAATGCTAAGCATCCACCTCCCAGAATAACACAGAATTTAAATAAATATCAGAAAAATTTTGGAAACCTTAAAGTACTACACAGATTTTAACTAATTTTTATTTACATAGTTAATTACCATGTGCTGTCCAGCACGCTAGCCATATGGGACTTCTGAACACTTGAAATGTGGCTAGTCCAAAATGAGATGTGCTGTAATTGTAAAATACAGGATTGCAAAATAAGCTAACAAACAGAGACCAGCTTTGAAAACTCCCTGAGAGGACAAAACCAGTCTAGTCAAACAAGGCTTAATTTAGCTTATTTTGCAAGACTAACTTGACCTGGGTCATTTCTTGCTTTTTCCTCTAGAAATCATAAGCAAAACTTAAACTGTTTCCCGAGGTTCATAAGAAGTAACCACTGACCAATTCCCTATCATTTAAGAAAATTTTAATGTTATAACAGCAGAGGCCACTTGTAGGCAAACAGGCTTGAGCAATGGAATGTAGAAAAGGCCCACAAGGGCTCCCTGGCTGAGTACAGACAGGCGCATCGGGCCACCCACCTCAAAATATCCATAGGCCCTAACTGACCAATGGGCTACTTACAACCAGGCATAGTTACCAAAAAAGGGAGAATTCCATACGTGGCCGTACCTCATCTTCCCCCTTTAAAAACAGCCCCCACCCACTGCCTTGTCCACAGCTTCTCCTTTGCTGTTTTGCCTGCTTCTCCCTTGTGGTGTATTCAATAACCTGTTTCCTTTGTTTGCTGAAGGTGAATTCTTTCACCTCCCGAGCCAGCAGCTTCCACCTGATCTTTGCCCCACATTTTGGAGGCTCCATCTGTCAAGACAGATACCCCATTTAGACACCATAAATAACCAATCACAGTAAAGAATAAACAGTCACTGTTTTGTCACTAAACAAGCTGTTTTATAACAATATGTGACAACAGTGAACCTCATTCCATGTTTTGGTTTGAGTGCTCCTAGTTTGCAAACTCTTTATTTTGGAGTGTGCACAGTAAGCTTTTACTACTTCAATGACTCATTGGTTTTACTTCTGTTATTTCTGAACTTTTGACAGCATTGTACGTTATAGTTCCATAAAACTCTTACATGTACCTTTATCTCGTTTGATCATTTTACCAACCCCATGAAAATACCAGAGACTTCTAACCACATATTACAACTGAGGAAACTGAGGCTCTGAAACCAAAGTATTAGTTTAGGCTTACACAAATAAATGTTCCTTACTATGGGTGTGGTAGTTATGGGAAGGAAATAAAGATGTTGCAATAGAGACAAGTGTTAACCTCTATTTAGCTTTGTAAAAGTTTAATGGCCCATTATACTGGGCTTGCAACATCCCAACAGCCCCTCGTGTGATGCTCATGTGGTTGGTAAAGTCCTCTTCTGCAAGCCACAGTCTTGTTCTCTGTCTTCCCTTTTTTGTCCCTGTGAGTCCAGGGAGGCCATATTTCCATTGGGAGTGGGGATTGGGGCAGGCAAAGGGGACAGTAGGAAAATATCTTCTCTCCCAAATCCATTTATGATCTTGGGGCAGAGGACTTTGGGGCCCAAGGTCCTCAACAGGTTATGTTGACTTCAAGGCACAACAACTGTTTTTAGTCACTGATGTGGATAACAAAGGTAAAAGAAATGTAGATAAATTTCCTTATAACCTGCAGCAAATACTTGACAAATACTTGAGACAGGCAGAGTATAACATTCCTCCAGGAACACCCAATTGTCTTAATGCTTTGCTGGAGGGAGAAACAAGTGGTTTACTGATCAAGATCACAGTAAACTAGTGGTTAACTGACAGAGATCACAGTCAGGCAGGACTTGAGTCTGTATCAGTTTGCAACTGTCTTAATGATTTACAAGAAAAAAAAAGCAATCTTATCAATAGCCAAACTTCCAGAAACCTATAGATTCAAAGTCCTGGGACCCTGTCATCACCCTCCCCTCCATAGGGTAGAAAATCATATATAATCAGTCACTCCTCATAATCCCAGGGCAGCTCTTTGTGTCCACGGGTCTTGTCCCCGTGCTTTAATAAAACCACCTTTTTGCACTAAAGATGTGTCAAGAATTCTTTCTTGGCCATCGGCTCCTAACCCCCACATTTCCACATCACTAACCACTGTATTTCCAGGGCTAACCTCAGTACAGGGCAGGTGAGAGGAGTACAGGGCTAACCTCAGTGCAGGGCAGGGTAGTTTTGAGCGTGCTTATAAACTATAAAGCACTGTACTGCAGTCACGAGAGGTAGTAAATGCCCCACTGTGAACGAAAGAAGAAAACGAACAATTTTGTTTTGTTTTCAATGTTTTTGAGAGAGAGAAAGGAAGACAGAGAATCCAAAGCAGGCTCTGCGCTGTCAGCAAAAAGCCCGGTGTGGGGCTCAAACCCATAAACCTTGAGATCATGACCTGAGCTGAAGTCAGACACCTAACCAACTGAGCCACCTAGGCGCCCCCAAGTCTGTTTCACAGACAATTTGCAGAACTGATTGAGGAGAGAAAGGTGTTTGGAGAAAACAGAAGGGAAACTGGCCTGGGGGAGCAAGAGTTGGAGAAGTGGTCAAGGGGCCTCAAAGGGATCCAGCCCTAATTTGTCCTGAATTGGGAAGCTGCCAGCACAAGTGTGACCTCAGCACTGCTTAGGATTATTAATCTGGCAGGTTCCTTATACCAGGACAAATGGAAGGGAAGAACCTGGAGCAGGGAGACATTTAGAAAGCTGGGGCAATGGCCCAGGCAAGAATGAGATGAACAAGGAATTGATAAGGGATAAGGTAGAGCAGAAGTCAGGAGGAGGGATCCAAGAGGTCCTGCTGACCTCTCCCTCTGTTGATCTGGGATGAGGGCAGAGACAGAAGCTGGAATTCACTTTCCCACAGTGAAAGAAGACAGGTAAGGAGCTCCCTTACTAAGGATGGAGGTGGGACTCCAGGGCTGGTGAGGCAAGAGACAGGCTCTTCCAGACCTGCAGGACAGCCGAGAATAAGTCAGAAGATGTGAGGAGGGGTATGAGAGACAGAGTGCAGAAGCAGGTGTAGATGGTTGACTATAAATAACCTATCTAATCTTCTAGTCTGCCCTCGACCTGAAGATGTGGGGTCTTAGGCCAGTGCAGCCATCCCAGAAAATCAGGTTGGTTTATTCCTTCTTCCTGAGTGTGTGGGTGTCTGTGTGTGTGGTTTATATGCATGTTTTGGCCTACGTGTACCTACCTATATGTAGGTGTATATATATTTATTTATATATTTGGACCTGTATAGGCTTCTAAGTGACTTCTGTGTTTACAAGCACATGTATTTGAGACAATATCTTTATGCATTTTTCTGTACTTAGTGTACATATCAAATTACAATTAGAATTTCAATTCTTTTTTTTAATGTTTATTTTTTGAGAGAGAGAGAGAGAGAGAGAGAGTATGTGCGTGCGAGTGGGAGGGGGGCAGAGAGAGAGGAAGACAGAATCTGAAGCAGGCTCCAGGCTCGGAGCTGGCAGCACAGAGCCTGATGTGGGGCTCGAACTCACTAACCATGAGATCATGACCTGAGCTGCTTAGCTGACTGAGCCACCTAGGCACCCCTAGAATTTCAATTCTTAAAGGAACCTAAGCAATCCTGGATACGTAGGCACCTCTGAGCAGACACATAGATGTCTAAATGTAACTTTGCAGTGCTATGCTGGAACTGTCTTACACTAGCTCACAAAGAACTAATTGTGCACATCTTTCTAACTTGCATTAGGTGATAATCACATTATAGCTCGAAATTGCCATGGTGGGAATATTTACAACACAGAAATCAATAACTGCTATAAATCAGGTTGTTGTTTTCCAGAAAGCTGACTGCTAAACACTTACCAGCTCACACTGGGTATATATGTTTTATGTGTGTATGAGACATCTGTGCTCTGTGTGTATCAGTACATATATGTACATGAAAGTACATATATGATGGGGCACCTGGGTGGCTCAGTCCATTAAGCGTCCAACTTCACCTCAGGTTATGATCTCACAGTTTGTGGTTTCGAGCCCTGTGTCAAGGCCTGCGCTGACAGCTCAGAGCCTGGGCCCTGCTTCAGATTCGGTGGCTCCCGCTCTCTCTGCCCCTCCCCCACTCATGCTCTGTCTCTCTCAAAAATAAATAGATAAACAAAAAAAGAAGTACATGTATGAAAGTATGTACCTGTGTAGTGGGTTCACTTTTTGATAGACCACAAACTCAGGGGTGCTAAACTGCAACTCGTTTCCTACAACTAAGATTCTAATTCCTGTCTCAGTCCTCCGCTATTAATCTAATCATGTACAGGTGAACTCAGTCATTTCAGGTTTCAGTGTAGACCAAACACTTGCGCCCCCCTCCCCCAATAGTTCCCCAGGTTTGCATCTGAGGGCCAGGGTTAAATAACATGCAGCAGCGTGAAGAGGCGCGGCCATACCAGCTGCCAAGATGCCCAGTTCTCCTGTGAGGGCCTCTAACCAGTCTCCCTCTCCTGAGATTTTTCCAGGCCCCAGGAAGCCTCTAGTTGTTCAGTCTAGACTGCCATTTTTGGAACATGTCCTCTTGTCTGGTTCAGAGGGGTTAGTTTCCTTCCTCCTGGGCTCCTGGACTCTCCCTCCAGGATGCCGCCTCCAGGATTAATGGGGGGGAAGAGGAGCATCATGTCACCTAACTACACAACACCCATAAGATAAACTGCAAGCCCATCTCATAGAGACCAAAATGCCCATAGGTCAAGGGCCTCACAGGGGGCCAAGCTGGGGTTTGAACCCAGTTCTTTCTGACTCTAAAGCCTTTCCACTCTACCAGATGACCCCAATTCTCAGCAGATTAGGGGCACTTGGTACATACTTTTGGTCAGGATGCCTTAGGCCACTGATGCTCAATAAATCATAGAATTCCAAATTCCGTCATCTGACTTTGTACCAACTGTTGTTACCTGCCCTGACGCTGTGGTACAGCAGGAAATCCAGAAATAAGTGTACCCGGAGCGAGGGCCAGGAGGCTGACCCTGTAGGGAGTCTGAGACACGTAAAGGGGTGGGCGGGGGGGATGAGTCTCACCAACTTCCACTCCCCAGCCTGTCCCATTCCTTTCTCAGGATTTGTTCTTTGGCACCTAGCTGGATCCCTGGACCCAGAACTTTCTGAGCTGCCGACAGTCTGTGTCCCAGGAGGGAAGGGCAAACCACTGAGGGTGGGGTGGGTTAGGCAGACAAACCCTGAGGTCAGATGCTCCCAGGAGGGAAGAGGTCCCTCCATTGCAAGGGAGAGGCGGATAGAGGGGAAGCCTCATCTCTTCCAGGCCCCTGCCTTGCCTATATGCAAATGTAGGGAAACCAGACACCCCCTTTAATAAAATTACTTCGTTTTCCAAAAATAAAGAATTGTAGTTTTTATTGAGACAACTGTAGCAATTGTAAGCAATACTACAGAGAGATCCCAGGGCCTGTAGCACAATATCACACCCAGATATTGACACAGATCTATCAGTCTCCCAGATTTTCCCAGTTCCCTGTACCTGCTTTCGTCTGTGCACATGTGTGTGTATGTGTGTTAGTTCTGTGTAGTTTCATCACAATTGTAGGTCCATATGTCGGCTGCCACAGTCCCGTCTCCACAAGGATCCTGCAAAGTGCCCCTTTTTTATCCACACTCCCTCCCTCCCTCCATCCCCTTTCCTGATGCTGGCAACCACTAGTTTGTTCTCCATTTTCCATAACCTTGTAATTTCAAGAATGTGATATAAACGGAAGCTTTTTTCACAAAGCACAGTTCCCTGGAGGCTCATTCAAGTTGTCCTATGTCTCAATAGCTCCTTCCCATTGCTGAGTAGCATTCCACCATTTGGATGGAGTGCATTTCTTTCTAGTGAAATATTTCCCACATACAAAATCCTATATAATGGACATAAAGGTTATAAAGTTGTGGCTCCTTATCTGCAAATCCTTGAGCCTCACAGAAGAATCTGGAAAATAAGGAGAAACTCCATGTTTTGGCACCCACCCTTGAGCACTAGTGGCTGAGTATTTGTCCCCAGGCTGGGTGGGACTGTTTTCTGGGAAGGGGCTGAGCAGAGCCCAGTGTCCCAAGCCTGCAGGTGTTGGGACCTCAGAAGGGAGAAGAGGTAAATAAACCTCTGCCAGACTAGCACCTGTCTAGACAAGGGCCTCTCTTTCTACTCTGACTTCTTTTGGACAGAGGAGGCTGTCCGGAGCCAGTAGAGGCTGGGCAGGGACCCCTCTCAGAGCAAGTCACCACCAGCACCAGCTGCTGCCTGGGGATGGGACAAGTGCAAGGGCAGTCCTAGGATCAGACAGGCCTCTGCCAGCAGGGCTCCTGGAAGGAGGTGGGAATTCAGGACCCAGACCTCTGGGGCTTTGTCTCCCGGAGCTGAGCCTGGCTAGGATCCTCTTATCAGGCACTAAGTGTCTGTGTTTGGACACACAGTAAGCAGCTCCAGCCTTGGACTGGCACAGGACCTCCAGGGAGAGCCCATGAGAGAAGGGGTGGTCCCCTGAGTCAGGTGGAGGGAGAGAAGTGAGGAAAGCACAGGCTGGGAGATTTGCTCCAGGGCAGCCAGGTGTCCTGACTGGCTCTGCCACTCCCTACAGGTGCCCAAAAGACTTCCCTTCCAGCCCAAGCTCCCTCCTCCCAGAATCCTGAGGGTTTGCAACCTCCTCCTCAACTTACCCTTTCTATCGGCCAGAGTTGCATCTCTGTGTGAGGGTGAGCCTGCTCCCTTCTAACCCGGCCCCTTTAGGACTCTCCCAAGGGTGGGCACCCCTCCCTGAAAATCTGACATGCAGAAGTGAGGGAAAGGGGCTCCTAGTGGCAACCAGCGCATCGCTTCTGAGCACCTCTACGTGCCTGCCAGGGCTTGAACCAGGCTGCAGGTGGACAGACGTGGGTCTCACAGACTGGCTGGGCAGGCAAGGCGTCACCTCCTAGAAAGTTCACTCAGAAGCTCAGAAGTCACAGGGAGGCAGCAGATGAGTCTGTTGAGGACTGTGGACTCAGTACAAACAGAGGTCAGAGAAGAAAGGGGTTAGAGTGGCCTAGAACTCTCAGCAAGGCTTTTGTGGAGGAGGGATGCTGCCTGGGTCTTGAAAGACTGGTAGGAACTGACTGGACAGGCAGAAGGGGCAAGAAGAGCACTGTGAATGAAGTAAGCGGGGTGAGTAGGAGAGTCTGTGTAGGACAGGGGCCAGGATGAGTGGGATTCTTTAGGATTCCAGAGCCAGGATGCAGAGTGTCTTGTGAGGGCGGGTAACTTTCCTTCCCTGGCCAGTGTGACCTGGCCAGTGTGACCTGTGGGGCAGAAGACTAAACAGAAGGAAGAAGAAGGCTGAGCAGTAGCCTAATCAGTTGAAACAGGCCTCTTGCAGGGTGCCATGCAGGGCTCAGAGAGCTCCTGAGCTCCTTGGAGCTGACCCCTGCTATTGAAATATGTTGAAATACCTGCAAAGAAGCAATGAAACCAGTGGTCTGGTTTGTGCAGGACTGAGGGAGGTCCTGGGATATGGGACTTGCAGTTGTAAAAATGGGATGAGTTGGTCACCCTTTAAAAACAATCCTTTCTGGAGAGGGCCATCCTAGAGCAAGTCTGAAGGGGCTGTCCCAACGATCCATGACACATTATATGACTCAAGTATTTTTTAGGAGAAATGTTCAGATTTCAGCTCTATAGAATTGTCTTCCAGTACTTTAGGAGAGCAGGATTTACATGTGACAGCAAATAACAGAATGAAGTATTACCCACAGAGCAATTCAGGAATGTTTCCCAAATGCTGTTTCCTCAGGAGATGTTAACTGGTAATTCCAGAACAAAGGCTTCCTGTGATTCTTGGGAACACAGTCCTCTACCATCCGTCCGCCTGCCATACCCTTACCGTGGAGAGTTCTGCTGCCTGTCAGTACATTAAGGCTCAGAAAAGCCCCAAGGGAGAGAAACCTGTTTCGTCCTGTTTAATGGCTCAATAAACAAGGTTATTTGCACAGAAGGAGCCTTGTCTTTACCCCCGCTGCAAATGCTTTCACCCAACACATACAAATTTTCTCATAATTCCAGACTGGAAAACTCTGGAAAAGAACATAGATCTATAGGATCACCCACTTCATGCTCCTGGAGGGCCTGTACCAACTCAGTAATCCCATGGGCAGACTTTAAAGATAATCCAGTTAGAAGTGTAATTTCCATTCGTGTTGAATTTCTCTCTCTCTCTCTCTTTTTCTTTAATAATCCATTGTCTTTTAAATGCTGGACTTTTCCGCTCTTCACCCTAAGGCCTCAGGCTTGGGCTTTGATTCTCTCTGGGCTGGAACCACCAGAAGCCTTGGATCATCCTCTTGCCTTGCAGGGTAGGAGGAGGGGCTGGCTGTCCTCCACTCCTCCTTCCCTGGGGCAGCCCAGATTCCGGGTCAGTAAGACCTTGGCCTGCCCCGCCTTTTCCTCCTAAGGAGAGGGGCAAGGTGGCTGTCAGCTCTCCAGACCCAGAGCAGGGGTCAGGGCTGGCCTGGGAGGCCCAGAGCCTGTTGTGGACCTTCTCTAGCACACTGCCTCTCTCTGGGTGGTGGAATATATCAAAGGAGGTCACTGGAGTTGTTGACCAGATGGGGTTTGTGCAGTCATAAATCCCCAGCTGGGGCACTGGGGGAAGAAAGACAGGGGAGGGATGGTGCTGCCCCAATCCTCCCTGAGCTCTGCAGTCCCCTACATGGGGCAGATCAGGCAAGGGTGTGGCCACAGGTTGGTTGCAAAACCAGGCCAGAGCACCAGTAGAGGGGCCTCCCTGGAGGAGGCAGCATTGGAGGATGGCGTGGAGAGTGACAGATATTACAGTCCCAAACTGGAAGGAAGCTTGGGGCCTGGCAAAACTGTGAAAGGATATAAGTTAGGATCTGGAAGAATGAAAAGTGGGAGCAAGGAGAGCACCTCTGTACAAGAAACCAGGTCTTGAGCTTTCTCAAGGCCCAGGCACAACCCCGCTGTCTGGGAAGAAAGTCAGATAACCCAGCACCCACCCGAGGATCCCAGACACGGCTGAGGAGAATCCACTTTATCTTCACCCAAACCCTAATATCTCAGAAATGGGGTGTGGTGGCATTAAGCTAGGGCAGCTGCTTCTACTCTAAAAACGGTTCACTGAAAATCCCTGGCAATGGGGTGTTGAGAGCATAAGCGTATCAAGCTTACGGCCCTGACAGATGGATACAAGCAAGGATCAATTTTAATGTTCGAGTTAGCGGTGTTTTTTCTTCCCACCTTTCAAGACCTCCCCCACCCCCACCCCCTGCCATATCAGGGGATGTGTACTTTAACAGAAACCCTGTGGGAGAGCAAGGATTGACCTAGCGGGCCCAATGTCCGATGGTGGCATTTCAGGTGCTGTGACAGAGATCTTTGGGCTTGGAATCTTCCCCATACCCCTGTTATCACACCACAGCCCTTAGGCACATGCCCACCCCACGGCCAATCCTGTTTGCTGAGATATCTCTGCTCCCTTTCGGGAGTGAGAGGAGCGGGGGCCACCGTCAGAGGGCCTCGCTGGCCCAGCCGGTCCCACGTGGCCGGGCATGTGCGGTTCAGTGGCCGGCTGAGGCCTAAGCAGAGGGGACAGCAGTGCCTTTCCTGAGACAAGTGGGAAGAAGGTATCAGCCATGGCTGACCGAGCGGTGACCCAAGGCCCAACACAGAGCCAATTAGCGGCCACCACGATGGCGGTGGGCTTGCCGCAGCTTCCACGGGAAGCCCCACGTGCAACCAGCGTGTCAGACTGAGTTAGCACCGGGAGGGCTGAGTGGAGTCCTGCTGGAGGCTGCCTGGATGGGGGAACGCGGGTGATAACACTTCCCCCTGGGCCTTGGGGAGCCGGGCACGTGAGCACGCATGCCTCTGCCTGTGCCTGCACCCATGTGCGTGGTTGTGAGTGCTCATGCACACATTCACAATTGAGGACTTGTGTGTCTGTGTGCCTGCCTGCTCATGTTCGTTCAGCACGTTTCGTTCATTTAACGTACTTTGTGTGTCTACTTCATGCCGACTTTGTGTGCACTTGGGCATTCTGAGACTAAACGGGCCAAAGTCTCTGCCCTCATGGGGCTTCCATTCTAGTGGGAGAGACAAAAAAAGAAACAAATAAACATCTATGTGGAAGCACAGTAGTAAGTGCCACGGGGAAAGGTAAAACAGGAAATGGGGTGGGGGAGTTATTTGAGAGTGTGATCAGGGAGGACCCCTCTGAAGAGGTGACCTTCACCTAAATGATGGCAGCCTGTTGAATATCAGGAGGAGGATGGCTGTAGACAGATGGCGGGCATCGGGGACAGAGCAAGAGGAGTTAGAATTCTACCACGCTGCCGGTGTGCATGGCGTGGACAGGAGGAAAAGGGAGATTCCACAGCTGTGGAGACATCTGATGGTCCAGACAGTGGGACAGCCCTCTGGGTAAAAATCTATTTGCCCAGCTCAGCTCTAAGGGGTAATTCTGACCCTCCCCCAAATCCAGTCCCAGGGTCGAGCACACAGAGACCTCTCTACTTGTGCGGGTCCCGACTGTCCCCAGGCACAGTCCCCTCAGCTCTGCCAATCCAATTGTGCCCATATAGTGCCAGCCACAGGAAGCCATTGCCCAGGAAGAGAGAACAGGACCCTCCCAGCCCTAAAACCAGAGCCTGAAACTGGTCTCATCCTAGTTTCAGGGCCAGAGGCAACTGGCGTGATGTGTAGGACCTGCTGGCAGGTCAGCGTGATGTGATGGCTGAGAGGCTGGAGGGGAACACTGGGGATCCAGCCCAGGCTCCCCTTCAGAGGTCTGGCATTGTGTAGCAACCAGGGTGGAAAAGAGGGAAGCTGGTGGCCTCTCCAGCCCTTGCTGTCTTGCCCAATCCCTCTTCACAAACAAGGCAGGATCCAGCTCCCAGCAAAGAGGCCAAGAGCCAGCTTCAGACCTTGCCTTCTATTGTCTAAACCCCACAGCCCTGGAACAGAGAGCCTCATTAGCTCAGGAGGGGAAGCTGAGCTGTGCCCTGCTCAGGAGACCTCCAGGAAAGGGCAGGTGAAAGAAAGGAAAGGGAGGTGGTTGGCTGGGAAACACTGTTATTGCCTTGCCAAACCAGCCAAAGCCTTCCTGCCACCGTGGAAGATTGACTTGGGTGTCCCAGGATGATGTCAGGCATGGAGCCTGTGTCCATGTGTCTCACTGGGAGCTGTGTCTGTGGGTCTACTTGTGCATGTGTGCTTTTGATATCTAGGTCAGTCTGGTACCTTTCTGATTGTTCACGTGTCTGTGAGTGAGTCCCATGTGCCTATATGTCTGCCTGTGAGCCCCTCTGCGGCCCCTGAACATGCAGGCTGTGTGGGGGCCTCTATGTGTACATGCCTTTCTGGGCATGAGTGGGCGAGTTGTCTTGAGGTTCGTCACCTGTCAGCCTCTGAGGTCTGTACCACCCTGTTCCTTAGCCTGGCCCTAAGGCTCTGGGGAGAAGCTGCCTGCTCCACTCTTGTCAAGGCTGTAGACAGGGTGGCAAGGAGACTCGTAGTTCTTGGAGATGTGATTCTGCTGCTGTTGGCTGCCAGAGATTTGCACTTAGCTTTGCCTACATGTTGCCACCCACCCCACCCCCACTCCCGCTGCCACAGCTAGCCAGACCAGTGGCATGCTGATTCTGGCCTCTTACTGGCCTCTGGCTATGGCTTCAGGCTCTCATCACTGTTGCTGCCCACGCTGA
Organism: Prionailurus viverrinus; assembly: GCF_022837055.1. Lineage (NCBI taxonomy): Eukaryota > Metazoa > Chordata > Mammalia > Carnivora > Felidae > Prionailurus > Prionailurus viverrinus. The sequence goes on along the minus strand of NC_062563.1, from coordinate 88,332,881 downwards.
AGGAGTATGGAGGCTGGGGATGAGGAAAGGCAGGCAGGCTGGCTGGGACAGCAGTTCATCCAGTATGTTGGGCTCAGATTTCAGATTTGGGAGGAAATTAAGAGGTAATCTGGTCCTCTTCCCCAATTTAACCGGTTTTATCAGCTACAGTTGTGGCTCCGTGTGAGGGTGAGCCTGCTCCCTTCTAACCCGGCCCCTTTAGGACTCTCCCAAGGATGGGAACCCCTCCCTGAAAATCTGACATGCAGAAGTGAGGGAAAGGGGCTCCTAGTGGCAACCAGTGCATCCCTTCTGAGCCCCTCCACGTGCCTGCCAGGGCTTGAACCAGGCTGCAGGTGGACAGACGTGGGTCTCACAGACTGGCTGGGCAGGCAAGGCGTCACCTCCTAGAAAGTTCACTCAGAAGCTCAGAAGTCACAGGGAGGCAGCAGATGAGACTGATGAGGACTGTGGACTCAGTTTAAACAGGAGGTCAGAGAAGAAAGGGTTAGAGTGGCCTAGAACTCTCAGCAAGGCTTTTGTGGAGGAGGGATGCTGCCTGGGTCTTGAAAGACTGGTAGGAACTGACTGGACAGGCAGAGAGAAGGGGCAGGAAGAGCACTGTGAAGTAAGAAGGGTGAGTAGGAGAGTCTTTGTAGGGCAGGGGTCAGGATGAGTGGGATTCTTTAGGGTTCTAGAGCCATGGCTCAAAATGTCTCATGTGGGGGTTGGGAGTAGGGCCAGGAAAGCTCCAGAGAGCTGTCCTTGGCTGAGTAGGGATGAGAGGAGGATGAAGAAAGGCAGGCTGGGTAGGGCAGCTGAGAGGAGGAGGTGGGTATGAGTGCTCAGGACTCTTGTGACCCCACCATCTCCTGTGCTCTCCTTTCCCCTAGGATAGAAGTTCCCATCCAGCTGCCCTGAGGAAACCCTGTGCAAACAGGAGACTTGCTGCCACCCAGGTCCCAGCCAGAGAGTCTGATTCCATCAGTCTGAGGTCATTACATTGTGTGACCAGGACCAAGAACCATTTGACTCAGTGTTGGACAAGGAGGGGGAAGGGTCAGTCCAGCTGGCCGTGGGATGGAAAGGGCCCAAACTTGGGGTCAGCACTATTGAGCCCTGGGAACCTCTTCCCCTGGGACACTTAGAATTCTGGAGTTGCAAGAAACAGAAACTCAGTGGTGCCTCACAGAACCAAGGATAAGAAGGTAGCTGGGAAGGGAAGGGCCTGGAACTAGGATCTGGAAGGCCCAGGCCATGCTCCACTGACTGTACTCTAAGAACACATCAGCCTGGGCCTTCTCATGGCGGCCTGGCTTCCTTTGTTGTCATCCACATGATAGGCCTGCAAGTTGACCCCTTAATGGCCAAGTGCCACACACCACACACAGGCTGGTCCTGCTTTCTCTCAGGCACCTTTCCAGTTCTGGGAGATAATGATGAGTTTGGCTAGCTTAGGTAAAGAGGATCAGGGGTGCCTGGGTGGCTTGGTCGGTTGAGCGTCCGACTTTGGCTCAGGTCATGATCTCACGGTCCGTGGGTTTGAGCCCCGCATCGGGCTCTGTGCTGACCGCTCAGAGCCCGCAGCCTGTTTCGGATTCTGTGTCTCCCTCTCTCTCTGCCCCTCCCCTGTTCATGCTCTGTCTCTCTCTGTCTCAAAAATAAATAAAAACGTTGAAGAAGAAAAAAAAATTTTTTAAAAAGAGGATCAGTTTGGCTAGCTTGGGTCAAGGCTCTACCTCTCCAGGGGTGCAGCATCACCCAGCAGAAATATGGCTGTAGGTGGGATAGATTTGCCCACCAGAAGCCCCTCTTCATGCTAGGCCCCATGCCAGGTGCTGGGGTATAGAAATGAGCACATATAGAAACGAGCAAGTCTGGAGTCTGCATCTGAGGCAAGAAAGCACGGAAAGAGAAGAAACCTCTCTCTCTCTCTCTCTCTTTCTCTCTCTCTTGTCTGTGTGAGCAGAGAGGGGGCATGCCGAGGCAAGGAGGGCTCCCCTGAGGGGCTCTACGTTTACAGGTTGTTGGATTTGAATTGCATCACACCTCCACCTCCTCTTCCTGCTTCTCCTGCCTGCCCCCGCCCCCCATGGCTGATAACAGTTTTGTTTTGTTTTGAAAAGCAGGGCACCGTTGCTGCCCTAAACAAAATAGGGGTTCTGGCAGGAGGGGACAAGGCAAGGAGGAGGTCTGGCAGTAGCCTGCTCAGCCTACATGTGGCCGTTCCCCTTTATTGTAAGCACCTGACTCAGACCACTGCAGGGCTACGAGGGAGGTGATGAAAAGTTTGTCAAAGTGGAGGAAGAGTGTCACATATGAGACTGGCTGGAAGGAGAGGCCGTGCGGGAGTGTGTGCAAGTGAAGCATCTGAAGAATGGGTATTCTGAGGCCAAGTATCCTGGGGAAAGGCGCCCGTGTGTGCCTAAGAACAAGCCTCAGGCCCAGACCACTTCCTCACCAAGAGACAAAAAGCCCACAGAGCTATGCTGGGCTTATCACCTCTTGTGAGAATGTCTTTCCCTGTTTCAGACTGGATGTGTGCCTCTTTGTTCTGCCCAAGCGGTGTGTCAATAGCCCTTGGGCACACCCCCAGCCTTCCGTATTTCAAAGTCCAGGGAGGAGTTGGGGCCTTCTGCTGTGGTAGGAGATGGCTGCACGGAAGTCAAATGCCCTGCCGGCTGCATCCGTTGTTGGGGGCACCCGCTGGCCATGAGGGACAGATGCTCACTGCTGAAACTGATCTTCTCTTTTCTATGTGAGTCAAGTGTTGTTCCATCCAGTGCTTGACTGTGATGTTTTCCTTGGTGAGTCCAACACCAAGATGGCAGTGGGCAGTGTTTGGATTTCTCGTCCTGGTGGCTCGCATTGTGATGACCTTGGCTACCCTCCTTGTAGTTGGAGTCCTCCCTTGGCACTGGTTCCTGCTGCATGGCGCTCTGCTCGACAGTATCTCAGTGGTTAAGCATGTGGGTAGCTCATGCCCGGAAGACTAGGGACTGGTCGCATCCCAGTTTGCCTGTGACTTTCCTGGTTAGCGCTGAAATCCCCTGTGCTGAGTATATCAGCATGGTTGGTCGCCCAGCAGAGTGGGCTGGGGCTTACCAGCAGAGTGAACTTGATCAATTTGCTAACTTCTCTGTGCCTCAGATTCCTTACCTGTAAAATGGGTATAAAAATAATACCTACTTTATAGAATTTTTGTGGGGGTTAAACAAGAGAGTTTGTGTAAAGGACATAGCTCAGTGCCTAGCACAAAGATATGTTCAACAAACATTAGCCATTAATAACAATATTATATTAGATATAGACTTTTTCTGGGTGGTCCCAAGGGAGAAAACTGGACCAATCTGCCCAGTAGAAGGAAAAATTTCCTTATAGACTGGGGATAGTGATTTGCTAAGGTGTTCAAATATAGGCTAATGTTTGGCCTGCTTTGTGAAGTGGATGGTAGAACTAGCCATCTTCTGGTCCTGAAAAACCTTAGTCCTGTGATATATTCATTTCGTCCTTTTCCCTCCCCCCTTCCCTCCCCCCCCCCCCCCCCCAAGGAGGGGAGCTAGCTTGTCAGAGAGAGCAGTTTCTTTTCTTCTAATCAGCAATTCCTGGTCTGGTAGACCACTCAGAGCTGCTTGAATAAAGATGGGGAGACATCCCAGCCATGATTCCAATAATCTGTGTTATGCTAAAGACAGACACAAACGAATAGCTCTCTGCTGTCCTGGCCGATGGGGCTGCCTCCTTCCTTGGAGAGGAGCTCCCAGCCCTGGTTGGGCTTCCGTTAGCTGGCTGCTTCCCCACAACCCTGCTCAGGGGCTCTGCTGTGTGTGTGTGTGTGTGTGTGTGTGTGTGTGTGTGTGTGAGAGAGAGAGAGAGAGAGAGAGAGAGAGAGAGAGAGAGACACACACACACACACAGAGACAGACAGACAGAGCCAGGGAGAGATAAGAGAGAGAGAAAGAGAGGTCAGCAAGGGTCTCATGTGATCTGTACGCAGTCCCAGACTGCTTCCCTTCCCCCACCTTATTCTTTCCTGTTATTCCCCAGCCTCACCCCCTCACCCTCACCTCCCACGTGGTCCTCTCAGGCCTAGTAGCTTAATGAAAGGCAATTAATAGAGCCCTTTGAGAACTTGTCATTAGAAGGCCCTTTAATTCAGCCACTTGAGTTGGGGCCCCAGGCATGTGACAGGGGTGCCAGGAACACCAGGGCAGCTGTTTGGGGTGGGGGAGGCAGAGCAGAGAAACAGGGTCAGGAGGCCTAGAATCCTGGGACATATAGATTATGTGAACATAGCAGGGGTCATTGTTTTTCATTGTTTGTGGTTTGTTTCTTAACCAAATTTTGCTCTGGCTAAGCTGCAGCAAAACAAAGACCAGAGGGGTGAGATGTCAAACAATAAAGCTGCTGATTACACAGACCATCCTAGGAAAAATTTCCCCTAGGACATGGGCATCTTGGAGAGGGGATATCATTCAGTGACATTGTATGTGTGAGGGTACAGTGGGGGGCATAACTGTGCTTCCTTTGGGGCTGGGGTGCTGACAGGGAAAGGGGCAGGAAGGAGCTCCACAGGGGGAGAAGAAGATCATAAAGGAAGAGGGGCTTGGGTCTCCAGGCCTGCCACCGTCTGTCTCTGACTTCACTGTGTCTCTCACACAACCAGGCCAGGCCAGGCAGGGGCAGCACAGGCCCAGATGCCGATGTGGACTTTGTCTCCATCTGTGTGTAGTGTGTGTGTGTGTGTGTGTGTGTGTGTGTGTGTGTGTGTGTGTGTATGTGTGTGTGTGTGTGTGTGTGTTCTCCTGGCGTGCCCTCCTGGCCCACACTTAACACTGGTGATAAGGCTTCCCACGGTCTCTCAAAACTCCTTCAATAGGCTTTGAACTAGCCCTGGCTTTGGTCCTCTGCAGCTCCTCTGGATGCCACTAGAGGGCAGCAGCCAAGACGCAGAACTGAAGCTGCACACTGCTGCCCTCCCCAGCCTTTTCCTTCCGAATCGTCCGCTCTTCCCAGCCCCTGGGGATGTGCCCGCCCCAGCTGTGTGGGCCAGTGGGACCACAGAACCAGCTAAGTTCCCATCCCTGGCCTGGGGCTCAGGGAAGGTGTAAGGCTGTGAGAGTGTCAGAGTGAAGATGCAGGAAGGGATGGGAAGTGACCAGAACCTGGAGGTGTGTTCATCAGCTCCCATAAGGATGAAGGTAGAGGGAAAAGAGGAAGACCCAGAAGTCCAGCAGGCTGCAGGGAGATAAAGCAGGATCCAGCCCACCAGCCAAATGGCAGATGGTGACAAGACGGGCAGAATCACTATCACAACAAAGCAAGTGACTTTTAAGAGACCAGAAAAAACAGTGGCTCTGGAGCCAGACTGCCCAGATTCAAACCCCGCCTCTCCTAAGTACTAGCTGTGTGACCACAGACAAGGTGTCTATGACTCAGGTTTCTTCTCTGTGGAAAGGACATAATAGGAGCACTATCTCTTGTGCTAGATGTGAACATTAAATGGGTTTATACATACAAATCATTTAGAACAGTGCCTGGCACAGAGTAAGAACACTATAAATGCTAGCAGTTAAGTGTTTTGAGGAAGAGATCCATATGATGTTGAAAGCTAATTTCCCCTAGAACATCCTCATGACATGTATGGAAATTGGTCCCCACACACGCCAGCATTAAATGGTAACACATGAGTGTGTGAACTAGTAAAAGTTAAAGGATTGTGTGTATCATTGGAATAAGTGTATATACTTATTGTCAATATGTAAATCAACCAACTTCTGAATCTACAGACCCTTTCACTCTTGAGTCCTTTGAACTGAAGGTGGGAAGCCCTCCTCCTTCCTCCCAACCCTCCTTCAAGGGAGGCTGGGTTTGCTCTCCCCTGTGACCTCCTGCCTGCTAAGCATCGTTCCTGAAGAGCCTCCCTGAGCCCTGTCCAGCCCTGTTGGGTCAGGTGGGGCAGACGGGAGCCAGTTCCTTGGGCTTGCTTCTCACTGCTCTCAGGAAATTATGGCTTCTCCTGCTGTGGGAGGAAATGCCAGTGCTCAAGCCTTGGTTCCTGGGGCCAATTGGGCCCTAAGAGTGCGGGGAAGTGAAGGTACCCAGCTCTGCAGCAACAACCACGCATCAGTCACCACAACGCGCTTTACTTTGTGCCCCTCAAATTCCCCTGATGTATAATTCTGGGAGGACTGGGGGAATACTTTTATATTCTTCTCCCTCCCAGGGAAGATAATATTTAGGGAAAATAAGAACAATTGATATTTTATTGTGCCTCTACTCACTGATGCATCTGTGTCTCAAATTCAGACTCCCAGGTGACCAGGCCACGTGATCCAAGGTTAGGCATCTTCCCTGTAAGCCACTACACGGTGGCTTTTCTCACAAAGGGATGGGGTAAAAACAGGAAATCTGAGCCCTCCCAGAAGACCCAGCAACCTATGAACATTTTAATTTTAAACTTAATTTATGACTAGGTAATGTGTTTACATATACTTACATAGTTTCATGTATTAAGAAGACAAAAAGACATACAGTGGAAAGGCTCTCTCTTACTCTTGAACCCCACCCTCTCTTCCTAGGAAGAAAGCAATGTTACCATTAAAAAAATTTTTTTTAATATTTATTCATTTTTGAGAGAGAGAGAGAGAGAGAGAGAGAGAGAGAGAGAGAGAGATAGAAAGCGGGGGAGGGGCAGAGAGAGAGGGAGACACAGAATCCGAAGCAGGCTTCAGGCTCTGAGCCGTCAGCACAGAGCCCGACGCGGGGCTTGAACTCACGAACCACGAGATCATGACCTGAGCCACAGTCGGACACTTAACCGACTAAGCCACCCAGGCACCCCATAATGTTACCGTTTTTTTAATGTTATCATTTTGTAATGTATCCTTTCAGAAATGTTTTATGTAAAGAAATACCTAAATAAAGAATACCTAGATTGTTTTTCCCCAGTCTTTTACTTTATTCAAAAGGGGGATCCTCTTACATGGGTACATAAAGAATATCCTCTTTTTTGTTGTTCGTTTCTACTCTTTTCTTTTTTATTAAAGTATGGGTGACACTCAACGTTCCATCGGTTTCAGGTATACAACATCGTGATTTCAGCAAGTCTATACACTATGCTCTGCTCACCATAAGTGTAGCCACCATCTGTCACCGTACAACGCTATTATAATACCATTGACTGTATTCCCTCTGCTGTACCTTTCATCCCCGTGACTTATTCCATCCTCATTTGTTTTTATGGCTTTACTCTATGATGTATCAAAAGGTACTTTATCCAATTTCCTATTAATAAACTTTCGTTGTCAGTGTTTCCCCATGCTGCAACAAAGAGGCTTATAAACAGGCACACAGCCCTTTAAGCTCCCACTGTCCCTTATACATATTCCTCAGTAATTCTTTTTTTTAAATTAAAAAAAAATTTTATTTATCTTTGAGAGAGAGAGAGAGAGAGACAGCAGGGGAGGGGCAGAGAGAGAGGGAGACACAGAATTGGAAGCAGGCTCCAGGCTCCCAGCTGTCAGCAGAGAGTCCAACTGTGGGGCTTGAACTCATGAACCGTGAGATCATCACCTGAGCTGAACGCTTAACTGACTGAACCACCCAGGCCCCCCTTCTCAGGAATTCTTAAGCAGGGGTTTGGGACACCTTAGAAGTCAACAGTGGACATAGAATTCAGGGAGATCAACTCCAGAACCCTGGAAAATTGGAAGGAAAAATAATTCCATCTTATTTGCACTAATAACCTCTAACTGAAACTAAACATTTCCCTCCATGGTGAATAAAGGCAACAGACTCATAGTACTTGTTAGTAATATCCATACCTCTCTCACATGATTGAAGGTATTTTGAAACATCATTTACGCTCATTCATACTTTGTCATTGTGGTAATAAAGGAAAACTGTTTCTCTACTCACAACCCTTATGACACCAAACATGTGGGCTTTTCCCCTCACATCAACCAATTTTCCAACAACCTGTACACAGACTCGGTGTCCTATAATTTTATTCAATTCTGATACTAACCACACGGAGTTGGTGTGAGATTTTACAAGTTTAAGGGCTCAGTGAGATTTTGCAAGTTTAAGGGCTCAGTCCCACAAGACTGCCCTCAAGTCAGATGCCAGTTACAGTCACAGGTCTCCAGGGGATCTACGCTTCTGTCCAACTTGGCTACAAAGTAGGGGGTTCCCACACCACCTTCCTCAGGTTGGGTAATTTGCTAGACAAAACTTGGAAATGACAACTCAAAGGTAATTGGCTGACAAAACTCTGAAACATTTACTTACATTTACCAGTTTATTACAAAGGATATTATAAAGATACAGATGAATAGCCAGGTTAAGAAGCACATAGGGCAAGGTCTGGAAGGGTCCCCAGCTCAGGAGCATCTGTCTCTGTGCAGTTGGGGTGTGCCATCCTCCAAGCACGGGGATGCGTTCACCAACGTCTGAACCCCACAGTATTGGGATTTTTAGGGAGACTTCATCACAGAGGCATGACTGATTATGAACTCAATCTCTAGCCCCTCTCACCTCTGTGGAGGATGGGGGATGAGACCAAAAGTTCCAAGCTTCTAATCATGGCTTGGTCTTTCTGGTGACCAGCCCTATCCTATCCAGGAGCCTACCAAATGCTGCTGTGAACATTGGTGTATACATAACTCTTTTGAGTCATTGCTTTCAATATTTCGGGGTATATACCCAGGAGTGTAATTGATGGATCATATAGTAATTCTATATTTAATTTTTGATTAATGTTTAATTTTGTATTTACGTTTATGCATGTAAAGGTTATTCTGAGAGGAGTAGCCTGGCCGAATCCCTCACACTTTAGTTTGCATGCCTGTCTTGGCCACTAGATGGAGAACTTCTTAACAAGGGCTGCCCTGCTCCTTCCTCCCCCTCGGTAACTCACTCCATGGTAGATAGTAAATGCATTCGGCTGCAACTGGGCGCCTTGCGTGCCAGCCACTGGCGGTGTGCAGGCGATACAAAGGTGAAGAAAGTACCCTAAAGGAACTCAGCCTGAAGGGAGAGTTACGCCTGAAGATGACTGATTTAAAGGTGCCCCAACTTCTGCCTGTGCCGCTTCCTAGATGTACGACCTGAGGCACGGTAACCTTCCTTGGCCCCAGCTTCCCTAACCATAAAATGATCTACGTCATCCAATCAACTTCCATTACGAAAATGCAGCGTAGCCTTTAATCACAGTGCCTGGCACGCGTTAGGCATGCAACAATTGTGTCCCGGTTACCTGCGGTAGCGAGATAAAGTGCTGTAGGCAAACCTGCCTAGAGGCTTCTGGTCGGTGCTTGTTTGGGGAGCGGTCAGGCGGCCCTCTCGCGCCCTGGACCCCTCCACGCTGGAAGCGGGAGAGCCCAGGGAGCACACCGAAGCCTGTCCCTCCGGCAGGCGCCGCTTCCCCGCTCCCCGGGACAGTCCTGCCTCCGCGAGCTGCGTCGCCGGCCGTGCGTTGCTGGCCGTCCCCTCGGTGCAACCTCGGGGATGCAGCTTCCCGAGAGCTGTGCTGTACGCGGCCGCGGCGGTTGGTCCTCCGCGCCGGCAGGCGGCACTAGGCCGGATTCGGCAGGGGGCTACGCCCCGACCGGGCTTCTCTCGGCGGCGGCGTACGGTCGTCCCGCTGTCCGCGGGGCGGGGACGCGGCGACGGTGGCGGCGGCTCCGTGTCGCCGGAGCCGAAGCGCGCAGGCCCGTCCTGGCGGTCGGGGGGCGGGTGGGGCGGGGGCGCCATGTGGTTCATGTACGTGCTGAGCTGGCTGTCGCTCTTCATCCAGGTGGCCTTCATCACGCTGGCCGTCGGTGAGAGTGCGCGACCCGGATCCGCGCGGGCTCCCGTCCGGCATCTGTGCTGGCCGGGGATCGCATCTCGAGGGTGGTCGCTTCACGGGGGCGCCGGAGCCACCCGGGGGACTTCTGTCCGGTGCTCCGGGCCCTCGCATCTCTCTCCTTCCTCGTCCCGTCAGGTCTTGCCCTCTCTTGCTGAACTCAGCAGCCCTCGGGACTGCGGATCCTTCCCGGTGTCACAAAATGCACCCCGGCACTGCCTGGGAGTGGCTAACTCCATTGCCCCTTGCCCGAGCTCGCGCACTGCCAGCCGCTGCAGGTCCCACCCTCGCGGGCCTACGGAGCTGAACTTTTCCAGGCTTATCGCCGCTCTTTCGCCTCCGGCCCTTTGTACTGCCTACTGTCTCGGAGTTTGACACGCTTTCTCTTTCTATCCGGCTGGTTCCTACTCTTGGTCCCAGCTGAGATGTCATCTCCTCAAGGAAGCTCTCCTTATGGGGTTTGGTGGTGCCCTCTGCTTTCTCGGAAGTAGGGCTTATCACACTGGGCTCATCTGATTCCTCTGCCTACTACCCACCTACCCACGCTGGGTCAAGGAAGGGACCTTGTCTGTCTTATTCTGTACTCTCATTACTCAGCCCGGCACCTGGCCCGTGCCGGGTGCCCACAGATATTATTGAATGAATGAATGAACTTGTCCTTTAGAACCAGAGGTTAGCATTGTGCTGAGGCGTCAAATACAGGCTTTCATTCAGTTTTATGAAGTCTCCTTAGTTGCTCTGACGGTTTTGCTTTGTCAGGGAAGGACACCACATGGGATGTTTGGTTTTTCCTTACGTGCTGGAGTTCATGAAGGGTCAGTGGGGACCAGCTGCAGAGAGAGGAACGACCAGGATGGTGAAGTGACTCTGGCTAATGTTCTCCCCGCTTGTTCCTCTTCTTAACCCCCTCAGCTGCCGGACTCTATTACCTGGCAGAACTGATAGAAGAATACACAGTGGCCACCAGCAGGATCATAAAATACATGATCTGGGTAAGTGGCAGATTTCCCAGGATTTCCCCTTTTGCCTCCAAAGGAGGAAGTGGGGAAAGTTTGGCATGGATAATGAGACCTGTGTCGCTGCTGTTTCCTGAGGGTGCCACCCCTATCCCCTCGACTTGCATCTGGGCTCCTGAGTGTGCTGTCTGGAACAGGTGTTCCCTCACCTCCTTCCCCAAGTGGCATTGCTTCACTCAGTTCCTTCAGGTGACAGCTGAGTGCCATCTCTGTTGACAGCACCACGGCCTGGCCTTTGCTTGGTTGTTTCCCATTGTCTGTAGCCCCTTGCTCTGCTCATGGCATTTAGAACTAAGAAGGACCTAAGGACAGTTTTGAGTACTTGAGTGAGAGTACTCATTGCCCTCTTTCTGACTGGGTCAAGTGGCTTGTCCTAAGAGAGGGAAGCCTGCCCAAGCCCTGCCCTCCGGAGCTTTCATGGAAGGCTTCTGTTCCTGAGGACACAATCCTTGCCATTGATGTCAAAGCTATCAGAGTGCCTGCTGCGCGGTCAGATTCCTGCCGGCTGCAGGAAGGGGCGGGGATGGGGCATATATTTGGACGGGAGAAGCCCAGTGCTGCTCAAGTCACCTGGTGTCAACAGCCACTCTGGGCACGGCTTGGGGTGGAGGGTTAGTAGTGGAGACAAGACCATAGCTCTCAGCTCTGGGTTCAGGGGCCTGGTTTGTGGGTGTTGCTATAGGAATTATAGCTTCATTCCGCCAACTGCCATTTGTTAAGTGCTGACAGCTATAAGTCTTTCAGAACAGTGTTTTTTCAAACTGCAGGTGTCATTCATTATTGGGTTGTGTAATCAATTCAGTAGGTCATGATCAGCATTTTAAGGAAAACAGAAAAGACTAGAATTGAAATTTGAACTTTGATCTGTAAACTGTTTTCTTTTCCTTTATGGTGGGTTGCTGTCAACTTTTTGAGAATGGCGTGAAAAGACGCTGCCCTTTGGGAGCTGAGAGACAAGTTGGGGAGGCCAGACCTGTGACTGTGAAACAGGAGGAGACTGAAGCATATGAACCTAGTGTTCCCCAGAGTGGGCTGGGGGTTAGTGAGACCAAGAAGGCTGCCTGGAAGAGGCTCCCTGCACTGTGTACCTCTGGTTGTTTCAGTTCTCCACGGCTGTGCTGATTGGCCTCTACGTTTTTGAACGCTTCCCCACCTTCATGATTGGCGTGGGCCTCTTCACCAACCTCGTCTACTTTGGCCTCCTCCAGACCTTCCCCTTCATCATGCTGACCTCGCCTAACTTCATCCTTTCGTGCGGTGAGAGGGGGCAGAGTTGGGGAGGCAGTTGAGGTGGTCGCATGTGCCCAGCTCAGTCAGGCGCACTGTGGGGATATAGAGAAAAGAGGCAAAACCACTGAGGTCCTCCAGGAGGCCAGGCTGATGGGGAACTTGGGGTGCTCACACTTGAGGAGCCTAGAGTGAACCTTGGCTCTAGTGACTAGAATTTGGGGGGATGGGGTGGTAGGGGTGGGCTACTCAGACAGGGAGGGCTTTCCCAGGGAGGTAAGTTTGAGAAGGGAGGAAAGGTGAGTTTGCTGCATAGTCATGGCTCCTAAGAAACCACTTAGCCAGGAAAAGCCCAGGGCCCCACCCTGGCAAGGCAGGTAGCTCGCCAGCTAGTCGTCTGCCCCGAAGTCTTAATACAAGGGTCTGTGGGTCCCCCTGCAGGCACCTGCCTTGGGGTAGACAGATGTGTTTGGAGGACCCTGACTTTTCTGTTTTTGACCTGGCACTACTTTCTGGTCCTGAGAGTCATTTCTCCTCTCTGGCCTTAGCTTCTCAATCTGTTTAAAGATGCTGGACTCCAGTGACACACGGTAGGCGATTATAGATATTCCCGGAAAAGATTCCGGGAAGTGTTTGGTTACCAGGATTGCCTTTTCTCCCATTAAACATTACTGGTCATCTAGCCTTTGGTCAGGATATGAGATGTAATTGGGGGTTTCTTAGAGCCACTTTACTATTTCTGTGGGATAATCTGGAAAGAGAATGTTATCCACAAGGAGGGCATAGCATTGAAGCAAGGACTGGCCTCTTCCCTGAGCACCTTGGTTTGATTCCACCAGAGGATGTGTTCAGTGGAGGTTGGTGTGGGGAGTCTGGAGACCAGACCCCTCCTGCATCTTCCCAGGGGATAGAACCCTCCCCATCCCCCCACAGCAGCAGGCCCTCTTGGCTTCCCTTTGTCATTCCCCTGACCTGCCCTTTAGATGCCCGAGAGAGTTCGTCTGAAGATGTGTGGGCATTAGGCACCATCTGTCTTCCAGTTTCGCCTCATTTCTAGAGTATGGCTAGGTATGGTGGAGCTCTCCCTAAGAAAGGGAGACACCAGAGAGGAGGAAAGAGAAGCAAGACATGGCACTGGACTGTGAGGTGTTTGTGCGGGGCGTTCAGTTTGAGGCTGCGCTTTGTTCTGGTGCCCGCCCTTCACCTCACTGTGAGAACAGGCAGGGATGCCTGTCTCTGAGCAGCCCGTCCCCGGGATCTACACGTCACCTCTCCCTCCATGAATGTGGGTGTACACTAAGGAGGTGGGTGTCAGTCCAGAACATACTAGTTTAGACCAGGGAGCCCTACCCTGGGACAGAATGAGGAAGGGCCCCTTCCCCCAGAATCTGGAGGATCCATAAAAGTGTGCCTAGCAAACTGTGCCCTTTTATTCCTGAGGAGAGAGAGCCTTTTTATTTGAGGCCCTCTCCCTGCTGCCCAGTTCAGAGTAGAATCTGTTGGCAGTATGTTTGGTACCTGCACACCCATGATTTCCTGCACCCACACCCATGGGAGAGCACTCTTCAGGACTCACGTCCACTTAAAACCAGGTTGATTGTCACAGTGCTTTGAATTATGTAACATTAAAGTCTCATTTTTAAACCATTCAAAGAGCTTTCTTAATGCCTTCTAATTTTGCTCATAAATGCCTTCTGCAGTGGGCAGGCAGGAGCTAATGCTCCCATTTTAACAGATGGAAAACTGAGTTCTGGAGGGTGGTGTGCTTGGCTTATAGCCATACTGTGAGATGGGTGTAAAATCAGGACTGAGACTCAGGGCTCCCCACTCCCAGGGGCCTTTTGAAGGTTAAAAGTCTAGCTTTATGTTATTCTCCCCAAACTGACTGACTCTTCATTCCCTCAACAGGGCTAGTGGTGGTGAATCACTACCTAGCGTTTCAGTTTTTTGCAGAGGAATATTATCCTTTCTCAGAGGTAAGAAGTGTTCAGTACGTCGAACTATTAGCAGGGCCAGGGGAAGTAAAGGGGACTTGCATTATTTGCTTTGTGAACTTAGCTATGATTTGAAACAGTCTATTTAGGGATAACACATTTAAAAAAAAATAGTACTGATGATTTTAGAAAGCAGTGTGGATGAGGAGCAGGCAACCCTTTGGCAGAGGTGGGGAGGACACTGTTCTCCCACGGGAAGCCCTTTGGTTCTCCCAGGATCACCTGAGGTCAGGATGGGGCAGGGGGGTGGCCTTGTCTGATGCACATCTCATGGGGCTGGGCAGGTTGCGGTCCTGAAGCCCGGCTCCTCCCAGTGGCCCACCAAGCCTTTCTCCTCTCTGGGTCCCTCCACACCCTGCTGCTGCAGTTCAGACCCTTGGGAAGAACAGGGTCACTGTTTGGGGGAATATGGGTCAGCCATGGTTTTGCCTTCCATCTGCCTCCTTTAGTTCAGAGGAATTGCTTGTCCTAGTGACCAGGATTTGGGGATTGTGGTCACACTCAGCCATCCTCAGCCTTCACCTTTCCCCACTGAATTATCTCCGTGTCTGAGGTTGTCTTGTCTCTGCTTCCTGGGCCCTGGCCTCCTTCAGAGATCAGATATGGGGCCTTCTGTGCACCCTTGAGCGCCTCTGTAAGATACACGGTGACCATGTCCGGCCCACCCTTGGCACCTACGGGGCACCCTCTTTTCAGTGTCTCTTGTTGCCAGGTCCTGGCCTATTTCACTTTCTGTCTGTGGATAATCCCGTTTGCGTTCTTTGTGTCGCTGTCGGCTGGGGAAAACATCCTGCCCTCCACCATGCAGCCAGGAGGTGAGAAGGGGTTTGTCAGGGGTCATGGTGGGATGACACCAGGAAGACCTGGATCTACACGGGGAGCCAGAGCCCAGCCCTGTGAGGGAGACACTTGGGCTCCAGGTGGGGAGAGCCGTGTTCACATTTAGACACACACACTCATCTCCCTGCCTATGTCTCCACAGATGACGTGGTCTCCAATTACTTCACCAAAGGCAAGCGGGGCAAACGCTTAGGGATCCTGGTTGTCTTCTCCTTCATCAAAGAGGCCATTCTACCCAGTCGTCAGAAGATATACTGAACCCCTTGGGGAGGGGATGTGGGAGCAAGATCAGGAGAGTCAGGCCCCTGGGCCTCTGCACTAGGTGGGGGCCGTGAGCCTGGAAGGCACCTTCCCCCAGCCCTGGCCCTCGTTCCCTTGACTCTCCCTGAAGCCCTCGTCCCCACCTTCCTCGAGGGGCTCAGCTTGGCTCAGATCTGACGTTGCTAGAGGGCGTGACCTCAGAGGGCACCGGGGGGATGGCAGAGCCTGCTTAGCCAGGAGGCCATGGTCCACCTGGTTATGCGGAAGCTGAGCTCCCTGTGACCCTCCTGCCGGCTTCTGTGGTGGGCCAGGAGGTTCTGGCTCAGCCTGGGCAGGCGGGGCAGGGGCTGTGAAGCTGGAGAGCAAATAGGGATAAGTTCTCTGGGCAGATGGCCGTGGGGAGGGGCCATGGCTTGGCACTTCCAAGAGAAATCGTTTTTGCTGTTGAACTGTGATTTCTGTCCAAGTGCTGATTCCCATTTGAATAAAGATTCTAGGTGGCACTGTTTGCCTTAATACCCTGAAAGTTCATCTCCCTTTCTTCCTATTGCTCTTCTGCCCTGGACTGGACGGGCTTTTCTGTTCCAGTGGCTCCTTTTCTGGGTTTGGGTCTTGCCCTCTCGAAGCGACTGCTGTCATGGCCTTTTGTGGGAAATGAGCAGCGATGAGGAGCTGAGGAGCTGAGCCAGATCAGGGGAGTTGGGGTGGAGGCGGCCTTTCTCATGCCCCCTCCCTTTTCATCCATCTCTTCTTTACCTGCGGCTCCACGGCTGTCACAACTGGGGACAGAGAGGCACAGTTTGGGACTGGGTTGGATTTTCAGAATATCTGCAATATCCTACTTGCAAGTCTTCCCCTGGGGAAAAGGAGTGGTTTCTGGCCGAATTCTGTCTCAGGCCTGAGGAGAAACAAAATAGAAATTGGCTTCCAGGCAGCCTGGGTTACAGCCTAATTTTTAAGAACTGGGACTGAGGGGAGAAATGGTTTGTCACTCTAAGAGCACACGAGGGCTGGCCCTCTCTGCTGTGTGCTCTTGGCTCCTGAGGAGATGACCTCAGTCTTGCAAGAAGGCAGGCCAGATCCTGGCACAGACCAGCATATGCTGACTTTGCACTCCAGCTACAGTGCCTTGCAAGTACTCAGCCGTACACGTTGGCGTGCAGCCCCCACGAGAGCCGTTCCTAGCCACGTCCTCTACCTCAGAGCGAGGCTGGCGGGTGCGGAGATGGACAGTGCACCTGTGGTACCTTTAAGCCGGGGAAGGCGTCTGTGCTTGAAATTTTCTATATCCTGCCTCAAGTCCCACCACAGCCCCGCATCTCCTGACGTTAGTGTTTCCTGTTCTCTTAAAAATACCAGCCTGTCCCTTTCCCTGAGAGGAGTAGCACATTTTGGACTTTTCTTGGTGGGGAGGAGATGGCCGGGCCTTTTTATCCTATGCAGACAAGGGAGGACAAGGTGGAAGACGCAGGAGGCCGATACCAACTTCACTGTGGGTCAGCAGCTGGCCCTGCTCTCCCTTGCCATCCACTTCTTTGTTCCTCACCATGATGATATGGCTTCTCGCCTGGGGGTCGCCGGTGGCTTTGTGCTAAGTCCTCTCATATCCTACTGGATCTCTGCAGCATCTGACAGGGCTGACCACCTCCAGCTCCTTGAGTTGCACTTTACTGGCACTCCTCTGGCTGGTTTTCCTCCTACCTCTGGCTCTCCCTTTCAGTTTCCTGCACAGACCTCTCCATTTGCCCCCCACACATGGGGTTTCTCAGGGTTCTGTTGTGGGCTCCCTGGAGGAGCCCATCCATGCTGATGGCTTCAAGGACTCTTTGCCAAGGAATTGAGAGTTGACCTCCAGCCCCGATGTCCCTCCTGGTCTTCTGAACTACATAGTTCTGCCTTTGGGTGCACAGACAACTCTCATGGGCCAGAGGGCACTTGTTGCTGTCCTCTGTAAACCTGCCTCTTTTGGGTACCTGCTGTGGCCCCAAGACCTCTCAGGAGCCAGACCAGAAACCGGCTTTCTAGCCCTGCTTTCTTTTTCGGCCCCTCCCCACCCCCATCCAGTCTCTAAAAACTGTTAAATTTACTTTCTTAACATCTCTTGATTCAAGCCACTGCCACTGTCATCAACTTATACCTGGATTATTGTGACAGCCTCCTTCTGCTTCTCTGTCCCACAGCCAGAGTTGTCTTTAAAATGTATAGTTGATCAAGTCACTCCCTGGCCTACAACCTTTCATGGCTCCCTACTGCTCTCAGGATAAAGTCCAGACCCCTTAGCATGGCTTGTGAGACTTGTGATATCTGGTTACTGCTCGCCTCTGGTCTCATCACTTGCCACCTTGCACCATGTGCTCCAGCCTCCTGTATTCAGAGATGCCACTTTGATTCCCCTTTCTTCTGCTCACCTGGGTACCTTCTCAACTTAGGTTTCATTACTTCTGAGCTCTGTCCCCTCTCCTCCCCCCCCAGCACACCACACAATTCACTCTAGGCTTACTTGCCTGCTTACTGGTCTATTTCCCCACTAGACTGTAAGCTCCTTGAGGGCAGGGACTGTCCTTCAGTTTTTGTATCAACAGTGCCTGGCTTGGTGCCTGGTACATAGAAAGCACTCAATAAATGTTTGTTTAATGAATGATTTGTAGTGATGTGTACAGGGGATAGCAGGGGACCCAGGATAGCTACCTGGAGGAAGTGCAAGTGCTTCTATAGTCTCGAACTGAAGCCACATGTCCTCCCTCCTTTCCCCCGAGATATGCTGCTTGTGCCTCCCTGATCTACAGAAACCTTGAAGGACTTAATCTGAACAGGAGGCAGAATTTTCCAGCGGTACCTCATCCTGGAAGCCTTGTTCCTGGTGGGCTGAGAGGGAGGGGAGGTATTGGGGACACCCAAGTGTCACTTTTACAATGCTAGGGCCCAGGATAGAGACTGATACCCACTCTGAGGCCTTTGCCCTAACTTAAATCTCCTGGGGGGGGGGGGGAGGGGGTCCAAGAAATTTCTTTGTGGAGAAGGGAGACCTGGGATATAGGCTTTTGTTGAGAGAAGCTCAGATCTTTGTGCTGGAGAGTGGGAAGCCTGTGGGCACTTTTCTCCCTGTCCTCCGTCCACACCATGAATCACATCTCAGCCTCCGTTGGGCTGCCTCAGGTAGAGAGCCTACCAAAATAAGTTTATGGGGGACTTTTCAGGTAGTGTCGAGTGGGGAGCCTTTGATGGGCTTGCACAGCTGCCAGGAAGGCTTCATCAAATGTCTCGCGCAGGTTCATGGCCAGAGCGTCAGTCCAGAAGTTGTTATCACCCAAGTGCCACTTCTGGGGCACATCCTTCATGCTGACAGAGCAAAAGCCCTGGGGCACTTTCATCCTGTATGGCCGCACCGAAGGGTACAGCTCTTGGACTATCACCTCGAAAGGCAGCTGGGGCACAGGTGCCACCTGGTTGCCGGCCACTGTGCACAGTTTGGCACTACCGTGCCTGTCGGACATCACCTTGAGGAAGCTGCGGAAGTCATGCTCTGAGCTGGGGTCTGGATGCACACCCAGGCGGATGCCCTGCGTGTAGCCGATCTGGGTGGTGGGTGATCTGGCAGGATTGTTGCTAACATTCCATGACTTGGGCCGCCTGACCATGGGCTGCATGTAGATGGGCGTGTGTGTCCTCAAGGGCTGCAGCTTGGGCCGCAGTGTCTCTCGCAGGCGCGCCTCTGGGGAGGGGTAGAAGCTCTTGGGAGGCCTCAGTCCCTGGTACTTGGTGGCCTTGGAGAGGGCCATAGCCTGGCGTGGGTTACAAGGCTCTCGCTTGGCGGTCCGGATCAGGGATTGGCCTCGGCGCAGCTGCTTGCAGTGGAGCCACTTCTTGAAATTAGCTTCTCTCAGAATTTGGTGCTCTTTCTGCAACATCAGAGGGTACAAGATAGTTGTGGAGGGCTACCCCCTCCCCGCTTCTGTGGAAGGGGGCCCTGTGGCTATAGCCCTCGAAAACCTCAGGTGTCATTGGCCACCCATCATACAGTGCTGCCCCAGGGGAAACCTAAGTCTGATGGGAGGAACTCCTGCCTTATGGGAGCCCTTGTTCTGACAGGGAGACAACTATTACCCTATGGGAGCCCCTGGGCTGATGGGGCAGATAGACCCTCTCCCATAGAGGAAACCTCCAATCTGACACAGCCTCTGCCCTAGGTCTCCAGCGTGAGTGGGAGATACAGTCCCTGCCCTATGGGGAGCCTCAAGTCGCATGGGGGAGACAAGACTCCACCCCCAAAGAAGCCCCCAGTCTGGTAGTGGAGATATGTCCTGCCCTAAGAGAACCTCTGGTTTGATGGGGGGAAAGGCAAATCCTTGACTCTGGAAGGAGAAAGAAAGGTTTGGAAGGTCTGGAACCAGGGGAGTTGATCTGGGCAGGCTTCTTGAAGTGGTAGGCCTTGTATGTCAGGGTATATAGTTGGCTGGCTCTTTGCACCAGGTGGTGATGACTCAGCCTACCTCTCTGTTTCTGCCTCTACTAGAACTGAACCTTCAACTTGTCACAGAACTGCCCCCTTTCCACACCCTTGTTTTGGTGTCTCACTTCCCAGATTGTTGCTAAGCAATCAAGTGGTATGGAGATTGACCCAGCTTGGGAGATAGGCTCTGATTAGGCTAAGCCAATCATAATAATTCCATCAGCCTTGCCCCAGACCCAGGTCAGCCAGCACATGGCTTTCCTTTACCTCTACGGATTGGAGCAAGAATGGACATATGATCCAATGAGGCCAGTAAGAGATAAGGGGAGAGCTGCAAGGGGCTTCTGGGAAAGTTTAGAGTCATGGGAATGGATGAGCTTTGCCTCCTCTGGGCACATGGGACTGGGTGACACTAACAACAGAAGAGGGTAGGGTTGAGAAAGCTGGAGAAAAATGCAGCTGGAACCAAGCTGGAGTACTGGATTTTGCCAGGCCTGATGCCCTCCCCACTTATGGATTCACTTAGGATTCCCAGGATCTTCTTTTTGGTTTTTTGGATTCGCATCCTATATAATGACACCTGCTTAAAATCCTTTAGCTACTTCCCCATTCTTCCCCAGCCCAGGTCCATGATAGATCTGAGCCCCTGCCAAGTCTCTAGTTTGTCAGTCTCCAACTCACATCTGATCCCCTACTCTCAGCATATACCACATTCTCCTGTACCTCTAGGCCTGTCCACAGGGCTGTCTGTTCCTTCTGTTTGGTTACCCCTTCCCTTCTTCTTATGGCCAACTGCTGCCCATCTTTAAAGATCCTCTTAAGCATTATCTCTCTGGCATCTTCCTGGACCCTTCCTCTTCTGTGGGAATATAACCCACCTCCTTTACTAGACCCTAAGCTTCTTGAGTGAGGGGACCACATCTCATTTTTCTTTGGTGCCTCAGGGTCCAGCAGGTTCCTAGCACAGAGTACAGTGTCTGTTGGAAAGGATGCATATTTTTAAGATTTTATTTTTAGGTAATCTCTACAATCAATGTGGGGC
Organism: Prionailurus viverrinus; assembly: GCF_022837055.1. NCBI lineage: Eukaryota > Metazoa > Chordata > Mammalia > Carnivora > Felidae > Prionailurus > Prionailurus viverrinus. The sequence continues at coordinate 88,312,222 of NC_062563.1, read as the reverse complement.
TTGAATTCACAACCCTGATATCAAGAGTCACATGCTCCACGGATTGAGCCAGCCAGGTGCCCCAAAGGATGGGTCTATTTAACCAATGTGAATCCCAGTATACGCAGGGAATGGGTCTCATTAGAGATTTTCCTCCTAATCCAGAAGGAGGCAATGCACTAGGGAGGGGTGCCATAAATTCTTGCTAATTTAAGCTGTATTTGCTTTCTAACACAAAACAAGACTTTTGACGTAAAGGAGTGGCTTTTAAGGGTGGAATTTCAGAGGATGGGGAGAGGGAGGCTTTTTCTGGGTGGGATTGCTACCAGCCACTCTTCTAAATAACTGTGCATGTGAGTGCACTTGTCCTCTGCTCACATGCTTGGATAGCTGCTGGGAACCCCTGTCCACCCCTCCCGCTTACTTGATACTCAGTCAGGTAGTCCTGTTCCATGAGGGCCAGCTGGTCCTTGAGCGTCTTCAATTTCCCCATCTCACAAGCAAAGTCCTTCTTGTCCCGTTTCCACATGGCATCCTTCAAGAACCTGGTGCCAAGGTAGGGGTGTGTGTCATCCTTCTGATGACTGAGCTTTAGCCAAGGCTGGGAAGACTGGCTGCTGAAGGCCTGATATGGGTGAGAGGAGCCACCAGAGACACATTCCTCCACTGCTCAAGGCCCCTCTGACTAACTACTGTCATTTGAGGTGAGAGAGGAAAGTGACTGATGGTCTGATCACCACCCTCCTGCTGAGGACCCAGGGCCTCTGGGAAAGGAAGGGTAATGCTAAACCCAATGGAGTGAGGCCCTGCGGAAAGCCCTGGGAATAATATCCTGGGCAGGAGTCTCCTCAGCAGACTTCTCTCCCAGCCCGGACCCCCCTCTCAAAAGTTCTTAGGTGAGGGCCCCAGGGGAAGGGCGGCAGGCTGTGGGTGGTTCTCACTCTCTCACCTGGCACAGTCGCGGTGATTCCATATTTTGCAGTAGTCGATGGGTTTGCAGCCCATGGCATCTCGGGCATGGACATCGGCCCCATTTTGCACCAGGACCTTCACACATTTCAGCAGGCCCTGGCAGGCCGCCAGGTGGAGGGGTGTGGAGCCATTGCACGTCTGACTATAGAGGGCCCCACCAGGGGGGAAGAGGGCAGAGAGGAGGGACAAAGGGCATCTGCCCATCAGAGAGGTGGGCAAACTGGCTTCCAGACTTGCTCTGCCACCAGCCCACTGGGTGACTCTGGCACATCCCTTCTCCTCTCTAAGCTTCAGTTTCCTCCACTGTGGAAGGAGGGTTTGGACTAAGTGAATGATAAAAGTCTGATTATACGGAAATGCAACTGTTAAGAACTGCTGGAAGAAGAGCTGGGTTGGCTGGAGCTTAGAAGCACTAACCTTACTGGTTCATATGTCAGTCAGCCCTCCTGTACCTACCCCTGCCTGGCCATAACGCACAAGGCCTGAATGACCTGAGCCCTGCCTCCACCTCAGCCTCATCTTCTGACCTTGCCCCACTCTTTGCCAACATGTGATCTTTGCGCATCATATTCCCTCTGCCTGGGACACTTTTCCCTGGTTCTTTGCATGGCTGGCTTGCTCCCAGTTTTCAGGCTGCAATTTAAATGTCATGTCCTTAGAGGTGACTTCCCCTTCCAAGATGGATCCTCTCCCTGCCTCTTTTACTCACCACCTCATCACCCTGTTTATTTCTTGTAACCACTCACTACATTGTCATTTTGATCATTTATTAGTTAACTTCCTGTCTGCTCCTGCACTAGTATATCAGCTTCATAAGAGCAGGGACCGTTTCTATGTCTTCACTACTCTATTCCTCAACTCTGGCTTGGCGCTCTGTGTATATGAATGAGTGCAGTCCCTCATATGCCATCCATGCCCTTTTCATGTACTTCCTCCATTATCACAATAGTCTCATGTCATCCTCTCAAATTTCAGTTGAAAACACTGAGGAAATAGTTCCCAAACTTTGCTGCAAATTAGAAATACTTGGGGATATTTTAGGCTTTCCAAGGCCCAGACCACACCCCATACCAATTTCAACCTTTGATTGAAACCACAGGCACTGGTATTTGTGAAGCTCCACAGGTGACTCTAGTGTACTGACAAGCTGGGGAACCAGAGCACTGAGGCTAAGGGTCGAGTGGCTTCCCTGAGGTCTTTCCATTTGCTAGCAGATGGCAAAGCTGGGATGTGAACTAGGCCTGTCCTCTCCCAGAGCCTGATCTCCTTACCACACTATGTGGGCTCGTTGGCTGCATTATGTGGGACCCAATCCTTGTCACCCCATAGCCCTCTCCCTGTCCTGCATGGATCTGCCTACCTGGAAGTGGGGTTCCTATCTGCCCACGCTCCAAGACACTTTCTGGACACAGGCTGGACTCACATGTTAAGGGCCGCCCCTTGCTTAAGCAGGTAGTGAATGCAGGGGAGGATCATGGTCTTGTTGTCCTTGTGGATGGCCAGGTGCAGGGGTGTCTGGCCATTGTTGGTGGTCAGGTCCACGGGAAACTTGTACTCCTCTACCAAGACCTTCAGGCATGCAAGCTTGCCACTCTGGGCTGCGAAGTGGATGGCAGTGAAACCCTGTGGAGACCAGAGGAGGGCAGGAGAAGCCTGAGCAGGGCTCACGACTAACCTAGAGAGCAATTCCTTAGGATTACCCATCCCTCTTCCCTGACCCCCAGGGATCCCTTGCTCACACTCCTTTCCCACCCCCCAGCCCCGTATGTGCGCACCCTTGCTGGCTGCCCCCAAATGGCTCTCCCACAGTAGCAAAGTGAATTAGGACAATCTACACAGAAAAGGACATCTGCGGATGCTGCATAGGCACATCTTTGCCAGGGAACAAGTATGTCAGGAGATTTTTGTGAGTGCAGAGGACTTCAGGTCTTGCCCCCAAGCTCCAAGGCCTCACCTTGTCATCTGCCGGGATTTCCTCACGGTGCCGACTCAGACAGAACCGCAACCATTCCAGGTTGCCCAGCGCCGCCGCGTACAACTCGTAGTAGCTCCCTATGGCCCTCTTGTCCCACTCATCCGGGTTAGAGTTGTAGCGCAAGTGGAGGGTTGGAAGCGAGGAGGTGAGTGAGAAAGCGGAGTCCCGGTCTGGGCCGGAAGCCCTGCAGAGGGGACGTGCGTGACGGCGAGGGCTGTCACTGAGCACCGGGGTGTTTCTGGAGGCCAGGCCAGGGTTCGCTAGTCAGCAGGGCAATGAGGAAGCCACTGTCCCCGGGCACCTCTCCGGAGGCAAGCCCGGACCCCAGCCCGGCTCTCGGGCTCCTCGGGCTCCTGCACAAGGCCCCCACCGCAACTGGGCCCTGCCCCTCCTGGGAGGCCCTGCAGCCCGGGACCACCTCATCCCCGGCTCACCTGGGCTGCTTGGGCGACGAACCACCCCAGGAGACCTTGTGGGAGAATTTCTCCGCTGGCGGCATGGCGACACTTGTTTGCGGGGACTGCCCCCGCCCGCGCCACCCTCCCGAGGGTGTTCGAACTTGCGCTCTGGGCAGCGCCGCTCCTCCGAGGAGCCGCGCCACCTCGCGGCTTAGTAACCGCCGGCTCCCGGGCGGCGAAGACCCGTTAGCGTTCCTGGCTATCTCGGCCGGGCAGGCCGTCTTCAGGAGATCCTGCCGAGGGATCCCCGCCGCCCTGCGCGCCTTGGAAACAGCATCAACCACACACAAACCAAAAGACACAGAGGTTTTTTTTCTGATTATAAAATTAATAAGTGCTGATTGTAAAAACAGAGAAAAAGATGACGAGAAAATCAGAATCCAACCACCCACAGAAACCACAGTCTGTTACGATACGTATGTACATATCATATAGATATTTTTTTGGACTTCTTTTAGTTTAGCGTTTTATCATGAACTGGCCCCCACTTGATGCCACGTACTAAACGTACATTATGACGCAACCGCAACACAGCATCATAATGGACATGCTATCATTTCACGTGTGCGTTGGGAAACAAAATGATTCATCTTGGTTGTTTCCTTAGGATGGATTCCTGGAAGTAGAATTACTGGGTAAAAAGGAATGAACATTCTTAAAGGGTTGGTATGTGTTTCCAAACTGCCCGCCGGCAAGGTTTCATATTCATTTACACTTCATTTTTTTTTTAATGTTTATTTGTTTTTGAGAGGGAGAGCGCACGCGTACATGAGCATGAGCAGGGGAGGGGCAGAGGGAGAGGGAGACACAGAATCTGAAGCAGGCTCCAGGCTCCAAGCTGTCAGCACAGAGTCGGACCCAGGCTGGAACCCACACCAGCCCCCATGCAAGAGACCTGAGCCGAGATCACTTAACCAACTGAGACTCGCAGGCCCCCCTTCATTTATACTTCTACCTGCAGTCAAGCAGGTTCACTGCACATCACCTGTGTGACTTTGGATGAGTTACTTGACCTCTGTGTCTTAGTTTCTGCACTGGCAAAATGGGAATAATACTACCTACCAAACAAGGAGGGAGGGAATTGGAGCAGTGAGACTGGGCCAGCTATCTATGAATTTGCTATTATTAAAAGCAAATACTTGAACCATCATCACCAGCACTGAATAGTATGACTTTAAATAAACATTTGTTAATTTGGTAGTGGGAATGTTCTTATTTGACTTCCTGATTACTACCAAGAGTTAAATAATCATCAGTGTTTTTCTCTTCTGGGAATCATCTGTTTATTCACATTGTTCTTTGAGGGTCCTAAAAGTGTTTCTTACTGATTTGTAAAACCTATTAACATAGTAACCCTTTATACATATTTTGCTGTCAATGTTTTCCTCAGTTTGCCTTTTTAAGTTTTTACAGTACATGGCAGTCAGGCCATCAGTGTTGCTTGAGTCACTGTTGAGTGTTACTGAACCATATCCACATTCCATCCCTTCTCAGGGGGGAATGACCCCAAGCTTATCAGAGGTTTACTGAGGCCCAGGGTCAAATGTAGATATACCCGACCATACCACCCACTTCTGACTACCTTCTCCCCTCTGTGCCACATCATTCCTGGTATTTCCCCCAGAGAAATCTAAGAAGGGGGGCGCAGTTTCTCCCAAGACCACAGAGACCTACAGGGAGGGACAAAAATGCAGATTCTCCACCCTGAAGCAGCTCTCCCTCATTCCAGGGAAACCTCTTCTGGTAGCCCACTTGCCTTCCCAACCCCAGTGGTCCAAAGGCGTCAGCACCCCTCCTATGCACCTTAAAAGCCAGCAAATTCTACTGGATACCTTCCCCAGGTGCGGCCTTAACAACTGGCTTCTAATGAACAAATTAAGATAAAGTGACAATGCGTTGCAGGGACAAAGCTTGAGGAGGTCCTGGCAGTTGGGGGATTCTGTGGGCTGTTGTTTCTGGGGTGCTAGGATCCTAAGAATGACAGCAAGCCCTATGTATGTGTTGGGGTTAGAGAGTGTGTCAACCTTAATTATCCTTCCTTGGGTTATCTTGCAGTCTCTATACCAGTGGTTGCCATCTGGCTGTACCTGGGGTTAAAATACTGATGCAGAGGACTTCTGCCTACAGATTCGTATTAATTGATCTGGTTGGAGCCTGGGCCTTGGTATTTTGCAAAGTTCTCTAGGTGATTCTCAAGTGCTTGATACAGGCTTAACAACCTTTTGTTCTTGCCCAGTGCAGGGACTCCAGGCAGAGGGATGAAGCGTGGGAGTGGGCGGGGTGCGGACCGTGAGCGCTCAAGCGGTTGGTTGGGTGTGTGGAACTCGAGGCGTGCGTAGAACGGGTGTAGCAGGGGTCCCAGGACACAGTCTGAGGTCTGACTGTGGGCAGGGCTAGAGCGCTGTGTCTGACGCGGGGTCCTGCGGCGCCCCCTCGCGGGAGTAGAACTCATCCAACACGCTCTGAGGGATGCGCTTCAGCATCTCCTTGGGGAAGATGCGCAACAGCTTCCAGCCCAGGTCCAAGGACTCAAACACGGAGCGGTTCTCGTAGGGACCTAGGGACAGAGTAGGAGTGTGTGCATGTGCGTGTGTGCGTGCATACGTAGCCAGGTAAGGGAGTTACTGCCTGACCACCCCCAATGCGCCTCACCCTGGTTGATGAAGTTCTTCTCGAACTTCTGCAGGAATTCCAGGTAGAGCAGGTCCTCGGAAGTGAGCGCCTCCTCCCCCACCACCGCCTTCATGGCCTGCACATCCTTCCCGATGGCATAGCAAGCATACTGGGTGAAGGGGGGAGAGACGGTCCATCGGTCACCGCAGGCATATCACAGAAGTCCAATGCCCCCAATTTGGCTGTGTGGGGACTCCAAAGGGGGAGGGATTTTGCCAGAGAAAAGCTCGTGGTCTGGGTACCGGCACAAACCTCCAGCTTCTGAAACTAACTTACCCGCCAGTCCCTGGGCCCTCTCCTTCTTACCAGTTGGTTGGAGACATCTCCATGGTCCTTTCTCGTCATGCCCTCCCCAATGGCGGACTTCATTAGCCTCGACAGGGAAGGGAGCACATTGATGGGGGGATAGATCTGGGGGAGCAAAAGAAGCGAGTGGCAGAAGGCAGGGTCCAAACTTTCCTTTCCTTCCTACCCCTACTTGTCTCTCCTCCCCCTGAGAATCTTAAGAGACTGATCCTCACTCATCTGACAGAGAGGCGGGCTGCTCATACCCTGCCCTCCTTTGTGGCCCACAGATTCTAGGGCTTGGGATGCGGGTGTCTATAGGTGTGCTCCTGGACAGGAGAGTGGAAGGTGGAGATGACATGACATTAGGTAATGAAAGTCACTACTTAAAAACTTTTGGTTATTTGGACAAAAACCAGGTTAAAGCTTCCTAGTTAATAGCTGCAAAGAAGGAAACTACTAAGCAAAGAGGAAAAAGTCACAGGGGTTGTCTTTAACCTCAGATGGGACAGACACATTGTCTCACCTGTTAGCACATTATTCACCATCTACTTGTGTCAGTTACCCATTGTTTTGTTCACCAAAGCAAATTACCGGAAAGGAAAGAGAAGTGGTATTCATTTAGTATCTACTATCTGCTGGATGCTTTCTACATGCCGCCACGCACTCCACTGTGTGATAAATACTATTATTTCTATTTTATAGGTAAGGAAACCTAGGATCAGAAATATTATTTTCTCAAGGTTCCAGTCAGGTAGCCTGGATTCTAGCCAGACTTGTCTTGTGTCTGTGAACCACACAGTCTTCCCGGGTCATCTCCTTTTTGGAGTTAGCCTTGCCTGGCCCCTCCTAATTCACAGAGAAATCAAGCACGGCAGGTGATGGGGCATCAGACAGCCAGTGTCTCTGGGGGTGGTGAGGAGAGCACTAGGTGGGTAAGGAGGGGACAGTACCTGTCTGTTATGAAGCTGTCTATCCACGTAGATCTGTCCCTCTGTGATGAAGCCCGTCAGGTCTGGGATTGGGTGGGTGATATCTGCAAAGAAATGCACTGGTCTCAGTGTAGACACGGCCCACATCTCCACCCAATCAGGGCCACGTGGGTTCTATTCCTCTCATGGGAGTGATGGGGTATGTGGAGGCGAGGAAAAGACAGTGAGCTCCTTGATGGATGAACAGAGCTACTGCACATCTATGCAAAAAACCATGAGCCCTTTAAGCATCCCAGTGGGAAAGGAGGGCAGTAGGGCTGCAGAGGGTATTGGGCAGTGAAGAGGCTCACCATCATTGGGCATGGTGAGGATGGGGATCTGAGTGATGGATCCTCCCCGGCCCTCCACACGGCCTGCCCGCTCATAGATGGTGGCCAGGTCTGTGTACATGTATCCTGGGAAACCTCGGCGCCCGGGCACCTCCTCTCTGGCAGCGGAGACCTGCGATACCAGTGTCACTGGGGTAAGGAAGGGGGCAAGAGGCTAATACAAGGAAGGGCGAGTGGGAGGTTCAGTGACTATGAGAAATGGAATAGGGGCAGGCCTGGGTGGGAGAGCTTTGGGGTGTAGGGACCAGGGAGAGGCAGGTGTGACCCTGACACCCTTCACCAGCTGCCTCACCTCCCGCAAGGCCTCTGCGTAGGAACTCATGTCGGTCAGTATGACCAGCACGTGCTTCTCACACTGGTAGGCGAGAAATTCAGCAGTGGTCAGTGCCAGGCGTGGGGTGATGATCCGCTCGATCCTGGAGGTACAGCCAGTGTTTAGAGAGCTCAGAGGTCCGTTTAGCCCCAGTGCTGAGTGGAAAGGGAACCGTGCATAGCAGCAGAGGAGTGGACAAGATGAGCCTCCGCTCCTAGCCCCCAGGTCATGGCTATGGTTCTTGGGGGTGGACAGTCCGCCGATCCTGACACTCCTCCTTCCTGTTCAAGGTAGGAAGGGGTAGGGAGCCTGGGACAGGCAGAGAGTTGGGTGAGAGTGGGACAGGCAGGGCCAGGAGTGTCTGGCAAGGGTGACAGCACCCTGTCCCTGCGGGCCCAAAATTTAGGGGCTCTGGCCCATCAGAGCTAGGCAGGGGCAGAGCTCCTGCTGTAGCTCTCTCTTCCCCAGCCTCCCCTGCCCCCTCATCCCCCCACACTTGGCTCAGCTGGAGCACCCTCTGGATTCTTTCTGTAAGGTTCCCCTCACTACTCCAGAGCACACGTAGTGGGCGTGCTCTGTACACTTGCCCTGCCCGCTTGGCAGCCCTTCCACTTGGAGCTCTCCTGAATCCCTTCCTCTGACTCCAGGTGCCCTCAATCCTCAAGCTCTGAGCCTGTGGGCCTTTCCTGTGGTGACATCATCCTGGCTTCCAGAATTCTGTTACTTACTTTTAGGAATACCTTCAGTACCCAGGACAGCTTATTAGATGTTTTTTCTTCATCCACCTGACCTACTGATTTAAACTCACATTTCCTAAACTTTAAAAATAGCAGTTTTTCCAGATGAATAAACAAACAAAAAAGCAGAATCAGACCTATACATACAGAGAATAAACGAATGGTTGCTAGAGGGAAGGGGTGGGGAGATGGGTGAAATGGGTGAAGGGGAGCGGGAGATCCAGGCTTCCAGTTATGGAATGAATAAGTCACAGGGATGAAAGGCACAGCGGAGGGAATATAGTCAGTGGTATGGTAATGATGTTGCTTAGGGACGGATGGCAGCTACACTTGTGAGCACAGCATACCCTATAGAGAAATTCAGTCACAATGTTGCACACCTAAAACTAACGTGACAGTATATGTCAACTATACTCAAAAAAAATTAACAAATAGCAGTTTTTGCAAACAAAGCGTTTAAGGAAATCTGTCTATAGTGGGGACTTTGGTGGTGGTGCAAGGATGAGGAGCCCTGACTTGGGACAGTGGCTGGATGCAGACTATAGGAAGGACAGAGGACTGCAGGTGGCAGGCAGGGTTGTGGGCTGTCCCTACCCCTTACTGAGCCTCAGTTTTCCCCTCTGCACAACCAGGTGTTGGGCCAATGGCTGTGGTTCTGGGATACTTCTGAGCCCTGGTACTCTGGATTTTGGGAGGGGATGGGGCCTGCTGCCTGAAGGCAGTCTGGGTACCAGGGGATGGCTCACGTGGGGTCGTTGGCCAAGTTCAGGAAGAGGCAGACGTTCCCCATGGTACCGTTCTGCTCGAAGTCGGACTTGAAGAACCTGGCTGTCTCCATGTTCACCTGGACACACAGCAGGGAGGGCTGGAGAGGGGTCCCTGCAGCCTAAGGGCAGGGGCCCTGGCCCCTCCCATCTCTTCTCAGTAAAGCCTATTGACTGACTGGCTACCAGTTCCTGGGATGACCCTGAACTTGAGAAGGCAGGGGCTGGGTTGCTCTCATCTTTGGGATCTCATCAGGTTCCCAAAGAGTTCAGATTTCTTCAGGTTGAGCCTTGCTGAGTGCCATCCCAACCCCTTACTTAGCCAGCTGCTCCCCTGTTAAAACCCTCCTCTGGCCCTCTGAGGACCCCATCATATCCCCTCTCTGAAGGTGTCTTGTCTCCCCAAATTCCCTGGCTTCTCCCTCCTCCAGGTCATCCTGGGCTCGTCTTATAGCTGCCATGTCCTTTGGGATGGCTTGAGGGACACACTGTCCTAGTCACTGAGCCCACCTTCAGTCATGCTTTTGCCTCTCCCACCAGACAGGCCTGGACTCTGACAGCTTCTCAGGGAGAAGGATTATGCCTCCCTCATCAGATCAGACAGAGCCAGGGTCCAAGGGAGACAAGGCTGCCAGAACTTGCCAATCTGCCCAGCTCCTCTTACCCCCATGGCTGCAAAGACAATGGCAAAGTTGTCATCGTGATAATCCAGCACAGCCTTGGACTTCTTCACCAGCCCAGCCTGGCGGCAGATCTGGGCGGCAATCTGGGGTGGAGTGGATTGGGAGGAAGAACGTCAGAACCAGAGCCCAGACCCAGAGTCCAGCCCACTCAGCACCACTGAGGATGATGGATGGAGCAATTTCCAATCCATCCTCCTGCCAAGGCCTTTGGCAGGAGGGATCCCAGGGCAGCAAGGCGAAAGGGCTGCCCCAGGCCCTACAGCCTTTCCCAGGGTGGAGGCTTGAAGACCTGCTTGGGGACAATGAGGAGGCCTATGCAGCTCCAAGTCCATGAGCTGCCAGAGGACAACTGCCAGTCTAGATGGCGAAGACCCCTGCTTGGCTGGTCCCTGACTGCTTGACACAGGAGACCGTCCTCACTGGCCCACCAGCCCTGGCCTCTGCCTCATCCCTTCCTCTTGGTCATGTCCGCAGGACCCCGCAGGCCTCACCTCATTGTGGGGGAGCCCGGCTGCTGAGAAGATAGGGATCTTCTGACCACGGGCAATGCTATTCATGACATCGATGGGAGAGATGCCCGTCTGAATCATCTCCTCAGGGTAGATGCGGTCATGGGGGTTGATGGGCTGGCCTGGGAGAGGACGATCATGGACCCATGCTCAAGGGCTCAAGTCCCTCCCTGCCCTCCCCCAACCCTGCTCCAGACTCCAGAGCAGCACTATTTGACAGAATTTTCTGTGGTGATGAAAATGTGCTCTAACTACACTGCCCAGTTACACTAGCCCTAGCCACATGTGGCATTGGGCGCACGAGATGTGGTTTTGAAATGAAAGTTGATTCCATTTGAATTAATTCGTATTTAAATAGCCACAGTTCAGTACTCCCTTGGATAGCACTACCTGGCACATTGGAAGCAGCAGGCAGGTGGGAGGAGTCCAGGCTGAGCAGGTGTTTTGTGGGGCACGAAGGAACTGAGGATGACCTGGGGAGCTGTCTGAGTGGATGTGTTTGCTCCGCTCTGCCTCTGACTTGCTGAGTGGTTTGGGGCCAGCCACAGACCTCTGTGGGCCTCCATCTTGTCCTCAGAACTGACAGGATTGGAGGACTCAGGATGGCTTCCCACCAGGAAGGGGCTGTGTTTGCTTCTGCAAGCCACCCCAGGCAGCTCTGAGGGGTGGGGACAGGGAACTGGAAGGCAGGAGAATGATGGTCCTGGGGCACACATAGAACTTTGCACATGATGATGGCGTTTAAAGGAACTGGATATGAAGGGCTTACAGCAGTATCTCAGGCTCTGTGGCAGATTTGGGGACAGACAGGCCTCTACAGTGCTCAGAGCACACCTGATCTGCCTGGTAGTCTGACCAGCCTTTGGAGGTGAGCCCTGGCCAATTGCCCCTGGCCTGTGTCTGGGGCAGAACTTCCAAGGGCAAGGTGGCAAAGGTGATGGCTAGGGGTGGGGAAGGTGGTTGGAAGCTGGGTCCTGAAAGCTGTCCAGAGCCTCTCTGGTCACTCACCATTGATGTCCAGGAAGTCCTCTGCCATGACCACTGGCCCCTTGTCAATGGGCTTACCGGAGCCATTGAAAACCCGACCTGAGGATGGGGGAGGATGTTGGGAGATGCTTAGGGCCAGCCCCACATCTCCCTCACTGCTGCTCACCATCCACACCACCACCGGCTCCCACCTGCCTCTTACATGTCCCTCTCCCCTCAACCCTCCGTTATCCCCAGAGAGCTGGCTACAGTGACGGTTTCCTTGGGGATCTTCCCTCCTTGCCTGGAAATCTTTACAGCAGAGGTCTTGGCCCAGGAAATGACTCTAATGGAGGGTTTTAGGGCTGGAAAGAGGAGAGGTCCAGGTATGGCAGATCTTGGGAGAAAGTTGGAGGATGTGCACTCTGTTTCAGCCTAACCACAAATAGATGGTTACCTACTGTGCCTCCAGTTTATTGAAACTGCCTTCCTCATTTACTGGACATCTGCTGCATGTCCAGCCCTGAGCTGGAGCTGGGGGTCAAAGAGAGGACAAAACCTCTGACCTGTACGAACTCACAGGGAGGCAGACATGCAAAGAGTCAATGGCTATGCAGTGCTAAGTGTGTGGTTAGGGAAGCTAGGCTGGGAGGACACAGGAGCTCCCCGTCCCACCTCACCCCCACCCTTACCTAGCATGTCCTCTGACACTGGAGTCCGTAGGATGTCCCCTGTGAATTCACAGGTGGTCTTCTGGGCATCGATCCCAGAGGTTCCTTCAAACACCTACGGGACAAGAGGTTACTCTAATAAGGGGCTTGCTGGGGACAATGGGGCTTTCCATTCTATGCTCCCTTGGAACCCAGCTCTAGGCAAGACACTCTGGGAAAATAGGACTTTTTTTTTGCCTTCAGAGCTTATAAGATAGTCAGGAACTTTGGGTCTGTTCATTTATTCAGCCAACATGGCACTGACACCACTTACCTGAACAATTGCCTTGGTCCCTGACACCTCAAGCACCTGCCCGCTTCTCTGAGTCCCATCAGGGAGGGTGAAGTTGACAATCTCAGCGTACTGGGCAAACTAGCAGGAGAGGAGAGCAGACATGAGACCAGAGCAATGGTGAGACCAGAGGTGAAGTCCCTGTCTCCCCCATCCCTCCCTGACCCTGTCTCAAGCTTCTATCTCCCCTCTTGAAAGTGAGCTTGAGGGGCTGGGAAGTGCAACGTTTGAATTCTGTTTGGGAGTCAGTGTACCTGGACGGGTAGGGGTGTCAACTTTAGAGTTGGGAGACCAGGGTGAGAATTGAAGCTCTGATGCTTAGAAGCTGTGTGACCTTGTGGAAGTTCCTTAATGTCTCTGAGCCTCATCTTTCAAATGGGGATGATAATAATACCTACTTCAAAGAGCTTGTATGGAGAGAAAGTGATATGTGTAAAGTCATTAGCTGGTGCCCGGCACCTTGTAACAGCTCTGTAAAATGTAGTAGTTATTACGGCTGTTCAGGTCCTGTGGACAGTTGTTTCTGCCCCTGTGGACTAATGGTGAAAACACTGGCACAGTGCTCTCCTGGGCTGCCAGGTGTCCCCTTGTGCCAGTGGCGGTCTTTCCCTAGCTATGGGGCTGGAGTTGATTCACATGTCATCCTCACAGCATTCAGGAATAAAACGAATGAGGCAATCACTTCTCTTTTGGCTATGATCAAGTGTAGTATCTTTTCTTGTCAGTTTAAAAAGAACCAGGCTAATATCTAGAATATATAAAGAACTCTTACAACTCAAAAGTAAAAATACAAATACCCTACCTTAAAAAATGGGCAAAGGATCTAAATACATATTTCTCTGAGGAAGATATGCAAACAACCAGTAAGCACATAAGCACATGTTGATGCTCAACGTCATTAGCCACTAAAGAAATGCAGACCCATGAGATGCCACTTCACACTCACGAATGTGGCTGTAATAAAAAAAGACAGATGATCATGAGTGTTGTTGAGGGTGTGGAGAATTTGGAACCCTCGGACACTGCTGGTGGGAATGTAAAATGGTGCCACCACGTTGGAACACAGTGTAGCACTTCCTCGAAAGGTTAAATACAGAGATACTGGATGAGCCAGCAATTACACTCCCAGGTATTAAACCCAAGAAGAATGAAAACACATGATCACACAGAAACTGGTGTATGAAAGCATGTAAGTGTTCATAATCAAGTAGCCTCATTATTCATAATAGCCCTAAAGTGAAAACAACCCAAATGTCCACAAACTGATGAATGGTTAAACAAAAGATGGTGTATCTGTAGCATGGAATATTATCCAGCCTTAAAAAGGAATGAAATATGATAATATGCTGCAACATAGATAAGCCTTGAAACATGCTAAGAGAAGCCAGACACAACAGGCCACGTCTTATATGATTCCATTGATACGAAGTGTCTGAAATAGCCAAATCCATGAAGATAGAAAGATTAGGGGTTTCTGGGGGCTGGATGGAGAGAGGATTGGGGGTGATGACTAACAGGTACAGGTGTTCTTTTGGAGGAGATAAAAATGTTCTGGAATCAAGTAGTCGTGATGGTTGCATAACTCTGTGTATATACGAAAAGCCACTGAACTGTGCACTTTAAAAGAATGAAGGTTATGATATGTGAATTATAATTTAATTAAAAAATGATTAGGCTGTCCCTCCAGGACCATAGGCAGCAGGTCAGGCAGGTGGAGGTCTGCCCCAAGGGAATCCTGAGCTCTGCAGTCTGCACATGCTCAGGAAACCAGGTTCCTGGTCTTTCCCCACATCTAGAAGAGGCTATGAGCTGGGCCAAGGAGTCTGGGCTGAGAGAGCAGACCCTCCCCACTGACACTGGCTGTCAGCACCAAGAGAGCTAAGCCCTGTACCTGTACTTGCACTTTCTTTCTGGGGAGGTACCGGAGAGAATGCATAGCATCCTTCAAGCTCCCTCACCTTGCTTCCCAGGTGGTTGATTTACTTCAGGGAGTAAGTCATAATCATAATCTTTTTTTTTTTAAGTTTATTTATTTATTTTGAGAAAGAGAGAGAGAGAGAGAGAGAGAACTAGCACAAGTGGGACAGGGGCAGAGAGAGAGAGAATATCCCAAGCAGGCTCTGCACTGTCAGTGCAGAGCCAGATGTGGGGGCTTGAACTCATGAACCACGAGATCATGACCTGAGCAGAAATCAGATGCTTAACCAACTGAGCCACCCAGGCACCCCCATAATCGTAATTTGATAAAGATAAATGATAAAAATATGATATTTTTTTATCCCCACTCCCCACAGTGTTCCTAGAAGTTAATGTACTCCTCTAAATAACTCCTTTGGATATCAGAGGAAATAAAAACTTAAATGATAAATGAAATAGAAAAGAATGAAAAAGGGTATCACTTCATGTCATGACCTATAGAATAAATCAAGCTGTACCATGTTTTCTGACCATAATCAAAATAAGTTTGAAATCAATAATAAAAAGATAGTTAGAAAAAACATATATTTGGAAATTTAAACACCTAATATAGAGAATGTAGAATTAGAACATATTTTTGCACTAATAATGAAAAACTATATATCAACATCTGTGATGCATTTAAGCTTTGAATGCTTACATTAAAAAAGAAAAAAAATTGAGGAAGTTTAAGAGTATGCAATGTGAAAAGTTAGAAAAAGAACAGCATGAAAACCCCCAATAAAGTAGGGTGGGGGGATGGGTGAAATAGGGAATGGGGATTAGGGAGGACACTTGTGATGAGCACTGGCTGAGGTACAGAATTGTTGAATCACTAGTTGTACACCTGAAACTAATATAACACTGTATGTTAACTAAATGGAATTAAAAGAAAGTCCTTAAAAAAAATATATAGTAAAAGAAATATTAGAAGGGCAGAAATCATTAATACAGAGAACAAATATATAACAAGGAAGATCAAAATCCAAATTGGTTCTTTGAAAAGCCTCATAAAATAGACAAATCTCTAGGGGCGCCTGGGTGGCTCCGTTGGTTAAGCGTCTGACTTCAGCTCAGGTCATGATCTTGCAGTTTGTGGGTTCAAGCCCCGCATTGGGCCCTGTGCTGACAGCTCAGAGCCTAGAGCCTGCTTCAGATTCTGTGTCTCCCTCTCTCTGCCCCTCCCTGGCTCATGCTCTGTCTCTCTCTCGAAAATAAATAAACATTAAAAAAAAAAAAAACTAGACAAATCTCTAGCAACACTCATTAAGAAAAGGGTAAAGACATAAATAATTGTTGGAATAAAAAAGCCAAAACTAGCTATACTGATAATATTAAAAAGTAACAAAAAGGAATTATAAACAACTTTATGCAATACAGTTTGGAACTTAGATGAAATGGATAAAGTCCCAAAAGAATACAACTCAAACCAAAACCAATCAAAAACTAAACAGAAAGCTGGAATAGTCCTACAATTTTTAAGATACTGCATAGGTAAAATCTTTCCACAAAGAAAACACCAGTCCCAGAGAGTTTTACAAGTGAGTTCTAACAATCAAAGAACAAATAATTTGAGGTTTACTTGAGCTCATCAAAAGTAATGGATAACTGATACATGAATTCAGCAAAGTTGCAGGATACAAAATTAATGTACAAAAATCAGTTGCATTCTTATACACTAATAATGAAGCAATAGAAAGACAAATAAAGAAACTGATCCCATTCACAATTGCACCAAGAATCATAAAGTACATAGGAATAAACCTAACCAAAGATGTAAAAGATCTGTATGCTGAAAACTATAGAAAGCTTATGAAGGAAATTGAAGAAGATACAAAGAAATGGAAAAACATTCCGTGCTCATGGATTGGAAGAATAAATATTGTTAAAATGTCAACACTACCCAAAGCAATCTACACATTCAATGCAATCCCAGTCAAAATTGCACCAGCATTCTTCTCGAAGCTAGAACAAGCAATCCTAAAATTTGTATGGAACCATAAAAGACCCCGAATAGCCAAAATAATATTGAAGAAGACCAAAGTGGGAGGCATCACAATCCCAGACTTTAGCCTCTACTACAAAGCTGTAATAATCAAGACAGCGTGGTATTGGCACAAAAACAGACATATAGACCAATGGAATAGAATGGAGACTCCAGAATTAGACCCACAAATGTATGGCCAACTAATCTTTGACAAAGCAGGAAAGAATATCCAATGGAAAAAAGATAGTTTCTTTAACAAATGGTGCTGGGGGAACTGGACAGCAACATGCAGAAGAATGAAACTAGACCACTTTCTTACACCATTCACAAAAATTAAAAATGGATGAAGGACCTAAATGTGAGACAGGAAACCATCAAAACCCTAGACGAGAAAGCAGGAAAAAACCTCTCTGACCTCAGCCTCAGCAATTTCTTACTTGACACATCTCCAAAGGCAAGGGAATTAAAAGCAAAAATGAACTATTGGGACGTCATGAAGATAAAAAACTTCTGCACTACAAAGGAAACAATCAACAAAACTAAAAGGCAACTGATAGAATGGGAAAAAATATTTGCAAATGACATATCGGACAAAGGGCTAAAATTTATAAAGCCCCCCAAAGGGACAAAATCTATAAAGAACTCACCAAATTTCACACCTGAAAAACAAATAATCCAGTGAAGAAATGGGCAGAAGACATGAATAGACACTTCTCTAAAGAAGACATCCATGGGGCGCCTGGGTGGTGCAGTCGGTTAAGCGTCCGACTTCAGCCAGGTCACGATCTCGCGGTCCGGGAGTTCGAGCCCGCGTCAGGCTCTGGGCTGATGGCTCAGAGCCTGGAGCCTGTTTCCGATTCTGTGTCTCCCTCTCTCTCTGCCCCTCCCCCGTTCATGCTCTGTCTCTCTCTGTCCCAAAAATAAATAAACATTGAAAAAAAATTTTTTTAAGAAGACATCCAGATGGCCAACAGGCACATGAAAAGATGCTCAACGTCACTCCTCATGAGGGAAATACAAATCAAAACCACACTGAGATACCACCTCACACCAGTCAGAGTGGCTAAAATGAACAAATCAGGAGACTACAGATGCTGGCAAGGATGTGGAGAAACGGGAAGCTCCTTGCACTGTTGGTGGGAATGCAAACTGGTGCAGCCGCTCTGGAAAACAGTGTGGAGGTTCCTCAAAAAATTAAAAATAGATCTACCCTATGACCCAGCAATAGCACTGCTAGGAATTTACCCAAGGGATACAGGAGTGCTGATGCATAGGGGCAATTGTACCCCAATGTTTATAGCAGCACTTTCAACAATAGCTAAATTATGGAAAGAGCTTAAATGTCCATTAACTGACAAATGGATAAAGAAGTTGTGGTTTATATATACAATGTAATACTACTTGGCAATGGGAAAGAATGAAATACGGCCTTTTGTAGCAACATGGATGGAACTGGAGAGTGTTATGCTAAGTGAAATAAGTCATACAGAGAAAGACAGATACCATATGTTTTCACTCTTATGTGGATCTTGATAAACTTAACAGAAGACCATGGGGAAGGGGAAGAGAAAAAAAAAGTTAGAGAGGGAGGGAGGCAAACCATAAGAGACTCTTAAAAACTGAGAATAAACTGAGGGTTGATGGGAGGATGGGAGGGAGGGGAAAGTGGATGATGGACATCGAGGAGGGCACCTGTTGGGATGAGCACTGGGTGTTGTATAGAAACCAATTTGCCAATAAATTTCATATTAAAAAAAAGACTAATGGAAAAGAGATGGTCTTTAATTAATTTATGGGGCAAGGATAACCTTGATACAAAATAATATAATTATGAGAAAATTATACACAATCTCACATATGAATATAGATGAAAAAGTCCTGAACAAAATACTTACAAATCAAATCCAGAAAAGTATAAAAAGGTCAAATTACAAACTAAATGATAAAAGAAAAATATTAGAAAACAAAAAATGAAGAAAAATACACACACACATACACACAAAAATTAAAAAGACCACGTTGGAATTATTCTAGGAATTCAAGGTTAGTCTAATATTAGAAATCTAATAATGTAATTTACCTTATTAATGGATTGAAAGATTTTTTAAAAACCTGTGATCATCTTAAAACATTCTAGAAAAAGCTTAAAAAAAACCTATCCCTGATTAAAAAATTTTGATGATTAGGGAATCATGATATCCATGATTAAAGAACAAAACTCTCTGAAAACAGAGAATAAAAGGGAAATTCCTTAACTCCAAAAAGCATCCACAAAACACTTACAGAAAATACCATACTCTGATATAATGTATAAAACATTCCCTTTAAAATTAGGAGCAAAACAATAATGCCTGCTATCATCATTCTGTTCAGCATTACACTGGAAGAACTAGCCAAAATAATAAGAGGAACAGAAAATAAACATTAGAAGGAAACAAAACCTAAAATAGAGAACTCCCCCAACCCCAAATCCAGTAAAGATAGGACCCCCCAAAAACCCATAGACCAATTTCTCTTATGGATGCAGAGGTTATAAATAAACTATTAGCCAGTGAAATCAAATAGTGTATTAAATAAACAAACAAGTTTGACCAAATAGGGTTTATTAAAAGAATGCAAGCCTAGATCAATCAACTTCTGGCAATCTCAACATTTGACAATATAATTCATAATAGGGATTTTGTACGTATGAATTATAAGAGAAACGCTACAGAATTATGTAAATAGAAACCACAGAGGCTTTTGATAAAATTTGGCAGCGTTTCTTATACAATCCTGTGTAGGACAGGAATGGAAGGCAACTCCTTGAACACTAGACTATTTACAAAACCAACTTCAATAAGCTTCTAAATGGTGAAATGTTAAATCCATTTTTATTTCTAATAAAATCAATAACACACAGAGATGTCTGTATCACCATTGTTACTTAATGTGTTTTGGAAATTGTAGTTTATACAATAAGACCAAAAAAGAAAAAAGAAAAAGTATACCAATAAACATAAATAGAAAATGCTTGCTTTATTTATTTATTTATTTATTTATTTATTTATTTATTTTTTAAAGGTAGTGAGAGGAGATTGTATTCTTCAGAAATGTCAAAGAAAGGCTGTGAACATGTGCCAGATTACAGAAGGCTAAACAGACATGATGAGGCTGGATCCCCTGCTGGAGGGGAAAAAATGCTATAAAAGACTTTATTAGGTCAGCTGATAAACTGGAATATAGATGTAGATTAGGTAAAAGTATCAGTGTAAATTTCAGATATTGATAATTACTGTTGTTATGTAAGAGAATATCCGTATTCTTTGGAAATAAATGCTGGAGTTTTGGGGGATGACTTACCCTTAAAAGACCTAGGAAAAAATTATGCACACACACATACACACACTCAGAGCAGAAGATACAACAAATGGAATAAAGTGTTAACAGTTGGCCATATGCATGTTCCTTGCACTATTTTTATTTTTGCCACTTTTTATAAATTTGAAATTGCTTCAAAATCACAAGTAAAATTAAAGTCTGCCAATAGAAAAGCAGACATAATTCCCTTCATTTGCAGATGATACTGTATACCTAGAAAAACCCAAGAGGCTCTACTTAAAAAACAAAACAAAAAATGCCCAGAATTAATAAAAGAAGTTGGTTGTATACAAGATAAATATATAAAAATCCATCTGTTGTACCACTGTCACCTATACACTGATTTAAAAAAAACCAACAACTCTTTTTTTTTTTTCTATTCCAGCCATAAACGAAAGAGGAAATTAGGAAAAACATTCCATTCACAATAGGGCCCAAAGCCATACAATATCTGGAAAAAAAATTAACAGGAAAGGTACAAGAAAATAATAAAATCTTACTGAGGATATAAAGCAAGCCCTGAACAAATGGAGAACAATAGTGTTTTCCAAGACAGAATGACTTACTGTCATAAAAATATAAATCCTTTTCAAAAGCATAGAAATTAAATGCATTTCCAGCAAATTGCTGTTTCTTCTGGAACTTAATAAACATCTTAAAATTCATAAGTGTCTGAGAATATCCAAAAATAGTCAAGGTGGAGGATTTGATGTATCAGATATTAAAACGTGTTCTAAAACTGCTAAAGTCAAATGGTTAAGTGTTGGTGTGAAGCAGACAGAGAAGTGGGAGAGATTAGAGTCCAGAAACAGATCCCAGATTTTATGAAACTGTTATAGAACAAATGCGGTATATTACTTCATGGGGAAAACCAAAATCTGTTGACCAAAGGGTGCTAATGTAACTGGGTATCGACTTAGAAGATACCCACGTCATAAACAGAAATACATTCAGGCATATAAAACCTTTAAATACAAAGCTAAAACAAACAGAAAACCAGAAGAGTTTTTCTTCTTTCCTTTTCTCAGATTTCCTAGAAAAGCTGGATAAGAGAGATGTCTTTAAGCAAGGTATGGAATCCAGAAGCCATAAATGCAAAAATAGGCATATTTGATTGTACAAACATTTGAAATGTCTGCATGGCAAAATACCAAAAACAAATGTGAACAATAAAAAAGGAGCACCCACAGCTCAAAATGTACACCTCAGTATGTAGGAAGATTTCACAGAGGACAAAGTAAAATCCAAACTTATAAAAAGATCCTCAAATGTAAATAAAAACAGGAAGGTACTAGTTTTCATCAATTAGATAGACAAAATTCCAGGAAAGAACATATTCAGGACTGGCAAGGATGCTGGAGGGTGGGTCCTTTAACACACGGTTGACTGGAATGTGAATCACCACAACCTTGCCGGGCTAGCAATGTTGCCCCAAATCATCAATATCTATTTGAAATCTATTTTAAAATCAATATACACTTTGAACCAGCAACTTCATTCCGGAGGATCTATCTTATAGCAATAAAGGCACTAGTGTAAAGGGGCTCTATTTTGCTGTACCATTTGCAACAGCAAAGCCTGGTAACACACTGAATGTCTATCAATAATGGAACCATTAAAAAGATGGAACCATTGAATAAACCACAGCACATCCGTGCTATCGCCTACTATGTTGCTCTTGAGAAGAATGAATAAAATGGGCAACTACTGATATGGAGGGAATCCTTGATATGTTTTATGAGACTAACACCAATGTAAACCTCTAACATACTATCTATTTGCCCCTTTACAGCAGGATCTTTATAGTGGCTGTCTCAAGAGGCTAGGAGGAAGGAGGTTAGGGACAAATAGTTAAATTTGCGTGTCTTTTGTTTCACTAGTAATAAGGAGCATTTTTTTTTTTTGTAATTAAAATGTGATAAAAATTGGGGATGTTCAAGTACAGTGCGACTGGTTACCACCATCATTACTATCACTAAATCCCCGCTCTACCCAAAATAGTGACTTTAAGTGTCTGGGAAGGAGGGCTTATGACTCAATTTCCCAGTGGGGTGTGACAGGGTGGGGGGCATTCCCTCACTGCATCCCTGCGAGGGAGGGGGAGGCGTCAAACCTGAGACAGGAGGGTTTGCAGTTCTGACAAGTCATTGGAGGAAGCTCCAGCTTGGGTCCCTCCTTGTCCTGTGAAAAGGATGCCAGGAAGGCGACCTCCGTTGCCCCCTAAACCAGCCCCTCTGAGTGGGGTTGCTCAGAGAGCTGGGCTCCCCCCAGGAGGAATGCGCTGAGGTCGGCGGGGCAGCTCACGTCTAGCGGTCTTTGGCTCATCAACCACAAGAGGGGGCCCAAGAGCAAGGGCCGGAAGGCCCCCGCGGAAAGAAGTTTTAAAAAAGTCGGGGCATTCCTCTGCCGCTCTGTAGGCCTGTCCACCTGACGCAGCCACTGGCCTCCTTGCATGGTGGGCTGTTAACCTCAGGAGGAAAACTGCTGGAGAGAGCTCAGGCCAGGTTGGGCCCCAAAGAAATCAGGCCATAGGCCCAATAGAAACCAGGCAGCCGGGTGATAAAAAGCCATCATTTTTCATGTGGGTTTATGTGGGGGACGGAGGGCGGAAGGAAAGGAGAGTGGAGGAGGTGGCGCCCTGTGTGTCCCTGAGAGGTGAAATCAGAGGAAACGAACTTTAAATAGCAGAGAGATTACAGTCAGATGCCTGAAAGAACTGTCAGAACCATCACACCCAGTCATGGAGGGTGTATAGTTTGGAATCCTTTAGGAAGAGAATACTAGGCTCTGTGTGTGCATGTGTGAGTTATTTGGGGCAGGGATGCCCATAGCCAGTTGGGACAGGGAGTGCAGGGGGAGAATTCCAGGATGCAACAATGAGTTTATACTCAAAGGAGCCCCATTTCAGAGCCTGATACTCTCACCTCCCATTCTTGGTTACTAGGAGGACCGCAGAGGGTGGGGATGGTTCAGTACAACCTTCTGTGCTTCACTGAGTTCTCAGCCAGCCAGGGCAGGGAGGGCAGAGGGGAGCTGTTCTACACACTTGGAGGACTGGGAAGTTCTTGGCAAGCCTGGCAGGACTTGTACAGGGAAGCCCTGGCCTCCAAGGCATCTCTTTCTGCCAATGCCCAGGGCAAATTGGAGCCCCTCTTCAGAAACTGTCTTCAGAGCTGATACGCATACTTCTGAAAGCTTTTTCTTTTAAAAGTTTGGAAGTGGCCACAGACACTTGGAGCCAAGTCTGGTGGATAAGGGGAGAGCTTTCTCCAAGTCTCAGTAAGGACTGCTGTTTCTCAAAATACGGCAGTCGGAAGATCTTGTAGAGCAGGGGATCTTCAAGTGTGGGCCCCAGGCGAGCAGTAGCAGCAGCAGCTTGGGAGCTTGTCAGAAATGCAGATTCCTGGGCCCCAACCTCAGACTGATGAATCAGAACTTTGGGTTCTTCCAGGGGATTCTCATGCATGCTCTAGTTTAAAAACCACTGCTCAAGTGAAATCTAATATATCCCAGGCAGGTGGATGTCAGCTAACCAGACTCCTCTTTAATGCCTGTGAAACTCCTGTGTAATTGTTTGTCATATTGGGGCTGTTTAATAATCTGGAGGAGTCATGTTTACACTCTACACTCAGGGGTTTAGGCTTTAACATTTTATGCTCTACACTCAGACCTCCAAAAATCAGATGAAATCATGGAAACTATCCCTAGAAAAATGTACAGACACACGCATACCCAGCTTCAAAGGTTTGCATACGATTTCGAGTCCCTTATTGCCTGGGCTCAGAACCTCTGATCTACACAAAAGTTTTCCCCCAAGAATTTTTCCATTTCGGAAGGATAGAAGTGGGAGGCCTAATTGCGGGTATGATTCAATTTGGGCAGAAGGTGGCGCTGTAGAGGATGAATTGGGGTATTTTACCCAAGCAACTCTAGACTGGGGATAGGGATGGGGGCCGCAGAGAGGAGTACATAAAGCTGTCTTCTCCGCCTCTTGAATTGAAGAGACTACACGTTACTGCTTCTTTTCCTGCCCTCTGCAAGTCCAGGGTTCCCTGGGTATCTCCATCACCCAGTTACTCTGTTCTATGAGAGAGATGCATCCAATAATCACAGAACCATAGGTCTGGGGGTCTATCTCGTTTCCCAGTCTAGCCCCATTTTATAGTTGGGAAAGTGGATGTCATAGGTACTGACTCTCCATACTATGAGCGGGGGTGGCAGATGGCACCAGCTGTTTACTCCAGCATATTAGCATTTCTGTCTTCCAGGCAGAGCTAACGCTAGCTGTTCTCAAGGAGGAATAGTAAAAATACAGTTATCTGATTTGATCGTCACAACAACTCTCTTCTATATTAGATGAGGAAACTAGGATTTGAAAACCTAAATAGCTGCTTCTCAAACTTCAGGAAGCATCACATCACCTGGAGGGCTTTTAAAGTCTGACTTCTGTATCTCCCCAGCTCTCTAGAGTTCCTGATTCTGTTGGTCCGGAGTAGGGGCCCCAGAACCTGTATTTCTAACGAGTTCTGTGCTGATGCTGCCAATCTAGGGTTGTCAGGTAGCTAGTAGAAGGTAGCTAGATGGAGCTGAGGTGAAAACAGAAGAGGTCTGAATCAGACCTTGTGAGCCCTGTGCATACGTGCATAACCACTCCATCACACTTCCTCCCAGGGCATCCCCAGCACTAGTGGGTTAGACAGTAAGGTCTCTATGAACTTGGGATCTGGTTTCCAGAAATGAGAGGGTCTGGTTTAGTCATCCTAACACTTACTCATTCATTCATCTCATTCACTTACTCACCCTTCCTCTGAACAAACTGAGCACCTACAATGGACTGGGTGTTCCGTAAAAGTGCGGTATGGGACTCTGGGGGCTCAAGAGTAATATACAATAGGAGAGACGTTGTGGGGGCAGGGAGGAGACATGTGGCCAGGTGGTGATCCTATTGATGCCTTGATGGATGCTGCCAACAAGACAGTACAGAAGAGGGAGAGGAGGGACAGGCTCATTGTCCAGGGGCCTGGGTGAAACTCCCAGAAGAAGTGACCTCTCAGCTAGCCTTGGGGAGGAGTCAGAGGAAGAAAGGGTATGGAGGAAAGGTAGTTGGAGAGGCAGAGGGAAAAGTAGGAGCAAAGGCCTAGAGGCATCAAAAGGCAGCTCCATGCAGAGGCAGGGTGGGTTTCCAAGTAGTGGCACAGTGGGCGTCGGGGAAGGAGAGGATGCGTCATGAGAGTGGAAAAGTGTGGAGGGACCCTTACAGAACGTGGGGCCTATAAGGTGAAGGTGCTGTGCGTGCTAGGTGAGTTTGAAGCAGGGGAGCAAAGGGGTCAATGCTGCAGGGGGGCAGCATGGAGGATGGCAGGGCACCAGGCTGGGGATCCAGAGACCATGGCTATAATCAGGGAGCAGTGGGGTAGGAGGTTGCTGATAGATCACTGATACTGACAGATGGGGTCCAGGAAGGGAGGGATCAAGGGTGGCCCCAGATTTCCAGGCTGGGGAGGGTGGTGTCTGGCGGGAGCCTGAGAGGTGGAACTGTTGGGTGGAAGGGGGACAGCAGAGTGATCTGGCACCTTTGCAGGGCCCTTTATGCCTTAAGAATCCCCAACCCCAAACTCAAAATGCCGTCAGTCTGCCCTGGTCCTGCGGTGCCCCAGG
The DNA here is from genome assembly GCF_022837055.1 of Prionailurus viverrinus. NCBI lineage: Eukaryota > Metazoa > Chordata > Mammalia > Carnivora > Felidae > Prionailurus > Prionailurus viverrinus. The sequence goes on along the minus strand of NC_062563.1, from coordinate 88,286,624 downwards.
GGACACAAAGGAGCCCACATCCCATCTCCTTCCGTGAGGCCTGCTTCACTTCCCACCCGCACTGCTGGTTCCCAGGCTGAGATAGTCCAAAAGCCTCTGAAAACCTTGAGCTCTGGAGAAAAGTTAGCTGGCATGGCTCTTCTGCCTTCTCTTCCTTTTAAAAGAAGACCCACGGGAGCAGCAGGTGAAAGCTTCCAGCTTTGTGAGGAAGTTCAATACAACCATTCCACCGTTGTAGAAAGAGGCACAACAGCCCAGATCCCCCAGGCCCTTGGCAGTAAAGAGTGGTCTCTGAGGGCCCAGAGAGGGCAGAGGCGGACACTGAAAAGGCAGGAAGGGAAACCCAGGGTGGTGGGGGAGACAGCTGGGGAGGAAGAGTGTAGGGATGGGGGACAGGGAATTAGAAGGGACAGATGGGCCCATGGCAGACAGCTAGAGGTAGGGCAGTTTAGAAGAGATCCTGCACCCGGGGCTGGGGAGCCCTGGGATTTGGCCTTGGTGCCTGGGAAGATATGGAAGAATCTTACCTTGACCTGGTCCAGCACCACCAAGGGTCCATTGACGCTGCACACTGTCCTGTAGGCTGGGGGAGGAGTGGAGGTAGGTGAGGTCTCACACCCAGACACACACCCAGACACACACACACACACACACACACACACACACAGAAGCATCTTCTGCTTTCTCTCCCTGTATGCACCACCCCCACCCCCTTCCCAGTCTGGGCTGTCAGGGTCATTAGCTGTGACAGGGCCAGCCACCATTGCTGTAAGGGTCATGCCCCTGCCCGCAGGGCTCCCTGCTGGCTTGGACACCTGCAGGAGGCTGGGGGGAGGGCCAGGGCAAGGGCAGAGGCCCCTCAGAATCCTCCCCTCCCCTCTCAACTACGAAGAGGTCTTTCTTATCTTGAGGCTGCTTCCCCTCTGGCCTCAGTCCCCATCTTACATCTCTGACCCACAACATTTTCCAAAAGCTTCTGGCCCCCAGCTAGAAATGGGTAGAGAATTGCCCTCCCTGCCCCCCACCAGGACCACACTTCCCTCCATCACCTGACACTCATTGAACATGGTGCATGTGTGCATGTCTGGGTGTGTGAGGGGTGGGGGCTGGTGCATGCATGGGTGAGAAAAACCAGCCAGAGTCCCTGCCTGGACAACCTGGGCTCCCTGGGTGCCTGTGGGAGAGGGGAGAGAGTGACAAGGAAAGAGGAAGAAGTAGAATGTCCCAGCCCTAGTGGCTGGAGAGATCCACAAATGGGGAAATGAGCTCAGCTTACAGGGAGCCTCTAACTCCAGTGTTGGGGACCCCAATAGGAAAGCCATGGACTGGCAGACAGGAAGCCTATCTTGGTTCTGCTAGGGGCTGGCTGAGAGATCCTGGGACTCTCCCTCAACTACAACCTGGGAGACATAGCTCTTCCCTGGGGTCCCTGTGAAGCACGAATGAGACCACAGAGACTGTGGCATGGCAGGATGGCCAGAGTGTCCGTGAGGTCACTGAGTCACTCACTGGAAGGACATCAAAGGGAAGAGAGTGGTCTAAGCCTCTTTTCAAAAGGGGAGGAGAATGGGGTCCAGAAGGGTGAAAACCTACGCCAGGGTCACCCAACATGCTTGTGGCAGAGCTGGGGCTGGGACCCCACCTCTTGCTTCCCGTCAAACCACATTGGCTTCCAGCCCTCATGCTTTCATACAAGTCTGGTGCCAAGTCACCCCACACCAAGGAAAACTAAATGCCCCCAGCTCACACCTTCCCCAGTATGGGGCTCAGGGATCATCCCCCTGTTTTTGTCTGATCTGCATTCCTTTCACCAGGGCATGGGCTAGGATGATGACTGGGCAAGGTGATCCCTGCGGGGATATTTGCAAGGCTCTTCTGAGCTTATGGACTGTTAGGAACACTCAAGAACAAGAGGCGCCAGAAGACCCATTCTTCTAGGGCTTGGGCCTGGAGCAGGGGAACTCCTTCAGCTTCTCCGAGTTCCCATAGAGGAGGTATCCAACCTTCCCTCTAGGCCAGCCTCTCCTGGTCCTGAGGCCCAGACCCCAGAGATGACTACTCCCTAGGGCCGAAGGCCAGTGCCTCCTTCTCTGTGCCGCTTCCATCATGCAACTCTGGTATCTCCCATCTTAAAACCCTCCCTCTGCCCCAGTCCTTCCAAAGCTGCTGCCCTTCACAGCCCAACTTCTGGCAAGACGGGCTCCATTGCTGACTTCCTTTCTCCACCTTCCACCCTCTCCTTGCACTCTCCAACCTGGCTTCTCTCTAGGCCACCCCACAGGACCAGGTACACTGGATCAGAGCCTCATTTTAAAAAGCTCTGGGACAAGCCTCTTGCTGGCCCTATAGAGAAAATACCAGACCAGCCAAAAGGGCTGAGATGGCAGAAGCAAGATGCAGAGTGGGTAGGCTGGATGGGAGGTGAGAGTGTGGGAGGGGAAGGAGCCCAACGTCCAGAAAGCCCCAGGGAACACTTTCCAGTTCTACCTAGGAGACAGGTCTTTCAACTTCCTCTCTTCCTTCACAGCGGTTCCCCACATTTCACAGCTTCTGTCGAGGGAAGCCTGTTAACCTGGACATCAAATAGCTCTACCTTGGGAGGGCAGCAGTGAGTGGCAGGGAGTAGCCTAGGGGCCAGGACGAAGTGCTGCTTGCTGGCCAGGCCCTTGGGCTGGGTGCCCAGCATGTGGTCTGTAAGCTTCTATCTTATCCCACCAGCCTCAGCTATAAGCCGCCTTTCTGGATTTCCAGAGCCCTAGGGCCTCGCTCTAGTAGACTTCCCAAATGCTTGCTGGAGGAGTCCATCACTCCACAGCCTAGACCTTTCACTGCAGATACTCCACTGTGGCTGTTTCTGTTTATCACCCGACTTTTCACGTCCTTCAGTGCCCTGCCCTTAACTGACTCCGGCAGCCACTGGCTCTGCTCCCCACTGAAGTGCCACAGCCCTCAGCCATGCCACTGTAGAAGGCGTCCTGTTCTCCAGCTTGTCAGTCCTTAATGAGATGGATCATGTCTCTCCCCTCAGACTAGAACTCTGTGCCTCCCCAGTCAGACTAGACCATATCTTTTCTTAGAAGCTGTCTAGTTTGGACACCGCCAAGGTGGTGGCTAAGCAACAAAAGTGTCCTTGACTTGAAGCCAGGCCTTTTGTTTGCATCCACCCCCAACTGATTGTGTCCATTGCATGCAGTGGCAAATTAAGGCCCAGAAGTTGGCTGATTTCTCCTGGGGCACACCACAAGTCAGTCTGCTTCCTGTGGCACTCCCCCAGCCTTGGGACATACCCTTCAACCCTGGAGAGGTGAAAGGTGGGGGTAGCGCTGGAGGCAGTGGGCTGGCCCAGAAGACCTCTGAGGGGCACTCCCTCAATAGGCCTTCCTGAGACTTTGCAGACACTCCCTCCCTCTGCTCTGCCCCCTCCCCTTCTCCATTGTCCCAGCTGACACTTTGGGTTGCACTTAGGGCCGCAGGCCTGGAGCCCCTCCCTGCCCCCATCTCCCCACTGCCTTCCCAGTCAAAGGCTCAGCGGGGCTCCATGCAGCCCACTAATTAGGGCCTGCCCAGCCACACCTGCAGCGTCCTGGGAGCCGGCTGAGCCAGGCGCCCATGCGTGAGGTGGGGGTGGGGGCAAGCCCGGGGCAGTAGGTCCCGCACCTCCTCCCTGATCCCCTCCAGAGGGATTAGGGGAGGGAGGGCAGGGGCTGGAAGACCAGGCTTCTTAGAATCAGCCCAAGACCCTGCCCGGTGAAACTCAGTGTGACCTTCCTGGCCTCTCAGTTGAGGAAACTGAGGCAGGCGGCAAAGCCTGCCTCAGTGGTTTGGCATTCCAGCCTCTGGGTGATCATCTGACCAGGCTCTGTCCCTCCAGCAGGGCTGACAGCCTGACATCCGTCCTTTGCTCGTGCTGTGCACTACTCCCCTCCCCCCTTCCCTCCCACCCCATCTAGTATCTTTTGCCCCACACAATGGATGAAGCCCCAAGCTGCCGCCTCCCCTCAGGGAGAGAGTTCTAGCTCTGAAGGAGGAGAAGGAGTTCCTTTCTGCCCAGGGTAGATATTGCTAGGGTTCACTCCCCACTTTATTCTACCCTGCCCCCTCCCTTCTGGCCCATTCCCTCAGCCACTGCAGTGAAATCACCCTTAATGCCTCAGGCCTGTTTGGTTCACTTCCTCCTCCAGGAAGCCTTCTATTGGACTCACCCCATCTATGGCTGAGGAAGTCCTGGAGTTGGGAGCCAGCTGCCCCATCCCCTGTCCCCCTGGGATCCCCAGCTCTCCTGAGCTCTTTCTGTCTCTGCATAAAGTTCTCCTGCCCAGAGCGCATACAGTGCTCAGGTAGGAGGCCAGGGCAGGAGTCCTGCCTCCAGCCAACTGAGGGTAGCAGCTCTAGGTTTTGGTCCTCACCCCTCAGAGAGGAAATCCCTCAGGCCCCAGAAGCGGAAGGTGGAAACAGAGAAAGCTGTGGGTGCAGAAGCACCCTGAGGAACTCAGTATGCTCCGAGGGGTGGAGGCTGTCAGGCTGGGGCTGGCTGGCCCCTGGGGGTGCCCTGTGAGAACACTAGTATGCAGCAAAAGCACAGGTAGCCTTTGTCACTGCGGGAACATCTTTAACACAGGGAGCAGAGTCGTGGTGGAGGGGCTCCCCCTCTGCAGACCCTGGTCTCTGGGTCAGCTGTTGGGTGTGACACATTCACCTGGGTGGGGTCCACATGGAGTGACACACAAGCAGGCATGGGGGCGCCGACACCCCTGGGTTCCAGTCTGGGTCAAATCTCCAGGGCTTGTTGACTCTAAATAAGGTCGTGGCTGGAGGGAACTGGCTGCAGGAGGCCCTGGGGTGAGGTTGCACCCACAGGGTCCCTGGGAGGGCACACTGAAGGGAGTGATGGGGGGGAGGGTCCCGCAGGGGTGGGCCATCACTTGGGTCTGGATGAGAGTTAGACAACTTGAGACAACTGGGCTCAGGTCTCCAGGCCTGAGCTCTGAACTCCAGGGGGCTCCAGTCACTGCGAATTTCTGGGCCTTCGTGACCCCTGCTTTGCCCCAGGGGAGAATCTGGATCTCTGCCCTCCCCCATACCTCCAAGACGCAGGGCCTGCAGGGCCTCCTTGGTACATCCGGTCTCACTCAGTTTCTCCTTGCTGGAATGCACTCCACCCCTCAGTGCCTGCCTCAGGCCTCTGGAGGTGCCTGCTCACGCCCTGCTCTGCTCCTATGCACCCCAGACCTGCCCTCTCTGGACCTGCCCCCTCTGTACTTGCTCTGTTCTGGGTGGGTGCCAACTCCGTTCAATGCAGACCTAGCTTGCAGCTGCCCCGTCAGGTCACTCCCACTATGGCCTAGGTAACTAGAGAGGGCCAGCTTCTCTCCATACACACCCTGTTAGGAGCCTCTGGCTCTGCTTGGCTGGTGCTGGCCAGGCCGGTTTACTCCAGTGTGGGGCTGTCTGAGAATCTGAGAATTGGAGAATGACCTTGGCAAGGACAGATGGAGGGGGCTCTCCCTCTGGTCCTCAGAACCTCACCGCTTTCTGTGCCCCAGACATCTGGGCACACCTAGGAAGCCTACAAGGGTAAATAATCCAGCACCCATGGCCGTGCCAGGCACTCACCCTCCCCCAACTGTACATACACAGACATAAGACATCACCTGACCGCATACCCATGTTGTCCCCATGAGCACGCACACTCGTGCACACACACACACATTCACCCTCAGTCTGAATGTAAAAGCATGCACATACACTGTCACATTTCCTCACTCTGATCGTACACACATGCAAGCTGTCACGCACATATTTACACATATCCGCACCCGAGTGGGGGAGCACACACATCCTTCCCCTGCATTATACACACAGACACGTGTAAGGCACACATGACATGTGCCCACTGACGTGACACACACAGTGTTATGTATTTCTCCATCCTGAAAATGCACATACTTGGCCTTGCCACACATATTCCCTAAGAACACTTGATCATACATTTCCTCATGCTGAATGTTCTGGTACACATGTTCGTACTCCAAACACGCACATATTCACACAGGAGAGTGTATCACAAACACACACTTGGGCCCGTGGGGAGCTCTCTCTGAACTTGGGGTCTCAGAGCAGGATAAGGGTGATGACCGAGAGGTTCCTGCAAGGACACCCCTGCCCTCTCTGCTGGGGTAGCCTGGGCTGGGGACCCCATCCCTCCATCTGCAGAGGTCGCTCCTCATCCAGGCAGTCCACCACATCACTCTGCTGGACCAAGAGCCCCCTTGGTCTTCCTCAGTCTCGGTCCTCCCCTTTCCCTGGGCCTGAGAAGCAGAGCCTGGGGACCCAGCAGCCCACCCCAACCTCACCCTCTGGGGATTTGTACTCACTGACACGGGGGTGGGTGATGTAGTTTCGGGTGACCGCTTGCATGTGCTCTTGGGCTATGCCCAGGTCACAGCCACTGCTGGGGAGCCCCCCGGGCCTACTGTCTGCCTTCGTGGCCATGGCGAGGTGGCAGGCCGGACCCGAGTGCCTGAGTCTGCTGGTGAGTGCAACACTTCGGGCCCAGCTGGAGCCGGAGTGAGCTTACCAGACTGCCCCTGTGGCCACCCCTCCCCTCACCCCTCCTCTCCTGCAGGAGTTGACTGTAAACAGGGAAACCAGCCTCTGGCCCTGGAACTCATCCAGATCTGGGAGGTGCTGGTGTGAACTCAGCTCCTCCCCCTAGAACCTCAGGCGCTCTCACAGGTCCTTGCTCCATACCACATCTCATCCTGTTCTCCCCACCACATGCAGTTTCTGGCAGGCTGCCCTCTCTCCACATCTTTTCCTTTCGGCCCCCCCTCCCCCTGACCTGCCCTCACCCTGTACCCCTTGCCCTAACCATACCTACATACTTCTTCCCCTGCACAATTCAATCATCACCTTTTTTTTTGAACATCTATAGAGGATCATTCTTGTGCCAACTTCAGTGCCACCTCCTACAGGAAGCCTTCTTAGCACTCCTGATTCACCACATATGTGGTGTCTTTCCTTTGTCATGTCCTTTTGGAGAATTCTCTCTTGTCACTGCTGCTAGGCTCTGAGCCCCCAAAGAACTGAGTTTGTCTCCTGCATCAGACTTGGGTTTCTTTAACCCTTTCTCTCTCACAGTATCCAGAACTCCCAGGGAAGCAGGGCAGGTCTCTCTCCATCTGGGCAGAGGACTCTGTCTTACCTCTTTATATTTCACCTGTATGGTCTCATGGGGCAGGTCTGTCCTGACATTTTTCAGCCCAGAACAGAAAGTACAAATGGAGGAACCCTCTTTGTGTGAGTGGCTAAAGGAGTTGTGTGTGGCACAGGTCTGCTGGACAAGGCAAGGTAGACACTAGGGGCTGGCTGAACCCAAGATCTGCCCTGGTCACCCCATGTTTTATTCCAGACTCAGGATGTCCTGGCATTTCTAAGCACCTCCCCAAACTATACTGCCAATGCAGAGGGAAGGGAGGAACACAGTTGTCTGGGGATCCCTGTCTGGGTGACTAAGGACAGCCAATCTGAAACCAAACGTGTTTCCAAGAGCAGACTGGAACAGACTGTGCCCGTCTTTTTTGCCGAATGGAGTTGATGTCACCTCTGGCCTCTGATTTGAGGACCCATTTCTGGTCCCTGGGCCCTCTCTCACGATTTCCATTCTTTCAAAGAAGTCTCGTGGGTCAGGGGTGACTATGAAGGGGAGAGCTTTGTGGTAATAGGCAGTGCTACATCTTGATCGCAGTGGCGGTTCCACAGATCTTACACAGGGGCCAAAATGACAGGGAACTACACACACACACACACACTCACACACACACAGTGCCAATGTCAATTTCCTGGTTTTGATATTACACTTTGGTTATGGAAGATGTAACCATTGGGGGAAACTGGGTGGAGGGTACAAGGAATTCTCTAAAGTATCTTTGTAACCTCCCGTAAATCCACGGTCATTGCAAAACAAAAAGTTAAATACAAGTGTCTTACTTGAGGGAAAAAAACCACATTTTTTTTTAAAAAGTGCTTTGTGTTGTGGGGATTGTGATGAGCATGCCCTCTTAGGCATGTGGGATCTTGCCTGGATTTACCTCTTATATCCATTCTCTGGCTCTCTTCTAGATCCTGATCTCACCTTTCATTGTCTACCCTCCTTTTTTTTTTTTAATGTTTATTTATTTCTGAGACAGAGAGAGACAGAGCATGAGTGGGGGAGGGACAGAGAGAGAGGGAGACACAGAATCAGAAGCAGGCTCCAGGCTCTGAGCCATCAGCACAGAGCCTGACTCGGGGCTCGAACTCACAAACCGTGAGATCATGACCTGAGCTGAAGCCGGTCGCTCAACCGACTGAGCCACCCAGGCGCCCCCCCCCTTTTTTTTTTAATTTACTTAGAGAGAGAGAGAGAGAGAATGCAAGCAAGCCCAGGGAGGGGCAGAGAGAAGGGGAGAGAGAGAATCCCAGGCAGGTTCCATGCTGTTGGGGTAGGGGGAGGGTACCCAGTGTGGGGCTGGACCTCTTGAACCATGAGATCATGACCTGAGCCCAAACCAAGAGTTGCTTAACAGCCTGGCCTAACCAACTGAGCCACCCAGGCACCTGTCATTTTCTACCCTCTTGAAGAATTTGACATTTCTACCTTTCAAATATTTTTATGTTTCGAAGAGGAGCTTGCAAAGAGCAATGCTTAACCAGCAGAAGCGTCCATGTGGCTATCATGGGCTTTGCAATGCCCAGGCAGAAGCTCTAATTGGGAGTAGGAGCGTGGTACCCCATCCCCCGTAACTGTGAACATGGCTCCAGTTTTTGCTCCCTCCCATTAGAGGTCTTCTGGCTCAGCCCATTTTCCTTCTGGGATCGAGGGGCAGTGGTGGTGCTGTGGAGACTCTGTTTCCCTTCTTGTCATTGTTTTCCTTTTATTTCAGTGAGAGGCACACACACGCACACTGCACTCGCACACACAAGCTGCGGGACCAAGGCCTTCTGGGCAACAGTCTCTGAGTTGAAAGGCAGGTGGGGCCAGATGTGAGGCTGCCCGCCTCTCTGGGAGCCTGCTCAGGGCAGTCCATGGGGCAGGGGAGGCAGGGGTGGTGCCGTGCTTGGGGACTCGGTGTGGCAGGGAGGTGGAGGCTTAAATGTTGGCTTTCTTGTCACCGCCGCTGCCGCTGGGGCTGCCCACTCTCCGTTCTAGCCTGCTGTAGGGTGCGAAGGCCGAGGAGCCCAGTTCATAGCAGGCAGACAGGTCTAGGAGTGGGGCAGTGGAAAAGCAGAGGGCCGGTGGAGGGGGTGGCAGGGGCGGGGACGCCGACGCTGAGGTCAGTGGGTTGAGGCACGGGGAGGAGTTCCTGGGGTCACCCAGTGAGGTGCCCCTGTGGCCGGCAGGCAGGCCCAGTGGGCCAGGGGTCAGTGCCAGGAGGCCGGGGGCCCTAGGCACAGACAGCAGCCGGCCCTGCTCCAGCAGCCGCAGGATGTTGGATGTGGCAAAGGCCTCGGAGGCCGAGGAGGACGCCCGCTTCTCCAGGTCTCTGCTCTGGTCTTTCTTCTGCTTGGTGCGGCGGTTCTGGAACCAGACCTTCACCTTGGGTGGAGGACAGGGAGGGGTGTCGGGAAGGGAGAGGGGACAAGCAAAGCAAAGTGGGGTCAGGTGGGAGGAGAAAAGAAGAGGAAGGGCGTGGAGGGCAAGGGGACAGAGAGTGGGGGGAGTAAGGGTGGAGTGAAAGGGGGAAGAAGAGTATTCAGAGTGTCATTAAGGTCTCTCCACACCAGCCTGCTCTGGGTGAACCAGTAAGGGACCCTCGCCCTCTAGTGCCTGCTGCCTGCTGGGTGCTGCTCTAGACCCGGGGAATCAGCAGTGACGAGAGTGGAGGGAATCCTTGATGTGGAGGGGACGGCACAGACAGGGAGGCGGATGGTGCACAGGAAATGAAAACAAACAGCCGTGACTGTCAGGTGGCTCTGAGTGCTTTGAACAGCATCTCTCAAATTATTTGTGCCGAGGAACCACTTTTTAAAGTTTTCCAGTCTGTTGTGGACCAATGTTTTTGTCAAATACAATGAAAATGGATTACACTTACTTCCATCTCTGCACTTAACCTGTCCTAGACAGATAAGAGTTTGCTGGGGACAGAACGGGGTGCACAGCAGCCCAAGAACCACCCTTTGAGAGGCACTGGTTTGGAAAAAGGCTGCAGGATAAAGAGGGGAGTGGCCGGGGAGGGGACTAGCTTATTAATGCGTGGTAAACATAGCCTCTCTGAAGAGGTGACATTTGAAGGAAATAGCAGTAAGGGAAGGCCAAGGGACAGGCAGCCAAATATGGTTGAAGGAAGCGTTTGGAAAGGAGAAAACCCTCTGTTTGTCACTCCCGGAACTCAATTGCTCCTCCCACCAGATCCTTGGGAAAGTGGCTCTGCGTGTGGTTGCATTCCCTCCCCTGCTGGGAAGCCCCCCTGGCTTCTCTGCCCCAGTGAGCAGCCACCCTTTTAGGACCTAGGCACCACCCCACGAACTCCCCAGCCTCAGTTTCTCATCTCAAAAATGGGGACAAAAATACCTGGGCTGTCGCAGGGATCAGATAAGGAAGTCCAGGTAGAGGGTCTCACGTGGTGCCTGGCCCACCCTGAATTGGAGTCATCATTTATTGCTCCCTTCTCTGTTCACAGCTCTGAACTAGTGGGAGAGGACAGGCCCAGAAGTCATGATTCCTGTCCTGGGGAAGCTGAGGGTCCAGTGGGATGGTGGCATTAACCCACTCCCAGCAACAAAGGGAGTGGCAGTAATAAGGAGTGTGACCAATAAGGAATGACAAAGCTTTTGCAAAGTGTCTTGTCCTTCTGCAGCTCCAGGGGTACAAGATAGGGTGGATGTGGCTGGCTCTGGGAGGAGGAGGCTCCTGGAGAGGAAGTGAGGCAGGGGCTGGGATTTGGCAGGCCTATGTCTTGGGCCCTTATGGGCTACATTGGGGCTTGTCAATCTGGGCTGCATTTTAAAATTATCTGGAGTCATGTTTTTCAAAATCCCAATGCCCATGCCACATGCCTACTCACTAAATCTCTAGGGGGAGGGGCCTATGTATCCTTTTTTTTTTTTTTTTTTAAGTTCTGTGTGTGATTCTAATCTGTGAACGGTGATGGAAGGTGCCAGAACTGCAAGGGTTGGGGAGAGGCACCCTGCCTGTCTACCTCCTACCATGAGTCCCATAGTCCCTAAAGGGCTGATTCATAAGGCTCACCAAACAAGGGACAAACTAAGTGAGAGACGGGCTCAGAGCCTCTGGGCTCATCGCTCCTCTCCTCCAGGAAGCTTTCAGTTCCACCACAGGGGTCACCCTCTCTCAGGGTTAAATCTGGGTACAGGTCCTTCAAGGCCCAGTTCATCTGCATGCTGGGTAGGCCGGGGTGCTATCCAGAAGCACACTTTCGGAGGCTTTGGCCTCCGCTTGTCTTCTTGGTGCCCTTCTGTGGTCTTCCTGTGGGCTGCATCTTGCCTCCTCCCTCTCCTGGTTCCTCTGGAACTCAGTATTGGGACTTGGCAGTTTGTCCTCAGCCTGGATCCTGGGAGCCTGGCCTTAAAAAAGTCCCTCATGCCAGCAGAATGAGGGGAGTCCTGGGGCCAGCCTCCCACCTTTCCTTCCTCTACTGCCACATCTTCTTTTCTTGTTTCCTGCTCTGACTGTGGTCATTCATACAACACATGAACAGCAAGCATCCAATAGGTGTAGGCATTGCCAGGTGCTGAAAAAACAGGAATACCTAAAACTCTATGGGTCTCAGACACCAGTAGTGGGGGAAATGGACAGGTCAGTAAGTGTTATAAGACAGTAAGTGTTTTGGTAGAAGTAGCAAACAAGATAGTGGCAAAGATCCTGAGGTCAAACCTGGAGTCAATTATGGTTCTCTCATTAATTAGTTGGAATGGCATGGGGCAAGTTCCTTAACCTTTCTGTACCTCAGTTTCCTTATCTGTAAAATGGGGATTATAATCATGCCTCCTCATAGGTTTGTTGTAATCACTCAATGAGCTATAATCATGGATTTAGCAAAGTGCCTGGAGACACTGAAGTCTTTTAAGCAATGTGGTTAATGTGGTCAATCTAGTTTGAGGTTATACAGAGGTTAATATAGAGGTTGTCAGGTCTTTCCTAGAAACTCTGACTGGAGCCTGGGGGCTGAGCATGGAATCTAAGCTGGAATCTGTATTTTAATGAGAACCCCAGGGGTCCTACATATAAGTGGTCTGCAGGCCATACTTTGAGAAACACTGCTTTAATTAAGCACCACATGTTTTCCTTGAAACAAAGCAGGGTGATAAAGTATAAAAACAAGGAGAACTAGACTAAGTGGGACTATCCTTGTTCTCAGATATGGAGAAGAGCACATGCCACTCTGGGGTGGGGGGTGGGAGTTATTCTGGTGTGTCCAAGAACTAGATCCCTCTGAGACCCCTTCCTTGCACTCTAGGGCCTCCCTGTAATGCACAGCCTGGGGGTCTGGGCAAGGCCAGGCCCAGAGATCAGTTGCATTCTGCCTGGGTCCCTGTCCGTATATCCGAAGGACACTTCAGCCTGCAGAACTTTGTAAGTGGTGGGAAGGGAAGGCTTCATGGTTCTGCGCACCAGGTCCAATAAGGGGGGTTCTCATTAAAAGTGCAGACAACTTGAGGCACCTGGGTGGCTCCGGTTAAGCATCTGACTCTTGATTTCGGCTCGGGTCATGGTCTCACTGTTTGTGAGTTCGAGCCCCGCATGGAGCTCTGCACTGACAGTGTGGGGCCTACTTGGGATTCTCTCTCTCTCTCATTCTCTCTCTCTCTCTCTCTCTCTCTCTCTCTCTCTCTCTGTATGCCCCTCCCCCACTCTCTCACTCTGTCTCTACCACCCCCTCTCTCTCAAAATAAAAATAAGCATTAAAAAAATAATAAAAATGTAGACAACTTAACTGGGCACATAGTGGTTAAGGAAGAGATCTGGAGTGAGAACGGGTCCTGAGTAAGTCCTCATTTTCTCTGTCTGGATTAGGACCCTCTTGATGTCCAGGAAGGGGGTAAAGATGCTGGTTGGCAGGAGGAAGAGAAGTGGACACAGAGAGGGAGGCAATCACTTGGAGAGCAGTTGGGGGCATATTCAGGAGAGCACTAGGGGGAGAGCTGCATGTGATGTTGTAGTCCTGGGATCCAACATGGTCTTCAGCTTTCGGTCGGTCCCTAGGAGGCCTGGCTACACCGTGGTCCCTGTTCTTGGACTTACACAAGATTGTGCCTCCTGTTCTATCCCTTAGGAGTCCCTCTATTATTTGAGCACACTTGAAGGAATCTCTTACCTTTCCCACAAAAGAGGCCTGACCAAGACTCCTAGGTAAAATCAGAGAAACACCAGCCCCCGGAGAAATATCTGACATACCTTCCTGACATCTCCACTTGGATCTCAAACTGAACTGATGCAAAACAAAACTCCAGATTCCTCTCCCACCTTCCTGCTCCTCCCCAGCTTTCTCAACCTGTTACATGGCATCACTGACCACTTCTCACCATTCACCAGTTCGAGCCCAAACCATTTCTCTTTCCCTTGCCCTGTGCACGTAAGTCATGATGAACGAGTCCTAACAGTTCTATCTCCAAGTTAGATGACATCTCAGATCAGTTCACTTCTCTCCTCCACCATCACTCAGAGCTCAAGACAACACGGCAGTGGCCCCCACCTCATCCACTCATTCACCATTCTCCAGATGGTGACCAGAGTGAGCTCTGTAAAATGCTGGTCCTCTCATGGCACTCTCTCTTCAACACCTCATCATGGCCTCCAAACACTATATGCTCTGCCGCCTACCTTCCCTATTACGCTTCGACTCCAGCCACGCTGGCCTTCAGACACTTCCAGAATATTCTATGCTAGTTCCCACCTCCAGGTCTTCACAGTTGTTACCCTGTGTCTTGACTCCTCTTCTGGCGCTTGTCCTGGCTGTCCCTTCCCTGTCATTCACACCTCAGCCCACTGTCATTCATCTCCTTTCCTGATGACCCCAGTCAAAGATTCCCAGTCTCTATCATATCACATTTTATCTGCCTCATAGTACTCATCACTCTTTTGAATGCTATTTGTCAGGGCACCTGGGTGACTCAGTTGGTTAAGCGTCTGACTTTGTCTCAGGTCATGATCTCACAGCTTGTGAGTTCAAGCCCCTCGTCAGGCTCTGTGCTGACACTTCAGAGCCTGGAGCCTACTTCAGATTCTGTGTCTCCCTCTCTGTCTGCCCCTCCCCCACGCACACTCTGTCTCTCTCTCTCAAAAAAGAAGAATAAACATTAAAATAAATAAATGCTATTTGTCTTTCTCATGCAGAATGGAAGCTGCCTGAGGCTAGGTGCCTGATCTATTTTGTTCTCTGATATATCCCCAGTGCCTAGAACAGTATCTAGTATATAGTAGGTATGCAGTAATATTTTTGAACAAACGTATGGGTGAATATATGGAGAATTCCACAGAATTCTAGCTATATAACCAAGGGCAAGTTAATAAACCTTCTGAGTTTCCTGAAATGGGGATAATATTACCCATAAAGCCAGCTTTTAATAGATTAATCTGGTGAGCTAATGAATGTGCCTGCTTTATTTTTTTTTAATATTTTATTTTTAAGTAATCTCTGTGCCCAACATGGGGCTCGAACTCACAATCCCGAGATCATGAGTCACGTGTTCCACCCACTGAGCCAGCCAGGTGCCCCAAATGTTCCTGCTTTAAATTTTCAGCATGTTATTTAATTTCTTTGTGCCTCAGTTTCCCTTTCTTTAACACAGAAATAATAAAGGCCTATTCTGGTATTTTTAAAATATGTATTTAATTAATTTTGAGAAGGAGAGACAGAGTACAATTTCGGGAGGGGTATAGAGAGAAGGAGAGAGAGAGAGAGAGAGAGAGAGAGAGAGAGAGAGAATCCCAAGCAGGCTCCACTCTGTCAGTGCACAAAACCTGATGCAAGGCCCAATCCCATGAACTGTGAGATCATGACCTGAGCAGAAATCAAGAAAGAGGCTCAGCTGGCTGAGTCACCCAGGTGTCCCGCATTCTGTTATTTAAAAAGTGTACATATTCGGGGCACCTGGGTGACTCAGCTGGTTAAGTGTCCCACTCTTGATCTTAGCTCAGGTCTTGAACTCAGCTCAGGTCTTGATCTCAGGGTGATGAATTCAAACTGTGTGTTGGGATCTGTATTGGGTGTGAAGCCTACTTAAAAAAAAATTAAAACATGTACATATTTGACTTCTGTTCCTCATTCTTGATACAGAGCCCCTAAAGCCCTTGGAATTTCCTGAGTGACAGGAGTGCCCTTTGTCATTCATAATAAGCCCCTTTAAAGTACACCTGAGTTTATGCTAACAAGGTGACTCAGGGTGGACCTTATATAGTTCAGGATGTGCACTGGTTCCAAAAAGACCACTTCTGTGATTAGAGGTTTGGAACCCCCACCCTGGCTCCCCAGGGAGGTGAGAGGGGCTGGGTTATAAATAATCACGAACAGTGAGATTCAGAGAGCTTCTGGGTTGAACACAAGGAAGTTCTGGGGGGTGGCACATCCATAAAATGTATAGAAGCTCCTTGAATACCTGCACCCCAACATCTTGCTGTATGCATCTCTCCAATTAGCTATTTCTCTCCCTCCCCCCCCAAAAAATTTGGCTATTTCTAAGTTGTATCCTTTTTTTTTTAAGTTTATTCCTTTATTTTGAGAGAGCAGGGGGAGGGGCAGAGGGAGAGGGAGAGAGAGAGAATCCCAAGCAGGCTCCACACCACCAGCTAAGAGCTTCGTGCAGGGCTCAGATTCACAAACTGCAAAATCATGACCCAAGTCAAAAGCGAGAGTTGGATGCTTAACCAACTGAGCCACCCAGGTGCCCCCCTGAGTTGTATCCTTTACAATAAACGAGTAAAAGAAAGTAAAGTGTTTTCCTGAGTTCTGTGAGTCATTCCAACAAATTGACAAGCCCGAGGAGGAAGATGAGGGAACCCCCAATGTTTTAGCTGGCCAGTCGGAAGTACAGGTGGCCCAGGGACATGCAACTGGCATCTGATGTGGGACTGTCCTATGAGACTGAGCTGTAACCTATAGTGTCTGTGCTAACTCCAGGAGCCAGTGTCAGAATTGAATTGAATAGTTTGAGTACCGGTTGGTGATTGAGAAAGGGGGACTTGGTTGCTGTTGGTGTTAGAAAACACCACACAGGGGCGGCTGGGTGGCTCAGTCGGTTGGGCGGCCGACTTCGGCTCAGGTCATGATCTCGCAGTCCGTGAGTTCGAGCCCCGCGTCGGGCTCTGTGCTGACGGCTCAGAGCCTGGAGCCTGTTTCAGGTTCTGTGTCTCCCTCTCTCTGACCCTCCCCCATTCATGCTCTGTCTCTCTCTGTCTCAAAAAATAAATAAATAAATGTTAAGAAAAAAAATTTAAAGAACACTAAAGACTGAAAGGTGTTCTTCTTTAAAAAAAAAAAAAAAGAAAAAAGAAAAAAAGAAAACACCACACATTTGGTGTCAGAAGGGCTGTCTGGAGAAAACCTCACTCCCATCCCATAAGATTGTGGTGAGAGGAATAAATGAGTTAGGACACGTCAAGCCCTTGGAGCAGGGGGAAGGTCTCAACAGAAGTTTCCTGTACCATATGTTACCTGTAAGACCCCGGGGACGGGGGAAAAAGAAAGGGGAGTGGTAAGCAAGTCAGTAAGTTGAGGATTCACTGAGGGCTCACTGTTTGCTCAGCTGTGTTCTGAGCTCCCCATGGAGGCCTGAAGAGGAGATGTGGCTTTCAGACACATTCTTGTTCTTGGGAAGTGTGTGCTAGTTGGTGCCCACCACGTACACACACACACACACACACACACACACACACACACACACTTTACCAAGACATGTGGAAGGGTCTCTTGGGATGAAGGCAAGAAGTCTTCCTGGAAGAGGAGGGGCTTGGCCCTGACCACCAAGGGCAGATAAATGTCGGGCGTATAGGGGGCAGGGCAGGGGAAAGATGAGGACAGGGAAGGAGCTGCTGGCCTGGGCATCTGAGGTGCCTTTGGAGAGCAAAGTTTCAGGGTAGAGTGTGCTGGCAAAACTAGGCTAGGCAGAGGGCAGATAGGACGAGAGGGGCAGGTATTGAGGGGTGACTCTATGCCTGATGTCCCCCCAGGAGCTCTGGCCGGGCCCAGCCACCGCAGCCCTCTCTCTGGCAGAGCCTGGCTTTCCAGCCTCCTGACTGAGTGTCGCTGGAGGGAGGGCCCCCGCTGCCCCAGGCCATCTGCTGTGTTGTTTGGGGCTCTGCCGGACAACAGGTCCAGGTGGAGACGGCCTGGGCCTGCAGGACAGCAGCCGGTCCTGACTGAATTGCAGTGGGGGTGCCAAGGGAAGCACGGCAGCAGGCACAGCAGGGACCCCTGCATATCCCACCACAGCCTTCTCCAGGAAGCGCACCCTTCCAGACTGTCTGCCTGCTCACTCTCTCCTTCCTCGCCTCTACCCTGTGTAAGTCCTGTTTTGGTCATGTCTGTAATACATCTATCCATGAGCTCCCTCATATATGAGGCTAAACTACCAGAGCTGTTGCTTGACTAAGGGTCTCGAGTCATTCTTTATAAGCCCCAGGATGGTTGCCAGTTTACGGGTGGCATAAAGATGCCAGACTGCTTGTCCAATCCTAGCTCTGGAGCGTATTCTTTGTATGACCTTGGGCATAACCTCTCCTCCTCTGTAAAATGGGATAATACAGGCAGCTACATCATCGGGTTGTTGGGAGGCATTGGTGAGTTACCGCAGGCAGAGCACTTAGAGCCCTGCCTCCGCACCGTGAGTACTAGGTATTATTAGTATTGTTATCATTATGTGTCTCTGTTACCAGCTTGAAATGCCTCCATTCGCGCAGAGGGGGTGCTCACTTTACAAAAGCTTTTCCTTTGGGTTAGGCTTATTATTGTTAAAATGCGAAGGCGTTCCTGAGTAAAGGGGGTGTTCAGACTCCTTCTCTCCAGCAAGAGCTTCTGAGAGGCACAGTGGGATGCAGGGCATGTACGGAGGATGGGGAGAAGCCCAGGAGGGGGAAATGAGAAGTCCCCTATCCAATTTTGGATCATTTCTTCTCTTCCCTGGAACCTTTGCTCCCAGCAAGCCAACCCCTCACCGTCCTTTCCTGCAGGGTCCCTCACGCACCAACAGCCCCGAGTAACTCCCTGCATCCTGGATGCCCCTCCTTCCTATTTCTCTGGCCTTTTCCCATGTTCCATCCAAAGTGCCTGACGTATCTGGAAGGCCCCCTGTTGGCATATGCCAGCTCTCTCTTGTCAGCGCTATATTCATTGCTCTGGTTTGCCTATAACTCCAAGCCTTTCCCTAATGTGTGTCTGAACTCCTCAAAAGCTGGGTCTCCCTGCAGCAGCCCATAGGCCTCACACCCCACGAAGTTCCCAGGCTGTAGGGCAGGGGTGGAGTGGCCTGGCCCTGCACTCTTACCTGGGTCTCGGAGAGGTTCAGCTGGCGGGCCAGCTCGGTGCGCTCTCGGCCCACCACATACTGGCAGCGCTGGAACTCCATTTCCAGGCGGTACAGCTGCTCAGCCGTGAAGGATGTGCGGGTCCGCTTGGGCCGGTCCAGGTCCAAACCCTTAGGCAGGACAATCTCCCGGATGGTCCCTTTGGCATCTGCAGGGGCCATGACAAGAGGCAGGTTAGTTCACTAATTAAGGATATAGGCCACCAACAGTCATATTAACAGGAGGCAGTGTGATCTAACAGGGAGCTCGTTGAGCCGGGGCCCGGCTCTGTGACCTCTGACAAGTTGCTTACCCTCTCTGGACCTAGCTTCTTTAATCATCCAACGCAGTATATCGTGTCTATTGGGTATATGTGTGTGAATGGGCCTTGTTACAAATTTCAAGTCTACCACCGTAGCGTGGGCAGAAAGAATTCACTCTGACCCAGCCAGGATTCTGTTTCCTCAGTAGAATAAAAGAATAAATGGAAACAGATATACTAAGTCCTCAAGTCTAGAGGAAAGGACGGGCTAGAATTGGGTATGACCAGGCAGGTAAGGCTTACTGGAGGAGATGTCCTGAGCCAGGTCCTGTGCTGGGTGTGTATGCATGCATGAGCACCTGAGTCCCCAGACCCTCCTGGGTTCCATGAAGAGGCTAGCTGGTAAGGGGCGGAGGGCAGCCTGGGAAGCTGGGGTCCCCAGGAAGGAGTCCAAGGACCATTGCCACTACATCAAGCTGCTGGGGTGCCTTCTACAGAGGAGATTTCTGCCACTCCCCACGTACGTCGTCCTGAACAATAGGCCACCCCCCTGGATCCTAAAGCAATGCCATCCATGCACAGGGTCTCCAAAATTTTGGAGGCTACTTAAGACACATTGAAAACCATGCAGCCTACGTTCACCAGATACTTCCACTTAAAGAACTGAGAAATGGCAACAAAGTGTTCAGCAAAAGTAAAATATGATTTGGGGGAGGGTGGGCCGTATATATACATCAGCTTTAGCAATAGGGGCAGAGATGATAACATGTTTGAACCACACACTCGGATAGCTGGAAATCTAGTTATTAGTTATTTATGTCAAAAATTGGCACGTGGAAATATGCAGTCTCGTATTCCGTAGGACTTAGCAAACCATTCCCAGCACATGACACTGCTGACAATGAAGCTGAACTAACAGTAGTTTACCATTAGGGAGAAAGATGAGTGTCGGCAGAAAACCTACCAGCTCAAGGCAGCCCTGATCAACCAACGCAGGCACTGCTGATCAAGCACAGGTGACAGAGCAACCCTCCACAGTTGGGGGAGTTTTAACCCTCCCCCGGGGGTCACACATTCTGCCGTGTGGCCAGAAGTGAGTGGCCTGGCTGCTCGTGTTTCAGTCAGAACGAAAGCTGACACCTGGGCCGTGTTTGCTTGAGGCCAGGCATGGTTTTGAGGACTTGAAACTTCCCAATGTTCTCAGTGAAGTTGGAACTATTATTAGTCCCATTTTACAGATAGGGAAATGGAGGAACACATTTTAAATAACCTCCCCGAGGTCACACTGACAGTGTTCCATAAGGTCTAGAAACAACCTTATTTACCTTTACGAATACCCTCTTTTAGCAATGTTTAATGATTCAATGGATAGGTTATAATGAAGAGACCTTTGGTCATGGGTAAAAAAATGGAATCTTCTGGATGGGTTCATCAAGTGCCCTGGAAGACATAGGAAAGGACCTGCATTTGGAATGTTGCTGTCTGCCAGGAGGCTCCTGTGAGCCTCACCACTATAGATTCTACTTTTAGAATCCCTGCTTTAGAGAATGAGTCTAACATCTCTCCCTCCAAATCCTCCACCATATGATTTATGAGAGTGGTTCTTCCTGGCTCCTGCCCCGGCCAGCTAACATTTACTCCTCCACGGTATGTGTTAGTTCCTCCTGCCTTGCAAGTCCTGCCCCTGATCTCAGAGGTTCTCAAGAACCTTTGTGCTCAGTCAACCCTGGGAAAAGATGTGTCTGGGTCAGGGGATGCGGTCACTCTCAGAGGTGGCCCTCCCCCCCACACTGGGCAGAGCACATCAGATGGACATGGGCCCAGCTCTTGGAGTGGAGGTGGAAACCCCACAGGCCTTTTGGGACAACTCAAGCTTTCCCTCTCTGGTACTTTCTACATTCTGAAAAGGTGGGGTAATATTTGCGGCCCCATCAACTGGGTCCCCTTTGCTCACATCCTATTATTTCCAACTGTGGGACCAGTCTCAGAACTTCCCTCACAAAACCCAAATGACTCCATATCCAAAGGCACTGATTTTATTAGAAGTGTTTTGGGGGGGTGTGGACTGGAGGAGGGGTGGTGGGTGTTGTATGTGGTGCTGGAAGCTTTACATCCTCTTCCCAGAGAGCCTCCTGGAGCCCACCTAGAGCTCTAAGCCTGTGTTCCAGACCACTGAGGTCAAATCATAGATGTCCCTCGCCCTTTCTTCTTTGTGGAAGAGCTAACACAAGCATTCCTGCCTCAGGGAACAGCCAAGGTTAGCTCTTCCTCTCAGGGTCGAGGAAGGCAGGTATCATATAAGAAAGGCAACTTGCCCGCCAGATATCAAAACGTGCCATAAAAATGAGCATATGAAAAGATATTCAACATCACCAGCCATTAGGGAAAGGCGAATTAAAACCACAAGAGACACATATTAGGATAGCTAAAAGAGGGGCGCCTGGGTGGCTCAGTCGGTTAAGCGTCCGACTTCAGCCCAGGTCACGATCTCACAGTCCGTGAGTTCGAGCCCCGCGTCGGGCTCTGGGCTGATGGCTCAGAGCCTGGAGCCTGCTTCTGATTCTGTGTCTCCCTCTCTCTCTCTTCCCCTCCCCTGTTCATGCTCTGTCTCAAAAATAAATAAATGTTAAAAAAAATTAAAAAAAAAAAAGGATAGCTAAAAGAAATAATACTGAGAGTGTCAAAGGCTGGTGAGGATACAGAGAAAGTAGAACTTTCTACACTGCTGGTGGGAATGTAAATGGTGCAGTCACTCTGGAAAATGACCTGGTAGTTTCTCAAAGAGTTAAACATACACTTACCATAAAACCCAGTGACCACACTCGTGGGCATTTATCCAAGAGAAACAAAATCTTAGGTTCACATCAAAACCTATACATGAATGCTCATAGCTGCTTTATTTATTTATAATCGTCCCTAAATGGAAACAAGCCAAATGTTCAATAGGTGAATGGTTAAGCAAACTGGGGTACAGTTATACTATGGGCTATGACTCAGCAATAAAAAGGAATGACTATTGACAGACGTGACAATTTGGGTGAATCTCCAGGGAATTCTACTGAGTGGAGAAAACCAAAGTCAGTTCTCAAGATTATGTACTTCATGGGTCCATTTATAGAACACTATCACAATGACGAAGTTACAGAGGAAGAGAGCAGATCCATGGTTGCCAGAGGTTAGGTAAGGGAGGGTGTGACTGTCAAAGGGTAGCCTGAGGAAGTTCCTTGATGGTGACAGAACAGTCCTGTATTTTGATCGTGGTAGTAGTCATATAGGTCTATAAATGTGGCTTCATATAAAATTTCATAGAACTATATATGAAGACAAAAAATTAGTGCATGGAAAAATGGGTGAAATTCGAGGAAGGTCTGTAGTCTAGTCAATTATATTGTACCAATGTCAATTTCCTGATTTTGACAATGTTTTATAAATACGTAAGTTGCCACCTTCGAGAGAAGGTGATGGGTACACAGGACCTCTCTGCCAAACCTCTCTGTACTATTTTTACAACTTCTTGTGAGTCTAAAATGATTTCAAAATAAGACATCAACAACAGAACATACCATGAAGCTACAATGAGGTTTTGTCACAGAGGTGGACAAATCCATTGGTGGAAAAAGTAACAACAGCATTTCCCTAAAGTGCCTCTGCATTCCACTTGTGGTCTGTAAGATGATTTTAAATGCTACATAAACATTTGTTACTTCAAAAGTTATGCACTTATTTTAATGTTTACTAGAAAAAAATTTAAACCTATGATTTTATGTGCTTAGGATGATGCAGACGTAGGTATTTAATTTTAAAATGTATTACGCTTGGGGTGCCTGGGTGGCTCAGTCGATTAGGCGTCCAACTTTGGCTCAGGTTGTGATCTCGCGGTTTGTGAGTTTGACCCCTGTGTCAGGCTCTGTGCTGACAGCTCAGAGCCTGGAGCCTACTTCAGATTCTGTGTCTTCCTCTGTCTCTCTCTGCCCCTCTCCTGTGTGAACTATGTCTCTCTCTCCCTCTCTCTCTCTCTCTCAAGAATAGATAAACATTAAAAATGTTCTTAAATGTATTATGCTAAAATATTAAGTAAATAAATGGAACATAACAGAAATGGTGAATATTCAAGTGATTGAAATGTGGGAAACAATGGAATCAAGAGTGCACAATTAGACCCGCTATATGTATTGATAGGATTTATGATAACAGGAACATTCTAAATGGAGAAAGATCAGCATAGTCAATAAATGGAGTTACGTAGATTGGTAACCATACATTACCTATTTGTAATAAAATTAAGTTAAATTCCTGTCTTTCATCATAAATGACAAGTTTCAAATGGATTAGAGGGAAAATCATAGGCCATAAAATGATAAAAGCACTAAAAGAAAATACAGGATGAGGGGCACCTGGGTGGCTCAATCAGTTAAGCATCTGACTTTGGCTCAGGTCATGAACTCAGAGTTCATGAGTTCAAGCCCCGCATTGGGCTCTGTGCTGACAGCTCAGAGCCTGGAGCCTGCTTCGGATTCTGTGTCTCCCCCTCTCTCTGCCCCTCCCCTGCTCATGCTCTGTCTCTCTCTGTCTCAAAAATAAATAAAAACTTTAAAAAATTAAAAAAAAAGAAAACATAGGATGATATTTTTATAATCATAAGCTTGGGAAGAACAAGATATAAAACTGGAGCCATAAAGACAAAGGATATATGGAGACATATAGACAAAAGATAGAACCAACTATATTAAAGCTAAACCCTTTTGTATGACAAAAGTACCAAAGCCAAAGTAAAGTGAAACAAACTTGAAGGAAAAACTTTAAAAAGATAAAGAAATGACAAATAATGCAACTATAAATAAATGATTTTTTAAAAGGGAAAGAGTCCAGGAGGAAAAATGGTCAAATAATTTATGTGGGCCATTCCCAGAAAAAGATGCCAAATGACATGAAAAATGAGTACAGCTTCACAGAAATCAGGATGATGTAAACTCACACAACAATGGAAAATCATTTCTTTCCTGTAGGATTGGAAAGACATTAATAAATGATTAATAGGGGCGCCTGGGTGGCGCAGTCGGTTAAGCGTCCGACTTCAGCCAGGTCACGATCTCGCGGTCCGTGAGTTCGAGCCCCGCGTCGGGCTCTGGGCTGATGGCTCAGAGCCTGGAGCCTGTTTCTGGTTCTGTGTCTCCCTCTCTCTCTGCCCCTCCCCTGTTCATGCTCTGTCTCTCTCTGTCCCAAAAATAAATAAAAAACGTTGAAAAAAAAATTAAAAAAAAAAAATGATTAATAGATCAATGGTGAGCTGTAGGGGATTCCACACTCCCATTCAATGTTGGTAGGGCCGTAAATTTTCACCACCTTTTAAGGTTGCATTTGTCAACCTTAAACGCATGTAACTTTTATCCTAACAATTTTATTCTAGTAAGTATTTATCCAGACGAAGCATGGGCTCATCTGCTCCAAGGTATATTCAAAGATGTTTGCTGCAGCAGTGTTCAAGATGCTGAAAATCTGAAAGCAACCTCACGGTTCCCCACAAGGGAAACAGCTGAACAAATGACACTAATGCATATACTACAAAATACTGTGTAGCAATTTAAAAGAATGACAAAATATCGATACGAACTGACATGAAGAGAAAGAAAGTTATAGGATAAAATATGTAGTAATATCTCATTTATGTAAATGAACAACTAGGCATATTCAACCACGCAACATATATTTGATGAGCACTTACTATGCACCAAATACTTTTCCAGGGTCTGGGGGGTATAGAAATGAGCAAAATAAACAAGGTCCTTGCTTCCATAGACCTTCTGTTGCAGAGAGAGGAAGATAATAAATTTAAAAAATGAATATGTAATGTAATGACAAATGCTGGGAAGACAATAAAACAAGATAAGAGGATATTACTGATCCTCTCCAAATAACCGAAACCCAATAACCATTGTGTGTGTGTTTGCTATTTTAGTTATGACAGCCAGAGAAGGCTACTCATCAAAGTTAAGATAGTGAATAAATCATGAATGCTGTTCACCAGTGTTCCCAACTCCTTCCAGGCACAGGGTAGGGTTGCACTAATTTCCTGCCCTTTGAAATTAGATATGACCACATGACTTACTTCAGCCAAAATGAAAAGATGAAGTCACCTTCAGATGAACACTTTATTTTTTTTTTTTTTAATTTTTTTTTTCAACGTTTATTTATTTTTGGGACAGAGAGAGACAGAGCATGAACGGGCGAGGGGCAGAGAGAGAGGGAGACACAGAATCGGAAACAGGCTCCAGGCTCTGAGCCATCAGCCCAGAGCCCGACGCGGGGCTCGAACTCACGGACCTCGAGATCGTGACCTGGCTGAAGTCGGACGCTTAACCGACTGCGCCACCCAGGCGACCCCAGATGAACACTTTAAAAGCTGGTTCATAATTTGCCACACCCTCTTCCCCCTACTGTGATGGTCCTGGAATCAAGAGTCAGGATGAAGCATCATCAGCCTGAATTTCTGAGTATGAAGATGAGCCTATGCCCACTCGTGATAGACTTATCATGTGAGTGAGAAACACACCTGTGTTTTGTTAAAACTCTAAGATTTGGGGTTGTCTCTGCAGCAAAACCTAGCCCATCCTTACTGACACAACCCCCTTTCCTGAATTGTTCCTTTTCTGGGTGGAGTTTGGGGGAAGCACCAGGAAGGAGGGACAGATTTAATTCCAGGGCCTTTTTGTGGGTGGGGTGAAAATGCAGGAGTCTAAAGGGAATGACTCCTGAGTCTTGCTGCCTTTCTGGTCTCCTCAAGGAGGAGTGAGCCCTAGGGGGACAGGAAAGGGTGATTCTGTCCAACCAGCCTTTGCCTTGGGAGGGGGTGATCTCTGATAATGGCTAGCTAATGCCCCTGACCTCTAGGATGAACTATTACCCCTTTCTGGTACTCCTCCCAGTAACTTCCCACAAAACGCTAACTGATTTCATCTCCCAGCACCAGACCAATTCCTTTGCACAGCAAGCTGCTCATGTGCTTATTTTTACGTGTGACAAAGTCCTTCCTCCCTTGATCCACGATGTGATTATTATAAAAATTCCTTATGGAAAATTCATCCTCAAGTTGAATAGGAAAATTGAAGATGGAAGACCAGTTAAGGAAAGAATGTTAAAGAATGAGGAGAAAATACTTGCATTACCATACAGCAAAATATATTACAAATCTATGGCAATGAAAACGGTACGATGCTGGCATGAGAGTTTGGAAGTAAATTCATGCATATATGAGGACATTTCAGTTAGTGGGAGGAAAGATAGGATTATTAAAGACCTGGCTTTTGGACAATTAGCTCGTAATTTGAAATAATTCATCTCACACTGCACGTAAAAATAAACACAATATAGAAGAAAATTTTTAATATAAAAAATAAGCTCTAAAAATTAAAGAAATACATAAACAATTTTTAAAATATTTATTTATTTTGGAGAGAGAGAGAGAGAGTGAGCAGGGGAGGGGCAGAGAGGGAGGGAGACACAGAATCCGAAGCAGGCTCCAGGCTCCGAGCTGTCAGCACAGAGCCCACCGCAGGGCTTGAACTCTCGGACAACGAGATCATGACCTGAGCTGAAGTTGGACACTTAACTGACTGAGTCACCCAGGCGCACCACATAGACAAATTTTTAAAAAATAAATGATAGATTTGAGCACCTAGAAATAAAAGCTTCTGCAGGATGAGAGACAGTTAAAAGACAAAGGACAGATTAGGAGAAAATATTCATACTACATGCATAGCAGAGCCTTAATGTCTAAATACACAGCCTCTATAGACCAAGGAGTAAAGTCGAGCAACCCAGTGGGAAACTGAGCAAATTATATGAATGGGTTATTCAGAGAGGAAGAAACGTAAGTGTCTAATAACTATGAAAAGGTACTCAAGCTTAGAGAGAATCAGAGAAAATGAAAAGTTAGAACAGCAAATGACAGCTAGTTTTTTCTTTTTTCCAGATGCCGTATTTTACCTATCAGACTAGAGAAAATGTGCTGGCAAAGCTGGGGGAAATAAAGGTTCTCTCAAGCTCTGTTGTTGAGAATATTTTTAGAGGGCAATTTCACAATGCCTAGCTAAATTAAAAATGGCATAGTTTCTGTTGTCCTAGAAATTTTATAAAGGTTTTGACTCCAGAGAAATATTGATATACTTGATAAAGATAGATTTACTGTTTGTGGAATAGTTTGTAAGAGAAAAATAAAAGAAAAAGTTGAATGTTTATCAATGGAACAGTATTAGTGATGCCTTTGGTTTTTATGTAGACATTAACAAGAATGAGGTACCTCCCCATATACTGACTTGATGGATGTCCATTACATACTGCTATGTAAAAACGGCAAGTATATATAAACCTATTTTTCTAAAGAACGAGTAAAACAACACTGTGTGTGTGTGTGTGTGTGTGTGTGTGTGTGTGTGAACTTGTGCTTGTGTAGGATCAAGTCTGCAGGATGAACACCTCTCTTCTCTTCACTGTTTAGGAGTGAAAGCTGGTCAGGGAGGAAAGATTTCTTCTATCTTACCTTGTGTACATTTTTATTGTTTGGTTTGTCACAAGACTATGTAGCAAAATGCAGTTTTATCTTTGGTAGAAGACCTTTCTAACAGAGAACTACAATCCCCAAAAGGAATGACCATTAGATGTGATTACAATTTAAATTTGAGTTCAGTAAAAAAAAAAACAACAAAAAAACAACAAAAAAAACCTCACAACAAAGTTTAAAAAAAGAAAAAGAGGGCTGCCTGGGTGGCTCAGTTGATTGAACAACTGACTTCGACTCAGGCCATGGATTCATGGTTCATGAGTTCGAGCCCTCCATCGGGCTCTGTGCTGACAGCTTGGAGCCTGGAGCCTGCTTCGGATTCTGTCTGTCTGTCTGTCTCTCTCTCTCTGCTTCCCACTCTCACTCTGTCTGCTTCTCTCTCTCCAAAATAATAAATAAACATTAAAAAATATTAAACAAAAAATATTTAAAAAAGAAAAAGATTTGGGCATGTTTACAGCACATCTCACAAAAAAAGGGATTACTTCCTTAGTATAAAAGTAGCATTCACAACTATAAGAAAACAGTAAACCAATAGAGAAATAACCAAGCACATGAATAAAAAAATTCACAGAAGAGGAAATTAAGATGAAGAATAAGTACATGAATATATATGCTTAACCTTACTAGTGATTAAAAATGTCAATAAAAATGTTTTTCACTTGACAAGATCTCACTCTAAAAGATTCAGTATATCCTGGTTGGGAGGGTGAGGTGAAATGACACATTTATACACAATTGCTGGGAGTATAAATTTTGGGCATGGAATTCAGAAATATCTGTCATAACTTTAACATATGTGTAAAATAATGCCTATTACTTTAAACATTTCATTATGAGAAATTTCAAACATACACAAAATTAGAGAAAGTAGTAGAAAGAGCCCTGACACACCTATCCCCCAACTTCAACAATTATAAATTCATGAATAATCCTGTGTCTTCTCTATCCTCATAATTTTAAGCAAATCTCAGACATCATATCATTTCATCCAGAAATATTTTTATATGTGTCTCTGAAAAAAAAACTTCCTTTGCAAAATAACAATACTGTCTCAATCAAAGACATTATCATTACTTAATATAAAAAAGTCCCACTTGGTTACACATTTTTCAGATTGTCTCATAAATGAGACTTTAAAAAACCATCTGTCCAAATTAGGATCCAAAGATGTTCACTGAGACATTGCTTGTAATAGCGAAAAAGTAGAACCAACTTAAATACCCATCAATAGGAGACTGGTTAAATTAATGATATCTGCAGAATGGAATACCATGTAGCTGTTAAAAGAATGAGGCAGTTTTAGACAGCAAGCAAGGTTTCTACAAATGTTTATTAAATGGAAAAAAATTTGCAAAAAATTTCCCACTTTTGCAACATATTACAAAAAGAAAATATTTATCTTTTTCAATTACTAATGAGTGTTTGGTTGGTTCCATCTTGGGAGTGTACATGCTTTATGCAGGAAAAAATGAAGACCTTTCCGTTTATACATGATATGGCAAAACAAACATGGTTAGATTTATAATTAGAAAATTATTTTACACTTTAGAAAACAAAAGGCACCAGAAACAAATTAGAAGCAAATTATGAACTTTAAAAAACTGCAACACATATTGAAAGCAATGAGCTACTATCCTTAATGCTGAGTTTCTACAAATCAGTAAGGAAAGGAATATTTGAAAATTAAAAGTGGTCAAAGGAAATGAGTTGTTAGATAACACCAGAAGAAATACCCTGGCCGGCAAATATGAGAAGATAGTCAACTTCACTAATAATCAATGAAATAAAAATTAGAATGTCAATGAGGTACTACTTATCACCTATATGACTGGCAAAGGTAGAAAAGATATCTATGCCCAATATGGGCAGAGGAAAAAGATGGGGGTATAAACTGCAAACTTTCCCCGGCAAAGAGCAACTTGACAGTATCTTTCAAGATATAAAGCCTAAACTGTGATGGCAAGATTTGGGGCTACAAGCACTTTCAGGCATTGCTGCTGGGACTGGGGAGAGGGATGGGGGAGCAGAGGTGGGTAGATAAGGCACAGGTGGTGTATCATCTATGGAGGGAATTTGGCATTATCTTCTAAATTACAAACTAACATACTCTTCCACCTTTTAGGAACTTCTCTGACATATACCTACACACGTGGAAATGACCAAGGAACAAGTTTATTGCAGAATTGTATATAATAGCAACATATAAGAAAAAAGCTAACTGTTCCACCAATAGGACATGGGTTATCCAACATGCATTATGGCCCCACCCAGTCCATATAAATGGAATACTATACATCTGTGAAAAAAGGGACAAGACGTTCTTTACATCCCCAAATGTACTGGTAAGTGAAAATAGCAAGGTGCAGAAAAATATAGGGAGGTGTCATATGTGAGTAAAAAATAAATAAATAAAAGCAAGAAAACAACAGAGCAGCCCTGACTTGCATAAGCGTGAATGTCTTTTGGAAGGACAAACCAGAAAGTAAAAAATGGCTGCCTTAGAGCCAGGTGGGAACTGGAAGAGAGAGGGCAGGGATGGGAGGGATTTTTCACGGTGTACTTAACAACACAACGTTTTGATGTCGGAATCACAGGAGCTAATTACCATTTTCAAATTAAGCAAAACACGTTTTTAAAAACTGTAGTGTGTGTAAACCTTTTGAAGCAGCAGTTCCACTGCTAGGAATCTATTTCACGGAAATACTCAAGTGCGCAAAGACCTGTGCCTTGGAAGTTTATTCCACAGTGTTTATATTAGGGAAAACCAACTGGACCCTCCCTGCAGAGGTGGGGAGAATTCGGCTTTCCCCAACCAAAGGGATACTTTCGGTTCGGTCACGGTCACGGAACAGCGCGAAATGGTTGACCCGAAAAGATGACCCCTGCGGATTAAATGTTGTTTAAAGGTAAGTTGCAAAACGGCTTATGTAATACGATTCCACTTTTGCTGATGTTTACATATGAGAGTGGGAAAATCTGGAAGGGCCCACCTGAAACTGAGAATGGTGGCTATTTGGGGGAGCCTTCTACCGCTTCGGGTTCAATTTTGTTTTGTTTTATGTTGAGCACGCATAACTTTTTGAAATCCAATCCTCTAGCTACCTATCTACTTTGTAAGTGTGGCCCTGCACGCCCAGCCCTGGCTTCCCCGCAGCTCCACGAGTCGAGTCGACTGGTCCCCGCGAGGGTGGGTGGCTGGGCAGCGGCCGCGGGAGCAAACCACCAAACAAACCCAGGCTTTAGTCACCCAGTGATTTCAAGCTCCAGCGGATAACTGGAGGCCTGTGAATTGAGCGGGGAGGAGGGGCGCAGATTTATCCAGCTATTTCTTTCTCGCCCCCTGGCTGGCTTTGCTGGTGGAACCACACACTAAGCAGCCGCAGACAGGCGGGAGCCTCACTACCCTCCGCTCGCCGCCCTGCTCCTGGAGCGACCTCCTGCTCCAGTCCCAGCTGGAGGCTCTGCCGACCCAGCTACCAGTAAAAGAACCGTATTTGAGGTTTTCCACGTCCAGTAAAAGAACCATATTTGAGGTTTTATATTTCGGGGGTTCCCAAAGTTGAGGACTGCACAAAATGCCAAAAATGTGGCATGGTCAAATTTATATTGTAACAGTTGTAAGGAACAACATTGTAACGTCAAAAAATGAGGATGTCCTCTCGGACGAACGTCGTCCCCCGGGGAAAGGGCGTTGCGGTCTTTTACCTAATGAGATGAGAGATGTTGACAGTTTTGTCTCCTTTCACTCATTCGACAAATATTTAGTGAGTGTATACTGTGCCAAGAACATATCTGTGGAGATCATGGATTTGGCTGGGCGCGGTGACAGCCTCTTCTGTGGTGCGGGGGCGGCATCAAGGGAACCCGGCCTCAGGCACCTGCCCCCTTCGAACTTAGCGCAGGCATCCCTTCCCCAGCCACTTCCGCGGGCCGCCCCGGGGGTGGGGGTGGGGGGAGGTGGTCAGAAAGCCCGCACCCCGCAGTGTTCAGAGAGAGACAGGCTCTCGGTTGGGAAGCTGGGAGCCAGCAGCCCCTGCCGGGTCGGTCTGGCACATAGTAGGTATTCATTAATGTTTGTGGAAAGAATCAACGTGTGACGGGCAAGACCGCGGGTGAACATGGTGACAGAGAGAGATGGTTGAGAGGCCTTTGCGGGGCCCCAACTAGGACCTTGCAACCGACTCCCCACTTCCTGCGCTCGCCACCGGGCTTTCCCAGGTCCGCCCACTCCTCTGCTTTGGGGACAAGACCCGGGCCTGGCGCCGAGACTTCTTTCCGCAGTATTCAGTGCCACCCTGGCACCTTCAGATCCTCCAACCTCTCTCCTGGATGCGGTGGGGGACGAACCAGGCGCCTAGACTACCCAGCTCGCAGGGATTCCTGGACAGGCCCGCTCAGCCTCGGTGTCCTCTATCAGTTTCTCAAACTGGGGTAGGGAACTCGGCGGGATACACTGCCGGTAACCCGCTACCGGCTTTACGAAGCGTAAGGCCAATCTTTATTTTATATTAAGCAAACAGGAAATAGAAACAAAATTAATATGATTCGTATTCCCACCCCACCCCACCCCCAATACAAATCGGAGAGATATAGGGAGGGAGCTCAGGGCTACTCTGACCCCAGGCTCAGTCAAGGGTAATTGAGGAAATGGTATAGAGCCAACAGGACCCATAGATGCTCTCTCCCTACAGGTGGTGCACCGTGGGCCAATGCCCCAAACGACATCCAAATGACCTATATAAGCCCAAGGAAACACGCTTCCGTGGTCCCCTTCCTCCTTGCCAGTGCATGTACTCACTCATCGCCCCAGCTTCGGGGAAAATCAGCCTCCTTGCCCAGCAGGGTCAAAGCAGGTGAAGGTGGAGGGGGGTACCTAGAAGCTCTGACCCTGCGGTGGGTGCACGGAACCGGAGTCCAAGCCACTGCCCAGAACAACAAAAGTAGCATGAGAACACAAGGAGCCACGCATAGTTCCCTGAAAATGAAAACAGTGCACACAAAACACACCAACAAGACAACACATTTGGTTGCCTGGCTGCTTGCAAGTTGGGGGGGGGGGGGGGAGAGGGGGGCGCAGCACGCATGTAAACAAAGGGAAAAATAAGACCAAAATGATAGAGCCCAGTCAGACCCTTGCTGAGAATGTGGGTCCTTCTGCCAAAAACAAACAAAACAAAAGGAAAAACATAACAAACATAAAACAAAACAAACCCAGAAAAATTAAAAAAAAAAAAAGAAACCTAATACCCCCACAAATCCCAAAACCAAAAATGAAAATAAAAAACAAAATTCCAAAGTGCAGTCCCTTGCATGAACCGTTCAAACCTTTCAACTGCTGCCTGAGGCCTGGTCCTGGGTTATTGTATCTATTAACAGACTCATATTGAGGTTATGGTCGGAGGTCCATCCAGGGTGGAAGAGCTGTGACCCCAAATCCAGTGCTCATTTCCATGCAACAATCTGCCCCACCTTCACAGTTGCCAAAATGCCTACTGGGCAAGTGGGTAGGTGTGCCCTTGTAGAGCCACTGCGACTTGCAGGGTGAGGCCTGCAAGGTCCCAGCTGAGCTCCTGTAGGTCCAGTGGCTTCAGTAAATCCAAGCAGAAAGCCAGCAGATTCGGAATGACGCTAAACCCAGATCTGGCTGCTGGAGTGGGAGGGAGAGTCTGTTTCCCCAGGCCTCGGTCAGCTCAAGCCCTAGAAGTCTTGGCGCCTTGCCCAGCGTCTTCCGATGAGTCTGGCTGCCAGGACCTTGCCTGGTGTATACCATCGTGCAGTCTGTAAGTGTTCAGAGGCTCCCGGTTTTGGACTGCCCCAGCACTGCTCTCCGATGGGGGTGGGGAGCGGTGGACCCCGCTAAATGCTTCCCTTCCCCACACCCACATCCACAAGGAGAATTGCCAGCAGGAGCCGGAGGTCTGGGTCTTTGTGGGCTTTCTTACGTCCTTAGCTCCCAGGTGCATCCATAAAGCTCCCAGGTGAAAGCACTCTGGATAATGGGTGGTGGTGTGGTGGCCGGTTGTTCACTCAGCCAAGGGATCCCTAGTTTTTCCTGCCCTCCTGCTCCCAGAGAAGTGTGGAAATGAGGAGGGGAGCTCTGGCCGCAGTTCTTAAAAGGGAGAGCCTTCTGGGGGCAGCCTGATCCTGCTTCACCAGGGTCAAGGTGGCCACAGGGCTGAGGACACAGGATGCGGCCCAAATGGCATTTTGAGATGCATAGGCCTGAGGGACCGCTTCAAGAGAGCAGGTAGCAGCGCCGTGCATTGTTCATAAAAGTTCGGTGATACCAACAGGCGGCCATTACGGGCTCTATTCAGATGGATTGTTGAATTTGCATCCGGATTAATCTGGGAATCAGGTAGGCTCATCTGAGTGCGCGGGTGCCAGCAGAGACTGAGGTTGCAGGAAGTTGTGGGTGAGAGTTGGTCCATCTCTTCTAACCGCCGGTATCCCGGCTCCACCGAAAAGGCCGTTGCACCTCGGCTGCACCGGGCGGTTAGAGCCACAGCTGGGAGGAGGCCTGTTTGTTCCGGCTGCCGCCGCCTCCTCCTCCTCCTCCTCCTCACAGTTGGTGCGTCCTTCCTAAATATAAAACAAAAGGACCCCCATCCATACCCGTCACTGGCCAATGGGCTGTGCACGCAGAGGTGTGGGGTGGCCTAAGCCACTGTCTGGTCCTGTAGAAGCCTAGCTGTGTGTGCGGTGAGGTGCGCTGGCCTGCCTGTGTGCACACGCCCCTGTCATCCTTGTGGCCTTGTTTGTGTCCATGTGTGGCACGAAGTGGCCTCCATTTTGAGGCGGGGATGCAGCACGGTCAGCCTCCCTGGCTCCCTGACCCGCATTTCGGGGAGGCAGCCGGAAACTTGAGTGATTGGTGGAGTGAGGGGTTCCTCCAAGGGGATTGGGGAAGGCCACACCTCGTGGTCTGCAAGGTGGCACTAATCCTCCTTTCATCAGCTGTTCTCAACCCCCCAGGGCTGCCCACCTCCCAATGCAGGGCAGCATTTAGCCAAGGGGAAAAGGCGTGGAATCCTTGGAGTCTGTAAGGGGCGGGGGTGAGCTGGGGGAGGCTTCTGAGGAAGGGGGCCCATTCCCAGAGTGGTTTGTAGGTCACCTCAGAGCACCCCCTTTCATTCAACAGAATATTTATAGAGGTCCCGCTGGGTGTTTGCAGTTTTATAGACATCACCTCTGACCTTTAGCACTGACTTTCAAGGTAACAGCTATAGGTTCCTCTGTACAGATGTGGAAACTGAGGCACAGAGAGGCAAAGGAACTGGCTCAAGTTTAAAGGACTCTAAACCAACTTCACTTTATTCCAGCCCCCCACACTTTCCTTCTATTCCCCTGTGCCTTGGAACTCCCCCAACAGATGGGCTATGCTGGGGTGGGGCCCTCAGGTAGCAAGTCCCTAGTGGAAAAGAGGCAGAAAGAAGTGCAAAGACCCAAGGGAAGTGGGGTTCTTTCCCCACAACCTGATGGGATGTGATGGCAAAAACCTCCCTTCCACCTTTTTATGGTTTCCTCCAGAAGTACTTTGGGAGGATGTGTCCTGGGAGATCAAGGGTGAAATGTACTCTCTGCTAAGAGCACACTGGAGGGACATTTCATCTGGAGGCCAATGCGCTGCAGACTTCCCTTCACCAGTACCAGGCCTTTCATCTATCAGAGCCTCCACCCTGAGTCCCTGTGGGGCCAGGAGTGACACAGGTGACCCTGGCTGGGAGGGATTAGTGCCAAATGACGTGCCTCATATCTCAGGCCTGTAATAACTGCCTTTTCATTAAATGAGAAAGGGCAGAGGGCCCTGTTTACCTTTTATTTCTTTTAGGCATGTAAATACACCCTCTATACTATATTACCATTATATTGTACAAATATAATGGCATTGCTGTGTATGCATACATGCATTTATAAAAGTATATTTCCTGACAATGCACACAAGCTATCTCACATACAGTGGGGGGGGGGGGGAGGGTGGTGTCCATCTCTACTCAGCTCTAGATTGCTCCTATCATGGGTGGCTCCCATCCCACAGGGTGGAGGGTCAGTTTTGACTCCTACCTCCTCTAAGTCTACACCTGGGAGTTACTAAACTGACATCTGTACATAGAACTTATTTGTTATACAGGCAGAGTTAGTGGAGTGGAAGGGATGGTAGGTGGGCACAGAACTCTCAGTTGTCCACAACTCACAAATACCCATAGATGGGGTATGAGGTGGTGAGTGTCACAGGCAGGGATTTGAGGGTCTTAAACAGGGAGTGTAGGTAATTTAAGGGACTGATTTCTCCATTTCTGGAAGCCAGGCAAATTTTCTCAATAGAGCTCCAAGGTGGCTGTTGACATCTTGCATTCAGGACTCCCCATAGTCTATGAAAAGGAATCTGACTTAACCCCAGGTGCCCAGCAGGTCCACACACCTGATGGAATTGCTGCCGGGTGGGGACCACCCTCATACCCCAGCCTGTGTCCTGAACATCAATTACCGCCCCATCTCTAGGTGACCACACCTGACACCAGGAGTGTTTCAGGAAGACATGGGTCGCTGAGTCTGTGTCCAAGACGGTCATCAGCCGACTTTAGATTGGGCTGCCTCCATGCTCTACCCTGGCCCTGTTCCCCATTCCCAGATCTACCCAAACTCAGCAGCCGCGGGGAGGCTGTGGGCAACCGGGCCACAGTATCCCAGTCTGAGTGTGGGTGGCCCAGCTCAGATCAGACAAACTCGGGATCCTGGCGCTGGAGGGTCCTGGAGCCAGTCTCAAGCTGGTTCCTCTTCCCTAGGCGGCCGCGGTGGTTGCGGAAATCAGCTCTAGCCGGTCGACTCCCAAAGCCCCGAGGCTGGCAGGCGGGCGCTCCGGAAGTTGAGACAGTAAAAGGGCAGCGGGAGGAAGCCGAGCCAGGCAGTTGGAGAAGGAGGTCGGGGGAGCCGTTCCCCGCGTGTGGCCTCTTCTGGGCGCTCGGTCTCCGGGTGCCGGCGCTCAGAGACAGTGGGGGAAACAGATCTCAGGCTCTGGCCGCGGCCTAGGGGCAGCCTGAAGGCAAGTGCCCGGAATCCCCTTTTTCCTTCCATCTCTCTGGGCGAGGCCCGGATCCGGCGAAAGCTGATCTAGAGCTTCGCGTGAGGGTGGCTTTGGGGGTCGGCCTCGCGGCGAGGAGACCAGGCAGAGCTGGGTACTCGAGCGCAGTCCAGAAGCGCTTGCAGGAAAAGAGGGCTGGGAAGGAGAGCTCGGCGGAGCGAAAAGCCAGGAAAGAAGAGAGGAGGGCGAAGGGCGAGGGAGAACGGGAGAGACGCGAAAGGCCAGGCCGGGGGAAGGCCGCACCGAGAGCCGGCTGGGCCCAGACGCCGAGAGGAAGCGCGAGCCGAAAGAGCAAAGCCCAGGCGGGCAAGCGCCGCACGCCGCCCTCCGCGTCCCAATGCCCTCTCCCGCGAGCAACCGGTGCGGTCTGCGTCGCCGGGAACGGGAAACGAGGCTGGGCAGGCGGCCGGGAAGCGTCCCGGCCGCTGAGCGGAGCGCCGGCCTTTCCCTCCCGCGGTCCCGGACGCTGGTCCTTCCTCGTCCTGACCCCGCGGAGCGCTCGCGACGCTTTTCTCCGCACCAGCCGTGAGGGACGCGGGGCGGGGACCCGGCTGTCCGCACCCCGCACTTGTATCCCGGTCCCCGCCGCCGTACCCAGCTGGGATGGGCCTAGGGTGAGCGGCCGGCCCGAGAGACTGAGAACTGTAAGGCAGTGACACGGACATCTCTTTGGTCCCGTTCGCCGCTTTGTCCCCTGCACTCAGCTCAGTGTTCAGCACACAATAGAAGCTCAAAATAGTATTTGCTGAATGAATGACTGACTGATGACTGGCTGTCTGTGTGAACTGGGAGGTGGAGGCAGCCGAAGGGCTAGGGTGGGGGTCCGGTGGGCCAGAACCGAGAACTGTCCGCTTACCTCGCACCAGGATGCGGCGGCAGTGGTCTGCCTCTCCGAGCCCGGGCTGGCCGTCGCTGTCGGCGCCGCTCTCTCTGGAGCCCGCGGGGCTAGAGGCGGAGGTCCCCGCAATCTCCCTTGGGCTGCGGCGGCCGGCATCGGCGCCCGAGTCCTCCGCTCCGCCGCGGTCCCCGCCGCGCCCGCCGCGCGACTCCCGGCGTGCCGGGCCGCGGTCGCGCTCCGCGCCCCCATCGCCCATGCCGGCCGCCACCGCCGCCTTCTCCACCGCCCGGCCAGCCTGAGCTGGCCAAGCCCGTGGCTCCCCGCCCCTCGCGCCCCCCGCCCGGCCCCTACTCCTCGGGCCCCGCCCCTACCCGGCTGCTCCACCCATCCCTGCTGATTGGGCGCGAGTCGGGGTTCTCTGACTCCCAGCGGCTCACGAGGGAGCAGCGCCGAAGGATGGGAGGGTGGTCCCACTCCTCCACCCCCGATCTAGCCCCACTCCCAGTCCGGCAGAGGGAGGCTGGGGCGGTATTCTGGGGGTGCTGGCTTAGCCCTACGGCCACCCCTAAAGTTTACCAACTCCCTCCCCCGGTCCCTTGCCTTCTGTGCTCCCCACTCCCTCCTTCCCCGGGGACGCTCAGGCTCCGCGCTCCAGCTCTTTCGGCGGGATCAATAACCAAAGTGCTCCAGGAAGGCGACCCCGGCGAGACCCAGCAGAAAACAGGAGGTTGGCCTTGCTCGGGCGCTCGGCTGGTGGGGGGGAGGCTGGAGGCAGGGCCTCAGGTCTGGGGTTCAGTGCCCCACCCCTGCCCCCAGACTCATACCGCCACCCGCATTCGAAGCGGGACCGAAGGCGCGTCCCGGCGATCCTGGGAGAGCAAGGCCTAGAACGTGGTAAATGACCCCGAGAGAGGCCAGGGGACTGACGGAGTGACCCGCACTCGCGGGGGGTTGAGAAAACACGTGCAGAGAGGGGCCAGGAGCTCACAGGGTCGAGTGAGGCCGAGACTGTGGTAGGCAGCAAACGCCCGGTTCCCCCACGGCCTGGAGGCCCTCACGCGGGGCCCGCACCCTCAGACTTGGGAAGCAGATGGGCGTTTCCTTGTGCCAGCCTCACCCCGCTACTGTGGAGATGCCCCCCACCCCAGCCAGCCCTGGTCCCAGGTCCCACCTTCCCTGGAAAATCGAGGCGCGAAGGTCAGCGTGGCTAGAAGCCAGCTGGGCTGGGAAGCCAGGTGGTGGGGGTTCCTGTGCAGAGCGCTCGGCCCTCCGAGGCTTCCGAGTCCCCAGCGCTTTCTGAGGAGCCCGTGCCCGCCTGAGTCTAGCTTCTGCCTTGCCAGCGCCGAGAGAGGCCGGGCCCTTCGTTCCCTTACTTTGACTCAGAAAGGGGCTCGAACAGAGATTGAGAGACCCCAGTGAAGATGTGTGTTCAACTTGTTTGTGGGCGGGAGCGCCGATGACCCTTCCCCTAAAGCGCCGTGATTGCAGACTTTGCTTCTCTTTTCTGGCTCGCATTCCCGGGTGAGCGAGGGTGCTTCGGTCTGTCTGGGGGGCTGATTGAGTGTTTGTGGGGGCAGGGCCCATGATGTGCGTGTGTGGGGGTGGGGAGTGAGGTGAGGGGGTAAGTGACTGTGTCGGGGCTGAGCGTGTTGCTGGTGCAGCCTCCATGATTTGGGTGAGCCAGTGTATGAATGTGTGTGTGTTACTGCCTTAGCGTGTGTCCAGTGTGCATGTATTTGTGTCCAGTCATAAGTGTCCCCTGCAGAAGGCCAGGTGGGCTGGATGCCCCAGTTACTTAATTGGGTGGCTGATAATGAAGGGGTTGAGACCTAGGAAGAGGGGAGGATAAAGACTGCAGGGGAGGAGGACTGCTGCTACCTGCTAACAGAAAGGGGGGGGGGGAGGAAGGAAGGAAGGAAAAAAACTTGGCCACTAGGTACTTTGGGTGGGGCAGAGGAGCACAGGCTGGTGGCCAGGATCCTGGACAGGCTGTGCAGAGGGAGAGCAGTCTGGACCAGCTGCGGGTGCTGCCAGTTGGTGGCACCTGGGGGGCTGGGAGAAAGGAAATTCATAGTAACAGGAGAACCTGGGGAGTGTGACCCAACTGGACCGATCTCGGTTGGAAGGACCCTTGCAGTGCACACTGGAGGGGCCCAACTCCTCAGAGACCCCCACCCACATGGGCCAGCACGCCCTCCAACACAAACCAGTGGGATGCTGGTCGCCGGATCCGGCCTCCGCTCTGCACCTCAATCTTTCTCCTCTCTGGCCCTCTCTCTCAAGTTTACTTGTTTTTATTATTCAAATAGGAAGCAGAAAGCAAAAACTTGACTGGAACCTTCCCGGCTCCCCAGCCCTCGCTCTTCCCCTGCCACTTTCACGACCAAGTTTGTGTTCAAAGAAAAAGGGAAGGGCACCTGCTGAGCCCTGCCGGGTTTTGTTTGTTCTTGCCTTTAAATTTCAATTTCACAACATATCTCAGTGCTCTCAGTGCCGGTAACTCCAGTCTCCCTCCAGTGAACTCTTCTGAGGTCCGGGGATCAGTTTTCGGGCATCTGCACCCTCCTGGGTGATCCGGCCCAGTCTGTCTGGTGAGGCAGAATCCCAAGGAGACAGGACCCAGGCACTTGGGGACTCCCCTTCCCTAGCTTCGGGGAGCCCTGCTGGGAGAACAGGAGGAGGGTTGGTTCTCCGGAGGTTCTCTTTCTCTTTCTCCAGCCCTTTATTTTTCTTCCCCCCTCACTTTCCCTTTTTGCGGTGTGGGATTTGGCGTCCTGAGGGCATTTGGGCGCTCTCCTTTCCGCAGGCCTGGCAAGTGGGTCCCCCTTCCTGGTGATTGTACCCGTGACCAGCGAGTGAGGAACTCAGGGGTTCTGCATGCTGAAGCAGGGAACCTGTGCGGTGTGCTTGTGTGGATGTGGGCCAGGGGAGAGGGGGTTGGCGGTGTCGGATCTACTCACCCAGCCCGGGGCTCTGGCCCAATGGAGATGCCTGCCAGTACATCCTAGCACCTGGGTGGCCCACTGCCAAGCCAGTAGGCAGGTTGTGCGGGGCCACTGGGCTCCCACCCACATCCTTTTCTCTCTGGAGACTTTATCCTTCAGGTCTACCTCCTGAGTGTGCTGGGTGAGGATCGCTGGGCGCGCCAGTACCTGAGTATGACCACGTGGCAGCGAGATACAGGGTTGGCCTTGCTGAGTGTGTGCGCGCGCTCACATGTTGGGATGCCATTTGGCTCTGGGAGATCCTCCTGCCTCGGGGTAAGCTGGACACAGAGCTCCAGGGGTGCAGTCCACCTGGCCAGAATTCACTAGGATCTGGGATTCCTCACCCCGCAGTGGGATCCGGGATTGGATGGCCTATGTGTCCTATATCCTATGTTTTCACTGCCAGTCTACACTCGCAGTCTCACAGTCATCTCAACCGGGGCAAGATCCCAGGGATCTGGAAAATCTCTGTGTCTCTCCTTTTTCATAAAGTGATTCAAGAACCTTAGCAGGGAGGCAAGTGTGGGGGGGCAGGCGGGAAGGGAGTCCCAGCCGATAGGGGGCAGGGCTATGGCCTAAACTTGCTTTCTCAGTGGCTCTGTCGCTCCCAGGGCTCCAGTATAGACAAACTCCAGGTGTTGATCTGGCCCTTTTTGGGTCCCATAGGGCCTTAGCAGCTCGTGGCCCAAGGTCCATCCCTGCTAGCAGTGTCTGTCCCGGCCTCTGCTGGTCCCAGGGAATTAGTGGGCTTCTGCTTTGCAGGATGAGCAGGTCTGGTCACAAGGAACTGCTGCATCCTGGGCTGGAGTCCCATGATGCTCTGCCACAAGGAGTTCCCTGGCCACATGGTGGTCCTTGTCCTCCACTCAGCTGCAGGAGTAGGGAGACCGTCAGTCAGGAGAGAGCTCCACCAACCCACCTCTGCCCAGATACTCCTTAGGACTAGGTCTCCAGAGGGTTTCCCCAAAATGGCCTGAGTTGGGGTAAGAGGCTGTCCTCTCTCAGGTGTTGCCTTGCTTAGCACCTTGTCTCCAATTCTTGCCACTCATTCCCCTGGTGTGGACTTGATTCAGCCTCCCTGGTGTGGAGGGAGGTTTCCCCTGGTGTAGAGATTCAGGGACTCTCCAGGCCCTCCCCATCCACCTTCACCAGGCCTTCTAGCAGCTCAGCAAATGAGACTGACTTCCTAAGCCTGAGTCCTTGTGAGAGCTAGGTCCCCAGCACCTAGGGGTAAATAGTTCTCCTACCTCCACCCTGCTGGGCAGCAGGTCCTCTAGGATCAGAAGTGTGCCACCCATCCTAGGGAGCCAACATGTGCATATGGCTGGGTGAGAGTTGGGGCCTAGGTTCCCCCACATGCTACCTGTATCTCACAGTCAAGCCCTTTGGTCCTTCACTGACAGAGATCCTGCAGCTCTGGCTGGAGCCTTCAGTATCGCCTTCTGGTGCTCAGAACCTGAAATGCTGGAGTTCCCATTCTGTGTCTGGTTATTCTCCCTTCTTCTGTAACCCTACAGTGCTCTGGCAAGCACATCAGACCAGCCCTCCAGGCCTGGAGCCCTGGCCCCAGATCAGCCCTACTCCTTCTGGTGCCTCTTCCCTCTGCTGAGGCTCATGGTAGAAGCCTGGGTTGAGCTTGCAGCCTTTGCAGGTGCCTTCCCCAGCTGGCTTCCTTTCTGTACTCCTCCTTGGCCTCTCTGTGTCTACCTCCCTACTCCCCTCTCTCAGCCCCGTGCTTTTCCCCGGTCCTTTCCCTAAGGCCTAGAAACTCAGGAGGTCCGGGTTCCTCTGCCCTGCCTCATCCTTTTTTTGTCTGGGTCTCCTGTCTATCTTTCTTCTTTCTGGTTTTGGGATCCCTGGGAGATACTGGGTGGCATTCTTCTGGCCCCCCACTATTATTGCTGGGATGGGTTTCTCCTGCAGCTAAAGGGAGTTAGGGGTTTGGGTGAACAGGGAAGGACACTCCTTGAAGATTCGGCTGGGGAGCACAAGACCAAGCTGGCAGAAAAAAAAAATCCATGCATCACTTCCTCCCCTGACCCTGCCTGCACCCCTATGTGCCTGGGAGCCAGATCTCTGTACTGGCACTTCAGAGGGTACCTATTGTCCCCCTCTCTGGTAGGAAGGGATTGGCATTTTAAAAGGAGCTAGGGTGCTGTTGGAGTTTTTGTTTTGTTTTGTTTTTTACAATGAGCATTGTTATTTTTGTAAAAGACAATACAGTGTGTTCGTTTCTAAGAAGAGTAATGGTGCTAAAACCCAAGCAGGGGTGCTCTAATGGTGAGACACCTGTTCCTGGGGTTGGTGGGAGAGGTGCTAGGGCAGAGTGAGGCTCCTCAGATCCCAGCGTTTAGGCCCCTCCTAGGTAGCTAACCACCTGCAGGCTCAGGCACTGCAAGTCAGTCACTGACTAATTTCAGGCAATACAAGATGCCCGAGGCCTGTCTTTGCGGGATGCCAGTGTTGCCCTCTGAAGATTCTGCAGGGAACAGGACGCTCTGGGCCCTAGGGGTGCCCACCATGAGGGCAGAGGTCAGCTCTTGGAGCAGAGCAGGGAACCCAAGTTAGCTGGGCTAGGGTGGGCTGGTACAGGGTGAGATGTGGGAGGCACCAGCTGCGGCACCACCTTTTTGCCTCTCAAGGCAACACTCCCCTGCTTTGTTTTGCCCCCTCTTCTTAGGCAAGGATCCCAGGCGGGCTTTCCGAGCTCTAGGGCTGTCAAGATCTGCCAGTGCCAAGTCTGGTACAATCTGCTGGTGCCTTTCTTGAGCCTGTGAGTCCTGAGGCCTATGGGGAGAGCTGCCCAGGGGAGGCTATGGGTCTAGTTTGTAAAGAGGGCCACACTGGGGCGACAGCTGCAAGCAGGGCAGGGCTGACAATATTTTCCAGGTACCAACCACCCAGTGGCTACCAGTAGGCAATTCCTGCCTTGCCTCTGGCTTTGGACCAGTGCCAGGAAGGCTTACAGGAGGGGGCAAAGGATTTCTCAACTTGCCATGTATTAAATCACCCAGGTAACTTAGAAAAAAATCAGTAGTGCTGGGCTGCAGACCACATAGCTTCAGTTTAGGTCTAATGACTTCAAATCAGGTCCCCATTGGGTTTCTGATAGTTAAGAGGCTTCCAGGTGAAGGAATTTTTGTATTGGACTAAGGGTAGGGGAAGAAGACATTGCTGGATGAAAGCCA
Source organism: Prionailurus viverrinus (assembly GCF_022837055.1). NCBI lineage: Eukaryota > Metazoa > Chordata > Mammalia > Carnivora > Felidae > Prionailurus > Prionailurus viverrinus. The sequence goes on along the minus strand of NC_062563.1, from coordinate 88,243,208 downwards.
GGAGCTTTCACCCAGGTCTTGGGTGGTCAGTATGTGGTAATCCAGGGAATGAGATATGGTTATTTCAGCCAGGCTTTTGGGTGGGTGGGGGAGGAGGGAAACCAGCAGAGACCTGGAAGGTGGGAGCAGGTTGGCAGTGGGAGGATCAGAGAGGGTGAACAGGCCTGGTCAGGATACAACTGGACCCAACTCAAAGGTGTCCAACCTGATCTGAAAAGCTCCCTTCACCCACAGGACTCGGGATTCTCTTGAGGAAAGGAAGTGGCTAGAGGGGCAGGGCTGGAGGTAGAGTCAGCTGCTAGCGCAGGAATGGGTGCCCCCAGGTTCTAGGACAGGGACTTGGTGTGAAGGGTGGGGGGACTCCTAATTTGGTGATCTTCTCACCTGCTTTCCTCCAGACAGATTTCCCCCAAAGCTTTCTTGGCTTCCTGTGCCTCTTCCTGGTAGTGCCCTGTGAATCTTCTAACTTCCCTCTCTCTCCTTTGGTGATTTGCCACCGCATCCTTCTCCTTCTGCCTCCTTTCTCCTTCTGGTTCTCCAGCCTTCCTCCCTTCCCTGCGCGGTCTTTCCCACCCAGCCCCTCAGCCTCCGTGGCTGTTTCTCTCCATCCTCTCTCCCTCTGACTCCCCTTGCTGGCTCCTACATTCCCCATTTCCCATCAGCCCTCTCCGTGCTGGAGCAGAAGCACTCTCTTTTATTTGTCTTTCTTAGGACATTACCATCCCATCCAGGTGCAGAGTTTGAACCAACGAAAAGACTTGAAAGAATCTTCTAAACATTTTCCTTCTTTCTTAACAAACAAAATTCACTCACTCCTACTGCAGTCTGATTTTATCTGGATCATTCTTTAAATCAATCAGCGTTTTATTTGTTTTCTGGTGAGAGATACAGGCCTAAGTGCCCCCCAAAAGGTGCTGCATTGTCATGAAATAGTCATGACAACCCTTAGGGTGGGACTTGGTTGCTTCCTTGTGCAGAGGAGGAAACAGACCAAGGTCACAAACCTGGTCTGTGTGGCTTGACACCCAGGTGCCAGGTCCCAAAGTGCTACTAAGGCAAAAATCTCTTCCCCCTCCCTCGCACTTCACTCTGAGAACTGGGCTGCCCCCCCCACCCACACACACACTCAGCGATGGACTCCACCAGCCTGGCACTGCTTGGCGGCTCCTGGCTCCTCGAAGAGACGCTGGGGTGGGGACTTTCAGATTGAGTGACGCGGTACCTTGGCACGTTCAAGGGGGAGCTGTGGCCTCTCCAGAAACCAAAAGAAACCTGGACTGTGAAGATGCAGACTTTCAAAGAGCAGAACCTGAGTTTACCGTGGCTGGGTTCACTATGTGTTGTTTTGCTTTTGTTGTTTTGGTAACAGCTTTATTGAGCTATAACGTACATATCCTACAATTTCACACACTGTACGATTCAAAAGTTTTTAGTATTTTCACCGACATACTAAAATATGTAGCCTATGTCCAGATGTACAGTGCAGCCATCAGCACAGTACATTTTAGGACATTTTCATCACCCCAAAAGGAAATCCGTGCCCTTTAGCGATCACCCAACTTTCCACCCCAACCTCAGCCCCAAGCAACCTAACCAACCACTTTGTTTCTATGGATTTGCCTATTCTGGATTTTTCATATAAATGGAATCATACAATAAGTGGCCTTTGCACCTGGCTTCTTTCACTTAGCATAATATTTCAAGGTTCGTTCATGTTATAGCATATATGAGTACTTTATTCCTTTCATGGCTGATTAACATTCCATTGTATGGGTTATACCACATTTGCTTATCCATTCACTATTAATAGACATTTGGGTGGTTTCTACCTTATCTGTGTGGGAGTGTGGGTGTATCCCTAGTTTGGGGTGCTCCACTCGCAGCTCAGAAGAGGTAGGAAGTTTTCTGGGAGCAGCTGGAGGAGCATGGTGAGGCTCAGGGATAGGGCACACACTGGCTATTTGTCCCCAGCTGATAGGTCACCTTCTAGAAGCCCCCTTTCCACTCCTGTCCAGTGAGGAGGAGACGGTTGGACTGGGAGGTTTGTAGGAATTAGAGGCTCTGTGGTAAAAATTCAGTGCCCTGACTCTTGGCTAGGTTGGGTTAGAATCCTGGTTCTACCACTACTTACTTGCTAATAGGTTGCTTAACCTCTCTGTACCTCAGCATCCTCACCCATTAAATGGGGATAATGTTAGTACCAAACTCCCAGAGTTGTTTTGAGGAGTAGGTTAATCTGTGTGGAGCACTTTGTCTAATACCTGGCCCTCAATGGGTGCTAGAGGGAGGTAAATTTAAGCTTTCATCACTTAGGGCTTAGAGCCAGAGCTCACAGGTAGCACTAGTTCATCCCCCTTTCCCTTCCACCTGGATGGATGAAAGAATGAAAAGGTTAGCCATGACCCAAGGGACAGGGAAAGGTTGTCTGGCCTGGGGGTTGCGAATCCAGATTCCAGGCCCTCAACTCCAGCTGCCTAAGTGGAGTGGGGGTGGGGGTGCAGGAGAAATGCTTTTCACTGCCAAAGCCTCTGGATAGCTAATCAGCTGCTCTCATCCAACCTCGTGTTTCTTGAAAGCAAACACCGAGTTCAGTGAAGACAGTGGGCGGTGCAGCCGAGACTTGAACCCTGCTTTCAGTCATCCAATGGCCTGGACACTGCTGAGTTTTCCGTGTTTAAAGTGCCACTCATGCTTCCACCCCCAAGCCAGATTTTCCCTTCCCTGTTGGGGAACCCCAGCCAGCCCATGGTCCTTCCCAAGGTGTAGGTCCATGGCTTGGGAGTGGAAGGAATGGCAACTCAAGCCCCAGAAGGATCTGCGTCCCGCAGCCTGGGGACAGGGGGTTCCCCACAGGCAGTGTCCTGGCCTCCCACCTTTCCCAGGCATTTCCCCCCAGGCCTGGCCAGGAGAGAGCCAGAGCGGCTCCTTGGGCCACCTTTGGGGAGTGGCCTGGAGGCCAGCAATGGTGGCTTTTATATCGTTTCATGCCTTTTGAATTTTGGGGTGTCGCAATTCAAATGAATCTAGTAAAATAATTTTTTAAATGTTGTTAGAATAAGTTTGAAGAGGCGTTTTGTTCTGATGCCTGCATCAAGGGCAGATGCTCATTTGTTCTTCCCCTACTTTGTGCCTCAGAAAAGCTTGCCCACAGCGACTTACCCTGTAGACTTGGTTCCTTCTTCTCTTTGCTATGCTTGCTGCCACACTGCACATTCAGGGTCACCAACTACCCCAGTCCCAAGTCCCCAGTGCCAGGGAACTCGCTAGTCTTGAATGTTGTTGTCCTAAGAAGGGTCATTTGCCATCAGCGTCACCCGAAGGTGGATTCCAGACTAAGCTGGGGAAAGGGAAGCCAGGAAGCATGATGTCTGGTGCCCCTTCAGTGGTTACCCTGGCTCTGGGGACTCCCCTACTTTTCGACCCAAAGAAGCTTCCTTGCTCTCTGGGTCAGACTGGTCCAGATTGGAGTGTCTTCTGCCCCTCCACTATGTGGCCAGGCACCTGCTGCCACGCAAACAGGGAGTTAACTGGGGATGATTGTGAGGGTGAGCCTGTGGGAAGGAATTCTCCATCTTCTGACCTTGAGAAAGGACTTCAGAAGTGGAAGGGCAAGAAGCTGTGTGGTAGCCTATGTTGGGTGACTGGTGTGCCTTTGTTGGAATGCTGGGAAGGCCCTGAGCACTAGCCAAGGTCCCCTCCAGATAGTCCCTTAGGGCGCCTATTCCATTACCCCCAAGATGTTGTCAAGAATTTATATCTACTGGGAACTATTCTCTGGGAGCTGCTGCACTCTTTGGAACATCCTTCTTCCAACAAATATTTATTGAGCTACTACTATATTCTGAATAAGATGCCAGGCACTAGGAGACATTTGTGAACCAAACAGACCTAAATCCCCACAGTCAGGGAGCCTACATTACTGGAGACAGCTAACATCTTCTTGGATAGTGAAACCCAAAATGGAGTCATGGCAGGGAACCTCTGAAGTTGATCTTGAGGTGCCACTCCACCTCTGATGGTTTGTAAGAGATACACAGACCACCTGGTGCCTAAGCACAGGTTTGTTTTGGTGGCTAGAAAATGGCCCCTGAAAATAACTTCCATTAAAGAGGTGCTTTCCTGCAGCCTCAGTGATTCTGTAATAAAGAAAAATCTAAGAAAGGAAACACATTTTTTCCTGTTCAGTTGGCTGGGAAAAAAAAAAAAAGCAAAACAAACATACAAACAAAAAACCCCGGAACAAACATGCAGACCCATGCCTTAGGTGTGTGTTTTTTTGGGGGGTGGGGGTGGGGGGCTTTTGTTTGTAAGTGTGTTTGTTGAGCACTAATTTCACTAACTTAAAAAATTGTTTTTTGATGCTTTTATTTTTGAGACCGAGAAAGCATAAGCTGGGGAGGGGCAGAGAGAGAGAGGGAGACAGGAAGAGAAGCGGGCTCCACGCTTGTCAACAGGGAGCCCGATGCGGGGGCTGGGACTCACCAGCGATATCAGGACCTGAGCTGAAGTCAGATGTTCAACTGACTGAGCCACCCAGCGCCCCAGTAATTTCATTAACTTTTAATTTAAATTTAAATTTTGTTTTAAAAAAGGAAAACATTCATCTGAGGGGGAAAAAATTCTAACCAGCACAAAGGATTATTAAATGACAAGTAGGTGTGTTTCCAGATCCTCAGCCCCATCACAGAGGCCCCAATTTCTTGCCGCATGTCGGACATCCCCGCTCCCGTCTAAAAACAGGAATGAAGTCACCACTGTCCTCTGTTCTCCCTCCTGCCCTTTCCGCCGTCACCCTAGGCGCTTGCTCCTTGGTAGCCCGACTCCGCTTACCCTTTCTGCTCCCTCCTTGCTTGCCAGCCTCGTGTGAAAGTGTCCGCTTCCCCAACAGCCTCGCCAACTTAGTATGTTACCTACAATTTTGATCTCTGTGGGTCTGATAGGTTTCTTAAAGAAACGAATTAAAGTAAGGGGAAACAAGAGAAAGAAAAAGGAAAAGGAAAGAATGTTTGCAACTCGAGACTGCTAGTTTGGGTCCCAGGGCGTGTACGTGGGTTGCAGCGAGGCCGGGCGGTCTGAGCCCGTGCACCGGATAGCACCGCACGCGAAGGCCGCACCCTTCAAGGCCTGCAGAACGGTGAGAGGCGGCGGGGGTCAGTGGGAATTAGCGCGCCGGCCCGGGCGAAGGATCGCTGCGGGGCGAGAGTTCGGACTGGATTAGCGGGTTCAAAAGCAGGTCAGGGAGAGCTAAAGGAGGCGACGGGGTCCGCGAGAGGTCAAGGTCCTTGGTAGCAGCGGGCCGCGCGCGGGGACGGCAGCAGGGGGATTGCGATCGCGGGGAGGCTGGACCGAGTTCCGAGCGCGTGGATGGGTTCCGCAGGCTCTGGAGCGAGGGCCGTCTGTTCTGGCGGCCGTGGCGTTGAGACACCTCCGCTTCTGGGCCTCAGCCACGCGAAAGGAGGGGACAGCGAAGTGAGCCCCAAAACGAGTCCGAGGCAATTTCAATGGATAAAGAGAACAAGTGCCCGAGCTCCCGACGCGCGTGCGTGCGCCTGTGTGTCTGAGGAGCAAGGCTTACCTACTTTTCTTGTAGGTTTGAATCCCATTCCCTTTTCTTTATTTATATATATGTTTTGTTTTTTCTTTCTGGCAAGGAACACCTCTTCGGCAAACAAATAATTCAACAGACTGCCCCGGACAGTGAGAAGGAATTTGTTTTGCCAAGGGCTTGTCCCTCTCGCTTCCCGAGGCAGACATCTGCGGCCTGCGCCGTGGGGCAATAGGGGAGCGTCACACCGTTGGTGTAAACATACTCACGACCCATCCCTCATACGTCTCGGAGTCCTGTATGTGTGTGGAGGGAGAGCTGGAAGCACAGCCCTTCCCCGAAAGAAGTGAGCGCTGGGGGAGTGTGTGTCACTCTGTGAGCCCCTGACCCGACGAATTTTAGGAGAACAAGAAGGTATTGCTTGAGCTCGTTCTCCCCTCACCTCCCCCTGATACTCGTGGAGAACTTGGGAGTTCGGAGATAGGCCAAGTGGGCTCGCCAGTCTGAAGTCCTGGCCTTGGTAGATGACCCCCAAACCCCAATAAACGGACAGACGACGGATAGCGCTCAACGGCACTAAGTGGAGGTGGCCCCCAGCCTGGTCGCCGTCTCTAGTGGCCTTGATGATGCTTGGTCGTTCCTTCCCCTGGGAGTTGCCTCTCGCCTTCCCTTCCCCGGGGGCGAGGCCGCCGCCTGGAGTGATGGAGGCGGGAGGCTCAGGCCGGCGTCCAGGTCTTCGCGAAAGCCCGCCCCTTGGGATTGGGTCCTGCCGATTTTCCACGGAGAACCCTCTTCAGAGTCTGCTCCTCTGGGGCAAATATTGCAAATGCTTGGGGAGACGGTGGTGGTGAAGGCAGTGCAGGAGGTAGTGGTGATGAGGGCGGTGTGTGTGTGTGTGTGTGTGTGTGTGTGTGTGTGGCGTTCGCAGAAAGGGAAAGAGAGGGAAGAAGGAGGCCGGGGAGAGGGGGACAGAAGCCGTGAAAGCAGGGTGCCAGGAGCCCGGGAGGGAAAGCCGGGTCAGGGAGAGGGGGCGGGAGAGTGGGAAGGGGCGGGGCCGGAAATGGGGAGGCCAAGCGCGACCCAAACAAAGCGCCGCAGGGTCTCCACGGAGAGTGATCTGCCTTTCTCGCAATTTCCCTGGATTCCCTCGATTCCCTCGCTTTGGTCAGCAGGGCGGCTGGTCTCGGTGGGGACGTGCAGGTTGCTAATGGGGAAGGTAGTCTAAAGGGATGGATCGCTGGAGAAATACACTCACTCAACCAACGAACGGGCAATCGGCTCCGCTCAGCCGGACCCGAGTCGCGGGTGCGGAGAAGATGGGTAGTGGGCGACCCTTCGCGGGTCCCTTTCGTACCGGTTCGTCCAGGTTCGCTCGGTGGTCGTGGCTTTATTCTAAAAGACCCCAGGACTCCTGTTCCCAGCTCCCAGCCCCCACTCGCGGGTCTAGGTGCCAGAGTCCCTCCATTAGAAATGCGGTCCTCTTGCTGAAAATAACTTGTCTCAGTTTTTAAATCGTATTGACAATATTGAGGCTCTTTTTAACGCCGCTTCCAGCCTTTGCACACTAGTCATACAGTCAGAACAATAATAGAATTGAAAGAAGGAAAAGAATCCCAGTGCCCAAACCTAAGTTCACCACTTTCTCTTCTTAAAAAAAGACGAAAAAAATAATCACTCAGACTTATTTTCGGTGCACACTTGAATTGCATCGTTTCAGTCAAGGTGAACATGCAGTTTTGTATTCTGCAGTTTCCATTTGCCTCACCCAAATATTTGCCGTGTGCTATGATCCTCTTACGTACTTTTCAACGGCCGAGAGATATTTTGTTAGTGTAATTTACTTTAGCTGTTCAATTGTTAAATAGTCCGCCGTGTCCAGTTTTTCAGCATTAAAATGATGCTCAAACAAAAATCTTCAAACACATCGTTTGCTCCTTTGGGGAGCAAATTATTTGGGGAGGATTATTTCATTAGGATCGTTACTGGCTCAACAGGGTAGGGACATTTTCATTGCTCTTAATATCGCGCCAAACTGCCTTAAAGCATTTTCCCCACACCCTAAGCCTCTGCTGAAACTGGTCTCCGGAACAAGAGTTACCGCGCAAAGTGCTGAGCCCTCTAGGGAGAGGGAAGGTGAGACAATGGAAGCCTTGTGAAGGTGGGGGAAGGCGTGGGGTTGGTGGGGTGGAGTGGTGAGGTTGGGGTTCGGGGAGAGGAGGACGGAGGTTCCTTCCCCGGCTTGGAGAAAGGTAAGACCTTCCAGTGGAGGTGAGGACCCGACAGCCTCAGGCTGAAGTTTGTTAGGTAGACACTAAGGGAAGGACACAGGGACCTTCATGTGCTGGGTATCTGGAGAGCTTTGTGGGTTTGCAGGGGCACGCAGTGGCTTATACTTTGCGAAGTGTCAAGCGAGGGTGGCGAAATCGGGAACCGAAATTGGAAACCGACAATCTCCTCATGGGGCATTCGGACGATTTTAAACTGTTGCTATATTAATAGAGGCGTAATTACATAATCATTATTGTTTTAAGTTGTGTTGTTGAAAAGGAGGTTACGTTTCCTTTAAAAAATGCCAATTATCCTTTAAGAAACAATTCCTTACCTTAGCTACAGTATTACACGTATCTTAAAAGCAATACATATTTTATTATTTTCCATAACGAGAATATATTCATGCATTTTGTGGTTAAAAATTATAAGTTAACACAAACTCACTGTAAAATAATCAGGCTAAGATGTATAGAAGTTCTTCTCTTAATCCTCCCTTCGTAAGTAGCGCAGCTGATAGTTACAGCGTTGCATGTGCTATGTGTTTTTCAACAACGGTTTACACTATTCCCGCTACTCTGCAAATTGCCATTGGAAAACAGATTTAACAAGAGGCCCTCACATTCTTACATATCAGTGGATGTCGCTCTATCTCAGTTTTAATAGCTGTCTAGATAGCATTATATGGATGTTCCATTTTTTCTCTATTTCAAAAATTACATAAATAATGCGTGAATGAATTTTATATCACAAAACAATTCAAACAATACTAAACATAAAAATAAAACAGAAAACAGTGTGTTTGTCTGGTTTCCCCTCTTCATGCCTGCCTCCACTCTTATCCCACCTGATGCCTCAGAAGTTTGAGGTCAGAAATTTGGCTTTTGTTCCTCTAGACAACAACTCCAGTCTTTAAAAGAATCGCTTTATTTGTTCTCTTTAGCCTGCACACTCGCTCCCATTCCCGCCCCCCTCAGTAAGGAACCACTGAGTTGTGCTTAGTGTGTATGTCTGTGTTATGCTTTCTCACAAAATATGCGTTGTTTTGTGTGTGTGCTTTTCACTCATGCACATTGGGTTTTATATTTCATTTCGTTTTTTAAACGTTACTTTAAGAAGTGTAGTTTTAAAGAATTTTAAATTTATGGAAAAGTTACAAGAACAGTACAGAGAACTTCAGTAAACCTGTTTCTGAGCTGCATTTGCTTTATCGTTCTCTTTCTCTATGTATTTATTAAATTATGGTTATTGTAGCACTTGAGAATAAGTGGCAGACATCATGCCCAGAGAAAGAAGTCCTTTACTTACATGACCACAGTGCAATGACCAAAATCAGGACATTTAACAACATTGGTAACAGTGCTGTTATATAATCTTCAGATCGTATTCAAAATTTGCCAATTGTGCCAATAACATCCTTTATCATTTTTTTTTCTAGTCTAGGATCTAACCCAGTATCACTCATTGTATTTAGTTTTCCACTTCCTGTTAGTCTCCATTAGCTGGAAACAGTTCATCAACTTTTCTTTGCTTTTTTGTAACATAGACATTTCTTGAAGAATACGAGCCAGTTGTTTTTTATGTATTATGCTTTCTTGCTTTATTTTAAGCAATCTGAAACTTATAGAAAAATTGTCAGGTATAAAGAACTCACCCTGCCCAGGACCCAATTGAGCATAAATTGCTGACATATGCTTTCTTTTCTGTTTCCAACAAGTAAGGACATTCTCCCTCATAGTCATGATACAATCGTCAAAATAATAAAGTGAACATTTTCGCCATGGACTACTCAGACCTCATTAAGGTTTGCCAGTTGTCCTGACAACATCTCTATAGCAAAAAGATCCAGGCAAGATTAGGTGCTTTATTTAGTTGTCATTGTCTCCTTATTCTTCAATCTGTAACAGTTTCAGTCTTTTCTTGACTTCCATGGCCAGTTATTACATATAATGTCCGTCAGCAGGGGTTTGTTTGATATTTCCTCATGATTCAATTCAGATTATGCGTCTTTGGCAGGAACACCACTGAAATGGTGCTGAATTCTTTCATTATATCCTATCAGAAGGGGCATGCTTTTTATTTATCCCATTAGTGGCGATGTCACCTTTGATCATTTGAGTCAGATGGTGTCTGCTAGGCTTCTTTCTGTAAAATTAGTATTTTTTACCTTTGTAATTAATACATGTTTTTCAGGGAGGAATTTGAGACTACATATATATCCTGCTACTCATCAAATTTTCTACGCATTGTTTATATCAATAAGTACAACGGGTTCCTATTTTATTCAATGGGTTATAACTTGTTACTATAATTATTTACTTAATTTGCAAATTGTCCCACAGGTAGTCAGTGGGAGTCCCTTCAGCTGGCTTCTGAGTCCCCCCCCCTTTTTTTTGTGTGACAGCTTTGTTGAGATATAATTCACATACATACAACTCACCTATTTAATGTGTACAATTCAGTGGTTTTTAGTATACTCACAGGGCTGTTCAACCATCCCCACAATCAATTTTAGAACATTTTCATCACTCCAACCAGAAACTTTAACTATTCTACTCTCAATCTTCTCATGCTGCCAGGTCCCAGGCAATTATTAGTGTACTTCCTGTCTCTTATAGCTTTGCCTTTCCTGGACATTTCATACAAATGGAAGTGTACACTATGTGGTCTTTTGTGACTGACTTTTTTCATTTAGCATGATGCTTTTAAGATTCATCCACCTTATAGCATGCACTTTATTCCTTATTAATGCCAAAGAATGTCCCATTGCATGGACATACCATATTTTGTTTATTCACTTATCAGTGGTTGGACATTTGGGTTGTTTAAACATTTAATTTAATGTTTATTTATTTTTTATTTTGAGAGAGACAGAGAGACAGAGACAGAGCACCAGCAGGGGGAGGGGCAGGGAGCGAGGGAAACACAGAATCCAAAGCAGGCTCCAGGCTCTGAGCTGTCAGCACAGAGCACAGAGCCCAAAATGGGGCTTGGACCCACGAACCATGAGATCATGACCTTTGCCCATTTTTAATTGGGTCACTTGTCTTTATATTATTGAGTTGTAAGAATTGTTTGCATATTCTAGATACAAGTCCTTTATCAGATATATGCTTTGCAAATCTATTCTCCCATTCTGTGTGTCCTCTTGTCACTTTCCTGATAGTATTCTTTGAAATACAAAAGTGTTTACTTTTCATAAGTCATTATCTATTTTTTTGGTTGCTTATGGTATTTGGTTGCTTTTGGTGTTGTATCTAAGAAACCACTGCCAAGTCAAAGGTTGTGAAGATTTAGCCCTATACTGTCTTCTAAGAGGTTTATAATTTTAGCTTTTACATTTAGATCTTTGATTCATTTTGAATTTTTTTTTAATTTTTAAAAAAATTTTTAATTTCTTTTTGAGACAGAGAGACACAGAGCATGAGCAGGGGAGGGGCAGAGAGAGGGGGAGACACAGAATCTGAAGCAGGCTCCAGGCTCTGAGCCATCAGCACAGAGCCTGACGCGGGGCTTGAACTCATGGAGTGTGAGATCATGACCTGAGCTGAAGTCGGACGCTCAACCGACTGAGCCACCCAGGCACCCCGAATTAATTTTTGTATATGGTGTAAGGGAAGGGTCCAACTTCAGTATTTTGCTTGTGGACATCTAGTTACTCCAGCACCATTTGTTGAAAAGACCTTTGTTAATTCTCCATTGAATTGTCTTGGCACCCTTGTCAAAAATTCCTCTTGCCTTTTGACATGTCCTTATCATTTGAGCATTTCTGGCATAAGATGCTTCAATTTCCCATTGTACTTTTCCATGTGCTAGCCCTTGAATCAACCATTTTGCCCCTTAAGGTATTCTGGTCCTTTTAGTGGATAATGTTATTTAGAAGCCAAGATCTGGGTTCTAGCTATGGCCATTGCTACTAGGGATCGCAGCTACAAGACTCTCTTAGTAGACAGAGCCAGGGAATATGAACATATTCATATGAATACGTATATAACACATTTACACTTCCATTTATTGAGACCCATAAGTTCATACCAAGAACTCCAATTACAATGCAATATCACAGGGCTCTTTTTAGTTTTCTGTATTCATAATTGCCTTCTCTGACAGGGAGGAACCTGGCTCCTATAATCCTCAGAAGGTTTATGTGATCAATCCCCTGATGTGTAACCAGATTATGTTGCTGTCTTGCTTTTCCCCCACCTTTGGCCCAAATGTGGGGCCCCTTCTCACCCTGTCGGGGCTTGGACATCTAGTATTGAACCATGGTAAACATCTTTCTGCTTAAATTCCAACACCCATGCTGTGGCACTCACTACATTATTTTTGTAAAGATACATCCCTGTTACTTTGTGCACATCAATCTGTTGCTTCAGATTCCATGGTATGTGACTGCCTTGTTTTACTTGTCTGTTCTTCCGGGGAAAGATACCTAGGTGGCTTCAACTCCCCTACTACCTCAAGTAATGCCACAATGAACTTCCGCATACAGGTTTCTATAAGCACCTGTGGGAAATACTTTTGGGACCTATACCCAGGAGTGGAATTTCTGGGTCACATAGTATGAAATGTCTAACTTGCCGAAACACCGCTGGCTTGCTGTCCAGAATGGCTGCTCCAGAATTGAACTTGGTGTGTTCCACTCACTGGGTGCCAGTCTGCAAAGCATAAAGGAATATTTTATTTTTTTAATGTTCACATCTCTGATTATCAGTGATCTTAAGCATTTCCCCAAGTGCTTGTTGGCCTTTTGGCTTTCCTAGGTCTGTTCCTATGCATTTAGTTAGATGTTTGCCCTCTAGTTCCTTACATCCTAAATGGATATGACTATTCGTATTGTGCTCCAATTTTCCTCCCTCACTTAAACAGCTCGAAAATCCTTTTATTAGCTGCATGGAAGTCCACAGTATGGGTCACCCATAAAGTATTATGCCATTTCCCTATTAATGGGCATTTGGGCTCTTTGAGGGGTTTTGGTACCACAACAAATGCTCCCATAACCATCTTTGAACACACAACTTTGCAATTGTGGCAGAATTTCTCTTTTAAAAAATGTTTATTTATTCTTGAGAGAGAGCGAGAGGGAGCAAGCGCGCGAGAGAGAACAAGTGGGAGAGATGCAGAGAGAGAGGGAGACACAGAATCTGAAGCAGGTTCGAGGCTCCGAGCTGTCATCGGAGCCCGACGTGGGACTCAAACCCATAAACCGCTAGATAATAACCTGAGCTGAAATTGGACCCTCAACTTCACCCAGGTGCCCCTGTGGCAGAATTTCTTTAGGTAAAGTCATAGAAGTGGTATCTTTAATTTAGAATGCACATTTGAGGACACATAACAGGGTCCTCAAGTCGGTAGTGAGGACCAGGGACTCAGTCAGAGATAAGAGTTTGGGAAGAAAGAAGGCATCATTGACAGGTGCTCCTGGTTTTAGATATATACAAAGAGCATTGCAGGTGTAGTTAGGCAGTGAGGACTGTCCCCAGGAGACAGAGCTGAGCACAGAGGAGTAGTCAGCCATCTTGGCTAGGATATGCTAGAGGCACAGCTTTTTGAAGCTACCCTATAGACTCTATCAGTTTCAGAGTCAGGCTTTGGAGGGAGACACGGGGAGTTGTGGGTCCCCTGATGGGAGTAAGAAGCATTATGTTCTCATAAGAACAGTCACTGCCTCTACCATGGTCCTGGAGTATAGGAGCAGACAAGTGGACGTCTGCCTGATCACAGACTTATTCACAGTCTGAGTTTCTACTCTCCATGGGGACTAGCAGGATGTAGTTTTCTTTCATGTAGTTTGGGCAGGTTGTGGCCCAGATGGGAATGTGGGCCAGATGGGGAATGAAAACCAGCCTGAGCTAATTTTCACAAGGGTAATGCATGGGTTATACAGGTGGACTTATCTTTGGGTCACAAGGAAGAAAACAGCCCAAGGCTCCCTGGCCTCAGGCCCCCCAAGGAAACTGTCCAGTGGAGGGTCCCCAGGACCTCTCTCTCACCAGCCATCTCTTCCAGAATAGGACACGTTTTCCTTCCCAGCAGTCCCTCAAGGAGGGCAGCCCAGGCTCTCTGGGGGAGATTCTACTCCTTATCTCTCTGGGCTGAGCCTGAGTGGGGCTGTGCAGTGAACAGAAGAGAAGAATTTTCACAGGTTACAGGTTGGGGTAAGGGCTGAGCTTCCAGCTGTTTTCTGGGGAGAGAGTTGAGGAGGGTTAATTATATATACCAACTTCTGACAGTTGAGGCAGGAACTAGAAAGAGGTGGTGTTTCCTCATCTTCCTTTCTGATCTACGGCCCCAGTGACAGACATAGCACAGACAGAGTCAGAGCCAGAGATATAAGTGGGTAGAGACCCAGGCTCAGGCAAAGCTCTCTCAGGTGTACTAAACACCCAAGATGCGCTAAATGGACCACTGGGGGCTTGAGGAGGGAACAGCCCATCCTTCCACACGGCAGGGAGGTCAGGCTGCTGGGATAGAGCAAAGCCTTTTGGCTCCATGGGGCTGGAGTCTGAGGGTCTGATTTGGAGGGATGTTTGAGCAGGGGCTCTGTAGGTGCCTGTGTGGAGCCCTCACAATTTCATCCCAACTCAGTTCCTTGGCTTCTCCCTGGCTCCCTGGGCAGTTATTTATTTTTATTTTTATTTTTTATAGGGGCTGGTGCTGTGCACTGGTAATACCATGCTGACTGACTCACATTATCTGTCCAGGGGAGCTCACAGCATCAGCTTCTATGGGGGGCGGGGATATCAGGGGAGGAGGGAGATGCACAGACAGACAATAGTGATGTAATAAGAAAAGGGCTGATAAGGATTAACATTTATTAAGCACTTGCTTGTGTGCTTGTGAGCTCCATAATGAACCAATGAGGTAGGGTCTACTACCCCATTTAATAGATAGGAAAGCCAAGGCTCAGTCAGGCTCGATAACTTGCCCCAAATTACACAGTAAACGGTGAGGCTGAAAGTCTTTCAGTCTCAGGCCAAAGCCTGAGACTCCACTACTGCACCACGCACATGGTGGGGCGAGCATGTAAGTATTAAGTCCGAGGTATCAGGGACGACTTGGGGCGCACCAGGCATGCTCTCTACTGCCACGTCCTATCTTTCCGCTAATTTTACCTGGAGGCTGGCCGCTTCTCTTCTCTTCCCGAGCCCCCAGTCCGGCGCCAGCCCACCCGCCAGCGGCGAAGTCATTAGCTCCCCGGCCGCAAGCAGGGAGGCGTCCTCGTGTCGCCCCCTGCTGGTTGCGAGCTTAAGCGACGATGGGGCTTCGCCTCGTTCCGCCCACTCTGCGCATGCGCCCTGGGTGACGGGCGCCCGCCCTCTTGATTCTCCGATCCTGCCCGTGCAGGTCCAGGATAGGGGTGGAGGTCCGGAGTGGGGGGGACAAGGCCCGAGACGCTAGTCGCAGGTGTCATTTCTCTGGTTTACCTGTCTGCTCCGGGTGCTGGAGTCTGCTCTCCCTAACCCCGGTCCCTCTGCACCCCTCTGGGGTAGGAATGGGGCGGGACCGTGGGCCCCCTTAAGACCAGACCCGGAGCCCAGAGAGCTGTGGTCGGGGCCACAGAGGCGTCCTGTATTGGTTTCTGAAGTCCTTCCTGAGTTTTGACGGTACCAGGATGATGAATACCCCCACATTGCGGTAGTGAACAATGGCAGCCCCCACCCCAGGCTGCTCTGTGGCCTGACGTCACCGCCCTCCTCCCCTCAGTGTCTCCATTTTCGGTGTCCGGTAGGGGAAACAGACTAACACAGAGTGACAATACGAGAATAACTGCAGTGTAAAGCACAAGCCTGGTACCGTGAAGGTCAGAGGTCACCAAAAGGTTGCACCTGCACGAGCATTGTAGACCCTAAAAGCCCACCAGGTGGAACTTTCTTGTGCAAAAGGGCCCTGGGAAGAGAGATTGGGGAGGGGGAGCAGTTCTGATGTGTGCATTTGTGTCTGCTTTGTTCCAGGTCACACTTGTCTCTTTCCTGAGCTTCCCGTCTTACATCTTGACAGGTGGCAGGAGATTAGATCCTTTCAGACCACGGGGCGACAGTTCTTTACTGTGTTTGCCAACTTAAGCAAGAGGACAATCGTTATCTTTAACCAAACAGGTAAAAACATGACAACAAGAATACCAAATATGTTGGGGAAAGTGGGTCCCCCTAAAGATGAAGAGAACAGGCCTTTCCTAGCCTCCTCTTCTGTCCTATGGAAGGGACTTCCCTGACTGAGGACTGTTTTCTAGGAAAACAGTCACAGAAGAGAGTCAGAGGCTGTTGCTCTCTTCTCTAAATCTGGCCACCTTGGATTGTTCGTTTCTGTGGCTCAGTTTTGTTGTATATGTAAAGTTGGAGGAAATGGCCTATGGCCATTAATTTATCCACCTGTCTGAATGTGGGATTCTGGTGCTCCTCAGGCCACTGGCCTAGGATGTGGTGGACCCCTGTTCAGGACAATGGCTACTAGGGGACATTCATAAGGGCAAGTGTGTGGCTTGTGTGTGAATTAGAATTGTCTAAAAATGAGCCTGGAGGATGCCACTGGGAATCTGGTGTTTGGATACTGGACCCATTTCAACAAAGTAGCATTCCTCAAGGCCAAATGAATGAGCAGGGGAGATATGATAGGTACACAGATAATGAAATTGTGTCATAGAAAGTAATCAGGACATAAAGATGGTTGTCCCCAACATGGGCTGAGAGTTCAGAGGAGAGAATATCTTCTTGCTGTGGTGTTCAGAGAGGGCTTAATGAAGGAAGTGGCATTTTGGTTTTTTTTTAAATTTTTTTAACGTTTATTTATTTTTGAGACAGAGAGAGACAGAGCATGAACAGGGGGAGGATCAGAGGGAGAGGGAGACACAGAATCCGAATCAGGCTCCAGGCTCTGAGCTGTCAGCACAGAGCCTGACACGGGGCTCGAACTCACGGACTGTGAGATCATGACCTGAGCGGAAATCGGATGCTTAACCGACAGAGCCACCCAGGCGCCCCGGAAGTGGCGTTTTTTGATGGCTTGTGAAAATGGGGAGGATTCCAATAGGCTGACATGGGCAGTGTTGTACCCACCTAGACATTAGAGTCACAGGCTGGGAGAGAACCCTGGAACCTGAAGGTAATTTGTGTGCGTATTTGAGATATTTGTTAACTTAAAAATATGTTTTAAAATAAAATAACACAAAAAAGTGTTAACAGCTTAAATTCCCTCATCAGCTGCCATCCCTCATCACTCAGATACCCTCCACAGAGGCATTCAGTAGTTTTAGTTTCTTGTGTAACCTTCCAGGGATATTCTGTACGTATACTAGTAAAAGCACACACACCCACAAAAGCCACCTTCTCTACACAAACGGCAGTATATTGCACTGGTCTCTACCCTGCTTGTTCACTTATATTTTGACAATGGTTCCTTATCAGTATGTGAAGAGCTTCTTTGAGCTCACTGGCTGAACGCTGGAAGCAATTCCACTGAAGCGGAGAATAGGAGCCTGTGATTTTTGAGGTGTACCTGGAACGATTCCCCCAAACCCTGGCATTAAAAAGCCACAAAGAGGTGGAGGTTTCAGTTTAATTTGGGACAGAATAGTATTTTAATTTTTGTTTGCCCTGTGCCTACTCCATTGCTTTGGGAAAACCATCATGTCCTTCCTTAATATGTGAAAATGGCCCATTAAGCTTGGATAGGTATCCATGGGGTACTATTAGAGTAGAAAACAGGCCTTGCTGGGGTAGTTGGGAAAATCAGTGGGAACTGACTGGCCTCGTGCATTTATTCTCTACTTTTTCTCCTCTACACTCCCAGGGCTGGTGGGTCATAACCTAGGAGAACCACCACCACCCAGTGCTGCTTCTCTATGGGGTCTGAAATTGAAGTCTTGACTTCAGAAGTTGCCTAGTGGGGTGATAGCACACAGGTGTGATTACTCATGGCTCTAGTGCTCATCTTAGGCTCATCTTAGGCTCATCTTCTCCCTTCTTTTTTGTGCTCATAGGGCTGACAAGGACTAGGGTTTGAACTTCAGTTCTTTCCCTAAACTCACTACCAGACAGAGTGGTTGGAATTTCGTGGGGAATATGATTTCATAAGCCAAAATAACTAGACACCTGAGGAGAACAAGTATCTCAAAAGATAACAATATGAGACAATAACAAATAACAAATGAGACAATATGTATCTTTTGAGATATTAGAATAGATGGGCCAATAATTTAAAATAAGCACAATACATATATGTAAGGAGATGGGGAAGTTATTAATAATATAATATAAAACAAGGAATTATAAAATAGCAGGGAGAAATATTAAATGTGAGCAATAGTCAAAATAAAGAACACAATAGATGGGGTAAATTATAATGGAGGAGGCACAATTAATCAACAGTGAGTTGGAAGATCAAATTAGAGAAGTCTCATGGAAGGAAGCAGTGAAGAACAAATAATAAGGAAACTTAGATTACAAGAGGTATGACAGTAGAAGTATAAGTGCCAGGATCCAGATAACAGGAGTCCTAGAAAGAGAGAAAATTAACTATGCAGAAGAGGACACCTTTGGAGAAATAATAGAAATTTGTTGAAATGTTAAAAAGATGAACAACCTTGAATGGAAAGGGTTTACATGGTACCAAACAGGAGAGATGAGGAAAAAGTTCACTCCTAGATATGTTATAATGAAACTTAAGAATATCAAAGACAAAGAGAAAATTCTAAAAGCTACTAGAGAGTAGGAGCAGGTCACTTCCACTTAGGTCAGGTTGACCTCAGAGTTTTCAATAGTAGCGGTGGATGTAAACAACAATCACGAAGCACTTCTAAAATATTAAAGAGAGGGGCGCCTGGCTGGCTCGGTTGGTTAAGTGTCTGACTTCGGCTCAGGTCATGCTCTCACAGTTTGTGAGTTTGAGCCCCGTGTTGGGCTCTGTGCTGATGGCTCAGAGCCTGGAGCCTGCTTCAGATTCTGTGTCTCCCTCTCTCTGTGTCTTTCCCCCACTCACGCTCTGTCTCTCTCTGTCTCTCAAAAATACATAAATGTTATAAAAATTTGTTTTTAAATATTAAAGGGAAAGACTTTTGAAATTGGAATTTTGTATCCAGGCAGATTGCCATTCAAAGAGGAGGGGGGCACAGTGAACATTTTTCTCAGTGTGTGCTGTAGAATGAGCTGCACTGAAAACACTTTTGGAGAAAGAACCCAAAAAGGAAGATAAACAAACCTAGCTCTATGTTTATTAAAACAGACACACCTAATGCATAAAGACACAAAAAAGCTGAGAGAGATGGAAAAAGATATATCAGGCAAACAAATAAATAGCTGGTGTGGCCATAATAATATCCTACCAATGGGACTTTAAGGCAAAAAGCATCATTATGGATGGTGAGGGACACTAGGTAATGACAAATTCACCAAGAAGATATAAGAATTCTAAACATGCGCTTAACATAGCTTCTATCAAGAAAGCAAAAACTGATGGAATTACAGGAATAAATGTACAAATTCATCATCCCTGGTGGGGGACTGCATCGCACTTCTAGGTTGTTGCTAGGTCAAGCTAAAACAACCAAATCTGAAATTACAATCAGATCTGAAGCTTTATGCAAGTCTGAAATATGGTTTCTAGCCATCCACCCACTGTGATATAGGGGAGAACAAAGCAGGAATGGAAATGGGGACTGCAAACCAATAAGTAGCATTTGGCACATCAATTCAGTATTTATATTAGTATGAATACGTAAATGTTATTACTCACAGTATACTTTCCTGCACTACTGGTTTTTTTTTTAATAATTGTTTTCTCTTTCTTATTTGTTTAGTTTTCTATGCACTTTGAAATAATCCAACCTCAAACTGCCAATCCTTTAAAATTCCTCTTAAAACCTTCAGAAAAACTGTCAATTTCATTGCCTTGAAGATTCTTCTCCTGGGCTGGTTGGATACCCCAGAGAAGTTTCTCCCAGTCCACTGCTTGGAGGGAAAGGCCAGGTTGCCAGCAGGTTGGGGGCCAGTGAGAGAAGAGGGCTGGGCGTGGGAGTGGGGGTCTCAACATTTGGTAAGCAGGCCCGACTTCCCTTAGTCCCTCTAATTACATCTGAAGGAAGTTGCAATTTTCATAAAAGAATTTTACCAGCGATTGAGGGAGAACAATAACAGCAACAAAAAGACACACACACGGAAGGAAGGAAGGAAAGAAGGAAGGAAGGAAGGAAGGAAGGAAGGAAGGAAAGAAGAAGAAAGATTGATTCTGTCAAAATGGCCAGGTTCTAAGGATCAGGCTTCTGACCCTATCAGAACAGATTCACCTTTAAGACCTCTGGGTTCTTTCCTGGTTCACAGCCTCTTTCCCAGGATTACTCAGCCCAGAGTTGAGCAGAGAAGGCTGATCCATAATCTCAACTCTGATTGGTTGACTCTGGCTACCTGATACACTTTGCTAGGCACTCTCTCCTTTTTTAGCCTTATGCATTTTAAAGCAAATACAAAAGTAGAGAGACTAATATAATGATTGCCATATACCGATTACACAGTTTCAAGAGCTGACCAATCTTACTTGATCTAACTCCCTATTGTTCTCCCTCAAATTGTCTTAAAAGTTTTTTTTTTTAATCTTTATTTTTGAGAGAGTGAGAGCAGGGGAGGAACAGAGAGAGAGGGAGACACAGAATCTGAAGCAGGCTCCAGGCTGCCAGCACAGAGCCCGACACGGGGCTCGAACTCACAAACTGTGAAATCATGACCTGAGCCGAAGTCGGACACCTAACCGCCTGAGCCACCCAGGCGTCCCTCCCTCAAATTGCCTTAAAGCAAATCCCAGATATTCTATCATTTTTAATGTTTATTTCTGAGAGAGAGAGAGAGAACATGAGCCAGAGAGGGGCAGAGTGAGAGGGAGACAGAGAATCCGAAGCAGGCTCTGCCCTGTCAGTGCAAAGCCTGACAAGGGGCAAGCCCCACGAACCGTGAGATCATGACCTGAGCTGAAGTCAGATGCTCAACTGACTGAGCCACCCAGACACCCCTATTATACCATTTTTATTGTAAATACTTAAGTGTGTCTAAGAAGAGCTCTTTAGAAAGACCACAGTAATTATACCTACAAATTAGTACTATTTCTTACATTACCAATATCTAGTCATTGTTCATATTTTCTACATTATCTCATGTGTCTTTTTACAGGTAGCTTGTTTCCGTCAGCATCCAATTATACATTGCGTCTGTGTGACACATTTTTTTGAGCTTTTAAAATCTGTGACTGTTCAACTTGGTGTGTGTGTGTGTGTGTGTGTGTGTGTGTGTGTGTGCACACGCATGCGCGTGTGTGTGCATGTAAAAGCTGGTCCATGTATCCTTGAGAGTCTTTCACTCTGAATTTTGCTGGCCCCTCTGGTGTCTTTTACCATGTTGCTCTATTCCCTGGCAATTAGATTGGGAGGATTATCAGATTCAGGTTTGATTTTTCTTTTTTTCTGTTTGGGACAGCTGAACCTCATGAGTGGTGCTTGCATCACATCGGGAGGCATTTACTGTCCAGGTGTCTTTCTTTTGTGTGGAGGTCTTCTTGCCCTTGGCAAGAACAGCTTTGGTGGAGCAGGGATACGGGGTCCTTCTGCTGCCTGTCTCCTGTTTGCTGAGGATCTCCTCACAATGGGAACCTGGCATTTCTAAATGTTCTAGACCTTTGGAACTGATTCTGTCAGTGCTTGGTGTATTTAACAGCCACAGCTGGTAGGACAGAGACCGCCTCCAGTTTGGCTGGTTTCTGAAGACCAAGACTTTTGTCCGTGTCTTGCTTCTTGGGGACAAGGCCTGCAGTTGTCTGTCTTCCATAAAGCCATCACCTGTCTCTCTCTGTTCAAAGAATCTGGCCACTTTGTACATTTACCGAAGCCTCGTGGGTCCTGGCCCAGGGAGTGAGGAATAGGAATGGGATTACTAGTATTGCTTGCTACATTTATTAAGGGAGTCTGGAATCCCTGGAAGGCCAGGATACTAATATAACTATCATGCAGTCCTGTTCCCTGGAAGGCCAGGATTCCAATATAACTATCATGCAGTCCTGCAAAATTTCAAGGAAGACCAGATTGACACACATAGTAAAAACATGAAGCCTTAGCTTAGAGTAATTCTGTAAAGCCAGTCAAAGGTAATGGCGCCATCTATGGGCCACTGAAGGAGAAAGCATGGGTGTAATTGTGATAACAGGAAAGGAGCCTGCAGAGGCAGGGCATTCAGGAATGGGATCCTCTGCTCTTCTGTTTTGTTTTTTTTTTCCTTTATGTTTTTAATTAATTAATGAATTAATTAATGTTTCTTTAAAATTTACATCCAAGTTTGTTAGCATATAGTGCAACAATGATTTCAGGAGTAGATTCCTTAATGGCCCTTACCCATTTAGCCCATGCCCCCTCCCACAACCCCTCCAGTAACCCTCTGTTTTCCATATTTAGAGTGTCTTATGTTTTGTCCCCTTCCCTGTTTTTATATTATTTTTGCTTCCTTTCCCTTAGGTCCATCTGTTTTGTATTTTAAAGTCCTCATATGAGTGAAGTCACATATTTGTCTTTCTCTAATTTTGCTTAGCATAATACCCTCCAGTTCCATCCACGTAGTCGCACATGGCAAGATTTCATTCTTTTTGATTGCTGAATAATACTCCATTGTATATATATACCACATCTTCTTTATCCATTCATCCATCAATGGACATTTGGGCTCTTTCCACACTTTGCCTATTGTTGATAGTGCTGCTATAAACATGGGGGTGCACGTGCCCCTTCAAAACAGCACACCTGTATCCCTTGGATAAATACCTAGTAGTGCAACTGCTGGTCCTAGGGTAGTTCTATTTTTAATTTTTTGAGGAACCTCCGTACTGTTTTCCAGAGTGGCTGCAACAGCTTGCATTCCCACCAGCAGTGCAAGAGATCCTCTTTCTCCGCATCCTCGCCAACATCTGTTGTTGCCTAAGTTGCTAATGTTATGCTCTTCCTGTTGATTAATGAGGAGTGAGCTCTACAGTGACACGATCTGTGTTTAATGGCCAGATGCACAGTCAGTACTCTACTGGATACTCAAGGGGACTGTCTGCAGGTCTCTGGAGTTGAGGAGGTATCTGTGCAGCTCTCCTCTTGGGGGCTCTGTCCTGTGTCCTCCATCTTCTTGGACTCTCAGCTCTTTCCCCTCAACTCAGGGAGTGTGCTGGGCTCTGCCTGTTCTTCATATGCTGTGGAAGCTCTGAAGATACAAGCTGGGACAACTGTAGGGCTCCCCTCACTTGTTTCCTTCATCTCAGGGATCATGTCTTGCATTGCCTGATAACCAGTGTCTTAAAGATCATTGTTTCCTGAATGCTGTCTCTTCTTCTCCTATTATTCCACCTTGGCCAGAAGTAGAACTCTTCATTTGACCACTTTAGTTCTCCACTAGGCAAGTCAAATTCTTGGATGGCTTTAAAGACACCACTAGAGGAGTCCCAGGGCATCACAGGAGGTTTGGACCCAGCCTCTGTTCTCAGAGTTCACATAGTAAGGCATCATTCCTCCTTAAACTAAGTGGGTATGATTGGTATCACAGGTGTGTGATGTGTCTGTTTCTGTGGTCTCACAACAGAGACCTCTGGGATATGCACCGAGTGCCACAGTGGCAGGAAACAGTCTTTCTACCTAGTTGGTCATTGTCGTCTTGGTCAGGGGTCCCTATGACACAGGCTTATGGACAAAGTTGCTTCCTGGTTCCTTTCTTTCTTTTTTTCTTTCTTTCAAGTAAGCTCTGTGCCCAATGTGGGACTTGAACCCATGACCTGGACATCAAGAGTTGCACGTTCCACCAACTGAGCCAGCCAGGCACTCTGCTTCTTGGTTTCTATGTCCTCCATCAAGACATGTTTGCCACAGGGGTTCAGATACTGCTTTCAGAAAAGCAACAAACCCTTGGCTACATAGCCCTTGGCTGGAAATTTCCTCACTATGGTTCCAACTTGGGAAGCCTCAGGATCTGAGCAGCAGCAGGGCTGTGGAAAACAGGGAACACCTGGAGGCCAGGCTTGGCCACGGTTGGTGCACACCTGCTGGCTCCCCAGCTCAGTCACCACCCACTACCCCACCTACAAGGGGGGGTCAAGCTGCACTAACAGTTTGTTTTAAAAAGAAAATCATAATGTGAGTCTAATCATGAAGAAACAATCAGACAAATCTAGAATTGAGGACAATCTACAAGCAACTGGCCTGGACTCTCCAAAATATCAATGTCATGAATGATAAAAAGAGGTGTGTGGGATAGCTGCGTGGCTCAGTTGGTTAAGTATCTGACTCTCGATTTTTTTTAAATTTTTTTTAACGTTTATTTATTTTTGAGACAGAGTGAGACAGAGCATGAACGGGGGAGGGTCAGAGAGAGAGGGAGACACAGAATCTGAAACAGGCTCCAGGCTCTGAGCAGTCAGCCCAGAGCCCCACACGGGGCTCAAACTCATAGACCGCGAGATCGTGACCTGAGCCGAAGTCGGCCGCTTAACCAACTGAGCCACCCAGGCGCCCCTGACTCTTGATTTTGACTGAGGTCATGATCTCATGGTTCATGAGTTCGAGCCTCATATCAGGCTGTCTGCTGTCAGCACAGAGCCTGCTTCGGATCCTCTGTCTCCCTCTCTCTGCCCCTCCCCTACTGGTCCCGCCCCCTCTCTTTCAAAATAAATAAACTTAAAAAAAATGTATGTGTATGTGAGTGATGGTGAGGTGGTGAGGCTGTTCCAGGTTACAGGAAACTACAGGACCATGACAATAAAATGCAGTGTGCAAACTTTAATTGGATCCTAGAGTCAGGAACTTCCCCCACCAGCTCTAAGGGACTTTGTTTTTTTTAGATGTTTATATATAGTTTAGATATTGCAGCCACATTGTATTCCTTGGATGTGGTAATGGTATTATGATTGTGGAGGAGAATGTCCTTGTTTTCAGGGTAAATGTAGAAATATCAAATAATGCTTCAGTGCTACAATTTACTTTCAAATGGTTCAGCAAAAAAAAAAAAATGTATATGTACACACACACAAATAAATGCATTTCCAAGTTCAAAGGACCTGAGGAAGAAACAGGCTTGGAATGTTTCCAAATGTGAATAAATCCCATGAAAAGGAGTGGTGAGAGATGGGAATGTGGAGAGAGACAGGTGCCAGATCCTGAAGGGTTTTGTTGAAGATGATAGATTTTTAATTTTCAGGGTAATGAGAATCCTTTGAAACAAGAGACTGCCAATCCCATTATGCATCTAATTTCTTCCCATATACCTGGAAAATGTCTCCAGGATGTCCAGGTGCCTGGAGCTGCTACACCCATGGAAAGGGTTTTTGTTCTTTGTAGACATGTAGCCTTCCCCCTCCACCCATTTTTCTGGTGACGAAACACCAGGCCTTTGTGGTCCTCGTGGTTCTTGCTCCAGGGAAAGTACCCAGCAGCCAGGGGATTCCCTTGTCAAGTCACCCACTCCCCAGAAGGTAACTATAGGCCATACCCAGGCAAGGGAGCCATGCCCACATCTGGGAGTTGTGGTCCTGGGGGACAATCAGGCCTCTTGTGGCCAGGGAAGAGGAACAGTTCATTCTGGAATTTACAGAGAGAACTTAACGCAGGCAGTAGCACATTGTTGTTGGAAATGGACAAGTAAATACTCAGAATGGAGGATCCCCAAAAGGAACGGGGCTCACTCCTTCTCTGGGTCTTTATATCTTTCCCCTCTCTGGGTCTCCCTGATAGCATTTAATAGTACTCCTGTCCTCTTGTCCCAGACCTACAGCTGAATTTCCTCCTCTCCTTCCTGGAGTGCAAGGCTGGAGAAAAACCACATAATTGGATAGATTGGGCCGCAGGAGGAAAACATTACTTGTCCCTTAGTGGTGTGCTGGAATTGGCCCTTACAGGCTCTCAAGAGCCTATCATGTGCATCTCTTCTCAACTCTGCTTTCGGTGACATTGTGTTGGTTACTTGATGGCCACAGTGGAAATATTTACACAATGACAATGGCAAATATTACAAATCAGGGTTTCCCCTCTAGAACTGGAGAGCCAGTTTTAAACATCTTTGAGCATACTGCTGCATATTACATTTGTTTAAAATTGTCTTCTACCTTTTTTTTTTTTTTTTTTTTTCGATACTGAAGTTTCTCAGGACTTTTCTCTTCTCCTGGACTAACAGACTTAATCTTGAGAGTAGGTTTAACCTTGAGCATGGTGTTCATGAAAAAGATCTTAGAAACTTCAGGAGAAAAATATCCATGTGCCCCCTCCCCCCGCAAATACAGGGAAACAGACTATTTAAAGTATGTCCTGATAAAGAGGTGTATTGAGAAAATCCACAAAGAGCACCAGTTTTACTCTCCTGCCAGTGGGAAGACTTGTTGAAAGGGGATAATCCTGTTCTGTTTTCGTATAACAAAGGAATCTTTTAGGATGTCTGGACTTCAGAGATTGTTATGTACTGTGAAGTGTAACCTTTAATTCTTAAAAGGCATAATTCTGATTGGTAGTCACTCAATAGTTCAATGCCCTGATAACAATATTTACATTGATATATTCTTTCCTGAGGGTAGAACTTGCAAGGTTTTAAGTTAGTCCAGAAAAAGAGCTTTGGCGTTTCCCTTGCCAACCTCCATGCATGCTAGATTCCTTTTTCAAAGGGTCTGAGAGCCTTTGAAATGTACAGCGCTGCTCTGAATTACAGGGCCACCGTGAATATGTGGTCTCAGGGCTGCCTGTCTGTTTCCTTGTCTTTGGCAAGCTTCCTCTTCCATTCTCCTCCGCTATGATGCTAGATCTGCATTCTTCATTTCAGTTTCCCCGGGACAACTCCAGTAGATCTTTCCTCCTGCCTCACCAAACAACCGGGAAAGAGCAGGGGGGAAATAGTCACAGAGAAGCTTACAGGCAGATTTCTGAGGAAAATGGTGCAGTGGGAGCTGACTAACCAAACCCCTCCACCTGATTGGAACGAAAACAACAAAATGAGTAAAAAGTAGCAAAGACCTCACCAGCAGGGCCTAAACTCCAAGCTCAGAATGCTAAACATTTTGAAAAGTACCTAGCCCTAAAATTTGGACTCTTAAAATTGAAATGGGATTGTATAACCCAACATAGTTCTTTCTGGAGAGTGATAGGGGGCAAAAGGGGGCCCACAAACTACACCAAACCCATCACCAGATCCTGTTAATTCTGCTCCTAAATATATCTAGAATTCTCGTAATTTCTCTGTATATTCATATTTTTAATGGGTTGTTTTGTGTCACACAGGAAAGTTATTCATGTGGATTGTTTTGTCCATATGATTATTAAACTATCTTACCAATTTAAATAACTCTTCCGGATGGTTCTTTCAGATTTCATGGGTAAAAAAATCATATCATCTACAAATAATAATAACCTTGTCTTCTTCCCTTAAAAAAATAAAGGTTGGGACTTACATGAAGGAAACTAAAAAATGTTGACTGACAGATATAAAGGAAATAGACATCACGTGGATCTAGATGTAAAGACTATTTTAAGGATGTCAAATCTTCCTAACTTATTTTACAGCTTTACTAAAATTACTAAATTTACTAAAATTAACCTTTACATTAAATTGCAGTAGGACTTTGTTTTTTGTAACTTGCCAAAAGGTAATTTGGAAGAATAAGAATGGCTAAGAAAATTTTAATTTAAAAAATGGTTAAAAAGGGGGGATCTGCCATATTTTAAGATGTGTGGTAAAGCAATTAGTTTGGTAATATTAAAAGAATTCAAAGATTAATAAAACAGAATAGAGAGGTCTTTAGCAGACCTGAGAAGAAAACAATTAATGTCAAAGGATATATGGGAAATAATGGGGAAGGTACCTATTACTCAACAGAGTGGTACTGATATTTTGTGGGTAGCATGTCCTCTTTGGAAGGGGGTGACGATTTTTTGTGTGATTCAACTGGGGAAGTGGCAAGACCTCATAGAGCAAACTGGAACTTGGAAATCTGAGGGAACTGCAGTCTCTCTCTGAATCTTCCTTTTTTTGGCTTCAGGGCAGTGTTTCTCAGAGTGAGAAGTGTCATCCATTAAGTGTAAAAGAAAAATGGTAATGGAAACCCTGTTATAAACAGTGTTAAATAGATTTTCTTAACACAAGAATTCTCAGAACCCTTAATATGATCACAGTTACCAGGAATCTTCCTTTATATCTGTCAGTCAACATTTTTTAGTTTCCTTCATGTAAGTCCCATACAACATGGACAGTTTGCCAAACCGATTTAAGCTTTGAACCCATTTTGAGCATGCTC
This sequence comes from Prionailurus viverrinus, assembly GCF_022837055.1. NCBI lineage: Eukaryota > Metazoa > Chordata > Mammalia > Carnivora > Felidae > Prionailurus > Prionailurus viverrinus. Next base: position 88,215,124 of record NC_062563.1, on the reverse strand, counting down.
CTGGACTAGTGTTCCATTTAACACACTGTGGGAAAACTGGATCAATCTTACCTTAATAGGAAAGGAGATACCTTCATGGGTATATAAACTAGGGTTCTTGGTGAAAACAAGTCCATGTCTGCATAATTTAAGCGTCAAAGGAATTTATTGGAAAGGTAACCACTTGTTCTCAGACTTAATGCGAAGGCTTAGAAAATGGGACAGGACCAAAGAAAGGAGGACATACGAGAAGATTCCCAAGATGTCCCTTGAAGAATCTCAGATTCTTCAAAAATGCACTGAGGCAGTGCATTATTGTCTCAGTCATGCAGATGGTGGCATCTGATTGCCTGAGCCTGGGTAATGTGCCTGAGATTCAGCTGCCAGGGTGTTGGGAAGAAGAAATATCCAACCCTTTTTGTCTTTTGACTCAGCATTGTGGTCCTGTCTACCACTGATTTTGAGATTTCTCTTTATTTAGAAGGGCACTGATATCCTGGACAAAGAGACAAGTATCTCTATAGCCCAACACCCATGTACACCCTTTTCCTCATACTGACACTTCCTTAAGCTGCCATCACCTGCCCTAGTGCAGCTATATGTTATCCAGACACGTCTTCTTTCCAAGAGTAGACAACCCACTGTCCTTTTGAATCATTTCAAGCAGCTTGAAGTCCAGGACCACGGAGTGATGGATCATCCTCTTTAGTTTTGTCATGATCTTATCTGGGTATTCTGAACAGTTGTATCCAAGGGAAAGTGAGAGGAAAAAGAAAGAAGAATGTAACTAAATTAAAAAAAAAAAGATACATGACACAGCAAGAAGGAAATACAAGTATGGTGGCTTTAACCCTTGTTTCTGCTAAATTCATGAGGCCATATGACTGCCTTCCATAACGATTTATTCTCTCTTCTGTTGCCCTCAGTCAGCACATCAAGTGCCTAGTTTCTTTACTTGATGGGATGAGTCAGCCCTTAGTTTCTAAGCTGTCTCATTCTGTAGGTTGTCCCATTTGTTAAGAGTTCCAGAAGAATTCCAAACTTTACAGGTTGAAATAGAAGATAGTCCAGGGTATCTATTGCTTTCATTCCAGTCATAATTCTCCCTGCCTCCTGTGTTAGTTATCTGTTTCTGCCTAACAAGTTACCCCCAGACTCAGTGGCTTTAACAGCAGACATGTTTGTTTTTTGTGGGCCAGGAATCCAGGTGTGGCTTAGCCGGGAACTTCTGATGCAACGTCTCTGATGAGGTTGCATTCAGGCTGTTGGCTGCAACTGTGGTCTCATCTGAAGACTCAGGTGATGGGGGAGGGTCATGCTTCCAAGCACAAGGGCATGAATACCAGAAGGCAGAGATCATTGGAAGCCATCTTAGAGGATACCTACACATCCCATTTGTGTGTCAGTGAACCTTCTTCTCTTGAACGTCAGGATCAACCATCCTATGTGGTAGATACGGAGATACACTTCCCAGATCCCCCTTCAAAGAAGAATCTGTTGCCTGAACTGTTGTGGAGTCGGTGGGGGGGGGGGGGGGCTGTCAGCAGATAGTCTCCAGCTTTCAACTCCTTCAGGGAGCCTCAGTTACAGAGATACCCTCACCCAAATGCATGTCCTTCCCTGAGTGGCCTATACCAAACGAATGATTATGGCAGGGTCAATCAGGTATGGACATTTTAACCTAACATAGGAAAGTCTGGTGGGCCATTTATGCTGTAGCTCCTCATGGGGCCTATTGAGGTTTGTTGGCCTGTACTACAATTCAGCAATTCAGCTTATGCCCAACCCTATCTCCTCCTACTCCCCTTCCATAGATGTTGGTCTTTTATAAAAAAGTCTTGTACACCAAACTCCATCTCGGTGTCTGCTTTTGGAAAACCTAGTCTGAGACTTTGCCAAACCTATGATCATTTTTTAAAAACCTGTTTTTCCAGTGGCATGTGATGTTTGAAATAGCCTGGTAGCAGTCTCATCTCCTAATTCAGGAGAATCATTGTTGTGTTCTTTGGTGGAAATATTCCCTCCCCCTCCTTCCCCGCTGGGTACCCTAAGTCGGCAGATCCAGAGTTTCAGAAATGTAATAAGACCCTTGAGGATGGGTCATTATATATATGTCAATGTGAGAGATACTACCTACTTACACTCCTTGGTATAAATCCTCCAGGCCCATGTATTTTAGGGGAAGAAACAGCCATATTTTAAAGCAGGTGCTACATGCTACAGAACAGCTCCCAGTGTTTTAAGGCTTTGTCTCCCAGGAGGTACTAGAACTGACTCTTCAGCACTCAAGTCCACTGTTCTACAAGGCCACTTATTTCTGGGTGATGGACTACATGACAAATCCAATGAGGTTCATGGGCACAAACCCATCGCCTTTCTTCTTTCACTCTAAAGTGAGTTCCTTGGAAGGACTATGTTGTGTGGGACGCCATGATGTGCAATAAATGACTATGGATTGTGTTGCGGGTAGAAGGATGGCAACCAGTGAGAACAAACCTAAATTCAAAACGAGTTTCTTTGGCAATGACGACAAGCACTGCCCCCCCCCCCCCCCCATGATGGCAATCCACCTGCTGTTAGGTGGCACTCTGATCCAGCCAGGGAAAGATACCATTTTGAAGGTTCAGAGTTAGCTGCTGTGCTGGAAGATTGAGTACAGCGGTGACAGCACTGGAGAGGAGAAATCCATGCTATTGAGCCCATACGTAGCCAACAGACATGACACTTTGAACATAAGCCCACAGAGTAATCAGCTGGGCAAAGAGGCTGACTCTTACGCACAGAAGGGTCATTCAGTTTACTGATTATTGAGAGTTCCTTCCTCTAGGGGGCTTTTTGGCAATATTGTTGTGGGACAAACATATTCATTCTCACTCTCAGGACCAATTTACTATCTCACTCCTGAAGGAAAGGGTCCAATGTAATCAATATGATACTAGGTAGATGAGTGTTTCCACCCCTCTATGTATAGCAGTAGGAGTATCATTATTATGAATAGTGATCATAATAACATTTATTGAGTACTTACTATACACCTGTGTTTGTATTTACTCATTGAATCTCTATCAGAGCCCTGTGAGGCAGATATCATTGTCATGCCCATTTATTGGAGCTAGTACAGTCCTGGCACACAGAAGGCACACAATAAACATTTGTTGATGAGTTTGGTGAGAGGTTCAGGGCGTGTTCTTGATTCTCTGTGTTTGTGTTTCATGTGAGCAACTGACAGGGTGGTGGGTTACTCTTTTCAAGGCCCCGTGCACATATACTTGCAGGCCTAGAGCAGTTAAGCTATGGAGTCTTGAAGTTTGGGTCTTTTGGCCACAAGATAACTTGCTTCTTTTTTCCCCTTTCTGGTTCAAGATCATTAACTCTGAACAAGTGCTGCCAGACATTTTCACTCACCAGTCACCTAGATGGAGCAGCTCTTGTTACGCAGCATTAAAGTGTTTCCATATAAAGTTATTTCACGTCCCTTGAACTTACACAGGTGACATACGCTCCCCTAAATCATCCACCCAACCGACGTAGGGAAGAGCAGGATTCCATGCCAGAACTCACGTTTTTCCACTGGATTGATGGTTTTTAACCCTGACTGCATGGAGGAGTCACTCAAGTCTGAATCCTAACCCACACCAAATAAGTCAGATTTGGGGGGATGTGGCACTGTCATTTTTACAAATGTGTTCCAGGGGTTGAGGACCACTGCACTGGGTCCTAGACATGTGGCTCTCATTCTCTCCCACCCCACTCAGGGAAGGGGGCTCTGGGTGACAGCAGTGTGAGTATATAGTTGTCATGTAGTTGAGAGATATATTAGGAGAAGCAGATTTATTTTCAGGAAACGAAAGCATGAACCTATGTCTCTGTACTGTTTTTTAATAAAAGTAGTTTGGGAAAATCTCATATTTTACACCACTTTAAACTGCAAGGTTTTTGTTGTTGTTGTTATTGCTTTAGGCGTAATCACAGATACACTTTATTTTTCTTGCAAAAGAACGAGTGAATGCCAAGAATTATCCAGAGAGAATTGCATTCTCCTGCAGGGCAGGAGCCATGACTGTTTTGTTCAAGGCAGAATCCTTAACATCTAGCATAGAGCTTGCACACAGTGAGCACTTGATAAATTTCGCTGGATGAATAAATGAATGCTTGAGTGAATGAATGAGAGCAATACCATCCATTTCTGTGGGGATGTTCCCAGGGGAGGTATGATGGAAGACACTCATTCTAAGGGTACTGGATGGAAGCTGCTGCTGCGGGGATCAGGGACATCTGTAGGGAGCAGCAGGAGGCAAAGGAAGTTTAAGGTTCTAGTTAGGGAGACTGACTGAGTCCCCATTCACTTTATTTAAGATTTATTTATTTTTGAGAGAGAGAGTGTAAGTGGGGAAAGGGCAAAGAGAGAGGAGGACGGAAGATCCAAAGCGGGTTCTGTGCTGACAACAGTGAGCTCATTGAGGGGCTCAAACTCACGAGCTGTGAGATCATGACTTGAGCTAAAGGCAGATGCTTAACCGACTGAGCCAGCCAGGTCCCCCCCTCCCACTCCCCATTCACTTTAAATAGACTATTTAAAAAAAATTTTTTTTTCAACGTTTATTTATTTTTGGGACAGAGAGAGACAGAGCATGAATGGGGGAGGGGCAGAGAGAGAGGGAGACACAGAATCGGAAACAGGCTCCAGGCTCTGAGCCATCAGCCCAGAGCCCGACGCGGGGCTTGAACTCCCGGACCGCGAGATCGTGACCTGGCTGAAGTCCGACGTTTAACCGACTGCGCCACCCAGGCGCCCCTAAATAGATTATTTTTTAGAGCAGTTTTATGTTCACAGTAAAATTACACAGAAAGTATAGAGATTTCTCATACAGTCCCCACCTAGCCTTCCCCCAGCCTCCTCCACTATCAGCCTCGCCCACCAGAGCAGTACGTTTGTTACGGTTGATGAACCTACACCAACACACCATTATCACTCAAAGCCCATAGTTCACATTAGGGTTCACTCTTGTACATGTTATGGGTCTTGACAAATGTATATTGATAGGTACTCACTATTACAGTATCCTACAGAATAGTTTCACTGCCCTAAAAATCTTTCATGTTCCACCTGTCCCTTCCTCCCTCCCGGTTATCCCTGGAAACTACTGATCTTTTTACTGTGTCCATAGTTTGCCTTTTCCAGAATGTCATCTAGTTGGAACCATATAGTATGTAGCCTTTTCACATTGGCTTCTTCCACTTAATAATATTTAAGGTTCCGTCACATCTTTTCATGGCTTGATAGCTCATTTCTTTTTTGTACTGAATAATATTCTGTTGCCTGGGTATGCCACAGTTTATTTATCCATTCATCTACTGAAGGCCTTAGACTTCTTTCATGTGTCCAGTATCAGACTCTATATCTCTCAAACTCTAAGGGTATATACCAAGCTTTCTGAATGGTTCTGTTAAGGCTACTCTAACTTAATATGGTAGTCAGAATAATGGCCCCAAAGATGTCTACATTCCAATCCCCAGAACCTGGGAGTTTATAAAGTTACATGACAAAGTGGAATTAGGGTTGATAATCATCTGGCTTTAAGGTAGGGAAATTATCCTGGATTATCTGGGTAATATAAAGGTCCTTAAAAGTAGAAGCAAAAGGCAGAAGTCTCTGTGTCAGAATGATGAGGTGTGATAGAAACTCAAAGTGCTGATGCTATGAACCAAGCAATGTGGGGATTAAAAAAGGGAGGGCTCATTTCCCAAAGGAAGGGGACTCTTGCTATCAGAAATGGAGATGGGAAGGATGCTGGGGAAAATAAGCAGAAGCCATCCTGTTAGATACTTATATAAATATATCCACATAGATATAGCTATGGAGATACACCCCCCCCACACACACATACATGCATACATGTAGATAGTTAGAAAGAATAAATTGCACAGATTTTTTTATGGTAGGTAATTTTTTTCATTTTGCTTACCTGGATTTTTTTCTGTAATAAATAGCATTAGTGATATAAGAAATAAATAAAAGATTTAAAAAAGAAACTAGGCAGGGGTCCCTAGGTGGCTCAGTTGGCTAAGTGTCTGACTTCAGCTCAGGTCAGGATCTCACAGTTTGTGAGTCTGAGTCCTGCCTTGGGCTCCACACTGGCTGTGCAGAGCCTACTTAGGATTCTCTCTTCCTCTCTCTCTGCCCCTCCCCCACGTTTGCACACTCTCTTTCTCTCTCTGTGTCAAAATACATAAATAAACTTAAAAAAAACTAGGCATACTTTCCCCAAGAGCCTTTTATTACTTTCCCGACACGAATCTGCCTTTCCTACTAAGGTCACAGGCAAGAGCTCTTTGATTTGGATGGTTCAGAGGAGCTTCCTCAGCCCAAAACATGGTGATCCTTCTGTGTAACCAGGCTACTCACCCATATCCACACCACACCGGATGCCACCAGATGTAATGGCCTGTTCACTGACGTCTGGCCCATTGTCATCATTCCAGAGAAACCTGCCCCTACATAATATCCTAAAAAAGAGGAACCCATTCCCAACATCAAGGGAGACCTGGAGAGGCTTCCTGAACTGTCCTTCATCCTTTAATCCTTCCCAGAATTAAAGATGTACATTTTGTCCACAAGAGGAACACTATTTCTGGAGACAGTATCTCTAGCTGTCTTTCTTCTTGCACCTGGTGCAAAGTGGGCATCCTAGGAGAACTGGAGGATGAGTGGTACTCCCACCACTGCTTTTGTGTTGGTTTCTCTGCCCTGTCTCCTGTTGCTGGGACACATACCCAGAAGTCAGCCTAGAATCCCTTGGTTATCTGGGGTCTGCTGGTCAAACCTGACATCACATTATACACAGGAGTCCCCTCGGAGGCTGTGGAAAGCCTGACCAGCTGTCACAGTGTCTTCATTCTCATCTCATAGCCCTTCTCCCCTCTCCTCTCTGCACCCCCCTCCCAGGCCTCCCCATCCCCTTTCCCAGTGTGTTGTCCACTCTGGTTTCCTCCAGGCCTTGACTGGAGGGATTGGGATTGCTATCCTTGGAGATGACTTTTGGCTCTTCTGGGGCATTTCAAGCAACCCAGGTCTCTTCTCCACTTCCACTGATTATGGCCATGGTCCATCTCCAAGCAGAAGGAGAATCCCAACCAGAGAAAGGGGAAAGTGGCAAAACTGTTTCCTTCCTCCATCCTTCTCCAAAGAAAGTCTTAGAACCCCAAGGTCATGGCAAGTGGAGAAACAGAGAAATGAGCATGGACTTCCCTTTCTCTCATCACGGCAGTGATTTTTGGTCACTCTAAGTCTGACCCAAAGTTCCTCCTCTGTTTAGAAGAGCTGGGATCTCCTGAGTGTCCAGGAGAGCCTCCCATTTTCCTGGCAGGAAAGTATGGCTGAGGTATTCGCCTCTTGCTTTGTCTTTTTCCTCCAAGACTGTCAGATCAGGGGCCAGATAGGCACCCAGAGGGATGCATGGGAGACGTGCTCAGTCAGTACCTGCAGATAGATGAGCATGGCCATAGGAAAATAGCTTGTGACTCTGTTCTTCCCCACAAAGTGGGAAATGAAACTCCTCATGGCTGGGACTTTTACATCCACCATCTCTGAAACCCTGGTGGGTCCACAGCCCAAGATTCTGGTTGCTTCTTGCTTAGCTTCCTCATGCTGGCTCAGAAGAATATCTATGTGAGGCCTCCATTCCCACCACTCAGAGCATATGCCCCCCCAAGCCCAGCCCCTTCTTATGCAGTGGGCTCAGCTTGGTGAGGTCTCTGGATCCTTTCCTGGGACTAGTGAGAAGGCATATAGGTGTTTCATTAATACCTGATGCTACGAACCAGCAGAAGTTTGGGAAAAGCCAACTTTTGGACAGAGAAGGAAGAGTCCACACACTCCAGGTTAGGCAGACTCTCCCACATGCCTCAGGAGGTGACTAAGACCTTATAGGCCCCTTCTACCAGAGCCTTGAGTAATTTGGCTTCTTCTCCACCCCAGGCTCTGGACTATGACAGGTTGTAAATGTAGGGCCAGGGGCTAGGAGCAGAAGGGCTGAGGCAACTCTGAGGTTTGACTGGGTATAAGCATGAGATCCCAGAACTAGAACATTCTAATCCCTTCTGAACACTGGTGGAACCAAGGTTCTGTAACCAAATGAGCCACCTGGAGAGAGTGGGATATAGTCATAAATGTTCAGAGACAGGCAATGAGGGATTAGGTAATGTCAAAGGTTAGAACAGGTAGCAGTTCTGGAAGCTACAGACAGAATGTGGATGGGGAGCAGATGAGATGGGGTGAAAGGCCACCACCCTGTGGCCCAGGTTCTTTCCCACCACTTGGGGAGTGTGGCGAGGAGTCCTCTCTGGGTCAGTCCTCATCCAATCAGAGGAGGAGCTCCAGTCTGAGGCCTAGTCAGCCTGGAGAGAGAGCAGCAAGGGGCCTGTAAGTACTGGGCTGACTAGGGGGGTGGGGTCCTCTCACATATCAAAGCAGCAAAAGCCTCTGCAAGGATAGGTAGCTATTTACTTGTCCCGCCCTCACTTATTTCCACCTCCTGTCCCTGGTACCACACTGTTGCTGTGCTCACATTCAGCAAGCCTCGGCCAGCTTTCTAGTCCTGTGGCCAGAATTTTCATGCATTATTAAGTAAGGTGTAAATCATACTTCTCTCATGTCTTTGCTGTGGAAATAAATGAATGATAATGTCAGTAGCTTCTGGAAGACAGATCCTAATCCACAGACTCTAGGTTTCAGAATTGAGTAATGATCAGCCATCAACTCCCATCCACTAATCTTCCACCTATATGGCTAGCCAGCCAGTCAACCTTCTGTCCATCTATCTAATTATCTGGACCAACTCCCTTCCTTTTCTCCTTCCCTCCCTGTCTCCTTTCCTCACTTCCACCCTTTCTTTCCTGTCTTCCAAGTAATATTTGTTTAGAATGTGTTATGTACCAGGTTTCTCTGATGTGACCGATTTCTTCAAAGCATGAGAAGCTTCCCAGGAGAGAACTTAGTCCTTCACTGAACCCCAGATCAGCTCCTATTTGCCCTTAGCTTCTCCCACATATGAAAGAACAGTTCCTGGTCTGATGACATTGAGCCTCCCCACTTTGGGAAGCTCGTAAGTGCAGGAAGCAGGGAGGAGAACCCACATCTTACATTTACATTTTGAATCGCCAAACCCTACTTTTATAAAGGGATGCTGTATCATCTAAGATGACTTGATAACAGAAAGTATTTTATTTCAGCGGTCTCCTTACTGGTCTCCCTGCTTCCAGGCTTTCCACACCCTCTTCTATGTTCCTCGCCACCACCAGAGTGAACTTTCTCCAGTGTCCCTGCCCTTGTCTCTCTCCTGCCTGAAATCCTTCATTGGCTCTGTGTCACCCATAAACCAAAGTTCAAGCTCCTTAATATGACCCAAGAGGATCTTCATGATCTGACCCCAGGTGCCTCTTTAGCCCCCTGCCCTTCCCCTTCCTGTCACAGTCTTTACACTCCAACACCATCAACTGGCACTCCATGCTGTCTTATGCCCCCATACTTTTGAGTGTGCTAATCCTTCTACCTGGAGCTTTTTACCATTATTCCATTCTTTGTACTTCCTTTGGATGGCATGTATTCTTCTATTGTTATGCTCATAACACTGTATCGTAATTTATTTGCTCAGGTCTGTCTTCTGCTGGAGTACAGACTGTGAGTTAGTCATCTTTGCGGCCCAGTCCCCGTACAGCGCCTCGTACCTAGGAGGCAACCCATGTGCATTTGTGAGATGCATGCATGCATAGATGGATGATGGATGAGCGGAGTCTTCTAAGAGAAATAGAGCAGCGTTGGGACAATATGGTTAAAGTGTCCATGCAACAGGCCCCTGGGAGAAGAAGACACGTGGCCTCTTCTTGAGAGCTCAGCCTTTGTGGAGATGACTGAGCTGTGGCTGAGGCCAGGCAAGGTGTCTAAGCCAGGAATGGGGAACTTTGGGGTGACATGATGGCCTCCTGTGGGACTCACTTCCCATTTTTTCTGGATAAAATGCCCTTGGGGAAACAGACAGCTGAATGTACCTGTGCTGCAGGTGCAAGTGTGCAGGATGAAGGCTGCTGAGAGCGAGGTCTCGGATGTGCACTTCAGTGTAGATAAACAGAACATCTCTCTCTGGCCCCGAGGCAAGCACCAGCCTCCGCTCAGAATCTGCTTGGTGCCCTGCGTTCTGCTGTTGGCAGGTCCTTCAACACATGTTCTCTTCTTCTTCTGGCAGAGCCTCCTCCCAAGACGGGTCCATCTCTGGTTCTGAGGAAATCTCTCACAGTCCGGGCTGCAGTCATCATCCTCACGCTGGGCCTGGCTGCTTCCATCCTGCTGCAGGCTGTTCTCTGTAAGTCCTCATGTTCTGTCATCCAAGCTTGGTCTTTCTCCACAGTCAGCCGGCTACCTCAACATCCAGACCCTCTGTTCAGTTGTGTTTCCCACCTCTGGCTTTTCCATTTGTCTCATTTCCCCTCTTTCCAGGGGCAGTCTCTGGGTCCCCTGTTCCAAGTAAGATGAGCTGCTGCTCTCTCCTTCCCAACCCCGGGGAGATTTTCCGGATTGAGATCAGCACTTGCATGCTTGGGCTCAAGGATATGCTGCTTTGTCCCCAGGAAATGTTCACCCATTTCTTCATCCCATGTCATCCCCACTCCGCCCCCGAGCTGTGTTTTTTTGTGTGGAATCTTGTGGGCAGCTGTTAACAGTGAGCAAAATGGTTTTTGATCCCACAAAAGAAGGGCTTCTAACTGCATTCAGCCCCGACTGACTAGGTGGAGAGTCTCCCAGTGAGCCAACAGATCTCCTGGTTCACCATTCTCACCAGGACCCCTTCATGTTCTTTTCATTTATCTTCCCATTCCTGCTGAGGTCATGTCAAGGGAGACTTCCTACTTGTTCACTGGTTGTGTGACTTATCTTTCCTCTTCTTCTGCTCTGCCTAACCCCTCATGTTCTCTGCTAGCAGAGCCTTCTTCCTCCCACCAGGTCTCCAGAAAGCAGGGGGAGGCAACATCTGTCTTCTCCCTTCAAGGCTTTGGGACATATTTGGTCTCAGACTAGGAGCCTCTGAGCAGAGTTTCCTCTTGGTTTGTTTTTGGTCTCCTATCTGCCACCCGAGCCTGTAGCCTGAGCAGAGTGTCATGGTGGGTGGGATAAGGGAAGGGTAGAAATGGTTTCATAATTCCCTCTTTCCATATTCTCTGGAGAAGTCACTTCCAGATTGGAAGTCTGCACGCCTGGCCCCCATCATGGCCACAGGGGGCCTGTGGGTAGATGTGGGAAGGGTGCTGCCCTAGTGGATGCCACTGTAGGGGCCTCTGGAAGGAGGAACTGGGAATCAAGTGATGGAGCCCCCAGGGATGCAACAAGGAAGTAACTGAGGGCATCCTTTTACCAAATGTGCCTCAAATATGCAAAGCAAGTTTAGGACTGGGTACTAATCCCTGCTTCTGCCTCCCTATGAGGTCCTCCAACAGACAGTCTGTGTTTTATCAATCTGTGCATTACCTGCATCTGCAAGAGTTCCCAGCAAGTGCTAGGTGCCCATCACATGTTTGTTGAATGAATACATTATGAGTGAATGGAGGGTAAGCAACAGCTCTTTGGGTAGCTTAAGCTTATCCCTTACTTTCTCTTCCTTTTATCACCCTGACAACACTCTGAGTCCCTGGGAGTCCCTTTGCCTGACGTCTTGACTTTCTCAAATCCAGATCCCTGGTTTATGCGTACAATATCAAATGTAAAGAACAATGCTCAGTTGCTGAAAGGCCGTGTGGACAACATCAGCGCTCTGGGCTCTGAGATTAAGAGGAATAGAGGAGGCGTGGAGGCAACCGGCATTCAGGTCCAGAAGGTGAATGCCAGCCTGGATCATGTGCGTTCTCAGATCTGGAAGTTGGAAACTGGTGTGAAGGAAGCCAATGCACAGATACAGATGTTAACAAGAAGTTGGGAGGCGGTCAATGACTTAAATGCCCAAATTCCAGAGTTAAAAAGAAATTTGGATAAAGCCAGTTCTTTAAATGCAAAGGTCCAGGGACTCCAGACCAGTTTGGAGAATATCAGCAAGGTGCTCAAACAGCAAAGTAAGTGATTCAGAAAAGAACGTTGTAAGCTGACCAGTGGCCTGTGGAGCCTTGCCAGCTTCAGGCATGAGGCCATTGGGCTGGCACGTGTGGAGGGAAGGGGAAGAGGAGCTGGGCAGACATGGTTGGAAAGTTAAGAAACAAGGGCTCAGCAGTGGGCTTGGAGGACTTAGGGGCTGTTCAGGAGAAAAGGGACCAGGGACCAGCATGGGCTCTCACACTAAGGCACAGAGTATGAAGGCATTAGGGAGTCTCTCTGTCCTGGCCCAAACCTAGCCATTAATCCATTAAGTTCCATCCCTGGAGTGTGGGGGCTCAGCCACTTGTGATGGCCAACAGAGAATTGTTTCCTCTTAGGAGGAGGGACCGATTCTTGATCAATATTTTTAACTCTCCCCTATCTAAGCCCAGATACTCTACCACTCTCAGCTAGACTTTCAGCATGTGACACAGTGTCCCTGAGCCCTTACACAAGGACCCAAGGACCCCAGAACCCAGCCCCATTTGCTGCTGTCTCTGGGATCCCACTCGAGAACCACCCCCAGCCAGCACCCAGAGGAAACAGGAACCCCAGTGTTCATCTTTCATCCTTGTTCTCCAGATGACATTCTGCAGATGGTTTCTCAAGGCTGGAAGTACTTCAAGGGGAACTTTTATTACTTTTCTCAAGTCCCAAAGACCTGGTACAGTGCCCAGCAGTTCTGTGTGTCCAGGGATTCACACCTGACCTCAGTGGCCTCGGAGAGTGAACAGGTAAGTTCTGTTCCAATGAGCTCAAAGAAGGGGGTGTATTAACAGCCATATCAGGAAGGATGGGCAAGATTATGGTGCAGTAATCCCCAAATACCAGTGACCTAACAATGAAGGATTACTTCTCAGTTGCACTACATGTCCAACAAGGGCCTGCAAGGGGTTCTGCCTGTGTGGTCACTCAAGGACCTAGGCCAAAGGAGACTCCATCTCAGTGTATGGTTCCACAGTTGCTGAAATAGGGAAGGAGAACATGGCAAATCGTATGTTGGCTCTTAAGCATCTGCCTGGAAATCACAGATATCACTTTTGCTCACATTTCTTTTTTTTTTTTTTTAAATTTTTTTTTCAACGTTTATTTATTTTTGGGACAGAGAGAGACAGAGCATGAACGGGCGAGGGGCAGAGAGAGAGGGAGACACAGAATAGGAAACAGGCTCCAGGCTCTGAGCCATCAGCCCAGAGCCCGACACGGGGCTCGACCTCACAGACCGCGAGATCGTGACCTGGCTGAAGTCGGATGCTTAACCGACTGCGCCACCCAGGCGCCCCACTTTTGCTCACATTTCATTGGCTAAAGCAAATGATGCAGTGGTCCCAGCTTCAGAGAGGGCAGGGAGGTACAATCTTTCTAGGTGCCCAGAAAACAAAAACGTTTGTGAATAACATTAATAACACTACATAACCCTACCTAGTCTCCTACCTAGTGAGCAAAATATTGAATGAGCCCCTTTCATCTGGGAGGTGGACTAGTAGAGCAGGTAAGAGTGTGTGCTCTGGGGTCTAGAGCCCTAACCCTGCTCCTAACTGGTCCCAGAGCCTGGGTAGTTATTTAACTTCATTAGATGGGCCTATTGATCAATGAAGCACATATGATAATAGTACCTGCTTCAGAGAACAGCTGACTAGATGCATATAAATGCATGGTGCCTTGCACATATTAAGCGCTCACTGCATTTCAGTTATTAGTATCTGGGCCCTTCTCCTGGGGTCCCTGCTCTGGGGTTTAGCTGAGTCTTTCTTGTACTCCAGAACCTACTTCCTGAGGAGCAGAAAGGCCCAACACCTTGAGACCTGAGTCTGTTAGTTGCGGGGAAAAGACAAAGACTTTGGAAGATGGACTCTGGGCAGGGACAGGAAGGGGCTTGAGAGAGGTCAGTGTGTGTGGTATGTGGGGGCTGGCACTGAGGACAGAGAGAACAAGAACAAAAACACCCAGAGAGACAGATGTTCCACTTGCACATTGTAGCAGGTGCCTCACTCCTTCTCCTTCCCTATAGGAGTTTCTGTACAAGATGGCAGGTGGACTTTTCTACTGGATCGGCCTGACCAAAGCCGGGAGTGAGGGGGACTGGTACTGGGTAGACGATACTCCATTTAACAAGGTCCAGAGTGCAAGGTAAGCCCCAGAGCCTCCTTCCCAGCCTGACTTTCCTGGGCCAGGACCAGGGCATGAAGGACGGGGTGACTACGGGGTTTGTGGTTCTTCCCCGTCCTCAGGTGGTAGGAACACTGAGCTGAGATCTAGCTCACCTTTGCCACCAATTTCCTGTGGGACTGGGGACAAATCCATGGCCTCTCCGTGCCATCTGGGGTTTGGCGGCATGGCCTTCTACCCATCCTCGGCAGATCCCCTGTTCTACGTCTCAGTCTTTGCAGTGTGGGTTTGCGGAGGGCCTTGAGAGTGGTGGGCTGGCTTGGCTCTGAGTTGGGAGAGTGATTTCAGGCTTTGAGATTGACAGCTCACCAGCCCCCTTCCTCTCAGGCATGGGTACAAAAACTTGTGATGCTATCACTCAGGACCAAAGCTGGGATTGAAGTCACTCATTTCTTCATTGGATGTAAGTTTTTCTTTGTTTTTTCCTTTGGTAGGTTCTGGATTCCAGGTGAGCCCAATAATTTTGGGAACAATGAACACTGTGCCAATATAAAGATGTCCTCGCTTCAGTCATGGAATGATGCCTCCTGTGACAATAAGCTCCTTTTCATCTGTAAACGGCCCTACATACCATCAGAACCATGACGGGACTGGTCCCAAGCTTGCACGTTGAGCTCTGATGCTTCTTGAACTAGAGAACCTGCCTCTGTTTCTTCCATATTCCGGGATGACTTTGCACCTTCACTTTTCTGGCTTCAAAATTGTCCCAGAGGCATCCTGGAGTTCATCTGCTTTGGCTGGGAATTCTCTGACCCCATAGAGGCAGCTGGAGTGGAAGGGAGATCTTGGAAAAGGAGAGGAGGGCGGAGAGGATTTAGAAGTTCAAATTGCCTCAGGAAGGTGATCAGAAACTTGCGGTTCCCTTTCCCTTCAGAGAAGCCTCAGTTTTATCACATGAAAGTTGCTTCAGACCACCCAAGTGGTTCTCCTGATACCGATGTTCAGGGCTTTTCCAATTGATCCCCCAGAATTCCCATTTGCCTGCTTAGGGGGCCGTGTTCTCAGTGGGAAGAGCTCGGCTCTTAGAGACCCCGTCTAGGCCCTGTTCCCATTGCTCTCCATCCACATCCCCTGAGGTCTAAGCCCCTTCTTCTCTGAGATGCGGGCAACTGGTTCAGCTCGGGGGCTGACACGGCAATGAGTCTCTGTTAGAGCTGGACCAGCATCCACGCTCCTTCTTGCTCCCCTTTGCTCGGCAAACTCTGAGGCCCAGCTCTGTCTTCTACAGTCCTCTGCCCAGCCCCCCTGTTTCACCTCCTGCACATCCTCTTTCATCTGCATTTCCTCTCTTCCCTTTAGGGACAGAGTTCACCTGCAAACTTCATCAGAGTCAAATGCTGCCTGGGTAAAGCATGTTTTACCTCTGTGAGCATGTTTTGTTCCCAGCTGTACAGGTGAATATGCCGGCAAGGCCATCTGCTCTACCAGACATGGAGTTCTGGGGTATCCCCAGGAGATAGTTGGAGGCCCCAAAATGACAAGGGGTAGAGAAGATTCAGCTCCGGAAACGCCACAAATATGAGCAATGCTTACCCTTGGTTTTTATTGAACTGAAGGAGAGTGAGGTCTGCAGCATCATGTCCCTCCTGGTGGTCTTTCCTCTCAGAAGCTCAGTGGACAGTCTGTTGCCTGGCTTTACTCCTGAAGGTGTAAAGTTGACATTATTTCCCATCCTTCACGAAGACCCTGTTTGTGGGTATCAGGTCCCGGTGCCCTGGTCCAGTGGCTGAGGCAGGGATCTAGGCAGGGGCTGTACTGCCAGGAGGGGAGCAGAGAAGGAGAAGGAAGGAGGTGGTGCGAGCACAGGAGTGGGCTCAGTAGGGTGTCCTCCTCTCCTTCGGTCCTCATTAGGGCTCTCAGTAGGGTCCTGAGGACAGGACATTTTCCTTCAATGACTGTGACCAGCAGGTGGTGTTTTGGGTGCAAAGGGGTCAGGCTTAGGGCAGGGGCATTAGGAGGAAGCTTGAAGTAACATGGGGCAAATGGGATTTTTAAAATATGGCAATGGCAGGGCACCTGGGTGGCTCCGTTAGTTAAGTGTCCAACTTCTGTTCAAGTCATGATCTCACGGTTTGTGAGTTCAAGCCCGACATCGGGTTCTGTGCTGTCAGCCGGAGCCTGCTTCAGATCCTCTGTCTGTCTGTCTGTCTGTCTCTTTCTCTCTACGCCCCTCCCCTGCTCATGCTCTTTCTCTTTCTCAAAAATAAATAGACGTTTAAAAAAATATGACAAGGGGGGGTGCCTGTGTGGCTCAGTCTGTTAAGCGTCTGACTCTTGATCTCAGCTCAGATCTTGATCCTACGGTCATGAGTTCAAGCCCCTCATTGGGATCTGTGCTTGTTGTGAAGCCTACTTAAAAAAAAAATGAAATAAAATAAAATAGGCAATGGATGAGGGATGGGCAGTCAGTGATCATGTCCATGCAGGAGCATTTGCAGGCCAGTTCCAGAGACTGCTGAAGTCTGAGGGAGTATCTCAGGGCAGAGAACATGGGCAAGCCAATGTGGCTGCTGCAAGCATGAAAGAATTCTTCCACATTTCACTAAGAAACATTTTGTTGTTCCTACTCTTTGTAATTACAAGCAGCAAATTATGGGAGAATTTTATTTCTTCCCCATGTCGGGCCTCTAGTCATAGCATGAGCTGATACAGAAATTGAATACAAGCTGCTTCTAGGGAGCTATCCCATTGTGTTTTTGAACATTTCGCTTTCCCACCTGACATGTTCGTCCTGATATCTGAGCTGCTGCGTTGAGTAGCATGTGACCCAGCCCCACACTCCGCGTTCCTCCCTAGGTGGCACTTGTCACCAGGCCAGCTGATTCAGAGGCTTGTAGCGTAAGGCCTAAAATTTCATATGCTGCTGTGACATCTTTGAGCCCCAGAGCCTAACTATGCATTCCCCTGATCTCACCAGATATGTCCCCCTACCTGGCTAGTTCCTCTATCCACTGGACCAGCTGCACTGCACCCAACTTTCAACCTAATGGGTTCCACAAACCCACCCACCAACCTGGGAAACTATTCCAATGAGACAATCATGTCCTGCAGGAATCAGGGCCCCTGTAAGTTCTTGTTACTGTGATGCCTGCCTACCACAGTCCTTGCTGGTTCACTGTGCTTGCAGGCATAACCCCTGTGGGACCCTGCATAGCATGTGGTCTCCTCCTCTCTAGACTGTGAGTATATGACTAATAAACCACTGCTCAGTATTAGGTGTCATCCGTTTGGTCTTTATCCACTATTTAGAGCAGGAGATCCCTCCCTCACTGCTATAGACCGAATGGTTGTATGTCCTCAAAATTCACGTGTTGGAATTCTAACCTCCAATGTGATGGTGTTAGGAGGTGGGGCCTTTAGGAGGGCTTCACCCTCATGATGTGATTAGTGCCCTTATAAAAAGAGAAATGAAAGCATGCTTCTCTCTCTGCCAGGTGAGGATACAGTGAGATGACAGTCTGCACACCAGAAAGAGAGCTCTCTGCAGGAACGGAATAGCCAGAAACCTGATCTTGGACTTTCCAGCCTCCAGAACTGTGAGAAAGAGGTTTCCCTTGTGTAGACCTCTTAGTCTGTAGTATTCTTGTTGTAGTAGCTTGAAATGACTGAGTCACTCACCACTGGGATGAACAGGAGGAGAACAGAACAAGGCTGCTCAGGGATCTCTGGTTGGTCCTGGTGTGAGGAGGTGAGCAGGACAATCTGACCACTTCTCTGGGAAAGAACTTGGGTGTGGAAATACCCAGGGGATGATGCAGCTAACGGGGAAGTCCAGCGGGAAGGCCCTGGGTTAGAGAAGGGCTGATAGGGGCCATCATGGGGCACCTGCAGAAACAAGGATAAGCAGCAGCTACAAGGCAGAAAGGTAGAGCACATGGAAGTATACCTGGCAGGGAAAAGAGAAAGGTGCAGAGGAGAGACTGGCTGAGATGCAGAGGGGAGGGCAGCAGAGTGAAAGCCCAAGAACTCTGGCTGCTGAAGTTCCTCAGATCCAGCCCAGCCCTCCTGACCCTCCTGGGTCCTGTGCATGTGGATCCTGTGACAAGACTTGCCCATGTCCACCCCCTTGCCTTTTTTTTCCAAATGGAAGGAGACTGAGTCAGTGAGGAGTCTGTGCCTCATCTTGTAACCAGCCAGAATGGTGTTACCATGGCCTCCCCACTCATGAAGCTGGGACAGCTACTGCTTTGCCTTGTCTTGTGATCTTGGCTCACTTCTCCCCACATGCTGGGCTCACTTCTCCAGTGAGGTCACTTCATGGGTACCTGCCCTTCTGCTGGTGGTGGGACCTCACCCAGGAAATCCTGGCATCGGTAGTACATTAGTCCCTATCTCAGGTGGGGCATGGGTATCATCAGTACCTAGCTCTTCAGGTCACAGACACCATAATATTTCTTTTTTTAAAAACATGTTTATTTATTTTTGAGAGAGAGGGTGGGGAGGGGCAGAGAGAGGATCTCAAGCGGGCTCTGCACTGTCAGCACAGAGTGCTCTGTGGGGCTTGAACTCACGAACTGTGAGCTGAAATCAAGAGTTGGACACTTAACTGGGAAAAAGTTGGGAGCCAAGAATGGGTGAGAACTTTGTCACAGCCAACTTGTATATTCTTTTTATTATGGTAATTTTTTTCCTCATTTAGTAGGCTAGCATCCTGGACATGCCCTCTCTCAATGTTGTAATAAAGTACTCTTGAAATACATATACTTTTGTATTTGGATATAAAAGAAGAGGAGAAAAAAATTTTTGACTCAGTTTTACTGATTGATCTAGATCTTATGAACAGGTACATATTATGATATTTTATTTCTCTGTTTTTATACTTCCTCCAAATCAGTCCGTCTGTCCATTCTATTCTTCTATCTTTTAAATTTTTAAAAAAATCTTTATTTTATTTTTGAAAGAGACAGAGTGTGAGTGGGGGAGGGGCAGAGAGAAAGGGAGACACAGAATCCGAAGCAGGCTCTAGGCTCTGAGGTGTCAGCACAGAGCCCAATGTGGGACTCAAACCCATGAACAGTGAGATCATGATCTGAGCTGAAGTTGGACGCTTAACTGACTGAGCCACCCAGGTGCCCTTATGCTTCTATCTTCCTTCCTTCCTTCCTTCCTTTCTCCCTCCTTCCCTTCTTTCTTTCTTTCTTTCTTTCTTTCTTTCTTTCTTTCTCCCTCTCTCTCTCTCTCTCTCTCTTTCTTCTTCTTCTTCTTCTTCTTCTTCTTCTTCTTCTTCTTCTTTCTCTCTCTCTCTCTCTCTCCCTCTCCATTTGCCATGCTTGTAATCCTTCTTTCACACTGAGCAGCCTCCTGTTTAGGTACCTTCCAGTTTTTAGTCCCACCTTCCTAAGTTAGCAGTAGAATGGCATGTGCAGTCTTCCTTGAAGAGAGGTACGGGTATGAGGTCTGGGCCCCACTGAGCAGATTCAGCCAGGAGAGACCTTAGATTTGGTCCTGCTGTTTGTCCAGGGTTCAGGCAGGGTTTGGTGTTGCTGTACCGTAGAGGTATCTCCATGTTGTCGGAGTATTCTTCCTGCCAGTCTCCCTTCCAAAGTCTGCCTCTTTGCTCTCCTGAGATCCCATTAATTATCTGATATCTTTTTTTTTTTTTTTTTTTTTTAATTTTTTTTTTTCAACGTTTATTTATTTTTGGGACAGAGAGAGACAGAGCATGAACGGGGGAGGGGCAGAGAGAGAGGGAGACACAGAATCGGAAACAGGCTCCAGGCTCTGAGCCATCAGCCCAGAGCCTGACGCGGGGCTCGAACTCACGGACCGCGAGATCGTGACCTGGCTGAAGTCGGACGCTCAACCGACTGCGCCACCCAGGCGCCCCGATCTGATATCTTTTTTTAAACAACTTTAAAAATAGAATAATTTCAGCTTTACAGAAAAAATTGTGAAGATAATACCTAGAGCTCTCAAATACTTCTGCCTATTTCCCCAATTATTAATATCTTACATTAATATGGTACTTTCGTCACAATTAATGAACCAATATTGATATATTATTACTAACTAATGTCCATATTTTATTCAGATGTCCTATGTTTCCCTAGTGTCCTTTCTCTATCCTAGGGTTTCATTTAGGGTCCCACATTACATTTAGTCATCCTGTCTTCTTAGGCTCCTCTTGGTTGTGATAGTTTCTCAGATTTCCCTTGTTTTATTATTATTATTATTTTTTATTCTCGTTAGTTAACATACAGTGTAGTCTTAGCCTCAAGAATAGAACCCACTGATTAATCTCTTACATATGACACCTAGTACTCATCCTGAAAAGTGCCCTCCTTAATGCCCATTACCCATTTAACCCACCCCTACCCCCCATCAACCTTCAGTTTGTTCTCTGTATTTAAGAGCCTCTTAGGATTTACCTTCCTCTCTGTTTTTATCTTACTTTTCCTTCCTTCCCCTATGTTCATCTGTTAAATTTCTCAAGTTCCACATATGAGTAAAATCATATAATATCTGTCTTTTTCTTACTGACTGATTTCGCTTACCATAATGACTTCCAGTTCCATCCATGTTGTTGCAAATGGCAAGATTTCATTCTTTTCCATTACCGAGTAGTTTTCCATTGTATGTATGTATGTGTGTGTGTGTGTGTGTGTGTGTGTGTGTGTATTATACATGGATTAAGAAGATGTGGTGTATATATATATGTGTGTGTGTGTGATATATATATGTATATATATATACATATATATATCACATCTTCATACACACACACACACACACACACACACACACCACATCTTCTTAATCCATTCAGCAGTTGGTGGACATTTGGGCTCTTTCCATAATTTGGCTATTGTTGAAAGTGCTGCTATAAACATTGGGGTGCATGTGCCTCTTTGAATCAGCATTTTTGTATCCTTTGGATAAATTCCTAATATTGCAAATGCTGGGTTGTAGGATAGTTCTATTTTTAATTTTTTTGAGGAACTCTGTTTTTCAGAGTGGTTGCACCAGTGTGCATTCCTACCAACAATGCAAGGGTTCCCCTTTCTCCACATCCTCGACAACATCTGTTGTTTACTGAGTTGTTAATTTTAGCCATTCTGACCAGTGTGAGGTAGTATCTCATTGTGGTTTTGATTTGTATTTCCCTGATGATATGTGATGTTGAGCATTTTTTCCTGTGTCTGTTTGCCATCTGGATATCTTCTTGGGAAAAATATCTGTTCATGTGTTTTGCCCATTTCTTCATTGGATTATTTGTTTTTTGGGTGTTGAGTTTGGTAAGTTCTTTATAGATTTTGAATACTAACCCTTTATCAGATATGTCATTTGCAAATATCTTCTCCCAGTCCATCAGTTGCCTTTTAGTTTTGTTGATTGCTTCCTTTGCTGTGCAGACGCTTTTTATCTTGCTGAGGTCCCAGTAGTTCATTTTTGCTTTTATTTCCCTTGCCTCTGGAGATATGTCAAGTAAGAAGTTGCTGTGGCCAAGGTCAAAGAGGTTGCTGCTTGTTTTCTCCTGTAGGATTTTGATGGTTTCCTGTCTCACATTTAGGTCTTTCATCCATTTTGCATTTATTTTTGTGTATGGTGTAAGAAAGTGGTCCAGTTTTATTCTTCTGCATGTTGCTGTCCAGTTCTCCCAGAACCGTTTGCTAAAGAGAGTCTTTTTTTTCCATTGGATACTCTTTCTTGCTTTGTCGAAGATCAGTTGGCCATATATCTGTGGGTCCATTTCTGGGTTCTCTATTCTATTCCAATGATCTATGTATCTGTTTTTGTGCCAATACCATACTGTCTTGATGATTACAGCTTTGTATACAGGTTAAAGTCTGGGGTTGTGAGCTTCCAGCTTTTGTTTTCCTTTTCAACATTACTTTGGCTATTTGGGGTCTTTTGTGGTTCCATACAAATTTTAGGATTGTTTGTTCTAGCTCTGTGAAGAATGCTGGTGCTATTTTGATAGGGATTGCATTGAATGTGTAGATCGCTTTGGGTAGTATCAACATTTTAACAATATTTTTTCTTTCAATCCATGAGCATGGAATATTTTTCCATTTCTTTCTGCTATAGTTTTCAGTGTACAGATCTTTTACCTCTTTGGTTAGGTTTATTCCTAGCTATTTTGTGGGTTTTAGTGCAACTGTAAATGAGATCAATTCCTTGACTTCTCTTTCTATTGCTTCATTATTGGTGTATAGAAATGCAACCTATTTCTGTACATTGATTTTATATCCTGTAATTTTGCTGAATTCATGTATCAGCTCTAGCAGTTTTTTGGTGGAGTCTTTTGGGTTTTCCGTGTAGAGTATCATGTCATTTGCGAAAAGTGAAAGTTGACTTCTTCCTTGCCAATTTGGATGACTTTTATTTCATTTTATTATATGATTGCTGAGCCTAGGACTTCCAACACTGTTTTAAACAACAGGGGGTGAGAGTGGACATCCCTGTCGTGTTCCTGATCTCAGAGGGAAAGCTCTCAGTTTTCCCCCATTGAGGATGCTATTAGCTGTGGGCCTTTCATATATGGCTTTTATGATGTTAACGTATGTTCCTTCTATCCTGACTTTCTTGAGGGTTTTTATTAAGAAAGGATGCTGTATTTTGTCAAATGTTTTTTCTGCATCTATTGACAGGATCATATGGTTTTTATCTTTTCTTCTGTTAATGTGATGTATCACATTGATTGATTTGTAAATATTGAACCAGCCCTGCAGCTCAGGAATGAATCCCACTTGATCATGGTGAATAATTCTTTTAATGCACTGTTGAATTTGATTTGCTAGTATCTTGTTGAGAATTTTTACATCCATATTCATCAGGGATATTGGCCTATAATTCTCCTTTTTAGTGGGGTCTTTGGTTTGGGGATCAAGGAAAGCTGGCTTCATAGAATGAGTCTGGAAGCTTTCCTTCCATTTCTATTTTTTGGAACAGTTTGAGAAAAATAGGTATTAACTCTGCTTTAAATGTCTGGTAGAATTCCCCTGGGAAGCCATCTGGCCCAGGACTCTTATTTATTGGGAGATTTTTGGTAACTGATTCAATTTCTTTGGTTATGGGTCTGTTCAAATTTTCCATTTCTTCCCATTTGAGTTTTGGTAGGTGCGGGTGATTTGTCCATTTCTTTCCAATTATCCAGTTTGTTGGCATATAATTTTTCATAGCATTCTCTAATAATTGTTTGTATTTCTGTGGTGTTGGTTATGATTTCTCCTCTTTCATTCATGATTTTATCTATTTGGGTCCTCTTCTTTTTGAGAAGTCTGGCTAGGGGTTTATTAATTTTGTTTATTCTTTCAAAAAAACAGCTCTTAGATTTATTGATCTGTTCTACTGTTTTTTAGGATTCTATATTGTTTATTTCTGCCTTAATCTTTATTATCTCCCTTCTTCTGCGGGCTTTGGGGTTTATTTGCTGCTGCTTTTCTAGCTTCTTTAGGTGTAAGGTTAGGTTTGTATTTGGGACCTTTCTTGCTTCTTAAGATAGGCCTGAATTGCGATATATTTTCCTCTTAGGACTGTTTTTGCTGCATCCCAAAGGGTTTGGACTGTGATGTTTTCATTTTCATTTGTTCCATGTATTAAAAAAATTTTTTTAATGTTTATTTATTTTTAAGAGAGAGAGAGAGAGAGAGAAAGAGAGAGAGAGAGAATGCAAGAGGGGGAGGGGCAGTGAGAGAGGGAGAATCAGAATCTGCAGCAGGCTCCAAGGTCTGAACTGGAGTCTGACGTGGGGCTGGAACTCTCAGACCGTGAGATCATGACCTGAGCTGAAGTTGGATGCTTAACCGACTGAGCCACCCAGGCACCCCTGCTTCCATGTATTTTTAAATTTTTCTTTAATTCCCTGGTTAACTCATTTATTCTTTAGTAGAATGTTCTTTAACCTCCATGTATTTGGGGGCTTTCCAAATTTTTTTTTGCAGTTGATTTCAAGTTTCATAGCATTGTGATCTGAAAATATGCATGGTATGATCTCAGTCTTTTTGTACTTGTTGAGGGCTGTTTTGTGACTAGTATGTGATCTCTTTTGGAGAATGTTCCATGTGCACTCGAGAAGAATGTGTATTCTGCTGCTTTAGGATGAAAAGTTCTACATATATCTGTTATGTCCATTTCGCCCAATGTGTCATTCAGAGCCATTGTTTCCTTATTGATTTTCTGCCTAGATGATCTGTCCATTGTTGTAAGTGGAATATTAAAATCACCCACAGTGACGGGCATTGAGGAGGGCACTTGTTGGGATGAACACTGGGTGTTGTATGGAAACCAATTTGACAATAAATTATATTAAAAGATTAAATTAAATTAAAATCACCCACAATTATGGTATTATTATCAATAAGTTTGTTTATGTTTGTGATTAATTGATTTATGTATTTGGGTGCTTCACATTGGGGGTATAAACATTTACAGTTGTTAGCTCTTCTTGATGGTAGACCCCTTAATTATGATGTAATGCCCTTCTTCATTTCTTGTTACAGTCTTTCTTTTAAAATCTAGTTTGCCTGATATAAGTATGGCTACTCCAGCTTTCTTTTGACTTCCAGTAGCATGATAGATGGTTCTCCATCCCCTCACTTTCAATCTGAAGGTGTCCTCTGGTCTAAAATGAGTCTCTTGGTGCATTTAGTCCATTTAAATTCACAGTGATTATTAAAGATATGAATTTAGTGCCATTGTGTTATCTGTAGATTTCATGTTTGTGGTGATATCTCTGGTCCTTTGTAGTCTTTGCTGCTTTCCACTCACAGAGTCCCTCTTAGGATCTCCTGCAGGGCTGGTTTAGTGGTCATGAACTCCTTTAGGTTTTGTTTATCTGGGAAAGCCTTTATCTCTTCTTCTTCTGTTCTGAATGACAACCTTGCTGGATAAAGGATTCTTGGCTGCATATTTTCCTATTCAGCACATTGAATATTTCCTGCCACTCCTTTCTGGCCTGCCCAGTTTCAGTGGACAGGTCTGCTACTACCCTTATGTGTCTTCCCTTGTAGGTTAAGGACCATTTGTCCCTAGCTGCTTTCATAATTCTCTCTTTATCTTTGTGTTTTGCCAGTTTTACTGTGATATGCCATGGTGTTGACCTGTTTTTGTTGATTTTGAGGGGAGTTCTCTGTGCCTCTTGGACTTGGATGACTATTTCCTTCCCCTCTTCTTCTTCTAGAACTCCTATGATACAGATATTGTTTCATTTTATGGAATCACTTGGCTCTCTAATTCTTCCCTCGTGATCTAGTAATTTCATTTCCTTCTTTTTTTTTCAGCTTCATCATTTTCCATAATTTTATTTTCTATTTTGCCTATTCTCCTCTGTTTCTTCCATCCTTGCTGTCACTGTATCTAGTTTATTTTGCATGTCATTTATAGCATTTCTTAATTCATTGTAACTAGTTCTTAGGTCTTTTATCTCTGCATCAAGAGATTCTCTGCTGTCTTCTATGCTTTTTTTTTTTTTAAAGCCCAGCTATGAGTCTTGTGACTGTTATTCGAAATTCTTGTTCAGATATATTGTTTATATCTGTTTTGAGCAATTCTCTGGCTGTGATTTCTTCCTTAATTTCTTTTGGGGAAAATTCTTCTGTTTTGTCATTTTGGTTAAGTGTCTGTCTTTTGCGTGTTTTAATAGCTTGTTATATGTCCTGCACCTGTGAGTACTAAGATATTAAAAAGGGGTCATACACTGTCCAGGGCCTGGCACTTCAGAAAGTGTCCTGTACCTCGATCCTGCAAAGCTGTCTCCCTCTAGCTGTGGAGATCCTTTTGCTACTCTGCAGATTGCATGCACTCTGCTGTTGCATTTTGGTTGCTCTATCCCACTGGTCAGTCCTCTACAAAGCTCTTCCTTGCTTGTAGTGGTGGAATGTTTGGGCCTTCAACCAGGTGTGCTGTGATTTATTTGTTGAAATAACCCTGGAAAAAAAGGAAAAGGTGGGGGAAGATTGATCCCATAAAAAGAGAAAAATGAAAGGGTAGAAAAGAAGACCCAATAGAGAATCAAAAACTATAAAGCTAAATCCAGAGAAAGAGAAAGGAAAATAAAGATAAAGAGATAGAAAAGGCGTAGGGAAGTCGGGCCTGTTTTTTGTGGCGCCTCAGAGGTGGCAGGCTGCTTCAGGATGAGACTGAACATCTCTTTCCCAGCTACTGGCTGCCAGAAACTCATTGAAGTGGATGACGAATGGAAACTTTGTACCATTTTTGAGAAGCGAATGGCCACAGAAGTTGCTGCTGATGAACAAGGTGAAGAATGGAAGGGTTACCTGGTCTGAATCGGTGGTGGCAGTGACACACAAGGCTTCCCCATGAAGAAGGTGTCTTGACCCATGGCCATGTCTGTGTGCTGCTGAGTAAGGGGCATTCCTGCTACTGACTAAGGAGGACTGGAGAAAGAAAGTGCAAATCTGTTCAGGGTTGCATTGTGGTTGCCAATCTCAGTGTTCTCAACCGGGTCTTCATGAAGAAAGGGAAGAAGGGTATTTCTGGACTCACTGATACTACTGTGCCTCATCACCTGGGGCCCAAAAGAGCTAGCAAAATCTGCAAACTTTACAGTCTCTCAAAGGAAGATGATGTCCACCAGTCTGTTGTGAGAAAGCCCCTTAACAGAGAAGGTAAGAAACCTAGGACCAAAGCACCCAAGATTCGGCATCTTGTTACTCCCTGTGTCCTTCAACACAAATGTTGGTGTACCGCCTGGAAGAAGCAGTGAAGTAAAAAAAAAATAAGCAAGAGGCTGTAGAATATGCCAGACTGGTGGCCAACAGAGTGAAGGAGGCCAAAGAAAAATGCCAGGAAAGATTACCAAGAGACAGAAGCTGTCTTCTCTGAGAGCTTCTACCTCTAAGTCTGATTCCAAAAATGAGATTGTTCTAAGAGGAACAAATAAGTAAGATCGGACATCAAAAAAAAAAAAAAAAAAAAAAAAAAGAAAGAAAGAAAGAAAAAAGTAAAAAATGTATATATATAAAAAATACAAATATATAATACATAATATATATTATGTATATAAATAAATATATAATATATATTTTATATAATTTATATCTATTATATGTATGTGTATATATATGTAAAGAAATCAGAAACTATGAGTCTGATTCCAAAATAAAAAACAAGAAGGTAGAAAGAAAAAGAAAAGAAAAAGACAAACAAACAAACACCAGTTGTCTGTTGGTCCCTGGGACTGGTGGCTGTGCTGGTCTGGAGGAGAGGTTCTGTCAGTGTCAGTCCCCCCCCCCCCCCCCCAGCTAGCAGCAATTAGAAGACATGGAGCAGCCGGGATTGGTGTAAGCAGATCCCGCCTCCACGGGGGGCTGCTGTGCTGGTCCCTAAAGCCCCACCATGTTGGTGTGGGGAGAAAAATGGTGACACCCCAGTCTCTCTACCCCAGACTGGGTGTCTCAAACCACACTGCTCAGGGGCAGTAGGCTTGCCCTGCTCCACAGTCTCCTGTGCCTCCTAGGGGCTCAGCTGGGATTCAAAACCTGATGTGTTAAAGGACCCTCCAATCCCCCCCCCCCCCCCCCGTTCTGGTGTAGCGCCACCCAGCCCTGCTGATAAAAGGCCTTTGGCTGGCACCTGCAGAGCCTTTCGTCCTTGAGGAGGCAATAAACCCTCTTCCCAAAGTACTCGAGGAAGGGGACTGTTCCCTCCCAGCGTACCCCTGAGATGGCTACAGAGCCCCCGGGGTGGGCTCCTTCTTCCCCAGGAGTGCGCACACATGGCTCCCGGCTCCACTCCGGAGAAAGTCGCTCACTTTAGGAATCTTTGAGTTTCAGCTCCTAAGGCTGTTTGCAAAAGAGAAACTGGCACTCTCTGGAATTCTCTTTCCCCAGTGCATGGTCTGGAGAGGTTTTCCTCTTGTGCTAACTCAGTACCGAAGCCCTCTCTTTTGTCTCCGCACAGAAGGGGTTCCCTCCCCTCTGGGCCTATGCTGTTTTCTCTCCCCCAATTCACATACATGCACCCCAGTCCTGCCAAGCTGTCTCCCTCCAACTGTGGAGATCCTTCTGCCACTCCGCAGATTGATTTTCTGGGTGTTCCCAGTGACTTGATGTCAACCCAGCTGTGTTTGAGGGACGAGGAAAATCCTGGTCCCCCTACTTCTCCTCCGTCTTAACTCTGCCTGCACCTAGACTTTCCTTGTTTTTGGTAACCTTGTCAATTTTGTGGAGAACTGGTCAGATATTTTGTAGACTATCCCTCAATTTGGGTTCATCTGATATTTTTTATCCAACTAGGGTGATGTGTTTTAGGAGGAAGACCTCAGAGATAAAGTGCTATTCTCATCACGGGTACACACTGTCGACATGACTCGTTACTGGGTGCTGCCCTTGATCTCCAGGCTGAGGTAATGTTTGTCAGGTTCGCTTACTGCAAAATTACTCCTCCCCCCACCCTTTCCATTTTGTACTCTCTGGAAGGAAGTCTCAGTCTTAGTGCATTTGGGATGCTATAATAGAATACTACAGATCAAGTAGCTTATAAACAACAAAAATTTATTTCTCACAGGTCTGGAGCCTGGAAATCCAAGATGAGGGTGCCACCATGGTTGAGTGAGGGCTTCCTCCAGTCACCGACTCTTGTGTCTTATTGTATCCATCTGCATGATGGAAGGGGCAGGCAAGTTCTCTGGGACCTCTATTGTAAGTGCACTAATCCCATTAATGAGGACTCTACGTCATGACCTAATCCCTCCCAAAGGCCCCACCTCCTAATACCATCAAATTGGGGGTTAGGATTTCAACATACAGATTTGGGGGGGGACACAAACATTCAGACCATAGCAATCACTGTGTGCAGCCCACACTTAAGCAATAGGGAGGTGTGCTCTACTTTCTTGAGATTCAAGTATGTACACAAATTATTTGGAATTTTTCTGTGTGGGAGATTTATCTATTTGCTTATTTATTCAAATGTTTACTTATCAGTATGGATTCATGGGTTTTATGCTTTGGATTATAGTCCAATAGTACTTCATTTATTTTCTTGCTCAAATTGTTCCAGTTTTGGCCATTAGGAGCTCTTTCAGGTGGCTCCTATGTGTTTTTTAACATCCTTTCATCATTTTAAAAAACATCTCTTTATTTCCAAGCATGACTTGGATTAATTTTGTATATTTTCTGCCCTGGTCCTAGAATCAGCCATTTCTCCAAGGAGCTCTGGTTTCATTTTTTTGGATAATGATATTAGAAACCAAGATTTGGGTACTGTGTGTGTGGTCACTGCAACTGGGGTGTCATTGCTTCTTCTTGGCTGAGGGAGCTAGATCATGTGTGTATGGATACCTAATTTTAAAAAAATCATTATGCCTGCAATATGGCGACAAGACTTGAGAGGAGCAAGACTAGAGACAGGGAGAACAGTTAGAAGATTAACCCAGTTAAGGGCACCTGGGTGGCTCAGTTGGTTAATCTTCTGACTCTGGATTTCGGGTCAGGTCATGATCTCATGGGTTCATGGGATTGAACTCCTCATCAGGCTCTAACAGTCTGGAGCCCACTTGGGATTCTCTCCCTGCCCTTTCCTGGCTTGTGCTCTCTCTCTCTCTCTCAAAACAAACAAACAAACAAACAAACAAACAAACAAACATTAACCAAATTAAAGCCAGGCAAGATGGTGCATTGATGCCTGTGATGTGACGGATTGTTGTTGTTGTTGTTGGATTTGCTGTGGGAAGCAAAGTTGGGACCCTTTGTGAAGCTGGGTACAGGGGCTCACATCCTGCCCCAAAGCTACCTCTTTCCAGCCCTGCCTCTGGCTGCATCAGGTTTAGTGTCAGGGCCAGGCAGACTCTCCCCAGTAGCAATCTGGGTAGCTCCACGCCTATAATCTCCAACAAAAATCCAGCATTGGGTCACATGCTCATCCCTGAAGCAATAAGGGAGATCAAGCCATAAACTCATTCCTGGGGCTGGGAATTGGGTATGGGTTTAGCCTCACCCCTACTGGACAGGCTGAGGAGGAGGGAAGCATCGTTCTCAAGACAAATACCAGGAGAGATGCCTGAGGACAGGAGACTGCTCAGGGCCTCTCTCTCCTTTCCATCAAAACTGCTGAATCTAGCTACTTCCTGGAAGACAGCTGACCATTGTGTGTTGGTAGGGATTGATATGGGTGACTAAAAAGCTTCTGCAGCTAGGATAGGAGTCTGCATCTCTAGGAGTATGGCTCTGTACCCTTCAGTAGGGAAGGAAAAACCAATGTGTAAGAGGTTCTAGCTGATGAGTGGTTCTGGTATTAATGTATAAAATGTCCATTTGATTTATTCTGGCCGGAGAACAGAGAAACCTCTCAGCAAGGATGTAGCAATCCATTGTTTCCTGCTGGCAGATGGTGTTCTTGAAGGAGAAATAAGAGCTGGATGCCTGGAGTGCCTGGGTGGCTCAGTCGGTTAAATGTCTGGCTTTGGCTCAGGTCATGGTCTTGCCCTCCTTGAGTTCGAGCCCTGCGTGGGGCTCTATGCTGACAGCTCAAAGTCTGGAGCTTGCTTCATATTCTGTGTGCATTTCTCTCTCTGCGCCTTCCCTGCTTATACTGTCTCTCTTTCATAAAATAAATAAACATTAAAAAAAAAGAGAGCCTGGGGTAGGGAGGGGAATGGGGACAGAGAAGTAGGGGCAGGATGGGGAGTCCTGCTGGTAACACCTGAGGCGACCACCTCTGCAGCACTATGCCCTGTCTTAGCCCAGACTCTGCCCCTTTCAGTTCTGCTTTTAAGGCTCCCTCAGCTTCTCAGGTCCCAGGAAGAATCAGCTTCTGAGTGGGCTTGGCCTGGGCCCTTCCTGTGTGTGGGGAGATGGAAATCAAGGCAGGCCCTTGCTTTTCTTTTGCCACCCCAGGGCCTCTTATGGGCCTCTGGGGAGGTACCTCAAGCAGCTACCCTTTTACAAAGGTGAAAGTGTTTGCTCAACACTCGTGGGGTCTCAGGCAGAGCTGTTGACTGCTCCAGAAATGGATGCCTTCATGTTCCTCCTGTGTCCTTTCCTCTCAGGTCAGCTTTCAATGGACAGGAGGTAACAGGCCAACAGGTGATGGCTCCACACTCGACACACACACACACACACACACACACACACACACACTGCCATGGCATCATGAACTGTATATATAGGCAACTGCCTCCTTCCTCACCCTGCATATCAGCTGTGCACTCAGCTGGCTGAGTTGACAGTAGCATCCATGACAGGAGCTCCTCTTAGATGGAGGCTGTTCTCCTGACCCTGCCTCGGGATGAGGCACTTGAAGGATGGCTTCTCCAACATTGCATTTGGGCTGCAGGCTTTTTAGCACTCAGAGGGTCTGTGGGAAGCTGACTCTGGGATTTGGGAACAGGATGTAGAAACTGAGCGTGAAAATAGGAAAAAGCAACAATAAAGATGGCACAAGCCATTTGCCAGGTAGAACCGACATCTTGTAAACGGGTTACTGGTGAGATAGAGGACAAATATGTAATTAGACTGTTATGAGTTAGAGAAAATGTGATCCATTTTGATAAGATTATAACCATCTGAAGTATTGGGGAACCAAGGAACAAGAATCCACCATTAACCTCAGAACTGACTTAGGGAAGGGTGTGATGACCAGCCAGTGGAAGTATTCATTCTGCTCAGCTGTTTACCCCCTTGTGGGGCTGGGGACTTTGGGCTCACTTGGCTCCACCAGGATGTCTCACTTCTCTGTGTTCTAAGTCCAGGCCCACAAGCAGCAGGGACTCCCTGAAGCAGGGAAGTTGCAGTGTCACTGCAAAGCTGCACATTGGCTTATCCATCAGTTTCTTAGTTTGTCCCAAACTCAATCGACTCAAGGGAGCATGGATCCAATCGGCCAGAGGGGCAAAATTGGATCAAGTTGGGTCCCATTTGCTGTTTTCTGATACCAACCGATTCTCTGACATCGAGCTGGTATTCTCACAGTGGCTTTTGGAGTTGGCACAGACTCCACAGGTGAAGGGCTAAGTCCCACAAGATTGCCCCCACTTCAGATTCCACCCGCAAGTGGAGTCTCTGGGCAACCCACACATCTGTGCAGCCGACTGCAAATCGGGGGACTCCGGTGACCCTCCCTAGCTTTGATAATTCACTAGAATGACTCGCAGAACTCAGGAAATCACTGTTTACTATTACAGTTTACAATAAAGGATACAAATGAAAAGCCAGATGAAGAGATATGGAGAGATACCTGGGCTAGGCTCAGAAGAGTCCAGAGCACAATAGCCTCTGTTCCTGTGGAGTTAGGATGTGACACCCTCTGGCTTGTGGATGTATTCACTAATGAGGAAAGTCCTTGAAAGTTCCTCAAATCTTTTGTAACCCAATCTCCAGGCCCCCTCTCCCACCTGGAAGTCCGGGTGGGGTTGGATAGGTGGGAGTTTGGTTTTTCTGGGATCAGTTCCTATCCTGAAACCATCTAGGGGCCCATCGTGAGTCACTTCATTAGCATAAGCTCAAGTATGCTCAAAAGGGGCTCTTTATGAAAAATAAAAAATGCTCCTATCACTTGGGAAATTCCAAGGAACTGGGACAAAGACCAAATACACTTTTTAAAAAATGTTTATTTTATTTATTTTTGAGAGAGAGAGAGAGAGCGCGGGGCAGGGACAGAGAGGAGGAGGGGCAGAGAAAGGGGAGGGGTAGAGAGAGGGGGACAGAGGATCTGAAGTTTTATTTTTTTTAAATTTTTTAAATGTTTATTTATTTTTGAGAGTGAGAGCACGGGGAGGGGCAGAGAGAGGGGAACAGAGGACCTGAAGCAGTCTCTGAGCTGACATCTCAGTGCAGGGCTCCGTCAGATACTGACCTGAGCCAAAGTCAGACACTTAACTGGCTGAGCCACCCAGTTGCCCCAACACCAAATATACTTTTTATTCTACTACAGACCCTTCCCTCCCCTGCCAGTTGTGAAGTCCTAAGTGGGCAAGAGTCACCTCAGCCCTACCTTTGGCCTGCAAATCCCTGCTGCACTTACCCAGATCCTCCTCCCCTTACCTGACTTCCTGTTACTTTCCAGGGTCTGGGCTAGGATTAAGAATCAGCCACCGGTAACAAGGATGTTTTTCTACGAAGCTGAGAAGGACCTGTACCCCCTCCGGAGGCCAGTGAAACAGTATTTGAGGCTCGCTTTGGGAGCTATGCTGGAAAGTGGTGGTTGGGGTGATGGGCTTGAGGGGAGGGCAGGGCAGTCTGGCGCCTGGGAGCTTGGAGGGGAAGGACACCACTGGGGTGATTCTGCAGAATCAGCAGTGGAGGGGGGCAGAGCTTCCAGGATGGTCAGGCCCTACTCAGGGCCATATAAGTCTGGGGTATCTCAGCTTCGCTTCCTATCCCTACTGGCCCACCGGACAGCCCCGTTGGAGTCCGCGGCAGGGAGGAGCATTGGAGGATAAAGGAAGACGATATGAATTGTGACAAGGTCCACTTTTTCACAGACAACCAGAGTGTCTCCCTGCAGCCCCGAGGTGAGAAAACTGAGGCATGAGCCTGTCCTCATTAGGAATTGGCTTGCTTGTCTCCCAGCCCCTCCCTGGCAGGCCAGAGCTTGGCTCCTTACTGTCTCAGCCTCCAGAATAAACAGGCAAGGGCTGAAGGTGGGTTAGGTGAGGATGGAGAGCCTGGCGCACACCCTAGTGTCTGTGTGAACCTCCCCAGACCCTTTTCCTTGGGGATGGCAACCTGTCAATAGAAAGAATAAATTGAATTCAGAGGGACCTGGTTTTGAGTCCCATCTCTGCATGTTGGGCTGGCCCCACAAGGCCTCAGGGGCTCCAGATTGGTGTCTCTCCGCCTTGGAATAGATTTCTCTGTACACTATTTATCCCTAACCACACCTCCACACTCCTAGGACATCCATGCAGGGCTTTATGACCCTGCAGAGGGAGGCTCCAGCACTGACCTGTGTCAGGTTATGGGTGAGGCAGTGGTCCCAAAGGGCTGTGAGTCCTGCTCTGGTCAGGGTTCAAGAGCAAGCCTAGCCCTGGGACTCAGAGGTCAGGCTCCTTCTCTGTCCCTCCCTGTCTCCCTCCTTTCTTCTTTCATGCACACTGCATGTTTGATGCCCTTCTCTGTGCTGGGTTCTGCCCTGTGCACCTCCTCTAGGTTTTGGGTTGTGGTCTTCTCTTGACCTTTGTGTTGCTACCACACCCCCAGTTAGCTCTGGTGAACGCTTCCAAGTGCTTTATTTCCCGCCTGCATGATAAGTGTGGCCAATGTTCTTATCCTCATCGGACAGTCCAAGAGACTGAGCGAATCCTGTCCAGCCCACACAACACATTCTCCTCCTGTACACTGGCTTCTCGCTTGTAGGGCTGGACTCTGCGGCAGGGGCTCCTGCAGCCCCCAGGAGGCCAAGGCTTGTTCAGACCACCCTGACGGTTATGGCTGTGACTGTTGCCTCCTTGCTGGTGGTTCTCTTTGTTATGGGTAAGCTCCTAAGTGACCTGACCCCCCACCAACTCTCTCCATCTTCCTGCATAGAAGTCCCACAGGGACCAAATGCATACCCTCTACTCCCAGAAGAATCAGTCTATCTTTGGCCCCAGGCCTGAACCAGATCTTTCCTGGGACTCATCCAAGGTCCCTGTCCAAGGGGAGCCTCCCAAGAGCCGAGGCCCATGGAGGAAAGTCTGAGAGGTCCTTAGTGCCATCTCCCTCCTTCTGGAACCCCGGGGGGTGGGGCAGCCTGTTCTCCCAGCCTTAGTGCAGAGAGCCTATGCTGACCCCTCGGGAATGGGTGTCTCAGTTCTACAGAAGCCAAGACTTCCTTTGGAGCCATATACCTCTTTCCAAGAGTTTTCCGCCATGATTGCCGGAGAGGACAACACAACCAGCCAGTTACCTGTGGAACCCTACAGTGAGTAGCCACAGGGCAGGGTGGGGTGGGGGAGCTGGGGCATTCAAATACCCAGACTCTAAGAGAAGCCTCTCCTCTGATGTCCCCAGACCCCTGAATGTGTTCCAGTCTTCTTACAGAAAGACATGATCTTTTTAAAAACCAGCTTTATTGAGGTGTAACTGACAGATAATAAATTACAATATTGAAAGTGTACAAGCAGATAAGTTTTGACTTACATGTATACCCGTGAAACCATCACCACAATCAAGATAATGAGCATATTCCTCCTCCCAAAGTTTACTTGTGCCCTTTGTCATCCTTCCCTCTCCCCTCCTCCCTTTATTCCCCAGGCAACCACTGATCTACTTGTGGTAATATAGATTAGTTAGCTTTTTCTAGAGTTTTATGTAAAATTGATCATATAGTATGTACTTTTTGGTCCTTTATCAGTCATGTAATTTGCAAATATTTTCTCTTGGTTTATGGCTTGTCTTTTCGTTCTCTTGACCAGATTTAAATTTTTTTTTTTTTTAATTTTTTTTTTTCAACGTTTATTTATTTTTGGGACACAGAGAGACAGAGCATGAACGGGGGAGGGGCAGAGAGAGAGGGAGACACAGAATCGGAAACAGGCTCCAGGCTCTGAGCCATCAGCCCAGAGCCTGACGCGGGGCTCGAACTCACGGACCGCAAGATCGTGACCTGGCTGAAGTCGGACGCCTAACCGACTGCGCCACCCAGGCGCCCCGACCAGATTTAAATTTTAATAAAGTCTAATTTATCAATTTCTTTTTCTTTTATGGATTGTACTTTTGGTTTCATATTGGAAACCTATCCTGAGGTCACAAAGACGTTTTCCTATGTTTCCTCCTGGAAATTTCACACTTTTTGGCTTTACATTTAGGCCTATGATCAATTTTGAGTTGAGTTTTATATAATGGTGTGAGGATGAAGTCAATTTTTATTTTGCGTGTGGATAGACAATTGTTGCCACACTGTTTGTTGAAAAGATTGTCATGAATTACTTTTGTGACTTTGTTGAAAATCAATTATCCATATATGTATGTGGGTCTACTCCTGGATTCTCTTTTTTTTTTTTTTTAATTTTTTTTTCAACGTTTATTTATTTTTGGGACAGAGAGAGACAGAGCATGAACAGGGGAGGGGCAGAGAGAGAGGGAGACACAGAATCAGAAACAGTCTCCAGGCTCTGAGCCATCAGCCCAGAGCCTGACGTGGGGCTCGAACTCACAGACCGCGAGATCGTGACCTGGCTGAAGTCGGACACTTAACCAACTGTGCCACCCAGGCGCCCCTGGATTCTCTATTCTGTTCCATTGATGTATTTGTCTATCTTTACAAGGCACTTTCAAAGGCCACCTGGCCCCACCTGGCCTTGCCTCAGCACAGTGTCTGAGGCCTCATACACTTACCTAGATAGGGCATGAGGCATAGGGCAGGGATCTTCCAGAAAGGGTCCCTTCCTACTTGGGTTCTTCACTCTATTCCTGAGAGAAGGCTGGAATCAAGAGTCTTAGACCATGAAAGTCTGAGATAAGGTCTTAGCTTGTGAGGTGAGCAATGGGTGCTAGGAGGACCAGAGGCAGCTGCAGGTGGGTCTGGTGGGAAAGACCATGCAGATGAAAGGGGCTGTGAGTTCCCTGAATCACCCCAATGATCAGGGCTTTCACTCAGGTCTCCCATATCCTCAACTTCTGTTGGGACTCTTGCTTGATATTAACATTGGGTGTGCCAGCCTGTTAAGAAGGTTCTAGGGTCTAGTATCACCCGGAGGGTCTCCACCGTAGCCCTGTGGATTGAACAGGTACCTATTGAACCCAACAGGTACCTATGTTGTTCAGTTTCTGGAATTTGTGATCAGAAAACTATGTTTGTTGTCTACACAGTTTTTAAGAAGTAACAATGATGAATCAAGAGGCTTTGTGCTTGGTGTGCAAATATAGTGGAAGACTAAACATGGGCTTTACTCATACCTATTTTCTTTTTCATAATGACCCATCTGATAGTGAAATTTTAGTGGAGTTAAGCTTCAGCAGCTCTAAATGATATAATCAGTTACTTTCAAGTTCAATTACAATGGCAAAATAATCCACGCCTGACCAGCATGATTCTTCTTGATAGCTAGTTTACATAGGCAAGTATTTTAATCCTTCTGCCCCTCAGTTCATGGGGGGACAGCTAAATAGGCCTTTATTTATTTAAATTTTTGGCTCACAATCTCAGCATGCTCATTCCCAGGGTCTGGGTGGGTGCAGTGAGCAGGAGGCAGCTTAAGGAGCACTCAGCGCTGTGTCTTAGACATTTCCCTCAGAAATTTCAAGAACACTGTGGTTGGCCCATTTAATTAATGCTTCCCTATGCAATTGGCCTCTGTGGCTACCTTCTCCCTTTACTCCCTCCAGATTCCCAGCACTCTGGCAGGGTGGCAGAGTGGCAAGAGACTATCCAGATGTTTAAAAGCCACGTGGAGAATTCCAGCACCTGGAGCATGGAGATGCAGATGTTGACTTGTAGAGTGGACAATGTCAGTTCTCAGATCCAGGTGCTCGGTAGTCATCTGGAAAATGCCAGTGCTGACATCCAGGTGGTAAAAGGAGTTCTACAGGTTGCCAATACCTTGACTTTCCAGACCCAGATGTTAAGGAGTTCCATGGAAGGTGCCAGTGCTGAGATCCGGAAGCTAAAAGGAGATCTGGAAAAGGCAAACACTTTAAATTCCCAGACCTACAGTTTCTTAAAAAGCAGTTTAGAAAATGCCAGCATTGATCTCCACATGTTGAATGGAGGCTTAGAAAATGCCAACACTGAAATTCAGATATTGAAGGCAGGGTTGGAAATGGCAAATGCCCAGGCCCAGCTGGCAAACAGTAGCTTAAAGAATGCTAATGCTCAGATCCATGTTTTGAGAGGCCAATTGGATAGTGTCCATGATTTAAGGGCCCAAAATCAGGTTTTAAGAAGCAGTTTGGAAGGAGCCAATGCTGAGATCCAGAGGGTAAAGGGAAGCCTGCAAAATGCAAATGCTTTAAACTCCCAGACCCAGACTTTTCTGAAAGGCCATTTAGACAATGCCAGCTCTGAAATCCAGTTATTAAGAGATCATTTCAAAAGGGCAGGTGATGAGATTCACTTGTTAAAAAGAGATTTAGAGACTGTCACTGCCCAGACCCAAGAAGCAAGCCACCATCTGGAGCAGACAGATGTTCAGATCCAGTTATTAAAAACAGAGCTAGAAAATGCTAATGCTTTAGATTCCAAGATTCAGGTGTTAAATGGTTATTTGAAAAATGCCAGCAGAGAGATACAGACCCTAAAACAAGGAATGAAGTCTGCTTCAGCCTTAGATTCCAAGACCCAGATGTTAGAGAGCAATCTGCAGAAGGCCAGTGCTGAGATCCAGAGGTTAAAAGGGGATCTACAGGACACCAAAACGCTAACTACGAGAATCCAGGAGGAACAGAGTCGCCTGGAGACACTCCGTGTGGCCTTTGGTTCCCAGGAGCAGCTACAGAGGACACAAAGTAAGTGGGAGGTGAGGGCTTGGCCGGGACATATAGTCTTTTGGGTGGCTAGAGTCTTCTGTCCCTTCAGTCTTTTGCTTACTTCAGCACGTATCCCCCTAGGAAGGAGGCTGGGTGCTGGAGAAGGGCTGAATCCTAGGCAGTGGTAAAGGTGGCATAAGGCAGCTGATCCTGCTCTCAAGTTGTTTGTCATCTGGCCAGAGTGACAAAACAATACTTCAGAAACAAACGATGTATGGAAGACATGCAGAGAGGTGCAAGAGGTGTTAGGTAAGGGACAGCTCTAGGAACTGGGGTGGAGAGGAGCAAAGAGGAGGGAGAAGGGATCTTCTGAGGTTGATGTCCTCTGATATAGACAAGGGATCTTCTGAGGGTGGAGAAATTTTTTGGAGGACAAAGGATTAAAAGATGCTTTGCAGAGAAGATGGCCCTTGAACTGGGCCCTAAAGGACTCATAGGTGTTTGCCAAACAATTAGGGTAAGAGGGTGGCAGGTTCATAGTCATGAAGATGTGAAACCATGAGGTTCAGAAAACTTCAGGCAATTCTGTGACTGGACTGTAGCCAAGAGGGCAGTTGATGAGAGGTTAGTAGGCAGGGGCCAGGATGGTGGCTTTAAAACTGTTTGGAATGTAAGCACAGCCTGAAATTAATTTTATATTGTGACCCAGTATAATTATGTGTATCTCTCTCTCTCACTCTCTCTCTCACACACATATGCATACACACACACACACACACACACACACACACACACATTTCAAAAGCGGACATTTTAACACATGGATGCACTCTGATATTTTATAATCTATTATTTTTTTATTTGATGGGTGGGGGAGGGCAGAGGGATATATAGAGAGAATCCTAAGCAGGCTCCATGCTCAGTGTGGAGTCCAACATGGGGCTTGATCCCATGACCATGAGATCATGACCTGAGCTGAAATCAAGAGTTTAGGTGCTCAACCAACTGAGCCACCCAGGCACCCCTATAATCTTTTATAAAAACAAAAAACAAAAAACCCCAGAAAACCAAAAGACCCTGATGCCTCCCATGAATGGGTTGATGATTGCACTTTGAAAATCACTATGCTAGGGGCACCTGGGTGGCTCAGTCAGTTAAGCGTCCAACCTCGGCTCAGGTCATGATCTTAAGGTTCGTAAGTTCAAGCCCCAATTGGGCTCTGTGCTGACAGCTCAGAGCCTGCAGCCTTCTTAGGATTCTGTGTCTCCCTCTCTCTCTGCCTCTCTCCTGCTCGTGCTCTGTCTCTCTGTCTCTGTCTCTCTCTCTCAAAATGAATAACATTAAAAAAATCTTTAGGCAGACCTGGAGACATATCAGCTGGATGTGGAAGGCTTCTGAGTTTGGGTTGCATCTTCTAGGAAATGAGGGTCTATTGAAGGGCTTCAAAGAGGCTGACTAGATGGGCCTCCTGACTGAGAGGGAATAAAAGAAGGGAGAAGGGCAATGGGATTTGGACATGCTGAGCCTGAGATGCTTTGGGGATATTCAAGTGGCTGTCATCTGCATGCTGTGTGGAGTGTAGGTGACAGGCCCTGGATGCAGACACAGATGTGGAAGCTGTGGTTATGTTGGTTCTGGTTGTGGCAGTGGGTGTTGGTGGAGGCAGGAGGCATTGCATACAATAAAATGCTTTGTGGGAAAAAGGCTGAGGGCAGAAACAGAAAGTCAACCTTCAGGTGGCAAGAAGGAAAAGATGAGTTTTTGAAGGAGACTATTAGAAAGGCAGTCTTAGAGGAAGGAATAGAACCAGGAGATGTGCAGTTGGGGAAGTCAAGGAAGGAGGGAACTTCAAGAAGGAAGGAGCTAGTTCTAGCAAATGCCTGAGAGGTCATGTGAAATAACCAATAAGCACCCGCTGACACTGGGCAATTAAGAAGTCATTGGTAATGAAGTTCCAGTGGAGAGTTGTGTGTGGCCTAGAGGCCAGACCACCATCAGCAGGGTGTGAATGAGAGCTCAAGTGCACAAGCCATTCAAGGACCTCGGCTGAGGAGCAGAGGAGGCTGTGGGGGAGAGGGGGTGACATGGTGGAGGGAGGGATGAAAAAAACACGTAATCGATATTTACATTATAAAACCTCCATATTAATTATAGACAACATGGCAAATATTGAGAAAGAGAATGATGAGAAAACAACCACTTGTTTTTCCATGAAAAGTTCTATATTTTCTGTATGAGCCCACTGCTAACATTTTGGTGAACTTCCTTGAGGGGGTTTTTCTAGATTAAGAGGATAGGCTTGGTCTGAAGATGGGAGAAAGGAGCCAGCAAAGAGGGAGGAGGTTGGAGGAGGGAGAGACTGGGAATGACATACACGGCTGAGGGATTCACCTTGAAGCGTTGGGACAATAAATACTTGAACCTCTGAGGCTAGGAGGAAGAGGTGTGGCAGTAGGTTTGCAGATGTGGGAATAGGAAACTGAGGCAGCCAAGCTTTAGTGGTGCCTCTTCCTAGGTAGGGTAGGCAGTCACTTGCTAAGGATGGGAGAGGGGACAGTTTGAGCAGCTGCTAAAGAGAGCTGACAAATGAGGGGCTTGGCAGGCAGCATTGAGGATTCCTGGTCTGTCAGAGCCTGGAAGTCTGCCCTCCTTAATGTCCCTCCAATGCCCCCTGTTGTCCTATGTCTACCTACTGCTTTAGCATAGACCCGTGTTTCTCCACCTTGGGGCCACACTGGGATCACCTGAGGAGCTTTACAAATAGTGATGCCTGGGACCCACCTCCAGAACTCTGACTTTTTTTGGAGAGGTTGGGGATCTGGGATGCAGTGTGGGCATTAGAATTTTTTAAAAAGTTCCTTCGATGGTTCTAATGGGCAGTGAGGACTGAGAACCATTAGTTTAACTTTTTCTTAAAGGGCCAAATAGTAGATATTTTGGGCTTCTGGATGAACAGGCTCTATTGCAACATGTCTGCTGCTGTAGCAATAAAGCAGCCAAAGATGTATATAAAGAATGTGGCTGTGTTCCAATAAAACTTTATTTATAAAAAGAGGTTGCTTGCAGGTTGCAATTTGCCAATCCTGTTTAGACTACTGGTTCTCAGGTTTTGGAATACATCAGGATTACCTAGAGGGTTTGTTAAGACACCAACTGTTGGGATGCCTAGGTGGCACAGCCGGTTAAGCATCTGACTTCGGCTCAGGTCGTGATCTCACGGTTCATGGGTCTGAGCTCCAGCTCAGAGCCTGGAGCATGGTTTGGATTCTGTGTCTTCCTCTCTCTCTGCTCCTCCCCTGCTTGTGCTGTCTCTTTCTCTCTCAAAAATAAATAAATAAACATTAAAAAAAAAACCTACCACTGTTAAGAAACAATTTCAGAATCAGCCAGTCTGGGTGGGTATGAGAAATTTACATTTCTACCAATTCCCAGATGATGCTGATGCTGCTGGTCTGGGACCACACTTTGAAACCCCTGGTTTACACACTCACCATCATTACTGAAACATTTGCAACTATGTTCTAATTGGTATCTCTGGCCCGGTTAGGATTGGCTTCTTCCTATTTAGTCTCCACACTGTCACCAGGTTGACATTATTACAATGCAAATCTGAGCATACTACTATCCTTCTTAAAACACTTCAGGGCTTCCCTATGCTCACAGGGGAAAAAACCCCAAACTCCTTTATACGACATGTATGATATGGTGCTGGTGAACCTGTCCAAGTTTGTCTCCTGTCCCTTCTGCACTGACCATCCCAAGCACTTGAACAGATCAGGCCATGCCATGCTGTTTCACACCTCCATGCTTTTTGTGTCTACTTTTCCCCCTGCCTGGGATGCTCTCTTTGGCACTGACCAACTGGCAAACTCTTCCTCAGTCTTTTAAGACTTAGCTCAAGTGAATCTCACCTATGTACGGGTCCTTCCTGAGAGCATCACTTGCAGCCCAGGTGAAATAGACCAGACTGTCTTTTATGCTTCTATTCTAGCATGCACATGGTTTTCAATGAATGCATCTTCAACACCCTTTTTACATCTGTCTTGTTTACTAGACTGTATGTTCCTTGAGGGCACAAATCATGTCTTACTGGTCTTTGTATAACAGTCCCTGGTTCACAGAAGTTAAAAAACACTGAACCATGGGTGTTGAACAAAAGAATAAATGAATGAGTAAGTGAGTCTGTTGTGGCCCCATTTCAAATAGCTGTGGTACAGATGATGTTAGAAAGCAGAGCGTTATAGTGGGGAGGAATGAAAGAGCTGAGAATACAAGATGCTTGTGCTCATGGAATGAGCTACTAGAGCTTGACATTGGGAGGTCAGGTAGACCAGGTCCTGAGTATGGTCTGGGGTATGGGCAGCTGAAGTGGATGGAGATGAAGTCAAAGAAATGGCTGTCACCACGGGATGGCTGTAAAGTCTTCTAGGGAGATGGCAGGAACTGAGAGGCAGAGGACTGTCAGGTGATAGCAGTGAATGGGGAAAGAGGGTAGTGGAGCCAGAATGCAGGAGTCTGGAAAGAAAGTGTTGCCTAGGTAACAAAGCTATCTGAAGATCCTTGGAGAGATGGAGCCAGGTGTCCTGGGCTGCTTTCTGTTGTACTGGGTATCAGGCTGGGGGTGCAGCCTCCCAGGTCTTGCCCCAAGCACTGGGCATCAAGCGCTGTGTGGGCCTGTGACTCTT
Organism: Prionailurus viverrinus; assembly: GCF_022837055.1. Taxonomy (NCBI): domain Eukaryota; kingdom Metazoa; phylum Chordata; class Mammalia; order Carnivora; family Felidae; genus Prionailurus; species Prionailurus viverrinus. Next base: position 88,171,886 of record NC_062563.1, on the reverse strand, counting down.
GGTGGCCAGTCCCTGGAGAGGTCAGGAAGGGCAGCTCTGGGGCATCCACATCCAGCCCCTGGTTCTCTCTCCTCCCCAACCTTTGCTCCAGATCAACTTCTTCAGCTGATCCTGCAAGGCTGGAATGCCTACAGCGGGAGCTTGTATTACTTTTCTCACGTCAAGAAGTCTTGGCATGAGGCTGAGCAGTTCTGTGTGTCCCAGGGAGCCCACCTGGCCTCAGTGACCTCTGAGGAGGAGCAGGTCAGAGCTGCAGGCTTGGGGTGGTGCTGACGGGCTTGGTGTGGGATGAGGGACCTTGGCGCTTTGGCCTTTCTCCTCTTGCAGTAGCCTGGGCTGTTTCCTGCATGTTTCCTCTGTCAGTCAGGGAGCAGATGTTTATTGGGTTGCAACGAGCGCCTTGTTCTGGAGGTGAAAACACTGACTGCAAACCTCGATGTTCTTGACGAATGAGGGAGACACCCAGAGGCCCACAGATGTCAACCATGAGGAAGGGCAAAGAGAGATGGCATGGGTGACTTCCCTTAAAGTGTTGGGAGCATATGTCCCTCCCCATTCCTCACTTCCCCAGCGTCTGCTCTAGTTGTCAGTCCCGAGTTTAACACCAGTTAATCCAATGGCTGTGGAAGGCCCATGAGCAGGAGACCCAGGCTTCCTGGGAAAGCCAGACACAGAAGTTTGAGGACCACCAAAGGCAATATGGACCTTGGGTGGCCCATCTGCCAAAGGTCCTTACCAGAATTTACTAGGGTTCTTGTCAAAGGACCATAATGAGTTTGGTCCATTTCAGCTTACAGAACTGCCCATCCTTTGTGGTTCTTCTGAGGCTGTTCTTGTATATCTGTCAAAGGCCATGCTATTTTTTATTGCATGGTTGGTCTTTGTCCCAGTGAAGGCACACTCATCACGTCAACATGGGAGAAGACGGATTTTCTCTGAGGGCACCTGGATCCTGCCCTCAACTCTGGACAAACCGTGGAAGGTGCAGGAAGGGGCTCAGCTCCTGCAGAGGAGTGGGCTTCATGTCCCAGGACCAGGGAGAGGACAGCCTAGACTCCTTTTCCATACGGCCGGGAAAATGAGCTCCTCACATAGGATTAAACACTGCCTTTTCTCTGCAGGAATTTCTGGTAAAGTTCACGAGTACCTCTTACCACTGGATTGGCCTCACTGACAGGGGCAAGGAGGGCCTCTGGCGCTGGGTGGACGGGACACCATTCAATGCTTTCCGGAGCAGAGTGTGAGTGCAGCACTATCTGGTGCTGTCCTAAGCAGAGTCTGGAGCAGGTCTGCTAGAAACTTTTGCATGTCCTTGTCTTGTGTGTGTATTCCTGCCCAGTAAGTGTTACTGTTGTGTATGATATATGTGTATGATGTGTATGTGTGATGTGTGTATAAAGAGTGGATGTATGGTTGTGTATGTGATGTATGTGTGATGTGTGGTATGTATGTATGTATGATACGTGTGTATGTATGATGTGTATGATGTGTGCGGGGTGTGCATAATTGTGGTCCTTGTGTGGACCCTTCCACAGAGGGGTATCAGAATAAGACAGGTCCTGGGGCTGGCAAGTGGCCTATGAGTGGGTCTTCCTGCCTTTTTATTGTTGTTGTTGTTCTTTGTTTGTTGCCTATCCTGTAACTTTTGAAGGCCCTGCCTTCACCAGAAGGTATCTGAATGTGAATTCTGGGGTGGGGCTTATAGCTTCAGACACCCTTCCTATCCCTTGACCCTCAGTAACTAAAGGCAACCTCAACAGAGCCACCCTTAGGGCACCCTTGGGCCCACCTCTGTCCCCATCCACGGCCACCAGGAGATTAGGGACCCATGTCACTTCAGCTCCTTATACCAAAGTCGGGGGAAGGGACACTTCCTTTGTCTGGCGGAATAAAGCCGTCTTGTTTCCAGGTTTTGGGGCACAAATCAGCCAGACAACTGGCGGCACCAGGATGGGCAGACAGAAGACTGTGTCCATATTGAGCAGAAGTGGAATGACATGCACTGTGACACCCCCTATCGCTGGGTCTGTAAGAAGCCCATCAACCAGCATGTGGCCTGAGACAGGCCAGATCTGAAAGGTGGCCGCCGCTGCCAGCTCTGGACCCACCCTACCCCCCCCCCCCTCCCTCGCCGACCTGATGCCTTGTGAACCTCTGAACCCAGCTTGTTCTCTGGGGCTTTCCATTTGGCCTTTTGTGTTTCCTGCTCTGTCCTTTCATGTAACCCTTCAAACATATTTACCCCACATGACCCAATGGGATCAAGGGCTCTTCAGGACCAGAGGCTTGTTGTGCCTCTGTATCCCCCTCAGCAACCGGCACAGGCCTGTCAGACAGCGGGTCCTCAATAAATACTCACTGAACGCACAAAAGCGTTGTGCTTGTCTCTGTGACGGTCACCACCCTTTGTTCTCCCTGGATTGGTCTCCTTCCTCAATGTCCCTTCTGTCATATCAAGCATAACAAGCATATCTTTGTTTAAGGGCTTTATAGCTATGAATGTTTAGTTAGTTCCTTGAAAAACAGCAGAAGTTTAACACTAACCACAGGGACATCTTACAGGGGTACGAATTCACAAGAAGTAATAGTCATTCCAGGTGTTCCTGCATTTCCTTTGTTGCAGATGGGGCTGGAGCTGGATTTTTCCAGGCCTTTAAAACACTCCAAAAACTTCTTTCTGTCCTGTGGCTGGCCTCATCTCATTTCCCGACTGTTCCTCTTGATGTCATATCTCTGGCTTTGGCCTCTTCTCGTGGCCCCACTCCCCTTCCAGGGACTGGGATCTCTGCCAGCTCAATTTAGAATGAGAATTTCTAGAACAGCTCTTTGCCTGGCCTTGTGGAGTCCCATCCTATGCATTCAGGCACAGGGAGCCCAATGTAGGTTTCTGTGGCTCTTCCTCTGTACAACTGTCTCTCCTTCATGCTCCTCCCCAAATCCTAGCACTCTCAGTCTCCCCCAACTCCCATCTTCCTCTCTCCATACTTAGTGCAACTGTCATTCCCTGTGCGGGAGGGACCCTCCTCCCTGCACTGGGGTCTGGCAGGAGCCTCCAGGAAGAATCCTAGGGGGCTGGTGGGTTCAGCCTGTCTGCTTCCCTAGCCAGGAACTTGGGTTGCAATTGTCCAATTTCTGAAAACAATTGTTCATCAATTGTTTCATGAGTTTTGTCCAGTTTCCCAGTTGCTGACAGCAAAAGGACTGCTCCAGCTACTCCATTAGGACCAGAAATGGAAATCTATTCTACCTGGTATGATATCTTTGGCTGAGTAGGACTTTAATCTGTTCGTATTCATATTTTCCTTTTGGCTTTTCTTTTGGCCTTTTCTTTTATGGCTTCTTAGCTTTTTATCGATCTTAGAAACTTCTCCTCTATCACAGGCTTGATATAACATTTTGCTGTATTTCTTTTATTTATTTAAAAATTTTTTTTTAACATTTATTTATTTTTGAGACAGAGAGAGACAGAGCATGAACAGGGGAGGGTCAGAGAGAGGGAGACACAGAATCTGAAACAGGCTCCAGGCTCTGAGCTGTCAGCACAGAGCCCGACGCAGGGCTCAAACTCACGGACCATGAGATCATGACCTGAGCTGAAGTCGGCCGCTTAACCTACTGAGCCACCCAGGCACCCCTTGCTGTATTTCTTTTAAACACCTTTATTGTTATTATTATTTTTAGACTTACCTATGTTGCACAATTTGATTTCCTGACAGTTTATTCGTTAGTAGTTTGTACTATAGCAATATAGATATATAGGGATGGGTTTATTGTTTTCTTTTTATGTGTTCCTATTCTTTGTTTTATGGTTTCCATAGCCTATGCAAAAAAGGTAGCAGCCAATATTAATATGTCCCACTTTTGCAGAATTTATAGAGCTTTTCTTTATGGCCTAGTAGTATCTGTTCACTTTTTATAAATATTCCACAGGTATATTCACTTTTTATAAATATTCCACAGGTATATTTATTAGATTAGGCTTGTGATTTTCATTGTTCAAATATTCAATATCCTTATTTATATGTTGTCCATACAACCTATCAATTTCTCTAGGAGGATTTATTTGTGTTAACTCTCCCATGTAGAACATCATATATGTTTATTATCTTGTCATGTTCTTATGTTTCTAATAGCTTTTGATTTATGTATTTTAGTATTACTTTAATGTCTAAAGATTCATGACCATTAAGTCTACTTGAAGACTTTTAGTTTTTATCAATATTCATGCAATCGAGGACTATTTATTGTGCCTCTACCGTGTACCAAGCACTCTTCTAGGTTTTCAGGATTCAAAAGTGAATGAAACATAAAATTCCACCCCACCCCCACTCTCGAAGCCAGCATTCTAGTAGGGAGGAGGGGTACTTAGGACATCCTGCCCCTTCTCATAGCTGCAGGAAGAATCCTCTGGAGCCTGAAACCTGGTGGTGACATTCTGGAGTAGCAAGCTAGCTTCGTTATCTATCTAACCAACCATGGTCTGTGGCCTAAAGCTAATGGGACAGGGACAGGTAAACATGCTCACATAAACATGCTCACACTCCAGGGTCAATTTTCATGCGCGAGCTGGCCCTTTCTTCCCTATCGAGAAGGTTCTGAAAGCTGAAATTTCCCCAAGAGAGTCAGAAAGGCAGAGGAATTAAGTTCTCTACAGACTGAGTGGAGCCATCTGGGGAGACAGAATGAAGTCCTCGGTTGTCCTGGAGGAAGTGGTCAGCTTGTCACCCTGGAGTGATAGCCTGCTCTACCCAGCCTCCACTGTATAGCTGCTACTCTCAGTGACCACGGATTATGTTGATGGTAGATATAGGCTGTAATAGACAGTTGCCACCACATGGGTGCCCACAGCTTTTTCTCCCAGAGCTATGATTTCCAGTCTTTTAGGGTATGAGGGCCCAACCTGATAGAGGCTGGAGTCTACACATTATGAGTTAGGGGAGATCCTGGCTCTAGCATAGGGAGAAGGCACAGAATTTTTGGCTGTCATGAAATGACCTCCTAGGCTTGGTTTTCTAGGGGCAGGGAACAATTTCTTAGTCAGGAGAGTGAGCATATTCTGGAAGCAGATGTCACAGCATTTTGAGGATGACACAAGTCATTAGTTCAGAAAAAAATCTACCTGTGCTTATAGTCAGAAACTGTGAGTGTCCTCTATCAGCTAATGCCCCAGCCCTCTATACTCCGGAATTCTTCCAACACTTTCTCCCATATACCCAGATCTGGGCCTGGGTCTTTGTCCAACTCCCTTGTATGCCTATACCATGGCTTTTGGAAAGACCCTCTCCCTTTGTGTTGCTCTTGCTTATAAGGGCCAGTTATAAGTGGCTATGCTTTTATACGCTGCTATCAATTCCTACAGCTCAAAGCCAACCAAGCCCAGGGACCCTTGCCACCAGTAAAAGTCCTAGCCCCAGCCCCAGCCCCAGGGAGAGTCATCGAAGAGTAAGGAGGCCTGGGCTACTCGTGGGAGGGACTTAGGATAGAAGAGGGTCTGCTAGCTGGGCCTCAAGAAGGCTTCTTCCTGGAAAAGGCCTTCCAGGACAAGTCCACACGAAGCAGGGTATCCATAACACAGCTGTGCTTCTCTGTTCCACCTGCTGTCACCAAAGCAGCCTGTAGCTTACTTCCTCTTGAATCTCCTCAAAGCCCTACTTTTGTTGCAATCTCATCTTTATTAGCTATGATAAGCATTTCTTACTCCAGCTGGGTCCCAGGATGGAGGTTTCAGGCCCTCTTCAAGGTGGCCCCAACAAGCCTTTCATGATATTTCTGCTATGGGGTCACCAGAACCGAGCCCTGGACCTCAGTATCTCCTCAACCAGCTCTGACTGAAGCTTCTGCACTTTTTCTCAGAACACCCTGCCTGGGTCACTTATGTGTAATAGCCAAGTTTCTGGACATTCTATCTGGTTCATATATCATCATTGCTATTGTAGTTATCACTTACAATGTGGTGGGAATTATGTGAGGCAGGAGAGATTGGTGGTTATAGACTGTTATAGTCTGTGGCCAGACAGCCTGGGTCCAATCCCAGGTTTACCCCTGTCTAGCTGGGAAAGTTGGTTACTTGACTTATGTGTCTCAATTTCCTCTTCTATGAAAACATTACAGTACCTCTCTCTCTTGAAGTCGTTGTGTGATTAAGTTAACCCATAAAATGAGCTTAGAAAAGTACATGGCACATGGATCCCATTATACAAGCGTTAGCTGTTACTATTGTGTCAATGGCCTAATTAACTCCTTGCTACAACTCTGAAGAAGGTTCTGTCACAATCTCCCATTTATAGATGGCAAGATGAGGCCTAGAGAGTTTGAATGTCTTGCCTGCAGTCCTATGAACTCCTGTGCTGCAGAAGCTCTTCCTTCCCCTTGGACCCACAACTAACCCTGAGGCCCTATAAGTCCCCATTCTTCTGTGAGGCCCCATAGCCTGCAGGGCTCCAAGCTTCTATCTACTCTTTCATGAGGCTGCCAGGCATCGTTCTTCAGCTTGTCAAAGCTGGAGGCTACCGGCTGCTGCTGAGCACAGTGGCAAAAATGAGAAGGATTTGAGCTGGGGGGTCCCTGACCTTTCACCAGCTTCTTGGGGACAAAGCCTGTGGGTCTGTTCCCCTTCTCTGTTCCTGGTAGAAAAGCACTTCTGACCTACAGTTAACTCTTCTGGTGATGTGGCCAAGATAGTAACCCCAGCTCATGCTCAGTGGGGGTGGAGGAGGAGGAGCCTCCAGGGAAGCGAAGTATGGAGCATGGCAAGCAGGGCCTGTGTGCTGGTGGACCAGGCCAGCTGGAAATGTGGGATTTCCACAAAGGTCTATCCCTGGTGACCCTGGGACAGCGGCCATTCAGATCTCAAGGAGAAGCTGACCAGTAGTGTAGCTTTGGCTAGTGACTCAACTTCTCTGGCATTGATTTTCTCATCTGTACAATGGGAGTAAAATCAGGTGCCCAGGAATATGGTGAGATTAAATAAGACATAGTATTTAATAATAATATGAATTTACATTAATATGAGTAATAATATGAAATTGCCAAATTGATTTAGACAGGCATTCTGGGCAATGCAAACTTGTCTTTTTATAGTTTCTGGTCCCTTTTAAAAATGTCATTCTTTGCCTTCCCTTATTAAAGCTGTTTGTTAGCAGCTCTTTCATGTTTTGACTGAGGTACAAAGATTAAGGCTACTGTGTCTAAGCCAAAAACTGGTCAGTGGGATGAGGAGCTGCCAAAGACCCAGGCAGATATGGGGAGTGTCCCTCTTAGCTGGGTCCCAGGGTAGGAAACAGGATTGATGAGGTGAATCTGCTGGGGCAAAAGATGGAGCAAGGGCCAGTTTCTGTGTGTCTCAGGCGGAAGAAACAGTGGATTAGCTCCCCCCCCCCACTTCTTCCTTGCTCCTTCCCTTCCTCCAGGGTGCCTCTCTGCATTGTAGAGGCAGAAGTCTGAAATTCCATTTCCCAGAATGCCTTATTCCCAGAGTACTGGATGTCAGTTAAGAGGACCTCCTTAGAAACAGGCGTATGAGATGGTGAGCATGGACATCAGGCAGAGCTCATGTCCCTGTCCTTCCATCTATTTTCTGTGGACAAGCCTGGGGGTGGGACTTGGCATTTCTCTGCAACAGTGTTCCAGGGCCCCTTTCCCAGCTTTGGGGGAGTTGAGTGGCAGCTATGGTAACATTGGTTCCCACTCCCTGGATTGCAGCTTTGGTGGTATGTTCTCAAACTGAACTTCTCCTGCTTCACCAGCTTTCCCAGTGATGGTGTTAAGCACCTAAATCCCCGAATTAAACCACTGGCTCTGCTTGGAATACCTAGAGGAATTTCTGATCCTGCTCTGACTCTTGATTGGGGTGAATGCCTGAGGACTTTGCTGCCACTGGGCACCGGCAATGGCAGAGGCCTCTAATAGGACAACTCCATTTTTGGAAATGACACTCTGGAGCAATGGTTTGGAAGGAACCTAAGTCCCTGGGTGACATGAGGAAGAGAGATGACCTATGCCTCTCACACTGCCAGAGGGGAGAAAAATTAACTTTAGGTTCACTAGGCCATTGTATCTTCGGGGAATGGCAAGGTGGAAGCACCCAGTCACTGTCAGGTGTAACACCTTGGCTCAGGTTAGTTCATGTGATTGCTCTCCCTCAGAACATATGGCCCAATATACAAGTTTAACAGACAAGAGGCCAACAAGTTATAGTTGGAATTGATGGAGGGGAGCAGGTATGGAGGAATAAATTCTGGGGTTCTCACACTGGGCCCCTGACACACACTAGCTTATCCACTCCAGGGTTTGGCAATAAATTAGAAAATGTCCTTTTTGATACTCACAGAAATTCAAGTAAATGGGTAAACTATCTCCATTTTAAAATTTCCGCATATTTGGCTCTCGTTACCTTCTATCTGTTTGCCAGCAGACAGCACCAAATAAGCTTAGAGAAAAAAATTATTTTTCTTCTTAAATGTGTACATATATATAGGTTATATATATACACTACAGAAGTGACCCACACTTATTGTGAAAAATTCAAGAAATATAGAAGATACGAGGTACAGATCTTCCCTCATTCCCAGGCTCACTGCTCAGAGAACCCCAGTTAAACATTTGGTGTGTCCTCTTCTCTTCTTTTGCAGGCAGTGTCATGGAGGGAGCTGAGGAGGAGATGGGGCTGAGGAGGTGGCCGATGTGGCTAGGAAACTGGATGTATACAAGAGTTGAGCAAATAAATAAGTAAATATACTGAGGATAAACAGGAGTCAGGTTTCTTACTGTTGGAGAAGGGAGTTACAGATTAGGGAGAAACAAGAGAGAAATGTGAGCTATTGGATTGGAATTGGAGATATTAGTGTGAACTCCTGCGTTTTAACCCTCTGTCATCTATCTACACAAAAATATAGATATAACTGTGTGTGTATACTTATATGTGTACATATGTATGTTTCCTATCTGCTAAAAGGGCTTAGAAGCATTGACATCCAAAAGGAATGAACAACCAAGCTTCCAAATCTTTGTTTCTAAATTCCATCTTCCACTAGAATTGACTGATTCCATGGCTAGGCTGGGAAGATTCAAGATGAGCCAGGAACATGTCATGCCTTTTTGGTACAAGTAAGAAGGCACGCAAAGAATGATGGGGTCATGTTAAAAGAACAGAGAAGCCAGCACAAAGGGGGCTCCTACAGGCCAAATCTGGAACCATTTGAGCACTGAAATAGTGATCTGAATAAATTACATCTTATTGAGCAAAACATAAAGTCATGAGTTCATGCTGAGATAAACACAAAATGAATAAATACATGAGGAGAAGGAAAAGCTCATCCCCCCAATAGGTTGTCAATGATTTGGCCACAAAATAGTGGTTAATTCAGGCAGGAGTCATCAATGGATGCTAAGGATTTTGGTGATTTCCTCACAAAATATTTATCAGTCAAAAGGAAAAGTTAGTCCATGTATGGTGAAGGAACCTGGGAGACACCACCGTGACTGAGTGATCAAGATTAACTTCACCAGTGGTGGAACAGGTTGGCATCATGTATGTCTTGATGGGATGCACTGAGAAAAGCCCAGCATCTTTTCTGTGGAGTCCCTGCCAAGAAGGGATGGCCTAGGTCTGGACATGAGGGAACATTGGGCAGAACCTAGGTGAGGGACATCCTTCAGAATGAAAGACTTCTCTTAGAAACTGTCAAGGTCATGATGACAGGGCAAGACTTAGGAAACACTTCAGAAAAAGAATAATGAAAATGGGAATATTCCTAGAGAGAAAGAGGGCAATGGAGTAAATTGTGCAAAATGTTAACAAGCAGAAAATCTAGGTGAAGGGGCTACAGGACCTTTTGGTTACTGCTCTTGCAACTTTTATTTATTTCAAAATGATTTTTAGAAGTTTTCTTTGTAGCCGGCAAATTTTTTGTCTGGTAAATATATACATGTACATAAGTATGTTTGCATACATGTGTATACATATATCCAGAAGCTCAGTCCCCAGCCTGGACTGATCAAACTGGAATTCTGGGGATTGGAATCCAGGCAAGTGGATCAAGAAAAACCCAATTCCCCCAGGCGACTCCAGTGTGCCTCCAGGTTTAAGAACCGGTGCTGTCTGTAATCCAGTGTTCACCAAAATCACCTGTGCAGCTCGTGAAACGCGGCTCCCCGAGCGGCACCCGACTTGCATTAGGCCGGGGTAGGGGAACCGGGACAGGTGGTCCGGGCCCCAGGCCCCGCCCCCGTGCTCCGCAGCTCGTGCAGCCGCAGGTGCGGGAGATGAAAGGCCGCACCGCCCCCAGCCCGCCGCCCGCCGCCATGGAAGCAGCGCCCGCCCCGGCTCTCCTGAGCGTCCCGCAGGCCGAGGTGCTGGAGGAAGTGCTGCGGGAGCAGTTCGGGCCGCTGCCCCAGCTGGCCGCCATCTGCCGGCTCAAGCGGCTGCCCTCGGGCGGCTACTCCTCGACGGAGGACCTCCAGTTGGTGCTGGAGCGGCGGCGCGTGGCCAACGCCAAGGAGCGCGAACGGGTGAGCGCCCTGCTCCGCGCGGGTCTCCAAGGCCACCCGGGCTCGGCCGCCTCACGACCCGCTGCTCGCCACCAAACACCTGGCCGGTAGCCCGTGCACCCACTCATCCCCACCCGCGGGGTTCCGAGGCGACTGGAACCCCCTGAGGCCCGAGGTTCCGTCGTCCGGGAGACGTTCGCTGACGCTAGGATGGCCTCTTCACCTGCTGACCACCCGGAACGGGGTCAAGGGGTGGGAGTGGGGACACGCGAGGCCCCTGACAACGTTAAAAAATGTCTCGCCTTGGCAAGTGCTTTCAAAAAGGTTAGCGCCCAGGAGTCGCGCTTAAATCTCCCAACCACTCGGCGCTGGGTAGGCGCTTGGGGTGCAAAGGGCTCCCACCACCCCTTTCCCTTCTGCATCTCTGCCTCGAAGCAAGTATGGGGTGAGGGGGCCCAGTGGAAGTTACTCTTTTCTCTTTTTTTAGAGTAAGGAAACACGGTGCAGGGGTGCGCACGGGACTTGCACTCCAGCTAGTGTTGCTTCCCAATCAGGCTGGGACGCCGCGGTGAATCACAACGCGGAATGGTCTTGTGCGCCGTAGTCCGAGCGGCATCTACTGGTGGCTTTTAGTATTTCTCATCGAACCTGGGCCCCCAATTTGTCCAATCTGGCCTCCCTTCTGCTCTTTGCAGACCTGGGGGTTTGGCCGCGGCGGAGGAAGTCCAACCGGGAGTGGGGTGGGGGGTGGGGGACAGGAGAGGACGGAGGGCGCGCCTTCGGGCTTGGGACTTGAGGGAGAGGTTCTGCCGCCCGTGCGCGGGTCCTCTGGAAGTGGAGCCCCGGTGCATCAGCTAGGAGCTTTGGGAAAGGGCGGGAGGAGAAAGGACCAAGTGAAAGTAGAACAGGGGAAGTTGGGGTAAACTGAGGGAGTGGAAAAGCCTGGTTTCACCAGGCACGGACCCTTTGTGAAAATAACCCTGGAATCGGATGTGATGATGTGGCCTCAAACAAGATTCTGATTCAGTAGTTTGCGTTTTGTATGGGCCTTCCCATCAGGAAGGAATTGCTTTCTGCAGAGAATTCATCCTGGTTTTACCCTCTATTTTAAAGCTAATGACCTTCATTCTTCTTTACAACGACAAAATTAATATACCTGGAAAATACAGAAATGACCAGGGAACAGAAACAACCATAACACAGATATAACTACCATGAACTGACATCTTGTATATATCCTCCCAGTCTTTTTTCTCTAGTTATGTGTGTGCCATATATAATTCTATAAAACTGTGAGCTAGTATGTATTTTTGTTTTTTTCCACTTAACACTATCAAAAGCATTTCCTCATTCTTAAGCATTCTTTCAGCTTTTTACTGCATAGTCCTATAAATAGACCATAACTTATCCAGTCTTTATGCTTTTTGCAGCTTTTTACTGGTCTATATATCTATGTGCAATTGCTGTCAAAATACTAGAAATGGAATTACTGGAACATAGGACCTATACAATCTCAAAAGTTGTGATACAAGTTGCTGAATTGCTTTCTAGAAAGTTTACTCATTTTCATCCTTTCTTACAGGGTATAAGACTGTTCCCTTTGTCCATCTCCAATGCTGGGTATGATTAACAAAACGACAACATTGCCAGCTTGGTACATGAAAAATGGCATTTAATTTCTATTTTGTTTTGTAGTCCTTTCATCAGAGTTGCACATTTTCATATGTTTTTTGGTCTTTGTATTCTGCTGTAATGAGATAACTATGTCCATTGTTGACTTTGATCTGGAGTGGGAGAGGACTCTCGATTAACAGGAGTATATTGGCTTTATGGTGTAGTGGGAACCAGTTTTTTCCAAGGCCTCTTTCCCCCAGGGGGATGGTCATCAGAGTTCCAGGCATTGTGAGCTGAAGGATTGGACCCTGGAGAATCATAGAGAGCTAGCCTTATTCTGCCTTTAAAGTCTTGCCAACATGCAGACTCTCTAGACACTAACACCTGATTTGGCTGGGAAAGAGATTAAAGAGTTGATGGCACAGTGCTTGAGTAGACCAGTGTTTGCACATTTTACTCATTATCAGTACCACTTATGGAGGACTTTCTATGCACCAGTTCAGGAAGAAGAGTTTTATGTATAATTATGTTAATCACCACAAGGATGTTTACAAGGTGGGTATTTTCCACTTAGCAGATACACCATAATGTGGCAATATGAAGTATCCTAACGTTCTTGTAAAGTTAGTATGTGTGTGGTGGAGCTGGGTTTTAAATCCTGGTGTATTGACTTAGAGTTTTTAGCCACTACCCAACTGCCTGAACATTACAGTGCAGCAGGTATGCTCTAAGAGGAGGAGGACAGGGTTCAGCAAGAACACAGACCCCTTCCCCCCTGCTAGCCCGTCCACCCACAGTGCTGAGTTTACGCCGCTCCTTCCTCCATTGCCAGCAACTGCACTGCCAGTGGAGTGGGGACTCTGGCATATGCCTATTTAGGTTCACCACCCAGACATGAGCTGTGAAAGCAAGCCCTCACAACCCTCATCTATGGTTTGGGGGGGCATCTGTACAAATTAGCTTCTCTGTGTGTCACTGTGCTTTTTTGTTTTCCAGATAAAAAATCTCAACCGTGGTTTTGCCAAACTGAAGGCGCTTGTGCCATTTCTTCCCCAAAGCAGGAAGCCTAGCAAGGTTGATATCCTTAAAGGTGCAACTGAATACATACAAGTTCTCAGTGATGTTTTGGAAGGAGCCAAAGACTCGGAGGTAAAGGTTTAAGAATTTAGAACAATGTCCACCATTTATTGAGCCCTTTCCATGTGCTGGGCAATTTATATGTTCCAGTTAGTTTGTAACAATCCTAGGAGTTATTTATGATCCATGTTTTACAGAGCAGGAAATCAAAATACAAGTAAAGGCTACATAGCTAAGAAATGTCAGGACTGGGGTTTGAATCCAGATCTGTGTGAGCTTTGGAGCCAAGTTTCTGATTATATACTTGCCTCCTGTCACTGTCCAGGGTACCTGCTTCCTAACTGCTGCATCTTTAATAGAACCTTGATAGCTAGGGTGTGACAGGAGGCTTCCATAAATCCACTCTATAGTGGTGGTTTCCCATCAGACAGGACACAGAAAGGAAGAGGCATTTCCCTTGGAGAGGCCCTCTCTAAGACAAGTCTGGTGGAATGCTCAGCAATGGTTGGGGATACCAGTCTCATGGGATTTTCAACCATTTGGTGGGATGACATAAATGAACCTGCTATGCAAACTGTGAAGCACGTAGTGTCAGCACAATTGTCAGTGTGTAGAGCTCACAACTGTCCATTAGGTGATGGAAGCTGTGGGCTAGTTATATGGGTTTGTTGCATGGTCAGGCAGGACTTGAAGGCCTGTAAGTGAATTAGTCATCAGAGGAGGTAAGATACGAAGAGAGAAAGGCCTTAGAAATGAGTCATGAGTGACACCATTGGCAGGAAGGAGGAGGAGCCATCAGAGAGGAGAAGGTGGCAAGAAGGTGGAGAAGCAAGACTGGTCCTAAAGTTGGGTGGGGAGAATCTTGGGAATCTGAGGGTGGGAAGTGGTTCAAGAAACTATGGAGAAGCCCAGAATGTGAGGTGTAGGATAGGAGTGGGCTGGAAGTCTGCTTATTAGGGGGTTGAGGGCGTGTAGGTGGCCCTCAGAGTAAAATGGGTCCCAGGCAGAGTATAATGGCAAATTTCAAGTCCATTAAACCTAGAAATCTGAGACTGGAAGAAGGATCAAAAGGATGGAAGAAGAAAAGTGGTTAGATCAATTGAAGTCTTTTGTAAGTAGCAATGTGATTGTGTTTAGGGACAGAAGAGAAGGACCGATATTAGAGAGTAGAGAAACATTATCATTCTAAAAAATTAGGCTGGGAATAGCCAGTTTATATAATGGTTCTTTTCATTTTTTTCCTTGTCCACTCACTAGTCCTACTTGGGTGACCCCTGAGGGGATAAATTCTGCAATGGTGGGAATGGATTGTCCTGTGAACCAATTAGATGCTTGAGTTGTTGTATGGTCATAGCATTTGTACATGAACAGGTGGCTGCCCTAGTTTTTCCTTGCATGTGTAACAGGAGGGCTTTGTTTTGTGCTACATTCATTACAAAATACAGGATCTGTTCCATGGGATAATATTTTTAATGCAGTTGCCAACTGTACAACATCTTAAGGTTATAGAAAAACAAATACAGTCTCGTGAGTGATGATTTTCTCTCCATCCATGATAACTTAAGAATGGCCCTTATCACTTAAATGAAACTTCATTGGTTAAAATTTTGGAATATATTGATTTAAATCTTCAGAATCTTGACTGTCATACTGTTTGACAACTACATATGGTTTCTAGAGACAAAATCTGGATCACCAGAGCTATAGCAACAATGTTTCTGAACCACCTATATCATTGGCTAGAGATCTATCGAGAAACATCACCCAACATGCCAGCTGTACTGTGGGCTTGAAGAACGAGGAGGAGAGGCCCTGGGCAGATGGTGGCAGTGGTGAGTCAGCACACACTTGTCGCCAGAGCATGATGTCCACGACCGGAGTTATCTCCCCAACCAGGAGTCTGGTAAAGTGTTTTTTCTTAAATAGCCACGTAGATGTCAAAAACTCAAAATATTTTCCTTGAAGTGTGTGGCATTTTACATGCTGAAAGATGATTGAAACAAGGTCATTTTGTGAAAGTACCTAATGGGAAGGTGGAGTTTGCTAGTTTGGAAAATTTATTATGTTTCCAAATTAATAGGTAAGCAACTCAAGGGGAAGGCAACCCCTCCAGAATTACCCACTTCAGACCGAAGTTTACCTTTTATGACCCTAAATAACTCATCAAAAATATCTCTGACTGTGAGGCCTCCAGAAAAAGAAAGAAGTAGCTTGCCATACACAAGGATAAATGGTGATACCACAGACATGCATGCACATGTGTGCACATACACATTTTGTTTTTGAATTGGCCTTATTGGAAGGCATTTTCTAAGTAAAAATAAGAGTTTATTTAATAGCTCCTGGTACTTTGCCAAACTAATGAAGCTGCTGGATAGAAATAGCAGTCTGCCTCTTCAAGTCCACAAGTGGGCATTTTTAGCCCTTGCTGTGACTGTGTTACTCTGATGAGACCCCTTGGTCCATCCTGCCACATGACTGCTAGAAACAAGAACAGCTTGTAGGAACTGTAACCAAGCGTACTGTAACAAGTTGCTTAGTGTGACATAAGGGGCAGTGGGAGCTGTGGAGTCACAAATGCTGGTTGGTGGTGGGAGGCAGTTTAAAATAGCAGTTGAGTGCAGGTTCTAGAGAGCCAACACTGGGGTTCAAATGCTAGTTTTGTAACCTTAGGTGAACTGCTGAATCTCATCCTCAGTTTTCCCATCTGTGGAATGGGAATGATAATTGGACTACCTTGTACATGAGATAATTGTAAGACTCAAATGGCATCATGTCAGGGAAGTGTCAAGCACAATACCTGGCATGTCAGTGTTCACTTGGACATACATTATTAAATCTGCTGGACTCATCATGAGCAATCAGTATTGATTGGTGGGTAATCAACAATAAGCCACAGGCATTCTGTTTGTAGCAAGTGTTCTGAGTTTTCTCACTTGGCCTTTAGTAGTGCTCTACTCTGGTTTGGGTCTTCCGGGCTTTCTGCTGACTGACCTTGGCTGCCATTTTTTTACTTGATTACTGTTCTGTAAGGGTTCTACTTCTTGTACATGCTCAGTTTTAGATTTTTATATTCTGGCCACTTGACCTATAAACCAAACCTTCCCTTGACAGTCAACCTTTGGGAGACTGAATTCCTGTTGCTACTACCTGAGCCGACTGGGAATGACTGGGAACAAAAGTAAGGATGAAGATCTGACCTGAGCTGAACCTTGAACCTGGCTATCTGTTAACAATAGTAATGTTAGTTTTGGGACGCCTGGGTGGCTCAGTCAGCCAAGCATCTGATTCTTGATTGCAGCTCAGGCCATGATCTCACCATTTGTGAGATTGAGCCCCACATTGGGCTCTGTGCTGACAGCTCTGAGCCTGCTTGGGATTCTCCCTGCCACACACACCCCTCCCCTGCTTTCACGTGTGTGTGTGTGTGTGCGTGCACACACACACTCAAAATATTAAAAAATAGTAATGTTTTAATATATACTTGGTATTAAGGCAAGAATCTTACTTGCATTTAATCCTCACCTATCCTTGTCAGATAGGTATCACCATGTCATTCTTGGGGTGAGCTGCTTGGCTATACCTTCCTGCCATTCCTTTTTGGGCCTGGGCTGGGAGTGGAACCTAAAAGAAAGCACAGTAGGCATATGCTTAGCAACACCAGCAGCAGGGATGTAAGGAGGTATTTGTCTTCCAAGGATAATTGATCCTGGAAATAGGCTGTTTATAGTAAGCAGATTTAAAGCGGGGACTAACATTTTCTATTAAGAAACAGAAAAGTTCTAACAACTTTCTTTAGGAAAGGGAACAAAACACTTAAATTTTAGTCTTTTGGTTAACTCAGTTTAAATTGCTAGTTGAAAGAGCATGCTAATTCTTAGACTAAACAAGGAATCATGTTTTTGAGATTTTTATATATGCATGTAACTTCTGCCAAGTGCGACTTTCCAGGCCTGAATGTAAAGAGTGACTTTTTTTTTTTTTTTTTTTTTTGCAGAAATGTTCTAGGATTTCATCAGTTTTGTGAAGGGTTTCTCATTCTTTGACATTTAAATCATTTATTTTTAAAATAAAAGCATTTATTCTGAAACACTTTATAGAAGGGTCACAAGTACAGTACAAATAACTTTTTTCCTGACCCATTTGAGAATAAGTTGCCAACCTGATGCCCCATCGTCCTTAATTAGTATGCATTTCCTATAAACGAGGACATTGCCTTACATGACCACAGTGTAGCCATCAAAATCAGGAAGTTAATGTTGTGGCGTTACTGCCACAAAATCCTCAGGCTCCATTCAGGTTTTCACAACAGTCTGAATGTCCTTTCTAGCAGAAGGACCAGCTGAGAATCATGAGTTGCATTTAATTGTCATGTCTCTTTAGCCTCCATCTGTCTGGAACATTTTGTTGGTCTTTTCATGATTTTTATGACCTTGACACACTGAAAGATTACAGGCCAGTTGTTTTGCAGAATATTTCTTGATTTGAGTTTGTCTCTTTCCCCCTGATTAGATTCAGATCTACATCTTTGGCGGGAACGGCATGGAAGTGATGCTGTTGTCTACCCATTGCATCTTATTAAATGGGGTACATTTTGATTTGTCCTGTTACTGAGGATATTCACTTCCATCACTTAATGTAATAACTTCCAGGCCTCTCTACTGTAAAGTTAACCTTTTTACTTTGTGATCCATATTTTGTGTGGAGGTGCTCTGAAGCTCTCTTGATATCCTGTTCTTCACCAACATTCTGTATCTATGAAACTTTTAATTTTGAAATAATTATAGATGCACAGGAAGTTACAAAGATAGTACAGAGAAGTCCCATGTACCCTTAACTTGGTTTCTTTCCCTCAATGACTGCATCTCCTGAAACTATAGTACAATATCAAAACAAAATCGATATTGGTACTATGTGTGTCTAGTTCCCTGTCATTTTATCACAAGTGTAGATTTGTGGAATCACCACTACTGTTAAGATCTAGCACGGTTCCACCCCCATAAAGCTCTCCTGCCTGCTATCATCCACTGCCCCCACATCTCCACTTTCTCTACCCACTGACCACCAGTAATCTGTTCTCCATGTCTCTGTCATTTGGGGAGTGTTCTATACTATATGGAATCATTCAGTGTGTATTCTTTAAAGTTTGGTCTTTTTACTTAGCACAGTGCCCTTTAGATCATCCCAGTCATTGTATTAAAAGTCTATTCACACCCCTCCCCCTTCATTGCTGAGTATTAGTCCATGGGATGGATGTGCCACAGTTTAACCATTGACTTATTGTAGAACCTTTTGGTTATTTCTATATTCATTTTAATGGTTTTCTATTTAATTCAGTAATTATTATATCATCATAATATCCTAGTATTTCATTATTTATTTTGTTATTCAAATTTTCCTCGTTGTGGCCAGTGAAAGCCCCATCAAGTGGGCTAACTTTCCGCTTGACCTGTCACTATCATTCTTTGATCATTTCCTTTCTGGCAGAAGATGTTCTGAGCTCAAGCATCATGTCCTTTCGCACCCCTAGCCCTGGAATGAGTCTTTCATCAAGGACACCCTGTGTGTAACTCATTTCTCCTCTCTGTGCTGTCTCCCCCATGCCTGGCTCTTCTCTTCACCCCTTTTGGGCTTTAGCACCTGTATTAGTTTGCTAGGGCTGCTGTAACAAAATATACAGAGTAAGTGGTTTAAACAATGTAAATTTATTTCTCGCAGTTCTGGAGGTTGGAAGTCGAAGATCAAGGTGTTGGCAAGTTTGATTTCTTCTGAGGCCTCTCTTCTTGGCTCGCAAACGGTCTTTCCTCTGCATGTGTGTGCCCCAATTTTCTCTTATAAGGACACCACTCATATTGAACTGGTGCCCACCCTCCATTTTAACTTAATCACCCCTTTTAAGGCCCTATGTCCAAATACAGTCACATTCTGAGGTAGGGGGTTAGGACTTCAACATATGGATTTTGAAGGGACATTATTCAGCCCATAACAACACCATGACTAGCTGCCCCTCCGTAAGAACCTTCTCCTTGGCTCTCACATTCCACTCAGGCCATCCCTCACCCCACACATGGGTGTCTCCTCATCCTGCTTGGACTCTGGGTCACCATGTGAGGTCACCTGCACATATTCATGCCTGTCTGATTTGGCATGGGCTGCTTCTCCCCATGCTATGCTGCCCTCTGCCTGGGCACCATCCTTGCCTGGCTTGGGTCTGGCTCCCCTTACCACACTGCCCTTCCAAGACCCCTCTCCTGCTGATTGGACTTCATCACTTTGCACTGAGCCTCCCCACTGTGTGGCCATTCCCCTCATCTGCTTGGTCTCTGACGTCCTGTATTAGGCCACCTCTATGTGTGGATGCCATCCTCACCCTGCTGGGTCTCCAATAGCTCACTCAAGGCCACCATGTCCCTCCCCCCATCTCACTGTGAGCTAACAGCATTAGGACTGAATTGTTCAGGATGGGAAGGGGGAAGTGATTTTTTTCTCTTTTAAGTGCCTACTGTGTGACTATCTTTCTGACTAGTTTTTTTCCTGGCTAATAGGTTTAACTCTGAGATCCTAATTTGCATGTGGCTTGAGCAATTATTCAACATCACTTTTACTAACTTTATAAACGCTTTCATTTTATAATCAGGAACCAATATGAAGTGAGAGGGACCAGGGAAACAAAGCTCAGCCTGACCTTTATTTGCCAAACACTTCTCATAAGGGGTCAGTGTAGTTTACATGAAGGAGTGAGTATATAGGGTTTCAGGATCCTGGCCAGACACCCTAACCAGAAACCTGGGGATAGTCCAATGATGTGACTCATTGGACTGAAATGCTTATGTACAGAGGGGCTTAGGATTTGGGACGCAGGCCTCCTCCAGCTTCAGTTTGCAGGAATGGCACCCTTCTTCCTGCCCTTGGAGAGGATCTGAGGAGTGGAATCCTGGTGCTGGCAGAGATGGGCATTTTTGGGGATTTGAGGATGGGGTCAGAACAGCCTGTGCAAGATCAACAACATTCCTGAGAGGCAAAAATCCCAAATGAAGTACATAAGAATCTGCTGATGGCAGGCATGGAGATTAACTTCTCGGGCCAGAGCAGGTTCACTTGGGGACTGAATCAGCAAGTATGTGTGCGAATGGAGAGGGCCCTGAGCCATGTGAAGCTGCAGCATCTGGCCTTGGTAGGAGTAGGGATCAATGTCAGGATCCTGGCAAGGCTCATTTAGGATTGGATTTTCAAGTGTAGGATTTTGCTGTTTTGGGATTGAGCATTGCTGGGTGGCAAGATGTTTACTGACCCACCATTGCTTATTTCTTTTGTTTGACACCTGTGTTTATGGTTTGAGCATTTCCTATCACGCAAGGCTCTGAGTTTTGTTCACAGTTGCCTATGATCCTGCAGAGGCTGTGTCCCTGGACAAAGGCCATCCTCTGTGTTGGAGTGAGATGCCAATTGTGCTGGGGTCAGAGGGACTCTGGAAAGGAATATGTGGATGAACATAAGTGCCTGGTCTGGGGCCTGGGTGTTCTGCCATCACACACTTCTAAAATTTTGGCCTGGTGTGGGAGTATTCCTTGGAAGAGTTTCTGAGAGGAAGAAGACTATGCGGATGGTAGATTTCCACTACTCCCTCTGCAGATTGTGGTAATCCGTGTGTGGAAATTAATCACTGGGAGCATTTCTTCTAATAGCATTTTAAGCTCTGAAATGGAATGATCTAACTAGCTGGGATGAATTCATTAGCACCTTGGGAAGGCCTTGAAGCAACTATCTCCTGTCTTCCCTCTCACATTTCTGCCAGGAACTGGCTCTATGTGATAGCAAAAATTCTACCACAGTATGGTGGTCTAGGCTTTTCCCTGGGAACCACATATGTCTGCCCTGGTGTTCACTGAGGCCTAGGGGGTATATTCTGATGAACGTAGCAGCAGAATATTTTAGAAACTTGCACTTCCTTTTGATGTGGTGGGTGCTCGCTGGGTTGTCGGCCCCCAGACACCTTGTTGTACCACCAGTTTGGGTGTTAAACTTTGCAGCCCTGGACCAAGAGTGCTGGGACTCTGAGTGTGGAGGCTGCTCTAGTGGTTGTGTTGGCTCAGGATGTGACTGTGTCTTCTAAATTCTGGGGGCTGAGGGATTGTTGCTGTGATGATATAGATGTTGGTTTTTTTCCCTGGAGCTTTGGAAAGGTGAGGTCTGGAGCATACAATCAGGATTCATCTAACCTCAGAGTGATGCCACCTCCAGTGGAGGGTTCCCCTGGATGCAGCTACTCAGGAAGAGATCCAAGCAGCACCCAAGGGAAACTCTTGAGTCCCAGTCTGACCAAGATGAGAAGAAAATGTTAGAGGAAAGGTGAATTTCTTCATGAAAATAAGACAGGGAGATTTCTTTTGTTGGAACTCTCAATCTTCTGTCCCCACGGAAAAATCAAACAAAAAGTGGGTTTTGTGAATGTGTGTGAGGTTTGGTATGTTTGACAATATGTCTACCTGGTGAGCTGAACATAATTTGAGAAAGCCAATAATTTTTATTTCTCTCATATGATGGGCTTGGTAGTTAAATTAGTTGAAGTAAGGGGTGCCTGGGTGCTCTGTCAGTTAAGTGTCTGACTTCAGCTCAGGTCATTATCTCGCAGTTCATGGGTTCGAGCCCCATGTTAGGCTCTGTGCTGACAGCTCTGATCCCAGAACCTGCCTCAGATTCTGTGTCTCCTCTCTCTCTACCCCTCCCCTGTTCATGCTCCGTCTCTCAAAAATAAATAAATGCTAAAAAAATTTAAATTAATTGAAATAAATCTTGATTTATTCTAGTGGACTTCTGGAGGGAATTTATAGGAGTTTTATAAAAGACCCAAACTCGTTGGTCCCACATGGATAGAGAGGAGGGTTGTAAGAATTGAGTGGAAAGGTCTCTCAAAGTTAGCGGCAGGATTCCTCTGATGTGCTGCTGACCTCCCTTAAGACAGACTGCTCTTTGGGTTAGCAGGAAGCCATCAAGTACTAGGACCACATAAGCCTGCCCCTCAGGGAGGTCAGTGTGTCCTCCTGCCCTTTCCCGTCTCCCCTTTTTCTAACCTCTGAGTTATCCAGAATGGGTTAGCAATGAAATGGACCCCAAAGACATCATTTTAAAGGCAGATCTTCTAGTGGGAGGGTAAAGGAACCATAAATATAGCTTGATTATTTTGGGGGGAACTCTTCTGGTCCTCTTTGGATCACTCCTTTTTTGGAAGACTTTCCTCCCAGGAATGTGTCCTTCCAGCAATGCTAGTGTGGAAGATGGGCGTGGGGCACCTGCCTCAGTGCTCTGAGGTGAGAAGAACCTAGGAGCAGAGTTTCCCTGCTTCATGCAATTTGGACCAGGCCCCCAAGGGAAGAGAAAGACCATGTGGGGCTTGGTGGCCAAAACCCTGCTCATTATAAAGGAGCTTTATTTGCTGGAAGATCATCTGTACAACTCTATGAGGTGGCAGGGCTGTGGTGACCATGCTGCGTTCTGATCTCTGGGTCCTGGCTGGATTTGCACACATCAAAGCAGGACTGACAATTGTGAGCACAATTTATATGGGAAGAAATATAACTTTACTTTCTACACTGTATTCTACTTGTTTTTGAGAACCTAGTAAAGACCTTATGACTCAGATGGTGGGAAGATTCTCTTAGCCCATTAAGGTCTATCTTCTTTGAGTAAATACTGTTACCAGTTTAATGTTCAGAATCCCTGTGGGACTCTTTGCCCCGTCTCCCCTAGGAGATCCTCTTGTCCTCCTTTGGGTACAGCAAGGAGTGTGTGTGCTATGGCTGGAGGCTGGAAGGAGAATGCTCATGTGTATTTCCCCAGCTAATCCTTAGGCCCCCAGTCTTGTTGAGCTGACATCTGTGGATGTCCATGG
Source organism: Prionailurus viverrinus (assembly GCF_022837055.1). Taxonomy (NCBI): domain Eukaryota; kingdom Metazoa; phylum Chordata; class Mammalia; order Carnivora; family Felidae; genus Prionailurus; species Prionailurus viverrinus. Next base: position 88,148,818 of record NC_062563.1, on the reverse strand, counting down.
CCCCACTATGGCTTCTCTTCTCTAGGCCAGGCTCACTGGGCTGCCTGCCTTCAGAACCCAGGCATCTTCTTGTCTCCCTGGCTTTCCCACTCCTAGATGGGCTATGTAGCTTCCCTCAGGCACATACTTATAAATTCCTTCAGCCATGTGGTCACTAAACTGTGAGAGGCTACATTCTGAGAAGTGGGTACAAATCCTGGCTTTCCTCAGATTCTTTTTTATCTTTCTTGGGTTCTGTTCCCTTATGTAACTCTTCCCCAGGAAGGTGTGGTACAGGGGCCCTTCCCAGGGATTAGTAATCAGGCAGCTTCTACAGACAAGTTCCATCCCCTCCAAATAACTACTTCCTGCTATTTCAACTTTCATTTCCATTTTTGGTTGTAGGAAATCTTCTCCCACATCATGTCTTGCCTCCTCCCTGCTTTGTGACCACCGGAGCTGCCATCTGAGCTCTGGCCCACCAGAACCCACATGTTTATTATTCTCCCTTTCAACAAAGTCAGCTTCTTTCAAATGAGAACCTTGCTTTTCAGACTGTTGTTGCTGGGAACTGAAATATGAAGCTAAATGTGGACTTCTGGTTGGTATCTATCTACCTCAGTCCCTGGCTCCTCCCCCAAGTCTTGGCTCAGTGGGTGGAGGGAAGGTTACATTGGATAATATGTCAAACCATGCAGCTATACAACCAACAACAGGAGCACGCCTGCCTTATCAGAGGGGCTGAGCAGCAAGCTGGGTTTGTCCCTCAGACCACCCTCTTCCTAGACCTTCAACTGCTTAGATGAGGCCAACAGGCATTTTTTTTTTTAATTAACTGTGAGAATAAGGCAATATTGATAATCTTTAGCAAGTTTTCATATTCTGATACTTAAATACTACATTCCTGGAATTTTCTAGTTAACACTTAAATCCAAACTAAGACAATGATCTATAATACACTAGACTGTAGGCTATTGGAATAAATTATCTTTTAACTCTGGGTAAACCTAGCAATACATGAACTTATCTCTTAGGTTTAACACATTATAAGTATGTGAAAAGTTTAAAAAAAATTAAATGAAACTTTTAAAGCTAAATTTGAACTCAAAAAGTTAGCTTAATGTATAGTGGAAAGACTTGATTAAGAACAGAAAAATTATTGATACTTTGTGCTGGACACTATTCCTGGTGGTGTATACATAATAACATTGTAATTTTCATGACCACCTTGTGATGTATAATTATATCCATTTTACATGTCAGGAAACTAGAAAACAGAAGGAACTTGACCAATATCCAGTGGGTCAGTGAAGGATGGAATCAGAGCATATGTGTAATAGTGTTAAACTCTTTACTGCCTTTTGTTCTAAAAAACACTGACCCTTGAAATATAAATGAGAGTGGGCTAGGAAATAGGTAAATGTGTTTTTTATAACCTGAATTAAAGCATGTGACTGTAGTACTTTATTTTCCACAGTGAAAGATTGGAGTGGCTTTATTTTTAGTCATGGGTTTGGCTTTTTCTTCAGGTTGAGATTTCAGAATATTAAGACCCAAAGTAATCTTACCATCTTACTAAAACCATGGATGGAAATATACTAAAATGCTTCCAAATTTTTTTCTTACACAACTGAATTAAGAAATTATCACAGGGTATATAACACTGTGTTGTATTTCTTCTTATTCTACCATTGACATGTTTGAGGTTACTGTGTAGTCTTTATCACAAGTTTTAATGATCAATTGAATGGAAGGGTTTTCTAATTGGGGATCATTTAAGTTTTCAGTTTTTTGTTCTAATCAACATGGCAAATAGCCTGATGTATTTACCTCTTTCTATATTAAAAAAATTTTTTTATTTATTTTTAGGATAGATTCCTAGAAGTGGAAGTCCTGAGTCACAGGTAGGTACAATCTAGGACTTGCATGAGGCCAACTTATAATACCATCAGTTCTGAGTGCCGAGTTCACCATATCCTTGCTAACAGTGGGATCTATTAAAATGATAGAATTTTAATAGATAAAAAAATGATATCTTTAAACTTAAACATTTTTGATTACTAATGAAAAAATTTATATAGTTCTTTTGGGAACTATCTGTTATTATCATTTAGCCATTTATAAGGGACTTTCTTCTCTGTTTCAGGCTCCCCCAAGTATGAAAAGTGAAAAGTGCCAGCCCAGGGCTACCTTCTAGAGACAAATAAATGCAGTCTTGAAAGTCTTGAAGTCTCTTAAAAATTGTGATAATTCAAAGCTTTACAATTACCCTTTAAATGGCCTTGCTTGTCACACATCTACTCAATTCTTTTTCCTTAATTTCATGCTTAGAAGAAATAGGCTTCAGGGTCTTCAGCCTTCATGCTTATCCCCCAGCTCCTCTGAGGTTTCCATCCTTAACCTTTCAGGACCCATAGCTATTATCTTTCATTCTATCTATTTTCATCACTTGAGGAATAAGTGCCTATTACCCTTCTTGGGGAGATTAACTTTAATAGGAATATAAACTTAAGCTAGAAAAGTAAGGAGTGGTAAGCCTTGGCCATTGGCAGTGAGAATTTTCAAGGCTGTCTAAATACCCAGCTAAATCCATAATACACCTTATGCAAGTTAGACACCCAAGCACCTTGGCCACAGAGACCGTCTTCATCTCTGTAACAACTGCTCACAAAGACCTAGCACTTGTTATATGCTGTATCTGTTCCCATACTTTCCATATGTTCCCTTGTTCTTATAACAGTCCTATAAGATAGGCATGATTATCCCTGTTTTACAGGTGGATAAACCAAGGCACAGAAAGTATATAGTCTGCTTGGGCTGCCATAATATAATCCTGTACTGGGTGGCTTAAACAACAGAAATTTCTCACAGTTTTGGAGGCTGAGAAGTCCAAGATCAAGGCTGAACAGTTTTGGTTTCTAATGAGGTTGCTTTTCCTGGTTTGCAGATTTCTCTCTCTGGCCTCGCATGGTGGGGGCAGAGAGAGAGCAAGCAGTGTGTGTGCAGTCAGCAAACTCTTGTCTCTCTTCCTCTTATAAGGACACCAATCCTATTGGATTAAGGGCCCAACCTTATGACCTCATTTAACCCTAACAACCACCTAAAATCCCTGGCTCTTAGTCACACTAGGGGTTAGGGCTTTAATATAGGAATTTTGCAGGGCACAATTCAGTCGATGGTTTTTGGTGCCTGACTCCAAAACTTCATACCCTTAACACATGCAAAATACATGCATTCCATCTCAACATCCCCAAAAGTCTTGTTCCAGCATCAGTTCTAAATTCTGAAGTCCAAAGTCTCATCTAAATGTCCTCTAAATCATGTATGGTTGAGACTTGAGATATGATTCATCTTGAGGTGAAATTCTTCCCTAGCTGTGAACCTGTGAAACCAGACAAGTTATGTGCTTCCAAAGTATAATGGTGAGCAGGCCTAGGGCAGACATTCCCATTCCAAAGGGAAGAAATTGGAAAGAAGAAAGGAGTGATGGGTCCCAAGCAAGCTCCAAACCTAGCAAGACAATTCCATTATATCTTAAGCCGTCATAATAATCCTCATTGGCAGTGTCCCACCTTCCAGGTCCACTGTGGTGGAAGCCTCACCCCACACAGCTCTGCAGTGGCCCTGCCCCCTGAAGCCAGGAGGAAACAAACTTGGCCCCTGGGCCTGTGGTTAGAATGGCAGTGCTGATGATCTCTGAATCACGTTGGAGGTCATTCTCTCCTTTCCTGGAATAACAGTGTACTTTTGCAACCAAATAGTTTTGTGGTCTCCTCCAGTAGAATTCAAGAAGTTTAATAGCCTTCCTTCATTCTGTCCTGCTTTTTCTGTTCCCTTTAGTTCAAAATGGCACTGTCTTTGCTGGAAAAACCCATCTCTATTCCTGGCCTCTGCTGAGATGGCCGATTAGGTCCATGAGTTACACCCATGACCTCTTTATCAAATGGTTATTCAGCCACACCCTTCATACTCCCTTCAGAACAAGCTTTGTCATGTTTTGCAATGTAGATGGGCTGAGAATTTTCCCAGTCTTCAAGCTCTGGCTCCTTTGTGTTTAAAGAGTCTTCCTTTAATTCATCTCTCCTCTTGCATTTTGCTAGAAATAGTAAGAAGGACGCTAGTTGCACTTTCACTATTTTGCTTAGAAATCTCCTCCATTAAATATCTAATTTCATCACTTGTAAGTTCTACCCTATATGAAACACTAGGGAACAATTCAGCCAAGCTCTCTGCCACTTTATAATAAGGACTGCCTTTCCTCTGGAGTCGGGGCCTCTCTACCTCACCCTGATGACTCTTCCCTCTATGACCATGGTTTAGCTGTGTCTTTCTAGTCTGTAATAAGACTGTAAAACTTACTAAGGCTTGGTGTCCTATTTTGTCTGCATGACAACCCTGGATGGTAGGAGACCATTAGTTTTCTAGGGCCACCATAACAAAGTAGCCTGGCCTGGGTGACTTGAGCAACAGAAGTTTGTGTGAGATCAAGAAATCAAGGTGTCAGCAGTGTTGGTTTTCCTTTCTCCTTGGCTGTTGGTGGTTGACTTCTTCCTGTATCTTCACATGGTCTTCCCTCTATGGCAGCCTGTGTCAACATTTCCTCTTATAAAGACACCTGTCCTAGATTAGAGGACACCTAATTTTTTCATTTTTAATTATCTTATTAATTTACCTCATTATCTCTTTGAAGACCCCCATCTCCAAACATAGTCACATTCTGTGGTTCTGGAGGTTAGAACTTCAATGTAGGGATTGGTGGTAGAGGGCAGGTAGAGGAGCACAGTTCATCCCTTACCAGAGGGCAAGGGCTGTTACCCTTACTTTACAGCCAGGAAGTGAGACCTGGGGTCAGTCCTTTCTGAGTCCACCCAGTCACTGGAACTGAGACGAGCCCCAGGCCCTGGACTCCTAGTTCAGTTCTCTTTCCACAGCACACCTCAGCCATAGGGTTGGGCACACTTTTGCTTGTTGGGAGAGGGGCATCTTCAGGAGACCTAGACTTAGAATTTATCATTGGTCTTACTTTGAAAGCACTGTCATTCTCCAACCCCCCCTCCTGTCTTAAATTTGATTTCCCTAAAAGTAGGCCATGATTTATATTTTATTTGGGACACAAGGCCAGGAACCACTAATAGAGGAGTGGGAAAGTAATACAAGGAAGAAAAGCCAGACTATGAAACATGCATGACTGAGGAGGATACTACTGGGGGCCTCTGGGGCTCAGTCCTGCTGAGGCACTCTGGGAAACTGTGTACAGCATGCCTCAGTGGTGTCTTCCTAACACCCAGGAATGAGGGAGGTGGGCTATTCATAGATTCCCGATGGTCGTTGGTTGAAAACTGATCCCCTGGGGTGTCAATTCCTCCAGAACCTCTGGCATGCCCTGGGGAAGGCAACTGATAAGTATGCTTTGGCCTGGAGGGTGCTAAGGCACTGTATTGGTTATCTAAAGCTGTGTAACAAATTACCACGAACATAGAACTTAACACATTCATTATCTCACCATTTCAGTGGGTCAGGAGTCACACCTGGGAATGGCTTAGCTGGGTCCTCTGCTTTAAGCTTACTCTCAAGGCAGAAATCAAGGTATCAGTCTGGGCTGGGGTCTCAGCTGAAGGCTTGGCTGGGGAAGGATCTGCTTCCAAGCTTACATGGTTGTTGGCAGAGTTCATTTCCTCTAGGACTTTTGGACTGATGACCTCAGTTTCTAGCTGGCTGTTGGTCAGGTGTCACCCTAAGTTCCTTGCCATGTAAGTCGTCCTAGCATTGCTATTTGATTGATCAAAGCATGCAAACCAAGAAGGTGCTCGAGAAAGTCAGCAAGTTGAAGAATCTTATGTGATGCAATCACAGAAGTGGCATCCCATTCCCTTTGCTGTATTCCATTGGTTAGGAGCAAGTCACAGGTCCTGCCAGCACCTAAGGGGAGGGGATTACCCCAGGACACGAATATCAGGAGGTGGAAACACTGTGGGTGTCTGATATACTGCCATCTGCTCTCTCTATAAGTTATTGCTGGCCAGAAACATTTTTTGTCAAGAGACCTGGGGATTAGAAATAATTTTACTGCAAAAAAATTTTTTATTGCAAACCAGTCAGAAAATCTAATTTTAACCTGGCTATTGGAGGCTAGCCAAATGTGATTTTTTCTGGGTCTGACATGGTGTCTTCTATGTCCCTAGTTAAGGGCTAGGTAGCTTGAGCTTTTTGTGGTGTGGACTCTGAATTCTAGCGATCTTCCCAGGATAGCCTATATAGACAACTTTTGAAAATCCTTTTTTCAAGTCCCTTTGTTGGATTTCAAAGTGAATTTGGAATTGAGCAAGAACTTCAGGAACTTCAACTAAAATTCCATATAGGCTATCAATATGGAAATTTATATGTTGAAGTCTTGCTTCCTATCTGATATTGGAACAATTCCTAAAGCCACAGGATGGTGCTAATCTTTCCAGCACTTGTCACATTCAGGTGGCATCTAAGAGAAGCTGGAGGATTTATTTTTTTTTAAGACTGAGGAGTAGAAGAACAGAATCACTTTTTTGGGAAAAGAATGTATATCAGCCTATCAACTTTATCAGTGACTTGTACTAGTTCTAGTTCTGCTTTTTATTATTTTAATTTTTAGAGAGCATGAGTCGGGGAGAGGGGCGGAGGGGTAGAGAGGCAGCGGTGGGTGCGGGCATGGGAATCTTAAGCAGGCTCCACACTCAGCATGGAGCCAGATGCAGGGCTCAATCCCATGACCCTGGGATCATGACCTAAGTTGAAATCAAGAGTTGGATGCTCAACTGACTGAGCCATGAAGGTGTGCCAGTTCTACTTTTTAAAGTTAATTTTTTTGTCCCCTCCAAGAAGCCATGTGCAGGGTAGTGGTTAGGGCTCATAAGCTCTGGAGCCATATTGCTTGAGTTTGAATCCTGGCTCAGCCATCCACTAGCTGTGTGACCTCGAGCAAGTTACCTAACCTCTCTGTGCCTCAATCTTTTCAACTGTAAAATAGGAGTAATAATAGTACTGACCTTATGGAGTTCTTGTGAGGATTAAATGAATAAAAATGCATGTAAAGCCCTCAGAGCAGTGGCAGGAGCCAACAAGAGTTTGCAATTTAGTGTAGTTTAGTTTGAGAAAGCTAAATAATATATCATGAAGTGATATATTTGAGTGATGGAGATGACTTAAGGGGATTTATGAAGCCTGTTATTTCTGGACTAAAAAATTCTCTATTCTTTTTGAGTTCTATTTCAGAAAAGGGCCCACCATACCTATGATTTCAGGGCTCTGGAAAAGATGTTCCTGATTCCCTAGATATCATCACTCAGTACCAAATATCACTTACAAAATACATCTAAAATTAAATATATTGCATAGCCACTTGAAGTGTCTCAATAAACACATCACTTCCTGGTTCTGGCCAGACAGACCTTGGGTCCCATTAGCTGAATTGCTTGTAATTCTAGCAGGTTTTGACAGGTGAATGGGGAGAGGGCTTGTGGACTCAATTCTGAAAGTGAAGGGGGAATGAATGAGAAAGAGGGGATTGAGACTTGGGGGGGGGGGGTTGGAAGGGTTGGAAGAGCTACAGCAGAAAGACACAGTTTAGTGTCTCAGAATATTTTTCAGTTCTGGGGTTGTTGTGGGCATTTTCTCTTCTACATCACTAGTAACTCACATAGAGTGGCATTTTTTAAATGTTAGTGTACGAAGGAATTACTAGGGATGCTTATTAAAAATATGGATTCCTAGGCCTACCTCCAGAGATTCTGATTCTGTAGCAGCACTGTGGCGGGGTCTGTGGTTTTTATGGGAGTGTCTTAAGGCCATGGTGCCCTGGAACCTACAGGGAGCAAAGGGGCCATGAACTGGTTGGGGGAAATGACCAGGGGGCTTTTCTGGAAACCATACTTGCCCTGCATTCACATTTTTAAAAACAGAGTAAATGCTGATTGGGGGAGCTGGTGAGATTATGCGGGTCTAAAGTCCCAAGCAACCACTTGATATGCCTACTCTGAGGGCATATTGAGAAACACTGTCAGAAAGTAGAAGTGGGAGATGTCTTAGGTACACTGTCATTTTACAGAGTAAATGCCCAGAAAGGTTAAGTGACTTCATCAAGGTCACACAGCTAGTTATTGGCAGGTCTGAAACTGTAACCAAGTATTCTGTTCTCCATCCCCTTCCCCATTCACCATTCACTAAACACCTGTTCCCTCTGGAATGAGGAGAGGGGGTGAGAGGAGGAAGTAATGAGAATTGGAAGGAGCTGGGCTCACAGTTCCACAGAGTAGCACAACAAAAATTTTGCTCTAGTTGAAAATGGAGCTGGCAGAGGGATAATTTTGGCTCAGAATTCAAATGGTCAACAATTGCTATTAAAATCGCTAATAGTTAATTTTCTAAAGGCAGATGTCCTTCCCAGACAATAAACATTCCAGCTGCAAGACTTTTTTCTTCTATTAATCCCAGGGAGGATACATCCTTTAAGGGAGCTCACGTTTCAGATTTTCTTCCTAGCTCTTGGCTTTTGCGGGCAGTTGGTGGTGCCGGAGTGGACGTGAGCAGAGGCCAGGCGGCGGGACTGCGGCAGCGCGGGCGGCGCGCGCTGAGGGTGGGGGCACTGCAGCACCGCGGCCCTGGGGCAGACGGGCAGTGGCCCGCTAGAGGGGGCGCTGTGGGCGCCGCCAAGCGTCCTTTTGTCAGCGCACTCGGCCAGGAGAGCTCTCATTTCCTCCCAGCCTCGTGCGGGAAATGGATTTAATTCTGACGGCAGGGCTGTAAGGGACGAGCGGGAACGAAAGCCTTTTGTCAAGGAGTAGCAGCCTCTGTCGTCTGTAATTACCACTGACGCGGAGAAGCTGCATTGCTGGTGGAATTCCAGGCAGCTCTGACAAGTGTGGGGCTGCAGGATGGGAAGAAAACATTGCTCTGCAGATTAGCTGGGTGCATTAAGCAGACACTCAAAAGACAACAACAACAACAACAAAGCAAAACAACAGCCCACAGTGGAAGACCAGGAATGGATAAGATGCCGTGTAGGAGGTAAGCCCGTCTTGGCAATGGGTATCATGGCTTTTGCCTTGGTTTTGTTTCTTTTAATGGAATTTGAGACCCCTACAGCATCCCTCCACCGTGAGAGAGCTGGTTGGTCCAGATTGGTGAGCGTCTGCTAGTGTGGGTGTCTGCGATTCACCCTTCCCGGCGGCTGTGTGTTTCATGCCTAAAGGTTTCTGTTGACGATGTAACGTTGGAGGTTGTTTGGAAAGCGGGGCTAACTGGCGTTGGCCTCTGCATGAGGATGGTTGGATGCCCTCGCTCCGAGCGCCACGCCTGACAGGTGGGGCTTTCTTCTGGGGTCCGGGCTGGCGGGTGGCAAGCGTTGTTGCCTCGCGGGGGCCGCCCCTCCCTTCCCTTCCTGCTCAGCCGACGCCCTCCCGGGGAGCCGTGCGGGGTGCTCGGCGGGCTGGGCGCGTTCCCCCGGGCGTAGCTAAGGCTCGAGGCGGGGCATTGTGCCGCAGCTGCGGGGCCAGCAGGCGCGGTGTCGGTGTCGGCAGCCGCCTGCATTTGGAGCAGGGGAGCTGGCACGTGAGTGGGCCCCATTGGACTTGGATTTTTGTGCGACTCCACCACTTTGGAGGGATAAAAAGCCACTGCCCCCAAGAGGTCTTGCCAGTCTGTTCCTCCTCTCTTAGCTTCCATCTTCCCTCCCCTCTCTTTTTTCTGCCTGCCTTCTCCTCCCGCCTCCGGGTTGGAGGCCACCCTGGCTCGGGGAGATGGGGGTGGAGTGGGGAGGATGGGGAGCGTCTGCCAGTTTTGAAATCGCGACCACTGAGCTACCAGGTGTTGGGGGGTGGGGCGGGGCATACTGCTTTAGGATGCCGATCAGGCGCTCTGTCTAGCCTATTGTCTTGCTTTTTCTCCCCCTTCCTTTTCTTCTGTAATCTCCACCCCTTGCCAAAGAGAAAGAGAAAGACAGAAAGCCCCAGGAGAGAGAGAGAGGGAGACAGAAGGGAAGGGGGGGGGGGGGAAGCCCCAGCCCACACCCTATCAAATTCTTTTAAAAATTGTTATGTATCTGTGACACATGATTATTACCCATCTGTTTCTTTACACCCACTCTTCCCTCTTGCTGTTTGTCGTCTAAGGTTCAACTGACTCAAATGAGCCTTATAAATAATAGAAATCAAGGCTCAGTTTGTTAAATGGACATCTTGTGCTTCCTGACTAAGCCCCAAGGAGGGGTTGGTCTGATGCCCTGATGGGAGGAAGTGATTGGAGAGGGCAGACCCACCTCCTTTCACGCCTAGTGTGTGGGTCTAGTTGAGGTACATGGGATGCATGTTTAACTTGTGCAGCAAGGGGTGTCTTTGTTAAATGGATTTAAACATTGGATTTCATTTTTGAGAAATGAAAAATGGTCCACATATGAAGTGAAAGTACTTTAAAAGAGTGAGAGCAGAGCAGAAACTGAAGTTTCAGACTTGCAAGTCACTCCAGCCACAAGCCTATGAATAGCACATGCTGCAGACTTTACAAAGGGGTTTAGACTGTTGGATATTTGGATTATAGCATTCTACCTTCATTCTGTAAGGTGATCAGACTTTTGTCAGTGCATATGGACCAAGATCATGCCCAGCCCTGCCTCCCTGTCTCTTCCTGCTGCTCATCTCCCCACCCCCAATAGCAAACCTTTTATTATTATAATTTCAATATATTTTGGAGAACCACTAGAGATAAATCATTCCTTGATCCCAAATCCATATATTTCTGTGGCAAGCCATTTATTCTTTCTTGTCCAATTGCCTAGCCTTATTAGAAATCTGCCTGTTACATTCAGAATATACAACACTGCCTGAAATGACGCACTACATGTTGTTTCTAGGCTTGGGTTGAATTTGCCTTAAATGTTAGTAAGGTGCTGGAATTAGCAAATTACAGCTATTCTTAAGAGCCTACAGGTGATCAAATAGGTTTGTTGGGAGAAAGTTTAGTGTTAAGGCTTTAAATATGTATATATATATAAAAGACTTCAATAAATATATTTATCACAAGGACTTTAAGACCATTTACAGGGCTTCATAAATCATAGCAAGGGAGACTAAATTAGAAGTAAATGAGAAAGAAAAAAACAAGACTAAGGGTAGAGGTATAAAATGGTATTAAGAATGAAGCTAATACAAAAATACAAGTGTGAGACCCTCTACACTTGCTAAGCGGGGAAATAAATCCAGCACTAAACTTTCGAGCATTTCATGGAAAAAGGGGACCTGACCAATCCATGGTTCATATGTTCTATCTATTCATTGATTCATTCACTCATTTGTTCACTTAACAAACACTCAGGACTTACTATGTACCAGGCTCTGTGCAAGGTGCAGGGACAGACATGGTCTCTGCTCTGACAGCAGTTACAGATGATTGCAAGGAACTGACATTCATTAGAAAACCTTGTATATATACGAATGTATAATTACAAATAGTGCTGAGAGCCGTGCAGAAAAAGCATGAAACAAAACGTCCCATATCTAGAACATGAAACACAGAAACTTAAGAGAAGCACAACAATTCTTGATTCTAAGAGCAGAAAGGAACTTTTTGCAAATATTACAGTGTTTGGAATGATGTCTTCAATCATGTCCTTGTCAGCCACAAGGAGGTTTTCATACCGCTGTTTTTATAGTGTTCCTTGGTGTGCGCTCATATTACTTCTTGGGGCTCTCAGACCCCTGGGGTTCTGAGAATATATACATTTTGAGGGATCTGTGTCTTTTCTAAAATTAGCAGTTTTACTTCAGTGATAATATTTTTGTAATGTTTATTATATATTTTAAGAGAGAGAGAGCATGAGCAGAGGAAGGCAGAGAGAGAGAGAGACACACACACAGAATCTGAAGCAGGCTTCAGGCTCTGAGCTGTCAGCACAGGGTCTGACATGGGGCTCGAACTCACGAACAATGAGATCATGAACTGAGCCAAAGTCGGACGCTTAACCGACTAAGCCACCCAGTTGCCTCTTCAGTGATAATCTTAACATAAAAATGTGTTCTGGATTATCTTGATGGCAACCCCAAAACCCATGGTGGGGCCTGTGTTTGCCTCTGCATCTTCCCATGTGAACCAGGGGCAGGCGTGGTAGCTCAGGTCATGAGGCAGCGAGGAGTTTAATTAGAGGCACATGGAGAGAAGGGTGAGCCCACACAGGGCACAGACTTGTCAAACTCAAAGGAACAACTCCTGGGATCAGTGCTATATTGGCAAGGAATGATGCTCTCATGCTGGTTCCGCCCTCATATGGACTGGGCTGTAGCCATTTATTAGCAGCAGGTGTTGTAGTGAAAACACAATGACAGAGTTGCTGTTGCTGATTTCAGCAATAATTGGGTTAGATCTGTATGCAATACAGATTCAGTGACCTGTGATAACTACCTTATGTCCAAAACAATGAGACAGGTAACTAGGCATAATGATTGGGTGGAGCCAGACTGACTTCTAATTCACTTTTCTACTTACTAGCTGTGAAACCTGGGCAAATAACTCAACCTCTCTGTTTCTCAGTTTCTTCTTTTGATAATATGGAGATAAAGATGTGGTATTGATTTCATAGTGATATCACAAGGATTAGGGCTATTATGTGTGAAAGACTGGTAAAGTCTTCAGTAAAGTTCAATAAGTGTTAGCAATTATTATTATCTTTATTAGTATGAAATGGCACCCACTTAGGTGGGTGGATTTTAGCAGAATTTTAAATTATGATACCTGATTATCTTAAAGTAGCAAACACATTTTTGAGGTTATCAATATTGTTTTGCACACATGCTTTAGGAGTTGTCTGCATTGGTATTGTTGAAGCCAGGATTCAGATAGTGGTAACATGTAGTAACTGGGCCTGAGACTAGATCTTTCTGTTAAGCCCCAAATGGTGTTTTAATCTTAGCAAAACAATATTATCTGTTGTATAAAGTTAATTTTATTAATTTGACATTTTAAAGTTTGATAATTACATGTGCTTGTAAATTGGCTTTGGTATTTTAGTTATATAACTAGCTATTAATGCCTAGGTGTTTAGAACTGGTCTTTATGTGTGCACATATTTAATAAAAGTGATGTAGGTCAACCCTGGGTCCATGGGAAATTTTTCTCTTCAAAAGAGATAATTGTTTAGTTTAAGCATTTTGCACTGTGTGCAAGGACACACCCAAGATTCTTGGAATAGAATTTTCACTCTCTAGGAGAGAGATTGCAGTCCTAATGTTTGACTCTATATACCTTGACTGCCATAGTTTTAGCCTGAAATAATTTTAAGACAGTAATACCAAAAACTGCCTCTGTTTTCAACAACAACAACAACAGCAAAGTCCCCCAAACTCAAAGAGCACCTATAGAATGGCAAGCTTCCAGCAAAGATTCACCCAGGCCTATCTTCCATGATAAACTACATGTGAGAGGTTTGCCAATGTTATTGAGTGAGGTGAAAAGAAAGTCTATTCTCTGTGCACTACAATGTTGGATTGTATAGATTAAAACAAGTTTATTGATTATATTCAAGTCTATTTTTATTTTTCTTTGTACCTAAGTGATCTGTCAAAGATTACAAGAAATATGTCAGTCTCCTACTATAATTGTGTTTTTGATAGATTTCCTTTTGATGTATACATATCATAGACATATGCATGTATATTGTATTATGTTACACACAGGTTATATTTAATGCAGTATTACTTAGGGCCCTGATGGCTTTCCTGGGATGGGGGACATTTAGTGCTAAAACAAGAACATGCCAAGCAAAGGAAGACAGATCTATTTTAGTTGTAGAGAAGAGGGAGATAACAAACAGTGGGCCCAGATTCTTCAAGGACTCTCCAGAAGATATGGCAGAGATGGTGCCAGCCAACGTCAACCAGCCCATGATTCAATAAGGGGCACTCCCCAGAAAAAGGAATGTTCTCTCAGCTGAATCCTAGAATAATACTCAGGCTCAAAGCACCAAACCTGAGTGGGCTATGGTGTGGTCTGGGAGAGCGTGGGGGTATTAAAAGACTCTAAGAACTTTATCAGCACCTTCCACTTTGGGTATCTGGCCCCCCCCCCAATCTTGATTTGTGCTGAGGGAGCCTCCAATAAAGTGGGGTTTTAACATAGCCAGCTTCAAGCCATATCAGTTCTAATCACCCCAACAGGTACAGCTGAAAATAAAGATAAATAAGTACATAAATAAATGTCATCTGGCCCAGCAGTAAATATCTCTAATGTACTTGGATGTCACCCCACAAGCAACCTGGGTAAGACCCAGAGGCTAGGGAATTTAGGATGTGGTTGCCAGAGAACAAATATCAGTGCTCCTTATGATATCTGGAATGGTCTTCCCTGAGCCAAGCCTTGAAGTGGATTTCAAGTGGCTACTTACCGAGCCAAGTAGCAAATGCCTCTGGCTTTTATGAGTGACAGCCCTAAGGATCATTTGACATCCTCTACCCCATGCACCCCCCCCCCCCCAACACATGCAGACAGCTGATTGAACCAGGTGTGGACCTGTGAGGACTTGGGATCTCAGAGCTGGTGGCCATATTAGGCCAAATAAGAGAGGGAGTCAGGGTGAGGAGGCCAAAAAAGAAAAAAAAAAAAAAAAAAAAAGAGAAGCCAAACCCAAAACAAAACAACAAACCAAAACAGACATGATGCAATGATAGTGATAGGTCATCCCCCTACTTCCCGCGCCAATTTAGAGAAGAAGCCACTTGGTTTTCCTGAGGTGGCCACAGCGATTCCAGTTCTAGTAGCTTCCATGAGGCCCAGCTAGATTTTGGTTCCTATGTTGATGAGGTTGCCTTCCATCTTGCCTGGGCTAGTTTGCTTGGGTTTGTGTTTTATCAGCCACACTGCTCCTGGGTAGAACTTTGGGTTACTCCAGAGCCTCCCATTTGTCTTCCCTACATCCAACTTGAACTCCATCAATCCACAGTGATCTTGCTGAAACAAAGCAAATCTCAACGTTACTTTCAGGATAAAGCCCAAACTCCTTGCTTAGATCTGCTTTACATCTTCTTCCTTCATACTCCACCTCCTAGGTAGGCTGACCAAGCATCTTTCTGGACATGCCGCTTCTCCACAGCTCCCCACCAGCTTCCACATCTTTCTCATCCTCTTTCCTCCACCTTACATGCCCCCCCCCCCACTTTGTAACTGGCAAGTTGCTTCTTTTAGAAAGCCAACCAAATAGACAAACTTCTAGCAAGCCTGATTAAGATAAAAACAATAATACTAGAAATGATATATGGAACAAAGCAGAGAAGATTTGAAATCATAACACTATGCATTATTATATCCTAACGTGAAAATCTTGATGAAGTGGACGTTTTCACAGAACATATGAGCCACCACTATTTCAGAAATCGAATGTCATGTTTCTGGATGGGAAGAGTTGATATTGCAAAGATGCCGTTTCTTCACAGATTCTGCCACATGGATGGCAGCCTTCCCAGTAACCAGAAGTGATGCAGATTTCTTCCTATTTTTCTATTCCTTTGATTATTTTCTGTGGAATTTTGAAAGGGTTACTTAACTGCATATACTCCATTGCAAATCATTGTATTGAAGGGAAGGTCAATATGTGTGCATTTGAATGTCATTTATAAACTGTTTTTCTCGAAGAGCAAGTGAAGTTATTTAACTTTGAAATGCAAAGGGACTTTATGAAGACAGAATTTCACTTAAAAAGGGACATGATTTTCAGCCCATATTTTATTATGAATTTCGTTATGTTTGCTTTCTTTACTCAGCATGGAGTCCATATAAGAATCTCTTGACTTTTGATTTTAAAAATTTATGGTGAAAAGATACTCGAAAAGTGAGGGCATGTACAGTTCTTTCTTCCTCTACTGTGTCAGATGGCAGAGCATCCATACTGATTATCTCAACAGTCCTTTATTTAGAATTTATTCGTCTTCCCTCTTAGCACCACATTTCTCTTAGATCTTTCCAACACCCTCATTTGTGTCCCAAATTAGCTACATCTGTTACCATAGTTATGCAGCTTAACCCATTCCATGCTTGTTCGTGCTGTGCTGTGCATGAGACTTCCTTTCTTGCGTTTCCGTAAGTCGTACTGTTAGTTTTCTTTCTTCTTCTCCTTCCCCCCGCCTT
Source organism: Prionailurus viverrinus (assembly GCF_022837055.1). Classification (NCBI taxonomy): domain Eukaryota; kingdom Metazoa; phylum Chordata; class Mammalia; order Carnivora; family Felidae; genus Prionailurus; species Prionailurus viverrinus. The sequence continues at coordinate 88,132,705 of NC_062563.1, read as the reverse complement.
TTAAACTGTTTTTAAGGCAATGCATATGCATAGTTAATAAATCAGACAGGACTGAAGGGCTTCTAAGAGAAAGCAACAATCCCTGCCCCACCCCAAATCCTTATCTACATACCGGCAAACTGCTTTTAGCTGTGTTTCCCATTCTGCTGTAGTTCCCTCTGTATCTCAAAATAATATACATACACTGCTGTTTCTGAATTTATCAATTTCAATCATCATCTAGTGATCTTCTGCCATGAAAGTCAAGGATGTAATTTATTTACATCATGCCTACATCTCCTCACTGTCTTTCTCTCGTCATCCCTGCTGCTCCAGACAATGCATTTATTAAAATCTGATTTTTCATTCCATGGACTATTGACTAGGTCATTTGACTCTCTACTGTGTATAACATAAGGCTATTACTGCCTCTTCTTGCCCTGCTTCCTCCTTCCCCTCTAGCTTCCCTTTACTTTTGCATTATCAAAGTTGATAAAATATTCATTCTGTTCCATGGCCATAGTTGGTATCTATGATTTGTCTATAATTATGGTGATTCTAAAAGCTGAAAACTTTTAAACTGTTCATTAACTGGGTTGATATTGTTCACTGCACAATAAGTAATATGCTAGGATCTCATATCCTTTTCAGGGGATATTCCAGCCTTTGGGCCCCTAGGTGGCAAACACTCACAGAGTGACCCTGGGGACACCATCACCACCACAGCTGCCCTGGTTCACCCCCTGTAGGGTGCAGTTTCTGTAAGACCCCTCCAGATCCCTCTGAGATACAGAGGGATCTACAGCTGAGCGCCTGGCCAGGGCCGTGTCCTGTGATTGAGCACAGGAGAAGCGACTGGGGGGGGGCCTGCTGCTCCACGGAGATGTGCAGTTTGCACCCCTTTATTCAGTCTCTTTTTTCTTCCTGCCCTTTATCATGCCTGCCATATCAGAGTATAGGACACCTTCAAGGCTCTGCCACAGATCATCTGCTTCCTTGGCTCCAGCATCCTCTGCCTGAAATTTGGGCTGAGGCTTCTTTTGCTTCAAACATTAGTCACCAGTTCTCCATCTGCTTTTTGTCCTCCAGAAAGTTGTTGAAATCTCTCCTCTGATAACCACCTGCTTTTACTTCGTCATTGTAGGGTTGTGCATTTTTCTTCCCTTATGATCAATTTAATGGAGACTTAGGAGAGAGAGAGGAACATAGGGATAGGTGGGATTAGGCCTGCCATCTTGAATTAGAAGCCACGGTCATTAGTTTTCATCAAGCCATGCATGGTAGCAATAGAATAAACTAGTGGCAATGACATGATTTAAATTCAAACTCTAGTGAAGTTTGCTCTTCTTTGTTGTGAAAACGACTTCAAATGTGTGCAGTACGTATCAGCTCAATTCCAGTATCTTCTCACATCTAGAATAGTGCAGAAATACAGAAACATCCTTCTACTCCACTCTAAGATGAATGACTCTTAGCTTATGTACAGTTCTAACAAGCTCCGTTGTTTCTATTCAGAAAAGGGCAAATGGCAAATTAGAAGGGTTTGGCTAATAGTCTAAAAGAGCTCGGGATAAAATGAGGGCTAAGAGAAGACAGAAGCTTCTCTAGGGACCCTGGGTTGTAGTTATTGCCCAGGTGCTAGGGAGATCATAGGTCAGAGTTGCCAGTACTCGATTTAGATGCAGAAAGTAAGGAACTAACACAGAAAGTTAGTGAACTCACTAACAGTGTGCATCCTCTAGGGAAAGGGACTGCTAGCTTTTTTTTTTTAAACCTGGTTGAGAAGGAAGGATTTGTGGGTACCAAAGGTTCTTTGTTCAGAAAGTAAATCTGGAGTTATGATGCACAAGAAATTTCAGTTGCCTCTATGTTTCCATCGAATTTAGAGATTATTGCTTCATTTTTCAGCCTTAGCAATGATCATTGAGACGGAACACAGTTTGGGGGCTCCTGCTTTATATATCTTAACTGTTAAACTTACAAGCTGTGAAAACTGTTGCCAACTGTTTGAAGCCTGTACTTGTTATACTGAATATCTATCAAGATTAAGGATGTCAAAGAATTAAAATCTGCTTTTCAAAGTCTATTATATTTATGGATCAAATGATAACACCGTCTATGATTTATCTCAAAATCTTTTTTATTGGGAGATGAGTGGATTGGGATGGACTACAAATTGCTAATTGTTGAGGTTGGGTATAATCTGTTATCTAAACTGGCACTTTTTAGAGTGAACGGAGGTGCTATTAATAATCACACTGGAACAAGAGGCATGACCCAGACACTCAGGAAAATTATAATCTACTCTGAAGCTAGGTGATGGGTACTTGGAGTTCATTATATAGAATGCTCTCTAATTTTGCATATTTTCAAATTTTTCCATAATTAAAAATGTCTACTGTTTTATACTCTTTGCTGTTTTATTAAGATTGGAGCCTTTCATCTTAACCATGATGTTAAACATTAGTTAACTTCAAACACAAAATGAAAATAGCTAGAGAGTATTGTTAAAGGACAAATCTATTAATTTATAATAATGGGATAAAAATCCATAGATTCTGCAACTGGGACATCCAGGAAGCAATACTTAATTAAGTAGACAATGTTATAAAGCAGATCTCTAGCTTATTTATGCAAAGGAGCCTTGTTTCTATTGCTGAGTTGGGTTCATCAGGATTTTATGGATGGATGGGTGCATCCCCAGAAAGGTCAAGTCTGTTGGGAAATGAGGAGCAAAGCCAAGAAAGCAGCGTTTCTATTTGCGGAGCAAGTCCACATGCTGATCTATAACTACTTTGGTGTCTCTCCTATTTGAGGTTCTCCATTACCTTTTACCTGCTAAAATAGTCTTTCAGAGTTAGAGTTTGAGAAAGAAGGTCTCCAGTCTCGTTTTGTAATTACCATGGTATGTCATCCCACAGTTTACTGGTATTTTTGCTTCTGTGCCTGTAAGGTGGTATGGCTGAGGTACGTGGATGAGGCAGCAAGGGTGGGCTCTTTCAGGATGAGTCATTTTGTTTCTGCCAGTAAGAGGGCCCAGGTGGTTGTGGATTTGGGGTGAGGTCCTTTTGCCCTGTTCAAGGAGGGCTGAGATGAATGACTGACCAACTCCCAGATGGTACCCTGACAGGAGTACGAGGCAAGGTAGTATATAAATATGGGCTTTTTCAAGGCTAGAGTGCTGCTTCTGTAGGATCAGAAACCAGTTCTGTAAAAATGATTTGTTCTGATGCTGTTTGTGTTGCTAGTATAATTTACATAATTTACTTTTGTGTCCCCTGTATTATGCAAAAGAAGGTGACTTTTTAAATTTATTTGCTGTGCTTTTTAAAGTCAAGCTTATTGAGCTATAATAAACATCATATAGTACAATTCACTATTCTTAGATGTATTGTTCTATGAATTTTGACAAATATAGACATTCATGTAACAACCACCACAATCAAGATAGAATAAAGTTCCCATGTGCCCCTTTGTAGTAAATCTCCGCCATCCACCCATGGCCCTTGATAACCACCCATCTGGTTTTGCCTTATCCAGAATGTCCAATAAATGGGATCATGCAGTGTAGTCTTTTGTGTCCAACTTCTTTCACTTTGTATAATCTTTTCGAGATTAATCCATGTTGTTACAAATATTAACAGTTTATTTCTTTTGATTGCTGCGTAATATTTCTTTGGATGGCTATACCAGTTTCTTTAGCTGTCTACCCGTTAAAAGACATTTGGGTTGTTTCCAGTTTTTGATGATTATGAATAAAGCCACTGTACATATTGCCTTATGGATTTTTGTGTATTTCCATTCTTTCGGGTAAATAAGTACCTAGGAGTGGGATTGCATCGTAGTTTGGTAAGTGTATTCTTAACTTTATAAGAAACTGCCAAACTGGTTCTAAAATGTACCCCATTTTGCATCCCCACCAGCAATGTATGAGTTCTAGTTGCTCTAAACTTGGTATTGCTAGTTTGTTTTTTTAAATTCTAGCTATTATGATAGATATGGGTAGTATCTTATTGTGGTGTTAATTTGCATTTCCTTAATGTCAATGACTCCGAGCATCTTTTCATGTGCTTGAATGCCACAGTATCTTTTTGGTTGTTTCTTGTCTTTTAAATGTCTGCAAGTTTCTGCCATTCTAACAAACAGGGGAAGGGATATTTCTTTAGTCTCCAAGGGGGAGCAGAAGCATAATGGGGGTGGGGAGGAGCCATATGGGGGGATGTAGGGAGAGTTGCCTAAGAGGAAGGTAATATGGAAGGGCTGGAGGGGGTGAAGTCAGGAACTAGGGTATCTCATCCTTCCCTCCTACCCAGGCTGCTTCTTGAGCTCTTCCCTGGAGGATTTTGTGGTTTACATTATGAGGAACTACCCCCTTAGGAAGTGATGGAGGAAAGGAGGAAAACAGCTATAATATTGATCCTTTTTTTTTTTTTTTTTTTTATCCAAGTACTGGTCTTTATACATTTAGTTCAGTAAATATTTCTTTAAAATAGATGTTTGGCCCGGATCACCCCTTCTGTTAATTTTTGGGAAGAAGGGAAAGTAGAGTTACATAAACGTTCAAGAAAATGTATTTAAATTTGATTGATATAGGGACTCAAGGAGATATTTGTATACCCATGTTCATAGCAGCATTTTCACAATAGCTAAAACACAGAAGCAACTCAAGTGGCCATAAATGGATGAATGGACAAGGAAAACATGGTGTGTCTGACATATACTGTAATAAGGATGAACCTTGAGGATATCACTAAATGAAATAAGCCAGTCGCAGGAAGACGAATACAGTATGATTTCACTTATATGAGGTACTTAGAGTAGTCAAAATCATAGAAACAGAAAGTAACATGGTGGTAGCCAGGGTCTGGGGTGGGGGAAATTTTCTAATGCCTTAATGTTTAATGGGTATAGAGTTCCAGTTTTACAAGATGAAAAGAGATCTAGAGATGTGATGGTTACATAACATTATGAATGGATGGTACACTTAAAAATGATTAAGATGGTTGGGGCACCTGGGTGGCTCAGTGGGTTAAGCGTCTGACTTCAGCTCAAGTCATGATCTCACAGTTTGTGAGTTCAAGCCCCGTGTCGGGCTCTGTGCTGACAGCTCAGAGCTTGGAGCCTGCTTTAAATTCTGTGTCTCCCTCTCTCTCTGTCATTCCCCAACTCACTGTCTCTCTCTGTCTCTCAAAAAAGGAATAAATGTTCAAAAAATTTTTTTAAATGGTTGAGATAATAAATTTTATGCTATGTACATTTTATAGCAATAAAAATGTTTAATGTGATTGAGGTATATTAGCAACAATGAATAATTTATCACAGTAGTAGGTAAATTTATTATGGTTTGACTATGAGTATCAATTAGTCAGTTGACAAGTATTTACTTAACACCCTCTATGTCCATCTACTGTTCCAAGTGCTGGGCATGCCTCTGTGAACTAGGAGATTATACTCTAGTAAGAGAGAAGAGGCCAATGTGGGTATTTGAGGAGAGGTGAGAAAGTAGGAAACAATCTCCTTGAAGAGTCTACACCAAGGAAGGGCAGACTGTTTGGTAATATTTAGAAATAATTTGAAAGGTGTAGAGAGAGTTTTGAAATAAGTCTAGTTTGCACAGCTGTGTGCAAAGGTCAACTATTCAAATGTATACTGGAAACAAGGCCTTGTAGCATTTGACCAAAGGTAGGGCTCTTTGAGGTGAGAACAGCGGAGGAGAATGGAAAAGAGGAATTTGAGGTATTTTTGCAAGGGGATTATTACCTAGTGGAACTAGTTAATGTAAGCAAGATAAGGAAGGATGTGAAGAGTGGAGTTTGAGGCTAGATAGTGAAAAAATGAGCAGAAGTTCACAGAGACATTGGAGAATCAGAGTAGATGGGCTAGAAGGAGATGGTTAAGGAGGAGGATGTAAAATCCAGATGTTGGAAATGGTGCACTTATTGGTGGCAGCAAGATCTAGGGAATATAACCATGGGAGTGGATGACTGAGACTGGGGTAGAAGGAAACATGGCTGGCATGAGAGGCCAAGGAAATGTGAGGCTGGGTGTTGGGTGTATCACTGCATGGGAATGAATGTTGAAGTCATCAGGAATCAGAAGGCCTAGTGACCCAGGGGAAGATGGTGAAGTCATCCGTGAGTGAGGGGAATGACCAAGAAATAGTGATGGAGGATAGCTACAAGGGGGCTGATGGGAAGTCTGTCCAGTTGGGAGCCGTGGGCTTCCAAATAGAAGGAAGTGGCCGTAGGTCGTACAGAGGCTATCTACACTGTGCCAAGGCCCTGAGTATGTGGGATGTGTGCTGTGAGAGAACAGTGAGCTCAGAGGAGAGTGAGCCTTTGGATTTTTTATTTTTGGATCACAGAAATGGGCTTCATGTAGCTGGATTAGGGAATCCTGCAAAGAATTATGGGATTGTTCAATGAGCTTGGCTTCCAAGGAGGCAGGAAGGTAACCAAGGAGGCATTAGTGACTTTGGGCTTGTTCAAAACTCAATTAAAGGCAATTAACAGTATATGGTGTTGTTTATGAAAGTGCTAGTCTCATGAGAGATCTCCTAGTAGTTCTTGGGGCATTGTGAGAAGAGAAGGAAAACTTCCTTTCTTGAAACATCTTGTGTTTTCATGTCATTAATTCCTGCATTCCCCCCAGCCATGCATCTCATGGAGGGGACAGAAGGCTTCTGTCCTTCCATATCACCATCTTCCTGTGGCTCTGAGATGACTCTCTTGTCTAGCCTTGCTCTGCTGATGGTGACCTTTAACATAATAAACTGCCACGGGAAAAATAAGGATTGACGGAGAAGATGTACTTTTTCATAATTCATACTTACCCATTAGAACAGGACATTTGGGGGGGCGGGGAATGAAGCATGTTATAGGAAAGTGTGGGTTTTCTTCAATGCCTGGCCAAAAATCTCAAAAAAGTACTCTGTACTACGTGGTAATCCTGAGACATTCACTTTCCCACTCTCCAAAATGAGTATTTCACTCCTCTTTTAAAAAAAATATCCTCTCCTCCCACTCCCACACATCTTGCTAGGTGCCTCCAATTTCATTGAAAGACAGAAGCAATGAGCTGAGTGGTCCTGCTTTTATTAGGCACCATCCTTTCTCTGGGATCTGGGCCCCCTTTCCTCATACCTTCTCAAAACCACCACTCCAGCAATTGGTCATTCTTTTTTCTGCATTGTCAGCCCCCCCCCCCCCCCCACCTTTCAACATCCCCATTGGCATTCAGGCATGCTCTAGTATCTCCTACCTAAGTATCCCTGCTACTACCCCATTTCTCTCTTTATATTCTCAGCAAAACTCCTTGCAAGAACTGCCTTGTTCACTGCCTCACTTTCTCTTCCCCACTGTCTACACATGGGCTTTTGTCCCCTCTCTGCTACTGAGGCTGCTCTTGTCAAGGTCATTAGTGACCTCCTTATTGCCAAGTCTAATGGTCTCTTCTCTATTCTTATCTTACTGACCTATCAGCAGCTGTCAACACAGTGGACCTCTTCTTGAAACATTTTGTTGTCTGACTTTCTGGTACCCTTCACTCTCCTGGTTTTCCCTTGCCTCACTGGCTGTTTCTCTTTCTTCCTCTGTGGAGTTCCATTTAGCTCTACTAGACCTCTGAATGTGGGAGAGTCCCATGACTCTACTCTGGGTCCCCTATTCTCGCTTCCCCCCGGGGAGCTTTTCCAGGCCTTAGCTTTAGGTTCTGGTCTAAAGCTACATCTGGTCTCTTTTTTCTGAGAACTCTAGCTTAGTGCTACTTAGTCTTTATTGTGCATACAGATCACTTGGGAATCTTGTTAAAATGCACACTCTGATTCCAGTGATCTGAGGTAGGACTTAAGATTCTGTATTTCCAACAAGTTCCTGGGTGATGCTGAGGCTGCTGGTTTTGGGATCTTATTTTGAATGGTGCTGAGCAGTGAGGCTACAGACTTGTATTCCCAACTGCCTCCTTGACGTTTCTACATGGACGTCTTACAGGTAACTCAGATCAAGCCTAACAACCCTAGCAGAGTCTTAATTTCTTTCCTCAAACCCACTTTTTTCTGTATTACATTATCTTCCCAGTTGTTCATACCAAAAATCTTGGAATTTTTCTTGGTTTCTCTATTTTCTTCACTTTCCCATCCAATCTATCAGCAAATTCAATTGGCTTAATTCTCTAAAACATATCCCAAATCTTTCACTTGGCTCCACCATAATAGTAGTAGCTAAAATTTATTGAGCACTTTCTACATATCAGGCTGTGTTAATGATTTGTTATAGACTGAATGTTAATGTCTCTCCAGAATTCATACATTGAAATCTAATCCCTAATACAATGGTATTTGGAGGTGGCGCCTTTGGAGATGATTAAGTCATGAGGGCTCTGCAATAATGAGATTAATGACATTATAAAAGAGATCTCAGAGGGGTGCCTGGGTGGCTCAGTTGGTTAAGCATCTGACTTTGGCTTGGTCATGATCTCATGATTCGTGGGTTCAGGTCCCGCTTCGGGCTCTGTGCTAACAGCATGGAACCTGGAGCCTGCTTCAGATTCTGTGTCTCCCTCTCTCTCTGCCCCTCCCCTACTCATTCTCTCTCTCTCTCTCTCTCTCTCTCTCTCTCTCTCTCTCAAAAATGAACATTAAAAAAAATAAATAAAAGAGATCTCAGAGATCTCCCTTGCCCCTTCTGCTATGTGAGGACAGTGAGAAGACAGTGGTCTATAAACTGGAAAGCAGGCTCTCACCAGACACCAAATCTGCTGGTGCCTTGATCTTGGACTTCCCAGCCTCCAGAACTGTCAGAAATAAATTTCTGTTGTTTATAAGTTACCCAGCCTATAGTATTTTGTTATGGCAGCTTGGGCTAAGACAGTGCTGTGTTTTTGTATTTATTATTAAAACTCTAATTGCAACAATTGTATAAGGTCAAGTATTATTAATCTCATTATTTAGATGAGGAAAACTTATTTCTAGGTAATGCTACATAGATGAACAGTTTAAAAACCCAATTTACTCTTTTGGTTTATTTTTCTCCTTTGTTGTAAATATGGTTGTCAATAGGGCTATTGATATACTTAGAGAATTATGGAGATGTTATTTTAAGGTTTTGGTGTCCTTGCTAAGCACAAATTATATTGCAAATGTCCATAAGTCAACGTCCAATTCTGTGCATCTTCCAGAATTTATAGTCTCTTTTGCATTCTCAAACCATTTTTGGCAAGGGCTATATGCATTTAAAATGCTAAAAATATTTGTGTCTGATAATTATAATATTGTGATGCACCTTACAAAGACATTGTGTCTTGTGCATCCTTGTGCAAAGCAGGGATTCTTTATTTTCACCCCTGAATTTCTGGTAACCCATAGGATACATTGACAACACAACCTTCAAGCTCCAAGATGTATTCCTTTCCTAAGCTTACTCTGTGTTGGTCAGTTTCAAGAGTGTTGTGCTGTGTTGTTTTTCACCCTTACAACCTATGATGACAAGTAGCTGGGGTTCAGGAAAAAGCAGCCTACATGGTCTGCTAGACCATGGTCTTATAGATGGAAAGTAGTGCATATGAAGAAAGTCTCAAATGTGGGGTTGTTTAGACTGGAGAGTAGGTTGAGCTCTTTGCTACACTGTTAATGTTAAAGGAAATTCTTAGTAAACTTGTTGGTAAAATAAAGACATCTTTTGTAATGGGTGTAATTTACTTGGCTTTATTTTTTTTTTATCATTTTTTGTAAGTTTATTTGAGAGGGAGAGAGCAGGGGAGGGTCAGAGAGAGACGAGGAGAGAGAATCCCAAGCAGGCCTCATACTGTCAGTGCAGAGACCAACGCGGAGCTTGATCTCATGCACCGTGAGATCATGATCTGAGCTGAAGTCAAGAGTTGGGTGCTTAACTGACTGAGCTACTGAGGTGCCCCAATTTAGTTAGCTTTATAAGTGTGAGTTTCTCTTGAGGGTGGGAAAAGGAGATACACAGTCATCATTATCCTGGTAATTAGTATTACGCCTTTCTCTAGACAACCAGTCCTCTCTAAGAATGTCCAATATGCCAAGGCAAACATTACACCAAGCACAACACTTCAGTATTTTCTCTTGCTCAGTTATAATATCCTAGGAAGTAATATTCTTGCATATAAATGAACTCAGGAAAGCTCTAAAAGGAGCCCCAACCATTAGCAAGGGGCTGCAATTCTTTATTTCTGAGAAACATGCACCAGATGTTCCTATATATGAGAAATGCTCCCACTGGAATTCTGGCATGTCAAAGCAGAAGGAGCCATGCAGACCCTCCAGTCCACCCCTGGAGTTCTAGAGAACACACAGATGAAACCGAGAGAAGACAAGACTCTGACCCAAGGTGAGGCCATAATTACTGGCAAATCCAGGGTTGCTGAAAAGTTGTTCTTCAGGATTTTCTGTCCATCCGTCCTCCCTCCCTTCAAAAAAAAATTGTATTAGAAGCATTCATAATGTCAACAAAATAGCTACAACTTTTTTTTTTTTTGCAATTACAGAGTGGTACTCAGTTAATACAACAACAGTTTTTTAATGTTTATTTATTTTTGAGAGCTAAAGAGAGAACAGGGGAGGGGCAGAGACAGAAGGAGACACAGAATCTGAAGCAGGCTCCAGGCTCTGACCTGTTAGCATAGAGCCCAACGCAGGGATGGAACCCATGAACTATGAGATCATGACCTGAGCTGATGTCAGACACTTAACCAACTGAGCCACTCAGGCACCCCAAGAACAACAATTATTTTGTATAAACTGCATCAGAGACCACTGAAAATGAACCAGCTACCATCGCCATATATAACTAATTAGTGCTATGCACCAACAGGAACCTGCTTTAAATTTCCATGCCAGTTTACAACCCCCATACCGACCAGGCAAAGTTAGTGGCTATTGAAGATACCACCAGGATAGGTCTACCTGAAGACACATTCGGTAGTGTGTTAACTATACAGAAAAAAAAAAAAAAAAGACCCTGTACAGTTTAAAAACAAATATTATACAGTCTTACATTTCAGTTTTTTTCTTTAAAAGGAGTGAGCTGTGTACAGGAAGGGGGAGGGGTTAAATGTTTTATAGACCAGAACAAAAAACTACGCTAGGATGAACTTGTTCATCTTCTTCATCTTCCTCTCTTATCTTCCTTGTCTTCCATCTTTTTCTTGCTTTTTTCAGCCCTGACGACTCCCTTTTTTGCTGTGTCAGGCTTTCCTTTGGCTCAGTATGCAGCAATAGTCTTTTTATATTTTTCCTTCAGCTTAGCAGCCTTCTTTTCGTAAGGATGCATGTTCTCTGCGGCAGCGTGATTCCACACCTCTCCAGTTTCTTTGCGGCATCACCAACAGATAGGCCAGGATATTCTCCTTTGGTTTTTGGGTGATACTCAGAACCAAACAAGAAAAAGGCCGAAGGAGGCTTCTTAGGTGCATTGGGATCCTTGAACTTCTTTTTTGTTTCTTCTTTAGAGGGGGATGTAAGTTTTCATTTACTCTTTTATAATGGGCTTTGCCTGCCTTTACCAGGTCTTCACATTTTCCTTTCTTTTGAGCACATGGGCCTCCACCTCTTTGAGCACTCCTTAGAAAATTCTGAGCTGGGGGCGCCTGGGTGGCGCAGTCGGTTAAGCGTCCGACTTCAGCCAGGTCATGATCTCACGGCCCGTGAGTTTGAGCCCCGCGTCAGGCTCTGGGCTGATGGCGCAGAGCCTGGAGCCTGTTTCCGATTCTGTGTCTCCCTCTCTCTCTGACCCTCCCCCGTTCATGCTCTGTCTCTCTCTGTCCCAAAAATAAATAAACGTTGAAAAAAAAAATTAAAAAAAAAAAAAAAAAGAAAATTCTGAGCTGATTGAAGCATCTAGGTGATTCTTCCTGGCTCCTCTCTGCAAGTTTGCATATGACGACATTTTGCCTCTGGGCTTCTTAGGATCTCCTTTGCCCATGTTTAATTATTTTCCTCAATGTGGCAGAGCCGCCCAGTGCCCGTCTGGCTCTCACTTGCCCCAGTGCTGCCTCTGTGGAGCTTAGGGTACTGTGGTGGCTGTCCAGGACCTTTCTTTCTAAATGTCAGCTTCTCCCTTTTTTAATGTTACAGTTTTCAAGATCCTATTTGGTTTCAAGGGAAAAAGACAGGAAGAATGTAAGTTCCTTGTAAGAATCTTAAATATGGTAGAGGAGACGGGTGGGGCTGAGACAGGCCTCCACCCATGTTGACGCTTCATCCTCATCCTGGACACAGGGACAAATTTACAATGATTTAAACTTTATTACAATTACAGCATCACAAAGCATATTAGTTCCCTAGGGCTGCCTTAACAAAGTACTACACACTGGATGGCTTACAATTGTAGATATATTTGTTCATAGTTCTGGAGGGTAGATGTCTGGAATCAAGGTTTCCATTGGGCCGTGCTCCCTCTGGAGGCTGTAAAGGAAGAATCCTTCCTTGCCTGTTCCTGACTTCTGGTGGTTAGCAGCAGTCTTTGGTGTCCTTGGCTTGCAGCCACATGACTCCAGTCTCTGCCCCCATCATCACATAGGCTTCTCCTCTGTGCCTGTGTGTCCTCTGTGTTTCTTTATACCCAAATCTCCCTCTCCTTATAAAGTCCCCCATCGTTGGATTTAGGGCCCATCCTAATCCACTATGAATTATTCTTAATTTTCTACAAATACCCTATTGCTAAATAAGGTCACATTCACAGGTTCCAGGAGACATGAATTTCAGGGAGATAACTATTCAACCCAGTATGCAAAGTTACAATGTTTTATGTTTTAACTTTTTCTAAGAATTTATATTTGTATTGCTCTAGAAAGGCATGTTTTTTCTTAGTTCAGGAGAGAGAGAGAAATGCACCTGAAACACTGCTTTCCAATGTATATCTGGTAAAACACTATTCTCAAGAAATGTAACATGAAATAAAAGTTTCCATGGTCAAGAGAATTTGAGGACCCTGTATTCTACCCCCTCTTGAAGCATCATCAGGTACCTAGGACAGAAAATATTGAGAAAGGTCCTGTAACAAGCACCTGTGTTTATCCTTCCAATTTCAAAGTGATATTGGACAGGAAACACTTCTGTCTGTGTGTCTATATTGATTAAGGGTTGCCTCCACTTCATGAAACAGAAACCCAACCACAGTAGCTTAATCCAATAGGGATTTATTCCCTTACCTAGAAAGTTCCAAAGTCAGAGTCTGGGATTTACACAGTAGCTCATTATGGCACCAGTAGACTGGGCTCCTTCTATCTCTCTGCTCTGATGTATTCAGTGGGATTCTTTCTCTTGAAAGTTTGCAAACCAGATACTCCATTTCTTATCTCTCAACTACCTTCTATTCAGAGAGGAAGAGGAAGTGGTGAGGGAGAAGGAGTAGCATTTCTATCAGGAAATTAGAGTTTCCAAAAAATTCCCAGATTTATACTTGCACGTTATTGACTAGGACTGTATCATATGGTTGCTTCTAGCTTCAGGGAATGCTGAGAAATGTAGATTTTGGTTTTTTTTAATAAAGTTTATTTTTGAGAGAGAAAGAGAGTGGGGAAGGGGGAGAGAGAGGGGGGGAGAGAGAGAGAGAGAGAGAGAGAGAGCGAGAGCGAGCGCCAAATAGGCTCCACACTGGCAGCTCAGAGCCTGATGTGGGGCTTGAACTCATGAACCATGAGATCCTGACCTGAGACGAAACCAAGAGTCAGCCACCTAACTGACTGAGCCACTCAGGTGCCCCAGAAACACAGGTTTTTTATTGGACACATTGTATGTTGGACAAAATTGAGATTCTGTTAGGAAGGAAGAAAGGGAGGTGATATTGTCTAGGCAGCTGGCCATGACTGCCACATACACAATTTCCTATGGCGTTAGTGACCAAGAGATCACCCTTGTTAAAAATGTGTCCACATGATAGAATGTTTTCTGTAGAGTTCCAGGGTTTTTGCACCAGCCTCCAAGTTTAATCCTACCAAACATTTTAGCTCAGTTCAACCAAAGAAGTTTGAAGTGCTCATACTTGTATGGCTCAATGCTACCCTAAGTGCCTTTTAAATTATTTAATGGCTTGATATGTGCTTACATTCCTAAGCTAATTTCATCTTCTTTAATGTGCTCTAATGGTATTTGGAGCTTCCCTCCCTATGACCCCAAATCCCTTAAATATATAGCTGCCAGGTTTTGAGTAATAGAGTAATACATTAGGAATGCATTGTGGAAGCATCGCTGTTTCTTCTGGTCAACATTTAAAGCAGTGAAAAGAGAGGCTCCCACCTTCTCAGAGACAATGGATGCTGCCTTGTGACTTAGGAGAGCCTTGTCAATGACAGAGTCCTCAATGATCACTGTTGTGGTCACATATTCAAATCACCAGTGGATCTAGAACGCATTCCTCCATTCCCAGGTAGGACCTGCAAAGAAGAGCCTACTAGGAGAAGGAGCCAAAAGGGTCTCATTCTGTCTTTGGTTCTCCCCTTTTACTTTGTGTGATCAGGGAAAGCACACAGGCCAGGGGAAAGAAAGCTCATTAGTGCAGCATAGCCTAGCTTAGCCTGAAGAACACAGCAGACAATAATGTCAAAGAGAAAGATCCAGAGACATAAACAGATTCCAAAAAAGGTTTCCTTTTGATCTCTGAATATATGACATTTTTAAAAAATGTTTATTTATTTTAAGAGAGAGAGAGAGAGAGAGAGAGAGAGAGAGAGAGCAGGAGAGGGGCAGAGAGAGAATCCCAAACAGGTTCCATGCTCTCAGCACAGAGCCTGATGCAGGGCTTGAACCCATAGACCACGAGATCATGACCTGAGCCGAAATCAAGAGTCAGATGCTTGACCGACAGAGCCACCCAGGCACCCCAAATATGTGACATTTCTTTTTTTTTTTTTTTAATTTTTTTTTCAACGTTTATTTATTTTTGGGACAGAGAGAGACAGAGCATGAACGGGGGAGGGGCAGAGAGAGAGGGAGACACAGAATCAGAAACAGGCTCCAGGCTCCGAGCCATCAGCCCAGAGCCTGATGCGGGGGCTCGAACTCACGGACCGTGAGATCGTGACCTGGCTGAAGTCGGACGCTTAACCGACTGCGCCACCCAGGCGCCCCCAAATATGTGACATTTCTAATCTTACTTCTGGAGATAGGTGAGGAGGAGGAAAGGACCCACAGGATAAAGCAATCAGGTCATCAAACCTGAGAATAGGAATGTGCTTTGCAAGTGAGTGCTTAGTGGCCTGGGGAAAACAATCATGGAAACTGAGCTATTCTCCATTCTCTGCTATGTATATAAGGTCTTTCCTTCATTCTGGGTGCAGGTAATCAACCTGGGATGTCAAAACACCTGTTTTTCCTTTCAGCAAAAACATGTCAAGATTTCTTTCTTTCTTTCTTTCTTTATTTTTAACATTTATTTATTTTTGAGACAGAGAGAGACAGAGCATGAACGGGGGAGGGGCAGAGAGAGAGGGAGACACAGAATTGGAAGCAGGCTCCAGGCTCTGAGCCATCAGCCCAGAGCCCGACGCAGGGCTCGAACTCACGGACCGAGAGATCGTGACCTGAGCTGAAGTCGGACGCTCAACCGACTGAGCCACCCAGGCGCCCCATCATGTCAAGATTTCTTAAAAACCTTTAAAACATTATGCCATTATATGTTTCTTTTTTTTAATTTTTTAAAACATTTTTATTTATTTTTGAGAGAGACAGAGTGCAAGTGGAGGAGGGGCAGAGAGAGAGGGAGACACAATCCGAAGCAGGCTCCAGGCTCTGAGCTGTCAACACAGAGCCCAACGCGGGGCTCTCACCCACCAACCATGAGATCATGACCTGAGTTGAAATTAGACACTTAACCAACTGAGTCCTCCAGGTGTCCCACTCTTATACATTTCTAAAAAAACACAGATTACACTGGCCTCATATCCAAAGGCAGCAGCTGAAAGGAACAAATGCTCCTATATGATTTTGGTAGTTGACATACTATAAAGAAAAAATTTTTTCAATTTCTAATCCCCCTAGTACAAGGGAAACCGTTTATCACAGAATGGTGTTTCAGAAAGGGCACTCTGAAAATTGTAAGGGGTTCCCAAGCCACTGACCCAAAGATACTGTCCCTGGAACACAAAATATTGTACAGAAGGTATAAGGAGAAGGGTAATAATGTAGCAGAAGCCAGGATGAGTTTCTCTTGCCTGAGTGACTATGTGGCATAGTGGGTGAGCACGTGCCCTACAGCATTGGATTGTATCTTGAGACTTGGTTTCCTTGTTCGAATCCCTTGTTAAGCTCTTAGTTCTGGAGTGCAGGAACCATTTGCTAAACATTTTTTTTTGTAGTATTAGGTTTTATTAACACAAATCCGACATGCACATAAGCTGTCTGTCTGTTCCTTTTCTTCTCTGCGCAGCCTGGCATTGGGATTGGTGATCCTGATGGCCAGCTGGGCTGCTCTTTCCACAATGCTTTGTGGTTCTTGGAGGAGACATTGTGAAATCCCTGCACAGTGAGATTTGTTGCACATCAGCAGCACTTCGAGCTCCTTGACACTGTGGACCAGGAACTTCGGGAAGCCACTGGGCAGCATGTGCTTTGTCTTCTTATTGCTCCCGTAACCAATGTTGGGCATCAAGATCTGGCCCTTGAGTCTTCTGCACACTCTATTGTCAGTGCCTCTGGGTTTCCGCCAGTTGTGCTTAATTTTGATATATCAGTCTAACTGGCACCAGATGAACTTCTTGGTCCTCTTTAACAACTTGGGCTTCACCAGAGGTCTGAGGGTGGCTGTAATGCCCAGTAGGAGATGGCTGCCACCTCCCCAGGCAATGCCGAGGAAAACCCATCTGCTAAACCTTTGCCGTCTCCCAGCACTTAGCCTAAAAGCTGCAAGATGGGTAAGGACACCAGGAAAGAAAGAATGCCCCAGTAAATCCAGCCAGAAACATTTGTCTCAGCAAAAATGTTTGGCTGAGATGCCAATCCAGTAGCTGCAGGCTGTGCTTACTGGTGGGAAGCCCAGCCACTAAGGGGACGGTTGCTGTTTTACAGGTGGGTGTGCATGAAACCTGGAACTGTGGAGTTGTAGGGGGAATCTCAGAGGCCAGAGTGCTCAGTGAGTATCCTAGGATGACACAGCTAGTAAACTACCAAATAAAGACCTTGACTCCAGGTATTTGGACTCCAAGGCCAGTGATTTCCCATCTCACCCCAGTCTGCAGGGTTGCAGAGTGGGACTGCCTGAATTAGAATCCTGATTGTCCTCACTTACTAGCTGTGTGGCTGAGGACACATCTTTTCACCTCTGTTGCTCGGTTTGCTCATCTTGGTGGGACTTCTGTCATTTGGATCATTGTGAGGATGAAAGGAATGATTGCATGGGGTTAGTGCCTGGCCCCATGGACAGTTTCCTGGTGTTAGCAGCTGCCAGCTCTACTGTCAATGCTTCTCATATTTGCATTTTCTTCAAAGCCGCAGAATGAGAAGGAAGTTGGGTTGTATGCTAGGAAAATGAAATCGAAGAGAACCACCCGAGAGACACCCCATGATAAATAATTCCACTACCCGCTGACAAGTGTCGTAAGGGCTCGGAGGAGAGGCCTATTAATTCTGCTCAAGAGATCAGAGAAAACTTCACAAAGGGGCTGACATTTGAGCTGGGCCTTACAAAGCAAGTTGGAATATTCCTGCTTGATTTGATTCTTTCTTGAAAGAATCCTTTTGAGCACAGAAACTCTTTTTTATTTATTGGGTGCTATTTTATATGTGATCATCACAGTTGCAGGCTCCCTAGCTCATTATTATTTGAGTTCTATCAAGGGGATATTTATTATTTACAGTTTTTCCTCACCATTTGTATAACCTGTAGATTTAAAAAATAGATTTGCTTCACAATGAATTTAGATTAAATTAGTCCTTGTTTTGGCAGTAATCTACATAGAGAGGTATTTATGCAATATATACAGTTAATTTGTTTCTGTATATATTGGCCACAGATGCTGGGCTCAATTTATCTCCTCTCTGCAGGGTCTTTTGTTGTCCTTGAATACCCATCTCACATATGTCCCTGAATGTGTGCAACTGATTAATCATAAAAATGATGACATTCCTTGGAGTAATTGGACATTATATAAAAAGCATCTGCTGTGCTTTCTCAAGAGGGAGGGGCAGGCAATTTCCTAGTCAGCACAGACAGCTGCGCTTCCGGGGGGGCGGGGGGGGGGGCGGGGAGGAGGGGTGTGTGTTCCAAGGCCATAGTGTGGCAGTGGATGGCACATGGCATTTCCCCGCTTTGTGCTGGGATGTTAGAAATGCCACAGGGATGTGCCCTGTGCCTCAGGAGGAGACCAGCCCCCTTTATGTCTAAGCACCATTTCCTATACTCTGAAGACCTTCCCATAGCATATACTTGCTCAGTCTCTGATTCTGTATTTTGTGGCACTGTCTGGAAAAGGGGTGTGGGAATAAGAAACAAAGCAAAGCAAAACAAAACCCAAACCTATAGCAAGTGTAGTGTAGGGGCACTTTAACAGTTCACCTTGAAATCTTAGGTTCAGTTTCATTAATTGATCCAAAGCTTAAAAAAAGAGAACCAGAGGGCACATCCAGGTCACCATAAAGTCCTGTTTGATTTTTTTTTTTTATTGTCTCCTAAACATTCCCAAACCCATGTACTTTTCACCATCTCCTCATGCCCCAACTCCAAGCCTCATCATCTCCATCACCCCATCTGGACACCTGCAGGGCCTCTAACTAGTCTCCCAACACCACTTGTGCCCCGCCCCCTAAGCCCTGCTCTCATTCTTCCTTGTAGTGTTAGCTCAAATGTCATTGCCACTGGGAAGCTGTCTCAGACCTGCTTTACCAGGTGGCTAAATCCTTCAACTATACGATTTTCTGGCATGGGTGTCTCTGCTAAATAGCAGTGATCACAGGTACATGTACAATGTTTCTGTATTTCTGGTCAATGCCTATTTCTTGTACCAAACTGTGATTTCTATGTTTGCTAGGATGTTGCCTGGTTTTGCTCACCAGCCTACCTTCTACATAGCATTTGCTGATGCTTTTTTTCCTCAGTTGAATCATTGGCAACATCTAACAACAGCATTCATTTTTTTTCTCCAAGTTCAATTTGGATAGAATTGATTGAACAAGCAACTCAGCCCAATTTAAATCTTTAGTGTTTGATAGAAAATTCTTGTCAGTGTGCTTTTAAAACTACAAAATGTCCAATGCTATTAAGTTTTTCTTTAGCTGTTACTTCTATCAGATATTTACACAGAGTTTTAAAATGTCAAATGCATGCTGTTTGGAATGTCAAATCCAAATGCTTTCATTGTCAATGTAGAATGATGTGTAAACAGATAATATTGTAAACTAAATTGCCAAATTAAGCTCATTTGATTTATTAAAAATATTAACAATATATGCAAGCTAGGGTACTCTTGTTAGGTTTCAGAGGTGTCTGGTAAGTTTCTTGTCAGAAAAATAAAGTCAAAAAAATTTCTTGCTTCATTTGAAGTATTTATACCAGCACCTTGCCTTTAAACAGGTAATAAACTTAAAAAAAATTTTTTTTAATGTTTATTTTTGAGAGAGAGACAGAGCATGAGCAGGGAAGAGGCAGAGAGAGAGGGAGACTCAGAATCTGTAACGGGCTCCAGGCTCTGAGCTGTTAGCACAGAGCCGGATGTGCGGCTCAAACCCATGAACTATGAGATCATGACCTGAGCCGAAGTCAGATGCTTAACCGACTGAGCCACCCAGGTGCCCCACAGGCAATAAATTTTGTAATGAAAAACTAATATTCTGGGATTTACTCCTCAAAATATTATGAGGAATTCTGAGAACGGAATGTTTAAAGAAACGTCTTCATTTGTTTGACACATTAAAACTTTGATTTGAAAAGTATTGCCTCCTTCCTAATAGCTTGTGCTTATCTTCGCCATACACAAGGATGGCTTTAAATAAGCTACAACCATGCTTTTGTTTTATTTTATTTTTTAAATTTACATCCCAATTATTTAGCATATAGTGCAACAATGATTTCAGGAGTAGATTCCTTAATTCCCCTTACCCACTTAGCCCATCCCCCCTCCCCAAACCCCTCCAGTAGCCCTCTGTTTGTTCTCCTTATTTATGAGTCTCTTCTGTTTTGTCCCCCTCCCTGTTTTTATATTATTTTTGCTTCCTTTCCCTTATGTTCATCTGTTCTGTGTCTTAAAGTCCTCATATGAGTGAAGTCATATGATACTTGTACAACCATGCTTTTGGGAGGTCTCTACTCCTGGGTTTTTAAAACCAGGTTTATTTTTAAATAGGTTTATTTTTAAAGAGAAGTATTTCCAAATTTTACAAACTTATTTGAGATTTTACATGCCTATTGAGAAGAAAAAACATTTTCTTCTCTTCTTGTATTAATGTTAAGGGTTTCAAAGCATGTATTCTCCCTTATAAATTACCTGGGTGATTGTCATGTCCAAGAAGCAGCGTAAAGAGAACCACAAATTCCTTCATTTCCATCAGCAAGCCTGAACATTTCATGTAGAGCTGGTTCTTTATGCTCGCATGTATCTCATGGTAATCCAACTCCTAGAGAAACAGGGTAATATGACGATTATATTTTGCACGTACTCTTTTGTGAGTCATACGTTACAATGTACATGTTACATAATTGCCCACGTACATTACTGTACAGGGCGATACATAGAGCTCTCTTCTTCCTAGCCATTGAGATGTTCAAGGATAATTTTCACTTTAACTAATTTTGGCCATATTAATGGACTTGGGAACCTAATCCATCATAAGATGTGATTTGCAGTGATAATTTTGACCTACTTAGCTAAGTCATTAAATCCACTGTCTTAGATTCTTGGGTGGACTGTGCTATCTGACAGCAACACTATATTTTTGAAGGAGGCTTTTCACTTAATGCACATATGACAAGGTCTGTGGTATAAGATTTAATAAGCTTTTACAAGAGAGCGTGTGTTTTTCCCTCATGGGCAATGTTAAACATGCACTGTCAAACTTAAATATTACATAACTTAAAAAATACATTATGATGTATGTTTTAGATTGAATGTAGCCAAGAACCTCATTTTCAGGCTCATTAGATACATGTTCTATGGCAGAGACTCTAAAGCTATTTTGCCAGGGTTTGCTACAAAGCATATCAAGAACTTGAATGGATTTTGTTGTCCTAGGAGGTGAGTTCCAAAGATCGATAATAGCTACTGTATTTTCTTGTCTTTTGAGTTTTTGTGGCCTTCCTCCTGTTTGTGTCACTGTTGTTCTGTAGCCAAAAAGAGTTGAAGGATCAGTTGGTACTGGCTGAGTCTGACTTGATGCTTCACTTTGAACTTGATCGCTTTGGTCATAAGTATCTCATATTTTCTCTTAAAAGACTCTCTCTTCAGCCAGCAGACCATTTCTCTTTTGTAACAGTAACTATTCTACTTCCCCCAAAAGAAACAGTATGTATAAATAAAGTTATATAAGAACACCCAACACTTAGTTTTGCAATGTCAAGACCTGGCTCTGATTGGAGCTGAGCTTCTCAAGCTGTCTTATTGGGCCCAGCACACATATTTGTTGGTGATGGACTTGATGGTACATTTTCATGTGAACAGACACAAACAGGCTTTACTCTCAAAAAATTTACCAGCTCAGGGGCGCCTGGGTGGCGCAGTCGGTTAAGCGTCCGACTTCAGCCAGGTCATGATCTCGCGGTCCGTGAGTTCGAGCCCCGCGTCGGGCTCTGGGCTGATGGCTCAGAGCCTGGAGCCTGTTTCCGATTCTGTGTCTCCCTCTCTCTCTGCCCCTCCCCCGTTCATGCTCTGTCTCTCTCTGTCCCAAAAATAAATAAACGTTGAAAAAAAAAATTTAAAAAAAAAAAAAAAAAAAAAAAATTTACCAGCTCAGAAATAGAACTCTCCTGTCCCAGGACATGTTTTAGGCAGTTCTCAAGTCTGCAGCAGGAAAGAAAGAATTAGCACAAGGTATTGGTAATCTCAGACATATTTATGTTAGGGATATTAAAAGCATGGCTTATTATAGTCTTTCAAATAGAACAGATGGAATCAAATGCTCATAGAATGACTGATTCATTTCTTTAGAACCTTCAGTATTCTCAGGATAGTTTGAAAACTTATACAAACCAATATCCTCATTTTAATTGCTGATTGAAGAGATGTCAAAATTGATTAACTGATTTGCCTTCAAGTCCACAACTAGCTGGGGTATGTGGTGGAGGAGCTGAGATTATGGTCCTGACTTCCTGACTCGAGGGTGGTCAGACTGGTCTGATGTGAGAGAAGGGAAAGAGAGAAAGGAAAGTGGGAGAGAAAGCTAGTGAATGCCAAAGGACAATAGGTGGCGATTGCCTCGTCAGAGCTGCAAATGATAGTTAGATTTTGGCATAGATTTCTTTTAGAGCATTTGTAGGTTCACAGCAAAACTTAGCAGAAGCTACAGAGGTTTCCCATATGCCTCCTGCCCCATACCTGCTTAACCTTCCCCATTATCAATATCCCCTACAAGAATGTTACATGTGTTATAATTGATGAGCCATACTAACACATCATTATCACCCAAAGTCCATAGTTTGCATTAGGGTAAATTCTTACCAGTTAGATTTTAAGTAAGGGCTCAAGCTGGAGGAGGGGTTTGACCTGGCCCTGAAAGGAGAGGGAAGGCCTTGATCATTACCACCTACAGAGGTTTAACACACCTGTTGTACCACACCTTGGGGTCAGGTTGTTCCCCTGGTAGACTGTGGCTCCTTCCCACCTCTCCAATAACCAGTGACACTTTGTGAGCCAGGCCTAGTGTGAGGCAACCATCCAGATCCAGGGTGGTGTGATATGTGATGATGCACCATGAACAGTCATGAAGAAATGTATCTGTTGTTTCCCTCCCCAAAACGGCAAAGCAGAATTGGATTGTTCTCTATGTTGAGAATTTTGCTTCCTGTAGTCTCATTATGCATAGAGCTTGTTGAAATATGATTCTCTCTGGACGCTGCCAAATTAAATGCTAACATTCATCACAAACGGGCAGCCATTTTCCAAAACAAGGCCATGGCTGAGTGACACCACATATTCCTCCTTCCCCTCGGTTCCCCCCTCAGCCCCATTGGCTAGGCTGGCTTTGCTCTTGTCCTCGTAAATTTTTATTTTCTCTCTATAAACTGGTATGTTCCCATTCCCATTCCCAATTTTCTGTGCTAGCTACTTCTTAATTGACTTGCTAAGAATATGTCTTTATTTATAACCAGCTCTTGGATTAATTATTTCATTATTTTTAATATGTTAATTTCCTTCTTCTTTCCTTAAGCCTATTCTGTTTTTCTAACTTTTAAAGTTGAATGCTTATTTGATTTTCATTCTTTTTTTTTTTTTGAAAGTTTATTTATTTATTTTGAGAGACAGAGTGGAGGGACAGAAAGAGAGGGAGAGAGGATCCCAAGCATGCTCCGTGCTGGGGCTCAATCTCATAAACCATGAGATCATGACCTGGGCCGAAATCAGGAGTCAGATGCTTAACCATCTGAGCCACCCAGGCGCTCCTTCATTCTTGTTAATAAAAATATTAAAGGCTGTAAATTTGTTTCTAAATGTGGCTCTGGCTGCAGCCACTAATTGTTGATATATAGTGTCCCTTTTGTCATTTTAAAAAATAATATGCAATTGCAGTTTAGATTTCCTTTGTGAACAGATGTTATTTAGGGGAGAGTTTTAAGATTTCTAGGTGGCATTTTTTGTTTGTTGTTAAAAATGTATTACCTAGTTTTGTGGTCAGAGAATATGTCTTTCTCAATTTTTAGGGTTTATTGGAGATTCCTTTGTGTCCTGATTTGTAGATTTTTATAAATGTTCCATCAGTATGTAGTCCAAATGTCTCTAAGACCTCCCACCCGTTTTTGATATGCAGTTTACCTTTCTTTTAATATGCAATCAAAATGCTTCAGATCTCTACTCCACAAACTGTGGAAGGTCCTTACCGTTCACAGATTCCCCAAGACATTTTGGGAGGAGGGGCTTTTATTTTAGTCTGCCTCTTAGTCTATATTATTGGTGCTTCTGATGGTGGCCTCATTCAGATTATTTGTTATGACAGGACTATTACACTGAAGTATCAAGCCCCTCCATGACCTCAGTGGCTGAACACAACAGAAATGTATCTCTTGCTCCTGCTGTGTGTCTATTGAGTTTTGGGGGGGACCTGTCCCATGTCTCCCTCACAGGCTGATGGAGTTGTCACCATCTGGAAATTGCTGGTGGCTGTAGCAGGAGGATGGGTTCTAAAATGCTTCTTCCCAGATGAATTTCTGCTCATATTGCATTGATCACAGAAGGACATAGGCAGTGCTGAGCTGCAAGAGAGTGGGAAACTATCATCCTCTTCTGTACCCAGAAATGGAGGAGAAAAAGATACTGGTGAACAAGGGTGTCCATCATACTTGACAGCTTGCCTCCCAGAGGAGCTGCCCTCTTTGTTAATACATTTGCCCTCACTAAACACTGTCCTTTCTCCTTTATTCTCCCAAAGCACCACTAACACAAGGCTCTTCTGCACGTCAGACTCCTAATCAAAGGATTAGGCACAGAGAAGGTATTTATAGTGTAGGGCCAGAAACAACTTTTAAATTCAACTCAGCATCAATGATTCTTGAAATTTATTGGCCGTTCTCCATCAGAGGGAATTTTTCATTGTCTATTTCTTTCTGTAGGCCCTGTTCTTTGCTGTGTTCTTGTCCCAGTGCCGCTGCCTGTTCTTGCATCTCTCGTCTTTCCCCATTTGCTGTTGGAACACCACTTCTCATTTTTTTGTTACTCTTTCTGCAGGGCAGTTTATCCCTTTGTTTCCCCATCTTCTTCCACATCAAGGTTGATGAAGGTTGGCAAGTAAAAGGAACTTGTTTCCTTTACCCACAACGTTTCTGACATGAAATTGTGTGTGTTTTTTTTTTCCACATCAACTCCATAATTCCAGTGGGGCACCCTATAATTCTATTCAGTTCTGACACTACAGAGCTGGACTTAGCATCTGATCCAACAGGTCAAAGGCTCAGTCCCACAAGACTACACCCACTTCAGATGCAAGTTGCAAGCCTGGGCCTCTGCTACTTCTGACTGGCTATAAATCAGGGGCTCCCCCAGCCCTTCTTTGCATTTAATAATTTACTAGAACAGCTCACAGAACTTAGGGAGTTACTTATGTCCACTGGTTTATTATATAACAAAGGATATGATAAAGGATACAGATGAACAGTCAGATGAGGAAGTACATAGAGTGAGGTGTGGAAGGGTTTCAAGTATAGGAGTTTCTCTCTCTATGGAGGTGGGGTAGTCTACCCTCCTAGCATGTGGATGCATTCGCCATACTGGAAACTCTCCAAATCCTGTATTTTAGGGATTTTTATGGAGGCTTCATCACAAAGACATTGTCAATTAACTCAATTTCCAGCTCCTCTCCCTGTGCTGGAAGATGAGAGACAAGACTGAAAGTTCTAAGCTTGTAATCATACCTTCATCTTTCCGGTGACTAGCCCCCATCCTGAAGCCCACCAAGATTCACTTCATTAGTGCAAAAGATGTTCCTATAATGCTGGAAACTCCAAGAGATTTAAGAACTCTGGGTAGATGTGCCTTTCATTCCTATCAGTCATAAAATTACAAGGGTTTAAGCTGTGGGTCAGGAACCTGGGTCAAAGACCAAATACTAGGGAAAAAAAGATGTTTCTAGCACCCCTGTTTCTCAGGAGATTACAAGGGTTTTAAGAGCTCTGTGTCAGGAACTAGGGGTAGAGACTAGTATATATATTTATTTCATAGCAAGGGAAGAAGGAACTCACTTTTCACTTTTTAAGAGGGCCATCAAAAAATTTCTTAGACCCAAAAAATAAAAAACAAAACATAAAACCCCACTGTCCCCCTGAAGATAAATGATGCTTCTCTTAGAATGAAGAAATGTTTTGCTGGATTGTTTATTTTAAGAGGCATTTTTCCCTGTTCTTAGTACTTGCAGTGAAATTGCTTTCTATAATGTTAATTTGCACTCCAAGTTTGTCACCCAAACCTATTGGTTCCTGAGTTTGTATTGTGAGAATGTGGGTACTGAGGGATACATTTAAGTCTAATCAACTTATTCAGGCTTTTTTACCCTCTCTCCCCCCACACACTCGTTTTAACCTCTTTAATTTGTTATGCACTGACAAGCATATTAATGTCATCCATTATTATTGAGATCCTGTTATTTTCTGACCAATTCCCAATTGGTTTTGATATATATATATATTATATACATATATATCAAAATACATATATATAGTCCAATACTATGTTGTTTGATGCATAATCATTCAATATGGTATTTTCATTGTGGGAACTACTCTCTTCAAAGATAAAAATAATCTTTGCATTATCTAGAGATTTTTACCTTGAATTTTGTTGGCTTTGATATAAATAATGCAACACATAGTTTGTTTACATTTATTTTTCCTAGATAGCTAACAGTTTTTATTCACGTTGAATGACATATCTATATCTACGTCTATAGCTATATATCTTTATATAAGTAGCCTTTATCTGATTCCCACACATAACCTGTTACAGCCACTTCTTATTTGTGTCTTCAAATCCCTGGCTGCAACGTAGTATTGGAATCCGTGTCTGTCCCCAGCCATGTTGCTTGACTGACACTGCAGTCCTGGTACAGACATAGCATGAGAGATGTTCACGGTTGTGGTGTGTGTGAAATGACTCTGGCCTCTCAAGGAACAACCTCCACATCGTACTGGGAAGGTTGCTAAATTTTCTGGAGGTTCAGAGCCAGAAGGCAGGCAGTAGGGAGGAATAAGACATCACCTTCTATCTGATTTTTCTCTTCACAAAGGGACAAAGACAAGTGCCTGTGTCAGTCTCTGTTTGTGTCTCTCTTTTCAATCTCATAGGTCTTTGATGAGTAAATGTTCATCCATTGTCCTGGCTCTAGTCTAATCGTCAGTCTTTGTTTCTGGAGTCTTTATGAGTTCTGATCTGATTTAGTGTGTGAGTCAACATAAGTTCTTAATGAAAAGTTGGGGGAGAGTGAGTAATGGATAACTAGGTAGACACCATCCTAAATTGGAATATTTTATAATATTTGTAATTATTTAAAAAATTCTGGTCATCCATGACCAGATTTTTGTCTTCATTTATAAACAAGTCTCTTAAGTGGTGATTAATTTTCTTTTTAAGTAAATAAGCTATTAGAAATAATCAGAGGCCTCTTGGTGCACTGGACTTTGGAATCAGATGCACCCAGGGCTGGTGTTCAGCTCCACCACTTATTAGCTGCATGTTTCTGAGAAACTTTAATGCTCTGGGCTTCAGTTTCCTTTTCTGTAAAATGGGGATAATGATTTCCACTCTGAAGAGTGGTAGTGAATGATTAGAGGCAATTTGTGGTATATTTGCCAGAACTTGCTCTCTTTTGGCCTCAAATGGATGTGAGGAGCTGAATCACAGAATTCTTAAGGAGATGGAATCAGAACAGAACTGGGATGAATTAAATGTTTCAAAATAGTGTCAAGCCTGAAGTATCCTTTTTATAACAGGGATGGTCTTTCTCTCCTGAATTGTGCCTTTATGAGTATATTGGGTGGACTAATGATTCTGCCTCTCTCCAGGCTGATATTATTTAAGTATTTATTTATTCAGCTTTCTTTCTTGCTTTCTTTCTTTCTTTCTTTCTTTCTTTCTTTCTTTCTTAAGTTTATTTATTTTGAGAGAGAGCGTGCGAGTGAGCAAGCAGGGTAGGGACAGAGAAAGAGGGAAGAGAGAATCTCCAGCATTGACATTGCGGAGCCCACTGTGGGTCTCAAACTCACAAACTGTGAGATCATGATGTGAGCCGAAATCAAGAGTCGGACGCTCAACTGACTGAGCCACCCAGGTGCCCCTCAACTTTTTTTCTTTTAAATCAAGAGTGGGGAGAACTAGATTCTTTACGTGCCCAAAGTCAAGAAAGTCTCAATAAGATTTTCTGAACCGGGCAGCTTCTTGAAAGGCATATGACAAGTTCTAGACTTTATGTAAGCTAATTAACTTATCTCAGTACATAGCACTCTCTCTTGTCTTATTTGTTTAGAAATTTCAACTGGATGTGGTGACAGACCTCTGGGGACTGTTATGTTTATACCATGAAGCCTCGAGGAGCATTTTGCAAAAATACTTGAAAATTATACATCAACATGGTCAAGGAGCCGTCATAAGTTTTCTGTCTGCTTAGTGGGAGCAGAACCAGTTTAAATTTCACCACAATGGGAGGAGTCTTGTATAGAAACCTCAGCTAGTGTGTGTTGTTTCTATGAAAAAGTGGTTAACTAACACTGTATTTCTACATGAACTAGAGTTAACTTGTGCCAATGATTTTTTAGTGTGGCTTGATAATTGGTGCTCCAGGCTCCTGCCCAGCTGGCCCACCCTTTAACCCAGCTTTTATCCAACCACTGCCCTGCAGTACTTGTTTATGCCTTCATGCTCATCTGGTTCTCCTTCCTCCTTATACAGTCTTTAGGGGATGGGGGAGAAAGTCATTACCATCTATCTGATGTTTCTCAGCCTTTCTGCTCCCTTGGCAGTTGAAGAAGACTCTGGTTTGTGCACATAGGTACTTCCCTTGCCCTGTTGGACCCTCTTGAGGAGGAAAGGCATGACTGCCTAATTCAGCCTATACTCCTGGCTTCTGGGGTGGAAAGTAGGGGAAGAGACAGAGCTTGGAAGGAGAGGTGGGCAGGGTAGGAGAAAGGAAAGCTGAATTGAATGAGGTTAAATTTGTGTAGTAAAGTTGAGGCTGTCAGGGAAGGAGTGAGGGGAAAGAGGGAGGAGGAGGGAAGTAGGACTAAGGCATAGCCACTGGTTCAGGAGAGGAGTTTTGGGCAGTGGGGAGGTTGAGGCTTAGGGGAAAAGGCTTGTGGTAGCTTTGTATGTGAGTGCAGTGAATTGGAAAGGAAAAGGGAGATTTTAAAAAGTACCGCTAGAGACTCTCAATTCTTCCTGGTGTTTGAGAAATCCAAGCAAAGCACCTGAGATACTTTAAACTTTGTGTTGTACAAACCACGTCCCCAGGGCTGTGCCATCCCTCCAGGACTGACCTGGGTGTGCAATGAAGTTTGGTTTTGCTATTACACTGTCAGGTGAAAGTCCACTCCTACTGGACAAGGACTCATTTCCTCTGTCAGCTAATCCTTATGTCAGTCTGCCCTCAACACTGTGTCCACTCTTAGGGTTTAATTCAGCGAGTGTTCTTTATTCCCCATTTCTCTGTTCTGGTGTCTTATTATAGCTTCCTTGTGCTGACAAGGACCATCATTGTCAGTGGGATTATTAATTATAATAAAGCAATTGCAATAATTGGGACAGTTGGATAAAGCACCACAGGAAGTGAAATCCCAACTAATACTCTCTGAACTCGAGAGATGAAAATCTTAAAATTCTTTCTCAGGATCACTACAAAATTGTGAGCACTTTCTGTAGGTGATTTCACAGTGTCTAGAATAAGCATTCATTCATTCATTCATTCAGGAAAACTCGACAGACCCTAATCAGTCCTCATATGTGTAAGCAGTTCTTCCAGGGCTGTGGAGGATGGGTCAGAAATAGATCTGTGGGGCTCCTGGTTTGTAAGAATAGATAAAGCATGTATCCAAATAGGTATAATGCAAGGTAGAGGGTACTCACTTCTGACCATGTGGGCTTAGGGAGTTCAGAGGATCAAGCACATGGGTTGTTTTCTGGGCAACCCATGTCCTTAACATGTATAATTTCAGGGTCCCCTTAATTTATTCTCCATGCTTTGTTTCCACAGAGCATATCCCTGAAGATACCAGTCGTCCTCTCCCCTCTCCTGCCAGCAGGCTGTTCATTCTGTCTCTGTTTCTTTTCCATCTCAGACTCCCACTTCTTTGGTGGTAATAATATTGTGGTTCTCCTCTCTCCTTCTCAGACCCCTGTCCTACCCCCAACTCTCCAAATGCTTTCCCCCCAAAAGTGAAGCACTTACCCAGACCCTTTACCACAAAAGGCTTTTCTGGGCCCCACTCTCTGCCTCAAGTAGAGCACCAGGTTTGAGCCATTGATGGATGCCAGTGGGCTGACTCTTTGGAGAAATTTTGGGGTTAATGTTTTGGAGGGAAAAATGTTGGGTGGCATTGGATGGTCAATCCTATTTTCTAAGCTGTTCCCAGTAACATGGGTCAATTGCTTGTTCTTTGTCAATTGTCTTCTCCCTTTCTGTGTGGATGAACTCAATTCTCCCCCCATGGATTTGTTCTCATGGGCTGTGCACCCGTCTGGTGGGTTGCTTTGGGCTGTTGAAGGAGCCCCCACTCCACTGGCCAGTGCTAGTGATTTTGTGACATGGTCTTCGGTGTCCCCAGTGGGCAAGAAATGGCGGGCCTCATCGAGAAGTGGGCATAAGGCACTGCTGAAGCCAGACGCAGGCTTTCTAATTCTAGAGCTAAGAACAGACTGGTTTCCTTGACAACAGAGATGAAGTTTGCTCATCTGCTCCTGGAGGTGGGCTTTGTGTGTCTGTGGAAAGCACTGGGACTTGGGGACAAGAAAGGAGATCCTTTCTTTATCCTTTCTGAAAACTCGCCAACTCTTACTGTATTTTAACAATATTATAAACTTCCCAGGTGGCACAGCGACATCAGTTATGTAATCTACGCATTGGGAATCCAAACATAGAATCGTCCCTTCCTTTTCACTGCTTTGCTTCTGATTCTTGATGTATTTTACCAGACCTGCAACATCTTTTTGATGTCAGTTTTTTAAGTTTTAAGATGTCAGTCAAATATGTACTTACCCCAGAACTCTTGATGGCTAAATGAAAAGCATTTTTTCCTTCTTTAGCTCGAAGTGATTTGTGTGGCCAGGCAGTTGGGAGGTAATGAAAATCAGCACTTGACAAGCTGATGTTGGCTCAGACCTGCACTTGTCATATGGCATCCTGAGAAAAGGCTTTGGGATCCAAACCCTTTCCTGATGCAAACCGGAAGATTCAGGCTCAAAACTGGTCCATTCGCTTTGCCTACCAGGCCTGATTTCAAGGCAGCGGTTTGGTGTTTAATTCATGCACCACCCTTCCCTTCCTATGCATTATTAAAGCCTCTTTAAAAAGCGGCCTACAGATCACAGGGGAGAAGACATGCCAGCAGTGATTTCACGTCTCCTGCAAGAAGCAACATCTGTTGCCAGAAAATGCAGGGAAAAGATCTGCAAAATTGTAGCCTGTGGTAGATCTGATAAAGATGGCCCTTGGACCTTGAGCTTATAAAAGCAGCTAATTTGTTCAAATCTGTCTTACTTTTCATGTGTCTGTGTCAATGCACAGCATTCTCAAATGCTAGGTAATGTAGATGGGAGATTGTGAGCAGGACTTACATACCAAGAGCGACTGATGAGGCAGGAATTAATTAGCAGGGGAATGCCAATTCAGACAGATGCATGAACAGACAGCTGGGGGCTGGAACCCCGTACCTTTTTCTTGAGATGTTTTGGTGATTCTTTCCTCTTATGAAGTTCAAAGCTCTGTGGCTCAAATTTAGCTCCTGCATGCCTCCCTCCCCCAGTAACCAGGGGATGAGCTGTGGCATTCTAAAGCCTTCCACAAGTTCCTTTGTTTCTTTCATCTCCTCAAAGGAAAAGACCCTGACTCCCCCAGGCAAACAGTGGGCTCCCCTTACAGGAAGCTTCCTAGGCTGAGTTCTTTGTTTAGAGGCAACCTCCCTGTCCCTGGGACCTTGCCAGATCCTCCTCTCCTTCCACACTTCCCACATCTCTCAGGGCCAGTTGAGGATGTTCAGGGAGAGGGAGAGCCTGCCTCAGCCCATATGCCACACGGACCAAGCAGAGACACCACTGGAGCCAGTCAAACCAGACTCTCAGTAAAAGAGCATCTCTGTACTAGAAGGAACTTCAGAGGCTGCCTTGTCCCACACTTTATTTTACAGATGCCCAGAAGCCCAGAGACTATGAGTGGCTTGCTTTGATCACAGAGCAAGTTAATTAGAGATCTAGGACCAAAAACCCCAGGCTCTTGAGTCTGTCCAGTGCTCTTTCCCGAGGACACGGTTCCTGGAGTGCCCACTTCGTGCTGTGGTTTCTCAGTATGGTGTATGGTTCAAGTGTCTATCCAAGGATCAGGAAAGCTTTGTTTCACACATATATGATCTCAATTGGTCCAGATATACATTGCACTAAAATGTTTCTTTTTTAATTTTTTTAATTTTTTTTTAACGTTTATTTATTTTTGAGACAGAGACAGAGCATGAACAGGGGAGGGGCAGAGAGAGAGGGAGACACAGAATCTGAAACAGGCTCCAGGCTCTGAGTGGTCAGCACAGAGCCCGACGCGGGGCTCGAACTCACAGACTGTGAGGTCATGACCTGAGCCGAAGTCGGACACTTAACCGACCGAGCCACCCAGGGGCCCCTGTACTAAAATGTTTCTAAATCAAACAGAATTTGAAGACTTACTGTGAGCCTAGAATTGTGCGAGGTGCTTCCATGTGGAGGTGGATTTTTTTTTTTTTTGGAAGTGGATTTTTGTAGATGTGCTTTAGGTAGGAGTGTCACTGGCTGCACCTAGTGCTGTTTTTGATTGGTTGACAAATGGTGTTTGCAAATTATCAAGCTCTATAGGTCTCATACTATATATACACACTATATATACTCTTTATATAGTATATACTATATGCTAGACTATATATATAATATATATTACCACTTCATGGTTTGGTTAGAAATTACTTAGTTTGTTCTACCTTCCTACAGAATCATGGCTAGGTATTCATCTGCTGCCTGCAGCACTTAATCCCCTAAACCTCATGAGAGGGGAGGGGCAGACTGAAAAGGTGGCCATAAACATCACCTTGGGACATTGGGTCCAGCAGAATACCAGCAGTTTCATTTTGCCTGTGGTGACTCAAAAATGAAGGGCAGAAAATATCCCAAGGAGTTTCCCTTCAGTATCTTCAGGTGCAGAGCCTGCCGCCTACTGAAGGGCAGAAAGTTTTGGTTGAGAGAAACTTAAGGTTGGTTGCTGCAGCCTCCATCTCCTGTTGTGGGCATCAGCAGAGAAGATGCCCAGGTTGCCTGATGTGCCGTGTGGGCTGGCCATTCAGCAGATGCTGCCTAATGAAGGCAGTGACCCAGGGCAACAGCAGAAAGCCTGCAGAGCTCAGCATACATATCTGTAGGGGACTGCAGAGGGATTTCCTTTTTTCCCAGATGCCCATCCGTAACTCCAACAAGAGATTATGCAGACACAAATGCCCAGCAGGCCTTCAGAAATGCCGCTAGAGGGGCCTTCAGGTGTTCTCATTGCACACTGGTCTGTACCGTCTCATTCATTTAACAAGCTCCTACTGAGCACCTCTTATCTTTTAGGCACTATCCTAGATGCGGAGGATACAGTGATGAACAAAATCAGACAAGGCCTTTCCCTCCTATATCATCCAATGTAGTGATGAGTGAAAGCCTGTTCTAGTTCTTTGTTATTTTTAGAATTTCCAGAAAAAAAGTTTCACACAATGAGCTCTTCCCCAGTCGCACTCAGTTTCTTCTGCCTCATTGTCAACCTTTTGTTCATGTTTCCTTCTTCCCCCAAAGAAGAAGCAATCCTGAGGTTGTGTGGGTGTGGAGAGTGAGAGTGGGAGCGGGTGCGTGTAGGGTCATCCTAGGCAGAACCCTGGGTAAGTAGACATTCCCTCCTCCCTCCCCCTTTGGTGCCCTATGAACCTCTAAAAATGCCTTACCTCAACTCCTCAGGTGTCCAGGGTCCCCGTTACAATAAAGTAAGGCATCTTCCCAGTGCATGGCCCTAAGTGCTGCATGTTCTCTTTGGGGTCCCTGACTTAGCCCCTGATGTCTGCAAAGCTCCGGGAAGAAAGCTGTCTCATTAGGTCACACTGATGTAGGAAGAGATTACAAATATTTGGTCAAGTCTTCCAGGAGTGCTGGCCTTTAAAGAGAGAAGACACTAGTCTAACAAACCTCTCAGTGATCAAACTTTAGGCACAGAGGAGTAGGGTGAGGATATTTGGGCAGCCTGGTGAGATTTGGGGGCCAAGTGCCACCAGCCCCCACTCTGTACCTGTGGCTTCATTTGCTTTGCCTCTCAGCCTCACACAGACTATTATTTCAGGTTATTTTGCCCAACCAACTGGCTTTTTCTTGCAAGTGCTGTGTGTGTGTGTGTGTGTGTGTGTGTGTGTGTGTGTGTGTCCGTCCACATCTTCTTATTAGGTCACTGTGTAATTTATGTGCATCTGCATAACCAACCTTGGCCCCTCAGACCTTCTGAAGAACATCAGTGCTTGAAGTGCACAAGGTGGTCCTATGCCCACATGTCTCCATCAACCAACCCCAGGGGAGTGACCCTTGTTTTCTCCTACCATTTCATTCATATGAGGTAGAAGAGACAAGATCCTTCACATACACTATCCCAGGGCTGCAATTCAGGAAAGAAATAGGATTCATTTTCTTGACACAACCTTTCACCAGTTACAAATAGTAGCAATTGCCTATGGGACTCTTTTGAGAAATTATGAAGTGTTAATTAGGAGAAGCACTGTGTATTTAAAATATGTGGCATGTTTAAATAACTATTAAATTAAACCTACTTTGCAGAGTTGAGAATCCATCTGGTCCAAATTCTGAAGAGTTGAATTTTGCTGCATATATTAAAAGAACTGTTCAAATGCTTCTGGAAGTGATCATTTTGTGTCACTTTTGTTTCCTTAGATGTAGAAACTGAGGTACAGAAGCCGATGGTGACTGGCTGTGGTGACAGCTTGGCTATTCTACTTGATGTGTTTCCATCTCTCAGAGCAAAGCTTTAAATCACTCCCCATGTCCAGTGGGCATGTCAGGAGTGTGAAGGGACTGTGGCTGTGCTTTACAAGTCACATATTTCAAACTTGCTGATCTCGATAAGTTGCAAATCTTAGCTTAAAAGTGAAAATCAAGCATTCCCTGACATTTTCTGCGGAGATGAGGAGGGCAGAGCCAGGAAGCCCAATCCAGGCACTGACCATAAAGTGTCACTGAGTCTTTCTTTGGATGACTCACACTCTCTTGGCCTCAGTTTTCTCATAGATTTTATGAAGGGAGGTGGAGAGTTGGGGTGTGTATCAGTTAGCCTCGTAGAAGGAAAACAGGAACTTCTCTAAGTATCTCAGCAGAGGGCATTGAATGCAGGACATTTGCACAGGTAATGGAGGAAGTAAAAGATCAGATTCCTGGGAGGTAGCCCAGGTATTAGCCCCAGCAGGAAGTTACTTCTGCCAGGAAGGAGGCTAGGAGGCTGGAGGGTGAAGCTGGGGAAAGTGGTGTCATCCCAGCCATAGGGCCAGGGTCACTCGCTCTTTGGCATGGTAGGCCTCTCAGGTGGGAGCTGGGGCCATGGAGGAGGTGCCACATGAGGCAGAGAGAGGGAGGAAATGTCCTGGCGTCTTCCCTCTGTCTTGGGTCAATGCCTACTATTGCCCCCAGCCCAGCAGGAAGCCAGCTGACATGGAGTCTGCCATCGTCAGCTGGGAAGGCTGAGGAATGATTAGCTGTGAACAGCCCAGGCCAGGTTGCTTCATTCAGTAAGAACCAGACATTAAATGTGTCCTTGAGAGTTTGCCAATGGGTATGTCAGGCCAATAACACCAGAGTGATCTTTAATGAGACTCCCCCACTCCCACCATCAGAAACAAACATTCCCAAGGTGCACCTAGCTTTTTATGCAATGGACTTGCCTCTATGCAGGGAAGATGAGATAAGCTTTCAGGGGTGGTGTTTGTGGATGAGGAGAATGAGGAAGGTATGAGAGTAGGAGAGGATGAGAAAGAGAAGATAGGGGAGGGGTTGTACCTGTAAGTGCAGGGCTGAACCCAAAGGCAAAGAGGTCAGAGGGTCTTATCCATGACCAGGGATGATTACTGCCTATGTAAAGTGATACTTCCCATCATAAAATAATTCACAATAGGTTAGTGTCCATAGTAGGCTTTTCTAGAATGTTTAACATATTTTCATACAGAGTACTTTTTCATTGAGTGTCTTCAATCAATACCTGTCAAACTGGACTGGTTTGATATCCCCTGACCTAAGGTACCTCATCCTGAAGGAGGAAGGAAGGGAAGTGGCATTAGCAGACACACTGTGCCATCAGCTCTGGGAAAACTGCTCACACAGGCATTTTAGCTGCCGTGGAAGTTGAGGGACTATAGACCCTTTCTCTGGGCTTCAGGCTCTTTGTAAAGTAAGGACATTGAGTGAGCTTTCAGGCCTGCCTGACTCTGCCACTCTGGGATCTGCCCCAGACCCTGGAAGACAGGTGCAGGAATGGCCCCTCAAGTCATGCAGGAAGAGAGCACGGGAGGCATAAATGGGACACTTGCATGGCCATGTCCCATGAGGTCCGGACTGAGTGTATCGTTGTGGCCTCAGCACAAACTTAAATAAACAGAAGCCCTTTGTGATAACTTAAGGTCTCGCATTTCTTGACTTTGAAACAGGGAGGGTGCAAGCTACACAACTCCTATAAATCCACTTTTTTCTGCTGCCTGCTGCCGTCTTACCTCATATTGCTGCTCCTGTCTCAACACAAGGCCTTAAAAGCCACCAGCTTCCTTGAAGATCCCTCCTCTTGTTCTCTCCCAGCTCCCTTCCCTGTTGATTCTACCTCACAAAGCCAAAAGGAGCCAATAAGGCAAGGTGGGCTTTTCTTGGAGTTCATGGAGGAGAGAGGCTGCGGGAAGGGGAAAAGCTGGGAACACTCATACATTAATCATTTTTGTCCTGACTCATATACAGAGATGAGTAATAGCAGGAAAAGATGCCAGTTTGGTGGCAAATGAGAGGTGCCAGAACCAAGAAGAGGGAGAGAGTTAAGTGCTGGAGAATGGAAAGACCTTGACCAGGGGAAGAGGAGGGAGAGACATGTGTAGAGCTGGGGGCTTTCCTTCAGAGGAAGACTGGGAGAAGTGCTAGCCTGAGGACCTTGAGAGCCAATAGGAGCTTTATCCTGTTGTTTAGAAAAAAATGGCACTATGCCACTGCCTCTGCCCTGAGCTCATGGCTGACTCTGGAAACCAATCCCCTCCTCCTCTCCGACCGAACTCAGAGGAGGACTCAAGCTCTCTTAAGTCAGTGCCACCAATCCACTGGACTTGGTACATGATCGAAAGCCTCATGGCTGGCTTGGCTACGGACAATGGGAAGTCTTGGGTGGCTTTTGTGAAGCATTTTAGAGACAAAACTGTGTGTGTGGATTGGTTTGCAGGAGGGGCACTGGAGAAGGAGATCAGTGGGAAATGAAAATAGAATTCAGGCTGTTAAAAACAAAATTCATCTAAGTAAATTTAAAGACCAAGTTGGCTTTATTCGGTGATTCATGAATCAGACAGCATCCCATTTAGCAAATAGAAAGGAGCTCAGAGGAGCTCAGAGGAGCTGTACAAAATGGAAGGGTTTTATAGGCAGAAACAGAGAGGGACAACTGGCAAAAGAATAGAAAGGATTGTTTCAGGCAAGGTCACTTCCCCTTAGGGGACGGAGCAAGGGGTCTTATTAGGTGGATGACCTCATCTTCCTTTGGGACAGGGAGAGGGCCCATGTGACAGATGACCTCACTGGTACTGACTAGAAAATTCCTGACTGAGCAGTGAAGACAACATTTCTGGGAGGAGGTTGAAACTGCAATTAGGTTAGGTAGTAAGCCCTGGTTTGGTGACTTGGCCTAGCATAAGTGACTCCATTTTGGGCTTGTGGTTTTCTTTTAACAAGGCCAAGAAACTTCTGTGTCTTCTTCCCATTCCTACATTAGACTTGATTAGACTTGGTGGACTGGCTTTTTCTTTTTCTGTTCTTTTCTTTCTTTTTCTTTTTTCTTTCTTTCTTTCTTTCTTTCTTTCTTTCTTTCTTTCTTTCTTTCTTCTTTCCTTCCTTCCTTCCTTCCTTCCTTCCTTCCTTCCTTCATTCTTTTAACTGAGGTTGTTTTAGTGGATAAGCTACTTTATTTATTCCCACCCTCATCCTGTGGCATACCAGTATCCCCTCCTCTCTTGGTGACCAACCTGAGCTTCTCAAGATGTATTCACAGGTGTAAGAGCCCAGGCTACCTTAGAGGCAAGTTCTCGTCCTCAAATTGGACCAAGCATTTTTCATTCCATAAAAACAATAGGGCAAAAGTACTGATGTATAAGTCTCCATCAAGTTCACTTAAATTTGGAAACTGGGATTCTGTAACCAAAGTTTCCATTCTCCCACGAGATATTCTGGGTCCTCCATAAGCCAGGGATAAGGAAATCTTATTCTGTCTTTGTTTTGTTTTGTTTTTATCCAAAAGGACGAGACCACTTCTTGGTTGACCCTGTTAGAGAGTGATGAACAGGAGCAGTCAGAACCCATTAGCACTGCCCCAGTGAGCTGCTGTTCAATTCAGAAGCATCGACCGAGCCTAGGGAGACGTGCCGCCAGAGCTCAGTGACTTGCTTCTGCTCTTTATCCTCTAGCTG
Organism: Prionailurus viverrinus; assembly: GCF_022837055.1. Lineage (NCBI taxonomy): Eukaryota > Metazoa > Chordata > Mammalia > Carnivora > Felidae > Prionailurus > Prionailurus viverrinus. The sequence continues at coordinate 88,094,198 of NC_062563.1, read as the reverse complement.
CAAAGGGGGCTCCTCCACTGTCACAGTGGCCAAGTGTGGTGGCTGATTGGATCTACAACTTCTGACCCTTTGTTCCAGGCATCCCCTTTGTCATCATGGCGCTGCTGGTGACAATATGCTCTTAAACCCCTGTGACTCAAAGCGTGGTCTGTGGACCATCAGCACTGGCATCACTTAAGGCCTTTTGGGAAATGCACAATCTCAGGCCTCACCCCATACCTGATGAATCAGAACCTGTAGGTTAGCAAGATCATCAAGCAATTTGTATACATATTAAGGTTGGAGTAACCCTAAGACCGTTCTAGAGACCAGAAGTGCAAAATCACGAGGCATCAGCAGTGCTGTGCTCCCTCCAAAGGTTCTAAGGGAGAATCAATCCTTCCTTCTTTCAGCTTCTGCTGGCTGCTGGTGTCCCTTGACTTGTGGCTGCACCACTCCTATATCTGCCTGTCTTCACATGGCCATCTCATCTGTGTGTCTTATAAGGACACTTGTAATGGGATTTGGGGTCCACCTGGATAATCTTGGACGATTTCATCTTGAGATTCTTAAATTAATTTCATTGTTCAAGATCCATTTTCCAAATAAGGTCATATTCTCATGTTCTGGGAGTTAGGACATGGACATATTTTTTGAGAGGCTACTATCCAACCCATTTACACACCCCTCAGAACATTCCGAGGCAGCGTGCTTCCGAGCTACTTGCCATTGCTCACCCTCCTCAGCTGGTCCAGCGTGGTGTTTGGATTCACCCATACAGCTGACAACTGCCACATAATAGCATTATTGAATACATCTTCTGTGACAGACATTGTCCTATGTGCTTTTCATGAATGAATCCATTTAATTGCAGCAGTTCTTTGGGGTTGCTATCATAACTACTACCCCCACTTTATAGATGAGGAAACGGAGGCCCGGGGGGTTCAGTAATTCTCCTAAAATCTCACAGCTGTTGGGGCACCTGAGTGGCTCAGTGAGTTAAGCATCCGACTTAGGCTCAGGTCATGGTCTCACGGTTCGTGAGTTCGAGCCCCGCGTCGGGCTCTGTGCTGACAGCTCAGAGCCGGGAGCCTGCTTAAGATTCTGTGTCTCCCTTTGTCTGCCCCTCTTCTGCTTGCACTCTGTCTCTCACATTGTCTCAAAAATAAATAAACATTAAAATCTCACAGCTGGTGGAGGTGAACCTAGGATACAAATCAGGCAGTCTTCCCCAGAATCTGTATGCTTTAGCATATAGTAATGCTTCTGAAGTTATGTAATGTGTTTCCAAAATTATAGAGGGTTCTAAAAGGTGTAGGAGAGAGGTGCCATGAGTGCCCTTTGTCCCACTTCCCAGAAACGCTGGGCACAAAGAAGGCAAAGATGGAGTGTGGGCAGCTGTCCTACCCCTACCCTATAATGTATGGAGTTGGGGGACACCCCGCTGTTATTTATTCCAACCCAAAGCCTTTTTCATTTAACACTGTATCGATGCACACAGCCTGTCCAGGCTAAATGCCTTATGGGAGTTTATTATCAAAAAGGTCTTTAGGTGGATGTTTAGTAGGCTTCATACACTTTAGTATATATCCTTCCTTGGGCTAGCACATTCCATTTGTTTACTAACCACTTGTAAAACCTTATTTAATTTGCTTTAAATGCCCTTATTTTGAGTGGTGAGAAGTAGGCTCTCCCATGTGTTAGCTCTCCTTATACCTTTCGTGATTTTCTGCCTTAGTTTGCAGTCCTTTGCCACTTTTATCTTTCCCAGACTGAAAATCTCACCCCTTTCTTTTGAATTCTAGGCTTACCTGCCAGGAAGGGCCAGAAGTCTTTTATTGCCAAGACACAAGCATGTCAGATGGCTGGGCACAGCTTTTAGTACCCATAATAAATAGCCAGGTCAAGGGGGTCAGGGAATTAGCTGGAGAAATCTGTTACCAGTCCAGGCATTCTCATCACTGATGCAAGGAGCATTGTAACAGCACTGGAATCTCTAGATCACCTGCTCAGATGGAAGAGTGGAACCTACCATTTAAAGCTGCCTATCAGCCAAAAATCTACCTATGTCTTTAGTACAGAAATTCAGCAGCAAACATAATCTGCCTAATTTTATTAAGCTCAGTTTCACAAATGCATTGACATTCCCTTGAGAACATTTGATAGGGCAGTGAGCCCAGATGTATGCTTGCTGGCAAGATGGAATCCAGACTGACTGCAATTTTAAAAATTCAATTGTTATAGTGTCAATATACCACAGGAAAAATGATTTAATCTAACATTTATTGAGCCCATATTATTTACCAGGCCCTGTGCTTTCATATATTATCTCAAATAATCCTCTGAGGAGGTGCTGTTCCTCTCTCCATTGTACAGATCAAGAAACTGAGGTCTAGAGAAATTAATTAATTTGTCCAAGTACACGCAGCTAGAAAGATGCAGAGGCAGGATTTGATCCGAGGCCTCAGTGCTTTTCAGAGCCTGGATTCTTACCCACAAGGCTGTAGTGTGGAGCCAACTCCCTAATGTAAGTAATGTGAGATAGCTTTGGACTTCTACTCCCCTAACCCTCTCAGGAGTTCTTAATTTCCCTTCCATTTGCTTCGAATCTGTCTATTCCCAGTATTGAGAAAATGCAGGGCAGATCTCAATGGCAGATCAGGGAGGGTTCTGAAAGAGGATATAGGAGATGGGAAGTAGAATTTATTGAGCACCTACTATGTGCTAGTCCCTCTGGAGAATACTTCCAGCCAGGGTGGTTTTCATCCACTTAGCAAATCAGAAATCCAGGTAGTGGATCCATCTCCATTTTTGTCTCACATTTTAAGCTTTGCTTTGGCTTTCTCATCATAGGACGACAAATGTCATAATGTCATAATACGTTATGACATCATGCTCCTGTCTCACAGAGGGGGAAGATACCTCCTTGGGAGAACGTGGATGTGCATGGAGCAAAACATGTTCAGCAGCCAGGCACATCAGCCTGCCTTGCAATTGTGGATATTGGGGCACTGCCTGGTGGAAGTAGGACTGACAGCCAACAAACTTAGTTGCTGGTAAATCCCCAAATCCAGGTTTATGGGCCTCTCCTGAAGCCTCATGGCCTCTTTCTCTTGTCTCCATCCCTTGGCTTCCTGACCCAGTGGGTGATCTGCCATCCACATGTGAAAAGCGGTTCCAAAGTTGGTGACCTAACTTCTAAGTTGTGTTTCCATACTTCGTCAGTTCTAAAGCACACATTTTCCCCACATGTCAGCATTTTGAAATTGGGATGTGTCCTCCAGTTAATGATGACTTATAATTATAACTGATAATGGTTTTCCTTTCCTAGTAATACTTGAAATAATAGCGTGTCAGTCAATGATGTCTTAGATTTGAAGAAATAAAATCATGCCAATGTTTATTTTTACCCCTCACTATCAAATCAATATCTGGGCTTGTATCTTTCTGCCTTCACTTCTGAGGCCTGAATCAAAAGTCTTCCTTATGCTGGCCTGTGTGATTGATTTCCAGAAAACATGTGGTTTCCTGATCATCTTTTGCTAGAAGCTATTTTTCCTGTACATTAGAGGACTTGAGTTCATCTTATTTGAGAATAAAGTGAACGAAAAAACAATTAGAAGTGTCTTGAGAAAAGACACTTCAGAGGAACATAAGTGATCTGGGAGACTCAAAAGTGCTTGCTTCTTGTAATAATCTGCTATAGGAATCACAAGAAAAATGTCAGAAAATGATTTGGTTTTCTTAATGTAGTTCAAAAAGACATGGCTTCTAAGAAATAGGAGAGGATAGGCACAGGAGCGAAGAGCTTAGGAGGAAAGGGGCGGAGGTGAAAATGGAGATGAAGGAAAGTATGCAACAGACAAAATGCCCCATATTCTAATTAAAACCATACCAGTTCTGCTGAATTAACACCAGTGAAGTTGGAAATCCTGACAAACTGTCAGAACGCAAGGAAAGTGTCAATAATAAAACTAATGAGGGGAAAAATGAAAAAATGTAGAGAACAGAGATTCAGTATATGGATAATTGGTGATCCTGAGACATTAGGATTCAGTTAATAGAAGACTATCTTGAGCTAAAAAAAAAAAAAAAAAAAAAGGTGTGAAGATGTTGTTCAGGGTAGGCTGTCTGCTGTAACAGCAACCTCAGAATCTCCAATCAGATGCTCAATGGACTGCTTTTAGCGACACTGTGGTTCCTTCCATTTGGCAGCTGCATTATCCCCCAAGGGTACCAGAATGTCTACTGGATCCTCTGCATCCAGCAGGGAGGCAAGAAAGGAGAAAGTGTAGACAAGACACTTCTCTCTCTCTTTTTTAACGTTTATTTATTTTTGAGAGGGAGAGACCACAGGGGAGGGGCAGAGAGAGAGACTGAGACACATAATCTGAAGCAGGCTCCAGGCTCTGAGCTGACAACACAGAGCCTGATGCAGGGCTCAAGCTCATAGACCGCGAGATCATTATCTGAGCCAAAGTCAGACGCTTAACCAACTGAGCCACCCAAGTGCCCCTGCTTTTTTTTTTTAACTTAAAAAATTGTAAATCCAAGTCAGTTAATAAACAGTGCAATAATGATTTCAGGAGTAGAACCTAGTGATTCATCACTTACATACAACACCCAGTGCTCATCCCAACAAGAACCCATTTCTGCTCTTAATTGCCTGGGCTATAGGTGAGGCACATCACTTCTGCTTATATCCCATTGACTTACATCCCATATGGCCCTTGCCAGATAGATCGGAGTGGGGCTGGGAACTTGGGTGCCCAGGAAGAAGAGGAAGTAGGTTTGGTGAGCACATGGCATTGTCTATGATGCAAGTACACATACAGATATACAGAGAAGTTGAAATAGTTCCTCCCTTAATACCTTCACAATAAAATCTAAACCATACAGAATAATAGCGAGGATCACAGAGAGGACAGCAAAGCCAAACAGCATGCCTCCTAATTTTTCCATCTTTGTCCTGACACTTTGTGACAGTCTGAACCTCACCTCTCAGGCTTTTGGGATGTCTCCACATGGATATTCTAGAGGCCAGTAGAGTTCTCCATGTGAGCCTTTAGACCCTCTGCCCTTTAACACTTCTTCACCATCCCTTCTTCCTGGGGCTACAAAGTCTTCTCACTGGGGTTGTGAAGTTTTAGTTTCTTTAGTCTGGAGAGAGGAGAGATGGTGTCAGATCCCCTTCTAGTCCTAGGTGCAAGGTGTTCTTATAATTTTCTCTTATGCCCAGTTAGTGAGGAAAACCCTTCCAACACCACCAATGGAAAAAACAACAAGACAATTCTGGCTTTAATGTGCTAAAAGAGCATTTATTTTCATCTCTGTGGCTGTAGAACTTTATTAGACATAGAAGGGCACATCACCCAATAGCTGTTTTCTGGATTTCCTGGCTGGAGGTGGGGATGGGGGGCAAGGATAGTCCTGCCACATGATTCAATGAGTTACATTTTACTTTCCTATTGAAGAACACATGTTCTCAGATTAGGTCAAAAAAAGCAGAACCAAATGTTTTATGTTTGAACTTGACAGAGGTAAAGCTTTTCAAAATATAGCCCCATTGGTCTTAGGTATAGTCTTGCCAGAAGCCAAAGGTAGACAAGATGACTGCTTAAAAGTATCTGTGACTGGATTCTAGGACAGCCTGAGGTGTGGAACAGTGAATCAGAGGACATGTCAGTTCAATTAGACAGTCTTTTTGATGAGCTTTTATCCACAGAGTGTGCAAGTTTGGCTGACCTTTTCACTGAAGGGACTATTTGAAGGCTGAACCCAGCCTTCCTGCTAGTTCAGCATTGTCTCTGCATCACCAGGAATTCCTGAATCCCCCTTTCTTTCCTCTTCATTGAAGGCATGAAGTCCACATGTTTTTGTGATTGGTGGCAGACATCTGACAAGTGGATTAAAGCTTAATGCTGGAGACCCAAGGTGGGGACCTCCCTGGAACTCCATGGTTCATGAGGATCCACTAGAGCACTGGCCCCCTAGTATTGCAATGATTGCTTTATGAACTGTCCCTGCTTCAACTACATTGTGGGCCTTTTGAGAGCAGGGATTGGGAATCATATCCTTTGGTGTCACCATGCCAGAAATAGGAAACAAAATGATCCTTTAAGGGCCTGGCTTCTTTGAAGAATATGAAGTCTGGGCCTTGGGCTTTTGCTATTTGCTGTTTTCCATTCCCCACCTTCCTACCAGGCCCCTTGCATGTGTTCATCTTCATTTGGAGGAGGGGAGGGAATCATGGCGAAGTGAAAAGAGAGACCAGGCTCTGGAACCAGATGGGTTCAAACTATCCTCTGCCCTTCAATAGCTCTGTAGCCCTGATCAGGCCACCCCATTTCCTGGAGCCTCACTTTCCTCACCTGAAATCCAGGAAGATGAGCCCTTCACTGAAGTGTCAATGAGAAGGGCCCAGCACAACTGTGCCTATTTGGCTTTAATAGCCCGAATTCTGTTGATTGAATAATGTCTTCCTTCAATATCTAACTCAGAACTTCGGTCCATATATATATATATAATATGAGAGAGAGAGAGATCGTCATTTCAGAGGTGGTCTGAAAGTATGTGTTCAATGCTTGTTATTCTATCTATCTACATTTGTATTCACATTTTTCACTATGACTGTAGGCCTCTAGCAAGCAGGGGCCAAATCTCATTTCTTTTGGAAATCTTTCCTCTCATGCCCAATTTCAGTTCATGCTCATTCTTGGGCACCAATAGGTACTGAACAAATAATTGTGCTTGTCTAGCGAGGGGCAATGGGACTGATTTCAAGCGGTGAGAAAAAATACTGGGTCCATTCATTCCACAGCAGCACAATTTCTAGATGATAGAAGAATGGAAAAAAGTGCCTACCAACCATTAGGTCTGGGGCCCTTTACTAAAGGGCTTTTAAAATTCACTGGACTTTGCTAGGAAAAGATGCATCAGGGATGCTCAGAAATGAGCACTTCTTAGACTTGTAGCAGTCAGGAGATTAAAGGGTTCTTCCAGCCAAGGGGGTTTCCAGAGATGGATAGAGAGAGACTTTACCATTTCTCTCCTTCCTCCTTCTCCTCTTCTTCTTTTAAACTATTTTTGTCCTAAGTGGTCACAGCAGTTGATACCTAATGTAAAACTTGGGAAATTCAGAACCGTATGAAGAAGCTGATGATAAGCTTCACCCATAATCCCACCATGCAGAGCTGCGAGCTTTCTCTTTATCTGAACAGACCAGGCAGGGTGTGGTCCAGCCCCTTGTTCAGCAGTCTCCATTTACTTAGCAAAGTAACCGCAGCAAAGCCATGACCGGCTCCTCCCTCCCTTCTGGAAGTCTCAAGGATCGGTGAGCTTGGGTTCTGACTTGGTCTGAGGCTTGGAGCAAATGGTGTGCTGTGGGGCTGGGGGCCTAGGGCTTTCCAGGGCTGGGACCACCCCAGGGGAGTCCATGCCCATGGTGGTGGTGGGGGTAGCTGGGAGTGATCGCTTGCAGCATCTTTCCATTTTGGGCCCAGGGTGCTCAGACTGTCTGTTCCTGTTTGATACCTCCCGCTGAAGGGGCAGGAGACAGGCACCCACCTCTCTTAGGTGCACATGGAGCTCAAACAGCTTCTAACAAAAGGTCAGACAACTTGGGCATCTGTTACTTTCCTTCTAGACCTTCTGTTCCTTTTAGAGCAGTTAAGAATGACCCATAGAAATGTGGTTTTATACTCGAGTGATTACAAACACCTGGTGTTCGGTGGGACAGTGAGGAAAATGACTTGTGACAGAGAGCATCTTTCGTGATTTGCAGTCCCCAGCTGCTCTGCTAGGAGGATGAAACCCCAGGCAGAGTCTTTGCCGAGTAGGGGTCAAGGGTGTGAGGATACAAACTGGGGATACTGAGAGGGAGCCTCAGGGCTCCCCTGAGCACAGAATCAAGGGTCCTGGGATGGGGGCAGGAGAAGGGCTGCTAGAGGGCAGAGGTGAGAGAGACAGATAAGGGGGCAGGGCTGAATTGTGGAGAGCCAAGGGGATTGTGGCTGGTGGTATGTGGTGCATATTGCTTTCTCCTCTGTCTCCCCATAATCAGTGTTATAATGTGGAATTGGATTTGTTAAAGAGTTGTGGTCAATTGCTAGAATTCTGCTTCAAAATAGGTAGGAAGATTGGCTGCCAGAGGGGGCCCAGCCATTTGGGTTGTACAACAAAAGACCATTTTGTTTTAAAGGAGGTGATCTGGGCACTAGGGAGCCTGCCATATGTGCTTCCGTTAACACTCAGCACCTTACCATGAAATAGGCTGCTTAGGGCTCTGTTTCCCCACACTGTCCATGAGCCCCCCTAGGGCCTAGAGCCTCTCTCACCTCTGGCACCCCAGGACCTGGACAGTGCTGCTTTGCCGAACTGGCCGAACTTCCAAAGTACTGTTAATTGAGTTTTGGTTCAACTAACATTCATTCAGCATCTGACTGGCACCACGACTTGTGGCAACATGGGAAACAGAGAAATGCCAAAGACACAGGCCCTGCCTGCTGAGGAGCTCATGGTAATAGTCTGTTGCTGTCAGATTGTAAGTGGAACAAAAGAGGTGAGGAAAGATGATGGGAGAGCCTAAGGGACAGGGGTGTGGCGGGGAGGCTTCCAGGAGGAAAGGACAAAGAGCTGAAGAGGAGAGCTGAAGGGAGAAGGCAAAGAGGAAAGAGTTCTCCAGGGAGAGATCAGCACGGACAAAGGCATAGAGTTGGGAACCAGCCTGGTGCCTTCTAGGTCCTGGGCACAGCCTCCGAGCACCCACGAGAGGCAGGGAGGGTGGGGGCAGGCACTGAGAGATTCATGGGGCTTTGTGTGCTGGCTAAAAGCCTGCATCTTATCATCTCTCTTCAGAGAGTTGTCAGACCGGGGTCCCTTGAGGTCCATTCAGGGTGGCAGTCCTGCCCCAATTGCTAGACCCTTCTGAGTGGCCCTGGCATCACACCTTTTTCTCATTAAGACTTGTTGATATGGTGTCTGTCCTGGCCCTGCTCAGCCTGACTGTACAGTCAGAGATCTGATAGTTTTGGTACCGCAGGGGAATATTTTGCAATATTTGCCTATGATATCTTTCAGGCCTATTTTCATTTTAATCAGGGGATAATACTACAACCTATGGAATGAAACTCTAATAGTGGAATTTCAACACCAACAGAGATTAGGATGGGAATTATTATTTTCAGGGTCCACTTATCTGGGGGAAAGATGTCTGTCTTCTTACATGAATAACACAGGTCACTTCTGGGGGCAAAATATTAGTTTTCTTAGTGGATACAATTAATAGCTCAGACTCTGAAAATCCAAATCTTAGCAGGTTATGGCCACTAAAGTATACCTCATATCTCATACCCTGTGGCATGGGCTGCTGGGGATGGGGAAGAAGCTTGTGCTTTGGATAAGACAACTTACGAGGCTGCAGGATTGGTCCTTATGGGACATCAATGGCCACCTGTAAAAGAATAGCAAAGGAGCACCTGGGTGGCTCAGTCAATTAAGCATTTGACTCTTGGTTTTGGATCAGGTCATGATCTCATGGTTAGTGGGTTCAAGCCCCGCATGAGGCTCTGTACTGACAGTGTGGAGCCTGCTTGGGATTCTCTATATCCCTTTCTCCCTGCCCCTCCCCCGCTCTCTCCCTCCCCCTCTCTCTCTCAAAAATAAACAAACTTAAAAAAAAAAAAAAGAATAGCATCCAGAGTTATGTCAGCAAGCCCTGCCCTAGAGCTAGACAGCCCTGGAAGGGAGGGTCCCTTCCATGTTGGTAGATGTTGGACAGAAGCAGCATCAGGTGGTGGCCATGGCCCTGTTCTGCCTAAAAATAAAACTAGTGGGAAGAGGACCCCAGCTGGCAGTTGGACGTGCAGAGCATAGAGAATAGGTTATGGAAGCAACTGCCAGGTCCCTAACTAGAGCCGTGAGCATCAAGACTGGGCTCAGGGGCCATCACAGTACTGAATTGCTGAGCCCAGGGTACCCCGTCCGGGCTGAGAAGGAAGCTGTGCCTCAGCAGGCATGCAGTGTCCCGGACTCCCTCAGGCACACAGTAACTACCAAGATGCAATCTCCCTGTCCCTCAGTGGTAAGTCAAGTCTTCCCAGATGCTCCGCTGTGGGCAGTACTGGGTCAGGGATGGAGCTGAGCTGGCCAGTGAGGCAGGACAGTCAGGGACTGGGCCTGGGGCCATGGTGGGAATAGGAGTTGGTGTCTGGGATGCTGCCATCTCTGGGGGAGACAAGCATCCTTGCTCTGAGCAACAAGTGAACATTGCCCAAGTGAAAATGGAAAACTGTGTTTTTTGAAGACCTTGATCCCCAGGATTTTTGGAGTAGTAACTCATCCTTGTTTGTAAGACTTTCAAAACTTTCCATTCCTCCTTCAGGGGTATTTCATGACCAGTTCCCCAGGTATCAGCTGGGGGCCTCTCTTCCCCTTGAATTCTCAGTGAAATTGTCTTGAATCCACCAATTCATAGCCTGTGCACCTCCAAAACCCTTCCACTTTCCTGGGGTGTGATATTCTTCAGGCTTCTCCTGCTTCTTTGGCTGTGCCCAAAATTCTCTCATACCCATGTCTGTGAGTTGAATAGCTGTTAGTGAAGTATTGGGGGGTGTGAGGAAGGGGTCATATGCCTTCCAGCACAGCAGCCCGTGACCCCTCTGGGCTCATTCGGGAGTTCCACATTGTCCCTCCACTGTGTAGAGCAATTTCTCTCCCCTGTTCCTTGAAGCCAACACTCAGCAAAGAGATTTTTCAATTCCTCTCTTTGAAAGGAGTTTTGATACCATTTGTCAAGATAATGAAGATTTCTTTACTTCTTTTCATAGGTATAATTTGCTTTTAAACTAAAATTTCATTTCTACTTCATTTTAAAGAATTTCTTAACAGTCCTTAAAATAAATCAGCACCTAATGGTGCTACAAAAACAGGATGAGGAGTCCTGGTGGTACAGACAAGACCCTGATATTTGTTGTTTGTGTTTTTCAGCTTCCACCCAGATGTTTGAAATCCTGTAGATGTGGTTGGAGTCCCTGAGAACGAAGCAGGGTGCACGGGCCGAGCACTGAGAAGCAGCAGCCTGGGACAAGGCTGGTCCAGCCTCCCGGTAATTTGTCAGCAGTTTTTGGTGGTGACAGGGAGTGAGGCAGGCTTTTTGGTTGAGGTCATCTCACCAGGATGAGCTTCCAGTTTCCCAAGTCATTGCCACGAACTCCCCCAATCCTGCTGACTCGAGAGCTCCCATGAACTCTGAAGGACTTTAGTGGTCATTAGTGCAATCCCCTTGGAAGAGGCAGAAGCCCCTCTACAGAATCCTGTAGTCACGGAGCTCCAAGAAGAGAGACACCACCTGACAAAGCAGCCTGTCCCATCTTCCTGTTCCTGAGGAGCTCCTGCTGGTACAAAGTTTCCCCTTGTACCCTCAGCTAAAATCTGCCCACCTAATTCTGGCCCTGGAGTCTCTAAGGAATCCGTTTCCTCCCTCTTCCACATGGCAGCCTAACAGACATCTGGGGACAACTGGGGTGGAGGAATGCAGGATCTGGAGCCAGAGACAGTCCTGGTTGAAATCCTGACCTCACTGTTATCTGTGTGATCTCAGGCAAGTTAGTTAACCTCTCTGCAATTCACTTTATCTGTAAAACTGTGACAATAACATCTGTTCTATGGAAGCGTCCTGGGAATGAAAATGAACCATAAATAGAAGTTACCTGGTGCTGTCCTGCCACCAATTCTCTGATGCAAATGGGGTGTCCTACAATTCAGCTCAATTCTGACACTACACTGAGTTAAAGGGCACACAGGTTAACTACCACAAGTAAAGGGCAAGGTCACCAATAAAATTGTCCACACTTGAGGCACCTTGGTGGCTCAGTAAGTTAAGCCTTTGACTTTGGTTCAGGTCATGGTCTCATGGTTCTTGAGTTCAAGCCCTGCTGTTGGGCTCTCTGCTGTCAGCACAGAGCCTGCCTCAGATCCTCTGTCTCCCTCTCTCTCTGCCCCTCCTCTGCCACTGTACTTCTCACTTACTTGGGTATAAATTTGAGGGTTCCCATGCTCCCTCTTTAGTCTCTAATTCACTGTAACAACTCACAGAACTCACTATAATTGTGATTACAGTTTTACTATAAAGGATTCAACTCAGGAACAGTGAAATAGAAGCGATGCATAAGGCAGAACATGGGGAGGGTGGGGGATTGGTGCAGAGCATCCGTGCCCCCTCCTTGCAGAATCTGGGTGTCTCACCATCCCAGCATACCAATCAGGAAGCTCTTCTAAGTCTTGCTGTCCAGAGATTTTTAATGGGGGGCACCACTGGGGACGGGGGCTTTATTAGTACTAGGCATAGTTGTTTAAATCATCTGCCACTTGATTGAACTCCATCTCCTTCCCCTCCTGTCCTCCATGGTTGGGAATGGGGCTGAAGTTCCAACCCTCTAATCATGTGCTTGGTCTTTCTTGCTGGCTAGTCCCTCCCTTGAAACATCTAAGGGCCCGCCATAAGTCACCTCATTAGCATAAATTCAGGTTTGATGAGATGGACTCATTATGAATAACAAAAGACCCTCTTCATGTTTTTTGGATATCTTAGAAATCTCAAGGCTTTTTGAAGCTCTGTACCAGGAACTGGGGACAAAGGCCAGATACATTCTTTATGATGTCACACCTGGCCCAAAAAGCGCTTGCCTCTGATGGTCACCATCCTGCTTATCCTCTTTTTTTGTGATCTCCAGGTTGACATGTTCCCACTCTCTGGTCAGAGAACGACTCAATCTCATCAGTCTTTTTCTGGATGTTCTTTTTGTTAATATAGCTCAAGATTGAGTTAGTTTTTTGGACTACAACATATAATTACAGTACTTGATATGCACCTGTTTACAGTTGAATCCTAAGCCTCTCATTACTTGAGTTCCTAATGCTGTAATGATTCTAGCCCCAAACAACACATAATAAGAGCAAATGCTTAAGAGCACTCGATATACACCAGGTGCTGTTTTAAGTTCTTTACATACATTAACTCATCTAGATCCTCAAAACAGCCTAAAGAGGTGGTTAAATAGTTCCAATCCCCATTTTGTATATGGGGAAACTGAGGCAGAGAGGTTAGGTAACTTGCCCAACAAGATCACATAGCTAATAAGTGGCACAGTTAAGATTGGAACTCATCACGTTCTTATTCCAGAGTCCATGCTTTAAAAAAAAAAATAGATTTTAGTTTTAAGTAATCTCTACACCCAATGTGGGGCTCAAACTTATAACTCCAAGATCAAGAGTCACCTACTCCAACTGAGCCAGCCAGGCGCCCCTAGAGTCCCTGATTTTAACCACTAAGCCACACTGCACGTAAATTTGGTCACCTATGTAACATGTTAGAAGGAAAAGAAGGAGCACAAAAGAATGCCTCTGGTGCACAAAGTCAAAGAGTGGTTTTCTCTGCCCCCTGTTGTCATGGTGAGGGAGTCAGGGCTTCCATTTTCTAACCCAGTCCCATTGGAGCATCTCTGGAGTAACCTTCTGGGATGGGCTCTGAGAAGTGAAGGCAGGGCTGGGGGCATGGTGATACGGGCTCCTGTCCAGCAGAACCTGAACTTTTTTGTTCCTCATGCTTCAGGGAGGATAATGCTACTTCAAGCCTTCACAGACCCATTCCTGGGAATGCAGCCACTCCAAGGGGAAGGAAAGAGGGTCAGCCTCTGGTGGGACCTGGAGTCATAAGGAACACAGGGAGCTCATCCCCATGTGCACATCCATTGTACTCATTAGAAGGCTGCTTGTTTTTAAAGTAACATCAAAAACTGGGGCTACAAAAATGCCAAAGAGAATTACAAAGGGTGGGGCAGTGCCTCTGGAAAAATGTCTGCAGTGCTGTCTGCCCAGGAGAGTCTGGGTGGTGACTGCGTGTGTGCACAGCTCTGATGCACTCCCATTGTCTTTGTCCTTGCAGTCCCTTTCCTTACTGCCCAAGTTGCAGGGATGAGGCTGTCTGAGAGCGTGGTGGAGGTGAAGTATTCTTAACTCAACCTATGCTCAAGGGATTGACTTGAACCTACAAGGCAAATGTCAATAGGTCATGTGTATTCTTTGCAGATGTTTCTCTTCTGGCATCTGGCTTGAGGGAGAGGCCCCAGGGGGAAGGGGAGAATATGAGGATGCACAAGGAAGGTCTCTTGCTCTGGAAATCCAGATCCTCCATCCTTCTGCTTTTCTATACGAATCTGTCTCTCTCCATATGGTGTACAGCTGGAAGGAGCTCCAGAGTTCATTCTGTTCACTACCTCATTTACAGACGGACAAGAGGAGACCCCAAGAGGGAAATTACTACTTGCCCAAGCCTTTGCAGCTAGAGAATGACGGGGGGGGGGGGGGGTGATACTGCAGACTCTGGCTTCTAGTCTATAGCTAATCCCACCAGAAACATCCATGATGGACTCAATCGCTTTCTCTACTTAAATGAAGAATCTGGCTTGAATGTTACTAAGCACAACATCAGCCACTCTAGCACTCTGCCAAATCCGCTACAAATCTTTCTTTAGAGAATGCTTTTTGTTTTTTTGGGTGTTTTCGCTGCCACTTCCGGAAGATGCCTTCCCCATACTCCATCCCTTGCAGGCAAATAGCTCATCTACAGGACTGGTAGGCATGATGCTGGTTGGGGGAGATCTGATGAGGGCATTTATAAGGAAATGATTAATTACTGAAAGAATTAAGAGGAGATGTCATGGTTTGGCAAACTTGTAAAAGCGGGTTGTGGTGGCATTTAGAGCACTCTTGCTGTCCCAGGTCAAGTGTATGGTGGCAGGTGGTGACTGGGCTTGGGATAGTCATGGGAAGTGGCACCTGGAAATAGTATTAGAAGATGAGGCTTTGTGCCATCTTTGGCTGGCATGCTAAATGGCCAACACCTGGGATGTATACCTTCCATTACATGGTACAACTATTAACATCTAGCCAGTGGTATTTCAACCTGGCTGCCTATTGGAATCACCCAGGGAGCTTTTAAAAATCCTGATGTCCAGGTCACACCGCAGACTAATAACATGAAAATCCTTGATATCAGTATTTTTTTCAAGTTTCCCAGCAGATTTCAACCTGCACCCAAGTTTAAGAACCACTGCTTTAGGCCACAGGTTCAGGCAATAAGCTAAGGGACTCTGCATATGTTCCCTCCCTTAACTTTGCCATTTGCTATTCCCCAAAAGGGGAAAAAGAAGGAAGGAAGGAAGGAAGGAAGGAAGGAAGGAAGGAAGGAAGGAATGGAAGGATGGAGGGAAGGGAGGGAGGGAGGAAGGAAGGAAGGAAGGAAGGAAGGAAGGAAGGAAGGAATGGAAGGAAGGGAAAAATGGAACGAAGGTAGGAAGGAAAAATGAAAGAAGAGGGAGAGGAAGAAAGATCACCTGAGTGTTCTGGGCTGATGGGGTGAATTCCCACTTTACCTATTACCTAATGCTTCATCCTGTCTGCCCCACTCAGAAACTATAAGGTGGAGGGTAGAGGCCTGACAGAAGATGGAAGAAGTCACATACAGCTCACCGACAACAAGAATATGCTTTACTAGCTGTCAGCAAGGCTTCTTGTGCAATGAGCTGCTGGCTGTCATGAAGGTCAAGGTTTGGACTAACAGAATGGGCCAAAGGGAAAGAAGAGATCAGGATGAGGAGGCAGGAGTGCTCTGAGGGAACAAGAGAGCATTCCACCTCCTCATGGAATGCAAATGTGAGCCCATGGAGGTAAAGTGAGGGAGGGACAGGTTAAGGATGAAAGCCAGTGTCCTGATCCCCTGTAATGCTCTTTTGTTGGCATCTCTCTACTCGTGTTCAGAAGCTAATTCTTGCTCGGTTAAGGCCCTCTTGCTGAGAAGGGGATCACACAACAGGGAGAAGGCTAGAGCTCTGTAAGGCTGGCCTGAGTGTTGAAGGGGCATAACCTTGATTTGAAGGCCTAGTGGTGCTGACACACGAAGGGAGACTGCTGTGGCCAAAGTCCCACAGCTGGGAGGTAGAGGCTGGAACTGCAGAGCCTGCTTCTTCAGAAGGGCTCCAATATAGTAAGAGAAGACATTCCTATATTTGTCCTCAGACCTTAGGAAAAAAAAGCATGCTTAAAAAGGGGTCCCAGTCCAACTCTCCTAAGGCTGCCCTAGTCCTCATTCGTGGGATCAGGTCTAGATATAGTACTTTAGTAAGTACTAACTCCCAATATATAGGTTTACACTATATAGATATGCATCATAGAAATGCTCCAAAAGATGTGCAGGTCATACTCACACTGGATTCCAAACTGTCCACTTCCACCGGGGTGTTGCTGTTTAAGCGGGGCAGGTTAGTGAGGGAAGGGTGGTAGACGCCTGAGCCTCTGCCATATTTTCGCTTGGTCCGATGATGTGTTAGCGCCCCCTATAGATAGGCAGCTGCCGGCGCACTGCAGTCCAAACCGCTGCTTGGCTTACAAACCCTACTGAAAATAGCCACCTCCAGCGTGTAAATACAACCGAATCCAGCCCCTCTGTTTTAGAAAACTGTACTACGACTGGGAGCACCCTCTTCTCTTCTCTTTGTAGGTTTCCAGGAGTGGATCGTAAACCCACCAGGAGAATGAGTGAAGAGACCGTCCCAGAGGCTGCCTCCCCCCCGCCCCCGCAGGGGCAGCAGTACTTCGACCGCTTTTCTGAGGACGACCCCGAATACTTGCGCCTTCGCGGTCGCGCAGCGGACCTGCGACAGGACTTCAACCTGATGGAGCAGAAGAAGCGCGTCACCATGATCCTGCAGAGCCCGGTGAGCGAGGTCCGCCCCAGGCGGGTGGGAGAGGAGAAGGAGAAGGAGGGAGGGGAGAGGGGAACTCGTATTCATTTGGGTGAACCTGAAAGCTATAGAACTCCTACTTGCTCAGCGTCTTAGCAATTTTAAGCCCGTTGACGGGCCTGGCCCTGGATTTAACTCTCTCCCTAGTCACTGGTGGATGGCAAAACCTGGTTTATGTGCAGATGGCTTGGCTTGGTACTGGGAGGAGGTGGGTATGAAAGACAGGAGCCCTGCCTCAGTTTCCAGTCTTCCACCAAAGCTGTAACACTGAACTAACAGGCATATTTGTATAAACCAGAGGCCAGCAGGGGGCGCCATGTGGAAGGCTCGGGCCTCCCATTTTTGAACAGCGCAAAGAACTCACTGTCAGGGCAAGAAGGTTGACACGTATGGGGCAGAGGTGAAGAGGGTCTGGAAGCCCCAGGAGGTGGAGAGAGTGGAGGGTACAGAGAGATATGGGCCGGGCAAGAGAGGGCAAGTCACGATCACCCTACCATGGCCCCAGACTTGAGGTCAGTTGGTACCTGCATGGCATGGACACAGAACTCATCCTTCCACAAGTGGTGCATTGAGAAGAACAAAGCATGGACCTAATGGACCACTGAGTGGGAGGCTGATGCAGGTTGGGTGGTGTGGGGGGTGGGGGCAGCAGAGCATTGTGGAATGGGAGGGTGAGGGCACAAGAGCTGCGAGGTCCTCAGGAAACAGTGCATGATCCTAAGGCTTGGGAAGCTCAGGATGGAGCTGGCATCTCCAGGTGCCTGCTGGGATGGGGGTCTGCCTCAGTCCCCACGGGGTTTGGAGGGCCAGGACATGTAGTGGGCTGTGTGGGACCCTGGTTGAGAGCACACAGTGAATGCTCAGACCTCACAGAGGAGCGTTGAGGTAATGGTCCTGAGTTTTGGGTGACAGGTGTCTATGTGAGGAGCCTGGAGGAATATGGCAGGTACTAAAAGCATTGAGATGATGGAAAAACTCCAACTTGTGACTAGGAGAGATGGCAGGTGTGGTAGGAGTGGCAGAGTTAGTACCAACCCAAGTTTTGGGGCCTGAATGGATAGGACTCTATTCCCAGGCAAGAAATGAGGACATGAGGAGGTCATGTTTCTTCTGTCCTTTTATAGATTCACCAATGCCTATTTCCTCCTGCGTGTTCCCTGCTGCCATCTGGTGGACAGGCATGTCTTAGTTATGGTCTGAAAAGCCAGGCTTAGAGTTATAGGACATCAGAAATGGAAGCTACAGGGAGGACAGCAAATCCTTCCATATATGAGGAAACGGAGGCCTAGAAGAGCCATAGGCATGCCTACTGGACAGGGACAATAGCACACTTTTCCATTCAGTTCTGCTTTTTAAAATGTCTCAATTACTAAAGTGAAGCCGCCTTAGCCTGATGGTGGTGGGTAGGGGAAGTCCAGGTGGGTGATGGGGAGTGTGTCTTGACTATCACTTAGACCCAGGAAGGACCTGGAATCTGGATTACGGTTCATAGGGCAAAGGGAACACAGCAGGGGAATCTCCTTTTTGCTTCCCAAACAGCAGTTTGGGGGGGGGGGTCTCCTGAGGTACCTGTGGAACCCCCAGTATTTTCTGGGGCCTGAGGATCCCATGTGTGGCCCTGGCCTAGTTGAGCCGGGGATAGGGGCGGGCACTTGGAAGAGGGGCCCTCAGTCTCCTGCATGAGACACACTGGGGGGACCAGCGCCTTGGGGCCTGCTTCAGTCTTTCAGGGAGGAGCTGGAAGGCCTCATCCAGGAGCAGATGAAGAAGGGGAACAATTCCTCCAACATCTGGGCCCTGCGGCAGATCGCGGACTTCATGGCCAGCACCTCCCACGCAGTCTTCCCAACATCTTCCATGAGTATGTGGGGAGCTGGGGAGCTGCCAGGAGCAGAGGTGGAGGAAGTGGGGCGGGGAAGAGAGGGTTGGTTGCCAGGCTACGGAGTGAGTGGTGCAACTGGGTTTGCAGACCTGGGGGACCAGCCAAAGAGGTACCTGGCTCTGCTTCTGAGGCTGCTGGATTTAAAGACCCACAGAAGAATTCTTCCTGATGCCCAGAAATAGAATGGGGAGGATGACGTACAGGAAAACCTTTTTCTCGTTCTGCTGGGGGAGGGAACGGGAATGACATGGTGTCACTGCTGTGAGAGGCAGGGCAGCCTCTATGTGACTCTTCCAGTCCCCCTCATATCATAAGTGGATTAGCATGAAGGGAAGAGTGTTGCAGCTCAAAGTCCCTTACATGGCCTCTACTTGAGCAACCAGGAGTGGGGAGTGAGGATTCTGCTCCCTGTTACTCTAGTTACAGGTGCAGAACCGAAGAAAAATCCTTGTGTTCTAGCAGCAGGCCCTGACTCAGGCTGCTCTTTCCTCAGTCTCCTGGAGCCACTCCCTTGCAGATGGGGTCGTGGGGATGAGAGGAGGCCATTGAAGCCAGTGTCTCAGTCTCACACTGGACAGACCAACCTGACTCCCTAGACAAGAGCCACACACATCCAGAGCTGGGCATGAAACCATTTTCCTAGTCTCTGAAGCTCTGCCCACAACCTTTAAGAAACAAACATTAAAAAATACTTGGGGCGGGGCGCCTGGGTGGCGCAGTCGGTTAAGCGTCCGACTTCAGCCAGGTCACGATCTCGCGGTCCGCGAGTTTGAGCCCCGCGTCGGGCTCTGGGCTGATGGTTCAGAGCCTGGAGCCTGTTTCAGATTCTGTGTCTCCCTCTCTCTCTGCCCCTCCCCCGTTCATGCTCTGTCTCTCTCTGTCCCAAAAATAAATAAACGTTGAAAAAAAAATTAAAAAAAAAAAAAAAATACTTGGGGCACCTGAATGGCTCAGTTAGTTAATTGTCCGACTTCAGCTCAGGTCATGATCTTGCAGTTCATGAGTTCGAGTCCCGCATCGGGCTCTGTGCTGACAGCTCAGAGCCTGGAGCCTGCTTCGGATTCTGTGTCTCCCTCTCTCTGTGGCCCTCCCCCACTCACACTTTGTCTCTCTTTCCTTCAAAAATCAATAAACATTAAAAAAAAATTTTAAAAATACTTCCCCTCAACAGCATAAATACAGGAATATGACTGAAAATTAGGAAAATAATTCAAGAAAGAGAAATAAAAATCACTGTACTGTGTTCTTACAACCAAGAAATGACTATTATCAATATTTTGGTGTATATCCTTCCAGCCTTTTTCTCTTAACATAGATAAATTAAGAAAACAAAAATGGAATCACATTATATATGCAAATTTGATAGCTTAACATATCTTGACTAATTTTTCACATAATAAAACATGGTTCTGTAATACAATGTTTGGTGGAGGTATGCATATTCTGTGGCATGGCTGAGTATGCCATAGTTCATTTAACCAGTTTCCTATTTTTGGACTTTTAGGTTGTTTACAATTTTTTGCTGTTGTGAACAACAATGCAATAAATTCTTCGATTTATTCTATGACTAGTTTCTAAAGACAGATTGCTGGAAGTAGAATTGCTGGATTAAAGAATTTGCATGTTTTGAAGATGTTAATGCATAATGCCAGATTTCCCTGGAGAAAGAAAGAACCAATATACATTCCCACAAAAAATGCAGTCATGCCCATTTCCTGCACCTTGATCTGTGCATAGTATGTATTATGCCATTCGTTTCATCTTTTTGATTTGATAGGCAATAAATAGCACTTTGTGTTTTAATGTGCATTTATTTAATTACTAATGAGGTTGGATATATTTTCATATACATACTGGGATGATTTTATTTTTGTAGTAAATTGTAGTACAATTCAGAATTGTATCACATTCTGAATCTGTCGGTACTTTCCTTTGTGTGTTCTGTTTTTGGTTACACACTCAGAAACACCTTTCCCATGTTTTATCATCTCATGGGACAAATACCCTTAATTATTTATTTGTCAAATCCTCAACTATTTGTGCCAGTTTGTTCTTAAAAGTAACTTTAGAATTTGTCATGTTCCGCACCACCACCACCACCCCCCCCCCACCCTCCGCCAATCTACCTCAAAAATTCCCTTTTGGGATTTTGGTTGGGATTGTATTGAATGGATTCATTTGGTGAAGCATTTATAAATTTACAATTTTATGTTAGAATATAAGTTCCACAGGAGAAAAGATATTTGTATCCTTTGTTCACTGCTGTACCCTAGAGTAGTGTCCTGGACTTAGAAAAGTAGCTGTCACAGAGTAGGTGTTTTAAAAATATTTGCATGAATGAATTTTAAGTCTGTTCAGAGATGATGTATGTCTTCTGTTTATTTGCTTTTTTTTTAACCTTTTTTAGTGTCCATCAGAGAAGGTTAGTAGTTCTTTTCATATAGTCCCTACTAATTTCTTATTAAGTTTATCTTGGAAATTTTATGTAACTTTGTTATTTAAATGATTTTTTTCTCCACTCAATTTTCTTTCTGGTTATAGCTGTCACCAGTAGCTTCTTACCAGAAGCTTACCAGTACCAGAAAGGTAGCTTCTTGCTGAACTCTTAAATTCTAATAGTTTCTCAATTAATTCTCTTGGGTTTTGTATATTTAAAAAAAATCCCATGACCTGCAAATGATGTTCATTTTGAATCCTTCATTTCAACATTTACCCTTTGTTTTCTTTTTCCAGTTTTCTCACTGTATTCATTAGAACTCTCAGAACGATGTTTAATAATCGATTAGAGAATAATCATTCTTGTCTTGTTTCTGACTTTAATAGAAACCCTTTACCCGAAGAGTTGAGTTTGTGATCATGTTGAGGAAATCTCTTCTTATTCTAGTTCAATATGGGTTCTTCTCAGAAATGGATGTTGAGTTTATAAAATGCATTTTGGGCATTTATTGACTTTCCTTTCTTTGAACTAGTGATGTGATGAATTATATTAATAGATTTCTGAATATTGAAGTATTTTTTCGTTCCTGAAATCAATCATTCCTGGTCTTGATGCATTCTTCTGAAAATATTCTTCTAGATTTGATTTGCTAGACTTATTCAGGATTTTGCATATTCATACATGAGATTGGTCAGAAATTCCCTTTTTGTGCAGTCCTCATTTAGTACTGGTATTAAGGCTATAATTTCATAAGATAAATCAGGTGATCCCTGCACTTTTCTTTGTCCTGATGGCATTTATTTATTTGTTTGTTTTTATTTTAGAGAGGAGGAGAGGGGCTGAGGGGGAGACAATCTTAAGCAGGCTCCACACTCAGTGTGGAGCTGGACATGGGGCTTGATCCCAGGACTCTGGGATCATGAACCAGAGCTGAAATCAAGAGTTGGATGCTCAACCAACTGAGTCACACAGATGCCCCTGTCCTGATGGAATTTAAATAAGATAGGAAGTCTCTCTTCCTTGGAGATTTATTATTCACTAGTAAAGCCATCCAGATAGGCGACATTTTTTATAACATTTTTTTTTCTCAGTTTTATCTAGGGTCTTTAAAAAATTTATTTTGCTAGGTCCTGAGTAAATTTTGGCCATATATTTTAAATAAATGATTCATTTCATAGGGAGTCTCAAAATTATTAGAGTAATGTACCATCTTTCTACCATTTAAACTTTCAGTTGTGGACGAGATGACATCCCATTCTCATTTCTGGTGTTGTGTATTCCCCCTGTCTTTTTACAGCCAATCCAGATGTTGGTTTATTCATATATCTTGCATAAGCCAATTCTTGGATCTATGTATTTGTTCTACTAATTTTCAAGTTTCCCAATTCATTGATTTTGTTTTTCTATTCATTAATTATTTTCCAAAAGTTTTCTTTGGTTTATTTTGATATTTATATTTTTTTCTGGAATAGAATAAAATGAATACTTTATTTTCATTCTAATTCAATAATAAAGACATTTTAGGCTATGAATTTTTTTTCTCTGAATGTAAGTTTGGTCTTACCTCATTAATTTTGACACAGTATTTCCTTTATTGTTAATTTCTAGATAGTTTGCAGTTGCTGCTTTGATTTATTTTTATTCTAAGAACTGTCTGGGAGTGTGCTTTCTCATTTCCAAGTGGTTTAATTTGTATTGTTTTAAAGGTTTGTTGATAATGTCTAATTTTATTGCATTGTGTTTGGGTAATGTGGCCTATTTAATGTCTATGTTGGGGATTTACTGAGATTTTCTTTGTGCCCTAATATCATTTTTAAATGATATGTAGATTCTGTCTCTAGGGCATAGTGTTTAATCTGTATCTTCATTTATTATTTTCAATTTTATAAAAAGTGAGATTTGTGTTGTTTTCCTCTGTATATTTGATTACTGTTCATTTCTCTTTGTATTTCTGATGGCTTTTGCTTTGGACCTTGCTGAAACGGTATCCAAAGCAAAAGTGTTCTTTATAGCTGTAGCTTCATTATGAATTATAGGTTTATTTCATGTAGGATAATGTATACAATGGTCCTCCCAACAGTGACCTCTGCTGTCTGGCTTTGTCTGGGGTCCTTATGCTTTTGTTATACCTCCCTTCTTGGTGCCAAGGATGAATATTCCAAAAGGATGTGCTTTCCCTGATTTCTATTTTGATAATAGTATTATGATCTCTGTTTATTTTTGTTTACATTTTCTGGGCATAGTTTTGGTGACTCTTTTCTTTTTACCTGCTTTATGTCACTTTATTTTAGTGTTGTTTGTTAGTAAACCTCCTGTAGCATTGTCTTCTGGCATCTATTGCTATAGCAGAGAAATTTGAAACAGGCTATTTTTTTGTTACTTTGTAGGTAACCCAAATTTTTTTGTAGGTGTTTGTGCATTTTTTCTCCTTATCCTTGTATTTCAGAAATGTGTCAGGAAGCATATAATTATAGGCTTTTTCCCTTCATGGACTTTTCCCTCTGGCATGTAGTAAATCCTTATAACTTATTTACACAGGTCTCTTTTTCAGTTCAGAAATTGTTTCTGTTATATTGATGTTAATTATCTATATGCTGACTCTCTGGTCTTTGTCTTCCATAGCTATCCTATTTTTTTCTCATCGTTTTCATGTCTCTGACCTTATATTCTTTCTTTTGGGAGAGAAATAGAGCTGACCAGAATTCTCACTGCCTCACTGGCCAGCAACTGTCAGAAAGACAGTTGGATGCCTGAAAATCTGATTAGTCTATGTCCAGGGTATCTGAGTCAGGGATTGTGGACAGGGGAGGTTCCAAGAGTCATGAATTCACGCACAGATAGGTTGTTCTTTGTCCAGCTCCATTTGCCTTAGAATTTTGTGGTGGTTCTGTGTTTTTATTTTGGTTTCTTTTTTTTTTTTTTTTGCAATAGTGTGTCCTTCAGTCTTAGCTTTCCTAGAGGGGTTAGTGAATTTTCATCTTTTTCTGTGTTCTCTTAGGTCCCTTGAGTAAATGGCTTGGTTAGATCTAAGTCATAAACCTGGCACTCAGTATCCTAACTTTTGTGAAGCTGGTCAGAACAAGCATTCTTTCTCTTAAAACCCTGAAAGCAGAGGTTCTGAGTTGCTGGTGGAAGCTTCTGGTCTCTTCTCCCACCGTGGGCCTGTGGGTGGGATAATCCTTACAGCAAAGCTCCATGGAGTGGGGGAGGGGGACACTGATACAGGACACGGAAGATGTGATGGCATGTTTTTAGACCTATTCTGGCCTCCTGGCCATCCCTGGGACTCCATAGTTATTTGTAAAAGAAGGATTCCAAGAAATCGTGGATAGCCCCTCTTGCCTGGCTTTATATGGGGGCGGGGTTGCTTTTGATATCCCTCCCTTCTTGCTGCTAGGGATGAAGCAAAGAGGTAATTGCTTGTCTAGGGAATGCACAGAGAGGAAGAAAGGATCCCAGACTGGTCAATTCCAATTAGAAATTGTTGACTTTAGAATTTTGTTGTCCTTTTTGCCAGTTCAGCTGAGCCTTTGGACCACTTCTTTCTCTGTCAACCATGGTTACTGGACACATGCCCTGGAGGTATCCCTCTGGTGGTCACAGGCTTTCTGGGGGCATATTCCTGACATGGGGTGTTTTGAGTTTGGTTCTGTTTGCTTTACATAGGCCCAACAGCACCTGATACACCCTCACTTCTGCAAACAACCTCATCATTTCAACTAATGGCAAACCTGATATAGGACATATATCACATTGTGTAGTAGTGAGGTTATTGAGATGGCGGAAGCTTCTAAAGGGCATTTGAATCCATTAAAGTTTTTAGTGAGATGCTGGGAGAGGCAGCATCAGGAGGCTCCCAGCCAGACATCATTTTAAGCCAGAACCCTCTCCTATTGATTCTTTTATTGGTTTCTGGATACTAATCAGAAGTGCTGGTCTCAGACACCCTCTTATGCCTTCTGGAGGTGTGCAGGCAGCAGTCATCATTTTTAATGGGATAGACTGGACATCACCTCCTAGACCCTTTGGGTGCCCTGAGGATAGGACCATCAAATCTTCTAGGCCAATTTCCAAATCCTTTCCACATCCCTCCAAATTCCCAGAAAGAACCATAAGTAACCAAGGGACTGCACATCCAGAGGGGAAAAGATGTGGCCTGCCTGAGGCCTGAAGCCTTTCAGCCAGCCATACTGACTTCTGGAAGTTTATGACTTGTCAGAAAAGGTTGAGGAATTGACTTCCTGCCTGACTTGGCTTTCTAATCTTCCCTGTTTCTAAAGCAGAGGAGAAGTTATATTACATGATATAGTTTAAACAATATGATAATAGCAGGTCTAATGATTAGGAACTTCTTCATGAAAACTAGTTGATGAAATATATCCCTATTGATGCCCATAAACTTACTTCTGCTTTTATTCAGTGTCCATCTTCAGGATTTATTGTAGGCTTGGCATTCTGAGAACTCTCCATTCTGTGGTTTGAATATTGCCATGAGTTTTGACCAAAAGCAATGCCATTTTTATCTGAATAAGCAGAAGACTTACTTGGGCACAACTATCCATTCTATGGACATTCTCCCCCTGGGTAAGAGTCAAAGAATATTTAATTCCCTGCCTGTGGAAGTTTTGTGCAGTTGTGGTGCCAGTGAGAATTTGGAGAGGACTAAGGCAAGGAAGGAAGGGGGGCAGACAGGAGCCCTGATCCTGAGAGCTGCCGTGTCCCCGCCCTGTTTCCCTGCAGACTTCTCCATGATGACACCCATCAATGACCTCCACACAGCTGACACCTTGAACCTGGCCAAGGGAGAGCGGCTCATGCGGTGCAAGATCAGCAGCGTGTACCGTCTCTTAGACCTTTATGGCTGGGCCCAGCTGAGCGACACCTACGTTACGGTGAGGAGAGCATCGTGGAGTGGGGTGGGCACTGTGTGTGGCCCTGACAAAATCGGAAGGGAGAACTCCTGCTGTTGGCATGGTCATGCACTGAGCCCTTTCAAGGTTTCTAACCATTGTGGTCACTCGTGGCCACTTCTCTAGATAAGGAGCTAGGAACTCCTGGAGCCTATTTCTAGGGCTACCCCTAATCATTGGGAGATTCCTATTGTAGGTCCATTGCCCCAGTTCCAAATAAAGGCTGGATCTTCTTCATCTCTCATGTGCTGGAGGGAGATAAGGGTTCCTGGGAGGAAGTTTTAGATGCAGTGGATTCAGGGGAAGAGGGGATTCAAGCAGAGAGTCCTTGGAAATGATCCCTCTCTCTCCTTGCCACTGACAACATGTGTCTTCCTTCCAGCTGAGAGTCAGCAAGGAACAGGATCACTTCCTGATTAGCCCTAAGGGAGTTTCTTGTAGTGAAGTCACCGCATCCAGCCTGGTGAGTACAGTCTGGCATCTTGCTGCCTATTCCTTGTTGAAACAACAGCAGCCTAGAGTGACAGGCCATCTCCAGATTAGCTGCTGTTGTCCTGTTCCTTGTGGAGCTTGCAGTCTGGTGGGCCAGAGAAGACACATGGCCCTGAAGCAGAATACCCATAGCACAACCCAACCATGAGACCAAATGCAAGGTGCAGGCAACAAGCGCAGTCGGAGGGAGGAGGAGGAAGAGGAGGAGGAGGAGGAGGAGGAAATGGAGGAGATGGGCACGGGGTCTTCCTATGCCTGGGATTGGACCCCAAAGGCTGGGAGTGGGGAGGCCTTACTAGATTCGGGGATATATTAGAACAACAGCCAGTACTTTCTCTCAAGCACTCTGCAAGACCTGCCTAGTGCTGGTGCCATTCGAGATAGCTTCTGGGACCCCTTTTGGTTCTCTTGCTCCTTTTAGGTGTAGTAGGAAGAAAGTTCCAGAAGTTGGTCTTGAGCAGGAAAGATTCCTGGGTGGGAGAAGGAAAACAGTAGAAAGGACTGTCTTACAAGCAGAAGAGGGCCAGTGGTTGCGAGGGGCTACATCATCTGTGCTGCACAGCCGAGGCCAGAGGGTGCCACCTCCAGGCCTCTGCCAGCCTTGACACACTCTCACATGTTGAGTCCAGGCTTGCAGTTAAAAGAGCCAGCTGACAAAGTCACAGTGTATTTGGGCAGGGCAGGACCATGAGGACTGCCAAGGCCACTTTACAGGGAAGAGAGGATGCTGGTGCCCAGGGAGGTAAGTGACTTGAACAGGGCCACCTAACAAGGTCATGGTTGAGTCAGACTGGAACCAAAGACACAAGGAGGCACAGGCTCTGCCTTTAAGTCATTCGTGGCCTAGTGGGGGAGCAGGCAAGTAAACTCAGAGTGAAGAATGCTCTCCTATAGCAGGAAGCTTAGGGAGCCCCAGCAGGAGGGGCAAAGGAGTTGGGTTGACCCAGTGGTGAATGAACTGAGTCCCCAGGAAACCACAGGATAGGCAGACATAGACCGGGACAGCAGGGAGGGGCTGGGCAGAGGCAATTGTGTCCTCAGCAGGAAGACAGTTTGCACAAAGCCAGACACATGCCAGATCATGGTGCACTTAGGAGGACAGTGAGTGGCTGCATCTGGCTCATATATTAGTGAGGCTGGAATGGTGACAGGGACCAGATGATAAATGGCACCAAAAGCCTTGTTATGGTGCTTTCACTTTATTCTGCTGGTTGTGTAGAGCCTCTGAAGCACTGTAAGCAGGTGAGTGATGTGGCCAGGTTTCCGTGTAGCAATCGTACCCTGCCAGCTGTGTGCAGAAGTGACTTTAGGACAACTGGCTGGTGCTAAGAAGAGGGTGCTGCCTTGGATAGTGCAATGTCAGGCATAGGGGCAGTTCTGTGAGGCAGGAGTGGGGGATTGGAGTGAGGCAGAAGCTGCCATTGATAAAGAAGCTCCAGGGTTTCCCCTTAGCCAGGAGGAGGTATGGACATGATTGTACTCGCACAGGGTTGTTTTTGTCTATGCTTAAGCATGATTAAGGAATAGTCTTTTGTCTTGCTGTGTCACAAAGTGACCTTCTCTAGTGGTGATGTTCCGTGAAACTGTTTATGCTAAGCAGGGAACACCACAGCCTGACTGTGTGCAGAGCCAGCCAGAGCCACCATTAGGGGTGTGTGTGTGTGTGTGTGTGTGTGTGTGTGTGTGCGCGCGCGCGCACATCACATGAATGTGTGATTTTTAGCCATGACACCTACTACCTCCTTGGCATCAGAAGCAGATTATATTATAAGACCAGTGACTAGTTTCTACCTGTCCTTTAAGACCTAGCTTTTGGGTGATTAGTAAATGGATGTTTATTATACCACTCTCTTTACCTTTGTGTATGTTTAAAAATTCAAAGTAAAGAGTAAAAAAACAAGAAAACATCTCAGATGTTACTTCTTTTGGGAAGACTTCTCTGATCTCCTTCTTTTACTGGGATCAAACACTCCTTCCATCTGTTTCTAGAGAATTCTGTGATGGACTGTCTTCTAGCCCCTCTACCCAAGTTGTGGTCTGTAGACCAACAGCCTGGGTGTCACTTGGGAACTTGTTAGGAATGTAGACTCTTGGGCCCCATTCTTGGCTACTGAATCAGAATCTGCATTTTGATGGGATCTCCAGGTGATTATTATACCCAGTAAAGTTTGAGAAACTCTGCTGTAGTATTTTTCCTGCTGAATTATAATCACCCATGTTGCCTGTTGGCCTGTATACTCACTGAGGGCAGAAACCAGGTCTCTTTTTCTCCCAACACCAAGCCCAGCCCTAGCTCCTGGTGTGCTGGAATGTCTGAATACAGTGGGTAGGCGTGTGCTGGCCCACGGGCAGGGAGACTTGTGAGGGCCTCTGCCGGCCCTGTGGCCATCAGTCTCTCTTCTTCGTTGGCCCAGATCAAGGTGAATATCCTGGGAGAGGTGGTGGAGAAGGGCAGCAGCTGCTTCCCAGTGGATACCACGGGCTTCTGTCTGCATTCGGCCATCTACGCAGCCAGACCTGACGTGCGTTGCATCATCCACCTGCACACGCCAGCCACCGCAGCCGTGAGTGTCCACTCCTTAGGCCGGCATTTCAGACCCTGAGGCTGGCGACAGACCCCTGCTACCTGCTTCTCTGAGGTTCTCCCTGAGGAAAGACCTAAGCCCCCCAAGCTGGTAGCAGTCTTGTTTTTTAAAAACAGTTCTGGAAAGATTTCCTGGAACTCAGGCCAAGTTGAGGAGAGGGAACACCCAACGTGGGGACACTAATCCTCTCCATTTTCTAAGCACCAAAGTCTTGGTTTGGGGAGATAAGGTAAAGATGTGTAATGCCTGCTCTACTGCGTCCCCCACCCTGCTGCACACACATACACAAGCACTACTGACCCAGGTAATGGTATCTCTTGAGTTCTGTTCAGGTCAGTCCTACTGGACTAAGGGCTGACACCTGCCCCCAGCCCCTCTCTCTAGTAAGGAGAGATCTTGATAAAAGATAATACAGTGGGAACCTGGACTTGTCCACTCCTCATTGCCCAAGGTAGGCTGAGAGCTGGGATTGCAGCAAGGAAAACCAGGAGAGAGTAGAAGCGATACCCTCAAGTATCAGATTGTCCGTTCAAGGGCTCTGGTAATTTCCCCATGTGTACCTAAGACACTGCAGTGTCACTTGGAAAGGCAACCACCAACCAGTTCTGGATGTTTCCCCAGCCTTCAACCCATCTTTCTGACTACGAGGCCTCATACCTACAGGGGCAGAGCAGACTTGTCACTGGCCTTGGGCTTTTTCTACCAAGTACACTAGTTATGAGGATTCAGATTTTCCAAAATTTGGGCCAAGACTGAATGATATATGTGTGCTGAGTGTCCATTTCTGCAGGCTTGCTCATGGGGCAGAATGAGTGAACAAAGGCAAGAAGCTCTCCTAAATCTCTCCATGCCCTTGCTTTTAATAAAAGGCAGGGTGTGGGGCATGGATTTTAACCCTGTTCCCTGGTGCTCTTATTGCCCTGTCACGAGTAAGACGGGGCTTCTCAGTGAGCCTCCCTGTTTCTGCCCTGACCTCAAGGTTGAGGACTTCCACCAGCCCATCCCAGAGGACCCTGGACCCTGCCTCACCCCAGCCTCTTCCCTGAGTCCTAGGACAAGAGAAGAGCTGGGAGTGGGCAGCAGCACCAGCTCTCTCAAGGGCATTCTCTGTAGCAGTTTTAGAAAATGGTATATTGACATGGCTGCTATCAAAATGGTAAGATTTGGGAAATCTGGAAAGACATCAGAGGAAGCAGAAAGCCAGACCCAATCAGGTGCAGCAGAGGCAGAGGGTGGTGCCTTTGTTGGGGGCTTACTCCCTCTACCAGTAGTCCCCAGAGGAGAGTCTGGCTGTGCCACTCTGAGGAAAGCGCAGATGTGACAGAGGAGCTAGGGGAGCTGCAGGTGCTAATCATTCCACTGTCTCACTGAAGGTGTCGGCCATGAAGTGCGGCCTCCTGCCTGTCTCCCACAATGCCCTGCTGGTGGGGGACATGGCCTACTATGACTTCAATGGTGGGATGGAGCAGGAAGCGGATCGAATCAGCCTGCAGAAGTGCCTTGGACCCACCTGCAAGGTTTGCTCAGCTGTTCCGGGAAGACGCTCTGGGGTGGGATTGTCAAAAGCCTACATCATGAGTGACATGTGTTCAGTGGACAATGTTTCAAAGTTGCACATATACAAAAAAGTGAAAAAAGATTCTCTATATGCCACTACCCTGAGATTTTGGTGCTCACTCGAAATATAGTCACATAAATTTATAAAACTAGGATCATAAAATATATTCTCCTTTCTCCCTTAGCAATATCCAGTAAATACCGTTGTGTTTTATTATTTTATAAATCACTATTTTAAATTATTAAAATATACCTCATTATATGAATGGCTGTGTCACCATTTTACCTTAACAGTCTTCTGTAGTTGGACATTTGGAGGGTTTTTTCCCCTTAATTTTTCCTGGATATGAACAACATGCAATGAAAATTCTTTCATTTAAATCTCTGTGTATGCCTGAGACTGCATCCTTAGGATAAATGCCTGGGATGCACATTTTAGAACTCTTACTTCATATAGGCAAATTGCCCTCTCCTCCCCAGCATCTGGTATGTGAGAACGCTGCTTCCTAGTCTTCCTAAACTTGTTATCATTTTTTTTTTTTTTTTGCTAACTTGGTAGAAACAGAATCTCACTATTGTTTTTTTTTTTTTAATCTAAAGACCTATATTTTAACAGCAAATAATTAGGGGTGGCCAGCTTAGTACAGGAAGTTTTGGAGCGGAGCCTGGGCTGATAGATGCTTGTTCCTGTCCTCAAAAGGCACTCACTGCCTGAGTCATTTCCAGTCTGAGAGCCCCTGTCTTCCCATCTCTGACACAAGGGAGAAATCCCTGCCACTCTCTCCTGACATTCTCTAATGCCTCATTAGCAATGCCCGGAGAAGGAGGAGATGTTCACATCTATGAAATGCTGTCAGAGTTTGAGACATGGGGCATTTGCTATCTACAAAGTCTTTTGGAGGCCAGAGTCATCATCCCTTCCTGTTTCCCTTGAGAGGAAAAAAACTCCAGCTGTTTTCATTCAGCAACAGAGAATGTGATGATGAGGCCACTAGGCCTCAGCCGAGGTCTGCAAGGACAAATCCAACACACCGATCTGTGTTCCTGTTACTCAGTGGGCATCATCTGTTTTCAGAGAGTTCTTGAAGATAAAACTAACCAAGGAACAGTTTCTACATCTGAACTTTGGGGAGTCAGGCTCTTAGTGTAAATTCATTTCTGTTTCTCTCCCCCACCACCACCCCTTTTATCTCCCTGCTCTTGGCTGACTCACAAACATTGCACCAACAGTGAAAACACCTGGGTTCTAGTTCGGATTCTGCCCCTGACTAGCTGGGAGACTTTCAATTTCTTTAGGCCTCTGTTTCCTCTTCTGTAAAACCAGAGAGTTAGAGTATAAGGTCACTACAGCTTCTTTCACAGAGCTATAGGGTCTTAGAGCTGGCAGGACATCACCGAATTCATGGAGAGGAGACTTGAGGTCCAGAGAGGTGACATGACTCACCTGTTTCTTCAGAACCACCTCTTGAGAGAGCCACCCCCTTGGGTTTTGGTTTCCAAGTCAACCAAGTCACAGGATCCAGAGGTTGCTTTTGAGGTTAGTCCCTAATATTGGACATCAAGTAATTTCGTTCAATTTAACAGACACCAGTTTTTTAGATTTCTAAGCCCTCCAAAGCCTAAAAATCCAGGTATTGCCCAAAGAAATCCAGCAAGCTACCTAGTCTCAGTTTTACAAAGCATCTTCCATTTCTTACAGATGATGCCTCGGGTTCATATTACATGTGGGGTAGCTAGGAATGTTTGTAGGGGGAGAATGAACAAGGAGTTGGTGGGGAGGGTGCTTTGGGATTGGATATGGAAACTGATCTGGAATAAATGAAAAATTGCTCCTTCTTAACTAAAGTTTAAAAGACTTGAAGTTTTAATTGGCCATTTGCTCCTCTGCAGATCCTGGTGCTAAGAAACCATGGAGTGGTTGCTCTAGGTGACACCGTGGAGGAGGCGTTTTATAAGGTCTTCCACCTGCAGGCTGCATGTGAGATACAGGTGAGCAAGTTCCTCTGGAGAGTGGGCCCCAGAGTGCCTCTGACGCAGGCCCCCCTGGCTGTGATTTAAGGAGTCCTGTGAGCCAGCCATCTGAAAGCCTTGCCCTGTTTCTCTGCCTTGGAACCACCTTATCCTTCTAAAGTTTCACAATTAGAATCAGTTTTGCAGCTTTAAAATATTTATCACTGTTATCTAACAACCATTGCCTACCTCTTGAGGGTCAGTGCTCGGGGCAGGGAACTTTGTAGGCCCATCAATTGGATGGTGGTAGAAACCATAATAGGGCATATAAAAGTTCTTACCATGCTCAGGTCCTACCTGGGGTATAATTGTAACATCTAGCTATGCCAAATAGACACCACTTAGGTAGGTCTTTTTTTTTTTTTTTTTTTTTTTTTTTTTTTTTTTTTTTGCGTGGAGGGTGTAGTTTGTAAATACTATTAACATGGTCCAGCCCAGAAAGAGAAGCGGAGAGCAGGCCAGGGTGAAGTTTGACATGGCAAGCCTGAACACCAGGGAATCCCCAAAGTAATGTCCAGGGAGCCCATCACAAAGTTCCCCTAACTAGTAAGCGATGGGATAGAGGGTGGGTGGGGAGTGTCAGTGATCATGGGCCTCCTAGAGGAATTGGTGGAGAAGCAATAGGAAAGCACAAACCCTATAGTTCTTCCAGTTAACAAAATAATGTTGGATAACCCAAACACATGCTCCTTTCAGTGTGACAAGCTGTCAGGGGTGAGGAAGGTGGCCTTGCAAGCTGAATGGACATCATCCTTCCCAGCTCTGGGAGGTGTTCCATTTGGGTCAGGGACTTGCTTTCCATAGCCTATGTTTCCTCAGCTGGAGACATGGGGCCTGTGGAGTCCTTGTGAGGATGGGGCCTTTCAGACAAGGAGAGGTGTTGCTGATGGTATTTTTAGGACTCGGTTGACACAAGGGGAGGCTAACTGCTCCAGGATGAGTCAGCTCCTTGCAAGGTCCTTTGGTCTCCTGTCTGCTCTCTTCTGGCCCGTCTAGGCAGAGCAGTGCCACAGACAGAAGGCCTGCCTTTGTCTTGGGAGTTGAGGGGTGGGCGGAAGAATGGGACAATCCCAGAAGCATCCCAGGTGGAGACTACAAGTGGCACCTTTCTCAATGGTTTTTAAAGGCCTAAGTTGAGAGGACAGTTATTAAGACAATGATGAATAGGTGTTAGAAGAAGTCTCCCCACCCCCCAAACAGCAGTGGTCAGAACCGAAGAAGGTGAAGGTAGAACCAGGATCAAGGCAGTACCTTTCAGATGCGGTGGCCTCCCTACCCCAACCAGAGATGCTGGCCCTGAGCTCTGTCCCATGACTGACATTAGAACCTGGCAGAGCCTCTGATATGCCCAATTTGTTTCCCCCATATCTGAGCTCTTACAAGTTCCCCACCTTCCTGCTGAAGAAGAGGCTTCCATGAGAAAATAGCTCTTATCACTTTGCAAAGACAGCATGGACCTAAAATGAATGGAGAGAGATGCCCATGTATCCCCCCACATGGTGAAGACTGCTCCACACTAAGAAATGGCCTCTGTGCAGTTTAACCAAAGGCAGGATGGCTGTCTAGCAGCTGAGGGGATGAAAGCGCAGAGCTGTCAGCCACTGGCCCCAACAGCCCCAGCTGCTTCTCTTGGCCCTGCCTGCTGTCCCTTTCTTTTCAGTCAGGACTGACTCGATGTGACCTTGTTAAAGTGCATCAGGCAATGGAGCCAAATAACTCCCAGAAAAGCTCCAGTGGCTTTTTTCCCCAGCTTGTAGAACAGGGAAGCTTCTAGAGAGAGAGAGAGGAAGCTGGAAGGTATAGAAGCAAAACAGGCAAGATTAGACCAGAAGTGTGGATGGTTTAAGGCATGAATGATCCCAGGGGCTGACATATGCTGTTGGGATTGCAGCCCCTGGCCAGGCCATTTCTAGTTGAACAGCCAGCACTGAGGTTCTATCTCCATTGTGGGCCTACTTTTCTCCCCCAGTGACCTTGGCAAACAAGCAAATGTGGCTGTGGTCATTTTAGTGGTTCAAGGCTAAAAGCCTATCCATTCACCTTGGGGAGAGTGTTCTCATTGCTCTCCATCAGTTTGGGGTTCTAGGAATCTGGGTCATCCCCAGCTGAGAGAGGCAGCTCCCTGCTTTGCTTACAGGCAGATGGGAAGAAGCTCAGGCAATTCTTCCCCATCTGCTACCCATCACCATGGAAACTAATGGGGGGCGGGGAAGGGAGGTGGAAGGAGTCAGCTCTTGTAAGGATGTGGGCAATTCTTTCCTCCTCCATAACGACTAGCCCCCAGGGCATATTGTTTCTTTCATAGTAAAACCTCAGAATATATTTATCATAAACATTTATGTGGCACTCTCTATGTACCAGGTGCTATTCTAGGTACTTCACGAATATTGCCTTACATGATACTCATGAGGTAGATCCTACTATTTTCATTTTACAGATGAGAAAACTGAGGCACAGAAAGGGTAAATAACTGTTCCAAGTCACACAGTGAGTGAGTAGCAGAGCCAGGATTCAAACCCAGGCAGCCTATGTCCCAAGTCCATGTCCTTAGACACTACATTGCATTGCCTCTTGGGGCAATGAGGGTCAGTGGGAAAGATCAGCTGATAGTCAGGGTTTCACTCCAAGTCAGCCAGGGAAACATCAACTGACAGTCTGCACTCCAAGTCAGGGTTTCACGGTCCCAGGACTAAAGCCCTGCCTTGGCTAGATAGGGACCCACGATGAACTAAGTAATTGATCTACCAGTTGGGATTCATGGCCATTGAGAGTGCATTCCCATGGTGTGGCCCCAGTGTAGGTGTGAGGGACTTCAGCATTAGAAAATACAGCAACAGAGGGCAGAACTGGAACTAGTGAATGCACGTAACAAAAAGGAAGGTTTGAACTCAATGCAATCTGTATGAACTCACTGTAACCCTTCTCACATTTGGACAACAGTATAGTAGGCTACCTCAATAGGCACGGATCTGAGCATCTTCCAGGGATATTGGACAGGGACATTTAGTTTTGGTGGGAGAGGGGAGTAAATGCCTACTGAAGTCTCTGTTTTTGCCAGGAAATGGAGTCATCTTTGTAAGATAAAAATGGAGGCTTCCACTGGACACATGTCTTGAATGAAGAGGGAATGGAAAATGAGTGTTCTTGCTCCCTCCACTTCACAGGGTGACAGGGGTCACCTTGCAGGGGTGGCCTGGCTGACCTCTAGGATATCTCGTAGGAGCCATTTGTTACATTGGTGAATTTTACACACTCTGGGTGTGTCCCAGAGCCTCATGGGTTTCATAGACATGTTTTCCAGCAAGCTAAATTGTACACTTTTATTTTCAGTAAAAACTGGAACACCGAATGTTTATATAATTGGAGCATTCTCCTAGAATAAGTAGGCTTACAAGAGATATCAAATATCAATCAGATTTGCAGCACAAAACACCTGGCTCACTACCTATAATACTCAGAAATCACCATCTCTCCCTGTTGGTGGACTCACCCTGGAAGCTAAATCATAACCAATTATGTCCGAGCGGTGGATTCATGGAACAAATAGAATGTACCATTAGATGAATATAGAATTAGGAAATAAGGAGATTAGTTAGATTAGGAAATGTTTTTTAGGATCATTAAAATCGCCTGCTGTATACACACACCTCTTGCCCTAATACCCAGAGTCCATTGCCTGCAACCACTTGTTATAGCCCCTTTCCATGGAGACATGTTGGGACATATACTCCAAGTTCATTGGTGAAGCTGCCTGACTCCTGCACAGCGCCCGGCTGTGTACTACCAGCACATCATGTATCTCCTTTTTCTGGGTTTCCTTGACCAACTAATACCACTGCTGAAGATGAATTCTTCCTTTAGACCTGTTAATTCAGGCCATCAGGCTACTCCGATGTTTTTTATTGCCTGAGAAGCTAGCCTATTTTCTTTCGAGTGACTTTTTTTCTAAAAAAACAAAACAAAACAAAAAAAACAAAAAAAAAAAAAAACAGAGGGAGAGATTTTGAAGAGAGAAAGAGAAAGGTGCAGAAGAATAATAGAATATACACCCACTATTCACCACTCAGATTTAAAAAGTAAAAGCCTTTTTACTTAAGATTTTTTCCTCTTTAAGAAATAAAATATTACAGACAAGAATTGAAGCCCCTTTGGAGCCCTTTCTGATCTTACTGTATGACCCCACCTGCAAAATAATCACAATTTGAGGTTAGTCTGTATCCCAGGTAACTTTTGAGTCCTCCATATTGCTTTATTCTTAAGGTTTAACATTTGCGTGATTTCCTCCTCCTCTGTAGTCTCTAAGAACTAACACTAAGAAAGAAATTGCTAATACCTCTGTTCCTGGAAATGGGTGTATGCCCAGTAAGTTTCCTCTGGGAGGAAAAAGTCACATGCAGCTCACATTTCTAGACATGTGTACACACACACACACACACACACACACACACACACACACACAAACTGAGGTCTCTCTGCTCTTTGCCGCAGGTGTCCGCCCTGTCCAGCGCTGGGGGAGTGGAGAACCTCATCCTCCTGGAGCAGGAGAAGCACCGACCCCACGAAGTGGGCTCTGTGCAGTGGGCAGGGAGCACCTTCGGACCCATGCAGAAGAGCCGGCTGGGGGAGCACGAGTTTGAGGCCCTCATGAGGATGCTGGACAACCTGGTGAGTCTTGTGCCATTGTCCTTTCAGGCCAGTCTCTTGAGCCTCAGGCCCCTGTAACCAGTCAGTGGAACAATAACGTGGGCATGAGAACTGCCAGCATCAGGGTTAAGTTGTGAAGGCCTCATTGATTGGCACCTGACTCAGAATTTGTGGTCATTCTAATAGTAGTTGAGTCTTCTTAAATGATGGCCTTTGCCACCCCTTCTAAGGGCTGTGGATGCCATCTTATATTGTGGCTCAGTTCACTCCTTTGTGGTTAGTTCTGCCTTTCTTATCTCATGATTTTAATGTAGAAAACACATAATATACTAATTTCCTTATTCTGGTGAGCAGTATTCTAACAACGTGCTGTCATAATGATTGAACGAATCAATCCTGCAAGGAGTTAACCAGTATGTGTCCAGGAGTGTGCTTGAAAGGATACAAAAGAAAGTTAAGATGTTCTTCCTTCTAGGGGCTAACAGTTTAGTTGATGATACAACCTATAAACAGGAGACAATTGGAGAACAAGAGGAAAGCATGCACCATGAGGTACTGGTTGCAGGAAGAGACTATAACATTGATTGCTCAGAGAAGTGAAGGATGAAACCTATCCTTAGACGTTTCTATATCTAATTCATGTTCCCCTCCTCATTGCTACTACCTTGGACCCTCTTTATTGTGTCCAGGCCATTGTGATAATTAATCTTTTTCCCCTTGCCTCCAGTCCCTCCAAACCATCTCCACATTATTATGAGACTGACCATGAGGGCCACGTTATAATGATGAAAAATACAATCCACACTGAAAATATAATTCCCATTAACATTCGTGTGCCGAGTAATCCATGCCTAAGTAAAGCACCAGAGCCAGAAAGTTTCATACAGGAATTCTTTCAAATCTTTAAGAAACAGACAATTCTTGTGCCATCTTAAACTGTTTCAGAGGATGAAAACAGGACACAAAACCATAATGATCATAATACATTCAGACCAGTCTTTGAGTTGATGAAAAATGCTTTCTGAACACTAGCAGATAGTATGTGGCATAACATTGAATAATAATACCTAATAACCAAGTGAAGGCTCATTCCTAGTATTCAAGGATGGTTTAATATTATAAATCTTTTAAATGTATTTTATGATATTAATGAGTCAAAGGATAAAAACCTTTTGGTCATTTTAGTATCAGAAGTTATTTGATAAAAATATATCAACTTATAAATATAGCTGTTAAGACAGGAGGACATTTAACATGATAAAATAAATCATGGTAAAACACTAGAAGTAGAAGTAAAAGTATTTCCATTAAATTTTGAAACAAAACAATGATTCTTGCTGTCAGCACTTTTAATATTGTTCTAGAATAATATTGGACCTCAATCTAAAATGGGAGGCATAAAAATAAAATATTGAAAAGGAAACAAATTTACTATTAAAAAATTTTTTTAATGTTTATTTTTGAGAGAAAGAGAAACACAGTACAAGAGGTGGAGGGGCAGAGAGAGAGAGACACAGAATCTGAAATAGGCTCCATGGGGCTCGAACTCCCAAACTGTGAGATCATGACCTGAGCCAAAGTTGTATGCTTAACCAACTGAGCCACCCAGCTGCCCCCAAAATTACTATTTTTTATAGATAGTATGGTTAAATGTATAAATATACGTATTTCAGGGTTGTTTATAATATTTTGAAAATGACAAAGTATCTACCACTGTTGGTTAGCTAAATTATGATATATTCATTCATTGGCATATTCTGTAGCTGTTTAAAGGTTTCTGTGTGGGAGTGCTGATGCACAGGAGCACTTGTACCCCAGTGTTTATAGAAGCACTTTCAACAATAGCCAAATTGTGGAAAGAGCCTAAATATCCATCAACTGACAAATAGATAAAGAAGTTGTGGTTTATATACACAATGGAATACTATGTGGCAATGAGAAAGAATGAAATATGGCCCTTTGTAGCAATGTGGATGGAACTGGAGAGTGTTATGCTAAGTGCAATAAGTCATATGGAGAAAGACAGATACCATATGTTTTCACTCTTATGTGGATCCTGAGAAACTTAAGATCATGGGGGAGGGGAAGGAAAAAAAAAGTTAGGAAGGGAGCCAAACCATAAGAGACTCTTAAAAACTGAGAATAAACTGAAGGTTGATGGGGGGTGAGAGGGAGGGGAAAGTGGGTGATGGGCATTGAGGAGGGCACCTGTTGGGATGACCACTGGGTGTTGTATGGAAACCAATTTGACAACAAATTTCATATTTAAAAAAAAGGTTTCTGGGGCACCTGGGTGGCTCAGTCGGTTGAGCGTCCGACTTCGGCTCAGGTCATGATCTCATGGTCCGTGAGTTCCAGCCCCGCGTCGGGCTCTGTGCTGATGGCTCAGAGCCTGGAGCCCGTTTCAGATTCTGTGTCTCCCTCTCTCTCGGACCCTCCCCCATTCATGCTTTGTCTCTCTCTGTCTCAAAAATAAATAAATGTTAAAAAAAAATTTTTAAAAAAAGGTTTCTGTGTGTTTATAGGTTCAATAACATGAAAAAAAATCTCCAAAAACACATTGATAAGCTAGAAAAGCAGCTTATAAAGCTGTTTATGCAGTATGGTCCCATTTATATACTATTTTATATATGTTATATATAATTACTGTATGTATTCTATAGTTATATATTATGTATATACTTACATATGTGTATTTGTGTGTGTGTGTGTGTGTGTGTGTTTACAGAGACAGCCACAAATATTTTTATTAGTTTTCTCTGGGGATGAGATTTTTATATAAAACCCACTTTTTTCTTTCTTTTTTTAATGTTTATTTATTTTGAGAGAGAGAGAGAGCAGGGGAGGGGCAGAGACAAAGAGGGAGAGAGAGTCCCAAGCAGGTTCCACACTGTCCGCTCAGAGCCTGATGCAGGGCTCGAGCTCATGAACCAGGAAATCATGACCTGAGTTGAAATCAAGAGTCAGATGCTTAACCAACTGAGCCCCCCAAGACATCCCCCCCCATTTTTCTTTATGTTTTTCCATATTGCCTGATTTTTCTAGATAGGTCTATATTTTCTTTACAATCATAAAAATATCTTAATGCCTCTTTAATTTAAAAAAATAAAGGAAGAAGGTAGGCAAAGTCAAGAAATTATTGCTTCAGAAGCTGCCAAGCAAGATGACTGAATGTTCTCACCAATCATCACTCATTTCCACCTTGGGATATGGTCTTGCTTAGAAGCAGGGATGTTTTTGAGTCCGATTTTGGAGTTCTAAGAAGGAAATAGTTAAGAAGCCTTGGAGTCGAGAAAATGAGGGTTGACTTTAGAATCATCTGGGAGGCTTTCAGAAATCCTGCATCCCAGACTGCACCACTGTCCATGGAAATCAGCAGCTCTGAGGGGCCCAGGCACCAGCATTTTTAAAGCTCCCAAGTGATCCCAAAGTGTGGCCAGGGTTGAGAACCACTGGGGTAGATGAAAAATTGGGGCACTATTAGAGTAAGGAGCCCTGTCTAGGATTCTAGGGATTTTCTCAGCTCTAATCAGAGGGCTTGTTGGGGTGAAGGGAGGAAGATGTTGGGGGATCAGGATGAGGGAGCAATTCTGAAACACAAAAAAGGAACAGCAAGGCCTATGTTGCGTTACGGAGATTTTGGTTTAAACAGAATCCCTTAGAGAGAAGGGACAAGTGTATGTGGGATATGTGCGTGGAGGCCATTTTCCCCACAGTAAGTGATTCTTTCTATTTCTGTCTTGTTTAGGGTTACAGAACAGGCTACACATACCGCTATCCCTTTGTTCAAGAGAAAACCAAACACAAAAGTGAGGTGGAGATTCCAGCCACCGTCACAGCCTTCGTGTTTGAGGAGGACGGGGTCCCAATGCCTGCCTTGCGGCAGCATGCCCAAAAACAGCAGAAGGAGAAGACCCGTTGGCTCAACACGCCCAATACCTACCTACGGGTCAACGTGGCTGACGAGGTGCAGAGGAGCATGGGCAGCCCCCGGCCCAAGACCACAGTAAGGAGATCAGGAGGGAGGGTGCCTGGCTACCTCTGTGGGCTAGACAGCTTTAAAGGGGGAACAGAACAAATATCCCCAGGTCTGGGTTATTACAGTTTCCCTTTAGGGCTTCCTATTGGGCATCTGGGAGCAGCTGCTCATGCCCACAAAATCTCTGGCCACCTTGTTGCACCTCTGCATTGAGATTTTGGGGCCTGAGGAGCAGATTTCTTCAGGGCACAGCTGGACCTCACTCTCAACAGCACACAACCTAGGAGCAATTGGTTTTTGCTTCTTGCTCCCCCATGCAGAGGGGGCTTCTGCAAAGTTCATGGCCATCCAACATTTGGACTGTACATCTGATATAAACCCAAGAGGCAGGTGGGATATTAATTTCTATTACGTAGTCTTCTCCTTCCCCACCCCTCTTCTCTCTCTGTCCTCCTCTCTTTCTCTTTCTCTTTCTCTTTCTCTTTCTCTTTCTCTCTCCCCCTCCCTTTCTCTCTGTCTCTCTCTCTCTCTCTCACACACACACACACACAAATACACATACATACACATCCACTCTTAATTTGATTTTTCATTAACATTAAAGTAACTAGCAGCCAAATAGAATAGCTCTTCATAAAAAAAAAAAAAATGAAGCCCTGCAAATTAAAAAATCATTAAATCCTTTGATACTGAAGCTCAAGTGGCTACCTGTTTCTCAAAGCTGGTTGTCAAGGTTCTGAGCCCTAGTCTCCAGTGCTCTTTATGACTGACTATTGACCTGAGGGACCTTCTTTGACAGCTGGGTCGTTTGTTACCCATGTCTCTTCTGGGAAACAGACAGACATGAAAGAGACCCAAGAAGAGAAGACATCTTTATGTAGGCCTGCTGACCTTCCGTGTAGGCCACATGGCCCAGATCTCAGGGGGTGAGCCATGGGGGAGGACATGGTGACTTTATTCCTTTGCCTTACCCACCTGGCCTTGTGTGTGTTCAGTGGATGAAGGCTGATGAAGTGGAGAAATCCAGCAGTGGCATGCCAATACGGATCGAAAACCCAAACCAATTTGTGCCTCTCTATACCGACCCCCAAGAAGTGCTGGACATGCGGAACAAGGTAAGGTGGGAGCTGCTTGCCTTGCCATCGCTTCTCCCTCAAGCAGGGAGCAGTCTCAGGTCTCACAAACGTGAGATGAGTTCCCAGGGTGCACCTGTCTTAACACCCCAGATGCCTCTTGTGGGGAAGAAGCTACTATTCATTGGCCATACTCTAGCGCTGTGCTCACTCCTGTACTTATGTGGTCCTAAATAACCCTCAGACACAGATACTTGCTTGAGACATTAGATATGTCTAAGAAACCTGCCCACAAATTGAGTTTTTACGAATTTTATGCTATTTTTCTTTTGGCTCATTTTTAAAATTTCAAAATCTTTTCTGTTTATTTCTCGACCTTTGCTTTATAGTTCACTCACTCATATTTCTCATGTTACTTTAAGAACTTAAGTTGTAGTAGACCACCCCCAAAAGGTAAAATCACAGAATGGTGATTTAATGTGTGGTTCAAGGACCCTCTGCAGTGCTTGTTTAAAATGCAGATTCCACGGCCAATCCCCTGTTCCTCCCCACAGACAGATTCAGATTCAGTGGTTGTGGGGTGGCCCCGGGAATCTGTTATATTAAAGAAATTTCTCAGGGGCTTCGATAAAACATGAGGACCTCCTTCAAGGGGCTACTATGCCTTGTTCACCTCTTAAAATGACCTCCTCAGAGTGCATGAGAATCTGGTATTTTACATAAACTACTCATTCACCCTGAAGCAGACATGGAGACTGTCTCTTCAAGGCACACACTGTGTTAGAGGAGACAGGCCCCCACCCCACTGGAAGGACCTTTGTAGACCCTAGTCACGGAACACGATGGACACCAGTATGCCTTCCAAATGCTCCCTCCCAAACTCCACACCGTGACACTGAACAGCAAGCTCACTCTCCCCTTCCCTTGCCACACAGATTCGAGAACAAAACCGACAAGATGTGAAGTCAGCGGGGCCTCAATCCCAGCTCCTGGCGAGCGTCATCGCTGAGAAGAGTCGAAGCCCGGTACAACAGAGGCTGCCCCTGTCTGGAGGGGAAACGTGTTTGCCTTCTGGGTCTTCAGTGCCTGGGGCTGGGCAGCAGGACCCCTGAGTCCTCATGCCCACCTTCCCCCATGATTCGGGGTGCTGGTGCTCTTGCTGCAAGACGGATGCTGTGAGGACCAGGGACAGTGTCTAATTGCTCTCTCTGGGTACTGGGCAGGGGAGCCTGGCCTGCCCCAGGAGGGATGCTAACTTCCATGCCTTACCCATGGAACTCCACTCTGCCCTCTATTGGTATCCTGCCAGTGGGCATCACAGGAGTGTGGCTGGTGACTCCCAGCTGCTCCAGGCCTGCCTGCCCTGAGCGTTTCTGGCCTCTGTGCATGGATATGGCATCATCAGGCCATAGCGCTGGGAAGATGCTCATGTGCTCACAGAGGGAAGGCATGTATATAAGGACTGGTGCTCAGTTAGGGGCAGTTAGTTGCCCACACAAACCCACATAGAGTTAGAAAGTATAAAGTTGTTTCCATGCCTGAGATAGGACAGTGTTTTACTAGTGCTTAGCAAAAAGGGTGAAGATCATAATTCTGGCTTGTGTTGAAAATCATTGTTACTCATTGCAAGGTAGCAGTGGGCATGGCATATACCTTAGTGGTAAGAAGGGGGAAAATACAGGAACTGTTCCCCTCTGCAGAGTGAATTGAGATAGTTTAGATCAGGCTGCAGCCCACAAGGTGGGTGCCCATGCCAGGAGGCATGAAGGTTATGTCATTGCAACAGCACGGTCACCCACCTCCACTAGCCAGGATGAGGAACACCCAATGTGCCACAGGAGCAAGGATAGAAACACCCCATGATACTGGCGTGGTGGTGGTGATAGTTCGGTACAGTGAGCAAAACTGTTAAAAACTCTGAGATTTACACCATGTTCTTGGAATCCCTCTTTTTTGGGGATCCTGGTCTTGGATTCTCTCTTGAACTCTGTGATTCCTTAAGATAAGCCAATGCTGCTTCTCTTTTGGAAGA
The DNA here is from genome assembly GCF_022837055.1 of Prionailurus viverrinus. Classification (NCBI taxonomy): domain Eukaryota; kingdom Metazoa; phylum Chordata; class Mammalia; order Carnivora; family Felidae; genus Prionailurus; species Prionailurus viverrinus. The sequence continues at coordinate 88,049,819 of NC_062563.1, read as the reverse complement.
TGCCCAAGGCCCATTGTCAGAGGACCTGGTAGGCCAGGGAAGGTGGCCTGGAGTGTGTGGTGTGGCCCAGCTGTTGTGGGCTCACCTCCTGAGTTTCACACTCTGACTCCTCCTCAGCTTCCAAGCACTGCATTCTCAAAGGTCACAATGAAGATGCCAAATTAGGAGAAAGGGCTATGGGGTCTGAATTTTAGACCTTGTCATGGGCTAGAAAGGTCAAAGGATTCCTGAAGCTCACACAAGGTCCAGCCAATGAGCCCCCCAGGAATTGTTGCCACTGTCCCCCAGGGACCTGCAGTACAGGCAGGTTGAAGATCTGAGATTCAGGACCTTGGCCTCCTTGTAATTTATGACTGTGTGCAAAACAGGACTAACCATTTGGACTGAGAACGCTGAAGCCATTGTGTGTTTTGCATTTGACTTACTGCTGTGTGCTGTGGCTTGTGCTGCTGTCGGGGGGTGGGAGGAGGGTGTAGTGGGGAATGGCTGGCATGAAGCTGGCTTGAGCCAACGCTTTGCTTGCCGGCTTTTGGCTAACTGACTTTGGGCTGCCAACTGTATTTGCATAGTGATGGCTTGCAAGCATCCACAGGAGGGATTGCAATAAACGTGTGTCTTCCTTCTGCTTGGGAGCATCCTTTGATTTTATTTCTAGGGCAGAGGGTGGACTCCCTGCATTTACCCAGGTAGTTGCAAAGAACCCAGGTTTGGGGGTGAGGTAGCCGTGGGGAGGAATGAACAACCCCTACCCAGAGGCCCTGAGCTGTTTCCAAGGAGCTGCATGCCACGCTGCCCCTAGCAAGACCGCTGGCAGCCACATGAGTCTGAAAGGAAGCTCGGGCCTGGGCCCCAACCACGGCATTCAGAGAGCAACACACACTCTGTGGTTAACTTTCAGTCTACAGAGAGCCAGCTGATGTCCAAGGGCGATGCGGATACCAAAGACGACTCAGAGGAGACTGTGCCCAACCCCTTCAGCCAACTCACTGACCAGGAGCTGGAGGAGTACAAGAAGGAGGTGGAGAGGAAGAAACTAGAACTTGACGGTAAATAACCCTGGCTCCCTAGTGCTTCAGGATCTCCCAGGGTGGAGGGAGAGCTGGGGGCACCCAGAGAGGCAGCAGAGCCGCCAGCCATTCACTCCCACCAGTACCCCTGTGACCCATGCCTCTGCTTGGCAGGGCCCACGGGGCTCCAGCTAGCCTTCATTTGCTCTCACTCTCAATCTTCACTTGCTTCTCTCCCTCCTCTCTCATATCCTCAGTTTGCCCTTCCTGCCCCATAAACCAGCATAATGCTATTAGTTACAGAATGGTCCTCATTGCTCAGCGCCTAATGGTGACGGCGACACAGTGTTGCCATGACCTTGTCTGAGCCTCTCACCTGGGTATAAAGGAGTTAATCCTTGCACAGTACTTAGAACAGTGCCTTTAAGGGGCGCCTGGGTGGCTCAGTTGGTTAAGTGTCAGACTTCAGCTCAAGTCATGATCTCATGGCTCGTGGGTTCAAGCCCCCCGTCCAACGCCCCCCCCCCATTGAACCCCCCGTCAAGCTCCTCATCCAGCCCCACATCCAGCCCTGCATGGACAGCTTCAGATTCTGTTTCCCTCTCCCAATGAGCCCTGCGTCAGGCTTGGTGCTGACAGCTCAGCCTGGAGCCTGCTTCGGATTCTGTGTCTCCCTCTCCCTCCCTCCCTCCTTCTCTCTCTCTGCCCCTCCCCTGCTTGTGTGCATGCTCTTTCTCTCTCTCTCAAAAATCAATAAATATTTTAAAAAGAAAAAGAACATTACTGATTTCTTTAAAAAAAAAAAAAAAAGAACAGTGCCTGTAAGTATGGTTTAGGTCAGATAAACATTAGGTATGATAAGGTAATTATAACAGTGATATTTATTAATCTATAAAATTATTATTCCTTCTTTATTTCAGAATCTTCAGTCAAGCTCATTTCTCCATGTTGACTCCCAAATATTCACATTCATGATAGCCTGTGGGCTCTCACTCATGCCTTTGTCCCTTCCTGGCACAGTTTCCCCTCTCAGCTAGCCTGATCCGGACTTCCATCTCCAGCCCCTCTCCAGCTAAAAAGCCCTCTCTGTCCCTCTCCACCGCCCCCCCCCCCCCCACTTTGAGCTATCCCTTCTCTTTGTTTCAAGAGCACTTGGGGTCTGAGACACAGAAGAATTCAGCTCCTGGTTTAGGCCACTAGGCGAGGCTTTTATTCCCTCAGGGCAGAGTCTTCTTCCACAACCCCCTCCCCACCCAGAGTCAGTCATCCTCCTGGGCACAAAGCACACACTAGAAAAACCCTTGCTAGCTTGCTTGGAATTCTAATATGACAATTGAAAAAGTAGATAGAAAACGTGGTGCTTTACATCCCTAGGGGTTATTTGGGTTGAACATGAAAATTAGATAAATGATACATAAGCTACATGTAAACAAATCACAGGCAGGAAGCCTGCAGCCTTGAGGTCCACATCAGGGCTAGCGTTCCACTGGCAGATGCGCTTGGGTGGAGGAAACAAGACAGGAGTCTGACTCCTCCCATTTGCCTCCCCCAGAATGTAGCAGAGATTTTAAAAAGGTTGGGGGAAGGAGCTAACTTCAGCCTGGAGAAATGAGGACCAGCTAGAAGAAAGCATTTTTGTAAATGTTTTCTCTCTGCCTACCTCTCCTCTGTTTGATCCCTAACCTGAGGTGGTTTCCTGTATTTTCAGGAGAGAAAGAAACCCCTGCAGAGGAGCCTGGCTCCCCTGTAAGGTCTGCACCTGCTTCTCCAGCACAGAGTCCAGCAAAGTCAGAGACGAAGAGCCCCCTGGTCTCTCCCTCCAAGTCTTTAGACGGTGAGTGCAGTGTGCAGCTGGGAGGGAGAAGGCATGTCCACAGCCCGGAAAGGGGTCTGTGTGAAAGGCAGGGCAGGGGTGCACACTGCAGGGACCCTGCCTTTAAACAGGTGTTGAAAAGCTACCCCAAAAGCTTTCTGATCTGCCATTTCTAGGGAATCTGAAATAGGGATTACCAAATGTAACCTTGTTTCATTCACAACCTGTGATAACACAGTTTACAATTTAAGTGCCTGTCTGAGCAGTGATGAGTGAGTTAATGATTGGCCCACAGCCTTTTCACCACTAACTCAGACTGGCTGATGGGTCTTTCTAGATGCACCAGCCCAGTGCTCAAACTGTAATGTGCGTAGGGATCATCAGGATCTTGTTAAAATGAAAACTCTGTTGCAGTAGGTCTAGGGTGGGACCCAAGACCATATATTTCCAACAAGCTCCCGGGTAAGGATGATGATGTCATTCTCAACCTTTGGAATCTCAACACTGGAATTACATGGGGAACTTTGAAAATCCTGACGTCGGCCTGGGTTCCCACCACAGCACTCCCAGTAGTTCTCAGCTAAATGGGCTAGGGGTAGGTTAGAGAAGAGTGCACTGGAGTTTTAAGATCTCTCCAGATAAACCTAATGTGTAGCCCAGGCTGAGAAACACTTAATTAGATACTAGTTTAGACAATTAATGTCTAGGCCCAACTCAACCACTAACTAATAATAACTGCTAATTTTAGAAAATCAGATAATCTCTGGGCTTCAGTTTCCTTATCTGTCAAATGAGACTACTAATATTTTCCCTTTTAAAGGTTCTTATACATATAAGGGAAGTTGTCGATGGAAGAGAGTACACTTTGAAAGAATAAGAACGTTTAAATGTAAGATCTAATTGTGATAATGATTAATAATATACATATGGTAGATAATGACGTTATTATAGTCTATACCACCTAGATCAGAAAAGTGTCCTTAATGAGCTTCTGGAATCACTCTGGGGCATGAACACTCCTCCCCTGGGTCCCTTGAGCCCTCACCAGGGAAGGCTGTACCGCCAAGCCGGGCTTGGTGGACTGATGAGATCTTCTCCCTCCTGGGTCGAATGACCACATGTGTGGATGCTGCTAGAATCCCCTAAGCCCTGAGCTTCCTCCAGAGGTGAATTGCTGCCTTGAGTGCAGTCCCAGCATTGCCAGAGGAAACCCATCTGCTTGTGGCCAGAGCTCCAAGTGGATGTCCCCTGCCTGTTTGTGTTCATTGTGTCTCATCATGGTGTTGTCAACCTGTCTCCACAATGTCTTCCTTTCTCTTCCCATTTGTGCCTTCATCAAAGGACTTTCCTCCGATTCTGAATACTTGTCTCTGTAGTAAGTATAGAGAGGCCATTTACTAACTCACTCCAACACTTGCAATGGGGGAGGGAGGACTTTTTCAAAAGAAATGTGTTTCTCCCCATCTTTTTCTATGGCAACTCTGCCTTCAGGAGGTTCCTGGCTACAAAATTCAAGGCCAAGTCCATATGTGCTATGCATGGGCTAGGCCTCACTCTAGGATATACACACACAGGATGCACTCATGCACAAACACACACTTGTACTCACACAGGGCATACCACCCAGAAGCAACAAGCCTGCATAGTGAAAGGGCAGTGGGGCTGGCTCCTGGGCACTCCCTTTGAGGGAATGCTTATGCCGTCAGGAGCACATCTGCATCCCTGTTCCTAATACGTGGCCCCTCCAAGGAGCTCATGACCTCTTCTAGGGTTGTGGCCCAGAGCCTGAATGGCCTTGGGACCAACTGCCTTATGGAGATGTTTAGAGCACCTGACCTGAATGACCATGTCTTTGTCATCCCTTGGGGCATGTGCACCAACTGCAGGAGGGAAATCCAAGCTGGAGAGGAGGCTTATGGAAGCAGTGGGACAAAGGTTAGTAATTCCATTTCAGCTCCTGGGAGCTCCTTGGAGCAATCTCTGCTGTTCAGGGGGACAGAGGGCGGGAGGAGAGGTGTATGACAGGTGGGATAACTGCTTACCCACCCCTGACATCATTCCCACTGGTAGCACGATTCCTGCCCTCTCTGGTCCAAATTTGAGCCCTCACAGAGAGGCATACCCTGGTTGAATTGTTGGAAAAGTCAAGGTCTTCCCTGAAGACTCTTCCTGTAGCACAGACAGAGCCAACTCTGCATGACGAGGCCAGAGTTGTAGCTGCCTCAAGTGACCGATGTGAAGCAGGGCTGGGTGGACATGGCCAGGTGGCCCGATAGCTTGCCTGGCTCCCCAGGGCAGACAGGGCTGACCCTCCCCTCTACGTGTGCACTTTCACATTTAGCTCATCCATTGGATCAGGGCTGGTTTTTCTCCATTTGTCATCATGCATCACCATGCTCTCAAATGCTCTGGTGCTGAGTCACCTTGGTGTCCCTCCTCATCTGTTTCCTACCCCATTGGCTTCCCTGAAGGAGACTCTTGCAAACCCTCTTCCTCCACACTGGTCATCTCTGTCGTTGCCTTCTCTTTGACTGGCTCCTGACTGTCCCTGTCCCTACTGACTCCATCCCCCAGTAAATTTGCAGGAAGCACTGGCTGTGCCTGCCAAGAAATAGCCCTATATTCAACACCATCACTTACTGATTTCACCATCTAAATAAGTTACTTAAAAACCTTGCAGAATTTGGGGGGGGGGTGGGTGGGCGGGGAGTGTGCCTAACACAAATCTTGCCCTTCCTGACTCATAGTGTTGTTATTGGGATAAAATTTGCAAATGAATACCAAAGGGCCTTATGATGTGCTTACGTGAATGAGTTCTCATTATGTCCTATGTTCCCAGGATTGTGGGAGAAAATACAGGCTTGCTGTTTTAAGCCACTAAGTTGGGATGGGGCGGGGAGTGGGGGGTGTTATACAGCAATAGATAATTATTAAATCATGATGCATAATAAGAGCTGGTTTTATAGAAATTAGTTGTTTTGTGTGTTGACTAGACTCGCCTGGATGGTTCTGCTCCATTCATGTTCACTGGGGCTGCAGTCATCTGGGAGCTTGATTAAACTAGAATTTCCAAGATGGTGCACTCTTGTCAATAGCTGGAAGACTGGGTTCAGCTGGGGACACTGGGATGGCTGGTCTTCTGTCTCTCTCTCTTTCTGTTTCTCTCTTTCTCTCTCTGTGTCTCTCTGTCTCCATGTGGTTGTAGGGCCTTTCCATGTGGCCTCTCCATGTGTGTTTCCATTATAGTAGTCAGATTTTATTACATAGTGGCTCAGGGCTTCCCAAAATCTAAAAGCAAGAAATTCTAGGCCTTCTTAAGTCTTCAGCCTGTAGCTGGCTCAGTGGCACTTCCTCATCATTCTGTTGGTCACTGTGAGCCACAGAGCCAGCCAGATTCATTTTGGGAGGGGACCATGCCCAACTGTGTCTTCTTAAAAAAAGGTAAATGACATACGCAAGTGTAAAATGGATATATTGGCAATAGGTTTAGAAAAGGACAAGATCATTGCCAAATGTCAAGGGAGGCTTTAGCCAGACAAGAGGGTTTATGAGGCCAACTAGCAGGTGAAGTGAGGAGAGGAGAGTGGACAGAAAGAAGGTTGTGTCTAGGCAAGTTTCAAGTCTATTGCCAGGTGATGATGATGGGAACACATGGTGCAAGGGAAGGGGAGTGAGGACCATTGAAGTAAAGGGAATTAGAGAATTTAGTAGCTGGATGATGACAGGACATGGGCCACAGATAGTAGAAGGATAGGAGGCCAAGGTGCTGGATACTAAGAGAAAGACAGTCCTTAGAATTCATCTGAAAGAGGATGTTGACTTGCCCAGAGAATTTCAGAAGTTATAAAAGATCTCATTATAAGAGTCTGCCCATAGTCAAACTAACCCATTCTGACTGTCCCCAAATTTACACTCATCTGTCCCATCTTCCATGCAACCATACATTTCTCCAGTCTTTACCCCTGTCAAAAACCCTTGTCTTTTCATGAAACTTCTATCCTCACCTATTTCTTCTGTAAGTCATACCAGTTATACCTCACCCATTACTCACATTCCCAGAGTTGAGCATGCCCAGTGTGAGATCTCACACACCCACACTCACACAACTCACACAGTTCACTCACTGACACCAACACTCACACACCACACCCACACACTCATTCACAAACACACACATATACTCAAACTCAACTCACACACACATATACAGCTCACCACACATTTACACACTTATAAACACACACACACACACACACACACACATGCTTATCACTCATATACTCCTCTTAGTTTCACATAGTGAAAAGAACACAAGAACGGGTGTCAGGAGACTGAGGTCTGCCCACTTTTACTACTTTACTCAGTTTTCATTTCTGTAAAATGGGGAGGAGCTGAGTTAGATGATCTTTAAATTCCTTTCTACTTTTCAAAGTCTGTGGTTTTATAATTTCCCCTCCTCCCTCCCCATCCAGGCATTCCAAAGCTTGAGTGGAAATGGGATGGGGGGTGGGGAGGAGAAAGGGAGGCAGGTGGGCCGGGGGGCTTATTTTCTGGGATCTGAGCAGCTCTGGCCTTAAACATGACGGCAATCTAAACATGTTCCCTCCAGGTGGCCACTAGAATGAGCCGACCATGCATCTTCCCCTTCATCTTCCCCTTCGGTTAATCCTTTTATCTTGGAAATACAGGGTCCATGTCCCTCAGGGATTCCATTCTCCCTCTGCCTTCCCTTCTGTGCCTCCTGGGAAGATATTCTCCTTTTTTCCCAAAGTTCTTCTCAGGTACAGAAAAGGAAATGGCTATAAAAACATGTAATTTCCATGTTAACTAATTGGAATTTAAATAAAAATTTTAAAAATGTAATTTCCATATTTTCACTGAGGAAACTGAAATAGTTACAATTCTTAGCTTCCCCTTCTGAGTCATGAGTGTCACTGCTCTCCCCTTTCCTATAGCCTGAGTCTGTCTCTTCATTTTGTGCCTAGAAAAGTTCTCAACTTGGTCCTCACTGAGCCCCCTGCCACATTTGGACATCATTACCTTATTTACATTTGTAGACAATAGCCCAGAGTAACAGACCTGCCAACCCCCTGCAATGCCAGCCTGTCTCTCCTGTTGCTCTACACTTATTTTACAGAATTATTTAGAAATGGTTCTGTTAACCCCAGGTAGAAACCGTCACCTGAAATTGAAATCTTATGGGTCATGTCTTTTGATCTTTTTCTAGAAGGTGCTAAGACAGAAACAAGCAAAGCCACCACAGAGCCTGAAACAACGCAGCCAGAAGGAGTGGTGGTCAACGGGAAGGAGGAAGAACAGACCGCAGAGGAAATTCTCAGCAAGGGCTTGAGCCAGATGACCACCAATGCTGACACAGATGTTGATACCTCTAAGGACAAAACTGAGTCGGTCACCAGCGGCCCCATGTCCCCAGAGGGCTCACCTTCCAAGTCTCCCTCCAAAAAGAAGAAGAAATTCCGAACCCCGTCCTTCCTGAAAAAGAGCAAAAAGAAGGAGAAAGTGGAGTCCTGATTGGTAGCATTCTCATCTGCACCCTCTCTCTCCACCCCTTCCCTTCTCCCAACTTTGTCCCTAGAAGCACAGGGCCAACAAAGGATAGAATAGGACCCTGGATCACACTCTGAGGGGGAACTTAGAGATCACCCAACCAACCCCTCATTTTACAATTGCCCCAGAGAAATCAGGTGACTTTCCCAAGGTCACACAGCTAGTTAGTGGCAGAGCCAGCACTAGAATTCGGGTCTCCTGGCCCCTAGTCCAGTGCTTTTTCCACTATATAACACTGCCTAGTTGTGGGCCGCCTTTGTGAGGTTGCTGCCCACCAATCTGAGCCCAGGGCAGAAGGCCAGAGTGGGCTGCAAGCTCGCACAGCCTCAGACCAAATCAGACAGGTCGAGGCTTCCCCTGAGAAAGGTCCTTTTCCTTGCGGGAATCCAATCTCCTGCTGATGGAGCTGTCACAGTTTAGAAATCTCTCTTTCCCACAGGGTCCTTGCTCTGCTGCTCACAGTAACCAGACAAATTGACCTGTTCCCTCCACCAGAAGTTAATCTTTGTTCCCAAGGGCTGATGGCTTAGCTCATGCTTCCCCAACCACTAACCCTGAGCTTTCTTCATGGAACCTCCTGAATGACGGATGGATGAAGAATTGTAAGAGCGGGCAGACGTGAGGGCAAGCCAAGTCAGCCACAGGATTCGAGTAGTTTAATCAATATAAGAAGCCAGGAACTCGGCCCATTTGAATCGTGCATCTCAGGCGCTTCAAAACTAAAACCAAATTTAGCTTAGAGAAAAGTTGTCTCATGCTCAGGGCAGAAATTTGGGGAAATTTAGATCCTCCTTTGGCTTTGGGTTGTACAAGGAGGATCAAAACAACACAGGAAATGCTATGCCTTTCTAGCTTTGCATGACACACGGAGCAATGTGGCTCTACCTGTTTCACTCCTACCTGGCAGTCAGGTGTCCCCTGACTTTCCCGCAAACCTGGAACCTGGCTCACACACTGGAACTGGCATCTTACCCTTGGCTCCTTTGAGTTCCGACTCAGTCACTCTGGGTCCAGCAGAGGAGAGTGAGATGAGCCCTTCAAGATTAAGTCTCTTGAATCATCTAGGAGAGAAATCAGCTTGAGTGTCCTCACCCTGTCACTATCTGTCCATCCTGGGGCCTAGTAAGAGCTATGGCTTTCGTTGTAAATGCCAGCACTACCTTTTCATATCCTTCCATGGGACATCGAGTAATAAGCGTTGTTGGCTCCTAAAAAATAGACAATCCATTCTCTTTATAGCACAGTGTCTTCAAAGAGTATTTTTCCTTTTTGTCCTGATGATTGTGAAAGTACTTTTGAAAGTTCTTAATCATCGTTTTCCACTTTGGGGCACTTATTTTCTATGTATAGACACTGTGCAGCCTTTACATTCGTTGCACCCTTTGACCATCACAATAATCCTGTGATGTGGGTGAGGTATTCCCATTTTATGATTAAGGAAACTGAGCCCCAAAAGGACAATTGACTTGCTCAGGTGATGTGGCTAGAAAGATCAGAGCGTGGATTTGAGCCCAGCTCAGTCTGAGTCCAGAGCCTTGTTCTTAACAGTTGATGATGATTAGAAAACTTGAATCCCCAAGGATGGTTGTTTTAGTCCAGGACCCATTTCTGTGACTGGTCTCCACTGTGTAATGTCAGCAGTTGACATGAAAGCAGAAAACTACCCGTGTTCTCCCTCATCAATACACGTTAAGTTCCCAATAAACGTGGATTGTGGTGAGGCCAATGTGGACCTCCAACAAAGGAGAGGCAGGAGCCGTCTGGTTGGGCCAGAGTATAGTTGGGCTATTTCTTAAGAAGGAAGGAAACTGACACCTGACTAAGGAGAACCCAGTGCTGCATCTCTCTAGTCAGATTCCTAACTGCTCCCCCACCCTCTACTTCGTTCTACTTTCTGATTGATTGGATCTTGTGATGGGCAAGCCAATGGTCAAGGGCATGTATGCCTCAGAAAAAGTCTGTGATGTGGGAAATGCCTTCAAAAGCCAATCCTCTGATGCCTTCTTTAAAAAAATAGATTTCACATTCATTCATTTATCCCTCACCATCTTTGTTGAGTACCCACTAAGCATCAGGCATTATGCTGTCATTAAAAGGAAATAATCATTGTAGCTAGAATAATCAGCAGGAAACAATGTTAGGAGTGGAGACGACATAACCGTTGACACAGCTTTTTGTGTTCAAGTGGTTGTAGCTCAGAGATGATGTTGATTTGACTCTGCATTCAACAAATTCTCTTTATTCCCTTTACAACAATGAGGCCTCATAGGTGAAAATGCCAGAGCCTTGCTGGAGCATCATCCTTGGAATTTATGCCATGGGTCCACCTTACATTTATCCATTTTCTCATTCCTCATACATTCAAACAAAACAGCAGACCTGAAAGCAAAACATAGTCTCTGCCCACAGGAAGTTTTTAAGTGTAGGAGGCATGTAGACAAGTTACCAAAAGGGCAAGAGGGCAGAGATGGCATAAGGAAGTAATGATTTACTATCTTCTGGACCAGAGAAACTTTCCTGAAAGATGTGATGATTAAGTTAGGTTTTCAGACAAAGAGGAATTCTCCAGGAAGACAAAAGGGTTGTTCGAATATTCCTGATGAGGGAAAAGCATGTGCAAAGGCATGGAAGTGCAAGGCTCCATGACAGGTCCACTGAGTGATATAGTAATGCCAGAGCATAAAGTGTGAGGGGGTGGGAGGCTTTGTTTTATAGGTGGGAAGGGCTGGATCAGAGAGAAACCTGTAGAAAATGTGCAACTAGATTTTATCATGTAGGGTGTTTGGAGTTGCTGATGGCTTACAGTCAGGATGTCATAATCAAGCTTGAATTTTACAAAAATCTCTTTGGCGGCTGGGTGGAGAATGGCCTGGAGAGGAGGAGAGCAGTGAAGGCACAGGAGATCTTAAAATGAGGCCTTTCTGAAATGTCAGCACTGAAACGTTCTTGGTGGCCTGCCTTACCTACATTTTCCTTTATAGCATATAGCATGCTTCTGGCACAGAATTTTACTTCCCTAAAATTCTTTGGATAAAGCATCTTAGAGATTTTCAACAAGGAGAGGGAAATATTCAAAGAGCTAATCCCTGGTGCAGTTTGCAGGTCTATTTTGCCTTAGTGCAGAATTGCTACAAGAGCTTTTGAGTCATTCTGCCAATTTCTTCCTCCCTTGTATGCGCAGGAGGTGGGGCCCTTAGCTCTAGGCTTAAGGTGGTGCACTGGGTGCTATTGCAGGGGACATGCAATCCAAAAAAACCCAGAGGTTTTTAGAGGAGAGGCCATTTTCTTTGGATTTGGATAAAAGTTGGCTGAAAACTTTTACCAGTATCCTTCTGGAGAAAATGCATCTATGGGGAGCTCAGAATGGGTAGGCAGTAGGTTCATTTCTAGTAAAGCCACTGGTCATGAATCTGCCACAGAAAGGGATGAGAAAACACGAGCCAGTCTGCAGTGTTATGGATGGCTGAGCTGGGCAGTGGGAGGTTTTGAGGCTGTTTCCATGGGAAGACAGACTGGAGTGAGGTCAGGAGGCAGGAGACAGTTACAGAGAGACAAATTGGCTCCAGTGACTCTCTGTGCGCTGATGGCTGGCACCCAGCAGTGATGTGGGAGAACTGTCCACACAGTGTGGCCTTTCTCAAACTTTGCAAAAAGCTCTGCTAAGAGGCAAGCCTCCAGCCCAGATCTGTGCTCCAAAAGGGCCTCCTGGCCTGTAGTGACCCAACTATCTGACTTTGTCCAGGTTACACACAGATTAAAAATAGCCTCCCTCAACAGTGCTGTAATGAAAATAGGGTTCTTCCTCTGCAGACAGAGAAGTTCTTCTTAAGGGACTTGCAGGGATTTGGATGAGCACCCTGGTCTAGTAAGAGCCCCACTAAAAACATTGCTCTCATACTATGGATTTATGTATACTGAGCCTTGAATCCTGCTCCCAGTGTCTAATGCACTGTCACTCCTGAATGTGGCAAGGCAGTCATTCAGAAGTCATTCGGCACCATGATAACAGGGCTATCACTCTTGTCAACATGTGGAGAAGCACTGTAAGGCCACTTCTCTGGTTACCATGGATTTGAAAGAACCATTCACCCAACACCACGATTTACTTCTGAAAGCTGAAAAGATCAAAAAGAAATTTGGAATTTTCCATGGAGGTATCCATGGGGGTGGATATACACATAGTCTCCCATTGGCCTGTAGGCCATCTTTTGCACAAGTGTATTTTATATGTTCTAGTTCCAGGCCAAGAGTATTCAGTTTTTGTTGAACAAATGAGAAAACATACAGTCCTTACTCGTTTTCCTTACACAGGTCAGCATAAGCCCTTGAATTGGTTGGTACAGTTGCTGTTGACTCTCTGAGCTTAGAGGAAAACAGGTCTTGTATTTTCTCTCACCACTTGAGTCTAAGCAAACTCTCAAAGACAATAACATTCAAAGAGTCTCAGAAGAAATTAGGGAGGAGGTAAATCCACTCCCACAGAAAACACAGGGCACCCCCACAATTGTTCCCCATCTGTTCCAAAAGGGATGATTCAATGTGAAAAGTCAGAGGCCTGAACTGACCGATGAAATATGCTCATTGGTTATTTCTCTGTTGCAATCCCACTTGTGCCACAATATGAAAGAGCAGACACAGTAGAGTGATTATTGCCAAATGCCCTGTCTAGCCAACCTATCCACTTGGATGTGGCATACTTTTTGCCAGAAATAAAAGCATAGGTAGAGCCCTGTCACCAGGGCACATCCAACCCTCTTGAGCCTCTCAGTGAGAAGCCACCCTCACCCAGGAATCAACGTGGGCATTTCAGGTGGGGTGTCCTTCTTTAGTGGAGAAATTTCCTTTCACCATTTTATATAGATAGGTTACTCTCTTTAGGAACAATTAGAATCTCCAGTTGAGGGTTTTCTTAAAAATATGGAAGTGATGGTTCATATTGGTTCGTACTTGGGTTTTGCCAAATCGATGTTTGGTGCCATTTGCCTTCAAGGTGTCCCCAAAAGTTGGGTCATTGCTATGAGAAATTAGACCTGAAGATGGAGGAGAACTGGTCACAGTCACTGACACAGGGGACACAGGTGTGGCTGGAGGCCGAGCCTCAGTAGCTTTCCCCGTGGGGCAGCTTCTCTTCTCACCCATTGGTTCCCAAGGGGCAGGAAGAGGCCGTCTGCAATATGGCAAGTCCCTACCTCTAAGTAGCTTAGAGAAAACATTGTGAGGGTTTGGGGTGGTGGGAGAACTATAGAAAACCCCCCAAACTGTTCTCATCTCCAGCAGATCATCTCGTATAACTTTAGATCTTCTCTTTTTAAGTGAATCAAAGGAGGACAACGGTTGGACCAAGGATGGAGGGGTCACATTTAAATACATCAAAGCTCTTATAAAACGGGACTGTATTTTGGGGACCTCTGCCCCCACATTTCAACCCCACCTCATGCCTGCCAGGCCTGCTTTGATCTCCGTGGTCCAGCCACCTTTAAATTCCTGCCATCTATGCTACAGCCGAGTCCAGCACTGTGTTCATCCCTCTCCCAGGAAGACTCAAGTGGGGAGGGCGTCCAGGGCCTGGGCTCACCTGGCTGAGCGTGCGGGGGTCTAGGTAGAGAGTGCCGTGTTCTCTAAAGCCGTGGATGGTTTCAGTGAAATGTCTGTGTCTGACAATCGTCTTCCCTTGTACATGCATTGTCTGTGTTTAGCTTTTCCTAGTATTGTGAAGTCTCAAATAGGGGTTCCATGTAAATACTCTTTCTGCTACTGAAAATGCCAGCCCCCTGGATCATGCATCATTCCCACAAACGGTTTTGCCTTTACGCTAACACTTTTTGAGCCACTGATGTGCAGATTGATGATTAGTTTCTTGGGCTTTTATTTTGCAATTTTATATATATATAATACACACATATATAATATATATATATATATATATATTTATGGGTTGGTTTTGTATAGTTTTCTGTTTGAATCTCTGAGCACCAAAGCTGCCCTTGGATTTTCAAGAGAACTTTCCAAAGCCACTTCCTGAGGCCCCCCACTCCCTCTCTGCTTTGGTGTTTGTGGTGCTGGGTGGCATCTCTGCCCATGAATTTCTGTATGTATGTGCTGTTATCTCACCTGCAGATATTACCCTAGTAAATCTACCGTGCTTGGCTTCCCAGTGTGTGACCCATCTCTGTCGGCCACCCAGCTTGCCCTGCTCTCAGGAGAGTAGAAGCCAGAGAGGGGGTCCATGTAGAGGAACATCCAGCCACACAGGAAACTCCCATTTTTGAAACCATTCCTCACACATGTGAATAATTGAGTTCTGGCTGGGGAGGGAGGTAATAGAGTAAAATACTGTAGGCTTCTAAGAAGGGAAAGGCCATGTGGATTTGCAAACAGCTTGTGGAGGAAGATCAGTTTAGATGGGGTGGGGTACAGGAGAGGCATACAAAAACATGTGGATGGTCCCCATGGGTTGCAGATTCATGGGCTGGAATGCAAAGAAGTGTCAGGCCAGAATCAGTGGGCTGGGGAGAGCTGAGAGGTCACCCAGAGGGTGAAAGGGGAATAGAGATCCTAGGGAAGAGAAAGATGAAAGAGACCATTCGCCCCATCCCTGCTCCTCTCTACTTACATAAGGAGCCCAGGATTTGTTGAAGGTCCACACACATATAGGTCAGGCATTGTGTCTCACATGTAGCACCTCATTTAAACCCCATAAAACCCAAAAGGAAGTCCTATTATTACCTACTTTACAGATGAGGAGCCGGCTCTGAAATGAGGTTTTCATGGGCCACAGGTTTGTATGTCGTGAAGCCCAAATTCAAACCGAGGTCTTCTAGGTAAGCAAGCCCTTAATCTTTCCACCACTTCCCACTAACCAAGTGTCCTGAGCAAATCTCCCCATCCCCATCGTCACTCCCAGGCCCACTACTTCCTGGTGGGCCTGTGTCCCCAGTGCTGCCTCTTATACCCAAAGCTCCCACGGGTTCCTATGGACCTAGCACAGCCCTGCCCCAAGGCCATCAGTGTCTTCTCTCCTGAAGTCCCCAAGGAGACCACCTGCATGCCATGTGACACACAGCTGTGCGCACCACTCAGGCCAAGAAGCACAGCCAGTGTGCCCACACCATCTTATAGAGCTTGCTGCAGCTGACAGTGGTGGTGCAAGCCATCAAGGGGAGCTCCTCTTCCTCACGTCCTCAATGTCCACTGCAGACCTGAGGCATACAAACATGGAAACAGAACGCCCTCCACCTTCCAGAAACGCTGAGGGATTTCTTCAGAGTATGCCCAGCAGGGGAGAGAAGGCCTAGGGCCCAGCGACCCACAATTCCCTGTGCATGAAAGGAGCACCACCTGGACAGGAAGTGGAAAGGCCGGGCAGGGGGCGCCAGCTTCCACCCGGAGCTGGATGAAAGCAGCGAGGGGCGACCGTGGACACTGGGGAAATGCGGTGGGCTCCAGGCCTGACCTCAGAGCGTGAGCAGGGTGCCAGGGTTCACACTGTGGAGCCCTGTTTGCAAGGTCTAAATGAGGAGGTGAGAAGGGGGATGCTTGAGCACCAGGATCCTGACAAGCATCAGAGAGGGGTGCCATGACCCTAGGTAATGCTGCCTACCCTAATAAATATGCAAAAGGAAATTTTCAGCCAAGTTATTGTGGATGCCACGGCTGCCACCTAACCATAATCCGGCAAAATGTAACCATTAGAAAAGTAGAAATCTTTCCTTTTTTCTTCCTTTGGGCCTTTGGACACAGATCCACACATCTCTGACAGGAACCACACGTAATCTGATAGAGATCTCACTCTATCAAGAATCAGCATGGAGAAAAATAATGTGGTAATAGTTTAAAACTATTGATTTAATAGTTCAAAAGAAGGAGGCCATTCTGACAAACTGGAAGACATGCTCCTCAATGAAGCAGAGTTACTGCAAGAAGCAGGAGGAAGGCTAAGAATATCTCTGTTAATATCCATTTGTCAGAAAGCACCAGCCAGTCATGAAAAGGGAGCACTTCAAATCAAGAAAACATTTTTTGGTGATGAAAAACAATGCCACATTTTAAAATGAGGCATAGTCAGCAGCAGGTTGAATATTGTTGATGAATGAGGAGAACATAAAGATATGTTTAGACATGGAAAGATCCCAAGCCCATCACTTGAAAAAAATTAGCCAGTCATGCATCCTGCTGATTGGGAAATCAATGTAAGTAAATAATTCACAAATGAGGAAAACACTGAATTAAAAAATGGTAGTAAGCAATTAAGTCACAAATTTGTAGCGAAGTCTAGTTTTGCATTATTAATTTAACAAACTTAAAGCAATTGTTTAAAAAGTAGCTATTGAAATACATACACATCTAGAACAGCAGAGAGGTAGACTATGCTAGACTTATCATTACTGATGAGAGAAAGATGTAATCATTTCATCTTTTAAATTGTTACTATAGGAATAATGGTTCACTTACATATAAAGTTGTAAACATAGAGATGATTTATAAAAATGTAAAGATGATTTTTATTAAAAGACTATATAGCTTCCATATCATGGAACAGAAAAATAACCATAAAAAAGAAATCAATAGGAATCCAGCTAAGATGGAATAACAGAAACCATTTTTACCATCCTGCTAAAATAAATACCCCCCAAACGGATAAAATATATGAAATAATGATTTTTACAGCACTTGGAAATGATTGTCCATGGAGGACACAACAAAGTTTCCCTGCCTTAACCACCAACCCCAAAGCTAAGGCTGCTATGCCTCCTGCTGCCACTACTAAAGATGACCACCAGGAGGTGACATTTCTCTTCTCTGCTACCACTTTGCAGAAACAGTCCCAAGCAGTACTCTTCCATTTTCTGACAGATACACCCCAGCAGTGCTGTCGTGGAACTCGACCTCTTTTTGTCACCAGCAACGGGATCAAGGATGAGCAGTGAGCCTCCTTACCCAAGACCTAACAACCTGATTTCTGAGCAGCTCTTAACACTTACCTAATACTCAGTACTCTCTGCCTGGTTTCCAGATTCCCCATCTTTTGGGGAGCTGGCCCACTGGCCCCAGCTCACCGAGATCTGTTCTGGCCAAGAGGCCATGCATGATAGTGAACTGGGTTCTAGAGCTCTGGAGCCACACTGCTTGGACTGAATCCTGACCCTGTGCCCTTGGACAAGTCATTTAACATCTCTAAACTACAGTTCCCTCAGCTGCAAAATGAGAAAATAATCGGTATGGAAAATCCCAATTTGGGGGTCTAATTTTGATGATTAAGATTATTTTATTTTTCAATTGTACAGTGAAGGACACCATAAAATCTTCACTCCTTTGGGCTTCTAAAGGTCAGCCTCTACTATTCTTAAACCTAATGCATGTACAGACATATCCACACACACTCCCAGACACACACCCACACACATCCCCACACACACGCATAGTCCTCTCATGCACACCCCCACATACAACCAACACATCCACCCACACATTCTCTCTCTGTCTCTGTCTCTCTCTCTCTCTCTGTCTCTCTCTCTCATACTCACCCTTGGCCTTATTCTAAATGAACTTGAAATAGATTATCTCAGCCTCCATTGTTTTATCTGCTCAAAAGACCCTGACTTCAGAGCAAGCAGCAGGAGGCTCCTCTCTAGAGATGGATTTTTGCCTCGTACAGTCAGCATATAACAAAGGTCACCCCTGACCGACATAACCACTCTGAACCTTTGGAAGTGCAGGCCCAGGATATACTTGGAAGCTCACATACCATATATCTAAACATCAAAAAGTTTTAGTGCACCTGGGTGGCTCAGTCGGTTAAACATCTGACTTTAGCTCAGGTCATGATCTCGCAATCCATGAATCTGAGCCCCGCATCAAGCTCTGTGGTGACAGCTCAGAGCCTGGAGTCTGCTTCAGATTCTGTGTCTCCCTCTCTCTGCAACACCCCCGCCCCCCCCCCGCCCCCGCTCCACTCGCACTCTGTCTCTCTCCCTTGGCCCTGCTGACTCCACCCCCATGGAGAGTGTGGCTGGAGCAAGCATCAGGGCAGGACCTTCTATAGTACAGGACTCAAGGCAGGGGCCCCTCTTGTTCAGGTCTAAGGGCAGTATTTTTTCCCAAAGCCCTTGGGAGGGGCCAGGAAGCAGTGGCTACTGTCTGTAACGTTCCTGAGAAGACAGCACAATATCCTTATTCCCATTAACCATAAAATGGACACTCACCATGGGCTTGGGTGAGAAGTGTTTGGCTACAACAAGGGAAGATAAACACTTGACAAGACCTGGTCTAAGATGGTAGGTTGATTTGCCAGGTTCATGAGGGCTGAAAGAAACCAAGCTGTCTTTTGCCTTCACTGGATCTAAACAACCGCATGAGTTTCTTCCGGTGATGCCAAAATGCAGTGAGACAAGGAACCCTCTTGCGGTGTTGAAACCAGAATGGTGAGCATTTCCATTCTCTCCCTCTCATTCATGGCTACTGAAACATGGTGAGTGCAGACAGGAAACAGCACTGGACTGTTGGTTAGTTCACTACCCATATGCCTCTCCCCTTTGTAGGGCCAGATAACTGATTTTATCAGATCCCCCAGGGGTGATCTGGCTCAGGATTATAGCTTATTTTCCAGAGATTGCATTTTTGTGTGATTATTTCCTGGTGACATGCAGGGAGGCACCTTCATCTTATCCTTTAGGCCTCTCCCAAACACAGGCTCCTTCTGGGAGAAACTGCAGGTCTCTAATTCCAGCCTCCACATCTCCATGCTCCTTAGTGCCATACTGGCAATGGCATCTGCTGACCTGGCCTCTAGCTCTGGGCCTGCAGCCTCACTGTACTGTCTATTAATATCACCCATGACCCACAACTCACCTTGGGGTGCAGATGTGATCATCCCACTGATTGTTCAGTCTACATGGGACCATTTTTGCAGAAAGGTCGGCTTTCCCCTCCTGAGGCCTTCCCCAGCTGCCTCTAGAATTGTCCTAACACCCAGGCTGGGGAGACTGGGTCTGAAGTCTGGCATTCAAACACTAGGAAGATAACCAGACAGTAACACGAACCCACTTCTGCCATTGTGCCTGTCAGTGAAGCTCTGCTGGGCTGTGGAAATGGATCACACATGGCCTGAGGGACACTTGCCTACAGCTATAGTGCTTCTCTGACACTGGCCCAATCCCCACAGAGATCAAGCCTTGAGGCAGTCACTTCTTCCCAAAAGACTCCACCAGAGGCTGGGGGAGCCGGGTCCAGTGGATCATCCAGCCCCAGCCCCACCAGCTCCTAGGGTCTTTGCTGGGCCTGGGATACTAGCCACATTCCTTAGAAGCCTACTCATTCTTGCCAAGCAACAGATCTAAGTCACTCACACTTTAGTCTATCCTCATGATCGAGACACAGGGAGAGCTTATAAGGTCTTGGTTTCTTCATTCTGCAAGGACCCCTGGGTCTTACCAGAAACTAGCTTAAACAAAAAGTTTGGTTTACTGGATAGATGTGGAGGTGCTCAACAAACCAAAGGAAGCAGTGCAGGAATAGGGGCAAGAGCCTTGGGGACAGGAACCAGCGCTTAAAGCCGCAGGACTCAACTTTGCCTAGACTCATCATTTTCTCTGCTGCAGATAGGTTTTCATCAGGACACTCCATCTCATATCTCATACCCCCTTAGCTTCATAATCCAAGAGACAAGGGAGTCTGCTCCCTGAGATGCACACAAGAAATCTCAGGAAGGGCTCCGATCGGCCTGACTGAGGCCCCATGCGCACTCCAGGGCCACTTACTAGGGCCAGGGGTGGCCACCACTGGCCCAGCTGGATCATTTGCCCATGTTGAGACAGGGAACATGGGAGAAGGATCCGGCTGGAGGAGGGCGTGAGCTTTGTTTTGGCACACTACGTTGCAGAGCTCCGAGACATCCAAGTTGTCAGACGTTTGAATCTAGAGCTCAAAAGAGATGTCTGGCTGGACATGTCACCAATGACCAATGACCCGGCTTGGGGGACAGATGAGGATGATGCAGTGAGGAAATGGATGAAGGGAGAGAGTAAGAAAAGAGCCTTAAATGAAGTTTTGAGGAGACTCTAAGCCATGGGGGAGAAGGGTGATCTGGTAAAGGAGACTGAGAAGGAGCAGCCAGCGTGGTAGGAGGGAAACGAAAGAGTGTGGTCCGTGGGGTCCAGGGGAAGAGTGTGCTGAGAAAGTGGGAGTCGTCAACAGTGGCAGCAGCTGCTGACAGGCAGCCTGAAAGTGCCTATTGAATTCAGTGACACGGAGGCCATCGGTGACCTTGGCAAGACCTGCTTCAGAGGGATGACGCGGGTCAGAAGAGAAGGAAGGTTCGAGATAGGGAAATGAAGACAGGGAGGATGGCAATGTGATTCTGAAAAGGAAGGAAAAAGAACAGTGACAGCTGGAGCAGTATGGGGGGTAAGGAGTATGAGTGTTTTAATTTATTACCATATATGATAATATATTTTTTATTTTATTAAAGATTAAATATGTCATAAAATAATAAAGTATGTTATTATATAATACATAACAATGGTATATATATTAACGTATTTTATTAGTATATAGTACATAATACATGCTGTGTATTATATATTACACATTATGTATACATGCATACACATAAGAGCATATATAAGGATTATGATTAATATACTTTATAACAAGATTATATATAACAGTAATAATTGCATGTCTTAGTTCATAGAACATCCTCATCTTAGGTACATATCTGAGATATTTATTTACTAACATTAATATTATAGGAAACAGTTGTGAAATTATCATCCTACATAAGAACTAGCCTATTGACAATAACTTACTATGTATTCCTTCCCCATCATGCCCTTGGCCACCCCCCACTGAAAGTGACCACCATCCTGAATCCCATTTTTTATCATTCCTTTGTGGTCTTTTCCCACACAGAACATTTCAGAGCAGTTCATACAAATGAATTGCAAAAACATGCAACCAAATGGAAGAGTCTTAGCGATGCATAGTAAGTGAAAAAGGTAAGTCCCAGAAGAATGCCTACCACATGCCATCCTTTTAATCACGTTGCAGATAATGTTAAATAAATGTATTACGTTAAGAAAAACTACAACTGGAGCCCCTGCAGAGAAGGGACATGTGAAGGGTGAGGTGCAGATGGCTGGGCAGTGTGGCTACAGAACTGTGAGTGAGTTTCTTTGGGGTGACCAGTTATTGGTTCCTTCTGAAGCAGGAGGTGAGGTTGTCTGCCGGGAGTCAGGGGGACCCGGAAGGGAGGCTAGAGATGTGCCGAGAGCAGAGACCGTTGAGGGGTAAGTGGCGGGGGGGGGGGGGGGGGGCGTGCTCACAAGACAAACCCCTACCACCGCCTGGCAGGCGGCTGGTGGGCACTGACTATGCAGTGCCCGTGCTGCTGGCTTGTGGCTGCCCGAAAAGCCCGGGACCCGTAGAGTCAGGGGAACTGCCGTGGTGGTTGGCCTGGTAGGGAATTAAACTGAGCAGGGGCCAGAGGCATCTCGTTTGTTGTCAAGAATGGCACTGAGAGGTGAAGGGCAGAGAGACTGAACAGGGAGGGAAGCAGAGGGGCCTGCTGGCTGATGGGCTCTGTGAGGGTGAGGGAGGGCCAGTGGGGGCCTATGGATGAACACGGGAAGGGCAGAGTCTGAACCTGGGGTCATGACGAGCTCAGGCGTGACCTTGAGGGTGGGGCAGGTGGCTCAGGCTGATGGATGAGAAGGTCCTAAAATGACACTGGATTCTGGAGAAAGAGCTAATACTGAAAACCAGACAGAAGGAAGTGAGGCCGTGCTCACTGGTAGATCACAACTCAGAGTCAGGCAGAGACGGCAGAATCTTTGTCCTGAGGGCTTAAGTAGGAAGCCCACTGGCCTCACGAGTAGGACTCCACTCACAGCAGCCTGGGGCACAGGAGTCCCGCACTCTCGGCTCTGTGCCACCACTGTTCCAAGAGAGGCTCTGCCTTCATGGTCAGCCAGGATGCTATCCCATCAAACTTTCCTCTCCCAGCCCCAGCTGTCAGGGAGGGAGACTGGACCTAATGGCTGTTTCCCTGTGGGGGAACACAAGCTTCTTGGAGGCACAGGCCGGTCTTACTCCCCTGTAGCCCAGGGCCCAGCAGAGCACTTGGACCATGCATGGTCCCTGGGGCTCAGATATTTCTCAGACTAACTCAGAGCAGCAGATACCAGAACTGCAAGAAGTCATGGAGATCACAGGGCTCACCACCCCTCCTTCATTCTACAGATGAGGAAACTGAGGCAAAGAGGGGCTGCCACCTGCCCAAAGTCACACTGCCACTCAGTGATTGAGACCAAGAAAGTGCCTAAAGCAAAGACCCTCTCTTCCAAAAAATACACATGTGCACAAAGCTCTTACGTGTATCTTCTGGCTAAAGAACCCTCTGCAGCTCAGTGCCACTAAATGCTGGGCACGTTGGACATGTCAAGTGATGAGACAGCAGATCAGCAGCCGAGAGGGGGCTCCAGAGCCAAACTGCTTATTTAATGTCCTCACCAACAAATGGGAGATAATAGGTCGTTGCAGACATTAACACACTGACCTGTTGAAAGTTCCTAGAGCACAGCAGGACATGTAGTAAATGTTCTCTGTTTGCTGTTGTCATTACCATCACCAGGTGAACCCCTAAGTGAAGAACAGCAGCAGCAATACTTTTAAAAAGGATTTAACAGGGGCGCCTGGGTGGCTCAGTCTTCAGCTCAGGTCATGATCTCATGGCTGGTGGGTTCCAGCCCCTGGTGGGCTCTGTGCTGACAGCCCAGAGCCTGGAGCTGCTTCCAATTCTGTGTCTCCCTCTCTCTCAAAATAAATAAACATTAAAAAAAATTTATTTTAAAGGATTTAACAACCTCCCCCCCCCCAATAAATAAAAATAAGAATAAAATAAAAGGATCTAACAATCCATTGACGAATGATTCCTCTGTTCCAGTTTGTGCTGGGACCCTTACAGCAATCATGAAACAACTTACTTTTGAGGAAATCTTGTTTCGTGTCTTAGATTCTCACTAACTACACGGATGATTCAATAGGCAGCAGCTTCTCTTGCAGAATGCTGGACAAGGATTAAAAAGAACACTTGCGTCTGGGTCGCCAGTGCGTTGCCGTCTGTCTCCCAGGCTTGGGGAAGCAGCCCCCTCCTCCCTGCCTCGCTGCACTGCCCCACAGCCGCCAGAGGGCGCCCGCCCACACAGGACTCCGGTCCCTCCGTTCACATCCTTGCTTCAGCGACTTCAAGGACCGCCCGCTCCAGTAGGCCACGCCACCTATTTCACGAGACTTACCAGGATACCTTTTAGATCTGGACCTAAGCGCGCCGCAAGCCTCACCTGCTGGACTCTGGGACACCGTCCTGTGTCCCAGCATCCCGTGTTCCTATGCCTGCCTAGCGTACCCTTCACCTCTTCTGTCAATACTTCCACCCGTCTGTCAATACTGGCCAAGTGTGGACTCCTAGGGCTCTCCACCTGCAGCGGGGGTTTCCCCATCCTCCCCCCCCCCCCCCGCCCCGCAACTGCAGCACCCAGCACCGTGCCCAGCAAACTTGTAGGGGGAGGAGTTGGGGGGGACAATCGAGAAAAGGCTCTTGGAAGGCGAGACAGGCCATGGGGACTTTTCTCCTGGCTGGTTATTCACCTGCACTCAGGCGAATGCTATGCAACCCTGATGTCACTAATTTAGAGTGCACACCATTAATTACAAAATCAGCCATCTTTTCAACACCAAAAGGGGAAAAGACACTTCATATCCTACCCCAGGTTTTTTTTCCTCCATCTAACAATGTTGCTCAAGCTTTGGGAAGGGGTACAAAGTAACACACAGAGAATAGTCTTTTTTCAATTATCATCTCACTATGACAATTGCTTGTGCAGAATTGATGAAGGCTAGAATGGTTTGGCTTTCCTGGACTAAAGCATTCAGAAGCCGTGTGGGGGTTTTGAAAGGAACAAAACGTTTTAATCTAGAACATTCTATGCTGTTCCTCCCACAGAATCAAGCCACTGGAGATCTAAGTCTTGCACAAGCACCATCCCTGAGAAAGTTGGACCCAGAGATACAATAATAGCCTATAGCCTGGGGTGGAAGGTGGGATGGCAGCCCCGGCCTGGAACTCTGGTCCTGACACTCACTTCTGTTACCACGCAATGTGGAACCTGCTTGAGCACTCTACCACACACTGTCTCATTAGATTTTCATATCAGCCTATCAGCCCTTGCTTTGCCCTCAGCTGACCTGTGTTCACCCACCAACATCTCTACTTACCGCCAAAGCCATTCATTCTCTCCAGGACTTGATGTTCTCACCTGCAAAATGGGTTCCATGGTAGTACCAGCCTCCTGAGATAAGGCAGGTGCAGCTCTCACACAATACCCAGCTCCACAGAAGTGTTTCACAGAGGTTAATATTATCATTACTAGTATTATTATTCTTTCTCCCATTTGTAGCATAATGAAACTAAGACTCCAGTCAAGGAATTTGCCTGAGAACCACATGCTGACAGGCCAAGGCTGGAACCCCATCTCCTGGCTTGAGTCCATTGCTCTCCGCTTTCCCAGTGAGCTGAGATGTCCTTCTACGGTGACAACCATAGGGTTCCTTCTCTATCCAGAGGGAGGAAGACGTAATTAATGCTTTCAAGAGAATCCAGATGCTTAGATGAAAGGAAGCTCAGACATGTCATTACCCAGCTTTTCTGTCTTATCACTGCCTTTGAAATTTGTTTTGGTGGAAGAACATAATGGTTTCCCTAGGTCTCATCCATGTGGCTAGCCCCTGGGCCCTGGGCTCCCCATGGCTCTTGTCAGCCCCTGGGCCTCCATCTCTAGCCCCTCCTCTAGCAGCCTGGGCTCCCAACACCAAAGCCCACTGCCTACATCAATTCTGAGCAGAGTTAGCGGTGAACTAACTGGAAGCCCTCCCACTCCCCCCAGATTGCCTTCTTTGCACAAAAGGTGCTTGGTGCTTCTGTGTCCCTCTTTCTGCTTTGCTCTTTAATAGTGCAAAGCCTCCTTGGAGGGATGACACCAGTTAACACACAGGCATGAGATACGGCTTTTATTTTATTTTATTTATTTTTTTTTTTTTTTCAACGTTTATTTTATTTTTGGGACAGAGAGACAGAGCATGAACGGGGTAGGGGCAGAGAGAGAGGGAGACACAGAATCGGAAACAGACTCCAGGCTCTGAGCCATCAGCCCAGAGCCTGACGCGGGGCTCGAACTCACGGACCGTGAGATCATGACCTGGCTGAAGTCGGACGCTTAACCGACTGCGCCACCCAGGCGCCCCAAGAGATACGGCTTTTAGAAGGACTGGTGGGACCTTAGGACAGCTAAAGGGAAAAGAGGAGCAAGGAAGGGGAAGTAGAGAAAAACTTCTCCTCCCTCACAATTACGGGGAAGGCTGAATCATTAGAGGCATGAATCAGATTTATTCTCGTGGCTTTTAAAATAAACACCACAGGGCTATTGTGACCTGACAGCCTGTCCTTATCCACAGAGGCCTGTGGTCTCAACTTAAAAAAGAAAAGACAGCATGTTCCAGCCCAAAAGATTGTGTCATCCTAAATGGGTGAGACCATCATTCTTGTTCTTCCATGGCAAGAAAGAGACCCGTGACCCTGGGCTCCTGTTTCCATGTCATCATGAGCCGGGTCAGGTCAATGTGGCAACTGGAGAGGAACAGGCCATTGGATGTGGGCAAGAAAGGCACAGACCACAGATGACAGCACAAAGGCAGGCATTATGGGAATGTTCTGTGGCCACCTGCTTTCCCAACCTCCCAGCCACTGCTGGAGCCCCGGGATACGGGGGTGCTGGCATATGGGAAGCAGAAGAGGAGATCTATCCTCTCGGATGAGGGCCAGCATTTCTATCCCCAAATGCCTGCCTTCACATCTGAGCTCATGAGGAGAGGGCGGAAACTCACAAAGTGCGATGGAGGGGTTCCAGGAAGGACACTTTCTCAAATATCTCCCCCCACTCCTTTCACTGAGTTTGAAATTCTGTCTCTCATTTAATCACTTATTCCATTTATTTCGCTCTCAAAGGAATCTATGGTTTTTTAAGAGCCTCTTTTAATATGCAAACTGACATTAAGCAGTAATATTAAAGTATTCCTCCCAGCAAGCTGGACAAGCTGTCTTCATGGGGTGGGAGCTGGGTGGAGCCAGGCTGTCCAGCCTGGGGGGGGGGGGGAGGGGACAGAAAGGCAACCATGCAAACAAGTGGGCAACCCAACTGGCCAGGTTTAGAAAACAGAAAATCCTTTTTCCATCTTGTTACGGGTGGTAATGGGTCCCCTCCCCAAAGCTACGTTCAAGTCTGAACTCCTGCTACCTCAGAATATGACCTCATCTGGAAATAGGGTTGTTGCAGATGTAGTTAAGATGAAGTCATGTTGGAGTAGGGTGGGCCTTTTATCCAATATAATTGGTGTTTTTATACAAAGAAGATGTGAAGATAGGTGGGGAGAACACCATGCGAAGACGCCCAGCACAGAGGGAAGATGGCCACGTGAAGACAGGCAGAGATTGGAGCTAGTCTTTCACAAGCCAAGGAACTCTTGGGGCCACCAGAAGCTGGAAGAGGTAAGGAAAGACCCTCCCCCAGAGCCTTTGGAAGGAGCATGGCCCTGGCCACACCTTGATTCTGTACTTCTAGCCTCCAGAACCATGAGAGAATAAATTCCTGTTGTTTAATGCCACCCATTTCTTGGTGCTTTGCTACAGTGGCCCGAGGATATGAGTATGCACACCTACTCCGTATCTAACTCACCAAGTGACCTGAACAAATGCTGGCTCCTGTCAGGGATTTTGCAAAATGAGGTGGTTGGACTTGATCAACTAGGATCCCTTCAGCTCTTACAGCAGTTTAAGGATTGTTCTGAGGTTAGAAAAGCAGTTCATTCATTCAGTTAATTATCCTAGACTATATTCTGTGCCAAGCTCTGGGTGGTGAGCGGGACACTGCTCTAAGGGAGGGGACATCCTTGTTTTTCAAGGGGAAGATGAGCCGGTTAGAAAGAACTAGACACGGGCTTAAGTCAGCAGAAGCCTGGGCTCCACAGAGTCCCCAGAGCGGGTCCCAAAATGTGGGAAGCCATCAGTTGCCTGAGAGCTGGACTTCAGTCCAGGAATGCAAGGGGGGAAACTAAAGATTTCCCAAGAGGTCAAAAAGGAAATTAAGGACATGAGAAATTAAGATGGCTGATAAATGCAAAGTGTTGAACTTGCATTTAAGGAATTTACAGTTCTAATTTTCTTGCCATGATCACTTTCTTCATTCTTCCATATAAAATTACGTAGGGCACTGTTCTTTGAAATAATAGCCCACTTTAAGAAACACACACCTATAAAAGATGGCGAATCTCTGGAGGCTGAGTGTCCTGTGTGGTGCACAAGGAGGCCAAGCTCCGTTTCTCCGAATTCCAGTGGTCAGACCTGCTTATGTCTCAGGACCAACCTACCCCAGGACAGTGTAGAACACAGCACATTCACCTGTCACCCAACCACCATGCTGGTTCCAAGGCTGTATCTCTCCACTGGACTGGTGAGAGGGTGGTCAGTATTTTGCTCCTGGGCCTAATTCCAGCTGCTTATTTGAATCCCAGCTCTGCGATGGACTACTTCTTGGCTGCAGCCCTCATGCTCCATAGTCACTGGGGCCTTGGATAAATGGTTAACTGACTACGTTCCTGGAGATGCTTTGCAGAAAACTGCCAAGGCAGGCGTTTTGGCCCTGTCAGCTTTAACCTTTGCTGGGCTGTGTTATTTCAACTATCATGATGTGGGCATCTGCAAAAGCTGTTGCCATGCTGTGGAAGCTCTGACCTTTTTGACTCAATACCGCGAGAATTGATGTACACCTTTTTGCCTCTGCCCTGCATACCATTCAACTCACAATAAGGAGGAAATGACAGGTAAGTCCATTGGTGAGACAAACCTCTTCTCCTAATTGCCTTGTTATTTTTAGAATTTCGTCTTTGAGGAAAAGGTTTGAGAGGAATTGTATCCAAGTATTTTGGGGACTGAGTTCCTTGTTCTGGTGAGTTTATAGGGGTTGTCTCCCAGCTTCTCACAAGACTCAGCATAACTAAACATTGCATATGAGCTTTTGCCTGTTAGCTTTTCAAATTCTTAAAGGGAATTCAGCTTTATCACTATCAATACCTGATCAAACGTATATGTTTGTCCTGGGAATGATGGTGAAAGGGAAAGACTGTTCATTCACGAGTAAAGACTTTGCAGAAAATCAGTCAGTGTTTAATTTTTGAAAACTTCCTCTCTGTTATACCAGTTATTAATGGTTACATGTCCTAGGGAAGCTTTAAAGTTAGGAAATACTGCTCATTTCTAAAACTTGGGAGGAGGAGCCTGGAGAGCTTCTGAGTGTAGAAAAATTCCATGTAGGGAAGAGGTCCCCTTATAGATGTATCAAAATATTACAGATTCTGAACTGGGACTTAATCCTCAAATGTGTTTATTTCACTTGTCCTAATGTTCTACAAATATAAAACTGTAAGTAATAGTTATTCTTCCACTGTAGGAATCTCTAATGTGAAAATGTATTCTATGAAATAAAGTTTTTTTTAAAAAATAAAATGCTATAGGGGCGTCTGGGTGGCTCAGTCGGTTAAGCATCCAACTTCAGCTCAGGTCATGATCTCGCGATTTGTGAGTTCGAGCCCCGCTTCGGGCTCTGTGCTGACAGCTAGGAGCCTGGAGCCTGCTTCAGATTCTGTGTCTCCCTCTCTCTCTGGCCCTTCCCCTCTCTCTTTGTCTCTCTCTCTCTCAAAAATAAATAAACATTAAAAAATTTTAAATAAAATGCTATATAATAATAAAAAAAAAAAAGAAACATACACCTGTAGAAAAATAAGAGGTAGTTTTTAAGGGTGTGTGGGATTGTCATCTTCTAAGCCTTACCCCTTGACCAGGGCAGCCAGAAAAAGACACCAGAGCATTCAGAGGCCATGAGGAGACGTGGAAGAAAAGATGCTAGGAAAAATCCATCCATTTTTAAAATTAATTTTTTAGCAGTGCACACAGTTTCAAACGTCAAATTGAACGAACGTATTTGGAACAAAATACAAATTCCTTGTTCTACCTGTCCTATTCCACATGGTTCCACCCCAGGGGCCAGCACTGCCAACTGCTGTTTCCCTGGGTTTCCTCATCCCTGTGTTTCTAAATAACAAGTTTATGCTATCTTTCACTTCATCAATTCTAGGTGCGATCCACTGACTTCCTATTGTGGTAGATGAGGATCTCAATCTCGTTCTTGGACACCACTGTCCGCATCCCTCTGTTTCCTGTCCCTCCTCCTCCTCATGTAGATTACAGTTTTTAGATCAATAGTCGCTGTTTACATTGTCTGCCTAGACAAATATTATTCACAGTGAGCATTGTAGTGCACTACGATTATGTTTCCTTTCTTAATTCTTGTTTTATCTGTAGTGGATAATTGCCTTGCTTTTTCATTGACTTAACTTTTTTGCATTTAATTGTCAATTAACCCTGCAACTTCCAAAAGTCTCTCAGAATGTTTTTCTACAAGGCCAACAACATCAAGCAACTTAATTCTTTCTTTCTTTCTTTCTTTCTTTCTTTCTTTCTTCTTTCTTTCTTTCTTTCTTTCTTTCTTTCGCTATTGGAACCACCTTTCATGAGGACCTGCTTTCTCCTACAGGAGCTGGTTTTTGGTCTGTAGGCCTGCTGCATAGCTGTATTCCTGGGACTGACTTCTCTTTGCTGCCATCCCTAAATTATTTTTGCGTTTCTCTTTGGGTTGGATTTCCTGTTTCCTTAATGTCTTCCTCTTTTTAGTTTAATACCTTGTTGGAATGGAATTTGTGCTTCAGCAACCTCATCAGGTTAAAAAGATGGTCCAACAGTCTAGGGTATAGCCATGCTCATCACCACACCTGCCTTTTGCGTGACACTGCTCCAACCTGGGAAATACACCTGCCCTATCACCTGGTCTACAGCTGTCACTCTGGGATCTCCCTTCACCATATTTCTCATAATTTCTTCTCTGGGTTGAAGTTAATTTTCTTTATCCCATGTCCTTCTCTTCCTTGCTTTACTTCCAATAGCCTCCTTGAGAAGCATGCATGGGAGGTGGAGGTTTTGAGCCCAAAGATGTCTTTATTGTGCCTGTTCTCACATTTGCTTGATTGTTAACTGACTCTAGAATTCTTTTTTTTTTTAATTTTTTTTACATTTATTTATTTTTGAGAGACAGAGTGAGACAAAGTGAGAGCAGGGGAGGGGCAGAGAGAGAGGGAGACACAGGATCGGAAGCAGGCTCCAGGCTCCAAGCTGTCAGCACAGAGCCCAACACAGGGCTTGAACCCACAGACCATGAGATCATAACCTGAGCCGAAGTCGGACGCTCAACCAACTGAGCCACCCAGGCACCCTGACTCTAGAATTCTAAGTTGGAAATAATTCTTCTAGGTTGGAATTTTTTTTTTTTTTTCATAATTTGCAGGGCATTTCTCCACTGCCCTTTTATTTCCAGTGTGGCTATGAGAAGCTATTTGAATTCTTTTATATGTGATCTAGTTTTTCTCTCTGGAAGCTTGTAGGATCTTCTCTTTGTTCTGAAATTTCACAATGATGCCCCTTCACATGGATTTATTTTTAATTTGGGGGCTCTCACATGTGAGCACATGTGTGAGCAGGGAAAGGGCAGAGAGTGAGGGAGAGAGAATCCCAAGCAGGCTGCATGCAGTCAGTGCAGAGCCCAGGGCAGGGCTCAACCTCACAAGCCATCAGATCATGACCTGAGCTGAGATCAAGAGTCAGACACTTAACTGACTGAGCCACCTAGGCGCCCCTCACTGGGCTCTTTGAATCTGA
Organism: Prionailurus viverrinus; assembly: GCF_022837055.1. Taxonomy (NCBI): domain Eukaryota; kingdom Metazoa; phylum Chordata; class Mammalia; order Carnivora; family Felidae; genus Prionailurus; species Prionailurus viverrinus. The sequence goes on along the minus strand of NC_062563.1, from coordinate 88,018,558 downwards.
AAAGTCATGTTCTTCAGCTCTGGTAAATATTCTTAAACTATTTTTGATGATCTAGTCCCCTTAGCCTTCTCTGTTCTCTTTTTTTTTTTTTTTTTTAATTTTTTTTTTCAACGTTTATTTATTTTTGGGACAGAGAGAGACAGAGCATGAACGGGGGAGGGGGAGAGAGAGAGGGAGACACAGAATCGGAAACTGGCTCCAGGCTCTGAGCCATCAGCCCAGAGCCTGACGCGGGGCTCGAACTCCCGGACCGCGAGATCGTGACCTGGCTGAAGTCGGACGCTTAACCGACTGCGCCACCCAGGCGCCCCTTCTCTGTTCTCTTTTGAAATTCCTCTTGGTCAGATTTTGGATCTTTTATACTTATCCTCTAATTTCTTATGTCATATCTCCTAATTTCCATTTCTTTATTCTTTTTGTTCCATTTGCCAGGAAATTTCTTCCCATTTACCTTCTGGTTCTTCTACTGAGTGTCTCATTTCTGCCACCCTATTTTAATTTTCAAAAGCATTTTTTGTTGTTATTGTTTTTATTTGGGGACTTTTCAGTAACACCTTGTTCTTGCTTCATTGATAACATCACCCTCATTCTCCAGGAGTATTAATGATAACTTTAAAAAAAAGTTTTCTTCTAAACTGCATTCATTCTACTTCCTCTAGATATCATTATTTACCTGTTTGGACCGCTTTATTCCACGTCGGAGAACTTTCTCGATGTCTGACAAGACTTGGCTGTCTACTCTTGGCTAAGACTGGGCTCTAAAAAAAGAGACTGGAAGTCCTAAATGCATGAAGGGAAAGATTGGCGTTTCATCCTGGGTGGTCCAAAGCTGTTGTGTATTGGGAACCTCCAAGTCAACGTCTTTCTTCTCAGGCTGGCCAGATTCCCCGAGGGAGAGTCTTCTCTCCCGATTGCAAGGAAATGTTCTGGATGCTGACATTTTTCAAGATGAATGAAGAAGTGAACTGGGGGTCTCAGCATTCAGGTGCACATGCCCCCAGAAGCCTGTTTTCTGTGTAGCACACAGGACTTTATTTCCCTCCTTTGCAGAAAAGCCTTCCGTGTTGTACCGAGACAGGAAAAGGGCAGCCCCAAGCAGTGTGAGGTAAGGAAGAAATCTTATTACTCCTTGACAGTTCGCCCCCACCCCCTGGCTTCTTATTTGAGCCCCTCCCTTACCCCCTGTTCTGAAGGCACCCAATGCCACCCAGTTCTGAGCTCCAGGAGGTTCTTCGGGAGGTTCTGCGGGATGAATCAAGCTGAGTTCTCACATTCTCCACTGAGGGCATAACGTTCAGCTCCATCAGCTAAGCGGATTCAGCTGCCACGCGCCCTTCTGATTTGTAGCTTCACAAATTTGATAGCTCTTGTCTTCTCTTGTTCTCCCTGTTGCCTTGAGTTTATGTTTTTGTTCTGTTTTAAAGTTACTTTACTGAGGAAAAATGCTACACATATATTGTATCCAATCAGGCACCTCAACCCAGAGGGTCTCAGAGCTAATTGACAAGCTCAATGACAGCCAACATTTATTGATTATTTATTGTGATCCAGGCAGTCATCTAAACACTCACATGTACTAATTCATTTAATTTTCATACCAGCCCTAAGAGAGAAGTATCATTATGAAATGGGGAAACTGAGGCAGAGATGTTATGTAAGGCCTCCCAACCAGAAAGTGATATAGCTGGGATTCAAGCCCCCGAATTTGGACCCATATCTGTACATTGTCTTGCTCGGGAGATGTTACTGTATTTACTCTAAAACCTGTTACCAAAAGACAAAGAGGGATCCGCGCAGATTCTCTTCAGTAACTTTTCTAGTTGTATCTTTGTCCACTTTTCCTGTTAAGTATCAGGCACTGTGTGCAATTTTCATGTAACTTTCACCACATTTATTACATGATAGGTATTCATGGGCATATTATACAGGTGAGAACACCAGGGCAGAGAGATGCTAAGTAACCTACTGAGATCTCTTGTAGTAACTGGAAGAGACAAGATTTAAAGTCAAGATCATATGGCTTCAAAGCCAAAGGGGGCTTTGGTGTGCTCAGAATTTTGGAAGGTATTGTCAAAAATGAGAGACGAGAGCCTACACCGTCACTCCCTTTCCGCGTGTCCAGATATTTAACGAAATATATACTTATGGTTCATGATTTCGGTTTTCTTCTTCAGTTATGCATATGTTGGGTCTCCTTTGTCTGCATCTCAAAGCCCCAATTTTCCCTGTAATCCTTTTTAAGATTTTAGATGCATAGATTCCATGGTGGGAGTAAATGCACTTGTATGAGAAGAACAGGAAGGAGCTGGGCAAGTCCTGGAGGACCTTCAGACCCTGGTGTAGGTTAGATGCCAAGTGATGGAGAGAGGGAGAGAAGGTTGGGTAGAGGTGTTCTAGACTGCCACTGAGTCAACGGAACGGTTTGGCAATGACACTGGAGAGTCTCCTGTGTCCCAGAGGCAGGTTTGCTTTAGTGTCTCTGCTACAGTCATAAACTAGCTAACACATGTGTAATGGATTTTAGGCACGAAAGTGGGCCCACCTCAGTTACAGTCCCCATAATCAGAGATCTGCAGCGTGCGTTTTCATGACAGCTGCACCTAATTTGCCCTGCATTTCTCAAAACATTTTACTGCAGCTTCACATTGGATTAGAATTCTAGATCTGAAATAATTTGTCCTTAGAACTTTGGAGGAATTGGATCCATCGTCTTCTAAAATCCAGCTGTTGATGAGAAACCTGATGACAACCTGACTTCCTATTTTCAAAGAATGTCCCTTTCTTCCCCTCTCTGTCTCATTCTCTCCCTTCCCACCCCTGAATCACCTTCCCCCACCCTTCTCTCCCCTTTAGGATATACCCTATCCTCAGAATGTAGAAGTTTGTGTGTTTTTTAATGCTTATTTATTTTCAAGAGAGAGAGATGGAGACACAGAATCTGAAGCTGCTCCAGGCTCCAAGCTGTCAGCACAGACCCCGATGCAGGGCTCGAACCCACAAACCATGAGATCATGACCTGAGCCGAAATCAAGAATCGGATGCTTAACCGACTGAGCCACTCAGGCACCCCTGTAGAAGTTTGTCAAACTTGTGCATGGCCGTCAATACTATTTGAACTTTTAAAATGTGAAAACTACATTCCTTTTGAACCCTAGGGAAGTAGCTTATATTATTGTTTTGATCCACTTTCTCTGTTTCTCCTCTAGAACGTCTATTAAGCAGGTGATTGTCTTTCTGGATTGATACTTAGGGCTTTTCACTTTTCTCTCAGGTTTCCAGGTCTTTGCCTTATGCCCTAGGAAACTGCTTTGCCTTTATCTTCCAATTGTTCTATTAACTTTTTTCTAAATAATTTTCTGAATGTTTCTTTAATAGCACTGCCTGCTCTTGTTTTTATTCATATCCACACAAAATCTCAAAAATTCTGAAGATATAAGTTAGAGGGTTGCTTTTATGTTGCTTCTCTTCGCTGAAGTTACCTGTTTCCTTTGGAGTGATTTTGTTTGTATAGTTGTTGTTTTACACTCAGGTGTTTGTCTGTTGCCTGGTGATTGTCAATTTCTACTTAATAATGGGAAGGGCACCTGGGTGGCCCAGTTGGTTGAGCCTCTGACTTCTACTCAGGTCATGATCTCATGGTTCATGAGTTCCAGTCCCGCGTCGGGCTCTGTCCTGACAGCTCGGAGCCTGGAGCCTGCTTCGGATTCTGTGTCTCCCTCTCTCTCTGCCCCTCCCCTACTTGCACTCTGTCTCTCTCAAAAATAACTAAACATTAAAAAGAAATTTTTAAATAATAATGGGAAATGGTGTTGTTTTCTACAGAGCTGCTGTGGGCTTCCTGGCTTACTCAGGGGTGTGGCTGTTTTTCTATCTAGGTCTCTCCTAGGAGTGAGTATGCGGACCACTGTGGGCAGGGCTCAGCGGTGGGTGCACTGCTCTTTTGCATTAGCATGTAGATAGCCAGACCTAAGCTGTGGCTTCCCAAATGCATAAGGGGAGGACTTTACTCCTCGGTACTAGAACCCAACCTGGAGTCCTGTTTGGCCCTGGAGGTAAGTCCAATATCTTCAGAGAAGATGCTTATAGTTTGGGGCCTGAAGGAAAATGCTAGGCTTCCTACAAATGACCTGTTGGCGAAAGAGCTGAAAAGTTTGCAGCCTTGTGATCTCAGCTCTCTGGTGGTTTCAAGAAAAATTGTGATTGTGTAATGGGTGAGGATGGGTGACAATTGTAGCTTTCTGCATCCCCAGAAGAAGCAGCCTCTCCACTGATTGCACTTGAAACTCATGACTGTGTTCCCTTTACTGCTGCTTGGCAATCCTGCTGTGCTCTCCACCCCTCTCTGTGTAATCATTTTCTCCTTCTCCTAGATGACTATTTCAAACTTTTCACTCTTGCCTCATGGAAACTCAGGTGAGGGATTTTCTTCCCATTTCACTGGTAGATTCAAAACAAACCTTCCACCATCTCCCACTGTGACACCTGCACACCTACCTGTGACTACACTCTGCCTTCCCTCCTGTTACAGGGTGAACAGCCCATGATCCCAGCAGAGAACCACACCCTCATCTGTTGGCCACGTCCCATCCTCTCTCATCTGCTGCTCGTATCACCCCTGCACGGCCTCCTCCCTCCCTCCTCATCAACTTCCTCTCTGTCTCAAACAGCAACCTGTGCGCCCTTCTAAACTTTTCCAGCTATACTCTATAAAAGGGCCTGTATTTATGTATTTTACTTTCTCATAATGGTTATGTTGGACTTTATTGCCATTATAAAAGTAGAGGCAGGCCTAATAAGTTTCCTTGAACTTCTCAAGTTCTCTCAAATCCTCTCCCTGTAGACTAGGGCAAATTGGCTTGCAAATTGCTGAAAATACTCCTTGATGCCAGCAGAGGGCACTCTCACCATGCCCACATTTTCCAGGAAGTGTATTCTGGAGTCCAGGGGAGCTTTGGTCTGGGAAACATTTGCCTGGGGTTTCTGGTTATCATATTTCCCCAACAGGCACCTGTTTGACTGGCATTTCCTGGCATGTACCCATCTTAGCATATTTCTTTGTCGGCGGAGTCTGGCTTGAAGGGAGGTTTCAGTAATTCATTACTTCACACCATCAGGTAAGTTCCAATTTCCTTAGCTTGGAAACCAACCTAAGCCAAGTGATGAAAATAAACATAATCTTGAGTAACTCTACATGGATATTGCTGTTATACTAATAGGGTGTTAATTAGAAAAGAGTGCTTAACTTTTTTACTGCCAACCTAAACAAGCCAGCTTCGTGTTTGGCTGTGGGCCCTACAATTGCATCTCAAAGTGATTTGCAAACATTAATTAAACACTTCAGTGCACATCCAAGCAGTAGGTATCATCAAGCCCTTTTCCAAAATGTAAAAAACAGATGCCCTAAGCCAGTCTATGACTTACCTAAGGTTAGCACCACACTGGGGCTATACTTCGAATTCTGTGAACAGTTCTAAGACTCTCTGTACCCATTTCCCCAGAACTCTCTGGCAAGTCTTCACCTTTCAGCAAACATGGACACTCTTCCTTTGCCAGCAACTACAGCATCAGAATGTTCCAGGGTGGTGCTGATGTCTTATGCCCTGTGCACTTGTCCCTACTGATACATAACCTGTCATCTCCCTGTCTCCTAATTTCTGTTCTAGAAAATGTGACCTTCAAGAGCATGGTTCACAGCATTCAATGCACAGACAGCCTAGACATTTCACAGTAACTACTACCCTGTAAGCACATTCACCACAGTTAGCTAATGTCCTCCAGAAAAGGGAGGCTTCGTCCTTTTATCATGGTGGCACCCAGTTTCCGGACCACAAGGTTTGGTGGTCCCAAACCTGGGAAATGCTCAAGCTCTCTGAGGAGTGAAGGGCTCCTTCCCTGGGTCTATTCTCAGAAAACAAATAGCCCCCGAAGCAAGGAGGCCCCCTATGCATTCCATGTTGGTGAGCCCAAGGCAAACTATTTGTGCTCTGTCCTGTCTGGGGGAGGGGGGCAGTGGCTCACAGGCAGGCTGAGCCAGTTTCACAGAGAAGGTGGAAACACGTCCCATGCCCAGAGGCCAGACTGGCTCTCAGGTGTGAGCCCTGCAGAGTATCTGGCTCACAGCTTCCGTTTTGTACACCCTGGACACGTGCTGGAGTTGCAAACCTGGAGGCTGCAACACGCCCTGGGCTTTACTGTCTGGCTTCCAAAAGTGATGTCAGGCTGACCTGTCCAGCTGTGACAGGCATCTGAGAGCAGGTTGACACCGCTCTGCCGAGTTACTAGGGTATTCCCCCAAAGAAGTTTCATACAAGATGAGTAGTAGGAACTCAGAACGCGGCTACCCGTGTGTAGCTCACACCTGGCTCCTCCCCCAGGCCAATCCTCTCCTTTTAGTTAACTAGGGAAGGGGGAGTTTCATGGCAGTCCTGACCTCCAGCTGATACCCAACGAGGGTGGCCTAACTGGGTAAAAGATTTTATCTGCAAAGAGAGCCAGGCAGTGTATAACACACTTATTCCAGGAATGAAAGGTAAGTGCAACATACAAAAAACAATCAATGTGGGGCACCTGGGTGGCTCAGTCAGTTAAGCTCAGATCACGATCTCACGATTTGTGAGATCTAGCCTCAAGTCAGGCTCTGTGCTGACGGTGGAGCCTGCTTGGGATTCTCTCTCCCTCTCTCTCTCTGACCCTCCCCCCTCAAAATAAATAAATAAACTTAAAAAAAAAACAAATAACAATCAATGTAATATACCAGATTAATAGAATAAAGGGGGGGAACCCCACATGATTATCTCAATAGATACAGGCAAAGCATTTGACAAAATCCAACACTCTTTATGATAAAAACATTCGGCAAACTAGGAATAGACAAAACTTCCTCAATTTGGTAAAAAGCATCTATGAAAATTCCACACCTAACAACGTACTTAACGGAGAAAGACTGAAAGCTTTCCTACTAAAATCAGGAACAAGATAAGGATGTCTGTTCTCCCCATTTCTATTCAATAGTGTTCTGGAAGCTCTAGCAAGGGCAATGAGATGAAAAAAAATCAATAAAATGCATCCAGGATGGAAAGGAAGAAGTAAGACTATCTCTATCTGCAGATGACATGGTTGTGACCCTGAAAGGGAAGCGTGGGAATGGCCCTTGGCCATCTTCTAGCCTCACAGACTTCTGCTGAGAGGCAGCTTGTCCGTGAGGTCTTGACATCCTCTTGCTCCCCAGCTGCATCTGTGAGTCTGTCAGAGTCACATTCCCTTTACCCTCCTTGCCCGAGGATTGGGCCTGTTTGGGTCAGCTGGTCCTCCTGTCCACCTCCCTGAACCACACTGGGGGCACATGCCCTGCGAAACTGTTCTCAGGTTGACCCACCGAGATGCCAGCGCTTCTTGGGTGTCAGGGTGGAGACAGGTTTTTCAACCTCCCGGGCTATACCTGGGGGTACCAGGCCCGTGCTTTCCCAGAGAGTGAGCTGTTCAAGGCAGGAGGTGGGAAAGGGGGCTCTGTGAAGAGCCTGAGGACATGGGGATATGGAGCAGTGGTCTCCTCGAAGGGATTATATTTGAAAGGATTATTCCCATTATTGGGAGGGTTGAGAAGGACGTTCTCAACGGAGAATTCTCTCACGGAGGGAAGAATCAGGGAAGAAGTCAGAGCAGTGTGGCAGGAGCAGGTGTGGAAGTTTTCGTTGGTGGGGAGGAGGCTGCTGTGGGAACATCCAGGCTGTGGAGGGAGGGGCCCAAGCGGGGGTCAGCAGCATGGAGTGTTTGTTCGGGGTCACACACAGATTGCGGGGCACGGTCACTCTGGTCTCCCCACCCCCACCCCAGAGAGGTACCTAGACAGCACTTGCCAGAGGGACCAGCCCTGGGCCCTGGAGATTAGGGAAGAAGATTCGGTAGCTTTAAAGGGACTCACTTTCTGAGAAAATGAGCAACATTTCTGAAGAGAAGCTTCCAACATGCCACCCACTCAGAGTTATTTATAGAAACTGATTTTAGACTCCATCTTCCACTGGCAGCAGGAGCAGAAGTCCATCTGAACAGCCGACGAGGGCCCTCCCACGTGCCGGGCAGTCGTGTGCTCACTGAGAATCGGTTCTACCCCACACAGATGTCTCCAGTACACCCTGATTCTCAGCACGGTGCTGTCACTGTGATTCCAGCCAGATGTCTCATAATTGTAAACCCTTGCGTAAAAGTCATTGATGAAATGTGCGAATAAGTAGGTTGTCAGTAGTTGTGACTCCTTCTATTCGTACGTATTTATAAGTTAGAAAAAGGCCTGGTCAGACTATGTGTCCTGACTTTTGGTTCAGGAAAGATCACCACTTCACCTCCCTGCTTTATACATGATGTAGGGGCTGGGGCCCCGTCTGCTAGGTCTAACCTGAGTCAGGGCAGGAACAAGGAGAAAAAGGGGTGCTGTAGGCAGTGAGCACTCTAAGTTCAAAGACAATGAGCTGCACCCGGTCCAAAACCTACCAAAATGAAAAATGTCCCTCCCACCCCCTAGGCCATTGGGCAAATACCCACTTGCTCTCTGAGGTCATTCAGTGTTGAGCTGCAAATGTTTATGATGTCTCAGTAGGCCCTCTGAGCAGAAGGAAACGCAAAACACATTACTTTATGGATTCCTTTGTATGTAATGGGAAGAGTATTAATATTAAGAGGCTTCCATGTCACAAAGCCTACGTTATAATCCCAACTCCACCACTCAGATTTGTGTGGCCACAGCTAATCTCCTTAACCCACTCGAGTCCCCCACCCACCCCTTCTGTAAAAGGGAATCACAGACCTGCTTCGCGGGTATAGTGCAGATTAAGGAAGGCCTATTCAAGAAAGTGTCCACGACGGGTGTTAAATAAATGCCTGTTCTTGTTCCTTCTTTAGTGGAAGGGAGAGATGACACAAGCCAATTTGGGACCGATAGAGGGCTCTTCGCACTGCCTGGGATAGAGGGACCACCCTGGGCTCCTTTTATTCTTGGGTTTATTTGGATGACTAATCCCAGGGCTTCATCTAAATAGAATTTGGTCACACAATGGAGCCTCCAGCTTGAAAATATACAATTTGTTTCCCTCTCCCTCTGCCATCTCAGCCTTTCTTGGCAACCTCCTGAATAATGCATGAGCTCCTCAGAAGGCTTATCTTCATTGCCCTTCCAGTTTCAGCCATGCTCCAGCAGAAAGAGGGCCATACATCTTCCCTCCATAGAAACTGTCATGTCCTGGAACACAGCCTGCCTTTTCTGGGTCTGGGCCTTTCACCTCTCAGGCTGACGTCAGTCCTGGTCTCCTTGGGGCTCTGCACAGACTGAATAGGCGTTCTGCATTGAGTCCTCACCCTGGGGTTTTCAATGGCCATCGTGTGGGGAGCAAGACAGAGGATGTGTCCATGGCCCCAGCTGTCTCTGATGCTGTGGCCCAAGAACCCCCGGGTCACTGAGCCAAGTGCTGAGTTGGCGGGGGTTCCTACAATCACAGCAGCCAGGCCTCCACGTGACATAAAGAGCAGCATTGTCTTGGCAGCATAAGAGATGATTAGATGAATAAGGCTGGTAGCAGGACCGCTTATTATTACCTGACCTCAGTTGGTTCTATGCCCAAACAGTGAAATACAGGCGATTCATGAAATTCCTTTCTTTCTTTTACAATCATTACACAGCACAAGCCATGCAAGCCTGCTACCAGTGGTATTTGCAAGTAGATGTCTTACAGACCAAATTTCACATTAGTATTGTTTTCTGCATGGAAAGACCATCCCTAAAGTGTCTCATTCACTTCTTTCTTTTTCCATGTGGCCAACCTGAGCCGAATCTTCAGACCTAGCTGATGACCCTTAATCTTGCCCATGGTCAGCATTTTTCTCTCTTTCCAAGTCCTTAGAACTGTATCCAAGCTCCCTATTCAATCAACCCCCTAGCTATTACGCCAACAGGGGACCTACCACCCACTTTATCAAGATAATTGGAGTGGGTACCAGGAAACCACTTCCCTTTCCTGTCTCCTGCTTACAAACTTATTCACATACCACCACCACCCTCCCACCCCCTGCCCCACATCTTTACCTCCATCCCTCCAGACTCAGAGGACCCGGTGTCTGGACTGGGGCTCAAAGCCAACTTTCCCCTGCATTCCTGATGTGTTGTTTGCTTCTTGCCTTTGGGACTTTGGTCTGCTAGCCGGCTCCACCCTTTCCATTATCTTGAGGCTCTCCCTCTCTACTGGCTCTTTCCCTTCATCCTATACAAATGCTGAAGCCTTTCCTACCTTAAAAAATGAGTACAAGGTCCCACCAGTTAGCTCCTTTCCTACTTCTTCTCGGTGATGCCAAGCCTTGAGAAGCCAGTTTACACTTGCTCTGCCCCCTCCCTCCACTCAGTCCTCTGCATTGAAGCTCCTGCCTCAGCACCTTGCTGCAGCTTCTCTGGAAAAGGTTACTAGCCTTCTGGAAGGCGAAATCAAGAAGCTCTGTCCTTCCTCCACTGTGCCCTTTTCGGCAGAATTTGCTGCACTGATCACTTCTGGCTTCAAAGTTTCCTTCTCGTTGTTTCCAAGACAACCATCCTCTCCTCCTGCCTCTAATTGCTCCTCTTCAGGGTTCCCTTCTTGGCATGCTGCTCTTCCCTCTCTGTTCTCACCATGTGATCTCCTTCTCTCATCATCTTACTACCGTGTTGTGCTGAGGCCATTCAAACAAAAAGCACCAGCCTTGGCTTCTCCGCTGTACTTCCTCACACTGGGGGGCGCAACTGCTCGAGAGCTGTCTCCACCTGGCGGATCTGTAAGCATCTCAGAGCCGAATATCTGAAATCCATCTTCCTTTTCCCCTTTCCCAGACCTACTCCTCCTCCGGGGCTCCCAATCTTATAATACATCCGCTATATTAAAATGCCAAGTTATGAGCCCAGTGGTCTAGACTCCTTCCTTTCTTTCATCCTCCACTTTCCAATAATCGCCTAGTCTTGTCCTGTTGATCTCCTAAATATTCCTAGAAGTTGTCCTTTCTCTCCACCCATCCTACTACTATCTCTTTTCAATAATGTTTCAATTTATTAGATTCCATTTGGGTCACGTTCAAATCCCCCTGCCACATAGCCTCTAGAAGAGGTTGCATTAAAAAAATATCTTATTGTTTTGCTCCCATGTGTGACAGGAACAGATAAATTAAATTTAAAGTTTTAAAATTCCTGCCTGACTTCTGCTTCGGGGGAGATAGAGTAGATACACCTTTCCTTATCCCTCCTGCTAAGTACAACAAAAACCCTGAGGAGGATGTGGAAAACCAATGTGAAAAAGACTCTAAAAGGTATAGAGAAGAAGGTAGACAAATGGGGACTTTGAGACCCAAGGAACCTCCACAGTGATGTCAGAGAAAGCCAGCTAAAACAGATCTAAATAAGATCCAGAATTTCCAAACACAATATAAAAATATCCAGGTTTTAACAGAAAATCACTCATCTGATTTTCAAGAGCCATGAAAATCTCAAGCTGACTTTTAAAAAAAATCAACAGATGTCAATATCAAGACTTCAGAGATGGTAAGTTTATTTGACAAAGATTTTAAAGCACCAATGATAAAAATGTCCCAATAAGCAATTAGGAATATGTTTGAAACTTATGAAAAAAACAAACATAGAAAGACTTAGCAAAGAAACAGAACATAGAAAGGGTTAAATGGAAATTGTAGAGGTGAAAAATATAATAACTGGAAAAAAAAAAACCCAACCCTCAGTGGATGGTCCTAACAGCAGAATGGAAGGGCAAAGGAAAGAATTTGTGATCTGGAAGATAAACCAATAGAAACTGGCAAATCTGAATAAAAGAGAGAAAATGAACTGAAAAAAAAAAAAAATGAGCAGACCCTCAGGGACCTGTGGAACTATAACAAGAGATGTAATATTTGTATTATTGGAATCTTAGAAAAAGAGAAGAAAGGCAACAGGACTGAAAAAGGGATATACACAAAAAAAATTGTCAAATCTTCCTAGAACTAATCAGTGACTCCAGCAAGGTCACAAGGTATAAGATAAACATATAAATATTGTATTTCTATATACTAGCAATGAACACATGGACACTGAAATTAAAGATGTAATATAATTAAATCTAATGTAACATTGTGTACAACTCCACTTCAATAAAAAAATGAAAAATAAAACAATACCATTGAGAACCACTAAAAAGAAAAGAAACATATAGATATAATTCAAACAAAACATGTACAAGATTTCTATGCTATACAGTAGGCGATACTGATGGAAGAAATCAAAGATCTAAAATAGTAGGAGGGACATAATGTGTTTACGGATGAAAAGATTCCACATAGTAAAGATGTCAGTTCTTTCCAAACTGATGTACTAGCATGACATGATTCCTATCAAAATCTCAGCACGATTTTTAAAAATATGGACAAGATTACTCTACAATTTATATGGAAAGGCAAAGGCACTAGAATAGCCCCAACAATTTTGGAGGAAAAAAAAAAAAAGAAGAAGAAAGTGGGAGGAATCAGGCTACCCAATTTCAAGAATCCATAGCTACAGTAACCAAGACAGTATTGGTACTGTTGACAGGGTAGACCCATAGATCAATGACACAGAGCAGAGAACACAGAAATAGATCCACGTGAATTTGCCGAGTTCTTTTGAAAAAAATTTTTAGTGTTTATTTATTTTTGAAAGAGAGAGAGAGACAGAGCATGAGCAGGGGAGGGGCAGAGAGAGACAGACAGACAGACAGACAGAATCTGAAGCAGGCTCCAGGCTCCGGGTCGTCAACAGAGAGCACGATGCAGGGCTCAAACCCACAGACGGGACCGTCGCAAGATCATGACCTGAGCTGGAGTCGGACATTTAGCCAACTGAGCCACCCAGGTGCCCCTGCCCAGTTTATTTTTGACAAAGAGAAAAACACAGTTTAATAATAGCCTTTTAAACAAATGATGGTGGAACAATTGGATATAATAAGAAAAACAAAAGAACCTTTCTCTAAATCTCATATCTTACATAAAAATTAACTCAAAACTGAATCGTGAACTCAAATCTAAAATCTAAAACTATAAAACTTTCAGACAAAAAACACAGGAGAAAATCTTTGAGATCTAGGCTTAGACAAATTCTTAGATTTGACCCTAAGAGCACAACCCATAAAAGGAAAAGTTGATAAATTTGACTATACCAAAATTAAAAATGTTTGCTTTATGAAAGACCTTGTTAAATTGATGAAAACACAAGCTACAGAGAGGGAGAAAATATTTTTAAACTACGTATCTGACAAAAGACAAGTATCTAGGGTAAAGAACTCGCAAAACTCAACAGTAAAAAAAGCAATTCAATTAGAAAATGGTCAAAAGACATGGAGAAACATTTCACTGAAGAGTATGTACAAATGGTAAACAAGCACTCAAAAAGTTGTTCAATATCGGGGCGCCTGGGTGGCTCAGTCGATTAGGCATCTGACTTTGGCTCAGGTCATGATCTCGAGATTGTTGAGTTGGGGCCCTGCGTCAGGCTCTGGGCTGACAGCTCAGAGCCTGGAGCCTGCTTCGCATTCTATGTCTCCCTTTCTCTCTCTCTCTCTCTCTCTCTCTCTCTCTCTCTCTCTCCCCCCACCCCCACTCACACTCTGTCTCTCAAAAATAAATAAAAAACATTCAAAAAATTTAAAAAGTTGTTCAATATCATTAGCCACCAGGGAAATGCAAAGTCAAACCATAATGAGATATCACTACATACCTGTCACAATGGCTAACTTTTTTTTTTTTTTTTCAATGCTAACACCATAAAATGCTGGTGAGGATGCAGAGGAACTGGACTGATGGGAATGGAAAATGGGATAGCCACTCTGGAAAAATGTTTGGCAGTGCTTTAAAAATTAAGCATTCAACTACCATATGACTCAACAATTGCACTCTTAGGTATTTATCCCAGAGAAATGATGACTTCAGTTCATACAAGAACCTGTACACAAATATTTATAGCTGCTTTATTTGTAATAGCCTCAAACTGGAAACAACCTAGATGTCTTTCAAGGGTTGAAAGGGTAAACAAACATCCTTACCATGAAATACTACTGTTCTTGTCTGAATGTTTGTGTCCCGCCAAATTCATATGTTGAAATCCTAACTCCCAAAGGTGATGGGGATTAGTAGGTGGGGCCTTTCAGAGGTGCTCAAGTCAAGTGGAACCCTCACAAATGGGATTAGTGTCTTGAAAAAAGAGGCTCCAGAGAGTTCTTCAGCCCCTTGCACCATGTGAGAATCCAGCCAGAGCACTGTGGCTGTAACCACGAAGTGGACCCTCATGAAAACGAGACTGGGCCGGCACTTGGTCTTGGACTTCCAGCCCCCAGAACCGTGGAGAAAGAAACTTCTGTTGTTTATAAGCTACGTAGTCTGTGGTATTTTATTATAGCAGCCCAAACAGACTAAGACAACTACTCAACAATGAATGGATCTCCAGAGAATTAGGCTAAGTGAAAGAAACGAATTCCCGAAAGTTACATGCTGTATAATTCCATTTCTTTAACGGTCTTGAAACGACACAATTACAGAGATAGAGAACAGATCAATGGTGGTGGGGAGATGACGAGGAGACTGGTGAGGGAACGGGCGTGGCTATGAAAGGTGACCCTGAGGGATCCCCTGTGGTGTTGGAAATGTTCTGTATCTTGACTATTTCAATGACAATATCGTGGTTGTAAAATTGTACTAGAGTTTGCCACCTCTAGTTTTATCTTGTTGGCCAAAGAAGCAGATGTGATAAAACACAGGACAGAGGGAGAGAGGAAAAAAAGGAGAGAGGCAGAAAGATAGGGATGAAAGGACAGAGAAAAGGAGGGAAAAGCAGAGAGATTTAGATCTGGAGCACTCGCCATAAGAAATTGATGAGAAATCAAAGTTTGGGCATAAGAAAAAATTTTAGAAAAGATTTTAGGAGATATTTTTGTATGGCATGCTAAGTAATCTTTTCTTCTGGGTCTAGAAGAAAACTTCAGTAAAGACCCGCATTACTTATCAATTTTTTTTTTTTTTTGGTGGGATATGTGTTTATTTGAATATGACACCATAGCAGTGGTCTGCAAGGCAGCTTGGAATGTTCAGGTCATATTTGGTGGTTTGTGTGGGTTTTTACCCCCCTCGAACTGGGGCATGAATGAGCTTTCACGATGACCATCCAGTTGTTATGCTCATGGTGCAAAGGAGCAGAAAGAGTGGCCCAGCAGGAGTTGTGCAATCCTTGGAAAGTCCTTCAAGAAGAGGGAAATGGCAGGGGCTCTTCTGAAATCGGAATTAGAACCATGGTGGGAGGGCATAGAATTTTAGGGCCCAGATGGGCCCCAAAATGGAGAACCACACTTCATGTGGTTTTACGTAAGCAAGGCTGAGAGAGTCTGAGAAAGTCTGTCAGAATTAGTATTAGCTCATACTGGGAATTAGTATATAAATACACGATTTCTGTAGATACTGGGTTCTTTCCTGGATGAGGAGGTCAGTGGCAGACATGCCTGGACATGTTCAGAGCCCCTGTCTGGGTGCTGGAGAGAAGGTCACGGAGGGACCAGCAGCGATCAAGCAGACCACCTGCTGTACCACACGCACCCAGTCTGTGGTTAAACACTCCTCCCAGCGCTGCAGGGGAGGCGGACCGGAGGCTGGCAGCAGAGGAGGTTAAGAGGATGTGCAAGGCCCAGCCCTAATAATTACCTGTGGGCACAAAGCCACAGAGACCAGCTCTGTGGCGGAATGCCTGCCAGCCCGAGAAAGGCTCTAGAGCAGAGTGGAGATGTGCCGGAATTTAGCCAAGCTCATCACTATGTGTCACGGGGAAGGGAAGTTGGAATGAGGTGTGTGGTCAGGGCCCACAGCCTTCGGCCTCAGTTCATTCGAGGGCACAGCTGAGCGCTGTGTGGAAAGGCAGGAACAGCTGGCCCAGATAACTGAGGAACAATTAATGGTCAGGCCCGTGCGCAAACCTAGATTTCCTCAGGAAGCCTGATTTCTTGCTGTTGGGGAACCTAATTCAGGAGACGGAAGAG
Organism: Prionailurus viverrinus; assembly: GCF_022837055.1. NCBI lineage: Eukaryota > Metazoa > Chordata > Mammalia > Carnivora > Felidae > Prionailurus > Prionailurus viverrinus. Next base: position 88,002,515 of record NC_062563.1, on the reverse strand, counting down.
ACGGCAGCTCCCCTCAGGGAATGTGCTGGGGCTGTGGGTGGGTTGGGGCCGGAAGAGGGATGCCGACCTGAGCCCCGGCAGTGATGCAGGTATGATTCAGCCTGCTGAGGTCAGGCCCCAACAGGACAGGTTTGGTGGGTGGGGATGAACCGATGGCCATGGTAGATTGCTTTAGGTAAGGAAACACAGAGAGGAAAAAGATTTCGGGGGTGGTGGAAGAGGAGGAGAAACAGATTCCAAGGAGAATTTTAGGAATGACTGCAGTGTCCCATCTCGGGCAGCCACCTCCCTCCTCGTCATCCTCAACTAGCCTCCAACTGTGTCCTATGTCACACTCCCCTTTCCCACTGGGGAGCAACTCCCCTATGGACAACTTGTCAAGACTCCAGAACTTTTTTTTTTTTTTAATCACTTTTAATTATTGAAACAGCCTCACTCCAGTACCAGAAACTCCAGACTAAAGTTGTGACCCAGCAGCTTGGAGTTGGGGGAAGGGGCCCACCTCAGGTGCCTCCCATCCTGTCCCAAGCCCCAGCTCTGAGGGGAAACCAGGAAGAGGTCCCTCTAGTGGTCCCTCTGTGGGTGTTATTACTTTTCTAGGTAACACTGACAAGCCCCTGGCGGCTTCTGAGGGTCAGACACCCAAATGCTATCCTGTCTTGGGGCAATAAGTTCTCCCCCACGCATTTCCCTGACTGGGGTGGCCTATTCCTCAGAAAATGCTGCTGGGGTTCCCTCACCTAAAAGGCTGTTCAAGCTTCGCAATCTTCTGTGGTGTCTACTGAACCTTAGGAAACCCTCCTTTTTTGCTGAGCCAAACAAGAGGGGTGCAACTGTCCTGTGGCCACCCTTATAGCAGCTCTGCCATCTCTCTGCCACCCCTTTCTCCAGGCTCCAGGAAAACTAGAAGCTCTGTGGGTCCAAAGGCCCAGGAAATCCCAGAAAGAGAGAACCACCAGGCCCCAATTTGGTGGAAGTGAGGATGTTCCAACGTTCTCTTGGGTTACCCTCCATTAACGTGGGGTGCTGTATCGACCTCTCCAGCCTCAGCTATGGTGGCCTCCAGCATACATTTCATGCTCTGGTTACAATAAAGTGCTTCTATTTCCTCTGCTCTGTGGGGTCCACACTTCCAGGTTCTTGCTGCCCCTCCGCCCTGGAAAATACTGTCCCTTGAAATCAGGTCAGTCTTTAGTCCTCTCCCATGCAGACTGAGCTAAGCGTCCCTTTCCACTGCTCCAATCCCGCCTGTGGACATACATGTTTCTAGCATGTGCCTCATGATATTAAAACAGTGCCCCTAAGGACCTACCTTTCCCGATTGGACTATATATTCCTTGAAGGCAGAAATTGGCTGTTTGATCTCCGTATGTTGTGCTCACAACAACTTCTGATTCATAAAAAACAGTCAGTATGTTCTTGGTGATCAGACTAAGGAGAAGAAAGAGGAAGACAGTCTAAATCATCAATCACTGTGATGGGTGTGTGCCATAGACACTTCAGTGTGGGGAAGGCCAGCCTCTGACACATTCCTAGGTTCAGAGAGTGGGAAGTGAGGCCAGCCTTTCTCGACTGAAGTTGAAAAACCCAAATACTGTCCTCCTAGACCACTGGCGACTAGAGCCCGGGTGGGTGGCCTACATTCAGCTACCAGGAAGTCCCACCAGGATTTAACCCAGAGGAAGGGAGGTCAAGACAGGGAGGCCTGTGCCCTGGGGCTGTGGTGGCCGAATCATCAGCTTCCTGACCCCTGTACAGAAAGTTGGACTCAATAACTTAATGGAAGGTACCAAACTCCACTCCTCCAGCTTTCTTTCCCTAAAGCTTCAGTAAGCACCTAACTTTCTGCTTTAAACTTCTTTCCATTTGAAGACCTAAGACAGTTTCTATTTCCTCCACAGAAATCTGAGTAATATATACTGTTTACAAAAGGCAGGCCTAAAATAAAGTGGCCCATAAAGCTCTTCTCTAAAACAATGACAAAGATGCGGTACGTTAATGAAAAAGCAAAAACTAAAGTAAGAATGGCAATATTAATATCGAACAAAGAATATAGAATATTATCAATACAAGATGCAAATCACAAAGAAAATATAAGGCTCATGAATATTTATGTCCTGCATAAAATAGCATGTAAATATTAAAAATAAAAATCTGAGAAACCAAGAAGATGTTAGGACTGTAATCCTAAAGGTAGCATTTATCATTTCTTTTATGTACTTTGATTGATCAAGTGGACACACAAATCAAGGAACTAAATAACAACAAGCTTTTCAACATTTATAGTCTACAAAAATCTACTTCATAGTCCTATAAAATAGCTGTTGGATATTTATAAAGTAAGATACTATATTAGGTCATAAAAGAAATTCCAATAAATTCTTACTCTCTTTGACCATAATCCAGCAAAACAAAGAATTAGAAAAATATTAAATAATAGAATCCAAATACCAGGAAATTAAGCAATATTCTTCTACATAACCCTTGGGTAATAAAGGAAATAAAACATGTAATTAAGTAGTGTTTTGAAAATAACCATAATAATAATACCAAGTTTCAAAACTTCTGGCATGTGACAAAGCCATACTCAGAAAAAAAAAATTCTAAAATGCTATTATTATTTTTAAAAAGGAATAGTAAAAATGATTAAGTATTCATCTCAAGAAGGAAAATTTTGTTGTTGTTTGTTTCCTGTGTAATTAGATGCTGTGGTTTCATCTCTTTATTCACTCACCTCTATCCAACAGCCTTCATTGTACATTCTTTTTTTTCCCAGCTTTATTGAAGTATAATTAACAAAGAAAGATTGTATATATTCAAGATATGCAACTTGATGCTTTGATATATGTATACTCTGTGAAATGATCACCACAATGAAGTTGATTAACATATCTATCACCTCATGCAGTTACCATTTTTTCTTTTCTATTCCTTCTGTGGGGGGGGGGGGGGGGGGAGAGGGGATCTGCCCTCCTAGCAGGTTTCAAGAATGCAATACAGCATTGTTAACTATAGTCACTGTCCTGTACATGAGCTCTCCAGAACTTAATCATCTTGCATAACTGGAACTTTGGACCCTTTGACCATCACCACCCTGTTTCCCGCTCCTCCCAGCCCCCACTCTACTCTCTGCTTCCATATGTTTCACTATTTTAGACTAAGAAGGAAAGCGTTTTTTTAAATATAAAATAAATGTAAATCTATTAAAAAGTATTAATACAGTGAAAGCATAAATTCATTGGAAAGCAGAAAAGTGGGGCGCCTGGGTGGCACAGTCGGTTAAGCGTCCGACTTCAGCCAGGTCACGATCTCGTGGTCCGTGAGTTCGAGCCCCGCGTCGGGCTCTGGGCTGATGGCTCAGAGCCTGGAGCTTGTTTCCAATTCTGTGTCTCCCTCTCTCTCTGCCCCTCCCCCGTTCATGCTTTGTCTCTCTCTGTCCCAAAAATAAATAAACGTTGGGAAAAAAAAATTAAAAAAAAAAAGAAAAGCAGAAAAGTATCATTGATCATTCCATCTAAAACAAAACAATAAATTAGACAACACCCCCAAAAGGCTAGTAAAAAAAGAAAAAACTATGATAGCTTGTTTGAAGATCTTGATGAAACAGACTGATTTTCTTTTTTTTTTAATTTTTTTTAATTATTATGTTTATTTTGAGACAGAGAGAGAGAGACAGAGACAGAGTGTGAGTGAGGGGGGGCAGAGAGAGAGGAAGACACAGAATCCTAAGCAGGCTCCAGGCTCTGAACTGTCAGCACAGAGCCCGACGTGGGGCTCGAACCCACGGACTGTGAGATCATGACCTGAGCTGAAGTCGGACACTTAACCGACTGAACCACCCAGGCGCCCCGAAACAGACTGATTTTCAAAGGAATATGTAACTTACCAAAATGGACTAAATAGGAGGTAGAAAACCTGATTATACTACTAATGCTTAAAGAAATTTAAAAGTTGTAGAAGAAAACTTCCAGTCATGGTGTTTGGGCAATCTCTTGAACATCTCTTGGGCGTACTTGGAATCCTCCAGACCTCAGTTCTTCCCTCAGTGTAGGATGCCACTGGGACCCTGCCTGCTCAACCAGGGTAAGAGGTAGTAAATGTCCTTTGGGGCAACCCTCAACCAAGGCTTGGGGGAGGGAGCAAGTGGATAAATGCTTCCCCATTTCTTTCCCTAGGAGCAAGGCACTGAGATGCATGTCACAAAATTCAGACTGTCCATTGGGATTGAGCATCCTGGAGCGGTAAGTCAATTTGATAACACATCCTTGTTTTGACTCTCCCTCTTTCCCTATTTCATTTCCCTATGCTTCCCTCACTCCTATCCCAATCCCCGATCTATCCTCACAGATGAACAATCATACACGAGCCTTGGTCCCAGGCTCTGCTTTTTTTTTCCAGTTGGTTTTTTATTTCATTTTCAGTTTAAAAATCTTAGTTTTTACATTGGTGTATTTAATTCATTTATGCTTAATGTAATCATTGACACATTTGCATTTACATCAACTTAATATGCACCTATTCTTTTTGAAAGATTTTATATTTTTTACAGAAGTTTTAGGCTCACAGCAAAATTGAGAGGAAGGCACCGAGATTTCCTGTATACTCCTACCCCCATGCATACCTAGCCTCCCTAGTGTTACATTCATCATAATTGATGAACCTACACTGACACATCATGATCACCTAAAGCCCATTGTTTACCTTGGGGTTCACTCTTGGTGTTGTACATTCTACAGGTTTGGACAAACGTATAATAACATGACTTAATCATTCTAATATCATACAGAGTTATTTTCACTACCTTGAAAATCTTCTGTACTCCATCATCCCTTTCCCAACCCCCAACCTCTGACAACCACTTATCTTTTTACTGTCTCCATAGTTTTGTCTTCTCCAGAATTTCATACAGTTGGAGTCATATAGTATGTCAGCTTCTTTCACTTAGCAATGTGCATTTAAGTTTCCTCTATGTCTTTCTGTGGCTTGATAGACATGGCTCATTATTTTTTAGCACTGAATAACAATCCATCATCCGGATGTTCATTCGTTTACTGAGGGGCTTCTTGGTTGCTTACAAGTTTTGGCAATTATGCATAAAGTTTCTATAAACATCTGTGTGCGGGTTTTCATGTGGACGTAAGTTCTCAGCTCCTTTGGGCAAATACCAAGGAGTGTGATTGCTGGATCATATGGTAAGAGTATGTTTAGTTTTATAAGAAACTGCCAAACTGTCTTCCAAAGTGGCTGTGCCTCTTTCTATTGTCACCAGCAATATGTGAGAGTTCCTGCTGCTCCACATCCTTGTGAGCATTTGGGGTTGTCAGTGTTCCAGAATTAGGCCATTCTGATAGATATGTACTGGTATCTCATTGCTGTTTTAACTTGCGTTTCCCTGATGACACATGATGTGGAGCATCTTGTCATATACTTATTTGCCACGTGTATATCTTCTTTGAGGTGTCTGTTAAGGTCTTTGTCCCATTTTTAAAAATTGGGTTGTTTTCTTATTGTTGAGTTCTTTGTATATTTTGGATAACATTCCCTTATCAGATGTATCTTTTGAAAATTCTTTCTCCAATTTCTTTACTATATATAGGCCTATCCAGATTGTCTATTTCCTATTGTGAGAGTTTGACAGATTTTATGTTTCAAGAAATCTGTCCATTTCATCCAGATTATGAAATTTGTGGCATAGAATTGTTTGTAGTATTCCTTATTGTCTTTTTAAATTAATGGGATCTGTACTGATATCCTCTCTTCCATTTCTGACATTAGTAATTTGTGTCCTGTAGAATTACTTTTCTCATTAGCCTGGCTAGGGGCTTATTGATTTTACTGATCTTTTCAAAGAACCAGCTTTGGGTTTTGTTGATTTTCTCTATTGATTTCCTGTTTTCAATTTCATTGACTTCTGCTCTAATTCTTATTTCTTTTATTTTGCTTACTTCGGATTTAATTTGTTCTTCTTTATCTAGTTCCCTCAGCTGGAAACTTATTGATTTTAGAACTTTCTTCTTTTCTAATATACACTTTCAATGATATAAATTTCCTTCTAAGCACTTTTGCTGTATCCCAAAAATTTTCACAAGCTGTGTTTTCATTTTCATTTCATTCAGAATATTTTTTAAATTTCTCTTGAGATTTCTTCTTTGACCCATGTGTTATTTAGAAGTGTGTTGTTTCATCTCTACATATTTTGGGATTTTTTAGTTATCTTTCTGTTATTGATTTCTAGTTTAATCCTATTGTGGTCTGAGAGCAGACATTGTATAATTTCTATTCTTTTAAACTTATTAAGATATGATTTAGGGCCCATAATATGCTCTATCCTGGTGAATGTTCCATGTGAGCTTGAAAAGAATGTGTATGCTGCTATTGTTGCATGAAATCATCTATAGGTGTCAATTACATCCAGTTGATTGATGGTGTTGTTGAACTCAGCTACGTCTTCACTGCTTCTCTGCCCTCTGGGTCTGTCTATTTCTAATAGAGGGGTGTGAAGTCTCCGATTATGATAGTGGATTCATCTATTTCTCCTTGCAATTCTAGATTCTGCTTTTAGGGGAACCCATGCTAAGATAATTGGCACCAGGAGTGGTCCTAGAAAGTGGTCCCTCAGGATGGAACTTTACAGATGGGTCATTCACAGGACATAGGGCCATCAAATCCCCATAGCTGGTGGTAATGGTGGTGATAACTCCTAACACACATTGACATCACAATTACCAAGTCTCTCACCTATGGTTAACTGGGATAAGGTATAGATGAAAGGTGAAGTGTTGGGTTTGGAGGGACGGGGGCTTGAATTATCGGAGGCAATTGCAATTATAAGGATTTTGCAGTTTAGTTTTTGTTAACTGCATTCAAAGTCGTGAAAAAAGAAAATGATGGAATCAGGACAGACAACTCTCAACATACAAAACAGGCTGAATTAGCCAGATTGCTTCTAGGGAAGTATTTAGTGAGACCCCACCCTCATTTCCAGCCCCTACAGGACACACCATGCCAAAAAGCAGGCCCAGAATCTAATTGTAAAGGTACCAGAATAGAAAAGGAAACAATATGTATCTACAATAGATGTCACGTGTTAGAGTCAGGGCCCTGATACAAAAAGAATGAATTTATGAGACATGGGAGAAGGACATTTAGATGTAAGACTCTAATGATTTTAACCCCCTAGATTCCCCTGAATTGTCTATACTAGAAGAATGGCCGCCTCCCCCGTGTCAGGGAGAGCAATCTCCTCTTGCCTGGAGACTCTGCAAGGACTTCACCTGAGGCGGGTACCTTGCAATGTCGACCCTCGTCATCCTAGTCATCTACAGCCTGACAACCATGATCATGTCTCAGAGCAGCCTGAAGTTATAAATACGGTTCTTGGTCCAGGAGGAATTGTAGGGCCTAACTCCTCAGTATTGGCAGGAACCAGGGAGCACATCTGGAGTGGACCTTGAAGATAAGAGAGGTGGGGATGCAAAATGTAAGGCTGGGTAGGGAGAATACACTGATAAGGAGCACTCACCAGTGACTTGGGATGTAAGATTCTGAAAGGACAGATCCAAACAATTTACTGAGAGTTATTTCAAGCCTTTAAGAAAAAATAATTAAGAAAAAGGTTTTTTTTAATTGCTCCAACGAATACAAAACTATAAAGGCTTTCTGATTTATAAAATAAACTCAGTTCATAAAATAAAGCTAACAGAGCCCTGACGGCAAAAATGACAATAGAAATTACAGATCAATTTCTATTATCAATACAAGGGGAAATTCCTAAATAAAATATTAGCAAATCTTTTTTGAACATATGTGTATTTTTAAAGATATACCACACAGTGTCCAGATAAGTGTTTATTCCAGACTCTAGTGGAGCTATCAGAAAGAGAATACGTTCAGAGGGAGGGGGTGCTCCTACCTGATGGTACTGTACCAAACTGTTTTCAGGATTCATCTGTCATCTTTTGGAATAAATGATTATTCTGCTTTCTATGAAAGAGCATTTGAACTAATAGGAGAGTACTTAATTGTTATGTTCTAAAAATATATATTAAAAAGTCAAGGGTTTTACTACATTAGAAAGTCCAGATACAGATCAAAATATACATAACACCATGATAAAGGTGATCCTTCAAACTGGTTAAATAAAGGATAAAATTTTCAATAATTGGTAAAATGGCTAACCATTTGGGGAAAAAATGAAGTTCATATCTCACATATTAGATTTACTGGTATCGCAACCAATAAATCTAATATGTAAATGTGAAAAGTGAAATTATAAAAACCTTAAGGAAAATAAAGAAACAGTTATATATATTTTGGGGGTGGGGAAATACTTTCTAAGAATGATACCAAACACAGAAATTATAAAAGAACTAGGTCACTAAATTTTGACATAAAAAAATACGTATATCAAAAAAGAATCTTAAATAAGATCAACAGGCAAATAACCAACTGGAGGAAAATATTTGCAACTTGTAAAGGAAGCAAAGATTTACTATCTATTATATAGGCAGTGCTTTTATAAATTAATAGGAAAAAGACAAATGGTCTGACAGAAGAATGGATGAAAAGCATGATGATGCAATTCACAAAAGAAAACAAATGCTGCTGAAAAAAAAAATGGTCAAGGTCAATAATGACCAGGAAATGCAAATTTTTTTAACTTTTTTTTTTTTTTTTTTTTTTTTTTTTTTGAGACAGAGAGAGACAGAGCATGAACAGGGGAGGGTCAGAGAGAGGGAGACACAGAATCTGAAACAGGCTCCAGGCTCTGGGCTGTCAGCACAGAGCCCATTGCGGGGCTTGAACTCACTGACCGCGAGATCATGACCTGAGCTGAAGTCGGCCGCTTAACCGACTGAGCCACCCAGGCGCCCCAGGAAATGCAAATTTTAAAATACGAGATATCATTGTATACCTACCAATTTGATAAATATTTAATAATGCAAATAATAACTAGAATTAAAGAAGATGTAGGAAATGAGTCCTTTCATGCCCTGCTAGTTTGAGTATAGTAGGCATAAACTCTTTGAAGGACAATTTGGAAATAAGTATCAAAAATCTGAATAATGTTTATATATTTTTGAATGAGAAATTTAATATCTGGTGCCATTCTAGGGCATTTATATTAAAAATATGCACTTTGACTTCAAAAAAAAAGGCTTTGACCTCAAAAATCTCAGGGCCAGTAGCAAAAGCTATAGAGGCAATCTAAATCTACAATAGGGAATAGATTAATATTAACATATACTGTCAAATATAATCCTATGCAAGAATTAAAAATAATGTGTTAGAGGCATCCTCAGTGACTTGGAGAGACTGTAATGTTAAGTTAGAAATCAGTCTACTAAGCATGTGTACCACATTTTTATTTTTATAAAACAAAATATAATAAAGATACATGTCAATAGTGGTTAACACTGGCTTACGGGATTCTCGTTTAATTTACGTTATCTTGCATTACTTTCTGCCTTTTCTAATAGGCAACATGGCACTTTTATAATTTTTTAGGAAAACCATAAATGCTAAAACAAACAAACATACAAACTATAAGGTCATACGCCAGAAGTGGCTAAATTCTTTCTGTTGGGCTTATGAGCTGCCCGGGACAAAAGTGGCAATAGGAAATCGAAAATGAAGTTATTATTCTTGCATTAATTACTATTATTATGGAGGCACAATTGCAGTCTGTCGGTTGCTGAGTTCCTGTTATTACCTAAGTCTAAATCTTCAGGGAGTCTCTGTGCCCCTCTGGTCTCTTTCATCAGCAAATCTCAGAGCAGCACACAAACATCCCCTTCCGGGTGAATTAGCAATGTGGCAAAGACTGTCCTGACTTCCGGATGGATAAACGGAGGCTCAGAGGGGAAAGGGGGTTTCCCCACCACAACAGAAGAATCCTTGAACCTCAGAGCTGGAAAGCACCCAAGGAGGCATCTGTCACCCAGTGCCCTGCGGAGTCCCCAGTCCCCTTCCTCGGTGGAGCTCTGTGCTTGAACCAAGAGCCAGGGAGTGGACCACGTGACAAAAAACATTTCTTTCTCTTCCTGGGCCTTGCTGATAGTCAGAAGGCCTTTCCTGATATCAAGACAAAACGCGCATCCCTGGAATTTCCACCCACTGGTCTTGGATAGAGAAAACGGAATTTCTTGAGCTGTTCCATGCGGCTCTGGGTTTTGCTGGGGTCACCAACAGTTGTTCATCCTGCAGGAGAAATAACTCTTTGTATCTATAATAGCTCTCTGTGCTCTGCCTTTTTTTTTTTTTAATTTAACAGCTTTTGTGGTAGAACTCAGATAACGTAAGTGTGCAATTCAGTGATTTTTAGTGAATTTATGAAGTTATGCAACTACCGCCACACTCTAATTTTAGAACACTCCCATCACCCCGAAAAGAAATCCTATGCCCCTTTGCAGTCACTGCCCTGGACCCTGCCCTTTTTACCTGTCCCCTAGGCTTCCGTTTTCTATAGGAGCCTACATCTAGAACATCTCTTGATTACATTTGAGACCAGCATTTGCCTCCATACATTTTTTTTTTAATGTTTATTATTTTTGAGAGAGAGAGAGAGAGAGAGAAAACAGAGCATGAGTAGGGGAGGGGTAGGGAGACAGGGAGACACAGAATCCGAAGCAAGCTCCAGGCTCTGAGCCGTCAGCACAGAGCCCGATGCAGGGCTCGAACTCACAAACAGTGAGATCATGACCTGAGCCAAAGTCTGACACTTAAGCGACCCAGCCACCCAGGTGCCCCGCTTCTCTTTTTTTTTGTTTTTAAACTATTTACAACAGTATTCCCTGTTTTTCTCAGGCCCAATTCTAAAGAATCCCAGCTAACCCAGGTTTAGAAACTGCAGAGGGCTAAAGGTCAAAGGGATATCATGCCCACACTATGCCGAGATGCATGGGTGCTGGGCCCGTCTCCACCAACACACTTTGCAAGCGTCTTTTGAATAAGGTGGCCAGTGTGCTCATGAATGAACATTGGGTGTGAGGTAGTTCAGTTTACCAGGGGTCATTAATACCCAGGAGAGGACAGGACACATGGTCCACCTTTGAACCCTGCATATAGATTGTTTTTCAAAAAGAAACCCTTGCTTCACACTCACCTTGCTGTGGCCAACACTGATGATTCAAGAATGATGTCAGCCCTACATGGCACTGAATTGCGAGGGTGCTGGGTATCTTAAATTTTTTTTTAATGTTTATTTATTTTGACGGGGGGTGGAGAGAGAGAGAGAGAGAGCGAGCGAGCATGAGCGGGGGAGGGGCAGAGAGAGAAAGAGACACAGAATTGGAAGCAGGCTCTAGGCTCTGAACTGTTAGCACAGAGCCCGACTCGGGGCTTGAACTCACAGACCGCGAGATCATGACCTGAGCCAAAGTCAGACACTAACTGACCGAGCCACCGAGGTGCCCCAAGGGTGCTGGGTATCTCAAGCAGAAACCCTTTGTACAGCAACTGGAGGCCAAGAAAAGCCTTCCCACATCTGTGTCCAGGATGATTGGGGACGCAGTTGAGGTAGAGAGAATTTGGGGAAGATGTAACCGTCTGCGTGGGCCCTGAAATGGAGATGTGTGTCCTGTTGCTGAGTGTGTCAGGCAAAGCAAGGAACCTGAGGAGTTCTTTCCAAGTTGACTCTAACCAGGGACAGAAATCTTAAACTGCGAAAATACTTCTGTAACATACTACTCTGGCCATATGTTCCTAATTAATGCTGTTGTGCCCCCCCCCCCACTTCGTGTTAATGTCATCAAGCTAATCCCTTAATCAGCTACCCACTTCAGCCCGCCCCCACAAACGCTTTTTGGTTATATTTCCTAATCCTCCTTCTTCCAGAAACCCTGCAGCCATTATGTTTAAACTAAACTGAGATGTTCAAGGTCTCTTTACCTCCCAGCTTGTTGAAAGATTTCACTCAAACTACCATTACCCGACCTATTTCTCAGAACGTGCTTCACCCACTGAAGTCTCAAATCACTATTCTTGGGGGTGTAGTGAAGGTAAGTGGTGAAGAAAGCCTCTGAAAAGCAGAAATAAAGCCCAGGAAAGGGTTTAAATTTCCCTGGGGTTTACTTCTGAATCTAAAGTTTCTGCAGCCCATGTTAGCCATCCTCTTCCACCTAAGGGGAGAGAAGGAAAATTTTTAAATGCTTGTGAAGTTCACAGTCCAGAGGCACAAGCTCACTAAAAGCCTGAGACCCAATCACAAGATTACAGAACATTTCCCCTCCTGCCACCAACACCTTACCACCACATTATTAAAGGCAATTCCTTTTACTTCATACATCACGTCCTGCTATGAAGAAAAAATTAGGAGGCACACCAAAAGGCACCCCATTCAAAGTAGAAGCGCAAACATCAGAACGGACTGTGAAGGATGTTGGAATTATCAGGCCAACAATTTTTTTTTTAATTTTTTTTAATGTTTCTTTATTTATTTTTTTATTTTTTTTAATGTTTCTTTATTTTTTTTTAATTTTTTAACGTTTATTTATTTTTGAGACAGAGAGAAACAGAGCATGAATGGGGGGAAGGGCAGAGAGAGAGGGAGACACAGAATCGGAAGCAGGCTCCAGGCTCCGAGCTGTCAGCACAGAGCCCAACGCGGGGCTTGAACTCGTGAACCACGAGATCATGACCTGAGCCGAAGTGGGACACTTAACTGACTGAGCCACCCAGGCACCCCAATGTTTCTTTATTTTTGAGAGAGACAGAGACAGAATGCGAGTGGGTTAGGGCAGAGAGAGAGGGAGAGACACAGAATCCGAAGCAGGCTCCAGGCTCCGAGCTATCAGCACAGAGCCCGACGCGGGGCTCGAACTCACGAGCTATGAGATCATGACCTGAGCCAAAGTCGGACACTCAACTGGCTGAGCCACCCAGGCGCCCCTCAGGCCAACAATTTAAAACAAATATTAATATGCTAAGGGCTCTAGTGGATACAGTAGACAACAGGCAAGAACACAAGGATAGTGTAAGCAGGGAGGTGGAAATCTTCCAAAAGAACCACAAAACAAAAAAAGTAGAAATAAAACACTGTAACAGAAATGAAAACTCCCTGTGAGGGGCTTACCAGTAGACTGGACACAGCTAAAGGGAGAATCTCTGAGCTTGAGGGTATGTCAATAGAATCCTTCGGAACTGAAAAACAAAGAGAAGGACTAAAGAAACAGAACAAAATACCCAAGGACTTGGTGTCATCACAGAAGGTGTAACACACATGTAATGAGAATACCAGAAGGAGGAGAAAGAACGGAACAGAAGAAATGTTTGAAACCATAATGACAGATTTTCTCCCAAATTAATGTCTAACACCAAACCACAGATCCAGAAAGCTTAGAGAACACCAAGTAAGGTAAATGCCAAAAAGATTATACCCAGGCATATCATTTTCAAATTACCGAAAAACTTAAGATAAGAAATCGTGAAAGAAGATACAGGTAAAACAAACTATAAAACAAGAAACGCCTCGTCAATAGAGGGACAAAGAACGACATCTGACTTCTCTTCAGAAACCACGCAAGCAAAAAGAGTAGTGAAATATTCAAAGTGTTGAGGAAAAGGGTGCCAGTGTAGAACTCAGTGCCCCGTGGAACCATCCTTCAAAGGTGAAGGAGAAGTAAAGGCTTTCTCAAACAAAACTTGAGGGAATTTATTGCCAGTAGACCGGCTTTGCAATAAATGCTAAAAGATGTTCTCTAAAGAGAAGGAAAATAATAAGTCAGAAACTCATATCTACATAAAGAAAGGAAGAGCATCAAAGAAGAATTGAGTGAAGATAAAAAGCATAAAGCACAAAACAGGGTTTGAGGAAGACGAGTAGTTCAGTCTGCCATCTGTGATTTGCAGAAGACACATTGAGTGTGCTTCTGCTTTTTTTTTTTTTTTTGAGAGAGGGTGCAAGTGAGCGAGGGTGGCAGAAGAGAGAGAGAGAGAGAGAGAATCCCATGAGGAGCAAAGAAAGAGAGAGGCGGGGCTCACCCGAAGTGGAACTCAAGATCATGACCTGAACCAAAGTCAGATGCTTAACCGACTGAGCCAGGCACCCTGTGCTTCTGGCTTCTGAGAGAAGTCATCTGATGGTAGAACAATTAACTGCAGAGTTCAACGTTTGGAAAACGTGAACAGTGAGCAGGAGGAGCAGGGAAAGGGAAAAGAGAGAGGAAAGGAGGATGGATCTCTGCTTGATGAAAGCAGCTTGAAAAACCTTTTAGGTGCCCCAAGTAACAGCTTATTATAATTCATAATCTTGCCACATTCCCTACAGGACAGGATATCCCACTTAAAATCAAACTACTTATGACTTCCCAGGGTTTCCAATGCCAGGCTTGTGGCTACTCTTTCCAAAGATATATCTAAAGATGCGCATAAACTCAGGAAGTGTTTAAGAAGCTCCATCTCTGTCTTCTGATTTGGAGTTTTCAGATTCTCTTCTTCACCAGAACTCTGCATCCGGCATTGCTGAATCAGCTTTGATCACAGGAAGGGAAATTGTGAGGCTTATGTTTCCCGTTGGAGTGCAATGCTTGGGTGTAGAGATAACACTATCCCGCAGATTTTAAACATTTGCTTACAGTTTGGCAGAAAATATATTTTATTATTCTGGTTGGTTAGGAAGGGGAAATATATATAAGCATATATACAGCAAGCATATATATATATTTACAAATGTATGTACACTACATATACATATACATATACATATACACTTTCTTTTGTTGGCATAGAGGCAGAGATGGATAGCAGGAGAATTGTTTTCAAGTGGGACATTAGGATAAAGATCAATTTTATGCAGTCGAAATAGAGGCTTTAAGCAGCAGAATGGGGGCACATTGGGAGAGACTTCATCACGAGACTTATTGGATGGATGTTCCCTGGGCCCCACTGATCTCCTATCAGGGCATTTCTAAGCATCAGGTCCTGCTGAAAAGTGACATCATGATCCTAAAGTGTCAACCGCTTTTATGCTCTCTCTTAGCACCAGGCGGTCAAACTGACAGTTTAACACGGAACTGTTCCGTTAGGGATTCCAATACCCCATCCTTCCTGCTGCGGATCAAAGGTGGATTTTGTTGATGTTCAGTTGCTCCCTTTCAAGCTCTCAACATCCTAAAGAGCTTATACAGAATGCCGTATTCATCTATTAATTCATTTATGGCATTACCTAAATTGTGGCATCAGGGTGCCTGCAGTCAGAACAATTTTTGTTGGACCACCAGGGTGACAGTCTCTATAACTTCAGCAAGACCGTGGGGCTGATATGAAGCAGCACAGTGCTGTGTAGACTCTGAGTGTGTCGAAGGTGGATTCTTTTTCCAACTCTTCCAGTTGGACAAAGTCAGCCCCCACTCCAAATGAGCTTGTAGGGTTTCTGATAGCGTGCTATTAACTGTTTGGGAAATACCTAAACTAGGGTGACCGCAAGGGTGTGATTGGTTTGCTTAAGATGGCTTTTTATTTCCCCCAGAAATTGTAGCATTTATAACCTTCAGGGGCCCTGGTTGTTATTTCCTCATCATCCAGTCCTGTCTTCACCTACCACGGCTAAATACGTAGAAGGTGTAAGAAGGTGAACAGACAGTAAGTTGGGTGTTTTGGTTTTAGGTATATTCAGTTTTGAAGACTGCAGAATCCAAAATGCAAAAGTTGATTAGGTTCATCAGTGTTGTGCAGGTATATCTTGTCATGAGGCCATTCAGAGAAGGATACGACTGTGGATATCTTGCTTGGGTTACACAAGCCCCACAAATGAAGCACATGCATAATATTAAAGATTAGAATGAAGCCTTCTTCATCTCCTCCAGATGGTCATTCATAGAGTCGAGGTTGACAAATTAGCTCGTTTAAAACATCAGACACACTTAAAGACTGCTACTACCAGAAATGAAATAAAATATTCAGAAGAGAGTGCTAAAAGTATATTTAGAGACCGTTTATAACAAGAAAGAACACATTGCTCTTACAGAGCAGACAAATTCAATTCATGGTCTACTAGAAATAAAAGTAATGGGCTATGCATATCAAGAACTTTGGTTGAAAGTGACAGGATATAAAGGAGAAATAAGAACAGCCAATGAATATATTAAGAAATGATCAACCTCACTGGTATATGAGGAAATGCAAATTAAAAATTGGCAAAGATGAAAAAATAGTGAAAAAGTTGTTTGCAGAGTGCTGATGAGAATATGAAAAGTGATTATTTGTAAGTTTCATGTGGCAACACAACCTCCAAATCGTCATTTGGGTCACCCTTAATTACAAGCCACGGTCATACCCAGGAAATCCTAGTGTTGCCCTTGGTGCCCAAACCAGGCTTCAGAAGCCAGAGACAGCAAGGCTGAGACTGGAGAAACCCTCAGGCACGCTCATCATAACCACCACGGACTGCTGGAGGTCCTCTGACCTTGACCTTGACCATTATGTTTTTTCTTAAAAGGGAAAAAGTCTGAGAAAGGCACAGAAACAATTTTAAAATAGACTAATAATATTAATTTTTTCGTTTGTTCATTTCATGAACTCAGGTCCTATAACAAGGGCCCATAGCATCTGTGGGTGACTTCCCAGAATACATTGATCTTGAGGATATTTTTCACCTTCAGCTCCATCACTCTGACTTAATTCACTGATATCACATTAGTTAAAAACTGGATACTGGTGTTTTTCTAGATCACATTTCAATGTGCTACATAGCAATAGAGCAATTCCTGTGGATGTTGAGGTTAACACAATTGTGGTCTGAAGCATGGGTGGAGCCCCAGATGGATGCAATCTGTTATTTACAGCTGTGTGATTGAAACTAAACCACCTAATCCTAAAAGCTTTAATTACGGAAATGATAATTTGCCTTTTCCTGCTTGTTTTCAGTATGAGGACAAAATTTCAGCTAATAAAGCAGACCTTTTGTTCCATGAAGGTTTAAAATTCATATGTCCAGCCAGACTGGTATATTCAACTGCTTGCTCACTTGACATCTTTGTTTAGATATCTACTCTTAAACTTACCTTGTCCAAAACTGACCTTCTTACCCCACCCCCCAAAAAGTTCTAGTTCCTGAGCAACTAGAACACAACTGTCATTGTCTTCCCCAGGTCAGTAACTGGCTTTTCCAACCTGCCAACTGCTTGGGCCAAAAATCTCTTTCTCCCACACATTCATCAGCTCATCTTGCCATTCCTATCTATCATCAATATTTTTCCAAAATTCAAGCTTTTATCACAAACTCCATAGGTATCACTCTGTTCCAAGTAACCTTTTTCTTCCACTTGCATTATTGCAAGAGCTTTCTGCCTGATCTTCCTACATATACTCCTGTACCCTCATTCTGTTGTCAACATTGCAGCCAAAGCAATCCTTTTCAATATAAATGTCCTGTCACTCCTCTGCTTAAAACCTCCAGCAGCTCCCAACAACTCACTCAAACAATGGGCAAAGTCCTTAAAATGGCCTACAGGGCTTTTCACACCCTGCCCCATGATCAATTACAGGTCTACTACTCCCACTGCTTCTCTTTGATTCTCTTGCCTCGGGGCTTTTGCACTTCCTTAGCCTGGACCACTCTGTCCCAAATATCTGTAATGTTTACTCCTCACCTCCCTTAGATCTTTGCTCAAATGACTTCTCTTAAGGAAATCTCTCTGACTACCCTTTTTAAAAGAGCTACTCAACCCCCGCCCCGCTGTTCTCTCTCCCTCTTCCCTGTTTTACTGTACTCCATGGTACTTATCATCATCACATAGTTTATATTTTATTTATCATCTGTTTACCCACTAGAATGTGAGCTTCATAAGGGCAAGAACTTTTGTGGGGGGGTTTTCTACTCCTGTGTAGTGAGCAACTAGACCAATGCCTCGTGTATAAGTGCTCAACATTGAGGAATAAATGAATGAATGAACTTTGATAGTCTCTCAATAGTACTTACATCAAATTGAGTGTTATGGTTCTCTTTGGGTGCTATTAGCATGTTTTCTAATAAAGAGGACAGCAACATTTTGCTATGGGAGTCAACAAAATGGGCAAACATTTTTGTTTTTACCTCATAAACATCAGGCGTCCCCAGTGAAGAGGCTGGGTGCTTATGGATGTGATTACTGTCATTCTGCTTAAGGACATAAACTCAAAACTGCTGTGTGTACTTTTCCAGAACTTGTTGGTTGACCACCAACAACCTGAAAAGAATATGACCCAATGTTCTGCCATTGCTTGCACTGTAGCCCTTGGGGGGAGAGCTGGTTAAAACGGTTTCTTTGTTTGCTACAGTCCTAGGGGACCCACAAATGCAAGTCCAGCTGGCCATAGGAGGCAGGCGATCAAGGGCTGTGTACCCTGGGCAGCGGCCACAAAAGCCAGAGCACCAGACAGGTGCACAGCTTCTTCCAGGAAGACACTGATGACCTGGAGCAGTCTAGGGAGAGAATGTGGAGATGATACCTGTCAGCCTCCCCCGTCTCCCATCTCTGGGACGATCACAGTCAGCTCCTAGATGTGTGGTAAAATAGAAGCCTGGCCCTTGACAGCAGCTTTTGAAGTATGCAGATAGGTTTTATTCAGGGATAGACTGGGAGATGGGCACTTCTGTCTGCTCCCTCTCTGCTGAGCTCTGGGGGGATAGCCAGAGTCCTCATGAGTCCCTTAAGAAGTATTTGGGGTTTTTTTGCTATAGTCTTGTGGGTCTCATGGATGAAAGCCCCACTGACTTTAGAGATAGGTGCTTTGGGGTCTGATCCTCAGGTGGGGGTCTTAAAAGTTGTGGTGCTAGATGCTGAATCCAAACCCTTTGCTCCTCACGGAGAAGCTGGGGGTTGTGTGTTCCCTCCCAAATGTACGTCACTGTGAGGTTTATGACAAGAGTGTATCTCAGCCTTTTCTACCCATTTTGATGTGGGTGTTTTCTCATTTTCCCAGCATGTAGGAATCATGTAGCTAGTTTCTAGATTTCTCTCAGAGGGAATTGAGGGAACTGATCCATGTGTAGCTATAGATTAGGTGGGAAGTGAGTTCAGGAGCCTCCTAGGTTGCCATCTTGGACTGAAACTTCCAGGAAAAAGTTCCTTGGCATGGTCTGGGTAGTGATTTTTTATTTTTTTATTTTATTTTTTTTCAACGTTTTTTATTTATTTTTGGGACAGAGAGAGACAGAGCATGAACGGGCGAGGGGCAGAGACAGAGAAAGACACAGAATCGGAAACAGGCTCCAGGTTCCGAGCCATCAGCCCAGAGCCCGACGCGGGGCTCGAACTCACGGACCGCGAGATCGTGACCTGGCTGAAGTCGGACGCTTAACCTACTGCGCCACCCACGCACCCCGGTAGTGATTTTTTAGGTATGACACCAAAATCCTAGGCAATAAAAGCAAAATAAGGAAGTGGGCCAACATGAAAAAAACAATCTGCACAGCAAAGGAAATCATCAGCAAGATGACAAGACAACCTAAAGAACAGGAGAAAATATTTGCAACTATATATCTGATAAGGGGTCAGTATCCAAAATATATAACAAACTCCTAAACTCAATGGCAAAAAGAACAAATAAGATTTGTTTTTAAAATGGGGAATAGATCCAAATAGACATTTCTCCGAAGAAGACATGCAAAAGGCCAGCAGGCATATAAAAAGGTGCTCAGTATCACTAATCACCAGAGAAATACAAATCAAAACCATAAACACATATTACCTCACTCCTGCTAGGTTGCCTCTTATTAATTAACAACAAAAAAAGATAAGTGCTGGTGAGTATGTGGACGAGGGTATACTGAGATGGAAATGTAAATTAGTTACAGCCATTATGGAATACAACATAGAGGTCCCTCAAGAATTAAAAATAGAGCTGCCATATGATCCAGCAATCTCACTTCTGGGTATTTATCCACAGGAATAGAAATCAGGATCTTGAAGAGATATTTGCACTCCCACGTTTAGTACAGCAGCATTCACGAGGTATGGAAACATAGCCAAGGTATGGAAACAACCTACAGCCTGGTGACAGATAAATAGGAGAGAAAATGTGGTATATACATAGTGTTATAGCCTGAGTGTTTGTGCCCCCCACCGCCACAAATTCATACGTTGACATCGTAACCCCCAAGATGATGGTATTAGGAGGTAGAGCCTTTGGGAAGCAATTATATCATGAAGGTGGAGCTCTCATAGATGGGATTAGTGCCCTTTGAAAGAGGCCCAAGAGAGCTCCCCTTTCCCTTCTACCATGTGAGGACACAGCAAAAATATACCAGTTGTGAACCACAAATGGATCCTAACCAGACAGCAGATCTGCCAGTACCTTGATCATAGATTTCCCAGCTTCCACACCGTGAAAAATAAATTTCTGTTGTTTATAAGCTACCCAGTCTCTGGTATTTTTTTTTTTTAAGTTTATTTATTTTGAGAGAGAGAGTATGTGTGGGAGGGGCAAAGAGGGAAAGACAGAGAATCCCAAGCAGGCTCCACACTGTCAGCACAGAGCCGAACGCGGGGCTCAAACTCACAAACATGAGATCATGACCTGAGCCGAAAGCAACAGTCAGACGCTTAACGCAGTGAGCCACCCAGGGGCCCCAGTCTCTGGTATCTTGTTATAGCAGCCTAAACAGACTAAGACACATACAGTGGAATGTTATTCTGACTTAAAAAAGAAGGAAATTCTGCCTTTTGTGACAACATGGATGGACCCAGAAGACATTAAGTAAAATAAGCCAGCCAAAGAAAGACAAATACCGTGTGACTTCACTTATATATGGAATAGTCAAACTCATAGAAGCGTGGGGTAGAATGGTGATTTCCAGGGACTGCTGAGGAAGAAATGGGGAGATGATGGTTAAAGAGTACAAAGTTTCGGTTACATAAGATAAATAAGAGATTTACTATACAGCAGTGTATGTATAAAAACAATACTGTATTTTATACTTAATTTGCTAAGAAAGTAGATCTTATGTTAAGTGTTCTTACCATATATACATCATACCATCATCATTATCTTCATCATAATAGACATGGGAGGAAACTCTGGAAGTTGATGGATATGTCTATGGCCTTGATGATGATGATGGTTTCATGGTGTATACTTACGCCCAAACTCAAGTTGTATACATTAAATATGTACAGCTTTTTACATGTCAATCATACCTCAGTAAAATGGATTTAAAAAATAAAACAATGTAGTGACTTAAAACAATAATTATTTTATTATCTCCTTTTGTTGCTGTGGATCAGGAATGAAGGAAGGACTTAGCTCTATGCTTCTTGGGTTTCGTGCAGTTGTAGTTGGATGATAGCTGGAGCTTGAACACCAGGGAGCTGGAGCCGCTGGGGGCTGACCAGGTATTCACATAGTCTTCTCTTTACATAATCCAAGGGACTTTCTGTGTGATCTCTTTACATAGGCTAGTTTGGGCTTCCTCATAGCATGGCACCTCAGTGCAGTTGGAAGGCTTACGTGGAAACTGAAGTCTAAAAGAGTGAGTATTCCAATAATCCAGGTTGAAGCTGCTTTGCCATTTATGATCTGTCTAGAAAGCCATACAGCATACAAACCCATTTGGATTCAAAGAAAGGAAAATTAGCCTTCATGTATCGATGAGGCAGTAGCAAAGTCACATTGTAGACAAGCATGTAGGATTTGGATTGGGACTGCAATCCTATTTGGAGAGAAGTGATATCTAAACAATATTATATATTTTGATCCATGAACATGGTACATTTCTCCATTTCTTTGGGTCTTTAATTTTTTTCTCTCAGTATTTTGTAGCTTTCAGTGGAGAATCTTGAACATCTTATATTCATTTCTAAGTATTTGATGATCCTGATGCTATTATACATAGTAATTTTCCTTCATTTTAAATTATATATTGCTAGTACCTACAAATTAACTGATTTTTATATTGATCTTGTATTCTGCATCCTTGCTAACGTCACTTATTAATTCTAATTATACATTATATTGAATTTTATACATATGGAATCAATCATGTCATCTACCAATAAAGTTTGGCTTCTCTCCAAGCTGTATGTTCCACCCCTGCCCCCAAGACTTCAGGTTCTATGTTGCATAGAAATGGTGACAGTGGACATCCCTGTCATGGTTTCAATTTCACAGGGAAAACATTTATTAACTCACCATTAATTATAATACAAGATATAAGTTTTCTGAGATATACTTCAACCAGATCAAAGATGTTCCCTTCCATTCCTAGTTTGCTGAGAATTTTATCATTCTTCTATGTTCGATTTTATCAAGTTCTTTTTCTTCATCTATCAAAATTTTTTTTCTCTCTATTCTGTCAATACATGAATTACATTGATTTTTGCAAAACTAAATCAAACTTACATTCCTGGAAGAACTTCATTTGGTCATGATGTTGTGTCTTTTAAAATGTCTTCTCTGGGTTCTATATGCTAAAATTTTCATTAGAAGTTTTTATCTTTTTATGAGAGATACTTCCCTGTAACTGGTGTAATTATTATTAAAGCCCCCCACTTCACTCTCAATTAGATAAATTAAATGATCACCCTGATAAATACTACATCTTCCTTCAGTTTACTGAAGTTGTAACCTTTCTGAAATGTTCTTCTGGTTCTACCATATACTGTTTAAAAGAATCTTCGGAATTCTATTCCCTTTTCCTCATTCTGTAGGATTTTTTACATATGGCCAGTTTTCAGGTATAAATAGTAGGATTTGGGTGTTTTTTTTCTCATCTTGAACTAAGCTGGTCATCAGTGAGTTGCCCTTGGCCACATGCTTAGTCTACTGTGTGATGAGTATCTCCTTTTCAGACCTGGAATACAAGCTGACATGCACAATGTTCATACCAAATTTCAGTTTTTAGCAGGCATGCACCAAGCCTGGCTCAGTTCTACTGAGGTAGCACATTCCCCCACCTCATTCTCTATTCCTCTGACCTAAGGAGTCACCTGCAAAACTGCAGTTGATAGCATAATAGCATATACTGGTATTAGTGATCTTCCTGTCCCCACCCTTGCCTGTAGTGTTGAACTTGTAAATATTGCACCTCCCAGGATATAATGCAAAATTGCTGGTTCTCTTTCCTCCCGCCCCTCCCCCACATATATACACACTTCATGACCAGTTATTTCCTGGGAGGGGCTACCTCCTGATAGATGTAGGATCAGCATCCTCAAAAAGCACTTCCATGGCATATGAGTATCCACCTCATCTTCTACTTGGTACAGACCTTGGATCTCTGTACCTCTAACAAGAAGTAGGGCAGCTAGCTTCCTACTGACTTCTGTTGCATGAGATCTTACGCGGATAGGTTTGTATCAATCCAATGTGTCTCACTTTAGAATTAACGAAAATGCTCCCTAAATCTAGGTAAGCCATTGACTGGGTCGAAGTTTCTAGTATTCCTTTGAGTTCTTGTCTTTCTCTTTGTTTTCATAAGTATCACTGAAAAAAATTTGGGAGAGGCTCTCATACACTTACAACTAAATGGCATTTAAAGCCAGAAGTCATTTCTCTGTGGCTACCTATTTTTATATGTGTGTCATTAAGGGGAGAGGCAAGTTGCCAGAAATCTGTGAAATAGGACCGTATGGTTTTGGTTGGGCAAGAATGGTGTAAAGGAATAGAGTCCAGGCCTCAGAGAATGCTATTATCTTGTCACTTAAAATAAGCTATTTATATAGGACCTGATTTGCTCTGTACACATCGGAGGTCACTCCACCGATTTCAGCACAAAGAGACCCCTTTTGCTGTCTCTCCTCCCCCAAGCCCCTCTTGACGAGACACTTTTCTAACCATTGGACCACTGCCTTTCCCATCAGTTGAAACTCCTAGAATGCAGACCTCTTGTCAGTACTTTCTCTGCAAAGTGAAAACTTCAGTGTCTGCTGCTTGCTTCTCAAGTCTCCCTTGGTTTATTCTCTCACAAACATTTGATCAGGTGGTTAAGGCTGGAAAAATACAAGAAGAGGAAGGGGTGGTCTGGCAGGACCCATCAGAGGTAGAGGGTGAGCCCTTGGTAAACATACCTAATCCATAGGGACTGAGGCCCATTCTTAGCAAAAGTCTTTATTCTTCTTACCTTAAAAAAAAATAACCCAAAAACCTTTTTCAAAATTTGTGATTTCATACTTGCAGGGCCGATATAGATTTCTCAAAAACATGGATCATGGTAGTTTTATGATTTTGCTTTGGTAAAAGTTTCCAACAAGAGGGTTTGTTATTATTGGAGGATCACAGAATTTTTTGAAGATTAATTCACATATCCATTGAATGAATATTTGTATCAATATTTGGATCAACGACATTGTAGCCTGTTCTAGGCATATAAGCTTCTAACAGGGGAAAGTAAAAAGAGGTTAGAGTGGGAGAGAGCCAAAGCATAAGAGACTCTTAAAAACTGAGAACAAACTGAGGGTTGATGGGGGGTGGGAGAGAGGGGAGGGTGGGTGATGGGTATTGAGGAGGGCACCTTTTGGGATGAGCACTGGGTGTTGTATGGAAACCAATTTGACAATAAACTTCATATATTGAGAAAAAAAAACTAACAGGGGAAAGTAGACATAAAACTGACAATTTTGGAAGTCCTTACGTAATTATAATTGTGGGATGAGTATAGTAGTTATGAATTTAGATAAAAGACCCTTTACTCTCCCTAAGTCAAATTAAATATTGCCTGAGAACCTACTTGCCCAGGATGGTGAAGTTCTCGCTGGTGACTCCTGTTACCCTGGAACTGATGCCGTCCAGGAAAACAGGGCAGGGCCCCATTGCTCAGGCTGGACGGCTCCCACCCTGGCTGACATTTATCCTGACCCACATGTCCCTCAGTGGCAGGCGATTCTTCTGGAGGTTCTACCCTCTCCATCCAAGCTTGACCACGAAAGGGTCAAGGGTCAGAAGGGTCCACGTTGGCAGACTTAGTTCCTGGACTCCACAGGCCTTTTAGCAGTTGTCTACCAGAGGTGTTGCCTCCAGAGAAGACGGTGTCATCTGTTCAGGCTCACAAAATCAGCAACTTTTCCAGCCCCAATCCCTCATGTTTCCAATGCCTACTTTGGCTCCCACCCACACCCAGGAGGGCCATCACCTCCACATCCTTCAGGGGATCCTTCTATTTAACACCCCAGAATACTTGTCAGCCCAAGAGAACCTAGTGAGGGGTGAGGTAGAACAGAAGAGCATCCATATCTGCATTTGGGGGTCAGATGAAATTCCCTGAGATGGGAACAAAAGAAATGTTAGGAGTGCCCTTGAGAAGCCTGCAGGGTACTGTCAGAGTTCATGGGTGGCCCTGAGCATGTCTGAGGAATCAGAGGAGGCTGCCTTGAGGAAGTGACATTTAGGCTGAGCCATGAAAGGGAGTCGGAGTTAACTAGGAAAGTTTTAGATTCAGTGGCATGGAAGGGTGTGTGTGTGTGTGTGTGTGTGTGTGTGTGTGAGAGAGAGAGAGAGAGAGAGAGAGAGAGTTCTGAGAATGTAGCAAGGGTGAGAAGTTTGTTAATTACTTAGAAGGATGACATTTTGATTGTGATCATAGCTTGGTGAGTAGGGCCACTTCAACTAAATCTCATATTTAGATACTTCTAAATGACTTTTGGAGACATTCCCAAGGAAACAGGTATTGGTCCTTCCTTCTCAGCTGAACTGTGCAAGAGTCAGGGAATTCCAAGATGTCTCCCCAATTTTAGGTTGCCTAGAATGATCTACAGGGATAAATCATTAAACACGTTCCAGACTCTTCTTTGTTCTGACTTCAATTTCTCTCAAACTGCTCACCACCACCATACATGTGAGAGCATGTTTGGTGCTGAGATCCCTTGTGTGTGACGATGCTCGCAGGTGGAGCCCCTCCCAGAGGAGGCATGCGTGTCATTCCTCACTCTCTTAGTCACCTGCCTCTCTATCAAACTTCTTTTGGCTGTTGAGTTTTAAAATGTTTTTTTTTCGTTGTTCCTTTCTTTTTTGTCTTTTTCCCCCCAAGTTTTTAAAAATAAAAAATGGGCAAAGCCAGCTTTCTTTTTCAGAATCAAAATGTAAACAAAAAAAAAAAAAAGGAAAAATTACAGTATTTAACCCCTCCCAGTTGGAGTCCCCACAAATAATGCAGCCAAGTCTTACATTTTCATCAGCCCTTCGACATATACTCCATTATCTCTAACTTGGTGCCAAGTTTTACCTTCACTCCCAATTTTGCCAATCCCGTTGTCATTTGAAAGGAAAAATCTTTCCCAGTTGCCCAGAAAACTCTAGAGAGGATGACGTGGAATGTGAGAGTCGAATGTGGTTCATGAGGGCCAGACTTAGTCCTCATGTGAAGCTGGTTGCTAACATTTCTATTAGATTGTGCCAATGATTCTCAACTGTTATTTCTGTGAAAAATGGGAAAATTCCTTTCTTCTTCATGCAGGTAGTACAGAAAACAGTAGTCTCATCAGGGGAGCCAGAAGGGAAAATCCAAAGAGGCCAAGAAAGTTTGGAGACCTAAATAATTAATATCACAGCAGGACCATGTTTTTAATTCTTCTTTGCTGCAGGTCCTGGTAGTGGTAATGTCCTCTCCTGGAGAGGTGGCCCTCTAAGAGAGAAGCAGTGACTTTTGTTTAGCTTACAGAAGGTGTAATAGGACAGATCTTTACTGAGCCTACTCTGTGCCACGCCCTGGATTTGGAGTTCAGAGGCCAGTACTCAGATGCTTGCCCTGACACTTCCTTGCTGTGTAACCCTGGACAAATCACTTAGTCTCTCTGACTCTCAGGTCATACATCTATAAAACAGGGCTACACCCATAGCTTCACCACACATGGTTGGTGGCAGGAGCAAATGAGATAAGAATTCAGAAGCTCTTTGTAAGCGGTACCATAAGAGAGAAAGGTTGGTTATCTTATTCGGTGTGATCCAACAGCAATACCATAGAACCTGTCCTTCCTAGGAGGTCCCGACCAGGGGAATTCCAAGGTCTCACCTAACTGGAGAAGCAGGTCACTTGGCAGATTCCTGTCTGGCATCAGGAAGCCTGTAATAGCCAGCAGGCCAGATCTTAGTGATACTTAAGTCAGGGATCGGGCAAGAGGTACTGTAGGCAGGTGTGTTTGCTCTTGGATTCGGGATGCGGTTTCAAGATGCAGGTAAAGGTGAGGTCACGGGCAGGAAACCAGTTGTGCTAAGCTGTTTACTACTATCTTTGCAAACATGTGCCGTTAGGTTTATATGAATGCTCACAAGAAAAAATATTAAAAATCAGAGGTCCAGTTATATTAAGAGTAAGAAATAAAATAACTGCATAGAGTATCTTCCAGACCAGGATAGAGATCAGAGGGTTTTTATTGTTGTTGTTGTTAACTGAGAATGACATACCCACTAAAAGGGGAAAAAGTGAAGTGAATCACATCTGGACAAAGGCCAACTAAATTTAGACTTAAAAAAAAAAAAAAGATAAAATATTAACATACTCTCCTGAAACTAAGGACAAATTCTAAAACCTTACTTGTTTGAATGAAGTAAATAATCGTTGGACTGCTTAATTTCTTGTGTGGCTGGTAAACAGAGGGAGAAGGTGAGAGATGACAGAATGAGAGGAAGAGGCAAAGAGGGAGAGGAGAGGAGAGCAGGGCAGGGTAAGGGGCAGGGTTAGGCAGCAGGAGAGCAAGCTGAAACAGAGTAGAGGGGAGGGAAAGGCGAACCAACAGAAGGTTCTGGAGTCAGTCTGGAGCCAAAGAAACTGCACTTGCCACTTGACACGTGGACTTCCAGATAACTTATGACTGACTTTTGCCTTCTGGTTATTTGTCCGAGCAATCGCTTCTGCTCTAGAAATAGCTCATCTACCCATTGTAGGAAGAAATGCTGGTTTCCACTGGAACTCTGAGAAGTGTGTGATAGAATGGCTTAACACTTAGGAGTTTTCTTTGTGTGATCTTAGTTCTATCTTAAAATCCACTGGCTTACTTTTTTTTCTATGTTCCTGCTGGTGGCCAATAAAAACTCAGTGGCTAAAGAGAAGTGGGAGCACCCACCTCACCGGCTAGCTAGCTATTCTACTGCTTGGTGTCTCAGGGTCTCAACTCTAAATAACATCCCTAGAAGAACTGAATGAGGGACTCTCTGGATCTGGAATGTGACAAGCAAATGTCCCTTCAGGTATTTGCCTCTGGTGTTAGTGACTGGTGAGATTCGACAGCGCCGGGGATGATCACATGGATGTAAACCAGTGTCTCACGTTTCCCCTTTCGATACCGTCCATTTGCACACCACACACCCCTGATGGGGACACCTCACCTCACAGGTGGCCCTTCTCAATCTCACACTGCTAGAAGAGCTCGTCAGAGGGCAGGGTCAGATGTGCAGCACAAAAGCCCCTCCCCTAGGTGTCCACCCCCTTTGACCGTTACTGATGCTATGGTAGCTCCTCAAGAAGGAGCTGGTGTCAGGCAGAACACCACTGTCCATGCAAGCTGTGCTTTGCCAGAGCTACAAGCGCATCGGTTTGGCCCCATCGGCCCAAAGTGGGCAAACACTGCGACTGCCTGTCCCATTCGAGGCGACAACAGCTGCAGGTCACAGCAGTAACACGGCTGTGATCATACCCTTCACACACATCGCCTCATTTCAGCTTCATCCAGGACTCTCTGTGCTGGGTGTAATGATTATCCCCATGGTGCAGGTTAAAAAATGGACAATTAGAAAGGTTTAGAAAGTTGTCTTTGGCTCCTCAGTGCCAGAGCTAGGATCTGAACCCAGAAACTACACGCCTGCATACAATTTGTGTCACCATCACCTTCAAGAGCCTATTCCCTGTAGTCTCAGGCACAGTCTCTCAATGTAGAACCACCTTGACTTTTATGATGTAAAGAATCCTTTGCCTGATAAAACTTCGATCCTTTCGTGGGTCTCATTTCCTAAGAGATGGGGCTTTGAATGAGTATCCGAGAGGAAAAGAGTATTCCGATGTGTGGGAGGTTAGACGGGAGGGAGGGAAGACAGGGCGTGGCCATGAATCTGTGGGTGCTTCCAGCCTGTAATGGGCTTGTTGCAAAAGGTCAAAAGTCACTTGTTCCAGCTGACCAAGGTACTGGGAATGCCCCATTTCCTGGGAAATGAATGGACAATTCAGGGGCCTAGTCAGTCACTGCTACTTCTTAGCTTTTATACCATAAACCTAAAAAAATAATAAAATAAAATAAAATAAACAAGGGAAGCTCTTGAAGACTCCCTCGGCAATCTAGTCTGATTGATTTTTATTCAGGGAAGATGCCAAAAAGTGCCCAATTCACATTTTTTTTGGTAAGAAACTGAAAAGAAGGAAAATTCAAATGTTTTTGCTGTCCTTCATTTGAACGTTTCTAATCCAAAGTAAACAGGGGACCTCTGTCCTTTGTGCTGGACAGTGGCAGACACAGGGCCCTTGTTCGAGGAGCGCGGTATCGGCCCATCACAGGCCGGGCACACACTGAGGCCCTGTGTCTCGAGAGTGAGATGGGGCCCATTCCTGCCCCTGCTGGGGCAGCAGTGCAAACAGTTGGTGTTCAAACTTCATCTCTCCAGACCCACCCATGGTCACCTCTACCGTGAAAAGTGGCTCTTTCTCGGCAACCCTGAAATCCACCACACTGCCCCTCACTGCCTTTCTTTCTGAAAGAAATCAGTTTCTTCATTGTGGAATATTTAAATCAGGAGAAGTACAGAGAAGAATAGACAGAGAATCCCTCACTTTAACCACCCAGACACAAGGGTCAGACGTTTCGGTATCTCTATAGCCTTTATCTGTTTCTCTATGTGTGTTTGGATCATACTGTACATTTGTTAGGAATGTATTGTAAAGAATCCCTCGAAGCATGTCAGTTGGATTTCAGAATTAAATGTAAAAGGTGGTGGAATAAGTATAAATGACTATTTCAGTTGCTGTTAACCTGGGGTCCATGCATAAGCTTCAGGGTCTATAAATGCATATAATAATATGCAAATTTGGTATATAAATGTAGATAGAAGCAGATAAGGATACAGATACAGACAGAGCGGTCTGGGGATGGTGGGGAAGACACTTCATAGTTTTCATTAGATTCTCCAAGGTATATGTGACCCCCAAACCTATGATTTATATTATCTTGGCTTGGGGAAAAATACCTAATACAGGAAACTGCCTACCACACAGCTGGTTGGAGTGTTAATTTGTTAAACTTTTCTGTAGGACACTTTGGGTACCCTCGTGTGTGTGTGTGTGTGTGTGTGTGTGTGTGTGTGGTTTAAAATACACATAAGAACACATTATGAAGTTAAAATAATGCAAAACAGTGTAAATTAGGGGACAGAGATAGACAAATTAGTAATATAGAGTATAAAGCCTGGGATGGGCAGGACCAAGAACATAACAGATTTGTGGTATGGTGAAGGTATTATTGCAAATCAGTGCAGAAAGAATTGGGAAAGTTAACGAGTTCCAAAAACCTTAAAGTTCTTCACTACCAAATCAAATTGTATGCAGAATGTTAATTAGCATTCTTGTTTGCTTCCTGCCTGCTAATGGGAATGCTTCTAATGTTTTCAAATGAAGGATTTTATGCATGCTGATTTGACACAGGATTTCCTTATGTTAATGAAGTAGCCTATTTCTAGGTAACTAAGAACTTTTCCCACAACTATAGAGATAATTACATCTTATCTTTGATTTTAAAATGTGAAAAAGTGGGGGTGCACTTGGGTGGTTCAGTCGGTTGGGTGTCCGACTTGGGCTCAGGTCATGATCTCACGGTTTGTGGGTTTGAGCCCCATTTAGGCTCTGTGCTGACAGCTCGGAGCCTGGAGCCTGCTTCAGATTCTGTGTCTCCCTCTCTCTGCCTCTCCCCTGATCGCGCTGTCTCTCTCTCTGTGTCTGTCTCTCTCTCTCAGAAATAAACATTAAAAAATTAAAATGTGAAAAAAAGGGCACCTGGGTAGCTGAGTAGGTTAAATGTCTGACTCTTGATTTTGGCTCAGGTCATGATCTCACAGTTCGTGAATTTGAGCCCCACCCTGGGCTCTTTGATGACAGCACAGAGCCTACCTGGGATTCTCTCTCCCTCTCTCTCTCTGCCCCTCCCCTGCTTGCGTGCACTCTCTCACTCTCTCTCTCAAAATAATAAATACATAAACATTTAGAAATAAATAAAATATGGAAAAAGTGTAATTACACGTGGGATGCATTTATCTAGACTTATTATGGTGATCATTTTGCAGTATATACAAATATTGAATCATTACGTTGTACAGGTAAGATTAATGTTATATGCCCATTACATCTCAACTTAAAATGTAATTATTTACCTTGATAAAATATTACCTGAATTACCAGAGCAAACTCTACTTAGTCATAGTAAATTGTTTTAAATAACGTTTTGGATTTGATTTGCTAACATTGTATTTTACTTTTTTTCATCTGTGCTTTTAAGTCAGATTGGTCTTTAGTTTGGGTCCCCCCCCCCTTTTTTGTTCATTTTTGCACTTTTGTTAGTTTGGGATATCAGGGTTATTTTAGTTTAAAAGATTGAATTGGGATACTTTTTATCCTCTTTTATGTTCTAGAACTTTTTATTTATTTTTTTTTTAATTTTTTTTTTCAACGTTTATTTATTTTGGGGACAGAGAGAGACAGAGCATGAACGGGGGAGGGGCAGAGAGAGAGGGAGACACAGAATCGGAAACAGGCTCCAGGCTCTGAGCCATCAGCCCAGAGCCCGACGCGGGGCTCAAACTCCCGGACCGCGAGATCGTGACCTGGCTGAAGTCGGACGCTTAACCGACTGCGCCACCCAGGCGCCCCTCTAGAACTTTTTAAATAGCAAGGACATTAAAGTCCTCGAGGGCTAAAAGAAATATACTTTATAACTGTGGAGAAGGCATCTTTTACAGAGTAACTGTTTAACAACTTTTCCATTTCTTCTCTGATTATTTGTCTTTTCAAATTTCTACTTCTTCTTAAGCCAATTTGGCAATTATATTTTCCTAGAAAAGTTAATAGTTTTAATGAGATTTTTCAAACTCATTGAGTCATACATACTATTTTCTTATAATTTAAAGATCTTTTCTACATATGTTCTATCCTACTTCTCATTCCCAATGCTGTAAAGTTTTCCTCTTTTTGCCATACTTTTACCATTCTTCTCAAAAATGTTCTCGCATTTATTCTCTGATTTTTTTGCTTTTCCTAATTCATTAATTTGTGCCTTAATTGTGTGACCTCGTATTTCTGCTTTCCTTAGAGTTTTCTTTTTTTAATTTCTACTTCAGTTAAATTGGTACTTCCTTGTCTATTATTTCTTAATAATAAAAGAAAATTTGTGGCTACAAATTTTTCTTTGCATAGCTTTGGCTGAATCCCCAAATGTTTTCATTACTTACTTCATTGCATAATTTTAATTTTTCTCTTAGATCCAAGAGTAATTTAGGAAGACAAAATTTTATTTCCAAGTGATTGTACATTTAAGTTGTCCTTTGTTATTAAGTTCTAATTTAATTGTATTGTAGTTAGTGACTGTAGCCTAAACAGTTTTTTCTTCTTAGAATTTTTTAAGGTTTCATTTGAGGGTCAGCATACAATCGTTTCTTAAACATCTTCTATGAATATTTGAAAGGAATGTGTTTATATTTGCAGAAGAGAACGTCTTGATTTGTATATATGAAATTAATTGTGTTAGATAAATTATTCAAATTCATCACAACTTTACTTAATTTTTACCCTTTTGAGGTGCCACAGATACAAAGAAATGCTCAGATTTCAAAAAGCATATCCATTATCTATCGCTACATAACAAACTATTATCTATTGCTACAAACAAACCCAAAATTTGTAGTTTAAAACAATGACATTTGATTATTTTTCATGACTCTGTGAGTTGGCTGGGTTCACTCTTCCAACTGAATTCAACTGGTGGACCAGACGGGGCTAGGTTAAGGAATGGTGGCTTCTTTCTGCACACGTGGCTTCCCATCCTCTGGGAGACTAGATGGGGCTTCTACCCATGACGGCAGAAAGCAAGCTGTAATGCACAAAAGTGTTTTTAACTATTTGCTTGGACCATCCTTCTTGTTCACTGAAGTCCCACTGAACTAAGCAAGATACATGGCTCAACCCGGATTCAGTATGGGAGGGGACTACTCAAAGCCATGGGTGACAGGAAATATGCTTCACTGGGGGGCCATTAACGTGACATTCTGCCACACGCGGACTATAATTTGTCTCTTCAGTTCTTCTTATCTCCTTATATTTCTAATAGTTTTGACCAAAATGATCTGGTTTGTAATCTAATTCCTCTTTTTTTTATCCTACAAATTTTAGTTTTCTCATAATTATATTGCCTCATCAGATTTCTTTTGGTCTGCACTTACAGGGCAATTGTTTTAGCTTTTTTTTTTTTTAAGTTTATTTATTTATTTTGAGAGAGAGAAAGGGAGAGTGGGACAGGGGCAGAGAGAGAGGGAGAAGAATCCCAAGCAGGATCCACACTGTCAGCACAGAGCCTGGTGTGCAGCTCGAACCCATCAACCATGAGATCATGACCTGAGCCAAAGTTGGATGCTTAACCGACTAAGCCACCCAAGCACCCGTTTTTGCTTTTTGTATCACTGTTGAGTATGTTTCTTAAAAGCTTCTAGTTAGATTTTGTCTTTTAAAAGGTCAGTTAAAGTTATTAATGTTTAATG
This sequence comes from Prionailurus viverrinus, assembly GCF_022837055.1. Taxonomy (NCBI): domain Eukaryota; kingdom Metazoa; phylum Chordata; class Mammalia; order Carnivora; family Felidae; genus Prionailurus; species Prionailurus viverrinus. The sequence goes on along the minus strand of NC_062563.1, from coordinate 87,968,885 downwards.
GGAATACAGATACATTTATGCTTGCTTAATACCATCTGATCATATATATGCTTTCTGGCTTTCACATTTCTTGCTAACTCCATGTCCCTCCCTCCCTCTCTCTCCCCCTCTCTCCCTCCACTCCCTTTTTCCTCTAGAAATTTGAATGTTGCATGTTCAATTTTTGTTCTGTTACTAGTTACTTTTAAAAATGTTTAGTGATTTGATGTATCTATCAAACAAAAGAATTTTACAGCAGCTCTTCGAGGAAAAAGGACAAAATAAGCACATTTTTGCGTTCCCTTCTCCTATGCCATCCTGTCCTCCAAGTGTCTATAATAACCTGGCCCTTTAGATTTAGATGATTATGATTACTTAACTCTAAAACCTAACCAATGCATATATGTGTTCTTTCAAGAATTATCTTCTATAACTTTATTAAATTTCCAACCATACCGTCAGCTGCACATATCAGACTACCTAACAGTGGCTTTGACATGAAGGGCATTTAATTACACCATACAGAAAGGAGGGTGGAGGGAGGCAGGTCCATGTTGGTTCAGTAGCTCTTAAATGTCAAGGTGCTATGTGGGCCTCTCTCAGATTCTCTTGGCCTTCTCCTCGTGGTCCCAAGGTTGATGTCATACTCCAGATATTTCATCCCTAGACAACCATCTTCAAGGGAGGAAGAGAGGTCAGGCCACCTCACTACCCGTCTATATCAGGAAGCAATTCTTTCCCCAGAAGCCTGACAGGAGACTTTCCCTGACATTTCATTGGTCAGAACTCAGTCACATACCCAGCCCTCGGCCAAACATCAACAATGAGCAATGAGTTGTCTTGCTTCACCCTCTGGGTCAGGGCATGTTGTGATCACACAAAATTGGGATTCTCTTAGTAGGAAGGGAAGGAAAATGTGCATCCTTCTGGCATCCACAGGAATGCCACAATGTATTCAAAATCAGGCATAAGGTTCATTCATTAAGTTCTATTGTTTCCATCACTCACTGCCATTTCTTTTACACTATTTCTCTTGCATTGTTGAGTTTATTTGCTTTTCTGGAACACTTTTATGTAGAGTCTTTTTTTTTTTTTTCTCAGTTGGGTGGTATCTGAAGAGTTTATGTTTTTTAGAGCTGCTTGTCTAAGATATCTTGATAAGAAACAAATTTGTGTCACAGTCCTCTCCCCTCAAAATTCCATGCATATTGCTTTGTGGTCTTTGGCATTTATGTAGCAAATGCAAAGATGATTTTTTTTTCTTTCTGAGGTAAGCTGAATTCTTTTGAGTGACTTCACAAAACAGAGAACACTCTACTTGTCCATTGTTGAATCCCTAGTGCCTAACTCAGTGCCTGGAACATAGCAGGCTTGTCATGAATGAATGGATGAAAGAAAACAATTAAGAGCCAGTTGTCTGTGGAGACTCTCAAAAGAGCAGTTTCGCCTTCATATTAAAGAGTTTCTTTTCCCTGCATGTAACCACATCAAGCTAGCTCCTTGGCAATGTTCTCTCTGTGCCAGGCATCAAATGTGAGCCCCCAGTGGGACCCTTGTCCTGTGTGCACCCCCATACCTGGGCATTCCTGCATGCTTCAGGACGAAGGAGATTTGCCCCTCCTGACTTTTCTGGGATTCATTTTTGCCCACAGCCCTTGTCACCACCAACTCTGGGAGCATCGCTGGGTCCTGGTGGGGGTCCCTCCCTGGAGAGGCGGTTCTTTTCTGTGAGGGGAATTGAAGGTTGTCAAACCCTTCTCTCAAACTGGTTTCATCTGCATTAAGTCTCACAGAAATTCCTTGAAATGTCTGGTATGTGGGTGTAATCCTTCTTCAGTTTTGAAGAATGACAGATTTTCCCCTATCATTATTTTCCTTTGGCTGTTTCAATGGGAGTTTGGAAGAAAGGCAGGATGAGAAGTTCAATGTGAGGGTTTAAATGTCTGTCACAGAGTGCAAGTCTGTCCTTGTACTTTTCATAGGCCCTTTAGACAAAGTCCCCTCCACCTTATAGACCTATGGGATGTAGAACCCCTCCTGGCGTCACCGACTCCTCCGATGTAGGGTACAAGAACAGTTTCTCCTCTATCAGCTCTATGCTCCCTTTCTGGGCACGTTATGAAAAGATTTTTAATATCTTGGCTTTGTCTTTCTCGGTCTCAACTTCTATCTCTCACAATTTCTTTTGTCCTTTTCCTCTGAGCTTAAGGAGAATTTCTTGAGTTTATCAGGCAGATTGAGCCACCACTGAAAACTAAATTACCCAGTCCTCCTTGTACCTCTCTTTCTTTGATTTCTCCTTGCTCAGTTCTTTATGCTTCCTTTTCCCTGCCTCCCTGTTGCTTTTCGGGATCATCACTACCCTATTTCCATCAAAACTGTTAGTTTTGCTTGCCTAAGCATTTCTAGGTGTTTAATTTAGGGCTTTTCCCTCCCACTCCTGAGAATTCTGGGGCCAGTCTTCTTCTCAGAAAGCTGTGGCTGTTGGGGCAAGGGCAGCAAAGACAGGATCGAGGGCATAGCTCTTCTGCCTCCAAGCGTGCTAGCTGGAATGGTTTGACATCAGCTGAGCTGCATCCTCTGGGTACCTCTACTGCATCCTGGTCAGCTAGGCAGTTCACAAACTATATGAGCAAATGAATGTCGTTAGTTGTAGCAGCCAGCTGGTAACTCCTGACCCGTGCCTTAATGTCCTGGAGCTGCTTAGACCACGTGTAGAGCCATCAACCTCCAGACTTCATGACTGGGCATTAGAGCCACACTGTGATATCCCTTGTGGAGGATGGAGTCAAGCCCAATATATAACTTCAGTGTGCATTCCGGAAGTAGGCTTGAGAGCTGGAGGGTGGAAGACATTAAGCAGAAGGTCAGATCAGTCTCTGGAGAACATTGGCCATGAAAATCACCCAGGTAGCTGAGGATGAAGCAAATGCCTCTCAGCGCTTCACACCCCACCCATTATGCTGATGAAAACTGTAAAAAACGATTCAGCACAAGGTTTCCTATTTTTCTTTTGGCTACAGGTAAGGAGGACACTGATAGCTAAGGCTGCAGAGGGGGCTGATACTTGGACAATACCTTACATTGGACTAGATTTCTGTTCCTAAATCCCTCGACACAGTCAAATCTCCTGTCTAAACACAGTTCTCCAGAGTTCTTTATAAAACCTTTCTTTCTCTTTCTTTCCCTCTCTCTCATACACAGATGACATTTGACTTTTGCCATCCTATTGGGCCAGGCACCCCTTCCTGTTTTCCCTCAGAGCACCCCATCTGCGGCTGCCACCCAAAACCAACTCTGGTCATTGCTCTCTGAAGCTTGTCTATAGGAATCGCAGTCCATTCAGTGCTGTGGCCCAGAGCCACAGAGTGCTTCCTCCCCAAGAGTGTCCAGGCCATTTACTCCCTAATATCTTGGGTAACTGCCGAGCTCAACAGCGAGCTTAGCTGGCCTGAATCACTCAGGGAAGACTCTGGTGCTTATGGCCCCATAATCACTTCCCAGATGAATCAGGAAGGAGGGGGAGGCTGATTACAGTGAAGAAGGGGACTCTTTAAACCATACACTCTGTAATAAGTATGTAGAAGGAAGGGGAAAAGTGACAGTGGGATTTTACCAGCTTCTGAGTAGAACATAACATAGTTCTCTTGTTTGCACAGGGAGGAGAGGCTGTCACTGGCTTAGTACAGAAGGGACTGTCCTTGAGCTCAAGGCCAGCTGAAGCAAGGGTGTGCAAAGGCAGCCCAGGCGTATTCCTGGTGGGAAGGCCACGCAGTCACCAGGCCCCACATGCACACAGAAACCAGGTGGCCTGGCGAGGGAGCTGTAGTGCCTGTAGGTGAAGGAACACACATCTCCACAGAGCTTTAGGGGCCGCAGCTAAAAAGAAAACTTCATGCAGCTCAGACAGCAACATATTCCATACGGCTAAAGCACAAAAAGAGCACACCACCCTTTAAAAAAAAATGATTTTTTGGCTCTAAACAGCATTCTGTAATTTCCCCCGCCCCCCTTTCCTCTTATACCACAGGCTGAGAAACTAATTCCATGGCTCCCAATGAGCCTATGAAACTATCCCCATAGGAAGGCACACACACACATACACACACATGAACAGGCATGAGCAAAGGAACTGATACGGAAGTGATAACGGTAATGGTAGGAAATTGAGAGAGGAGAAAATATGTCCACTGAGAGAGATTTTCTTTAAACAATAGCTATATTTTTTTGATAAATACTGTGCTACACATGCAAATAAATTCTTGCATCTAGTCCCCACAACAACCCAGTGAGTTCAGTATTATCCTTATTAAAAATGTGGTAACTGAGGCAGCAAAGCATAGAAGCCAACATATCAGCCTTGAACCAGCTCGTTTTGCTTTCAAAATCAGGTTCTCGCAGGCTTTGGAACGCTGGTTATTTTCTAAGTTCTCTGGGTCTCAATTATTGTCAAATAAAAGGAAGATGGACTCTACCTCATAAGGGTTGCTATGAGGATTCAATGAGATGTGGAAGACGCCAAAGGCAGAATGTTCACATTTTAGGATATTAGGTTTCCTCCTACTTCTATAAATAAGTGTTCAAAAACTACTTCAACTCAGTTTACCAAGAAATGCTACAGATGTTTTTTTAAGAACATGTTGATTATCTGTTTGACTTGAATGAGTTGGAAGGTTTATAAAACTGCACATGTGGGCTGGCTCCTGAACATGTTGGTGGAGAATTAATGATTCCAAAGCATTCGATGTACTTTGATTTGAGTACTCTTTAATTTACAAGATATCAAATTATCTCTTGATTAAAAAGATTTTACAGACCTGAAGGGGATAAGCTCATTGGTTTGATTCTGCTGCTACTTCCCCCCACCTACGACTTTGTGTGTGGGCAGGAGAAAGAGAAGGGGAGACTGCTCAACCCACTCTTGCCAGCCTGGACAGCTAGCTCTCAGCCACAGTGAACTTGATGTGTGCATTCTAGCAGGAAACGGGGCGATGGGTCCATTCTCCAGTCCTAGCTGGGGGTCCTGGAGAACAGGAGAAGGCCATTGAAAATGGATTTCTTCCCTCCTGTAACCAAGGCAGGCCAGTCTAGGAAGGAGATGGAAAAGCCATCAAAATAGGTTAACACCAGCCTAAAGAGGTGAACACTGAATCAGGGAGTAGGAACCACTTACTAAAGAGAGAGTCTGTGTGCATTCACCCTGTACAAGCATGGTATGGATAGAGGAAAAGGTGCACTCTGGGACTTAGCACACAACCCTCACTGCAGATTATTAAAGGTTGAGAGAACAGCAAGGTATCCTCTGACAAATGTATTGAAAGGAATGGCTTCTCAAAGTAAATTTACACTGTTTTCAAAATCCCTTTCTACACTGGTATTTCCTGCCAAATGTCAAGGCCAATGGCCTGATGCTTCCTTTTCAGAATTGGGCCCCTCAGCTCATATGAAACAAACTTAACAAAAGTCAAACCTGAGAGTCTGAGTTTTAGGCCAAGAAAACATCAAGAGACTCCCCCCATCCCCATCCTCCAAGGAAAGTGGGTGTATCTCCTCCTAGTCTGGAGGGGCCAGGAGAAGAGTGTCCCTCAGCTTGGGGCATCTGGTATAGGATGGGTCACTGCCTCTTGGGAGCATACTGTCCCCTATGGACGGTCCTAAGGGAACTTATGGATGGTCCCCAAGAAACCTATGGGTCGTCCATTCTCTACCCAGAATGTCTTCCCTCTGTCCCCTCTCCACTTCCCCAAATTCCAGCACTGGGGGAGAGCTCCAGGCCACAAATCCTGAAAGGGACACCCAGGTGGCTCCAGCCCATACATCCCTCTCTCTGGGCCCACCAGGCTGCATGCTAGCTACCCTGTTCTTGGCCCCGGCTGCCTGTGGCGGGGTCGGGGTGGGGGCTGGCCTGAATGGTAGTAATAATGGTGGATAACCAGGTGCCCCTTAGAGACCCATCTTCATTATTAATCCCAGGCCAGATGTGCGGAAGCTCGCTGATCTCAACAACGCCGCCTGACAACTTGGGGTGGCTGTGCCCTGGCCGGCATCCCTAGAATCGAGAATTCTCAGCTGGGATAGGGGTGCAGGTTGGAAACCTGGTTTAACAAATTCTTTGCTGGATACTGGGGAGCCCTTTCCTCCCGCCAAGTCTTTGGCAGGCGGCGGGCGAGGCTCTCAGGTCCCGTTCCGGGGCGCGTCTGCAGTCCCAGCGGGGAGAGCCCCCCGCAGCGGCCGTCCGCGCAGGTGCCGGACGCCCGGGCGGCTCCGCTCCCCTGCGCAGAGCCTGGAAGCGACCACCGCGCCCGGACGCTCGAGCCCCGCCGCGGCCGCACTGCGCTGCTAGTCTGAGGGTGGTGTCTGAAGTCGGGCGCTTCCTGCCTTTCCCTCCGCCTGGGTGCCAGGCTAGCGCGGCGGGGTTCCGAGATTCCCCGCTCGCCCCGCCCCGCCCGCCGCCCGCGCCCTGCACTGTGCGCGCGGCGTCCCCGCCCCCAGCCCCAAACCCCCACCCGCTGTGGCCGTAGGGGGGCACCCCCATCGGGGAGGGAGGGTGGTCCGCAGTGGCCCGGTCCCCGAGTGGCGGAGAGGTGACGGTAACCGCCTTCCCATTTCCGCCCGGCCGGCCGCGCGTCAGGGTGAGTGCAGCAGAGAGCGTTCGGTCCTGCCTCCGCCCGCCCGCGCCGGGGGCTGGCCTTGCCTCGCCGGCGCCTTTTTCCCCCGCAGCGCGGCGCCGCTTCGCCACTCGGGCACCGCAGGTAGGGCAGGAGGCTGGAGCGCCTGCTGCCCGCCGCCCGTAAGATGGTCCCCTCGGCTGGACAGCTCGCCTTGCTCGCGCTGGGTACGTACGCTGCCTGCTGCGCGCCCTGAGCCACCTGCCCTCGGCGACACCCCGCTTTCCGCTGGCCCCTCCATTTCTTTTTCCTGGGGGGTTTCTGCGCCCGCCTAGGAGAGTCGAGGGAGGTTCATGCTTTTCAAGGGTTGGAGGCCGGGGGTGGGGGGCAGTGGAAGTCACGAGGGCTTACTAGGGTTTTGGAGGAGCCCATTCCAAAGAGGGGGACCGTCGAGCGCCCAGGCTTTCCCCGGGGAGTGGCCGCCTGGGCCGTGCGTGAGAACGCCGGCCGGGGAAGGGGAAGCGGTGTGCAAACGGGCTTGAACTTTAATCCGCCGCGGCTCGGTGTTCGTACACTTGCCCACACCTACCTGCATACCTGGCTGTCTCCAACCAAGCCCGTCCTCACTGGTGGCGGTAAGCATAGACGCGGAGAAGGTGGCTGGCGTCAGACCCTATGCCTCTTCCCTGTCGTATCCCCTGCCTACCCCTGAGACCCAGTGACGGGCAGAAGGTCACAATCAGCAGAGGAGCCCTCAGTCTTCTAACTTCAGGAGCTCTTGAGCTTTGGGGTATGTTTTGGATTTTTGTGCGGATTAATTGTGCTTTTAATTAACTTCCCTGGGAGAAGTGGTTTAAGTGTCAGCCGAGGGCAGGAGTGAAACCCTAGACGGAGCGTTGCCAATTTCCTTTGAGTTTGTTCTTGGAAGGGAACGCGAGTTGGGGGAAGGGAGGGAAAGTTAAACTCGCCAAACCTGGGTGTCGTCTGTGGAGCCCGTGAGTTTTTCCGCGGTGAAGTTCACAGGACTGTATGTAAGGGGTAAGGGGCGCAGCGCAGTGCGCTGCCTGGCGGGCTCTCGCCCCTCTCCGTGCCGGGCCTCTCTGCTATTGAGATAGCTGGTTAACAGCCCAGGTGTCCAGGTTTATTGGTGCAGCTTCCGTAAAATGAATTGCTCAGTCGACATCCCCTGAGCTTAACCCTATAAAGCAAGTTGCTCCTACCTGGATAATTTATTGTAGCCTGAGAAAAGCTGTGGAGCCCTTCCCCTCAAAAAATGCCCAGAGCCGCAGCCTCACCCAGTTCCTGTACAGTTTCAGAGGGCTCACGGACCCGCCTGTAATTCTGCCCATGAAACGCTGGTTAAGAACCGCAGCAGAAGGGGAGGCATCGTTTTAGAGGGAAACGGAGCAGTGGTGGAACCCAGGCTCAGAGATGTAGCTTACCCTGAAACTCACCAACAGGTGGCATGATTATGGATGGCTTTTTCTCCCCGTTTACAAAACCTTTTTAATTTTTTGTATTGACGGTTCTGATTTTAGATGGTTTTTAAAGCAACAAAACATTACCGGTACATCAGAAGCCTCCTGTCTGCAGGTGCCTTTGTAGTGTTTTTTGTTTGTTTGCAAATTCTGGTAGTAATAATAGCTTATGCTATTTGAGCACTTACTCTGTGCCAGACACTGTTCTAAGTGCTTTACATGTATTCATTTAATTTTCCCACCAACCTGATGAAGAAGGTATTATCTTCCCTGTTTTACAGAGGAGGAAGGTGAAGTACCCAAAGCCCACAGTGAGTAAGTACTTGGGCCAGGATTGTTAGAGTGTGGGAGAATCAAGGGTTTGAAAGGTCACCTAACTGTGGTTGGTCACTAGAGTCCCATCTCCCAGTTTGGGGACTTTTCCTGAAGGTGAGATTATATGGAATACCCTAGAACTTGCTGTTAAATTGGGTTTTCTGTTGGACCCCTAGGATCTGAAGGTGGTCTTAGGTTATTCAGTGAAAATTAGAGGCAGGAAAAGATGGTGAACAAGTTTGAAGGCACCTTTGAAAGTTGCCCTGCCCTTGCCCATGAAGATTGCATGCATTCATCATGTTATTTTTCCTTTTTGCCTAGGAGTTCAACCTGATCTTTGTTTCTTAAGAAAAGAGTGTATAATCTTAAAAAGATTGATCAGTATGTAAAAGCTGGCTCATACAGTTCCAAAATATGAGCAGTTGGAAAGAAAAAAAAAAAAGGAAAAAGAAGGCAGGAATACTTTACACGAGTTTATTTATATTTCTTTTTTCTTAAGTCTTTAGTTCTGATCATTGACTACAACTTCTGCCTCCCACCTCACTTTCCGCTAGATTACTGAATAGCACTCATCAGTGCCACATGCATCTTTAATTTGCACATTTCCTCCAGAGCTGCTTTCCTCTCTAATTTCTCTTAAATTGGTTGAAGGCAGTTCCAGGCAAATCGGCAAATCTAGAAAGCCGAGATCTCTCCCCTCCTCCCCAATCTTCGTGGAGACAGTCTGAAAAGAAACTGGTTGTTTGGAGTCTCAGCTGATGCTCCTGATTACTTGGAACCTGAGCGATGATTGATGTTTTGGCTGGAAGAGTGTGGAGACTGTTGCTTAAATGGCAACATTGGAAATGTGATCCGGGTTCCTGTGGTGGCTGCCTCCATGTCAGATTTCCATCACTGACCAGGCACACCTCATAGGAGCTTGGCACCTTCAGTCCCACATCCTCCTCTGTGAGCAGGGAACAAGATGGTGTGATCCTGGGCAAGTTACTTAGTTTTTCTGTGTCTTGTTTTGCTCATCTGTGAAATTAACAGGCCTGTTGGATATATTTAACGAACATAGAATGGTGCCTGTCACGTAGTAAGAATTGAATTAATCTTAGTGCCATCATCACCATTGTTGTTATGACTTTGAACCCCATAGAATTCCAGATGTTAGAGCAGATTGTGTCCATTCTGTAGCTGGAAAGTTTGACTGTCTTATCTTCTAGCTCCCCACCTTTCCTAAGCCAGAAAATACCACCCAACCTAAAAATCCACTTAATGATTTAGTGAGGGTCATTTGGCAGATGCCAATTCAAGCAAGTTTGGGATTTTTTTTTTTTTGGACGTCATGAATTCTTTAATTTTTGATGCAAAACATTTGTATTTCCTCAGTGTTCGGTGGTCCGTTTATTGAAGTCAGCACTAAGTTCCAGTTTTCTTACCTGTAAAGTGGGAATAATAAAACTGCACCCACCTCACAGGCTGTTAGGAGAATCAAATGAGATGGTAAATATAGAAGCTATTTATAAACTATACTTATAAAGGACTGACTGCACACAAAATGAAATTGATTTTATAATACAGAAATGGATTTTATAATCCAGAAATAACCATTATGTTTATGGCAGTTCCCAGAAGTAGGACTGGTTGTAACCTAAAGAAGGGTCCTAGGACCCCAGGTGTCATTAAGGATGGGTAGAGATGAAGCAGGTCGGCTTCCCTGTGGATTTGGGACTGAGGGACCAGTAGAGGGCATGAAGTAAGACAGCCCTCTTCTCCATTACATGGAAATGATGTCTTTCAGAGTAGACAGTGGAGGTTTGCCCAGGACACATGTTTTCCTTATTGGGCAGCCATAATTAGGGAAAGTTCACTTAGAACATGGGCTGTAAAGGTGTATATGGAAGGCTTAGAGGCTAAGTTTCCCATATTTGCTTTTCCAAAATTTGGTTTCCTAGGATAAAGAGATCTTTCTGTAAATATTCAATGTCCCCTGCAAAGGGGACCTTTCTTACAGGAGTAAATGATGCTTCCTGTTACTATGGTAACATAGGAAAAATAGCTGACTTTTCCATTAGACCTATCTCTAAGGGCCTTTTGAAAGTGTGTTTGAACAAAGTCCTACTCTGTGGGCTGCCCGCTGAAAGGGATTGGGCATTGGGAAGTGGAGGTTGGGTCAGCCAAAATGGGATTAGCGTGGCACACTGAATTGGGTATCTTGTGCCTGGCTTCACACGTAAAACCTCTGTAGGACCTTCCGCAGCGTGCCTCAAATCACAGCCACCTGGAGGGCTTGGTAAACCAGTTGCCTGGTAGGAGGTAGGAGTTTGCATGTCTGACAACTGTCCAGGTGTAGCTTAAGCTGCTGGTGGGGTAGGAGAGGAGAGGGGCCCTTGGAGAACCACTGCTCTTCAGCCGGTTCCTGTTAGGGAAGCTTCTGGCTTACCCAGTTGCGTTTTATCTAAAGTACGTGCTGATGTTTCTGAATGCTGCTGTGGATTTACGAGCCATTATTAAAGGTGCTTCTGTGGCCTGTCTTGCTGACCAGAGCAGAGTTAGAACTCTTGCTGAGATCTCTTAATTGTCATAAGTGTCCTTGACCTTTACCTCTGGAAAATGTGACCATCTTCTCTCATTAGACTTAAGCTGACCAATGCTAAGCATCTCCCGCTTTCTTTTTTGGGGGGTTGCCAAAAATTGACCGTTGTTTGGCTGTCATTTCAACTATTTTTAATCACCTCATTTTAAAGTACAAATTTAATTTTATGCTGAAGGCTAATATATTTAAGATTGCATCTAGATGGAGAATTCGAGCACTTTTACAGTGACTTCTGGTTTTGTTTTGCCTTTTTTTTTTCCCCTTGTGAAATGTCAAGTATAAAAAATCTTTCATAGAATCAGGAAAGCCTAAAATCTAGGCTACCAGAACCATCTCTTTGGAGCTCTTCAAGTACAAGGTACATTCTCTTTAGACCAACTCCAAAAATCTGGGTAGTCTTTTGAAACATTATGAATTGGTTGTACTGGGGTGCCTGGGTGGCTTAGTCAATTAAGTGTCTGATTCTTGGTTTCAGCTCAGGTCATGATCTCATGGTTTGTGAGTTCGAGCCCCACATTGGTGCTGTCAGCCCGGAGCCTGCTTAGGATTCTGTTTCTCTCTCTCTCTCTCTCTCTCTCTCTCTCTCTCTCTCTCTCTCTCACACACACACACACACACACACACACACAATAAATAAATAAACTGAAAAAAATGAATTGGTTGTATTGAATATGACGTAAATAGTTGTTACCTGGGCTTGGAAAAAGAAGTTTGTTGAAATGGAATTTTATATTTGCTAGTGCCTTTTTCCCCCCTCAAGTCATAGGAAACACAATTTCACATGGAGTCTCTCCCCTAGTCAAGTGAATTCTATGCTCAGCACTTTTGCTTTTAATTTTTTGTTGTCTGCTTCCTTACCTTGAAAAGCATTCAGTTTCCCCCACTCTAGTGTTTGCATTTCTCAAGTACTTGTAGAGAAATGGTTAGGACTTCCTCAAGAAGGGATGTATGCGTAACTCCTTTGTGTAACGAGCTTGTATAACTTACAGAACACCAGCCAGCTATTGTCTTACGTTTTTTGGTTTTATCTTTGAATGTGTTAACTTTTCTGTCTGGGAACCTCAGCAGCAGCACTCTGCTCCCTCCATGTCCTGCCTTGGATTAACATTGGTTGGTGCTTGTCCTCTCTAGCAGTTGGGGATTCTTTAGAGGCAGAGATCCTGGGTCTTCATCTCTGCCCTTGGCCCATCTAGAGTACAAGTGGAACCTCAGAGGAGACCACTACGCACTTGAGGACCCTCTGGGGTAGTGTAGACTCTGTTGGCAAACACTTGGCCACATAGTTAACATTTATCCTAAACTATCAAGGGTGGTTGCATATAAATTCTACCAATGCTGATACAGTTAGTCTTCAGAATAATTGTTTTATTGTTATTTTTCAAAAATAGATTAGGATTTAATGTTTTTAATGATTGCAGAAAAACATTTTTCCCCTCTTCTAGACCATTTGCAAATTCTGGAAAGCATAAGAGAAAAAAGTGTTTCAGTGACCTGTGGTTCTAACACCCAAAGATAACCATGATTAACATTTTGTTATACAGCCTATGGATGAATATATAGGTAGATATGCTTTGAAAGCATTTCTGAATTTTGATGGATTCACACTGTTTAACTTACTTGTTTTTGCAATTTAACAACCTTCATAATAAACACTTTTTAAGTCATTCATTTTTTAAGTCATTAAACATTCACCCACTACATCATTCCTAGTGGCTGGGAAATAACCTCTTGACTAGATTTAATATAATTTAACCAATTCTGAAACACTTTTGTCCATATACATTTTTCCCATTTCTCACTGTGAAGAATCTGCACACTATTGGGAATATAAGTTGATACAACTGTTTTGGAAGGTAGTGTGGCAATAGCTATCAATTTTAGGCGGGCATAACTTGGGTTATCAGTTCCACTTTTTGATATATATCCTATTAAATAGTTGCCTAAATATGCAAATAAAAATGTGAAGGATGGTGATTATTGATTAGTTTATAACAAGTTGCCAGTACCCACTGTTATAACTATTTAAGGAGATTCCTTAAACAAGTTATCTTTATATAACAGTACAATTATTTGCTATGTAGCTATTTGAAAGAATAAAGGTTTCATGATCTATTAAATTTAGAAAGCCATAGAACTGTATATATAGGACAGTGCCTTGGTTTCAACTGGTTAATTTTTTTATAACAAGCTTATATTAATTAAAATGCCTGAAATCAAGGAAGATAAATGATACAACAGACATTTGTGTACATAAATGTTTGGCACATCTTTAGAAAAATTCCTAGCAATTGGTCTTTTCTCCCACCAGCAGTGTATGAACACCATTTTCTTGAATCTTCCATAACTCTAGAAGTTAGTTTTAACATTTGCCAAGTTGATTGGAGACCTCAGTCCAGTCTTCATATTTAATATTTGCTGAGATGACTAAATTATTTTTGTTGGCCATGTCATCTTATTTGCAACTTAATCTTTTCAATTTTTTTTCATATTGATTGAGCATCCTTAGAGCTTTATAATAACAATTTATATAAAAAGAATATTAATATTTTGCAGGTGTTTCCCCCATTTATTGTATATCTTTTTTGGTTATGGTATTTTTGACATACCAAAGGTTTTTATGTAGCAGAAACCAAAAAAATATATCTTTCCCCTTTAAGCTCTCTACCATCACTTACACAGTTAGGAGAACCTTCCTAAGACAAGGAAAATCTTGCCTAAGATAAGGCAAATATTTACTTTTTTTTTTTCTCCTAAGTCTCATATATTATGTTCAACTATTCTATCTAGAATCTATTCTTGTATATGGTATGAAGTACAACTCACATTTCATATTTTTTTAATAGTCAACCAGTTAATGGTCTCAATTGCTATTTGTGGAATAATCTATCCTGTCTACTATGGTTTTCATATTCCATTTTTATCCCATGCTAAATTCCTATAAGTACTTGAATCTGTATTTAATTTGGTTCTATTATTTTGTATTTTTGCACTTACTGTGAATTTGTTCATTCATGTATTCTGCAAATGTTTATTGAGCCCCTATTCTGTGCCAAGACAGCTTCTAGATGCTAGGGAATCAGCCAAAAATAAGACCTAGAGCTTGTGTTTTAGCGAGTTAGACATTTCCTCCTGCTCTCTATTATAACCGGTTGTTGCTATTATTTAAAAATATATATTTCTGGGGCACCTGGGTGGCTCAGTCGGTTGGGCGTCCGACTTCAGATCACTTCATGATCTCACGGTTTGTGAGTTTGAGCCCCACGTCGGGCTCTGTGCTGACAGCTCAGAGCCTGGAGCCTGCTTCAGATTCTGTGTCTCCCTCTCTCTCTGCCCCTCCCCTGCTCATGCTCTGTCTCTCTCTGTCTCAAAAATAAATAAAAACATCAAAAAAAATAAAAATAAAAACATATATTTCTTTTGTAATGGGTTTTGTTAATTCTAATAGTCCTTCAGTTTATTCTCTTTGGTTTGCTGGTACATGATCATGTAATCTTGAATAGCGATAGCTTTTCCTCCTTCCATTCCATATTTTTAGCCCTTACTACTTTTTCTTATAGCTGGCTAGGATTTGAAGAACATTTTTTTTTTTAAATATTTATTTATTTTTGAGAGGAGAGAGAATGAGTGGGGAAGGGGCAAAGAGAAAGGGAGACATAGAATCGGAAGCAGGCTTCAGGCTCTGAGCTGTCAGCCCAGGGTCCCATGCGGGGCTCGAACTCCAGAACTGTGAGATCATGACCTGAGCCGAAGTGGGACGCTTAACTGACTGAGCCAGTCAGGCACCCCAAAGAACATTTTTTAAAAGGCAATAGATATCCTTTCATTTTTCTTGACTTACTGATAATATTTGTAGCATAAACAGTTAAGGATGACTTTTGTGATTATATGTGAGGACATATTATATATACATACGTGTGAAAATGTATATATAGTAAAACCGTGGTTTGTGAGCATAATTTGTCCCAGAAACATGCTTGTAATCCAAAGCACTTGTATATCAAAGCGAATTTCAAGAACCATTTGGATCAGTTGTGATCACGTGACATTTACCGTCACGTATTACTCACATTGCAAGACGTCACTCATTTATCAAGTTAAAATATATTGGAAGTGTTTGCTCATCTTGCAGAACACTTGCAGAACAAGTTACTCGCAATCCAAGGTTTTACTGTATGTGTATATATACAAATAAACTTTATCATGTTAATAAAATGCACTTTATAACCTAAAAGATTTGGCATTTAGCTTTGTTTTTTAAAGCAGAGGAGATAATACGAGTTGTGGGTCTTGCTTCTTTCAAATGCTTTGAGGACTTTTATTGACCTGATTATGTTAAAGCCATCCTTCACTTCCCCGGAATGAACCCTCCTTGGCTCTGTGGGATTATTCTCTGTACATACTGCTGGATTTGATCCATTCTGAAGTTTGGTGGCCTTGTTTTCTTTTTTAGTGTTCTGTTTTGTGTTTTGTTTTTTGTTTTTTATTTAAGAGAGTGTGAGCGAGGGAGAGGGGCAGAGAGGGAGAGAGAAAGAATCTTAAGCAGGCTCCACGCTCAGCAATGAACCCAACACGGGTTCTGTCTTATGATTGTGACCTGAGATCATGACCTGAGCTGAAATCAAGACGCTCAACCAACTGAGCCACCCAGGTGCCCCTCCTTTTTAGGTTTTGATATCAGCATTATGTCAGCTTTATAACATACATTTTAAAACATTCCGTCTGTTATATACTCTTAAGTAGTTGAGATATGGAAGCAAATGGCTCTGTGAAGGCTTGAAAGAAATTGCTAGTGGTCAGTTTAAGTTTTCCACCTCTTGAGTCATTTTTGGTCATTATTTCCCTCACCATCTATTCAATTCAGATTTCTAAATTTTTAGCATAAATTTGTAAACAATCTCATTTTAACTTAGTTTTCTTTTGCATCTGTGGTCCCAGCTAATGTGACTTTACCAAATATGAAAATAAGTAAGTACCTAGGCCCCCAAAACAAAATACATTTTTAAGTTTGTTTTTCTTGATAATAACTTTGGGGGGAGGGGAACCCAAAACCTTCTTCTTTTTTTTTTTTTTTTAATTTTTTTTTATTTTTGAGACAGAGACAGAGCATGAGCGGGGGGCGGGGGGGGGGGGGCAGAGAGAGAGAGAGAGAGACACAGGATCTGAAACAGGCTCCAGGCTCTGAGCTGTCAGTACAGAGCCCGATGTGGGGCTCGAACTCACAAACCATGAGATCGTGACCTGAGCCAAAGTCGGACGCTTAACTGACTGAGCCACCCAGGCGCCCCTTCTTTTTAATCTTAAACCAAATTCAAGCGAAGACTTCATTTTAATAGTGTTCCTAGGAGCCCAGGGAAATAACCAGTTTATTTGCATAACTGCATGTGCCAAAGTTGTTATAGTAATGCCATTTCTGATTTGGATGATGTGTGGCATTGTAATTTCTAGCAAAGGCTACTAACTAGCTTCCTGTTGGCTCAAGCTTTAAAAAGTTTAAAAACCTCCAAATACACTACTGTGTCCATGAGATGCCACTAGAGTGTTTGAAGCAAGACAGCCAGTACTGGTGTGGGAGATTTTTGCCGTTTGCTCATTTGCTTTTTGGTTCTTTTTTGTTTTTACGATCAGAACTTCTCAGTAAAAAAAATATTGGATTCTTACAAAGAGACCATATCTTCAGCTTGAGTTCTTTAGGGCCTTTGATCTGAGTTTGAATGAGGTCAGTAAACAATTCTCCTGGGCACTTAAAGGACAGATGCACCTTTACTGCTGTTTCGTCATCTCTTGCCAGGTCAGAGGCATTCTCTGGGTAATTACTTCCAAGAGGTGCAGGAGATTAACTGGCTAAATGGTACACGTAATGCGGTGACACAAAAGTGGCTGAAGCAGATAAATGAGAGGTTTGCAATTACACACTCTGCTCCCCTCCCTCTGCTGGGCCTTGGGAACCAATACAGCGAACACAAACATAAGATACTTTTCTTGGTTGAAAGAGAAAGCGTAAGACCTATAACTTTGACCATGGCAGTGGCTCTGAGGAGCTGGCATGTGAACTATGGAGGGACATAACCTGTTCATCTTCTATGTCACTGAGCTCAGTTGGAAACTCTGGGCTTGAACACTTCTCACCTTGGGACAGTTTCTGGGTTATTATTTTTGCTTTGGAGGAGCGTATCATCAGGCCTGTTTGCATGCTGTACACATTCCCTGCCAGCAAATTTAAACAATGACAGATGTTTTTTGCACATAGCAGACCTTGGGTGTTATAATTAGGGTTTCAGGGGATGAATCATAGGCCCCTGAACTGGAATGAAAGCAAGCTTGGAGCCTGAGCATTATTTAGAGAGGTGAGGTAAACTCATAGATCACACAGATGGGGAATCTTTCTGGATCTGGACTGTCTCTAAATCTCATCGGCCCCTCCCTTGCCACACAAAGAAAACCCCAAAACGGGCGCCTGGGTGGCTCAGTCGGTTGAGCGTCCAGCTTCGGCTCAGGTCATGTTCTCAGGGCTCCTGGGTTCAAGCCTCACATGGAGCTTTGTGCTGACAGCAGGGAGCCTCCTTCGGATTCTCTGACTCCCCCTCTCTCTGCACCTCGCCTGCACTCGCTTGCTCTCTCACCCTCTCAAAAAAACAGTAAAAAGAAAACCCCAAAACAAACAGGCTTCTTAGTGTCCACAGAGCACATCCACCCTCTGGTCACCACCTCCCCACGTGGGTCATTCGGGGTACACACCTTCTCTGCTGGCCTCGGTTAAATCCCCCTCACTCTTTTTCCGAAATGAAGTTCAAATCAGAATCTATAAACGGAAGAATCAAAAAAGCACCCCCCAAATTTGACATCATTTTACTAGGTTTAACTGGCAAGTATCCTACCAGATCTCTTTCTCTGTATGGATACAGATATTTGTAAACTCACTTCTTCCTTCAAACAAAAAAAAAGCATTTGGTATTTTTAAATCTGCTTTTCACTTACAGTATGTAGGGAAGATATTTCTGTAGCAAAAATGCAAAAAAAAAAAATCTATCAACCTATCCTTTTTATGATGTCTGTAACACATTCCATTGTACGACTCTATCATTGTTTATCCATCCTTTATGGGTAGAGATACAGGTTGTCTCAAACTCAGATATTCAAACCTGAAATGAAAATTCTTGCAGCTAAATCATTACTAGTATCTTCTAATTATCTTCTATGACCAAATCCCCAGAAATGCACTACTAGGTCAAAAGGTACACACTTTTTCACCTCTTAATATGTTTTGACAATCTGCCCTCCAGAAAAGCTGTACAGATTTATATGTCTACCACCTACGTGTGAATGCCTATCTGTTGGCAAACTTGCCTATGATTAGTATTTTAATTTTCTAGATTCTGTTAATTGTGTTAGAAAAAGGGTGTCTCATTGTTTTAATTTGTATTTCTTTGGTTAAAACCAAAGTTTGATAACATTGCTTCTTTTCATGTTTGAGTGTTTGAATTTTCTTGTGAATTAGACCATGTTTCAGGTAGATTATTTTCTTATTGATTTGTAAGCAGTTTTTTAAAAGATCTATTGAAAATATTTCCTTCATTGTCCTGGGTACATTTATATGTGTTGTGTTTGGGTTTACAGAAGTATCATTTTGTTTTTGTTTTTAACTTTTAAGGACTTAAAATCTGTTCATTTTTCCTTTAGGATTTCTACTTGGGATAGGAAGGAATTTGCTGTGACTCTTTGTCTTATTTCCCCTTCTACTTTAAAAATTTTTATTAACGTTTATTTGTCATTGAGAGACAGACAGAGCATGAGCAGGGGAGGGGCAGAGAGAGGAGGAGACACAGATTCCGAAGCAGGCTCCAGGCTCCCAGCTGTCAGCGGGGCTCGAACTCACAAACCGCAAGATCATGACCTGAGCCGAAGTCGGCCCGCTCAACCGACTGAGCCACCCAGGCACCCCTCCCCTCCTACTTTTATGTTGTTACTTTTTGGATTCAAATTTCAATTCTTGGGGCACGTGGGTGGATCAGTTGGTTGAGTGTCAGACTCTTGATTTTGGCTCAGGTCATGATCCCGGGGTCGTGAGATCAAGCCCTATGTCAGGCTCAGCGATGAGCATGGAACCGGCTTGAGATTGTCTCTCTCTCTCTCTCTCCCTCTGTCCCTCTCCCCTTCTCGCTCTCTCTCTCTCACTCTTGCTCTCAAATAACAAATAAATCAATTTCAATTCTTTGGGAATATATTTCGGTGTAACATGTGGGATAGGAATCTAACTTGCCTTTTTGCCAAATACTGATCCAGTTACTCTGTGCCATTCATTGAATAATTTATTCTCTAATCACTGATTCCAAATCCTACTTTTGTCACTTGAGACAGTTTAGGAGTATTTGAGTCTATTTGTGGAGTTTTCATTCTGTTCCATTAATTTGAGGCTCATCCTATAGTGAAACATTGTTTTGAGTTGGGAATGCGTCATTTGCCCCAGGAGGTGGGGGCAGAAAATATTGAAAACTGGGAAAGTAGGCAGTGTAGTACAGTAGATATCCCTTCACATTCATGGCTCCCTTTCATGACAAGACTTCTACTTCTGTCCCACCTAGAGCCTGTTGGAGGAAGAAACACTTGTGGTGGTGGAGAGAAGGATTACTTACCATGTTTGAATGCCTGGGGAGAAAGGATGACTGACCTCATTCCTTAGCTTGGCTGAAGACTGATGGGCACTCGGTCTCACTGTTCTGAAAGGCATGGTGAAACTGCTTGTATGTTCTTATTGTTTCTGGAACTTTGTGCTTTGCAGGAACTGGGGGCATGAGGCAGGCCTGCAGTCCTCCATGTGATGTTCTGGTTAACGGAGACTGTGTATTTTCACATCCCCTTTTCAGAGGGGAGTACTGTGGAGTAAGTACGCCATGGCATTCTCAGAGCCACAGACCGAATCTGGTGTGCCTCCCAGGAATAGAGAATAATTAAAGAATCAAAGAAGAATTTAGCAGAAAAAAATCATCTATTGTCTTCTATATTAAAACAAACTCAGGGGCACCGGGGTTGCTCAGTCAGTTAAGCATCCGATATTGGCGCAAGTCATGATCTCGCGGTTTGTGGGTTCTGGCCCCGCATTGGGCTCTGTGCTGATAGCTCAGAGCCTGGAGCCTGCTTCGGATTCTGTGTCTTCCTCTCTCTCTCTCTGCCCCTCCTCCGCCAAAATAAATAAACATTAAAAAAATAAAATAAACCCTCAGCTGTATTAGTTAATAGAATGCAAGATTGAAATACCAAAATTAATTTTTAGGATATAGGACTTCAGATAAATTTCTATTCTTTTTTTCCCTTTGGAATGTTTCAGGGTGTGCCTCCAGACTCTTGAGGAATAGGTATGAGTTCCTTCTCTTTGCCATTTAGGGGGGTTTAGTGGCAAAGTTTGAGGAGTACTGTCTCACGTGGATGACTGATTTTCAGATATTTAAAGTAGTAAAAACAGTAACTAAACCTATTATTCTAGCTTCGTTATTCTTCTGCTTGTTTTAGATTTAATTTGCTTTTCTAAGTTTTCCCAAGATGAAAACTTAGACTACTGATTTTAGATTTTTCTTCTTTTCTAATATATTCATTCAGTAATGTAAATTTCCCTCTAAGCACTGCTTTTGCTGCATCCCACAAATTTTGATGAGTTGTGTTTTCATTTTTATTTAGTTCAAAATATTTTTTTAACTCCTCTTGAGATCTCTTCCTTGACCCAGGTGTTTTTTAGATGTATTTTGTTTAATGTCCAGTATTTGGGGGGTTTTCCGGTTATATTCCTCTTACTGACTTCAGGTGTAACTCCATTCCGGTCTAAGAGCAGACCCTGTATGATTTCTAGTATTTTAAATGTGTTAAAGTGTATTTTATAGTCCAGAATATGGTGTATCTTGGTGAAGTTCACATGAGGTTCTGAAGACCGTGTATTCTGTTGTTGAATGTAGTAGTCTGCGAATGTCCTATCCAGTTGGTTGATGGCGTGTCCTTACTGATTTTCTGCCTGATGAATCCATCCATTTCTGATAGGGGGTTATTGAAGTCTCTGAATATAATAGCGGATTCATCCATTTCTCCTTGTAGTTCCATTAATTTTTTCCTTCGGTATTCTGACATTCTGTTAGGCACATACACATTAAGATTAAGCCACTTCATTCTTCAATGATTTAGAAGCTGTTTCAGCATTTCTCAGTGACTTCAGTGCCTGAAGGTCATCACTAGTAAACTCTTTAGCCCCACATGGTACCCGTAGTTGATGCAAAACTTCCCATGTTATCTGTAAATGAGAAGTCAAGTCTTCTGACTTGAATAGCAGAACTCTGCTCTGTTTTAACTTATGGAGAGAAAAAAATATAAAAGTTATTACTCCCAAGTTTCTGACGAGTGCTCTATTAGGGTCAAAGAGAGTGGGATCTTCTTTGATAGAGATCATTTCAAGTACATTCTTATTTTGAATCCTATCCTCTGTAGGTTGTAGAAGATCTCCAAATGGACTGGGTATGCCCCGGTGAACCACTTGAAAGTTAGAGATTTACATTTAGGAAAACAACACCAACTCACTATGTAGTGTGAGCTTATTGTCTTGTGAAGTGCCTCTTTTCCCTACTGTGGAAGAGAGGGAAAAATAAAACAGACCTTTAAACTAAATGGGATTTTTTGGATTTTCAGATAAAAGGCAGGCCATTTTTCTTTTAACAGTAATAACAGAGGCATTTGGAGTATCTCTGCTATCATCCCATTTGGAATATATCCAAGGGGTCCAACAGTAGTTGTGATCTTTGTGAACCAAGCCTAGTGTAACTTTTGGTTCTTAATTCCCCCAAACTAGCTACTTTATTCATTTAATGCTGTGCTATAGAGCCAAAGGGATGAATAACCAAAATGAGATCTATCAGCTTGTAATGAGGGGTGCTATTTATTCACTTTAGGTCATTTGTTTTCTACATGGAATTGTTCACTGCAGCAAACATTTAATGTGTATCAGATCATCTGCTGGGTTTGGTGATATTAATGCAAAGAGGGTCATGCCCTAGCCTTTGCCCTCAAGCCCTGAATTCTTGGTAGATTGTGGCAGAAGCAGACATAGTTTTTTACAATATGACGTGAGGTACACAGCGAGCACCTTGCACCCAAGAGGAAGGTTAGGGGTATGACAGGACAAGGCACAATCTGAACAGATAATGGCCATCACTTACAACAACACCTGCTAAGTGGTAATTTCTTTAGAGTCTTATCTGTTGCACAAACTCCTTTAACCCATCTAGCAACCCTTGGGCTATATGGTGATTATCCCCATTGTACAGATGAGGAAGCCGAAGCATTTACTTGCCCAGTATCCCACAGCAAGCAAGTGGCAGAACAAGAATTTGAACCTGGGACCCTTGACTGCTGGCCTAGTAATCCTGCTGCTCTGTGTCCATCACAGAAGGCTGTGGATGCTGAGATGCCTAGACCTGTTCATGTATGAAAATGCCATTTTGTAGCAGACATTAAGCTAAATGTAATCAGATTTAAACAGCTGCTCTCTTAAGTTTTTTCTGTCATAGTGACAGTAAGTGTCATGCAAGTAATTGCCATGCTGGCTCACAAGAAATATTGCCACTTCCCAATGCTGTGAAATATAAACAAATGTGGTCTGGTCCTTTCTTCTCTCCTTCAGGTCAAGAGTTAGCTGTTCGGAAGACAGTCACATGAGGCATGCCACTTAACATGTTGTGTTGTGACCAGGGAACCTCTAAAATGAATTCATTAATGGAGGCTGCTATGCATTTCTACCATACAGTTCAGAAAAATTTTTTGCTATTTTATTTTTGAGAGAGAGAGAATGCATGCATGGAGAGGGAGGGGCAGAGACAGAGGGGGACAGAGGATCTGAAGAGAGCTCTGTACTGACCGCAGCGAGCCTGATGCAGGGCTCAAACTCACTAACTGAAAGATCAGGACTTGAGCTGAAATCGGACTCTCAACCAACTGAACCACCCAGACACCACCCCTCCACCGTACATTTCTTAAAAGGTTTTTGTTATAAAGGGTGATTTCTTCGATTTATGCAGGCAGGCTGTCCTCCAATGCGTGATGTCCCTGAAAGTCACAGTGTGTGTGCGCTCTAGCCTGTAAGACCTCTGCTGGAGTTCGGCTTCACCTCCTCACCCTACCTCCGTGTCTCTCCAGTTGACATTTCCCCCAAATAATAGTGGGAGATGGCAAAGTCTTTACTTCTTTTACATTAACACCTTTAGTTCTTCACAGCCCAGCTAAAGATAGAATCTGTGTTAGCACATTTGCTAATAGCTGGCTTACGTTCAGACTGTTCACCCTTAACTTTAGCTGTGACGTGTACCCACAAAAGAACACAGGCACTTATATTGACTTGATAGGACAGTAGATCAGGAAGGAAAGAACACTTAGTATTTCACTTGTATCTGGGAACTTCCTTTATTTGGCCGGCAGCACTTTTTGATGGCCTTTGCACCTCCGAGTAGATAATTTAATATCTGGATCCTCGGGTGATGGAGCAGTGCTGTAGTGTGGACATTTTGCAAATGTGTATTAAAAGTGCGGGTTTCCCCTTTAGGTAAAGAGGTAAGACCCTTTGTCAAGTCGTCTGCAGGTACCCCCTCCCTGTGTGCATTAGGCCACTTCACTTTTACAAAAGACCTACATTAGTACCTCTTTTCACGAACCAAAAAGAAATCAAAAGAGAAATTGTAAAAGTTAAAATAGCTTCTGGCATTTGTTTTGAGCTTTTATAGAGGCAGCATGTGCCCCAAGCAGCAAGAACGGCCATGCCAAGCTTGTTCCCCAAACTATGCTCAGCATCTAGCCGCCATATTTTTGCACTGTGTCTGTGAGCATCTGTGTTTTATCTCTATTTATTTTGTGCATCTGTTAGCAAGATGTGTCCTATAGTATCAGAAAAGCCCATGAGGTTATTTTTGGGGTCTAGGAATGCTCAAAAATGTTTCCATATAAATTAGCGGTGATTGCTTCTTCACTTCACGCCACTGTGGCTTACAGAAGATTTCATGAGAATACCCTTCTTTCAGATAGCGGCAGAAACCTGTGTGTATTGCTAACACAAAACAGCCAGCGGGATGGACTACTTCTGCAATGACACACCTCTTTCTGGAAAAAAAAAATGTGGCTTTAAAAATCACTGTCTAGGGGCAAGTGGGTGGCTCAGTTGGTTGAGCATTCGACTTCGGCTCAGGTCATGATCTCATGGTTCATGGGTTCGAGCCCCGTGTCGGGCTCTGTGCTGACAGCTCAGAGCCTGGAGCCTGCTTCAGATTCTGTGTCTCCCTCTCTCACTGCACCACTGCTTGTACTCTGTCTCTCAAAAATGAATAAATGTTAAAAAAAAAATTAAAAATTTTTTTAAATCACTGTCTTATTTAAAGGACTTTTCTAGAACATTCTCTCCTTTGCTTGTAAGTCCGAATCATTCATATCTCTAGTTTGCTTGGATTGCCTCCACTGTAGTACCTTCCCAACCCCTCTAGAAAAGTTGACCAGTTGGTAATTCTGTAAAAGCCCATCCTGCTGGCCCATGGGGGAGGAAAAGTTGATGTTTTAGGCAGCCAGGAAACTAAACTATCTCCTGAGATTTAAACACCCAGATAGCACCTCCTCATAAAAATTCCGTTGTTCTCCGAGCAGAAGGCCTGCTTGTATTTTCCATGGGGCTTTTCCTCACTGCCCTGTAGGCTCCCTTGATCTATATTTGCGTCACCTCATCTCCAGCAACCCACTATCTAACATTTCTTCCTCCGATTGATGCTCTTCAGTTGTGACATTCATCAGGAGAAAAAGAAAGAAAGGTTTAACCTTTTGGAACAGAGCAGTCCCTTTGGGTCCAAATGCCCTCATCCTTTCAACTTGCACCTCAGACCCCGATGAACCCAAATTGCACGGAGCTAGTGAGTGGTAACAAGGACAAGATGTTGGTGGAATAACCCCACTGTTTTCCAGCAGTAAAGAAAATAAATGCGCTTAATCATTCGTAGATGTGCTTCACCTACTAATCAGGGCACAACCCTCTCCAGCTGTTTTCTCTTCCCCTGTGGGAGGCGCCGCCTGCAGTGGGGAGAGGGCTCTGCTCCAGTGGGTGACTGTTCCCGGGCCAAGGATGGAGCCGCTCTGTCTGAGAGCGCCAGCTCTTGCAAGCCCGCCCTGCGGACAGTTGATCTGAGCTCTCAGCCTTGAGAAGTGAACCAGGGAGGTTGCAGGGGCGGGGGGATTATCCTAGAAAATAGGATATGATATGTGTCTTCCCTTGAATATGCCTCATTAAATGAGACAGGTACCTGTGGCCCTTGCAAATGGAGAAGAAGGTTGGACTGCAAGGTAGAAGCCCTTCCTCCACCTGTGGTCTTCATCCTGAGGGCACCACGGCCCCCAGGCTGGTCCTGGCTCAGCCAAGAATGCCCTCTGGGGGCCGTGATGTCATCTGACTCCACTGCTGGCCGTGCAGAAGTGGGCGAATGGCCTCACTGTTTGGTCTTAAAGATAAAGTCATTAACTTTGTATAAAAGCATGTTTAGGCGCCCAATGAGGTCATTAGAAAGCATTGAAGAAGTCTGGATTGTTCTAAACCACTACCCATGCACTGTTCTTGGTTTTCCCCCACTTTAGCTTCTTCAGAAAGGGCCTTGTTGTTTTACCTGGGCTGTTTATCACTTGATAAGCTATTTTAGACGCTCCAAAGGCAGAAATTTTCTGAAAATCTAGAACTTTGTTTATAGAAAAACTTTCACTTTGAGGATGGAGATAAATTGGTATGAATAGCTATTGGTATTTTTAGGTACTGCCTCCCTTATACTGGGGGGAAAGAATCCACTTTAATTTTGTCATACCAGGGAGTGTCTGCAGGTGACCTCTTGCTCCGTTGACAGTAATCGTGTGTGTGATGTGCGTCTCATCTAGAGGTTTCTGTTCCTACTTCTTGGCATTTTCTTTCACCTTCGCTCTTGCCCTTATTCTCAACTTCTGCAGTGCCTTGCATAATACCTAACATTTAATGGTTGACTGATACACTTTTATTGATGACGAATAATTTACTTCGAGTCTCTTTCCTCTTCTCTCTCCTCTTCCTTTCCCTTCTTATCCTTACTCCCAAAATAGCATCGACATAGCAGCAGATAGGAACACTGACTTCTACCTTCCTTGGGGGGAAGGACTCCTTTCCCAAGGCTATGTGGCCTGTCCTAGCATTCTAGCCCCACACGCATCTCACCATCATGACACCCGCATTAGTGGGGGTGACCATCTCTGTTTCTCTCCCACAGCCACTGTAGGGGAGTATGAAGGACAATTGAAAGCTGGGCTATGCTCGTACAGGGCATAAAAGGTTGCTACAGAGGCAGGACGTTTACAGCAGAAAAACCCAGAGCAGAGAATAGTCTCCTGGTCTGTACATTTGCAGCTTGTGTGTCCTCTGGTCACAAGTGAGTGCAAAGCCTGTTTGCTTTGCTCCTTGTGGGCCCTTCTGTCTTGATCCTGGGATGCTTTAGTCCAGCCTGCAGGTCGTAGTGGAAAGGATATGTGGTAAGTAGGGTTAGATACCGTGTAAGCTTCCAGAAAGCCTTGCACACAGCTACCATCACCCAGAGACTGACTTATCCTGGATGTTGTATGTGTGTCACACAGATGAGCCTGTGATTAACTTGGACAGAGATTCCTTGGACATGCCTGGGGATGACCAGGGGAGGAAACTTCATTCCAGTTTGTAGCATTCTGGAGGATCCGAGGGATCCTGAGAAGACTCTGGAAGGGAACTGTCAGTAAAAGCTCTTTAGAGAAGTTTGAGAACATCAGGACCAAGATAAACTGACTTGTGTGGCTTTGACTCTTGTGGGTATTGAGCCTCTAGGCCTGTGTTCTTGTTTGTTCAGTCATTTTTTTTGCTTTTTAATTTTTTGAGGGAGATGAGGTCCTCCATCTGAGGGGGTCAGGAAAGATATTTGAAGACGTTGGTGTTTGAACTGGGCCTTGAAGGTTGACCATGACCTAGGAAGGTGAAGAGAAAGCAGAGGAATAGCAGAGGCAGAGACAAGGTGAAGAGAGGAGGGCCCCCAAAACAGCCCCCAAAATAGTCTTGTCAGCTCTGTATCTATTCTGTTCCATACCTGACCACCTCTTATGTCCTCCCCCGCCACCCCTCTCACCTTTCACCTGGACTTCTGCAGTGGTCTCAGCCCCATTCTTCCAGTTTCCACTCTTGCCTCCATAAGGTTTCTTCCCTTCACAGTATCCCAAGCAATTCTTCTAATACCTACATCGGGTGCCTTTGTCCCTCTGCCCAAAACCTGCCAGTGGCTGCCCATCTGGGAAGGAAATCCAGACTCTCAGCTCTCTCTATGAGAGACATCTGCCCTGGCATCTCTCCAGCCTTGTTTCTCACCACTGTCCTGCTCCAGCCTTCTTGCTCTTCCTTGAACAGGCTGAATTTACTCTTACCCCGGTGCCTTTGCACTTGTTGTTTCTCAGCTTTGGTTGCTCTTCACCCAGATATTTGCAGTCCTTTTTCCCTCGTTCAAGTTGCCATTAGATGTCACCAGTTCAGAACATGATGACTCTATTTATCTGTCCACACACACACACGTGATGAAGAAGATGCTCCAATGTCTGAGTTATTTCTTGAAGACCTGTCACCACAGAAAAGTTCTACTGGTGTCTTCTTCCAGAATGAAGAACCTAGATTTTATAACGTCCTTTTAAAGCGTTCCTGCTCAAATAGGAATTCAAGTGTTGGCTTTTGTGGTTCACACACCCTGGCCATCCCTGGAACTGTCTGACAGGTTTGGCTTAAAAAGGAACTGAATTCATTCAGGAAGTATTGTTGAGAGCTATCTATGTGTCAGGTACTGTTCTCGGCACTGAGAATACAGCCAACCGAAAAATTCCATCTCCCCCGCCCTGACTTGATCCCAAGGAGACAGAAAATAAACAAATAAGCATATGATAAATTGTCAGGTTATGACCATGCTGGGGATGGGGAGTAAGCCACTTGCTTCATTACCTTGCTGGTTAGGTCTTCACAGAAGGATGATGTTGGACAATTAAAAAGCTCCCTGCAATGTCTTGTTCCTTTCCTGCCTAAATTACAAAAAGGACAGGAAAAGGGGGATGGAAGAGTTCTCTGTAACTGTAGCTTCATCTTGATGTGATAAAGGTTGTGCTTGACCCCCACTGGGAGTCCACTCTTCCATGTAGCTAGGGGGTCACGAAATTGGATTAAACCACCCTTCTAGCAACTCTTACATTCTGCGTCCTTGGTCTCAGAGCTGACAGCCAGATGACAACAGACTGAAAATTGTATTCATGACTTGTCCTCAGCTGAGAGATAGCATGTCTACAATATGTCATCTATTTTATATTAGAAACCACCAAAGCAAGGCCAGTTTCCCTGAAACCAAGATGCTGGATTTCCTTGGTTGTTTCAAAGGCCTCAGATTCCTGATTGTACCTCCAGCCTCTCGTTGGAAGAAGACCCCTCACTTTCCCTCCCGTCCTCTCTCTCTGGCCTATTTCTATAGGGAACATGATTCTCCTCCGCTTCCTCTCATCTGACAGGCTCTCGGTTTGAGAGTGAGGCTCGGGGTACGTGGCAGCCCAGACCAGTCACCGACCCAAGCTGCTCATTGCCTCTCCCTGGGAGCCGCGGTCAGTAAAAGTTTATTGAGCACACCCATACAACACACTTCAAGACGTAAGAGAGCTGATTGTGCTTCTTGCCCTCTGAGCTTTCAGGTGGCTGGAATTCATAGTGATGGCAGAGCCTGGCCAGGGGAGCAGGCTTTGTCCTCTGTACTTACCCCCCACGAAGGTGGTGGGCAGGGGGTGGTGCCGAGAGCTGTGGGGCTCCATAGAAGGCTGAGCAGCGTCTTGTCTGCATTTCCAGAAAAGCCCGATTCGAGCTGCTTATGCCATGGTCTTCCTAGGAGAAGGACATTTTACTTGAACTTAGGGAAGCAGTATGACTGGACAATTTAGAATGTGGAGTAAAATAATTCAGCTTCATCGTGTTATCATTTTATCAGCTATTTTTTTTAATAGATTTTTTTTTAGTAGTAGTTTCAGGGTTCTAGAAAAATTGAGTGTAAAGCACAGAGAATTCCCATGTACTTCCTTACCCCACCCCACAAAATCTCCCCTACTGTTAACATCTTGCTTGAGTGTGGTACGTTTGCTACAGTTGACGAGCCAATATTAGTCCATTACTATTAACTAAAATGAATGTTTTTTTTAACAAAATGAATGCGTAAGCAAACAGCAGAATCAGACCTATAAGAACAAACTGATGGTTGCCAGAGGGAGTGGGGGGATGGGCGAAATGGGTGAAGGGAAGTGGGAGATCTAGGCTTCCAGTTGTGGAATGAATGTCACGGTAATAGAAGGCACTGCACAGGGAATACAGTCAATAATATTGTAATAGTGATATATGGTGACAGAGGGCATCTATCCTTGTGGTGAGCACAGCATAACCTACAGAGAAGTTGAATCACTGTGTTGCATGCTTGAAATTAATGTAACATTGTATATGGACTCAAAAACATAATAATAAATGGGAGAATAGCATAAATAGTAGCTGTAAGCTCAAAGGTATCAACCACACTGTTATTACAGATCATAAATATGGTGGCCAACCATAGAGAAAATGCTGAAGAAAGTATGGGAGAGCTGCAGGGCCAACCATTAAGTTCCAGGGCATAGAAAATGGCAATTCTGAAAACTGGGCAGTGCACGAACAGTGCTTGTGGGAAAAAATCAAGATCTAAACCTGCAGGAAAAATATTCAGAAGGTGAAACAGTCAACTGCTATAGTGGTATCCCCCTCCCCCCCCAAAAAAAGTTAATGCTTTTTTGAACTAAATTTAAACTAAAGTCCTGGTTTAGACAAGAGCTTATTCTTTGTGTTGTGCATTCTTTGAGTTTTACAAACGGATAGTGACCTGTATCCCCCCATCGTAGTATCCTACAGAGTAGTTGCTCTGTCCAGAAGCCCTCTGTGCTTCCCCTATTGCTCCCTCCCTCCCTCCCTCCCTCCTTCTAAACCCCTGGCAGCCACTGATCTTTTTACAGTCTCCACGGTTTTACCATTTCCAGAATGTTGTATAACAGGGCTCCCACAGTCACAGTTCGGAGCCTCATCTGATTGGCTTATTTCACTTAGTAGCACGCATTTAATGTTTTCCCCGGGGTCTCCTTGTGCTCGATAGCTAGCTCATTTCTTTTTAGTGCTGAATAATATTCCATCATCTGGATGCACCACTGTTTATCCACTCATCTACTGAAGGACCTCTTGTTTACTTAAAAGTTTTGGCAATTATGGATAAAGCCACTACAGGCATGTGTGTGCAGGTTTTTCTGTGGACTTCAGTTTTGAGTCATTTGGGTAAATACCAAGGAGCTCTATTGCTGGACCGTATGGTGACGCGATGTTTTGTTTTGCCACAAACCACCCAACTGTCCTCCAAAGTAGCTGCACCATCTCATTAGCTGGGTTTGGTTACTACACCACTTTCATTTAGAGGGGTCTGATTTTTCTAGGTAATGCTTCAGAAATACGCTAAATATTAATCAAGACCCTCTTCTCTCTGCCCTCCTCCCTGGGACTTACATGTGCAAGGTTGCCACCCATGTTGTTCTGTCATTCTCCTGTTCTTGCCTGAGCTAAACCATCCTGGTGGAAAATGCCCTCTTTTCCCTGCTCCCTCTTCCCTTTTGCTTCTCATCTCTACCCTTGTCTCCCTCCAAAAATTCAAAAAAGTAAGTAGAGAAAGGGGCGGGAGCAGGACTGGCAGGGGAGACCCCATTCCCGTTTCCCCGTAGGAGAGCTATCATGTCCTCCCCAGGCTCTTGGTCTTCCCTTAAAATGCTTTAAGTTGACACCGCTAAGAGGTACGTGATGCTCTCCACCCCCAAGCTGCGGGGACAGGCCTGCCCTCTTCCTTACTGATGTGTCTCCTGGCAGCAGACGAGACTTCTTCCATGTGACTAAGTGCTTTGGGGGCATTCACTGAGCAGCTGCGCTGCTTGTGACCAGAAGAACATGTTAGCCAGAGAAATTCATCAGGGGCCTGAAAATGAGGCAGTGGGCCAAGAGACAGAAGGATGCATCCCTACTCCTATCAGTTCCTTCCCCTTAGGGCTTCTGGGAGTCTCTCTGGAACCCCGTGACTATAAAACACTGGGAGTGGGTTCTGTTTGTGCTTTGTCAGTCTCGTTCCTTTATAGGTAGGCTTCGTATTGTGCAACCCAAATGCTTCAGGTTAATACAGAGAGACAGATGAACATAAGAATAGAGGGAATCACTGAAGGGGGAGGGGAGCATCCCAGTTAAAGGAGAGCAAGCAGTTGAGCAGAAACCCTTTGTGAACTTCTCAAAGACCATTCACAAGGCTCTAACGAGTGACACTGTCCATTCATGTGACTTCTGCTAGCTTGTTCCATTTCCCCTGAGTTTTTGGTGCTTCTGCCCATGTGCATTTGAAGGCTGAATGCCTTGTGGTTGAAGGGACCATCCCTGTGGGGGTGCAGAATTTCTCAACAGGGTGCTCTCTGAGCAGGATAAAATCCTGTGCATTATAGCAATTTAGCAGCCCTGTTCTGGCTGCCTAAATACCAGGAGTGCCCCCCAGTCATTGTGACAATCAAAAACTACTCCCACAGGTTTCCAGAGGCATGCTAGGGAGCACCACCAGCGATGAGAACCCCTGGGGTAGAGGTGGCCTGCTCAGGGTCTCCCAGTGCAAGGAGGTCAATCCAGTACCTCCTGCCCACTCCTTGCCCGGGTCCTTTCCAGCTGCTGGCACCTGCACTTGTCACCCAGGCCCTTTCTCACCCATTCTTTCCTCTTCCTCTCCTACCCCTCACTTCCAGAGCCCAAGGAAAAGCACTTAGATATTTTCCCAGTCAGCAATGTGATGTGGGTTGAGAAATGTAGGGTTACAAGAACTTCGGGGTGTTTTCCCCTTAACTCTTAAAAATCCGTAGTTCCAGGAATCTGTTTCCTCTGTTTGCACCTCAGTGGCCCTCATCTGATCAAGAGAGTTCTCCCAAAGGGTGTTCTGTGGCCAGCCTTGAGAACACAGAACACAGTGGAAAGCTGACAGTGGTGATTGGCATTGGGGCATCGCTGACCCCTCTGTCCACCACCCCCTTCCTGGGATGATGTTGCATTGATCTGAAATTCTTCCAACTCATACTGGTATTTATCTTGGCCCAAGCACCCCAATGCCTTTTTCAGGGTGGTTCCGGGGGTGTCCTGAGTGAAACAGTGGGAAGGGATGAGTTTGTCACCACCAAGCTATTCACATGGAGGAAATGAGGCAGGGTTCAAGGATTGCTTATTTTTTATCTCCTCCCAGCACATAGCCTGCTTCTAAGCCACTAGCTGTGAGTGCTGTGTACATATAGCTGAGGGATTGGCCTGGCTTTGTTGGGACTTCTGAGAGGCTACCTCTGCTGGTCTGAGGTCCAGGTGGAGCTACTGCTGACCCTTGGCCTGGAGGATGGCAATTCTGGGGCCAGAAGGCCCGGGGAAACTAAGACGTGGCCATGGGCCTCTGTGGAGGGGAAGGGAGATTATAACATCCGGCAGACTCTTCCAGAGCTGGCATTTGATTTCTGGGTTTTCTGGCAGCGAGGGCTTAGCCCATCTGGTCCTGGTACTGGGGGGACTGAGACCTGCGGATAAAGCCAGCACCTCTGCCGCTTCACCCTGGCCTGGTCTCTAGCCCAGTCCTCCACTCCTTCTATCCTCTGGGACTCTGGCAAAGTCAAGCATGGCCTTTTCCACAGACACTTTGATGCCTCATATCAGCTGGCACAGGTTTCTGAGCGCCTCAGCTTGGCACAGTTTCTTGCGACCTTAGAGCTCAGCCCTGGTCGAGCCTGTTGGTGATTCAGCAGCCGGGGATCTCCAGCCGGCTCGAGAGGGCTCCGGGATCCTCGCCCTGCTACCCTGCAGTCCCTGGACAGGGCCCTCGGCCAGCCAGCATGGGAGCTGGCCTGCCAGAAGAGGAAGTCTGACTCAGTACCCGGGTCTTTGCTAAGGCTTTAACTCTCCCCGAGAATGACTGCTTCCTCCCAACAAAAAAAGGACGTGGCATCGATCTGTGTGGGTGGGAGTGGGCACAGGGCCTTTCCCAGCCAGAGGAGGTGCTTGGTGCATCCTGGTTAACTGACTTTTTGATAAAGATATTTATGCTGTTTGCTTCGGCAGAGAGGGTCCTCTTAACCACGAATCAGTGGCCGCATTGTGCTATGAGACTTTGGAGTGGGTGGGGGTATTGGAAAAGGAAGATGTCCGCAGGGCGGTGTGAGGTGCGACATCACCTACCAGACCTTACAAACAAAGGTACCTCAACAAGCAGCCTCTGCATCCTCCTGTGAGGGTCTCTGTGGCTTTTTTTATTTGGTCCTTTTTTTTTTTTTTTTTTTTTTATGCATGCGTTTCCAGAAGTCGGGAAGAGCATCCATCATCCTTTGTAGCTGCCCTGCTTCTCTGATGCCTGTGCACACAGTGTCACTCCTGGGCGTTAATCAAGTTCTTGACTAGAAAGAACTCAAAGCACTTTGCAAATGTTTGCATTTGCCCCTTGATGTAGGGGAAGAAAGACTAGATCAGAGGTGGTGGGAAATGAGGCCTGGGCTGAGAGAGGGAGAGTGAGGGAGACGCGGCCCATGTGAGTGACTGCTCTGGGCCCCACACCCACCCAGTGCTGAAGGGACTGACGGTGTCAGGGGGGTGGAAGGAGAGGGTGTGCCTGCGGGAGAGGTCTGGAGGGCGCTCTGGAGGATGTTTGGGTCTAGCGGGCCCAGAAGGCTGGGCGGAAGAGGCCAGGGCAGCAGGAAAGAACGAGTGTATTTAGGAGACCTGAACCAGGTAGATACATTGGGTGGAATAAAGGGCTTGAATGGGGAGCATGAGAGATACTTGCAGAACATGGGTGAGTGTGTTTGCTTCACTTGAGTCTCCTCCTCCAGACTGCAAAGTCCCTGTGGCAAGTCCTGCCTTTGCCCAAAGAGCCCCTGGGCGTGTAGTGCTCAGCAAATGCTGGGGCTGGCCATCCTGCTGCACCAAGCCATTCTCTAGGCTCTGTACCCCTTCTGACACTGTGCCTTCCTCCTTGGGGTCACCAGGTGCAGGTCTTCCTGTTTTCTCATCAAGTTTTCAGGAAAAGCCTACAAAATGAGTTAAGGATGTGAAAATGGAGGTTTCTGGGGTCATGTCATCAAGTGACCAAGCAAGTCAGGGTCATCTTCGCGTGCAGGTTCAGGAGACTCGCTCCAGGCTCGGGGGAAGGACGGCACTCCCCGCTTTTCCTCTGCTGAGGCTAGTTCACTCTGTTATTGAAATAGAAGACACACTTTAACTCCCCTCCCACCACAATTGATGGTGCGGTCAGACATTTATAATGTAGTTCAGTGTGAATGGTTGCCAAAAATTGGAAGGATTATTTCTCACAGGAAGGATATGTTGCAGACACTGTAAGAGAAAAGACTTTTAGTCCTTTTCTTTGTCTGCAGCACTCGGAATGGTGTCTGCCCTGTACTGGTGCTCAGCAAATACTTCTTGAATGAATGCATGCACGCATGCCAGGTTTCAAGAGTTCTTCATCGTCGCTGAAATCTGATTAAGAACCAAGACTGAGAGCTGTAGCTCTGGAGGGTCCCACATAGAAGTGAGGAAGGAATTGTGAGGATCAGCTGGTTTTCCCATTCCCCCTCCGCACACTCTCAACACTCACCTCCCCCCGCCCCGACTCTGTTTTCAAGCTGGTGACCTCTTAGAGAAATTCAGTTCAACCCACATGTGTCAAAAACCTAACTCGGTGTGGGGCGCCTGGGTGGCTCAGTCGGTTAAGCCTCTGACTTCGGCTCAGGTCGTGATCTCACAGTTCGTGAGTTCGAGCCCCACATTGAGCTCTATGCGGACAGCTCAGAGCCTGCGGCCTGCTTCAGATTCTGTGCCTCCCTCTCTCTCTGCCCTCCCCCACTCATGCTCTGTCTCTCTCTCAAAAATAAATAAACGTGAAACAAAAAACCTAACTAGGTGCAAGGCATGGTGCCTACTGTGACGGCAGAGATGAGCGCTGCATGGTTCCTGGCCGCACCAGATGGGGAGATGAAGATGTGAAAAAACTTCCAAACTACAAGGCAGAATCCGATAAGGACTGCTCTAAAAACGAAATGATTATTTCTGACATTTGGGTGGGGATTTGACAGGCGAATTTGACTTCCATGGGTGGAAGAAGGGGCATGCCAACTTGAGAGATTAGAATATTCATGGCATCTCTCAATGACAGCTACCGGGTGTTGTGTGTTTATTATGTGCCATTCAGTACACGCCACGTTTTCCATGTGTCCCCTCCCCCATTTAATCTTCACAACCCTGTGCAGGAGAGGGATATCTTTATCTCTTTCTACAGCAAAGAAAACTAAGGCTCAGACAACTAAGCAAATATCACAGAGCCACAAGGATTGGAGTCGGGCCCTGGTAGCCTGAGCCCATGGCACTGAGCTGAGTGAGGGCAGGTTGTGCACAGGGAAAGAGGGGGAGTGACAGGCAGCTGGAGTCCATGTGTCCAAAGAGAGTAGGCAGGAGGAAGCAGATGGAAATGGGGTTTGGGACCAGGTTCTGTACCTTACATCTCTGCTCAGGACTTCAGACTGAATTCTCTGAGCGGGGGAGCCTGCGGGAAGTTTAGAGGAAAGAAGTGCTATGGCCCAGCAAGTGTTTCAGGAAGCTCACTCTGGCAGCAGGAGCAAAGGTAAAAAAAAAAAAAAAAAAAAGGCTCTTGGCAGGCAAACCAGTTAGGCAACTATTATGATAGCTCAGGAGGGATGATGAGGCCTGAATTGGGGCATTGGCAGTAGGGACATGGGGTGGGGGTGGGGGGTGATGGATGAGATGGATAGTGTGGGGGTGATCTGTGTAGGAGGCCTTGGCTTGAATATGGAGTAAAGGGGAGGGAGGGGTAGACGATGTCTTTCGGGTCCTCGGCCCCACCCAGAAGCCAGGTGGAGGTGGAACAGGTCAGGGATGAGACGGAGTTTATTTTTGAACACATGGTTTGAGGTGCAGTCTTCTGGAGAGTGGTCAGGGTGCTTGGGGCATGGGAGCAGGGGAAGTGTCTATGGAGACATGTGACCTCCATGGGTGCCTTTGGCAGCCCATACTCCTCTTCCTTTGCTTTAGTATGGAAGGTTCTATTTTTTTCTGATTTCGTATACTCCATTTTATTTTATTTAATCCTTGCAGTGGCCATGTGAGGAGTTATCCTTATTCATGAATGAGGATATGCCAAGGCTCAGCAAAGTTAGATAACACACCTTGAGGTGTCACAGGTAAGGAGTGGTAGATCTAGGATTTGCACCCAGTTCTGACAGCAAGGCTCCTTTCTGTTCTGCCATAACAGGCCCTGAGTCAGAATTAGAAAAGGGTGGAGGGCTGCAGTCTAGGCACCCATCTGCTCGTCTCTTCCTCCCTAATCCTGAAGGTTCATTCTGAATACGTTGTTTTTTTTCCATCTGCAGATATATTGAGATGGTTCTAGAAAATACCTATGAGCATGTGGGTAACACTGGCTTATCTTCCATGATGTCATAATCATGAGGTATTGCCTTAGCCTCATCATGGTGGACTTTGCCACTTATGGCCACCCCAGGGGTCATCAGGAAGGGCACCCTGGTCCCAAGCGCACTGACCTGAGTGCATTGCATTCCCCTGTGGATGGCGAGCCTGTAGTCTATTATTAAGACTGTGTTGAAAACGTAGAGATGGAAAGTGCTTGTTTAGGATTAGATTTAGGGTCTCCTCCATCTTCTGATATTTGATGTAAATGCCATGCTAAATTGAAGGACAAAATTACCATAAACCAAGTTCACTCACTGAGACAAGAACACAAAGCCTTTACTTTGTCTGATCCTCCTTCAGGGCAGGGATCTACCTACAAAGTGTTGGAATGAAGCCAGTGGGCCCCCTTGTCCCCCAATTAGATGGTTGAGGAAGATGGACAGCCTTGTATCTTCATAGATGCCTGGAATTTATGGACTGGGCAGATATTCTGGCCCAAGTCTGCCATTTAAAGACAAAGAGCCTAAGATTGAGAGAGGTGAAGTGACTTGCTAAAGGTGACCACATTCATAGTTCACCCTAGTCTCTGGACTCCCTGTTAGCCTGTGTTCCCTAGGTCACAATGGATACCTGGCTTCTAGGCAGGACAAAAAAAGGAGGAGGAGGTGGTCTTCTCTAGCATGTCTGTGTTCTTTGTACTTCACGAGACAAGCAAAAGCAAAGTGAGGCCAACTGGACCTTGTGATATGAGCTTGCAACGTCTGTCACTAATAAGCTAGGTGACCTTGGGCAGGTTATTTAATCTCCTGTACCTCTACTTTCTTACCTCCAGAATGGGAGCCTAATAGGACCTACTTCCTAGGACTTGCTCTGAGTACTGAATGAAACTATGCAGGGCATGTAGTAAGTGCTCAAGCAAATGTTCTGCTTATTACTATTACTAACGCCATCAGCCGGAATGGTAATCGTGACTGAATCATGTGAGGAGGGAGCTTGGGAGACCAATCAGACTCCAGTGATTTTCCCTCTGCCACCTGCCACTGGCATAGAAACATCTTCCTGATTAACTTGTCATGTCATGGCTGTGTTTGGACAAAGGGGCCAGGACCTCACCTGTATGGGTTTGTAACTAAAAGCTGCCCCCTCCCTTGCATAGTTGGTTTTCTTTCATGAGCACCGGGACCTGCCACCTGAGACACAACACTAACTTTTTCAGATAATTTCTCTGTAAGGCTCTCTCCTTGGGTAGCAGGGTCCAGCTTGTGTTTTAAAAGCAGTGTTCCAGATGCTGGGATGGCAAAAGAAAGAGCCCTCTGTCCCATAAGCCCGTCTGCCCATGGTGATTCATTCCCATGTCACATATTTCTACACTCTCCCTGCTATCCCCAGAGTATTCCTAATCCTGTCTGGCCAGTTCTTCCACAAATTCCTCTGCAGCTTTTCCTGACATCCTCTGAAGCCGGTGTCACTGGTGTATCCATAAGCAGGGGCAAATATGAATTGTCGCCCCTTCCTTGGAGAGAAACCATGGACTCTCTGAGGGCCATCCACCCCACACCCGGACGATGGAGGATGCCATGTGGCTGCTTTCTGCTATGACCTGTATGGATATCCTCTCCAGGGGCAGGCTCTTTGTCTCCTGGTCCTGCCAGCTTTCTGCCTTGTCCCTACCTGCAGTGTGTTCTTTTCTTTGTTTTCCTTCCTAATCAGTTCTTATCCTGAAGCCAGCATCTTCACCTAGATCAAAACCTTTTGCATTTAAAAATACTGATAAAGTCATACAATATTGCAGTTTTTGCTCTGCAGTTAAAACCCTGCCACATTTGCAGGTAAGATTTAAATGTTGGGATGTAATTCATCGTATTTTTTTAATGTATATTATTTTTGAGAGAGAGAGACAGAGTGCGAGTAGGGGAGGAGCAAAGAGAGGGAGACACAGAATCAGAAGCATGCTCCAGGCTCTGAGCTGTCAGCACAGAGCCCAAGGCGGGGCTCGAACCCACGGACCACGAGATCATGACCTGAGCTGAAGTTGGCTTAACCAACTGAGCCACCCAGGCTCAGAATTGGGATGTAATTCATAAAGGAAGAGGCCTTAGAAGCTGTACCGGAGGCCCTGGGTACAATGTGACCCATTTACACAGTTTTGTGCCCACACGATTGCCCCGTGCATGTCCCTGTAGACCTCATGCTGAACTCAGGATGCTCGCTCTAGGTACCACCCACCACTTCCTTAGTTCCTGGCTGTGTCCCTTATGACCTTCCAATCCCGAGTATGGTAGGAGAGGAAGGGGAGATCTTGGCTCACCCCACCAGCACCCACCCTCCCTGCTGCCTCTCTCTCCCGCCTGCATTGTTTATTTACCCATAGGTCTTTTCTCAGAGCCTCCTTTAAATCCAGGGTACACTTTATCCAAAAGGACCTCCTGCAGCCTCTCTCCATCTTCTCCACATCTCCCTGACACCACCACCTCGCCTTCACCCCTTCACTCGGGCAGCCTGACTTAGGGGATCTGAAACTGGATGGCATATGGAACTCTCGATTTTGGGGGCGGGGGGCGGCGGGGGGAGGGGAGGGAGAGGAACAACTGATCCAACCAGTGGAGTAGGTCAGAGCCTGGAAGCAAATACTGGCTGTCACAGAGGCCAGAGCCTGAGGCTGCTTCTCCCCTATCTGGGCACTAGAGCTGGGTATCCACAGAGGGAGGTGGCCACAGGCTGGCAGGTGGGATAGGATAGAGAATGTCCCATGCTAAAGGCCCAGCCTGGGGCCCAGTCCCATACATGAGTTAGGGGCTGTGTTGAGGGGCTGGGGAAGGAGGTGCTCCTCTGTGGCCCAGGGAAGATAGGGACCCAGCACCTCTCAAAGCATTTTCCATTGGTACATCAGTGGATGGGTTTCATGGTGGCTTCAGTCTGTGAACTCATGAGATAAAAATGCTAACCTCTCTTATGGCATTCTTGCTATTGTAAACTTTTATTTACTCTCCAAACAGCTGAATTATAAGCACTGCAACCCTTGTCCCCCCTTGAGGGCAGGCCTGGGTTTCTACTCTACTTTGGGTGGGGGATCAGCTTTCATAGGTTTTTTCTTCCCTCCCTTCCTCCCCTTATTTTTTTTTTCTTTTTTGGAATCCACACAATCCAGGGATTCCCCTGTTTGGAGCTGTTTAAGCAGAAATATGCTGGCAAGAGCAGCCTGGTAGGGATTCTTGCCCCCGAGGGAGGCCGCTGGGGGATCCCTGCAGCCTCCAAGCTTCTGCCTGAACTCAGGGTTGTCTTCCTGGAGCCACTGCATGTGGCAGCTGTACTGTCCCCACACAGGTGCCCCAGACTGTACTGTTCTGATGAGCCTCAGAGCCTTCCAGGGCCACGTGTTTCTGGAAGACCTTCACACAGCCCGACTTTTCCAAGCATAGCCACGGGGCTGGCAGTCCAGGCACCTGGGCTTACACAGACTAGGCAGCAGGGGGTCTGGGTGTTCACACCCTGGCTCCTCAGACCTTGCTCAGAGCGGGGTGCAGGGGGGATTTGGGGTCTGCTTTCAGAATACAGAGATCAAGCTTAACTGCGGGGCCTGCCGAATCTGTTGTGCATTTGGGGGTTGTAGCTGGTGAGTATACACCCACCAGTGTTTTGTGACAGACTATGGTTAGAGGTCTCCCGAGTGGTGTGGTAATAAAACAGTGTCTCGGGCATGGGCATGGGACAGACTTGAACTTGACTGCAAGAGCTTGGGCAAATTCCTAACCTCTGTAAAGCCTCCGTTTCCTCACCTGTTAAACCGTGTGTTTCCAGAGGCTGGACCAGAAGGCAGGGAGGCTGGGAGGTGCCTAGATTGTGGGTAATCATGAAGAAGAAATAAGATAGCACATAAGTGGTACCCGCC
This sequence comes from Prionailurus viverrinus, assembly GCF_022837055.1. Taxonomy (NCBI): domain Eukaryota; kingdom Metazoa; phylum Chordata; class Mammalia; order Carnivora; family Felidae; genus Prionailurus; species Prionailurus viverrinus. The sequence continues at coordinate 87,928,456 of NC_062563.1, read as the reverse complement.
CCCACTTGGCTGAAGGAGGTCTGACCCCTGTCCTCTGGTCTGGGCCCCTCCGGAAAGCAGAGGCCTCACCTCTCATCACCAGAAGCTGTGCCTGAACAGAGATTGCAGAGAGATGCTCGGGCATTAAGCTATTTACCAGGGGACTTGGAGGGTATAGAGAGCAACTGTTCTATTCCGTGTTGCTCAAATTATGAATAAAAACCCAGTCGTCTCTCATCTGTGGAACATGGTGGTTTTTACAAACTCTGATTAGTTCCCAGAACGCCTTTGTGAGTTTGGCAGCTGGTAGCTTATGGTGAGGGACCGAGCGGATGGAGTAGCTTGCCCCACAGCTGGGGTAGTGGCCCCCCATGTATTCCAGAGAGTCCGTGTTCATCCCTGCTCCGTCCTGGCTGCATTTGTACAGTATTTGCTTTCCTGTCTTGGTTTTGCTCTAGCAGAGATCGATACGGAGACCAGAAACGGTGCTGGCTCTGCTCTCGATGACTGACCGGATATGGGGCCAGGGAGGGAGGCTGCAAGGTAAGTTCAGGGACAGTTTGCGACAGGCCAGCAGTGCCTCCTGAAAGATATGCAAAGAATTCCTGTGTTCTTTATGTTACTCTGGGTCACTGGCTGACTTTGGCCCAGAGTGGTTTGTGGCAGTACCAGCGAAGTCAGGTCGTGACAGGTTCCCAGCTGGCAGTGTGGAACCTCTAAAACCTTTCCTGGCCTTGGAAGGAATGCTTCACTTTGATGCTTAGTGTGTGGATTGCAGACTCGACTGTTTAAATATATCCAGAGGAACCCTAAGAGCCGTGCTTCCAAAATGAGCAGCAAGAAAGAATTGCACGGGGAAGGCATTTGATTTTACTCCCGTTCTCTCCTTGCCCCCCGCCCCTACTCTAGCCCAATATCTGGTTCCAGGATGGTGTAGCAGTACTTGGGAAATCCCTGCCAGGCCTCCAGGAAAAGGAGTTTGAAGTTTTTATGATGTTTCTTGTTTCAAAGGCCTAAAGAAAAGTCATGAGCGTGATTACTTTACCTGTTGCGAGTATCTTTCTTGCCTGAGAGTCCAGGCCTTCTATGTCTCTACCCTGAGTGAAAAGGGGAGGGGAGTCCTGGCAACATGCATAGCAGAGGTTTGGGTTAGTCCTGTGCAGCAGGCGGTGACAGCACAGAACCTTGCTGGTTTTCTGTTCTGCCTTGATTCAGCTGCCTTCCAGGCTAACCCACAGGTGGCCCAGCCTGTGCGGGGCCACCATGGCATCTTTTTGCCTTTCAGTTTTAGGAAGTCAGTCTAACTTAGTTCATGCTGATTGCATAACTCCCAAGAGGTTCCTTCTTCATTAGAACTTTGCTGCTGTTTCTGGAAACTTTTGGTACTTTAACATGAGGTCACATAAGGTCATCTATCTAAGAGGCAGCTTCATGGATGTGCGACCTCTGTAGTCTCACAGAGTCCCATGTTCAGATGTCCCGAGCTTGGGGTTTTAGTGCTATGCAGCGGTAGTCTTGAAATTGTTAGTGATTTTATCTTTGAATTTATAGTTTGTAAGTGAACTCCAATGGGACAATGGAGTGTGTCCTGGGAACTTGGAGCCTTGGCCCAAGTTGATCGTATCAACTACCGTCTATCAGTGGGTTCTCGCCCCTGCCACACTCTGCCCCTGTTAGGGCCTGGACACAAGAAAAGTTGGTGTTAGGTGCGTGTAGCCCATGGCATCTCAGGGCAGGGCATGGTGGCAGCTGTTCCCACACTGGGCTGCTAGCTCCACGGCCTGCCTGTTCAGTGGGTGACTAGACAGGGGCAAGGCTCTCCTCCACCCCTGATCGAGGTACCTGATGATGCTTTCTGACCACGGAGGCTCTAATACCCTCGGGGGTCAGCTGTCTGCCTCAGTTGGGGTCCCTGAGAAGAAGAAATACCTGTCTGGATTGCCCTGCCCCATCTGGGTCACAGCACATCTGTCCAGCTTCTGGCAGGAAGGAAACCCAGCGGTGGGTGGTCGCCTGTGTATTCACTCACTTGTCACGAGGGCCCCCACGTGCTCAGCCTGAAAGAATCCTCAAGCCTCAAAGAGAGAGATCATGACATGCACAACAACGTGAATGGACTTAATGCCACTGAACTGTATGCTTGAAAGTGGTTAAAACAGTAAATTTTATGTATGTTTCACCACCACAAAAAAATTACATGGTATTAAAAAAAACACCAGAACAGGTGGAGAGAGACCGTGGAAGGAAAGAAGGAAAAAACTTGTGAATAGGGGACCCACATTTTCATTTTGCACTGAGCCCCCCGCCCCCCAAGCTATGTAGCCAGGCCTGCCTTTTGGCCACTTTGTAAAGTTGCCTGGTCTTTACCTTTCAAGCAGCCTGCCCTCGAGTCCTGAAAGTGCTTTGCTGAGCAGATGCTTACCTTTCCTCTCTTCTCCCCACACAGGTCTTCTGTTGGCTGTGTGCCAGGCCCTGGAGAACAGCACGTCCGCCCTGAGTGGTGAGTCCTGTCCCCTCCACGGGAGATGGTGTGGGAATACAGGAAGGGGGCAGGCCTTGGCTATTTTGTGGAGCCTGCTCTCTGAACTTCCTCTGGGGCTCCTGCCCTCTATGGTCACACGGGGCTGTCCCCTGAGCCCTTGCTGCCCTCCATCCCAGGGCCCGATTGCATTCCTGGGGGGTCTCCACTGCGGGAGCAGGAGGGCTGTTCCCCCTCCCTCAAGGTTCGCCATCTCCCATCTCTGCTCTGACAGTCTGTGTGGGCAAGCGTCGTGGACAGCAGAGCCTGCAGGACCCGAGATCTCGGAACCATCCTCAGTTTCCCCACTCATGTAATCATGCATCTAAAGTGGAACCCACATTCCTAAACCCTTTTGTCTGCTTCTGCCTGGTGATCTGTGTTTCGTTATTTCATGGCTTATCTTTGACATTTCTAGTAGTATTTCCCTTATTTCATTTTAAAGATCCTAGATCAACATATTGGAAGGTTTGGGAAATGTAGGAGGCAGACCTCCCCTGGTCAGAATACCACAGACACATCCACTATTGCATTGTGCATTGCTTTTAGCCTTTGTCCAGGTGCGCTCATGTTTTTATACAGTTAGTCATGGTGAGAGAACTGTTCTGATTCCTGCTTTTTAAATGCAAGTTTTGGAGTTGTGCATTTTTCCATGTCGCTGGAAGGTCTTGAAATGTATCCTTTTAAAATGTCATGATGTTCCATCAAGATGGATAGATGTGATTCAATTAAGCATTCCCCATTGGATATTTATGCTACCCCCACTTTAAATTATGGTGCTACCTGTTCATACCTAGAAGCTTTTTCTTCTTAGGTTTCTTTCCTCAGGATATATCTCTGGGAGCAAGAACAAATTTATTTATGACCCTTGTAACAAATCACCAGATAGCTTTCTGAGGGAATTAAGCTAACTTTAATGTCAGCAGTGCATGAATCTTCCAGGTTCACTATTCCCTTGGTGACATGGAGTATGCTGTCATCTGTCACTGCAGTGGACACCTGCTGTATCTCCCTAGTTATTTCAGGGAGGTATATGTGGGGGGGGGGTTGTTCTTATATATTCATAAATTCTCTCACCAACCACACAGTGTCCCTGGTACTTTGCTCTTCTCTTCCAGACCTTTCCCTCCAAACACACTGGAGGTATGACTCCCACTGGGTACCACTGATTCTGTAGCCCCACAGACTGCCCCTTGGAGCTGTTGTCCTTGATGCAATTGAACTCTTAAGGTGTCCAAACCACTTGGTGGGGCCCATGATGCTACAGAAGAAAATGCCTTACTTTCTCTATATTCTATATTTCTGGGGCTGGGGTGGAAGGGTGTGTCCATCCCAAAGCAGTACTTCCCAAAGTTCAGGATCTATCAGAGTTTCTACTTTTTAATGACCTCCCCCATCACAAAGGGCTCAGATGTGAATATATTGGGGGTAAAGGAGGGGCATTGGTTTATGACTCCACCATGCTGGTCTCAGAATTGTCCTATCTCCCTTCCTAGGATCCATTTACCCCCAGATGCATCCTCAGCCTCTCCTGGTCCTCACTGTAGGACCTGGTAGGTTAGAGCCAGATCGTCTACTGAGTCACTCAGTAAGTGATGTAGGCGGTAAGTTGCAGTGATGGCAAATACTGATGCTACCATCCATGGGGAGAGGGGGCTCTTCTTCCCAGTCTCCAGCCATTCATACAGACTACAGACAAGAAAGGCCTGGGGGATGTTGTACCTGAGCCCTATTCTCTCAACTGTGGCTCCTGCCAAGATCCTTTGGAGTTTCCCCTGTCTCTCCTGGGCAGACATGAGGAGACCTGCTATATTCATCCCAAAATTACTGTCTTTGGTGCACTAGTGAGCAGCTTCTGTTCCATCTTCTGGACTTGCTTCTGTGAGAATGCCTCTGATATCAACAAGTACTTGAGGTTTAGTCTTCTGCATTGTGTATCTTCAAAGAACTAGTCACACCCTACTGTGTTGCACATTACCCTATAACTGGCTGAGGGCCACTCTGTGACCCAATGTGGTGGGTGAGAGCAGGGGCAATGCCACAACTTCTAGTGTCCAAGGGACCTGAGGATTCCAGTGCTGGTGGACAGTCTATGGAGAAGGGAAGTGCGCTGCCTGCCTGGCCTCTGCATTACTCTCTGTTTGATGGGTCAGTTAGCCATGGGACTTGTGCCCCAGAGAGGTTGATGGAATAGCTCTATCCATTTTTACTTACTCTCCACCCTGCCTCTTTGGACCCAGACATGAGTCCAGAGAGAGCTGGGCTGGGAGACAAGTCCAAATGGCAGTGATGGTATCATAGCCACCTCTTCAAGGACTAGGGTTTTGTGACTGAATCAGGCTTGTTTGCTTAACTTCCTCTTCCTTTAGAGTGACCTTCCTTCTCCCCGAAGACTCCTCAGGCCCTGGGAGGCCTTGAGCACTCCCATCCCACCCCCACTCTGACCTTACCAGACATAACTGAAATCCTGTTGTGGGTGCAGTGCAAATGGGGGACCACCCCACCAGCCATATTCACCACCCCAACATCAAAGTGTGTGTATTGAACTCTAGGCTAATTCAATAAGTAAAACTATTTGTTACTGTTAACTATGGAAATCTTCATACCCAGAAGTAATAATGAAATCAGTCCCCACATACCTGTCACCCAGCTTCAGCAGTTACCATCGCTCTGCCATTTTTCTTTCATCTGTTCTCACGCCATTTTGGTTTTTTCCCTTTGCTGGGATATTTCAAAGCAAAGCCCATTTCACTTGTGAATGTTACTTCTCTCTCACAGATAAGGACCTTAAAAAACAAACCGATAGTCCCGTTACACCAATAAAAACAACAACAATCCCTTTTTGTTCGATCCTTAAATATGGAGGGTAGATGATGCTGCATTCAGTTTTTCAAGCTGTACTTTCAAGCTATATTTAATTTGCATTTCCTTTAATGTTTTCATATTTTGCTTTCTAGTTAATTTCCTTTTTGGTGAACACTGTTTTTGTAAAGTGTGCTCATTTGTATACTGGATGACTGACTCACATCTGAGTCCCTCCTAACCCCTTATCATCTGGATGTTGGCAGGCTCACTTACCACTTACTGAGTCTCAGAGCTGTGCATTGAGGTATAAAGATGGGTTGTTGTAGGACAAGAGCTACAAGGCTTTACCCATGATGTGAATATTCAGGTCTCTTCACTCAAGCGTTGACAGGAATGAGAAACAATATTGGTTATGAGAAGGCTTTGATACATTCTGTGCTGGAGCATAGACGTACTCAGGATTCAGCTCTCACTTCTTGATGGAGCAGCATAGAGAGAAAATTACAAACTCTGTATGCCAATCAAGGGTGGTGTGTGCACTTGAGGGAACATGGGACTGATCCCATGTGGCTTTCTTGTGCTTTTTGGGGAAAAAAAAGTTCCATGCACTTATTACTTAACAGTTACCCTTGGCCTTTCTTGTTGAAGTTTCATTGGTTTCTTCCAATCTTCCTCTCTCTTAGACCCCCAAATGTGAAGGGTAAATTATGCCAGAGGCAGAGGAAACTGGCATCGTTGTCGTAAGTGCTTTTCAGACCTCCATTTTGAGTGGGACACTGGAGCGATACATGCCTTAGGCTGGAGGTCAGGAATGCTGTGCGTTGGGGCCCAACTGGTCTCAGTTTTGCCAAGACCCTGGGCAAGTTGTTCATCTGGTTCCTGTTTGGATCTGAGTTTCCTCATCTATTGGACTTGAATCAGGAATAGCCTATAAGATTTTCCACACAACCACTCTGATAAATTGGTAGAGACTGCTTGGAAAGCTTTGTTCAGAAGGATTATAACCCTGCCTTGAGGCTGTTAGGAAATATGGTCACGATCAATTATTGGTGATGCCTGCCATGGACCCAAGGTGGAGAAGCAATGGTGTGACTGCCATATATTTAATTCTCTTGGAACCAGATTCTCTTTTACATTTCGGTTCTAACATTCTAGTTGAAGAAGCAGACCTTCTTCATCCTTGTCCTCAGGGAGCCCACCACACAGGTGACAAGAGAGTGTGGGAATCCATAATCCGAACCTCATTATAACCTGAGGTCACCTCAGCTGACTGCTTCGTGGGTGATTTAGACAATAATTGCTGTGGGAGTGAAGTCAATAGTCTGGGGGTTAGGACAGAAAATTTGTAACTGGTTGGTTGTTAATTCGTAAAGCACACAGAGAAGCATAGCTGGAGGCAGAATGAGGGTGACAGAACCTACAGCTTAGAACATCCATCACACCCTCCCAAGGAAGGAGTTACAACCCATCTTCAAAAGGCACCTTTTAATGCCCCTTGAAAGGGACAGAATGCACCCGGTTAAGTTATTGTGTGGCTCCTTGCTTAACCCTCCGAAATGTTGTGCATTTCCCAGGCTGCCCATCTGGTTCTCATGTTTTCATGAGACTCTAATGACTGAGGGGTGTGGTAAGGGCCTTGTTCAGACACCTGGCAGCAGGCTCCGGGCTTCGCTCTGCTATCTGCCTTGCTTGATCTGCGTGCCTCTTTACCTCTGAACTTCTCCTTCCTCTAGCCGTGTCTGACACCACCTAGCTGGAATCAGGAAGCCTTTGAAGGCCCGCTTGAGTTAGCATCTGGGACTTTTCAGAGGTGGTGGTGAAAGAAGATGGTGAAGATGTTCTTTGGGGGTGTCGTTCGTGGGGAAGGTCACCATGATCTCTGGCTTGGGGAGGTGGTGGCCGGATTTGGGTGAGGACATCGGGCTTAACGATACAGAGAAGGTGAGCTCAGGCTGAGGGCACACAGAGGGAGGGAAATCAGATCATATGGAAAAGCCTTTGAAGGCGTTACTTGTTTGAGAAACAGGTAGAATGTGGATCAGCCAGCAAGCAAGAGATCTATTGATTGCTCATCTCCCCTAACAAAAGCTTTTCAGAACTGCAAACTGCTTCCCCGTTCCATTGTCTGGAGTTTTCCCATGTGGAGCTGGAGTCATTCTAAAATTAGAAGGCTCACGTGCTCTACCCAGGTACACAGTTCGCCGTTCCAAGTAAGTGTCTGTAGCACAAGACACGTGGTGTGCTTTAGTTCGGGGGGAAAAGCACATACAACTGAGTGTGGCAGGACTTGCCTGCTGCAGAGAATGTTTGGAGGAAAGTGGGGCCTCAGGAGAGAATCAGGGATTCTTTCCTTTCCTCTCTAGGATTTATCCGTGTCATCCAATTCTTCATTTGAACTTCTATTTTTTGCAGAGGAGACTATGCCAGGGGAGAGGGAAGGTAGCTCAGGGTAGTAGACAGGCCAGAGGATGTGGAATCAAGGATTATAATTCTGACTCACTAGCTGCATAGCCTTAGTAGATCTCTTCAGTCCCCCTGAACCATCAACAAACTTAAGGAGGGGGATTAGGCAGTATCTTTTCAAACCCTGAGTCACAAAATCACTTTAGTGGATCACAGCCAGCAGTTTCAAAAATGAAATTAAATAGCTTAGAATAGACAATTTTAGAGTGAAGGAAGGTCAGGGAATGATTCATGAGAGTCTTGTTTTAGTTATGAATGGGCACATACTGACTGGCATTCTGCATCATTTACTTGTATAAACTATACCTCTATTGTACCCTCCATAATCTCCAGATTTATTTCTTTAGTATGAGAACTTGGACACTTAAAGTGCTATAAATCTTTCTAAACCTGTATATTACCCTCCCCATCATACACCTAGTTTTTTATAGCTGACTTGTTCACCTCTAATTTAAAGCAGTTCTTTTAATCTATTCACCTTTATCAAGTCTTTCCAAAACAGTGAACTTACAATAGAAACAACCACTTATACACAGACAATTCATTAGTTTATGTAATATATAATTAAGTTACGTAAATACTGTGAGTATAACCAACATAAACAGGTTTGGGAACAAAACACAAATGTCCTGTGGGTAAACAGTTGGCTTACCTGGTAAAAACAGAAATGGTCTGGTAAACCAGACTAGCTAACTCACTACGTTTTTGCACGCTGATCTAGATGATTTTAGGAGAGAATGGGGCTGTGTAAATCAGGGGCTTGGTTTAAGCCGAGCTCAGGTAAGAGACCATCTGCCATCTTCGAAAGAAACAAGGCAAGCGATGCAACTTGTGGATTTTTAAAAACATCAGGGCCCATAGAAGGCTTCCTGTTCTCCCACTTCTTAGCTGTGGACATTTGTTAGCACACATTGATTACTACCTCCTCCTGGACATGGGGCTAGGCCCTGGGGATACGTGTGAGAAGTAAATGAGCCCTGCCATCAGAGAGCATAGGGCAGGTAGATAAAAGTGGATGATTTTTACATCTCAGAGAAGAGCATCAACAGAGACAATCTACCAAAATGGATTTCTTTGAAGAAGACACCTGCTTTTGTTATATTCAGACTTACCTTTAAAAAAAATTTTTTTTAATTTTTTAATGTTTATTCATTTTTGAGAGAGAGACAGACAGAGTGTGAGTAGGGGAGGGGCAGAGAGAAAAGGAGACACAGAATCCAAAGCAGACTCCAGGCTCTGAGCTGTCAGCACAGAGCCCAATGCAGGACTCAAACCCAAGGGCCGCGAGATCGTGACCTGAGCCAAAGTCGGACACTTAATCGACTGAGCCACCCAGGAGCCCCTCAGACTTCCCAGTTTTAATCAAAGTACCACCTTCTACTTTTTATTCTCTTCGTTAAATTGTGTCTTGCTCCTTTTTTCTTTTTTTCCTGCATCCACTGTGAGCACGAAGACCTTGTCAGCCATCACTCCAGAAAACATCAACATCTCTCTGAAGGGCCCCGCTGTTATTGTGAAGGGCCCCAGAGGAGCCTGTGGAAGGACTTCAGTCACATCAGTGTAGAACTCAGTCTTCTCTGAAGGAAAAAAGAAAAGGCTCCGGGTTGACAAACAGTGGAGAAATAAAAAGGAATCGGCTACTGTTCACACTGTCTGTAGTCATGTACAGAACATGATCAAGTGTTACACTGGGCTTCCATTACAAGATGAGGTCTGTGTATGCCCACTTCCCCATCAACGTCGTTAGTCAGGAGAATAGTTCTTTTGTAGAAATCCAAAATTTCTTGGGCAAAAAATACATCCGTGGGGTTTAGACAGGGCCAAGAGTTGCTCATTTAGTATCTCAAGCCCGGAAAGATGAGTTAATTCTTGAAGGAAACAATGCTGAACTTGTATCAAATTCAGCTGCTTTGATTCAGCAAGCCACAATGGTTAAAAACAAAGCAGAAAATTTTTGGATGGTGTCTATGTTTCTGAAAAAGGAACAGTTCAGCAGTCCAATAAATAAGATCTAGGTTGTCCAGCTACAGAAACAGCAAAATCCTGGCTGATTCCTCAGCATTTTGATATTTTAAATGTGGAATAAAAGCTGTATATTGATTTGAAGGGGGAAAAAAATTGCGTCTTGCTCAGCGTGGCCCATGGTACTGAGCTGGCTTTCCCTGTGATTGGTCATTCTCCTGACTCTGGCAACACAAGGTGCCTGGAAGAACAGAACCTGACTACACATCAGCGTAGGTAAAAGGGCCTTGATTTTTAAGGGATCGGCCCTCACAGAATCACTGGAAATGCTGCACAGCCTGGCCCAAGGAATGCAGGAGCCAGGAGATCCTCAGCTGTAGCCGTTTGTACACCCTGTACCTACTGCAGAGATCATTCTATACCAACTCCTCCCATCTCTGTGCCTCTTAACTCAGAGTCTCCAGAGAGAGAATCAGGTTTGTCTTGTCTTCCTTGGTCAAGCGGTCACCTAGATGCTGTGGTCAGGCTGGGAGAGGAATTACCTCTGGCTAATGGGAATATAGGTGATTTTAATTTCCTTTGTACTTTCCTATTTTTCTATCATGTCAGCAATGGGCATATTTTTTTTTTAATTTTTTTTTATACGTTTTTATTTATTTTTGAGACAGAGAGAGACAGAGCATGAACGGGGGAGGGTCACAGAGAGAGGGAGACACAGAATCTGAAACAGGCTCCAGGCTCTGAGCTGTCAGCACAAAGCCCGACGTGGGGCTCGAACTCACGGACTGTGAGATCATGACCTGAGCCGAAGTCGGACACTCAACCGACCGAGCCACCCAGGCGCCCCAACAATGGGCATATTTTAATACCATAATCAGGAAAGGGGTTGGCTAGATTTTTTAAAGGACAGAAAAGGCAGTAGCTCCTGTCTGTTCGCAGGTCTGTGGGTCAGCATGGATTGAGCGCAGACACGTCTGTCTTGCCCGGCGCCTACTGCTATCACTGAGTCCCAAGTGGTGTTGCTGTTTCTGGAGCATGGGGACCTGCCCTCCTGGCCTGCTTGAGGGCTGCCTGCTCCCTGCAGCTTGAAGCCTACACCTTGCTCCTCGGCACAGCAGGCCCTGCAGAGACCTTGCTGTTTGGAGAGATGGGCCCTGATAGGACAATCACCAGTTCACCTCCCAGTTCTGGGGGTGCTTCTCCAAACTCTTCTCCAGTAGCCCTTTGGCTCCTAGATCTTGATCTACTTTGCAGAAATGCTAAGTACCTGATACCTCTGAGTTTCAACAGAGAAGGGGGGTCTTTCTGGGCTCCTGGCCTTGGGGCCAGTCTCTAGAATGTGAGACTCTAGAACTAGACAGGCTAGGTTCAAATTCTACCTCTGCCCCTTACTAGCCATGAGACCTTAACTACTTAACCTGTCTATACCTCAGCTTCTCTATCTATAACATAGGAATGGTTGTAGCACCTGCTCGTAGGGTTCTTCTGACAATGAAGAGCTTACATGGCAAGCACTTGAAGCTATGTGGGCATACAGTAGGTGCTCGAAGTGTGAACTGCTGTTGCTTCTGTGCTCAGTATATGATTGGTGATGCGCATAGTGTGAAGCAACACCTGTATCCTCACACTGCTCTTACCCCCTGGAGTGGCATCCTCAGGCAGTGGTTCTCATTTCTGTGTGTGTAAGAGTCCTCCCGGTGACTGCTGAAGCTCCAGTTCCGGGGCCCCGCCCCAGTGTGGTCCAGAAATCTGCACTTTTAGTCCTCAGCCACATGGTGCTAAGGCCCAGTGGGAAGAAGCCAATGGCACATGACCTCGTAGGCTACGGTGCGTTCTCCTGAGGGCAACGGCACTTCCCTTCCCTGGAACTCTCGCTCTTCCTCAGCTGGACAGTGCTGGTTCTGGGAGTCCACAACAGACTTTCTAGCATTCACTGGAGAGCTTGGTAAAGAGAATCAAACACCTCAGAACTCAGCCCATCACCTCAAAAGATCCTCTTTCTCATTATCTTTGCCTCTAGTGAAATGATGAACATGATAGCTTGGGATAAGGATCAGCTTTATTTTCTGAGAGCCCAGGCACAAGCCTCCAACTTCTGAGTTTGGGAACAGCCTGGAGGGTCCAGTTATTTACTAATGAAGGGACCTTTAGCTAATCCAGCCAGGCTCAGATGTCCTCCTTAGCAGGCTCAGCAGCTGTTTGATTTGCTGACTCCTTCCAAATCTTTCTTCTTAATTTCCTGACTTGAAAGTTATGGCCTTACTCTTTTATCAGGATGTGTAATGGGAGGTAATTTCTATATCTGGACATTTTTTTCAACAGGTTGCATTGACTAAGATGTTTCTTGAATGCCAAAGCATACTAGTGCTGTTTTAAACGAGGGGAAAAACAGATAAGCTGAAATAGAATAGAGGTCTGTCTTAATTCTGCTCATGTTGGTGCCATGTAGCCTGGGGTTCAGAAGGGGAACCTTTTTCTTCCCAACTGTCATTTGGCAGCCGGGCTGAGAATCTCTTTTTCTGGGCCTTTTTGCATCCTGTCTTTGGGGACTTGGGATATAATGAACATCTCTCCTTGCCTTACACAGTACGTCTCAGAAAGGCATTTTTAGAATCTTGAAAGGGGAAAGTGTTAGATCTTGCTATGAAGTCTGTCACAGTGACTCTTCCTGGTGTTCTGAGGCAGGACAAATGGCAATAGAATCAGGAATCACACAACACTCAAGGGGAGACTTGATAAAATTCTGGGGCTAGCAGGCTTTCCACCTGATACCCTGTTAAAGAAACACAGCCCAGCACAGTGAAAGGCTCTAGAAACCCAGACGCTCATCCAACCAAATGACATTCATATTGCAGTTGTCATTACACACAGTTTCCCCAGGTTAGTACTCCCCAACCTTTTCCAGAGTAAAGACCCAATCTGAACATCAAAAGTGTGTGACACACCACAGTGAGGTACCACTTCATACCCGTCAGAGTGGCTGCTATCAAAAGGCAAGAAATAACAAGTGTTGGTGAGGATGTGGAAAAAAGAACCTACTGGTGGGAATGTAAATTGGTGCAGCCACTATGGAACACAGTATGGATGTTCCTCAAAAAATTAAAAATAGGGGGTGCCTGGATAGCTCAGTCAGTTGAGTGTCTGACTTTGGTTCAGGTCATGATCTTGCAGCTTGTGAGTTCAGGCCCCACATCAGGTTCTGTGTGGTCAGTGGAGAGCCTGCTTTGGATCATCTGTCTCCCTCTCTCTCTGTCTCTCTCTCTCTCTCTCTCTGTCTCTCTCTCTCTCTCTCTCCCAAAAGTAAAGAAACATTTTAAAAATTCGAAAAATAGGGGCGCCTGGGTGGCGCAGTCGGTTAAGCGTCCGACTTCAGCCAGGTCACCATCTCGCGGTCTGTGAGTTCGAGCCCCGCGTCAGGCTCTGGGCTGATGGCTCAGAGCCTGGAGCCTGTTTCCGATTCTGTGTCTCCCTCTCTCTCTGCCCCTCCCCCGTTCATGCTCTGTCTCTCTCTGTCCCACAAATAAATAAACGTTGAAAAAAATTTAAAAAAAAATAAAATAAATAAATAAAAATTCGAAAAATAGAAAAAATAAAAATAGGGGCGCCTGCATGGCGCAGTCGGTTGGGCGTCCAAATTCAGCCAGGTCACAATCTCGCAGTCCGTGAGTTCGAGCCCCGCGTCAGGCTCTGGGCTGATGGCTCAGAGCCTGGAGCTTGCTTCCGATTCTGTGTCTCCCTCTCTCTCTGCCCCTCCCCAGTTCATGCTGTCTCTCTCTGTCTTAAAAAAATAAACATTGAAAAAAAATTAAAAAAAAAAGAAAGAAAAAATAAAAATAGAACGACCCTACGATCCAGCAGTTCTACTTGAGTATTTATCGGAAATGAAAGCACTAATTCGAAAAGATATATACACCTCTGTGTTCATTGCAACATTCTTCACAATAGCTAAGATATGGAAACAACCAAAGTATCCACCGATGGAAGAATGGATAAAGAAGAGGGGTGTGTGTGTGTGTGTGTGTATGTACACACACACACATGCGCACACACATACACACACACAGTGAAATACTACTCAGCCATAAAAAAGAAGGAATTCTCTCCATTTGCAACAACATGGATGGACCTTGAGGATATTATGCTAAGTGAGCTAAGCCAGAGAGTGAAAATGCTATATGATTTCACTTGTATTTGGAATTTTAAAAAACAAAACAAATGAACAAATAAACTCATAGATGCAGAGAGCCAGATTGGTGGTTGCCCCAGAGGAGGGCACTGGCAAAATGGAAGAAGGGAGTCAAAAGGTACAAACTTCAAGTGTTAAATAAGTCATAGGGATATAATGGATGGCATGGGGAATCCAGTCCATAACATTGTATTTCATATTATGTGACTTTATATGGTGACAAGGGCTACTAGACTTACTGTAGTGAATGTTTCACAGTGTATACAAATACTTAGTCACAGATAGGTGTTTCTTAAAAGAATCTTTTTCATAGATTTCTCTAAAACAACAGTGTCATTAGGCATATGAAACACAGGGGAATAAACCTGTAGGACCCCGAGCTCACACAGCCCATAGGGATGAAAACACAGTCTTCCCAGGCTATGTGCAGTGCCCCCACTTGCTAGCTGCCTGGGCTGTGTATCCAGGGGGGGTGGTTGCTAGGTTAGAAATTCTCACATTATTCAGAGCTTATGCTTTCCTTGATTTCAGCTTCTCATTAGCAGGTGAGGGAATTATGCCTTTTTTCATCTATTTAAGTTTGGCTTGATGGCAGGGTGCTTAAAATAAAAATCCTATGAATCTGATAGCACAGTGGTTGCAGTATAGGCTAGAGCCAAACAGCCGTGGTGTAAGCCTTAACTGTGCCCCTTGAGGACTGTGACCTTGGGGGAGCTCCTTAACCGCTCTGTGCCTCAGTTTCCCTATCTGTAAAGTGGAGACAACAACTGAGCCTACCTCATAGGGCCATTATGAGGATTAAATGAGATGACCTATGTAAAGCATTTGAACAGTGCCGGGTGCATAGGAAGTTCTGTGTAAGTATCTGTTACATGAATCTTTTTGTTTAGATTTACAAAGACAGAGTGAGAAAGCAGTAACGTTTGTGTGAGAAATGGCATCTGAAATACCAAGATGGCCTGAGACAGTTGGTGGCAGGGATGTGATTAGAGTCTGAAGGCAGACCAGTCCGAGGCAGGGTCAGCCTCACAACTCAGTGCTCAGGAGCGTGCCCTTGACGCACAGTGCAGGTCAGAGGAAGCCCCATTTTGCCACTGGGAAGTGATGTTCTAGAACCTGCTCCTCCAGTAGATGCTGAAAAGTGCAGCTTTGCTTTCAGAATTACGGCACCCAATGCAGAGGAAACGGTCTTCCCCTTTGGTGACAGGGGAAGCGTGGGATGGTGTGCTCTCTTTCTGAGCGGTGAGATTTAGGAGGAACAGAGGGAAATTGGAGAGCCACCATGTGGAAATGCTGGAGGTCAGCCAAGGGACCAGAGGGTAGAGAAGGTTGAGAACTTCTTGGCTTCCTGTGTCAGGTGCCTGACACGTGTCACAGGACCCCAGAAGGGAAAATGGTGTGGTCACTTGCCCGAGGATCTCACATTCTCTCTTGCTACACGGAAGCCCTTGGACACCGTTGTTTGAAGTCTGAACAGGCTGCTGTCACATCATGGGCAGGGTTCAGGGAGAAGATGATGATCACATGTAGGGACTATTTATAGTGATTTATATGAGAACAGTGCGCTCCTAATTCCCCTTTTGATTGTAATGATTTAAGAATCTAAGTGGGAGCACAGGTTAGAAATGCATAAAGATGGGAAAATAATTAGACAGTTAAGCCGAGAGTATACCTAATTGAGGAGCTGAAGGTTGGGATTCAGTGGCTCTTAGGATTAACCATCCAGGTGACAACGTGGAAGAAAATCCTATCTTTTCAAAAAAAGAAAAACTAGTTCTTTGGTACCCTTGAGAAAGGGGATATTATACTGGAGGGATCTTTGGCCCAATTTGAGTTGAATGTATCTATCTAACTTCTTTTCTTTCTTTCTCTTTCTCTCTCTCTTTCTTTCTTTCTCCCTTTTTCTCTTTGCTTCAGGATTCTTATGTTAAGAATATTTTAAGATTCTTATGATTGAATGTGAGGACTTACTGTGGAGGGCTGTGCTGGGCACCAAAGACAGACAACGGACAGCCCCTGCCCTCGGGGCCTTTAAGTGGTGGGGGTGAGGGATAGAACTGCAAAGGGTAACCTGAATTAGATGACTGTCCACTAGAATTATAAATCGAGCAGTGGCAGGAAGGGCCCACCACGGGCTGTCCTGCCTGAGGGGACTGAAGAAGGGCGCTGCAAGGCTGAATCTTTCATCTGTGCTCTGCTGAAAGGAAGGTCTTCCTGGTTTGGAAATCGCTTCAGCCATGACGGAGGGCTTGAGGATGTGTGTTGAGAGGATCCTTGATGGATTCAGAATCCAGGATCTCTTGTCTGTGAACCATGGAAAGGAGTACAGCCTCCAGACCGTTTTTTAACAAGTTAAGTTTAATGTTTGTTAAGGATTCTGAAACACAGTGAAACATCTAGGCCTCCTGTTACCCATATGCACGATGGCATGTCTTGTGCCGGTTATGCCCACAGTTGGCTTCTCTAAAAGGACGAAGGGCACTTCTGATTAGGAGAGAGCGGAGGAGGCCCCCGACAGCCTGTTTTCACTGCGCTTGAGGGAAGGAGCTCAGCTGAACAGGTCTTCCCCCGCTGCTCGTCCCTCTTCAAGTTAAAATTCTCAACCTTGGTTAAAGAGTGTTGATACTACTGAGCTATCCAAATAGTGTACTCTTGTAAAAAAAAGTCTTAAAAGGTGTGCTTTTGCCATTAATACTGCACATTGACTTATTTTCTTAAAGTTGGCTTAAGTACTATAATTTGTGAGTAAATATAATCTCCTGAACCAAGATGTTGTTTGGGGAGAGGGCTTTGACAATGATAATATTTTTAAATATCCCTGTATTTTTATTGGTGTTCAAAGGCTTATATAGTTACAAATATGACACATGGAGGATACTGAGTTCTTGTTTTGTTTTTAAGGGAATGAGTGCCCAGTGCTCAGTGTATCCTCCTTGAGGAAAGTACTTTTTTTTTTTTTAAAGTAAGCTCTACACCCAGCGTGGGGCTTGAACTCACAACCCCGAGATCAAGAGTCGCATGCCCCAATGACTGAGCCAGACAGATGCCCTAGAAAAGTGTGTCTTTAGAAGCCTCTGGCAGCTGTCGAGAGCTGCACGGTTCAGCACTGCAGCTACAAGTGGTCACGGAGCGCTTACCACGTGGCTAGTCTAAATTGAGGTGTGTTAAAAATATACAATGTACACTGGATGTTGAAGACTGTTTCTTTATGCTTCTTTTTATGCGCTCTTATTAATGTTTATATTGGTGGCTTATTGAAATGACACTATGTTGACTATGCTGGGTTAAATATTCAAATCCATCTCACTCTTTTCTTCCCCCTAAAGGTGGCTTCTAGAAAGTGTGAAATCACCTAGGTGGCTCACATTTGTTTCTACCGGACAGCAGGGCTCTAGAACCTTGCATTACCTTTGTTCCCTCTCACTTCCCTCCATCCCTGAATGCCAGCCCCTTGGGCCATCTCTCCTCAAGTTCATCCTGTTGTTTTGCGCCAACTTAGCTGTCTAATGCTTTCTTGCATAGCTGTACCCATGAACATGCTCTGCTTAGGCTGTGTTGACTTGTCCTTTAAGATCTAGGTCCTATACCTCCCCTTTCACAAAGCTGCTCTATCTTCAGGCAAAATTAATTTATCCCTCTTCTGTCCCATCCCCTTGTTTTTTTAAATATTTAGTATTTCCCCCTGCTGCCTTTTCTCTTCTGGTCTGCTCCTAGAGGACAGGGGTGCCTGCCTTATTCTTCTGTTTCTAAGGTGAACACTTAAATCAGTGCCCAACATGGGTGAGTGCACAGTGAAAGTTTAACGAATCAATGAATCCTCCCTCCCTGAGCTCAACCAATTTCTGTATAGAGACCTGAAACACACACGCACACGCAAAGACATGAAACACAGGAGGTTAACCCGGCATTGGGCTTACTTCTAAAAGTGGAGGCCACAGGCTGCTAGCATAAGAATCACCCCGATGTTTACAAAAAGTAATATTACCGGACTTCAGACCAACAGGTTCTGTCAGGAAATGTTAGGTTGTGCCGCAGTGACACACGTCATTACCTTCATAGCAAAAGTTTAATTCTGAGTGTACTGTGGGCCCTGGGTCACCCTCCGGGGAAACTGATGATTCAGGTTAGACCTTCATATCAGCAAGAGGGATGTAAGATCTAGTGACAGTGGTTGACACTCTCACCCAGATATGTGTCACTTTTTTTAGTTTTATTTTTCATATTTGTGAGAGAGATTGAGACAGAGCACGAGCAGGGGAGGGGCAGAGAGATGGAGACAGAATCCGAAGCAGGCTCCAGGCTCTGAGCTGTCAGCACAGAGCCCGACGCGGGGCTCAAACCCATGGGCAGCGAGATCATGACCCGAGCTGAAGTCGGACGCCCCAGCGACTGAGCCACCCAGGCGCCCCGATATGTGTCACTTTTTAGTGTTCACCTTTCATTACCTGAAGCACTTATGTGGCTATTCCAAACTTCAGAGGTTGAGGAAGACCAAGACTTCTGCATGCCTAGAAGTAGAGAGACGTGTATATTGCTACACAAGCCTAATATGAATCTCGAAGTGAGGTCCAGGAATCTACATTTTTAATTCCCTTGGTGACCCACATTCACACTAAAGTTTGAGGGCCATTGGGTAGGCCAGGAGTTCTCAACCTTAGCTGCTCACTATAGTTGCCTGGGGAATTTTAAAAACACTGAGGCCCTAGCCCTACCCCCAGAGATCCTAATTCACAGGGGCTAGGGGAGAGGCCAGGCATCAGTAATTTTTTCAGTCTTCCTAGGGAATTCTAGTACATGTCCAGGGTGGAAAGCCACAGGGGTAAGAAAAAGAGCAAAGGCCTTTGAATCCTGACTATAATACTGACTAAGCCTCAGTTTGCGTATCTGTCAATAGTAGTGAAGATCAAACAAATGTGAAAATATTTGTTAACGACAGTATTGAACAAATATTGGCTATTATTATTCACTGGCAGGTACGGACATTTAGATAAACTGGGTTTGTATACACTCTTACATGCACATGCCGTTCGTTTACTCCCTCCCCCACACAAAGCCAGGGAAGAAGGAAAGTGTCCTCTCCACCTCTGCCTTCTGCCTCCTCTTACAGTCAGTAAATGGGCGGTCCCTTCTCCCTCCCTTCTGCTGATGTTGCTGATAAAGGGGAGAAAGGGGAGGAGAAAAACATCTTCCCTGCCTCTATCTTCCTCTCCATGGCCTATTCCAGAATCCTTAGCCTAGGGCTTTTGTTCTGCCATAGCCTTTCCAAGGCCCCTTCCCCTCACACTCCCTTCAGTCCAAGACCTGTGTCTTATGCCTGTAATTCATTACAACCCTATTTCCAACCTCTTCCCGTAGCTCATTCCCCACTGACCCCCAGTCCCATGCCAGGACAGACAGCAAGCATCATGGCCCTGGGGGAGGCCCTTTCCTGCTCTCCAATAGGTCGAGCAGCATAGGAAATCCATAAACTCAGAAAATGGGTCTCCAAGGCATTGTCCCAGAGCAGTGTCATTGGGACTGGCAGATTCGGCAGCTCTGTGTTTGAGGGGTAGGGTAATACCAGCTCTTTATAATATGTTGTTTCCTGTGATTTAATATTTGGTGTTAGGTTAGATCCTGAGGTCTAACAACTGGTTTGTAAACAACTTCTTGAAATGCCTCTGGTCTGTCACCTGGAAATTGCCTCAGAAGTAGGCTTTCTTTAGTTACAAAAATACCACATTGGCTTTCTTCCATTGACAGAGCTAAGAGTTAATGCTGAAGTAAGCTGTTTTTAATTATTTTTCCTCTCATGTCCAACAGTTTTCAAGTCAGAACAATGCACGAGTCCCTCGCAGGAAATAAATGCAATACTGCTTATAAAAAATACAGATTTGTGCATGTGATGTGAATCGTGGGCTTATAAAAGGATCGAACAAATCCCTCAGCCTAAACAGCTGTGATATTATAGATCCTTGGAAATGATTCTTACTGGTATGACTAATACCACTGAGGTCCTTGGCAGTGGAGATTTGATGTCCATCATCAGATTTTGGCCACCGTGGCTTGTCCAAAAGCTGGACCCCACTTCCTTCCTATGCAGCAGTCAGAGCCTCCCCGCTACCATGGGCTCTTAATCGGAAGTCAGCGGGGCTGGAATGCAGTGTGCCCAAAGGGAAAGATGCTCAGAGAGCTTGCACTTTGTCAGCAGGGACTGCTGGTGCAGCTTTTCCCTATTCCACCTGCCACATAGGTGCAGTTTTGTTTTGTTTTGTTTTGTTTTTCATTGATTTGTGCCTGACATTAGGTCTAAAATCGATACTGGAGACTCATTGAATGAAACAGAAATGCTTAGCAATCTTAAAATGAGCCTCTGTATGTCTCTGTGGTATACTTTCTTGCAAATGACATAGTTGAACATGTATTTGAGTTTCAGATTTAAATTACAATCCAGTGCAGTATCTCCACGTGTCACCATCAGTTATAAGAACAACAGCAGGGGTGCCTGTGTGGCTCAGTAGGTTGAGTGTCTGACTCAGTTTCAGCTCAGGTTATGATCTTCCAGTTCATGGGATTGAGCCCCGTGTTAGGCTCTGCACTGACAGCATGGAGCATGCTTAGGATTGTCTCTTCTTCTCCCTCTCCCTCTCCCTCCCTTCCCTCCCTTTCTGTCTCCGTCTCTCTCCCCCCTCCCTTCCCCCACTCACTCATGCTTTCTCTCTCTCTTTCCCTCTCTCTCTCAAAATAAGTAAATAAATTTAAAAAAAAAAAACAAAAAACAGCAGCAGCAGAAGCAGTGTGCTTTCAGAGTAAGACCCAGGCAGTCTCCTGCTGCATGCATCCCCCACCTCCCCTCCCCGGCTGCAGCTAGCAGATCTGTCCTCCTTCCTCTCTGTACTCCAGCTCTCTGGCATCCTTTCCTTTTCTCCCATGTGTTGGACACCTCTCTGTCTCTGGGCTTCTGCACTTGATACTCCTTCTGCCTAGGATGCTCTTTCCCCAGTTTCCCCCACGACTGACCCATTTGTGCCCTTCGGACCTCAGATCTGCTTCCCCTTCTCAGAGACATCTTCCCTAATGGTAACATCCTACAGCAGCTCTCTGTCCCACCTCTGTTCATGTCAATTCCAAGTGCTCACTGCTGTCTCTAACGCTTTCATTATTTCATTTGTTTGTTTACTTATCATTTGTCTGCCTCCCCCAGTAGACCTAAGTTCCTTGAGGGTGGTGATCTTGTCTGTCTGGTTCATTCATGTAGCACCCAGTACAGTGCTTGGCACACAGATGGCACTTGATATTTGAGTGAGTGAGTGAGTGAATGAATTAATACCGAGCCTGGCCCAGTGCTTTACATCATGTTTTTATAACATTCACTATTGATACATGAGGAAACTATGGCCCAGAGGGTTTTGAATTAGTAAAAATTAGTAAAAAGAGGTCAGAATTAGTAAAAAGAGCTGAGATTGGAACTTAGTCTACCTGCCTGCAAAAGTTTGTGCCACAGTCGGGTCTGAGGTTACGGTTCAATCTTAAATTTTTGCCTCATTCTGTAACTTTGTAGATTTGTTTAGTAATAAATATTTTGCTTATTCTTATGGCTTAAAACTTTTTGTCCATAGGCCATGAAAACAGGTCATTTCCCATAGTTTTGTGCAAAAGAACTCGGTGGTAACAAAGAAATACTCCGGCAGAAGCATATTTTGGGAAGAGTTGCAGACATCTGCTTGAGCGTGGGGATTTTGGATGATTCTTATTTGAGAAGCAAGGCATGTCTTAAAGTCTAGTTTTTGGAAAACAAAACAATGAAAGTAATTGTGGCAGCAAACAGAGAGCAGAGCCAAGCTCCAGACAGCATCGATGAGCCTCTGGTAGCAATCTTGCCCCCAGCGACAGGAGCTTCTGGGGCTCACCCACGTGGCCGTGGAGGGCAGCTCTGCCATGTTGCTGAGATCCGTGCAGCACCTGACTCTGTAGACTAGGCGTCTGACAAAAGGTGCTCAGTAAACTCTCGTCAGAAAGGAAATAAATTGCTGCTTTTACAAACTATATAATTACATACCTGAGGAATACAAACTACCAGAATGCCTAGCAGAAATATTAAGAGTATTTAGCAGGGTGCAAGTAAGAAAATAAACAATCCGTGGTTTTCCTATACACCAGTTAAAAATATGCTGGGGAAGATCACCTTCAAGATGGTTGTGAAATAGACTGTAGACTATGTAGGAGTGAACTTCAGAAGCTGTTCAGAATCTATTTGAAGAACGCCATAAAAGTTTCCTTTTGAGATAATTTATTTAACTAAATACGGGAACCTGTGCCTCGATAGGAAAGTGCAATGTTCTAAAATTGTTCGTTCTTCCCATTATTACTTTAGAAACTTAAGTGAGTTCTAGTCTTTCAGAACAGGTAGCAGAAATTTGACTAAAGGTTTCTAAAGTTTGCCTTCATAAATAAGGCACAAGAAAATGTTGATTTGAAAAGTAGAAGGAGGGGTGCCTGGGTGGCCCAGTCGATTAAGCATCCAACTTCAGCTCCAATCTTGATCTCATGGTTTGTGGGTTCGAGCCCCACATCGGGCTCTGTGCTGACAGCTCAGAGCCTGCTTGGGATTGTGTGTCTCCCTCTCTCTCTGTCCCTCCCTTGCTCGTGCTCGCGGGCGCACTCTCTCTCTCTCAAAAATAAACATTAAAAAAATTGTTTTAAAGAAAGGTAGAAGAATTTGTACTATTAAATATTATTAATAATATAAAACTGCTTTAATTAAAACTTTGTGACACCAGCACAAGAATAGATCCATTCAAGTCAACATGGAAACCTCCGGAAGAGAGCCAATCACACAAAATAGTTTGATGTGATACAAAGTAGCATTCCACATCCCTAGTGGAAAAGAGGGAAAAGGTCACAAATGATTCTGGGGTCATAGGCTAAACATCGAAAAAGAAATAAAGTTAAATAGGATAGGCTAATGACATTCTTAAAAAAGTTCTAGGTTATGGGAATATTTTTTAGTGGAAGTGTAAAATTTCTCTCAGAAAATATAGGTGAATATTTATATAACTTCTAAAAGAGGGGACTAATCAGAACATTGAGGACAGAAACCATAAAGGAAAATAGGTACATAAAAATTATAATGTTCTGATCATCACCCAGAAAAACACAAAAACACTGTAAAGAAAACCCATGGGCAATATTTGCCAATATTTGAATCCTAGAGAGGAGTCCTATCTGTAATAACAAAGTACTCTAGGGGCACCTGGCTGGCTCAGTTGGTTAAGCGTCTGACTCTTGATTTTGGCCCAGGTCATGATCTCAGGGTTCGTGAGTTTGAGCCCCACATCGGACTCAGTGCCAACAACACAGATCCTTGCTTGGGATTCTGTTTCTCTCTCTCTCTCTCTCTCTCTCTCTCTCTCTCTCTCAAAACAAATAAACATTTAAAAAATAGCAAATTGCTCTTACAAACAGATAACAAAACTTTTAACACACCAATAGGAAAACAAGCAAACTATTTGAATAAGTAAGTCACAAAATAACAACTGTGACCAACAGACATTGGAAAAGATATCTAGCCTTGCTAGATATCATCAAAGAAATGCAAATTAATGTGAGATATCATTTTCACTGATCAGATTAGCAAAGATAAAAATAACCAACTTGGTTGATGAACAAAGTAGATAAGGTTGGAGACTGGTATTGTTGGGTGTGTAAATTGTTACAGCTTACATGAGCCATTTGTTCATATTCATCATAAGGCTTTAAAATGCCTTGCCTACCCGTTGACCCAGAAATATCACTTCTAAGAATTTATCCTAAGAAAATAAGCATGGGTAGGTGGATTTGGATTGTATGTTAGCTACAATGATGTCCACTGAAGGAAGATACTGAGCAGGAAAACTCCAAGTGTTGAGATGGTAAGAGGTGCTGGGGAAGGATTAAAATTGCTTTGAAGTGGATTGGCAGGGCCTGTGTCCGTATTACTGGACCACACTGAACATTTAGTGCTCAGATCACTAGCTGAGGCATGCATGTTAATGGCAATGATGCATTTGGTGGTCTATTGTTTGGGGTTTTTTTCCCATTTTGTTGGAAGTTTTTCAAGCTTGTATTTTTCAAGTTACTGAGAATTTGGGGCCAAATTTACAGTTTTACTGTTGAATATCTGCTTAGGTGTGGATACTACTTGTGAACATGGTCATTTGCTTCAATTTCTAACTTATGTTAGCCCTCGGATTATAACTGTACAGACAGAACGCTGGTTTCTTCTTCCTACTGCTCTACCCAGCTTTGCATTTTAGAGGGGCTGACAAATTTGCAAATATTCTTCTATAGACAGCAGATAAGTGGACAAACACAAGAGAATTCTTTTTGCTTGGTATAGTAGGATGAATAACAGTCTCCCAAAGATATCCACATCCTGAGCCCTAGAATTTGTGGACATGTTGCTTTACATGACAAAAGGACTTAGCAGATTCATTAGGGTAAGGGCTTTGAAATGGAGAGATTATCCTGGTAGGCCTATTGTAATCAAAGGACCCTTGTAAGAGGGAGGCGGAAGGTCCAGAGTCAGAGTGGGAAAAGAGTTAGGAAGCCGAGATTGGAGTCAAAGAATTCTGGCCAACCGTAGAGCTGGAAAAGGCAAGGAAATGCATTCTCCCTGAAAGACTGTAGAAGGAATCAGCCCTTAATGACACCGTGATTTTAGCCCATTCAGATTCCTGACCTCCAGAGCTGTAGAATGAATGATACATTTGTGTTGTTTTAAGTTGCCGAGTTTGTGGTAATTTGTTACAGCAGCGATCAAAAACGAATACGTTTGGAAAAGATGAAAAACTCAAATGTATACTTGAGCCAATAGTTGTGCATCAGTTGGTCCTGGGTGAGAAGTTCGGAGACCTGGATTTGGGTAACAACTTCTCTCGATCTCATTTTCATCCCTAAAGTTGGCTTCTTGCTCCAAAATTCTGTTCCTCCTTAAGCATTTGTTTACCACCATTAGCTACGTCGCTGTTATGACACCAAGAAGTATGGGTGAGGCTGGTGAGTAGATTTTAGTTTATTTGTTTTGGAAGCTTGCTACACTGTTGTTAGCATTTTCCTTTTTGGGGTGTGTGCCTGGGTGTGTGGCATGTTCTCATACAGCAAGCAGATTCTGGAATATTGCAGTGAGCACTGTGAAGGCAAAGGGAGACACACACAGAGGTTAGAAGCCACTGGGACCATGACAAAAGAATAGCAAAGTGAGCCTGAGATTGGGTACACAAGCTTCACGAGGCCTCCCATGATGATCTGAGACCCCCCTGAAGGATTTTTCTGGAAGATCCCTCCTACTCAGACCCCTCCTCCAATGGCTGCAAAGGTTTGCACACACAGGATGAGAAGTTTGAGGTTATAATGGCCCAGCAAGGTCCTTGTATAGGAACAGGCTAGGTGTCAGTCACTTGCCCAGCAGACCTCCAGGAGCTGCCCAGGAGAAAGAGTGGGGCTGATTCAGGCTTCTCTGCTCACATGCTGTGTGCCCTCTGGACCACGGGAGGCGCCCAGTAAGTGCTGCCAAAGAACAGTTTGAAATGTTAGCAGTGAGCATTATCACTTGACATCACAGAGCGTATGTGTGTTTAGTAATTTGGTCTGTGGGCATTTGTCCATGCTTTCCTCTACATATTAGCACAGGAACCATAATCAATATCCATTACTGTTTGAGTTTGAATATATGAAAGATAAATATATACATATAATTTTCAAACTATTGTTTGTGCCTAGGGATCAGGACTGCATTTAGGGGCGCCTGGGTGGCGCAGTTGGTTAAGCGTCCGACTTCAGCCAGGTCACGATCTCGCGGTCCGTGAGTTCGAGCCCCGCATCAGGCTCTGGGCTGATGGCTCGGAGCCTGGAGCCTGTTTCCGATTCTGTGTCTCCCTCTCTCTCTGACCCTCCCCCGTTCATGCTCTGTCTCTCTCTGTCCCAAAAATAAATAAAAAACGTTGAAAAAAAAAATTTTTTTAAATAAAAAAAAAAAATGAGAATGAGGGGCGCCTGGGTGGCTCAGTCAGTTAAGCGTCAGATGTCAGTTAGGACATGATCTCACAGTCTGTGAGTTCAAGCCCCACGTCAGGCTCCGTGCTGACAGCTCAGAGCCTGGAGCCTGCTTTGGACTCTGTGTCTCCCTCTCTCTCTCTGCCCCTCCCCTGCTCATGCTCTGTCTCTCTCTGTCCCAAAAATAAATAAAAACATTAAAAAAAATTTTTTTTTAATGAGAATAAATTAATCTTATCACCATTAGGAACAAACTACCGTAGAATTTAGCATTCGCACCAAAAGTAAAGCTGGTTTTATTGGGGAATGACATGAAAGGCACCTTTGTTTTTTGGCGCACATTTGAAACACGATTGGTGATTGAGAAACATGCAGGGGGGGTCATAGTTATCACTTGTTATCCCAGCCTATGGTAAGAAAGGTTGTTAAATGGACCTGGGGTTTTGCAGTTTAGCATGGGAATATGGAAAACCCCTACTTTACACAGATGGAGTTCAAAAAGGATTCAAGGAACATCAAGGTGAACAAAAGAGCCGAGCACAGTGAAAAGGGGCGGGGGTGGGGGTGGGGTGGGGGTGGGGGAAGAATCCCAGGCTTGATTAACCAGACAGGCTCAGGTCCCTGCCGTGGCTCTGATACCAACCAGCAAACCAACTCTTGATTCTGTTTCCTTGTCTATTAAACAGGAAAAATAATAGTTGCTTGTCTGGTGGTGGTGAGAAAGAGGGGCAAATGGCTGACACATGCAGGTAGATAGTCATCTAGTCCCTGCCTGACCACAAGGGATGCGCAAGCCACCTGAGAAGATTGCCAGGGCCGTGCTCAACTGAGTAGGATCCAAGACATAACTCATTAATTCCTGCTCCACAATCCTCTCCCCTCGGCCCCACCTTGGCCAGGTGTGAAGGAAGTGCACATCTGAGTGCCTGTCAAGGCCCATGGTAGGCCGTGGAAGGCTCCAATCATTATGAGACACGCTCGATGGCTCTTCTTCCCTTTCTCAATCCCCTATTGTATTGAGGCCAAGGTTTTGTCCACAGTGTTTCCCTCCTTTCCTCTCATCCCTCTGAATATCTTTGTTTTTCTCAGTATTGTGGTTTTCTCTTCTACAGTAAGTTTTCTATAGTAAGTTTTCCCTGCACGGGTAATAAACCCTGTTCAGTTAATATGTGGTGGAAAAAAGTGTAAAGTTGAAGGTCTTACCTGTGAAACACTGGAGATGTGCCCTCATGCAACTCATTCCTGGTCTTTGTGAACTCTTACCCCAAGCCATGTGGACTGGTGCCCTGGGAGTTCCCAAAGGATGAGGGTAGGAAACGGACAAAGTCATGGTATCTGCCCTATGTCAAGGAAGCTGTATGTGAGCCTTTCCTTAGGGGATCAGAGGAGAGCAGAGAGGGCCATTCACTCAGCAGAGCAGAGCCCTTCTGAGAAGGAAGATGGTGCCACTAGTCACGTGTATAAGACCCTGTTATGCCACTGTCTCCAGGAAGGGGCCTGGCTGGGGATAGGGTATGAGGGAGGCTTTTCACAGTGTATGCTTGTGTTCCTCTTGAATTTTCATGAAGATAAAGAGAACTGATATTTTTGAAAACCAAATTTTCCTGTAGGCCGGTTCATAATCCAGAGAGACTCATGGAAGCATAGGTGGGCTTTGGTGGAGCCCTCTGGAGTAGAGCAGGTCTCCTTTGCACATGCGTGGTAGAGTGACTTCGGAATCATGCCAAGCTGGAAAGTTTGGTTTGAGTCTAGAGGGTTGTTGGTCCCCTGCATGCAACAGAACTGAAAGGCACTGGTCCTGGCCGACCTCCTGACAGCTCATTGTTTCCTACCTCAACATGCATCTGTCCTGGGGGACTCCGTTCCAATGCCATTCCTGACACCGCATACCTCGGGGGCTGACTAGCCTTCGGGAAGCGCAGCAGCCCAAGTCCTTGTCCTCAGCCCGCTCTCCGAGAACTTCCTGGGTTTCTGGTGGGGCCATGGGAGCTAACAGCACCTTCTTTAGAAGTTAAATTAAAGGTGGGTAGACGGGGGTGTGAAATCTGTGCTGCCCCTGGGCTTGGAACACTGAATACTGACCGTTTTTTCCGATATCTGTTTCCACTGAATATAGTCACGTCATATGTAAAACCTGATATGATTGGGGAAACCTGAGCCAAGAGTCACTTGGTATCTTCCCGAGTGACTTTTACGAATGACTCGAATTGAAAGGCAGCAGCAACCGGCATACAGATACGTCTACACATTGTTGCGTTGACTTGCTCCCGCACCAGATAAATGTGCAAAGCGCAGGAAACACCAGAACCCTCAGCTTGGCTTTGGGGCTGCCATCCTGCCTAGTGGCTGGAACGTTAGGGCAGATGTCTTTTCATAGCTCACCTATGAGTTTAAAGCAAAATAAGGCAGGAAGTCAGAGAGAGACCAATTCATACTCCCTTGATTATTTACTCAACATGATGCTGAAAGACATTTGTGTTTTTTGGAAGTTCTGTCCCCTGGCAATGAAATAAAACCTCCTTTTTAGGCTAGAAAGATTGATGTCCAACTACATTAAAGGAGTATGTGAGTAAAAGGAAACTCTGTATTCTGCAAGTGAACACAAGAACTTCCACTGTACTTACGTTACCATAAAGCAAAGCTCATTATTGGACCCAAAATGTGCAATGCAAAAATAAAATTGTCCTAATAAGACCAAAGCATGAAAATATTCTCACTTGCTGTGGTCTGAATTGTTATGTGAGGAGGAGGAGTTGTTGTTTTTTTATTATTAGTCACAAGATGGGAAGAAGATAGGAGAGAGGAAGTACTATCTTTTAACTTCACTGAAGAGTATGATTCACCCTTGTTTTAATTCTTCTCAAGGACATCATTTATGGATGCTATATGATAAAGATACATCAAATAAGCGGTTATATGTTCAGTTTCTTCTCAGTTGAATTTGCTTAGTTTGCAAAGCTTTTTTTAATTTTTTTAATGTTTGTTCATTTTCTGAGAGAGCAAGAGAGAGAGAGCACGAGTGGGGAGGTGCAGAGACCGAGGGAGACACAGAATCTTAAGCAGGCTCCACACTCCAAGCTGTCAGCACAGAGCCCAACGCAGGGCTCGAACCCATGACCTGAGCTGAAGTCAGATGCTTAACCAACTAAGCCACCCAACTTTGCCCCTGCAAAGCTTTCTATGATTCCATTTTATAGTACTAGGAGGAATTTCTTTTTTTTTTTTTTTAAATCTATTTATATATATACTAAACCAGAGATTTGCTGGGGAATCACCTGAGGAGTCTTTTAAAGCTCCCATTGTCTCAGCTGCACACGGGAGTAATTAAATGGTAATCTCTGGGGGTGGATCTAAACATGGGTACTTTTCCAAGGTGGTTCCGTCTTGCAGCCAAGATTGAGGAGCACTGTACCAGGGCAGCACTTCTCAGTCTTGGGGGACTTGGGGACCGGGTGTGGGGAAGGGTCCAGTTAGGCTGCAGATTCTGATTCAGCAACTCTAGGGCGGGGCCTGAGATTCTGCATTTCTAACAAGCTCCTGGATGGCACCAACACTGCTGATGTGTGGGCCACAGTTTGAGCAGCAAGACCCTACACTATAGAACTGACAGCTAGAACACCAGAGACACAGTTTGGAGACACAGTGATTATAAAATGCTGCACGGGTTCTCACTTGTCCCTTGACTGCCAGCTCCTGCTTTTGCAAACAAACAGCAAAGCCACCTGAGTTCTTTCTCTTCCTTTTTCTGCAAGGGTTTTATTATTATTATTATTATTATTATTATTATTATTATTATTTGCAAACCCAAAGGAAAAACCCCTCTTTCTCAGACATTGCCTGACAGTTTTCTTGTCCTTGAGAATATCAGCCACCCCCGAGGTGGCGATTGGGGTCCTTCCCCCTGGAGGGGTGGCCGGGTGCTGCGGTCTACAGGGTGGCAACCTGTGTTCTCTGCTCTGGCGGCTCGCCCAGTTGTGGGAACATTCCCCAGGCAGCCCAGGGAGTCCTGGTCTCGTGCTTCATCTGGTGGGGAGGAGAGATTTTAGTAAACACTGTGTGGGAAGAGGAATGAAATGGCAGAGAATGAGGTTAAGGAATGGGTGTGTGAAACTCCAGGTTGAGCGAGGCCAGGGTGCCTGGGAGCAGCATTCCTACGCCCACCTCTCCACCAGCTGGTGGGAGAAGGAGCTCACCTGCGGAGGGAGACAGGCAGTGTGGAGCTTTGGGACGCGTGTGCCCCGAGGGCCCACAGGCCCGCCACTCTGGCACAGCTCTGCGCGCATGGCCTGTCTGAGCCTCACTCTGGGGCCTGAGTGTGCAAGGAAGGGGCAGCTCCTGCCTGTGTCTCCTATTCTGGACACTCCACAAAAGGTCTCCATGCTCTGTCCTGTTTCCTGGGCCAGGAAAGGTCATATTCTCTGTCTCCCCAGGCCCTCTCTACTGCTATAAAGGTCTGATTCAAGGCCAAGATCCCAAAGTCAATTTACCTGGATTCTTTGGCCATCTTTGGACTAAGGAAATCTTTTAAATTTTTTTTTTTTTTCAACGTTTATTTATTTTTGGGACAGAGAGAGACAGAGCATGAACAGGGGAGGGGCAGAGAGAGAGGGAGACACAGAATCGGAAACAGGCTCCAGGCTCTGAGCCATCAGCCCAGAGCCTGACGCGGGGCTCGAACTCACGAACCGCGAGATCGTGACCTGGCTGAAGTCGGACGCCTAACCGACTGCGCCACCCAGGCGCCCCCTGGACTAAGGAAATCTTAGGATTGGGCTGCACTTTCTGGACAAGCCCTCTCTGGGGAGACTGGCTGGATTCTATGGCACTGCCCCCCCCCCCCCAGGACTAAGCTAAAAGAAACAAACCTATGAAAACTGGCTCAGACTCTGTATTCCTCCGGTGTTACTCTCAAGTCAAGAGTCTACCATGGTCTGACTCTCCGGTGCATTAGATCTTACCTGCCTCACCCTCCCCGCCAACCCTTATTCCTGTGCTTCTGTACCTGTGCATATGCGCTCTGCATCAGGGCACTGATTCCCACAATCAATCTCACCACCTCCAACAAGCTTTCTCAGATTAAACTAGCCTCAAATAATCACCCCGATATTCTTTACTCCTTCAGCACCTAAGCATACCACTAATAATAGGCATCACACTTTAATTTCGGTGAGACTCCATCCTCCTCAAGGGTTCTCCCATCTACCATCTCACTTTTGGGAGGATCCTAACTTTAATATGAAGGGAACCTTGGCTATATAGAGAAACCCATTTTACAGAGGAGCAAACAGAGACCCATGGAAGGGAATGATTTGGCTAGAATCATCAAGAGTCTTAGCCACCCCTAAGACTCATGTTGCTAACTTGGAGTTATTGCATGGCTCCCCTTCCAGCACTGACACTCCCTTGAAGCCTCCAGTGCACACTTTTGCAGTGAGCAGAGTGGCTAGAGGCCTTTGCAGGTCCTATCGGGGACAGTTAACACGATGCTGAGGGTATTAACACAAAAATAATAAACCCAGCATGGTGGTTGTGTGTGGGAGCTCTATGGAACTTTACTGCAGGATGCACAATGAAGACTAGAATAAATGGAAAAGCATAGCATTTGTGACTAGGAAATCTTCGTATTTGTATGAGTCAGTAATCTCTAAGCTAATTTAAAATGTCAGTCTCCAAAAGATTTGGCTATGGGGGAGGGAACTTGAAAATGAGTTCATCGGGCAAAACTAAGCATGAGAATATCTGTTTAAAAAAAAAAGAGTGAGGACAAAGGAAAATGACAGATTTGCACTGCCAGGTGTTCAACCATGTTGCAAGCTTACGATAAATAAAACGGTTTGGTACTGGTGCAGAAACAGCCAGAATCTCAAAGGAACTAAGTAGGAAGAACACACAAGGAGCACTTAGTGCATGATAAAGACAACATTTCAAATCAATAGGGAGGTGACGAACTGGACAATAAGTGGTATTGGGAAAATTGGTTGGCTGTTCAGAAAATAACAAAGTACACACTATGCACTAAAGTATAGACGGCTTAGAATTAAATGTAAACAATAAAATAATAGAAGGAAAAGTAGGTACATGTCTATATAATTAAGGGAAGGCCTCTACTCATAATGCAAGGTGACCTCTGCATAAACAAAATGAAGATCCAACTACAAATTATTTGCAATATATAGATAACAGGATACCAAGCTCATATTATTTTAAAGAACTCTTACAAAGAAATAGGAAAGGACATATCAGTAGGAAAATGAGCCAAAAATGTAAACAACTAATTAACCAGAGTTAAAATAAAAATGCTGATAATCATATGAAAACACGTTGGACATCATACGTAATCAAGAAAATGCAATCCGAGATTTCCACATACCTGCATGAAGTTGGCAAAGAGGGAAAGGGAAGTTACTATCCAGTGTTGGGAAGGATACGTAGAACCATTTATCTCCCCCTTAGGGGAGTGTAAAGTGTTACAAATGTCCTGGAATGCAGCTTGACATTCTTAGAAGTCTTAGAAATAAGCATTCCTTTGTCACACTAATTTTATTCCCAGGAAAATGATCAAGATGTGCATGAACAAAGATGATGTAGGAGGGTATTTGGTTCTGCATTATTTACAAGACTGAGGCATTGGGAAGCGATCACAGTGTCTGACAGGAGGAGGAGGTTGGCTGAAGAACATCTATCAGTGGAAAACTTCAGTCATTGAAGATTACCTTGCACTATAATACTTAGCTGGGGAAATGTTCATGGTAGTATCATTTTATTCCCTCTTGGGGACAAAGTGGGGACACAGAATAAAGAAAAGACAAAGGTTACCCTTCAAAGTGTTAACAGTGATTATCTATGAGAGATAGGCTTACAGGTGACTTAGGTTTTATCTTTCTTTGTGCTTTTCTGTTATCTCAAGTTTTCTGCCTTGAACACATGTTGCTTTTACAATTTCAAAAGTTACTAAAACAAGGGGGGAAAAGGGGCTGCAGTAAGAATCTGGGTGGGATTTACTCAGATATTTTTGAGAGGTCTCTTAGATGTTTGTGGTTGGGGTCTGCACCCTGTGGTTGGAGGAATGCACCCTGGAGATACCCAAACAAAGATCAAAGGGGTGAAATATCCTGCCTTGTTCCTTGGGTCCTTCCCATAAGGACTGGTGTGGAATAGATGTGAATGTTCATTGTTTCACCATCTAGGTCTACAGGGGGCATGTTTGCTATGTTGTCTGGAGGCAAAATATAGCCCTTCCCCATTTTTATGAAGTATCTCACAAGTGGCACATGCAGAAAAGGTCCACTTCAGTGGGCAGTAAAAAGCAATGACTTACTGACTTGGGAGGCTAGGAAGAATATATGACACATGAACAGGACACATGAACTAAGAGACTTACTTGCTCTGTGAGCCTTTGCCTTTCAAATACTATCACCTTGATACATGGGAAAGCAGAAGATCCTAAAGAGTCCCCAATTCCAGGAGGGGACAAAATGGTTAGGAGTTGTGATTTCTTATCCAAGGGTGTAGTGTTGACTCTGACGCAGCCAGTTAGCAGGTATCTGGTTTTTCTTGACCATCCATCTGAGACATGATGTAGAATGGCCAGCACAGCCATCAAAGTGGTCTTCTGCCTATACAAACATTATATATAATTACGACCACGGGGTGCCTGGGTGGCTCAGTCAGTTAAGGGTCTGACTTCAGCTCAGGTCATGATCTCGCGGTTTGTGAGTTCCAGCCCTGCATCAGACTCCACGCTGACAGTGCACAGCCTGCTTGGGATTCCCTCTCTCTCTCCCTCTCTCTCTCTGCCCCTCACCCCCACTTGTGCACCCTCTTTCTCTCACAAAATAAGTAAATAAACTTAAAACAAAAACCTACGACCATGGCCTATAAAGATTCCTTCAGAAGAAGGACTATAGCATGTAAAGACAGGGAAATAAGTACAGGTTTGGCAAAAAGAGCCACCCACCTGACAAGTATGTCCTTAAACAGAAATTTGGAGGAGAGAGAAAAACTCAAAACTGTAAACCAGATGCTATGGAGAGGGTAGCAGGTGTAGTTTGAAAACTAAGTAGCACTCAGTCCTTTGAATTGATTCTCAGTTCTCAGATACAATATTGAATCTATTTTGAAATTTCACAAAACATTAAAGGAGGCCATGAAGTTAGGTTACCTGCATAGGGACAGCTTGAGTTAAGAAAGAACAGTAATGATGTAGAACACAGTATTACTATAAACAATACTTAAGACTTCAGATTACTAGGGGTGCCTGGGTGGCTCAGTTGGTTGAGCATCTGACTCTTCATTTTGGCTCAGGTCAGATCCCAGGGTCGTGGGGTTGAGCCCTGTGTCAGGATCCACACTGATTCTCCCTCTCTCCCCCTCATCGCCTCCATCATGTTCTCTCGCACGCTCTCTAAAAAATAAAAAGACTTCAGATAACTATAGGCTTAGAGCTCACTTGGAGGCAGCCAATAGATTAAACTTGAAATTTTAATTCCCCTGTCCCTTGTGAGCTTGTTGGGGAAATGTTTTGGAAATGGAAATAGATGACTCCAGTGAGTTGAGTAGGTGATCTAGGATGCTGTGGGCATCAGAGACTTGGTGGAAAGGAACAGTATTGGAATCCATCATTGGAGAAATGTGCCTCGTTCTGGAGCACACCAGCCGGGGTTCTTTGGTCACAGCAATCAATTCTGACTTGAACAAAACAACCTTGTTGGAAGGCTGTTGGAAGCCCACAAATCAGAAAAAGAAAAAAACTGGAGAATCGTAATTAGGAATGAACAGTAACCAAGGCAGCCCCAGGAAACCAAGAATTGGGAATTAGAGAACCCTTTCCAAACACACACCGTGTTCAACATGCCACAGTTATATGCATGACCTCCACTTCTGCTGTGTCTTTGTCTTCTCCAAATTCAAATTCTAGAGAGAGAGCATGTAAGGGAGAGTAGGGCATCTGACTGTGGCCTTAAACCAGTGTAAACCCATGATGGAAAAGATAATTCCCAAAAAGAAAATCTGTGTGCTATTAGGAAGTAGAAAAGTGTTTTCCAGGCAGCCCCAAATTGTTGAGCACACGCTCAACAGAAACATGTATGTTTGATTCAAGATTAAAAGGAGGGAATGTCAAAAGTAATATCATATCACAGATCAACTCCGTGGATGATTTATCCAAGTAATTAATACTGGATGTTGATTACAAAGTAGTCATAAAGATAGAATGTGGTTTGACAGCAAACTTCAGATTGGTACATTTTCTGGAAATTTCAGCGTGCCACAAATTGAACACCTGAAAAATTCTTTACATACCTGCTGGCTGTGGCATTACTCAAAAGGTTAGAGAAGACAACAGGGACACCTGTTGCTTTGAATGCATCTTGACCAGAAAGGATAGCAGGTTGATATCTGTGTCATTTTAAAGTTTGTAACCTTGAAAGCTGGAAACACTGGACATAGTTCAGCTCCAGGAAAGCAGAATCTACAAAAATTCAGAGAAAAACCAGATGTGATTCCATGATTAGAATTCTAAAAAGGAATATGGCCTGAGGAGGTTGGAAGGCTTGTAAAGGTTCCAATTTTTAGTCAGAGGGTGCATGAGAAAGACAAGGAATTCACATTTAAAGGCCCAGGTACATCTGGGTTCTCTGATGTAGTTCTCTGGTGCACCATTTAATAAGCTGTGCAGAGAAGATCAAAAGAAAGACATGTCCCAAGAGGTATGACAAAGAACGGTATTGAATGACACTTTGTTGAGTGAACAAGGATGTTGGTGCTTCCTGGGTGGCAGGTGTTACTGTGGGTGCTGGCAGGTGTTTACGAGAATGTCAGGAAAACTGAAGGACAGAAGAAACTGAGGCATGGCCCACATGGCGATTGGCCACACTCGAATAAAGGGCATTTTAAAGCTATATTTGGGAACAGACAAGTGAAAAAGGAAGGAATAAGTCCATTCTTTGGGGCAGGTGAAATACGGTTAGTATGGAACCAAGAAAAGACTACTAACTATAATTTTGTTTTCATATTTTCTGTCAAGGAGAAGGATCTTCAAATTAGAGAAGATAAAACAAAGATAGTAAATAAGAAATAGAAGGAATCTTAGTAAAAGACTACCTAATGCTATAAATCCATTTATTTTCAAGGGTACAGCTGAATCACACTTCAGTATACTGAGGAAAGTTGTAGCAAATATCATTCCATCCCTGTTGGCAATTTTTAAGAAGCAGTAGCAAATGTGAAAATGGCTCAGACAGTTGAAGAAGGCAAATATGCTCCTGATTTTAAGTAAAAATGCCTGGAGAATCTTTAGACTATAGATGATGGGGCACCTGGGTGGCTCAGTTGGTCAAGCATCAGACTCTTGATGTCAGCTCAGGTCATGCTATCACAGTCTCTGAGATGGAGCCCTGCCTCAGGCTTGCTTGGGATTCTCTCTCCCCCTCTCTCGTTGTCTCCCCCTCACTCGTGTGCACCTGTGCACATGCTCTCCAAATAAATAAATAAATAAATAAATAAATAAGCATTTAAAAAAAATACAGATGATAAAATTTAATGGTTCTTGGAAGAAAACGCTAGACCAAATTACTGCAGCAGAGAATGAATATTTGGGCCCCTGAATGGATCCACCAAAACTGAG
This sequence comes from Prionailurus viverrinus, assembly GCF_022837055.1. Lineage (NCBI taxonomy): Eukaryota > Metazoa > Chordata > Mammalia > Carnivora > Felidae > Prionailurus > Prionailurus viverrinus. The sequence continues at coordinate 87,891,907 of NC_062563.1, read as the reverse complement.
TTACAGCAGACTGACTTTATTTCTTTTCTAGCATTATAGGACTGATGAAGGAAATGCTGCTTCCAAGATAATGCTATCAAGAAAATACAACCTGATTTCAGCAAGGCACATGACAAAATCAAAGTGTTCAGTAGGACAGAATGGAGAAGTGTGAGTTAAAAGGGTGGCTGGTCAGTGAGATGGAACAATGACGGAGACCTCCTTAAATGAATGGGTCCCCAGGCATATCCTTTCTAGGTTCACCTGGGAGCTTTTAGGAAGGGTAGGAAGTTTTTAGCCAGAGTATCCCCAGAAAATGTTCATGATGTATTCATATTGACGTGGGAGGGGATGTCTGGGGTGTGCCAGTAATATTTATCTTCCACTCCTGTTGAGATTTTATGAACAAATGGAAAGAAGGCCTATACAGCAAATGGGTCACATTTACAGACGATGCAAAGCCCACAGTGATAGCTGGAGTGTTGGATGACAGAATAAAGACTCAAAGAGTAAAAGTATTTTGCTGGCACGGTACATCAAAGCCAATCAACCAGGTTAAATTGAACAGTGACACACTTAACACTATTTAGGTTAAGAATGATTTAATTAGGAGGAAAGAATGATTTAATTAGGAAGAATATGAGGCCAAGTTTGACAACAGTTTATGTGGAGAAAATCTAGAAGCCTTAATTGACCATGAGCTGATATAACCCAATAGCATTCCAGCACTGCCAGCAAAATTGCTGGAGAATTAAGTTATATTAGTGTAGAAATCAGGTCATAGGAGATGGTATTTCTACTGCACTCTGTTCCCATAGCGCAGAGCTTTAGAGTATGGGCTCTGGGGTCACACTGCCTGTTTTTAGATTTCCTCTCAGCCTCTTCTAGCTCCATGACCTTGGGCAAAGCCCTAAACTTCTCTAAACCTGTATTCCTCATCTGTAAAATGGGTAGAATAACAGAGCTATGATGTCATAGGTTTTTCTAAGAATTAATCTAGATAAAGGGTGCCTGGGTAGCTCTGTTGGTTAAGCGTCCGACTTCAGCTCGGGTCATGATCTCGCAGTCTGTGAGTTTGAGCCCCGCATCAGGCTCTGTGCTGACAGCTCAGAGCCTGGAGCCTGCTTCGGATTCTGTGTCTCCCTCTATCTCTGTCCCTCTCCCACTCACACTCTGTCTCTGTCTCTCTCTCAAAAATAAACATTAAAATGGGGTGCCTGGGTGGCACAGTCGGTTAAGCGTCCGACTTCAGCCAGGTCACCATCTCGCGGTCCGTGAGTTCGAGCCCACGTCAGGCTCTGGACTGATGGCTCAGAGCCTGGAGCCTGTTTCTGATTCTGTGTCTCCCTCTCTCTGCCCCTCCCCTGTTCATGCTCTGTCTCTCTCTGTCCCAAAAATAAATAAACGTTGAAAAAAAAAATTTTTTTTTTTAAAATAAACATTAAAAAAATTTTTTAAAGAATTAATCTAGATGGTACATATAAAACTCTTAGCACAGAGGCCAACCCCTAAAGCATTTAGTCAGTGTTTTTGTTATTGATGTTATTGTTGTCATTGTTACCCTGTAGTGGACTATTTTAAGGTGGACACTAAAAAAAAGTCGGCATCTATCCGGAGGTAAAGTGTTTACGGGTTTGCTTGCTTAAAGAAAATTTATAGGAACTTGGAGGGTATATTTGTCATTTATTGCAGTATAACACATTACTCCAAAATTAAGCAGCTTAAATTGGTAAACATTCATCACACACAGGCTCTGAGAGTCAGGAATTCAGAAGCAGCTTAGCTGGAAGTTCTGATTCAGGGTCTCTTCTGGAGATTGCTGTCAAGATGTCCACTGGGGCCGCCCTGTCATCTGAAAGCTTGACTGGAAACCAGATAATGGCTCATTCACATAACTTTTGGGAGGAGCTCTCAGTTTCTTGCTACATGGACGTCTCCTTTGGGCGCCCCAGTGATCTCTCAACCAGCTTCCCCCAGAGTGAGCCATGAGAAAGAAGGCAAGTGAGCGAGCGTGTGCAAAGAAGAAGTTATAGTGCCTTTTGAGACCTAGCCTCTGAAGTCACTCGCCCTGAGACAGCGTGGGAGGGGACATTACAAGGCCATGGACACCAGGAGCTGAGGATCCCAGGAGCCATCTTGGAGGCTGGCCATTACACAGAGTTGATCACCACAAAGATTCAGATTTGGTGGCTGACTGCACCTTGATGAAAGATTTGTTGTTTAGAAGAAGGACGCTTAATCTGTGTGGCTTCCAAGGACAGAATTCAAACCAACAGGCAGAGATATCTTTAGGGCTTTTCTACTTACATCATTTTACTTTTTTTTATTACGAATTTTTAAAAAATATTTATTTTGAGAGAGAGAGAGAGAGCAGGGGAGGGGCAGAGAGAGAGAATCCCAAGCAGACTCTGCGCTGTCAGTGAAGAGCCCAATGTGGGGCTTGAACTGACGAACCATGAGATCATGACCTGAGCCAAAATCAATACTGAGACACTTAACTGACCGAACCACTCAGGCGCCCCTGTATTATTTCACTTTTGATGCAAAAGAACCATTTTGTTGAAATATAAGGTCTTTGTTCCTGAACCAGTATGCCCTCAAGAAACTATTAGGAGAGAAAATGACCTTGGCGTTTCTGGAATCCTCTAACATTTCTTTTTTTTCAACGTTTATTTATTTTCTTTCTTTTTTTTTGGGGGGGGGGGGCAGAGAGAGACAGAGCATGAACGGGGGAGGGGCAGAGAGAGAGGGAGACACAGAATCGGAAACAGGCTCCAGGCTCTGAGCCATCAGCCCAGAGCCTGACGCGGGGCTCGAACTCACAGACCGCGAGATCGTGACCTGGCTGAAGTCGGACGCTTAACCGACTGCGCCACCCAGGGGCCCCTGGAATCCTCTAACATTTCTGCTTTTAAGAACAAAGTTCCAACGTGGCCGGTTTATACTTAGCCTATGGGGTTTAAACCAGGAATTCACAACTTTCTATGGGGCAAAGCCTTTAGATGACAGAAGGGCCAGAAACCTGGGCACTGGGTTTTTCTCACTGGGAATGTGGCAGACCTTGAAGAGAGGGGTAGGGACCCAGTTCTGAGAGATATTGACCAGGTAAGGCTCAGGCGTCCAGCAGGGGAAATGGGTCTACTCTCTGAGCATGCCGAAGTTCTTGCTGCCACTTTGCTGGGGATTCCCATTGGGAGACAGATAATCCACTCAGTTTTTAAATAGCATCCAGGAGAAACTTTTTAAGTGGTGGAGGTGGTGAGGTACTATTATATTAGTCACCCAGTTTGCACATAAGGTAGGAAATGTCTGGCTTCCTGGATAATGCTGGGGAACTTTTATTCCTCCCTTCTCTCATCTGCCCCTGGATGCTCACTGAAGTGAGTGATCAGTGAAATATGAAACTATCCGTACTAGAAGCGCTGAAGGATTTCTGTCACTGAGTGTACAGATGGGACCCATTCTGCCCCAGTGCAGCACCCATTCTTCCAGTTGGAAGACGAGGTGAGGGGATTATCATAAGCAAAATCACATCAAAAGCCCAACCTTGGAAGGCCAGAGCATGGGGAGAAAGGCAGGCCATGTGGCAGTGGGGTTGGGGGAGGTCAGTCTGAATCTTACTGATGCCTCAAGAAAGGACACCAGTGAAGGCCACACCTCATGATGAACCCAGTCAGCTCTCATTCCTGGTATGGCATGGATGCCTGGCAAACAAGAGAAGAAAACAATAAATTCCTTCTTGCCCAAAGAAGAAACTGCTGTGTTTGCTTGGTCTCCTGCTTCTACCCAACAGATTCCTCAGATGTTTGAAGCCAGTACATTTAAACTGTCCCTTTTCTGTCTTTATCTGGAGCCAAAATATTGAGTGGGGCACACAGTCTTTGATGGAACCTACTTTAACTCCCCATCATACTCAACAATGTAGATTTTTGTCTGTAAAAATGATGATGAAAGAAATTACTGGGCAGGTGAAAAGATTCATTATATGAGAACATTATTGAGGAATTTCAGCAACTGTCTATACTCCTAAGAGATGGGAGAAGGTATTGGGTAATCTCAAAATGTGTCTTTAGGAATGAAGTTGACATTACATCTATGAAACCATACCAGAGAGCTGTAAGTAAGAGACATCTGCATACACCTCCATGTTCATTGAAGCATTATTTACAATAGCTAAGACATGGAAACAACCTAAATGTCATCAGTATGAATGGATGATACACACATACACAGAATGGAATATTATTCAGCCACACAACAAAATGAAAGTTGCCGTTTGCAACAACATGGATGGACCTGGAGGGCATTATGCTAAGTGAAATAAATCAGAGAAAAACAAATGCCATATGATCTCATTTAAATGTGGAATCTAAAAATGGGAAACAACAAGGTCATAGAAACAAAGAACAGATTGGTGGTTGCCAGAGGCAGAGATTGTGGAGGATGTGTAAAATGGATAAAGGGGGTCAAAAGGTATAAACTTCCAGTTATAAGATAAGTAAGTCATAGGGATGTAGTTTACAGCATGGCAACTGTAGTTAGTACTGTATTTCACACCTGAAAGTTGCTAAGAGAATAGATCTTTAGAGTTCTCATCTCAAGAAAAGAAACTAACTATGTATAGTGATGATGTTAGACTTACTGTAGAGCTCATTTTGCAGTACATACATTTCAAATCATTATGTTGTACACCTGAAACTAATATAACATGTCAGTTATACCTCAATAAAAACTATTCCCTTTACTTAGGCAAATTATACTGTGTATTAAACGCTAAGAACAGGGGTGCCTGGTTGGCTCAGTCGGTTGAGCGTCCGACTTCATGAGTTCAAGCCCTCTGTCGGGCCCTGTGCTGACAGCTCAGAGCCTGGAGCCTGCTTCAGATTCTGTGTCCCCCTCTCTCTCTCTGCCCCTCCCCTGCTCATGCTCTTTGTCTCTCACAAATAAATGTTAAAAAAAAATTTTTAATAAAAACTAAGAACAGTTGGTATAGAAATCTGAAATATATTCAGGTTATTAGTCAAGTAGGTATTAAGAAAAAGAAATGGCCAAAAGAAAAAAAAAAAAAAGAAATTGCTGCAAGGAGATAAAAAATATGACAACCAATTTTGAATATTCACAGTGGACCAATGAGCAACGGATTGTATATTACAGTAAATCAAATCAGCAAAATTTAAAGATGACCTGGTAAATATCTCCCAGAACTCAGAAGGACAAAAAACCAAAAATCATGACAAACAAATCTAGAAAATAGAACTAGATGCTGCAGTATACAGTATAATAATTCCAAAAGGAGAAGAGAAAGCAAACCAGGGTTGACCTAAAGAGATAATTACAGAGAACTTTCTCAAGCTGAAAAAGACTTGTTCTTAATGTTAAAACTATTAGCTTTCAATGTAATTTAACCATTTGCATTACAAAAAAATAAAATGGTAGAAGCTCTATGGAGTCTACAGATTGTGACTCAAGTTGCCATTCATATGCAAAGCCATGAATCTGGATGGGAACACAGATGTTCTTAGACATATAATGCTTCATTATGTAGACATACCCTCACATGCCTCCCTCCCTGGAAAAAAAATATCCCAGGCAGGCTCTGTGCTGTCAGTGCGGAGCCCGACGTGGGGCTCCAAATCACAAACCCTGAGATCATGACCTGAACTGAAACCAAGAGTCAGACGCTTAACCGACCGAGCCACCTAGGTGCCCCATGAACACGTATTACTTTTTAAATAACAAACTATAAAACTCTTTGTGCAGTTGCTATAAAAGTTGTTTACATAGAATACACTACCAGTAAAGCTAAAGGATGGATAAAAAGCCCCCAGTGATAATTATGAGATATTATCAAGATATTCTGGGTCAGGTAGTCACATATTTTTTTCCCCAGTATTAATTTAAGATTTTGCAAGATATGGAAATTTACTGAAATTATAGGGCATTCACCTTCTGGCTCCTGAAGACTGAAGTTATAGTAGTTATGGTGCTATCCTGCCTTGGTGATTTTTGTCTAAAGGGCTGTGATGTCCCAGGAAATTGACATCAGCTGTGTCATTTGGGTCCAAACAGCTGGGTGCTGTCTGTTGTTGACTGTGGCAGCCCTGCCTTATATTTTGTTTTGTTCTCAGACTTTGACTTGAAGAAGCAACCTTTGCTCCATCCATACTTTGCACAGGTACAAGTGCTGATCTCCTAAACATTCAGAGCAAGGATGGGTCACTCCTGGCCCCCAAAAGACTATTACCACCCTTGTAGAGGTTTGTGAGGGTTGACCTGACCTCTCTATGCTGGAGAACAGACAGGACGTACTTTAAGCCGAAGAGCAAGGGTTTCAAAGTGGAGGCTTCCAGTCATGGCCAGATTGACTTCACATCAATTGTAAGACATGTTAGTGTTTGGGTGAAGTTCCCAGAAAGGACAATGGGAGAAGGGAGAAAGGGATATGATCTATTGTGAGGATTTCTTCCTCATCAGAAACTCCATAACCAACCCCCCAGACGCTATTCAGACTTCAGGCTTGGCATTAGAGTAACACTCCCTGCTATAACAGATAAGTCCTGAGTGCTGTTTACGTCCTGCTCATGTCAAAGTCTGTGCAGGTGTTCCTAGCCTTGCAGACTTCTTTCCATGCAGTTAGTCAAGAACCCAGGCTATTTCCATCTAGTGGTTCTTCCCTCCATGCCCTTGGAAGAATTCTCTCCTTCCACCCTCAGCTAGGGAAAGAAAAAGAGAGATCCCACAGAGGTTGTTATGGACCAAACCTGGGAAGGGCACACATCACTTCTGCTCACATCCATTGGCCACAATCTGGTCACATGACCATACTTATCTGCAAGAGAGCTAGGAGATGTAGTCTCCGTGTCCAGCAGGGAAAGGAACACAAGTTTGGGGAAACTCCTGGGAATCTCTGTACTAGTTATTTTCCTTCTTCTCATTCCCTGCCTTCTTCAATAGAACAGTTTCACTGTTGTTGGCTTTCAACTGAAAAAGCAAAACAAAAAGTGTGAGTATATGGGTTAGAAATGGAGTGGATCACGTAGGCCATATTTTTTCTGGTGTTTGTTTATAGTGAGAGCATTTAAGGTTTCTATGCCTAGAGGCCAAGCCTGAACTCAGCCTTTACTACACATCTTTCATCTGAGCATCCTCTGTCTTCTCTAAATGTTTATTTTGTGTCTCCTTCTTCCTGATCCCCTTTTAATGATAAAACGTGAGACAGTAACATGTTTTATGCAGATCCAAATCTAGATTCCTTAAGGCCAGTTTCCTAGAGAGCTGCAGTCCTTTGAGCAAAACAATAAAAAATTTTTTAAATTTTAATTATCTTCATAGTGTTGTATATAAGGTTTTGTTTTGCTTTGTAAGTTTATTTTGAGAGGGATCGAGCATGAGTGGGGGAGAGGAGCAGAAGGAGAGGGGGAAAGAGAGAATCGCAAGCAGGCTCCATGCTCAGCACAAAACCTGACAAGGGGCTCAATCCCATGACCGTGAGATCATGACCTGAGTTCAGGTCAAGAGTCCAGCGCTTAACCAACTGAGCCACCCAGACACCCCAAGGTTTTAATTTTAAATAATGTTTATTTTCAAACTCAAATGTTTATAAAATTTGGAAAATTATAAAAGAGAAAATGCCCATAAATCCCACCACTCCCTTAAAATCTAGGCGTCTTCCCTCTGGAATATAATCTTGATCAGAGGGCTTTTTATCTAAGGGCAACCAAATATCATCGCTGTAACACCAGGATGAAAAAAGAAGAGTCACATTTTTGTCATGGGACAAATTCCCAGCCACTAATTCACATCTGTGTTTTTAAGGCTCTTGAGCTTTGCCTTAAATTTACCTCTGGATGCCTCAATTTCCTCACTTAAAATGAAGAGTATCCTTCATCCACCCAGACTACATCTACAGACCGTAAATGAAAAAAGGCATCTGTCAAAAGTTCTGAGGGAATAGAATGTTCTAGAAAAATAATCATCCCAGTAATACTTATATGTATTCAGTGTGGAGGGTTTGAAGGGATTATGATTCAAAGACTCAACAAGAGGAAGCATTTTTTCCTAAGGGTGGATTGAGGATTTCCTGCCAGCCACTTTACCTAACAATTTTGATATTAATACAGAGGAGAACAGAGACACACAGAGACTGTAAAGCCAGGTAGCCCTGGGCTCCAACGGGGCTGTTCCTTCAACAAAGCCAAAACAGAAATCCCCATCCAGCAGGACTCGGCTCTAGTTCCCAGAGCCATTCACGTTGTGGTTCAAAGCTGGCTGATGAGAGCCAAACATAGATATCCTTGTTTGCTTTGTAAATGGAAATTTGAAATGAAGTTTTAGATGCTGGTTGACACCCAAGAGGATGTAATTAGAATAAGGGGCTTTCTGGTTTGCAGATATGAAAGATATGATCTATCTCTCTGAAATCAAATTATTAAGTAGTAAGAGAGATGAGAGGTTTGGCTTTCAGTCTTCAAAGCAAAATTATGACCTGCAATTTTCTTAATTGATTTTTTGCTGAAAATTACTAAGGCCAAGGTAGGGAGAGAAGGAGCAACCTACGGGCTGGAGAAACAGGATGATGAAGAGGAAGAGGAACTCAGTGGGAGGGGTAATCTTCTGTGTCAGGTGTATCCCCTTTCTATTTCCATCTCATTTTAATCTATAATGGGTCTAGATTGCAGTCGGGGGACAATTTGGGGCATCTCACACATGCATCTCCCTTCCTCGTGCCCTTTAGGGGAGGAAGAAGTGTTACTGGGGGCATCTGGGTGCAAGTCAGAGGCCATGTTGAAATATGCATGCTGGGCATAATTAGAGGAGTATACAAACTCTGGATCTAGCCTGTACTTCACATGACTAGGCTGAGATTGTGTTTTTGATTCCTGAAGCCCTTTGCTAATTAAAGCCATTTCGCCAGGGAACTTTTAGCTCTTTACTTCTAAAATGGTCCTGAGGATTTCATGTCTCATGGTAATTCCTGATTTGTTTATTCATCAAATAGAAGAGTTGTCTTAACTACAGAAGGTGTCCTTAAGGATTTCTTAACCTCAATTTATTCATATTCTCTCTCTCTCTCTCTCTCTCTCTCTCTCTCTCTCTCTCTCTCTCTCTCTCATACACACACACCCTCTGAAGTCACAGTGTGATATATTACAGCAAGAGCTTTAGAGACAGCCGCCCATGAGTTCTGGTTTCAGCTCTGCCATTTGCTAACTTAGCATCATTGAACAAGCTTTACCTCCTTCATCTTCATTTTCCTCATCGATAAAATGGGACTTGTGAGGATTAAATGGAATTCTCTATATACAATGTTAGGGATAGTGCTTGCAGTTATAGACAATTTATTAGTAGTAGCTAGTATTAATAATAAGTCATCATTAGCACCATCATAATCCAACCTCAGAAAATCCACACTGAGTTAAAAACTCTAAGCCCAGATACTTTAGGTGGGATATGAACCTAGCAAAGTATTCTGTGTTCATGTTGTCTTTTCTCTGTGTTGGACTAGTAAAAGGTGATACAGGTTCTGCTTCTGTAGAAGCACAAACAGGATGAACCCCACTGGGGTCAAATACCACCTGTGACTTTTCTCAGAATGTATATGCTTTCCCATCTCCCTCTCTCTCTCTCTCTCTCTCTCTCTCTCTCCCTCTGTCTCTGTCTCTCTCTCTCTCTCTCTCTCTCTCTCTCTCTCACACACACACACACACACACACACACACACACACACACGTGTTTTGTGTAACTGAAAACCAGTATCTTTGTGGGAATGTAGAAAATATGTCCTCTACTTCTTTATTGATACCCTTCTGTGAATTCAGTTCCATCACATCTGATGCCCCCCCCCCTTGGATTTTACCCAAAGAGAGAAATGATCACAGAGGGAATTGAATTAGCTCAAATGTTCCCTTAGGGTCCCCCCCCCCCCCCAGCATCTTGTTTAAAGCTAGAAAAGCAATTCAAGAGTCCGTTGTAACTCTGCTCTGAGCCAGAAAGCTCCCAGTCTTTTCGGCATGAGCACCACCTAGCCCAGAGGTTGGGGCTGTGGTGGGGGTGTACTTTGTGAGGGGGCTGAGTACCATCCTGTGAATCAGCCCCCACCCTACTGCCAGCTGTTCCTCGGTTAACCATAGTCTGTGGACGTATAGAAATCTCTTTTGCATCTGTGTTTCTCAGCCACTGCTCTCTTGTGGGAATAATAAGTTCCATATGTGTAGTTTCCCACTCTTCCCCAAAATAAAGTAATGCTTCTTCTTGTTTCTCCTAAAAGTGCCCCTTTCTGATTGCCAGAAGCTGCCTAACAAATGTTCTCCTTCCTCACTGCCACATGATTTGTAGACTTAGATTGTGTGCCTTCCCAGCATTCTTCCTGGACCTGATAGTGTCTAATTTTCTGCAGCTCTGCATTCTCTTAACATCAGAAAGAACAGAGATAAAATTACAATTCTAGTACCTTCTAGCACTTTCTAGCTATATGTACATTGGCAAGGTTATCTAAACCTTGAGGCTAGTAATGCTTACACCATAGGGTGGTTGGAGCTTTAAAGAGATGATGCTGTGTCTATTCCGTTGAGTGGGGTAGAGGGGTGGGTAGGGTCTAAAACCGGTTTAAGAAAGCCAAGTAGGGTTAAGATGAGCCAGTTTGGGAAATGATTACTGAAGAATCAGTAAATCTGTGTTCAGGGATCGTGTTATAGGAAAAATCTGTATCTTTTAGATATAGGAGTTACTTTCAGGAAGTTGAGAATCTTGGGGAGGGGGATGGTAATGGCAAAAATGGCACTGCCTTCCATCCCCCACCCCTTCCCCCCACACACACCTCATCAAGTGGAGTGGGGGGAGGAACCTCAACACTACTTACGGTGACTTTTTTCTTTCGTTGCTTAATTAAAATGAATGTCCCTTCTCTCTTAAGTGACGGTCCTCTGAAGCCAAACTGTCTTCCAGTTGCTTTACATCTGTTTTTAAGGTATTCACTGCCTTGGTTTTAATAGTCAATCAGCTGGATGATTATATTTATCTCATCCTACACACACATCCCCAAAACAGCAAAACTGATCCCCTCACCGGTCAGTAGTGCTGGAGAGTAAGATGTGTTCTACTCCCGTGAGCGTGACTGGGATTTCTTTTCTGCGCTCTCCTGATTTCCACTGCTGGTCTGAAAGCTGCCCCCTTGTTCTGCCCACTCACAGGGCCTGAGGAAATGTCCGTACTGATTCTCTTTCTTAGCGGGCATTCCTCTCTGTGGTAAAGGTCGGCAGCGTTGCCACACTTGAGACTGACCGTGCTTTCCGTCTTCAGGATCCCTTATAAATCTTCTCAGAGTTTTTATTCTCACCCCTCAAACACCCAGGAGCCAGAGTTTCTCCTCACCAGTCTGTACCTGGAGAGGCACCTGGGTTCTATACCACTGATTTCTCTCAGCCCTGGCTTAGCACTCCTGCCACCCTGCACGTAAGCCTCTGCACCAGCCTTTCCTTCCCACGCACGCTGACTCTGTAGGGTCATTCATTGCTTCATGTGAGCTTGGAATGTCATTCCTGTAAAATGGGCCTGATGGTGGCCTGAAGCAAGCCTCCCCCGTCCGAGAACTGAGCCTAGAACCGTGTGTGACTCTCGCCTGGCACCTGGGAGCGTCAGACTGCAGGTCTCACGTGCATACACTCCCCCAGCTTCACCAGGGGCTGCTTGCCGACTCCCATCTTCATTAAATTAATCTCCTGCCTTTTCTCCTAGACATTCCAGAAGCATTAGTTGGTTTTGCCATTGTAGTGTCTGAAGAGAAAATATTTAGTCCCAGGTCAAAAACCTTGGCTGCAAGTTCCTACTAAAAAGCCAGGCGTCGTTATTAAATTGTCACAAAGTTAGCCGTGATATTCGAGGAAGTGATGAAATGGCTATAAATGATGTAAGCTTTGCAGAGGGCAAGTGTGTCCGCAGCTTCTGACATCTGGAGGAGAGAGTGAGGAGCGGCCGCTTCGGCCGGCTCCCCCTGGCCAGCCCAGAAAGCCCAATTAGGACTGCTTTGAAAGGGGGGTGATTGTACTTGGTGATGTGGATGCTGCTCTTCGGGGAACCGTCCAGATGGCTACCACCCCCGCCCTTCTGAGCCAGAGAGATCCCTCCTGTGAACTGAATCCCTGGTTTCCATGCCCCTCGATTGCTCTTCCAGACCCTCTTCCCGTGAGTGGAGCTGGGCTCCAGGCCCTATTAGCGGGCCTGTGGTCTCTGGGCAAAGCTATCACAGCTTCCCTGGAGAACAGTGGTGTCTGCAAGATGTCCATTTGCTTAACAGGTCGGAGAGGCCTCTCGTAAATTTCAGAGCAACAGGAACCCAGCAGCTTTGAAATTCCAGCTATGGATGGGCTCAGTATGAGGTCTGTTCTGAAAACTGGAGCATTTGGTTTTCCGATCAGCCCTGAGTACTAATCAGACTCGGGGCCTGGAGGCAAACACGGGGTCCAGAGCCCTGGGGAGTGCAGCCAGCTGGGTCTCCCCTCTGCCTGGGCTTCCGGGGAGGCCCTCCTTGGAGTTGCTTGTCAGCCTTCACTGCCTTCCTTTCTTAAGTGGGAGGTTTTCTACATTTTAAGTATCTATGCCTTTCCTTCCTTCTCTTGATATTTCTTTGAGTTTTCAGAAAGAAGAGAAAGAAAAATTAAGAGGGTACGATGCAAGAGAGTGGAGGAAGGTAGAGAAAGGAGGAGGGGAGAGAGAAAGATAAGGAGGAAGGGAAAAAGAGAGACTCATTCTCTGGGATGATGCTGGGAATTTGGAGGTTTCCTAGTAAAGCTCATTTTTACTTAAATTACTGAGCAAATCCTCCACCTATTACTGCCTACCCTGCCTAGTTTGGAGAGGTGATCTATGAACACCACCTGGCACACAGTGCACAGTCAGAAAGTGGTAAGCCCTCTTCTCCCCTCCCCAACCTCCCACAGACTCCCTTTCCTCCTTCTTCTGGTAGTTTGTATCTATTGACCTGACACTTTGCTACAAAGACTGTTAGCAGATCTCGAGTTTTAGTGTCATTTATATTTTGAAGAGCTGACAGATGACCAGCTCCAAAAAGGGTCCCTTTCAAGACCCCTGATGTATCACGTGTGATACAAGCCCGTGTCTCAGCCTGTGCCTAGCAGAATCACCTGAAGGGCACAGGTACTCTATATCAATTCTATCCCAGTAAACCTGACTTTTGAAAAAAATCATCCAGAGAGCTTGTCACACAGATTCCTGGGCACCATCCCCAAGACCCTAATTCAGTATGTCTAGGGTATGGACTGTGAACTTGGCTTTCTGACTAACTCCAGGGGATGTAAAGCTGCTGGTCCACAGACCACGTATGAAGAGCCCAACTCTGAGCCCTGACGGGGGACTCCCACTAGCCACTTGGAGGTAGTCTTCTAAATGGCCTTTTGTGGAGCTTATCAAAAGCCTTTTTCAGGGTCTACATCAAATTAGATTCACTAGCCCTTCATCATTCTGTGTTTGCTCCTCGACGAGTTTGATGAACACAGAGAAGCCAGTTATGAGAACCGCAGCAGATCTTTCCAGCCTCAACATCCCAGTGTCCACTGTCAGCCAGTGACCAAGCCCGTTCATCAACTACCCAGGCCTGGGACTCATAGGTAACTGTAACCAGCAGAGGCACTTGGAGCACATGTCCTGGAGGCGGCTGCTAGACAGGGACAGCAAGACTGGCCAGCAGCTCTGGGTCTACATCTCCACCTGGCTTTGGGCATCTCTGCCTGTCCTCACACGTGAAAGTATGTAAGGACGCTTGGACTTTTAGTTACACTACGCTGGATTTATGGCAGCAGGGAGAGGTTATATACAGTAATGGTCTTGCCACATATGGAGGTTCTTTAGCATCTTGGGACTATCAGTGATCATGACAGAAGAGCAGCAGCTGAATGATATGTACCAGACGATTGGTTGAGTACAGTACTGAACAACTTTTGCCTAGTTCAGCCCTCAGAGCCACCCAGGAAGCAGGTGGACTCCCCATGGCAGAAGCAGGCTAAAAAAGCTCAAGTAGTCCTTCATCCAGGTGGCAGGGGCAGGATTCGAACCCCTCTCTGCTTAAGCCCATGTTCATAGCCACTAAGCATTCTTTCACCTTCTGCATCAAGGAATCTTGAATTTTCACCCTCTGCTTTTTCTACTGGAATTATGAGATTTCCAAATATGATACTTCTAGAAGCAATTCCTGGAGAGAGAAGAATGTGGTTTTAATATTTAGTGGTAGTCTAAAACCCCACAATAAGAAACGGACTGCCTTTTCTCAAAGAGCAAGAGTTCTAAGAACATGTTTTTGCCAAATAAATAAATAAATAAATAAATAAATAAGTAAGTAAGTAAGTGGGAAGGGGACCTGGGTGGCTCAGTCAGTTAAGTGTCTGACTCTTGACTTTGGCTCAGGTCATGATCTTGTGGTTCGTGAGATTGAGCCCTGCATCAGGGTTTGTGAGAGCCTGCTTGAGATTCTCTCCCTCCCTCCCTCCCTCCCTCTCTCCCTCTCTCTCTCCCTCTCTCTCTCTGCCCCTCCCCTGCTCACCCACACACTCTCTCTCTCAAAAAAATATATACATAAATGAGGAAGACTCACTCCCCAAAACACAAACATAAGAGGACCTTTTGAAAGAAGCAGTGGCAACTGCATCTGTCATGCCATTGTAAACTAGCTACCTACTGCGTCTCGAGTGTTATTTGGACAAAACAGGGCTATTGGAGTCTAATAAAGTAAGCCATAGTGAGGCCCTTAGGGTGGTCAGTGGCTGGCTGTTTTTATTCCTATCTGAAAGCCAAGGAAGGAAAACCCTGAGAGGTTTGGTGACACCCCAAGCTGTTATGAGTTACAGGTGTGAGAGCTGCAACTGGGACCCATCCCTGCCCCCCACTCCACTGCCTTTGCCGCCCACTCCCAGCTTTTCCAGTACTGTCTGTGCTGCTCCCAGATGGACTTCTGGGCTTTAAGTCCTCTTCGTGGCAGCATCACTCCCAATCACCCTGCCCCAGAGAAGCTCTTGCTACCATTTTTTATGTACAGCTTTCCCGGACTTCTTTGGATCTAAATTTCTGTTTATTTAAGTAGAATCCTATACAGACCACATTGGAAATGTACCTAATTTCACTTACAATAATATGTCATGAACATCTTTTTGTATCTTGAACTGTTCTTCCTCGGCATCAATTTAATGGTTATTTAGAACTCCTCTGTAACTACGTTCTGGTTTCTTGTCTTTAAAACAGAGTTTTATGAAGCCTATCTTAAGAGAATGATCACGGTCACTTTACAAAAGTAAAATTAGATCACGCAGGTAATAGGCTTTAAACGCTCTGGTAGCTAACACTGCTCTGGTATCTCTGAATAGCACTGAATCTTTTGGAGAGATTGTTTTGTTTTCTACGAAGATAAGTAAATAATAAAGCCCCGCTGGAAAGCACGTGACACAGATGTCTCTGGTCTTGGACTAGTTGTTAGAAAGTGAAGGAGAGCTGACCAGGAAATGCTGCTAGGGACCAGAAATCCCAGCCATCAGGGTTCCTCTGCAACTTGATCGGTGAGGTAGGGACCTGTGGGTGTGTCTGGCTAATCCGGATCTGAGCCAAATGTCTTTTCTTTCCCCAGCAGACCCGCCTGTGGCCGCAGCTGTGGTGTCCCATTTTAATGACTGCCCAGATTCCCACAGTCAGTTCTGCTTCCATGGAACCTGCAGATTTTTGGTGCAGGAAGACAAGCCAGCATGTGTGTAAGTGTTCCCTGGTATCCTGGGGTCCTGGGGCTGGAGGCATCCCAGCAACCAATTAAAGGGACATTGACTTCCATAAGGCATGCCTGAGACCCCTGAGGCTGGGCATGTTGGAGGATCAGAAAACAGGCTGAGGGACACCTGCTTCAAACCCAGCTGGCTAGTGCGCCTGGGTGGTTCAGCGGGTTCAGCGGGTTAAGCGTCCGACTCTTGCTTTCAGCTCAGGTCATGATCTCAGGGTTTGTGGGATCGAGCCCCGAGTTGGGCTCTGCGCTGACAGTGTGGAGCCTGCTTGGGATTCTCTCTCTCCCTCGTCCTATCTCTCTCTGCCCCTCCCCCCTCAATAAATCAATAAACATTTTTTAAAAATAATAAAACAGGTTAAACATTCAGGTTCCAGGGCCCTCGCCCAAGCCACTGAGGCATAACCGCTAGGGGTTGGAGCCTGGAAATCTGCATTTTCAACAAGCACCTCAGGTCACTCTTGGGTTCAGCAAAATCTGAAAATTCCTGGATTCAGGTTTAATTCACCAGTTAGAATTTGTGGAGGGCAAGGCACTGGATTGGATCCCACCGAGTAGCAAGTCTCCAAAAAGAGGTCTTTGCCCTCCAGCATCTTTACAGCACAGCTAATAAAATAAGCTGGAAGTGCCTGCAAACGGTTAGTGTACATAAGTAGTAACAGAACAAAGAACAGCTTGGAAATAAAGATGCCTGCCAGGGCACGGTGGTTTCCACACCAGGGAGAGCATGAGCCCCCTGGGGCTTCTGAAAGTATGGCTGAGCCCCACCCCAACCCACTGAATCGTAATCTCTAGGAATGGGACCCGGGAGTCACGTTAGTTAAGAGCCACCAGGGATCGCCGTGGTCAGCCAGGCTGGACAGAAAGGCACTTTGGGAGAAACTCCCCAGAGCAGGTGTTAGGGTTTGCCTAGTGGGGAGAGCAGAGAGGTTATTCCAGACCCGGAGTGTTGAAGGACCTGCTGTTATAGGCTACCTTTTGTGGCTACAGCAGGAGGAGATAAGACTGGAGACAAATTGGAGGCCAGAGCCTACTGGAAGTGAGCCTTCCTTCTCTAGGCAGTGGGAGCCATGTTGGTTTTAAAAAGGGATGTTTTAAGACAATCTGTGCAGGGGCGCCTGGGTGGCTTGGTCGGTTAAGCGTCCGACTTCGGCTCAGGTCATGATCTCACAGTCCGTGAGTTCGAGCCCCGCGTCAGGCTCTGTGCTGACAGCTCCGAGCCTGGAGCCTGTTTCAGATTCTGTGTCTCCCTCTCTCTCTGCCCCTCCCCTGTTCATGCTCTGTCTCTCTCTGTCTCAAAAATAAATAAAAATGTTAAAAAAATAAAAATAAAAATCTGTGCATAGTAGAATACTATTAGGTGGCCCCCTACTCACCCTTGGCACTATTGACTTTGGGGCTGGATAAGTCTTTGCTGTTGGAGTTCTCCTGTTAACATCCCTGGCCTCTACCCACTAGGTGCCAGTAGCACTGCCATCTCACAGTCTCCAGATTGCCACATGTCCCCTAGGAGATGGGAGGGAACCTCCACCCCCATTAAAAACCACCCATCTATGGGGCGCCTGGGTGGCGCAGTCGGTTAAGCGTCCGACTTCAGCCAGGTCACGATCTCGTGGTCCGTGAGTTCGAGCCCCGCGTCAGGCTCTGGGCTGATGGCCCAGAGCCTGGAGCCTGTTTCCGATTCTGTGTCTCCCTCTCTCTCTGCCCCTCCCCCGTTCATGCTCTGTCTCTCTCTGTCCCCCCCAAAAAAATAAATAAACGTTGGAAAAAAAAAAGAAATGTAAAAAAACCACCCATCTATATGAAGTTGCCATTTTTATAGGTCACAAATGCTGGAAAGGCAGCAATTCCATTTGGTTCAACTTAATAGCACCAGTAAGTAATAGTAAATGTGAACAAAAGCTGGAATTTATTGAGCTTTTGCTTCATGCCAGACTTCCAGGCATTCGCCATATGTTAACTCATGTAATCCTCATAATGACCCCACGAGTTAGGTACAGAGAGGTTGTGCCCAGGTCGCATAGCAGAGCTCACATTCAGACTCAGATAATCTGGCTCCTGAAGCTGAGTTCTTAACTATGATGCTAAGGGTATCTGATGCTTTAGCCCAGGAGAGATTGTGGGTCCAGAGAGCTGCCACAGTAAAGTGGTGGGCTGGAAGTTCCTCTTCCTGAGATGCAGCTGTATGAACATGGACAGGCCCCTCAGGTGGCTCTGAGCCTCACCTGGAGAAGCATGCCAGCTACCTTCCTCCAGACAGGACTGTGGGAGGCCCCCAGGTCTTGTCCCCAGAGCTTGAGCCCTCCCTACCCTGTAAACGCAAAGCACAGTGATGATGACAGTCAATCATTATTCATGATCATTTTTATTCAAATACACATAGGGGGCCCTGAGGGACTTTTTGTTAGTAGCCAAGTCATTGTGGAAAACACTAGCCCTGAAGGGAAGTTTTACCTCTGGCCCAGACATCAGGAAGCCCCCCCAGTGCAGCAGGCAGAAGGCATTTGACCCTCCAGCAGTGCCCAGTGCACCCGTCTAGGGGTGGGGAGGATCCTCTTTGAAGAAAGAGGGCAAATCTTTGCCGAGTTCTGACCAAATTTGTGTCAGTTGAGTTTTCCTTCCTCGGGTGCCTTCCCCACCAGATGAGAGGCTGGTGTAAACTTTTCGAGAGCGGGCAACCTCAAGCCTGGGTCATCAGATGAGTCAAAACAACAACCTCATCTGTGGCTGAGACCCCCAGCAGCTGGCGGAAGCCCTCTGAAAGCAGGGGAGGGGCAAGTGCTTTTCTTAGCCTCTTCGGTCTGTGCCCCAAGCCCTGCTCTTGGCTCAGGGAGGTGACTATCCATCACATTTACACACCATTGCATTTTGATAATCAGGATGACCGGCTGTCCCTCCCCCCATCCACATTATAAATATTTCTATTAATAATCAGCTTTCAATGAAAACTGCAGCTATGTGCCAGGCATGGTTCCCAGCACTCTATATACAGTGACTCATGCAGTCCTCACAACTCCATCCTCAAGTGGGAATTCTTGTAGAAATGAGAAAACTGAGTCGGCTCACAGGAGCAGTTTTCCCAGAGTCCCAGAGCGAGTTAATGGTAGAGCATGGGATTCAGGCTGATCAACTCCACCTACCAAGCCCATGTTCTCAGCCACTGCCCCAGAGGGCACTCTGTCTCAGCCTTAAAAAGTTCACCTCTGTTACAAAAAAATAAATAAGTACAAGTTCACCTCTGTTTAAGAAAAGGACAGCAGGTCCAAAATGGAGTCTCTTGTGCTAAGTCCACATCACCAAACCAAAACTTAATACCTAACCTAATTGCAGTTTCAGCCTTCACCAGAAATGTGCTTAGCTAGTCAGGCTGGAATTTCCTGGTGTGCTCTAGTGAGGTAATTCACCTGATAGACCCCTTCTGTCCCCCAAAGAAAGATGAGGTCATCCACTCTTTCCCTGTCCCTGCCCCCTCCTGCTTATACAAGTCTTCCATCTCATACAGCTCCTTGGAGCTCCTTTCTAATTTGATCTTAAAATTTACAAAGTTGGGGGCACCTGGGTGGCTCAATCGGTTAAGCGTCCAACTTCGGCTCAGATCATGGGGATCTCATGAGTTCATGAGTTCGAGCCCTGTGCCAGGCTCTGTGCTGACAGCTCAGAGCCTGGAGCCTGCTTCAGATTCTGTCTCCCTCTCTCTCTGCCTCTCCCCCACTCACACTCTCTCTCTCAAAAAATAAACATTAAAAAAAAATTTATAAAATGTACTCAATTGAATTTTGTTTTTTAACACCTCAAATCACTAAGCTCTTTTGTTTCCAAGAACGGTGTTGGCACCTTTCCCCAGCATGTGAAGAAAAAGGTCAAGGTCATTCTCAGGTTCTTTGCCTTGACCACAGACTTAAAGTCCTTTCTGTGGGCTGAGTGCAGGATCTCTGGAAACAGCTGGGCCATCCTTGTGGTTTGGAAAAGCTGACCATCTGTGGGGATGCACAGCAATGCAAGCAATTACCACCTCTTTACCTCAGTTTCCCCACTGGATCTTGGCAGTCCAGGGGGTGGTATTCAGCCAACAGATAAGTTTTACATAGTGGTAGGTGATGATCTGCATTGTTCTTTGGTAGTTTTAGTTAGTTGTCAGGATTTTAGAAGTCAGGTTTCACTCTCTGTACAGATGCCCAGCCCTCTTGAATAGGCAGCATCAGGCCTGAACTCCCAAATGTGCCATGTGGCTGGAACACAGGTGCACCTGCCCCACCATCCCCAGACAGGGCTTGCCCTCTCCGCTTCTCATTTCCACCTCTCTCTCCCCTGTTCCCCAACACTGAAGCAGATGTCAGCCCCTGATCATTCCGCTGCCACTTCTGCTCTCCTCACACCAGCCCACTTTGCTCACTTCTGCCATGTGAGTTTGTAAGCTTGGTGAGGACAGGACCACACCTTATGCCCTTTGTATTTACAGCGCCTAGAAGAATGCAATAATTAATTAATTCCCACTGGACCAGAAACTCTGAGTCCATGCAGAGAAAGCAGAACATTCTGTTCTCACTCTTAGGAACCACCCCAGATTTGGGTCACTGACATTCTGGTCAATTTATTGACATTCTGGCCAATAAAACCAACATACCTTGAGGTAAGGCCACCATCTGTCAAGGCCATATAAAGAAAACCCACAGTGACCCAAGACTAGTCTCAAAAGAGGGAGCGCTTTCTAAAATACTGTCACGCCAAAGCTTTGTTTTTTATAAGAACAATAGTCTTTAGGTTTCCGGAAAACCTAAATAAAATGACACATCACACTAAATAAAATATGAGGTAAAGAAAAAAAGTTAAAACAAATAACTAGTCAGAAATAGCCAAAGGTAGTGAACAAAACCCTTAAACATTTATGTTTCCGATAAACCCTCAATTTTATTTTGTGTCTTCCTTTAGTTAATTCTCACTAGAACCCAATTACATCAGGAAACGAATGGGAGAAGGATTGCCAAAGATCATAAAGCCATAGAAATGCAGGGTTAGGACTTGCACACCGTTTTTCCCCTGAGGCCAATGCAGCACACTGTTGGTCTGCTGCCTGCAGAAGCCTTCAAACAAAGGAAAACAGTTGAAGGAAGACACCCAGAAAAGTTCCAGTGTCGTCAGCCAGCGGCAACCAGTTAGAAGTTTCTCACCTGTCCAAAATGCTCTTCAGTGATTGAACTCCCTGACTTAACTTTCCCACAGCAAAGTGTGAAAACAAATTGCTGAGCCAAGGAAAACATCTCACATGGCCCTGGCCACAGTACATTCTAGAGCCAAACATCCACAGAGAAGTGAGTGCCATCAGTGTGCCAGCAGGCTGCGATGTGACTAAGGATGTATCCCCCCACCCCGCACCAGCCCCACCAAGGGTTTGGTGCTTGAGTGACTCGACGTAGATCTTGTTTCATCTCAACGGCCGCCAGATGGTGGGGTAGAGGGGTTAAGAAGTTACGACATTTGGGCACCTGGCCGGCTCTGTCCATAGAGCACGTGACTCTTGATCTCAGAGTCATGGATTCAGGCCTCACGTTGGGTGTAGAGCTTACTTTGAACAAGAAAATAGTTATGATATCATTCCATCCATATGTCTGGAGAAAGCGCATGTCCTCATTCTCTCTCTCCCCACACCAGAAGCAGACACTGAGAGTCGCACGCTAGGCAGGATAACGCAGCAGTTAAAAGCATGGATTTGGAGGTCAGACCTGAGTCTCTTACGCAAGTGACTTAGCCCCATTAATCCTCAGTCTCTTTGTGTATAAAATGGAGATGTTAATATTTCGCAGGATTGTGGTGAGGACCCAGTGACCATATGTGTGTATAGCTATTGCTGTCCCGGATGAGAGCCTCTAGACACCCGGAGCAATTTAAATTAATTCACTCAATTAAAATGTAGTTTCCTTGGGGCGCCTGGGTGGCGCAGTCGGTTAAGCGTCCGACTTCAGCCGGGTCACGATCTCACAGTCTGTGTGTTCGAGCCCCGCGTCAGGCTCTGGGATAATGGCTCAGAGCCTGGAGCCTGTTTCCAATTCTGTGTCTCCCTCTCTCTCTGCCCCTCCCCCGTTCATGCTCTGTCTCTCTCTGTCCCAAAAATAAATAAATGTTGAAAAAAAAATTTTTTTTAAAAATGTAGTTTCCAAGGCTCACTAGCCACACTTCAAATACTCAGCACCTGCAGGCCTAGTGGCTACTGTGTTTGCCAGCACAGATATGGACTGTTTCCATCGTTGCAGGAGTCCTATTAGATAGCAGTGGAGAACATCCAAGCCTGGTTCCCCGCAGAGCATAAGGGCTCTGTTACCAGGCATTGTTACCGTTGCCGCAGCTGGAAGATGCTATAGGGTCCTGCCAAAAGGAGCCATGGAAGGCGGGTAGACCATGGAACCCATGCTGTCCATGAGGCCCTGGGATCAGAGCTGCAGAGAGCGAGCCCTTACCCCATCCAGACCCCTACTCCCCAGCCCTTGAGGCAGAGAAGCTATAGGACTTTGCGAATCCACTTCTTAAGAGGCCAACAGTGGGTAAGCAGAACACAGGTGTCTTTGTGCTCAGGTCCCCCACTCCTACCCCAGCCCTATGGAACTTGTCCATGTTAAAGGCAAGTTAGTGTAAACGTATTTTTAAAAGCATGGTCCTTGGTCCTTAATCACTTTGGTCCTTGGCCCCCATATTGAAGACCATATCTTAGGACCTATGCCAAAAGACTTGGCTAAAAGACAGAGGACTAGCCTCCCGCCAGAGAATACATCATTGTTTATAAAGACAATGTCTCTCAAGAGCATTAAAAATGCTGCCATCCTTTTATTTACATTTTTAGCACTTACACAGCACTTGTGTCAGACACGTCACAATCTTGTGAAGTGCTTGTAACAACTCCGTAAGTTTTACTATCCTATTTTAAAGATGCAGAATCAGTGGCACAGAGAGGCTAAGTAATTTGCTGAGGGTCACACAGGCATTCAAGTGGGGGTTGAGATTTGAACCCAGGAAAATTTGGCTCCAAAGTCTGTACCACGTTGTGCCCTCGCGTGGGACCCTATCCTGAGGAAACAATCTCAAATGCAAACAAAGTGTGTACCTTAAGGTAATCACCTGACAGTATTTATGCTATCAAAATTGGAGACTGCCTAAATGGTAAGGGTTTGGTGAAGCGAACTGTGCACGTATATTACTGCACAACATTTTAAATGACTTGCAATTCTCTAATGACAGCAAAATAGTAAGGAGATAGGAGATGAGATACTGACACAAAACTGTAAAACAAACAAAACACAAAAAACGCCAAAACTATGTTTAAAAGTACAGAGAAATAGTTCAAAAAGAAACGTGTCAGTTTGCAATTTGGGGAGGTGGGCAACAATGTGAGCTTTTACTTTTCTGCTTTGTTATTTATGTGCTTTCCAATTTGCGTAGACACATTCCTTTTCTAGTTGGAGAAATTTTTTTAAGAAAAATTTAAGAGCATAACTCTATATACATTATTATATTTTTTTGAAAATTGTAAAAGGGCCCTGTGAACCAGGCAAAACAGGAACTTAGGGGGAAAACTTAGCAACTCGTGGGGACCAGAAGGCCTTAAAGCCCTCAGCACAGGAGAAAGAAAGGCGTATCATGGATAATGTCATTCTTCTTGTTCAGACGGAGAGGCCCACAGCCACAATTTGCTCCTGTGAAAAGCACCAAAGCATTCTTGACTTAGTAACCAAAATGAAAGGGCCTTGGGGATCCACCTGGCTGGAGCACATTGCCTTTTTCTCCAGCCACAATGGCTCCTTTTCCCTTCTATGTGGCACTCTTTCTTTCTTGTATACTTCTTTCATTTGGGTTCTTATTTGGGGGAAATAGCCTGAATGGGATCCCAGAGCCTCATTTCAGAATTATGAAGACAAAACAGCATTCCACAATCTTGAGTTTGGCAGAACCCACTCTAGACAGATGAAATCGGTCAAATGATGTAAGGACGTGTTCAGTCTTACACATTTTCCATTCCACCCTTGTGATAAAACGACTCCTTTTTTATTCAGATTCCTTTCTTAAACAGGGGGACAGCATCTCCCATTTCTCCTGCGCCTGATAGGAGGGGGCCCATTTTATAGCCACCATCCTGGGGCAATGCCCAGAAGGAGGCAAGGACAAAGGAGACTTAGAAATAGTAGGTTTTGAGTTGTTGGTTCTTGATTGTGTACTTAAATAATAGTTCTACCTCAGTGGTTCTCAGGCCTGGATGCACATTCGAATCACCTGGGTGCCCACTCCACTTGGATGGGCATTTCTGGGGGTGTGACCTTGGCCTTGGCATTTTCCAAATCTTCCCTGGTGATTGTACTGTGTAGTCAGGTGGGAACCAAGGCCTACTTGAGGTAAAGTACAGGACCTTAACTGAGTCAAGCATGATTCATTTGCAACCAGGTGAGATGACTCTTCCCCTCCTTATGTGACTTGTACCTAAAATAATGGGCATAATTAAGTCGGGTATCAGTAGAAGCTTGGGAAGTTAAAAAAAAAAAAAAAAAAAAGGTATGTCACCAAACCTTTTCTTTTTCCCCACCTTATAAAAAGCAACTGTGAAGCATCCCCATTACTACCAACAATTGGGGAGGAGAAAGAACCTCCCGCAATCTCAAGGCCAAAAATTCTCAATTGTGTTTCTCAACTTTAGCTGCCCAGGGGAATCATCGAGGAGCTTTAAAAATACTAATATTTGGGGCGCCTGGGTGGCGCAGTCAATTAAGCGTCTGACTTCAGCCAGGTCACGATCTCGCGGTCCGGGAGTTCGAGCCCCGCGTCAGGCTCTGGGCTGATGGCTCAGAGCCTGGAGCCTGTTTCCGATTCTGTGTCTCCCTCTCTCTCTGCCCCTCCCCTGTTCATGCTCTGTCTCTCTCTGTCCCAAAAATAAATAAACGTTGAAAAAAAAATTAAAAAAAAAAAATACTAATACTCAGGCCTTACTCCCAGAGATTTTGATACAGTTGGTCTAGGGTGTGGCCTGGACATCAGGATTTTTTCAAGTTCCCCAGGCAATTCCAGTGGGCGGCCAAAGTCGATGTCACTAATAAAACCTTCATGGTGGCTCTCAACTCTGGCTTCATCAGAATTACCTTTGGCCTTTTCTTCAAAACACCCATTTTCAGAGAAATTCTGATCTTGGGTAAAGTCCAAGGATCTGAACCACAGGTTATTCTGCCTCCCAGCTGCAGTCGTGCTGCCTGGGGCTAAGATCTGCTATTCTCAGAGCTCACCTAGGCCATGACCTAGAGTCTCGCCTGTTAGGCAGCAACCCGTGTGCCTCCTGTGCCTCGCTGGAGAAGTTTTCGTTCATAGGCACATTGGGCTCCCTAATTCAATGAGACTGAAATGTGAGTGTTTGCAGCCGTGACACTAGGTGACTGGGGCATTCCTGTTGGCATGAAGACTTTCCCGGTGGGCTAGGACCCCTGCCAGGGGTGTTTTTGAGGCAGGGCTGGTTGTGAAGGGCCCAGCACACAAATGGGAAATGTTCCAAAGAGTTACCTTTCTTAGTGAGTTAAGACGACACCGTCTGGGGGCATCTTGGCACCTTGCCACACCACAGCAAGGAGCCCTCTTTACAGGGGAGTGAGCAACCTGGCCTTTTTGCAGTGAGGTTTGTGAGCTTGTCACGAAATCACTGTCCCAGAGTATCTTCCAGACCAGTCTGCATTACCCTAGAAAGGTAGCCTTCATGGTTGAGATTGTTAGTTTTTAAACCCAGAAGCCCCTGTTTCCTCATCTGTAAAGAAGGTAACTAGCAACGCTGACCTCACATGCAGCTGTGATTGTTGGGAATAAGAGAGATGGATTCATATGGAAGTTTGGCACAGTGCCTGCAATGAATGGTGTGTGTTGTAATTAGCGCTTGGCTGCCGCTCGTTTATTTAAACAGGTTTTCTTGGAGTCCCCAGCATTGATGTGTTAATCCGTAAGGTTTGCAGAACCAAGTGGTTGTGAAGGTGTTAGAATCCTTCTCTCCCAAGGGCCTGCAGGTCAGAGTAGGACTATTTCGGAAATAGGCGTGCTTAGCCTGGACCTCTCACAGATAGTTACACAGATCCTCACTGCACTGCCCTGGGAGGAAGCAGCATAAACACCTGTCTGTAGACGTCCCATTGGCTCGGCTGCAAGTCCCAAGGAGGAATGTAACAGTTGACCCCAAGGCCCAACCTCCTCAGCCCCCTCCTGTTCAGTGGTTCACCAGTCTTTGTAGACCTGGGTCTTGCCCGAAGGAGCACAGAGACTGACCTGAAGTGAGGCTGGTGGGGAGGGCAGTGATTCTGAGGGCGTTCAGAAGAGGCGAAGTTAGATCCATGCAAAGAGATAAGGCAAATGGATGTATGGGTGACTGGGTGAAGGAATGAGTCTGTAAATTACCTTTTCGGAGAATGTGATCTTTGAGACCGAGTCTGATGGGGAGAGTGAGGAATAACATTCCAGTCAGAGAAGGTGGCAGGAGGTGAGATGGGCAAGTGGAGAGTAGTAGGTGATCATGCATAGATCAGGCAGGTATGTCCATGTGCCTATATGCCCGGCACTGGTTTATTTGACACTGGGCTGGGGGGGGGGGGGGGCGCATCTTGGGTCAGCTGGAACTTAGGTTATGGGAGATAAAGTGGAGAGGATTCAGGCCCTGCAGAGAGGGGGTGTCAAATACCAAAAAGTGGAAGTCCACAGGGAGCCATCTGGGTGCAGGGTGAAAACTGAAGGTCAGGCTGGAACAGGGACCCCATACAGGGTTCTCTCCGGATGCTGACAGCTTTGATCTATGCGGCACCTCCACTGTTGCTTAGCCCATCAGCCTCCGGTCCAGTCCACTGTCTGCTTCCCCCAGTGGGAAGGGACCAGTGCCTTTGTTTTCTCCACAGCCCCCAGGTTGAGCTGTTTCTTGATTTTGACCTTCACATAATTTTGTTATTAAAACCAAACAAAAACCTGCCCCTGGCCCACAGGCCCTCAGTCTCCTCCCTCAGCCCAGGTCTGGGACAGTCAAGAGTTCTGTGATCTAGATCCTTTTTAAGGAAAGTCTTGCTAGAGATCCCCCTCTACGACTTTGTCCCTCCTGCATCTGGAGGCTGCTCTCTTGTCCTCGGGTCTGTAGAGAACCCTACATGGTGCCCTGTGTCCTAGTTGGCCCTCCTCAGCTTCTTTACTTGCACCTTTGTTGAACCGAAAACTTCAAATCTCTTTTACCTTTTCAAGATTGGAGCCTAAACCAAAAGGCACGTTTGATCAAGAGCTTAACCTGTGGCATTCTTACCAATCCCTTTTGAGTATGTGGGGGGAAGCAGCCTGATGAATGAGCAAGAATCCAGACTCTGGGCTAAACAGACCTGGGTGTGAATTTCTCTCTCTTGTCTAGCAGTGTGACACAGGCAAATGACTTTGACTTTTCTGTGCAAGGATTAAATGGGAAAACGTAGGTGAAATGTACAATAACCCTTAACAGAAAAGCAAGGGCCTGAATTCAAACTGAAAAAAAAAAACCCTTTAAGAAAGGTATATAACAAGTGGGCTATGGGACAAAGAGCCCCCACAAAAGACTTTTCCATTAAGCAGTGCTAGAGACAAGCTTCTATGCTGTGGTAGTTCAGGGTGAAGCCTTAACCAACAATTTTCGCAGCATCTCCTGTTTGGCACAAATCTTAAACTCTACACTACCTGTTCCTTTAACATGAAAATTGTTACATTTTTGTTAACATTGAGCAAAACCTGTGTTCCAGAAAAAGATACTGTGTTTATCCTGTGGCCCCAAGGATCCCTCTGGCATCTGGGGTCTGGTGGCCCAGGAGTCCAGGTGTAGGGGAACCACAAATGTAACACCCCTGGGGCTGGCCCTGGGCACAATAGCAGGCAACCAGAACCCTTAATCCCCTTTTATTTCTCCTTGTTCTTCAAAGGCCTTTAAATCTAAAAGTGAAGGAGAGAGACTGACTACTTCATCAAAAGGTAGACTCTTGGGAAAAAAAAAAAAAATTTACAGCTATCATTGCCATGGCTGGGGGGGAAACCAAAACAAAACTTTAAATCCAGTGTGTGATGTTTGGTGCAGGGCTACTCTTGGGGAAGTCCCCTGTGGGAAGGAAACTTCCCCACCTGAGAAGACGATGGTGATCAACCATTTTCTTTATAATAACAAAATCACCCGAACAAAGGGACCTGTACCTAAGCAAAGTATCTTCTGTTGAGAAGAACCCTATGCTTGGAGGGGGGAAAAATGCCTTCATCAGAAAATGAGCATCCCTTCCTTATGACTAGAACCTTTCCTGAGGGTTCGTCCTCCAAGAACCACTTGTGGCTGCCCCAGGATTGAGGGGGTGGGGAGGTTAGCATAAGCAAGAGTTATATATATGGAAGGAGTAGCAACAGCCTTCTGCACACAGGAGGAGGCTGCTACAGAAGCGAAAGAGCCCTTGGATACTAGCAACACCAGTAATAATATCCCCTTGTGTCAGTATTGCCCTTCACAGGCCATGTGCACGTTCAAGAGCATGGCCTCTTTTGTGCCCTTTACTGATCCTCCTCCAGTGGAATGAGGCCAGGTGGTGTTGGAAATGAGAAGCAGACTAGTGGCTTCTCAAGTCCTGCATTTCCCAGAGAGTGGCACCGGCCCCTACTTGAGTACGCCCCCACCCCCACCCCGTGTGCCGGGCACTGGGTAAATGCTTGCAGGGCTAATTAAATGTGATGAAGAGGATAAAAAAGCAAACCACAGCCTGTGTCTCCCTCTGGGTTAGCGTGTGTTCTCTCTCTCACCATCGAATTCTGAATACACACACTTAGTTTAAAAATAACCTGGATTTTTATGAACTGCCAAAATGAACTTCGTGTCCTGAACACGTTTGCTGCCTTCTCTATGCCCACCATCTGACATGGTAACAATAATAATGAATGCTTCCACAGATGAGCAAGCCGATTAGTTACTCCTCATTCTCCAAGGAAGAGGTGCCCATTCAGGGAAATGGCAGGGAGTTTGCTGATCCCTTTGCATCCAATAGCAGAGGCTGGAGGGGCCCCTTTGGGCTTTTCCTAGGGCTTTGGGTCCCTCTGGCCCAGCCTTCCTAGGGGAAGATGGGGGAACAAGACCTTCCATCAGAAGAGCATGCTGACATTCCTTTCTTCCCCAGCTGCCATTCTGGGTATGTTGGTGCACGCTGTGAGCATGCCGACCTCCTGGCTGTGGTGGCCGCCAGCCAGAAGAAGCAAGCCATCACCGCCTTGGTGGTGGTCTCCATCGTGGCCCTGGCTGTCCTCATCATCGCATGTGTGCTGATACAGTAAGTATTTGCTGCCCCTAAGTTCGAGGCCCTCTCCGGGACATTTGCGGCATGCCCGGATAACAGGGCCACCTCGGCATGGTTTATTCTGTGGTGTCTGACTGGTGTCAGCAAAGCCAAGGGGAACTCGGGTAACAGCCAGGCTGTGTGAAGGACACACATCCTGGGAAGGTCCCCCAGCAGTGAGTCTGCACATTGCTGGAAGCTGGCATAGAAGCAAAGGCACGTGCTCTCTCCTGCTGTTGGGTTTGGAGCCTTCAGAGTTGTGATAGCAACGTGCAGGTGTTCCAGAGGAACTAGAAATGGCTCTCAGCCTCATTTAGCAAGTGGCAGAGGTGCTTCCTCTCCACCAAAGTCACTTTGCAAATCCCAAAGCCACGTCAAAGGTCTTGGTTGTTATTTTGACAGGCTGGTGACAGCCCTTCTCCATGTCTCTGCCCCTCCTCAGCTTCCAAAACTCAGTTTCTGCCCTGCTTCTTCCAGAACATCTTCCTGAGCCAGTAGACACCCTTTTCTTGGGCCTACTTGCTTGCCTGTATCTCCCAACGGGACTGCTCCACAAAGCCAGACACCCAAGTCCTGTATTCGCAGCCCCTGGCCAGATTTATTCCCTGGAAATATCTAGAGACCTCTAATTCACAGAGCAAGTCCTCTGAGAATTTATATCTAATTGGATATGCACAAGGAATCCACAGAATAACTAAAGGCTACCAGTCAGCTCGGTGTGGATTAACTCATGGCAGAGACTAGTGGATGGGCCATTCCGGCAAAGGCTGGAGTAAGCGGCTGTGTGTTAATGAAGGAAGCCAGACTTCAGCCCTCTAAGGTTGTCCGGAATTTGGACAGATAAATATGAGTCTCTGTCCTGTTTATTTATTGGTTTGTTGCTGTTGGGGCAACCTGGTTCTGGCAGTGAATGGAGTGCCCCTCAGAGCCATAGTTTCACATCCTTCTCCTGGCCCAAGCCAGCATTAAGTGGTGAGGGATGAGGTTCAATTGAGCTGGCCTTTCCTTCCACTTCAAGCAGTGTCTGTTCCACTCTCGCCTGCCTTGGAAAAGGTGGTAGGCAGACAGCTCTGGTTGAGACTGGGGCGTAGCCCAGGCTCTGCCACTCACAACGACAGTTCTCATGACTAGCTGTGTGCACACCCATCATTTCCATAGTCCTATTTCTATGGCCAGGAGGGTTCCAGAGTCTTAGGAACAAGATTTGGTGCCTCCATGAGCTTCTTCAAAGGGATTTAAAAGCAATTTTGCCAGATTCTCTGAAGATAGGGACAATTTAGGATTCCTGGGCAGCCTGTCTCATTCTCAAGGAGGCAGCCAGTCCCTCCTCTCTTCTGTCTTTTCCCAGCCTATCCTTGCCAAAGACCAAGGTCAGAATCCCTGAGCCAGGGGCGCTTGGGTAGCTCAGTCAGTTAAGTGACTCTTGATTTCGGCTCAGGTCATGATGGTTGTGAGGTTGAACCCTGCATTGGGCTCCACACTCAGTGTGGAGCCTGCTTGGGATTCCCTCGCTCTGCCTCTCCCTCTCCCTCTCCCTCCCCCTCTTTTCTTCTCTCCCTCTTCCCCTGCCTTTCTCAAAATAAATAAACATTTTAAAAAAGAATCCCTGAGCCAGAAACCAAGCCCTCACCCCAACCAGGCTGCTGGTTGCCTAGGCATGGGGCCCTCCTGAGGTGCATAGTTGGTTGGGACCAGCTTATCTCATGCCAGAGGGACCTGGAGGCCTTGGTCTCACTGCCCTGGGATGGATGCTCCTTGTTAGGCAGTGACTGGAGTAAGCCCACTGCTAGCTGACTGCAAAAGAACAGTCTCTGGTAGATCTGTAATCAGATCCTCTAGATCCTTCCCGATCTTGGACTCTACGATCAGGAGGGCGCCATGCCGAGACGGACTGCTCTGACCACCGTGACAGAAGTA
Source organism: Prionailurus viverrinus (assembly GCF_022837055.1). Classification (NCBI taxonomy): domain Eukaryota; kingdom Metazoa; phylum Chordata; class Mammalia; order Carnivora; family Felidae; genus Prionailurus; species Prionailurus viverrinus. The sequence continues at coordinate 87,860,935 of NC_062563.1, read as the reverse complement.
TGTTGGGCGGAAAGGTCTTGAGCTCCTTCTCGGTTCTGCTGCCCAAAGATTTGGGGGCCCTGGTAGCCTTCCCAGGACAGCACCAGGAAAGAGGGGCTAGGGTAGAGGTCATGAGATGCCACCAGGTACCAAGAGGGAAGCACAGCAACACGGGCTCGTTTTCTCACTTGACTCCGGGCCCATGTCCACCAGGAGACCCTGCCCAGCCCTGGTGGGTGGATGCATGGATTATGCCCATGTCAAGGTTAGAATGAGTAGAAACAAAGTCCTCTGCAGTATCCCACAGGACACAGCTCTAAGTGTCTCTAGGTAATCAATGTCTTACTCCATGCTTGCTTCTCTGCCCTCCTTTTGGGCTCCCTGACTCTTTTTTCATGCTAACTCTGCAAACTGTTCATTCCTGCCCACAGAAGAAGGCAGGAGCATTCATAACTCTGATGCTTCAGGACTCTGGGTGACAGAGGTTCACCAAGAGGTTGGGTTTGCCAAAACTAGAGAGTATTAGTCCTCAGAGAGAGATTCAAAACCACAGAGACTCATGACTCATTCTTTCATTCTTTCCACGGGTCAGTTCAGCCATGCTGCTGGCAATACTGATGGACGATTCCCCTCCCCAAGCCCTCACAGCCCTGCCAGCCTGAAGTGGCTGCTTTGTCCCAGTCCTGACAGCAGTGCTGAGGCCATTACTACATTTAGGGAGTCACCCAACTGCTGCTTTATGGACAGAGCAACCGGGTGGGTGGTCAGGTTGCCCTGAAAGCCCAGAGCAGAGCTGTGCAAACAGAGGCGGTTCCTTGAAGTGACCAGCAGGTGCTCTTGTTAGCTGGCCTCTTCCCCCAAAAGACACCATCCTGCAAGACACTCGGCCGCCTGCTGTGTGTGTCTGTCCCTCCAGAGGCCTCCACAGGAAGGCCGGTTCAGAGCCCAGAGCTGCCCAGCAGGCTCTTTAGGCAGACACTGCACCAGCCGAGCACTCCTGCCAGGCTCCCGCCCAGCCCGTGTTCTCTGTGTCTGCAGCTGCTGCCAGGTCCGGAAACACTGTGAGTGGTGCCAGGCCCTCATCTGCCGGCACGAGAAGCCCAGTGCCCTGCTGAAGGGAAGGACTGCTTGCTGCCACTCAGAGACAGGTAAGGGGCTGCCTCGGGGAGGGGCCTTTTTCCCTCGGGAGACACAACTGGGTGGAGAAAACAACCACCTTCTCCAGGGCAGGGCAGAAGTTCTTAGAGGGTGTAGCAGGAAGAGGGAGAAAAGAGAGAGGACGTTTATCCTACCAAGTCAAGTTTAGTTTATTCTGAGATATGTTTTACACAGAAGGAAGCTCTTTTGGGGCACCTGGGTGGCTCAGTCGGTTAAGCTTCCAACTTCAGCTCAAGCCATGATCTCAGGGCTCATGGGTTTGAGCCCCACGTTGGGCTCCAGAGCCCGGAGACTGCTTCGGATTCTGTGTGTGTGTGTGTGTGTGTGTCTGTCTGTCTGTCTCTCTCTCTCTCTCTCTCTCTCTCTGCCCCTCCCTCACATGCACTCTGTCTCTCTCTCATAAAAATAAATAAACATTTTAAAAAATTTTTACAAAAGGAAGCTCTTTTATCTTTACTGGCCTGTGTGACCTTTGACAAGTTAATTAACCTCTCTGAGCATCCGTTTTCTTATTTAAAAGATGTGCAAATTGAATGAGTACCTACATAAAGTACCTAGTACAGTGTACCACAGGTTGTAGACACACAACCGATGTCTGTTCTCTTTCCCTTGAGAAAGTCCCCTTCCTTTTCCCATCGGTGAAATTAGGGATTTAACCTACAGGTCTCTCAGGACTCTTTAGCTCTTACATCCCGTGATCTTCGTTAAGCTTTGATGTCTGATGTTTCATGAACATTTTCACTGACACCCACGACGAATATCGGGCATCCCGATGTGGAACCAAACCCGCACCTCAGGAGTCCTCATCTGAGCATTACTAGCTTGGGGCTCACGGAGGCCAACAGCTCTTTTATCAAGACGAGTTCTGAAAAGTTGCACGTCAACAAATTTTTCTAAAATGCTCTTTTGACCAGCAGAGCCCATTATAAATTTAAAGTTCCTTTTCAGGAAGTAGTGAGACAAGAGACAGTCACCACAGGCTAATCCACCAAGAGTGACCTCTAGTAAACAGTTGGCATTCCAGAAGCTCAAGGTTGCATGAACAGAGTAGGAAGAAGGGCGACTGGGAAGCTGGAGCACCAACGTGTTCACTAAACCTCCTGGCGGTCTGACCTGGAAGGTGCTGAAGGCCCAGGAGCAGGTTATTCAGGACCTGTAGTAATCATGCATGAGCAGGTCTTTTTAATCAGGGGGCCCGAAACTCTTGAGGATGTTAATCCATCAGTCCTCGTAATGGTCTTCAGAGGAAGAGGATTTGTCAGTGATGTAGGTAAACTGAGTCTGCCAAAGTTCTGCATGCATCCCACCGTAAGTCCATGGGTGAGCTAGGATGCGAGCCAGGAACTCTGAAGACTCCACTCAAATCTCTCTTCCACTGACTCGGAGGACCATCCATTGAGCTAACGTGCTTCTTATTTTGTTATTTAGCACCAATGGAGAAATTATTTAAAATTTATAGATTTTGTACTATTTGTGCGCACCTCAGCAGAGTCATTTAGGGTAGAGTAGTTTCTTATTAATGTCACTTCTCTACCCACATTTGGGAGGACATTAGCTTGGAGCCTCAGATGGGTCAGGCCTTCCACAGATGGGCACTGAGGCTAAAGCCCCCTCCCTGAGATGATGCATACCTCTCCACCTCCAGAGGAACCACAGGAGGGACCAGGGCAGGAAGATGTCCGGGCCAAGCTGGATTCTTGAGCTGTGGGGAGCTAAGTCCATGCTGCCTCCCGTGAGCCACAGAGGATGCCTCAGAGCCCCACCCATTGAGAAACAAATGAGTCCATTCTCATATGGCCTGAGGAGAAGCCATTCTGCCACCAGAGCCCTCAGCCAGCTCCTTGGCTGCCCATGAAGCCACCCCTTACGGAGGCACCAGCACAGGCTGGGCTGACTGTCCTCCAGTTGAACGAAGGCCCTCATAACACGGTGCATCCCCATTCTCTTCAGCCTTTCCTTTGGCACTAAAAGTACAATTTCAGAAGCTGCTGCCCCTGAGGTTGAACCAGAGGACCTTGGACCTGGGCCTGACTGCCCCAGAGAACCTGGTGACATTGGCTGATGCATCTCCAAGTTTCTGTCCCAAGCTTATCTTCCTAGCATGGCTGGGGTCTGGCATGCAGAACTTAACTTGTCTCTCCTTCCTTCCAGTGGTCTGAAGAGCCCAGAGGGAGTTTGGCCAGGTAGACTGCGGCAGCCTGAGGAAGAAAGGACTTCTTCAGGACGAGCCGACAGACCTTCCTACTCTGCCTGCAATCACCTGTGCAGCCTTTTTGTCTTTTGTGGGCCTTCCTTCGAAACTCTGTCAAGAACTCTGTCTGCTTGGGGTTATTTGGTGTGACCTAGAGAAGAAATCAGTGGACCACAGTTTAAAGACTGGTCAAAAAAGAATTGCAAAGGGGTGGACTTCCTGTTTACCTAGCTAAGGTGTGTGCATCTGTCCGCACCTGAGCCCAGGTGTAGGTGTGGTTGCCTTCTGCCGGTCACGGAGGCTGGGCTATGTTTCTTTTTAATGGACTCCTGTCCCCACAATGGTGTCCATCCTGCCCAAAACTGGAGGTTGCCGTAGTTGAGTTTTTCCTCATCCGCTTATTGGAGAAGAAGGCGGAGGAAGGGTAACTGTTTGCCACATGAAGATGCCAAGGGTAAGAGGAACTGTGTATGTCCTCTGTCTCTGTCCACGAGACCCTCAACCAGCCTGACGTCTTCCACAGACATACGACGCTGAGGATCTTCCCAAGCCGTCGGCACCCTCGGAGATAATTTCTTATTTATTAGATGGATGATGGTTTTATTTTATCTTTAATCTCTTAAGTCGATGTAAAAAGCATCAAACCTTTTCAGACTTCTACGTTAACAATGTATGTAATGCTGGCTGAAAAGTCAACTGACTGATTAGAGCTGTCTGGCCTCTTTGGGACAGCTAAGGCTTGGGGAAGGCCACCCGGGGGGGTGCAGAGATGGAAGCAGAGGATGGGTTGCTGATGAGAGCAAAGATGGGGTCTCAGAGGCCTTGTCATTTAAGACACAAAACAGGTAAAGGCCCCCCAATACATTCCAGTAGAAAAGTTAGCAAATCCAGCAGCAGAGATCTGTCGGCTTTGTTGGGGGAGACAGGAAGAGAGTGCCTGTGTGCCTCTACACAAGAGAAACACAGGACCACACTGCTTTGTGATTAAGCATGTTCACTTCCTAATGCGCCCTCCAAGTGCATGTTTAGAAACAGAGCACATGCGGAAAGCCACGGGCATTTGGGCCGCATTCGTGAAAGGGGGGCTAGGCATTTCCTTCCTATGTTGTTGCATGGTTGATTTGTTGCTTTATTTTTAAAAGGAGAAATTTACCTTTCCTATTTATTTTCTAGCATTAGGAAAAATATCCCAGTGACTTATCTTTCCCTTTTCCCTTCAGGATGCTGGTTTTATTAACAAAAACTCTTAACAAGTCACCTCCACCAGCGTGGGCCTCGCTTTCCCTTGAGAGAAGGAGAAATTGTTTTCATGGGCATCTGGGTACATTCTGCCCCACTGGGCTTGCCTGTGGAAAGCACTGGTTCCCTCTCCAACTAAGCAACAGCTCATCCCTAGCAATTTTCATTAAAATTTGGAAGTAGAATAACAGCAAAATAATATGTGAAGTCCTTATGTGAGGAAACTCTTTGTTCACTAACATTTGAAAACTGAAAGATTTCTACCTATTAACTTCGTGCCTCTAGCTTCCACACATCATGAAAGGGACCTTTAGAATATGTCAGGTTGGCTTAAAATTTCTGTCAGGTAGTTTTGTCCCCCTCCAATTCTTCTTCCCCAATCTGTGTATTTCGATGAATTTTCTCTTTATTCTGTACGACTGAGACAATGGTATGACCCGTGTCTTAGCTTTGGCACTTTTCTGGAATGATGCTGCACCTGAAGCAAAAGGAGAAATGGGATCAGTTCACCAGCTGGCCCACTGACGATATACTTGACACAGTTCCCGGGTCTTGATATAAAAGAATAGGTTTAAGCTTGCATTTCTTGGGCACATCCTACAGCAGCAGGTATGTGGGCTGAGGCCTAACTGTAGCATCTTGCTCAGAGACCAGTCCCGTTGACACTGGTTTGTAGACCCCCATTTTCACTCCTCTCTCTCTCTCATCAGACCCTCCTGAAAGTCTGAGAGTCTGGTTAGAGAGACCAATGGCAGTGGAGTAGTGTGTTTTTAACTTGAGATCACATTTTACTTAGAACAATCTTTCCTCGGTCTTTTAGAGACTATTTGAGATCTGACTGCCTTTAAAGAATATGACCTGATGGGAAGTGTTTCGTTCAGTCTTCAGGCGTCCCAGAGCCTTTGCAGAGGTGTGGGAAGAGGATGCAAGCAGAGGGAACCTTCTCGGTTCCCTGAAGGGGCTCCACAGTTAGGGTCCGTGAAGGCTCTGATCCTCACATTACAGGTGCCAGCACCCCTTTCCTTGTGCCAGGGCAACCATGCGGTGAACCGTGCAGAGAAGGAGCGTGTGCCTCCCTGCAGGTGGCTCCCAAGTCAGTCCTCTGTAAACCAGTAGGTCTGAAAGAGTTGGAAGCAGAGGCTGGGGTGAAGTCAGGCCTCGATGGACCTTCGTCCATGCCCAGGATAGGAGAGCCTTGCTTCTTTGGTGATTTCTCTTTTAGAAATCAGGTGGCCAACAAGCATTGGATTCCTGTGCCATTTCGTGGTGTTGATACTTTTTGGGTTAGCCCCCTTTTCAGGTTAAAAAAGCATCTTCTAATCCGTCTTCACAGGTTCCCTGTTTCCTTGCCCTTTAGAAAGCCGAATATTACAGTTCGGGAATTGTTCCTGAGGCCCTTCCTGGTAAGGAGCCGCACACCTGAGAGTGGGGATCAGAGCCGCTTCCAGTGTCTATCTCAGGAGAAATGAAAAGCCCCCATTAGAAGGAGGGGGTGCTTCCAAATATTTTATGGAGCCTAGATTCTCCCACTGCTCTACAGGCTGTAACGTCTTTGAGCATACTGGCAGGAAACATTTTCTTCTAGATAGAAAGACCTATAGCAGCCAACCCTGCTCTGGAAAAGATGCATCTGGACACACATGGAATCAAGCAAGATACGAGCTCGCCATGGTGCTCCATCCAAGTGGGCAGAATGGCCCAGAGTCTATTTTCCTAAGAAAGGAGAAGGAGGAGTGATTGGTGAGGGAGGAGGAGGTGTGGTTCTAGAACTTCTTGGGAAATTATGCTCTGCAGGTGGAGAAAAGTGTCTGTCTTCACCCAGGTTTTCCAGGGCCAGGTGGTCTCAGTGCACACGGGCCACTAGTCACTTTTCCAGGCAATTTTGGCAGAAATGGATTGGCAAGGTTCCAGCACCATTCAGGAGACCCTGACCTCCTAGTAGGGCCTGGGCCTCGATTTCTGCCAACCCACTCAGCCAAGGAAGGTGGCGGCTTCAAAAGCCCAGGACCAAAGGGGACATCACAGAAACAAGAGGAACACATATGTTTGTTCTTAATGTTGGAACGTAAGACCTGTTCTCTGCAGCCACTGATTTTGCCAGGCTTCCTGAAAGATCTAGTGGTGAACATACACACAGTACTGAAAAACAACCCCTCCCCCTGGTATAGTAACTTACTGAAGTATTCAACTTTTCATTATCCTTATTATAACAAACCTGATGCCTTTTTTTTATTTTTAGAACTTGTTACTCTGACTTCTGTATATGTTGCACTGAAAAGGTTAATATTTAATGTTTTAATTTATTTTGTGTGATAAGTTAATTTTGATTTCTGTAATGAGTTAATGTGATTAGCAGTTCTTTTCCTTAATATCTGAATTATACTTATTTAAAGAGTAGTGAGCAATATAAAATGTAGTTGTGTTTTTCAGTCATGTGCATTGTTGTCTAGTTGTACTGTTTGTACCTTGTTTGGAAGGATGAAGGAATGAACTCTTTTTTTTTTTTTTTTTTTTTCCTAAATCAAGACTGGAGCTTTTCTTTCATGAGACTGGCATGTTGCTGAAAAGCAAATTAAGAATTTTCTCTGCAAATGTGAATGATGAGAAAAAATTAGATGCTCTTTTGCAAAATGTGGGGATACTAAAATTAACTACAGTTGATCCCTGTCTGCTTGAAGAAACCAAATCCTCCAAAGTTCCCAATATATGTCTTTCATCCACTATGGGTCTGCCAATATGCTAAATAATGCAGAGGGAAATATAAAACACACAATCCCTGCCCCAAAAGAATTGAGATCTGCCTGAGAGACTGACATGCAAAAAATAGTTCTGGACAAATTCCAGACAAGATACAAAGCCTGAAATTGTAAAGTAGAGAGCATGTGTTAATAACTGTGGGTCTCCAAGTGTGGTCCCCAGGCCAGCAGTGTCTGTATCACCTGGGGCCTTCTTGAGTCTCTTAGGAATGCAAATTTTCATGCCCCACCCCAGGCTGTTAAACTCCAGAGTTGCCCCACTCCCCCTCCATATTCTAGGTGATTCTGATACATGAGCAAGTTTGAGAACTGCTGTGCTATAGGACTCAGCAAAGGGCAAGTTAATGTGGGGCCATAGTTTTTAGGAAAAGCTTTATAGAGGCCTTGCAGAGGAAGTGAAGTGTAATTCAGTTCACCTCTTCAGTGTTCAAAGTTAACAGCCATCAGAACGTAGGGGCTTGAATTAAGGCCTGCATTTATTTGGATCTTCTCTGCCTAGCCTCGTTGAAGGGAAAAACAGGCCTGTCCACCCCCTACCGTACCCCCACTCACCCACCCCGTTCCCCGCTGCCCAGTTTCGAACTGTAAGGAATAGAAACTGTTCTGTCAACCCAGTTTGTACAAGCCTCGCTTGCACGTGAAATCCCATGTTTAAGCCCCTGCACTTCCAACCCGTGTGTGGACCTCACATGTGCAGCATACGAGGGGCTCATGGAGAAGCAGCAGATAGTGAAATAGTTGTGGAACAGCGTGAGATCTTGGTCCCAAGGGATGCTCGGCTTTGGTGGCAAAGGTGAGCCTGTAGAGCCTGTGGTCCAGGCCTCGGAGGGCTTGGGATGTGCCTGATTTACGAGATGAGAAGCTGGGCAACTCCTTGTCCCCAGTGCACTAGCCTGGGAGCTGTCCCTCCACAGCACCTTTACCCATCTCTGAGGAGACAGAGACCTGCTACCTGAACTTGGCATTCCCCTCTTGGCCCTATTCTATCTTCAGGGACCTCTTCAGGCCCTGTTTCTAACCCATGGGATTTTCTTCTTGTCCCCCTCCTTCTCCTCCCTGATTTCCAAGCCCTCTGGCCAAGACTGCCTCTACCAGAGCCTGGTGACTGCCCCTGGTTCTAGGCAGGCGCACTGGGCTGTCCAGGATGCCGCAGGCAGGACCTTTCCCGAGAAAAAGCACCTATGAACTCTGAGTCAAGCCAAACCAACCTTTCCTCATTTACCCAGGTGACTTGCAGTTGCCAACTTGAATCCGTGATCTGGACTGTTCGGGACTAGTCTTTTTGGATTCTGTTGGCCCAAACTTCAGACCCCCGTGTGCCCCACCTCCTGCCTAGCCCAGTTTTAGGGTGTGTGTGACCTAGCCTTGCCTTCTCTCTAACTCGGAGCTCTTTGCACAGCAGCCGCCTGGGGATTCTAGCACCAGCATCCCTTCCTCTGTCTTCTGAAACTCCCTCCTCCACATTTGCTCTCTGTCAGGGCTTGCTACCTCCAGGAGGCCCTGAAGTTTCTGTCACAGCCTTTCACCTTCAAAAATAAAGAGGATGTGTTCGTGGTCACACAACCTGGGTCTAGCAGTGTCTTTTCCACCAGGCTAGTTAGTGTCTCCCACCCAGATCAATCAAATTGTAGAATCTGGGGGGACGGAACTTGGGCATCTGTTTAAAATCTCTCCTGGAGATTCTGACCCAATCCCTACTGCTCTCTAAACACACCACACCCCAGGGAGCAGATGGCACAGGAGAGGTTTGGTGTCTGGAGCTGAGGGTGCCTGGTACCCACTCAGGGCGATCCCCCCAGTCCATGCTTAAGTACCCCTTCCATCCGGCAGATGGTATACCTGGGGAAGCATGGAGGCTTGGACCTCCTTTCAGGTGGGATCATCTATGGTAGAGAAGTGAGAAAACTCCTATGGGAACAGGAGCCTATAAGGAATACCATGTGACTAGCTTGAGGTCAAGCACAAGTGGGTGATGGCTTTTCAGGAGCCAAATTTTGCAACTGGGAATAAAAAACGTGACGTTTAAGCTGAAAGGGAAACAGGAGAGAGAAAGAAAAAGCAAAGTGTCCGCAGGACATTTCCTCTAATGGAAGCTTCAGGCCCTGGTGTGCAGCTGCACAGGTCCCCTGGGACAAGAGGATGCCCTGTGTCATGAAGTCTCCAGGGCAAGTCCAGGTCCCGCCCAGGAGCCCCTCCAAGGAGTTCAGAGGAGTACAGTTGAGAGTGGGACAAAGGAACCGCTCCACTACCTGGGGCTAGGCTGCCCCACATGTTCCAGAAAGGGACTCCACAGGTCTGGAAATGTGACATCCCCCAAGGACTGTGCCGGGAGGGGCTGGTATCCTTTAAACCCTGTCCTGTCATACAGCAGAAAGCTGAATGACTCTTCTGCCTTTGTAAACGGAAACCCTGAACCCCAGCGAACCAGAACGCAGGGGTTCTGGACCTGTGTGGTGGAGAGAGGCTGGAGGCAGAGACCTGGGTTGGTTGCAGGCCTGCTTCTTGCTGGCCTTGCTACCCTGGCGCGTTACTGAGCCCCCAGTGCCTACCTATCTAGCTCCTGCATGTTTCATTCAGGGAGCTGTTGAGATAAAGTTTACAAATTCCCACTTGCTCAATCTGAATCTTGTAATCGAGAAAATCTAGTGTGACCCTAAATGCCACTAGTATATTATCCAGTTCAAGGGAGGCCCCACTCTCTGATCCTCTACCGACCTTCAATTCAAGGTAAAAGAAGGCATGGGGAGGGGATGTGTCATGAGGAAAATTTCCAGAGAGTCAGTGGCAAATGGGGCCATAATCAGAGGGTCAAGTTCCCAGTGGTTAAGGACCCAGAGGAGTGAGGAAACTGCCCTTGGACATAGAAGGTTGCTCAGTGTGACCTCAAAGAACAGGGCCAGCAGCAAAAAGGTTGATTTCTGCTCAACAGAGTCTTTTTCATCGCCAGAACCTCTTCCTGGGCTATCGTACTCCCTGCACCAAAGTGGCCAAGCAGAGGCTGGGTGACCGCCAGGGCACAGGGGGTCCCCTGCTGGACTAGAGCCTGTGCTGGAAAAGCCTCTGGGGTCCAGTCCACCTCCAGCGCTTGAATTACCACCTTTTGCCCAAGAGTCCATGGGCTACCAGTGCTCCAAGCCTTCACCTCCCACAGCTCCCTTCTGGAATAGTCTATGAGCCCAGACTTGAGCCTCTGCCCTCCCCTTGCCCTGCTATGGGTCCTGCAGCCTCCCAGGGCTTCCTGGTGATGGAGGGGCATCTCAGGCCTGCTCAACCCCTTCGCTCCCACCTCCTGGCTTTTGAGCCTATAGCTTAACCATCCTTGGGAGGGGGGGAGGCCCACACAGCGACCACAGTCCAAATGACTCTCAGGAGAGGGCCTGTCCAAGCTCTCTCTATCCCCAAGTGCCAACATGTGCTGGTGATTTGCTCTCCCATATCCACTGTACACCCTGTGCCCCTGTGGACAGGCTGCCCAGGGCCCTCCCAACCCTGTGGCTTCCAGCATGGCCCTGGGGGAGAGCTGAGGTTTTTCATCCCCACTGCCTCCCTGCTCCACAGTAATTACAACCCAGGACTGGGCCCTCACCACACTTCATTTACACCACTTCCTCCCCTCACCCCTTCAGCCCAAAGGCTGTTGATGGCTTCCCACAGCTAGTTCACCTCTGCGATCTTTCCCTCTCCTTGCTCTTCAATTTCCAAGAATGTTTAACGGGAGGCAAAAAATTCAAATGCTTCCAGAAGTGAAGCTGGTAATCAGAATCAGTGGGACTGCTCGCTGGAAGCGTGAATGCCCTAGTCTAGGAATCTGGAGAGGAAGGTGGACCTTGTGAAGAACTGGAGGGCCCAGACCTTTTCAGAAGGGGGCGCCACTCCTCCCCTCCAGTTCCTCGTGGATATCCAGCACAGTGGCCAGATTTGCTATTTTTTCAAGAGGAGCAGAGAATCTGGACTTTTTCATAAAATATCTCTATTTCTAAATGTGGCCCAAATTTATAAACCACTCTGTGACCCCACCAAAATCTGTCTGCAGGTCACCATCCACAGTTGCTGTTTGCAGCTTCCACTCTCAAGCTGTTTGCTTGTCTCGGGCTCTGCCAGGCCTCTTCATGCCTCTCTGCCTTGGCAGTTCTCTTTGCTGAAAATGCCTTTTTTCTGCTCCTCTCTCTCAGCACGCTTCTGTTCCTTCCAGAACAGAAGGCTTACGCCTCACATTCTCTCTGAAACCTTCCAGGAGCCCCCATACAGAGCCTTCACGTTATTCAGACTTCTGTTACTGTGCCTACCACCGCCATGTTTGTTGACAAGTCCTCCCCAAGTTGTCCTGTGCCCCAGGTCATGAGCTTCACAAGGTCAAGCACTTCTATCCTCTCTGTCTTTATAGCCAAGCATTTACCTAATGCCAGAGACACTGAAGGTAATGCAGTAACATTTTGTGTAACAAAAGCATCAGATATATTGATGGACCCAGGTATGTTTCCTGAGGCAGAGGAGCAATGTCATATGGGACCACTGGGTCCCGCGGGGCCAGGTTATTAGATGAAGGGACTTGGTATCGACTACCATAGTCAGACACCTCACAAGTCAAAAGGTCATTGTGACCCTCCTGGTTCCCTATCTACCATGAAAAGCTTTCCTTCTAGGCAAAAATGTATTACACGTTCTGACCACTGGTTTACCAAGAACTTTGTCACAGCCCAGGTGGATGCGACAGGAATTTTTTTCCCTCTTTTTCCTTCCATGGCTGTATTAAGATATAATTGACATATAGCTTATGTAAGTTTATGGTATACAGTATGATAATTTGATACATACGTTTATTGCAAAATAACTACCACAGTGAAGTTAGTTAATACCTCCATCCTCTCACATAATGACCATTTTTGTGTGTGTACCGAGAACACTGCAGATCTCATCTATCAGTAACTTCCAAGTATTTGGTATATGATTCAGTATTGTTAACTATAGCCACCATGTTGTACATTGGATCCCTAAAACTTATTCCTCTTATACTTGGTTAACTGTACCCTTTGACCAACATCTCTCCATTTCCCCCACCCCACCCCCGGCTCCTTGCAATGACCATTGTACTTCTTCCCGTTGCTCTGAGTCCAACTTGTTTAGATTCCATATAGAAGTGAGTATTTGTCATACAGTATTTCTTTTTCTCTGTCTGACTTAGATCACTTAGAAAAATTCTCTTAGGGCCCATCCACGTTGTCACAAATGGTGTTGGGAAATTTATTTGACAAGAAATAACCTGGCTCATTTTCCTACACAAAAATCAGTTTTCTAGTAACGAAAGTGATGAACTGAAGTGCATTCTAATTTGAGGAGGTGAAAATTGAATTCCATAAATGAGCCCCTGTCATTAAATCATGAAAATGAATTAAAATTACTCAATTGTCTTTCTTAATTAACACTGATGGTGTAAATAAAGGACTGTGAAGAGTTTTTAAAATCTAACACTGAACACTAAGAAGACATTGGTGTACCAGAATTCTACAAGTGTTCCTGGGATAGTTATCCTCATTATTTATTTTAACTGTGCAAATACGATATCTCTATTTAGGAATACCACATTTTTGGGGCGCCTGGGTGGCGCCGTCGGTTAAGCGTCCGACTTCAGCCAGGTCACGATCTCGTGGTCCGTGAGTTCGAGCCCCGCGTCGGGCTCTGGGCTGATAGCCTGGAGCCTGCTTCCGATTCTGTGTCTCCCTCTCTCTCTGCCCCTCCCGCGTTCATGCTCTGTCTCTCTCTGTCCCCAAAAAAATAAATAAACGTTGAAAAAAAAATTAAAAAAAAAAAAAAGGAATACCACATTTTAAAACCGGGTAAAAAGTACCAGGTGAAGGATTCAAAACTAAATTCTGCCTTCATATCATTAAAAGGAAAATACCACCTATCTTTGAATTCTTGGTACAGAGGAAAATAAAATTGGGATTCATGTTCTACAAAAAAAAGGGGGGGGGGGGCATAAGAAACTATGAGAAAACAAAAATGTATAATTTGAAATTTTTCTTCTATTCAGCTTATACAACTTAACATCCAAAAAACAAAACCCAAATTAAAAATGGGCAGAAGACAAGAACATACATTTCTCCAAAGAAGACATCCAGATGGCCAACAGACACATGGAAAGATGCTCAACATCATTCATCAACAGGGAAATGCAAATCAATACCGTGATGAGATATCACCTCACACCTGTCAGAATGGATAAAATCAAAAACACAGGACAACAAATGTTGGCAAGGATGTAGAGAAAAAGGAACCCTCATGCAACATTGGTGGGAATGCAAACTGGTGCAGCCACTCTGGAAAACAGTATGGAGGTTCCTCAAAATATTAAAAGTAGAATTACCATATGATCCAGTAGTTCCACTAGGTATTTACCCAAAGAATATAAAAACACTAATTTGAAAAGATATATGCACCCCTGTGTTTATTGCAGCATTATGTACAGTAGCCAAGCTATGGAAGCAGCCCAAATGTTCATCAATAGATGAATGGATAAAGAAGATGTGGTATATATATATACGATGGAATATTACTCAGCCATAAGAAAGAATGAAATCTTGTCATTTGCAACAATGTGGATGGACCTATAGAGTGTAATGCTTAGAGAAAGACAAACACCAAATAATTTCACTCATATGTGAAATTTAAGAAACAAAATGAATGAAGAAAAAGACAAACCAAAAACGGACTCTTAACTATAGAGAACAAACTGATGGTTACCAGAGGGAAGGTGGGTGGGAGGATCACAAAAATAGGTGAAGAGGACTAGAGAGTACATTTATGATGAGCACTGAGTAATGTATAGAATTGTTGAGGGGTGCCTGGATGGCTCAGTCAGTTAAGCATCCAACTTCCACTCAGATCATGATCTTGCGGTTCATGGGTCCAAACCCCACATCAAGCTCTCTGCTGTCAGTGCCGAGTCCACTTCAGATCCTCTGTCCCTCTCTCTCTGCCCCTCCCCAACTCATGCTCTCTCTCTCTCAAAAATAAACTTTAAAAAAAAAAAAATTGTTGAATCACTATATTTTACGCCTGAAACAAATATAATACTGTATGTTTACTGGAATTTTTTTAAATCTTTTGAAAAGTATAAAAAAAGAGTCAATTGAGAAAAGCAATTATATAGAGGCAACTGTGGCTCAGTCAGTTGAGCATCCGACTCTTGGTTTCAGCTCAGGTCATGATCTCACGGTTCGTGGGATCAAGTCCTGCATTAGGCTCTGTACTGAGAGCGTGGAGCCTGTTTGGGATTCTCTTTTGCCCTCTCTCTCTGCCCCTCCCCCATTCTCTAAATAAATAAATAAATAAATAAATAAATAAATAAACAAACTAAAAAAAATGTTTAAGGAATTATATAATAAAATTTGTTTTGTGTGTGTAAAAGCTTTTTTCTTCTATTCAACTTCGTATTTAAAACATAATTGCCAATATCATGTATATTCATGTCACATTAGATGCTTCTCTTCATAGTTGAATAAAGTTTGATAATCTTTAAAGCAGATTATTTTCTTCTACCAGACTTGTTTTCATTCAAATGTGTTCCTCCTCTCATTCCTGCCGATGTTTTTTAATCCCTTTTTCCTATGATTGTGTAGACATATACAATATGTAATGTATATGTAATATAATAAGTAATAGATTGTACTATAAATGTTAACCATTCAATTTGCTGTTCTTACATAATTCATCATTAACATCAAGTTCAGTAAACACCCTTTTAAATCATTTTTTTCTAATAGCTATATAGCAATTTATTATATGGATATACTACATTTTATTTAGCCATCTAGCTATTAATAGACATTCCACTTGTTCTCAGTTCTTTGCTTCCAAAAACAATGTTATACATAAGTTCTACATAAATCTCTACATACTGGTACTTTCATTTCTCTAGGATGGAGTCACATATAGAATGACCAAGCCAAAAGGAATGTATGTGTCTGATTAGAGTTATATTCAATGATCAGTAATGGAAACCGACTAACAGAGGCTTAAACAAACAAGGATTTGTTTTTCTCACATAACAAAGGCCTGGAGGTAAGTAGTAATGAGTATTGGTTGAAGAACTCAAGCTCTTATATTTTTCTGTTCTGCTATCCTTAGCATGTTAGCATTTTGTCCTCACACTTGCCTCCTTGTGGTTACAAAATGGCTGCCACAACTCCAGGTATCAAACATGTTTGTATTAAAGGTAAAGGGAGAAAGGTAGTAACACCCACAATTGTACCTTATATAAGCAAAGCAAAGCAAAGGCCTTCCCAGAGATCTGTCAGCAGTCTTTCCTTTACATTTTCTTGACCAGAACTGGGTAATGTGACCACTGCTAGACTGGGAAATTGAGTAACCGGAAAAGAACAGTATTCTCATGATGGTTTAAATCACGTACAATTCATCATCTTGCTAACATAAACAAAATTAGGATTCTATTGGAAAGGAAGAAAAAAGCTATGGATATTGAGTAGGCAACTAACAATGTCTCCTGTAGTGTTTATTTTAATATAATTATTTAATAGATATTGCCAGGACAGTTTCCAAAAAATATATAATCACACTTCTGTCATAAAGAGAGTGCTTATTTTCTGCATTCTTATCAACCCCATATATAAAAACTTTTTTCACTTTTACTGGTCTGATACATGAAAAAGTAGACCAATGATGTTTTAATTTGCATTTTCCTGATAATAAGATTGAGTATCTTGTCATGTGATTATTGGTCATTTGGATTTCCTCTTCTCTGAATTAGTATTCAAATTTTTCTTCATTTTTAATTGGCCTGAGTTTTTTTCCTTATAACTTGTAGAATCTTTTTGTGTGATATTAACTATTTTCCTGTCATTTGTCTTATAAATACTTTCTCAAAATATGTGTTGTCTTTCGACTTTATGGTGTCTTTTGCCATCTTTTAAAAAATGTTATATATGTAGTCAATTTTGTCTGATTTTTTCTTTTTTTTTTAATGTTTATTTATTTTTGAAGGAAAGAGAGACAGAATGTGAGTGGGGGAGGGGCAAAGAGAGAGGGTGGCACAGAATCCAAAACGGGCTCCAGGCTCCAAGCTGTCAGCACAGAGCCCAAAGCGGGGTTCGAACTCACAAACCATGGAGATCATGACCAGAGCTGAAGTAAGTGGCCCAACCAACTTAGCCACCCAGGCACCCCCATTGTCTGCTTTTTTCCCAATTGTTTCTAGGTTTCCTGTCTTTTTTTTTTTTTTTAATTTTCCCAAAACTCAGCTTTTATTACAGAGTACTCTAAATTAGATCTACTTCTCTTTTAGCATTTTGCATGCTCACTAAAAGTCTGGTCTCATAAATAGGCATAAAGAACAAATACAGGCAGAACTGTTCAAGAAATTTACCCTTGAAACTGAAATTAGCTATTACTGTCTTTGAAACTCAGTGATTTTTTTCTACAACTCCATTTACGTTCGAATCTCATGTCTCACATTATCACTTTTCATTTCTTCACTGCACTTTCACCTTCGTTGGCCAGTTCTTTTGATGATCCACTTTTGCAAAATGTCACATGGGTGCCGAGGATACAACACAACGAATGCTTTGCTGTCTTTGAGTGAGCTGAATGACAAATATGCAGTAACCAATCACTAGCAAAGTTTGAGAGAAGTACTGTGACTGGTCACAGGTCATGAAGCACATCTCTTACATAATGACTTGCAGACCTAATAGCTAGCAGGGATGTTTGTAGTTCACATGACTACTCACAGTCTATATGTTGGTAGCTGAAATTTGAATTGTGCTAATCGAGGACTGCCTTTACCTACTTGACATTGACCCAGACAGGCTTGAAGCTGACTGCTGAGTAATGGCACGATTAAATATACATCCAAATAATGAATCTTAAAGCACCCTAAATGCAAAATTAGCACACACTGAGTGCATGTTGAGATGGTTTTCAAATTTCCATCATTTAGCAATCAACTTTCAAATGTATCTTGGGGGTGCCTGGGTGGCTCAGTTGGTCAAGTATCCAACTTCAGCTCAGGTCATGATCTCACGGTTCGTGAGTTCAAACTCCACCAGGGGCTCTGTGCTGACAGCTCAGAGCCTGGAGCCTGCTTCGGATTCTGTGTCTCCCTCTCTCTCTGCTCCTCAAAAATAAATAAAACATTCTCTCAAAAACAAATAAAACATTTTTAAAAAATAAGGAAAAGTAAAAAATAAAATGTATCTTAGAATGACAGAGTTTTAGAAATACAGAAAGGACCTTTAAAGATTCCATAATTTGGTACCACAAATTATCTAGCATGTTTATTATGAGTGATTTCTCCTCCTATTTCAACTTGCTCATTCAGTTACTTGTGGTCCCAGTGGCATTCAGCTTCACATTTGGTGGAACCACAGCAGGACAAGTATAGAAACATCCTAAATAGTCTTCATCAAAGCAGTCAGAGAGTCCATTGCACTAAGAGTCAGGAGACCTAGGCTATCACAGACCTGATTCTTTACTGGTATCACTTACCTGTCAGAACCAGTGGTTGCCTTTTTTGTGAACCTTCTTTTTTTCTCGTTCTCCAGTTTCTGGAGCAAATTCAGTTTGCTTTCCTGGGTTTGCAAACTGTAATGACCTCAAAGCTTTAGCAGTTATTCCATTCTGAATCAGGTTTTCTTTCTGCTGTTCTGAGAATCAACAGCCACATTGCCATTGATTATCTGTGTACATTTTGGACAAAGCTTCCAGCCAAGTACAAGCTGTCTTCCAAATTTTGGTCTCAGAAAAAAATGGCATCATCTAAGTCAATTACATGCAAAAAAATTTTTGGCTGTTTTTTTGTGTGTGTTAAATGGGCCACAGTATGACTTCTGCAAATCCTCAAATCTGCCAATACTGGGCTTCCTGTCTTGCTTGGGAAAGTCTTCCTTTTCTCCTTTAGTGAATTAGAATACTTCCAGAGCTCAGAAAGCTATTCATTTCAAATTCAAAGCAAATATGACTTGGTGTCCAAACAACAGAGGGAGAGGGTATTAATTGTACCTAACTCAAATAGGTTTTGTGAGGCTTAAATATATAAGCTAATGCAGGGGCACCTGGGTGGCTCAGTCGGTTGAGCATCCAACTTTGGCTCAGATCATGATCCCACAGTTTGTGGGTTCGAGCCCCGCATCAGGCTCTATGCTGACAGCTTGCTCAGAGCCTGCAGCCTGCTTCAGATTCTGTGTCTCCTTCTCTCTCTCTGCCCCTTCCCCTGCTCATGCTCTGTCTCTGTCTCTCAAAAATAAATAAATGTTAATGAAAAAAATTTATATATATATATAAAAGCTAATGCATAAAAGCTCTTAGCCCAAGGACTGGCACATAGCAAGTGCTCAGTAAACAGCTATTGTATTAATTATTATTAGCAATACAAACAATCTGCATTACACATCTGTTTGTTTTGTTGGTTTCACCTTCATTGATCCCTGGGAATCGTGTTACATACACACAAAGCAGAATCTCACTCAACACAGGGTGTTGTGAATGCTCTTTGAAACCAGTTCCCACTACCATGTCAAGTGTCTGTTCAGGGAACACAGTGGAGATGAGGGGAGCCAAGTGTTCACAGGGGAGCTGGGCCAGCCAGGTTTCATCATGCCAGCTGCCTGGGAAATGTACTCAGACCTGTGCCCTGCCACTCAGCAGCCATTGCACAAGGCACAGGGAACACACCCTCAGGGAGATGCACGTAGTCACAAAGCAGGTATAGTGTGTCTGCCAGGGCCCCCCACCCCTAAACCAGAGGGCAGTGAGAGGTGACAGACACAAAGATGAGACTCAGAGGCCATGTGACAACCTCATTCCTGAGGGACTCTGGAAGGCCCTCCTCACTCACCCCCTCCAGCCCGCCCCAGGGGCACCTGCCCGAGAGGAGACAGCTGGGGGGCCTCGCAAGGCTGACTGTTAGAAATTGCTACTCAGCCAGCACCTGAAGTCGTCCTTCCAGGACTGGACATGGATGTGCCTGTAGCCTTTCTTCCACTCCTAGCTCTGCCATCAGAGAGTAACATTAGCAGGAGGCAAATGTAGAAGCTTCCTACCAACTCCTAGAGCCCCTAAGGAGCCCAGGAGCATGTGTGGTTTCCACCCACGCAGTTTGTTTAATTAAACTTTCCTAAAAGGATTCACACTCGGGGCATGATTTAATTTTGACTTGAGTTTCACTTAAAGATCTGCAGTGACTGACTTAGCCTTGCTCCTCTCCCTCCGAGATTGCTCTCTCTGCCAGTTTTTATCCTTTCCTACATTCCAACCCCTGCCCCAGCATGGGATGCAGGCATCCTACCACTGTAGCATGACAGGTGACATTTCAGTGAGTGAACAGAACAACCAGCCAGGACTCAGAAAGGAGTTTTATTCTGACAGAATTTGAATATGTAAGGTTCTGTGAGCCATTTACCCCAGCACCAGACTGAGATACCGCCATTCAAAAATAAGTTTGCAGAGAGATTGTAATGATAAGGGGGGAAATTATCCTAATCTCGCATCAGGAAAGAAGGCTGTAGGAGAAAAAGAAAAGACTGTAAGGAAAAATATTAAAAATTAGTGGTTTTTCTGCAGTTCATTCCTAGGTATTTTATTGGTTTTGGTGAAATCGTAAATGGGATTGTTTTCTTAATTTCACTTTCCTAATTTCTGCATAGCAGGACTGTGATTTTCATTTTCTTCTTTGTGCGTCTCTACATTTTCTTTGGTGTGCTTTTTTATCTCATTTTCCTGTTTCGCACTTAGACCAGGATTCAGCCTCTGTCCTTCAGAAGCCCATGCTCCTGGTTCCATCTCCCTGGATCTCCACTCCCTGCTCTGCACTCCTAACCCCAAATGCCTCTAGCTCTAGACTTTGCTTCCAGATGTGTGTCCCTATAATGCACACGCTCAGGAAGCAAAGGGATATACATTTTTTAAACATCTTTAGCCCAGGTTTTTATTTTTTATTTTTTATTTTTTTAATATGAAATTTATTGTCAAATTGGTTTCCATACAACACCCAGTGCTCATCCCAACAGGTGCCCTCCTCGATGCCCATCACCCACCCTCCCCTCCCTCCCACCCCCCATCAACCCTCAGTTTGTTCTCAGTTTTTAAGAGTCTCTTATGGTTTGCCTCCTTCCCTCTCTGTAAATCCCCCCCCCCCCCACTTCTCCTTCCTCCTGGTCTTCTGTTGAGTTTCTCAGGATCCACATAAGAGTGAAAACATATGGTATCTGTCTTTCTTTCTCTGTATGGCTTATTTCACTTAGCATAACACTCTCCAGTTCCATCCACGTCGCTACAAAAGGCCAGATTTCATTCTTTCTCATTGCCAAGTAGTATTCCATTGTATATATAAACCACAACTTCTTTATCCATTCGTCAGTTGATGGACATTTAGGCTCTTTCCATAATTTGGCTATTGTTGAGAGTGCTGCTATAAACACTGGGGTACAAGTGCCCCTGTGCATCAGTACTCCTGTATCCCTTGGGTAAATTGCTATCAGTGCTATTGCTGGGTCATAGGGTAGATCTATTTTTAATTTTTTGAGGAACCTCCACACTGGTTTCCAGAGCGGCTGCACCAGTTTGCATTCCCACCAACAGTGCAAGAGGGTTCCCGTTTCTCCACATCCTCTCCAGCATCTATAGTCTCCTGATTTGTTCATTTTAGCCACTCTGACCAGCATGAGGTGATATCTCAGTGTGGTTTTGATTTGTATTAAGGGGTATATTTTTAAAATATTTTTAACCAGGGGCACCTGGGTGGCTCAATCGGTTAAGCATCTGACTTCGACTCAGGTCATGATCTCACAATTTGTGAGTTCAAGCGCCGTATCAGGCTCTGTGCTAACAGCTCGAACCTGGAGCCTGCTTCAGATTTTGTGTCTCAAGCTCTCTCTCTGCCCCTCCCCTACTCATGATATGTCTCTCTCTCTCCTTCAAAAAATAAATAAACATTAAAAAATTTTTTCAGGACACATGGGTGGCTCAGTCAGTTAAGCAGTTAAGCGTTCGACTTCAGCCCAGGTTATGATCTCGTGGTTCATGGGTTCAAGCCCTGAGGTCAAAGTCAGTGCTGACAGCTCAGAGCCTGGAGTCTGCTTCAGATTCTGTGTCTCCCTTCCTCTCTGCCCCTCCCCTACTCAGGCTCACTCACTCGCTCTCTCTCTCAAAAATAAATAAACATTAAAATATATATACATACATATATTTTTAAAAATCATATTTCAGGCTTCTCTTGAGAAGTCAGAAGACCTATCGTCCTGCTCCAAAATTCCCATTTGGCAACAACCACTTGGTGCCACCTATAGTCATCCCCTTTCCGGGTCACAACATTCCTAGTACAGCCTATTGTCCCCACAGCCTGGAGGCTGTATTAGGTGGTTTATTTTTCAATAGAGAACTGTTTCTTTTTTTCTTTTTCCATTCCCATAAGAAAATGAATGGTCAACCAAGAGCCATCTGCATCAGGAAAAATTATAGAGAGCAACTTTCTTCATGAAATAAAGACTATCCTACATGTTTCATATGCAAACACAGGTTGGTTTCATTCATTTACATCACCTGCCTGACCTCTAACCTAAATAATGGCCAAGATGCCCTCCCAGCTTGGGTGCTCATGATTTCTGGATGTGCTGGACACTCTCTTGCCTAAGATGAAAATGAAAGGGAGGCTTCCTGACCCCTGTGCCAGCTCCTGATCTTCGTCTTCTCCCTCAGGACAGACCACTTCAGTATTCAACAATACACCCTGGAGTCTACAGGCTTGACCTTGGGGAAATCAGAGAAACAAATGACACCTACTGTGACCCCATTACTACAAGCCAGGAAATAGCCGTGCCACCTGCACTGGGCTACATCCCACCTGCATAACACTTTGAGTTCCTAGTAACTGAAGATCCAACTAAAAGTAACCTAAATGAAGTCAGAAGCAGCCTCCCTGAGCATAAAGGTGAACAAATAACACCAGTGCAGCAAGAAAGAATGGGGAGCAACTGGTAGGTGGATGACTCATGGAATTTTCCACATTACCTACACACACTTCAAGACCCAGCTCAAGTTCATCTGCCTCTGGGACCCCACCCCGGAAAGTCCCCCAACTCCTTTGAACCAAGAGGGCGGATTGCCTGGATGTCTTCTTTGTAATTAATAACTCACAGCCTTGTGGCATTTATTGAATGTGTTTGGCACAGAGACAAGTCAATTCTCATGGAATATTGAATGAATGAATGAATGAATGAATGAATATATAATTAAGTTGATGGGAAGGGGATGTGACTGAAGAAAGCCAGGAGACCAATGCATTCATTCAGGAAAGGAAGAAGGATGTAGACTAAACCAGGGATAATAAAGATGGAAAAGTGGATCAGAGATCTTAGAGATTTGGTAAGATCTAGTCACGAGGGGAAAATGGGGGTGAGGAGTTGGAAGGAGTTGACAAAGCCTTGGCTTTCTACCTTGGACTCTAATTCTTTTTTGTTTGTTTGTTTGTTCTTTATTTTTTGAGGGAGAGACACAGAGCAATGGGGAGGGGCAGAGAGAGAGAGAGACATAGAATCTGAAGCAGGCTCCAGGCTCTGAGCTGTCAGCACAGACCCCGACGTGGGGCTCAAACTCATGAACCGTGAGATCATGACCTGAGCGGAAGTCAGAGGCTCAACCGACTGAGCCACCCAAGTGCCCCTACCTTGGACTCTAATTCTGTTCATAGGAGAGGGAAGTCAAAGGCTCCTGGGGCCTTAACAGTACCTTTCTCTTACTGCATTGTTCACTCATGCTTTGGGTACAAGAGGATGCTTTCTGAGAAACAGGATAAAGAGCCCAGTTATGAGATCGGAGTCAAGACTGTTGCAATGAAGCAGGGAGAGGACACATAGAAGGAGGGTCGATATTCGGGTTATATGCCATCAGTGGAAACTCACTGAATGCAGAACACTTACTTGCTCAGGTCCTGTGGAGAGAGGGGACCTCTCAGCTGCTGGGCTGGGCTGCTGTCATATTAACTCTGGTGCCAGAGTCAACATCCAGGCAGAGGACATAGCTCCATAATGAGCCCTAAAAAGTACTGAGGCCACATGCTGCTGAAGAGGACTTCCTAACACTACAGTAGAAAGAGCCCCCGAGCTTTTAATTGAATGAAACCAGATTGACCTGACCACTGTGTTTTAAATTTTTCTAGCTTTAAAAAAAAAAAAAAAGGAACACAGAGGTACCTGGAAGATCATGCTCCATGATTTGAGGTATAGGAGAACAACATCAAAGTTGTCTCCAATTGAGTTGAAATGTCTCAAAGAATAGAAATGTAGACTAGAACTGGTACTTATAATGAGAAAGAACTTCCTTAAACTGAATAAAGCCCACCTATGGCAATTCAAGTTGGTCTACACTCTGGAAGAAAGTACTCATCAGCCACCCTTCTTGAAAGACTCACCACTCAGAAAGTTAAGGCTTTTCTCCTTTCCACTGCCCCTTTCAGGCTTCTGTTCTCTAGCGTAAACAAGCTTTATTCATTTTGCTTTTCCAGACTCTGTGTGTGTGTGTGTGTGTGTGTGTGTGTGTGTGTGTGTGTATGTACCACATCTTCTTTATCCATTCATCTACATATGGACGTGGGTAGCTTCCATACCTAGGGGTGCATGTATCTTTTCGAATTAGTATTTTTGCCTTATTTAAGTAAATATCCAGTAGTATAGTTACTGGATCATATAGTATTTCTATTTTTAATTTTTTGAGGAACCTCCATACTGTTTGCCACAGTGACTATACCTATTTGCATTCCCACCAGCAATGAAGAAGAGTTCTTTCTTCTCCACAGCCTCGCCAGTGCTTATTTCTTATCTTTTTGATTCTAGCTATTTTGTTCTGACAGGTGTAAGATGATATCTCACCGTGGTTTTGATGTGCATTTCCCTAATGATGAGTTATGTTGAGCATCTTTTCATGTGTCCATTTGCCATCTGTATGTCTTCTTTGGCAAAATGTCTATTCAGGTCCTCTATATTTTTCCGTCAGATTATTTGAGGGGTTTTTTGGTGTTGAGTTGTTTCCTGTTTCTCTTCTGTGGCACCTCCAAATGTTTCTGCAAGGTGTCAGGAGCCCAAGCTATGCCCATCAGAGTGAAGAAATTGCCATACATTTTTTCTTCCATTCTGAATTCCTTTTCCCTAAAAAACAGGCAAAGGATATAAGTAGGCATGCTACAGAAAAAGAAATACAACTGGCCGATAACATATGCCTAACTTCACTCGTACAGACATGCAAATTAAAACAATCTAGCATTTTTCACCTATCAATAAGCAAAGATAAAAATTATTCTTAACATTTGATGTTGATGAAAGATTCTTCAAATTCTATTGGCAGGAATATAATGTGGAACAAACTTTATGGGAGGAGGGAATAACCTGACAGCTATATATCATCTGAAGACATGTAATCTCTGTCAACCATCTATTCCACTTTTGTGAACTTATCCTTCATAATTGTTAGCACAAAAGTGTAAATATATATGAAAAGATCTGTAGTGTTGTTTATAGTAGGGGAAAAATGGAAACAATCTGAACATTCAGTAATAGAGACTAGTTAAATAAATAATGGTACAGGCATACAATCGAATTCTATGCAGCCATTAAAAAGAATGATGTAGATCCTAACCTACAGACTTGGAATGATGTCTGGGATATTTTGTTAAATGAAAATAAACACATTTCAAAATTCTAAGTAAAGCATGGGTCCATTTTTAAAAATCTGTGTCTGTAAACATGCAGAGCTATAGTAAGATACAGAGGAAAAATAATAACACTATCAAACAGTGATTCTTAAAGCGAGGTCCCTGTACCAGCAGCATCAGCATCATTAGGAAGTTTACGAGGAACACACATTCTCAGGCCCTGCCCCAGACCAGCTGAATCAGAACCTCTACAGCTAAGGCCCAGCAGTCTGCTTCACAAGCCTTCCAGGTGATGGTGCTCACTAAAATTTAAGAATCGCTGTTCTAGAAAGAGCATTTATCTGGAGGTAGAGAAAGAAGAGACGTAGGTACAGGGGAATTTCTACTTGTTTATTCATTTCTGTGCTGTCGAAATTTGAATTATGTTAAAAGGAATGCTTCTCAGAGTCACGTACACATCTTAGTAGACTGTGCTAACTTAGTGGAGTCGACTTCATGCTCTCTCTTTTTTTTTATTTTAATTTTTATTCATTTACTTATTTAAACTTCATGCTCTCTTAAGGAAAATCCAATGTGTAAAAATTCAAATTTGTGAAGCAAACAACGTAGGGAAATATTTAAATTACTGAATGGTTTCTGACATCACTGAAGTCACGTAAAACACACACATCAGGAACTGAACTTGACTCTGCTGTGTGAGCTGAAGAAAGGGAATTCAGGCTCTCGGAGCCTCGGTTGCCTCCTCTGTAACTGAGGATGACAACAGCCACCTTGTCCCCTCGCAGGTCACGGGGAAGAGATGACACATGGAAAGCACACTACTAATTGTCATATCATTAGCCCCGAGGTTTCTTAATACACTGAAGTGCCCTCAACAACTTTATCAACTCCATTTCTCAGAAGCATCGTCATTGCATAAAGCTGTCCCAGAATGACCCTCCTCTGCCAGAGAACCTTGGCACAGGCGTGCCCAGGTCACTTTTACTAGTGAAACGTGTGAAACCCTGATGAGCCAGTGAATAGGTGCAAATGATTTCTTCCCACCCATTCCCAAGCCCTCCGCCCATGTGCCTCAAGCCTGTTTTGTGTGGTATGTCTCTTTTACGGCCTGTGAAAGGCCTCCCCGTCTCTCTCACCTCCCTGTCCTCAGACAACAAAGCAGGCTTTTCTCTTCGCACAAAGTGCTTGTTGCTTTCTTGATCCATGAGAAAACGTGGAGCAGAAGAACAATAATGTGCTACTTCTTTTTGCTCCAATAAAAAAGAGTTATGACACAGAAGCCTGGGGCCAAACCAGGCTCACTGTTGTGTGTTTTGACAAAGAAATCTTTTCTGTAAGCACAGTACAAGGGCAGATGGCAGTAAATGAGCCCGGGCAGCATAGATCATGTCACTGGGAGGCTCCTCCCCTGGCCATGGGACCTTGGTCTCCGAACCCAGCTAGGTGCTCAGAGTAGCAGGCAGGGCCCTGGCCTTCCATTCAGAAGGCCCCAAACCCAGCCCCATGGAAGAGGATTGCAGAGGGCAGCCTGCACCTACATGGCATTGGAGGCCCCTGGGGCTGGGCCCAGCACATAGCCCTACCCCCCAATAGCATTTCCAGGATCTCTATATGGCTACAGAAACCTGGTGGGACAAACATAGGTAGATTCTGACCTATGAGACACTGACTTGACAGGTCTGGGGAGGAGTCCAGGAATCAGCTTTTTTTTTTTTTCTTTTAACCTCTCTGGATGATTCTGATGGGCAGCCAAATTTAAGAGCTAAGAACATGTTTTAGAGCCATCTGAAACGTTTCCTCTTCTGTGAAAACCTGACCGTCTCAGGCAAAAGTGGTCTCACCACCCACCTTAGTCTTCTCTCCATCCTTCTCGTCGGCCCTTTAAGGGAGCCTGTACCAATGTGAAACTGATTACTCCCTTTACACACCTCTCTTACCCCCTAAAGATGAGTAGGGGTTAGGTCAACATGGTTCACCTCCAAGTGTGCCACTTGTGAGGATTATTTTTAAATCCCAAAATACATTCGTGTGCATTGCAGGCTGTCTCAGTATGCTAAAAATGAACAAATGAAAACCTGAGGAATGCCACTGTCTGCCTTCTGAGTGGCCGTAACCCCCCTTCTACCCTCAAGATGTCTCATGTGCCAGGCACAAAGGTGCTAGTTGCCATTAAATACAAGTGTTCTTAATTTCTTTCTTATTTTTTAGATTAGAAAATCAATATCAATAGTTCTAGTATGTTCTAGAATGTTCTTCCTGCTTCCCAATGGGTCATCCTTGGGTATCTCACACCCCACTTTGGAGAGTGTGAGTATAAATCGCATAAGGGGTGCCTCACATATAGTGAGTGCTTAGTTAATGCAAATCCTCTTCCCTGGGGAAACATGTTTGGAAGAGACATAGGGTGTCATCCAGTCCTCACCTCTCTGGTGAATCTTAGGAGTTTATCTCTACAGGCAAGGGACTCAGGAAAGAACAAAGAAGTAGCCCAGGTGAGAAGGGCACCTGAGGACTCTTGCGCCTGGCTTGTCTGAGGCTGACAGCAAGGGATGAGAGTCACTGAGTCACTCCACTGGGGTCCTCACCAAGGCCATAAGCGTGGGGACAGCCATCAGCAGAGACAGCTCACCCAGATGTTCTTAAAAACAGACTCTCCAAGGAGCGGCTGGGTGGCTCAGTCAGATGAGCGTCCAACTTCGGCTCAGGTCATGATCTCACAGTGCATGAGTTCGAGCCCCGCGTCAGGCTCTGTGTTGACAGCTCAGAGCCTGGAGCCTGCTTCAGATTCTGTGTCTCCCTCTCTCTCTGACCCTCCCCTGCTCATGCTCTGTCTCTCTCTGTCTCAAAAATAAATAAAAACATTAAAAAAAAAAAAAAGAACCAGACTCTCCAGTAAAGGAGGGAAGACTGATAAGAGAACCCAGGTCCCCAACCAGGCAATCTGGCCCACTGAACGGCTGCCTTTATCTAGCTGACAAGAGTCGTGTAGGTCCCCGTGGACCAGAGCCTCCCTCAGATTTCCAGCAACATCCAATGACCCTGACTCAAAAATGCAACTCTCCTCTTTTCTAAGTGTTGTCTTAAATACAAAGTAGATGGAGACACTGCAGCCAAAGCCACCAGCTTCCACATCCTTAGGTGTGACCATGAATATCGCTTGTCTTGCCTGCTGCTGTTGGGACCTGGACAAATGCCACGGGCCCCTTTCTCTTCCTTCATCTTCCTCTCTACAGAGGGGATGGAAAGCAGCCCTGTGGCTCCTCTGAGGGGCAGCCTGACAAGGAGTCTCTGTGCCCACACAGGAACAGCTCTGTGTGTCTAGCTGCTGGCCTGTGGCCTTTGATAAAGCCACACAGGGAAAACCTCTTTCAGGCAACAGGCCTGTAGCAGTCCTGCGATGGCAAGTCACAGCCCCTCCCTCCAGCCCACTTCAGAAGCACAACTTAAATAGCGGCTTTCATGTTAGGTTTGAAGTGAGCCAAGGTTTGGGAAGCTCTGGGCTTTTAACATGTGGCTTTCCTCCTGCTTTGAATGGTCTCCTTTGACCAACCCTAAACTAAGCTATCAATCAACAAAAATTTACTGAGCACTTACTATATTTCATGTCACTGCAACAAACTTTTTTTTAAACATGCTCACTTGTTCCCAGTTACAAGCGACTAAGACAAGGTGGAAAACAGAGGCACGGTCCTAGGGATGTCATGTACCGCACGGTGACTATAGTTAACAATCTGTAGTGTGTATTTGAAAGTTGCTAATAGAGTAGATCCTAAAAGCTCTACTCACAAGAAAGAAAAATTTGCAACTATGTGTGGTGATAGACATTAACTGAACTTATTATGATAATCATCTCACAAGATACATATGTCAACATATGTCAAATCATTATATTGCATACCTAAGACTACTACAAGTATATATCAATTTGATCTCAATTTTTAAAATCTAAAATTTTAATTAAAACATTTTATTTATTTTTTTTACATTTTATTTATTTTTGATAGAGCACAAGTGGGGGAGAGGGACAGAGAGAGAGGGAGACACAGAATTGGAAGCAGGCTCCAGGCTCTGAGCTGTCAGCACAGAGCCCGACACGGGCTCGAACTCACAAACCGTGAGATCATGACCTGAGCCGAAGTCGAACGCTTAACCGACTGAGCCACCCAGGTGCCACCTAATTAAAACATTTTAAAGATAAAAAAAAGGCATGGGGCTCCAGAGCTAGGAGACACTGTAGCTTAACTTCTGTTTTAAAGATGATGAAACAGAGGCCCAAAAGGTAGCTAAAATGCCCAAGGGCTTCCAGCTAGTCCCAGTTAATAAACAGCATTAGAAGTTGAACCATGGACTCTTAGAGTGGGGAAGGACACCACACTGATTCCTAGATCCTTCCCCAAGATACGCTGATGCAAGAGGTCTGGGAAAGGCCCAGAGATCTGCATTTCTTTTTTTTTTTTTTAATGTTTATTTTTGAGAGAGAAAGAGAGCATGTACAGGGGAGGGGGAGAGAGAGAGGGAAACAGAATCTAAAGCAGGCTCCAGGCTCTGAGCCGTCAGCACAGAGCCCGACATGGTGCTCAAACCCACAGACCGTGAGATCATGACCTGAGCCGAAGTCAGATGCTTAACTGACTGAGCCGCCCAGGTGCCCTGAGATCTGCAGTTCTAACAACCCCTCCCCAAATGCACCCTCACACTCACAGCTGATTCTGATGCAGATGGCACTCCTTGAGAAACATTGGTCTAGTCCAAATTTCCAGGAAATGCCAAATTTCCAGGAAGCTATGCCACCTGAGCGGAAGCAAGCTCAGTGATTAGACAATATGTGCATCCTGAGAAGACAGCATACTCCACCTCTGGGTGGCTCTTAGCATTAGGAAGTGTTTCTATCTAATGGTGTTTCAAGGAGTGCCTTCAGATCCTGGGAAGACATGCACTCACGTGACCCTAGGTGATAAGGCAAAAAGAAGAAAGGAGGACTTCCAAGACAGGACTTGTGGCCAGGATTTCAGGGGTCCCTCATGGGGAACTGAAACAAGGGCCAATTGTCATCAGGTGCAGTAAGCATTCCCAGGGACCCTGTGGGTTGTCTACCCTCAGAAGTGGGCACTCGTTCTTCCCAAGAGAGAAAATTTGGGTTGATTTGTCATCATCCATGATCATATGCACATAATTTATAAATAAGTATGCATTTACTAAAAAGATGCTGAAAATATTTTACTGATTCAGATGAACAACTTTGAAAATTTGGAGAGTAGAGCTTTAGAGCAATAATGAATGAAACTAATCTCTCTTTCACATGATACTGCATAATATTTAAAGGCAGTAGTCTGTCCTTCCTAAGTCAGCTTTTCTTCAAAAATGCACCTTCAGGTGCCTCAGTCAGGTCAAGCTACAGGACCCCTCAGCAGCCCTGGCTGTGCTTGTTAGTTGCCATGAGATGGTATTTGGCTAAGATCCAGGGCCATTCGCCTCCTTTTTAGGTTTATTTATTTATTTTGAGAGAAAGAGGGAGCGCAAGTAGGGGAGGGACAAAGAGAGGAAGAGACAGAACTCCAAGCAGGCTCCACACTGTCTGCGCAGAGCCCAGTGTGGGGCTTGAACTTGAACCCATGAGATAATGACCTGAGCTGAAATGAAGAGTTGGACGCTCAACTGACTGAGCCACCCAGGTGCCCCTCCATCACAAGTTCTCAAAGAAACTATGCAGAGAAACATGCCAGGAACAATCATTCTGTTTAATTCAAGTGTTCATTCAAAATATGTTTATTGAGTACCTTCTATGGGCAGTCACTGCCTAAGCACTGAAGATACAATGATAAAGAAGACAGAGGGGCACTTGGGTGGCTAGTCAGTCGAGCGTCTGACTCTTGATTTCAGCTCAGATCATGATCCCAGGGTCATGGGATCGAGCCCTGCATCAGGGATTTGTGCTTTCTCTCTCTCTCTCTCTCTCTCTCTCTAAAAAAAAAAAAAAAGGGAAGAAGAAGACAGAAAAAGTCCCTGCTCTCACAAGCTTACATTCCAGTAGAGAAAACAGACAATAAACAATAAATATATAATGTTGTATACAATGTAAGCGCTATGATTAAAAAAAATAAATAAAGCAGGATCAGAGGCTAAAAAGCCATGGGATTGGGTTGTCTATCTTAGATAGGATGGTCAAAGAAGGTCTCACTTGTAAGTGAATTCTTAATATCTGAATGAAGCGAGAGAGAGACATGAGACTGTGTGAGGCAAGTATATTAAAAAACAGCCCATGCACTCAGGTCATGATCCCACAGCTCATGAGTTTGAACCCTGCACCGGGCTCTGTGCTAACAGCTCAGAGCCTGGAGCCTACTTCGGATTCTGTGTCTCCCTCTCTCTCTGCCTTTCCCCTCACTCACACTCTGTCTCTCAAAAATGAATAAATGTTAAGAAAAAAGAAAAAGAAAACAGCCCATGCAAAGACCCTTAGAAGGAACTAGGTTGGTTTTGAAGAGAACAATTAGTTCAGTTGGTTAGAGGGCTGAGAGGGGAAGGAGATGAGGTCAGAAGGACTGGTTAAAGTCACCAAGAAGGCTTAATGGGAGCAGTAGTGGAGAGAAAAACAGTGAGCTATGCACTGAAATCCCAGTGAAGAAGGGGGAATGAGTGAAGGTGGGTGAGTGACTTCAAGAAAGAGGGATAGCCTGTGAGTAGAGTCTGATGCTTCATGGAGACTGGGGCGGGGGGGGGGCATTTCTGAGGAAGAAAGAGGGAGAAACTGCCTGTACATGGCTATGAGGAACAAGGAGGACTCCTACCCAACCTGTGCACCCCAGTTGCCTTAAGAAAGATGCAGAAAGAACCTGGAGATAGCCAGGTTTTCCTTGAGCAAAGTCAAGTTCCATCCAATGCAAGGGTTGAAGTCACAAGCAGTTTTTCTGATGGCAGGCCAAGAGTTCCAGAAGGCACAGTAAGAGGACTGGGGCAGAGAGAGGTAGGAGATTGGTCAGATTAGGAATACACAGAGCTACCTTGCAGAGATAGGTTTTCTGGGTGGTGATGGCCTGAGAGTCTCAGATTTTTGGTGGGACTTGCCATAAACAGGAGTGCAGGCTGATAGAACTGGTCTCTGCCTATGTGTGAGGGAAGTGAGTCTCCATCTTGGGACTGGTCTCTCACAGACTTTATAGTAGTGAAACAGACTTGTTAGGCCATGGGGATGACGGTCTTCCCACTTACCAAGATCACACCACTCTGTCGGCCTCCTTCAAATCACCTGATTCAATAACACTTTTGCCCCAAGCTCCAGTTGGTCTCCTGGTGAGCTGGACTGAAGTGTGTGCAGCTCTGAGCCTCCAGCTATGAGCCTAAGGCTGTGTTTTAAAACCAAATGAAGCTGCCTTCTGGCCCCCTTTTCCCAAGGCCCACCCTTAAACTCAGTCCTTTCCAGAGAGAAAAAGAAGGCTCAGAGTAAAGGTCAGAGTAAAACTGATCCTCCTCAGGTTTTCCCAGCTTCCCAGGCCAGCAGAAGCTGCTGGAGCATCTTCTCACACAGACCCCACAAGAGGAGAACAAGCCTCATCCAAAAAGAGACCAGGCCCCAGCAAGAAGACCCTGTGAGTTCTGTGTCCTTGAGCCACTCCCAGGGGGTTGACTGAGGCGGCAGAGGGCATCTGGAGCATGCCCTAGAGAATGAAAGAACTGCCTTTTGCTTGTGTACTTAAAACCCTGGAGTGAAATGCAGCGTCCCAGTGCATAGGTCGGTGGGTTATGTCATAGCTGCACTGCCACGGTGAGTTCAGCCCAAGATTATGAGCTGTAGGTATCTTGTGGCCAAGCACAAGTGTGCAAGAAATCTCCCTTCTTTATTTTTTATACCTTGGTTCCTGATTCCATGCCCCCTTCCCAACAGGATGGCATAAAATTTAACTCGATTTTCTTTGATGTGTTCTTCTTCAGAGTTAGGTCAGAGTTCCAGGATTCTATGCAGTCAGTGCCAGAAAATCACTGGGGTAGGAAAGGAGGAAAGCCCTTGGTCATCAGCCATCTGTCCCCACAGGTTTCCCCTGAAAGGCTCATTGCCCCCCGTTCCCATGGCCCTCCGAATCCAAGGACTCCATGCTGACCATGCTGGTACTATGCCACACAAGGGTAAAGGATCCTTTATTTTGAGGCCACCAAAAGGCCCATGTGCATGGAATCCAGGCCATTCTCTGGGGTCCAACTGCTCTCTACCCCCTGTCATCTGGAGAAATCTCCAGCTTGGGGGAAGATACCTGTCTTCCCTGGCTCTGCCCTGAATTACCCTTCTCCCTTCAAGCTCCTTAGATTGAGTTCTCCTAAAAGATTAGGCTTTCTGAAAACTATTTGCCTCGTTATAGAGATGGGAAAGGGGAATACACAGGGTGAAAATAATTAATATCTGAATATTATCCAGCTACTATCCACTACATTATATAGCTCACATTGAATTTGATGTCATGAAAATCCTTCAGATTTTTTTCAAGTGTACTGTTGTTAAGAGTTATTCCCCACATCATACCAATTATTTAATTTTTTTTAACGTTTATTTATTTTTGAGACAGGGAGAGACAGAGCATGAACAGGGGAGGGTCGAGAGAGGGAGACACAGAATCTGAAACAGGCTCCAGGCTCTGAGCTGTCAGCACAGAGCCCGATGCGGGGCTCGAACTCACGGACCGCGAGATCATGACCTGAGCCGAAGTCGGCAGCTCAACCGACTCAGCCACCCAGGCGCCCCCCAATTATTTTTTTTAAAAGTGTGTGACTTAACATCTCACCCTATTAAATTACCTCCTTTTAGTGTCAGTCAATTAATCAGGATGGATTTTAAGACTGATTCTGTGACCCGACATAGCATATAAACCACTATTCTATTTTTCTGCCTCCATTCCAAAATACAGGATTTTTCACATTTTAGTGTTGTGGAAATCAAGATACTATCTTCCTATCAATGTCAAAAGAAACCTAACCTGCCACCAGGCAGAGAAATAAATTAAAATGCTGTTGTCATTTGCCATGCATATGGAGAATTACCCATGCATAAAAGTATTTGTTCATCAGACTCTTACTTCAGTTGAATATTTGCATTTTTAGCACCATTCACTCTTTTAAGTCTATATCCCTAATTACCAATTAAAATACCTTTGAAAAACAACGACATCATGATGAAGCACTGACACAGAAAGCTGTGCAATGTAGAACCTTTCCTGCCACATATAAAGCAACTCAGTTAACTAGTCCCCTCAGAATAGACTAAAATTTCCAAAGCTAAGAGACATTGGGGCGATCAAGTCATGCCAGTTGTAAAGAATTATCCACGAGACGCTGACTATCCATCTCTCAAAAGCTCCCAGCTGACTTCCAAAAGACATTTTTTTAATTTCCAACAATATTAACTCAATAAAACTGAGAGTTTAACCAGATTAGGCAATTTAATAAGCAGGTATTTTGTGCTTCCCCTCCTGCTTGTCTTCTTAGACTTCAAAACCCAAGATCTCCAATTATGAACAACCACCACCACCTCCATGGTAATTCTGTTTGGCCTTAAACAATTATGGTGGCCTCCATCCCCCAAGAGAGATTAGCTTCAGAGTGGCCTGGTGACCCCATTCTTGCAATGAAAAAGAAAAAGAAAAGCCATGAAGCTTCTCAGAAAATTCCTCCTTCCTATGAAAAAAACTGAGAGACAACCCCTAACTATCTGGATGTTGCTGTGTCTGGATGCAATGCGGGGACTGCTCCAGCCACCTGCCAACAGCCTGAAGGGGAAGCCAGCAGAGTCGGGGTGGCAGAGAAGAAAGACAGACACAAGCTGGGACCTTGATGACATTGTTGGTTGGCTGAATCAACCAGCCCTGGGTCAAGCGTGTTTGACCTCAGAACCTCCATACATGTAAGATAATCAATTTCCTGATTGCTTAAGCCGGGGACTGGGGAGAGTGGGGGAGCCTGCCACTGTGACTGCACCTTTATCCATGGATAAAAGTGACTTAGAAGGATCATTAAATTCTGAATGTAACATAATATTTTGTTTTCAAAAATCTGTTGTCAGATTAATGATGTGGCTCTTACTTGGTGGTGTCTTAGAATCAAGGAAATAGAGCATAGGAGAAGTACTGCTCAAAATTAGAAGATGTGTTTTGGAAGGACATCAATTCCTTCAAAATAATTTGTGAGTTTGTTTTAATACCAACTGAAAAGCACATGGAATTTTCTTGCAACTTGACGTCATGATTTGGAAGTTCCGCTAGAAAATAACAGAGATAAAATAGCAAAGAAATATTTGAAAATGCAGTTCATTTAGTTCTCACCCTATCACATATTAAAATAGGCCACAAAACTAAAAGATCGAAAACAATGTGGTATGGTAGAGAAACAGACCAACAAATCTGCAAAACAGGATAGACAGTCCAGAAACATACCCAAGTACCTACAAATGTTAGATAGATATGTCATCATAAATCACCTCAAGCAAATGGTAGGAGGCACCTGAAGAAAACTTTCGGGCAGAGGGAAGAACTTTATCCGTACCTTATACCGTATATCAGCATAAATCTTAGACAAAGATGTAAATGTATAAAATGAATTTATGAAATAAAAAGTAAACACACCTTGTCTTGGTGAAAAGAAAAGCTTTATTAGCATGATGCCAAAGGCAAAAACCATAAAAGGAAGAAGACTGATCAAATATGACTAACATCTAAAGTATTTTTAAAATCTCTTCATGGGGAGAAAACAAACCTTAACCCAAGTTAAAAGATACATAAAAACTGGGTAAAATATTTCCAACATATATGGCAGTCCATCTATAAAATGTTTATACCAGGGGCACCTGGGTGGCTCACTTGGTTAAGCGTCCGACTTCAGCTCAGGTCACGATCTCGCGGTCCGTGAGTTCGAGCCCCGTGTCGGGCTCTGGGCTGATGGCTCAGAGCCTGGAGCCTGCTTCCGATTCTGTGTCTCCCTCTCTCTCTGCCCCTCCCCCGTTCATGCTCTGTCTCTCTCTGTCTCAAAAATAAAACGTTAAAAAATAAAAAATAAATAAAATGTTTATACCAGTCATTAAAAAAAAATAGAAAGGGAGCATAAACATGTAGCTGACAAAAGAAAACCATGCCAATGGTCAATAAATGGCATTCAACTTCATAAATAATGAAAGAGATGTGCTTGAGAGCCGTGACCAGGACTGATATGCAACAGGTGTTGCTGGTAAAGCCATACTCTCTATCCACACGGCATAATCCCTCCAGACTGCTTAATAAAGAGCTGCTGCCCAGAGCCCTGTGTTCCCCCACCACACTGGCTGCCCTGGCACCCTGTGTCACACCCCCATAATCCAGCAACTAAAGAGTTAAATGTGTGACCAACAGGAGACTCAAGGACACTGCACCCTGTCACGGCTGATGTGACGTCTGCTCCTGATATCCCACCTCTAGTTCTGACATATTGCATAACTGAATTTGTAAATACATAATAGTGATAATAGCAATAATAATACCAGATGTTGGTTAGAGTTTGGGGAAATGAGTATTCCCCTACTCTACTGAGGAAATGTAATTTGGCACCATAATAAAAGCCATAAAAATAGGTGTTTCCTTTGACTCAGAAATTTCACATCTAAGAATCGCCGTGAGGAAATAATGTAGGGCGTATATGAAAATATAACTGCAAAATGAGGTGTGCCTGGGTGGCTCGGTTAAGCATCCGACTTCAGCTCAGATCATGACCTCACGGTTCATGGGCTCAAGTCCTGCATCAGGCTCTGTTGCTGACAGCTCAGGGCCTGGATCCTGCTTTGGATTCTGTGTGTGTGTCTCTCTCTCTCTGCCCCTCCCCCACTTGCACTCGGTCTCTCTCTCTCAAAAATAAATAAACATTAAAAAAAAAAATTTTAGGGGTGCCTGGGTAGCTCAGTCGGTTAAGCGTCCGACTTCAGCTCCTCAGGTCACGATCTCACAGTCTGTGAGTTCAAGCCCCACGTCGGGCTCTTTGCTGACAGCTCAGAGCCTGGAGCCTGGTTCAGATTCTGTGCCTCCCTCTCTCTCTGCCTCTCCCCTGCTCATGCTCTGTCTCTCTCTGTCTCAAAAATAAATAAAAACATTAAAAAATTAAAAAAAAATTTTTTTAAGAAAAACAAAAGAAAATATAACTGCAAAATGAAAACCAACCCAGGTGAAGATCAATCTCCAAAAACTGAAGAAATGTATGTTAATATGACAGGGAGACACTGATTTTCCACTATCAAACTGTCAATTTTAGGCAGAAGGCCACCCATGGTGAGTGAGTGGGGAGCACAGAGCCTCTTACCTGAGCTGCTAGTAGAAATATGGATGGATGGACACAAGTTGCCTAAAGAGCATAGGACATTGTTTTAAATGCATATTCAGCTATTCCTCTTCTAGACAATTACACTGAGGAAATCATGATGGATGTAGGAGAAATTTCACCTCGGAGGTTGTTCATCAAAGTGTTTTTAATAGATAAAAGCTAGAAACTACATCCAAAGGGAATTGGTTGAATAAATTATAATACATGAATATTATGGCTTTCTGTGAAGTCACTAAAATTGTGAGAGAGAAGAATACTTAATGACACAGACAAAATGTCCCAGTTATTTTGTTAAATGAAAAAGCAACTTACAAAGTAATATGTACTATGCAAATTTACCTTCATAAAATATTTATTTACACATTCCTGTATACAGCTTTTTATTTTTTTTAATGTTTATTTATTTATTTTGAGATAGAAAGAGAGTGGGGGAGGAGCAGAGAGAGAGGGAGATAGAGAGAATTCCAGGCAGGATCCTCATGATCAGTGCAGAGCTCAACTTGGGACTCGAACTCAACCTGAGCCAAAATCAAGAATCTGACTCTCAACCGACTGAGCCACCCAGGCACCCCATGTATTCAGATTTTTTAAATGAGATCATTATGTTAAAAAAAAATTCTTAAGGGGCACCTGGGTGGCTCAGTCAGTTAAGTGTCCAACTTTGGCTCAGGTCATGACCTCACGGTTCATGAGTTCGAGCCCCGCATTGGGCTCTGGCTGACAGCTCAGAGCCTGGAACCTGTTTGGGATTCTGTGTCTCCCTCTCTCTCTCTGCCCCTCCCCCACTCACACTCTGTCTCTCTCAAAAATAAGCATTAAAAAAATTTTTTTAGTAAAATAAAATAAAATGAGGTCATCATGTAAAGGAGTTAGAATAATAACTGGCATGTGGTAAGAATTCAATACATTCAATAAATGGTAGCCATTATGTTTTAATCCTCACATCCACCCTGTAAGAGAGATGCTATTACTACCCCCATTTTACAGATGTGGAAACAGAGGCCCAGGTTGATGAAGTCCTTGCTCAGCATCACACAACTTGTAAGGGTGGAGAATTAACACATGTGATGCACCGAGAAGAATGACCATAACATACAAAGTACCCCATTACTTTATAAATATTGCTGGAATCCTGTAAAAAAAAAATACACATGTAACTGGGTATTACCTTTTTGTGAGAATTTATGAAAATATTTTTTAAAAAAGAGCATTCCTAGGGGCGCCTGGGTGGCTCGGTCGGTTAAGCGTCTGACTTCGGCTCGGGTCATGATCTCACCGTCCATGGGTTCGAGCCCCGCGTCAGGCTCTGTGCTGACAGATCAGAGCCTGGAGCCTGTTTCAGATTCTGTGTCTCCCTCTCTCTCTGCCCCTCCCCTGTTTATGCTCTGTCTCTGTCTCAAAAATAAACTTAAAAAAAAAATTTTTTTTTTAAATAAAAAAGAGCATTCCTACGCTTGACCATGGAGAAACCTACCTTTAATTCTTTGTTTATTCCTGAGCCCTATATTCCTTTCTCTAAACTCTCCCCAGGACTAAGGTGACCTTTATTTTTCACAGAACAGAACCTCGTAAGAGTTATCTTTGAGAGCCCAGAGCCAGGGACTGGCTGACTCCAGTGAATGGTTATCTTTTCCTCCACTACCTATTGCTTGGCTCAGAGCCCAGTGTTGCTTTCTAGGGACAGTTAACTTTTCCCATAGGGTCCAAGCTAAATGAAAACCTGCCCACTGGTGTTTCTTTACACTCACTGATGCCTCTTTAAGGAACATTTTATGGGAATAGGATCTTAGAAGTTTCTCAACCATCAAAAGTCTCCTTCATATTTAAAAAGCAAATATAGATGGTTTAAATAGGAAGGCGGTTAGGAACATTCAAATGAAATAAACCAAATTAGAATATTTAAGAGAGAAGGCTTATTCAACATGAACCAGTGTTTAAGTTTTACAATTAGGTCTTAAAAGTTGAAGATTGGGGAGAGACACTTGGAAACTTTGGATTTCTCACATTAATGCTAAGTTCTTTCAGGCCAGACCTGAAAGACCAAAACCCTGCAATCTTCTAATGGGATGTGCAGGACGATAAGCCAGGTTGCACAAGACCCCTCGCCACCTTCTCTCTCCCTACAGCTAAAGCACAGGATGTTGCTAGCACGCTGTCGGCCAGGGCTTTCCCTGCACTCAGAAAGAAAAGACACAGAATTATGTATATCAGCTATATGCATTTATACAAGTCAACAAATACTATATACATATAATGTAACATAGTCCATGGATCTCAGGCCATCCTAGCTTGAGATCACAGTAATGGAGACAACCCACCCCTACCTAGACAATCACTTAACCCTCCTCAGTTTCCTTTCTGGTTTGAGACGAGCCTTTCCTCGTACACTGCTCTCAGTGGTCACCTATCCCCCAGTGTCTCGCACTGTCCCTAAGGGGGCATCACTCCTGTTCTTTTGAGTTCCTTGGTATCAGCCATCTTGACTGAAAAGGATTGTTGTCCCACTTTGATGATACCCAAGTGTGTGAGGGCCTGCATTCCAACCTATCAGAGCATTCATAGTGCCAAAATCCAGCAAAACCCCCTCCTGTCCTCTGGGTCAGACTCTGGGTGACCTTGGACTCCAGTCTATGGCAGCTCTAACTTGATCTTCCTGTTTCAGGCCTTTATTCCCAGGGCTCTAGCCTTTGACTCTCCCATTAGGTGAGATTTATCAGGCCTTCACAGTGACTAGCTCTGCCAGTCTTAAAATTATACATACTTTCAAATTCAGCTTAGGCCCTAGTTTAGGGATACTTGCTATTCAACACATCCTAAACAATTCCCATTACTTCTGGGCCAGATATTGGCTTCCAGGACCTCCTAGACATGACTTACTCTTCCATTTAGCTGAACCCAAGCATCAATATTTCTTGAGACTAATTAGGTCTTCCACATCAATTTGCTCTATTCAGCATTTTTACCTTTAGGAATTCACTCTCCATCTATTCTGTTCGGGTTTTTTTCTTTCCTTTTTTTAACTTGAATTTCAGTTAATATATAGTGCAATACTGGTTTCATGAGTAGAATTCAGCGATTCATCACTTACATACAACACCCAGTGCTCATCATAACAAGTGCCCTCCTTAGTACCCACAACTCCCACCTACCTCTTTCCATCAACCCATAGTTTGTTCTCTATCATTAAGAGTCTCTTGTGGTTTATTTCCCTCTATTCTCTTTCCCACCCCCCCTTCCCAAATGTTCATCTGTTTTGTTTCTTAAATTCCACATATGAGTGAAATCATATGGTATTTGTCTTTCTCTGATTTACTTATTTCACTTAGCAAAATACATTCTAGCTCCATCCACATCATTGCAAATGGCAAGATGTCATTCTTTTTGATGACTAATATTCCATCATATATATATGTATATGTATATATACACACACACATACATATATGTACATATATACATATTAATGTACATGTATATATATACATATATTATATATATATATATATATATATATCACATCTTCTTTATCCATTCATCAGTGGATGGACATTTAGGCTCTCTCCATAGTTGGGTTATTGTTGATAACACTACTATAAACATTGGGGTGCATGTACCCCTGTGAATCTGTGTTTTTATATCCTTCAGGTAAATACCTAACAGTGCAATTGCTGGATCATAGGGTAGTTCTATTTTTAGTTTCTTGAGGAACCTCCATACTGTTCTCCAGAGTGGCTGCACCAGTTTGCATTCCCACCAACAGTGCAAGACACTTCCCCTTTCTCCACATCCTCACCAACACCTGTTGTTTTTTTGTGTTGTTCATTTTAGCCATTCTGACAGGTGTGAGGTGGTATCTCAATGTGGTTTTGATTTATATTTCCCTGATAATGAGTGATGCTGAGCATCTTTTCATGTGTCTGTTAGCCATCTGGATGTCTTCTTTGAAAAAGTATTCATGTCTTCCGCCCATTTCTTACCTGGGTTATTTGTTTTTTGGGTGTTTAGTCTGATAGGTTCTTTATAGATTTTGGGTACTAACCTTTTTCAGATATGTCATTTGCAAATATTTTCTCCCATTCCATAGGCTGCCTTTTAGTTTTGTTGATTGTTTCCTTTGCTGTGCAGAAGCCTTTATCT
The DNA here is from genome assembly GCF_022837055.1 of Prionailurus viverrinus. NCBI lineage: Eukaryota > Metazoa > Chordata > Mammalia > Carnivora > Felidae > Prionailurus > Prionailurus viverrinus. The sequence goes on along the minus strand of NC_062563.1, from coordinate 87,819,498 downwards.
TGATGGGGTCCCAGTAGTTCGTGTTTGCTTTTGTTTCCCTTACCTCTGGAGACATGTCAAGTAAGAAGTTGCTGTGGCCAAGGTCAAAGAGGTTTCTGCCTGTGTTTTCCTGTAGGGGGTTGATGGTTTCCTATCTCACATTTAGGTCTTTCATCCATTCTGAATTTATTTTTGTAAGGTGTAAGAAAGTGGTCCAGTTTCATTCTTCTACATGTCGCCTTCCGGTTTTCCCAACACCATTTGTTGAAGAGACATTTTTTCCGTTGGATATCCTTTCCCGCTTCGTTGAAGATTAGTTGACCATATAGTTGTGGGTCTATTTCTGGGTTTTCTGTCCTGTTCCATTGATCTATGTGTCTGTTTTTGTGCCAGTACCATACTGTCTTGAGGATTACAGTGACCACAGCTTGAAATCTGGAATCGTGACACCTCCAGTTCTGTGTTTCTTTTTCAGGATCGCTTTGGCTATTCAGGTTCTTTTGTGGTTCCGTACAAATTTTAGGATTGTTTGTTCTAGCTCTGCAAAAAAAAATGCTGGTGGTATTTTGATAGGGGTTGCGTTAAATGTGTAAATTGCTTTGGGTAGCATAGACATTTTAACAATATTCTTCCAATGGATGAGCATGGGATGTTTTTTTATTTCTTTGTGTCCTCTTCAATTTCTTTCACAAGTGTTCTATAGTTTTCAGAGTATAGATCTTTTATCTCTGTAGTTAGGCTTATTCCTAGGTATCTTATTGTTTTGGTACAATTGCAAATGGGATCATTTCCTTGATTTGTTTTTCTGCTTCTTCATTATTGGTGTATACAAATGCAACAGATTTCTGCACATTGATTTTATATCCTGCAACTTTGCTGAATTCATGTATTAATTCTAGCAATTTTTTGGCGGAGTCTTTTGGGTTTTTTAATACAGTATCATGTCATCTGCAAATAGTGAAATTTTGACTTCTTCCTTGCTGATTTGCCTTTTATTTCTTTTTGTTGTCTGATTGCAGAGGCTAAGACTTCCAGTACTATGTTAAATAGTATCTTATTTTCAATACTGTTACCTAGGTGACATGAAAAAGTTTCTTGTCACCAGTATGGTGATGTTAGTTTCACTGCAGCAATGCTTAAGTTATAGGAAATGATTTGGGTTCATTGTGTTTAAAGGGATGCTGATGAAAGGGACATTCCTTTTCCTCCTCATTCAAGACACAGAGATTTTTCTCTCTAGCATCATTGTTTTGAGTTGGGTGTAATCTGTTTGCATTTCTGCTCTCTGCTCCCCAGGGGAAGCAGAGTCAGGCTCTGCACCCGCCTCCTAAAAGTGCACTGGGACATCTCCCTGCCTCCTCCACCAGCCTCACCCCTCCCCCACACCAGCCCCACCCTCACCCCTCTGGCCCACCACCACTCAGCTTTCTCTACCTGGCAGTTTCCTCTTCCTTTCATCTCTGTGTTTCCAGTAACTGATTGTTTGCTTACTGGGCTGAAATGAACTCCAAATGCTTGTTTAAAATGATCTGTCAATAAAACATGTAGCTTGAAGCGCTTCATAAACTCTAAAAATTCATGCACAGGCAGCATCAGCCTTTTGATTCGTTTTTTTGGCCTCTTAACAACCACTCAAATCTGTGGCAACAGCTGAAAGAAGATTCCAGTTACCAAGCACCAGGGCTTCCTCTGGATTTGACTTCAGCCTGAGCTCTCTTGAAACGCAGATCTGCATCCCTTTTTCTGAGACAGGAAGGAACCTGAAGGAACTCTCTCAGTAAATTATTAATAACTCATCCAAGCTCCACTGGGAACAAACCACTCTGAGAGCAGGCACTATTGTTATATGGGTTCAAACCAGCAGAGGTGTCAGCCGCAGGGCGTTCCTACCTCATATTTCTTTGCCTCCATGTCCTGGAATCCCCACAGGCCCTGGAGAAATGGTAAATGTCCAGGATGGAGCTTGAACCAGTTCATATCCCATCCCACATAGCCTTCTTACAATGTAATATAACGTTGACACTCCTCCATCAAGAAATGGAGTCTAGGGGCGCCTGGGTGGCTCAGTTGGTTAAGCGTCCGACTTCGGCTCAGGTCATGATCTCACAGTCCGTGAGTTCAAGCCCCGCGTTGGGCTCTGTGCTGACAGCTCAGAGCCTGGAGCCTGTTTCAGATTCTGTGTCTCCCTCTCTCTCTGCCCCTCCCCTGTTCATGCTCTGTCTCTCTCTGTCTCAAAAATAAATAAATGTTAAAAAAAAATTTTTTTTTTAAAAGAAAGAAATGGAGTCTATATTCCCTCCCCTTGAACTTAAGCAGAACTTTGTACTCCTTGAGCAATAGAATGGAGTGGATTGATCCTACACAACTTTTGAGACAAGGTCATAAAAGTTACCATGGTTTCCATCTTGCTCTCTTTCTCCAGACCTGCACTTTGGAGTCTGAGCTGACATGTAAGAAGTCCAACTACCCTGAAACTGCCCTACTGGAGAGACCAGATAGAGAGACACATGGAGAGAGAGGTTAGAGGAGCCCTCAGATCTTGAATCTTCCCAGCATCGACAAGCAAGCCTGTGAGTGGGTGAGCACGTGATGTTTCTTTCTTTTTTTTAATGTTTATTTATTTTTGAGAGACGGAGAGTGAGCAGGGGAGGGGCAGAGAGAGAGGGAGACACAGAATCCAAAGCAGGCTCCAGGCTCCAGGCTCCAAGCTGTCAGCTCAGAGCCTGACACAGGGCCTGAACTCATGAAGTATGAGATCATGACCTGAGCCAAAGTCGTACACTTAACCAACTGAGCCACCAAGGCACCCCGAGTGATATTTCAAATGATTCTAGCACCGGGCTTCAAGCTGCCCCACCAAGGGGAGTCTCCCCACTGTGCCCTGTCTGAATTCCTGACTCACAAAATCTGTGATCATTATAAATGGTAGTTTATATCACTAAATTTTGGAATAATTTGTTAAGCAGCCAAAGCAATTAGAATTCAGTTTGATCTCAAACTATAAAGTAGAACCTACTGTTACCAAGGTGACTGCAAATATCCAATTGATTCATTATGAGCTGATTTTATTAATCCTCTCAGAGTTATGGGATTCTCAAAAGATGCTGAATTCACCAACAAAGCCTTGGTTACCAGCTTGGGTCAGTTCATGATCTATATGCTCTTCACCTGAAAGGGGATTCAGGCCTCCTAATTATTGTTACATATCACTAAGACTTCAAGCAAAATAAATAGGAGATGGCTATCCTGCCAGAGATGCTGGAAGAAGGCAACCCTTTTACAGAGGGACTTCCTTATAAAAAATTGTTTTGCTAGGTAGTAATTGGATGCATGCATTTTAAATTGTTCCCTTAATCAATCAACTAGGAACCCACCATGTGCCCCAGTATTGGGTGCTGTGAAGAACCTATCATTCCAGACCTCTGTATGAGGCTTAATGTTTTCAGTTATAAGAAATAGAAAACCCTATTACAAATGACTTCAAGCAAGAGGAAAATTTAACTTACACGACAAGAAGTCCAGAGTAGGGCAGCTCCAGAGTAGATTCATTCAGTGGCACAATGATGTCATCAAAGACCAACGTTACTTCCACCTTTCTGCTCTACTATCCTCGGTGGGTCCTGCTCAGACTAACTTGCCTCATGGTCCCAATATAGCTGCCACAGTTCCAGGCATCAACAGGCATACAAGACAACGACCAGAAGGAGAAAAGGGACTATTTCTTTGGTATCTATTTCTTGACTTAAACTACTTATGGTTTACCCTGTGGAGCTGGACATGGGACCCCTCTGAAGACATGGAAGGTGGACAGCAGGAAGTAGAACATAGGCCTCATCCAACAGTGTCTGCTCCAAACTCAATCTGGTTAGGGAATATAGGACTAACAAATGAGACACCTAGACTCTAGTTACACTCTCTCACGGTACTTGAAGTTTCTCTCTGGCTGCTTCCTCCTTCCTGAGGATACCATAAGAGTGTCCATTCATAGTTCTTGCTACAATGTCCTCAGCTCCTTAGAGAAAATCCATGACTCAAAGAGCTCAAAATCTAAGTATCTTTCCTAACAATCACCTGCTGGAGTACATGAGCACCTTTTTGTTCAGGACAAAATGCCTGGGGAAATAAAGTAGGATTCCTATCTTGATTGACACTTCTTGTGGGAAGAGCTGGTTTGCAGACCATTGCCTGTGGAGAAATGGGAAAGGCCAGGAAGGGGAAGTTGGGAAGGCATCTGCCATTTCTCAAGCTGTGGAGAGAGGCTGCCACTCGTCTCTTGGAGGAGGGAACTGGAAAGCCAAATCCAGGCCACCACACTCTTGCATATGATGCACAAACGAAGAATGGTTTTTACATTTTTTTATCGCTGGAAAAAACCAAAAGAAGACTATTTCATGACAAGTGAAAATTGTGTAAAATTCCAATTTCAGTGGCCATAAATGAAGTTTTTTGGAACACAGCTGTGCCTGTGTATTTACATATTGCATACGGCTATTTTCCCACTACAACAGCAAAATTAAGTAGCTATGACTCAGACCAAATGGCCCCTGGAACATTAACATATTTACTGTACGGCCCTTTGCATTATAAGTGTGCTGTCCCCTAGGGCACCTGGGTGGCTCAATCAGTTAAGCATCCAACTTCAGCTCAGGTGGTGATCTTGCAGTTCATGGGTTCAAGCTCTGCATGGAGGTCTCTGTGGTCAGTGTGGAGCCTGCTTTGGATCCTCGGTCTCCTTCTCTATCTGCCCCTCCCCTGCCTGCTCGCTCTCTCTCTCTCTCCCTCAAAAATAAATAAACATTTTTTAAAAAGTGTGCTGACCCCTGACTTGGAGTAAAAGTCCTGATGAGGCCCCCAGATATGGGGGGATGGGGGCAGGGGAGAGGGGTATGCCTAGAGCCTCCAGAGCTACCAGCCCTCTGCCCCTTTGCAGGCAAGGCTCTTTCTTCCCATTTGAGCAAGAAAGGAACATTCCATCTAATCCATTTAGAACAAGGTTCTCAGACTGGCTGCACATTAGAATCACCGAGGAGCTCTTTTTTTAATGTTTATTTATTTATTTTGTTTTTTTTTTTTTTTAAATTTTAAATATTCGTTTATTTTTGAGAGAGAGAGAGAGTGAGAGCAGGAGAGGGGTGGAGAGAGGGAGACACAGAATCTGAAGCAGGCTCCAGGCTCTGAGTTGTCAGCACAGAGCCCAACATGGGGCTTGGACTCACGAGCTGTGAGATCATGACCTGAGACAAAGTCAGATGTTTAACCGACTGAGCCACCCAGGGACCCCTATTTATTTTGAAGGAGAGAGAGAGCACGGAGGAGGGGCAGAGAGAGAGGAGAGACAGAATCCCAAGCATGCTGTATGCTGTCAGTGCAGAGCCTGATGCAGGGCTCGGTCTCATGAACTGCGAGGTCATGACCTGAACTGAAATCAAGTCGGATGCTTAACCGAGTGAGCCACCCAGGTGCCCCTCACCTAGAAGCCTTTTAAAAATACCAATCATGGTCCCCCCCCCACCTCCAAAACCAATTAAAGCAAAATCTCTGGGGATGGGCCCAGGCATCCATGTCTTTCAAAAAACTCCCACATGATTGCAGAGTGCAGTCAAGTTCGAGAACCACTGCTAAAGGCTTGTTTGCCAAAATCAGGTCTAGTCTCTGGAGCTTTGTCCAAGCGCACCCATCACCCACCCTTAGGCAGATGTTTTGGAAACAGCACAGGCCGCCATGCTAGGGTGGAGCAAGGCAATAAGACAAGGCAAAGCAAGCCGTGGTTAACCCCGTTTTTACAGGTGCACTGTCAAATGACCTCACCTGTGCACAGGTGAGTTCCACAGGTTTCCTGAGAGGAGGAGCCCTTGCCACCAGAGATCCCCACATATGACAGAAGACATACAGTGTGTTACCCTAACTGCCACTCACTGGTTTACTTTCCTTCACCTAAGAGGGGGCAAACAAGAGCCTGGTATCTGCCTCACCCAGGGACAGTGTGGATGCAGGTCTTTCTCCATGACACCAGAGACCTCCCTTCTCCTTGGCATGTAGCTGAAGATGAACCACATGCCTTCTTTCCTTCATTCCCTCACTCAACAGCTATTTACAAGCACCAACACTTACTACACACTGAGGATTTTTCAAATACAGTGACGAATAAGCACCCCAAAAGAGCTCATAGACCAGGGGAAGAGAATCAGCCAAATTAACCCAAAGTAGGAAACGCTGGAAAAGAATCAGTTTGGGGAGGAGTCCTTAGTTCTGTTCTGGAAAGTTAACGTTTGAGATGGCTTATGGATGTCCTGGTGAAGATGTCTCGTTTGTTTGTATGTTTGAATCTGGAGTTCAACGAAAAAGTCAAAGCTGAAGATATTAATTAGGGAGTCATCAGCATATTGGTGGCACTTGGTAATATGCAGATGAGACCAAGGGGACAGGGAAGGGGTTGCCAGAAGGTTTAAAAGCAAACCAGAAGAGGACATATCAGGGGAGCTAAAAGGGGTGGTTATTTCCAGCAGGAGGAGGGAGGTAACCCTGTTGGATGCTGATAAACAGTCCAGTAAGAGGACAAACAGAAGAGTGACCACTGTGTTGGCAGCATGGACATTATTGCCAACCCAGACACAGCTGCTTCAGTGAAACAGTAGAGGCAGAATCCAGACAGAGGTGGGCTGAAGAGCAAATGTGAGGTGACCGAGCGAAGGCAGGGAGTGTAGACAACTCCCTAGAAGGTTTTCACCAAGAGGGAGCAAAGAACTGGATGGCAGGAGGATGCATGGTCAAAATGAATATATTTTGTTTTGTTTTAAGGTGAGCTATATTAGAGGACATTTATACTTTGGGAAACGGATCCAGGAGAATGAAGACTGATGTGTTGAAAGAAGGTGAGTCAAGCACAGGAGTGAAGTTGCTGAGAAAGGGAGGAATCCAGGCAAAAATGGGCAGACTCCCCTCTGTGGTGAGGGGAGTGTGGTGAGAGGGAAGACGGATAATGTGAGTACGGGTACAAAGAGGTTGGTAGATCGGATGGCAGAAAGATGTAGGAGTTTCTGTCCAAGTCCTTCAATTCTCTTTGAATTAAGAGGTAAGGTTCATCAGCAGAAGTAGGCAGGGGAAGACACAGAAGAGTTTTAAGAAAAGAGAAGAGACTATTCACCACCTTGGTGAATTTAAAAGCCACCATACTAGGACAACGTAATGGGGTAGCTAGACTGCGGTGAATGCTCATTTAAGGTAAGGGGTCATGACATTGAAATGGGGGGGGGGGGAATAACCCCATTGTGTGATTCACCTACACATTGCACTCCATTCAGCTGCAACGAGGTGAATATTTGGGTTCAACTACAGCGGTGATTGTGCAAGGAAAATGTAAGAGAAGAGAAGGAGTGGTTATTATCAACTGCTGATTCTAGAGTAGACAAGAAAGGAAGTGAGGCCAAAGGGAGAGAGGAATAATGACAGAACCATAGGGGCAATGGACGGATGGTCCTGAGGGGATCAGGGAATTCTTCAGTGTGGGTGCCAGAGAGCCAGAGGAAGACTAGATCATTCTCAGGGAAGAGAATCCTTGAAACCAAATTTTAGACTAAGAGCAGTTGCTGGTGACGGTGTGATCTAGGTAACCAAGACAGTGGAAGGCCAAGCTGGGTTGCAGAAAGATTTTTGGAGGTGAGGTCAAGGAATGAAGAAGCCAGGGTGTTGGATGGATCATGAAAATAGATGCATTACCTTATTTTACCCCCACAACAACTCTCGAATTGTCCCAGTTGACAGATGAGGAAACAGCCCCAGAGATATGCAGCAATTTGCCCAATGTAACATGACTAATAACTTCCAGAGAACCTGGGCTCCCTTGACCTCTAGTTCAGGGCCCGCTCAGCTTCCTGTGTCACAGATCCAAAGCTCAGCAGAGCCAACTCCCTAATTTTCACTTTGGATGAAAATCCAACTTTAAAGCTTTGGCAGGTATCGCTTTTCCTGACTCCTGGGCATTTGGCATTGGTTAGTGTATGTTTCCAGAGATACTTTTCTGCATGGAGGCTAAAAATGGGGAATATATTTCTGTTTGACTAAGAAACATGTAATCCCAAGGCCTCTACGCATTTTTTAAGCTTCCAAATAACAGCGATCTATGCAAGTGGGAGAGACAGGAAAGCACTGAGTTGTTTGAAAACATGATCCCAAGAGGAGGGAAAAAGGATTTTCCAAGGCTCTCCCACACTGAGTGGAGCTCTGTATTTCAGAGGACCTGGGGGCCCTTATGTCTCACAAGTCAGAAGCTTTGCCCTGGAGTCCTGTGTGTGCACAGATAGGCACAGTGGAATCAGCCCTGGTGGCCTTGAAAGCCACATTCACCATCAGCAGGGGTCTTTGCTGTGGCAAAGCCTTCAACACATGACTCTGGAGGAAAAGATGTTCCATAGCCCTCATCACTATCAGAAATGACCTTGTTATTTGCTTACATGTAGGTACTTCTATGTATGTTCCATGGAGTCAAGGACATTGGTTACTGCTGGATCCCCAACTCTTACAACAGTGTCTGGCACACAGCAGGAGGTCAGTAAATATTCTTTGAGTGGATATAGTACAGTTTCCAAGTCAGACCTATTATGTTAGCTACCAGCAAGACAAAGGGTACTGTCCTTTCGTTGGTCATGGGGTAAGGAAAGCCAGGTAGCCAGCTTTAGTCAGCTACCCAGTGGCCAAAGGTTATTGCCATGTGGTCATAGAGGAGGTCAAGGGCATCTGCCCTATTCATATCTCTCCCCAGGGTTTTTGACATTTATTTGTTTGTTGTTAGTAATGAGTACTATAAAGAACTTCTTTGACAAATGGCCCATTTCATTAAAGTCACCAAATATCTTTTCTATCCAAATCTTATATAAGCAATAATTATTAGTAACGGCTATTATTTACCACACATATATTATCTCATATATGTGTGGTAAATATATATATATGTGCCACACATATATTATCTCATCAAGTTCTTAAAACAACTTTTAGATCTGTACTATTATCCCTGTTTTACTGGTGAAGAAACTGAGGCTTGGAGAAGATAAGAAACTTGGCCTAGGGCATATAGCTCTTAAGCAATAGACACAAGATGTGAGTCAAGTGAGCCCAAAGCCCATGCTCTTAACCACCATGCTGTACTGTCTCTCACAAGGTAACAAAATCAGTGAATTGCCTTTTTTTCCTCCTTATATCAACATTCCACAAGGAGAGACATCTAGCTCAAATCCTGTCATACCTGGATTACTCAGTTATTTTCTGGTAGGCAGCAAAACTGCCTTTCTGGGTTGACTGGGCCACAAAGGTCATCTCTTCCTGGTGTGCTAGTACATCAGACCAGAACTAAAGTAGTGAGCAGCCATGGGAACACTTAACTGCCCAAGAATAACGCAGATGGAAGCAGCAGGGTGAAAGGAAAGTGAGTCTTCTATCCATTTGTGGTCTTCCCTCTATGGGTCGGCCTCCCCTTCTCGCACTTGTCTTGGAAGGAGATGGGCATAGGTGAATTAATTCACAGGAACGTTCAGTGCTCTAGGAAGGTACTTTTCCAAGGCCTCTAAAGCAATCATCTAAATCATCTTAATGACACCCTCATTAGGTCATGTGTCCATTCCACCACCTAAGAAAGACCAAGGCCCACCCAAATTCTTCTTGATGATATTTTCAGTAACAAAGTTACCTGTTACCAATGGCTCCCGGCATTCTCTAAGGAAGTGATTCTCCTGTCAGGGTAAAGAAGAAAAATCTGTTCTCTCCTGTTAAATTGCTGGTTTCCTATGATAGCTTGGTAGCTGTTGCCACATCCGGCATCCCTCTCTTCCCTTGAGCCCTCAGACCTTACCAGGTAAACCAGCACATTAACTCCTACCAGTGCCATCCCTGTCCCACTGGAGGGCAATGAACTCTGGAACTCCCATCTGAAGGGGGTCAGAGTTCAGACTGATTTAGAAAGGATGAGGGTCTTTCAGTGTCCATTTTTTAGAAAAGGCTTTTGCAAATTCCACCCTCTCAGAAGACCCATCCCACACCGCTTTTTTAGTGGCCACCTCAGAGGAAGCCATGGAGTGGCCCTCCGCTTTCTGTCAGGGTTGACAGTCCAAAATCAATCTCTCATCTGCTCCACTGGCAGCGCACACAATTTTGGGTGCCAACAAAGTGGTAGTTTAGCTGAAGGGGTTCGAGCGGAAAGGAAAAGATACATAACTGCAGCTGTGCTGAGTCATGACATCAGGGTCTGGAAAGTGAAAAAGGTATGGAATGGAGAAAGGGGAAGGGTGTTTATTTGGAAACCATCTCACACAGTCCAAATTAAACAGGCTGCTTTTTCAAGTCCACTTTCCATCTCTGGCCCTTCTCTCTGCTAGTTCTTACCTCTCCTAAGATCCCTCTCTCTTAATTCAACATCTCACTTCCATGAGTCCAGGGGGTTCTTCGGATCCTCCAAGGCCTGAGATGTCCACATAAACTACTATCACTTGTCTCCTAAAATGCCAAGAACAGATCAAGGCTCACATTTGCTCTTTGAAGTCTTTCCTAAAATTGCCGTCATCTCTAATTTCTCCCCTTTCTCCCCAGTCCTGAAACTTACTGACTCAATTATCAATTTGAGCACTCGAGCCTCTATTCAGCCTAACAGAGACTATTGCTCTTTTCATCTTCACCATTCTCAGATTGTCTCACGTATGTATCTTATCTTCCTGGGAAAACTGTAAGCTCTCTGGGGTCTAGGACTGCGTCATGTAGTCCTTTTGTATGTGACACTGTATATCCTTGTGGTTCTGAATACATAGGAAGAACTTAAATTTATGAAGCTGCATTCAGCTAAACAGAATTAAAGAGGGGCACATTAGCAAAACAAGAAGCCACTGGACATTCATCAGGAAAATGGATAGTGGCCTCCAATTTCAGGTGAATAAATACTAGAATGAGCTCAAAGTGTGTGCCACAATGACACATGGGCCAGTACCTGTTATAACAGGTACAGTAGGTAAGCTGATAAAGAGTTCCAAGGCTGGATTCAGTGGCTGTACACGGAATGAGGAAAAGGAGGAAGATCCATGCTTCATTTGGACCAAGGCTCAACACCAAACCGTAGGCCGAGCCATACTGCCAAAATGGCAGAGCTTTCCTGGAGTAGGTGCTAGGTTCACAGGACTTGCTGCTCACAAACTGATTTTTGCACTATTTTAGATCTCCATGATCATCCAGTTTTCAAGGAACATTTCACCTCAACCATTGCCTATGTTGAAGAAAAAGTAATTCATCAATTTGTCTAATTGGGAATTTAACTGACAGCTCTAAGATTTGGGGTCTCCTCCCAGGAATTGGAACTATGACTCTTGGTTCACTCACTAGCATATATGAGCTCTGAAAGGACCTTCTTTCTACTGGCCTCCCTTACAGATATTAGCAAGAAGGAATTTTCTAGCTACTTTATGATGGGGAGAAATCAGCAACCTGAGAAAAGGCAGAGCTCTCTAGAGTATCCAGTGAGGTTAATGGAAGACTTGGGAGTATCTTTCAGAGCTAGGGAGGGACTTTAGCAAGCACCAGCTCCACCACTGGTTTATAGGCCAGGAGTCTGAGGCCCTGGCACTTCTGTGACCTCCCCAAGGTCACAGCTTGACAACAATGTTCTTGGCTTCAGTCTTTTAACCTCCGGTCCCAGGTTTTCCCAGCACATCAGGAGGAAAAGAATGCAAAGAATAAAAAAGTGAGGTAAAACTCTGTGGCAAAATTTGATTGGCGAGATATGATTTCACTTAGATGTGGAATCTAAAAAGACAAAACAAACAAACAAAAAACAACAACAAAAATGGACATGTAAACAAAGAACAAACAGATGGTTGCCAGAGGGGAAGGGTGGGCAGAGGAGGGAATGAGTGAAATAGATAAAGGGGATTAAGAGGTACAAACTTCCAGTTATGAAATAAATAAGTCATAGAGATGAAAAGAGCAGCATAGGGAATATAGTTAATAATATTGTAATAATGTTGTTTGGTGACAGATGGTGACTATACATAGCATGGTGGCATTGAGTAATATATAGAATTGTCGAATCAATATGTTGTACATCTGAAACTAATATAGCATTGTACATCAATTATACTTCTATAATTAAAGAAGATAAAAACCGATGGGCGAGAAGAGCAATGTCCTTTGAGAGCTCACTAAGAACTGCAAAAGGAACAGAGCACCTAGAATTGGCTGAGAAGCTCATAGTTGCCAGAAAAAGAAGGAGCACTGGACCCAGTATGTTCGTTTTCTAGGGCTGTGCTATCAGCAATACCACAGGCTAGGTGTCTTAGACGAGAGAAATGTTATTTCCTCGCAGTTCTCAAGGCCAGAAGTCTGAGCCTGAGGTGTCAGCAAAGTTGGTTTCTTCTGAGGCCTCTCTCCTCAGCTTGTGGATGGCCACCTGCTCCCTGGGCCTTCACAAAGTCTTCCCCCTTGTGTGCAGCTGTGTCCTAATCTCCTCTTCTTATAAGGATACCAGTCACATCGGATTAGGACTCACTAAATCTCCTCATTTAAACCAAACTACTTCTGGGGTGCCTGGGTGGCTCAGTCGGTTAAGCACCCAACTTCAGCTCAGGTCATGATCTCGCGGTTCATGGGTTCAAGCCCCGTGTTGGGCTCTGTGCTTACAGCTTGAAGCCTGGAGCCTGCTTTGGATTCTGTCTCCCGCTCTCTCTCTCTCTCTGCCCGTCTCCTGCTTGTGCTCTATCTCTCTCTCTCTCTCAAAAACAAATTAAAAAAAAAAAAAAACATTTAAAAAACTAAATAAACTGAACTACTTCTTTAAAGGTCCTGTCTCCAAATATAGTCACATTCTGAGGTACTAGGGGTTAGGACTTCAACAAAAGAATGGGGGGTGGGGAGGACACAATTCAGCCCATAACACCCAGTATGTTTTTTTCTGAATATACTAGTGGGGAGTTGTCTAAATTCTACAAAGGGAATTTGGGTTAGTCTGGTGGACATTGGCCTAGAAGCCATAGTGGGGCTGGAGTCCCTTGAGTCCAGCAACCAGAGCAGGACTCCCCGAAGAGTCACAGGTCACCCTGCTCTGAACCATGCCACACAATCTTGTCAGATTCTCTTCACCAATCTCCACAATCTCCACGATCTCCACGTGCAAGTACAGAAGAAACAGAAGACTTTCTGAGGTTCTCCCTCTAGTCCATCTACGTGGAACACAACTTCTGGGTTAAAGAGTAAGAGGCAGATACTAACAAGATGAAGGTTCTGCTGCAGCCCTGGCCTGGGCCCAAATGAGCAGTGTGCCCTCAGGCCTTGAAGCTGTCAGGCCGCTGCCAACCCAGCCAGCCTCTACCGAGCAGGCGAGGGGTAGGGGGGCCTCACTCCTCCTCCGGCTTCACACTTTCTTCATATTCTTCCCACATCTGCAGCAGCTTCCTGCAGACAACTCTGTCAGTGCCTGCCTGGGTTTGGAAAACCACAAAAGCAAAAAGCAAAACAGTATTCTAATTAGTAAGAAATACTGTTTTAAGTCTTGAAAACAGTCAATCTTGGGATGCCTGGGTGGCCCAGTCGGTTGAGCATCTGACCTCTGCTCAGGTCATGATCTCTTGGTTTGTGAGTTCGAGCCCCGTGTCCAGCTCTGTGCTGACCACTCGGAGCCTGGAGCCTGCTTCGGATTCTGTGTTTCCTTCTCTGTCCCTCCCCCTCTTGTGCATGCATTTTCTCTCTCTCTCTCTCTCTCTCTCTCTCGCTCGCTCGCTCAAAAATAAATAAATAAACATTAAAAAATGTTTAAAAAAATAAAACAGTGAATCTTAAATTCTATAAGAAACCAGTCATAAAGATAGCACAGAAATTGTATCACACAGGGAAAAGTGCATGTTGATTTAAAAAAAAAAAAAACATGCAGGCAGTAGGAACTATGTTATGAATTATGCCCCATATTTGGGGCACTGGGACAACAAAGTTCAAAGAAACACCAAAAATGCTTCTCTAACCTTGCCTGGACTCACCTGACCATTCACAAGTGAGCCTGTCCACCTACAAATGTGCAGGTCACTATTAGATGAAACTTTGGTTACTTGTTTACCTAAAATCACACAGCCCTCTGGCCCACACTTGTCAGAAGGAATACATAATATTGGACACAAAGCAAAATGCCAAAAGCCACCCAAAACTTTTGTATTCACACTCCCTTACAGTTACAGTGCTTTCCTTAACAAAGTCAGTGGGGCAGGCCAGTCACATGAGATATCCCCAAATTAGTTAAGGTGACTTCCCACTCACAGCTTCATGGCCCCTTTGCTTCCCATTGATAATTCAGCATTAGCCAGTCCCAGGGGGGTTTTATGGGCCTGGCACAAAGCACTGCCTTCATGGAAAACATGACATGTCCAAGGAATAGCAAACAGTTCCTCGTGCCTAGCAGCACCTCAGATGTGTTTTGCTTTGTAGAAAGTGAATTTTTCCTCTCAATGTCCAACTACACATGAATTCTAAGGAAGACTGGTTAACCAGGTGTGTGCTATATAGGAATTTAAAAATTAGAAAATCCAAAGTCCAGGGCGCCCTGGGTGGCTCTGCCGGTCAAGCGTCTGACTCTTGATTTCGGCTCAGGTCATGATCTCACTGTCAGGATCAAGCTCCGTGTCAGGCTCCATGCTAGGTATGGAACCTGCTTAAGATTCTCTCTCTCCCCCTCTCTCTGCCCCTCCCTCATTTGCTTTCTCAAAAAATAGTAATAATAAAATATGTATGTGTGTATATACATATGTATATATGCATATGTATGTATATGTATATGTGTATATATGTGTGTATATATATGTATATATAAAAGATATACTGTATATATATATATATGTATATATAAAAGATATATCATACTATATATATATATAAGAAAATCCAAACTCCATGTGTGGAAAACAAATCATACCGATGGAAAATGTTGTCTTCTCATTTGTTAGTACTTAGCAGATGCACAAGAAAAAGTGAATGAATGAAGGATCCTGACCATTTGGTCCCACACTTGTTCCCATCCTCAGTGAGAAAGAGAAATGTCCATGGGGCCTTCATTCCTTTGCAGCTGGGTTCCCAGAGGCCACTCCATAAGCTGCCCGGCAGAGTGTAGGAAGTGAACACCCTATTTCTTAAATGTGTATTTTTTCTGCTGGAACATCAATGATGATAATTAATATCCACATTGGTTTAATAAAAAGTGTTCATTTCCCCCCCATATAATCAAAATAAAAGTTGACACCAAAATAAAGAGCATCAAAAAGAGCTCCAGTATGTAAATGTAATTAGACATCCCCATGACATTCATGGCTTTCATAGCAACAGAATGTTAATTATTCTGCAAAAAGAGAACAAGGCAGGTAAGCATTCATTTGTGGTGATAATACAGTTTGGTTTTTTTATTCACTAGGGAAAGGCTGCCACTAGCCAAACTCTGACGTTATCCTAATCAGGGAAAAGGTCCAGCCCTGACATACTACAGCCTTAAGGAGAGCACAGGGCAGGATGAATCAACCCACCTATTAGGATAACAAATCGAAAAAGAGATCGGACGTAGGATAGGTTTAAAGGTAGCCTCCAGAGCCTGGATGAGATGGGAAATCCCAGCTCTGTACAGGAACTGGCTGTGGGCAGATGAGGAGAACATTCTACCAGGACCCCACCTCCTACTGTGCCTGGTGCCAGCCCAAACCCCCAGGGCATGCAGATGAGGTAGACAGCACAGCCCTGCCCTACCCTTGTGGAAGTGACAGTCCTTCTGGGAAGAGGAGACCGATGCCCATGGAATTATCAGGAAACAATCCAGTCCAGGTGCAAGGTGCTGGGTAGAGGCTCCAACCACGCAGAAAAGGGAGGGACGAATGGCCTGTGTTAGCCAGAGTAGGTTCTCAAAGGAGAAGGACTTAAACTGGGTGCCTAGGGAGACGAATGAGGGAAAGCATCTGGAATGGAGGGGGAAAAAAAAGGGTAGAAAGAGATTTCTTAATAAAATGGAGTCACATCTAAAGAGTTGTTGGGAGTTTTCTACATAATGGGTTATTAATTATGGAAAACTCATGAGAGCCTGGTTCTCTCTTTCTCTCTCTCTCTGTTTCTCTCTGTGTGTCTCTCTCCCTGTCTCTGTGTCTCTCTATCTGTTAATGTGCATTTTCTCCAGTTATGAAACCAGAAGACAGCATTCTGTAACCTGTACTTTCAAGAAAGTAGAGGCAGACCTCTGAGGTGGCTCAGAGTCATTTAAAAATTATCATTAACTACTAAGGGTGACTCTCCACAATGCCCTGTAAGCGGGTAGATCAGGTAGGAGTGGGTCATGATTCATTCTTCCTCACACCAGAAACCAGGCACCCTGGTGGGGTAGGACGTGGCCCCTGACTTCTCTAGAGCCACTGACAGAGACTTTCTGGAGGGTTGGATGAGCTTGCTCAGCCCGCCTCTCCTGAAGGCTGCTGGGACTTACTGGAAAGGGCGCAGCTCAGGAAGGGAACACCACATCAAATCTGGGGAATTCAAGAATGAGGCATCAAAGCCTGAATCCACTGCACCCTTCACCCACAGAACTTCTTTCCCTAAGCATCTCATAGGTTCAAAACATAGGTCCCAGAAGTTTGGCCACAAGGATGGGCCTTATACATCATCTGCTTGCTTCACAAGCAAGAACATTAATCCTGAAGAGTTGAGAGATCTACCAGAAGTCACAGAGCTCATGCCTATCAGACTGGAGCCCAGGCTTCCTGGCTCTGAGTCAGGACTCCCTTGACAGTACTTGGTAATATTAACGACCAGAAACCAGCAAACTATTTCTATAAAGGACTAGAAAATACTTTAGGCTTTGCAGCTATCACAGCTACACAACTCTGCCTTTATAACTTGAAAGAACTCATATAAAATGTGTGAACACATGGATGTGGCTGTGTTCCAATAAAACTTTATTTATAATAACAGGAGGCTGACTGGATTTGGCCCACTATCTGCAATTTGCTGACATCTGAACAAGAGTATTGATCATTTATTGATTCCTTACAATATTCCAGAGCCTGTGCCAAACATTTTGCAGGCATTCTCTCAATTCTCAACAGTCCTGTGAGATTGTTATTCCTACAGTTCCACAGATGTGAAAAGCAAGGCTCAGAATGATAGATAACTGGCCCAAAGTCTGGAAACTGTAACTAACAGAGCCAAAAGTCTCCCTAGGCCAAAAGTCTCCCTAGGTCTTAAACTCCAGGGTCTTAATTAATCATCAATAGACCATAGTACCTCCCAGATGCATTAAAACCTTTGGCTTCAGATATTTAATGAAACTCCTTTGAAGATTGCTCCTATCTAGACATACTGAGAGAGTAAGCAACACATTCCAGTTTGCCTGGGGCTAAGGGGCTTCCCAGGATGCAGGATTTTCCATGTAAAACTGGGATACTCTCAGGCAAACCAGTATGGTTGGCCACCCAACAGTCAGGCATTTTGAGGGTACATTTGTGGCCTGCTCAACAGAACAAAGTAGACATTTGTGGCTACCTGAGGCAGGATTTGAACTGAGGCCCATTGCCCTGGGTAGAGCAGAATGCCATAGAATAAAGTCACATGACAGACCAAGGGAAGAGGGTTTCTGGGAAGAGAAGGATGACAAGGATGAGTAATTTCTCTCAAGAAGCCATGAGGAAGTCATATTTATGCTTCCTGGTTGGACTGAACCATTCTTTCTATTTCTCCTTAGACTTACTTACTCAGTCCTCCAGGACCCTTGAAGGACTCCTGCTAGAGGTCTACACACTCCTATTTGCACAATAATCAAATAGGGAAGGAGAAATCACTGGAGCACTGGTCCTAGTAGAGGGCCAGTTGGCGCTTTGTATGTATCTGAAACACACTTGGGTCCCCTACCTACTTTCCAAGATGTCACAATCCAATCTGCTTCCTTTGAGAATCCTTTCCCCCTTTTGCTCTCCCAGTTTCCTCTCTGCTGTGTTCCTGTATCACTCTGTACATCCCTCCCATAAACTGTGTTGCTGTCATGAGTGTATAATTATCAGTTTGGCTTGTCTATCTCCCTGATTAGACCTTGAGCACAGTGCTGGCCACTCCCATTCAGCACCATGCACCGGGTGCCTAGAAAAGAATATGTCAGAAAGAAGTTCTCAATAAGTATCCATTGAAAAAGAAATGTATTAGTCCAAGGGAAGAACATTCCCATTAGACTTTTAGGATACCATAAATGCTCCACATTTGTTTTGTTTTTGATAAATGGATACATGTATGGTCACCAACTAGGATGCTGAGCACACAGTGCGTATCCTTTCAAGCTTCTCTCCAGAGGTTGGTCCAGTAAATTTTAGTCTTTCCAATCTCTTAAGACACCATTTCTCAGGACAAAGGATAAGAAAAAGAAATTAAAAGTATCCGGATTGAAAGGAAGAAGTAAAACCATCTCTAGTCACAGATGATCTGATCTTGTATGTAAAAAATCCTAAGAAATCCACTAAAAATACTATTAGACCTGATAAACTAGATCAGCAAGATTGCAGGATACAAGATCCAAATACAAAAAATCAATTATATTTCTATACATTTGCAATGAATAATCTGAAAATGAAATTAAGAAAACAAGAAAGAAAGAAAAGAAAACAAATCCATTCACAATAGTATCAAAAAGTAAAATATTTAGGAATAAATTTAACAAAAGAAGTGCACAATTTTATACTCTAAAGACTACAAAATGGTCTTGAAAGAAATTAAAGAATTTAAATAAATGGAAAACCATCCCATGTTCATGGATCAGTAGACTTAAAATTGGTAAGATGGCAAAACTCCCCAAACTTACCTACAGATTCAACCAAAATACCTATCAGAATTCAGCTAACTTCCATATAGAAATTGATCAGATAATTGTAAAATTCATATGCAATTTCAAGGGACCAGAATAATCAAACAGTCCTGTAAAAGAACAAAGTAGGATTCACACTTCCCAACTTCAAAATTTACTACAAACAACAGTAATTAAGACAGTGTGATACTTGCATAAGGATATACATATAAACCAATGGAATAAAAATAAGAGTCCAGAGGGGCGCCTGGATGGCTCAGGTGGTTAAGTGTCCGACTTCGGCTCAGGTCATGATCTCACAGCTCGTGGGTCCAAGCCCTCCGTCAGACTCTGTGCTGACAGCTCAGAGCCCGGAGCCTGCTTCAGATTCTGTGTCTCCCTCTCTCTCTGCCCCTCCCCTGTTCATGCTCTATCTCTCTCTCAAAAATAAAATAAAAACATTTAAAAAATTAAAAATATTAATAAGAGTCCAGAAATAAACCCATACATATATGGTCAATTGTTTTTCAACAAAGGGTGCCCAAACCATTAGATGGAGAACACTCTTTTCAACAAACGATGCTGGATAACCACATGCAAAAGAATAAAGTGGGAACCTTACCCCATACCATATTCAAAAATTAACTCAACGAGTCATTAAGGAAATGCAAATCAAAATTACAATGAGATACCACTTAATAACCACAAGGATGGCTACTACAATATTAAAAAAAAGTAACAAGTTTTTATGAGGATGTGGAGAAGTTGGAACTCTTCTGCATTGCTGGTAAGGATGTAAAATGATACAGCTGCTGTGGAAAATTGTTCCTCAAAGAGATAAACATAGAATTACCATATGACCCAGCAATTCCACTCCTGGATAGTTACTCGAGAACTGAAAACATATGCCCACATAGAAACTGTTGTTTATAGCAGCATTATTTATAATCACCAAAAGGTAGAAACAACCTAAATGTCCATAAACTGATGAATGTATAAACAAAAGCACCATATCCATACAATGGGATATTATTTAACCATAAAAAGGAATGAAATATTGATACGTGCCACAACGTGAATGAACCTTGAAAACATTATGCTAAGTGAAAGAAGCCAATTACTAAGGACCACATATTATATGATTCCATTTATATGAAAGTCCAGAATAGGGAAATCTATAGAGGCAGAAAGTACATGGTTGTTTAGGCCTAGGGTGGGGTGGGAAGTTGGAGGTGGGAGGGTTGCTAAAAGGCACAGTGCTTCTTTTTCAAGTGATAAATGTTCTAAAATTAATTTTGGTGATGGTTGCACAATTCTGTGTGTATACTAAAGAGCAGGGAATTGTACACTTTAAATGGGTAAATTGTATGGTATGTGAATTATATCTCAATAAAGCTGTTCTTAAAAAAATGAAACTCTATTCCTCCCCCACACTTCCATACACCCACACAAAGCCATGCTGTCTCCAGATCTGTTCCTGGAACTTTTTAAAATTGGGTCAGCTCATTCCCTGACTTTAGGAAACTGATCCTTACTTGAGACTTCTGGGCCCTTTTGACAGTTTGAGATAATTGGCCATTTACGCACAAGGGCAAAGTAGTACCTGGATAATTACTAAAGCCACAGTCCTGAATCACAGGAGTTTGGAGTTTGGAAAAACACATCAACCAACTCAACAGCCAGGTTTCCATGAAAGGAGGCCTCAGCTTCTGATAACTCTCAAGTACATTCCTAACACACTCCACCCTTCTCTAGCTCCTCCTTTACCATTTTGGCAAATTTCCCTCTCCCTTCCCCCTTTCCCCACCCCAACAAACTCTTGACTGAGGAAAAGCAAGAACATTCCTGCCATCCCCTTTCCAACCGAACTCAACCGCCTCCAGCCCCCAGCTCACAGGCTCACACGTAAAGGCCAACTGAACTCTCTGATCTGAGTTAAAAGCTTTGTGTTGTGTGTGCTAACAAGCTGTGTGTGTTGGGGGGGGGGGGGGGGTGCCTTTTTCCTCTAGCTTGGATTACCTAGTTTCCAAGTGGGCCAACTCTGGGAGAAACCCTCCCAATCAATGCCTTCAGTTGAGGTCTAAATGTCCATGCCTCTTACTCCAGAGGAATAAGAAACAGACCAGAGGAAAAACATGTTGCAACACAATTATTGCATTATTTCTTTATAACCAAGGTCTCCAGGTGGGGGGTGGGTGGGGGATGAAAGGTTTTCATACTTAATGAATAAATGCCTTGTAGTTCTCTTGGCTTTTCTTTAAAGAACTCCAAACACATCGCAAATGTTCTCTCAGTCTTCTGTATACCACCCCCTCATCAAGGAGAGAGCTGGAGAAATAAAGCCCATTTCACAGATCCAGAAATGAAGGCAGCAAATAACCTAACTTTACTGATCGCCAAACAAGTTCTCAGGCTACAACTCTCATCCTCAAATTAATTTCCCACATTCCTTCGAATGTTCCTCCTAGAGTCCCACTAGGCCAAACTCCCTTCTTCCATGATGTCACCACCAAAACCCAGTCCATGCTGATCCTTGCTTTTCTAGAGCACACAGTCACTAGTTATACTGTATCATATTCACTAGTCTTTTTCATGTGGATGGGGTATCCTAGCAGAGTGGTGCCCTGCAGGAGATTAAATTTGTGGGGTTTTTTGTTTGTTTCTTCATTTTCTTTTTTGTAAAAGGAGAATTCCCCACTTCTTTGAGGCATTGGCCATGATAGGAGGTAAAATGGCCTAGAAAATTTTTATCTGAAAGAAACAAATATATAAGATTTTTAAGACATGACAAAGGAAGAACATCTGTTGAACTAAAAAATAAACTGAACTGAAACCCAATTCAATGGAAATGGAAAGGAATAACCAATATAGAGTGTTGGGATGGTTGGTTGGTTATTTATAAAATAATTTAGGGGTGCCTGGGTGGCTCAGTTGGTTAAGCATCCAACTTCAGCTCAGGTCATGATCTCGCTGTCTGTGGGTTCTAGCCCTGCGTTGGGCTCTGTACCGTCATAACAGCTCAGAGCCTGGAGCCTATTTGGGATTCTGTGTCTCCCTCTCTCTCTGCCCGTCCCCAGCTCACGCTCTGTCTCTCTCAAAAATAAGCGTTAAAAAAATATTTTTAAAAATAAAATAAATTAATTTAGATTTTGACCTTACACTGTATATCAAAATCAATTCCAGGATAATTGAAAAGCTAAATGGAAAAAAAAACAGATCATAGCTGCTGTGATGGTTAGTTTTAGGTGTCAACTTGCCTGGGCCACAGGATGCCCAGATATTTGGTCAAATATCACTCTGGTTGTTTCCGTGAGAATGTTTTTAGATAGATTCTCATTTAAATTCATAGACTGAGTAAAACAAATTGCCCTTCATAACGTATCTGGGCCACACCTAATCAGTCAAAGACATGACTAGAAGAAAAGATTGACCGTTTCTTGAGCAAAAGGGAATTCTCCTGCCTGATGGATCTTTGAATTGGAACATTGTCTTTTCCGGGTTCTACAGTAGCCTGCACCCTTCAGACTCAAACTGGAACACCAGGTCTGAAGATTTAGGGCTTACCAGACTCCATATTCATGAGTCAATTCCTTATAATAAACCTCTTTATACACACACTCACACACACACACACACACACACACACACACACACACCCTGTTGGTTCTGTTTCTCTGGAGAACCCTGACTCATACACTGAGGGGGAAAAAAAAAGTAGATTATAAACCTTGGATTTAGACAGGAATTTCTACTCTTAAAAATGATGATAGGAAGATTCTACTCCTGAAATCATTACCGCACTGTATGCTAACTGACTTGGATATAAATTTAAAACGTAAATAATAATAAAAGTTTTTAAAGTGATAGGAAGGACCATATGGCAGAAATCCTCAAATCTCACCTCAATCTGTGCCTCAGAATTATCAAGGGTCCTGAGCCACTCCCAGGAGTCTACTGGAATTCGTCTGGGACAACACTATGGCACTGGTATTTTGTTAATGCCTCTCAGTGATTCTAATACACAACCAGGCTGACAACCACTGCCTTAAGGAAAAAGACTAACATGTTTGCATAAAATGTAATGCCTAGCAGGCTTCCAGATTTAAAGTCATGCACTAAAGGTATGCCTTCCTCCTTCTCGCAGAAATCATTTTAAAACAGTAAGAACGAGAACCAGAAATATAAACTCCACTTTTGATTAAATTAAGAGCCATCTATAACCCATATCATAATCGTGCAAGTAGAAGAAGAGAAATGATGAGGCAGAGGAGAAACATGAGTACCTAAAGAAAGAGTACCAATGAGAAGCAAGATATTGCTAAGCAGAACTCCTAAGCCACTAAGAAACTGGAGGCACCCAGAAACACAGAAGAGAGAATAAGGTGTGGGGCTAAAACAGAAAGATTGGTTGAAAGCCAATGGAAACCTTTAAACCTACGGTGATCCCTTCCTCAGGCAAGCGAACAGGTGACAGCACTTTCCCCATCTCCAAGAAGTTTAGTCTCTGGAGAAAGTGAACCAGATAGACTCCAAATCCCAGGCACCACCAGGAAGGAGTGGATGAAATGCAGACCCCAAACCAGGAGCTAAACCAAAGTCTGCACATTGAACCATAGTGAGAACCTTGGCCCCTTTTGCTTGAATGGCTACCAGAATGCTTACTACCTGATTTATAACCCCAGGCAGGGGGGTGATGGCTTGACCAAGTGTCTAACTTGGGGTATTAAAGGTAAGGGTGGGGAGCACGAGCTCTTCAATAGAAATGTCATTTGTGAGAAAGACAAGAGTCTGTACAACTTCCCCCATGAAGCTTCAGGTACAGCAGGAGGAGCCCCTTTCCTTGCATGATGAGAAGTTACTAGAAATGAGAGCCTCCACTGACTGGTGGCTTCAGAGTATCTCAACTCCATTGAGCAAACTTCTAGAGGAGTGGGTTTATCCTCTGGGACAACTGTCAACACAGACAAAACTGGCCTTTACAGGAAAAAATGACTTCTTAAAAGTTCCTGTACCAAGAAAGGAAAATGAGGCTCACTTTGATCATAGGATAAAGTACTGAAAGCCTCAAAGCCCCTCCATGGTTTGACCCTGCAGCCCACCTCATTCCAAGGACCCTCACAGACTCCAACACTAGCCAGGTGGAGATCCTCTTAGCAACCCCCACATGCCAAGCTCTCCCCTGCCTCCCAGCTTTCATCAGCTCTTCTCTGTCCCTGGAACACTCTCTCTACCCCCAGCTCCTACTTGCTCCAAATGGTCCAGAAGCAAAGATGCACTGCTTCCTCCATGATAAGATGTAGAGAAAGTTTAGGCAATGGTTCTTAGAAAACAGAACTTCGCGCGTCTAACTTCTGCACATCTTTCAGGTCTCACCCACTGAGAAGCTTTCACTGTCCTCTCTCCCTTACCCCTCAGAGCTTCTTTTTTTTTTTTTAATATATTTTTTTAACGTTTATTTATTTTTGAGACAGAGAGAGACAGGGCATGAACAGGGGAGGGGCAGAGAGAGAGGGAGACATAGAATCTGAAACAGGCTCCAGGCGGTCAGCACAGAGCCCGACGCTGGGCTCGAACTCAAGGACCGTGAGATCATGACCTGAGCCGAAGTCGGACGCTTAACCAACCTAGCCACCCAGGCGCCCCTACCCCTCAGAGCTTCTTTGAGGTACCACCAAGCAACTTCTCCTCGTGTTAGAAAAGGAGCTCCTCCTACTGCCCCTGAAGCTTCATGGGGGAAGTTCCATAGGCTCTTGTCTTCCTCTCAGTTATGAATACCTATGTCCTCTAATGTACATGTAAGGAGATGTCCTGTAAGATGATGGGGAAAGGTTGGGGCAGATGGCATGAGCCACTTCACAGCCTTCTGGACACTGCAGAAACATTGGTGGATCACCTGGGTGGCTCAGTTAAGCATCTGACTTTGACTCAGGTCATGATGTCATAGTTGGTGAGTTAGAGCCCCACTTCGGACTCTCAGTGCAGAACCCACTTTGGATCCTCTGTCTCCCTCTCTCTTTTCCCCTCCCCCACTTGTTCGCAAGCCCACCCTGTCTCTCTCTCTCTCAAAAATAAATAAACATTTAAAAAGAAACATTGGTAAAGGACCTGAGAGACCAATTGTCCATCCCATTGGTTCCCATGGATGCAGAGAAATAGTTCCAAGGATGGAAGTGGCCCTGTAAAGGAAGGAGGAAGGACCTTTGGATGTCCAATTGTCTATCAGCCCCACTATTAAGCCCTTGGGTTCAGTAAGACAAAAAACAACAGAAAGTAAGTGGCAAGCTCTGATCACTAAGGAACTCAAGACTCCATCGCTAATATTGCCTCACTTCCTCTTTTTTTTTTACAATTCAGAGTTTTCTAAAATTTTCAACAAATATTAGTTTGGGGGAGGCTATTTATCTATTTTTATTGTGGTCAAATACATGTAATGTATAATTTACCATTTTAACCATTTCACATGATACATCTCAATGGCATTTCATACATTCCAAAACATTTTCATCACCCCAAAAGGAAACCTCATACTTACTGCACAGTCACTTCTCATTCGCCCCTCCTACTAGCCCCTGGCAATCATTCATCTACTTTCTATCTCAGTGAATTTGCCTATTCTGCATTTAAACTTTGTAAAAATGGAATCACCCAATATTTGTCCTTCTGTATCTGGCTTCTTTCACTTGGCATGTTTTCTAGGTTCATGGTGCAGCATTTTTCAGTACTTCATTCCTTTTTATAGTTCAGTAATATTCCATTTTATGGATATACCTCATTTTATTTATCCATCCATCAGCTGAGTTTCCTCTAACAAGTATTACTTTTGCAATCAGGAAAAAAAATAATACAGTTTTGGATTGTTGTTTGTTTTGTTTTACTTGGGTTACCAAATCCCTTCTGTTCATGAGGCAGGAGGAGATTCATGTTCTAGTTTTTCTCCAGCCACTGAACAAAGGCAAATACCATATTTTCTCAATTCTAAGGCTCATGGTGTGTGTTTTTGTTTTTTTGTTTGTTTGTTTGTTTTGAGAAAGACAGCGAGTGTAAGCAGAAGAGAAGCAGAAAGAGAGGGTGAGAAAGAATCCCAAGCACACTCAGCATGGAGCCTGATGCAGGGCTCAGTCTCATGACCATGAGATCATGACCCGAGCCGAAATCAAGAGTTGGATGCTTAACCAACTGAGCCACCCAGGCGCCCCCTAAGACTCATGGTTTTTGTTTGTTTCTCGGTTTTGATTTTTTTTTAATGTTTCTGAAATGTGAGTGCATCATGTAATCTATTTACTTTTACTGGGGTGTCTCTTTCTCCTTTCTGTAAGGGTACTATGTTTAGACAATTTTAAAACACCATCAATAGTAAGAAGCACCATTTTTTTATGTACCAAAAAAGCAAAAACAATGACAATCTATTACACAATGCTTTGCTACTCTTATAATGTATCTGAACTTATTAAAAGAGGAGTTCTTTTTATTGAACATAGATTTTTATCTTATTCCATCCTTGGGCTTACATTCAAAAGGAAAATTAACAATCAATTAAGATTTTCCTATGGGCGCTGGGTGGCTCAGTCAATTAAGCATGCAACTTCGACTCAGTTCCTGATCTTGCGGTTCACAAGTTCGAGCCCCGTATCAGGCTGTGTGCTGATGGCTCAGAGCCTGGAACCTGCTTTGGATTCTGTATCTCCCTCTATCTTTACCCCTCCCCCACTCATGCCTCTCTCTCTCTCTCTCTCTCTCTCTCTCTCTCAAAAATAAATAAAAACATTAAAAAATTAATTTAAAAAAAGATTTTCCTAAACTTTCTACACATTCAGAGTCCAATCCTTCAGAATCACTTTTCAACTCAGAGTCCTCGATGTTCTCCTATTGGTTATGTACATACTCTCTTCTGTGGTACCAAAGCTGTTGGTGACACAAACCTTCTAAAAGGAGAGTTTCATCATCTTCCAAGCCACTGCCACCCATTCTTCATGGATTAAAACTGACATTTCCAGAAGTTAACAGAAAGTTTTCAGATAATAACCAAAGAGTCTTATTCCTTCCTTAAATGATTTGCTGACTAAAAGGTCAAAGAGTGGAAACTGCCCATTCAAGCCAACAGGAATAACAATCAAATGAACATGTGTGCGTGCATGCACCATGAACACTACATCATGATTACCACCTGCTCAAAAGCCCTCCTGAGGCATCATCTTTTGCAAGAAAACCCCCAATTAAAGAGTTGTTTAATTTTAGGGGCACCTGGGTGGCTCAGCTGGTTAAGCGGCCAACTCTTGATCTCAGCTCAGGTCTTGATCTCAGGGTCATGAGTTCGAGCCCCACTCTGGGCTCTGCAATAGGTGTGAAACCTACTTTAAAAAAATTTTTTTTAATTGTTTTAATTTTAGAATCCATGGAATGTGATGTTAAATCTATGAGGCTCTAGAATCAAATTCATTCCAGCCTGTATGATCTTGCTGAAAAGACTAAGAATAGAAATACACGAAGAAATAGCTATGCATCCCATGTGGACCTTTACCTTGAAGTAATTGGGGGAGCTGTGGACATCAGAGCTTCAGAAAAGACTTTCAGAAACCATCCAAGCTATCCTCTCGCTACAGATGAAAACCCTGAGGGCCCCAAGAGGCTCAACGGCTCGCTGCATCTGTCTCAGATGGAAGAAAGCCAGTCCTCCTGTCATACATGCCAACATGTAGGCACACCACACACAGTCCTAACGGCTAAGTAAACTCATATTACATCTTGCCAGGAAAAATTGTAAGAGACTTTCAGAGGGCCAAAAAAGATTATGAGCGCCATTCATTGTCTGTGAATAAGGTGTAGAAACAGATAAAAATGGGAATTCCTTGTGTCCTTAGAAATGCAAATGAATTATATCTAGTGGAATGTGTATCACCCTCCGGAGAGTCCAGTTTAGCATCTACTTGTAAATTCATTCCAGCATCCCCTATTGTCTGTATCTCTGTAGTTCTTTCAATTCCCCTTTGAACGAGTTGCAGCATTTTCTGGGTCCCTTATTCATTAATGATTTAAATAAAATCTCTGGTGTGCTCATTTTACATTTGTATGAGAGTCGTACTTTTACCTTTGAAAAATTATCCAATAACTGTCTCTAAGACAGAATGTCAGTCAGCCACTAAAAATTATGTTTACAGAGTTTTTAGCTTGAATGACAACAAAACTGTATAAGAAATAATGTCAGGTGAAGAAAACAAGCTATAATATTGAAAAATACAATGTGATTCAACTATGTCAAAAATATAAAGAAAATCAAATGGAAAGAAATAAGACAAACTATAAATAGGAATTGCCAATACTTAGTACTTTTAGGTACTAGGGGCATGAGTGGGGTTTTTGTTCCTACTTCATTTTTTTAAGTTTATTTATTTATTTTGAGACAGAGAGAAAGAGAGAGAGAATGAGCAGGAGAGGGGCAGAAAGAGAGAAAAAGAGTCCTAAGCAGGCTCTGAGTTGCCAGTGTAGAGCCCAACAGGGGGCTCAATCTCACAAACCACAAGATTTTGACCTGAGCCAAAATCAAGAGTCAGATGCCTAACCGACTGAGCTATCCAGATGCCCCTGTTCCTGCTTCTTTTTTTTTTTTTTAAATTTTTGAAGTTTATTTGTTTATTTTGAGAGAGAGAGAGTAAGAAAGCACAAGTGGGGTAGGGGCAGAGAGGAGAGAGAGAGAAAATTCCAAGCAGGCTCAGCACCGTCAGCACAGAGTCCAATGTGGGGCTCAAACTCTCAAACCATACATCATGACCTAAGCGGAGATCAAGAGTTGGATACTTAACTGACTGAGCCACTCAGGCACCCCTGTTCCCGCTTCTTTATATCATTCTGCACTTGGCACATTTTTACAGTGAACATGAATTCATGAATTGCTTTTACAGTCTCTCTCTCTCTGTCTCTGTCTCTCTCTCACACACACACGCACATACACACACACACACACACACACACACACACATCTTTGAAGAGGAAAAAATAAAACATATTCTATACTCAAAGCAATACCTAAGACACTGAGAAACAGGTAGAGCAGGGATTAGGAAACAAACGGCACCTGCAAGACAACAAATGACCAAGTGCCTCCACAGGGGAGATGGAACTGGCCCTTTGCCAAGAACTGGAAGGGCCTCTTGCATTTCATGGATATTTTATTTTTCCTTTTAACAATGGAAATATGCATGGTTCAGTGTTTGCTCCTAAGAAAACAACTTCTAGACTAATCAGTGTAAAATAAATAAAGATTTAAATTTAAATTATATGTATAGCCTGGAAAAACACCTACTCAGCCTTTAATCTCCACCAAGATGCTCATTAGGCAGTTTAGTGAATGCTTATTACCTGTCCCTGTCAGAGATAGTACCAGGGCCTTTTCTTTTCATCAGGAGACCTACCAGAACCACATTCTGGACCCTTCCAGAATTACATAAACCAGAAAAACACTCCAAAACTTTGTGCTTAACGGAGTTCAGTTACTGGTGCAAAAAGACACATGCCACATAAGGATGAAGTTTAATGCTCAAATACGGTAATGGGTTTGTTTATAACCATTTTTATATCTTCCTTTATAATAGCAGTGTATTTGTATGTTCGTCAGATGCCTTTCTTAGGCCAAAGCTCAGCTCCCTCCCACTCCCCCACTTTCCCTGGGTCTGATTCTCTGACAGTTGCTTACCACATTAAGAAAAGAGAAAAGGCATGGTGACCCTGTGTAGTTAACTGGTAGCTCAAGCCCTCCATTAACCCCCCAAGTTCTCCTCCCTCTGGGAAGGGAGAGGAGGGTTAGCCATGGAATCCATCATGATCCATTTGTGGACAATGAAAGTGACTCCTTCCTCACTCTTGCCTGAGTAAAAATAAATTCACAGAGAGATGGAGAGGACCCGAAGTGGGGTGTGCAGTAAGAAGGCTTAGAGAAGAAGAGATTTGCAAGAATCGGCAGTTCTGAGCAAAGCCCCCAGCTGCTGAGAGAAAGGGCTTGTCCTGACCATTTCTCATCTGGGGCTACACTTAGGATATTCATGTTTATTATTTGCACCACCTGCTGTGGACTAAATTGTGTCCCCCCAAATTCATATGTCGAAGCCCTAACCCCCAATGTGACTGTGGAGATGGGGCCTTTAGGAGGTAATTAAGGTTGAATGAGGTCATAAGGATGGGGCCCTGATTCTACAGGATTAGTGTTCTTGTAAGAAAAGACACTGGAGAAGTCACTTTCTTTCTCCTTGTAAATACTCAGAGGGAAGGCCTTGTGAGGACAAAACAGCCATCTACCACCGGTAAGAGAGGCCTCATCAGAAACCCACCATCCTAGACCTTGATCTTGAAATTCTCAACCCACAGAGCAGTGAGAAAATTAACTTCTGTCATATTTTGTGATGGTGGCCTGAGTAGACTAAGATATCACCCCTTATGTTCTTAAAGAACCTGTGACTTTTTCTTAAAAAATTGTACATCTATCCTTATTTCATTTAAAAACATTATGTGGGTTGGGTGGCTGGGTGGCTGAGTTGGTTAAGTGTCTGACTCTTGATTTCAGCTCAGGTCATGATCTCACGGTTTGTGAGTTCAAGCCCCACATCAGGCTCTGTGCTGACAGTGCAGAGCCTGCTTGGGATTCTCTCTCTCCCTCTCCCTCTCTGCCCCTCCCTGACTCACTCTCTCTGTCTCTCTCCCAAAAATAAATATATTTTAAAACATTTTTTAAATAAAAATAAAAACTTTATATGGGTCCTTTCAAGAGCAACAGTTTTTAATTATTTGATTTTATAAAATCAAATAAACTAAGACATTTTTTTAAGCACTTACTATGTGCCAGATACATTATGTGAAGCTCTGGAGGCATAAAGATAAATAAGACACAGCCTCTGGCTCAGAGAGCTTATCATCTGGTGCTGGGAGGACCAGTGTTCTCAAATAGGGGCTAATGCCTGAGCTAGGTCCTAGGCTGACCCAGCCAAAGTCTGGGGAGCTGAGGCTCAGCAAAATGAGCCTTGATTTAGAACAGTCTGGAAATTCAATTTCTGATAATTCTGCTCCTAGAAATGTCAGGGCTGCCCTGTGAGCCTCTATTGGCAGGTTTGGGAGATGTGGAGCCCAGGAAGAGAGGAGAGGACTGTCAGTGGCCATCAAAGATTTAGAAAACCTTTCTGCTTCTCACACATCCATTCACCCTGTGCCCCAGCAGGTGAGTAGGACCACCCACACCAAACCCACACCCTCTCGGCCACCCAGCGCCTTCCTCTGGCTCCCTCTGTTCTGCCCACCTCCAGAAACCATCTGTGCCCAGAAGCACGTTCCCTGGGATTTTTAAACCTAGTTTGCATTTCAAGAGGAAGTTAAGTTGCATTCCTCGATTGACTTTATATTTACCTCTTCCACTGGCTGGCGCCAAGCTGCTGGAGCCCTCTGGACAATAAGCCTCTTCTCTTTGAAACAGGAAGTGTCATTTGACCCAGCCTAAAAGAGTGGTCCTTCTTGGAGCCTCCTGGAGGAGTGCCACCCAGGATTGGCTCTGGTGCCTCCGTCTGCCTCCTCCACCCCCTCCTTGGGCTGAGGGGGCCGTAGGGTGGGATCAGGTAGTCTCTGAGGAAGCAGGGGATGGGGACCCAGGAGTAATCCTTACTTAAAACTTTCCTATAGCTAGAAATGGAAAAACTGGGTCATGTTTGCTAGAGAAAGACCAGTGTTTTGGTCTCTACCACTTTTAATCTAAAATAAAGTAAATGATAATGGGGCACCTCTGTGGCTCAGTTGGTGAAGTGTCCAACTTTTAAATTCAGTTCAGGTCATGGTCTCACAGTTTGTAAGTTCAAGCCTCACATCCAGGCTCTGCGCTGATGGCATGGAGCCTGTTTGGGTCTGTCTCTCTCTCTCTCTCTCTCTCTCTCTCTCCCTCCCCCCCTCCCCCTCTCTCCCTCTCTCTCTGCCCCTCCTCCACTCACACTCTCTCTTGCTCTCTCTCTTGAAATAAATAATAATTTTTTAACTTAAAAAAAATAAAACAAATGATAAAATTATGTATATAATAATAGTAAAATTATGATATAATAATGTAATTATAGATTGTCTGTTCCCCAAGCTGTGAGTTTTTCCAGGACAGCAACCAGGTCTTACTCATTTCGAATCTCCAAGGACAGAATTCTGAGTGGCCTGGAGAATGAACATATTAAGGCAGGAAGGAAAGATGGAAGGAAGGGAGGAAGGGAGGGAGGAAAGATTCAGTGGGGCAACTTCTCTCCATTTCTCTAAATAATTTTAAGTTATGATAGACTGAGAATTTAGATGTTCTTCTATCCAGTCCAGGTTACACAATGCCCTGGGACATACATGCAAAGTTACTTGGCTAAAGTACAGAATATTTGTATTATTTCCCCAGGGGTGCCCAAGGCAACGTTGCAGAACTGAGATAAGAAAATTCAGAAAGACACCTCAAAGCTGTCAGTTCTCACCACTGTTAGTTTGCTCTTGAAATCAGATTGACAGGAAAAGATCAGTGAAGTTGGCTTTGTTTCACTGAACAGGTTGCTCAGTACAAACAGACTATTTCACATAAAATGGTCTAATTACATTTCAATGAACCTTCTATGATATATTCAAGCAGCCCAATTTGCCTTCTCTCTTGGGAAGGTATTATATATGAAAACAGTTTTGTCAGATTGTAATGCTCTATAAAAATGTCAGCTAATTAATTTTTCTTTTTAGTGTGTGTTTTTTTTTTACATTGTAGACAAGGCTAGAGTCCATGTGCAATATAGAACAGTAGGTAGCTTCAAGTATCTTTGAAGTCACACAGATCTTAGGTTCAAATCCAGACTCTACCTTAATCGTCATGTGACCCTAAGCTAGTTAATTTCTATGAGCTTTAATTTCTTCTTCTGTAAAACGACGTCACAAGAGGTAGTGGGCAGCAGACATAACACACGTAAGTTCCCAACAGAGCACCTGGCCCAAAGTAACTGCTCAAAAACATCAGCTAATTAATAATAAGTAATAACAATTAATAATAAAAACATAATAAGTATTAGCTATTACTAATCAGTTTATTACATGTAGGGAAGTTAAACTCTTTTGAGGAAGATAAGATGTCTGATCCTTTCACCCAGACAAGCTGGGGCTTGGGATATTGAACAAAGTTGTAGCTTTGTGTCCACCACTCCCCCATCCATCCCCCAACCCAGAAAATCTACTGCCAGGCAGCCTCTCCAGGAGATTCAGCAACCCAAAGACATTGTACAGAGAGGAGGAGACTCTGAGTTTGAGAAGGCTGCAGGGATACCATCAGAACCAGATGAACTCAAAAGCTTCCAAGTAGAAGGTAGAAGAAGAAGAAGAAGAAGAAGAAGAAGAAGAAGAAGAAGATGAAGGAAATTTGAGACCCCAGAAGAAAGGTTGCAACTTTCTCTTACTTCCTTTTACTACTAGAGTCTTCATTTACCTGTGGCTAGGAATTCATAAAAGCACCACCAGGGCCCAGATCTCTTCCCCATCTTTCTCCAACCCAGTGTTGTACTAGTAAGTGTTTAACAACCAGCTTGGGTGGGATGGCCTTTGGCATATAAATTTTACTGATATAAAGGGTGTCTAGTACATAGTTTACAAATAATAGTAAAATATACAATACTCTTTATTCTGAATACCATAGAGACAAAGGCTTTCACGGATTTTTAACAACCTCTTGTACGGATAGACAACCTAAGATCACAGTTGGAAAATGAGTATAGATCTGAATGATTGTGGGTTCATATTTCATTTATAGTAACAAGTGAGTTGTTCATTATAATACTAGAAGAATATTTCCTCATTTGTGTGCCATTCCCAATATAACAGCTACAGATATGATACACTTGTAAATTCAATCTTTATCATTAGTATTTTCTCCATCACCTCAAGTTCCAGAATCATTGTATTTGTATCTTCACTGAGAATATTCTTTCCTCAGATATCCACATGGCCAGCCCCCTCACTTCCTTTACACCTTTACTGAAAAGTAACTTTTTTAATATAGCCTTCAATGTCAACCCTACTAAGATTGCAATATCCCATATTCAAGCATACATAGATATGTTCAATCCTCCTTCTAGGCTATATTGTTCTTCTTAGCATGTACCGCTTCCTAACATTCTCTATATTTCACTTGCATATGTTAGTTATTCTGTCTCCCTTACTATACTATACTATAAGCTCCACAAGGATAAGGATTTTTGTCTGTTTTGTTCACTGTTGAGTCCCCAGTGCCTTGAACAGTGCCTGGTACATAATGGGTCTCAGTAAATATTTGCCGAGCAAATGAAAGAATGTAAGAACTCACACATCTAATCAATCTAATGAATCATCTGGCCTCACTGGTTCTACCTTCTAATAACATTCTTATTCATCCTCTGGTCTCTATCTCACTGCCTCCACACCACTGCAGCGGGCTAGACATGGAGATGCACCACGTAGACCCCTCTTCAAGAAAGGACTTGTCCTGCCAACAGCTCCATATCAGCTGAAGAGAGCCACCATCCTAAGGCAGCCCAAACCCAAAGACTGACCAAGACAGGGGTGTAAATTCCTGGTCTTTCCATGCTAATGAAGGACATCTGTCGAGCCAAATACACTCCAGAGCTTCCAGTGGGGTTGGCCATGGCTTTGTCATGCCTGTAGAGGGGAGGAAAACTTCTCCCTTCTTCCCTTCTAGAGTCTTTGGCTGATCTAATAATTAAATTGACATAAGACAGGTTAAGAAGAAAAAATTTTGGGGACACCTGGGTGGCTCAGTCGGTTGGGCATCCAACTTCAGCTCAGGTCATGGTCTGACAGTTTGTGGGTTCAAGCCCCACATCAGGCTCTGTGCTGACAGCTCAGAGCCTGGAGCCTGCTTCAGATTCTGTCTCCCTCTCTCTCTGCCCCTCCCCTGCTCGTGCTCTGTCTCTCTCTGTCCCAAAAATAAACATACATTTAAAAAAAAAAAAACTTAAAAAAAAAAGAAGAAGAAAAATTTAATTTCATATGTACAGGAACCCCAAACATATGAGGCTAAAGATAGTCAGACGCTTGAGACTCATATGCTATCCTGAGCTAAAGAGAAGGGGGTGGGATTTGTGACTTCAGGTGAGACAGATCAGAAGCATTCGGGGTGTTATGGCCATAGTCAGGGAGGGTCTGGGACTTCAAACGGGAGGAAGGCAATTCACAGGAAAATGGGAAGGGCAAAAGTTTGGTAAACAAATGTTTGCCATACCATGCAGATAAGTCTTTTTGATATAAAAGTTATCTCTGGTATTAGCCCTTTTCCTGGTACAGGCTCTCTATTTAAATTCCTTTAGGTGGTTAAGGGAGAAGTGAAAAAAAAATAACAAACTCTCCCTGAGTCAACTGGGCCTTGATAACCTTCAGCTTACAACATCCATGTGCCACCGTGGCATGTTTTGGGTCACATATTTTGCTCCCCCTCACCTGCATTGCAGTTTGTCTTCTCTCTCTGCCCACTCCTCCTTTCTCTCCTCTCCTCCTTATGAAAGAATAAATGCCCTGCCCACCAAACTCATCCTAGAGTTTTCTTCTGGGAACCCAAAAGGCAGCAAACAACTACTGTCTCTCACCAGCGTAGTCCATTAACTGCCTCTCTGGTCTCCCCAGTAAGTCTTCCCTTCCAACCAATCCCCCACCCCCACTGCAACCAAAGAGATCTTTTCTAAACCCAACTCGACCCCGTGCTTAAAACCTTCAGTAGTTTCCCATTGCTCTTAGCACACAGAAGCAAAACATAACCCAGAAGGCCAGGCATGGTCGAGTTCCTGCCCACCTCACCTGCCTCAGGCCCTGCCACTGTCCTGGCACTTGGTGCTCCATCCAGATAAGCCACTTTCTGATGTATCATAACCCTTCCCACTTCTGGATTTTACTCATGTGATTTCCCCTGCCTAGGCCAAGGGTTCTCAACTCTGGCTTCACATTAAATCCCCTGCATGCTAAATCTGCCTTTCTTTAAATCTCAGTGCTCAGGCCACATCTAAGACCAAGCAGATCAGAATCTCTGAAGAAGCACCCAGGCTTCAGTATTTTTCAAACCTCCCAGATGATTTCACAAAGCAGCCAAGATTAAGAACCACTGGCATAGAACCCTGCTACTCAAAATGAGGTTCCCAGGCCAATAGCTTTGTCATGTGGGAGCTTTTTAGAAATGCAGAAATGTAGGCCCCATTCCAAAACCAAGATGTCTAAAAGACTGGGTGCACAGTAAAGTCAAGTGCTGGCCTAGAGCACAACCTCCCACCCTCACCTCACTTCACCCACTGACTCATACTCACCCTCTCAGTCTTCCTTTCCCAGTGAAGCCTTCTCTTGCTTCCCCATCCTGACACAGTCGAGTCCCTGGGTGCTTTCCTGGCGCCCTGTGCTGCTTCATGGCTTTTATCACCACTGAGCTGCAGTCATTATGTAATGATTCTATGGATGTCTGGGTACCCTGGTAGAAGGTGAGTTCCATTAAAGCAGGAATCAGTTCCACTTTGTCCATTATTATGCCGCCAGCACCAAGAAAGGTGCCCAACACATAGTAAGTCTTCAGTAAACATTTGTTAAATCTTTAAGTAGCTTCCAAGTCAGCTAGAGATCTCCCAAGTATTGCCCACTGCTAGAGGAGGAGGTGAAGAAGTGGCAGGGGTGAAAGCTTATTTGCTATGAAGAGAGGTGTTCTGAGGCTATGTGAGAAACTGCTTGGCAGCCCCTGGAGGCTGTGAATCTCACTGATAAATAGGTTGGTGCCAGACCTGAAGGACACAGGAGCTGTGAGGGATATAACGTATCATCTGGATGAGGCAGAATAGAAGTGGGTAAAGGAGAAAAGAGATGAAATCTAGAATGGTAGAGGATCAAGAGTGTTCAGTGACCAAGAGAAGATGAAGCACAGACAAGTACTAGTAGATGTTAGACACACTGGACACTCCATCTTAGTATATTCATTGATCTCATAATTTTATTCTCTCTCTCTCTCTCTCTCTCTCTCTCTCACACACACACACACACACGCACACACACACACACCCTTTTGCATTGATAGAGTTCAGCATCCTCATCGCTCTCAGAATAGAAGCTCTTGTTTTAGCAAAACCTGAGTCGAGCTGCAGAAATGTACCATCCTGAACCAGTGAAGACCCTGTGTTATAGTGGGGAAGTAGAACATGACGTGCCACTGGTCTCAGGCATAGATGGAAAACAGAGCTCCTGAGCATAGAGTTCCCAGCTCCTTGGATGTCAGCAAAGTGGTGGGTACAGGGAATGAGCCAAAGGGGTCTCTCAAGCCTCTGGTAAGAGTAGGCTATCAGTGGTGGCCTCGAGATGGTGGTAATGGGCCTCCAAATGAGCTTCCCTTCTCTAATAAGGATTATTAGTTTGGAAAAACTGAAGGGTTGGAAGCAGTCGGCTATATCAAGCAGGGCTTCTGAAAACCATGTCCACTGATCAGTTCATCCCACGCAAACTTCTAGGCAAGAGGCTGGAATCCCACAGCATAGTAGCCACTAACCTCATCTTTCCCCTCCCAATCACCCTCAGCTTAAAGATTCACTCATGCTTTATTCACTTATTTAGCAAATATTTGCTCAGTGTCTGTTATGCACACTGTGCTAACTCTGGGGACACAGTAGTGAAATTAAAGATCCTCCCCACTGTCTCAGAACTCAGAGACAAGGGAGATGGTTTTCAGACATTATTGAGAAGAGCCATCAACCACATCATCATATATAGACATATAATTTTGGTTTGTTTTTATTTACATAGCTGTGATCATACCATATGTACAAATATATTATTATACTTACTATTATTATATCTTATAATATGCATGTCCTTTGTTATTTTGAATTTTTATGAACATCACTTTTATGACACATAATTTACCACACAGTGGACATTTTATTTGGTCATCCTCTGAGTACAAGACATTCTGTCAATTTCAACTTATAATATTATATGTAATATTTATAAACTATCTTTTGGGGCACCTGGGTGGCTCAGTCAGTTAAGCGACCGATTCCTGATTTCAGCTCAAGTCATTATCTCACCAATGGTGAGATCGAGCCCTATGTGGGGCTCTGTGCTGGGTATGGAGCCTGCTCAAGATTCTCTCTGTCCCTCCATGCTTCTCCCCTGTTTGCACTCTCTCTTTCCCTCTCTCTCTCTCTCTCTCTCTCTCTCTCTCTCTCTGATAAATAAATAAATAAACAAACAAACAAACAAATAAATATCTTTGTGCATAAAACTTCACTTAGATTTCCAGATTCGGGTTTGGGGTCAAAGGAGGAGAAAGAAAAAAAGTAACATTTGGGGGAAGCTCATGGTAGTCTTTTTTTTAAACATTTTTAAAATTTAAATTCTAGTTAATTAACATAGAGGGCAATATTGGTTTCAGAAGTAGAATTCAGTGATTCATCACAATTACATATAACACCGAGTGCTCATCATAACAAGTGCCCTCCTTAATACCTATCACCCATCTAGCCCATCCCCACCTCCCTCCTTCTATGAAAGTTCACGGTATTCTTAAATCTGCTGACGTACTTTAGGACACAGCATAATTCCTCAAATTTTAGAAGACCACACCTTTGTAGGAGGCACATTTCATTCCCCAACCTGCCCCTGGAGTTTCTGGAGGAATTGCCACACCCACAGACAGTGGAAGGGGCAGATCCGGCCTCTGCCTCAAGCAGACAAGTTGATTGGATCAGGTTTGAACACATGACTCAAAATCAGCCAGTCCATTGGCTGGCTAGAAACCAAACATATTTTTATCCTCATAAATACTAAACTAGGGGACCCAGACATCATAGAAAATCAATGGTAGGTATTTATGGAAAAAAGACATTAAATTAAAGTTAAGATGGCCAGTCTAGACCAGATACAAGATATATGAGCAGAAGCACTTGGTCGGAACGAAAAGGGAGAAAAGAGGGAGATGAGCCTAGAAAAGCAGAGAGGATGAAAGAGAGAGAGTGACCTTTGTTTCTGCCAGCATTCCAGTTCTTATCCCAGCCCGGCTCTATTTTCCACCTTGTGTTCTGGGAGATACCCCCTGATCTCCCCCTTCACCCCCAAATAAATCCCACTTATCACTTGATCTAGCTTGAGTAGGTTTCTGTTCTTTTCAACCAAAAGATCATTGATTAAACAAACAACGTCAGTATTTCTTGCAGTCAGAGAGTATCAGAACTGGAAAGAGTCATACACAATAAACAAAGCCCTCCTCTACTCAGCAGTAGTCATGAGGACTGTGGGACTGACCCAGTCCCCAGATCCAAGAGCGGTCTGTAAGCCAGTCAGGCGAATCCCACTTATCTTCCCCACAGTGGTAGATTCTCATATCTCCTAACAGTGATAGGCTCAGAAATGGGCATTTCACTTAAGATGGTCCAATCAGAGCAAATAGTCCTCCTCTATTTGCTTGGGCCTGCTTTAACAACAACAAGAAGAGGGAGGAAGAGTAACAGAAGAAGAGAACACCCTTCAATATTATGAAAGTAGCACATGTTTCCTGAGGAAAAAATTAAGTTCAGGAAAGGATGAAGAAATAAATAAAAATAGCCTCACTGGTAATCGGGAAAAGGCCAAAGAAAACCAATGAGACATCACTTTTCATTCATCAGACCCGCAATTTTTTCCTTATGATCAAGTGTTAATAAAGTAGTGGAAAGCGGATACTTTAATACTGTAATGGGAATATCAATTATTACAGCCTGAATGGAGGGCAAGTTTCAAGTACCTAATGAAATTTAAGATCTTAGGACCCAGTGTTCTATATATCTGCCTAGAATAGACTATTGTTCCTGTGCCCAAGGAGTTGTGTTTAAGGATGTTGACTAAAGCATTGTTTGCAATAGTGGAAAATTAGAAAAAAAACCTACATATCCATGAAGAAGGGACTAGCTACATCAATATAATAAAGCCATACTGGGGCGCCTGGGTGGCGCAGTCGGTTAACCGTCCGACTTCAGCCAGGTCACAATCTCGCGGTCCGTGAGTTTGAGCCCCGCGTCAGGCTCTGGGCTGATGGCTCGGAGCCTGGAGCCTGTTTCCGATTCTGTGTCTCCCTCTCTCTCTGCCCCTCCCCCGTTCATGCTCTGTCTCTCTCTGTCCCAAAAATAAAAAAATAAAAAATAAAAATAAAAATAAAATAAAGCCATACTATTGACTAGCATGCTGTAATTAAGAGTGAAGCAGATCAATGTGTTATAATAACGAAGACATGTTGTTGAGTGAAAAATACAAGTTGAGGAAAGAAATGTGCAGTCCAATGTCATTCATGTTTTTACATAAGCCACCAACACAAAACAACCTGATTCTCATCTGTGTGTTCCTATATGTGTATGAATGCACAAAAAAAAGCCCTAAAAGGAGCAATGACCAAAGGGGACTTTGTTACTCTTACCATAAAGTAGTAATTTTGTTCAAGAATGCAATAACATGTTAACTGTGATTTTACATTAATAAAATTAAGGTTTTAAAAATCTGCGTGCATATACATATACACAAAAGAAAACCTGGAAAATACACAATGAACAAAGAAGCAAATAAAATAATCTCTAATCCCACTTTAACTACTAACCCTCCGGAGCCCTTTTGGAAAGCGTCAGGGATTTGCTCAGTCCACTCAAAGCATGCCCAGCAGGCCATCAGCTGCCCTTCTGCCCACAAGGGAGCCTGACACCATTCAATCCAGACTTCCTAATCCAAATAGCACCCTAGACTCTGCAAAGGTCACAGTGCCCACCCACCATTTGTAATTCAAATACACAGCACAAAATAAAATTCTGAATTTTCTCATGACTACTTCAGTGCTTTTTTTTTTTTTTAAGCAGTGAATATCAAAATGTCTCCAAACCAATGCTCTCCCCTCCCTTTCTTTGTTTGGGTATGTGTTTTGTGTCCCTGCTTCTTGGTGCCCTGAACCCACTCACAGTGGGCCTGTTGACTAATCCCACACTGCTCCTCTCCCCACCCCCAAGAAGGCTGTGTTTGCAAAGACACACCCAGGTTGCCTGCCCCCACCCCACCCCACATCTATCCCTCCTGTTTCAGTCTTGCCATTGTGTCCCAGGCAAGTTGCAGAACAATGAATTCTTAGCAGATGATGATGTTGCCCTGTCTCCACGTTCTGAGCCAACCCTAGTTATGCCTGGCATCTGGGAGTCAGCATTTTGTAGGCTTCTGTGACATTTGAGAGTTCACATCCCACTTCTTCCAGCATTTGGAGAAGAGAAGGAAGGACAGAGGGCTGCTCTTGTCACCACCAATGAGCTCATCCTTCTCGGAGAAGCAATTAGAAAGCTGAATTTCACCCTATGAATCAGGAAGCTTGAACTCAGGAAAAAGCACACATTCCCCAGCTGCCTGACCCACCCGGCTGACCTTTCTATAAAAAGGAGAACTAGACTGAGGCCTCCTCCCTAGGATGAGATAAGTGACTAAACAAGGAAAGACAGTTTTGACAGAAACAAACCCTTCATGCCATCCACCTGAATCCTTTGATTTCTGTGTTCCTTCCAACCTCATTCTTTGGGTTGTGGCTCAAGTCACCTATCTCCAGGAATGTTCCAAACTTCAACGCTGGGGGCAATCTAACACGCAGGGTTTCAGTTTCTCAACCTGCAAACTCTGTGATCCTAGGGCAAAATGTCCCTAAGCATTACCATCTCAAAAGCATGGCTATACAACTACTGCTAGATAAATGGCCCAAGGGGTCTGACTTGACCCCTCATCCATATTCACTCCAGACTGAAGCCATTGAGTTGCCATCCATAGTCTTACAGGATAGTGGCCTGGTTGTCCTACCACAGGCTCCTCAGAACGGAGAAGTCTCCATGTTGTTAGCCATCTGGTCTTTCAAACTCAGCTAACCATGACAAGCCTTCAGGGCAACTATCCTCCCATCCTTTAACAGGGCGAGACTGCTCCTGTTCTCTTGCTAAATTATTGCTTTACATTTACTCAAGCATATCTCTGACTTTGCTTTTACTTTCCTCGGTGGGAATTTTGAAGATTTTGGCACCAGGTTTACAGGTTCTTCTCTCCCGGTTGGCCAGCAGCCATGGCCCTCCCCCTCTCTGCAAGGTGTCTGATTCATCCTTTGAGGCTTCATGAGACAGTTGTGAAGATTTTGCACTGATTCAGGTTCTGAGTTTGATTCAGGCTTCGAGTTTGCACCCCTGAGTGCAATAGCCTCTTTGCAGCTTTATAATAAATGGTCTGTGTTATTGTAAAGCACGGCATTGGCACACATTAATTCTAAATGATCCTCTGGCTTTTCTGTGGACTGGTGGTTGTTGTTCCAGATCTCCTCTTTTATGGTACTAAAATCACTAATGTTTGATAATATTAGAATATTCAAAAATCACAAGGAAAGAAAAGAAAGTTCTTGGGTTCTTGCTCTGTAATTGACTCTATTGATTTAAAGCTTGTGGAATGAAAGGCAACACTATGAAGACAATAAAAAGGTCAGTGGTTGCCAGGGATGAAGGAGGGGGGAAGAGATGAATAAGCAACACACAGAGAATTTTAAGGGTATTGAAAATACTCTGGATGATAATATAATGATAGGTATATATCATTATTATACATGTGTCCAAACCCATAGAATGTACAACACCATGAGTGAACCTTAATTCACTTGGGTGATTATGATGTGTCAAGGTAGACTTACCCTTGGTAAAAAATGTACTATTCAGATTAGTGATGTTGATAACGGGCAAGACTATCCCTGAGTAAAGACAGGAACATATGGGAAATCTCTACATTCCTCTCAATCCTATTGTAAACTTAAAAACCACTCTAGAAATACTTGGGTGGCTCAGTCGGTTAAGCCACCAACTTCAGCTCCGATCATGATCTCACAGCTTGTGAGTTTGAGCCCCACATCGGTCTCTGTGCTGATAGCTCAGAGCCTGGAACCTGCTTCGGATTCTGTGTCTCCTTCTCTCTCTGCCGCTCCCCCATTCACACTCTGTCTCTCTCTCAAAAATAAATAAACATCAAAAAAAAATTTTTTTAACTCTAAAAAAATTAAGGCTTAAAAAGAAAAAAGAAAAAAAAAAACTCTGGAAAAGATGTCTGCTGTCCATCTTGGCCTAGCTAAAGAGCTTCCAGGAGGCTGCTCAGAGGTATAAATTCCAAACTTCTAGGAACCTGACCTCAGAGGCATTCTCCTTCATTCTCCATAAGGCCTTCATTTTGCTTCTTTTAATCTCCCTTTACTCTTCTTTGATTACCTCCACCCCTT
This sequence comes from Prionailurus viverrinus, assembly GCF_022837055.1. NCBI lineage: Eukaryota > Metazoa > Chordata > Mammalia > Carnivora > Felidae > Prionailurus > Prionailurus viverrinus. The sequence goes on along the minus strand of NC_062563.1, from coordinate 87,776,443 downwards.
TTTCTTCACTGGGACCCACTTTTCTCCTTTCTTTCTCTTTTCGTTTTTCTGCCCTTATTTGTCATGAACATTTTTGTCCTCAAAGAGGCTTAAATTATGTCCCAGCCTATATACTAGATTAGGATGGACCCTAAATCCAATGACTAATGTCCCTATGAGAAGAGGAGAGAACACCAGAGACACAGAAGAGAAGGGCATGTGAAGATGGAGGCACACCCAATGAAGACTGGAGTGATGCAGCCATGAGCCAAGGATACCAAGGATGGTCAGCAGCTACCAGAAGTAGGAGAGAGATATATAACAGATTTTTCCTCAGGGTTTCCATAAGGAACCAACCCTGTCATCACCTTGATTTCTGACTTCTGGCTTCTCTAGAAAAGAATAAATTTCTGGGGCACCTGGGTGGCTCAGTTGGTTGAATGCCCAACTCTTGATTTCAGCTTAAGTCATGATCGCACAGTGGTGAGATAAAGCCCTGTGTGGGGGTCAGGCACTGGGTGAGGAACCTGCTTAAGATTCTCCCTCTCTCTCTGCCGCTCCTCAACTCGTGTGCATGCACACGTGCACGCTCACTCTCTCTCAAAAAAAAAGAAAAAGAGAAAGAGAAGGAATAAATTTCCATTGTTTTAAGCCAAAAAAAAAATCAAATAAAGTCAACAGTGATTGATTAGGGTAATGGTTGCTCAACTTCGTGAATATACTAAAAAACATTGAAATGTATACTTCAAATGGATGAGTTATATAGTATGTGAACTATATCTCAATAAAGCTGCTATTGTTTTAGCTACTATTTTTTTTAGTTTATTTATTTATTTTGAGAGAGACAGAAACAGTGCAAGTGGGGGAGGGGCAGAGAGAGAGAGAGAGAGACAAAGAATCCCAAGCAGGCTCCTCACTATCAGCATGGAGCCTGACTTGGGGCTCAACCTCACAAAATCATGAGATCATGACCTAAGCCTAAACCAAGAGATGCTTAATGGATTGAGACATCCTGGTGCCCCATAGCTATCTTTTTAATGTGTCCTGACCCACCAGTAGCCTCCTTTTCTCCCACTTTCAAGACCAGTTTCAGAGGCTTCTGTATACATTCCTCATAGAGGTGTTTGCTCCACTCATGCTACTTGGGCTTCTACATCAATCCCAGTCCTAGGGCCTTCCCACCACATCCACTACCCCACCTACCCCAGCCAGGCAGAAAGAGAGAGAGAGAGAAGCAGAGACAGAGGAGGAGGAAGAAGAGGAGGAGGAAGAGGAGGAGGAGGCAGTGGATGGGGAAGAAACTGTTCAAAGAGAAAATACAGAAAATAATATAGCACATACCTACTGAGGAACATTCAGATTGTTCCCACTTTTCCCCTCTACAAAGAAACACAATGGCCACTCTTGTGCACTAATGTGAGAGTGTCTCTAGGGCATAGACTAGAGTGAAAATATTGGGTTATAAGATATACATTCAACTCCCCTAGACACTGATTAAGTTATTCTTCAAAACAGTTGAAATAACTTACATTCCTACCAGCAATATGTAAGAATTCCCATTTACCCATATCCTCACCAGCCCTTAGTATATCAGACTTTTTTTTTCTCAGCATGATGATTATAAAATATTATTTTAGGGGGCCTGGATGCCTCGGGTAGAGAATGTGACTCTTGAGCTCAGGTTTGTGAGTTCAAGCTCCATGTTGGGCATGGAGCCTACTTAAAAAAAATTTTTTTTTAGGGGCACCTGGGTAGCTCAGTAGGTTAAGCATCCAACTTTGGCCCAGGTCATGATCTCATGGTCCATGGGTTCGAGACCCACATCAGGCTCTGTGCTGATAGCTCAGAGCCTAGAGCCTGCTTCAGATTCTGTATCTCCCTCTCTCTCAGCCTCTCCCCTGCTTCCCCACTTGTTCTCTATCTCTTTCTCTCTCTCTCAAAAATAAATAAATGTTAAAAAAATGTTCAAGGGTATAAAAATTGTTTTAATAAAATAAAATGTTATCTTATTCTAGTGGCTATTTCTCTGATTACCAGTGGAGTTAAGCATCTGTCAAAAAGATTATGGATATTCAGGTTCTTTCTCTATGAATCACCCATTTATATCCACTGCCAATTTTCTGCTGCATTATCTGTCTTCTACTTACTCATTTACAAATCTCTATATATCCTGGGTACTTATTATGTGTCATTATATGCATTGCTGACATCTTCACTCAGTCTATAGCTTGTCTTTTTGGTTATGTTTCAGTATTTGCCAGGTTTTAATTTTAATATTATCAAATTGGTTCATGGGAGTTTTGGGATTTATTTGAGAAATATATCTCTATTCTACAAAAGTATTCTTCTGTGTTTCTTTTTAAAGTTTTACACATTTCTTTTACATTTGGTCTTTATATGGGATTTACCTTGTATGTGCTATGAGGAAGGGATTTAATTTTATTTTTCTCAATGGAGAACCATTATAGAGAGAATCTGAGCATATTTATTGAATAGTCCATTATTCCCTATAATTCATAATACTTCACCATTAAATTCAAGTTCCCATATATAGATGGAGACCTCAGAAACTCATCCTTCTCCAAAACTTGCAATTTTAATTTCCATAGATTTATGATAAGTCTTAGTAACTTAGGGCCAATATTCCCACCATATTTTTCTTCAAAATTCTTAGTTTGTCTTGATTCTTTAACTCTTTAATATCAATTTTGTTGAATTTCATGAAAATCCTACTCAAAGATCAACTTGAATTACATTAAATTTGTAATTTATGATTTGGAAGAAAATTCTTCTCATTCATGAATGTAGTGTATCTCTCTGTGTTGGTCTAGTTTCTCTCAAAAAACAGAAAGACAGGGTGTGTGTGTGTGTGTGTGTGTGTGTGTGTATACAGAGGTTACTTTTAAGGAATTAGCTCATACAATTGTAGGGTCTGGCAAGCCCAAAATCTGCAGGGCAGGCCAGCTGGAAATGCCAGCAGGAGTTGATGTCTTAAGTCCTAAGGCAGCCTGATGACAGAATTCCTTCCTCCACTGGGATCTCAATCTCTCCTCTTTTTTTGTTTTTTTTGTTTGTTTGTTTGTTTGTTTTTTGTTTTTTATTTGAGAGAGAGAGAGAGCATGAGAGAACAGGGGAGAGGTGCAGAGGAGAGAGAGAGAGAGAGAAAGAATCTTAAGCAGGCTCCATGCTCAGCATGGAGCCCAACGCAGAGCTTGATCCCATGGCCCTGGGATCATAACCTGAGCCAAAATCAAGTCAGATGCTCAACTGACTGAGCCACCCAGGTGCCCCTCTTTTTTTTTTCCCAAGTAAGCTCTACGCCCAATATAATGCTTGAACTCATGATCCTGAAATCAAGAGTCGCATGCTTTACCAACTGAACCAGCCAGGCACCCCCTCAGTCCCTTCTCTTAAGGTCTTCAACTGATTAGATGAGGCCCACCCATATTATGGAAAGTAATGCACTTTACTCAAAGTCTACTGACTTAAATGTTAATCTCATCTAAAAAAACCCCTTCACAGTAACATCTAGACTGCTGTTTGACCAGTTAGGTACCATAGTCTAACCAAATTGACACAGAAAATTAACCTTTATACTTTCTGTATTTTTAGGTCTTCTTTTATGCTCTCCATAAAGGTTTTGCATATCTGTTTGTTAGATCTATTCCTGGACTTAAAGTTTTTGTTACTGTTGGAAATAGCATAAATATTTTTGAACATTGAATTGAAGCATAGCGTTCATATGATAAAGAGCACAAACCATAAATGTACAACTTGTTGAATTTTCACAAACTTAATACATATATAAAACTAGCAAACAGAAAACACAGAACTTTATCAGCATCCTAGAAGCCTACTCTCTCCCAGGAGCTATCCACCCCCTTCCCAAGAGGGACCACTGTTCTGACTTCTTTCTTTTTATTCAAGTATAATTAACATAGTATTCATTTCAGATGTACTATATGATTCAACATTTCCACACATTAGTGAGTGCTCATCACAACAAATGTACTTTTAATCCCCATCACCTATTTCACTCATCACCCTACCCTCCTCCCCTCTGGCAACCACCAGTTTGTCTCTATATTTAAGAGCCTGTTTTCTTGTTTGTCCCTTTTTCATTTTGTTCTTCTTCTTCTTTTTAATGTAGTAAGCTCTATGCCCACCATGGGGCTTGAACTCATCACCCTGAGATCAAGAGTTGCATGCTCTACCAATTGAACAAGCCAGGTGCCCCTGTTTTTTTTTTTTTTAATGTTTATTTATTTTTGAGAGAGAGAGAGTGCAAGCAGGAGAGGGGCAGAGAGAGAGGGAGACACAGAATCTGAAGCAGGCTCCAAGCTCTGAGCTGTCAGCACAGAACCCAACATGGTACTCAAACTCACAAACCATGAGATCATGAGCTGAGCTGAAGTCAGATGCTTAACCAACTGAGCCACCCAGGGGCTCCCCTGTTTTGTTTTTTAAATTCCACACATGAATAAAATCATATGGTATTTGTCTTTCTTTGACTTATTTCACTTAACATTATACCTTCTAGATCTTTCCATGTTGTTGCAAATGGCAAAATTTATTTTCCGATGGCCGAGTTTTATATATATAAATATCACATCTTCTTTATCCATTCATCTATCAAGAGTCCACTGTCCTGACTTCTTTTTATTTTTATTTTTTTTAATGTTTACTTATATATTTTTGGGAGACAGAGAGAGAGCACAAGTGGGGGGAGGGGCAGAGAGAGAGCGGGACACTGAATCTGAAGCAGACTCCAGGCTCTGAGCTGTCAGCACAGAACCCGACACAGGGCTCGAACCCATGAACTGTGAGATCATGACCTCAGCCGGAGTTGGACACTTAAACCAACCGAGCCACCCAGGCACCCCCCACTCTCCTGACTTCTAACACCATAATTAGTTTTACCTGGGTTGGGGCTTTGTCTGAATCATATAAAGTATGCTATTTTTAATAACTGATATCTTTATCTTAACATTATATCCTATTGTGATTCTTGTTCTAAAGGGGTTTGGACCCTCAGAACAGACTGGAACACCTATTCATCACCTTTTGATTCCAGAACATATGCCTGGGCTTTTTGAGGAAGACCCTCCAATGACAGGATTTTAGGACTTTTGGGTGGGAGGAATACAGGGCAACGTGAGTAATAAGGGGGGAGCGCTGCATAATTGCTTACAAAACCTCATTCTCCCACTCTCATGTTTCTAGGGCCCCCAGGAAAGGTCAGGGAAGGAATTCTTGGAGAACTCAGCAACATCTGAGGGACCCTCTAGGACTCCTAAAGCTGAGCAAGACATTTATAAAACTAGGACTAAGGCACAAAGGACTCAAAGGAAGAGTCTGAACTTAAAAGTGGGGGCATACCCAGCAGTATAATTGAGGAGAGTGTAATAAAGAGATGAGTTCCAATGATGTGAACAGAGGTAGGAGTACTGACAACACTGACTCCATCTTTGAGCTTCCACTGTTCATGTCCACATAATGACCTCCCTCAGGGCGCTGTGTTCTAGGTCCCCTGGAGGTTAAGTATGGCCTGCCCAGAACATGAATGTCTTGTTTCGATCTTCCCTAAAGTGACGCACAGAAGGCTTCACTTTAGATAACCAGTAGAGATGGGGCGTCTGGGTTGCTCAGTCAGTTAAGCATCTGACACTTGGTTTTGGCTCAGGTCACGATCTCACAGTGAGTTCGAGCCCCACATTGGGCTCTGTGCTGACCGCACAGAGCATGCTTGGGATTCTCTCTCTCTCTCTCTCTCTCTCTCTCTCTCTGCCCCTCCCCTGCTCACTCTCTCTCAAAAATAAATAGACATTAAGAAAAATACTTTGCATAGCCAGTAGAGATGACTGGTACACAGAAGGTCCCACTTTAGATAACTACCCTGTGACCTCACTACCATGCCCCTTGCTCTATAAAAGCTGAGGATTAAGATCTGGACTTGGTGGAGAATAGCCATGTACCATCTGGATTGCCCATCCAATTCCCCTGTCAATAAGCTACCCTGAATAAAATTCTGTAAATCGTATAGGGGGGCTTGCTTGTTTTGCTTTTCAGTCTTAAAGTGCCTTCTCAGTCTGGATGATACTTGATACGGACCTTCCTGCACCTTCAGACAAGATTAAAGGAAAGCAACAATCTTGTGCTTCACCCTGTAACTAGCAATTATGGGGAGCTGTTGTTGTCTCTAGACCTAGAGGAGAACAGGAGGGATGGTTGCTAGAATCAGAGAGATCCACAGCTATGGGAGAGAACTATCCAATGGGATCCCCAGCCTTCAGTAGAGAGAAGCAGCCATTGCCAACCCATGGCCCAGCCAGTCCCATTAAGCATTTAGCACCCTGCTCCTTTTCTTTTTCTTTTTTTTTTTATTTGGGGCACAGCACAAGTGGGGGAGGGGCATAAAGAGGGGGTCATAGGATCTGAAGCACACTCCGTGCTATCTCACAAACCTCGAGATCATGACCTGGCCAAAGTCAGACACTCAACTGACTGAGCCACCCAGGTGCCCCTAGCACCCTGCTTCTTAAAGCAGAGGCCCATTGATTGCAATAAACAAAGTTTTTAAAAATCGCTAAGGGCCCTCTACGTCTTTTTTTTTTTTAAGTTTATTTATTTATTTTTGAGAGAGACAGATTGACCATGAGCAGGGAAGGGGCAGAGAGAAAGGGAGAGAGAGAGAATCCCAAGCAGGCTCCGCACTATTAGCATGGAGCCCAACTCAGGGCTCAAACCCATGAGACTGTGAGATCGTGACCTGAGCTAAAACCAAGAGTCAGATGCTTAACTCACTGAGCTACCCAGGTGCCCCAAGGGCCCTCTACTTCTTGACCCCATCCCTTGGTCCTAAGATTGGTTGAGTTTTTCTTACAACCAAGGCAATCTGCAGGCTTATGTTCATTGGCCCACAGAGCTGTTTCAGTCATTTGTCCTGAGCAAGGCAAGGAAGAGCTAGGTTGGGTCTGACCTTGGTGTTCCTGGATCAGCTGAAAGAGGCCATCAAAATCTCCCCACCTGTCCTAACTCAAGCAGTTCTTGACTGATGAGCAATGCAAGTAAGGTGAGCACAGAGAGGTACATATGGTGATCAGGGTAAACGCAGGAGCAACAAGGAAACACAGAACCAAACCATCTAGACGGCCATCCAGCCTCTAGGCAGTGCAGGTGACACACTGGTGGGAAGTGTTAAGGAAGCCCTCCCTTTGGATATGACATACTGTGGGCTGCCTCGCCTGGGTCTCCTCCTGGGCCTGCCTTTCAGCTGGGCGCTAAGACCCCTCCCGGACACTGGCAGTCCCCTTTTCACCCAGAAGCAAGCCCTCTCCCTACAGCTGCAGCCACATTGGCCTCTGGTTCTCCTCCCAGCTCTCCCGAATTGAAGTGATGGAGTAAGACACCATCTCCCTGACTCCCTTTTTGTATCACTCCCCAGAGATGAAATACCCAGGAATCTTGATTTTAAGAATTTAACTACTAATCATTATAGGATAAGAGGGAATACAAAAAATGATAAAAATGAGTATATGTTAAAAATATTCCAGAGTTAAACCACGTTCTTGAAGTCCTGGGGTTGAGACAGGAATTCTGACGATCTCTGAGATGGAAATAATAATAACAATATAGCAGATATGGGTGTTTAGGATTAGCAGGTACTTTGCATTCCATAAGTGCACAGAGTCAGTAGAATTAATCCTTTTTGGCAGATGAAAAAACAAAGGTTCAGTGTTATGTTCCTTGTTTAAGAGTACAAAGCTAGTTGGGGCACCTGGCTGGCTCAGGCAGAGGAGTATGCAACTCTTGATCTCGGGGTTGTAAGTTTGAGCCCCACATGGGATATAGAGATTACTTGAATAGATAAAACTTTAAAGGAAAGGGTGTACAAAGCTAGTAAGAACTGAGCACAAGGGCCACACTGTTTGCACTGCACTGCCCTGCCTTGGTGGACTTCATCTTCCACATTTACACATTTACTCCTGAAAAGGCAGATTTCACTATTTGCTCCTCTTCCCTTTAACTAGACCCAGAGCAAATGTCATCAGAACCCTTTCCTTCACACTGGTTCCTCTTCCTGGACTCAAAACAGAAACATGGTTGCTCTGTCTTGTCTCAAATAGGCAGTTTGCCTTGCCAAGGGTCCCTGAGCTAAGTGATACCCCTTCTGTGAGCTCCTGGATGGACCTGGAATAAGCACATCCCTCTTTTCCTCACAGCCATAGTCTTTCCATGTATAGGTGAAGCAAGGAGCTCACCAAAGAAGAGGATAAAGCCTGCAAAAGGAATGATTTCTATTTCACCTATTATTGGAAGGATAGAGTAATTTCTGTGAAAACTCTTTAACGCAGAATAGGTCCTAATTATGTGTGAGTTGAAACCAAACAGGCTTTTTGCTCATCTCTGACTGAAAACTCCCCCAAGCCACCATCTACCCCTTCCTCACTGCTCACTCTGGAAACAGAGGCTGTTTGAACCAGCTCAACTAACCACCCCTTATCCCTCAACCTTGACCTCTTTCCTGTTTTATCAGTTTCTCCTTGTCTCTCTTGCTCTTTCTCTCAGAAGCAAGGGCCACCTTACTCTTCCAAGGCTAACCCTCCATCTGGACCTTGACCCCATCCCCTCTGGGCCAGATGTATCAATTACTCCTTTTTAGGCTGATTTCTCCTCACCTGTTTCCTTTCCCCACCTATGTACAAACTTAGTCTTGCCCAAGATTAGAAAGAAAGAAAGAAAGAAAGAAAGAAAGAAAGAAAGAAAGAAAAAGAGAGGAGAGAAGGACAGAAAGGGAGGAAGGAAGGAAGGAAGGAAGGAAGGAAGGAAGAACATCTTGACTCTGTCTCCCTCTCAAGTTCCTCCCCTTTACTCCTCCCTCCCATTACCACTGAATTCCTTATAACATCCTGCTCACTCCATTTCCTGCCAATGTCATCAGAAAAGTCACCGACAATTGCCATGTTGCCAAATCTGATGGCCTTTTGATTTTGCTGCCACACTAGACCCATAGTGCCACTCCTTCTTCCTGGCAAGTCTGCCCCAGCCCCTGTCACCATTCATTCCATTCTCCTCCTGCCCCTCTGACCGTCTCTCATCTTCTGAGTCTCGTTTGCTGCTTCCTCTTCTCTTTAAATGCTAAATTTGCTTAGTTTCCTCTCCTTGGGCCCTTTATCTTCTCACTTTATACGCTGTCCTGGGACAAGCTTACAATATTCTTCATTATTCCTCCAAATCATGTCTAGTCCCTGAGTACTAGAGGCATGGAGCCAGCCATGCTTTATTGAGAATAGTGGGTTCCATGAGGGTTCTAGGGGTGGCACTATCATACCCATAGCTTGGGCTTATGCCTGGTGACGTGCAAGCACTTTATACTTAGCTGGCAAAGCAGACCATGTGCAAGGCCTTCTGCCAGGCACTGGGGTAAATGCGCATAGACGTGAAACCTTGCACGCAGGTCACCAGCTCTCCTCCTCCGTCTTTGCTGGGTTCCTTTACCCTGGGGTATCCACAAGGCCATACACACCCATCCTGGCCATCACATGTTCTATGCAACAGAAAGAATGATCAGTTCAAAAAGGATAAGCTGCTCCACTTTTGCCAACAACTCAAATTCCTTTTTCTCTCTTCCCAACATCCCACCCATCCTCCAAAGTGAAACAGATCGAACGTCACATGACAACAGTGCCCTCTAGAGGAATGCTTTTCAAATTGCAATGGTGCCCTCTATGTGGTATTGGCAGCACCAGTACCTTCCATCACACTGGCTCTTCTTCCAACGGGACTTCGTCACTGCACCCATCAACAGGTGGAGTTCATGTTCTTTCATCGGCAATTGGGGTGGGCTTGTGATTATGGAGGAAGTGACGTTATGTGACCAAGCTATCTTCTCCCTGGCTCTCAGCCTTGGAGCCCTGAGCTACCTGTAATGTAATCAGTTCAACTGCCCTGAAGCTGCCACGCTGGGAGGAAGCCCACACTAGCCCATGGGGAGACTACATGAGAAAGAGTCCAGCCCTACCCTCTCCCCGTCCAGTCACTAATGACTACAACCACTTAGAGACCTAAGTCAGAACAGCCCTGCCAAGCCCTTCTCAAACTCCTGTACCACAGAAAACATGAGAGGTAATAAAACCATTGGTGCTGTTTTAAAACACTAACTTTTGGGGTAACTTGTTATGCAGCAATAGATCAACTAGAATAGTGGGTCATGAATTCAATTTGGTGTGTCATGACTGGTATGTCTAAAAACTAAGTAGAAGAGAACAGAACAGAACAGAAAATATAATAATAAAGGTCTAAGTATTGAGAAATTTTTTTCAATAACTGTGTGTGTTTGTATATGTTATACTGGATCAAGAAATAAAATGTATTTGTTCCCATGAGTCATATAAAATGCTTCAAGTCTTGAAAATCCAGACTATTAGTGCAATCCCAGAGGTTACAAAGACCAAAGCCCACTGAAGCTGATGTGATTGCAAGTGAGTCAAGAGCATGAGAGTTCTACGATCTTATGAGCACGTTACAGGTGGGCCCATTTAGCTTTACCACCCAGACTGGAAAGAGGTGATTCCCAAGAAAAGGGTGTTTTAGGTGGTTCTCACATGTTTTTTCTAGAATACTTAGTACCTTGATTCTCTCAGTAAATATTCTATTACATCAATAGGATATCTGAAACAGTATGATGACAGTTTCTCCACAAAACTCCTGTATCAGATTCACTTGAGGGCTTGTAAAAATTCAGGTCCCTAGGCCTCTGTTGCAACAGACAGGATCAGAGGCTTGAGGCCCAAGACTGCACCTCAACCCAGCTCCGCAGAGAATCATCTGCATACTAAAGTTTGAGATGTACTAAGTCACAGGGAGGATTGTCAGCGATGTATTTGAAATTCAAATTCCCTAGCAAATGAATTCCCGTATCACGCAAAGGCCTTTAAGCTAGTCAGGGTACTGAGAGGTCTCACTGTACCATGGAAGTAACTGGAAATGGCCCTGGTTATCAAGAAGCCTCATCTAAAATTCCTTTCAAGGGAGGGCTAAGCCTGGAACATCTTCATCTTTTAAAGAAGAGATTGTATGGGGAAGGGAGGGCAGGAGGAAGTGGAATAAAATAATATTTTTACTGCCCCTGAATTTAAAAATTCTAAAAAGAGTGTCTCTGTGTGTCTGTCTAGGTGTGTTCTGTAACATATATTACAATATATATACAACATATATTACAACATAATATACAACATATATTACAATATATATTACATACATTGCTATTATATATGTTATGTATATTACAAAACACACTCAAACACACCCAGATATATTATAATAAATACTCTTTTCTGTACATTATGATGTTTTGACATCTTTAAAAAATCTTCCCTGCTGAGGAGAGACTGCCTTTCCCTGTGGCCCAGCCAGGAGCATACACTTGATATGGAAACTGAGCAATCACAGCCAGGCCTTACCTCCTCTGTCTGGCTGGAAGCAATACTCCTGTTCCTTAATCATTCCGGAACCAGGTACAAAAAAATTGTCCTCCCACCCCAAGTAAGAGCAGATTTGGATTGATAAACTTTGCAAGGGTCGCTGTGCTTCAGCTCGAGAAGAGTAGGTCTTACAAGTTTTATCAGACTGTCCAGCGTGCGCCAGCATCTAGGGATCACCCCCTATAGCTTAGAGCGACTGAAACTATTCAAAGTAGCCAAAACTGTTCACCCTGCTCTTCCTTACTTTTCCCAAGGAAACCCCAATAAAGGCCCTGGGCTAAGTGCTTCCCTTGCTCCGGTCTCCTGACCACATCGATGTCTTTCCCATGAGACCCGGTAGGGTGTGCCGTGCTTCCTGTCTCTAGGACCTGTGAGTATAATCAGCTGTTTTCCCAAGACTTTCCTGTGTCCTCTTATGGCTGCACCTGATGGACTGTAGTCTCATAAAAGAATACAGTTCTGAGGCACCTGGGTGGCTCAGTCGATTAAGCATCCGACTTCAGCTCAGGTCATTATCTCACTGCTTGTGAGTTCCAGCTGAGCCCTACGTCAGGCTCTGTGATGACAGCTGGGAGCCTGAAGCCTATTTCAGATTCTGTCTCCGTCTCTCTACCCCTCCCCTGTTCTCTCTCTCTCTCTCTCTCTCTCTCTCAAATATAAAAAGTCAAAAAACAAAAACCAAAAAAAAATTTTAAAAAGGAATACAAAACAGGGTTTGCATGTGTCTCTGTGCCTATGCCTGAGTGTGTCCACACACACACACGCTTTACTTCAACTGATCTCAAGGTTCCCACTGGAGGGGAACCTATACCTTTTTTTCTTCTTTCATTCCCAGAGTTCCATCCCTACTAATATAGATTCACTGGCCTGAAAGAAAATTTAGAGATCCTCCAACCCCGTGCTTCCTTAAGAACTTAAACAATAAAATGTTGTTTTTTTTTTTTAATCATCATCCATTGACAGGGGCTCCTGGGTGGCTCAGTTGGCTGAGCGTCTGACTTCAGCTCAGGTCATGATCTCACAGTTCATGGGTTCGAGCCCCGCATCGGGTTCTGTGCGGACAGCTCAGAGCCTGGAGCCTTCAGGCTTCGTATTCCGTATCTCCCTCTCTCTCTGCCCCTTCCCTGCTCACACTCTATCTCTCTCTCTTAAAAAAATAAGTAAACATTAAATTTTTTAAAGAACATGATGAGGGGCGCCTGGGTGGTGCAGTCGGTTAAGCGTCAGACTTCAGCCAGGTCAAGATCTCGCGGTCCGTGAGTTCGAGCCCCGCGTCAGGCTCTGGGCTGATGGCTCAGAGCCTGGAGCCTGTTTCCGATTCTGTGTCTCCCTCTCTCTCTGCCCCTCCCCCGTTCATGCTCTGTCTCTCTCTGTCCCAAAAATAAATAAACGTTGAAAAAAAAAAAAAAAAGAACATGATGAAAGCTCATTTTTTAAAAATTAAAAATAAATAAATAAATAAATAAATCATCATCCACTGACAGAATGTGAGCAGGGTCACTTGACTTCAACTAAGCAGCCAAAATGGTCTCACAGGGAAGTTAAATGCTATACAAAACGATTCAAAGTGTATTTATATGCTGTTTTATCTTACAATAGAGTGAAAATAGTAAATCATTTTTATTGCATGAAGAACAAAAAGCACAAACTCTGACCAAATTGTGTAATAATTACAAGAGGCCTGACAGGGCAGCGATCATCCGGGAGATGGCAGACCTCCACCCCCACCAGTGGTGGTCATCACTGCCTGTCCCTGCAGCATACCCCCCACCTCTAAGTCCCAGGCCTGGGTCACCACCCTTCAAAGATAGCTTATTACAGAATCATACCCACCATGTGTGTGTGTGTTTCTATCCTATTGCATGTTTTTAAATACATTTTTTAATTTTGTTTATTTATTTGTTTATTTTAATGTTTTTAACATTTATTCATTTTTGAGAGACAGAGCATAAGCAGGGGAGGGGCAGAGAGAGAAGGAGACACAGAATCCAAAGCAGGCTCCAGGCTGCTTCAGTCAGCACAGAGCCTGATGCTGGGCTCGAACTCACCAACTGTGAAATCATGACCTGAGCTGAAGTCGGACGCTTAACCGACTGAGCCACCCAGGCGCCCCTGTTTTTAAATACATTTTTCAGGGGCGCCTGGGTGGCGCAGTCGGTTAAGCGTCCGACTTCAGCCAGGTCACGATCTCCTGGTCTGTGAGTTCGAGCCCCGTGTCAGGCTCTGGGCTGATGGCTCGGAACCTGGAGCCTGTTTCCGATTCTGTGTCTCCCTCTCTCTCTGCCCCTCCCCCGTTCATGCTCTGTCTCTCTCTGTCCCAAAAATAAATTAAAAAAAAAAAAAGTTGAAGAAAAATACCTGCATTGTTTTGACAGTTTGGTTTTCATTGATTTTAGGAATTGGGGAATCACCTCACAGAAGAGAAATTTATTAACACTGATTTAACCTTATTTTTGGTTGGGAAAACTGAGTCCAAGAAGAGGAAATGATCTGCTCAAGGTGGTAGATTATTCTTGGTTTCAGACTCTTTTTTTTTTTAAGTTTTTTTTTTTCAACGTTTATTTATTTTTGGGACAGAGAGAGACAGAGCATGAACGGGGGAGGGGCAGAGAGAGAGGGAGACACAGAATCGGAAACAGGCTCCAGGCTCTGAGCCATCAGCCCAGAGCCTGACGCGGGGCTCCAACTCCGGGACCGCGAGATCGTGACCTGGCTGAAGTTGGACGCTTAACCGACTGCGCCACCCAGGCGCCCCTGGTTTCAGACTCTTAAGAGGAAAAAAGATTTAGAGGAGATTCGCAGGCATGCTAAGGACATCTCCTGATCTCCATCCTGAGAGGAGTCTGGGGCCCCCAAAGGACTGGTGGGCTGCTGGCAGTCATGGGGAGAATCAGAACTGGAGCTATTGCTGGAATTTTCTTTTTTTTTTTTTTTTTAATTTTTTTTTGACATTTACTTATTTTTGAGATAGAGAGAGACAGAGCATGAACGGGGGAGGGTCAGAGAAAGAGAGAGAAGGAGACACAGAATCCAAAACAGGCTCCAGGCTCTGAGCTGTCAGCACAGAGCCCGACGCAGGGCTCGAACTCACGGGCTGTGACATCATGACCTGAGCCGAAGTCGGCCACTTACCCGACTGAGCCACCCAGGCGCCCCATTGCTGGAATTTTCAAGATGTTGAGTAGTTAAAACAGAGATTTGGTCCTTGGGCCTTATTTGGATATTTTATTATTTTCTTAATATGTATAACCATCTAGAGAGTTTATAAATAAGTCTAAAATGGACAAATCTAATTTGCCTGTGTGTCCTTAGTCCCAGCAAGACTCTACTCCCACACTCTGTTGACAATGCTGGCAGAAGCCACGATGACATTAGATCCACTCAGCTCCGCTGTGACAGTGGCATCGTTATACAGACCTCACGGGATAAACAACTGGCTCTAAGCTGCCCTGATTTCCCTTGAGTTCACAGGAGAAAACTGATGAAAAAAAAAAAAAAAAAAAAAAATCTGCCACCTGGTTACAACTTTTCGTGTAGTGACACCTGCTGCCAGGACCTGGAGACGCAACGTGAAAACCTTGGTGCCTATTTTGGGAGAGGCTCTGGACCTTCTGTTCTTGCTCCCAAAGGTCTTGCCCAAGCCCTCACTCACCCACAGGAAAGCCCATGGATTGGAAGCAGGTGTTTATGCAGATTCCAGTTGTGGATGAGGAGGTGACACTACAGAAGAGCCTATGAAGCAAGGGATGGCTGGAGAGGCTTCAAAGTGGGCACAAGCACTCAAAGGAACCTCCTGGCACAGGAAGTGGTCCCAGAGCAATCTCGAACAGTTATGTTGAAACTTGAAGAATGTGTAGCCTTCTTTTGAGGAGGAAACTTCCAGGCATGAGATTGTTTTTGCAGACTTGTCCACTGACCTACCCAAGGTTATAGTTAGAGAAAATACTTCAATATTTAAGTTAAAAAAAAAAAAACATTTTGGAGTACGATTTAGTGCCAATGTGATGGTAAACAGATACAAATATCGGTCCTGAAATCATATGGGAGAATATATACAAGATTTGGTCATCCAGATAGTCTAAGACATGCTTGTACTTTTTTTAAAGATTATCAGCAAAATATAAATCAATATTAAAATTTTGCACAGAATGAACAAACTCTAAGAATACTCTGAGGCCCCCAGTGGTTCATGGAGAAATATTGGGTAGACCGAGTTTGGACTTGGATGGATGGTTGTGATCAAGAGAATCAAGGTGGGCGTGCAAGGCTCAGAGGGCAGTTGGACTCTGGTTAAAAAAATTGTCCCTCGGGGCGCCTGGGTGGCGCAGTCGGTTAAGCGTCCGACTTCAGCCAGGTCACGATCTCGCGGTCCGGGAGTTCGAGCCCCGCGTCGGGCTCTGGGCTGATGGCTCGGAGCCTGGAGCCTGTTTCCAATTCTGTGTCTCCCTCTCTCTCTCTGCCCCTCCCCCGTTCATGCTCTGTCTCTCTCTGTCCCAAAATAAATAAAAAACGTTGAAAAAAAAATTAAAAAAAAAATTGTCCCTCCACCCCAAGTAAGAGCAGATTTGGACTGATCAACAATGCAGGCATCCCTGGGCCTCACCTCTGGATGACTGAACCTTGAAAGTTTTACCAGACCGCCCAACCTGCTCCGTCAGTCATAAGGGGGTCGCCTAGAGTCAAGAGGAAGTTACTGGAAAATGCGGAGGGGGTCAAGGGGCAGAAGAACAGCTACCCATCTTTAAGTGGACTCAAGATGACTGGGGTCAAGGCTGAGCTTGTCCTAAATAAGGGACAAATGGGATGGGTCCCTGGGGTCAGAGACACAAGCTGAAGCAAGACCCCAAAAAGTCACCATCCAAGTCACAGCACAGAGGCAGAAGGTTGGAGACCTAGTGATAATTGGACTAGCCTTTCCATTGATACAGCAACCACTGATTGACCAAACACTAGTTAGCGCAATATAATCAGAGACTTCCTCCTCCAAACTCATTTAAATGTAGGCTATAGAAAAGGGAAAGATTCCAAAATCTTACATAATGTGGAATCCAACATCAAGAAAAGTACAAGGCAAAAAAAAAACTACAGACCATTCTTTCTTTTTTTTTTCTTTTTTAAAATTTAGATATCATTGACATAGAACATTATATTAGTTTCATTTGTACAACATAATGATTCTATATTTGAGGTTTTTTAATGTTTGTATATTTTACAAAATGATCACCGCACAATAAGTCAAGTTAACATCCATCACCATACATTGTCACAAAATTGTTTTTCTCGTGACGATAACTCTTAAGATCTACCCAGCAACTTTCAAATATGCAATACAGTACTATCACCTATAGTCATCATGCCATATATTACATCTCCATGAGGCCACTCTCATTTACAAACAATAGTTTTTAATCCTAAATAAAACATCAGCAAATTGAAGCCAGCAGTATTAAAAAGAATTACATACCACAACCAAGAGTGATTTAGCTGAAGAAGGTAAGGACAATTCTACATTATAAATATTAGTAACACAATTTATTACATTAATAGGTTGAGGGGAAAAAAGCCATGGGATCATCTTAATAAATGCAGAAAAATAATTTTGTAAAATTCAGTACCCATTCTTGGGAATGGATCTTGCTTATCCTGTCAAACTAGGCAGAAAGCCAAGAGAAATTGGCCTGGGTATGGGTGTGGGGCCATGAGCTAGCAGAGGACAGGGAAGGGTTGGTAGTCTGCAACCTCTCAGGCTGTGACCTGCTTGAGGAAATGGTCTGCACGAGGGGTGGAAGCTCCACATCTGACATCTCCGGACCTCAGCCCTCAGCCCAGGGAGTTTTCCAGTCAGGGCTCTCTTTTTTCTTACCACATTAAAATTTTTTTTAATGTTTATTTATTTTTGAGAGAGAGACAGAGCGAGAGCAGGGGAGGGTTAGAGAGAGACAGAGACACAGAATCTGAAGCAGGCGCTGGGTTCCAAGCTGTCAGCACAGAGCCCGACACAGGGCTGGAACTCACAAACCGTGAGATCGTGACCTGAGCCAAAGTCGAATGCTTAACTGACTGAGCCACCCAGGCGCCCCTTTCTTATCACATTTACAAAAGCAGTACACGATCCTTAAAGAAAATTTGACAAAATACTGAAAAGTAGAAAGACGAACACAATTATAACTATTTCCACCTTCAAAGCAACTTTGCAAATGTGTCAATGTATCTTAAACTGTTACAAAATTTGCAAGTTTGTGGAAGTGTCTTTATTAACATAGTTACAGTGATCAAATATGCTTGGTGGTCCCAAAGTCATACAATGAGGACAGGCACTGTTGCATTTAGAATAAATTCAAAGCTCCTTTACACATCCTGCAGGCTGACGTGTAAAGGATGGCCCCGCCTGCCTCTCCCACTCCTTCCTCATCCCCTGACCCTGCTAATAAGATGCAGTCTCTTTCCTGCTTCTCTGCTTCAGCTGCAAGGTAAACAGTCCTCTCTGCTCCCACTCAGCCTGACCCCAAAACAGCCACCTGAACCTGGCCCCAGAAGTGCCTGAAGAGTTCATCTTGCCCCTAGAAGCAGGTGTATCCAGTGACATCAAGCTTAAACTATAAGTTTCTACAGGCACCTCTGGGCTGGGGAAGCAGGCAGCAACCTAATACCGGTGCCTGGACAACAGGGTACGGAGGAGAGAGAGCTCCGCTCTGAGCCTTGTCAACCAAATGCTGGAGGCCAAGGCAGGGCCTGCCCCCAGGGCCCAAGCTGCAGCCTCTTGGAACATTGATGCCTTGCTTGAGATGTTCTCTAGCTGCCTAGCTGAGCACTCAAACCTTCTTAGGCACTTCTGAATCTTCATAAGCAGAAGTCCACTATCGTGGGTAAGGCAAAGTATAATCTATTCTCATTATTCACATAGTTGTATAAATTTGCCATGAGCACTGAATTAGCGAACACTGAACTGCTCCAAGGGAAAGTACAGGGAAAACAGGGAGATACAGGGTTCCTGCAAACCTATGGTCACGTTTTTATCAACTGATTAACACCCAACCTTTTGTGCATAAATGAACTATTTACTACCCAATAGGTGCCAGGGCCAATCATGTGGTTATTTCATTTACTCCTCAGAACAACCCAGAAAGGGCACCGTTTTTGGAGAAATGAAACAAGTAATCCAAGGTCTTTGAACATGCTCTTTGGGACCAAAGTGGTTATTAGGCAAATACCAAGTATTCAGTAAATGTCACTTCTCTCTTCAGAAAGTCAATGGTAACTAAGGAACAAAAAACACAATGCAGGACCCACCCTCATTGAGAGGCTTAGGCTCCAGTCACAGATCTCTCCTTAAGAGGAAAAGCAACTCCAGAGGTGCCTGGGTGGCTCAGTTGGTTAAGTGTCCAACTTCAGCTCAGGTCATGATCTCGTGGTTCATGGGTTTGAGCCATGCATCAAGCTCTGCCCTGGTGGTGCGGAACCTGCTTGGGATTCTCTCTCTCTCTCTCTCTCTGCCCCTTCCCCACTTATGCTTTCTCTCTCTCTCTCAAAATAAATAAACTTAAAAAAAGAGGAAAAGTGACTCCAATGTCCATCCTTAAACTTTTCTTCTTTTTTAATGTTTATTGGCTTTTGAGAGAGAGAGACAGAGCTCAAGAGGGGAATGGCCAGACAGAGAGGGAGACACAGAATTCGAAGCAGGCTCCAGGTTCTGAGATGTCAGCACAGAGCCCGACGCAGGGCTCAAACTCACGAACCGTGAGATCATGACCTGAGCCAAAATCGGACGCTTAACCGACTGAGCCACCCAGGTGCCCCAATCCTTAAACTTCTTTTCCACTTCATTGTTGTGCTCAAAAGAATCAAGTGAAAAGTGAACCAAAAGTATCCCTGGTAACAAAGTAACAATTATAGAACACTATACACTCTAGACAATGCACGTGTGTGTATATTTCCATGTGTGTTTATGTGCATGTGTGCACACATATATATGGAGAGATTAACAGCAGATCCTCATGATTAACTACTATAAACATGTTACCAGGATACTTCTATCAGAAATATTTTGTGTACTCTGGCAGTCCCATTACACCTGCCACGCACCAGTTTACCTGCTTTCTTAAACTTACAGACAGAAAGATAATTGTTAAGCCTTAGAGCGCTTTACATGGGCAGGAGAGCAGAAGTGAGTTAGTTAGAGTGTTTTCTTCAAGTTGAAGTTGCTGAGAAGAAAACAAAAAAAGTCCCATGGTAGCAATCAGATTGTTGGTACCAAAGATGAGTGACCCAGGGCGGGTCCCCAGCAAGCAGGTACTAAACTAGGATGGGCCACGCCCTCGAGAATCAGAATAGCATTCTATGATCAGAGGAGGCAGGAATGCATCTGCTCAGGAAGTGGGGCAAGGCAAGGCTGTTATTAAGGCAATCTGGGCACAGCGGTGATTATAGGCGGGCCAACCTGTCAGAATGAGAAGAGAAATGCATAGCACCAGCTCCTGGCATGTAGCGAGCTTTTGCATGCTGACTTGTGTCCAAATAGTATTATCTGGGCTGTTACGTGGCCTTAAGCCTTTGTGGGGAAAGCACCTAATAGTAAAAATAATATTTTTTTTAATGTTTATTCATTTTTTGAGAGACAGAGAAAGACACAGCATGAGTGGGGGAGGGGCAGAGAGCGAGGAAGACAGAATCCCAAGCAGGCTCCAGGCTCTGAGTTGTCAGCACAGAGCCTGATGCAGGGCTCAAACTCACAAACCCGGACATCATAACCTGAGCCAAAGTCAGACGCTTAACCGACTGACCCAGCCAGGCGCCCCTAAAGTACTTACCATTTGAAAACAAGATATCATAGTACTGGATATATATTTTATTACTCCAGTGTTTAAGAAAAATATATCCACATAGGGAAAAAGACTGGAAAGTAATCAGTCAAGACCATGTGGGTGAGGGTGTGGCCCTTGGAGATGATGGAGCAACTAGAACTGAACCGAAGTCATGGGGCTGCCACATGAGCCCTAGCCTGCTTACCTTCAGCTGATCTGTTTATCATGTTTAATCCAAAAACTTTAAGAAAAATGCCAACAATAGCATTTAAAATAGTGAGGTATGGGGCGCCTGTGTGGTGCAGTCGGTTAAGCGTCCGACTTCAGCCAGGTCACGATCTCGCGGTCCATGAGTTCGAGCCCCGCGTCGGGCTCTGGGCTGATGGCTCAGAGCCTGGAGCCTGTTTCCGATTCTGTGTCTCCCTCTCTCTCTGCCCCTCCCCCGTTCATGCACTGTCTCTCTCTGTCCCAAAAATAAATAAACGTTGAAAAAATAAAAAATAAAATAGTGAGGTAGTATTTATGGACTTAAAGTTTTTAGTTTATTATTGCTTTTGTCTGGTTTCCAAATATTTTTCATTAATTACTTCCATAATGAAATAAATGTATTCATTCATTAGACAAACCTTTACAAAGGGGTTAGTATGCACCAGATACTAAGCAAAGAACTGAGGAAGAACATTGAAAAAGATAAACATGGTCCCTGTCCTCCTAGAGGTCTTAATCTAGCAAAAGAAATGAACACAAGGGGGAGCCTGGGTGGCTCAGTTGGTTAAGCGGCCGACTTCGGCTCAGGTCATGATCTTGTGACCTGTGAGCTGAAGCCCCGCGTCGGGCTCTGTGCTGACAGCTCAGAGCTTGGAGCCTGTTTTGGATTCTGTGTCTCTCTCTCTCTGACCCTCCCCTGTTCATGCTTTGTCTCTCTCTGTCTCAAAAATAAATAAATGTTTAAAAAAAATTTTTTTAAGAAATGAACACAGGACAAGTGAGCAGTAGTCACAGACAAGTACAGGATGCTAAGAGAATACATGACAGAGGAGCATATGGTGTGGGGAAGGATGCAGTTAGACAAGTCTTTCTGATGCCATAAAGCAAGTTTCAACAAATTTCAAAAGATGGAAAATATACAGAGCATGTTTGCTAACCACAATACAGTCACCTCTCCAAATGATAGGAAAAGTTACCTTAAAAACACCTGGTTGGCTCCATTAGAGGAGCATGTAATTTGATCTCCAGATCATGAGTTCAGGCCCCATGTGGGGTGTAGAGATTACTTAAATAAATAAAATTTAAAAATAAATTGTTACCAAAAAATCCATATGCTTGGAAATTAAGAGATACATTTCTAAATAATCCCCAAATCAAAGAAGAATTCAAAGTAGAAATTAGAAAATGTTTGAACAAAAAAAGTAGGGGTCAGGGGGTGCCTGGGTGGGTCAGTCAGTTGAGCAGCCAGGTCTTGATTTCAGCTCAGGTCATGATCCCAGGATGGTGGGATCCAGTCCTGCCTCAATCTGTGCTGAGCATGGAGCCTGCTTGGGATTCTCTCTCCCTCTCCCTCTCTCTCTCTCTCTCTCTCTCTCTCTCTCTCTCTTTTTCTCTCTCTCTGCCCCTCTTCCCTGTTCACATGCTCTCTCTCTCAAAAAAAAAAAAATGGGGGGGAGGGTAGGAATATTTTTTAAAATGCTTGAACAAAAATACCATGTATCAAACTTGGAGTAGCTAAAGCAGTATAAGAGGTACACATGTACAGCTGACACCTGAACAACATGGGTTTGAACTGCATCAGTCCACTTATAGAGGGATTTTTTCAGTAAATACAGTACTATAAATGTACTTTCACTTCCTTATGATTTTCCTAACAACACTGTCTTTTCTCTAGCTTACTTTACTATAATATAGCATAGAATACATTTAATATTCAAAATATGTGTTAATTGACTGTTTATGTTATCAGTAAGGCTTCTGGTCAACAGTAGGCTATTAGTTTTAAAGTCAAAAGTTATATGGGCATGGGGGGGGGGGGGGGCAGGTGGTCAGGATCCCTAATGCCACATTAATCCCACATTGTCCAAAGGTCAACTGTGTGTGTGTGTGTGTGTGTGTGTATGAAATTCCAGAAAGATAAAATTCATCTGTACTAACAGAAACCAGATCAGTGTTTGCCTGGGGTCAGGGTGGTGGTTAGGAGGAGAAAGGGTGGAGACTGACTAGACGGTGCAAGGTTTGTTAAAATTCCTCAAACTGTTCATCTAAAATTTGCGCTTTGATCTGGATGTTAATTATATTAAATATTTTTTAAGACTCCGAAGGAAGACAGGGAAAGAGGGAGGAGCGGGGAGGGGAGGGAGACAGGGAGCCCCAGCGTTCCCACGAACCCGCTAGGGATCAGGCTCAGCACCGCACAAGAGGCGCGGGGTCGCAAGCCGCGGTCGGTCGAGGTTGCACTGGGATTGCAGGCGGGTGGCGTGCAGTTCCTCTTCTCCGACGCCAGGCGGAGGCGTGGGCCGGGAAGAGCGACAGTGACCCTGGAAGAGGCGGCGAGGAGGCGGGTCTGAGCGCCGGAGTCCATGTGGGTGTAGCGCGGGGTCGCCATGGCGGAGCTGCAGCAGCTGCGGGTGCAGGAGGCAGTGGACTCCATGGTGAAGAGTCTGGAGAGAGAGAACATCCGGAAGATGCAGGTAGCGGGCGGGGGCCATGGCGGAGAGTCCCAGCGGTTCGCAGTTCCCTTCCCGCAGCCGCGACGCGCTGCTGCCCGCCTTCCCGCAGACCCGAGTCGGGGTGTCCCTGGGGTCGCCGCGGCGTCCTCAGAAGTACCTCTTAGTCTCAGAACTCCTGAAGCTTCCGCCGAGAGGTTGAAATCTGTGATCCCTCACCACGCGCAAGGCCGTCCCCCCCCCCCCCCCGCCCGCTCCAGGCCAGCTCGAGGGAGCTGGTGTTAGACCCTGGACCAGGGTTAGAAAGCTCCCAGGGTGAAGCGTTGTGCCTACCCCGCTTGTCTGTCTTGAACGGCCCCTTCCTCAGGTGACGAGGCCGAGGCCCAGAAAGGGCACGGCCAAGGTGAAACACCGGAAAGGCAGAAGCGCTTGGCCTCCTCCGTGGCCAGGTGATACCTGCTTCTGTGTCGCTCCACACAGCTCTGGTTTATATGCATTTCTGCTTTGATCCCCTAAATGTATGTGGCTGTTAGTCCTGCCTCCCTTACTGAATTGTGGGTTTCTCTTGTAGTGCTCTGGAGTCATTGATTAATGGATCAGTGGCCCCCTGGTGGAATGTAGATTTCTAGGTTACTGACCTCTGAACCCTGTGATATAGGTACCGGGTTTTCAGAACTTAGCTTCCAACTTGACCAACCGCCACCTTCTTCGTCCACCTAGCCATCTGTGCAACAAGTGCCAATGAGCTAGCAGCAAGAAGACCACGAAACACTCTGCTAGGCTTTGAGGATAATTTTCCCATTTGTGGGTTTAGGTTGTTGATGTCTGTTAGAAGGAGAGGTGCAAATGTAGGCGCTCCTCTGTTGCACTCCATGGTTATCTCTGCCCCAGAGGCTTTCCTACCTAACTTCACTCTGCCCACCCTCCCCAGGGCCTCATGTTCCGGTGCAGTGCCAACTGTTGTGAAGACAGCCAGGCGTCCATGCAGCAGGTGCACCAGTGCATTGAACGCTGCCATGCACCTCTGGCCCAAGCCCAGGCCCTGGTGACCACTGAGCTGGAGAAGTTCCAGGTGAGGAAAGCCCAAACAGAGGACTCCGGTCCTTGATATTGCTCTTTTGCAGGAGATGACAAGTGTTTGGCTTTAATGTCTTGGTTCTTTTAATATTTGAACAGTCGTGTGGCCAGCCAGTCTTTACAGGGTTTGAAATTTGTGAAAAACTCCTGGAGGTTGAGTGCTATAAGTATTTCCCATAGAAACAGTGTTGTAAAAGGGAGTTCATGATCAAAAGCCTTTTTCCCCCATAGATACAAAATATAATACGTATAGTGTATAGTATAAAGCTTTCTCAAACATGTATTAATTCATTCTTAAAATAGTACAATCCCCAGGAAAGTGAAGTAGGCTAGTCTTAAAGAGGTGCAGATTAGAGCAATATTGCCCACCCAGAACCCCCCCTGTTTGCTATACCCAAAGGGCAGCTCCTGTGTCACTAAAGAGCAGTCATTTATATGAAGCATTAGTATTGCTGACTCATTGATGCCTTCCTCACAAGCCCTTCTGAGGTCGCTAAGAGCAAAAGGTATCCACTGTATCTGTCTCTGGAGAAAAGGGTAGCCACAACTTCATTTTATTCCCTTCCTATGACTATACTTTCCTGCAGGTTGGAAAAGCAGAGCCCCCTTCTGAACCAGTTTTTCATAGCCTGAGATTCTGTCTGCATGGGAAAAATTGTATCTAGTATACAATTTTTACATTCTGCTATACAGAATTCTTCAAAATGACTGACACTGTGAGGAATAACTTAATCCAAGGTCCCGAACTACAGCTAATTTTGTAGATAGGCTCTTTGAAATTTTGATTCTTGAATTGCTGTGTAACTTTCTCCTTCTGTTAGTCCTCTACAATTAGATTTACTCTTAGATTTACTAATTAGATTAGATTTACTCTTCTGCTCTGCCAGAACTGCTCTGGCCACTCCCCTCTATGGAGCTAAATCCAGTAGTCGTTTCTGATCCCTCATCTTACTCAACCTGTCTGCATCACTGACACAGTGATCACTCCCCTCCTCCTTGAAATAGTTTGTTCAGTTGGGCACCAAGACACCTCTCTCTGGTTTTCCACCTGTCTCCCTGCCCATCCTTTCTTGGCCTCCTTTCCTGCCTTTCCCCACTCCAGCATGTGAGCATGAGAGTGCCTAGGGCTGTCCTTGGACCTTTTCTCTTTTGGATCTAGTTCTCTAGTCTCATAGCTATAAATATCTGCTATAAATATCATATATAGCCTGACAACTCCTACATTCATTCATATCTCTAGACCAACTTCACTCTTGATCTCCAGATTCATATATCCAACCTCCACTTATTTTGTCTATCTTCCCTCACTGGAATATAAGTTCAATGAGGGCAAGAACTTTATCTGTTTTACTCATTGCTATAGTCACCAGCATTAGAAGAGTACCTGGCACATAGTAAATACTCAATAAATACTTGTTGAGTGTTTTTCTGTTACAAGGACAGATATTAAAGAATCAAAATATTTCTAAGTCTTTTTTTTAAATTTTTTATTAATGTCTGTTTATTTGGAGAGAGATTGCACCAAAGCAGGGGAGGGGAGGGGAGAGAGGGAGAGAGAGAATCCCAAGCAGGCTCCAAGCTGTCAGCACAGAACCCACTAGAGGCTCCATCTCACCAACCATGAGATTATGACCTGAGCCAAAATCAAGAGTCAGGCACTTAACCAACTGAGCCACCCAGGCACCCCAAAATGTTTGTAAGTCTTAACTATAGCTGACTAACAGTAGCCACTGGGTACTTCTCATTTCCTGGGAGGGGCTTCTATACAATTTATTCTGTCTTGTAATGCTTTGTCTGGACCCTCCCGTGCTACCCTCCATTTCAGTCAGGATAACCTTGGTTAATTGCACTATAGTGTCCCTTTAATTGATCAAGATTATATTTGTCAAGCCAAAATATGTAGCAGAGGGCCTAGCACATGGTATGCACTTGGTTAATGAAGGCCAGCCTTTCAACCTTCTCTACCACCTTCCTTCTTGCCACAGGACCGCCTGGCCCGGTGCACCATGCATTGCAATGACAAAGCCAAAGATTCAATAGATGCGGGAAGTAAAGAGCTTCAGGTGAAGCGGCAGCTGGAGAGTTGTGTGACCAAGTGTGTGGATGACCACATGCACCTCATCCCGACCATGACCAAGAAGATGAAGGAGTCTCTCTTGTCCATTGGGAAATAGAAGTCTTTGCAACTGGCCATCTGGGCTGACAGCGGGAATCTATTTAAAAAGAGAAATGGGAGTTTTGGTCTTTAAAATGAAGTTTATGAAGAAATTAAGGATGGCAGCAAGTTTGAGGCATGTGTCACTTGCCTCTGGACACTGGTTCCTTTATGTTTCAACCCTGGAAAGTGAAATGAAAAAAAAACTGGTGCTAAAATTTGGGTCGGAGATAGCACAGGAGAGTTTTTGATAACCTAAATTTCACATGCTTGTCCTGGCACTAGGGATCTCCCTTGTACTAAGCCAGAGCCCTCCAAGGTACCAGATTCTCTTTAGCATACAGGTACCAACAGGCTGGCAGGTTCCTGTAACCTTTCTGTGATCTGGTGGTATGAGCAGAGGTGTTTCTGTTTGTTGCCAACCTCCTGTTCACCAGAAGGGTTGCTAAATCGTTTTCCGTAAGCTGTAAAACAAAGTCCGTGAGGTCACTAATTTAGAAGGGAAAAAAGGTTTCTGAGTCTTTGTTTTGCTTGGTTTTATTTTATATACAAGGGCATGAATTTGATTTAAGATGTGGCATTGGGAGAGGTAGTTTGGATAAGAACTTTGAACAGTTCTTATGGATATCTGTTTCTGCCAATGAAGATGTGAATATGCATTTCTCGAAAGATGCATTATGTCTTTCAGCTGGAAGACCCTGCAAAAACATGAGAGGCGATGTTACACTGGGTATGGAGAGACCTTCCGTCTCACTGGCTGCCATGGTGGGCCCTGAGACTGTCTGCAGCAGAGTAACAGGACAATCTTACAGTGATACTCTCCCTTGAAGGGAAGTGGGGGGGTTGATTGCACTATATACCGGTATCCAGGAATGAACATTGAAGGAGGAACTGTTGCCTTCTTAATTAAGAGAAATATTAAGTACTGGATATGGAAAAACATGGTTTTTACAGAACAGAATGGAATGAAATCCTAAACTCAGCACTGCTTGTCTCTCCCCCTGAAATAACAGAGCCATATCGAGACAATCTCTTGGCAACAGGAAGGTCAAAGGAGAAAAAGTAATCAACTCAGGGGTGAGCTGTGATTCCTTTAAAGCAAAAGAGGGGCAAACCCCGCCCCTATTACCAAATACCACTTTTGCCTGGGGCCTTTACAGCAAGCAGTGTTCCTGCCCCAGCTCTAGCACCTTTTCATTTTGATAAGGACCTTATTGTCTTTTTACCATCTTATTACTTAAAATGATAATATAGCCTGTGTTTGGTGTTTCAAGGCTGTGATATATTTTCCTAGTGGTTCAGTTTTAAAAAATAAATACGGTTTAGTTTTTCCTCCACTACTGTGTTTCTTGACATATATCTGGGCAATGAATATATAACTTTCTTAGGATGCTTCTCCTTGTAATGTGAAATAAGTTTCTTCAAATGTCATGAAGAGTGAAGATTTGTTATGAGTTATGGTTCAAATGCAGGACTGGTTCATTGTAAATGGGAGAGACTTTGAGGGCAGGCACTATGACTTAAAGTCCGTTAATGTAAAAAGAAACTGTCTATAAGGCTAAAAAAAGAAATTCGATATGCATTTCAGATCTCTAGCTTCAACTTAACAGTAACAGCAAGAAGTAGAGGGGTAGTTAAGGAACCCTCTTGAGAAAATGCAATGTCTAGGATTTTGAGTACCAAGAATACAAAATATGTGATGAGTTTAACTAAGTCTTTACTATCATTAGTATTAAAATAGATCCATTCCTGAAAATTAGGAATGAATTGAATTTTGGACAATCATCCCCTCCCCTACTTAGAATCACCAAGGCTTCGGGGCGCCTGGGTGGCGCAGTCGGTTAAGCTTCCGACTTCAGCCAGGTCATGATCTCGCGGTCCGTGAGTTCGAGCCCCGCGTCAGGCTCTGGGCTGATGGCTCGGAGCCTGGAGCCTGTTTCCGACGCTGTGTCTCCCTCTCTCTCTGTCCCTCCCCCGTTCATGCTCTGTCTCTCTCTGTCCCAAAAATAAATAAAAAACGTTGAAAAAAAAAATTAAAAAAAAAAAAAAAAAAAAAAAGAATCACCAAGGCTTTACTATTTTGGCCTAAGTCTTATGTAATCCCAATTTTATTTATCCATAAATGTGTATTCCTCTGTTTTGGATAACCTAACTGGGAGCAAGTCAGAGATCACTTTTTACATTTTAATTGATTTTTAAGTCAAGAGTGTCTCAGAGATTACTCATGTTTTTTATATAGGAGCAAGGTACATTAAGTGGGGTTCTGGAGACATTGTTACAAGAATTGCAGGACTGTCAGGGAATACACTTCCACGCTATAGATTAAAGTTCTTAGAAACTGAGGCCAATCACCCAACTTCTCTGGTGTCCAGGGGTCTTTAATTGATGTTACTGAACCCTAGGCTTACCATGACAATATGTAGGAATATACGCCAAAGAAATTAAGGGCCTGCTCCTCCAGAACCTAGATTCACTTAGTATATTGAAGAAGATAACCGAAACAATGCACAAAGAAGGGGATTAAGTGGTTTCGCCTAAAAGCTAGAGACTGAACCGTTAAACCAATCTTACACACGAGGAAACGGAATTGAGACGCGAACTTGAGGCCCCACCCCTCACCCCTTCTTGACCAATCGCTGGCGACGCAACCGAAAGCTCGAGCGTGATAGGCGAGTTAAGGCCTCCCCCTAAGCCGTAAGTATCGCGAGGTAAAATGTGAAATCCGCCAACAATGGATTGGCTGACGGGATTGGTGACGTCAGACGCAAAACGCCGGGCCTAACGCGGGAGCGTGAAGGATTCCACGAATTCCGTTTGGAGGCATCTTTGAGCTCGCCGAGTAAGCATCATGAGCAAAGCTCACCCACCCGAGTTGAAAAAGTAAGTATGTGAGAGGCCTGCGTCTAAGTAGTAGCTTCTTTCCGTGCTTTGAGTTACTTAGGTCCTTCTCCATTTCCTCCAGTGTGCCTGGCGTGCGTATTCGGGCCGAGGCCGCGGAGAGCCTGGGAGCGTCTCGCGCCTGTGCCTGAAGCCCGCGCAGACCTCTCGTTTAGGCTTGGTCTGCGTGGCTTGGTTATCACTGACAGATAAGGCGCCTCTGTACTGTCTTCTCGCCTCTCTAGCTGTATCTCCCGAGCCCACGTCTCCCAACGCACTCTCACGCTCTTTCTCCTTTGCTTGGAGATCTGGGGTGCCATTCTTTGTTGAACATCTTGAATAGTGTTAAGTTCTAGATAAGGTGGCTGGAGAGTAATTTATATACAAAGAACTAAGATGGGCAGAATGGACGTGCTTAATATTGTGTGAGGAGTCAAAAGCACTTTTTTTAAGTTTGTTTTGAGAGAGTGAGCACGGGGGTGGGGGGCAGAAAGAGAGGGAGAGAATCCCTCCTAGCAGGCTCTGCACTTTCATAGAGTCAGAGGCGAGCCTCCCGCTCACCAACCCTAGTGTCATGACCTGAGCTGAAACCAAGAGTGGGATGCTTAGCTTACTGAGCCACCCAGGCATGCCCTATAAAGCCACTTTAGTTTTTTAGTTTATAGCTGTCTCTGAGGTTTTGTTTTGTTTGAGAGAGTTGTAAGCAGGAGAGGGGCAGAGGGGGAAAGGTTCTCAAGCAGACTCCAGCACCGAGGAGCCTGCTGGGCTTCATCTTAGGAGACTGAGATCATGACCTGAGTAGAAATCAAGAGCCCCACGCATAACCGACTGGGCCACTCAGATGCCTCAACTTTGAGCTTTAATTTGGAAATCCTATTCCTTTCTTTTGCTTTCTTGTGCTTAAGTTAAATGTGAATGTCATTTGATACCTGGCTCTGTTACCAGCTGTGTGAGAACCTTCCTTGTTTGTTTGGGGTTTTTTTCCTGTCAGAGAAGACTAGGGTTTTGGTTTTTTTTCCTGCACCCAGTAAAATCAACTCCAAACAGGATATTCCTATTTAAGATAGACGCAGTTTGAAGTTTTAACCTCTTCAAACACGCCTGACTGAACTTAACATGTTCCATGCCTCCTAAATATGTCTCTATCCTGTTTAGACCATGTAATGCCAGAATTCTGCAGGTAGTAGTTGGATAACACAACAGATACAAAATTGTTTCAGGGATCAATTTGGGAGAAAGCCATCTGGCCTCTGTATAGTTCCAGCTCCATAAAGAAGTCAGACTTAATTGAAAGGTCATATTTACATTTAAATGCACATTTGTATCAAAGCCATTTTGTGCAAAAATTATAAGCCTAACTTTAAGAAAAATCAAAATTATTGTGAAAACGCTAATCTGAAACTTACTCTTTTATTGATGAGCTGATAAAATCTTACAGGTACCCTGGATTTATCAAGAACTGGTAAAATGGTGATTATTTTTTAACAAAAGAGTCGTTCTCTACGTGTAATGTTAGATTCCTATTTGAGAATTTCAGAGGATGAAACTAGCTTTAATATTTTTCTCATCTCTACATTTCATGTGTTGTGAAGTCCTTTGAGACCTACCTGGACAATGACCTTCAATTTTTTTTTTTTCCTTTACCGTCTCATAAATATCATCTTTTATGCCCTCCTTCTGGTTTAGCCTAACTCAGTAGTTCTTAACTAGGGGCTAGGAATTCAGGTTCTGTCAGCAGGCATCTAGTGAGTAGAGGCCAGGGATGTTGTTCAACATTGTACAATGCACTGGACATCCTTCAACAATTATCTGGCCCCAGATGTTAATGTGGAGGTCAAGATACCGAGGCCTAACCAAATTCTCCCTCCCACCTCTTAAAAATTGCTGCCACAGTAGTCTTGCCAAAGACTGGACTCTGTTTTACTAATTTATCACCGTCTGCATGGTAAAGTCCAGAGTTCTTGACCCGGCATTCAAGCTCCTCCATCTGAAATCCAAGCACCAAATATTACACACACTAATATTTGCCCTATTCTCCAGCCAAAAATGAACCATTTGTATTTGCTTAAACTTTCTCACCTGCTCTGACCTTGGGCAATTTACTTAACCTTTCTGAGACCTAGTTCCTCATCTATACAGTGGTGGTAATAACAATATATAACTTTATATAGTCATCATAAAGATTAAGTAATGTGTGTTATGTTGCATTGTATGTATCATATTAAAATTACCATACTAAATATTTTTATTTGTGTGTCTTCTCACCCCTTTTGTCAGGCCTGTCATTTATATTTAAATTCTCCCATGATATGTTCTGCATTAAAATTGCATGAAATTTCATATTTTGTAGCCTGTAACTGGAAGAGGGAAAAACTGGTTTGACTACATAGCTTAGTATTCTCATAATATCCTGCTGAGATGGGATTTCCCTGTTTAATCCAGATTTTTTTTTAAAGCTTCAAGATATGTATTTATTTTGCTAAAAAATACTTAAGTGTTGAGGAATATTTTGAACACTTAAGATTGATGCTTAATATTAAAGAACGCTCCTTATTGTCTCAAATATAAAATAGCTATTGATTTGGATATAGTTTTATTACCTTCTAGTTTTCTCACAGCTTTGGTTTTGCTAATGACCAAAATCTAAACACATCTTTGTTTTTGTTATGGCTATAAAATCCAGTCATCAAGGGGCACCAGACTGGCTCAGTTGGTAGAGCATGCAACACCTGATCTTGGAGTTGTGAGTTAGAGCCCCATGTTGGGCTCTAAAACTTAAATTTTTTTTTAATGTTTATTTTTGAGCGGGGAGGGGAACAGAGGATCCAAAGCTTAGGCTTCATGCTGACAGCCATGAGCCTGATACAGGGCTTGAACTCACAAACCATGAGATCATGACCTGACCCAAAGTCAGACACGCTCATCCCACTGAGCCACCCAGGCGCCCCAAATATAATTTTGAAATCTTTAAGTATAGTAAAGTCCAGTCATCAAAAATTAGGTCGGTATTGAACAACAAGAATGTTTTTGTAATTCGTATCAGGATAAAGACTCATTTGATGTACATTAATATATTCTAAATCCATTCCATTTTTATTATCTTGCCCCTTCCTAAGTTCTATTTCTCTGTGTAAGTGCTAAATGAGGTACCCCTTTATTCCTGCCTCCTTTACAGCAGTACAAGGTTTTTGCTATTTTAAGTTTCATTATTTTTATTGTCCAATTTTAACAAATTATATTGACTGTACCTACTTTTGTGCTTATTTATGCTTAAATTTTTTTAATAATTTATATAATTTTACCCCTTTTTGCTTTTTCAGATTTATGGACAAGAAATTATCATGTAAGTTTTTTGGGGGTCTTTTGTTTCATTTTTAGTTAGTTGCTTTCTGCATGTGTCTTGGCAATATAATGTTTGGAGCAACTTTATAAAGATTTACAGCACACAGGACCTCTAATTCACATCCATTAATTAAGCAGGTTTATTGAAATCTTACACAAGCAATTCTGTTATCTAATCTTTTTTAATGTTTGTCTTTTTATTTTGAGAGAGAGAGTGCATAGGGGAGTGGCAAAGAGAAGAAGAGAGAAAATCCCAAGCAGGTTCCACACTGTCAGTGCAGAGCCCATTGTGGGGCTCAATTCTATGAACCGTGAGATCATGACCTGAGCCAAAATCGAGTCAGACACTTAACTGTCTGAGCCACCCAAGCACCCCCCTAATTTCTGATAGTTAACAGATTTCACAGTACTATTTCCTAGAAGCCCTCCCTCACTTAGACAAAATTAATGGGATTTTCCTATTTTGTGATATTTGAAAATTTATCAACCTTTTTTCCTTTAAAGCAAAGGACTTGGACTATGACTAAAAATCTGACCTGTACAGTACTTGAAGTATATAGGAGTTAAGACCAGGGCTTCAAAGGCAAGCAGCCTTCCCTTTGAATTCCAGTTCTAGCCCACAGTACTTGTAAAACCTTGAACCAGTTTCTTAAGAAGCTCTATACTTCATTTCCCTCATAAAAAGTTATGATAATTCTACTGGATACGATTTTCATAAGTTTTTTTTTCTTTAAAATTTTATTTTAATTCCAAAATAGTTAACATACAGTGTTATATTGGTTTCAGGTGTACAGTATAGTGATTCAGCACTTCCATGCATTATCCTGTGTTCATCATGGCAAGTGCACTCCTTAATCCCCGTCATCTATTTCACCCATTCCCGTACCTGGATTTTGGCGGGGGGTGGGGGGGGTTGTTGTTGTTGTTATTTTTGAGAGAGACCAAGTGTGATTGGTCAGACACAGAATCTGAAGCAAGCTCCAGGCTCTGAGCCATAAGCACAGAGCCTGACATTGGGCTTAAACTCACGAACTATGAGATCATGACCTGAGCCAAAGTCGAACACAACCGACTGGGCCATCCAGGCGCCCCCCCCCCCTTTTTTTTTTTTGGTAAGTTTAAACATGGAATTAAACGTGAAATGTGTAGCACACTTCTTGGTAGATAATAAGGACAATGGATTATATATCTCAGGTACCTGAGTTTTATTCCACTTAATTTTTAATGAACGGTTGATATTTAATGGTCAGTTTTATTAAACTTCTTTTTCCCATTTTATAGTGAAATTAAATGGTGGCAGACATGTCCAAGGAATATTGCGGGGGTTCGATCCCTTTATGAATCTTGTGATAGATGAATGTGTGGAGATGGCAACTAGTGGGCAACAGAACAATATTGGAATGGTGGTAAGTAAAGATAGAAGGTTTCTCTTGGAGATTTTGTATTTATCTTGGAATAAGGATTAATTTCCCTTCTATTAAAGTCTTGGGGTAAAATGGAATTAGGAAAATAACAGGCAAGATTAAACTTTCCATCTCCCATTTAGTTGGACATATGGCAGTCATTCAGCTGTGATGTAATCTCCATTCCTGTAGGTTAGATCTGAATCTTACGCAGAACACTCTGAAGTTCTTGGATTTGAAACAATAGTAGGAAGTCATTTTTGACTTTGCTTTAGTAAAGTCTTTATAATAGAGGCCAAAGTCAGTCCTTCGTTATAGTCAGTTTTAACATGCTTATGAATTCCCAGAAAATCTTCTTATAAAATGCATGTTCTGTTGGGGTGCCTGGCTGACTCAGCCAGAAGAGCATGTGACTCTTGATCTCGGGGTTGTGAGTTTGCGCCCCACGTTGGGTGTAGAGGTTACATAGAATCTACATTTTTGTTTTTTAAGATTTTATCTAACAAGTGCCCATGTGATCCAAATCTGCCAGGCCAAATCATACTTTTTGATTTTAATTGTGTGTATAATTAAACCCAGATTTTCTGACTTGTCACACCCAAATTTAAAGGTGGCCTTCAGGGTAGGGGCACCTGGTTGGCTCAGTTGGCTAAGCGTCCGAGGTCATGATCTCCTGGTCTGTGAGTTCAGGCCCCGTATTGGACTCTGCTGACAGCTCAGAGCCTGAAGCCTGCTTTGGATTCTGTGTCTCCCTCTGGCCCTCCCTCCCTCCCTCACACTCATGTCTCTCAAAAATGAATAAATGTTTAAAAAAAAGATTTTTTTTTTTTTTTTTTTTAAAGTGGCCAAGGTAAAAGTTGCAAGGGATGATCACAGTGACAGCCATTCACATGAAAGAAAATAGGAAAAAACCCAGAAACAATTATAGGAGTAAACATTTCTATATTCATTAGGGCATGGTGGTATGGCTACTGAGAAAGTTTTTGATGTTTGTCAACAAAACCCAGACTTTGAACTCTACTCTTTGTCCAGCACAGGACAATATACGCAGTAAGTGGTAAGCCCCAGGTTTCTTGGGAAAAGTAAATTAAAAAGGACAACTTCTGCTTTAGCAAATTACTGAACATAAAGATCTCTAAAAGGTGGTAAAAGTTCATAATTCTTAGCCTTGCCTTTTTTTTTTTTTTTTTTTAAGTTTATTTATTTATTTATTTTGAGAGAGAGCACATATGGGCACACCAGAGCAGGGAAGAGGCAGAGAGAGGAGGAAAGAGAGAGAGGGGGAGGGAGGGAGAAGAAAGGGAAGGGAGGGGGAGGGAGAGAGAGAGAAAAGAGAAACCCAAGCAGGCTCTGCACTGCATAAATCAGGGTCAGACACTTACCCAACTGAACCACTCAAGTGCCCATGCCTCACAATTTTTAATCACTCTTTCCAAAGTGTATGTTAGTGCTTCTTGCAAATGCTTTTCCATTTGAAAAACATTGATGGTCAGGGCTGGAAAAACAGCTTAGAGTCAGTCTCTAGATAGGGACGGGGGAGACTCCCCTCCCCCTCCAAGTTTTATGCAAATTGACCTTCCTTTTAAGGTATATTTTCCTTGAACTTCTATTGAAAATGAATAAAACTGTGGACAAATCATTAGCACCTAGTTTCTTCTAAAAACAGTTCTTAAATAGTCCCAAGATTTTTCTCTAGCCCTTCCTCTTACAAATACAGAAATATTGATTCTAAGAGGGTAGTTTTGATTTTTAGTTCATATCTCAACAGATTTGTTAAAAAAGATTCAATAATGACTTTGATGTCTAAAAGTCAGTTCTGGGGCACATGGCTGACTCAGTCGATTAACTCTTGATTTCAGCTCAGGTCATGATCTCACGATTCGTTAGTCCAGGCCTCAAGTCAGTCTCTGCTCTGTCTTCTTGGGACTTTCTCTCCCTCTGTCTCTGCCCCTCTGCCCCCCCCCCATCTCTGTCTCAAATAAATAAGTAAATAAAACTTTTTAAAAGTCTGCTCTAATTTGGGAAGACAAGGTTTCAGAGATTTGTGTGACACTTCTTGGAATTTTATCAGAGAAGGAATCGAACCTAGATCATACATCTGTCTCAAAATTTTCCCCCTGAATTTTTAAATTTTTTTTAACGTTTATTTATTATTGAGAGACGGAGCATGAGCATGGGAGGGGCAGAGAGAGGAGGAGACACAGAATCCAAAGTAGGCTCCAGGCTAGCACAGAGCCCGGACACGGGGCTTGAACTAAACTACAAGATCATGACCTGAGCCAAAGTCGTACACTTAACCGACTGAGCCACCCAGGCACCCCTTCCCCCTAAATTTTCATGGCCTTAATTGTTACACAGAAATTGGTTAAAAGCAGTGCCATCTCAAAGTCATTCAGATAATGAGTACCTACTTACTGTGTTAGGCAATCAGCTCTTCCACCTCTGATGCTTGTTGTGTGACCAAAAAAATGTTTGTGTTAGTAGGCAATACTTGCAGCTGATTAGCACTTGGAAAGTGAAATAATGATAACCTATCAGTTGTCCTTAATAAAAAGACATTCTAAAGAAAATGCAAGGATGGCTTTTCTGAGGTTGAAAGAAGGGAAACAAATAGGTTAGTTTTGTTTTTACAAGTTGTTTGGCAAAGCCAAACATTGCCTTTGTTATTCCCTTGTTCAAGTCATTGACCCACTGAGGCCATTGAAATGACTTTATACTATTATATTTAGAGTAGTGTGTGTTCAGGGCACTTGGGTGGCTCAGTCAATTAAGTGTCCAACTCTTGATTTCGGCTCAAGTCATGATCTCACAGTTTGTGGGTTTGAGCCCCGCATTGGGCTCTGTGCTGACAAAGCTGAGCCTGCTTGGGATTCTGTCTTTCCTTCTCTCTGCCCCTCCCATACTTGTGCTCTTTCTCTCCCTCTCTCAAAATAAATAAATAAATTTTAAAAGAAATGTGTGTGTTCTGAAGGGGCGGTAATCTGTATCTGTTAACTGGATAATTACCTAATGATGTCTCAACTAGCCTCTTCTGAGATATCCCCAGAGTTGTCAGTGGCCTCACTTCTGTCTTCAAGATTCTACTCCATCCCTAGAGTTCCCCTAAGAATGTAGTAAAAATTCTATATTAAGATGCTGCATAGTTCAAGAGTTCCTACTAGCTTTGTGGTTCTATAGCTCCATTTTAGGTTTGTATTCTTTATTAGATAGCTCTGCCCTTTCAAGAGACAAAAAGCCTTTGCAACACTTTGCAAAAACTAGCCTTGAAGCACACAAGGAGCACTATGGAATTCTAGACCTGATGGTTCCAGTTTGATTTGGAGAATGAGGCCTAAACACAATGAGAAAAGAGGAGAATTACTATATAACAAAGGTGTCCACTCACTAGCCTTATTTTGTGTATTACGTGAGAGGACAAAGAAGTGTGCAATACCTACCATTTTAGAAAATGTTGATGAGAATGACAGTGTTATTTTGTTTTTTAATGCCCCCAAAAGCCTCTGATCTGAACGTTTGAGTTATATG
Organism: Prionailurus viverrinus; assembly: GCF_022837055.1. Classification (NCBI taxonomy): domain Eukaryota; kingdom Metazoa; phylum Chordata; class Mammalia; order Carnivora; family Felidae; genus Prionailurus; species Prionailurus viverrinus. Next base: position 87,739,144 of record NC_062563.1, on the reverse strand, counting down.
AAATAACTTCTCTGCCATCCTCCCCTTCTAGGGAAAGGGGTCAGCAGAAATGGACACATTTAGGGGCACCTGGGTGGCGCAGTCGGTTAAGCGTCCGACTTCATCCAGGTCACGATCTCGCAGTCCGTGAGTTCGAGCCCCGCGTCAGGCTCTGGGCTGATGGCTCAGAACCTGGAGCTTGTTTCAGATTCTGTGTCTCCCTCTCTCTCTGCCCCTCCCCCGTTCATGCTCTGTCTCTCTCTGTCCCAAAAATAAATAAATGTTGAAAAAAAAAATTAAAAAAAAAAAAAGAAAGGGACACATTTAGCAGAGAGCAAAGAAAGCTAGTAGTTTTTCATGCTTTGATCAGTGAAATCTGATATTCACCATCTGTTGCAAATAACCCAGGAATTAAAACTCTGAGAACTAAATAAGCATGTTGTTTAGATTTTTTTTTTTTTTTAATTTTTTTTTTTTCAACGTTTATTTATTTTTGGGACAGAGAGAGACAGAGCATGAACGGGGGAGGGGCAGAGAGAGAGGGAGACACAGAATCGGAAACAGGCTCCAGGCTCTGAGCCATCAGCCCAGAGCCCGACGCGGGGCTCGAACTCACGGACCGCAAGATCGTGACCTGGCTGAAGTCGGATGCTTAACCGACTGCGCCACCCAGGCGCCCCTTAGATTTTTATTCCTAACTTAGAGTAAAAGTGTATAGGCTCCTTCAGTCCCTATTTTCAGGACATTGTTCTTTTTTCATGCTGCTTTTTACTTCTTTGCCACCTTCTCATCATGCTCATTGCTGTTTGTATCTGCCAGGCTCCAAGACACTCCCACCTCCAAGACATTGTTCCTTTCCGATCTGTCAGCTGCAGTAATCACACGCAAGTTTGTTTATTTAACAGGGACTTACTGAGCCCTCTCTGTGCCTGCTACCGCTTTAGGCACTGGGGATACTGCAGCTGCCCTCATAGAAATGACATTTTCACAGCCCCTGGGTGGCTCAAAGTGTCCGACTTTGGCTCAGGTCATGATCACGCAGTTTGTGGGTTCGAGCTCTGCATCGGGCTCTGTGCTGACAGCTCAGAGCCTGGAGCCTGCTTCAGAGTCTGTCTCCCTCGCTCTCTGCCCCTCCCCCACTCACGCTCGCTCTCTTTCTCTTTCAAAAGTAAACATTAAAAATTTTTTTAAAATAAATGACATTTTCCCGAGGAAGACCATAACAATGTATATGATAAATAAAGCAAATAGAATGAGGGGAGAAAAGAACAAGTTACAGCTATTTTTACTTCAGCTGCCTATAGGCATAGCTCCACTTTTAATCCTAATCAGAATGCTTCCATTTCTAGTATTTCCTCTCATCCCCCTCCTGTCTTTTCACCTCGCCAGCTCTACTGGACCTGATCTGTGATTGCAGTGTGATCTACAGTCCACCAGGGGCTCCTTATTTTCGAAGTCCCCTTGCCTTCTAGTTTGACGTATTTTTCTGCCCCTTGTATTCTAACTCTCTTGAACTGTTACTGGCCATTTCACCTATGCTCATAAATATCCTTCCTTATCTTCGTTTGCAGAATGATTACTGATTAAGCACTGTGCTCTTTATAACTTCTCTTCCTGCCTCTAAGCTCCAATTCTTTTATTGCCAGAACAGTGGTTATTCCCTCAACTGTGAAACTTCACTGTCTTATATGGTTTTATGATGTCCTCCAAGTATCTTAACATTGGTGTTTGAAGTCTTCTAAGATTTGAGTGCAGACTGTCTTTGTTTCCCATTTCCTGTCATAACCTTTTACTGCATTCAAATTAGAGCCTTTCCTTATCCCCCTATACTTTTTCATCTTGGTTTTGTCTAGAGTTTCTGGTCTTCCTGTCAAAAATCTACCCCATTTTCAAGACCCAACTAAATGCCATCTTCATAAAGCATATTTTTCACAACTTCCATCCTGGTTTCTTCCCTAAATAATCTTGTACCCCTAAACTGACATATTCTGTACATTTATCCTATTGACTTAACAGATTCCTTGGGACCGAGAGGAACATGTTGAGTACTGCAGTTTAGAAGATGAAATGAGTTATGGGGACTTGACATCTCAAGAGTACTTGTTAGTCTTATTAAATCTAGAAAATGTACATCTTTTTTACAAAGGGCTTAGTAGCTTCTTGTCATAATTAAGATTTATGTAATAATAACCCTGTGTCTTGAAAAAAGGCCTCACAACTGATTTTTAATACTGAAAAACCATTAATTTTGTGAAAATTCTTTCATCAGTATGTCAAATAAACTGTGTGGGTTTTTTTTGTTTTTTTTTTTTTTTTTAAGGTAATTCGAGGAAATAGTATCATCATGTTAGAAGCCTTGGAACGAGTATAAACAATGGGTGTGTTCACCAGAAGAAACCAACTGCTTCCACGTGTCCCCTTCATAGCACCTGTTTTACTACAATATAAAAATCAGGTCGTGCATTTTCATATTGAACTTTTTTGTTAAATAAACTTTTTTAATAGTCAAAAAATGCTTTCTCAGACATTCCGAACATGGAAAATTGAATGTTAGCTTTTACTCTAGTTTTTTCTAACACAAACTGTTCCTGGTTGAGACTGATTTATTCCAAAGCTTTTATGCATTAATATTGAAGAATCTGATTAAATGTGAAGCATGGCTAGGATGGCTTTTTTTCATCTTTTAATGGAAAGATAAAGAACCTGCAAACCTGAGCAGATTTCTTCTGAAACATTAACCGTAATTTTCAAAACTCTTGTAGTAGTTTTGATGTACTCTTTTCCAAGTACATCTATATTCCACGTATACTGCAATTGAAGTAAAACACAGGAAGTAACGATATAGTTGTTTATTTTGAACATAAACAGGGAAGATTTTTTGAATACAAGAATAGAAATAGAACTCTAGAGAAAAACATTCCAGTGTTTTGTGGTTCTTTGTAGAGTATAAAGAATAGAAATAATGCTGCCCATAATATATTCATCTAGGTCATAAATTTTATGGCGCACAAACTCAGATGAAAAGATACATTACAGATGGTAATATCATAAACCTAACTTCAAGAAACCTACCAAGCAGATGCTGTACTTTTTGTGATCTGGTAAAAAAGCCTGCAAATCTTAAATCACTTTAACACTGTATAAAATGTATATTCGGGTGAGTATGTAAGATATTTGCAAACCACAACATAATGGATGGCTTATATGTATCTCTAAAATGTTTCTTCTGGTTTATAAAAAAATGTTTACAACAAAATAGCTAGAGCGATTAAACCAACTTAATCCCAATAAGGGGAATTGATGTCAAGTCTAGTACATTTTTACTCTTCTCTGGCAGCTCTTTAAATTTTCACTGATATGGACAGGGATTTTTTGCAACCACATAGAGCTAAATTATAGAACTGGTTGTACTAAGCATGCTTCCTAGACCAAGAGCATCACGTAGGAACTTAACAGAGATGCATGTTTTCATCTTATGCTTGATATGTTGATAATGTGTTTTGCTCTTGGAGGAAGCAATTTCCAGTGCCCTTTTGGAAAACAATCAGATACAACAGCAACATTTTAAATTGGGGTTCTGGTAAGTAAATACAGATATCACAAAACAAGTCTGTGAGTAATAGAAATTAACTATTACCAGTTTTTATTCACCAATCTTTAGCATATATATAACACAATATTACATTCTCTACAATATTGTCTTCATTAAAACCACAGGGAAAAAAAATGTGACTGCGTCTTAACAAGTAAAATTTTTAAAAAGCTGACCTTTTGACAGAGCATAGATTTAATCACCGCCTTTACATCAAATATATCTTGGCAGTTTTATCAGCATATTAATATTCACAATTATAGTAGAGACAAAATCATTTTAAGTAAGAATCAATATCATTTTGCTGAATATCTACTGCCATAATCTGGTGATGGACTTTTTTGTCTCAACGATACTTATTAGTTCTGTTGTAGTTACTTTTAGAATTCACAAGCTTTTACTTGTTTTGTCCTACTAGTGACTAGAGAGACAGCCATTGATGATCTTTGTAGGATAGATGTAGAACTGGTTCTTAAGTTTGGTTGCATATTAGAATCATTTGAGAAGCTTTAAACTCTTACAGATTATTCCAGTGTGCAGCCAAAGTTGAGAACTGCCTTAAAAACAAGATTTCAGCAACCGGTTTCTCACCCCAAATGCTACAGTAGTTTTAGAAGCATTTAAGTTTGAACATAATGCTGGATTTGATTGTGGTGTCATTCTGGATCTCCTAGTGTCAACTGCTCTGGAGAAATCTAAGTTGCCTCTTGTCTGTCAGTGCTTACTATCAAGATTACTACTAGAGTTCTTATTGAGAGAAATGATTCTTCACAAAAATGAACCTTTGATAATGCATTCAGTTTCTTGGGACTTTTAAGGCACTAAAAACCCTTTGGAGACATCTTAAACCCCCACATTAGTGATTCTCAACCCAGGTTGCACCTTAGAAACTTTTTAGCTACAATGCTGAGATCCTATCCTCAATCCATTAGATCAGAATCTCTGGTTGCATGGGGGTCTTTCAATATTTCTTAAAGTTCCATAGGTGAGGATTTGATAATAGACTGCCAATTTCTTAAATCAATAGCCTATATTTGCTTTCATTTTACTTGAGATTTTTGTATGACAAAGTTCTCCTGAGGCTTCTGAATTTCACCCCTAATAAAATCAGGGGGGAAGGAATCCAAAGAATATTCAGAAAGTCAAGGCTTCTACATGGGCACATCTACTTTGAAAAAGTATAAATTAAAACCAAGCATAGGATACCAGCTCTAACAGTTAAGTGTTAACTATCTGACTGAAGGTCACTTCCAGCTGTGAAGCACAAATGAACTAGTTTAACTAAAAGTTAACATCTTTAAATTCTTTCTCAAGTGCTCAGCTTGAAATAAATCCAGGGCCCCCACCCACCAGACCTAGTGAATCAGAATCTCCAGAGGAGCTAGAGAAACCACATGCTTAACAAACTTCAGGTGATTCTATACTGTTGGCAGATATTAAGAGTTAAGAAATTTTGGAGATGGTATAAAGATAGTAGTTAACCCCTTCATGCTTAATTAGAAACCTGTTATTTTCTCATGACTCACTGGGATTACTTTTGTTAAACAGTACTAATATATGGCAAAATATCAGATTCAAAATCATCTCTGCTCAGATTGTGTTCTTTTTTGCCAGTGATATTCCATTTGGAACCAGGAGGGGGAAAAGAAAGTGATCAGTATCATTTCATAGTTCAGTTTTAAGTTTCTCATATAAGTCCTCTTGGTCAATCATGTCTGTGTGCCCATTCCAGCGATGATAAGCAAGGAGAGCGGCATTGTGGGCTGCAATGGCACTCATCTCCATGGCACTTGCTGCACACTCTATGCCATTGAGGTAGTAAAGTCTATCGTGGAGTATGATGGAGGGGCATTTCTCTGGAGGCTTATAGCGAGGATATGCAAGCCATGGCTGCTTCACAGCATAATCATAAGACAGAAAGAGCTTTAATATTTGTTCTTTAGTGAGGATTTCTTGAGAAAAGATCTTCCAAACATGCGCCCTTTCTGTTGATGGTTGAGGATTATCATTTTCTGTTACAGAGGACACAATCCCAATGCTATTAATGAACAAATCTGAATTATCAGTGGTTAAGATTGTACTGAGATCAAATTTGTCTAAGGCTCTAGAGCTAAAAAGAGTTGAATTCAGTTGCCCCTTAATTAAAGTTGTCACTATATGTTGGTAGTACTGATGGAATTCCTCAATTGGAGGATCAAAGTTGAGAAAAGTTATGTTGGACATTTTTCGATTCAATGGAGTGGCCACCAAGACGATATCATAGAAGTCTGAACGTGTCTCAGATCCAATTTGGTAGACCACTTCATACATCTTTGTGGGATTTCCTAGAGGAAAGAAGCATTCATGTTAGTCTTTCTAGCACACTATACTTTATACCTTCCAAAAATAATTATGTTAATAAAGTAGAAAATAGTTAAGGTATAATTCTGAGGAATTAAAAAGACGTTTAGGGGCACAGGGGTGGCTCAGTTAAGCGTCTGACTCTTGGAATACCTTGTCAGTAAGTAAAAAATACAGAATTTTGGGGTGCCTGGGTGGCGCAGTCGGTTAAGCGTCCAACTTCAGCCAGGTTACGATCTCGCGGTCCGTGAGTTCGAGCCCCGCGTCGGGCTCTGGACTGATGGCTCAGAGCCTGGAGCCTGTTTCCGATTCTGTGTCTCCCTCTCTCTCTGCCCCTCCCCCATTCATGCTCTGTCTCTCTCTGTCCCAAAAATGAATAAACGTTGAAAAAAAAAAAATTAAAAAAAAAAATACAGAATTTTTACTTTTAAGAATGAGATTATTCTTTAATTCCAAGGAGACATGCCACTGTACTTGAGCGCATTTGGGAATATTTCTATGTGGCACAACATACACACAATTTATAATTCCATCATTTGGAAATGAGTGCAAGATGACACAAGAGTGGTTTTTCTCCCTGAGCAATTATTTTCTAGAGGGGAAATCAGGAACAATAAAATAGAATTTCAGGCTCACCTGTCCGCTTGGTCCTTGTTTTCTCCTCTATGTACATTACTGAGCCAGTTATAAGGTTGCTTTTGGACGCACGAAGGAGCCCTGAGCAAACAAGTTTATTTCCACCTTCTACTGCCCAAAGGCCAGAATCCGCACAGGACATTGATACTGCCCCTGTCAGTGGTAGGAAAAAAAAAATGTATTTTAATTCTGACTCTGTAAAAGTCCCTCTACCTACTTTCTCTTCCCAATTCAGGTGAGTTCTACTCCAAATGTCTCCAGACATTGCCAAATAGCCCCTGAGGGCAAAATCTCTATGAAAGCTAAGGACTCTCTCCCCCTAAAAATGCACAGATCTACATATACACAATTTTGCCAACAATGTCTGAGGTTTCAGAAAAAGGTAAGTCTTCTCTAATTCATAGCCTAAAGTAAGGAGTCACCATACATCAGGTAAGCCCTTTTGTGAGCTAATATCCATAATATTCCAAGCCTGGGCTTACCCACAAAGCCATTGATGTTCATGCTTTGGCCATAATTGACCCTCATGACAGGAGCAACAATTTCATTGAGGAATTTCTCAGAGAAGCCTGCTTTCTGCAAGGTTTCAAGAAGTGTTCGGTTAAGCATTCCAAGGAATTCGTCCCCTCCAAGAGAATGTAGTAACTTTTCTACGCTACTGAAGGCATAGTCATGAGACTGGTAGCGGTAGATCCTTTTGAAAAGAAGAGGAATAGCCATTAAACACCAAACAAGATGGGAAGGGAAATTGCATCATAAGATTCAAACTTTCATATCTCCTTCTACTGAACTTCTACCTATCATGTAAGATGCACCTCAGTCACCATCTTCCCTGGGTATCCCAGAAGTTCTTATCCCCATCCCTACTCCCACCTCCTCTGGAAGGACACTGTCCTTGTATACTCTTCTGCATTAATAAGGTCACTGTGAGCACTTTTAAAGAAGTGGGTATGTCATATGTCTCCTTCAACTTTTTATCTTCCAGCAGCAGTTAAACATTTCTAAAATTAAACTTTATCTTTTCCACCAGGCTTGATCCTCTCCACCCACCCCCTATCCCAGCCAAAATGTAGGCTGGGATGTTCGTTCACTGCTAACATCCCACAAGTCATCCTCAGTTCATCTAATTCCAAATTTAAATATTTTCACTTCTGCTTCTCCCATCAAAAAAGAAAACCTTACCAGTCTTCACAACATCTCTCTCCATTCTCATTTCCCTGATCTTAACTCAGGATTTATATTCAGACTACCAAGCTGAATAACTGATCTACCTACCTGCTTCCAGTTTTGTTTCTTTGAAACATTTATGAATCTCTCAGAAACCTAAAACACATCTTTTGTCATCAGCTTATGCAAAAAACAACTTGTGGGGTGCCTGGGTGGCTCAGTTGGTTAAGCATTCGTCTTTAGCTCAGGTCACAAACTCGCAGTTTGTGGGTCCAAGCCCCACTTCAGGCTCTGTGCTGACAGCTCAGAGCCTGGAGCCTGCTTCAGATTCTGTGTCTCCCTCTCTGGTCCTCCCCTGCTTGTACTCTGTCTCTCTCTCATAAAGATTTAAAAAACATTTTTTAACTTCTTACTGCTGCTTAGTAAATAAACTCCTGACCAAAAAAAAGGAATGTATTTTAGAGCCAAATTCATCAAGTCTAACTGCCTTTGCTCTAACTGCAGACAGAGAAACAAGTAAAAGAACTCTGAAAGTCTCATGACAAGTAGAAGGCTCAAGCACAAGCTGCCCCCTGTGCCCTCAACCACACACTTACCCTCCCCTGAACAAACCTGACCCATTCACTGATACCTGAAAATGCTCTGCATGTTGCTCCAACACTACATTAGCTCTTCTCTCCAACCAGAACACACTTCTTTCAGCTTGAACCCCACCTGCTCTGCAAAGTTTTGCCCAACTTCCCAGTTCACAGTACCCATGCCACTCATTCAGCACTATTGCTTAATTTTTAGAAAATCCCACCTGATATTTTCTTGAACTTCACGGACTTAAAAGAATATCCACATAAATTAGTTGATGCTGACTTCAAAATGTTATTTTTCAAGTGAAAAAATGAGAAAAGTTATTTTTCAAGTGATACAAAAATGAGAAAGGATTCCTCTCCCTCAAGGAGCTTACAGTTAGGTATAGGTAATAAGGCATATGCACAGATAAGTAATGAAACAAAGGAAGAAATAGGTGCCAAAGAAAGATCTCTCAGTGATCCCAGGAGGAGAATTTTTACAATTTTCTTCTCTCAGAGTTGTAAAGTTTTGAGCAGGGACAATGTCACATCCATTTCAGTATTACCTCCTATCTACCAGTGAGTATAGTATATAAAACATTGAATACATTTTTGTGGGAAAAATTAATACCAGTGCCCAAACTGAGAAACAAATCACTCCTTCCAACCATATCAATCCCTAGGAACTTAAAAAAAGTAGAGGGTGAAAACACTGAGTTCTCACTTGAGAAAACAGACTGAGAGAAAAAGGGATTCTCAATAAGATTTAACAGCTGCTTACTCATCAGAAACCATGAAGGCCAGAAAGTAGTGGGTCAAGGTGTTGGTAAGGCTGGTTCCTTCTGGAATTTCTGATGGAAGATTCCATTTCTTGCCTTTTTCAGTTTCTATAAACCACCTGCATTCCTTGGCTTGTGACATCTTCCTAGCGTCCTTCCAACCTCTTGTTCCCATCATCACATTTCCTACTACTCTGATCCCCCTGCTTCCCTCTTACAAGGACTCTTGTGATTACACTAGGCCCACTTAAATAAGTGAGAATGACCTCCCCATTTCAAGATCCCCAATGAAATCATTTCTGCAAAGTCCCTTTTATCATGAAAGGTAACACATTCACAGATTTCAGGGATTAGGGTATAGACATCTTGCAGGGGCAGGGAGGCATTATTCAGCCTACCACAGGGGGCTACTCCATCGATACAAACAAGAGTTAATAGTGCCTTGCATCAAAGTGTAGCAGTGATGTTAGTGAGAAGTGATGGAATTCTACATACATTTTAAAAACTGATAGGATTGGGGGACCTGGGTGGCTCAGTCAGTTGAATGTCTGACTTCAGCTCAGGTCATGATCTTGTAGTTCACAGGTTCGAGCCCCACATTGGGCTCGCTGCTGTCAGCAGAGCCCACTTTGGATCCTCTGTCCCCCTCTCTTATGCCCCTACCCCGCCTGCTCACTCTCTATCAAAAAATAAACATTAAAAAAAATTAATAAAATTTAAAAACTGATAGGATTATAGACAGACTGGATTTGGGAAAGGAGAGAGAGAAAAGAGTAAAACATTCAAAATATTTGTTAGGAGTAAGTGAAAGGATCAGTCTCAGATCAAGAAATGTTAAGGGGCACCTGGGTAGCTCAGTCAGTTATGCATCTGACTCTTGATTTTCCCTCAGGTCACGATCTCCCAGTGTCTGAGATTGAGCCCCACGTTGGGCTCTGTGCTCTCCCTCTCTCAAAAAGTAAACATTATGTTCTTGATTTATTGGAAGAAACAAATGTAGGATGCATGGCCCTTTGAACAACATAAGGATCAGTGCTATATATTTGATGTGTAAGCAAATACTAAAGACCAGAGAGAGGCAGTAATTCAAGGAAGTTTGGTAATTGTTTTCTAAATTTGAAAATAGTAGGGGCGCCTGGCTGGCTCAGTCCATAGATGATGTGACTTGATCTCTGGGGTCAGGAGTTAGGGCCCCACGCTGGGTGTAGAGTTTACTTAAACAACAACAAAAAAGTATAATCTATGTATCCCATCACTGGGTCTTTTTCACAGTACTATAATATCCAGAATTCACTTTAAAAGTGATTTCTTAATTTCTCCCAGGGCAATTCTCTACATGCCAAGCAAGCCACTGGTAAGAAAACTAACAGATAGAGGCAGGTCTGCATCTGGTGCCATCTGAACTTGATTTTCCTGTAGAGCATGCAGCAACACGCCACCTACCTTCTCTACAAAGTTACTGGCTATTTCCACCCAAGTCCTATGTATTTTCTTAGTTACTGGTTTATTGCTTATCTACTAGAACGTATATTCTTTGAGGACAGGAATGTGTTCTAGGTTCTACATCCACAGGATCCAGAATAGTGCCTGGCACATAATTAGGCAGTCAATATTTGGTGAATGAATGAAAGATTACTACTTTAAAATAATCTGCACTGTAGCTGACCTTAATATGCCCACTGGAAAGGTGTTCAAGGAATCATCCCAACAGTGATGTTTAGAAAGAGAAATCCCTAGGGTGCCTGGGTGGCTCAGTTGGTTGAGCTTCCGACTTCGGCTCAGGTCATGATCTCGCAGTCTGTGAGTTCGAGCCCTGCGTCGGGCTCTGTGCTGACAGCTCAGAGCCTGGAGCTGCTTCAGATTCCGTATCTCCCTCTCTCTCTGCCCCTCCCCCATTCATGTTCTGTCTCTCTCTGTCTCAAAAAATAAACACTAAAGGAAGAAAGAGAAATCCCCAACTACCCTAAGTTAAAAAGCTAGAGTGTATTTATCCTACTCAACCCTTAAATCTGTCCTTATCAGTACTTAATCATATGACATGTAATTTTACCTTTTTTAACAATTTTACTACATTGAAACATTCATAGTAATGAAATATCATTAGCACTTACAAGCTGAATTTCTCCAGCATCTAAAATTGTAAACAAGCGTAAAAATTAGCACAGGCCAATGGCCTTGGGAAAAAGGCTGCGTCTTTCAAAGTTAGGCCAGTTATTTTATTTTTCCTAATTACCAAAACAATATACACAGAAAAGTTTGAAAATACAGAAACACTTAAAGAAGAAAAAGTGGAGGGGCACTTGCATGGCTCAGTGGGTTAAGCGTCCCGACTTCGGCTCAGGCCATGATCTCATGGTTCAGGAGTTCAAGCCCCGCATCGGGTTCTGTGCTGATAGCTCAGAGCCTGGAGCCTGCTTCAGATTCTGTGTCTCCCTCTCTCTCTGCCCCTCCCCTATTTGTGCCGTCTGTCTCTCAAATATAAATAAAAATATTTTTAAAAGAGGGGGGTGGGGAGTGGCACCTGTATTCTCACTACCTGTAACAGTGCTGGAATTTAGTATCAATTTAAATTCTTGGGGCACACAGCTGATACTCTGCCTCAGGCTACTGGCTCACTGAAACATCATGTCACAATTAAAGTTAATTTAAGTTTTGTGGTCCTTTCTACCAGCTCTTACACACATTACCTCATTCATCCATACAATGTCAGCACAGTGCAGAGATTAAGTGTGAGAACTCTGGAGCCAGAATGCCTGGGTAGGAACTCCAGTTCCACCACTCACTAGGTGAGTGTACTTGCACACTTGAAACCTCTGTGCCTCCACCTTCCATATCTGTAAGAAGCTAATAACTATACCTGAGAGAGGTATCATAAGAATTCAAAGCTAACATTTGTAGAGGATTTAAGAGTGTGTGGCAGAACTAAATAAGTATTTGCAGAATACAGTCGGAAGCAAAAATTACTCTTAATTTTCAAGTGGATAAACGGTCTGCATACTTTATATAAACCATTTGTCTAACAATCTTACAAACAGACCTTAAAATTAGGTAGAGAACTGTTTCAAGAAATTAGAATTTCTAAAGACCATCTAACTAAAAGGTCTTAGGTTAAATGGAAGGGGAAAAAATTACCTCATAAACTTGTCCAATATATCCTCTACCCACATGTGCATTCGGAGGGACTGAAATCCATAGTGCCAAATTAGTTTAATCATGTTAATTATGAACCAGCTGCTCTCCTCAAACACCAGAGTCTCTCCATTATACACCCCCATTAGGCCACCAAAGCCCTGAACAGTAGACAGACCTGCAAAAACAGAAAGGGTTGGCTAAGTCAGTGGTTTCTGTGTTGACCAAATGAAAGAAGGTAATCTGAAGCTATCAGGGATACTCTGAAGTGAGTGAATTCCAGGTTTCCCCCAGTTCTCAGAAAACATATTAAAGGAGCTCTATCTTTAGAACAGCATGTAATACACTGCTCATTCATTATACTGTCCAAAAGCAGATATCTAAAGGATGGGTCAGATGCTCATGCAGATATGTCAAAATTAGACTGGCTATTTTTAGTTGCAAAAGACTAAAAAGTAAAAGGAAAATGCCAGAATACCAACTGAATTCAACTTCCAAACAAATGTTAGACAGGAGTATGACCAGCATAAGTTGCTCCTGGCATACATTTGTCCTCAGGAAGGAAAGAGAGACCACAGGAGATGTGGAAGGCAGCAAAGAGAAAGGAGGCATCCCCATTCCTGTGCAAATCCTATTTTGCATAACTGAGTATTTCAAATAACTAAAAGGAGGTATAAATTACACAATATTCCCTGAGCAAAGGGCCTGCAGAGACCTGCTAGCCTTTCCTCACAACCTGTCTAGCTCCTCTGGTGGCACAGAAGTAGTCATATGTTCCAGGTTCTAGGCACACGTCTGCACCCATGCCTGTGTGAGTGACTTTAAGCCAGACATTTCAAACTTTGGGCCTCATTTCCCCAGCTGTAAAATGAGTACACAAGGTTTCTACGGACTCAAACCATTCTTTGATTCTTCAGCTTGAACCCAGAGGTTTAAGAACTAAGAACAGCAACCATCCCCACCCCACCCCCAACCCCCGCCCCCACCCAATGGCTGTAATTCCAGATAACTGAAGATACAGATAACTAGTGTCCCATTACGGGGAAAGTGGCTCCTAACTAAGCTTGTACTTGTACTAGTTGCTAGCAGCAAAGTGAGGAAAACAGTGTTGCCAACTTCTCTGTAAAAAACAATTAGCAAAGCAGAAAAACTTCAGATCCCTATCTGATAAAAACATCCATGGATGGTCACACAGAAATCCACTTAGCTCTTAAGACCAAATGACATACCCAGGTCCTTGACAAAACGCTTCATGTGCAGATTTAAAGGATGGATGACAGAACCTCCTGCCTCGTATTCTTGCCCTCGAACAGTCATGGTGGCCAGGCGGCCTCCCACCTCTCCTCTTTCAAACAGGTCAATCTTCACATCTTTCCCAAATTTCTGCCGCAGATAATAGGCTGCTGAAGTGCCACCAATTCCAGCTCCAATAATTGCTATGGGTGGGGAAAAAAAAAAAAAAGGAACAGTTTCTTTCCCTCTCAGCTATGTGGGTTTTGTTTTTGAATAACAGATGTTACTTAAGGCTATAATCACCAATTTAGGGAAGCTGGGCACGGGAGGCAAGTCACAGTTGCTGTGAAGCTAAAACTGTGAATCTAGGCAGACGCTGCCCACCCCCCCCCCACCCCGACAAAAGTGGTATTACATTCACGTGCAAATGGACATTAGAATTTTTTTTTTTTTGCCAGATCCCCAAGGGTTCTCACAGTTCTTTGTCAAGGCACCACTGGATCTGCACACCCTTCTTTGTGCCCAGCGCATGGGAACAGAGGAGGTGGGCCTTTCCAGCACGTATTTCCAATAAAGTGGCCGCCATTTTTACTAAGATTTGTTCTGTCTCATTAACACAGATAGGTTAATGTTCCCACAAAACAAAGCTTTACCGGGAATAAAAAAAGCAAAACAAACGCAGCAAAAACCATGAATGAAACTTCAGAGTGGATTATTGCCGCTGTGTAGTAGCCCTAGATAGGGAAATTGTGCAAGCTAGGGCCTCTAGGAGCAGGCCCACCTCAGCAAAGCAGGTGATGGAAATGGGGTTCCAGTTCAGCCTATCAAGGGAAGCAAACAGGGTCAGCTTGTTGGCACTGCTCAGTGTGCTACGGCCGCGTGCGCCTGTCATCTGCACAGCGAGGCGGCTCGTAGTTCCAGAACAAACCAGAAGACTGGCCTCCCAAAGGTGTAGCAAGGGAATGAGAAGAGGGGCCTCCCCCTCCCCAGCCCCCAGGCCTCCAGAACAAGGGGCTGCAGGGACGCCTGGCTGCCCTCCGCCCACCCCAAGGCCCCCTCCATGGCCCGTTCCCCAAGTGGGCACATCGACACGCCCGGGAAGACGCGGTCCCTGGGGCATCGACAGTGGCGAGCCAAGAAGACTATGACCTCCGAGAAGGATTCAGAGCGCGTGGCCTGGCGGGCTTCGCAGCCGACGGGCCTGGTGCACTGCGCAGCGGCCGCCTGGAGCCGGGCGCGCTCCAGCAACCCTCCCGCGCCGCCCCACCCCTCACCTACCGATCTTATCCGGCGGGGCCCGCAGCTCGGCGCTCCCAGGGCACCCCCAGCTGCACACCAGCAGCCACAGCCCCAGAAGCGACGAGCCGAGCTGCCCAGCCGTGCGCCCCATGGCCACCGGAGCGCAGCAGTCAGCTCCTTGCGCCCCACCGTCGGCCAGTTGCTGCGAGTCTGCGCGCTCTGCACGCCCCGCCCCCGGCCGGCCTTGCCCCTCCGAGCCCCGCCCAGGTCCGCTTCCTGCCGGCGCGCGCTCCAGCATCCCAGTTCTGCGCGTCGCTCCAGGAGCTCCCAAGCGTGGTCAGCCCGGTGCCCAGGCAGGCCTCGCCCCTCCGAAACGCACCCTGCTTCAGGGACTTAACAAAGGCACCAGGGGCGGAGGCTCACCCAAGCTCGCCGCCTTACTCCCCATCTATTCAGGTGAAGCACCTTACTTCTTCACTACTGCCCTCTTCTGTCCCTTCAACCTCTCCCTGTCAAAGAATGCACAAAGCAAATCGCTGTCAAGAACAGAACTGTGGAGCAACAAATGCTTACTGAGTGGTTACTGTGTTTCGGGACTGTTGGGCATAAGCGTAAAATGAATGGTTAAATAGTGGTAGGTGAAAGGGAAAATGAGGGAGACCAGGGATGGGGTCGTCCAAGGTGAAAAGTAGTGACAGACATGTGTGCCCATATCACACGATGGAACATTATGCAAGTATTAAAAAGAATGTAGGATCCGGGCGCCTGGGTGGCTCAGTCTGTTAAGAGCTGGACTTTGGCTCAGCTTATGATCTCCGGGTTCAGTTTGTGGGTTGGAGCCGGTCTGTGCTGACAGCAAGGAGCCTGAAGCCTGCTTCGGATTCTGTGTCTCCCTCTCTCTCTGCACCTCCCCTGCTCACACTGTGTCTCTCTCTCTCTCTCTCTCAAAAATAAATAAACATTTAAAAAAATTTAAATAGGTGAGAAAAACTAGTGACTGAGTGAGTGATGGGTTTATAAGATCCCTTTCTGTAATTAAAATTACACCATCTCCACTCTTCACCTCCCCTCCAAAAAAGAAAACAAAACAAAAACCCAGTATATGAATATGTAGAATAGTATGGATGGAAGGAAAATAAGTTGAATATAAAGAAAGATTGAACTTGGAAAAAGGGAGTGTAAAATCCAATGCAAAGAACATTCATTCATTGGACAAATTTTTTTGAGTTCCGAGTGGCAAGCGATGTTCTAGGTGCTTGACAAAATCAGTAAACAAAACAGATTTTTAAAAAAGTTTTATTTTAATGAAGCTGGCATTCTACTGGAGGGAGATATGATCATTAGAGTAAATAAGTAAATTATACATTATATAGAGTGGGATAAGAGGAATGAGGAATGGGTTGCAATTTTAGATAGGATGGTCCTGGTAGGCCTCATTGAGCAGGATAGCGTTTGAGCAAAATGTTGCAGGAAGTGATAGAGTAGATCAGGCAAGTATCTGGGGAAAGAGCTTTCTAGGTAAGAAAAACACCTGGCATGTTTGAGGAACAGCAAGGAGGCAAGTAAAGCAGAAGAAGAGGACGGCAAAGGTGTTAATAGAACAAGATGCAAATCATACAAGAAATAAACACTTCTAGTTAAGAACATAAAAATATGAAGATTAAGCCTCATTTTTCACTACATCTAGAAGTTACAAAGAAAGCACTACACTCTGTGTGTCTTTTAATTTCCTTTTTCCAAACTACATTATCCCCACAACACCTTAGTGTGTTAAGCCTACTAGGCCTTCAATGAATATGTGTTCATTAGAATTGACCATGTTAGTGACCTTGATATGGGTGTCATATTTGGAAACTTTCACTGCTGCTGATGAAACCTTGGGAAAGAGTTTACTGAAAGAACTCTCAGTGAAGAGACGGTGTAAAGGACTTGCAAAGTGGAAGGTGGGTCAAAGGCTTTCTCATTCTGCACTCTTACTCTTTCAAAATACCACTGCCACTGAAACCCCAAAAGATTTTTAAAAAGGCCATGGAGGAAAACTGTTACCACATATACGAAGAGTAATAATAAGGTGATATAACAAACATTCATTCAAAGGAGTACTGTTCAAGAAAGCAGTCTCCCTAGTAGGCTAAACACTGACTAAGGTTTTCTCCTTGACCAAACTCCAGCCAAGCTCCTCTGAGCAATCTTCTCAACTAGACAGGCCTCAACCTTGGCTTATTAAGACTCGAACAAAACACTAACATTTTCTAACAGCTCAAAGCTATGTCCTTAGGAGGACCCTAGCTACCTTTAAACTGTCTGCCTGAGAAAACTCAAGGCTGACAAAAGACTTTACTGCTTGTTCCAGCCAACACATGAAGATAGAGCCCCTGTCTCATAGCCTCTCGGGAGGGTAGGGGCCTAACTGAGAAAGTTACCACCCTTTCTCTCAACTTTTGTAATTTTTCACTTCCTGGACTCTACTGTGCCCCTGCTCATCCCCATCCCTATTCTCCCTTCAAAATGCCAGGTTACATCTGTACAAATCAAAGTTGAGTTCAGTTTACTATGGACTCTTCCCTATTGCAATAGTATATTACTGATTAAAAGTAAAACTTTAGTGCTGGCTTTGCTTATTTTTTGACAACACTTAAATCTATAATTCTGCCACTGCTCCATGTTTTTTTAACTTTTTTGAAACTACCTTGAAAACATTCATTTTCTACCTTTTTCCTTCCTCATATCTAACTTTTTTCTTATTCTACATAACCTAAATAATATTTACTATCTGTTAGGGAAGACAGGAAATTCAGAAGCAATATAAGAAAAGATCAACATTTGTCAGATGGCAAAAGACAGAATTTGAAAAGTTAAAAAAAATAATACATGAGAAAAATAGCTGTCACTAATATGACAGTCAAGATTGTGGTATATATTGCAAACAAAAAGAGCTCTACAAATTGGTAAGAGGTAAACAACTCAATATAAATACAGCCTATATAAATAGGCATTTCACAAAAGACAAAGCAAGTGCCAATGATTAAAAAAAAAACAAAACACATGTATGCAAATGTGGAGGTGTGGAGTAAGTGGGAAATCTCTATCTTCCTCTCAATTTTTTTTTAAATGTCCATTTATATTTGAGAGAGAGAGAGAGAGACCAGAGCATGAGCAGAGGAGGGGCAGAGAGAGGGAGAGACACAGAATCCGCAGCAGGCTCCAGGCTCTGAGCTGTCAGCACAGAGCTCCACACAGGGTTCAAACCCACAAACCATGAGATCATAACCGGAGCCACCCAGGCACCCCCCCAATTTTTTTTTAATAAAGTTCTTCAAAAAATGAAATACATGTAAAGAGATACTCAACTTCAGTAGTAGTTTAAAAATGCAAATTAAAACCAACATGTACAATTTTTCATCTATCATATTAGCAAAAATTAATAAGACTAATACCTCAATGAAAGAGAAAACAGAGTGGAATGGATGAGATCTCCAGAACTGACTTTAAACATTGTTGATGGGGGTGTCAATAACTAAAACCTGTTAAAAACAGTTATCTGTTTTATAAATATATATATGTCATATGTATAATATATTATATTATATGTATATATATTATATGTATATATAATATATATTATATATGTTATATGTATAATATATTATATTATATGTTTATATATTATATGTATATATGTATAATATATATTACATGTATATAATAAATGTATATTATATATACATATAATATATATATTATACATATATATATTATATGTATAATATACGTATATATAAATATACCATCTAATTCAAAAATCCCACATTTGGGAAACTATTCTAAAGAAATAAAAGAATCAGTTATAAGGATATAGGTACTAGGATGCTTACTGCAACATTGTAGTAGAAAAATAAGACAAAAGCAGGAGTAACCTATTATATGTATTTTATATATAAATTTATATTTATATAATATATAAATTAACAAATAATATATATATGACATATACAAATATATACTCATATAATACATAATATATAATAATTTAAAACTTACAAAACAACATAATAAATTTTTCATAAAGGTTTTAAAGTTTAAAAGATACTTGTGCTATATCCATGCAATGGCATATTCTTTGGCCAAAAAACAAATGAAGTATTGATACACGCTACAACTTGTATGAACCGTAAAAAGCATTGTGAAAGAAGCCAATCACGAAGTACCACATGTTGTATGATTCCATTTATATGATATTCCCAGGATAGGCAAATCTGTAGCAATAGATTAGTGAGTAGGAAGTTGGATGGGGTGGGGGATAGAGAGTGATAGCTAATTTATAAGAATTTTGTTTTTGGAGTAATGAAAGTGTTCTAAAATTGATTATAGTAATGGTTGCACATCTTTGTGAATAAACTAAAACCACTGAACCGTATACTTCAAATGGGTGAATTATATCACAAAAAGCTATTTTAAAAATACTACCCACTATTAACTCTTGTCTTATTCATCTTCAAAAGACTAATATTTAATATATTTGAGTAAAATGAAGAATGTGCCACGGATTCAAAAGACAATTCCAAAAATGTAAATCTTAGGGTGTAGCCTAAAGAAACTATTCTAAAGAGGATACCACGTTTTTGGATGTGTACATTCTCCTATGTTTAAAAATATTTCACAAAAATAAACAAATATAAAAATATTTCACATAATTTATAAAATGCAACACGAAATGTTTAATGACTACACTGAACCACATCTCAGAGTCCTAATTTTTCCGCCTCCTTCGAGGAGGACTAAAATTTGTATATCTTCAGATTCATTTGGTTTTAGGATTATTTGACCGATTTGCATTAAGTAAATCTTTCTTAAGTATTTTCCAAAGTGCATTGAGTATACCAAGGAAATGAAAATATCTGAAAATATTTTCCTGGTTCTCAAAAATTTGGTTAACATCAAGACAAATTATTTCTAATGCACATTTAATGAACAATAATTTAATGGAAATAGGAATCCCACTCAACTGTATTGGGATGAGAGAAGACAATATCCTTTTTTATAACGATGAAAAATAGCAGACTGTAGACCCTTATTATTATTTTTGAATGAATAAACATCCTCATGTAGGAACAAATGCTTGCTTGTAGAAAGTTCTAAAATACTTCAGCAAGGTAGCTAGCCACCAGCGCCGCTGGTGTAGTGGTATCATGCAAGATTCCCATTCTTGCGACCCGGGTTCGATTCCCGGGCGGCGCAAGCAGCTTTTGTTATGAGGTGATTTGAACACTGTCACTCTTTTCTTCCTCGGGAAACACTTAGAATTTTTAATTTCCAAGAAGATTTCTCTTTCATTATAACTCACTGTTGAAACATTCTTATTCGGAACCGTATGACAAAAAAACTACACAAGTCCCGAAATAGTTAATCTTTACGCCTGCGCAGTCTGAGACATCCCTAGTGTCGGCTAGAAGAGCGGCTGCGCAACAAGTGAACCTATGGATTGAGGGAGGTTGAAAGTGCAAGATTATTCTGCGCCTGCGCGGCCCGGGTCACTTCGCTGGCTGCTCCTAAACTCCCGGCTCGCCGCCATCTTGTATCGGGGCTTCATTGTTCGCGTTGCGCCAGGGGGTTTAGTGTAATTGCCGCGGAAGGAGTAGACGGAGTAACCTCCGGTCGGCCGAGAAACCCCGCTATTCCGCAGCCATAGCCGCTCAAAAGATTTGGGAGGTAGTAAAGGGTAGGGAGCTGGACCCGGAGGCGCCGCCGCGACAGCAGCAGCCATGGAGGACGAGATGCCCAAGACTCTGTGAGTCTGGGGCAGCGATGAGGGGGGCGGGATGGTGGTCGTCCCGGAGGGAGGCCTCGGCTCGGCGCGCTCCCCAGCCTATTGTTCTCTGTGGACTCCCAGATATCACGGCTCTTCTCCGTAGCGCACACCTGGATGCTTAGAGACCCAGCCCCGGGCTGTGAAAGGACAAGGTGGAGGGAGAGGGGCTCAGCCCTCTGAATTAATCGCATCGCCTGAGCTACACCATAGCGTGGCCTTTGGCCCCGCCACGGGCCGTCTGTGGTCGTAGGCCTGGAGAAAAGACTTTTTCATTCAAACCTTTTTTCAGAACTCCGTGAACCTTTCTCTTTGTCCCATGCTTTCCTTCTCTGTTTTTCCCGCTCCCCCCACCTTCTTCATTAACCTCTTTTGATCTCTGTAGCCGTCTCTCTTTCATTTCACTTTGATTTCCTCCAGAAACTCTCCTCTTCCTTTCATTTGCTTCTTGTTGATAGCTTTTCTCTTGAGGCTACTTGTGCTCAATTTTTAGTGAGATAAACTTTATTGTTGCAGTTGCCAGTTGGAAAAAAGCCAAATAGTTTTCTTTAACCTCTCTTTGGCTTTCCTTTTGTAGTGCCCCTCCCCCGACCATAAAGCCGAAAACCCAACACCGTAAGGATTTGGAAACTGCTTTTTTTGAAATGGAAATCTCACCTGGAGGTGTATATAGCTCTCGACTGAGGGGAAATGGATTTAATGCATTTTTATCATCGCTTGCTACTTTGTGATTGACATGTTGGCTGAACAAGCGGGCAGATTTTTTGAAGCAACAGTTGATAAATACCTTAACAGATTTAGTCACCTCTGAGATTTGTTAGTGTTAAATGATCTCAGCTGGGGATATTTTCTTTGTCACGTTGCTTCCCCCACAGCGTTCTCCTTTGTTTTTCAAAGTATTCTCTGAAGAGGTGATTTTGCCTTTGTTGCTTTTCCCGAAAAGAAGAAAAGGCCTGATGAATTTTTGACCTGGCTTTTTGTTTTTATTTTTAGAATACTGGCGATTTGAGAACTCCATGCGTTAAAAATACAATTTCAGGTTTCTTTCTGAAACTTTGTAGATGTTACAGTTGTGACGAAAGTTGATCAATTATTTTTTTCACCACCAAAAGTGTTTCCGTTTTTAATCTGTGAGAACTATAGTTACACTTGTTTTCTTAAGAGATCAGTACACTTTTTGCTAGTTTATCTGGTAATCTGTTACTTTGAATATCTTCTTAATATGATGCAAGAATTATTGCAAAAAGCAAGGGTGTCCCTTGTTTTTTGAAAGATTGTAGATTAATATTCCTTAAAAAACTATTAGCCTCATAGGCTTTATGGAAACCGTTTTTTCCTCCTGCCTCTTTGCTAGAAGTATGATAGCCAGCAGCATATTGGATTAAGCACTGCTCATCTTTTATAATGTCTTTAAATTTAAGATTCTTACATTATTTTGAAATTTTTAATTTCAGAAACTGCCAGAAATATCTGGGAACTTAACCTTTTTATTACGTTGATTTGGGAATATCAAATAATGAAGACAACTTCAGCTTTCTCAGGCCAGTCTACAAAAGCAGGTAGTTAAATTGTACTAGTATGGGGACAGGGGACCAACCATTGCAGGAGAAATAATGAAGGAAATTTTATTCAAATACTTACTGAATGCATATGATTGCTAGGTTCTTTGTTAAATGCTTTATATGCTTGTTTAATCTTCATCAGAACTCTGCAGTAAAAAGTCCATTTTTGCAGCTGAGGAAGAGCTAAGCTTGAAATTTAACTCACCCAGGGTCATATACCTTTTTGTTCATCATCCTGCAACTCTACTGTCCTCAACTCTTAACTCTTACTGCTAAATGTGCTTTGTATTATTTACTAGAACACTCCATCCAAGAATCTTTTCCCTAAAGTAGTCCATGCTCTAACATTGCCTATTTTCTCCCTGGTTTCTACCTCCTCAACCAAAACTCCCCATTCTTCCAGTAAGACCAGTCTTGATTGAACATGAGTAAGTTAGTTAAACGCACAAGTTTTCCCAGCAGTGTTTTTACTTTTTATATAAAATGTTTGTTTTAATGATCCTGCATGTCAGGGTCTTTTTAATATGTTCTTAGCACAGTATCTAGTCTGTGGTAAGTGATCACTACATTTGTTTTAAAAGCTGGTATAATTCCAAGCAATGAATCAAGATTTTCATTCTTGAGGAAAAGGTAGTCTAAATCTCAGTGTCATCTGTGTACCTAAGTGGCTCAGAGGAAATACCTTCATTTGCCACAGATGAGCGTTCATCATTGTTAACTTAGAGATTGCCAGTGTTCAATTTCTTGTCAGCAGTACCTAGGAGACATTGTGAGAAGTGGTTTGATTTGGGGTATATTTTGAAAGTAGAGCAACAGGAATTACCAAGAGACTGGAAGTGGGGTGTGAGAATGAAGTCAAAAATTAGTAGGTTTGTTTACAAATGTGTAATATCAGTCATCTAAAAAGTTTGGGGGCAGCTGGGTGGTTCAGTTAAACGTCGTCTTGATTTTGGCCCAGGTCACGATCTCAACAGTTGGTGGGATTGAGCCCCATGTGGGCTCTGCACTGAGAGTGTGGAACCTGCTTGGGATTCTCTCCCTCTCTCTCCCAAAACAAATGAACTTTTAAAAACTTAATAAAAATGTTAGTTTGTGACACACCTGGTTGGCTCAGTAGAGCATGTGGACTCTTGATCTCTGGGTTGTAAGTTCCAGCCCCACTGGGGTGTAGAGATTACTTTAAAATCTTTAAAAATGTTAGTTTGTTGCAAAATATAAAAATGAGAAGAGTCTTGAGAGCATGGAGTCTTAGGATGTCTTGAGGCACAGCTTTAGATACATTTATTCAGGCTGGTTTAGGTATATGGTCTGAAGGAAGTGCCAGCTACTAAGAGGTTCAGGTATCAGAAAAGTGACAATTGTTAAGTAATAGGTTATGAAGCTGATGTATATGTACAAGCGTTTGCTGTTCTACATGATTTCATAATTAGTAAAAGAAACACACACACATTTCCTTCTGAATCAGCGTAACTCAGGCAAAATGGGATAATTATCTAGCAAATTGGAAATGTTCGATAGTAATTGAGAGCATACAGTTATCTCTTTGACAGGTATTTACAGAGTACTTAAAATGTTCCAGGTAGGGCTCTCAACACTAGATATATACTATGAATAAAAATGAGAATCTCTACTCTTAAGGAATTTGCCATTAGATAAAAACTTATTCATGTTTTTAACTCATTTACAGAAGCGTCCTAGCAGATTCTGCACTTCGATACAATGTTTGCATGTCAAACCCAATACAGCATTCTGCTTTGTAAATTTTTACTGTAGGTTAAATTTTCTAGAGCTATACTAATAAAAATGAGTATTTTAAACATTTTGGATTCCAGTTTTATAACTATTTGAACTCTATTATCAGCTTCAAAAATGTATATTAAATTGGTGTGAAATCCTATCCCTGGCAGAACTGTTGAGTGTTAATTGGTAGCATTGATGACTTTTTCCATTGATTCTTCTCGAGTAGTTTTTCATTTTGAAAAACTTAAAACCCACAGAAAAGTAAAAAAAAATACTACGTTGAGGACGTAGGTACCTACCTTTTTTGTGGATTTACCAGTTGCTAATAGCCAAATTTGCCTTATCCAAGTATATTTTTTGAATGAACCATTTGAAAAGACCTGACGTTTCAGGCCTAAATGCTTTGCCATGTATTTCCTAAGAACAAGGGCATTGTCTTACATAGCCACAATACAATTTTCATATTAAAGAAACTATTTTGGTACACTATTGTTAGCTAATATATACAGTTCCTATTCATATCTATCCAGTTGCCCCAGGAAGACATTTTTTAGTCCATGGAAGTCTGTTTGCCATAACAGTTCTACACAGGATTGGCACATAATCTTAATGTTGGTATAATAAATATCAACATGGGATACTTCAGTCTATGCTGTTAACAAGAAATCCATGGAACAGCTAAAAAGGGATAGTTTAATGATTAAAAAAAAGCATTTGAGGGGCGCCTGGGTGGCGTAGTCGGTTAAGCGTCCGACTTCAGCCAGGTCACGATCTCGCCGTCCGCGAGTTCGAGCCCCGCGTCGGGCTCTGGGCTGATGGCTCAGAGCCTGGAGCCTGTTTCCGATTCTGTGTCTCCCTCTCTCTCTGCCCCTCGCCCGTTCATGCTCTGTCTCTCTCTGTCCCAAAAATAAATAAACGTTGAAAAAAAAAATTTAAAAAAAAAAAAGCATTTGAAAAATAAAAACTTATATAAATGTAAGAAAATTACATTTTTGTTTAGTGGTCTAATAGACTTGACAGAGAACCTTGGCTTACTGCTGCTCCGGTATCAATTTTTGTATCAGTTGGGATTTTTTTTATGCAAGGAGCAAAAAATTTAAGCAGTAAAAGAATTTATAAAAACAAGCTATTGGATACTCCCCCATTTGCAGGAAGGTTATGGAACCTGACTTAGAAAATGTTCAGGAAAGAGAGACTGCTGTCAGGCCACAGACTCTCAGGATGCTACTATCACATCCACTGAGAACCAGATACCACAGCCTCCACTTTGGGACTCCACTGCTGTTTGCCACCAAAATGGATTTTCTTCAGTCTCTGCTTCTTTGTCTTCTGTTTGTCTTTGTCTTCTGTTCTCAGGACTAGTTACTCTAATCAACCTCGCCTAGATCACATGCAGGGGAGACTACAAAACCATATCAAGACTTTCCGGCTTCTATAGAGAAGTGAGCCTCTGCCATAGAATGAGGATTTCTCTAAAACTAGGAAGCAAGATGTTTGGCAGCGCTCCCCAAAAAATAAGTAACCAACTACACATGTAACTTAAATCTGTGCTGTTAATTGGAAATCCTCTTGGCTTCAGTAACAGAGTAGTATGTGACAAAGTGTGGAACAGCTAAAGAAACTAAATGAGAATGAATTTTGTAAAGTATGGCGTGTTCTACAAACTATAAGAAACTTGTTTATTTTTCCATTGAAAGTATGAGTATAAAAAGGGTCTGCAGATTTTAAATTTGGGCTTTCTGTTTCAGATTAATATTTATTTAGCAAATAGATTTGGAAACATTAAGCTGCTAAAAATTTGAAGTAGGTAGGTATTATTTTAACTTATTGTTAAGCAAAACTAATATGGGTTATTTTTATTTGCATGAGGAAGAAAAATATTTTGCTGTTTGATTTGTTTGATATGAAAATGTTATATATGTTACTTGCAGTTTATTTTAATGGTGTTGAAGGTTGAGAGCAAGTTGTTTGTGTAACTTCTCCTAAAAAGCATTTCTCTAAACAGGTGTATGTAAAATTTATATGTAAGAGGCTCCTGGAGCTTATAGTAAGCAGCAGTCCGCATTAAATAAACAATTGTAAAGCAATACAAATCCCAGTGCTTTTTAAAGTTGCTTTTTAAAAAAATTACATATCTTCAAAGTAGGTAATATCACTCAGAATATATCTCAGAAAATTGGACAATTTTGGGAAGAGTAGATGATAGCATTTTGGTTCCCTAAATACTGCCCGCTTGTCACTAGATTATCTAGCTTTAGGAGAGTAGATGGTAGAATTAAATTTTCGGAAGAGCCATTTTTTTTTTTTTTTTCATTTAGACATATGCAATCCTAAGATTTTCTTATAGCTATGAGTCAGGTGAAAATAGGCATAGAAGAGTTGAAAAGATGGTACAGAGTTCTCACATAACCTTCACCCAGCCTCCTTTAATGTAGAAATCTTACAAAACCATGGTATAGTTATCAAAACTAAGAAATTGGCATTGGTACAATACTGTTATTAACTACAAGGTTTATTCCAGTTTCCTCAGTTTTTCTACTAATGTCCTTTTTCTATTCCAGGATCCAATCCAGGATACTACATTGCATATAGTCGTCTCATCTCTTCACTCTCCTTTAATATGTGAGGAGGAGATGTCTTTCATGACAGTGGCATTCTTGAGAGGGTTTCTCCCACTATACAGTGACTACTTTTTTTTTTTTTTAGACACTATTCATTAGAATTGAGTCACTAAGACTAGCCTACACTCAAGAAGAGTGAAATTAAGCTTCACTTCATAGAGGGAGATGTGGATATACATTAAGAGAACCAATTCATTGGTTAGAACCAATCATTAAATATTTCAGAGGAGATACTTTGAGGCTCTACACATATTCTATTTCTACTTAAAATTTTCATCAAGTAAAAGATCCATGGGTGGATCTTGCCAATAGCAGTTATTACTGTAGTGGTTTAGTGGCGATTTCCCTCATTCCTTCTACATTTATTGATTAGAATTCTGCAAGAAAAAGCTAACCCTCCTCCCCAAATCTAGGTTACAGTTAAGGATTAGTCATTGTATTTGGTTGTCCATGTCTTTCAAAAAAATTTTTTGTTTTCATTTTATTTATTTGAGAGAGACAGCCAGCATGTTCATCAGGGAGAGGGGCAGAGGAAGGAGAGAGAGAATCTTAAGTAGGCTCCATGCTCAGTGTGGAGCCTGACACGGGTTTGATTCCATGACCCTGAGATTATGACCTGAACTGAAATCAAGAGTCCTGACACTCAACTGACTGAGCCATCCAGGTGCCCCTCAAGTTTCTTTTAATCAAGAACAGCCCACTCTTTTTAATTTTTTTAGGACTATCTATTTATATATTTTTTAAGAGTCAGACACTTAACTGAGCCACCCATGCACCCCTAGGACAATTTTTAAATTATTATCATTATTTATTTTTTGAGAGAGGACACACGTGAGCACGAGTTGGGGAGGGAAAGAGAGATGGGATCTGAAGCAGGCTGTGTGGCGTTAGGGCACAAGCCATGAGATCTTGACCTGAACCAAAGTCAGATGCTTAACCAACTGAGCCAAGTGGGCACCCCAGGACAACTTTTTTTTTGAAAGAGATCAAACGGGCACTGGGGGACTCAGTGAGTTTAAGTGTCCGACTCTTGATTTCCACTCAGGTCTCATGTCCGCACAGGTCATGATCCTGGGGTCATGGGATCGAGAGCCCTGCATTGGGCTCAGCACTGAGCATGGATCCTGCTTAAGATTTCTCTCTCTCTCTCTCCGTTTGCCTCTCCCCCATGCTCATATGCGTGTGGTCTCTCTCTTTCCCTCTCTCTCTCAAATAATAAATAGATCAAACAAGCTGTCTTATATAATACTTCATATCTGAATTTGTATAATTGTTTTATATGTCTAGTATTCTATAAACTTAGGTCTGAATTTAACCTTGACTAGATTCAAGTTAGTTTATTTGAATACTTCATAGGTGATACTGTGTAATTTATATTGTACAACACAACACAATTTCTCGTCCATCCATAAAATGATTTAAAGTTTTGATCACTGGCCCTCAGTGGTGAAACAGCCAAAGCTCTCTCTTAGGGTAGAGTTTTCCCTTTACAATGTTAAGTAATCTGTGTTATAACTTTGGGACCCTGCAAATATCCATTTTCACACCATCCTTTCATGTAATGGTTTTGCATCCATTAATGATTCTTGCCTGACTTAATCATTTCAGTAGGGCTTACGCATTGTTTACTAATTTAATTCTCTCTACACTTATTGACCAGCATTTTTCTGTAAATGAGAGTTTCACCCTCATCAACTAGAGCTATTAGATTATACCACACTGGAGTTTCTACTCAGGGCAAGATGAATGCTTAATTCCTTCCCTTTAATTACCAATGTTCAGGAAAAGGACCTGATGTAATAGCCTCTGATACTGGAAAAATTGTTGTTGGGTATAGATGTTGCTGTTGATTTTTGAGTATCATTACCTGATCTTTAAATGTTGTTCATTGTTTCTGAGGACTCAGTCCTTCTCCCTTTGCCATTTTAACCTATTCCAATGCTTTTGTGGTAAGCACTAAATACATGTCTATTGAACGAGTAAATGGAAGGAAGGAATTGAATCTATACTTTCTGGCATGTGTGGATGTTTATTTTTCTGGGGAGAAAAATGCGCAATTACAGTTGTTGGGAAACGCTTTCTGATTTCAGAAGTGATAGACCTCCAACTCTTAACATATCTAGAAGTAATCTCATTTCAAAATCCCATTTTTAAAATTTCTTTAAACCCTTTAAAGATTATCCCAGTCATGTGGTCCTGTAATACACCATTTACATTAATTACATTTGTTAGTCACCAAGGCATATTATCTGTTAAAAGTCTCCTGGAATCCTCCTCCCTCTATACTTCACTGATTAGTAATATTCATTGGAAGATTTCCCATCCCTTCGTGACCATGTGCAACAGGTGCTAAGTGATTTACCCATGATTTTTCAAAAATAAATTGTGTAAACCAAAGTATTGGTTGGATAGTATAAGGGGAATTGTGTGAATTAAAAATTGAGGAAATTTTAATGTTCTCAGTAATACTGTAGAAGTAGAACTAACTGCCAAGCTTCCCAAAATCAATTGTATAAAATAATCTACACATCTAATAATTCATTTGAGATTTTTTAAAGTGTATCTTCCTAAGGTAAGCCTACAAACTTGGAAACAAAGAACAGGTTTAATTTGCAAAACCTTGACTAAACACACATACATAAGATTCTCCTCTACTAGTGGTGTCAACGTATTTACAAGTAACATGTCATACATCCGCTTTGAAAGAAAATTTGAAGTTCTCACAAACTTAGAATCTCTTCCTAATAGTGTAGTTTAAAGCAGAGATCTACCTATTCCCCAAATTTCTTTTTCAGTAAGCAACTTTAGAAACCGATGCAAAAGAAGCAAATTTAAAATGGTAAGTTGTTTTTCTTTGTGTTTCAGATATGTCGGCAACCTTTCCAGAGATGTGACAGAAGCTCTAATTCTCCAGCTCTTTAGCCAGATTGGACCTTGTAAAAACTGCAAAATGATTATGGATGTAAGGGTATTTTACTTCGTTAACTCTCTTCTTTTTTATTTTTTTATTTTTATTTTATTTTTTTTTAATGTATGTTTATTTTTGAGAGACAGAGTATGAGCGAGGGCAGAGAGAGAGGGAGACACATAATCTGAAGCAGGCTCCAGGCTCCGAGCTATCAGAACAGAGCCTAACGTGGGGCTCGAACTCAAGAACAGAGAGATCATGATCTGAGCCAAAGTCGGACACTCAACCAACTGAGCAACCCAGGCACCCCAGCTTTCTTCTTTTTTAATACATAATTTAAACCCATGACTTCCAGGAATTTTTTTTTTAAATAGTTTTATTTTTATATTTTTAAATATGCTCTATATCCAACATGGGACTCTTGAACTCACAACCCCAAGGTCAAGAGTCACATATTCACCCAACTAAGCCAGCCAGGTGCCCCTCCTCCATGAACTTAGTTTATACAAAGGTGCCTGGTTGGCTGAGAAGAACATGCAACTCTTGATCTCAGGGTTGTGAGTTTGAGCCCCACATTGGGTATAGAGATTACTTAAAAAAAATAAACTTAAAAAATAAAACCTGCAAGGTCATTAAAAAAAAAAATGGGGCACCTGGCTGGCTCAGAAGAGCACAAAACTCTTGGTCTTGGGGTTGTGAGTTCAAGCCCCACATGTGGTGTAGAGATTACTTAAATAAATGAACTTGAGGAAAAAAATAAGGTCATATAGTCTAAATTCCTAGTAACTTTAATATCTTTGAATCAGTCTTAGCTAATGAGTTTAATTTGTTTTACTAATAAATAAAGGAAGAAGAGAATGGAACTAATCATTTCCTGAGCAGATGACAACTATAGTAGGTTCTTGTTTTAATGTGCACTGATGCATCAGCATTGTTTTATATGTGGTGTCATTGGCTAATCTGGAAAATCAGTTATTACAATTACATTGAGAAATTAGGTCAAAAATAATAGGTTGTGAAAGTGGGTTTTTTTGTTTTTTTTATGAAAGTGTTTTTAACTTTTAAAATGTCACGATTCAAGCTTTTCTTGTGTGGTGGCAGTTCCCATCGATCAGACCATAATGTATAGAAAAAAACATTGAATTCATTCATCTGTGATTGCTGTTAACCCTGAAGCATAGTATGCATAAAAAGGCAAGTCTGGGGCACATGGTTGGCTCCATCACTTGAGCATAAAACTTGATTTCGGCTCAGGTCATGATCCCAGGGTCATGGGATTAAGTCCCACTTTGGGCTCCACGCTCAGTATGGAGCCTGCTTATGATTCTCTCTCTCCTGCCCCTCTCCGCTACTCTCGACTTCTCTCTCTAAAATTAAAAGAAAAGACTGAATTCCAGTCTATTCACACTGTTGGACAGGTGTTCATATTTATGAATGTTATAGTCTTTGGAATATGAAGGCTGATAGTGTGAATGCTTAGGTTCTTTTTATGTAAGAAATACAGTTTTTTTCTGGGTACAGATTAAGTAAAATGAAGATACTTTTTCATTTGATTACACTTAATTGTAAGCTGTTTTTTCTGATCACATTCTGATGCCTGACAACACTGACCTTTCTAATAGAATTACCATTAAGTGTAGCATTAGTTTGAATTATGCAATTTTTAAAACATTTTTATATTCTCTGATTTTTTTTTTAAGTTTTATTTATTTTGAGAGTGAGAGAAATGCGGTGTGGAGGGGCAGAGAGAGACAGAGACAGAGAGAGAGAGAGACAGAGAGAGAGAATCCCAAGCAGGCTCAACCTTGTCAGCACAGAGCCCGATGCAGGGCTCAAACCCACGAACTGTGAGATCATGACCTGAGCCAAAACTAACAGACGCTTAACCGGCTGAGCCACCCTGATGTTTTTAAAATAAAATAATGATTGTCTTGTGGTTGCCTCCTTACTCTAACGTTTTTACAAATCCTTGCTAATCACTTGTTTAAAAAATTAATTGTGCTTGAAACAAAATAGTATATTTCTTTAGTGTCATTCTGGTCTTTTGAATTAGTTTCCTATTTTAACAATTATACTTAGATTATGGAAATAATTCAAAAATGGACTCTAAAGTCATTTTATATTTTCCAGATAGGTATAAAATAGGGGTGTTTTTCTGTCGCTTTAATTTACAGTAAAGTATCCAAGCTTCACCTGTTATCAGACCTCAGATACTTGAAACATCAGAAAAGAAGAGAATTTTTAAAAGACTTCTAAGCAGGCAAAAAATTGTCAAAAAGTCCACATTCTTTTTGTTTGTTTTTTAAGTTTATTTATTTTGAGAGAGAGTGAGAAAGAGCAGGGGAGAGGCAGAGAAGGGGATAGAGTATCCAAAGCAGGTTCCATGCTGGCAGCAGAGAACTCAATGCAGGGCTCGAACTCCTGAACGGTGAGATCATGACTTGAGCCAAAGTTGGACACTTAACCAACTAAGCCACCCAGACGCCCCCCACCCTTTTTTTTTTTTTCACGGAGGGAGAGCTTGCAAGCTGGGGAGAGGGGCAGAGGGAGAGAGAGAATCTCAAATAGGCTCCACACTCAGCACAGAGCCCAACTCAAAGCTTGATCCTGCAACCCTGGGATCATGACCTAAGCCAAAAGCAAGTCAGATACTCAACCGACTGAGCCACCCAGGCGCCCCAGAAAGTCCATCCACATTCTAAGATCTAAAAACTTCCTTTACCAGAAAACCTCTTTAGTTTTCAGAGCCCGAAACAGGTTTAAAAAGGTTGGGTGAGATTTTCTACTTAGCAAATTAGAAGCAGTAAGGATATATGTGTGTTTATAGCAATAAAAGGTAACACATAACAGGGAAGGGAGAGAAAAGATCATTAAAAGCCAGCACTGAGAAACCATGAGTCTGGTCAAACTTAACTAATGTCTGTAGCATAAAAAAATAATTATATGATAAGAAATGTGTGTTTAGCTTATATATCCATCCATCCGTAAGTAGGACACTTAATCATTAATACAAAATTCAATTATATGTAGTAGTATAGTATAACCTGTTGAAGAAGATAATTTGTTTTGTTTTGTTTTAATGTTTATTTTTGAGGGGGTGCCTGGGTGGCTCAGTTGGTTAAGCATCCGATTGACTCAGGTCATGATCTTGCGGTTCATGAATTCGAGCCCCATATTGGGCTCGTGCTGACAGCTCAGAGCCTGGAGCCTGCTTCCGATTATGTGTCTCCCTCTCTCTCTGCTCATCCGCTGCTTGCGTGCTCCCTTTCTGTCTTTTTCAAAAATAAATAAACACTAAAAAGAGAAGGTTTATTGGGGGAGGTGTGGGCTCACATTGAGGAGGGACAGAGAAAGAGGCAGAGGATCTGAAGTAGGCTTTGCACTCAGTGCATAGCTGGATGTGGGGCTCGAACTCACAAACTGAGATCATGATGTGAGCCAAAGTCAGAGGCTTAACCAACTGAACCACCCAGGTGCCCCAAAGAAGATAATGTTCTATAAAATTACTATATTTCATTTTTTAAGTGTTTACTTCCTTATCTGAAGGTTTACTTACAGAATGGACCCTTCATTCTCCTTGGCCTAATTATTGAGATATACAAAACTTTACGTAATTCCAAGGTAATAAGAGTGTACAACTTAAATTTGACTTTTGTGTTTCTTCAACAGACAGCTGGAAATGATCCATATTGTTTTGTGGAGTTTTATGAGCATCGTCATGCAGCTGCAGCGCTAGCTGCTATGAATGGGCGGAAGATAATGGGTAAGGTAAGCTATCATAATTAAAGAAGGTGACTTGAGGGATGTCTTGGTGGCTCAGTTGAGCGTCTGACTCCTGATTTTGGCTCAGGTCATGATCCCCGGGTTGTGGGGTTGAGCCCTGTGTCCGGCTCCTTACTGAGCATGGAGCCTACTTGAGATTCTCTCTCTCTCTGTCTCTGTCTCTATCTCTGTCTTTCTCTCTCTCTCTGTCCCTCTCTCTCTCTGTCCCTCTCTCTCTCTTTCTCTCTCTGTCTCTCTCTCTCTCTCTGCCCTCTCCCCCACTTGTTTTCCCTCTCTCTCTCAAAGTGAATGAATGAATGTGACTTGAAAATTTTTGTTGCATGCACTTTTGTTTATCTTTTGGAAGTGCTATATTCACATTATAGCAAAAGGTCACATTTAATATTTGAAAGATGGGATTAAGCTTTTAGAGGACATGTTTATGTTGGTATTCTTCATGGTGCCTCACACATGGTAAATACTAAAATATTTGTTGAATTACTCAAGCTTGGATGAAACGTCTAGAACTTTGGATAGTAATAGGGAAGAATAAAAGGAAAGAATTTATTGTTACTTTAGATAAGAAAGGTTAGTTGAATGTTAACAGAAGTACGTAAGGTTAGGATTTGCCAACATTTGCGCAAGTGTAGGTTAAAAGATAAGTATTAAAACTGACCAGAACTGGTATCCCCTTGAATGTTTCATCTACAACATATACTTTTCTATGTGTTTATAGATACAAATCTTGTTAATAACTGATTTTGAGCTTTATTTTTATGGAGTATAAATGTTGAAAATTTTTTTAGGAAGTCAAAGTGAATTGGGCAACAACCCCCAGCAGTCAAAAGAAAGATACAAGCAGTAAGTATATTTTATACTCTTTGAACATTTGTTTTTATTGTACACAGTAGTTTTATTATAAAGCATATAAACATCATACATGTTTGCAGTAATGTTTTGATCGTTATCCTAAGATATGATTGAATGTGTTTGTGTTAATAAATTTAAGAACAAATCTAATCTTTGTCATCAGGTAGTACCGTTGTCAGCACACAGCGTTCACAAGGTAATTGTATCTTCTTAAACATAAAATGAAATCTCTTGAAAGGGTATTCACTAACCACTTGAAGTTTTTTTGTTTGATACCGGGGGGAGGTGGGAGGGAGGAGGTCATATTTCTGTTTGTCTCTCAGGCAATATTTTTCCCCCTTCTTCCCAGTGTTGACCAAGTGTGGCTTGTCCACTACTTTGGTGCTATTTCAAGCTCTCTGACCCCCTTGGTAGCAGCTGATGCCTTAGAAATACTTTCACCAACTAAAGGGCAAGATACCCTGCTTCCTTGAGGTCATGGTCTGTGCTTCATACCCAGATCTTCTGATTGCTTGAGTTGCTCCTGAAACTGTGTTTCCCAAATGGCAATCCAATATGTTGCTTAAGGCCTGCCAAATGGGGGTAACTTTTCTTTCCAAATATACTTTGTCAAAGTTGATGTATGTGTTCCTTTAAAGTGTTGATCCAACTATTTTGTATTTTTAAAATGTTTCCTTTTTTGTGAACATTGTCTTTTTAAAAAAAAAAAAAAACTTCACATATGGGATCGTTATTTCTCTCCAATGCTTTTTTAATGGTTCTGATATAAAGTGAAGGGATTACTGTTTTCATTCTGTTGCCTTCAGTCTTAGTTCACTTGCACATGGATTCACATAAACTGAATGGTGTAATGTCTGGGCAACCAAAACTGTTGGCTTTTGAGAAAACTGTCAAATACTTTAACATCAAACTGTTGCAATGCAAGGTATTTCTTTGATTGTTCTTCACAAAATATGGTTAAACCAAGTATATCATGTAGTTAGCTTCAGCAGATTGTCTTAACTGAGGCAAATCTAGTCTACGTATCTCACAGTACCACTATTTTATTTTAATTTTAAAACTTTAATGTAGTGGTAAACTGGATAAATGTAAATAATTACTATTAGAATGGTAATTAAGTCATTAAATTTTTTTGCGAAACTTATACTAGTTTATTGTCTTAGACCAGTGTAGTCATTGGCTGTAAGTAGAAATAGAATTGTCAGTTTCCAGTTAGATATGTCACAGTCTTTAAGAGAATCTTTCCTATATTATGACCTTGATTCATTATGTGTAAAATTGATAGAATTTGTATAGACATAGGATAGTGTTAAACTTTTCTATAATCCATAAATTAAGATTACTTTATTGAATAAATTTTAATATATTTTAAATTCTAAAATTTTATTTTTGTTTTCACTTCCCCTTCCTTCCCTTTTATAAGATCATTTCCATGTCTTTGTTGGTGATCTCAGTCCTGAAATTACAACTGAAGATATAAAAGCTGCTTTTGCACCATTTGGAAGAATATCGTAAGTAACAGAAGATAAACTTAAACTGATTTTAATTAGAAACAGTCTTATGTAGAAGTAATTTGAAAATCTGTTATGAATTTTGGACATTAATTTTTTAACATTTGAATATAATACATTTCGTTTAGAGACTATTTAAGCAGTTTATAGCCCAAGACTGTTTTCCCATTGATAAATAAATCTTCGGTCTTCAATTATTTTAAAATCCTTTTTCAGTTAGCATGAGCTCTTAAGAGACAAATTTGCTATTGTCCACATTGTTTCTTTTATATAAATGTCTTGCTAACTTGGTCATAATCTTTAGTAACCTTGTGCTGTGACTAAGGTATTTGGACCGTTGGGGCACTTCTATGATACCATGCATTTTGTGTCAATATATTTTAACAAAAAGAAACCTTAACAATTGACCCTAAAAAGCAGTTGTTAAATGTTAATCCCCAGGTATCTACTCTTTTGTGGTTGTTGTTACTGTTAATAATAATGCCTTTATGTATTTTGTGTAGCACTGTCTTGCTTGCATTTGTTATTAATCATACAGTTTAGGCCCTTTGTAAATAGCTCACTGAAGGTAGTGTTCATCATAAGAGAACTTCAGTATTTTGAAAAGCATGCCATAATACAGTAAGAATAAGTTGATTACAGTATTTACTTATAGGTACTTGTTGAATTTAGAAAACAAATTTTTGGGATTTCTCGTTGCTTTATTATTTTTCTAGCTAGAAAGAGTAGTAAAAAGGGCATGTTAGCTTTGGTTTAGTTTGAGAAACAGACCAACAGCAGAGATGAAAAGATAAGGAGACTGGAAAATAAATGCCAATAGTATTGGTGGTAGATTTGGAGAGTTTTCATTTGAAGAGTTGTAGTTCATTGGTAGGATGAAAATGAACAGTGAACATGGGATGGCTGGAAGATTAGGGTTTATAAATGGACTCTTCTGTTAGGCAACATTTTTCTTTGTGAGAACTGATTAGGAAAATAAGTAAAGTTCTAATTTACTGATTGTTCCTTTTAATCTATCTTAGGGTTTTCATGATGGTTAGCTTGCTTTCAAATATCTAGACTGGAAGGTCTTAACCTGTGGCCTCTCAAAAGCTCTATAAATCTCTGTATTCAAAATTTTGTGTTTGTTTTCATTTTGGTATGGAGTATCTTTGTAAGTTTTATCCTATTTTCAGAGTAGTCACAGGACCATAAAAGGATTAAAGAAGGATTAAAGAACCCTGATCTAGATCTTTGCTGCTTCTTCCTTAGAGAATCCTTTCAGAAATAAGTAAGACTTAAATATATTTCAAGGCTAACATATCCTGAAACTTAACTTTAAGAAGAAAAAAATTTTCTAACATTTTAACAGATTCAAACAGCTATTTTATTAAATGCTTTGATTTTGGTTGAAGTAGCTTCTGTGAAAACATGGGGATTTTAGTTTGGGATTAGATAAAGATTGTTTAACAATCAGTGATTTTCAGTTAAATGACATTCAAATTTTAATAATTTCGTGACTTTAATCATGTATCAGTAATTTCTTTTTGTTAAATATGTTGCTATAATAATTACAGTCTAGATTTTCTTATGATTAACCATAATTATTGATGTGTGTGTGTGTTTGTGTGTGTGTGTGTGTATATATATATATATATATTTTTTTTTTTTTTTTTTTTTTGGTAAGTCCTTTCTTTATAACTTATAGATGATAATTTTAATTTGAGGTAACATATAATGTTTAAGCTTTAGGCTATGCAAGGAGTTAGCGTTCCTAAATTTAAAAGAACCATTCTCAGTTGGTAGCATCATTTCCTTTTTCTGTTAAAGGAGATAAATATATATGGAAAGGTTCTCGTCGTGATAGTCAGGTATTCTCTGTAGAAATCCTACAACAGTGCCCAGTTTATAGATGGTGTGCAGTTAAGTGGTGGCCTATTAGAATATGTAGTATAAAAGATATAGTACTTTTGTGCCCTAATTTATACAGTTTATATTCCTTGAGTTTAGAGTAGTTTAACAAATTTTGCTATAGAAGTGAATCAGCTACCAAATTAAATGCATGTGTACCATACCGATAATTTAATGTAAGTATTTTTTCATATTGAGAAGTGACTTGCATTAGTTTTCCCTTTCACCACCACCTCTTTGTCATTTTGACTCTAAACACTTAATAAATCACTTCTAAATTGATCGAAATGTGCTTATGTATACTTTAATATAAAATTATATTGCATGGCTTTCTGACTTGGGTTTTTGTTGTGAAAGTGCCTGTTTTGTTCATGTGTCCTGAGAGAACAAGCATTGTGACATACCTGGCTAACTTAAAAGCAGATTGCCTGTGAAGCACAATTTGAGTCCAATTTTTTGAGGTATGGAGTTTTAGCTATCATGGCTGGGTTTTTTTACTCAATCTCAAATAATAGGGCTCTGGTTATTTTGCAGAGTATCTCTGAAGAATGGACAGAATTGCCCTGGCTAACTACAAGCTACGGTTCACAGTGGATAAATGTTGGCGTGCTTTTTTACTTTCTGACTTTTTAAAATTTTGCTTTTATATCTTGTAGTTTCCAATCAATCTTATATGATTGCTATTTTAAAATTCAGTATAAAATCTTTTCTTATATAGTTTAAAACTAAAGTGTGTGTCTACTGTTTTTCTTCAATGATTTAGCATTTCTGAAAACATCAAGTTCTCAAAATTTACCCATAGTCCAAAAGGGGGGTGTCAATTGATCTGAGAAAATGAAGTAATTTAATTAATTTAGGAAATATACAGCTTTTCATTCTTTCAGTTTCCAGTTTTATATTTTAATTTTTTAATGATTAGGTAGTATGTGGTATCAAATAGAAAATTATAAATTGCATGGTTAAAGAAAGCCATTCATCTAATGTGCCTGTGAACCCTATAAATGGTTAAGCAATTTCATACGAATAGCTGCTTTTACCATGCTTAAGATTTGAAAGTTTAAAAACTTTTTGAAGTGGGAGGCAGTTTTTGTACAGTATATACATATATGTTTAAGTAGTTATTGATTTGCATGTTTATAAAGCCTCATTTGCTAATACATGATAAATGTTATAGAATAAAAAGGTGAATATGCATTAAAGGTTCATTTTAATGAAGATGAAACATAAAAATGAGTTGTGTATGACATTCTCACTTGATACACAGAGGAGAGTGTGTAAACCTAAACTTCTGATTATTTCTGATTTCAGAGATGCCAGAGTGGTAAAAGACATGGCAACAGGGAAGTCTAAAGGATATGGCTTTGTCTCCTTTTTCAACAAATGGGTGAGCTCCATTAAAAAGTGCATGTGCGGTCCTTTAAGAGTAAAGAATAAAAGTACTCATTTTGTTTTAATGATTTTATTTCATCTGCCATTTGCTCATTTCACTGATAATTAATGCCTTCACAAGAGGGTATCTTTTTTTTTCCTGTTTGGTCATTTATTCAGCATTTATTTAGCACCTGATGTATGCCAAGTACTGATAAAATGTTTTCAGAATGTAGAAAGTAGAGATGTTTAAATTATCAAAGGTAGATATTGAAAATCTCATTTATTTAGTTAATTCATTATCTCCCTGTTTTGTATTCTCATGATAATTTAAAAGTAACTAATAACATTTTCTGTGTTTGCTTCATATATATGAATATGTATAGCTTTTGATTATTATAAATTGATTTTTATATATGTTATTTTACTGATTTCTCTTAGTTGTAGTAATTTTCCATTGGTTCTTGTGGGTTTTTTTATGAATTTCTAAAATATAAAATTCTATTATCTGCAAATACATACAATTTTATCTAAAAAAAGTAACTCATTAGGGCACCTGGCTGGCTCAGTCAGAAAAGCATATGACTTTTGATCTCAGGGTCGTGAGTTCGAGCCCCACATTGAGTACAGAAATTACTAAAAAAATAAATAAACAAATAAAATGCTCCAGTTGGTGGGAACTTTTAAAAAATTATATATTAATGTACTTGAAAATGTCTTCTCATTTCTTCATTTAACAATCATTTACT
Organism: Prionailurus viverrinus; assembly: GCF_022837055.1. Lineage (NCBI taxonomy): Eukaryota > Metazoa > Chordata > Mammalia > Carnivora > Felidae > Prionailurus > Prionailurus viverrinus. The sequence goes on along the minus strand of NC_062563.1, from coordinate 87,699,700 downwards.
GAGCACCAATTTGCATGCACTTGAAATTTTCAGGTTTTGTGGAAAAGGAAGGATAGTGCAGTTTGTCAAAAGAGAGGCAAGGGTAGGGTAAAGGGAAACCCTTTAGTGTGACAGCTGGAAGAAGTCTTTGACATATCCTACATACAATGTAATCATGTGCTGTTGTTTTTAAAAATAATACACACACACACACACACACACACACACACACACACACCATGGAAATCTTTCCGTAACCAGTAATTATAGAACAATATAAAGAAGCTCTATAATTACTAATTATGGAAAGATTTCCCTGGTAAATTAGATGAAAAGTCTCATTTGTGTTAAAAAAACAAAACAAAACATGCATTTGTTGGGTATCTGTTCTAGCAGGGATAAACAAAAAACATGGGGCGCCTGGGTGGTGCAGTCGGTTAAGCGTCCGACTTCAGCCAGGTCACGATCTCGCGGTCCGTGAGTTCGAGCCCCGCGTCAGGCTCTGGGCTGATGGCTCGGAGCCTGGAGCCTGTTTCCGATTCTGTGTCTCCCTCTCTCTCTGCCCCTCCCCCATTCATGCTCTGTCTCTCTCTGTCCCAAAGATAAATAAACGTTGAAAAAAAAAAAAATTAAAAAAAAAAAAACAAGAAAAAAAAACAACAAAAAACTTGCTGCAGAGTTTCCTATTTGGAGGTAGGAAGTAAGAGGCAAATGGAGGGCAGAGTGGGAAGCTTCTCACATTATACTGTTTGAATATTGAATAAATTCAATATTTGAATTATAAATTCAAATAAATGATTTACCTATTTTAGTGTAATAACTCAAGATTCAAAATAGTTAAATGCCAGAGATATCACACTTCAGAAATACAGGGGTGAATCGTGGGAGAATATATATGCACTGGAATATATGCTAAGATTTCATTAATTTTAGATCTTAGTGTGTTGCTTTTATGTTACAACTGTCATTCCAAAGATAAATAACAGAAACACTACTTTCTGTATAAGAACGCCTTAGGGAGTTAAAAAAAAAAAAAAGAATGTCTTAGAAAATGAGCAAGCAGGGGCTCCTGGCTGGCTCAGTCTGGAGCATGTGACTCTTAATCTCATGCAAGATTAAGTGAGTTCGAGCCCAATGTTGGGCATAGAGTTTACTTAGAAAAAGTTTGAAGAAAATGAACCATTAAGAGTTTTTTTTTTTTTTTTTTAATTTTTTTTTTTCAAAGTTTATTTATTTTTGGGACAGAGAGAGACAGAGCATGAACGGGGGAGGGGCAGAGAGAGAGGGAGACACAGAATCGGAAACAGGCTCCAGGCTCCGAGCCATCAGCCCAGAGCCTGACGCGGGGCTCGAACTCACGGACCGCAAGATCGTGACCTAGCTGAAGTCGGACGCTTAACCGACTGCGCCACCCAGGCGCCCCCATTAAGAGTTTTTGATAGGGGCGCGTGAGTGGCTCAGTCTGTTAAACCTTCAGCTTCAGCTCAGGTCTTGATCTCACGGTTTGTGGGTTCGAGCCCCGCGTTGGGCTCTGTGTTGACAGCTCAGAGCCTGGAGCCTGCTTCGGATTCTGTCTTCCTCTCTCACTGCCCCTCCCCTGCTTGCACTGTGTCTCTTTCTCTCTCAAAAATAAATAAACATTAAAAAAATAAAAGTTTTTGATAGTATGCAATGTATTTTAGAAATATTTTTCTTTAATAAACGAGTTATATGAAATAGATACTATATCATTTTTTAATGGCTTCCAGTCAGGTTTATGACCATGTTACTGTGCCAGTTTCTTCTGGGTTTTAAAAAATACATCTGTTTGCAGTTATGCCAAATATTGTCAAACTTTCTAGTTACTCTGTCTGCTTACAGTGGAACTAATGTCTGGTTATTCCTCACAATGAATTCTTACTATCCAGATATTTTCTATAACAGCTTGCAACCATTTTGCCCAGAATTTATTTTCTAAATCAGAAATCTGCCTTAACAATGTTTACATGGCTTGCAAGTTTGGGTAAGAGAATGTAGAATGTACTGCAATTGTATCTCAGCTATTCATAGTAACATCATATTTTGGGATATGTTCAAATGTGTTATGCAGTGTAGCTGTCATCTTCCTTTCATGAAGTGAAAATGTCTTCTAAGAAAGTAGGTAAACCTGTGAAGAAAGTGAGTAAGCCTGAGAGGTCAGGGAAAACCCATGTATTAGAAGGTAACTTGAAAATGGTAAAGCAGGGGCGCCTGGGTGGCTCAGTCAGTTAAGCGTCCGACTTCAGCTCAGGTCACGATCTCACAGTCCGTGAGTTCAAGCCCCCGTCGGGCTCTGGGCTGATGGCTCAGAGCCTGGAGCCTGCTTCCGATTCTGTGTCTCCCTCTCTCTCTGCCCCTCCCCCATTCATGCTCTGTCTCTTTCTGTCTCAAAAATAAATAAACGTTAAAAAAATTAAAAAAAAAAAAAAGAAAATGGTAAAGCATATTGAGAGGTAAAAAGATAAAAGTTCTGCCATATGCATATGTTACCTACCAAATTTAAGAAGTTTTTTATGTAAGATGAGAAAATAACAACCAAGAGTGTTGTTGGTTTCAAAAGCTTTACTGTTTTTGTTGTTGTTGAATTTTTTTTGTTAATGTTTATTTATTTTTGAGAGACAGGAACAGAGCTTGAGCAGGGGAGGAGCAGAGAGAGGGAGACACAGAATCCGAAGCAGGCTCCAGGCTCTGAGCTGTCTGTACAGAGCCCAACGTGGGGCTCGAACTCATGAACTGCGAGATCATGACCTGGGCTGAAGTCGGATGCTTAACCAACTGAGCCACCCAGGCGCCCCCCTCAAAAGCTTTACTGTTAATCATAGCATCATATTTAGGAAAGGTAGAAAAATACTTGATACTATGGGTTGATAGCCACAATTAGTATGAGTTCCTTGGAGGATTGATATATAGGATTTTAATATTTTGTGCTATTTTGGGGAAATAGGTTGAGGGCTTTGGTGGACTAGGAACTAATTTTTTCCATTTGAGATTATGGCATATAAACCCCTACTATTTAAAAATCACTAATCATATTTAAAATAAAAGAGAGTCAGAATATCTATATATGGCCTCGGGAGTCAGCCAGAGATGGATTTGTATCCTAATAGCCATTCCTATGGTATGTTAATTTTGAGGAAATAATTTAATTTCCTAAGTTAGTATTTCAGCTTCTGTAAAATTTGTGTTATATGATTGGCAGTGCTCTGGTGTTGTGAAGTGCCACAGCCCTAATTGAAGTTACCCCCAACTCCTTTGTCTCTCTTCTTATGTTGGACATTTTAGGGACAATTGCCAGTACCGATGGAATGTAGCTTTTCTGCCTACTCCGAAGTAACTAAATACTGCTCAAGAAAAATTGAGTCCACTGGTTTTACTTCTAATTTAACACTTAACACATTTTAAGTGAGTGCATGGTACTATCTTTGTAAACCTGTTCTTTAGTTTGACTTCCCATTGTTTGCTGTCTCTTCCTGTCTCCTCAAATATTCCTTCCCCTTCTTCATCATCACCCAAGCTGACGACTTTATGTTTCACTGAAAAAATAGAAACTATCATACAGGAATTCCCTCAGCTTTCAACCACCAAACCTACATAGAATTCATCCACCTTCTTTTTCCTCTATTACAGTAGAAGACATGTCCTTCCTGTAAAAGGCCAGATCCCTCACAGTTGGGATCCTGCCTCTCTTGCCTTTTCAGGGACCTTGTTCCTATGCTTATTCTTTTGTTTTCCTACTATAGCTTTATTGAGGTATAAGTCACATACCATAAAATCTACTTGTTTAATGTGTATAATTCAGTGGTTTTTAGAATATTCACAAAATTATGCAACTATCACAATTTTAGAATATTTTCAATACCCCAAAAAGAAACCGTCACTGTCCTTTTCCCTCTATGCTCTCACTTCCTCAGCCCTGAACAACATTTTTTTTTTTTTAAGTTTGTTTATTTTGAGAGCGCTAGCAGGGGAGGGGCAGAGAGAGAGGGAGAGATCCCAAGCAGGCTCTTCACTGCCAGCAGAGTCCAACACAAGACTCCCAACTCATGGACCATGAGATCATGACCAAGCCAAAATCCAGAGTCAGATGCTTAACTGACTGAGCTACCCAGGTGCCCCAGCCCTGAGCAACTATTAATCTACTTTCTATGTATATAGATTTCTCTGTTTCGAACGTTTTCTGTAAACAGAATTGTATAATATGTTCTTTGCTATACTCTTGTCCTTTGTCATCAGTCTTTCCCTTTGTTAGATCATTCCCATCGACCAGAAAACATGTTCTAGTATATATTAATCAAAACCACACTTGGGGCACCTGGCTGGTTCAGTCGGTAGAACGTGGGTCTCTTGATCTCGGGGTCATGAGTTCGAGCTCCATGTTGGGTGTGGAGCCTACTTGGAAAAAAAAAAAAAAAAAAACTTGATTCCATATCCCTTTCCTGCTGTGTCTCCATTTCTCTGCCATAATTTAGAATCAAACTTCTCAAAAGATTTGTTTCCATACTGCTTTCACTTCATCTCCCATTCACAACTGTCTACACAAACACATGCACATGCCATAAAAAGTTTCTTCCTTCTCTTATGAGTAGTTTTGTTTGTTTTCTAGGGCTGCTGTATCAAAGTACCATAAGCTGAATGACTTAAAGCAACCAAAATTTACTTTCTCAAAAGTTTTGGAGGTAGAAGCCCAAAACCAATGCTGTTGTCATGGCTATGCTCCCTTTTAAGACTCTGTGGAAGAACATTCTCTTCTTAGTTTCTGACAGTTGCCAGCAATCCTTAGTATCCTTGGCTTGTAAATACATAAGTCCAGCCTCTGCCTTTGTCTTCACATGGCCCTTTTAAGTTTATTTTGAGAGAGAGCATCCAAGCGAGAGGCAGAGAAAGAGTGAGAGAATCCCCAAGCGGGACTCAATCCCATGAGATCATGACCTGAGCCAAAATCCAGAGTCAGATGCTTACTGACTGAGCCACCCAGGCACACTAAGCATTTTTTTTTTTTAAGTTTATTTATTTATTTTGAGAAAGAGAATCACAAGCAGGCTCCTGTTATCAGCATGGAGCCTGATGTGGGGCTCGAACTACAAACCATGAGATCTTGACCTGAGCCGAAACCAAGAGTCAGATGCTTAACCAACTGAACCACCCAGATGCCCCTGTCTTCTCCTCTTCTGTTTTTAAATTTTTTTAAATGTTTGTTTATTTCAGAGAGGGGGAAAAAAACAGGAGTGGGGGAGGGGCAGACAGAGAGAGAGGGAGACACAGAATCCAAAGGAGGCCCCAGGCTCTGAGCTGTCAGTACAGAGTCCAATGTGGGGCTTGAGCTCACGAGCCATTAGATCATAACCTGAGCTGAAATTGGATGCTTAACCTACTGAGCCACTCAGGCACTCCTCTCCTCTTCTTATAAGGACATCAGTCATACTGTATTTAGGACCCACCCTGATCCAGGATGATCTCACTTAACTAATTTGTCTGCAAAGACCCTATTTCCAATTTTGATCACCTTCACAGTTGGGGGAGCAGATGGTAGTTAGGACTTTATATCAATTAAAGGGACACAGTTCAACCCACAACAGTAAGCATTTCATGAATTGCAAACTGGTAAGTGTGGTAAACAATGTGTGTTTCTTTTTAAGAATATGCATTTCCTTTTCATGTATCTCAAGAATAGCCTTTAGCCTTGAATCTGTTTCTTCTTTCATGATAGATTAAGCCTACTTTTGACATAACAGATAAGAATTGCACCCCATTTACTTTTCAGTCCACTGTAAGCTGGCTTTTGTTCTCATTCTGTACCAACAGTACTCTTTTCAGGTTTACTGCTAGATTTCTATGTCTTTGGCTCTGTGACAGTACACTTTTGTGAGTTTCTTCCTTTCATCACTGGGAACTTCTTAATCACCTTAGCTAGTAATTTTTCCTTTACCTAGTTTTCAGATTTTGTTGTTTCTCAGGGCTCTGTCCCAGGATGCCTTCTTTTTTCTTTCTGGTCTTTCTTCATGACTCTGAATTTCATATCTCCAGTTCAGCAGTTTACTTTTTTGTGCACCATGCTTACTAACAAATAGTTTTAATTTAGATGTCCTACATCTCAAACATAATGTGTCTTTTTTTTTTTTTTTTTTTTTAAGTTTATTTTGAGAGAGAGAAACCGTCAGGGGAAGGGCAAAGACAGGAGACAGAGGATCAGAAGCTGGCTCCCTCCACCCTGACAGCAGGGAGCCTGATGCAGGCTCACCATTCACAAACCTGTGAGATCATGACCTGAGCCTGCCTAAGTTGGATGCTTAACTGAGCTACCCTGGTGCCCCATCAAACTTAATGTGTCTTAAATGGAGCTCTTTGTTTCTTCCTCAAACTGTTTTCCTCCTCCCTCCTAGGTTTCTTATTTCAGTAAATGCTAGCTAACACTGTCCTCCCTACTGCCCATGCAGGAACATAGGTTATCTTTGATTCCTCCCCTTTTACTTACTGTGCATCACCACAATTCTGTTGATTCTTCCTGTAGATATATGCACTGCTACTGCACTAATCCAGCTTTTTTTTTTGCTGTAGGTATTGAGTTAGTTTCAGAGTGTCTTTTTCCTATTACTACCCATATCTGTAAACCATTCTCTTCCTAGTGCTAAGAATGGCCTTGTTAAAACATGAATCAGATCATGACAGTCTCCTACTTAAAATCTTTTAATATTTTTCTCTGGTACCTGTTTTTGCTCACTAGATTCCACTAAAACTAGTTGCCTTTAACATGCCTTTTTATTCCAAACATACCAAACTGTTTCCTGCTATAACATACTTTACAGTGCTTTTCCCTCCACCAGGGCTTTCTTCCCTGACGTTTTGACTTGGCTAGCTCCTGTTCCTCTCAATTTCAGTGTAAATGTTATATTTCAGAGAGACCTTCCCTAATCATGCTGTCTAAAGTAGATCCCAAAGCCCATATTCTCTATCCCATCCCTTTGCCTCTGTCATGGCATTTACCACAATTTGTGATAATTTAATTTGTGGCCCCAAAAGAATGTCTGCTCTGAGGCAGCAGAGACCATGTCTGTCTCATTAACCAGCGAATCCCTAGCACTTAATCTGATGCCTGTCTAGAACATGGTAGATGTTCAGTGTTTACTTGTTAGATGAATGAGAAATGAAATACTGTCATTAACAAGCTTGTTGGATTGTGTAGAGTGAGATTTTCATCCACAGTCTGAGTTATTAAATGAACTTTATAAGGGGCTTTGAACTTTTTTTAGGGAATTAACATTCCCAGAGTCTGATATCCAAATAAAAGAAAGATAACTTAAAAGCACCATTACATTTTAAGAAACCTATCATATATTGTGTATTTTTAAAATTTACTTATTTAAATGCAAGTTAGTTAACTATTGTGTATTTTATAAATAAAGCATTTTCATTCAGAAAACCATTGTGAAAACAGCTGAATTTTCTCTACTGCTTGTAGTCACTCAACATCAATTAATAGTGGCTTCTTTGTCATTTCTAATGTGCGGAACAGGATGCCGAAAATGCCATTCAGCAGATGGGTGGCCAGTGGCTTGGTGGAAGACAAATCAGAACTAACTGGGCAACCCGAAAGCCTCCAGCTCCAAAGAGTACATATGAGTGTAGGTGTATTGGAGAAGAAAAGGAAATGTGGAATTTTGGAGGAAAATACGCTAGATTTTAAATGTTAGAGCTGTTCCTGGAGACTTATTGCAGAAATAGATGAGAAGCAAATCAAGACTACTGTCCAAAATGTACTTAGTTTTCATTTTTGTGATTTTAAATAATAAATGATATTATTTCTAATGTCAAGTCTCCTATTAAAGAGAGAATATTGAGTAATTTTTTTTTAGATAATCTTGGGCGGGGGGATTAATCCTCAAGCAAATGTAGTATGTATTCTATAAAGCATTTTGGTCAGGGTAAAATTTACCACTACAGTAGTGTAGTCAATGTTACTTTTCTCTTTCTGAACATTTCATTTCATGAGTTCAAAATACTAAACTTTTCCCTCCCCAGCAAACACCAAACAGCTGTCGTATGATGAAGTTGTAAATCAGTCTAGTCCAAGCAACTGTACTGTATACTGTGGAGGTGTCACTTCTGGACTGACAGGTATGGGAGGTTTACTTGTGTGGCATCTTGAGGTTAATGTTTTTACTGAAAAGCTTAATATCTGTATAGGATTTTATATAACTTAGTGTGGTTTGTTTTTGTTTTTTGTCTAATAGAACAACTAATGCGTCAGACTTTTTCACCATTTGGACAAATAATGGAAATTCGAGTCTTTCCAGATAAAGGATATTCATTTGTTCGGTATGGGTGGTTTATTCGAAAAAAAAATTTTCTCCCAAAAAATGTTTGAATATTTAACTTAGTAGTTTTCTTAAAAATTTACCTTGGTTAGAGAAATAGAAATTTCTCTAGCATTTAGCAGTATTTGCCACTGTTTTTTAATTGGTTCCCTCCCTGTTACCACAAGGCCAATAAAACATTATCTATTAAGAAGTTTCTCCAAAACTATAAGACTTTTGAAAAAAAATATAGCAAAGAAAATAAACAATCATATTGATTCTTTTGTATGAACTACTGTTTTATGTCAAGCTCAGTTTGATTTTTAAAAATAGACTTTATTCATAAGTAAACAGTTAATATTAGTGATTCTTAGTATTATTTCCAATAGGTTCAATTCGCATGAAAGTGCGGCACATGCAATCGTTTCTGTTAATGGAACTACCATTGAAGGCCATGTTGTGAAATGCTACTGGGGCAAAGAAACTCTTGACATGATAAATCCTGTGCAACAGGTGAGAGGGTTCTTGACTTCTGGGCTAACAGTAGGTTATTTTAAAATGAAATTGTTGGAGGGATGCCTGGGGCCGAGTCGGTTAAGCGGCTTACTCTTGATTTTGGCTCAGGTCATGATCTCACAGTTCGTGAAATCAAGCCCCAAGATGGGCTCTGTGCTGCATTCTAGAGCCTACTTGGGATTTTCTCTCTCCCTCTCTCTCTGCCCCTCCCCAGCTCATGTACGTGCTCTCACATGCTCGCTCGCTCGCTCGCTCTCTCAAAAAAATTTTTAAAAAATGAAATTGTTGATAGTCCTTGTTTCTAGCTAAAGTGATTATCTGTAAGGGCTCTTGTTACATGTATTATAGTTCTAGAGTGGTAGTTTACCTGGCAGGGTATTCAATTTTTTCTTAACACGTGGTAGATCTATTCACATACTATTTGGAGAACTCACAAGCATGTTTGACTTAGTTGAAACAAAACCTATAAACATATTTAGAGCTTTGGCATTTTCTTCTAGATTTTTGCTGCTTTTGTTTTTCCAGGCAGCTTTAGTGGTTTCAAATGTAATCCCATAAAAATTTCTGTGAGGAAACTGTAAATGGAGCACCAAGACAAGAGTAGGAAAATCCTAAACTATGTACGTTTCTTAGGTAAACTGAATATAGGAATAAGTAATTTTTAAATCTTCCCTATCTAGTTTACAAAACATTTAAACATTATACTGGGTGTTTAATATTTATTACTAGGGCCTTACCTGCTACCTTACAGAATGTGCCATTCAGAGCATCACGTAGAGTTACAGCACTATAACTTCACTTCTTTTTCTTTTTTAGCATTCATTTTATAAGCTTTTGTTTATCCTTTATTTTTTTTCTTTTTTAAATGTTTTTGAGAGAGAGGGCACGTGCGTTCGAGTTGGGGGAGGGACAGAGAGCGGGAGACAAGATCTTAAGCGGGCTAACCCCTTAGAGCCCAATGTGGGGCTCGAATTCACAAGATCATGATCTGAACTAATGTTGGATGGTTAACCGATTGAGTCACCCAGGTGCCCGTCCTTTCATTTTAATTGTAATGATGGCCCTATGTATAATGGCTGTATATTTGTGGTATATTAGGACTGTATGTGTACATACAACTTCAAATAATACTAAATTACCTGTTAAAATTTTAATAGCAGAATCAGATTGGATATCCACAAGCTTATGGCCAGTGGGGCCAGTGGTATGGAAATGCACAACAAATTGGCCAGTATATGCCTAATGGTTGGCAAGTACCTGCATATGGAATGTATGGCCAGGCGTGGAATCAACAGGGATTTAAGTAAGCATACCTGCTCTTTTCCTTTATTATTAGCCTTTGAAAAAGTCAAGAACTTAGGAAGAGATTTTAAGTAATTAGTAAGTAATGTGGTCCTCAGTCTAAAGCAAGGACTTAGTTTAGAGTAGTTTTTAATTTATAGTTTTAAGTGTATTTCTTTAAAAATTTGTCTGGAAATGTGCTGCCTTGAGGTATAACCAGTGTTGTAAGATTTTTGGTAATGCTTAATAATGAATCAACTAATATTTAAGAAAATGAGAGCTTAATATTTACTAAGCTTTTTATGTGACTAAAGATCATTTAGCCATTCTTGGATACAGTTATTTTGATGCTAGTTGTTTTATTTATTATGCCTTTATTTTTCTGTGCAAAAGGATTTATGCACACATTGTTATATGGATGCCTCTTTATACACCCTGAATTATTAAATTTTATTTAAATTTTTGAAACACTGAAAATTAAAATAGTTCTTAGTTTCTATTTTAAAATGATCTTACATTTTTGGGGTGCCTGGCTGGCTCAGCCATTAGAGCATGTGACTCGATCTCAAGGTTGTAAATTCACACCCATGTTGTGTGTAGAGATTACTTAAAAACAAAAATCTTCTAAAAAGTAAAAATAAAAAAAGAGTCTTGTGTTTGTAATGTTGAAAAAAATTGAGTTTACATATGCTAATAATTATTTTAATTTCTTCTTTGAATAATAAAAATGCTAGTCCTTATTGTACCAAATGATTGTTTCTTTCGAGTAGTTGTTTGTTCAGTGTATGTCCAACCCAGGTGGACAGTTTTCCTTTTTGAGATTAGAAATGAATTTTTTCTGAATTCAAAGGGGATAAATGTTTACAGGTAAAGGGTATTTTTTTTTTTTTTTGTAGCTGTATTAAACTAACAAAATTAAACTGCATAAATTAAACCTGTGACGATGCTTGGTTTTTTTGGCTTTTTTCTTTATTTCATTTTGAGAGTGATTGGGAGTGAGCAGGGGAGGGGCAGAGAGACCGGGAAAGACAGAGGATCCAAAGTGGGCTCCGTGCTGATAGCAGAGAGCCCATTTCGGGGCTGGAACTCACAAACTGTGAAATCATAACCTGAGCTAAAGTCAGACACTTAACTGACTGAGCCACCCAGCACCCCAGGATGCTTGTTTTTAGGAAAAATAGCTTTTGCCTTTGCTTTCTCTGGCATAACCAGTACTCTTATATTTGGGCTTAAGGAAAGTGTATTTTCTTTGTATATGTTACTTCTTCTTGGCATTATTTTATTTTAATCAGTGGATTTCCCCTCTTTGCTCCTTTCGTGTTTTCTACCAGTCAGACACAGTCTTCGGCACCATGGATGGGACCCAATTACGGAGTGCAGCCACCTCCAGGACAGAATGGCAGCATGTTGCCTAATCAGCCTGCAGGGTATCGAGTGGCAGGGTATGAAACCCAGTAAAAAAGGACTCCATAATCTAAAGCCAGTGGCTTGAGGCTACAGGGAGTGTAGTAAAGCCGTTGTTTACTTAAAAGATTTATCAAATCAGTCAGTGCAAATGTCAGATACAATGTATTTATTTAAAAGATTCATTTTTTTAATCATGAAATTACTTATCATCCACATTGTTTTAAAAAGAAACAAGATGCTGGATGTCTGCCAATTTTTGCCTTCATTACCTTTTTTGATAAAGTTTCTCAGATCCTTGTTTCAAATACAAATGCAGGGATTGCTGCCACTTTTTTAAAATTAAGAGGCAGAAAATTGCACAATGTTGAACTTTTTTCCACTAAAGTAGTGTGCAGTTCTAGTTTGCATTCCTGATATGATTTAAAACATGTAATATAAAGATGTTAAAAAAAAAATGAAGAACCAAAACTGTGCAGAGTCTAGAAGTTCTTTGTAATCTTCAGCTTGTGCACAATTCTGTTTTAGGGGTTTTTGTTTTGTTTTTTGTTTTTAAGGCATTGTTTGAACTCTCCCATCTCCACTGTTTTCCCTTGGGGTTTTTTAAATATAAATTATTAGTTTACATCATTTTTGTAACTACATTTTTCACAAATTTGTCTTGCCTTATTAAATTTCTGTAAAATATACTTAAATGGAAAAAAATGATGTTCACTTAGTTTGAAAACTTTTCTCAGATGGATTGATAATTGCATTCATTTTGTGTTTTATATGAGAAGGTGCCTCAAGAATTCCCTCTTGGATTTGTTTAAAAGGATTTTTATCTTCTGTGATATACTTTGCTGTGTACCAGGAAATATAAAAACAAAAACTTGCTACTAAAGAAAATCTCTGAAATGTGATAAGTTCTTATGAGCCCGTGTTAATTCCATGTGTCAACTTCTACATTTACATGTACTGTTGTTTCATTCTGTAAAATGTTTTAGCAGTTTAATATTTTGCACAATTAGCAAGCTTTGTAGGTCATTTCCTTCTTAAAGGCATCCTGCAGAGTTGACAGATTTATAAGGTTCTAAGTTGTTTGCATGTGAATATCAAATACACACTTTGGTAGTCTTTGAATACAAAGTCATCTGCTCTTGTTTTTCAAGAATTTTGAGACACAAAGTTGTATGTAAAGGAAGATATTAATTTGCCATTTTCTAGTTATATTTACTCAAAAAGAGTGAATCAACTTAATTTGTACAAATGATAGCTGTGAAACTGTAGAATATCAGGCTTGGGGTTCGTTTTGAACTTCAAAATTAGCCTGAAGGACCAGCCGGGCAAAGTGTTTTTTAAATGTTCAGAGGCCAAAAGAGAAACAAACAAACAAAAAAAAACCTTAAAATCCTACCTCCTTAAACAGCCTTCAAAGAGGAGAATCCTCAGTGCAATCATTATTTTGATTCTTTTGGTACCTGTTTTCCTGGAGTTCCCAATTTTATTATTTTGGGGTGGCTCCGAGCATTAAGAGGTTTAATCTTTGATGGCATTATTCTAGTTTTGAAATTTCTAGTACATTTCAGAGTGTCGTCAAAGAGTTGTGGGAGATTTTGTTTTGTTTTCAGTGAAAGTCACAAACTTCATTCTTCCTTGACTCACAAAGGGGAAGAGTCCCCAGTATACATATTTGGATGGTTCCGTTGTTTTTAAGACCTTCAGAGAGCTCCTAGTATTTAGCAACAGATAAAAGCCTGTGAAATCTTGGTTTCCTGAACTGTCTTTTCCAGGTAGGAGCAAATTAAGGTGGTCTCTAAAGCCAATACTCATGTAAACCAGAGCCCAGGAAAGACAACTCAGAAGTGTATAATTCTCTGGAGCTCAATTCTATGCAGTTGTACTGATGTTTCATTAAGTCACTGTGTATTTTTAAGTGTTGATACGTTAAAAGTTGCTTTATGGAAGATGAGTAAATTTTTTAAATACTTGGGAATTTTATTTCCTTGTTAAGTTTTACAGATCAGGGCATGCAACCAGAAGCAGCTTAAATGAAATACTCAAAAAAATAAAATAAATTATCAGGAAACTATTTTTAGATTCTTCTGGCTTATGTTTCTATTTTAGGACCCTCGTTATTTTTCTTACTCAAAAATACTTTATTTCCTGTACACCTGTGGACTGCAGGGTAAATTATTTGGGCATAAGTAATTTAAACAAAAGTATAATTTTTCTTTCATTTTGACTATCTTAATACTTTTTACTAGTCAGTATATTTTCTTATTGCACAAGTCTTAAAGTGTACATTGACTACTTTTTGAGAAGAAAGTATTTCTCAAAAAGTTACTACTGAACAAATTGACATTTCAAGAACATTGCTAACTTTGGTTTAAATCTTACTCCTAGTGTTAAATCATTTAAAGATTTTTTAGCCTAAAAATCATACTGGTATTAGTATCAGGTAAGGAAATTAAAGTTTTAAAAATGGCTTCATTGTCTGCAATATTCATTCAGATTACTATAAAATACATCTGGTACTGTAAAGAACCTGAAGTGATACACATTTAATGGGTCATTAATCCAGTATTCTTTGCCCTGACTGTTTGGATATTAAAGTTCCTTTATGTTTTCTATAACCTGTGGGATCTTCTTGCAGTGATTATTGTGTGTGAAAGATTTTTTTGGTCTAGCGGTATTGTTATATTCACTCAGGTTTTTTTTTTTTTTTAATCTTATTCCAGAAACCATGGTTTTCATTGGGTTACTATTTTTTTTTTTTTAATTTTTTTTTTCAACGTTTATTTATTTTTGGGACAGAGAGAGACAGAGCATGAACGGGGGAGGGGCAGAGAGAGAGGGAGACACAGAATCGGAAACAGGCTCCAGGCTCCGAGCCATCAGCCCAGAGCCTGACGCGGGGCTCGAACTCCCGGACCGCGAGATCGTGACCTGGCTGAAGTCGGACGCTTAACCGACTACGCCACCCAGGCGCCCCCATTGGGTTACTATTTAATACCACAAAGAATTGGCATTACATAGATTTAACTCATTATGAAACCAGGATCTCATTTTCCTTGTTGATATTATCTCCCTGTTGAAAATGAGTTCCACATTCCAGTTTTATTCTCCTGTTCTGTCCCTGTGCTTGGCTTGTCTTCCTTTTGTATGTGTTAGAGTTCGGTTGACATTTGAGAAGGCAGTTGGCAGGGACTAGATTACATATACAAAGAAAGTTACGTTCGCTATGTGCTGTGGAGTGCTCTTTAGGTTACAGTTACATTGGAAAAGTAAAGTGTGCTTGTAGGAATTAAAAAGCAACCCCTCGCTGGCTCAGTCGGTAGAACATGTGACACTTGATCTCAGGGTCATGAGTTCAAGCCCCATGTTGGGTATAGAAATTACTTAAAAAAAAAAAAAAAAAAACTTTTGAATGGAAGAGCAATGATTTCTAAAAATAAAATCACTTTTTTGTAAGGGTTATTCCATTTTTTCCAATCACTGCATTTTTACTTTTGGGTTTAGAACTGGAAGAACTTACCTCCAAAACAACACATTTTAATTTAACAGCCTTAATAAAATGTATATAAATGTGTCTCAGTTGAATAGGATTTTATATTATGGTCTCCAATGTTGGAGGCAGCTGAAGCTGTTCTGATAGTAATTCAACTAAAAAAGGAAAAAGTTTTAGACATCTGACTCAGGATTACTAGGCTAGGAATAGGGATTAAACACGATTTTACTAATACTGGGTAAATGAGATTCAAAGCTGCTTACCCTTTTTCAGTTCTAAAGTACCAACAGCCATGGTTATATATACCATACAGGATTTGGAGGATCTTTATATGGAAAAAATAAACAACTCTTGAAAGAAAAGACAGATGCTGACATTTGAAGGTCCCTACCAAAAAGCCAACTGGCTACCAATCCCTTTACACTGGAGAATGCCAATCAGTAAGCCCTGCCTATGTACACAAGTCTTCCAAACAGATGTTTAGTGCTTCACTTTTTTTTTTTAACTTTATTAAGCAATCTATACACCCAATGTGGGGCTTGAACTCATGACCCCAAGATCAAGAGTCACATGCTCTTCTAACTGAGCCAGCGCTCATACTTTTTTTTTTAATACATTTATTTTGAGGGAGAAGAAGTGAGAGAATCTCAAGCAGGCTCCATGTTCCCAGGGTAGAGCCTGACAAAGGGCTCGATCCCATGACCGGGAGATCATGACCTGAACTGAAACCGAGAATTGGACACTAAACAAACTAAGCCACCCAGGTGCCCCCCGCAATGCTTCACTTTTAAATAAAGACTGCTAAAGATCACCAGAAATTGAGGAAAAACTTTTTGAAAGATCTAAACAAAAAGTAATTGTTAGGAATGTGAAAAACTTCAAAGTGTAATAACCTCAGATAAAAGAGGATACTCTAAGAAATTGGAAGAGATACTTAGTAAAATGTCAGAAATTAAAATAATACATTTAGTGAGAATATTAAAAAACAAGGAAATGTTCTAGAACAGCAATCAAAAGTGGAGGGGGAAAAATAAATAGGGATAAGTTCAGGAAGTTTAAATACAACCAATAGGTGTTCTAAGGAAGAGAACTGAGAAAATAAGGCAGTGGTTGAAATTTATTAGAAAATAAAATTTCCTTGATAAAGTGATGAGTCTCAGGATTGAAAAAAGGCTATTATTAAATTAGCACAATAAATATTAAAGACCCGTTAGAAAGCATACCACCATGAAATTTTAGGACATGAGACATAAAGAGAATAAAGTTTACCATAGATCAAAAGAATCGAGAATAGTAACAGCAACATTGGAAACTAGGGATCTATGGGGTAGTGTCTTAAAAAGTTTGAGTTCTGTATCCAGTGATATTTTATACACACGTGCTGTCATGGGTGACCATAGAATAGACATTTTTGACCTGCAACTTCTCAAAAGATTTTCTTCCTGAATTCGCTGGTTCTCGCTTACTAGATAAATTACATTAAAATGAGAGCAAATAAAAAAATACATGTCTAGGAATGGGATCCAGTATGGGAATCCTGGATAGCAGCTGTGAAGCAACTTGGCAGCCAGTCCAGATTAATGATGAGAGGGCTCAACTTGATTATCTGATAGATCGGGCAACGTAGATAATCCAGAGTGAGCCATTGGTGGAGGATGTGAGAAGACTTTAATGTTGGAAGAAAATCCTACCAGAAAGGAAATATTCCCTTTCTGGGCCAAATACATGTACTAAGATGTTTTGAAAGTTTTCCTAACTTACATTCATAAATAATTGTACTACTCCACTGCTTAGGATATCATATATTGGATCTCCTCTGCTTGTCATCTGTTTACATCATTTGTTCTTAATTGTTTTTATCTTTTTGTTTGCTTTTCTCATTTCTAATCTCTGTTCCTTGAACATGCTTCCTGTGCTATCCAGACTCACTTGTGCTCCTTTTAATTTAGTCTTCGTTTCTGAA
This sequence comes from Prionailurus viverrinus, assembly GCF_022837055.1. Taxonomy (NCBI): domain Eukaryota; kingdom Metazoa; phylum Chordata; class Mammalia; order Carnivora; family Felidae; genus Prionailurus; species Prionailurus viverrinus. Next base: position 87,682,758 of record NC_062563.1, on the reverse strand, counting down.
ATGGTTTTGTCATGTTTTGTGTCCTAGGTTAATACCAATTTCTGTTTTACCTCAGGGACGTAACTTCCCTGAATTATTATTCTTTTTTTTTTTTTAATTCCAGTATAGTTAGCATACAGTGATAGTAGTTTCAGATGTACAGTAGTGATTCAACAGTTCTATGCATTACTAGTGCTCATCAAGATAGGTGTACTCTTCTATTTTTTTTTTAATATTGTATTTGAGAGAGTACGCGAGCAGGGGATCCGAAGCAGGCTCTGTGCTGACTGCAGTGGGCCCATTGTGGAGCTGGAACTCATAAACCAAACTGAAATCGTGACCTGAACTGAAGTCAGACGCTCACCCAAGTGCTCCAAGATGAAGTGTACTCTTAATCCCCTTCACCTATTTAACCCATCATCTCCTCCCACCCCGTCTGACTCCCCTCCAGTAGCTCTCAATTTGTTCTCCATAGTTAAGAGTCTGGCTTTTTTTGGTTTCACTTTTTCTTTGTTCATTTATTTTTTTCTCAAATTCCACATGTAAGTCAAGTCATTTGTCTTTCATTTCACTTAGCATTATACTCTCTAGATCCGTCCATGTTGTTGCAAGTGGCAATACATTTTTTTTTATGGCTGAGTTATGTACACACACTACATCTTTATCCATTTGGCTGTCGGTGGGCACTTGGGCTGCTGCCATAATTTGGCTATTAGTGCTGCGATAAACATAGTGCACATATTTCTTTGAATTAATGTTTTTGTATTCTTTGGGTAAATTCCTAATAGTAGAATTACTGGATCATATGGTATTCTATTTTCAGTTTTTTAGGAATTTCCATTCTGTTTTCTACAGTGGCTGTACCAGTTTGCATTCCCACCAACAGTGCACAAGGATTCCTTTTTCTCCACATCCTCACCAACACATTCTGTTTCTGGTGTTTTTTATCTTAGCCATCCTGAAAGGTGTGAAGTATTCTAGTATTTCTTAGCTGCATTTGCTTTGTTTTTTATATTCACATTAGAATGTTGTATTGGCAGCTGCTTTGTGGGAACATTTTTCTTGTGTGTTTACTCCAGGGAAACTCTAAGTAAGCTTGGCTACTCTTATTTTTAGAGTGTCTGCACAAGGGCTGTGTTTATTCCTTTCTATTTATTTGTATTTGAAACCTTTGGATTTTCATAGACAAAGTACCAGCAGGAGAATAAAAGAGAGGGACCCCATTTAGGTTTCTCACTTCCTCCTTAGGCTACAATAAATTGTCTCTCTTGGGATGTGTGACCTTGCTCAGGACTTCTGTGCAGGCTCTCAGCTCCCTGAGTTCCTTCATCTGCTACATTAAGGAACCTAATTCCTGCCTTTCAAAGAGCTCCCGTAACTTGCTTTCTAAAAGACCTCTGGAACCCCGGGTACTTCACGTATCTCTCAGCACTCCCACATTTGTCCAGTCCTGACAGCAGACTCCATGCAGGGTGTGGCTCTTCTCAGAGTGAATATTTGCTGGCAATTTCTGAGATGTGCCACCAGCCCACTTCTCACCCCATTCCCGACTGTTCTCTGTTGACCTCCCATCCAGTACCACTCAATGTGGAATTTGTAAGTTTCTCTGCCTCCTTAGTTTCACTTAAGATCTTGTTTGTGGGTCTGTGGTCATATGTTTTCCTTGTTGGTCTATGTTCTACAAGGAGTGGAAAGATCTAGATCCAGGCTGCTAACATGTTTCTACAGAATCAGAAGCCCAAAAGAATCTTTTAAACAAGTAAATCTGATTGTGACACACATGCCATTCCCCTTGGAGATTTGCTTCAAATTGCATTTGGGATGTAATCTAAAATCTTTAATATGAGGGAGCACCTGGCTGGCTCAGTTGGCAGAGCATGTGACTCTTGATCTCAGGGTTGTGAGTTCAAGCCCCACATTGGGTGTGGAGATTACTTAAAATCTTTTTTTAAAAAAATCTTTAATATGGTTTGCATCGCCATTTGTGTGATTTATGCTTTCCATCTTGACAGCAGGCCATTCACTGTCCTGTAAGCCCTTCTGTTCCACACTCATCTTTAACACTTTATGTCAGGAGACAGAAACCAACACTAAAAATTTGAAAAGGAAATTTAATAGTAATAGCAAGAGTGGTTAACTACTAAATGGGGTAAAACAAGGACTTTGTTAAAGGGATCCAGGAGTCACAGGTGAAAAAAGCTACTACTTATAAACAGAGTGGACAATGAAAGAACTAGGGTTTTAGGAGAGCCCTGACATTCTGACCTCTTCAAAGAAGACTTGGTTCCCCCAGGAATGTGCAGCCTGGTGAAGAAACCTGCCAGAGGCCATGGGCCATAGCTGGTCCATAGAAATCATCTGTTGCCAGAGAGCATGAACCAGCTAGAGCTGGTCTGTAGCAACAGTCCACCAGGTGGGAAAACAGCCAAGGTTGCCAGATGTAGCAAAAAAACCACAATCCCAAATAATGCATGTAGCATACTAAAAACATTTTTGTTTAACTGAAATTCAAATTTAACTGGGCATTCTGTATTTTATCTGTCACTCCTAGAAACATCTGTAAGCTGGTACAGCCAAAACTCCCATGGAAGGCAGCTGCACGCAGGGGAGAGAGTGCTCTGAGGGTGGGATCTCAGATCCCAAAGACCACTGAGGAGCATCACTGGGTCTTCCATACACTGACCCACTGGCTCCCACACTGAAAAAGAGAAGAGAATCGGCACCCATAAAGGAAGTGCTTTCCCAACACCATTGCCTCACATTATTCCCCCAGTGCCCTCTACTGACAAACCCTAACATTGAGCCAACTGGCTCAATGATGGAGAGGAGACATGTTGGACAAAACAAAGAAGTGGATTGAGGACTGAGAGACTCCTATTATAGGGTCTTGCCACCTAAATGCCTTTTGCTTGCTGTATCCTCAGGTCTCCGCTTAAATGTCACTTCATCCAGGGGCGCCTGGGTGGCTCAGTCAGTTAAGGTTCCAACTTTGGCTCAGGTCATGATCTCCTGTTTCGGTTCATGGGTTCAAGCCCTGAGTCAGGCTCTGAGCTTAGAGCTCAGAGCCTGGAGCCTGCTTCAGATTCTGTGTCTCCCTCTCTCTCTGCCCCTCCCCTGCTCACGATCTCTCTCTCTTTCTCTCCCTGTCAAAAAAAACAAAACAAAACAAAACATTTTTTTAATGTCACTTCCTTTAAAAGGCATTCCTTTACCCACAATCTAAGTCATAAGTCAATAGCTTCTCAAACCATCTTATAAAGCTTTTCCTTTATAAGCATTTGTCACAATTTTTAGTTGACCCTTGAACAATGCAAAGGTTAGGAACACCCTGCTCAGTCAACAATCTGTGTATAACCTTTGACTTCCCACAAACCTACTGTTGACTGGAAGACTTGCCAATAATATAGTCAATCAACACATAATTTGTAAGTTATAAGTATATACTGTTTTCTTACAGTAAAGTAAGCTAGAGAAAAGTTATTAAGAAAATAGGAGACAAACTAAGGGTTGCTGGAGGGGAGGTGGGTAGGGAATGAGCTAAATGGGTGATGGGTACTAAGGAAGGCCCTTGTTGGGATGAGCACTGGGTGTTAGATGTAAGAGATGAAACACTAAATTCTCCTGAAACCACTATTAACGCTATATGTTAACTAACTTGGGTTTAAATAAAATTTTTTTAAAAATCAAAATATATTTATAGTACTGTACTGTATTGGAAAAAGTCTATAAGAGGACCCACACAGTTTAAACCCATGATCGAGGGCCAACTGGTATATTTATTTGTATGATTATATCTTTAAAACTTATGTTCTTAAAAAAAAAAAACAAAACACGTTTTTCACTAAACCCAAAGCTGGTGGCTATTTTCTATAATACCATATATGGCCAGTACCTGGCAAATAATACATTTTCAATACATGTTTACTGAACTTAATAAATCAATCAAAATTTTATCTTGTACAATCTGCTTTTGACCAGATGGCTTTCCTGCCATGTGCTGATAGTACTGCCAGCTAGAGTACTAGGTGTGAGGTGATAAGAGCTAAAACTAAAAGACCAAATCAAGGCCAATTCTTTATGCTATGCCAAGTGAGATGGACTTTTTATCGTAAAGGTCCCAGGGAGCCGTTGATCTAGTTTGTGTTTAGCTAAGATGTCGCCCAGGCTCCTGGCTTGAGCAATCAGATGGATGGTGGGGCTAGTTACTGGGGTTGTAAAAGGAAAAGGAGAAGTTTGTGAGGGCAGGTAAGGATAGAAGCTACTTAGAGGGCAGGAAAGGAAGGCTAATGAGTTCCAGCCTTCAACATGGGCAGCTTGAATGTGTGTGACAATCAAATAACCAGTAGGTAATGGTACGGAATTTAGAAGGGAGATCCAGACTGAATACTCCAGAGATGGGAGTCCTCAGCATTTAGGTGATAGTTTGATCTATGGGATGGAAATCGCCCAGAGAGATGCTCGAGTTAGCAAATGATGGAGGATAAGCTCAGGTGCTTCAACGTTGTTTTGTTAACGTTATTTATTTTGAGAGAACAAGAGCAAAGGAGGGGCAGAGAGAGAGAGAGAGAGAGAGAGAAATCCCAAGCAGATTCCTTTTGCTATCAGCACAGAGCCTGATGTGGGGCTCAATCCCATGAACCAAGAGATCATGAGCTGAGCCAAAATCAATAGTTGGATGCTCAACGGACTGAGCCACCCAGGCACCCCTTGAATTTAAAAGAAACTGATAAAGCCTCTAGAAATTAAAAATAACAATAACTGAGGGACAGCTGGGTGGCTCAGTCCATTCAGTGACCAACTCGATTTCAGTTCAGGTCATGATCTCGAAGTTCTGGGATTGAGCTCCACCTCTGGCTCTGTGCTGAGCGCACTTAAGATTCTCTCCCTCTCTCTCTGCCCCTCCCCAGCTCATGCTCTCTCTCTCTCTCTCAAAATAAATAAAATAAACTTAAAAATACAAAAGGCAAAATTAAAAATTCAGTGGACTGACTGAATAAAATGAGAAATCTAAAATACATTTTTTAAAGGTTTTTTTTCCCTTTTGGGGGGTGACAGAGCGAGCAGTGCACACAAGCAGAGGAGAGGCAGAGAGAGAGAGAGAGAGAGAAAGAGAGAATCTTAAGCAGACTCCACACCCAGTGTGGAGCCCAATGCAAGGCCCCATGCAGGGCTCCATCTCATGACTGTGAGTTCATGACCTGAGCTGAAATCAAAAGTTGGACACTTAAGTGACACCCAGGCGCCCCTAAAGGTTTTGTTTTTAAGTAATCTCTACCCCAATGTGAGGCTCAAACCCACAACCTCAAGATCAAGAGTCATATGTTCTACAGACTGAGCCAGGCAGGCACCCCTACCATACATTTAAACTAGACTTCCATAACATAAAACAACATGAGATACATAATATTTGAAGAGATAATGATTGAGAATTTTCCAAAATTGTAGAAAGCTAGGAATTCTCAGATTCAAGAATCACAATGGAGGTGCCTGGGTGGCTCAAGTTGGTTTAAGGGTCCAATTCTTGATATCAGCTCAGGTCATGATCAGGTTCATGGAATTGAGCCCCACATTGGGTTTTGTGCTAAAAGTGTGGAGCCTGCTTCGGATTCTCTCTCTTCCTCTCTCTCTGCCTGTCTCTTTCCCTCCTTCTCCCTCCCTCCCTCTCTCTCAAAATAAATAAAATAAACTTTAAGAAAAAATCTACCTCGAGGCTGAAAAAATGATGTTCAGAGAATAGAGAAGGAAGGCCTCATTGTGTCCTCATTTTGTCTCATTGTGTCAAACCATAATGAGAATATTATGCAATCTGAGAATTCTATTTATAAGAAGGCTCAGAAGGGACTTCCAAGATGGCAATGCTTCTTCAAAGGCCCTTCTTTGGTTCTTCTTCTTAGAAGAACCCTGAGTGTATGGCTTGGAAGGAAGAAACCTCTTCTAGAATAGGGTTGCTTAGGGGTTCCCTGCTGGCTCAGTTGGTATCTCATGCAATTCTTGATCATGGGGTCATGAGATCAAGCACCACGTTGGGTGTGGAGCCTACTTTAAAAACTACTTAAAAATAAAATGGGGTTGCTTGATAGCTTCCTTCCTGACTGGAACATACAACATATCTAAACTGAAAACCCACAAATCTCTTAGGACACATTTGGGCAATTCCATTGAAAACATTGTAACCACTCTCTCTAAAACAGAGTGTAGGAGCTCTGATACTACTGACTCCATCTTTGGCCCCACCACCTATCCATGTACCTGTGATGACCTCCCCTGGGGCCGTTTCAGGCCCCTTAGAGGTTGATGTATGCCATGACCAGAATGTGGGGAGGCTTGCTCTTGCTTTCCCTAAATTTGTTTAGATAACTAGTAGAGATAACAGTTTCCCTCCACCTACCTCCTCGATGCACAGATGGCACCATGAGGTCTGTTAAAGGTTAGCTATCAATGAATTGTATGCAGACCCTTTGACCTCACCTCAGTGCCCTCCTGACCATCCCTCCTTTCTGTAAAATCTGCAAATTTAGATCTGGACTTTGCAAAGACTAGCTGCACAGCTGCCTGGATCATCACCCTCTGGATCCTCCCTGTCAGTAAGTTACCCTGAATAAAATTCTGTAAACTGTATGGAGTTGCCTGCCTGCTTCATTTTTTGGTTTCAAAGTGCCTTCTCAGTTTGGAGGATACCTTACAGTCCCTTCTCCCCACTTTCTAACACAGGGTCTCTCAACTTTGGCACTAGTGGCTTTTTTTTTTTTTAACTCTTTTTTTAAAGTCTATTTATTTAGGGCACCTGGGTGGCTCAGTCGGTTAAGCATCTGACTCTGGCTCAGGTCATGATCTCATGGTCTGTGAGTTTGAGCCCCGCGTCAGGCTCTGTGCTGACAGCTCGGAGCCCAGAGCCTGCTTCCCTTTCTGTGTTTCCCTCTCTCTCTGCCCGTCCCCCACTCATGTTCTGTCTCTCCCGGTCTCAAAAACAAACATTAAAAAAATTTTTTTTAATAAAATCTATTTATTTATTTATTTATTTATTTTTAATTTTTTTTTCAACGTTTATTTATTTTTGGGACAGAAGGAGACAAAGCATGAACGGGGGAGGGGCAGAGAGAGAGGGAGACACAGAATCGGAAACAGGCTCCAGGCTCTGAGCCATCAGCCCAGAGCCCGACGCGGGACTCGAACTCACGGACCGCGAGATCGTGACCTGGCTGAAGTCGGACGCTCAACCGACTGCACCACCCAGGCGCCCCTATTTATTTATTTTGAGAGAGAGAGCAGGGAAGGGGGAAAGGGGGACAGTGGATCCAAAGCAGGCTCTGCACTGACAGCAGAGAGCCCGACGTGGGGCTCAAACTCATGAACTGTGAGATCATGACATGAGCCGAAGTCAGACACTTAACCAACTGAGCAACCCAGGTGCCCCAGCACTATTGATATCTGGGTCCAGATAATTCTTTGTTGTGAGGGCTCGGCTGTTTTGTGTACCATAAGATTTTTAAAAAGATGTTATTTTCTTTATTATTTCTTTAAATGTTTATTTATTTTGGGAGAGGGGGAGGAGCAGAGAGGGAGAGGATGAGAGAATCCCAAGCAGGCTCCATGCTCATCACAGAGCTTGATTTGGGGCTTGATCCCATGAGTTTGGGATCATGACCTGAGCCAAAATCAAGACACTTATGTTTAAGTGACTAAGTCACCCAGATGCCCTACGATTTTATTTTTAAGTAATCTCTCTACACCAAACATGGGGCTCAAACCCACAACCCCCAAGATCAAAAGTCATAGGCTCTACTGAGTGAGCTAGTCTGATGCCCCATGGGATCTTAAATAACATCCATGGCATCTATTCACTAGATGCTTGTAGCAATGCTCCCAGAAGAAGAACTGCTCTAGAGAATCACTTTGCACGGATACAATCATAAACACAAACCGGGACTGAAACTCTACGGTATTATTAGGTGATCATCCAGATGACCCAGGATATACTGATCATCATTTTAAAAACTTATAATCAAAACAGAGTCACAAAATTGGAAAAATACTCTGGAAAAGTGTGCCCTAATCCACTTTCCTCCAGTTTAAGAAACAATATAGCAAATTAGAGTCCTGGAAAGAACCATTTATCTTATTAACAGATGAGAAGACTAAGGTTCTTACACAACCTGCCCACCGTGCCACCCCTATAAGTAACAGAATCAAGGCCCAAAACTTCAGGAAATCTCATACCAGAGTTCTCCAACACACAGGCCTCATCCTTAACACACTGCACTCGGAAGCTTTCTTCAACAATGAACAAAGATTTACTCTGTGTGATTCCAAGGAACAGAACTAAAACATATAGGAAGCCGATTTCAATTCATTACAAGGGAAAACGTTCTAGTATGTCAGCATGTGAGGAAGGTAGAAAAAGATAACTTGATATAAACACACAAGTATTAGAAACAGTGAATACTTTGGAACATGACCTCCCTTGACAAAACGATAAATCATAGTAATAATACAGATCATCTTAGGCGATTTTTTAAATCAATTACCAATGAATTCTACCAGAAACAGGGTTCTCTCAGGGCTGAAGCAGTCATGATCAGCCCTAGAACCCTATCGGTGCCTTCTGTCCCAGCAGGGTCGGCCAGAAGCACTCCGGCCCCACTGAGCGCTACAGCCTCCAGGTTAGCTCAGACTCCACCAAGGCAATCCGCCGCAATTCTTACCCGCCTACAGGAGTCAACTACAACTCCCATCAGACAACGCGAACGGAGTGGGCGGGTATTTACCGCGCGTGGGCGGCCCTGACCAATAACGACTGTCGTTACAGCGAACAGTTTGGACGCGTTTGTAAAAGGCCGCGGCAGATGAAGAGAGAGGAGGTGAGGGCGGTCATCAGCTTCGGGCCCTGGGGCCGGGGCGGGGGGCGCAGAGCAGGAAAGGGGGCCGTGTTGACAGAAGGCGGGGGCGGCGGTGGGACGAGGGTGTAAAGCCAGGAATACCGGCGGAGAGCGTGTCCAAGGAGCAGGGTGCTTGGCCAGGTGATGCTTATGCTTAGGCCCACTTAGGGCCGGAAGTGAGCAGTCGCGCGGGAAGGATGCCGGGAAGCAGGTCCCCGAGTGATACTTCTTGGGGTGGGCCGGTGCCCGGAAGCGGGGTTCCCAGACTCGTGCCCGCAGGGCTGCTTTGGCCTTCCTCTGCTACTCCGAAGCCGCGCGGGTCTGATGGAAGCTGTCTGGCGCAGGAGTCGGGAGTCCTGGCTACTAGGCATGTCCCTTCCCCTTGTGGTTTGACAAGGAATCCTATCAGTTACAAACTCTCGTTAGATTGTCTGGTTGCTGGCAGTGAGCATTCATCAAATCACTGTCTTTGAGCCAATTTCTTCAACTGTAAGATGGTAAATAGTACCCACTTTACTGGATCGTGGTGAGCAATACCTGAGTAAATGCATGGGAGGGGCTTACGTGTACTCAGTAAAAGTTAGCAAATTTTTTTATTCATGATAATCATTCGTTCTCTTGAGTTACTGTTGCTTCACAAGCATTAAACAGCATCCCCTAAACTGTACGGCTTTGCAGCTGAACAGTACCTGGATGAAAATGCACCACTTCCAGGAATCGTGGGTGGGTTAGCTCTGCCAGCACCAGTCCCTTTACACCATCTTGCTGAGGAGGCTGTTTTGTGAACTTGACGAAAAGAGACCTCTTTTTTTAGGCAGGATTCAAATACAGGTTCTTTTCTTACCTTTTTTTTTTTTTTTTTTTTTTTTTAATTTATTTATTTATCTTGGGCGCGGGGCGGGGCAGAGGGAGAGGGATAATCCCAAGCAGGCTCTGTACTTGTCAGTACAGACCCAGGTGCAGGGCTTAAACCCACAAACCATGAGATCATGACCTAAGCCAAAATCAAGAGTCTGTCACTCAACCCACCGGAGCCACCCAGGTGCTTTGTTTGTTTGTTTTTTTGTTTGTTTGTTTTAATTGAGGTAAAATTCATGTGTAACATATGAGTTTCAGATGTACAACATGATTCAAAATTTGTATACACTGTGATGGCCACAATAAGTCTGGTTATCAGTCACCATACAAAGCTACAAAAAAAAAATTGTTTTTCCTTGTGATGAGAACTTTTAAGATTTATTCTCTTGGCAGCTTTCAAATATTCAATATAATATTATCTCCTGTAGTCATCATGCAGTACATTCCCACGACTTGCTTATTTTATATCTGGAAGTTTGTACCTTTGACCGCTTTCACCCATTTCTCCTACCCTCTCACCCCCTTGCCCTCTGGCAATCACCAGTCTTTTTTTTATATGTATGAGTTTTGTTTTATAGATTCCACATATAAGTGAAGTTACATGGTATTTGTCTTTCTCTGTCTTATTTCAGCATAATACTGTTGAGGTCCACCCACATTGTTGCAGATGGCAAGATTTCCCTCTTTTTTATGTCTGAGTAGTATTCCATTTTATACACACACACACATGCTCACACAAGTCTTTATCCATTCATCCATTGATGGACACTTAGGTTGTTTCCATATCTTGGCTATTATAAATAATACTGCAGTGAACATAGAGCTGCATATATCTTTTCAAATTAGCGTTTTCATTTTCTTTGGCAAATACAGTTTCTTTACAAGTTGTGTTACCTGTTTGTATATGCTTGCAGTATAGAATCTATAATAAGTAATACTAGTTCATGTTTAAAATTCAAATAGTATAGAACAGTGAAATGTAAGTCTCCCTCCTACTGTTTCCCAAGTTCTAAGTCACTTCTGGACCATGGACATATTGTGTGTGTGTGTGTGTGTGTGTGTGTGTGTGTGTGTGTGTGCGTGCATGCACCCTATCTTTTTTTCTCTTTTAAACCAGGAGTATCATATATGAAGTGCCTTTTTTCACTCCACAGTATATCTTGATATTTGTTCCTTACCAGTACATATAGATCTATCTCATTCTTTTTAATCCCTTTATAGTAGCATGTTGTATGCCTGCACCATAATTTTTTAGTCAGCCCTTAAGACTGTTTCCATTCTTGTGCGGTTCTGAATAACTTTGCATGGAGTACCCCTGTACGTGCTTTGTGTACATGTGAGAGTAGAATTCATGAAATCTTAAAAGTGGAATTGCTATGTCCAAATATATGTTTTACATTTATTTTATTTACATCCCTTTAAAGAGGATGTTGCAGTTTATGTCCCTACCAACAATGTGCAATACCTGCTTCTCCACATCCTCATGAACACAGTAATAACAGTTATCCTTTTTGTCATTTTGCCAAAGTATTGTCTTGTTTTAATTTGCCTCTTGCTCATTGTAAGACATAATTTTGGATGTTTAAAATCACTTTTCTTTTTTGGGGGCGCCTGAGTGGCTTAGTCAGCTAGGCATCCAATTCGATTTGGGCTCAGGTCATGATCTCACAGTTCGGGGGTGTGTCTGGCTTTTTTTACTTAGTATATTTCAAGGTTCATAAAGCATGTATCAGAATTTCATTCTCTTTTAGGGCCAAATAATATCCCATTGTGTGGATATGCCACATTTTGTTTATCCATTCGTCAGTTGTTGGATATTTGGATTGATTCCACTTTCTAGCTATTATGAATACTCCTACTGTGAACATACATGTACAAATTTTTGTGTGTTTTCAATTGTCTTGGATATATATTCTCTTGGAAGTCATATGGTAACACTGTTTAACATTTTGAGGAACCACCGACAATCAGTTTTCCAAAATGACTGCCATTTTACAATACCATCAACAATGTGTGAGGGCTCCAGTTATTCAATATCCATGACAATACTTGTTATTGTCTGCCTTTTTTAGTCATTAATGGCTGTATAGTGGCGTCACATTGTGGTTTTGATTTGCAATTTCCTGATTACATGATGTTGAACATCTTTTCATTTGTTTCTTGGCTATTTATTTTCTTTGGAGAAATATCCATTCAGATCCTTTGTGTGTGTGTGTGTGTGTGTGTGTGTGTGTATGTATTTTAAGTTTATTTATTTTGAGAGAGAAAGCACAAATGGGGGAGGGGCAGAGAGAGGGAGAGAGAGAGAATCCCAAGCAGGATCTGCACTGTCAGCCTGGAGCCCCATGTGGGGCCAGAACTCATGAACCCATGAGATCATGACCTGAGCCAAAGTGAGATGTTTAACTGACTGAGCCACCCAGGCACCCCTATAGATTTTTTTAAAGTTTTATTTATTTATTTTGAGAGAGGGAGAGAGAGAGAATCCCAAGGAGGCTCCCTTTATTAGCAAAGAGCCTGACACAGGACTCAGCCCCACAAACTGTGAGATCATGACCTGAACTGAAATCAAGAGTCGGACATTTAACCAACTAAACCACCCACCCAGGCACCCCTCTTTGCCTGGTTTTATTTTATTATTATAATTTTTATTTTTTTATAGTTTATTTTGAGAGAGTGAGCATGAGTGGTGGAGAGGCAGAGAGAGAGGGATAAAGAGAGAATCTCAAGCAGGCTCCACGCTGTCAGCATGGAGCCAGATGTGGGGCTTGAACTCACGAACCATGAGATCATGAGCTGAGCTGAAGTCAGACACTAAACTGACTGAACCACCCAAGTGCCCTTTCCTGGTTTTAAATTAGATTATCTGTCTTTTTATTGTTGACTTGTAACAAAGTCTTGTAATCTATTCTGGACACAAGTCCCTCATCATACATATGACTTGCAAATATTTTCTCTCAGGCTGTGGTTGTCTTTTCACTTTCTTGATGGTGCTGGTTGAAGCACAGATGTTTTTAATTTTGATGAAGTTCAATTTTTCTCTTTTTTCTTTTGTCATCTATGCTTTCGGTGGCATATCTAAGAAACCATTGCTTTATCCAAGGTCACAAAGATTTACCCTTAAGTTTTCTTCTAAGAGTTTTATAGTTTTAGCTCTTAACATTTATGTCTGTGATCCATTTTGAGTTAAATTTTGTATACAGTGTGAGGTATGGATCCAACTTATTTTTTTTTTTTTTCCAACTTGATTCTTTTAGAGATGGATATCCACTTGTCCTAGCACCTTTTGTTCATCGGACTATTCTTTCCCCATTAAATGATCTTGGCATCCTTGTCAAAAATCAGTGGAGCATAAATGTGAGAGATTATTTCTGACCTCTTAATTATATGCTTGATTAATTAATTATATGCTGTTGCTCTGTATATCTACCCTCGTGCCAGTACCTTCTTGTCTTTTTAGCCCTCAGCTTTTTTGAGATATAATTGACATAACATCATGTAAGTTTAAGGTGTTCAGTATGATTTGATACACTTACACAGTGCAAAATGATTACCACCAAGGCATTAGCTAACACCTCCATCGTGTCATATAATTACCATTTTTGTGTATGATGAGAACGTTTAACATCTCTCTTAGCAGCTTTCAGCTATTAGCTGAAGTATATTAGCAATATAATATACTATTATTAACGATAATCACCATGCTGTACGTTAGATCCCCAGAATTTATTCATCTTATAACTGGAAGTTTGCACTGTTTGACTGATATCTCCCCATTTCTCTCACCCCTCAATCCTTGGCAGTCCATTCCATCCTCTGTTTTATGAGTTTGGCTTTTTAAGATTATACATATAAGTAAAATCATACAGTATTTGTCTTCTCTGTCCACATTGCCTTGATTTGCTTTATAGTAAGTTTTGAAATCAAGAAGTGTGAGGGGTGCCTGGGTGGCTCAGTCGGTTAAGCATCTGACTTCGGCTCAGGTCATGGTCTCACGATTCATGAGTTCGAACCCCACATCAGGTTCTGTGCTGGTGGCTCGGAGACTGGAGCCTGCTTTGGATTCTGTGTCTCCCTCTCTCTCTGCCCCTGCCCTGCTCACTCTCTCTCATTCTCTCTCACAGAAACAAATAAACATTAAAAAAAAAAAAAAAGAAGAAGAAGAAGTGTGAGTCCTTGTACTGTGTTCTTCTTTCTCAAGATTGTTTTGGCTCTACCAGGTGCCTTGCATTTCTATATAAAATTTAGGACCACCTCGTCAGTTTGCAAAAAAAAATCTGAGATTTTGATAGGGATTATGTTGTATCTGTAGATCAGTTGGGGGAGTAGTGCCTTCCTAACAATATTAGTTTTCCAGTCTGCAAGCATGACATGCTTTTCCATTTTGCTAGGTCTTTAATTTCTTTTGATGACGTTTGAAGTTTTCAGTGTACAAGCCTTGCACTTCTTTTTTTCTTCAAGTTTTTTTTCACCTTTGTACTTAGCTTATGATATATTTTTCCATGCAGAAAATTTTCATTTTTATGTAATCAAATATAATCAGTATGTATGTATGTATTTATTTATTTTAAGTAAGTTCTACAACCCAATGTGGGGCTTGAACTCATGATTCTGAGATCAAGAGTCGCATTCTCTACTGATTTAGCCAGCCAAACCCCCTCAGTCTAATTTTAGAATGGGCGAGGGGTGCTTGGGTGGCTCAGTCAGGGGAGGGTCTGACTCTTGATCTCAGGGTTGTGAGTTCAAGCCTGGTGTTGGGCGTGGAGCCTACTTTAAAAATTAATAATAGGGGCGCCTGGGTGGCGCAGTCGATTAAGCGTCCGACTTCAGCCAGGTCACGATCTCGCAGTCCGGGAGTTCGAGCCCCGCGTCAGGCTCTGGGCTGATGGCTCGGAGCCTGGAGGCTGTTTCTGATGCTGTGTCTCCCTCTCTCTCTGCCCCTCCCCCGTTCATGCTCTGTTTCTCTCTGTCCCAAAAATAAATAAAAAACGTTGAAAAAAAAATTTTTTTAATTAATAATAAAGTAAAACGAGCAAAATCTTTTGATAGTATTTCCCCAAAGAGATCGATGTGGCTAAAGAAGCATGTAATATGTTGCTCAACATCATTATTCGTTAGAGAAATGCAAGTTAAAAGCACAGGGAGGTACCACTTTACACCTACTATAACCAAATGGTCATAATAAGGCCAGGGGCTCCAGGGTGGCTCAGTCGGTTAAGCATCAGACTCTTGATTTCAGCTCAGTTCATGACCTCGTGGTTCATGCGAGTGAGCCCCATGTAGGGGTCTGTGCTAAAAGCAAGGAGCCTGCTTAGGATTCTCTCTCTTCCTCTCTTTCTGTCCCTCCCTTGCTCTCTCGCTCTCTCTCAAAATAAATCAATAAACATTTTTTTTGAAAGAAGAAGATAATAATACATGTTGGCCAGGAAGAGAAGAGGAGAAGCAGGAACCCTCTTATGTTGCTGGTATGAATATAACAATGCTTTTCAGTTTGGAAAGCAGTTTGGTCATTTCTTAAAAAGTTTAAGTTAAACTATGACCCTGTAATTCTACTTCTAGGTATCTAGATACCCAAGAGAAATGAAGATCCTTGTCTACATGGGGACTTGCATGTTAATGTTCTCAGCAGCATGTTGATAATAGCCACAAATTGGAAACAGAACAGTTATCTGTCTGCTGGTGAATGGATAAGCAAAATGATATATCCATACAATGGAATGCTTTTCAGCAATATAAGCAAATGAATTACTAATACATGCTACAATGTGGTTCAACCTTGAAAACAGCATGTTGAATGAAAGAATACAAACACATTAAAATACAAAATCTCACATATTGTATGATTCCATCTATATGAAATGTCCAAAAAATCTAAATCTATAGAGACAATAAGACAGATTAGTGATTGCCTGGGGGTAGGAATGGTAATTGACTGCAAATGGCCAGAGGGGTCTTTTTAGGGTGAGAGAAGTGTTCTCAAACTGGACTGTAGTGATGGATGCCTACCTCTATAAGTATAATGACTGTCATTGAATTGTATGCTTAAAATGGATGAATTTTGTGGTCTATAAAATATACCTCAATAAAGAGGTTTCTTAAAAAAACACACAAACACACTAATACAGTCAGGCTTCTGGGGTTTCTGTCATTTAGGCCATGATCATTCTGATATCCTTAAAAAATGTTAAATCCCCTCCCTTTGTCCTACTATGTTAACAGTTCCAACTTGTATACTTGAACATTTTAATCTGCCTTGAATTTATTTGAGTATATAAAGTGAGATAGGGTAAGATATGTTTAATGATAATTTTTGCCCCTAAATTTTGCTTTTATATTGTATAATTTTAGGAGACTTGTATATATATTTCCTTCCTTCTCCTGATATGTTGACAGCATATCATACTTGGCTGTTCTATACCTTGCTTTTCTTTTTTTTTTTTTTTAATTAAAAAAAATTTTTTTAACGTTTATTTATTTTTGAGACGGAGAGAGACAGAGCATGAACAGGGGAGGGGTAGAGAGGGAGACACAGAATCTGAAACAGGCTCCAGGCTCTGAGCTGTCAGCACAGAGCCCAATGCGGGGCTCGAACTCACGGACCATGAGATCATGACCTGAGCCGAAGTCTGCCGCTTAACTGACCAAGCCACCCAGGCGCCCCTATACCTTGCTTTTCTACATGTCTTAAAGATCTGAAAAATCAACACATAAGAAACTTTCTCAGTCTTTATTTAAATAAATGTAGAATATTTTATTTTTTGGAAAGTATTCCAATTATATGGATATACCATAATTCAACCACTTCCTTCTTTTTTTTCTTAAATTTTTTTAATGTTTATTTTTTGAGAGAGAGAGAGACAGAGCATGAGTCGGGGAGGGGCAGAGAGAGGGAGACATAGAATATGAAGCAGGCTCCAGGCTCTGAACTGTCAGCACAGAGCCTGACGCAGGGCTCGAACTCACAAACTGTGAGATCATGACCTGAGCCAAAATCTGACGCTTAACCAACTGAGCCACCCAGGCGCCCCCAACTAGTTCCTTCTTGGTGGGCGTTAGGTTGTTTCTAATGTTTTGCTGTTACAAAAGTGCGATAGTGAATAACCTTATATATCCCACATTTCATATGTGGGAGAATATCTGTAAGATAAATTCTAATTAGTGCAATTACTGTGTCAAAAGAAATATGCAGAGGGGGCAGAGGGGCGCCTGGGTGGCTCAGTCAGTTAAACCTCCAACTCTTTTTTTTTTTTTTAATTTTATTTTATTTTTGAGAGAGAGAGAGACAGAGTATGAGTGGTGGAGGGGCAGAGAGAGAGGGAGACACAGAATGCAAAGCAGGCCTCAGGCTCCAAGCCATCAGCACAGAGCCCCACACCGGGCTCAATCTCACCAACTGTGAGATCATGACCTGAGCTGAAGTTAGACCCTGAACCAACTGAGCCACCCAGGTGCCCCAAGCCTTAAACTCTTGATTTCAGTTCAGGTCATGATTTTATAGGTTTGTGAATTGAAGTTCCGTGGCAGGCTCTGCCCTAATAGTATGGAGCCTGCTTGGGATTCTCTCTCTCACCTCTCTCTGCCCCTCCCCTGCTTGTTCACACACATTCTCTCTCTCTCTCTCTCTCTCTCTCTCTCTCTCTCTCCCTCTCTCAATAAATAAATAAATAAATAAATTTTTTTAATTAAAAAAAAAAAAGTAAGGGCACCTGAGTGGCTCAGTTGATTAAACATCCAACTTTGGCTCAGGTTATGATCTCACAGTTTGTGAGTTCAAGCCCCATGTTGGGCTCTCTGCTGTCAGCACAGAGCCCATTTCAGATCCCCCATCCCTCTCTCTCTCTGCCCCTCCCCTGCTTGCATATTCTCTTTCTCAAAAATAAACATTAAAAAAAAGTAATAATAAAATAAAAAAAATTTTAAATATGCAGAGAAAACATCAGATTACTCCAAATTAAGGGACACTCTATAAAATACCTGACTCTTCAGAATTACCGAGATTATGAACAACCAGGAAAGAAAGCTCCAAGAAGACTAAGAAGACATGACAAATGCAATGTGGTATTTTGGATTGGAACAGAAAAAAGGAGAAAGTCTAGTTTAGTTAATAATAATGTACTAATGTTGGCTTCTTAGTTTTGACGAATGTCCTGTGGTAATAATATATGATGTTAACTTTGGGGGAAACTGAGTGAAAGGTATCTGGGAACTCTCTATTTTATCTTTGCAACTTCTCTGAAAATGTGAACTTATTCTAAAATAAAAAGTTTATTGTTGGGGTGCCTGGCTGGCTCAGTCAGTAGAACATGCGACTCTTGATCTCAGAGTTCTAAGTTTGAGCCCCATGTTGGGTGTAGAGATCACTTTAAATTAAATTAAAAAAAAATCTTTAAAAAAATATTTAAAAAAAAATTATTCTTAAATAAGTGCCATTAGGAGGTTCCTGCATGGTTCAGTCAGTTGAGCATCCAACTCTTGTTTTCAGCTCGGGTCATGACCTCACAGTTTCTGAGTTTGAGCCCTACATGGGGCTGTGCATTGACAGTGCAGAGCCTGCTTGGGACTCTCTCTCTCTCTCTCTCTCTCTCTCTCTCTCTCTCTCTCCCTCTCTCTCTCTCTTCCTCTCCTCCTTGTGCTCTCTCTCTCTCAAATAAACTTAAAAAAAAAAAAGTGCCATTGGTGGAAAAACTGGTGAATCCTAATAAAGTCTGTATGTAGTAGAATTGATAGTATTGTACCAATGTTAAAACCTTAGTGTTGACAAATCTCTCACGATTCGATAAGATGTTAACACTTGGGGAGGCTGGGTGGGTATACAGGAATCTCTCCGATTTTTTTTATCTTTTCTTTACATCTAAAGTTATTCCCAAATTAAAAGTTATTGTTAAAGAAGTGTGCATTTTTTTTATTTTGAAAGATACTAACAAATTGCCCTCTTCAGAGAATAACCCAAAAGTAAAATAAAAAATAAAAGGAGAGTGGAATTCCTATGATGATGCTAAAACTACAGCACCTTAAGGCTTCACCATGTATAATTGGCAAACCAGTTCCTCCCTTAATGAACAAAGTTATTTTTTTCCCATTTTAATGATATGTTAAGTCATCATCATCAATGTAATTTGGAAATTGATTAATTCCGGGGGTGACTGGGTGACTCATTGGTTGGATGTCCAACTCTTGACTTTGGCTCAGATCATGATCTCACAGTTTGTGAGTTCAAGCCCTGAGTGAGGCCCCAAGCTGACAGCATGAAGCCTACTTGGGATTCTCCCTCTCTCTCTCTCTCTCTCTCTCTCTGCCCCTCCCCTGCTCATGTATGTGCACAGGAATGCCTGCTTCTCTCTCCAAAATAAATAAATTTAAAAAATTAAAAAGAATTCTTTAAAAATAGAAATAAATTTTTATTAAGCTTTCATATATATTTTTATTTATACATATATTTATATATAATATATATTTATTGTTTATATTTATATAAATGTATATAAATATATATTCGTATATTATATTTTATATATTCTATAGTTTAATATATTTATATATTAATATATGTTAATGTGTAAATAATTATATTGATATTAATTAATATATTGTATATTATATGTATAGATTTATATTTTATATATTATATTTATATATATTTTTATAAATATATACATATATTTAAATATATATTTATATATTTTTATATGTTTATATTTTATTTATATATACATATATATTTTTTATTTTGCAAATGAAAGCCAACCTGAAACTCAGAAGTTAAACTTGGTCAAAGAAATAACTGGTGGTAAAGAGCAAACTAAATATTCTATCTTTTGACTTTGGAACAACATTCTCTCTTAAGAACCCACGTGTGGCTGAATGAAAATACCTGCTAAAGAAGTTTATTGGCCTAGAAAGGAAATGCTGTGTAAACAAACTAATGTCTCTGGATTAGGGTTTTGTTTTTTTAAAGCTTATTTATTTATTTAAACTTTTTTTTTTTATTTATTGTCAAGTTAGCTAACATACAGTGCAGTATTGGCTTCAGGAGCAGATTCCTGTGATTCATCACTTACATACAACACCCAGTGCTCACACTAACAAAGTGCCCTCCTCAATACCCATCACCCATTATCCCCACTCCCCCAGTCGTCCACCCCCAATTAACCCTCAGTTTGTTCTCTGTATTTAAGAGTCTGTTATGGTTTGGCTCCCTCTCTGTATCTTATTTTTCCTTCCCTTCCCTTATGATCATTTGTTAAGTTTCTCAAATTCCACATATGAGTGAAATCATATGGTATCTGTCTTTCTCTGACTGACTTCATTTTGCTTAGCATAACACCCTCCAGTTCCATCCTCATAGTTGCAAATGGCAAGATTTCATTCTTTTTCATCACCGAGTAGTGTTCCATTGTATATATGTGTGTGTGTGTGTGTGTGTGTGTGTGTGTGTGTGTGTGTGTGTGTATACACACCACATCTTCTTTATCCATTCATCAGTTGATGGACATTTGGGCTCTTTCCATATGTTAACTATTGTTGATAGCGCTGCTATTAACATTGGGATGCATATGTTTCTTCATATCAACACTCCTGTATCCTTTGGATAAATTCCTAGTAGTGCTATTGCTGGGTATGGGGTAATTCTGTTTTTACTTTTTTGAGGAACCTCCATGCTGTTGTCCAGAGCGGCTGCACCAGTTTGCATTCCCACCAACAGTGCAAGAGGGTTCCCCTTTCTAAACTTTTTTTAAAGTTTATTTATCTTGAGAGAGGTGGGGGGAGAGGCAGAGAGAGGGAGACAGACAGAATCCCAAGCAGGTTCCATACTGGCAGCACAGAGCCCAGTGCAGGCTCACCATGAGATCATGGCCTCAACCAAAACCAAGAGTCAGATGCTTAACCAACTGAGCCACCCAGGTGCCCCACTTGTTTATTTTGAGAGAGAAAGAGAGAGCGTGTGTGGGGGGAGGGGAACAGACAGAGGGAAAGAGAATTCCAAACAGGCTCATGCTGTCAGCATGGAGCCTGATGCAGGGCTTGATCCCACGAACTGTGAGACCATGACCTGAGCCGATATCGAGAGTCAGACACTTAACAGACTGAGCCACCCTGGCTCTCCTAGATTAGGGGTGTTTAATGGGTGACTTAGCCTCCCAGAAGACATTCAGCAATATCTGGAAACTATTTGTTTGTTTGTTTAACATAGGGAGGAAGAGTTGACTGCTATTGGCATCTGGTGGGTAGAGACCCTGGATGCTACCAAACATTCTACAATGTATAGAACTCTTCCCTACAACAAAGAATGTCAGCCCTAAATGTCAGTAGTGCCAAGGTGGAAAACTGCAGTAGATTATATTTCACGAAGCTTTATTCACTTAGTGGATACATCACAACGTATTACAGTTGGGCCCTTAATTTATAGCACTAATGAAAACGTGGGCATTCTTAGACTTTCCTTATTTGTACTTTACAATTTGTTGATTAGCAAATAGACTATAGAAAATGTGGAAGGAAAATACTTCCTCAACATCATCCTTTGGGGTCAGGGGGCAAGAGCAATACTAACAGCCAATTTCAACATCACAAGCAGATTGCCTTAAAAATATATATTGAAATTTGGGGCACCGGGCTAGATCAGTCTGTAGAGCACATGACTCTTGATCTCAGGGTTGTGAGTTCAAGCCCCACGTTAGGTGTAGAGATTACTTAAAGGGGTACCTGCGTGGCTGAGTCAGTTAAGTGTCCAACTCTTGATTTCTGCTCAGGTCATGATATCACCATTCGTGAGTTCGAGCCCTGCATCAGCCTACAAGCTGAATGTGGGGCTTGCTTGGGATTCTCTCTCTGCCCCTCCCCTCCCCCTGGGCAAACTTTAAAAAAAGATTTTTTTTAGTATTTTTTTTAAGTTTATTTTTGAGAGAGAGAGTGTTGAGGGACAGAGAGAAAGAGAATCCCAAGCAGGCTCTGCACTGTCAGCATAGAGTCTGAGGCAGGGCTCAAACCCACAAACCATGAGATCATGACCAGAGCTGAGATCAAGAGTCAGACACTCAACCAACTGAGCCACAGGCACCCCCCAAAAAAACTTTTTTTAAAAAAATGTTTATTTTTGAGAGAGAGGGAGAGGGAGCACGCGCACAAGTGGGGAAGAGGCAGGGAGAGAGGGAGACAGAATCTGAACTCCAGGCTCTGAGCTGGCAGCACAGAGCCCAATGCGTGGCTCACACCCACAGACCGTGAGATCATAACCTGAGCCAAAGTCAGACGCTTAACCAATTGAGCCACCCAGGCGCCTGCCACCCCCCCATCTTAATAAAATATTTTATTATTTTTTTAACGTTTATCTTTGAGAGACAGAATGCGAGCGGGGGACGGGTAGAGAGAGAAAAGAGGAAGACACAATCCGAAGCCAGCTCCAGGCTCTGAGCTGGACCACAGAGCCTGATGAGGGGCTGGAACCCATAAACCGTGAGATCATGACCCAAGCCAAAGTCGGACGCTTAACCGACTGAGCCACTCAGGCTCCCCATAAAGTTCAACATTAAGAAAAAAAAAAAGATTTTATTGGTTCGTGAGTTTGAGACCATTTTGGGCTCTGTGCTGAGTGCTCAGAGCCTGGAGCCTGCTTCTGATTCTGTGTCTCCCTCTCTCTCTGCCCCTCCCCTGCTCATGCTCTGTCTCTCAAAAATGAATAAACATTAAAAAAATTTTTTTAATGTTGAACTTTAATTAATAATATGCATGCTGAATTGATGTCTGCAAACTACTTCGAAATACAGTAAAATATAAGAGGGATTGATGGATGGAGAAAGGAATAAATAGACATGTGATAAAGCAAATATAGTAAAATGTTAATTGTAGAATCCAGTGGGTGGGCATATGGAGGTGCACTGTATAATTCTGTTTTTTTTAATATTTGAAAATTTTCATAATATTAGAGGGGAAATTAAAAGCAGAGATTCACACTCTTCCTAACAGACACTGGAAACCACATTGCTGATTTTGCTGGGTGACCTCAGGCAAGTTACTTTTTATATAAATTAAAAAATTTAAAAAAAAAATTTTTTTTTAACTTTTATTTATTTTTGAGACAGAGAGAGACAGAGCATGAACGGGGGAGGGGCAGAGAGAGAGGGAGACACAGAATCGGAAGCAGGCTCCAGGCTCTGAGCCATCAACCCAGAGCCCGATGTGGGGCTCGAACTCACAGACCGCGAGATCGTGACCTGAGCTGAAGTCGGCCGCTTAACCGACTGAGCCACCCAGGCGCCCCTAAAAATTTTTTAAGAAGCGCCTGGGTGGCTCAGTTGGTTAGGCATCCGACTCTTGGTTTTGGCTCAGGTCATGATCTTGCGATTCGTGGGTTCAGGCCCAGCATCGGGCTCTGAGCTGATGGTGCAGAGCCTGCTTGGGATTCTGTCTTCCTCTCTCTCTGCCCTTTCCCTACTTGCTCTCTATCTATCTCTCTGGCAAAAATAAATATATAAACATTAAAAAAAAATTTTTTTTAAGTTTTTTTAGCATTTTGTTTGGGTTTCTTTTTTTTAAGCTTATTTGAGAGAGAGAGAGAGAGAGAGAGAGAGAGAGAGAGAGAGAGAGAACCCTAAGCAGGCTCTGCGCTGTCAGCTTAGAGCCCAGTGCGGGGCTCAATCCCATGAACTGTGAGATCATGACCTGAGCCAAAACCAAGAGTCAGAGGGTCAACCAGCTGAGCCATGTTTTGTTTTGTTTTGTTTTGTTTTGTTTTGTTTTGTTTTGTTTTGTTTAAGTAATCTCTATGCCCAGTGTGGGGCACAAACTCATGACCCCAAGATCAACAATCACATTCTCTACTGACTGAGCCAGCCAGGTGCCTCAAGTTACTTAACTTTTTAATTTTCCTGTGAAGAGTGGTGGTTGTTTGGCTCAAATGAGATCCTAGTATTGTGAGGTTCTAATGAAATAATGTGAAAGCGCTTTGACTAGCATAAAGCACTCTAAGATGCAATACATTATTATTAAGAAGGATGCGTATTTGTGTATCATGGCTCTGGGTGTTCTTGACAACTCTGTGTAATGAATGACATTAGCACTGTTTTACCTGCTTTAAATTAGAAGTACAAGCCAAGCATTTCCATAAGAATTTTTGTCAAATATTTTTCAAATATCTATGAAAGACTCAGATTCCTATTCTAAGAGGAGAGACTTTTGTATAACTTTAACATTTTTTCTTGTTTTGTAGACTGCCAAGATCTCCACTTAGGGCAGTTGGGAATCTTCGACTCTGGAACACTGGGCAGGAGCTTTGCCATTGGCTGCCCAAGAAAGGGGAGGCAGAATGTCTGCATTGTTACACCATAGAGTTCAAACTTCAAAAGACTTTGGGTTAAACAGTATCATTTACTCTGCAAATGATTGTGTCTTTGCCTGTCTTCTATGATCATCCTAAACTAATGAAACACCTTTCAGGTCTTATGGATTCAGGTTACACTGTATTCTGGATGCTGTGGCAGCTGATACAGGTAGGATAGGCTTGCGTTTTATGGGAAATGTTGGAAAGGAAAGAACTCATCTCTCCAACTCTCCAGTTCTTATTCAAATTAAACATCTGTGCATGTAAAAATTAGGTTAACTAATCTAGAAAACAGTGCTGTTGTAGAAAACAGTGCTGAACCTAGAGAAATGCTTTAGTTGTTAGGTTTTTAAAAATATATAACAATGTGAAAGGCAAAGTTTCCTTTTGCTTGATGGCTTAAGTGAATGTTCCGTTATGAGGGTACAATTTGAAAATGGTAGATTATTTCTTTACATTTTATTTTCTGTACTAAATCTTATAAATGATTTTAACTTGGTGTGTGTATATGTATGAGTGTGTATTCATGTTGATGGGTTTATTGCTCTTTCTAGGGCCTTTGAAAAATGGAGCCAAACTCTCTGAGGACTAAAGTCCCAGCTTTCTTGTCTGATTTGGGGAAGGCCACACTGAGGGGAATCAGAAAATGTCCCCGATGCGGCACATACAATGGAACCCGGGGACTGAGTTGTAAGAACAAGACATGTGGAACCATATTCCGCTACGGTGCACGGAAGCAGCCTAGTGTTGAAGCTGTCAAAATCATAACAGGCTCTGATCTGCAGGTTTACTCGGTGCGGCAAAGAGACCGGGGCCCCGATCACCGGTGCTTTGTGGAGCTAGGTGTGTCAGAGACGACAATCCAGACGGTGGATGGGACAATCATCACTCAGCTGAGCTCTGGACGATGTTATGTTCCCTCATGCCTGAAAGCTGCCACCCAGAGCGTTGTGGAGAATCAGTGCCAGCACATCAAGCTGGCAGTGAACTGCCAGGCAGAAGCCACCCCTCTGACTCTGAAAAGCTCAGTCCTGAATGCAATGCAGGCCTCCCCAGAAACCAAGCAGACCATCTGGCAGCTGGCCACAGAGCCCACAGGTCCCCTTGTACAGAGGATTACTAAAAACATTTTGGTGGTGAAATGCAAGGCAAGCCAGAAGCATAGTTTGGGGTATTTGCATACATCCTTTGTGCAGAAAATCAGTGCCAAAAGCTTGCCCGAGCGCCGGTTCTTCTGCTCCTGCCAGGCTCTGAAATCGCATAAGTCGAATGCCTCCAAGGATGAGGTGGCCCAGAGGTGTATTCATTTCTTTGCTTGCATCTGTGCCTTTGCCAGTGACGAGACATTGGCTCAGGAATTCTCAGACTTCCTAAATTTTGATTCCAGCGGTAGGTGGTGTGTTGACACAGTTACTCTGTTTTTCTAAAATGGCAATGAAAGAGTTCCCTGATGGCATTTGGAGATTGTCCTAGCAACCTTCAGAAGCAGTTGCTAGATAATTCAAACGAAAAGCATTCCTTCTTTTAATCCCAGTAAGCACACTTGCATAAAGTTGGTTGGTTGGTTGGTTGGTTGGTTCGTCGATTGAAATTAATGATCAAGAGACTTGGGCATTTTCACTGAGACAATGAATCTAGCAAAAGTTAACTTTGCTTTGCTTTTTTGTTGTGTTTTTTTTAACTCTTTCATAGATGCCCTATATTAATAAAAACAAAGAGCAAACAAACAAACACTTTTATTTTGGCTTGCTTGCTTGTTTCTCATCTTTGAAGATGAGGAAAACTAATACCTTGCTCAAAAGACATTTAAAGACTACATCATCTTTTGTTGTGGTTTTTAACATAGTTTTATCTTATAGATGCTTTTTATTTTCATTTCTGAATGACCTTTAGTTGGCAGTAACTCCCAACTTTTTAGTATTATTTCTCTGTAGAGTCTTTTATCATGTTAATGGTCCATGAACAAAAACCTATGTGTTGGGGAGTTCTTTAAAGGGAATTATGTTAGGGGTGGGGTGGCTCAGTCAATTGTGCATCCAACGACTCTTGATTTCAGCTCAGGCTGTGATCTCATGGTCATGAGATTGAGCTCCAAGTTGGGCTCAATGCTGAGCATGGAGCCTGCTTAAGATTCTCTCCCTCTCCCTATGCCCCTCCCCTGCTCATGCGTGTGCTCTCTAAATAAATAAATAAATAGGAATTTATTTTAAAGCAGGCAATCACTCCATAATTTGTGTTATATAAATTAATTTTTCTCTAGGTAGGGTCCCATACTTACTCTTGGATGGTATTAATAACTAAGAAATGTGTTATATTTTAGGTCTTAAAGAGGTTATTGTGCCCCAGTTAGGTTGCCATTCAGAATCGACAGTATCAGCTTGTGAGTCTACTGCCTCTAAGCCAAAGAAGAGGAAAAAAGAGGAAGTACCTGGTGAGCAGCTGTTTCATTTGTTTGGTGGTGTTGTCTTTAGAGATTGTTTTACTGTATTTTATGTATTTCACTCAATCTTAGGAAATGCAGAAATAATGTTTGTTATGTTTTTTTTCTGAAAAAAGTTTTATCCCTCATTGATAATTCTTTGTGAAATTGAGCTAAGAGTTGGTTCTTTTGGCTGAGTATAAGATCCAACCAGATTCTCCTTTTATTGTTGTATATTTTATTTATCCCTTAAATATTTGGGCCAGTTTTACACCTTAATTTGCCATAGGATAGTGTTATGAAGTTTTCATCCATAGAGCATTTTTAAAAATTTGTGACAATGGTTAATTATATCTTCTGCACTAATTTAAGAGTATAGTTTCTTATCTGTATTTTCAACATGTGGCATCATATATATATTTTTTTCTTTTTTAATGTAAATGTACCAGTGGCAATTAAGGAGTCATATAAATCAATATGAAAATAGTGAAGTGCTTTTGTAAATAAGTGTTGGCAAGTCCTAGACTCTAAACAAAAGAAAAATACTACCAGTCTACACATGTAAGTAGGAACATTTTTGTGGTGAGAGGGAGTATTTTTGGAAGTGGGTCAAATGGTCATGCACAGGAGTTTTGATGCTGGGATGTTGGAGAAAGATGGAGAAAAAAGTGACATGGGCATTTCTGTTTTTGAGAAGTAATTCTGGCAGCAATATAGAGCAGAGACTGTTGTTAAATGTTTATTTATTGGTCTTTCCCAAGAAAACCTGAAAGCAAAAAAAAAAAAAAAAAAAAGTTCTTATCCTTTGACTCAGTAGTCCTGATCCTGAGGAAATAATCCTTGATACAGGAAAAACATTTTGTCCACAGATGTTAACTTTACAATTATTTATAATATTGTAAAATTAAAAACAAATAAGGGCCAACCACTAGGGGTAGTTAAATAAACCATAATAAATTAACTTGATAGAATATTAGGCAGCCATTAAAAATTATTATAAAGAAGTATAAAGAAATGTTTAGATAACTCAGGTAAAATACAGAATGCTCAGTAAAATTTGATTTTCATACAAACAATAATTTTTAGTATAAGTATATCCCATGCAATATTTGGAACATACCTATATTAAAAAGCCATTTATTTGAAATTTAGATTTTTTTTTTTTGTGCTAAATTTGGTGATCCTGGGATAATCACAGTTACTTAAAATCACTAAACCAGCAAAATCAGCTACCCACACACACACAATTTTTCTGGTAGTTCACCAGAAAATTGATAGTGATTGAGAAGTGGGAACAGTGGGTGAATTTTTTTTCTTCTTTTCACTTCTAGGTCCCACACCCACATCCCAATTGCCAGTAAAGAGCATATAAAACTTAAAATGTTGTGTATTAATGCTAATGTTAATTCCTTCTAGAAGCTGAAGCTAACTTAGACCTTAGCAAAGACATTTTATGTTTTAGACTCTTGAGAAATTAATATTGAATTGATTTATATTCTGCAGACATATTATTAAATTATTAAATCACTATAATGATGTGTGGTTTAGGTGCACAGACGAACAGTTCACTGCTGCCTCAGGATGCAGTGAGCAGTAATCTAAGGAAAAGTGGCCTGAAAAAACCTGTGGTTGCTTCTTCATTAAAAAGGCAGGGTAAGTTTCCCTTAGCCAGGGTAGGCTAAAGAGGTGGAAAATCATCCTAAAGAAGCCCAAAGCAATATAATCAAAAGAAATGTTGCATGTTATCCCCCAAAGAGTGGTAAGATAAACACGAGCAGGCACTGAGGCTGCGATCTATTCTGTTCCACTGGTTTCAAATCATACCCAGACCCTTGGGGCGCCTGGGTGGCACAGTCGGTTAAGCGTCCGACTTCAGCCAGGTCACGATCTCGCGCTCCGTGAGTTCGAGCCCCGTGTCAGGCTCTGGGCTGATGGCTCAGAGCCTGGAGCCTGTTTCCGATTCTGTGTCTCCCTCTCTCTCTGCCCCTCCCCCGTTCATGCTCTGTCTCTCTGTCCCAAAAATAAACGTTGAAAAAAAAAAAATTAAAAAAAAAAAAAAATCATACCCAGACCCAAATCGTGTCTTTTTAACGACAAACGCAGCAAAGATTCCTTCATGTTTTGGCAGCACATGTTCTATAAGATATTTTCCTTTTGTTGCCTGTTACCCACATGCAGTTGGTGTGCAGCCTCAAACTTGAAGAAATATATTTTATAATTCTGCAGGGATAAATATTCGCTGAGAAAGGCAAATATAATCTGTTCTCCCAAGTTGAAGTTTGGGGCACCTGGCTGGCTCAGCCAGTAGATCATGTGACTCTTGATCTCAGGGTTGTGAGTACAAGCCCCATGTTGGGCATAGAGATTACTTAATCAATCAATCAATCAATCAATTAAAAGTCAACATGCGCTAAAAAAAAAAATGAAGTTTGAAAACATACCTAAAAGCAGTAGCATGGTTATCTTTCTGAACTTATGAGACAAAATAACTTAATTTGAACATAGCCTATATATTTACTTTTCTATTCAGCATAATTAGGCCCATACATTTGGGGATCAACATTTTCTTAACTCTCATATATTATGGCTGAGTGATTAAAAACTAGATATCATCCCTGCACTCATTCTGTGGTTTTAAAGACAAGATCAGTACATAAATAGCATATAATACAAAACCAAATCTTAATTAACCAATTAGCTAAGAACTGACATATTCCAGGAATAAATGTTTTTGGAAGCTCAAGAAGTAAACAAATAAAAAATATCAGGTAGAAGATTTTTAACAGATTTTCATCACTTCCTTTGGTACAAAGGAAAAATAAAATAAAATAAAATAGATTTTCATCCAAATTATCACTAAATACATTTACCTAATGAGAATTTTAGTTTCAAATGAATAGTAGTTGTGGCATCCTTATCTCCTGATTTATAGATCTCTAAAGCAACCATTATACAAGGCCATTCTTAAGTTTGCAGTTTCTTTTTTTCAAAGATTTTATTTTAAGTAATCTCTGCACCCAATGTAAAGACAGAACTCATGACCCCAAGGTCAAGAGTCACATGCTCCACTGACTGAGCCAGCGAGGCTCTCCTCCAATTTGCAGTTTAATGTTGAAAGGCTGCAAACCTTCTGTGGTTAATAATCACAACTTTTCAATTTTTTTCTAGATGGAGTCTTTTTTTTTTTTTTTTTAAGTTTATTTATTTATTTTGAGAGAGAAAGTGAGCAGGGGGTGGAGGCAGAGAGAGAATCCAAGCAGGCACTGTACAGTCAGCAGAGAGCTCGGTGCTAGGCTTGAACTCACAAACCATGAGATCATGACCTGAGCCCAAACCAAGAGTCAGACGCTCAACCAGCTGAGCAACCCACCACCCCTCTAGATGGATTCTTAAAAAAAAAAATCCTAGAATTTTCCATTTCATTTAATGTATCTAATTTCTTTAAATTTCAGCTTGTTGCTCTTTTCTGTACAAAATCCGCAGCTTTTTCAGACTTCAGTTAACTGTTGTTTTTGCAAAAAAAAACCCATAAAAATTACTGAAAAGTTTTTTGTTTGTTTTTCCTAGCCTGTGGTCAGCTGTTAGATGAGGCTCAAGTGACCCTGTCCTTCCAAGACTGGCTGGCCAGTGTCACGGAACGCATCCATCAAACCATGCACTATCAGTTTGATGGTAAGTATTGGTCGCCCAACTTAGCTATTGCTGAAAGTAGAAGAATTAAAGTAATTGTGTTGTAGTTCTATTCTGGTTTTTTTGACTTAAGTTTTTGTTTTAATTCCAATATAGTTAGCATTCAGTGTTATATTAGTTTCAGGTATACGATATAGTGATTCCATAATCCCATACATCATCTGGTGTTCATCACTACAAGTGCATTCCTTAATCCCCATCACATATTTCACCAATCCCCCGACTCTCCTCCCCTCTGGTAACCATCAGTTTGTTCTCTGTAGTTAAGAGTCTGTTTCTTGATTTCTCTCTCTCTCTCTGTCTCTTCCTTTGTTTTGTTTCTTAAATTCCACATTAGAGTGAAATCATATGATATTTGTCTTTCTCTGACTGACTTATTTCACCTATCATTATACTCTCTGGCTCTATCCATGTTGTTGCAAATGGTAGTTCTGTTCTGTTTTGATAGGAAAAGTAATTAGCCTTCAGTCCAGCGTGCATTAGGCCACAAGAAAGTAGAGATTTAAATGAAATAAAGGAATAATCACATCATTAAAACACAGGACTAGCAGAATGAATTTAGAGATGGAGGAGCGCAAATAGTAAATAATAAGTAAAGGTAGATGGCCTTGGTCTTAGGGTATGCCTGTCTGTGCACACATGTGTATGGAAATGTGTTAGGTGAGAGAGATGCCAAAGCCTTAGAAGATCATTCTAACTCTCAAACTTAAAATCAGAGCAAGGGAGGAAAACGTTTAGAGAAAAATCTAAATATGTGAGACTAAGATAGTTATATAAAATTACATAGACATATTAAGGAAAATTGGAGAATACAGGCTGAATTTGGGTTGATTGTGATAACTTCATGGGACCTCAACAATTTCAGAGGTGGACCAGCCAACCAGTCCTGGCCCATAGCTAAAAACATCCTTGATGGCTAGTTTTCCAGGCTTTGTCCAGTAGTGAGGAGCTCACCACTTTTTTTTTTTTTTAATTTTTTTTTAACGTTTATTTATTTTTGAGACAGAGAGAGACAGAGCATGAATGGGGGAGGGTCAGAGAGAGGGAGACACAGAATCTGAAACAGGCTCCAGGCTCTGAGCTGTCAGCACAGAGCCCGACGCGGGGCTCGAACTCACGGACCGTGAGATCGTGACCTGAGCTGAAGTCGGACGCTTAACCGACTGAGCCACCCAGGCGCCCCGTGGAGCTCACCACTTTTTCAGGCAGCTCATAACATTGCTGGACAGTGAGAGCTGTGAGGAAAGTGTTCCTCACACTAAGTAGAAATATTTGCTTCTAGTACTTCCTGTTGGTTCTGGTTCACTCTAGCCACATGGGGTAGGCCTGTTCTAAGTGACAGTCCCTACCACTGCACACATAGCTATCATGCTGCCTGACAGGTCTTCTTTTCTCCAAGTGATACATCTTAGGTTTTCAAACACTCCTCATAGCATATTTGCAGACCTCATATAATTGTAATGTTCTTGGCTGAATATGTTGCAGTTTATGATTATCATTTTAATCTTTGTTTTTAAGTTTACTTATTTATTTTGAGAGAGAGAGAAAGAACGTGAGCAGGGAAGGGGCAGAGAGAATGGGAGAGAGAGAATCCCAAGCAGGCTCCACACTGTCAGCACAGAGCCTCACTTGGGGCTCCATCTCACGAACCATGAGATCATGACCTGAGCTGAGATCAAGAATCAGACACTTAACCGACTGAGCCACCCAGGCAGGCGTCCAATGACTGTCATTTGAAAAATGAAACAGGTGCCTGGCTGGCTCAGTCAGTAGAACATGTGATTTTTGATCTCAGGGTTGCAAGTTTGAGCCCCACATTGGGTGTAGAGATTATTTAAAAATAAAATCTTTAGGGGGGCGCCTGGGTGGCTCACTCGGTTAAGCGTCCAACTCCTGGTTTCTGCTCAGGTCATGATCTCGCAGTTCATGAGTTCAGGCCCCATATCGGCTCCATGCTAACTGTGGATCCTACTTGGGATTCTCTCTCCCTCTTCCTCTGGCCCTCCTCCACTTGTACTCTCTCTCTGTCTCTAAAAATAAATAAATAAAATGAAATAAAATCTTTAGGGGCACCTGCATGGCTCAGTTCATTAAGTGACTGACTTCAGTTCAGGTCATGATCTCGCAGTTCATGAGTTAGAGCTGTACATTGGGCTCTGTGCTTACAGCTCAGAGCCTAGAGCCTGCTTCAGATTCTGTGTCTCCCTCTCTCTCTTCCCCTTCCCCACTCTGTCTCTCTCTGTCTCAAAAATTGACATTAAAAAAAAGTTATAAAAAAATAAAATAAAATCTTTTATAAATAAATAAATACATAAATACATACATACATACATACATACATACGTACATACGTACATACATATGAGGCACCTGGGTGGCACAGTCGGTTGATCATCCAACTATTGGTTTTGGCTCAGGTCATGAGCTCACGGTTTGTGGGTTCAAGCCCCATGTCAGGCTCTGTGCTGACAGTACGGAACCTGCTTAGGATTCTCTCTCCCTTGCTTTCTGCCCTTCCCCTTCCCCTACTCCCTCTCTTTGTCTCTCTCTCAAAATAAATAAGTAAACTTGAAAAAATTATTTATAAATAAATAGATAAATAAATAAATAAGACACTCCAAAGTGAATAGTAGCTCAAAAGGAGACAATCAACAGGAGATGAGTTTTGAAAGATTATAATAGTTACGGCTTCATGGTAAGGGAAGAGACAAGAATGGAGATCTTACAATACATGTTTAATTTTGTTTATATTAATTCAGAATAAATAAAACTTCAGAAGGTACTTTTTAGAAATATGAAATAAATTAAGAGTTTCAAAGAGTCTATGTTTGGGTCTGCCTGGGTGGTTCACTCAGTTTAGTGTCTGACTCTTGATCACACCTCAGGTCCTGATCTCACAGTTCATGAGACTGAGCCCCGCATTGGACTCAGCACTGACAGCATGTGGACTGCTTGGGATTTTCTCTCTCTGCCCCTCCCCTGCTCTCTTTCTCTTAAAAAAATAATAAATAAATAAAATACTCTGGTTTTTTCCTGTTAAAATTGTATTTATTTACTGTTTGAAGTAATGTAATAAGTACCTATAAACCGACCTCCCCAAATCAAAGATAGAATGCCAACAATAATGTAAGATGCACGGTGGTCCCTCTCTGTCCCATTCTCCATTACCACTCCTCCTCACCATCTCCATTACCACTACCTTTGTCAAAGTCATCATCATCTCTCCTGGACTGTGAGTCTGTATGTTTTATGTGGGCTTTTCAAGAGTAATTTGTACGTCTAAGCCCTGGCATCACATCACCTGAGTTCTAGTTAGTTAGCACTTCTTTTAGACCAGTCATGATCTCTGCATGTAGCCCACAATCTAAGTTCAAGATGAAAAAGATTCCTTTGTATGGTGACTTTTCCAAACTGTCCATATATCACTGTTTTAGTGACTCAGAAGCGGTGACAGTTTTGTCATTGACATTCTGCATTCAATAAAGTATATAAAAACATTTGAAAGAACATAAAGTATTTCTGTGGACTTCTAGAAAACCTTTTATTTTTATTTTTCTTGGTTTGACCTTTGTTTCAAAAAGGCATCTGAGGAGTGCCTGGCTGGCTCAGTTGGTAGAGCATGAGACTCTTGATCTCAGGGTTGTAAGTTCAAGCATCACACTGGGTATGGAGCCTACCTAAAAAAACAAAAAACAAAACAACAACAAAAAAAACTTCTTTAAATAAAAAGGCATCTGAACTGTCTTTAAGAGTCTTCTTTAAGAACCATTCTTGGGATGTCTGGGTGGCTCGGTAGGTTAAGCGTCTGACCCTTAAATTTGGCTCAGGTCATGATCCCAGGGTCGTGGGATCGAGCCCTATGTTGGGCTCTACACTGAATGTGGAACCTTCTTAAGATTCTCTCTCTCTCTCTCTCTCTCTCTCTCTCTCTCTCTCTCTCAGGGGCACCTGGTGGCTCAGTCAGTTAAGTGTCCAACTCTTGATTCAGCTCAGATCATGATCTTACAGTTCATGAGTTCGAGCCCCACATCAGGCTCTGTGCCAACAGTGCAGAGCCTGTTTGGGATTCTCTGTCTCCCTCTTTCTCTGCCCCTTCCTGCTCATGCTCTCTCTCTCAAAAAGAAATAAATATATTTTTTAAAAAGATACCCACTCTCTCTCTCTGCTCCTCCCCCACACCCCACTCCTGTGTCTGCACGCACTCAAATTAAAAAAAAAAAAAGAACCATTCTTTAAGTTGTATCTAGCCAGATAGTAGTTTTGGAACAGGTTTTTGTGTTTTGTTTTGTTTATAAGCTCTATACCTGATGTGGAGCTTGAACTCACAACCCTGAGATCAAGAGTCACTTGCTCTACCACTGAGCCAGCCAGGCACCCTCCTCATGGACAGTTTTTAAAGAAAACTCTGACCTCTTCCAACCCCTCCGCTAACATTGTTTCTGCTGCCTTTTTGTTGACCTTAGTGTCTTGCAAGTTTCTATAAGAGGTTTTTTACGTATTTTCAAAACATTTTGCCTTCTTAGAGATCATATTCAGAGAGAAAGACCGATGCTTGTTGGATAAACAGTGTCCTGACTTTGTGGCACTCTTGGCCCAGACCATCTGAGTGACACCTTGCAGTTACTTTGCTTGGACATAAATGCACATAGCAAATGCTTGGAGACAGTGAGCAGGATTGAATCAAATTTACCTTC
Organism: Prionailurus viverrinus; assembly: GCF_022837055.1. Classification (NCBI taxonomy): domain Eukaryota; kingdom Metazoa; phylum Chordata; class Mammalia; order Carnivora; family Felidae; genus Prionailurus; species Prionailurus viverrinus. The sequence continues at coordinate 87,647,925 of NC_062563.1, read as the reverse complement.
TCAACTCAGCCTCATTGTACTCACCTCATTTCAGATACTCTTTAAAGGGAAAAGTCTGGGCTATGCTGGTGTTTATGAAACTGAGGAATTGAAAAGTTATCTTTGGCAGATGACAAGGGTCTGTTGTATTTGTCATAATAGAGATCAAGAGTAGGGCTGGTGACAGTGCTTGACTCATAAAGGTCAATCAAAGCCTTCTTTTTGCCTCTGTATAAAGCAGTCTCAGTGGCATTTTTAGTTGTTAGTGTCATCCAATTCCATTTCTTCCACTTCTCCCTACGTGTCAGAAAGCCCACTGAGCTTCTTTAAACGAGTTTCTTCTTATTTGATATAGGCAAACCAGAGCCACTGGTGTTCCACATTCCTCAGTCCTTTTTTGATGCTCTGCAACAAAGAATATCTATAGGAAGTGCAAAGAAACGGCTTCCCAACTCCACCACAGGTATGGGATTTTTTTCCTCAGGAACAACAATAGATATCTTGACCTTAGAGAATTATGCTTAGAGAAACCGTGTGGTATTTTCAGGATTAGGACTTCTAGTCACATGCTCAAAACATGAAGCCTTAGCCAGTCAGCTCTTGGAATAATGATCACTCCCCTCAAAGGTACCATACTTATTCCAGTAAGAGTTAGTGGAAAAATTCAGAAAGCACAAACTTGGTAAAAGGACAGTGAAGTGTAATGAGGGTGCCCACTAAGAAGTTTGACATTTTCTAGATATGAACCAATTTCAGCAAAAGCATTGTAAGTTCCAGTTGTTATTTGCACTGGCTTCTTGGAAGCATATTACAATCTGTACCAAAAACAAAAACTTGTTTTTCATGGTTCCCAATTTTGATGAAGGAAGATTTTATTTTTAGAGTAATTCTTAGGCTTGGAACCCTTTATAATTACATTATTCTGGTGCTTATTTCTTGGTTTTCTATTACATCTTCTACTAGAAATTTCATGATACTTATTAGGTAGTGTAAGGAAACGAGAGAGAGAGGAGGAAGAATAGATGGCTCAGTGATAAATAGCCCGAGAGTAACTATAGCTGGACATCAATGCTATTCATTTAGTTAGTAGTTATTTGATGATTATAATAGGGACTGAGGTTGAATTCTATCTTTGAGGTTGAATTCTATCTGTGAATCACTGTTTAGGGCTATAAAAATCTTTGTCTTCACAGCTTATCTATCTGAGGCAGTGTTGATTCTTTCTTTCACCTTAAACTTTAGGCCTCCTAATACATGACTTTTAACCCATCCTTTAGCTATTTTTGCAGGCCTTTTGGTGAAACCCCTTTATAATCCTTCAGGCAAGGCAACAGGTTGGCAACCATGTTAACTGGCCTAAACTCCATGTAATTCTTTTAAGAACTATAATTTGACCTCTGGTATATCTAAAGTTGTGAGAGGTTGTAAGGTGCTGTTTTATAATGGAGTCCTGTGTGTGTAGCTATACCAAACAAAGAAATCAGTTGCTAAGGTAGCAAAAATAAGTAGCATCTCAAAGAAGCATCAGAGACATCTGTTAGCAAAAATCCATATCATTTGATTTACCACATTTCTGCCAAACCTATTACAGATTTGCCTCTAGAATTTCTTTTTTAAAAGTGCTGAGATTCTATAAGGAAAGGATAGCACTGCACTGAACTTTCTAAAAACTGGGTAACAAATACAATGAAAGAGAATGTTATTTTTTTGGTAGTCTAATCTTGTTCCCTTCTTACATTGAAGCTTTTGTTCGGAAAGACGCCTTGCCACTGGGAACCTTTTCCAAGTATACCTGGCATATCACTAATATCCTGCAAGTTAAACAAATCTTAGATACCCCAGAGGTAAGAGTGTATTTCTACAATAGTAGGAGGGCAAAGAGGGGAAGAAAGAGAAGCAAGTGCAGGAAGTATGTTTGCACCAATTCCTTGAGTTATAGACACTGAAGAGAATTCCTTTTTTTCATACTAAAAGATTATTCAGAAATATTCATGGCTGTATAGTTCTGACTGTGATTTTAATGGGTATTCCCTGTGGTTTGAAAAAGTATCTTAAATTGGAATATCCTTTTTCTTTGCCTTTAGGATCAGAAAACAGAGATCATTTTTCTTGTGAATTAGATAATGAACCCCTACTAGCTATGGTGAGCCCTACATTAACCGGCAGGGAGCTAGAAATTATATAAATAATTTGAGATAATATACTATTTGTGAGCTCAATGAACTCAGCACAATTAAATGCTTCTCCACAAACTGCAATTTAGTTCTCATTAGAAAAATGACCCTTAATTATTTGGCATTCTTTTTTGCAAGAGGAATATTAGACATTTTTAAACATTTTCTTTTTCAAGCAGATCCTGAAAATTTGAGGCTTTTCCCTTCCTACAGTAATGGAATATTGTAGAAAATTCAGCATAGTGTGGTTTGATACATTAAGATTAGCTTAATTGCAAGGCATTGTTACTTTCAGAAAAAGAATAAGTTGTTTGGTAGTTATAAAACTTACATGTGAACCCTAGAAAAGCCCTGTGTTAGCACTAAAGGCACTTGAGGAACCTCTTTAATTGTTGGATGTTACAGAGATAGCTTCTCACCTGGAGCAAGTGTTCAGGGAGGCACTGTCACTGTCAAGTGAAGGAAGAGAACTAATTGATAATCTTGGAGTGTCGGTCTGTTTGGGCATTACTTACCTGCATCGCCTCATTCAAACTCACAACCATGTGTTGGTATTAACTGAATTTTGCCGATGAGAAAGGCTATATGCCCTGCTGTTTAGTGGCAAAGACCAATTCAAGTTCTGTCTGGCTTAGTCCCAAGGATGGTGTGAAGCATACAAGGTGTTAGGCCAGCTGTAGATGCTGTCAGTAGAGCTTTTAGGAGAAGAATCATGCTAGCAGAGCAGGAGGGAAGGGAACAAAACTGATTTGAGAGCAAGTCTATGCCAGCAGCCATTGCATAGCCATGAAGATGTTAGAAGTTCAGGGGCGCCTGGGTGGCGCAGTCGGTTAAGCGTCCGACATCAGCCAGGTCACGATCTTGCGGTCCGTGAGTTCGAGCCCCGCGTCGGGCTCTGGGCTGACTGCTCAGAGCCTGGAGCCTGTTTCCGATTCTGTGTCTCCCTCTCTCTCTGCCCCTCCCCTGTTCATGCTCTGTCTCTCTCTGTCCCAAAAATAAATAAATGTTGAAAAAAAAAAATTTTTTAAAAAAAAGAAGTTCAGTTCATAGATAGTTTGGCTGGGGTTCAAATTAAAGTTATAGAGAAAAAAGGAAAGTCATGAATGATGTAAAGGAGAAAAGGCAGATTTCTTGATAGCATTTACTTGAAAATACAAGAGGAGGTTTCCATTAATTTGAGTGTAACAAAAAAGAATAAGTGAAAGATCTGTTGTCATCCAAATGTTTGTCTACTTTGAAAGTTTTTCCTTTCTCACCTTTCTTGGTATTGACTTCGTGTCCAGATGCCCTTGGAAATCACTCGGAGTTTTATCCAGAACCGGGATGGGACTTATGAGCTGTTTAAATGCCCTAAAGTGGAAGTAGAGAGCATAGCAGAAACCTATGGTCGTATAGAAAAGCAACCTGTGCTGCGACCTTTGGAACTAAAAACTTTTCTCAAAGTTGGTAAGTGAAATTGTGCTTTCAATAGTGCATTTTCCTTTGAAGGTTAGCTGTGTGCATTGAACTGTCCTAGACATTGGATCTTGACCTTAAACAAAGAAGACACATGCATTCATCTTGTAAAGGCCATCATGGAATAAAGTGTTTTGTTTCTTTTGAAACAATGCTTTTAAAATAAAATTATAAGGGGCACCTGGCTGACTCAGTCAGTGGAGCACATGACTCTTGATCTTGGGGTTGTAAATTTGAGCTCCATGTTGGGTATAGAGATTACTTAAAAATAAAATCTCTAAAAATAAATAGAATAGAATAGAATAGAATAGAAGTAATACATATTCATTATAGAGAAATCATAGATTTCATTATAGACCATAAAGGAGAAAAGTGAACCACCTATAACCTCATGCACCATAGAAGACATCACCATTAAGATTTTAGGGGTGCCTGGTGGCTCAGTCAGTTAAGCTTCTGACTTCGGCTCAGGTCATGATCTCGCAATTTGTGAGTTTGAGCCCTGCAACAGGCTCTGTGCTGACAGCTCAGAGCCTGGAGCCTACTTCAGATTTTGTGTCTCCCTCTCTGTCTGCCCCTCCCCCTGCTCGCACTCTGTGTGTGTGTGTATGTCTCAAAAATAAACATTAAAAAAAAAAGAATTTGGCATATCTCCTTTTAGACTCTGTTCTACACATGAAAAGAGTTTGCAAAACATGGGCTCATACCTCAGATACTTTTTTAACTTAAAAATATTATCATGACAGCTTTCCATATCTACATTAAACATTATTTTTTTTAATTTTTTTAAAGTTTATTCATTTTTGAGAGAGAGAGAGAGAGAAAGAGAGAGAGCATGAGTGGGGGAGGGGCAGAGAAAGAGGGAGACACAGAATCTGAAGCAGGGTCCAGCACAGAGCCCAACGTGGGGCTCGTACTCACGAACTGTGAGATCATGACCTGAGCCAAAGGTGGACGCTTAACTGACTGAGCCACGTAGGTGCCTCTTAAACAATATTTTTTTAACTTTTTAAAAATTTTATAAAACATACAGAATATAAAAATTATCATTTTAGGGGTGCCTGGGTGACTCAGTTGGTTAAGTGTCCGACTCTTCGGCTCAGGTCGCGATCTCATAGTTCATGGGTTCGAGTCCCACATCAGGCTCTGCATTAACAGTGCCAAGTCTGCTTGGGATCCTCTCTCTCTTCTCTCTCTCTACCCCTCCCCTGCTCACTGTCTCTCAAAATAAATAAATAAACTTAAAAAAATTTTTAAAATAAAATAGTTTACCATTTTAACCATTTTTAAGTGTATAGTTCTCAGGCATGAAGCACATTTACATTGTTGTGCAACTATTACCATCATCCATCTCCAGAACTTTTTTGTCGTCCTCCACTGAAACTGTACCATTAATTAGTAACTCCCCACTCTCACCTCACCCCTGGTCCCTGGCAACAACCATTCTATTTTCTGTCTCTATTAATTTGACTACTTTAGGTAGCTTATGTAAGTACAATCATACAGTATTTTTCCTTTCTCTGACTTATTTTACTTACTATAATGTCTACAAGGTTCATCCATGTTGTAGCAAGTGTCAAAATTTCTTTGTCCTTTTTTTTCTTTTTTCTTTTTTTTTTTTTAAGTAAGCAGTGTGCCCAACATGGGATCTCAGGACCCCAAGATCAAGATTCACATGCTCTAGGGCTCCTGGATGGCTCAGTTAAGCGTCTGACTTCAGCTCAGGTCATGATCTCACAGTTTGTGGGTTTGAGCTCTGTTGTCGGCCTCTGTGCTGACAGCTTGGAGCGTGGAGCCTGCTTCGGATTCTCCATGTCTCTCTTTCTCTCTGTCCCTCCCCCACTCATGCTCTGTCTCTCTCTCTCCCCTTCAAAAAATAAATAAATACATACATACATAAATAAATAAATAAAAAGATTCACATGCTCTATCAACTGAACTAGCCAGATGCCCCATAGTTCTGAAAGGTATACTGTATTATTTTAAATTCTGCTAGTTTTTTTTTTTTAGTAAAATGTTTATTTATTTTGAGAGAGAAAAGAGTGCATGAATGCAAGTGGGGGAAAGGTCAGAGAGAGAGATCTCATGAACCATGAGCCGTGAGATCATGACCTGAGCCAAAATCAAGAGTTGGACCCTGCTAGTGTTTTATATTTTTTTGAAAGCATTCTGTAACCTGAGTTTTTCATGTTTAAATCTTTGATCCTCTGGAATTTATTTTGATGTAAGGTATGAAGTATGATTCTGCCACCTTTTATTTTCTTCCAGATAGCTATCTAATTGATGCACACTATTATAAGAAACACTTGTATTTTACTAACTGAAATTACTAATCACTAATTTTACTAATTGAAAATGCAACCTTCATATGATGCTAAATTCCTGTTCTATTTGTGTCCACTTTGGATCTTTCTGTTTTGTTCATTTAATCTGTCTAGACATATGCCAGTACCACACTCCTTTGGTTATTATGGGTTTGTAGTATGTTTTAGAACCATGTAATTTTAATTGTTTCTGGTTTCCTTGAAACTTGACCTTTTCTTGCTAGTCTCCCTTTTAAACTCATCCAGCTATCTTTTCTCCTTAATCTGGGCTCTCCTTAGTATTCTTTTGGCTCTATTTCCATGGAGGCTGGGTCTTATTTCATTTGAGGGTGCCAGACAGTTCCCTGAAATTTTTATTTGGATAGATACACCAGTAATCACTTTTCCCTTCCCTTGATTCTTCTCCACTGTTTCTCTCTCCTATTTTGTTGTTGTTGTTTTAATTTTTTTCTTTTTTTTTTTCTTTTTTTTTATTACTGAACAGAGTTACATCTGTCCAGCCTCAAATTTTGGAATGGTACTAATCAATGTTCTTTTTTTTTTTTTTTTTTTTTTTTTTTTGGTCTTCAGGCAACACTTCCCCAGATCAAAAGGAGCCAACACCGTTCATCATTGAGTGGATTCCAGATATCCTTCCTCAGTCCAAGATTGGTGAGCTTCGGATCAAGTTTGAGTACGGTCACCACCGGAACGGGCATGTGGCGGAATACCAAGACCAGCGGCCACCGCTGGACCAGTCCTTGGAACTGGCGCCTCTGACCACCATCACTTTCCCTTGACAAGGGAAAAAACAAGAGTCTTTTGCTGCTAAATTTGCACATTCCCAACCCTTGACAATTTAAATACTAGTTAGGCACTTAGATGGCCCTGTCGCCTAGTGAACTGCTCTTAGCCAAGATGCAATTTCTTATCGCATCCAAGTGGATTCTGTTGAAGAAAAACTCTTGTAAATGGCCTTTTTGGTGCTGCTGTGTATGGTCTTCGTTATAAATTGGGTGATATTTCTGGCTAGAATTTTTAAAGGAACAAAAAGGAAACCAGCTCTCTTTCCTTCTTAAAGAACTCACCTTTAGAGTTTGTTTCAAACTTTTTCTAATTCTCTAAGATGTTCGCAGCACTTCTTACACCAGCAGTGTTGGAAAGTTAATAATACCCTGTTTAGGGCAGAATGTTAAGGACCATCCTGACAGAGTTCCAGTCATGCCCATTTATTTTGTTCTCAAATAAAAGCACAATGTCACTAGTTTTTCCAAAGTATATCTCATGTTGGCCTGATTATAAAATTATAAGCCTTTGGGGAGATTTAAGTAACAGTGAAATAGGAAAAAGAAGTCCAGGTATCAAGGGATTATTGACATTTCAAACTAATGCTTCTAATTACTTGTTCCCTAGATATTTATTTCCTTCTTTATTCTCCAACAAGTTTAAGAGCTGGTAGGTTCAATTCCTGTTTTTGAGCTCATTGATCACAGAATGGTGATACTGAAGGACACAGAAGTGGAAGCCTGTCTTCAGGGAGAAAAGAAGGGAGTGACCATTTCCTATATGCCTCCTGTGTGCCAGACACTTTCATTTATATTCCCATTTTTCTCATTTAGTCCTTACTGTTTGAGTTTAGATATCACCTCTTCTTTTAAGTTAAAGAGACAGCCTGTTTTTCTTGCTGGAAACGGCATTAAAAATGTTTCATTTTAGTGCAAAGGGCATGTTCTTTCTACTTTATTATGTTACTTTGATATAAATTTCTTGTAAACCATTGTCCTTGGGAACATAAGAAAAATCCCACATAAAGGAGACTCCTGGTTTTCTTTTGACTGCAGGTAACAAAAACCCAACTCTAACCAGCTCAGGCAAAAATGGGAATGAATGGTTCATGGACTTTAACATAGGGTTGGACAGCCATCCTGGGTAGCACTAGGGTGTAACTAGGCCTCAGGAACCCTGAAGCCAAGGTCCATCTGAGCCATTACTGTCTCTCCTGGGGCTTCACTCACTCTTAGCACAGAGCAGCACCCTCTAGCCAGAATTCCGACTTTTCAGGCACCTGAAAGTAAGACTTATACTTTTACACTGGAGCGGGATTGGCTGCTCTACTCTCTCTCTCCTCCGAAGGGCAAAGACCCACAAGAAAGACTCTGATTGGCATTTTTGGTAAAAGGGGAGCTGTGTCCCTACAAGGGGGAAAGGGTAGGCAAATTAAGTGTTGTCTATCCTGTGTGATTGAGGGAATAGCTTGTGTGGAGAGCTCACAAATGCTTTTGACAGTGGGGGAATTCCTTGGGGAGACTCCAGAAAGTTTCACAGAGAACTTAGAACTTGTACTGGGCTTTAAAGGAGAGAGGGTTTGTATAGATATGGAGAAGAGAAATTAGGTAAAGCAGAGCCTGCTGAAAAGGAAGACCACCCAAGGAAACACAGTGGTTGGTCCATTCAGGAAATACTGCAACCTGAGTACTTTAAGGACATTGGTTACAGCTTTTTGACCAAGACAGACCTGTGAGTAACAGGCAAATGCCTGGATCTAGTAGTACTTGACTATAGCCACAGATGACAATACCCACAAAGGCCATAAAACACATGGCTGGGACAAATGATCCACCCAAAGAGGAACAGTACTGAAGTGTTAAGGTCTTTACCCTGGACCACCCCAACCCACCTTCACAGTCCATCAAAATCTGGAATGGGGTTCAGAGTTACATTGACCAACAATTCTAATTTGGCACTCTAACAGGTCAAGCATGGGCCTACAAGTACCAGTAAGAGTACTGTACCCACTCTCAACATCCAGACCTCTGGGACACCACTAGCATTGACCTCATTTCAGACTCAGCCCACACTACCACCCTAGGGTGATCCCAGATACTCCCAGCAGAAAAAGGCTCTTCAAACTCTGCACACATCTGCCTCCCCACCTCTCCATGCTCCCACCTGCTATCCATTGCATACCTCCATTAGTCATAGGAATCCCCCATCTCTGGGAGAAAAGCTAATGCCTTTCAACATTGCAGCCACCATTTGTATTCCGGAGTGAACAGCTCAAAAACCTCCATGTCCACGTAGTCACCTGTTTAGTGCACGGACTGACGATCCTTAGACGATATTAATAGGTATGAGAGGGATACCACCTTAACTCCTCCAGACAAAATGGCTGGGCCCCTAATGTTGTGGGCATAATGAGAACAACATACTGCCACTCCACCCAGATCACTTTGGTTCTAACCTATCATGTCCCTGCTTCTACCAGAACTACTGTCATCTCAACAGCTCGCTGGCTTAGAAGAACGATAAGCCACTCAGAGACCTCCTGAAAATCTGACTCTAAGAACCACCCACATAAGTGAGGGTCTGTAGGCCCGCCACCTAGTTCTTTCATGGTACCAGATGTCATCGGTCCCAGTCACATAAGTTCACCCTTTCACTGATTCCTATTATGTCCTTTCTGCCAGTAACCCACCCTTCCTTCCAACCCATGTATACATGCATATATATGCACACACACCATAACACTCTGGCCTCCTACTCATCTAGCTCTGGCCACCTACAGAATGCAGCCTGTGTACATCATCTAAGAGACACTATTCTGTCAGTATCTGGTTCTCCCAGGTCAGAGCCCAAAACCTGCTCTCTATTAGATAACCAAGGGAAATCCCACTGTATCTGCTAAAGGTGAGAGAATGGGCAGGGGCTGCCCTCCTCCAGCCCTTTGAATGACCTGAACCCTCTCAAGTACTCACATCACATACAACACAGAAAAGTTAGCCACAGAGAAAAATTCCTGGGTCTTTGTTTTTTTTGTTGGGTTTTTTTTTTTTTTTTTTTTTTTTGTGAATTTTCCCAAGATGAACCTTCTCAACCCTTTGGCTTATTTCTCTTTTCGTCTCCCAGATTCTGGCTTCCTAGTTTTCTTCCTATTTTGTGATATTTTCTGATACTCCTTATTGAATGCTTTTTTAAAGTTTTTTTTTTTTTTTTTAAATAATCTCTATACCCAGCTTGGTGTTGGAACTTACAACCCTGAGATCAAGAGTCATCTGTTCCACTGATTAAGCAAGCCAGACACCCCTGGATGCTTTTTTAAAAACTGCCTTACAGACCTTGCTCCTTGTCTGCATGCCTTCCCACCGTCCAGCTCTGCAAGCTCCCTTCACATCTTTGTAACATCACACCTGCCTCGCCAAGGGAAAAGGATACCGTGTTTTACCATAGTGCTCTATGCATAGGCATCACCCAGGGATCTAGTTACAATCTAGCATATTCTGATTCAGAGGTTCTAGGGTGGGGTCCAAGATTCTGCATTTATGTCCTCAAACTGGATGCAGCATGTACTGGACTGCACAAATGCAGCTGGACTCCAGACTGCACTCTCCATAGCAAGACCTAATGCCTGACTTGGTACTGTGACTCCCACCTCTCACTGCCACTAATGGGAGGGCAGGGCTGGAGGTCGGTGACACAAAGCAATCAGCAGCAGCTGCTAGTGCAATAGCTAGCATGCACCTAAGCGTTTCCAGGCAGTGTGTTAGGTTGAGATGCTTTATGGTGTGCTCCCACGAAGTTGCTCCAACCCTTGGAGGCACTGGCCTTCCTCCTACCAACTGGTTCCAACTCCACAATTTCAGAAGTAAAAAGTGTTATCTGTAACCACCACGACATTCCCTGCGGTTTTCCTCCCTTCTCTCCAGCACTTTTTCAACTGTCCTCTTCACACCACCTTAAGGTTCAGATTTTAAACCCTGGGTTCAAACCCTGACTCTGCCACCAGCTTATTAACTGTGCAACCTTAGGAAAGTTATTCAACCCTATGGTCCGGTGACCTCACCTGGATGATGTGTGTACTAAATAAGGTACTGTGTGTTAAATCCTCATTAAATACCATCTATTACCCTTTTGCCTATTGTTTGCTCTCCCTTCCTTTTCAGTCGTGTTTTTCTAACTTGGCCTTGAGACTGGAATGTTTTGTTTAATGTTAACAGAAAAGCTACAAATCAATATGAAAGGGTGTGTGTAGTGCTGGCATTCATTTTCTTCGTTATCTTTTTCCTTTTTTTTTTTTTTTTTCAAATTTTCTCCGATGAACAATATTACTTCGGTAAGTTCCAAAAAGGAAAAGTCCTACCCTTAAAACAAAGGACATAAAGGTTACTCCACAGAAAGGTGGAAAAGAAAGAGAAAGACGCCTTGGCGCCGCGGGCGGGGGCCGGTCACGTGGCGGCCGCCCCCTTTCCCCCCTCCTCAGCTAGGTGACGTAAGTCACGTACCCCTCCCGCCCGCGCCGCTCCTTCCGGCCGGTTGGGCAGCTCTTTCTTCCACCAGGCGGCGCCGCAGGACGTTCTGTTGCCGACGCCTTCTGCGCAGCCTCACTGGAGCCCGGGACACGTCACCACTTTCGCGTCTTTTCTGGAGAGCGCGGGAAGGCGAGTGCAGGAGGGTGGTGACGACATTGGGGTTCCCCGCGTGGCTCGCGGGGGCGGGGCCGGGGACGTGGCGCGCCAGGAGAGGGGAGGGCGGGTGGCGCCGCGCGCAGGCTGACTGGGCCACGCCCACCTCGTGACCCACTGTGTGGCCGAACTGCTGGAAAGGTGCTGACGAGGCGGGTTGGATGGGGAGGGGCACTCGTCCCTGCGCGAGGCCCTTTGGAGGTCGTTATTTCGCCCAGGTCGCCCTCAGACGTGCCCCGGGCGCCTCTGGGTCCAACTTTAAGCCGAGCACCGACTTCCTGGCACCCTCCTGGGGGCGGGTCCAAGCCCGCGCAGCGGCCGGCGCGCCCTCAGGGCAGCGGAGTGGACTCGGGGCACGTGGGCCCGGGCCGCACACCAGCTGCAGACCGCGCGGCTCTTCGGGGAAGGAGTCGCCGCGCCCAGGCCCCTCCCCGCCGTGGCTCAGGCTTTCTTCCTCCCCGGCCTCCCAGTATTGGCCCGCCCCCACTCTTGCCGTTCCTGCCTGCGCCGGGAGAGAGGAGGAATGTGGGCTCTGGAAGGAGACTGGGCTTTGAATCCCGACCCGCCGCTTAGTCTTGGCCTTGGGCGAGTCATTCAGTTCTCGGAGTGTCGGTTTCTTCCTTTGTAAAATACGGATTGTACCATCCAGTTAAGAGATGTATTAGTCTGTCCCTAACACTGGGTAGGTGGTCAGTCAAAATATGAGACTTAAAATCCACCTTTTGCCGTTGGGTCCTTAGAACCAGTTTGCAGGGCCATTAATCCCTCGGTAGCCCTTAGAAGGCTTCGTGTAGTTCCGTGTACTGGTTTTTAAGAGAAGCGCTTCCCTTTTCTTAATGTGAACTCCACAGCCTGCCCAGTGGCTTTGAAAGAAAAGGGGGCAAGGGGCTCATCCACGACCTGATGAGTTGAACATGGGGCCTAATGAAAGTTTAGGGACGGGTGGTTACTGGAGTTTTTGTCTGGGCCCCAGCCCTTGTGAAACTACTTAACTGAGGCACCACAGGATTTCCTGCTGGGAACCCTGTCTAGGGCACACACTGCCAGGTACCCTTCAGTTGTCTCTCTCCTGTTGCTGTGCCTTGTCAGAATCTTTCGTCTCGTATTACGTTGCTGTGGCCAAGTCATTTTTCCTGGGATGGCCTGATCCCTGGGGACAAGCTAGCTTCCAGTAGCTTATGTAGGAGGCTGGTCTGAGTAAACAGTGCAAGACTATCTTCTTGAAGGAGGAAAACTAATGTATCCTGAAGTGCTATTTAGCATGTGTCACGAACTGTATTAGGTTTTTCTTTTTCTTTTTTAAAATTTACATCCAAATTAGTTAGCATATAGTGCAACAATGATTTCAGGAGTAGATTACTTAGTGGCCCTTACCCATTTAGCCCACCCCTCCTCCCACAACCCATCCAGTAACCCTCAGTTTGTTCTCCGTATTTATGAGTCTCTTCTGTTTTGCCCCCCTCCCTGTTTTTCTATTTTTGTTTCCCTTCCCTTATGTTCCTCTGTTTTCTCTCAAAGTCCTCATATGAGTGAAGTCATATGATTTTTGTCTTTCTCTAATTTCACTTAGCATAATACCCTCCAGTTCCATCCACATAGCTGCAAATGGCAAGATTTCCTTCTTTTTGATTGCCGAGTAATACTCCATTGTATATATATACCACATCTTCTTTATCCATTCATCCATCGATGGACATTTGGGCTCTTTCCATACTTTGGCTATTGTTGATAGTGCTGCTATAAACATGGGGGTGCATCTGTCTTTTCGAAACAGCACACCTGTATCCTGTGGATAAATACCTAGTAGTGCAATTGCTGGGTCATAGGGTAGTTCTATTTTTAGTTTTTTGAGGAACCTCCATACTGTTTTTCAGAATGGCTGCACCCGCTTGCATTCCCATGTATTAGGTTTTTCACACAAGTTACCATCTCATTTGATTTCCACAACCAGTCCTATGAGCTAGGTGGAATTATCATCCCTTTACATAGAAGAGGAAACTGTGGTTCACCAGCTTAAATGACATAACTCACAGCAAGGATATGGTAAAGTCATGTGTTTGGGAGTCCATACTAAAGTTTGGTTCTGTGGCAGTGGCAAGAAACAGTACCTGGGCAGCCTTTCTCTAGGATGTGTGATGCCCAGGACCATCCTAGAGGGTATGAGTGAAGGCATGTTACAATGTGGGCTTTACCTCCATACCCCCACTCTCTTGGCCACTCCTGCCATTTGTATCAAAGCAAAACCAGGTTAAATGACAAAGGGCAGCATTTGTGACTCCAAAAGACAGAGAAGGGGTAACTTCCCCCCACTTTGCCTCAGTCATGGATGTGTTAATGGAAGGACTCCTGTGTATCAGAGTTGAGCCTTTTTTTAGCACCTGGCAGGAGCCACCTCTCCTTGCACCTGCTGCTTCTACAAACCATTGCTCATTTGCCAGTCAGCAAGGCAAAAGGCAGAAATGTGGTATCTGAGTAAGATCCAATGTACCTCAGGGACGGCTGTGTTCTCTATATTATGTTGTGAGAGTGGCGGCTCATACTCACTGCTGAGTTGTATGTGGAACTGCAAGAGACAAGAGAAAGGCAACAAAGGCAGAAGTCCCCTCTCCATTTTCATTCTTTTAATTCTTGAACTTGGCTAGCACAATAGTTAAAAAAATTCCCAAGATGAGGCAAGCTAATAAGAACTCAGGTATTTTGGAGTAATTCCTTAAAACCCAGAACTTTGTAAGTAAATACTCCATGGTTTTGAGCAAGGCAGGTAGTTTCCAATCAAGAGAACACATGAGCCTACTTGATTCAGGGTCACTTTGAATAGGCATTTGTTTTTGTTTTCCTTTTTTTCTTTCTCTTTGCTGGCAAAGCAATCCTTGCTGTCCTGACTCATGGCATATTTATTAAAACCTACAAGGTATGGACCCTTAGGTGCTTATAGTCTAATTGGAGAAATGTCTTTTGTTTTGTCTAATACAGCCTGCACACCTAAGTGACAGGAAATAAGTTTCCCTTCAGACCAGTAAAATTACATGTGATGGGTGATTAACTATCCAGGAAAGTAAACCATGAAATTTCAAGTGTATTGCCTGAAAGTTTGAGGACACCCAGAACATTGATCAGATGACTGAGAGCAATCTCAGGAAGGAAGGGCTGGAAAATGGTCATAATTTTGCTTAAGTCTGATCAATTGTGTTATAAAGTGTTTTGGGAACCTGAACACGAGGGATTTGGCCATCCTTGGAAGCACCAGCACTGCCTAAAGAAGGGTAGGTCTTGACTAAGGGGACTTGAGCTCCCTGCCCTAAAGGAGAGATGTGACTTCAGGTTACTTTTTTTTTTTTTTAAGTTAATTTTTTCCCCCATTTATTTTTGAGAGAGAGCAGAAGCAGGGGAGGGGCAGAGAGAGAGAGGGAGAGAGAGAGAGGATCCCCAGCAGTATTTGCACCGTCAGCACAGAGCCCAATGTGGGGCTTGAACTCACAAACCGTGAGATGATAACCTGAGTCAAAACCAGGAGTTGGACGCTCAACCGACTGAGCCCCAGTTACTTTTATTCTAAGTTCCATATTTACCAAGCAGTCTTCAGACCATGAGGAAAAGATCAGCCAGTCAAGTCAATTCAACCATTCCAGGGCCTCAGAATGTCTGTTATTCTTCATTTGAATCCATACATTGATTGGCATTTGGTTTATATGTCCCTTGGCCTCTGTGTGAACTTAGTTAATAAGTGTTTGAGAGATGGGTCCCCTTGCAGTTGGCCAGCCTGAAAGTGTAAGGCCCAGATCTGGGTTCTTCTTTTAATTCAGCAATTAAGTACTGCCTAGGGGGACCTATGGAAAAGGGGTAGGAGACGAGAGAGCAGGGGCGGGAAGCTAGCTCCGCCAAGGAAAGACTACCCTTGTCTTATTGTTGACTTCCCTGTTGCATCAGGAAAATTGCATCCAGGAAAATTATATTCTCAGCACAAGGCAGAAAGTGTTAAACTGTAGTTGAGCGATGCAGGCTTGGAGTGCTCTAGATCACCATGGTAAGATTATTGTGGGAAGTTAAAGGATGGTGCCACGAGAAGGTTGGTAGGACTTGCCAGGTGAATGTGGTTTCAGCAGATGGAGATGTCAGAGGTGGAGAAGTACACTCCCCTCCAGAGCTGATGGAACATATATAGTCATATGATCCCTTAGCTGTTAAGCCAAGGTAAAAACGTTGTGGCAGGAGAGGGAGTGGTAGGACCCAGAGAAAAGTAAGGATAAGCAACTATTCATTCAACAGTTTGTTTATTCAACATTTATTGAGTACCCTGTACCAGACATTGAGCTGGGTCCTATGGATACAGAAATGAACAAAACAAACAAAAGCCCTACCTTTAAAAAGTTTATAGGCCAATGAGGAGAGAGAGAAAAAGAGTATGAAAGAAAGGAAGGAAAGAAGAAAGGGAAGGAGGGAGGGAGGGAGGAAGGATGGTATAGTATGTCAGATGAGCTGTGGAGAAAATTAAAACAAGTGGTGGGGAGGTAGGAGGATATGATGAGGCGTTTTTCTCCAAAGTTTAAATGAATTATGTGCAAGTTAATATAAAGATACAAAGACACACAGTCTTTGATCATATTCTGTGAGTTGGGAGCCAACCAGGTTGTGGCCCAGGAGATAAGGTTTGTCTGTGACTATGACTCACTGCTGAAGAAGTAAGTCAAGGTCTCTGAGTGGAGCATTTTCTTCTGAAAGCCAGAAAATCCAGGTGAGATGATAGAGGGAAATGGAATTGCTCCCCAGACCCCTAAATAGAAACACTTTGGTTCTAAGAAAAGTGTTGGCCTAGTGAACTATAATAGAGCTAAGCAGGGAAGAGGAAAGAGCTGGAGAAGCACCTTCTCAGCTACTTCTGCCCAGAGGGTGGGGCGTGGGGAGGAAAGGAAGTCAGGCCTTGAGAGATGTGGCTGGGTGGCTGTGGAATATGATGAGACCATATGTGTGTCCCCAGGAGGTTCCCTGTTCACAGGTGCAGGCATGAGTGACAGTGAAACTCACCCACCTTGTGCTCCACAGCACTATTTTCTGAACCTAGAATTTCAGAACTATAAAGTTCATCCTACTCCTTGGTGCCCAAGATGAAACTGGGACACAAAAATATTGGCATTCTGAAGACAATAGTAGAAGGAAGTAGAAGTTGGTGGTTGAGGAAGGAAAGATCAAATGTGGGACAGTATGAGTTCTAGTGTTAACAAATAGTACCCATTGGAACAAGGGTGAGAGATGTACAACAGGTTCTCAAAAGTCTGCACCAACCTGCAAGACTTCGGAGTCTGTGGTCACCTATATTCCCTTTGAAGCTGGGGAAATGGGGGTCGGGATAAGGCTGGTAGTAAATTTGGTCCAAGGCTCTTTAAGACAAGACCCTGTCTGCTCAGAATCTGTACATGAGGCCTTCCCCAGGCCAGATTCCTTGAATCAGTTCATGTCTCCATATTCCCATGCTCCTCTTGCCTGGAAACAAAAACAAACTACCTCTCAGTAATTGGAATGAGTGATCTTCATACCTGCTTTTGAGCTCTTTTTTTTTTTTTCTTTTTCTTTTTGAGAGAGAGAATAAGCAGGGGAGGGGCAGAAAGAGAGGGAGACACAAAATCTGAAGCAGTCTCCAGCTCTGAGCTGTCAGCACAGAGCCTGATGCAGGGCTCGAATTCATGAGCTGTGAGATCATGACCTGAGCCGAAGTCAGTCACCCAACTGACTGAGCCACTCAGGCACCCCTGAGCTCTCCTTTTAAGCTGACAGATTTCTGAGAGCCTCAAGGACACAATCTTGCAGTTTCACATCTGCCGGTTATCTTATGTTTTTCAGTGACAAAACTGTGTTTTGAGCCAGGATGTCCTGACAGGAAACCTGGTAATATAATGCTCCTTCTTCCTGCTGATGTGTTCTGTGTGGATATGTGGAAGCCACATAGCTTCTTGATGCTTTTTACAGTGTATGGTGCTCATTATCCTCAACCTGGTTGGGGTTTTCCTCTGAGAATAACCCAATACAGAATGAATCTCGTGGTATCACTCCTGGTGATGCTGTACATGTGTAATAAGGAGTGGGTATGCAGTCTCCATGGGGCCTTCTGCTCTGAGTTCCTAGTGAATTTAGCAACGCTGGATGGTAGTGTTCTGGCCCAGCACGCTCAGGGGATGTATGTGGTATGGTTCTAGACACCTGAATCCCTGCCAAGCTCAGCATCGCTGGGAATGTCTTGCTTTTAGACTCACATCTGATTTAAGCAGAACCTTTCATTGAACACATCTGGCATACATACATCTCAAATTTCCTGCACATTAGCGAAAGAATTCCAGCTAATGAAAGCTGGAAACTGAAAGCTATGACACTGTTATGACTAAATTAACACCCTGAAAAGGTTAGTGAGTCTTATATGGATTACATTACCTAGAGTTCAACCTCTGGCTGTGATCTTTGCAATAGAAAAGGTATTTCCCCAATACCCTAAAAAAGGAGAAAACTGTTCATATAAATCATATTTCTGACAACAGCTAACCACGAAAATGCCCATAACTCAGTGATATAGTTGATACCTTGCAAATGGCTTTAAAGAACAAAACTAGTGAGTCCCGACACATCTATGAGCTGATGGTGTCCTAACAGGGTTATTAGAGATCGGTGGCAAGAACTGAGTCTCATGTTTGTTTCTATCCCCAGCACAGGGCCTCAGACAGCCATGGATACACATTAGGTGTCGATTAACAGTCACTGAATTACTAAATGGAAATTTACTGGGGCTCTCTGCATTGTTAGACTTCACACACAAATAGACCTGCCCTGTGGGATCCTTAGCAAGAGCAGATATTTTATGAGAGCTGTCACTCGACTTGATTGGTTAGACAAAGTGAAACCAAGCGATTGTGTTTTAAAACCAAATATATTTACTCTGCTAAATTTTACAACTGGAATGTTCTACTCTGGGTGGAGAGTTGTACAAAATGACCTCTAATTTGAGGTTTGTAGGTTTAGGAAAATGCAGATTTTTTTTTTTTTTTTTTTTTTTTTTTTTTTTTTTTAAGGCACTGAGATGAACCCAGCAGGGCGAGCTGGCAGGAAGTCAGACTGCGGTCCTTGCCTGCAAGGATGACACAGGCCAAAGGAGAGAAGGAAAACAACAAGGCAGCCAGCACTACTAAAGCATTTTGCAAAGTTCTGCAGAGCTTTCCAGGTTTTTCTGGAAAAAGGAAGAAAAGAGAGTAAAGGGCAAGAAGAGGATTGGTTAACAGCTGGCTTCAGAAATGCTGACTAGTGTATTTGCCTACTGGTTTTATTTTTCTAAGTCAGGGATAAGGAAAGAGTGTGGTTGGTCTGGCACTGCTTGCTAGCACGGCAGTCTCTCCTGGTCTGTGTGCTGATGCTGTTGTCAGCACCACTAGAGGAGTCTCATTGAAAAGGGGATGCACACTGCCCTCCAAGGATGTCTGAGGTGTGTGGAAGAGTAGAAAAGAGTAGAAAAACAAAAGAGCTATGTTTGATTATATTTTGCTTTTAAAAGGTTTATATGTTTACTTTTGAATAGGTAATTTGACTCCATGACTCAAAACTAAAAATATATATATATAAAGGTATAGAGTGAAGAGTATCTGTCATGTTCCTATGCCTCATCTGCCCATTTCCCCCACCCCAAATAGATAACCCTGTATTTAGGTTTTTGTTTATCCTTCTAATGTTGTTTTCATGTATATACAAGCTGAAACAAAGATATACTCTTTATTGCATTTTAACTTTAATGGTACCATGTTATACACACCTTCTGCACTTTGTTGGTTTTTTCTGCCCACTTAACACTGTATTTTCGAAACATGTCCTTATCAATATGGAGAGACCATTGTCATTTTTATTTTTATGGTTATAGAGTTTTACAGTGTATGGATATGCTGTAATTTAATTGGTTCCCACTGAGGGACATTTAGGTTATTTCAAAATTACAAATTAGGGCATGGACCTTAAAGACAGATGTGCTTTCTGGGGCTCCTGGGTGGCTCAGTTGGTTAAGTGTCCACCTCTTGATATCGGCTCAGGTCATGATCTCATTGTTGGTGGGATCGAGCCCTACATGGGGCTCCATGCTTACAGTGAGGAGCCTGCTTGGGATCCCTCTCTCTCTCTCTGTCTCTCTCTCTCTCTCTCTCAAATAAACATTTAAAAAATTAAAAAAAAAAAAAAGACCAATGTGCTTTCAAATCTTAGTCCTGATGTTAATAGATGATTGACTTTGGGCTTCATTGCTCATCTGTAAAATGGGAATTATTTTATATTTTTATTACCTGTCCCATAACATCGCTGTGAAAGATTGAATAATATAATATACAATGAACTTAAGAGATAGTAGGTGCTCGGTGAAAACAATGTACCTTGCAACTAGGCATGCTAAAACATGTTCTTGAAAAAGAAGACATGTTGATTGCTCCTATTGAAACAGAGAGCAATCATATACATTTAAGTACATCTTTTTAGAATCAGTGCATGTTTGTTTTAAAAAGACCAGGTAATTAAAAAGAAAAATATAAATTACCTATGTATGGTTTTACCACTCAAAACTGCTAACTTTTGATCTCTTTGCATTGCTCCGGTTTCCATAGTCACATTATCCCCTCTTCTGAGTGTCAGATCCTCTGCCTCTCTGTTATAAGTGTGCCTTTGATGGCATTTAGGCTCACTCAGATAATCCAGGATAGTTCCCTCATTTAAAAATCCTTAATTTAATCACTTCTGCAAGGACCTTTTTTCCAAATAAGGTAACATTTACACATCCCGGAGATGGAGACATGGATATCTTTTGGTGGGACCATTTTTCAGTTTACCACAGGGAAAAATTGACATCTTTACCATTGTGACTTATTTATGTATATTTTTTATATTTAATGTTATTTATTTATTTTGAGAGAGTGTGTACACAAGCAGGGGAGGGGTAGAGAGAGAGGGAGAGAGAGAATCCCAAGCAGGCTCCTCACAATCAGCACGGAGCCTCACGTGGGGTTTGGTCCCACCAACCATGAGATCATGACCTGTAATCAAGAGCCAGACACTTAATCAACTAAGACACCCAGGCGCCCTTGCAATTGTGATTTATAATAAGAAGTATATATTTGGTGTCTTTATCCCATTTCTTTTTCCTTTCTTTTTTTTGGGGGGGGTCTTTATCCCATTTCTAAAACCCTTTAACTTTCCTAAGTGATAAGAGTGGGAAAGTTGTCTTGGCTAAAGACACTGAGGTGGCTGCTGTTGGAGAGGACACTAAATGAGCCAGCCTGGTGCTTTCCTGCCCCACTCCAGCCCTCCTCTTTCGGCTCATGTAGTTACCAGCGTTTGGGTGCTGAGCCCTTCCCTCTGAGTCAGGAAAGAACCATTTCTCATCCTTTGTCTGACTAAAGTGCGGGACCTGTGTTGGTTTCTTTTAATGCTGGATTTCCAGTGAGTGGGGGAGGAAGGGGAAACCCATGTGTAGAATCTGGCTTTACGTGGAATGTGGCAGGTTGGCCCCTAAACTTTAACTAAAGGCATTCTTAGCACTGGCTTCATATATAAGTATCCTTTTCCAAATGTTCAGAAGGCTGTAGGCTTACCCTCTAAGGCAGAGGCCTGGAAGTACCCCTGAAGAGAGGCAATTTGTGATGTAGTAAAAGAGTTTAAAGGAAGGGAGGGAAAAAGGGTGAGACCCCACCTCTAGCCTATAACTAACCACATCCTCTCTCCCATTCAAGCCCCTGAACAGTTCGAGGAACTTTCTAGAAGTACATGCAGGGAGACAGAATGGGGTCACTGTGGTAAGACTGGCTGGCCACCCACAAAGATCCCCCTGGTGTCAACTCACCTCAGAGCTTAGTCTGGCCCTCAGCCTTGCCTGGCTCAAGACCTGATTTATTAACACACAAAGAGTGGATCAGTTCTCCGGGGGCTGACTCATTAACCCAGCTCTCAGACACTGATGTACGTGCAGCGTTAGTATTTTGATCTCCTAACCAATGTGTTTTTTTCTCTCAGTTTCCTCTTACCCTCTAACCCCTCCCTCCCTTTGAGATGGCCTGTACTGTGAGTCATCTTTTGTCTCAAGGCACCACTGTACAGCACAATGCAGGGAACAGAAGACGAAGGACTTAGACAAGTCTGATTAGTCCCCACCCCCCACGCCCACTGGGTCAAGTTTTCCCAGACTGGGATATGGATGCTGTCTCAGGGCAGGGCAGTGGCACCTGGCACCTCAGAGGGTCTGCACTTGTCCTTCAAGTGTCCCCATACCTAAGAGCACAACAATAAACAGCAAATAAAAAACACCATGAGAGACTGAGAGAGCAACTGCAGAACGTAAACAGCCTTTTCCCTTTTATGAAAAAAGAGGCCCCACACTTTGATTTCACACTGAGCCCCACAAATTACGTAGCTGACCCTGCTGGCAGATAAGGCATTCCCAAAGGAGTTAGCCAGAAGTCTAAGAATATTCTGGGGGTATTATGGCTTAAGTAAGAAGGTAAGTTAGCCCTGCCCAAATTTGGAACAATGTTGGGACTATTTCAGGCCTTGAAAAATGTCAACACTAGTTTTGAAGGACTATTAGCAAAGCAAATGTGAAGTGACTGCACATGTGATAAGGCAGAAAACTCAAACTTGCTAGGTATGCTTTGGCTGTCCAGCTTCATTTGGAATAGGAAAAAGGTGGGCAGAATAGGCTGTCTGGGTAGTACCCCACCCCCCACCCTTTGAAGCAAGAACTCAGCTTGTTTATCCTGATAATCTGCAATCAGATCTGACTATCAAAACTTCAGAAAATCTTGATTTGAAAAGAAATTTGATCTCTTCACACTTTCTTCAATATTAGGTGCTGCAAAATTATGGTCGTTGGCAATTTATTACTCAACAATGGTCTATGTGTTTATTTTTATTCAGTTCCTAGGAGAATTGAACTTACATCAAATGGGTCTTTGTTAAAAAAAATCACTTTATTTTTTAAAAAAAATTTTTAACATTTATTAATTTTTGAGAGACAGAGAGAGACACAGTGTGGGTGGGGGAGGAGCAGAGAGAGAGGGAGACCCAGAATCCGAAGCAGGCTCCAGGCTCTGAGCTGTCAGCACAGAGCCCAACATGGGGCTCGAACTCACTGTGAGATCATAACCTGAGCTGGAGTCGGTCGCCCAACTGACTGAGCCACCTGGGCGCCCCCCCAAAAAAATCACTTTAGATGTTTGTCTCCTTTTTTGAATTTCCCATTCATATTCCCCATTTTCTTATTTATTTGCAAGCACTTCCTACATATTAAAAACAATGTTTGTTATATGTGTTGCAAATAGGTTTTCCCAATTTGTCCATTGTCTTTTAACTTTGTCCCCCTGGAATGTCTCCAAGCCATAACATCTAATGGAAGTGAATGAGGTCATCCTAACAGTAATACTGAAATCTCATTATTTCAAATTAATAATCACCTTATTTACCACTAATAATTATCAACACTTAGTGAGCATGTATTAAATGCTTCACATACCATTAGTCCTCACAATTAGCCTACAGAGGGGGGCTTTGTCAGTTCCACTTTGTAAGTGAAGAAACAGATAAGAGAGGGTAAGTAATTTGTCCAATCACACAGCCTAGTAAGGAATGGAATATGGATCTTGATCCCAAACCTGTCTGATACCTATGTCCCAGGTTCCAACCCTGTACTGTCCAATATAGTAGCCATAAATGGCTGTTGAGCACTTGAAATGTGGCTAACCTGATCTGAAAGACCAAGTATGAAGGGCATCTGGGTGGCTCAGTCAGTTAAGCATCCAACTTCCACTCAGGTCATGATCTCATGGTTTGTGAGTTTGAGCCCCACATTGGGCTCTGCTGACAGCACAAAGTCTGGAGCCTGCTTTGTATTCTGTGTCTTCCTCTCTCTCTGCCCCTCCCCTGCTCTCTCTCTCAAAAATAATAAATAAACATTAAAAAAAAAAAAGACCAAGTATGAAAAAAAGAATGGGAGATATCTTATTAAAGTTGATTATATGTTGAAACAATAATATATTGGATACATTGTGCTAAGAATTTTAATGTTTCTTTTTATTTTTAATTAACTAATTTATTTTTTATTTTAGAGCAATTGGGCCAGTGGGGAAGAGGGGCAGAGGGAGAGACAGAAACCCAAGCAGGCTCCATGCTCAGTGGGACTTGATCCCATGACCCTGAGATCATGATGTGAGCCAAAATCAAGAGTCCCACACTCAACCAACTGAGACACCAATGTGCCCCTCTTTTTATTTTTTTAATGTGGCTACCAGAATATTTTATTTTTTTATTACTATTTTTTTATTTTTGAGAGTGAGCGCGAGGGAGGGGCAGAGAGAGGCGGAAACAGAGGATCTCAAGTGGGCTCCATGCTGATAGCAGTGAGCCTGATACGGGGCTCTAACTCATGAACTGTGAGCTTAAGTTGGACACTCAACTGACTGAGCCACCCAGGTGCCTGCTACTAGAAAATTTTAAATATGAACCACAGGACAGTTCCACTTTCCTATACTGTTGTTCTTTAGGAGGGTGAAGGCAGTCTTCATGGTCCCTTGAGTCTTTCCCAGTTATCATAGTATTGGCCTTTCTATTTGTTAAACTAAAACCTCTAGTTTTGTTTTGTTTACATGAACTAAAATAATCCCAGGACCTCACTTTCTTTTTTAAGTTATTCATTTATTTAGAGAGAGCAGGGGAGGGGCAGAAAGCAGGGGAGAGAGAGTCCCAAGCAGGCTCCACACTGTCAGTGCAGAGCCCAGTGTGAGGCTGGAACTAACAGTGAGATCATGACCTGAGCAGAGATTGAGTCCAATGCTTAACTGACCGATTGAACCACCCAGGCGTCCCAGGACCTCTTTCTTGAACGTTCTCAGTTCCCGCCACTCTTTTTCATACAACCAGGCTTTACTAACTTGTTATCCGCATCTGGATAGTCTCCAGTGCGTGGCTTTGTCCCTTTGCAAATACAAAGGTGAATGTCCCCAAATTAATAGAAAGTAGAATGGTGGTTGCCAGGGGTTGGGGGGATCATTGTTTAATGGGTACACAGTTTGAGTTGGATGTTGGGAACATTCTGGAGATCGATAGTGGCCATGGTTGCACAACCATGTGAATGTACTTAGTGCTACTGAACTGTACACTTAAATTTGGTTGCAATGATAAATTTTGTTATGTACATTTTATGTACAATGTAAAAAAAAATGTTCACATATTACAACATGGACGGACCCTGTAAACATGCTAAGCAAAATAAACCTGATAACAAAGTATAAATACTGTAGGATTTAAATTCCATGAGATACCTACGAAGAGATGGAAAGTAGATCTGAGATTACCGGTAGCTGAGTCGGGGAGGCGAGGAGCAAATGGCGGCTCAGACGAGAGACGAGGGAGTGGGGGCCGTGGGAGTGCGCCGGCGGCGGCCGGGAGAGGGGGTGCAGACAGAAGGCCCGCCGGTGGTGCGTGCCAGCCCCTGCGCTCCCCGCCCGGGCGCACGCGCCTTTGTGTGGATGGAGGGCATCAGTAGCCCAGCAGGCGGCGAGGCATGCGGAGCGGCCCGGGCCGGGGAGCGCCGGCCGTGAGGCTGGACGAGACCTGGGCGGCCGGCAGGGGCTGCGGCCGGGCGGTGGGGGAAGGGCAGCGAGGCGAGCAACTCGTTGGGCCGTCCCCGCCCCACCCCCCAAGCCGCCGCTGCCCGGTGCGCTAGGCGCCTGCCCCGCTTTCTCCCCACCCTCCGTTAACAAAGAGCTCGGGGGAAGCTCGCACCGAGGTACGCGCGCCGAGCGGACATCCTCGGACTGGAAGTACAGCCACCGGCGGCGAAGCCGGAGGTGCCCCTGGTCCGGTGCCGCTTGGCCTGCGCCCGGATCAGCCCTGCCTCACGGTCTTTACCTGCGACCTTGGCGCCCTACGTAGCTTTTTTGTTTTTTATTTTGCACTTGCTCGTTTTACTCTGCAAGTGTTAAGGATTTTCCCCCTCTCTCCTTCTGCTTCCGCCATCCCAATTTTGGCCAGCGTATTTACCCCCATGCTCACGTAAAACTACGGGGGCGCGCGAGCGCGCGCGCGCGCGCACACACACACACACACACACTCTCACAGTGTTTCCTTTTGTTTTCTAAGATGGCATCGCATAGCATACTACACTGGCATCTTGCTTTTCTAGCACACCTTGGAAACCCGAAGTCCTGTCCGGGTTTACTCTACTAATGGCTGAATATTGATGCACGGCGTGAAGGCGCCTCAGCTCATCTAATAATTATGTTGTTCATGTCCTTTTCTTTGTTTACTGTGTTTACCACCATAAACGTGGCTGCCTGGAATATTCAGCCCCCGACGCCGGAACAATTCCCATTTACACCAGTAAGGTCTGAGAACTCGTTCTTTTCAGGCCCACGAGCATTCTGCAGAGCATTTTGCAGGTCCGACGAGTGCAAATATCACTACATCAACGCCTGCTTTCGGCCGAGATGGAATCCTGGCAGCGCCCTCTCCATTTTCCTCGCCGCCTCCTCACCATTTTCCACCCGCCACCACAGAAGGCCCTTTCTCCTCCGTTGTTGCGAGAGCTTCCTCTGGGCCCTGGGCCTCTCTCCTCCCACTCCGGGCCTTGTTCCACCTAACCCCTCCCCCTCACATTTTCAGTTTCATCTTCTGAAGGTGCTTTAAGGAGAACTTGCCACTCCCTTCTGTTATTGCCCTATTTCTTTCCTAACATTTACTACACAACTTGAAAGACTTTTTCGAATTAGTTTGCTATTCAATATTATGTGCCCATGGTTCATAATCTAAAAGTGTAATATAAAAAAGAGAGACAGCTGACCCTTGCCTACGAACCACCTATTTTACCCCTACCCTCCAGGCCAGGAGTGACATCACTTGTGTATTTTCCCAAAATATATATATTTTGCATATATATATATGTATATATGTATATATATATATATATATATGTATATATATACATATATACATATATATATATATATATATATATGAGATAGATATTTCACAAACAGCAGAAGCATGGGTGCAGATGCTCTGCAATGGCACACAACTTCTTGGAAGTCTACCTGCTCTCTCTGGCTCCTCACCAACTTCTTACCACTCCTGCCCTTCTGCCCTTCTCACACCACTGAAGCTGCTTTCTCTCAGGAGCTGAAAACCTATGTCTAGTCCCTTCTTCTGTGTTGCCTCCCGAATTTGATCAGGTACCAGCGCTAATGGTGCAACCTTTGCAATATTTACTTCTCCAGTCTCACCTCTTTGTTCCTCTGACTCCACCTTCTTTGGGCTTCATTTGTCACCTTGCCAAGCCACTGCAGTAGCCTTCTGATCTGATGTTGATCTCTCATCTTCCCACTGGTTATTAATCCCATACTCCACAGCAAATATTAGTCCAAGGAAATGGACCCTTAGTTTCAGGAGGTTTATAAAGTTTATTGTATGCAAGGAACACTGGTCCTGGTGACCAGAGGCCAGGGTAAAATCAGGACCCTGCCCTTTCTTGCTTGGTACCTCCTTCAGCAGATTGCTCTAAGTCTCTGTTTCCTTACAGATGATCTCCAAGGCCTTGTGGCTCTAGCCTCTGTGAGGCTACAATTCCATTCTTCCTGCATCTCTTACTCCCTGTGCTGGCCTTTTCTCAACCAGCCACACTTTCCTTTCCCTTTCACTGTGCCTCTGGAAAGCCCTCCTTATTCTGAATATACAGATCCTACTTATCCTTGAAGACCTGACTTTTAGTCATTGTTTTTCTTGAAAAACTTTCAGCAGTGGTCCGCAATGAGAAGAAACGCTTTGTCCTTACAAGCTGTAGCAATTTATTTGTATTCCACTGATGGCACTGACCACTCTAACTTGTAGAGTTGTTCCGTACCTCTCCTTCTGCCACCATCCACCTCTCTCCCATGACTTCTAGCATGTGACTTTGTACATGGTGGAGGATACGGTTTTGGGAGTCCCAGACCTGTGCCCAAGTCCCAGCTCTGACACCAGATAACTTCTCATGTGTTACCTTGGGTGGGCCCTGGTGGCTCAGTCCATTGAGCATCCTACTCTTGTTTTCAGCTTAGGTCATGATCCCAGGGTCGTGGAATCGAGCCCTGAGTCGAGCTCCGTGCTGAAGGTGGAGCCTGCTTGGAATTCTTTCTCTCTCTCTCTCTGCCTCTCTCCACTGCTCATGTGTCCATGCTCTCTCTCAAATAAAAAAAAAAGTTTAAGTAATTGTGTCATGTTGAACATGTCATATACCTTCTTTAAGCCTCAATTTACCCAAATGTAAAATGGGGATAATAACCTATTTTATAGTTGTCTTTAGATTAGATAATGTATGAGAATGTGTTTTGTGAACTGTAAAGCTATCTACAAGTGTAGATAATAATAATAAAGATAAATATTATTCAGATGCTGGCAACAGTGATTGCCTTTCCAAAGCAGAATAAAAAAAGAAGGTGGGGAAAACTGTGGAAAATGAGATTTTTCCTCTTAGTTGAAGTCTCAAAATATGGGGACTGCATTCTAATTATTCCTTTTAGATCATTTACCAGGTGGCATTACATATAGTAGTACAAGCTAAAAATAATCTAAATTTTGAACAATGGGGAATGATTAAATTATGGTTAATGAGAATAATGTGTGGTCATCAAAATTATATTTTTGAGCAAAATATAATTAGTTATGACATAAAAGATTAAAAATGTGTTAGTGTTCATTTATTTTTGAGAGAGAGAGAGAGAGAGAGAGAGAGAGAGAGAGAGCAAGTGGGGGAGGGGCAGAGAGAGGGAGACACAACACAGAATCTGAAGCAGGCTCCAGGCTCTGAGCTGTCCGCACAGAGCCATACTCAGGGTTTGAATTCACAAACCATAAGATCAAGACCTGAGCCAAAGTTGGACACTTAAACGACTGAGCCATCCAGATGCCCCATAAAAAGTGTTTTGTTTTGTTTTTTTAATTTTTAAAGTAATCTCTATATCCAATGTGGGGCTTGAACTCACAACCTCAAGATCAAGAGTCACATGCTCTACTGAATGAGCCAGCCAAGCACTCCTATAACTTAAAAGATTTTTTTATAAAAGCCAGATACTAAATAGTGTGTGGGCAGAGGATGTGTAAGAGGAGAAGAGGCTTTCTCCACCACTCTTCATAGCTTTTTATTAGGCCTCCAAACAGGGCACCTGGTGCCAGAGAACTTGGGACACATTCCAAGGCCTGACTCTTACACAAATAGCTCACTCCTTGCCTCCCAAGAATAAGGGATTCAGGACAAGGAACCAGGAAGCTAGTGCCTCAGGGGAGGCCACAACATGTCCCAGTTCCAGGGACAGACTTTGGCCTGCTTGTGTCCCCATGACCTGATATTCCAGGGTTTTCTGCACCATTTTTCCCAACCGGACTGGGGACTTCAGACAAATAGAACCTCTAAGGGCCTGCTTTGACAGTTTCCAGAGTAGGTTCACAGGAAAGTCCTCCTCCAGCCAAAAAGAAGACTCCAAGCACAAACACTGAAGAACTAGGCTCCAAAAAGTGGGGCCATGAGCCATAGAAGTGGGCAGAAGTGAGCCATTACAGACAGTTGGGGAAGCTCAAGGGACTCCAGAGAGAAGGTAGCATTTATTCTGACCATGGAAAGAAGGTAAGAAGTTGGCAAGTGGGGAAGCACCTGGATGGCTTAGTTAAGCTTCTGACTCTTGGTTTCAGCTCAGATCATGAGTTTGAGCCCTACATAGGGCTCTGTGTGACAGCGCAGAGCCTGCTTGGTATTCTGTCTCCCTCTCTCTCTGCCCCTCACCTGTTCGCTCGCTCTCTTTCAAAAATAAACACTAAAAAAAATATTTTTAAAAAAAGATTTGCAAATGGGGAAATGATCATTAACATACAGCTGTATGGTCACCAAAAACCATAAAATACCTAGGAATAAATCTTACCAAAGAGGTGAAAAATCTACATGCTGAAAACTATAGAAAGCTTATGAAAAAAGTTGAAGAAGACATAAAAAAATAGAAAAAGATTCCATGGTCCTGGATAAGAAGAACAAATATCGTTAAAATGTCAATACTACCCAAAGCAATACACATATTCAGTGCAACCCCTATCAAAATAACACCAGCATTCTTCACAGAGCTAGAACAAGCAATCCTAAAATATGTATGGAGCCAGAAAAGACCCTGAGTAGCCAAAGCAATCTTGAAAAAGAAAACCAAAGCAGGAGGCATCACAATCCCAGACTTCAAGATGTATTACACAGCTATAATCATGAAGACAGTATGGTACTGGCACAAAACAGACACTCAGATCAATGGAACAGAATAGAGAACCCAGACATGGACCCACAAACATATAGCCAACTAATCTTTGACAAAACAGGAAAGAATATCCAGTGGAATAAAGACAAGTCTTTTCAGCAAATGGTGTTGAGAAAATTGGATAGCGACATGCAGAAAAATGAACCTGGACCACTTTCTTACACCATACACCAAAATAAACTCAAAATGGATGAAAGACCTAAATGTAAGACAAGAAGCCATCAAAATCCTCAAGGAGAAAACAGGCAAAAACTTCTTTGACCTTGGCTGCAGCAACTTCTTACTCAACACGTCTCCGGAGGCAAGGGAAACAAAAGCAAAAATGAACTACTGGGACCTCATCAAAATAATAAAGTTTCTGCACAGAGAAGGAAACAATCAGCAAAACTAAAAGGCAACCAACGAAATGGGAGAAGATATTTGCAAACGACATATCAGATAGAGTTAGTATCCAAAATCTAGAAAGAACTTCTCAAATTCAACACCCAAAAAACAAGTAATCCAGTGAAGGAATGGGGAAAGGATATGAATAGACACTTCTCCAAAGAAGACATCCATATGGCCAACTGATACATGAAAAAATGCTCAACATCACTTATCATCAGGGAAATACAAATCAAAACCACAATGAAATACCACCTCACACCTGTCAGAATGGCTAACATTAACAACTCTGGCAACAACGGATGTTGGCGAGGATGTGGAGAAAGAGGATCTCTTTTGCACTGCTGGTGGCAATGCAAACTGAAGCAGCCATTCTGGAAAACAGTATGTGGAATACTACTTGGCAATGAGAGAGAATGAAATATGGCCTTTTGTAGCAATGTGGATGGAACTGGAGAGTGTTATGCTAAGTGAAATAAGTCATACGGAGAAAGACAGATACCATATGTTTTCACTCTTATGTGGATCCTGACAAACTTAACAGAAGACCATGGGGGAGGGGAAGGAAAAAAAAAAGTTAGGGAGAGAACCAAACCATGAGACTCTTAAAAACTGAGAATAAACTGAGGGTTGATGGGGGGTGGGAGGGAGGGGTGGGTGGGTGATGGGCATTGAGGAAGGCACCTGTTGGGATGAGCGCTGGGTGTTGTATGGAAACTAATTTGACAATAAATTTTACATTAAAAAAAAGAAAACAGTATGGAACTTCCTCAAAAAATTAAAAATAGAACTACCCTACGACCCAGCAATTGCACTACTAGGTATTTATCCAAGGGATACAGGTATGCTGTTTTGAAGGGGCACATGCACCCCAATGTTTATAGCAGCACTATCAACAATAGCCAAAGTATGGAAAGAGCCCAAATATCCATCAATGGATGAATGGATAAAGAAGTGGTATATATATATATATATATACACACACACGTATACACATATATATGTGTATACGTGTGTGTGTATATATATATATGCATATATATTTATATGTATATATATATATACACAATGGAATATTACTCAGCAATCAAAAAGAATGAAATCTTGCCATTTGCAACTATGTGGATGGAACTAGAGGGTATTATGCTAAGTGAAATTACTCAGAGACAGACAAATATCATATAATTTCACTCATATGAGGACTTTAAGATACCAAGCAGATGAACATAAGGGAAGGGAAACAAAAATAATATAAAAACAGGAGGGAGACAAAACATAAGAGACTCTTAAATGTGGAGAACAAACAGAGGGTTACTGGAGGGGTTGTGGGAGGGGGGATGGGCTAAATGGGTAAGGAGCATTAAGAAATCTACTCCTGGAGGGGTGCCTGGGTGGCTCATTTGGTTAAGCATCCGACTTCAGCTCAGGTCATGATCTCACAGCTTGTGGGTTTGAGCCCCGCATTGGGTTCTGTGCTGACAGCTGGGAGCCTGGACTCTGCTTAGATTCTCTGTCTCCTTCTCTCTCTGCCCCTCCCCCGCCCCCCCCCCACACTCACTCTCTCTCTCTCTCTCTCTCTCTCTCTCTCTCAAAAATAAATGAAAAAGAAAAAGAAATCTACTCCTGAAATCATTGTTGCACTATATACTAACTTGGATGTAAATTAAAAAAATAAATAAAATGGTAAAATATATATATATATATATTCCATA
Source organism: Prionailurus viverrinus (assembly GCF_022837055.1). Classification (NCBI taxonomy): domain Eukaryota; kingdom Metazoa; phylum Chordata; class Mammalia; order Carnivora; family Felidae; genus Prionailurus; species Prionailurus viverrinus. Next base: position 87,616,139 of record NC_062563.1, on the reverse strand, counting down.
TATATATATGTAGAAATATGTATATTTCCATATACATATATATATGGAAAAAAATAAAGCTCAATGGCTATTATCTTATTCATTTCATATCCCAGGATGGGGGAGGGAAGATGTTTTGTTTAAAATATCTTTTCCTTCTTTTTTTCAATTTTTATTGTAGAAAGTGTGGAAAATAAAGATAAGAAAAAGAATACAAGTTTCCCAAAACGCTACCAACCTAGAGCTGTGGTTCTCAACCCTGGTTGCACATTAGAATCTCCTGGGGAGGGGAAAGTGGGTGATGGGCATTGAGGAGGGCACCTGTTGGGATGAGCACTGGGTGTTGTATGGAAACCAATTTGACAATAAATTTTATATTTAAAAAAAAAAAAAAGAATCTCCTGGGGAGTGGGGCCTGGGTGGCTCAGTTGGTTGGTTAAGCTTCTGGACTTTGGCTCAGGTCAAGATCTCGCAGTCCATGAGTTTCAGCTCCGTGTCAGGCTCTGTGCTAACAGCTCAGAACCTGGAGCCTGCTTCAGATTCTGTCTCTCCCTCTCTCTATCTGTCCCTCCCCTGCTCGTGCTCTGTCTCTGACTCTCTCAAAAATAAATAAAACATTAAAAAAAAAATCTCCTGGGGAGCTTTTTTCTTTTTAATTTTTTTATTTTTAAGTAATCTTTCCACCCAACATGAGGCTCAAACCCAGAACCCCAAGATCAAGAGTTGCATGCTCCACTGACTGAGCCAGCCAAGTGCCTCTCTCCTGGGGAGCTTTAAGTAATACTATGAACTATCTGCCCAGAATCTGATGCATTTGGAATGAGGTGGGATCCCAGTGTATACACACACACACACATACACAGAGCTTACCCCATCCATTAGCAAATCCTACCAGTTTACCTTCAAATATATCTAGTATCTAAGCGCTTCTTACCACCTTCTCTGCTGTCATTCTGGTCCCAGCCACTGCCTTCTGCTTGGATTATTGCTGTAGCTTCCTAGCTAGTTCCAGTTTCTATCTTCAGTCCCTACACCTGACTCCCAAGTCTGTTCTCTACATTGCACTTTCCAGAGTGATCCTTTAAAAGCATAAATTAGGTCATGTCTTTTCTCTACTCAAAATCTCTCCATGGCTCCCCATCTCAATCAGAGAAAAAAGCAAATCAATGCCCTACATGACTGATCTAGCTACTTCATTGACCTTGTCTTCTCCCACTCTCCTTTCTGCTCACCACACTCCAACCATGCTGCCTCTTTGTTATTCTTCAAACATAGCAAGCATGTTGCTGCCTCAGGGCCTTTGCTCTTGGTCCCTCTGCCTAGACTTCTTTGGTAGTTCTCACTTTTCCTTCAGGTCTCGGAGAAATGGCAACCCATCAGAGGGGTCTTTCCTGACCACCCTAAATAAACCTGCAAAGTTCCTCACGTCCCACATTTGCTGTACCCTCTTATCTGCTTTACTTTTCTCCCAGACACCTTTCACTGCCACACCTATGATATCTCTTTTGTTAATCCCGCCCCCCACCCCCAGATTTAAAAACTCACAAAATCTCTCTTGAAAACATCTTTTCTGTCTCAAACCTCTCTCTCTTGATATTCAACAGGCCCATTGTCTGCTTTTCCCCACCCCCAAGCCTATGCTCCCCAAACTCCTCCCTCCTACTGTCTTCACCTGCCAGGTCAGGAAAAGGAACTCCCAAGGAGCCACCAGGCCATCCCACAAATGGCTCAAATGGCCTAGGACAGACTTTGCTGGGGAACTCTGCTATTCATGCATTTATGTATTTATTTATTCATTATACTTTTTACACAAAGGAGACCATAACATTCCTATTGTTGGACAGTTAAGATGTTTTCCAAGTTTTTACTACCGTAGGCAACCTTGAACACACCCATGATTGTTTCCTTGAGATAAATTATTTGAAGAGGAATTATTGAGCCAACGGGTACATGATTTTTAAGACTTCTCATGTGTATTCCCAATTTTTCCTCCAGTTTATCTAATTATAGTCTCATCAGCTGTATGTGATGACTTTTATATTCTTACATCCCTGGCAAAGCTGGGTATTTAAAAAACACTGGGAGATGAAAAAATTATATATTGTCTTAACTGACATCATTAGTGAAGTTGGACATCTTTTTATTTCCCTTTTAATTTATTTTTTAATTTCCTTTTTTGTGTTTATTATTTATTTTAGAGAGGAAGAGAGAGAGTGCATGAGCAGAGAAGGGCAGAGAGGGAGAGAGAGTGAGTCTTAAGCAGGCTTCACGCTCAGCCCGGAGCCCTATGCGGGGCTGGATCCCATGACCCTGGGATCCTAAACTGAGCTGAAACCAAGAGTCAGAGGCTCAACCGACTGAGCCACCCAGACACCCTTATTTCTCTTTTTAAAAAATGTTTTGGGGGCACCTGGGTGGTGCAGTCGGTTAAGCGTCCGACTTCAGCCAGGTCACGATCTCGCGGTCCGTGGGTTTGAGCCCCGCGTCAGGCTCTGGGCTGATGGCTCAGAGCCTGGAGCCTGTTTCCGATTCTGTGTCTCCCTCTCTCTCTGCCCCACCCCCGTTCATGCTCTGTCTCTCTCTGTCCCAAAAATAAATAAACGTTGAAAAAAAATTTTTTTTAATGTTTTGTCTTGGGTGGCTGAGTGGCTCAGTCACTTAAGTATCTGACTCTTGATTTTGTCTCAGGTTATGACCCCACAGTTTGTGGATTCCAGCCCTACATCAGGCTGTGTGCTAACAGCACAAAGCCTGCTAGAGATTCTCACTCTCCCTCTCTCTACCCCTCCCTCACTTGTGCACTCGCACTCTGTCTCTCTCTCAAAAATAAATAAACTTTTAAAAAAATGGTTTGCCTCTGCCCTTTTCTATTGGGATATTAGGCTTTTTCTCCTCCTGGTTTAGAATCCTTATTTTTATATTAAGAATATTTATGGGGTACCTGGCTGACTTAGTCAGTAGAGCACACAACTCTTGATCTCAAGGCTGTGAGTTTGAGCCCCACATTGGGTGTACAGATTACTTAAAAAAATTTTTTTGCTCTTAAAAAAAATTACTATTTGGGGTTGCCTGGCTGGCTCAGTTGGTGCAGTATGCAACTCTTGGTCTTGGGGTTATGAGATGTGGGGTGTAGAGATTATTTAAAATATTTTAAACAAATTTACTATTTGAAATGTGTGTGCAAGTATTTTTTTCAGTTTGTTGTTCACCTTTTAATTCTATTTTACACTTTTTAACATAGAACATTCAGAAATATTTATGGGTTTCTAAATCTTTTTCTCTGCAGCTTTTGGTTTTGGTTTCATGCTTCTAGGTGGCAAGTTTTAAATAGCCCCCGTGATATTCCCTGACAGCTGAGATCTTGTATTAACTGCAGAGGATTATAAACCTAGACATTCCAGTTCTCAGTCTACCTATCAATGGTTTTCAAACGTTTCCCCCCTGTGATTTGTAGTAAAAATACACAGTTTATATTGCAAAATATGACATGCAAAAATATGTATTAAAATTTTTTAAATATTTTAATGTTTATTTTTGAGAGAGAGAGAGCGAGCGAGCAGCAGCAGGGGAGGGGCATAGAGAGGGAGACACAGAATCTGAAACAGGCTCCAGGCTCTAAGCTGTCAGCACAGAGCCTGACATGGGGCTGGAACTCATGGACTGCGAGATCATTACCTGAGCCAAAGTCGAACACTTAACCGACCTTGCCACCCAGGCATCCCTAAAGAAAATTATTTTAAAAAGTTTCATGAAGGGGCGCTTGGGTGGCTCAGTAGGTTAAGTGTCCAACTTTGGCTCAGGTCATAATTTAGTGGTCTGTGAGTTCGAGCTCCACTTCAGGCTCTGCTGACAGCTCAGAGCCTGGAGCCTGCTTCAGATTTTGTCTCTTTCTCTCTCTGCCTCTCCCCTGTTCACGTTTGCTCTCTCATTCTCTCTCTCTCTCTCTCTCTCTCTCTCTCTCTCAAAAATAAACAAACATTAAAAAATCAAAATGTTTCACAAAATATTACTTACCCTACCTACATGTGATATAGCCTGGTATTTCCTGTTTGATTACTTCTATTTCATTTTATTTCATTTAAAAAAGTGTTGGTCTTGACTTAGTTGATTTAACAACACATTAATGGAGTCTTGCCCCAGAGTTTGCAAAACACAGATCGAAACCATGAAGAGGCTGATTTTCTCTCTCCCCAAATCTTGCCCACTTCAATGCCACTTGCGTTCATCTCCTGCTCCAGGAGGGTGATGGAGAGGCCAATCATCAGTCCATAGAGGAACAGTGAAGACCCGTGTATAAGCACTGAGGCTGAACTGAGCTTTGATTGACATCTAACAGGCAAAAGCAAAAACTCTGGGTTTGGATTTCAATCTTGAGGTTTATAATAAGGTTCTTTCTAGTGCCATGGTCCTGAAATCCTCACCCTTAACTAAAGTCCATTTAATGTAGTCCTAGAAAACTCCTCTTGTCCTCTGTGTAATCCGGGATTTGGCAACAAATGGTCAACCGGATCTGCTCCAACTCAGCTGTTCTTAAAATTAGAGCCCAAGAGAAGGGTGACACGATTTTCTTAGGCAGAGACTAATCCGGTGCATTCTTTGCATGTGCATTTAGACTGGCATGGAGAAGCCGGCCCTTCCATGTAAAGGTGGAGAATAATTCAGTAATATACTCTGACAGAAGGGTGATAATATAAAGGAAATAAAGAAGTGATGAATCCATTAGAAAGTCCACATAAGAGGGGGCGCCTGGGTGGCTCAGTCAGTTGAGCGTCAGACTTCGGCTTAGGTCATGATCTCATGGTTCACGAGTTCGAGCCCCGTGTCAGGCTTTGTGCTGGCATCTCAGAGCCTGGAGCCTGCTTCAGACCCATGTCTCCCTCTCTCTCTGCACCTCCCTGTCTCTCTCTCTTTCAGAAATAAATAAACATAAAGAAAAAGAATGTCCTCATAAGATACATCAGTTGGGATTTGGGTCAGAAGACCTGAAATTAAGTCCCCACTCTGTCTGGGATTTCCCAATATTCTGTTCTAGTCTAAGTCAAAACTCCCCTGTGCTTCATTTTTCGTATCCCTAAGTGGTTATAATAATAGCAGCTTTCTCAGTAAGGTGCTGTGTGCTATGGGAGTTGCTGTTGTTGTTTGTTCACACATAGGCCTTCCTGACTTGGAAATGCTGGCTGAACTGCTGGCCATTTAATGTGGTTAGTGATTTGTGCCTATAGCTGAGGTTGAGTTAGAACTAATGGTTCTAATAGCCTTAAATGAGTTTTAGAATTTAGGCCAGGCACTGTGGCTATTGCTTATTAGGATTAGCTGTGCATGGGCAAGTTTCTATGCAATGAGCCTAAACGCAGTCAATGGAGTCAAATGCATGGCATAAATTTTAATTTTCTTTTTTAGAGCGGTCTCAGGGGTTCCTGGAGAGAGACACAGCCTGCCTCCCAGGCAAGCTCTGAGCTTTCTGGATTGTATGCTTTCATCTCTCCCTGCTTTGAGCCGCCCTCTGTCCTACTAAACACCCAAGACTGCCTTTGGAAGACAAGCTCCAGAGTGGCTACCTTGGTGCAGTGAAGATGAGTTTTAATACTTTTAGGGGGCTGTTGAGGTTGTAACTGCAGATATGCTGCCAAAGTTTGCAAACCTGGATAACAGTGAAACTATGAATGGAACAATATGCAAAGTTTAGGCTGAATTGGTAACTTAGGATATTTCTATAGAGCCTTTTCTGGATGACAAGGTATTCCTGTTCCCTTCTCCCCTCTCCCAGAAAATTTCCTGCTGGGGACATACCTGAGGGTCTACTTGGCCCTCAGGGATCCCTCCTTCTCTAGGAAGAGCCAACACTTAAAATGAGCCCCACTGGCCCAGTCTGGGATTCAGGACTCCATTTCCCTGGGCAGAGCAAACCGATAGGGCTAAATACATCTAACCCAAGCAGGCAAACTAGATTCTCTCTCCTGGAAATTTGAAACCTGAACAGAGAGTCTCTGAGCCTGGTAAGATTGGAGCCGCATCACATGAGCCATTGCATTCTAGAGAGAAAGTCCCCCAGCTACCCATTCCTGCTGGTCTGGTCCTATTACTTCTGCCTTCCGTTCTCTGAGCCACCACATTCCCCTTCCAGTGAAGTCCCATTTGGATCAGGTAGTCAAAATTGCTTTGGGAAGACTAAAAAAAAAAAAAAAAAAAAAAAAAAAAATCAAAACCAAAACCAAACGAAGCCAAACAAGAAAACTATTATAAATATTACAGCATCCAAGGAGCAGAGGCATAGTGAAATGGAAAGAGCATGTTTTTCTTTTTTTAACTCTTTCCACGCCCAGGGTAATTTTGCATCTTGATTCTTTAACTGGCCAGCAGGATAAATTTAGGCATTACCCTTTCTGAGCCTTAATTTTCTTGACTATGAAATGTAGATCACCTACCTCATAAAATATGTTCTTTAATTAGTCAAGTGACATTTATTGTGTCACTCAGAGGCTATTTGTGCTTATTTCCTAGTCCTGGGATGCATGACAGCTGTAGCTACTGGAAATTAGTGATATTAGGGTACCTTAGGTATTGTTATATTTGAACATGTTATTAAATCGGGAATTTCTTTCTCCCTCTTCTTCTTTTTAAAAAAGTGTTTATTTATTTATTTTGGGGGGGGCAGAGAAAAAGAGGGAGGGAGAGAGAATCCCAAGTGGGCTCTGGGCTGTCAGCGCAGAGCCTGACACAGGGCTTGATCTTACGAACTGTGAAATCATGACCTGAGCAGAAACCCAGAGTCCAACACGTAACTGACTGAGATACCCAGGCACCCCTGGAATGGTCCATTTTTATTTAAAAAAAAAATTTTTTTTTCAATGTTTATTTATTTTTTTGGGACAGAGAGAGACAGAGCATGAACGGGGGAGGGGCAGAGAGAGAGGGAGACACAGAATCAGAAACAGGCTCCAGCTCTGAGCCATCAGCCCAGAGCCTGACGCGGGGCTCGAACTCACGGACCGTGAGATCGTGACCTGGCTGAAGTCGGACGCTTAACCGACTGCGCCACCCAGGCGCCCCTGGAATGGTCCATTTTTAAAAGTTGAGGCGAGATACATGTAACATAAAATTTATCATCTTAACCCTTTTTAAGTGTACACTTCAGTGGCATTAACTGTATTTGCATTGTTATGCAACTATAAGATGGTTTTCTTCTACTGTGATCTAAAATATTTACTTGCATTATAATTTAATTTGTATGCTTTACTAAAACTTTACCAAAAATGAACAAAAACTTTAAAACTCTTTGTCAGATTGCTTGTCTCTATTTTCCGGATTAAAAACTATGTGACTGTTAGTATGAACTGGGTCAAGTCCTAAGCAATTTTGAGCTCTATGCAGGGTAACAGTTTTCAGAAATTAGTGCTACAAGAGAATTTAGGAATCATCCAGTCTAAGGGCCTTACGTTACATGCTTGCCCATTTAGTGGTTATTCAGGCATCAAATCTTTACTGAGCCTGTGTCCCAGGAACTGGGATGGGTGCTGGAGGACAGACACAGCCAGGGTGACCAAGCTACCTCCTTCCCAGTGGGGCTCATGACTGTGCACAGGTGAACATGACAAATCGCACCATAGGGCAGTGGGTTCAATGGGCTGGAGGGCAGGAGAGAAGCAGAGATCTGCAGGTGATGAGATTAAAATGTAGCCTGGGGCTAGATTTTGAAGGACTTTAAATGCCATGGAGAAGAGTTTAGATTTTATTTTTTTTCCTCCCACAGGTAACAGAGGCTGTGGAACTGGAGTCTGATCTTAGACTAGGGAGTAATACAGTCAGATGCATGCACGTCAGAGCGAGCTTGGGTGGCAGTGCAGACAGATGGTAGGCTGGAGGGGTGCAAAATGGGACTGGGGGCTGAGTGAGTGGCCTGTTGCACTTGGTGGCTTGGTAACATGAAGGGTCTTTTTAAAATTACTCAGTGACAGAACCAAGTTCATAGCCCAGTCCCAGGTTCTTTTTAAGCAACTGCATATGTAGGATTTTTCAAAACTTTGCATATCAGAATTTGCTGATACTTCCTTTCAAAGACGACTCCCACCGTGTCATGTTCTTCCCCTCATTCAATTGCCAGTTTCCCCCCAGGCTTGCCAGAGGAAAGTCCCTCCTTTGAGAATATAGTAGGAATGAAACTTGCTAGAAAAATATGAAGCATTCCTAACTGTGCCACCTCCACACCAGCAGCAGGCTTCGCAATGCTATCTTTGTGTCTTCAGATAAAGAGATCAAAGTTTCTCCAAGATCTGATTCCCCGGGCTGATTTACATGAGGAGGGGGTGGGGTAGGGAGGATGAGGATAGGCAGATCTGCCAAGAGGCTGCAGATGGAAATTTCTGTTTCAAAGGTGAAGTCTCCATTGTGGCTGCCACTAGCAAGAAAACCAGCCCTGTTCTCTGGCTGTGGTGTCAGACACAAAATCTAGGGCAGAGTCTGACCTCAATATAGAATCCTGAAATGGCTATGCTGGAAGGGGCCTTAGGCCTGTCTAGGCCAACCCACCTATTTTACAGATGGGGAAACTGAGATCTTGGAAGTGGCAGACCAGGCCTAGAGACAAATGCTCTTGGCTTTTCTTTTTTAATTGAAAACTATTTGATATATAGCACTATGTAAATTTAAGGTGCACAACATGTTAATTTGATTAATTTGATACATTTATATATTGTAATATGATTGCCATTGTAGCAATAATTAGCACCTCTATCACGATACATAATTATCCTTTCTTTTCTTTTTAGTGGTTGGAATCATTAAGTTCTAGTCTCTTACTTTGATGATAATATAATATTGTTGTTTGTATTCCCCATACTGTGCATTAGATCTCTAGGGTTTTATTTACTACTCATTGCAAGTGCTTTTGGCTTTATGTCCAGTGTTCTTTCCACAATCCCTGGCTGCTTTCATCCCACTAGTATGTGTATATGTGGGTATAAGCTTATAAATAAAATTTGAGAGATTAATAAAACTAAACATAATATGCCCTAAAGTAGCTACAATTTTAAAATGCAGCAATTCAAGGGGCACCTGGGTGGCTCAGTTGGTTAAGCGTCTGACTTCAGCTCAGGTCATGATCTCATGGTACGTGAGTTCAAGCCCTGTGTCAGGCTCTGTGCTAACAGCTCAGATCCTGGAGCCTGCTTTGGATTCTGTGTGTGTGTGTGTCTCTCTCTCTACCTCTGCCCTGCTCACACTCTGTCTCTGTCTCTGTCTCTCAAAAAATGAATAAACGTTAAAAAAATATTTTTTTTAAATGCAGCAATTCAGGGGCGCCTGGGTGGCGCAGTCGGTTAAGCGTCCGACTTCAGCCAGGTCACGATCTCGCGGTCTGTGAGTTCGAGCCCCGCGTCGGGCTCTGGGCTGATGGCTCAGAGCCTGGAGCCTGTTTCCGATTCTGTGTCTCCCTCTCTCTCTGCCCCTGCCCCGTTCATGCTCTGTCTCTCTCTGTCCCCAAAATAAATAAACGTTGGAAAAAAAAAAATAATAAAAAAAAAAAATAAATGCAGCAATTCAGAAAAAGTCTGAGTCAAAATGCTCAGCCTTTAAGAAAGCTTATGGCCTGGGGCGCCTGGGTGGCTCAGTCGGTTAAGCGTCCGACTTCGGCTCAGGTCATGATCTCACAGTTCAGGAGTTCGAGCCCTACGACCGGCTCTGTGCTGACAGGTCACAGCCTGGAGCCTGCTTCTGATTCTGTGTGTGTGTGTCTCTCTCTGCCCCTCCCCCGTTCATGCTCTCTCTCTCTCTCTCTCCCTCAAAAATAAATAAAAATTAAAAAAAAAAAAAGGCCTGTCCCCTTTCCTTGCTTGTAGTGAACTCTGTTCACTCTGGCAAACCCCTTGTCATGAGTTTGGAACACTGACACAGCTTCAAATGGTTATAGTCAGAACAGCAGAATGGACTGGGAGAGGGCAAATGAGGGAGCCTGCAGTTGGGGAATCCAGTATCCATTAGACCAAGTAATTTTTTTTTTTAATGTTTATTATTTTTGAGAGAGAGAGAGACAGAGCATGAGCAGGGGAGGCGCTGAGAGAGAGGGAAACACAGAATCTGAAGCAGGCTCCAGGCTCAGCACAGAGCTTGACATGGGACTCTAAACCAGGAGATCATGACCTGAGCCAAAGTCAGATGCTTACCTGACTGAGCTACCCAGGCAGCCCAGGACCAGTTAATTTTTTTTTTTTATGGTTATTTATTTTGAGAGAGAGAAAGAGAGAAAATGCAAGTAGGGGAGAGGCAAAGAGAGAGGGGGAGAGAGAGAATCCCAAGCAGGCTCCACGCTGTCAGCATGGAGCCTGACTCAGTGGCTCATACTCACGAACCATGAGATCATGACCCGAGCAGAGATCAAGAGTTGGATGCTTAACTAACTGAACCACCCAGGTATTCCTAGACCAGTTAACTTTTTACTCCAGTGATTCTCATTTCTGGTTGCATATTAGAATCACCTGGGCAGCTGTTAAAAATCCCAAAGCCCAGGCCCCAAACCAGACTAATTACATCAGAATGCCTGGGGGATAGGTCCCAGGACTCAGGATTTTTTAAAGCCCCCCACGTGGTTATATTAGGCAGCCAAGGTGGGATAGTGATCAGCATACTCTGACCAGCATGCCAAAACAGTTTGGCAATTTTTGTAAAAGAAATTGAGAAAGGGGTGCCTGGGTAGCTCAGTTGGTAAAGCGTGTGACTCTTGATTTTGGGGTTGTAAGTTTGAGCCCCATATTGGGTGTAGATATTACTTAAAAATAAAATCTTAAAAAAAGAAATTGGGAAAGAATGCAGATAGATTGCTGTGTATTTCATTGGCATTAAAAAACATTTAAAATGTACGTATTCCTGAGGGTGAGTTTTTAACTTGGGTGTTCTCTGCCATGTGACAACTCCTTTACTGTATCAGGGCATGTATCTGTGATGCACCCCAACCAGATACCAACGTCTTTGCTACCAGGGAGGCATTTTGGCCAATAGGTTAATAATGGAGGTTCTTTCTTACCTAGGGCAAATTATGGAATCAGTGTAAAGTGCCTGGCAAGTAGTCAACCTTGTAAAAACTGGAGCTGCTATTATTATTATTATTATTATTATTATATAGCTTTATACCTTCATGCTTCCATGAGCAAAGTAAGTGTTCAGTAAAAGTTCATTTCTTGGTGGGCATAGGGTGGCACTGCCCAACAGAAACATCATGGAAGCCACAGATAGAATTACAAATTTTCTACCAGTCATATGAAACAGATGAAATCAATTTTAGTAACACAGATTACTTAATACATCCAAATATTATTTCAACATGTAGTCAGTGTAAAAAAGTATTCATAAATTACTGAGTTATTCTATGCTTTTCCCCCCATACTAAGTCTTTGAAATCTGGTGGATATTTTACATCATAATTCAGACCAGTCACATTTCACATGCTCAGCAGCCACACGCTCCTGGCAAGTGGCTACGTGCTGGACAGCACAGGTTTCATGTCCCCAAATCTGCACGTTGTAAGTTTCCATTAACTGTGCACCTCTGGGCTGGCCCATCTCCTGACCCCTTCTCACAGGGGCATCCATGCTCTGCCCAGGCCACTTGTTCTAACCTGAGCCCATTCTGAAAAAGGCCACAGTTTTTAGCCTAATATTGTAAACCCCTAATCTTTGTGTGAACATCAACATGCCTTAGCAAGTTCCATTGGCCTCATCCTTGCTTCAGCTTGCCTGCTGACACTGGGACATTTGTGGCTATAAAAGGAAAGTTACATTTTGTCTGAATATTTACACAAAAAAAGGTATCTGCCCAGTGAGGGACAGGGCGGGAAGTTCACAGGAGCTGCTGTACCTGTGACTCTTACCACTCAGGCCCCGCCCCGCTGGGGGTGGCAGCCCCGTTGCCCTCACAGTTCAGCAGCATGAGTCATCGTGGTCACTCGTTAAACCTTCGCTCCAGTCTCAGAGCCGCTTTTGTTTTTCAGTTGAATAGGCAGCCCAGAACAGACACACGCACGCGCACACGCACACGCACGCGCGGTGAACCCAGCCGAGGGCGTGGTTCCTAAGCGGAAAAGCGTATTGTTTGCCATAATTACCATCCTATCCTTGAACCTGGCCCTCCACTGCTATTCCAGGGGTCTCTGGGCCTCCCTGTTAGGGAAGCTGTCTGCAGTTGAACTTAAGGCAGGAGGTTGGAGAATAATTCAGATCCTAACTGAAGAGCAGAACAAGGCAGGAATTCATCCTCTTCTGATTGGGGGGGATGTCCACAGCCCCCGCAGGAACCCGCTGCCTCAGCCCGGGCAGCAGAGCCTCTCCTGGTCCTCCCACCCAGGGGTGGAGATTCAGCCTCCCTACGCACAAATTGACTTTTTTGACCTCAGCAATTCTCAACCATGGTTGCACATTAGAATCACTGGGGCAGCTTTTTAAATTCCTGATAGCCAGGACAAAAATCAGACTGATTAAATCAGGCTCTCTTATTAAGGCCTTTACTCTGACCAGGTATATTTATAATTTCAAGATTCATCTGAAACCCTAAGCTCTGCCCAGCAGCCCTGAAGTCCTCCCCCCCCCCCCCCCCCCCCCCCCAGTCAGCAGGGCCCTAGGGCAGTGATTCCACACATCCCCTGTTCTCAGGGCTACCACCTCCTAACTCTGCAAGTTTGGTGGAGAAAGGTCAGAGGTTGGAAATTTTCTCTAGAGACACCAATCCTCATCCGTCTTACATCCTTCCCTCCCACTTCAGAGAACGCAGAGATGGAGATTAATAGGGCGCCTACATGGGAGTCCATCTCTTCCACACCCTTTGTTCTTTGCTTGGTTAGATTTTCCTCCTCTTTCTCCATCTTTCAGTCTCTCTCACTGTCTTCTTTTTCTGCTTATAAATAGCTTTGTGTCACTACTACTTGCAAAATCCGAATCCTTTCCTCAATTTTGTCTCCCTGTCAGTTTAGTACCTCATCTCTTGGCTTCTCTTCCCTGCTATGCTTCTGGAAGGAGTCCTTATAGTACTCCTTATAGTAGCCTGTCACCTCACCGCAATCACTGCAGGTGACTTCAGCCCTATCATAACACTGACACACCTGACACTCACTAAGGTCATCAGTAACCTAGATACTAAATCCTTGGCCTGTTTTCCATCCTCCCCCCCCCCCCCCCCTTTACTCTTTGGCTGTGTTCATCATTTCTCATCTTTGGTTCCCTATGACTCTTCTCTTTACTAATTAATGTTTATCTCTTGGATGGTTTCCTCTTCCTCTGCTCAGCCTTGAGCTTTGTGTCCCCCACTTCCATCCTTGGCCTTCTCTCCATGTGAATTTCTCTATCCCAAGGCTTCAACCACCGCCTGTTGTTAAGTGTCAAATCTTTGTCTCTAGCTCAGATTTCTTGTGTGTCCAGCTGTCTACTGGACATCTTCACACTAATACCCCTCTGAACAAGTCCACAACGGAACCCATTATATTCTTCCCAGCAAATTTGCTCTTCCTATAGTCATCACACTTAACAGCGAAGCACTAAAGTATTACCATAAAAACTTGGAACACCAAAAGGTGCCTGCTGTCATGACTCTTATTTAGAATTGTTCTGAAGGAACGATAGAAATCTGAATAGAAAAATCTATTCAATTCAGTAAGTCTTAAGAGAAAAATAAGAGCAATACGTGTTGGAAATGGGGCAATTATCAATGTTTGCAGATGTAGAAAATTCCAGAGAATCACTTTTTTAAAAAAATGTTTATTTATTTTTGAGAAAGAGAGAGAGCACAAGCAGGAGAGGGGCAAAGAGAGAGGGAGACAGAGAATCTGAGCAGGGGAGGGCAGAGAGAGAGGGAGACAAAGCCCAATGTGGGACTCAAACTCACAAACCCTGAGATCATGACCTGAGCCAGTCTGACACTCAACCAGCTGAGCCACCCAGGCGCTCCTGGAGAATTGCTTTTAAAACAGAGTTGAGGGGCGCCTGGGTGGCGCAGTCGGTTAAGCGTCCGACTTCAGCCAGGTCACGATCTCGCGGTCCGGGAGTTGGAGCCCCGCGTCAGGCTCTGGGCTGATGGCTCAGAGCCTGGAGCCTGTTTCTGATTCTGTGTCTCCCTCTCTCTCTGCCCCTCCCCCGTTCATGCTCTGTCTCTCTCTGTCCCAAAAATAAATAAACGTTGAAAAAAAAATTAAAAAAAAAAAACAGAGTTGATAAAAGAATTTGGCAAGTTTGCTTGTTACAAATTAATGGCATACTAAGAAGCGGCATTGCTTTATCGCATTATTCCTTCACTCATTTAAAAACTTTTATTGAGAGCCTACAATGTGAAGGCAACGTTTCTTAAGCTCTAGGGCTACAGTTATGAACAAAAGATGTTGGTCTTTGCTCACGTGCAGCTTATTTCTAGTAATAAGAAGTTAGATATTATATTTTTTAAAAAAGATGCCATTTAGAATAGCCACGACAAATATAAAATCTCTAGGAATGAACTTCACCAGCACTGTGTCTGACCTCTCAGAATAAAACCATTCTAAGACATAAAGGAATCTTTAAAAATGGAAAGAAATACTATGTATCTAGCTTGGAAAATCTAATGCGAATTTTAATTTTAATTAATTTATTTTGAATGTTCTTTGATGCAATAAGTTTAGTCAGAAGTTTAGATGAGAGAAAACAGTCAAGAAAATGTTGAAAGGGGAGTAAGGCTTATGCTACCAATTATTGCCATTTAGTACACAGATGCAGTAACCAACCAGGGTAGAGCTGGCACAGGAAACGACAGGCACATTGATAAAAGGAAAGTGTAGAATAAAAAAGAATGTGTTATCTAATAAAGGCCTCTCACATCAATGGGGAAAAGGGTGGATTAGTCTAGCAATGACACAGTTTCATCCTGATGCCAAATCTCACAGGTTGGAGGTGGCTGCCTGAAGCTCAAGGAGGGCTGTGAGGCCTAGTCTAGGCTTAACCAGGGGTTCTGTGTTTGATTAGAAATGTCTTCCAGAGGCCCAGAAGGGGAAGACTACACTCAGACCACATATTTTTCATTCCTGTGTTATTCAATAAATATCATTGGGACAACTAGCTAGCAGTTTGGCAGGGAGGGGAATCACTAGCTTTTCCTATTGTATATACCAAAATAAATTTCAGATGGATTAGATTTAAATGTAAAAAAATGAAAGTATGAAATACCAGAAGAAAGAAGAGGACAATTTTTGAAAGTAATTGTGGTGAGGGAAAGACTTCCCAAGCGTGATGCTAAAGACAGAAACCATAAAGTTAAACATTGATAGATTTAGCTACTTAGTCATTAGAAACTTCTGCAAAGCAGAAGTTAAATGGGAACTGGCACATTAAGGAAAAAAAATGCAGCATATCTGATGAAGGGTTAATACTTTACTACATAATGAGGCCTTTAATCAATAAGAAAAGTATGAACACACCAATAGAAAAAGGTGAAAAAGATGTTGTTAATAGGTAATTCACCAAAGGAGAAGTGCAAACAGCTGAGAAACATAAAAATTTTATTTTACTCACCAGTAATCTAAGGAATGAAAATTAACACAGTGCTATGCCATTTTTTTTTTTTTTTTTTCACCTGCCAGACTGGCAAAGAAAAATCTCTAGTGTGGTGAAGAATGTGGGAAACAATATTGAGAAAATCCCAGCTAATGGGGCCTAGTCGCTTTTTGCACAAAATCCACTTTGTAATGGTTTCTGAGTAGTTTTTTCAGAGAGCAGTCAAGCTATTACAGGTAGCATTTAGTGGAGAGATCTGAGAAAAGTTGTGAAAGAAGATCTTTGTAGCTAAACTATAATTCTGTAAATTTGTGGTTAGCTAGAATATCCTGTCAGACTGTTAAGTTCTAGTTTCCTTTTCTTATTTTAAAATGTCTCTTCCTAAGAAATGGGTCATGAGTGTGTAGGCTATTGTCCCCTAATAAAGCTTTAACTGCTTGGATACCCAAATCCCTTGCTAAATTTGGGTATAAACTGGCCCCACCTCAGGATACGATGAGACAGCCCCCTGCTGGGCACCACAATGTTGGCATGTGGCCAGGGGGCCCACCCGCGTGGGTTGTCTCCTCTCTTGTGTGGAACTGGAGACTCACAAGTCTCTACCCTTCTAAGCAGGTGAGACCCACCTCATCTGACACAAACAGTAAACCCCAGCATTGTCACCTTGTTCTGGGTTAGCAGTTTTCTCCCAAGGACATTTGGTTGGGAAGTGTCCTGGGATTGTGACATCCAAGATCATCTTCATTCTGGCTCAAATGCGATTTCACTCTCATTGTGTAATACCCCAATAATCAATAGAATAAAAATAGGAAGATTTTATTAATACTATAAAAATGCTAATCAGGGGGCGCCCGGACGGCTCAGTTGGTTGAGTGTCCAACTTCGGGTCAGGTCACGATCCCCAGGTTGGTGAGTTCAAGCCCCGTGTCATCGGGCTCTGTGCTGACCACTCGGGAGCCTGGAGCCTACTTCAAATTCTGTGTCTCTCTCTCTCTCTCTCTCTCTCTCTCTGCCCCTCCCCCACTCATGCTCTGTCTCTGTCTCTCAAAAATAAATAAACAAACCAAAAAAAATGTTAATCGGGTTCCTCCTGATGTCTTCCTAGGCCAAACAAGCACATTCACACACTGCTGGAAGGAAATTAATTTAGAGGACGATTTATTTATCTTTGTGTTGGGCAAAAGTAAAGGATGAAACCAGTAAAAATACTGATGGGGGGGTGGTGCTGCCTGGGTGGCTCAGTCTGCAGAGCATGGGACTCCATCTCAGGATCATGGGTTCATGCCCCATGTTGGGTGTAGGTTTTACTTAAAAAGATAATGATAGGTATTTTTACATAAAAATAATCATAACTTTTAAAACTCTTGCACATCAAAAATATGTTCAGTGTTTATGACAAAGGGCTAATATCCTGAATATAAAGAGTGCTCTTACAATCATTAAAATAAAAGATGCCCATCCCTGGGGTGCCTGAGTGGCTCAGTCGGTTAAGAGTCCTACTTCGGCTCCGGTCATGATCTCATGGTTTGTGAGTTCAAGCCCCGCATCAGGCTCTGGGCTGACAGCTCAGAGCCTGGAGCCCGCTTCAGATTCTGTGTCTCCCTCTGTCTGCCCCTCCGGCTGCTTGTACTCTGTCTCTTGCACTGTCTCAAAAATAAATAAACATTAAAAAAAAAAACAAGATGCCCATCCCAGGAAAAAAAAAGTGCAAAGGATACAGAGGCAATTTATAAAAGAAAAACATAAATTGCAAAAATCATGAAAAAAAGTTTCAACATTATTAGAAGTTACAGAATACAAATTAAATCCCAAAAAGAGACTGCTTTTTGTTTCACAAATTACAAATGTTAAAAAAAAAAAAAATGATAATGCCCAGTGTTGATGAAGGTGCAGCGAAAAGGAAACATTGGTGAGAGTGTACTTTGGTTAATTCTTTCTATAGAGCAACATTTTTCAGAGCAGTCAGGGACCCCTAGGGCTTCTTGAGACTTGACGAGGTCTGAGGGGTCAAAATTATTTTCATGTCAATACTAAGATGTTATTTGCCCTTTTCATTCCCTCTCACTAGTGTAGAGTACAGTTCTCCAGAATCTGGATGAAGTGTGATGTCACAGCAGATTGATGCAAAAACAGATATGAGACTCCAGCATATTCTATTGTTGCAAATAATGTAAAAGTTGCAAAAATGTAAAAGGGGTACTTTTCTCACTATGTTTTTGTTTCTTTTGGAAAATCGTTATTTTTAATTAAAATATGTATCGCTTGTGTTAGCATTTAATGGTTCACTATAGTTATTTTTAAATGAGTATGTAAATATACAAATGTTTAAAATTTTTCCATGGCTTAACTTCTAAGACAGGCAATAGGGATTGAAATGAGCCACACAAAGTCTTTGAGAAACCTCAGTAATTTTTAAGAGTGTAAAGTGGTCCCAAGACCAAAAAGTTTGAGAACTGTTGCTCTAGAGCAAAGAGATTATGTGCAACTAAAGCCTTGAAAGTAGAACTACCTTTTTTTTTTTTTTTTTTTTTTTAATTTATTTAATCTCTACACCCAACATGGGGCTTGAACTCATGACCCTGGGATCAAGAGCCACATGCACTTTCCACTGAGCCAGCCAGGTGCCCCATAGAGTTACCCTTTAATCCAGCCTTCCATTTTTTGAATAATTTGTCCTAAGAAAATAGATGTATCTCAAATATTTTTGTAAGTATATTCACTGCTGTATTATTTAAGACAGCAAAATGTAAAAACAACTTAAATGTCTAAATAGGAGATCGGTTGGGGCAATAATAAGAAGAAAACATTAGCATAAGTCTTCATGAGCTTAGATTAAGCAGTTTCTTAGGACACCAGAAGCACAACAATCAAAGAAAAAATAGATGAACTAGGCTTCATCAAAATTAAACACTTTTGTGTTTCAAAGGACATCATCAAGAAAGTTAAGAGACAAGGGTGCCTGGCTGGCTTAGTCAGTAGAGCATGTGACTCATGATCTTAGGGTTATGAGTTTGAGCCCCATGTTGGGTGGAGAGATTACAAAAAAAATAAATAAACTGAAAAAAATTCTGATTAAAAAAAAAAGTTAACAGACAACCCACAGAATGGGGAAAAATATTTGCAATCATCTATCAGATAAGAATCTAGTATACAGGGGCACCTGGGTGGTTCAGTCAGTTAAGCAGCTGATTTCAGCTCAGGTAGTGATCTCAGGGTTCATGGGTTTGAGCACAGAGCCTGCTTCAGAGCCCGCATCTCCCTCTCCCTCTGCCCCTCCCCTGCTTTCATGCTTTCTCTTTCTCTCAAAAATAAACAAACATTAAAAAAAAAAAAAAAGAAGAATCCAGTATATAGAATACATGAAGTACTCTTTTCAAAAAAATTTTTTTTAATGTTTTATTTATTTTTGAGACAGAGAGAGAGAGAGAGAGACAGAGCATGAGCGGGGGAGGGGCAGAGAGAGAGACACACACAGAATCCGAAACCATCTCCAGAGCCTGATGCCGGGCTTGAACCCATGTACCACGAGATCATGACCTGAGCTGAAGTCGGACGCTTAATCCACTGAGCCACCCAGGTGCCCCTAGAATACATAAAGTACTCTTACAACTCAACAATAAATAAGACAAATAACCCAATTTTTAAAATGGGCAGAGTATTTTAATAGATGTATCTCCAAAGAAGATATCTAAATGATCAATAAGTGCAAGAAAAGATGTTCAATGAATGAAATGCAAATCATAAGGGAAATGCAAATCAAAACCAAAATGAGGTCCCACTTCACATGCCCACTAGGATAACTACCAAAAAAAAAAAAAGGTATTAGCAAGAAGGTAGAATAATTGGAAAACTCATACTCAGCTGTGGGAATAGAAAATGGTGTAGCCATTGTAGAAAACAGTCTGGCCATTCCTCAAAAGTTAAAACACAGAGTTACCATATGACCCAACTATTCTACTCCTAGGTATATACCCAAGAAAAATTAAATCTGCATCCACACACAAATTTGTACACAAATGTTCATAATAGCATTATTCATAATAGCTAAAAAGTGGAAACAATCCAAATGTGTATCCACTGATGAATGGATAAACAAAATGTGGTATAGTTATACAATGGACTATATTCAGCCAAAAAAAGGAACGAAGTACTGATACATGTTACAACATGGAGGAACCATGAAAACATGCTAAATGAAAGAAGCTAGATGCAAAAGGTCACATATCGTATTGTTCTATTTATATGATATCTCAACAAGTAAGTCCGTAGAGTCAGGAAGTAGATTATTGGTTGCCAGGGATGGGGTTGGATGGAGGGGATGAGGAATGAGGAGTGACTGGTAATGGATACAGGTTTCTTTTTGAGGAGATAATAATGTCTGGCGTAAGACTGTGGTGATGATTGCACAACTTTGTGAATATACTAAAACCACTAAATTCACACTTTAAAATGGTGGATTTTATGGTATCTGAATGATATCTCAATTAAAAGAAAAACACCATACAAATTAGTGTGTAGAGTATTATCCCATTATAAAAAAAAAAAGTAGCATATATATGTTACTTTAAAAAGTAATATAGAGCCTGGGTGGCTCAGTTGGTGAAACATCTGACTCTTGATTTTCTCTCAGATCATGATCTCAGTGTCATGAGATGGAGCCCCGAGTTGGGCTCTGTGCTGACAGTGCAGAACCTTCTTTGGATTCTCTTTCTCTCTCTGTGTCCCTTCCCTGCACTTGCTCTCTCTCTAAAAAAGTAAATAAATAAAAATAAATAAAAGATGAGTATATAAAACAAATAGAGGTTGTTAACAGCATGGATTTTCATATGCATTACATATTCATGTATGTTCTATAAAAATATGTTTTGCTATCTTAATTGGAAAATTGGGTAATAGAAGTTATCAAAGACAAAATAATGTGCACACTATCTGTCCATTTAGACTCTCCCAGGGGCAGTTTTTCTGGCCTGGTGGGACAGTCCAGAATAGTGATTAAAAAAGCAGCTTGGGGAATAAAAAAATTAGAAAGCAGCTTGGGAGCCACATTGCCTGTGTTGAAATGCTAGCTGTGCTACTGACTAGCTCTGTAACATTGGACATATCACTTAATTGCTGTGTGACTGTCTCCTCACCTGTAAAATGGCATCAAAATATCTACGGTACAGGGCCTGGTGGAATCAGAGTTAATTCATTTAAAGTGTTTAGAGCAGCACTTTGCATATAGTAAGCTTTTCATACATGTTAGCCAGTCCTGGAGATGTTGCTTGGTGTGGCTCAGATTCCAGGATGGGGAATGACTACATTTAACTGCACTAAAGTCAGGAGCCAGTGAGAGAAGGTTCTTTTATGGGCATACTGAACAAACTCTGAAAATGCTTTAAAATTTTTAATTAATTAAGAAGGGAATTTTGTTTTTATTGTTTCTATTTTAAAATTATTTTTTATTATTTTATTTTTAAATCTTTATTTATTTTGAAAGAGAGAGAGAGTATGTGTGTGAGAGAGTGCAAGTTGTGGAGGGGCAGAGAGTGAGGGGGGAGAGAGAGAGAATCCCAAGCAAGCTCTGTGCAGAGCTGGATATGGGGCTCAATCCCACAACCGGGGGATCATGACCTGAGCCAAAATCAAGAATCAGACGCTCAACTGACTGAGCCACCCAGGTGCCCCTGATATTTATTTTATCTTTTACTTTAAATATAGCTGATACACAATAGAAAATGCTCTTTTTTTAGTTTATCTATTTTTTAGTAATATCTACAGCCAACATGGGGCTCAAACTTATGACCCTGAGATCAAGAGTCCCATGCTCTTCTGAGAGTCAGCCAGTGTCCCTAGAAAATGCTTTTTGAAGTAGAGGTGAACTAACAAATGCAGGCACAGCTTTTCATCTATGTAGAGGTAAGATTTAAGAAAGTGTGTCCCCTCACTATGGTTGAACTTCTCAGGGAATAACTAATTTGATGTCTTCCACCACCCAGGAGTGAATGGTGTAGTTAGTATGTTTGCTGTTGCTAAAGTACTGTTGCCTTAGCTCCCCACCAAGGTGTACTTAGCCTGGTGGCAGATGTCTCGAGTGCTAATGCTGCTGGGAGAAGGGGAACAGCTAAGCCACTGTCTCCCTACTTTAGTGAAGTTGGGTCCAGGGGGCACTCGGGAGCCAGAGCCCCCTCACAGAGCCCTTATATTTAGGGCAGGAGAGCAGGGGAAAAGAGGAGAAGGGAGTTTGGGTTTTGCCTGGGGGACTAGCCTTCTCTTGTCTGTGCCCTTTGCCTTCCCCTCTACTGTCCTTTCCTCTTCCCGGTAACATCTAAAGGTGACAGCACCTTCTGGGAGATTCAAAGCAAATCTTCCTGGTAGTTCCTTCCTTCCTCCTTCCTCTTTAATCAATTTCCCATGAATAGTTACCCAAAATGCCAAGCTGGGGCTTGTTGCAGCCAGTTTTTTTTTTTTTTTAACTTCTGTTTTTCTCTTTTAGAGTGTTTATAGAAGGTCTGTGTGTCAGAAGTCAGCCCTGTGGCAAGAGGCAAAGGCAGGGATGGGTGCCCACAAAGGCAGTATTATTTCCCAAGGCAGCCAGAGAATTGTGGATATTATCTTATTCATTCTTCCCAGATGGAAGACTAAGACCCAGAAAGACCCATAAAACTTGTCCAAGATCACCCAGGGAGTTGATGCCGAAGCCAGGACTAGAACTCAGCTCTCCTGATCCTTACCAGAGTGTAATTTTCCTTTTAGAATGTTGATGCTCAAGAGCAGGAGCCCCAGTTAGGTGTCCCAGAACCCCAGGCAGGTAACAAAGAGGACAGCCAGGGTTAGAATTATAGAGAAACCATTATTTCCCAGGTGCAGGGATGTCCAAACAGAGTGACTTTGGGGAATGACAGGTCATTCTCTATGGGAGAATGAAGACAGAGATAAGAGACTGGCAGGCCTTGCACTGGTGAGGCTGGGGGGAACAGATCCAGAAGGATCTATAAGCTATGCTGAGGAGTTTGGATTTTTTTTTTTTTGTAGACCATGGGTGGAGGAGGGACTTGATGGCCTTTAAGTAGGGTAGTGATGTGGTCAGATTGGAATTTTAGGAAGGCCCCTCCAGTGGCCAGGCCAGGCAAGGTGGCCAGAGGACTTGGCAATGGAAGGCTTCTCTGGTGGTGACTGCCTATTTATATGTCTGGCTAGGTGCTGCCTCATTGGCAGGAGGTGACAACCCTAGCGATGCTGGACAGTGCGTGGTTCACTACTAAGGGTAGCCATGAGAAGCAGGAGTGAGGTGTGTTCAACTCACAAACCTCAAGCCCTTAGCCAACAATGTTACTCTCCAGGTGACAGAATAAGTAGCTGCTCTTGGGGTGAACCTGAGTGGTGATTCATTGCCCAAACTGCTGGCTGGGGTGGCGTACGTAGTGGTAGTGCACACGTGTGTATGTTGAGTGGGGCAAGAGAGGGGCCTGGGGATTGGGGAAAACCAGTCTTCTAAACACATGGGACAACTCCTATGGCTATGACCCAACAGGTGCTTGTTGACCTGTTCAGTCTTCTCGACTGTGGCAGTGTTTGTGGCTTAACAGCTGGTGGTAGGATAGGGCTGCAGCAAGAAACACAGCAACTGCAGAGGGGGCTTATTGATTTCCAGTCCTCATTCCAGAAGAGGATGGGATATGCTCAGACTGCCCCAAAGAGACAAGAGAAGAGTGCTGAAATGCAAGTCCTGATAGGAAAGGGGACAAAGTGGATTAAATTCTAATAGACTGGCCTGGCACCTGATATTCATTGCTCTAAGATCCTCTTCTACCCATAGTCCTTTTTTTTTTTTAAGTTTTATTTATTTGAGTAATCTCTACACTCAATGTGGGGCTTGAACTCATGACCCCGAGATCAAGAGCTGTACACTCCTCTGACCAAGCCAGCCAAGTGCCCCTCCATAGTCCTTTCTTACCTAGCTTTTATTTTCAGCTTCCGATTGGTTCCTTATTATCTGCCTTTAGTGAAGCTCCTTTCAAAAACAACAAACCACTCCCCCCGCCAACCCCAAATCTTTTCCCCAATCCTCCCTGACTCAAGCTATTGTACTATTTCTCTTCCTCTCTTGCACCCTCAGCATTTGAGTGATCTACACTCCTGTCTCCAATTCCTTACTCCCAGGCCCTCCTCTCCTGGTGTAATCTGCCTTCTTCCCATCACTTTTCTGACATTCTGCTTCCCAAGGATATCCATGACATTGGAAGTGTCTTCCTCAGTATCACCTTGAAGTGGTCTCTACAAATGAGTGGAAGGAATTAAAAAAAAAAAAAAACAACCCACAAAAAATGATTAGAAATTAGATTTCAATTTGTTTACCTGAACTGTTATAAAATTTTTGTTTTCTAACTATATAATATTTAGGATTATGCTTGCATTAAGTTTATAAGTAAGCATGACTAATATACATATAGTAATTTAGAAATAAACATGTAATAGTGTATATGCTAAAGACTTTTTACTGAAGGGGTACACTTAAAGACTATTTGGGGCTCACGACTTTTCAGGATAAAGCTCAAACCCTTTATTCTGGCATTCAAGGCTATTTTAGCCTCAAATGACTTTGTGGCTTCCTCTACTCCTTTTCCCTCTCTTTATCACACACCATGCTTTTAATTAGCTACTACATATCTTCCAATTTTACCAAAACATCATTTTAGGTCAAAGTATTTTGTACAAAGTAAATGTTCAATCAAATCTATTAAATCTCTCTGTAACATTATTGAAAATTTCCTTCTTGACTCCTCTCAAGGGCACTACCCTGGTTTTTCTCCTGCTGCTTTGACTACTTCTTCATTGGCTACTTCTATATTCATTCTACAAATACTGCTAATATGTTATGGTGACAGGCACCAGAAATACCATGGTGAACAAGTAGACGAGGTCCCTTACCCCAAAGCTTAATCTTCCTCCTTTACCTGTCTCCATGTAGCTCACTCTTTCAGTTTGTCTACTTCTAGCTACTTGTTGAGTATTCCTCCCTGCAAATACTTCCATCCTCAGGTCTCAATTCATTGCTCCCCTCCTTAGATCTTTCCTGGCCTCCACATTCGGTTTCAATCTCTCTTGCATTGGCTCCTTTCTACATGCATTCCTAGTGATGCCACTTCCCAACCTGTATTAGAATCTAGAGGTAGTTTTCTAACTGCTGTTCCCGACTTTAGTCCATCCAAGTTGCCATTCATTCTGTGCCTTGCAGCCTAATTCATTATTTTACAAATTATTGCCAGATTTGCCTTTGAATGGATGGGAGGGGAAAGACATTGAGGGAAATTTGAGGCCTAATTTTGATCTGGCATTTAAACCACTTCACCTAACAAATTTTAGGGACTCCTCAAAGACCATTTGGCCTGGGTTTGAGGGATTAATTTAATTATCCACTCCCACCCTACTCTATGAAAACATGATTTGTGCTCTTTATCTCCAGAGGACAATGAACCTATTTCTGGGTCCTCACTAGGTTGTCCCTTTCCTGTCCTGGTCCCTCAGTCCAATGGTCTTCTCTTGGCTTGTCATTTAGTACACACTGGTTTGTTCTCTAACTTTTAAATATTTGTCCTTTCTGTCCAGAGACACTGTGGACAGAAATGGGCCTTTGGTTTTTTAGTCTTAAGTATATTGAAGTTTACTGTTGTAAGCAGTGTTGTGCTTTACATACACGCTCTCATTTTTTTCCACAAGCCCAAGAGATGTGTACTTTTAACACCTCTATTTTATATAGAGGTTAACTAATTTGCCCAAGGCCACAACAGGCAGAACTCAAATTTGAACTCAGGTTTAACTCCAGAATGTGGGTTCCCTTCAGTGACTGCCTGCCTGACTCCACAGTTGTGTATAAAATGTATGGTAGGCCCCAATCTTACCTCCAGGGACTCTTGGAACGAGGTCTGTAGTTTAGAAAAAAAGAACAGATATCCTGTAGAGAATAAGCCTCAACAAATATTGTGTGGAATACTCCCCTCCCACAGGAATTTCTCTTTGCTGTTAGTGATCTCCCACAGTGCCTGGGGTTTGAACTAATCACTTTGGCACCTAATCGTTCACTGTCTTATATTGCTGTTTCTAGCGTGTCTTTGCCTAATGGTAGAGAATTTTTCTTCTCATGAAGTCTAGCCTAATCCTACTGGCTGGTGTGGACATAAGGCAACTAGGCCTTCGCAGCAAGATCTTCCTAATCCACCGGTGAAATCAGTGGCACTCAAATCTAAGAACGATTCGGGGTTTTGTTAAAAATGGTCTTCCTTTTAGATTTGGGGGGTGGGACCCAGGTATCTGCATTTTTAACACCATTTCAGACTATAGTCAACGGATCTGTCTACAATCCTGTCTGTGAGGCCTGCCCCATTTAGGCAGGATTATTTCCTGGTATGGTTTCTCTAACATTGCACACAGCTGAAGAGTTAGAAGCTGGGCCTCTTTTGTTTCTGGATTCACCACTTGGCAGGTGTAATAACATCCTCTGACAGGCTGCTTGCCACAGGTGCATGCTCGACACATGCGCCCCGCTGGTACCATCCCCCATTTTGTCCTGGTGCCCAAGACCCCTCCATCCCTACCACCACCCCTGCCCTCTTCCAAATCCTCAAACCCACCCTTGCCCCTTTCCCTCCCATCCCAGCTCCAGCCCAGCCCTTTTCCCTCCCCCACCTCTTCTCTGGGTTCCCCCCAGGCTCCTCCCACCTCAGAACATTTTTTTGTTCCTGGCTAAGAGTTTTCCCAGTGAGATTGGGGTGGGGGGTGGGGCTGGCAAGAGGGGAGGACACACTGCCATTCATCAGAATTTATACCGAATGGCCATACTTTTTCAGAGAAAACCCAGGTTTTCTACCAGAGAAATGGGCAGAGACCTCTCTCTGGAACTTGGCTGGAGGGATGTCACTCTCCGGGAGAGCCCCTCTGTCTCTGCAAATATCCCAAAGCAGGCCCAGCCTGCCATGTTCCTTTGTTGGGACAGAAAGGGAATGGAATCTTACCAATAGGTGAAGGGCTGGACAGAACACCAAGGATGGGCCCAACCTTCTCCCTACAAAGGCCTAACGCTAACAGGGAAGGGAAAAAAAAGCACCAACAAAGAGTTTAAGATAGTAGTTCCCAGCTTTTTCAAATATGAAGCATTTTTTAACCAATCCATTTTTTAATTTTTAAATTCTTGACATTACAGAACTAAACTGAAATTTATTAACATTCCACTCTTACATTTCTTATCGACAAACAGAAATAAAATTCATGAGCCAAAAACCCAAAACAAAACTAAAAACAGGGAAAAGCTTATAAAACTAAATATGGATCCCAGCATTAACAGCTGAACAGAGAATGTGATTTTTAAATTCTTAGCGGATGATAAAGTTGTGTAGAAACTGAACACTTACAAATTATTTAAAACCTGGAATCACTGACCAGAAATTACACAGTTGGATCATGGGAAAACAGCAGAAAGGGGTTATAAGTGAACCTACACTGTTCTAGCTGCACCCCATGCCCTTCTCAGAGGAAAGCCTGGCATTGATTAGATATTGGGCCAGACTAATACTGGCAGCAGAACCAGTGATAGTAACCTGCCTACCAGAAGAGCCTTCCACTGGATTGGCAATTTTGATCTGGGCCCCGGACATCTGGCGGATCTCATTAATGTTGGCGCCTTGGCGCCCGATTATGCAGCCAATTAAGTTATTTGGAATGGTGAGTTCATGGGTCGTTTGAGTAGATGCATCCAAACTTGCCCAATAGCCTTTCACCTCTGGAGAGCTGGAGTCAATTCCGGCGAATCCGGTCCCGCCGTGCATCATGGCAAAGTGAGACTGTTGTCTTGCCACCTGGTTCAGCTTGGCCAGATCGAGCGGAGAAATGGTGTGTTGTCCTTGAATCGAGTAGGCATCTAGAGGTGGTCCCTCCAGGTCATGGGTGGCATGGGGGTAGCCCGCAGCGTCGCTGCACCGATCTTGGCCGCCCGCACAGATGACTGGAGAGCTGGCCGGCATGGGCTGGTACGGAATGGTCATGACTCTCCCTTGCGGAGACTGGGAGAGCGTCTCCAGCATGACCAGGCAGATCTGCTTGACACACTCGGTGACAGACTGCGGCACGCCAGCAATGGTGATGGCTCGCTCGGTGGAGTTGGGCAGCATATCCCCCGCCACCTGGACCTGGGCCCCCGTACTCTCGCGGATCTCTTTGATCTTACACCCGCCTTTCCCAATCAGGGAGCCGCACTGGGTGGCCGGCACCACCAGCCTCAGGGTGACCGGGGGCCTGCTGGCCGCCGTGCTGTTGGTCATGGAGCTGTTAATATCTTCTTCCAGCTTGTCGATGATCATAGCGAAGGCCTTAAAGATGGCATTGGTGGGGCCGGTCAGAGTGATGATTCTCTCCGGGCAATTCCCCTCCGAGATGTTGATCCGCGCGCCACTCTCCTCGCGGATCCTCTTAACCGACTCCCCTTTCTTCCCAATGATGCTTCCTACTTCCTTTCCGTGCATAAGCAGCCGAATGGTGAGAGTCACATTTAGTCCACTTTCAGTCACACCGGCATCCATGGCGAGCGGCGGGCGGCGTTCGGGGGAGTTGGGCTCGTTACGTGGTCAAGTCTTTGGTGGCTGGCGGGGGGAGGGGAGGTGTAGGCCCAAAACTGCCGGCGCGAGGCGAGCGAGGGCCGCGGGAGCGAGCGGGCGCGGGCGGGAGGCCGCGGCGTCGTCGCAGGGGCGGGCGGCGGCGGCGGAGGGGGCGAGCGGGGCCGGGAGCGGCGGGCGGGCGGGTGGGCGAGGGCGCGGCGGTGGCGACTCCGGCGGCAGCCTCGGCGGTCTGGGCGGGGCGGGAAGCCCGCTTTCAACCCCGCGTACCCTCTGACCCCGGAAGTGCTTGCCGCGCAGGACCCCTTGAAAAAAACTGAGGACCCGTATTTTTTAGGTCACAAGATTGCGCCAACCTTCGCATGGTAGTTTAAAAAAAACTCTTTTAACAGCTTAGCATTGAAGATAAAGCCACGATGGGCAGAATCTGTGAGTCCGGCAAGGTTTTAAAACCAACGTACATTTTATTAACTCCAGCGGCACCGGCAGATGTTTGGGAATGTTAATGTTGTGAGTGGGGGCGACACATTATTTTCCCGCCTTACAAAAAGGGCTTGGATGCGGAGCGACACGGGCAGCCCCGGCGGTAACTGCAGGCGGCAGCTAGGACGCCGCCGGTTTAAAACGTGCGCGTGAGGCGGCTAGAGCGCGTGCGCGAGGGTGTGGGGAGACGGGAGGGGCAGCCGCGGTCTTCCGGGGGGGAGGGGCGGCGAGGCGAGGCTTGTGTGGTGGGCGCGTGCTCGAGCGCGCGCGCGCGTGGGCACGTGGGGCCCCTTCGCCCCAGGCGTCCAGGCGCCCCGTACCAGGCCCCCCACCCCTGTCCTGGTCACCCCACGGCAGCTGGTGAGGAGAAAGACCGAAACCCACCCCTGCCACCGCTAGAGTCGCGGCTCTGTTGATGACTTCTGGGAAGTGTTGGAAACAGGGCCTTAAAAAAAGAATGGCGTCCATTTACATAATGCTTTGTTTGCATTTTGCAAGTTTCTTTCGGTTGAACCTACAGAAATCCCACAGTGTCGTTTTAGTCGTGGCAGTCTCGACAGGCATTTAGGACAATGGTGTGCTCCTTTTGGGAACGCATTTAGTCAGGGTTGCTGAGTTAGTGCTTGAATTCTTGCGATTTCCCCCCACACTCTTCACTTTCCCGCTTCTGCGTTTCGGCCTTTCCCCTGTTTCCCCTTTTGGTGCGATCGCCTCGCCCCGCTCCCCTTGGGGGCGGCCCCTGTCGGGCCCCGCCATCTTGGAAGGCCTTTCTTGCCGGTTCGCCACCGCACGTCCCTCTCGCCAAAGAAAGGTCGCTTGGGAGGCTCGTGTACGTTTATTTCTAGCCCTTTCTCTTTCCTTCGGCTAAGCCAGACAGAAAAGGCACACAGACAGACGTCTGCACAACGTGCTTCAGGATCCCTCAGGGAAAGCAGCTAACGTGGCGGTCCCTCCGCCCCTTTCCTTCCCCACGGGGTGGCCGCCATGTTTCCAGAACACAAAATGGCGACACGTGGCCTGGATTCGTTGCCAACGAGAAATTGGGGTCGACCCGAAAGCTCCAAAATGCCCCCACCTCTCCACCCCGTGCGTGTTGGCCAGCGCCTTTCCCTCGCAGCCAGTGCTCTAACCACTCTGGTCCAAACCTAAGCTGCCGAATTTGAATGCATTTCCCCCATTAATTTGAAATGGGAATGTTTATAACTGTAAAATGTAGGTGTGATGCCGAGTCTCTCATAGTCTTAAGTTTAATAATGGGTAATGGGGGGAGGGCAGTGCCAGTGGATGATTTGGGCCCCCAGTTACCAGAGCATTTAGGAATCACTGCTTTAAGAAATAAGATGGGAAGTTACTGATTTCCTAGACCTCTAGCACAGGCTAGTGTGCTGGAGAGACTGAGAAATGGTCTTATAAAATTTCTTAGAATTTCCATGAAGCAGTTTGGATGCCTGTGACCATTTTCAGAGCCTAGCTGACCGGTGAACCTAAGTTTACCACAAGTGGTATTAACTTTCAGTATGGAGGGACAGATGTTATTGTGCATTTACCAGCGCAAGATCCTGTGCTAGCATTTTACTGCATACTATCTTTAATTTTTACAGTGATCTGAGGTAGGTGTTATCTTTTTCTCTCTCTTTTTCTAACAGATGAATTCACTTAGGCCCAGAGAGATGAAGTGACTAATTCAAGGTCACACAGTGGAGGATGGATTCCAGACCTTCTGATTTCCTTATTGGTGAGCACTTTCTCAAATTTTTCTGTAAGTCAGTGTTTTAAAATTTAAGTGCTATTTGAAGTTTAGGTGAGCTTGTCATTTAAAAGAACCTCTCAGGTAACCTTTTGGTGCATAGTCACCCCGTTTGTATCTTTTGGGGATTCCCAGCTTTTCCTGGTGTGAACTATACCTTGGCTCAAATGCTATTTAAAAAAATTTTTTTAATTAAAAAATTGGTGTCTGGGTGAGAATTGGGAGTGGGAAATGATTCAGCCCTACCCAAAGGCTGAAGTATGTGTCAGTCCAGCCTTGTCTGTGGCACATTCAAGTCTACCTGGCTCTGTGGGAGCAAGCAGTTTCTGACTCACTTGCTTCCTTTAGCTACCCATGGGCACGACTTCCGCCTTCCTCACCCCAGTGTCCCAACCAAGTAAAAATAAATAATTTCACTTTGGCGCCAAGCCTCCATTTCTCCGCAAATATTGACAGCAAGGAAATCATGGTCTATGAACTCTTCAGTTCAGTGTAACAAGTAACTTGTAGGTCAAGCAAGGAATATGTGCCTGAACAGGGCTCTACTTGTGTGGATGTTAGAGATGGAGAGAAGGGCTTTTTGCTTCTTTTAACTTACATTAATGTTTTATATCATAGTTTTCAAAGTGCCTTTGCCTTACTTTGTGTAATTCTATAACCAACTTTAATTGGTGGGTACATTATAGCAACAATGGCAGTACTAGCATTAAGTGCTAACTTTGTGACTGGCACTGTTTGAAGCTTTATTCTGTATGTTATTTCAGTGGCTCTCACATTTCTTTTTTAAGTTTATTTATTTTGAGAGAGAAAGAGTGTGCAAGTGTGCAAGTGAGCCCCTGAGTGGGGTAGGGGTTTGTGTGTGTGTGGGTGGGGGCGGGGGGCAGAGAGAGAGAGAGGGAGGGAGAGAATCCTAAGCAGGCTTTGTACTGTTAGCATGGAGCTGGACTTGATCTCATGAACCCAACCATGAGATCATGACGTGAACCAAAATCAAGGGTTGGTTGCTTAACTCACTGAGCCACCCAAGTCCTCCCCTCCTTTTTTTTAAGATTCTATTTTTGGGGCGCCTGGGTGGCGCAGTCGGTTAAGTGTCCGACTTCAGCCAGGTCACGATCTCGCGGTCCGTGAGTTTGAGCCCTGCGTCAGGCTCTGGGCTGATGGCTCGGAGCCTGGAGCCTGTTTCCGATTCTGTGTCTCCCTCTCTCTCTGCCCCTCCCCCGTTCATGCTCTGTCTCTCTCTGTCCCAAAAATAAATAAAAAACATTGAAAAAAAATTTAAAAAAAAAAGATTTTATTTTTAAGTAATCTATATACCCATTGTGGGGCTCGAATTCACAACCCCAAGATCAGAGTCACGTGCCCCACTGACTGAACCAGCCAGGCACCCCAACAGTTTTAAAAGTAAGCCGTCAAGAGGTAACATTTTTACAAAATAATTCATATATACATAGGCATATGTAACAGAAACCAAATCTTTGTAAAACAGTATTTATTTTTACTGTATGCGGTGTACTCTGGTAATTTCTGTTCATTTACATGAAATAAAAAGGTGTATCACAACTGAAGTGACAAACCATTATAAGATTGTGACCAAAATGATTAATATACACATTTAATCCTCACAAAACTCCTTAGATGAAAGTGATGCAATTTATATTTTACAGAGATACAGAAAGGTGAAGGATTTTGTCTAACATACAGTTATTAAATAGTAAAATATGGATTTGAATTTGGGCAGTCTGAGTCCAGAGCCTGTATATTTACCACTGAGCTAGATGTGGTCTCTGCAGATGGCCTTGTCTTTAAGGGAGACAGAGTTGTTTAGGGAATTAAAATTATTAGTAAATGTTAACAAACAAACTGAAGAGGCAACAAGAGAAATTCTATGTAATGAAGAGTTATATCCTTATTCAAAATACTCTGGTCTGTATGAGGTGCCTGGGTGGCTCAGTCGGTTAAGCATCTGACTTCAGCTCAGGTCATGACCTCACAGTTCATGAGTTCAAGCCCTGCATAGGGCTCTGTGCTAACAGCTCAGAGCCTGGAACTTGCTTTGGATTCTGTGTCTCCCTCTTTTTCTGCCCCTCCCCTGCTCACACTCTGTCTCTCTCTGTCTCTCAACAATAAGTAAATGTGAAAAAAAGTTAAAACAAAACAAAATATTTTGGTCTCTAAATCTGTCACATATTTATTTCCCCTGAAGAAAAATGTATATGTTGGGTCTTTCTTCCTGTCTATTTAAAGCCTTTTTGCCTGAAATTTTCCATTAATTCCTTCTTATCTGAGTACCTCCCTGATTCTACTCACCTCTTCCTTCAATAAAGACTTCCCATTCCCAGCCTCTCTGTTTCCCCCAGAGTCCTATAGCCCCCATGCCCCCCTGTAGGCTACGTTTGGCTGTTAATTAAATTGTAATCTGCATTGGTGTTGATAGTGTGTTGTACAGGGCATTGGTGTCATGGGTGACCCAGAGATCTGGTAAAGAGGACATTGGACTTGGGAATCTGTGGCTCTGGCCCCTAGCTCCAGCTCTCCCACTGTCTAACTTTGAGAAGTCTACAACCCAGTTCAAAACTGGGCTTTGGTTTTCCCACGTGTAAAACAACAGATTAAATGATCTTTTCTAATTCTATCCAGGGAATGATGATACTTGATGATCTTGGGTATCTGGGAAGGAGGAGGATTATGTAAATATTTTACTTATGGTAAATTTCCCCCTCCCTTCCTCAGACCTGCAGTATCTTGTGTATACGTGATTGAATTCCACACCACCCATTTTACAGATGAAGCCACTGAGATATGGAACAATTGACTAAATAGTCACTGCCCCACCCCTGGAGCCTCACACATGACTCTTCTCCTCCCATTTGAATGACTGCAGGTTAGTTAAGGGGTTTAATGAGTTTGGGAAGGTGAGTCAGGCTTAGACTTTGGAAATTGAACCACAGGATTTATATTCCATTCAGAGGAGGGATTTTTGCTTCCTTTTACCTCACATTGGCATGTTTATGAAATGTTTTAAAGTGATTTCACATTATTTACTAATCATCACAGACACCCTTGCCATGAAAGTATAAATATGCCTGGTTTATGGAAGAGCTATCTATAGATCAGAGGAATGAAGTGACTTGCCCAAGGTTACACAGCTTGTCAGGACCTGAGCTGGGTCTCTTGACTTCTAGTTGTGGATTGTTCCTCTCCTTGGCTTTTGATGCTAGTTGCACTCACTTTGACACATGGAATAGTTTTATCTTTAACTCAGAAAGCTTTTAATCCAGCCTTTATTTTTCTGTCCCAGAGCATCTAGTCCACTTATGTTAGGTTCCTGATTCTTTTGGTTTAAGAAAAGCTCTTTCCGGGGCGCCTGGGTGGCGCAGTCGGTTAAGTGTCCGACTTCAGCCAGGTCATGATCTCGCGGTCCGTGAGTTCGAGCCCCGCGTCGGGCTCTGGGCTGATGGCTCAGAGCCTGGAGCCTGTTTCCGATTCTTGTCTCCCTCTCTCTCTGCCCCTCCCCTGTTCATGCTCTGTCTCTCTCTGTCCCAAAAATAAATAAACGTTGAAAAAAAAAATTAAAAAAAAAAAGAAAAGCTCTTTCCTCTTTTTGTCTAATGTTTACATTTATGGGTTTGGGAAGTGGTGGGAATTATTCCTTGATAAGGCTGTGGAGGCAGGGACCACATCCCTCCCCCCATCTACCTTTTCCAGCAAATGTACTACAGCTTTTTAAATTTGCCCTACCAACATGCAGTTTTGCAAAAAATAAACAAACAAAAAACCAACATGGTTTCTTCTTCTCTTACTCTTTCAGATTTAGCTTCTCATTTTTCTTTTATTTGAAATTATAGTAAATTGAGAGGATATTTACCCTATCACTTTCTGGGATACTACAAAGTATAACCTACGAAATATTTCTTACCCACTTTGTAGTTAGGAACAATAGTTACAATAATAATCTCATATACTGGTGACCCTGTGCTGCCGTTATGGGGTTAATACTGAGTTTTCTCAGAAACTTAAGAAATATATTGGTGTGCCATACAAAATGCCCAGGAAATACAGCAACATCCTTGGTCTAAGTTCTCCCGGTTGGGGAAAGTAATGCCTATGGATTCCCAAGGGTTACTCTGACTGAAATAAGTCATGGAGAATGGAGTGCAGAGAAAAATTAAAGGAAAAATGAGAACAGAGTACAAATGTAAAGTATAGAAAATGAGGAAGGAAAAAAGATAAGAAAAGGAAAAAGACAAGGGCAGAGAAAAGAGGAGAAAACAAGATCAGTGGAATGGATATGAAGAGAACAATTCCAAGGTTCATTTGCTCCTTATGTGATGTGGGAAGCATAGGCTTGCACCAAGAAAGAGCAGCTGGTATGAGAACTCATGAACTGATCTGAAGCACCATGTCTCTTTTTTAATCTTCTTTTTCTAATATCAAGTAGGGAAAATTTGTTTCTACTATCAGCTGGGGATGTGATTAGACACCAATAGTTTCAATATTAGCCTTAGTCCTATTGGTTTATCAAGGAAAATGTGCTATAAAAATCACATTAAAGTATTCCAGGTCAAATTTTATCCTGTTCATTCAGTCAGCAATTTTTTTTTCAATTATTACTATTTTTAAGTTTAATTTTACTCTCAGTGTGGGGCTTGAACTCACTACCCCAAGATCAAGAGTTGCATGCTCTACCAACTGAGCCAGCCAGGCACCCCAGTCAGCAAATACTTATGGATTGCTTGATATGTCCCAGATACTAAAGATATAAAAATGAATGAGATCCTGTTCTTGCCTTCAAGATGTTTATGATCTGGAAAGGGACACTGACAAGTAAACAGATTTGCAGTACAATACGTTAAGGTATTAGGATATAAGTAAGCAGAGGATGCTA
This sequence comes from Prionailurus viverrinus, assembly GCF_022837055.1. Classification (NCBI taxonomy): domain Eukaryota; kingdom Metazoa; phylum Chordata; class Mammalia; order Carnivora; family Felidae; genus Prionailurus; species Prionailurus viverrinus. The sequence goes on along the minus strand of NC_062563.1, from coordinate 87,580,967 downwards.
CGGGCTTAGAAGAAGGCCCTTGATTCAGCCTTGGAGGGGATCCAGAATGACTGCCTAGCGAAGGTGACATTTAGGCTGAGTCCCAAGTTGGCAGATTACAAGGTGGAGGGCAGGAAAGAGTTAACTCCAGGCAGGGAAGCAAAAGCCCAAAGGCAGAGAGTATGCAGTCCGTTCAGAAGTTGAAGCCACTTCAGGAAGGTATGAAGGATGTTTGCATGATCCAGTTTTTCGTGATTGTTGTACTGCTTTAGAAGTGTACATTATTGGGGCGCCTGGGTGGCGCAGTCGGTTAAGCGTCCGACTTCGGCCAGGTCACGATCTCGCAGTCCGTGAGTTCGAGCCCCCCGTAGGGCTCTGGGCTGATGGCTCAGAGCCTGGAGCCTGTTTCCGATTCTGTGTCTCCCTCTCTCTCTGCCCCTCCCCCGTTCATGCTCTGTCTCTCTCTGTCCCAAAAATAAATAAACGTTGAAAAAAAAAATTAAAAAAAAAAAAAAAGAAGTGTACATTATTGAGACTTGATTATGCTTACTAGAGCACAAAAAGTCTAAATCCTTATTTTGTAGCAGGATTCTCTTTTAAGATGAAGGTATCAGAGGGACATCTGGATGGCTTAGTTAAGCGTCTGACTTCCTGCTCAGGTCATGATCTCACAGTCTGTGGGTTCAAGCCCCGTGTCATGCTCCATGCCGACAGCTCAGAGCCTGGAGCCTACTTCAGATTCTATGTCTCCCTGTCTCTCTGTCCCCTGCTTGCTCGCTCTCTTTCAAATATTAAAAAAATTTTTTTTTGTAAAAGATGAAGCTATCACAAATTGTACTTCTGGTCTATAGATTGTAAGAAGAAAATGTAAATAAAGCACAGTCTTTGAATTAGCAAATGGTTATTAAACTTCTGTGCAATAAAGGAAAGAAGGTGCAAGGCATAGCATATCCCCCCCGCCCCACCATTCTTTTTTTCTTTAGGATTTTATTTTTAACTAATCTCTGTACCCAATGTGGAGCTCAGACTTACAACCCCTGAGATCAAGAGTCGCATGCACCATTGACTGAGCCAGCCAAGTGCCCCAGCATATCCCTTTCTTATCCAACTTTTGGATTTGATTGTATTCTGCTTTGTTTTTAAAGAGGTGTATGTGTGGAAGTTTAGGGTCTTTGTTTAGTTGGTTAGGATCTTTGAGTTAGGGGGGAGGGAAAGGATTTCAAGAATAATTGCTACTTTATGGCAGAACAAAAGAAATACATTTAAAAAGCTCTTTTTTTTTTTTTAATGTTTATTTATTTTTGAGACAGAGAGAGACAGAACAGGAGCAGGGGAGGGGCAGAAGAGAGACAGGGAGACATAGAATCTGAAGCAGGCTCCAGGCTCCGAGCTGTTAGCACAGAGCTGGATACAGGACTTGAACTCACGAACCGCAAGATCATGACCTGATCCAAAGTCAGACGCTTAACCAACCGAGCCACCCAGGTGCCCCTAAAGTTCATTTTTCTGATCTCACCTACTGAGCACAAACAAGACTTAGGGAACATTGTTAGTTAATTCAACCAGACAAAGCATTTAACATTATTCCCTATGTAAAATCTGTTGTGGACATGGATATAGCTGCATTAAATAAAAACCTTATGTGTATTCATTGGACAATACTGGGATTTTACCTGGAGTAAAAGAAAAAAAGTACTATATGTAGAGTAGGGAAGAACATGCTTGGAAAATAGCACACAGATTCAGTGGTCATTTCTCAGTCATCTTCTTGACCCTGTAGCACCTGAAACTCCCTCCTTGCACATTAGTTTCGTTTGACTTCCAGGATGCCACTCTGTTGGTTTCCCCCCTCCTCACCAGACCCTCCTTCTCACCCCCCCACCTTTTGGCTGATTCCTCCTTATCTCCTCAGCCTCTAATGAAGGAGTACTCAGATTAGTCCTTGCATCCCTTCTCTGTTCATACTCATTCCCTAGGTGCTCTCTTTCAAGACCTCAAATACCATTTATACCCTGACAGCTCTCAAGTGTATAGTACTAGCTTGGATGTCTTCCCTTGAACTCAAGACTCATATCCAACTGCCTACAAGATATCATCTCCACTTGGTTATTTAATAGCTTCTTGAGCTTAATGTATTCAGCAAATTAATTCTGGAACTTCTCTTCTCAAACATGTACCTCTGCCAATTCTTCCCCATTTTAGTTTCAGTTGTATTGAACATATGGAGGACTCTCCCTTGACTCTCTTCCTTTTCTTGCTCTCTTCACCTAATCTACTAGTAGGTCCTATGAGCTCTACCTTAAAAAACATCCAGGATTTGAACACTTCTCACCACCTCCCCTGCTACTTTTAGAATAGCCTTCTAAATTGTCTTCCCTCAGTCTAATCTGAACAGTGACCAGAGTCGTTTTGTTAAGTTTATATCAAATCATTCCACTCCTCTGCTGAAAACTATTCACTGGGTCCCACCCATGTTAAAAATTAAAGTTCTTACAGTGATCTAAGAGGCCACATAGCATATTCAGTGCTCCCCCAGCTGCTCTGACCTCATCTTTTATCACTTTCTCCTTGTGCTCTGGACACATTGGTCTCCTTGCCGTTGCTCCAGCATGCCAAGCCTTGAACTTCTTAGTGGTGTTCTTTGCCTGGAATACTTCTTCCAGTTACCAGTATGGTCTTCTCCCTTACCTCCTTCAGGTTTCTGCTCTTGTCACCTAGTTTGTGAAACATTCCTTGACCATCCTATTTAAAGTAAAAGCCATCTCCTGCCCCCTTCATTCCTTCTTCCCTTTTCCTGCTGTATTTTTCTCCACAGAACTTATCACTGTTTGAGGTACTATTCATTCATTCATTCTTCACATATTTCTTGAGGGATGCCTACTATGTGCCAAGCACTGTACTGGGGACTCTCTCTACTATAGTCTGTTTATTATTTGTCACCTGCCACTGGAATGTAAATTTCCTGATGACTAGGACTTTGTTTTGCTTGTTGCTATATTGCCATCTCCTAGAATAGTGTCTAGCACATTGCAGTTGAATGAATACATTTATTCAGATTTTAAACAAAAACGTATTGAATGTATAGGGGATTGTGTACCAGATAATGAGGGAAAGATATGTATAAGTAATATATTGTTCCTGCCCTCAAGTTGCTCAGTCTAAAATATGCTTATTTTGACCTGAACAGTACTGTGTTCTCTAACAGGATAAAGTGTTACATCATTTTGGAATTGGGGAGGTGGAGGTAGGGACTAGTGTGCAAGGGTATGGATCTCTTCAGAGGTGAAGTCTTGCTTTATCAGGCTTATCAATAATTTGTACTGGTTCTGGGAGGGCAGGATTGCTGATAGCTCACTGCATTACTGGCTTTTTGGATTATAATTTCTGTTTAGTTTTGTCTTTTTGGGGCAGGAGATTCTTTAAAATCCTGCTATCAGTCTTGGTTCTTTTTAGATATCTTCTAGGAACCTCTGTCACAGCCACTTTTTTCAAGATAAGTGAAGGAGTTTACTATCTTTACCTTCCTCCATATCTGAAAGTTCTTTTCCAGAAACTGTGGTCATCGATGTACTAACTGTTTGGTCTTGAACCTCTCAGAACCTCAGTTTCTGCACTTGTCAAATGGAGATAATGATAAATGACATCAGTCTTTCTTCTTTTAAAAAAAAAAAATTTTTTTTTAATCTTTATTTTTGAGAGACAGAGAGACAGCATGCGAGTGGGGGAGGAACAGAGAGGGAGACACAAAATCCGAAGCAGGCTTCAGGCTCTGAGCTGCCAGCACAGAACCCAATGTGGGGCTCGAACTCACAAACCGCGAGATCATGACCTGAGCTAAAGTCAGACGCCCAACCGACTGAACCACCCAGGCACCCCGACATCAGTCTGTCTTCTTATGAGGATGAAATGAGTAAATACTGATTTTGAGAGTGGGGCAGTAGAGAAGGAAAAGAGAGAAGAATTTCCTTTTTTTTTATAAAGTATTTTTAAAAAGTTTATTTAATTTTTTTTAATCTTTTATTTATTTTTGAGAGAGCAGGGGAGGAACAGAGAGAGGAAGACAGAATCTGAAGCAGGCTCCAGGCCCTGAGTTGTCAGCACAGAGCCTGATGTGGGGCTTGAACCCGTGAATGGTGAGATCATGACCTGAGCTGAAGTCAGACACTTAACTGACTGAGTCACCCAGGTGTCCCTAAAGTTTATTTATTTATTTTGAGAGAGAGGGAGAGAGAGTGTGTGCTAGTGGAGGAGGGGCAGAGAGAGAGGGAGAGAGAGAATCCGAAGCAGGCCCTATACTATCATCACAGAGCTCGATGCAGGGTTTGAACTCACAAACTGTGAGAATATGACCTGAGCCGAAATCAGGAGTCAGATGCTTAACCAACTGAGCCACCCAGGTGCCACTGAAAAAAAAAATTTTTTTTCTTTATGTTTATTTATTTAGAGAGTGTGAGCTTGGGAGGGGCAGAGAGCCGAGAGAGAGAGGGGGACAGAGGATCCGAAGAGGCCTCTGCGTTGACAGCAGTGAGCCCGATGTGGGGCTCGAACTCACAAACTGTGAGATCGTGACCTTAGCCAAAGTCAGATGCTTAACCAGCTGAGCTACTCAGGAACCCCCAAAAAACTTTTTAATATGCTTATGTTTCATTTCTACCGAGAGTAGTGAAGATTTTTTTTAATATATATTTTTATTTAAAAAAAAATTTTTTTTTTTCAATGTTTATTTATTTTTGGGACAGAGAGAGACACAGAGCATGAACGGGGGAGGGGCAGAGAGAGAGGGAGACACAGAATTGGAAACAGGCTCCAGGCTCTGAGCCATCAGCCCAGAGCCCGACACGGGGCTCGAACTCACGGACCGCGAGATCGTGACCTGGCTGAAGTCGGACGCTTAACCGACTGCGCCACCCAGGCGCCCCATTTAATATACATTTTTAAATGTTTGTTTATTTTGAGAGAGAGAGAGTGTGAGCGTGAGCAGGGGAAGAGTAGAGAGGGAGACAAGAAAATCCCAAGCAGGCTCCACGCTGTCAGCACAGGGCTCGACGTGGGGCTTTATCTCACAAACCGTGGGATCGTGACCTGAGCCGAAACCAAGAGTTGGTTGCTTAACTGAATCACCCAGGAGCCCCATAAAGATTTTATTTTATTTTATTTTATTTTATTTTATTTTATTTTATTTTATTTTATTTTATTTTTTTCAACGTTTATTTATTTTTGGGACAGAGAGAGACAGAGCATGAACGGGGGAGGGGCAGAGAGAGAGGGAGACACAGAATCGGAAACAGGCTCCAGGCTCTGAGCCATCAGCCCAGAGCCTGACGCGGGGCTCGAACTCCCGGACCGTGAGATCGTGACCTGGCTGAAGTCGGACGCTTAACCGACTGCGCCACCCAGGCGCCCCAAGATTTTATTTTTAAAAACAAAGATGTTAGGGTCCTGGATTTGGGCTTTAGGATTAAACGTTAAAAAAAAAAAAAAAAGATTATTTAAAAAAATACATTAATATATTGTTTTTTTACGGGGTAACAGGTTTTTAGAAAATATTTCCTTGTGTTTCTACTCAGGTAATTACTTTTGTATTACAGAAGGGCAGTGAAATACTAGAACCCCACCCCAGGCTGCATGGTGAGCTGGTGTCTACATAGGCAAACAACCATTTCCTTTTAGGTGAAGTTGGAGTTCAGGAAGTACTATTTGAAGAGGCTCAAAGGGATTGATGATGATAACAACAGCAATAATAGTAGTGTCTAACTGATGAACCAGGCACTTTATGTAGATTCTCTTATTTTAACAGCATAGCAACCACATGAAGTCTGGTGCCTTGAGAAGTACAGCAGTGTAGGAGTAAAAAGCATAGACTCTGGGGTCAAACTTTCTATACTCACTTCACAGCTTTGCCAGTAACTAGCTGTGTGGTCTTGAGTGAGAAAACTGCCTCTTCTTCCTCTTCTGTAAGATGAAGATGATAATAGTAACTGCTTCATGAGGTTGTAACGATTAAATGATGTAAGCCCTGTAAAGCACAGTACTTGGCATATAGAAAGTGCTCACCAAATTTTATTGTAATAAAAGTAGATGAAGAAACAGAGGCTTAGAAAGAGGGAAGTTAATTTGCCTTAGTGACACAGCAAATATAAATGACAGAACAGTAATTTGTGCCTGGGAAGTCAAACTCCATTGCCCTTCCTTCCTTCCTTCCTTCCTTCCTTCCTTCCTTCTTTCCTTCCTTAAATAGGCTCCACATGGGGCTTGAACTTACAACTTTGAGATCAGGAGTTGCATGCCACTGACTGATCCAGCCAGGCACCCCATTCAGCGCTCTTGTTTCTTAACCATTACATCGTACCGCCATTATGGATTGAGGGCGAGAGCCTGGACAAGAACCACATTTTGTCCAACTTGAGGTGAACATAGATCTAAAGGTCACACTTGGGTTCAGACCTATGGAAGCTTTATTTGTGCTCTTTTTTTTTTTTTTTTTAACATTTTAAATTTATTTTTTGAGAGAGCGAGGGCAGGGGAGGGGAAGAGAGAGAGGGAGACACAGAATCTGAAGCAACTTCAGGCTCTGCACAGAGCCTGAAGCAGGGCTTGAACTCATGAACTATGAGATCATGACCTGAACTGAAGTCAGACACTTAACCAACTGAGCCACCCAGGGACCCCTTTATCTGTGTTCTTAACACTGTAGCATGTACTGGTTATTCTCTGAAGTGATTGTTCCCTAGATCCAAACAAATGAATGAGTGATGGGTTATTTATGGTCTGCTGAGGGGTTGAGTGTTCCCTGGCTGGGGCCAGGAAATGGAGCTGAATAAACACCTGTATCTTACCCACTGCTCTTGGACCTAAGTAGGAGCTTGTCTAGTGTCTTTTGTTATTATGATTGTTACTCCTTATACAACTGGTAATGATGAGAAGCTGAGCAGTGTATATATCAAGCACTTTATTTTTTATTTTATTCATTTATTTTTAAAATTCTTTCTCTCTCTCTCTCTCTCTCTCTCTCTCTCTCTCTTTCTTTCTTTTGTGCGAGTCAGGGAAGGGAGCAGACGGAGAGAGAGAATCTCAGAGACTCCACGCTCAGTACACAGCCCAACTCGGGGCTCAGTCCCATAACCTTGGGATCATGACCGGAGCCAAAACCAAGAGTTGGGTGCTCAACTGACTGAGCCACCCAGGCACCCAGTAAATATTTTATTTTTAAGTAATCTCTGCACCCAACATGGAGCTCGAACTCACAACCCCGAGATCAAAAGTTGCATCCCCTCCCAACTGGGCCAGCCAGGAGCCCCTACATTGAGCACTTTATGTGGCATGCATTTGACATAGATTATCTCATCTAGTCCTTAATGTAACCGTATGAGGTAGTCACTCCTAACCCTATTTTATAGAAACAGAGAGATTAGGAAACTTGCTTAAACTCACATAGTGTGTGTGGTGGAGCTGGGATTTGAATACACAGTCTGACTCTAGAGTCCACATTCTTGATCTCTACACTCTATTGTTTCTATTCTTTCCTGCGTAAAGTATATAGTATATGGTAGGTGGCTTAGTAGGTCCAGTCCTATTTTTCCCATCTGAAAAATGGGAAGATTTTGACTAGTGGGCTAGAAATAAGGAGGCCTGTGATCTTGTCCTAACCTTGTCACCAACTTGCCACATCCAGGACTTCACTTTTCTTAGCCTCATTGTCCTCATTCATTAAACAAAAGGGTCACTCTAGATGGTCTCTGAGATCCCTTCTAACTCTTAATGTTCTGATTGACCATATGAAGTGAGGAGAATAACACCTGCTCAACTCCTTGATTTTGGAGTGGTGGTATTTGTGAGGTTTTAGGGAGTCTGCTTTGTGTAAGGGAAGATGCCAGATTTTAGGACAGAGAACATTGCTTTCCTGAAGAAGGTAGGTCTGGGCTCTTTTTTGAGGGTGGTTGCCTAGGGAACCTAGCCTCTGGCCAGCAACAGTCAGGAATGCTTTGGTTAAGAGTTGGCTACAGATAACTAAAACAAGCAGCACATTTAGGTTTCACTTTCCACCCCCCCCCCACCTTTCCTTTTCATGCTCCCAGTTTGATACACTTCTATATATTAGTATTTAACAGGAGTTTGTTATTTAAATTTTTATTGTAATCTTATGAGGTAAGTACTATTTTAAATTTACAGTTAATGAAAGTGAGGCAAATAGAGTTAAGTAATTTGTCCATAGTTACTCAAGTGGAAAGTGGTATTCAACCCACTATGTTGTACTGCCTGGTAGGAACTTAAAAAAAAAAAAAGCAAAGGGAGGACTCTTTATTTATTGGTGGTGTTTTGTTTTGTTTTTTCTTTAAAAAGTTTTTTTTAAGTTTATTTATTTTGGTAGAGAGTGTGAGCAGGGTAGGGGTAGAGTGAGAGGGTAGAGAGAGAATCCCATTGTGGGGCTTGAACTCACGAACTGTGAGATCATGACCTGAGCCGAAATCAAATTGGACACTTAACCAGCTGAGCTACCCAGTGCCCCTGTTTTTGTTTTCTTTAGAATAGTAGACTCTTGGAGTTGGAAAGAGCCTTTACCATAGTCAATCTCCTTGCCTACTGTCTGCCATCTGGTTACAGGAACGCTTTCCATCATCCCCCTGACAGATGATCACCCAAGTTCTTTTTGAATACTTCCATTGCTGGGGAGCTAGCTCATTACTTCTTGAGGAATCCCATTATATGTGACTTGTTCTCTTGGGTAAGAGATTATTTCTTGTTTTGAAATTAAATCTAATTGAGATGACTTACCAGTTTTAGGCCTGTCTTCTGGAACCATTTAGGATAATTATGATCCATCTTCCATATGCCAATCTTGTTAATGTTTGAAGACCCTTTTCCTATTTATAAGTCATTTGTAGTTTTCTCATAGCATCTAAACTTGCTTTCAGTTTGGATTGGTCTGCACAAAGCAGTCTCTGTTTTTTATTGCTTTGCAAGTGCAGCCTTGCAACAGATCTGTGCTTCATTTCTTATGGTTAGGCACAAAGTATGGGCTCTTTCCACATCTTTGGACAACGAATAAATGGTGAGCTGAGTCTCTACAATAGTATATGAGTCTGAAGGGTTTGCAGTTTCCTACTCTTGTAATCTAATGTCCATTAGACTGTTGCCCTGTACACACTGTTAGAGCTCACAAAATGGCTGGAAGTTTATCCGGGCATTTGACAAAATTGCATTTACTTCATCAGGCCACTAGGTGATGAACAACTCACAAACCCAGACTTCCAGGGGCAGTTGTATACAGGACAGTTTTAGATTGTAGTTGGAAAGGCCATCAGAAGTCATTTGGTACAACCTTATTAAAAGGTCTTTTGGGGATAGGGGGAGGGGAAACATGTCTTGTGTATACTTTGTCTTTCCCAGCTTTATTCCAGTTTTAAATATTAATTTGAATAGGGTACTTCTTTCTCTGAGTGATCTTGGAAAAGGGGCCCGGGTGGTACTTTCAAGGTTCTTTTGTGCCCAATTATGTATATGTATATTTCAAAGGTTTTATTTTTAAGTAATCTCTACCCAACGTGGGGCTCAAACTTATAGCCCTGAGATCAAAAGTCTCATGTTCTACCAACTGAGCCAGCCAGGTGCTCCTGTATTTTACCATAATGTAGGAATGATGTCTTGGCTTGGTTTAGGATTCTCAAATAGTAGTTCTAGCCACTACAAAGTCTACATGCAGCTTTCTTCTGTCTTCAGTGCTTTGGGTGTGTTTCTTTTTAAAGTAACTCTGCTTGCCCCTTGTTAACCTTTTTTAGATCTAAAAACTTAAGTCTTTTCTTAACTCAAGGAAGTTTCCATCTGTTTCCAACCTTCACAGAAGAAGAAACTGTCCAGAAAGGTGACTTACTCAAGGTCACTCAGCTAGTTAAAAATGAACTTCAAGCAAATAACTTGACTTCTTTGATGACCTATATTTTCATTGTACTGAATATTGCTCTGTTGAGAGGGCCAACATGAAAAACTTGGGAAATTTTTTAGTGAGACACGAATTTTGCTGAGGGTCCGTGGGGACATGAAGAAGGACAAAGAGATGATAAAATTAATTATGATTAAAATGTGGCCCATTTGGGGGCTCCTGGGTGGCTCAGTTGGTTAAGTATCTGACTCTTGATCTCAATTTAGGTCATGATCTCACGTTTTGTGGGTTTGAGCCATGTTTCTGGCTCTGCAATGATGGTGTGGAGCCTGCTTGGGATTCTTCCTTTTTCTCCTTTCTTCCCCTCCCCACTCATGCTTGCAAGCTCTCTCTCTCTGAGACTTTCTCAAAATAAATAAATAAAAATGTGACCCATTTGAAGAACTATAAAATTCATAAGGTATCCCAGTTACTGGAGTTAACCCAGAGCGCTAAAACTTAATAAAGCTAGTTTTGCAAGGGAGAAAGACTTGATAAAGCCAGGAAGTTTATTGAACACTTGGATAACTAGATACTTAATTGTCAGGAGTTGGGTAAGTATGGTCATGCCCTATTGTAAATATTGGAAAACATATGAGTATCTGAAGGCTTGGAGACAGACATCATAAATTGTGTCTTATCAGTGGTCTGGTTTCTGTTTTGAGTTCCAGCCTGGGACCCTTTTCTGCTGGGAACCACCTGTCCCTGGCTCTGTTGATCTTTGGATTTCCCCAGCCCTCAGTCCCTTTCAGTTTTGAAATGAAACCTACCCCACCGGGTGAGGTCAGGTACTGAGAGAACTTTGACAGCTCATACCAGGTTGTTTTTTTTCTAGAGTCTGGTATGTGACTGTGTGAAGTGTAAGGCTCAGCAGGCTGTGATATAGACTAATTGATGGTGAATCACCTGTTGGGTAGGGCCCAGGTAGTGCCATTTCTTTGGGTAACCAGGAAAACATGTAGACCAAATATGTTGTCTTTCATCCTCAGACACTTGAAACTTAAGAGTACAGTCACCAGAGATCTGCCATGATCTCTCTGCCTTAGGTTACTACAGAAGGAAAGACATTGTTTTATTTCAGTGTCTTTTCTCCTCATTTTTAGAACCCCATTCTTTTCAGGAAGGAGCCAAGTCCTTGGCCTCTTTCTGCTGCTCCAGCTTCTAAATGTTTATACTGTGCCTCCTGGAATTGCTGCTTTGATGTGAAGTGTCTCCTCTAGATACCCCTAGACACACATGCCCTGCCCCAACCCCTTCACAGAATTTAGCTTCCCCTTTTCCCTTTGTTGTGAAACTAGTTTCCATGATGCTATAGCACTTTGCTTGGAATCTTTATAAGTGGTACTGGCTCTTTCTGTAACTCACCCCATACCACTTCCCCTGATTTTACCTGACTGTCCCCCAGCCACATAGCACTGCAAAACTGCTTCCAGACTTTCAAATACTTTTCCCCCTTTGAGACTTCTGCTGGCCAGCAAGGTTACCTGATCCTTGTCCTTGAGTACAGTTAGCATCTGTATTCAACGTGGGGCTCAAACTCACAAACCCCAAATCAAGAGTTATATGCTCTACTGACTGAGCCAGTCAGGTGCCCCTCATTCTCCCATGTTTGTTTAAAATTTTAGTGTTTGACCTCTCCTCCTGGGACTCTGGCCCAGGCTAGGGGATTGGTGGTCAGGTTTGGCCTGGGTCTAGTGACTCAGGGTAGACGGTGGAATTAGGGAGCTTGGTGTTAACATCTCAGATGTGGGCAGATGGGAAACTGTAAGATCTGAACACCAGAGCCATCTGGGGTGGAAGGGACAGAGAAAATTTAGCATCTGAAGCAAAGGACATCCTTTGTAGGTTCCCTCTTCTGCTCATTTGAAAAAAAATTAAGGGGCGCCTGGGTGGCTCAGTCAGTTGGATGTCGGACTCTTGATTTCAGCTTGGGTCGTGAGCTCGCAGTTTGTTGATTTGAGCCCTGCGTCAGGCTTCATGCTGACAGTGCAGAGCCTGCTTGGGATTCTCTGTCTCCTTGTCTCCCTCTCTTTCTTCCCCTCTCCCACTTCTGCACACCTGTGCTCTCTCAAAATAAATAAAAATAAAAAAATTTTTACAAATTAAGTTTTTTTATAACAGTTTTAGGTTCACAGAAAAATTGAGGGGAAGATAACAGAGATTCCCATGATTATTATTTTTAAGTAAGCTCTATGCCCAGTGTGGGGCTCAAACTCACAACCCTGAGATCAAGAGTCACATGCTCTGTCTCTGCTCCTCTCCCCTGCTGCGCACCCTGTCCCTTTCTCTCTTTAAAACAAAACAAAACAAAAAAAGAGTCACCTGCTCTACTGACTGAGCCAGACAGGCACCCTGAGATCCCCATTATTTTTGAAAAATTGATCTTTAATTTTATAGGGAATATAGTAATATAATCTAAAAAAAATGAAAATCAGTAGACATTTTGAATTCTCTTGTTCTCCTCCCATTCTCATTTCACTTATTTTTGTATTCCTCAAAGGTGGTAACCTTGTTAGTGTTTGAAATGTAACTTCCAGACTTTTTTCTTTGTGTTTACATACATGTGTATGAACCCAGAAAAAGAGTTATTTTTGTGTTTATACAAATGGGGTCACATTTTACGTATTATTTCAGTATTTCTTTGATTCAGTAATGTACCTTGATAATATTTCATGTTGATACATAAAGATAACTTCTCCTTTATTTTGGCTACTGTGTAGTTTTTTTGTATAATAGATACACTGTGTATAGCTACTTTCCTATTGAGAGACATTAAGGTATTTCCATTTTGATGCTATAAATGATTCTTGTTGTGTTTTAAATGTTAGCCTTCTTTCCTATGGCTTCTTTTTTCTTTTTCCTCATACTCTTCCTAGGTGATCTTAACTTCTCTGACAGCTCCACTTAACCATCTACACTTGGATGATGCCCAGATCTTTCTATGGACCACAGTATCCAACTGCTCATGTAGACAACATCAAAAGGATGTTTTGCATACTCGGCAAAATGCAGCCTCCTGCTCTTCCCCACTTGCTCGTCATCCATTGTCCTCATCACATGTAAGTAGCACACTCTTGATAGGCCCAAAGCCTGGTAGTCATTCCCTTCTCCTCGTACAGCCAGCAACCAGCCTGTCACTAGGACTTTTCCTCCCCATTATTTCTTGGATCCAGTTGCTTTCTTTCCTTCTTCATTGTGGGTACTTTGTCCCTTAGTTTTCTGATTTATAAAATTGAGTATTTGTGAGTACTAAGTAAATTAACACACATAAAATGCTTGGAACAATGGATTGGCACCCAGTAAGTGCTATGTGAATATTGATTATTGTCATCATCATCGTCACCGTTGTTGTTGGGGTCTTCTCATCTTAGTGTACATAATCTATTCTCATATCTACCTCCAGTCTTGATTTTATCCTTCCCTACCTCTGTTTCATTCTGCACATTGTAGCCAGAGTGATCTTTATAATATATACAAATGATCATGGTCTAACTTTCCTGCTTAAAAAAACTTCGGTGATTTTGCCATTGGGCTTTTACATGTACTGTCACCCCCATCTGGAATGCTTTTTCCTTGGTCTTTGCATGGTTGTTTGTTTTTTTGTTTGTTTGTTGTTTCGATATACCTGTTTCTAAATGTCATCTTCTCAGAGAGGCCTTCCCCTGACCACCTAATTATTCCAAAGTAGCCATACCTATTCTTTCTATCACATCACCTTTTTTAATCTTTGCATAACACTTATTAATACGTTATTTTTCTGTCTTATTCACGTATTTGTTTATAATCTCCTTCAATTAATTTTTTTTATTTAATTTTTTTTTTTTAAAGTAGGCTCCACACCCAGTATGGGACTTGAGCTCATGACCCTGAGATCAAAGGTTGCATGTTCTACTGAGCCAGCCAGGCATCCCTAGTCTCCTTCAATTAGAATTAAATTCTCTGAGAAAGACAGATACATGTTTTCATTCATATGTGGAATTTGAGAAATTTAACAGAAGACCATGGGGGAAGGGAAGAAAAAAAAACAGTTACAAACAGAGAGGAAGGCATTTCATAAGAGACTCTTCAATACAGAGAACAAACTGAGGGTTGATGGGGGTGTGGGGTTGGTGGAACAGGGAAAATGGGTGATGGGCATTGAGGAGGACACTTGTTGGGATAAGAACTGGGTGTTGTATGTAAGTGATGGATCATGGGAATCTACTCCTGAAGCCAAGAATACACTGTATACACTGTATGTTAGCTAACTTGACAATACATTTATATTAAAAAAAAAAGAATTTCCTGAGAATGAGGGTATTGTTTGTTTTATTCGCTGTTCTCTTCCTAATGCCTAGAACAATGCCTGGCACGTTGTAGGCACTCAGTGAATACTTGTTAAGTGAATTACAAAACAACTTCCCACGTCTCAGGAGTCCCTTTTTGGTCTCCCCAGCATCATTTGCTTCAGAACACCTTCTACTTTGGCTTCCCTACCCCCCCCCCCCCCCCCATCTCTTCAGATGTGTTTTCTTGCTGCAAGAATTTTTTATATTATGTTCCCTTTACTTAGAACACTTTTCCTCAGGGTGCCCAAGTGGCTCAGGTTAAGTGACAGTTTTGATTTCAGCTCAGGTCATGATCTCTTGGTTTGTGAAATCAAGCTCATGTTGGGCTCCACGCTGACAGTGCTCAGAGCTTGCTTCTGATTCTCTCTCTGCCCCTCACCTGCTCACCGTTGCTTCTTCTCAAAGTAAATAAACTTTAAAAAAGAAAAAAGGATCACTTTTCCTCAAGTGCTCTGCCACTGCCTGGGTATCTCCTATTCATCCTTCAAGTTTCAGCTTAGGTGTAACTTCACCTGACTGTCTTTTTTTTTTTTTTTTAATGTTTGTTTATTTTGAAAGAGAGGGATAGAGACTCTCAAGCAGGCTCTACTGTGTGTCAGTGCAGAGTCTGATGCAGGGCTTGATCCCATGAACCATGAAATCATGACCTAAGTTGAAATCAAGATTTGTACACTTAACTGAGCCACCCCGGTGCCCCATGACTGTCCTTAGTCTTCCAGCTCTACGTGCATTACCTTTAATTATACATACTGTAATTATTTGTCTCCCTTACTAGATGGTAAGTTTTGTTGGGCAAAGGCCTAGGTCTTGCTTACTATGTATTCTTAGTGCTACTGCTGTGGGCTGGAAGCGTCTCTTGAGATGAGGTGCTGGGTAGGAGTACCCAGAGTAGTACTTGAGGGCCAAGAAGTGTGCCTTAGAATGTCAGAGTAAGGTCTAGTCATTTGGCCCTAGCTCATTGTCATTCTCCTTATTCCATCTTCGGTGATTCCAGTATTTTCTTGAATGAGCCATCTAACATGCTTGGGATGAATCATCTAATACATTTGTCTCTTTCTCAGATATATTCACAAAATCAGGGTAGGTCTGGCAGAGAACTTGCCCATGGAAGGGAGCATGAGTGCTGAGGATAAAAGTTGGGGATCTGGGTAGGCAGATTATTTACTCTTGAGTGGCTGATGGCAGAATAACTGAGAGTGGAATGCAATCCTCAGCAAGGAAAGAAACAAAAGGCCTTAGGGATAAGGTGAGGCAAAGATGAAACAGGAAGCTGAATCATTAAGTCAGAAACTTAGAGAATCAGGATGGTGGGTGGAGTGTAAGAAAGGAGAGGGCAAGCAATTCAAGATTAAGGCCATAAATAATCTTGGGGATTACGTAAATCATCTTTTGGCATTCTCACCTCTTTAGTGTGGAACCAGCTTTTGGATTAAAAGAAGAATCAGGTAGTTGACATATAAAGGTTTGAGCTAGATTTCACATTAGTTTGTATTTTATAAGTTAATTACCTGAATGTGAAATCCTTAGAAATCCAACCATGTACCTTTCTCCACACTTCAGTTTCTGCTCCGAAGAGCTGACTTCCCCTCCTTTTATTTTTTTATTTTTTTAAGTTTATTTATTTTGAGAGAGAGCGAGAGAAGGCAAGCATGAGCGGGGGAGGGGCAGAGAGAGAGGGGGAGAGAGAGAATCCCAAGCAGGCTCCACACTGTCAGTATGGAGCCCGGTGCAGGGCTGAAACTTATAAACTGTGAAAACGTGACCTGAGCCGAAATCGAGTCAGATGCTTAACTGACTGAGCCACCCAGGAGCTCCTCCCTCCTTTTAAATACCCTAAGTTTAACTAGCTAATTTTCAAAAAAAGTTTCCTGTACAGAAGCCGGTAGCAATCTTGGTGCTCTCTTTAGGTAGGCTGAGGATATTCCCTTTACATAGAATGATCACTGTTTCAGGCTGTATCTCCTCCTACCAAACCATGCATAGGAACTGGCTTCAGCTCGGGAATTCAGTCTCGGGAATTCAGGACTCTGCCTAGCCTGAATCTGTGGAATTTCTGTCTGAATTGTGGGGAAGGACATGGGAGTGTAGATTCTGTTGGTGAGGCATAGTAGTAGTGGAAGACTGGCTGGGTGTGCATAGATGTGAGGTTTGAAGCTGTATAGGCAGTGGGCTTCAAAGTTTCTGACCTGGAATGGTCTTTGAATGTATGGCAGTGTTAGTGTGGTCTAATATATGCCAAATAGAGAATCTTGGTGATTGGTGCCAGTCATTAGCCCTTAGAGGCATTCTGTATGTTTTTCTGTGTGGCCTGGAAGTCTTCTACAGACTGACCAGTAGCTGGCATCACGGTGGGTACCTGGGGAGAATCATGGGGATAGGAGCAGTACTTACCTAAGAGGGATATATTCTCTTTTGAAGGTTGGATGGAGTGATTATGTGCACATCCTGGGCAGTCTAAGGCCCAGTCACCTTGCCTGTGTGAGGCAAGGTATCTGTATTCCCCTCCTAGGGCTCTGCTGGGAAAACCAACCTAAGAGGGCCAGAGATCATGGCCACTCTTAGTGATTCCCACAGGAATGCTCCCCATCTTTGACTCCTCTGTTGTTTAAGCCCCATGCTCTGATGGCCTGCCTTCTGTTTTCTGCTTTGGTACCTTCAAATTTCATAATCCATTCTGACTTTTCTTTCTTTCTTTCTTTCTTTCTTTCTTTCTTTCTTTCTTTCTTCCTTTTTTTTTTTTTACATTTTATTTATTTTTGAGAAACAGAGTGAGACAAAGCGTGAGCGGGGGAGGGGCAGAGAGAGAAGGAGACAGAATCTGAAGCAGGCTCCAGGCTCTGAGCAAGCAGTCAGCACAGAGCCTGATGTGGGGCTTGAACCCACAAACTGTGAGATCATGACCTGAGCCGAAGTCGGATGCTCAACCGACTGAGCCACCCAGGCGCCCCCTGACTTTTCTTTCTAGATTACTCCATGCCCAGCTTGATTCTTGGTTCTACATAGTCCTCTAATTTTGACATTGCCAGTCAGCTTCAAGTGTGGGCCTTCCTCCATGAGCCCTGTTCGTAGAGCTATGATTTTGAAGCTTTAATGCATCAGAATTACCCATGCAGGCAAAGGACGAGGTTGCTGTATACTTACTTAAAATGCAAATTCCGGGGTGCCTGGGTGGTTTGGTTGGGCATCCGACTTTGGCTCAGGTCATGATCTCATGGCTCATGGGTTCAAGCCCCATGTCAGGCTCTGTGCTGACAGCTCAGAGCCTGGAGTCTGCTTCGGATTGTGTGTCTCCCTCTCTCTCTGCCCCTCCCCTTCTTGCACTCTGTCTCTGTCTCTCAAAAATAAATAACCATTAAAAATAAATAAATAAAATGCAAATTCCTGGGGCACCTGGGTGGCTCATTCAGTTAAGCGTCTGACTCTTAATCTCAGCTCAGGTCTTGATCTCAGCTCTGGGTGTGAAGCCTACTAAAAAAAATGCAAATTCCTGGGGGCACCTGGCTGGTTGAGTTTGAAGACCATGTGATTCTTGATCTCGGGGTCATGAGTTTGAGCCCCACAATGGGTGTAGAGATTACTCATAAAAAATAAGGGTGCCTGCATGGGTCAGTGGCATCTGACTTTTGATTTCAGCTCAGGTCATGATCTTGCAGTTTGTGGGTTCATGCTCCACATCAGGCTCTGTGCTAACAGTGTGGAGCCTGCTTGGGATTCCGTCTCTTTCTCTCTCTGTGTTTCTCCCCTGCTTGTTTTCTGTCTCTCTCTCTCAAAATAAATAAAAATAAACATTTTAAAAATATAAAAAATAAATAGGGGTACCGATGTGGCTCAGTTGGTTAAGTATCTGACTCTTGGTTTCAGCTCAGGTCACGATCTCAGCCCTGAAAGGGGTTCTGCGCTGACAGTGTGGAACCTGCTTGCGATTCTCTCTGCCCCTTCCGTTCCCCTCTCCCCTCCCCCTTTATACAAAATGTACAGCCACTCAATACAAAGTAACCCCATGTTACTCTCTTAGTACCTCATTTGCTTTCATTAGACCCCTTACTGCTTTTTTAATAGTTTGTTTTTCTCACCTACCAGATTATAAATTTCATTAAGGTAGGGACCTTCTTGCTAGAGGTTGTATTTTCAGTGCCTAGAGGCATTTAGGAAGTATTTGATGACTAAATTACTCCTTACCTTCTTGTCAGTACCCATGTGGGTTCTTTGTGGCTCTGCACAAACTCTCATCCTTTGTATGTGTTGTTGCCTCTGCCAGAAGCACCCTTACTCTCATCAGCTGGTCGGACTTTTTCTTGTCCTTTCCCACTTCTCTCAGCAAGTCTTTGACTTCCCCAGGCAGTGCTAGTTCAATAGAGTTAGCACTTTGGTCCTCTCAAATGGACTTTTTGCCCTGTGTGGTGATTTTATCTGTGTAAGAGATAGATGGTATTGCCCTTGGTTTACCAAAAGCTCTGAGAGGTAGATTAACTTGGAAGTGGTTAGAACTGAGATTCAAACCCCTATGTATCTGTAGAGCCCTCACTCAATCCACCTTGCTTGCTCTAAAAGAAACCAAAGAGACCTAGAGACACTGAAGTGAAAGAGATTTTGTTTTTAATTAGGTAATGAAAGTGTGTGTTTGTGTGTGTGTGTGCATGCATGCATGTGTGTGCATGTGTGCATGCATGTGTGGGAGGGATGTTCCCTGTTGAAAGCCCAGGAAAGAGCAGAGGCTAGATGGGGCATGAAAGGCTGTGGCCCCATGGTGTGTAATGAGGCTTCTGTGTTGCAGGCCTGAGGAGAATCTCAGATTTCTGACCTCTTCCTAATTTCAAGCCTGGGTACTCAACTGTCCGCAGGGCCACTTGGACCTGTATGTATCATTGGCTTCCTAAATTTAGTAGCATACGGTAGGAATGTTTGATTACAGTGATTTGTCATTTTTGGTGATAGTATATGAAAGCATTTAACACAGGGCCTTTTGCACACTGTAGGTTTCCAACAGGTGACAGAGAGTATGTGAGAAATATTTTGAAACTGTTAAGTCTTTCCCCAGGTCCCTTAACTCTACTCCTGTGCCTCCTACCCTCAGGCTAAATAGGAGATAGCAACATGGATTCCACCTTTGGGAACTTGCTGATTCCTTGTTGGTGGCTTTATGCTTAGGCAAGAAGCGTAATTGATTTCCACATATCTGAGAGCATATATATCTGGACCCTGTCCACCAGATTACTCAAAATCTTACCCCAGACTGAAAATGTTTCCTTGGGCAACTTTCTTGGTAGGTACCTTAGGCTTGAGAATCTTAGTGGGGAAGACTGCGAATCTCTAGGATGGTCATGCAAGGTGGTGAATGTATGGGGGTTGAACATGAGTTTAACTTAGCCAGGATAGCTTATTGGGTGCAGACATGGAGGAAGGGATAAAATAGGGAGCAAAATGGGCTCAACTCTTTGTAATTTTCTGCTTGTAGGAAGGTGTACATACTTGTGTGCCAGGGGCAGAGCTCTGGCCTGCTGTGAGAGTCAGGTTTACTCCTGGCTGCCCTGCAAGGCATTTGGGATTTAGTAGGAGATGAAATAGGAAATCTGAATCCCAGATAGCTTTGCTTCAGATCTTATAGATCTGTAGGAAGGAAGTGTGCCTCCCAGGATCTCTCAGTCCTCTGAATCACCACCTACATGCTGAAATAAGGAATTCCATCCAGATGTATGGGGGTGTCCCTTCATCCTTCTTAGGCTCCATCAACTTGCCTTGATCTTAAGCTTTTATCCTTTTCCCCCTGTCACTGACCTGGCTTCTGGAAAGGAGAGGGAAAAGGATGAGGAAGGAAGGGGAGAGTTAAATAACTTGTGGGGGGTAGGTGGATTTGTGGTCCTTAAATCTTTTCTGGAACGAAGTGTAGTTGTGAGGAGGAAGTGAGTGAGTGGGGAGAATAAATAAAGGCTAATGGTACTACTTGTCTGGCACTCAGCCTGGACCCCTGCTTAGTATTATCATGTTCTTTCTGTGTTGTTTTTCTTCTCCTTTTTAAAGCATAAGTGTGTATGCACATGTAATTTCATGTCAGTGGAATCATACCTTAATACTGTTTTTCTTATACTGTTTTGTAATTTTCTTTCATTTTTTCTCCAGCTTTATTGAGATATAATTGACAAATGATTATCACAATATGGTTATCGCCTGACATAGTTACCTATTTTTGTGTGTGTGTGGTAAGAGTCATTTTATAATTTGTTATAGACACTTTATCATGTAAATAAATATAGAATAAATCGGGGCGCCTGGGTGGCGCAGTCGGTTAAGCGTCCGACTTCAGCCAGGTCACGATCTCACGGTCCGTGAGTTCGAGCCCCACGTCGGGCTCTGGGCTGATGGCTCAGAGCCTAGAGCCTGTTTCCGATTCTGTGTCTCCTTCTCTCTCTGACCCTCCCCCATTCATGCTCTGTCTCTCTCTGTCCCAAAAATAAATAAACGTTGAAAAAAAAATTAAAAAAAAAAAAGAATAAATGGCTAAATTATATTTCTATTTTTTAAATTAAGTTTATTTTTGTGAGAGAGAGAGAGAGGGAGGGCAGGCAGGCCCATGTGTGGGAGGGGCATGGCAGGGGGAACAGAGGATCCGAAGTGGGCTCTGTGCTGACAGCGGAGAGCCTGATATGGGGCACGAATTCATGAATCTTGAGATGATGGCCTGAGCGAAGTTGGATGCTTAACCAACTGAGTCATCCAAGTGCCCCGCTAAATTATATTTTGTTGTATGGATGTACCATAATGCATTTTATTCTTCAGTATTGAATATGTTTATCTCATTTGTTATCAATGGGCCCTTCCCTGACCCCCTTACTTAAAATTGTAGCAAACCCCCTTTCTTTCCTTTTTCCCTTCTCTCCTTTATTTTTGTCTATAGCGTTCAGCACCATTTGGTACATACTTTTCTTATTTATTATTGCCCACCACCCTCCATTAGAATGTAAGTTCCATGAAGACAGATTTCTTTTTCTTTTTTTATTCACTGCTCTGTAGCTGTTGCTTGAAACAGTTCCTGGTACACAATTGGTACTTGATAAATATTTGTTGAATGAATGAATTTGTTGGACTTTTGGTGTACTTGTTGGGCTTTTTTTTTTTTTTTTAAGTTTACTTTATTTTGAGAGAGCGCGCACATGCATGTGCGAGCAAGGAAGGGGCAGAGAGAGAGGAGAGAGAAAATCCCAACAGGTTCCATGCTGTCTTGCAGAGATCTATGGCGGGCTCAATCTCACAAGTGGTGAGGTGATCTGAGCCAATATCAAGAGTCAGACACTGAGCTGACTGAGCCACCCAAGCTCCCCTTTGTTGGGCTTTTTAAAAATAGTTTTAATGTTTATTTATTTTTGAGAGAGAGAGAGACAGAATGTGAACAGGGGAGGGGCAGAGAGGGGGCAACACAGAATCTGAAGCAGGCTTCAGGCTCTGAGCTATTAGCACAGAGCCCAGCGTGGGGCTCAAACTCACAAACTGCCAGATCACGACCTGAGCCAAAGTCAGACATTTAACTGACTGAGCCACCTAGGCACCCCTGTTGGGCTTTTTATTTGCAGTTTTTTAGTAATCTCTGCATCCAGCATGGGGCTTCAACTCACGACCTCAAGATCATGCGTCGCTCTCGACTGAGCCAGCCAGGAGCCTTCTTTGCAGCATTTATGTCATTATGTGCATTCTGTGATAAACACCCTGTACATAATCTTTGTACATTTGTCTACTTACCTTCTTAGGATGAATTCTAAGAAATAGAATGGCTGATTTAAAGGATATATACATTTATTAAATTAAAAAAAAAATTTTTTTTAATGTTTATTTTGGGGACAGAGACATAGCATGAATGGGGGAGGGGCAGAGAGAGAGGGAGACACAGAATCGAAGCAGGCTCCAGGCTCTGAGCCATCAGCCCAGAGCCTGATGCGGGGCTCGAACTCACGGACCGCGAGATCATGACCTGAGCTGAAGTCGGACGCTTAACCGACTGAGCCACCCAGGCGCCCCAAATTTTTGAAAAATGTGTATTTATTTTTGAGAGAGAGAGACAGAGCATAGGGGCAAAGAGAGAGGGAGACACAGAATCCAAAGAAGGTTTCAGGCTCTGAGCTGTTACCACAGAGCTCGACACAGGGCTTGAACCCACCAACCATGAGATCATGACCTGAGCCGAAGTTGGGCACTTAACTAACTGAGCCACCTAGGTGCCCCAAGGATATACACATTTAAAATGTTGGTTCATGGAACCAAACTGCCCTTAGGAATGTTAACTTCTAGGGGCACCTGGGTGGCTTGGTTGGTTATGTGATTGACCCTTGATTTAGGCTCAGGTCATGATCTCACAGTTTGGTTGGTGAGGTCAAGCCCCACTTCAGGCTCTACACTGACAGTGCAGAGACTGCTTGGGATTCTCTCTCCCTGTCACTCTCTCCCTCTCCTTCTCACACTTGTGCACGTGTGTTCACTCTCTCTCTCTGTCTCTCTGTCTCTTTCAAAATAAATATTTTTTAAAAAATGTTAACTTCTTCCAACAGAACATGAGATTGTCTATTTCCCCACATTATTAGTAATACTGGGTTGTATGTTTTTCATCTTCCCCATTTGACAGGTGAAAAGTGGTCTTGTCACTGTAAATATGGTGGTTGAGAATGTGACTCTGATATGATGTGATGTGATATGGTATATGATTCTGGAGCGAGCCTGCTGGGGCCTGAATTCGGACATAACCACTTACTGTGTGTGACCTTGGGTAAGTCATTTTAACTTCTCTATCCCTCAGTTTCATCTTTGATAAGGTAGGTATAATAATAGCTCATATTTCGTGAAGAATAAATCAGTTAATCTAAAATGTTTCAAATAGTCATGGAGATATGTCACTCAAGTATTTAAAAAAAATTTTTTTTTAACATCTATTCATTTTTGAGAGCTGGAGAGAGAGCATGAGTGGGTAAGGGGCAGAGGGCGAGGGAGACACATAATCTGAAGCAGGCTCCAGGCTCCAAGCTGTCAGCCCAGAGCTCAAACCCACGAACTGTGAGATCATGACCTGAGCTGAAGTCAGATGCTTAACTGACTGAGCCACCCAGGCGCCCCTCACTAAGTATGTTTTAATGTTTCTTTGTATATTAAAGATTGAATATCTTTTCAAACGTATTTTTGACGTTTATATTTTTTGAGTCATTGATCCATGTCCTTTGCACATTTTTCCAATATTATTTTCTTAATAATTCGTAAGAGCTAAAGTGTTGACCATTATATATGGTGCAAAATTGTCCCCAGTTTGTCATTTGTCTTTTGACTGTGTTTATGCAGTTTTTTGTTGTTGTTGGGAAATTCTGCATTTTTAGGTGGTCAAAATAGTCTTTTCTTATAGTTTTTCCTACTGCTAGGCCAATATTTAGAAAAGGCATGCTTCCCTACCTGAAAATTATAAAAATAGTTATTCATTCTCTTTGAATACTTGGGGTGTGTGTGTGTGTGCGCGTGTACGTGTGTGTGTTTAAACTTAATCTTTAAGTCTTTGATCCATCTGGAATTTATTTTGATATGAAGATAGCAGTAGATATCTGGCTCTATTTCTTTTCAGTTGTGTACTGTCCCAAACCTGTTTATTAAAAAAGAAAGAGCAGCAGCCTTTAATCTTTAATCTTCCTTCCCCTAATTTGAAAGTAAGATATCCTAGAGATAGCAAATCTCCATTTCAGAGAATGAATTTCATGTTTGGACTCAGTAGTCATTCAGTTGCTAAGCTGTGGGATGAATATGCTGTGTAAAGCAGTTTGGGATCAGAACTCACAGCTTGACTCTAAGTGATGAGACTGCTGCTTTCACTAGTGTAGGCTTCTCTGCTGGCTCTTCTTTGGAGGCTCCTTCTAAATAGGTCCTACTTTGAGGACTGCTTTGAAGGGGCTATTGTTAATTTGGAATGGCAAATTCTGTGTCTTTCAAAAAACAAATGAAGTAATTGTAGTGGATGTTTCCTCACTCCAGCCCAGAGTATTGGTAGGGTATTTATAGGGGGTATTGAATGGTAATGAACCCATTGTCTTCTACCTGTGTCCTCAGGTAGAGCAGGTCTTTTTGGAACTCTTGTTCCATCTAGTTTCTTGCCTCTGACTCAAGATGGAGGGAGAGTGGGTCTTATATAACAGAGTGTTCACATATCCCATGGCAGCTGTCATCTGCTAAAGATGATGAAGAAGGGTAGCTAATTCTTACAGGGCATACCCTGTTCCAAGCACTTTACATATATAAAGTTTTTATGAGATAGGTGTTCTGTACTGGGTTGAATAGTGTCTTCCCAACAGTTCATGTACACCCAGAACCTATAAATGTGATCTTATTTGGAAGTAGGATCCTTGTAGATGTAATCAAGTTAAGATGAAGTCATACCGGATTAGGATGGGCCCTAATCTAGTGACTGGTGTTCTTATATGAAGAGGGAGACACAGAGAGAGAAGATGTCCGTATGAAGATGGAAGCAGAGATTGGAGTTGTGCTGCCACGAACCAAGGGATGGCAAGGATTACTGGCAACCACCAGAAGCTGGAAGAGACAAAGATTCTCCTCTGGAGCCTTCAGAGGGAGCATGACCCTGCTGAAACCTTGATTTTGGACTTCTAGCCTCCAGAACAATGAGAGAATAAATATCTTTTGTTTGAAGTCACCCAGTTTGTAGTGTTTGTTACAGCAGCCCTGAGAAACCAAACATGCTCTTTTATCATCTTCTTTTTCGAATAACGAAACAGGCCCAGAGAGGTTAGATACTTTGAGATCTCTGTAGGCCACTGCTCTGCTGGCTGGGCACTTACTCTGAAGCTCCTCATGTTGCTGTTGTCAGCTCTGCACCACGACCATTACACCTTTTGGTAGTGCTGGGGCTGAGCTGAAGGAATGGCTCCTCCTCTAACACAGCAGGCCACAGCCCTTCCCCATTCTTGCCTTCTTCACACCCTAAAGCAGAAACTCCTCTCAGGAGGCTTCTGACTGTAGCCTGGTCATTTCCGCAGGTTGCTTCCCAGCCCCACTCCTCCAGGTGATACCAGGCTTTTATTATTTTTTAATTAAAAAAAATTTTTTTAAATGTTTATTTTGAGAGAGCATGAGCAGGGGAGGGGGCAGAGAGAGGAGACAGAGGATCTGAAGCAGACTCTGTGCTGTCAGCATGGAGCCCAACACAGGGCTCGAGCTCATGAACCATGAGATCATGACTTGAGCCGAAGTTGGACACTTAACCAGCTGAACCACCCAGGTGCCCCTGGGTTTCTATTTTTCATTTCCATGCAGTGTTAGAGAAATGTGGGTGACATTTGGGGGGAGTGTCACTCAGTTTCTAATAGTTTTTATGTTTCCCATTTCTGGCCTGCTATACTTCCTAGAACTCCTGTCAGTAGACGACTCAAGTCTTGGTGTGGATTTTTGTTTTCGTTTTTGAGCTTCAGGATATCACACACAGCTCAGATGGCACATACCACAGTTCATGGCTGTGAGCAGAGAAGGAGCAGCATCATGGCCACATTGGCTCTGAGGGCCCTGGTCACCTGTTTTTGATAAACCGAACATACCACAGTGGCTCTGTCCTTTGCCAAAGTGAGTGGGGGATAAGGATGTTCTCTGACCCAGCCCAGCTACCTAAACAGCTCCTTATTTGCCCATGGTCTCTTTTGCTAGCATCCCAGAAGGGATCTCCTTCCTCAGCATCTCATTGCTGGCTGCAGAATTTTGCCTATTTTCCAATTTGGACCTTTTGCTTTGGGTCCTGCTCTTACTCTTAACAACTCTCACAAGGCTGAGCTCCAGGAACTCAGGAACCATATTTGTTTTGTTTGCTGCTATATCCTAGGAATGAGGAAAAACCTGGTACTTACTAGCCCCTCAAGAAATGTATATTGAATGAAGAAATGAAACAATATTAAACACAAAATAAGTATAAGGAAAATCCAGCGAAATTCTGATTTTTACCATGATGACTAATTAGATCAATATAATTTGAAATATCTGTTTTTGTCTCTGCTTTTCCAGTTCTCTAAGCACATGCTATTGGATAATCCTGCCTGGATCAGTCCTTTCCTCACCTTGGACTTCACCTTCTTTTCCTCTTTATTCTATCTGCTAAAGTTGCCAGCCAGCCTCTTTCACCCCAGAGGGGGATCCGGCTCCTGAAATCCCAGCCTATGCTAGTGCCTCATGCTTCCTGGGGGCTTGCCAAGAAAGTCAAGTAAGTAGAACATGCACGTTGCTAAAGAGTACCTCAGAGAACTCCCATACTGAATTGTGATTTATAGGCAGCATAGTACATTGTGCCAAGTGATTACACTTAGGCCTTTTTTAATTGTAATAATCTGTTTCTGTGATCCTGCATGTGGAAAGCCCAGAAGTGTCTCTGTGGTCCTCCTTTCTGGATCACTAAGAAGTCAAGACACAGTCCCACTCTGCCACCTGTATTAATCTGACTGTTGAAACCATTCAGAGAAGCAAGGTATGTTTCTGGAAGTAGAGCCCAGGCCTCCTACAGGCTATTCTAAGGCTGTAACCGTGATCAAATCTGTTGCTGCTTCATTTAAAAGAACTTAGAATAGTGTTGGAAACATCATAGGATTAAAGCACCACTGTAGCTTCTTGGCTAAGGAAGTGGTGTATGGTGGCCAGAGAAGATGTGGTAGCAAAGGCTCCCAAGTTCTTTTCTGGACCTGTTGATTTGAGGTGAGACATTTGACAATCGGAGATGATGTCTTTTAGCTCTCATGGTTTCTCATCTTCAACACAGAGTGATGTGGGTGGGCCATGCTTGTAGAGAGAGAGGCTGACATTGTGATCTAGAAAAGCTCATCATTAGGTGTCCTTCCTTTCATTTGAATTTCTAGTTCTATTTTTATTTTATTATTATTTTTTTAGTTTTTAAAGATTTTTGTTATTTTAAGTAATCTCTGTACCCAATGTGGGGCTTGAACTCACAACCCCGAGATCAAGAGTTGCGCTCTCCACCAACTGAGCCTGTCAAGCACCTCTGTAACTCTTTTTTTTTTTAATGTAGAAATCCTACACGCACAGAATTAATATAGGAACCCAGCAACATCCACATTTTACTTGAATTCATTTCATCAGAATTGCTTCCTTTTAATAGTGTGATTAGATCAGTTCTAAGGGATGGAAACTGATAAGGCTTAGGAAAAGAAGGCTAGGTTTGTGTGGGGCACACACCTTGGCCTTGGACAGCTAGAGAATAACATTAGGGCACCAGGTACATGATGAACTAGATGGGAGAGAACAAACTCTTTATTCCTGGAGAGCCAGGCATGTGTCAGACGCTTTTCATATGTTTTCTTTTTTTTTCTTTTTCTTTTTCATATGTTTTCTTACTTAATTATCATAATGGAAACCAATGAAGTATCATCTTCATTTTTTCACATGGGCAAGCTGATAGTCAAAGAAGTTATGTAACTTGCCCAATGTCAGACAGCTAATAAAAGGCTGAGCTAGGATTTACTTCTCCTCAGGTCTGTCCAGTTCCAAAGCCCATGCTGTTTTCACAGAGCTTGTCTGTCTCTGACAAGATTTAAGGAAAGAGGGTAGGGAAGGCAGAGAAGATGGGAGAGATGCCATCTTTCTCTGCCTCACAGTTTTACTTGTTGAGACGTGTTTAGCCAGAGCATCTTGTTTATAGAATGCTAGGTTCTATATATAGAGATGCTGCAACAACATATGTGGGAAAGATACCAATTGGCTCTAGGGGAGGATTTTAAAAAAGTCTTTGTTCTTTACCTCTAGGTCTTCATTGCAGTGTAATCCACAAGTGTCAAAACACCACTGGTAACTCTGGTTTACTGCTTAAGAGGCACTTATCCTATTCTCCAGATAACATTTATTGATGTGTCCCAAGGAGTAAGCTATGATGGGGGCAGAGGTGAGGGTGTGGTGTGCCCTTACTGTATGTACTGGAGCTGGTGGCACCTGTTATGTGACTATTACGGTGAATTATTACTGAGTAAACAAGAGGTGTCTCTCTTTTGCCTTTCTAAGGGAGACCAGATGGCAGTGGTTGCTGGCTTAGGTCCAGGGGAGCCTGGCCTCTGGGCTGGCAGAGGAGACAGCTTGAGTGTGTCAGGTGATGGAATAAGAAGAAACAAGGCTGGATTGTCAAGTGGTATAATTTCAGGGGCACCAAGAATGTGTCCTGCCCCTCTAAGACTTACTTCAGCTCTTTGCTAGTGCTTGGAATTCAGCAAGTGAAATTTATTTCCCTTAATTTAAGTCTTCGAGACCCTATTAAAAACGAAGTTATGAAGAATTTAGGCATGATGTTGTCTGGAGAATAGCTGACAGGCAGAATGTAACAAGGAGTGTGATGGTCTGTGGTTTGCTGTGATGTCCTCAGACAAGACTGGCATAGATCTTAGGAAGTAGGAGGCAGCTTCCCAGAAGTGATGTAAAATGGTGGCGCAAAAGAGGCTGCTGATGACAACATGGGCAGGGCACTTCCTCAGAGGCTGCTGGTCGCAGACAGCTTCTGGTCTTGATTTCCCAATATGTTGTGCTGAGATAGGGCTTTACCAGAAAGCAAAATAAGCCACGTAAAAAGGAATGACAAAGCATTTGGGGTGTCCATGCAAAGGTGCAGTTCCCCCTTGTCCACTAACTTTGGTGGAGCCAGAATAACTAATCCAGAGGCTGCCAGCATAGAGCCTTTGATTCAGATCTACAGCTTTTTTGGCTTGAATTCCTCCAAAGAGAGATTTTCTAGTTGACTGTTCATCATCTTTCTTCTAGCACTGCTCTCAAACTGCCTTAGTAATCTAATTCTCACATCTTTTCTCCCCCAGGGAGTCTTCGACAGAAGCAACTTAAATCTTCATACCTTTCCCAGCTCCTCACAGTTGGGTTCATGGATGCCCTTCACCCACTTGCTTCAACTTCTACTCTATCCATGTTGCTACCCTAAGTGTAGAGCATTTTGTTTTGGATCAGACTTTTGGCTTCATTCAGGCCTCTGGGGTCCTTCCAACACATTTCCCAGAAGGCTATTCTAGGAATGGTCTCCACCCCTCACCTCCTGAAATTTGACAGGGTCTGGACCTCTCTTCTTTGTGAAATTAGTGCAACTCTGTGGAAGTGTCTGGATATATCACACCCCTTCCTGTCTCCCCAACCACCACACCCATACAGAAGATCTAGTGATGTAGCTAGGATCTGCTGATCACCAGGACTTTGTAGCCAGTGCCCCCAGCAGGGAGGGACTCCTGGATAGGTTTACTATACTGTGAACGACACCTATGTCCACTACTCTCTGCCTCTCTTCCATCTCACCTTTATTTTGTCTTTTCCCTAAGAAGACAAAGATCTGTCCAGTTGTCCTGCCTTGACCCCCTAGTCTTATCTTGGACTAGAACTCTGCTGTCAACCCCTCAACAGGGGCTGGGGCTTTTGCTTTCCAGCCTCTCTAAGGTCAGGTCACTTCTCTGATACTAGAGACTTTTCTTTTTTTTTTTTTTTTTAATTTTTTTTTTTTTTTAATGTTTATTTATTTTTGAGACAGAGACAGAGCATGAACGGGGGAGTGTCAGAGAGAGAGGGAGACACAGAATCTGAAACAGGCTCCAGGCTCTGAGCAGTCAGCACAGAGCCCGACGTGGGGCTCGAACTCACAGACCGTGAGATCGTGACCTGAGCCGAAGTCGGACGCTTAACCGACTGAGCCACTCAGGCGCCCCGAGACTTTTCTTGTATCTAGGCTTTGGTAGGTAGAGTCTTGCCCATGCACAGATCTCCCAGTTGTTGACCACCCTGAACTTTGCCTACTGCTCTTTGGGCTAATTGGATGTCATGCTGGTCTGCTCAGCTGCACTTCTGGAACAAGCTTCTTAGCTTAGTCAGGCCCTGTCCTGAATTTCATTCAAGTTCTCCTACTGCCTCTGCCTCAAAAACAGCTTTTAATATGTATTTATAAAGCTTCAGGGGCGCCTGGGTGGCTCAGTCGGTTAAGCGTCCGACTTCAGCTCAGGTCACGATCTCGCGGTCCGTGAGTTTGAGCCCCGCGTTGGGCTCTGTGCTGACCGCCCAGAGCCTGGAGCCTGTGTCGGATTCTGTGTCTCCCTCTCTCTCTCTCTGACCCTCCCCCGTTCATGCTCTGTCTCTCTCTGTCTCAAAAATAAATAAACGTTAAAAAAAAAAAAAGGCTTCAAAAGGGAAATAGAGAATATAACATTTTCCGAACTTATTTAACCAGAGAACCATTTTTTTGAAGGAATATTAAAATCTCACAGGATATGGTGTTTGGTGGAACACAGTTTTGGAAAGTATGAGGCTTTATACTAAAGGAATGGACATCAAATGGGAGGAATTCCTGGTGAAGGTAATGTGAACAGTCAGTGAAAAAACATTATTTGGGAGTAGTAAATCTCTCCTGGTGCTTTTCATTCAACAAATGCCCACTGAGCACCTACTATTTACCAGTCTTTCTGAAGGAATCACATCATGTATTTGACTACTTAACTGTGTGTCTGCATAAAGACAGCTCTGATCTGGAGTGGAGCTCTAAGGTGGGGAAGAGTAAGAATTCTACATTCTTTCTCCTTGTTCGGAGAACAAGTTTGGATGTTTGGATCTTCTTCCTTTTTCCTTCAGATACAGGAAGTAGTGAATGGGGTGATACCATCATCAGCTTCTAGATCCAAGGAAGGAGGCTTCTCTAAGGCTTTTTTCCGCAGGTTTGAGGTCTTCAAGGATTTTTCTAGCACTTCTGAACACCCCTTCGCTCCCACTCTGGCAATATTCATCTTAGCGTCAGTCTCAAGTCTCACTGCTAGTTCAGGACTTTTACTTCACATATAGGATCAGTGCCAAGTGGGATAGAATGATTATGACATTGTAAATTTTCTGCTTTTCCTGTGAAATCCCTCTATAGCTCATCGGCATGCCAGACTATTTTTTTTCCCCCAATCCTTATCTCCCCAGTGGAGATAAACCCATGCACTGTGGGCAGGGCAGCCTTTCAGGTGGAGAGCATTTAAATCTGGCAGGTAGGTGACCAAGTGCCAGGAGCTCCAGCCTGCAGAGCTGGTAACCAAAGAGGAAGCTAGCCACTTCCTCTGTATGCTATTGTCAATCAGGACAACCAGGAAAAGACCGCTTGAAACAGAAATCTCCAACTAAGACTCCTGATTAAAAAAATTTCTTTGAGATCCTGATGTATGTGTCTTTACTGTTATGAGTGAGATCTGTGACCAATCTTAACTCGGTTGGATGAGCTAATCATGAAACAAACTGTACACAAAGGCTTAGCTTTGATCCTGCCCTTAGGTATGATGTTCTTTGAACATCCAACATAGCATCTTCCACCCACAAGCCCCACTCTGGAGGCCTTGGTCCATGGCCCTTGTCCATTCTGCCACTTCCTCTGAAATACTCTGGTTTTAACTGTGAAGATCAGGGAGTGGGCTCACAGCAAGGTTGAAAGAAGGCTTGAAATGGGCCTTTAGAGGTGTTCTGTAGAGCCAGTTATTTGGTCCATCTGTAGGTATTTATAAGTATTGGCACGTGACTATTTACAGACATGATAACCATAACTTCCTATAACTGCAAAGGCTTATTTTCTCCTACAGGCTTCCTACATGAAGACATTTCCTAAGAATCTATCCTTAGCCCCCTCTCCTCTCCCTTTATATACTATCCCTGGGTGATGTCACCTGTGCTTATGGTTTTAGCTACCACTGATATGTTAAAAACTCTTAAATCTCTCTTCTGAGTTCCTGACTCGTGACGACCAAACACAGTTGCCATCATAACCTGGTTCTTAAGGTATTTTATTATCGTTTTGTTTTTTTGTTTTTGTTTTTTGAGAGAGAGAGCATGCGCAGGGGAAGGGGAGAAGGAGAGAGAGAATCTTAAGCAGGCTCCACACCCAGCATGAGCCTGACAAGGGCTCAATCTCACGACCTTTAGATCATGACCTGAGCTGAAATCAAGAGTTGGATGCATAACCAACTGAGCCACTTAGACTTCTCTTAGGTACTTTAAACTTAGCATGTCCCAAGCCAAATTATATTTTCATTATGCCATCCTCTTTCCCCATTCCCCTATTTCTTCCTATTCCTATTCCTCCTTTGTTCTTGACTTAGAGCATCACCATCCATGGTCATTAGTAAACTTACTTCTACATCACTATCTTCCACTATTTCTCCACCAGGAATTAAGGAAGCTCTGAGTATAATGGAAGATGTTTAGATGTCCATCCTTCCCTCTGTCTTTCCCTCTCATTCTCTCCCTCCCTTTCTTTCCTTCTCTTCCTCTTTCTTTCTTTTCTTTTCTTTCTTTCTTTTCTTTCTTTCTTTCTTTCTTTCTTTCTTTCTTTCTTTCTTGTTGGAGTTCTTGTCTACAAGGCATCTATAGCTGAATTCAACAGAGAAGTTAACAAATAGAAAAAAAAAAACCCACAAAGGTTACACTGAGGTTCAGATTCTAAGTAAATGGACATTTTGGAAAGGAATCATCTGAGAGCTAAAACCTTAGGAGAAACTTTCATGGAAGAGGGGAGAGTTGACCAAGGACACCCTAAGTGGTGTAGGGACCAAAATACCCCTATGGGAACATGTGGAGTGAGGAAGGGATGGGGTATAATCCTTAGTTTACTACTTGTGCAAGCAGAGTAATTGGCTCCTCCCCCACTGATTTCTTCTGCAAATCAGCACTGAACCTCACTCGGTTCTTTTTAAAAGCTTCTAAGGATTGAGTATCCTTAGGTAACCCATTAGTTAGCAGGAGCTATCTTTTCCTTTAGAAATTTGGCTGAAAGTGCCATTCTACATCTGGAGTCTAGATGTGGGGTCTGATTCCTTTACCCAGATTCTTCAAATTCCTGGGAGCTCATGTATGATGGTCATTTTAATTTTGAGCTCTTTCTTCCACCAAATTAGTTCAGATTATAGATGGTCTTACCGTCTCAAGCATGCTGTACCTGTTTCCATCCATATTGACCCAGATGTAGAACTCAAATATCTCCCAGCTAAAGCCTTTATGTGTGTAGCAGACTTTATGTTGCAGCAAAGCAAGCAACTTGAATTCTAATATTGGCTGTCCCTGTCCCTTAAAGTCCTTTTTTGTCTACCTCTCCATTAGGGATTCACTACTATTCATATCACCCATGTATATGGTTTTGATCCCTTAAAATCTTCTCTTTTTCTGTTGCCACTAAACATTCCAGATATTTCTTACTCTATTATGCAAAATAAATGAATTCTACTCTTTCTCCCAAACTCACATCTGTATGTCCAAAGCCCACTGAATGGCTCAGATGAGTAAAAAGTTCATCTACTTCTTTAGCCACACAAAGTATCTGATGTGTTCTTTTACATTATATCTCTCCTTTGAAAGCATTTCTTGTTTTAAATAGCATTTACTACTACTACTACTACTACTTCTTTTTCTCCTCCTCTTCCTCCTCCTCCTCCTCCTCTTCCTCCTCCTTTCTTCTTCTTCTTCTTCTTCTTCTTCTTCTTCTTCTTCTTCTTCTAGCTCTATGCCCAATTTGGGGCTTGAACTCAGGACCCTGAGATTAGGAGTCACATGCTCTACTGACTGAGCCACTAGGCACCCCAGCATTTACTTCTTATCTCAGAAATGGTTTTGTTTTGAAGGAACTGTGTAGGGAAGGTAAGAGGATGTTCCAGGCAAGGGCAACAATGTGTGTATAGGCAGCAGCCTACGTAAAACCTGTTGTGGGCAATGACAAAAGTATTCCAACTGGAGACAATTTTTCTTGGTGAGCAGAGCTCAAAGTAGATTAGGAAGTCCAGATCTAGGTTTTAGTGGGAAAGGATAGTGTTTAGGATAAATGTCTAACCATTTGGGTGGGGAAAAAAAACCCCTGTCACTTTCTAGCAAAATAAATTCTAGATAGATTAAAGGTGTTTTTTTTTTTTAATTTTAAAAATGTTTGTTTATTTTTGAGAGAGAGAAAGACAGAGTGTGAGTGGGGGGAGGGGCAGAGAGAGGGGGAAACAGAATCTGAAGCAGACTCCAGGCTCTGAGCTGTCAGCACAGACCCTGACATGGGACTCAAACTGTGAATCTCCGAGATCATGACCTGAGCTGAAATCGGACGCTTAACCGACTGAGCCACCCAGGCACCCCAGTTAAAGGTTCTTAACAAAAACTAAAGTAACAAGTATAGCAGAAAAGAGTTATTTTATTTTTAATTTATTTTTAATGTTTCTATTTATTTTTGAGACAGAGACAGGGCGTGAGCTGGGGAGGGGCAGAGAGAGAGGGAGACACAGAATCTGAAGCAGGCTCCAGGCTCCAAGCTGTCAGCACAGAGCCCGACGCAGGGCTCAAACTCAACAGACTGTGAGATCATGACCTGAGCTGAAGTCAGACGCTCAACCAACTGAGCCACCCAGGCGCCCCTTGAAAAGAGTTATTTTAGTGTGGCACCCAAGGCAGAAATGATAAAGGAAAAAGTGTGGGGTATTAGCTTAAAAAAAAAAATTAAAACAAACACCATAAGCAAAATAAAAAGTAGTTGACAAACTGGTTAAAAAGAGTTTTCAACATATCTGTGTGCACAAAGCTCTTATAAATCAATAGGAAAAAAGTAAAAACAAAAAGGAAATGGGCCAAAGTCATAGATGAATAAATGACTTGTAAAACCTTATAGAAGAAGGCTGTTTCACTTACAATATAGAAAATACAAATAGAAATGAGACCTCACTTTCCAGCTGTTAGATTGACACATATTAAAAAGAAAAAAAATACTTATTACTGACTACAGTTTGGAACTCATGTAGTCTCTGAAGTTCAGTTTGGCAGTATGTATCGAATTTGAAGTACACACTCTTAAACTAGCAATTTGACTTCTAGGTATTTATCCCCATGGCAAGTGTACAGAGATATGTTTATGAGGATATTTGTCACTACAGAATTTATAAAGCAGTCAAAATGGCCATCAGAAGATTGGCCAAATAAACTGTGGTAAGTCCATACAATGATAAATTAAGTAAATACATACATATACGTATACATATACATATACATATACATAATATATTTTTATGTTATATATAATATATATTTATAATATATATAAAATATATATTATATAATATATATTTATAATAAATATATATTAATATATAATGTATATATATGATATATATAAGTTGTGTGTGTGTGTGTGTGTGTGTATATATATATATATATATATATTTTTTTTTTTTTTTTTTTTTTTTTTTCTGAGAGAGAACATGAGCAGGAGAGATGGGCAGAAGGAGAGAGACAGAATCCAGAATCCCAAGCAGGCTCCACGCTCAGCACAACCCAGGGATCATCGCCTGAACCAAAATCACGAGTTGGATGCTCAACCAACTGAGCTGAGGCTCCCCAATCTATAATTATTGACATAGAAAGGTGCCTACAGTATATACAGGAAAAAATATGTAGCAAATGAACCTGTTTTGATTGAAATAAATACAGCTGTAGCTATGTGTATATATTTAAAAAAAATCATACAACACATCGTTAACAGAAATTTTCTGATTCAGAAAAAAAAAGGCACTTAAAAAATAGGGGTGCCTGCTTTTTCAGTTGGTAGAGCATGTGACTCTTGATCTCAGGGTTGTAAATTCAAACCCCACATGGAGTGTAGAGATTACTTAAAAAATAAAATCTTAGGGGCGCCTGGGTGGCTCAGCTGGTTGAGTGTCCAACTTCAGCTCAGGTCATGATCTCACACTCTGTGAGTTCGAGCCCCACACTGGGCTCTGTGCTGACAGCTCAGAGCCTGGAGCCCGCTTCAGATTCTGTGTCTCCCCCCTCTCTGCCCCTCCCCTGTTTGCACTCTTTCTCTCAAAAATAAACATTTTTAAGAAATTTAAAATAATAAAATAAAATCTTAAAAAAGAAAAAGGAAACAGATTCTGACATGAGGTGGTGGGTTGGTTGAAACCAGACAGTTAGTTATATTATGTCAAAGTGTGTGTCTACCCTTCGAAGTTGGAAAATTACTCGACATGACAAAAAGGGGGTAGCTGGAAAGGAGAACCACTCTTCTAGAAGGGGGAGACAAATTTGTTTCTTGGAGTTGAATTTCAAGGGCCAATAGGAAGTATTCTGTAGGCCAAGAATTCCCATTTAGAGAAAAAGGTACTTCTAAAGCAGAGGTAATAAGTATGAGTGGGACTCTAGATTTGACCTTTTGAGATGTTTGGGTGAGGGTGGTATTGTGTTGGTTCTCCCTTTCTTGTTGGTAGTCTTAACAGACTCTGGAGAGGAGTGTGTAGTACTGGTGTCAACTGGAACCTGAGAGTAGAGCTTTGAGAGGAGGTAGGAGTGAGCAGTAATCACCATAGTAAAACAGCAGCCACAACATTGTTTAGAGATCACTCTGCAATTTACAAAGGCCATTGTATAGTGACTTGGCTAACACAGTCTTGTATGCTATGCATTATTTTTTTTCTTCCTTTTTGTGGACACTGAATCTCAGAGAGTAGAATTAGGACTCAAACTCAGGTATTGAGGCCTCAGATTCCGTTTCTCATTCTCCACTTTCCATTTTAGAGATGAATTTTCCAAGGAGGGAAAGACTGGAGCAAAAGTGGCAGCCTAGAGCTAGGGATAGCCACAGTGAAGAGTTGAGAGGAAGAAGACAGCCAGGGAAGATACCATGCTACTCATGGTCATTGTCCTATCCTCTTGGCCCTTGTAGGTCCTGACATTCCTCTAAACCAGAGAATGTCGGGTGTTCTATTGAACTTAAGGGGGAAAAAGAAGTCCTGATCTTTTCAAATAGCTGGAGGTGTTTTGGATGTAAGATTGGCCAATTTGGTTACAGCCAAGTTGGTGTGGTGACTTAGTAGTTTATTGAATTCTGGCTTCATTCTTTTGAAAGAAATATAGTAGAAGCATATTGACTTAGACCTATGAGGGAAGGTCTTATCTGCTTTAATTATGTGGAAAAAAATTTTTTTTGTGAAGTCATTAAGTTTGTTTACTTTTGGAGTCACATGTTAATTCACTTATGTATATATGTACTAACTAGTAGAGATCCTAAGACGACGTGCTTTAATGAGTAGAAAATCAGAATTCTCTTAAGTTACTTCAGTTTTCCAACTGATAATCGTATTTATGCAATTAAATATTTTTGCTAACCCCTTCCTGATAGCACAAACACAAAAAGAAGTTATCTCCTGTCAGAAATTCTGAACCAACAGGGTCCACTTTAGAGAGGTTCTTGGGTAATTGCTAGACTGGTATCTGCTAAGAATCCTGTAAGGTGTCTTTGCAGCCCTGTGCTTGGACCATAGTGGGCAGTCAGACAACTCTGGCTGAATGAGTGAGTGAGCAAGTCAAGGACTGAAGGAATCTTTATCCCTGAGGCATGTTGAACTGTGTAAAACAATCTTCCGACAGCTTGATACTATAGGTTGGCTTGGGTGGTTTTGGGACTAATCTTATCACATGGATTTTGTATTGGGGAGGGAGGAAACAGAGGTACCATGGGAAGTTTCTGCTCTTGAGCTGTTGACTCCACAGGGGAGGGATGTTTCTAAAATCAGTAGGCTGATCTCTTTCTAAAAAACATGAGGCTGCTGAGAAAGTCTCTGGAGCAAGTGATGAGGCCCATAGAGGTAGGAGATTTCCTATTGGCAACCTGGATCTTACCCAAAGAGGGCAGCTACTTTATAAGTCCTCTGTAGGAGGCTCTCTACTACCCTTCTTTAATGCTTACATTCTAAATCTGGAGTCTCTCTGGCTCATCGCTGACTTTTGCTTACCCAGCCTGGCCCTGCCCTCTGGCTGTATGCCATTGGCGATTTTTAGCCCTGCTGGAAATTACACCCTCTGCAAGGGTAAAGCAAACTGGGAGGTTCTGGCTCTGGCTCCATAGGGACTGGAGCCTGTCACCTGGCCCTGCCCTGTGCTTCCTGGCATGTATTCCTGGCTACCTTTTTTACCCTTAGCACAGTCTTTTAAGCCCATAATTCTGCCTTGGTAAGGATTAAGGACTGGCTTCTACAGAGGGACTGTGTGGGCGGGAATGTCAGTGCTTTGGAAGAAGCTCCTAATACCCATCTCAGTGTCCTGCTTTAGGAGAATTATTGGTCTCATGTAGATAATCTAACAGTTATGTTGGGGTGGTTGTGGATGTGAAGATTCTTTCGTATCACAAAAGAATTTACAACTGGGTTTCTTTAAGAATTGAACTTGCTTTTCAAAATAAAATTTGATTTTCACACTGTAAGTAATGTGCAGTTATTTACATAAAAAACTTTGTAGATTTTCTAGGCAAACTTCCTTATTTCAGATATGAGCAAACTTTGGGAGGTCCAGCAGGGCAAAGCTGTGTCTTTGTTGAGCTGACATTCAGATTATGTGAAAGTAATTGAAGCAGAATGGAGTAGACATTATGTGAAAGGAAGTCTCAGTCCCTCCAGGAGGAGCATTTCTTGGGTATTTTTTAGGTAAGGGAGAGGAAAAATGCATTCCTTCCCCCTGAATGCCCCACTCACAGCCTTTGGATTGGGTAATTCCTACCTCACTGACTTTTACCTTTGTCCTCTCAGACTGGACCCAAAGTGATAATGACCTCAGTATTTGAGACTTTGCAAGGCACATTTAAGTAAGTGAAAAATTGCAGGATGTGAGTGATTGAATGCAACTTTTTTAAATTCAATGTGTTAAAAAAAAAAGCCTTATATTAAGTTAGCAAAATGTCAATAGAGATTCTTCAGGGGGGCTGATTTAATTAGGCAATATTATATTGATTTGATTAGATTGATTTGAATTTATTTGATTAAAATTATCTGATCTATAATAGGTACTTGTAAAATATATTAATTTATCAAATATGTATTAACGGCAGAGAGTTCTATAATAACTGAAGATGAAGTGGTAGGGTATTACAGGTACAGACAGTGCTGTGGGAACTCAGAGGAGAGATTGTTTCTAGTTTTTAGATTTAGAGAATCAGTGTGCTTTTGTGAAAACAGGTTATTTTATTTTATTTTATTTTATTTTTATTTTATTTTATTTTTTTCTATTCTATTCTATTCTATTCTATTCTATTCTATTCTATTCTATCCTATCCTATCCTATCCTATCCTATCCTATCCTGTTTTTAAGTAGACTCCATGCCCAACGTGGGGATTGAACTCAATACCCTGAGATCAAGAGTTGCATGCTCTATTGACTGAGTCAGCTAGGCATCCCAGGATTTCTTTGTTTTAAAGAACATTTTAAGTAATCTAGCTTATACTCTAGTTGGAGGTAGTATTGATACAAAAGTAAGTCTATTCTCATTTATATTATTAAAATTTATTTTTATTCATTTTATTAAAACTTTGAATTAATAGCAACATAATGTATTTTCTGTACTTCTTTGCTAATCTCTAAAGCAGTTTCCCAAAGAGCAGACCTTTGGCAAATAAGAGCAGTCCATTTTCTTTTACTAGACAGTACCTCTGCAGCTAGCAAATGGAGGCAAGGGTATGGACCCAGTCATGGAGGCCAGTCTTACATGAAGCTTGTTTATGAAATGAGAAAAGTGAAGGGGGAATACAGGGTCTATGGAGGGTTATTTATTTTTTGAGATCCCAGCATGTCCCTGTGCTGTGGGGGAAAGAGCCAGTTGAGAGGGAGAAGTTGAAGGTAGAAAAGAGAAAAAAAAAATTGAGCAAGGCCCCTGGGGGAAAGGGTCTACTATATCCTGAACACTGGTGGAGAGATTAAACTTGAACTGAAGAAAGGACAAAGGCTACCACTGAATTTAACTCCATCACGCCCATCACCACCATTTATAACTTTCTTACCTTTTGCTAGCACTCCGTTGAGCATTTTCTAGTCTCATTTAATAGGGGCAAAGGATGTGATGGGGCAGAGGGATTTGTTGAGATTTGGGAGAGACAGAAAGTTGGAGTTTCCTTCTGTTTGGCTTTGTTTTCTCTGGACAGAAGAAATTAAAGTCATCTGATAGGAGCAGGTGGTATAGTGGGGACAATGACTTAGTTTTTAAAAGCTGTTGAGCTAATGACCGTGATCTGAAGACATGTAGGTGGATAGCTGAGTAGCACTGAAGGACTAGGTAATGTTGCAGACAATGACTTCTTAGAGGAAGCAGCCTTCATGACTTAATCGTGGTTTTAGCCGTATTCAGCAGGGTTAAAGCAGAGGACATTTGTATTCAACTGGGAGCTGTGTTTTGTGGGGCAAGTGGAAGACTTGGAATAATGGGGGTCTAGGATATTGGTAATAAAGTGGTTGTTGTCCAGTTGGTTAGAGAATGGACTGAATTTAGGGAAGGACTGATAGGCAACTAAATGATGGGGTTGGGTGTCAAGGGGCTGGAAATCTCAATGAAGCTGAAGAATGAAGCTGTAGAAGTAAAGACAAGGAGAGGTAGAAATGTAGAAAGATACAGGAGATCATTACCAGGCAAAAGGTCTGACTTGGAGTGTAAAGGCAGACTGTGATCAAGGAGCCAAAGGTCTTAATGACCAAGAGGTCAGGAGCTGACAGCAGTGAGGAAGACTGTGGTTGTTTGGTACAGACTTTGGCAAAGAAAGGATTTTTTTGGTAAGGTTGTAGGTGTAATGGCTTTGAAGCCACATTGAGACAGACCATCTGTTTCTCCTCTTGGTACTACTGGGTACTGAAAAATGATTTTATGGCAGAACCTTCACTGCCTGGAACCAAGTTCCTCAAGGAATGCCAGGTCCCAGATAGGGGAAGGAGGCCAGAACCATCTATTAGGCCTGCACTGTGTGCCTCAATACCGTGGAATTGTGGGAGGAGAGAGACTCTGGCCAAGTGGGACAATCTCCACAAAGTACTGGGCCTTTAGGCAGAGTTTGCAGACTAAGAACGCTTGCAGGGAAAATCCTATTTGGCCACAAGGGGTTTTTGAACTGTTCAGGATCAGATTGAGTCAGTGCTATCTATGAGAGGCTGAAAGGAAACTAATGGTTTTTTGCTTAAAACTCTAGGTCAGTAGACTCTTGAGCCTTTTTGTTCCTGTGGGGTCTGGAATTTATTTTTCCCTGCACAGTGACAGCAAACAATGCCCTAAAGCCCACACAGTTTGAAAAGAGTCTGGAAACACTCAGATTATTGTTTATAAGGATGTTTTTGGGTTTTTGATGTTTCAGGATTCTTTTGACATTGTTAGTATATGATTCCAAACATTTAAGAAAGGGCCTCCAAATAGCTGGAAACAAACCAAATCTTAGCAATTCTTTTTGCTCCTTCTTGAGTTGATTCATTTACACCACCACCCTGACCAGAAGTGAACAGCTCAGAAAATGATTGCCCAATCCACCATTTCAGCACAGGAACCC
The DNA here is from genome assembly GCF_022837055.1 of Prionailurus viverrinus. Lineage (NCBI taxonomy): Eukaryota > Metazoa > Chordata > Mammalia > Carnivora > Felidae > Prionailurus > Prionailurus viverrinus. The sequence continues at coordinate 87,539,421 of NC_062563.1, read as the reverse complement.
AAACAAGATTGTGTGGCCCCCAGCAGAAGAGGCTGTGTGGCTCAGAGCTCAGGGTGCACTGTTCCCATGGCAGTACTTTCTAAATTGTTTTTAACTGGTTTTGCCACACAAAAATGAGAAACTTCTGTCTGGCAAAAAAAGTCATTATAAACAAAGTTAGAAGACAACCAACAGAGTGGGAGAAAATTTTTGCAATATATGTAATAGATGATGGATTAATGCCTACAATCTATAAAAGGTTTCTATAAATCAGTAAGGAAAAAAATAAACCCAATAGAAAATGGGTGAAGAATACAATAGGTGAGACACAGCAGGGCAAACTGTAATTTCATCTAAAAAAGCTTATTTATTTCATCTATTCCAGATGAAACTGGAATTTCATTTAAGAAATGAGCACAGAATCCTCTGGATAGGAATGTTCACTGTGTTGGTAAATATCCATTAATATGGTGCAATGTAATACTGTGTGGCTGTGAAAACTTTGAAGTAACTTTATCAGCAAAAGGAGCAGGTGCAGAGCAATATGAATACAGTGTTCCCATTTATTTTTTAAAAACATTCCTATTTGATTTGGAATGTATTTATGCTGTTTTAAATTTTATTAAAAGATTCCTTGGAATTAAAAAATATTTAAGGATGTATTTTTTTTTAATTTTTTAAAATGTTTATTTATTTATTTTGAGAGAGAGCTCATGAGTGCATGGAGGAGTGGTAGGGGCAGAGAGACAGAGGGAGAGAAAGAATCCCAAGCAGGCTCCTCGCTGTCAGTGCAGAGCAGATCCCAATGTGGGGCTCCATCTCATGAACCATGAGATCATGACCTGAGCCAAAATCACGAGTTGGGAACTTAACTGACCGAGCCACCCAGGCACTCCAAGGCTGTATTTTGCTAATTACAACATTAATGAATGAAATGTCCACTTTTGTCTTCCTCTTATGTAAAAGATTGATCTAGTATTATAAATCTTAGCCTCTGAGAAGAATTTAGAGACTCCTCACTACCTTTCCCTTCCCAGAAACTAAAATGAGGCTACTGGGCCATGGTGTCTGCAGTTGTACCTCTTGGTGTGAGGAACAAAGGAATTCAAAGCTCAGAATTCTTTTTTTTCCCAGGATTGGCTACATTTTAGTATTCATGGCCTTGTAGAATCTCTCTGCCTGTTGCCTCTGATGCAGCGGAAAGGGCTGGGGCCTCCTCTGCTTGAGAGGCTTTGCTTGCTCATTTCCTTGGAAGAAAACAGAAAATTACCTTTTTTGGCCCAGGTAGGCAAGACTTAGAGCCAGCCTGAATTTTGGGAGGAAACCTGCTCTTTGCATTTGTCCTTGCCTCTCCTTTGGGGAAGCCTCTCAGCCAGTTTTAATCTTCGTCTCAGGCTCCTGCCAACCTAGGTGAAAGGAGACCTTGAAGTGGACATCATAGTTTTACCTATTTCCCTGGAATTTGAGGCTCTAGAACTCTAGCTTGGAAGCATCAGGAATGCCATCAGAGGGTGGCACAAGGCCAAAAACAAAAACAAAAACCCCTCTTTGTCTTTCAAAGACAGGCAACATTTTGGGACAGAAACACTGCCTTCCATAATAACATTACCAGTGTCAGTAGACCCCAGTATGGGTGTATGGGAATTGTTTCTGACATGTAACATAGGTTTTTCTGTGAGCTAGAGAGTTTACATAGAGTGGTTTAATAGAAACCTATTTAAAACCAAAACTGACTCCAGCCAGTTCTGTTCTGAAGGTGGGCCAATTCATATTCATAGGGGAAAAAAGTCATTCCATTCTCTTCACCAGTACAGAATGGTGGTGGTGAGAGAGTGAAGTTCAAATTTTCTTTTTGTTCCTCAGTGCTGGTCAGGAGTGGAACCTGGAGTGGATGGTTCCCAGTGGGGCTGACTCCAGGTATGGGTCATTGGATATCAGAGGAAGGGGGATAGAGAGCTAAGTCTCTTTGAATAATATAAGGGGAATTTAGTTTCCTGAGGGAAGGGAAGACCCCCCCCCTAAATATAGGCAATGTTTGGAGAGGGTAAAGGAGCCAAGAAGCATGATAACAATAAACACCTCTGTCTCTTCATAAATTTAGGAAAGTCTGATGAACACACAGTGTTTTAAGTCTGTCTGTGTGTGCATATTTTTTTCTTTTTTCTTTTTTTTTTTTTTTTTCAACGTTTATTTATTTTTGGGACAGAGAGAGACAGAGCATGAACGGGGGAGGGGCAGAGAGAGAGGGAGACACAGAATCGGAAACAGGCTCCAGGCTCTGAGCAGTCAGCCCAGAGCCCGACACGGGGCTCGAACTCACGGACCACGAGATCGTGACCTGGCTGAAGTCGGACGCTTAACCGACTGCGCCACCCAGGCGCCCTATTTTTTTCTTTTCAATAAAGCATGGAACAGGGGAGCTGAGTCCCACCTCTGGGGGGACAGCTCAGAGCAGAAGAAAGAGATCAGCCTCAGGAAGTGTGATGTGAGTGAGATAAAAAATCCAGCAGGAGCTGGAGTCATAGCCAAAAAGGACTCCAACAGGAGCTGGAATCATAGCCAAAAGCATTAGCTGCTGGGAATTCACAGAAATTGTGGGAGGGTCACTGGATGGGGGGATCCAGGCTGATTTTAAAACATGCCTGGGGATGCTGGTGGCTTAGTTGGTTAAGGATCTGACTCTTGATTTCGGCTCAGGTCACAATCTCACGGTTCATGAGATTAAGACCCACGTCGGGCTCTGTGGTGATGGTGTGGAGCCTGCTTGGGATTCTCTCTCTCCCTTTTTCTGCCCCTCCCACGCGTGTGTGCTCTCTCTCTCAAAATAAGTAAATATTAAAAAAAAAAATAAAACATGCTCACAAAGTGGTTGCAGCTGACATCTGATTGCGGCTGTAGTACTTGCTGTACAACTCATAGAACGTTTAGTCTTGATCCTCCCCCAAAATCCTTCTTATGGAGATCTATTTGTTAGATAGTTCAGGAAGTACCCTGATATTCCTCTTTCTGCTCAATGGAAGCCATTTTCAGTTCAGACTCCAAAAGGGGAGGAGAACTTCCCAACAAAGGACTTGTTATTCCCTTTCTTCCTCATAATTTACATAGACCCTGCGATGCTGGTCAAAGGGCTAGAGAGCTGCAGCTTCGCTGGCCACAGCGGCACTGAGTAGGGCACTTCATTTGGGAATTGAAGGGAGGCAGAAAAGTCTTCCACAAAGTATTGGGACTTAGAGACTGCTCTGAGTAAGTATTTAAGCATCTATTAAGACTCCAGTAAGTGCCCTAGAGCAAAAAGCCAAGTTCTCTGAACAGCTGGAGTAGGACCATGGCAAATCCAGCCACTGTCACACTAAATGAGGACTCATGTTCATGTCTTAGGGAGGAAGACCCAGTTGATGGAAGAACTTACAGTATAGTTTTAAAATCCACTCTTATTCCAAACTTTGAGGACAATAGTGCTTAGTGGACTTTGACTGCCCAGCATGATTTCTCTCTTCTTAGGTTAGAACATACTGATTTTCCTTTGGGGGACCATGTCCTTTTCCATTCTCAGACTGGGTTTTGGTGGAGTCGAGTCCATCCCTTGGTTCCAGAGGGAGGACACATGACTATGCCAATCAGAGAACAGCAGGTGGTATGGGCATGATCTCAAATTCAGGCCAGTTACGATTCTGGACTTTTGTTGGAACCATTAAGTGAATTCTCTCTCTCTCTTTTTTTTCCAACTGGGTTGCCAAGCCTGTAGAATGTGAATAACTCTGAGGTTCCTAAGTGGTCATTTTGCCACTCCAAGGGGAATGCTGAAGCCAACACAGATGAGAGCTGAGTTATGAGATGGAGATGGAGCCTGAAAGGCTTCTTTTGAGTACCAGGATCTAACCGTACTCTATGTTAGTCTCACTCTGGACATTTCATTTATATGGATCCAGGCTCTCCTTTTTTATTTTTGAAAGTGTGATTTGGATTTTTGTCACCTGCAGCCAGTAGAGTCTTAATTCATATTATGAATTGTATATAGCCGTCATTACAAAGTATGATTTGGCCTTTCTCATCAGACCCTTTTAAAGTGCTAACTTATGGGGTGCCTGGGTGGCTCAGTCGGTTAAGCGTCTGACTTCGGCTCAGGTCACGATCTCGCGGTTCGTGGGTTCGAGCCCCACATCGGGCTCTGTGCTGACAGCTTGGAGCCTGGACCCTGCTTCTGATTCTGTCTCTTCCCTCTCTCTCTGCCCCTCCCCTGCTCATGCTGTCTCTCTCTGTCTCTCACAAATAAATCAATGTAAAAAAAAATTTTTTTTTAAAGTGCTAACTTGTAAGTTTGTTGTAGGAATCAAATGAGACCATGCATATGAAGAAGAACTTAGCATTAGATCACTTAGCAAAGTGATCATGAGATTGAGCTCCACATTGGGCTCCACACTGAACATGGAGCCTGCTTGGGATTCTCTCTCTCTCCCTCTCTCTCTCTCTGCCCCTCCCCCACTTGTGCGCATGTGCACGCTCTCTCAAAATAATAAACATTTTGAAAAATAAATAACTTAGCATTATCTTTTGTACATAGGAAAAAAACCCAGTAAATACTGACTACAGGAAGCAAGGAAGGAGGGAGTGGAGGGGGAAGGGAAGGAAGATCAGGTGCTGAATTAAAAGGACCCTGAGATCCCTAAGGTAATCTTTTAGGAACCCTCAAGCCCTATCAGGCCCCCCTGTTCTAAATGCCCCTAGTACTCTATACTTTACCCTCATAAGCCTTTATCATGGTTTGTAATGATATGTTTATGTAATATTTTGATTAATGCCTATCTCTCTCACTGAACTGGCAGGTTTTTTTTTTTTTTTTTTTAAGTTTATTTTTAGAGAGAGAGAGAAAGAGCACATGTGCGTCCGGGGGTGGGGGGGGCGGGGTGTGCAGAGAAAGAAGGAGAGAGAGAATCCCAAGCTGGCTTCATGTCAGTGCAGAGCCCGACACAGGGCTCAAACTCATGACCCTGAGATCATGACCTGAGCTGAAATCAAGGGTCAGACTCTTAACCAACTGAGCCACGCAGGTGCCCCTGAATTGGCAGTTCTATGAGGGCAGTGATTTTGCTCACTGTTATGTCCACAGCAACTAGTCCAAGTGTGTGGCATTCAGCAAACATTTTTTGAAGGAATTGTCACTTGTAAGTACCTAAATTGGACTGACCTTGATTATTGGGGTTGGGATTGTGGCAGAATTGCCAAAATCAGGGAAAGCTATCCGTGTCCCCTTTGTATCTTTTGCAATAGCCATACCCCTAACACACATAGACAATTTTATCTTTTTTTTTTTTAAGTTTATTTATTTTGAGAGAGAGTATGAGAGTGTGAGTGGGGGAGGGGCAGAGAGAGAGGGAGGAGAGAAATCCCAAGCAGGCCACAAGCTGACAGCACAGAGCCTGATGTGGGGCTCGAACCCACGAACTGTGAGATATGATCTTAGCAGAAACCAAGAGTCAGACACTTAACCGACTGAGCCACCCAGGTGCCCCTAGACAGTTTTGTCTTAATGAGATAATTTTGATATGGCTGACAGTGGAGAACCCTATATGGGGTTCGAATTCAGAACCATGAGATCATGACCTGAGCCAAAGTTGGAGGCTTAACTGACCAAGCCACCCAGGTGCCCCACATTTTGATTACTTTTAGCTCAGAAAAATCCTTATGCCAGAGACGTATTTTGGGGCGGCAAAATCTTCCCTTCCAACCCTTTATCAAGTCTCTAGTTATTATACTTTTATTGGTTCATTTTATTGAATAATTAAATAGTATAGGGGTTGGCCTAATGTGTGGAAAGCAGAGGAATGGGTCAGGTCTCAGTGGTTAACAAGCAGTCTTCCTTGCTCCTCTGTCTTTAAAAACTCATATATTTAACTGGGATAGTCCACCCTCACTCAGGGGCTGGATGTTGGAGGCTGTAGAAGGCCCAGGAAGTTAATGAGGGATGTCCACTGCTGGAGACTTCACTCTCTAGGAAGAAACAAAAGCAGTTAAATGGAGTCCTGGGGAGGGCAGATAACCTAAAGCTCACTCCATCAGCCTTGGTGTCTGGGCTGGCAGGAGCTCCAGGATCCACACACCCCCCCCCCCCCCCCCCCCCCCGCCCAAAAAAAAAAGCAGCCTCCCTCTAGCTAAGGTTGTGGCTCATCCCTTCCCCCAGCCTGCTTTTCCTGGGGTGGGAAGAGTGTTTCCCAGGGCCCATGTGACTTCCACTGGCAGTGACGATTACAGACAGTTTACCAGTCAGTAAAACTGCCAGAGGCTTTTGTGCTGTAATAATCCTTTTCCTGTTTTAAAACTCTGGGGATTTTCTACTCTTGCCAGTAGTTTTTCAAGTCAGCAATTACGTTGTGGATTATGTAATGGCTAGGTATTAAAAATAGAAAAGACCAGCGTTTGCATCTATTTTAACCAAATCAAAACAGAGCAGAGGGAGGGGAAAGGAGGAGAGGGAGAGACCAGAGGAGGAGGGAAAAAGAGATTACGTGACAAGAAGCAGTGAGGTCTCATCATGTGACTAGGCAATCCAGCCTACAATTTTGCTCTTTTCCTGCCATTCTTGGCCCAAGGGGCTGCACTCCCTTCCTCAGCCTCCTCCAGGGAGGAGACTTTGCAGAGAATTATAATATTCCTCAGCTCAGCCTTGAGTGTCTGCCTGCCTCTGACAGGCAAAATGACCCAGGGGGGAAGTGACTGGTTTTGATGTAATTAAAAACTGTATTTGTTATGAAAACATGCTTTTATTATAGATACTCCCGACCCTCTGACTTCCCCACCCTCACTCCTCTTCCCACTGGATTGCCACCTCTAAACCCCTCATCTAGGAATTCCAGGGCTATCATTGATTTGTTTTTATGTGACTTCTCACTAATCTTCCACCCCCACTCCAAGTTAAGAGATCTCTGTGTTTCTCTGGAGACTTATTGAGTAACTTTAAGGGCCCTCTAATGGTGAAATATTAGGTGCCAGGTGGGTCTGGAGAAGGAGGGATATTTTTGGAAGGGGGACTTATTCTAAGGGCCTGACAGATCACACCAAAATATACCAGGCTTCCTACTGTGTCACCTCCAAAGTCCCTACCTCATACTGGATAGAGAGGCAGCTGCAGAGGGAGGTCTGGAGTTACTTCTAGCTCTTGGACCCACATAGAGCCCATGCTGAGAGCACTCTACTTAGTAGGTCTCAGGTGGCAGGGAGTGCTGGGTACTTTGAAGAAGCACCTTGATGTTGGTGAATATTGAACTCAGATAGGTTTGGTGGAATTAGGGAGAGAGACCCGAAAGTCTAGATTGGCAATAGAATCAGTTGCAGGCAATGTTAGAAAGTTGTGTCCTGATTGTTACTTCCATCACACTTCTTTCTCAGAATCTTCATCTGATCTGGGGTGGAAGAGTGCCAACAGCTCAGAGTAACACTGGTCCCAGCTTCACCCAGCACTGCCCCAAGTAGTGGAAGTGCAGTGAAAGGAAGAGCACTCTAATTTGGGGATTTTAGGCATCATTTTACTAAATAGGTGGAGGGTTTGGGGACCTTCCTTAGGGCCTTTCAAATCATAATACCAATCTGGACTAGGAAGTGCTCATGTTGTGGCACTAATTTTCCTTATTCCTGTAGGTTTTTAGTTCTCTGTTGTTGGGTTCCTATCTACATTCTCACCAGAGGCTGACTTTGGTAAGGACCACTGAACATCTGGTATGGTCCAGATTTTAAATTGTTCCAACTCACTGTGTCTGTTAATGCACTTGAACATGCGAGGTCAAGTGTCCTGCCCTTGGGTGTGGTCAGTGTCACTACAGCATCAGTTTTCTGTTACCTGGACCGGCTGGCTACTCAAGACCCAGGTAGTCAGCAGAAGTTGTAGGTCTCAGTGAGTATCTGTCCTCCACATCCTATCCCACCCCTGAGGCTTTGAGCAATGTTTAAGAGTCCATTGAAGTACCTGCCCTAGGGGCTGCTAGGGGCTAGGGTCAATCCAAGACTAAATCATTGCAAAGTTCACCAAGGAACCTTTTCTAGCTAAACTAAATTCTCTGTTGTGGCCTCCTTCCCACTCCTACTCGCCATGACCTCACAACTTGACCACAGCAATGTTGTATATATTGGTCATCCCCATTCTGAAGGAGGTCATCTTTTCTATCATTAAAATATTTAATGGATTTCCACTGCCAATGTGAGGGCATGCATGTTCTCATGCACATGCGCGTGTGCGCTCACACATACACACACAGTAGTGGTGGTGCTTCTAGAGTCTGTTGCTTAAGATAGTGCTAGTGGTCACAAGCTGGTATAGACAGAGTAACACATTTTTATTTTATTTTTTTAATGTTCATTTATTTACAGACAGTGTGTGTGGAGGAGGGGCAAAGAGAGAGGGAGAGAGAGAATCCCAAGCAGGCTCCATGCTGACAGTGCAGAGCCCAACACGAAGCTTGATCCCACAAATTGTGAGATAATGACCTGAACTCAGAGTTGGATGCTTAACCAACTGATCAACCCAGGTGCCCTGACAGAGTAACACATTTAAATAGATTTAACTTTTATTCATCCAACTGACAAATTAGAGACACAGTAGTGCTTATATGTTTCAGACATTCATTTGAGCTACAGACAGTATAAGATATAAATGATAGATCTCTTGCATTAACTTCAATACCAGGGCTCAGAGCTAGACAACTACTTCTCTTTACTGCACATACCATCACACTCCTTGGATACCTTCTCTATCCCATTCTGACATCAGACTCAGAAATGAGTTTGGGGAATGGGCGAAGACAGGCTGAGGGTTAGGCTTCAGGCCTCCACATATTTGCTGCAACTCCGGTGGCCAGAAGTACCAGGCGATGGGCATAGGTAGAGGACTGGATGTGGGGAGAGGTGGTACAGAACCTGACAGGACTCCAACCACACCTGAAGCTACTCTGTCTTCCAACAGAAGATGGGGGAGAGGAGGTTGGGAGAGGGAAGAAGAAGAGAAGGAGAAAGGAAGGAGTGAGGAGGGGAGGGAAGGAGGAAGCAGGTAAGGAAGAGGGGATTGTAGGCTGACAGGGCAGGCAAAATCTCATGTTTGAGGTGCTGAGTCTTGTGGAAGCAAGCAGGGGATGTCTTGGCAGCGTGGTATAACCTGGTAATCTGACTTCAGGCCAACCAGGGATGTCAAACAAGAGTAAGTGCCAGCACCTTCTCTGTATTCTCAGCACCCTCTTTCCTTCCATCCAGATAGGCCTAGGTTCCAAAGACCCATCTTTTGTGTCACAAAAGGCAACCTAAGAAGGAACTCACTAGCACTTACTTCCCTGAGGGGTTTGCATTTAAGAGGAGACCCCAGGATATTACTGCTACTACTACTACTATATAAATCTTAGTAAAGCTATTACTTCCTCCTCTAGTCAAGTAATTTGGTAATTTAAAATTTTTCTTAAAAAAAAATTATTAGCATAAAATTTTCCTAGTCTTGTTTTCCTATATTGTACTCTATCTTCCCTTTTTCATTCCTAATATTGCATATTTAATGCTTCATGCTTTTTTCATGATAATTTTGTTAGAGGTCTATTTTGTAAGAACCGACTTTTGCATTATGTCTATTGTTTCTTTGTCTTCTATTTCATTAATTTTACTTTTAATCATTCTTTAAAATTTATTTTTAAAATTTGTTAATGTGTATTTATTTTTGATAGAGAGAGACAGAGTGTGAGCAGGGGAGGAGCCAAGAGAGAGGGAGACACAGAATCTGAAGCAGGCTCCAGGCTTTGAGCTGTCAGCACAGGGCCTGACATGGGGCTTGAATGCACAAACGGTGAGATCATGACCTGAGCTGAAGTCAGATGCTTAACTGACTGAGCCACCTAGGTGCCCCAATTTTTAATCATTTTAAAACTAATTTTGCAATTGAAAAGTAAGAGAGTCACTTTTTCTTACAAATTATTATAAAAAGACCAGTTACCCATAAGAATGAACAGAGGATAAAAAAGAAACCTATGTGGCTTATAAACTAAAGAGAAGACCTTAGTTGCAAGTAAAATAATGCATCTTTAATGATTGATGGACCTCTAGGTTTGAGTGGGGAAGAGAGGCATCATGTTCAAATACTGAACATGAAGGAGATGACACCTGAACTCCCATTGAGCCCTCCGCCCCCAGTCTTTCTTCTCCCACAGGTGGCAGTAGGAAGGGTTTTTGGAGGAACCCAGCCTAGCCTGGCAGGGCTATTTAACAGGACCTGGCCCTTAAAGGAACATTATTTTGAAGGGAAGGAAAGGGTCTTATTGTCTGTTTAGTTCACAGTTTAGTTCCTCAGCTGAGTTTCGTTTTTGTTTTTGTTTTTGTTTTTTTTTAGTTTTTATAATTCTGTATTTTGTGGAGAAATGGATGGGAGGGGTGGGTGTACTAGAAATAAGATCCAAGAACTGGGAGGCAGGAAAGGGTGGTCTGTATCAGCATTCTCAAATGTTTTGGTCTCGGGACCCTTTTACACTCTTAAAAATTAATGAAGACTTCAGATGCCTTTATTTATGTGTTCTGTAGCTATAGATATTTACCATAATACAAATATGGAAACATACATTAGAAACAGGCTTTAGAAGTACTTATTAATTATATAAAAATAACAGTAATAAATCCTTTATATATTAAAACACACACACACACACACACACATATATATATATATATGTTTTTTAATGTTTATTTTTGAGAGAGAGACAAAGCATGAGTGGGGAGGGGTAGATAGAGAGAGGGAGACACAGAATCCAAAGCAGACTCCAGGCTCTGAGCTGTCAGCACAGAGCCCAACACAGGGCTCAAACCCACAAGTCATGAGATCAGGGCTTGAACCCACAAGCCAGAGATCATGAACTGAGCTGAAGTCAGATGCTTAACCAACTGAGCCACCCAGGTGCCCCAACATACCTTTTATAAAAATATATCGTCTAAAATAAAAAAATTCAGTGGCACCTGGCTGGCTCAGTCTGAGGAGCATGCAACTCTTGATCTCGAGGTCATGAGTTTGAGCCCCACTTTGGGTGTAGAGATTACTTAAATAAATAAAACTTAAAAAAAAACACTTTAAACTCAGTGAGTCATTATTTTACAGTTTTGGAAATTTCTTTAATGACTGGCTTAAAAGAAGACAGTTGGATTCTCATATCTGCTTCTTTACCAGTCTTTTATGATACATTGCTAAAAACCTGCTTCATACAGATTTGTAGTTGGCATTTTTTTTTAATTTTTTAATGTTTATTTTTTTTGAGGGAGAGAGAGACAGACCATGAGCAGGGGAGGGGCAGAAAGACACACACACACACACACACACACACACACACACACACACACGCAGAGGGAACCCAAGGCAGGCTCCAGGCTCCAGGCTCCAACACGGGGCTCAAACTCATGAACCATGAGGTCATGACCTGAGCCAAAGTTGGACGCCTAACCAACTGAGCCACCCAGGCACCCCTGTAGTTGGTATTTTTTATAGACTTTTCAGATAATTGTGGATATCTTCTTTGATATTTCACCAAAATAGGACTAATGGCAGTTTCTGAAAGGTTAATCACCCTGTGAGATCTGAAAGTATATCAATGAACTTCTCATCCTCAGCTATATTCAACTCCATTGATCTGTCTTGTAGTTTGAATGGGTCTTTTGTTCATTCTTTGTGACATCATGCATTAGTCATTTGGAAAATATTGGATCAGTGATTTATGCAGATCTTCCAAATGTAGACACATTTCAATCCATAGTATTACATTCATTAATATTACCACTTATTTCCTCAGCAAAGTCTTTAAGTACCAGGAAGCTGTGAAGCTCATGGTGTGGGGACAAGTTTTCTATAATTCTGATTTTCACTTGCCAGCTCAAATTTTATCATTGGCAAAAAAATACTATCAGTTTCCCTTGACATGATAAGCTCACTTCATTCATTTTTGAGAAAATGGCTGCAGATACCCAAGTCTGAGTAATCACAGTTTGTCAGCGCTCTTTCCTTTTTTCTTTTTGTCGCTTTTCTAATAAAATGATGTTTCATGAAAAAAGCAGGTGGTTCACTTCTCAATGCAAACAATCACATACATGTATGTAGTACTTTGGTATGTCCTGATATGTAACAGAAGTGCTTTATGCATAGACCATTAACAAGATGTACTCAGGAGTCATGGTTTTTTTTCTTTTTTTAAGATTTTTTTTTAAGTAATCTCTACACCCAACGTGGGGCTTGAACTCACAACCCTGAAATCAAGAGTCACAGTCTCCACTGACTGAGCCAGCCAGGTGTCCCAAGGGTCATGTTTTTAAAAAATCAGTAATTATTATTCTATCACGGGCATTCTTATGTGAAGCTAGCCTTTTTGTTAAACCAGAGTCCTGCGGTGAAGAATATAACTTCACTGGTTTGTGTTAGGTCCCCAGCAGTTTTACCCACTTTTGCTTTTGCATTATCAGTTCAAATGTCAACAAACTGAATACTGCAAAAAAGTATTGGTATTCTTATAAAAATGTTCTTTACCTCTTGGACCACACTGAAAGGGTCTTTGGGCCCCCCCCCCCCCTTCCCCGGACTCCAGGGATCATAATTGAGAGCCACTGATGTATGTGACTATGGGCAATAATAGCTTGTGGCTTTGAACACCTCAGTGTCCCTGGACCTCAGTTTTCTCAACTGTTAAGGGAGACCAGAGCTGGGGCTGGCTCTAAGTTTCTACACACTGTTGGACCCTGTTTACTAGTCCTTAAAGTCACTTCTCCCCTGTGATACTTCTTTCTTTTCTCCCTCCCTCTCTCATGTCTCCTTTTCCCTCCATAGCCCCCCCTGAACCTACCTCTTATAGGTGGGGATCCTCCTTGTTGTTCCCCTTCTCTGTTGCTCCCTGGGGTATCTTGTCCCCTCCTTGATCTTTAATCAGCTGTAGGCTGACAGCTCCCAAATCTCTATCTTTAGTCCTGATGTCTATCCTGGGCTCCAGTGCTATGATTCCAGCTGCCCCTGGGACCCCTCCACCTGTGTGCCCTACAGGCATGTCAAAGTCAACATGTCTAAACTGTGATTTCATCATCTTCCTCAACACATTGCCTCTTCTTCCAGAATAGCCACTGTTGGTTAATCTGGCATCTACCCACTGCTTAAATCAGAAGCCCAGGAGCCCTCCTCTCCTCATCTGATCCCCTCACTTCCCTCATGTAGTCACTCAAGCCTACCAGTGCTGCCTCCTAAATATTTTCTCAATCTCTCTCTGCTCTCCAGTTCTACCACCACCGCCTGAGGTCAGGCCTTCATCACTCCTTAACTAAACTACTGCAAAAACCTTGTCCCTGGTCCCCTTGTCTCCCCTTTCCAACCTGTAATCTGCAGCCCTGGCTGGAAACCACAGGATTATTTTCTCATAGGCTTTTTTTTTTTCTTTTTCCCTATTAAGTAAATACATATGGAATACTTATGCCAAGCACTGTGTGGGGTGCTGGGGATACAATGTAGAACTCAATAGACATAGTTCTTTGTTTCCAGCCCTCACAGTGTATGAGGGGAGAGAAAAACGTACAGGGCATAGGTAATCAAGACACAGTGTGATGGAAAGGGAAAGAGGAGGTGCTTGGGAACCTCTAGAAGCCTGAGCTGAGGGCTGCCTGAGTCCAAGAGGTGGTCAGGGAACACTTAACTGGAGGAAGCAGCCCTCTGAGACCAGGGGGAGTTAGCTAGGAGTGGTGGGAGCGTAGCGGTGAAAAGCTTTCTTGCTAATTTGTTCATCTAATTTCCCTGCATAAAGCCCTCTTCTGAGTTTCACTGTTGCCAGCAGGATAAAGTCCAAATTCCTTACCAAGGAACATAATCTGTGGCCTCATTGACCACTCCCCTGTATTTAGTCTGAGCTGCTTTCAGTTAGTTCCCCCAAACTCTGGCTAGCTCCCTTGTATTCCAGGCCTTTGCACACACAGTTCCTCATGCCCTCCACCCTTTCCACCCACTCTGAATTACCAACGTCAGTTGACTTAGGAGACCTTCCCTGACCCCCCCCCCCCCATGTAGACTTTGTGGCTCCTTCTTCTGTGCTCCCCGCCTGTGCACGCACCTGAACACCTGTGCACTCATTACATCATTATAGCTTGTCCACGTGTATCTCTGACTCTTACCCCTACTTCCCTGCCAGTGTAGAATTCCAGGTCTTGCCTACTTCCCACACCCTCACCCTGAGAGCATTCTGGGCGTCCCCAGGGTGTATGTCTCCCATGTGCTGGTGGATAAGGTTAGACAGCTACACCCTCCCACTCCCAGCTATCTTTTCCCCTCCTCCAGCTCTGCAACCTCCCTTTGCCCCTGCCACACCCTATGGAGCTATCAGTTCTGCTGGACATTGCCACACCCATCAGACACTCGACGCCTGCTGGGAGCCACTGACACTCCTCTTGGCATGAGGTCAGCTGGCTCTACTGTAGGAGCAGGGCTGTGAGGCTGCTGGCACCCCCATTGCCTTACAGAGAGAGCCTTGAGGTTTGGTTCCACTGATACGTGCACATCACAACTACCACTTTAGCTCAGAATTATTTCCTCCTTTCCACTGAGCAAAGTTTTGGCTTTGGGTCAGCTTATTGTGCTTGTTGCCTTCTTCCCTTAGAAAGAGTTTTTTCCTAACATTAGTCTCTCAACTCTTCATGCAAATACACCCCCCAAGGTTCTGCCCATCAGTGGGCCAGATAGGTGTGAGCTGCATCAACCTCCGACTTCAGCCTGGAGGCAAAAGATATATGCGTATTTATATATTTAAAATAGTAGATTATATAAGCAATACTCAGTAGAACTTCATCTTTAAAGCATAAAAAGCAGTTTAGAAATACATAAAATAAAAAGGTAAAGCTCTCCTTCTAGCCCTTCCCCTGTCTTGAAACTTACTCTACTGGTAGACACTATTAATTCTTTGATGGGAATATTCAGACTTTTTGCTCTGCATTTACACATATGTGTGGCTGGCATAATATTTGAGAAATAAATCTCTTTCCTCCCTTTGGATTTTCCCCTTTCCCACTGTCACATTCTTGGAGCTCATTTCCTCCTGAGCTAGCTCCCCAGATTAGAAAATGGAATCAAGTTTCAGGTATCTCTGGCACTTGTATGACAAAAGTTTACATACTGAGGAAAACTTTAGGGTTTGCTGAATAGCTCAGTGAAGAAACAGGATTCTCTTGGGGCGCCTGGGTGGCTCAGTTGGTTGGGCGTCCGACTTTGGCTCAGGTCCTGATCTCACAGCTTGTGGGTTCAAGCCCCACATCAGGCTCTGTGCTGACAGCTCAGAGCCTGGAGCCTGCTTCAGATTCTGTGTCTCCCTCTCTCTCTGACCCTCCCCACTCATTCTCTGTCTCTCTCTTTCAAGAATAAATATGCAGAAAGAAAGAAAGAAAGAAAGAAAGAAAGAAAGAAAGAAACAGGATTCTCTTACACAGACTCAATACCTTGGCAAGAGACAAGATGGAAGAAGGATTTCACCTGGAGTGGAAAGACCCCTAACTCTTTGTAGACTTCCCCTCCCCAGACTGGCTGGGGGGGGTGGGGGCAGGAGAGACAGGGGAGAAAGATCTTGTGGTGTCCAGAGTCCCACCTTGCCTTCTAGCAGATCACCTGGGCAGGCAGGAGTAAGAGCTCAGAGAGCCCCATATGGTGGGGCCAAGTGCAAGATTCCTGGCTGCCCATGGGTGGCACAGAGTAGCGGAGGCTATTATATCTGGCCTCAGCCAGCCTCACAGCCACCTCCTCTGTCCCATGACTGGCACTTCTCAGTGTTCTGGAAAACTCAGACATACCTAGAATTAACTTTCCTGTTGGCACGATGGAAACTTACCATAAACATTGAGTTGAGTTATAGAAACTAAAGTTTGGTTTCCCGCATACTTGAATTTATTAATGAGATTCATTCCTGTGGCTTGTGCTATTCATATTCTACTTTTGAAAAAAAATTGCAGTATCTTAAAAATGTTTCCACATCAGTAGATATCTATCTATCTATCTATCTATCTATCAGAAAGAGAGAGAGATCACCTGCAAATAGCAGAGAGGGGCAGAGGGAGAGAGAGAAAGAATCTTAAGCCTTGACCCCATGACCCTGGGACCATGACCTGAGCAAATATCAAGGGGTGGACACTCAACTGACACACCCAGGCACCCCTATCTTGTTCCTTTTTTTTATTTTTTTTTTAATTTTTTTTAACGTTTATTTATTTTTGGGACAGAGAGAGACAGAGCATGAACGGGGGAGGGGCAGAGAGAGAGGGAGACACAGAATCGGAAACAGGCTCCATCAGCCCAGAGCCTGACGCGGGGCTCGAACTCACGGACCACGAGATCGTGACCTGGCTGAAGTCGGACGCTTAACCGACTGCGCCACCCAGGCGCCCCTCTTGTTCCTTTTAAAAAACGTTGTTATTGGGGCGCCTGGGTGGCGCAGTCGGTTAAGCGTCCGACTTCAGCCAGGTCACGATCTCGCGGTCCGTGAGTTCGAGCCCCGCGTCAGGCTCTGGGCTGATGGCTCAGAGCCTGGAGCCTGTTTCTGATTCTGTGTCTCCCTCTCTCTCTGCCCCTCCCCCGTTCATGCTCTGTCTCTCTCTGTCCCAAAAATAAATTAAAAAAAAAAAAAAACAAAAAAAAACAAAAAAACATTATTATTTTCGGGTTGCCTGGTGGCTCAGTCAGTTAAGCATCTGATTTTTGTTTTCGGCTCAGGTTTTGATCTCACATTTGTGAGATTGAGCCCTGGGTTAGGCTCTGCACTGACAGCGTGGAGCCTGCTTGGGATTCTCGCTCTCCCTCTCTACCCCTTCCTCATGTACACACTTGTTCTCTCCCTTTTTTTTTTTATCTCAAAATAAATAAACATTAAAAAATTAAACAATATTATTTAAACAAAATACATGCTTGTAGCTTGAAATTTTTTTTAATCTGTTTTTTACATTTATTTATTTTTAAGAGACAGAGTGAGACAGCGTGAGCAGGGGAAGGGCAGAGAAAGAAGGAGACACAGAATCTGAAGCAGCCTCCAGGCTCTGAACAAGTGGTCAGCACAGAGCCTGACATGGGCCTCGAACCCACGAGCCCTGAGATCATGACCTGAGCCGAAGTCAGACGCTCCACCGACTGAGCCATTCAGGTGCCCCATCATAGTTGGAAATTTTAACAGTACCAAAGGAGAAAGCAAAAGTTCTCCAGTCCTCCATTCCCAATCCCGAGATATAATATTGCTAACAGCTTGATGGTGCTTCTAGAAATTTTCTATGTAGATAAAATGACATACGTGTATTTCTGTATAGCTCTTTTTATATACAAATAATCCCAAACTGTATATACTTATCTGTAACATGTTCGATTCTTTATTTAGCAATTTGATCTTATTAAATGAATTCTATTATGTAACTAGATACAGTTCAACTTCATTTCTTTAAAAAAATTTTTTTTACATTTATTTATTTTTGAGAGACAGAGAGAGACAGGGCACAAGTGGGGGAGGGGAAGAGAGAAAAGGAGACACAGAATCCGAAGCAGGCTCCAGGCCCTGAGCTGACAGCATAGAGCCCGATGCAGGGCTTGAACTCACAAACCATGAGATCATGATCTGAGCTGAAGTTGGATGCTTAACTGACTGAGCCACCCAGGTGCCCTCAACTTCATTTCTTTTAATGGTGCTTAGTATTTCATAGAATAGATGTGCCACATGCATTTAACCAGTTGACTGGCATAAAATTCCAAATTTTTAGCTATTACCAGCTAAGGACACAGTGAGCACAATAATAACTAGCATTTGTTGACCACATTGTTGTTTGCATATAGTAGCTCATATAACCCTTGTAACAGTCCAGTGACATAGGTCCTGTTATTGCCCCTGCTTCAGAAATGATGGAATTAAGTCACAAAGAGATCAATAACTTTCCCATAGTCATGTATCTGCTAGGTGGTAGATCTGGGATTTGAACCCTGGGATTTGAACCGGGCAGTGAGGTCCCTGCAGAGATGCTGTGCATCTGTGCTAATGTAACCATAGAATACATTTGTAGCAACTCCTAGGTCAAAATAAATGCACGTTAAGCTTTAATAGTGCTAAATGGTCAGGAGGTTATTTTATCAAAGGAACAGTGTATTTCTTTTCATAACCAAGTGCAGAGCCCACTTGTTTCCTGAGAAGAGAGGGGCTGCAGAGGCTCCTATGCCCAGAGGCCTCACTAGGTTAGGGGAATTTTTTCTGCCATGGCCAAGGCTTTAGCTCTGAATCCTATCTGGCCTTCTCCCCTCTGGACTCAGCAGGGCTCCCTCTAATTAAGGCTATAGACACAGCCTGCCAAAGAAGTCAGCTCCTCGACTCTTTTTCTCTCTGCACCCTCTTAGTCTCTCATGGGTGAGGTACCTCCCAAATAGAATGCTGCCTAGGCCCCAGTTTCCCATTCCATCTGCAAGGAGAGAAAATGGCAGCCACCTAGAGATCCGGAACTGACTGCTCTCTACTTCCCCACCTGCAGCTCCTGCATCAAACCACAAGGGGCTCCATTGTGGGACCTCTAGGCCTGGATCCACACCAGACCTGCTCAGAGTGTGAGACATAGTTTCTCCATGGCAGTGGATTTTTTTTTTTTGAGTAAATTCTTTGCCTAGTGTGGGGCTTGAACTCATGACCCTGAGATCAGGAGTCGCACTTTCCACTGACTGAGCCAGCTGGGTGCCCGCATGACAGTGGCTTTTATAGGACTAGACCACTGGTTCTGAAATGGGGCAATTTCACCTCATTTGGAGAGCTGGGAGATACTACTGGAATATTGGGTAGAGAGAGGCTAGAGATATTGCTAAACATCTTACAGTGCACAGGACAGCTGTTCACAACGAAGACTTATCCAGCTCAAAATGTTAATAGCGTTGAGGCTGAGAAACCATCAGGTACAGAAGGGCAGACAGTGCCGAGCATATGGCTGTCACCGTATGACTCCTCCTGCTTCTGTTAACAGTGGCAAACACTTACGTCTTGTTCACTTGTAGCTTGCCACTGTTCTAAGTGCTTTATATCCATTAACTCATTTAATCCTCACAACAAGTCTGTGAGGCAGGTTCCACTATTATCATCCCATTTTGCAGATGAGGAAACTGAGGCATGGAGCTGTAAAATACCTAGCCCAAGGTTTCCATGGTGGCAGTCTAGGCTTGGTCTCCATATGCCTCTTACACATGCTCATGGCAAGTACTCCATCCAGGACCTCTCTTTTTGCTCCTTCTAGAGCCTTGGGAGCACCAGAGATTGTTTAGATCTATACAGGGAGAGAGAGAGAGAAAAAAAAAAGCAGTTGATGGCCTTTTCTCCCAGATCCTGACTCTTCCATGTCTGATGGCTTTTGTATTTTTTTTTTCCAGAGAGTTTGATCAAAGTGAGTACTGATCACAGAAATTGTGGACAACTGTGAAAGTTGACTTATTGAATATGCATGAAAAAATTCTGTGTCTTTCCTACAGCAGTCTCCCAGGGCTTTTTTGCTTTCTTGGCCTACAGGCTGGGCTGCTTGGGTAACAGATTTCCTTAGATATGAGAGCAAACTTGGTCACCTAGGAGGACAAGGAGGAGCTGGTGAATCAAGCTTGGGACACCAGGGACACTGGACTGTTCTGACTAGGCCCATAGTTTTGATGAAGGGGGTGCTTCTCCAATGAAGGCCTCCAGCAGCCAAGATGGGAGGTCGTAAATGGGGTGAAGGTGGCAGAAGAAGTGGGAAGGGATCTGTTGGATCAAAGCCAACTTCACACCAGAGGAAATACTTACTGGCTCATTAATTATAGGATGCCCATAGGATTGGCTTTGCCTCTGGGTGTGGGGGCAGCAGCCTATGCTTTAAACAGTCCCATCACTCCACAATAATTAGCAACAACAATAAGCAACTTCAACAGGACCAGATTGACAGGTGTCCCACAACATGCAGCCTCAAGCCTGGCCTGGAGCTGAGCTTGAATGTCACACCTATGGAGCCAACCAGTCCATGCCCTGGCAGTCCACAGGGGCATGGGCACAGAGGTGACGTGTCTTTCTTGGGCCATTTGCCAAGAACTTGCTGTGTATAGGCACTGTAAGACACCCATGGTGTCTCTTACCCATGGTCTAGAGAATTGAAGAGACAAGATAAAGTTTGAAAAGTTAAACAGGAACACAAGAAATACCATATATGTCAAATGTAAGGGATGTAGATGCTCAGAGTCAAGTGGGAATGCTGGATAGGAATTCCCCATACCAGGTGGATGGTAGAGAAGGAGGTCTATATCATACCACCGGGTTTCTTTTAAAAGTGGGAAATACGGGCACCTGGGTGGCTCAGTCGGTTGAGCGTCCGACTTCGGCTCAGGTTATGATCTTGCAGTCCGTGAGTTCGAGCCTCGCATTGGGCTCTGTGCTGACAGCTCAGAGCCTGGAGCCTATTTCAGATTCTGTGTCTCCCTCTCTTTCTAACCCTCCCCCATTCATGCTCTGTCTCTCTCTGTCTCAAAAATAAAAAAAGTTAGAAAAATAATTTAAAAAAAATAAATAAAATTAAAAAAAATAAAGGTGGGAAATACAAAGAACAAAGATGGAAATAAGAAATCATAGTAAAATACTAGACAAAGGTTTGTATTATTATTACTGTTTTAGTTACATGCCTGTAGATCTCTTTTGTGTGCATATATATGGATGTATATACCCTTACACATTTCATTACATAAATGGGTTCATATTGTACATACTGTTCTATGACTTGCTTTTTATACTTAACAATACGTTGTAAATGGTTTTCCTTGGCAATAAACTTCTTATAGATCTGTAGTATTTCATTGTGTACCTACCAACATTTAACTAATCCCTTATTATTGCCCCTTAAGTTCCTAACAGCTGTGGCTTATACATAATACTGACTTTGTGTACATCTTTATTTTTATCCTTAGTATATAGTCTTGAAGTAGAATTGCTAGATCAAAGAATATGCACATTTTCAAAGATTTTGATACATATTACCCAGTTGCCTTCCAGATGTATCAGCTTAGGCTCTTACCCCAGTCCTATGAGAGCATCTTTTTGACTACATCCTCTCCAATATTAGGCATTATTATTTTTTTAAATTGCAAATTTGATAAGCAAAAATAGTATTTCATTGTTGCTTCTTTTTTTTTTTAAATTTTTTTTTTCAACGTTTATTTATTTTTGGGACAGAGAGAGACAGAGCATGAACGGGGGAAGGGCAGAGAGAGAGGGAGACACAGAATCGGAAACAGGCTCCAGGCTCTGAGCCATCAGCCCAGAGCCTGACGCGGGGCTCGAACTCCCGGACCGCGAGATCGTGACCTGGCTGAAGTCGGACGCTTAACCGACTGCGCCACCCAGGCGCCCCTCATTGTTGCTTCTTTATTTTGCTTTCTTTTTAAAAAATTATTACTTGGACTCTTTTTACAGGCCAATTAGTCATTGGTAATTCTCTTTGAAGAATTGAGTATGTGCAGTTTTCTACTGGTATATTATTTTCTTTTTTTCATTTCATTTGTGCAGTATTTTATTATTTAGTGTATGTTGTTTTTTTGTCTTTTTGATTTATGAGAGAACTTGATACATATTCAGGCTATTAACTCTTCTTCTTTCTTATATAACAAATACTTTATCCTAGATTGTCATTTGCCCTTTAGTTTTGTTCACTGTTTAAGAATTCATAAATCTAAAATGTCCATGTAATCAAGGTAGTCTTTATAGGCTTTCCATACCATTGGGCTGGAGGTGGCAGCTGTGACTGGAAACAGAGAGGCCCATGGGCAATCCTTGAGCTGTTAACAGGGGTGGCAGGATGAGGCCCTCAGTGGGGGTCAGTCTGGAGAAGATCAAGCTGGACAGATTCGAGACAGAATGGAGAGGTGGCCAAGAAGTGGTAACCATGGGAAGGGGGAGAATGAGGAAGGAGCAGGAGGAGTGTAAGGTGATTCACAGGGTGCTGACCTGGATGGCAGAGTGAGCAGGTGGAGGATGAGCCAGAATTGGGAATGCATGAAAAAGTAGGGGTGGGGGACAGGGGCAGAGATTATTAAATTCTCCTTGGGATTGTTGATGGAAGCTTCTGGTGGAGAGAACTTGGTATTTTGATCTCTAGGCCTGGCGTGTGTTTCTGTCTTTGTGTTAGGCTTAGAAAGGCTCTATCTGCTACAGAGTTATATATTCACATAAATTCTCAATACTTAAATGGTTTCTTTTTTTTTTAATTTACATTTAATTCTTAGTCTAGATGGAATTTGTCATATTTTGGTGAATTTTGAGAGTTAAGGATTTAACTTCTTTTTCCTGGTCACTAATAATTAAAATACCTGTTCTTAGCCTCCTGGTCTGAAATACTGATTGCATCTTACATTTCCATGTATACCTGGGATTCTCTGGTCTGTTCCAATGAATTGTCTGTTCCTACCGTCTGTTTTGATCACATTTTCTTTAAATATATCTTAATAGGTGCTAGTGTGAGGTATACTTCATCACACTTCTCAGATTTTTCTTTGTTCTTTTAGGATAGACTTCAAAATCAATGTGCCAAGTCCTTCTCCCTTGGACTGCACAGGGGAGCTAGAAACATGAGTGATCCCAGTGGAGTCCTTATCCAACCATAACAGGAGCTGGATTTGATGGGGCTGGACTTCTTGATGCAGAAATCACATGGTCCTTTAAGGAAGAAGCCCCTCACTGCCATTGACTTCTACTTGGGGGTATTCCCCAGTCTCTGACCCAAAGACAGTCCTGTGGACCTTCAGAGCTCCTGTGTCTCTGCTGCTGTGGCTAGCCACATGCTCCCACTGTAGCCAAGCCATCCTATACTGGGGTTTTCCTGTCCATCTTGCAGGGGATCCTGCCTCCAGGTAGTGCTGTCTTCAACCCTGGTCTCCTCTAAGGATTTCTTGTGGGTTAGCTCTGGGAATCTGTTCTTAATCTGTTCTTAAATATGTTGTTCCAGAAAGAATTCTTCATAATCACCAGCACTGTGATGGCTTTTTCCTAGTTTCTTCTGTGCATGCCTGTTTTTACCAATTTCACATTTGCTTGGGTCTTTCTTTTTATTTTATTTCTTTTTTTTTTTTTTAATGTTTATCTATTTTGAGAGAGGGAGAGAGAGACTCTCAGGCAGGCTCTGTTTTGAGCATGGAGCCCCATGCAGGGCTCAATCTTACCAACCATGAGATCATGACCTGAGCTGAAATCAAGCATTGGACACTTAACCAACTGAGCCACCCAAGTGCCCCTTTATTTTATTCCTTTATTTTTGTAGTCCTTTCTTAAGTGACTTTTCCAGGATTTTTAAAAATATATTTTGAGAGAGAGGGAGGGAGAAAGAGAATCCCAAGCAAGCTCCGTGCTATCAGCATGGAGCCAAACGTAGGGCTCGATCTTATACCTGAACCGAAATCAAGAGTCAGATGCTTAACTGCAGGCGCCCCTCAGGATCTTTTTATTGAGGAGTAGTGAATGTACTGTAAATTCACAAATCCTAAGCACACATCTCAGTGAATTTTTATAATGTGTACACTCTATAACCACCACCATGATCAAGATATTTCTTTTTTTTAAAATACAATTTATTGTCAAATTGGCTAACATACAGTGTGTAAAGTGTGCTCTTGTTTTTTGGGGTAGATTCCCGTGGTTCATCCCTTACATACAACACCCAATGCTCCTCCCAACAAGTGTCCTCCTCAATACCCATCACCTGTTTTCCCCTCTCCCCGCCACCCCCAAGATTTTTCTTGTTGCATGAAGGAGCTGTTGTGGGAGGTTGGATGGAGAAGGGTATCATGAGTGTGTCCCCAAGCTAAGGAGGGAGCTACACATCAAGTCATGTCTATACAGTGGTGTAGAGAGCAGAATGGTTAGAAGTGGTGGGTCATGTTCTGGTCCTGCCTCTAACTATGACACTTTTGTGCCTCAGTTTCAACAACTGTAAAATGGGAGTAGATGATAGCTCCTACCTCACAAGGTTGTCATGAAGATTACATGAGGCAGTGCATGTGAGTACACAAAAAATGTTAATTGTTGTTTTTGTTGTTATTAGTAACGAGGAGGAGGAGGCAGTGGTTCTTAATGAAGGGTGCACGTCAGAATCACCTGGAGCACTTTCGCAAAATACACGTGCTCAACCTGGCCAGATCGACTGAGTCAGAATCTATATTTTAACTGCCTCCAAGTTATTCTGTTGCTTATCTGTGGTTAAGAAACACTAGGCTAGAGGTGGCTGTGACTGGAAGCAGGAAGACCAGCGGGTGGTCCCTGTGATAGTGAGAGCTGGAGAGGATCAGAGCTGGGCAGATTCACAGCAGAGTGGAGAAGTGGCCAAGATGTGACCTTGGGTGGGGAGCAAAGAAAAAGGGGGAGGAGTCTGGGGTGACTCATAGGGTGCTGACCTGGATGATGGAATGAGCAGGTGGAGGGTGAGCCAGAAGCCAGAATACAGGAAGCGGGGTAGGGAAGGCAGTGGGCCAGAGATTGTTAAAATTCACATTGGGATTGCTAATGGAGGCTCCTGGTAGAAATAACAAGTTAGTATTTGGGTCTCTAGGCCTGGGCCTGTGATATTTTTCAGAGAGCCCTTGGTATAAAGGAGATAGAACCATGGACGTGGTCATAGAGCACATACAGAGGGCAGAAGAGGGCCAAGTTCATAGGCATCCACCTCTGGGAAGGCCTGCATGCACTTTTTCTTACTCCTTCCCTAGAAGTAGCGAAGTGCTTGTTTCCCATACAATAACCCCCTTGCCAAGGACTATTGGGGCATAAACTCTTACTTGAAGATGAGTAATAACTGCGGGTCACTTCCTCACAGTTCTCTAAGTTTTCCACATCCCCTGATATAGGAGCTTATCCTTACTCTTCAGTATCCTCAGACAGCACATTTGGCTACGGCAGTGTCTTATCTTCTGACATCCCTTCATCCCGTATTCTGTCTGTCACATATACTCAGCCTATGGTGGATGGCTTCTTAGACTCTGGCTTTCCTCAGGCCGTTAATATCAACCAGTTACTCTTTCAAGCCATCCCAGTACCTCTCCCAGAGATATTTGCATTTAGAAGTATGGGTGTAATAGAAATAATGGAAGTTGTTGGATTCCTGAGGGAAGGAAGTCCTGGAATGAATTAATCATTTGCTCATTCTAGAACATCCCTGTCCAGTAGACCTTTCTGCATTGATGGAAATGTTCTGTGTTACAGAATATGGCCACTAGTCATATGTGGCTATTGAGTGTTTGAAATGTGGCTATTGTGACTGAGGAACTGAAGGTTTTTCATTTTAATTGATTAAAAGTTAAATTTACAAAGATAAAAGAAAGCAGGCACTATCACTGGATCAATGAGAGATAGGGGAACTAGGCCTGACACGCCACTTCACTCCCCACTATCACATGTCCCCCAAAGGTAACTTTGAAAATGGGTATTTGGAATCAAATCAGCTTTCTTTCTTCCACTCCTCTAGCTTCAGCCCCTCAGTTTGCCTCCCTCAGAAGGCAGGTATCTATAGCTATCCCCTGTAGGCCTTCCCCGGTCCTTGTTCACCTCATTCCTTCTTACCACAGTACACTGCCCATGCCTTTCCTTCTGCCATGCTGCCCCCTCCCTATTCCTGCTCATGACACAGCAAGCCCCACTTCCTCCAAGAAGGCTTTCCTGACTCCGGTGCCTTCCAGATGAGGCCATTTTTAGGACCCTGAACAGATTCTTTTTGGCTTTTCGTTAGGGGTGCAAGTAGCAGGGGTGGGTGTCAGGAAGATGTAGGTGCAGGATGGATGTGTGTTAGATCACTGCATTTCAAACTTCCTTGACCACCACTCCCTGTGAGAAATATATTTCATGTCCCAGCTACCACACACACCTACATACAGATCTATAAAACCGAAGCATAAGTTTTCTAAAAATAACACCCTCACTGTGTGTGATGCACTTGGATATTTTCTGTTCTATTTATTTTTTAAAGAAAATTGCTGGTTGTGACCCACTAAACTGATTTCATAACCCAGTAATGGGTCACAACCCACAGGGTAAAAAATGCAGAGTGAGATCATTGTTCCAAACACAGGCCAAGTGACCCTGTCTAGACATCACCCACTGGGTTCCTTAAAGAGCCAACACATGATGGCACTGGCAGTCACGTGCCCGTGGTGGTGGTCTACCTGGTGGTGGACCAGGGTCCCAGTTGGTCATACCATAAAGTGGCCATGGTCATAGATGCTGTCTCAGTGCTGTGGCAGGAGGCTGAAATCGGTAAAGCGCTCCAGAAACCTGGAAGAAAGATGCCAGCTCAGTGTCAGGTATCACAGGGCTGTACATCTCATTCCTCTTGGTGAAGCTCCTCAGGGAGGCAAAGCTTCCAGGCCTAGTGGGGCTCATCAGTGCTGCTCACCTAGTAGGGCTATGAAATAACAACTAGAATAAGAGCAAAACATGGAGCTCTGTATGCAAGGCCACAACCATAGAAACATGTTACTAGCCAGAGGATGGATGGCAAATATATGGCAGGAACATTCCGGGTGGAATTAAGTCTTGAAGCCTCATTTCTCTTTGGACTCGCACTCTGATCTGGAAGTTATTGAAAATAGGACCTGCAGAAATAACTGCATCAAAATCCTTGCATCTAAACCAGGTGTATTTTAACCTTCTGAGGGCCTCAAGTCTGTTGACACTTAGTTAGCACACTATTCTGACAAGAGTGGCTATCTGATTTCCTGACTCCTGCAGAAGAAAAGAAACAGCCTGGAAGGGTGGTGGTGGTAGATGTACATGTACATCTACAGACATGTAGATGACAGGAAAGTGAAAGCCATGGGAAAGGACAGAGGAAGAGTGAGGAAACAAAAATCATGTTATTGTCTAGTTTCACAGTGACTGCTTGTAATGATGACAACTTCAGTGGGAAAAGGATAGTTTTTAAGGCACCGGGGGACTGTGAGCCATATTTTAGCAACATTTCCCTTCCAGGTGATTAAAATACTGTTTTGGCAATTGAAGCTTCACTTTTTAGGAAAAGTATTTTATTGGAACCTAAGTGATTCTGGATAAATTCAATGCTGTCGAGCTGATCCTGATTAGGGCTAGCCATACTCCTCATGGGTTTGATCTCAGGTTCACAGAGCATGTCCTCCCCACTCAGCTCTAAGTCTGCTTCACAGCCTAAAATCTCTCCGTTACTGTTGGATTCCTTTGTTCATCAGAGTGAAATCGTGCATAAATACTTTCCCATCTGAAAGCTCGCTGATAGTGGCTCCCTGATGCCCTGAAGATAGGTATAGAGAGGACACTCTGAGATGGATACTCCCTGGGGATGGCAGGCCTGGGTGGAGTGGCCTAAATGACCAGAGGACAGGACAAAGCCACTGGGATTTGGTCTGGAATGAGTTTTTACAGAGTAGCAGGGGATGGACTTGGAAGACCAATTCCACCCTGTTCACTGCTTTGCCTGAAGATGGACTACTTGCTGAGGCAGGGCCAGGTATCTGTTTCTTCTGTTGCCTGTCCACTCAAGGCTCCCTGGCCACCCAGTCCCCAGATCTGCTGCTGTGAGTCACCCCGAATGACTGCAAGGGTGCTCCAATCAGTGAGGGGACCTCAGAGAAAAGCCAAGTATTTCTGAGACAAAGATTATTTATTTATTCCACGCCATCTGAGAAAGCGAACATTAAGTAGAAGCTAGTGGGGTTAGAGATGTGTTCTACCATCAGGAGGTTTCTGTCTTAACAATAGATGGTTATATAGTGTGTGTGCATAATACATTACACATTCTCTTGTTGATATTTGCAAATGCTGTTTGATTACAAAACGATGAAACATTTCTCCTAATGGGGGAGAATAATAATAATAGTAAACTAAAATAACAATATCAAAAGTCTTTGAAAAGATTTCAGAGGTTTGCAGAGCCATTCACTGATGTGTCCCCAAGGCCAGAAGTGGAGTAGGGTTTGGGCAAGTGGTGGTTCTAAGAAACTGCATAATAAAATTATTTTTTTTTCAGGAGGAATATAATGTGAGGGGTAGAGAAAAATCACCCA
The DNA here is from genome assembly GCF_022837055.1 of Prionailurus viverrinus. NCBI lineage: Eukaryota > Metazoa > Chordata > Mammalia > Carnivora > Felidae > Prionailurus > Prionailurus viverrinus. The sequence continues at coordinate 87,511,403 of NC_062563.1, read as the reverse complement.
ATTCTAACTAGTGGAAATTAGATTCTTATGATGAAATTAAAATGATTTTAACAGGGAGAAGGGTGGGCAGCAGCAGCAAAAGACAGATGAGCTTAGATTTTCCTACTGATTTTTCACATGTATGTGATTCCTTGGTGTGATACACCCATGTCAGAATGTCCAGAAGGACCGAAGTCCAGAATTAGCAGTGATTGTAAAGGAAGCCCGTCTAGCACAGAGGTTGCTTGTCTGCTTCCTTATTGAAGTCTGTTATGAGCAAGAGGATGAACAGGCAAAGAGGCAAAAACAAGCCCTCTGTCAGGGAGAGACACAGAGTGTTAATGTAAGAGAGAAAGAAAAAGTGCCCTATTTCCATTTGTTTCCAACTTTGTTGTCCTTGAAAATAGTTGTCGAATGGTGGGGGGTGGGGTGTGTGGGGGGGAGTAACAACAGAGATCATATGGAGTGAAATGAAGTACCCAATAGTAGAGGAGATGTTAGTGGAATATTCTTAACCCCTGCCTGGGGCAAAGTTCACCTGTCTTCAAGAAGTCACAGCCCAGTGTAGAAACTGTCATATGTAGAGATGAGTTCACGGCAGTGCAGGGTGTGGTCCCTCAGGAAAGGGGTGGGTCGGGGCGGCAGGCAGAGGCTTCCTTCCTTGGAAACCAGCTCCTGAAACCGTGACTTGGCTCTGAAGGCATGAGGTCTGCTGTCTTTGTCAGTCCAGTGCTCTCCCTGGCTATTTGTTGTGGGGGTGGCTGTGCACAAGGTGCACCCAGAGCAAGTGCTAGGACTGGCCAGGCTGGCCTGGCAGGTCTAAGGGTGTGGGGCCCCGCCCCACAGATGGGGCCTACAATACCATTCCTGAGCTTCAGGGCCCAAACACTAAAGCTTCCTGTGTGTGTCTCTTCTGTGCCTAGCATTGTGCTGGGCGTTCTCCAGTGGTGTCATGACACATCATATCCTGGGAGATGGTTGGTATCAGGTCATCCCCATTTTATAACTAAGTAAACAGGCTGAGACGTTAAGTGTCTTATAAAGGGGAGAGCCAGGACTTGGAGCCAAAGTTTTCAAGGCCAAAATCGGGTGCTGTTTCCATACCCCACCCTGGGCAAGACCGGAAGTGACTCAGTTGAGAAACCTGCCTTTGGGAGGAGATAGAGCCAGAGGTCCAGTAACTGACCACCTCAGCCCAGGGGAAAGGCTAGAATGGTTCTGTGAGGCCTACGCTTCCAGGTCAGTCAGCTCCTCAGATCACTGTCCATTCATGGGACCCACTCCTCCCCCCGCCCCACAGAGCCAACACCTGCCTGTGAAATGCTTAGGGGACCCCTCCTGCAGATTGGTCCTTGCCCACTCTTCATGAAAACATCTCTCAACCAGTGGTCATTTTAGAAAAGGAAGGTTGTAGTCTAGAAACATGTTTTTAGGCAGCAGTGGTCTTTCCCACCTGTAAAAACTATTTTTGGGGGAACAGTTTTAGGTTTACAGCAAATTATGAGGATGGTACAAAGATTTCCCATATACCCTCTGCCCCTCAAACATGCATAGCTGTCCCTGTCATCAACACCCCCCACCAGATTGATACATTTGTTAGAACTGATGAATCTGTGTTGTGGCCCTTTTATCCAAACAAAATTTCATCTTAATATGCTTAAAATTGAAAACAGATACAAAGAGAAGTATTCTGTGCCAAGAGATTGTGGGGAAACCTGTGCATGCCTCCCATTTCCTGACCCCCTCCTACTACCACACGCAGACTCTCCAGAACCCAGATGTAGTTTATGGCTCCTGCTCTGAGGTGGGGAGAAATAATGCTACTCTATTAATGAGCTGTTTTCCCAGTCTGTGCCTCTAGAACCTAAGTTCCAAGTGCCAGGTTAAAAAAAAAAGGTAAAATACACATAACATAAAATTTACCATTTTAACCATTTTTGACTGTACAGGTTAGTGGCATTATGTATATTCATATTGTTTTACAACCATTACCGCCATTCATCTCCAGACCTTTTTCATCATCCCAAACTGAAACTCTGTACCCCTTTAAACAATAATGCCCTATCTCCTCTCCCTCCAGATCCTAGCAACCACCATTTTACTCTGTCTCTATGAATTTGCCTATTTTAGGTACCTCATAAGTGGAATCAAACACTTAGTATAATGTCTTCAAGATTTATCCATGTGGTAGTATGTGTCAGAATTTCCTTCCTTAAGGTTGAATAATATTCCATTATATGTATATACCACATTTATTTATCCATTCATCTGTTGATGGACATTTGAGTTGCTTCCATTTTTTGGCTGTTGTTAATAACGCTGCTCTGAACATCGGTGTACAAATATGTGTTCTGATGTCTGCTTTTAATTCTTTTGTGTATATACCCAGAAGTGGAATTGCTGGATCATATGATAATTCTATGTTTAACTTTTTGAAGAACCATCATACCATTGTCCATGAAGATGCACCATTTTATATACCTATTAGCAATGCACAAGGGTTCCAATTTCTCTACGGCCTTGCCATCATGGCAGGAGTTTTTAATCCCTTTTAAGTTTATTTATTGGGGCACCTAGGTGGCTCAGTCAGTTGAGCGTCTGACTTCAGCTCGGGTCATGATCTCATGTTTCGTGAATTCGAGCCCCGCGTCAGGCTCGCTGCTATCAGGTCAGAGCCTGCTTTGGATCCTCTGCCCCCCCCCCCCCCCCCCACCGCCCTCTCTGCCTGCCCCCTTGCTCATGCTCTCTCTCTCAAAAATGAATAAACATTAAAAAACAAACATTAAAAAAAAGTTTGTTTATTTTGAGAGAGAGAGAGAGAGAGCACATGAGCAGGGGAAGGGCAGAGAGAGAAGGAGACAGAATCCGAAGCAGAATCTGCACTATTAGCATGGAGCCCAACGTGGGGCTCTAACTCATGAACTGTGAGATCATGACCTGAGCTGAAATCAAGAGTTGGACACTTAACTGACTGATCTACCCAGGTTCCCCAGGAGTTTTTAATATCTTGTTTATGGCTGTATCTCCAGAGACTAGGACAGTGCCTAGCATGTAGTAGGGACTTAAAAATATTTGTTGAGTTGAATGAGTGGGAGGCCTTGGTCTCTGGGCAGCTGTACCAGGGAGCCCTCCTACCTATTAAGCAGTCAACACAGACTTCCTTCTAGTCCCTTCTCAGCTCTAGGAGGATCACCCTTTTGATGAGGTAAGTTACCTAAATGTGCCCACTGGTGTCAAAGAGGAGATGGTTCACTGGAGATCAGTGAATCTAACATGCTGGCCAGCATGGGAGTCTTTCAGACTGTGGGTCTCAACTTATTTGTGGCTCCTGAAACCCCATTTTTAGTGGTTAAAACCAGCATTTATGAAAAATGAAATAGAAAAAAAATATCAGGGTATACCACATGGAAGAAAGAGTAAATATCATTTTGTGAAACTTTGTTTTTAATGTGATATTTATGTATGTTTGTAATGGATCACAAAGAATTTGAAAAAGACTGTTGGATAGGGTGTGCAGCCTCTGCTTAAAGAATTCCTTGTGGTGGGGAGTTTATTGCCTCACAAGTAAACTTATGCTGCTTGGGGGTTTGCTGAAACACTGGAATATTCCTCCTTTATTGAGTGGAGACCATTCAGCTGACAGATCTTTCCTTTGAGTCCCACTGTGTGCTAGAACCTGTAATAGGCACTTGAGATGAAGAGGAATAGAGGGTGCCTACAGGAGTTAATGGAGAAGACAGGTAGGAGAAGAAGAAAGGGATAGACTGATGTGGAAATGGAGGGATGGGAATGCTGCCCAGGGGAGTCCAGGAAGGAGCCAGAATGAGCCTTGGAGGGTGAATAGGAATTTGCTATTCTCCACTAAGAGAAAAGCTTATGGGAAAGGATGGAGATGAGAAAGGGCAGATTATGTTAAAAAAATGGCAAGTAACCTGGTCTGGCCAGAGTCCAGGGTCCCTAAGGAGGTCAGAGGTGGGGGGGGGGGTGCAATTTGGAGGGCATGGAGCAGAAGAGCAAGCAAAGCTCAGATATGAAAAGGTCTTTGTGTCAAGAGCTTAGGTTTTCACCCTACAGCCAGAGGGGTGTCTTTTGAATATTTAGAAGACAAATACTTGTCAGGATGTGTACTAGGCTCTGGGGAATTAGGGTGAATGAAACCTGAGAAGCCATCACCCCAGTGTGGGGAGTTGGTATGAAGTAAGAGTCACACAGAGACAAATGGTTATAGAAAGTGACATGAGCAGTGTGATGGAAAATAACAGGGTCCTATGAGAAAGGTACCCTGGTTTAGACTAGGAGGGAAGGCTTCTGTGAGGGAATAATGGTTAAGTTGCCACCTGCAAGTGAAGAGCCTTCTCCACAGAGGTGGCAGCATGAGCAAAGGCTGTGGGCTCCCAGAAGACCTTGGAACAAGAGGCAGCTGAGAAGGGGAGGTGGGTGTGGCTGAGCCAGCTCAGGGAAGGCCTAGGAACAAGGTGGGACAGGCCTAGAGTAAGAATTTAGAATTTTATCCTAAGGGCAGTGAGAAGCCACCGGAGTTTAAGCAGGTGTAGCGGGGTGTGTGTGTGTGTGTGTGTGTGTGTGTGAGAGAGAGAGAGAGAGAGAGAGAGAGAGAGAGAGAGAGAGAGAGAGGTTGAGAGAAATTATTTATTTTTACATGAAAGGAAAAGTACATCCAGGGCAAAGATCAGAGTCAGGAGGTCTAGAGGAACAGAAGGAAGGGAGGCAGTGACAGACTGTGGAAAACCTACCCTAGTTTTCTATGGATCCTGGAGCTTGGCTGTTTGGACCTGAGGTTGGAGATAGAAGTAACAGGAGATGCCTAAAGGATATGACACTTGGGGAAACGTTGGCGTCTTTTGCCAGAGGGCTGGGAGTGGGGAAGAGAGTCTTATCAGGAATCCTTTTCCTGGTTTCTTCTTACTCAGACTGGACCACCTCTAGATCTTTGTCCAGGCTGTTCGCCCTCCCTGGAACATCATTCCTGCTCCTTTCTCTTTCTTCCTAACCCAGGGTGGCTCATCCCTCAAGGCCCAAAGGAAGGCCCATATTCACTATGAGGCTTTCCCTACCTTTCTGACTTCCCATCCCTGCCAAGCCCAGCCCTGCACTGTCTGTGACCAGCAGGGGTGGGAAGAATGGTGTTCCTGGCATGTATTGTGACACTGCACCTATGGGAACCCTCTTCAGTTCCAGTTTGGCACAGGACAAAAGTCTTCCCCACTGCGTGACCTCACAATCCCCTCCTACTTCCTGGCTCCCAGTGAGAGACACACATGGCAGGGGCCCCAATCAGTGTGTTTAAGTCAGCATGAGGCCAGCTGTGAGGCCCCCGGAGGGGCTTCTCATGGCCCTCATGTCCCTCATCATCTGGGTCAAGTGGTCCCCAGGCCCTGAGTAAGGAGGGGCTGGGGACTGATGTCAGAACCACCTCCTGAGGTCTGCTTGGTTGAGGTCTGGGAAACTGTCATCCCACTAACAAGTGTGGGTTTTTTGTTGTTCAACACAGCTGGGCTGGGGATACCACGGCCCAAGTTAAAGAACCTTTTAGAGTCCCCACATGCACTTGCTGATCTGGGTGGCCTCGACCTACTCAGCCTTTGGTGAACAGACTCTGTCCTGGGCACGCTTGTGCCTAACCTGATGGGGGAGGTGGTGGTGGGAGTTCTCAGTGCTGCTTTCTTACCTGCTGGGCAGCTGGGCTGTGTAGGAGGACCATTCACCACTGTTAGCTAATCTACCCCCACTGCCACCTATCCTGGGCCGTGTAAAAAGTTACCCATGTGGGCAGCAGCCCGACCATGACTCCCATCTGCTGTGCCTTTTTTTTTTTTAATGTTTATCTTTGAGAGAGACAGAATGGAGTGGGGGAGGGGCAGAGAAGAGAGGGAGACCACAGAATCTGAAGCAGGGTCCAGGCTGTGAGCTGTCAGCACAGAGCCTGATACAGGGCTTGAACTCATTAACTGTGAGATCATGACCTGAGCTAAAGTCGGATGTTCAACTGACTGAGATACTCAGGTGCCCCTATGCTGTGCCTTTTGATTGGGATTTATATTAGATACGCTGTTTGTTTTCTCCAGTGAAGGTATCTATGTATGGGGACATCTGTGTCCCATTCGATAGGCAGGACTCCCTTGTCCCAGTCTTCACAGGTCTAGTCTAGGATGACTGCTTCCTTCTCTGAGGTGTCTCCCTGAACTCCTCACACTTAATTTACTGCATGCCATGTTGTCTTTATTTTAGTTCTAGCCGTCCCACACTTTCCCTCCAAGTGATGAAAATTCTTTTTAAAATATTTTTTAACGTTTATTTATTTTTGAGACAAAGAGAGACAGAGCATGAACAGGGGAGGGGCAGAGAGAGAGGGAGACACATAATCTGAAACAGGCTCCAGGCTCTGAGCAGTCAGCACAGAGCCTGACGCGGGGCTCGAACGCACGGACCGCGAGATCATGACCTGAGCTGAAGTCAGACGCTCAATCTACCGAGCCACCCAGGCACCCCAAGTGATGAAAATTCTATCCACCATTGTTGCAAGATGCTGAGGCAAATGAGCAGAAATAAATGTACTTACGGATTTATATTTTGTAATGATTTCTTGGATTAATGTTACTATCTGAGCCATGCCCAGGTCTGGATTCTGTCTGTCCCACTTTGCTGCATCTCCCCTACCATAGCCTTGTGACAAAAGTCTAATTAATTGTCTTCTCGCCTAGTAGACTCTTAGCTCTCAGAGGGCAGCGACTGTTGCATTCATCCTTCTATCCTTGGACCTGGCACATGAGGTCAGGTCTCCATATGTTTTTGTGGAGTGGACCAATGTGTGAATTTTAAACTTCTTGAGGGTAGAGACTGAGTCTTTCCCTTTCTTATCAATCCCACATTTCAGTCTAGCCCAGAGCTGAACCAATAATAAGGCTAATAGGTTGGCTATTGGGTGGGAGTGCTGGAGAGTCACCTGGAAAAGTTTCTCAGGTCCAACTAGATTTTGATCCTCAAGGAGAAAAAAAAATACCAAATTCCAATATCTGGAGTGCCTACTAGGGAGGGGTCAGACCCTATCACGTGTGAGCTGTGATGCTGGGCATTCGAAAGGTAGCGTGGTGAGGTGGGAAAAACTTAGGTAGTGAAACAGGGAGAGGATCATTGGTGCTCAAGGGCCAGGAACTGAGGAATTTGGTTAACTTGGTTAACTAAGCTCTCTGCCCCCAATATCCAAATTTAAAAGGAGGAAAAGAAGAAGGAAGGAAGGAAGGAAGGAAGGAAGGAAGGAAGGAAGGAAGAAAGAATGAACCTAGGCTTGGAAGCTAGATCAAAGTGGACCTGAATCGCCTTTTCATCTCCTTTAAATCTAGAACTACCAGACATGGTATTAATCTCTCTGAGTCCTAGTTTCTGCATCTGTGGAATGAGAGTTAGGTTAATACATGTGATAGGCTCCGTGCCATTCTTGGCACATGGTAGACACTCAGTAAATAATGAGAATTATTAGTACCATAGCATCATGTATCTTAGGCTGTGTCAGTGAGGGTCCAGCTAACATAAGCCAAAAAAGATCATTTATTTGAAGAATCCTAGCTCATAGCCTTGAAGAAAGGGTCGACTCTGAGGCTTCAGGAAGGACAGGAAACTTGGGCCTGGATTTTCAGGAAAAGGAAGGCTGCATTTGGGTAGAGGCAGTGCCAGCTTCTTTGTGTGATTGAGACAGTCTCATTGGCAGGTCTGGATCCTGTGCTAACAGTCTCGTGGGGGATTGAGGAAGATGGAGTTCTCTTTCTGAAAAGTGAGGTGCTGGGGTGCCTGGGTGGCTCAGTCGGTTGAGCATCCAACTTCGGCTCAGGTCATGATTTCATGGCTCGTGGGTTCAAGCCCCACATTGGGCTCTGCTGTCAATGTGGAGCCTGCTTCAGATCCTGTCTCCCTCCTTCTGCCCCTCCCCCATTCATGCTCTCTCAAAAATAAACATTAAAAAAAAAGAAAAAAGTGAGGTGCTGTGTCCAGAAGAAAGGAGGGGAGACTGCTAGACAGGCAGAACTTTTGACTATCATACATGAGACTCCCCTTCCATCCTCAGCGCCACCCCTACCCTGGTGGTCTATGTATGTAGGCCTGCTAGGTGAGCCCTCATGTGCCAAACTACTGCTTCCTCCACCGACTTTGTTCAAATTCCTCCATCAATTTTTAATTTCAACACACTGTCTGCTGGCCCAGCCCAGCCCCACCCTGAGCAGGAGGGTGGCATCTTTACCCAAAGGGCTGCCCTGCTCCGGAGCCTCCAGCCTCCTCCCCAATCCTTCTCAGGAGTTCCAGACCCAAATCCTCACCTGCTGTTTACAAAGTTCTATACACCCTACAGACAAGAGCCTCCAGTCGGTTTTGAAATTTTCATTTGTTTTTTCCTACTTTTACTTTTTCAATGTTGATTTTTCTTTTTACTTTATTCTTGTCCCAGACCTGCAAGAAATGTGTTCTTTTTTTTTTTTTTTAATTTTTTTTTTCAACGTTTTATTTTATTTTTGGGACAGAGAGAGAGACAGAGCATGAACGGGGGAGGGGCAGAGAGAGGGGGAGACACAGAATCAGAAACAGGCTCCAGGCTCCGAGCCATCAGCCCAGAGCCTGACGCGGGGCTCGAACTCACGGACCGCCAGATCGTGACCTGGCTGAAGTCGGACGCTTAACCGACTGCGCCACCCAGGCGCCCCAAGAAATGTGTTCTTAGGAAGGCTGCTGGGAGATCTTGGGTTTCCAGTAGGATGAGAAGGCTCAACCGAGACAAATAGAGACAAATACTGAGAATTGCCAAGTGTCCTTAAGTACTAAGCCCTCCACAGGGCCCCAGGGAGGGACTGACACCCTAGCTTTGCCAGTATTTTCTGCTTTCCTCCTCTCCTCTTTTCTGCTCCCAGTATTCTTCCACAACAATGCCATCTACTCGGGGTATCTAAAAGGCCTCTAGGTGTGAGGGACACACTTCAGAGATGTAAGATTTCATGGCAAACAGTCTCAGGCCCAATAAGGGAAAGAAGCAGGCCTATCTTCTCAGGATTGATTAGTTATTTGCCTTTGTGCCCTGTCTTCCCCTCTCTCCTGGAAGATTCCTAGTGCCGGTGCCCTCATGCCTCACCAAGGCTTGTTCATTCCAAGTATTCCAGTATTGCCTGCTGCAAGACTTCCCCTTCCCCTTTCCCCTGTTAAAGCTTCTCTCTTCTGTATCTCTTGTCTTTTCAGACTGCTGTATGTTAGATCAGTTAATTTCCACAGTTGTGGTAAATTTAAAATCCCAGAAAACTTGTATTTTATAGGGGAGATATAAAAGGACAGAGTGTCGGTTTCAGAGGGTAACTATAAGGATTAGCTCCTCCTTGTGGGGGCCCCCTGGGTAGTATAGCTGTAGTGCTTAAGGGAAGGAGGGAGGGAAGGATGGACAGACAGGTGAATGAACTAGTGAGGAAGGAAGGAACTGATGGGGGGAGATTCACAATTAAAATCACTTTCTGAGGATTCTATCCACCACATAAATGGATGGCTGTCTGCTCTGCGTACACAGGCCTGGCCTGGGGGGTGGGCCAGTTGGACTCCACCAGCCTGAGCATTATTTAAAGGTAAGAAAACAGTTTTTTGAAAGAAAATTATGAGAAGCAGTGAAATGTAGCATTTGGATAGGGAAATTTCCTTCCTTCCTTCCTTCCTTCCTTCCTTCCTTCATTCCTTCCTTTTTTGAGAGATAATCACAAACCACAAAATTCAGCCATTAAAGTATACAATTTAATGTTTTTTAGTATATTCTCAAGGTTGTGCAACCATCATCACTAATTGCAGAACGTTTTCATGACCCAAAAAAGAAACCTTGGACCCTTTAGTAGTTACAGACTATCCCCTAGCTCCTGGCAACCACTAGTCTACTTTCTGTTTCTGTGGATCTGCTTATTCTGAACATTTCATATAAATGGAATCCTGTAATAAATGGCCTTTTGTGTCTAGTGTCTTTCACTTAACATAATGTTTTCAAGGTTTATCCATGTTGCAGCATGTGTCAGTACTTCATCTCTGGTTAGTGCTGAATAATATTTCATTGTATGGATATACCACTTTTATTTACCCTGATGGATGTGTAGATTGTTTCTACTTTTTGGCTATTATAAATAATATTGCTATGGACATTTATGCACAAGTGTTATTGTGGATGTATGTTCTCAGTTTTCTTGAATATATACTTGTAGTGGAATTGCTGGGTCATATGATAATTCTGTGCTTAAATTTTTGAGGAAGAGCTGTGGGTTGGGGATTTTTGATACCTTTTTTTCCTGGATTATAAACATATGTTCATGGGGCACCTGGGTGGCTCAGTCAGTTGAGTGTCCAACTCTTGATTTCGGCTCAGGTCATGATCCCAGGGTTGTGGAATCAAGCCCTGTGCTGAGTGTGGAGCCTGCTTAAGACTCTCTCTCTCTGCCCATCTCCCCCACTTGCACTTTCTCTCTCTCTAAAAATAAAAAGAAACAAAAAAACAAACAAAAACCCCATATATGTTCATTGTAGAACATTTACAAGATATACAAATGTACTCAGAAGAAAATAAGATTCTCTATATAACCCATTAATAACTACCTTTAATATATTGTGTATTTCTTCATATCTTGCTTATGTACATCATTTAAAAAATTGTATTAAGCTTAAAATAGATACAGTTTTGTGTCTTAATTCTTTCACTTTACTTTCTATTCTAAGCATTTTTCATGTCAACAAATATTGTAATATTGTTTCTGACCACATTCTGTCATCATTAGATGCATCACAATTTATTTAATTAACCTGCTATTCTTGGACATGTGGATAATTTCCACATTTTTGTGATTATCACAGGTTGTGCAGTATCTTTGTATGTAAATGTCCACCTACATCTCTGATAAGTTTTGTGGGTTTTTTTTAATAGGTGTTTTTTTTTTTATTTTTTATTTTTTTCAATGTTTATTTATTTTTGGGACAGAGAGAGACAGAGCATGAACGGGGGAGGGGCAGAGAGAGAGGGAGACACAGAATCAGAAACAGGCTCCAGGCTCCGAGCCATCAGCCCAGAGCCCGACGCGGGGCTCGAACTCACGGACCGCGAGATCGTGACCTGGCTGAAGTCGGACGCTTAACCGACTGCGCCACCCAGGCGCCCCTATAGGTGTTTTTTTAATGTGCTAGGTGTTGTGGTTTTTTTAAGGGTTTTGTTTGTTTGTTTGTTTGTTTGTTTTTTAGGTAAGCTCTATGCCCCCAACCTAGACCCCAAGATCAAGAGTTGCATGCTTTACTGACTGAGCCAAGCAGGTGCTCCATACATCTGTGATAAGATTTGAGATAAAATCCTAGAAATTGAAATTTCCGGGTAAAAGAATCTATAAAAATTTTAGAAATAAACCTTTTGTTTTGAAATAATTTTAGATTTATGGAAAAGTTGCAAAGATAGTACAGAGTTCCTACATACCCTTCACACAGCTTCCTCTAATGCTAATATCTTATCTAACCGGACAGAGTATGTTCATCAAAACTAATAAGTTAACATTGGTACATTACTATTAACTAAGCTTCAGTGGGGGAGGGGCAGAGAGAAGGGAGGGAGAATCCCAAGCAGGCTCCTTGCTGTCAGTGCAGAGCCTGACCTCACAAACCATGAGATCATGACATGAGCCGAAACCCAGAATCAGATGCTTAACCGACTGAGCCACCCAGGTGCCCCCTGAGTTTGACTTTTATTAGTTTTCTTACTGATGTCCTTTATCCATTCCAGGATCCAGTCTGGGATACCATGTTGTATTTGAGCATGTGAATACTTTCAAGGCTTTTGATGTTTGTGTAGGAAGGTTGTATCAATTTATATTCCCACCAGTAGTATAAGGGAAGGACTTTGCCAAGCTAATAGGTATTACAGCAGCAATAATAGTGTGAATTTAGTGGGCATTTCTTTTTTTCTTTTTTTAAGTATATGAATATTTTATTAGATCATATATGCAGGAAGTTAAAAAACTTCATAAATGATAAATGTAATGTAAATGCTATGATGCCAGCTATAGAAACAAGCATACAGTTTTAGAAACAATGTTTTGTCACTCTTTTTATTTTTTTTAATTTTTAATGAATTTATTCATTTTTAAAGATTTATTTTCTTGAGTAAGCCCCCAAGTGGGGCTCAAACTCATGACCCCAAGATCAAGAGTCACATGCTCTACCCACTGAGCCAGCCAGGTGCCCCTGTCACTTTTCAAGTACTGTTTTTTTCTGGGACACCTGGGTGGCTCAGTTGGTTAAGCATCTGACTTTAGCTCAGGTCATGATCTCCCCATTTATGGGTTTGAGCCCTGTGTCAGGCTTTGTGCTGCCTGCTTCAGATACTGTGTCTCCCTCTCTCTCTGCCCCCGCCACTTGTGCGCACACTCTCTCTCTCAAAAAATGAATAAACATTTTTTAAAAATTTTAAATATTGTTCTTTCTGGATTTTTTCTTTCTTTTTTTAATTAAAAATTTTTTTCAGGGTGCTTAGGTGGCTCAGTCGGTTAAGTGTGCAACTTCAGCTCGGGTCATGATCTCACAGTTTGTGAGTTCTAGCCCCGCATCAGGCTATGTGCTGACAACTCAGAGCCTGAAGCCTGCTTTGGATTCTGTGTCTCCCTCTCCCTCTGCCCTCCCTTGCTCGTGATCTGTCTCTCTCTCTCAAAAATAAACATTAAAAAAAAATGAAAAAAAAATTTTTTTAATTTTAATTTCAGTATAGTTAACATACAGTGTTATATTAGTTTCAGGTGTACAATACAGTGATTCAACAATTTCATATGTTAGTCAGTGCTCATCAAGATAATTGTACTCTTAATCCCCTTTACCTATTTCACCCATCCCCTCCCACGCCTCTCCTCTGGTAACCATTAGCTTGTTCTCTAGAGTTAAGAGTCTGGTTTTTGGTTTGTCTTTTTTTCTTTGGTCATTTGTTTCTTTGTTTGTTGAGAGAGAGAGAGAGAAAGAGAGCACACATGTGGGGGAGGAGCAGAGGGAAGAGCAGAGGGAAACATAGAGAATCTCAAGTAGGCTTCATGCCCAGCACAGATGGACGCAGGTTTGCTCTCATAACTGTGAGATCATGACCTGAGCTGAAATGAAGAGTTGACACTCAAGCAGCTGAGCCACGCAGGTGCCCCTGTTCATTTGTTTCTTAAATTCCACGTATGAGTGAAATCTTGTGGTATTTATTTTTCTCTGACTGATTTATTTCACTTAGAATTATACCCTCTAGATTTATCCACATTATGGAAAATGGCAAGATATCATTCTTTTTTATGGATGAATAATATTACACTTCTTTATCCATTCTTTATCCATTCATCTTCTTTATCCATTCATCTGTCCATGGACACTTGGGCCACTTCCATAATTTGGCTGTTGTAAATAATGCTGCTTATAAACAGCATGTATCCCTTTGAATTAGTGTTTTTCAGGTAAATACCCAGTGTGTAATTAGTGGATCATAGGGCAGTTCTATTTTTAACTTTTTGAGGAACCTCCATACTGTTCTCCACAGTGGCTGTACCAGTTTGCATTCTACCAACAGTGCATGAGAGTTCCTTTTTCTTTACATCCTCACCAACACTTGTTATTTTTTGTGTTTTTCATTTTATTTTTTATTTATTTATTTTTTTTAAAATTTTTTTTTCAAAGTTTATTTATTTTTTGGGACAGAGAGAGACAGAGCATGAACGGGGGAGGGGCAGAGAGAGAGGGAGACACAGAATCGGAAACAGGCTCCAGGCTCTGAGCCATCAGCCCAGAGCCTGACGCGGGGCTCGAACTCGCAGACCGCGAGATCGTGACCTGGCTGAAGTCGGACGCTTAACCGACTGCGCCACCCAGGCGCCCCTGTGTTTTTCATTTTAGCCATTCTGACAAGTGTGAGGGGATATCTCACTGTGGTTTTGATTTGTATTTGCCTGATGCTGAGTGATACCGAGCATCTTTTCGTGTGTCTGTTGGCCATCTGGATGTCTTATTTGGCAAAGTGTCTTTTCATGTCTTCTGCCCATTTTTTAAGGTAGCATTTTTTAAATGTTTATTTTTGAGAGAGAGAGGGAGTGAGCATGTGTGAGCAGGGTAGGGGCAGAGGGAGAGGGAGACAGAGGATCCAAAGCAGGCTCTGTGCTCTTTGCACAGAGCTTGATGTGAGGCTCGATCTCACAAACCATGAGATCATGACCTGAGCCTAGGTTGGATGCATAACCAAATGAGCCACCCAGGCATCCAGTGAGCATTGTTTTTAATAATTAAAAAAAAAAATTTTTTTTTTAGAGAGTGTGAGCCAGAGAGAGGGGCCAAGGTGGGGGGAGAGAGAGAGAGAGGGAGAGAGAGAGAGAATGAATCCCAAGTAGGCTCCATGCTCATCACAGAGACTGACATAGGGATCAATCCCACAACCCTGGGATCATGACCTGAGCCAAAATCAAGAGTTGGATGCTTAACTGACTGAGCCACCCAGGCATCCAAGTTGAGCATTTTTTAATGGCTAGTGGGTTTATAGACTCTTTTCATCTGTCTGGTAATCACTTATACTTTTTGTTTTTGATTTCCCAATCATTGATAGGGGGTTTTGTCAATGTCTAAGTTTTTAGCTTCAATTCAAGCTGACATACAGCCAATGTCAGGTAAGCATCTAGAAAGTCATCACTGCATGCAAAGTCACCAAGGCAGTGTCACCCAGGAAGGGTTGGACTGCCGGATGTTCCCTGCAGGCCTTGTTTCTCCTGAAGAGGCCTGCCCTGAGCTATGGAACCTGGGTGACAGTGAGGTGTGTTCTCTGAGAGAGCAAGCTCTGCTAGTAACCCGAGGCCAGTTGTGTACAAAGAGCAGTACTGGGTAGGCAGTGACATAAAGAGCTCTGTCCAGTAGTCAGGAGAATGGGGATTTTGTCCTGGTTCTTTTACCACCTATGTGAACTTGAGCAAATCTGGTCCATTTTCTGGGCTCTCTCTTTTTCATCTGGTTAATGGTGAGGATCTCAGGGACTGAATGGACTGTTGTGAAGCACTTTGTAAAGCACTATACGGGTGGGTGATACGGTTATAGGGAATGATGTCATGAAGGGGACTGAGCAGTGCCTTATGTGGATAGTATGAATCTCAATTCACCATCCCAGAAGGACAAGAAATGCTCTTGGGATTGACTCAGTTCTAACCCTGAGCTCCAATTGTATTGATGGGGAGGAAATTCTATTGCTATCATTATAGGCCCCTTCCTGATAAGGGTCACCTCAGAATCTAGGAGGCTCATAGTGCCCAGGAAAGAGGTACTTCTATAGGCTGTGCTCTGTCTCACGGGCCCAGGTAGCCTGGGAGGCTCAGACTCTGCCCTCAGGCCATGCCTGAGGCTTTGTGCCCTGGACCCTACCTCCCCACCTCTGAGGCCCACTGCTTCTTGAAGGTGCAGGGCACTGGTCTGGATTCTCTTCCTACTCCTCAGGGTCCCACTTCCCTCTCTACTTTCATTTTCTCCCTCCCAGGGTGGCCTTCAAGACACTCCTCTGAGTCTGCAAGAAACTCAGGCTCAGGAAAATAGATGCAAAGGAGAAAAGGGCCCAGGGTGACTTCTGTCTAGTTCTGAAACTCAAAAGAGGACATTTCTAAGACTTTCTTGCAATGAGAAGGAAAAGAAAAAAATGCAGTCATCTAAACACAAATTAATGTCTGAAAAAATAATCTGGCCACACTGAGAAGAAATTGGAAGATATGTCCTCTTGTCCAAATACTGTCACAAACCTGTGGTGGGTCCTCAGGCATGCCATACATTGTCTCTGAGGCTATTTCCTCAGCTGTGCAGTGAGGGGATGGGTTCCATAAGCTCTAAAGCAGTCACCCTGCTTTAGAGCTTTCTGGACACTCACCATCCCAGAGTCTTCCTGGGAGGGGGCAAGGTTTTCTTTTATTTTGACATTCTTGACCTTTCCCAGTCCCTATCGTGTGACCTGACCAGGACCCCTTTAGCAGCATTGCTGACGGATTTTCCCTGAGGCCTGTTGTTGGTCTAATCTATGAGGGTTTCTCTTGTGGCTCTGTGTAATCATCACAGTAAATATGAGCTAGCTCTGGGCTTGGCCTGAGTGCTCATTCAGTCCAGATAACTTTCATTTCATGAAAGAGGAAACAGAGGTCAAGTAGCTTTCCCACAGCCACATGGTAGGTGAGGGGCAGAGCTGTCCTTCTGAAGCCAAGCTTTCTAGCCCACTGGCTTATGTCCCCTCAGGGATGCAGAGGGGACCAGAAGGCAAATGTCCTGGGAACACTGTGTGACCATCCTCAGAACTAACCTAGGAAAACCCACCCTGAAACAAACAACTCCCAGGTGCTTGTGTCTCCCTGGATGCTGAAGAGATGGAGAGAGTGTTGGGAGGAACACAAGGACTCTCTCCCTAGGGTTCTCTGGAGATGAGAGCAAGCATTCTGAGGAAGTATTCTGAGTTTGGGGTCGCTACCTGGACTAAGGCCCAGGACCCTGGCTGCATGCCAACCCTGCAAAGGGCTGTCTTCCCTTCTCCAGTGGCTGGGGACAGGCACTAGTTGTGTTCATGCAAAAGTGGTCTGAGAGTACCCTAGCCTGGGCTGGGGTGGGGTTGATGATGTTTGGGTTTACATCCACTCCCTGGGCAGACACATGACACTGTCATCGCCACTCAACGGCAGGGACCCACATTTAGGGCTCATTACCTAGAGACAGGTCCAAGAGGGCCTGGAGTGGTGCAGCTCAGACTGACACAAGCAAGCCTCTGCCTTAGTGGTTCTGTAAAGTTAGTCCCTTCACTGTCCCCACAGAGTTACTCCTACTTCTCTCTTTTTCATGCCATGGGCTAAAAATTGGCTATGGAAAAGGAGAAAATCCCAAGACATTGTGACCTTCCAAAGATGCCTTCTGTGCAACTTCCCTGATGAACTTGTTGGGAAATGGTATCTTAATTCATATTGGGGTTATATTGATGCAAAAATCGTGTTGGACCATTTCTCCTCATTTGTACTTGTTAACCGCTTCCTGGGTGGCGCTGGGCCAGGAACTGTGAATATAGTTGAAATCCAAGACAGAAGATTTAAAGGACACCCGTAATTTTATAGATGGAAATAGGACAACCCAGAGATGCTAAGGAGCTCATTTAAGGTCACACAGCTACTTGGGGCAGTTGTGGGTTTGGAACTTGAGGTTCCTGCCTTTCAGTCCTGTGCTCTTTCGACAGCGTCTTACACAACTTACAGTATGGTTGGTTGCAGGAGTAGGAACAATGGCTTTGGAACAATTATAGAACTCTAAGGGGAACAGAGATCCCCTTGCTGGTGATTTCCCACCCACTGGCTTGCTGCCAGTGTCTTTATGTTTTTTACTTATATATGTTTGTCTGGGGGTGTAATTTTCTTTTGAGAGACTGGGAAATCCCATAACTTAAAAAAATGATTTGTTGAAATTGAATTCCCAGATTTTTGCCCAGTTTGTGCTTTTTCAGAGAGAGAGAGAGAGAGAGAGAGAGAGAGAGAGAGAGTGTGTGTGTGTGTGTGTGTGTTTTATGGGAGGTATTCTAGACTTCCTGTCCTCAGACAGTTTCACATAGGTTGATCTGGGTTAGGGCTCTCCATGTATGCTTTGCACAGGGCACAGTGACAAAGAGGAAAGTGGGAATGAAGTATGGGGAAGAGGTAACTTGTGCCCATGTGGGAAGGAGATGTCATGCCATCTTACTGACTGTGACATTCTGAACCTGGAGGGAGAAGGGGGTCTGCATGACTGCCCCTTTCTTAACCCAGAAGTATACAGGTTTTGATGGCTTCCTGACTCAGTGTCAATATCAGTCATTCATTCACTCAAATAATTCTGGAGAACATTCAATACATAATGGTCTAAAATCACCTCTGGGCAAAGGCCCTGTATCAGGTTCCAGGAAGGATGTGTTCTATATCCAGGGATAGGTCTTGTTTGGTCTCTGCTCTATGGAAGAGAATCAGTCTCCTTCAGGTCCCATGGCCTTCATGAGGGCTCCCACCTCCACCTCATTGGCTCTGGGGTTGAGTCCTGACTGGTTCTGCCTTCTGGGGTTGGGATGAGGGTGAAGACTGCTCATCTACACTGCTACATCACCAAGATCAGATTGGAGAGAGGGAGGTACTGTGGGGCTGAGTCTGGCTTTTAAGGACAGCCGCTACTGTAGCTCCTCTGAGAAGCTAGGGGGTGGAGAAGCAGGGGTGGGAGGATCATGGGTTTCCATCCCTCCTTGACTTACACCTGACTTTTTGTCAGAGAAGATGAAAACCAGGCCCACTACCCAAAAGTGAACACAGATTTGGATCTCATGAGAGATCAGAATAGAGTCTCAAAACAGAAATCTGGGGAACTTGGTGCAGGAATGGGGCAGGCCTGAGGTGGGCAGTCCTGGGTCAGAGCCTCCCTGGGCCGCAGAGTGGGGAGAAACAGGGCTGGGTGGGACAGAACCTCGGTTATTTTGGAGCTATGAGTCGGACAGGTTTTATCTGGCCTGTTTTGACCCTCCATGAGGCAACAGCTGGGGACCAGAGGAGAGATGGAGAGCAGCAAGCATGCTGTTCTTCTTTTGGTCCATTTAGCAACTTCCTCTACTTTCTGAGCAAAAACAGGTATAACCCTTTGTGTCCTGAGGTGTGCAGTCTCCAACATATATGCCTGTGGCCCTAAGAACATCTGGAAATTCTAATAGAAAACAAGTTCGCTGACCATGGGGAAAAGGTTAGGGGTACATTATATATGCAGCCTTGGCCGGGCTCTTACATTCATCTGACTGTTCATTCAGCAAATAATTTTTGGGCATTTGCTTTGTGTGATGCACAGTGAAGGACAAGGCCCAAATTTTATTTATGAAGACATGGGCCACAGGGAGAAAACCATGACTTGGCTTCTGTCTCTAAGTGAGTGAAACTGGTAGTAAAGTCTCTTGGCAAATTCAAATGTATCTGCTGCAAACAGATCCTTTTCCTCAAGTAATTCTGGGTGCTTTCCAAACTTACCAATTTCCTAAAGAATGGGGGAGGAGGCTGGGAAGCTCTTCATGGAGAGGAACAGCATGGTCAAAGACCCTCTGTTAAAGGGAGCAAGGCCCCTTTAAAAACCTAAAGGAAGGGGCTACTGGGTGGTTCAGTCAGTTAAGTGTCAGACTCTTGATCTAGGCTCAGGTCAAGATCTCACAGTTTGTGAGATTGAGCTACACTTCAGGGCTGTGCTCTGACAACACGGAGCCTGCTTGGAATCTCTCTCTCTCTCTATCTGCCCCTTCCCCGTTCATGCATGTGCACTTTCTCTCTCTCTCTCTCTCTCTCTCTCCCTCTCAAAATAAATAAACATTTAAAAAAAACTGAGGGAAGGTAGTGTGACAAGAAAGGAAAGGCAAGTTTGCAGGTTGGGCTCTTGATGGGTAAGTGGGATCTCTTTGTGTGCCTCACTCATGATCCCACTTCACCATCCCCCATGTTCACCTAGAACACCCCTTTTCTTCCTCACATCTCAGTCCAGTCATCTTGGCTTCCAAGGAAAACTGCCACCACAGCTGCTCTGAGAACCCAGTGGCCAATTCTCTCACCCAGCGTCTTCTTACCCTGTATCTCTCCCTTATATTTCTCAAATCGATCCTTCTGAAAGGCCTGTAATTCTAGACTGGGAAGACTTCCATTGCTCCCCATTGCCTTTATCACTGTCAGAATCACTATTTATCAAGCTTTCTCCATGTGCCAGTTAAAACTCTTCTAGATCTTGTCTTGCCTTCCTTCATGGTCTTCTCTTGACCCTTGAAGGCTAGCCAAACTGAATCACATATAGTGGCCTGCGTTCTCATGCCTCAGGGCCTTTGCATCATCTTCCTGGAGCACTCTCTCACATTCCTCCCCTAGCTAACTCCTGCCTACAAAGCTCAGATCAAGGGCTACAGCTCCCAGGAGCCTGTGTAAAGGTGTCCCCCTTCTGCTCTTCCCCAGAACCCTCCACAGAGCTCTATCAGGGGGCTGATTGCCTTAGTTGTATTTCTCCTATTAGAGTTTTCCAAGAGCCTGGCTCATTTCTGCATCCTTAGTAACTAGTGTAGAATCTGGCGCATAGTTAGTGATAAATAAAAATTAGTAAGGAAGGAATGCATTAGTGAACAAATGAATGAATTCTGCTTGGAGTAGGGGGTGCTCACAAGGGAGATAATATTTGAGGTGAGTCCAAAAGAATGACTTAAGAATTTGTGAAGCAGGAATTTTAATTTCAAGGACACGGAATGGTATGTGCCAGGCATGGAGGTTTGGGAGAGTGGTATGCATTAAGGGAACTGCAGCTCGTTCTGCAGCTAGGGCAGAAGTTGAGTATGCAGGATATGCCAGAGGTGGATCTGGAGAGATGGGACAAGGGGCAATGACTGTTGGGCTCTGGGAAGCCTGACTTTGCTGAGTACAGAACAGAGCAGGACATAGTGAGTGCTTTTGATGCCATGAGGAAGATGGACAGGAGCGGGCAGTGCCACGCCGTGGGGGACTGGGAAGAAGGTGATGGGGGTGTGAGCAGAGCAGCAAGCCAAGGGACAAAGATCAGGGGCAGACTCCAGTGGGGCTTAGATGGCCATGACCTGCAGTCAGAGGAGGTTTGAGGGCTGTGGGATGGTGATTCCATGGTTTCTGGCTTGAGTTCCTGTGTGGGTGGTGAAGCCCCTCACCAAAATGGCAGCCTGGAGAGGAGCAGATTTGAGAGCAGGAGAATGAGTTCAGTTTTGCTTATAAGACATGAAAAATGTGACTCTTAAAAACTGAGAACAAACTGAGGGTTGATGGCGGGTGGGAGGGAGGGGAGGGTGGGTGATGGGTATTGAGGAGGGCACCTTTTGGGATGAGCACTGGGTGTTGTATGGAAACCAATTTGACAATAAATTTCATATATTGAAAAAAAAAGACATGAAAAATGTACATTGGAAGGGACCATCAGGTTTGGAGAGCTTTGTGAGTTCAAGGCAGAGCTGGAGGGATGGGGTCAGATCCAAGTGTGCTTAGATGATCCTAAGAGCTGAAGTTAAATATTAAGGAATTTTGTGAGACAATTGTTAAATTTGGCTATTTTTAAAAAATTAAATTATATAAAATTACAATTAAGTAAATTATATTAAAAACAGAAACTCATCACTTCTAAGGATTTCAGAGTATTTTGTTTATGCTTTTAAGATGATTTATATCTGTTATATCTATGAATATACTATATGATGTTGTGTTACTGTGTTTTTCTTCCTAACTCTGCATTCAGAGGCATCACGTTGGTAGTTTGAAATCAGCCATGGTAGGAATATTCGCACCATGGAAATTGATAAACACCAAACATCAGGGCTTGATTTATTGTTTTGTTGACTGTCTAGACTTAAAATTATGGAGAAAATGTTAATATGCACATTGAACTTATATACATATTGTGCCTGTAGCTATTACATTGTGAATGGAACAGAGAAATTGAGCAGATGTTCTTCCAGTATTCAAAAAATATTACCTGATTCAGTAAAGAAGTTGCTTATACCATTGACAAAGGAGTGAAGTTACAACATGTATCTTCATTGTTTCACTTTCATTGTTTCAACCAGTAAGTTGGCACAAACAAAAATATCAACCAATATTCATGTTAGAACTATATTCATTTGTCAATTACAATTATAGGTTAGTTATGGACTTAGCAGGTTGGTAAAAATCAGTGAAAGTATTCTGTAAGATTCAATTTACTATATGCGATTTACAGTATAGACTACTGTATATTTTACTACTACTTGTAAATTGCTAAACATTTTATGTCAGTAAAATTTACAATAAACTCATATGTGCCTACATTTTTTCCTCCAGAGGGCCTGTTGTTATATATTTACCAGCACACCACTGGGCAAATTGCCTTAGGCTGAGGAGAGACCAGAGACCAGATTGGACTCTTTGGAAAGATTCCCAGAAGAGGGAGGGACTCATCGATGGAAAGACGCTTCCATCAATGGAGAGAGGAGGGATGGGTAAGTGAGGCTTAGGTACAGGGATTAGGCTGGAGGGGTAGAGAGTTCTGAGAAAGGATGCAGGGGTGAGGAGAATCTGGGGTGGGAGGCAGCTGGGCTTCACTATTTCCTCTGCCAAGTAGTTTGCAAGCTGTGTCCTGAGAGTGAGAGGCAGACAAGTGAGGAACCGAGGCAGGGTGAAGGTTTGGCCCAAGTGATCAGTGAGGGACACAGAGAAGGGACCTGGGAGGATGAGGCTGACTCAGGAAGCCAGGGGATGACCATAGTGGCAGAACTGTAACCATGTGGGTTACAAGGTGGGGGAGTGACCTAGATTTTGGCCATAGGCCAAGCCCTGCAGTGAGGATTGCTATTTTATCTCCCAGGACAATCCTGGAGGAAATCAACTCTGGGAGAGGTTAAGTCCTTTATCCAAGGCCCAGAGCCAGTTAGCGGCTGAGTCAGGATGCAAACTGAGGCAGCTAGGCTCTGTTGACAAGGCAGGAGCTTGCACAGTGGCACATCTCTCCTTGGCAAAGCCCCTTAGACTATGCAAATAGGAATCTCTTCAGGACAGAGATCGGCAGGGTAGGTGTGGCCAGCCACTTGGCAAGGGTTTCAGGGCATCAAAAGTACTGGCAAAGCCTCCTCAGCCTGTGGCCCGTCTGGTGTTTGCCAGCCAGCACATTCTTGCCACCACTCCACAGTGTCTACTGAAAGCTAATGATAATGAATTGGCTTGCATTTTGTAAGTTTCTTCATTACTTTGTTTTCTAATAACTCATTCTTATTGTACTTTTAAAACATAAAGTACATGCAGACTGGGAACTTAGAAAATCAGTCCTTCCCCTTAGAACACTTGAGAAGCACTGTTCTAACCCATCCTTCTAATCACATTGCTCCTCTGCTAGAAACCCTGAGTGATCCCTGCTGGCTGCAGCAGAGGTTTCAGATGGTAGGTGGGGACTGGTTTGTGGAACTTAGTTACATGTGTCATTACCAGCGTTAAAAAAAAAGAAAAAGAAGTCAAGTGAAATAGAAGATATCAGATTATATTACATGTAGTAAATACATTTTTGTTTCATTTAGTTATATATTTCATATATTATAATGCATGTTTGTACTAGCGTATGATGGAAAATGTCTGTCTTTCTATGATCATGGTAAATAAAAATGTTTGAGTGCCACTGGTCTGCAGATAAAGATGACATTGCCAGGCCTGGTATTCCAAGTGTAAGGGGGAGAGTGATTGCTGAGGAAGAGCAGGTAGTGCTTCCTGGGAAACGAGCAAAGGTGAGCTGGGTTTGGAGGACGTCCAGGTTATGGATGAGCAGAGGGAACAGTATTAGCAAAGTCAGAAAGACCATGACTTTCATGCCTAGATTGTGTGTCCAACTCCAAGAGGACCTGGGTCATGCCACTGGGGACTTGCAGATAGCATAAGAGTTGTAGTACCTGTGATAGGAGCTTAGGGGACAGAGCCCATAAGTCTGCCAGGGAAATCAGGGAGACTTCCCAGAGGTGGCAGTGCCTTAGATGAGGAGAGTTGGGGTTTGCCAGAACAACAGGCATGTGGAAAAAGCCTGGTCAAGTGAGGATCTTATAAAGAGGCACAAGAAAGCCCATCATGTTTGGGGAACCATGAGCCACTTGGTATAGGTGGAGCATGAATTAGGGAGGAGGACTTCATGTGCTGTGTTGTAAGTTGAGATTTTATTTATTTTATTTTATTTTTTATTTTTGGGACAGAGAGAGAGCATGAATGGGGGAGGGGCAGAGAGAGAGGAAGACACAGAATTGGAAACAGGCTCCAGGCTCCGAGCCATCAGCCCAGAGCCTGACGCGGGGCTCGAACTCACGGACTGCAAGATCGTGACCTGGCTGAAGTCGGACGCTTAACCGACTGCACCACCCAGGCGCCCCGAGATTTTATTTTGGGATGAGGAGCCATGGGGGAATTTTGAGCAGAAGGATGACATGAGTGTTCCTACATCTCAGGACTCTGGCAGCCTGAGGAGAGTAGATTAATGGAGAGGAGACCTGCAGGACCATTACTGCAATCGTTGGGCATGAAGGAAGGCAGTGGGGGTGCAGGGGGGAGACTCAGGAGGAGCCAGCAGAACTTGGCCACCCGTCCGTGATTGGATTGGGCACTGAGAGAAGGGAGCAGGCAAGGGTGACCCCCACTGTGGCTGACTCAGGAAACTGGCTGGGTGATGGTACCTTTTGCCCAGAAAAAGAACACAGGGGGCCGAGAGGGTCCGAGGGACAAGATAACATGTTCACTGTTGAAAGGGGCACCTGACTGGCTCAGTCAGTAGAGTGTGCGACTCGATCTCAGGGTCATGAGTTCAAGCCCCATGTTGGGTGTAGAGATTACTAAAAAAAAAGAAAAGAAAAGAAAATGGCACCTATAGGTGGGCATGACAATGGACAGCTGGAATAGAGCAGAGAGATTAGGCCAGGGATACAGCCTGGGGAGAGTGCAGAGTGAGGAGAAAGCACTATCAAGGGGGCCTCAGGGAGAAAGGAGCTCATGAGAGACTGAGGGGAGTGGTCTTTGAGGCACAAGATCCAGAAATTTGGGTCCCAGGAGCCAATGGGGCAGAAAAGACTTAGGGGGAAAACCAGTCATGCAAATGCTTCAGAAAACCAAATTCCCTGAAGGAGCCATGGGATGTGGCCATTTGGGAGGCCAGTGATGCACCCTCTGCAAGGGTGCAGAGGTGGGTGGTGGGGCAGGAGCCAGAGGCTTTGGGAGAGAGTGGGGTAACACAGTGTGGCAGGGAGGAAGCAGGGCTGCACCTTTGTGCAAATCAGAAAGGGGTCCCCTGCCTCCAGGCAGATTAACCCCCTCATCCCAGCACGCTGGCCTGGCCAGAGGATGCGGGCTGGGCTTCAGCCCTGTGTTCCCCACCATCAACATGCCAATACCCTGAGTGTAGGCCAGCCTTTCCAGAAATAGGAAAGAAGGAGAGAAGGAGTCATTGACCAAGGAGAGTGCTTGGTCATAGACCAAGACCATGTGAGGGGTTTATTTTTTTAGGATGTGAGACACGGGTGCACGTTGACTTGGATGAGAGAGGGGAACCCGTGACAAGACAGAGAGACCTGCAATAGGCTGGGTGGGCAGGTGGGCAGACAGGCAGGAAGGGGCATGCCTCTGGTGTGCTAGGGGCAAGGCTGGTGTTGTTGCCATGGGGAAAGGGAAGGGACTGAGGAGGAGCAGGGCTGTGTGCTGAGCCCACAGCCTGGGGCCCAGTGTGCAGGCCACTCCTGCTGGCAAGAGTCAGCTGAGAATCTCTGCAGCTGAGCAGGGATCCTGAGACACTCACAGCTGAGACTGCCAGTCCCGGGGGACCAGTGGTTCCGGTGCCCAGGACCGGGTGACATCTAGAATGCAGGCTCTGGGCCGAGAACTGGGCAGACCAGGCTGGAGAGGGTCTTGGCACAGAGCTTTAGTTTACTTAATTTACCTTTTACTGTGGAAAATTTTCAAACACGCCCAAAAGTTGTGGGAAACTCAAACGAACCCTCTTATCATTAGACTTCAGTGATTATAACGGTTGTCAGTATTATTGTATGACCCCCCCTTCTGTAAGTACTTTTTTAAAAACTTAAAAAAAATTGTTTAATAGATTTTTTAGAGAAGTTTTAGGTTCACAGCAAAATTGAGCAGAAGGTACAGAGAGATTTCCCATATATCCCTGGTTGAAAACTTTATTTGGAAATAATTTTAAGCTTACAGAAATTTCAAGGACAAGTTTCTTTATTTTTAAATAATGTTTTTCTTATTAGAGAATATATTCTCAGGATGTATATAGAGGAAAATTAAGATCATTCATGACCCTACCACCCCAAAGTAAGTATTATCACTCTTCTGGTGTATTTCCTTCCAGTCTTTTTTTTTTTCTGTGATTTTATGTACATATATTTTTAAAAGATAACTGTTTTTTTTTACATTTATTTATTTTTGAGAGAGAGAGTGTGTGTGAATTGGTGAGGGGCAGAGGGAGAGGGAGACACAGAATCTGAAGCAGACTCCCTGCTCCGAGCTGTCAGCACAGAGCCCAGTGTGGGGCTCGAACTCACAAGCCACGAAATCATGACCTCAGCTGAAGTCAGATGCCTAACTGACTGAGCCACCCAGGTGCCCCTTATGTACATATTTTTAATTGGACTTCTTTTACCCAGAAAATAACCCCATTCTTCAAAACCTTCCTGATTGGTGTGTCCATATGAACTGGCTCAGTCCCAGGACCCTCACCCCCGAAGCCCTCCACAGAGACTGCAGAGAGCAACAACTGATCCAAGTTTGTGGTTTGTGGGTGCCCTCATTCCTTGGTTTCAGTGCTAATCCAGGTTTCCTCTTAACATTCCTCTCATTTTTGTTTTTCTTGGGTAATATTGGTTGATTTCTGTGGGATGAGTTGTCCAGTGCTCCTTGAACCACCATCTTGCCTGCCTCCCACACTCATCTCTGGATTTGGGACATCTGTGTCTGAGCCTCTCTCCCCAACTCACTTGAGCACTCTCTGAGGGTAGGGCTCCGCTGATTCATCTCAACGTAAGGCACAGCTGGCCTCAAGAAATATGTATGGAACTGAATCAGCCCATTTATTTGGCATTGCCCACTCCCATCTATGCTGCAGACTCTTGCCTTTTATTAATTTACACCCACCAGCATGGTGTCTAGAATACAATAGGTGCCCAATAAGTGTATGTTACTGCTGCTACCAATAACCTGGGGATTTCTATACATGTTAGGGCTCTGCCGTTTTTCCCTCCTTCCCTTTCCTGCCTCCCCCTACTTCTTCCAGATGGTAAAGAAAAGATACCATTTCAACATGCCAGAGGGAAGGTGCCCCCTGTTTGTCCCCCTGTCTTCTGTAAGTTGGGAGCAGATCTAAGTTGGCAGTGGACTCACAAGAAGCAGTTCCTTGCTCTGAGGCTTTGCATTGTTCACAATACCAATTATCATTAGCAGTAATTAAAACTATTTCAGGATCAGTTCAAAGCTGTCTTTGAGGTATTTTAAGTTGGACCAAAGTCCTCTATGTATCTAGCTCTAAACCAAGTTTCCTGGTGTCATTAGAAGCCCACTTGTATTTGGAGAATACCCAATCTGTATATTTTGATTGCCCGAACATTTCATAAATTTCAGGGGCGGTTGTCACAAGTGGGCCAATGCCCCCAGAGCTGTTTAGACTGTCTTACAAGTCCTACTCTCTCGCTCAATTAAGTGAAGGGGACCATGGAGATGGGAGAAGAGGTAGGGGTCTGCAGAGGGTCTTTCCTTAGAGCCAGGCCCTCTGGCCAGGTGGAACCCCTAGGCCCAGAGTGAGGGTGGCAGAAATCAGAACAGGAAGAGATGAGGGCTTGGTTTAGGGTGGGGACATCAGGACTTGGGAAGAAGGTGGGAACCCAACTGGGAGGGTCAGGCTGTGAGGAGGGGAGCAGGGAGGCCTTGAGAACATCTTAAGTGATACTCATATTTGATTGAAAGATAAAAACAGGGAAAGAACCGCTTTTGGCACGTTGGACTTCTAGGGAGTTAGCCAGCAATTTGTTCTAACTCTTGGTTGGCCTGGCCCCAACCCTGGGCCTGGAGGACTGGCAGTAGCATTGGGGCCTGAGATGGCTGTTCCCTAAACACCTCCACAACTCTTCGGGACCCTCCACGATTGGCACCAGACATCTTGCTGCCTGTTGACAGAGTGGGTTCAACTGGTGGGCTAAGCTGGGTGACTTCCTCTTAGAGGGCTTCTGAACTGGATGGCAAAGGAGGGTGGAGGGCAATTCAAATGGGAAAAAAAGAAGTTCTGGAACAGTGGAGAACTGGGGAAGGGCCCTACAGGCAGAAGTACCGTTTAGTCAGGGCAGTGGGACCAAGAAGGGGGACCAGTCAAGGAAAAACTATCTTTCCTAAGTACCTTTGGCCATGACTGGTGTGAGTGCTGGGTAGTTTCTGCTCCGAACAGTGGTGTTTGTAGTCTGAGGGTTTGTGGTTTGGAAATAGGAACCTGCTGGTGTCTTGGGTTTCCCCATATGCCCTGCTTTGGTCAGAGCCCACCAGACCCTCTTGGTCTCTGATCTGAATCCCTAATTAGATTTTTGTGCAGAATTCACATCTTTGCCCTTCTTTTCAGCTTGAAGACCTGATGCCATGCCCCACTGAAGCAGAATGCCAGCAGCAGCTGTGGCCCCTGCTCCTAGGAGCTGTGCCACCCACCCTACACATGCACACACCCACACCAACCCCAGGGCCCAGGCCTCAGCCTAGGCTGGGGGGGGTTGTGCAGGAGTGGGGCAGGCAGTCGGGGCCCAGCTCATGGTGGTGAGTACCCAGCGAGAGGAAGAAGGGAGGACATCATGTCCTTGGCCTCACACAGTCAGGGGGAGGCAGAGGGCAGGATGACCCACTTTCAGAGTGGCGTGGCTGTGACTGGGACTGCTTCACATGGTCAGTCTGCATATACATGTCAGTCTTAAACTCTTCAAAAGGGGCTGTTAAACATCTGTATCCTGTTTTCATTAGCTTGTAAGCCATGGTGATGGGGACCTGTCTAGTTCTCTGAGCTAACAAGTGTGCCCAGAGGCTAATAAACAGCAGATGCCTCTAATAAATATGATTTTAATACTCAGTGTAAATGTGTGTGCAAATACATCTGTGAAATGAAAGGTGGGAGCTGAATTCTATATGCAAGTTGCACAATTTCTTAGCTGTTTTGAAATAAGAACTGTAGTGTGACTGTGTATGGATGGTATAGGTTTTGGACTACAGAATGTGTGTACAGGGTGCAGGGAGTGTTTTTTTGTGGATAGCCTATATATGTGTGGTGTGAGGTAAGGGGTATGTGTGTGTATGTATATGTTTGTGTCGTGTGTGTGTGTGTGTGTGAGTGTGTGTGTGTATGTAAAAGAAGTCTCCGTCAGATCAGTTGGAGAAAAAAACAGCTACATAGTTTACAAGATCTGGTGCAGAATGAAAGCATAGGGCCCCTTGTTCAAAATTACTGGGAATTTCAAGACAGCTGCAGCAGCACGTCAAACCGAGCTTGGCCTTTCTGAGTGCGGAGCCCCATGTGACTTTATAGGTTGAACGCCCACGATCCCTGGCTGGAGAGTGTGCACCTCCTTTCTCCCCTCAGCCTTCCTTTACTACCTTGGTAAGTCCTTGAATCCCTTTGCTCTTTCCCCATCTAGTTCCTGGGGTGATTTGGGGAGTGTATGGTGCTAGCCAGAGGCAGCCCAGAGAGAAGCTATAGCAGGTGGCCTGCGCATCTCCTGATCCTCCTTGCATTTCAGTCTGGACCTCATCACGGGTACCATCAGGTGTCTCTCTGCTTCTCACTAAAAATAGTCTCCTGGGGGGGCGCCTGGGTGGCGCAGTCGGTTAAGCGTCCGACTTCAGCCAGGTCACGATCTTGCAGTCCGTGAGTTCGAGCCCCGCGTCAGGCTCTGGGCTGATGGCTCAGAGCCTGGAGCCTGTTTCTGATTCTGTGTCTCCCTCTCTCTCTGCCCCTCCCCCATTCATGCTCTGTCTCTCTCTGTCCCAAAAAAAATAAATAAACGTTGAAAAAAAAAATTAAAAAAAAAAAAAAAGTCTCCTGGGGATGTGCACGCCCCCTCCAAGACCCCCCACTGCCCACCAACGGCTTCAGTTCCTGGGAGCCCTGATGGGCCCTCTACTGATCTTGTGCCACATAGCACAACTACCTGTGGGGAAGAGATGGCAAAGGGTATCAGCTTCTGCTGGGGCAGCACTGGGGCAGCAGAGCTCACAGCCCCGAATTCTCAGTGAGGGGGTGTGGAGGGTGGGGACTCCTTAAGTCCTTCCTGTTTATTGCCCTGATTTACCTCCTCTCCAGTTAAGTATGGTGTGCCTGCTTCAGAGCACACTCAGGAGATGCTAATGGATAATAAAGAGGGTGTTCCCGCCCCAATACCTATACTTGTCAATAATTAGCGATGATTTCCTAGGTTCTGGGAGGAGGCAATGGCACCTGGCCTGCCCCAGCTGGTTTAACTCATCATTGTAGCATTAGCATAGCAATTCCAAGGTCCCTGAGTGGGGTATTCCACTCATACCTGGGGGTATTCCAGGTATGGTTTCTCCCAAGGGTTAAGGGAATTTGAGAAGTTACTTCACCATGTTCCTGATCCTAGCCAGAGACCGGTCCCTAAACTCAAGCCCTTCCAGCTCCCCTAGTAACCATGAGACTCCTGTGGTCTTCTGTCCTGGGGATTCCAGATGGGACTGTGTGAACAGAATGCCTGGAGGGCCTCCCTGAGGAAGGCCAATGGCCTTAAGCCAAAGGACCCAGGAGTGTAAAGGTTGTTTGGGCAAGTGTACAGGGCAAGGTAGGCAAGAAAGGGGATTCCGGCCCAAGTGATTGAGCAGGAGTAACGATTTTGATAAAGTTGTTAATCACTGGCCATGGGGTTTGACCTGCCCCAGAGAGAGGGAGTGACAAAGGCCCCCATGCAGGGGTGTGATGACCAGCTGGCTTTCCAGGAAAAAAAAAAAAAAAAAAAAAGCCCTTGTTAAGAATCTTCCAATGTCTGTGGTGTAAATACTCTCACCAAGTCCAATTTCAAGCTGCCACTGGTTTAACAACTGACTTACAGAATTCTTGAATATTTAACAGCCAGCTCTCACTCACTTCCCATTAGCTCACTGTCCCCACCACAGGCCGTCAACAACACAAGCCCCCAGGACCCATCCGCATGCCTCTCTGAGCCCAGACTCCCACTTCCCTGGCTGTATTGCAAAATGTTATGCACGCACTGGACAGTGCATGAGCCCAGGCTTGAGACAGGCCATTTAGCCCTTCATGCTCCTTGTGCTTCAGTCCTGCGGGAAGGCTGGCTGGTCAGCCTTGCGGCTTACCATGATGCTGCTGAGGTGATGGATGTGAAATGACTTTACCAAAGTGAACAGCAAACCTAGTCAAGTGAAGTGCCGCAGCCCAAGGCCCAGGGACTACCTATTTCTAATCTGGAGCAGTGGGGAAGTCTGACTCCATGCCAACCACAATGGTTTGACAAGCCCTAGTTTGGAGCACCTAGCAGTTTGCCATCTGACAAGCCACCCTGCCTCTCCCCTCCCTCAGTCACATGCAGCTGCCTCACACACTCCCACTTCCAGGAGACCAGGTGTGCAGGGTGATGAACACCAGGTAGCCAGGAAGCCACTAGGTTAGTTCCCTGAACCACAGAACAACACAACACCCATCCCAGGGGTTGGGAATCTATCCACAAAAGTCCACTTGTAGAAGGGGCTTCCTGGTATTGTGGCCAGGCCATTTCTCTGGGTGCAGGTTTTTCATTGTGCAATCTTCTCAGAGACCCACCTGTACTTGACTCCTTCCCAGTGACTCCATCTCTCCCTCCTCTGGGCTTCTGGAATGGTACAAGGGCCCCACCTTACTTAGCCAGGCAGCTGTGATGAGAGGTGTTGACCCAGCTGCCTCTCTGCTAGCTCACTGTGTCAGGTGGAAGGAGCTGAGAGAGCAGCAGGGCCATATCTTTCTGTATGGCCAGGGACCCTGGGACTGTCCAGAGGCAGGGTCCTCTGGGAGTCAGCCAGACACTGGGTGATGAATGGTACAGGGAGCCGATGAGAAACAGGCTCTGGGCCAGGAAAAACAGCCCAGAGCTACAGGTGTTCTGCTCTTCCTGCTCCTTTCCTGTCTTAATCCCTCCTGTTTGGTGACAGCACTCAGCCAGGCCTGGAGACCAGCAGGGAACACCTGCTGACCTGAGAGTAAATTTCTATGGGGATGGAGATGGTCACATGTGTCTGGTTTCTGTGAACGTCACACTCCATGTCATTGCAGGAGACAGAGTTATGAATGACCCAGCACACCGCACGGCAACACATGCTTGGCCGGGAGTGGGCACACATGTGAGAGGCAGAGTAGAAGACTCCATGGAGGGGTCATTTGACCCCTTGAACATTTGAATGGGGTCATGAAAGTGCCCCCCCCCCCCCACTTCCATAGCCCCAGTCTCTCTGCACAGACTGGCCCCAACCCTAGGACTCACAGATCTGCCTTCTGGGAATCCCTGGGGTGGCCCAAGGCAGCCTGCCCTCCTCAGCAAGAGATCACACAGCCAACTTCCTCCATCCAAAGCCTTCCAGAACCTCACCACTGGCTTTGCCAACATGGTGGACATTTCCCCTTCTCAGAACATAAGGGAGTGAGATTCTCTGGCTGCTCTTTCCATGAATGAGCAGGTGAGGGGGGAGAAGGAGGGCTGTAGCACTTGGGGAAGGGGCTCTCTTAGAAAGTTCCTGGAAGGTGAGAGGGAACAGGAGGGGAGGAGACAATACTAGTGGCATAGAGGATGGGGTCTGCCCAGAGCTGGAGCCCATCTGGATCCCGGTGTACCCTCCCAGAAGTTCAGGGTTGGCACCAACCCACTTTAGGGCCTTAACAAGGTTGCTCCGGCTGAGGTCTGGTCCCCCGCAAAGTGCTGACTCTGGATCGGATGTGATGAATGAGGGAAAATGACTGTAGCAGTTGAGTTCATGGCAAATGCTTGTGTGTATGTGTCCCCTCATTTAAAAAAAATCTCTGTGCATTGTTGATTCTGGGACTGTCTTCTCTCTGCCTCTCTGGAGAATTTTATGGGATTCCAAGCTTGGTTTAGAATGTAGGAAAAACACCTACCCACCCCGTGCTGTGCACAAAGTAGGAGCCTAGTGAATGCATGTGCCTTTTCTTTAGCCATTCAAAGTGGTCACTTGGGGTTGAGGGAAAAGGGGCTTCCCCAGCCTAGAAGCTGATGGGCCTTTGGTCCCTGCCTCCCCTCCTTCTTCCCTCTCCAGCTGAGGACAGATACCTGGATGTCATAACATACTCCGTGTCCTCATCTGTATATTCTGGGACACAGGCTGGGGAGGGTACCTGAGTAGGTCCCCTCTGACTGAGGATGGACTTTCTTGCACCGTGGGCTGCCCTGTACCAGTCCCAGGATGGATGCAGAAGGGTGAGGCACTGATCCTGCTCGTTGGGCAGGATGCTGGCAGGAGGGCGGGGATGAGCAAGGGCGGGGCTTCCAGAACAAAGGAGAATGGGGAGCCCTGGGGGCCCAGGCCAGGCATCAAAAAGGCTCTGCAGAGTGAGCAGGCTATCGCAGCTGCCTGCCTCTTGTGTCCAGCAGTCAGTCAGCCAGCTTGCGCCGGTCCCTTCTGCCTGCCCCAGACGGGCACCAAACAACACTCTGCTTAGAGAGGCCTTGTTCTCCAGCGTGATTGCGCCGACACTGCTCTGTGGTTTTCTCTACTTGGTGTGGGTTGCTGCTGCAGTTCCAGAGGAGGGCAGAGGGATGGCTGAGAGTGGAGCCAGGAGCCGGGAGGGCCGTCGGGAGCATGCCTTCATCCCGGAGCCCTTTGATGGAGCCAACGTAGCCCCACACCTCTGGCTGCACCGCTTCGAGGCCATCAATGACCTCAACCATTGGGACCATGTCACCAAACTAAGGTTCCTGAAAGAGTCCCTCAGGGGAGATGCCCTGGAGGTCTACAGTGGACTCAGCCCCAAGGACCAGGAAGACTATGGGGCTGTGAAAGAGACCCTCCTGAAGGCCTTCGGGGGGCCCGAGGCCACCCACAGCCACCTGCCTAAGGAGATCGTCTTTGCCAACAGCATGGGTAAGGGCTACTACCTCAAGGGGAAAATTGGCAAAGTGCCCGTGAGGTTCCTGGTGGACTCGGGGGCCCAGGTCTCTGTGGTCCACCCCAACTTGTGGGAGGAGGTCACAGATGGTGACTTGGACACTCTGCGGCCCTTTGAGAATGTGGTAAAAGTGGCCAATGGGGCTGAAATGAAGATCCTGGGCATTTGGGATACAGTGGTGTCCCTGGGCAAGCTGAAGCTGAAGGCAGAGTTCCTAGTGGCCAATGCAAGTGCTGAAGAAGCCATCATTGGTACCGATGTGCTCCAGGACCACAATGCTGTCCTGGACTTCGAGCATCGCACGTGCACCCTGAAGGGGAAGAAGTTCCGGCTCCTGCCTGTTGGAGGGTCCCTGGAAGATGAGTTCGACCTGGAGCTCATAGAGGAGGAGCCCTCCTCAGGGGAGGGGGGACAGCAGCTCTCCTACTGAGAAGCCCCCTTTTCTTTACCCCCCAAACATTGGTTGGAAGACCCACCACAATGGAGGGGAAGGGCAGATATCCTCACTGGGGTCACTGGGTTTTGCCAGCCCTCTGGGTTTTGCCTCCTCTTTGCAGGGGCCTTAAGCTGCCGCTGGTGGGGAGGCTTCTATCTGAAAAGGCACAGGTGAGGGAGAACAGGCTGGCCATCTCAGTGGGAGGGAGAGTCCTCGTGGTGGTCAAGCGGTTATTGCTGCCAAAGATTTAAGGCTGGAAGAAGGTTCCAAGAAGGCTAGAAGTGATTGTCTTGGAGAGAGAACTGGGGCACCCCATCAGATCGATCCCCTGAGTTATGGCTCAGTCACCTTGAGGTGCATGCAGTTTAATTCAGCTGGGCTGGGTCCTGGCTGCAAGATCCTCACAGGCAAGACCCAGTGCTTGCGGATGAGGGTCACAGCTGCTCTGGGATTCTTTCCTGTTGGGTCTTCCCACCTACCTGTATGATGTAGTTTCCTTCTGTCATTGCTTTGAAACCCATCGAGCCTTATGCCAATAATTCATTACTTCAAAAACCAATAAAAATTGACTCATGGAAAAACCACATAATGTGTTGACTGGGGATGAATGGAATGGATGTGAGAGGCTGGGTACAACAGGGAGAAAATGTCAAAGAGAAGGAAGATCTAGTCAGTGAGTGACTAGCCTGGAGATGTAAGAGAATATATACACAGTGACTGTATATATGTTTTGGATTTTCTAAGATAGCCTCAGTTTCAAATATTTTTACTTATTTCTTCCATAATTCCTCTAATTATTTCAAACTCCAATATGTTTGCATCCAAATTGCCTCTTATCCCCAAGAGTGACCCTAAAGTTATTTGTGAGGTGCTGATTGGAGATAGGAAGATTATGGTTATTGTAAACAAGTGGGCAAGTACCTGCCTGGCAAATAGTTCTTTTTTTTTTTTAATTTTTTTTTTTCAACTTTTTTTTTTTTTTTTTTTTTTTTTTGGGACAGAGAGACACAGAGCATGAATGGGGGAGGGACAGAGAGAGAGGGAGACACAGAATCGGAAACAGGCTCCAGGCTCCGAGCCATCAGCCCAGAGCCTGACGCGGGGCTCGAACTCACAGACCGCAAGATCGTGACCTGGCTGAAGTCGGACGCTTAACCGACTGCGCCACCCAGGCGCCCCTGCCTGGCAAATAGTTCTTACAGCCACCGGGGAAACAGAGGCGGCCTTGGAGGCAGAAAGGTGAGGGGACAAGTGTTGACCTGCACGGGGCAGCCCAAGGGAGTCTGGAGGACAGAGAAGCAGGTAGCAGTGGGGGCTCTGGCATCAGGAGGACAGCTCCTTCCTGGAGGGACTTGGGGCCCGAAACGAGAGAGATGGGATGAAGTGGGGAGGACATTCCTAGATCTGGGAATGGGGT
The DNA here is from genome assembly GCF_022837055.1 of Prionailurus viverrinus. Lineage (NCBI taxonomy): Eukaryota > Metazoa > Chordata > Mammalia > Carnivora > Felidae > Prionailurus > Prionailurus viverrinus. The sequence goes on along the minus strand of NC_062563.1, from coordinate 87,475,875 downwards.
GTTCATCTCTTTTAGGGCTCTACCTCATATCTGCTCCCAGGTTTCTGCCTCTCTCTTTGGAACTCAGTAGGGTTGGAAATTTGGAAACACCCAGGCGAAAAGATCTGCAGGGAGACCAAGGGTACAAAGCGTCAAGGGCTGTTGAGGATGAAAGCCATATTCCCTTCATGAGGGTGGGATGAGCCTCTCCTGGAAGTTTCCACCCAGACATCCATCCCCAGGGGAGAGACAAATAGCTAAGCAGGAGCCAGAGGCAGGGATGAGTCTTTTTTTTTTTTTTTTTTTTTTTCTCAGAAGCCCCTGGGGACTTGACCCTGGCCCTCCTGAAGCTGCTCTGAGCCAGGGGTGCTTGCTTCCTTCTCAGAGTCCAGCTGTGATTCTCCTGGAAACTGAGGCCCAGGTGCAGCCCTAATCCTCATGATTACTGCAGCCCATCCCTGCGCAGCCAAGCGTATTAAAAGGAATTGGCTCCAGGCTCAGGGCACGTGAGGCGGTGGGCGGTGCTGGATCAGAAGGAAGTCTTTTTCCGGTAAAGTGAGGCCTGGAGAGGGGGTGCCCTGTGAGAGGCCTGGCTGTGGAGGTGGGAGAACTCCAGAAGGAGGTAGGAGGACTGGGGAAGGGGATGGTCTCCTTGTGCCTCCCAGGTCCCTTTCTCAAGTTTGGTTTTCAGCTCCTAACAAATGTGGCTTCTCTCCTAGGCCAAGCCCTCCCCTCAGGGGACAACCCAGGTGGCACCTCCCTGTGACCTATTTTCCTTCAGGTCCTTCAGATCCGAGGCACATGCGGGGCTGAAGGAGGGAGGGTGAGCCGTGGGAGGGTAGGGAGGTGGACAGGGGATGGGGAGTTGGGTGCCAGGTTGGAACTCCCGGCCAACACCCAGGTTGTCCCTGCTCTGCCCTTCCCCAGGTACAGCAGCTGCTGAGCCCCGTCCTATGTGAACAGGAACAGGGTAACCTGTATCTCAGCTGCAGAGATGCTTGCTCCCCTGTTCTGAGTGAGGGGAGCTGGTCTGAGCCACCAGCTCTCTCCCATGGAGAAAAATGAGCCCCAAGGTGGGTCCAGCCAGAGGGGAAATTGGTGACTTCTGAAGCACAGGCTCCCATGGAGGAAGGAACTAAGCGGTGGCTCTTAACCTGGGATGGGGATTGGGGGCCAGAGACCTGAGACAAATGCTGTGTGTGTGGTTACAAATGCAAATACGTGAAGGTGGAGCCTGAGCTGCAAGACGGTGACATGAGCCTCTGGGAGAAGAGCATCAAGGGGGGAGCCCTGGAGAGCAGCTAGGAAAAGTAGGTTGTGGGCACATCGCAGAGGGCTTTGTGCCTGTGAGGAGTTTGTGCGTAACCTGCACACAAACATTTAAACCGTGGAGGATCAGAAAGACCCTTCCAGCTTCTGAGTGTGTGATGGGAGTACAGCAGCAGCGGCGAGTGTAGCTCTGGAAGCTAGGGTACTATTCAGACTTAGGGTCTGAATTTGAGATGATGGGAAGGAGACAGGGAAGGTTGTAAAGGTTTAATACTGGCTGCACATTAGGATCACCTGGGAGGATCAATTAAAGCTGGTTCTTCAGGGTCCTACCAGGCAGCCAGGCTGCAGAATTTGTGGTCTACATCCCACCTGTCTATGCCCCCTTGTGACCCAAAGGGTGACACCCGGGCCAGCAGAAAAGCAGCATCAGTGGCCCCCGGACCATGTTAGAAATGCAGAATCTCTACCCGTCCCCCCAGAGCTGCACCTGAGTCTCCACTGAACAAGCTTGCCAGGTGATTCTCATGCACAGGAATGTTTGAAAAGCTCTGGCCAAGAACAATCTAGTTAAGGGGCAACTCATGGCTCCTGCAAGGTACCCACTTCTCAAATAATGACCACCACATCCTAAATGGCTACTGATTCCCCACACTACGCTACATAATTCCTCATGCCTTATCCAGCAAACATTTATTCTACTTTTAAACTTTGGTTTTGAAATAATTTCAGACTTTCAGAAAAGCTGCAAAAACAGTACAAAAAATTTCCATCCATTTCACCTAGTTTCCCCAAATAGTAACATTTTACCAATTAATCTTATCTTCTCATTCTCTCCTTGTCTGTATCAATGTGTATAAACTGTTTGAAGATTGCAAATATGATATGCATTTACTTCTAAAGATTTTAGTGTCTATTTCCTAAAAAACAAGGGATTCTCTTACATAACCACAATACAGTGATCAAAATCAGGAAACAAACGTTGGTATACCACTGTTTTTACCTGATCTGCAGACCTTATTACATTTTTCCAATTATCCCAACAGTGACCTTTATAGCAAAAGAAAACCACTGTTTTCTGGTCCAGGACTCAGTCCAGCCACACACTGCATTTGTTGCCATGCCTCTTTGGCCTCCTTAACCTGAATGAGTCCTCAGTCTGTCTTTCATGCCCTTGACATTTATGAAGAGGCCAGGTCAGTTATTTTGTAGAACATGAATCTACCTTTGGCAGACTGATGCTTTCTTGGGCTTAGATTCGGGTCATGCATTTTTGGTGGGAATGCCCAGAAAAGTGATGATGTGTCCTTCCCAGTGCACATCGGGAGCCTCGAGGTGCCTGTTGGTTCATTACTGGTGATGACTTAAATCCATTGGTCAAAGTGTCTGCCCAGGTTTATCCACTGTAGACTATTTTGTTGTGTATAATTAATGTTTTCTGGGTTGATCCTGTGAGACTATACAAATAGCTTGTTTCTTGTCTTGTCAGACTTAACCACTAGATCCATGGATGATCTTCGTCTGCCAATGATGTTTCCAATTCTGCTCCCTACATTTATATGCAGTCCTTCAACTCTGAGTTTTCCCTTACTGTCTATTATTCATGTCCTCGTAGACTCAGACTCTTATTTTATTCCATGAGTTATGGTCGGTTACTACCATTATTTTGGCCCTCAAATTATTTTAGATTTGGCCTTGGGAACCTCTTCAAATTGGCATCTGTCTTCTTGGGCCATATCCCCATCATAATCTGGGCCCTTACTTCTTTTCTGTAATGAGATATTCCAGGTTCATCTTGTATCTTCGCTGTACCAGCCTTGGAATAGGCCATTTCTCCAAGGAGCCCTTGTTCCTTTTGGTGGAGTCTGATATTCAGAAACCAGGATCTGGATGTTAGGTGTGTTCCTTGTTACTGGGATACCCTTCTATTACATTGCTACTGGGGTGGTCAGATCTAAGGGGGAGAAAAAAAAAACCAACAGTATATCTTTATGTGTTTCTATCTCTGTATTAAAAATGAGTTCATACTGATACCTCCAATTTCAACCCAGAACCATAGGGCTTATTCTAACCTTCTCCCTTTCCACATTTGCAACTTCTTTCTCCAATGAGAAATCTGACTCCAAGTGACCTACTTTCTTAGTGTTAGAATACCCAGAAAGTAGTTTCAGAATTGTTAGCCCATATGACTGTGAAAAACAAACCTACAAGCAACCACTTATTAATCACCTACTCAGGTGTGGGTGGTCCTTGGCAGCAAATAAGAAAAATAAATTATGAAATCAGACTGCAGTCATCTTAAGGAGACCTAAGGCTCCCAGGTGTGTGAGGCCCTATGTGTCAGCCTGAAGGTATTAGTTTGTCTTGAGGACACAAGGTGTTTGTTAGGGCAGCTGGAGTTAGAGACTGGAGGCCATACGTCTTGTGGCAGTGCTGAGGGAGTAGCTGGCCTCCATGCCCCAGAGGAGTCACCTGGCCTGCCCACCTGGTCCCCAGCCACTGAAGAAGAGCTACTGAGGCAGCTGTCAGCTGATGCCACCACACGCTCTAGTTCCATCAGTCACTGTCCTATCCAGAGTCCCCTGTTGCCAAGCAATCCAGGTAATGAATGTGGCTTCCCTGGCTGGGCTGTAAGGAGGGCAAACTCTGGTCAGGCCACGCTTACCACCTCTTCCAACTAGCTGCTGTGTTCTTCCGTGTGAGTTCACACGTTGGCTCTCAAGTTCTGCCTGCTCACATACTGTGGGCCAGCCTCCCCTCAGCCTGGAGTGGGGCAGTTCTCCAAAGCACATGCTGTCTGTGCGGCTTGTCCTCAGCCAGCCTTGCCTCCCCTCGCCCCGCTTCTCTGGGCTCCTATTAGAGCATCTTCCTACCCTAGGAAGTGTGCGAAGTGAGCCCTGAGCTCCGGGGATTTATAGTCTGAGGAAGGAGGCAGCTCTGTAAAGGAACCCCAGGCCTCAGAGTGGCTCCGTGCTGTGTCCCCTCCCCACTCCCATCTGTGCAGGGCTGGGAGCACAAGGTCACATGGTGGGGATAAGGAAGGGCTTCACAGAGGAGATCTATAAGCTGAAGACAAGTGGCTGTTCCCAAGAAGAAGTGGGGTGGAGGGAGGAGGGTGAGGAAAGGGAGCAAGGACCAGTGGGGCTGGGCTGGCTAACCGAGTGATTGGGGATGGGGAGACAGAGAACCAGGCGTGGAGGGTCTTGTATGACTTTTGAGGTGGCTCCATAAGGCCTGGGATAATTGATGATGGATTCCTTCAGCTTTAAGATGCACTCAGTTAAAAAGTACATTATAAATATAATAATTATTTTTGGAAAAAAACATAAATGTATGTGCCAATGGTATATCCCAATTCAAGAAGCAGTAAAGTGTCTGTGTGTGTGTGTGTGTGTGTGTGTGTGTGTGTGTGTGTGTGTGAAAGAGGGAGAGAGAGAGAGAGAGGTGGTGGTGGATGTAGGTCTAAAGTAGAGAAAATACTTGATTTCATCTCTAGTACCAACCAGATCCGTGCAGCTGTCTGGTGGGTGGTGCTGCAAAGCATCCTGGTCCTGCCTGTGTTCAGACACAGCCAGAAAGATGCTGTGATCGATTAGTGATGTCTGTTCTGGGACAGAACATGCTGGGAGCCAGCATGGAGAGTGAGCACCTGATTCCTCTACTGTGTGCAATCAGGGCGTTCATCCTTAGGTAGTGGGGAGCTGTGGAAGTGTTCTAGGGAGGCAGTTAACATGACATCTCCATGAGTGATGCATCTGAGCCCCAATTCACAAACACAGAGATGTGTGGGAAATGACAGTTTAAAATGTTTTTCCAAAATTAAAGCTGACTACATCTGGACTATTGAGAAGTCTCAGTCATTTTGGGGGCCTTCTCAGAACCTTATGCAGCATTGAAGCCTTGTGGGGAGAGGGGAGGCTAGTCATGGACACCTGGTATGCTGTTATCATGGAGATGCCCATGTCCTGTTCACGTGATCCCTTTAGGCCACGTGGCTGTGCTGCTTTCTGTGCTAGGCACAGGGGTACTAGCAGCCTGGGTCTCAGGTCTTGCATTCCTAGGGACACCAGGCAGCCCCTCCCTGTGATGTCCTGCCACTTCTTTAGGGTGAGGCCACTGAGTGACATATGGGTGCCTGTTCACTCCAAGACTGACCGCCATCCATCCCTTGTGGCACATCTGTCTTCCTCATCTCATATACACCTGAGCCCATCCCACACCTCCCTGTCCAGGGAGCTCGGACAGATTCTCATCCATGGGTTTAGGCAGATACAAAAGTTGGGGAAGAAAAGCACCATGTCTTACAGGTAACACTGGCTTTTAGCCCAGGAACATAAGCAAACCCTAAAAGGCCAGGCTACTTGCCTGAGATGGAAGAGTCAGGAGAAGAATCTGGAGCAAAAGCACACACTGTTGTTTTTATGTCCTGCTCTGATGCGCATTCCGGCATCTTGTGGAAGGGGCACAGGCATAAGACCGGATGGAAGGGGTTGTCTGTTGGGGAGACAGCAATGGCCCAGGTACAGGGTGAAGAGGCTAATAAGCAGGGTCAGTGGGGAAAGGGGACCAATTTCTGAGGTAATAGGGGTGGTTTTGCCCCTCAGGGAACATTTGACAATGTCTGAAGACCTCTTGGGTTGTCACAGACTTCAGAGAGGTGTGGGGGGCAGTGCCATTGGCATCTTGTGGATAGAGGCCAGGGCTGCTGCTAAGCCTCCCACAATGCACAGAGTGGTCCCCCAATGTGGAATCCTCTAGGCCTGGATGTCAACAGCAGTGCCAAGGCTGAGAAACTGGCCTGAGGTAACTCACAGTTTGCTGATTTGGCAGTTTCTTTCTAAGTCTTACAACCCCCCCCCCCCCATGTAGGTTTTATCTCCATTTGACAGATGGGAAAATTGACATTGGGGGAGGTTAGTTGGCTCAACATTGCTCAAATGGTAAATAGCTGAGCTGAGTTAGAGTTTAAGCCCCTCTTACTCCAGAATGTTCAATTCATTCTGCTGGGGCAGTCCACACAGACTTGGTAAAAACAAATTTATTTTCATCTATTATAAATAGAGCAAGGAAAGACAAAGTGGGAGGAAACGAATGTGAAAAGCTCAAATGTTCAATAAATAGGTCTTGGTTAACTAAACAGTATGTAAGGTATTTGTGAAACTTCCGAACATGTTCACTGTGGTTAGAAAACTTTTTTTTTTTGTTTTGCCAATTTGTAAAAATTTATAAAAATTACCAAACAAGTAGAAGAGACATAATTGGCTGAGAATAAACTGGGAGGAAGAACTCCCCTAAACGGCCCCCCCCAAATTTCAGATCCTTTTGTTACTTGTTTGGTTAATTTTTTTCATTGTTTAAATTCCTTTTAGTAATTTGTTTTTGGTGTTTTTACAAAAGGAGTGAGTGTTCATTATGGGAAAACCAGAAAATTAGGTCAATCCAGAAATCTATAAAGAAACTCCATGAGGGACCTTATACCCACTTGCCACCCCCCTCCCAAGGTCAGACATATGACCTATTCTTCCAGACCTTTCTCTATTATGGACATTTACAGGGATGCATTTTCCTTCATTCTTCTACTCTGTTATTTTTTCTTTCTTCCTTTTTAGCAAAAATAGGATGACCTAGTATTTTCTCCATACTTTGTGTAACTAATCCCCTATCTTGGACATTCAGATTGTTTTCAACATTTTGCCATTACAAACCTCACAACACAGTGAGGAACCGGAATGTAAAGCAGCCACACAGAACACACAAACCTCACAGCCATAATGGTAAGTGGAAGAAGCCAGACACCAACATGTGCAGTGTGATTCCATTTAGATAATAATCCAAAACAAATAGGCCAAATGAAGCCATGGTGTGTAGAGATACACATTGAGGCAGACTCATAAAGGCAAGAGAAAGTATATGCTTACGACAGAAGCAGGGTGGCTGTGATGATGTGTCGGGAAGGGCATCTGGGGACATCTGGGGGCCAGCAGTGTCTTGATTCTTGAGTGGATGGGGTTCATGTGGGCGTTTACTTTACAATACTTCACTAATCAGAACATTTATGTTCTCTGCACCTTTATGTGCATGGCCTTTCACAATACACTTTAAAAAAATGTTTATTTATTTGAGAGATAGTGGGGAGGGGCAGAGAGAGAGAAGAAGAGACAGAGAATCCCAAGCAGGCTCTGTGCTGTCAGCACAGAGCCCTATGTGGGGCTCGAACTCCCAAACCTTGAGAACATGACCTGAGCTGAAGTCACGAGTCAATGCTTAGCTGACTGAGCCACCCAGGAGTGCCTCACAATACATTTTTAAAAATGAACAGTATTAAGACAGGCTGCTAGAATATTAACTAGAAATGTAAGGCAAAATACTTGAGATGGTACAAAATGATGCATGCCAACTCCATTCTACATCAAAATCCCATTTTAAAAAAGTTAAGCTTTTTATTTAATTAATTAGTGTATTTATTTAGAGCAGGTGCAAGTGAGCAAGGGGCAGAGAGAGAGAGAGATAAGTGGGGCTCACCCAAAGTGGGGCTCATGGTCACCCAATGATGGGTTCAGACTCATGAACTGTGAGATCATGATCTGAACCAAGTCAGATGCCTAACTGACTGAGCCACCCAGGCACCCCCAAATCCCAATTTTTGAAAAATGATGCGGACTATCTTTTTCCACCGAATTGTCCTTTGGGCTGAATTGTTCCCCGCACTCCTACCAACTTGTTCTCAAACCAGATTGTTTTCTATCAAATTGCTTTTGTTTTTGACCAAGTCGTGTGGATTATTCTAAAGCACAGGTACTTTCCGTGGCACTCTGCCCTCCTTCGTCCGACCCCGCCTGTGATAAAGTCCTTCATTTGTAGTGAACCCCTCACTCACCGTGTTTCACCATCTGCCCTCTGGGCCACATGGCCCCAGAGACTCTCATCCTGCCTCAGCTGTGAGCTTGAAGTCTGTCTCTTGCTCCTATTCACTTCCTTGTCCATCTGTGTGCAAATGTGGACAGCTGAACATGCCGTGTGCCAGGCATGGGTGTAGGTACCGGGGCGCCACCGGTGTGGAGAGCTGTGTCTTTGCTCTTGTAGAATCCCATTTTAATATCAGACAGACAAAACAATGTCCTGTGGTACGAAAAGATGAGTCTGGATGACAGGGATAGTGGGTAGAAAGTGAGGAGGGATGTGTAGTTTTATACAGAGGGGGTCAGGGACCTCGTGGATAAGGTGACCTCTGTGCAAAGACAGGAGTGAAGGAAGGGGAAAGCCACGGAGGTGTCAGGGGAAGGAATTCTGGGCAGAAGGAGTAGCAAGTGCAAAGGCCAGGGGTGTTTAGGGAACAGCCCATGGGGCAGGGTGGCAGGACCTGAGGTCAAGGAGGGTGGCCAAGGCCAGGTCAGGTGGGTACTTGCCACTGAGGAGGCTCTAATGTTCCACTGAGAGAGTTCCACAGCTGCCTTTTGCACTGAGGAAGGCTGGGATCTGAGGTTTGTTTTAAAAGGATAATGGTGTTTGTTGGAGATCCTGGGGGCAGACAGGGGGAGACCAGCTTCCCAGTGACCTCCCCATGGCTTCACTCTGTGGTGGCCCCTTCACTTTTAGACACTGGCCACTGAGACCCCTTTCCTCTCTGACCCGCGGCAGTAGGTAGCACTCCCCTCTGGGACTGGCATGTCCACAGCCAAGGATGGGGTGGGGGACTGCACTTAATCTCTTCAAATGCACTTATCTGAGATGCCCCCTCACGTTAGTGCTCATGAAGTTTTGGATCCTGCTTCTGTTAGGCAATCTGAGTGCCATCTTGCCACCTTGGGGTCATCCTCCGATGTGGAGAACGTGTCATCCATACCTGAGTCCAAATTATTGTGTTCATGTTGAATGGGACAGGGTTGGGGAACATGTGCCATTCATGCCACTGGATGCCTTCTTGTAGATAGACCTGCATCCACTAATTTAATCTCCGTGGGACCACAAGGAGTTTTTTAATACTGAAATTTACTGAATATTGATTTTCTCTTTGGAAATACACAACAGAGCAGATTCCAGGCTAGTGGGGTGAAAGCAATTTTCTCATTTACTTGCAATTCAATGAACTTTCTTGAGTTGGGGAGAAAGGGTGGTGTTCTTTCTGCTTCTGACAGGTGACTCAGACCCAGGCCACCTCTGCCGCTGCCTCCAGCCTCTGTGGAAACCCCCAGAGGAGCCCCAGTTCCTACAGACAAGTAAGGATTGCTTTCAGCCTTGATGCAGCTCCCTACTAGCCTTTGGCAAGTTTATTTCCATTGCTTAAAAAAAAAAACAAAAACAAAACCCCATACTAACCTTCCCTTTCCGCACTCTGGACCCCAATAACCTTACCCTTTGCTTAGTCAACCTCCCTTCTCTCTGCTTGCTGAAGAGAGGAACAGAACATTTTTAAAAAATTATTATCATACATAGGTAGCACTCTTATACAACTGTGTCTTCCCTATTCTCTGCAAAGGTGAACTTAAATGACTTCCAAAATTACATATATTAAAATAAAAGAAATTTAAATTTTTTTTTTCAACGTTTATTTATTTTTGGGGGGACAGAGAGAGACAGAGCATGAACGGGGGAGGGGCAGAGAGAGAGGGAGACACAGAATCGGAAACAGACTCCAGGCTCCGAGCCATCAGCCCGGAGCCTGACGCGGGGCTCGAACTCACGGACCGCGAGATCGTGACCTGGCTGAAGTCGGACACTTAACCGACTGCGCCACCCAGGCGCCCCAAGAAATTTTAAATAAAAATCAAGGTCAGGGAAAAGACTAGGGGGAATTTAGATATACAAATCTCAAGGTCTCACATAATTACTAAAGGCAAGGTGTGAATTTGGCTCTGAGCTTCCTGGCAGCCTAAGCAATAAGAGAAAGGTGATCCATTTAATGACTCACATTTTCCCTGAGGAAACACACACCCATTCTTCAGGAAAAGCAATTAGATTCCTGCTCTGAGTTCTGAAAAGTGGTTTCACCCATCATTGAGGGATCTAAGTGTGGGAAAGAGAAAGCAGTGCCTCACCCAAGTCCTCTCTTGGCCATCTGTTTCCACTAATGCCTCTTCTAGGCTCCATGCTGTTCCGTGTCCTGTGCTGGTCTGTGCTTGCCCTGCAGCTGCTTTGACCAAAGCTTTTAATTGCCAAGTTGTGGAGAACGGTCACAGCCCTGGCAGTTGCAGAGTTCACAGTCGAAATGTGGAGTCTTTGTTGACTGGCTAGCACTCTAACTATTGTTCTAAATTTGCTTTTGGAAAGACACCTGCAAACCTAGTCGCTAAGGCGCCTCCCACTCTTCTGATTAGGTGCCTGCAAAATGTAGGCATTTTAGCAAGGGTGTCTCTGGTTTAACCAGTCCTGTACTTCCTGGTCTCTCCTTGAGAGTCTCTGAGCCGCTTTGCAGAGCTAGAGGGGTTTTAGGATTTGTTTTGACTTTTTGAACAGCATCTAGGTGAGGTACAACCTGAAAAAAAACACCCCTTTCCCCACCTTTGGCCATATTCTATCCCTGAGTCACTCTCCTCTCTCTCCTGTCAGTTTAGCCACTTCCTGCCTGCTGTTTGTTGTCTAAATAGCACAGTCAGAACAACATATTTGAACACTTCCCTGCCATCTCATGTAATTTTCCCTTCCAGGCTGATTTCTTTTCTGAATGTTAGAATTTTGTCTTCTGAAAGCCTTAGTTATGTCTCTGACAGTGCGGGGTTTCTCTCCTTGCTGGTAAAATAATCCTGATTGCTCCCATGTGCTGAATGCTCCTGAAAGTCAGGCATGGGGCTAGGTTCTTTCCATACCCTGTCTCACATAATCCCCCCAACAGCCACAGGAAATAAATACTATTATTATCCTTACTTTACGGAACAGGAACATAGAGCCCAGGACAATTGCCCCAGGCATTGGCCCTTGGATCCATCTGACCAGAGTCCGTGTGCTTGACCCCCCCCCCCCCCCCCCCCCCACCAATCCAGGGTATCTAAAGGACATTGTATTCCCCCAGACGATCTCTCATTCCACTGCTGATCAGAATTCACTCCAGTGCTCCATGATAACAGCATCCTATCCCTTCTGGGCGATGGGAATATCAGTAAGGCAAGGCAAGAATTTCTCAGACATTTTTAACTAAGTGACCTTTCCAGGAGATGGTTTGGGTCTCCCAGACCTTCTGGGGCAGGGCTGGGGACTGCTGCTGGGTGTTATCCAGCCTGGCCAGCAAGTTTGGTTGGGCTACTGTTTCTCCCTTTCCTCTGTCCTCTAGGCCCTCCCACGTGTCTTCTCTCCCAGGCCCATGGTTTCCTTAAAGGTAGACCTATTTCTGACACAGAGCTCCCCACCGTGATTTTCATCGCTCACCTCTGCCCCGGGTCAGGCCGAGAGCATCTGATAAAAGACTCCTCTCTCTTCCCTCAGCGCCTCAGTGAACCTCTCCAGCCCTTGAGTCCCCAGTCCACCAGCCCCGTCCTGGCCTTGGGGCTATACCCTTTGCTCTGTCCCGGCTCTTGCCCCAGTTGTCCCACTAAATCCTGAGCCTGTCTTCACCAGAGATGCTGCCTTTGTGCACATTGAGGGAGGGTCCCAGAAGCTGTGGCCTGGCACAGCCTGCCCCCCTGTCTGCTGAAAGGGGGTCAGTGACTCTCCTCCAGCATGCAGCTTCCTGTTCCTCTGGGCGAGCGTTCACCTCTAGTCAGTGAGCAGCCCCATCTGCTTTGTGTGGTCCCCACAAGGACGTCCCCTGAATTCCACATGGGACAGTGTGGGCAGAGGGCCGACTCACCACCTAGTCTGTGTCAAGCCCTGAACAGTGCTTTCCTACAGGGTTCCTGCCTCTGGAGCCCCCAGCCATGGGAAGCCCAATGCCCTTAATTAATGGGATGGCCCAGGTGGGCGATGGGAACAAGAGGCTGCTACTCCAGAGTCTCTTTACAGAGAGGGTTGCCGTGTTCCTCCTCATCTAGGTCATGGTGACATCTAAGAGGTGGACCAAAGTGGCACTTGATTAAGGGGAACTCCAAGGCCTGCGTGGAAGTGTGTTAAGTAAATAACAGTTGAATGAAGTGATGTCACAGGGTCTACAACCAAGAAGACTTGGTATAGAAAGAATGTCTTCGAGTCCTATACAGAATGTCCTCCTCTAGGAGCATGCTGGGTTATTGTCACAAGACCCCCATGAGTTTCAAGGGTCAGGGGTTATTCCTCACAAGAGGCAGAGAGGGATGTTAAGATGGAGGTGAGGATGATGACTTAGCAGTGGTGATCCACACTTGCCCTGTGCGTTCCCAGTTTCTGCCTCATTAACTGGGGCCTAAGGCCCCTTCTTGGAAAACGGCCGCATCCAAAGGCTTAAACAAGAAAATGCGATGTATGGAAAACTGATTAGAGTTTGACACCACTCTTGCAACAATTGAGGCAAAGGAAGGTGGGCTCTGGTGTTCGAGCCCCCCCCAGCTCTGTGGACTCGGGGCCAAATGCCTCCCCTCCCTCTGCCTGCATCCTCTTCTGAGAGACCGGGACAGTGGCCGCAGTCACCAGCAGAGCTGATGTCGGAGCTCCCTGAGGCGCGGAGGCAGAGCCCTCAGGACCCGTGAGTTGACCATTTTGGTGATGTGGACCCATAGGGCAGAAAGAAGGACACTTCACCAGGCTGCTGTGAGCGAGCAAAGTCAGGAAACCTTGGGAATAAGATTTGTCATCTTGTGGGGGCTGCTCTTTATGTGAGAGCTGCCTCCGTGATTATCTGCAGCCCAGAGCTTCCTCTCCCTCAGCCACAGTGAGCAGGGGCCTGGTGCTGTGGGCCAGCACAGCTTTTGTCCATTTGCTGACGGTTCACTGCCTGGTGGGTTCAGTTTGGAGTCCACAGCGGTGGATTCTAGAATCTCACATCCTAGACTGGCCCAGTGCTCGGCCCATGCTTTTTGGAGAAAGCGGAAGAGAAAGGCTACTTCTCCCAAGTAGAAACACCAGAAAGATCCTTTTTTCATAAGCCCTGCAGAGTGTACACCATCATGGATAACTTCCAGGGCCCCACAGAAACCTTCTGGAATTTTTAGGTGGTTTGAAGAAGAGGAGGTCCCTAGTAAAGAAGGAGAAAGCCACCTTTTTCTTTCCACTCGACTCTGCAAGTGCTTTCTTGAGAGAGCAAGAAGAATCAGGCTAGCTGGGCGGGACTTGAGGTCCAGAGCCAGTGACACTAGAAAGTGTTACCAGAGGTCAGGGTTTTGTGTTTTGTCCACAGATGTGTCCTCAGCTCTACGACAGAGCCCAGCTCAGAGAGGGTGCTCAACCCCTATATGTTGAATGAATGAATGAATGTAAATTAATGCCCTAAAGCAGGTGCCTTCTCTCCTCTCAGTAAATCTCATGTGTCCTTCACAGTCTGTCCTCCCTGCACGTGTCCCATCGCTCGCCACGTGCTCTGGCCTCCAGGCCACGCCCCAGCCCTGCGGGGCTGCCCCCTTTTCGTAACGCCTGCCTTTGCTCTAGGCTCCTGTCCTCGCTGACACCTACTTTCTCCAGGGCCCAACTTGAATGGCACCACCTCTGTGACATCTCATGGCATTGTCCCTGCCCAACTTTATTCCACAACTATGTGGTATTAAATTGTGACTCCCATCTCTGTCTTTCCCAGCAGAGCGTGGGCTGGAGAGACCGGGTGCCATCTTGGTCGCCCACATCAGCAGAGGTGACTGCGTGGTAACCAGTGACCCAAGGGCGAGTGTGGAACAGGAAACAGGTAAGAGGGGCAGCTATACCAGCATCGGTTCCGATCAACACATGAGGTCAGCCCGAGCCACACAATCTGAAGTCTTCTCACAGAGCCTAAGTGCTCGAAACTTTTGGCCAGTGAATTTTCCATGAAATTAAAAAGTCTGATTAACACATTTCTGGAAGTAGAAAGAAACCCCAAAAGGGCACAAAATAACAGGAAGACCCAAATTTCTTTAATAATGAAATAATTTATTTGTGAACGGTGGAACGATACAGAAGTTTACATATACACAGCAAAGATTCTCTAAAACATGTAGTAGTTCTAAAAATGCATGTGCTAACTGTAGTAAAAAGCACCATTCTCTAGATCTTGACACAGGATTTACATTGGCGTCATATTTACATAAAGAAATAAACATCTGGAAACAGAATTCCATACTCTCTCATCTGCTGCTCCCCTCTGTAGGCTGTGTTTACCATTAGGAAGATGGCCCCCAACACTGATGGTTAACAGCAATATTCCCAGAGCACCAATTCTAGGGACCGGGGGTAAAGGCAAGTTTGGTTCTCAGGTAAAAGCTAAACTGAAGAATGCCCCATTAAGTCACCACCCCCCATAGAGTAAGAAATCAAACTTAAAAATGTGGATAAATCTTGGAATTGGGTGCCTTACTAATTCTCATTTTATGATTTTGAGAGAAGACCAAGATACTCAATTTCTTCAGCCATTTAATAGCTGACTCAGGCAGTGCCAGACAGTGTCGTCTTCTTTCAGAAGAATGTAGTATAAGAAAATCATCCATGTAATAAATATTAATGAAGAAATCATGATAAGTCACATATAGTACACACACCCCTCCCCACCCCCGGATATCTTTGCAAACAAAATATCCCATAGTCACAGAGATCTGAATGAGAAAAGCCACCCCCCCTCTAAAAGGGTCTTTGGGTCATCTTCTCCCAGAAAGGATTTTAAAACTCAGTAGCCAGCTACCTAAGCATACTGCATCCAAGAGTTAGACATACACACACAAAAAACAGATTGACCTGCAGGAAATCACCTTGCAGCCATTGACTTCCTGGGGTTCAACACTCAGGGCAGGTAAAGGAGGAAGCTTGAGGAGCAAGTGGAGGAGGAAGAGAAGACAGATTCAGGAATACGTCATAAAGCATAATGAAAGTGGTATTCTTGCCAATATGGCATGGTATAAAAGCCTAAATAATGTGTATATGCTGTCTAAAAATAGTTTTTTTCTTTAAAGGATGGGGCAGAGGCAAGAAGAAAAAAAGTCCATAATACCCCTAGTGAGCCCCAAGACTCCACTTGACCATTACTTGAGCATCACCATCCTAGGTTGACTTTTTTTCCCCCTGCACCCCAGCATTTGCTCTTGGCCACTTAAGGGACAGATCAGAGAGGCCCATAGGAAACCCAGGTAAGGACTCTGTTTCTTTTTTTCTTTTAGAGGCGAAAAGAAAATGCTTCCTTTAAAAACTAAAACCACTCAAGTGGCCAACTGCAGGGTCAGGGGCCTATTGCAGTGCTCAATTTTGAATCGTCCTGGGCATTATTGGAGTCTTGGGTTTATTGGGAGGAGAATTTAGGTCCTGCTCAAAAAAGTGATTCAAAGAGCATCACAAACTAACATTAGGTCTGTGACTAGAGAAAGGAGTCAGCAGTCACTATCAGCACCTTGGAGAATTCAAGATCTTTGCTTAGCAGAAGAAACCCAAACAAAATACCCTGGGTGCTTCACCTGCCATTCTAAGCCAACAGGCATGGAAAGCTGTGTTCTGGGATGTTAACAGCACGCACCGGTATTTTCTCACTGCATGAAATTGGACTACATACTCTTACCTTCCCATCTGCATTGCGATGGTATCAGTAAGAGTATAGATTTCTTTTCAGTTTTTAAAAATCAATTTTACATAAAAATATGCATGTGCCTATATTTACACACATCTATATTTACGTACAATTGTCAAAGTTTTAAAGGCTGGGGTTTATATCTTTGCCCATTCCCCTCCCCCCCACAACCCTAATAGAAAGGTTTTTCATTTTGCTTAAAAAAACCAAAACAACCAAAAAGACTTTATAGCTCTTAACAGTCACGCTGGTGGATCAGTGAATGAGAGGGTAGGTTGGCAAATGAGGGCTGCCGATCACCCGCGTAGGGAAGAGGATTAGCTGCCTTGGGCTGAGTTTGCTGGTCCTGAATTTACAGTTTTGGTTAGAGGCCTATCTGGCACGCCGATTCGGTCTACCTTGAGCTTTGAAAAGTAATGTCTAACCCTGGTGTCAGTTTATCACAAGTGCATTAAAAATAGATCAAATTCCACATTTCTATATGCAATCAAATTGAAAAGGACCAGACAAACAGTGCAAAGGTCAAATAATTACTGTTTTATATTGGGACAGTACATTTCAACCAAAAGACAAAAATGCAGTTTAACTTAAACACAGAAAATAATGGCATCTCTCAGATGCCTTATTTTGAAATCAAACAAATACACAAATTCTGTTCCCCTCCCTCCCCCGATGCAAGCCCACAAGCTTTGCCCAAAGTCTTGAGTTTTCGATGCCTTAAGGCATCTGGCATCTTGGACTTGTGAGGCGCTTGAATGTAGCAATTAAAATGCTTGAGAGGTCTCGTGAATGGCATTCGAAAGGGACCTCAAAGTGCAGATACATCTTTTCAAACATGTTACAGGCTGAGCTGGCTCTTTCAACACTATCACTCTGCTTAAATTCAGGAAGCAGGCTTTAAAAATGCAAAAGGCATACAAGTTGTATTTCAGTGCAAATCTTCAGCTGGTCATTGGAAAAGATTCCAATTAAAAAAAAATCCTTTGTGTCACCTGCCCCTCCCCCCACCCAAAGCTGAAATGAAGGAAAAAAAAAAAAAAAACAGAAAACAACAGAAGAATGACAGATGAGTTTGGAAGCATTTAGGAATCGACTACTTCCGCTTAAAATTTTTTTAATAGAGAATCATTAAAATGAAAAAACAAAAGTAATCTTTGTTTGGCCCGCTCTTCACGTGCAGAATGAGCTTCCTTGTGGAGCACGTTTGAACTCTGAGTTGTGTGGAAGGCGGAGGCGCTGGAGGCATGGTGAGGCTGGGAGGGGGCCAGAGACCGCAGGCGGCGGGGAGCGCTGGGCGGCTGCCCGCCCCCCCACCCCTCCGCCGGCTGGTGCAGCCTTGGAGCCCTTAGGTTGCAGTGCGTCTGTGGACTTTAGGAATGTTCTCGTCACTTTGTGACACACACTCTGTTTCAGCGTCACAGGGTTTACAAATGGTTCAAATTCAATGAAAAAGACTCGTCAGAGGTGGAAAACCTCGACGTCAAAAATATGAATGCAAAAATATTAAGGGGAACGAACCAATTTTGTAGATACCTACATACAAAGTTTCTAGAACATCTATAAAAGCACAAAGTCATAAGAATTTGTTTTCCATTACATTAGTTTATATAAAATGAATAAATAGTATTTATAGATTTAATGTGTCTTATGTACATATACATGTGCTCTGTTTTAGCTTAAATAAAAATGCTACAAAGTGGGAGACCACTTAAGGGGGAAATCATAACCAAAAAGAAAGATCAGCCTTTTAAACTAGCAACCCAAAAGCCTCCATTAAGAAGATTCTGGGCATATCCAAAAATAAGGAGAGGAATTCTAATAACACTGTACCCTCCCCTCCTGTTCACCTGCAACAGAGTAGAAATGTGGACTTTTCCTTTCACTGATGATGGACACTAGCTCAGCTAGTGCCAAAGCTCAGTTATTGCTGAAAGTTAGATAGGAAAATAGATTAGAATTGGACCAAGTGTCACTTATTTGGGGGTGAAAAAAAGGCATAATCGCTTTGTGTTAAGTGGGAAATGGAGATCTCATTTATCTCTGAGGTAGGAAAAAAAAATGTTCCAGAGACAAGTAGCATAACAAACTTGGAGGGGAAAACGGGTCTTGGGACAGCAGGGGACGGCGCGGCCCAGAGCACATCGCAGAGATTGTACCGTCTGGTGGGTGGGAACGAGCGCCGCTGGAGCTCTGATAAAGCTGTGCCGCCCCAGAGACCTGCCATCAAGATGTCCATTCTAAAGTGAGAAGTACTGCTCCCATCCACACGCGGGTCACGGGTCGCGGGTCGGGGAAGCAGCGCAGGGTGTGTGTGAGGGGGTGTTTTCTGGAGGTATTCCTGACTCCTCACGGGGGGTGAGGTCCACAGTTAAGTGCTCTTAAACGCCGCTTTCAAAGCTTGCTTTGGAGTTCTGAGATCAGGATCTCGACTTTAAAAGTTTGCTTCCTTCAGGTTCCTAAGCACAAGACACATTCGGACATTTCTGCTAGGTGAGTAACATAGCCAGAAAACTCTAAGAAAGGTTTGCTAGACTACACGGGGATGGTAAGGAAGAGGGGGAAACTGCTGAGATGTGAAAGTTGCTTATTCGGTCTAAGAATTCTTGGGTGCTTCAAATTGATTGGAATGTACAGTCTCTCGGATGAATTTTTAGGGAGAGAGAAGCTAGTGGATGCAATCAGAAACCCACAATCCTAAGCACTTCCGCGAGAATGTTTACAAAGCTGAGTTTGGTAGAGGTGGTACACGGAAGCTTACGTGCAGGGGGGCTGTGGGCGGGTCCAATACACTACCTAAGCCCGTCCGCTGAGAGAACCATCGGGAGGCAGCCGAGGAGACCACGCTCTCTTAGAGGCTCAGACACGTCTTGTGATTGTCCTGGAGCTTTATCCTCTTCATGCTGGAGCTGGAGTAGCCCTCGTCACTGCCGAGGCTCTGCATGCTTCCCCGCTCGTCGGAATCGCTCACGCTGCTGCTGCTCCAGTCCAGGTCCCCCGTGAGATAGTCTGTGCTTTCAACGTCCACGTCGATTTCTTCTGTGGGGAGGACAAGAGACACTGGTGAAGCCATGCTTCTGAAAGCTCAGGCCGGAAATCCGAGCCAGCCCCGCCAGGCCCTTCTCTGGACCTGGTGCCTAAGTGCAAAAAGGAAAGAGGGACTTGTTACCGGATGTCACGTTACTCAACGAGTCTAAGTCACCCGTGGGCTCCGAGTTCCTCCCCTGTGCTGCCTGGGCCGGGTCGGGGGACACGCAGGGTGGGGGGCTCACCCCTGTCGGAGTCTGAGCGCTCAGAGGAGACAGTGGAGCCGATGCTGTCCATCCGTATCCTCTCGATGCCCAGCTTCTCCAGCTGCCGCTTCAGGTGTCGCTGTTCTCGCTGAAGCTGGTCTATTTGGTGAATGGCTTTTCTGTCACAATCTTCAAGTTTCTGCAAGCCAAAGGGGTAGCTGTTGGAGCTCATGGGCAGATTTCAAAATTGGCAATGACTCTGCATCTTCCCCTCTCGCACTGAGCTGTGTGTCAGCCTTTCCCCAAAGCCATTTGGGGTCACTTATCTAGCTTCTCACAGGGCAGGAAACTGGCCAGTGACTCCTGCCTTCGTCTAACCTCTTCCGTATTGACTCAGCCGCGGGTACCTGCACTGTCGGGGCCCTGGGGATGGGCACGGCTGGCAGCCCCCCCTTGGCTGGGGGGATGCCCTGACCGCCTCTCTGAGCTGGGGCGCTGCGTGCAGTGGCAGCCGTGAGGCGCTGCCATTTACAAGTATGGGTATTCAGCTACACATTCCGATTAGAGAAACACTTTGAGTCGTGCCAAATCCCAATTAACTTCTGTTTGTTTCCTGCTACCAAACGGTGCCTTTTGAAGTCCAGATTCCAAACGGTCCAACATAAGAGCTTAAACACGTTTCTGTAGACCACTTGTTTTTACAAGTCTGTTTAACTGTAGTTATTTTGCTCTGAATAGAGGTTCTTCCCCCACCGCCCCCCACAATTGTCATGTATACCGGCCTCTAACCACAACTAAAGTGACATTTGTCCAATAGTGACTAAAGGATTACAAAAACACGCTAAACAGTGAGTTTCGCTGTGGCTCTCAGGAGTTTGAATACCCCTCCCCTCCGCTATTCAAGCTACTACCAAGCAAGGACTCTGTTTCAGACCCTCTGGCAGGTGAGCATAAAGACCTGGTCCCCTCCCTCTAACAACGGAGACCACCACCAAAGTGTCATACAAATCATGGTCAGATGTCAGCTGTGACCAGCGCTGAGAGAGTACGCTCTCCAACGATAGGTCCATCTGGGGCAGGAAGCCTGTAAGCAGGGCAGGAGAGGTTTCCCTGAGCTAGTGATATCTACGTTAAGGTCTGAAGGATGACAAGAAGTGAACTGGGTGAGGAAGGGAGGGGAAAGCCTAGCAAGCAGAGGGAACAGCACATACAAAGGCCCTGTGTAGGACGGCACAAGTGCAAAGGGCTGAAAAGGCCTATGGCACAAGACGCTGTACAGGCAGGTAAGGACCAGGTCGGACAGCCTGGGGCGGGCCTGCTGCAGAGTATGTCCTGAGCCACTGAAGAATCTGAAAAAGGGGGACATGTTGATTTGATCTTTCGAAGGATTCTTCCTGGGAAACATGGAGCTTAGCTCAGCAGTGGCCAGAGGGATACAGGGAAGCTTCTCTGGAGTTTACCACAGTAGATGATGGCAGGGTGAAACGGAAGTAAACGAGCCCATGAAATGTTTAGGTCTTAGAGGTGACTTAGACACCGTGGCTACACAGCAAGAGCTAGCAAGGGTGACCCTGGCTTAATCAAATGGACAACTGGATGGGCCATTTAATTTCTGCTACATAGGAGTGAGAAACAGTTGGGGTCTTGGACATGTTGGGTTTGGGATGCCTGGGATTCATCTAAGAGGCAAGGTGGAGGAGTTCAGGGGAAAGAACTGTCCTAGAGATACACGTTTGCTATTCTGCATCAACAGGCAAACCTTTACTTAAGGTTAAGCTGAAAGGAATCCCAAGGATATACCTACCTTTATGTGCAATTTGGCTTTTGTCAATAAACTCAACGTAGTGTGTCGGTTCGATTCAGGTCCAAGTGGCACTAGCCCCTTCAACTTCTCCAGGCACAAGCGAAGATGGGCCCGCCTAGGAAAACAAGGTCACGGTAGCACTAAGATTGAGCGTCCAACTTTGGCTCAGGTCATGACCGCGTGGCTTGTGAGTTCAAGCCCCGCATCAGCCTCTGTGCTAACAGCTCAGAGCCTGGAACCGGCTTCAGATTCTGTGTCCCCCTTTCCTGCTCTGCCTGCCTCCCTCTCCCCCTCCTCTCTCTCTTGCAAAATAAACAAAAAAAAAATTTTTTTTTTAAAGAGTATGAGGTTGCCCAGACCCAGTAACGGCAAATGCCACCAAAAATCTCTAGCCAAACATGTTTGGAAATTGGATAGCTCTGGTGAAAGCCACAAAGCAGCAAAAACTCGGGTTGTGTAAAGTGTCTCTATAGTACAAGTGTTAGGGCAGGGACTCCTGTCTACTCTTATGAGGCACATTTACCAGGTTAGTTCCAGTTTTCTGGGTTATGATGTGACCTGACAGAACACGCCAAGGTGAGAATCCTTTCAACCCATATTTCCTCTTTTCCCACTCAGGATCACTAGAACTCTAGCACTGCTATATGGAGTATTTATACATGTGAATGACACATATGGTTATTCATCACAGCTTGCTTTATGCAAAGAACAAAACAACCCAACTCGCCATCGATAGGGAGCTGGTTAAATTATGGTAGGTCTAGACAGTGGGATATGATGTAGCTATGAAAAGCAGCAGAAGGTTTTCTATTTACTATGAGGAAAGAACTCTCAGATATATTGGGAAAAGAACGATATCAAACCATGCATCCAATATGCCATCTGTAGATTGGTAAAATGGAAGAAAAATATATTTTTGTTCTCTTATGTGAACATAAAGTCTGGAGTGATCAATAAGAAACTTAGTGGCAGGGAGAGAGAAGTCAGGGAATAGGCAGGGACAAGGGAGTGGATTTTTCCTGAATATATTTTCTG
This sequence comes from Prionailurus viverrinus, assembly GCF_022837055.1. Taxonomy (NCBI): domain Eukaryota; kingdom Metazoa; phylum Chordata; class Mammalia; order Carnivora; family Felidae; genus Prionailurus; species Prionailurus viverrinus. The sequence goes on along the minus strand of NC_062563.1, from coordinate 87,453,980 downwards.
GTTTTTCAATTATGTAAACTGCTATTCAAAAAGTTACTTTTTTTTTTTTTTTTTTTTTTTAGATAAGGAAAATGCACATCACTGGCATTGCTACACTAACAGGCACACAGAACGGCTAGAGACAACCACACACAGGTCTTGGAGTGGGCGAAATGGTGCAGTGGGACAGAGGGGAGAAAGCAAGGCCACATGAAGCAGGAACCGCAGTAAGCCACCAGAGAGAACCTTTACTGCAAGCTGGCCAGGAGCACAAGAGTCCCTCCAGTTTTAGAAATTAACACTTCATTGAAACCCTTCTTTGTGCTTTTAGAACCTAGCAGATCCCAAGAATGGGAGAAACGGCCAAAATTCAGAGCTTTTGCTTCAGCCTACTGGGTCCTTAAAGCCTTCACGGGCCATTCCAACCCACAGTTGATTCCTCCGCTTTCTGAGCACTTGTTTATACTACTCATCAGGAAGTTCACTGTTCTGCCTGAATTGTTTGGTATTTGGTACTTAACCATTCATTAGAAACTCCTTAGAAAGTTGGACTTCCACTTAATCATTGCTGAGTTACCACAGGGCCTCTCCCTCCCACCTGCTTAATAAATGTTTGCTGAATGGCTCATGTCACCTATTCAACTAGGCTGTAAGCTCCTAGAGGACAGGGTCTGTCTCTACACCTGCACCACCAACAGTGCTTAGGCTCCTGGGGTTTTAAATACATGCCCACTAGGGGCGCCTGGGTGGCGCAGTCGGTTAAGCGTCCGACTTCGGCCAGGTCACGATCTCGAGGTCCGGGAGTTCGAGCCCCGCCCCGCGTCGGGCTCTGGGCTGATGGCTCAGAGCCTGGAGCCTGTTTCCGATTCTGTGTCTCCCTCTCTCTCTGCCCCTCCCCCGTTCATGCTCTGTCTCTCTCTGTCCCAAAAATAAATAAACGTTGAAAAAAAAAATTAAAAAAAAATAAATACATGCCCACTGCCCATACACGACCACTTGGACCAGGGCTCTTGGGAGCCTGCGAGGCTACCCTCCAGTGGAACTGGGAGACAATCTTAAAGCTTAATTTGCCCTCCCCCTCCCCGCCTTAACATTTTTGAACCTATTAGTGAAAGTTGGGAATGCAGACTAAAAGAAGAAAACTGCTTCAGAAAGCATGAAAATGACCAAGGAAGGCAATTCTCACCCTTCTCATCAAGACTTCAGGATGTTCCCCCCAGGTAGATCTAACGAGTGATGCATCAGACATCTTTTTCTGCCCCTAGCCTCATCTGCTTCCAAGCCTCCTTCCTTGTCTAGCTCTCGAAGGAGCTGTCCTAGACGCTCCAAGGGCCCGCTCAGCCTAAACAAACTGGAGTACAGCCTTCACTCCTGAGCTAGAAGATTTAATGGGACAAAAATGCCTGACTATTTTAGAAGACTTCCACTTGCCCTAAAAACCTGTCCATGTGGAATGGCCACAAGCAAAGACTCACACGAGAGGTTTGCTCCTCCCTCTACTACATGAGGGGAAAAAAGCAGAACCTGTGTGCAAAATGTCCGTGTTCACCTTGAATGATATCTTCCTCAAAAAGAGCCATGAAAACAGATCATATTAGAAACACCATGAGAAAGTAGAACTAGTCACTTACACAATTACCCAACTTATTTCTCCCAAAGTTTATAGACTAATTGTCAAGTTAGGAAAAAAGTGTAAAAATTAAAATTAGATTTAGACATTTTTCAGCTTGCTTGTTATCTGCAAAGACTTCATGATTCAGAACAGGGTCCTATTAGTCATTTTATGATGTGGGTTTATCTACAAATATGAGTATGTAAATTTTTTAGGAAGTTTGTCTACTGATAAAAATAAAATAATAAAGTCATCTTTCCATGCATCGTCATTTCTAGTTACACAAGGAGTCTGGCCCAGGAAGTGTAATTTTCACTACCCAAATGTGGGTTTTCCAAAGAACGCTTCCAGTTGTGAAACTAGAAATAAGCCATCTGATAATTCAAGCTAAGGGTAATACATGTTCATTCAGTGTTCTCTGGCCTGGTTCTATGAAAATAAGACCAGAGCCTTTTCTGGATTTTTGTCCCGATCCAGAGCCAACTTCTGTCTTTGGCAGTGCCTGCCTTGGCCTCCTCCGGCGCCGCCTCGCTGCTCCAGCCCGATGGCTGCCCTGCCCACCTACCACCTGCCTGCAGACATCCACAGGCTGGAACCTAGGCCAATGCAGGGAAGGGGTGAGGTCTACGGGGGCGGTCTCAATTCTATCACATAGTCGTGAAAATCAATTCCTGAACCAGATAAGCAAGCAAATAGCCCCTCTGCGGCTCCTTGACCCTGAGACACACGCGCGCACCCTGGGATCTGGAATCCCTCAGCCAAGTCTGACAGTACCCATGAAGCACGAGATCCAAAGCAAGTAACACAAACACCCGTCTCAGCTCTCCTCCCCAATCCTGACTGTTCCCTGCCCGGGACTCTGGTCCTCCAGGAGGGGCTTAATGTCCTGCTCTGGACCTGGCCTAACTCCCCTTTGGAGAACCAGTAGAGGTTCTGCCACATGGACTTAACAGGAAGCCACTCGATACTCCTGTCTGATCCCTACTTCGACCTTCTCTCATCCCATCTTCTTCAGCCAGTCCTCCTCCTGTTGCCAAGAGCTGCCTACCAGCCTCCCACCCCAGCACAAGAGGGCTGTGCCAGGTCCTGGCTCCCTCCTGCTCCCAGCTGCCTCTTCTGTTTACGTTGATCCAACTGCTTTGTACCTAGGTCACGAACTTTGACAAACTTCATGTGCTGACTCTTCAGAAATATCGCTTTAATTACTCTGAATGGACTGATATACCTTTGGTCTATGGTAGCATAAAGAGGCCAATCTTTGATCTGAGCTATAATCACTAAAGCTCAGAATCAAGTGTGCCCTATAACTAGGGATAACGAAGTTAGATCAAATTATAGCTTTTCTTCAGTAAGGTTTTGAAAAGGATCTCAATTTCCATTTTTGTTTTTAGTTATTTTAGTATTCTGAATAGATCAGTCACTACACAACCGAGTGTTAGTGTCATATGTAAGAGTAAGGGTTTAGGATCCCGGCTTTTTCACTCACTCCCTGTGTGACCTTCAGCAGATAACAACTTTCCTCAGCAGCAGATAGAGGATGGCCACACCTGAGAGGGCCAGTGTATTAATGGAGACAAGGTATGGAAGCCCCTGGCCAGGGTCTGACAGGAGTGCTCTCCAGCTGGTAGCAGTTATTCTTTCAATCCTAGCTTCCTCTGTAGACTGATAATTACCAGGAACAAACAGATACTTATAGCACTATAATTCCTTTTAAAATCAATAGTTAACTCAAAGTGTCTCACTAGGTAGATAGAGGCTATCTGGTAAAATCCAATTCTTCCTTAAAGAAAAGCTATCTTTTGTCATTAAAGAAATTTAATGGAAAATGTTAACCTATTTTCTATGGAAATACAGAGCTTGCTTATGCTAAAGGTACTATTTTTTACATTTAAAAAATCAGCAAGGACAGAGAAGGAAACCATCAACAAATCTTAAAGGCAACCTACAGAAAATGGAAGATATTTACAAATACCATATCTGATAAAGGCTTAGTATCCAAAATATATAAAGAACTGATACAACACGCCAAAAATAGATAATCCAATTAAAAGTGGGCAGAAGACATGGACATTTCTCCAAAGAAGACATACAGATGGCTGACAGACATATGAAAAGATGCTCAACATCACTCATCATCAGGGAAATGCAAATCAAAACCACAAGGAGAGGTCACCTCACACCTGTCAGAATAGTTAAAATAAACAGAAACAAATGTTGACAAGGGTGTGGAGAAAAAGAAACCCTATTACACTGTTGGTGGAATGCAATCTGGTGCAGCCACTGTGGAAAACAGTATGGAGCTTCCTCAAAAAGTTAAAAATAGAACTGCCCTATGGTCCAGTAGTCGCACTACTGGATATTTACCCCCCAAATAAACACGAATTCAAAGGGATGGACACATCCCTATGTTTACAGCAGCATTATTTACAATAGCCAAATGATAGAAGCAGCCCAAGTGGCCATCAACAGATGAATGGATAAAGAAAATGTGGTGTGTATATATATATATACACACATACACAGTATTATTCAGCCATAGAAAAGAATGAAATCTTGTCATTTTCGATGACACAGATGGGGCTAGAGAGTATTATGCTAAGTGAAATAAGTCAGAGAAAGACAAATACCATATGATCTCATTCACATGTGGAATTTGAAACAAAACAAACGCGTGAAGAAAAAAAAAACAAAAAGAAGAAGAAGAGACAAACCAAGAACCAGGCTCTGAACTCTACAAACAAAGCTGTGGTTACCAGAGGAGAGGTGGATTGGGGGATGGGTGAAACAGGTGAAGGGGGTTAAAGAGGGCACTTATGATGAGCACTGAGTAAAGAATTGTTGAATCACTCTATTACACACCTGAAACTAATATAACACTGTATGTTAACTATGCTAGAATAAAAATAAAAATAAGCAAGGATCTTATAAAGCTAATTCATGTGAAAGGAAAGACTCTTTCATGGCCACACATCATGTAGAGGCCTGGATAGAAGGGACCCAAAGGTTGGGAGGGAAGTGTCTGAAGCGTACCCACTCCTCTCCCAGCTACAGCAGCACCGCAACAGCCAAAGGAAAATACAGGGGCAAATACTGACCTTGGAAATGCAAGCACATCTCTGAATGTGCTATCTACATTCAAAGAACCTAAAATATCTCCCATACAATAGCAAGAAGAAAGGGTAGCATATTTAGGAATAAACTTAAAACAGCTTCAGAAGGAGGTCTAGGAAGGAAACCATGGAACTTTGCTGAGAGATCTAAGAAAATCTAAATGGAAAAAAGCACATTTCCAGATATGAAACCTAAAAGTAAAAATGTCAATGTTACCCAGTTTGTCCACAAATTTAACATAATTCCAAGAAAAAAAAAATCCCAACAGTGTTCTTAATGCTGGGAAATTAAACTTTATCTAGAAGAATAAATGTGTGAGGGATTACCAACTTTTTGAAAAAGAAGAAGAATGAGGAGGAATGTGCTGTACCAGATCTTAAACTGTATTATAAAGCTTCAATAATTAAAAAAAAAAAAACAGTATACACTAAAACAGGAATAGATATACAAATCAAGTGCACAGAGTCAAAAATTCCCAGAAATAAACCTAAGAATAGGTATGAATTGAACCTATAACAGAGAGAACACTGCAGGTCCTTGGGAAAAGAATGGATTATTCAGAAAATAGGAGAGTGGGGAGATTAACATCAAAATCCATTCCAAATATATTAAAGATTTAAATACAAAATATATTTGGTCGGGGCGCCTGGGTGGCTCAGTCGGTTAAACGTCCGACTTCAGCTCAGGTCATGATCTCACAGTCCGTGAGTTCGAGCCCTGCATCGGGTTCTGTCCTGTCAGTTCAGAGCCTGGAGCCTGCCTCAGATTCCGTGTCTCCCTCTCCCTCTGCCCCTCCCCCACTCACGCTCTGCCTCTATCAAAAAATGAATAAACGTTAAAAAAATTTTTTTAAATAAATAAATAAAATATATTTGGATACCACAATTTCTGTTGTCAGTTTTCCTTAACTCTGTTCGGCCATGACTTATGGGAAACTAAATATCCAAGTGAAAGGAAGTCATTAACGAAGAGGCACTACCTCCTACTGGAGCTTTGGCACAGACAGAGGGCATCTGGGCTAGGTGGCGTGCCCTTAGCTCTGAATGCGGCTCTTTTTATTTCTGCCTCCAGACTTCAGCTTCCTCAATTCTATCCGGGTCTCTCTCCCTCTCAGGCCAGCAGATTTGTAAACTGGGGAATAAATGAGAAAAGACTAAGACTATAGGTGGACTGTGCTATCTGCAGACAGTGCTCCTAAATTTGCTGTTATCCCAAAAGTCCTTCCTGACTTGAATGTGATCACGATTGGGAATGGCATCAAATCAGGCACATGTCTGTGTTGTGAGGGAGGCACGGTTATCAGAGATTACTTTTTTTTAACTGAAGGTATAACTGAACACTCTCCTTTCACAGTAAAGCGCAGAAAACAAAGATGACTTAGGTCAGAGCAGAGTGTACGGCTAGGCAGCCAGTGAAAAGGGTAGATAAGTAAATAAGTTCATTGGTGGAAATCTAGAGACACGCACCTGGCTCTCTCATTCATTTACTCCACCAGTGTTTCCAAAGGATTACTATGCACTGCTACTTGGTGCTGGGATATGATGTCGAGTTAGACCAAGTCCTGGCCTTTGAAGCTTCTTAAAATTTAGTTGGGGATCAAACACGTAAACATATTATTGCAGAATTATTGATCTGAGCTACCTTCAGACCATGACAAATAGCAGCTCCCACTGAAAGTTCTAGAACAGGGTCCTCTTGGCCCTCTACCAAACCTATTCTTTGCCCTCACCCATATCTTGTTTGACTTAACTTCTTCGCAAAGGTTGTCAAGCTTTCATAGACTATCATCACCTGTCTTCCCCTTTCCAAATTGATCACCTTCATTTCTTCACTCATTCATACACTGCAGTCCTCCTATGTATCTGACTATTCTTTCATTATCAAATAATGGAAAAGACCAAGACTTTATGTCCTGTTAACCCACTGGAGCCTAGAAATAACAATGCATCTGCAGGTGCTGATCCAAGAGTAGAAACTGGCATCTTAGGCAATTCGTGCCCCTTCTCTTTGAGAAAAACCCCACTTAAACACAATACACTGGACCTCACTGAGGACTACTTTTCATCAAAATTGGACTGGATTTTTTTTTTTTAAGGTTTATTTATTTTGAGAGAGAGAGCGTGCAGGCGTGCAAGCAGGAGAGGGGCAGAGAGCAAGGGAGACAGAATCTTAAGCAGGCTCTGCACCATCAGCATGGAGCCCGACGTGGGGCTCGAACTCATGAACTGTGAGATCATGACCTGCGCTGAAATCAAGAGTTGGATGCTTAACTGTGACTGAGCCACCCAAGCGCCCCTGGGCTTCAGATTCTTAACCGAAGAAGAAGAAAAAATACACCAAACAATAAACAATAGCCTATTTAACGCTGAAATTTCACCATCTTATTTCCTATCTTTGTGTAGGTACAGATCCAGCCAATTAAATAGCTTCATAAATCCTACAGGATAATTGGGGGTTGAATAAAAATTTCAGAGATGGTACATATAAGCTACATAGTGAGAAAAACAGGTTTAGTATAGAGTAAGAAGAAACAAATAATCTTAAGGGGTCAAAAATTAGACCCTAAAAGTGATTCTATGTCACAAGAGATACTAACTTTCTCCAGGTTTGGGGTTGAGAAAGAGCCTCGCCAGGTTAAACAAAAAGTCCACGTGAAGACCACAGATCATGCTTTAAGGTAAAAAAGTATTTGCCTTCTTTCTCTAAACTGATCCCTTTATAAATAATTGCCCAAAGCATCATTATTACCAACTTAACTGGAACCTTAGAAGGTTTTGAAGTTTTCTCATAATGGTGAAAGTAATCTTTGTTAAAAACACAAAGGTAGTTATATGTGCTATAGCTATATGGGAGCATGGCGGTTACATTTTAAAGCTATAAAATCATTTCTCTACTAAAAGTATGAAATACATAAGTATATTCATTAATATTTCCTTTCTGGAGCCCAATTTTAAAAACGTCCAAGTACATATTATAGTCAGTACTTGCTATAGCTCTCTCACCCTTTGACTATTAATGACTATGACAAAAAGGTCAGTGAATACTCCCAGTACTCTCAGTCCCAGTATTCCAGGCACTGAATAATCAGCATACGTCTCTTCTCCCAAGTTCTTCCAAAGCCAGATGCCATCTATTCAAGAGGTATAGTCCAAGAAAGAAAGATTCTAGTGGTACAAATCTGGGGGCTCCTCCACACCATCAACACAGACCAGATTTGTACACTGATAACTACATCCCTTCTTTGTAATAACTGGGCCATGCCCTTAGCCCCATGTGGCAACAAAGCAATGTGGATTTGTTACAACACCCTAGAGTGCAATCTGAATGTGGTCAAGAAAGTTCAGAAGCAGTAAGAATGGTGCAATGCCTACCACAACTTTGGACCCGATGCAAAAGCTACGCCCCTACCCTCTTCTGATATAAGGAGCTTGGCCATTTGCAAAGCCAAAACCCAAAAGAAATAACTATAGGGACCTGCAATCAATTACAATATCCTGCCAGGAGAGACCTGATTGCAATGGTTTCTCATGCCAGACCAGATGCCACTGAAATACTGTTAGACCAAATGAAAATAATAGCTTAGATCAGGCTGCTGAGTCCTCCCCACAGAGCACACACAAAAATCTTTTGTCATGGGCTCAGAAGACTCTAGCAGAGGTAATCTCTCTAGACCAGCTGCCTAATTCCAGCAAGGCCTGCATACGTACCATTCCAGAAAAATGAGTGTCTATTATTAAAGAAGATACCAGAGCCTTCTTTGGGTGGGGGAAGGGGGGAGTCCATTCTAGCACCTGACTCCTGACCCACTGGCTGCAGCTTATATACATTCCCTCAGTTTCCATTTGCTGAAATGCTACTGAAAGGCATTCAGACTAGAGGAATTCCCAGCTAAGAGAAGGAAATACAATTATCATCAACAAAGCCATATAATAACAACAAAAGATTCAAAGATTTCCTATATTCCAACAAGAATTAATTAGCAATTACATTGGGAATCCAGTAGTGATCTAAAAATGTGTAGGGGCTTCAGGGTGGCTCAGTCTGTTAAGCATTTGACTCTGGATTTTGGCTCAGATGATGATCTTGTGGTTCGTGAGATCGAGCCCCATATTGGGTTCTTTGCTGAGAGTGTGGAGCCTGCTTGGGATTCTCTCCCCTCTCCCTCTCTGCCCCTCCCCCACTCACACACAGGCTCGCTCTCTCAAAATAAATAAACAAAAGTTAAAAAACATAAATGCAGTAATACCTTTTACAAGAAATATGCAAGGGGCGCCTGGGTGGCTCAGTCGGTTCAGTGTCCGACTTGGGCTCAGGTCATGATCTCACAGTTTGTGGGTTCGAGCCCCATGTTGAGCTCTGTGCGGATAAGCTCAGAGCCTGAGCCTGCTTCAGATTCTGTGTCTCCCTCACTCTCTCTGCCCCTCCCCTGCTCATGCTGTCTCTCTTTCTCAAAAATAAATAAACATTAAAAAAATTAAAGAAAAAAAAAGAAATATGCAAGATCTATGGGGAAACACCATAAAACATTAGAGACAGAAAACGGATCTAAATGAAGACACACATCACATCCTGGATGGAAAGAGCTAATATGTGGACGTGAACTTTTAAAGTTAATTTATATTGAAATTATTAAATTTTTTATTTATTTTGAAAATCCCCAAAGAATTTGAGGGATGGGGAGATGGATGGACTATAAAATTCATCAGGAAAAAAAAAAAAAAAACCTAGTGAAAATAGCTAAGATCATGGTAAAATTAAAAAAGGAGGAGGGAAGAGTAGGGATTTGCTTTACCAGATCTTGAAGTGCATGGCAAAACCTCAGTGACTAAAACAATGGACACTGGCACAGGAAGAGCAGATGGCCAGTGGAACAGAAGTAGTCGTCTAGAAACAGACTCAGCAGTAAACAAGAATTTAATATACAATAGAGGCAGCAACTTCAAACAGTGAGAGAAAACAGTGAGAAAATATTCTGTTAAGGGAAATGATAAATTAGAAAATTATGTGATATGCAAAGGGGCAATCTCTTTCATATATATCCTTTATATTATATAATCTCTTCATAAGAAGGAAAAAGAAACGTCAGAGTAGAAAATTGGGCAAATGTTATTTAACAGGTGATACACACACACACACGAAAATTATTTGACTGTGCTAATAATGTAAGAAATGCAAACTAAAACAAGTTGTCTGTTTTTGTTTTTTATTTACCAAATTCATAAGGGTCTTAAATTAGAGTATCACCTTGTGAAAGTATACAGAAGATACAGCCTATAACTTGCCTGGTGGACAATCCAGCTGTCAACACTAAAAATTAGAACAATGTATATTATTGTTAATTTCATAACTATAAATTTACCCTAAGGAAATAATTATGATATTGGACAGAGATTTATCTACAAGGTGGTTTAAGGAAGTGCTTTTCATATTAGCAAAATACTGGGAAGAACATAAACAGGGGATTGGTTATACGAGTTATGGCACATCTGTCTGAGGTAAATACTGGCCTTTGCTAAAAGTAATGTTAGAAAAGGAGACTTAAGGACACTGGAAAATATTCATAATATAGCTTGAAAAGAAGATACAAAATATTTACTATATGATCCCATGTTGATGAAAAAAAGTATACACAAAAGTCTAGATGGATATGGAACTTAGCAGGAGTGTCAGCAGCCGTCAACTGTCCCAAGATCTATTACAGGTGATTTTTATATCTTCCAAAACAACTGTTGAGATACACTTCAAAGTTCACTGGTTTCCTCTGGCTGATAGAATTATGGAGGATATAAATTGTTTTTAGAAAGACTTTCTATATTTCTCAAAATTTTCTAGAAGATTAGTTTTACAAAGAAAAACACCACACACTCAAGGGTGTTTCCTTAGGAGGCTAGAGCCACAAAATTCGTTATGGTTAAGAGAAACACAGGCTAAGGGACAGGCACTCATATCTATAGTGATATTACTGAACCCTCCGCCCCAGGGGTTTCGTCTTCACCCGGTTCTGTGTTCCCAGCACCTAGTACACAGCTTCTTCTAACATCTTCTAATCTAGTGAATGGAAAATACCCCCACCTCCACCATTCTAGAAGGCTTTTATCTTCTCACCAATGCAAAGGTTATCAATATCGTGGTGCTGAGTCTAATATTCTCATAGTAGAGTCCAAAGGAACACCAAATATAATTATTCAGAATCTCTGAAGTGTCACAGAAAAGGTTTCTGTTTAAAAATCTAACCCAAGTATAATCAACCCTGTGATATCAAAGAGAAAAATAATTCCCATTGTTAGAAGTTCTTTTTCTAAGGTTTTGAGAGACAGGTCAATTTTTTTATGTGACGTTTTAAGGTAAAGAATGGCTAAAGTGTATATGCATGAAGCTAGGTAGGATTCTTTTACAGGAATCAACCGCTAAAACCAGGGAGACTACAAGAGCAACTATTCAACTGACTTCAAAACCGGAAGATTCTTAAGCATCTACACTAATACGGGGAGAAGAGCCTGATAACTTTGTTCTTCACTTGGACTGCAGCAACCAATGCTTGGTTAAAGAAATTTGAGTCTTTACTTCCTTTTTTTCTGTTCATGTGCTCTAGACTAGAGAAGGAATTGTCAGGACTTTAAAAGACCAAATTTCAGAACAGAAAGGACAATATGCAAACCAGATATCTAACCCTTCAACAAGCAAAAGTTGACTGGTCATACAGAAGCAGTCTGAATTAAAAGCAGCTTGCCCAGTGGTGACTTCCACTCCAGTTTTCTAGATTCTTTGCCTCCAGAGCCTCTTGTGCATACCTCCATCTTAGCACATAGTATTCTCACTGAAACGGTCTCTGTGTCTTTCTCGTTAGACAAACTACATTTCTCTAGGATGGGGACCATGCTGATTTAATACCCCAGTGTGACCTCATTTAGTACCTAGTATGGAGCACAAGTTCTTGAGACACTGTAGGCAAAAAAGAAATATCCCTGAACTGCTAAAATAAAAGGTCCAAATGACCTTTATTTATGACTGACATCGTGTGACATTCTTGCAGAGGTAAAAGGCATAGAGTTGTAGTAAGTGTAAGAGCCCTGATCTGAAGGGTTAAAATCTTAGTAATAATAAAAATAAGTGGCTAATGGAAATATAAAAAAATAAATGCCTACGAGGTCGGGAATGGGGGAGGAGAACTGGAAGACTTTTCAGCACAAAGAGTCCCAGTGTCCCCAGTTCACCCAAAGGCATAAAGTTGAGAGAAAATCTAAAGAGGAGAAAGAGAAGCCACATTTGACTGCTTTTCCACCTTAAAAGATACTTTTGAGTTCCCAATTCAGGATATGTAAATCCCTAAAGCATAAAGGAAGCTCTGACTTACAACAGTCAGTCATAATCACAGAGAAATTAAAAGGGAAGAAGAGGGCTGGGGAGAGGCAAATGTGCGGCGAGGCACATGCAACCCCTCAACCCCTCAACCCCGCGCATGTGCACACACAAAATTCCTCAGTGGAAGAATGCTAAATGTTCACTCTGTTCCAAGATTCTCTTTCCTAGTAAGTCTGGTCTGTCCTTTCACTGACGAAACAGGTCATTCAGATCCTGACTTTCAGAGTCAGACCCCCTCTTCAAACTCATAGAAGGTTTGCATGAAATAACCATATGTATTTACAGAGCCATTATTACACATCATCATCTTGTTCATGCAGAGCATTGAGAAAGCCACTCAGTCTGAACGGGTAGCCTGTATTTCAAATTGATGGGCGCTCAGAGACCAGAATGAGGCTTGCTCAATGGTTCTCAGCCCTGGCAGCATATGAGAATCACCTGGGGAGCTTTTAAAAATACTAGAGCAGAGTCTCAACACAAACCAATTAAATCAGAATTGCTAGAGGTGAGGTCTGGGCATTGGTTTCTCTCTTTCTTTTAAAAGCTCTACAAAGAATTACCATTAATTCCTCCACTCCCAGCATGGTAAAAGCAAGTGGTTACTTTTTTTTTGTAAAGTCTTTATTAGAGATAAAAGATTTGCTTTAAAATACTCCATGGAGAGGGGTGGTTTTGATTATATAAGATTTACAAAATGTTGGTAATTGTTCAAGTTGAGTGATGGACACATAGGACTTGATTACATTATTCATTCTCATGTGTCTGAAAATTTCTCTAAGTTATTTTATAAAATCAGCAGAAATAAAATTTTTCTCCCCAAATATATAAATGCATATATAACATATTTAACATAAAATATTTTTAAGTTATTTTTTAATTAAAAAAAATTTTTAAATATTATTGACAGAGACAGAGCGTGCCAGAGGAGGGGCAGAGAAAGAGGGAGACACAGAATCCAAAGCAGGCTCCAGGCTCTGAGCTGTTAGCACAGAGCCTGATGTGGGGCTTGAACCCATGGACTGTGTGATCATGACCTGAGCTGACGTCAGACATTTAAATGACTGAGCCACCCAGGCGTCCCTAAGTTAGTTATTTATTTATTTATTTATTTATTTATTTATTTATTTGAGAGAAAGAGAGAATGAGAATGAATCTGAAGCGGGCTCTGCATGGACAGCAAAGAGCATGCTGTGGGGCTTGAACTCACAAATTGCGAGATCATGATCCGAAACAAAGGCAGACGCTTAACCAACTGAACCACCCAGGCGCCCCAAAAATATTTTTAGGAAAACATTAAAATAAAAACTTTGCAAACGACTCTAATTACGACCAGAGTCAAGAACCAGTAGGCTACATTATTGAAGGTGGGGCAAAGCTGATTTAGAAAATAAAGATTTAAACAAATAGCAAAGAGGCAATCCAGGTGAGAGAGATCAACTCAGGCTCAGCCAGATGGATCCCAGTGAGGGTGGCAGGCTTCCTCTAGTGAATCACCATTTTGTGCTATGCATAGATTTGCCTGAATTTTGGAATCTTTATTCACAACTGTAAATACACACACACATATGTATGTGTATTTATATATATCTGGGTGTGTACATGATTAAAGACAAAACTACCAATTATATTCAGTAGCATGTAATTTTTTTAAAAACACTATTTGTGAAACACTGCTCATGACCTAAAATGCTTTGGCCTGTGAAACAGTCACCAGGAAAGGCACTCCTCAGGAGAAGCAGGTTGCAGGAGTGAGGGGTGGGGTGTGGTCTATTGGAACCTGCAAGCCCTTCATCTACCTAAGTGATTTATGGGCAGTGCTGCTTAGACGGCCTGAGTAAACTCTCGTATCAGGTGCTATTTGTGGGAAAAGACAAGAAAAGCAACCAAGTCTCAACGAACAGAGTATACATCAAAATGGCCCCTATCCCACCCGCAAAATCCCCAACTCACCTATTCTTCTCCATTTCATTGTGAGTTGATCTGAAAGATGGAACAAGAAGAAAAGAGTAAGATTCTTCCTGTCTTAAAGGACTACTTCAACACCAGAACAATTCTTTAATTTCTTTCTCTCCAAAGTTGGTAGTAGAGAAAACTGACAAAGGGAGAAAAACTCGGTGGGTTCTGCTAAATAAATTAGTCCCTCTGAGGGGTTAGATAAATGTAAATATCTAAAATAGAGTTCAAGGAGAAGGGACAAAGTTAAGAGGTGTGGAATCCCTGGTGGAAATAACAGGGGTCTCTACGTACAAAGAGAAAAGCAGTTGCCCAATGGGATACGAATTCGGGTTATAGAACACCGAAGCTTTCAGGCTGCAGTTACAACAGTGGAGGTAGAGCCCCCTCCTAGTCCTGCAGTTTTTTCTAGGTGGGGTATATACGCCAAAACTTTATGCTAAGTTGTTTGACAAGAGGACACAATTTTAAATGGATAAAAATAGTACCTCTTCCCTCAACCTTTCTACTCCCTGATGTAATTATTTGATCACGTACAACCCGACAAACGCTACTGATGACTAGCTACCAAATGATTTCAGGAAGGGGCTTCTAAAACTCAGCTCAACATAAAGATGGCATAGACTGGTTAAAGCAACAGTTAGGGTGAAATCTGAAGTCCAGTTTTGTCACTGACCAGTACTGTAGAAGAAATAACATTCTTTACTGTCTTGTCCTTGGTTAACCCTTCTGTAAAATGGGAGTAAAAATTACTGTCAATTATCTACTGAACATGCATGGATCAATGAGGTAGCAACTGTAAAAGTGATTAGAGAGCTTTGGACGAAAGCTGTGGTGAATGTGAAATACCATTATTAATGTGTTTATAGCTGACCTTGAATATAAGGTCTGGTCTAAGAATGTATGGACAGGTTTACACAGAAATCCCGAGAAGCCAGTCAACATGGCCACTTCAGTGTTATCCTTACACAACTCCTCCCTAACTAATCATAAGCTTGAGGAACCTCCCAGCATTATAAAGGAGCTGAATCTTGACCTTTCTTAATGGAAACTCTCTGGAATCTAACCAGTTCAGGAGATAACACCCTGGCTCAGGACATGAATTCTATGTGGCCACAATCAGAACCTTACTGGGCCTACAGAGAACTTCTCACAGTAATCACGGAGAAACAGGACCTCCACGAATACTCAGCCACTCATTTGTATCAGGTGGGCAACCACCACCAAGTTCATTCACACCAGAGAAGGGGAGCAGGGTGTACATGTGGGTTTGCAGCCTTGGGAAGAGAAATTTTCAATCTAGCACTAAAACTTGTCTTCCACAAGGATCTGGGACACCAATTTTTATTCACGAAGAAAACCAAGAAAATAACGACAACATTTTAAGTTTTAGAATATTTGTTTTCTAGATAAAGGACCTCACAATTGGTTGCCTTAAAAGATTTACACTGATTCACCTGGTTTTCCCTCTGCCTTCTTCAGTTACATTTTTCTGAAGGTTTACTTCCTGCAACGGCCAGCAGGATATCATAGTTAACAAGAGTCAGGCCTGCACCGCAAACCTTTGGCTTTAAAGCACGTGGCATTTTAGTTTTAACAGGGAATAGCAAGTTCAAAGTCTGACAGATTTTTTTAAAGTATATAACAGCAGCTGGTCAGGATTTCCCTGTTTAACTATAGACAAGGACCATCCCAGGACAGTGGTAGAGAAGGGTGAATATTTGAAAATAGAATCTCTGATTACAGAAAATAGCACACAGGGCACTCTTACCAAAAATTTCTGGATTCTTTGAAGATATTTACAAATAAGAAAAATTCTGAATCCCCAAGAGAAACTTAACAAATTCCATAGGAAGTACAACTCCTTCCAAACTTTGAACAGTTTTTGAAACTACAGATCTTATTCGATTACTTAAAAGTATTGAACACATCATGGTTTTTACAAGGGGACTTCTATTTAATGGCTACAGCAATACTGAAGTGCATTTGGGTGACTGGAACGGAGTGTCTTTAATAAAAGTAAGCCTTTCAAAAATCCTGTCCAGAGATTGCTTGCCAACTCTGTTAATGGGTAAACATTTTTAATTAAAGCATTATAAGAACACATAGATACCTTGTGTCAAGATTATTTTTCATGGGATTATTGAAGATGTTTGATAACTCTGAAATCACTGGTAAAGGTCAAATGTCACCATTAAAAATATATTCTAACAAAAAGATAACTAAGCCAGACTACAGAGTGTATGAGAATAGGAAAAAGTCCTTGGGTTCAAAAAGACTCCACATCAGCTCAGCTATATGGCCATGGTTGCGTAAAAGAGCTAGGTGGCAGGTGTGGACTTCCTCTTTCACATGAATGCCAAAGTCTGCTTGACCAATTTAACAAAATATACCGTTAAAAATCCTGGATTTCAATTCTAAATAATTAGTAACTCATTTCAAAAATCAGTAGGAAAGAAAAAAAAAAAAAAAAGAAAAAGATTCCACCTCCCTATATTCCAGTAGTTCTCTGGATGATTCTGAAACAATCAATATTCAAAATTTCAAAATTTCATTTGGTTTTGTTTATTTTATTAAAGTTTTTTTTTTTAATCTTTATTTTTGAGGGAGAGAGACAGAGACAGAGACAGAGAGAGTGAGTGTAAGTGGGGGAGGAACAGAGAGAGGGAGACACAGAATCCAAAGCAGGCTTCAGGCTCTGAGCTGTCGGCACAGAGCCCGATGCGAGGCTGGAACTCACAAACTGTGAGATCATGACCTGAGCTGAAGTCGGACACTTAATCAACTGAGCCACCCAGGCGCCCCATTTGGTTTTGTTTTTTAAACAAGCAACTAGAGAAACTGGATTAAGATCTGCATTTTCAGTTCCCAAGAAGCTGGATATGTGGCTAAATCTTTTTTTTTTTTAAATTGTCCTAGAAAAAAGTAGCCCCCTGACTCTACAAGCAACGAGCACAGCATTTCAACCTGAATTAACAAGAATACACTGTTATCCAGTGGTTATGTAAACCAGAAGTAATCTCTCCATAGCCCTCACCTCAGTTCAAAATCCTGACCATACATGGCCTTGGATAGAAGTCGAATTCAAATCAAGGGGTCAAACTGCATTCTCTGGGGAGATGTCTCACTGCTCAGGAAGGGTCATTCTAAACAGGGCATGAAGGAAGTGATCACATTTAAAACAACCTGCTCTTGCTTCACATCTGCTTGGTGCCATCTCCAGGTTTAATCATGGTTTCTCAAAGATCCCTGCACCACCGAGGGTATTACACTAATTCATGATTAGTCAAGAATATGGGAAACATGTGATAACCATGGAAAGCAAACCAAGCTCATTAAAAGAAAAGAGCTTTTCCAAGACAGAAGTTACAGCTATTTCTTCAATAATAATGCTGGATATTAAAGAGAACAAATCTGTTTCTTGGCTTGCGATTCTTAACTATCATTATTTTTCTTTCTTAATCACCTTTTGGGACCGGCCTCCTTCTCTTTCAACAACATCATATTCCTCTCCCCACCACTGAACCTCCTCCAACTTTCCTGTGAAACTTAGGGAAAAAGAAAGTGCTAAGGATTAAACCTTGACTATTAGTGTGGACAATTCCTCCCAAATTACCGGTGGATAAGCATAAAAGCAACAAATGGACTACATTTTTGAAGAAAAATAAACCAAAAGCCTTCAAAGTTCTTCCAAAAGTTTAAAAATAATGTAACAAAATGCAAGACTGCTGAATTGTTTTATACCACTGCACAAATCAGTATTAACATTCTTCTTAAAAGCCCTTAGGACCCACACGCACATCTACTGGGCACCACCTTCAGGTAATGTGAAAGATGGGAGGGAAAGGAAAAACCACAGGGGTAGTTAATTACCAGGTTCATCCTTCACGTGCCTTCCTATTCAAGAGCTCAGCACATGTGTGCTGCTCGCATCCTGTGTTTTTACCAACAATGGGGTGAATCAAGGACAGAAGCAACAGCAAGTACAAGTTTTAGGTTTAAGTGGTCTGTATTATGCCACAGAGGCTAATCAAATACAGTTACCTGCAGGGAGTTATTCATGACAACGGGAGAGGAATAAGGATTCTAAATCAGTGAAGATGTGAATGACTTAATTTACTGGAATCAAAAGTGTAATTAAACAGATCTAGAAGATTTCCTAGCTAACATATTTTAAGGGGAAAGAGAGGAAAAAAGGGGGCAGTATCATTAATAAGAAAAACTATATTCAGGGCTTTAATGTGACTTCACTGGACATTAACCACATACTCCCCAGAGAGATTCACAGATTTTAAGAACTATAAGGCTAACCTAAAAGGACTGTGGCATATTAATATTTTAATATTATTCATTCTTCCATCACCAAAAAGGCAGGCTTCAACGTCAACCACTCCTCTTTGCCATCATCAATAGATGTTGACAGATTATCAGACAAATAACTGCATTTAATTTACATGTTGAATATGAATTCCTACCACCTATGATAAATCAGATACTTTAACATGTTTATAAAATCTTCACTATGAAAAGTAAAAGAAATGGATAATATCCAGCATTTTCAATTACAGAAAACTTGCCCTGAATCTGCAACTTCTGAAGGCAAAATACGGTTACCATTAACTAATCCCACTGGAAGTTTCCAGAAATTTTTGTTCCAAAAGGGAAGAAAAGCAAAATTAATTTTAAAAGTTCATAAAGAAATGTAAAACATTTCCATTACTCTTTTCAGTCCGCTCAACCCAAACAGAAGGGCTGCTTCCTCCAATGGCTTAAGACCATGTGTGCCTTACTGAATCATGATTGCTACTTAATGTATTTAGAGAGTTATAATCACAACAGGCAACTTCCATTCTGCAGTTTGTGTCATCTGCAGTATAATCTAAAAGAGAAAAAGAAATATTTACCAAATTACCTGCTACTGCTGTTATTCTTCTTGGATTTGTTCCTCCGTTTTAAGGCATCTCTGTCCTTGTTATTGTATGGTAACATGGAGGCATAACCATGTTCAGCTTCTAGAAAACCGAAGGATCCAGTTAATGAATGAGCCTAGAACATTCAATACTCTCTCCCCTCCACAGCATTTCCTTTTTAAATTTTATTTTTCAATACAAGAATATCGTGGAAAGAAACAAACGAAGCAAAGTGGAATTCTTAGAACAATGATTGTTTTTTAAAATTGTGTGAATACCCTCAGTTCGGAGCAGGTGTAAGGAGCATTCCAGCTGCTCATTGTTGAGAAAGACACGGCAAGTCGCTAAGCTCGTGGTGCCTGGGTTTCCCACTGGCAAAGTCCAGCAGGTTGGTGTGCTTTAAGTGGGACCAGCCTCAGGCGAAGGTGCAGGGCATACACCCG
Source organism: Prionailurus viverrinus (assembly GCF_022837055.1). Classification (NCBI taxonomy): domain Eukaryota; kingdom Metazoa; phylum Chordata; class Mammalia; order Carnivora; family Felidae; genus Prionailurus; species Prionailurus viverrinus. Next base: position 87,434,610 of record NC_062563.1, on the reverse strand, counting down.
GAGCCCAGAGGGCGGGGAAGGGGGCGCGTAAGGCAGGCGCTGCTCCTCCGGCTGGGGGACGGGACGCCAGGCCCACTCGGGGGCCGGTCGGGACGAGCCCCGGTGAGGTAAACCAAGGGCCTGGCCGAGGGGACCCCGGGCACCCCATTCGCTTCGGGGTGGGGACGGAGCTCGGGACCCCGGGGGGCAGCAGCCCCTTTTCCACCTCCATTCATCGCCTTTGGGGCAGCAGTGGCCTCCCTTCGGACCGCGCGTGGGGAGAGCTGGAGGGGTTGGGAGCGCTCGCGGTCGCGCTCTCCGCGCTTCCAACCACCCCCAGAGCGGCTGGGAGCCCCTACCCGCGGCGGGGCCCCTCAAAGCCCCCGGCCCCGGCTCGGGACGGACCCCTCCCATCCCCGTGCACCTCTCTCCCGCCGCTCCAGGTAGTCGGCCGCCTCTAGCAGCATCTGGATGTTCATCCGAACCGCCGCCGCCATGCTGCACCGGGGGCCGGAGCCGCGGGACCAACCCCCACTGCCCACGGGCTCGCCGCCGCCGCCGGACACCCGCACCCTGCTGTGGACCCCGCAGAGCAGGGTTGAGAAAGCCTCTTTGGCGACCGCGCTCGCCGGAAGGGGGAGGGGGGCCGGTGAGCTGGGCACCGCCAACACCGTGACAGAACCCGAAGAAGAGCAGCAGCCGCCACCGCCGCGGAGTGTTTATCTCCGACTCACCATCCCCCCGCCCCCAGCCCCTTCTCTTGACAGGCCCGCTTCGGCTGCGTTCCTCATTGGGCACCCTAGAGAATGCCCCGCCCCTGGCCTTGTCCGATTGGGGAAAAACATTACGGCCCCGCCCCCTAGAGTCCGCTCCTCTCTCTGGTTGGCTGCGCTTGACAAGGCCCGGGCTCCACCCCCTCTTTCCAATTGGTGACAGGATTCGCAACTCCGCCTCGTGCTCCTTCCCTGTTTTCCATTGGTTCTATACCGACAACCCCCTTTTGCTTTGTTAGTATTGGCTCAGAGCTACAGAAAGCAAGCCACTTTGCTTGTTTCCCATTGGTGGAGCCGGCTGAACACCACCCCCCCACCCAGCTACGGTGACGTCACCTTTCTCCAGTCCCGGCAAGCCCTAAGTGGCCCGTGATCCGCGGCGCCGCTACTCCTCCCCAGATCTGGCCCTGGCTGGGGAGGGCTGACCTGGGCGCCGGCGCTGATTCACCGGCCGCCGCGGAGCTATGGTCTATCCGGCCCATCCCGGCCCCGCCTCGGACCTGTTGCCGGGACCTGTCCCCGGGGAAAAGTTCCGAGGGCTTGCCGTGTATCCCTAGAGTTGAAGGCTGGTACCGCGCGTCGCCGGACTCTCTGTCCCAATCGGGTTCCGGGCTGTAGCCCGTGGTGTGGCGGCCACGGTCCCAGAGGTTCCAGGCTTCCCCGAACCTAGGCAGTGGTGGGCCCCGCGGCGAATCCCCCTGAAGGGAGAGCGACGCCTGCAAGCTGGTGGGCCCGGAGATCCCTCGGGCGCCACGTGGCTGTTGGGATTGAGGAGGGAAAAGCTTGGCTTTCGTTGAATGCTCGCCGCGCAGCGTTTTTTCTCTCCCTATAAAGTGGAATCGCGGGCGGCTGTATACAGTCCTATACGTCTCTTCAATGGCACCCCCTACCCTACCCCCAAGTGCAGGCATAATCACTCCCTTACACGAGGGGGCTTTAAAGCTCAAAAACGTACTGTACCTGCGGAGTGGCATAGAATCCCGAGGCTCTTTGACCTAAATCTCGTTCAGGGTCTTTTCTTACCTTCTAATTCTGGATGAAAAGATTAACAAAACAAAACAAAACAAAACAAAACAACTTCCTCTGTTCAAGACTGTAAATTATGGTACCAATATAAAAATACAGAACTGGGGCTCCTGGCTGGCTCAGTCAGTAAAGCATGCACCTCTTGACCTCAGGGTGGTGAGTTCAAGCCCACATTGGGCATGGAGCCTCCCCCCCCCACCCCCCCACCCCCCCGTGACTAAGAAATTTAAGTATTATTCCCTAAGCCTATCAAGATTTTTGAGATGAAAACTATCTTGAGACCCAAGTTACATTAATATATGGACATCACCATTTTAAAAAGAAATGTATTGGTAAGCTTGAACATATTTCATAAAGCTTTTTAAAAAAGTTTGTTGCTAATACATGAAAATAATAGCCTACTATGTATCACCTACATTATAGCTAATCCTCCAAATAACCCCATTAGGTTAATTATCTACATTTTGCAAACAAGGAAACTGAGGCCCAGAGAAGCTAAATGGCTTTCCTTGTCATCCATTCTGCCAAAGATGGAGACTGAACCTAGGTCTGTTTCGCCTAGAGGCCATGCTACCAATGCTTCGGTTGGTAGTTGTTCTAAAAACAAGAGTTAAGAAATAGGTTTCCAGACCGAGTTACAGAACACTGACACTCAAACGCTGGGGCGGGGCGGGGCGAAAAACATGCACATGTAGGCATGATGGGAATTTTTTAAACGTGTTTTTTTTAATGTTTGACAAATCCATTAAAATTAAATGAACTCAATAGAATTAACAAGTAGAATAAATGTAGTAAATCATGCCTGACACATAGGAAACATTTTCTGGTTTTAATGGTTAATTGAATCTAAAAGGTTATTCTTGATGAAAGCTAATGAACACAGTGAAGATAAAGGTTTTCAAGAAAGCACAAAGAACTAGAAATGAGAATGGAGATATAACATTTTTTACAAGTATTTTTGTTGTTATGTGAAATTCAAGTTTAACTGGCCATTTTATATATTTTTTAAGTGTTTACTTAAACGAGCATGAGTGGGGAAGGGACAGAGAGAGAGAGAGAGAGAGAGAGGATTCCAAGCAGGCTGCATGCTGACAGCACAGAGCCCTATGTGGGGTTCGATTTCAGGACCAGAAGATCATGGCCTGTGCCAAAATCAAGAGTCAGACGCTTAACCAACTGAGTCACCCAGGCGGCCCTTAATAAGTATTTTTTAACTGCAAATTATTTGTAAAACAAATTTGAAAATCATAATGAAATGAATACAATTTTACTAAAGTACCAAAACTGACAATAGGAAAACACTTTGATTTCATTATCTTAAATTTGGCTTGTGTATACTTTTATATTTTCTCTGTGATTTTATCATGAATATTCAGCATATTTCTTTATCCTCTCTCTTATCCTCAACTCCTTTAGCCCAGTCTTATTTCAATACCATGATCCTTCCCCTTGAATCAACTTGATTGAAAACCACACATAAAAAGGAAAAAAGGTTGAAATCTGAGTCAGAAATAGTAAATTAATAACTTAAATACCAACACATTTGTTGTGGTTTTTTTTTTTTAAGATTTTATTCTTAAGTAATTTCTACCCCCAACGTGGGGCTTGAATTTATAACCCTGAGATCCAGACATGCATGTTCTACCGACTGAGCCCAACAGGTGCCCATCACCAGGTTTATCTTAAACTGTGAACAAAAATACTTAGTTATATAACAATCACAGAATTAGATGAAAGAATGGACCCTTTCTGTTCCCTGGCTGTGGTGGAAGGAATTATCCATTAGCCAGGAACACCTACTAGGAATTAGTGTCATAAATTTCAAAGGGATTTAGTGCCATCTACTGGACGTCAAGTAGTAAGTTATAAAACAAAGACTTTTTGTAGAAATTATCTTACACAGATGTATACAATGCAGTTAAGATCATCTAAAAGTACAAGTTTTCTTTTTTAATGTTTGTTTATTTTTGAGAGAGACAGAGAGTCAGAGCATGAGCAGGGGAGGGGCAGAGAGAATGGGAAACACAGAATCCAAAGCAGGCTCCACTCTCTGAGCTGTCAGCACAGAGCCTGATGTGGGGATCAAACTCACGAACTGAGAGATCATGACCTGAGCCGAAGGTGGATGCTGAACCAACTGAGCCACCCAGGCGCTCCAAAAGTACAAATTTTGAAGAAAGAAGTGAAAATCCTAAGACAAAGTATAAGTGGTGACCCCCAGTACACACAGCCTCAAAGGTATTACAAAAGCATTGACCAAGAGACACAAACCCAAAAATAAAAAATGGGAATTCCAGAATGTTTGAACCTACATTTTGTGACCAGAATTTTAAATAAAAAGTTATGCATAGGGGTACCTGGGTGGCTCAGTTGGTTGAATGTCTGTCTGACTTCGGCTCAGGTCACAATCTGGAGGTTTGTGAGTTCAAGCCCCACATCGGGCTCACTGCTGTCAGTGCAGAGCCCACAGAGCCAGCTTCAGATCCTCTGTCCCTCTCTCTCTCTCTGTCCCTCTTTTGCCTGCACTCTCTCAAAAATAAAGAAAAAATATTTTAAAAAAGTTATGCATAAACATGGGCTGTCCAACAATAGTTCACATTTTCAAGCAGCCATCAAGATAAACTAATAGAATTGGGAAGGAAAAAGAAAATGTTGAAAATGGGGAAGCATGAACACAGAAGATATACTTGTTAGATAACCTTTACTGCATCTTCTAGGAGGCTAAGACCCAGCCTCCTTCTTTTGAGGGGCTTATGTTCCAGGTAAGCATAGGAGAGTATGTAAATGCCAGTGCCAGTGGCAGGTCCATTAAAAATGCTACGGGGATTGTGACGCTGAGCTGGCTCTTCAGTGAGTACCTCAGGGTGGCAGGGAAGACAACTGTTGTATTATAATCCCAAAATGTCTAAAACGTTCCCAAACTGTGGGAATTTAAAAAAAAAACTCTATTTATAACTGAGTTTGACACCTAACCACTATGACATTAAAACGAATTTTGTTTTAGGGGCGCCTGGGTGGCTCAGTCGGTTAAGTGTCCGACTTAGGCTCAGGCCATGATCTCGCTGTCTGTGGGCCCAATGTCGGGCCCTGTGCTGACAGCTCAGAACCTGGAGCCTGCTTCTGATTCTGTCTCCCTCTCTCTCTGTCCCTCCTTGGCTTGCGCTCTGTCTCGCTCTCTCTTAAAAAATAAAGTAAAATAAAATAAAATAAAATAAAATAAAAAACATTAAATAGCGAATTTTGTTTTATACGTTTCTGAGGAATTGATTTTATTCTTTGACGTGTAAAAATCAGGACCAAAATTTGCGACTTTCATAATAGTAATTCCCTTTTTGTGGCTACTTCGGATGCTCCCATATGATATTATTGGATGATCTAGTATCATGATGTTAAGTTTTAAAAACCTATAAAATTCTGGGGCACCTCGGGCTCTGTGATGACAGCTCAGGGCCCGGAGCCTGCTTCAGATTCTGTGTCTCCCTCTCTGTCTGCCCCTCCCCTGTTTGTACTCTGTCTTTCAAAAATTGAATAAATATAAAAGAAAAAAAGCTAAAATTCTGATTTCCAAAAATTGGTTACTCCACATATATTTGTGATTTTAAAAACAGAGCAATAGCTAAACAGTGCTGGTACATTACACAAAGCACTATTGTAGCAGTTTAAAACAGTAGAGATATATATTGGCATGGGAAGACCTCCAAGACGGTGTTGAGTAAATAAGCTGCAAAACGTTCCTACAGTATATTATTTATGTAAAAAAAAAAAAAAAAAAGTCCAAACTATGCATTTTCCTTACCTGCAACTTTGTTACATACATAGCTGCATAGACAAAGGTCTGGATTCACCGCAAAGGATTCATAGTGAAGATGGGGCAAAAGGACCGGGACTTATGGGTACTGTTAAAAGGGATTCAGCGCTGTCATCATGTTTTAAACTTTTTCTAGGAAAAATGTGTCCATTTATTACTTGGGTTAACATAAAAATCAAAGGAAGTGGTTAAGAGAAAAAAAGATTACTGAACTATTTTCATGGATTGAGCAAATATTTATCGGGTGCTTTACCTGGTGCCAGGCACTGTGTGGTGCTGGGACTACAGCAGCAAACAAGATAAAAGTCCCAATCCTCAGAGCTGGATGTTTAGTGTAAGAACCAGACTGTAATAAATGAATACAGTGTGTCGGGCAGTGAATGATAAGTACTCTAAGGAAAAGGAAACCTCGCACAGCATGTGAAGAAACTGGAACCTTCACACATGCTGGTGGGAATGGAAAATCAGTGCAGCTGCTTTGGAAAACGGTTTATGCCTCAAAATGCCAAACCATACCTGACCCAGAAATTCCATTGTTAGTTCTATATCCCAGAGAACTGAAAACATGTTCACACAAAAACATACTAATGTTCATAGCATCATTATTTATTTTACTATAAAATTTTTTTTGAATGTTTTTCTATTTTTGAGAGACAGAGACAGAATGCAAGTGGGTTAGGGGCAGAGAGAGGGAGACACAGAATCTGAAGCAGACTCCAGGCTCCGAGCCGGAGCCTGACGCGGGGCTCGAACTCACGAGCTGTGAGATCATGACCTGAGCCGAAGCTGGATGCTCAACTGACTGAGCCACCCAGGCACCCCAACAGCATTATTATTTATAAAAACCAGAAAGTGAAATACAAATGCTCATCAACTGATGAGTTATAAAAATATGGTATATTCCCAGAATATTTGACCATAAACAGGTATGAAGTAGTGACACAATATGAGCAAAGCTAGAAAATATTGTTAAGTAAAAGAAACCAGATATAAAAGGCCATGCACTGTATGATTCCATTCATACGAAATGTCCAGAAAAGGCACATCTTTAGAGACAAAATGTACATTAGCGATTTCTGGGGTGGGGGATGAAGGTGTCCAAGTTAACATTTATAGTGTAGCCACTTAGAGAGAGAGGATGTGTTCCACTCAGTTCCAGTTTCAAAATTCCTGAGGAAGGAATCAATAGACCTGTTTAAGGCCAGGTGCTGAAGAGTGACTGTTAATTGAGTATTGGGTCTCTTTTTGGGGTGATGAAATATTTTGGAATGAGACAGTGGTGATACAGAACTCCGAATATACTAAAAACCACTGAAATGGGACTACTGTAAAAGGATGAATTCTATGGTATGTGTATATCTCAATTTTTTTAAATGTAATTTTTAAATGTAATTACAAAAAATTTTTTTAACGTTTTTATTTATTTTTGAGACAGAGAGAGACAGAGCATGAACGGGGGAGGGGCAGAGAGAGAGGGAGACACAGAATCGGAAGCAGGCTCCAGGCTCTGAGCCATCAGCCCAGAGCCCAATGCGGGGCTCGAACTCACGGACCGTGAGATTGTGACCTGAGCCGAAGTCGGATGCTTAACCAACTGAGCCACCCAGGTGCCCCTAAATGTAATTTTTTAAAAGTAAGTAAAACAGAGTAAAAAAAAAAAAAAAAAAAAAAAGGCAGAGAGGGAAGGGGGTTGCTGTTCTGGATAGGGTGGTCAGGAATGACCTTATTTGGGGCAGAGACCTAAAGAAGCTACAAACACAAATTAGGGTGGAGGTGGGGGAGGAGAAAGGAACATTCCAGGAGGAAGAGCAAGTGGGAAGACTCTTGAGGTAGACTCATACTTGCTCTCAAGGAACAGCAAGGTCAGCAGGATGGCCAAGGGCAACAGCAAGGGCATGAGGCTGTGGGAAGCCAGGGTCCAGACTGTATAGGCTTGTACACTACAGTAAGGACTGGCTTTAAATGACAGAAAACCACTGGAGCCAGGAGCAACGTGACCTGATGCACATTTTAAAAGGTTCGCTTCTGCTGCTAGGTGGAGAATACAAATAAACCAAGGCGGTAAAAGAAGGAAGGCTGTTAGAAGGCTATTGCAGTAGTCCGAGCAAGAGAGATGGCTTACGTTAGTATAGGTAGTAAATGGATGGATTCAATGCCTACCAAATCACTGTGATGGGATACTTACATTTCTTAAAATTTTATATGCCAATAATACCTCAATAAATTGGGGGGAAAAAGTGGTTGGATTCAAAATATATACTCTGAGGTTGGAGCCAAAAAGTTTGTTAATGAACCAAATGTAGGGCACGGGAAAAAGAGAAATCAAAGATGACCCTAAGGATTTTGGTCTGAGCCAAGGAGTGAATGGATGGGCCATTTACTGCGTTGGGGAAGCATCAGAGAAGGCTGTGCAGGGAAATGAGAATTCAGTTAACCTTAACTTTGAGGTGCCTAATCATCTAGGTGTACATACAAGCCTGTAATTCAGTAAAATGGCCAGGCTGGAAGTATAAATTTGAGAGCCATGACAGAAGACATCTGAAGGCACACTGAAGACTCACTAAAGGAGAGAATGGAGAGTCCAGGAATCGAGTCCCAGAGAATTTCAATATTTAGATACTTGGAAACAGAAGATATGGCACAATTTATGTCTCAGAGAGGTAGCAACTTGTTACAGGAAGACAAAGATGCTCCTTGTTATTCTTACAGAATCAGATGATCTGATGGATAAAAGTTCCTTTAAACCAGGACTTCCCTTAGGATCATAGGTGTCTTATCTCTGGATGTTCAAAGATGCCCTCCTCTTACATTTCTTGGTGTTAGCTATGGACAGCAAACCTACTCACCTACCATGTATTCTCACATTCTTTCTTTTTTCAATTAAAAAAAAAAAAAGGTTTGTTTATTTTTGAGAGAGAGTGTACATGCAAGTAGGGTAGGGGCAGAGAGAGAGGGAAACTGAGGATCTGAAGCAGGCTCTGTGCTGACAGCAGACAACCCAGTGAGGGGCTTGAACTCACAAACTGTAAGATCATGACCGAGCCAAGTCCTATGCTTAACTGACTGAGCCACCCAGGCAACCCTCACATACTTCACAAAGTATGCTGCTTTGAGGATCTCAAGTCAAATCCCTATGAACACCCCACTAAGATGACAATCCAAAAACTTCTAATTTGGTTTTGGGTACATTATTTTATCTCAGAAGTTTTAGCTTCCTTATTAAAACCACAGTTGGATTTGCCTTCCTTAAGTGTACACAAATGTGGTCAGAAATAGTCTTTATCATGGATAATTTAAAGATAGACAGCTTTTTTGGTAAGTAGGGGTAGGGTAGTAATTATTTAGCTCAGTTGGCAAAAATTCCAAGCAAAATAATCTAACCACCTGGGACAGTGACACTTGTGCAATGGGCACTAAAAGTTGTGCAACTAATGTAACACATTCAAATATTTAAGCACTGAAGGCATTATGTAGCATAAGTGGCAATATTTTGGGCTTTACAGTCTGAATATTTGGTCTGAAAGCCTCAGCCTTCTCATCTGGGAAATGGAGATCATGGTACCTGCTCTATCTTATAAGGATTATATAAACCAAGGTGCTTTGTACACTATATTATGTAATGTAGTCATACTATTCTTTTTTTTTAATTTTTTAAATGCTTATTTTTTGAGAGAGAGCACAAATAGGGAGAGGGAGACACAGAATCTGAAGCAGGCTCCAGGCTCTGAGCTGTCAGCATAGAACCTGATGTGGGGCTTGAACCCACAAACCATTTGATCATGACCTAAGCCAGTCAGATGCTTAACCAACTGAGCCACCCAGGAGCCTCTGTACTACTATTTTCTTTACAGGAAATGAACTTGTCAGGAAAGTTTTTGAAGAACTACAGTAAGCGGTCAAATTTCAGATGCAATAAGGATTTAAAAAACCAGCTAAAAAGTCTTGTAAAATAATTTACATATGATAGTGATTATAGAATTAAAACAAAAGGTTTATTTAGAATTTTTAAAAATAGTAAAAGGAGGCACCTGGGTGGCTCAGCTGGTTAAGTATCTGACTTAATTTCAGCTTAAGTCATGATCTCACAGTTTTGTGGGTTCAAGCCCCATCAGGCTCTGTGCTGACAGTGCGGAGCCTGCTGGGGATTCTCTCTCCCTCTCTGCCCTCTTCTGCTTGTGCTCTTTCTCTCTCTCAAAATAAATAAACTTAAAAAAAATAGTAAAAGATTAAAAAAAAATGAATGCTCATCAATGGGGACTATTATAGTCCATCCTATAATGAACTAGAACTCCTGCCCTTAATAAAGAGGTGGTATTATATGTATTGATAAGAAACTATCTTAAGATGTACTAGTAAGTAAAAAAAAGGTGAGATGCAAAAGGGTGTAGAGTCTGCTTACATTTGAATAAGATATATACACGTTTGTATATATATGGAATATCTCTGAAAGGATACACAATTAGCTCATCACTATATACCGTTTCTTCTATCTGAATTGTGTTCCATGTGTTTGTAATATTTACTCAAAATAAAATAAAATCTAACCACAGAGCCTCAAATATCAGCAAGATATGAAACAGAATGAGTAGTGGCTATTATCTTCAATATAAAAAGGGCTTCCTTTAAATGAGAAAAAGAAAGTCTTGACACAAGACAAGTGGATCCAAGATTCGGAATTAGCATTCCACAAAGATATATATATGGCTAAGGCATTTTTTAAATGTTCATCCTCCTTAGAAACTGAGCAAATTAAACCAAGTATTATTTTACCCACCAGGTTGGAAATTAAAAAAAAAAAAAAAGTTATTACACCCAATATTGGTGTACATATATGAAATGGGAATGCTCATATTTTACTGGTGAGAGTTGGTTGTTACCTTTCTAACTATATATATATCTCAAAAGTCCTAAAACATGCCCATACACCCCTGTTCTCACCCAGCAATGCCACTTCTAAGAAATGAACCTAAGGAAATAATGCAACAAGCACAAAAAGATATATGTAACAGGGATACTACTCAGTTTTAATTAAAACAGCAAGTCATGGGAGGGAAGCCAATGTTTACTAATAAAAGATTAGTTAATAAATTATTATACAACCAAGTAGCTACTAAAAGTTTCTAAAGAACATCTAAGAATATTAAAAAATGTTCACAGTACATGGGAGAAAAAAGATTAGCAAGAGAACAGCATATAAATTCCACTATCATGGGTGGTGTCAATAAATATACACCATAGAGGCTGGGAAGACATATACCAAAATATTGATTTTTCTGGGGGTAGATTATAGGCGATTTTTGCCTTTCTGTTTAGTTTTTGGTTTCTTCTAAGTTTTTATATAATAAGCATGTACTGCTTTTGAAAAGGGGAAAAAGTAAATGAGGGAAATAATAACTGGGGGAAAGGTAATAAATGGGGTAAATAGTTGGGGAAAGAACCACAGAAGATACAAAAATCTAGTTATTTTTAAATTACTAATGAAACATAAATCTATGTAGGAAAAAAGAAAATGTGTAGGGGGATAATTTTATTTAGTAATAAAAATATTTATCAAATACAAAAGGGTAGAAATATTGCTTTATTTGAGAAACTTACATCCAAATTACTTTTATGTGTTTTCAAAAGTCCTAATGAGCATCCAAGAAGAAAACATACGCAGCTTCCACAACAATAAAAACAAAAAACTGGGGTTGATGATTGCCCCAAATGACATTTCCTAAAAGGAAAAAATATTAACCTTTCTTTTTTTGAGTCAGGGTAAGTGAAATGCACACATCATAAATAACATTTTCTTACTTTTACAGGGAGTAAAGACTGTGATCATGTTTTTTTATGAATATTAAATATGAAATACAAAATCCACTCTTCTGAGCAAGATGAGGAAAAAAAACCCATTCTTTAACATTTTAGTTCTCATGCAATGAAATCCAAAGGTCTGTTGAATCCGCCTTTTCGATTCATATACTGCCTATGATGAGAAGAGAAAACTCATTGTTTATTTAAAAAAAATTCTGAACTCCTCTTATAAAAAAATAGTAACATAAATCATCTTTAAAATAGCAAAGTCTAGGGTAAAAAGTATTCACGGTTATTTAATTCAAATTAAGGATATTATTTCACTTTCAAAATAATCTAAAGCCTTTCAGATTTCTTTAAAATCCAAATAGAAGTATGGAAACATACTTTCAAAATTATTTGGAAAGATTTTACAGACTGAAAAAAATCCGTATGTATAGGTTGTTACCTATATTTATAGGTTGTTAGCTATAAACACCTAGTTTTAAGAAATGAAGAAGTGCTCCAAAATAGGTATCCATCAAGTAAATTCAACTGCATATTGTACTAGTTCTCCTCATAAGACTCTATTTGAAGATAATTTTACAAGGAACAGTTAATGATGATTCTGGTCATCACTTTAATTCACAGCATCCTCAGATTACATTATTCATATTCTAAATTAATCAGAATATTAGTCTTTTATCCATGGTAAAAGTAGAAGAGAAAGGCAATGTTTGATAATGTCTTAACTTTTAAATTCATTAGGAATTCTGTGAGATTTCACATATGGACTCGTTTGTTCTGTGGCATTAATAAAATATGCCTATACTTAACAGAAAAATATATTTACAGTTGAAATCCTTAAACAATCAATCGAGGTAAATAACTCAGGATGGATCTATTTTAAACCTATAATTATAATGAAATTAAAGCTTAAAGAATTGAGATTACGCTGTTTTGAAGAACTATGTAGAGCTTTAAAACATTTAAGCTAACTATCCTTCCCCATAATAGTTAATTAGTTCACATATAAATTGGAAATTATTTTAACACACCAGAATAGAAGCAAAGAATATTAAAACAAAGGACTATATGGAAACTGGTACATTTCCTACAAACATGATTATCCCATAAATAAATTCTTTCTCAAGCACATAATTTGTATCATTAGTTCAAATGTAATAATGGGGGCTAAGCCTACCTGTACTTCCTCTTCTGAGACACATTTATGGCATAGGCATTTACAGAGCCGTCCACCTTTTTCCCCTGGAGAAAAGCAATAAACACATATAAAAAATGGAAGGATATATTAAGTGCTTCAAACAGCTAGATCCTATAGACATGCTTACATGGCAAAATCCATTTATGAATAAGGTAGTGAGAATTTTCAAATCCTGATGATATTCCATGAATTCTCAAGTGTTACAACTCTGTTCACAATTTTAGTTACATAATGCAACATATTCAAATATTCAAGCCAACAAACATTCATGATGTATAGATTATGTGCAAGGCATGCAGAGAAATAGGGTAACAGATCCTAACCTTTTTTTTTTTAAATGTTTATTTTTGAGAGATAGTGAGCAAACAGGAGAGGGGCAGAAGAAGGGGGGAGGGAAGACAGAGGGAGAGGGGGACGGAGAGAGAGAGAAAAAGAGAGGGAGAGAAAGAATATCCCAAGAAGGCTCCACACTGTCAACCAGAGCCCTACAAGGGGCTCAAACTCATGAACCATGAGATCATGACCTGAGAGGAAATCAAGAGTCAGAAGCTTAACTGACTGAGCCACCCAGGTGCCCCTGATCCTAACCTTTTTTGGTCAAAGAATTCTTTGAAACCAAATACCAGTTATAGATTTTCTCTAGGAAAATTCATATTCACGTAAAATTTAACTTACGACTTTAGCTCATAGCATTCTCAAATCACAGCTGGAATAGTCACCATTCATTGAGATCCCATTTCTTGAATAGCCTTGGAATTTTGATTTTTAAGTTTTTTATGTATTATTTATTTTTGAGATAAAGTGCGAGCAGGGGAGGGGCAGAGAGGGGGAGGGAGGGAGAGACAGAGAGAGGGAGAGGGAGGGAGGGAGGGAGGGAGGGAGGGAGGGAGAGAGAGAGAGAGAGAGAGAGAGAGAGAGAGAGAGAGAGAGAATATCAAGCAGGCTCCATGCTGTCAGCACAGAGCCCAATGTGGGACTTGAACTCGTGAACAGTGAGATCATGATCTGAGCCAAAATCAAGAGTCAAACGCTCAACCAACTGAACCACCCAGGTGCCCCCAAATTTTGATTTTTGAAAAGAATCAGAGGGGCGCCTGGGTGGCTCAGTTGGTTAACTGTGCGACTTTGGCTTAGGTCATGATCTCACCGTTCCCGAGTTCAAGCCCCATGTTGGACTCTGTGCTGACAACTCAGAGACTGGAGCCTGCTTCAGATTCTGTGTCTCCCTCTCTCTCTCTCTCTGCCTCTCCCCTGCTCATGCTCCCTCTCAAAAAATAAACATCAGGGGCGTCTGTGTGGCTCAGTCGGTTAACTGTCCAACTTTGATTCAGTTCATGATCTCACGGTTCGTGAGTTAGGGCCTTGCATCGGGCTCTGTGGGGACAGCTTGGAGCCTGGAGCCTGCTCTGGATTCTGTGTCTCCCTCTCTCTCTGCCCCTCCCCAACTCATGCTCTGTCTCTCAACAATAAATAAACATTAAAAATTTTTTTAAAGAAACATTAATAAATAAAATAAAAAATAAAAAGAATCAGAATACAGAGTAACAGAGGCTACTGTTAAGTGTCACTTTACATCTTGGCCTTTCTTAGGTGGCATCTACCCTCTTTTTCACTAATTCCTTTATGGGTCTTCTGATTTAGCCAAGTTAACTTACTATTTGCTGTTCTTCATGCCTGAATTGCCTTCTCAACCCCCATCCAAGAACCCCAACCATCTGGTTCTTATCCATCATTCAAGGCCCAGTTCAAATGATTCAGCTGCCAGAAAGCACACTCTACCCTTCCGCAGAATGTTAACTGTGCTTCCCTCACAATACCCTCCATTTCTACCTTGCATTATCATGATGCATATATACGTGATGTTACTTCCCCTATGAGACTGAAAGCTCCTTGATGGAGGGATATGGATGTGGGTCACCTTTGCATTCTCACATCCTAGGCCACTGTACTTGCAGGTGCTCAATGACTATTAAATATATGAACATCACTGGGTAATGCCATCTCACACACACACACATACATGCACGCATAAACACATGCGACCTCCGACTCCCTCCCTCCCCCATTACTGCTCATGAGAGTATACCCTTTCTGTGTAGCACACTTACCAGGTATCTGTGTTAGGTTAAACAGGATTTTTATCCACTAGCCTAAAGGCACGTACAGGTAAGCTACATATTTGAGGTGGAGCTAAAAATGAATATATTTGATCTTACTTTTCTTTAATTTTTTTAATGTTTATTTATTTTTGAGAGAGAGATAGAGAGTGAGCAGGGGAGGGGTAGAGAGAGAGGGAGACAGAATCCCAAGCAGGCTCCATGCTGTCAGCACAGAGCCCAATGTGGGGCTTGAACCCATGAACCATGAGATCATGACCTGAGTTGAAAACAAGAATTGGATGCTTAACCAACTGAGCCACCCAGCACCCCTTGGTCTTATTTTTCTATTCCTGTTTTCACTATATTGTGTGTGGAGGCGGGGGGGAGGCGGGGAGAGGGAGAAATTACTTGAGGTATATAATTTTGCCTTCCCAAGAATAGGTAATAGGCATGACTTGGAAGACTGGCTTAGAAAAAAGTAAACGATGCTAACCTTTTTACTAAGTTCATTTCCTAAAGGCTTACTGACTTTTGAAAACTATTTGCAGAGTTGTATATTATTAGCCTGTTTTGATTTACATGCTGAAATAGAAAATTATCATTTAATAAACATAACCAAACTTTGAAGCTTTCCTGAATGTGAAAATAAAAGGGAAAATAAGAGAATACATTGGCATATGAAAAGGTATCCCCATAGAT
Source organism: Prionailurus viverrinus (assembly GCF_022837055.1). Classification (NCBI taxonomy): domain Eukaryota; kingdom Metazoa; phylum Chordata; class Mammalia; order Carnivora; family Felidae; genus Prionailurus; species Prionailurus viverrinus. The sequence goes on along the minus strand of NC_062563.1, from coordinate 87,419,226 downwards.
CAATGATGAAATGTCACAAAAAACATTACTGAAAAACACAAAGGAGCAGACTTTATAGATGACAGCCATAAAGGCAACTGCATACAAACTAAATTAACATCCTTGTAGATGTCCTTACAAAAATAACTGATATCATTTGTCTTCATGGTATTCCTTAATTTTTATGGGATCTATGAATTCTCACCTATTTTATTTAAAAAAAAAAATTTTTTTTTAATGTTTATTTTTGAGAGAAAGAGAGAGACTGAGTGTAAGCGGAGGAGGGGCAGAGAGGGAGGGAGACACAGAATCCAGAGCAGGTTCCAGGTTCCAAGCTGTCAGCACAGAGCCCAGCACAGGGCTCGGACCCACAAACAGTGAGATCATGACCTGAGCCAAAGTCAGATGCTTAAATAACTGAGCCACCCAGGCAGCCCTCTCCCTGTTTATTCTTACTAGCTCCCTCTCTCTATCCCTTCTCTCCTTTCTACATCCTCTCTCCATTTCCCCTCTCCCTCCCTATTATCCCTCTTCATCTCCTTCTCCACAAACCTTCTTTCTTTTTCCTCCCCCACTTCCTTATTCTCTCCAGTGTTATGATCAAGGCTAGACAGCATTCACTCTCTAATCTTCCTCTCTTCTGAGATAGGAGATATGTATGCAGCTACCCAATGGCATCTTTCTCTACAGCTAAATTTAATTCTTAACAACACTTCCCCTTCCTAGGACCTTTCTTGGTTAAGCCTATCCCCCAGTCTCTCAGCCTGTCACTTGAGAGTCATCAATGACTACTCACTCTCATACCCACTCCACTCCCACCACCACCACCACCACCACCACCACCACCACCAACTCTGCTTCCTGACTGGGACTCAATATTCTGGTCTCTGTTCACACCTTCATCATCTTTCACTTGCATGACCCAGCAGTTCTCTCTGCCTCCAATCTAAACCGTCTGTCTCCCATTTGTCCTCCACGTTGTCCTAGCTCATCTTTCTTTCTTTTTTCTTTTTTCTCCCAAAGTAGGCTTCACACGCAGCTCGGAGCCCAACACAAGGCTTAAACTCATGACCCTGAGATTAAGAGTTGGATGCTTAACTGACTCAGCCACCCAGGTGCCCCTCCTGGCTCATCTTTCTAAACACACATATAGGGACACCTGGGTGGCTCAGTTGGTTGAGTGTCCAACTTAGGCTCAGGTCATCTCACCACTCATGGTTTTGAGCCCCACGTTGGGCTTGGGCTGACAGCTCAGAGCCTGGAGCCTGCTTCAGATTGTGTGTCCCTTTCTCTCTGGCCCTTCCCCACTCATGCTCTGTCTCTCTCAAAAATAAATAAACATTAAACAAAATAACTTTGAAAAAAAAATAAACTAAACACACATGTAATCCTGCTTAAAAATCATTGCTTCCTCTCCTCAACACCTAAAGAATCAACTCTAAATTCCTTAGCATGGCTAAGAGTATCAAAAGCCTTCCACGATTTGCTTCCTATCCTTTTCTTTTTTTTAAAGATATTTTTTAACGTTTATTTTTGAGACTGAGAGAGCAAGCGGGCGAGCAGGGAAGGGGCAGAGAGAGAGGGAGACAGAGGATTCGAAATGGGCTCCACGGTGACAGCAGAGAGCTCTATATGGGGCATGAACCCACAAACTGTGAGATCTTGACCTGAACAGAAGTCAGATGCTGAATCGACTGAACCACCCAGGCACCCCTCATCCCTCTTTCTAGCTTCATTCATAGCCACTATCCCATCAGCACCCTTTTACCAGTCACTGAATTTGAAATTCCTGCAATATATTATGCTTCTTCATGCCTACATGGCATTTTTAGGAGCTCTTCCCTCTACTTGAAATGATCTTCCTCCTCTTCATCTGATCACCTTTAAGATCAAAATCAAATATCAGGCAAACAGTCCCTGAATTCTAATGGCAGTTCATTGCTTCCTTCTTTTGTGTTCTCAATGCCCTTCACATAGATACTTAATGTCTTCTAAAGACAAGACTCATATCAATGGAAGACATTACAAGCAACAGCAAAAGAATATAGGAAAATGTGATAATCATAATAGATTAATTCAAATCAGAATGTTTAACTGGCTGCATGTTTTACTTACTTTTGTGGAGTCAAAAGAGGCAAATCCCATTAACTTCATCATTTCGATTTCTTCCTCTGTTTTGCCCTCTAGGTCTTCCTCTGCAAAAATAACAGAAAAATAAAATATTTTTGAAAACTCTATCATCATTATATATAGGTATCCCGCCTTCCCAATGTTTGTGGTACAACACTTTACTTTTATGAAAGACCTACATTAGTACTTATTTTCGCTAACCAAAAGACACCCAAAGAGGATTTTTAATTTTAAGAAAAAAGCAATTACTGTGCTAATGTAGGTCTTTTGTAAAAGCAAACTGGCATATCACAAACTTTCAGAAGATAAGGGATACTCTTTGCTTTATGCCATTTCGGCTTAAGTAAGGTTTCATAGGAATGCTTGACTTTTGTATGGGGGGAGGGGGACATCTGTATAAAAAGGTAGCAATAGGTTAATAGTCACTCCACCTCAGCAGCAGAGAATACACAAAACAATTAGCTAAAGACTTGGGTCTAATGGAAAAAATTCTTCTTCAGTCTGGAAACAATATAACTTAAGATGCTAAGAAGGAATGTGCTCTCTATCCTCCACCAGAGAGGTCTGCTTTAAAAGGACATATTTGGAGCCTTTAATATCAGATTTGACACTAATTTTAAAGGTACTTCCAAAATAGAATATTCTCATGTTTTTAACTGTCCTTCCTATCTCAGGAGCACCATAGCTAAATACGAATTCACTAAGGTACAAATGATAACAAAATCTCAAAACCATATGCAATGAACAGTATAAAAAATTTAGTATTAAAATGTGCCCAAATTATATAATTTTATCATGACTAAAAGTTATCTAAACAAGGCTGTACTTTTCCTACAGTTATTTATCTAATAACATTACCAGTAATCTGACGTTCTTTGCTCTTTGTTTCTTTTGTTTCTTTCTTTTCCTCATCTCTTCTTTCTTTTAGTCGAGAAGGGGAAGGAGATGTGGATCTATGCCGTCTTGGGGATCTAATATTGAAGACATAAAGATGTCAGAAGCAGAGATATACCTGGTGACTTGTGTTGACTGGCAATGATATACATGAGCTCCTAAAAGGTAAAGGCTGAACAAAAGCCAGGCTCCAGAGAATGAGGAGTCCATTCCCCATAGCAGAATAAGGAAGAAGGTTCTGCCTAGGCCCTGTGATTGTTAACCAAAACCCAAAAATATAGTTTACTGCTTTAATCATCAGCTAGGGCTAAAAAAAATTTTTTTTAAGGCAGAAAATGTAACTAAGTTTCTAATAATTACAAACACACAAAAAGTTGACTAAAACCGCAACTGACACTTATTAAGAATCAAGAGTCAATTTTTAAGGTTCCTTCAAGATCTCACATTCTTGGCTATATACTTGAATAAACTCTTAATACCCAAAAGTCAGTAAAAACAAAACAGGGGCCCCTGGCTGGCCCAGTCAGTGGAGCATGTGACTCTTGATCTTGGGGTTATGAGTTCAAACCTCACATTGGGTGTAGAGATTACTTTAAAAAAAAAAATTAAAAAAGAAACCCCCCAATATACAATACACTTATTTCTTACTCCTGCCAAGCCCAATGCTGATGTTTTTCATGTACTATTTCTTATTTACTCCTCAAGGCAACTCTAGGTCAGGGTGTTATTAACCCAATTTTACCAATGAAAATGTTGGGTTTAAAATAAGGTGGGCTTCAAATGTCCATCGATGGATGAATGGATAAAGAAGATGTGATATCTATCTATCTATCTATCTATATCTATATATCTATATATCTATATCTATATATATGTATATATAATGGAGTATTACTTTGCAATCAAAAAGAATGAAACCTTGACATTTGCAACTAGCAGATGGAACTGGAGGGTATTATGCTAAGTGAAATTAGTCAGAGAAAGACAAATTTCATATGAATTCATTCATATGAGGACTTTAAGATACAGAACAGATGAACATAAGGGAAGGGAAGCAAAAATAATATAAAAACAAGGAGTTGGACAAAAAACATAAGAGACTCTTAAATATGGAGAATAAACAGGGTTACCAGAGGGGTGGTGGGAGGGGGGATGGGCTAAATGGGTAAGGGGCATTAGGGAATCTACTCCTGAAATCATAGCTGCACTATATGCTAACTTGGATGTAAATTAAGCAATAAACAAATTATTTAAAATAAATAAAATAAGGGGCGCCTGGGTGGCTCAGTCGGTTAAGCATCGGACTTCGGCTCAGGTCATGGTGGCTCATGGGTTCCAGCCCCACATCCGCTCTGTGCTGACAGCTCAGAGCCTGGAGCCTGCTTCCGATTCTGTCTCCCTCTCTCTCTGCCCCTCCCCTGTTCACTCTCTCTCAATAATAAATAAACGTTAAAAAAAATTAAAAATAAATAAAATAAAATAAGGTGGGCTTAAGTTCCCCTCATTTCATGAAACTGTAAATGCCTTATTAGTGATAAAAAAAACAAAATTAAGGGCAGCGACTAGTTTCTTTGGGACTTGTGGTAAAACTTCTGGTTATTTTCTGCATTCACCTGGAGCGTCTTCTGTGCGGAGATCGAGAGCGGCTCCTTCGACGATCTCTCTCCCGGGACCTGGACCTTTCTCGGCGCCTGCGTTCTCTCTCACGAGACGTGGACCGCGACCGCCTGCGCTCTTAATACAAACACACAAAATCTTTTTGCAGCGTCAGAATATTACCTCAAATATCTAGAGTTGTGCCATCAATATTAATATAACGCCAGCCATTTCTAACAGTCAAATTAAAAAAACACAGGTAAAATTAATTTTAACACTATGTCATTTACCTAAATATATCCCAACTATGATTTCGACATGTATCAATATTAAAAATTGAGATATTACATTTATTTCCGTATTAAATAGGAAATCTGGAGTGTATTCTACACTTAAAAAGCACTTCTTAATTAGGATTGAGCACATTTTAAGTGCTCAATAGTCGTATGTGCATCGCGGCCTCATTAACTTTTTAAAAAATCAAATCTTGACTAGTTGAAGGTGATAAAAACTAACCAGAAGGGGGAGAATCAAGGGTTTAAGTCAGATCTCCTGATCGAAGTCCTGGGTTCTTTACATCCCACTGCTTCATTTATGGGGGTGGGAGCCAGAAGATATTACGAGGTGAGCTCCTTGAACGCAAAATTCTAAATGTCGATTTTCCTATTATATAAACTAGGAAGGAAACTAACATTGAACATTCAAGAACCAGGCATTATCACGTGCTGAGTGTATGGCATGTGACATTAATTCTCAAGTCAGTTTTCAAAAATGGGTAGTATTACCCCCACCCCCAATGTCCAATTACGGGAATTCGGACACAGAAAGGATGGATGACTTGCACAATGCCACCAGAAATTGAGCGAATCGTGGTCTGACTCAAATCCCTCAGTCACAAATATAACAAGTTACTGTATGAGGATGACAAGGTGTCCACGAACTCTTAGGGGCTGGGGAGGAACTGCCTTCAAACCGCTGGAGTATAAGGCTCAGGTCCTCGTTCCCCTGTCCACTCTCACTCTTCTCGGGAGAAAAGGGCCCTTCTCTCCGTTACGTTCGTACTTGCAGAGGGAAAGAGGGAGGACACGTCTCCGACCAAGCCCCAGACCAGCCCAAGTCCTTCTGGACTCACCCCTCCGTGGAGAACGGCTGCGGCTACGACCCATTGGGAATCTTCCTCCACCTCACCCTGCCCCGGAAACGATTGCGCAGCAACTTCCGGGAGCGCTGGGCGCTGAGCTTTCACGGCCGACTGGAAAACGTAGAAAGGTCTCTCTGGAAGGTTCCGGCGTCTGAAGAAGGCAGGCTGCGCTGAGCCTGCCCAGAAATCAAGCGGCCTGCCCGGATTCCACGTTTCCTGAGCCCAGAGGTTGTCACTAGGGACTCGCTAACAAGTTCCAAACAAGCCCAGTTTTTGAGCCCCGCTCACAGGTGCTGCTTGCCTCCAGAAACTAAGGTCAAATGCCGGAAGCCACAAACTCCACAAACAAGCCTCCTGCCCCCGCCCCGTGACCCACCCACCGATTTGATTCAGGGCAGCCTACCTGGGAACCTTCCAGATGGCCTCGGGATCATTACCATCTAACCGTCATAACAAAAAGCACTGCTAGCAGTGCCTTGATGGATTCGAGGGCACCATTCTGGGGAAGAAAAGAGTTGGCACTCTGGTTCTGAGAGGACTCCTCTCCCTTCGCCTCAAACCCTCCAGGTCAGCTGTTTACCAGCCCCGTAATTACTCCAACCCCATAAAACCCTGACCATCAGACCAAATGGGGGAAAAGTGACTTTGGAGCATGAGCTCCCCCTCTCTATTCTCTGGCCACTGAATAAATTACTTGCTTGCCGTCAAATATGTTTGGTTATTTGGCAAACGGTATTGAGTAGTAAAGAAAAGAAAAGGAAAAAAAAAAAAGCCCTGCCACTTTGGTAACAAGATTTTGGTGAGAAGAGAATTGTCCTCTCCGCTCCTCCAGCCACACTTTCCCAGTGGCTTCCCCATCTTCTGTGTCCACGATGGGTGTTAAAATGTGCTAGATACCATTGGAAAGGCCTGGTAAAGCTGAATACCCTACACCCGATACAGTTCTTATTCCTCCCACCCCCATTTTTCTTCCCAGTTCTTGTCCACATGCATAAAACATTTTTTTTTTAAGTGTATTTATTTTGAGAGACAGAAGAGTGCCATGAGCAGGGGAGGGGTAGAGAGAGAATGGCAAGTAAGCTCGGCACTGTGGAGCCAGATTCCGGGCTCCATCTAACCGTGAGATCATGTCCTGAGCGGAAATGAAGAGTCTAAGGCTTAACCGACTGAGCCACGCAGGCGCCCCGACATGCATAAAACATTTTATATCAAACCAATTCTGAACATAACATATGCAAAGTTTGAGTCCACACAAGCAAGCGCTTGAGTGGGGCAGGAACCAGAAGGGGCAAGGGCCAGGCGTGGATGAGAGACTTTACTGTGGTTTTTGCAGGCAGGAATAGCAGACACCGGTAAGTTGACTAAGAGGTTTGAGATTGGTTAGAAAAATTTCAGCCAGCTTTGAGATGTTGGGGCTATCCGGAGTTGTTTGGTACCTGGCTCTGAGGTCATTGGGGCAGAGCCATATTGCCTTCGCTTGTGAAAGTTTGATAAAGAAGGTGGTCAGTGTTTGGGCTTTTATTGGCTAGAAGGAGAGACATTTGCTATCTCCAGGAACAGTTAGCCCTGAGAAGGGCAGTCTCAGCAGGGCCCCAGATGGCAAAACATCAGAAAAGAAATAAAAAGGCAAATACAGCTTTCACCCAAACATTTATTGCACACCTATATAACAGAGGATTGATCAGTGAAAGACAAAAGTCTGCTCTTGAGCTGCTTGCAGTCCAGTGAGGGATACAGACAAGTAAATAGTGTGAAAAGTGCATTGATAGGGGAAAAACAAGATATTGTGAGGACACACGAGACAGATCCCTAACTGGTTTTGAGGGGGAGGGTTGTCAAGAAGTTTCCAAGAGGAAATAATGTCCAAACAAGACCTTAAAAACGAGTAGAAATTAGCCAAGGGAAATGGGGTGACATTTGTGTGGAGAAATGGAAGAGATTGTTCAGGCAGAGGACACTGAATGTGCAAGGATAAGGGGCAAGGGAGAGGCAAGTGAGGCTAGAATAGGCTCATAATCTATGGTTAAAGTGTTATCCTGAGGCAAAGGAAATAGGGAATCTTCGAAGGGTTGTAAGGATGGGAGAGAATCAGATTTGAGTATTCAGAGAACACTTGATAATGGATACTTGACTAGAGGCAGAATATATTAGGAGGCTGGCAAAATAATCTAGATCGGAAATTACAGTGGCATGTACTTGAATGGTATCACTAGGTAAGGTGGAAAGTGGCCGAATTCGAGAAATAGTTGCTACAACTGGACAAATTTGATGATTTTGGCTACAGTGGATGAGCCAATCAGAAGATTCAACAATGACATCCAGGTTTCTGGCTTGTGAAACTGGGTAGATAGACGGTAGCATCACTTGCTAAGATAAGGCATATATGATAAATTCTGGAGAAAGAGGATGTTCAGATACGGACAAGCTAATTTAAGGTGCCATTTTGAACACACAAGAGGAGATGCCAACTAGATGTATATCTGAAGCTTGGAAGAGAAATCCAGCCTGGAACTACAGAAAAATAAATCATCAGAATATAGAGGTTCATTTGAAGCCATAAGAGTGCATGAAATCACCTGGTGCAGGCTCAGGACAGAAAAGGGCCTAGAGACAGCCAGAGGTGACTAAGACAAGTCATCAAAAGGAGACTAAGGAGTGGCCAGAGAAACAGAATGAAAACTGGGTGAGTGTGATGTCAGAGAAGTTTTAAAAAAGGCTCCTTTTTAAGGACAAAATGGTAAATTAAAAAAAAAATTAATTTTTATTTTTGAGACAGAGACCGAGCAGAAGCAGGGAAGGGGGAGAGAGAGAGGGAGACACAGAATCCGAAGCAGGCTCCAGGCTCTGAGCTGTCAGCACAGAGCCGGACGCAGGGTTTAAACCCACGAACTGCAAGATCATGACTGAAGTTGGACACTTAACTGACTGGGCCACCCAGGCGCCCAAAAAGTGGTAAATTTTAAGTGTTAAAAAAAAAAACAAAACAAAAAAACCACATCTAACATAAAATTTAGCAACAAAGTTGTTGACTCAGTGTTTGTGAATGGCTTTTGAAGTGGAGATGGAAATTTGAAGAACCCTTTGAGAAGTTTAGCTGATGCAAGTAAAATAATGGCAGTGGGTGGAAGTAAATGAAGTTTTTTTCAAAGATGGGGGAAATTTAAGCGCATTTAAGTATTCATGTGAGTGAGTTAGTATAGAGAAAAAAAAAAAAGTAAAGATACAGAAGAGAAAAGGAAAAAACCAAAGGAATAAGTTCCCTAAAGGGACAGTCCTGAGACTAAACCTTATGTGGGAAAAGAGATGGTGTCTCCAAAAGGCTCCTTCCCCTTTCATATGTGAGACAGAAATTGGGTTCAGCAGGGCTTCCTTACTGATCAAGTTGCCTTCTCTCAGGAGGTAGATTATTGAGCACTGTGTCTCTTTCAGCACAGCATCTGGAAGAAAATCCTCTATATTTTTGATAGTTTGAGGTTCCCCCATTCCATTTTAATGGAATTTCAGTGGGGTCAGGTCAACACCTGTGATCACACTTTTAAGTTCCCTCCCCAACCAGACAGTTTTCAATAAACTGTATTTAAAGCACACATGTCCCTTACGTTAGAACCAACATTAACAATCTGTGTCTCAAATGTACTATTTTCTAGCCTTGGTTGAATTTTGTTTTGCATTGCTAATCTTATTTAACAAGAAATCACCAGCTTTTACAAAAATATCCTACTTTATCATTACATGTGGATGCATGCTGTTGATTAAGTCATCTAACTCTTCCCTAATTAGATGCAGTCTGGCCACTAGTTAACAGTGACTGATGATGTTTGAGGCTTTTTGCTTTTATACTCTTATGCCTGGACCTTGGGAAAAATGTCAAACTCTCTGGCTGGGGAGGAAATGTACTATGCCTTTTGTTTTTTAGGTCCACATTGCTTGAAATCATGACTCAACATATCATTTCAGGTGACTGACAAGTTATCTATCATTTGCACCCCTGGCTCTGTTATCTTTTCTATTATTTACATGGGTCATCTTTAAGGGACTATAACTGATACAGTTTCAACATAAATAGTCCAATATTAACTTATAATTAACTTAGGTTAAATACAAATATTGTAATAGACCAATATTCTGGGCCAATAGAACTTTCTGCAACTAGATGGGAGATATTCTATATTTCCACTAGCAGCCACTAGCGGAAATATTGTAGCCACTAGTTACCTGTGGTTACTAGTCACAGTGTGCCTAGTGTGACTGAGGAAGTAAATTTTAACTTTTATTTAATTTTAATTAACTTAAATTTAAATAGCCACAGTGACTCTTGGTAACCTTTTGCACTTGATATTGAAAATTATCTTTATATAACGGCAATCCCATTGGAAGATTTAAAATGTGATAGAGTGTCAGCCACTGAACACTCAATAAATAAAGCTACTGACTACCACTGTTCTTTTAATTTTGCCTATATCTTGCTAAGTTTCAAGTCAAATCCATTTTTTAAAAAAACTTTATTACATTTATTTATTTTTGAGAGTGAGACAGAGCATGAGCAGGGGAGGGGCAGAGAGAGGAGACACACAATCCAAAGCAGGCTCCAGGCTCCAAGCTGTCCCCACAGAGCCCGACGCAGGGCTTGAACCCATGAACTGTGAGATCACAACCTGAGCCAAAGTCAGACACTTAACCCACTGAGCCACCCAGGCGCCCCAAGGCAAATCCATTTTTTTAAAAAGGGTACGTTTATAGTCCTCTAATAATGTAGCATGAGAGGAGCACCTGGGTGGCTCAGTTGGTTAAGCGGCAGACTCTTGATTTTGACTCAGGTCATGGATCTCACTGTTCGTGGATTTGAGCCTGCTGTCTTGCTCTGCAATGACAGTGAGAAGCCTGCTTGGTATTCTCTTTCCCCCTCTCTGTCTCTACCCCTTCCCTGCTCGTGCTTTCTCTCTCTCAAAATAAATAAACTTAAAAAAATAATTTAGCATGAGACTCTAGAATATTTTCTTAGAGACCTCTTCTTTACTGATAATCCAGTTAATCGATTCTAATAACCAAGTTAGATAATAATTATTAATGGGTAAATATTGTTTTATGGCCTTGGCAGCTTAAAAAAAAAGGCTTGGCAAAGGCTATAAGGCAAAGGCAGACAAACACAAAAGCTTTTGTATATAATGGTTTATATGATACCTTCAGCTGACACTATTAATAGTTCAATGAAAATATTCCTATTGGAAAGAATGAAAAGTTGCTAAGAAAACAAAAACAAAAGCAGATCTTTACTACCACTAGTTGAGAATTACCAGTTTTTCAGATTAGAACACAACCTACTTGTGATTGAAGAAGTAGTTATTGTTTGCGGATGATGTAAGCAATTTGGCTAGGAAAGAACCAATGGACAAGAACCATACAGAATTCCAATTTGGTTAATTTATAAAATGAAATAGTTAATTTTACTAATATATTCAAACTTTCTTTCTCCAAATATTTCTAAAAATTCAATTAATCACATAATTCAAATTAAGATTATTATATTTTTTAGCAAGGAACCTCTGATGCTAGAATAAGAGAAAAAAAAGCATCTCACTAAAGATATAATTATAGTCAAATATAAAACTGAGAAATGTAGCCCTTTGGGGTGCCAGATGGCTCACCTGGTTAAGCATCTGACTCTTGATTTGGCCCAGGTCATGATCTCACGGATGATGAGTTCAAGCCCTGTGTCTGGCTCTGCGCTGAGAGTGCAGAGCCTGCTTGAGATATTCTCTCTCTCTCTCTCTCTCTCTCTCTCTCTCTCTCCTCTTTGCCCCTCCCCCAGCTCGCACAAGTGCACGCACATGTGATCTCAAAATACATAAACTTAAAAAAAAATTAGCCTCTTGATATAGCTACATTATTGTATTTGAAACATTTAAACTACAGCTTAGGGAGAGGGGGAGGGGGCATTTAAAAGGTTCCTTTAAGTCAAAGGGGATGAATTTTGAAAGGACAAAAGCAATTTATGAACCTGTGGACATATTACTGGGGAAGAAAACTATCAAATTCCAAAGTTAAATCTAATTGGAAAAAAATCTAACTACAAAGAAAAAAAAAATTCTGTTTTCAACTAATTTTTTTTGTCCATTTTATGTAAGAACTTACTTATTCTTTTTCCAAATGGGTATTTATTTATACAGATACATAAAAATGATTCCCATTCTTTAAAACATACTAAAAATATACATTAATCACAAATAGCACTTACTCTGACTGGAAAGAAGATGTGCATGGCTATTTGCAAAATAGCAGTAAACACAAGGAGCAAACATATATAAATCATGACAACCATACATCTCATTTTTGACAAAAATAAGTTCAATTTTTACATTAATGCTTTATTATAAGCTTCTATATGAGATCCTCCGACTTTATTTACATTTACCATGAAATTTCTATTAGCATGTATAACTCAAAGGCACTCAATTCAGAGGTTATAAGGTCCTGAGCTTAAGTAGGAAATAGGATTCCCAACCAAAATTTGAACATAAATAACTCCGAAGACCAGAGAAAATGAAAATGTTTAAAGTGTAATATTTGGTACATAAATAATCCATGACCTAAGAATAAAGTTGTATAGAATGTCAAAGAAATGACCATGTAAGGCAAAAGAATATCCTCAGATTCAAATGGATTTTCTCTCCCATTCAAGTTCATTTGAAAGTCTGAAGCTGATTTTGTTAAAAATCCTAACAAAGCTAAATTAAAAGCAAAATAAAATAGCATGAAAATGCTCACATTAAATAAAAAGTTCCCCAGCTTAGTCTCCAAAACCACAAAAAAGTATTTAATGATTAAAAACAAGCATAGCTTGGAGGCATTATCAGAATATGAGGAGAAATCATAAAGAGCAGATGAAAACATTAAAGGACAGCTTTAAATGCACCAATTGAAAGAGCATTTATAACTGGCCAAGTTGTTCCTTCAGCATTGTCTTAGCCAAATAAAAATAAGTTTACAGATAGATAACTGAGGTTCATTAACATCAGGTAAGATCAAAGTTTAAACTAAAAATTAAATCTATATTGGGTTGCAGAGAAATGTGAAATTTTTACCTACAGCAATTTTCTACTGATGCTAAATTAAAAGCATGAGTCAAAATCTTTATCACAGAAATGGTTTGACAGATATTTTCTTGGCTTCAAAATGGTTTTTCATATATGCATAGAAATGTAATGAGCATAAGAAAAGTCTTCTGTATCATCTGTACAGTTCATAAGGCCTTTGTCATTGTTAGTCACCTTAGATGTGAATATCAGTAGGGCCATTAAATTAAAGCTGGCCAATAAAGTTTTCAAAGTGCTACTGTTTCCAACTGATAAGATCCTCAGTTTTCGGGATTTTCTGGATGACGATTATTTTCAGTTCTTTTTTCTGGTGATATATACAGGAAGTTACAGCAGATGTATAAAGGGAAGATCAGAAGCCTGCTGTCCAAGTTCATCACTACTTGTTCCTATAAAACAAATTTGTAGCTTTAATGACAAGACAAAAAAACAGAAAACCAAACTATTGAATTGAGTGAACTGAAGGAGATCACATGGTGGTTAAGAGAGCTTGTATCTGAATTCTCAAAGTCACCGCTCAAATCTCAAAACTCCAATCCACTAGCTGTGACCTTGGGCAAGTCAGTGACTTGTCAACTGCAGCTTCCTTACTGTAAAATGAGTAAAAACACCCGCCTCATATGATTATAGTGAGGATTAAATGAGAAAAGGCACACAGAGGGCTCAGCAAAGCCAGCCATGTACGAAGTACTCAATAATGGTAGTTATTTTCGTTACTGAAAAATTTCTATCAAGTACCTACATATCTTATGAACAGATATAGTCCAGAAATATAGACTTCTCATTTGGCTTCATTTCCTGATGGCCCTTAGATATAGCAAATGGTTGAGAAGAAGGTGGAAGTCACTATTAGCACCTACAAGCATGGTTCTTACTCTTGTCTAGATCTTCCACTGTCTCTAATGTAAATATGTTATTTGTCTCTTGGAATATAAAATACATTATCATGTAAAATCAATTCCAGGTTCAGTTATATCAGTACACATGAGAATGCCTTGAAATCTCAGAGATAGGAGTTGATCCTATACTTGACAGACACAGATGTAGCCATCTCTGATTCTACAGATCTCTATTTGGAACCATGTATGAACAGCATTAGGTGAACAGAGTAAGTCTTCAGACTAAAACGAACAGCACTGGAACTTCTACTTTTTTTCCCCTAGGTTTACTCATTTTTGAGAGAGAGAGAGAAAGCATGAGCAGGGGAGGGGCAGAGACGGGGGGAGAGAGAGAATCCCAAGCAAGCTCCATGATGTCAGTGCAGAGCCTGATGTGGGGCTCGAACCCACACACTGTGACATCACGACCTGAGCTGAAATCAAAGTTGGAAACTTAATTAACTGAGCCACCCAGGCGCTCCTGGAACTTCTACCTTTTAAATACTGGGATACATTCTCTGCAGTAATATATATCAGCTTTGCCTTATTTTATACATTTTGAAGAACATACTATTAAACACTGTATAAACCTAGAGTTTTTGTTTTTTTCACGAGGAAAATGCTCCTGCGATGAAGAGCAACTAACATACTGGAACATTTAAATGACTGATGTAGGCTTAACTAGACACAGCTTGTGTGTTGGGGGAGAAGCAGATAAACTGGATAAAGAAGGTATGGAATACAAACGTGACCCCTCCACACACACATTATCTCTATATACCCCCAAACAGGGAAAATAGTGTTTTTTAAAAAAAATGTTAGTGAACAAGATGGATGAGATGAGTCAAGTGAGGTGATCACCTGGGCTGATGGCACTAGCAGGGTTAGTAGAGAGGAATGATATCAAACATAGTTGGTCTTTGGACGTTGAGTCACCCTGGCATAGACGAAGTTTGTAGCAATAACCCAGGTGAAGGCACACTTACTAAATTTGTTGAGGACATATGCTTTGACAATAGGTATATTTGATGATAAAAACCAAGATTCAGTGCCACAACAAAACAAAGACTCCAAGGAAGATTCTAGTATTTGAATATAGTTAAGGCTGGGGTGGGGGTAGTTCTTTTCCCAACTTTGGGAAAAGAGGGGCGCCAGGTGGACATCACTTGAGAGCTGAAAGGACACACAGATTTCTGAATATTAGACTGTATTAATTCCCAATCTCAGTCCCCAAACTAGACAGATCTAATCCTAGCTTTACTAAACTTTTAACTCCACCTGAGGGCTCACTTTACCTCCATGTTTGCATTGAAGCACCATGAAGTTCCATTTTCTTTCTTCCACTACAGAGTGGAAGCTGAGGAGCCCACATATCACAGCACCAGACAGCGGTGGCATCTTTCTACGTCCATTTCTACTTCCAGACCATTATTTCTCCATCTTCATTTACCAATCCCTGCTTCTCTGAGGCTCACACCACTAGTCTGTACTATAGTTCTCTTATTCCCCCCCATTCTCCCATACAGTTCTAAATTCCAGGATCTATAAATCTAACTGTCTACTGGAAATCCTCACTTGGATAAAAAGCAACTCAAATTCAAACCATCAGCTACTGGCTTCTACCTCTTCTTTCCTTTTTTATAGGCTATCTATACATTCACTCTTGCAATTTGGCTTTGACTCCCCATCCCAGCTCTTGAAAGTCTCACCAGGTTACCTTTTCTGGCCCACCCCTAGGTTTCTGTCCTGTCAGATTCTCTACACATCTAATTTTGGTGTCGTCTGTAAGAGGGATACATATGATTTTCCTTTCTGCTTATTTATATTTTCTATTTTTTCTATAACAAATATCTATAACCTATGTAAAAAACACATATACAACTCCCCACTGCAATTTTTCTCTACAGATCACTAGAATCTCGGGAAAAGGTCCAAACTCCATCCACAGCCCATCATGCCCTTGCTCTAGTCCTACTGAACTCTTACAAATCTCTTTCAGTTCTTTGAATGACTCTTGTGCTCCCTTGCTTCTATCTTACTCATCATCTGAAGCTTGATTCAGGTATCCATTTACTTTTCAACTTTTCCAGGAGAGGGAATTTTCCATGAGCTGTTGTCCCTTCTCTTCCTCTCCCAACAACCACACCTGCCCCCA
Organism: Prionailurus viverrinus; assembly: GCF_022837055.1. Taxonomy (NCBI): domain Eukaryota; kingdom Metazoa; phylum Chordata; class Mammalia; order Carnivora; family Felidae; genus Prionailurus; species Prionailurus viverrinus. Next base: position 87,403,359 of record NC_062563.1, on the reverse strand, counting down.
ATCCCACAGTAAGGGTTAGAGACTTCTTCAACTTTACACACTACTCTGAGCTCATCTCCACCATGCAACTTATCCTAAGCTATATAACATAAGCTCCTCTTTATTTCCCCAACTCCTAGTACAGAACCTAGCATGCAGTAGGGACTCAAATGTTCGCTGAATAAACAACTCAAGGAACACCTGGAATACAACTATTATCTTGGCCTGGTGCTTTTTAAAAAAATCTCTGGCTTTGAGCCATGACAGTATTTTTTTATGATGTTCCAGGTAGAAGGTAAAGACAGCCATTGTTCATGCAGTTCCAGAGGGCACCAGAGGGACCAACAGAGGGACCTACTGAAGGCAGATTTGAACTTTCTTATTATATATCTACCTTCTCAAATATTACCTACTATGTGAGAGAGCTCTCTGTTGCCTGAATTGCAACAACTAGTGGAGGATCCCATTAAGAATGCTGTTAAAGGAGTTCTCATACAGGGTATGTGAGGCCAGAATGATCACTCCAAGGTTCCTTGCAATGCTAAATTCTAATGTTCTATAAGTCTCTTCTGTGTGAGGAAAACTGCTAACTTCTAATAATTTATGTGAACTATAGGCTCTGAACCCTTTATCAAAACAGTATGTCCCTTGGAATGGTGGTTAATTTTTATTACTTGAGAGAGAGAGAGAGTGCACACATGCAAGAGTGGGGGAGTGGGGCAGAGAGAGAAAGGGGAGGTGGGGGGGGGGAATAAAGAAAGAGAAAGAGAGAGAGAGAGAGAGAGAGAGAGAGAGAATATGAATCTCAAGTAGGCTCAGTGCAGAGCCCGAAGCATGGCTCGATCCTACAACCCTGGGATCATAACCTGAGCCAAAATCAAGAGTTGGATGCTCAACCGGCTAAGTCACCCAGGTGCCCCCCAGGGGTTAGTTTTAATAGAAGTAAACTTCCTTAATATTTTAACAGCTCTCATGTAACTTTTCGAAAATGGCTTACTTTCTCATCATGACATTTTGAAACTTCTACATGCATGTGATATATAAAGGAACAAATGGCTTCAGAGAGAATTTTGGAATGCTACTTAGAATTACAGATGCTACTTTAGAAACCTATTGCGCTAGAGGATAATGTTCTCTTAACATACAGGAGCTATGGAGACACACTGGATTATCTTCATGGTGTTTGCTATTAATGTATAAATAAATGCATTTATGCACAAATGGATAAAGCAATTAAAATTCATAACTTTTGGGGGAAGATATTCAGGGTAAACAATTATTTCTCTATTATCAGCTTTCCCCTGCCCCTCAAATCAAACTGAGTTTTCTTTTTTACACTTAGTTACAAGTCTTAGTTACACTTCTAATAATATGGGAGTAAATTATGCATAAGTGAACATGGTGCTTCCATCTCTACCTTCAAAAAAACTGTAAACTGATTTTTAAATCAAATGTTAATTCTTTAAGAATTTTCAAAAGAGGATTCAAAAGACAAATACTATAACCAAACAACAGAAAAGTAATCAGACATACCTGATCTTTCTCAAGTGTAAGTATTTGATAGCCAGTTGTTCTACTACAGATTAGTTTTCCACTACTATCAAAAGAGGCTAAGCGTAATCTAGGATTTAAAAAAAACACAAATAAAAAAATAAACATACGATTTTTTCAGGATTTTAGTTTTAAGTAATCTCTACACCCAGTGTAGGGCTCAAACCCACAACCTCGAGATCAAGAGTTGCATGCCCCACCAACTGAGCCAGCCAGGTGCCCTTAAACATGATTTTTAAAACCACAGATTAATTTTAACAAGCCCTCCCCCTCACTTTAGTATTTACTTTTATCTTCCATATTCTTTTATATGATAAAAGATTTTTAAGTCTTTTCACATTCTAAACTGATCCTCTTTAGATTTATAAGCTTGTGCTATTATACATATCTAAGATAGAAAATAATTTATAAATGTCTTTATTGTAAATATACATAAAATTTACCATTTTAACCATTTTTAAGTGGATAGTTCTCAGCATTAAATACATCCCCAGTGTTTTACAATCATCACTGCCATCCATCTCCAGAACCTTTTCATCTTCCCACCTGAAACTCTGTACCCAGTAAACACGAATTCCCCAATTTCCCTTACCTCAGCCCCTAACAACCACCATTGTACTTGCTCTGTGAACCTGTCTATTCTAGGTACCATGAGTGGAATCATATAACATTTGTTCTTTTGTGACTGGTTTATTTCACTTAACACAAGGTCACCAAGGTTCATGTTGTAGCATGTTTAAGAATTTCCTTCCATTTCAAGGCTGAATAATATTCCATTGTAGGTATGGACAGTATCTACACAGGTATCTGTTGATTGGCACTTTGGTTGCTTCCAACTTTTGGCCATTGTGAATAATGCTGCTATGAAGATGAATGTACCAGGTTCATGATGGATGTATGAAGATGATCTGTCCCAGTGCCTGCTTTTGGGTAAATACCCAGAAGAGAAATTGCTGGTTCATATGGTAATTCTGTTTAATTTTTTGAGGAAATGTCATTTCATTTTCCATAAAAGCATACACCATTTTACATTTCCACTAACAAGGCACAAAGGTTCAATTTCTTCACATCCTCATCAACACTTGTTTTGCTTTGTTTTTGATAACAGCCATCCTAATGGGTCTGGAAGTATCTAATTGTGGCTTTGATTTGTATTTCTCTGATTAGTGATCTTTCAAAAATGAAACAATGCACATTGGCCATCTGTATATATTCTTTGGAGAAATGTTTATGTAAGTCCTGTCCATGTTTGAATGGGGTTGTTTATTTTTTTGTTGTGGAGTTTTAGGAGTTCTCTAGATATTCTGAATATTAACTCCTTATCAGACACATGGTTAACAAATATTTTCTCCCATTTCATGGGTTGCCTTTTTACTCTGGCGACAGTGTCTTTTGATATACAAGAGCTTTTAATTTTGATGCAGTCCAATTTATTTTTTTCTTTTGTGGCCTGTGCTTCAGTGTCATGTTGAAGAAATCAATGCCAAATTCAATGTCAACAAGCTTTCCCCCTATGTTTTCTTCCAAGAGTTTTAGTGTATCTCTTATGTTTAGGTCTTTGATCCATTTTGAGTTAAGGTAAGCATAAATATATGACTTTAAAAAAATCTGTTCATTAAGCTATTTTCCAATTTGTCAGCATCCTCTCCAGAAAGACAGCCAGCTCAACTAGCAAAGTTGGACATTTGAAATCCCATAGGGTGAAGGACAATACCAGGCATGTTTTCCTGGAAAAATACCGTGCTGAATTTCCAGTTTGGACCTTTTATTTGCAAGAACAGCAGCAAGGTAACAGCTTTAAGTCTAGTTATCAATCCCATATCATTCATATTCCAGCCTACTTTTTCTGACATACTAGATCCAGACTTTTTGATTTTGATTATTACTAACACCTCACAGGAATGGAGCTTTATTATTTCCTTGCACATTCATATATATTGTATTACCAAAACTCTACTATTGTTGGTGTAAATTGTCAGGTTTTATTTCATTTTTTCCCCCCTAGAGGAGGAGTGTGGCAGGGAAATTTCATCCTACCGAAATGCTATGCTCCTTCGAGGTTGTAAACTGACAGATCCACTACACGGCTGATTCAGTGTATTACGTTTGAAAATGATGTATCGATTGGTGTAGGTTACAAGCAGGTCAAAGCCGAAGTTAAAACCTGTCCACCGCCAGCAGTACTAAGAAATATAAAAGAGAAAGATTTACTTCAGTTCATCATACTAGCAAGTCACAAATTAGAAGTTCAAAATGTCTTTTTTTTCTCTGCCTCATTCCAAATATTTCTCTCATGGGTCCCTTTCCCTTAAAGCTTACCACACAGAATATATCTGTGAAGATATATAAAGGCTTATCACACAGGCATAGTATATTTCAAAGCCAGAAAAGCAGGCTCTATGGTCATCATTCTTTAAGGGACTTTCCTAATATCACCTCTTCATGATCTGTTTCATTCTCTCTCCACACTGTAATTCTATCATAAGAAATACAGCTTTTTGGGGTGCTTGGGTGGCTCAGTTGGTTAAGTGTTTGACTTTTGGTTTCAGCTCAGGTCATAACCTCACGGTTCATGAGTTTGAGTCCCACATCAGGCTCTGTGCTGATAGTGCAGAGCCTGCTTGGGGTTCTCTCTCTCTCTCTCTCTCTCTCTCTCTCTCTCTCTCTCTCTCTCCTCTCTCTGCCCCTACCCTGCTTGCTATCTCTCTCAAAAATAAATAAACAAAAAATTAAAAAAAGAAAGAAATATGACTTTTCACTGCAACTCTAAGTAGGTATAGCTTAGGGGGCTGGGAGGTTAATGGAGGTAATAAGAACCCATTAAAATCTACCTTTAAAAACACCCTAAATTTCTTAAATATCTAACCAACAGAGTCACGACTGAGTTATTTATTTTTTTAAGTTTATTTAGGAATTTCTGCACCCAACGTGGGGCTTGAACTCATGACCCAGAGATCAAGAGTTGCATGCTCTTCCGACTGAGCCAGCCAGGCACCCCACAACTGAGTTATTTTAAATACCATCATGAGGTTCACAAGTTTGTTTGTTTAATCTATCACCTAATAGTTAATGAGAGACTATGAAGTGATGTGGTATGGTATAGCAAAGGAAAGTTAGGGCTTCAAGTATTTGGTTGACACTCTGAATTACAACATTAATTCAACAGTTCACAGATATTTACATATCCTGTGCCAAGTACTGCTCTAGGCTGAATAGCAGTAAGTTTCTGTCCTGGGAAACGTGTATTTTAATATGTGTATATGTTTGTGTGGAAGGAATTGATGGAATGGAATGGAAGAGAACAAAACAGAATAGACTGTCAGGAGAGAGTGACACAGTAGAGAAGGGGAGCTTGTAGCTGGGGAGCCTACTGGTTCAGACAGGTGGTCAGAGAAAGTCTAAGGTGATACTAGGTGAGCAAGGCCCTGAGTCAACTAAGGAGCAGATCAGTAACTATCTGGGGAAAGAGTGACTTAGGCAAAGAGAACCGCAAGTACAAAGCTCTGGAGATAAAAACATGCTTGACATATCTGAAGAACAGCAAAAAGGGCTATGTGACTAGGGCGATCACTTAGGTAGACAGAAGATGGGGATGAGTTCAGAGAGTCAGCTGGGGGCCAGAAAACGTAGGGCTTAGTAGTCCACAGTAAGGACATGGATTTCTTCTAAGTGCAGTAAGAGGCTCATGGAAAGTTTTGGGGAAGGACGAAACACCATCTAACTTACATTTACAAAAGATGACTTTGGCTGTTGTAAGGATAATAGAACGTAGAAGGGCAAGAGTAAAAACAGGGAGAGCAGTTGTGAGGCTACTACAATAGTTCAGGCAAGAGATAATAGTGGCTTGGACTTGGGTGGTAGTGGCAGACATGCTTAGAATGTATTTCAAAAGTAGAGTCTGGAGGAACTTTTTATGAACACCAGGTGTGGTACTGAAGAGAGAAGAATCCAAAGTTTGGAGCTTGCTTATTCAGTGGATTAACAGAGGGGCCATTTGTGGGTTAGAGAATTACTTGGGAAGGAGAAAGTTTGGGGGTGAAAATCAAAGAGTTCAGCTTGGGACTATTATACTCAAGATGCTATAAGGATTCTGAGAAAGTTGTCAAGTGGGTAGCTGCTATATGAAGTCATCAGCGTAAAGTCATAGGAAGTAGATGAGATCACTTCAGAGTGAGCACAGACAGAGAAGAAGTCCAAGTACTCAGCCTCAAGTCATGCCAACATCTGTTGAGAAAGAGAAGGATGCAGGCGAAGGCTTGAAAGACTTAGAAGGAGCAACCAATGAACTGGGAAGAAAACCAGCAGAACACACTGTCCTGAAAGTCAAATAAGAGAAAAACCCCAAGAGTGAGTGCAGATATGTCATGTTGCCCAGAGCTTTTGGAAAAAGCTTTTAAAACTGCTTATTTGGCAATGTGGAAATAACTGACAACAAACAGCATGGCAGTTTCACTGGAATTTACTGGGATACATGAATTGGAGTGAATTCAAGAGAGCATCAAAAAACAGGAAGTATAGACAAATATGGGCCACATTTTTAAATGAGTTTCTTGCTTAAAAGAGATGCAGAGATATGGAGCGCTGGGGTGGGGTGGGGGGAAAGAATGTGGGGTCAGGGTGTGGTCCCAGATGGGTGGTGGTAGAGTATGTTATATGCTAAGTGAGAATGACGCAGTAGAAGAGAAAAACTGAAAGGTTCTGAATAGGTGAAAAGGGATGGAGTTTGTAATGAGGGGAGGGGATGGATGGTTCATCCATTCTGATAGGAGGAAAAGCATAGCACACAGGTACAACTGCAGGTAGACTGGCAGAACTGTTTGGTAGGTAGATGGATAGGTTCTCTTCCTATTGCTATTATTTTCTGAGTGATGAAAGAAACAAGGTCATCAGATTAAGAATAAGGCAGGTAGCACTGCCCCTTCTGAGAAGGTCTAAGAGGTACTCAAAGAATGGCAGGATAAATTCACTAGGGAAATGAAGATCACCATGCAGCACTAAAGACCTGTTTCAAGTTTACAGTTACAACCATTCAAGTGAAACCTGTGGGGTACGCTGTTTTTCTTTAATCATATTTATCTGTCTGGAAGCAAGAAAGTTAGGATTTAACAAGAATTGGGGTTTAGCCAGCTAAGTTTGACAGAGTAAAAAGGGAAGTTAAGACTATTAGCCAGGAACCAATTTTAAGATGGAACATAAAATGTAAGTAAAGAAAGTAGGGATGCGGTGAGAGGCTAATGGGAAAAAAGGAGTAAGAACAATGTGTTGTACATCCCTGTGGAGTTCAACAATTGCTGGGAGTCCAGGTACTAGAGAGTGTTAGAAAGATAAAAGGAGGTGGAGTCTAAAAATGGTATACTTGAAAAGGTGATTTTGAAGGGGGTGTATTATTTAGTAATGCAAAAACTGAGGATATGCTTCCAGGAAATGGGTGCCTGAGGTAGGGTAGAGCATAAGATCACAGTGGGGAAGATGGTCAAAAATCACCAAGACTGACAACAAGAACAGGGATAAACGCAGATAGCCCAGTGCATGATGGCTATAGTAAGTAGTGAGTAGTGTAGTAGAAAGCGCATGCTTCAAAGGAGCTGTGGTTCAATTAGGCATGAGGGAGGCACAAGGTCTGGAAGAGGCAACAAGGAAGACTAAAGAATAAAGAAGACACCTACCTATTCCCCTTTCATATGCTGTTCACACATCACAATTATGAATGCAAACATAAAATAATTAACTTCTAAAAACAAAAAAGTTAAAATGAGGGAAAATCTGGGAGAAAAATAACTGGTTACCTAAATTAGGCTGAATTATTTTTTTAAACATGTTTTTAATGTTTATTTTTTGAGAGAGAGAGAGATAGCAGATGAGAGAGCAGAAAGAGAGGGAGACACAGAAACCGAAGCAGGCTCCAGGCTCTGAGCTGTCAGCACAGAGCCCAATGCGGGGCTCGAACTCATGGACTGTGAGATCATGACCTGAGCTGCAGTCGGACATTTAACCGACTGAGCCACCCAGGTGCCCCAGGCTGAACGATTTCTCAAGATAACAATTATAATTAGAGTGGGATTTTTAAAAAATGTAGTTCATGTCCTATTAAAATCAATTTAATGAGTCACAGTTAGCTTTTAAAAAAGTTAAATACAAAATAGGATCTTTGGACACAGCAGCAGTAGATACCGTTTCATAATACTTTTGTTTCATTTATAATAAACACTTACATATGGTAATGAAAAAAATGAAAAAATGAAAAAAAAATGAAAAAGTCTAAATGTGGGTAGCAATCAAAGGGTTTGAGTGTCTTTTTTTGTTTGTTTTTATTTTTGTTTAATACAATTTATTGTCAAGTTGCCTAACATACAGTGTATACAGTGTGCTCTTGGTTTTGGGGGTAGATTCCCATGATTCATTCATCGCTTACATACAACACCCAGGGCTCATTGAATGTCACTGATTTAGGGTACTTATACAAAGAATGGACTTTTAAGATTACATAAAAGCTTCCATATAATTTTTTATTTATCGTAATTTCTGGATTGCTGAGGGATTCTCTAGGCCTCTTAGCTGGACACAGAAAGCTCAACATTCTCATGCAGGGCTGAATAATCAATTACCACTGAGCACCTAACTCCTTGCCTAGGAGATCATGGTATAGAAACTGTACCAAAAAGCTCTGAGGTATGGCAGATGTCATGATTGTTACTGAAAGTGTATTTTGCACTAATAGCACAATTTTCATGAAAATATTAAGAGTCTTAGCCCATGCTTACCTCGCCATCTTTGGCAAGCTTTCTACCACACCTCATGCTATTTCCCTCTAGTTCTTCTTTATTGATTTCTTGAGGCCTAGAAATACACATAAGATGTGAAATCTCACAAAAATAGGCAATAGTTTAAATAAAGAATAAGATTAAAATAAGAGAAAAACTTGCTAACAGATATAAAAATACCTTTTTGTGGTATAAAATTAGAATATACTGATTAAATTTAGTCCATTGCCTTTGCTAAATAAAAAAAAAAAAATTAGACTTTAATGTTTCATTTATTGCCCTGACTTCTAGAATACTTTTATTAGGGCTCAGCTAAACCAGAGAAGGTGGGGGTGGGGTGGGGTGGGGAATCTATAAGAAATTGTGCTCATCAAGAAAATAAAACACTTAAAAGTCTAACTATTAAGCAAAATAAGTTAAAATCTATTATTTAAGATGTGACTTGGTATTAACTACCACTGGACATTACTGTTTCACATCCAAGCCATCTTTTATGCAGTATAACCATGCAAATTCAGTATTTAATATTAACAGCTGTAGAATTTTATCAATTGATCTTTACTTGGTTCCCTACTTTAAAAACCTTAATCAACTAAGAGAAACTTGGTATTTCAAGTTATGATAAGAAAAGGCCATTATTATTAGCTTGGAGTTCCAAATGATAAAAGTAATACAATATATTCATCATAGGCAACATTTATTAAGTGCTTAGAAACTTCATCAAATTAAAATACTGAAACAAATACATAAAAAATAAATGTAAAAAAAAAACTAATAAAACACATCCTCAACACCCAAGAGTTCAGTCTAGTAGAGAACTAAAGACATAAGTAATAATTACAATAATGCGGAGAGAGTTGTGATGTTAGGAGCATGAAGAAAGCACAGATTTACTGTCTGGGATTAGAGGGGAGATCTTCACAGAGAAGAGTTTGTTGGCATAGAGATCAGAAGTGGATTCTATGCAGGGGAAGGGTATCCAGGTAGAAGGAATAGTAGGTAAAAAGAATGTGGAGCATAAAAGAATACCAAATGTATGAACCAGAGCCTAAGACGAGCATGAGAGGAAACGAAGTAAAAGATATTTGGGTTATTTTTATATTTTATGAGGAAAAATTTCAAACAAAAAGATAAATAAAATAGTATAATGAGCCACATTTTCTCACCATCTAGCTTCAGTACTCTTGTTTCAATTTTACTCCAAGCCCACTATTCCCCACATCCCTCCTGACTGATCATTTTGAGGCTAACCCTCCAGACATCACATCCTTTAATCTGTAAATAGTTCAGAATGTATTTTTTTTCAAATGTTTATTTTTGAGAGAGAGAGAGAGAAAGAGAGAGAGAACAAACGCGCCGGGGAAGGGCAGAGAGAGAGGGAGACATAGAATCCGAAGCAGGCTCCAAGCTCAGCTGTTAGCACACAGCCCTATGGAAGGCCTGAACCCACAAACTGTAAGCTCATGACCTGAGCTGAAGCTGTGGGCTTAACCCACTGAGCTACCGAGGCGCCCCTCAGAATGTATTTCTTAAAGATGGGGACTTTTAAAATACGTTAACATAATATATATCACACACAAAGAATAACAATTGTCCCTGTCATCAAATCTCTGGACATATTTAAGCAGGGAAGTGACACAATTGTATTTCTGCTTCAGAAAGATAACCTGTTGGAAATGTGGAAGAGTATGGAAGAGGAGAACCCTGGAGATAGACTTTATTAGATTAGAACCTAACATCCAGAAAATACACTGTCTTCCTCACGTTAGTAGCCCTGCAGCAGTGAGCAGATGCTCTGTATCTGTGAAACAGAGCAAATCATTGGGTTACTACAATCATACATACACTTCTGAGGGGAGGAAACCCACTTTTTTCAGCTCAGTCTCTTAGGTCAGACTCTATGTTGAACTCAGTAAAGATACAGATGAGGAAAATCTTGAAAAATAAGAACACTCAACATTTCAAAACTGGATACAAAAGAAGTAGGATGATTTTGAAAATACTTCTTACATTATAAAATGCTTTGAATCTGAATTCCATTAAATAGTTAACTTCCTTTTTTTGTTATTTCTATTTCAACAATCTGACTTTATTTGTGCAGGATAAGTATGCTGTGACTATATATGGAGAAAGATGGAATATAAATTATAAATAAAATAGAAACTAAGAGTCCTGGATAACAACCTCATAATCATTACCATGAGTTTGTATAACACTTTCATATACTCACTGTTTGAATATAAACATAACTAGGTCATATATTTTAGAAAGTTTTTTGGTGTATAAAAATTAGCTAAAACAGGGGCACCTGGGTGGCTCAGTTGGTTGAGCGTCAGACCCTTGATTTTGGCTCAGGTCATGATCTCATGGTTTGTGGGTTCGAGTCCTGCACAGGGCTCTGCACTGACAGTAAAGGGCCTGCTTGGGATTCTCTCTCCCTCTCTCTGCCCCTCCCCTGCTCTAGTTATCTCTCTCTCTCAAAAATAAATAAATAAATAAACATTAAAAAAAAATGTTTTAAAAGAAGTCAGGAGCAAAAAAGGTCAGACTTTTTTTTTTTTAACGTTTATTTATTTTTGGGAAAGAGAGAGAGAGAGAAAGCACGAGTGGGAGAGGGCCAGAAAGCAGACAGAGGATCTGAAGCAGGCTCCGTGCAATGAGCACACAGCAGTGGAGCTCGAATGACTTGAGCCAAAATTCAGAGTTGGTCGCTTAACCAACTGAGCCACTCAGCCACCCCAAAAGGCCAAACTTAAAGCCTCTTCCATATACACTCATGGATGGATTGTCTCCTCACACAGCCTACACCAGAGAGCTAGTATAAAGATCAAATAATAAATGTGGAAGTACTTCTGTGAACTGCAAAGCACATTCAAAGAACAGATAATCTGCTTTCCCTTAAAATGAAGAAAACAGAAATATTTTGTGTGTCATATGCTTTTGGGGTTACAGTCACAGAGGCCTTGTAACTGGATTATGTTAATTCATTTCAGACTCAAAGGTCTTCAAAAACACCTATTAGTTAATAAAAATTAATCAGAATTTCCCACTACCACAAAATAAGGAAATTAGCTTTACCTATTATATAAATATGAAAATCATGCTTTGTGAAAGCATTATTCTAAGCAATATTTAAGTATGTTGAAAGAAAATCATAACACTAGGTGAAACAAAGTATATGGATTATTCAATTTTTACAAATATAGCAAATGACTATTCAAACATTCCATTAATTGATCAGAAAGATATTAAGAATATGGATAATGTTATAGAAATGTAAGAATAAAAGTTGATTAATAATGTTTTCTCTACTTTAACACCTCTTGATTTTTCAATACAATAAATGCATTTAAAAGTTCATAGCAGAAGTTTCTTTTTTTTTTTAATGAACAATGATATCATCTAATATACTTACCCCACCTCACTGTCTTGTTCTGCCCGAAGCATAGCAAGCCACTGCTGTTTGTACACAGAAGACAGCCATTCTAAGATACAAAAATAAACAAAGATAAAAGAAGAATGGTAAATGTGGAAGAACATAAAGCATTTAAAAATTTTAAGAAGTTGATAAAAGTGTTACCACTTCTAAAGTCAAGTTTAAAATAGAAAGCAATAAAGCTGGCAGTTTATATTCTACAAATATGCTACAACAATATGGCTTAATGATTTTTAGAGTGGTAAATGTTATTTTGCTTTGCTTTAAGATGGACTTTGCTTAGATTACATGCATTTAAATTAGAATTTAAATCTTTAGTAGATTTAAAGTAGATTAAAGAAAGTAGATTCTTGCATTTAATAGTTTCTTTTTCATAGCTCATATTAATTTTTATGAGAAACATATCCAAAGTAGTATTTTGTTTTTATGTAACTTTTAATAGAAGAAAGCTGAATATTAAATTGTATCTTTATTAAATTACCTAAAAATAATTGCTAATTAATGGGAGAGAAACCATCTCTGAATTATCAGATCAATCATGCAGTCAAAAATAATTTTGGCATATCAGATTTAGGTAGCTCATTAAAAAGACATTTTAAGTTATTATAAATGGAATAAAAGTTATATTTTTCCTTTAACGAGCATACAATTTTTTTCCGTGAGTCTTGGTAAACTGAAATTTTATTTTAAAAAATTTACTAAAGGGGCGTCTGGGTGACTCAGTCAGTTAAGCCCCTGACTCCTGATGGCAGCTCAGGTCATATCACAGCTCGTGGGTTTAAGCTCCGCATCAGGCTCCATGCTGAATGTGGAGCCTGCTTGGGATTCTCTCTTTCTCTGCCTCTCTCAAAAGAAATAAATAAACAACAACAAAAAAAACTTAAAAAAATTTGTTAAAAATATAGGTAGAATTGGCTTAGTACCATATTTGGTTTTCTGTTCTTATTTAATCCCAACCAAATGAATGGTTTTTCTACTTTTTTAAGTTAAACGATTTCTCAATCTCTACATGAAGGAAGAAGGCAAACCCTAGCGTGATTAAAATCTGGATTTTCACTTCCTAAATCTCTACTCAAAAAAGGTATCCAGACGATTTGCACTGAATTATTGGTATCTCTCTTTAAACCTCTCTAGAAAACAAACTTTGAATGTTTCTCTCAAAATATCCTTGCTATTATGCAGAAAACTGCTAAATATCTAGGCTACAGATCATTTGTCTTCAGTAGGTAAAGACTAGAAGTAAAGTTTATGTGAGTCAGTATACACATATACATACTCTGTATCTTGCTGGAATGCATTCTGATTTTTAAATTCTTTTCTAATGTATTTTATAAAAAAAAGAAGAGTTGATCCTTTCTCATTAAAATAGATTTCTCAACTCACTAATGGTTATGCCTATAGTTTAAAATGCATTGATCTAGAGAAACAATATGTTTTTCATGATCCATTTATAAAATTGGAATGAAAGGGTTATACATATATATTCTCAAATATCATGTAAGATATAGCCCATGAAAATGTCTTAAAATTTAATTTTAGGGGTGGCTGCTCAGTCGGTTAAGCATCCAACTTTGGCTTAGGTCATGATCTCATGGTTCATGAGTTCAAGCCCCACGTTGGGCTCTGTGCTGACAGCTCAGAGCCTGGAACCTGCTTCGGATTCTGTGTCTCCCTCTCTCTCTGCCCCTCCCCCTGGACTGCACTGTGTGTGTGTGTGTGTGTGTGTGTGTGTGTGTGTGTGTGTGTCTCAAAAATAAACATTACAAAATTTTTTAAATTTAATTTTAAAATTTAAGATTCTCACAACCTTTGAATAATCTCCTTTAGAACTAAAAGCACTTCAACAAGTTAAAAAAATGGGTACATAGTTTTGTCTCCCTTTTCTTGCCTTAATCTAAATGAGTAAAAAGCTGAACTGGAAATCTTTCTAGTCACTGGTAGTTCATCCAGCAGCCCAAAAGGAAGTCCACAGAACACGGTTCAAATGCAATGTTGAGAAAAAAGAATCCCTGCTAAAGTGAGTTTGAGAAATATGGGATGAAAGTAAATAAAACAGGTTCATCATTATATTGTCATTTTTTTTAAGTTTATTTATTTTGAGAGAGAGAGATGAGAGAGAGAGAGAGAGAGAGAGAGAGAGACAGACAGACAGACAGACAGCAGGAGTGGGGAAAGGGGCAGAGAAAGAGGAAGAGAGAGAGAATCCCAAGCAGGCTCTGCCCTGCCAGCATGGAGCCCAATGAGGGGCTAGAACTCAGGAACCGTGAGACCAAGACCTGAACCAAAATCGAGAGTTGGACACTTAACCTACTGAACCACCCAGGCACCCTGATAATTTCTATTTATTATTCTTTTCAATGACATAGAGTACGATTACAATCAGAAAGATGTCACTTAAAATCATAATTCCATCATGTTCTCTTACCTGAAGGTACTAGAGAATCTTGTTCAACAATTCTTGCAGAGGCCAAATCACTGATAATATACTGTAACCTTAAATGCCTGAATACTGACACAAATGGTTTTCCCTGCTCAGTTTCCAGGAAGGCCATACCTTCAAAATCTACAAAAAACAATTTAAATAGGCATTCTTTTAAAATCTATTTATTTTATCCTTAAATGTTTTTAATACACACACACACATCTATTAGAAAATAAATAAGCTAGTTTTCAAAGATTATATAAACTTGAGGTGTATGGATAAAAACGTAGGGAGATTTAGGAAGTAGCTCCAGGAAATTAACTTTGGTCCCAAGTGACCCTTGGACTGAGATTTCAGTTGTGCACCTTATTTCTGGGATTTGGAGCTTACAGTGCAGCAAGGTGGGAAAGAAGGCTGGAGAATAGTAGTTTGGGTTATGGTATCTCTCCAGAATCCCCTCTCCTAGGGACTGAGCACTCCACTGGAACTCCAGAGCTCAAATGCCAACCTGAAGGGTCTTCATAAGATACACAGGACATGGATTTGTCTCTTGGGATTCATCTAATTTATGCTTTAGCTATATGAGATGAACACCATTAGTTAACACATTCACCCTCTTCAAACTAGAAAATAATATACAAAGACACTGCAGCCACTGATTTGCAACACATGGGTAGTGTTTATTATTAAAGGAATTCACATTTATGAAGTACATGAATTTTTTTCCTTTAGGGAGAATTTAAGGATATTTCTAGAAAAATAGTTACTCTCAGTTGCATTCCAATGTGCTTTCATGAGTGCAAAGGAAAGGTCTAGAGTTACTACTATCAAACAGGAACTTGTGCATAAGCTCTAGCCTGTTTTCTACTAAACAAGATATATGCATGGGAGCATACTCAGTCCTGCTGCTATTTAGGATAGGAGAAAAAAGTTGAGAATTGCTACTGTAAACTAATCACAAGACATGTTGGTGATAAAATGGGAAAAATAATAGTTTGGGGGATCAAACTATGGTGGTAGTTCAAGGAGTAATAATTCAGTTAATATTTGGCAAAGCATTTTTCTTATCCAGCTTTATTCTCTCAGTGTAAATTAGGGGCTGAATTAGATAACTGCTTAAAGTCCTCTCCAGACCTAAAATTCTCTAGGTCTACAAATAAGTTAGGACATGATTTTAATAAATTTCAACTTAAAAAGGCCCCTAAAAAAAGTTCTAAATAAAGTTTTCAGGCATACCTTTTCTCCTCTTAGAAAACCAGACATCTGTTTCAGTCAAAAGCTGTTTTAAAGATCCATTCCATGAAGGCACAAGTTGAAGGAACATCCACTAGGTTGAAAAAGTAAATTTAAGAAAAAAATTACAAGATTTCACCAGGTTATGATTTTTTATTCAAACTGCTTCCACCTTAAAAAATAATATCTAAAAAGTTTAATTTCCAGTACATGCAATTGACAGAAGTAGAACTATCATGACACACTTACAAGCTTTAAATTCATCATGGCATTAATCATGGTCCAATGATTAATGATTGAACTGAAAGTGTGTGAGAAGGAATAAACTAATTCCTGAAAAGTATTTAAGGCATCAAACAGTACACTCATACAATCCAAAGGTTTAATACACATATTACATTAGTAATTTTACACTAATTTATTCTACTAATTAACTAAATTTTGCTAAATATTGTATAAGATTATAAAAATAAATTAAACAAGGGAAGAAAGAGTTTCTTATTGTCTCATTATTGTCTTCTTACTCTTGAGACAGTATGCAGAGTAGTTAGGAGCATGGACTTTTAAATCCTGGACCTGCCAATCAACAGCTGGGCCAATTACCCAATTTCTCTGGGTCTTAATTTCTTCATTTGTAAAATGAGCATGAAACTTCATAGAGCACTAAAAGAATTTGTTACACAAAACAAGTGTAACATGTTTTGAATAGTGCCTGGCACATAGTAAGCACTTATCACTACTGGCATAAAAGCAATTACAACAGGAAACAATGAATCCTACCAGTGGCTCAGAGATAGATATGGGCTGTCTACTCTTTCTTTAATGATTGCATAACTTAGTTACTACACTTCCTTGAAAAAACAAAACAAAACAAAACAGTAACAGAATCTTATTCCTACCGCAAAACCAAACAATTGCCATGATACAACTTAGACAGTGTCTCATTCCCAGATTTCAAAGCTGTGTTAAATGCAGACTTTGCTGCTGGGGACAAAGGGTTAAAGGCAAAATTATTAAGTGGGAAAAGCAGTAAGAGTAGGACTCACAAAACTTGGGTTCTGCCTCAAGTCTGCCACTTAAAAGCTATAAGAATTCTAAGTCTTATCATCTATAGAACAAGAAATGATAGCCAATTTGTCTCTTCAGAGTTGTGAAAATAAAACATTAAAAATGTTAAAACTTTTCAAAAGTATGAAGTGAAACATATACCTGAAGTGCAAATAAGGTCTTCAAGGAATGTCGACATTTTTTTTCCTTTAAGTTTATTTATTTATTTTGAGAGAGAGAGAGACAGCGTGAAGCAGGAGAGGGGCAGGGAGCGAGGGTGAGAGAGGATTCCAAGCAGGCCCCGCACTGTCCGCACAGAGCCTGATGCAGGGCTGGAACCCATGAACCATGAGATCATGACCTGAGCAGAAATCAAGAGTCGGATGCTTAACCGACTGAGCTACCCAGGTGTCCCAGAATGTTAACATTTTCTAGAAAAAGTGTGAAAATTTCCTCATAAAGTCATTAATTCAACTAAAGCTCAACTTTGAAAACATTTCTGAAAACCATATAAAATATTTAACATTTGTATGTAAATAATAATAACATGTTTGTTGTTGAAAAGAATCTGGGAAAAAAAAACAACCACATTCCTAGGATAGAAAAGTATGTGAAACCAAATAAAGGAACAGGATGGGAGCTCTCATGGCCCACCACTTGTTCTCAAGTGCAGACCCCAACAGGAAGAGAGGTATCTTGCATTCCCAACCGGAAGAGGCCTACTTTACTAGTCTAGCAAGAGAAAGAATTTTTCCCAGTTTAGCTATAAGATCAGCCAACAAGAAAATACCACAACTCAGACAACAAGGAACTCACTTTCCTCCAACCAACTTTCATTCAAAGCAGCCCCTCCCGACTTCCTCCTTTTCTCTACAAAGTAATGTTCCTTTCCTTTGAGATCTGGACTTGCTTATGGTTTGCCACAGCTTACATGTCCCAAATTGCAATTCCTCTGCTATTCACAAATAAATCCATTTTGTTGGTAAAATAACTGGCTCTACTTTTAAAGTTGACAAGTATAAAGAATGCAATTAATATCACTCGGGATAGCAAATCTCTAAACAAAGGCTTTTTAATATTTTGGCATATTTCCTTTTACTTTTCTTACTTTTACACTATTCCTTTATCAATGGACACTAGCTGCTTCCAGCTTTTCACTATTATAAGTAATGCTGAGGCGATACCCTTACATACATATTATGCCAATACCTTTTTAAGAGCTGTGTAAACATCCATCTCCACTTGCATCACAAATAAGTTAGATGAACCAATGAGCTGTTTCATGACATTTATACTAGAAAAGATAAAATAGAAGTAGTGAGTTTTCCTCATGCACAGGCTAAACCACCCTGGTAGAATTAAAAAATTTAAGTCTTTCTTATGAAAAACAAATGTGGAATTTAAAATTACCTCAGTCTTTTTGCTCAAGACAAAGAATCTTAGAAATAACCTATCTGAACACTTTTAATTCAGATAGTATACTATGAAAGGTCTTTCTTTGAATTCATAGGAAAACAAAGAGCACTGATCTGCTAGTAATCAAAGTTAAAACAAGGACTCAATAAGATAACTTTTATCTATTTATAAATATTTATTTATTTTGATAAAGAGTGAGCATGAGCGGGGGAGGGGCAAGAGAGAGAGAGGGAGAGAGAATCCCAAACAGGTTCCACTGTCAGCGCAGAGCCCACACAGGGCTCGATCTTACAAACTGTGAGATGATGGCCTCAACTGAAATCAAGAGTCAGATGCTTAAACGACTGAGCCACCCAGGTGGCCCTCAAGAAGGTAACTTTTAGTATGCTCTGATAAAGTGGCAGTGTTCCTCTTTTGCCTTTCCTACTCATTCATTGGTTAAAAAAAAAAAATGTCAAATTTCAGTGAATCATCTACATCTTCAAAATAACCTTTACCATTGAGGCTTAAGAGAACTGCTTAATCATAAATTATGTGTTTATTACTATTAAAGACAGTAAGATCAAGAAGTATATATTAGTTTAAACTTAGATTGAGTGGAAATGATATCACCAGTAGCTTTTTTCCCCCTTCCTTTAAGCCATAAAAAGCCAGAAGAACATCTAGGATTTTAGGAAGACCACTATAATTTATCTTCTTTTTGAAAAAGCTCAATGAGAAATTATAAAAGAGAAAAATGATTTCTAATGATTTCCAAACCA
The DNA here is from genome assembly GCF_022837055.1 of Prionailurus viverrinus. Classification (NCBI taxonomy): domain Eukaryota; kingdom Metazoa; phylum Chordata; class Mammalia; order Carnivora; family Felidae; genus Prionailurus; species Prionailurus viverrinus. The sequence goes on along the minus strand of NC_062563.1, from coordinate 87,384,753 downwards.
AATATAATGTAGAACTTCATTTATACCTTGATAGCACTAGGAAATGATTTTTTTTTTTTTTTCTGTATAGAATAATGCTTCTCAAACTTTTCTGCCAAAGGACCTCTTAAAGGCAGAGGAAAGGAATGGATCCAAGAATCCAGGAGACGGTCTAGCCATAAAAATAACATTTCTACTACTTCTTGTATTTCATCTTTAAGGTTCAAAGAAACTTGAATTCTCTATATTCCAGAATTCTCTATATTCCATACTGTATTTAAACATAAAAAATGTTTATCTTTTTCCCCACCCACGCCTGACAAAAAATAAATAAATAAAAAATTAGTAAAATTGACATCACAGGAATGATCCCTTTAAGGGCAGAGACCATGACATAATCACCTCTGCATCCTTCACAGCCCCTGACAGAGTACTGTTATATACAGTGGACATTCAGGAAGTGTTTATGGAAGGAAGGAAGGAAGGAAGGAAGGAAGGAAGGAAGGAAGGAAAGACAAGCAAAGGTAATTCAAAAGGCAAACCTGATTATGAATTTAATTTCATTAGGCTTCGCAAAAAGTTTAAAACAACTTCCTCAAACTTACTTTTACAATGAATGGTAAAGATAATTTTTAAAATAAAACTTGTACATTCTCTAAGAGCCCAGCAAAAATGAAGTAACACTTGAGATTTCTTCTATGGTTTTATAGTAGCAGTGAATTTTTCTATAGAAATTAGCTCAAATACTAGACATAATATATGTTATTTATGACAAAGAAATTTTGAAGCATTTCTTTAGTTCATAGATACAGTCAAGATACCTTTCATTAAATTGTTGACTTTTTCATAAGGAATATGTTTTTGTATGAAACAAATAAACACTTTAACAAATAAATATTACTTTAGGATAATTAATTGCAAAGTTATTTAAAATTAAAATACCTGAGTTCCTTAAAAAGTTCAACATTCTGGTGAGTCATCAAATTGTTCAGGAGCCATTCAAGGCACCTGAAATTAAAAACATGGAATTATTTATCACATGATACATAAATATGCATTTATGACTTACTTAGTAGGACTTACAGTTAAAATAAAAACAGAATATTAGTCTTGCTAGAACATGCTCAAAGTTTTAAATTTAACAACTGAAAATTTAGTATTATTTTTGTCAGCAGTTATTAAGGAAATATTTCTTTTATATTAATAAGAGCATTTCTAATTAAGAAAACCTCATTTCAAGTTCGTGTTAAATCATTAAGGAAGGGGCTTACAAACTTCTATTACCTTCTTTATAATTTGAAAACAGGTCCTGCAATTCTCAAGAGTTAAAAACATTGCCAGTAACTGTACTGATACAATGTCTATGATGCCTACTACTTAAAAAAATTAATAGAAAATTCCCTGTAAAGAATGGCCATAGTTTTTATAAGCCACATATAAACACGTATAACCCACTCATGGTCACTTACAAAGACAACACTTTCAAGGAATTTACTAATTCATCCAAATGTAAAAAGGGACTTTTTAGAACAAAATTCTAGTCCCCTATCTTTTCTTCCCCCGTTTCTTTCTTATAGCTATACATTCTCTTAACAAACCAAAGCAGCCAAATTCCAAAAAGTGGGATGGGAGGAAAAATTAAAAAGGTAACTCACTTTTTCTTTACAGAATCTAATCCATAGGTCCCTGCTGATGTGTAATAGCCACATACAGTTTTCACATTAATTGTTTCCTTCATTGTCTCACCACACTGCTGTATTAAACCATCCTGTAAATATAAATAAGCACTGGAAAGGCCCATCTCACATGGGAAAAATTAGTTCTGAATATGTGCTTTTACATATTAAAAAGTAAAAAAAAAAAAAAAAAAAAAAAAAAAAGGAAGAAAGAAGGAAAGAAAGAAAACTCATTAAGTTCAGCAAGCCTAAATTTTTAAGTCCAGTAAAAATACTGAAAAAAAAAAAAAATCCAGCAAGTATTCAACTGAATACTTGGAATTAAAAACGGAAGGGGGCGAGGGGTAAAAGCAGTAAGGTAGTAATGTAGAGATGAATATTGCTTTTCTCTTTCTTTTCTATTCTTCCACACTCTGGGACCTTTGCAAATTTAAGCGGCATTCTGTCTGTTTTGCCTGTTCTTTTTAAATTAAGATCTCTTAACATATTCAGTTGACTATGTGATGGAGCTAGGCAAGTAAACAGTGTGAATCATCATAAAGTGTTTATTAAAGTATAAAACACTCATCAATTTCTAAGAGATGCACCTAAAACACATTATTTTAAACTTACACTGCAATATTAATCTAAAATGTTTATATGTAAGATTTCAAATGAACTTTATTCAATATATGGGAAGAATGTCACTTTTTACTTAAATTTCTGAAATATATTCATCATGCAAGTATATTATTAAATTAGTTAGTTAAGTCATAAAGGTAATGCAGAAAATGGGATTTAGGACAAAACCAAAAGGACTAAAGTTAGAAAACAAAGTGTACTTGTTGGAAGTAAGTATTGAAAGGATCACAACATTTTAAAAACCAAATGATCTCAGCCAAGTATACTGAGCAAGCTATTAACTAATACTTCAAATAAATCAGTATACAAATGTCACATAAAAAGAAACTTTATTAACATTTTTTAAAGATCAAAATGAAACACTGACTGCATTAGGATTTTAAACTTACCTGGAAGTCACTGGAGACTACCCATCTCCTGCCCCCTCTACCTTCCTCTTAACATCTTATCTGTCCAGTGGATTATCCCTGCTTAATCTTTCTGTGATCCAGTTTCTCCTCTCCATTCTTACTGCTACTGCCCTACTTCAGACTCTGATTTGGGACTACTGCAGTAAGCTTTTGTCTCTAATGTACTCCTCTTTCCTTCAATACATCCTTTACATTATTTCCAAAGTATTCTTTCTAAAACATAACTGTCTTTCTTCTGATTAAAATCTTTCAAAAGTACCTACATTTGAATCTAAACTTCTTAAAAGGTACAGAGGGATTTTCATAATCTGGACTCTGCCTCCTTCTCTCCAACTCTTTTTCTTTTCTGTGCTAGCGTCATGTTCCACTCAGATTCTCTAGGACTCCATGTCACACATCTCCAGGTCTTAATTTGCTCTGTATAAAAAGCTTCCTTCCTTCTTCTTTCTTTGCAACATAAATACATTTCCAGTTTTCAAGACTCAACTTCCTTCTTTGCACCACCAGGTTGAACTGACCACTCCCTCCTTTGTTCATCTGCTAAATCCTACGGGATGTTTATTATCATACTCATGATACACTGGACAGTTCTTACTTTATCTCTGGGTCTGTGTATCAACCCTCCCTTCCCCCATTCCACACACACATTATATTATGAGTTCCTTGAAGCAGACTATATCTTCGTTTACCTTTGGATCTCTATTGCAAGTTTAACATGTTGCTCAATATACTTCTGTTGAATGAACAAATCTGTCAATCTACCAACAGATTTATATATATTCATGTGGTTTACCACAACTATTTCATAATTAAGAAAAAGTTGACAAAGTAAGCACTCAATGTCTTTCAAACCCATGAACTAAATGAATTAGTAATCAAAGCAATCTGCTTATGAACAGTCAAGATAAACCATTAATGAACTGAAATCTGTAAATGGACCTAGACAAATAAATTCTTACCACACTATAGTAATTCTACAGTATCTACATCCAAATACCTTGCATTCATGCTACACAGACATGATGATCCCCTCAGCTATAATAAATTGCTTTTAAATTTTATTTTATGAGGGCTGATGGGGGGTGGGAGGGAGGGGAGGGTGGGTAATGGGTATTGAAGAGGGCATCTTTTGGGATGAGCACTGGGTGTTGTATGGAAACCAATTTGACAATAAATTTCATATATTAAAAAAAATAAAAAATGAAAAAAAATGAAAAAAAATAAATTTTATTTTATTAGTATTTTTTTGGTTAAGCTTTTTAAATGACTTATCACAAGTGACATGTTTATATATTTCATTTTTATTTTAAAAGCTGTAAAGAGCTAAGCTTTTTCTTGTTTTTGCAATAGATACTTTGAACCAAAGGTCCAACTGTGACCCTTTCTTTGAATAAGGTACATACTCACCAACTGCAACATACAAGCTGCTGCTAAAATGGCAATAACTCGACTGGGCTTAATTAAGACATCATCTCGATACAGTGACCCAAATGCAACCTGCAGTGCTGAAAGCAAAAGTACAGGCATGGAATGAAATACAATGCTATCTATAAATTATTACAAAAATAACAATGACCACCTTCCCACTCTTCAGATGTATGCCTAAATTCAGGCATGCATCTGAATTTAGGATGTACATAACAGGAGAAGGGAAGTACACTAATTAAAATGTTAGTAATGGTTACTGATTAATGGAGCTAGTTTAATAACAATGTTATAAATTTCCATTTATTCTAGCTAAATAAAAGAGCTGGATTCTTCTACATCTAATCTTGATATTAGTTGGTGGTCAGAGTTAAGACACTCTTGGAAAAAGTTTTATAAAGATACCTCTGAGTAGACTAATCAGTAAGTACACAGACCCCATGATATCTTAACCCTGGTGCTTCCAGTGCTTCACTGCTGGGGAGTTGGGAATAGCTCTTGGCTCCTATCCACGCCACATGCTCCCCCAGTCACCCCAGCTATCTAGGCCTGCCCTTCCTTCTCTCCACTGCCACACTTGTGTTTTTAAATATTCTTAACTTTTCTCTTTGCCTATGTGGTGAGTACTGGTTATTTCCACTTGGGTTATCAAAGAGGGAAACAGAAAATGAGCACTGGAACAGAAATTAGGAGTACAGGCTGACTGATGAATGTAAGCCCCTTAAATCCTCTGGGCCTCAGCTTCCTCATCTAAGAACTCATAGCTCTAAAACAACATTGATTACGTGATTCATACCCTATTGTTCCCAGAGAAAGTCTTCATACATGGGGAATAATCAATAAACACTATTTACCTGCTTTTCTTTTTCTTTTTTTAAACCATTACATTTAACTATGTAATTTTAAAAAACAGTCACACTCTTCCTTCCTTCACCCTACATCCTCAATACCCCAGGCAGATATATTTACAACAATAAATAAACAGACTGATAAGGCCCATATGACTAAGTAGATTAAGGATAGGTAGAGCAAAATTGGGTGGCTCAGTCAGTTAAACGTCCAACTTCAGCTCAGGTCATGATCTCATGGGTCGTGGGTTCAAGCCCCACATTGAGCTCTGTGCTGACAGCTCAGAGCTCAGAGCCTGGAGCCTGCTTCAGATTCTGTGTCTCCCTGTCTCTCTGCCCCTCCCCTGCCTGTGCTCTGTCTCTCTCTCAAAAATAAATAAACATTAAAAAAAAAAAAAAAAAAAAGAACAGAATTGATAGAACTATGGAGCAAATCAGTACAAAGCTGTCACGCTGGGGTGTTAAATGGAGCTTTTATCTAGCCTGCAAAGTTAGAAGAAAATATTTATTTTCTACCAAAAGAATAAAAAGGATATGTTATAATTTTTGCATAGTAGTAATTATAGTGGTGGTTACCTTCTATATCAATATTCTGGTCAGGAATCTCCAGTTCAATTATGTTCATGCTGGATTCTTTCCAAGAACCACTGAACATACTAGAAAAGTAGCCAGACTTAAAAAAACAAAACAAAACAAAATGATTATCCAGTACTTTCTGGGTCTTCTGAATTATTTTCCCATTTCTAATTCCAAACAACTGTTCTATCAAAATGAACCCATATTATTTTGGGAGAAAAAGAATTGCTAATGTCTACAGGAAAAATGAAATTAAGATAAGGACACTTTTAAGTATGTCAAAATACTTTCAGTTTAGTATTATTTTAATGAAAACAAAACCAAATTCTCATATTACTATCTGAATTCCTATATTACTATTTGAGCCTCCCATTAGCTTTTTACTTAGTTAAAACAATTTCTGAGTCTATTACAGGTATGTTTTCCTTCTCAATGGCATTCTAAATTCAAGCTTAGAAAATATATATTTAAGTCTCTCATGAACATATGACAACACACAAGGTGAATACACAATCATGTACTGGGGAAGACAGAAGGCTAAGAACCTTCATACTGTTGAATCCTTACTGTATTACGGGCTGTAAAGGGTCCAAGCCAGTCCGAAGTCAGCATTAATGGGATGATCCCCAGATATCAGGATAAATCTAAAGTCTAGTTTTATCTAATCAGAAAATTCCAGAATGAACCTGATTCTTGGAAAGGTACCAGAATGGATGAAGTCTTTAGTTACCTTCTAGATAGCACCTCTCATAACTAGAATTACTTTGGAATAGATCAAATATTAACAATTTTACTGAATACTTAGTATGTATAAGGCACTGTGAATATAGCAGTTAACAAAACAGACACTGTTTCTGTCCTCAGGGGGCTTATTAGACTGTAGCATGTAGTTTGTCCTATAATCAGTACAGTTTCTCTTGAGAGTGAAAGCCTACACAGAGGCATTCTCATCCTTAAATTCACAAAAGTGCTCTCTGAGATTAAAAACAGATAGGACCCTATTCTCAAGTTGAGAGCAATATTCTGATATATTCCCTGGGCTATATACCTCTGGCCAAATTAAACTTGACTATTATGATAATGATTATGATTAAAATGTTATAGAAAAAGTTCCCTTAAAATACTTCTACTGGAAAATCTTATACTATACTGTCTTACCAGTAATTATTGTCAAATAGTGAAGAAGACAGAAAATATAAACTCCATAGGATAAAAACTGAATTGTTCCCTGTTCTATTCCCAATGCCTAGAACAATGATTTGAAGAAAGAATAGATAGATTTGATGAAAGAATGAGTAAAATATTTGAGCCATTAGAGCAACATTTTTTTTTTCCTTTTGAGAGTTTTGAATCTTTAAAATAGGATGGCAGATAGTAATATTTTCAGCACACAAACCAAATAGGTATATCAGCTAAATAAGTTGGTCTATATTTGTTGGGTCTTGTCTTTAAGTTAACTGCATTTTCCATTCAACCATAACTACAAAGGAACATTTCAGCTAAATTTATTCAATTTAAATAACTACATACAAAATAAACAAATTCAACAATCTTAATATTAGGCATTTCCACCCCCACCCCCCCCCCCCCCCCCTTTTCCCTCTTGTCAGCAGAGGGCACTAAAATAAGAACCTTATTGAAGTAATGACAAAAAGGTATTTGCTAGGCTGGTATGACAATGAAAATTCAAAATCTGTTTTCTAGACTAAACTAAGTTTTCACTAACAGAGTGTGCCATATTTTGATAAAACAAGACTGTGTGAGATGATAGGATTTAGACAACCACTATCCATGCAAAACAATTACTGTGAAATGCAATAAGAAAGAACAGGACTTGAAAGAGTTTGAGCTATTTTTAAGTGACTACCTTGCTTACTCAAATAGAAAAATACTTACTTGACATAAATATATTTTGTGTAAGTTCCACTCTTCTCCTAGAGCACATATCTTAATGTCACTATTTTCTCCATTCAAAAATAAGGTTTGATAAATATATTTGGATGTACTCTTTAATTTTTTCCTGTTAAAAGAAATGCAAATGTTACATATGTGTAAAACTGAGTGTTTTACTGATTTTGCATAAAACTCAAAATATTCCTTTTGTTCAATTTCTATTAAATAGAGCCAAGTTATTCATTGTGTAAAAGGAAAGAGGGATATTATATATTCAAATTTGCATTAGTACGTAAGAAACTAATGATAGTAGTAATCTCTAGGGTACTCTATTGCCAAGAGGGTTAATAGTGGCCAGCTAGATGGGATAGCATGTACAGGTGACCTTTCACTGTACACTCTTACAATATGTGTTTGTTGAACTAAGTGAATTACCTGTAGGTCAACACGTGATTTTTGCTTATTTCCTCATTTAGAAAAGAGTACTATGGAGGATCTCAGTACAGCTTCAATGCTACTGCTATGCAACTACAAAGTGCAGAACAAGAATAAAAATTTTACCTATCCAAGTAATTTTGAGAATAATTTATATCTAATCTTATTTTGGTATCAAACTATTCCTAAACTCATTAAAAGCATTTTCACCCTCATTGGTCAAATGGTTTGCAGCCTTAGATCAAAGGTTTTCAAAACTTTGCTCAATGGAGAAACGTCTTAGGAGCCACCAGGGATAGCTGAGGAGTGAACTCTGAACATCCTCACTAACTTCAACTAGGGCAGCATCACATTTTGAGGATTTCTGCATAAAATTTCATTTAAAAGATAACTATATATATATGTGTGTGTGTATATATATATGTGTATATACACACAACATACACACACACACACACACACATATATACATATATATAATTTTAATTTGATAATCATTGCTCAAGATGGTCCAATGAATAAGAAAAGTCCTAGGCAGAGGCCGATAAATACCTTTTTGTGTTCCTGGCCAATCCTGACAAGCTTTCTTAGTAAAAATTCTTAGTCTTTTTTTTTTTAATTAAAAATATTTTTAATGTTTATTTTTGAGAGAAAGAGAGAGAGAGAGAGACAGAGCACGAGCAGGGAAGGGGCACAGAGAGAGGGAGACACAGAATCCAAAGCAGGCTCCAGGCTCTGAGCTGTCAGCACAGAGCCCGATGGGGGCTTGAACTGCGAGGCCATGACCTGAGCGGAAGTGGGACACTTAACCAGCTGAGCCACCCAGGCACCCCAAAACTTTTAGTCTTTTTAAAAATCAAGTAACTGTTTCAGATGATGTCTTGAACCAATGTGTTTGACATGTCTTCCCAACAGACAGTAAAAACAGCACATGCTTTGGTAGTAGAGGCTTGGGTTTGAGTCCCAGCTCCACCACAGCTCAGTTACTCCAGATGCAAAGAGAATATTAATAGTAAGCACTTTATTGGGTTACTATGAGAAACAAATGAGACAATATAGTTTCTAGTTCCTGATAGCACCATCCCCAGATTGCATTAAAAGTACAGAAAGGGGGCGCCTGGGTGGCGCAGTCGGTTAAGCGTCCGACTTCAGCTCAGGTCACGATCTCGTGCTCCGTGAGTTCGAGCCCCGTGTCAGGCTCTGGGCTGATGGCTCAGAGCCTGGAGCCTGTTTCCGATTCTGTGTCTCCCTCTCTCTCTGCCCCTCCCCCGTTCATGCTCTGTCTCTCTCTGTCCCAAAAATAAATAAACGTTGAAAAAAAAAATTAAAAAAAAAAAAGTACAGAAAGGAATAAGCCCACAGTAGCAAAAAGGAAGGGTGGGTTTATCATCTGATAAGAGACCAGAATATATTCTGAAGGTCTAGGATGAAGGCTGAAGGCCATCTGCCCTTCAGAAGTGTGCGTGGGTTAGGAGAGATCTCAGGGGTAATAAAAGGCAGAAGTAAGGCACAAAGTGGGGAAATGTGTTCCCTTAATGGCCTCTTCCACAATGTATGAACACAGAGTACAGATAACCAGAGCACAGACAACTCAGGCATAAAGATTCCAATACTCTTCTAGAAAGGAGAGAGAGGACAAATCTATCAGGAGAAGCTGAGACTTTAGTATAGGTGGTGGCACCCCACACAAAGCAATCCTTATTCTGACATTTGGGGAATCTGTAGACTGTTAGCTCTTAACCCATTCACCCTGAATCATGGTCCCCAAACTATGTGTTAAAGCACCTAGAGCACCACACCAAACTCAGGGAAGTGTGTGGAATATTTTATATTTGAAGGAAACACAGCAAGATCTTTGAGATACCATGTTACCTACTACTATCATAGTCATACTAACTATGAGATATTTCTTTAGGACCAGAGGTACCATTTAAAAAACTACTGAGACTCTAAGGGTGCTGTGAACAAAAAAAATTTGGGAATTTCTGCTCTAAAATGAAGCATGCCACACTCATATCCAATTTAGTAATCAGTCTTTCTACTTAAAGGGAAGGCTTAGTTTAATTTACTCAATTAAAACACACACACACACACACACACACACACACACGCACGCACGCACATGTTACTCATTCTAAATACCAAGGATCACCCAACAGGAGGAGAATCTGGAGTATTCAAGACCATTAAAAAGACAAACCCAGAGGAAATACATTAATTCAGGGAAAAGAGAACTTAAAACACTCTAAAATTAGCACATCTAGATATAGATATCTGAGATTATTACATTTATAAAACAACAGGATACTATGATAAAGGAAACAAGAAAGAAAAGAGCTCTTCGAGATTAAAAACATGGTTGCTAAAATTAATAAGCCAAAAGAGAGGATACTGAGAAAGTTAAGGAAATTTCCTAGAACATAAAGCAAAAAAGACCTAGAAAGGACAAAAAGAAAAGAGAAAGAGGTACAATCCAAGAAATCCAAAATCTGGTTTAAGAGGAGTCCAAGAAAGAGAAAACAAAGATAACAGGAAAAAGGAAATTATGGAGAAATTAATGGAAGGAAATTTTTCCAAACTAGTCTCCAGATTGTAAGAATCAACCAAGTACTGAGGCCATTAAAAAACCCATACTTAAGCACATTCTAGTTAAATTCCAAAACACCGATGAAAAAATTCCAAAATTTCCAGAGGAAAAAAAAAGGCCACCTAAAAAGAAAGTTAGACCAGCATCATACTTCTTATCAACACTGTAGGCGAGAAAACAACGAAGTAATATCATAAAGGATATGAAGTTATTTTAGATTAGATTTCCATACTCAAAGGATGAATAAAGTTAGAGACTAAATTTACATTCAGATAAGCACAAATTACCTCCTTTTGCATCCCTTCTGAGTAAAATACATGAGGATACAGTTCTCCAAAATGGGTGAGAAAGAAAAAGATACAAGCTACAGAAAACAGTAGATCCAATCCTAGAGATGGGATGAAAGTAAGCCCCAGGATAAGCACAGACCCAGAAAGCAATGGTTCCAGAATGGAACGGGAGGATGAAGGGAACCAAGAGGGAGGTCTTGGGTTTAGAGGAGGACACCATGCAAGCGCGTTTAGAAAGATAGGAAAACGTGAATATATAATGAAGGGATATTATTCTTTTGTCAGTGGTGGGGGGGGGGCAGTTAGAAATTCTAGGAAAATTAAAAAGCAATACAAAAACAACAACAAACCAACTATCATAAGAAGATACAAATGAAAACAGGGCCTGACTTTGAAAACTTGATGGAATGTAGAAAAAAGATTCCATTTAACTACAAGGTTAGAAAATTTCTCCAACAGAAAAACAAAGCGTTGTGACACTGGATCCAGGAAGTATGGTTTATAATCCTAGCACACTACTTGACTTTGTAGTGAACAATATTTACATAGTTATAATAACAAATACTGTTTACTAGGTTTCAAATTTTACAACCAAGGCACAGCAAACAACCAAGATCTGGTTGCAGAACAGATGAGTTCCAACAGTCATGTTAATGTAAAAGTAAAATATGCAACTGTCAAAAGGTATGAATGAAATGGAAGGTGGGCTTGGTAGCCAAAACTTTTCATGGAGTAGCTGGTTGAGGTGGGAGAGTGCTCAGAACAACCTCAGGGAGCATAATTAGTGTCAACACACAAATTTCCAGGTCTTAGTATCTTTTTACACACTTCAACCACACTGGGCTGAATAGCCAGGCCTCTTCCACTGATATAAAACATACTAAATTCTGGATGTATTTTCTTTTCAATTAATTTTTAAAAATTTATTTATTTTGAGAGAGAGAGAGAGAGAGAGAGAGAGAGAGAGAGACACCATGTGACCATGTTGACACAAGGGCCAGAGAGAGAGAGAGAGGGAGAGAGAATCTCAAGCAGGTTCCACATTGTCAGCTCAGAGCCCAACTCAAAGCTCGAACCCTCAAACCGTGAGATCATGACCTGAGCTGAAATGAAGAGTTGGATGCTCAACCATCTAAGCACCCCTAAATTCTGCATGTATTTTCTAATAAAGGTTTGCTTTAAAGACTTTCCATTCTAGTCCACTCATGTAGTTCAGGGGTTGGCAAACCTTCTATGTAAAGGTCTGGACAGTAAATATTTTCAGCTTTGTGGGCCAGACAGACTCTAAGCAAATTTGTTGGCATCCCAGTGAGCAGCTGCCTGCTTACCAGCCTTAGCCGACCACATCTCAGCTTCTCTACCATCTAGTGGGCTACAGCCTTACCTCCTCCAATATCTGAATCTCACTCTGGGAAAGATGGCTCTATTCAAAATTTGTTCCTTCCTTGGATGTTCTCAGTCTGAGAAGTGGTGAATTGCTCCCTCTATCTTCTATTCCTATACATTTTTAGAAATCTCTTTACCTTAGTAGTTTACCTTCAGTAATTAATTCCCCTTTCCTTGTTAATGGTTATATTACATTTTCCTTTTTCAAATTGCTGCATGATTTCTCTTTTGAATGGATCCTGACATGGCACAAAAACAGACACATAGACCAATGGAATAGAATAGAAACCCCAGAACTAGACCCACAAACGTATGGCCAACTCATCTTTGACAAAGCAGGAAAGAACATCCAATGGAAAAAAGACAGCCTCTTTAACAAATGGTGCTGGGAGAACTGGACAGCAACATGCAGAAGGTTGAAACTAGACCACTTTCTCACACCATTCACAAAAATAAACTCAAAATGGATAAAGGACCTAAATGTGAGACAGGAAACCATCAAAACCTTAGAGGAGAAAGCAGGAAAAGACCTCTCTGACCTCAGCCGTAGCAATCTCTTACTTGACACATCCCCAAAGGCAAGGGAATTAAAAGCAAAAGTGAATTACTGGGATAAAAAGCTTCTGCACAGCAAAGGAAACAACCAACAAAACTAAAAGGCAACCAACGGAATGGGAAAAGATATTTGCAAATGACATATCAGACAAAAAGCTAGTATCCAAAATCTATAAAGAGCTCACCAAACTCCACACCCGAAAAACAAATAACCCAGTGAAGAAATGGGCAGAAAACATGAATAGACACTTCTCTAAAGAAGACATCCGGATGGCCAACAGGCACATGAAAAGATGTTCAGCGTCGCTCCTTATCAGGGAAATACAAATCAAAACCACACTCAGGTATCACCTCACGCCAGTCAGAGTGGCCAAAATGAACAAATCAGGAGACTATAGATGCTGGAGAGGATGTGGAGAAACGGGAACCCTCTTGCACTGTTGGTGGGAATGCAAATTGGTGCAGCCGCTCTGGAAAGCAGTGTGGAGGTTCCTCAGAAAATTAAAAATAGACCTACCCTATGACCCAGCAATAGCACTGCTAGGAATTTATCCAAGGGATACAGGAGTACTGATGCATAGGGGCACTTGTACCCCAAAGTTCATAGCAGCACTCTCAACAATAGCCAAATTATGGAAAGAGCCTAAATGTCCATCAACTGATGAATGGATAAAGAAATTGTGGTTTATATACACAATGGAATATTACGTGGCAATGAGAAAAAATGAAATATGGCCTTTTGGAGCAACGTGGATGGAACTGGAGAGTGTGATGCTAAGTGAAATAAGCCATACAGAGAAAGACCGATACCATATGGTTTCACTCTTATGTGGATCCTGAGAAACTTAACAGGAATCCATGGGGGAGGGGAAGGAGAAAAAAAAAAAAAAAAGAGGTTAGAGTGGGAGAGAGCCAAAGCATAAGAGACTGTTAAAAACCGAGAACAAACTGAGGGTTGATGGGGGGTGGGAGGGAGGGGAGGGTGGGTGATGGGTATTGACGAGGGCACCTTTTGGGATGAGCACTGGGTGTTGTATGGAAACCAATTGGTCAATAAATTTCATATATATATAAAAAAAAATAATTTGAAGAAGTAAAAAAAAAAAAAATGAATGGATCCTGACATATATATTTCAATGACATTAAATGCAAGTGGTCTAAATACTAATTAAAAGACAGAGATTATCCTAATGGATTAAAAAAGATGCTAGACCCAACTATATGCTTTCTACAAGATACCTATTTTAAATATAAAGATACAGGTAAAAAAGAAAACAATGGAAAAGATATACATTTTAAACACCCAGTAGTAGTGGAAAGTAGTAGTGGAAATATTACCAGGGATAAAGAGAGACATTTTTGTAATGTTAAAGGAGGTCAATTTATCAAGGAGACATAATATTTACAGAGCACTTCAATACCAGGCACTGTGCATTATATGGACCCTAAAAGGCAAGTATTGGGGTGCCTGGGTGGCTCAGTTGGTTAAGCATCAGACTCTTGGTTTGGGCTCAGGTCATGATCTCATGGTTTGTGAGTCCAAGCTCCACCTCAGACTCTGTGCTGACAGCACTGAGCCTGCTTGGGATTCTCTCTCCCCCCTCTCTGCCCCCCACCCCCCTCTTGCTCACGCTCTCTAAATATGTAAACAAATACACAAAAAATAAACAAACTTAAAAAAAGGCAAGTATTAATTTCTCCATTTTACTTAAGAGGAAAAAAGGCTATTAAGCTCAGAATCTGAGCTCTTTATACTATAGTGACTCTACAAAAAGGTAACTGAAGAATTTGACAGGGGTGGGGGTGGGTGGTGTTCATTTCTGTAAATAAACAACAAGCATTCATACATAAAACTCTATGAAAGATTTTTAGATAACACACTATTAACAGAGGCTATCCATGATACTTTCATTTCACAATAAATGTTACATTTGTGTAGCAAAGTTTTTCAATCTTTTTTTTTTTGAAGTTTCATTTAAAATACTGCATTTATCCCACTGATCTTAAAGAAAAAAAGGCAATCAGATTGCTTTATGTGGAAACGTATTCTGTGCATAAACTACGTTCTAATTTTCTAATTCACAAGTAAACATCCTGTGTTTCAACTCTTTGAAAAAAGGTTAAGCAAGCTGCAGCAATGACTTACACATATCCACGGTCAACGTTCAAGTACTAGAGGCTCTAACTTTGTTCCCAATAAGGAACAAATGTACACTGCTGATAAATTTCACCTTTACAGTTAAAGAGAACTCTCGTGTGTGCACTAACTTCCCTTTACACTGATGGACGTGCCCCTTAAGGTAACCGGATGCAAAACAACTTCTCCTGCCACCCACTCAGAGAGGAGGACAAAGGTGTATTACGGAAGGCCAGCCAGCCTTTGGAGCCTAAGGTTTAATGAGGCGTGAGCTCTGGCTTGGCGTTTGCCAGTCTCATCTTGGGGCCGTAACACCACTCGGGCAGCGTCTGTGGTTTATAATCCAGAACACCAGGCGCCTCCCAAGGCGCCTCCCAAGGCGCTCCCCATCCGCCCCGCATCAGGCTGGCTCCCACGTTTCCCGGGCAAGGGCACGTCCGCTCCTCACCCGCTGGGGAGCGCCGCACCCCCAAGCGCACCCGGCGCCGGGCTTGTCCCCAGGCGGGGCCCTGGAGCTGCCCAACAGGTGCGGGCGCGTCCCTCCACGTACCTGCGCGGGGTGTTGAAGAGTCGCTGCTGCTCGTCCCCTTCCTCCTCATCCTCGTCTGTCTCGGAGTCGGGGTGACAGTAGCAGAAGGCCCCACTGCTCCTCTTGCGCTTGCGGCTGCCTGGGCAGTAACAGAAGCCGTGGCCCGCAGCGTCGCCGCCAGACTCCGGCCTGCGGGTCGAGCCCCCCGCCCCAGAACCCGGCTCCTGCTGGGCTCGGGCTCGCCCCGGGTGGCGTAGCACTCGGCTGCTCAGGGAGCCCATGGACCACGGCTCCCCAGGACTTCAGGGAGCGCACCTCAGGGAGCCCAGCGGAGGCGGTCTCCCGCCATGGCCCGGCCGCCGCCCGCCTCCACCCAGCCCAGGTGCCTACACGGCCACCTTCTCACGCGCAGCCCCAACCGTCGCAGCGGACGCTACCGCCTCCATCCTCCGCCCCGCCCGCCGCGTCCAGCCGCGCGGCGCGCCGGGACCGCAGAACCTCGCCCCCTCGCTATCGCAACAAAGCGCGGACCGGAAGGCGCGTGCGCGCGGCGAGCCTCCGGAAGGGGCGGGGGAAGCCGAGTGTGCGTGGTGGGTGGGGCCTGCGCTGAAAGGTAAAGGGGGTTGGAACCGGGGAGCTTGTCGGTGCGTAGGCGGCTAGCGGCCTGCTCTCCGCTTGGGTCTCGCGCTACCATGAGATTTGGGGCCAATCTGGATTTTAGCGTTACTTCACACACCCCTTTGTATTAGCCCGACCGGGAGTTCCAGCTCATTGATTGTTTCTGCAAAAGTTCCTTGAGTTCCGGATACCTAGTAGGCTCTGTGCTAAGTAGGGGCAAAAAAGATGGTGCTGTTTGGGCTCTTCCTTAGAGGAGCTCACCACTAGTTGGGATCACGCCTTGCGGGCATTTGGCAAGGCTTCCTCGGGGAGGAGGACCTACTATGTGGAGTTTCGTTAGGCCTTTGTGTTTCTTAAACATCGGCCTTCTGCCGCCCTAGACGGGTTATGGCAAAGGTTCCCTGCACTTCCCAGCTTCCCTTCTAGCTGCAGTGAAACGTCTGAGTAGGGTCTGTACCAGTACTGGCAGGGCTTACAGTGCCTTCTGGAGGCCGGAGCAAAATTTACAGCTGTCTGCCTTGGACAGCCAGCTTTCATTCCCTGACACCATTCTGCTACTTTTTAAATAAAGTGTTTACAATGAATTACTCAGAGTAATACGGTAAACACCTATGGTCCCACCACACGTATGATAATTTAAAATTAAAATAGCTTTGGGGCGCCTGGGTGGCTCCGTCGGTTAAGCGTCCGACTTCGGCTCAGGTCATGATCTCATGAGTTTGAGCCCCGCGTCAGGCTCTGTGCTGACAGCTCAGAACCCGGAGCCTGTTTCAGATTCTGTGTCTCCCTCTCTCTCTGCCCCTCCCCTGTTCATGCTCTGTCTTTCTCTGTCTCAAAAATAAATAAACGTTAAAAAAAATAAATAAAATAGCTTTGATTCATTCTCTTCAATAGGACACTATAGATAGAAGCTCCCTCTCCATCTCTGTCTCTCCCTCCACTGTGGTGACCACTATCCTGAGAATAGAGTTTATCGTTTTCCCATGCATGTTCTTAAACATATACCCATAAGCACTGTATGTTCTTTAGCACATTTAGGCATGTAATTAAATGGAATCATATTGTACCTATCATTCTGCACCTTTCTTCTTTCTCAAAATTTTACTTTTAAGACTTATCCAGTTAATCTCCAGTTAATTGTCATTGCTCATTGTGTCACTAATCCACAATTTGTTTATCTTTTGAGGGAGTTAGGTTGTTTCTACTTTAATGTTCTTATAAAGTAGCAATGAACACCGTGTACAAAGATTCACCAAATAGATTCCTAGAAGTAGATTTCCTGGGAACTTTCCACCTCTGTTAGCTATTGCCAAGTTCTCTGGAATGATTAAACCAATTTATACTCTCATCAGCACCACATGTAGTTTGGGGGCCTGAGTGGACTGGTGTCTGACTCATGCCTGAGAAATTTGAATCAGGAGAAGCTGGCTGAGGCAATTTGGTAGGGGGTGGGGAGGGGGCAGGAGGTGGGGGGGGAGCAGACAATGGTGGCAGCAAGGGGATCAGTCTTCATGCCTAGAATTTGTCAGCACAAGGGATGTGCGCGCACGTGTTTCCCATGGAGCAAGTGTGGGCCACCATAAGAGAGCCAGCATGGGATCATCTTAGATTCTGTCCCAGAGGCCTGGGTGGAAGGTCAAACTGGCTTCAGCAAAGAACCTGAAAGTATTATCAGATTCCTAGGGGCTGAGGAAGGGATTGATAAAGGCACCCAGGAGAATGTCCCTAAGATTCAGCTTTAAATATCTGCCGCTGTTTCACAGTACTGATCCTCTATCACCACAGCAAGAACAGTCGGGTAAGAACTTTCCTGCTCCCCTTTACTCTTTTGGCTAAGTTTGGGCTGTGGTGGAGGGATGGGTGTGGGGAAGGAAACCGAAGTGGAGAAAGAAGAGAAACCCACCATATTCCTTACTCCTGCTGGCAATAGTCCAGAGCTGAACAATAGGCCAGAACTGAAGAAACCTCAATTATAAATCAAGTTTGGAATTTTGACTGGACATATTAATTACTAAAATGACCATAAGGGACTGCACAGTAGGACTTTTTAAAACCTAAGGGTGACCAGAAAAGTCCCAGCACTATCAGAATTTTCATCTAATGACAGGAGTAGACTCATGAATAAATGTAAATAAACAGTGGGACAGAAGAACAAAGTTGCCTCATAATTATATTCCAAAGTCATGCTTGTTCTTCACAATAAACAAACATTCCTCCAAGGTGGCTTTATCCTGCTTCCAGTCAACAAATGTTAATATCCAGTCACCATATGCAATTTGTTTTAAAAAATTTGGTTAAATCATATATAATTTAAAGCTAAAACTACTAAAATTTTGTAATGCTTCCAAAGCCAAATAAAGTTGGAGATTCCATACTCTTCTAGGTACATATCAAAGCAGCAGTACTATTTCCTGTAATTAATTGGAATGACTAAGTATTTGTACAAATAGTCTTCACCATTAGCTCAAGCACTTATAATGGGCAAGTAAAAACAAATTGAAAAAAAATCTTTGTATTTCATCTATCAAAATACAATAGATATTATAGAAGGAAAAAAGAAGGCAACTATTCTTTTTCTTAATTTTTTTTAATGTTTATTTTTGAGGGAGAGACAGCGAGCGCAAGCTGGGGTGGGGCAGGGAGAGAGGAAGACACAGAATCCAAAGCAGACTCCAGGCTCTGAGCTGTCAGCACAGAGCCTGATGTGGGGCTCGAACTCACAAACCATGAAATCATGACCTGAGATAAAGTCAGATGCTTAACTGACTGAGCCACCCAGGTGCCCCAGAAGGCAAGTAGTCTTATTTAATACAAATGTTCCACTTATAAGAGAGCATCACTTATTTCCAGAGAATAAATTAAATACATTATTTTATATTATTAAGTAGTGTTTGGTATATGTAAACATTAGTTTTATAGCAGTGACTGCACATAAGATTAAATATGTTATTTTTTCTTAATGTTGTAGTTTCTTTTTAAAAAATGTTTATTTATTGGGGGGCGGGGGGGAGATGGGCAGAGAGGGAGGGAGAGAATTCCAAGCAGGTCCCATACTCAGCTCAGAGCCCCATGCAGGGCTTGAATACATGAACCATTAAATCATGACCGCGCAGAAATCAAGTGTTGTAGTTTCTTTTTTTTTTTTCAATATATGAAATTTATTGTCAAGTTGGTTTCCATACAACACCCAGTGCTCATCCCAAAAGGTGCCCTCCTCAATACCCATCGCCTCCCCTCCCCTCCCTCCCACCCCCCATCAACCCTCAGTTTGTTCTCAGTTTTTAAGGGTCTCTTATGCTTTGGCTCTCTCCCACTCTAACCTCTTTTTTTTTTCCTTCCCCTCCCCCATGGATTCCTGTTAAGTTTCTCAGGATCCACATAAGAGTGAAACCATATGGTATCGGTCTTTCTCTGTATGGCTTATTTCACTTAGCATCACACTCTCCAGTTCCATCCATGTTGCTACAAAGGACCATATTTCATTCTTTCTCATTGCCACGTAGTACTCCATTGTGTATATAAACCACAATTTCTTTATCCATTCATCAGTTGATGGACATTTAGGCTCTTTCCATAATTTGGCTATTGTTGAGAGTGCTGCTATAAACATCGGGGTACAAGTGCCCCTATGCATCAGTACTCCTGTATCCCTTGGGTAAATTCCTAGCAGTGCTACTGCTGGGTCATAGGGTAGGTCTATTTTTAATTTTTTGAGGAACCTCGACACTGTTTTCCAGAGCAGCTGCACCAGTGTGCATTCCCACCAACAGTGCAAGAGGGTTCCCGTTTCTCCACATCCTCTCCAGCATCTATAGTCTCCTGATTTGTTCATTTTGGCCACTCTGACTGGCATGAGGTGATATCTGAGTGTGGTTTTGATTTGTATTTCCCTGATGAGGAGCGACGTTGAGCATCTTTTCATGTGCCTGTTGGCCATCTGGATGTCTTCTTTAGGTTGTAGTTTCTAACAGAAACTGACTAACACAAGTTTTTTAAAGATATCTTCTTTCAGGGCCAGGGTGAAAAATCTCCGAAGTGGAAAAGTCAATTAGAGAAAGAATATTTTAAAGACATTTTAAAGACACCATGTTTTATTACAATTATTTTTCCACGTCGTATATAAACTGAACCTTTGAATAAAATCAAGTACAACTTCAGAATAATTCTAGAGTTGAAAGGCACAGTGCAAATGTAAATTACTACAAATCAACAAAATTGAAAAATATTTAAAAAATTACTTTTAGCACAAAAAAATTCCTGTAAATAAAAGTAAATTCAGAACATTACACCATCATCAGTATAATACCTGGTTGGACACTTAGTTTTTTTCCATTCATCTTCCAGCTGGATTAAGACATTAACCATAATATTGTGGAATGTTCAGCATTTATGTTTGCTAACCAGACATATATGAGCTGTATAACCACACTTAGAATTTAATTTGCTCAGACGAGTTGGTGATTTTGGTATACTTCAACCTGGAGGGAGTAAGTAATCTTAATGTAAGATGTGAGAAAGGAAGTCTCCCATGCAAACTTTTGTAGAGATCAACTAACAGTATAGACAAAATCTAAACAAAGGAGATTAATGGATGTTTTCAAAGTATGACCATGTAAAACAGCGAATCGAACTGATATTCTTAAGAACTACATGCTCACAATTTCAAATAAAGAAATTACTAGCCACTTTGAAAACAATTAGGGAAGCAAAGTGATTTTACAGCAGTCTTTGAGTCTTCTGCTTTAATAGTTTTTCACCAAAACCATGAAATAAATTTAATACATTCCAATTTCTGTGAAACACAAACAAGGAAGAAATCTGTTAAAACCATGGAGTACATTTTTATTTCTAATTTAAAATCTCCTTTCAAGTTGTATAAGCTTTGAAATGCAAGTACAGCTTTAAAGCATCATAATGAGTAATTATAGATGAATAATAATACAGTCTATATCCTAAGGAGCATCTGTAGGCGTTTTAATTGGAAATAAGCATTCTGAGATAATACTAATAGCAATGTGGAAAAATGAAGTGAAAAAAAAATTCAAAGTGTTGGGAATCCTCCTATCCTTCCTGGATTTTATTTTAATCGTCTCCTCCACAGAGAATGAGCAGTACTTTCCTGTAGTCTCCAGATGTGTCACCCTGGGGGCAAGGGAAGCAAAGGAACAATCTGATAAGCGGGTTTTCAAAAGGAATACACAGATCGGAGTCAACCATGTTAACTTTTTCAGTCTTCTCTGGCTTTTTCTCAGAGAGGTATTTTTTTATTGCAAAAGTAATACCTGTTCAATATAGGAAATAAAGACATAAAAGAACATAAAAACCCTAATTCCACCATCTAGAGATATTCTTAGTATTTTGGTGTGTGCAATATCCTTCCAGACCTTTTTCTATGTGTATGGATTCCTATGTGAGGGGGTATAGTATTCTGTATTCTGCTTTTTTACATAATAGAGATTATTTCCCTATTTTAATTTATTAAATGTTCTTCTACAACATCATTCTTTAATGGTTAAATAGTATTCCGTTTTATATAGGTAAAATAATTTGCTTACCCTCCCCCACTGTTAGATATTTCTATCTTTTCTAATTTTTCACTATTATAAATACTGTTATAATAACCAATTGTAGTTAAATTTTTGTGCATTTTCTTGATGATTTACTCAGGATAGATTTTCATAAAATGAGAATTACCAGATTAATGATGGTGCCTTTTCTTAAAGAACATTTTTTTTAATGTTTATTTTTTTTTAATTTTTTTTTTAATTTTTTTTTTGACCTTTATTTATTTTTGAGACAGAGAGAGACCAAGCATGAATGGGGGAGGGGCAGAGAGAGAGGGAGACACAGAATCAGAAGCAGGCTCCAGGCTCCGAGCCATCAGTCCAGAGCCCGATGCGGGGCTCGAACCCACGGACCGTGAGATCGTGACCTGAGCTGAAGTCGGACGCTTAACCGACTGAGCCACCCAGGCGCCCCTTAATGTTTATTTTTGAGAGAGAGACAGAGAGAGAGAAAGAGAGAGAGAGAGAGAGAGAGAGAGAGAGAGAGAGAGAGATGGAGACAGAATGCAAGTGGGGAAGAGGCAGAGAGAGAGGGAGACACAGAATCCGAAGCAGGCTCCAGGCTCTGTCATATCAGCACAGAGCCCGATGTGGAGCTCAAACCCAGGAACCACAAGATCATGACCTGAGCCAAAGCCGCCGGGTGCTCAACTGACTGAGCCACCCAGGTGCCCCAATGACTGTGCATTTTCTTAAGCCTTTTGGTACATGTTGCAAAATAGCCTTCCAGAAAGGTGCTATAATTTCTACATATAATGTTTTATGGTCTAATTATTAGATCAATTTTTGTTTGTGCTTCATGGGCACTAGAAAAGAGGGACTCTCTGTCTATTGGATTCAAAGTTTAATATATATCTCTTAAATTAAATCTTAATATATCTTTCTTTATGTTTTGTCTCATCAATCTGCCAAAGAATAAGGATGTGTTAAATTCTATCTGGCATATTTTTCCATCAATGTCTTCTTTTGGAGCTTCAAATTTCTTATTTATAGATTTGAATGCAACACTTATTTGGCACTTAAAAGTTTCATGACTTAATCTTTGTTGTGAATAGTTGCCTTTATTAATATAAAGTGATCACTTTTTTCCTATTTAATGTGTTTTCTCCTTAAATTCTTTTTCCTTATAGCATAATCCCTTTTTCCTTATAGCATAGTGTTCTTTTCCCTGGCCTCTTTTTTACAGCTGCTTACATGTCACTGTATTCTAGTTGTTCCTTATAACTTACATTTTTCTTACTTTTGTCATTTTTGCTTTTTTAAAAAAATATTTACTTTTGAAAGAGAGAGAGCGTGCGAGCAGGGGAGGGGCACAGAGAGAGGGAGACAGAGAATCCCAAGCAGACTCCCCACGGTCAGCCTGAAGCCCCCAATATGGGGTTCGAACTGTGAGATCATGACCTGAGCCGAAGTGAGACACTTAACCGACTGAGACACCCAGGTGCCCCTGGATGTGAATCATTTCTTGTCATTCTCATGCCCAGTTAGGACTCCGGGAAGTCTGCTGCCAGGTAAACAAAGGCAGAAATCCAGCGTAACTAACAGGCTTTCCCACTGTAGATCTTAGCTGGCCCTGGGTAGGGTTCTGGATGACTGACTTTGTTGCTTATCTTCCACTGTAAGCAGGCAGGCAAGGAAATGACACTTTTAAAAGTATTCATTACAATATACTCTTTCTCTGTCCGGGGTCAACAT
Organism: Prionailurus viverrinus; assembly: GCF_022837055.1. NCBI lineage: Eukaryota > Metazoa > Chordata > Mammalia > Carnivora > Felidae > Prionailurus > Prionailurus viverrinus. The sequence goes on along the minus strand of NC_062563.1, from coordinate 87,361,529 downwards.
AATTACTATATTTAGAAGGCAAACATTTCCAGCTTCTAACCTGGCAGAGATTTAAACATCTGTGTGAAAGGAAAGAAACTGGAAATACCTGAATTAGAGTAAGATCTTTAAAAGTGGTGCTATCTGCCAGGGAACGGATAAGAAGTGTCTGAATACCTAGGTCAGAACCCCATTTCTTTTCTCAGAGCTTTCCCCTGGGCCAAGGCCGGGCTCTCATGACCTACCTTGATGAAGGAATACAGAGACTTCCCATAAAGCCTCTTGAAGTTTTCCCGGATGTCCATCATATCAATCTCTGCTCGAGAAACCATAACTCTGATAAGGGTGTCATCATCGGTGCCCAAGCCCTATGGAAGAAAACAAGATCCATGCTGGTTCTCTGCTCTTCTTTAGCCTATCAAGGCAAGCCTATGCATGGCTCTCCTGATGACGTCTTTTGCACCACAAAGCCTGTAGAAGCCTGTGGAATACTGTTCCTCACCATGGTGTTCAGGGCTTTCCACAACCTACCTTTCCAACACTCTGTGTTCGAACCAGAGGAGACTGCTCTCTGCCATTCGAGACACATACCTGGTGTTCTCATACTGCCTGCCTCACCTGCAATGATTCTTCCCCACTGAATGTCATCCTTCCTTCCCCAGCCTTACCATCCTTCCTGCCAGATGAAATCCTCCAACGTAAAACTCCCTTTATCTATTTTTTTTAACATTTACTTGCTTACTTTTGAGAAAGCGAGGGCCCGCACAAGTGGGGAAGAGGCCGAGAGATACACACAGAATGTGACACAGGCTCCAGGCTCTGAAGTGTCAGCGTAGAGCCCAACGCAGCACTTGAACTCACAAAACTGTGAGATCATACCTGAGCTGAAGTCGGACGCTCAACTGACTGAGATACCCAGGTGCCCCTGTAAAATTTCCTTTAAGGTCCTGCTGAAATATACCAACTTCTTTAAATATTCTTCTCTGATCTTCATCCCCTAAACAAATACTGGAAGATACTCTTCTTTCTGTGTTCCTATATATTTGGATCCTCAACTACTGTCTTATATTCTATTTTGTCCTCACTGGTATTTTGCACACATGTGTCTTCCCCTTCCTACCTTCCAATCTCTCCTGTACCTCTCACGGTTCCCAGCAGCAGTCTCTGCACAGAGTATGATGCACGGTTAGGGGCTTGGGCTCTGAAGCCAAACTGCCAATATTTGCATCCTTGCTCCATTACTTCCTCACTGAGGACCTTGGACAAACTGCACATCCTCCCTATGTCTCAGTTTTCTCATCTGTAAAATGGGGGTTAATAATAGGACTTTCCCCTTAGAGCTGTTGTAGGGATAAAATTAATCCATATGTATACGGCATTAGGAATGGTGATCACATGTTATAAGTACTCAATAAGTATTACCTAGTATTATCATTAGTAGGCACTCGGTGAAGTATTTGATGAGTTGAACTGAGTATCTCAAGCTGATTTTGGTTAATTTGTATGGGAAACAGAAGTAAACATGAAGGTGGACATAAGACATGTTAGAGTCATTGAGATGCTAAAAATGAGCCATTTACCTTCATAGATTTATAAAGCCTTTCAGCAAAATATGCAGATTTGTTCCTCATGCACTTTACTGTTAAGAGATAAAAAAAAAAGAAATAAAAAAATTATAAAAGCTATGAGAAAAAAGTGGCAATTGTTCCCTCTGTTTCTACAAGGTATGAAGTAGTATTCTCTTGATTGCTTTGTCAGAAGAATTTTAGCCAAGGTCTATGTTTTATGAACATAGACCATGGAGAAATAATTAATAAAGGCAATTAAAGCAAAAGGCAGCATATAGTTTCAAAATGATTACTATGTCTACCATATGAAACAGTTATTAGTTCTAACCATCCATAGACTTACAAGAGTCAGCTAATATAGGATTATCTCTCCGGTATATTCAGATATAAAAGCACAGAGGATATAAAATATATAAAGCTACATAATATAATAATGATCAGATCATATGTAATACTTCTTGTCTAAAATTCTGCGTCCCATTATGAGGGACTGAAACTTTTTTTTAAATCCCTGAAAACACCTATATCCCCATGACAACAAACTAGTAAGGAGAAAAGTCGGTAAACATTTGTTTCTCTACTTCCCACCCTCTACCAACTTACCTATGGCCAGCAGAGCATCTTCAAAGCTACCAGATGTTTCAGATTTAATACTCTGCTCAATATCCTTCTGTGATATCCTTTTGTATTCATCAAACACTACAAACAATAACAAAATGGAATTATAAATAATAAAAAGAATAGAGGAAACTGAAATTTATGGAGAGAATGAGCATTCTAGAGATCACTGTTTATCTAAAAAAAATTTTTTTTAACATTTATTCATATTTGAGAGACAGAGACAGAGTGTGAGTGGGGGAGAGGCAGAGGAAAAGGGAGACACAGAATCCAAAGCAGGTCCCAGGCTCTGAGCTGTCATGACAGAGCCTGATGTGGGGCTGGCACTCATGGACCGGGAGATCGTGACCTGAGCTGAAGTTGGACGTTCAACCGACTGAGCCACCCAGGTGCCCCCATTTTTTTTTACAAGTATTTTTTAAAATTTTAATTTAATTTAATTTTTTAATTTATATCCAAGTTAGTTAGCATATAGTGCAACAATGATTTCAGGAATAGATTCCTTAATGCCCCTTACCATTTTAGCCCATTCCCCTTCCCATAACCCCTCCAGTAACCCTCTGTTTGTTCTCCATATTTAAGAGTCTCAGGTTTTTGCCCCCCTCCCTGTTTGCTTCCCTTCCCTTATGTTCATCTGTTTTGTATCTTAAAGTGTTCATATGAGTGAAGTCATATGACATTTGTCTTTCTCTGACTAATTTCACTTAGCATAATACTCTCCAGTTCCATCTACGTAGTTGCAAATGGCCAGATTTCATTCTTTTTGATTGCCGAGTAATACTTCATTGTATATGTATACCACATCTTCTTTATCCATTCATCCATCAATGGACATTTGAGACACCCCCATTTTTTATTTTAATTAAAAAAATTTTTTTAATGTTTGTTTTTGAGAGAGACAGAACACAAGTGGGGGATGGGCAGAAAGAGAGGGAGACACGGAATCTGAAGCAGGCTGCAGGTTCTGAGCTGTCAGCACAGAGCCTGACGTGGGGCTCAAACCCACAAGCTGTGGGATCATGACCTGACCTAAAGCCAGATGCTTAAGCGACTGAACCACACAGGTGCCCCGAAAAAAAAATTTTTTTCTTAACGTTTATTCACTTTTGAGAGACAGAGTGTGAGTGAGACAGAGTGAGACACAGAATCCAAAACAGTCACTATTTATTCTTTGGCATACCTCAGGAAGAAAGTAATTAGCAGTGTCAGTGAGAACCCAGGAGGCACAGGCAAGTGGAATGGGTGCGAAGGGAGGATGAAGGAATGTTGTGACTCTCGGAGGAGATCAGGCGAGTCCTTTCCCTTATTTGGGACCCTGTTTTCTCACACATAAAATGAACATAACATCTAGAGAGATGTGCTTTCTTTTCTCATTGTTCTCTTAATGAGCAGAACATGTCTTTTTGTAATTCTGGCCTTGGCAATCACCTGTGTGTTCCTTTTGGCTTAAAACTAGAGTAAGTCAACCCCTTGAATACTGAGTCACATTTGACACAAATGGTTGCCTCTTTTAATAGAATGTAACATAATTAGTTTTTCTTTCACTTTTTGCCAAGTATTTTCAAATGCGATGAGCCTATTTTCCTCTCGCTGTCTCCTTCTGGAGCCTTCTTAGAGTGGATATCTGTTTTTTCTTCTTAACATTGCTCTCTTTGGGGTATTTCCCCAGGCCCCATCAGTGTGATTTTCACAGGGCTGTCAACCCACAGACACCCCTGCCCCCCAACATACACCATAAGCTCTACCAAATCAGTGGGCAGTTCATCGGACCACAGCCAGTCTTACCCTCCTGGGGATTTTTTAAATTTAATTAATTAACTAATTAATTTTTAAAGAGAGAGAAAAAGATAGAGTCTTAAGTAGGCTCCACATCCAGCATGGAGTGGGATGTGGGGCTCGATCTCACAACCATGAGATCATGGCCTAAGCTGAAATCAAGAGTCTGATGCCTGCCTGACTGAGCCACCCAGGCTTTCCCCCTCCTGGGGGTTTTATAAATGAGCAGATAATGGGAATGGCCAAAAGCACTGAGTCAGCTTTAACCTCAGAGAACAGAAGAATTAACTGGGGAACCTGGGAAACGTCCTGGATGTCACTTTCAGGGATTCTAAATCAGCCAGTCTGAAGTAGGGGTTCAAGAACCAGCATTTTCAACAAAGACCAGACTGAGAAACTCTGCCTTACAAGTAAAATATGTGACTCCCTTCCACTGTGATCCCCAGAACTGCCTTGATTTCTGTTCTTCCTGGAATTGTTCAGCTCTTCCTTCAATTCTATGAGCCACCAGTTTTTTCCATTTTCCCTCTTGTCCCATTCTGTATTATTTCTCCTTCTTACTTAAGTTGGAGTGTCTATTGCTTGGAATCAAAAGATCTCATTGACACATTTTCAAAGTCCCAGTTTTCTCCACTGTAACATGGGGGAAATAATGGCTGCTCCAATGGGATATTGCAACAAACAATGCTTATCATATGCTTAGCACTGCACTGGGAAGATAATTAATAAAACCCTAGTTACTTGAATCCTCACTATTATTGTTTGTTGGTAAGAAAATTATGAAGTTTTCTTTATCCAAATAGTGCTTAGATTTTCTTCCAGTCGTTTACAAGCAGATATTTTATAACTTCCCGACAATTGTGCTGAGAAGTGAAAATTGTTACAAAGGTATTTGCATGGTCTTTAGCAGACCTGCAGTTCTTGGGAAATACCACCAGGTGGAGATTTATGTAATTAGTAATCTGGCAAGGGGAAGAAATAAGGAGCTGAGTCAGAAGTTGGTGCATCTGATGGTAGCCCGTGACATTTATTAACAGGTGTAATTACCTATTTTTAGGCACTGTGGAATATCTGAAATCACTGCAACTTCCAAATGTGTTGTAATTTTCAATTACTTTATGTTTTCAATTTAGCGAACTCATCCTCAAATTTCCCATAGGTTTTGTAAATTGTGTGTATTATACAGCACGGTGGGTTTATAAAATTGTGCTGCAACATAAAGACCTAAAGAGCTTATATAAAAGATGAAATATCCTATTTAATCCTTATTGCTGTTTACAAGAAAATAAACCTGACGACAAATGTTCCACAATTTTTTTCCCAAAGAAGTTTAAAAGCACATTACAAAGACTAGCATCACCAGAAGCAAATTAAAAACATTACACATAGGAAATAAAATGTGAAACTATCCACTATTTATCTTATGCCACATACTCCCTAAAGAAATCATTTCTATTAGCTTTACAACTTGGATATTAAATAGGAATAAATATCAACCAACAATTCTACTTCATTACTCACTGATGTACTGAAGATTTTTTTCTTATGTAAGTAAAATTAAATGGGGCAGGTGCCGGGTGGCTCAGTCGGTTTAGTGTCCGACTCGTGATCTCGGCTCAGATCATGATCTTGCAGTTCGTGAGTTCGAGCACTCATAGTGCAGAGCCTGCTTGGAGTTCTCTCTCCCTCTCTCTCTGCTCCTACCCCACTCATTTTCTCTCTCTCTCTCTCTCTCTCTCTCAAAATAAATAAGTAAACTTAAAAAAAATTTTTTTTTAATTAAATGGGGCTGCTTTAGAAAAAGGACTGACCGCGAACGTTGGTTTCCTACAAACAGGAATGCCAAACCCCTATGAATACATTGTATATCCACTAATTATTCATCATTAATATTTCAGAAATTGGCTCTCATGCACACTGTTGCACTCCTACATTTCCAAGGTAAGATATCTAAGACAGTTCAGTGCAATCAGTTCTTTGTACCACGTAAAGGGGAAAAGGTTCTAAATTAATTATGGACAATATAGTTTTCACTGTCTTTCAAACAGTTTCTTTGGAAGATGAGGCAAGTGCCTTACCATGCAACAGATGATTGCGGTTCCGGGAACAGAGAACAGTTAGAAATTTCACCTCATCTGTCCCCCATTTCTTCTCTCCAGCCTCATACAGGTCCTGAAGCCAAACAAAGCACAAGTTTAAAACATCACAGAGAAGGTGCCAGGAAATATACAAATATTTCCAGAACTTCAAAGAGCTGAGCTGGCTGCGTTTTATTTTGTTGGTGATGAGGGTGGAAGTGGTGTTGGTGAGTGGCAAACAATGACTCAAGACTTTTCCTTAGGTATATGACTAATACGACCTTTTACTATCTCCTTGAGAGGGCAAGCACCAGCAGCAGCTCCTTATATACAGACTACATGGTTCTATCATCAGAGCTGAAAGGAATGCCCTAGACTAGGCTTACCATACAGAAGTCACTAACCATATGTGACTACTTACATTTTCATTCATGAAAATTTACAAGTCAACTCCTCAGTCAGACTAGCCACATTTCAGGTGCTCTGTGGCCATTTGTGGCTACTCTGGCTGAGGAGTTGACTTTTAAATTTCATTTAATTTTCGTTAATTAAAATTAGCCAGTGGACACCCATACGAGACAGTGCCAATGTAGAACATTTTCAGCATCACAGAAAATTCTACTGGACAACACTATTGTAGAATGATCTGTGATTTGCCGAAGGCTACACAAGGTGTCACAGTAGAACCAGGACCCCATTAGTAATTGTTTATATTCCAAACAGGTAGGACTATAAGAATTTGACTCTGGCCACTTTAACTATATTACTGATAAATCAAAACTACTATTCATATTACCTCACTGCTATTTTAAAAAAACAACAGGAAAATAGCAACTGTTGGCGAGGATGTCGAGAAACTGGAACCCTGTGCACTGTTGATGAGAACGTAGAATAACGCAGCCTCTATAGAAAACAGTATGGCTGTGCTTCAAGAAATTAAAAATGGAATTACCATATGATCCAACAATACTACTTCTGAGTATATAGCCAAAAGAATGGAAAGCAGATCTTACAGAAATATCTGTATATCCATATTCACAGAGCATTGTTCACAACAGCCAAAAGTTAGAAGCAACTCAACTGTCCATCGACAGACAGATGAATGGATAAACAAAATGTGGGCTATACAAACACTGGAACATGATCCAGCCTTAAAAAGGAAGGAAATTCTGGCACATGCTACAACCTGGATGAACCCTGAGGACATTATGCTAAGTGAAATAAGCCAGTTACACAAACACAAGTACTGTGTGATTACCTTGTATGAGGTGTCTAGTCAAACTCATAGAAACAGAAAGCCAGAGAGTGGTTGTCACTGGCTGGGAGGAGGGGGAAATGAGTTGTTTAATGGTGTAGAGTTTCAGTTTTGCAAGGTGAGAAAGCTCTGGAGATTGTTTGCACAGGAATATGCACATAGTTAACATTACTGAACTATACACTTAAAAATGGGTAAGATGGCAAATTTTATGTTATGTGTGTTTTATTTTAAAAATGTTTTTGGAGCACCTGGGTGGCTCAGTCCGTTAAGTGTCTGACTTCGGTTCAGGTCGTGATCTCACAGCTCGTGGGTTCGAGCCCTCCATCGGACTCTGTGCTGACAGCTCAGAGCCTGGAGCCTGCTTCAGATTCTGTGTCTCCCTCTCTGTCTGCCTGCCTCTCCCCGCTCACACTCTGTCTCTCTCTCTCAAAAATAAACATTTATTAAAAATATTTTTTAATTTTTTAAATTTAAAACCCTACTGTTTATTTATAATCAGCAGCTGGCTTGTTAAGTTTCTCAAAATGCCCTTAACTGACACATTTTTGTCCCTCATTGGGCTTCCCTCCATCTACTCACCTATTCTTTCACTTCTTTGTCTAATTTCCTCACTGCTTTAGAGTCAATTCACAGAACCATGGAATTTTAAAGCTCAGAGGGCATGAAGAGTTCATCTAAGTAATAAAGTAATAAGCTTTAAAATTCAGATTTTCCTGTTTCGTCTAAGATCACTTCTTGTCGGCTCATCTAGCTCCTTTATCTTTTCTTGCCCTTCATCTGGCTCCGTTTTCATCTCTGTTCTTTTCTCACCGCCTTTTTATTTAGCTCTTGTTTCACTGAAACCTGTTTTTCTCTTGTGTATTTTAGGGTGCAAAGCCATGTGAAATCTGCCTCTTCCTGACAGTGTGGCCCTGTTTGCCTCCCTTGCTGCTTATGTTTGTTCACAGGCCACATAGTGTCTGATCTGAGGATTTGCTGACTGTCATGCTTTTTCATTTTTAAGTGATGAGCAGTCTATCCAGATCTGTTCTTTTCCTCCAGAACAAGGTGAGGGGATTCTTCTCGGAGCTCCTCACTTTTTATATGGATGGAGTTCCAGCAGGAGCACCAGTTGCTAGTCCACGGAGGGCTGCTGAGACACAGGAGTTCCCTGAGGAATTTCTTCCTGTTCGCACAAAGCCACTGTGCTTTGAGGTTGGGGGCATTGGCCTCTTTTCTGTGGCAGAAATGTCCTTCCTGCATCCTTGGCCCAGGTTTGCTGCCCATCTGGCATTTTAACGGCCCTCCTCCATGGTTTCCAGTGTTGATGCAGATTTTCCCTTTTTTAGATTTGCTGGTTTGTTTGTTTTTCAGGAGAAGAGAACCAAAATGTGTCATCCAGCCAAAGCTCTGAAGGGCATTTTTACTGTAGTTTAAAAACTTTTTTTATGTTTATTTTTGAGAGAGAAAGAGAGACCGAGCCCAAGCAGGGGAGGGGCAGAGAGAGAGGGAGACAGAATCTGAAGCAGGCTCCAGGCTCTGAGCTGTCAGCACAGAGCCTGACGTGGGGCTCAAACTCACGAATCTTGAGATCACCATCTGAGCTGAAGCTGGACACCTGACCGACTGAGCCACCCAGGCACCCCTAGGGTAGTTTTAATATATCATGAGTTTCTTTTTCTTTTTTTATTTTTTTTTTTAACGCTTATTTATTTTTGAGACAGAGAGAGACAGAGCATGAACCGGGGAGGGTCAGAGAGAGAGGGAGACACAGAATCTGAAACAGGCTCCGGGCTCCGAGCTGTCAGCACAGAGCCCGATGCGGGGCTCAAACTCACGGACCGCGAGATCGTGACCTGAGCCGAAGTCGGCTGCCCAACCGACTGAGCCACCCAGGCGCCCCATGAGTTTCTTTTTAAAGTAGGAATTTTGAGCACTCCCTATGATGTCCTTCAGTGCCAGTTTCATCCCAAGAACAGATGAAATTGGACTCGTTGGATAACAGCCTTTTTAAATTTTAAGATTTCTACCTTTTGTAAGTTACCATGACCTGATTCCACCTGCCCTGATCATTCTTCTCATCTCAAACTCATTTACTTTCCTCAAAATCCAGCTATAACACCTAGTGGTTGCAACCACTCCCCCTGCCGCTGATACAAGCCACAGCAAAGGTTGACAAGGTTTTCCTACTGTCTTATCCTACAAGAGCTGAAATATCAGTGGGCGTTGGTCTTAAATTCCTCACGTCTTGGTGAAGGATCCAGAAAAACCTACTCTGAGTTCTACTTCCTCCGTCCAACTTTCCCAGCCCAAACTTGGTAGGAAACCCCTTTCAGCTGATCACTTCCAAGAGGCTCCTTGAAGGGCCCTCAAAACAGTTGATTGAACTGCATTTGTTTAAAAAAATCAGACAGACCTGGATTCAAGGAGCCCAATTCTACCAGCTAGGAGATCTTGGACAAGTTATTTATTTATTTATTTATTTATTTATTTATTTATTTATTTATTTATCATTTACCGTAGTTAGGAATGATTTTTTTGGATAAGTTATTTAAATCTTCACATCAGTTTCTTAATCTCTAAAGCAGAAGTAAAAATATCTACTTCACAGATGTGTTGTGAGGAAAAAGCGCAAAGCAGTTAATGCAATGCCTGGCATCTAAGAAACGCACCAACAATTGACAGTGGCTATAATGTCTCAGGAATAAATTGCTTGCTAACTCTTCATTTAGTTTGAGATACACCTGTAGGAGCTCCGGAAGGAGCTATGGAGGCTCCTTCCAACATACCCAAAAATGTTGTCTTTGAGGTAGCTGAAATTCATGTAAGCAACCAGGAGTTCAGCGTTTTCAATACCTTCTCCCTCCTCAAAGCTTTTGTTTTAGAGGCAATTTCCTATTTCTCTAGTATGGGATGGGCCTTCCTGCATCCTCAGAACTCTTATGACACACATACCCCTCTTCCTCTTGGTGAAAGCAACGGGTTCTTTCCTGCAGAATCCATAGTGGTTCATACCTTGCATAATGAATGGGAACAGTTCTTCCCCATGGTTGTATATTGGTTGAGAGTACAGGATCTAGATCCAAATTGCCTAGGTTCAAATCCCAGTTCTGCCATGTATTATCTGTGAACTTGAGCAAGGAACTGGACTTCTGTAAGCCTCAATTTTCTTGTCCATAGAACGGGGATAGCAATACTTGGTTCACAGGGTTATTGCAAGGATTCAATGACATACTTTGTATCAAGAGCTCAACAGTGTTTGGCACTTGGTAAGGACCCACTTTTTATTAGTTCTTATTGTCAGTGTTACCTGGCTGCAGTAAATAGATCAGGCATCAGTGCCAGGGCAGCATCAGTGGGCTGGGCACCAGGGAAACAACTGCCTCTTGGGGGTTGATATTAATTTTACCCCAATGGGGTACACACTGCGCCAAGCTGTTTAACACAGGTGCTGTCAAATGTTCTCTCTGGGGAAGTAAAAATTCAAGGTAAATAAAGCAAAGGCAGGTCCCTTCACCTTCAAGTGATTCCAAAGATGGTCCATGGTTCTCTGGGGTGGCCATACCATGGTCCCAATGTCAAGAACACAGGGGGGCTTATATAATGATGCCCTGTATCACCCCCAAGCCCCAAGTATCTCTGCAGGAAATTTCTGCATTAAAGGTTATCTATGGGAACCTTTTTTTTTTTTTTTTTTAATATATCCCAGCCAGGCAATATACACTGAAATATAAGAGGGGATCCACCAACTAAGGCATGTCTTACTGGCAAAAGAAAAGAAAGAAATTTCAGTTCTACTAACCTGAGCATCCTGTCTCATGAGAGCATCATCCAGATAATTTCCTTCATCCCTGCCACCCTGAGAAAAACAAAACAGAGAATGAGAGAGTATCCATGAAGATGGTGGTGGGACACACTGTTAGGACAGAATGTCTGGGAACCCAAGGACATGATAATTAGAATGCCCACAGAGGTCACACTTCCAGCCTAGGGAGAGAGGGCAGATGTCCTCTGAATGTGTTTGCATTATTCCTGTGGCTCTGGTCTGTGCCTAGAGAACATGACCAACCAGAGCCAGCGGCTCCTTCATGCTGCCTGGGCAGTCTCTGCCAGCAGAAGGGGAAGCAGAGAAACACTGCCTGCTGACTGCTCCCTCCACTGCTGTCTCCTCCCTTTGCCAGCTCACCCCACTCCTATATCTTCCCAGCTAACTCAAGGCCTTCCTAGCAGGCAAATCTACATTGATCAATTCTGCCAAATAAGGGCTTGGAACAAAGGAGAATCAAGAGTCTAGGACCAGCAGTGGGGCTTAAGGAGCATGTGAAAACGCCTCACCCCTCACCAACATCAGCTCATGGGAAGGGCAGGGTTGAAGCCTGGGAGGAATGGTAAGGAGTAACAGGCTACTTTCCTCTGGATTGTTAGACTATTTTTTTTAATGATTATTTATTTATTTTTGAGAGAGAGAGAGAGAGAGAGAGAGAGAGAGAGAGAGAGAGAGAGAGAAAAGAGAGAGAGCACGGGGAATGGCAGAGAGAGAGGGAGACAAAATCCCTAGCAGGCTCTGAGCTGTCAGTGCAGAGGCCAATGTAGGGCTCAAACTCATAAACTGTGAGATCATGACCTGAGCTGAAATCAAGAGTTGGATGCTTAACCAACTGAGCCACCCAGGCACCCCTTGTTAGACTACTTCTATTGCTATGCTGTCTCAATATTCTATGGTCTAGGCATGGCTTGGCAGAGTGCTAAATCTGAAAGGCAAAGAACAAAATGGGTTAAGAAATGCTAAGAAATAAGGAGTGAGGAAAAAATAAGGAAACAAGTAAAGCAGGTCAGCGTTATTAAGTAAATATCACAGGCAGAGTGTGGTGGGGTTGGAGATGATTTCTGGGGTCCTGCCTTGTTAATATTAACAGAAACAATATTATTGTTTTACAATATTAACAGAAACAGGAAGTCAGGAAGATGAGCTGGTTTGGGGGGGAAATGAGTTCAGGTTTAGTTTAGGAGGACTGATTTGAGGTGATTGTAGACTATAAGGAAACACCTTAAAAAGCAGTGAGAAATGAGAGTCCTACACTCAGGAAGGACGTCAGGATAAAGACAAAATTGGGAAGTCATGTGAAATGTCACATGTATGCATCTTCTATTTTCTGGTACCCCTCCTCCCACACTAGCCCAGTCCTGCTTTACTTCTCATCTGGAATATTGAGGTAACTTCCTACCAGGCCTCCCAGCCTCCAGTTCAACTGATCTTACACATCACTGTTACATTACTCTTCTAAAAATGCAGTTCACTCCAGCGATCCCAAACCTTTAGCAGCTCCCTACTGCTCTCCCAACAAGGGATCTCAGTTCATCTTTCCACCTTGTTCCTAGAATCACCAACCAACTGCTCAGCCAACAATTCCTTGAACACACCCCACACCCCATGTCCCCTGCCTCCTTGCCTCTTTCTGGCTGTTCTTCCTGCCTGTAACGCACTCACTTATATCTGTGCCTCTTGAAATCCTAGCAACCCTCCAAGTCCTCTCTGAACCAGCACCTCTGTCATGAAGGCTGCTCTTTGTTTCTGCAACCAGACTCTCTCCTTGAAACTTCCTTTTACTCTGTGCTCCTCCTTTGGCACTTTTCATGCCTTTATTATAGCAATCTGTGTACCTGATATATTCCTTTATGACAACATAAACTTTTAAAGCCTAGAAGTTGTCTCAACGCACTGAGCAGCAAGGGTACCTGGCATGTATTAGGTACTTATATATATAAATTTGAATAAATGGGCATGCGTGAGTAGCTAGAGTCTCTAAAAGAGAGAGAGAGGATTAAAACAGCAGAGAGGCCCATGAACAACACTTGGGGAATATTCACATCTGGCAGGATGAAAGGGTGAGCAAGGCTGGAAAAGGGGATTTGGAGCAAGCATCCCGATAGAACTCAACCCCCATCAGGAGCAGCCCACTGAGGGCGCGACTCACAGCAGACAGAGACACCAGCACCCTCTGGAACATGAATGAAGTGTCAGAGCGAATGTCATCTTCAAGGCTCTTCCCATATTCTGGCAAGAGAGCAAAGTTAGCTGCATCAGAGTAGAGTCCTGTCCAGCGCTGCGTCATGCTCCAGAACCATCTGTCCTCCCCAGGATCAGCCGGTTTACCGAAGCAGTTTGTTATGAGGGTTTTCAACCCCACACACAGTTTTTCCAAAACTGAACTCTTGTAAAATGGTCAAGGCAAGTTTAGCTTGTCGTTATAGTAGAAACAATATGTTCCTGGTCCTTAAAATGAAAGGTCAAGAGGGCTGGGGCTGTACTCCTCCTCCCGCAGTTACTACTGTCCAGGAGTCTGCCCCCACCGTGGTTCTCAGTGATGGAAGGAACGGTGACTGTTGACTGGCACATGGAAAGGCAAACAGAGCAGAGTTTCTGAGCCTATGTTTGGGGACATGCAGGGGGCTGTCAGACCCAAATTCTAGCAGCTTCCCACCAAGAGCTTCCCCAGAGAAGTTGCAGCCCTTCACAGCCCTTGGGTAGAAGATCCATTCGGCAGACATGGGGATTGGAGTGTTTGAACGAAGCTCCCAAGGTTTAGTATCTCCTGCCCTGAACACTTACCAAAACTCTTACTGTTTTGTTTCCTTTCTACCAGAGTAGTACATGGAAAACTCAGGGAAAAACAAATAAGTAAAATGGAGGGAAAAAGACTCCACAAAACTCCACCATAATCTAATCACCCAGAAATAATCATCGATACCACCTTGGTGAGTCTCCTTCCTCATTTTTCCTTATTTACGTATGTTATTTTTCTTTTATTCTTTTTTTTAAGTTTATTTATTGGGGTGAGGGAAGACACCATGAGCAGGGGAGGGGCAGAGAGTGAGGAAGAGAAAGAGAATCCCAAGTAGGCTCCACGCTGTCAGTGCAGAGCCTGATGCAGGGTTTGAACTCATGAACCACAAGATTGTGACCTGAGCTGAAATCAAGAATAGGATGCTTAACCGACTAAGCCACCCAGGTGCCCCTGTTATTTTTCTTTTTTAAAAAAATGGCATCATAGCGTGCTATTTTATGATTTGTCTTTTTCACTTATCCATATACCATACCATTTAACAGAATTTAATAATATCCTTCAATATACATTTTGATGACTACATAATACTCCATTGTGTGGGTGCACCATATTTTGTTTAGTCAACCTGCTACTGATGGACATATTTAGCTAATATAAACAATACCAAACAAGCACCAAAGGATCTAAACCTTTGAGCAGTTTTTTTTTTTTTTTTTAATTACATTCTTAGGGCAAAAAGGCATATTATCTTTTAAAGACTCTTCATAAACATCATTCTCTGGAGATTTTTAAGAGGGGAATAAATGGCTATCTTTCTTAGGTGGCTGGAGGGTATACAGTCCAGTGTGGAGGTAAGAAGTTGGGCGAGAGAGCCCCTCCAGGGCATTCCCTGAAATGCTAAGATTCATTGGTGCCACCACTTTTGAACAAACATGTTTGATTCTCTGCTTGATAATAAGGAACAACTTTCAGGGTAATAAAACACTGCACTGGGAGTGGCATCTTCACCTAAGAAGTCTTGAGAAGCAAACAGATTGTCATTTGCCTAGACAGGAAACTGCCTAAAAGTGGAGCTTGGAACTAAGGATCCCTCATGGTCAGTGTTTGTAAGAATAAAGTATTTTTTAAAAAAAATTTTAATGTTTATGTATCATTTTGAGAGAGAGTGCAGAGAGAGACAGAGAGAGAGGCAGAGTGTAGTGGGGAAGGGGAAGAGAGAGAGACACAGAATCTGAGGCAGGCTCCAGGCTGTCAACACAGAGCCTGACATGGGGCTTGAACCCATGGACTACAGACCATGAGATCAGGACCTGAGCTGAAGTCAGATGCTTAACTGACTTGAGCCACCCAGGTGCCCCTCTAAGAAGAAAGTTTAATCAGTAGGTAACTACCCACTGCTAGTTTACTTTTCAGATCACAATGAAACCTCAGTGGGGCCCCTGAGAATACTACATACGAAGCTGGTAGGTCTGGTTTATACGTCGGATCTCCTCAGGTGTTCGGGAGGCCAGGATCTCAATCAGGCAGCCCTCATCCGTGCCAGCTCCCTAAACACAAAACCCAGAGAAGAGGGAGTTATGAGTCAGTTTATAATGTTGAATCCCAGACACAGAAGCATATAACCAGGAATCTGCAGAGAAAAAAGCAACCTATTGGGTTCTAGCAACAGGATTTGCTAATTTTTAAGTTGTCCTGCCCAAATTCCAATGTTTACCATAATTGTTTTTAATAATAACAAACATTTATGGGCTGTTTCTATCAGCTGATTATCTTGCCAGGTTATGGACAGTGTCTGCCCTCTAGAGGCTTAATCTTTCCTTGACTTCCCCTGTACTTTTTTTTTTTTTTTTTTAATTTATTCGTTTTGAGAGAGACCCGTGCAGATGTGCATGCAGGGGAGGGGCAGAAAGAGAGGGAGAGAGAGAATCCCAAGCAGGCTCCATGCCTGACACAGGGCTCAGTCTCACAACCTGAGATGATATCAAGAGTCCAATGCTTGGGGCACATGGGTGGCTCAGTCTGTTATGCGTCTGACTCTTGATTTTTGCTCAGGTCATCATCTTATGGTTAGTGAGATCGAGCCCCACATGCGGCTCTGTGCTGACAGCGTGGAGCCTGCTTGGGATTCTCTCTCTCTCTCTCTCTCTCTCCACCCCTCCCCAGCTCATACTCTCTCTCTCTCGCTC
Organism: Prionailurus viverrinus; assembly: GCF_022837055.1. Taxonomy (NCBI): domain Eukaryota; kingdom Metazoa; phylum Chordata; class Mammalia; order Carnivora; family Felidae; genus Prionailurus; species Prionailurus viverrinus. The sequence continues at coordinate 87,345,521 of NC_062563.1, read as the reverse complement.
AAAAATAAACATTAAAAAATTTAAAAAGAGTCCGACTAAGCCCCCCAGTTGCCTGCCTCCCCCATCCCCGTACTTTTCCTTTGAAAGGCAGAATCTTCTGGCAAAGACTGTTACCTCTTCGCTTTCCCAGAGCCTAGCCGAGAACCTTCCACAAGGCAATTTACTGGCATGTTCGGGGAGGAGGGTAACTGTATTTGAATTTTGTAGTTGGTCATTAAAAACAGTCAGCCTAGGGCTAAGGCACAGTGGATCTAGCACTGAGGGAGGCTGAGAACCCTTTCTGCCAGTAGTGAGCCTCTGGCAGCCCCAGAGGCTCCACTGTGTCAGCCATGAAGTTTTGTGTCTCAAAAGCAGCTAACATGACAACAACGGTCCTGAAGCTGCACCACAAGCACAACTCTAACCACTCCCCGTGGAGCCACAGGAAAGAGCAAATGATTGCATAACTTTATGGAGAACAGCTTTGAAGTTTACAATTACTATAATGTAATGTCATGTTTTCGAGTTGTCATCAGTGAAGGAAAATCTTTCTCCTGAACTTCTCCCTCCCCACTCCCACAGGGTTTTTGTCACTTTCTTGAGGAAGCTGGTCCGTGGCTGCAGAAGAAGAGGGACACACACCTTCATGGCCCGTCGCAGCTCCTGCACATCATACAGCACGGTGGGCGTCATCATTCCCACAATCACCCGCTCAAAGTTGCCACTCAGTTCCGACTTCAAGTCATCTATCAGGTCCTGCAAGGCAAGCAAGTGGCTCTGTTTAACTGCCATGCTAACTTAAACCAGCCCGGCTGCTCTCAGAGTGTGGTCCGGGATGCCTGGGGTCTCCAGACTCCTTCAGGAGGCCTGCAAGGTCAGAGCTCTCCTCATGATAACACTAAGACATTATTTGCCTTTTCATTGTCATTCTCTCCCATTTGTACAGTGGAGTTTTGCAAAGGCTACTTGACATATCTACATTTCTACAATTCTGTTAAAAGGCTATTAAAATGCCCTTTTCCAAGTACCTATCTGTACAAGACCAGATTTTCTTCCTATACTTCAACCAAAACCATGTATCACAACAAACGATGCAGAAGCATATATGAGAATCCAGCTGTCTTCCACTAAAGCAGGCGTTAAAGAACTTTGCAAAATGTAAAAGAATGCCAATTTGCTCACTAAATGTTAATGCTTTGGAATATATAGCTATTTTTCATTAAAATGTTATTTATATTAATATGTAATATATGTATTGTTTTTTTTTTTTTAATTTTTTTTTCAACGTTTATTTATTTTTGGGACAGAGAGAGACAGAGCATGAACGGGGGAGGGGCAGAGAGAGAGGGAGACACAGAATTGGAAACAGGCTCCAGGCTCTGAGCCATCAGCCCAGAGCCTGACGCGGGGCTCGAACTCACGGACAGCGAGATCGTGACCTGGCTGAAGTCGGACGCTTAACCGACTGCGCCACCCAGGCGCCCCTGTATTGTTTTTTAAATAAATTAACAAATACATATTTTAATGCCTCAGTTTTAATTTTTAGTATGGTAAATATCAATAGATATATTCCACAAAAACAAAAAAAGTCCTCAATAAGAGTGTAGAAGGGTCTTGAGATCAAAGTTTGTAGACACTGACTTAAATGTATTCACTCACTTAGCAATATACTTTGAATATATTTCCAAGTCAATAATCACGTATGACATTTTTAACAGCTGCTGAAATTTATATATGTAGATGCAATATATTTGTAGATGCAATCTATATGTAGATGCAATATAATTTGTTTAATCAGTCCCTTGTTTCTATTTTTTGTGCCATTATGTACACACGCATTTAGCTATATCTTTGGGATCATTCATGATTATTTCTTAAGATTCAATTCCTAAAAAGAAATGTAATTCTTTGGACAAAGGACCAAATTCTAAAGATGTTCATTTACATTTCCTCCTAGAACAGGTCAGAGAGTTTAAGACCCTGCTCAAGATCAACCAAAATAAGGAGCTGAGATACCGTTTAAGTCAGATCTCTGATTCTCACAAACCTGACTGCACAGCCCTCCCTATATTTCAATCTCTTGTGCATATTTTTAGGTCACATCCACACATAGTGAATGAATGAATGAATGAATGAACAAATAAATTAGGGCTCAACTCATTAATGTTGGTCATCTTAACAAATTGTCATCAGATTAGCTTAGTTCTGAGGCTAACTATTCCAGTTCACGCATTACATGCATGTTCACACTCGTTTATGCTCAATAAAGGACTCTGGGATGGAGAAGAGTTTCAAATGCTCAAAAGATAGTCTGAGCTATGAATAATCCCACTCCCTACTGGGGTCCCAGCCAAGGTTTGCTTGCAGATGTGCTGGGGAATGCTGAGCCAGCTCTGTCCCAGCCAGGCGCTTAAGGCCAGTCTTCGAGAAACAGCTGCAGTCTGACTGGCTGTAAGGTTCTCCAGGATAGAAATTTTTATCAGAGTTACTGTACTCTGAGACCTAGAACACTCATTGATAACATTTCCTCACTCAGTAAAAAGATTCACCACACAGACGGGTTTTCAGTGATGAGGAAAGATTGGGTGGAATGGCTCTGGTGAATGAATTATTGAAAACAAGAGTTTGAAATAGGGTCCCCCGGGGGTGCAGGATTCAAACCAGAAGGGGTGAGTGAACACCCCGTGAATCCATAAGCTAACAAATTATATACATAGTCACAACCCCATTCTAGAATTTGAGGCAGTGTCCCCCAACTGAGAATCATCAAAGGAATGATGAGTTTATGTGGAAGAGTCAAAATAGACTAAATCCTAGGAAAGCCTATTCAAAACAAACTAGATTTAAATACTGCTTTATCCACCGAGGCCTAAAAGAAGGCTGACCAGGATCAGGAAAGCAACGCTGGAGGCTCAGCCCTGCCTGGCTCACAAGGGCGGTGGTGGAATCCACTGAGCAACCAAGTCCCTACAAGAGGCTGGGTGGGAAGACACCAAGGTTGGCTTGAGCTCTGGGAACCAAGGGCTCCCAGAAATCACCCCTGGCTAAGGACAGTGGAGGTAACATGCTGAAACTGTTTTTTCTTAAGAACATCTTTAAATGAGGCAAGGGTCCACCTTTTGAAAACACAAGGCCACTTCAAGAGTCTAGATCGGGAAGAGACCCGGAGAGGCTGCGGCCTACCCTGCCGATGGTGGTCTTATAGGCCGTCCTGATTTCCTGGCGCTGGGCCGTGCTGCGGTAGGCAAGGACGCTGATGATGGCATCTTCGTCGGTGCCTGGCAGAGAGCGGGGACAGTGAGTGAGGTGCTTTGAGAGAGGAATGAGAAAACAGGTTCCTGCGAGGACACTGGCGTTACCCAAACTTACACCTTTTTCACAAAAGAGGTCCTTGTTCGGTAGGTTTGTCTATTTTTTGGGGGAACCAGACACTAGATGTGAGTCTTAGCCCTCCTTTAATCAACTTTTTACCAGTGAACAAAGAAGCTAACTTGTCTGAGCATTAGTTTCCTTACCCGTAAATGTAAGTGATCATAGCACTTTCCCTTACAGAGCTGCTGCAAGCGGTCAATAAAACAAGCACGTGACTTCCTTAGCACAATGCCCCACAGTTACTAAATATTCACTAAATGCTGACTGGGATCGGGCTTTTCCCCCTCCTCTGCAATTCTCTTCATGTCTTTGGTTCTCCTGGATCTTCTATGTTCTTGCCTTTTCTCTCCTCATTTTTAAAAAAAGTTTATTTATTTTGAGAGAGCGAGCGCACGCATGTGCAAGTGGGGGAGGGGCAGAGAGAGAGGGAAAGAGAATCCCAAGTAGGCTCCACATTGTCAGTGCACAGCCAGACATGGGGCTTGAACTCACGAACCAAAAGATCATATCCTGAGCTGAGCTTGGAAGCTTAAGTGACTGAGTCACCCAGTTGCCCCTTCTCTCCTTATTTTTAATCTTGTTATCATTTCCTCTGAGTTTGGAAACAATTCAGACTCTCACTCAGCACTTTGCAGTTTTTTTTTTTTTTAATTTCAGTATAATTAACATATAGTATGACATTAGTTTCAGGTGTACAATATAGTGATTCAACACTTCCATACATCAGTGAGTGCTCATCACTAGTGCACTCTTAATCCCCTTCACCTATTTCACCTGGCACGTGCAGGGTTTTATGGGTTGCTCATTGCATGCACTGTACTTAGAGATCCATAAATGTGTTTTTCATTTCAAAGCTCTCTTTCCTGACCTCAGATGGTTCCCTTTTTATAACTGCTGATGAGTTCCCACCACGCAATATCCTACCAAAACTTTATAATGAGAATTACAAGTTTTCAATGGCTTAAATTTTGCCTGCCTGTTTCTTGAAGCAGCTTTTACCAGGGGAGTCGGGGGGGGGGGGGGGGTGCTTTATTCTGATTTTTCAAAACTGGTGCCTCGTCTTAGTAACAGCTAGATGTTCATGTATGTTGGGTGAGTTTTCTGCTTCCCCATGGTTCATCCTGTATGGGGAGTTGTGATGGACTAGAGAAGAACTTCTATTGGGATATTTCAGAGAGAAATGAAAAAATATAGATTTACCAGAGTCATTCTTTGCGAGATTAGAGATCCAGAAAAGTGCAAGCTATAGGGAGGAAGCTGTAAAACTTTGTTTACACATCTTAGGGACCTACTTTCTGTTCTCTTAAAAAGAAGAAGGAAGAAGAAGAAGAAGGAAGAAGAAGAAGAAGGTGGCGGCGGCGGAGGAGGAGGGAGAGGAGGAGGAGAAGGAGAAGAGGTATAGTACATACAACCATCCTGTTCTCCTTCAGAACTTTCAGAGGGAAAAGGTCCATTTTATGCCCACCCCTGTTTCTGTAAAAAACACCATTTTTCTTCTTTCAGTCAGTCAAGTTTGAACCCTCAAAACAGCTTTGATTTTTTAAAAATTTTTTTTTTAATTTTGAGAGGGAGAGAAAGGAGCAAGTGCACAAGCAGGAGAGAAGGGCAGAGGCAGAGAGAGAGAATCTCAAGCAGATTCCATGCTCAGCACCGAGCCTGAGGTGGGGCTCAATCCCATGAACTGTGAAATCATGACCTAAGCAGAAATGAAATCAAGAGTCAGCCACCCAGGCGCCCCATAGCTTTTCATCCTCCACATTCAAATTTCTTGCCAAGACATACAAAATCTAACTCTAAAATCTTTTTTGCATCTGCCCCCTCTTTGATTCCTACCACTACCACTCCAATTCAGGATTTTAGGGTCTTAGACAACTGCAAAGTCTGCTAACTGGTATTCTTACCTCCCTCCTAATTGGTCTTTCCAAAGTCTTGTCAGATTCATTTTCCTATAAAGAAAAACTCTGATGGTGTCTCTCCCCTGCTCAGGAATACACAAGGGCCCCCCACTGTCTGCTGGATTTACTACAGGAATGGCAGTCTGGCATTTGAGACTTTCTGCAATATCCCATTCGCTATTGTAACTATCCACACGAAAGGATACCAGGCAGCCAAATTCACAGACTTAGCTCTTCAATTATTATACTTGATCCAACTGTACTACACTCCTTTCTCCTGACCTCCTTCATTCTCAGTCTACTGGTTTGTATGTCTCCCTAATTGTTCCACGTAGTGTCATGATTGTGGCACTGGTTTCCTGGCCAGTGCCTTTGGGCCATCCCCCCCATGCCTATGATTCTACAGATGGTCTTCTCAGTAGCAACCCCAAGACCTCCCTTTGGTAGCAGCCACCTCCTGCTTTGCAAATACCTCCTGCCACAAGCCACCTTTCTGTGTATTTACTGTGACTCCCCCTAAGCCTCAACTAAACTGGAAAATGGGACAGTGCTCACACTCACCCTATGCCCTTTGCTTATGCTATTCCACTAACCCGAAACACATTCTCTCTTATCTCTACTGAAACAACTTATCTCCCAAAGTCCCTCTCAAATTCTGCATCCTCCAAGAAGTTTTGCCTGATGCTCCCAAATTAAATGCGATCTCCTTTCTGAACCTAGTGGGATCTTATTTGCACCCCTCCTATCACTATCATATTGTGATAGCTATTATATTATTATAGTTGTTTCCATGCATGCCTTACCCATCTAGCATCCATGGACTAGCTGACTAGGTTCTTTTTTTTTTTTTAAGTTTTTATTTACTTATTTGAGAGAGAGAGAGAGCGGGAGGGAACGAGTGGGGGAGGGACAGAGCGAGAGGGGGACTGAAGGGGCTCTGTGCTGACAGCAGAGAGCCTGATGCGGGGCTTGGACCCACTAACTGAAATCATGACCTGAGCCGAAGTCAGAGGCTTAACTGACTGAGCCACCCAGGCGCCCCTGGACTAGGTTTTAAAATGCTTGTCTCCTCCAACTGTCTGCCTTGCATTGGTTCACACAGCAGACACTGACAAGAATTGGCTATCAAATGTCTCCTGACTTTTATTTTGAGAATTCTGAATGCCATGTGGTCCACATTCTGAACTATAGTGTTCTTGCTATATACCAAAGAAGCAGGATAACATGGAAAAAGGATGGGCCATGGACATTTTCCATCTTATTTATGAAGAAGGGAAAATGAGAAGGACGTTAGATTCAGAACAATCTGTTCAGAGGTGGGCAGCAGGATAGTATAGTGACGTAAACTACAGCTCTGGAGTCAGACTGCCTAGGTCTGACTGCCTGGAATTGCCTAGAATCCTGACTCTAACACATACTAGCTCCGAGATGTTGGGCACATTAGCTAACCTCTCTAACTCTCAACTTCCCATCAGTAAAACAAACTGTTGATTGTTATAATCCCCATAATGTGTTTGTAGATAATCTATGTAATGCATTGTGTCTGATGCATAGTAGAATTTAATAAACATTCTCTATTATTGTTGTTGTCACTGTTGCTGTTAGTAACACTGGGGCTAACTAAAATGAGCTCTTTGGGAGGAGAAAAATTGGGAAATAAAGTTGTGTGACCAAATGTTTTTATCCAAATATCTCAAGGAGATTATAATAGCAGCTACAAACCATGGGCACTTCTCTGGCCAAATGTCCACCCAGGCAAGAGGCTAACCCAGGGCAGCCTGCGGTATTCCCACATGACTACACCCACCAGAGGCCTCTGCCTGCTGTGGCTTTGTTCCACTTCTTAGGCGACTTAACTTCTCTGGGTCTCAGTTTTACATCTGTGAAATGGGCTGAAAATAACAATAGCAATAGCCGCTTTCACTAAATTACTGGGTTGTTGTGTATACCCACTGAAATAATATTTGTGAAAGTGCTTTGTAAACCTTACGACACTGTACATATATGGCACTAATTGGAAAACAAATACATTTCTGAAGTTTTATATATAGATTCATATGGTTGTAATGCAAAACAGATTTAAATTATTGGGGGAATCCAGAATGAGTGCCTTAAATGTTAAATTCTGTAATATAAGTGAGTAATTAATGTCCTCCTGTCCCATTTGTCTTGAAAAGCCAACTTGTTCCCACTGTATTTTCTTAGAGACCTCCTCATTTTTTTTGCCAGTGGACACAGCACCCTTTGTGTGACTCTGTGATATACAACACACAAGACAGTGTTTACCCCCATGGGACACTTACCAAGCCCCTTCATGGCCTTCCTCAGGGTTTGGGCATCTTCAGTGGCACTGAATCCTGAAGCAGCTTTGACGGTGCCTCCTTTGGATGCCTGAGCACACAGAGAAAGATGTGACTGAGAGCCATCATCTCATTCAGCACACACCTGCTGAGCACCTACCATGGGTCAGACACTATTCTAGCTGCTGGGGATATGGCAGTGAGCGTGAGAGATGAAGCAAAATTAAACTACTGGGACTGCACCGAAATAAAAAGCTTTTACACAGTGAAGGAAACCACCAATAAAACAAAGCCACAACCCACTGAATGGGAGAAGATGTTTGCAAATGATATGTCTATTAAGAGGTTAATATCCAAAAAATATACATTGTTTATTCAACTCAACACCAAAAAAAAAAAAACCAAAAAAACAAAAAAAGAACACCAATAAATCCAATTAAAAATGGGCAGAAGACATGAATAGACATTTTCCCAAATAAGACATATGTATGGCCAACAAACACAAGAAAAGATGCTCAACATCACTCATCATTAGGGAAATGCAAATCAAAACCAAAACAAGCTGTCACCTCACACCTATCAGAATGGCTAAAATTAAGAACACAAGAAACAACAAGTGTTGGTGAGGATGTAGAGAAAAAGGAACCCTCATTGCTGCTGGTGGAAATGCAAACTGGTGCAGCCCCTGTGGAAGATAGTTCGGAGGTTCTTCAAAAAAGTAAAAATATAACTACCATATGATCCAGTAATTCCACTACTGGTATTTATCCAAAGAATGAGAATATTAATTGAAAAAGATATATGAACCCTATGTTTACTGCAGCATTATTTACAATAGCCAAGATATGGAATCAACCCAAGTGTCCATCCATATAGATGAATGGATAAAAAATATGTGGTATATATAATGCAATGGAATGTTACTCAGCTATAAAAAAGGAATGAAATCTTGCCATTTGCAGCATGGATCTAGACAGTATTATGTTAAGTAAGTCAGTCAGAGAAAAACAAATACTATAGATGCCACTCACATGTGGAATTTAAGAAACAAAACAAATGAATGAACAAAAAACCAGAATCTTAACTCTAGAGAACAAACTGATGGTTACCAAAGAGGAGGTAGGGGGGGGGATGGGGGAAATAGGTGAAGGGGATTAAGAGTACTCTTATTATTATGAGTACTGAGTAAAGAATTGTTGAATCACTATATTGTACACCTGAAACAAATGTAACACTGTATGTTAATTATACTGGAATTTTTTTTAAATAAATACATAAAAAATAAGAATTAGTTAGCCTGACCCTCCTCAAATAAAAATTAAAAACTAAAAACATCAGCAAACAAAACATAGGCTAATGACCAGTAGGGACCATCTCAGTTGGATTATGATTTAGAGATAATTTACTGATTAAGATCAAGGTGCCCTGAATATTGTGAATGTATTTACTGATGTATTTATATGTGATTTATGTGGTGGAAGGTAGTGTAGAGAAATACATATAACTAAATATAAAAAATAAATAAGTAGTTGTGGAAATTCAGTGACAGAGTATAAAACACAGAAAACTAAGGTAAAACTAGGGAGGTGGGAAGGAAAACAATGCAAACCTTAAGAGCCTGTGTAGTTGTTAGAGGGAAGCCACAGATTTTTCTGCACAGAAGCCAAAGTAAGAGGGAATTGTAATCAGCAATGAGACTCACTGGGTCTATAAAAGGAAAAGAGACCAGTTGTCCAAGAAACGCCCAGCTTCTCTTTGTACTGAGTTTACAGAGAGGACATCTGCATTACTAGAGCTCTCTGGGCTCCCTGATTTAGCAGTAGGGGGTAGAATAAAACTAGCTTTGGTTTTAAATTTATCTTTCCCTCTGTGTCTGACACTAAGCATTATAAAGGCCTTTAGCAACCTATGTTTTGATATTCTGAATTCTGTTTTCTTTTCTTTAAAAATGACCTAATTAGGGTGCCTCGGTGGCTCAGCTGGTTAAATGTCTGACTCTTGGTTTCGGCTCAGGTCATGATCTCATAGTTTGTGGGTTCGGGTCCTGCATTAGACTCCGTGCTGATGGTGCAGAGCCTGCTTCAGATATTCTCTCTTCCAGTCTCTCTGCTACTCTCCCACTTGCTCTCTCTCTCAAAATAAATAAATGCAATAATTTTTAAATGACCTAATTACTCATAACAGCACTAAAATTGTTCTGCCTCATCTCCTTTCCTTTAGTTAATCTGTCAGGTGTCTGCCATTATGGTGTGCATTTGATTGGCTTAGATTGCAATGGAGAAGGATCTAAGTGATATTCTTTTTTTTTTAATTAAAAAATGTATATTTATTTATTTTGAGAGAGAGAGCATGCATGCAAGCAGGGGAGGGGCAGAGAAAGAGGGAAAGAGAAAAAGAATCCCAAGCAGGACGTGGGGCTCTAACTCATGAACCATGAGATCATGACCTGAGCCAAACCCAAGAGTCAGCCTCTCAACGGAATGAGCCACCGAGGCAACCCTAAGTGATATTCTTGGTGCCCAGATGTCAATAGAGTTTACACTGAGATAAATACCTTCCTTTGTCCTTAGCTGGTGCTATGTGCTTTTAAGATGCTAAGAGCTCACAAGCTGAGGGTAAGAAGAGATAGCCAAGGCTAAATTTAGGGCTCAGGTCACATAGTAAGTCTAGTTTTCCTGACTTTCCTGATAATGCCCCTTTTGTTAAATGGTGGTAGGATGTTATGGTGATGGGAGGCAATAGAACAGGGAGATGATATGAATTACTGCAAAGGGAGAAGGGTATTACATCTCATATAAGCCTTGGTTAAAATGTACCCATAGCCTTGTGCCCATGATCCAGTAAAATCTAATATTCATGGACACAGTTCTGTCTCTTCTACATCACTCTGGGGGTCACAAACACTACAAAGGGAATTCTAATATTGGGGGAGATTTTATTTGTGGGTACTTTGCAAAGGGGACATCGTGGGCTACAGTGAGGGGTAGTAAAGCTTAGTAGGAGGGACACAGACATCGGAGTGGGGATAGACCTGGCTTTGAGTCTTGGCTTCAACCCTTTCTAGCTATGTTGTCTATAGGGGAAGTTTTATTTTTCTCACCTGCACATTAAGAATAATGATATCCACTCACACAGTTGTTGTAATAATGAAGCAGAATAATATAACAAAGCACTTAGCACAGAGTCCAGCAAACAGAATACCCTAAAACAAAAACTCAAACTCAGTGGCTATCATCATCACCACTATTATTAAATATGACTTAGGGGCGCCTGGGTGGCTCAGTCGGTTAAGCGGCCGACTTCGGCTCAGGTCATGATCTCGAGGTCCGTGAGTTCGAGCCCCGCATCAGGCTCTGTGCTGACAGCTCGGAGCCTGGAGCCTGTTTCAGATTCTGTGTCTCCCTCTCTCTGACCCTCCTCCGTTCATGCTCTGTCTCTCTCTGTCTCAAAAATAAATAAACGTTAAAAAAAAAAAACATGACTTCAACAACATCTCTACAGTAAATAGAAGAGTGAGATTCTTATATCTATTTCTGACAATATCTCTTTTTTTTTTAATTTATTTTTATTTTTTCAACGTTTATTTATTTTTGGGACAGAGAGAGACAGAGCATGAACGGGGGAGGGGCAGAGAGAGAGGGAGACACAGAATCGGAAACAGGCTCCAGGCTCTGAGCCATCAGCCCAGAGCCTGACGCGGGGCTCGAACTCACAGACCGCGAGATCGTGACCTGGCTGAAGTCGGACGCTTAACCGACTGTGCCACCCAGGCGCCCCTGACAATATCTCTTAACGTAAGCTTATGTGGCAATGATGCCAAAGCAAAATCCAGAATCAAGCATCTGTACAGGTAGCAAAAACAGTGTAGAATATATCTAAGGCTCTCTGATGATTTAACTTGATCCAAAGATATAACATCGACCATCTAAAAGGATAGAAGCGGTGCCTGGGTGGCTCAGTCAGTTAAGTGTTCGACTTCAGCTCAGGTCATGATCTCACAGTCGTGAGTTCAAGCCCTTCATCCAGCTCTATGCTGACAGCTCAAAGCCTAGAGCCTGCTTTGGATTCTGTGTCTCCCTCTCTCTCTGCTTCTCCCTCACTGTGCTCTGTCTCTGTCAAAAAAAATGAATAAACATTAAAAAATTAAAAAAAAAAAAAGGAATAAAAGATTTTTATGCCCTTAGGGTGGTTCTCTAGTAAGTCAGACTTTGATCACTGTGGCTTACATCAAATCCATCCAAAGGCCTTAGGTACCAGAGAGTGTGGGCCTTATCTGCTGAAAATCCAAACTTTCACCTACTATATTTATCTAGATATCTAGGTAAAATGCTAGATATATTATATATCTAATATAATCAGCATCTAATACTTAGTTACCTCCCTCTATACACCTGACAGAGGGAAGTAGAAATCAATGAAATTAACTTCCTTGGGCACTATTACAGGCTGAATTGTAACCTCCCCGAAAGATATGTTGAAGTCCTAACCCCAGTATCTCGGAATGTATCCTTATTTGGAAATAGGGTCATTGCAGATGTAATTAATTAAATTAAGATAAGGTCATTCTGGAGTAGGGTCATTCTGGAGTGAGGTCATTCTGGAGAGCCCCTAATCCAACATGATTGGTGTCCTTATAAGAAGAAGGCATTAAAAAAAAAAACAAAAAGAAAGAAAGAAAAAAGAAAAAACCATGGGCACCTGGGTGGCTCAGCTGGTTAGGCATCCAACTTCGGCTCAGGTCATAATCTCATGGCTCGTGAGTTTGAGCCCCACATTGGGCTCTGTGCTGACAGCTCAGAGCCTGGAGCCTGCTTCGGATTCTGTGTCTACCTCTCTCTCTGCCCCTTGCCTACTCATGCTCGCTCTCTCTCTCTCTCTCAAAAATAAGTAGACATAAAAACAAATAAAAGATTAAAAAAAAAAGAAGACAGCACATGACGACACGCACAGGAGTTAAGCAGCAGAAAGCCAAAGGATGCCTAAGACTGCCAGCAAACCACCAGAAGCTAGAAAGAGGCCCCCTACAGGTTTTAGAGGGATCCTGGCCATGCCAACACCTTGATTTTGGGTTTCTGGCCTCCAGAACTGTGAGACATCCAATTTCTATTATTTTAAGCCACCCAGTTTGTAGGACTTTGTTATGGCAGCCCTAGGAAATGAATACAGGTACTTTAATTCTTCTACTGTGTATCAGTAGCAACAAGCAAACTGGTGATTTGCTGTCAAAATTCCAACATGGCCTAACTTAGCCGCTGGCTCCACTATGAGACAGCTTTCCGAGTGAAATACTCCACAGGGTTCTTTTGGAGCTTCAGTATTGAAAAAATTTTGGATGGTGCCCAAACTCTGCAGTCAACTTTAACACAAACTGCATTGCTGAGGGACGTTACTGTGGGATTAAAACTAATATCTAACAAGATGAATCGATGGAGGGATTTGCAAAGATGTTTCAGCTTATCAATTAACATTCTTAGTGACTCATTCTTCCCGGAAAAAGATAAGCTGAGAAAATTTGTTCTGGTTAGCCCTAAAGTCACTGTATTGATCAAATTCCAAGGCATAATGTACTATTATCCGTTCTGGGAAGCCAAAGGAGTCTCAGGAGGGATTCTTGTGGCAGCAAAGGAAACAGGGGTGATGTAGGAAAGAATAACAAAAATGAGCAGCTAGAAACAGGTGTTAGATCACAATCAATGAAATATTATTCAGTTATTACAATAATCAGGAAGGTAATAATGTCAAAAACTGGAATACAATACACTGGAATATTGTAGGTTCACAACCTCCTCAGGAGCTTTCTGGGTATAATCTGAAACCTAGCCCCACAGGCAGAGAGCAGGCAGAGACTGAAGAAAGAGGCAGGCCACTCCACGTCTGTAGGTGGCCCTTTTAACATTAGCAAAAGGAACTTACATATGAGGCTCGTCTTGGGCTGCAGCAAGACAAACTGATCCCTGCACTCATCCTCCAAATCTTAAAACTTTATAAAGAGGTCCTAAATGGGCTCAGTCACATACACTGTGCAGCTGTCTTCAACACATTGCCATCTCAGGGCTATATCCTTGGAGCAGCCTCTGGGAGCATAAGTGGGACCCACATTCCAAAAGCAGGGGAAGGAGTGAGGAGCCTTCGATTGGCCAGGTCCAGCTTATGGGTCAGTCAGTGGTCATGCCTTTTTTGAAGACGATCCCCCAACAAATACTAATCAGCAATAAAAAAGGAATCAAGGAACAAACTGCTGATACTTACAGCAACAAGGATGGATTGCCAAAAATATAACACCCAGCAAAAGAAGCCAGATGTAAAAGAGTACATATTCTATGATGCCATTGATAGAATGCTCTAGAACAGTTGAAGCTAATCTATGATAATAACAATCAGAAGAAAGGTTACATTTCTGGGGTGGAGTGGAAGTAGCATGGGAACTGACTCACAAGAGCATAAATGAACTTCCTGGAGTGAGGAAATGTTCTAGCTTCTTTAAAAAAAAAAAGTTTATTTATTTATTTTGAGGGGAGGGAGGGCATGAGCAGGGGAGGGGCAGAGAGACAGGGAGATAGAGAGAATTCCAAGCAGGCTCTGCACTGACAGCACAGATCTATGCAGAGTTCAGTCCTACAAACCGTGAGATCATGACCCAAGTTGAAATCAAGAGTTGGATGTTTAAGCAACTGAGCCACCCAGGTGCCCCTGTTCTATCTTGATAGAGGAGTAGGTTATATGGTCCATATATTTGTCAAAACTCATCTACCAGTAACCTTAAGAGTGGTGCATTTCACTATATGTAAATTAAACATTTTAAAAATCTTTTAAATATTTGAATACGGTAGCTTTAAATTTTTTTTTTAACGTTTATTTATTTTTGAGACAGAGAGAGACAGAGCATGAACAGGAGAGGGTCAGAGAGAGAGGGAGGCACAGAATCTGATACAGGCTCCAGGCTCTGAGCAGTCAGCACAGAGCCCAACATGGGACTCGAACTCATGGACCGCGAGATCATGACCTGAGCTAAAGTCAGACGCTTAACCGACTGAGCCACCCAGGCGCCCCTGGTAGCTTTTAAAATATATTTTCAGAGCACCTGGGTGGCTCAGTCAGTCGAGCATTCAACTTCATCTCAGGTCATGACCTCATGGTTCGTGGGTTCTAGCCCCGCATCAGGCTCTGCACTGACAGCTCAGAGCTTGGAAGCCTGCTTTGGATTCTGTGTCTCGCTCTCTCTCTCTGCCCCTCCCCACCTTATGCTCTCTCTCTCTAAAATAAAATAAACACAAAAACATTTTGTTTTTAGAAATGTATCATATGGTCATTGTAGAGATTTGGGAAATTAAAAAAAAAGAATTAAGAAGAAAATTAAAACAGCCATAATTCCACCATCTAGAATAAATGATTTTAATATGCCACAAAATATAATATAAACATGTTAGCAAAGTGAGGATTATAATGAATACATAATTGTTATTGATGCTTATTACTACTGTTTGAAAATTATTACACATGTGAGTAGGGTCTAAAATAAAATGATGGACAACAATTGGGAATTATAATATTGTGACTATGTTGTGTTTTTCCTACTCTTTAAAAATGTCTTTTATCTGTCCAATAAATAACAGCGATGATGGAAAACAGGCCCTAGGAGGAAAGATGAGAGCAACTGAGGTAATTTTCCTCGAGTGGAAAGCACACTAAAAGGTCACTTGGTTACAGGCTTTGCATATCGGAAGCCTGTGAGCTTATTGCAGACAGAAAGACTGTCCCATTAACTCTGAGTCCCCTGAGCCAAGTACCACATCTGGGACAAAGTCAGGACACCGTAAAACTTTCTTTTTTTAAATTTTTAATGTTTATTTATTTCTGAGAGAGAGATAGAGAGCAAGTGGGGGAGGGGCAGAGAGGTAGGAAGACACAGAATCTGAAGCAGGCTCCAGGCTTTGAGCTGTCAGCAAAGAGCGGCGCTCGAACCCACCAACGGCAAGATCATGACCTGAGCCAAAGTCAGACGCTTAACCGACTGAGCCATCCAGGCACCCCTAAAGGAAATGAATTTTAAAATAATGCATAGAGATTTGGAGTAGATATGAGCAAGGTTTTGACTGTCAGGGATGATGAAGAAAATTGTAGAATGTCTAATGTAAAACAATGTTATGAGTCTATTACCAGTTGTTCAAGATAGTTTACACGTCTATCTTCCTAAAGGAGGCCATTTAACGCTGGTGGAAACTCTGGGCCTCTCCAGGTGTAAGATTCTATTGCTATTACTTCTGCTGAGAAGACCAGGAACCAGAACCACCTGCCTGTTCAGATAACCTTATTTGGGTGGGAGAAGGAGAGCAGATGGCCAGGGTAGAGCCTATTTGCAGCTAGGAGGCTCAGCTTCCACAACAGCATTGAACTTTGTGGAACTCTCAAAGGGATCCAATTCCCTGCCTGTCCCAAAGATCAGATAATGAAACTCTGAGGAGTCCAGTCACAGCCCAAAACAGGAGGCAGATGACAAGACCATATGGCTAACAAACACCCTTGATAAGCCTGATGAGGTTACACCAAAATGTGAATGGCACTTGTCTCCCAAAGGTAGAACCTGTGGGGTTTTTATTTTTCTTTTTTATTTGCAGAAAATTCCTAAAATGAACATGTAGTACCCCCACAGAGATAAAACTACAACTTATTTCTGTATCTCAGGATGTCAGACAGATTAAATGGATTATCTTTTGAATTAATTTTCAGGGTCAAATTACTCACCACCCCTGAAAGAAATTAAAATAGTGCTGAAAAAAAAAAAGGAAAGAAAGAAACTGCCTTTTCATTTCCTTCTCTCTCCCCTCTGTTAAGCAAACAATCCTCTGTAAAGTCAACAGTCCCTGCATACACATCCTGTACCTGTCTGTGCTTGGCACCAGGTAGGGTGAGGCACTCCCCAACTTACCATGGCCGTGACTCTAGATCAGGATCAGAGTTCAGTCACCTAAGCAGAAGTTCCTCTGTGATAAAAGCAGAGGGGAAATTACTGTGATGAGAGATGTAGCATTAAAATCATTAAACAGGATAACTTGTAGTTTACACAAAGTTAAACAATTAGGAAACAGCATCCACTTTCATCAGAAGGCCAGCTGTTGATTAGCCAAAGATAGAAAGGTCAGGGTAATAATTAAAGACAAACTGCTCAAACAGGCAAATGTATCACTCCGACAAAATACTCCCTACCTGTTCTTCTGTTTGGAGATAACACATTACAGAAGTGATTGCTATTGTTTGTTAGGATGAAGTATATTACTTGTACTCAAGCCATACCTGGATTCTGAACTGTAAGCTCTAGTGGAGAAGAGGTGTCTCCTTGGAGAAAAGATAATCCAATTGCATTAGGGAGAAGTATCGCACTCCAACCCACACTCTGTGCGTGTGTGTGATGGCCAGTGGCCCAGCCAACATTAGGCTTGTCATTTCCAGATGACCTCTCCCTGCCGCTATCTCAGGACGTACAGGTGCTTCTTCCCTATACACTCAGCTTTGTGCTTGGTTCTCTTCAGCAAGGTCGCTCAGATCTTCACACATGTACTCAGTCATTCAAAAGGCAAGGAGAGCCTTGATTGTAGGCTATGAGTCCTGGCCTCATGATAGGCAAATCTCTGAGGGATAGGCCAACTGACTTCCTGTTTCCATATCTGAGTCCTATGGGAAAGGTTTCTTTCCTAAGCATTTTGTTAGCTTCCTGATCCTCAAAAGAATCATCCTGGAACCATAAGCATGGGCATCATCTGGGAGCAGTCTCAGGCCCCCACTCCACACCTACTGCCAGAATCTGCATTTTAACAAAATTCTCCCAATACCTGTCTGCACAGTAGTTTGAAAAGCATTGGCCTAGGGGCGCCTGGGTGGCGCAGTCGGTTAAGCCTCCGACTTCAGCCAGGTCACGATCTCGCAGTCCGTGAGTTCGAGCCCCGCGTCGGGCTCTGGGCTGATGGCTCGGAGCCTGGAGCCTGTTTCCGATTCTGTGTCTCCCTCTCTCTCTGCCCTTCCCCCATTCATGCTCTGTCTCTCTCTCTGTTCCAAAAATAAATAAACGTTGAAAAAAAAAAATTTAAAAAAAAAAAAAAAAAGAAAAGCATTGGCCTAGATCTCCCTACCAAGCAGCACTTTTCAATTATTCCCTGAGAATAACTAAATCCTGCTTAACCCATTTTATTACCAATTGAGTCAGGTCTGTTCACCACTTCTTATCTTGCAGCTCTCCTGAGGCTCAGCACCATTCTTCCTTGTCTCCCATCACTCACTGCACACTTCCCTTATAGCTACATAGGGGCTCAATTCCTTCCTGACGGGAATGCCAACTTCTTCTGGGGCACAGCCTGAGCAAAGGTGCAGAGGAGGGAATGAGCAGTGGCCTCAGGGACAATGAAGAGATGAGGCTGCTGGAGCAGAGGTCTCATTTGAGGGAAGGTTCAGAGATAAGGTTGGAAAAGCAGGTGGGGATTGATTAGGCAAGGCCTCCTATGCCCAACTGAGGAGTCAGACTTGATCTGTAGGTAATGGTAGTAAAATAGTGGAAAGGTTTTGGTTTTTGCAGAGAAATGATATAACAAAAGGCATGTTTCAGCAAGGCTCTATTCTACAGGGTAGACAGGAGTGAGAGGAAGGTCAGGAAATCTTGAGAAAGCGCTAAGGAACGGACAGAGTTAGAGGCCTCGGCAGGGTGTGGCACCTGGAACAGGATATATATGGAAAATATTTGGAAGAAATTCTGTACTGGATTTTGTGGCTCATGGTCTATATGAATTTATTAATTCAATCACCAAACTTTCATAAAGTATCTCTATATTCTAGGCACTATTCTAGTTGACAGAGATAATATAGCGAATAAGACAAAGAATGTGACTTCAAGGAGCTTTCAAGGAAAGACAGATGACAAACAAATAAATAGGATAATTTCAGATCAGTAAGATGAAAATACAATGGGACAATGCTATAGAACAGGGATCAGCAAACCACAGCTCATGGGCCAAATCTGGTTTTTGTATGGCCTACAGGTTAAGAATGGTTTTTACATTTTCAACGGTGGACAAAAAGTTAAAAGAATAATATTTCATGACACATGAACATAATATAAAATTCAAATCACAGTGTTCATAAATACTGGAGCGTGGTCACACCCATTTATTTACATATTATCTATGGCTGCTTTCAGGCTACAGTGAGAGTTTGTGACAGACTACATGTCTCATAGAGCTGAGGATATTTAATACCTGGCCCTTCACAGAAAAAGTTTGCTGAATCCTGGGTTGGAAGATAATGTGATCAGGTTACTGAGAAGGAGCTAGCCTGGACAGGGTGACCAGGGAAGTCATCTTCAAGAAGATGATACTTGAGCTAAGACCTGAATGAGGAGAAGAGGCTCACTATTCAAAGTGCTCGAGGAGAACTATTTCAGGCAGAAGAAACAGTTAATGCAAAGGCCCTGAGGCAGCAATGAAGTTACTGTGTTAGAGGAATGAGCAAAAGCATCATGAACAAGGACCAGAGTGGCATGAGATGGGGTTGGAGTAGAGACAAGACTATCTATAGGGGACAGGAAGGGGTATTTCTTGTCTGTCCAGAATGTGCCAGGGGAAGCTATGAGCAGGGCTCTTTGAAGCTTAGCCTCAAATTTGTCTGGAGGTCTTGTTTCATATCCTATGAATAATCAAAATGTGCCCATATCTCTCATTAAGTATAATTTATATGTGAGTTGGATTGAGCTTCTGCTAATCTGTGGACAACCTAGCAGACCCAGCTTTAAGAAGCAAGTGCCCTCCCTTTGTTTCTATGGGGTTTGGGAATTAAGGTAGTCCTCCCTTATCTGTGGTTTTGCTCAATCACAGTCCAGAGGTCATTCTCCTGCCATCACGTCAGTGGTAGCTTAATGCTACTTCACTGCCTACATCATCCACCTCACTTCATCTCATCACGTAGACACTTTATCATCTCACATCATCACAAGAAGAAGGGTAAGTACAGTACAACCAGATATTTTTCAAGGAAGATCACATTCATGTAACTTTTATTACAGTATATCAATATAATTGTTTTAATTTAATATTAGTTCTTGCTGTTAATCTCTTACTGTGCCTATTTTATAAGTTAAACTTTATCATAGGGTCTGTATGTATAGGAAAAACCACACTACCTGCTGGGGTTCTTGGAATGTATCCCCTGTGGATAAGGGGGAACTATTATAGTGAGGAAGGGGGCAGGGAAGGGAAACACCTCCTCAAAAAGCCAGCCTTTAAGGGGAGCCTGGGTGGCGCAGTCGGTTAAGCATCCGACTTCAGCCAGGTCACGATCTCGCGGCCCGTGAGTTCGAGCCCCGCGTTGGGCTCTGGGCTGATGGCTCAGAGCCTGGAGCCTGTTTCCGATTCTGTGTCTCCCTCTCCCTCTGCCCCTCCCCCATTCATGCTCTGTCTCTCTCTGTCCCAAAAATAAATAAAAAAAAAAACGTTGAAAAAAAAAAAAAAAGCCAGCCTTTAATATAAATACTTCCAGTCCTTGTGACCACAGCAAGAGGTGGAAAAAATGCTTGAGCAAAACCTTATGGAAATACTGAGAGCTATTATTCAATGAGCTAGAAATAATTTACTAAAGGAAAAAAAAATGTATCATACTTGAAAACAGGGTACTTTTAGCCAGACAATCTATTTTGAAACTTGGACAGCACACACCATAAGTCCATTTACATAGAGACAGCTGTTGTATATTTATTATTCACTAGTACCAAACGAGTTTCTCAGTCGATTATAGAA
This sequence comes from Prionailurus viverrinus, assembly GCF_022837055.1. Classification (NCBI taxonomy): domain Eukaryota; kingdom Metazoa; phylum Chordata; class Mammalia; order Carnivora; family Felidae; genus Prionailurus; species Prionailurus viverrinus. Next base: position 87,325,202 of record NC_062563.1, on the reverse strand, counting down.
ATGAATGCAGAAAATGGTACCCCTTGATTCTGTCATTAGATATCAGAAAATACGTGTAAAGTGAACCCACACAAATGCTCACTAGCATGTCTGGCACCTGTGGGGTGTGAGTAACTCTCCACAAGGATGGGCGGGGAGCAGAAAGGAGGGGAAGGAATCACTTAGGTTCCCCTGGTACAGAATAGTTGCGGGCCTCTTCCTAACAGCACAAAATGATCAGCTCCCAAAGAATGCCAGGCCCTTCTTCCCGAGCTCAACCTCTAAAAGTCCTCCCACATTTTCCTCCAGCCCACAGAGCCAAGGACCCTTTACAGGAACCCTTTCCTGCCTCAGCTTCCTTGATTCACTCATTCAGTCTCTCTGAAGGCCAGCCTGCAAGTACATAAACTGAATAATATCACCAGGTTCACAAGGACTCAGACTTAGTGTTGGGGTTTTAAAAGCTTCTTTGCTGCTCATAGGTGGGGCAAAATAATTGGTAACTGTGCTGCAGTTTTAGTAAAAAGGCAAACCCTGAGGTTCGGGGCATGGCTCAAATGACCTTCCACCTTGAGGACTTCAAGATGGAAAGATGAAGACTGAAGGGACCATATGTTAGTGACACCTGAAAAAAATTTAAGGGTCATGCACTATCTGGGTGGGAAACTGCAATTTCTTTATAATTATCTGAACTCTACAACTAGGGCTCATGATAGGGCCCCTGAAATTTTTAAGACATAGTTTTAGAGCAACTGAAAGAAAGCTGGGAACTAAACATAAGAGACCTATCCCCGGAGGGGCGCCTGGGTGGGTCAGTCGGTTAAATGTCTGATTCAGCTCAGGCTGGGATCTCAGGGCTCGTGAGTTTGAGCCCTGCATTGAGCTTTCTGCTCTCAGCACAGAGCCCACCTCAGAGTCTCTTCCCCTCTCTCTCTGCCCCTCCCCCGCACTCTCTCAAACACAAATAAACGTTAAAAGAACAATAAGGAAGAGACCTATCCCAAGAGCAGTTACGTAAGGGAACACTAATTCGTAAATGAGTTCAACTTACTTCAGGAAAGATTACAAAAATTTGCAGAAGTAATTTATGATGGGTTCCTAATGAAAAATTAGATATGTCGAGAACGGATCCATATAGTTTTCTGCTTGGAAGTACGAAAGGAAATTATTACACCATCCCACAAACTGCCCTATTGTATCAACTGCCAGATTCTTATGTCCTTACGGCAGATGCAGGTGCATGGAACAAGGATCTCTGATTTCATGTAATATTTCAGTAGGCCGTTCATGGGGACAGCAGTGTGGTGGATTCCTCCCCGCTCACCCACAATTTGGAAAACAGGCAAATTAGTTTCCTGAGCATTAGACTAGCAAAATGAGCAAATAACCATCACAACAAAGATATGCAAATTTATTTCGATGAGAAAAAATGGCTCCTGCACTAAAGCCGGCTTGCTGAAAGTATTAGCCTTTTTAAACAAAGACTGTGTCCATAGGCAATGCAAATGCCACACAAAATCCTGAGAGGCTTGGGGCGCCTGGGTGGCTCAGTCGGTTAAATGTCCGACTTCGGCCCAGGTCGTGATCTTGCAGTTCGTGAGTTTGAGCCCCGGGTCAGGCTCTGTGCTGACAGCTCGGAGCCTGGAGCCTGCTTCAGATTCTGTGTCTCCCTCTCTCTCTGCCCCTCCCCAGCTCATGCTCGCGCTCTGTCTCTGTCAAAAACAAATAAACTTAAAAAAAAAAAAAAAATAGAGTATTAAAAAAAAAAAATCCTGAGAGGCTTACTCTGAAATATTCATCAAAGCCCTGTACTGAGGAAAGGGTGGCTTGGCCTTAGGAACCAATGGTCCAGAATCAGGTATCTCCCCCTGCTCTGTTACAGATCTAATACCCTTTGCTCTGATTCCGTGATTGCAAAGCAACCCCTGCACTAGAGTTTGGCTTCCCATGTGGACCTGTCTTCAAAGTACAGGGTATTTCTAATAATTATATTTCTCAATGTAATAAATAAATTATCAGCATGTGTGTGTCTGCATTTGACGGCATGTGTGTGGTGGGCCTGTAAATATGAACCTGCCCCTGAGAGTTGAACCCTTTCTTAGTGTGCTGATGAATGCAATTGCTCTGGTCTTGCTGGATGTGGCACAGTGACGAACTCACCCCAGTGCCGGATGCTCCCCTTGAGACCCCACCTTAACTTGGTGGCCTCCATTCAGATTCGTGACATTGACCCAGGTACCAGGACAGGCAACCAGAACGTCCATTATGAAGGGATTTGCTGTCCTTGTGGCACATTCTTACTGAATCCCTCTCTTCCCTGGAAGATCACATGTGAGTGAGTCACTCATCATTTTTCTATGGTACGTGGTTTCATTTTACATGCCACGGATGACAAAATGAAACTTCTAGTCTGGGGATTTGTGAAGGGTGTAACTGGGCCCCGCCCGAGCACTAAGGGCTTTCAAAACTGTCCATGAAATAGGAAAATGAATGTAACCCTTTTCCCTTGGAACTTAGATCCTTCTAAAGTTAAAGGGAGTCTTGTTGCCGTGATGGGGTTTGAGTCTGGAGAAATAAGAATTTTCAAACATTTAATCAAAAACAAAGTGTGTTAAGCTAAATGAAGGCAGGTGAATTTGGAAACCTGTCTGCTAAGCAATCTCGAGGAAGAATCTATTCCAACCCAGGACCTGGCAAATAACTTACTGACATCTTTTGTCCAAATTTTAGCCACTTATTCACAGCACTGTGGGGGATAATAATAGTAATTTCAATCCGCAAGTGATTTTAAAACACATGTTTTACATTGAATTTAAAACATCCCCACTCCTCTACCATTTCCACATCATGCCAAAGTCTATTAAAGTTTTTTCTCTACTCCAACGATTCCTTTGTCCAAAAGGCAGGGGGAAGGAGGGAAGGTACATTTATTAATACTCCTTTACATTATCTTAATTAATCTACCCAGTAACTTTTGCAGTCATGATTTTTTTTTAATGTTTGTTTATTTTTGAGAGAGAGACAGAGTGCGAGCAGGAAAGGGGCAAAGAGAGAGGCAGACATAGAATCTGAAGCAGGGTCCAGGCTCTGAGCTGTCAGCACAGTGCCCGATGTGGGGCTCGAACTCTTGAACCGAGAGATCACGACCCGAGCCAAAGTTGGACGCTTAACTGACTGAGCCACCCAGGTGTCCCTGGAGTCATGATTATTATCTCCACTTTACAATCCAGCTGGATGACATAATAATGAAAGCTGCCTATGGTGAGTTCTATATCGTATTAAGAGATAAGATTAGAAAAATAAAAAGGCAGCTGAGATGGCCTAAGCGCTGGCTGGGAGACTGGCTGGGTCCTGTACTCTTAGTTCAATGCTTGCCTTGCTAAATGTCTCTGTACCTCACATAATACCTCAGTTTCCCCAGGCACAAGCTTCGAGTAGGGCACAACCAAAGCAAATTCTGATAAGCTTTGTAAATGTGTAGCTCCCCTGCCTTGTTTCTCTGGGTAGTGTATTTAGCCTGCATAGTAAACTTCAGATTTTCCTAAGTGATTTTCTTCTTGTTATCTGAGCAACTCCCAGTCCCACCTGTGGACTGGACCTTTGGCATTCTCACTGGCTGGTCTTTTGTTGGTGGCAGTGTTTTTTTGTTTTCTCTAACTCTTACGCCTTTTACTTGCAAACAAACTGTTTGAACTCCCCTGGTCTTGGGGCAGTGAACATAGCAACAAGAAGTTGATGTACTGACAATGCTGATTATTGCTCATAATCATGGGACTTACAGGATAGTTTCACTGATGTTTCATGCACATTTGTCCATTCATTCGTTCAATAAACATTATTGGAATATTTGCCCCATTCCAGAGACCATTTTAGGTGCTAAAAGGCATATCTTAATTTCCACCTATATACCCTGCAGGCAGAAAATATCCCCTATGCTCTGCCTATTCAAGAGTAGTCTATCATTTAAAAAGAAATCCTAGGGGCGCCTGGGTGGCTTGGTCGGTTAAGCGTCCGACTTCGGCTCAGGTCATGATCTCATGGTCCGTGAGTTCAAGCCCCGCGTCGGGCTCTGTGCTGACAGCCCAGAGCCTGGAGCCTGTTTCAGATTCTGTCTCCCTCTCTCTGACCCTCCCCCGTTCATGCTCTGTCTCTCTCTGTCTCAAAAATAAATAAACGTTAAAAAAAATTTTTTTTTAAAAAGAAATCCTGGAGGCTGCTAGAGATAATTCCATTGAACTTGCTTCCCATTGCAGGGACTCTCTACAAAAGGTTCCTGAATGGTCACCTCCAGCCTTTAGTCATCCTTCTTCTGGTCATGGGGCTCACCTGCCACGGGGTGGGCTCTGCCACTGTGGGTGGCTCGGCACCAGGAAAGCTAGCCTTGTATTCCTTACTTTGTGAACTGGAGCTAAAGAGACTTTATTTGTAGATAAATATTTATTGACCACTTAGTTATATTGAGTCCCTATGTGCTTTTATCCATATGGTATCATTTTGCCCTTTCACTGTCCAGTGAACTGGGCCTGATAACATGAGTTCAGAAAAGTTAAGCATAGTGCCTAAGATCATTTAAGTAGTAGGTGGTACGAGTTGTTTTTTCACAGATCTGCCTGACTCTAGAGACCTTTATATTATACCATGCCAAACGCACACAGGTGTGCATGTGTATATATGCAGGTGGCAATGCTAGAAGCTTTTAGAGTAACAATGGAATTAAAAACTTGAAATGTCACATTTTTGCTGGGCTAAGTGCTTTCTTGTTCTTTATATCTTTAACAAGCTGGATGCAAAACAAAATCAAACAAAACAAAGTAACAAGAAAAATACTCCTCTCCTAGACTTACCTGGTGGAAACTAGCTACCCTTTGGCAGACAACCCCCAGTCCAAAGTGTTGTACAAGACTGTTGGCTATTTGGAGAGAAAGCACATTTCTAACCCACACGCCCCTGCCCAGTTCACCCACCCAGCCTCTCTGGTGTGAGAATAACTCAACACAGCTCTGTGATAACGTGTCTGCTCTGAGAGATGTTGCCATCCCTAGGGAGAGTGGTGCCATCCCTAGGGAGAGACATAAGGATTCCAACCAGGCACCTTCTGTGTCCACCTTCCCCACCCCCCAGAGTCAGAGACGGATGCATCATGCTCTTAGAGTAGTCTGAATTGAATATCAAAGGAGGTTAGAAATAATGACCCCATTTTGTTATGTGTATCCTAATGCCAGCAATATTTTTAAAATTTTTAATGTTTATTTAACTTTGAAAGAGACAGAGAGACAGAGCACAAGTGGGAGAGGGGCAGAGAGAGAGAGGGAGACACAGAATCTGAAGCAGGCTCCAGACTCCGGGCTGTCAGCACAGAGCCTGACATAGGATGCTCAACCGACTGAGCCACCCAGACCCTCCCTAATGCCAGCAATATTAAGACTATCCAGTACATACCAGTAGAGAGAAAAAAGGAATGCCAGAAATAGCTCTTCTGGCTTACGCTATGAACCAAAAATATTACAGGCTTTCATTTAAAGCCTGGGTTTCATTTGATGGGTTTGGCACAGCTATGACATGTTTTCTCAAGCCCTAGATGGCAGTTACTTATGCTATGTGCTATGGCAGTGACTCTCTAGACTCAAAACAAGTATTTTTTCGATCTTCCAGAGTTGATTCTCCCCTATTTCAGGTCAAAATGTCCACCAAACCACAGGTGAGAGAGTAATTTCAAAGTTGAGATATAAGTGCCCAAAGAAAGCAGGAGCAGAAATGGGAGGAAACACTTGCCTCCAGAAAGAGCTCATTCCTGACAGTGTAGGACTGTCAGCGTAGACAAGACTTCAGAGAATGCCCAGCCCACCCCTTCAGTTAGCAGATGGGAAACAGCCTACGTGTCTACACGTAAGTGGTGGGTCTGGCCTCTGGGTAATGTGCATGGTAATAATGGGTTGGGTTCTCTCTTCTGATCTGAGGTGGGCAGCACGGGTGCCCCCGAGGACGGGAGAATCCATGCCATCCTTCTGACGAGAGACAGAACAGGAAGGTCCACACTGAGGGTGGTGTAGCCAGCCTCGTGGTCTAACTGCTGATTTTACATGATGGCCTTCAGACAGGCAGGAACTCTTCCTTTAAAGGCCATGTCATATTTCCTCCATCGCAAAGTGGCTGCAGCCTGGAGCCCAACCACTTGGGTTTATAATTCTCCTAAACACACTCATAGCTATTTGACCTGGGACAAGTTATTATTTCTCTGCACTTCAGTTTCCTCATTAGTAACATGCAATTATTTTTTTCATGTTTATTTATTTTTGAGAGAGAGAGAGAGAGAGAGAGAGAGAGAGAGAAAGAGAGACAGACAGAGACACAGAATCTGAAGCAGGCTCCAGGCTCTGAGCTCAAATTCACGAACCATGAGATCATGACCTGAGCTGAAGTCGGAGGCTTAACTGACTGAGCCACCCAGGTGCCCCAACATGGAATTAATAACAATAGTTACTTTATAGGGTTGTTGCAAAGATTAATCAAGTCATTACATCATATGAAATATTTAGAATGGTACACACATTATGTACTCAACAACGTTAGCTATTCTTTTTATTACTTTATTCTCTCCAAGTAACCTTTACTGCCACATCTACATATTCTAGCATTACCTGTATAGTGAGCTGTGTAAGGTATGGGTTACTAACTCTACCCTTATTAAAAACACCTGAGAGGTACAGAGTTCAGCTTTCACGTCTACCGACACGTCAAACCAGATTTCCCGCATGTTTCCTTTGGCCACCAAGTCTGTGTGTGTCTGTCCTCTGACAAGATCATGGTCCTCACAGCTGTCTGAATTCTAAGATGGCACCCCCCCTGGACTCTGCTCACCAGATTTCCATCCTGGGCCCTCACTTTCCAGGGGTTGGAGGTGGTGATGAGGCAGAGGGCATACTAACTGTAGAGAAGCATGAGAGAGAGAAATTTAGGTGGGGATGGAAATGTTCCTTATCTCGACTGAGGCAATAGTACCCAAATGTATGCATTCGTCAAAACTTACTGAATTCACCTCATACCTATTACCATGGCAACTATAAAAAACACACACAGAGAAAAAAGTGTTGGTGAAGATGTGGAGAAATTGGGACACTTGCATACTATTGTAAGAATGTAAAACGGTACAGGGGTGCTTTGGTGGCTCAGTGAGTTGAGTGTCCGACTTCAGCTCTGGTCATGATCTTGCAGTTCATGGGTTCGAGCCCTGCACTGGGCTCGGTGCTGTCAGTGCGAAGCACACTTTGGATCCTCTGTTCCCCTCTCTCTCTGCCCCTCCCCTGCTCACGCTCTCAAAAACTTAAAAAAAAAAAAAAAAAGAATGTGAAATGGTACAGCCACTGTGAAAATCAGTATGTCAGTTCCCCCCTCCCAAAATAAAAATAGAATAATTACCATAAGGTCCAGGAATTCCACTTCTGGGTATATATTCTAAATATATATACTTCTGGGTACATAGGTATTCAAAAGAACTGAAAAACAGAACCTTGAAGAAGTATTTGTATACCCATGTTCACAACAGCATTATTCACAGTAGCCAAAAGGTGGAACCACATACAACCCATGTCTCAATTGACGGGTGGATGGATAAGCAAAATCTGGTACATATATACACAAAATTGAATATTATTCAGCCTTAAAGAGTAAGGAAATTTGGCATGTGCTACAACATTGATAAACCTAAGGACATTGTGTTAAGTGAAATAAGCCAGTAATAAAAGTCATAAATACTATATAATTCCACTCATTTTAGGTGCTTAGAGAAGTCAGATTCATAAGACAGCAAGTAGAATGGCAGCGTCAGGTGGTGAAAGAAGGAAGGAATAAGAAGTTATAGTCTAGCAGGTACAAAGTTTCAGTTTAACAAAATGAAGAGTTCTGTGATTAGACAGTGGTGATGGTTGTAAAAACTGTCAATATGCTTAATGCTACTGAACTATATACACTTAAAATGGTCAAGATGGCAAATTTTATCCTATGTCTATTTTACCAAAATTTTTAAAAATAATTTTTTTAAATGTGAACTCTTAAAAAAAAAAAAAACACCTCATTAGGGGCACCTGGGGGGCTCGGTTGGTTAAGCATCCAACTTCAGTGCAGGTCATGATCCCACGGTTCATGGGTTTGAGCCCCACATTGGGCTCTGTGCTGACGGCTCGGAGCCTGGAGCCCACTTCAGATTCTGTTTCCCTCTTTCTCTTCTCCTCCCCTGCTCATGCTCTCTCTCTTTCTCAAAAATAAATAAACATTAAAAAAAGTTAAAAAAAAAAACTCACTAAACTAACCAGTTAAGACCTGTGCATTTTATTGTATGTAAATTATACCTCAATAAAATAATATACATCTATACAGCTTAAGAGGCCAAGGTCTCAGCTTTGTATGCTGATAGTACCCTCTCAGGGCAAGCACGTTGCTCTTACCCTTCATTTAGCAATACCCACTTTTAAGGCAAAACCTCACTCTGTGGAACCTAAAATTCCATATAGCTTTTGAACAGCATCATGGGCAAAATCATGTCTCCTCAGGTATAACTTCAAGGAAAAGTGAATGGTCACTTTATTCCATGTTCCTTCTTCAGAAATACCAGAAATAAACTATTCCAGGCAAGTGAGAATCTGATGCAGAAACCACAACTGGTCACAAGCTCCTGCACCGACCTCCAGTTCTGGTCTGTTCTAGCATCATGTTTTCATGTGTCCATCTGCACTTGGGTCACCCCGGCCTCTCCTTATGAATCATAGTTCAGGCTGCCATGTCCCAAGACCCAGATTCCAAGGTCTTGGTATCTTTTCTTGTGTCAGCAAGCATGAGTCTTAGAGATAAGGCAAGAGGAGGACCTCTTCAGAAAAAAGAACCCTGAATCTAGCATCTACTCTTTCTCTTACACTCCTTCCCAGAGAACTAAAATCCACTCCATCTTTCTTTACAAAAGCCTTGCGATGCAGGAAGGGAACAGACATCTGGATCTGAATGAGAAACTGAAGCACAGGAAAGAAGGAGTCAGTGAGAAACCAGACATGCAGCCAGCTTCCATGTTGTCTGGCTGGTTTTATTTATTTGTAGGTAGGAAAACAGAGTACAATGCAGTCCAATCCTTTCCTTATCAACACCACCACTTTTTGCCCAGAAGGGAAGAAAAACTCTCTTCCCAGATGAACAGAGAAAGCTTTGAGTTTTCCTTCGTAGATTTACAGTGGCTCAGCCTCCAAGATCTGGAAGTGAGCAGAGAATAAACACTGCTCTCTTAAATGTCACATTTTCTCCTGTCACCTCCCATGCCCTGAAAATATGCAAGTTCTGGCTTTGTGGGCAGCTGACAGCCCCTGGAGCAGCCACTCCCTCGGTGGGCCAGGGCGGGGTTCTATTTCCAAATCTTGCCAGAATTCAAGCTGACTCTGGCAGAAGAATACAAAAACAGAACTGTTCAAATTCTTCCACAGTGGATTCTGATTCACATAGGGAACTTGCTATTTCTGACGTAGACTCTCCCAATTTCTCATTAAAAACCCGATGAAGGCATGGGGAGGCGCAGGAAGAAACTCCTGGCAAAACTGAAAAGCCTAGGACTGACACGAGATTATATCAGAAGCCAAGAGGAATAGAAACCAATTTAAGACAGATGGAGAGTGTGTGTATGTGCATGTGTTTGTATGTGTGTGCATGATAGTGGGGAGATGGGTTATAACTCCCTATCAGCTCTGTCTGATAAGGGGATCCATCCAGAAAACCTCATCCCAGCCCACCAATCCGACTTGAGGAGTTGTGAGATGGGTCTGTTACTGACCCTATTCACCTCCAAATGAGCAAAGAGGTGTTAGATGGACACAGTCGTGGCAAAATGGATACAGAGAAAGGTGACCAATGAGAAGAACCTTCTCACAAATTCATGCTGGGAAGTGTATATCTATATCTATAGATATAGATATGTTTGTTTATTTATTTATTTATTTAGAGCATGTGATAGCAAGGGAGGGGCACACAGAGAAAGAGAGAGAGGGAGAGAGAGAAAATCCTAAGCAGGTTCTGTGCTCAGTGCAGAGCCTGACTCAGGGCTCGATCATGACCTGAGCTGAAACCAAGAGCTGGACGCTTAACTGACCGAACCACCCAGGTGCCCCTGAAGCATATTTTATATATTTATATATTAAAATAGTACACGCACACACACACACACACATATAAACAAGGCTACAATCTTTATAATTATCTTCTTTTGACCTATTTCTTTTTTTTTTTTTTTTTTTTTTTTAATTTATTTTTGGGACAGAGAGAGACAGAGCATGAACGGGGGAGGGGCAGAGAGAAAGGGAGACACAGAATCGGAAACAGGCTCCAGGCTCCGAGCCATCAGCCCAGAGCCTGACGCGGGGCTCGAACTCACAGACCGCGAGATCGTGACCTGGCTGAAGTCGGACGCTTAACCGACTGCGCCACCCAGGCGCCCCTGACCTATTTCTTATGATATCTGATATTTATGAAAATTTCCACTTGTCCTCCAAATTTACAAGGGTATCCAAAGCCCAGCCAGCCATATGCTTGCTTGCTTTATTTATGTGTTTATAACATAATATTTGGGTGTAATATTAAACCTTATTATTGGTTTAACCTGCTTTTTTGTTGTTGTTAAGTAGGCTCCATGCCCAGCATGGAGCCCAACACAGGGCTTGAACTCACAACCCTGAGATCAAGACCCTGAGCTGGGATCAAGAGTCAGACCCTTAACCAACTGAGCCACCCAGGTGCCCCTAACTTGCTTTTTAGATTAGTTATAGGAACACTGAATCTTTCTCTCTTTTTTCAACTCATATCCCTCTTTGTGTATTATCTGTTGGCATTTTTCACCCATTTTTAGCATCTTAGTTCTTTACTAACATTTATAGAAATTATTATGTTATAAAATTTAATATTTTATATCTAAATGTATTATTAAGTATTTTACCAATTTAACATTATCCTTTTAATTCAGTACAGCCAAAATTTGGAAGCAAATTTTCAATCTATCTAGCCATTTTTTTCCTTTGTACTCCTCCCTCTTATTACTTCAGTAGTTGGAAGGTCTCTTTTTTGGTGAAAGATTGGTAACTGTTGAGCTTGGTGATGAATAGATACATTTTACTATTCTCTCACTCTGGTGTATGATGGAAAACGTCCATAATAAAAACTTTCTTTAAAAGTATCTCTTGGAGTGCCTGGGTGGCTCAGTCGGTTGGAGCCTGAGTCAGTCAGTTCATGAGTTCAAGCCCCGCATCGGGCTCTGGGTTGACACCTCAGAACCTGGAGCCTGCTTCAGATTCTGTGTCTCCCCCTCTCTCTCTGTCCCTCCCCCACTCATGCTCTGTCTCTCTCTCTCAAAAATAAACATAAATAAATAAATAAAATTAAAATATAAATATTTATAGATAAGTTATATTTAAAATCACATCACTTTCTAATTACTTTACTACCTTTTATTATCATATATGTTCTTGTGATTACTTATATCTATTTTGTCTGGAAACACAATATAATGGTGTACTACTACCTATTTCCAGTTCTAAATTCAGTGACGTAACATGGGTAACTTGAAATCAGTTATGTTGGCATTTATGCCAAAGAAATGGCCATAAATCAGGGTTTTCTTTCTTTGGAGGCCCACCTGTTCAGTTTATCAGCAAGCTGCTGGCCTTACCATATCTTTCTGGTGAGGCAGGATTGGAATATGTTTGTAGGCATAACGCACCAGCTACTTGGGATCTTCCAGGGAAACTTTCTTAAATTGAATTCTAGCCCTTTCCAAACAGCCGTGGCTTTGGGTACTTTGGGGTGCATAGAAAAGAAGAGGTTGTGGCTAAGTTGAGTGGGTGGGAAACAAAATGAGTCATATAGTAAATGAGTTACTTTAACATCCTGGGCAGGAGTGCCCTCAATTGGAACATGAAAAGGGTGGAAGAAAAACTAGTAGAAATAAAATAAAGTGATTGTTCTAGCAATGGGAAAGAGATACTTTTATTCATTTTTTTTAAATGTTTATTTTTTTATATTGGAGAGAGAGGTGAGAGGGGTGGACAGAGGATCCAAAGCAGGCTCTGTGCTGACGGCAGGAAGCCTGTTGTGAGGCTCGAACTCATGAACCGTGAGACCATGACCTGAGCTGAAGTTGGATGCTTAACTGACTGACCCACCCAGGCGCCCCGGGAAAGAGATACTTTAAAAATTTTTTTTTAACATTTATTTGTTTATTTTTGGGAGCGAGACAGAACATGAGCAGGGGAGGGGCAGAGAGAGAGGTGGGACACAGATTCTGAAGCAGGCTCCAAGCTGTCAGCACAGAGCCTGACGCAGGGCTCAAACTCACAGACGGCTAGATCATGACCTGAGCCGAAGTCAGATGTTTAACGGACTTAGCCACCCAGGCGCCCCTAATGTAATTTATTTACTCCTAAATTTACATAATTGAATTTTAAATAGTGACTATATTTAACCATCAGATCACAAACCCCTGACAATTTAACAATCACTTCTAATAGACTAATACAAGGACCTTCCAGCAGACCACTGGGAGACAGTAACGAAAGCAAGATATTTTTTTAAATTGTGGTAAAATATACATAACAACACTTACCATTTTAGCCAATTTTAAGTGTATAATTCAGTGTATTAATTACATTCACAATGTCATGCAATCATCACCGCTATCCATTTCCAGAACTTCTCCATCATCCCAAACAAAAATTCTGTACCTATTCAATAGTAACTCCCCATTTCTCCTTTACCTCAGCCTCTGTTAGCCATCATTCTACTTCTTGTTTCTGGATTTGGCTACTAGGTATCTCATATGTGGAACCGATATATCATATTCCACTGCTGTGTCTCGAGTATTTCACAACCATGTCTGGCCTGGAGGGAGGGCATGTGGGTGTCACTCCACCCTCTCACTTCCAAGGAATAAGCCTCCCACAGATTCACCAAACCACAGAAAATCTGGGGAATCCAGTCTGTCCAAATCACAGCCTCAGTGGGGAGACCCCAGGGCAGCTATAATAGGGAGCTCAAGAGAACCTGGAAAGAATAGAATGTTCCACGTGCACAATTAAAATCTCATTATGTTATCTTTCCAATAAATACCAGACCAGTATTTCAATCTAACAGAAGTTCATATAACTCAGCGTTTATGAAAGTGTGGTTTCCAGACCAATGTTACCATAAGCTGGGAACTTGTTAAAAGTGCATGTTCTTGGACTCAATACAACACCTACAGAATCTACAACTCTGAGGGCAGGGCCCAGCAATATGGTTTTTAAGAAGCCTGCCAGGTGATTCTGATGCATTCTCAAACTTGAGAACTATTGCCCTACAGTAATGATTCTAGATTCCAACGACTGATGCTCAGAAAGGTCCTCAAAATGCTTCATGGTCATTCCTAAGTATAGATTTCCATTCATGATCATACATCAAGCATAAGGGAATGGGGGTAAAAACAGGAAAAATTATAGCAATGAGGGAAAAGTCATAAAGTAACATTTTTTAAATGCTTACTTATTTCTGGGAGATAGAAAAAGAGAGAGCACGTATGAGCAGGGGGAGGGCCAGAGAGGGAGACAGAGGCTCTGAAGCAGGCTCTGTGCCAACAGCAGAGAGCCCCATGCAGGGACTAGAACTCACAAACCATGAGATCATTACCTGAGCCCAAGTCAGACACTTAACTGACTGAGCCACCCAGGCACCCAACATTAACATTTTTTTCAAATATCTGCATAAATATGACTCAGGAAATGTATTCGACCAAGATTAAATAGTAGAGTTCTCAAAAACATTCACTGCAAACATGTATTACTCCTGGCAGACCCGATCTGTTATTTTATGATATCTGTGAAACTCTGAATTCAATTCTCTTCCCACATGCTGTCGGGGGCTGTAATGGAGCTCATTCTGTGCTGGACATAGCAGGCTGGGAATCCAGAACAAGGGCCAAATTCCAGTCTCTGCTCTGCCCTCCAGATTTAACCTCACCTAAGACGGCTACTGTATTCTGGCATAAAATTTTGACATAGTAGTGACTGTTGTGCAGGATTTCTGAGAGGATTGGTAATAATGTCAATCCCCATCATACCTTCTTTCCTCATTAGAGAACTTTGCATGGGTTTAGTGGTTGGGCTTGGAAAACCAGGAAAGAGAGAATGATTGGTCTAAGGCAACCCCATTCCAACGGCAACAAACGGTTTTCAAGTGGCCGCGTGACCCACTCTGACCGATGAGAAATAAGAACAAACCTACCAAGAGGCTTGGAGAAAGATTTCCCCCCCAGGCTAAAAAGACAAAGTTAGCCTGCCACCTTCCTCCTTTCTTCTGGCCTTGGATGATGTCGGGACACCGCATCTGTAGCTATGGCTTCAAAAGGATCCTAATTATAATACACACTGTAAAGCACCAAACATGATCTCTAGGAAAAAAATTCTTTAATTTTAGTGAGCACAAAAATCACCTGGGGAGTGTTTAGAAATACAGATTTGGGAGCTGCTGTATTCTAGAGCTTGAGTCAGTAAATCTTGGGTGGGGCCCAAAGCCCTTATTGAATCTAGTTACAATAAGCACCTCTGGTTACTCCCCTCAAATCCTGTTCCAGGCCCTGCTTCTCACAGAGGTGGTCCCTTGTGTGAGACCCCAGTTCCAAAACTGCCACTCACCATGCATGCAGGCACTCATAGTCCTTACATAAATACTGATTTTGCCCCATCACGTCCAGGCATTGTGACAGAAACAGAGACAGAGGAGACACTATCTTGCTGTCAAGGAGCATGTATGAGAAATAAACCGATACATAGCCAATTCAAAGACAAAGCGGCATGTGGTAACTTATTAGAGTTGCATGGTGGGAGAAGACAAAGCTCCCCACCCCAACCCTGCCCCCTCCCCAGTCAAATGCTCTCATGTGACTTACGCTTCCAAGGACAGATAGGATTCCAATGACAAAAGAGTTTTGCAGGCAGAGAGAGAATAGTAAAAATGAAGCTTCAGCTATGCTTTGGAAAATATTTCATTCAGGGTGGGGTTGGAGCTTTAGACCATGGAGAGAGTGGTGGGAGACAAAGGCCGGAGAAAGAATTTTCACAAATGGTTCGTTTTGTGAGCTTGGAAGCTGGACTAAAATTTCCAGGCCATGGGAAATCATACACTCACTCAGCACACACAGTAATACACACTATATGCTAGGCCAGGAGATGGAGGTTGTACAGTTCTTGCCCTCAGAGGAGCTCAGAGCTGAGGGGTCGGCCCAGGCCTAGAATTAGACACAATAAGGTGTGACCATTCCTGTGACAGGAGAATCACAGAGAGACAGGAGCATGGAGAGGCCCCTCACCCAGATTAAGTCTGCTATCAGCACAGAGCCTGCTTCAGATCCTCCGTCCCCATCCTCTCTCTGCCTCTCCCTCTCCCTGTCACGGTGCCCCTCCCCCTCCCCTGCTGGCATACTCTCTCAAAAATAAACATTTAAAACATAAAAAATAAAAAGATAACTGTACTAAGCAATAGAACAGATGTGAAAGAAAATAGGGATCTACAATCCAGGCAGAAGTTCTAACTATGGAATCCCTGGACCTTCTAGGACCTGTCCCCCAACACTGATTGGTCCCGGCTCCCGCAGGCCTACAGAATGACCTTAATTTCTGAGCGCCCTCTCACTCTTCCATCTGGGACCAGCTCCGATCAATATGCCACACCTCCAGTGAATAATGGTCTTGCTTTGTCATCCTCAAGCCTGTACATAAACTTTTCTTCTCCTACCCACCTCCAGGAAGCCTTCTCTGACCACCCACGATGGATGGAGTTAGGTACACCTCCTCTATTGTTCCACGGCAGTCTGTGCATAGTGTATCAAATCATTTATCACGCAGTCCTAGGAGTTTTGAATTATTGATTTGCTTGTTTATCTCCCTAAGGATGGAGTCTGTGTGTTGTATCTTTGAATCTCTAGTGCCTGTCACATTATATAATAAATAAGTGAAACTTTATCCATGTGGCAGGGGCTGCCGACAGCCTGCCTAGCATCTAACGACCCTTCCCCAAAGTGCTGACCTATCTCTCCTACCTTTAAATGCTGCCCCAAGTGTTGCTACCACATGGATGGGTCTATGAAACCAAGAGCAGCACACTGCCTTGGTCCGCGCCTGTCACACTCCTCACTCATCTATCACATGGGACCCCCTGGATACTTACAAGGTTAGGATCAAGTTCATCATGGACAAGTGGTATGGACACAGGCTCTACCTCTTCCCCTCTGAAAGGGTCCAGCCCCACAGTCATCTTAATGTCCCAGCCCTGCCTATTCAGGCTGATTCCCCATTCTTAATCCATGATATGGTATAAAAGAGTGATAGAGCACAAAATATTGAATCAGACTGCTATATTCAAATCTTGATTCTACCGCTTGCTAGTATGTGGCCTCCAGCAAATTGCTCAACCCCTTTGTGCCTCAGTTTCCTCACTTATAGAATGGGGCAATAATGGTAGCACCCCCATAATATGGATGAAAATTTAATAAATTACATGCCAGTTGTTTGGCACAGGGTCAGGCACATAGGAAACACTGGTGAACATTACCTATTAATATCTGTGACACGGAGGCTCTGACAGGCAGAGGCAGAGAGCCCTCATTGACTAAGACACATCTGGCTGAAGACAAGGTCCAGGCTCTGGAGCCAAGGCCAGGCCCCTCAGTGCCAAGGTCTGATATCACTGCTAGGACTTCGACCTAGGGCCCTGCAAGCTGGTCTATCTAGTCTACAAGCTGGGACATATTCCATCTACCTCCTCTCTCTGCTTCTGCAGCTAAACACACATGAAACTGATCAGACCATTTAAATCAGAGCTTTCTCCACCATGCAGTTCAAGGCACCTTACATTCCTTTTGGAACTAGCTGGAGTGAAATCAAATAAATAATTAATCAAACTGAAATGTATGACAAGAATGAGCAATTGCTATTACATCTCATTGGAAAATGAAGCATAATTGCATGCTAGCTCTTTGTATACAAATAAGAAAGTATATGATCATGTATTAATTTTGAGGTTGGAAAAATTTGATAATATACGTTTTTTTTTTTAGAGAGAGAGCACACGAGCTGGGGAGAGGGTCAAAGGGAGAGGAGAGAGGGGCAGAGGAGAGAGATAACCTTAAGCAAGTTTCATGCTCAGCACAGAGCTTAACGCAGGGCTTGATCCCACGACCCTGGGATCATAACCTGAGCCAAAACCAAGAGTCAGACGCTCAGCTAACTAAGTCACCTGGCCCACCTACTTTTCATTTCTACTTCATTCTCCCTCTTCACAAACAATGTTAAATGGGTAGATGATAGCTGTAACTATTTTTAAAAAATATGATAAAAATTCAAATAATATATAAAGGTATAAAGTGGTAAATCTGGATGAACTTTACCCCCTACCTAGTTATAGCAACCACTGTTATAGTGCATACTATTGGAAATATTTAATGCATTAACAAGCATATAGACTACAAATAGCTTCCATCATTCTTACAAAAGAAACAGCATACAATGCACACCTGTATTTTGCTTTTTAAAAAATGTATCTTCAATATCAATCTGTATCTGTTCCTATCAACCTGCATCACTTTTTTTTTTTTTTTGAGAGAGAGCACAAGCAGGGAGAGGGGCAGAGAGAGAGAGAGAGAGAGAGAAAGAAAAAGAGAGGGGGGGAGGGGCAGAGAGAGTGGGGGAGGGAGAGAGAGAGGGAGAGAGGGAGAGAGGGAGAGAGGAAGAGAGAGAGAGGGAGAGTGGGAGAGGGGGAGAGGGGGGGGGGGAGAGAGAGAGAGAGAGAGAGAGAGAGAGAGAGAGAGAGAGAGAACCCCAAGCAGGCTCCACACTGCTAGGGCAGAGGCCAATGTAGGGCTCGAGCTCACAAACTGCGAGATCATGATCTGAGCCAAAATCAAGAGATGGATGCTTAACCAACTGAGCCACCCAGGAGCCCCTCAACCTGCATCACTCTTTAATAGCTGCATGGTATTGCACTGAATGGATGTTCCATAATTTAACCAGCCCCTTGGTGATAGATATTTAGCTCATTTCCACTCTTTTGCTGCTACAAACAAGGCTGCAGTATATATATCCTTATACACATGCCTCTACATACATATCCAAGTATACCTTTATGATAAATTCAGAATTCAAATTGCCAGAACAAAGGCAAAACCATTTTTTAAATTTTGACAAACTGACAACTTTTAGGGCAATTCTGAACAGTATACCTACATAACTGCTATGTATCCATGATTGAGTTTAGACAGATGTCTATAAACCCCTTGAAATTGTATGAACAATGTCAAATATGTGTTTCTTTTTCTCAAGAGAACTTCATGGCTTTAATCAGATTCTCAAAGTGGTCCTAACTAACAAGGATAAGAATTACTGAGTCAAGAGATTCTTGTATAGCACCAAAAAGCATCAATAGCAGAAGTTAAAGCTAGGCAGGACCCAGAAACTTTCTGAGCCCCCTGGAGAGGAGAGGGAAGATGCTGAGGACTGATTATACCAACAGGCTCGTATCTAGTAAGGACTTCCTCCAGGGGAGATGACTCAATTACACATAAATTAGGAGAACTTGTTCCCACTCACAAACCAGTCCTTCTATGTTAGCTTCCGGTAATAATTTAATGTTACCTCTTAGGAGGAGTGAGGTGGGTGCATCAACCCAGGAATGAATCCACAGTGACTGGGTAGGGAGGTCTTTCTACTGACCTGACAAAGGGCACTCTCCGGGCCTCCTGCTCTAAGTCAGCCTGCTTATGCTGTGTTATATCTACGTCTTAAAGGGGAAGGGGAAAGTAGGGTGGATGAAGGCGTTTCCAAAGCAATTTACAGTCTGGCCTATAGCTGCAATTCTCCCCTCTTGCTGTTATGGTTCATTCTAGTGCAAACATACACTTGGGTTCTTATGCCTAGCAAAACAGACCAAGAAGCAGTATGGCAATTTACTGACCTCAAGTATCTTGAACATTTAAAAAGAATTCTTCCAAAGTGGTGCTTCAGGTTCCCATAGCAAAAGCTCTTAGTCCAATTCAAACACTGAACACTAACATGTCACTCCTAATTTCAAAATAAGCAAGGTGGGGGCGCCTGGGTGGCTCAGTCGGTTGAGCGTCCGACTTCGACTCAGGCCAAGATCTCACAGTCCGTGAGTTCAAGCCCCGCGTCTGGCTCTGTGCTGACAGCTCAGAGCCTGGAGCCTACTTGGGATTCTGTGTCTCCCTCTCTCTCTGCCCCTCCCCCACTTGTGCTCTGTCTCAAAAATAAACATTAAACAAAAATTTTTTTAAACAAGCAACGGGCCTTAGAAATCCTAAATTATTAGGGAAAATAATCTCAATATAGTAATCCATCTCAGTTTCAATTAAGCTTAAAAACAAGCAGACAAAACCCCTTTAGTTTAGACCCTTTATTTGGTCTCGGGGTGTCAAGCACTGGAAGACTATGGGGTGAATTTGATGTAATAGGTATAATAAAGAGCTGTCCTTGAGAATGGGGACAATTCCAGCTTTTACCACATTATTAGAGTTTACAGCACAATGACAGGCTAAGTTCCCTGAAGTCCTGTGTTTCTGTTAATGCTTTACTCAATTTATCAGGCATGCACATTCATTTAAGTGTTTCCAAAGCTTAGTTTCTCAAAACAAGGTCCAAGAAACACCTGAATCACAATCATCCAAGGAACCTGTTAAATATGCATTTTCCTGGACCCAACCCTGTTACACTGGATCAGAATTGTGGGGAGTGGGGCAAGAATCTTATGCTATGCAAGCTTCCCGAGGGATTCTGAGGTACCCTGAAGTGAAAAATATGGCTTTAGAGGTCATATTAGTTTAACCTACTGCCCTTCACAGCCCCATCCAAAAGGGGCTACCAGGCCCCTGCCTAGACACCTCTGCTGAGAAAGCTCTCCGTCTCCAAGTCCACCCAGCCTAGGGGTTTCAAAGGCCACAACTTAAATTCAACAGAACTTACCATCCAACCCAGCTCTGCCCAACGCCACAATGAGTGAGTTTATTCTCTCATCCGCAGGCCAAGCCCCTCAAGAATGTAGGGGCATTATTAATACGTGTCTCCACGCCCCCCCCTCATCTGTAACACAAGGTTACTAACCCTACCTCAGGTGGAAATGAAGATTAAATTATTAACCAAGCATGACTGTTATTCAAAGTCCCTCCAGGGAAGACATCACAGTGCCTATCAAATTGCCGCCATTGTAGCCCTAACTGCAGTGAAAATAAACCCTCAAGAAAAAAAAAGAAAAAAGAAAAGAAACCCTCAAGGGCTAGCTTTGGGCCAAAGCACAGCCCAAAGCCCAAGCAGAAGAATTTTTTTAAAGTTTCCTGTTTTATATTTAAAAAGTATACAAATTCTGAATTCTACTCCAAAATATATGATTGTTTTAGCATAAAAAGTATTTTAACCTCAAATGTCTGGGTAAAGTTGACACCCAAGGAGCCCCCCCCCTTATTTATTCTGAAGCTTCTAGTATTCCCTGGCAGTGCCTGACACTCACCTCCATCCCCCCTCCTCCCCCTAAGAGGAGCAGGCTTAGTCTACAAGCAGAGGATCAAGATGGGGAAAACAAATGAGTGGCCAGACATCAGCAAAGAAATGGGCCAAAGGATATGAGTCTATGGATGACCAGAAGGCTCACTCTTCAAGATGCTGAGGGCTGGTGTGGTTTGACTTGACTGTGCATGTTACTCTCTAACTTGCTTTCAGAGAAAAACGATCCCTAGCCAAATGTACAAATACTTGGGAGGGAAAGTCATAGACACCCTAGATCTAATAGTCATGTGCTTGAGTGTGTGTGCGCATGTTTCCCCAAAACAAGAGAAATCTGGCCTGAGCTGAATGTAAGGGATCTGGCCTTGGCCAGATAGCGCTGGGCTCTGGCAAGGAAGGAAGGAAGCAGATTTCGGGTGGCTGTGAGTACCCATTTTCTCGTTCCTGTTCTCTTCCTCTCCTGCTTGCTCTTTCGCCTGCCATCTGACAACTCCCTGGCAACTAAAGAGCGAGGGTTTGGCTATCAGTCGTGTTACTTGCAATGTAAGGAGGAGGTGGGATGGATAATTTGGAGGGGGGGACCCTATCCATTCTTCCCACGGTCAGCGGGAGAGGGCAGATGGCCACTTGTCACAAAAGGTGTGGGTTACTCGTTACACCTCACAGACTTGCATCAACCTGGGAAACACTTCAAGTGGGGCAGACTGTTGAAAAGCAATAGCCTCTTGGGCCCCAAATCTCCCGCTAGTCAAAGCCAAGACAAAAGAGTGAGACCGTGCCACTCTCAGGCTCAAGTCATGTATCTCATAATAACAACTGATTCCCATGTGCCAGCCAGACATTATGCTGGGGGCATTAGATACACGACAAGAAAAGGGTAAGAAACTAGGGAAAGGGAGTAGTTTCTTAAAAAGAGGAAAGAAAGAATTCAAAAGAAAACTTAGGTATGAGATGGAGTCGGCTGCAGGGAGTATTAACTCAATCCTTTCTAGTTAATTCCCAAAGCCAGCACAGTGCTTGGCACAATGAATAACTGTTGTGGTCTCTGGTCTACTTTCTGAGCCGTATAAACTGCTCCTTCTGGAAGGTACCGGTGGATGTGGGCCGCGTTTGCCTCCGCTTGGCCCACCACGAGCGAGCCCCGGCCCGGCGGCGCCAGCTCCACCCCGTGGCCGCCGAGCCCCGCCTGCAGGCCGACGGCGGGCACCCCCTCCTGGGCGCGGCCCAGGGCGGTCCCCGCGAGGCTCCCCGAGGCTGCTGCGCCCCCTTCCCCGAGCCCAGGATCCCCCGTCCTGGCGCCCCCTTACCGCTAGTGCCGAGAATGGGCAGCGCTCGTCTTCTGAGGCCGCGCAGAACACACCCTTGCCGGGGCCGGACAGCGGGTCTTATTCCGGGCGGACCCGCCCCGCTTCGGGGTGGAGACTGAGCCCGAGTTCCTGGCCGTCCCTCTGCACACGGGACCGGAAAATCCTCCGGGGGGCGTAGCGCACCTGAGGCCAGGCGCCAGCACCGCCGCGCCCCGCGGCCCAGCGAGGGGCCAATCTGGCCCCCAGGCCTGAGGGTGCACCGGGCACGTGCCCGCACCCCGCCGGCGACAGGTCTCGCTGTCCAGGCTCCCCGGCCTCGGCGCCCGTCCGGATCGCACCTTCTGCCGGGCACCGCCCAGCTCCGCGTCTGCCCCCGCAGACTCGGAGCAGTTGGACTCTCCGGGTCTGCGGCGTCCGGGCGCCCCTACACTCTCGGAGGTTTGAGCCCCCGGGCTACTCCGGCACCCTCCCCGCGATCGCAGAGGCGGGAGTCTCGCCGCCAATCACAGCTCCCTCTCCGGAAAACTGCACTTTCTCTCGCCCAGCCTGCGGCCGGAAAAGTGGGAAGTGAAATCCCGGCGGCACATTTTGTTTCCCTCTTGCACATTCAAACGAATACCCCAAAAAGTTCCCAGTACTTCCACATCTCCCCTGAGGAAAACGGAGTTCCCTTTCCTTGGGGAAACCTTTGGGAACAGGAGTTCGGAGCACCCCCAGACCCATCTCTTCTCCCCGGTAAATTCCCAGGTTTGGTGCTGGTCGGTAGCCTCTAGGTTCGGCCGGGGAGCCGCGCTCACGCCTTGTAAAAAGTTTCACCTGCGCTCGTATCTGCCTCCTCGAGTTAACACTGGCTTTTTGAAGGCACCAACTGAGTCTAGGTCGTCTTTGCACACACGCCTAGTGTGGCTTCTAGCGCATAGTAGGTATTCAGTGAAAGTTTGCAGAATAAATCTTTTGAGTCTACCGGCAAATACAGATTCTATTTGACAGAGGGTAGGTAGCTTTGGTGAGTGTGTTTGCTATCCAGTAGACCAAATCCAAGTGACTATTACACCCTTAAAGCCGGAGAGGTAACATTTAAATTATTTCATTAAGATGTACCAAAAGGACGTGGTTTAACATGGTTAAGAAATGAGCTTTAGGATCAGACTGGTTTAGATTCTAGCCCTGGTTTTGATCCTTTTCTCTGCTTGATAACTTAAAGTTTCTGAGCTTCCATTTCCGAAATAACCTAGAGGAAACAAAATCAGGAGGAAAAAGAATGAAATGGGATAATTCATTTCCTGAGTGACTAGAGAAGGCATCCCTGAAAAATTAACAATTAGGCTACTCTAAAAAAAGTAAAAGGTTGGGGATGGAGCTGATGCACTCTGCCAAAATCACCTTTACTGACGGCTGCCCCTTTATCCCATAACTGCCCTCACATCAGGTTGAGGAGACATAGTCAAAGCTAACTTTGTGGGGTACAAAAGGCCAGGAATACATTTGTGATACCCTTCATATTCAAGAGCTCCTGTGGGCTTAGGCTGGGGCTGAATTTCTGCAGAAACCACACCTGTATTCTGCATCTTCCTTTGCATTACCCTGCTTGTCTCAAGTACAGGTTTTTCCTGAGAGTGCTCCCTTACTGAGTAAGGCACTTACACAAGAATCTTCATCTCAGGTTCTGCTTCTAGGGAGCCTGATCTAAGACAATGTATTTTATTTTAATTTTTAAAATTGTTCTGCATTTGAGAGAGAGAGAGAGAGAGAGAGAGAGAGAGAGAAAATATGAATGGGGGAGGGGCAGAGAGAGAGAGAGGCACAGATTCTGAAGCAGGCTCCAGGCTGTGAGCTGTCAGCACAGGGCTGGAACTCATGAACCGCAAGATCATGATGGGAGCTGAAGTCAGTAGCTTTACCGACTGAGCTACCCAGGCTCCCCAAAGATAGTGTATTTTAAAAATTAATGTAATTGTTGAAATTAAAGACTGGAAGGAAACTTTAAAGATAGCAGAATGAGCACATGCATTTGCCTCAGTTCCTGCTTGAAATCCAACTAAAGCAACTGCAGATTAAAAACAAAAATCTCACAAGAACAAGGAACAAGAGAGGAAAAAGAACAAAACTTTGGAAGCTGGAAAGCAGATAGACATGCGGTAATTGACTTAGCAGACCTGAGAAAAAGAATTCTCAAGCCCAGAGTAGGTAAACGTGAGAAGCAACAGGAGAGGGGCTCTTGGGTGGCTCAGTCGGTTAAGCCTCTGGCTCTTGATTTTGGCTCAGGTTATGATCTCACAATTTGTGGGTTCGGGCCCTACATCAGGCTCTTCACTGACCCTGTGGAGCCTGCTTGGGATTCTCTCTCTGTCCCTCCCCCACTCATGCTCGCGAGCTCTCTCTCTCTCTCTCTCTCAAAATAAATAAACTTAAAAAACAGAAGCAACATGAAATTTCTCAGGATTTCTCAGGATTTCAGGATTCTCAGAATTTCTCAGGATACGTACTGATGTACCATGTGCTTCTGAAAGTAGATATATACTTAAGAATAAAAACAGTGTATATTTTCTAAGTCTGTAGAATCCTTAATACTGCACAGCTGCCACTGCCCCTCTCATACTTCTGCAAAAGACTGAAAATATATTCTCTCGAGGGCATAAAGCAGAGGATCTCTTGAATGGGACTTACCAGGTATAGTCAAGTTATTCTGGTTATTTGTTTCCCTAGCAAAGTACCTCAAAACTTGGTAACCTAAAACAATGATCATTTTATTGTATCTCATGTTCTTGCAGGTCTAAATCTGGACAAGTCTTGGCTGGGCAACTCTTCTGGTCTACATGACATCAGCAAAGGTCACTTAGCAGTATTCAGCTGGCAGATAGGCCATTCTGGAGGATTCATTCACGTGTCTGGTATCATAGCAAAGTGAGCTGGGAGGCTGATCTCAGCTGGCACTCTCCACCAGAGCATCTAAGCATGCTCTCTCCACATGGCAGTCTCAGGGTAGTCGTGTTTCCTACTGGGAGGCTCAGGGCTCCCAGAAAGGATACTCTAAGAGATCCTTTGTCCAGGCAGACATTATTAGACTTCTTATTACCTAGGCTTGAAAGCCCCTGAATGTTATTTCCATTGCATTCTATAATTTGTGCAAGTCACTAAGGCCAGCTCAGATTCAAAGGAAGGCGAATTAGGCTCCATCCCTGAATGGGGGGACTAACAAAAATTTGCCATGTTAAATAACAAAAATTAAACCAAGTAAATTTTAAAGATCTAATTGGCTTTATTAATTGATTCACGGATCAGGCAGCATCCTGTCTAGCAAGTAGGGGGGAACTCCAAAGGCCCACAGAAAAGGAAAGGCTTTTAAAGGTAGGGAGGGAGTGGAAAAAAGGAAATTATTAGCAAAGAGTCCATTGTTTTAGACAAGGTTGCCCTCCTAAGGGGAACAGAAGGGGTCTATTAGTAAATTTCCTAGTGCTGACCAGGAAATTTCATGACTGGTTAAAGGTTACGTTCCTGGGAGGTTGGAAACTGCGGTCCGGTTAGCTATTAAGTCTTGGCTTAACAACTTGGGGCCTTGTCCTACATGATGCCATTTTGGCCCTGTGGTTTGCTATTTAACAGCGGCCATACTTAGCTAGGGAAACTGTACTGATATTGACGATCTATATGAAAATTAATATGATGAATATTGAACTTGTCAGTATTCTTCCTTCAAAGGGCTCCTACAGCATTGGTAGCCAGAGTACAGAATTTGGAATATTCTTCTTTGGGGAGAGTAAAGACCTAAAGAGATTGTCATCAGGTGTTCAATGAAACCGGAACAACCCTTTAGTGAATTTCCCTTAGCGAAGTCCTACCTGCATGCATAGAGCCTCCAGGTAGCATTTAAGATCTCACTCCTAGGGTTGCTAGATAAAATAGAGGACACCTAGTTAAATTGAATTCCAAATAAACAATCAAAAACTTTTTACTAAAGTTTAAATACATATCTACTCTAAGTATGTCCTTTATCTAAAATTCAAATTTAACTAGGTGTCCTGTTTTGTTTTGTTTTGTTTTGCTCTGACACTCTTAAATAAGAACAGACAACTGAAGGTCATCAGAATTTAAGGGAAGGATCTGACATAAATCAGATTGGAAAAAAGGAAGTTTGAAGAAACAGAGTAGAGAGAGAGAAGAAAACTTTAAAAACCCATTATCAATTTCCTTTGAGAAATAAAAAGAATGAGAATAAAAATAGAACAGCTCTCAAAAAATGAAACACTCAGAGAACCAAACAGAGCTTTTGTAAATTAAAAATACAATAGCAAAAACGAAAAACTCAATAGAGTGGTAGGAAGATAAAGAAATATTCTAGGATGTATAGAAAAAGGCAAAAAGAAGAGAAAGAAGTAAGAAACGATAAAAAATTTGAAAGCCAGCCCAAGACATCTGGGAAACAGAGAAGAAATCAATTAAATAATTCAATTATATATTTTTAAAACTACAGGGTATTGTTATCCGAAACTGGGTTTGCCTCTTGGTGAGTGTGGAGCCAACAGACACAACCAGGTCAAAGAATAGGAAAAGGAAGTGTTTTACTTGTAACATGTAAAGGAGAACATTGGAATATTTCACCAAGTAGTGTGTCCCTGAACAACACTGGGGAAGTTTTAAGCTAAGAGTTCATAGACATTCGGAAGGGGCTTATGCAGTGATGCATTCAGCAAGGAATTTCGGCAAAAGTCATCTTTGGGTAATAGAGTCCAACTCAAAGTCACAAAAAGGCTGGCAAGGGTCAACATCATCAATTCTCTGGCTCCAGTTGGCCTGGTATCTGAGAACTCAAAGGAGTTTAAGAGCTTACAAAGTTTTTTTTTTTTTTTCTTCAATTCCACATATGAGTGAAATTATATGTGTTTGTCTTTTTTTTTTTTTTAACGTTTATTTATTTTTGAGACAGAGAGAGACAGAGCATGAATGGGGGGAGGGTCAGAGAGAGAGGGAGACACAGAATCGGAAGCAGGCCCCAGGCTCCGAGCCATCAGCACAGAGCCCGATGCGGGGCTCGAACTCATGAACCACGAGATCATGACCTGAGCGGAAGTTGGACACTTAACCGACTGAGCCACCCAGGCGCCCCTAGAGCTTACAAAGTTAACTCAAGAATTACATCAGGTCAGTCTTCACTTTTGAATCAGCCCTGGGAGTTTTACCACTGATTTATTGTCCCTGATGTGATTAGCCTATCTCCTGGCTTGATAATGGCTGTTTGATCTTACATTCTTTCACAAGATGGTAGGGGGCCTAAAATGACTTCTCTGTCTTTTTCTGAGGACCCCTAATTCTTTCTGCTTGCAAATTGAGTTTCCACATTGAAAGTGCTCATTGAGTCCAACACAATGGAAAAAAACCAGAATCATATCAAGGTACATCATGGTAACATTTCAGAAGACCAGGGATATAGAGAAGATCTTACAAGCACCCAGAGGGAAAAAATGAGATTACGTACTGTAAGGGGGGAATAATTTCCTCTGCCCTTCAGGGTCCTTCTAGGTGGACTAAGAATCAAATCAACATGAGACAGGTTAACAGGAGAAAGTCAAATTTAGTAGCATACATACACAAAATCCACACAGACATGGAAATTCCAAAGACAGTGGTGTTATATGACACTTATATGAGATAAGAAGAGGGGTAGGGGTCTGAGGATACAAAGGGGAGAAAGACCATTAGCAGGAAGGTGAGAGGAGGTGTTTGGAAAACAAAAGTTGCCCTATTATGTGGATAAGTTTCTTGGGTAAAGAGGAATATGTTAATAGCTCTCTTCCTGGTACAGGCAGGCAGTTGAGGGGGAGGTAAAGAGCTTTTCTTAAATCTCCTGGGTTTCGACTGTTTAACTGAAAATAATGTTCATGCCAAAGCAGCCCATTTTGGAGCAACCTGCCATTGACCCCTACAAAACCAAGGATCAAGAGCCAGAATGGCATCAGATTTCTCTATTGCAACACATCAAACTGAAAGACAATGGAATAATGCCTTTACAATTCTGAGAGACAATTTCCAACATAGATTCTCATAGCCACTCAAGCCATTGGTCAAATGTGGGGGTTCATAAAGACATTTTCAGCCATGCAAGATTTCAAAAAATTGATCTCCCAAGCACCTTTTCTTTATTTTTATTTTTTAAAGTTTATGTATTAATTTTGATAGAGATGGCACAAATGGGGGAGGGGCAGAGAGAGAGGGAGAGAGAGAGGATCCCAAGCAGGCTCTGCACTGTCAGCACAGAGCCCAATGTGGGGCTTGATCTCACAAACTATGAGATCATGGCTTGAGCTGAAATCAAGAGTCAGACACTTAACCAACTGAACCACCGAGGGTCCCCTCCCATGTGCCTTTTCTTAAGAAGCTTTCAGATGGTATGTTCCATCAAAATAAGGAGGTAAACCAAGAAGATTTTTAAAAAAAATTCTTGAATAGTGGATTGGACAACAGAAACTGAATGGCAGGGAAGAGTGGTCAGTTGACACTATAGTCATTGAGCTCTAATTTTCTTTAACTGTAGAGTATAGCTAACATTTACATAAGCACTTACCATGTGACAGTCACTATTCCAAGTACTTTAGATATACAGTTTTAATCAATTAATTCTCACAGCTTTATCAGTTAGATGCTTGCATAGTGTAGGTGCCAATAAGTATTACTATGGATGGTATACCATCATTTTTTTTTAAGTTTATTTATTTATTTTTGAGAGAGAGAGAGAGAGAGAGACAGAGAGAGAGCGCGCAAGTGGGGGAGGGGCAGAGAGAGAGAATCCTAAGTACTGACAGTGCAGAGCCTGACACAGGGCTTGACCTCACTAACCACGAGATCATGACCTGAGCCAAAGTCAGGCTCTTAACCTACTGAGCCACCTAGGCACCCTTACAATCCCTTACTAATTCAACAAAATTGTATTAAACTTCCTGTAACAGATTGTATTTTTCAAAATTGGTCACAATATATTCAGTCTCACATGCTCTTCTAATACCCTGCTCCCCCACCCCTAGTCAAGAGATGGTCTCTTTGAAATTGAGTGGGCTCCTTGGGTGGGCTTCTGTGAGTGCAGAACAAAAGTAATGCTATGTGGCTTTCAAGGCTGGGTCTTAAAAAGTGATACAGCTTCCATCTAGTTCTCTCACTCAGAACAAATGCTTGAGGACCCTTGGGTGGTGGCTGTGTAGCAAGTATAGCCGCCCTGAAGTCACCATGCTGCAGAGAGCACATGGACAGACCACATGAAGAGAGACAGAGAAGCCCCAGCTCTTCCAGCCCCAGTAGTCTGAACTTCCCCAGTCCCAGTGCCAGACATGTGGATGAAAGAGCCTTTGAGATGACTCCAGCATCTTCTTTGTCTCATGGAAGTCAACTGAGAGACCCTACATAAGAACCACCTGGCTGAGCCCAGTCACTCACCAGAATCATGAGGGGTAACAATAGTAAATGATTGCTGGTGTTATTTTATAGCGCAATAGATAACCAAAACACTTCCAGATAAGAGTGGGGTTTAGGCCAGTCTTCTGACTCTCCCTTCCCAATACTTATTGAAGTGGCCCAAGGCAAAAAGGGAGAACTTTTACCCTGAGTAGCAAGCTCTTCTCTGATATTCAGTCTGGCTGTTAACCAGGAAAGAGGCAAGGACAAAGGCCAGATAACCTTTGGCCCCTTGGGA
Organism: Prionailurus viverrinus; assembly: GCF_022837055.1. Lineage (NCBI taxonomy): Eukaryota > Metazoa > Chordata > Mammalia > Carnivora > Felidae > Prionailurus > Prionailurus viverrinus. The sequence goes on along the minus strand of NC_062563.1, from coordinate 87,295,686 downwards.
CAGTGGCTTTGTAGAACATTGGGAAGAAATCCTGCAGGGGTGACATTCCTTGCCAGCTGGCTCCCTCCACAATCTCTTCAGGCTGCCAGAAGGTAACCAATCCTTCAGCTTAAGATATGAGAAGAAGATTCTAACAGCATCCAAATAGACAGGCTGGGAGCCAAGAAGAATTAGCTCATCCTGTTTGGGAACAAATGCAAAGCATATATACAACTTTTAACATTCGAGGATGAGTAAGCACAAAAAAAGTATTTAGAACTATGACAAAATTCTGGAACGTAGAAAAGAAAACAGCATCTAGGAGGTAGAAGAAGAAACTTAAAAAAGTGTTTTTACAATATGAAGCGGAAATAAATTTTAAACTATCTCTGCTATGACTTTGATAGAGAAAACACACCAAAAAACATAGCAGTAATCTGAACAATATTTTAATGATGTAGAATTAATAGTTATGGGCTGGACTGGACTACATGTTCTACAGAGAAAACACCTTCATTCCCATCATCTACTGTATATTTACAAAAACTGACAAAATATTTATTTGCAAGGAAAACCTCATTAAATTCCAAAATAAAATGAGGGTTTCAATCTCAGCTCTACCATTTATTAGCTGGAGGCCTAAAGAAAGTCATTTATTGGGGCACCTAGGTGGCTCAGTTGGTTAAACATCTGACTTCGGCTCAGGTCATGATCTCATGGTTCATGAGTTTGTGCCCCACATCGGGCTCTCCACTCTCAGCACAGACCCTCTTCAGATCCTCAGTCTCCCTCTTTCTTTGTCCCTCCCCAACTCATTCTCTCTCTCTCTCTCTCTCTCTCTCTCTCTGTCAAAAAAAAAATAAACATTAAAAAAATATATTGGATAATATTCCATTGTATGTATACACCACATTAAAAAAAAGTCACTTATCTTTTCTGTGCCTTAGTTTTTTCATCTGTAGAATGGGGATAATGATAGTACCTAACTCATAGGGGTCATAAGAATTAAATGACTTAATATATGTAAATTTTTAGAGTTCTTAGTCCATTATAAGCTTTATATTGGTGTTGGCTATTTATCTGATCAGAGCTAAATAAAACTTAAATAACAAAACTTTTAATGAATGAGTCCCTTCCTCAATCAACAGTATTTGCTACTACCTAATATGTATATAAATGTCATGTTTGGGGACTCCAGAGAAAACAAATTTTGACACCATCCTTCAAAATATTTCTCCATGTCTCCTAGAATCCACTGGGATCAAAGAAAAATCTGATGTTAAACTGATTCTTGTTCCTTTGTAGGTAATCTAGTTTTTCTCACTAGAAAAATTTAAGATTTTTTTTTCCTTTTCCATTGAAGAATGTGTTTAGGAGTGGATTTGTTTCTCTAGTCCTGGTTGGCACTCGTAGGTCTGTTCACTCCGAAGACTTGAATCTTTTCCAAATTCAGAAAAGGTCTTTTATTATGTTATCTCTCTTCCATTATTTCCATTCTTTTGGTCAGGAATTTCTGTTTGATGCTGTAGGAACTTTTGACTTTATCCTCCATGTCACTTAACCTTTCTTTTATTGGTTGTTATTGTTTCTTTTGTTTTCATTTTTGCTTTAGCCCTTTACCTCTGAGTTTGAGAGACTCTTTAGGATTAACCTTACATGTTCACTCATTCCATTTTCAGTTCTGTCCATTTTATTTAGCCCATCTACCAAATTTTTTTAAAAGATAGCTTTCATTTTTATCAAAGTTGCAAACGTACAGAATTTTAAGAGGCAAATAGTTCTGCAAGGCATGTTCCAACAAGAACAGCAGTGTTCCATCTCCTCTCCTCCATCTTTCTGCCAGGCAACTAGTACTGCTTTAGGCACAAACCCATCCGGGGACCATAATACCCACCAATTCCTGAGGTTATGTAACAGGGCATCCCAATCACAGGTCACAGCAGTGTATTAGGCTTGCTTAAAAAACAGTATATGAAAGGTTTGCAAGAGGGATGCTCATGCAGAAAATCTGTGTTTCCTAATTTGAAAAGATATATCATATGAACCCCCCCATGTTCACTGCATGATTATTTATAATAGCCAAGATATGGAAACAACCTAAGTGTCCACTGATAGGTGAATGCAGAGATGTGGCACATGTGCATACACACACACACACACACACACACACACACACACACACATATATATATATATATATACAGGAATACTATACAGCCATGAAAAAGAATGAAATCTTGCCGTTTGTGACAACATGGATGGACCTTGAAGGCATTATGCTAAGTGAAATAAATCAGACAGAGAAAGACAAATACCATATGATTTCACTTATATGTGGAATCTAAAAAACAAACCTCACTGCAGGGAACAGCTCAGTGGTTGCTACAGGGGGTGGGGAGTGGACTGGGGACAAAATGCGTGAAGGGTGTCAGAAGGTACATACTTCCAGCTATAAAATAAGTAAGTCATGGAGATGTAATGTACAGCATTATTAGCCATAGTTAATAGTACTCTGCTGCATATTTAAAAGTTGCTCATCACAAGAAAAAAAAAGAGCATAGATCAAAAAGTTCTCATCACAAGAAAAAAAAGAAAAAAATTTCTGTAACTATATATGGTGACAGATGTTAATCAGACTTACTGTGGTGATCATGTATATAAATATCAAATCATTGTGCTGTATACCTGAAATTTCACTGGTGTTTGGAGAGAGGTATTGCCCAATTTATTGCACTGTTAGATCTTAGGATCTCAGAATTTGTGTTTGCTGACAGCATGAGCAAAGGCAGTCAATCTTCTATGAACCCCGTTCTTCATCAAGAAGTAGTCTAATATTATATACAAAATACATCTAATAAAACGTAGCAACATTGGCTATTTTCCTTTTTCCATTCTTCCAAAGAAGAATGCTTTTTTTCCCCTTCTTCTCCAAAACCTCTTTTGGTTACCATAAGCTGCTACAGCTCAACCAAAATAGAAACCTGATTTGATCACATGGAGGTTAATCATGTGCATAATATGAATAGAAACTTCACAAAGATTTATAATCCAATGACAATGCTTTTGCAGATCACTGCCCCGCCCCCACCCCTCACCCCCCTCAGATGCATGGCAGCTACAGAAGAAGGAAGACTTCAAGAATGTTGACTTCTGGGTTGCCTGGGTGGCTCAGTCAGTTGACCTTCCAACTCCTGATTTTGGTTCAGGTCATGATCTCATGGTACGTGAGTTCGAGCCTCATATCCAGCTTTGTGCTGACAGCACGGAGCCTGCTTGGGATTCTCTCTCTTTCTCCCTCTCTCCCTGCCCCTCTCTGGCTCTTCCCCACTCTTGCCTGCATGAGCTCTCTCTCTCTCTCTCTCTCTCTCTCTCTCTCTCTCTCTCAAAACAAAGAAATAAACATTTTTTTTAATTAAAAAAAAAAGAAAAAAAGAATGTTGACTTTTAACGTCTGTTCTTCTCACTTGGACCTTTCCTGCTGCTGTCCTACAGATCCATATATTCCTTGTGAAATCAAACCACCATTAGAAAATTAGCTGTAATCAGCATGGTCTCATTTGTTTTTGCAAATATTCAAGTGAATATGGACAGCCCTGATGTAACTTCAGTTAAGTTAGCATTCACAAAAACACAGCAGCTGCAAGTAAATAGTACAAGGTGAGGGTTACTATGATAACACACACACACACACACACACACTATATATATATATATATATATACATATACATGTATATGTATATATATATACATATATATGTATATGTATATATATATATATATATATATATATATATATATATATATAGTATGTTTGTTTTGTGTTGTTTTGTTCTGTTTTGGTAGAGGCTAGGCTTTTAGCTTGAATTGAGGTTATGGCCACTGGTAAGTTCAGGTAAGTCTGGGTTGGTCGCAAATTGGTGGACTTTTCCCAATTTCCACCAATTTCCCACCAAACCTCGTGCAAGAGGGAAAAAGGGGCCATGGTGAATCTAAGTAAATAACAAAGACCTGGTCATTTCAGGGGAGTCAGGACCCCAAGAACAGAACTAGGACCCAGCCTCTAGGAAATAAGTCCAAAATACTGAGTGGGATCAAACCAAGCCTTCTATTGTCACCGTCAGCATCCTCGAAGACACAGGTAGGCCTTTGATGACAACAACTATGTTGTGAATTTGAATAGAGACAGTAATATGGCAGCTGTTTGTTTCTGTGGCTGTCTCAGGACCAGCACCTCAAACCCATCTACCTAAAAGGCAGATCGTGGGAACCCTTCATGGAGATGATTTTGCCTTACTTAACTGCCAACTCCCTATCATCATATAAGAGAGAGAAAATACATGTATGGCATTAACGGTGCCTCCTCCTTTTCCTACGTTGGTGGTAAGCCTTGCTAATGGGACTTTATCCAGCAATCCCTATGCAGCCAAGATTACTGCAGCTTCTAGTTAGGCCTGCTAGATTCAGCCAGTAAAGTGACAACCAGCCCAAATAGATTTAGACAGTTTTATTACTCACAGCACAGCAGGCAAGCATGGGCTCCACCTTGCCTCCAAGTCCCATGGGGGCCATGGAGAGGTAGGCTGAGGTGATGCTGGGCAAACTGTGGATCTGTGACATGGCTGAGGAACAGTGAGCCCAGGAAACCCCTTATAATCTTATATGGGGACTGCTAACAAACCTGCCTATCCTCCCCGGAGGGGGTATTATCTTTTCTTACCCTAGAGTGTAAGCAAATAATCTCCAGAGAAGGAAGGACAAAGTCTCTAGCTTTATTACCCTGGAATATCTCCAGGAAGAGTTGTCTCCAACTCTCTAGAGAGCACCCCTGTCTTTATGTTTCTAAGGCTGTCTGTTATGCAAACATCCTTGAACAAAAAACAGCCTATGTCTTTCTCTCAGAAAATGTGTGGAAACCCAGAACCCATGGAGAATTATCTCCCAACAATTATAAAACTCTTTTCATAAAGTTCTGAAACTGTCAAGCTTTATTCACACCCCAGTAGGAAAGAATAACTTTAATATGATGAAACCGTCACTGTAGATCGCTATGTACGTGACATACAAAAATCCATAAACAATGTATAAAAAATAATGACTCTTAAGTGACATTTTTCTGGAATTTCTTAATTCTATACTGAAGTTTCTTGAAAGTGGCATTATTTGACATTTTGGGCTGTATGACAGGCTCATTGTGGGAGACTGGCCTGGGCTTCGTAGGATGTTTAACAGCATCCCCAGCTTTTACCCACTAGATGTCAGTAGCACCATCCCCAGTGTGACAACCAAAAGTTGTCCTGAGTTGTCCAGAGTTGTCCTGGGAGCAAAGTCACCTCCCACTGAGAACCACTGATCTATGTCATTCTCTTCTCAGGTAGTCATATTTCAAAAATTAATTGTTAAACCTCAAATATTTCAAATATTTAGAAAAAAAAAAAATGAAAGCTGCGCAAGACCGCTACACCGAAAACAATAAAACATTAAGAGAAATAAAGATCTAATTAAATGGAGGGAAGTACTGCGTTGGAAATTTGAAGATTCAATATTGTAAGTAGGTAATGCTCCCAAAACGACCTAAAGATTTAACACAATCCAAATCATCCTATCAGAGGTTTATGGTGCGCACGTTGGAAATTGACAAACGGATTCTGAAATTTAAACTGAAATGAAAAAGGCCAAAAATAGCAAGTCTGTCTTGAAAGAGATCAAAGCCAGAAATGTGAAGATATTAAGAGTTAGCAATATGGTTCTTAAGTCAGTGTGGTAGTCGCACAAAGATAGACAAATGAACAAATGTAACAAGAGAGGGCAGAAAGAGACCTTCACCCATATAGTCACCTGATTTGTAACAAAGGTGGCAGCACCATGGGAAAAGGATGGATTTTCCACCAATGGTGCCAGGTCAATTTGATATCAGATGAGACAGTAATAAATCTTGATACTTAGAATCGATTGCAGATGAACTGTAGATCCAAACATGAAAGGAAAAACAAACTTTTCAGAAGACATGAGTGAATACTATAAATTAAAAACATTGTAGAGCAAAAGAATGACAAGAAACAGGATATGCACCTAATGCATTACTAGATATTTGCTAACTACAAAGGGAAAAACAGTAACTTCAAAGTGGAGACACCTGGCAGACATCAGTCTAACCCAGTGGTCAAGTACACATCACCACTGGTAAGATATATTGGCATCATGTTCCTCCTGCTACCATGCACTGAGAATACATCGTCACTCCTTCAAAGATGCATAACCTGAACTTAATCTTGAGACAACATCAGACAAATGCAAATCGAGGGCATTTTACACAATAATGGTCAATACTCTTTTAAAGTGTTAAAGTCATTAAAGACAAAGACTAAAGAACTATCCCAGGTTAATGGAGACCAAGACGATGTGACAATGAAGCCATGTGTAATTCTGGATTGAATCTTGTTCTGAAAAAAGATATTAGAGAGACAACTGATGACACTTTAAAGAGGTCTATAGGTGAGTAATGGTGATTTCTTGATTTTGATAAGCAGATTATAAAGTCATGCAAGATATGGAGATACGAAGTTAGGTAAAGGGAATATAGGATTTTTTGGTACTATTTTTGCAAAAGTCTGAAATTATTTCATAATGAAAAGTTAAAATGAAAGAGAAATTAAAAACATATGTAAAGTACCCATTTAAGTGTTTTACAGAAAGTTGGCAAAAGACTTGAACAGGCACTTTACAAAAGAAGATATACAAATAGCCAGTCTAGCATGAGAAAAGTGTTAGCTTTAGTTATCAGAGAAAAGCCCTGATGAGATATCACTCTACATACCAGAATATCTAAAATGAAGAAGATTAGTTATAACAAATGTTGTCAAAATGGAACAACTACTATTCTCGTGCATTGCTGGTGGGAGTATAATTTGTACAACCATACTGGGAAACACTTTGGCAGCATCAGTTCAAGCTGAACAAATGTAGATCCCGGCCACATGTAGGTAATATGCATCGAGAGGTGTTTAAAATTTTTTCATAGCAGCTTTATTTGTAACAGCCAATAACCAGAAACAATATACACGTCCATCAATATGAAATGGATAATTAAATGGTGGGATGGTGACACCATGGAATACTACACAGCAAGAGAAAGAACAAATTACAACATAACAATATGAACGTCTTTCTCAAATAAAACATTGAGTGATGGAAGCCAGGCATAACACAGCACCTAATATATGATTCTATTATGGGAAGTTCAAAGGCAGGTAAAATGCATCTATGCTTTTAGAAGTCAAGGTAATGGTTACCTCTGGAGTGATTAGAAGGAAGTCTATGGTTCTACTAGTCTGTTACTTGACCTGCGTGCTGATTACATGGGTGTGTTCATTTTATGCAAGTTCATGGAGCTGTGCACTTTTCTGCATGTGTGTTATGCTTCCATCAGAAGTCGACAATAAAGGAAGAATCTCTTAGTAGAAATCGCTGCATTTCTTGAGATACCATCTCACACCAGTCAGATTGGCTAAAATTAACAACTCAGGCAACAACAGATGTTGGCAAGGATGTGGAGAAAGTGGATCTCTTTTGTACTGATGGTGGGAATGCAAACTGGTACAGCCACTGTGGAAAGCAGCATGGAGGTTCCTCAAAAAATTCAAAATAGACCTATCCTATGACCCAGCAATTGTGTTACTAAGGATTTATCCAAAGGATACAGGAATGCTGTTTCAAAGGGGCACGTGTACCCCAATGTTTATGATAGCACTATCAACAATAGCCAAAGTATGGAAAGAACCCAAATGTCCATTGACTGATGAATGGTTAGAGAAGATGTGGTATGTGTGTGTGTGTGTGTGTGTGTGTGTATACACACAATGGAATATTATTCAGCCATCAAAAAGAATGAAATCTTGCCATTTGCAACTACGTGGATGGAACCAGAGTGTATAATGCTAAGCAAAGTCAGAGAAAGACAAATATATGATTTCACTCATACGTGGAATTTAAGAAACAAAACAGATGGGGGCGCCTGGGTGGCGCAGTCGGTTAAGCGTCCGACTTCAGCCAGGTCACGATCTTGCGGTCCGGGAGTTCGAGCCCCGCGTCAGGCTCTGGGCTGATGGCTCAGAGCCTGGAGCCTGTTTCCGATTCTGTGTCTCCCTCTCTCTCTGCCCCTCCCCCGTTCATGCTCTGTCTCTCTCTGTCCCAAAAATAAATAAACGTTGAAAAAAAAAAAAAGAAACAAAACAGATGAACATAGGGGAAGGGAAGTAAAAATAAGATAAAAACAGAGAGGGAGACAACCAAAAGAGAGTCTTAAATACAGAGAACAAACTGAGGATTGCTGGAGGGGTGCTGGTTGGGGGGATGGGCTAAATGGACGAGAGGCATTAAGGAGGACAATTGCTGGGATGAGCACTGGGTGTTATATGTAAGTGATGAATCACTAAATTCTATTCCTGAAATCACTATTAGACTATATGTTAACTAACTTAGATTTAAATAAAAAATAAAAGAGAAATCACTGCATTTCTGTAGCATAGTAATAAAGCCACAGTCTGGTGCAAGCTGACAAATAAATTTAACTCCTGGACTGAAGAATGCTTTGATTGGTTCTTCAGGAAAAAAGACCTTTAAAACAAATCAATAGTCTCACTGAATGGTTTTGATAAATCTCCCAGCCATAGCCTAACAACTGCAAAGTAAAAACACTTCATAAGAAATAAATCATGAAGCAAGGACTAAGCATATTTTTGCGAATTTTGTGTATTTACCTATTTGGAAGAAAATTATGTTATAAAATGCTGTGTAAAATACACTGATTCTTAAAATGCCATTTCTTGCTTAAAAATAAATGGTTGATTTTACCAGGAAAACACAAAAGCGCAAAAGCTGTGAGTAATTACGAGTTGTATTTAGCCTCTTACAGGGCACATTATCCTCAAGGCTACAGACTCCCTGCTCAACCAACTGTTTGTATTCCTCTGGGCCTTGAGCCTGCTTCAGGTCATGGGGATTGACTTGAAGGCAGACAAGAGATTTTACCATCTTGACAGAAACCTTCTGTGTCCTAATTGGGGTGGTGGTTACACTGGTATATATATTTATTAAATCTCACTTAACTGTATACTTAAAAATTACACCTTCGAGTGTAACATAAATTATGCCCCCGTTAAAAAAGAAGAAGAGGGACGCCTGTCTGGCTCAGTCGGTTAAGTGTCCAACTCTTGATTTTGGCTCAGGTCATGATCTCATGGTTCGTGAATTCGAATCCTGCATCGGGCTTTGCCCTGACAGTGCAGAGCCTGCTTAAGATTCTCTCTCCCTCTATCTCTGCCCCTCCCTCGCACTCTCTCTCTTTCTCTCTCTCTCTCAAAGTAAATAAACAAACTTTTAAAAAAGCTTAAAAAGTAAAATAAAAAGGAAGAATGTTAAAAATAATTAGTAGCGCTTTTTTTTGCCTGGAGTCCGAATTTATTTAACTAATACCCCATTATGTTATTAATAAGGCCTTCGGTATTTCCCAGAAATACTAGTTCTCAGGGAGTTGAGTTCTCTATAATCTGGCCTGTGTCCCCCTAATTTATTTATTTTTAAAGTTTATTCATTTATTTTTGAGAAAGAGAGAGTACAAGCAGGGGAGTGGCAAAGAGACAAGGAGACAGAATCTCAAGCCGTCTCTGTACGGTCATGCAGAGCCTGATGCAGGGCTCGAACTCACCAACCTGAGACATCATGACCTGAGGTGAAACCAAGAGTCAGAGGCTTTACTGACTGAGCCACCCAGGTGCCCCTGTGTCTCCTGCATTTAAACACCTACAGTTTGAAACAGAGTCAGATGAACAAGAAGAGGCTCTATATGAGCTTGATGAGTGCTGTAAAACTGGTATTCAATTTAATAAAATTGAATGACAGAATGATAATGTATTTCCAAATCACATACTAAGAAACCTGAGATCAAACTAAAGTCCTTTCTATACAGGCAGCCCTGCCTCCCCGCTTCCTGCTTCCCCAGTTTAGTCTTCAGGAAAGTCATCTTCCAGTACCTAGGGGAGGTTGCCATCTAGTGGCGGGACAGGACCAAAAGCAGCGTGGGGGAAGTGAGCTTATCTTTGCTTTTTTACAGAACTTACGAGGTCTCCTGGAAGAAGATAATTCTCCATCTATGGATTGCCAGTGATGGGTTAGTCACCCACCAAAGGGCTTGAAAAGATCTGAAAAGATGCTTGAAAGCTGAAGAGAATCGAGGGAACTCTTTTGAAAGGACAGATGGGAGACTCTCAGGCACTGACCCTTCTCCCAACCAGGGCAGCAATAGTGATGACGACCAAGGGCAACAGGGCTGCAATTTTCCCATACTCCCTGACACATCTGTACCAAATTTAAAAAAAAGGATTCTTTCATCTGGATGGACAAAGCCCCAGACTGCATGGCTTGTTAAGTGGAAAATAGGCTACATTTCAGCCCTCCTTCCCACCTCTACCAGGAGTTCTTGTGCAGTGAGCAACCTGCACAACCATGCACTGCATCCCTGATGCAACAACAGTACCTTCTCCTGGCCCCTCAAATGCCCACAGCAATCACCAATACCTAACAACTGGGGCAGAAGATAGACACATCCCACCATCATGTGCATCCTTAAGATACATACTTGGGCAGCCACTGTTATACTTGAATTTCAGTTTTCTTTTAAACAGTCGCTGTCAATCTTAGCTTTCTATTCAGGCCTATGTGTTAAAGGCCTCACTTCAGGTGAAATAAAGAAAAGTTTGGGAGCCTCTAAGGAGAATAACATCACATAGCTTTGTCATGAAAGAGTATAGCATGGAGTGCCCAAATCCATAATTGATAGATAAAGGGCTTAGGGAATTTTATACTTTAAAACCCATGAACAGATAAAAGGCACACTGTAGAATATGACACTGAGATATTTATACATTTAGCAAACATTTATTAAATACCCTGGTTTGAGACACCAGGTTAGGAAGGGTATACAATGGTGACTCCAACAGGAGTCCCTCTGCCCAGCATACACACACACACACACACACACACACACACACACCAGCCCAACTCTGTGCTATAGAACACCGCTTCTCTCCCCTCCTGAGTTCACACCTCCACAAGCATATCTTTTGTGGAGCCCTCTCCTACTTTCCCCTCCAACTAGGACTTCTTCACAGTGCATCTCTTTTAGCATTTATCATAATATAGTTACTTCTATTTTATTTGTTTATGTTTATTTATTTTATTAGCTTTCCTCTACCTTTGAATGAGCTTTTGGTCTCTTTTTTTTTTTTTTATTTTTTTTTTCAACGTTTTTTATTTTTTTATTTTTGGGACAGAGAGAGACAGAGCATGAACGGGGGAGGGGCAGAGAGAGAGGGAGACACAGAATTGGAAACAGGCTCCAGGCTCCGAGCCATCAGCCCAGAGCCTGACGCGGGGCTCGAACTCATGGACCGCGAGATCGTGACCTGGCTGAAGTCGGACGCTTAACCGACTGCACCACCCAGGCGCCCCGAGCTTTTGGTCTCTTGACGTTATTGTTTGTTTTCTATTTCATTCGTTTTTGCTTTTACTTTTATTATTTCTTTTATTATACTCTCTTTAGATTTACTCTGTTGTTCTTCTGGTGTCTTTAGTTGAACTTTGACCCATTCATTTATTCATTCACTCACTCAGTCAGTCAGTCTTTCATTCCTTGTTACTGTAGTAAAATATATATAAAATAAAACTTGACATTTTAACCATTTTTAAGGTACAATTCAGTGACATTAATTAAATATGCAATGTTGTGCCATCGTCACTACTATTGCTCCAAATTTTCACTACCCCAAATGGAAACTCTGTACCCATTAAGCAGTAAGTCCCCAGTCCCATCTTCACCCCAAGCCCCTGGTAACTTCTTACCTACTTCCTGTATCTACGGATTTATCTACTCTAGATGCTTCACATGAGTAAAATCATACACTGCTTGTTCTCTTGTGTTTTACTTAGCATGTTTTCAAGGTTTATCCATGTATCAGAACTTCATTCCTTTTCAGAAGGAATATTATTCCTTTGTATGTACATGCCACATTTTGATTATTCATTCATCTGTTGATGAATACTTTGGTTGTTTCTACCTTTTAGTTATTGTGCATAATGCTGGTATGAACATTGGCATACAAGCATCTCTTTGTTGTTGTTTTTTAATGTTTATTTTTGAGAGAGAGAGAGGGAGCATGAGTGAGGGAGGAGCAGAGAGAGAGGGAGACACAGAATCCGAAGCAGGCTCCAGGCTCTGAGCTGTCAGCACAGAGCCCGATGTGGGGCTCGAACTCATGAACCGTGAGGTCATGACCTGAGTTGAAGTTGGATGCTTAACCGACTGAGCCACCCAGGTGCCCCAAGCATCTCTGTTTTTAATACCCGGGCATACAACAAATCTTTGTTTTTAATACTTTTGGGTATATATGTATAATTACCTCTTTATATCATTGGTAGTTCTAGTAGACCATAGACCCCCAGGGATTGTCCCATTCATTTTTGTGTCCCCAGGTCTAGCAAGGCCACAGTAGAAAGGGGTATGAGTTTCATAAATAAATGAATAATGATAATTCTTTACATTTATGAATCATGTGTCAGTTTATAAAGTATCATTTTTTTTTTTACTCTGATCTTCACCCTATGAAGCATGTAGGAGAATCTGCTTGTGTTGTTTCCACTTTCCAGAGGAGGACAGTGAAGGGAAGAGGATCAGTGTCTAAGACGCTTATGATTCAAATCCAGGTCTTTTGCCTCCTAGCTCAACTCTATTTTCATCCTGTCTTGTTATTTTGCCTATTATTTTGGACAAATCACTGGTGGAAAGCCTCCATTTTTACTGAAAATTGATTGCCCATACCCTGAACGTGATAAAGGCTTGTCTGTAAAAGAGCAGGGGAGTCTGAGGTGTCCTGATTTGTCCTCATTCCCTAGTAAAATAGTTCCTGTACTTGGAATTTAAACAATCCAGACTGACCGTCTAACTCTGCAGATTTGATTGTGTCATTGCCTCGTGTAAAACCTTTCAACGGCCTCACACTGCTCCCAAGGTGAAAAACAACAACAACAACAACAACAACAACAGCACAAAACCTTAACCAGTTTACCCACTCTGTAGAGTCTAGCTCTTAAATTTTAAACGCCAATCCTGATAGGGACCAGACAATTCACTTAAATGAGTGGGCTGGCTCGGGGGTGAGGTGGCATAGCCCCTGACACCCAGCAGCAATGGTGGGAACGGACAGCGAGTGGTGGAGACTGGGATGGCTTGGCTCACTTGGGCTACTTCTAAGGCAGTCAGCCAGTATTTGGTGTGTTGCCCTGAGGGCAATCAGACCCCGTGTGGCCAGATCTTCAGACTTCTTAGAGAAACAGAAATTTGGATATTTTGTGTGAATTTTATATATTTTTAATAGACTTTACTTTTTAGAGCTATTTTAGGTTCACGGCAAAATTGAGAGGAAGGTATAGAGATTTCTCATTTACCTCCTGTCCTCACTCATGCACAGCCTCCCCTATTATCGACATCCTCTACCAGGGTGGTGTATTTGTTATAATTGATGAATCTACATGGACATAGCATCCCCTAAAATCTTCTGTGCAACTAATTTAAATTTAAAAACCACTTGGGGGCACCTGGGTACCTCTGTTGGTTAAGTATCCCTCTCTTGATTTCTGCTCAGATCATGATCTCATGGTTCATGAGATCAAGTCCCACATAGGGGTCTGTGCTAACAGCATGGAGCCTGCTTGGGATTCTCTCTCTCCCTCTCTCTCTCTGCCCCTCCCCTGCTCTCTCTCTCTCAAAATAAATAAATAAACATTTAAAAAAAACCAAAAGAAAACAAAACAAAAACCTAGTTGGGCTTGGGGTGCCTGGCTGGCTCAGTTGGAAGAGCGTGTGACTCTTGATTTCAGGGTTGTGAGATCAAGCCCCACATTGGGCATGGAGCCTACCTTTAAAAATTTTTTTTTTTTTGTTTTAATCATTAACAATCAGGTGAATTATTTCTTTCATTATGAATACAATCCAGATTTTAAGTTTATATAATGAATGAGTACTTTCATCAAACAAAGCTCTCTTCAAAATACTTCTAAGGCACTGAAAGATTTAGGTTTCATTTTAAACCTCACTTTTTTCTCTGCCATTTCTGTTTCCTCTGAAGCAAAGATGTACCATAGAGAAGACACTCAGTATCCAAGGGATATGGAATAGCCAAAGGGGAGGTCTTCTAGCATTTTCCACTGAGTAAGCAGGTCCAAAGAGCTGTTCACTTTCCTCACTCCTGGGGTAGGACAGAACAAGGTCTTTGTATATTTTCAGATATTATTTACTTTAAAAATAGGTACAAACACCCTTAAAGTAGAAGACTTGACAGATTCATCTTTCTGGGCTCATTTTTCTGTTGGAGAAGTTAAATGCAGGAGAAATCTAACAGGTTAGCCAGCTCTTGTCTCCATCTGCCCCATCATGAGACAATGTCTATCATAGCAGTGGGGATCTCGCAGTGGAAAGTGTCAGGCTGACGCTTTTGGGTGTCTCCATCTCTGCCTCTCAGTGTTTCACCAGGAAAACATGCCAATCCAGCCACCACCTTTCTGAAAGACCCAAGTGATTCGTGTCTGAACTCTGTCCTCTTCCTAAGGCTGATCTGGGACAAGAGTAAGTAACAGTTGCTTTCTTTTGTTGACATATTTTGTTGCAACCATAACGCCTTGTGTTTTGAATACACAGAAAGTAGAAGAGGTCCAGTGGCTGCTTTTTTGAGGAGTGAGATTTGAAATGGCTAAGAAGTGATGGTAGTCAGAGCACTTACTAAACTACACTGCAAAGTATTATTAACTGGTATGTTCACTTGATGCTTCCATTAAAATTTTTTTTTTAAATGTTTTTATTTATTTTTGAGACAGAGAGAGACAGAGCATGAGCAGGGGAGGGGCAGAGAGAGAGGGAGACACAGAATCTGAAACAGGCTCCAGGCTCTGAGCTGTCAGCACAGAGCCTGATGCGGGGCTTGAACTCACGACTCGCGAGATCATGACCTGAGCCAAAGTCAGACGCTTAACCGACTGAGCCACCCAGGCGCCCCGATGCTTCCATTTTAAATGTCTAACATTGTTGTGTTGCAGAGTGAACGAAGGCTCTGATTTACTGATGGGTGTTCCAAATTTTAAAGATCGCAGGTAAATTTTTTTTAAGTTTATTTGAGAGAGAGAAAAAGCACAAGTGGGAAAAGGGCAGAGAGAGAGAGAGAGAGAAAGAGAGAAAATCCCAAGGAGACTCTGCACTGTCAGCAGAGAGTCTGATGCGGGGCTGGAACGCATGAACCATGAGATCATGACCTGAACCCAAGTCAGACACTTAACTAAGTCACCCAGGTGCTCCCGGCATGGAGTCTACTGTAAAAAATAACAATTAAAATAAAATAAAAATCAGTTGAACCAAAATGAATGTGAATCCGAGAAAATGGAACAGGCTAGATGCTACCCACAGGGCACAAGGACCTCAGCTCTCTCCCCGCATGTTTCTCCTGTCTTGGCCTACGTCCCTCTATTCTCTGACTCTGCTGGACATCTTCCAATACTTCTAATGCAGTGGTTCTTGACATTGGCTGCATGTGAGAATTACTGGGGAGCTGGAAGGAAAAAAAGGTGATGCCTGGGTCGCACTTCTAGATATTTATCATTAAGGCTCCCCAGGTGATGCTCATGTAAGGCAGGATCGACAGTATGTAATTGCCAACCAGACTTCTGCCTCCAGCTTTGCCCTCCTCTGGTTAATTTTCCGAACTGCAGCAAGAGGAATCCTTTTAAAACATAAATCTGATCAAGTCACTTGCCTGCTCAAAACCCTACCCGGGTTGCTCCTTGACATCAGGATCAATTACTTTGCATGATTGGGAGGTCCTTTAAGCTCTGACCCCTGCTGAGCCTTCCAGCCTCATCTCTCCCTATCATCTCTGCTCCTCCCCACTACGAATGCACTTTATTTCAGCTGCCCTGAACTTCTGAAGATCCATGCTGTACTCTTTCACCCATGAGCCTTGGAATATGTACAATTGGAGGAGCCTGCATGAGAGTAGTTGGGGTGAGGGGGGCAGGTGAGAGGATCTGAAATGGTATAGGGAGGAGACCAACACTAGTGTCATCCTCAAAAAGATGCAAAGCTGCTTCTTCTTTTTTTTTTTTTTTTTTTTTATAAATTTTGTTTATTTTTGAGAGAGAGAGAGAGTGTGAGCAGGGGAGGGGCAGAGACAGAAGGAGACACAGAATCCGGAGCAGACTCCAGGCTCTGAGCCGTCAGCACAGAGCCCAATGCGGGGCTTGAACTCCCCAAACTGCGAGATCATGACCTGCGCTGAAGTCCGACACTTAACCGACTGAGCCACCCAGGCGCCCCAAAGATGGAAAGGCTTCTTAAAGGTGGAGATTATAATTAGTATTGCTATTTTCCCAATCCTCTAGGGCCGAGCCTTGAGTATATGTGGCAAATTCTGAATTGAAGTGAATACAATTGAATTATATTTTCAAAAAATATTCTCTAGGATGCTGGGTTATTTTGGGAGGAGGCTCATTCTTTTTTTTTTTTTTTATCATCCAAGGTTTATTAAAGATATTACAGCACAGCAGAAAGATTCATCGGCTCCATGTGGTGTTTTGAGATTCATTCCAGCTGCAGGCTGACTGACCTGCAGATAGACTCTCAGGGTCCGAGAGTTTCAACATTTCCTGAAGTGTCAGGATCTACTTCAATGATCTCCTGATCCAGTGCTGAGACCTCAGATCTGTAATTATCCCTCCTTTCTCTCTTCTCCTCCTGCAGATGGAGGTGATGGAGATCCCTCTCACCAGGCCTCTCTGAATCTGCTTCATCAGATATGACATACCCTGGTGTCTTGTTGTGAAGCTTCTTGTTGGGAATAATGGCAAACTAGGGAGGAGGTTCATTTTTAACCAGAATGAGAGTCAGAATACAACAGTAGCAGTAACAAGCTGTTTATTCATTCAACTATAAGAATATTTATTGGTCATTTACTGTGTGCCTGGCATGTTGGGTCTATAAATACAATTAGGGGGTTTACTGCCAATTGGTTAAGACTGGAAAATCCATCAATGATTAGAAAGCTGTGCAAAGGGCAAAAACAGACACATAGACCAATGGAATAGAATAGAGAACCCAGAATTGGACCCACAAATGTATGGCCAACTAATTTTTGACAAAGCAGGAAAACATATCCATTGGAAAAAAGTCTCTGTAACAAATGGTGCTGGGAGAACTGAACAGCAACATGTAGAAGAATGAAACTGGACCACTTTCTTACACCATACACAAACATAAACTCAAAATGGATAAAGGACCTGAATGTGATACAGGAAACCATCAAAACCCTAGAGGAGAAAGCAGGAAAAAGCCTCTTTGACATCAGCCGCAGCAATTTCTTACTTGACACATCTCCAAAGCCAAGGGAATTTAAAGCAAAAATGAACTATTGGGACCTCATGAAGACAAAAACCTTCTGCACTGCAAAGGAAAACAATCAACAAAACTAAAAGGCAACCAACAGAATGGGAAAAGATACTTACAAATGACATATCGGATAAAGGGTTAGTATCCAAAACCTATAAAGAACTCACCAAACTCCACACCCGAAAAATAAATAATCCAGTGAAGAAATGGGCAGAGAACATGAATAGACACTTTTCCAAAGAAGACATCCGGATGGCCAACAGACACATGAAACGATACTCAACGTCACTCATCAGGGAAATACAAATCAAAACCACAGTGAGATACCACCTCATGCCGGTCAGAGTGGCCAAAATGAATAAATCAGGAGACTATAGATGCTGGCGAGGATATGGAGAAGCAGGAACCCTCTTGCACTGTCGGTGGGAATGCAAACCGGTGCAGCCACTCTGGAAAACAGGGTGAAGGTTCCTTAAAAAATTAAATATAGAACTACCCTATGACCCAGCAATAGCACTGCTAGGAATTTACCCAAGGGATACAGGAGTGCTGATGCATAGGGTTATATGTACCCCAGTGTTTATAGCAGCACTCTCGACAATAGCCAAATTATGGAAAGAGCCTAAATATCTACTAACTGATGAATGGATAAAGAAGATGTGGTTTATATATACAATTGAATATTACTTGGCAATGATAAAGAATGAAATCTGGCCACTTGCAGCAACGTGGATGGAACTGGAAGGTATTAAGCTAAGTGAAGTAAGTCAGTCAGAGAAAGACAGATACCATATGTTTTCACTCATAGGTGGATCTTGAGAAACTTAACAGAAGACCATGGGGAGAAGGGAAGGGAAGGAAAAAAAAAGTTACAGAGAGGGAAGGAGGCAAACCATAAGAGACTCTTGGATACTGAGAACTCAAACTGAGGGTTATAGGGAGTGGGGGAGAGGGGGAAAGTGGGTGATGGGCATTTAGGAGGGCATTTGTTGGGATGAGCACTGGGTGTTGTATGGAAACCAACCTGTCAATAAATTATATTTAAAAAAAAAAAGAAAACTGTGCAAAGGGTTGGGAGGAAGGGACGCTAGCTCAGATTTGGGATATCCAAGAAAATTTTACTAAAGAGATATTGCCTAATTGAGTCCTGAGGGACAAGCTGAAGTCTCAGGTCTGTGGGGTGTGTGTGTGTGTGTGTGTGTGTGTGTGTGTGTGTGTTGGATAGGCCTGGTGGAAAGGAGGGAATTTCAGGCAAAGGGGGCAGGTGATCTAAAGCTTTATAGTTAAAGGAAGGGGTGGTGGGTTTTAGAAAGTGAAAGTAATAATTCTACAAGTCTGAACCTGAATGATTCCAGGACCTCTTTTCAGGGATCTCATGTTCTGGCTTACCACCTCAAGTACTGGTTTAACATAGCTGAAATAGCATCTAATTGAAAAAGTTAAATATAATTTAGTTTCTGGCTGGTGAGTTACATCCCCAAGAATGTCTTAAGAGACCGTAGAGAAGAGAAGGAGGAAGGGTGAAATGACAAACAGTCAGAGGATGGAGGTGACATTTACATTGCAATTTATCTCCCAACGGGTCACCTTGTTTGGGAACTCTAACCATCAGGGAGGACCTTTGCCCAACAGTTCAAACTTGCAGAGTCCTTGCTTCTGTTATGTAGATGGGAAGCAAGGTTCTCCTGGGGTCACACAGCAGGAGCCTGACATTTGGGGAATGTGACTGATGAGTTCTGTCCTCCCACAGAGGAGCCCCATGGTGAGAAAGGACTCCAGAAGCCAAATAGTTGGGGGACTTTCCAAACCAAACATCTGCAATGAAATGCAGGACCTGCTGAGCTATGCCTGAGCTAGCCAGCTAGACACACAGCCCTGTGGTTCCCATGAGAGCTAATCCCCAGCCAGACTGTCCACCCTTAAAACAGCTCTTTTAAATTCTAGCTTTCTTCCTAGATGACTCCTACTGAAATATCCTAGAGGAATGGGATCACATAGATGGTGTAAGTTTCTCAGATTTCCTGTCACCTGGTAGAAAGCCAAGCTCCAAAGGTGTGTGCTGTAGGGTTGCAGGCAGATTCAGAGTTTACGAGTCACCTAAGATGAGTAGGTTGGATGAGGTACCAGTCCAGGGCATTATGACCTTGGCATTAGGAAGGACCCTGGCTTTGGAAGGAGGGGGTCACAGGGGAGAAGATATTCCAAAGAAGAGGAAAGCTTGGGTGGAGAAGGTCCTTAAAGGCACCTAACCTACTTTACAATTTTCTCTAGGACTGACTGATACCTGAGTCATTATTAAATCCATTGTCTTTGTCCCTCCTCTTTAGCGGAGAAGTCTTGGGCTCACTCACTAGTGAAGCAATACGTCTTAGATACTAGCTGAGAAAAGACATGACAGATTAGAATTTGTGCTGGAATCTTCAGTTTCCTTCTTATTTAGATCTCATATAGACTTGCGATATGGGTATTCTGTTTTCAAAATTACCGCCATTGGTAGCCTTTTGGTGTTACTCTTACATGGTAGAGATGAGGTATTCTAAGTCCAAATGCCATGGACCTACTCTGATCTGGATGCTGCACCTTACTTTATTAAAACTTGGTGTAAAAAATAAAATAAAACAAAATAAAACCTTAAGTATAAAATATCATTAGGTGACAACAGAAATGAGGGCTTATATCCATCAAAAGATACGCACACTTTTATCTGTGTAGCCAAAAACTAGAAAAACCTAATGTCCATCAAAGTAAGTTGTGACCTAGTCATACAATAGAATACAACATAGCAATATACAAGAGTGAACGACTCTTACAATGCAGCAACATGGATGAATCTCACAGACATAAAGTGGAATGAAAGAAGTCAGAAGCGAACATGTCTAGATCCTCAAATGAAGTTCAAAAACAGGCAAAAGTAACCTATGATAACAAAAGTCAGGATGTTATACTTGGTGGGTCTGGGTATTCAGTGGTTACACTTGGTGGGGATGTGCTGACTGAGAGGGACACAAAGGAGTTTCTGGAGTGTTGGAAATACTTTCTATAGAGAGGATGGTTACGCAGGTGTATACATGCATAAAAATTCACCTTGCTGTGCATGTCAGATTTGCTCACTTTATTATCTACAAGTTATATCTAAAAAACAAAAACCAAAACAAACAAATCTGTGTGAGAAGCATCTGCCTCTCTCCTCTCTTAGAGGATTCAGAACAGGTAAGATTCAGTGGGTATGGAAATAAAGCAAAAAATGTAGTGAGATGACCCCCTGAGAGAAGAGTAAACAGACACCATGGGTAGAAAATGTGTTAATGTTAATTTATGGGTAGGATGGATGATCTTGGCTGTTTATGATAGCACAAATCAGGCCCACTAAGCATCAGCAATACACTAAACTTCATCCTGATTTTTCACTCATCAATGAATCACTTAGACTGTCTGAATGGTTAATTTTTTATTTTAAACTTTTAAAGAGAATTACATACATAAAGGGAATAAATCATACATTTGAGAAAAAAATTTATGTATAGGCATATGGATTATCATCAAGTGAACACATCCAAACAGCCACCTACCATCCAAGCCAAGGAAAATAATATTACCTTTATCCCAAAGCTTCTCTGTGTCCATTTCCTTGTGATTTTTTTTGTTGTTGTTCTTTTTGGTTAACAGTTCATTGATTTTAAGTAAATTTATACTGTTGTGTAACCATCACCACCATCCACTTTTATTTTATTATTATTTTTTAAGTAGGCTTCATGCCCTGTGCAGAGCCCAAGGTGAGGCTTGAACTTGACTTTGAGATCAAGAGGTGAGCTGAGATCTAGTGGGATGCCTAACCGACTGAGCCACCCAAGTGTTCCCACAATCCACTTTTAGAACACTTCTCTCATTCCAAAAAGTTCCCTCTTGGCATCAGCTCCAGGCAACCACTGATTTGCTTTCTATCTCTATGGTTCTGCTTTTTCTAGAAATTTCATACAAATGTAATCATTGTCTTCTTTCCTTAGCATGATATTTTTGAAGTTCATACATTTGTTGCATGCATCAGTAATTTGTTTCTTTTTGTTGATAAGATATATATTATTGTATAGATATACCACACAGTTTATTCATCAATTGATGGACATTTGGATTGTCTCCAGTTTGAGGCTGTTATGAATAATGCTACTATGAATATTTGTGAGCCAGTATTTATTTGGACATGTGTTTTCATTTCTCTTAGATACATACATAGAAGTGAAATTGCTACGTTGTATTTGTATTTAACTTAGGAAAATACCAAACTTTTCCCAAGTAATTCTCACTTTACATTCCCACCAGGAATGTTTGAGAGTTCCAGTTGCTCCACAATCTCACCAGTGCTTATTTTCAGTCTTTTTGCTTACAGGCATTCTCGTGAGTCTGTAGTTCCCTGTTGTACTAACTTTCATTTCCTTTGGGATTAATGCTGTAGAAGATTTCTGCATATGATTATTAGCCATTTGAATATCTTCTCTGATGTCTACTCAAGTCTTTTGCCTTATTTTTTATTGGATTGTTTGTCTTCCTGTTATTGTGTTGTAGTTCTTAATGTGTTCTGGATAGTAGTTCTTTATCAGATATATGCTTCATAAATATTTTCTCCCAATCTACTTTGTATTTGCATTTCTTTTTTTTTTTTTTTAACTTTTTATTTATTTTTGAGACAGGGAGAGACAGAGCATGAACAGGGGAGGGTCACAGAGAGGGAGACACAGACTCTGAAACAGGCTCCAGGCTCCGAGCTGTCAGCACAGAGCCCGACGCGGGGCTCGAACTCACGGACCGAGAGATCATGACCTGAGCCGAAGTTGGCCACTTAACCGACTGAGCCACCCAGGCACCCCTGTATTTGCATTTCTTAATGATGTCTTTTGAAGTGTAAAGTTTTAAACTATTTTTTTATTTAAAAATTTTCTTTTAATGTTTATTTTTGAGAGAGAGAGAGAGCGTGAGAGGGGGAGGAGCAGAGAGAGAGGGCAACACAGAATCTGAAGCAGGCTTCAGGCTCTGAGCTGTCAGCACAGAGCCCGATGCGAGGCTCCAACGCATGAACTATGACATCATGACCTGAGCTGAAATCAGATGCTTAACTGACTGAGCCACCAGGCGCCCCTAAACTATTTTTTATCAGTATATAATTCACATGCCATAAAATTCACCCTTTTATTTATTTATTTATTTATTTATTTATTTATTTATTTAGAGAGACAGAGCATGAGCCAGGGAAGGACAGAGAGAGAGGGAGACACAGAATCCAAAGCAGACACCAGGCTCTGAGCTGTCAGCACAAAGCCTAACACCGGGCTTGAACCCATGAACTGTGAGATCATGACCTGAGCCGAAATCAGACACCTAACCGACTGACCCACCCAGGAGCCCCAAATTCCACCCTTTTCAAGTGTATAGTTAGGGCACTTGGGTGGCTCAACTGGTTAAGTATCCAACTTTTGGTTTCGGCTCAGGTCATGATCTCACACGAGCCCCGAGTCAGGCTCTGTGCGGACAGCACGGAGCCTGCTTGTCATTCTTTCTCTCTCTTTCTCTCTGCCCCCTCCGCTCATATGCACATGCACATGCAGTTTCTTTCTGTCTCTCAAAAATAAGTAAACATTAA
The DNA here is from genome assembly GCF_022837055.1 of Prionailurus viverrinus. Taxonomy (NCBI): domain Eukaryota; kingdom Metazoa; phylum Chordata; class Mammalia; order Carnivora; family Felidae; genus Prionailurus; species Prionailurus viverrinus. The sequence goes on along the minus strand of NC_062563.1, from coordinate 87,272,594 downwards.
AAAAAGCAAAGTGTACAATTAAATGCTTTTTAGTATAGTTAAAAGGTTGTAAAACCACTGCCACTAACCACTTCCAGAACATTTTCATCATCCACAAAAGAAACCGTTTACCCATTAGCAGTCACCCTCCATTCCTTCCTCTTCTCATCCCCTGAACTACTAAGTTATATTCTGTCTCCATGGATTTGTTTATTCTAAACATTTCTTATAAATGGAGTATCAGGCGGCCTTTTGTTTCTGGTTTCTTTCGTTTAGCATATTGTTTTCAAGGCTCATCCAAATTGTAGCATTTATTAATACTTTATTCCTTTTTGTGGATGAATAATACTCCACTGTATGGATATGTCACATTTTATTTGTCCATTCCTTAGATTACGGACATTTGCATTGTTTCCACTTTTTGGCTATTGTGAATGCTACTGTGAACATTTGTGTGCAAGTTTTTGTATGGACAGGTGTTTTCAATTCTTTTGGGTATATATACCTTGGGGTGGAATTGCTAGGCCATGTTTTAACTCTATGTTTAACTTTTTGAGAAACTGCCATATTGTTTTCCACAGCAGCTGCAACATTTTACAGTCCTAACAGCAACATGCAAAGCTTCCAATTTCTCCGTATCCTAGCCAACATTTGTTATTGTCCATTTTTTAAAATTCTAATCATGTGTGTGTGTGAAGTACTATCTCAAATGGTTTTGGTTTGCATTTTCCTAAAAAGTAATGATGTTGAGTTTAGTGGCCATTTGTATATGTCCTTGGGAGAAATGTCTATTCAAATCCTTTGCCCATTTAAAAATTAAGTTATTTGTCTTTTTACCATTGAGTTGTAGATTCTGGATACTAGACTCTAATCAAATATATGACTGCAAATATTTTCTACGTTCTAAATGAGGTAGTGGTTATATTGGTATACACAAGTACTAAAACACACTGAACATTTAAAAAGATTTAAACTGTACATTAAAAACTGTACACTTAAAAACTAAGGGTAGGGACACCTGAGTGGCTCAGTCAGTTAAGCGTTCAACTCTTAATTTTGGCTCAGGTCATGATCTCATGGTTCCTGAGTTCAAGCCCCTGCATCGGGCTCTGTGCTGACAGCATGGAGCCTGCCTGGGATTCTCTCTCTCCTTCTGTCTCTCTGCCCCTCCCATACTTGCGCATGCATGCTCTCTCTCTCTCAAAATAAATAAATAAATAACTTAAAAAAAATAGTAAGTGTAATAAGTGTAATAATAAGTGTAATGTGGGGTGCCTGCGTGGCTCAGTTGGTTGAGCATTTGACTCTTGATTTCAGCTCAGGTCATGATCCCAGGGTCGTGGGATTGAGCCCCATGTTGGGCTTTGTGCCAAGCATAGAGCCTGCTGAAAATTCTCCTCTCTCTCTCTTCTTCTGCTCCTCTCCCCCACTCCTCCTGTGCGCGCTCTCTCTCTCAAAAAAAAAAAAAAAAAAAAAAAAAAAAAAAAAAGAATATACACACACATAAACACGTATATATAAAATAAGTTAAAAAATAAAAAAATAAGTGTAATGTAAATTATGCCATCATACTGAGGGCCCTAAAAAAAGAAAGAGGTCATAATGTACAGTTAGACTTTTACATAGCACTTTAATTTAAAGGGTATTCTGGGGAGAAAAGCTGATTGGCTTGAGTAGCAGGCCTGGGGTAGGTGGAATAAAGCAACATGACTTCAGGGTCCTTGAAGAAAAAGTAGGGTTTTAGTCAGATGCATGGAGTGAAAGAGAAAACAACTGTAATAGAAAGATGCAGCAGCTGGCAATTTCAGGAAGCTGGAAGGCCCGGACATCAGGTATTACTGGTCCAACTCAAAGGAAGATTCCTTGACTCATCAAATAATTTTGGCCAGTGCTCTGTAAACTCAGACCTTTGTTGCCCCTATTTATGACACAGGGATAATGATCAAAAGCCACCTGTCTGTGTCAATGAACCAGGCCCGACAGCGTGGATGCCAGGATGGGCTTTGTGAATGTGGGATGAAAGGCGCTGGGTAGGAACAAAGGAGCTCTGGTACGTGTCTCCCAAGTACCAGCCTCAGCTTTTGGCACTGAAGCCTCTCACCACGTCCTGGCCAGCCCTGAGGGCATGACCAGGCACAGAAGGCAACTTCACAAAACAGATGGAATTTTTTAATGGACGTGTTTATATTTGTGTGAATTTGAGAATATTCATCTTGTGGCTGCCTCTGTCACCCTCAGGGCCCCCGCATCTGCTACCAGCCGAGCATCCAAACTCATGGAGGCCCCTACTCCACAGCCTCTACCACACGACACTGCTTTATTGTCTATCAGGCACTTACCTTGTTTCTTTATTTTTTACGTGTTTATTATCTGTTTTGTCTTTGCCAGAGTGTAACCCTGGGGCAGCAGAGATCTGACCGTATTTTTCTCAGCACAGTGCCTGGCAAGTAGTAGGCATGCAGTCAATAGTTGAATTGATGATTCAAAAACATTTTCTTTAAATCTCCAACTCAGGCACCTCTTTTGATATACCAATTGGACAATTCCCCCTAAATGTCTCACAGATACTTCGACCTCGAAATGACCAAACTGCAGTTCTTTTTGTGCCTGCCCTTCCCTCCAGCCAATGGCTAAGCCAAGACCTTGGGAGCCATTTTCCACCAGGACCTCTCCCCTGGATTCCTGTAGCAGACTCCTGCTGAAACTGCCTCCTGTTGTGTTCTCCCTCAGATTCATCTCCCGAGTGACCTGAAACCCAAGTTTGATCATGTCACACCACTGCTTAAAACTCTTCGGCAGATCCTTATCGACCCCATATACAGACCCCAAACTATCTTGGCAGGGCACAAAGATCTTTGCTGATGTGGCTATTGCCTACCTCTCTAGCCATTTCACACGTCTCAGCGTTAGCCATACTGAGCTGCTTGCAGTTCCAAGTGTAGCTGCTATTACATTCCTCAGCCTCTGCCTCTCTTCCGCTTTACCTTTCTGGTGAATCCCTTCTTTCTTGGGTCACTTCATCTATGAAAACTTGTTTGACCAGTATTTGTATTTCTCAAGACTCTTGATTTTGAGCGATAGAAACCCAACACAAACTAGCTTCTTTTAGAAGGGGATATATTAATTCATATAAGTAAGGACTGGATGGAGGCAGCCTCAGGAATGGCTGGATCCAGATACTCAAATGAAGCTGTTATCGCTCTCTCTGTCTCATCTACACACACACACACACACACACACACACACACACACACACACACACAGACATATTTTGGCTTCTTGTTATGAGTTGACTTCATTCTCTCTTGTTAGGGGAAAATGTGGTCAAGGGAGATCCAGGCTTACATACACTTTGGTCACCCCAGGGGAGAATGAAGTCTTTTTTCCCCCTGGTTTCAGCTTATAAAAATTATGGGAGAATCTAAGATTAGCTTAGCTGTAGACATGTACCCAGCTATTGACCTGTGGCTGGAGGGAAAACATTATGATTGGCCAGGACTTGGACTGTTCCTCTTGACGTGGGGAGGGAGAATGTGTATTCTTTTTGTTGTGGAGGCATTCTCCAATAAAAGAGAGTACTGTTATCAGGAAAACAGAATAGACCACTGATGTCTACCTATAATCACCTTCTCACCCTTCCCTCTTTCTCCTTTCTTGTTCCCATTGTCCTCTGTGCAGAGGCAGAGGAATCAATGGGAGACAAAACAGATTTCTGAGTCAGACATAGATTCAATTATTAGCTTTACAGTAACTGTGTGACCTTGAGAAAAGTTTTAATCCTCTTTGTGCCTTTACTTTCTCATCTATACAGTATTTTAGGATAGTTGTGGGGATTAAAGACAACAAAGGCAAAGTGACTGGTACACAACAGGTACCAATATTATTAATACTTGTAACACTTAATTGTCTGTATTTGCCCGTCTCCTCCTTCTAGCCCAAGAATTACTTTAGGCAGGGCCTTGTTTTAGGTACAGTAAAACTCAATTATATTAGCAGGGCTCAAATATGTCATAGACTTGTGTGTCAGCTTGCTAGGGCTGCTATAAGTACCAGAGACTATGTGGTTTGAGCAACAGAAATTTCTTTTTTACAGATCTGGAGGCTAGAAGTCTGGGATCAAGACGTCGATGGGGTTGGTTTCATCTGAAGACTTTCTCTTTGGCTTGTAGATGGTTGCCTTCTCTCTATGTCTTCACATGGTCTTCCCTCCATGTGTGTTACGTGCTATCTCCAAACACAGTCACACTCAGAGGTACTGGAGGTCATGTGAATTTTGCGGGGACACAATTCAGCCCATAAGAATTCACTTCTGCCCAAGACATTACTGAAAAGGCATGTATGATAAGGCAAGTTTTGAGGATAAGGGAGCCATTTAGTTCTATCCTTCTCAATCTTGGCTTTATAATAATGATCCATTTTTATGCAGTCTTCTTTTTTTGATTCTCCAAAGCACCTTCACATCTATTACTTGATTTTACTGTGCTATCCCAGAGGGCTCTTTTTTTCTTTCTTCCTTTCTTTTCCTTCCTTCCTTCCTTCCTTTGTTTCTTTCTTCCTTTCTGAATTAGATTTCCTGAACAGAATTGACCAGGGATCCAAAGACACAGGGTTAACAAAAAATGTTCAGCAGGGGGCGCTGTGAACAAGCCCTGGGAAATCCAAAGGCTGTAGTTTTGAACTTAGACCTGGAGCAGGCACAGCATCATACCAATGGCCTGACTCAAGCTGAACCATGGTTGTCCTCTCAGGACATCTCATCACAAATTATGTCCCAGCCCTGGGACCTTACCCAGTGTAAACATTCTCCCATGCATATGAGCTGAGCAGACAACACAGGATGTTCAGTGGGAACCCAGTCAGCCTTTCAACCCTGCCTGAGTCTCAGGAAATAAAATACTAATATTTGATAAAGCCTGTGTCCACAGGGGTGGCAGTGGGTCGGGGGAGTGGACACACTATGGACAGCAGACTGGCACTGGAGGAGGCTTGAGTGTTGTGAGAGGTCTCAGTCACATGCCCTCACTTCAGCCCCAGTGTCCAGTCTTCTTAAATTGTTATGTTTATTTATTTTTGAAAGAGAGAAAGAGAGACAAATCGTGAGCGGCGGAGGGACAGAGAGAGGGAGACAGAGAATCTGAAGCAGGCTTCAGGCTCTGAGCTATCAGCACAGAGCCAGATGCGGGGCCTGAACTCATGCACTGTGAGATCATGACCTGAACCAAAGTTGGATGCCCAACTGACTGAGCCACTCAGGCACCCCCACAGTGTCCAGTCTTCTTATGCTTCCTCCTGCTTTGATTCTCAGGAATATGCGCTTATATTGTACAGACTTGTTTATACATGAATCCTGGGGTGGGTGCTTTGGGTTCCACAGCATCCTTCCTTCCTCCTGGAAACAGAATAGTCCCCTCCTTTGGAGAAAGTCTATGGGATTCGAGTGGGGCTGACAATACAATGTTCTCACATATCCACCCTGACCCCAGCCTCAAAGCAGTAAAGAGCCAGGGCTTATAGGAAGGCAGACCTGAAGGAGAAGTCTCAAAAAGAGGGAGAAACATGCTCAGAATCTAGGCTCAGTTGTCTTTAAATTTGTTTTTAAATTTTTTTTCAGTTTCTTTATTTATGAGAGATAGAGACAACATGAGCAGGGGAGGGGCAGAGAGAGAGGGAGACACAGAATCTGAAGCAGGCTCCAGGTTCTGAGCCCGATTCAAGGGTCGAACTCACAAATCATGAGATCATGACCTGAGCGGAAGTTGGACGCTTAACTGACTGAGCCACCCAGGCGCCCCAGGCTCAGGTGTCTTTAAAAATTTGGAGAGATGTCACCCACCAGATACTGCTGTCCCACTAGGACTTCATTTGGGACAGAGATGAGGACTGAAGACTGTTTATACCCCCCTTTTTTAGTGGAAGACAGAGCAGTGGAAATAAAGTTTTTTTGAAGTAGGGTCTTTTGTCTCTTTCTCCTATTCAAGGCAAGCAGCCAGGCCCTTGTGTTCGTTCATCAGGTGCAGTTGTGCTGTTAAGGTAGAAAGCAAAAGCTGCTAAAACACATTTTTTTTTTTAAATTTATTTGGGGTGGGGGTGTTGTGTATAAAGGCTAAACTCCTCAAAGTCCTAAACACCTTATAGAGTTAGATGCCTCAGGGGAAGGGGAGACACAGGTGATGCCTTCAGGGAAGAAGTGACAACAGTGGAGAATTGGCTGTAAGTCAGGGCTCCGCCCTTGTCCCAAAGCTTGTTGGCTAAACATTTACCTGCAAACCAAAGCAAGAGTGACCTTTTCCCAATCTTCTTCAGGTAAATGGCTCCTTCCTTGGGGAGAATGAGTGACAGGGATGGGAGAGATCACTAACAGTGCTTCTCTCCTAAAAAGCAGACTGGAAGGTTCCTCCTGGAAACAAATGAGATGGAGATAGAGGGTGTCCTACCACTGTCCTTCCTTCCTTTCTTTTTCCTTTTTACCTCACACATACTGGAAATGTTAGAAAAGAATAGAAGGCAGCAGGGTATGGCAGTTGAGAGGACGGCTTTGGAGTCAGACAGAATTTGGGTTCGCAACCTAGATCTCACACTCTCCATGTGATGTTGCATAAAGTGGAGGAGAGTTAGAATGAGAAATACCATGATATGCTCTGTTCATCACCTCTCTCAGAGAGTCTTGTCAGGTCCCAAGGAGCCCGTCCTGCCCACACCTTCTCGGAGCCACTGTGTTGAATGGTGGTAGTTGTCCACAGAAATGTGGATAGATCCAGGTGATAGCCTGACAATTCGTGCAGAACTCAGGCCTCAAAAGCCCAAGAAGTTCTCTTGTCTGCCTCTTCCAGGCACATCCAAAAACAAAATGCCAAAGTGGAGATCCTGCCCCTAATGTCTTTGGTTCTTCTTAATGAGGGAGTTGGTAGATCCCATGGCTTTTCTGAATTTTAATTTCCTCATCCATAGGATGGAAATAAAAATACAGCCTCGTTGCCTTTTGTGGATACAAATTAAGAGGCCCAGAACCTTTTAACCTTTGCAAATTTGTTACTGAGGTTTTCTAGAGTTTCCCAGTTGGATTAAATTAGGATCATGACTGGTGTGGTTGCTTTTCCTTGGCTGAAAGAAAAATACCACCATTAACCTTTAATTATTCACCACAAATCCAAAGGAAAAGTCCTTGGCCCAGATCCTAATGGAACTGTTAAAGCTATTTTCCTACTCAGAGTTTAAACAGTTGGTAAGCTGGTTTAAATAACCCGGTACTTTTTTTCTATTGCTTTTCTCCACAGAATGAGAAGGACCAAAAGTGAACCCTCCCTACCAATGCATGTTAGGGCAGGTGCCAAACTTCTTTACCTTTTTGTTTTCTTGATTTACTCTTTCTTTTTTTTAAATGTTTATTCATTTTTGAGAAAGAGAGAGAGAGAGCAAGTGGGGCGGGGCAGAGAGAGAGGGAGACACAGAAATCGAAGCAGGCTCCAGGCTCTGAGCAGTCAGCACAGAGCCTGACGCAGGGCTCAAACTCATGAACCGTGAGATCATGACCTGAGCTGAAGTTGGATGCTTAACTAACTGAGCCACCCAGGAGCCCGATTTACTCTTTCCTCCTACTGTTCTCATTTGGTAGTATTATTGATGTGTGTGCGTGTGTGTGTGTGTGTGTGTGTGTGTGCGTGTGTGCATGGGCACACGTGTGTATGTGTGTACAGGAATGCTTATATGTGGTCTGTTTAGAGGGAGACAGACTTTAGAAGCACACAATGGTAACACATGGTGTGTAACCCCCTCCCCCAACCTCAGACACACACACCCCAGGAAAAGGAAAGACCAAGAGAATAAAGAAAGAAAAAATGAAAATAAACTGAGACGAAGATAGGCAACATGGAAAAGCCTACGTACAAAACCCAAGTTTTTCCTTTTCTCAATTTCATGCTGTCTTTTTTCCTTTTTTACTGAATTCGGGATTTTTTTCCCTTCTCATTTCTATCCGTCTCTTTTCTCTCTCTGTGCCCTCATTAACTCAACCTCATTAACACTTCCAAAACCAGAAGTCATTATCCTGACACCATCCGCTGCCCTCAAGTCCTACTTCTCTGTCTGAATTCCATCTGTTCTCAGGTTCCACTTTAGGTCAGCTGCCTAAGTTAAAAAAAAAAAAAAACCAAAAAACCAAAAAACTCAGAATCATTCCTTATTTTTAAAATCTGCTTTATCAAGATGTAATTTACCTGTAACAAAACCTCGCCCATTTTAAGTGTTCAGCTTAACTCATTTTCCAGAAATGTATGTAGTCATATAACCATCAGTATAATTAAGACATAAAATATTTCCATCACTCCAGAAAGTTTTCTTTCTATCACCACAGTTTTGCCTTTCCTAGAATGTCATATAAATGGAATTAAATGGTAGGTAGTCTTTCGTGTCTGGCTTCTTTTCTCAGCACGTTGCTTTTGAGCTTTGTCTATGTTGTTGCACGTACTGGTAGCTCATTCATTTTTATTGCTGAGAAACATTGTACTGTTCAGAAACATCACAGTTGTTTGTTTATCCATTCACCTGTTGATGGACATTTGCATTGTTTTCAGTTTGGGGTTATTGTGAATTAACAGCAATGAGTATTCACATATAGGTCTTTCATGGACATATATTTTCACTTCTCTTGGGAGTAGAATTTTTGTTTCATTTCTAGGAAAGAATTGCTGGGTTGGATGGTAAGTGTAGTTTAACTTTATAAAACATGAATAGTGTTTTTCAAAGGGAGTCCATTATTTTCATTCCCACCAGCAATGTATGAAACTTCCAGTTGTTCCATATCATTGTCAACACTTTGTATGATCAGTTTTTAAAATTTTACAATTTTGTGGGGTGTAGTATTACCCCATTGTCCTTTTAATTTATATTTTCCAGATGACTCGTGTTGTTGAGCACATTTTCACGTGCTCATTTGTCTTAAGTATAACTTCTTTGGTAAATTGTCCAGATTCTTTGCTCATTTAAACATTGGGTTGTTTGTTTTCTTATTATTGATTTTGTAAGAGTTCTTTACATATTCTGTATATAAGTCCTTTATCAGATACATATTTTGCCTATGAAAGTAACCTGAAATACAGTCATGAACAAGTTTTTCCCATCAATGTTATTTACAATCATGATGAAATTGGAAGCAAGTTACAATCTAATAAAATGAAGCTTGTTTGCTTCCTTATGATTCAAAGAAATATTTTACAGTCATTTAATGATGTTACAATTGTAAAGATTTGAAAACTTGCTTTTGATATAATTTTAAGCAGAAAATAAAATTACATATAATATCAGCCATGCATTTGAAAAGCCTAGAAGTATGTGCTGAAATAATAAGAATGATAGTCTTATTTCTATATTTTTCAAGATTTATACAGGAAGCATGCCTTAGTTAAAAAAGGAAAAGCATCCAGGGTGCCTGGGTGGCTCAGTTGGTTAAGTGTCTGACTCTTGATCTCAGCTCAGGTCTTGATCTCAGGATTGTGAGTTCAAGCCCTGTGTTGGGCTCTACACTAGTCATGAAGCCTACTAAAATAAAATAAAATAAAATAAAATAAAATAAAATAAAATAAAATAAGATTAAATGAAATTAAATGAAATTAAATTAAAAGGAAAAGCATCTCATAAAGTACATGGTTAAAGGAGTGGTTCACACTTCCTTTACAAGCTCACCTGAATTTTGGCATGATTTGTGATACCATTAGTACCAAGTGAGTTTAATTGCTTCACAGACTGCCCAAGAGCTTTGAACTATAATTCCAGCTCTGTCCTTGAACTCTAGGCAGTTCTCTTTCCCATCTAAAATGGGATTCAGGGGGCACCCGGGTGGCTCAGTCTGTTAAGCTTCTGACTTCGGCTCGTGGGTTCAAGCGCTGTTTCGGGCTCTGTGCCGACAGCTCAGAGCCTGGAGCCCGCTTCGGATTCTGTGTCTCCCTCTCTCTCTCTGCCCCTCCCTTGCTCGCACTCTGTCTCTCTCTCTCTCTCCCCCTCTCTCAAAATAAATAAACATTAAAAAAAAAAATTAAAATGGGATTCAGAACTGTGAAGTATCTAGCAAGGTTACCTTGTAGCTTTCTGAGGAACTGCTTCCCAAGTATGTGCTCTAAAATATGCAAAACTTCCTGAGCTTATGTTCAATGACTTGGGAAGACCTTGAGCAGTCAAACATGACTTTTTTTTTAATACTTACAAGAGAGAAAATCTGTGTTTGTCAATAGAGAACAAGACCAAAGAGATGCGGACCCAGAGAGCTGTAGGGAACACAGTATAGGCAAAAAGAAAAGCTTGGGTTGAAGAAGATATTGGAGCTAAGAAGAGGACAGACAGGAGGGGAAAGAGGAAATGGAGGAAAGAATGGAGAATGGAAGCAAACAGGTCTCTGCACTGAGAAAGTTCAGACTCTGAATCAGAACTTTGTAGATACATTTTACCCCTGTGAAGTCTTAGCCTGTAAATAATTTGTAACTTTTTACTCATTTTCATTTCTCCTTCCGAAGTTGTTATCTTATGAAGCCTGGAAAGAAAGCACATTTACTACTGGGCTTATTGAGAAGAAGGAACTCAGATGTCAGAAGAAGGCAATTTCCTAAGGTAATATGTCTTGAGGTCAATGAATCAGCTCACAGCAGAGATATTTTTGAACCTGGTCAGTTACTTTACCCAAGGCAGGTACAGTATATATGTTTGCTGATGAGTCACCCATGAAAACAAGAAATGATATTTAAATGATTATTCAGAAAATCTAGTAGAGGTTTGTTTTATTTTTAAAAAATTTGTTAGCCAATAAAATCTAACCAAGATTTTTGTTTGTTTGTTTGAAGCTTGATATGATGGAAATGCAAGGGGCCAAGAATAACCCACACAATTGTGAAGAACAAAGTATAGGAGGGCTTCCTCTACTGTATATTTATATGTACTATGAATAATTTTGGCACAAGGATGGACATACTGACCAGTGAAATAGAATATAAATCTGGAAAGAGATCCATGTATATGTGGATATTTTAATTATGACAAAAGAGGCATTGCAAAAAAAAAAAAAAAAGGCACTGCAAAGCAGTAAAGATAACTTTCAATAAAAGGTGCTGTGACAATTGGATAATTATGAGGGGAATCTTGACCCCTACCTTACACCATACATAAAAATTCATTCTAGACGTATCATAGACATAAATGTGAAAGGCAAATAGAGCTTCTAGAGGGCTATATAAAACAAAAGCTTCATGACTTCAAAGTAGAGAAAGATTACTTAAAAAGTACTAGCCATAAAGAAAAAGATTGATACATTTGATTACATTAAAAATTTAAACCTCATTAAAGAAAAGAGAAAACTTTTTAAATAGGACACAAAAGAACTAATAATAAAGAAAAAGGTGGATTAATTTGGCATTTATTTAACATTATAAACAATATAAATTTAACATTAATATTAAGAACTATTCATTAAAAGATATGGAATATGGATAAGATATTTGTAACACTTAACAACTTACAAAGAGCTCAAGTATGGAATATTTAAAGAAATTCTACAAACCAATAAGAAACTGACAGCCAATCCAAAAGAAAAATGGGTAAAAGACTTGAACAGACATTTTTTTTGGGAGAAAAAAAGGATAGCTAATGGATAACAGACATATGAAAAGATACTTAACATCACTAATAATCAGGGCAATGTAAATAATATAACAAGACACCATGAATGGCTAAAATTAAAAGACCAGCCCTACCACAACTGAAGTTGTGAACAAGGAATACTTTTATCTGCTGCTACAGGAGTGTAAGTTAGTATGATACTTTAGAAAATTCTTGATAGTATCTAATAAAATTGAAGTTACATATAACTTACAAATACTAATATCATTGATGGGAAATATACCCAACAAAATATGCATACATGTTCTCTATAAGACATATACAAGAATGATCATAGCATCTCTGTTTGTAATCATCTCAAACTGGAAACTGCCTCAAAGTCTATCAACAGAAGAATGAATAAACAAAGAGCATGTATATTCATATAATACAATGCTATTAAGCAAAGTAAAAACAACAGCTATACATAACCTGTGTGAGTCTTAAAAATATATTATTGAATAAAAGAGACCAGATTGACAAGAATATATATTGCATCATTCTATTTATATAAAGTTAAATACAGGCAAAAAAAAAAAATACTGTTTAGGGTTCCACACTTAGAAGATAAAACTATACAGAAAAGCAAGAAAATAGTTATCACAGAAGTTAAGGTTATAATTATCTTTGAAAAGAAAAGAAATACTGATTGGGAGCAATGACTTTGGGGATTTTTTTGAGTATTGGCAATTTTGGAACTCTTGATCTGGGTACTGCTTTGTGAAATGTCAGCAAGGTGTTTCACAGACTTTACTGTTTGTGTATCAGACGGGCCCTAGAAGATAGAGAAAATTTTGAGTAAACCAATAACCATAGAAGATGGTAGCCAAAGATCTATTTCCTAAAATGAACCATATCTTGTGGCTCTATGTTTAGATTCTTTTTTTTTTTAATGTTTATTTATTTATTTTTGAGAGAGAGAGAGAGAGAGAGAGAGAGAGAGAGAGAGAGAATCCCAAGCATTGAGCAGAGCCCAATATGGGGGCTCAATGTCATGAACCATGAGGTCATGACCTAAGCCAAGATTAAGAGTCAGACGCTTAACCAACTGAGCCACCCAGACATCCCTGTTTATATCCTAACAAACTTTTGGGGCACCTGGGTGGCTCAGTCGGTTGAGCGTCCGACTTCAGCTCAGGTCATGATCTCATAGTTCGTGAGTTCGAGCCCCGCATCCGGCTCTGTGCTGACAGCTCAGAGCCTGGAGCCTGCTTCCAATTCTGTGTCTCCCTCTCTCTCTGTCCCTCTCCCCCTCACGCTCTGTCTCTTTCTCTCAAAAATAAATACACGTTAAAAAAAATTTTATATTCTAACAAACTTTCGAGGAACAAATGTTTCCTATCTTATACAACTGTTCCTGTGCTGGCATCATCTTATAACAGAACTAAATAAGAAAATCAGAAGAAATTAAAAAAACAAGTTAAGCTCACTTGTAAAAAGATCCCAGCATTCTAAATAAAATACACTTGACCCTTGAACAACATCAGTTTGAACTGCATGGGTCCACGAATACAGGGATTTTTTTCAATAAATATATGTAAAGTACTGTAAATGTATTTTCTCTTCCTTATGATATTCTTAATAACATTTTCTTTTCTCTGGCTTACTTTATTGAAGGAATACAACATATAATACATATAGCAGTCACAATATGTTTCAATAGACTGTTTATGTTATCAGTGAGGCTTCCAGTTAACAGTAGGCTATTAGTAGTAAGTTTTTTGAGAGTCAAAAATTATACGCAGATTTTCAACTGCACAGGGGTTAGCACCCCTAATTCCCTTGTTGTTCAAGTCAAAACTTGCGATTCATTAAAAGAATAATAATTATGATCACATAAGATTAATCCTAGGAATGAGGGGCACCTGGGTGGCTTAGTCGGTTGAGCATCCAACTCTTGGTTTTGGCTTAGGTCATGATCCCAGGGTCATGGGATGGATTGTGCCCTTCATCAGGCTCTCTGCTGAGCATGGAGACTGCTTCAGATCCTCTCTCTGTCCCTCTCCCCCTCTCCCCCATGCCCTCTCTCCCTCTCTAAAAAAACATATGAAAATGGTAATAATAGAAAGGTTTATCCCAGGAATGAAAAGGTGTTACAACACCAGAATACCTAGAATGCAATCCACTGGAAAAGCAAAATAAAAGAGGAAGATGATATGATCACCACTCAGTAGACAACACAGAAGCACAGATCCATACCACACATAAATGGATTATTATTCCCATTTATGAGATATTATTCACCCATGAAAAAGAATGATGGAACAACCCTGAAAACATGATGCTAAGTGAAAGAAGACGAAACCACAAATTATATGGTTCTATTTATATGAAGTGTCCAGAATAGGCAGATCCACTGAAACAAAAGTTTTCTACCCCAGTTGTAACAGAAAAACACACCTCAAGCAAGTGTCATTCCAGAAATGCAAGTCTGGCTCATTACTGGGATTTATTTTAATGTGCCACTGAATTAATAGATCAAAGGAGAAAAACAATACAATCATCTCAGTAAATACCGAAAAGCCACTTAGCAGAATGGAACATCCATTCCTGATTAAACAAACAACCTAAAATCAAAACAAAACCCAGAAAGTCTTGGTATCTTAGGAATAGCCAGATTTTTTTTTTCCATCATAAAAATCTGGCATCATACTTTAATTCCCATGAAAGTAAGGAAGAAGATATCATACCTTAATAGTGTTCTGAAGATCCTAACCAACATAATTCAGTAAGGAAATAATTTAAGAGGTAAAGTACTTCTTAAAGTAAGAAAGATGTATTATTTGAAATGATATAAAAGAATAACTAGAAATCTGAAGAGAATAGGCCAAAGAAATCCTAGAAAGTTGTGGGAAATTGCAAGAATGGCTACACTATTTTGCAGCTCTTCTCAGAAGTGGAGTTTATTTCTCCACACATTGAATCTGAGCTGGACCATTGACTTTCTTTAGGATAATGGAACATTGGTAAACATGATGCAAGCAGAAACTTGCAAAGTTATTATGCAATGGAACTTGCCCTCTTTAACCATTTTAAGGAACTTCAAAACCACTATTCTGTGAATTGAGCCTACTGCTAGCCTGCTGGGTGGTGAGAGACATATGGCTAAGTCACCCCACAGGCCCAGCGGACACAGAACCAACTACTAAACACATAAATGAGTAAGGCCATCCTGGACTAGCTATATTAGCTAAGGTGTCAATTGACTGAAGAGATAAACCAAGCTGGCCTAGACCAGAAGAAAAAACAGTTGACTCACAGAGGTGAGAGAAATAACAGATGCTTGTTATCTGAAGCTACTAAACTTTGGGGTGGTTATGCAGCAAAAGCTAACTGGAACAGAAATTATATAAGTGTTTATTTTTTTAATTTAAAAAATTTTTAAAATGTTTATTTTTTATTTTTATTATTATTTTTTAAAAATGTTTATTCGCTTTTTGAGAGACAGAGACAGAGTGTGAGCAGAGCAGGGGCAGAGAGAGAAGGAGACACAGAATCTGAAACAGGCTCCAGGCTCTGAACTATTAGCACAGAGCTGGATGCGGGACTCGAACTCACAAACCATCAGATCATGACCTGAGCCAAAGTCAGACACTTAACCGAATGGGCCACCCAGGCACCCCTATTGAAGAATTTATTAAAGTGGTTGGTTTCTTTTTGTACAATTAATACACAGAATTGATACACTGTTAGAAAATACAACGGAAGAAAAGATCTCATTTACAATACCAATACTACCACCAATTTATCTGAAAATAAACTTAACCAGAAATAGGGAGGACCTAAATAAAGAAAATGTAATATCTCTATTATAAGATATTATTTCTTTATAAATTAATCTATTAACTCAGTGTGGTCTCAATCAAAAAAATTTTAAACATTAAAAAAAGATACCGAGTTTATCTGTAGAAATAAACAGGAAAATCTGAACAGAAAGATATTGGCAAGAAGGTGGTCAGATTAGATACTTAAATGCATTTTAAAGATACTAGCTTAAAAAATTTGGTTCTAGAAAAAATTTAGATAGATCAATGGAATAACATAGAGAATCCAGAAATAGATTGAAATACACATGAGATTTTAGTAGATGATAGGTGACATTTCCAAATCACGGGAGAAAAGATGGATTATTTAAAACAGTGTTGGGACTATTTAGGGGAAAAAATTAAGCTGTATAACCCCACTCATTTCATCAAAGGAAATTCCCAAAGGAACGTAATAAAATGTTAAAACGAAACTAACAAAGGTACCAGCAATAAAGAAGCCAGATAGAAAAGGCCACATATTGTATGATTCCATTTATAGGAAATGTCCTGAAAATCCATACAGAAAGTAGATTACTGATTTGCCAGGGGCTGGGGGGACAGGGAAATGGGGAATGACTGCTTAATGTATATGAGGTTTCTTTGGGGGTAAAGAAAAAGCTGTAAAATTAGTGGCAATGGTTGCACAACTTTGGAAACACCAAAAACCACTGCATCACACACTTTTATTTTATTTATTTATTAAAAATTTTTTTAAATGTTTATTTGTTTTTGAGAGAGAGACAGAGCACGAACGGGGGAGGAGCAGAGAGAGAGGGAGACACAGAATCCGAAACAGGCTCCAGGCTCTGAGCTGTCAGCACAGAGCCCAATGCGGGGCTCAAACTCACAAACTGTGAGATCATGACCTGAGCTGAAGCCGGACACTCAACTGACTGAGCCACCCAGGTGCCCCTATTTATTTATTAAAAAAAATTTTTTTTTAATCTTTATTTTTGAGAGAGACATATGGAGTGCAAGCAAGGGAGGGGCAGAGAGAGAGGGAGACACAGAATCCGAAGCAGGCTCCAGGCTCAGAGCTGTCAGCACAGAGACTAACGGAGGGCTGGAACTCAGGAACTGCAAGATCATGACCTGAGCTGAAATCAGACACTTAACTGATGGAGCCATCCGGGTGCCCCTGCACTGTACACTTTTAAACAGCAAATTTAATAGTATGTCAATTCTATTTCTTTTTTTTTTTTTAATTTTTTTTTCAACGTTTATTTATTTTTGGGACAGAGAGAGACAGAGCATGAACGGGGGAGGGGCAGAGAGAGAGGGAGACACAGAATCGGAAACAGGCTCCAGGCTCTGAGCCATCAGCCCAGAGCCTGACGCGGGGCTCAAACCCACGGACCACGAGATCGTGACCTGGCTGAAGTCGGACGCCTAACCGACTGCACCACCCAGGCGCCCCTGTCAATTCTATTTCAATAAAACTTACATTTAGAGAAGATAAAGAAGGAGAAGAAGAAAGAACCCAGAGACTGGAGAGTCCACAGGGGACTCTGACCCCAGGTGTTAGGTCAGGGACAATGGAGCTGGGCCTGGAAACAGATGTTATAATGTTATGTTTTCAAGAAGCAGATGTTACAATTTATAGGTGAGCCGGGGAGAAAAGGGATTAACCTCTCTTGGCTCTGATGATTCCATGACTCTGCCTTTTTCCAAGAACTGAGGACTCTGCATGCCCTGGATACTCATTTTAAACTTACTATATTGTTTTTGGGTTGAGGGGTGACCAGTGGCTCAGTCGGTTAAGTGTCCCACTCTTAATTTCGGCTCAGGTCATAATCTCACAGCTCGTGGGATCGAGCCCCATGTTGGGCTCTGTGCTGTTAGCACAGAGCTTGGGACTCTCCTCTTTCTGCTCCTCCCCCACTTGCATGCACACTCTCTCAGAATAAATAAATGAACTTTAAAAAAATGCTAGAAGACAAAATGGGTGAATTTGTTTATAATCTTTTCATAAAGACATTTCTAAGCCAAAACCCACAAGTCAAATGAAAAATGACTGATGCGTTTGCATAGAAATCATCAGTTTTTATGTTAAAAAGACACATATTTGTGCTAATACTATAATTGCTTTACAAAAGGTTTTATCTTTACAGATGTATACTGAAATACTTGTGGATGAAATGAGGTGATATCTGAGATCTGCTTCAGAATAATTTGGGGTTGAAGCTTGGTAATTAGTACATGAGGTACTCTTCTACCTGCTTTTTTACATTTGGTTTTTTCCATAATAAAAAGTAAAAAAATAAATGCCAAGAAAAAAAATCTATGTACAAATTTAAAAGATGAACTAGAAACAAATATTTGCAGCATAAGATATCAAAAGGGCTAATTCCTTAATTTATAAAGAGCTCATAAAAGTCACTAAGATGACCCAAAAGAAAAAAAGTGGGTGAAAATATCAACAGGCAGAACAATGAAAATGAAACAAAATAGCCAATAAACTTGAGAAAAGATGATAAATCTCACTCAAACATGCAAAGGAAAACAGTAATGAGATGCCACTTCTCACCTAGCAAGCTGGCAAACATGAAGAGTTTGATAAAAAGCAGTATTGGTATAGGAGGGAGATAGTTGGACCTACACACCATGGTGGGAGTGTAGGTTGGTACCACCTATTAAAAAGACAATTTCAGGGGCGCCTGGGTGGCTCAGTCGGTTAAGCGTCCGACTTCGGCTCAGGTCATGATCTCGCAGTTCGTGAGTTTAAGCCCCGCGTCAGGCTCCATGCTGATGGCTCAGAGCCTGGAGCCTGTTTCAGATTCTGTGTCTCCCTCTCTCTCTGACCCTCCCCCATTCATTCTCTGTCTCTCTCTGTCTCAAAAATAAATAAACGTTAAAAAAAAATTAAAAAAAAGACAATTTCACAATATATGTCAATATGTTAAATATACGTACCACTATATGTATAATGGAATATTATTCAGCCCTACAATTGAAGGAAATTCTGACATATAAGACAACATGGATGAACCTTGAAGACATTGTGCTAAGTGAAGGAAGCCAGACACAAAAGGAAAATGATATATGATTCTACTTCTCTGAGGACCCAGAATAGTCAGATTCATAGAGACAGATAGCAGAATGGTGGTAGCTAGGGCTAGAGGCAGGGGGTCATAGAGAGTTGCTGTTACATTTGTTTGTTTTACTGAAGTATAGTTGACACACAATGTTACATTGGTTCCAGGTGTACAACATAGAGATTCAACAAGTTTATACCTTATGCTGTGCTCACTGCAAGTGCAGCTAACCATCTGTCACCATGCAATGCTGTTACAAAAGTTTGACTATATTCCCCATGCTGTATCTTTCATCCCCATGACTTATTCATTGCATAATTGGAAGCCTGTATCTCCCATTCCCCTTCACTCACTTTGTCCATCCTTCCATCCCTCTCCCCTCTGGCAGCCATCAGTGCATTCTCTGTATTTATGGGTGAGAATTACTGTTTCATGGATCTAGAGCTTCTGTTTTTGCAAGAGGAAAGGAGTTCTGGAAGTAGATGATGGTGATGGTTGCAGATTAGTATGAATGTACTTAATACCACTGAATTGTACACTTAGTCTTTAAGACCGTAAATTCTACACTATGCGTATTTTGCCACAATTTTTTAAATTTGGAAAAAAAAAATACCCCTTGACTCAGCAGTTTCACTTCCAAACATTTACCTTATGTTAGAAAGCAGAAATATGCAAAGTATTTCATTCCCATTCCAACAGCAAAAATTTCAAACCGCCTAAGTGTCCAACAATAGTAAGCTGGTCAAATAAATGTTACAGCACCTCTGCAGAGATTTCTAAAATGTAGATTGAATTCTGGAATATGTAACTATGTAATCAAGGCAATAGAGTTCCACAGTGTGTTGTATGGCCCATGTGTACACGTTTTTAAAAGCATGTGTGCTCTGCGTGTGTGAGATTTATTCATAATAATTTTTTACAACCATAAAAGAGTTTTCTGCAATTATAAATAATATTGGGGGAGAAGGGTACTGATGGTGGTCCAGGTGACAGTAAGACTGAACATTAAACCTTTTTGTAGTGCGTGGATTATTCCCCCCTCCCCCATTTGAACGTATTCGTTTTTAGTTCTAAGTATAAATGAAACGTAACGTTTTGTACTCAGATGCTGAGTCTTGGCATACGGTTTGCAAGATGTATTTCCATCTGAGTGTCTTATCTAACCATCCTTATTAAAAAGGCCAAATTTCAAAATCATAATGTTGAACAGTTTTTTGATTGGCAATACCTTTCTTCTGTTTTTCCTTCTCTCCTTCCATTCCTCCTGGGTGCTCACTTCCCTGTCTAAACTTAACTACCACCCTGCCTGTGGCTGTCAGACGCTGTGCTGGGACGTCTTTGGAAACTGCCTCGAACTTTCTATAGCTCTCCTTACAGCCAGTACATGCATAGCATGTACTGAAAGTTCAATACCTATTCGAAAAATAAATTTTTCTTGGTGCTCTTGCTTTGAAGGCCTCCAAGCGGTAGTCCTGAAACTTTGTTCCCCGCACCTTAGCCCTGCACCTCTTTTCACTCAGAGCCCCCTCCGTTTTTAGTAGTGTCATGTTCACTGCAAGTGGTAAGCCTACACCGCTTTGTGTGTGGGCATCCTCTAACCTTTCACGGATGGTTTCCCACGTCTTTGGTGGGTTAGCTCCCTTCTCAGGATAAGCAAGGTAAAGAGCCCTGGACCACTGAACCAGCAGACCAAAGTTTAGTCCCAGTGTGGTCACCAACTTATTACCCATCAACTTATACATATCTTATTCTGGGGTATATTCCTCACCCCCAGAGTCTTTCTTTTAATTCATTAGCTCTCTGAGATATCAGAACAGTATATTTTCCAGAATTTGTTGTTTGGCATTTTTTCCCTGATTTCTCTTCTTATCCTCTTATTTCCTTCTGACTCCTTTGATGCTGACTCCTTTATTCAATGTTTCAAGTCATAAAAACAAAGCTAGTTTCTATCTTTTATTTCCACTCTTAATCGAAATTACAACTCAAAACCACCCCTTGCAGATCATTTGTAGCTTACATTACAGAGTTGGAAAGTAGGGATAAAGCTCGATACGGCAGAAAGAGCACGAGTCCTAGAGGAACAAGGACTAAAACAGACTCTAATATTACCATTTATGTCCTTGATGTCCCTGGGCCTCCGGTCCATCATCGTACAGATCTTTCCTGACTTATAGTGGGGTTATGTCCCAATAAACCCATCATAAATTGAAAATAGTCTAAGTCAAAATTGCATTTAATGCAAGTAACCTACTTGGAGCACCTGGGTGGCTCAGTTGGTTAGGCATCCACCTCTTGATTTTGGCTCAGGTCATGATCTCACAGTTTGTGAGATTGAGCCCCATGTCAGGCTCTGCACTGACAGTGCTAAGCCTGCTTGGGATTCTCCCTCTTTCCCTCTCTCTCTGCCCCTCCCCTGCTCTCTCTCACTTTCTATCTCAAAATAAATAAATAAACATTTCAAAAAATTCAAGTAACCTACTCAACATCATAACCTAGCCTAACTTAAACATGCTCACAACACTTACATTAGCTTACAGTTGGGCAAAATCATCTAACACAAAGCTTATTTTATAATAAAGTGTTGCATACGTCGTGTAATTTATTGAATACTGTACTGAAAAGTGAAACACAGGATGGTGGTATGGGTACAGAATGGGGGTAAGTGTATGGGTTGTTGACCCTTTGATCACGTGGCTGACTGGAAGCTGTGTCTTGCTGCCTCTGCCCAGCATCACGAGAGAGGACCCTACTGCATATTACTAGCCCAGGAAAAGATCTAGATTCAAAATTCAGTAGGGTTGCTACTGACTATGTATTGCTTTTGCACCATGGTAAAGTTAAAAAGTAAAAAAATTGTTCATCCAACCATCATAAGTCTGGGGCCATCTGTATTATGGGCAATAAATTGTCAGGCTTACCCATCACCCAGTCCTGCCCTGCCCTACCTAGTCAGAGCTTACAACTCAGTTTGTCCCTAGGATCCGTCCTCTCTATAGGTGACACCCCCCAGCTCCCAGGCTCACAGGCATTCCTTCTCCTCTCCCAGTAACTGCACCTTCTGGCTTACTACACTGGAGCCTGTCCTCTTAGCCAGCTGGAGCTCTCTGTGCAGAAACAATGGGGAGGAGCAGGTGGAAGGTGGTGTAAAGGAGACGAATGAGAGGAGGTGAAGGCAGCTTTTCAGTCCCAAAACATTCAGTGTGAAGTGGCTCCCTGGGGGGCTGGTCCTAATGCCCACTAAGGCCCCATACTATTTCCCCAATGGACATTCTGAATGATCTCAGAGATAGGGTTGCTCGTTAGTTGGAGATTAATCTTACAGGGTCAGGTGAGTCATGCTTTCATTCCACTGTTTGAGAGGCCAGTGGCCACTCACGAGAAGATACCAGCTCTCCCAGGATGGTTTTTCCTTAACTTAGTGGCTTCCATCCAATCAACAAGAAGAGCATGCGGGTGTTGTTTTATTTCACACTCGTGATGTGCTGCTCTATGTTGTTTGTTATAACACTTTCCACAACTTTCTCTCCCCCACCTCCAAAAATAGCAAATGACATTGCTTGCCCAGATTTTCCACCTGAGCTTGTTTTTCATTTTGAGCAAACGCAGCACGGCGCTGAGTGCTGCCTCAGCACCTACTAAATACTGGTATTTAACCCCAGGACAAAGTCAAAGGTTGTACATTTCTACTATGCAGCTGTAAAGCTGTCTTTATTCTTGGCATGAGAAGAAAGGATATTGTGATGTGAGCAGTATATATGGGAATAGCCTCGATGTGCATGGATTTTTGCATTAGATATGTGCCTGAAATTTAATGTGTACATGGATTGATCTTGCAGCAAAGTCAAGCCTACCCAGCATGACTGGTAAATAGGGTTTCCATGATAATCGAGTATCTTGAGAGAAGGAAACCTACCTTCTACAGAACACATGTGTAACCTGGTTTCTCCAGGCCACATTAGCCAGCCGATTTGAATGGGGTCACAGGACCAGCGATAACTCTCTGGCAGGGTCAGCTTTGTGGTCGAACAACCTATGCAGTCACGTAGGCTCCACACTCAGACAGGCCCTGTGCTTGTAACTCCCCGCTGTGGCTGTCATGAAATTCTTAACGTAAAAACAAGAGGTCCACATTTTCAGTTTTGCTTTGGGCCCTGCAAATTCTGTAGCCAATCCTGTTTCCTGGCTCTGGTTCCATCTACTTTTGTTGCCCATTGTTACAACCCCTTGTTATTTTTTTTTATTTTTATTTTTTTTAGGATGGATTTTTTTAATTTTTGTAATATTTTTATTTGCTTTGGCTCTCTCCCACTCTAACCTCTTTTTTTTCTTTTTTTTTTTTCCTTCCCCTCCCCCATGGGTTTCTGTTAAGTTTCTCAGGATCCACATAAGAGTGAAAACATATGGTATCTGTCTTTCTCTGTATGACTTATTTCACTTAGCATAACACTCTCTAGTTCTATCCACATTGCTACAAAAGGGCATATTTCATTCTTTCTCATTGCCACGTAGTACTCCATTGTGTATATAAACCACAATTTCTTTATCCATTCATCAGTTGATGGACATTTAGGCTCTTTCCATAATTTGGCTATTGTTGAGAGTGCTGCTATAAACACTGGGGTACAAGTGCCCCTATGCATCAGCACTCCTGTATCCCTTGGGTAAATTCCTAGCAGTGCTATTGCTGGGTCACAGGGTAGATCTATTTTTAATTTTTTGAGGAACCTCCACACTGTTTTCCAGAGTGGCTGCACCAGTTTGCATTCCCACCAATAGTGCAAGAGGGTTCCCGTTTCTCCACATCCTCTCCAGCATCTATGGTCTCCTGATTTGTTCATTTTGGCCACTCTGACTGGCGTGAGGTGATATCTGAGTGTGACAACCCCTTGTTAAAACCAACCCCAATTCTGTCCGGCAGCTAGCTCCCTGGTGGGTGGGTTTCACAGATTTCATGAAAATCACCTGGTCATCTACTTTATGTCACTGCATTTCCTTCCCCTCCTGTCCCCACAGACAGACACCGTGGTTGGGATGTGTGGCAGCTTGGGGCAGCTTGTGGGGAGCTACAAGCAGGGTGCCTATGTCCTCTGGAGTCCTCAGAGGGCTGGAGTCATGCTGCATGTTCCTGCAGAAGGGCTCTCTTTGTGACGCATTTTAGATCTCGTCCTGGAGTTCATCTGCTTGTGCCTCACATCCTTCACAGAGCTCAGCAAGAAAACAGCTTCTCAAATGTCTGCTTGTGGCCTCTCTCCCCTCTCTCAGACCCTAGATAGGACCAGCTACCTCCCCAGTCTCCCTGCCCCTGCCTCTGGTGTAAACCTCCCCTTCTCCAGCCACCTTCTGCCTTCTACCCTAGAGCTTTATCATCAGCCCTTTGACTCCAGCTCCTATTTTCCTCTCAGGTCCTCACTAACCATGAATGGGCAGTTTTCAAAGAACAGCTCTGTGCTTTTCAGAGCACCATTTCTGGAGTTTATTAATAAGCACAACAACAAAGAGGGGGATTCCCTAGTCAAATGAATTTGGGAAACACCACAAATTAGATGTTTTTCTTGGGGTTTTAATAAATTGCTATTAAGTATGTTGAAAGTTCAGGGAAGAAACTAACCCAGTGTTTCCTAAATTAAATTGGGCATTCACCACCCCCCCTCCATCTTACACACACACACACACACACACACACACACACACACACACAGCATTCTGCAATAGTCTTCTTGGGTCATGCTCACTTAGAATATAATAAATTGATATAAACCAATTCTGAATATAATTTAATCTTTCCTTGAGGACTTGTAAGATTCTGGCATTTACCTTTTGATCTGTGGACAAGTAGAAATTAAGCTTACTTTGAATCACATTTAAAATACACTAAAGACATTTAGCCTCTACAACTAGGAGGGAGGTAGATAATCAGCAGATACTTGCTGCATTACTGAATCTAAAGAAACTCTTTGGGTCTCAGCTTCCTATACTTAGAGGATTAGTTGGTCCTGAGTTGGTCTCTAAAGCCACTTAATAAATACTCAGTGTTTTTTAAGCCAGGCACTTAGCCAGGCACTAAGGTGTAAAGAACAGTTTCCTCCTCCAAAAGAACTCACAGTCTAGTAGAAAATGAGCAATAGACAAATAGTTGTAATACAATATGATACTGTTACAAGAGATATATACTATGTGTTATAGGAGAATAGAGAGGAAGTAACACTAAGTTGGGTCTTAAAGTATGATCGGGGGTTTGTTAGGACGAAAAGATGTGGGGAAAGGGAATTCCCAGCTAAGTACACAGAATGTATAAACGCTTAGAGGTCTAAAGCACAAAATTTTTCTAAGACATTTCTAGGTCTAAATTCCTTAACTTTATACATGTTGTAGTAAATTGCATAATACAAATGATCATGCCCAAATTTATATTTTTAAATTCAGAGTTCTATATGTTAATATATAGAACTCCATATGTCTTAAATCTCCATACAGTGGCTCCATCTGAGGTAACAGTCTGGGCTTTTCTTAAGGAAAACAAGTTACTGGATCATAACTTATCCCATTTCCCTTTAAGGTTTACATGTGCCAAGAAGTCCAGCCATGGTAGCCAAGCAGCTTTGCCCTGCTAGCTGATCCTATTTGCTAACTTCTGTCATTCTAGTGCGATGTCTGGACGTCTCAGGAGGGTTACTCCAGACCCTATGCCCCAGGCCTCTCCAGATTGTACTCCACAGCTCTCTGGCTTCCAATGGCAGCTTTCAGGGTTTGGTGACTGGTTCTGATGAAGTAGCTTATGGTTGTGTGTGTGCGTGTGTAAAATCACTGAGGCTTCTCATATTTTAACTTTGAGCCTCTAATTTTTATTCTAGTTCCCTTTTCTCTTCTGTCTGCAGAATAAACTCTCATCTTTATCCTGTGGTAGGTTATCTGTTTTTATTTCTTCTTTTAAGTTTATTTATTTTGAGAGAGAGAGAGACAGAGGGAGAGAGCAGGGGTGGGGCAGAGAGAGACAGAGAGAGAGAATCCCAAGCAGGCTCTGCACGGTCAGCACAAGCCCAGTCCCAGGGACCATGAGATCATGACCTGGGCCTAAACCAAGAGTCGGACACTTAACCAACTGAGCCACCCAGGCACCCCGGGTCACCTGTTTTCCAGTGCAAAGACTACACTAGGAAGATGAAGTTCTGAGCGGTGGTTCTCCTGGGCAGAGGATTAGTAAACTTTGTATTTCTGTTACCTACATAAGGCAAAAAAAACTTGCCATATTTAAAGGCCAGAAAAATAGCTGCTACAACCTCCATCCCCAGCATTCATAATGTACCATTTGGTAATTTACTATTATTGTTATTTATCAGTTATTTCAGGATGTTTGTGCCCAATAAGGTTGTAGGATAATTTTCACTGTGAGTTACTTTGTTTATAAAGCACTATTAATTAAAATATGGTGCTTAATAAAGCAACCAGTGATGCCCTGACATATGCACATTTGAAGTCAAGGCCTCATGTTACCCTGGGGAGGTGACTCATTAGGTGGGTAAAGCTTTTGCAGGAGTTATTTTTAAATGAACTCCTCAGCATGCATTGTCACCTGAAAAAAAGCAGGACTTTAAGGGGATGGACAAAAAAGAAAGCTTAGCTTAGATGCCTGCAAGAATTATTTGAAAAATATAGGACATTTGCTCAGGCTACAGAGTGTTCCAGGGACAAGGGTATAGGAACTGGACAAAAAGCAGGGCCTCTAAACACGTGGGAGCGAGAAACTGAGGGCATATTTCATTTAGCTACGTGCTAAAATGGTTTAGATTTCTAGTTTGATGAAATGTGTCTAATGTTCAAATAACACTATGTTCGATTCACACAATGGAGTACTACACAACTCTAAAATGAATTAGGACTACAGGGAGCAATCCTGAAACTATATGGTTAGTGAAAACAAAGTAGATAAAAGTATCTATAGCGTGCTCCTGTATCTAAGGAAGGAATATTCAATATATGAAAATATTTGCTTATTTTTTTAATGAAGGAATAAACCATAAAACTTTGTTTTTAAGAAAGAATATCTGGGGGGAGGGCAGGGTGGCTCAGTTGGTTAAGCATCCAACTCTTGGTTTCAGCCAAGGTCATGATCTCACAGTTCGTAAGTTTGAGCCCTGTGTCGGGTTCTACACTGACAGTGTGAAGCCTGCTTGGACTCCCTCTCTCCCTCTCTCTCTGCCCCTCCCCTGATCTCTATCTCTCTCAAAATAAATAAATAAAATAAAAAAAGATTATCCATGTAGTAGAGGAGGAACAAGGTGGAGAGGATTAGAGTAGAACACACACTCCTCTGAATATACCTGGTATTATAGATTTTTAAAAAAGATTTTTAAATGTTTATTTATTTTTGAGACAGAGAGAGAGAGCGCAGGGGAGGGGCAGAGAGAGAAGGAGACACAGATTCTGAAGCAGGCTCCAGGCTCTGAGCTGTCAGCACAGAGCCCAACGCGGGGCTCAAACTCACAAACCTCGAGATCATGACCTGAGCCAAAGTTGGACACTTAACCTACTGAGCCACTCAGGCACCCCTGGTATCATAGATTTGGAAACTTGCAAACATTTTACATAATTTTATAATTAAAAAAAAAAAAAAACAATTCCCAAAGTGGTGCCTGGGTGGCTCAGTCAATTTAATGTCCGGCTCTTGGTTTCGGCTCAGGTCATGGTCCTGGGGTCATGTGATCTGGCCCTGTGTCAGGCTCTGCTCTGAGTGTGGGGCCTGCTTAGAACTCTCTCTCTCTCTTTCTCTCTCCCTTTCTCTGTCTCCCCCTCTGCCTCTCCCCCACTCGTGCTCTCTCTCTCTCTCTCTCTCAAAAATCATAATATAACAAATAATAATAGATTTAAAAAATATAAAAAGCAATTCCTAAAAACCAAAATCAAAATGAAACCAATGAACTGAAATGTATACTCTGAGTCTATGGGATAACCACACAGTAACTACCTCAAGTGACTTTAATATGATTTTCATTATTGTGAACCCTAAAAATAAAAATAACTACATAACAATATTAAATGGATTTCAGTAATCATATTACTAGTGATGGTGTTGGAACAGTTATTCTAAGACAGTTGCTGCATGTTTATTGTGAAAGAAAGCAAATAAGTAACGGTGCTAATGTCTTTGAGAACTGGGATTTTTGATAAGGGAGAAAGAAAATATAAATGCAACATTGGTGAAGTTCAGGAGGCATCTTATAGTCCTCTTTGAAAACGTCATGTGAACTCACTATGCATTTTCTCTTGAAAAAGAAGGAGGAAGGGGCACCTGGGTGGCTCAGTCAGCTAAGCGTCTGACTTCAGCTCAGGTCATGATCTCATGGTTCGTGGGGTTTGAGCCCCACATCGGGCTCTGTGCTGACAGCTCAGAGACTGGAGCCTGATTCAGATTCTGTGTATCCCTCTCTCTCTGCCCTTCCCCCACTTGTACCCTGTCTCTCTCACTAAAAAATAAACATTAAAAAAAAAAAAAAGGAAAGAAAAAGGAGGAGGTAGAGAAGAAAAGTATTTCCCAACTCTTTCTACTGAAATGGCTTAGAAACTATGATAAACTCAGTGGCCTGACAACCCTAGAGTCCAGAGTATTATCTCTAAATCTCATTTCCCATTAAAAAGAATTGGGGTCCTTGGAGAAATGGCTGATTTCAGATTTGAGGCAGAAATACATAAACTGAGTCTAGAAGATAAGGAATCTTTCATACTAGAAGTCAAGAAAATTACTAGGATCTTGTTAAAAATACTCAGGAGCCAATATGAATAAACTCCCACTGGTCAAAGATGGCACAAGTTGAATATTAATAAGAATAAAAATAGCAATGGATTGAAATACATTTTAAAAAATCCATGAGTTCACAGGGCACCTGGGTGGCTCAGTTGGTTACGTGTCCAACTCTTGATTTCAGCTCAGGTCATGATCTCACAGTTCATGGGATCAAGCCCCATTTCGGGCTCTGTGCTAACAGTGTGGAGCCTGCTTGGGATTCTCTCTCTCCCTCTCTCTTTGCCCCTCCTCCACTCATGCTTGCTCTCTTTCTCTCTCTCTCAAAATAAATAAATAAGTATTAAAAAAAAAAATCCACAAGGGGCGCCTGGGTGGCTCTCTTGGTTGAGTGTCCGACTTCGGCTCAGGTCATGATCTCACAGTTCGTAGGTTTGAGCCCTGCATCGGGCTCTGTGTTGACAGCTCAGAGACTGGATACTGCTTTGGATTCTGTGTCTCCCTCTCTCTCTGCCCCTCCTCAACTTGTGCTCTCTCTCTCTCTCAAAAATAAATAAACGTTAAAAAATTAAAAAAAAATCCGTGAGTTCATAATGATACTTAAAATCAAATACCAACTTCCAGGGAAGATGGGGAGGATCCTAAAGAGGGAAAAGTGGGTGAGGGGATGGGTGAGATAGGTGAAGGGGATTAAGAATATACTTACCCTGATGAGCACTGAGTAATATATAGAATTATTGAATCACTATATCGTACACCTGAAACTAATGTAACACTGTATGTTCACTATACTGGGATTAAAATTTAAAAAAATAAAGCAAGTCAGGAGATAACTACACCATGGACACATGAAAAAAAATCAAATACCTCACTGGTCAAGTTTGGCAGATACTAGGAAACCAATACATCAGTTTGAAAATTAGTAAATAAGCATTTATCTCATGTTTCCTGTGTAATATGCATTTCAGGGTAGAAATAGTTGAGGAACAGGTATTTCTCTTTACAGAAGTACTTTAATAAACAAAGGAATGATAGAATTAGAATATCACCTCCTAATTAATTAATGGGTCTAGACACTTATCAGTGGCTGTTGACATAGCAAAAAGAGAGCCAGACATTTTTTGTTTCCTAATGAGAAATAAACAATACCATTCCACGAAGTGTTTCTGCTCCCCCAAATCAAACATGGATCTGCTCACAGGAAATACAGGGGAGAGAGGAACATGTTAAACACATCATGATAATGCAGTTAGAAAAATCCAGATAGGGAAGATCTAGAGGATAGACGACTCAGCACCTTCAATAAATTGAAAAGGGAAAAAATAATGAAAAGAAAACCTATAGATTAAAAGAAACTCAAGAAACACAACCAATTGCAATCTGTAGGCCTTAGATCCTGATTTGAGTGAATTCAAATAAAAACTCATGAGACAATTGGTAAAATTTAAACACTGACTGGATATTAGATGATATTAGGGAATCAATATTAAATTCTTCAGGGTGCCTGGGTGGCTCAGTCGGTTAAGCATCTGACTTCAGCTCAGGTCATGATCCCATGGTTTGTCAGTTCAAGTCCCGCTCTGGGTGAGCTCACGCCCTGCTTGTGGTGAGCACGAGTCCCACTTCTCTCTCCCTCTCTCTCTCTCTGCCCCTCACTCACTTGTGCCCTCTCGCTCTCTAAAACACAAAAATTAATTTCTTCAATGTGATAAAAGTATTGTGGGTATATTTTCAAACAGTCTTTATATTTTAGAGAACATACTGAAGTGATAAAAGTATTGTGGGTATATTTTCAAACAGTCTTTATATTTTAGAGAACATACTGAAGTATTCATGGCAACAATGACATGATGTCAGGGATTTGTTTCACAACAATCCAGGGTAGGAGGTGGGTGTGGGTATAGACGGTAAAAGATCAGACATAAATTGATACTTGTAGAAACATGGTGATGAATTCATTATATTACTCTTTTATTTTCCTTAATAAGAAGTCTTTATTTAAAGTGCACAGTGCCACCCTTCTAATATAAGCCAAGAAAGCCAGGAGTGGGGGATGCTTCTTTGCATGTACCTAGAAAGGGCAGTTGATCAAAATCAGGAAATCATAGACTTCAAGGAGACTCTGAGGTTTGAAGTTTGAAGTTCCAAGGCTTGAACCACCCCTACATTGCTCCTGAAGTTTGTTTCCCACATTCCGCTGGGTTGCCCTCAGCCCATCCCCTGTGACAGCTTTGAAAGTTCTTTCTTATATTGAGCAGAAATTTGTCTCCCTGTATCTTTCTTCTACCCATAGATTTTAGGCCTGGCCCTTCCTCACAAAACAGTCCCTCAGATATGTGAAAACAGCATTCACCTGTTCCTCTCCCCCTAATCCCATATACAGGGCTTTTGAGCTCCAGCCCTCATTCTGTCCCCTGTTCCACAGACCTATGACTTTGGTCCCCTGTCATCCTGGCTGCTCTGATCTTGGAACAGTTTGACTTCTAAGTTATGTGTTCTGGAATGAAGAGATCTGGGTGTGGCCTGACAATTGCAGAGAACAACAGGGCTATTGCCTCCCTTGTGCCAGTTACGGCATTTCTTCTTACCACGGGCTGGAGCATGCATAAACAAAGTTCCAAGAGCTGAGTGTTAAATTTTCAAGAATTCTTTGAACCAATTGTTAAATGCAGTCAATTATTAAAAGTTAAATTACATAAACTTACAGTTACATACATTTTATTAAAAACAAAGGAAATAAATATAAATTTCCTTATATTCCTTAAAATTCATCACTTCCTAATTATTTTACTACATACTCCTATCATCTCTTCTCTTGAGCTTATTGGCATTTATTGCATTTGTGCGGTGGAAATACTATATAATGGTGTGCTACTAAGAATCTCTTCCAAACCGTGTTCAGTGACATTATGTTGGTAGCTTGAAATTGGCCATGATGAAAGTAATTACATGACAGAAATTGGCAAGTGCTATAAATCAAGGTGCCTTTTTCCTCCAGAGAGCCAGTTGTTAAACATTTACCGCTGGATGCAGCTTAAAATCTTAGGGTTTTTTTTGGCAACCACATTACACTTTTGACTCAAATTGGGCTAATGCTCTTAGCTACTGTTAAGCAAGTATAAGCCATTCTTACTGATACAATTAATTCGTTAGATTTCATATTAATTGCTTTTAAATGCATCCTTGTAGATTCAAGTCACTGATTCTCATTCTGTCATCCAAGTATTCACTATACCTCTAATTTCAGGTTACCTATAAATTTGATGAGCATATCTTCTGTGTATTTATTACGAAAGCACTTATGAGGGGCAGAGGAAGGGCACAGCCCTAGCACTCATCATTATATACTTCTTCATAGTCAGTATCAATTCATTAGTCAGCATTCATTAGTCAGTATATAATCAAGTGGTTACTAATCTATCCAGTATGCTAGAGTCCAATTCATATTTCTCCTTCTTTTCCTAAAGAATGTAATAAAAAGTTCACTAAATATCTTTTTTTTTTAACATTTTTTATTTTAGTTTTTGAGAGACAGAGAGACAGAGCACAAGCAGGAGAGAGGCAGAGAGAGAGGGAGACACAGAATCCAAAGCAGGCTCCAGGCTCCAAGCTGTCAGCACAGAGCCCGATGCGGTGTTCAAACCCACTAATGGGAGATCATGACCTAACCCAAAGTCGGACGCCCAACCGACTGAGCCACCCAGGCACCCCTAAAAGCTCATTAAATATCTAACCAATGATAAAATACTCTCTGTGTATGGGCTTTCCCAAAGCTACAAGGCTCATAACCCTGTCAAAGAGGGAAGTTGATAAATCAGCCTTGGCTTGTTCTTAGTGAATTCATTCTGGGTCTTAATCATTACTTCTTCACGTAGTGCCTGAAACTATTTCTCTAGTAATGCATTGTAGAGTCTTGCCTGAGATTGAAGTGGCTGCAATTTTTCTGGCTCTGGCTTCTCTTTCTGAAAATTAGAATATACCACTGTCTCCAGTCTTCTGATATGTATCACATTCTCCATGGAGCCCAAAGATCACTGACAATTGTTTGGTGATCCCATAATAACATTTTCTCAGGGCTCTATGACATTATTCCTCAGAGCTGAGCACTGGAACTCACTTGGAGCAGCTCTGGGCTTTGTCACATTCTATCACTCCATCTTGGGCTTCCATCTTCCCTCACCAAGGTTCATTTAATTTTTCTTTCTTTTTCCCCCTTTTTATTTATTTTTAAATTATTTTATTTTTTTAATTTACATCCAAGTTAGTTAGCATACAGTGCAACAATGATTTCAGGAGTAGATTCCTTAGTGTCTCTTACCTATTTAGCCCATTCCCCCCTCCCACAACCCCTCCAGTAACCCTCTGTTTTTCTCCATATTTCTGAGTCTCTTATGTTTTGTCCCCCTCCCTGTTTTTATATTCTTTTTGTTTCCCTTCCCTTATGTTCATCTGTTTTGTCTCTTAAAGTCCTCATATGAGTGAAGTCATATATTTGTCCTTCTCTGACTAATTTCACTTAGCATAATTTCACTTAGGAACCCTCCAGTTCCATCCATGTAGTTGCAAATGGCAAGATTTCACTCTTTCTGATTACCAAGTAATACTCTATTGTGTGTATGTATATATATATATATATATATATATATATATATATATATACACACCACTTCTTTATCCATTCATCCGTCGATGGACATATGGGCTCTTTCCATACTTTGGCTATTGTTGATAACACTGCTATAAACATTGGGGTGCATGTGTCCCTTCGAAACAGCACATCTGTATCCCTTGGATAAATGCTTAGTAGTACAACTGCTGGGTTGTAGGGTAGTTCTAGTTTTCATTTTTTGAGGAACCTGCATACTGTTTTCCAGAGTGGCTGCACCAGTTTGCATTCCCACCAGCAGTGCGAAAGAGATCCTCTTCCTCCGCATCCTCACCAACATCTGTTGTTGCCTGCGTTGTTATGTTAGCCATTCTGACAGGTGTGAGGTGGTATCTCCTTGTGGTTTTGATTTGTATTTCCCTGATGATGAGTGATGTTGAGCATTTTTTCACGTGTCGGTTGGCCATCTCGATGTTTTCTTTGGAGAAGTGTCTATTCATGTCTTC
Organism: Prionailurus viverrinus; assembly: GCF_022837055.1. Taxonomy (NCBI): domain Eukaryota; kingdom Metazoa; phylum Chordata; class Mammalia; order Carnivora; family Felidae; genus Prionailurus; species Prionailurus viverrinus. Next base: position 87,239,289 of record NC_062563.1, on the reverse strand, counting down.
GGCCCATTTCTTCACTAGATTATTTGTTCTTCGGGTGTTGAGTTTATAAGTTCTTTATAGATTTTGGATACTAATCCTTTATCTCATATGTCATTGGCAAATATCTTCTCCCATTCCATCGGTTGCCTTTTAGTTTTGCTGATTGTTTCCTTCACTGTGCAGAAGCCTTTTCATTTTGATGAGGTCCCAATAATTCATTTTTGCTTTTGTTTCCCTTGCCTCTGGGGACATGTTGAGTGAGAAATTGCTGTGGCCGAGGTCAAAGAGATTTTTGCCTGCTTTCTCCTCGAGGATTTTGACGGCTTCCTGTCTTACAGTTAGGTCTTTCATCCATTTTGATTTTATTTTTGTGTGTGGTGTAAGAAAGTGGTCCAGGTTCATTTTTCTGCATGTCGCTGTCCAGCTTTCCCCAGCACCATTTGCTGAAGAGACTGTCTTTGTGCCATTGGGTATTCTTTCCTGCCTTGTCAAAGATTAGTTGGCCATACGTCTGTGGGTCCATTTCTGGGTTCTCTGTTCTGTTCCAGTGATCTGAGTGTCTGTTCTTGTGCCAGTACCATACTGTCTTGATGATGACAGCTTTGTAATACAGCTTAAAGTCTGGGTTCATTCCATTTTCTATTCGTCTTCACCTTACTCATTCCATGTGGAGAAGTGTCCTCACCCTGAAAACCAGTAACACAAGAAAATGGAAGAGCTCTGTTTTCTCTATCTCCCATTGACTGTGGGCCCCAAGGTGTAGGTCTGTCCTTTACTTGAAGTTATTCCTCAAACTTCACAAAAAGCAGTGGAACACCCAAATAACATAACATGAAGTTGATGAAGTTGTACTTTGGGAATAACTTGAGCTATTCGTAGCTTTTAGCCTCTCTGATACTTACAAATGTGTCCCATGGATAGTCCAGCACAGATCATGGCAATTTGATGGTAGGATAGATATTTGATAAGAGATTCATGACCTTTTCAGAAGTTGTGAAATCACATCCTTGTTTGAATTTGCAGCAAGCTCCTCATTTCCTAAAGTGCAGCATTGTATATATTAATCTTTAGAATTTAATTAATTTGGTCTGGGGAATTTTTTGTCTTGAAGTTTTTTGACAAAAAAACTATAGATAGTTCTGATATCACAAAATCACAATCAAGGGGGCCTGCAAATATAGAAGAACTCAGTATATTTAGGTGCTTTTTTCTTTAATTTCACTTAGCTGATCTTTAACACAAAACCTCTTAATAGAATCAACTCTTGTTATACGGCATTCTTTTACATGAAACTCTCTATGTTGCCCTTACGCACAGTTCCAAAAAAAATGCTAACAATGTTTATGGGCCCTGAACTAAGAAATGTGAAACCTAGGTTTTCCACTTTGTTCTACCACTCAACTGTATAATCCTGGACAAACCCCTCTTTTGTTCACATCTAATTATTGTTGTAAGTCCCTTTCATCTCTAAGAAAACAGTAAAATACCCAGCTATCCTGTCTGTCGGTTCTGGGCCATCACCATGTACTCTCTGTACTTGACATGAGCGTCCGGGTTTTCTATGGAGGAATGGGGAAGAAAGATTTGAGTTGAGAGTCTTGGTAGGGGGAGAAGGAGGAGGAGGGGGAGGAATATAGCCCATAATTCCTCCTAGGTTTCATTTAATTTTTTTTAATGATTCTGTTTAGGCATAGAATATATTCCTCCAAAGGATTTTCTTTTTCTTTTCTCATAGGGCATTAAAAAAAATGTTTATTTATTTTTGAGAGAGAGAAGGAGAGAGAGCGGGTAGGGAAGGGGCAGACAGAGAATCCCAAGCAGGCTCCACACCATCACCACAGAGCCGGAGGTGGGGCTTGATCTCACAAACTGTGAGATCATGGCCCAAGCCCAAATCAAGAGTCAGACACCTAACCAACTGAGCCAACCAACTGAGCCACCCAGGAGCTCCATTCCTCCTAGGTTTTTCACAAGAGGTAATTTCAAAACAAAACTAAGTCAACCTATCAAAACAAGATAATGACAAGGGAGAAAGTAAAAGTTTTTGGCCAAATTCACCTCACAATCATTCTTTCCTGCACCCACAAAGCAATCTCAACTGAAATCTTGTTAGTGCACCTTCATTTCCAGTAAACATCACTCCTTAGAACAAAAACTGGAAGCTCCCACGTGTAGCCACTGGAAACATTCCCAGATGCAGGAAGAAGTTTGTATGACATCATTCAGAGAGTTATGCAGTATGAAGGTCTCAGATTAGAAGAATAGTTCACCTAAGAGTTCTTTTTATTCAGAAGTTTTATCTAGTATTTAGAAGTCCCAAGTTTCTCAGAAAATGTATTTATTTATATGTGTGTATATTTGATCATGCGTGGAAATGTATATACCTTTCTGAAAGATGCTCAAATGCTAAGAAAAATGTTATTTGTGTGTGTAAATATTTAGTTTAAGACTGGGAAAAAAATAGGGAGATATTATTGTCCCTCTGTAGGTAAAAAAGTTTTGTACACCCTTTTAAAAATAACTTGGGGGGCGCCTGAGTGGCGCAGTCGGTTAAGCGTCCGACTTCAGCCAGGTCACGATCTCGCGGTCCGTGAGTTCGAGCCCCGCGTCAGGCTCTGGGCTGATGGCTCAGAGCCTGGAGCCTGTTTCCGATTCTGTGTCTCCCTCTCTCTCTGCCCCTCCCCTGTTCATGCTCTGTCTCTCTCTGTCCCAAAAATAAATAAACGTTGAAAAAAAAATTTAAAAATAACTTGGTTGTTTTAGGGGTGCCTGGGTGGCTCAGTCAGTTTAGCATCCAACTTCAGCTTAGGTCATGATCTCGAGTCCCATGTTGGACTCTGTGCTGACAGCTCAGAGCCTGGAGCCTGCTTGTGATTCTGTGTCTCCCTCTCAGTCTGCCCCCTCCCCTGCTTACTCTCTCTCTCTCAATAATAAACATTTAAAAAAATAATAAAAAAATTAAGAAATAAAAATAACTTGGTTGTTTTAGTAAAAATTATTCGTGCTCATTGTAAAATATTGAAACAAATCAGAAAAGCACAAAGAAAATATTAAATAATCACCTGAAGTCTCATGATTTGGAAATAAGCATTGACAGATTTCTGGTAAAGTCTCTCCAGACATTTTTCTGTGTGTTTATATGTTTAATTTTACACAAGTGGCATGTTCCTTATTTCCTGCATTATATTCTTCCTTCTTCCTCAACAGTGTCATTAACATCTTTATGTGTCACCAAATATAGCTATATTGCATGACTTTGAAAGGATCTGTAGTTTTCCATTTTATTTTGTTTGTTCCATATACTTAGTCAATTCCATATGGATGAAAATATAGGTTGTTGAGAAGGAACTTTTTTAAGCTTCAAAAGAACTGTTATGTAAAAAATACAAAGTTATGTAAAGTAACACATTTGCACAAGAATCTGGTTTGGTTGTTCCTACTGCAAAAGCTTGAAATAGTGTATGGAAATAGTGAGTTAGACCTGTAAGATGTAGCTTTAGTATTACTGAACCATTAATAAAATTAAACACTTTAAAAAGCAAGGATGAATTACAAAGTAAAACTCAATAGTTTTTATAACACAGAAAGGTAAAATATCATAAAGAAAATTAAAAAATAAGAAACAACTTGTAAATTAGCTATAGCAAATATGACAAAGGTCAATGTACTAATACATAAAGAGCTCATATAAACCAAAAAGGACAGTAACTCACAATAGAAAAATAGGCAACTAATGATTTATAAATAACACTTAAAATGGCTTAAAAATAAAATATAGCTCAATATAAGCCAAGTGTCTTAAAAATATTTATAATCTTTACTTAGTAATTCTACTTCTAGAACTCTCTCCTAAATAATAATTTGAAATGCAGATAACACCTTTTGGCACAAAGAAGCGTTTCATGTTATTTATAACACATATTGTAAATGGCCTAAATGTTCAGTAATAAAGGAATGAGTAAGCAAAGTATGATGCAGCCATAAGTTAGAATATGTTGAAGATGTTTAAAATTATATTTATAAAGATGCTTTAATAGCTAAAGATATAATATTGAGTGAAAAAAAGAGAACACAAAATTTTATGTACAGTAATTTCAGCTATGTATATGAAATAGCCTGGAAGAAAATATACCAAAATATTAACAAGTACCTATGGGGGGGGTATGGATGATTTAAAATTTTTTTTTAAATTTTCTTATTTCCCAAATTTTCCACAAAGATCATATATACTCTTATAACCAGAAAAATAATTTTTTTAAACATATTGAAGCTAATACATATTTAATGAATTTAAAAACAAATTTAAACACAATAAAACAACATTTAAAAATCTGTATCTATGACAGTATTAAAAATCTTAATCATTTCTTACCATTTAGTAAAAATTGCCTGGATTTTCACTTCTCTGTCATTCACAAAGGGTTAGACTTTGCTGTGGATGGAATATTTGTGTCCCCCCACCAGAATTCCTACATTGAATTCCTAACTTGCAGTGTGATGGTATTTGGAGGTGGGGACTCTGGGAGGTGATTAGGTCATGAGGGGGGAGCCCTGGGGAATGAGTAAGTGCCCTTATAAAAGAGATCGCTCAGAGCTGCCTACCCACATCTGCCAAGTGAAGACACGATGAGAAGTTTGTGACCCAGAAAAGAACCCTCATTTGACCATGCTGGCACCCTGGTCTCTGACTTCCAGCCTCCAGGACTGTGAGATACAAATTAATGAGTGGCTCAGTCGGTTAAGCATCCGACTTTTGATGTAAGTTCAGGTCATGATCTCACGGTTCATGAGTTCAAGCCCTGCATTGGGCTCTGCGCTGACAGTGTGGAGCCTGCTTGGGTTTCTCTCCTTCTCTCTCTGTCTCTCCCTTACTGGTGTGCGTTTTCTCTCTCAAAAAAGAAAAAAAAAATTATGTTGCTTATAAGCCACCCAGACTCTGGTATTTTGTTATAGCAGCCTGAATGGACTAAGATTTTGAACAAGTGAATTAATTATCCATTCTGGGCCTCCCACAATTTCAAAGTCTTCAATTCTCCTGCCTCTACAAACCATATCTGTTTAATTTTTAATTTTAAGGTTAAATTCCTTTATTCATTTGTTTCTGAACCTATTATTCTGAAATGCAATGCATTTTAACATTAATGTATTATTTACATATTGCCACATTTCAAAATAAATATGAGGCAGCAGATGTTATTATTTGGCAATTAACTGTTTAGGTTTTTTTTTTTTAAACATCCTTTACTGTGGTAAAATATACAAACATAAAACTTACCATTTTAACCATTTTAAAGTTCAGTGGCATTGAGTATATTCACATGTTTATACAACCATCATCACCATCAACCTCCAGAACTTTTTCATCTTCCCAAACTGAAACTCCCATTAAACAGTAGCTCCCCATCCTGCCACCCACACCACTCCCACTCTACTTTCCATCTCTATGATTTCACTATTCTAGGTTCTTCAACTTTATTCAGTTTTTTTTTTTTTTTTTTTTTTTTGGAGAAAGAGAAAAGAGTGCACACGTGCATGAGCAGGAGAGGGGCACAGACACAGGTTGAGAGAGACACAATCCCAAGTAGGCTCCATGCTGTCCGTGCAGAGCCTAACTGGGGGCTTGAACTCACGAACTGTGAGATCATGATCTGAGCCAAAATCAGTGACTGAGCCATCCAGGTGCCCCTATTCAGTTTTAAGCCCTAAATAAATCTCTTCTCTATCTTGGTTGAGAATATTGTTAGTTCGAAAGAGTCAACTTAAAAAGTCCAAAAAATTTTAAACAAAGGTGATACTTACATATAATAAAATTCATACAGATGCTTAAAAATATACAAATTTTTATCTATATTATGGGAATGTGTATGTCAGCATGACTATAAAGTCATGAGGTTTGTGTGCCATTTTATTTTGAAGTCAAATTATCCACCTAAATGAAATAGCAGACAAATCTACATGTTGTGATCACACTGTGTAAAAGGAATACCTTTGTATGGAGCAAGAATGGAAAGGAAGACCATGGAAAATAAAAATGGCTTATTTTTAAAGTGGTACAATTTTTGAAATGAGATTTAAAAAAATTATCAATAGTGTTATCAAGTTGGAGAACAGATATTTTTTGATTATAAGAGGATGGCAGGAATCAGATAACTGAAATCACAGGTTAATAATTTAGAGGTACTAATAGTACCTTATATCTTAATGTTTCTAGAAAATCAGCTCTTGTGAAAACTTTTTCCAAGCCTAACCAATTTGAATGTTGAAAGCATATATATTTTTTTCCTTCCTGAAAATAGACACAGAAATCACCGGGTATATTTGTAGAAAGGCTGACCCATATAATATCCATTATACTTCTACACATTAGGTACATTTTCCTTTGTTAGCTTGCCCAGGAACAAAAACAAGTGTGAATAGTTTGTTCTTATCAATTCATAATTCTCCATTTTTGTCACACTATGTTCCCATTGATTACACACAGGGATAAAAATAGAAACCTCTGAGATGGTGCTTTTGCCAGTTACTCAGATGACTTTCTGAACAAGAAAGTTTTATATGGATGGATGGGTGTAAGAACTTGGCTTGAAATATTAAAAAGGCAGGAAAAGACAGCAGAATCTGCTTCTCATTGGCATAGAGCCCAGATTGTCCTGCTTTTCTGAAATTAAGCCCAAATCCTAAAAATTCTGAATACCTGCTGTCAACCTCCTGCAAATGGGGCAGGTTTCCCGGAGAATGTTAGCGAGAGTGCTGGCAGAGGTAGGCAAACGCGACAGACGCTAGTAAACACCACTTCATCATATAGCTATTTTCATGTCCTACCAGTTGCTCACAGAAGTGCTGACAATCCTCGGGTTGACTCAACAAACACATCTTGGACACCTCCTTGGTGCCAGGCATAGTGCAAAAAGCATGGTGGAAAGCCAGTTTCCTTCAAGCCCCTAAGCCCCGCTGGCTACCCTTGGGAAAAATTCAGAATATCAAGGTACGCTAGATTCAGTCCAGCCTTGTGCCTTAGTCTGCAAGGAGGTAGAATCCCAGAACAGAGGGTGGCTCAGTCGGTTAAGTGCTTGGCTCTTGACTTTGGCTCAGGTCGTGATCTCACGTTTCGTGAGTTCGAGCTCTGAGTTGGGCTCTGCGCTGACAGTGCAGAGCCTGCTTGGGATTCTGTCTCCCTCTCTCTCTGCCCCTCCCCTGCTCGCTCTCTCTCTCAAAATAAATAAAAATAAACTTAAAAAAAAAAAAAAGAATCCTAAGGGGTCCTTCCAGCTCAGTCATGTTTGGTGCTAGGTGTGGGGGCCAGCTGGGCCAAGGAGAGAGATGGTGCGAAAGTCAGCTTCCAATGAAGGAGACAGCAGGTCTGTGCTATTCTCTTTTGCATTTTGTTCTTTGGAAAACGTTTTTATTATGTATATCAATTGATTGTATCGAAAAAAAATAATGCACTGAGTATCGGATATCTACCACTAGCTTTATCAAATCTTTTATTGTTCCCATAATTGCTTCAGATTTTTGAAAAAAAAATAAAGTAATACCACAGTTGAAAAAGTGTATTAATTTCGTCCTAAATCCATTTCCTTACTTCTATCCCCATGGGTAACTATGATTTTGAAAGTGGTGTTATTCATGAGTATGCTTAAAAAAAATTTTTTTTTAATGTTTATTTATTTTTGACAAGAGAGAGACAGAGCATGAGAGGCAGAGGGCCAGAGAGAGAGGGAGACACAGAATCCAAAGCAGGCTCCAGGCTCTGAGCTTTCAGCACAGAGCCTGACATGGGGCTTGAACCCACAGACTGCAAGATCATGACCTGAGCCAAAGTTGGACGCTCAACTGACTGAGCCACCCAGGTGCCCCATGAGTATGCTTTTAAACTTTTCTGTCCATGCAGAAAAAAGATATTGTTTTTGCTGTCTTTGAAATGTATGTATATTATTTAATTTTTTATTTTAGAGAGAGAGAGTGCATGAGCAGTGGAGAGGGGCAGAGAGAGAGGGAGGGAGAGACTCTTAAGCAGGCTCCATGCTCAGCATGGAGCACAGGGCTCGATCCCAGGACCCTGGGATCATGACCTGAGCCAAAATCAAGAGTCAGACACTTAACCGACGGAGCCACCCAGGTGCCCCTGAAATGTATGTTTGTAAAAGTGTAATTAAATTATTATTTATTTCTTTGAGACTTTTTTGTTTTTATTCAGTAGTATGTTTTATATTCAACCATGTTGATTCATGTAACTGCAGTTTAAGAATATTCCACAATTTGTCTCCAATCCATAAAAAGTAGGTTGCTTCCGATAATTTTTGTTTGTTATTAAAAACAATAAGATCGTTTTCTTTATCATTTTTTAAAAACGAAATTGTATTTTTAAGTTATCTCTATGCCCAATGTGGGGCTCGAACTCACAACCCTGAGATCAAGAGTCACAGGCTCTTCTGACTAAGCCAGCCAGGCACCCCACTTAGATCATTTCCCACATGTCTTCTGTTACACATGTACAAAAGTTTCTCTAGGACATATAACCATAAAATTGAATCACTAGTCATAATGTTTGTGTATCTTTGGCAGAAAATTTCGAACTATTTTCCAAACTTGTACAGTCTCAACAGTTGAATGAGCATTCATCTTCATCAACACTTGGCATTTTCTAACATTTTAATTTTGTGCCAATCTGATAAAATATCTTAAAAAAAATTTTTTTTAGTGTTTATTTATTTTTGAGAGAGAGAATGCAAGCTGGGGAGGGACGGAGAGTGGGAGGACAGAGAATCTGAAGCAGGCTCTGTGCTGATAGCAGAAAACTCGAACCCAGTTCCGGGCTTGAACCCAGAAACCGTGAGATCATGGCCTGAGCCAAAGTCAGACACTTAACCAACTGAGCCATCCAGGTGCCCCATGATAAAATATCTTACTATGGTTTTGTGTTCCGTGCCCTTAACTATGAATGAGGTCAATCATCTTTTTGTGTTCTGATTGACACTTGTATTTTTGTGCATTTTTCTATTGTGTGATCTTTTTCTTATTCACTCATAAGAATTCTTTACATATTCTGGATCCTAAACCTCTGTTACTTGAGTTGCAGATATCTTGAGTTTGTAGTCTGTCTTTTTGCTCTTTATGGTATCTTTTCATGAACAGAAGTTATTGATTTTAATGTAGTCAAATTTATCACTTTTTTTCCTTAGTTTTCCTTAAAGGAATTCTTTCTCACCCCAAAGTCATAAAGCTCTTCTATTCATTTTTTTTTCTAAATATTTTAAACATTTGCCCTTCACATTTGAGTCCATTCTGAATTGTGTTTGTGATTGGTGTAAGGTAAAGGCCCACCTTCATTTTTTCCCATATAATAACCAAATTTCCCAGTACCATTTGCTCTTTCCCTACAGATCTATCATATACTGCGTGTCCATTTATCTGTAGGTCAGTTTCTGGTCTCTCGATTGTGCCAATGGCCTGATTGTCTGTCTCTGTGCCCACACTGCATTGTCTTAATTTCTACAGCTTTATCCTTAGAGCAACAATACTTCAGGCTTACTGAGGTCCAGCTGCCATCCGCTTTGGCATTTGTCTCAGATTTGTCATTTTTTTAAAACCACATACCATCATTAATAGTTGCATTGTAATATGCTAGAATGAACTTGGTAAACCTCCACTTCATATTTCAGCTTCTGCCATCTCTAGTGTGGGAGACATATGCAGCAAACAGAATTCTCTCTGTAACTTATGGTTAAAATAGAAATATAACCAGCAATAATCTGTATGTCTTTTTCCAACCCTTTCCAGAGTCAAGATGCCCATTAATTCCCCTTCAACAACGTGCTGGGAAATGACTAAAAAGGCAAGGACAGTGAACTCTTTGCGATCTTGGGTGGTGGGGATAGAAGTGTTAGAGGTTGCTGCCCCTGACAACTATTTGGTGCACCGTGCAGTCGTGCCAGTCCTGCTGGGCCACCAGTCAGTGGGAAACATGGGAAATTCGAGGTGAGATCATGTGAACTATGCACAAGAAATAGAAGCTGAACAGCGCTGCAACAAAGTATATAGAAAGTAGACTGGACACTCTTGGCACAGTGATTTTGTCATCGTATGGTGATGATAAACCATTCTTTAGGTTACTATTTGGTAACACTTTTATTTTGTGCAACAAGCTCTTTGCCAAAAATGAGCTCAAGGGGGGAAAAAAAGCAAGTTCAGGTTTAATAAAAAATTAAATACTTATTTTTCATTTCTCAAGAAAATTTATAATGAACATGTAACTTTTATTAGAGATGGAAAAGGAGAGATCTGGAAGAATAGACATCAAGAGAGATGGTCGCTATAGGTAGGGGAAATTATCACATTTCCTTATGCTCATTTCACTTTTCTATATTTTCTTTGTTCATTATACTTCTGTAATAACAAGTAACAACAAAAGAAATTTTACTTCAAGAGATAATTCTTTACTTCAAGATTAAATTCACAATGTGAAATAAACTATATTGAGTTTATTTATTTTTATTTTTTACTTAAATTTTTCTTTAATGTTTATTCATTTTTGAGAGAGAGAGACAGAGTGTAAGCAGGGGAGGGACAGAGAGAGAGGGAGACACAGAATCCCAAGCAGGCTCCAGGCTCTGAGCTGTCAGCACAGAGCCTGATGTGGGGCTTGAACTCATGAACCATGAGATCTGACCTTAACCGACTGAGCCACCCAGGTGCCCCAACTATATTGAGTTTATTAAACAGATAAGCAAAAATTATACAAACACAAACTGTGTATTATATTAATGGCCCACATTAAGGGCTCCTTGTCTCCATACCCTTTGCCTTGTAACTTTGTAGTCCCCTTACCCTCTAACTAAGGGTTCAGCCATGTAACTTATCTAGGCCAATGGAATGTTAACAGACGTAAACAAGCAGGGGCTTGAAAAGCACCTGTGCATTTTTGCTTGCTCTCTTGTGCACTGAACTTGTTCACTTTTGCATCTCTGCCTCAGCATGAGAACCTGCCCCAGCTTGTCCATTTGAGGGATGTAAGAGAGAGGTGAAGAAAAGCAGAGACCATCCTAGTCCAGAATACAGCCAGCCAATCTCCAACATGTGGGAGAGCCCAGCCAAGATCAATGGCTGACTGCAGACGCATGGATGAGTCAAGATCAGATAATGGCTTAGCTACCATAGACATGTGAGAAACAAGAATAAATCTTCAGGTTGGTTTATCATCAGATTATTGTGTCCAGGGATAACTGATACAACAAAGAATAAATAATATGCTGTGTAGAGAGGAGAAAACCAACAGACAAAAAAGGAGAGAGAGTTTATATAAATTTTGTCACAGCATTCCCAGACATCACATTACAGGATATTCTGTCCTTTTCTCTAAGGACAGGCTGGAGTACTTTGTAAATTAGACTAAATCTTAGTCTATGATACATGGAGCCCAACATGGGACTTGAACTCATGACCCTGAGATCCAAGACCAGAGCTGAGATCAAGAGCCAGACGCTTAATGGACTGAGCCACCCAGGTGCCCTGTAGTCTATAACACTCTCACGGGACTTTTTTTCAATAGCTTTATTGAGATTTTCATGCACCACACAGCTCACCCATTTGAAATGTACAATTCAGTGGTTTTTAGTATATTTGCAGAGTTGTGTATCCTTTATAACAATCAGTTTTAGAACATTTCATTACTCCAAAAAGAAATCCTGTACCTGTGAGCAGCCACTCCCCATTTCCTTCCAACAGAATGCTCCAACTGCAGCCCTAGGAAACCACTAATCTACTTCTTGCCTGTATAGATATGCTTATTGGGGATATTTCATATATATTGAATGAATATGTGGTCCTTTGTGACTGACTGGCTTCTTTCAATTAGCATAGTGCTTTACAGGCTCATCCACAGTATAGCATGTCAATACTTCATTCCTTTATATTGCTGAATAATATTCCACTGTATGGATTATATTTTACTTATTCATTCATCAGATGATGGACATTGAGTTGTTTCCACTTTTTGGCTGGTATAATATACTAATATGTTATATACTAATTTACATAATATACAACATATACTAATATACTGTATTTAGTTTATAGTATATATGCTTATATATTGTTATGTACTATATTATATATAATACATATTATAATGTATATTATATATGCTATTATATACTATATATAGTATAATATAGAATAATGCTTCTCTGAACATTCATGTATATTTTTGTATACAGATGTATATACATCTCTTGAGTATGTAACTAGGAGCGGAATTGCTAGGATATATATGCTATGTTTAACCTTTTGAGAAACCGCCAGCTGTTTTTCACTGGCTGCACATTTTACATTTCTACCAGCAGTATAGGAGGGTTCTTTGCTAACACTTGTTACTGTTTGTCTCATTTACTAGTCATTCTAATAGTGGTATCTCACTGTGGTTTTATTTGCATTTCCCTAATAACTAATGATGTTAACATCTTTTATGTATCTATTAGTCATTTGTATATCTTCTTTGAAGAAATAACAATTCAGATATTATGCACATTTTAAAATTAGGTTGTCTTTTTATTGTTGAGTTGTAGGAGTTATTTATATGTTCTGGATACAAGTCCCTTATCAGACATATAATTTGCAAATGTTTTCTCCCATTCTGTGGGCTATTTTTCATTCTCTTAATAGTGTCTTTTGAAGAACTTTTCAATTTTGATGAAGTACAATTAATCTTTTTTATTTTTCCTTTGGTGTTTGTGCCTATCTACAAAGGCAAAGTCCTAATCTGCTTTCTTTTAATCACCTTCTTACATCTCTTTTCTTTCTCTGAGGCTAATTTGCTTCTTCTGAATACAACTTTTAGTAGCTCTTTTAGGGGGAGGTCTATAAGTACAAATTTTCTCAGACTTTTTTTTTTTTTGGTCTGAAGTTTCCTTCATTTCATGCTTATGCTTGAAAGATGCGTTAGCTGGGTACATAATTCTGGATTAATTTTTATAAGTGAATAGTCTTCTAATTGTTGTGTCTTGGGGATAATTATTTCTTCTCTTTGAGTTTTTAAATCTTTAGGTCTTTGTTACTGAAGGTAGCTACATATGGATTTACTTTTATTTCTACTTCATAGGACCTATTGTGCTTCTGGAATCTGAGGAGTTACATCTTTTTATCAGTGCTGGAAATTGTCAGCCATTATCATTTTAAAGATAGTGTCTCCCCTACTGTCGTCTTCTTCTTTTTTTTTTTAGGTTTTATTTATTTTTGAGGGAGACAGTACAAGCAAAGAGGAGCAGAGAGAGAGGCAGACAGAGGATCTGAAGCAGGCTCTGCACTGACAGCAGTGAGCGTGATGCGGGGCTCGAACTCATGAACTGTGAGATCATGACCCAAGCTGAAGTCCGTTGCTCAACAGACTGAATCACCCAGGCACCCCTTCCCTACTGTCTTCTATTATAAGTATGTACCTTTTCTCCATGACTAAACTTTTCATTCATATTTTTTATATCCTTTTTTGCTGCCTTCTAAGATCCTCAGAGTTAGCTTCTAGTTAATTAGTACTTCTCTTCAATTTTGTGTAATCTGCTGTTTAACCAGTTGTTTTAAATTTCTAGGATTTTGTCCTTCCATTTCTAAATTTTGAAATCTTTGGTGGTTCCCTACATCCATCTGATGTTTCTTCATAAGGTCTTTCCTTTAATCTTAGGGTTTTGATCTCTCCTTTTATGTCTATGTTTTATGTCTCCTAACTGAGCTCACGGTTGATTTCTTCTTGTGTTTTATGCTTTTTTTTATTATAAAACTCTTTTTTTTTTGGCCTGGATTGGTTTTACTACCTGAGACTCTCATGTGACCTTGTAAAGGAGCACCCTTCCAGAATGGTTTTACATTTGCTTCTATAAGTGCCTCAGGGTTTTCCATTGTCTTGGGATCAATTATTATGTTGATTTCTTAATTTAGGGATTCCTGACTACAAGGGTAGTGTTAAGTCAAAGCCAAACCAATGTGAGAAGTAGGCCTGGGTTTTTGATGTTTCAGTGAAAAAATTGTTTCTTACCCTGTGCATGGGCAAAGAAATATATATTTTCTTGTCACCTCCCCATGCTGGTGAGATTTTTTTTACTACCTTTTCATTGAGGATGTCACTGTTTGAAAGTTCTAGCTTCTCATAGAGACTTCTGTTCCAATTCCCTATCTAGAGCAGGTCCAAGACCATGTTTCTTATTCTTGCATATGCCTTAAAGTCCCTAGCTTATGGCAACACTCCCCACCCCTCTACACCCCCAGATATTGCAATGGTAGCTGGGGCCTTTTCCCTCAGATTTCAGCACCTGCTTCCTTTCTGTTATCTGTAGCTTTTCTTTCTTGCAAGCTCAGCTGTCTATTTAAAGACTTTTTCTTATACTTTATCCAGCAGTTCTAAGTATTTATAATGGGAGATGTTCCATATTTCCAGAACCATCGGCACCTATTAATTTCTACGTTTTCTGAAAAATGTCTTAGGAACACATTAACTGTGGTAAAGTTGGGACGAATGCATACATTGTAAGCCAAGGGGGTCATGAGCATATAATTTTAGGGGAATTAACTTGTTTCCATTTTCATATGAATTGTATCCTAAAATTGACCTGTGCTAAAGGTTTATGTTGACTCTGTCCCACCTTCCCTTTCAAAATAGCCCTTTCTCACTTTACAAAAAGGAAGGCATACTTGTCATCATTTATCTCGTTGTGCAAAACCCTCCAGACAGCCAAACGAAAGGATGATGGGAAATACTGGTATACAGGAAGCATCGTTTAATTACTAATCAAATCACCAAAACTATACTTGAAGGCTTTGTATTTTACACTTATTTCTTTTAAGGGTGAAGCTAGGTTAGAAAAGGAATATTTTGTTCATGTTGGGAAGTACTTAATTCAGTATGAGTCTGGAGGAGTAATGACAATTTGTATTTAATGACTTTGCCTCTGCTACCCACACCCCCACCACTGTCAAAGGAGGCATCACTTTTGAGGAGTCCCATGAAGGAAAAACAAAGTGTTGGTAAAAAATACTGAAGGCTATAAGGAACTTTTTAAACATAAGCAGTTCTTTTAGGCTGCTCTTATTTTAGTTTATTTTTATTTATTTTGAGAGAGACAGAGACAGCGCAAGTGGGGAAGGGACAGAGAGGGAGGGAGGGACAGAATCCTAAGCAGGCTCTGCACTGCCAGCAGAGTCTGATGTGGGCTCAAACCCAGGAACCATGAGGTCATGACCTGAGCTGAGATCAAGAGTTGGATGCTTAACCAACTGAGCCACCCAGGTCCCACTAGTCTACTCTTTTCTTTTTTCTTTCTTTTTTTTTTTTTTTTTTTTTTGATGTTTATTTATTTTTGAGAGAGACAGAGACAGAATGCGAGTGGGTTGGGGCAGAGAGAGAGGGAGGCACAGAATCTGAGGGAGGCTGCAGGCTCCTAGCAGTTAGCACAGAGCCTGACCCGGGGCTTGAACTCACAAGCTGTAAGATCATGACCTGAGCCGAAGTGAGACACTCAACCGACTGAGCCACCCAGGCGCCCCATCCACTAGGATGCTCTTAACTGACTGAGCCACCCAGGTGCCCCTTCCACTGGGCTACTCTTAACACTCATCCTTAGGACACATCAGTAGCTGGAAAGAAAGGCGTCTTCATACTGAATAAGCAGGATAAGCTGGTGACACTAACTCTTTTAAATATAAGTTGAGTGTTTTCTGGGACTACTATACATGATTTTTGATGAAAAACTTATTTTAAAAAAATTCAGTGTGATTCTATAAATTAAAATCTATTTTATAAATAATACAATGAAATATCTGTTTCATCCAATTAAATGCTTAATATTTTCTATCTCTTATTTAAAATAGAAAATTAAAGTGTATGTTAGCTACCAGGCCTATAATTTTTTAGTTTGTAACCTTTCTCTCTTGTTAAATACACACAAAGTTTCAACATGATATCTAAAGAGTTAACAGGGCTATTTCTGATTTTGATACATGATTCTTATTCTGAAAAGCTAAACACTTATATTTCATACATTCCACAAATTTAACAAAATGCATGCAGTGCCTCTTATCCTACCCCTTGCTTAATAAATGACTTACTTGTAACTTTATTTTTTATTTTTATTTTTTAAATTCTTAAAAAAAATTTTTTTTTAATTTAAAAATTTTGGGGCACCTGGGTGGCTCAGTCTGTCAAACGTCTGACTTCAGCTCAGGTCATCATCTCGCGGTTCGGGATTTAGAGCCCTGCGTCAGGCTCTCTGCTGATAGCTTGGAGCCTGGAGCCTGCTTTGGATTCTGTGTATCTCTCTCTCTCTCTCTCTCTCTCTCTCTCTCTCTGCCCCTCCCCCACTCATGCTCTGTCTCTCTCATAAATAAACATTAAAAAGTTTTTTTTAATTAAAAATTTTTTTAATGTCTATTTTTTTCCTTAAAATTTTACTTTAAATTCTAGTTAGTTAACTAGACTTACTTATAACTTTAGCTACACATTTTAGTTCATTATTTCAAAATAGTAACAAAGAAATAGTGTATTCTTTTCATCTTGTTTTAACCTAAAATGGAAAGCCAGCTATAGTACACCTATATTATTTTAAACTTGATTACTTTTAGTAATATTGTTAGATACTATCTATAATTTACTTCTCAATGCTTTATAATCTTTTTTGATACATTTAAACACATATTTGTATTGAAAATAAAGTTGGGGAAAAAAAGGAAGCTAGACTTGACTCACAAAGTAAGTCTGACTTACCTTGTGGTTTGACAAAGAGGACTGAGTTCACTAGTTAGATTATGTGACAAATATTTTCATAAATTAAATGAGTAAAATTTATATCTATGGTTTTAACAAAAATATATTTAAATCACCTTATAAAAATAGCATTTTATTAAGAAATATTATATTGGCAAAGGTGCTTTGAAATTAATATTACTTCTGGATAGAGAAAAAAAAAGAAATGAACATTACTTCTATTTTCTTAACACTTTTTGAGAATATTAGGTTAAACAAGATATCTCTAAGGGAAAGAAATAGCAGTCCTGTGCTAAATCTTGGTAAAATCTTTTTTATTTATTTCCCAGAAGTGG
Organism: Prionailurus viverrinus; assembly: GCF_022837055.1. Classification (NCBI taxonomy): domain Eukaryota; kingdom Metazoa; phylum Chordata; class Mammalia; order Carnivora; family Felidae; genus Prionailurus; species Prionailurus viverrinus. The sequence continues at coordinate 87,222,231 of NC_062563.1, read as the reverse complement.
AGGAAGAAAGTGGCTCCAATGACTGAATAACGAATTTCTACAAGTGATAATTTCTATTTTTCTGCTTTTGGCCAAATTTTAAGAGAACTAATTAAGTTAAAGTTGATATATTGTTAGAAGTAATTTTTGAGAGTAGATCCCGTTGAATTTTGTGTGTGTGAATATCTCAGGAATGCAAAGGAATAAGTGATAGGGCTAAAGGAAAATTTCTTCAAGTCTCATCCATTTATGTATTTACAAAATTTTTCTGGGGAACCTGGGTGGTTCAGTTGGTTAAGTGTCCAGCTCTTGATCTCAGCTCAGGTCTTGATCTCAGGGTCATGAGTCCAAGCCCCAGTGTGGAGCTTACTCAAGAAAAAAGAAAAAAAAATTTTTCCCCAGGGCTTGCATCTTAAAAATAAAAAACAGGCATAGAACTGATGGAATTAATGAACTAAATTTTAAAAAGCCCATTTACTCTGTGAAGAAGTGCATTCCCAAAATATTTTTGCTTTTTATCAAATTACTAAAATTTGTATTACATTTGTTGTTTTAACCAATTGTATAAGCTAAAAATTGTCATGATAAACAGAAAAGCCAACCAGAAGAATTTTTTAACATTTAAGAGATTTCAACTTATAAGAGATTAAAAACTTAAGTTTATTTTGCTGTAGTGAAATATAATTGATAGGGTTTTGGAGTGGTGGTGGGGATTTCCAGAGCCCAAGAAATAATTCTTGAAGACATCTTTGGTGCAAAAAAGGTGATTTTATGCAACCCCTATCAAAATACACCAGCATTCTTCACAGAGCTAGAACAAATAATCCTAAAATTTGTATGGAACCAGAAAAGATCCCTAATTTCCAAGCCAAAGCAACCTTGAAAAAGAAAACTGAGGTTGCAGGCATCACAATCTCAGACTTCAAGCTGTGTTACAAAGCTGTTATCATCAAGACAGTATGGTACTGGCACAAGAACAGACACTCAGATCATTGGAACAGAACAGAGAACCCAGAAATGGACCCACAGACAAGGCAGGAAAGAATACCCAATGGCACAAAGACAGTCTCTTCAGCAAATGGTGCTGGGAAAACTGGACAGCGACATGCAGAAAAATGAACCTGGACCACTTTCTTACACCACACACAAAAATAAAAATCAAAATGGATGAAAGACCTAACTGTAAGACAGGAAGCCATCAAAATCCTCGAGGAGAAAGCAGGCAAAAATCTCTTTGACCTTGGCCACAGCAACTTCTCACTCAACATGTCCCCAGAGGCAAGGGAAACAAAAGCAAAAATGAATTATTGGGACCTCATCAAAATGAAAAGGCTTCTGCACAGTGAAGGAAACAATCAGCAAAACTAAAAGGCAACCGATGGAATGGGAGAAGATATTTGCCAATGACATATGAGAAAAAGGATTAGTATCCAAAATCTATAAAGAACTTATAAACTCAACACCCGAAGAACAAATAATCTAGTGAAGAAATGGGCCGAAGACAGGAATAGACACTTCTCCAAAGAAAACATCGAGATGGCCAACCGACACGTGAAAAAATGCTCAACATCACTCATCATCAGGGAAATACAAATCAAAACCACAAGGAGATACCACCTCACACCTGTCAGAATGGCTAACATAACAACGCAGGCAACAACAGATGTTGGTGAGGATGCGGAGGAAGAGGATCTCTTTCGCACTGCTGGTGGGAATGCAAACTGGTGCAGCCACTCTGGAAAACAGTATGCAGGTTCCTCAAAAAATGAAAACTAGAACTACCCTACAACCCAGCAGTTGTACTACTAGGCATTTATCCAAGGGATACAGGTGTGCTGTTTCGAAGGGACACACGCACCCCAATGTTTATAGCAGTGTTATCAACAATAGCCAAAGTATGGAAAGAGCCCATATGTCCATCGACGGATGAATGGATAAAGAAGTGGTGTGTATATATATATATATATATATATATATATATATATATACATACACACAATAGAGTATTACTTGGTAATCAGAAAGAGTGAAATCTTGCCATTTGCAACTACATGGATGGAACTGGAGGGTTCCTAAGTGAAATTATGCTAAGTGAAATTAGTCAGAGAAGGACAAATATATGACTTCACTCATATGAGAACTTTAAGAGACAAAACAGATGAACATAAGGGAAGGGAAATAAAAAGAATATAAAAACAGGGAGGGGGACAAAACATAAGAGACTCATAAATATGGAGAAAAACAGAGGGTTACTGGAGGGGTTGTAGGAGGGGGGATGGGCTAAATGGGTAAGAGGCATTAAGGAATCTACTCCTGGCATCACTGTTGTACTATATGCTAACTAACTTGGACGTAAATTTTTAAAAAAATGAATAAATGTTAAAAAAAAAATGAAATTAGTGATTATGTCAGTGAAAACATTTGAAGAACATTGTAATAATTCCCAAGTACTGCATGATATTTCACAGATATTCCTAGCAGAGGCCCAGCTGAAAGACTGTAGATTTCAACATGGTCTAATCTGCTCTCTTGTTATACCAAGTCCAAAAGGAACTATTTGGAAAATATTTGCTGAGAAGCACTTGAATTGAGGTCAATGCAGCATTCAATGGTTTATTCAAAGGTCATGACCTTGAATGATATATTAAGACTCCTCATTGAGGTATGGCTAAGGACTAGAGCCTCAAAGATACCTCTTGGGGAAAGACAGTCACTGCAGAAAATCTCTCCTTGGGTCAAGTGGGCAAGGCCCAGTGTCCAATCAAGTCAGTTTCCAGGAATGGTTTAGGAAGTGGTAAGCACAAGGGGTTTAAGTGTAATTGTGGGGCTATATTATCAGTGTGTGGGGTCTGGCATTTCGGAATTAGGGTATATTACACTCAGGAAAAGACAGACTCAGGAGGTCATTTGATAGGTGTGTCCACAGGGCTCCACCACTAGTAAAATCTAAGGATGAAGAAACCATATTCCAGTTTGTGTGGAAAGCACAAATGATATCTACTGTTCTGGCATAAGTATTGATCGTCCCCTGTGATACTGTGGTTTATAATAAGAAATATGTATTTGGGTTTCATCCCTGCTTCTGCCACAGAGCTCCTAAAACCCTTGGAATTTCCAAAGTGATAGGAGTGATAAAGATGTCTTTATTCCTAACAACTCCTTTTCAACCACACCTGAGTTTCTGTCAGTAAAGTGACTTTTGGAAAGCACCTAAAGACTGGGGCTGGTTGCCAGGGGAACCAACCATGTGACTGAAAGGTTGGGATTTTCAGTACCCTCCTCCCCTTACCTCCTGGGATAGGCTCAGGGCCAGAGGTTGAATAATTGCCATTGGCCAATGATTTAATCAATCATGCCTATGTAATAAAGCCTCCATAAAAACCCAACTGGACGGGCTTTAGAGAGATTGTATATTGGTAAGCATGTGGAGATGCCATGAGAACGACTCTGAGAGAGCATGGAAGCTCTGTGCCCCTTCCCATGTACCTTGCCCTACACATCTTTTCCATCTCACTATTCTGGAATTATATCCTTTTATGATAAATGGTGATCTTGAAAGTAAAATGTTTCTCTGAGTTCTGTGAGCCCATGTAACATACTAATGGAACCAAGGAGGGGGGTCTTTGTAACCTCCGATTTATAATCAGTCAGTCATATGCACAGGGGGCAACCCGGCTTGTGACTGGCATCTGAAGGGGTGGGCAGTCTTGTAGGACTGAGCCCATAACCTGTGGGACCCGATGCTATCTCTAGGTAAATAGGATCAGAATTGAGTAAAACTGTAGGATACCCAGCTGGTGTCAGAGAATTAGTGGTGTGGGGGAAAAAAACCACATACTAGAACTGGGGATGCAGAATCATATCCCCTTTCACCTCCAAAGTGTTGGTGATGTGCATTGGTGATATTGTAAATTATGTGTAATGTATATATTATAAGTGTTGATTATCAATTCCTGGGCTTATCTCATTGTGGACCCACCAGGAAGGGTTAAAGGGGTGGCACTAGTGTACAGACCACACTTTCAGTATCACAATTCTAAGCAGTCAGAATAAGATGCCTAGGAGTACATCCTTAATGCTGGTGTTCAATGAGTATTCAGGCAAATAGTGCTCAAGCATTTAGACCAGAGTCCTAGATTTAATGCCCATGTGGATGAGGGGTAGCTTCCTATTGCTCCCTAGACATAGACCATTCACCTTCAAAGTCTAACTAAGAGGATATGGACTGATGGCAAAGAGATCTCAAGAATACATGCCTCACTAAGGATGGGCCAGGGACATTCATCCCTGACCAATTCAGGAACTTCAGTTTACATTTTATATCACTTATAACAAGTACATCTTAGTTCAATTCTTTAATGTGCCTATTTAAGTCAATGCAACAAATTTCCAAAGTGAAAAGGCTGAGTCCCAATTTAAGAAGGCATCCGGGTAGATGGCCATTAGCTCCACCCAACAACCTTAAGCGACTCAGAAAAAGATTAAGACTCATAATAACATTGCTTATCTAAGGATAACTAAACAGGAAAAAAAAAACTCTGATAGGTTTATGAAAGGATTCTACCACACAAAAAAGGAAAATTCAGCACTCAAGATGTAGAAGGCTACCTTTTGAACAAGATTTACTAAAAGCAATTTCTTAAAAAAGCATCGACTTTATATTTGTAATAAAAATTCAAAAGGAAGTGGACACACACAAAAAGGAGATAATAGATCAAACATACAAATGGACATGAAAAGGGGGAGCTGGGAGTCAGGTAGGTAAGAATCAAAGGAAGGCAGATAAGGTAAGGGGAACCTATGAGGAAACTAAAATGTACAATTTAAAGCTACATTAGAAGCAATAACAAGCTGAATGGTATGTTGGGCAAACTTGAGAAAGTAGAGGAAATGAACAAAGGCATGACACTGATGAGAGATGAGATCACGGACTCAAAAGGACAGAGAATGGAGATCTGACATGTACACAGTCGTTGCAAAGAAAATATGAGATTTTAGGGGCATAAACCCATAAAAGCAAGACAAAAAAGTACAGGGGACAACAGCACTAAACTTTTGAGAGAATAAAAGAGTAGCAAATATTTAGCAGACCAGAGAAGAGTACCTCCAAAGGCAGCAGTGGAGAAAGCTGACAATAAACTTTATGTATACTACCGAGTCTCCAAAAGACTCTGGAGTTGGCTGTAAAAGATACCTGTGGAAGAACTGGTTGAAAGTTTAAGAAGCAGTCTGGATCTTCCCCCTGCCTTTGAGTGGCCAGGTGACTGCCCTCTCCAGTCCTGGTAAAAGACTAACAGTTTTTCTCTGAAAAGAGTAAAACAGAGGAGCTCTCCTCTGACAAACCAAAGCACAGCACTGATGCTGAGATTAAGCAACTGTACGCTGCATTCTGGCTCCTCTCAGTCTCTCCCCTGACCGGGTTCTCTAACACAGATGACTTAGTCTTTGCCTCCAGGCAGTATATTAGAAGCATTTTTTCTGGGGATATCTGACCAGCTTAGGTCTAAAGAAATGAACTTTAGAGCTACCCTGTAGTGTTGATTACAGTCAACAAATCCTATCTAAGCACTCAGTTTCCAGTCAGCTTATCAAATCCCCAGTCTTAAATCTGAATACACAGTCAAGGTTTATCACATGTTAGGCAAAATCATGATATGAAATAAAGAGACCAAGTCAGCTAAATAAATAAAGGCAAGGATCTTTCTCTAAGCGACCACCTAAGGAAAAGAAAATAAAATAACAAAAATCATTAATCCTCAAGGAGATATTATATTCATGAAATAAGAACAGAATCATATAAAAAAAGAAAAGAATGAGTTCTTAAAATTAAAAATATGATAAATATCTCAAATATTCTATGGAAGAACTGGAAGGTAAAGGTGAGAACTTATTCTACAAGTAAAATAAAACAAACAAAAATATTTTTATTTTTTAAGTTTATTTATTCTGAGAGAGAGAGTGTGTGTGTGGGAAGGGCAGAGAGAGGGAGAGAATCCCAAGCAGGATCTTCACTCTCGGTAGAGAGACTGATGTGGGGCTCGAAATCATGAACCATGAGATCATGACCTGAGCCGAAACCAAGAGTTGGACACTTAACTGACTGAGCCACCCAGGTGCCCCACCAAAAAAAAAATCTTTTTAAACAGAAAGATAGAAACTTGAGGAGAAAATTAAAAAAAAGAAAGAAAAAAGGAAAAAAGAGATGAGTAAAAATCATCAGTGAAATAATTTAAGAAAAATTTCCAAAACTGCAGGATATGTATTTCTAGAATAATACTGGGGACAAATAGAAAATCCTATAGGCAGTGAGAAAGAAAGAAAGAAAGAGAGAGAGAGGGAGAGAGCGGAAGATTCACACACAAAGAATCAGTTATCAGAATGGCTTTATACTGCCTAAGAACAACCCTGAAAGCTAGAGGATAACAGAGTGATGCCTTAAAAATTCTGCAAAAAATTGTTTCTGTCTGAGAATTGTATATTAACCAAATAATTAGATGTCAGAGTAGAATAAAAACATGTCAAACATAGTATTTTTCCAAAAATTTACCTTCTGTACACTATTCTAGAGAAGGTACTGGGGGTATGCTCCATCAAAATGAGAGGATGAAGCAGGAAGAAGACACAGGATACAGAAAACAGAGGTTCCAGCATGGGAGGAGGGCAAAGGGAATTCCCAAGATGATGGTGAAGGAAAATCATAGGATGTCAACTGCCTATCAGGCTCAGAAGGCAAGCAGGCCAAACTAAAGCAGTCAGAAGACTCCTAGAAATATATAGAAAGATGAAATTGATAGGACACCTAAAGTGAATGATCATCTTGACAGCTGGGTAAGAGTTCGGAGTTGAATTAGTAAAAACTATATAGAAAACTAAGAAAATGAAAAAAGAAGACAGTTATTGACTCCAGGAAAACCAAAACATTATATGACAAAAGAAAAGAGATAATCATACCCTGTGGCTCAGCTGTGAATAATGTTTACTTATTAATGATAATGTAAACACGGACTACTAATCTAACCATAATTATGATATAGCCATATTGCAAGATGGACATGGGAACAGTAATTGAATGTGGTGGATGCTGGAGAAAAAAGGAAGCAAAGTTATTTTCTACCATAGTGGGAAATTAATAGATTATGACAAAAAGTTAAAAAATCTAAATGTGGCAATAAAGGCATATTATTTAAATACAAACACCAAAACAATCAGCCAAGAGAGGTGAGAATAATTACTTCCTGGAAGGGAGAAATAGGAGGGAAGGGAATGGGGGACTCCTGTTTTTTACAACAAACCAGAGGGAACTCTTTGACTCTTTAAACTATTACAAATATAACTTTGATATAAATAAAAACTTAAAAAAATTAAAGCAAATAATCAAAGATTGTATTTTAATATATAATAGAACACAACTTCCTTAAGGAGAAAAAAACACCTGAATCTATAGGCATGGTTAATTAAAAGAAACTACTACCTAGACCTACTCCTGTAAGTTTTGAATTTTAAGGATAAAGAATCCCACAGTAAAATTTACTATAAAGGAACAAAAAAAGGGAAGGTTTTAGACTTTTCTGTAACAATAAACATTAGAGGACAATGGGGAAATTTCTAAAGATTTGAAGGAAAAAAATATGTTCAGGAATTCTATAGTTAACCAATGTATCTTCTCTCTAACTTGTAAGGGCAACAAAGACACATCCACAGGTTTCTTGTGTGTGTGTGTGTGTGTGTGTGTGTGTGTGTGTGTGTGTGTGTTATTTTTTAACTTTTTTTTTTTTTAAATAATCTCTACATCTAATGTGGGGCTCAGGCACTGTCCAGGCACCGTCAGAGTATCTAGAACTTATTTGATGAGAGATAAGTGAAAACTTCTGTGACACATGAAAGCTATATTGATTGAACGAAACTTTGAGCTTATAATGGTTTTATTTTGAAATAAGAAAAAAGGAAATAAACCAAATATCCATCTGAATAATTAGAAACATAACAAAATAAAGCTAAGTAAAGCTAAAGGAAAAACATATATAAAAGTAGAAAATAATGAATTAGAAAATAGAAAACTCTCCATAGTTGATTTTTAAAAACCTACCAGTTTCTTTGAAAACACAGTTGATCTGATAAATTATTAAATGAGAGAAAACATAAACATACAAAATTGGAAAGAGAAATGGATATAATAAAAAAGAGACAGAATATTTTTATACTCATGAGAATGAAAAATACAAATAAATGAAAATAAACCACTGATTCCCTAGAACTATTTTATGTGCTGAGGATAGAGTGGTTAATGAGATAAAATTTTTACCTTCAAATTTTACATTTATTTATTTGATTAACATTTATAGCCCAACCATCTTCTTGCCTACTCTATCTAAGCTAAACTGAAAAATTTATAATTTTTTAAGTATGTAAACCTCATGTCTATTTTTGCTTATCATTTTATCACTTAAAAATTTTTCAGTGCCTGTTAGAGGTCCTTGGCATGGTGGAAAAAGCAGGCTGTAGTGCAGTATGTTCTTTTCAAAACTATTAACACACAAGTACATAGGTAATTTATATGCATGCTGAAAATGACAGGAGGATATCCATCTGACTCTTGTAGGGTTTACTTGTGAATAATAAGATCAATTATTTTTATTTTCTTCTTTCTGCTTTTCTTTTTTTTTTTTTTTTCAATGTTTATTTATTTTTGGGACAGAGAGAGACAGAGCATGAACGGGGCAGGGGCAGAGAGAGAGGGAGACACAGAATCGGAAACAGGCTCCAGGCTCTGAGCCATCAGCCCAGAGCCTGACGCGGGGCTCGAACTCACGGACCGCGAGATCGTGACCCGGCCGAAGTCGGACGCTTATCCGACTGCGCCACCCAGGCGCCCCTCTTTCTGCTTTTCTATATTTCCAATCATTTTACAAAATGATTATGTATTATAACTAGAAAAAGTCTTAACTTATAAAAATAAGCCTATGATCAAATTGGGGAAAAAGGTTTCCCATTTATGTGAAGTGGGTTTTAATTAATGTTGTTAATATATAAAAAGGTGAGGGGCGCCTGGGTAGCTCAGTTGGTTAAATGTCTGACTTCAGGTCAGGTCATGATCTCAAGGTTTGTGGGTTTGAGCCCTGCATCTGGCTTTATGCTGACAGCTCAGAGCCTTGAGCCTGTTTTGGATTCTGTCTCCCTCTCTCTCAGGGGAGGGATTCTGCCCCTCTCCTGCTCATGCTCTGTCTCTCTTTCTCTCAAAAATAAATAAACATTAACAACAAAAAATTTTTTTTTAATATATAAAGAGTTGAACATCCAATTTGAAGTAGTCATTCAGACACTCTATCACATCACCCTAGTCTAATTATCTGTATGACATTCAATCCTATCTAACATTTTCCTTGACTTGTTTGCTTATTGTGTTCTTCTCACCCTGACCCAATGTAAACTCTCTTACAAGAAGAAACCTTGTTTATCTTGTACCCTATCATCCTCTCTAAACCTAGAACAGTGCCTTGTACACTGGAGTAGCTCAATATTGAGTAAACTGATTGAATTGAATACATAAAGAACATTTTCAAATCAACTATTCAGAAGAAATGCTCCAATAGAAAAATGGAAAAGGATTTAATTTTAAAATGAAGAAATATACACATCCAATGAGTATTAGACTATAAATTCTGTAAGGGAAGGGATATATTTACCTTATTTATCATCATGTTTCCAACTCCTAGCATGTAACAGGTACTTAACTAAACAACTGATGAATGAATATGGTGTTAAAGAAAAAACTTTCATGATGCTTGTCAAAGACAGTAAGGAAGATTTTATTCAGGAGGGACTATTGCAATAAGGGTTTTGTAGTAGGGGAGAGAGATGGAGCTCAAGTCCAAATTCAACCAGGAGAGGTATAGATTTATAGTCAAGGGTGGGGGTCAGTGGATAGAAAATTACTATGAGGAGAAACATCAAGGTTAGGGGGATTCTTGCTAGACAGACTCAATAGGATTCTTACTGAAGGCAGGCCAAGGTGATAAGATATGGAGAGTGTGGGATGAGAAATCTGATCAGATATCAAGGGTGGGGGAGTTTTTCTAAACTGACTCAGCAGGGTTCTTGCTAAATCTGGACTAAGTGGGCCAAGCACAGAGCCCAAGGTCGAGATCTAGTCAAAAAGAGGACTCAGAGGAACTTGGCTTAAGTTTGGTTAAAGAGAGAGTCCCTGGGGTGCCTGGGTGGCTCAGTCCGTTAAGTGTCTGACTTTGGCTCAGGTCATGATCTCGCGATTGGCAAGTTTGAGCCCCACATCTGGCTCTGTGCTGACAGTCGGAGCCTGGAGCCTTCTTCGGATTCTGTGTCTCCCTCTCTCTCTGCCCCTCCCCTGCTCACACCCTGTCTCTCTCCCTCAAAATAAATAAACATTAAAAAAAAAAAAAAAAAGAGAGAGAGAGTCCCTGTCAATGAAAAAGTGTCCAAGCTCACTAACTTAAACAATGGCAATTAAAACAATGAGCACCATCTCTACCTATCAAAATGGGATAGATTTCTCTTTTAACTGTACAAATTCAGTGTTTTGCAAGGGTATGGGAATACCTAGGATTCAATGTCTTCTTTTCAGACCAAAAGTTCCTTGAGGTCAAGGAGTGAATTTTGTTCATTGCAATAAAATTTCTGGGGTATAACCCATGGTAAGTGTTTAATATATATTAACTGAATCAAAGAGTAGAGAGCAAATCAGTATAATTTTCCTGGAGGAAACATAATTAAATACATATATATAAATATATATAATATGTAAATGTAATATACATATATATAATATATACATAAAATAGTAAAAATTTGAAAATAAGACAATAAAATATTCAATAGTAAAGAACTGATCATTAAGCATTTATTAAAAATAATGTTTCTGGGGAATATATAATGAAGTGAGAAACTATTAAATGAAAAAACAGAATATGTCAAATATGCAATGGGATTCAATATGGCAAAAAAACAAACAAAACCCAATTGTATTTATATACAGAAAAAAATTCTAAAAGGAAATTGATCAAAATGTCATAGCAGAAATAAATGGAAAGATATTCCATGTTCATGGATTGGAAGAATTAACATTGTTAAAATATTTATACTACTCAAAGCAATCTGCAGATTCAGGACAATCACTATCAAAATATCAATGGCATATTTCACAGAAATAGAACAAAAATCCTAAAATTTGTATGGAACCATATAAGACCCCAAATAGCCAAAGCAATCTTGAGAAAGAAGAACAAAAGCATCATGCCCCCTAATTTCAAACTATGTTACAAAACTATACTAATTAAAACAGTATGGTATTGAGCTAAAACAAACATATCACTGGAACAGAACAGCGAGCCCAGAAATAAACCCATGCACATATGGCCAATTAATTTAATACAAAGAAGCCAAGAATATGCAATGGGGAAAAAACTCTCTTCAATAAATAGTGTTGGAAAAACATGCATAAGAATGAAGGAATGAAACTGGAACACTATCTTACATCATACACAAAAATTACCTCAAAATGGATTAAAGACTTGAACCTGAAACCATAAAACTAGAATAAAACAAAGGTAATAAGCTCCTTGACATAGATCTTGGAGGTGATTTTTTTAAAAATCTGACACCAAAAGTAACAAGAGCAAAAATGAACACCAAACTAAAAAGCTTCTGCACAGCAAAGGAAATCATCAACAAAATGAAAAGGCAACCTTCTGAATGGGCAAAAATATTTGCAAATCATATATCTGATACTGGGCTAATACCCACAACATAAAGAACTCATACAATTCAGTAGCAAAAAACAAACAAACAAACAAAAATCAAAAAAACAACAACCAAAAGAAAAAAAACCCTCAAACAATCCAATTAAAAGATGGGCAGAAGATCTGAACATTTTTCCAAAAAACCCACACCATACAGAAAACCAATAGGTACATAAAAAAATGCTCTATATTATTATAATTATTTTTCCTGAGAGAGACAGAGGGAGCAAATGAGTGAGAGGGAGAGAGAGGGGGAGAGGGGAAGGAGGAAAGAGGGAGGGAGAGAGAGAGAGAGAGAAAGAGAGAGAGAGAGAGAGAGAGAGAGAGAGAATCCTCCAGGTGAAAGAAAGAGAGGGGAGGGAGAAAGAGAGAGCAGGGCTCACTCAAAGTGGGGCTCATGCTCACCCGATGTGGGGCTCAAGCTCATCCCATGCAGGACTCAAACTCATGAACTATGAGATCATGACCTGAGCCTCAGTTAGATGCTTAACTGACTGAGCCACCCAGATGCCCCAAGATGATCTATATTATTAATCATCTGAGAAATGCAAATTAAAACCACAATGAGGTATCACCTCACACCTGTTAGAATGACTAATATCAAAAAGACAAGAAATAACAAATGTTGGTGAGGCTGTAGAGAAAAAGGAACACTTACACACTGCTGGTGGGAATGTAAGTTGGTGTAGACACTATGGATAATAGTGTGGAGGTTCCTCAAAAATATTAAAAATAGAAATACCACATGACCCAGCAATTTTGCCTCTGCGTATTTATCCAAAGGTAACAAAACCACTAATTCAAAAAGATCTGCACTCCCATGTTCATTACGGCATTATTTACAATAGCCAAGATATGGAAACCTAAGTGTCCATCAGTGGAAAATGAATAAAGAAATTGTGGCATATATACAATGGAATATTACTCATCCATAGAAAAGAATGAGATCTCGCCATTTGCAACAACATGGATGGACCTTGAGGGCATTAGGCTAAGTGAAATAAGTCTGACAAAACAAAATACCATATGATCTTTCTTACATGTGGAATCTAAAAAACATATATTTTAAGCTCATAGGTACAGATAACAGATTGATGGTTGCCAGAGGCAGGGGGTGACAGGTGGGAGAAATGGGTGAACTGGGTTTTTTGTCTGTTTGTTTAAATAAATTGAAATGAGTTTTTATTTATTTTTAAAATTATTTTTATTTTTTTTAAGTAGGCTTCACACCCAGCATAGATTCCTAACATGAAGCTTGAACTCACAACCCTAAGATCAACACCTGAGCTGAGATTAAGAGTTGGCCGCTTAACTGACTGAGCCATCCAGGCACCCTTAAATAAAATGAATTCTTTGAAAAGGGACTGAGAACTGCTTATTGGACGTAGTAATGAGAATTGGTAGAGATGGCAAGGATAGACAGTTGCACTGATGTACTTTGTTGGAAAGAGGTGCAGAAAAATGCAGTAGTTGCTGGAGGAGAATGAAAATTCAAGGTAAATTGATATTAAACTAATGACATCTAAATAAACTGCTGGAGAAAGTAGAAACATGAGTGACCTAGAATGTCTCAGGTGCCTTTTACGTTGTTAGGGAGGACTGAATAACCCATACATTTTCTTTATTAATCCTCTGAGATTTGCTGATCTTAAATGTGGACTTTCAGGTCTAGAAAGTTTTAGAAAAAATTTTTCTAAAAGAACATTTCTGTGGTTAATTAGACTATTAGAGCTCAAATCTAATTAGGACGCTGCTAAGAAGCATTAAATACATTTCAGTATTTTGATAGATTTTTTTCCAATGAGTTACTAATTCATTTGTTCAAAATATTTATTAAACATCTGCTACGTATGTGTGAGTCCATTGCTTAGGACAGAAAGATGAGTGTGGGGGTGCCTGGGTGGCTTAGTCGGTTAAGCTTCTGACTTTGGCTCAGGTCGTGATCTTGGGGTTCATGAGTTCCAGTCTCACATTGGGCTCTGTGCTGACAGTTCAAGCCTGGTGCCTGCTTCAGATTCTGTGTCTCCCTCTCTCTGCCCCTCCCCTGCTCTCACTCTGTCTCTCTCTCAAAAATAAATAAACATTTTTTAAAAATCTAAAAAAAAAAAAAAAGAAAGATGAGTGTAATGTAATCCTGAAGGGATAAACAGGTTAACCAACAATGACAGTACAAACTGATTTGGGCTATAATGGAGGCACATTCAAAGTTCTGCAGTAACAGTAAGTAGCAAAACACAGCAGGAGGAATAGCTGAAAGATTTATAGGGCAACTAAAAAGAGAAAGGGGATTAAGACCTCCAATAGGCTGTTGGACTGGATATGTTGAAAAGTCCCTGAAAAATTTGAGCTTCACGAAATCAGTCAATGCAAAAAAAAAGTCAATAGCAGTTATCTCTGAGTGATTTTTATTCTGAGCTGACTTACTTTCTTCAATGATTATGTAATTACTTTTCTAACCAGAAAACAAAAAACAATGAATGTCCTTTTCACAATGTAATTTCTTTTTTTTTTTTTTTTTATTTATTTTTGGGACAGAGAGAGACAGAGCATGAACGGGGGAGGGGCAGAGAGAGAGGGAGACACAGAATCAGAAACAGGCTCCAGGCTCTGAGCCATCAGCCCAGAGCCTGACGCGGGGCTCGAACTCACAGACCGCGAGATCGTGACCTGGCTGAAGTCGGACGCTCAACCGACTGCGCCACCCAGGCGCCCCCTGAATGTCCTTTTCAAAGGAGGAAGATGGTTGTCATAATTTCCCTTCTGCTAAACAGTGGTTCTCAAACTTGAATATGAATCAGAATCACCTGGATGGTTGGTGAAAGGGGATTACTGCCCCTGTCCCTACATAAATATATTCTAGCTGTTTTTACTCTGATTGTGCCTTTCTTACCAGAGTTAGTTCCCTCTATCATTTTAATACACTTAATTTTACAGGCTATTTGAAATTCCTTGAAAGTGAGGATTATATTTTATTCACTTTTAACCCTCTGCTCTCATATTAAGCATTAAGGAATTGCTGAAAATGAATTTCTGAAAACTGTATCCCTGTGTATCATTTTTAGTGCTGGAGAAAAGACAATGATTATAAATATGTCAATTATACTTCAGTTGAACAGGACAAACATTTAAATTTAAAAAAGTTTTTAAAAATGTTAAACCAAAAGTGGAGAAAAATGTATACGGTTCTTTCCCTTAAGTGATGCATTAGATTAGTTCATTATTTAATAATCAGTTAATGATCTGAGTAGGGCCTGATAATCTGCATTTCTAATAAATTCCATTGGACTAAAAGCTGGCAATATAGAATGGCTACATGGTATAGTGAAAATTACAAAGGTTTTGAGGTGAGTCAGGTTTTGATTCTGCCTCTGCCCTTTATAGGCTCTATGTAGCCACAGTTGACATACATTAACCCCACTGAGCCTGTTTCCACATTGACAAAATAAAAGCAATGAACACCTCATAGGTGTATTATGATATGATATAATTAAATATCCAACACAGTGGGGGCCTTAGTTAAGGTAGTTAATTCATGTTGGTCCCCTTCCCTTTGATTTCCTCTAGGGATGCACCACACATTTGCCATAACTGGGTTTACTGTGACATGAGTTAGCCACATCACAGAACAAATAATTTTCTGCAAACCTCACAAACCATACACATCCTTCTGCTACTAATAAAATCTTCACCATTCATCTATAAAACTGGGGATAATAGTATAATAGTATCTACTTTAATAATAGGTAATAGTATCTACCTCACAGAGATGCATACATGAGGATTAAACAAGATAATATTTTAAGTGCTTAATACAGTAACTAGCATATGGAAAATACACGGTAATGTCTCTTTCCCTCTTCTTTTTGATTATTTATCCATAGTATCTCCTGGACTGAGTTCAAGCTTACCTAGTTCAGACTACTTCAAATCAATTTTTTCTACCTTAATCAGATTGCTCTCTTCTATGTCACATTTCATTTGAAGTCAATTACTTGGCTTATTTAAGAACTGGTAAGGATACAAACTACTGTATTGAGTGTTCGAGGAGATAAGTGGAGATAAGTAGAAGACTGCTCTCTGACTTTTAGTACTTGAGGTGACAATATACATGAAAAGATGAATAGGAAGGAACACAAGGAAGGGTGGGGCAAATTACAGAAAGTAAGTGTGGTAGGAGTTTGAGATTATCGTGGTTGATCTTTGATTTTTTAAAAAATCTGATTATTCTACACTCAGGAACAAGAGAATTACTAAGAGTTGCAGGACAGCACTGGTATTATGGCTGAGAAAATAGGTCCAGAGATATAAGTGGTCTAGGGGCACAGCTATGGAGGGCAAAGATTCCCTGTTTCCTGGTCTGTTGCTGTTTCTAAATATGTTTCTAAATATTTTAAAGTATTTTAATCAGTTTATAGTTGTTCTTTCTAAGTTGACAGTTCAGTGTAGCTAGTTAAGCACTGGGCTCTAAAGTCAAAATGTTTGGGTTTGAGCCCTGGCTTTGCCAGTCACTATCTGTGTGACTTTGGGCATGTCGTTTATCTCTATGCTTCAGTTCCCCCATCTATAAAATGAGTATAACAGGGGCGCCTGGGTGGCTCAGCCGGTTGAGTGTCCAGCTTTGGCTCAGGTCATGATCTCCCAGTTCGTGAGTTTCAGCCCTGCATCAGGCTCTGTGCTGACAGCTCAGAGCCTGGAGCCTGCTTCGAATTCTGTGTCTCCCTCTCTCTCTGCTCCTCCCCAGCTCATGCTCTGTCTCTCTCTCTCCTTCAAAACTAAATAAAAACATTTAAAAAATTTAAAAAAAAATGAGTAAAACAATACTACCTTATTTCAACATTACCAACAAATAACTTGTTATATGTAAAGGATGAAAAACTGTAGTTTTATCATTATAATTGCTATTAGTCTCTGAGAGAATGGAAAGCAAGAAATCCAGTGTTCTAATGGTTTTTTTCTTTCTTTTGCTTCTTTAAAAACGTCCTTAAATGGTCCAGATGGCTGCTTGTTAGCCACCTTAATCCTATCAGATAAAAACAAGTTTTTGTATCTCAGAAGTGAGAGTTGGAATTTGCCTAAGTCTGGCCTAGTCTGGTAACAGGAATGTCTAGGAAGGTAAAAAGTGAGATAGAAACAGATTCTAGGACCAACAGAATTTCTTCAAAAAAGTCAGTCAAGGGGCACCTGGGTGGCTCAGTCAGTTGGGCAACTGACTCTTGATTTTGGCTCAGGTCATCTCACGGTAGTGAGATAAAGCCCCACTTTGGGCTCCACACTGGGCTTGGAGCCTGCTTGGAATATTATCTCTCTCTCTCTCTCATCTCTCTGCCCCTCCCCTGCTCCAGAGCCCTCACACTCACTCATTCTCTCAAAATAAATAAATAAACTTAAAAAGTCAGTCAAGATCAATAGATGTAGAGAAAGATGGAGGTCAATGAATCTAATTCCAAATGAGATTTCCCATCTATTTTAAGGTCTATTCCAAACTTCCTTAAGACAAAATCTAGCCTTTTAAGGCAAGTGCAGAGAAATGCTCCCTGGGCTTCCTTTCAGGGAATGTTTTAGCAGGTGCTGCATTCCACCCTGGAGGTGGCTGCATGAATTTGTGAACTGAGGTGACAACATTGACTCCCTCTGGAAGAAGAAATGCTGTCTCTACACAGGAAGCTTAACTGCAAAGGTACTACTTGAAAAGGGGAGGAGGAGGAGGAGGAAGAGGAGGAGGGGGGGAGGAGGAGGAGGAGGAGAGGAAGAAGGAAAAGAGAAAGCACAGCAACGCTGCTGCCAACCCAGTCACAGCACAGTTCAATATTCAGATTAGAGAAAACAAGAACCATCCCCGCCCCCGGCCTCCACTCCCCCCCCCCCCCCCCCCCCCCCAGAGTACCCTTTTCTCCTCTCCTTAAATGCTTGTTGAAAAATTCTGGGACGAAGTACAAGTCAAGAACGCGGTCGCAGAATTAGGGAGAGCAAGTGGAGGTGAGAAAGAACCTATATTCGGGTAGTTAGAAAAATCATGGATGGGGAGGGAGCAAGGATTTGGAACTACCTTAAGCACCGTCCAGCAGGAAATCTAGGGATGTAGAAGGGTAGTAACTGGCCTTCCAAGTCTTCTGCATTTGGCAGATGAAAATCACATTGTCCGCCAAGTGGACTTTGGCACTCAGGCCGTATCAGGGTAAAAATCAGCATCAAGGAAGGAGGGAATCTTGAGTGAAAAAGAAATAACAACAGATCAGTCTTGGGTTCTTGTGTGAGGGGATATGTGAAGGTAAGGCCCACCCACAGCATCAGCAAACGTGGAAGAACTGAGGGTCACTGTCGGCAGACGAGCCAGCCCCAGTTTGGGGTCACAGCCAACGGCTTGGATCTGCTGGTACCCTAGAATCTGCCCTGAACATAACGTTTAAGTTTCTCGGTTTGAGTCCTGCCTGAAGAGTCCCAGCCGAGACACCGTCTTATTAAGCGCTCTCACTGCGCCTAGCTCAGAGCTGACCGCCGAGCGGTTCTCAACAACATCTGGGAGCAAACACGGCTTTTTGAGGTTGGCGGCGGAAGGGCACAGGTTCTACTCAGAGTTGGCGTTCGACTGTGGCCTCGGACCAATTGCCAGCAAAATTCTCCCGATTACCCCTCGTCTTCCACCTTCTGCCCAGGTGACGTCGGTAAGCCCCGCAGGACCGGCCAGAGGCTAAGCGGTTAAGCCGCGTCCTTCAGGTGTCAGCCTCTCGATCCGTTTGGAAACAACAACCCCCAGAATCCCTTGTGCAGGGAGGTCAAACCGCAAATAAGATGGCTTCAAAAGGGTGGAACATACAGCAGTTTCCTAGTCCTTGGCGGTTTCTTTACCGGATATGTTTAAATAACCGAATCCCCACAAATGCACCACCCCACTAACCACCTTCGAGGCCAAGGAGGCCACCGCAGCCGCTTTGCTCGCTCCGTCAGGGGCATCCTGGGAGTTGTAGTCCAGCCGGGGGCTTGCGCCGAACTACCTTTCCCATGGTGCACTGCGGATCGGGTGATAAAAGTTCTTTTACAAAACTCTGTACACACTGAGACACCCCCCTCCTGGGTCCCCTTCTCTCCCACGACTCCTTCTCGTCGGTCGCGACCGGGCGGCAGCAATAGGAGGGCCTCGGCCCCTCGCCGCGCCGTCCCGAGAGGCACTTCCGGCGGCGGTTCACTTCCTGGTTGGGTGGATGGAGCCGGGCGGGAGCGCGCGCGGGGGAGGGGCGGCGGGTCAGTCTCCGCTGGGCGCTCCGGGGATCAGCTGGCGGGCGGGCGGGCGCCTAACGCGGCCCCGGCTCTCGCTGCAGCGCCGCCTCCTCTCCGCGTCGCAGGCCGGCCCCGCGGCCGTGACAATGTTGCAGGAGTGGTAGCTGGGCGCCAGCCGCCGAGCCTTCTCAAGTGGGTGCCGCCGGGATGCTGCCTCGCGGGGCGGCGGGGAGACCAAGGAGGAGGGGAAGGCAGCGATCGGCTGGGTCGGCGCTGCCCGAGGCGGCCAGATCCTTCCTTTTTCCGAGCCGCGGGGACGGGGTCCGGCGCTCTGCCGGGATTTCAGCACCAGAATTTTTCTCGCTAGGAAAATGCATGAAGCGTTTCCCCGGGATGATGGCTTTTGCTCCCTCTAGGACTCAGCGGTTGAATTCGTAAGTGTGTTACTGATTCATCCTCTCTTCTTCTGTCATCACAGGTTTAAACTTACGCGAATCGCTCTCTTGAGGAGGAGGGGACCGCGGCGCGATTGACACGCATATTCCTATTGGCATCCTCCCTCAGCCCCCACCCCCACGGCCGGATTCGGGTGGCTCCTCTCCGAGCTGAAATCCGAGAAGAAATCCTTGGATCTCTTGTTTTCTTAGGAAAAAAAAAAAAAAATCCAGAAACCTTCGGTATTTTGCTTTACTGCTTCCTATTCTCAAGATGAAGAAGTTTTTCGACTCCCGGCGAGAGCAGGGCGGCTCTGGCCTGGGCTCTGGCTCCAGCGGAGGTGGGGGCAGCACCTCGGGCCTGGGCAGTGGCTACATCGGAAGGGTCTTTGGCATTGGGCGACAGCAGGTCACTGTGGACGAGGTGTTGGCGGAAGGTATGGTGGGACTCTTTCAGTGCGCCGTGAATCAAAATCTTGTGCTGATGCAGCAAGACTGGTTTCTAGTTGTTCAGTGTATGAATGGGTTTTGACCAGTTGACCCTCCCTTCCCCCTTCCCTTGCTCAGTGAATCATTGTCCTTGAAAAATTTAAAACTGAGGTTTGGAAGTGACAGGGCTTATGGGGTGGAAGGACGTTGCTGGAAATTGTTTACCTCAGTGACCTTTTATTATTTTTTAAAAATTGACAAGCCAATTCTTGTCTGCCTCACTGAATTACAAGGATCAGAGGGAAAACGTATGTGTGAAAGTGTAAAGCTTCACATCAAATGTAGGGTGCTGGGCTTGTCATCCTCCTTAAACTTGAAATATTGATGTGAGGGCTGAAGGGTGGAGATGGAGTACCTTTAAGAGGGGAGAGGGGTTTCTCCTTCTACCCAACTTTCCCACTCCCATGAGCAGGCACTGGAGGAAGAGAGGATTTTCAAAGAATGGGAATATGTTTTTCTAATAGCCAAGGCTCTTGGTGAATTTGACTAGTTTTGTTTCCTGACCCAACTGTAATCAGGTCCCCAGGATGTAGCTAAGATAACAGAAATTACACGAGATGAATGTGGTTATTTTGAAACCAGTCCACTAGGCCCCTCTTCCTCCTGTTTTAGTTTTTATTTTTTAGCCAAAAGAATTACTTGAGAGTGACATCTGATTTTTATTTTTCTTCTGTTGGAGAAGATGTTATTTAGATCTGCTGTGTAAATTCCCTACATGTGTCTTCATCTGTGTATCTATAGATATGTAAATATACGTTTTTTATCCTCCAGGCTTTCTGGAAATCTTTGCATGTCTCTTTTGGTAACCTTAACCTCGACCTTCATAATTACACCAGACTCATACTTTTCACAGCGCATTGCCTGCCTTGTGTGCTTTTATTTTTAATAAAAGCAGCGATTTCCTTGGCATGAAGCTATTCAAGCTAATTGAATGGGGCCAACCTGCTGTAGGTTGTGTTATCGGTTGAGAGGGGATTGGGGAAGGGGGATGCCACTGTTACTGCAACATGGTGGTTGTGGGGGGACAGTTTATTAGCTGGAGTGGAGCCTTTTTTGCAAGCTAAGGTTGAAGCAAGGGTCCTAACCTGGGCCTGGGAGATCCCTGTCATGGTGAGTGTTGTGGGCGGGTGGGTTAGGAGGAGGAAAAAGCTGTGTTTGACTCTCAGCTTGTGCAAGTACTGGGTTCAACCGGGCCCAGTTTTCTGGGGTTAGGGTGGAAGCCTTTACTTTAAAAGCACTTTAGAAAAAAAAAAGATCTGACAATTAATGTCCTTGTGAAATTGTTGCTCTTTTCCATTCTCAGCACTGCTCTAGCTGGACTTAATCCGGGGCCTGAGTCACTGTCCCTCTGGATCTTTCCTTGTGGGCTTTGGTGCAGGATGGGAGATGCTTCTGTGCCCGCTGCCAGATCCGCACCCTTGAGTCTGATCTGTCTCTTTCATTCCTGTGCCAAAGCCCTTGACTGCAGTGGGATGGAGAAATGGAGAAGGAGTGTGTGAGAGAGAAATCAGGAGGAATGAGGGGCACAGAGTTCTTTCCTTCTCTTTGAATGGCCTCTGCTGACTTTATAGCCCGGGAGCATCTGGTTCAGCTAGGATATTGTCTCCTTGTACGTGGGGCTACCCTAAGCAGTACCTGTTCTCAGAATCTGAATGATGGGGAAGATAAAAGGAAAATTGGTCTTTGTCATCTAGGCTGTCCTCCTCTTCCCTGGAATTCATCCCTGAGAATTGCACATCACGCATTATGATATTTTTAAGTGGAACTTAGGGCTTGCAGCTCTGCATTCATTTATTTGTTCATTCAACAAGCAGTTATGGAGTGTCTATGATGTACCAGGCACTGTGCTAGACCCTGGAGGTATGACATAAAACTAGATGCTAGAGTTTACAAACTACTTTGAGAGATGGAAAACAGCCAGTTAGAATAGAGTGATATGTGCTATGGAGATGAGCTTAGGGTGCAGCGGCCCTCAGTTTTAGAGAGCCAAGGATTACTTTTTGCAGGAAGTGACTGACCAAATGAGTAGGAGTTATCCAAGTGTGGAGACAGCATGGACAAAGACTCAGAGCAGCAGGAGAGAGTCTCACGTAAAACTGGGTCTGGTGATATTGTTCTTTTTATGTTCTTTAACTGAGACTTTGCATTTGTGGCTCTTAGAAGTATATAGCTATGTAGGAGTCAGTATACAAAGTATTTATGTAGTGTCCACTAAGTAAAAAGGCACTGCTAGGTTCTGAGAGGGATAGGGGGAGTTCTAAAGGGTGATGTCTGCTTTTAAGGAGCTGTCACAATTTGGGAAGACAAGTCAGATACTCACACATACAGTACAGCACGGTTACCAGCAGTGTCTGTGGAGTCAGGCAGATCTAGGTTCAAATTCTGCATCTGTTCTTTACTAGCTGTGAAACCTTGGATAAGACTTTTCAAGCCTCTCTCAAATCTGTTTCCCTATGACAGTGGTTCTCAAAGTGTAGAGCCTGGATCAGGAGCATCAGCATCATCTGGAAGCTTATTAGAAATGTGAATTAGGCCTCACCCCATAAACCAAGAGTGTGGGGCTTTAACAGATTTCTGGAGAGATTCTGATGCAAGCAAAAGATCAAGAACCCTTGTCCTATGGAGTGGTTGTGAAGATTAAATGAAGCAATGTATATGAATTATTTAACATTTTTCAGGTGTTCAACGAGCGGCAGCCATTATTTGCCAGCAACGTTACATCCTATATATAGTTCAGGGGAAGTGAAGGGGCATTGTGAAGGCTAGTTTGGCTACAGCGATCTGCAGCCATCCCGTTCCCTATTGTGGGTGGACAGAGTCAGATATTTTTCTGCAGAAGCCTCACTAGCTCCGTCAAGGGTCAATAGATATTTTGGGTAGCCATGTTCCTTCCTGTACCCTTTCCTTTTTGAGTGTCCAGGTGCTGCCCTAACCACCAGTCCCAGCCAGAGTTGTCCAAGGACAACTGTGCGAGTGCCCAGGACAGTGGCCAGGCAGTATGGGGAGGGTGGGCTTTAAACATAGACTCTTTTCCCACCACATCCCACCTATCACCCCTGTTTCTCTGATGTGGGTGTTGGTCTCTGCTTTATAGTGACGAATGCAGGAACACCGAGGAGGAGCTGCTGTAGTAATAAAGGAGAACGTCTGGGCTGCCATCTCCATCAGCAGCATCAGCACTGTTCATCTGCTTTCACTAACTAGTCACTGAGGGCTTGTTTGGGAGAAGTGAAGCCTCTACACCATGAATTCAGAAGGATATGGCTATCTCTAGGCTGGGTGTAGAGGGAGATATTTTCTCTTTAGCTTCCTTAGTAAAGATGCCATGATGACTTCCTAATCATGTCTAAGGTAATGGGCATGTGATGTCAAGGAAAGACTTGGTTTAAGCTTCCAGAATAAGCTCCATGGGAAAATAGGAGCAGTGCTCAGAGAAGGACTGAAGAGTAGTGCCTTTGTCATACATCCTTAGCTATGTGAGGCCTTACGTTCTAAGCTTTAAACAGTACATGTTTGTCGAATTCCTACTGTGTCCAAGACCACATTCCAGAACTGCATCAGTTCTGTATAAGGTGGGTCACGTGCCCCTGCAGAGCAGTTTCCTTACTTATACTAAAGGAATCCAGGTCTAGAGTTAACAAGAACTACTAAGTGAG
The DNA here is from genome assembly GCF_022837055.1 of Prionailurus viverrinus. NCBI lineage: Eukaryota > Metazoa > Chordata > Mammalia > Carnivora > Felidae > Prionailurus > Prionailurus viverrinus. The sequence goes on along the minus strand of NC_062563.1, from coordinate 87,198,687 downwards.
TTTCCATACCAGTAAGCTGACGATTTCTCCTCCCAACATCACAAGGTAGTGAGGCTTAAAGGTGTGTGTGAAACGACCTAAAACAAACATATGTATACGTGTATGTATGTATGTGTATACACATGCATATGCAGCATAATTCTATTGTGTTGGTATTGATGTGATACATACATGTACTCATTTAGTGAATTTTCATTAGGCCTTTGTGGTAGGCACTGCATTAGGTTCCAGAGCTACTGAGAAGAACACGATGTGGGCCTGGGTCTTCAGGTGCTCACAGACCAACTGATAACCCCAAGATCAGTGGCCAGCACTTAGCATGGCTCTTGGTACATACTAGATGGTAAAAAGATGTTATGCGGTGATAAAGAGAGGGCCTGAGGGTGAGGGTTTATAGATGATGTCTGGTTTGAACAGGAATGGAAATTGCCCAGCAGATGGTCCAGATGAGGGTTGCCCAATGCCTTCCCCGCAGAAAGAGGAGCATATGCAAATGTGGAGTGGTGAAACAGTATGATGAGTTCAGGAATACTGACGAGTCCAGTGTTATCATTTGGGTTAGCACAAGTTTCCCTTCCAGAATCAAGGAAAGAAGGGCATAGAATGGTAGAAGGAAATTCTGCATTTGTTCCCTGGCTATTCCCTTGCTGTTCACTTTCTTCACTTGCTGGGTTTTTTGAGTAACCATTGAGTAGCTCTCCATTACGCATTGCTACCCTGTGTGCCTCAACCCTGTGCTATTTGTGGGGCAAGGGAGGGGATAGTGTCTGGGAGAAGGATGGTCCTGAAGGTTCCGTGAGAGGCAGGCAGCTTGAAGGAGAAGTAGGTGGGGGAGAGGGATGACCAGTGTTACAGAAGAGAGTGGACGCGGGAAATAATGACGATGATTGACCACAGCAGAAGGTAGGTTGGAGAGAAAAGAGGAAATAAGGTTATGGAGAGCTTTAGTGCCAGGCAGAGAGTTAGTTACAAGCACCTGAGGTCTTCTCTGACGCAGACACCAGTTTGATCCCTCCCACTTCAGATGTCTTTGCCTGCTGGGAAGTCTGGTTTTTTAGTGGCAACTGCAGATTTTCAGGGGGTGGTTTGTGAATGGTGTCTTCTTCCTGGCTTCAGGCATGATGACGGTTATAGCTTTGCTAAATATAGCCAAATCTAGAATTCAGAAATGAAATCCAGAATAAGCAGTTAGTTGCATGGTCAAAGCCTTTCTTTTGGTCTAGCAAAGTCACACTCATTTAATGAGAGATGATGAAGAGAAACAGTTTCACGTGGGTTTTGAGTGGGAGATGATGAGGGGAGACGTATACTTGTACCTCAGTAGCTAAAACTGCATGTAGAGTACATGGGGACAGCTCGATAAACATTCATAAAGTACATACGAAACATTACGGCATCAGAGCAGTCGTTGCAGTGTTTGAAAGTTGACATCTCAGAAAGGGGACTAACACCACCATGTACCTTCATCTTGTACTCTTGCAAGGATAAATGCTTTCTAAGCCTGCTGAAGAAATAACTGTGACATCTGCATCTGAAAGAGCCAAACAGTGATAATAATAGAAATGGTATTGTCTATTGAAGTAGCATCTGGCACTGTGAAGTAGCAAAGAGTGGCCTTCAGTCTGCTTTTCTGGAGCCATTTTTTGGTGTGGTGGAAGGGGCACTGTAGTATAAGTGGGGAGGTCAAGGTTTGTTGGTTTGTTCATTGCCATATCCAGTAACTGTTCCTGAGCCCTCACTATGTGCTGGGCATCAGCCAGTGAGAAATAAGACTGCCTTGAGGAATTGACAGTGATAGCACTTGAGGTACGTGAGCCGATACCTCCAAGTGCAATAATGGAAGGATGTAAAAGCGGGGGGGGGGGAACAGATAAGAGGCAGCCATGAATTTTGTGGGGTCAGGAATAGTCAGGAAAAGCTGAAGAAAGGGGATATTTGAGGTATGTCTTCAAAAACAAGAACTTATTACTAGATGGAAAAGATTGAGAGAATTTTCTAGGCAGAATAACATGGCCCAAGACAAAAGTTAGGGAAGTGCACTGCTTGCTGGGAGCTTTATGTGTTGAGATAGCATAATCTATTAGTGGTCCAGGGCTACATTGTCCAATAAAGTAGCCAGAGCCACATATGGCTGTTTAAATTTAAATTATCTAAATTAAAATATAACTTTAATTCTTCAGGCACACTAGCCACTTTTGCTTAATAGCCACATGTGGCTAGTGCCTATGATTTTGGACAGCACAGATAGAAGATACTCCATCATCACAGAAAGTTCTATTAGACAGTGTTGGTTTAGAGCAATAGTCTCTAAACTCTTTGGATAGAATGGCACTATCAGTTAAACATTTAATTCCTTCATTATATACATGCTTATTTATTTATGTCCTGCTATCATTAACTAATATCTGAAGGCACAGTATATACTTAAAATGAAATTCATCATTTTTGATCATAGATGCAAATCTGTCTTTTAAGTCCTCTAGATAGGTTTTGGTAAACTTCTTGTCATATTAGATTGTGACCGTTTGTACATCGTAATGTGACTGATGGAGAGTTAAGTATACCACAAATAGAATTGAGGCTCTACCATTCTCTTGTTGTTCATGTATGCTTCTGTTATCTTTTTTTTTTTTTTTTAACATTTATTTATTTTTGAGACAGAGACAGAGCATGAACAGGGAAGGGGCAGAGAGAGAGGGAGACACAGAATCTGAAACGGGCTCCAGGCTCTGAGCTGTCAGCACAGAGCCCGACGCGGGGCTCGAACTCACGGACCGTGAGATCATGACCTGAGCCGAAGTCGGACGCTTTACTGACTGAGCCACCCAGGCGCCCCTATTATCTTTAATCCAATATATCTTTGCAGGAATCTTTGCCCCTTGTTTGCTTTATGAAGATTAATTCACTTAAAACAGATGTAATCAGTAAATCCACTTAACCAAGCACATGAACTGTGCAGCCCGTGCTTTGGAGCTTCCACTCTTTCCTCATTATTCCATCAGATTCATATGAGACATGTGACTGATATAGAGACTGGATGGCAGCACTAGTGTTGGGCCATCTAGTAAATAAAGATAAAATCTTATTTTCTAAGATGGAAATTAATATAAGTAGAGAGTCTCATATATATTTTTTTCTTCCCCAGTGGATTGTTTTGTGGCCCTCTGTTTGGAGACCACTGGTCTTGAGCAGTGGTTCTCACCCAACAGCGATTATCCCGGGTGACATTTAATAATGTCTGGAGACAGTTTTGATTGTTACAGGTGGGAGGTAATACTGGCATCTAGTGGGTATAGGCTAAGGATATTGCTGAATATCCTACAGCATACCCAACAGCTCTCCCTCCCTACCACAACAAGTAATTATCTAGCCCAAAATGTCAGTTGTGCCAAGGTGGGACAACGTGATGTGTTGACCAATGTGGGGAAAGAGAGAGGAGTCGGAGATGGCTCAGAAGGGTCTAATCTGACTTTAGGCAAATCCTTTAATTTTTAAATTCATTTTCTTAGGATCAGTGAGGCAGTAATCTTTCTTAGCCTAATATGGTTAAAAATCTTTATGTCATTTTCTGTGTAAAATAGCTACTTCCAGAAATAAACCAGTAAACTAAAGGAGGTAGAACGGCAAGGGTTTGTAGGCTCTACCACTGACTGAATATGGATTATGAGTTTTAGAAAATTCTCCCAATGTTCTCGTTGCTCATATCTGAGCAACCCCAAAATATTGTGGAAGCGTTTTCTGACTTGAATTGCTCACAGGGAGGTTCAGCTGGGAAGGGTCATTAAAAATCAGAATGTTGTGAGAGAAGATGTAGATAATCCTTTGTACAAGGAAGAATTTTCAGGAAGAGTCTAGCACTTGCAATTAGGGATAGTGGGTTCAAGTTGTTTGACTTCTGTTTGCCAGTATGGCTTTGGGTAAGTAATTTAACCAATAGGAGCCACTGGTTCCTCATTTATAATAAACATCCTCTTCCTCTGAGAGGATGTAGGTATAATGTAGAGTGCATGAGACAGCTTGCCCTGCCAGCCAGGAGTAGCAAGGTTTATTGAGCATCTATGGTATTTTCAGCTCTAAGATGCTGTGACATATAGAAACATAACGGAAGATTTGGCTCCTGCCCTCTTTGTTGACATAATGTGACCAACACACAAGAAACAAAAACGCCCTATAAGACAATAGGGTGGGTGGCGTAGTCTCTAAATTCTGGAGGTGTTGAGGGGAAAGAGATCAGTGAGGACTGAATTGGTTAGGAAGATTTTGTGAAGCTGGATTGTTCTTAACTGTGAGTCTTCTCTGGAACCCCTTCTTCGAGTAACCTTGTTTTATTTAGGGAACACATCTAGTTCTGCACGTTTGCATATGTTATATTCTTAGTAAAGTTGAAGTAAGTATTGCAACATTTTTGGTTTCTTTTGAGGAACAAAATTGCCTACATAAATAAATCATATGTTCTGTGCTTATAACCAAAGCAAAAAAGCCTTTTTATTCCATGTGATTTTGAATCACTCAGCAATACTGGCTGCAGTATTTTGTGCCTCCTTCCCCCCTCCGGTATCTTTATTATTACCAGTTTGCTATCTTTATTTTTAGTGTATTATATATACTTCAAACAATCTCAGTTCTTCTTTTGAGTTATGAACAATTGTTAGGAAAGAGGAGTCCTTCTTATGAACGAGACTTCCACCCTGGCAGAGGGCAAGTTCTTCAAGTTGGAACAAAGTTGAAAGGGTGCAAATCTGGAGCTTCGTTCGAGGGCTGCTGTGAGTGAATCAGCTTGAACATCATGGTCAGTTTTCTCCTTGGGTCCTGAGTTAACCTTGGCAGACAGTGGATGGCAATGCCAATTGAAGCTTTGTTATTTATGATTTCTGAAGAGCTGAGAGATTATTTATTGGATGCAAGAGTTTATGGCACATTATTATTATAGAAGGCCTAGCATAGCATAGCATTGATGTTAGATTATCATTTGTAATTATAATGATCTTAAATAATGATGCCTTTCATCTAGGACTTGAATCTTGGAGAAAGCAATATAATGCCATGTAATTTTGCTTGCTGCCTGGTTTTGAGGATGCTTACAGCTATTGTACTGGGACTTTTAGGGTAAGAGAGAGATTGTTGTCCCTGTGCTACTGAGCATGAATTTGAGAACAAAACGGAGACTTTATTACCCTTCAGAAACAAGAAAAAAAAAAAAAAAAAAAGGAGAGGACTCAGGCCTTGTCAGCTGGTCCCCTCCTGGAGGACTGAGGGTTGAGCAGCATTTACAGAGGGGGCAGGTCTCCTGCTAGGACCCTCAAGTCATCATTTTCCCTGCTCATGAAATCTTGTTTGTTCAGGAAGTGCTGATTATCTTACCAGTTTGTTAGATTTGTTTAATTTCCACTTGCCTAGTCCTTCTCCTCAGACCTTTGTCCTCTACTTTTAGAAGCCTGGGCCTCTTGGTGGTGGAGAGTGGGCAGTGTTGGGAGAAATAATTCCAACTGGCTTTTCAGCTATGGAATAATCTTGGTTTGACCAGAAGGAGTAACTCAGTAATGATTGGGGAAAACCTGCTATCCAGTACTGTCTTTCCTTCCCTGCCCCCCAGAATAACGGGAGCACTGTGATGTTCTTCTCAGGAGAAGACCTCCAAGGTTAGACCCATGTGCGGTGGTTTAAAAGCATGGGAATTGGGGGTAGGCAGCCCTTGGACTGAATCCTGGACCTGTCCCTGTGATGTTGGGCAACTAACATCCAGGCTTCTCATTTATAAAATGCAGATAATATTGTGGTTGGTTGTAAGGATTAGATGAAATTACGTAAAGCACTTAGCATAGTGCCTAGCATATAGTTAGCAGTCTGCAAATGGTAACTCTTAACATTTGAGTGCATGAATTTTGTTTTAATCAGGCAGTATTTGCTTTGCTGTGTGAATAAGCTGGTGAAGTTAGTCATGGATATATATATATATACATATAGATGTATATATATGTGTAGATATATATATGTGTGCGTGTGCATGTGTGTATATATATATACATGTAACTAATGTTAGTAATATATATATATATTATATATATATAGTAATATATATGTAGTTATATATATGTATTATATATATTATATATATATATATAACTATTAATTTAAAAAGTAGAAATGTAAGGTATGAGTATCTTAACTATATACAGGGACTCAAACTATTTAAATAAATGCTATATTATGTAGATAGATACAGATGAGGAATAAAGATAAGAAAGAGAATCTCAGATGAATGTTGTGGTTTGATTTTTTTTTTTTTTCATGCTTGAAAGCCACCTGTGTGTTGGAAAATTTCCCCAGCCTGTCATGTTGCGATTAGTATGAAGGGCCTCTGCCTCTCTGCCCCTGAGGAACACCTGATCCCAGCTGCCTATCCAGCTTCACGTTCTTAGGCTCTAATATAGGTCGTCTGCTTCATTCAGGCCTGTGCACTCCTCCTCTCCCATGAATCATGGGTATAGTTCTTTCCAGTGCTTTCCTCGTAGTGTTCCCTGTACCTGGGATCCCCTGCTCTGCCCTGCTCATCTACCTTACTCCCACCTAACCGCAGCACTTACCACATTTGATCCCTCTCTCCTTCTGTTCTGTGGGTGCTGGTCATACTTGCTGCCTTTGTGGACTGTTTGGGCCCATAATCCCAAAGTTGTGTTTTGCTATTTATTTCATTTGTATCTACTTTCTAGTGTTAGGTAATTTTTAGGAGGCAAGGTGTAAACCTTAGGTTTATTTTGTATCCAATTAAGGACTCTTAAATTTGAACACTGTAACAGAGGGTACTGGAGAATAAATTAACTGAAGAAATAATACAGTAAATCAGTACTAAATCACATTCTCTGGGCAGGCACTACAGACCAGACAGATGTGAGATATATAGACCTCCCTGTTCCTATTCCAATAATATAACAGATCTATGTTTGGGACCTTAATACAATGATAAGAGCTCTCAAATCTAGGTTTTTGGTAAAGTTGAAAAATAACAAAATTCAAAGCAAAATAGAACACCTTCCAGACTTCCTGAAAATTGTGTAAATTTCTTTACTGATTCAATTCAGTTATGGATGACTAATTCTATCAATCTCAAAAGTAGAGATATAAAGTACAAGTATCTTAACTATATAAAAGAATTCTAAAACGATTTCAGTGCTATATTGTAAAGATGGAGAAGATTAGGTCAAGTATCAAAAACTCAGAAGTTACTAAAATTTCTCTTTAAGCAAAGCATGCATTAATTTTCTAGCTCGTGGTGGTTGTTGGCCTGTGGTAAATTAGGACAGTGACTCTCAACTTACATTTAGGGTAGTGGGCATGGGAGCAGGGGACAGATAGGAAAGGAATACATAATCTGAAAAAGCACATACTAACCTCAGGCCTAGGTAGGAAAGGAGGGACCTCAAATAGTATGGGGAATGGTGGTATACCCTCTTTAGAGTCAATTGTAGTCTTAAGCGCTGGGGGGAGGGAGAGGATATGAGACTTTTATGTTTATCAGAGGGCATATTGTTTTTAAAAGGTTTGTGGGTATGGCACTAGCAGCTCAGTTATAAATTGAGTCTAGAGAGGTAGTTCCTAAAACTGGTCACTATATGTAGCTCTTAGAACATAGATAGGAACTCATTTCTCCCTATTCTTGCTGCTTTCAGAGAGGAGTAGTGAAAAGGGGACTCGTCCTTAAGCCTTTCCTGGTGGTTTGCCCTATGAGTTCTGTGACCTTGTTGAAAGATCAGATCTTGGTGGCTCTTTGATCAATGATGAGAATTCACTTGAAAAAAGTTACTTTGGATAAGGTAAACTTTCCCAGAAAATGAAGTATTTCTTTCTCTTTTAAAATAATAGTTTTAGAATATTAATGTTATGTTCATAACATAAAATGGGTCATATAAGTGGCTCAGCCAGCAATTTTAAAGTGATTTGAAGGTGGTATGATAGAATAATGTCCAGGTCTATGCATATTCAAGTTCTGGTTTTAGGTTTAGCTCATCTGAACAAAGAGCTGTATAAAGTAAGGAAAGTAGATTGTGTAGTCTCCTTCTCAGTGATCTGGGACATGTGGGTTCCCTTCCGCTACTATGGTTTTCCTTATATAAATATGGAGATCACTGGATGACCTCAAAGATACCTTCTAACTGGAAGACATGATTTTTAAGTTCTCTAGTTTCTGTTGAGACCATTTGAGAGGGACAGTGACATGGGGTTGATTAGGCTGAAGTGTTAGACTTGTGTAGCTGGGACTAAGACAACCTTCTTGAGATGGGTTGTTAACCTCGGGTTATGTATGAGCCGTACTGGGATGTGTCAATATCAGTGAGGCAAAAGATCCCATTCTTTTTCTACTTACCTTTTTCCATATCTTTCCTTTAAACTAGAGAAATCAGTGTTCATAATTAGATGTTGGAGGTGACAGGAAGCTGGGATGAATCCTGGCTTAAGTGACTGGGTGGATAATGGTGTCAACAGAATGAAGAAAGAACAGTGTATGAGGGAAAGAGGATGAGTTTGGTTTAGGACTTTTTAGCGTGAAGCACCAATGAAAATCCAAGTGTGGATATGGTTTAGGACACTGGTGGATAGGACTGGCCTGGATTTTAGAGAAAAGTTTGGTGAGAGTTGTTCTATAACCACGTGATATTAATGTAAAGTGAAATGCAATGAGATCTCACAAGCAGACTGTGTGGAAAAAGAGAGAAGCGGGCTGTGGGGAGGTGGAGGAAGAGGAACACACCTGGACTGATACCCAAACTCCTCACTCTGACCTGCAAACCCCTGCAAGAACTTGTATCTCTCTTCGCCTCAACCTGTGACTCTTTAGCAACAGTGATTCCCCTTTATTTTTGTGAGCATTTAACATCGTTTCCTCTTTGGCATCTTAGGCTTGCCTGGTCCCTTTGCCTGGAATCTTTTCTTTTCTTTTAAGATAGGAAGAAATGAAGGAAGGAGGGAAAAAAGAAAAGAACAAAGGAAATACAAAAGGAAGGAATGAAATAAGGAAGGAAGGAAAGAGAAAGAGGGAAGGAAGAAAGATACTTGGATAGAAAAATATATTAAAATCTGTTTTTAAAATTAATTTTTTATTGAAGTATAATTAACAGTTTCAGGTGTACAACATAGTGACTCAACAATTTTGTACATTTCTCAGTGCTCACTCACTGGTGGTGAGTGTAATCACCATCTGTCACCCAACAATGTTATAACAATATTATTGACTATATTTCCTATGCTGTTCGTTTATTTTATAACTGGAAGTTTGTACCTTTTGATCCCCTTTATCTGTTTCAACCCCACCCACCTTCCTTCTGACGGCCACCAGCTTGCTCTCTGTATTTAAGAGTCTGTTTTTTTGTGTTTCTTTGTTCATTTGTTTTGTTTTCTAGATTCCCCATATGAGTGAAATTTGCCTTTCTCTGTCTGACTTGTTTCACTTAGCATAATACCCTCTAGGTTCATCCGTGTTGCAAATGGCAAGATCTCATTTTTTCCTATGGCTGAGTAATACTCCATTTTGTGTGTGTGTGTGTGTGTGTGTATACATATATATACATACACACGTATATATATACGTACATATACACATACACACACACATATCACATCTTCTTTATCCATTCATTTGTTGATGGACAGTTGGGTTGCTTCCATATCTTGGCTATTGTAAATAATGTTGCAATAAACATGGACGCTTATATCTTTTTGAATTAGTATTTTTGTTTTCTTTGGTTAAGTACCCAATAGTGGAAATACTGCATTACATGGTTTTTCTATTTTTAATTTTTTTGAGGAACCTCCATACTGTTTTCCACAGTGCATGCACCAATTTACATTCCCACTAACAGTGCACAAAGGTTTCTTTTTCTCCTTATCCTTGCCAACATTTGTTATTTCACGTCTTTTTGATTCTAGCCTTTCTGACAGGTGTAATGATATCTCATTATGGTTTTGATTTGCGTTAGGATTAGTGATGTTTGCTGTTGAGTTTTTTTTTTTTTTTTTTTTTACCATCTTTTCCTGTGTCTCTTGGTCATCTGTGTGTTGTCTTTGGAAAAAATGTCTATTCTGATCTTCTGCCCATTTTTTACTTGGATTATTTGTGGTTTTTTGGTGTTGAGTTATGTAAGATATTTATATATTTTGGATATTAACCCCTTAGCAGATATATCATTTGCAAATATCTTCTCTCATTTAGTAGGCTGTCTTTTTGTTTTGTATGAAACAAAGGTTTTTCACTGTGCAAAAGCTTTTTATTTTTGGTGTAGTCCCAATACTTTATTTTTGCTTGTGTTTCCCTTGCCTTAGGAGACCTATCTAGAAAAAATATTGCTACGACTAATGTCAAAGAAATTGCTGCCCATGTTTTCTTCTAGGAGTTTTATAGTTTGAGGTCTCTTTAGGTCTTTAATGCCTGGAATGTTCTCCTTCCCGATCTTTCCATCACTGGCTGCTTCTTGCCATTCAGACCTCACTTAAGACTCACCTCAGAGAGACCTTCCTTCACCATCCAATATAAGGAACTCAATCATGTTTTATTCTGCCAGCTGGCCTGTGTCAGTTGATTCTTGCTTGTTGTGTATCTCCCTCCACAAGAATATCACCGTCATGAAAACAGAGACCTTCACTGACTTGTTCCTTGTATATCCCCTGTTCCCTGTGTGGTGCCTGACACCTCTGAGGAACTCAGTGAAAGCCAGTTGAAGGAAAGAGTAAGCAGGTGAAGGAGGCAGAAGAATGATTGGAGATATAGATATAGAACCAGGAGAGAATAAGTGATGGCAATGAATACTAAGTAGATTTAAAAGAAGGAGGGTGTGGATACTTTGGGGTGTTAGCAATCAGTAAGGTCATGATAAGGATGGAAGTATATTTACTGGATCTGGAAATATGAAGATTATTCATGAGCTTTGTTAGAGCAGTTTAAGTGGAGTGGTAGAGTGGAGTGGAGTCAGGAGGCAGTGAAATGAGAGAATGGGAAGTCAGTTGGATGCTGAGTCATGGAGGGATTTATTATTTTTAATGGTGGCAGAGTCTTGAGCACATTAAGCAGAAAAGTAGCTAGTAGAAAGAGGTTGGAAATATAGTATAGGGGGGATTATTGATAGAATAGGACTGAGAACATGGTGACAGGTCATGGATAGAATCCTCAACTCAGGTGCAGGAGAGGACTTTGAACAAGAGAAAGGGCATTCCATTCACTGACTTGGAAGGAACTGGAGAAAGAATGGATACAGAAGATAAGAAATTGGTAAGGTCTGACAGGTTGAAGGAGTTCTTGCCTCATGGCTTTTGTTTTCTATCGAATGCTGTGGGGTGGGAGTTGAATTGGGGTTTTTAAAGAGAGTAAGGAAGGACAGGGAGAATTTTCCTTAAGTCTATGAAGAGAAGAACTAACAAAGGATAAAATAGGAAAGTGGCCTGGTCATTTGGAAAGCCCATTCAAGATAAGTCACCATCGGAAGACCGGTTTCCTGACCCCTGAGGGTTTATTGATTTTGGAAATGTACTATTTTGTATAGGACTTTTTCTTTTTTCTTTTTGTTAATGTTTATTATTTTTGAGAGAGAGTGAGTGGGGGAGGGACAGAGATAGAGGGGGACAAAGGATCTGAAGCAGGCTTTGTGCTGACAGCAAAGAGCCCAACGCGGGTCTCCAACTCCTAAACCATGAAATCATGACCTGAGCCAAAGTCAGATACTTAACTGACTGAGTCACCCAGGCATCCCTGGATAGGACTTTTTCTGAAACACATTATATATTTCCTGTCTTCTAGATTATATGTCACAGAGGCAGCATGATATAGTTAGAAAATATGCCTGATCAGAGCCTGTCTGGTGACCCCTATGCCTTACTCTGGACAGTTGCTCCCCCACCCTGCCTATCATGTTCCTTGTTCTGTAAAACGAGATGATGATGAAGTTTCTTCCCAAGAATAACATCTCACCATCCTTTATTTCGCAAATACATTGTTACTAGATGTCTTAGGATCTTTGCTTGATGGGGGTTAGGCAGTTTGCTCCTGAATAAACTTGCACTGCTTTTTGAATTTCATGTTTGTGAATTTCATGTTTCTGGTTTCTTTCTTATGAGACTGTCCCTTGTTACCTCTCACTGCTATCTGCGTGCCTTCCTGAATTAGTGTTTCTCTAATTTGCCGCTTTTAATCTGCTATGGACTTGGAAACTAGATGACTAAGCCTGTTCTAGAACCATGTGCAACAATGAAGAGGCTGTTAGTGAGAATTTGAGGGTCTTGTCTGTGATTAAGGGACATGAGCTGCTGACCATAGGCTTTGTCTCCTGTTGGCACAGAAATTAGTTTTTTGTGCCTTGTGTTCCAGAAAGGTTGAGTTCTGAAGAGATGACGAGTTACCACTTGATATTTCTTATTAATCAAATGTGCTTATAAGCATTTGTCTGAAAATGAGTATCGTTGAGTATCAATGCCATAGGGATTTAACCTATTTCCATTTTCCTTCTCACTTTCTATCCTTTCTTCTCCTCTCTCCCACCTGCCCTCCTCATACACAGAAATCCCTTCTCCACACTTCCAATGTAAGGCAACGTTCTAGGCACCATTATAACATTATTCCAGTCATTCAGTTTCCATGTACTTGAAACCGTAGAAAAGTTTCCAGGATTATAATTCACTGTTCAGTGCTATATGTTTGTATCTCAGTAAGGGTCCTACTGGAGACTCAACTAGTATTTGCTGTTGGGGGCTGGAAGACTTGAAACAATGAAATGAACACAAGTTCCATATATAATCTGTGGTTGATATGGAAGAAAGCTATCATGAAGTCTTAAAATATTTTTAACACATGTTAATCCATAAAGATAATAGAATAGTTAGAAGATAAAGTCAGACTAAGAGAGAAAATACTACCTGTAACCCTAAAGATCACCATTGTTAACATTTTGGTGTGTGCCTTCCAGACCTGTGTATTTTTATAAAATTAAGAATATATTTCACATTATCCCCTATAATCTCCTTTCTCATTTAGTAGTATATCCTGTTTTTTTGTGTTAAATGTCTGCATCATCCATTTTAGTTCATCATGTGAATGTGTTGTGATTTATTTAGCCAATCTACATTAGAGATTTATAAGTTATTTATAGCTATTACAGAACAACCACAATGAGTATTTTTCAAGCCTTTGGGCACTTGTTCTATTACTTCCTTAGGATAAATTTCTAAATGTGAAATGGCTGGATTAAAAGATACGCATATTTTAACTTTTGATACATATAATAAAACAGCCTCCAGAAAGATTAAATCAATACGTACTCCCATAAGAAGTATCTTCTTTATGAGGTTGGACATGTTTTCTTTCTTTCCATCTGTGTGTATGTCTTTTTATCTGTCTTTTATATTTTTCTGTGGTGATTTTTTTGTTTATGTTTCTTTGCTCATATTCCTGTTAGAGTGTTCATCTTAACAATTTACAGTTCTTTACATATTTAAGATGTTAATCCTTTCATACATGTATACATCACAGCCTTTTTTTCCATTTTGTCATTTACTTTCTGTTAAAGTGGGATTTTGTAGATTTAATTATTCATTTATATATTAATTTATTTATTTTGAGAGAGAGTGAGCACATGCATGTGCAAGCAGGGGAGAGGCAGAGGGAGAGGCAGAGAGAATCCCAAGCAGGCTCCAAACTCAGTGCAGAGTGCAATGTGGGGCTTGATCTCATGACTGTGAGATCATGACCCACGCCAAAATCAGGAGTCTGGTGCTGAACTAACTGAGCCACCCAGGTGCCCCTTTGTAAATATTTTTAATTCTTGTGCAATCAAGTATGTCGATCTTTTCCTTTATGATTTTTGTCTAAAGTCATACTTGGAAAGGCCTGAGGAGAAAGATACGGCCTAGATGACAGGGACTCTGTGTGTCTGAATTTTATTTTTGAGCAGTAGGGAAGCCAGTCAAATTGAAAAAAATTTTTTTGACGTCTATTTATTTTTGAGAGAGAGAGAGAGAGAGAGAGCGCGTGCGCACAAGTGGGGGAGGGGCAGAGAGAGAGAGAGAGAGAGAGAGAGAGAGAGATTGGAGACACAGATTCTGAAGCAGGCTCCAAGCTCTGAACACAGAGCCCGACGTGGGGCTCAAACCCACAAATGATGAAATCGTGACCTGAGCCAAAGTCGGACGCTTAACTAACTGAGCCACCCAGGTGCGTCAACCAGTCAGTGTTTTAAGAGGGGATATCGTGATCAGATTTGTAGTTTAGTTGGATTTGTGGAGGATGACATGGAGAAGCTGAGTATAGGGCATCTGGGAGGCTGTTGCCACGATCCAGGTTAAAGGTAGTGAGGGTCTAAGTGGCAGAATGGTAACAGGACAGAGGAGAAGGCAGACATATTTAGGTCATATTGTCAGGACTTGTTACTTGATTGGATTAGAGGTTGAAAGAGAGGTATAGAATCAAGAATGATTCTAGGCTTCTAGTTTGAGTGCCTAGGTACGTGAGACACAAGTGGCACTAGCTGAGCTGTATTATTCAGGAAGAGAGGAATGGTGGAAAGAGGGAAGACACAGGTTTAATGAGGGAGATAATGAGTTTAATATGATCAGTTTGCATTGTGTTTGGGTGTGTTTGGGTTTTCTGGGATGTGTGACAAACTACCTACAATCCAATGACTTAAAACAACAATGATTTATGATTTCTCATGATTCTGTAGGTTGACTGGGAGCTCAGCTGAGGTTCTGCTGGGGGTTCTGCTCATCTAATTTGGGATCTGTTGAAATTGTCTTTACTCCTGGGGCACCTGGGTGGCTCAGTCGGTTAAGCGTCCAACTTCGGCTCAGGTCATGATCTCAAGGCTTGTGAGTTCAAGCTCTGCATCGGGCTCTGTGCTGACAGCTTGGATCCTGGAGCCTGCTCAGGATTCTATGTCTCCCTGTCTCTCCCTGCCCCCTCCCCTGCTGGCACTGTCTCTGTCACTCTCAAGAATAAATAAACATTAAAAAAAAATTTTTTTTTAATTGTCTTTACTCCTACCACTCTATACCTGGATTCAGAATATCCCAACATGGACTAGTACATCACATTTCTAACACCCTGCTGTATCCTTAACAAAAATATATATGTTAGAGAAACATGGGAAACCCTATGGATTTTATACATAGAGCTCTGGTGTTTTTTTTTTACACTCTGTGGGATGTACCACAGTGAGAATTGAGTGAAGGTGTGCCTTTTAAAAATTTTGCTTGTTTATTTATTTCTGGTAAAGTGGGATAAGGGCCTTGGGGAACTCGGGCAAATCATTTTTAGGAGAGAGTACCTAGGCAAGTTGAATATTATGAAATTTGTTTGGAGTTGTCCATGTGAAGATACTTGTGCTCAAGTTTGAAAAGTAGAGAGTGAGAAGACCAATAAGCTGAAAATGGAATTGAGGTTTAGCAAGACTTAAGCAATAGCTTGGTAAGGAAAGCCCTCAAAGGAGACTGAGAATGTCCAGAGAAGTTTGAGGAGAATCAGTGGATTGCAGGGTCTTGCATACATGGGATCCTACAGAGGTAAAAAACTGGAGTCTATAAGAGGATTAGGTGCCCCTACAGTGGTCGGCTAGGATTAAGACTGGCAAGTGTCCTCCAGATTGGATGGTGGGATGGCCTTGACCTCCACAAGAGTGGTTTCAGAAGAATAGTGAGTTGATGGGTGGGTGCACCAAGATTATGCTATTTCTTCAAGAAGTGTGAATAAGAAGACAAAAGGGCGGATTGTATGGTAGCTAGATTGGGAGATCCTTGAGCATGTTAATAGGCTAATAGGAAGGCACCGGGAGGCAGAGGGGGAGAGAGAAAGAGATTAAAACAAAAGTAAGGGCAATTGCCTATTGGAGTGAGGTTCCAGGAGAGACTGGTGGAGATGACGTCTTCAGTTTTTTGAATTGCGGCTCTATTCTATTAGTTATTCAGGTCAAAAACATTTCCTCCAGTGATCTAACTGGGTCCTTCCATATTCTCAGGCCCCAAACCTCTTATCTGTCATCTGCTTTCTAAGAAAACCCTGGTTGCCATTCACAATACATCCCCGAACCCAACCACTTCTAACTTCCTCACCTGCTATCTCCCTGGGTCAAGCTGTCATTGGCCTGGATTGCACAAGCTGTTTCTTTATTGGTCTCTACTTCTCCCTGAGCCTCCTCAGTCTACTCCACTGAAGTAGCCAGAATGATCCTTCAAAACGCTGGGGTGCCTGGGTGGCGCAGTCGGTTAAGCGTCCGACTTCAGCCAGGTCACGATCTCGCGGTCCGTGAGTTCGAGCCCCGCGTCAGGCTCCGGGCTGATGGCTCGGAGCCTGGAGCCTGTTTCCGATTCTGTGTCTCCCTCTCTCTCTGCCCCTCCCCCGTTCATGCTCTGTCTCTCTCTGTCCCAAAAATAAATAAAAAAAAGTTGGAAAAAAAAATTAAAAAAACAAAAACAAAATGCAGATCATTTCATGTGACTCCTCTGCTCAGAGCCATCCAGTGACTGCCCATCTCACTGAAAGTAAAACTGCAAATCCTGACATGGGCCTAGAAAGTGCTCTGCTCTGGCCCGCAATTGCTTCTCCTGTCTCCTATTTTATTACTTTTCTCTTTGGTTATTGCACTGTCTTCACCCTGGCCTCCTCATGGCTCCTTAAAGCAGGGTAGATTCATGGCCCTGCCTTAGGGTTTTTGTACTCACTCTTCCTTCTGCCTACAATACTCTTCTTCTAGGTAACCCCAAAATTTGCTCTCCCTTACCTGTTGGTTTACATTTCACTTTCTCAGAGAGTCATTCCCTGACTATTCTATTAAAAATCGTAAGCCTCCATTCCCTCAGCTCTTTATTCCTTTTCCCTGCTTCTATATGGTCTGTAATTTATTTATTTGTTTATTGTCTTCCTTCTTTAGAATGTAAGCTTCATGAGTGTGTCCTTGTTCACAGGCTGTCACAGGGTAGGCTTAGTAAATATTTGTTGATTAAATTGGTGAATGAATGAATGGGATCAAGGCTGGTCATTGGAAAAGGGGGAGGAAATTTCACCCTCAGAGACAGGAGGACATAAATGAATCAGTGTGGATGTAGTTAAGTTTGTAGTGGGAGGGCTGGGGTTGTGTGGGGGAGATAGGAATTTGAAGGTAGTCATGGCAGATGCCCTCACTTTTCTGGAATAAGGAGGCAAGGTTGTCTACAGAGGGTAGTGATGAGTGTGGGGCTGAGGAGACTCCTGAGGGTTTGGGTTAGTCATTGAGAGGAATAGGACTGGGAGCTATCCAAAGACAAGTAAAAGGACCTAGGCCATGATGAAGACCATGAATTGATAGTCATATAGTTCTGCAAGATTGTGTGATTTTTCTCTGGTAGAACTCAGGAGACTGGGGTTAGGAGCAGAGTAGGTGGATTTAACATTATCAGGGTTGGGGAGATGTGATGGGAGGCCAGGGGTACAGAAGAATCAAAGGAGCAGTCCACATTGTCAACCATGGGGCAAGAATGGGGAGAGAAAACTGTCTTAAAAAGCAGGTTGTTTGATGGGAGAAAATGGAAAGAGTCAGAGCTTGGAGGATGGATAAGTTTGAAGAACACATCAGACCAGAGTGAAGGCATGAGAGATCAGAAGGGTTGGAAGGTGTGTCAGAAAGTAAACAACTGACATTTAAGATTTGTGTTGACAAGGTCTAAGGTGTGGCCATGGATGTAGGTGTTTGAAACGACCAAAGGTCACTGTAGTGAAGAAATTTAAAGTATAGGTGTAAATCATCCTTGTAGATTTTGAAACCATCTAAGATGGTGTTAAGAGTTATGGCAGAGAGGAAGCCAAGATGCCAAATCTTCAGTGAATTTGGGGAAATGAGGAGAAGGTTGGAGGTACAGAGGCAAGGCAGAGTGGAAGCCATGGGGCCCGGTGGCAAGAGCCCAGAGGGGCAGGAAGTTTTACATGAGAGTGGAAGGTGGAAGCACTAATGATCTGGAATTAAGAGAGCAAGGAAAATCCTGACCTCCTGCCCTGAGATTCGTGAGGTGTAGAAAAATCTGGCATGAGAGGGCTGGTGATGCAAGCAATGTTGGCTGGTGCGGAAGCAGGCCAGAGCAGTTTGGATGACGTATCTTTTGGCCAGGTTATGGAGCTAAGTTGTTGTTTATGGCATTTATTTGACAGCTTTGTGTTTCCTCTTATTATTAAAAGGAATAAACTTGTTTTTTACTTACATTTTCTTTATTTACATATGCACTTACATTTAAATTAAAAAAATTCTCCTTTGGGTCCTGACTTTGAGGGAAAAAAAAAGACTTGTCATGGTCACTATAGAGATACCTCAGTACTTACCTTTTGTATTTTGCAAATTGCTGGGACTTTCTGCTCACCTTTAACTTTTCAGCCCTCTTGGTCAGGTTGGTTGCCACTTGGTTCTTTTGTCGCACTGGATTAATGATTAACTCTTATGGGAGCCCATTACCTCAGAGGTTGCTGAGTGATGAAGGACCACTTCTCCCTGAGTCTTTGCCAGCCTCTAGATAAAGGAAAAGGTCTGTGTCAGCAAAAATGCTCAGTCTGTGAGTTAGAAATGGTATCTTGCATATTTCCAGCTATTCAGGAACCAAAATAGTTAGCTGACAAATCTCCATTAAATGCTGCCTCCCCCATACCCCTAACACTTCAAGCACCTCACTTCACTTCCTGCACAGATCAAGGGTGCTACTGGGAATATCTGTTGACTTATATTACATGTGTTTAGTTGTTCCCAGTATTTGTTCTTTCATACACTTGAGTGCCTGGCATATATCTCTTTAGTTTTTGTTCCATAGTACTGTATTTATTTATCTCTCTGTCATCTAAGCTGTTCTCCACCCACCCCGACCCAACTTGGGCCCCTAAAAGATGTGGTTAGCTTTCCATCTTTTATGTGCTTTTAATATGTAGATACTTAGTAAGTAGGTATTGAATTAATGCATTAAACCTAGAATTCAGGGTGCCTGGGTGGCTCAGTCGGTTCAGCATCCGACTTTGGCTCAGGTCATGAGCCACTCGAAGTTCGTGAATTCGAGCCCAGGCTCTGTGCTGACAGCTCGGAGTCTGGAGCCTGCTTCAGGTTCAGTGTCTCTCTTTCTCTCAAAAATAACTAAACATTAAAAAACAAAAAACAAAAGCCCTTCGAATTCAAACAACCTGACTCATACATTTTGCAAAGGAGAAACTGTGCCCAGAGGATTCAGTGACCTGTCCAAAGCTACATAGGTTCAGATGGAATTAGAATCCAATTCTCCTCTCAGGGTTTGGGGCTTTCTGAAAGATTAGTGTCAGAACAACTAGGCCTAAATTGATTGTGTTCTCCAAAGCTAGAGATAATTGAACTTCTTGAAAATTTAATCATATCTCCTAGGGTTAGGGGCTTTTAGCTTCTCATTTCACCTGTCAGCCTCATTTCACCTGTCACCCTGTTTGGGGGATGGGATGATGGGTGGGACTTTCATTGTTCTTTAATTAACTACTGAGATTGGAGGATGAGGGCCTGGATGCAGGAAGGTTCTGTCCTACTTGTAAAACTGGTAGGTTTGCTTTTTCCCTGACCTGAACCTTCAGGGTGCCCTTCTGTCTCAGGGGTGCTCATGGAGGCCAGAGCCATACACTGGGAACCTGTCGAGGGTACTGGATAATCTCTGGCCTGGCAGACAGAAAGCAGCATATCTGGGGCACTTGTGAGTGGTTTGGGAGAACTTGGGATTAGAAGAAAGGACATTATAATCAGGTGCCAGAAGTTCATAGATAGGTCATTTGTGGCTGGTAGGGTTGGCAGGAAATAGTGAGTCACACTGGCAGGTTGACAGGGGATTGAAAAAGAACAAATTCTTAGTAATTGCTGGGAGAGCCCTTTTTCCATTTAGACCAGTGTTTCTTAAGCGGGGGCTATTTTGCCTGCCAAGGGACATTTGGCAATATCTGGAGACATTTTAGGTTGTCACAATTTGGCAAGTGGGGTGTGTGTGTGTGTGTTACTGGCATCAGATGGGTAGAGGCCAGGGATGCTTCCGAACCTCCTGCAGTCGACAGAACAGCCCCTCATGACAAATTATTTATCCAGCCCAAAGCCAAGAGTGCTCAGGTTGAGAAACCCCGATGATTACTTCAGTCATTAAAACAGATGTTTTATATGTATTCTTTTTTTTCTTTAAATTTTTTTAATGTTTATTATTTTTGAGAGCGAGCGAGACAGAGCATGAATAGGGGAGGGGCAGAGAGCAAGAGGGAGACACAAAATCTGAAACAGGCTATAGGCTCTGAGCTGTCAGCACAGAGCCCGACGCGGGGTCCTAACTCGGAAATGGCAAGATCATGACCTGAGCCAAAGTCAGACGCTCAACCGACTGAGCCATCCAGGCGCCCCTGTATGTATTCTTTACTTTGAATTCTGTGGTTAAATGGCAAAGTTGGATTTATTTCACCTTTTTCTTTTTATTCTTTTTTAATTGGAGTGAAATTCATATAACATATAATCATTTAAAAATTTTTTAAGTTTATTTATTTTGAGAAAGAGAGTGAGCACGTGTACAGGGGAGGGGCAGAGAGAAAGGGAGAGAGAGAATCCCAAGCAGGCTCCACACTGTCAGCGCAGAGCCCGATGCAGGGCTCGAACTCACGAACTTTGAGATCATGACCTGAGCTGAAACTAAGAGTTGGATGCTTAACTGACTGAGCCACCCAGGCGTCCCACACTTAATCATTTAATTAATGATTAATTAAATAATTTGCATCTGGTACACTCCCAGTGTTGTGCACCTACACCTCTGTCTAGTTCCAAAATATTTTCACATCACTGTAAAAGGGAACATGTACCCATTAAGCAGTTACTCCCCATTCCTTCTTCCCCAGCCACTGGAAGCCACCAATGTGATTTCTGTCTCTATGGATTTATGTATTCTGGATATTTCATGTAAATGGAATCATACAATATCCGATTGTCTTTTGTGACTGGCTTCTTTCACTGAGCATAATATTTTTGTGGTTCATTCATGTTGTAGTAGTATTAGTAGTCTGTCCCTTTTTATGCCTGAATAATGTTCCATTGTATAGTTATATCATAGTTTGTTAATCCGTTCATCCATTGATGGATATTTAGGTTGTTTTCCGCCTTTGGCTATTGTGAATAATGTAGCTGTGAAGATTTGTGTACGTGTTTTTGTTTGAAAAACAAAATTCTTTTTCATTTATTTTGAATACATACCCAGGAGTGGAATTGCTAGGTCAGATGGTAATTCTATGTTTAGCTTTCTGAGAAACCTCCAAGCTGTTCTCCATAGCGGCGGAACAATTTTACATCCCCCACTAGTAAGGCACGGTGGTTCTTATGATTCTACATCCTCGCCGACACTTGTTCTTCGATTTTACTTTTTGATAATAGCCTAGATGTCAAGTAGTATCTCGTTGTGGCTGTAAATTGTTTTATTGTGGTAAAATATGCATAACATAAAATTTACCATTTTGATATTTCACCTTATGGTACAGACTGGCCATTCAACAAACATATTTTGAGGCCTTATTCATGAGGGCAAATGTTGCTTAAATTATGATGAGCAGAACAGGTATGGGCCCTGAACAGGCAAGACTTTAGTGAACTCTCACCAACTGTCAAATCCTGGAAGTGGTTTCAGCAAAAAGTCTAGGTGTAGCTACTGCATCAGTTTTGACTGTCACAATTTTTTGGTTTCCACATTGCGTGTGTCGGTCCTTTCATATATTCAGAGTATACAAGACATAGGGAAAAAGTAAATGAAGAGAAATACAAGACACAGCAGTGAGGAGGAAGGAGGGCTGGTGCAGTGGCATTTGTCCCTGCCCCATAGTCCGCTGGGAAATTCCTGTGTTTCACATTCCTTTAGAAACTCCCCAAGCTGGTTCTTAGAACATCCTCCATTGTGGTCTTTTATCTTTTGAGCCAATATAGACAGGACAATCTTAGTTTCTTTTGAATTGGTTTCAAAGCAGAATTGCATACCCCGCCCTCCCTCCCTATCTGTGTCTTCTGTAAGGATCAGAGTGCAGGTGAGATGTGGTGGGCTAGGTGCCTGGCAGGACTGAACTGTTTTAGTGTGTGGAGTTTCTTTCCCCTGGGAGGTCCCTGGGACGTAGGCGAAGCCAAGGTCCAAGTCCACCTGGAAAGCACAATACCAATGAACATGGAATTTCCTTGCTAGACTACGTAAGTGAAGATTGCCCGGAAGGAAGATTTTTGATAGTGCTCATGAAGGAGTACAGCATAGTGTTAGTCTTTCTTTCTCCCATGATTGGGGTCATATTATTTTTTTAGGGCTGCTGTGATAAATGACCACAGCAGAGATTTACCTTCTCATAGTTCTGGAGGCCAGGCCTGAGATTGAGATGTCGACAGGGCCACACTTCCTCACTCTAAAGTCTCAAGCGGAGGATCCTTCCTTGCCTCTCGCAGCTTCTGGTGGCTCCTTTGCTTCTGGTTGCATCACTCCAATCTCTGCTCCTGTCTTCACATGACCTTCTCTTTTGTGTCTCTCCTCTAAGTGCCTTGGCTCAGGACACTTGTCACTGGATTTAGGGCCTGCCTGTCATCCAGGATGATCTGATTTTGAGATCTTTAACTTAATTACAGTGTAAAGACTCTTCTTCCAAATAAGGTCACATTTATAGGATTTTAGGGTTAGGACATGGATCTCCATTCATCTCACTCTAAGGGTGAAGGAGACAAGGTTGTGGGAATACAGGAAAGCCTTGTTTTCCCGATTGGTAGAGAAGGAGACAGGTTATGATGGCGAGTGGCATATTTTACTGCAACATTGCTGTTACCCTCCCTGGAAGCTCTTAGCTTGAAATGTCAGCTCCACAGGGAAAGGACTGTGGCAGCCTGACTAGGGCCTGGCTTCACCAGAGATAGTTTATTAGACCTTGCCTCATACCTACTGAACCTGTCTCCTTGTGACCTTATGTCTGTCTTCTATGAACCCTTCCTTTTTTCTCTTTCCTTCCTTGCCAGGTGTTTTCTCTGGTATTTTGTTTTCCTTTGATACTTTTCTGTCTTCATCATGGTTGATAAATGAAACAGAAGTGTGCATGTTAGCAATTTTAATGTTTATTAAGTAACTCTTTGCTTCTTGTTTTCTGAGCTGACTGAGCAGATGATGGTGCTAGAGCCTTCCTTCCTAGGGTCTTGATCTTTGGCCACATGATTTGGGATGTGATTCTAGGAGCTATTGGGACTGCACAAAGCATGTGCCTTCAGATGTTTGCATCTCACTTCCCTTGGCAAGAGTACCTTTCTTAAAAGAGCCATTGAATTTGGGGAGGGGATGGGCCTCCAGAGACCTTGAATTACCCACTTCCATTAGATTTTCCTGCCCCTCCAATCCCCCTACCCCCTTTCCAGAGCTTGGCCATCACATATGGTTAAATGCAAATCTCCCCTAAGGATGATACTACTTTTATTCTAAAGGTCCAAAACCTAGTCAGCACTTCTCCAAATAACACTTTAAGGTTGACAAAACACTGCCAAATCCATAAAGTTGACATTGTAGGTAGAGTGGAGGACACAGAGGATCTGAAATCTTTGCTTAGCTTGGAAATCATCACTGAGTTGCTTTTTATAAACTGGATCATATCTTCCGCTGTGGTATGAAGGTGCCAGTTCTTAATTTTTCTGAGGAATGTGTTGCCTCCTTAGGCAACATTGAGGCTTGCTGGGTAAAAATTATACAGGATGTAGTTCAATCCTAGAAGGGTTGAATGGGGAAGGGGGCAAGGGTCAAAGGATCTTAATCAGTAAAATACCAAACAAGAATGAAAGCATCCTTCCCTCGATAGTGACTCAGAAATGTACAGTCCTTTTCTGGTCAGACTCCCAGGAGTCAGCTGTGCCACCCTCAGGGTCATCTTAAAATACTAGGAGCTGACCTTTCCTGCTTACGTGGTGAGTTCTTTACTGGAATTATCTCAGCCCTGTGAAGTAGGTACTGATATTACCTCACTTTACATCCAAGAGAGGTTAAGCAACTTGCCTGAGGCCGCAGAGTTATCTATTGTGGGTAAAGGGACTGCCGACCCTAAGCCCAAGGCTTGTTTTTTGTTTTTTGTTTTTCTGTTGTAAAAAACACATACTGTAAAATTAATCATTTTAACTATGTTTAAGTGTGCAGTTCTGTGGTATTAAGTACGTTCCCCTTGTGCAACCATCACCACCATCCATCTCCACAACTTTTTCATTTTCTCCAACTGAACTCTGTACCCATTAAATACTAACTTCCTCTTCCCTCCCTAGCCCCTGGCAGCCACCTTTCCACTTTCAGTCTCTATGAATTAGACTGCTTTATGTACCACCTGTAAGTGGAACCATATGATGTCTGTATCTGGTTTATTTCACTTAGCATAATGTCTTCAAGTTTCATCCTTGTTGTAGCAGATATCAGAGTTTCCTCTTTAAGGTTGACTAATATTCCATTGTACATATATACAACATTATGTTTGTCCATTCATCTGTTGATGGATGCTTGGCTTGCTTCTCTTTTGACTATTGTGACTAATGCTGCTATGAACACAAATATACAAATATCTGTTCAAGTCCTTACTGTCACTTCTTTTTGGTAAATACCTAGAAGTAGGGTTGCTGGATCAAATGATAATTTTTCTTTAATTTTTTTCTTTAATTTTTCTTTAATTTTTCACAACAGCTACACCATTTCATTCCCACCAACAAGGCATAAGGGTTCCAGTTTTTCTACATCCTTGCCAATACTTGTTATTTTCTGTGTGCATGTGTGTGTGTGTGTGTGTGTGTGTGTGTGTGTGTGTATGTAGTGTTTCTGTTGCTTTTTTTTATTTAAAAATATTTATGTTAGTATTTATTCATTTTTGAGAGAGAGAGAGAGAGAGAGAGAGAGGCAGAGCGTGAGCGGGGCAGGGGCAGAGAGAGAGGGAGATACAGGCTCTGAAGCAGACTCCAGGCTCCGAGCTGTCAGCACAGCCCAATGCAGGGCTTGACCGGAGCCAATGTCAGACGCTTAACCAACTGAGCCACTCAAGTGTTGCTGTTTCTTAATGGCCATGCCACTGGGTGTGAAATAGTATGTCATTGTTATTTTGATTTGCATTTCCCAAAAGGCTAATGATGTAGTGGATCTTTTCATGTGCCTTATTAGTCATTTGTATATCTTCTTTGGAGAGATGTATTTTTAAGTCCCTTTTCCATTTTTAAATAGGGTTGTTTGGTTTTTTATTGTTGAATTGTAAGATTCCTTTATTTATTCTGGATATTAACTCAATCAGATATATGATTTACAAATATTTTGTCACATTCTGAGGGTTGCCTTTTCATTCTGTTGATAGGGTCATGTGATGCAAAAAACTTTAATTTTGATGTAGTCCCATTTATCTATATTTCCTTATGTGCATTTGGTGTCATTCCCAATATCCTGATGCCAAATTCACTTTCATGAAGCTTTTCCCATATGATTTCTTCTGAAAGTTTTATGATTGAGCTCTTATGTTTAGATCTTTGTTCCATTTTGAGTTAATTTTTATATATGTTGTAAGGTAAGGGTCTCCATTTTCTTTCTTTCTTCCTTTTTCAAGAAAAATTTTTTTTGTTTATTTGTTTTTGAGAGAGAGAAAGACAAAGAGAGAGCAGGGAAGGGGCAGAGAGAAGATAGTGGAGAGCCTGATGTGGTGCTTGAACTCAAAAACCTCAAGATCATGACCTGAGCCTAAGTCAGATGCTCAATCCACTGAGCCACCCAGGCTCCCCCTCCCCCCTCCCCCTCCCTCTTTTTTTAAGTAGCCTCCACGCCTAGCACAGAGCCCAATGCAGGGCTTGAACTCTGGATCCTGAGATTAAGACCTGAGCTGAGATGGATGGATGCTTAACTGACTGGGCCACCCAGGCACCACTCTTTTTTTTTTTTTCTTGTGGATTTGTGGATACCAGTTTCTCAACACCATTTGTTGAAAGTCTGTCATTTTCCCCTTGAATTGTCTTGACACCCTTGTTGAAAAATTTTTTGACTGTATATGTGAGTTTATTTCTGGGCTCTCTAGTCTATTTCACCAGTTTCTGTATCTGTCTTTATGCCAGTACCACACTGTTTCTATTAACCATAGTTTTATAGTAGCTTTGAAATCAGAAGGTGTGAGAGCTCCAACTTTGTTCTTTTTAATTTTTTTCAACGTTTATTTTTTTTTATATTTGAGAGACTGAGAGAGATAGAGCGTGAGCAGGGGCGGGGCAGAGAGAGAGGGAGACACAGAATCCAAAGCAGGCTCCAGGCTCTGAGCTGTCAGCACAGAGCCCGATGTGGCGCTCCAACTCATGAACTGCAAAATCATGACATTAGCTGAAGTCAGACATTTAACCAACTGAGCCACCCAGGTGCCCTTAACTTTGTTCTTTTTGAAGATTGTGTTGGCTATTCAGAGTCTCTTGAGAATATTTAGGAATTTTAGGATAAATTTTTCTGTTTTACTGGGATTTTGATGGGAATTGCATTGAATCTGTAGATTGCTTTGGGTAATATTGACTTTCCCATGTAAAAATCTGTTGGAAGACAATATTAAGTCTTCCAGCCCACATACATAGGATGCCTTTCCATTTATTTGTGTCTTTAATTTCCTTCAGAATTGTGTTACCATTTTCAGTTTATAAGTCTGTAACCTCCTTGACTGTTTAGGTTTAGTTCATTCCTAAGTATTTTATTCTTTTTGATGGTATTATAAATGGGATTCTTTCCTTAATATGCTTTGGGATTGTTCATTGTTAGTGTATAGAAATATAGCTGATGTTGGCATGTTGGTTTTGTATCCTGCAACTTTAATGAATTTATTAGTTTTAACCTTTTTTTTGTTGTTGAGCCCAGGCTTTTAACATGCTGTGCTCTTTCCCTATCCTGTGCTTTTAACATTTTCCTACCTCATTTTTATCTTCTTTAACTTCTCTGAGTTCTTGAGGAATTTAAGTTTTACTTTACTAATTTGATTTTCTATAGCTCTCAATTTGGTGTTCCTTTCCTCTATGACTGTTTAAATTGGCATTCAAAGTTTTAAGTACCATTCGGTCTTTCCTGGTTTAGAAATTCCTTAAAAATTTTTTTTTAACATTTTATTTTTATTTTTTTGAGAGAGAGACAGAGACAGCACAAGCAGGGGAGGGGCAGAGAGAGAGGGAGGCACAGAATCTGAAGCAGGCTCCAGGTTCTGAGCTGTCAGCACAGAGCCTGAGAGGTGGGACTTGAACCTGTGAACGCGAGATCATGACCTGAACCGAAGTCAGATGCTCAACCAACTGAGCCACCCAGGTGCCCCTAGAAATTCCTTTTAAAGTAACAGTTTACTTTAGTACCATAGTTACATTGATTCTTTAAATCTTACTATGAACAGAGTTTTGCAACCATCACCATAATCTCATGAGGGACGGATTCTTACATAGACAACTGAGTGCCTGTCTATCCAAGTAAAGGAACAAAGGAACATTTTAGGTTGATTGAATTTATTTGGGGGCTGCCCATGCCCTTTTTTGCTATCCCCTCTGCCAGACTTCCTGGCCTGGGTGGAATAATTCAGGCCCAAGGCTCTGAGAGAGGCCCTTGAGTGTGGGCCTTGACCAATGCCATAGCAGTTCTGTGTGTGCTGCTCTTGCCCTCTTGTGTGTTTTGCTGGTGTTGCCTATGTTTGTTGCCAGAACACTTGTTTCTCCATAAGAGGTTGCTAGTCCTTCTTTGCTCCTGCTCCATCTTGACAATATCTAGCAGAAATTCCTCAATGTTCTGGGGAGGCAGGATGGCATTTTTCCTGGTTTCTAGCTCAGATACAGGTTTCTCTCTAATTTTTGTGTTCCTTTAGTTTATTTTATAGGAAACTGGGGGCAGGAGACACCTGCCTCCTGTTACCATCTTGCCCAGACGTTCTGTTAGATAGAAGTTCTCTTAAGTAATCCACATGATGAGATTAGCAGGCTCCCCTCATTCTTTCTGTAAAATGCATGACTGCTCACAACAGACTGAGTGGTCATGATGTCTAGTCTCTGCTATACCCACACCTTCAATGATTTCAAGCACTGATTAATTGTAGAAGAGAGAGCTTCTATTGTATTACTCCAGTATTTCAGGGAATAATGATTTTTTTAGAAAAGAATTATTGAATTTAGAAATGGGCTGATTTAGTGTAAGTCTAATCTAGGAGGCTTTGATGATGCATTCTCACCTTTTGATGGCCATGTCCAATAGGTTTTGCATGCTGGTAGCTAGTAGTATTTGTTATCTGTATTTGATAAATTATTATACCCACTGAATGCTATTTTGGGGGCTTGAGGGAGTAGGAAAGAGTAGCCAAATTACATAGCAAAGACATAACAGGTAGAAAAGAATAAAGAGTTAAAGTGTCATCAGTAATCAAGGCAAAGTCCTTCTCTGTCCTACAAGGTCCTGCATGATATCCCCTCCTTCTCCCTTTCCCCCAACCCCCCAATCCTCCTCCTTTCTGAGCTCATTTCCTAATACTTGTGAGCCTTCTTGCTAGTCCTTGAATATGATCGATGTGCTCCTCCCTGATTTTCCCTCTGCCTGGGATAGTCTTCCTTCCAAGTAGCCCCATGGCATGCTCCCTCACCTCCTTCATGATTTTGTTCAACTGTCACCTCAGGGAGTCCTTTCCTGACCATTGATTTAAAATTGTCCACCTTCCCCTCAACATACATAACCCCCTGTCAACCTTCATATTTTGTGTTTCTCCAAAATACTCCATACCACAATCTAATCTTTTAAATTTATATATGTATTTTATTTCCTGTATCCCTGCACTTGAAAACTCCATGAGGGCAGGTATTTTTGTCAGTTTTGTTGACTGTGTGTCCCCAGTACCTTGAAAAGTACCTGACATATAGTCACTCAGTAAGCATTTATTGAATGATCAGTGATTAGTGGCTTCTGTGTCATTTAGCATCAGGATCATGGCTGATGTATTCCTACTCTAGGTCACTGTGTCTTAAAAGTGTTTTCAGTTGATCTGCAGATTTTCAGGATTCATTCATTCCAGAAGTTTCTGGTGTATATCCTCAGTAAGTCAGGCACTGAGGTACCAGCTCATTAGCCCCTTATAAAGCATATTTATTTTTGCATTTCCAGTACTAAGTGCTGCTAGTGACAGCACAAAGGAAGGATTTGTGAAAGTCTGTTGAACCAAACTACTGGGTCTTGAAGACAGAAATGAATAATCCAAATCCCTTGTGTTTAGCTGGATTGTGGTAAAGTGGGGAAGACATGGACACACAACAATTCTGTGCTCTGAGTTCTATAACAGAGGGATTACAGAGAAGAGAAAAGTCAGTTGCTTGGGGATGTTGGAGGTCAGGAAGAGTTTTTTGTAAATATGACATTTGAACTGAGCCTTTGGAAATTTTTTTTCTGAGTGGAAAAACCAGGGAGGGAACGGAATAGGCATAGGAACAACACAAGCAAAGATACAAAGGCAGGAAAGTGCAAAGTATGTTCCTAGGGAGTGTGTTGTCTTCTCTTGCTGGAATAGTGATTTCATAGGAGTGGAGGTGAGGAATACTCTGGAACAGTAGATCCAGACCACATCATGAAGGCCTTGAATGCCATGCTGAGATCTGTGAACTTTATTCTGTAGGCAGTGGGACACTTAAAAATGTCAGTTTTGGAGGTGCGCCTGGGTGGCTCAGTTGGTTAAGCATCCGACTCTTGATTTTGGTTCAGGTCATAATCTCAGGTTTGTTAGATCGAGCCCCATGTTGGGCTCTGTGCTGACAGTGTGGAGGCTGCTTGAGATTTTGTCTCTCCCTCTCTCTCTGCCCCTCTCTCTCAAAACAAATAAATAAACAAAAAAAAAAAAGTCAGTTGTGAAAGTAGAGAACATTCGTGGTTGTCGGGAATTAGGGTTGGTGCCAAAGGTGGGGTGGGAGGAAGGTAGGGAGCAGGATGAATTGACGGTAAAGAGGCACAAGGATCGTTGTAGTGATAGAACAATGGAACAATTCTGTATCTTGATTGTGATGGTGGTTATGTGAATCTATACACGTAGTAAGTTTACACAGAGCTATTAACACATGTAAAAACTGGTAAAATCTGAATAAGGTCTGAAGATTATGCCAATGTCAATTTCCTGGCTTTGATATCATACTATAGTTATATAAGATGTTCCTTTGGGGGAAACTGGATGAAGGTACATGGGTCCTCTCTGTACTATTTTTCCAACTTCCTATGAATCTATAATTATTTCAAAGTAAAAAGTTAGAAAAAAATGTATAAGAAGGAAAATTTGATGAAGGAGAAGCTGGAGCAGGGAGACTGATTAGGATTTTTATTTATTTAATAATTTTTTGTTGTAAAATGCTATGTTCAGATACTACATAAGATGCTTGAGAAGTTATAAAACATGGTGCCTACCCTTGAGGAATTTATTGAGTGAAGGGGACAGACATGTTTTTTTATTTTATTTTATTTTATTTTATTTTATTTTATTTTATTTTAATTATTATGTTTTTATTAAACATAATTTATTGTCAAATTGGTTTCCATACAACACCCAGCGCTCATCCCAACAGGTACCCTCCTCAGTGCCCATCACCTGCTTTCCCCCCTCCCCCCACCCCCTCCATCAGCCCTCAGTTTGTTCTCAGTTTTTAAGAGTCTCTTATGGTTTGCCTCCCTTCCTCTCTGTGAGAGACAGACATGTTTTAAATAATGATCATATCATGTTCTGGTTTTGTACTGGTAAAGATAGGGACAAAGCACTATGAAAGCAAGGAAAAGGGACAAACTGCTGGTGGTGAGGAAGGCTTCATAGTGACACAGTGACAGAGTGGATTCAGAGAAGAGTGGGAGTTTGGGTAGCACACACTGGGTTCTGCAGTAGTCCAGGTGAAAGATATGGCTAAAATTAGTGGTAGTAGGTAGCGACAGGGAATAGATTCACGACCATTTTGGAATAGTATCGACACCAGTTGTTGATGTACTCTGGACAGAGAGGGAAGAGTCTGATATGATATGACTGAGGTTTTGAGCTTGATTGAATGCATGGTGGCTCTATTAGCCAAGATTTAGAGTAGAGAAGGAGAAAAGTTTAGGCAAGAATATGTTAGGTTTGAGGTATCTGAAGAACCCCATGCGGAGAGCCTCGTGTGTGTTTGGTGTGATGCTCAGGACAAGCAGACCCTAGAGGTGGAGATGTATTAGATGTTAAGCTGCATCCGTGCTGAACCACTTGCTACTTCCTCAATCATCCACCCTCAGCATGGTTTTTAAGTCTCTGTTGGCCTGGTCCTTCCCTGTCTTTCTTTCCCATATAGTAAAATCCTACTCCCATTAATGTCTACTCCAGAATAGGGGTGATGGCTGGCACTCTGTTAGTGTGTGAATTTTGCCACGGATACTGCAGAAGGGCATGAAGAGAAGGTGAGTTAGCAGCCTGCGTTTGGAGGTGGTGAGCCCTAGGGAAGATGAGCAGTGGGAGAGTGGGAGAAACAGGAAAGTAGTGAGGCCAAACGGAAGTTTGCTTGCACAGCTGCAGCAGAGCTGACCAACCAGAAGTAGACATACGAGGAGAAGAAGTAGGCCATGGTCTAAATTGTAGAAGTTCTTGACAACGGACGATCAGTATTCAGTCCAAGCCTATTTGGAGCTTCATCTCCTATGTAGAGCTGCCTGACATTGAATGGTGCTTTGCTAGCTGGATTAATTTTTAATATCTGCTTCTCTGGTGCAGTGGCTGGGCGTTGAAGTGTATCAATGGCAGCTTTTGTTTTTATGAAGTTCGTCAAAATAATACTGGGGAGTTAAGTTACTGTGACCTTGAGCTCTGGTTGTTCTGAAGGGATGAGATCAGACTCTTTAACTTCCCTGGTTCCAGAAGGCTCTTCACCTTTTGCAGGGCAAGTTATTTGGAATTGGGAGTGAGTAGTATGCTTCCTGTTGGATGCTGTGCCTTTTATTATTGGGAAATGCCTTATTTTGTGGCCACAGATAGAGAAGAGCATCAGTGACTGGGGCTTCTACTCCCCTGACCACTTCCTCTTCTGTCCATGACTTGAATGATAAAGTGTGTTGTCTGAGTTCTGAGAAACTACCTCCTATTCCTGAAACACAAGTGTACTCAGAATAATATGCTTTTTACACTGTGTAGTGCCCAAAGCAGATGACAATGAAGATGATGATTTTAGCTTAGGTTCTACTATACAAGATCTCCTTAATGTTTTTAATTTTTCCATCTTTACTTTTAAATGTTATACCTAAATGTTCTCTCTTTTAAAAAAAAGTTTTTTTTTTCTTTTTTTAACTTCATCCTCTTATCTTTTTACAACAGAACTCATTGATAACTGAGGATGGCTAGTAACTGAGTGGTGGGGACCTATTTGTGATGAGAGCTTCCCTGAAATGACTCATGGGTAGATTGCTACTGTCTGGATTGATGGTGATTGGTCAGGCAGGAAGGGGGAGGATATGGGATTCTGCTTTATCAGTGGCACGCTTCTTGAGAGCCCCCAGTTCTAACAGAGTAATTGGTGGGGTCAGGGTCCATGTTTTGTTCTCAGAATGGGGTTTTTTCTCTCTGTCTTGCTCAGTGGCTTGCTATATACCTATAAATATGCTTCCACAGACTGGAAGGACTTACTCCACATTATCATGGACTAGTCAGAAAACTTTCTACTCTACCTGCTTTTGCATTATTTGAAAAATTTCATAATAATCATAATTACTTTTATAATCAGAAAAGTTACAGATATTCCCAGTGGAAAAATAAACACTTAAAAACCAGGAAAAGATGTTTAAATATTGATAATTTCTCTTTATGAAATCTATAAATCCTTTCCTTTTTTTTGACCTCTATAACTGATGAATTATTTTTATGAATTTCTTGATTTCATCCATCCATCTATCTACCCATCCATCTGTCCATCCATCCAACCTTACCTTTCTGAGCGAACTTGATTTTGCCATGGTCTATTATTCTTTTAACATACTGTCAGATTCAATTTGCTAGCATTTTATTGAGTATCTCTGCATCTTTATTCATAAATGGGTAATGTGTAGGTTTTTTTTTTTTCCTGTATTGAAAGCCAGAGTTTTGGTAATAAGGCTTTACTTTCTTGCTCTGTAAAATTACATACTTGCTCCCATAAAATAAAAGTGCTGTTAGCACTTTACATTTTTTGTTTTGTTTTTAAATTTGAAATAGTAAATATCATGTATTGTAAGCTTAGTTTGTGCAGAGCAGAGTGATTAGCACCCAGATTTGTGTACTCCTCCAGTTCATCATTGCTGCCCACATCAAAGGAGAAAGGCCAGTTTTGGAATCCGGGTCTCTGTGCTCAAAGGCCTGGTCTCTAACACACCTTGTCTGTCTGTCTTTCTGTCTTTCCCTTCCTCCCTCCCCGCATTTCTCCCTCCATCTTCTTCCCTCCTTCCCTCCCTTCCTTCTTCAGATTTTGAAATAATTCAGAGTTACAGAAGCAGTTTAAAAATAGTGCAGAAATTCCTATACACCCTTAACCCACATTTACCAAAGGCTAACGTTTTGCTACCTTTGCTTTTCATTCTATCTATATATACATACATTTTTTTTCTGAACCATCCGACAGTTACAGATATATCCCTTTCCCCTAAGTACTTCATTTTTTGTTTTATTAAGAAAAAACAAAAAAGCAAAAGAAACAAATAAACAAAAAAAACAGGGACGCTTGGGTGGCTCGGTCGGTTAAACGCCAACTTTGGCTCAGGTCATGATCTCATAGTTCATGGGTTTGAGCCCCACGTCGGGCCCTGTGCTGACAGCTCTCAACTGACAGCCTGCTTCAGATTCTCTCTTTGCCCCTTCCCTACTCATGCTCTGTCTCTCTCTGTCTCTCAAAAATAAATAAACATTGAAAAAAAGTTAAAAAAAGAACCACTGTACAGTTGTCAAAATCAGGGGATTAACTTTGATATAATACTGTTATGTAATTATTCAAAGTTTACCAGTTGTCCTGCCAATGTTCTTCATAGGAAAAGAAAAACATTCCCCCCCCCCCCCCCCAAGTCCAGGATCTAATCCAGGATGAAACATTGTATTTACTTGTCCTGTCTCTTAAATCTTTTAAAATCTTTTTAAATCTGGGCCAGCTCTTAATCTTGCTTTGGCTTTCATGATTTGATTTTTATAGAGTACAGATAAGTGCCTTTTTTGTAAGATGTCCCTTAATTTGCTAAGTCTTATGTTTCCTATGATTAGAGACAGGTCATGTGTTTTTGGCTGGAATACCACAGGGTCATTGTGTCCTTCTCAGTGCAACATATCAAGAGACACACGATGTCTGTTTGTCCTGTCACTGGTGATTAACTTTAATCACCTGGTTAAATGCTATCTGCCAGGCTTCTCTACTGTGAGGTTACTATTTTTTACTTTGTAGTTAATAAGTATTTTGTGGTACAGTACTTTACAGACTATAAATATCCTGTTCCTCACCAAACTTTCACTCAGTAATTTTTAGCATGCAAAATATCTTTGAGGCAACAAGCAAGGATGCTCAAAGTGAATATTGACTTGCTTCCCTTGGAGCTAAAGTGAAGCCAGGAGAAAGTGACATATTCAGTCTGTTAGGCAGATCAGCCATGTTTTGTTTTGTTTTGTTTTGTTTTGTTTTGTTTTGTTTTGTTTTGTTTTGTTTTTAAACCACTGCCTTCTGTGTTTGAGTTTTGTCTTTACATATGTTAATTTAACTTTAGTGATAGTCTTGAGAATAAGTGGTTGGCTGTAACCTATAACCTTTGGGCTCCTGGTTTGGTCACTCAGGGCCCAAGATCCATCCAACTAGTTAATTTGGTCAAAAGTGCCCTTTGGGTCTTTGACCTATGGTTCTATTCGGTCTTTGACCCCTTATCATTGCATCTGATTAAGATGCCATCAGTTGGAGGCCAGAGTAAATTGCTTATGTGTTGAATCACTTGTGAACAAGCATTGCTTCTGACTACCAGACCTTTCTTCCCTCCCCTTTCCTCCCCTCCCCTCCCTTCTTCTCCCCTTCCCTTCCCTTCCCTTCTTTTTTTGAAAGTTCATTTATTTATTTTGAGAGAGAGAGAGAGAGAGAGTAAGCGCGTGAGCAAGTGGGTTAGGGGCAGAGAGAGGGTGAGACAGAATCCCAAGGAGGCTCTGTACTGTCAATGCAGAGCCTGACGCAGGGCTTGATGTCACTAACAGTGAGATCACAAGCTGAGCTGAGATCAAGAGCCGGATGCTCAACCAACTGAGCCACCCAGGTGCCCCTCTTTTCTTTTTCTTCTTTCTTTTTTTTTTAAGTTTATATCTTTTGAGAGAGAGAAGGAGTGTAAGCATGGGAGGGGCAGGGAGAGAGGGAGAGAGAAAAAATCCCAAGCGGCTCCATGCCAACAGCACATAGCCTGACACAGGGGCTCGATCCCAGGAACCTTGAGGTCATGACCTGAGCCAAAATCGAGAGTTGGACACCTAACCGACTGAGCCATCCAGGCACTCCTACCAGGCCTTTCTAATCAGACAACTATGTTCTGAGCCCCAGTTACGTATGCCATGCTGTGCTAAGGCTGAAGTTGTATGAGTCACAGAAGCCAGTTTTTGGTACATTAGAGTCCAGCACAAGATATAAAGTGTAATATGGAGAAATTTTAAAAGATAACATGTGGTATATAATTAATCTCCGGTTCTTACAATTAGATGCTGTGGAAGTTAAGAGAGAGGTGAGTGAAGCAAAAATAACCAAGGCAGACTCCTTGGGGAAAGTGCGCCTTGAATGATAAGATTGGTAAGGATGTGAGAAAAGGCACTAAGGTAGGGATGTGCAGCCTCTACACGAGGAGAGGAATCCATCCTTTCTAGCACACCTGAAGCAGAAGCTGAGAAGTAGGGTGCTGAGGCAGAGTGGTAGTATTTCCCTTTGGTGGACTTCTAGCACCAGGAACATTCAGAAAGCCACATGCTAGTTGTTTCTGTGCTAGTTTGCAGGCGTTTGTAATAGCCACACTGCTTCTGGTTTCTGGTTGTAGTGCCTTCCAGCTTTTTAGTTGAACCAGAGGTTATATTGCAGATTGAGACAAAGAAAGTTGGTTTCTTTGCCGCACTCCCTCCTCAAACGCATGCACTTACTCAACAAGCTACCTCACCCTTTTTTAGAGCACGGTTTCTCAGAATTTGTGAGTTTCTGACCTCACCAGGACAAGAGTCCTTTTGGGGAAAGCTGGTGACTTCTATTCGTGAGACATCAATGAAGTTCAGATATGATTAATTTCCATGGTATTCAGCAGCCACATTCCTGATAGATGGGACCTTGAAAACACAGCTCTCTGCCATGGTGTCACCACACACCTCTGTCATGTTGTTAGATACAAAACACCAAATTTTGTTTTGTTTTATTTTATAATTATTTTATAGTTTATTTTGAAACACAGTCATATATAGGCACCTGAGTAACTTCAAGGTTATCCCTTCCATAACCTGACTGTCCCTCACATTTTGACTTCTCTTGAGTACCAAAGGGTGATGTGGAGGTACAGCTTTTACCCCTTAGGAGTTAAACACAGCCTACAGGATGTTCCTGCTTGAACTAGCCCTTGTGTGAATGTCCAGGGGTGTATGTCTTATTTGTGACTGTTATTGGGCATGTGTATCATGGTAGAAGATGGTTGAGTGGCTGGGCTAAAATAGATTCGACTTCAGAAATATATCACTGCTTGGGGTGCCTGGGTGGCTCAGTCACTTAAGTGTCCAACTCTTGATTTTGGCTCAGGTCATGATTTCATGGTTCATGGGTTTGAGCCCCACATCCGGCTGTCTGCTGTCAGTGCAGAACCCACTTCAGATCCTCTGTCTTCCTCTCTCTCTGCCTTTCCCCCACTCATGCTCTCTCTCTTAAAAATAAATAAACATTAAAAATTTTTTTAAAAAAAGAAAAAATACGACAAACAGCCCACATCTTACATCCGCAGATTTACTACACAGCATATTAGTATTTAACTCTCTAGCCTTTTCCTATGTATAAATATATGAAATATAAAACATATGTATTTTTATATTATATAGGAACTATATATTATATAATAGACATTTATGCCAAATTTGTGACAACTTGAGGCCTGCTTTTGTTTTCTTTTTTCTTCTTAAAATTGTAAAAAACACATAATGTAAAATATACCCTCTTAACTGTTTTTAAGTGTACAGTGTAGTAGTATTAACAATATTCACAGTGCGAAGTGTGCTTTTCTTTGCTAAACAATATAGTGTGAACTTTTTCCCATACGTGAGTACAGATGTTCATTTTTGAAGGGGTGTGGATGTACAGTAATTGAGTTAATTTCCTATTGTCAAATATTTAGGTTTCCGATTTGGATATTAATGCTGCATAAAGCATTACATATACATACATATATGTAAATATATATAACTGCACCTTTCATCAAGATAAAGTTCCAGGAGAATTGTTGGATTAATGGATGTGGACTTTCTCAGGACTTCCAATGTATATTGACAGATTGCACTTTTATCACCATGTTTAAGTGCCCCTTTCGTTGTATTCCTGCCCGTATTTGATGTTAGAATTCTTTTAAATCAGTGTTTATGTAATACTATCTTTCATGCCAAAAAATATGCTAACAGGAGTAAAAGCTAAAGAAGTCAATTAGAAAAAAATGCATTTTTTAAACGTTTTATTCATTTTTGAGAGAGAGAGACAGAGCATGAGCGGGGAAGGGGCAGAGAGAGGGAGACACAGAATCTGAAACCGGCTCCAGGCTCTGAGCTGTCAGCACAGAGCCCGATGTGGGGCTCGAACTCACAAACTGTGAGATCCTGACCTGAGCCGAAGTCAGACGCGCTGAGCCACACAGGCACCCCTAGAAAAAATGCATTTTAGGGACTGGGATGCATGAGATTATTATGGTTTATAAACTAGCAAATTATTGGTTCTTTACAAGAAGAATTTAACAGATTAACTCCTCAGTGCACAAGCATGGTAACTTTTGTCTTCAGACATATATTCTTGGAGTATACAAAATCTGAACCAGTCCTCATGAATGAGAAGAAATGCCTCAGAATTTGAAGAAGAGGTTTAAGTGAGTCTAATTCTCATAACACAAATGGGTGGGTCTCAAGATAGGATGTATTGATTTTTTTTTTAATGATTATTTTTGAGGCAGGGAGAGAGAGAGAGCACAAGCAGGGGAGGAGCAGAGAGAGAGGCAGACAGGATCCAAAGCAGGCTTTGCACTGATAGCAGAGAGCTGGATGTGGGGCTTGAACTCATGAACTATGAGATCATGACCTGAGCTGAAGTTGGATGCTTAACCGATTGAGCCACCCAGGTGCCCCAGGATGTATTGACTTTTGTGTAACTTTTTTATGGTAAAACTTTTTTTCTGTTGCTTTTAACTTTTTTTTTTTTAATGTTTATTTATTTTGAGAGAGAAAGAGAGAGCAAGCAGGGAAGGGGCTGAGAGAGAGGGAGAGAGAGAATACCAAGCAGGTTCCTCACTGTTAGCATAGAACCTGATGCAGGGCTCAGTCTCATGAACTGCAAGATCATGACCTGAGCTGAAATCAAGAATGGGATGCTAAATGGACTGAGCCACCCAGGTGCCCCTTTCTTAGTGTGTTTTGTTCACCACAAGTAAATTTCAAATTTTAATGAGGGGAAATCAATAAAATTTTGGTTATTCCTTTCATAGTATGTTTGTAGAAAACTTTCCCTATCTCAAGGTTATAGTATTACCTTAATTTCCTTTTAGTACTGATGTAGTTTCAGGTTTTACATTTATGTCAGAAATTGCAAACATTTTTTTCTAATAGGTTGAATTTCACAGGTTAGAAGAGGTGGGGGTTGTTGATTCCCCCTGCCCCCATAGTGTTTTTCTCAGTTGGGATTATCCTCTAATTTGTCCCAGTCCTCACAGCTTTATTTGTCTTATACTTCACATATTTAGATTTGAACATTTTATTTTACCTACATGATCCTTAAGGACATTTGAGTTTGTGACCCGTAATTAGTTAATCCAGAGTTTATTTTGGTATTTGGGTAATAGAGGGAATTGACTTGAAATTCCCCCCCCCCAGTGACTAGTTAATGGTACCAACAGTTTTTATTGGATAATTCCCATACATATTAAATTCTTACATGTTCTTGAGGTCTTTTCATTTTTCTGTTTGTTGTTGCAGCAATCACATTTTATAATTTTATATCTAAATTATATGTTTCTAAATTTTAATGTCTGGTGGGACCCCACCCCTGCTCTCATTTGACTATGTCAGTATTCCAGTGCATTTTTTTTCCTAGGTGAAATTTTGAATAATTTCACCCCAAAACAAAAGTAACCTATTGAAATTTTAGTTTTAATTTTCATTCAGTTCAAAATACTTTCTAATTTCCCTTTTGATTTCATGTTTGACCCATAAGTTATAGGAGTATTTGGAAACTAAATAGTTTCCAAATATTTGTGGCTTTCCCCAGAGATCTTTCTGTTACTGATTTCTAATTTAGTTCCATTTAAGATCATATTAGTCACAGAACATACTTTGATTTAAGTCCTTTTAAATTTATTGAGAATTCTTTTATAGCCATAGAATATGGCATATCTTGATCTTCTGTGGGCACTTGAAAACAATGTATTCTGTTGTTAAATGGAGTGTTCTATAAATGTCAATTAGGTCAAGATGGTTATTAGGTCAAGTTGGTTGGTAGTGTTGTTCAAGTCTTTTATATCCATGTTAATTTTCTGTTGATTTGTTCTATCAATTATTGAGGGCAGGGTATTAGAATCTTTGACTATTATTATAGATTTGTTCATTTCTCCTTGTAGTTCTATTAATTTTTGCTTCATGTACTTTGAATTTCTGTTATTAGGTAGACATTTGTTGGTGCATTGACCTCTTTATGATTATGAAATAGCCCTGTAATAGCTTTGCTCTGAAATCTACTTTGATATTAATATAGTCTCTTCAGCTTTCTTTTGATTAGTGTTAGCATCACATGTCTTTTTTATCCTTTTACTTTAACTTATCTGTATCTTTATATTTAAAGTGGGTTCCTTATAGGCATAATATAGTTGGATCTTTATTTTTTATCCAGTCTGACAATCTCTACATTTTAATTGAGGTGTTTAGCATGTACTTTTTTTTTTTCCTCCCTGGCTACTTTTACACATTTTGAGGTTCACCCATGGACTCAGTATCAATATGATATCTTATTTCTGTGTGGTATTTCATTATATTGATATTCCCCAATTTATTTATCCATTCAACTTTTGAAAGACAGTTGAATTTTTCCAGTTTTGGCTGTTAACATTCTCACACAAGTCTGTGTGTGACTATTTGTTTCCCTTCTCTGGGAGTGGGATTGCTGGTTCATAGGGTAAGTGTACATTTAACTTTGGAAAAATAGTCTTTTATAAAGTTGTACGGTTTTACATTAATGCTAGCAATGTATGAACGTTTTTATTGCTGTCCATTCTCACCAAGTTCTTGGATTGTCAGCCTTTTACTTTTGGAAAGCTATGGATTTTTTTGTGTGTTTGTGTTGGTTTTATAACTAGTTTTGTTTCTTTATTTTTTAAATATTTTTTTTTTGAGAGAGCACAGGCGGGGAGGGATGGGAAGGTGGGGATAGAGGACATGAAGGGGGCTCTGCACTGACAGGCTGACAGCAGCGAGCCCAATGTGGGGCTCGAACTCACCAACTGCGAGATCATGACCTGAGCTGAAGTTGGATGCTCAACCAACTGAGTCACCCCATGTGCCTCTATACTAGTTTTCTTACTGAACTTTTATTAGTTGTTTCTGATCTCATTGTCTTGAGTTTTCCAAGTGGACAACCATATCATCTGTAAGTAATAGAAATTTGATCTGAACATTTTCAGTATTTCTCTCTTTAGTTTTTCTTCCAGCTGAACCTCATTGACTTAAACTTCCAAAATAGGTTTAATAAATTTGAAAAAGAATTTCATCAAAATAATTAAAATACAAATATGTTGGCATTCTTTGAAAGAGTCAGTTGAAAACTCAAAACAACTCATTCTTTAGTGATGTAGTGTGAATGAGCTCTTTCTAAGTTATTAAATATCTGTAAGCTCATTATCAATTAAATACAAACTTTTGAAGGATAAATGAATTCTCTAAGTTTATCCCCATGACAAGTTCAGAAGTGTGTACAACCCCTTAAAGCATTTTAACGTACCTATTTGTTACATGTTGTAGAAATTCTCTGATGGATTTTTTTTAAAGGTATATGTTCAGTTTTTATAAATAGTTATTACCTGCTTGTCCTAGTCATTGCCAACATTTATGAGTTAACAGGTAATGGCTTTGTGATTCTGGGATATATATGTGATAGAACATTGCCTAGAGCAGGATGTTTCTTTTCTTTATTTAAAGTTTTTTTTATGTTTATTTTGAGAGAGAGAGAGAGAGAGAGAGAGAGAGAGAGAGAGAGAGAATATGCATGCATGCAAATGGGGGAGGGGCACAGAGAGAGGGAGAAAGAATCCCAAACAGGCTCCACACTATCAGCCCAGATCCTGACAAGGGGCTTGATCTATAAACCCTGAGATCATGACCTGAACTAAAATCAAGAGTCAGATGCTTAACTGACTGAGCCATCCATGTGCCCCTAGAGCAGGATTTTTTAACCTTGAGACTACTGACATATAGGGCTGGATAATTTTTTGTTGTGTTGTGCTGTCCTGTGCATTGTAGGATGCTAGCAGCATTCCTGGCCTCTACCCACTTGATGCCAGTAGGTCCCTACTACCCTTCCACCCACCCCATGCCCCCCAAATCAGAAATGTCTCCAAACTTTAGCAAATATCTCCTCTTGCGGGCAAAGTAGCCCTCTCTTGAGAAACAGTGGTGTGACAGATCTTGAAGTGGGT
This sequence comes from Prionailurus viverrinus, assembly GCF_022837055.1. Taxonomy (NCBI): domain Eukaryota; kingdom Metazoa; phylum Chordata; class Mammalia; order Carnivora; family Felidae; genus Prionailurus; species Prionailurus viverrinus. Next base: position 87,156,816 of record NC_062563.1, on the reverse strand, counting down.
TTAGACACTACCGAACTGGAAATACTGGCAGGACACATGATTAGTTCATTGGCTCGTTGAATACCCAAATGGGCCATTTATTGAGAATTGTGTTCTAGTCTAGAGATTGGAGGAACTGGGAATTTGGAAGAATAGTCTTCCTTTTGTCCCAGTTTGTGGATTCCCCGAGTCACTTCCTCATCTTCTTTTATTGACCCCTCTGTGGAATAGGAGAACCAGGAGAGGGTAACTGGGAGCTATTGATAAAATGTTAGGAAAGTTATCAGAAGATCCCTTGATGATATCTTGCCCCAACTTTCCTATTTAAGCTCCATTAAACTGTCTGTGGTTGTTGTGGTTTGAAATATAGAACCAACTCTAACTCTTTTGGTTCCAGAATAAAGTGATTTATAAGTCATTTACACAGACTTCCTCAAACATGGTCTTATTTCTCCTGCCTTGGTTCACTATGAGGAATGGTACTTATATACTCTGGTGGCGCACAGTAGAATCTCTCACGTAGGATCAAAGTGTGGTGTGGATGATCAGTAGACCTTACTAGTTTTGGATGATTTCCAGTTATTTCATGCTCTAACTGAGCCAGGTAACATAAGTTGCTGAACCGGACTTCATTTTTTGCTTTGCGACTGTGACCTTTTGAATTGAGTCCTTTATCTACTTTATGCCTTAAATCTACCTATTTCTCAAAGTCATTGAGAATAATAAAATTGCAGTGATATTTATAATGTTACCCTCTTAACTATAAATAGTCGAACTGCAGTGTGAGTAAATGCTCTATAAAATCTGGACATACAAAATGGATTTGCCTTTCCAAATCTTACCAGTCCTTCAGAATTCATCCAAAGTTCCATTTGTCTCAAGAAACTTTCCCTAACAGTTCTAGCTAATATGGGTCTTTCCATAGGCTTACATTTTTTGCTCAATGTTTTGTGTCTTATCTCTCCAACAAAACTGCAAGTTGTTTTTGTTTTTGTTTTTGTTTTAGGGAGGTAGGAGTGGGAATTGGAAGGGACATCACATTTTTATGCAATATTAAATCCCTTTAATACTTTATATCATTTGATCTTCCTACTAACTTTAAGATTGTTAGAACAGATATAATTATTCCCATTTTACAACTGTGAAAATGGAGTTTTAGAGAAGTCAAGACTTATCCAATGTTATCCAGCTAATAGCTGGTTAAACCAAGGATAGTACCCATTAGGTATTAGAATTCCTAACTAGGAAAATTGTTCAAACCTAAAAACTGTTTTTGATTTGCCATTATGTTTGCAAGGTACAGAATCTTAGTGTTGCCTGTTAAAGTATTGAGACATCTAAGCCTGCTATATTAAGTAGGCTGTGTACAAGGTTAGTGGGGGATGGCTTATGCTGAATCACTCCTGCCCTGGCTGTGTCCTCCAGGAAGGACAGGCACTGCGGAATAGCAATCTGGGGGTGGGTACGAAGACTCTGATCATACCACAGTTGCTCTATAAAGCCTTCTTGGAAGGTGTGCTCTTTCCTGTTTTCAGGCACCTTTGCTGACCAAAGTCCCCGATGTCCTTTGCTTTAATCCTCAGCATTTCTGCTGCTACTGATACAGCTTTGTGATGATACCAGCTAAAACCGAGTGTTTTAGGGACAGGCTCCAGTGTGCCCTGACCAGGAAGTTAGTATGCCTCAACCAGCATGGAAACCACAGAGAATAGCTCTGCTGGTGTAAGGGGATGAAGCCTTGTTTTTAGCTCAGCTCACAGAATGGAGAATGAAACTCCCAGCTTGTCTACATGTCTGACCTCTGTTGTTGGTCGTCCCATGCATTGAACAGAGTCATGTAGAGGTTTTGACTTATTCCTGTGGCCTGGCAGAGCTAGTTTGTATAGATTATTTTATCCAAACCAGTTGGACAGTGCTTTTTTTGTTTGTTTTGTTTTTAAATCATATTGCTTGGCTTCCTTCTGTGAGATAAAATGGAAGCTACCTTGAAACAAACTAGGAGCTGCTAACTTCCGTGTGCCTGAACTACCCAGTGTAGGTGCTCTGCTATCTGTACTTGAATGCCTGAGGTGGGTCATGCCTAGAGATTGTTTCTGCTTTCAAGGACCCTTAGCTTCTCTGACGTGATATTCCTTTGCTTTAATTTTGAATATTGTATATCTATTCTGTTCACATCCCGTAGGCTTCCTTTTCCTGCTGATTTTCTTTCTAGGTCTAGGATCAGTACCTCAGTGCTTAACCATTAGCCAGCTTCGGAGTCCAGTAATTGGATCATCTGCCCTGTCCAGCATACAATTAGCTAATTGGGCTCTATTTGATTTATTCCTGACCTTGACGGGTCTCCCAACTAGCGTTAACTAGTCTAAGAACTGTTTAACTCTTTAACAACCTGATACATCTCTGCATCTCAATATTGACCAAGGCATTCAGTGAAAATTCTGGTTTCTTGTCTGTACTCCGACCCCAGATGACACTAGTGATGGCTTTGTGATTGGGTTATGAGACTGACCCGTATTGTATACCATATGAGCATATTGCTTATATGTTTCTCAAGACTGAGTCTGCCTTTTCTAAAAGACATCTAAAAAGCAACAGAAGGGGCGCCTGGGTGGCGCAGTCGGTTAAGCGCCCGACTTCAGCCAGGTCACGATCTCGCGGTCCGTGAGTTCGAGCCCCGCGTCAGGCTCTGGGCTGATGGCTCAGAGCCTGGAGCCTGTTTCCGATTCTGTGTCTCCCTCTCTCTCTGCCCCTCCCCCGTTCATGCTCTGTCTTTCTCTGTCCCAAAAATAAATAAATGTTGAAAAAAAAAATTAAAAAAAAAAAAAAATAAAAAGCAACAGAAAATCAGAAGGTGCCTTTTTTGGTAGCAGTTCTTTCATTTATTCTGTTGGAGATCCAGGTTGAGCTCTTTATAAGATTTTCTTCCATATAATGTACTAACAATAGTAAACCTTGATCCACAGATCAGGTGTGCCATTTGATAAAAATAAATAATGTATATGAACTCAATAAAACTAGCCTGTTTAATGGAAGCGTCATAAAAACTTGTGCGGAAAAAACAAAAAAAGCATGTAGCCGTGGTAGCAAGTATAAAACGGGTGTCAAAACTGAGGAGTCACAAAACTGCACAGCTCAGCACCAAGGACGTCTCACAGATGCTCAGATGCCGCAGCCACCCAGTACGAGGCCTCATCTTGACCATTCAGAGAGTTGGATTTCTGACTGCTTGCATCATTCGAAGCCATCTTTTACTGACAACAAACCAGTATAATATATCGAGAGTCATTTAGACTTCCCTCTTAATACAAGGAATAGAGAAACTGATGCTCATGGCAAATATTGAAATTGGAGCAAAGTTTATATCAGCAAAACTCCTGTAACCAGAGTTTTACTGAAGGCTGCAGGCAGGGTGAGACATGCACCTAATGGACATTATTTAGGAAGGAAGGGGTTAGGGGAGACGGGGATGAACATTTGTTGGCTGTTTTCTGTGGTTAGACATGTGCTACGTGCTTTATGATGCTATCTTATATAATCTTTATAACACCTCAGTGGAACAGCTGGTGGTTCCTCATTGTATAAATAGGCTGAGGTCACATTACTGTGGAGTGTTTGCACTGGGCTTTGACTCTAGATCTAACGACAAACCCTTGCTCCTTAGAATGAGGCAGGATTGCTTTTGAAAATGAAAGCTGCTGATTTTGGCAGAAAGGCGGGCGATAGGAAGGACTCAGTCTGAATTCCCTCATTTCGTAAAGATTGCTGCATTTGAAAGCAGGGTACATTAGTTTCCAACACCAGCTGTTAGGATCACCTATGGAGATTTCAAAAAACAAAAACAAAAACAGAACCCCACCACCCCGAGGATTCTGAATCTCAGTGGTTTCTGGATGTGGGGCTGACTGCCAAGGTGATTCTGTTGTGCTTTTAGGATTGAGAAATGTTTATGTATGGAGAACGATGAAATGGTTATGAGCCCTGGAGTGATCCTGGGGATATATCTCCAACAATCTTGTGAGAGAAAACTGAGGCCCAGAGAGTTCAGAAGCCAGATATTTCTTTATTCAGTATAGCACTTACCCAGCATTAACTGTTTGTTATTTTAGGTGATTCAGAAAACAAGGAAAAAATGCTTTCTCTGCCTTTGAAGAGTTTTTAGCTAACGGCCACATAGTTGATGAATGGAGTGCCACATTTGGAATCCAGGTTTCCTGACTTCATTGGTGTTACAAAGCCTTTTGAATATTATCATTGCCAGGTCCTCTATGAGATCCCTCCAAGCTGTGTCAATGGTTCCCGTTAACACATGGCCTCCAAAGCCCATGGCTCCCTGTTCCAGAAGTCTCCTGCCTGCCTTTCTGCCTCATTACCAGCCTGGTATTCAACCATCCATTTTGCCTTAGGTTCACAAGCCCACAGCTTTTTAGTTGACTTCTTTGTTCTTGGTTCATTTTTAAGTGTCTCACCTGGAAAAGGCCTGAAAAGCTGCACAATGATTATTTTAGAAATGCAATGCTTGGATGAAACCTGCCCTACTGGTGGTCATCCTGATCTCTTTGCTGTGCTTTCTAATTAGTTCACAGTCATCTGACTCATCCTACAGTGTTTTTGTGGGCTGCATGTTTTTCAGAGTTTTCCCCAGACCTCTCCGGGCAGTGAACACAGCAGAGGGCAGAGAGCCATTACCCCCAGTCACTGGGGAGGGAAGGGGGAAGGAAGGCAATGTGTGTGCCGAGCACTGTGCTAGACTCTTTTCTGTGTATTTTTTTTCTTTCGTAGCCCTTTTTTTCTCTCAGTAGCCTTGGCAGAGAAAGTTTCTGTATCTGCAAAATAGGGACAATAACTGAGCCTTATAGGAGTTAAGTAACTTGTTCAAGGTTATGTAAACAAGTTTTGTTGCTAGAAATCCAGCCTTAGAAGCTTCTGACCTAAGGGTCATGCTCTTTTCCTTATACCACATGTCACATCATATGTAAAGCTTTTACTCTAGTCCAAACCTACTTTTTGGATAAGTGACTCTAAATTTGATTTCTGATATCCTCAGTAAGTTTTAGAAATCAAGGTTTTGATTTAACAGTCCAGGAGGGATATAGTAATTGGGACCGGACTCCAGACAGGGTAGCATTAGGTGTCATAGTCTGAGAATTGCGGTGAGGCTAGACACTGAGTCCACAAGCCAGTCCATCAGAACCAGGGGCCAACAGAGCCATGCTCCCAGGCCAGTGTCAGAACTTGGAATACTCATTGTGACCAAAGCATAAATACTAGGCTGAGGGCCTTGGGGTAGTGGTATGGAGGGATGGGCCTTCATCTCAGAAGTCTCTCCTGTTACACATTATGCCAAACAGAGATCACTAATCTCTCCTTTAATAGAATAGTCTTTTCTTTTATTCTTAAATTATAGCTTGACTTTTTACATATCTGCCTTTTTTGGTAATACTTACCTGGCTCTCAGTTTTTGAATCTGAAATAATTTTGAATCTTGAAAATAATTCAGGGGCACCTGGGTGGCTCAGTCGGTTAAATGTCTGACCTCAGCTCAGGTCATGATCTCACCATTGGTGAGTTCAAGCCCCGAGTTGGGCTCTCTGCTGATAGCTCAGAGCCTGGAACCTGCTTCAGATTCTTCGTCTCCCTCTCTGCCCTTCCCCCGCTCGCACTGTCTGTCTCCTCTCAAAAGAAATAAACAGTAACAAAATTTTTTTAATTGAAAATAATTCAAGTTTATTGTAATGAGGAAATGAGAACATATATGTGAATGATTGTTGCAAACTGTAGACTATCCATACAGATACCAGGTATGAGACCCCAGCTTCCCTAAAAACTAACAGACTGGTAAGGACAGCAGTTTTGATATTGGGTGAAGGGAGAAGTAATTTTTAGAGCGTGAATACTCCAGGAGAAGCAAAACCAGAGTGGGAAGCTGCACTGGGGGTGGGGTGGAAAGCTTTAGATTTCCTGGGGGTGGAGGGGCTGTAAATAAGATCTCTGAGTGCCTGGAGTTGGAGGTCTTGGGAGATCAAAGACTTAACCTGATTTGATGCTGACCTGGGGTCTTACTCCAAGTAGCTGTTGCCATGTGCTTGTGGACACCATCTTGTGCAGTCTTTAGCTCAGTGATGAGTTGTTGAGAGCCTGACATTATACCTAAATGTATTGGAGTATCCTATAGAAATTGAATCATGTACTATAACATTTATACGTGAGTCTTGTAGTGGAACCAGTTGCGACTGGGGATTGGCATGAGTCTCTGTGACGAATTGGAAGACCAAGGTACCAAGACAGTTATCTATATAAGTTGGGACTACTCAAAGCTGAAGCTAAAAGCGATATTTGACTCTACCATCTCCCACACTCTCTCACCCTGTTTCTTTTCTTTTATCAAAACATGGTATTACTATGTTTTCAAGAGCGAATTATAATTAAAGTAACACAGTGTAAAGCTCATCAACCCAGGGTCTCCAAGTGGAGTAGAGAAGCTGGTTAGAGAAGAGGTATTATGTAATGACCTAATTATGAGGCCTGCCATCTGCTTAGGAGTCACGCCTGTCTGCTTAGGATTCCCTGATTGTGTTTTTCAAGGAGGATGCTAGATTGTTTAGGGAGCCGTGTGTGTATACGTGTGTGTGTGTGTGTGTGTGTGTGTGTGTGTGTGTGTGTGTGTGGTGTAGGTAAATGACACTAGAAATATTAATGCTTTTCTTGAAGGAGGTTGGTAGGTTGTTGGGGGGAGGGAGTCGAAACAGCCTTGGAGGGCTTCTAAGCAGATGTTACCCGTAAGCATAGAGAACACTAGTGGAAGGTTAATTATTTTGTAGAAGGGGCTCCACATATTAGGGGAGGGGCAGTCAGGTGAAGGTGGCTGTCAGGATGTGGCCAGAGACCTCAAGTCTACCTGGAGAACCAACCGAGACATTTTTCTCTATGAATGAGAAAGAATGGAAAATGCGCTGTTTTTTCAGTGGGTGGTTTCCTACTAGGGGTAAAAACATTAAATCCAGGATCCTGGAAAAATAGGAAAAATATTCAATATAGAACTGAAATGTAAACCACTGTGCTCAGGGCACCTGATGAGTCAGTTGCTTCTGAAAGGACTTAGGTCCAAGAATCAATGAAAAAATCATGCAGGTAGCAGGAAGGTGTCAGGTGAAGGGAGTGTGCCTTTGGGCCTGCTGTGGGTATTGTGCTCAGCTGGAAAGGAGTCTTTGGACTATGAGCCATGAGGCTGAGACCCAGGAGGGTATCCACACACTGCTGGTATGCTAGACATACAGGGAAAATTTCAGACTTTTTTTTGTCTTAAATATCAAACTTTCCAAACACTCTTTAGGACAATCTTTAACAGAAAATCTCTTTGCCTTCAGGTTTAAGAAATGTGCGTATGTCAGGACAATTAGCAAGTGATTGTAGCGAACATCCCAGAGGGAGTAATGTTTTGCCAATCCCTACCCCTACTTCCACCTATCAGAGAGTTCTTTAAAATTTATTTTCTTCTGCTCCACCCACTACCCTCCAATATGAAAGCAATGTTGTCCTCTAAAGAATAATAATTCAAAGTCCTGCACAGAATTGAGGAGGTTGTTTGATGTGTTTTGTATCCCTAAAGAATCACCAAAATATGGCAGATACCCACCTCCCAGGGTCAGAGGTTTTCATGTCCCTTTAAACCAGTGCCACATTTTTATTTTACAGATGAGAAAGTGGAGGCCCAGAAAAGTGTAGTGACTTGCTCAAGGTCATAGCTTGTCATTTGTGGAATTTGGACCACAACTAGGTCTCCTGACTCCTAGCCTGTTCTTTCTGTTTCCCATTGGTATCTCTCATGTGGAGATTTATTTGAAATGTTGCCAGGATTTCTGTGGTGGTGGCAGTCACACCTGATCACAGTGAGTATGTAATCACGCACAGTTTGTGGACATAACCCTTTGGACATTATGAGGGCTCTCACTGGTTCAACTTCCAGCACAGTTCTCAGAGCAGCAGGAAAGACTTTTTTTTTTTTAATTTAAAAAAAAAGTTTACTTATTTTTGAGAAAGAGAGACAGAGGGGGTGTGAGGCGGAGAGACAGGGTGACACAGAATCCAGAGCAGGCTCCAGGCTCTGAGCTGTCAGCACAGAGCCCGACATGGGGCTGTGAGATCATGACCTGAGTTGAAGTCAGACGCTTAACCAACTGAGCCACCCAGGTGCCCCAGTGGGAAAGACTTTTAAGGCACTAGAACATCAGCATTCTTTTTCCATGAGTTTGCCAAGACTTTGGAGCAGAAAGTTTTATTTCCACAACTAAGCCTGCCTCTCATCTTCCCTTTGACCACCACTTCTTGTCAGACCCTGTTTCTGGAACAACTTTGGGATAGCCTTTCTCTTTTGCTTTACTTTCCTAGCATTCAAACTTGAGCTTGAGCAAACATCCAGCAAAGAGGTTTCTCTGTAGGATCTTGAATAGCTATGTAAAATGTAGATTATGGTATATTTTGTTTTCTCCAGTGGCAGATCTCTTCAGGAGAATAGAAATTTGCAGTCATTAGCTTCCTTTCCTCCACAAAGACAGGCAGCATGGTCAGACTTCCTTGCCACTTCTCTTACCCTTAAACCACTGATAGGCTTTACTTAATTTGGTCACACACACACGTTTTTCAAATAAAGAGTTACTCTGATTCTATCCTAAGTGTTCATAGTATACTGCAGTTTTTACTTATTTCAAAAAGATCTGAAATGCCTCTGATCCTGGGCAGTGGTTCCCCAAAATGGCAGATGATCTGTATTGCCTGGGAGGCTTTAAGAAAAAGAATAGATCTCAGGGCCTTACTCAGGCCTACTGAATCAGACTCTTTATCAGCATTTAGCTATTTACCAAGTACGTTATCAGTGATGTAAGGTGTACTTTGTATATTGGGTACTTAATACGTGGCTTACGAATTTATCTAGAGTCTGTTGGGAGGACAAAAGGTTTTGTTTTTTTAGAACACTTAGTGCACTTCACTGTGGCATTGTAAAGTGAATCTATTTTTTCTGCAATAATGTAAGAATGAATAGTGAAAGCATTCTCTAAATATCTTTTGAATTGGGCCATTTGAAAATGGACTGGGCTACCTACAATGTGCTAAATGCTATCCACTAAAGTACAGAGTAATGTTCTAATGTAGGGCTTAAAAAAAAAAAAAAAGAAGTAATTTTAAAATACACTTATGATAAATAGGTAGAAAATTGACACAAATAAAACACTTCCTTTGAGTTAAATTAGATATTTTATTAGCTTTTAAATAGCACATCTTTTATTTATTTATTTATTTTCAACGTTTATTTATTTTTGGGACAGAGAGAGAGAGAGCATGAACCGGGGAGGGGCAGAGAGAGAGGGAGACACAGAATCGGAAACAGGCTCCAGGCTCTGAGCCATCAGCCCAGAGCCTGACGCGGGGCTCGAACTCACGGACCGCGAGATCGTGACCTGGCTGAAGTCGGGCGCTTAACTGACTGCGCCACCCAGGCGCCCCTAAATAGCACATCTTTTAAAAACTTGATTATTAAAAAGCATAATCCTGGGGCTCCTGGGTGGCGCAGTTGGTTAAGCGTCCAACTTTGGCTCAGCTTACAATCTCACAGTTCATGAGTTCGAGCCCCACGTCAGGCTCTGTGCTGACAACTCAGAGAGTGGAGCCTGCTTTGGATTCTGTGTCTCCCTCTCTCTCTGCCCTTCCTCTACTGTCCTTTCTCTCTCTTTCTCTCTCTCTCTGAAAAATAAATAAACATTTAAAGAAAGCAGAGTTCTAAAATATTCATTTGGTTGTCCATGATTTTGTACATAGACTGAATATGAAAATTGTAGCATGTTAATGTTTACTGTCTTCATAAAGTTTATCTAATTCAGTCTTCTACTTTTATGGATGGGGGAGCTAAGACCCAGGAAGGAAGAGTAAGTTAATCCAAAAGTATTAAGACTTCCTAAGTTTTTTTAAAATTTATTTTTGAGAGAGAGAGAGAGATAGAGCATGAGTAGGGGAAGGGCAGAGAGAGAGAGGGAGACACAGAATCCGAAGCAGGCTCCAGGCTCTGAGCTGTCAGCACAGAGCCTGACACAGGGCCTGAACTTATGAACTGTGAGATCATGACCCGAGCAGAAGTCTGACGCTCAACCGACTGAGCCACACGGGCGCCCCTAGTCAAGAGTTTCTATAGGCACATAGTAGTCACCTACTTAAACTAGCTGACATTTAAAAAGGAAAATGATAAAAAGATAAGGTAGGGAGGGGTCTGTTCTGGAACCTAGGAGCAGGGGTGTCGCTAACCCTTAGGAAGAGATTAGGAATAAGAAAGCTCTCGGGGGTTTCTGTCTGTCTGGCTGTCTGTCTGTCTCTCTCTCTCATCTCTGCCTTTTTGTGCCTCTGTGTTGGTCTTTTCTCTCTTGCAGGTGGACTTTCTCTGTTCATTCATTCATGTGGCTCACTATGGTTACTGTACACCTCGCACTTGTACTTACACTTGAAGTTGCCTGCCTAGACTTATACCAATAATTCCACTTCTGTGGGAGAAAGAATCTGATTGATCCAAGCTCGGGTCAGTTGGTTCCATCAACTGTAACGAGGTGGAGGTGAGGGTATTATTTAGTCAGACATGACTGATGGAGGAGAGGGAATGTTCAGAGGAAGGTGAGTCACTGAGTTGGGCAGATACCCCACATTTTTTCTGAGAGTACAACTAATAAATTGTAGTATTCTGGGGGGAAAAATGAGAATGATCTGAGGTAAGGCATTGGATATTGGGGAATGGGAGTTGTCGAAGATGGGAAATAGGGTAGGGAGTGGTCACATTCACAGTAACTGGGAAAACAGGAAGGAGGGCTTGGGAGGTGTGAGGGGGGCATATGGGGCTTGATTTCAGTTTTAAATATGTTGAGTTGAGAGTGCCTATGAAAATTACAGGTGGAAATGTCTGTCAGGTTAATTGAGTAAGTCAAAAATGTATGGGTCTGGACCTCTGGGGAGAGTTGTCAATATTAAGAATGTAATTAAAGGATTCTTAATGGGTGAGCTCGCCCAGGGAGCGTTTATAGAGTGAATAGAGATGGCTCAGGACTGAACCCTGAAGAAACACTATAGCATTTAAGAAGCAGGAAGATGAGGAATTCTTTTTTTTTTGTTTTTCGTGTTTGTTTATTTTTGAGACAGAGAGAGACAGAGAGACAGAGAGAGAGAGACAGAGTGCAAGCGGGGGAGGAGCAGAGAGAGAGGGAGACATAGAATCCGAAGCAGGCTCCAGGTTCTGAGCTGTCAGCACAGAGCCCGACGCAGGGCCCAAACTCACAAACCATGACATCATTACCTGAGCTGAAGTCAGACGCTTAAAAGACTGAGCCACCGAGGCACCCTGAAGATGAGGACTTCTAAAGGAGATCAAGAAGTGGACAGAGATGTAAGAGGAAAGCTGAGTATGTAATGTCCTTTTTTTTGGAAGCCCAATGGAAAGAGTGCATGATTCAAGAGTGTCGCCACTGAAATGTGCTGTGTGGCTGACATGTGAGACAATGCCTGAAAAGCAGTGTGCTTGATTGAGCCATGGAGAGGGCCTTGCAAAGGGCAGAAACCAGATTACAAGAGGCTTTTGAATGAGTGGGAAGTGGAATGTGGAGAGAGAGAAGAGTATTAGGCCATTAAAAATGTCTGAGTGTAAAAGAGGAAAGAGGTGGTAGCTAGTTGGATTAAGAAAAGGGTGAAGGGGGCACCTGGGTGGCTCAGTTGGTTGAGTGTCCGACTTCGGCTCAGGTTATGATGTCACAGCTCTTGAGTTTGAGCCCCACATTGGGCTCAGCACAGAGCCTGCTTCGGATCTTCTGCCCCTCTCTTCTCTCTCTCTGTCCCTTCTCCGCTTGTGCTCTGTCTCTCTCAAAAATAAAAAAAAAGGGGGGGGGAGGGCGAAGAGTTTTTTTTCCTTTTTTCTTTTTTAAGATCAGAGAGACTTAGAGCATGTTTAAATACTGGTGGGGAAGAGGCAGTGGAGAGGAGCCACTGTAAATACAGGAGAGGAGGGACAGTTTCTGGAGTGAAATCCTTAAATTTTTTTAAATGTTTTTTTATTTTATTTTTGAGAGAGAGTGAGACACAGCATGAGCCAGGGAGGGCCAGAGAGAGGGAGACACAGAATCAGAAGCAGGCTCCAGGCTCTGAGCTGTCAGTACAGAGCCGGACGCGGGGCCTGAACCATGAACCGAACCACAAACTGGGAAAATGTGACCTGAGCTGAAGTTGGAAGCCCAACTGACTGAGCCATCCAGGCACCCCTGGCGAGAAATCCTTAAAGACACAGCGAAGGGCTCCAGAGACAGGAGGAGGGATGGAGGCAGGCTGGCTGATGGAAGGAACTTGGAAGAGGGAGGGTTGTGAAAGTCGAGGACACTGGCTGGATTCAGGACTTTTGGGGACTCTAGAACTGTTGGTAGTTTGGGGAGGTGGAAAGGGAGGAGTTGAGGCCCCTTTTAGTGTTAAGATTTTTTTTAAATGATGCTTTTGACCCAGAGAATAATTTTAGAAGTGAAAGTGGGTGTCTATGCTGCATAGATCAGTGGGAGTTGGGGGGAAGGTAGTACACCCGGGAGTAGGATCTCCTTGCACTTGAACTCTTATCTGAGCCAGGTTGTAGATGTGCTCAGCATTGGATTCTCGGGTTTCCTTAGGATTGAATCACTAATTACAATGAAGCAGGCTCAGACCAGTCAGCATCTCTTAATATTCAGCATTCAGAGAAAAGTCTAAAGGCTTCTTTATCTGTTCAAAATTTCAGTGGAAATAGTTCCCACAGCCCCACATACTCTTAACTAATATAGGCCCATTGGGAGGTGTATGCTCTGATTTTGTCTAACGCTGTTTTTTACTTCAGCCCAAACCCTTGACTTTGGCATAATTACTGCTTGAAAGCGGAGGGGTAAAGCACCCCGTTTCCCTCTACAGCCCTGGGAGCCGGAGGGAAGAACTGCGAGGAGGAGGAGAACGCAGGCCTTCTCCTTCAACTGAGACCACATTGCCCAGGGAGGCTGAATTCCTCAGGGAGCCTTAGTGAAGGTGAAGGTGAGAGAGATACTCAAGGCCGGTGAAAAGAAGTAGAATTTAAGAATGCGATTAGCGTCTTCTCCATCTCACTACCTTCCCCACCTAAAACGCTAGTCCCCAGCCAAAGGTGCTGCTGCTGCTGGGTCTGGGTCTCTTATGTCTCCTGTGGAAACAAGTGTGGTAGAGATGAGAAGAGGTCTCTTGCCAGTACCTGGCCTCCTGCTGTTAGAGTGAATACAAAGGGCAGGAGGAGAGGGGTTAGGGCCTGGAAGGACGGAATGTAACCGAAGCTTTGTAGCTCAAGTCCCTCCCACAGTCTGCTTGTGCAGCAGGTCCAGGAAAATGATCTCTTCCACCGTGCTGGTAGGTAGAAGATGATGTGCTGAAAGCTGGCGCACCGGGAGTGACTTGGCACTCTCCCATACTGTCACTCAGCTCTCCTTGCGATGGGGTGTGGGGTTTTTTGTTGTTCCTTTTTGTTTTTTACCTAGAATGGAACCCGATGGGAGTGTTAGGGCACCATTTCTTACAGTGGGGGAGTAAATCCCACTCCCCCTGGTTCCTCAGGACAGCACAGTGGGCCACTCTTAGGTGCATGGTACCAGGGGTCAGGTCATAGAATGTTTAGGGAATTGTTTCTGCTTTGCTGTGTCTCACATTTCTTTATTGGTGAAATGAGATTTGAGTCCCTGAGTGGGTGAAGAGTAGAATATGCTGGGGTGGGGGGTGCTTTGGAAGCCCGTTTTGTAGGTCGGCTTTGAGAAATGAGCCTATGAGGCAAAGATCCAGGGCACTGGGCCCAAACATGCCCAGGTTATTGGGGTCCTGCTGCTCACAGAATGAACCTGTGGTTCCCCATCAGATAAATGCATATAATAATACTTAGCCTCACAGGATTGTCATGAGGATGCAATTAGATGATGCATGTGAAAGTGCTTGGCACAGAGCTGAATCTCAGTAGTGCTATTTTTGGATGTGTCCTAAACAGATGTGCTATGAAGTAGCTGGAAGATGTGAAGGTCTGATGGAGAAAAGACCATGTCACATTATATTGGGTGTATGTTTCTTTCCCTTATAGTCACATTATATTTGACAGAGCAGTTTTTCAGACTGCTGTCCAGAGTGATGGTGCTTCTGTGATCATTGACTGGAGCTCTTGAGCTCTGGAGGCCATTTTCTTTTTCTTTTTTTTTTTTTTTTCTCAACGTTTATTTATTTTTGGGACAGAGAGAGACAGAGCATGAACGGGGGAGGGGCAGAGAGAGAGGGAGACACAGAATCAGAAACAGGCTCCAGGCTCTGAGCCATCAGCCCAGAGCCTGACGCGGGGCTCGAACTCACGGACCGCGAGATCGTGACCTGGCTGAAGTCAGACGCTTAACCGACTGCGCCACCCAGGCGCCCCTCTGGAGGCCATTTTCATCTAGATATGTGCCTCTGCTTGTCACCATGAGGAGGACCCAGGCCTTGATAAACTTCTCATAAGCATGGTTAGTTGAGCTCATTATTATAATTCATCGTCATTCCCTTGCGTCCTGGATATTTATCTGTGCATCATGTTTTTATACCACCATTAGACCCAAGCATAATTGTTAATGTGCAATTTTTTTTAATGTTTATTTTTGAGAGAGAGAGACAGGCGTGAGCAGGGGAGGGCAGAGAGAGAAGGAGACAGAAAATCCCAAGCAGACTCTGCAGTGTCAGCACAGAACACAACATGGGACTCAAACTCATGGACCGCGAGATCATGACCTGAGCGGAAGTCGGATGCTCAACCGACACAGCCACCCAGGCATTCCCTTAACATGCAAAATTTTAAACTAGCATTCTGTTAAGGACTGATGCTCCTTTTATAATTGAATGGGGGTGTCAGTCATTGTGTATTGTAAATTTTCTTAATAGAAAGGCATTTTCTATTTTGATCCCAGAATATCACTGGAGAGAGAGACTGGATTAGAGTTGAGTCAGGGGAACCTGGGAGAGTGCGTGGGGCACTCTGGACCAGATTATTCCCCTCAAGGCCATCACCACTCTTAGTGTTCCTGCTTAGTACTGCCATCAGACCAGATGGGCACTGGTCCACCTCACTGCCCTTACCGTGACGGAGGGGTGGAAGCATTTCCTAGGAAATTAGCCAGTCAGGACTACCGTAAGTGTAGAAACAAATTAATGCAAAGTATCCCTGATGGGCAAAACATCGGACTTTTAAATAAGACAGGATCAATAACAGTGTTGTGCCCAGCCATGTTGGAACCTGAGGCAGAAGGAAAAAAAATAAACACTGACCCTGTCTTTATTGAAAAATTTGAAACCTGACCAAAAAGAATTGAAACTTGTGAATTTTTTGCATTAAGGTTCATTTACAAAATATGTTAAAAATATTATTTACTTTGAGCTTTTCTCAGCCGTTGCTGAGGTGCTCCGTCCTTTCAAGGAAGCTAAGGCCGCCTTGGGGTGAGCCCCTCACTTCATCTGGTGACTAGCAATGTGACCAGCAGCGCCCGCTGGAGGGAAGGATTATTTACTTTGAATACTGAGCTTTTTGGCACTCCCTTAAATTTTGTGCCCCAGGCAGGTGCCTCTCTCCCCATACCCTAGTCCCAGCCCTAGATTTACATCAAAGACAGAGAAAATTTTCTCCACAGGTAATTTAGTGCACCGGTTGGTGCTGGTGTGCTTCTGGTCCTTTTTGGAGACTTAGCTTCTCAACATGCCTTCCCAGGTTTGGAGGGCAGGCTTTTCTTTAAAAACAAACAACTAGAAGTTGTTGTTTTTTTTTTTTTTTATAACTTAAGAAAGGTAATATGTGGTCATTATAAAAAAATTTGGAAAATAGAGAAAAGGATAAGGAAGAAAGCAATCATCTGTAACCCCATCATCTATAGGCAACTCAGTCTTAGAAAATTTTTGCGTGTTTTAGTCATAACATCTTGTTGTGTTTTAGTCATAACATTTCGTTTTATTTTCTTCTAGTGTTTTTGCTATACGTATGTGTTTTCTTTTTTTTTTTCCACATATGCATTTTCACATAGTTGTGTTCCCAACAAAGAACTTTTTATCTTGTTTTTTAAATTTGCTATATTGTGTACATGCTAGCATATTAAAAATGTTAAATAGGGGCGCCTGGGCGCCTTATTCGGTTAAGCGTCTGACTCTTGATCTCGGCTCAGGCCATGATCTCATGGTTCATGAGATGGAGCCCCACCTGAGGCTCTGCACTGACAGTGCGGAGCCTGCTTGGGATTCTCTCTCCTTATCTGCCCCTCCCCCTGCTCTCTCTCTCTCTCTCAAAATAAATAAATCAACTGAAAAAAAAATTTTTAATGGTAAATATTTTAATAGCTATACAGTGTTTTTGTGTCTGACCAGACTAATCTTTTAACCAAATTTTTCTTTATTGGACATTTAGGTAATGTTCTTTTCTCATGTTTTTTTTTTTTTGTCTTGAGCACTTTTGTACACATTTTGCACATTTTGTACAAAATATATTTCAGATTATTTCTTTAAAAAGATTACTAGAAATGAAAATTTTTTTAATCTTCTGAATTTTAATTTTTAATTTTTTTAGAGAGAGAGTATGTGTACAAGTGGAGGAGAGAGGCATAGGGGGAGAGAGAGAGAGAGAGAGAGAGAGAGAGAGAGAGAGAGAGAATCTTAAGCAAGCTCCATGCTCGGTGCAGAACCTGACATGGGGGTCAATCCCAAGACCCTGGGATCCTGACCTGAGCCGAAATCAAGAGTTGGGCGCTCAACCGACTGAACCACCCAGGTGCCCCCAGAAATGAAACTTATGAGTCAAAAGATCTGTCAGGTTTTTTTATGCTACTTCCACATTGCCTTTTAGCCACATGCCAGCTGCTATTCCTACTAGAAAGTATGACTGCCTAACTTGCACTGCTCGCTGATGTAGCTCAGGGAGTGCTGAACTCTTTCCTCAACTTTCTTTATAGGAGTACTGGATCCTTGTCCTCCTCTTCCAGGTCGGGTGGGACCCTCTGGTCTTCAGATCTACTTCCCTTCCTTGTTTGGCATAAACCTCTTGGAATCCTGTGACATCTTGGTTTTTGCTAGTGCCCTGTGTGGGTTCCTGAGAGAGTGAACACTTCCCTAATTAAGCTTCAGATATTTCTTCTGTAAGCTTCTGGTTGCACTCGACCCTGTAGCCTCTTTCTTCAGCCCTTTGTTGAGAGCTAAAAGAGGCTTGTTATTAGAAGACCCACCTTTCTCCCTAACTTACGTTTCTCTGTTCTGCTGTGATTGGTACTCATTTGTTATTAGTCTAGTCCATGAGCTTATACACATTTGGTATCTGGGCTGTTAGTACTTGACCTCTGCTTCAGCGAGACTTGGTTTCTTTATGTTTGTTTGGTGCCTGAGTCAGGTCTGATCCCCACTGTGTCCAAGAGGGATTGGGAGTAGGCTGTCCCTGGAGCTCTACGGCATCACGGTAGTTCCCACAGAGAGCCAGAAACAGACTCCACAATTCAGCGTTTCTTCCTGTGGCCCAGCCCCCACTCCCTTTAGAGTCACTCACTGAGTTTCTCTACCCTCCCCCGCTACTGTGTTGACCCCTGAGATCTGCTGTGGAGTAGAGTGCAAGGACAGCGTGGACACTGGTGCCCGAGCAGATTTCTCTCCCATGCAGACAGCAGTTTCATGTAGAGCTGAGACTAGAGTGAGGAGCTTATGTCAAGTACAGAATTTAGGGGCACCCTAAAACTCAGTAATCAGCCTAAGTAATATTTTATGCAACGTTAAAGAAATAAAAGTCAATGCAATGATGAACCAAGTATCAGAGTTTAAAATACAGGATCAGTTTAATAACATTGCTGTGACCAGCCATACCACAGCCTGAGTGGAAAGGAAAAATCATCAATATGGACTTCGTCTTTTGTGTCTGTGGCATGTGTCTCTCTCTGCTCATCCTGGTCCCGACCCTGGTTGTACAGCAAAGCAGAGGAAGTTTTCCCTGCGTATAATTCAGTGCGTCAGTCACTGCCGGTTACACGTGATCTTTTGACAGGCCTCTCCGGGGCTGTCCATGCCTGAGCTCTTCTTTTCACTTGATACGAAAGGTTCCACCCTGTTTCCTTCCTCTCATTGGAGAGCTAAGTCCTCTTCTTTATGATTGCTTTCTGATAAACCCAGGTAAAAACCATCTTCCTGGCTTCCCCAGATAATAAGTGTTCTGAGAGCTGAGGGTCCCCTATTCCCTGACCCTGATCTGTGAGCCCAACAAAGGTTATAATGCAGACCATGTTCGCCTTTTCAAATTCCTTGTGGCTGTCCTTTCCCAAATAGATTTGACCACTTTCTGCCATAGATCTTTGTGTATGATTGCAGGTTCTACTTTAATGTAAATGTAGTCTTAACTTAAACATTCTCACTCTTCAAGTGCGGTTTTCAGTACTCTAACATTCTCTTCTGGATACTTTTTGTTAAAGGAGCCTGAATTGGTTAAAATGATTTGGGGCGCCTGGGTGGCGCAGTCGGTTAAGCGTCCGACTTCAGCCAGGTCACGATCTCGCGGTCCGTGAGTTCGAGCCCCGCGTCAGGCTCTGGGCTGATGGCTCAGAGCCTGGAGCCTGTTTCTGATTCTGTGTCTCCCTCTCTCTCTGCCCCTCCCCCGTTCATACTCTGTCTCTCTCTGTCCCAAAAATAAAATAAACGTTGAAAAAAAAAATTTTTAAAAAAATGATTAAACCTTAGATTGTACCAGAGCATGTATTTTATAATCATATTGGTACAAGTTTTCTTAGGGCCATCAGGGTCAAGAAACAGAAATTTAATCCACATTAGATTAAGTAACAAGGAATTTATTGGCTAAATACAGAATCCAACAGTAGGAAATGAAGCTGGATTTTATGAGTGTTGGAAAGTTATCAGATGGCTCTTTTGTCGGTCTCTTTCCCCTTGGAGGCACATAGTCTTGGATTGCAACTTCTTGTAAGTGCTCCATTTTCTTGCTTTTTTTTTTGTTTTTTTTTTACAGAATATTTAAAAAAATTTTTTTTTTTTAATGTTTATTTATTTTTGAGACAGAGAGAGACAGTGCATGAATGGGGAGGGTCGGAGAGAGAGGGAGACACAGAATCTGAAACAGGCTCCAGGCTCTGAGCAGTCAGCACAGAGCCCGACGCGGGGCTCGAACTCACGGACCATGAGATCATGACCTGAGCCGAAGTCAGACGCCCAACCGACTGAGCCACCCAGGCGCCCCCAGAATTTTTTTTTTAAATTGAAGTATAGCTGACACACAATGTTACGTTAGTTTCAGGTGTGTGACATAGTGATTTTACAAGTCTGTACATTGTGTAATGCTGACCACAAGTGTAGCTACCATCTGTCACCATACACCACCGTTGACTACATTCCCTGTGTTATATATTTTATCCTCATAACTTATTTATTTCATGACTGGAAGCCATTTTCTTGCCTTGGGCACTCAAGGGAGAATGTGCACCAGCTGCCCACTCCTGGTCCACTTTGGTGTGGCTAGGAGAAGGGGGTCACTTGATACAACATATCTAATCATTATTTCAGCATGGGTTGAAGAGTATGGTAAGCCGGACCACTGTTTTTTTACAATGCATAATAATAAAGTAAAATCTTTGCTGTCTGAGAGAATATAGTCCTAGTGAGACAGACTGGTATGCACGCAAGTGGGATATAATCAGGGTAAGAAAATAATGCGAAGATGGACATTCTGTGAGGTGAATGTTCACATAGGGGTCCTGGTTTGAGCGACGCTTGTCCTTACAGCTACAAGTTTACTAATAAACAGAAGGCAGGTTTTCCAGATAGAGAATATAAGGAAAAAGCATAGAGGCATCAGAGGATGCTATCCAGGCAACTCAGTTCAATGTGGGCTGCAGATTATGATGGGCCTTGTATGCCACATGAAGACTGGGATTTTGATCTCACAGCTGGTTAAGAGCTGGCAGAGAATTATAAGCACGGAAACAACATTATTGGATTTGCTATTTATGAGACATCTGTTAATCATCTATCATGTACCAAGCATTGTGCTAGTCCTGAGGATTCCAAGAAGTTCTTTTGCCATTTTAATTTTCTTTGGTGATGCATTTTTCAAGCGTCCCACCTGTGGAAAACAATGTAGAATGTTGTCCTTAGGATTTCACAGTATTCAGAGTCCTTAAACTGGTGTTTAATGATACTATTAAAGTATCATAAAGTATAAATAGTACACTTTATGTAAAAAAAAATGCTTTGCAAAGTATCATTTAGTATGTCACAAAGCATTATGATAACATAACAAGCATTATTCTACCAAGGCAGAAAAGAGTGGCTCCCTCTTCACCTCAGCTTATCTAGTGAAGAGATTAACGTCTCACAGATAATCGCAGTACATTGTGGTAAGTAAGACAGTGGAGGTAATGGCCAAATGGGTGGTAATAAGAAAGCTTGGGGATGATTGTCAGGGAAAGGGAGGACTTCACAGAAGAGGTGTTATTTTGACAATCTTCAACTCCTTTTATCAAGCAGAAGATTAGGACAGGATGTTCCAGGCAGAGGGAATAGCACATGTAAACCTCCTGGGAATAAAGCAACAGAAAGGTTCAAGTTCTGATACCGTGGTGGTGGAGGAGGAAAGAGCATTGGGAAATGGAGCTGGGTGAGGCAGGGCTGTCTTTAGATTCTAAAGAGTCTAGAACTGTCATACGTTGTTGGTGGGAGTATAAAATGATATAACCCCTTTGGGAAAAGTTCTGGCAATTTCTTATTAATTATGTATCTGCCTGGTGGTCCAGCACTTACACTCTTGAGTATTAGGTAGTTACCCAAGAGAAATATTTATTTTATGATACAAAAGACTTACAGAAGAATGTGTATAGAGCTTCCTTCATAATAGTTCCAAATTTGAAATAACTCAGTCTTTCTGTAAGGAAAAAGATAAGCAGGTCAGTGGTAAAAGTAATATACTGATACACTCAACAAACTATTATGGTGAGTAAAAGATCCTTACGCAAAAAATGCCTATACTGTATAATTCCATTTATATGAAGTTCTAAAGTTCACAAAACTAGTAATAGATGATAAAGTCAAAACAGTGGTTGTCTCTAGGGGGAATACAAGGATGGGATTCTCTGGAAGGGGTAATGAGCCAACTTTCTGAGTGATGGAAAGGTTTGATATCTCGGTAGGGGTCTGGGTTACAATAAATGTATTTATCAAAACCCATCCAATAATAAACTTAAGATTTGTACATTTCACTGTAAATAGACTTTTATTTCTTCTCTCCCTCCCCCCCACCAAAATACCTGTGAACTCTGAACACAAGTTAAAGATGTGCATGCTGAAGCATTTAGGGTGAAGAGCACTGAGGTCTGCACTTTACTTGGAAATGGGTCAAAAGTAAGAGGAGTTATGTTTACATAGACGGATGATATATATATATATATATATATATATATATATATATATATATATGATAAAATAAGTATACCAAAATGTTAACATTTGTACACTTTAGGAGGTGGATATGTGGCTATTGGAAGTATGATCTCAACTTTACTGTATGTTTGACATTTTTCATAAAATGGGGGAAAATATAAAGGTTCTTACATACTGCTGTGTGAAGAATTTGGTCTTTATTCTGGCTTTGGAGAACTAGTGAATACTTTTAAGGGGAGTTCTTATATGTGAATTTTAAAAGAGAAAGAGGTCCAAGGCACAGAAGCTGAGGATTCTATTTTAGTTCTCTTGGTAAGAAAAGAGGAGAGTATGAAGGAGCACCCAGGATGGAGTAGAGGAAGTTTAGGGCATAGAATTGTTAAGTCTCAGTGAAATCAACTTGGTGATGGCAGGAGTTGGGATGAGGAGGAGATTGTGAACTGGTGCACAAGTCCTGGGGGAGGGACCACGACCTAGGGGCTGGTCTATGCGGTGATGGGTAGTACATTCAGAAATCTTTAACCTCAGAGAAAAGGCTTTAGCATGAAGTTAAAATGGAATGCTCTAGAATGAACAGTTGGGAGCTGACAGAATGTCAGCCATATTTGCCTTTCCCAAAAACCCCAGTTCTCCTTTGGAGAGTGTGGACCAGTAACACACATCATGGCTTGGTGGAGATGATTAAGAGCCGGAGCTTGGGTGTGTGCAGGCAGGGGCTGGCGGATCTGACCTCAGCCGCTCTGGTTGCACACCACTTATTAGAAGATTGCTGGCACCAGTGGCTTAGAGGGAGTGAGACGGTTCGGGCCCAAGAGGCTCTCCACTTCTTCAGGTGAGGGATGACGCAGGATGGAGCAGGGGGGTGTTGATTTCTTTTCCTTCTTTTTTTTTTTTTTTTTTTTTTTTTTTTTTTTTTTTTCTGAAATTTATTGACAAATTGGTTTCCATACAACACCCAGTGCTCATCCCAAAAGGTGCCCTCCTCAATACCCATCACCCACCCTCTCCTCCCTCCCACCCCCCATCAACCCTCAGTTTGTTCTCAGTTTTTAACAGTCTCTTATGCTTTGGCTCTCTCCCTTTCTAACCTCTTTTTTTTTTTTTTCCTTCCCCTCCCCCATGGGTTCCTGTTAAGTTTCTCAGGATCCACATAAGAGTGAGACCATATGGTATCTGTCTTTCTCTGTATGGCTTATTTCACTTAGCATCACACTCTCCAGTTCCATCCACGTTGCTACAAAAGGCCATATTTCATTTTTTCTCATTGCCATGTAATATTCCATTGTGTATATAAACCACAATTTCTTTATCCATTCATCAGTTGATGGACATTTAGGCTCTTTCCATAATTTGGCTATTGTTGAGAGTGCTGCTATGAACATTGGGGTACAAGTGGCCCTATGCATCAGTGCTCCTGTATCCCTTGGATAAATTCCTAGCAGTGCTATTGCTGGGTCATAGGGTAGGTCTATTTTTAATTTTCTGAGGAACCTCCACACTGCTTTCCAGAGCGGCTGCACCAATTTGCATTCCCACCAACAGTGCAAGAGGGTTCCCGTTTCTCCACATCCTCTCCAGCATCTATAGTCTCCTGATTTGTTCATTTTGGCCACTCTGACTGGCGTGAGGTGATACCTGAGTGTGGTTTTGATTTGTACTTCCCTGATAAGGAGCGACGCTGAACATCTTTTCATGTGTCTGTTGGCCATCCGGATGTCTTCTTTAGAGAAGTGTCTATTCATGTTTTCTGCCCATTTCTTCACTGGGTTATTTGTTTTTCGGGTGTGGAGTTTGGTGAGCTCTTTATAGATTTTGGATACTAGCCCTTTGTCCGATATGTCATTTGCAAATATCTTTTCCCATTCCGTTGGTTGCCTTTTAGTTTTGTTGGTTGTTTCCTTTGCTGTGCAGAAGCTTTTTATCTTCATAAGGTCCCAGTAATTCACTTTTGCTTTTAATTCCCTTGCCTTTGGGGATGTGTCGAGTAAGAGATTGCTACGGCTGAGGTCAGAGAGGTCTTTTCCTGCTTTCTCCTCTAAGGTTTTGATGGTTTCCTGTCTCACATTTAGGTCCTTTATCCATTTTGAGTTTATTTTTGTGAATGGTGTGAGAAAGTGGTCTAGTTTCAACCTTCTGCATGTTGCTGTCCAGTTCTCCCAGCACCATTTGTTAAAGAGGCTGTCTTTTTTCCATTGGATGTTCTTTCCTGCTTTGTCAAAGATGAGTTGGCCATACGTTTGTGGGTCTAGTTCTGGGGTTTCTATTCTATTCCATTGGTCTATGTGTCTGTTTTGGTGCCAATACCATGCTGTCTTGATGATGACAGCTTTGTAGTAGAGGCTAAAGTCTGGGATTGTGATGCCTCCTGCTTTGGTCTTCTTCTTCAAAATTCCTTTGGCTATTCGGGGCCTTTTGTGGTTCCATATGAATTTTAGGATTGCTTGTTCTAGTTTCGAGAAGAATGCTGGTGCAATTTTGATTGGGATTGCATTGAATGTGTAGATAGCTTTGGGTAGTATTGACATTTTGACAATATTTATTTTTCCAATCCATGAGCAGGGAATGTCTTTCCATTTCTTTAAATCTTCTTCAATTTCCTTCAGAAGCTTTCTATAGTTTTCAGCATACAGATCCTTTACATCTTTGGTTAGATTTATTCCTAGGTATTTTATGCTTCTTGGTGCAATTGTGAATGGGATCAGTTTCTTTATTTGTCTTTCTGTTGCTTCATTGTTAGTGTATAAGAATGCAACTGATTTCTGTACATTGATTTTGTAGCCTGCAACTTTGCTGAATTCCTGTATCAGTTCTAGCAGACTTTTGGTGGAGTCTATCGGATTTTCCATGTATAATATCATGTCATCTGCAAAAAGCGAAAGCTTGACTTCATCTTTGCCAATTTTGATGCCTTTGATTTCCTTTTGTTGTCTGATTGCTGATGCTAGAACTTCCAGCACTATGTTAAACAGCAGCGGTGAGAGTGGGCATCCTTGTCGTGTTCCTGATCTCAGGGAAAAAGCTTTCAGTTTTTCCCCGTTGAGGATGATGTTAGCTGTGGGCTTTTCATAAATGGCTTTTATGATCTTTAAGTATGTTCCTTCTATCCCGACTTTCTCAAGGGTTTTTATTAAGAAAGGGTGCTGGATTTTGTCGAAGGCCTTTTCTGCATCGATTGACAGGATCATATGGTTCTTCTTTCTTTTTTTGTTAATGTGATGTATCACGTTGATTGATTTGCGAATGTTGAACCAGCCCTGCATCCCAGGAATGAATCCCACTTGATCATGGTGAATAATTCTTTTTATATGCCGTTGAATTCGATTTGCTAGTATCTTATTGAGAATTTTTGCATCCATATTCATCAGGGATATTGGCCTGTAGTTCTCTTTTTTTACTGGGTCTCTGTCTGGTTTAGGAATCAAAGTAATACTGGCTTCATAGAATGAGTCTGGAAGTTGTCCTTCCCTTTCTATTTCTTGGAATAGCTTGAGAAGGATAGGTATTATCTCTGCTTTAAACGTCTGGTAGAACTCCCCTGGGAAGCCATCTGGTCCTGGACTCTTATTTGTTGGGAGATTTTTGATAACCGATTCAATTTCTTCGCTGGTTATGGGTCTGTTCAAGCTTTCTATTTCCTCCTGATTGAGTTTTGGAAGCGTGTGGGTGTTCAGGAATTCGTCCATTTCTTCCAGGTTGTCCAATTTGTTGGCATATAAGTTTTCATAGTATTCCCTGATAATTGTTTGTATCTCTGAGGGATTGGTTGTAATAGTTCCATTTTCATTCATGATTTTATCTATTTGGGTCATCTCCCTTTTCTTTTTGAGAAGCCTGGCTAGAGGTTTGTCAATTTTGTTTATTTTTTCAAAAAACCAACTCTTGGTTTCGTTGATCTGCTCTACAGTTTTTTTAGTTTCTATATTGTTTATTTCTGCTCTGATCTTTATTATTTCTCTTCTTCTGCTGGGCTTAGGCTGCCTTTGCTGTTCTGCTTCTAGTTCCTTTAGGTGTGCTGTTAGATTTTGTATTTGGGATTTTTCTTGTTTCTTGAGATAGGCCTGGATTGCAATGTATTTTCCTCTCAGGACTGCCTTTGCTGCGTCCCAAAGCGTTTGGATTGTTGTATTTTCATTTTCGTTTGTTTCCATATATTTTTTAATTTCTTCTCTAATTGCCTGGTTGACCCACTCATTCGCTAGTAGGGTGTTCTTTAACCTCCATGCTTTTGGAGGTTTTCCAGACTTTTTCCTGTGGTTGATTTCAAGCTTCATGGCATTGTGGTCTGAAAGTAAGCATGGTATAATTTCAATTCTTGTAAACTTATGAAGGGCTGTTTTGTGACCCAGTATATGATCTATCTTGGAGAATGTTCCATGTGCACTCGAGAAGAAAGTATATTCTGTTGCTTTGGGATGCAGAGTTCTAAATATATCTGTCAAGTCCATCTCATCCAATGTCTCATTCAGGGCCCTTGTTTCTTTATTGACCGTGTGTCTAGTTGATCTATCCATTTCTGTAAGTGGTGTATTAAAGTCCCCTGCAATTACCACATTCTTATCAATAAGGTTGCTTATGTTTATGAGTAATTGTTTTATATATTTGGGGGCTCCGGTATTCGGTGCATAGACATTGATAATTGTTAGCTCTTCCTGATGGATAGACCCTGTAACTATTATATAATGTCCTTCTTCATCTCTTGTTACAGCCTTTAATTTAAAGTCTAGTTTGTCTGATATAAGTATGGCTACTCCAGCTTTCCTTTGGCTTCCAGTCGCATGATAAATAGTTCTCCATCCCCTCACTCTCAATCTAAAGGTGTCCTCAGGTCTAAAATGAGTCTCTTGTAGACAGCAAATAGATGGGTCTTGTTTTTTTATCCATTCTGATACCCTATGTCTTTTGGTTGGCGCATTTAATCCATTTACATTCAGTGTTATTATAGAAAGATACGGGTTTAGAGTCATTGTGATGTCTGTATGTTTTATGCTTATAGTGATGTCTCTGGGACTTTGTCTCACAGGGTCCCCCTTAGGATCTCTTGTAGGGCTGGTTTAGTGGTGACAAATTCCTTCAGTTTTTGTTTGTTTGGGAAGACCTTTATCTCTCCTTCTATTCTAAATGACAGACTTGCTGGATAAAGGATTCTTGGCTGCATATTTTTTCTGTCTAGCACCCTGAAAATCTCTTGCCAATTCTTTCTGGCCTGCCAAGTTTCAAAAGAGAGATCAGTCACGAGTCTTATAGGTCTCCCTTTATATGTGAGGGCACGTTTACCCCTTGCTGCTTTCAGAATTTTCTCTTTATCCTTGTATTTTGCCAGTTTCACTATGATATGTCGTGCAGAAGATCGATTCAAGTTACGTCTGAAGGGAGTTCTCTGTGCCTCTTGGATTTCAATGCCTTTTTCCTTCCCCAGTTCAGGGAAGTTCTCAGCTATGATTTCTTCAAGTACCCCTTCAGCACCTTTCCCTCTCTCTTCCTCCTCTGGGATACCAATTATGCGTATATTATTTCTTTTTAGTGTATCACTTAATTCTCTAATTTTCCCTTCATACTCCTGGATTTTTTTATCTCTCTTTTTCTCAGCTTCCTCTTTTTCCATAACTTTATCTTCTAGTTCACCTATTCTCTCCTCTGCCTCTTCAAGCCGAGCTGTGGTGGTTTCCATTTTGTTATGCATTTCGTTTAAAGCGTTTTTCAGCTCCTCGTGACTGTTCCTTAGTCCCTTGATCTCTGTAGCAAGAGATTCTCTGCTGTCCTGTATACTGTTTTCAAGCCCAGCGATTAATTTTATGACTATTATTCTAAATTCACTTTCTGTTATATTATTTAAATCCTTTTTGATCAGCTCATTAGCTGTTGTTATTTCCTGGAGATTCTTCTGGGGGGAGTTCTTCCGCTTGGTCATTTTGGATAGTCCCTGGCGTGGTGAGGACCTGCAGGGCACTTCCCCTGTGCTGTGGTGTATACCTGGAGTTGGTGGGCGGGGCCGCAATCAGACCTGATGTCTGCCCCCAGCCCACCGCTGGGGCCACAGTCAGACTGGTGTGTGCCTTCTCTTCCCCTCTCCTAGGGGCGGGATTCACTGTGGGGTGGTGTGGCTCGTCTGGGCTACTTGCACCCTGCCAGGCTTGTGATGCTGGGGATCTGGCGTATTAGCTGGGGTGGGTAGGCAAGGTGCTCGGGGGCAGGAGGGGCAGGCTTAGATCGCTTCTCCTTAGGTGATCCACTTCAGGAGGGGCCCTGTGGCAGCGGGAGGGAGTCAGATCCGCTGCTGGAGGTTTGGCTCCGCAGAAGCGCAGAGTTGGGTGTTTGCGCGGAGCGAGCAAGTTCCCTGGCAGGAACCAGTTCCCTTTGGGATTTCGGCTGGGGGATGGGCGGGGGAAATGGCGCTGGTGAGCGCCTTTGTTCCCCACCAAACTGAGCTCTGTTGTCAGGGGGCTCAGCAGCTCTCCCTCCCTTTGTCCTCCAGCCTTCCCGCTTTCCGAGCAGAGCTGTTAATTTCTGACCTCCCAGACGCTAAGTCGCGCTTGTTGTGGGAACACAGTCCGTCAGGCCCCTCCGCTTTTGCAAGCCCGACTCGGGGGCTCTGCTTGGCCGGCGAGCCGCCCCTCCGCCCCGGCTCCCTCCCGCCAGTCCGTGGAGCGCGCACCGCCTCGCCGCCCTTCCTACCCTCTTCCGTGGGCCTCTCGTCTGCGTTTGGCTCCGGCGACTCTGTTCTGCTAATCCTCTGGCGGTTTTCTGGGTTATTTAGGCAGGTGTAGATGGAATCTAAGTGATCAGCAGGACGTGCGGTGAGCCCAGCGTCCTCCTAAGCCGCCATCTTGCCGCAACCTTCTTTTCCTTCTTAACTGAAGAGGGTTTTCGTTTCCAGCTCAAGTGCTACTTTCAAAAGAAGGGACAGCGCACAGAATTAAGTGTCACTATGTAACAGCACAGAGATTTCTGTACAACTCTCCATAACGCCGCACTGTGAGCATGCTGCGGACCTAAGTGTTTAGTCGGCTCTAGTCTCACACAGCTCTCGGTTGAGCTAGGCTGAGCATTCAGGGCTTTTCCCGTTAGGGGTAGACTACTTTACCCCTTTTCTTCCAATGTGTCCCTTCTATTCCAAACTAGAGTTTAACCTTCTGAAAGCCTAGGACCATGTAATATTTTCTGTTGTTTTGTTTTTGTTGTTGTGGTTTTTTTGGTGGCGGTGGGGGGGGGGGGGGAGCGTATCCTTTATGGTGCTAGACAAACACAGTGTGTAACACGCACTTGAGTATCTTTCATGCGGTGGGCATGGTACTGGGTGACAGAGGGCACAGTAAGCCTGTCATTGTCCCTGACTTTGTGCAGTTTATAGGATTTGGGGGGAAGAAGACATCAAACCAGGAATTACCACCTAAATATTTAATTATACTCCTGACATGTCCCAAAGGAAAAGTAGAGGGTACTGTGAGTAACAAGGGATTTAATTTAAATCAGAAGAAGGGGGTGGGGCCAGGGCATCAAGGGAGCGTCATCGGAGTCACAGCCTAAAACCTAAAGAATGCTTAGTAGGAGCTGGTCAGGCCAAGAACGAACAGGGCAAAGGGTGAAGCAGGCACAGAAATCTTTAGGGAGGGTGGAGTATAAGCAACACCGAGGAAGAAAGAATGCAACCAGGGCTGGACCAGAGTGAGCAGTGGCAGGCTGTGGTGTGTGAGTGAGGCTGCGGAGAGGTCACGTCACTTCAGGTAGGGCCTTGAGGGCTGGAGCCAGTGTTTGGAATTTTATTCAGAGAGGGGCAGTAACCCTGGGGAGTTCCAAACAGAGGAATGATAGTCACTTTCTGTTTTTAAAAGATCATCCCCCTGGCTGTGGTATAGAGAAGAGGAAATGGCTCATTCTGACCCAGGAAAGCTGCTCAGTGGATTTAAGTGAACACAGAATGTGGTCCTACTGATGTCTCTCACCCTTTGTCCGAGAGCTAACCCCATGGTGACGCTGCAGCGAAGGTGGGGCCGGGCAGCTCTGGGAAGGCTCTCATTTGGTAGGCTGGAGCTGGTGACAGATGAGGCCCCACGTGCTCTGGTTCTGGTCCTATGTGCAGTACTTCACACGCCTGTGGTGTGTGTGAGCCAACTTGATTTCTTGAACTTTAACTTTTTGTTCCCAGGCAGACAGGTACCGTCCCAAGAAATGTCTTTTTTTTTTTTTTTTTTTTTTTTAAGACTCTTGCCAAACCCCTAAAGAGAACCGCCTGAACTGGAGATGCTCTCCAAGTGTCCCAGTCCTGGAAAGGAAGAGCCAATACGAGCTGCCCCACATTCAGCCTGGGCTGTGGGCTTACTGGGTCCGGTTGCTGTTTCAGTGCCGCTGCCAGAGTTTGCCAGTCTCTGACTTTGTGCCCATGGTTCCTGATGAGAGAGGGAGGTGAATGTCTCTAGTCTTCCCCCATCTGGGTGTTCTTTCTGCCTGGGGAAAGGACTGCTTAGACATGTTCCCCCAGAAGGAGCTGGCACATGGTGGTTTTTAATCTGCAGCAAGTGAGGAGAGATTGACGTTAAAAAACAAACCCCGGGTCCCCACTGAAATCAGTGTTGACAAATGATGCAGACTGGCCTTTTCTCTTATAAAATCTTTGCTGTGCTCTTTGCCATCTGTTACAGAGCTGTGAAAATTTTTGTTCCTCCTGCAACTTTTGACAAAATTGTCCTCAATGTGAATATTCGATAGATGGGTGTTTGTTGGCCTCTTGGTTGTCACTCCCTGTGGGAGCTCACATACACTGCAGACTGTGCACCCAAATTCTTCCCGAACAGAGGACTCTCTCCTGCCTGGTCCACTGGAGAGGCCCCCTGGCCTTTCCCTGTGTCTTTTCCCTCCCCTGCCCTGATAGTGGAGGTGTGCCTGCGTGGTTCACTGTTGCAGGGAGGGGATGGTGGCCCGGGAGAGTGTAGACTGAGATGAGGGCCAGGAACTGGCACACCAGCATTTTAGCCCTGGCCCTGCCGCTAAGTAGCAAAACTAAAACCACCTAGGCTTTTCTCTATGCCTCAATTTTCCAGCCGGTCAAATGCAGATTGTAATACATGCCCTGCTTACTTCACAAGGCTCCCAAAGATCAAAGCAGGGTTCTCTAGTTCAGTCCTAGCCCAGAAATAGAGTTCCTTCACTGCACAGGGTTTAAGAGATTTCTTTTTAAAGTTTGTTGCCCGGATTTAAAAATCAGGAGATTTCAGAGAAAACTCTAGCTTTTCTTGGAAGTAAAAAAAAACTTGGCAACCCTCAGCCCACATTCCTCCATGGCAATTATCGGCTGGATTTGAGGAGTGGCTGCCTGTGAGCTGGGGCATGCACTTTCTGGTTTGTGCAGTCCCCATACTTCTTCATCATCTTTATGACAGTGAGTCTGTGTGCCTGGACTCTGTCTATACATTTTGCTATACCTGGACTGTTTCCCTCCTTTGCATGATCTCCTGGCCCCTATTGGCGTTTGGATTTATGCCCTTGATTTCCAGAAGATATTCCAGATTTAGAACTTTATGATAAATTAGGTATCATACAAATACAAAGGATTTGGTGTTGGGGGCGGGGCGGGGGGGGAGAACCTTTAATATTCATCACATATCTTTGCTGTGCTTGGTCCTCTGTTTATCATGTAATCCTCCCCTAAAGTATGAGGTGGATATCAGCTACCCTCGGCAGATGTGAGGACAGGGCTTCATGGAGATTGTGGCCTGTTTGAGCCTAACCCGTTGGACTGTAAAGGAATACTATGTGATCTCAATGTAAGCCGGGGGGGGGGGGGGATGTAGTGGCACAGCCCCCGCCCCAGAACTGCCTGTACGTATTTCTATCTGCAGTAGTCATGTAGGCAAGGGCCCGTTGTAGGACTAGTAGTGGTGTAGTCCTTTTTTCTTTATAAAATACTTTTATATAGAACTATAGAGCATTCTTTTATAAAGAACTACTTTTCTCCTTCTCCTTTAAAGCAGGAGTCCTCCGCTTTTTTCCCCAGTGTCTTTTTCAGAATTAATATTAAACAGATAAAAGGAAGCCGGGTGGAGCATCCCACCCTTAATAAATGGAATCATTTTTTTTCCTCCTGGGGCCACTGGAAGTACCTCCTGTGTCCTAAGGCTCTGAGGAACTGTTTAAAAACCACTTATTTAGTCTTAATTTCTGCAATTGAGAAAACAGGCCAAAGAGATCCAGCAACTTGTCTAGTATTGCCCTTTCTTTTATAGCTCCTGGATAAATTCCACTTTAACTGGGTTCTCTGTCTGATTCTTTAGACCAGCTTCTGAAGGTTGTTGTATGCTTATTTTCTCTTCCTCATGTCATTTGGAGAGAAATTGCATTAAGTCAACAGCATTCATTGGGTTAAATCTTATTTTAGAAGAGAAACAAGAGTTTGTGGGGCAAAGAACTGGAAGACAGGAGCAGAATATGGATCCGGACGAGGTTTTTCTCAGTATCCTCTGGTTCCTTTGGTTTGTGTCTCCTTTCATCTGAGACAAGTAGAAGGCATTCCTAAAAGTGTAGATGGGACTTAAGTGACGAAATGAAGTTTCCTTCCCCTGTAGGAAATAAGCAGGTAGCAGATTTTTAGTGGCTAGAATCTGTGCCCGATATTAAAATATCCACCCAAACCTCTTTGGCAGCAAATCCAGAAACCCTGTCTCAGCACCATGCCGGGCTTCTTTTGCATCTCAGTCCTGGGTCTAATCATGCTCATTGTCTGCCCAGCTGGTCCCCATCTGTGCGCACACCGCTATGGAGATTGTCGCTTTAGTGTTTTTCTTCTCTTCCCTGTTACCTTACTGCCCCCATCCCTCACTTTTCTTTGCTAAGTGGAAGCCACTGGTGTCTTGATTCATTCAGAGCAGCCCGTGGGGCCTGGTGCTATCTAGCATGATTCAGTATTTGAGACGAAGCCAGGAGAGGAACACTTAGTTCCTCAAAAGCCCCGTTGCTGATGTCGAACATCACGCTTAGGCTCCTGACGACATTCTGCTTAAAAAGGGTCAGCCATGGTAATGATATTGAGGACCATGATCTCTTGTTGATATCAGAGTTGAGTTTTTAGAGATTATATAATTCCCCCTCAAATCTCACTTGTCTGCCTCTCGCAGAAGAGAATTAGGCACTTCTCTCATCTTTGCTTGAGAGATAGAAGTCCAAGTTACCGCAGTAGTTTCATCGGTAATTCTGTGATCCTGTCCTTATTAATAGCCTTTTAGCAGGAAAGTGTTAGAAAGCAGCTAATCCTAGGAGTTTAAATGTTGAAGGATCTATAGGGATATGCACATTAAAACCATAATGAAATATCATTACACACTCACTAGAATGGCTAAAAGGAAAGAATATTTTTTAAATTTTTTATTTATTTTTGAGACAAGGAGAGACAGAGCATGAACAGGGGAGGGTCAGAGAGAGGGAGACACAGAATCTGAAACAGGCTCCAGGCTCCAAGCTGTCAGCACAGAGCCCGATGCGGGGCTCGAACCCATGGACCGCAAGATCATGACCTGAGCCGAAGTCAGCCGTTTAACTGACTGAGCCACCCAGGCGTCCCTAAAAGGAAACAATATTAACAATTGTATTAACCATACTAAGTGTTGATGAGGGTGTGGAACAACCAGAACTCTAATGTGTGTGGCTGTTGGGAATACAAAATGGTATAACTATTGTGGAGAACTATTTAGTAGTTTCTTATAAAGCTGAATATGCACTTACCATATATCCCAGCAAATTCCATTCCTACGTATTTACCTAAGAGAAATAAACACTTATATATACAAAAAAATGGACGTCTATATGAACACTTTATTTGTAATAGTCCCAAACTGGAAACAATTCAAATGTTCTTCAACAGGTGAATGGATAAACTAATCATGGAATATTTATATAATGGAATACTAGTCTGCAATTAAAAAAAGCCAACAACCCAGCTACTGATACATGTAACAATGAGGATGAATATCAGAAATATTATACAGAAGAAGCCAGACACAAGGATACATACTGTATGATTGCATTTATTCACACAGAATCCCAAGCAGGCTCCAGGCTCTGAGCTGTCAGCACAGAGCTTGACACGGGGCTCGAACTCATGGACTGCAAGATCATGACCTGAGCCAGTCGGATGCTTAACTGACTGAGCCATCCAGGCACCTGAAATGCCTTTTAAAAAAAAGTTTACGTATTTATTTTGAGAGAAAGAGAGGGAGAGTTAGAGGGAGGGTCAGAGAGAGAGAATCCCAAGCGGGTTCCACACTGTCAGTGTAGAGCCTGATGCAGGATTCAAACCCATGAACCATGAGATCATGACCTGAGCCAAAATGCTAAAATAAAGAGCCAGATGCTTAACTGACTGAGCCACCCTGGCGCCCCTATTTTGAAATGCCTTTGAAAAAGTATAAAGTCAAATACAAATGCTGGGTGGAGGCAAATTCCAAAAACTCCACTTCAGGGAAGAGGGTCAAGAACTGTGACAACCAGTGTATGAGCTTATATATGTGTATATATTTTTTCACTTTGTGTACCACTGGCTGTGGCACTTCATCCCCTGGCCTTCAGTAAGATGAGGTGTTAGATTAGATCAGAGTAAGAAACTGTAGGCTCAGAGACTCAGCCTTTCAGATGGGTTTCCTTTAGCCTCTGCAGTGTTGGCCTGTCCAGTGTTCATTTAAAATGTGATTGTTGCCAGTGTTTACATCTAGATATTTCACATAAAATTTTGGGTTTCCAGCTTATCTTTAGATACTAGCACATCTGACAAAGCTGGGTCCGTATTCCCATGGCACCCATTATCTGGAGTTGTGGAGTGGCTATTCCTTTACGTGAACCATTGCTTTATTTCCTGTGGTCTCCCCTGCTGTCTGTAACCTTTTCTATTCTCTGTAGTAACAAGGAGAGGAAAATGAATTAAGTTTTGACTGTGCCCACTATGTGTTAGGCACTATTCTAGGGCATAAGGGTACAGAGGGGAACTAAAGAGACAAAATCTCTACTTTCATAGTGAGTGTTAAGTACCCATCCATATCATTAAAAATTAGGGGGATAAAGTTAGACCCAAGAGTGTTATGTATTTGAGGGAAAGTGGGAGAAAGCATGTTTCTTTGCGTAAATAAAAAAGTATTCCCACATATTTAAGAGGCTAAAGTGTGTCTGTGTCAAAATTATTATGCCTATCTGGAGTTGTGGAGTGGCTATTCCTTTATGTGAACCATTGCTTTTTACTTGCTTACCTCACATAATGGAATGAATCCTTTTTCCCTTTGTGGTTCAGTAAATTCATGAATTTTCCCCCAAAAGGGATTCCAGGGAAATCATAGGGAATATCTTAGCTTTTCAAAAAAATTTTTTTAATGCTTTTATTTATTTTAGAGAGAGACAGAGACAGATGCAAATGGGGGAGGGACAGAGAAAGAGAGGGAAACACAGAATCCAAGGCAGGCTCCAGGCTCTGAGCTGTCAGCACAGTGCCCAAAGTGGGGCCGGAACTCACGAACTGCTAGGTCATGCCTGAGCTGAAGTCAGACGTTTACCCCACTGAGCCATCCAGATGCCCCTATCTTAGTGTTTCAAAAAAACATGCAGGTAGGCGAAAGGACTGGCCCGGGTTCCAGTGGGCAGACTGGCACAGGCTCTAGTGAATATTAGCTTTTCTACCTCTGTCCAAACTATGCCCAGCTCAGCTTTAGATTTTTCCATTTAATCCAGATCTCGGGATGCAACTCAATCTGAAATAAGCCTCTCTATTTACAGTCTTATAATTGCCTTCTTCTCTAACAGCCCGAACTCTGTTTAGGTGTGGCCGAGAATCTTCATACCCTGATCTGTCTGGTGGACATGGGCCTGTGCCAGAGAAGTATCTCGAGTGGTGCTGTATGCCCTCTTCTTTCTAACTGGGTTATTTACATCTCCAGTTGGTCAGTTACACCAAAGATATTGATAGTGACCAATATCTTTAAACTGACAAATCCTATCAGACTTTGAATTTTGTCTCATGATCAAGGACCTGTGATTTAAATGCGTCCCATCTGCACATAAGCCCTTTTATGGGCATTGATGCTAAACAGTGTGGTTCCATCTGTGTTAGGGATAATGCAGGTTCATTGCTTTGCCTTTAGATCTGTGATGGTCATAGGCTTTGAGAGTCTTGGCTGGCCCTTCTCAACCCATTGTGCCTGCCTGGATTGTGTGGTAGGCATCTGACTCATTTCTTGAGTGCAGGCTGGAAAGGTCATCTTGCTACCTGGTAAAGAAAACTGCACTACTCCCATCTGCTGGCAGGTATCTTGGATCGCTGTATCATCAGCCTGCTGAAAGGGCTGCCCTGTCCCTTAGTGGTTTTGTGCATTCCACTGTAGGAAACAGTCATTCCCAACTTGTGTTCTGCAGCCCGATCACGTGTCTCCTTATTATCTAAATGGGGTGTGACACAGGTTTTCTCTAAGGTAAGTAAAGTGGGAAGAACATGTTGTGGACAGCCAGCAGAGTGACACCATTCCAGGTTCTACATAATTAGCCATGAGACTCCTAAGCCTCATTCCATTCCTCTACTCATAAAGCAAAATGCTTGGATTTAATGCTAAGAGCATATTGGTACAAAGTCTGTAGTTCTGTGATTCTTTAAACAAATTCAAATACCTATAAAATGAATACTCACTTGAACTGTTTACAAAATAATTATGAATACACATAGAAACTTTATAATTAACACTTCTGATTGATAATAAGACACATCATGAATTTAACAGCTTTTTGGGGAAAAGAAGATTAAATACTACTGCATTAAACGTACATACTTATTACAAGAAAAATTCTGATATCCTAAAAATTAAAATGTAAAAAATATGCATCTTAACTTGAGACTTTGTGTGTATGTGTGTGTGTTACAAGACCTCTGCTAGCCAATATGTGGTAGGGGTTTAAACATTATTTTATTTTTTATTTTATTTTATTTTATTTATTTAAAAAAATTTTTTTAACGTTTATTCATTATTGAGAGACAGAGAGACACAGAGCGTGAGCAGGGGAGGGGGAGAGAGAGAGGGAGACACAGAATCTGAAGCAGGATCCAGGCTCCGAGCTGTCAGCACAGAGACCGATGCGGGGCTCGAACTCACGAATGGTGAGATCATGACCTGAGCCAAAGTCGGTCGCCCACCCGACAGAGCCACCCAGGCGCCCTTAAACGTATTTTTAAAGTAAATTTCTAGAATTAAAATTGACAGTTGAACAGTGCAAGTAGGCTTTAAAGTATTATAAGAAAATGGAGGGGCGCCTGGGTGGCGCAGTCGGTTAAGCGTCCGACTTCAGCCAGGTCACGATCTCGCGGTCCGGGAGTTCGAGCCCTGCGTCGGGCTCTGGGCTGATGATGGCTCAGAGCCTGGAGCCTGTTTCCGATTCTGTGTCTCCCTCTCTCTCTGCCCCTCCCCCGTTCATGCTCTGTCTCTCTCTGTCCCAAAAATAAATAAAAAACGTTGAAAAAAAAATTAAAAAAAAAAAGAAAATGGAAAATGTTACTGAGATACAAGATTCAAGATGACAGTGGAAAAAAGACTTCATGGCAAATTTTAGTGTTTATCTGAATACTGAAGAAGGACAGTGTGGCAGGAGATACACAAACATGCAATGGCTGCTAAATCATTATCAAAATGCACACTTGGAACATTTGAGTCCATTAACATTTTTTAAAACAGAATTCTGTGTGTATTGTATGAAAACATACAACAGTGCTCTATGATTAAGGCTCTCTGGTTACAAGGAGCAGAAAAACCTATCCAAGCAGACTTGAAAAAGAGTAAACATTGTGAAGAGATACGAGGCAATGCTATGGACATCAGCAGACAGTTGCTGAAGTGCCACTGGGCCTCAGAGGTTGCAGAGAGATTAAACAGGGCTGAAGTCTCTGTCTCGGGTGTGAAGTCTCTAGAATCACTACTTGGCTCTTTATCAATTTTGCATGTGGCTGCTAGCCTTAGCACTATTACACAGCCTCAGCTCAAGTTCCCACACTAGGGACTTCCCTCTGTGTTCACCTTCATCCAATTAGTCATCACCTATATGCAAATAATAGCCTAGCAAAAGAATTTTTTTTTTTTGCTCCCCAGGGTCATTGCACAGGATAGTTCAAGCTAAATTATGATGGTGTATGAGCAAGTAAATGGACAAAGTGCCCAGTATAACTGCTGCTTATACTGCCTTCACTGCTTATACTGCTTATAAAGCCTTCAGCTTTGACAGCTTTCCTGCACCTTATCTATCTATAACCCCTGTTAACAATGGTACTGAGCACCTCATACAGCATTTGGGGGATGAGATTGAAGTAAGGAGCTGTAAGAATTTGTGAAACACTAAAATATAACCAATCCAGAGCATTTAAGAATTTCTGTTAGAGTTACATAAAAATTTTTAATGAATTTTGGACTGTCTTTAAGAGAAAGGTTAGTGTGGACATTAAAACATCTGCCCTGTAATCGAGTTATACGTTCCTGGTGTCTGCTGTGTCGAGGAACCTTTCATACCTATATTTTGTGTCTTCTCAACAGCCTGTGAAGTAGGAAAGGCAGGAAGAATCCTCAGGGTCGATTGTTAGATCTGAGGAGGGATTAGAAGGAAGGAAGAAAAAGCTTCTTGAAATTGACAACTATTATTAAAACAATTATTAAAATAACTTCCAGGCCTCTCTGGTTAAGTGCTGGACTTACAATTTTTTTTTTTTAAGTTTTTGGTTGAATCTAATCTCTTTGGGCCTCTGTTTTCTCTAGCTAATAATCATCTAGAAGGGAAAAATAATACCCAGCCTCATAGGATTGTAGTAAGAATTAAATAAGAGCTCAAAGTGCCTAGGACAGTGATTGGAATGTAGTTCTTTTTTCTTTTATCTGTTTATTTGTAGGTACTTTGGAAGATAACTACTGTTCTTCCTTCTTCCTGGTATAGGTGTTCAGGAACAATTTTTCTGACTCTTGCCACCCAATCCCGTGGTAATATCTCTGAGTCCCTTGAATGTAAGAGTGCCTTCTAGCCCAGGCAAGCCCTAGGTCTAGCTGATGATGGCATCAGTACCATTAACAGTGACAGCAGAAAGCTATAGCCACTGTGGTTATTTGACTTTTTGAACATCACTCAAAAGAGCTTGTATGTGTGTTTCCTTCACAGGTGGATTTGCTATCGTGTTTCTGGTGAGGACAAGCAATGGAATGAAATGTGCCTTGAAACGCATGTTTGTCAACAATGAGCATGATCTCCAGGTGTGCAAGAGAGAAATCCAGATAATGGTAAGGCTGCCCCTCAGACTTGGGACTTCTTGTTTAAAATGTGCCCTCCGATAAGAAAGGTGTGTCTGTGTGTGTGTGTGTGTGTGTGTGTGTGTGTGTGTGTGTGTGTGTGTCGGGGCAGTGGGTCTTGTTCCCTTCCCTGAGATGGCAGAGGAACCTCACACAAGATGAGAATGAAGAGTCATGGGGTGCAACATGCTTCTCCCATCTTGGTCACCCTTAGCTGGAAGATTGAAGAGAAAGGAGCATATTGAGAGAACTGACCAATTTTTTAGGTCAGAGGAAGAAGTTTGGGCACTGAGAAACATTTCTTTCATAAATTCATTCCCAGAATTAAGTATGGGGTTTAATCCAGAAACCCTAGCTCTCCAGTGAGCCTCGTCTGCTAGTCTTGTCTTCTGTCAGTTCCCAAACCTGGTCTTCGTCCATCTTGAGCTTTTCAGCATTCCTTGAACGTATCCTTCTACACTTTTATATTTTATACATGTAGTTCTTTCCTCCTGGAATGGTTTTCTCCTTTTTTGGACTAGAAACCTCTTATTCACACATACTCTATGATCCCATATATAAAAGTCCAAGAACAGGCAAAAGTGATCTATGGTAACAGATCAGAAAGTGGTCATCTGAGTGTGGGAAATGGACTAGAAAGGGGCATGTGGGAATTTTCTGGGCCATGGAAATGTTCTATATCTTGTTTTGGGTAGTGGTTACCCAGGACCATGTAAGTGTCAGAACTCAGCTGAACACCTTAAGATCTGTGCATTTTATTATATGTTAATTATACCTCATATCTTAAAAACTTCATTTTCACAATTCATATTCATATGATGTTTAAAGAAAGTACATTTCTGTTAGAGATATATGCTGAAATATTTACGGATGAAATAAGATGATGTCTTGAAGTTAATGAGTGGATATAGAAGAGAAACAAAACTGGCAAAGGGTTACTGATCGAAGCAGATCACTGGGTATGTGGGAGTTAGTTTCTCACTTTCACTTCTGTTTGACGTTATACATAAAAAATTTAAATAGTCTTTTATTCCGTTTTGCTTCCACAAAATACTTTTGTTTTCACCAAAGCAAAATTTTGTTTATATTGCCTATGCGTAATCTTATAAGTAATTTTGCCATCAGAAAGTAACTCATTTTAAATCAGGAGCTTTACATTCCAGCAGACTGTGTGACATAATATAGTTGATCCTTGAACAATATGGGGGTGGGGGTGCTGACCCCTGAACCGTTGAAAATCTGCGTATTAACTTTTGATCACCCGAAACTTAACAACTAATAGCCTGCTGTTGACTGCAAGTCTTAACATAAACAGTCAATTAACTCGTATTTTGTATGTTATATGTATTATATACTGTATTCTTACAATAAAGTAAGCTAGAGAAAAGAAAATGTTATTAAGAAAATCATAAGGACGATACATTTACACACTGTACTGTATTTAAGGGGAAGAAATTCATGTCTGGATTTTCACAGTCTGAATTCATGTTGTTCAAGTGTTAACTGTACTTAGTAGGCTTTGGGTGAAATGAATGTATGAATAATGGTAATATCAGATGCATATATTCACCTAGAGGTGATGATTTCTCTATGCCCTGGAGTTTAATGCTTTTATAAAGAGAAGAAAGAGGTCCAAAAAAATGGGTGGAGGTGCCATTGTAGGAATTTCATCAGGCTTTCCTTGGCCCTGTCCATCCCTTGTGGGGTTGACCTTTCAGGGGCTACTTAAGAGTAACTAGCTGTACTGTAGTTGGGCTAGTGAAAAAGACCTCAGGATTTTACAGAGTCTGGTACTATTTTAGATTTCAAAAAGCTGAAACCATTTAAGAAACCATTTGCTGATGGAAGTGTTGCTGTCATCATTGCGAAACAAAAAACCCCAAGGCCCCAAGTACATACTCAGGGCCACATGGATCTGTCCACAGGCACCAGTGAGCGCCCACTTCCCTGCCCCACGACTCCAAATGACTAGCCTCACTGCATCTCCCTTCAGCAGCATTAGGTTTTCTGGCTGCTTCTCTTTGCCCCTCCTCCCCCTTGTCCCTGCCTTGCTAAGGTCTCACACACTCCGTTTCCTGTCTTTGCTTCTGCTATTTCCTCTGCCTAGAGTGCCCTTCTCATTCATTTTCTAGTGTTATGAAAGTAATCCTATTCTTTAACTTTCTCCTACTCATTCAGAAACATGTTTGAGAGCTGGCTTTGTGCTAGGCAGGCTTTGGAATAGAGGAACTAAGAAGACACAGGCCCCTTAGAGCTCACAAATATGTATGTTCAAATTCTGGCCCAGCCATATAATAGTTGTGAAAGATTCTGTTTTGAGTTGTTTTTAGTTTATATTTTTTTCAAGACTTAAATACTCAAATAGATGAACTAAGCTTACTAAAAACTTCAAGCAATTCCCCGAGGGGCCCTCCTCTGTCATTTCA
The DNA here is from genome assembly GCF_022837055.1 of Prionailurus viverrinus. Taxonomy (NCBI): domain Eukaryota; kingdom Metazoa; phylum Chordata; class Mammalia; order Carnivora; family Felidae; genus Prionailurus; species Prionailurus viverrinus. The sequence continues at coordinate 87,115,679 of NC_062563.1, read as the reverse complement.
AGGTTCCAGGGGCAACCCCTTTTTGTTGATTTATTTGATATGTTTCTGAATAACATGCTGATATTGCCAGCTCCTGATTTTTTTTTCCTCCCTTTTAGGTATTATATGGTATGGAATGTAAATATTTAGCCTTTTCATCCCCTGTATACCCTTTTCCCCAAATACCTTGCAGTCATTCTCATTTTCCATTCTGCTACAACAGCAGTTAAATTTTGGCAGTGTGTTAGTTACAGTAGTATGAGTTTTTACATGTAAGAAAACACTATTCTTGCAGAATCTTCTTGTGGACTAGGATTACTATCTCTTTTCTATATAACTCTCTTTCCATTGGAATTAACGATCTTTTTCAATTTTTTTGTCTGTCTTCTCTGTGTACTTTTCAGCAGTTTAACCCCAAACTCTCTCTAGGTTGTCGAAATCATTTTTTTTAATACTTTTAAATGCATTTATGTGCTCTGCCCATTTTATCTTCTTGAAGAAATCTGTCTTCTAGCTCCATGAAATCTGAATTGGTTGCTCTCTAGGCCTGATTTACAGTCTTATCTTGGAATTTCTTAGTCATTCCCTTTGCCTCACTTTTTTGTTAGATTTCCTGACTCGTTTTTTGTTTTACTTCCTCATTGTGGTGGAGCTTATCCTGTGGTAGCTTCCTTATGCATGGTAGGTAAAGTTTTGAGACCTTCGAGGTCTAGAAGTGTCTTTATTTTATGCTCACACATGTGAAATCTTATTTTAAAAAAAAATATATATATTTTACGTTTATTTGTTTTTGATAGAGAGAGACAGAGCACAAGTGGGGGAGGGGCAGAGAGAGAAGGAGACACAGAATTGGAAGCAGGCTCTAGGCTCCGAGCTGTCAGCACAGAGCCCGACGCGGGGCTCGAACCCACAAACTGCGAGATCATGACCTGAGCCGAAGTCGGACGCCCAACTGACTGAGCCACCCCAGGCATCCCATGTGAAATCTTATTTAAAAAAAAAAAAAAAAAAAATCTGGCTTAGAAATCATTTCATTTAGATATTTCTTGGAAGCATTACTGTACCATATTTTAGCTTTCATTGTTGTACATAGGAAGTCTTGAGTCATTCTAATATTTGGCCCTTTGGGTGTGACCCTAGAAATTTCTCCCTAGAAATTTATCAATTTCCCTTTTTACAGTGTTCTGAAATATCTTGATGATATACCTTGCTGTATACACTTTTTATTTATTAATAAATGGTGTTCCCATGTAATCCAGAGACTCCCATCCTTGCACTGTGAGGAATTTTAGTTTGTCTCATTTCGTGATTTCCTTTTCTGTCTTCCTTTTGCCTGAAATTGCTGTTATTCAGATGTTGATTCTTGCTGAATTGAGTTTCTAATTTTCTTATTTTCTCCCTTTTATATTTCATTTCTTTGTTTTCTTTTTTTCCCCCTCTACATTCTGGTGATTTCCTCAGCTTTACAGCCATGCCGTTGAATTTTTTATTTATCAGGCTTTAAAATGTTTAAGACCTTTGTGTTTGTTTTTGTTTTGTTTTATGTTTAATTTTGATGAAGTGCAGTTTATCATTTCTCCTTTTTGTGGAACGTGTTTTTGGTGTCATTTCTAAGAACTCTGCCTACCCCTTGCTTCTGAAGATTTTTGTCCTGTTTTTTTCCTAAAAGTTTTATAGTTTTACATTTTACATTTAAGTCTGTGATTCATTTTGAATAAATTTTTATGGCAGGTATGAGACTTAGGTTGAGGTTCATTTTTTTTGCCTATGGGTCTCCATTTGCTCTAGCACCCTTTGTTGAAAGGCTGTCTTTCCTCCATTGAATATGTTTGTCAGAACTCAGTTGGGCGTATTTGTGAGGGTCCATCTCCAGACCCTTCTTTATGCTGTTCCATTAATCTCTATGTCCCTCCACCAGTACCACACAACCTTCATTACTGTAGCTTTATAATAAGTCTTGAAATCAGACTGATTCCACCTACTTCTTTTTTTTTCTTTCTAAAATTGTTTTACCTATTCTAGTTCTTTTGCCTTTTCATATAAATTTTAGAATAATCTTTATCTACAGAATATCTGGCAAGTATTTTGATAGGAAATCCATTAAACCTTTTTATGAACTTGGGGAGAATTGACATCTTTTCTGTGCAGTTTTCCAATAAATGAACATGGTGCATCTCTCCACTTATTTGCATCTTTGATTTTTTTTTTCATCAGTGTTATGTAGGATTTGTACATGTTCTTAGATTTATACATAGGTTTTCTTTGTTTTGTTTTGAGTGATTATAAATGGTATTGGATTTTTCATTTTGGTGTCCCTGTGTTTATTACTAGTATGTAGAAAACCAATTGATTATTCTGTATTTATCTTATATCCTTTAACCTTGCTGAACTTGTTTACTACTTCTTGAATTTTTTTCTAGATTACTTAGGATTTTCTATATAGACCATTGTGTCATCTGCAAAGAGAGGCAGCTTTATTTCTTCCTTTCTAATCTGCATCCTTTTAATTTCCTTTTCTAGCCTTAATTGCATTGGCTAGAATTTGCAGTACTATGCTGAGTAACAATGGTGAGTGGACATCCTTGTCTTCTTCCCAAGTCTTAGGAGGAAAGAAGACTTTCACCATTAACCATATGGTTAGCTGTAGTTTTGAAAATTTTTTCTTTCTTTTTTTTTATTTTTAAAGTTTGTTTATTTTGAGAAAGTCAGAGACAGCATGAGTGGGGGAGAGGCAGAGAGAGAGAGGGAGAATCCCAAGTAGGCTCCATACTGCCAGCACAGAGCCCAATGGGGGACTTGAACTCACAAAATTGCAAGATCATGACCTGAGCTGAAACTAAGAGTCGGACACTTAACCAACTGAGCCATTCAGGCATGCCTAAAATTTTTTCTTTAATATTTATTTATTTTAAGAGAGAGAGAGAGAGAGAGAGAGCGCGAGAGCGCCTGGGGGAAGGGCAGAGAGAGAGGGACAGAGAGAGCATCCCAAGCAGGCTCCAAGCTGTCAGCACAGAGCCTGATGCAAGGATCAAACCCATGAACCATAAGATCATGGCCTGACCTGAAATCATGACCTCAACCAACTGAGCCACTCAGGTGCCCCTGTAGTTTTTAAAAATACATTAAAAAAAAAACATAAGGGGCGCCTGGGTGGCGCAGTCGGTTAAGCGTCCGACTTCAGCCAGGTCACAATCTCGCGGTCCGTGAGTTCGAGCCCCGCGTCGGGCTCTGGGCTGATGGCTCAGAGCCTGGAGCCTGTTTCCGATTCTGTGTCTCCCTCTCTCTCTGCCCCTCCCCCGTTCATGCTCTGTCTCTCTCTGTCCCAAAAATAAATAAACGTTGAAAAAAAAAATAAATAAATTTGAGGAAGTTTCCCTCTATTCCTATTTTTCTAAGAGGTTGTTTTTTTTTTTTTTTTTTTTTACCATGAATGAGAGTTGAAATTTGTTAAATATTTTTTCTGCATTGATTGATATGCTCATGATTTTTCTTATTTAGCTTTAATATAGGGCATTGTATTGACTGATTTTCAAATATTGAATCAGCCTTACATCCCTGCAATAATCCCCACTTGGTCATGGCCTATAATTATTTTTTTTATGTTTTTGAATTCTATTTGTGAATATTTTGGTTAGGATTTTTACATCTATAATCGTGAGGGATAATGGCATGCAGATTTTTGGTTTTATTCAGCTTTTTCTGGTTTTGGTATTAGGGTAATTCTGGATTTATAACATGAGTTAGGAAGTGTACCCTTCTCTTCTGTTTTGTGGAAGAGAGATTTTGTAGAATTGGTGTTTATTCTTCCTTAAGCATTTGTTGGAATTCTCCAGTGAAACCATCTGGGCCTGGGGATTTCTTTTTTGGGAGTTATTAAGTTACAAATTCAGTTTCCTTAATAGTTATAAGGCTATTCACAAGTGTCCATCAACTAATGAATGGATAAAGAAGATGTGGTATATATATGCAATGGAATACTACTCAGCGATGAAAAAAAAAATAAAATTTTGCCATTCGCAACAATGTGGATGGAACTGGAGGGTACTATGCTAAATGAAATAAACCAGTCAGAAAGACAGATACCATATGTTTTCACTCATGTGTAATTTGAGAAACCTAACAGAAGGCTATAGGGGAAGGGAAGGAAAAATAAGTTATATACAGAGAGGGAGGCAAACCATAAGCGACTCTTAAATACAGAGAACAAACTGAGGGTTGATGAGGGTTGGGGGTTATGGAGGGTGGGGAAAATGGGTGATGGGCACTGAGGAGGGCAGTTGTTGGGATAAGCACTGAGTTTGTATGTAAGTGAAGAATCATAGGAATCTACTCCTGAAGCCAAGAGCACCCTGTATGTTAGCTAACTTGACAATAAATTATAAAAACAAAAATAAAAACAAAAACAATAGTTATGGGGCTATTCAGATTATCCATTTTATATTGGGTAAGTTGTGATAGCTTGTATCTTTGAGGAATTGGTCCATTTCATTTAAGTCAAATGTATGCATGTAGAGTTAGTTGTTAGTGATATTCTTGTATTATCTCTGTTGATGTGTGCCATGTCTATGGCAATATCCCCTGATTCATTCCTGTTACTGATAACTTATATCTTGTATTTCTTTTTTTCTTTATTGGTGTTGCTAGAGATTTGCCAGTTGATGTTTTCAAAGGACCATCTCTTTGTTTTATTGATTTCTCTATTTTTTCATTTTTTACTTCATTGATTTTTATTCTTATATTTATTATTTCTCTCTTTCTTTTTGCTCTGGGTTGATTTATCTATTTATTTATTTATTTAATGTTTATTTAGTTTTGAGAGAGAAAGAGAGAGACAGAGCGTAAGTGAGGGTGGGGCAGAGAGAGAGGGAGGCACAGATCTGAAGCAGGCGCCAGGCTCTGAGGTGTCAGTGTAGAGCCGAACGCTGGGCTTGAGCTCATGAACCACCAGATCATGACCTGAGCCAAAGTCGGATGCTTAACCAGCTGAGCCACCCAGGCACCCTAGGTTTATTTTGTTCTTCTTTTCCTAGATACTTGAGGTGGGAGTTGACACATTGACATATCATTATCACCTAGAGTCTATAGTTTATATTAAGGTTTACTCTTGGTATTGTACATTGAGTTTGGAATTGTATTAGGGGTTTGACAAATGTATAGCATGTATCTACCATTATAGTATCATATGGGACAGTTTCACTGCTCCAGACATCCCCTGTGCTCTGCCTGTTTATTCCACCAAATCTCCCAACACCCGATAACCATTGATTTTTATTTTATTGCCCTATTAGTTTTGCCTTTTTCAGAACATCGTATAGTTGGAATTATTCAGTGTGTAACCTTAACAGATTGGCTTCTTTCACTTAATACGCATTTTGGGTTCTTCCATGTCTTTTCATGGTTTGATAGCTCCTTTCTTTGTAGAGCAGAATGATATTCCGCTGTATGGTTATTTCACAGTTCCTCCATTGGTCTGTTGAAGAACATCTTGGTTGCTTCCAAGTGTTAGCAATTGTGAATAAAGCTGTCATAAACATCTGTGTGCAGATTTTGTGTGGGTATAAATTTTCAACTCATTTAGATATATTTCATAGATTATCAACTAAGGAATTATTATTTTCAATTTTGAAGATCTTTCTGTTTGTAAGCCAGTATTTAAATTTTATTTTATTTTAATTTTACTCTAACTTTTAAAAATATTTTTTTTTATTGTGGTCAAAACCATACAACTTAAAATTTACCATCTTAACCATTTCTTAAAATATTTATGTATTTTGAGAGCGCGAGAGAGCGAGCATGGGTGCGTGAGTGCAGGGGGAGGATCAGAGAGAGAGGAGAGAGAGAATCCCAAGCAGGCTCTGCACTGATGCAGGGCTCTATCAAATTGTATGACCTAAGCCAAAATTCTGAGTTGGACGCTTACCTGACTGAGCCCCCCAGGTGCCCAGCAACTTAACCATTTTTAAGGGTATAGTATTAACTGTTGGCACAGTGTTATGCAGCAGATCTGGAGAACTTATTTATCTAGTATAACTGAAGCTTTATACCATTGAATAGCAATTCCCCGTTTCTCCTCCCGCCCCAGCTCCTGACAACTACCATTCTAGTCTCAGCTTCTATGAGTTCAGCTGTTTATATACTTCATGTAAGTGGAATCATACAGTATTTGTCCTTCTATGACTGGCTTATTTCACTTACTGTAATATTCTCGAGGTTCATCCATATTGTAGAAATGACAAGATTTCTTTCTCTTTTAAGATTGAGTCATATTCCACTATATGTATATGCCACATTTTCTTTAGCCGTTTATCCATCAATGGACATTTAGGCTGCTTCTGCCCCTTGGTTAGTGTGAATAATGTAATGAACGTGGGTGTGCAAATATCTCTTCGAGATCCTGTTTTTAATTCTTTTGGATTTACACCAAGAAGTGGGATTGCTGGGTAACATGGTAATTCTGTGTTTAATTTTCTGTTTTTCATAGTGGCTATACCAATTTACATTCCCACCAACAGTGCCACAAGGATTCTAATATCTCCGCATTCTTGCCAGCACTTGTTATTTTTTGTTTGTTTAATGATGGCATCCTAATAGGCATGAAATGTTCTCTCCTTGTGATTTTGATTTGCATTTTCCTGATGCTTAGTGATGTTGAGCATCTTTTCCTATACTTGTTAGCCATTTTTTTTGTAAAACTTTTAAATATTTATTCTAATTAATGTTATATATAATATAGATATTAGATATATGTGTTATCTGTAATATGTACTTATGTATGTTTTTTATATATTAATGTTTTATACATATACCGTGTGTTTGTGCGAAGACAGAAGTCTAGGCTCTGCACTTGGCTTTTGCTGGCACATTGTGGGGAGGGGCTGCAGTTTTTTCTGTGGTTTTGGCTGCAGTAGAGTACTTAGTGGCTGTACGTTTCTGTCTTGCTGGGCTGCCCCCTTCCTGGGTTTGGCTAGAGAGAGCAGGCTTTTACTGGGGCTTTTTTTATCTACGCCCATTAATGTTTTTAGTTAGCCGGCTTCTTCAGTTTCTAGTCTGGGATGTATGGGACAAGAAGATAACACAGAGAGCTCACCATCATCTCATTCCTTGGGTTCCAAAGTTTCTAGTCTGTCTGCTTTCTGTCCACATTTCAGACCCTTTTTGTTACGCTTTTTAAAATGTATACTAGTGTCCAGAGTGTTTAGTTGTTCTTAGAAGGAAGAATAGGCGAAAATACATCTCCATTTTCCCGGAAATGGAAGTCTTCAGTTTATGCTTTTTATTTTTTTATTTTTTTTTTTCAACGTTTATTTATTTTTGGGACAGAGAGAGACAGAGCATGAACGGGGGAGGGGCAGAGAGAGAGGGAGACACAGAATCAGTAACAGGCTCCAGGCTCTGAGCCATCAGCCCAGAGCCTGACGCGGGGCTCGAACTCACGGACCGCGAGATCGTGACCTGGCTGAAGTCGGACGCTTAACCGACTGCGCCACCCAGGCGCCCCCAGTTTATGCTTTTTAAAAAACAAATTCATTACAACATTTAGTAAGGCTTTAGAAGGAAGCAGAGATTAAAGCAAGTATTCAACTTACTTACAGTTTTTTTCCTACCATTTTTAATCAAAAGCCCCTCATGATGTCTTTAACCCTCTAGGCTCAGACTTCTGTGCAATATAGGCCATACCCTAGCCCTTCCTCTCTCAAATGGTGTCAGGATTGTGAAAGGAGTTGGAAGGGATAATGTGCTTTATAACATGCTAAAGCTTATGTGTTAATGATCAAAGAAGGAGAGTCCTCTCTGCACTTACCCCAGAGTAAGGATATATACCCACATCTCACCCAAACTCAAGAATGATCAGTGGTTTCACTAGAGACATTTAATTTTGACAAATGCTATGTGCCATGTACCACAGTGTGGTATGAGTCTTTGGGTACATCTGGGATATGTGCCCTGATGAAACCAAAAGGATTTTGGTTTCTGATGAACAGTTGGAAGTTGGGTTTTGGGCTTCAGGTTCCTTTGCCTAAAGGCAGGAAAAGATGAATTATCTTCAGACTTAAAGGGATAAGATCTCTAGCTCAAGATGGATCAAGTGCTGTTCTGTGTTCACATCTCCTGGCCCAGACAGATTACATCCGCAGCGAGCTTGATAGTGAGGACACTGAGGTGCCACCAGTCATGTTTGAGGCAGGAAAATGTTTCCATATTCCTAAAAAGGAGAAAGGTAGAATGCGTACAGTAGGGACATCGAGATAGATGGGGGACAAGAATCTGGAATGTATAAAAGATGCTTTGACGGACGCCTGGGTGGCTCAGTCGGTTAAGCGGCCGACTTCGGCTCAGGTCATGATCTCGTGGTCCGTGAGTTCGAGCCCCGCGTCGGGCTCTATGCTGATAGCTCAGAGCCTGGAGCCTGTTTCAGATTCTGTGTCTCCCTCTCTCTGTGACCCTCCCCCGTTCATGCTCTGTCTCTCTCTGTCTCAAAAATAAATAAACGTTTAAAAAAAAATTAAAAAAAAAAAGATGCTTTGATGCTATTTTTTGTGTAAGAAAAGGTGTGTGTGTGTGTGTGTGTGTGTGTGTGTGTGTCTGTGTGTGTCTGTGTGTGTGTCTGTGTACATACGTAATACATACTGTTTGGATTTGCCTGAACAAAACACTGAAAAGATGAGGGAGAAGGAGAGATAGAGAGAGGGAGGGTAAAAGGGAGGAAGGGAGGGTTCCTTATAGGGGATGAGTATTGGAGTAGAAAATAATTTCCTACTATATATTTCTTTCTTTTTGAATGTTAATGTATTACTTATTTAAAATAATTTTTTAATGTTTATTTATTTTTGAGAGAGAGAGAGAGAGACAGCATGAGGGGGGTGGGAGGGTCAGAGAGGGAGACACAGAATTTAAAGCAGGCTCCAGGCTCTGAGCTGTCGGCACAGAGCCTGATGCAGGGCTCGAACCCACGAACCGTGAGATCATGACCTGAGTCGAAGTCAGAGGCCCAACCAACTGAGCCACCCAGGCACCCCAATATATTTTATTTTTAAAATAAAATAAAATTTTAAGTTATTTTATAGTCACTTGGGTAAATAAGCAGGGATCCAAAGAGCCTTCAGGTTGGATAAGAGCAGGCCATGTCATATCAACATCATGATTTCTCTGGGAAGGTTTCTGGATAGGAAGCTCAGGATTGTGCACTAGGTCCAGTGTCTGTGGATCGTATCATTTGGGTAAGGACACTCACCAGAGATCTGTGAGCAAGTTGGAGAGTCTAGGCTGGATGCCAGGAATAATAGCTACTGTGTATAATGATTTCTGACCAGTGATTTGATATTAATCTTAGAAACTTTCTAAGAAAAAAGCCCTGCAGCTTACCATTAGCTTTATGTTATTTTACATTTAATAAAGAACTTGATTAAAGAGATAGAAGACATACTTATCAATTATGTACCTAATACAAAGTTGGAAGATATAACAACTACATTGGGCAATAGAATCAGGGTCTAAAACAATCCTTACCAATTGAAGCAATGGAGTGATTCTAATGAGATGAAATAACAAGGCAAGGTCATACACTTGGATTTTTATTTTATTTTAACAACTTTACAAGCATAGTTCTGGGAAGGTGGAGATTTAAAGCAGCATAAGTGGAAAAAGTCTCAAGTATTTTAGTGGTCAGTTAACTCAGTATGAATATGTAGTGCAATGTGGCTGCCAAAAGAAAAAGAATACCATTTTTAGCTACATTAATAAAATTAATAGTAGGTGATAGTACTCGTCTACTCTGCAGGAGTCCAACGACACCTGGAGTATTAACTGGGGCCATGCTTATAAAAAGGATATAGACAAAGCAAAGCATTTACATGGGAGCAGCCAAAATGGTAATGCAACTAAAAAACGTGTCATTGAAAGTGGGTATATTTAACCCATTTTGGCTACGTCATATTCCATCCTATGTATATATAACATTTTGTATATCCTAATGGACATTGGGGTTGTTTCTGCTTTTTGGTATTATGAATAATGCTGCTAAGGACATTTGTGTTCAAATTTTTGTGTGAATATGATATTTCATTTCCCTTGGGTATATACACAGAAGTGAAATTGTTGGGTCAAGTGGTAACTCTACTCTTTGAGAAAATGCCAAACCATTTTCCACAGAAGCTGCACTATTTTATATTCTATCAGCAATGTATGAAGGTCCCAGTCTGCACATCCTTGCCAACATTTTTTATTATTTCTGTTTTTAATTATAGTCATCCTCGTGGTTGTAGAGTGATATCTCATTATGGTTTTGATTTGTGTTTTCCAAGTGATTAATGGCGTTGAGCATCTTTTCATGTGCCTATCAGCCATTTGTATATGCTCTTTGGAGAAATTTACATTCAGATCCTTTACCAGTTTTTACATTGTGTTGCCTTTTTATTGTTGAGCTTTAAGGCTTCTTTATAGTCTGGATACTGGATCCTTATCATGTGTATGATTTGCACATATTTCTTTCCCCATTCTTTATGTATGTGTGTGTGTGTGTGTATGTGTGTAAATATGTATGTATATCATATATGTATATATTACACATATATGTATATATGTGTATATATTACACATATATGTATATATACATACCTTATATATATGAAGTTTATTTATTTATTTTGAGAGAGAATGAGCATGAGTGAGCCAGGGAGGGGCAGAGAGAGAGGGAGAACAAGAATCTGCCAGCACAGAGCCTGATGCAGGACTCAACTCTGCAAACCATGAGATCATGACTTGAGCCCAAATCAAGAGTCAGATGCTTTACTGACTGAGCCTCCCAGGAACTCCTTATATAATGTTAGTTTAAAAATAAGGTTTAAAATAACATCTCAAACTCCTTAGACTTATCACGATTAAATTGTAAAATATAAACTGATCCGATCTGTAATTTAACTGAACATTTCCCACTCCCCTAAAAATCAGGTTTTGACTTAGATTCATCATATAGACTTTTATCTCAATACCACAAATAATAATTGTAGCCAAGGGCATCAAGGCATCTTCCCTATATCCTGTCTTTTCCTGAGGCCTTGAGCTCCAATACCATGTGGGTTCCATCCCATACCTCTATGTCCATTTCTGTTCTCCAAGCCTAGGACCGGGCTTGTAATGAAAGTCGGGGAATCTTGGACCTCCTCTGGCCTGTTAATATGGAGAACTGAGCAGTGTACCCCCTGTGTGAGTCAGTCTCACTTTGCGGTAAGATTTTTCTCCTGACCTTTTCTGCATTTCACATCCATTCAAAGTGATCTTCTCCATCAGTTACAGACTAGTGAGGTTTTACTGTAAAATCTGAGATGCTGCTGTATCATCAAGTCGTTAAAAGTGAGTTCCATCGTCTCTCTCCAAAGAGGAGATCTTTTCTGCTTGGACATATCTCAGGAACTCTGCAGAAGACAAATGAACAGGAATTTGGGCTTGAACTGATCAGCAGACAGCTTGGCAACTGTTCTAGGATGCCATCTGCAGATGTTAATTATCCAGTTTGGGTCTTCTAATAGCTCTTGACCTCCTCTTGGCTCTACCAAATGCTTTTTTTCCTTCCTGATTTTTTATTATTCCTCTTGGGGTGAGACAAATCAGAGGTAACACTGCTGATTCTTTTTCAAACAGTTAAATGTAGATGAATTACTAATGTGGAAACATTAGTTTTTTCATTCGTCTTGTGAACATTTGGAGAACATGATCTTCTGCTCTATTTTGGCTTCAAAAACTTCTCTCCAGTTCTTCCTACTTCCCAGACTGTGTAAACGAAATCAAGTTTTTGAAGAGTTGGTGATGAGACTGAAAAGCAGCGGGAAGAACAGGCCTTGTGACATGAACCCTGAAGTCATTTTCTGTTGTGGAGGAACTTGAAGAAGAGAGACCGCTTTTCTGCTTCATCATCTCCCTTGTCTGTTATCCAAAGTAGTTGCTCGAAGCCTTTTATTTCTCTCATCAAGCTTCTTTCTCATTCCCTTACACTGCAAACGTGGTCTTGCTCTCTACCAAAAACAGAACAATAGATCGGAACTCCATGAAATTCCCTTTTCTCCAGCTGTAAACCAGTATGCATATCCATCTTTGTTTCCTTCCTGCTCTTCTTTCTAAGACCAGTCCCTTTAACAGTGCTCTCAGTCCCTGCGCCTTCTTCCTGCAGGACTTGGTTCCAGCAGTTATCCTTTGTCCTCTCCTATATGCTAAAGGTTTCTGCTCCTGCTGCTTCCACTCTCCCAGGCTCACTTCTTTCCCATCCTAAGAATTCCTTCTCTCCATGCTGTTCCTCTCTGAAGCACGAGATGTTCTAGAGGACTGATTTGTAGTCACCAGCTCTATGTGCTCAACTCTTTGCAAGTCCATTTCTGCTCTCCCCACCACCCCCATCCCATCCCTTCTCTGAAACTGTTCTCTCATAGGGCTCCAGTGACTTTCCACTGTTAGTTCCAGTGTCACATTTCTGTTTTTGTCTACCTTTCTGAGGCAACAGTCATTCTTACTCCTTCACTCAGTGGAAAGTTCTAATGAGTTTTAACTTTGATGCTCAGAGTTCAGGTATATTCATTTGATACTATGAGATTTCTTCTTGTCTTGGTATATAATTACAAATTAAAAGAGACTTTATTTATCACTCTAAGCAGCCAAATCTCTGGTTAGTGTGGTGGTAGTTACCGTTTTTATGGTCTAAACTGCCATGTTTATATGGTGACTCATAGAACGACTTCTTTTTCCACTCCCCTCTTCCCGAATTTTTTTTTAATGTTTTTATTTATTTTTAAGACACAGAGAGACAGAGCATGAGCAGGGGAGGGGCAGAGAGAGAGGGAGACACAGAATCTGAAGCAGGCTCCAGGCTCTGAGCTGTCAGCACAGAGCCTGACGCGGGGCTCGAACTCACGGACTGTGAGATCATGTCCTGAGCCGAAGTCGGATGCTTAACCGACTGAGCCACCCAGGCGCCCCCTCTTTGTATTTAAATTATCTGTGCTAATGGAACTGACTGGCTCATTTTGTCTGTATTGGTATCTGTAACTAATGCTATATTTCTCTACTCTTCTTTACAGAGAGACCTGTCGGGGCACAAGAACATTGTGGGCTACATTGACTCCAGTATCAACAACGTGAGCAGTGGTGATGTATGGGAAGTGCTCATTCTGATGGACTTCTGTAGGGGTGAGTATATGACCCATACCTTAAGCTCGCATTGCTCTGGAACTTTGATTGTCAAGGGCATGGGGGTCATTTCAGTTAATGTGCACTGTGCCCTAATGTATGTTGTTGTGGTTTTAAAGATGTAGAAACTGTGAGGCTAAAAGATACAGAGCATGCTGTCACGTCTTGGTTATTCTTATGGTGGCAAACAATTTGAAATGGTGGATAATACAAAACTCCCTTTTTGTTAGATTTAGGAAGGTTTGGTGCTTGTATATGAATGAGAAAGGATGAGGGGGAGAATGAATGTGTTATTTGTGATGCTTTAAAACAAGTGATGAAGGCACATAATAAAGACCCAACTCCAGATGGACTGAAGAAACGATTCAGCCTCTCAACTCCCTCCCTCCTGTGTTCTCTTCTCCACCCACACCACCTTGTGTTGGGGAGGGGGTGGGTGGGACATAATCCTTTTCGTCTAATGGAAATGACCTTTCCTCTCCTTGCTTGCAAGCTGTAATTGCCAGTAAGGCTCCATTCAAACGATGCTGCTGTTACCAGTAGAGTTAAGTAGTTGAAAGCTTGGAGTTTCAAGCCACATTTATCTCCGGAAATCCAGACTGTAGCATGAATTGATTCAGATTTGACTGCGTTTCAAACAGCCAGCCTGGAGGTTTGACTTTTTTTTGGCTTAAGCAGCTGCCACTTATAGGCTTGGGTCACTGTCTCCTGTTTGGTGCCCTGTTTTATAATCATCCTTACTTCCACTGACATTTTCCTTGCCTTTAAAGATACTCACCGTAAGTTAAATATGTTGTTAACCCTCAAAATGTGATGTTAACCAATAATTTTAGCTGTCCTGTAAGAACTCTTAAGCTGATTTTATAAAATACTACCAAATTTGAACTCGACAGTTTGTTTCGTTCTGTCCATTCCCTTTTGGGTGTTAAAATATTTAGAGACGTGGCAGTAGGAGCATCCAGGGATCTGGATAATTTTGTAAGTGAGGTCATCAATCTTACTGTCCTGGAGAATAAATGTTGGGGTAGCATTTCTACATTCTTGGCAGCAAGTAGTTAGTGAAGCCAGAGATACCACGCCGTTCCTAAAGCACAGGCTAAAAAGCTGTCTTCTGGGGCGCCTGGGTGGCTCGGTCGGTTAAGCGTCCCATTTCGGCTCAGGTCATGATCTCGCGGTCCGTGAGTTCAAGCCCCGCGTCGGGCTCCGTGCTGACAGCTCAGAGCCTGGAGCCTGTTTCAGATTCTGTGTCTCCCTCTCTCTCTGCCCCTCCCCTGTTCATGCTGTCTCTTTCTGTCTCAAAAATAAATAAACGTTAAAAAAAATTTTTTTTAATAAAAAAAATAAATAAAAAGCTGTCTTCTTCTTGCTCTTGGAGTCTATTGTGTAGTCTGATTCCTACTAAAAGATATGACAGGTTGAACCTTGGGGCCTCATCTCGTACAAATGGGGACAGTAGACCCAAGTGGTTATAGCAGGACCATATTGTCGCTTCTACTAATCTTGAAGATGTAATGAAGGCAGCTCACGTCTGTAGTGCTTTATAAAATAGACTGTTTTTGATGCGTTAGAAGAGGCACTGGATCGCAAGAAGACAAATATGGGCCCGGGAACCAAGACACTTGGGTGCCTCAGCCAGCAATCAGCTCTGTTACCTTGGGCCAGGTTGCTTCTCTGTGGACAGCCGTTCATTGTCTTGGGTAAGTCGTGAGTCTGAGTGTTTCTAACCTCTCCCTTGCTCTGTGTCCCCTCCAGGAGGCCAGGTGGTCAACTTAATGAATCAGCGCCTGCAGACAGGTTTTACAGAGAATGAAGTGCTCCAGATATTTTGTGACACCTGTGAAGCCGTTGCCCGCCTGCACCAGTGCAAAACTCCTATTATCCACCGTGACCTGAAGGTAACAGGCCGCACTGTTCCATGAAGTGTGTTCAGGGTATTTTCCATCTGCCCCAGGGATGGGGAAGATGCTTTGGGCATGTGAGAGAAGCTTCAGGCATGGAAACCTTACATGTCTTACATTCTGCCTGGGGAGAGAAAATAGAAATTAAAATAAAGAAAGTATAAAACAGGTATCACTTTTATTACTTAGGTAGCCTTTAGAAATTCTTTATAATCATCAACTGCCTGAATACATGCTGTTCTTGTTTTTCCTGATAGAGTCCCAGTTTTACTTTTTCAGGGTTATAGAAAATAATACGCTCATTTAAATGGTTTGTGAACAGTGATGCTTGGTTTTTAAAGTCTCTCTCGTATTTTGCAAAATCCATTAAGTGATTATTTAAAAATTTTGTTCTACTAATTACCATCTCCTTGTAGCTGGCCTTTCATATTCTAGTCATTTGACAGCGTTTGTTGAATGGCATTGGCACCCGGGGAGGATTCACTGACACGTGCCATGTACCCTACTAGACTCTTTATGCACACTCTTTGGAGGAAGATGTTCTTCTTTACATTGTATAATCAAGGAAACTCAGGTCACATGACTTGACTGAGGTCATACAACCGGGAAGGAGCAGCACCAGAATGTGAAGCTAGCTCTTCTGATTCTAAATTACAATTTCTTTTCATTATCCCTGTGTTTTGAGAAACACGCTTCATGGCTAATAACTTATATCAGCAGCCCCTGGTGTACTTGTTAAGTGCAGGCTACTGGATTCTGCACTGAATCTGTTGGGCTATAATTTTTATGGTGGTGTCAGGGAAGCCCAGGAATTCATAGCTTAATAATCGCCCTGGGTAAGTTTTGTGTGTTTTAAAGTTTGAGGAACACAAGGGGCATGCCAGCATTTCTGTTTTGAGGGATTTTTTTTTCTTTTTAGCTTTTTTTAAAAAATGGAGATATAATTCATACACCATAAAACTCACCCTTTCGAAGCATACAGTTCAGTGGCTTTTACTGTATTTACCAGGCTGTGCAACCATCACACTATCTGACTCCAGAACATTTCGTCTCCCCAAAGGAAACCGTGTGTATCCATCAGCAGTCACTCTTCACTCCCACCTCACCTCGGCCCCAGGCAAACACTAATCTGCTTTCTGTTGCCTGTTCTGTGCATTTCATATAAACGGGCTCATTCAGTAACAGGCCTCTCGTGTCTGACGTCTTTCACCAAACGTAATGATGTTGTCAAGGCTTATCAGTGTTGTAGCGTGTAGCACCACTTCATTTCTTCTCATGGCATGATATTCACAGTGTAGATAGACTACATTTTGTTTATCTGGTCACTGATGGACATTTGAGTTGTTTTGACCTTGGATATTCCGAACGAGACTGTGAACACCTGTGTACCTGTTTCAAGTGGGCACATGTCCGTTCTCCTGAGCATCTACCTAGAGGTGGAATTGTTGGGTCGTGTGGTAACTACGGTTAACTCCCTGGGGAGCTGCCAAACTGTTTTGTAGAGTGGCTGTGCTGTTTCTATGCCACCAGCAACACATGAGGGTGCCGTTTTCTCCACATCCTCACCAACCCTTACGTCCTTTTTTATTTTAGCCATCCCGGTTAGTGTAACATGGTACTTACATCCCGGCGTTTCTGTAGTAAAGCAGTGAGCTTAAGGGAAGATAGGTACATAACTTCAAAAGCCTTAGATAGCCTCCTCCAGTGTCCCTCTACCCACAGTCAGCCCTTTTTCTAGTAGGAAAGGGAGAATACATTTCAGCAAGTATTATGAGCCTAGCAGAGTACATAATTCTGTGGAACGGGGTACAGTAACACGGTATAATACGGTTCCTACTTCCCAGATGCTTTGGTATCGGTGACAGGATATAAATGAAACAAATGAAACGTTTAGATTTGAAACAGAGACAGGTGAAATACAGAACTTTGTAGAACAAAGTGATGAACAAGCAGAGTTATCAAGCTGCTTAACGTACGATCGGGTCGCGGGACCAGGTAACGGAAGTTGGGATCTTCTGGAAAAGTGGGATTTTACAGGCTTGTGGGATTTAAGTGGTCACAAAGAGGACGAAGGACATGTCAGGCAGAGAGCAGATGCTGAGGGCTACCTAGAGAAGGGGACAAGGAGGCCTAGAGCATGCGTGTCTGTCTCCAGGCACACCTGTGACACAGCAAGTGCCTGCCAGGGCATGAAGGTGAGGGCAAAGGAAGGAGGCAGAGAGGGCCACTGAGCACCCTTGTAGAGAGTGCTGATCCTGTGTTCTCGAACAGAATCTTCCTTTATTTTAACTGGATTAAATGAGGCCTCGATGATGAATCATTTCATACCTGTAAATAACACCTACCTAATTTGCACATTCCCAGCATCTCAGTGCTGCTGTGAGGCGGTTGGTGAAGTGTCGTCCAGTGATAGGAGCCTGAAGTACAGAGCTCAGGGTCCACCTGGGGACAGGAAGTAGGATGGGAGTAGGAGCCCCGGACTCTTTCTTCGCTGCCCTGAATGGTCCATGAGATATTTTAGCAGAAGAACGTGGAGCAAAGTGGAATTGGAGGAGAGGCCGCCACGCTGGTTCCCAGCTCACCCGTAGCCCTGTACCCCTTGACCCTCCTCGGTGCTCCTGAAAGTCAGCACAGCGCTGGCAACACGCTCTGGGGCTCTGTAGTTGTGTTTTAATGCATCGGGAAGACCGTCAGGCCTGCTGCTGGGTTGCCGGGAGTGATTCAGGAGACTTTGTTTCCATTTCTCCTCTACCTTGGAAATAGGGAATGTAAATAGGGGCCCCTGGGAGGAGGCCTCGATTGTGATTGTTCCAAAAAAGTCCTGTGGCTGTTAATTGCAGTTATTGACTCCTGGTTGTTTTGACTGAAGGTTTCCCAGACTCCCCATATCTTATACTCTGTGCCGTATAGCTGTTTTGGTTAGCAAATTAGATTTTATTGATTTCTACTAATATGTGCCCGGTGGGCAGTCAGTCCGTTTGCCTCCCGCACTGCCAGCCTCCTAAGGCCTGACCAAAAAGTCCCTGTGTACCTGTTGTTTGCCATCACGTAGTCTCGGACACTCTGAGCTACATGTCCAGCCACTACAGTCCTAGCGGTAGCCAGAGCCTAGAAGTTCTTAATTCTCCTGTTGGCCAGAGGAGGTGCTGGTTGCTGATCTGTAGTTGCTTCTCTAAGCAGATTTACATTTGGTGAGGAGGCACCATCTTGAACAAAAGTCAGTACGACATGGAAAAGAGCACAGGCCAGGCCAGCTGCAGATCCCCTTGTGGAGTCAGTGCCACCCTGGGTCTGCTTGTTCACACGCAGAACAGAGGAAAAGCCCCTCTTGCCCTGCCTGCCTTGTGTGTGGTCTTTCTTTCAAATTGTGTGCGGGAAATAAACTGAAAGCGGTCCCTATCCTGAAGCAGCTTATGTTATAAAAATAACCATTACCAAAGTTCTGTTCGTTATTGGAGGTCTTTCTTCAAATACGGTATTTTAGCATATTAACCATTTCCCTGTTTTTGTTTAATTTTTATCTCCCTGAGGAAAGAAAGAGATCATTGCAGATCATGGGGTCATAGAGCTGGGAAGGTCACCTAAGCCAGCCCTCTCCTATTACCAATGAGGAATCCTCTGCCCAGAAAGGCTGGGACCTGCACAGCTAATTCTGTGGTCAAACTAGAACAAAGGCCAAGGGCTTTTACTCCCATTTTGGTGTTTGTTTGTTTTTGCTCTGTTACACCATGCTGTCTGTCCAGGCACTTAAGAAGGGGTTAAGATTTAATAAGTGCATTCAGATTGAGAAAGTCATGAATGTGTCCTCTTTCGTCGGAAAAGAGATTTTGATTTCGTGAAGTACAATAGGATGAAGATTCTTGTCCCATTTTTAGAATCACAAGTTTGAACACCTACATTTATCTAATCCTCCAAAATTTCTGGTGATTGAAATGCCTGAATGCCATATCTGTTTGGAATAATGTGAAGAGGAAGGGTCAGTAGGAGGTGGCTTTCCAGACCTTTTAGCTACAGCTGTAAGCAGAGTTTGGGAGTGACAGCTTTAATAACCCTCTTAAGCCGATGGGTTGGGAAATAAGGTCAGCAGCATTAAACCCTCAAAGAGCTGGAAGACTGTAGGATTGTAAGCAGTGGTCACCACCATTAGGCTTACATCCTAAGGGACTTTGCCAAAAACAGATCACTAGGAACGTTCTTTGGAGCTTCCAGAAGATGATACACGAATGTCCAGTTGGTTGTCTCCCTTCCTTGTCCACCTTAATTCCTCTGGGCCCTGCTCTAGACCTGGCCTGAGTCGCCTCCCCTCTAGACAATTGCACCCACCCTCGTGTTCTCCCTTCTCCTCTCTCACCGTGCTAACCTTCCTAAAACACCTCTCTCCATCTGCTGAGTGTCTCCCTAGTGGCCTTCCTCAGTCTGCCCTCTGTCAGCTGCTCTGGTCCTCTCTCTTTCTCCCTTCATGGTTGCCGGTGTGAACTGCCCTCATTCCTTGATGGCATGATGCGTATCAGTGCAGCAGTGAGGGTGTAGCTTCAGCACGCAGGCAGAGTGAGCCCCATCCTGCCCTACCAGCCTAGTGACCTCAGGCATGTTAGGTAACTGGGCTCCATTTTCTCATCTCTTAACTGGGGACAATAAGACTTTGTAAGACTTTGTAAGAATTTCATGAAATCCTGTAGGTAAAAGTGCCTCCTAGTGAGTGCTGCAAGTTGCTGATACGATTGTTAATGTCATCATTCCTGCTTCTCTGCCTTTGGTTCTATTATGAGTTTCACTCACCTAAGTCCTTCACTTCCCCAAGGCTCAGCAGTATCCGGCCTCCCCATTCACAAGGGCGCTAGCCCTTAGTATGCCCAGTCCCATGTCCTCAGTTTTCTTTGTGGCACTGGTGCCCAGCACAGTACTGTCCCAGCCAAGGTGGCCTGCTTCTGTGCCTCAGATGCCTCAGGCCTGCTCCCTCCTCTCCTCTGAGAGTGCCCCTCCCCCAGGGGGTCTGTGGCTGCCCTTCATTTGGGTCTCTGCTCACCTCATCCCAGTGACCTTTCCAACTGTGCCATTTGCAGTAGCATCTCTCTTCCCCTTAGATATATTTCACCTGTTGGCTTTTTTTTATATATAACAGTTATCACCACCTGGCAATTATACTTCCTTCCTTACTCTCTTCCACTAGACTCTACACGACACGAGCAGCTGAACTTGGATTTGTTCATAACCTTATCTCCAGAAGCTACTTGGCATATAGTAGGAGTTCAAATGTGTGTGTCTCTCTCTAAAATGAGTGGTAATAACTTCTTAGGTTTATATAGGGAGACTTATAGTTTGCTCTCACATACATTCTCTTGCTTGCTTCATAAAAACCATGATAGAAATAGTATTAGCTGTACTTTGCAGATGAGAAACAAGCCCAAAGAGGTTTAAAGGTTTGTCCAAGGTCAGACATCTAAATAGTCCCTGAGCTCTTCTGACCCCCGGTTCCAATGTGGTTGCCGCGCACCAGGCTCTGTGTTAAGTGTGCTGGTGGTGACGAAGGGCAGCGGCCAGCTTGATCTTGGAGGTTTCCACGGGTGTTACAAGTCACAGGGACAGACTGAGAAGGCGCAGAGGGTGTGGCCGCTGCTGAGGTGGCTGCTGCTAAGCGAGTTCACCTTCGCAGTCTCATGATCCTCCCAGCAAACCTGCAGAGCCACCGGAGCAGGGCTTATGGTTCTTACCTGCATTAGTATTTCTTTGATATTGATAAGGCTTTCCCCTACGTTGGTATTTCTGGCTTTAGGTCCACTTTTGTACACACCTTTACTTTTTAACTGCTTTTCCTGCAAATACAGTCTTGTGCAATGTTATCTTTATGGGAAGGCTGATAACGGTATAACTGCTGAGTGCTGCCACTCTGGAGCTAACCAGAAATACAAACCGAGTTTTTTAGGTGAGGGGGATAAAAACAAGACAAAAACCCTTATGTGCCTCATCGTTATTCTGTCTTTTGTCTACTCAGTTTTCCTTCCCGCTGACCCCCTCACCCCCACCCCCACTGCCTCTGGCCCAACCCAGTGATTTTGGTCCCTGGAGCTACCTTATTTGTATTTTGACGTGAACTCACTTAACAGTGTTTTAGAATGTACAATCTAGCATTAGAAGAATAGAAACTAATTTGGGAAGGGACTGAACACATATAATGGGAGATGCATGGTTTCACGTGAGACCAGGAAGGAAGATCACTGCTAATGGATACTGAATAAGGGATGGAAGGGTATCTGGTGTATGTAAAATACTTGACTGGGTATTGCAGGAGACACACAGGCATAGTGTAATGATAGACCAGAAGTTTGCAAACTTCTGCAAAGGACCAGATAGTAAATATTTTGGCTTGTCAGCCAGATCGTCTGTCACAACTACTCACCTCTGCCACTGGAGCTCAAAAGCAGCCATAGACTAGAGGATAAGTAACCAATGGGCATGGCTGTATTTGGCCCAAAGGTCTTACTTTGGCAGCCCCTCCTATGGACAGTAAGTTCTGCAGATTTTGTAGGATAGCCATGGAAGGTTTTACTGAGGACTTGCGACTTGAGCAAAGCCCTGAAGAATGGCTACGATTTGACAGGTAGAGAACGAGCAATTGAATAAAATGATAAACCAGGCGATACAGGGAATGTTTACGAGACACTGAGCAAAGCAGCCTAGCTAGTGGTTAGACACCTGGTTCCTCATTGACTAGATTCCTATTATAGGATATTTGTGAACATAAAGGACCGAGGCAGCCCTGTCCTTAAGCTTGTATCCAGTACACTGGGCAAATATAGTCATCATACCCACCTCAGTTGGTGGATACTTATGGGTGGGGACTGTGAGTAATTCATCTGCTTCCTACCCTGGCAGAAAGGTAATTACCTGCCTTTCTCTAGAATTAAATTGCCTAGGTTTGCTTCCCAGCTTCATCACTGTGAGTCTCACTCTCCACATCTGTAAAACAGGGATATTATTATATTATTATGAGGATAATCCATGTAAAGTGATGAGTACAGTAGTACTCGTAATAGTAAAAGCTCAGGAAATCGTAGCTGTTCTGTTTATAACCTCTAAAGTAGATTAGAAATATTAGTATTGTTTTGTCGGAATTATTTTAGATTCCTAAAGTGAGTATATGTTCAGGATAGCTTGACTGTGCTACTTTGTGTAAATAGGTTAAACTGATGAGTTTTTGAAAAGCTGTAGATGGTAGAAATATTTGCTTCCCTTAGCCTTGTCTCTGGAGAACAAGAGCATATCCATGAGAGATGATAGCCGTAGTTCATACTGCCTTATGTGGCTAAAAATCCCAAGGTCAAAATTCTAGGTTAAAGTGATTGTAGGTTAGCAGTGCCCCAGGTGCAAAAGCATATCCTTTCTGGAAGAACAATAGACTTTAAACTCAGGCCTCATAGGCTTCCCCCAGATGAATTCCAAGGAACATGAGTTAACAGCAACAGTAACAAAACCCCTCATAACAGTACCAGGAGTGAGACTCAGTAGGAGTAAGAGACAACAAATAAAAGAATCAGTTTGCAGCAAAGACTTTAGGTTTAGCAGATACAAACTGTAAACATTTTTATAATACATAATGTAATTTTTAGGAGAATTAAAGCAAGTATAGGTAGAAACGAGTATTGGAACAAGAGACTATCACAGTTGACCAGATTTTTGTTTGTTTGTTTGTTTAAGAACCAATATGTGCAGTAATAGGGTCTGGGTATTTGGTGGCTCCCATCTTGCTTCTGACAGACACACATACACACAAACACGGTATTAAATGTGTTCCTCTTTTTTAACTTATACCATTCAACCAACATTTCTGTGCCAAGCACAATGGTAGGCACTGGCAGAGAAGACTACAAACGCAATGAAGAGATGGTGCTTGTCTTTTTTTTTTTTTTTTTTTTTACATGTATTTATTTTTTGAGAGACACAGAAAGACAGAGCACAAGTTGGCGAGGGGCAGAGAGAGAAGTGGACACAGAATCTGAAGCAGGCTCCAGGCTCTGAGCTGTCAGCACAGAGCCTGATGCGGGGCTCGAACTCACAAACCGTGAGATCATGACCTGAGCCGAAGTCAGACGCCCAACCCGACTGAGCCACCCAGATGGGTGGCTGAGCCGCCCCGAGATGGTGTTTGTCTTTAAGGAGCCTATAGTAGAGTCTGGCCTTTGTTTTCCGAAGGTGATCAGTCTTTGGAAGGCTGAAGACAAAAGACAATGGAGACTATAGACTTACTGGCCTAACAAGATTTTTTGGCCGCCATTTTACTGCCCACGCATAGCTAGGTCTGTCCTCCAACATACCGGTCAACGCAATTCACCTAGACCAAAAATGACTCAGTACATCCTGAGTACAGAAGTGCCCACTATTTTGGAGTTATTCTTGCACTGGCATACTCCTTTGATACCAGAGATTTCTGTAGATTCTGGTCTTTGTAAGCTCCCTTCTACCTGGAACTGCTAACTCGCTGCCCAAAGCATTCATCTACAGAAAGATAAGGTAATACTTCAACAGGAAAACTGGACATTTGCCCACAGGCCTTTAATCACTTTGAGAAGTAACTAAAATACAGCAAATGTTTATTAATTCTGGAAATTCTAACTTACTGTAGTAAAGAAATTGATATATGCATGTATAAGACTCAAGTGAAATCACTGATGTCAGGAAGAATGAAGTACTGAAGGGCCATGGGGAAAGAGTGACATTTGTCTGAGTGGGTGCTTGAGGAAGGCTTCAAAGAAGACGTGGCATCTGAACTGGAGTTCGGAAGATGAATGGGATATTGATAGTTGGCTAAGGGGGTGGAGGTCATAGAGAGTATTCTAGATGGAGAGAAAAGCATGAAAAAAGATGCAGAGACTTAAAAGTATTAGGACTGTTTCTGCCAAGGTGAGAAATGTAGCTGGAAATCTAGCTAAGTGGGACTCATTTCCCCATTGTGGACTTTCCTCTATGTACCCCCTCTACTCTCATTTTGCCCTGTTACTGTGCTTTTCTTTTTGTTCACTTGGGATGACCCCTGGCGAGATACTTGGTGGGGAAGAACTTGCCTGTGCATATTAGTGGGATTATCAGAAATAGAATATTTATGTGACTATGAACCAGATTTTCATATGCATTACTAAATAATATCTTGGATCGGGTGGTTGGGGAATGTTTTTCAGGTTGAAAATATCCTCTTGCATGACCGAGGCCACTACGTCCTGTGTGACTTTGGAAGCGCCACCAACAAATTTCAGAATCCACAAACTGAGGGAGTCAATGCAGTAGAAGATGAGATTAAGAAGTAAGCCTTTCCTCTTCTCTTGGAGTTTCGTCCATTTGCAGATCAGCAACATTACTTTCAGCTTCTGGATGAGAAGGTCAGGGTGGAAAGACCAGGGTGCTAGTCATGGCCCCCCTTGTCTCAGAGCATCGTGTTGGGCAGTGGGATTGTTTGATTTTAAGAGGAGGCTGTCGAGTGGTTTGCAAGCGTTGGTCAATAGCGTAAAATGAAGGAGTCATACAGCGCTTTATCAATGGACCAGTGGTCGCTGTACATAGATATTTTGACTTAAGTCACACAGCCGTTAAAAAGCTGAATGGTACACAAACCATAGAGGTACTGTGATGTTTTTAAGCGGAATCACAACAACTGTGACATTATCAGTCAGTTGGATGTGCTTTTCACTGAACCCTGCATTGCTGTGTATTCCTTCTTGCTCCTAAGGAGGTCACCAATCTAATGGAATTAATGGTAAGTAGGAATGTGAAGTCTCTACAGATACTGAATCACTGACTGCCATGAGAAAAAGCTTCTTTAAATTTCTGGCTTCAGTTAAGAACCTGACCCCATTTACCCTATTGTCAAGAGTGTTAGATTTTTCACAGGCCATAATACTACTAATAATCCAGAAGTCTAGTATGCACACCTGTATCCTGACCCAGTCTCCTTTCCTGCATCACTCTTGGCAGCCAAGCCTGGGGTGGGAAGACTTCCGGTCCAAGGCTCTGGTGGACACCTAGAGCACGGTGCCCTGTGGGTTTTAGAGACTCAAGCAGCATAAGTCACATGCTTGGCCACACCAAGACGCTCTTTGAAGCGGAGCTTGTACTCCTCTTTCCTTGAGCCAGAGATAAGGGGAAAACTCTTGCTTCATTCCTCTTCCGGCAGCAGAGATTCGTCCACGTCCCACCTCAGCTATTCTTTCTGCTGTTGTGCAGTGTCTCAGCCAGTATTACACATCAGCATTGAGCCACACTTAAGGAAATTACTATTTTTAAAAACAAATCAGCAAGACATGATATCGAACAGTAAGGATTTGCAGAAGAAGATTTTTTCATTTGAGGACCCAAGAAAAGTTGCTTTTAGAGTTTATTTAAGTGCCTTAGCGTCTGGGTTGCCACATGCTCTCAGATAGAAGGGCTGCTTCTAAAGGGCCATGGGTGTGTACCCAGGACAGCTTTTCATTTTATCTACACTACTATTGCCTACTCTCTTCTGCAGATTGCTCCCAGGGAACTAGACTTTATTAATAGAAACATAAGTGTATTTAAAAAGTATTTCTGCTACCCCTGGTTTTTAACGATAGCATTGACATATTTAACAAAAACCAAATCTCTTGATTGTAGATACACAACGCTGTCCTATCGAGCACCAGAAATGGTCAACCTGTACAGTGGCAAAATCATCACTACGAAGGCAGACATTTGGGTAGGTGTCAACTAACCTATCCGCATCTCAGATACCAGCAGTCTTGACTGTAAATTCCCAAGTCTAATCCAGGCAGTGCCATAGCAAGCGTGGCCACTGTACCATATCACTGTCTCCCTATCTCTCAGAGTTATTCTCGGGGTGACCTGCCACTGCTCCGTGAAGCATGTCAAAGGAAATTATTTTAGAGCTCTGTGAAAATTATTCAGGTGACCTGCCCATTATTTAGGTGGTTTTCATATATGTGTTACTAGTTCCTAAGAGCAAAATAACTGAAATATTTGTTCTTTTTCGGAACACCATTTGGTAATGCTGGTAGAAATATCGTAACTCAGCAGCTAAATAGTGGTGCTGAGTTCTAAATTCAGGTTTCTTCTAATAGGTTAATAGTACGTAGCTTTTATATCTGCTAGTAAGTGTGGATGATGCCAGTATGTCTCAGTAGACCCATTTGCAGTTATGGTAAATAAACCACTCGTAGCAATCTGCTTTATTTTTTTTAGGCTCTTGGATGTTTGTTGTATAAATTATGCTACTTCACTTTGCCATTTGGAGAGAGTCAGGTGGCAATTTGTGACGGAAACTTCACAATTCCTGATAACTCTCGATATTCCCAAGACATGCACTGCCTAATTAGTAAGTATCTCAAGTTTCTGGTTTCATATTTTTATCTCCAATCTCTAGGAATGAACTGGGGGGACAAAGGGATTAGATCCCAGGAGTGATGGGTTGGATGCAAAGATAGATAAGTCGATAATAGTGGGTCACTCAAAGATAATACCACAGTGTCTAGTTAGAGTGGTAGGTCTTTTTGCTAGAAATCTAAACTCTCTTAGGCTTGAGCAGAAATCCTAACAGTGCTTTGAGCAGTACAGTACCGCTCTGTTCTCTTGCAGTCAGTATGAAAGAGTCCAGCTGACTCCTATCAAGTGATAAGAAATTCATCTCTGCAAAACTGGAAGCAACTCAAATTGAAATGATTGCTGTGCGTTGGCTGGAGTGAATACATAATTAAGACTGTATAACTCTGTGGGACTAGGTTTTTTTTCTCTCTTTAGGTTAATCCCTGGATTTTGATAACAAGCATTTAAGCTCAACGCTTTGTTTGAAATGTTTTTTAAGATTCCCCACTCTTTTGCATCATCACAGCAAGCATATGTACTAATTCATTAACCAGATGGCAGAACAAGCAATCTTTGCACAAGCCCTTGTGCGCAAATGTGAAAGAGATATTTTGTCATCTTTTTGCATTGGTCAAGGGATTCAGCATCTGAATTTTAACCATTATGGGTTATAAATCTTGAGTGACCCAGTTTGGGTCCTGGGTGGGGCTGTACTGAAGAAAACAGAAGCAAATGTGGGGTGGAGCACCTGACATTTGTTAAGGGCCTACTTGTACCTTATTTAATTCTTCAAGTCTTATGCAGTAAATATAATTATCCCCGTTATACAAATGAGGAAACTGAGGCTGAGACAGTATAGGTAACTTACCCAAGTTAACATAGTTACAGCTTTTCTCAAAACAAACAAACAAACAAACAAACAAACCCCAAAATAAAAACATAGTTACAGCTTTGAGATGACTACATATTCCACAGTGCCAATTTTATCAATCAACTTCTTCTGTTTATTAACCAAAAAAAGGAGGGAGAGGGTATTTAAACAAATGGACTATGGCATTCAATGGTTGTTGAACTGTTTTCAGAGGTAAAGCATTAGAGTAGTCCCTCCTTATCTGTGGTTTGGCCTTCCACGGTTTTAGTTACCCGCAGTTGACTTCAGTAGGAAGTGGATGATCCTTCTTTTGACATCTAGTCAGAAAGGTCAGTAGTAACCTAACATTACGTCACTGTGCCTGTGTCATTCACCTCATTTCATCTCACCACGTAGGCGTGTTGTGCTCTCACATTGTCACAAGAAGGGTGAGTACAGTATAATGAGATGTTTTGAGAGAGAGAGAGAGAGAGGCCACTTTCACATAACTTTTATTGCAGCATATTGTTATAATGGCTCTACTTTATTATTGTTGTTAATCTCTGACTGTACCTAACTTATAAATTGAGCTTTGTCATAGGTGTGTGTGTAGAAGAGAAAACATAGTATATATGGGATTCAGTACTATCCGCAGTTTCAGGTGTCCACTGGGGGTCTTGGAACGTGTCCCCCATGGATAAGGAGGGACTACTGTTCTAGAATTGCAGCTTCGTAAATGAAGGTTGGAAGGAGATAGATAAGAAAATGGCCAAATTTGATGCTAGAATGATAGGATAATTTTGTAATACATTTTTTTTTTTCACATTTGGACAGCACGTTCATACTGGGAAAAGCAAGTCTTTGACACTGACATCTTTCCAAGCTCTGACCTATTTCAGTTTACAAACTACTTGAAGATTCCATGGTCTCTCTTAACGTCACAGTTCTAAAATTTATTGTGACTGCCCATTTACTCCCAATACACAGTTCCCCTCTGTTTTCAGTTTCTATCAGTGGTGTCACCATTCAAGCCTGGATAACTGAAGTTTAAGGTTTAGATCTGGCTCATAAGACAGAGTAAAGAGTCAGCCATTTTCTAAGCAGCATTCTTTCTTTGGAGTTTCTCCTGGTCCCATCCCATTCTCTGTTCCCATCACTGTCACCACGGTATATAGAGACTTGGCCAACTCATGCCTGTACTGGTGGACTGGCCAGCTGTCTCCCTCCTCCCTCAGTCGTCCGAGCACCGCTTCACCATGAGATCAGTCTTACAGAATGCCACCCTGTCAGGTCCCTATTAGTAAACGTCATGATTTGCCAGTGGTTCTACAGTAGGGCCCAGCTTCTCAGCGTGGCATTTCAGACCCTTCATACTCTGGTTCCCCACCCCCACCCACCCGGCCTAATTTCCCTGTGTTCCCTGACAAGGAAATCTGTTCTGTCCTTCTGGCACCTGCATTTCCTCACAACAGGGCACTCTTTTGCCTTTCTTCAAGTCTGTTTTTGCCCAGACAGACTGTTCTCTCATCAAGAATCTTTTTCTCCTCTTTCCCCTGACTGACTAAACTCTTTCGTGCCTTCAAGGCCCAGCCCAAACCCTGCTTCTTCTGTAAGTCCTCCGCAAGACTGCAGCCTCATCAGTCTTGCCTGCACTTGGTGTTCAAACCATTCATTTGATTCCTTAAACAGTAAATTGCCTCGCATTGTTGTTGGTGTGTATGCATGTGTCTGTCTTTGTGTCTTCAGAAAGATTTTTTCCTGGGGATTTTTCCAGCTTCAGGGCAGAAGCTTAAAGGACCTGGAAATAAACAAGTGTTCTATAGATCATGTAAAAGTAGAGATGTGTTTATTATTTTGTAATTTCTTTTAGAATGGAAACCAGTTAATATCTCCAACAAAGGAATAATAAGTCAGTTCTTAATTTTTTTTCTCTTTTTTTTAAATATGAAATTTATTGTCAGATTTGTTTCTATACAACACCCAGGCTCATCCCAATAGGTGCCCTCCTCGATGCCCATCACCCACCCTCCCCTCCCTCCCACCCCCCATCAACCCTCAGTTTGTTCTCAGTTTTTAAGAGTCTCTTATGCTTTGGCTCTCTCCCTCTCTATTTTTTTTTTCCTTCCTCTCCCCCATGGTCTTCTGTTAAGTTTCTTTTTTTTTTTTTTTTTAAGATATAATAATTTTATTTTATTTTATTTTATTTTTTGTTTTGTTTTGTTTTTGTTTTTTTTGTTTTTTTAATTTTTTTTTCAATATATGAAATTTATTGTCAAATTGGTTTCCCTACAACACCCAGTGCTCATCCCAAAAGGTGCCCTCCTCAATACCCATCACCCACCCTCCCCTCCCTCCCACCCCCCATCAACCCTCAGTTTGTTCTCAGTTTTTAACAGTCTCTTATGCTTTGGCTCTCTCCCACTCTAACCTCTTTTTTTTTTTTTTTCCTTCCCCTCCCCCATGGGTTTCTGTTAAGTTTCTCAGGATCCACATAAGAGTGAAAACATATGGTATCTGTCTTTCTCTGTATGGCTTATTTCACTTAGCATAACACTCTCCAGTTCCATCCATGTTGCTACAAAAGGCCATATTTCATTCTTTCTCATTGCCACGTAGTATTCCATTGTGTATATATCAGGGAAATACAAATCAAAACCACACTGAGATACCACCTCATGCCAGTCAGAGTGGCTAAAATGAACAAATCAGGAGACTATAGATGCTGGAGAGGATGTGGAGAAACGGGAACCCTCTTGCACTGTTGGTGGGAATGCAAACTCCACTCTGGAAAACAGTGTGGAGGTTCCTCAAAAAATTAAAAATAGATTTACCCTGTGACCCAGCAATAGCACTGCTGGGAATTTACCCAAGGGATACAGGAGTGCTGATGCATAGGGGCACTTGTACCCCAATGTCTATAGTCAGTTCTTAAAGTTTGAGTTTTGAAGGGCACCTGACTGGCTCATTCAGTGGAACATGAGATTCTTGATCTCAGGGTTGTGAGTTCTAGCCCCACGTAAGGAGTAGAGATTACTAAAAGAAGAAGAAGAAAAGGAGGAGGAGGAAGAGGAAGAAGGAAAGAAACTGAAAAAAAACCCACTGAGTTTTGATTATAATTATCAAGGATAATCATTTGTTTAGCAAGATATCATGAACTAAGGAAGGCAGAAGCAAGACTCCATAACTTCCTAGGTACCAGAAAATGAAGGTGGTAACTTTCATATTGAGAGTTTGCTTGAGTCCCTATTGCACAAGTCACAGAAGGTGAACTTCAGGTATCTTTGTTACAGTTCAGAAATTTTGTTACTTTCTTGTGGATGTTAAATGTTCGGGAAGTTATAGCTTTCATTTCTGAGAGGGGAGGAAAAGAGCTAATTATACTGTCTGACTTTTATGAGAAATAAAAATGAAAATAACATTTGGTAACAGAAATTATACTTCCTAGCTAATATAATAAGTATTAGAATATTATTAAGTAAATTCACATATGTTTGCCTTAGGGTATATGTTGGAACCAGACCCTGACAAAAGGCCAGATATTTACCAGGTGTCCTACTTCTCATTCAAACTACTCAAGAAAGAATGCCCAATTCCTAATGTACAGGTATGTGAAAGATGCTTTTTAGGGGAAGTAAACATTATCAAATTGTTGTTTAAAATTCCTGAGGTGTTAACCAGCTGCTTAACAATTATAGATGTCCTTTGTTTTATCTGATAGGAGGTGTTCAAGCAAAGCTAAGTATGAAGCAATTACTATAAAGAGAACCCAATTTTCCCATAGAATTTAACTATGGCAATTTAAACTAAGGCAATTACACACACACACACACACACACAAAAAAAAAAAAAAAAAAAAAAAAGAGAAAGCTCCCTCAGGACTGAGTTGAACACTTTGGGTGAAGATTGACCAACTTATTGTCTTGCCAACTTCCTGAGTTCACTAAGATCCAAGTGCCTACTGTATTTACCTAGCAGTGGTGAGGCAGGCTGGTTTCCTGAGGCAGGCCTCTGGACTTGCCCACATACCTACTGGAACGCAAGCCTCTTGTCCCTTGTCCCTTTTCTCCTTTATTGCAACAGAACTTTCTTGATTCTGCTTCTGCTGTCTGCCACCTATAACACACTCCTTTTCCACCACCCTCCCCACACACATCAGGCCATAAGAATGTTTTCTACACTTTAGTAATCCTAAGCTCTACACTCAGCAGCTTTCAGAGTACAGTGCTTGCAAACACCCTTTTTATGGTCTTAGCATATTTTTCATGTCATATTGTGATCCAGCTCCCTTGAACATCTTACTAATGGCTGCCGTAATAAATAAGTTCTAATCTGAAATTATCTTCTCAATTTTCCCAGTAATGAACTTTTGATGTCACTGTGGGGGCTTGAGGGTGCTGATAAAGAACACTCCTCTTTCACTCCCACATTTGGAATCAGATGTGGGAATCATTCAGATGGAACTCAGAATATTGGCTTTATTACTAATAAGATTGAGTCAGAGAACGTAGCTTGACCAGTCAGGCTCCCTAACATTAGATCCACATGACTGAGCTGGGAGTGCCTGATTCTGGAGAGAAGGCTCTACCCTAAAGGAGGGAGCGCACAGGTGAGCCAGGCAAGCTCACTTTTTTCTCTCACTTTTTTCTCTCACTTTTTTCTGATATAAATATATCAGAAAACTGATATATTTAACTTATATCAGTTAAGTAAGTTATGCTCCTCTCTTGGGAGAGGAATGTTTGGAGAGTGGAAGAGAAGCAAGGAGAGATATTCTAGCAGAAATTCTCCCCACCTGGAAACATGAAGGAAATGGGCGATCCCTCCTAAAAGCCTAAATATGTACTATTGCTAGTATTCCATTTGTTGGGTTTCCAGATTAAAATGAGGAATCCTGTACAGGAACCCAACATGGCCTTGTTTTTCTTTTGCTGTCCTCCTTCCCCATTCATAAAGTTAAATAACCTGAAACATAATTGAAAGCATTCAGATTGGTAACCAGTTTTTAAAAAGTCAGCTGTGTGAGACACCTGGGTGGCTCAGTTGGTTAAGTGTCCGACTTCAGCTCAGGTCATGAACTTGCGGTTCATGAGTTCAAGCCCCACATCAGGCTCTGTGCTCACAGCTCAGAGCCTAGAGCCTGCTTCAGATTCTGTCTCCCTCTCTCTCTGCCCCTCCCCTGCTCACACTGTCTCTCTCTTTCTCAAATAAATAAACATTAAAAAAAAAGAAAAAGCTTCACAAGTCTCAGGCCATTTGGTTCTCAGCAGTGCTAAGCAGTTGTCATGTGGTCAGGGACAATAGGACTCCCTTGAGAGCCGGTATTAGGTAGCCGGCACAGAATCCAGCTGGGAGGAGTTCTACTGGCCTTGTGGGTTGAGGGGTGCCTCACGCACCGTGAGAGGCACTGGCTCAGCAACCAGATGGGTCGTAGCCATGGTTTTCTCCCAGCATTCAAGCAGAAGACGGAGTGAACCTCGGCTGGGTGCACTGATGGTTAGCGCTGACTTCTCTAAGGTCTAGCTGATAGCTTAAATGCTAACACAGGTTACAGACATCTCTTTCCCATTCCTTTCGTAACATCACCTCTAAGCTGTGCACAAGGAAGCGAAGGGTCCAGAAGGTTGGGAGGAGGCAGGGGTGGAGTGTGCTGCACACAGGCTGCTCTGTACTCCTCTCCGATATGCTGCCTCCCTGAGTGGGGCTGAGTCTGGTGCGATCTACCTTTGGTTGACTTCCCTTCCCTCTAATAGACATCAGGGTCTGGAAGCCCCTCTGGAACACCCTGACATGTATTTCCATCGGCCCAGTCATACTGGTTATTCTTTTATAAAGAAATCTGCAATGTCCTTTTCTGGTTTCCTTTCGATTTTCTAGAACTCTCCCATTCCTGCAAAGCTTCCTGAACCAGTGAAAGCCAGTGAGGCAGCTGCAAAAAAGACCCAGCCAAAGGCCAGGTAAGAAGTGCCTGCCTGAGCAGGCACATGTCCTGCACCCGCTGCCACAGTGCTAAGGGAAGGTGCTTTGCGACTGTTACACTGCCGCGGCCCGAGGCCACACAGAGCAGGAGAGCAAGTTCTGTCTCTTCTAGGCAGAAACTGTTCTGTGGGAGTGCAGGGAGGAACATAGTGAAACACAGTGATATACATTTGAAAGAGAATCAAGAACTCCGCAGCTGTTTCTTTTGCTTGGGAAGAGGCACAGGGGCATTCAGAGAGGAGGCAACAGCAGACTTTAAATACTGCTAGTACCAGAGGGTCCTAGACGTGTGTTCTGACCCTCATGTAGCCTGGTTCACCACCCTAGTCCTTCACCTCCCCTTCTTTCTTACTTCCTGTGGCCCTGGCCATATCAGGAGAGTGCAGGTCAAGGCACTGACTCCATGAACAACAGCAGAAGAGCTTGTGGAGCTTAGTTAATCACATACCATGGGGTGTGGGGTCTTTGAAGAAACAAAGGCCAAGAGAGGATTGAAGAAGCTAGGATTTTATTTGGCTGTGAGAGAAATTAGGGAGGAAGCCACAAAAGGCTGGGAGAATCATCAGAAGGCAATGGAAGTCTAGACCAGAGAGAGGAAGGAAGATTGGGTGGAAGTGACCTAGAAACTGCCACACAATTTAAAGAAGGTTCACCAAAGGTGTCCGGGAATCCTCAAGCCAAGGTCAGCTACCAGAGGAGTCCCGGTGTTCCAGAAACAGGCCAACTTTAATATCCCTGTGACTGGGGTGCGAAGGCTGACAGCAGCCTGTGGGAAGCATGGCCTCAGAGCGAACATGGCAGTGGATTTCAGGGGCACAGCAGCTGGGGCACATGGTCTTTGCACCCCTTACATGTTGAAGGTCTGCAGGGCATATCCTCATGGCTGCCATGCTTCCAAATGGCAAATGCTGAGGGTAGTCGAGGAGACGTTTTATGCCTTTTTTTTTCTACCGTGTTCCTATGCCAAGGAAACATTACCAGCAAACTATCAACAGGGTGCCTTACATGGGAATATGTGAATTTTCATAGAAGAGTAAAATAATTTCTACATTTTAAAACATTCTTAAATATTTATAGAATAAATATAAATGCTGATGTGGCTCTAAAATACTTCTTTTTAACAAACTTAGCAAACTGTATCCATGTTGTTATTTTGTAGTCTTTCTTACCTAACTCTGCCATGCTCACCTCTGGAAATTTCTTTGGGGGCTGATTTGATTAGCTGAGCATTTGGGTTTATGGGCATATTTCACCAGGCCCAAATATGGTGGGTACTGAGGCTAAGCAAGGATCCATTCCCGCAAAGCCCACACATTTATAACAGTGACAGTAACCTACCATTTGAGTGGTGCTCTGAGTGTAAAATGGAGGAAATAATACCTGCCTCATATGGCAGATGTGAACAGCAAATGCATCAGTCCCGTGAAACTGTTCTATAAGCTGTAGAGTGCCCAAGCTGTTGGTTTGTATGGATTCAGTAATGCTGCGAGAATACACAGACCTTACAGCCAAGAGATTTGGGTTATCTATAATTTGCAATGATTTCGTTTGTGTTCTCATATTTACTCCCCAGTCCCGAGCGGTGAGTTTTTCTTTCTAATTCTAACTCTAGTTTTGAAGTAACCACTCTTCACTGAGGCATCATGTATACCGGACCATACCAAGTTCTTTATATAAATAAGATGACTTTATTTTCCTTGAAATGAATCTGAGTTATTGCTGTTGTTCTCATTTTACAGATGAGGAAACAGACTCCGAATTATAAGTTGCCCAAGGCAGTTAATCAATGTGGTTAGTAAGAAACCCAGAACTTCAGCATCCATACTCTGCTCTGTACGTTAAATGATTTGTTCACAAGCACATAGATAGGACAACGTAGAGCCAGAGCTTCTGGCCTCAGGGTCTGTATTTTTTCACAGCACATTGAAGTCATATAGACTAGCATTTTGAGTACTCTACCGTTCATAAGAACAGGTTTACAGTCATTGATGCATTTGGTGTTCACATCTGCCTCATGATGTATTATTTTCTCATTTTTACACATAAGGGACCCAAGGCAAGAAGAAGTAAAATGACATACCTATTATTGCACAGTTAACAGGGAGCTAAACTCAAATATAGTTTTGTTTGACTCCAAATCCCTTGATCTCTAGGATGTTACCCTTAAGAGAAATCCATCCAGTGTGGAGGTTCTTAGTATTTGGTTTCTATAGAAGTCTCTTTGACTCTCTCACCCTTAGCTGTATTTTTCTTACACCTTTTTCCTCTTCTCCAAATCTGTCCCGTTTTCCCTCCTACCCTTCCCCAGGTTACAGCCCCCCTAAATAAAATAGCTTTTATATTATCAGTTTTCTACCCCGCACAAGAACATCCTTCTAGCAGGATTTCAGAGGAAAAGCCTCAGGGTCCACAATGGAGATATGTCATAGGCAAGGACATGGGGCCGGCTGCTTTGCTTCCTGCTTTGCATTTCATGGAGGCTGTGCCAGACATATTTTGGAAATATTCATGAAGCTTTTTTGGCCTTAACTTTAGTTATACTCTAAAGTGCTTTTTCAAAAGACAACTACTGTG
This sequence comes from Prionailurus viverrinus, assembly GCF_022837055.1. Taxonomy (NCBI): domain Eukaryota; kingdom Metazoa; phylum Chordata; class Mammalia; order Carnivora; family Felidae; genus Prionailurus; species Prionailurus viverrinus. Next base: position 87,079,904 of record NC_062563.1, on the reverse strand, counting down.
ATGTACCTGGGTGGCTTAGTTGATTGAACGTCTGAGTCTTGATTTTGGCTCAGGTCATGATCCCAGGGTTGTGGGATCAAGCTCTGCTTTGGGATGCTGAGCATGGAACCTGCTTAAGATTCTCTCTCTCTCTCTCTCTCTCTCTCTCTCTCTCTCTCTCTCTTCCCCTCTCCCCTGCTCATGCTCTCTCTCTAAAATATTCTTGGAGGGGCACCTGGGTGGCTCAGTCAGTTAAGCATCTGACTTCAGCTCAGGTGATGATCTCACAGTTCGTGGGTTTGAGCCCCATGTCAGGCTCTGTGCTGACAGCTCAGAGCCTAGAGCCTGCTTCAGATTCTGTGTCTCCCTCTCTCTCTGCCCCTCCCCTGCTCACTCTGTCTCTCTCTCTCTCTCTCTAAAATAAATAAACTTTTAAAAATTTTTAAAAAATAAAATAAAAATGTTTTTAATTTAAAATACGTTAAAAAAAACAACCGTCAACTACTCTGATCTGAGTTAGGTAGTAGCCAGCTGGCTGGACTGCTCTAAATGAATGGAAGTTACCATCTGAACTTTAGCACCATCATAAGGAGCAAGTAGACCATACAGCAGTCCTCCCTATATTAATTTGGATTAGATTTGGCTGTGAGTTAAAGAAAGTCCAAAATGATAGTGGGTCATATAAGATAGATATTTATCTTTTCTTTCAAGTAAGCAAAGTCTGGAGGTAAGTAGTCCATGCCATCTCTCTATGATTGTGGCCGTGACCTCACAGACCAAGATGGTAGCATCCCTGCTCCAAGCAACAGGATGAAGGAATAGCCAAAGAGACAAATGGCATACACTACTTATTTCTTAAGGTTTCTAGAAATTACCATATAACAATCTGGTTTCCCATGTAGGGCCAAAACTTAGATGCATTGGCCACACCTGATTATAAGAGAGGCTAGGCAATGTGATTTTTACTCTGTGGCCCGGTGCCCAGCTAAAAAAAATTTTAATTGAAATATATTTGACGTATAACATTGTATAAATTTAATGTGTACAAGAGCTAAGCATTTTATTACCCTGGAAAGAAGAAGAACACATGTATTGGAGGAAATAGATATGTGTCATAGTCCCCAAATCCTTTATCTTAAATTATTTACTTATTCCTTTTAGTTGCCTTATTGGATTCACTCATTTGCATGCTTTTTATTGTAGGGAGACTATTTTGACATGGTATTAGGAGGGTCCCAAGGTCAGATTAGGTAGAGAAACATTGTATTCTGTATCGTGCTGTCTTCGGAGTTCTGCATACACATTCACAGGTGAAAAGTTCTTCTGGAAAGAAGTCTGCTTGGTATATTTTGAACAGTGTGTTAAAACTTATTTCCCACCAAACCTTTCTTCCTAACATCTTGTAACACATAATACCCGGTGGAACACCCTTTGGCAGATGTCGATTAAGCAGATCTGGAAGATTTGGATAGGTGTGGATGGGAAAGCCAATCAATCTATCAAGTACTCTGTCTACCCCTCCCCACCTTCCCACACTTTAACATGAATCTGTTTTCTCCCCTTTCCTTTCCTAGACTGACAGATCCCATTCCCACAACAGAGACTTCAATTGCACCACGTCAGAGGCCTAAGGCTGGGCAGACTCAGCCAAACCCAGGAATCCTTCCCATCCAGCCAGCTTTGACACCTCGAAAGAGGGCCACAGTTCAGCCCCTGCCCCAGGTTGCAGGTCAGTAACTAGGTTGGTTTGAAATTTGGTATACCTCTTTGTTATCCTGGACATTACACAAGTCTTGGGAAGCCTACTTTTGCTTCAGGAATGGAATTCAGAGGCACAAAAGAAATAATGGTTTGCCTTCAGGAACAAGAGGTGAACTCCCATTGAAATTATATGGCAAGTGGTTGTCCAAAGGAGAATCCTCTCACTGAATTTTGTGGGGGACCTTCATGACCACTGAAGCCTGATAACTCATTTTTTCTAGGCATCTAGGCTGGGGTTGCATAACTTACATGTAAAACATCAAAGAATGCTTTTGTCCTAAAGCATGCCAGTAAGTGCAAAGATCACGTTTGTGTGCAGGGGCATCTTACTGAACCTTGTTTTGAAAAATATGAAGCACATAGTTTAGCAAGAAGAAGTGCGAAGACAGGAGCACATGGATCTTGGGGCTGTTGGTCCACTTATCACCCCCCTCTTTATTGCTTTGGCAAGAGAGAAAGCAAGCTGTTTTCGTCTGGAAGAATTTTGGGCCTTTATATGGAGTTTATTCTCATTACAGGATCCAGCAATCAGCCTGGCCTTTTAGCCAGTGTTCCCCAACCCAAAACCCAGCCCCAACCCAGCCAGCCTCTACCGCAGTCTCAGCCCAAGCAGCCACAGGCTCCACCCACCCCACAGCAGACGCCTCCCACTCCAGCCCAGGCTCTGCCCACTCCAGCCCAGGCCACCCCCCAGCACCAGCAGCAACTCTTCCTCAAGCAGCAACAGCAGCCACAGCCACAGCAGCAGCAGCCACCGCCATCTTCCCAGCAGCCTGCAGGCACGTTTTACCAGCAGCAGCAGCAGCAGCAGCAGCAGCAGGCTCAGCAGGCTCAACAGGTAAGCTGTTCATAGTCTTCTTTTGCTTGGCATATCGGAGACAGTGCTGCGAAAAGGCCCAGTAGGTACAGGCATCTTCCTTGAGAAGCCCTGGGAAGACAGAGAGCCACTAGACATGACATCATTGCTTCTCCCAGAGGTAAATACTAGAAAACACTGAGTAGTGGAGCCGTCACTGGGACACTCACACCCCTTTCTCTTCACCTGGATGGAGGAACCTCAGCAAGGGAGATATTTCTTGAGAGAGAGAGAGAGAGAGAGAGAGAGAGAGAGAGAGTGAGAGAGTGCACAAGCAAAAGAGCATGAGCAGGGAAGGGGCAGAGAGAGAGGGAGACAGAGGATCCAAAGCAGGCTCTGCACTGTCAGCACAGAGCCTGATGTGGGGCTCGAACTCACAAACCTCGAGACCATGACCTGAGCCGAAGTCCGACACTTAACTGACTGAGCCACCCAGGTGCTCCTCAAGGGAAATATTTTTTTAAGGACTCTTCTCTCTTCTTTTTCTAATACAACTGCATCGTTACCATACTAAAATATTTCTTATTATTATAAAATATCCAGTAACATTTAACTCTTCCTGATGTCTCATGATTTAAGTTGGCTTGTTAGACTCAGGATCCAAACAAGGTCCACCACATGTTATATTTAGTTGTGATATATCTTTTTTCTATCATTATCTTTTCATATATCTTTTCTACATTTTTTTACTATGAACATATTCATTTTATAATGACTGACGTATCTTTTAAGTCTCCTTTTATTCACATATGCCATCTCCCTCTCTCTTTTTTTCCCCCCTCTGCCATTCAGTTTTTTGAAGAAACTGGGTCATTTGTCCTGTAGTATTTTCCATCTCTGGATTTGGCTGATGCATCTGTGTGGTCACTTAATATGTTCCTCCATCCTCTGTGTAAACTGGTAATTTTTTGAGGCTTGCTCCATATTTGATTCAGTTGACTCATTCTTTGTTCTTCTGGTTGTATCACATCAGGAGGCGTATAAAGTCTGGTTGTCTTCTCTTTTATTAATATTAAGATCAGTCAGGGAGTTTGGTGTCTGTCTGATCCATTCATTTAATGCCCCTGATCAGTTTAGCAGCCACTGCTGATCATTTCCTAAGTCCATTAACTCCTTAGGGATGGCAACATGGTGGTATGCTAACCTTCCCCCTCTTCCCTGAGGGGCTGGAATTTTTCTGTGAAGAATTTTTCTCTACTACTTGATGACCCTGAAGTACTGTTTATACAGAAAAGGTAGAAAAAATGCTTGATTCTTTTCCCCCGTGTTTACCAGTTTTCAGAATGGGTTTGTTCCTAGTGTCATCTGATGGTGAACAAAGAGGTTTCTGTTCTGTTTTAGCATCGTCATGAACTCGGGGATTTTAACATATTTGATACATTTCCATGCATTGCCATTTTAAACATTTTATTTTGATGCTTGAATTGCCCCAGCTTTGGCCAGTGGAAGTCTTTTCAGATTGACTCTTGGGTCCTTTGGTGGTGACCCAGCCGTCTTTAATGGTTTCCTTGCTATTTAGTGTAACAAGCCCTTCCAGGGTCACTCTGCCCTTGACCTCGACCTGGATTTCTCTGAAGGAGCTCCATTTCCTTTTAATGGAAATCGTATTTAGAGACCACAATCTTGTTACTAAAGATATTCATTTGCTAATAGGTTGGTTATTGTTTTTAAGCCTTTTCAGTGGATACTTGGGAAATGTATTTTGTTCGTTTTGTTCTGTTAATAGAATATACACCATGAATCCATGGTATTAAGATTTCTTTGCCTTTTTCATTCTTAGAATGTTTAGCTCATTATTTTCTGCAGAGTTTGGCTATAAATTTGATACACAGGTTTATTTGTTTCATTTTGCTTTTGATTTATAGTTATTGCTGAATTTTGGTTTAATTTTGTTTCATTAAAATATAAAACAGTAACAGAATTTCAAAGTTAAATCTACAGAATTCTGTCCACTCCATCCCGTAATAGAGAGAGAGCCCTCATTCCTGTTTACAACTTAAGAATATTCCCTTTTAAAGACACATAGCATGGTTTATTCAACCAGTCCCCTGTTGATAAACATTTGGTTGTTTCCAGCATTTTGCAGTTATAAACAGGCAGCTATTTATTGACATCAGCTTCTTTGCTAACCCTTTACCTTTGCCCCAGGAGGCAAACAGTGTCCTCTCAGTTAACTCTACAACTAAGTAACAGTGTTTGGGAAGTTCAAAGACAAGATCTTGACTTTTGTTAACCAGTAGGCCCTTGTTTGACCTCTGTGCATGTATGCTTACTCTGTGTGTGTGTGTGTGTGTGTGTGTGTGTGTGTAGCACACAGTGCTTAGCAGTGCAGAGTAGAGGGATGGATAAGAAGTATCTGTATCCTGAGGCAGGGAGAATATAACTTGAAACAATTAGTTATCAGTGTGAGATCAAATATCAGTAAGTGCGGTAGAGTGTACTGAACATTTTGAATGTTTAAAGGTGGAAGAGTTAGTAAGATAGAGCTGTCGGGACATAATTTTCAGAAGGGTTTGGAAGGACTCTATTAGCTGGGCTAGGATTTAGGTCATTCTTTTCGGTGTCATCACTGCTTCATCCTGTTCACGAAGCATTTTGATCATGGCTGCTCCCAAATCCCTTTATAAGCGGGATTACCTCTGTGATTGGGAGATGATTTATTAGCTTCTGTTATACTCCAGCATGGGGAGTCACAAGCTGCCCAGTCAAATGGAAGCCCTCAGGCTCGCCGTAGAAACCCACCCGGAAGCCAGTGTGCAGTGCAGGAGGCAGCACCGTGCAGTGGATGCAGCCTGGCAGTGGAAGGTGCCGCCGGGTCCATTGTAATGCCCCAAGGTTCCCCTCGTGAGTTGTCAGGCCAAGCTAAAAGACTTCTGCCCACCCTTGCCTTTGGCCTCGGACTGGGCTTAGTTGTGACTGAGACATTTGTGTCTTGCGGAACATTGTTCAGAGACAGGCTTTCTTCACCTCCCGCTTTCTTGCCGCTCCCCCTGCTTAGTTTCAGGCAGTACACCCAGCAGCCCAGCAACCAGCAATTGCCCAGTTCCCTGTGGTGTCCCAAGGAGGCTCTCAACAGCAGCTGATACAGAACTTCTACCAGCAACAACAGCAGCAGCAGCAGCAGCAGCAGCAGCAGCAGCTGGCCACGACTCTGCATCAGCAGCAGCTGCTGACTCAGCAGGCCGCCTTGCAGCAGAAGAGTGCTGTGGCAGCAGCACAGCAGCCCCAGACACAGCCGGCCGCAGCCCCACAGCCACCACCGGCCCAGGAGCCAGCGGTAAGAGCCAGCCAGGGCTCAGAGCAGAAGAGCACACAGTGAGGGCGGGTGAGAAGGTGGAAACCCGGCGGGGGGCTGGGGCGGGGCCCCTGTTTAGGCTGGGCCTCTTCCCCATTCTTATAGTTCAAATATTTGATTTTTTTTTTTCTTGATATTTTCCAAGGTCATGATGAAGTATTCTGTAGAAGATAGAGGTTCTAAAAAAGATGATCCTAGGCCACTGATGAAGTGAACATTTTTATTTGTAATTCTAAAATTAGACTGGCAGAAAGAGTTGCATGTTGTCTCTATCAGTGCCACTGATGAGCAGTCAAGGACCTGGGTAGGATTAGAGCTAACCCCTTTCCCTTCGAGGGCCAGTTTGGCCATCGTGACCTTTTCAATCTCTGGAGGTTGGTGTGGGCTCCCAGCTTTACCCTGAGTCCTGAGGGTGCTTTATTTAGTCTTTGTCTTGGATGACATTACCAGCCACCTCATTGAAGTCTACTGTGCAGCCGCTTTCGGGGGCCTCCTTGCTGGGACTGTTGACCGCGGCCTAACCCTCTGGGTCTCTAGGCATCTGAGTACTGTTTGAGCCGCCTTGTCATGCTAGAAACTGGGCATGTCCACTTCTAGCAACTGCCTGACTACAGCATCAGAACCCCTGCCTCCTCTCCTGATTGATCTGTACAGCTTCGGCATTCTCAGGCACATGGTGTTTGGCCTCTACTAAGTGCTCTTAATTCTGTACCCACATATTTCTGAGTGACAGTGAAGAAAATATCATGGTGATAGAAAAAAGGCACTTTATGTATCCAGCCAATAGAGTATCACGGCTACTCTCTTATTCCCAGGGAAGTCCAACTACTAGACAAATGAAAGAAAAGTAAGAAGTCATCTTTCTGAGGATTGGTTTCTAATAGAGTCTTGTCGCCCATCTCAAACCAAAAAAAAACCTTTATTCCTTCAAAAGGAAGCAGTACCGTAAATAGATTGTCTTCTTTGAGCCTCAGCTAAGTGTGTGTTCAGTGTCTTTACACCTTCGTTTCTAAAACAGCACAGTCTTCCTGCAGGCATGTGGTAGACAGCCACTCTCTGTGTTTTTAACAAGACCTAAAGTTCCTTTTGTTAATGGAAAAAAGGGTTTTTAAAAAATTATTATATGATGTAGGTAGTTGAGATATTAATTGTCTAGTCTAATCCCCTTGTTTAATGGAATTGGAAACTAGGCCCAGGCCAGCAAGGGATTACTGAAGACACACAGACTGACAACAGCAGAGCAAGGGAAGGAACCAAAGAATCCTGATCTGCGTTCAAGGATAATAACAAAGATGCTCATCCAGGGGGATGAAATGATCAACAGCCATTGACTACACTTCTTATAAGGTTCCCCCTTACTGTCCCTCTTTTGGGAATGAAATTATGAACCTTCTCCATGTTCCTTGGCTGAAAACATACTTTGAGCACTTGGCTTGAGAGTATTCTGTTGAGGGGACGAAGAAGGAACGGGAGCAGAGCATGCTTGTAGCCGGGAGCCAGAGAGCTTCCCAAATTTGCCTTTCTCCAGTGACCCTTGGCAGGACTTCCCTGGAGAAGCAAGTGAGTGCATGTAAAAGATACCCTGCAGCCACCTTAAAGCAATAATCTGCAAAGGGAAAATGGCAGCCTACCGGAGATACTTTATTGCAGTCTTATTAGTAATAGCCAAAAGAATGGAAGTCACCTAATTGTTCAAGAACCCAACTGTGCAGCCATTAAAAATCATGGTTATAAAGTCTGTACAACAGTATGAGCGCACTCCTGAGGTAATGTTGAGATTGTGGGGAAAGTATGTACTTGACAAGAGACTTAAATATAAGATACCAAGAAAATAAGAAGAGTTGTATTAGAATATAGTACTAATTGTGGAATGGAAGTCGGAGTGTTTTTCCCCCTTTTGTATATATTCTTGCGTTCCTAGATCTGACTGTACTCCTTGTATAGTTACATATTTTGTTCTTTAAAAAAATCTTTAGCAAGACCGACATCTGAGTCTGAGTCTGCTTTACTTCCCCTTCCACCGTGGTTTGTGTGTTCCTCCTCCCGCTTCCTAATCTTTGGCGGAGACATGATAGTGAAGAAAAAAGTCCTGAGCCTAGTAAGGAGACAAGGATTCTGTCCCCAGGTGACCCTGTGACCTTGAACAAGCAAGCACATAGCCTTAGGGTGCCTTGGTCTCGGTTCCTTTGAAGTGTGGGAGTTGGAATCTGTGCTCTCCAAGGTCCCTTTGACTCTCACATTCTTAGATTTGAAATGGCAGTAAAACTTTCTGCCTGGGAGTGCTTGGGTGGCTCAGTCAGTTGCTCCTGAGCAGCTGGGATTGAGCCCCATGTTGGGCTCTGTGCTGAGCGTGGAGCCTGCTTAGGATTCTCTCTCTCTCTCTCTCTCTCTCTCTCTCTCTCTCTCTCTCTCCCTCCCTCCCTCCCCCCCCCCCCCGCCCCTGCTCACTTGTTCACTCTCTAAAATTAAAAAACAAAATAAAACAAACAAACAAAAAAAAACCTGTCTGCCTGACATGGTTGTTGGGAGGAGTAGCTGAATGGGTTGGAGTCATTTTGTATTCATAGATTGCTGTGATAGGTAAGGTGTCCTGACGATAGAAGCTCTGTTCTTTAGTGTGCTGCATACAGGGATAGGTAAGAGGAAGGGACAGTGTTCTCCAGGGAGTCTGGACTCTTCAAAATAAAGAGACTCAACAGTTAAGTATACCTTTCTCAAAGTAATGAATTATCTTAACCTCCAAAAAATAAGCTAATCCAGTTCTGTTTGTAAAGCCATTCTGGTCTCCGTGGGTACTGGCTTAAGGTTGGCTGTTGCAGGCACATCCTGAACCCCTGAAGGAAGTTTTGGAGCCAGAGCTCTGGTCTTTACAGGGCATTCTGCTTCTCCCTCAGAGGTGCCTCAGCTGCTTTACCCTCTGACCTTCGTTTGACTGATGTTTGAGCTTTATATTGTCATCCATTCAATTGGTGGGTGATTATGTACTCAAACGTGCACATCACCTACCTCAGTAAAATTCAGACTCTGAATCAACATAAGGACAGAAAGTCCCAGGCTGCTCAGCATCCTGACCCAAGTAGCTGGACCCTCTGGTTCCCTTTCTCTCTCAGGACCTACCTTCGAAGACACAGAATGTGAAAACTGAGCTATAGCATGGACGGGGCATCTTAATCTGAGATGAGGGACCAGAGGGAAGTGATAGTGAAATACCTGGGGCCTTCAAGATTCTAAATAATTCTGTCTCTGGACTGACAAAATTAAAGGGTTAGGTGGCCTTGTTAATACTATTTTTTGTTCCTCTTATTGATAATAGCACTTTGTAGATTGTGACTTAGGCTTCAAGTGTAACCAAGTGGCCACAAAGATGTTCCTGTTGGCTTTTCTGTGGTGATGGTTTGTTCTGCCTCCTGAAAATGGCCCAAATCTCAAGACTCCTTGTGTTATTAGATCAGTTATCGTCAAGCGCTTTTCAAATTTTTTATTTCTTACTAATATTATCTACCTGGTTCTTCAGTGCCTTTTCCAAACTGAAGGGTGGAACAGGTTAACCCCACTACCCCGATGCTGTACACATTTTCTCAGGGGAGGCACAGAAATAGAATCATGTAGACCCACCTTATCAATGAAATAAAGAGGCTTAAGAACAAAATGAACAAAAAAAGCACTACCATTTATGAATCACAGTAGAATCCTAACTTATTCCTAACCAGTGGTCTGAGCTATATCAGAGTCGGGGGTCTCTTAGCAGGAATTATTCAGCTCAAATGTGTTTTAGCGGGGGGTGTGCCGTCATTGACTTCTGACCGTGGTGGTAGATTGTTTAAAACATGCACGCTCTTTGGAGGCATTCTGAATGAGTTCCTTTGTGACCTTGGAAGCTGAAAGTGGTCCTGTAGGATACATACTCGATTTTTGGAGTTAGTAATAGCTTCTGCAGTCTTATGCTCTGGACCGTATGCATGATTAGTCTGGATAACATTGCTGATGAACGCTGAAATTTACATAGAAGCATCAGATAAATAGCATGTTGGTATCAGTCCCAGAGTTAAAGCTCAGATTGTCAAAAACTGGGTTTCTTTCTTTCTGGTTGTTATTGGTAAATTCAGCCATTTGAATCCCATAGTAGCTCTCATGTGGCATTTTTTATTATGCTTGTCTGTTTATTTGTTTTTCCTCCCCCCCCCCCCACTTTTTTTGGGGGGGGGTGGGGAACACTTGTCATTTTTCTTCCTAGCAGATTCAAGCCCCAGTAAGACAACAGCCAAAGGTTCAAACAACCCCACCTCCTGCCGTCCAGGGACAGAAACTCGGATCTCTCACTCCTCCATCATCCCCCAAGACCCAGCGTGCTGGGCACAGGCGGATTCTCAGTGACGTAACCCATAGTGCGGTCTTCGGGGTCCCTGCCAGCAAATCAACCCAGCTGCTCCAGGCAGCTGCAGCTGAGGCCAGCCTCAATAAGTCCAAGTATGCGGTGCTTCCTCTTTATCTTTCTTACTGCTGTGGGCCAGGGCTGCTGTGTGCCAGGGCTGTGTAATTCTTGGCATCTGCGTGTCGATGTGTGTAGATGTACATATAATGGTAGGTGTCTGTGTTTGTTAAGAAACTGAATTTGCCTGTAGTACGTAGACCATACTGATCTTAAGGAATAATTTCACATTTGCTTGACTGTTTTCTATTCTCTCACCCATTTCATGTTCCACAGAGTATTTTTTAAACTTGTAGTCTGATCAAATCTCCATGCTGAAAATCTCTCATTTGGCTCCCCATTGCCTGTGGGTTATATCTGAACTCATTGGTTAACAGACCAAAGGCTGTTGTATCACATTGGTGGACTTGTCACTCTCCATCATCGCGAGCGCTTTGTTCATCCTGTGCCCTCTCCCCAGACTGCCACTACCCTCCTTGTCCACCTAGGAAATGCTTATTTTTTGCATCAAGATCCATGCAGAGATGACCTTTTCTTTGACCCTTTGGTATCATATATAAGCTTGTCTCAACCTTTTTTGAGCATGCATCACATTGTATCGTCATTATTTGTTTGTATATCCAGCTGATCTAGCCTGTAAATTCCTCCAAGACAAGGACCGTGTCTTAACCTTTGTAAATCCAGTGACTGGCTTTGTGCCTGAAATAAAGTAGATAGCAATGAGTGCTCACTAGGTAAATGCAATTTCAGACCCTCGGCTTTCTTGGAATCATGCACCCTAATGTTAAAAATCTTTAAGTCATTAATTAAATGCAAAGTCTCAAGAGAGACTTTAGAAGAAAATTAGGTAATGATACCACAAGATAGTGATAACCGTCTTTGTTTCCCTTTAACTGTGATGATGACCACTCACGGTGGCCCTTCATTCTCTGCGGGCTAGATCCTGACAGATGGGAGGCACCTGAAAAGACACCAGTCCTGGCCCCTCTGGGGTCAGTTATTGTGGATGTTACAGTGGGTGCCATAGGAGGCACAAGCCTAAGAGCAGGTTGCTTTGGGATTCTGGATTGAAAGGACTTGCAGATGAGACCAAAAATCTAAGCAAGAGATGAAAGAAGTAGCGGGAGATAAATGATCGTGAAGGAACGGGAGATATTTATTTCACACAGTGAGAAAAGTATCTGTGGAAAGTGTCCGATTGCTGGAGAAAGTGCTTGCTAATAATGGTTGGACCTAGAAAACAAATTGATCTGAAACAGAGAAAGCAGATTGACCCTTTTTCAACTTTTTTCATTTCGTGGGGGTGGGAACCTACCTAGGTCTGCAACCACCACTCCATCAGGCTCTCCTCGGACCTCCCAGCAAAATGTTTATAATGCTTCAGAAGGTTCTACGTGGAATCCCTTCGATGACGACAATTTCTCCAAACTCACCGCTGAAGAACTACTGAACAAGGACTTTGCCAAGCTGGGGGAAGGTGAGCGATTGGTGTCTTCCTGTGATTCTTAAAACCCTAGCTCCAGAGGAGCATGCCTGTGAAAATGGAGGGTTGGCTCCTTCTTTCCCTCAGAGGCTTGATTTCGAAGTACGTGTGCAAACTGGTATGTTTACCAGGGCACTGACGTCTTTCCATCCTCAGGAACTCCTGGCCTGTTGCAGGCAGGGGCACAGAGAGCGGGACTCTTTTAGGAAGGATTTGGTAGCAGAGCTCAGGATGGTAGTGTCAAGCACGGTCACTCCTCAGACAAGTGTGATGGGTTTCTCGTCCTACGTGTGTTTATTGTCACAGAAAGTTGTTACTGCTCACCCAGGAGAGTGTGCTGCCCTCACGTGAACATTGAATCTCTCACCATGATTAGAATTCTGACTGCGAAAAGGCAATCAAATGAATAGAAGGCACCATTTCTACTCTCAAAAACCCACAGTCTATTTTGGAAGGCAGGACACAGATACACACACAGGCGTGCAACATGCACTTTGGGAAAACAACAGCACGTTGGGAAAATCCTTCGAGAAGAGTACCTCAGCATTAGACAAGAGCACAGGGTAAAGGAATGACCAGAACCGAGTGAATGATACAGACTTTGACCAGACATTTTAACTTTAGCTATTATTTTATAGATATCTTTTAAAAATTTGTATTACTTTCTTATCCTTTTATTTATTTTTTTGTAGTTTATTTATTTATTTTTGGGTTGAGAGCACACACTCAAATGCATGCACAAGTAGGAGAGGGGCAGAGAGGGGGGATCTGATGTGTGCTCTGAGCTGACAGCAGACGGTCCGATGTGGGGCTCAAACTCATGAACGGTGAGATCATGGCCTGAGCCAAAGTTGGATGCTTACCCAACTGAGCCATCCACGTGCGCCTTCTTATCCTTTTAAGCCAAAGATAGGGTATAGGATTTGACTCTGACAGACAACTAACTCATTGTCAAATTATTTCATTGTTATGCATGCCAGTTATTGTTCTAGAATAACAGAAATACCTTCATGGGCTATTGAAAACTCTAGTATTTTTGCACTTGATTAAAAGACTGCCAAACTTAGGGCTGCCTGGGTGGCTCAGTTGGTTAACCATCCGACCTCGGCTCAGGTGATGATCTCGTGGTTTGTGGGTTCGAGCCCTATGTCAGGCTCTGTGCTGACAGCTCAGAGCCTGGAACCTTCAGATTCTGTGTTTCCCTCTCTCTCTGACCTTCCCCCGCTCATGCTCGCTCTCTCTCTCTCTCTCTCTCTCTCTCAAAATAAGTAAACATTAAAAAAAAGAGACTCCTAGGTTTTAAAATTCTTGTGTCTATTTTTAATAATTTCCTGTCTCTCTTCTGTCACATTGAACTGCTACCATTGTTCCTGTCCCTTGTGACGTCTCAGTCCCACCGTTTCCCCCACGCCCCCTTCTCATGTCCACTCCTGAACTGTTTCCACCACAGAAAACAGATTGGCAAACTCATTAGAATTACATAAAAATAAATGGATTTGGAATAAGGACTGGAGGCATCCTGCTCTGAGTAAGGTGCTTGAACCTTCGGGCTTTCGCTCCAGCCATCTCTTTTGTGGCTTTTTACTTATTTATTTGAAAAAATTTTTAGTGATGATAAATATACATAACATAAACATTAGCTTCTTAACCATTGTTAACTGTACAGTTCAGTAATGTTAGTTACATACTCACTGTCGTGCATCCAATCTCCAGAACTCTTTTTTGCCTTGCAAAACCAATGTGCGATCTTTGATTCTTAAAACTTCCCTCCTTTTCTCACTGTTGTCTCCGTTATTGCAGTGACTAGACAGAGACCTTTGAATAGCTGAGGTGTTGCCATAATGCAGTAAAAAAAAGTCTAGAAGTCACTTCAGAAGGTGCCCTTCATCTCCTGCATGTATGTGCACATCATGGGATTTTGCTGGAATGAACTGAGTGGTATTTTGTCTCTCCAGGCAAACATCCTGAGAAGCTTGGAGGCTCAGCTGAGAGTTTGATCCCAGGCTTTCAACCAACTCAAGGTGATGCCTTTGCCACTCCCTCATTTTCTGCTGGAACAGGTTAGTATAGCAAACGTGTGAAACACAGGGCTTACCGTTGTTAACCTCCACAGATAACTCTGGCACACCAGTGAGCCCCAAATCTTGGTGTTAACTTATGTTTTCTTTTATTCAGAAGATTTCCAATATTAAAGATCAGGGGAAAAAAAAATCTGGAAACACTTGAATTCAAATGATTCTCTTTGGTTCACATACATACTTTAAGCAAATGGTTCTCTTTGGTTCACATACATACTTTAAGCAAATATTTCTAAATTTAAGAACATCATTCTGTTAATCTCTTTTAGGTTAGTTATTTAGGTTCTGTGGAATGACTTGAAGAATTCTAAGAATTAGATGTTCTATCCTGTATCCAAGACTCTACTGAGCTGTGTTTTTGTGCATGTGTGCGTGTTTATGGGGAGAGGGAGATATCTTTTTAAAAAAATTAGGCCTTTTTTAAATTAAAGAAGCAATAGTAAAAAATTAATTTTCTCCTTTATTAACAGAAATTATACATAGTAAACTATACTTCGATTAACATTTCTTAAAAATTAAAAAATGATACATATTTATTATATAAAAGCAATATTTATAGAAAAGCATAGGGAAGAAAGTTAAAATGCCCATAATCTTGCCACTGAGAAACAGCTCAGGGATACCATTTTGGTTCCTGTTAGTGGCATTTGACATTTTTAGGGTCACAGATATCTTGTGAATCTAATGAAAGTTATAGATCTTCTCCTTCATGAAAATACATGACCACAATTTTGTACACAGTTTTTAACCTCAGCTTAAGACTCTAATGTACATCTTTATCGTCCTATTTTAAAACCAAATTTTCTCACTTACTAAATCTGGCACATTTCCCACATCATTAAAGAAGCTCTTAAATTTTAAAAAGATCTGCATTAAATTGCTTCATATGCATTTGTCCTAATGTATTTAACCAAGTAACCTCTTTTTTAAACATTAATTTGCTTTCAGTGTTTTACTATTATATTTCCCTCAGCGGCAGGTGTGAGGTTTTGAGTGTATGTGTGTGTATATATATGTATATGTATGTATATATATATGTATGTACGTACATATGTATGTATATATGTATATGTGTATATATATATTCTGTGTACATATGGAATGTGATATACTTCTGAAATTGATCATTTTAGTTGTATGGATTAATTTCTGATTTTAACCTTATATATTCTTTCTTTCTTCCTGCTTTCTTTAGGTGTGCAGTAGTTTTTCTAACTTCATGTATACATTTCTTATTGGAACTTTGGCTGTCATTACATAATATCCTTTACAGTTTCTTTAAGATAACTTGTAGGAGATTATTTATTCAATCAGAAGATATGTGTCTTTTAAGGCTTTGGTACCTGCTTTTAAATTGGCCTCTGGGAACGCTGCACAAATTTTATTTTGATCAATAGTGAATGAGAGTAATTTTTCTGCCATTTCCTCACCCAGCCCAGTTCAGAGGCTGTACACAGAGGACAGTATCTACTAGCCATTTTTATTTCTTCAGGGATATGTATTGTTCATGTCCTTTGCCTTTTTTTCTCTTCTTTTTTTTTTTTTTTTTTTTTTGGTCCTGTGTTCATTTTGTTCTTATTAATTTGTAAGAGCTATTCCTATGTCCTGTATTGTAAACATTTTCCCCAGCCTGTCATTTGTCCTACACAAGTATCATCTCATCTGACCCTCTCAACAACCCTATTATCTCTTCTGACCCTCAACACATCTCTACATTAGTCACAGGTGAGGTAACTGAGCACGGTCTATCTAGTCTCTTTTCCAGGGTCACAGAGCTAGGACATGGCAGAGCTGGGACACCAACCCTCTGGCTCCAGAAGTTCCTCTCTCAAGTTTCCTGCCACAGAATGAGGCAAATTTACTAATATCTTTTTTAAAAATCATCTGCAGGTTTAAATTTTTTTAAGGAAAATAAGATAGTGCATTTAAACCTTTTATAATATTTGTATACATCAATTTTAATTGTATGTATTTGTGTTTCTCTTTTACTTATAAGGTAACTTTAGTAGAGATTTTGCTGTTTTAGTATCTTTCAGAGACAGCTCTTAGATTTATAAAATCTACCGTTTTTCTGTCTTCTAATTCTTTAACTTTTTTTTTTTTTTGATTACAGATCCCTGTTTTTCTTAGGTTTGCTTTGCCAGTATTAAAAGGAACATCTAGTAAAATTTTTAAAAATATAATAAAAGTGTTTAGAGTTTTTCTCCCACTATAGCAGTGATTTTCAACCAGCGTGAGAGTGGGGAGAGAGACTAATTATAATCTGCAGGAAGACTTCTCCACAGATATTTCAATATTCTCTTTTCTCCTCTCTTTAATTGCCTACCCCACCCTGACCTTTGAAGATTAAACTGATTATTGAGAGTGCTTTCTAATAGGTGTGTGTTTCCCTCGTCGGAAAAAAACTGGAGTTTTAACCGTATCCTGTAAGCCTTCAGATGATATTCTTGTGTTATTATTTTGGAATACACATTGGACTTCTTTGGGGGATGTGCTTTTTAATATTAAATAGTTAAAATTCTTTGTGTTATTTTCCATTTTCAGCTTTGTTCTCTTGCCTGTGTGATTTTTTTTTTTAATGTTTATTTATTTTTGAGAGAGAGAGACAGAGCATGAGAGGGAGAGGGCAGAGAGAAAGGGAGACACAATCTGAAGCAGGCTCCAGGTTCTGAGCTGTCAGCACAGAGCCCGATGTGGGGCTTGAACCCACGGACCATGAGATCATGACCTGAGCTGAAGTCGGACACTTCACTGACTGAGCCACCCAGGCGCCCCTTGCCTGTGTGGTTTTTAAATGCACTGATAATTTGATCTGGTTTAAAGTGATTAAAGTTTGATATGCCACACAGTTGCCTAAATGTACCAAATGTATGAAGCATTGACTGTTGTCCTTGGGATAAAGCATCACAATAATGTCCAGCTATGGTACTGGGTAGAATATAGTTTCCCCAGAAAGGGGGTCATGGAATGAGTAAGCTCTAGGAAAGTCTTCTTTGCCGTTGAATCCTAGCATTTAGTATAGTGTTTGGTTCCATACAGATTTTTGAATGAATGAAAAGCTACTTTTTGCCAAAGGATAGGAGCTTGGATTTACCACTGTTAATGGCAGAGGCCCCTACACATTTCCCATCTGCTCCCAGTTTCAGTGCCTTTGATTCCTACTTATCATGTTTTGTTGTTTGTTTTGTTGTTCATTTGTCTGTATGAACTGGTTTTTAAAAATTTTTTTTTTAATGTTTATTTCTGAGACAGAGCATGAGTGGGGGAGGGGCAGAGAGAGAGGTAGACACAGAATCCGAAGCAGGCTCCAGGCTCTGAGCTGTCAGCACAGAGCCCGAAGCGGGGCTCAAACTCACAAACCTCAAGATCTTGGCCTGAGCCGAAGTGGTCGCTCAACCGACTGAGCCACTCAGGTGCCCCTGTATGAACTGTTTTTAAAACAGTTTTTTTTTTTTTTTTTTTTTTTTTTTTTTTTTTTAAATTTTTTTTTCAACATTTTTTATTTATTTTTGGGACAGAGAGAGACAGAGCATGAACGGGGGAGGGGCAGAGAGAGAGGGAGACACAGAATCGGAAACAGGCTCCAGGCTCCGAGCCATCAGCCCAGAGCCCGACGCGGGGCTCGAACTCACGGACCGCGAGATCGTGACCTGGCTGAAGTCGGAGGCTTAACCGACTGCGCCACCCAGGCGCCCCAAAACAGTTTTTATTTTTGTTATAGCGTCTTCTTCCCCTTTATGCTTACTTTGTAGTCTATAAATGGCCATATTTTTCTTGAGGGACTTAAACACCTTAAACACATTTGAGTAGAGTTACGACAGTAACAGCAGCGAAAATGTACTGAGCACTTGCTACGTGCTAATAAGCCCACTGGTTAAGTGCTTTTTTATGCATTATCTCAGGTGACCCTTAAAACAGCCCATGGGAAATTAAAGTGACCTGCCCAAGGTCACAACTGGAGAATGACAGGATAGAGATTTGAACCCGAACAGCCCAGTCCAGCAGCTGTAGTCATAACCATATCTCAAGAACCTTTGTAAATCAGTGACACTAAGCTTTTTACAAACATTATAAAACATCTTCATATTTTTTTCATCTTATCCAGTCTTTTTAAATGAACATGTGGTATTTTTCCTTCTTTCTTGTCTGTGGTATAAACTTTTTGTGTTTGTGACACTTTTCATTCTTTACACAAGAAGGAAAATTATAGGGGCTCCTGGGTGGCTCAGTCAGTTAAGCATACAACTTCAACTCAGGTCATGATCTCATGGTTTGTGAGTTCAAGCCCCGCGTCGGGCTCTGTGCTGACAGCTCAGAGCCTGGAGCCTGCTTCGTATTCTGTGTCTCCCTCTCTCTCTGCCCCTCCCCTGCTCATGCTCTGTCTCTCTCTCAGAAATAAATCAACGTTAAAAGAAAATTTTTAAAGAAAGAAAATTATATCTAAACCCCAGAAATTAATATGTCCTCATTTGTATGAAATATAGGATAGCACCATTTTCTACGAGTTTTCTAACCAAGCTCAGACTGTTCACTGATTTTAAACCATCTGATCAACAAGGAAGGAAATAAACAGGAAATTTCATAAGTCAGGGAGGATGGCAGAAGGGTTATTTTAAACATTTTTTATGGTAAAAGCTGCAAAAATGTTGATGAACTGTGTCCATATGTTGCAACAGACATCTGGAACTTGACATTGTGCCTCTTTATTTAACATATTTTTCTGTTAAGTTATATACATTCGTTAGTGTAATTTTGGAAAAATGACTAAAAGCCCAAAGAAGCAAGATAAAAGAACTCACAATCCCACTCCAAGAGAACATTGCTGACATTTTACAGTATTTGTGTCCATAATTTTATTTCTGCACATATATACTTTTTTTGAAGATGAATGTATCCAGTTATATAATTTGTTTTTTTTTCTTTTAATATATTTCATTGTGTCTCGTTTAAAAAATTTTTTAGAGATTTTAAGAGCAGTGATTTTATCCCTGTCTTCCTCCATCTACCTTTAAAGCAACTTAAAAACCCTCTTTAATAACCTTCTCAAAATGACAAAATTATAGAGATTGAGAACAGATTAGTGAATTCCAAGAGGTAGGTACTGGAATAAGGAGTGTGTGACTATAAAGGAAAACAACAAGGAGGTCCTTTTGTTTGATGGAACAATTCTATATCATTGTGGTGGTGCCTATGCTAATCTATACATAGGGTCTAATTGCAAAGAACTATACACACCCAGAGAGTGCATGTGAAAACTGAATAAAATTAGTTGACAATATTGTAACAATGTCAGCGATTTTGTCCTACAGTTGTAAAAGATCTCACCATGGAAGGAAAAACTGGTTGAAGAAGGTTCCCAGGACGCTATGTACAGCAATTTCCTATGATTTCATAATTATTTGAAAATAAAAAGTTTTAAAAAACCCACTCTATAGAGATTTTAATTACTGAGCAAACTGAATATTAAAATGCAGCGTAAAGAATAGTAAAGTAGAAACCAGCAAACCTGTGTTCTGATCCTGGGTTTGCTGATAGACCTCTGGCTAGTCTTTTAACTTCTGGGCTTCGTTTTCTTTTCTGTAAAGGAAGAAAATTGTGCTAGAAAATCCTAAGATCCCTTTAAGCCCTGATATCCCATACAGTGTATAGATTTCTATAAATCTGTGAGTTTGCCAGATACAGAATAAATGTCAATAAATGTTAGATGTAGTCCAGAGGTTAGGGCTTGCAACAGGCAGGAAGTCTATTTCTGTTTCTTTCTGTCTTTCTGCCTAGCATGCCTAGACATTTGGTGATACCATGACCTCAAGAGGGTAAAGGGCACGTTGGAAGTATGTATACATACGTGCTAGATTACAAAACAGGCAGTGTTTGTTTATATGCCAAAATGTGTGATATGGATAATAATCGCCACAGGAATTCTGGAAGAGACCACCATAGGCTTCCACACAAAGAAGAAGTAGAATTTCAGGGGTATGAATATAGTACTAGTTTTATCATTAATTACATCTTTGAGTATGTTGCAAGGACTGGATTATATATCTCATACATATTTTGCCTTTTCCCTGGATTATATCCGCTCATCCATCTTTCTTCTGCCTCTAAGTTTAGATTTACTCTGCAATTTGAGCTGTTGGGTTAATAGATGCTAAATTCATCTAGATTGACTTGATGTTTTCTGCTTTTCTCTTTTTTTTTCTCTCCTTGACCCTTTCTTCCCCTCCAACCCACTCCAGCTGAAAAAAGGAAGGGTGGGCAGACTGTGGACTCTAGCCTCCCACTTCTAAGTGTATCTGATCCTTTTATCCCTCTTCAAGTACCTGATGCACCAGGTAGGTAAACAGAGCTGCTCTGAGCCTAAGCAGGTTGATTTCTTGTGTTCCAGGGTTTCTTGAGAGTTGTTTAAACACTCCATGAAAAGGATGTGAATTCCAAGGCCTATTAATAGGTTCTATTGTATATTTTTTGGTAATGGGAGGGCCTGTGTATTGGAAAGAACATAGTCTAATATGATTGTAACATGTCGAGGGGGACCTGTAAGCATGTGATAGAAGGAACAAAATGCCAATAGTGGTTATATGATAATTTCCTGGCCAGTACTGATTTTCCTATAATGGGCTTTTATTTTCTAAATAAAAATACATAATAAAAGTTAAAGGGAATATGAGTCAGGAGACCCAGGTTCCCTTCCTGGCACTTCACCTATCTGAAAACCTTCTGGACTTGACTCTTCATCGGTGAAGTAATTTGGACTGCATGAGTTCGAATATCGCTTTAGGTCTACCATATCTGATTTTTAAGTGAGCAGTCTAAAAAAGGAAGAAATTGTTAGTGTGTTCTGGTTGAGACAGCTTTTGAAACAATAATTGGATACTTGCCAATTGGATACTAGCATTTCATGACTGCCAGTGATTTCTCTCCCTACTCTCTTCCCCATCCTTTTAGGGGTGGGGGTGGGAGCATGATGTGAGACACAGAAGCCACCCTTTCTTTTCTCTACCAGTCTTTTTGAATAGATCCAACTCTTTAGAAGCATCTAGCAGTCATTTTGTTTCTGGTAGTTTTTCTTCTTATTCTTACCTTTGCCTATTCTCTCGGTTTTAAACTAATAGGATCTGCTTGGTTCTTCTTCTCTCCCAGAATGTTGAAGGTATTTGATTGATTCAAGACTGGAAATGATTGTGACGTTTGTATCATCTATGTACTAAGACAGACTGCAGCAAGGGTACCATTACAGTTTTTATTTCTTTAGGCAATCTGTTGACCCTCCTTAGGGGAAGCAAAAACTTGCCTTGATCAAGTAGTATTGTGTAACTTCATAGCTTGCTGGAGCTCGATGTAGGTCAAAAATACCTAAGGTCGCTGAGAAATGATTCAGTATAGGATAGTTAAAGGAAAGGGAAGAAGGAATCAAGTAGAGGTCCTTTTCTCTGTTGTATCATTCAGGCATGCTGGGCAGTACCTAGACAAGCCATTTTCAAGCTAGAAAGGTATGGGCTGCGAACTCAGGCTGGAGCCCACTGGCCTCTTTTTCCTCCCTGTCGTGGCAGTCATGGGATCAGACAAAGAAAAGGGGTTATCGAGGCATTTTCCCTTTGATACCCCTCAGGCTCTTGCCTTGCTCTTTCCCAGATGGCCCGTGGGCTGCAGACGCTGGAAGGGACACCTCTTGGCACAGGCCGGAAGATGAGGGCCCACAGGCAGGTAGCTGTCCCCCACAACTGTCACAGGGTGCCCTCTGGATCGGGGTGACGAGCCAGGCACAGACGTGAGGTGGCTCACGATATCAACTCCCAGTTGTAGAGATGAGTTGTAAAGATAAGCCTGGGAGGCACCATAGGTAGCTGGCCACCATCCTGCCTTCTGCATTGTTATCTTTCCTGTCTCCTGATCCTCCATATTTCTCTTTTTCTGGTAGATTCCTGCTAAAGTGATACTGGTATACACTTTCATACCAATTAATCCATGACTCCTCTTGGATTTTAATAAGAGATCTATTAATGGAATATTCTAATTGAGAATTACAGGGGTGTCTTATTTGTTTTATGATCTGTCAGACCAGACTCATCTGAAAACATAAATTAGAAATGTCACTCCTTTGTGCTCCCATGAATTTCCATATCACTGAGAGTAAAATCCAGACTTTTTACCAAGACCTAAAAGGCCCTAACTAATCTGATTAGCTCTCTGGCCACCCCTCTAACCTGAGCTCATAATATTCTTTTCTTTAGTCTTTCTTCCAACAGTCTCAGCTTGTTCCCACTTCAGGGCCTTTGCACGTGCTGATACTCTGCCTGGAAAGCTTTTTCTCTATATCTGTTCCTTCTTATCATCTGACATTTGGGTCTCAGCTTAAATGCTATCTTCTCAGGCCTGTCGTGATCCCACAGCACTCTCAGTCACACTTCCTGGCTTTTTTCTTCATAGCATTTGTCATGGCATTGTTTTCATTGGTCCATTATCTGTCTTTCCCCGCCAAGATGTCAGTGTCCTGAGGGAGCGACCTTGCTGTCTGATCCAGCACTGCTCTGCCAGTGCTAAGAACACTGGCGGGTAGATTGGTGCTCTATGAATATTTGCAGATTGGATGAATGAACAAAGTAAAACCTGAGGCTGAAAGGCTTATGGCAGCCCCATTGCTCTCCATTTGTGTCCCCAACTCCCAAACACCAGACTCCTGGCTTCATAGTTTTCTACCTGGGCCTCTGCCAACTCCCAGCCAGGCCTCTCACCCACTCTCGGAGGGTGAATAAATGAAGGTACAGCCCACAAACCCTGGAGTGAAAGCAGTAGCCAGGTTTAGAAGATTCTTCACCTCCAGCCCTTTGTCGAGCCCCCCAGAATCTGGGCTGAGCATGGTGTCTTGCAGCTGTGTCTGATTAATGTATGTACTGTAATGTTCTGCCTGTAACACCATTCAATTCTGTAGCCTTTTAATCCAAGGATATCGATAGGATATGGATGGGATTACCCTACCTCCTTCCTTAGCATCTTGAAATGTCTGAGGCGAGGCCTGAGAGTGTAGGGCTCTGGGACCTCAACAAACTGCAAGTTTTTCTCCCCTCTTCCGGCCCCCCTAAAACACCCAGTTTGTCACTACTTCCAGACCACCGTGGGTACCAGTCACACTTTTAGGGCTGTTTGTTTTGTATACATGCTTCCCTCCACACTCTACCTTCCTGATGATAAAAGAGTCATGAAATCTTCGTCTCCTGACCACTCTATGCCTTTTAATGACTTAACATTTTATTTGATGCTTTTAAAATGCCCTCCCATGTAATTTCCTCTGATTCTACAAAGAAGACGGACTGGTAGGTTTGTCAAGTAATAATCTCATGTTCCGGGTGAGAAAGTGAGACACTGGTGCTGTTGGGACTGTGCTGCTGCACACATTCCTTTTAATGGCCTCACGCCCCAGCCAGTGAAACCTCCCTGTCTGGGGGTCAATAAAGCCTTCGACTGCAAAGCTAAAATTAAGGTTTAGGGAAATACAAAAGTGGGCTTGAACTTTTCAGACCTGGGCTCTACCCACATCGTGGCTTGGTGATTTTGATCAAATCACTTAAACTCTGTGTTCTTCTCCTCAAAATTAAAACTATTTTAAAACCTACCTCATGGAGTGGCTTGTGAGGGCCAGATGGAAGCATGTATTTGGAATTGCGCTGTAAACTTTAAATTAGTATAAAGATAGGAAATGGTGTAGACTTTGGTTCTGAGCCCTTATTCCCCATGGGGCAGTCCTAGTTATGAAAAGTCTTAGGCAATAATGTTTTTCTCTTACAGAAATTAAACTTGCTTTATAACCTTTCACCTTTGCACAACTGAGAGCCATTGAAATAGACTTCCTTGATATAATGATTATTAAACTGTGGGTAAAGGGGCATTGGGTAATTGGATTTGTTTGGGTTTTATTTCTTTTAGGACCATTTCTGTTTTCCAAAGCATCATAAAACACATTTTCTTAGAAAATCTGGCATTAAAAAAAATCACAGCCATGAGCATTTGTGTGCTCACAGAGCTGCCAAATGAAGCCTAGCTCTGGTGAGTCTCAAAGTATTTCATTGATGCTCATATGCTGTGTGTTTATTTTTCCTTCTCTTTGTGTTAGATAAGCTATAGGTGGTACCAAATTTAAAATACAGTAGAAGAGAATGGGGAATTTTCTCTGAAAACTGGCTGAAGGATTTAATCTTTTGTTTTTTTAAACTGGTAAAATACACATAACACAAAATTTACCATTTTAAAGTGGACAGTTCAGTGGCATTTAGTCTTCACATTGTTTTGCAACCATCATCATCCATCCACGGAACTGGTTTAATCTCACAAAACTGAAACTCTCCACCTGTAACTCTCCTTCCTCCTTTCCTGCAGCCCCTGGCAACCACATTCTGCTTTCTTCCTCTCTGAATTTGACTACTCTAGATACCTCATATAGGTAGAATCATACAGTATTTGTCTTTTTGTGACTGGTTTATTTCACTTAACATAATGTCCTCAAGGTTCATCCATGTTGAAGAATATGTCAGAATTTCCTTCCTTTTGAAGGCTGAATAACATTCCATTGTATATGTGTACCACATTCTGTTTATCCATTCCTCTTTTGTTGGCCACTTGGGTTGCTTCCACAGCCACTTGGGTTGCCTCTCTTGGGTTATTGTGAAAATGCTCCCATGAGCATGGGTATGCAAATGTCTCTTCAAGACCCGAGATTCTTTTGGGTATGTATCTGGATATGGAATTGCCAGGTCCTATGGTAATTCTAGTTTTTACTTTTTTTTTTTTTTTAATTTTTTTTTCAACGTTTATTTATTTTTGGGACAGAGAGAGACAGAGCATGAACGGGGGAGGGGCAGAGAGAGAGGGAGACACAGAATCAGAAACAGGCTCCAGGCTCTGAGCCATCAGCCCAGAGCCTGACACGGGGCTCAAACTCACGGACCGCGAGATTGTGACCTGGCTGAAGTCGGACGCTTAACCGACTGCGCCACCCAGGCGCCCCTAGTTTTTACTTTTTGAGGAACCACCATATTATTTTCCATAGCGACTACATCTTTTTACATCCCTACGGGCAGAGCACTAGAGTTTGAGGAAAAGATTTTCATAGCAGCTCCTTAATGCTGACTTCTCAACATCAGTGTTCCACAAGACTCAGCAAGCAGGCATTGGTTGCCTCATAAGTGCCACTTCCTAGAATCAACAGCTTTTTAAAAATGTACCTCCTGGTTTATGGTAGTTCATCATCTCTCAAAAAGTCCACAGGAGAAGCTGTGTTTTCTTAGTGGTTTGTTGTGAAGATAAGCATTCCTCTCAGAGCTATCTTCCTGGCATATTCCTCACTTCCAACTGCTATTTCATGATATTGAAAAGTCCAAGGTTGATTACCTATGTGTCTTTGCTCTGGAAAGTTTCTCTTTCCGCAGATTCAGTTCCCTAAAATGAACCTGGAATGGGGCATGGTGGCTGACTTTTGCTTCCATCTTGCAGATGTTACAGACAGTCTAGTGTCTAGTTTCTCAATGATAGGAACTATTTAGAGTGACTGCATTTTAAAAACAGCATCTCTCATCACAAGACTTCAGACAAGATGTAAATTTCCGAAGCCACGAAGCTGTAGCAGCCAAATCATCTTTTCTGATGGGGGCTGGCATCAGGCTTTTCCTGTTCATTAGATCAACCTGCTTTACTGTTCGTGGTCAAATTCCTCATTAGGCCTGGAATGGCTCTTGAGCAAACCCTTAACCTTTTTAGCCTCTAAATAGATACCTATCCTCTCTTTTGATGTTTGGAAAGAGAGAAAGCTCACAGCTTGTACTATATTCCAGTCTCCCATCAGGAAGCAGTTTTGATTATCTAACCTTAGATGCTTTTATGAAGGATTTATTACCTTCTTGCTTTGTGGTTGATACTTTCAGTAAGTCTTGAAAGAAACCTAAGAGAAGACTTTGGAGTGGATTGATTCCTACCTTTTCCTCTCTTCCCTAGTCCCCAATGCCACTTGAATTATTATGCTTGAGAGGAGAGAGGAAGGTGCTCAAAAGATCCTTTTTCTAAGTCTGCTCTTAATTTTTCAAAGTACTAGCAACACTCTCCTTTAAAAGCATTCTCAGCTTCCATTGGCCGGGCTAACTCACTCTGTGCCCACTTTGCTTCACGGGTCCATCTTCTCGGTCCTTTCACCGTGATTTCAGCCCAACTCCATGCTCTTAACCTGACTCGTTCTTATTTGGGAACCCTAGAAACTTGAGAAAGAACTGAGTATAGTAATGGGGATGTGATAAGAAATACCACCAACAGAAAAATATGAGTAGATAATCTTCATAAAAGAAGAGATAGAAATTACCAACAATATAGATATATATTTTAAAGTTCATCATTATGATGAATCCAAGAAGAGCCAATTATGAAACAATGGGATGCCATAACCTCTGCCATTAGCTTGGTAAAGAGTGAAGACCCCACCACCTCGGGCTTGATGAACGTGTAATAAAATGGACTACACTCAGATCCTAATCGTTTACTTTCTCTTTTCTTTCCTAAAATACTATTCTGAGAAAATATGGGTATGCTGAAATATTTATCAAACAATCAGAATTTAGAGGAAAAGATTGGAGGGGTATTCTCTAAAAACTGTTAATAGCGGGTATCTCTCGAAGTGAGATTATAGGTCGTTTTTACTTTTACCCTTTGTTTTCTCCGTATTTCCCAAGTTTCCACAATAAACATGTATTACTTTTGTAATAAGGGATCAAACAAGAAACATGTGTTTTTTCCTTTTTTCTAAATGTAATTTTATTTTAAATTCCAGTATAGTTAACATACAGTGTTAATTAGTTTCACACGTACAATATCATGATTCCACAGTTCCGTCACCCGGTGTTTATCACAAGTGGACTCCTTAATCCCCATCACCTAGTTCACCCACCTCCCCTCTGGTAACTATCAGTTTGTTCTCTATAGTTAAGAGTCTGCGAGGCACCTGTGTGGCTAATCGGTTGAGCATCTGACTTTGGCTTAGGGCATGATCTCGCTGTCTGTGAGTTCGAGCCCCGTGTTGGGCTCTGTGCTGACAGCTCAGAGCCTGGAGCCTGCTTCGGATTCTGTGTCCCCCTCTCTCTCTGCCCCTCCCCCCTCACGCTCTGTCTCTCTCTCTGTCTCTCTCTGTCAAAAATAAATAAACATTAAAAAAAATTTAAAGATTCTGTTTCTTGGTTTCTGGTTTTTTTTCCCTTTGCTTTTTTTTTTTTAAGACATCCGTTCTTTTTTCAAATGAGGATCTAGCTTAAATATTCCTCCACCTTCTCACCCTGTTCCCCTGGCCATGGGTATCTGGGCTGAGTTTGTGTGTTGAACAGCTGTCTTGGGGCAGTCATCTTCCTTCCTGCCCATTCTGCCACGGTGCCCTCCAAGGGTCCTTCCCCACGGCCGCTGCCAGTTCAGATCTCCAGTTTCTTCTGTAAGCAGTCCGTCTTCTAAGTAGCTGGTTAGTTCCTGCTCCCTGTTTTTCCCCTGGACGATTGGCTTTTAGAGGTGGATAGGACCTTTAAGTGTATCTTCATCTTATCATATTATCAATAAGAAAAACTTAGATCCAGAGAACAATGATGGCTTGCCCAAAGTATCACAGCAACTTAGTGCAGAGCCCAGGTCTCTGTCTCTTTGTGCCTTTTCTTTCTGTCTGGCGGACCATGCTGCCTCCTCTCACATTTCACTTTATTCAAGGAATTCTGCTTTTTCTGGTCTCATACCAAAGCATTTGAGTAAAACCTAGAATCTCACCCATTCTCACTAGTGTTATCCCAGGCATCTGTGGCTCCATTAGATATCAACAGGTTGCAAAATGCCTGTGGAGAACTTGTTTGAGGTTTGGGATCTTAATGCTTCCTGCACACGTTCCTAAATTTACCACTCTCTTCTCTGCACTGCTCCTCCCCACCCATCCCCTTCATGCCACATAGTCTCAGAGTGTCTTCATAAAACAGAAGTCCTAACACGAGTGATATCAAGGCTGGCCCTCGATTCACGTGTGAGGCCTGCAGGCTCTGGCTATAAACTCTCAGCCTCCTGTAGCCTTTCTCGTGCCTCCCATGATACCCTGTTCTCAAGTTCTTCATTTACAGTGACCAAAAATGAGCCGTAATAGCTTGAGGTGTGACTTCTTCTAATGGCTTTACATTTTGAAGCAACCAAAGCTTTAGTTAAGCCAGAGGACTGAATCTCTAGTGTGTAGAAGGTCTGGGCCACAGTCCTAGCTAGCTCTGTGGCTGACCCGCTGTTAGCTCTCAGGCAGGTGGCTTCACCTTTCTGGAGCTAGTTTCTTCATCTGTAAATGAGAAGGCTAATTGAATAAGATCCGAGGCTCCTTCCAGGGCCAACATGTCTTTGATAACTTGGCCGTTGGGCATGGGACCATGTCTATGTGAAGACCTGTTCTCCTGTGTCAATGGAGACAGGCAGACCCTGTAGGCAGCACGTGAGGGAAACCGTGAAATCAAGTGCGGGCTCTACCATGTCCCATCTATGACTTTGGGCAAGTCACACATTCTCACAGTGTCTATGTCCATTCTTCTCGACTCTATCATATTCCCACACCCAGGGTGTTTTGTGAATAATGAATGAAAGTGTTTGACCTTGAACTGCACATGGAAGTGATGACAGTAGTTCCGGTGGCACCTGGGCACCCACACGGAGTAACTGAGAGTCTTCTGTCATTTCAGTAGTGCTGAGGGTGGGACAGACTGGTTTTGTACATGCTGTCCACCTTACTTAGGCCGTGGCTCTGTGCTCCCACTCCTAGTTTTCTGTCTGCTATTGCTCTGTCCCTGCTCCTCCTTCCCACATTCCAGTATTCGAGTGTCATCACAGATCATCCATGTGAATAGCATGTTACTGTTTGGTCAGAAGATAAGCCTCTCTACATTTGGCAGCTTAGCCCATCCCCACCCTGTTCTATCTCACCACACAACACATGCACACATGTATGCACACACACACTTTTTTAGCCCCTCACATCAGCTTTTTGCTAACAAATAATGAAAATAGTCGATTCTTGCTGAGGTACCTGACTCTCCACCTGATCGCCCATTCTCCTCACCTCCCCAGTGAGGCCACAGACATGTGACATAGGGTATGAGAGGAGACCGAGAACTGGGGATACAGAGATTAATAACATACCTTCTCTGCCTTCAGTCACATTGTAAGGGCTGCAAGAGAAGAGAGTGCAGAGGGCTCCAGAAGTTTCCTGATGTGGCAGGGAGGACAGGGAAAGGCTTAGAAGAGATGATACTTGAGTGACCAATACAGAAGGATGGTGGGAGGTATCTCCCATTTTACAGTTGAGGTAAAGACAGAAGTTAAAGGAACAGCCTCACGGTAACAACCAGTCACTGGAGTGGCTAGAATTCACACTCTGAATGTGGCTAGCCTAAGGTTTTGCACCTGGATAAACTGCTGTGTGAAAGATAAGCAAGTAATTTGGGGTCATTGCTTTTTATCCGTTTCTTCATAAGATTGCAAATATATGAGTGCTGAAAGTGAAAGAAGCAAATAATTACTTTTCTGTATGTGAAAGAGGCTCTTTTGGGAATAAAACAAAAGCTAGTGTTCAGAATAATCAAAATTTGGACTTTTTGGGGAAACATCTTCTTTTTGCCAGTATGCTAAAAATTGTCAGATATTTTTAACATCTTGTCTGCTAATAGAATGTTATGCACGATGCAAGATTAATGCTGATGTGATTACACTGGTATACTTGGTTAGTACCCTGGGGTTTTTTTCCCTGCTGTTGAAAACTTGTTTTTTTTCCTTCCTTCCTTTCTTCAATATAAATCAGGTGTAAATGAGCAATGTAGCATATTGTCATTTAATTCAAAGATAACCTACATGCCTTATACTCCAAAGATGGTAAATTGGTCTCACATATAAAAATATCTTTTTCGGCAGTATATTAAGTGGACGAAAGCAAATTACCTTGCCAAGACACTAAAATCCATTATTTTGTTTCATCTGTGTAGTTACAGATCACCTTAAATTACAGATCACCTAAATTTCAGTTTCAGTCACTCAACGAATATCAATTTCATCTTTACTTGATTCCTGATAGCCTGGAAGAATGCAGATTCATTAAAACGTTATATACACATACTTGAACTTTAAGTCACTTTTTTTTCTCAAATATTTTAATTTTAGTTTTATCTTAATGGCATGGTATTTCTGTGATAGAAAAAAAAAAATGTCAACAGGCTTTAACTGGGCAAGTTATAGAATTTATGTGGCCTTAACCTCCTTGCAAGTAAAAGGAGGTTTGAGACCTTAATTCCCTTCTTTCTGTAAGATTCTACGACTCATTATTTTGTTTCAAGTTAATGCTCTACCATTAATAAGTTGAAGGTAAATAGAGATTTATTGATGGATCAAGGCTGAAAGAATCATGAAGGAATCTTAATGTGTGCACTTATCACACATTGTTAGGTGTGACAAATCTGATGGCTTCTTACGTCCTTTTGTTTCTTAGCCAAATGACATCAAAAGTAATCCATCTGCAGGTGTACGTGAATTTCATGAGATTTGACCATAGAATGATAAGAGTGCCAGCCTGTCACACACTCTCCGTTGGCAGACAATGAGTGATGGTTGAAGTTAATTTAGGCATATTTTGATTCATTTGCTGAGTTATAAACCATTTCTAAATGCAAGTCCAAAAAAAAAATGTTCACAACTAAGGAAGGGGTATGAACGTATACTTATATGGATATGTTTATGGCAGCTTTATTTTTAATAGCTAAAAACTATTTAGAAACAACCAAATGTCTTATCAACTGGTGAATGATTGAATAAAATGTGGTACGTTCATACAGTGGAGCACTCCTACCACATAAGACAGAACAAATTACCGATACACGCCACACCGGGGGGAAGTCTCAGAAGCATTATGCTAAATCAAGGACATCAGCCCGAAGAGACGACATACTGCATGGTTCCATTTATAGGAAATTCTAGAAAAGGCAAAGCTGTAGGGACAGAAAGCAGTTCAGTTGTTGCCAGGGCCTGTGGGTAAAAGGAAGGCACTGACCAGAATAAGGCACAAGGGTATTTTGGGGGGTGACAAAAATGTTTTACATCATTTCAGTGGTGCTTACATGAGTGTGTACATTTGTCAAAACTCAGCAAATTGTGCCCTTGAAATTGTTGACTTTTATTCAGTGTAAATTATACCTCAAAATTTTTTTCTTTTTCAAGTTTTAAATTCCAGTTAGTTAGCATACAGTGTAATATTAATTTCAGGTGTAGAATTTAGGGATTCATCGCTTATGTACATACAACACCCAGTGCTCATCACAACAAGTGCCCTCCTTAATACCCATCACCCTTTTAACCCATCCCCCTCCAACCTCCCCTCCAGCAACCCTGAGTTTGTTCTTATGGTTAAGAGTCTGTTTTATGGTTTGCCTCTCTCTCTCTCTCTCTCTCTTTCTCTCTGTCTTCCCTACTATGTTCATCTGTTTTGCTTCTTAAATTCCACATATGAATGAAATCATATGGTGTTTATCTTTCTCTGACTTATTTCACTTCGCATAGTACACTCTAATGCCATCCTCGTTGTTACAGATGACAAGATTTCATTCTTTTTATGGCTGAGTAATATTCCATTGTTTGTTTATATATATATACATATATACATATATATACATATATACATATATATATACACATATACACACATATATACATATGCATATACATATATACATACACATGCATATATACATATGTATGTGTATATATGTGTACACACACACACACAAACCACATCTACTTTATCCATTCATCAGTCAATGGACATTTGGACTCCTTCCATAATTTAGCTATTGTTGATAGTGCTGCTATAAACGTCAGGGTACATGTGCCCCTTCGAATATGTATTTTTGTATCCTTTGGGTAAATTTTTATACTTCAAATTTTATTTATTTTTTTTACAAAATTTTTTGAAACTGTTTATTTTTGAAAGAGAGAAAGAGAGACAGAGCACAAGCGGGGAGGGGCAGAGAGAGGGAGGCACAGAATCTGAAACAGGTTCCAGGCTCTGAGCTGCCAGGGCAGAGCCTGCTGCAAGACCCAAAACCACGAACCATGAGATCATGACCTGAGCCGAAGTCGGACGGTTAACTGACTGAGCCACCCAGGCACCCCTATATCTCAAATTTTAAAACAAACAAACCTAGGGAAGTATCTTGAATGACTTACAAAATGAACCTCAGTTGGGGAAATAATCATTTTTAAACTTTGAACTTTGAAAGCTTATTTGTGATTAACAGTAAAAGATACTAACAGTATTTATTTTTATGATGAATCTATACAAAATTTTGACCCCAAAATGTGTTTGCATAGAAAATGATAAATGTTCAGCTTGCTTTAATATCTCACTGCATTTTTGCTTTCTCTTTACCTCTCTGCCCAACCTAGAAAAACTAATTGAGGGACTCAAATCTCCTGACACTTCTCTCCTGCTCCCTGACCTCTTGCCTATGACAGACCCTTTTGGTAGCACTTCCGATGCTGTAATTGGTAAAGTCATCATCTCTGTTTCTTCAGCCCTGCATGATCTATGTGTCTGTTTCGAGAATGATAACTACCTGGTTAACAGATCTCTATTGAATGGCCCTGCTGGGGAGTGGAAATGCCACAAAGCCTCCTTTAATCTCATTTGTTATCGCCCCAAATGAAGTGTTTTCCCTGCCTTTCCAGGGGCACCACACTGTTATTTTTGCTTTGCTTGATAGCCTGAGATTTCCAAAAGGAATTTCTTATGAATGAGGAGGAATGGAAAAATTCACATTTAATTACAGAAGCTTGATGAAAGAAGTTGCTTTCAAGCTGGCACCTTACCTTTAGCAGATTCTTCTTTAGAAGGCCTCTGTATGTGCCCCGTATCAGAAACAGAAAACACTTGCCCAGTGGTGAAACCCCATGAGTAGAGTCTGGGACAGGGGCTTAGTCTGCTCAGTTTGGTATTTCCCTGTGCTTCTACAGCAAGGCAGGCATGAACTACAAGATGTGCAGGGCCCCTGCACTCCAGGGCACATAGTCCTTGAACCCAGGAAAGCCATGACCCTGTAGAGATGGGCCTTCAGCTGCGGGATGTGACACAGTGCAGAATACCTCCCGGCCACATCATGGGGTGGGATTTCAAATGGACTAGTTACCTTCGCCAGGCACAGAGGATGTCTGCCCCCAAGTTTATCCCTTAAGAAAAGCAAAATTACCGGAAGATACTATGGTGCCTTTCAGCCTATGTCTTCTGACATGGAAGAAATCTGCTGGGTGACGCGTGTTCTACATTTACCTATAAAAACTGAAACTCACCAAGATTAGTTATAGTGGTTAACCTTGCACATGCCTGCTCAATCAGTGAAGCCCAGACACTCAAAGCAGCAGAAATAAAGTAACTTACTGTGCTGTCCATCTTGCCCGAGACTGGCATTTTAGACACCTGTAGAAGGAAGCCTTCACAGAATTGTCTGAAGAACGTTTTGACTCCTTTTCCCTTACCATCTGTTCTCCTTTCTTAATGCTCTGTCACAAAAGAAAAAGCCGATGTTGCTGTTGAGAGTCTCATACCGGGACTGGAGCCCCCGGTACCCCAGCGCCTTCCATCCCAGACGGAATCTGTGACCTCGAACCGCACAGGTCAGTCAGGTGTCCTGCAGCTGCAGGGACTGGTCATTGTTGTGGCCCTCGGAGCCAGCCTTTCCACCTGTAGCAGATGATCCTGGGCTTAGTTTGCAGCCTGGTTAGTTCCTCCTAGAATGGATGCTCTGTATGGTTACAGCCCCGGCTTCTTGCTGTTTAGTGACGTGTTTCCTTGCTAAAGAGCAGAGTGCTTTTTGGAGCCATGTTCTTTATAGAGTGGTCCTTGGGCTTTCTCTGGTTACAGTGTTTATTTATTCAAGATTCTTTTCACTGGTGGCAGGTTCCCTCCACCTCCTTCCCCAAAGAATTCTGTTGAGCTACAAGGATGGCCTTAACTCCTCTAAGGTGTCTGTTCAGTCTTTCTATACAACCGTGTCAGTGACTTCACGGAGCTACTGCTCTGTGTGTTGACATTCTGTCCTCAGCACAGTGCTTTAATCCTAGATAGGTGGTTTGCTGTTAAATTGTAGGCAGAGTTGAAATCTTCCCCTGGATTCAGCATTGCTTTCACCCGAATTTCAAAATTTGCTCTTAATAGAATTCCTCAACTGCCCATAAATACAGAGTTGATAACCTGCATTTTTATCGAGTCCATAGTCAACCTTGGCAAAAGAGTCTGATTTTCTAACTTGGAACAGAAACCATTGGAAGTCTAGGAACTGTGAAAATAAACTTACATTTAAGTGGGAAAAAAATGAACATAAAAGATAATGTGGTTCCTTTCTCTTGTGCGTACTTGACTGTTTTCTCTTAGAAAACTTTCCCGGAGAACAACTTGTATGTGAAAAATACTTGAACTCTGAATTTTGCCTTCCTTCTGTTCCTTAACTAAAAGTGAAAGTCATGTGTCCAGAGGAGCAATTCAAATTTAAAGAATACTAGTAAGAAGCAAGATTGTTTTGTTTCAAATGGGGATCTAGTTGAGTTCTAGAAAGTATTGTTTAACCGTGTCATATTCTGCTAATAATAAGTCAGGGACAATCCCCTCCTAGTCAACTTAGATACTTCATCCTATAGTACCTTTTCCCATAAATGTTTAGGGAAAGTTTAAATGAAACTCTTTAGTTGCAAAGTCCTTTTTCCCAAATAGCATTTGCTGAGAACTAAGTTGCTAAAGTTTTATTGGCATCCAAATCACATACTTGCTTACCCAGCAACCTCTGAGCAAAGAATTATTCCATATTTATATGTTAATGTTAAGAGAATCTAGAAATATATCTTACTATAGATGAAAATTCGGCGGGCTTAATATGTTACTTTTGGTTTTCTTTTCTCGCCTTGGCTTATATGTATAACATGTAAATGCAGTAACTTAAAGGCTAAGATCTAATCTCATGGTATTGTGTGTGCCATTTAATGCCATCACTGACCTGGGATGCTGTTAATCTGGACTCAGATTCTCTCACCGGGGAAGATTCCCTGATTGATTGCTCCTTGCTTTCTAACCCTACTACTGACCTGCTGGAAGAGTTTGCCCCCATAGCGATATCCGCTCCAGCCCATAAAGGTAAATGCTTTCCTGTCCTCTGGGGCACGTGTATCCTTAAAGGAGATCTGAATGATTTCTGAGAATTTTTCTTACCAAAAGTCTCTGGCAGTGAAGTTTTTTAGCCCCTTCCTCTATATGGAAAACTTGAGTTTGTACTCTTAGCCTTTATGTTAGAATCCCTCTCAGGAAGAGTACCTAATAAGGCTTAGACAACAGGTTGGTGTAGGCATTGCTTTCTGGCAGTCTTCTGGAATGCACATAGTCCATGGTCTCCATTAAAGGCAGAGCTACGTACCTTTGCGGTCCACGCATGTAGATGGTTGCGTTGACTATCCACTGACTCCCTTTTATTATTAATTAATACGATACTTGTTAGCCTGAGACCTTAAAATTGTTTCATCAAATCCGATTTAAAGTTTTTGAGTAGGGATTGCTATGTTAAAGAAGCAGGCCAAGTCCTCAAAGTCAGTCTTCAAAGACTGAACTTATAAAAGTTTCAAATTTTGAGTCATGATTCGTTACTAGATTTCTCTTTCTGATCTACCATTTTCACTTCTTACTCTTGGGTTAATACTGGTGTGAAATGCTCCTGGACAGAAGTAGCTTGAATTGGGCTCTCTTCAGTGAGTTGTTTGTAGAAGTGAGAGGCACAGAGCCCGGCTTACTCTATGCAGGCATTCACTAACCTTCTTTCTGTACTTGGGTAGTGAAATTGGTTTTCTGGAAGGAGCACATATATAGAAGAGGAACAATGTAAGTTTCTTCTGAAGGAAATTCAAGAAGTAAGCCTCCCTGAGATGACTAAAAAACAGTTTGGGGCTCTCAGGTGGCTTAGTCAGTTAAGTGTCCAACTCTTGATAACAGCTCAGGTGTTGATCGCAGAGCTGTGGTTCAAGCCCCTTATTGGGCTTCACGCTGGGCATACAGCCTACTTAAAAAACAAAACAAAACAAAACAAAATTAGTTTATGGTTTGCAGTGGTAAGAGCTGAGGTTTTGTTTTTACCCTTGACAACATTAAAATGATTATGTTTTTATAGAGTATGTGTTTTTAACCAATTATGTCTGGCAGGAGTGTGTCAGCAGTAATGTGTAATTACAGAGAAGCATCATTTGCAGAATAGGTGCTCGGCTAGCGCTTGTGCTGGTAGGATAGTCTTTATCAAAATGGAGAAGGATATCTAACAGACTTCTGCTTGAAATCTCAGTGCATGTGATCTTGGGCCCCAACATTCCCTGAGGCATCAGAGTTGTTGGAAAGTCTTTCTTCCCAATCATAGGACAGCAAGTCTTTTCAGAAAGATTTTGTTTGCCTTGTATACAGCAGTTACTACTAATTACCTCCCCCCTGCCCCTAGCTTTGAGTTTCTTGAATATTGTTTGTTAGTCAGGCCCCTGTTTGCTCAATAAGGAAGATAAATGACTAATTCCTGTGCCTTTGTGAATTACTGACGTTGAAGAGAGATTTCACAATAACTACAATTAAAGGTCTTAAAATGGTAGTAGAGATCATTCTATAACCCTTCTCCCTAATCATTTATGAAAGTCTTAACATGGCCAGCCTGAAACCATTTTTTTTCTGTTTCCCTATTTTTCAGTTTTGCTACCTTTGTTTCCACTCATGAAAATAAGCATTTTCATCTTCAAAAACAACAGCGATTGTATAGGTGGAACTTTATGCCTCTGACATGTTCTCTCATTTGCTAATCTCTGCCTCTGTTGTTTCTGCTTGTGTACTTGCATTCTGTATTAAGCTGCAGAAGATAGTAATCTCATCTCAGGTTTTGATGTCCCTGAGGGCTCGGACAAGGTGGCAGAAGATGAGTTTGACCCTATTCCTGTATTGATAACCAAAAACCCACAAGGTAAGAAAGAGAGGATGGGGAAAAGAGAAGAACTTGGCATCACAGCTGTTTACAAAATAGTAATGTGCCTAATCTGCAAGAGGGAAGAAAGCATCAACACTTAGTGAAGGGAACTGGGGTAATGACAGGCCTTGGGGCTGGACCAGTATAAGATAGAGACACAGATACAGATGGAGATGTAGTTACCTTAAAACGTCACTGTGGTGTTTATTCAGAGAGAAGAAAAGTATTTAACTCTTGGACTAAAACCCGGTTTTACAAAGTGTCAAGCCAAAAATAAAGTGACCTTTAGTCAGTAGAAACCTGAAGTCATATATACATATATTAAAAAAAAAAAAAAAGCACTGAACATTTTTTAGCACGATTTGAATAATCTATAATAAATATTCTTCCCAGAGAGATTAAGCATGGTGCTTTGATATCATTTGTATCTTTTGGACATTTGTGGAGCATCTTTTTTCCTCTTTGATGGATTATAACTATTTGAATGTGCCATGAGACACTGAATTACCATGGGACCATCTCTATATTTCTTAAAGCATGTTTCTATCGCAGTGGTCTTAATAACGGATTTTTCCCCAAAGCAACAGCTGTTGATTTTTACTTTATCAGAGAGATGAGTCGATATCATGAGGAAGTTAGTGTACAGCCAGCAGTTCTCAGGCAAAATGTATAGGCATTTGAAAACAGCATCCTCTCTGCAAGGTGTTCTGCCTGTGGTATGGTGTGCACACAGTGCCTGAAGTTCTGGTGGGAGGTGGTGCATATCCGACTCATATGTTTAAAAATCAACACGTAAGAGTTTGCAGATGTAAATTGTTGCTTCTCCAGGGTTTTGTTTTGTTTCTCCTTTGCTTGCTCTGCACATCTAAACCTTAACCCTCTGTGTTTTGTACTGAACTCCTATTTCTCCACTTCCAGGTGGGCACTCTAGAAACAGCAGTGGGAGCTCTGAGTCCAGTCTTCCCAACCTAGCCAGGTCTTTACTGCTGGTGGATCAGCTCATAGACCTGTAGCCGTGACCCAGTAGCAGATGCAGTTCTGTAACCTTCATACCGTAATATACATTTTCATTACGGAGTTATAAGAAAAATGATTTTTTAAAAAATCTGCTAATAAGGGGCCCTCCAGCCCTTATCTCCTACCCCTTGCCTTCTCCTGTAGAAATGATAAGGAAAGAAAATCACTTTGGCCCTCCAGATATTCCTTGGCCAGTTCCTCCCTGTTAGTTTGCTGTGTTTTCTCATTACCCCTCTTCAATAGCATTATCTTAAATCAAGCGCTAGATGCCATGAGCTTCACCTCTGCTGGAATCAACTCCACCAAAAGCTTAACTGTAACTGAAACTAGTGAACTGACACCTTTGTCTCATTCTTGCTAGGAATGGCCTCCCACACCAGTCCTCCCAACCCCTGTCTCCTTTGGCCAGATGCTGATGAATGTGTTTCTCTGTTTTTGCTTTTTACGCTGCTGCATTATCATGAGGACATGGCTTCTTCAGTTGGTCTTAACTCTAGGCAGTAGCCTGGAGATGAGTGTGTGATTTAAGAGAGGGTAAAACTGACTGACAGATGGGATATGTTTGAAAAGAGAAATTGAGCCCAGCTCTAGCCAACCAGCTTTGACCTTGTTTGATCATAGACTTAGCCAAGGGATTTTACACCCCATGCAACCTGCCCAGCATTCATCCAGCATTCTGGCTTCCATTGAACCGTGATTTCTCAGATCTGGAGACGTGACTGCAAGTACTTGAGATCCTTGGATAAAATGTGTACATTATATAAAACCCAAGTATTGCCATTCCTTTTCATGTTAACTGTCCCAAGCCGGGATCTCAGAATTAGACCAAAACAAGACAATGGTGGTAATATGATACCTTTTATTAGAAGACTTTTCACTGGGGGGTGGATGGGGGAGGGGAAGGAATTGTAGCAGAAACAGATGTATTTTTCTTGTGATTTTTATTTTGAATCAAATATTGTAAATTGTGTATAAATGAAGACGCTGAATAGTTCTGTTTCCACTTGGCGTTTCAAGTCTGATATCAGGTGTCTGTACAGGGTTTTGACCTCTTTCCCTTGTATAACTACACAGCAATCCTACAGTGTAACATATGGAATCATTTTGAGTAGACTTGTGTGTTGCTTTAAGCTTTCAGCAGGTCCTCTGTCTTTGTAGAATAAGCATGTTGTTTATTTTCAGATAATCAGAAATAAGTGTGCCTACAAGCTGGGCACAATTTGACTCTGGCTACTTACCTTTCTTTCTCTCTGATGTTGGAACTGAAGGATGCAGCCAATGAAATATGTTCAGTTGGTTTTCCTTGGCTTCCTAGATTAA
Organism: Prionailurus viverrinus; assembly: GCF_022837055.1. Taxonomy (NCBI): domain Eukaryota; kingdom Metazoa; phylum Chordata; class Mammalia; order Carnivora; family Felidae; genus Prionailurus; species Prionailurus viverrinus. The sequence continues at coordinate 87,040,644 of NC_062563.1, read as the reverse complement.
AAAACAAAACAAAGCGTAGTTCCTCACTAACCTTAGAATATTGTTCATAAAATAAATAAAGGACCCTGCACTGACATGACAACATGCCTCATGGTCACCCTCTGTATATGTACTTACTCATTGAAGTGTATCTTTTTTTCCTTACATAGAAAGCAATTTTATAAAATTGCCCTTTTGAAAAAGAGGTGGGCACAGAGCAACCCGCTGTGGTTCTCTTCCTCGAGTGCCGTTTTCCATGATCAGAAGGGAAACTCTTAGTTGATCAGATTTGTACAAATAAAATTCCAAGCCCACTTGCCTGTTTCTCTATCTAGTACTTTTGTTTCTCCTTCCTCACGTTTGCACTTTATTGGGGGGGGGGGGGGGGGGGGAGGGAGTTGTGCAGCAACAACAGCCTGCAAAACACTGCACTTTGGAGGTCAAGCTTTGACCCCAGAAATGTGAGAGCAGCCTTTGAAAGGCAGCGGAGGAAAAGTCTGAATCTTTTCAGTCTTCCTCCTGACTTTAAATACTTCCTGTGCCAGCTGAAACTAGATGAGCTAAGTAAAGCCCTCTATTAGGATAATGGATCATTTCCAAAATTGAGGGAGGCACCACCTTCCTGCTGAAGATTAAAAAAAAAAAAAAAAAAAAAAGATATCCTTGAAGAGCTCTCCATGATTGGATAGCAGTGAAAATGGGACTCGGTTTGTACCTTTGTGGACAGGAATATTACTGAAGATCAAAACTGTATTCTTTTTCCTGGACATAGAAAGAATGTATAATCTAATGAAGGAAATGTTTATTTTTAAATAAGAACAATGTTTTATGCCTATGTTTTCCAATTTGATTTTTTTCATACATATACATGTTAGAAATATAATGAAATATCTAGTTTCTCAATTTAATTGAAACCATGAAGAGTACAGTTTAGAAATTAGGTATCTCTAAATTGTTCCTTTCATGTATTACCCATAATCGCATTGAGATATCTTATCTAGTCATCTGGCTCAATAAAGCTTAATGGAGACTGTTAATGAAAATGAACGGACTAGCAGCCAGAGACTGGATGGAGGAAGTCTGAGGGAGATAATGACATGAAATCATCTTGGGTTTGTTCTTTAGGAATGGGGCCTCATAGAGAAGAACTATTTTTCTGCTAAGGTATCCATGTGAGTGACTCAGCAAATGGGACCTCCCTTAGTTTATAGCTTCATCCCTAAGCTAAAAGGGTTTATTTGATATGAGTGAGGTATGCTGATAACTGGTAGACATACGAACTCCACAAGAGGGATCGGAGAGACCAGTCTCTAGTCCATCCACTTCATTTCACATGGAACCGGAGGACGGGCCAGCTGAAGAGGCCTGGGCAGGACAGGCCAGGTCACCTGGGATCTCTCCCTGACCTTTTCCGGTCACTGGCCAAGCAGCCTTCAGCAGGCTCTTCACTTCTAAGAGCTATTGTTCCTTTTTTATACAATGATGGGTTTGGACTAGATGGTCTTTAAGCTTATGGAATTCTAGACTTCTCCGTACATACTGTTATGCTTTGGAAGGACTATGAAGGATTCGTATAATCCGGATGTTCTTCAGTTACCTTCTGTAGTTCTTACTGTTACTGTAGCAGTATTTACATTTTAGAGAATTATAATGGACTTTTTACTAACTTGGGTTGCTCTTTCTTGGTTAACTGAATAGAAGCCTGCATTACTGGACAGTTTGGGACATAGATTCTTTTTTTTAATATTACTCACACACCCCTACCTATTCCAACAAAACAGTGTCAGAAGATTTCAATTCTTTTAAAACATAAAATCAGTGATCTGACACTTAAAAATGGGCAGATACTATAAGCATATGTTTCTGATTTGCTTTAATCCAACTGTGTAAGAGTAGTAACTATACCAGAACACATAACAAATTGTTGGCGTTTTTTTTTGTTTTTTTTTTTTCTTTAAAGGATTCAAATAACTAGATTACCCAATTCAGGTCCCAGTGTTTCTAAAAACACGGGACTCGGAGGAGATAAGGTTTAAATAGACACTTCTAACTATGATCATAATTAATGACTTCTTTAGCAGACATACCAGAATTTTGACAGCTAATTGAGTGTTGTTTCATTCAAAGGCATCTGGTTTTACTTGGGAAGCTAATACTTACTCTAATGATGCTGCCATCATTTAAGTTATTTTTGAAACTCCTCTCTTTAGAAATACCATCAAGGAAGGTAATAAGGTATAGGAAAATCAGTTGAATTATTATCCATTTAGTATTGCTTTCAGCATCTGGAAGCATCTCTTTCTTGATCTTTTTCCATGACTCCTGGTTTAGGGTAACATTTAGCAAAATCACCCACCCACCTCAGATGAAATGTGGTTACTATTAAAGACAGTAAAAGGAATAATCCACAGAAAATTCCCAGAGAGGAGCTTATAATGGAAAGCGACAACTATCATTCTTAATTTCCTTGATCCTCTGAATAAGGGAACTTCCATAATTTCACCTGTCTTTAGTAGTTTAGAAAATGGAAAGATGTGGATTTTAAAATACCTCCGAAAGAGGTTGTCACTTTGTTCAGTGTCATTTGATACTGGACTTGGCTCTTTCTGAAGTAGAATTATAGAACTTGGATTGCTAATAATTACAGGGAAACAAACTCAAGAAGAATTTTCTCAAGATGAAATAATTAGTTTTGTTTATAATACTCTTTTCCTGCTCTGCTGACAGGTAATTGATCATTTTGATTCGAACTAACAGTTTTCCCCAAGTCAGGAACAGTCTGCCTTCAGCAATTGTATGGGAAGGGGAGGACCTTCTGGGTTGACCTCAGCCCAGAAGTATGGAGGGATCTGAGTTCACCTGAATAAATGCACACTATAGGTATCTTGGGCCAAAGTAAAGTCTCCCTTGATGATGTTTGTCTGAATTTCCAGGAGTCTTTAACTTTCTCTGACTGTAAGATTACCAGGCTCGTGTAGCCACTAACTTAGTTTGGGGACAAAAATGATAGGATTGCCCAAAGTACTGAATTAAGTGAATTAGAGGCTGCCGGGCAGAACAGAGATACTAGCAGAGGGATATTTAAAATGAAATCTTTACTGAAACACTCCAGATAATATAAAACTGTCTTTTATTCCTCTCTAGAGACTATAATTTTACCAACACAAAGTTAGTCTTTTCATTTTCCACCCTAGTCATGTTCCTGAAGTTGGATGTACTTGGGTTTCTTGAGTCAAAATGAATCCCAGATGGCCTCCATTTCAAATAATCTGTAACAAGATACTACTTTGTTTATCCCGGGTTTCCTTTCACCAAGGTGGAGGAAGGAGTTTCTTTGGGTAATGCTAACTTATGCAGAGTTGCCAAATGGTGGTAGTTGCTTGAATGGAAGACACTTCCTTGGTTCCCACTTTGATGGTAGTATCCTGACCTTACTCTTCTTCCTGTGAGTATTCTGCTCTACCCTATTGCACCTCCCCCCCCCCCCCCCCGCCTTATCACATGGTTGTATATTTACCACAGGTCTTTATCATGTCCTCCTTAAGAAGACAAAGCAAACAGGTACACGAAGCTACCTTGTACAGTAAAAATATGAAATTTAAACACTGCTACGCAAATATTGTATAAAAAAAGTCTGTAAACAATTTATTATGTAAACATACAGGGGAATAAAGACTTATCTGTTCAACCAGGAGCCTGATGTTCACAGATGTAAATAACTTAAAATAGCTGCTGTTTTCTAATCTGAAAACCTACTTTTGCACAAAGGATTTAAACCCATTGTTGAGTGGCAGTAAGTAGCTGTGCACAAGGAAAGTGCGGACACCTGCTGAGGACATTTTAATGAGTCATGGCTACCATGGAGTCAGGGAGAATAAAACCCTCGTGAGCCTGCATTTGATATGACGAGATGCGGGTTTGAAAACGGAGCACAGATTTGCAGCTATCCTCCTCTAATTTAATCTTTAATATACCCAGGCCAGTTTAATTAAACATTTTATGTTGGCAACAGCAGCTTTATGCCCAGGGAGAAATCTCATTTAATTGCTCCACTGGCTTGAGAGGCACGGAATCACTGGCCCATGCTGGCTCCCATCAAATCCCTATTCCCCAGTCATGGGTCTTAATGCCACTGCACAACATATGGTAGAACCCTTAATTTTATTATCGAAGCTAAAAGGTCGTGGAAATTATTAATTTGATGTACACCTCTTGATTCCCTGATTTGGTTCCAAGAGTGTGACTTTCAATTGGTGCTGCATTTCTGACGTTCTTATGAAGGGATATTTTGCTTTCTATTTGCTAAATGTATGAGAAGGTTTCTCAGTACTCCCCAAGTCTTCATTTTTCCATTTTTAGCAAGAATTAGGTCTTTGATATTCCCTGTACCTGTTATTTCAGTTTGTAGTATGGAGGAAAGAAAAATTCTGGATTGTGCATGATATATTGCACTAAAGAGTATCCAGCCTAAAATTTAAGTCTTCAGATTTTGATTTTTTTGAAAGCACTCTGATGACCCTCTCACTATGTTCATCAGATAAAATTCCGAGGGTAAACGTACCCCAAATCACTCAACACTGATGGTTGCTTTGGAAGTTAATAGGCAGTTAGTGAGGAGAGTTGCTAAGTCATCAGATACTTTTGGGGACTTCTTTCCTACTCTGTTAAGCATATGAACTCTTAGGGAAATCTATACAATTTGGAGCCTCAAAATAGACTAAAATGGCGTTATCCCTGATAGAAGTTTCAAAAAGTGTGCTTAGCCTTAACTTTGCACACAGCCCTACATGAGAGCAAGAAAAAGAAGCGTGTCTTGCCTTCTTGCTTAATTTAACGCACAAAACCACAGTGAAAAGAGACATAACACAGTTTGAGGGAATGAGAACAAAATGCCCTACTTTTAGGCTTTATGATATGAAAGACCCTTGTGCAGACTGTAGGACCATGTCCTGGATTTAAGCGCTCCACCCCTCAGGGACAATGGGCTAACTTCATTGAGCTCTGTGGTCATGGGGCATCTGCTATGCGTGGTTGGTTACCAGAGGAACGGGGCCAAGACATGAGGTTAAATTAGTGCAAATCCTTCATTGCTAGTAGCCAGACCTCTGCAAGCATGTTTTCCTAATAGTGCAAGGCCATCCTCATCTACAAGGACTGTTCACCTTGAAAACATGTGCTTTCCCTACCCTACTAGAACACACTCATACTCCAGAAAGAACCTGTAACTGCCAACAAGACTTAATGTCCATCTTCTGCTCACAGTTATTTAGAACCTCTCCTTCTCTTGACCATTTTGTTTCTTGCGCTGAGAGAGCGTGGATATCTGTGCATCCCCAAACCCACCGGCATTCTTTGGTCTCCAGAATGCCCGGCTTGGAGAGCTGCAAAGGGTAGTTGCTCTCTGCTGTAGTCACACCACACCTTCTCTAAAAAAGAATGAAGAGGTTAAGAGACTTGGCCTTCTCAGGAAAATCCTTTAGTTTTCCAACCCTAGAAGGCAGAAGAATGCTGAAAAATAGAAATGGATCTGGCCTTGTTTTGAAGAACAGGAAGTAAGTTTTCCCTACAAACTCAATGTTATAGGGGTTTTGTGACTGTGCTTGTGAATTTTTAAAAGTTCTTGAAGTTTTAGGTGTAGTTTTCCTATTACCATCAAAATCCTAGAATATGCTAGTGTGCTAGGTTTCCAGTCGACCAAGAACCCACTTTTTAAGTAATCTAGAAAGGTTAAGCATGTTCTTCCATCCTGTCCAGCTCTGGATGTGGGCATCTCTACTTGGTACCTGATAGTTTTTGAAATGTAATCTAAGACCGCAGGCATCCAAAGTGCCCCTGGTTCTATAGGTAGCTGCTTTTTGGCATTCTCTACACACAAACTGATCTGGCGGAATTCAATTTAAATTTCCCCAAAACACCAACTCCTGTCAAACTGTTCAGTTTTCATTATTGATGGCTATGATGCCATTATTAGCTTGACCATGCAAGAAAGAAGGTGTTCCGTTTACTTCCTGTCAGCTGACTAATGCTTTCAAGTCACTGTGTAGGTACACATACTAAAGCTGTCGCTCAAAGAAAAAGCTTATCCTCTTCAAAATCATATTCTTCAAACACTACTCAGCCATTTGGCACCAGTACAGAATTTTACTTAAAGATTCTAATCAGGAATTCACTGAATGCATTTGAACTCTTAGAAAATGAGGGGGGCACCCACCTTTTTTTTTCTTTCTGAAAACCATATTTAAGGTCAGAGCTGTTTAAAAAGAAGCACTGCTAAAAAGTTAATAGAATTCCGAGAAACGAGTATTTTTGTACCGTATCTTCTAAAATGTTCCGATCTCTCTCTACATCTCTTTGCATATAATGTAATGCCTCTAAGTGACTGGTTTCCCAATAAACTGATTTTGATGCCGCTTCTGCTGTGTTCTGTGTGCTTAATTCAAGCAGAAACCTTAGCAGGGGATGATTGTTAGCAGAAGTTTCTACTAGCTAATGATTTGCCTGGAAGGGGAGAGGGTAATGTGGGGAGGGGATGATGGAATTACCTCTGTACAGAGGTTCCAAGTCGTCTACAGAATCCAAACCATTGTACCAAATGCCTGGTGGGTTGGGAAACCCATGATGAAATGATATCTTTACGCCCAACCACCCTTTCTCTGGATTCTTCTTGCTTAGTTACATATGCCTTTTTCCTGCCCTCTTGCTAACATGTGCCCAATGACATACTTCTAACCTGCTAATATTTCTTGGAAGGTAAGCTGTCTTGTTTCTGATAATTGTCTATTTGATTTTAAAAGCCAGAGCACCCTGAGGCACCTCTATCTAGATAGAAGTAGACTGGTAGATTAGAGTTTGCAAATATTTCTGTAATTATCCTTGTATTTTACTCCTTCTGCCTAAAGGACTTTATCGTAGATTCATTTAAGCAGAGGAGATCTTTGGTAACTTAGAAGACTGAAAACAAAATTCCAGAGCAATTCCAGCTGAAGGTGATTTATTTAATATGATTTTGACTATGTCTCCTCCCCTTAGAAAGTGCCTTCAGTATTGGTATTTGGGGCACTCTTGTGCTCTTTGAGTAGTGCTTATGATGTAAATCTTGTATGTATCAAGCAGCCGTGTTCTGCTGCTTTTCCAGGGTGGTGGTGGGGGCGGGGAGGGGGGGTGGTTTGGGAGGAATCTGTCCTCAGATACAGGCAGCATGGAGCAGATGACCACATGTCAGATACTGAATTGCATTTGTCCCCAGACAGTACTTCTACATAATGCAGAACTGCCATGGTGTATGTGGACATGAGTGACTGGGTTTGTTTTCATTCCATCGTGAGCCAGTGCCAGGTAGAGCAGGTGTCCGTGTCTGGCCCCGCGAGTAGGAGCAGCTCATAGTTATGCTGAATGTCTGTGTGCCTAACATCTTCATCTCCTTTCCTGTACATTGTGCCGATCATGTTCCAAAATGTGATACAGTGATTGCTTGTGTTCCAGTTTGTGTGCAGCTTCCTTGCCTGACTTTTATTTTTCTGTTTTTCCTTTTCCATTTTCAACCTTTATTATTTGGTCCCACAATGTTTCTGCCGCGGGTTGACCGTTAAATGTTCCAAGGAGAGTTGGACTGATCTGTGCATTAATTCTGCATTTTGTGCTTTTCTAGGTCTCCAGAGAGAGCCCAATCCCTGTCCTGTAATAACTGTAGAGCACTTTAAAGACTCAGCGGGTGTTAAAGGCCTTCCCTTGTATCCAGATCCCTCCAGAGTACCTGGCATGAAAACTCAGAACAATTTAGAATCTGACTACTTGGCCCGAGATGGCCCTTCAAGCAACAGTTCATTCCACAGCAGCGAAGAGGAAGGGACTGATCTCGAGGGGGACATGCTAGACTGCAGTGGGTCCCGACCTCTCCTCATGGAGTCTGAAGAAGAGGATGAGAGCTGCAAGCCTCCACAAGGAAAACTGGGAGGAGCCATTCCATTCACTCAGCCAGAAGTCTCTACTGAACAAGCAAAAGCAGGCCAAGGTGGAAGAAAGAACCAGTTCCAAGCCCTCACACAACCGACCACTGATGGTCTCGGGGAGCCAGATGTTTTTGCCACAGCTCCCTTCAGGAGCTCAAGGGTTCCAACTGATGACATGGATATTTTCTCCAAAGCTCCATTTGTCTCCAAGGGCAGTGTGGCTCCTTCCCAGCCAGAGGAGGCGGACGTGTTCTTGAGAGCTCCTTTTACCAAGAAGAAGAGCATGGAGGAATTAGCAGTTGCCCAGAGCGCCTCCCAGGAGTTGCCCGTGCAGGCCAGTCTCCTCAACCAGACTGACGATGTTCCTTTGCTCCCAGGCCTAGAGAGGGCAGCGTATGCCCCCGTCCGAGCTCAGTATTCCATGGCTGCTTTTGTCCAACAGTCTAACCACCCCTCCCATTCTGTACAAGCAGCAGACCATCTAGACAGCATCTCTCCCAGGGGATCCTCCCTGGAACCTGGGGGTCATCCTAACGACAGAAACAAAGGACCTCAGCCCCAGAAAGAAGCTGTCTCAGGCCCCATGGCTGGCAAACCATTCCGCCCCCAGTCTTTATCCAAATATTCCCGTCACTATAGCCCAGAAGATGAGCCAAATCCAGAAGCCCAGCCCATTGCTGCCTACAAAATTGTTTCACAGACCAACAAACAGTCGATAGCTGGCTCTGTTTCCATCACATCCCTTTCCTCCAGGACTATGGAGCTGCCACCTGCAGATCCTTTTGCTTTAGCACCCTTTCCTTCAAAATCAGGCAAGCAGAAACCTTAGGAGCGATAACCTGAGCCTTAGGCGTCTGTCTTTACCCCACCCTCAGTACCTACCACGTCACTCCCAGCTGAGCCTATCTCAAGAAATACACCAATTATTATCTTTCAGTTCCACGTATCAGCAGAACTTGTGTGCTCAACAAACTCCGTTGCAGTGATACTTAACTGAAACCCCTTTAAGTTATGCTCATTTCTTTTGTTTATATTGATTTCTGGACTTCCAGGCATTTCCATCTCCACCTCCACCCAGAACTCTGCTTTCTTTGTTTGCCCCAAAACTGCTTGAATCCAGAAATACTTCACCCCAAACCAAAAGGGGCCATGTTACTGCAAGGTTTATTCCTGCAGTTTCTGTTCTGAGTCATGTCCATTGGAGGACACAAGATTAGTCCCTTCAGGACTTGACTTAATGCTCTTGCAAAGGGCATATTTCTGGAAGGAAATGCAAGATAAAAATCCTGCAAATCAAAAGGAAGTGTGATCCTGCAGATACTAATCATTCCTGTAAAACCAGCAACTCTACAAGGATTCTCTGGATCTGTTTCTGAGTCTGTGCGAGCCAGGTTGGCCTCTCACACATATGAGTGTGGGTGTGTAACATGTGTCAGATCCTTTCCTACATAGAAATGCAAACAGATGAGATATCTGTGCTCATGTCTAACAGTGTTGAGCCTTCCCATGCCCACGCTTTTTAAATCACCAGGAGTGCACAGGTATGTGTGTGCCATGTGTGTGTGCACAGGGAGCATTTTTCTTTTAGGTAAATCCTGTCATACTATACCTACCTCCACAATCACTCATTTACTGGCATTTGTCTCCTGACCTAATTGATCTGAGCCCTGTTTTTATTTAGTTCTTTTCTTGTGGCAAAATTGAATTCATTGGAATGTGTTAGAAAATCCTGCTGCAACTGAGGCTTTAGAATAGATTTTTCTTTCTCCAAAATGTGCTATTTGCTATTAACAAATTCCCTGTACATGGTCTTGAAAAATTAATTATCTTTATAATTCTCCCCGCCCCCCAGAACGATAGAAAAGAGCACCTGGCTACAGCTCTAACCATTGGGTATATGGTGTTAGTAATATTTTATTAACTACTTTAAAACCTGTGAGCACTCCATGCTGTCACTATGGAATTCATCATGAGACTAGGCTACAAACTAGATTTGCTTCCTTATTTGTTTTTTCCAATTCCTTGCTTTCTTTCTCCACTGCCTCTTGAGGAAATAGAAATCCGAGACATGTAAGTCAGTTTGGAAGAAGAGAAAAGAGCTGAATCAGCTAGCCATGAAAACCTTTCAATTCTCTGTCCTCTGTAGATGTTGAAGTAGGCCAGGTAGGTGACTGAGTTGTGGTTTTGAAATGTCTTCTATTTCTGGAAAGATCTGACTCATTCCCGGCTGTTTTCATACCCTTTATTATAGTGCCTTAAGGTGAAATTCGTGTCTCTATGGGAAGATTTCTGCTGAGGAAGTTCAATTTAATGGAAAGAGCTGCTGGGCCATGTTTCAGCCCAAAAGCTTCCTGTTACTTGTAATAATAGATGTTAGTGATGTCTCTGTTAGCTGGAGAAGTTGGGAGGGTTACTTACCAAACCAAATTAATGATGTAAAAGAGTTGGAAATTCATCCAAGATTCAAGCCAGAATGCTAGACTCATACTGCAGTTGATTAGGTATCACACTGTTTACATTTAAAGCTCAGGGGTCTTGGTGGTAGGATATGAATGGCAACTTTTCAAGACTTTTTCTAGTGTAGTCTCCACCTATTTGAAATGTCCATGTTAAAAGATAAACTTTGATCATTGGCACTGGATCAGGGCTATCAGCAGTGGTTTTCCACCGAGTTTTCAGCCACACCAGTCTTTTTCACTTTGGGGAATGCGAAATGTTCCCTCTAAAAGTTTGCTTTTCTCCCAGTGATTATTTCTGATTTTTCTGTGTAACAATTGATGCAAAATCATTTTTTCAGTTGAATAAGTAGTTTGAGCTAATGCATATGGAACTTTGCACCCCAGACTCTTCCTTGGCCATTATCAATTAAAGGCCTCAAAAGCAGGAGCTAAGAGGATAGGAATATTCAGGGAGGTACTCACCCCATGTCAGAAACTCTTAAAGGAGAAGGTCGCTCTCACTCACTCTTCCAGATATTCAGGATTACCTCCGTAATAGCCCTGCAAAATGTCTTTCCTTTGGTTATTTGATCACTTCTTCCTAATCAAGTAGCCATGTTAGCTCTCGAGGTAAAATCGATAAAATCATGGTGATTTTATCACGTAGTTGAATCATTTGTCAAGCATGGGCTTGCAATGTTTTTTATTCTCACTGGAGACCTATTGTGGGTGGAGACTCTACATTCTTTGAATAGGAAATGAATGTAAAAACATACAAATTACTTTTGTGTTTTTATTGAGTGATGCATGAAAATTGTTTGACTAAATTACATTAATTATTAGCTAATAACTAGTAAATTCTGCACTGATCTTTGGATCATATAGGGTAAATGCATCATTTAAAGGTTAAACATTCTTGCTGGGGCACCTGGGTGGCTCAGTCGGTTAAGTGTCCGACTCTTGATTTCTGCTCAGGTCATGACCTCAAGGTTCGTGGGATTGAGCCCTGCATCGGGCTCCATGCTAACAGTGCAGAGCCTGCTTGGAATTCTCTCTCCCCTCTATGCCCCTCCCCTGCTCATTCTCTCTTTCTCTCTCTCTCGCTCTCTCAAAATAAATAAACATTTAAAAAAATAAAGATAAAATATTCTTGCCAGAGGCCATTCTGAATCTGGAATTCTAGAAAATTTAGCATTAAGGGAATTAGGAGTGCTCAGGATGCTTTGAGTTAGTACCAAATGCATGTTTCCAAAAACTATACTGCAACAAGTTAACATTAAAGAGAAAAAGCAGCTATATAGTCAACAAAATACTGTACTTTCTACTTTTATGTGTTGTTTGCTTTTACACATTTGTTAGGGAATGCGGGAACTTGTGATCTTTCATTTCAGTGGAGCACGATGAGCCAGAATATATTTAGATGTAAAACATTGAACCACAACATGCACTGATGAACTTTTAAAGAATCTATGTTAATTGACTAACAGTCACTATTAAATTAATGAAGTTTTACTATGTGTGGTGGAAAATATTTAACATAGCTGTTTCTTGAGCTACATATGACCCTTTAGGCTCCCAGTCCTTGTTAGATTGGGAAGTGGAATGAACAAAATTTGATGTGGAAGCAGATGCTGGGCAGAGCCTAAGGGAACCTGGATCTTAAACTCAATTTCATTTTGGGCTCACTCATTATTAATGAGTTGAAAGCTTCCTATGTGTGGACCGGTGTGTACATGTTCACGTGGCCACATTAGGTCTGAGTTTAATCTGGTGACCAGCGTTTCTTTCTAAACTTTCAAGAAAAATATCGGCATCTTATTTGCCCGTTGTTGATTTAGTAAGTTTTAGAGTACATGTACGTCAGTGTTTTCAGCTATTTGGTGGGTATTTCACTGACTCATAAAGTCGCAGATCGCAGTTTTATTTAAAATAAATGTAATCGCCAGAGTGATCTGACAATAGAAATTGAACCATGCTGTATTTGATACCATAAGGAAACGTCATCAGAACATAGATCATATAGTTTGTATGCATTTTATCAAATAGGAAATTTTACAGGAAACGGGAGAAGGGTGAGAGCCAACTCATTCTCCAGCATGAGAATGGAGTCATTGGGTGCCTTTCATAAAGGAAGATGTCATTCTCTGCTGTGTCTTTGGAACTGAAATTGGAAAACACATGCCAGTCAACTGTGGAATGGCTGCTGGTCACACAGGTGCAGTTTTAGCTGAGAAATTTAGAACTCGGATTATTTTGATAAAAGAAACATAGGAGAGCTGCTGGAAAGACCGCAGTTTTTGAGGAGGTGGAAGTGCTTTGTAAATGCCTGCAGTCACTCCTGGGTTCCAGTCCTCCCATCCTGCCTGATGGAGTAAACATGAAGAGTTTAAATGGAATCATGTCATTTAAATTCTTCATTTTTCAGTCCCTTTGTGAACTACTACTTGTGGTTTTTGGGTTTTTTGTTTTGTTTTTTTAAACCATCAGAATATTTGCAAACTTGTGAAGTTCACTTAAGGGTTTCAAGATGCTTGAAAATAAAAGTAGTATCTGGTTGGGAATTGTTTTTGTGTTCTTTTCCTACAAAAATAAATTTTCTAGGTTGCTGCAAACAACTAGCTGCCTCAGCTTAGATGTGAAAATCCACACTGGCGGTGTCTTGATTCCCCAGGTGCCACCTTCCTCTCCGACTTCCTGTTCTACTGCCTCCTTTGTACCTTGACCTTTATTAGGAAACAGGCCTCCCGCGTGTGGTATCCAAGATCCTATCACTAAGACACAGCCAGACACAGCTCTTTCCTGCTTCTTTATTCCTGCAAATAATCTTGGCTCACCTTCCTTGTACCTGTTCCCACCCCTTCATTTCCTCACTTAACATTACCCTATTATGACCATACCAATAAGTGGATGAAAGAGAGGCGGGACCGAATGATCATGTTAATTTTTATGTGCCTTTGTTACTGTAAACAGTTTCTTAAGTTTCAGCCTAACCTATGATAATCTCACCACACTGGAATAATTCCAAATAAGAATGAAATGGCTCACCTTCCCCATTTCTTATGGACTAGAAGAACAGATGAAGGAAGGCTGGCAGAAGTCCAGCCTTACTCTGGAGACAACCCAAAGGCATCTCTCCACCATGATCTAACACAAGCCCAATGCGCTCCAGAATGCAGGGGCAAGTTTAGGTGTGAAGGGACTCTGGAATAGCTTGTAAAAAATGGCTAAATGCTAACCAGCACACGGGTGGCTTAGTCCAGGATTCCCGTAACTTATAATCCTGTAAGAAATGTAGTCTGAGCTATTTCCCAGCAGTCTCAGTATGGGTGGCACTGTTTTGAGTTTATAGTAACAGCGTTCTGTTCTTGAAATCAAGTCAATATTATCTGCATTGTGTTGTAATAGAACTGCATATATGTGTTAAAGGGATCTGTCTGATTCCTTTTGGCAAGGAATTGCAGAAATGCTTTTTAACCATGTCAGTTAAAGTGAGACTTTGGGAGTGAGAGAAAACAATGTAGCCTTTTCACTCTGAAATGGCAAATCCAGTTGTATTCTCTGAGTCTACCAAAGACTCCTATTTGAGGATTGTGAATGGAGAAGGGTGTGTGTGTCTGTGTCGATGTCTGTGTGTGTGTGTGTGTGTGTGTGTGTGTGTGTGCTCATGCTTTTTGCCATGGTGTGAAGACCTCCTTATGAAGGCATCCAAAGAATACCAAGTGGTAACAGTAGGTAGCTGGCTTGAGTAAATTTAGTCCCATTGGCCAACAACTCTTGAGTTAGAACTGGAGTTGTTGTAGATAAAGGTGGGAAAATCAGCCATTGCCTCAGCCTGTTTCCACAGTAAGCATGCTCGTCTCATCCACAAAAATGAAACTCAGTAGGGTTTGACCTGAACCCTTGGCTCATGTGTGGTGTTGGACTGGCAACAGTGACCAGACAGCACAAGGCCTGCAAGATGTTCCTTTGAAAGAGAAAGTGTTTAATGCCATTCGTTAGGGGACAGAAACCAAATAAAGGCCAAGGACCATGCTCATTCCATGGAGAAGAGGCGAACCTCTCTGCTGACAAAACATTCTGAGTTGACTGAATGAGGAAGTCGACCCAGCTATAAGGAATACTGAAGTTCTCAGACCTCAGAAGACAATATGTGCATGCAATCTCAAGGGCTGTGAACATGGGAAAGGAAGGGAAAAAGACATTTATAAAGTCAATCTTAACAGTTTTTGCAATACCTCTTATTTGCAGACTATTGGATTTATGTTATTGCACTCTTTGTGTGATCTATCTTATGTATCTGATAGTTTTTATGAATAATTTTTTGAGTTGTAAACTCTTATACACTTTATTAAAATGGACCTAATAAAAATAAATGATTTATATTTTGTATTATTTCTTAAGCCAGATCTTCCTAGGATTGAAGGGCTCCATAAGCACCTTTTATAGTAGCAAGCCTCGTTTTATGTTTTTAAGTTTCAAAGGACAACTTTTGGTTGGTTGTTTGCTAGGTTTCCAATGCCAACATTGTTATTTCCTGACAACTTCTTTCCATTCTAGATGTTCCATGGAGACGTAAATGAAATAATACAAGACAATGGGGCCATATGGATTGAGCTAGAAAAACCACAGAGCTCCCTGCTATTGTAAACTTTATTGTGAGCTCCTAAAATATGTTATTTGAATATGACCGGCATCAATATTCAGTCTTTAAAAACACACAAAAATCCCTTAAGAGAGACCAGCGTTAACATAACAAAGAAAGAAGTCTCGGAAACAACAAACAAAAAAGCCAGAGTCCTAACTACGGAAAAGTAACTGGTGATTACCAGAGGGAGGTTGGTGGGGGGCTGAGTGAAATAGGTGAAGAGGATTAAGAGTACACTTACCATGATGAACACTGAGTAATGTAGAGAATTGTAAAATTGCTATACTGTACACCTGCAACTAATAGAACACTGTACATTAATTATACTGGAATTAAAATAACATTAAAAAGTACACACACACAAAGAGAAGTCTTGGGGGGAAATGAGTTATTCCTAAGAATTTCTAAATTTATACTGTGGGAGAGAAACTACCTGCCTGTTTCCTCTCCAAATTTGAGAAAATAATAGTAACATTTGAGCTTTAACGAGTTTGACATCCATCATTCAGGGAGAATTGGCAAAGGGCTGAGTTCAGTTCTGAGTTCAAACTGATAATGATTCAAAGAAGATCCAGGGATCCAGAGAGTTATGGTATAATATATATAAGTAAAACCAAAGGTGCCTACTTTTTCTGAAGATTCATTTAACATCTGATTCACCTGTCTTTAAATATATGCCCTGCCTAGTTCTACAGTGTGAAGTTCCTTTGCTTTTTCTATTTCAAGTTATCATTAACCAAGAGTACAATCTTCCTTGTCTGTGACTTGGACTGCTCTGGGGGAAGCCATTTCACATAGATGCATTATTCCCACTAAGATAGATGCAGGAATCAGAGCCTTCTGCACATGTGGACCGACTCACCTGCAGTGACTTAGCTCTGCCTTCCTTGTAGGGAGAGCCAGAGTTAGACACTCTGGCTCCCACAGGACGCTATCGTTTGCATTCACCCTTTTGTGGCTTACTTTTGCTAGCTTTGAGACTGGTTAATAAGAGACCAGCCAGGGAAGTATTACCCCCTAATCGAAAACCAAGTAGGAAAAACCAGAGTGAGGCCCAGAGAAAAGCCGCGAGCAGATAATTTAGACCCGTCTCTCTGGATTTGGAGACAGAGATCTTTTTCCTTCCATCATAAGAATTTTTCCTTGAGTTTATCTATCCTTATATTAGGGTAGTAAGGTCTAGAGGGCCTCAGCATCTCAGCTTACATGGAAGAAGACAAATAATTCCTCAACCTTTTATGCAAGTCTGGAGGGCCCAAAAGAATCCAAGTATACTCTTCCAAGGCAGCTCAGTTCTCTAGCACTGAGAGAATATGGTGAAGTCACATATGGTGAAATTAGTATTTCTACCTGATCTCCCCAGCCTCATCCTGTTTCTGAGCAGGACCTTTAACCCAAGGACAGACTCTGTTTTTACTCTTTAGAGAACCCTAGGTTATTGGAAGGGAATTGATCAGTTTTCTAATGGAGTATCCAAAAATTAAATATAAACTGTCAGACTTTGTTCAGTTTCTAATGACTATTACTAGTAGAAATATTCAGTTCAAGTAAAATTCAAGCCAGTTAAAACCACGCATCAGTGAAAATTGATGGAAGAATGAAATTTTGACAAAATTTGAATAAAAATTTTGACTCAGGAAATTTGAATTTAGTAGGTTCAGTAGCCACAAGAGAACTTAGTAGCAGAAGGTACATTGGTAAAATTTGAAATGAACCAAAAATTGACTAATAAGTCTCCATTATAAAATGTATACAGAAAAGACTGGATCCCAGGGCTTCTGGGTGGCTCAGTCGGTTAAGCATCTAACTTTGGCTCAGGTCATGATCTTGTGGTTTGTGGTTTCAAGCCCTGTGTTGGGCTCTGTGCTCAGAGCCTGGAGCCTGCTTCAGATTCATTGTCTTCCTCTCTCTGTGCCCCTCCCCTGCTCACGCTCTGTCTCTCTTTCTCAAAAATAAATAAACATTAAAAATTAAAAGAAAGAAAAGACTGGATCCCTGGAAATACATTGCCTAGGAAATTGATCAAAAATTAAATTAGCCTAATAGAGTTAGTAGGATTTCTTAGAAGAATTTCTTGATGAAAATTCATCAATGCTAGCCCAGTTAAAATATGTGTTCAAAAACACAAGGTGAAACAGCCACAGTAGTTCAATATGTCTTTCTTGTGCCTGCACATGGGCTGTTGAAGTAAAGTTGTCCAGATGGCCATTAGTAGTATGAATCAGGAGAGAAGTCTTGACTGATGGTAGAGGAAAGTCCTCAGTGAGTCTATCAGTGAGTCCTGGATGAGGAGAATGCAGAATGAGAGGAACATTTACAACACCCTTTGGGAATGACAACACTTCAAGGACGGGTGGAGAAACAAAGCCATGAAGGAAACTGAGTCACAAATGTAGACGAACAGAAGGGGGATACCAAAGCTAAGAGAGGAAACCTTTTCCAGACTGAGAAGTGGTCAGTAGTTTTTAAATGCCACAGAGAGATCAAAAGAGATAGAAAAATGTTAATTGGACTTGTCATTTGGAGGCCAGAGGTGAACTCAAGCAAGAGCAATTTCAGTAAAATAGGGCAGACTGCAGTGCATTGAGAACTGAGTGGGGTGTAAAGAAGGAAGGATATATTTTAAAGAACAAGGTGGTTCTATTTTATACAAGGACCTTGTATAAATAATAACCCACAATTTAAGGGCACCACAGCTGCACTGTTCTTTTCCCTAGGAGAGCAACCTGGTCCCCAATTTTTTTTTTACATTATATGTTTTTTTTCTTAAAAGATTTATCCTTCTTAAATTAATAGCCTTCTCCATATCTTATTATATCTAACTTGCATTCCAATATCATTGATTTGGATGTTTTTTCCCTCCAGTTCTCATACTAATAACATCATAGAATAAATGTTTGTAGGATAGAAAAGGAAAATTACACTATAATATCAGTGATTTTTTTTTTTTTTAATGGGGGCACCTGGGTAGCTCAGTTGGTTGAGCGTCCAACTCTTAATTTTGGCTCAGGTCATGCTCTCATGGTTCACAGGATTGAGCCATGTGTTGGGCTCTGTGCTGATGGCACAGAGCCTGCTTGGGATTCTTTCTCTTCTCTCTGTCCCTTCCCTGTGTAAGCATGCACGTGCACTCACAAAGTAAATAAACATTAAAAACAAAACACTGTATTCACTATGGTAGGCTGAATAATGCCTCCTACATCCATGTCATAACCCCCAGAACCGGTGAAGGATACCTTATATAGCCAAAGGGATTTAGCACATGTGATGATTAAATTAAGGGTCTTAAAATGGGAAGGCTGTTCTAAATTAGTCAGGTGGGCCCAACGTAAACACAGCTTCAAGAGAGATGCAGGAAATGGGAACGCAGACTGATGCAGCCACTCTGGAAAACAGTATGGAGGTTCCTCAAAAAATTAAAAATAGAACTACCCTATGACCTAGCAATTGCACTACTAGGTAATTATCTGAGGGATACAGGTGTGCTGTTTCGAAGGGGCACACGCACCCCAATGTTTATAGCAGCGCTATTGACAATAGCCAAGGTATGGAAAGAGCCCAAATGTCCATCGACGGATGAATGGATAAAGAAAATGTATATATATATACAATGGAGTATTACTCGGCAATCAAAAGATTGCCATTTGCAACTACGTGGATGGAACTAGAGGGTACTATACTAAGTGAAATTAGTCTGAGAAAGACAAATATCATATGACTTCACTCATATGAGGAAGTTAAGATACAAAACAGATGAACATAAGGAAAGGGAAGCAAAAATAACATAAATATAGGGAGGGGGACAAAACATAAGAGGCTTTTAAATATGGAGAAAAAACAGAAGGTTGCTTGAGGGGTTGTGGGAGGGGGGATGGGCTCAATGGGTAAGAGGCATTAAAAAAAAAAGATGCAGGAAAAGAGAAGACGGCAACGTGGTGACAGAAACAAAGTCTGGAGTGATACTTTGAAGATGTAGGAAGCCAAAGAATTCAAGTAGCCACAGAGGTGAAAAACATAAGGAAACAGATTCTCCCCTCAGAGCCTCTAGATGGAACCAGCCTTGCTAACAACTTGACTTTAGTCCAGTGAAAATGGGCTTCAGGATGTACCTGTACCTGTATCAGACTGTATCTGACCTCCAGACTATAAGAGAATAAATTTGCTGTTTTAAGCCATTCCAGTTGTGATAATTTGTTATAGCAGCAGTAGGAAACTAATCTAGTCACTAAAGCTACTCCCAAAGTTCTAAGACAAGTTAACAACAGCACCGTTCTTACTGAGAAAGGGCAATGGATACCTTGTGTTGAGGAGTGGAGGTAAACACAAGTTTAAACTGCTTAGGGTTACATTCCTCGTCCATCACTTCCTAGCTGTGTAAACTTGAACAAATCACTGAACTTCTGAGTCTGTTTCTTCATCCGTAAACCAGGGATAACATTTAATGCCCACATCACAGATTGTTACGAGTTGTAGTTAGAAGAGCGGCCCATTTTAAGTGCTCCTTCACTATTACTGATTTCTGTTTGACTCACCAGCTTTGGTGGCACCACCATGTGGTAATGGCACAATTCCCTTGAGCCTACCAGCTCCGAAGCTGTGCTTTATCTGACAATTTTTAATATTTGCATTTATTTCATATTTTGCATATGAGGTGACACTTTATTACTCTTTTTATGTAGCCCTTTCAAATTCATATAAGATGTGACCATGCTATGAGCTTGAATGGAAATGAAAAGAGAGCTAGGGAGCTTGCCAGTGGGGGACATGGATGAAGAAGGATTAATGGGGGAAGTGCTTGAATATGGTTGTTCCTTATCAGCTAAGGAGAAACCACCTGTAGAGAAGGAACAGATGAAGATGAAGGAATAAGAGAGTGAAAAGTAAATGGACAAGCACACTCAGCACCACACCCAGATGTTGGTTTCTAAATGAAAGGAATCAAGACTCCACAGAGAATGGCTGATTCTAGGGCTGGGGAAATATACAAGGTGAACTCGGAGCACCTTGTATTGCCAGAAAGTAAAGAAGTGCTTAAAAAAAAAAAGTCACAGAGACACAGGCACCAAGCTGGTATCAGCCCATACTGATATAAAAGTCATTGAAAAAATAAGTGGGGGGAAGAAAAGACATATCGCACATAGAAGAATTTCAACTAATTTGTGTAGACTCTCCTGCCTCCAAAGTACAGCTTAATAATGTTGTCTATACTTCCAAAAAGTAGTGTATGGAAAGGGAAGATGGAAAGAGTAACTTTGCAGTGGAAAAACCTGACAAACACCACCTCAGCCAGAGGATCAAAGTTAACATCAACAGTGGTATGTTGTGACAACTGTGACATGATGTGATGAGAAGGGTATTTGACCTCTGTGGTCTTCCTCTCCAAAACCCATAACCCCAGTCTAACCAAGAGAATAATATCATACAAATTCCCACTGAGAGACATTCTACAAAATATTTGACCAGCACTCTTCAAAGCTGGTAAAAGTCACCAAGTCACCAAAACAAGGGAAGTCTGACAAACTGTCACAGGCCAGAAGATGTTAGGAGCTATGACGAGAAAATGTAATATATCTGGATAGGATCCTGGAACAGAAAAAGAATTAAAGAAAAAGTAGTGAAATCCAAATAAACCATGGAGGAGTTTTGTTAATGTTGGTTCCTTAGTTATAATAATTAGTAATACTGGTTCCTTACTTTTGGCAAATGTATAATTGTAACGTAGGACGCTATCAACAGGGGAAGCCGATTAAGGGACAGATAGAAACAATTTGTACTGTCTTTGCAACTTTTCTGTAAATCTAATAGGACTTTGGGATAAAAAGTTTACCGCTTTCTCTCTGCTGGCAGCAATCAGCTCAAAGGCAAGCCAAGATGGGCGCTTACTATGACATCCAGGAGCTATGGAGGAAGAAGCAGTCCCACGCGATGCGTTTTCTTCTCAGAGTGTGCTGCTGGCAGTAATGCCAGCTCTCTGTGCTGACAGGGCCCCCCACCCAGCCCGGCTCAATAAAGCTCACAGACTGGGGTACAAGGCCAAGCAAGGTTATGTCACATATCATATTCGCGTGCGACGCGGTGGCCGCAGATGCCCAGTTCCTCAGGGCGCCACCCATGGCAAGCCTGTCCATCACGGTGTTGACCAGCTGAAGTTTGCCTGAAGCCTTCAGTCTGTCACAGAGGAGTGAGCTAGATGCCACTGTGGGGCTCTGAGAGTCTTGAATTTGTCCCAAGTTAGTGAAGAGTCCACGTACAGATTCTTTGAGGTCATTCTCATCGATCCATTCCATAAAGCTATCAGAAAAAATCCTGACGCCCAGTGAATCA
This sequence comes from Prionailurus viverrinus, assembly GCF_022837055.1. Taxonomy (NCBI): domain Eukaryota; kingdom Metazoa; phylum Chordata; class Mammalia; order Carnivora; family Felidae; genus Prionailurus; species Prionailurus viverrinus. The sequence continues at coordinate 87,019,309 of NC_062563.1, read as the reverse complement.
CCAAACCAGTCCACAAGCACAGGGAGCTGTGAGGGCTGCCATGTCCTGGCCATAAGAATGTGCCCTTGGAGGGGCGCCTGAGTGGCTCAGTTGGTTGAGCGTCTGACTTCGGCTCAGGTGGTGATCTTGCAGTTCGTGGGTCCGAGCCCTGCGTCGGGCTCTGTTCTGACAGCTCGGAGCCTGGAGCCTCCTTCGGATTCTGTGTCTCCCTCTCTCTCTGCCCCTCCCCTGCTCACATTCTCTATGTTTCTTAAAAATGAATAAATGTTAAAAAAAAAAAAAAAGAATGTGGCCTTGAAAAGGGCCCCAAGTTCCACCACGTTCTTGGTGGTTCTCACCGTGTGGCATGGAGAAGACACAGTACTCTCCAGGTCCGCCATTACCGTTAATGTAAGTAATGTTTGTAAAATTCTTACCTAATAAACAATTTAGGACAGTAAAAAAAAAAAAAAGAATAAAAAGTTTACTTAAAAAATAATAAATTGGGTGGGGAACCTGGGTGGCTCAGTTGGTTAAGTGTCTGACTTCAGCTCAGGTCATGATCCTCATAGTTCATGGGTTGAAGCCCCAGGTCAGGCTCTGCTGACAGCTCAGAGCCTGGAGCCTGCTTCAGATTCTGTCTCCCTCTGTCTCTGCCCCTCCCCTGCTTACTCTGTGTTTCTCTCTCTCAAAAATAAAAATTTTTAAATTTATTTAAATCTGCTAAGAACGACGACACAAGGGGTTAAGTTCGGAGTGGCTAGTAAAGGGAATTGTTAAAATATCTGCAACCATTGTTTTGAATAGACTCAGTTCAGTAAGATAAGGTAAGAGTTCAGGAAAGGGCTTAACTATGGTCCTTGTGATCTTCCCACCTCCTTGATGAAATGCCTGCAGGTCCCGTCACTTTCTGGTCTCCTTCAGCTTTAAGCATGATCGTATTTCCCATAGTCCTCTCCAGTGGTAAGAAATCTAGCTAAGTCTTTACACCTTCCATTTTCCGTCTACCAGAGAGCTTCCCTCCTTTCCCTAGGTTGGGCTCAGAAGCCAGCCTCCTCTTTCTACACCTGCCTCCTATGGCTGGGGCAGAAGGAGGGGCTTTGGGATCAAGGTGCAGCATCCTTTTCCTTGGCTGGGGCTGCCCGTGGCTCTCTGCCCTGTTCCTGTCCAGGGTTACACACCCTCTAGCTCAGGGCGTTGGCAGACAATGGCCTACGGGGCAAATCTGAGCAGCAGAGAAGCATGGTTTTTCCATTTTTTGATGTCTGGAAAAAAATCAGTAATATTTCATGACATGAAATTAGATGAAATAAAAATGGCAGTGTCCGTAAATAAAGTTGTACTGGGACACAGTTATGCCCATATATTTATGTATTGCTCATGCCTGCTTTTGCTCTATAATGGCAGGGTTGGGTGGTTGTGGTAGACACTATATGGTTAGGAAGACTAAAATATATCCTCTCTGGTCCTTTACAGATGAGTTTGCTGAGCCCTGCTTTCACTCACTCTTGCAACCCACTCCCCTCACCTTCTGCCACTGGTGGTATAACCCACGCAGCAAGCTGGAGTCCCTTGCCCTCCTGGGGACCCTCGTGAGCAGGAGTTCAACCTGGCTCACTTCTGCAGCATCTCCTTGTTCCATGGAAAGTCCTGCATCCTTGTCCCTCCAAATGTCAGGAGTGCAAGCTGGTCCCCTATTCCTTCCCTCTTTGCTGTGCCATTGTGGGAGGCTCCAGATAGCCTCCTATCTTTAGGCTTCACCCCCCAAACTCCTGGGGATACTCCAAAGACTCCCTCACCATGTTTTACCCAAGTAACTGGAGAGGCAGACCCAGAGTTCCTATAGTTCAGGAAGCCTGCAGCCAGTAGATGAGACACCACACTCCTTGTGGGCACCCTGGGGCCTTAAAATATGATTTTCAGGGGCATCTGGGTGGCTCGGTCAGTTAAGCATCCGACTTCGGCTCAGATCATGATCTCATGGTTTGTGAGTTTGAGCTCCACATTGGGCTCTGTGCTGACCACTCAGAGCCTAAAGCCTGCTTCAGATTCTGTGTCTCCTTTCTCTCTCCCCCTCCCCGCCCCACTCTCTCTCAAAAATAAATAAAACATTACAAAAAATATGCTTTAAATAAATAAATAAATAAATAAATAAATAAAATGATTTTCAGTTGGCCTGCCAGGATGAGTTGGGGGGGTGGTCACCATTTTTCTGCATCTTTTAGGAAGCCCACAGGGTTGTCTCTAATCACTTTAAAATGTTGGAGCCCTTATTATCCAATGTCCTTGACTTTGAGGCTTTAGCCAAAACTCTAAAACAACAGGAAAAGTCCCAGACCATATCCTGTGACACAGGGTATTATGGTGCACAACTTCAGGGGGTGTGATTCACATTGAGACCTATGTTACCGTGGCCCCTAGGATTATTATACAGGGCACACCCTGCATGGCCAGAAGCCAAGCTCCTATGGCTACATATACACAACAACAAACCCAAATGACTCACATGTCTTCTCTTCCTCACAGATCTCAAATCTAAGGACACTTTCCTGGCTTTGGAGATGAAAGCAGACAGGTGCAGTATGATAAAGGAAGCCCAGGTTTTGGTGGCTGTTGGTATAAGCCTTTGAGCATAAAATAGCAGAGGAATTCCAAGGCTTGTATAGTGATATGGGGAAATTCGAAAGTAGTACGACTTTTGCTTTTAAAATGTTTATACCAGTGGTTCAGGTCACGATCTCATGGTTTGTGAGAGAAGCCTGCTTGTGATTCTCTCTTTCTCTCTTTGCTCCTTCCCCACTCTCTCAAGATAAAAAAATAACATGTGTATTCTAGAATTTTTAAGAAAAAGGAACAGATTTTTTTTCTCTTAAGCAACAAACCAGAGAGTAGAGAGAGCTATATGTAATTAGAGTGATAATTAGAAGGTATTATCTCCAAAAAGGAGGAGGAGGAGGAGGGGTGTGAGGAAGAGGAGGGGGAGATGGCATCATCTCTGTTGTTACCTCTTCAACATTTCTTGAAACTTTAATCAATCTCTGGGTAAAAATAGGGCCACATTACAATATTTCTCTGTCCCTACCATCTCTGTAGAAACTCTAATGACCTGCATCTCTTTCCAGCTATTCCTGGGATCACATGTGCTTGGAACAGATTCTGTTCTGCTATCATTTACATATTTACTTCAACTGCTCTGCAACTTGCTGCCAAATCAGCCCCAGAAGGCCAAGGCACCCACCATGTAGAATCCTCCCACTACTCCTGTCCAGACGGGGTGCTGCAGCCTGCTAATAAAGCCGCATGACCCAGGGCTCAAGGTTCACACAGTCTTGGACACAGTCTTGGATGTTTTAACAAAGCAGCTCTCTTATTTTGTGTGTCACCTTGGTTTCAAGCCCCCTTCCTGGGCCTCAGGCAGCGTCCATGGGTGTTAGACCAAAGACCGTCTGCACAGCAAGGTTCACTGATCTTGAATCACACTTTTAAAAAAATGTTTGTTTACTTATTTATTTTAAGAGAGAAAGAGACACAGAGAGAGAGAGAGAGAGAGAGAGCACTAGTGGGGATGGGCAGAGAGAGAGAGAGAGAGAGAGACAGAGAGAGACAGAGAGGGAGAGAAAGAATGCAGGGCCTGATCCCACGAAGCATGAGACCATGACCTGAGCCAAAATTAAGAGTCGAATGCTTAACAAACTGAGCCACCCAGGTGCCCCTTGAATCAAACTTTTGAATACTGACTTTTTCCCAGAGAGGAATTCTTTCCCAGGACAAATTCTTTCCTGGCAGGCTTTCCAAAGCCTCAGGTAAACATTTATCTGCTGGAACTTGCCACATTGGCCCCCAGAAATGCTCAAACCTGTTCTAGGAAGAACAGACTAGGCTGCTGACCTCAGGTGTTGTTGCTTATAGATGTGTCAGGAGTGGGTCTCAAAGTTTTACAGGAGAAGACAACAGCGTTGTTAGACCTACCCATATGACAAGCTCGACATGCATTTTTCTCTAATCCACTTGACCATTTTTGATAGATATTGTTATCCACATTTTGCAGATCAGTAAAGTTAGGGCTCATTCACTCAACAGGTATTTGTTGAGTACGTACTGTGCGCCAGGCGTTGTTCTAGGCAGATGAGATATCTCAGTTACCAAGGAAGGCACCCTTGTGTGGTATACTTTCTAGGGGGAGTAAATGACTTTAAATAATTAGCAGACTAATGAAATAAAATATGGTAGAAGGTGACTATGGGACTTCAGAGAGGTTTCAATTCAGCAAGTATATTTTGAGCCTCTCTTAAATGCCAGGCACTGGGAACAGAATCAAGAAGAAGATAAACTTGGAGCGCCTGTGTGCGGTTCACAGTCTAGTGAGACCAGTGTGAGCAGCAGAACCGGGACTCAGTGCTGGTGGTCCAGGTCTGCACTGGCACTGCCGTCCATGGCAGGAGCACCTTGGTCTTATTTCTCTTTAAACACCCAACACAATGAGTTCCTCTTATGTGAAGCCTTCCTCCTGCCGTCGTCTCACCCAGAAATCATCATTCACTTCTCTTACCTGCCACCAGTGGGCCCTCGACATAGCCCTTGGGTAGCCCTTGTTCCCCAGGGCTGCCTTCATTGATTTACAGCGTCTCCCCTCTAGGAGTTCCCTGAGACCAGGAATTGTTATGCTCATCTTTGTAGCCTCGAACCAAGGATTTTGATCATTTGTAAGTAACAGGAAACCTGACTAACCAGTGGCATCGGCAAAATTGTGGCCGATTTTTTTCTCATGCGACAAGAAGTCTGGAAGATGGTGGTCGCCGGTAGTTGTTGGTTCACTTCCTCAGGGATGTCATGGCTGACGCGTGGCTGCCTTGACTCCAGTATTCCCACCCCGTGCAAGCAGGAGGAAGGGCCAGCACCTACAGCAGGAAAGCAAAACCTCTTCAGACATTTCTGACAGTCTTCCACACTTGTCTCATTGGATGGAACTGGGCCACATGACAAGCCCTAGTTGCAAGAGAGGTTAGAATTATTATTATTATTGTTATCATCATTATCATTATTAGATTGGACACATTGCCACCTGAGTAAAGTCAGTGTTGGCTAGTAAAGAAGAAGGGGAAAGTGATTATTGGAAGGCATCTAGCATCGTCTGCCTCAATCCCTAGTACAAAGCATAGAGCATGGGACCGTAATTGAAAAAGCATTCAATAGTTATTGAAAGAAAACAAATGAACAAGGGAAAAAGAGAAAAACAAAAAATAGGCTCTTAAATATGGAGAACAAACTGTTGGTTGCCAGAGGACAGGTGGGTGAGGGGATGGGTGAAATAGGTGAAGGGGATGAAGAGTATGTCTATCATAATGAACACTGACTGATGTATAAAACTGTTGAATCACTACATTGTACACTGAAACTAATATATGTTAAATGTACTTGAATTTTAAAAATAAATTAATTATTTAAAAAATAGTTATTTTGGGGTCACCTGGGTGGTTCAGTGGTTAAGCGTCCAGCTTCAGCTCAGGTCACAATCAGGTCCTTGAGTTTGGGCCCCGTGTCAGTCTCTGTGCTGACAGCTCAGAACCTAGAGCCTGTTTCAGATTCTGTCTCTCTCTCTCTCTCTCTCTCTCTCTCTCTCTCTCTGCCCCTCCCCCACTCATGCTCTGTCTCTCTCAAAAAATAAACATTTTAAAAAGTTATTTTTTAATCATTTTCAAAAGTTTTCATTTTAATTCCAGTTAACATAGTGTTATATTAGTTTCAGGTATACAATATAATGATTCAACACTCCATACATAACCCTGTGCTCATCATGACAAGTGTACCCCTTAATCCCCATCACTTATTTAAGCCATCCTTTCCCCCTATCTGTGGTAACCATCAGTTTGTTCTCTATAATTAACAGTCTGTCTCATTTGTCTCTTTTTCTTCTCTTTGTTTTTGTTTCTTAAATTCCACATATGAATGAAATCATATGGTATTTGTCTTTCTCTGACTGTCTTATCTCACTTAGCATTATACTCCTTAGCTCCATTCATGTCATCGAAATGGAATGTTTCGTCCTCAAAAAATAGTTATTGAATAAATGGCGAATGAGTAAATAAATGACTTTTTGGCCCATGTCACATGGTCTGGGAATCTTCCCAGGGAATAATTAAAACAGAATTGACATCTTATTGAAATGGTATTAGGGGAAATATCAGTTGTTTATTGATTATCATGGTGAATGAATGTGTGTGTGTGTATGTGTGTGTGTGTGTGTGTGCATGTGTGGTGTAGAGACGGTGGGAGAGAAAAAGGGTAGCATAAATAGATACAGATATCTCAAGTAGTAGTTTTACTTTTTCCTAAAAGAGTCACCCTCCCTCTAGGATATTTAGGAAAAAAATGAAGGCTGTTTCACATCTGTTCCTGAGTTGTCCACCTGGCTGCTGTCCCCAGTTTCATGTGCCAGTGGTTATAATCCTCTCCATAGATGCTACACCCTGCTTTGGCACAGTACCAGGTAAGGGGTGAATGAGGCCAGGCCCTCTCTTTCTGCTGTCTGCACAGTCATCACACGGATTGAATGTGTGTACTGGATTTGACAAAGGGTTCAGGTGATGACATTCATTCACTCAACTAGTTCTTTTTTTGCCCACCTACTATGTGCCAGGTATTATACTAGGAGCTGGGGTACAAGAGTAAAGAGACAGACATGCCATTCTTAAAGTTGAGGGTGTAGCAGGGAAAAGTATCATTACAAAAATCAATACCCAAATTCATGATTTTAAGTTGTGATAATGTGCTATGAAGGAAAAGGAGACTGTGTGTTGAGAGAGAATAACAGAGGAGACTATTTCAATGGGGACGAAAAGAAGCGTCAGGAAAGGCCACCTAAGTAGGATATTTAAGGAAAATATCCCTACCTTATATTCAGACCAGGGGGAATTAATACAAGGTATTCAAAAAAAAAAAAAAAAAAAAGGAGGGGAAAAGGAAAAGAAAAGATAGAGAGAGGTGGGAGGAGGGAGGCATTCCCCACAGAGGGAGCAATTTGTGCAAAGGCACCGAGGTGGGAAATAATTTGACATATTAAGGAACTGAAAACAGCCAGGGAAAGGGAAAAAGAGAGGAAGCTGGCACCTCTATGCAAATATGTACACAAATAATTTTACATAAATGGGATCATACTGTATGCAGTTTCTAAACTTTTATTTTTCACCACATCATTAATGTAAATAACCAATACTCAGCAAAGGTGTTTTTTTTTTTTTATCCAGTTTTTGTAAGGGCAAGAAACACATATTCTGATGGCTGATTGAAATGCTAACTGACTAGAGGGTATTATGCTAAGTGAAATTAGTCAGAGAAAGACAAATATCATATGACTTCACTCATATGAGGAATTTAAGATACAAAACAGATGAACATAAGGGAAGGGAAGCAAAAGAATATAAAAACAGGGAGGGGGACAAAACATAAGACACTCTTAAATATGGAGAACAAACAGAGGGTTACCGGAGGGGTTGTGGGAGCGGGGATGGGCTACATGGGTAAGGGGCATCAAGGAATCTACTCCTGAAATCATTGTTGCACTATATGCTAACTAACTTGGTGTAAATTAAAAAATAAATTAATTTAAAAAAACATTAAAAAAAATGCTAACTGGTATAAACTTCCTGAAGTTTTTCAATCACAAAAGAATGGGGAAAGAAAAGTGCCTGGAAGGAGGTCCCAAAAAGCACCAACATTTAAGAGGCTGGCAGATGAAACCTTGCAGGGGGAGACAGAGGAGTAACCATTAAAGTTGTAGGAAAAATTGGCAGTTGTGTTGCCAAGGAAAGAGATTATTAAAAGGCGGGAGAAATCTTCAACATTCGATGTTCCAGGGGTCAAGAAAGGTAATAACTGAGAAGGATTTTTCAGGTAGAGCAACATGGATGTTGTGAGCAGTCTTGAGTAGAGCAGCCAGGGTGGGAGTGGGGGAATATTGGGACACAGAAACTGGTTTCAGTGGTTTGAGTGAGAGGTGAAAAACTAGAGATTAAAAGTGTAGACAACTCTTTTATGCCATTTGGCTCTGAAGGGAAGAAAAGAGAGAGTGGTGGCTGGAGGCAGATTTGGAGCAAGGCAGGAGTTTTCTTTTTGGGAAGGAAATTAAAGATAGGGAAGACTGGCCCCTACCCAGGGCCTGTTCCTGAGTGGAAAAGTCACACTTCAGTCAGGATCTAAAAGAGAGTAAGGGGGCAAGCCTTGGACTGCACTGAGGTCTAGAATGAATGTTCCGCGAAGAACCAGCAGTTGGAAGCCAACCTGTGGCCTCCAGAATGTAAACTGCACTAAGGAAGCACAGCCTGCTCGGTGTCCAAACCCACACCTAACGCAGGCCTGCAGCCCCACCCACCCTCTTGGACACTTCTCTGGGCCATAGAAACCACAAAGGTTATTGTGTCTGTGGCTTCAATCTGTCCAACAATAGGTGTGTTGTTTCTGGTCCAGAAACCAGTACTGTGCTTACCTTCTAGAGCAGTGGCTCTCAAATTTTAGCGGAAGGTCGTATTAAAACAGAGACTGGACCCCACCTCCAGAGACTGTGATTCAGTGGGTTTATGGCGTGGGCTGCTAATTTGCATTTCCAATGTGTTCCCATCTGTTGTTGCCCACCCCCCCCCACCCCCCCCCCCGGTCTACATCTTGAGAACCGTTGTCCTGGAGAAAGTGAAATACTCAAGTTCTGGAAGAGTAGTTAATAGGCTTTTGCACTTGGCTCTGGAAGCTAGTCAAATACTCATGTTTATAAAGCAAAGGGCAGCGCTGCAGGAGGTGAGTCCTGTGGGGACTGGTCCAAGATGAGTGGGTCTATAAGCCCAGCCTAACAGAAGGATAAGAGAACCAACCAGAGCTCCAAGGGAGAAGAGCAGGCATCTCGCTGAAGGTGACAACTCTTTCGAGGGGATGCTCCGGGGAGTCTTTTTACGCAGTCATCGAGCTGGGACTCGAGGGTGAGCAGGATTCTACTAATGGCAATGGGCAGGTTTACGGTTGGAGAGCAGCATTGCGGTGCACGCATCCTTCGGCAGAAGCTCCCATCAAGAAGAAAAAGCCAAGCGCTGCTGCGCGCATGTGTGCTGAGTCGTGCCTTACCTAGGGCGCCTGCGCAAGCGTCTCCGGGGCTTCTCCCAGCCCTGGTCCAGGCTTACTGTGTAGGTGGGCAATGGTTGCCGGGAGCCGGGAGCAAGGTTCCCGCCCCACCCGCAGCAGCACCGCCCGCCGCCGGCAGGGTACGCTCTCCACGGAGCCTGTCCCGCTCCTGGCCGGCCTGCGCCTGCGCGGGGCTTCCGCCAGTCGGCGAAGCGGTGAGAGCTGCTCCACTTGCTGCGCACTGGGACTAAGATGGCAGCGGCGGCCCGGCTGCGTTGGGGAGCTGCGGCTGCAGCCGCAAGGCTGTGTAGGCGGTAGGTGACGAGCCAGGAGCTCCGCACAGGCGTGCCGCCGGGCTTAGTTAACCAGCAGAGTGGCCGCTGCCCCCGCAGCGGGGTGGGCAGAAGTGCCCCTGACCGAGCTTTCGGGTGCGCCCCGTCGCTTCAGTTGGGGGTCTCGCCCCGAGGTGGGCGCCTATCGGTGAGGCGGCGCTGCGCCCTCAATTCGGGCGGGATCTGCGGCGCCCGGTCCCAGGCGCTGAGATCCGGCGCCTGAATCCCTGCGGTGGGGAGGCCCGCAGAGACTGGCTGCAGAGACCCCACGGAGGAGATATTTTAAAAATCAGTGTGGTCCCCTCCAGCCTTTCCATCATGTGCAGTCCCTCTGCTTTTTAAACACAAATCAAAATATCTACAGAATGGGAGAAAATACCTCAATTCCTCATTTTCTCAGCAGGCCCAGAAAAGGGGACGTGACCTGTATGAGGTCATATAGCTTCTAAGTGATGGAACTCTGATGAGAATCTAGACCCCTGGATTTCCCCCCTATCACCTAGAGCCACTCTGTTGCCTTGTTTTTTCCCCTTTTGTGCAACCCGCCTTTGAGTTTGGCCTCCCAGTGACATCTGTCAACGTTGGTTAGACGAAAAGGGTTGATAACTTAAGTAGGTGTCCTGATTTTGCCACTGGAACAAAAGGACAAAAGGGCCTACAGGGTTTCACCCAGTGGATGTTAGGGATTTTAGTGCTAACGATGTCCTTGAAATTTAAAAGCATTAAGTTTGCTGAAAGATTTGTTAGTCACCTACTATCCCCTTGTGCTGTTTTGGTAGATGTCTTACTGGAAGAATTTAACTTACCTTTACTATTTTTTTTTAAGTTTATTTATTTAGAGAGAGAGAGATTGAGAGAGTGAATATATGAGCAGGGGAGGGACAGAGAGAGGGAGAGAGAATCCCAGGCAGGCTTCATGCTGCCAGTGCAGAGGCTGGCACTGGGCTCCATCTCCTGAACCTTGAGATCATGACCTGAGCCCAAATCAAGAGTAGTTGGTGGCTCAACCGACTGAGCCACCGAGGCCCCCCCTCTCCTTTACTATTTGTCACTTTAAACCCATCTGTGTCACAGTATCCATCCATTCTGTTGCCTTTTCTGTGGGCCTAAGGGATAAGAATACCGGTCTTCAGTGTGTATTCCCATATTCCAGCATAGTCAAGATTTAGGTAGTGAGCTATGGATAAAAATGTTTTCACCCCAAGCCTTAAACCTCATTCAGTAATTAATTGAGCACCTATCACGTAATAATAGTGGTAGCCAACATTTACTGAACTCTAACTACAAGGCTAGGCACTGATGTATGCACTTTACATGGATTATCTGGATCCTTTTATGGCTCAGTCTTTGAGGTAGCTGTGAATATTTCATTTTAGAAATGAAGAACTGAGGCCATCCATCATGCTTGCTGCTGAGGGGCACAGAAATGGAGACACCCCTTCCCTTAATGAGTTTGCAGATAAAAATAATCAGAAAAAATACTTTTAAGTGATCATGTATATATTTAAAATTCTTTAGCAACTGCTGTGAAATGAAAACTGTGAAGAAAGCAATAGTATTCTTTAAAAAAATTTTTTTTTAATGTTTATTCATTTCTGAGAGACAGAGTACAAGTGGGGGAGGGGCAGAGACAGAGGGAGACACAGAATCTGAAGCAGGCTCCAGGCTCTGAGCTGTCAGCACAGAGCCTGATGTGGGGCTTGAACCCACAGATTGCAAGATCATGACCTGAGCCCAAGTCGGATGCTTAACCAACTGAGCCACCCAGGCATCCTGATAGCAATAGTATTCTAAAGTAAACTGGATTTTAAAGTAACTTGCATCAGATTTCTAAAAATTTTTACTGAAGTTTTTTTTTTTTCCTTTTTTGGTAATATTTGTTTTCCCTTCTCCCTTCATTTTTAATTTGTTAAAACCATGAAAAAATAACCAATTGGTACTTCTGTATCACAGAGAAATAACCAAAGTTACAAACACTGGCTTAAGAGGTTTCCAGTCTAAAAGCATATATATAGGGGAGCCTGGGTGGCTCAGTGTGTTAAGCGTCCGACTCTTGATTTTGGCTCAGGTCATGATCTCACAGTTTGTGGGATCGAGCCCCACATCGGGCTCCATGATGAAAGTTGGAGCCTGCTTTGGATTCTCTCCCTCTCTCTCTCTCTCTCTTTCAAAATAAATAGATAAACTTAAAAAAAAATAAAAGCATATATGGATTATTACCTTCTTTAGCGGTTTGGAGAATAGTACACTTTGTTAGACTTTTTGAAGTATTGAGATACCTTTCAGAACAGGTAGTATTGGTTCTCTCCAGGAAAGCATGATGGTAGAGACAGAAAAGGGAGGGAGACTTCAAAGTATTTACTTTTGTTCCCTTTGAATTTTGAACCGTGTGACTCTATCACCTAGTTTTTTTAAAGTTTGAAAAGAAGGAAAAAAGCAATTGGTAGTTCTTTGCATCCTTCATGCATAGCTAAGAGTCTGGGAATCCAGGTTATAAATCACAAATGTAGTTGCATTTCTGTTTCTTACATTGGATATTGCACAATCCTGTGTACACTCAGTTATCAAGACTATAAATTTCCATTTGAGCTCATGTTTTTAAATTGTTTGCAGATATTGCTTGCCTAAAGAAGGGGAAATAATGTGGATGGAGAATGAAAATTCAGCTTTGTTGTTATTTTCATTTTTTATATATATATGTGTGTGTGTATAAGAAGTAGAAACTGAGCTTAAAAGATTATCTCTTGAAATGTCATTTTTGTTTGTTTTTAAATGTAGATTCTGTCCTATGATGAATCTGTATACCATGACAAAACAGCCTCTGCATCAGTTTGTACAAAGACCACTTTTCCCACTGCCTGCAACCTTATGTAACACAGGTAAAATTTCATCTCTTTAAAACAAATTATGTTTCAGAAACTAATGAAACTATGCTCAAAATTTTGTGGATCATAAAAGACGAGAGTTTGTAAATTTCCTATTCAGATGCACAAAAGAACATGGCGTTTTTTTGTATCATAACTTCATGCTTGACTGTTACAGGTATGCTTGGCATTAGATTTCAAGAATCCTGAGCACAGTGTCCAATAGATCTATGAAATCTCGGTATCTTGTGTAACACATCTTCTGGAACATTGTTCAGGAAATGATTTCTGAAATGAAAATATAAAAAGAAGTTACAAATGGGTTTGTTTAAAAAACTTGTATGTATTTTAAGCTCCTACCCTTCTTATTTTGACAAGAATGCATCTAAAATCAGTAAATTTCTAGCTTTCATCGAGGCTTCAGGAAATAGTACTTTCGATGTAATTTTTCTTTTTTTGCATCCAAATCAATTAACTATGGCTTTCTTGATAATTTTGTTGATGTTACATGCTTTTTTTTTTATTTTATTTTTGTTAATATTGGAAATAATGAAGACAGAATTTGAAAATTATTGAACTGTGACCAGTGTCATGTGGTTAGGGAACCTTGGGAGCTGTCTCTGTGTGTCTGTGTAAATCTGTGCCTTTGTGTACTTATGGAGCTATAAGAGTTTGGATTTAGCTCTTGGGCCCTCTCCCATTTCTATCACTGCCTTGAACACCTTGTGGCTGTACTCTGGCAGGTGGCTGACTCTGGCTAACCATATGATATAGATCTGGGTAGATAAGAGACCTTACGTCCCCTGTATATTGGGGCAAGAAGAGGAGAACCTTGCATGTCTCCTTGAATCACAGAATGAAAATATAGGCATAAATAGTAACTCAGCATGTTAAGCTACTTTAATTGGACTTTTAAATTTTGTAGGGTGGAATTATGTGGTCCTCATGCTTTTCAAATTGGAAACCCACTGATCATAGTCTTTGATACTAACTTTAAGCACCATACATCTATAGTTTTGGAAGAGCTTCTGCCTACCTATTACCTATTAGACCAAGCATAATAGGAAAATTATTTTAGATCAGTCTATTTTGTTGGAACCCTTATGACACATTCAGGGGTATCTTTCTGGATGATGGACCTGGGTGTCATTTCTGAAATACCAAATTAAATCCAGTTTAGACTATAATTGGAATGATTTTGTTAATACCTAGTCAAATTCCTATTTTGAAATAGCTTTGCTCATTGTCAAGAGAGAAAGCTTATGTTGTGTTATCATATATTTTCTACTTCAAAAAGTGTATGTAGATTATGCTGTCTTAAATTTTTTTTTACATTTATACTTTTTTAAAGTTTTTATGTTTTTAGTAATCTCTACACCCAACATGGGGGTTGAATGACCCTCAGATCAAGAGTGGCATGCTCTTCTGACTGAGCCAGCCAGGCGCCCCATGTTTACAGTTATTACCTTCAAGTATTTCTAAAAACCTTTCTTACTGCATGTATAGTTGTACACAAATGGACTGAGTAGAAAAATGCCATGGGGTGCCTGGGTGGCTCAGTTGGTTGAGCATTCAACTCTTGATTTCAGCTCAGATCATGATCCCAGGGTCGTGGGATCGAGCCCCACGTCGGACTCTGAGCTGAGTGTAGAGCCTGCTTGATTCTCTATCTCTCTCTTTTCTTCTGCCCCTCTCCCCCACTTGTGTACTCTTTCTTTCTCTCTCTCAAATAAAAGCTTTTAAAAGAAAGAAAGAAAGATGCCAGATTCAATTCTTTAAATATTGTGGTACAGTGTTTAATGTGTGCAGAGATTTTGGTTACCAATAAATTATTAAGAAAGGCCTTACCAAATGATTGGTCATAACCAAGGTTAAAAGAAGCTTGTTGTCTTTATATTTATAGAAATTGGTGATAGTCCTTTCTTTCTTTATTTTTTAATGTCTGTTTACTTTTGAGAGAGAGACAGAGCATGAGTGGGGGAGAGGCAGAGAGCAAGACACACACACAGAATCTGAAGCAGGTTCCAGGCTGTCAGCACAGAGTCCGACGTGGGGTTCGAACTCATAAACTGCAAGATCATGACCTGGACCGAAGACCGATGCTTCACCGACTGAGCCACCCAGGCGCCCCGGCAGTCCTTTCTTTAATGTTCCATCTGAAAAATTGTTCCCAAGTCACACAGATTTTCAGAGGAATTTATTGGTTGGATGTATAAGTATTTTATATCAAGTATTTGGACTTTGGGGCACCTGGGTAGTTCATTTGGTGGAGCGTCTGACTCTTGATTTCAGTTTGGTCATGATCCCAGGGTCATAGAATTGAGCCCTGAGTCAGGCTCCTTGCTGAGCGTGGAGCCTGCTTGAGAGTCTCTCTCCCTCTCTCTTTATCTCTCTTTCTCTCCCCCTCTCCCTCCACTCCTCTCACCTGCATTCACTCACTCTTTCTCTGAAATAAAAAAAAAAAAGAAAGAAAAAAGTATTTGGACCATGAGGTTATCATTTTATTTTATTTTTGTTGTTTTTAATTTAAACATTTATTTTAAATTTATTTTTAAATTTTTATTATTTTTAATTTATTTTTACTTATTTTTTTATTTGAGAGAGAGCACGAGCAGAGGAGGGGTGGGGGGTAGAGAGAGAGAGAAAGAGAGAGTGGGGCTGGACCCCACAACCTGGGACCAAGACCTGAGACGAAATCAAGAGTTGGATGCTCAACCGACTCAGTCACCCAAGGTGCTCCTGAGATTATCATTTAAAATTTTTCTCTTTTTTTAGGATTTGCCCGGTTACCAAGTCATCAAGTGATATCTTTACAGGACAGTGACTTAAAATGTATGGGAGTTTTAGTTTCAGTTTCTCCTTCACCAAGGAAATGACACAATGTTAGTTAGGTGGCTGCTTGGCTGCGGGGCAAAAACCACTCTCAGCTGTCAAATTAGAATCTTCTCTTATAATGAGTAAAAAAAGCACTTCCATACCAATCATATATTTTGCCAAATTTCATTTCTTTCTAATTTACTTTTTATTTTATTTTTTATTTTAGCACGTGAGTGGAGGAGGAGGCAGAGGGAGAGAGAGAGAATCTTAAGCAGGCTCCACACTCAGCTCAGAGCCCTACCAGGGGCTCATTCTCACCACTGTGAGATCGTGCCCTGAGCTGAAATCAGGAGTCAGACACTTAACCGACTGAGTCACCCAGGCACCCCTCTCTTTCTCATTTAAATTTTTTTTTTTTTCAACGTTTTTTATTTATTTATTTTGGGACAGAGAGAGACAGAGCATGAACGGGGGAGGGGCAGAGAGAGAGGGAGACACAGAATCGGAAACAGGCTCCAGGCTCCGAGCCATCAGCCCAGAGCCCGACGCGGGGCTCGAACTCACGGAGCGCGAGATCGTGACCTGGCTGAAGTCGGACGCTTAACCGACTGCGCCACCCAGGCGCCCCGTCTCTTTCTCATTTAAAATAAAACCGGGAGTGCCTGGGTGGCTCAGTTGGTTAAGCGTCCAACTTCCGCTCAGGTCATGATCCCACAGTTCATGGGTTCAAGCCCCACATCGGGCTCTGTGCTGACAATGTGGATGGAGCCTGCTTGGGGTCCTTTCTGTTTCTCCCTGATTCAAGCTTTCTCTCTCTCTCAAAATAAGTAAATAAACTTAAAAAAAAATTAAAACTGTTGCTTTTTGATATTTTACTGCTTTTCCTTAGACGTATGATACGAGGATTATGACAGGATAGGAAGACTGATCTTAAATGTATTTTCCTCTGAATGCTTGACACTAAGTGTGGAGTGGCAGTATGTATAGTGGTCAAGCAAGTCCATGGTAGGAGATTGGTGGGGCTTGAATCCTGTCTCTGTCTCTTGATTAGCTGAGTGACTTTGAGCTTTAGTTTCCTTATTTATAAAATAGGATAAAAACGGTGTTTCCTTGAGAGAATGGAAGGATTAAATTATGTAATTCACAGAGAGTGCTTAGCATCGTGGCCCAGCACATGATAACTATTAAATAAATTAATCTATTTCAGTACTGCTCTAAGATGAGAATTGTTTTGGTTGGAAGGTTTATTTTCATAATAAATAATCAGGACCTGTTTAGTAGTTTTAAGACTATTAAAACCCCAGTACTATCTTTTGTCCTACAAGCTATTATCATAATAGCAAGGTAGGAGAGTGAAGGTTCTGTTCATTTTTTACTCCTTTAATGAATTCATTCTTAATTCCTTCTTGGCCCTAGAAGAAGCAAAGAAGAACCTGTAAAGATAAGTTAAAAATATCCCAGAAAGTAATTCACGTAGATTTCCACTTTCATGATAATTTATAATGTCACTGACTATACCATTGGGCAAATTACTTAACTGTAAGTTTCAGTTTCTTCATTTGTAATATGGGAATACAGTAAAACCTTGGATTGTGAGTAACTTGTTCGGTGAGTGTTCTGCAAGGCAAGCAAACATTTCTAACAAATTTTAACTTGATAAACGATCGATGTCTTGCAATATGAGTAGTACATGACACCAGACGTCACATGATCACAACTGAGCCAGTAGTTCTCTCTCTCTCTCTCACTGCGGGATTGTGAGTGATCATCTCCCATGCTCAGTCTCAGGCCGTGGTGTTTGGCAGAAATCAGTGATTTTTCAGAACGTTGGGAGGGGCCCACAGCTGGCACTAGTGTATTTTTTGTCGCTTCAAAGCACCTGGGGACAGTCCTTTGCTTTTCCATACAAGAGTAAGCTTAGGAATGCTTCGCTTCATTCTAGGTCAGGCTGCCTGCAGATATAGACCTTTCCTCAGCTGCTTTATTGCCAGTTACATTAAATACAGTATATGACAAAATTTATTAATACTGTACTGTAGTCAACATCTGTGTGAGCATATACATTGGCCCCCAGGCAGAAAAAGATTCCATTCAGCCAGTAGACAGCTCAATGATTCTGTTAGTGATAGTGAAAGTCATTCTATACAATAACCTTCCTCCCTCACACCAGCCACGAAGGTTTTCAAAGGTAAGTGCAGGTTAATTTGTTTATTTTTTCCTTATATTTTGTGTTTTCTGTATTATTTTGTATTATATTACAGTATTATAATCATTTTTATATGAATATTTTTTTGGTTGTGGAACGAATCATCTGAGTTTCCATTATTTCTTATGGGGAAATTTGCTTTGATGTACAAGCATGCTTCCAGAATGAATTATGCTTGCAAACCAAGGTTTTACTGTAATAGGGGTTCTTCATAGTATTATTAAAGGCTTAAATATATATAAAACACTCAGCTCTGTCTCTGGCATGTAGTAAGTACATACACAATAAATATTAGTTACTATTATAAATTTGTCTTTAAAAGAATGGTAACCTGTAACTTCTGGGTTGGCTCAGTCAGTTGAGCATCTGACTTTTGATTTCAGCTCAGGTCATGATCTCATGGTTTCTGGAGTTGAGCTCCACATTGGGTCCACAGTCCAGCTAGAGATTCCTCTCCCTCTCTCTCTGCCCTTCCCCACCTTATGCACACACATGCACATGCGTGTGCTCTCTCTCAAAATAAATATGTAAACATTTTTTAAAGAAATAAAAGAATGGAGGGGTGCCTGGGTGGCTCAGTTGGTTGAGCGTCCGACTTCGGCTCAGGTCACGATCTCACAGCTCATGGGTTCGAGCCCCACATCGGGCTCTGTGCTGACAGCTCGGAGCCTGGAGCTTGCTTCAGATTCTGCGCCTCCCTCTCTCCCTGCCCCAACCCACTCTCATTCTGTCTCTCTCAAAAATAAATAAACATTAAAAAAAATAATAATAAAATAAAAGAATGGAAGCACTTTGGAAAGAAAAGAATTAACATTTTATTGTCTTTAATATCATGGTGATGATGATTTATGATTACGATAGCCATTAGTACTAAGTCAACAAATAAAATACATTTAAGACTCTGGAATGATGATATGCCTTCCTCGTTAAAAGTAGGATACTGCTGGGATGCCTGGGTGGCTCAGTTGGTTAAGTGGCCAACTTCGGCTCAGGTCATGATCTCACTGTTTGTGGGTTCAAGCCCTGCGTTGGGTTGTGTGCTGACAGTTCAGAGCTTGGAGCCTGCTTCAGATTCTGTGTCTCTCTCTCTGCCTCTCCCCTGCTCGTGCGCTCTCTCTCTCTCTCTCTCTCTCTCTCTCTCTCTCTCTCTGTGTCTCTCAAAAAATGAATAAGCATTAAAAAAAATTTTTTTTAAAGTAGGATATTGGTAGAAAGTGTTGAGTAACAAAACTAAATAATCAGTATTAATATAAAATTCAGTGCAATTATCCTATATTGATAAAGTTCATTGTTGTCTTTAAAAATTATTTTGGCTTCTTGGGCAATAAAGCCTTATTTTCTTTGCTTTAAAAAAATTTTTTTTTAATGTTTATTTTTGAGAGAGAAAGACAGGGTACAGGTGGGGGAGGGGGCAGAGAGAAAGGGAGACACAGAATCTGAAGCAGGTTCTAGATTCTGAGCTGTCAGTGCAGAGCCTGACGCAGGGCTGGAACCCATGAACCGTGAGATCATGACCTGAGCCAAAGCCAGACGCTTAACCAATTGAGCCACTGAGGGGCCCCAAATAATCAGTATAAATATAAAATTCAATGCATTTATCCTGTATTGATAAAGTTCATTGTTGTCTTTAAAAATTATTTCATCAGCTTGGACAATAAAGCTTTCTTTTCTTTTTTTTACTTCTTTTGATTCTTTGAAAATGAGCACTTCATAGTCCATAAACTTAACTACCGTTTTTTTCTGGAATAACATTCTTTCTTCTTTTTTCTCTTTTAGTGAGATACATGTTTATTCAAACACAAGATACCCCAAATCCCAACAGTTTAAAATTTATTCCAGGAAAACCAGTTCTTGAGACAAGGACCATGGATTTTCCCACACCAGCTGCAGCATTTCGCTCCCCTCTGGCTAGGTATATTGCTATTTCTTATTTGCTTTTACCAAGAAACATAACTGACTTTGGGGGTGAAGCAGCCTCATTTAGTAATTGCATTTTTATGTGTACTGCACTGTTTTCAACGTAAAGAATGCTTTATTTTCTTTTCAGGTAAGAGATAAAGGAAAATAATAGTTGATATTAGGGAACCCTTGAAAAGTGATGTATTTGAGAGATCTATATCATGGCTAAATAAGAATTTGTATTTTTACTTAAAAAATTTATTAAAATGATAATATAAATTTCCATTCCGAATATTTAAAACTGTTTATAAAAAAACAGTGAAAACTTGTTCATTTTTTTCCCTAAGGATAGCTTAATTTTTAGATATTTCAAAATGAAATAGTTTCTAAAATATTCCATTCAGAACTGTAAATAATAATAGTTATCAGGTTTGCCATGATTTTTTAAAGACCAGTCATTGGGAGACCATTTTAAAATTCACTAGAGGGGCGCCTGGGTGGCTCATTTGGTTAAGTGGCTGACTTCGGCTCAGGTCATGATTTCACGGTTTGTGAGTTTGAGTCCATCAAGCTGTCTGCTGTCAGCACAGAGCTCACCTCAGATCCTCTGTCCCCTCTCTCTCTCTGGCCTCCCCCACAGTCTGTCTGTCTGTCTGTCTCTCTCTCAAAATAAAAAAATAAGCATTAAAAAAAATAAAATTCACTAGATTAAGACAAGTTAAATGTATGTCAGATGAAGGACAAACAATAAAATTATTAGAATGAACCTCTTTTTAATAATAGCTAGAGACATTATAATAAGAAATATTATAGTCCTGAGGTGCCTGGGTGGCTCAGTCAGTTAAGCATCTGATTGATTTCAGCTCAGGTCATGATCTCACGATTCCTGGGATCAAGCCCTGTGTCAGGCTCTGCACTGATAGCACAGAGACTGCTTGGGATTCTCTCTCTCCCTCTCTCTGTCTGCTCCTCTCCCAATTGTGTACGTGCACTCTCTCTCTTTCTCTCTCTCTCTCTAAATAAATAAACCTAAAAAAATATTAGAGTCCACATCAATTAAAATTTTTGGTAATGTAAGTCTGATACTGATTGCCAGGGATATTTGGAAAGTAAAGCTTAGATTAACTACTTCTGTACACACAGCTGTTTTATATGTCTTATTTATGGGAACCAGAAATATGCTTATCTCAGGTGTTTTTTTTTTAATTTCTCATTAATAAAAATGCACATTTCATTTGACCTACAGATGCCACTTATTACAATATATCTTAGAACATTTGTTTTTCATACTTTTTGATGCAGGTGACACTAAGAAACATTTTATATTACAACCCAGTACATATATACACATGTATTTAGATAGATTCTAAATACATGTTACTACATTTTTCAATGGGACACAGGTATTCAATGGGACAATTTTCATCCTGACAGTGTGTAATACATTCTTATTTCTTTTCTTGTTCTCTTTATTCTATTCTGTTGTATTAAAGTCCCGTTCAATACCTAATTGATTTCACAAGTTACTAGCGGGGTTGAAAACCACTTTAGACAACATCCACATATGTACACAAGGTGATACAAGGATGTTCCTTTCCTTACAGCCTTGTTGGTAATGGTAACCTGTTGGAAACAACCTAAATATTCATCAATAGGAAGAGTTCAGTAAACTTTGTTCATGCATAGTCTGCAGATAATTAAAAAAGATGAGGAGAACCCTCATTTACTATCACAGACTGGCCTCTAAGACACACAGTTAAGTGAAGAAGGCATGTTGCAGAACAGTGAGTACAGGGCACCTGGGTGGCTCAGTTGGTTAAGTGTCCTACTTCGGCTCAGGTCATGATCTCACAGTTTGTGAGTTCAAGCCCTGCATCGGGCTCTGTGCTGATGCTCAGAGCCTGGAGCCTGCTTCAGATTCTGTTTCTTCCTCTCCCTTTTCCTCCACTCACACTGTCTCTCTCTCTCAAAAATAAATAAACATTAAAAAAAAAAAACAGTGAGTACAATATGATTATTATGTATATAAAGCTAAAAAACACAAAACAAAAATATAGTAACATAAAGGTCTAGAAGAATGTACCCCCAACTGGTAACAGTGAACTTGGGGGAGGGGTTGGTCAAGAGTCATTTTCACTTTATATAAATAGTTTGAAATGTTTGCATCAAGAATGAATTCATGTATTTTTGTATTTAGGAAGAATATAAAAGTAAGAAGACTCTGTTCACTTACAGATAAGTTGGAGATTATTTCTGTCAGATGTTCAGTTGGCAAAAGCCCTTTTCAAATTAGTAGCTCATTTCCTGGATTCACAGAATTTATTATCTTCAGTCAAGCAAAACTAATCTCGTTTTTGTTGTTTTAACAGAGAATGTTTTTGCTGTAGGCTAGAATGTAAGCTTCCTGAAAAACCGAGACCAGTTTGTCTTGCTCATCATTGTATCTCTGGTGTTTAGCACAGTGTCAGATATTTAGCAAGTTTCCAAATATTTGTTGAATGAGTAACTGAATGAATGAGTAAATGATAGTGTATCTTACTTCAGAGAGGCATCTGAATTGTTTCTCACTATCCTTATGGACACGACAACGAAATGTAAGTCGAGTGTAAATCTGTCTCTAGAGACATGTAAGAGGATCCTTAGTATCTGTAGTATTTCTGTGGTTGCCATGTTTATTCAATAATTCTCTTTGTCAGCAGCATTAATAATGATAAAATTTTCAATTTTCAGGTGGGAGGAATTGTTTGTATGTTACATGGCAAAATTCAGAGGAATTTTTAAGAAGTTTCACTAGGCTAAAATGATAGGGTAAAGCAAGTAAGGTAAAATCTAACAGGAACAAATGTTAAGCCTTGTTATTTAAATTTTTTAAATGAATAGCACAATTACAGGATGGAAGAATCTGACCTTTCAGTTATTTCTGTTGGATATGATGCAGTACTCAAAAAAGTCAAACATTAACAGAGTCCTAGGGTCCAGCTCAAGAGAGGTAACAGTCTTTGTGCTCTGAATAAGTCAGACTACGTTTGGGATATGTGTTCAGTTCTGGGTGTCATATCTTGGACATTGTAGGAGTTGGAATTGTCCTAAGGAAAGTAACCCAAATGGCAAAGCATGTTTAGTCTATTTGAAACACCTTTCCAGCTTTTTCTTTCTTTAGGGACAGAACCTATGAACTCTTGCCTACAGCAGTTCCCCTGACTGACATGGCCCAAAGATTGGGTTGATTTTTCGCACCGTCCTTTCATTTGAAAAAAAAAAGCTTTGCTAACAGTGCAGATGTACAGAGCCAATCAGAGGACCTACTTATAGGTCTGTGCTTGGGTTTATTGGATCATACTATGCAACCAAATATCTTGTAACTTCTTATAAATTTAATGTTGAATGGTTGTGTAGAGGACCTGGGTGACATCATTTCAGACAAATCCCTAAATAATTTAAAAATAGTAATTCCAGGGAGCGCCCGGATGGCTCAGTCGGTCAAGTGTCCAACTCTTGATTTTGGCTCAGTCATAATCTCACAGTTCGAGAGCTCTACCCCTGCATCGGGTTCTGTGCTGACAGCGGGAACCTACTTGGGATTCTCTGTCTCCCTCTCTCTCTGCCTTTCCCTCCTGTGTGCATATGTGCTTGCTTGTTCTCTCTCTTGAAAATAAATAAACGTCAAAAAAAAAAAATAGTAATTCCAGTAACACTCTTTCAATGATAGACAAAGAAAAGGTAAACTGTAACCTTTTTTGAAGTATATCAGCTTTTATTCCTAAAAGGGGATAAGGGAAAAAGGAAATCGCTCTGGAGTGTATACTAGGTATGTATGGTACATATATCAGTGATGCGGGAAGGAAGGTGCATTTCAAAATCCCGTAGGGGCTTTTCAAATTATAATCCTCCCTTCCTCCTATCTTAGAGGATTTTAAAAATTAGTTTTATTGAGGTATAATTTATATGAAATGAAATTCACCAATTTTAAGTGTACAGTCCAGAGTTTTGTTAAATATATATAATTGTATAACTACCACTAAAATAAAAACATAGGGACATTTTTTTTTTAATTTTTTTTTCAACGTTTATTTATTTTTGGGACAGAGAGAGACAGAGCATGAACGGGGGAGGGGCAGAGAGAGAGGGAGACACAGAATCAGAAACAGGCTCCAGGCTCTGAGCCATCAGCCCAGAGCCTGACGCGGGGCTCGAACTCCCAGACCGCGAGATCGTGACCCGGCTGAAGTCGGACGCTTAACCGACTGCGCCACCCAGGCGCCCCGGGACATTTTTATCACTGCAGAAATCCCTCATTTCTATTTGCACTAATTCTTCTTGTTTCATTTTCATACCCTGGTAACTATTTTGTTTCATGGCAATGCATTGCAGCTTTGCTGAGATATAATTGATGTAAAACATTGTGTAAATTTAAGGTATACAGTGTGCTGACTTGATATACATGTGTATTGCAGAATGCTTACCGCAATAAAGTTAGTTCACACATCTGTCACCCTGGTAACTGTTGATCTTCTTTCTGCCACCAGTTTTACCTTTTCTAGAGTTTCATATAAATGGCACCATATAGTCTTTTGTGTTTGACTTCTTCCCTTCCTTCCTTCCTTCCTTCCTTCCTTCCTTCCCCATTTATTTTATTTACATATCTTTTTAAGTTTATTTATTTATTTTGAGAGACAAAGAGTACAAGTGGGGACAGAGTGGAGAAAGGGAGGGGGAGAGAGAGAGAGGGAGAGAGAATCTCAACCAGGTTCCATACCATTAGCGTGGAGCCCGATGTTGGGCTCAAACTCACGAACCATGAGACCATGAGCCAATGTCAGATGCTTAACCAGTTGAGCCACCCAGGCAGCCCTGGCTTCTTTTCATTTAGCATAATGCTTTTGAGAGTCCTCTTTGTTTTTGCATGTGCCAGTAGTCTATTCTTTTTTATTGCTGGGTAGTACTGCATTGTACAGGTACACACAGTCTGTTTAGTTATTCACTAATTGATGGATGTGTCCAGATATTTTTTTGGCTTTTATAAATAAAGCTGTTATAAAGGTCCATGTACACATCTTTGTGGAACATGTTTTCATTTCTCTTAGGTAAATACCTAAGAGTAATTGCTAGATCAGAGGGTAAGAGGATGAAACAAGATTAGCCATGAATTGATAATTGTTGGTTGTGAATTGTTCATGCTGGTGATGGGTATGTAAATGCTTTTACTTTTCTCTCCACCTTTATGTTTAAACTTTTCTATAATAAAGCATTTTATTATCTCTTATTTTTTATTATTCACAGGCAGTTATTTAGGATTGAAGGAGTAAAAAGTGTCTTTTTTGGACCAGATTTCATCACTGTTACAAAGGTAAACATAGGATTATATAAAATAAGATGTGAAGTTCTTTTAGTTTTTTCCGAGTCCAACATTCCTTTCCGAATTTCCTTTCTTAATGTATTTTATGCATATCGGTACCAAAAATCTCAAGTTAAATTTACTTCTCGCATTTCTCAAGTTAATTATTAAGTAGAATTTTCAAGTTGAAATTATCCAAATCCCTTGTTTTTCAAAAGAGAAAAACTTTAGCTTCAGATGGTTAAATGCAGCATCCAGGATTATATATCTACCCTACAGCAGGACCAGGACTCAACCTGGGCAGAACTAGAATTTAGGCTCCAATTATTATTTTTTTACTAATCCTTTTTTATTTCATAATTGAAATTTTATTGGTGGCTTTGATATTTTTACTAGTTCTTAATTTAAAATGAGAGAGTAAAAAGAAACAAATAATCAAACTATATGTTTCTATATTTGACCAACAGCATGAATATGTCTCCATTCAAAATGGGCTCTTTTCATCATGGCATCTCCCACATTATACATCCTGCTGTAATACGAGCAGTGCACTGTGTAGTTCTGTAGCACTTGGTTAACCTCTAAGTGTCAAAAACAATATGTAAATATGCTACCCAATCCAACAGCTGAAGTGGTATCTGCTAGAAGAGGTGGTTTCATTTTTAAGTCTACTAGATTAGTGAGAAATGAATTGTTTAAATTTGAACTATGTATACTTTTAGATCTGTTCGTTGATATGTATACACTGAACTTAATCACTTTTCAGTATCTTGTCAAAATCGAAAGTTTCCATTTAACTCTTCTTAAGCAATTTGAAAGGATTGCTCTGAGTTCTTGATGCACGGATCGGACTGATAACAGTGGACCGGTTTAGTGACATGGTACAAATAGTCCAGCATTCTCTTGTAGCTCTTTATGTGTGGAGGAGAATTAGGGTTTTCCTCCGTGGTGGCAATCCCAATTTCCATAGTTCTTGCAGATATCCTGATTGTAAAATGTTTTCCCCTGTTGTTGAAAGTGTTAGTGGCCCTACATTCTCAGAAAGTCCTTTCTTGACCATATTAGTTGAAGTGGCCATCTGTCCAGGAGCTCATTACCCTGTTTATTGTCTTCGTTGTACTTGTCACTTAGTCACTTTCTTTCTCGGTTAATTTTATTACCTGTCTTTCCTGTACTGGAATGTAAACTCCTTAAAGAAAGAGATTGTCCATCTTGTTAAATTCACCTGGAACAATGCCTGGCACATAGTATGCACTTTGAGAAATTTCTGTAGAACGAAACAATGATGTAAGATTTCGTAGATTAAATTTTCAGGTTTCTGTCAAAAGGATTGTGGTGTGTAAATCTGTGTTGACTGATCCCATGTCTTTACCAGTTTAGAGACATCTGGCCTATCTTTACTATTCTTTAATTTGCTTTCTTTGGTATTTTTTAAGGGTCGGGGGAGGACCAGCTTTTGTTTAATATTTCCAACGTGTCTGGTATGGCATTTACATAGCAGAAGTGCTTTATATATATTATCTAATTTAATTCTTACAACTAGGTATTCTTGTCTTCATTTTATAAATGGCAAATTATGTATTTATTTTAACAAGTTTTTTTTAGTCCTATTATATACAGGCCATGGCATATAGAAATTTTTTTAGATGAAAACATGTGATTATGTCTTTCAGAGTTGTTTTTTTTCTTTGATTTGATTTTGGTAAGTCATCTTTTATTTCCTTTTTTGTTTATAATTTAGTTACTCTTTTTGGAATTTCTCTGGCTCCACTATTTTTCCTTAAGTGAAATGATATAACTAATAAATAATCTAAGTTAGGGCATATATTGATATTTAATAGGTAGAGTAGTACATTTGTTTTCTTTCAGTTACCTTCCTCATTATAGACTATCTCATCTACTTGATAACTTTGGCTATTGCCCATTTCCCTGTATTTAAAGTGAATCATTCATTCCTTTAAAAAAATTTTTTTTTAATGCTTATTAAAAAATGCTTATTAGGGAGACACGGAATCCGAAGCAGGTTCCAGGCTCTGAGCTGTCAGCACAGAGCCTGACATGGGGTCAAACCCGTGAACCGTGAGATCATGACCTGAGCTGAAGTTGGATGCTTAACTGACTAAGCCACCCAGGCGCCCCTGAATCATTCATTTCTTTAGCAGAGTAAAGTTAGTTTTCTATTCTTCCATCCTTTGAAATAACTTTGATACTTTCAGTATTTTTTTTTTTTTTAAGTAAGCTCTATGCCCAACATGGGGCTTGAACTCATGACCCCAGGATCAAGAATCACATATTCTACTAACTGAGCCAGCTAGGTGCCTCTTATTTTTTTCTAAATAAATAAACTGCTTTTTTTTTCCCCCATGTAGACAACTTCAGAATAGTTTTTTTTTATTATCAATATTTCCCTATTCAGTAGAGCCTATTATTTATTTTTATTTGAAATTTTTTTTAAATGTTTATTTATTTTTGGGAGAGAGTGAGAAAGAGAAAGGGAGCATGTGTAAGCAGAGGAGGGGCAGAGAGAAAGGGGGACAGAGGATCTGAAGCAGGCTCTGTGCTGATAGCAGACAGCCTGATGTGGGGCTTGAACTCATGAACTGCGAGATTGTGACCTGAGCTGAGGTGGACGCTTATCTGACTGAGACACCTAGTTGCCCCTAGAGCCCACTATTTGATGAAGATTTTGAGGTAGCCCTCTGATCCATCTTCCAAATAATTTATTAAAATGTTACCTAGAACTATTTCCCATTCCCAATCACTAAGGCAACTCACTAGTTTTGTTCTATATCCACAGCAGTGTGCATTTATCTTGTCTTCTGTGTACTGTCTCTAAGTTGGTTCTTCGTCCATGACAAAAATTGCCCCTTTTATGCATGTAGACTCATTTTTAATAGTATTTAAGGATAGGCACTAGCTGATAATCTCCTGAGAATCTAAATGGATTGCATCTAATACTTTTTCCTCCTAAAGAGCTCCCCTTTAAAAAACTAAAATAAAACATGCTCTCTTTCTCTTTTCAGATGTTTGTACTATTTAGGTATTTAATAATCCCATCCTTTTTTTTTTTTTAAGTTTATTCATTTTTGAGAGAGAGAGAGAGAGAAAGAAAGAATGCAGGTGCAAATGGAGTAGGGACAGAGAGAGAGGAGAAAGAGAATCCCAACCAGGCTCCATGCTGTCAGAGCAGAGCCCAGCATAGGGCTCGGGGCTCCATCTCATGAACCATGAGATCATGACCTGAACCCAAATCAAGAGTTGGACACTTAACTGAGTCACCCAGGTGCCCCATAATCCTTTTTTTTTAGATGTTTATTTATTTTTGAGAGAGAAAGAGTGCAAGTCGGAGAGGGGCAGAGAGAGGAGACATAATCCGAAACAGGCTCCAGGCTCTGAGCTGTCAGCACCGAGCCTGTTGTGGGGCTTGAACTCATGAACTGTGAGATCATGACGTGAGCCGAAGTCGGACACTCAACCGACTGAGCCACCCAAGTGCCCCAATCCTGCCTTTTTTTAATGGAATCAAGTAGTTGACCTGACAGGTCACATAATTAAGTATTCTTTCTTAAGGATGCCAGGCTTGTTGGAGGTCCACAAGCCCTCTAGCACAACAGCCATAGATAAGACACCATATTATATGTTTTGCTTCTACAGTTGTGTCATTGGATTTCTTCTACTCTTGAGTAAGATAGTAAGTTGAATTCTTTGAATACTTGGGGGTTATCTTGTATATTTGGTCAAGTAACTGTATCCTATTTTCTTTAAAAGAATGGAAATCTCTTTATCATTCTCTCTAAACACAGAATTCATGCAGTATTTTAACTCTCTTCACCACATGAAAAAATATCTTTTATCCCCTATACAAGACATGGTATATCCAGCGCACTTAACACAAGTTTGATGAATGAATGAATAAATGCGTGAGGAATGTTCTAAGATTATATCTTCTAAAAGTCATTATAAACCAGATCTATTAAGAACTGGAATTAACATGTGTTCTCCAGAAATAAGTGCTATTACATAGTATAGGATATATATAGGAAACGATTCTTAAAAGATTCAGGGTGTTATTCTGTATTAGTCTTTGCTTTTGATTAGAAATACAGCATTTTCCTTTAAATATTTACAGGAAAGTGAAGAGTTAGACTGGAATTTACTGAAACCAGATATTTATGCAACAATCATGGATTTCTTTGCTTCTGGCTTACCCTTAGTTACTGAGGAAACATCTTCAGGAGAAGCAGGTAATATGTTGGATAATTAATATTTATTTTCATTTTCTAAAAAAAGTTTCTACTTTCCTCACATTTGTCTTGATTTCAAAAGTCATGAGAATACTAGGACGCCTGGGTGGCTTAGTTGGTTAAACGTCTGACTTCAGCTTGGGTCATGATCTCTGATGGTTCATGAGTTTGAGCCCCACATCGGGCTCTGTGCTGACAGCTCAGAGCCTGGAGCCTGCTTTGGATTCTGTGTTTCTGTCTCTCTGCCTCTCGCTTGCTCACACTCTGTCTCTCTCTTTCTCTCAAAAATAAATAAACATTAAAAAAAAGTAGTCACGAGAATACAGATTTTTATCATTGTACCATATTTAACTCTGGAACCAATACCAGATGGAACAGAACTTCACATATACTAGTTTCATCCATTATTTTTGAAAACTTGTGTATAAATTGATTATCTAAAACTAAATTTTTCAATTATAAAAATTTTCAAACATACAGAAAATAATACAATGTATATCAATTTTCTCTCTTTTCAGATTTCATAGATGTTAGTTTTTTGTCACAATTGCTATATACCCATTTTTAAGTAAAACATTAAAGACAGAACCAAAATTCCACAACCCGCATCCCTTCCCCTTTCTACTTCCAGAGATTTGTGTAAACTTGGTTTGTTTTTTAAACTTTTACACACATAAAAGTCTCTGCAGGGAATATATAGTATTGGTTTTTGTTCTTAAACTTTAAATAATGTATATTATATGCAATTAGCCTTTTTTCACTGAGCATATTTTGAAATACATCCATTTTGAAAAAATGTAGTTCTAGTTTATTTAAGTACTAGATAGTATTCTATTATATGAATAAACTACACTTAATTTGTTCCTTATGGTCAAGTGAATTATTTATGCTAATTTCTATTACAAACATTGCTGCAGTGGGCAACCTTGTAACAAGTCTGTGCATATGTGAAAAGTTTTGTTATGGGGCGCCTGGGTGGCGCAGTCGGTTAAGCGTCCGACTTCAGCCAGGTCACCATCTCGCGGTCCATGAGTTCGAGCCCCGCGTCGGGCTCTGGGCTGATGGCTCAGAGCCTGGAGCCTGTTTCTGATTCTGTGTCTCCCTCTCTCTCTGCCCCTCCCCTGTTCATGCTCTGTCTCTCTCTGTCCCAAAAATAAATAAACGTTGAAAAAAAAAATTGAAAAAAAAAAAAAAAAGAAAAGTTTTGTTATAATATATTCCTCAAACCAGAATTGCTGTATTATAAATTATTTTAATTTATATGCTAATTAGCAGTATATAAGAATTTAAACTCACATCTTTATCATCACTTAGTGTCTTTTTTTTTTTTTAAATCAGTATGTTAAGTGTAAATGATATCCTGTTTTAGTTGCAGTTTCTTGATCAGCACTGAGCCTGAAGGTTTTCATATGTTTACTGGCCGTTATTTTTCTTGTCAGTAAATTTCCTGTTCATAATCTTTTCCCATTGTTTAAAAATTAAGTTGTCTCTTTTGTGTTGATTTTAGCAGGTTTTTGAAAAATATTCTGGGTGTTTGTCCTTTGTTAGGTATATTCATTGCAAATAATCTCCCTAACTGTTCCTCACCTACTCACTGTGTTTAGGAATTTTGTCATTTAGAAATTTTTCTTTTTCCTTTTTTTTTGAAAGACAGAACATTTCATGAATTTGCATGTGATCTTTGCTCAGAGTCCATGTTAATCTTCTCTGTTTCATTCCAGTGTTAGTATTTGTGCTGTTGAAGCAAGCACAGAAGTTTTTCTTTTTAATATAGTCACATATATTCATCTTTTTCTTTGTGGTTTGTGCTTTTTGTACCTTTTGAATAAGTTAATTTTGTGGAAAGCACTTGGAAGAGTAAGTGCACATGGAGCTTAATAAGTAATAGCTGTGGTTATTGCAATTTGTTGATGAAATTTTTCCTTTCTCTAGTATCACAAAGATACTGTCATGTGTGTGTTTACATACATATATATGTACACACACAAATATTTGTATAGCCACTTTTAGATGAACACTTCCACTTCTAGATATATACCCGAAATGAATCTTATAAATGTACATAAAACAGTACGTGAAGCATGTTCATTGAAATATTTAAAAAATATATCAGCAATTAAAAGGAATGAACTAGATTGGGAGATACAATGTGAAAAGATATAAAAGAGAATACTAATTGAAAAAGGAAAATCAAAAGATATGCTTATTTACAGGTTCTTACATATGTACCATTTATGCAAACTTCAAATAATGCATGAAACAGCTATAGGTGTTCTTGGTGGATATGTATGTAAAATTGATAGAGTGTTTGTAGAGCCACTTGATCACAGCTCCCCAAATTGAAAAATACACAAGTGTTGACTCAAATATCCCACCACTAGGAATTTATCTCATAGAAACATTTGCAAAAGTACACTGATCATTCTTTACACCGGAGTGTATGCTACAGATTGTTAGAAATAGTAGCAAACTGGAAACAACTGAAATAACCAAGAAATTAGCTAAATGAAAAGAAATCTATACAATTACTGTGTAGCTATTTTAAAAATTGAGATATATCGGGGTGCCTGGGTGGCTCAGCCGGTTAAGTGTCTGACTTCACCTCAGATCATGATCTCACAGTCCATGAGTTCAAGCCCCTCGTCAGGCTCTGTGCCAACAGCTCAGAGCCTGGAGCCTGCTTTGGATCCTGTGTTTCCCTCTCTGTATGCCCCTCCCCCACTCGCACTCTGTCTCTCTAAAAATAACATAAAAATAAATTTTAAATTTAAGGCTTATGTATATATGCTGATATGGAACTGTAGGCTATATTAGATAGAAAAAAGGTATAGAATGGTATGTGTAGTGGGATCTCATCTGTAAATTTGTACATGTAAATTTAATGTAATGTACTAGAAAGATACACACTAAACTATGGTAGTGGTTGTTTATGGAAGTGACAGTGGGGAATGGAATTTAGGTTTTGACAAAAGAGAATTTTAACTTTATTATATTTCATTTCTTTTACTAAAAAAAGATTTAAGGGGCACCTGGGTGGCCTAGTCAGTTAAGTATGTGACTCTTGATTTCGGCTCAGGTCTTGATCTCATGGTTCATGAGTTTGAGCCCTCATAGGGCTCTGCGCTGACAGCAGAGCCTGCTTCGGATTCTCTCTTCCTTTCTCTCTCTACCCTTTCTCTACTTGGTCGCTCTCTCTCTCAAAAATAAATAAATAAACTTAAAAAGCAAAGAACATAAAAAAAAGAGATTTAAAGTTGGGGCTCACTTGGTTAAGCGTCCAACTCTTGATCTCTGCTCAGGTCATGATCTCATGGTTCATGAGATTGAGCTCCAAGTCAGGCTCTGTGCTGACAGCCTGCTTGGGATTCTCTCTCTTCCCCTCTCTCTGCCCGTTTCCCATGTGTGCAGGTGTGTGCATACACTGTTTCTCTCAAGATAAGTAAATAAACTTTAAAAAAAGATGCAAAGTTAATATAATTTAATATTGATAATTATTACTTACATTGGTGTCAGAATTCCAGTGTATATTGTAGTATAATTTGAATTATCTGTATTTTTAGTTTTCCTAAAGGTAAATTTCTCAGAAAAATTTTATTTATTTATTATTTTCAAAAAATTGTTTTTTAACCCTTAAAAAGGCATTGGCTAAGATTGGTATATAACCTTATGAAGTAAAAGAAAAACAAAAATGACCCAAAATGAAAAAACTGATTTTTTTTTATTCAATTTGTAGCACATTTTGAAATTTCCACAAAGCTTACATCTATATTTAGTGTCATTGTCATCTTAAAAACCACTGAATTTGGGGCGCCTGGGTGGCGCAGTCGGTTAAGCGTCCGACTTCAGCCAGGTCACGATCTTGCGGTCCGTGAGTTCGAGCCCCGCGTCGGGCTCTGGGCTGATGGCTCAGAGCCTGGAGCCTGTTTCTGATTCTGTGTCTCCCTCTCTCTCTGCCCCTCCCCCGTTCATGCTCTGTCTCTCTCTGTCCCAAAAATAAATAAACGTTGAAAAAAAAAAAAAGAAAACCACTGAATTTAAAAATTAAAAATGTAACTTAACTAATGAAGTAGGTGTGCTTTTGTGTCTCAAAGTTTCCATCAGAATCCAGGCAGTCTTTTTTTCTGTGCCGTTTTTCAATCCTTGAAGATGATGAAAGTTTACAAATGTATTAACTAAAAAAAATTCAAACCCTAAACATCATTAGTAGGTCAAGTTATATCAGTTACTCACCTGTATTGCCATGTGTCAAGTTGACCAGTGCTCCTTAATTTTTCTTCAGAGAATCAAATGAATGATCTTTTCATCTCCCCAACCATCATTTCCATTTTTCTTGTATCACCACACCAAGTTACATGTTCTGTGCTTTTATTTTTTAATGAGACATTAAGTTAAAATCATCCTGTTTTGATACTTGTATTTGCATGGATATAAAATTTCTACTGTTAATATATTTTATTTGTAATCATTTCTAGGATCTGAAGAAGATGATGAAGTTGTGGCAATGATTAAGGAACTGTTAGATACCAGAATACGGTATGTGCTCATCTTTCTGCCTGAAATCAAATATACTGCAGAGGCAATGTTCATAATAGCAGTTTACTTTTAGTTGTCCATGAGGGAAAAAAAACAAAACTCTAATAAGTACAAGTAAATGTAAACCACAATCAATAACCCTGGCAGTTGAATTTAAAGTCTGTACATTGTATCTGTTCACTCAAAATGTTAAAACAGTCTGTCTAAACATAACAAAGGACTTTATTGTTCACAGTCACCATCTAGGTTTGATTTGTTGTAATACCAAATTTCTTAAAATGAAAAAATGAGTTAAACAGTGTTCGGGAAGATTGTGAAAAGGGAAGTACTTTTTTCAAGCTGTTGCCCATAAAGAGTAAATTTCAATGAGTGGAGAACCGCAGGCTTACCCTTTTGCTTGTAGCAGAGCAGTGGTCCCGGTGAGAACTCCCAGAAAAGCTAGATAAAATGCAATAACTTTTTTTTCGTTTGAAAACAGTAGAGAGCTGCCGAAGCACACAAGATCCTAGAGAGAAGGGAAGCTCATTAAGGCTTCCCGTGGGACATTTTGCTGATTTTTGGTGTGAGGCTAGAGCATGAGAAGCTGGGCAGAGGGCAACTATATGGCCATTTCTACTACATCTGAATGTATGTGCATTCCTGACCCAGCAATTCCATGCTCAGGTATATGCCCAGCAATCATATATATGTATAGCAAAACACATCTGCAACAATCTGTAAAAGCCAAAACCTGATTTAGCCCAGAAGTCCGTCAGCAATAGCAGGGATAAATTCTGGCATTTTCACTTAATGGAATACTATGTGATGATGTGGAAGAATCTCATAAAGAGTAAAATAAGCCAAATACAAAAAAGTAAATACTGTGTGTTTTTTAAATAGAATTTATATTCCTAAATTATAAAGTTAAAAAACAGGCAGAATTAAACAATGGTGATAACAATTAGGAAATGGTTACCTTTGGTTGCGAAGACATACAAAGGGGACTTCTGGGGTGCTAAAATTGTGTCTTGGCCTGGGACAAATGTGTGTTCACACTGTGAAAATTCATTTAATTGGTCATACATGGTTTATGCATTTTTCTGCATTAATGTTATATTTTGATACTTAGTTTACCTGGAAAAAAAAAGCCAGCTTGTGTCATGTCAGTCTGCTTCTGTTCATTCAAAAGAAATGAATGAGTATATCTTAAGTAATCCCTGTAATTATTAGGAAATTTGAGATCTTAAATGCCTGAAAAGATTATTAACAAGCAAGATTAAAATATAATAAGTGGAAAATGTTTGAATGAATTTTGGCATTTTATCCAAAAGTAAAAAGAGAGTTACCAATGAGACTAACTACAGTTCTCATTCTATTGTATAGGTAGCTCTAACTTTGTGAATGTTACCAGTATACCATCTAAGCCCTGAGTTGTTTTAAATTTTTTTGATGGATACATCAGTTCTCTTACATACATCACAAATATTCCGTGACCGCAGGCCAACTGTGCAGGAAGATGGAGGAGATGTTATCTATAAAGGCTTTGAAGATGGCATTGTACAGCTCAAACTCCAAGGTTCTTGTACCAGCTGCCCCAGTTCAATGATTACTCTGAAAAATGGAATTCAGAACATGCTGCAGTTTTATATTCCAGAAGTAGAGGGTGTAGAACAGGTATGCCAATATTATATGACAGTTGAGATTCAATGCCTGCCATTTCCTCTTTGAAGGCCTTATCGGTCCTCTTGGAATTAAGCTCTGCTTTGGTCCAAAGCCTCTTTCAGTGTGTCTGTTTCAGAGTTATGTTTATGGGTAAGTTCCTTGAGAGAC
This sequence comes from Prionailurus viverrinus, assembly GCF_022837055.1. NCBI lineage: Eukaryota > Metazoa > Chordata > Mammalia > Carnivora > Felidae > Prionailurus > Prionailurus viverrinus. The sequence goes on along the minus strand of NC_062563.1, from coordinate 86,984,186 downwards.
TTGTAATTGTATCCAGGTCTTTGTATTCCTCTGCAACACTTAGCCCTGGGTGTTATGCACGTTGTATACATTGTTTGTATTAAATAAGTATTTGGAAATATTTTTCCACATTTAGGAATGTTCTGCCTAAAATAGGAAGTGATTGACAAATTTCTCTGAATTGAGTATTGCTGAGATTGATTATAAAATATCAGTTCCTTGGATGTAATTTTTACTCAACCCAAAAGAAAAACTATAAGAGAATTATTTTTCCATGATAGTGTCGGATCAGAACCAGATTCTTCTAGATTTAAAGAAACAAAAAACTGGGGCACCTGGCTGGCCCAGTTGGTTAAGTGTCCAACTTCAGCTCATCATGATCTCACAGTTCGTGAGTTTGAGCCCCACATCGGGCTCTCTGCTGTCAGCACAGAGCCCACTTCAGATCCTGTCTACCCCCTTCTCTCTGCCCCTCCTGTGTGCATGCGCTCGCTCTCCCTCTCTCAAAAATAAACATTAAAAGAAAAAAAAGAAAGAGAAAAACTTATTTTTGTTCCATTATCTTCTCTGTGCCTTACGTGCCTTTTTAAAGAATTGGATTATTTGACACTTTGGTGGATTGACAAAGGAACATTTTTGTTCACTTGTCCAGGATGGGGTAATGAATTGGTAGTTAGATTACAAACTTGAATTGGTGTTTAATTATAGTAGGTGTGTTGAAGACAAAAAAATGTTCCTTAGGTTTATATAACTCTTTTCTTCTTCAAAGGAGTTGGTCTTTATTTTCTGAGTAATATGTTAATCCATGAAAAGATGTTAATCTTTTCATTTTTTAAATCAGGTGTTTGTTAGTATTCTTCTGATATTTTAACTTCATAGAAATAAATGTCTTCATATTTTTCTAAGGTTTAAAATGAATTTTTATCTGAGTAAGACCAAAGTAATTGATTGCTAGTATGATCTTTTATTTCTTTACTTTTTTAGAGATTCATTTTTCTAATATATCTTTTTATAATAACAGTTTGGTGTGGCTGCCCAGAATATATTTAAGTAAATAGAATACTGTTGGGAAGAACAAACGAACACACAAACATACAGTCCATTACATTAGTCTTGTGGCTAGGAAATCCCATTTAGTTAATCACGATAGTCAGTGTCCAGCTCAGACTCTGCTACTGAAAGATTTTTGGGGGGACAAGCAAAAGAGACCACTACTTAATTAATTTGTTAATATTAAATTTGCTTTTGTCTTGTTACGATTCCAGGTTATAAGACAAACCTTTTGCTTTGGGGACTATTGATAGATTTGTTGTTAATGGATTGACATGTGTTATTATAGAGTAGAGTATTTCAGGTAAGCAAGTAAGAGTAAAAATCGGGAAAATAGCAATTTCTAATCCTTTTCTTAATTCTTAAATTCTCTTTGTTTTGTTTGTTTGTTTTTGTTTTTTGTTTTAGGTTATGGATGATGAATCTGATGAAAAAGAAGCAAACTCACCTTGAAATAATTAGAGTTTTCTTTGGGCCCAGCAGTTGGACTTCTTGATAATATATACCAAGCTTTTATTATTAATCTGCTAAGGAACTTGAGGATTAATAAAATATGCCCTTTTTTCAGAGACTGATGTATAAATATTGCATGTTTGCTTTACCTCATATGAGTTATTTATAACATCCTGAATCATCTTCTGTACACGTGGATTTTATCCAGGGATATTTTAATGTTTGTTCTTCATTTCTCATGGCTCCTTCTTTGCATAATGTGTGAAGTAGTTCATTTTCCCCCATTTAATTCATTTACTTTTTTTTATACAGAAGTAAATAAGGAGAATGCTTTTAAAAATATTCTAAAATGGGTTAGCTTTTTGTGTAATGCTTGAAACTATCTTTACTGAATTAAAAAAAAATGGTATTTGGCTAGTAGCTCCCAATGTACATAGGACATGACTTCTCACTAAAAGACCAAAACAAACAAACAAACATAATGCTGAAAACTGATAACCCAGTTCTAGAATATACACAGAATTTCCATTGACATAAGGCTGAATTGAGGAAAAACTGCCTTATGTTCAGCCTTTATTTTATAAAGCACAGTCTGTGGAAAAAAAGGTGAGAAACTGCTTTGGTCCTTCTTCCACTGGCTTCTCCTGACTCCTGACTGTGCCATGCAAGAAATTTAGACAGTTATCTTTTTACCATAGAGGTAGCCAAAGTAGTAAATTACCCTTCTCTCTCGTTTTTTGTAACAATTCAAGAGACAATAGTTCACAGACATTATCAGGATAGGAAAAAGGGAAATAACAGTGGTACCTTATATTTCTGGAATTCTGGTCTCCAAAAGTAGGATAGGAAGCTAGGGATGGAAACAGGAAGAACTCCAGCGTTTGTGAATGCTGGAATAAGGGTTGTATTTTTGTCCTTTGGTTCGTAGAACCAGACAGTGGGGTTGGAGAATTTGTTCCCTGAGCTAGTATAAATGAATTTAGGTCAGACTCTGGTGATTGCTTTGTAGACTAGACACGTTAACATGCCCTTTAGAAGCTACAGGAAATGGAGACTGTGGAGAAGATGCAGCTAATGATGAGTCTTGGGTATGGCCATGAAATAGGTGGCAGAGGTGGGGGGTGGTGAGTTAGATTATTGGAGGAGAAGAAATCATGGAACTGAGAGGCCAAGATACTGGGAAGATTTTCTGCAAAAGGGAGCAGCCATGGGGAACAAGGAGGAAAAGTGGGGGGAAGAATATTCTAGGCATACAGAGCAGTGTAAACAGAATCTGGCAGCTGTGAAATGTTTTTGGGAACTGCAAGAAGCTAAGTATGGCCTGAGTGCTTACCTGGAAATGGTACAGAAGCAGGCAGTGTGTGGAGAGTGCTGCCTGGTTGCCTACGGGCATATACCCCTGCTTCTTACTGAGAGAGACCCTCCCAATTATCATTAAATTGTGATGTGACCAGGGAAGGTAGGTCCCACCTCAGGGGATAAATTATAAGTAATCTAAACCAGCCATTTTAACTCCTTTTCTCTTTGCCAGTCATTAGTCTAGGTGTGGACATATGACACAGCTCTCACCAAGGAGCTGGAAGAGGGTCTAATGGCGTGTTTAAAAAAATTTTTTTAATGTTTATTTATTTTTTAGAGAGAGAGAGAGAGTGTCAGAATGTGAGTGGGGGAGGGGAAGAGAGAGAGGGAGACACAGAATCTGAAGCAGGCTCCAGGCTCCCAGCTGTCAGCACAGAGCCTGATGTGGGGCTCGAAAGCACAAACCGTGAGATCATGACCTGAGCTGAAGTCGGATGCTTCACCGACTGAGCCACCCAGGCGCCCCTAATGGCATGTTTTTAAAAGATTTTCTTCCCCGATTAAAGAGATAGTTAATTTACGTAAAGAAGACTGTTTCCCCATCAATTACTTCCTTTCCTGCTTGATATACTGTAGAATGAAGACTCGATATCTGAAGCTTTGACAGTCAACTTGGAATCATGAAAAGCCGGTCCACTGAGAATGGCAAAGAGGAGGGAAAAGAGGCCTGGATCCTTGAGGACATTATTGACCTTTGAGCTAGCCTGGGAACCACCCATTTTCAGAGTATCCTGTGAGATAAGAAGTTTCTTGTTATTAACAGCTACTGTTGTTAGGTATTCTGTCACTTGAGGCTGACTGCCTTCTAACAAAGAACCTTGGTAAAACATGGAGGACTTTGTACATAATTTTACTGCTTTATTTTTTGGCAGATAGTGCCAAATACCAACCTTAAAACAAATTGGGGCACGTGGGTGGTTCAGTCGGCTAAGTGTCTAACTTCGGCTGAGGTCACGATACCGGGGTTCTTGGGTTTGAGCCCCGCATCGGAGCCTAGAGCCTGCTTCAGATTCTGTGTCTCCTTCTTTCTCTGCCCCTCCCCCACTTGTGCACACATGCACATACTCCCCCCTCTCAAAAATAAACATTAAAAAAGAAAATAAATTATTTTTAAATTGAGCCACATTTTTAATCAAAGATTAATGTAGAAGGTATGGTTTAATCAGGTAAAAGCTTTTATTTTGGATGTTTAAGTTACACTTAATATTCTCCTAAATAGTCCCAAAGAAAGGAAGTAATAATCACCATTAGTTGTATTTGGTGAACACAAAAATTAATCCCCCCAAATGTAGAAAATCTTGCAATAATTATTGAAAACACTTTACAAATATGGAACATTTCAATAGGTATTTGAAACTAAGATCATTGGCTAAGAGTCAGCCAAGCACTTGGAGAATTTTTCGCTAATGAAAATTAGGATGGGGCCCCTATCCAGAATGACAAGGAACAAAATATTTAAAAATAGCAAACTTTCATTGGCATTCACTATGTGACAAACACTATTCTAAGCACCTTACATTTATGAAATCATTTAATCCTATGAGATCGGTAACTATAATTGTCCCCATGAGGCACAGGGAGAAGTACATTTTTCATTGCCATACAACTTCAGTGGAAAAAGCCAGGAACATGAACCCTGGCATTCTGGCTGCAGAGCCTATGTGCATTGCTGCTATACTATTTTGCCTTAAGGGGATTGGACCCACATACCCCTCCTGAGTATTCCTACCTGAGAGAGGAGAGAGCATTCCTTGTCTTCATAGCCGCTGCTTTTTAGTGGGCCAAGTCTTTTCTATCTTTTATTTGCTCCTGACCCTGAGCGGGCCAAAGTGGTGGTATGTGCGTGTATGTCCTTTTTGTCTTGTTTTTTGGTTTTTGTTTTCCTTTTCCCAGCAATATGAAGCTAGCTGCTCTTCAGTCCAGTGGGAATTTACATCCCTTTGGGAAAAACCAGCTTTATACTTACATTTCCCCACATCAGAGTTATCTGTGGAACTCCACAGGGTGCTTGCAGGCTCTGCACAAGTGCCTTTGTGTCCCCTGAAAGAAACTAGAAAATATATATATATTTTTTTCTGTCACCTTACGTTTTTAGTGCTCTTTCAGCTCTAGGCACCTCCCTGAATGGTCTGCTTCCATTCCAGCTCTGATCACTTCCTACAGAACAGAAATAGTACGTAAGACTAGTTAATCTCATAGTTCCCCATTTGTGGACAATTTTTTGGCAGTAGAAGGAGTTTCCTTCTAGCAGAGCTAGAAAGCTCTGCCCTAGGTTCCGCCTACCAGCAAAATTTGGAGGCACCCCAGAGAGGAATAGAGGGGAGTATACTAGTTCTAGTTGGAGTCCGCATCTTTTATTCCTAAACCTGAGGTTTCCTAGCAGAGCAGTCAAGGCTGTGTTCATCTGCTATAGTGGGCATCTTTTGTTTGTGTCTTCCAGGTGTCCCTTCTTCATTTTCTTAGCAACACCTTCCCCTTTCCTTTAAGGAAAAGGAGTCTATGCGGTGCTGATAGGACTGTCTGATCACAGCGTCCTACCCTCTGCCACAGGAGTGAGTGGGGTAGAGGAGTCTGTACTGGACTGATTAGAATCCTTGCCTAGAATATGAAAAGGGAGGATGGAGGAATAGCCTCTCTCCCCTTGGGCTGTAAGCTGTTAACATGTGATTCCAGAGTTGTTTGCGGGTCATTTCCCTGTACATAAGGTCAGGGAGAGAATCAAAGAGAGTTCTGACAACACTGTTTTTGTCTCTGGATATAGGTGTGCCTGAAGCTGTATCCCTGTCCTTTCCAATGACATTAGCCAATAAATCCCCTCTTCACCTACCTGGAGGGGATTTCTGTTATTTGTCATTGAGAGGTATCCTTTAGAAATTAAAAGTACATATATTCAGCCTTGAGGAAATCAGTAAGATCAACTTTAAGTCGATGTATTAGGGTTTTCCGGAGAAACAAAACAAATTGTATGTATGAAGGTATGTATCTCTATCCATCTATCTATCTATCTATCTATCTATCTATCTATCTATCTATCTTTATTTCAAGGAATTGGCTCATGTAATTATGGAGGCTGGCAAGTCTGAAATTTTCAAGGTGGGCTGTCAGGCTGGAGACCAGGGAAGAGCCAGTGTTGTAGTTCAAGTTCAAAGGCTATCTGCTGGCTAATTCCTTCTTATCCAAGGGAGGTCAGTCTTTTGTTCTATTCAACTGATTGGATGAGGCGCACCTACATTATAAAGAGCAATCTGCTTTACTCAAAGTCTACTGATTTAAAGCTTTTTTTGTTTTTGTTTTTGTTTATTTTGAGAGAAAGTGTGAGAAAATGTGCCTGAGTGGGGGAGGGGCAGAGAGAGAGAGGGAGAGAGAGAATCCTAGCATACTCTGCACTGTTGGCATGGAGCCTGATGAAGGGCTTGAACCCATAAACTGCAAGATCATGACCTGAGCTGAAATCAAGAACCAGACGCCCAACCGACTGAGCCACCCAGATGCCCCCAAGGTCCACTGATGTAAATATTAATCTCATCCAAAAGCACCCTCACATAAACATCCAGAATAGTGTTTGACCAAATATCTGGGCATTGTGGCTCAGCCAAGTTGATACATAAAATTAACCATTACAATGGATAAAGTTTGCTTTCATTACCAACTTATTTCTGATTCCTTCTTCCATATCTTAGCCCCCTCTCTCCACACTATCATACTCAATTCCACATGCCCTTATGTTGTCCCTTTCTTGCCCAGTGTCATGAACCAAGGTGATCTGTCCACATCTGACCTCTTACTGATTTCAGAATCAACTTCACCCTCATCAAAACTCTCATTTCCTTAGTGACCTTTTCATACCTGATATCCAAATGAAAACTAATTCTATAGGTAGTGTCACTGTAAAGTGTTACTAGATGATAATGACATAATGTATATCTCCTGGGGAAAGGGGAGGTGCTCTGCATTAAATATAGAAGTACAGATAGTTTAAGCAAGGTGATAGGTAAGGAGCAGAGGTAATTCTGGATGAGGGAACTTTTTGGTGCCCTTAAGACCCCATTTTGTGACTATCTAGTTCTCTATAGTCATTCCCTAACTATTTAACATCTGGTTTCCTTTTTCTCTCTCTCTTTTTTTTTTTTTTTGGTAGTTTTATGGTTTTATATGACATGCACATAAGCTGTCTGTTCCTTTTCTTCTCTGCGCAGCCTGGCATTGGGATTGGTGATCCTGATGGCCAGCTGGGCTGCTCTTTCCACAATGCTTTGTGGTTCTTGGAGGAGACATTGTGAAATCCCTGCACAGTGAGATTTGTTGCACATCAGCAGCACTTCAAGCTCCTTGACGTTGACCAGGAACTTCCGGAGGCAGCATGTGCTTTGTCTTCTTGTTGCTCCCGGAACCAATGTTGGGCATCAAGATCTGGCCCTTGAGTCTTCTGCGCACTCTATTGTCAGTGCCTCTGGGTTTCCGCTAGTTGTGCTTAATTTTGATATATCAGTCTAACTGGTGCTGAATGAACTTCTTGGTCCTCTTTTTAACAATTTGGGCTTCACCAGAGGTCTGAGGATGGCCATGATGCTGAGTAGGAGATGGTTGCCACTTCCACAGGAAGTGCTAAGGAAAAGAAGAGCTGGTCTCCTTTATAATGCTTCCTTTCAAAAAGGAGCAAATGCAAAGATGGAGGAGAATCATAGGCCTTTTTTAGGGAACTTCGGTAGACCTGGACCATAAGACACTTGACTAGAGGGGTGGGAAACGATGCTGATCAAACTGGCAGGAATGAAGTCCTGAGTGACTATGTGTGTGTACGTAGGGGTCTGGACTTAATCTTGCAGGTGGAGGATACCCACAGAACTTGAAGCATGGAGAAACAGAATCAGATTTGTGTTTTTGAAAGGTCACTTTGGTGTGAAGGTATGTATGATGAATTGGGATGATGGTGGAACTAAAGGGGTTCACTTAAGAGGTCTTTCTGAGGCCTTGACTGCTGCTTTTTGTTCTTGTGTACATTTCTTCCATCTCATAGGTGTTAGTGATTTCACCTGTTTCTTTTTCCTTGGATACCACCATCTTCTCTGAACACTGGGGTACATTTCTCCACTAAAAATCAGGACATTTGTGTCCCTGTTCCCCACATTCTTGTCTTGCACAGGACTTTCTTTTTATTTTATTTATTTATTTATTTTTTTATTTAAAAAAATTTTTTTTAACGTTTATTTATTTTTGAGACAGAGAGAGACAGAGCATGAACGGGGGAGGGACAGAGAGAGAGGGAGACACAGAATCGGAAGCAGGCTCCAGGCTCTGAACCATCAGCCCAGAGCCCGACGCGGGTCTCGAACTCATGGATCGCGAGATCGTGACCTGAGCTGAAGTCGGCTGCTTAACCGACTGCGCCACCCAGGCGCCCCCAGGCCTTTCTTTTTAAATTGAGATATAACAGACATATTAGTTTCAAGTATACAACAGAATGATTTGATATGTGTATATATTGCAAAACATTGCCACAGTAAGTATTCTTAACACCCGTCACCAAACACAGTTATAATTTTTTTCCTATGAGGCAAGCTTTTTAAAAATTTTTTTAATGTTTATTTTTGAGAGCAATCAAGAGAGAGAGAGAAAGAGAGAGACAAAGCGTGAGCAGGGGAGGGGCAGAGAGAGATGGAAACACAGAATCTGAAGCAGCTCCAGGCTCTGAGCTGTCAGCACAGAGCCCAACGCTGGGCTTGAACTACAAACCTTGAGGTCATGACCTGAGATGAAGTTGGACGCTTAACTGACTGAGCCACCCAGGTGTCCCCCTGTGATGTAGACTTTTAAGATCTACTGTCTTAGCAACTCTCAAATATACAATACAGTATTATTCAGTATAGTTGTCATCCTGTACATTATAACTGGAAGTTTGTATCTAGGACTTTTAAATTTTAATAATTTATTGCTGTTCATTATTGGAATTCAGATAAGGGAAACAAAATCCACAAACATGGGGGCATTTAAAAATCTTATAAAGTATTTTATTATTTAAAAAACAATTGTTTTAATGTTTATTTTTGAGAGACCAAGACAGAGATTGAGCATGGGAGGAACAGAGAGAGGAGACACATTCTGAAGCAGGCTCCAGGCTCTGAGCTGTCAGCACAGAGCCTGACATGGGGCTCGAAACCACAAACTGTGAGATCATGACCTGAGCCAAAGTCAGATGCTTAACTCCCTGAGACACCCAGGCACCCCTTATAAGGCTATTTTAATTATGGTTTTCCATTTCTTTAGAAATGGCAGCTGGAAGCCATGATGGCCTTCTGCTCATCAGGCTGTAGTGCATGGAGGAGACCAAGAGCCATCAGGTTTAACAGGACAAATCTGTGAACAGGGAAACGGACTTACATAAAGAGATGATGCATGACACCCTCCTTACCATTCCTGTTTTTTTTTTTTTAAAGTACAGTTTAGAATTTTTGATGAGGAGAGAGAATCAATATCTTCAGATGTTTGAATTAGACCCAGATGTTCCCTTTCCTTCACAGATCATTTATTTTCTTCTCCAGCCCCTAGTCCCAAAGGTCCAGCTAAGGCAAAGCTCTATAGAGATGGGGGTCAGACAAACAGAGTTCTTTCACATTAGTGTCTTGAATGGAGGGAGCATAGTTATAAAGGGCTCTTTGTTGCATTGGGTTAGGAAAATATTGGCTTTCAAAGTTTCTCTCAACCTCCTTCTTGCCATACAGCCTGATGGGCAGAAGGCCATCAAGGCTTCCAGTTGCCTTTTATAAAGAAATGGAGAACCAACAGTATTATTAACTATAGTCACCAAGGAGTCAAAGTATGATTCCAGTGTCTGAACAACACCTTTCTGCACTGCTACCAAACCTGCTGATGCCACAAAGAAAGTGCTGGCAGTACCACCACAGTTCTCATGTTCAAACTAGGATACTATTGAACCTCTTGCTTTTCTCGTTTGTTACCTTGACTCCTTGGTAATATCACTGTGGTCTTACTAGAAACTCTTGGATGAAGGTTCTGAGGCTAAGATGTACATTTGCAGTGTTTTACCTCTTGAAGTAAGAAATGTGTTGTCTGTTAACAAGCAGCTGTTTTTTTAAACTTTGGGGTCATTTAAGGACCTGTTTAAGGGCCTGAAATGTTAAAGGGTTCTTAGGTGATAAATACTTTGATTAGTGAAATGTTACATTTTTCAGCCTCTCCTTGAGGCAACTAATAAAAAGGCATTTTTTTCCCTCTAAGAAAATCTGAAAAGTCCTTTGTTCACTTGATCATATAACCAACCATAGGAAGTCAATTCTGCTAAGAAATATGGCTTTTTTTTTCACTCATTGAAAAACATGTTTTTAAAGATTTTTTTAATTCTTTTTTTAAATTTATTTTTTTAAATTAAAGTTAGTTAGCATAAAGTGCAACAATGATTTCAGGAGTAGATTCCTTAATGCCTTTTACTCATTTACCCCTCCCCCTCCCCCAACCCCTCCAGTAACCCTGTTTGTTCTTGATATTTAAGAGTCTCTTATGTTTTGTCCCACTCCCTGTTTTTATATTATTTATGTTTCCCTTCCCTTATGTTCATCTGTTTTGTATCTTAAAGTCCTCATATGAGTGAAGTCATATGATATTTGTCTTTCTCTGACTAATTTCACTTAACATAATACCCTCTAGTTCCATCCACGTAGTTGCAAATGGCAGGATTTCATCCTTTTTGATTGCCGAGTAATACTCCATTGTAGATATATACCACATCTTCTTTATCCATTCATCCATCGATGGACATTTGGGCTCTTTCCATACTTTGAAAGCACTATTGTTGATAGTGCTGCTGTAAACATGGGGGTGCATGTGCCCCTTCAAAACATCACACCTGCATCCCTTGGATAAATACCTAGTAGTGCAATGGCTGGGTTGTAGGGTAGTTCTATTTTTAATTTTTTGAGGAAACTCCATACTGTTTTCCAGAGTGGCTGCACCAGTTTGCATTCCACCAGCAGTGCAAAAGAGATCTTCTTTCTCCACATCCTCACCAACATCTGTTGTTGCCTGAGTTGTTAATGTTAGTCATTCTGACAGGTGTGAGGTGTGTGGTTTTGATTTGTATTTCCCTGATGGTGAGTGATGTTGAGCATTTTTTCATGTGTCTATTAGCCATCTGGTTGTCTTCTTTGGAGAAGTGTCTATTCATGTCTTTTGCCCATTTTTTCACTGGATTATTTGTTTTTTGGGTATTGAGTTTGATAAGCTCTTTATAGATTTTGGGTACTAACCCTCTATCCGATATGTCATTTGCAAATATCTTCTCCCATTCTGTCAGCTGCCTTTTAGTTTTTCTGTTTCCTTTGCTGTGCGGAAGCTTTTTATTTTGATGAGGTCCCAGTAGTTCATTTTTGCTTTTGTTTCCCTTGCCTCTGGAGATGTGTTGAGTAAGAAGTTGCTATAGCCAAGGTCAAAGAGGTTTTTGCCTGCTTTCTCCTTGAGGATTTTGATGGCTTCTTGTCTTACATTTAGGTCTTTCATCCATTTTGAGTTTATTTTTGTGTAAGGTGTAGAAAGTGATCCAGATTCATTTTTCTGCGTGTCACTGTCCAGTTTTCCCAGCACTACTTGCTGAAGAGACTGTCTTTATTCCCTTGTATATTCTTTCCTGCTTTGTTAAAGATTAGTTGGCCATAAGTTTGTGTGTCCATTTCTGGGTTCTCTATTCTGTTCCATTGATCTGAGTGTCTGTTTTTGTGCCATACCATACTGTCTTGATGATTACAGCTTTGTAATACAGCTTGAAGTCCGAAAGATTTTATTTTTTTTAAGTAATCTCTTCTCCCAACATGGGACTCAAACCCACAGCCCCAACGTCAAGAGTCTCATGCTCCACAGACTGAGCCAGCCAGGAGCCCCCAAAACATTTTTGATCTATTATTTTGTGCTAGGGTTTATACTAGGTGTTGGATATGCAAAAGCTTGGTCTAGCCTCAAGAAAATTAGCCCAGTAGGGAAATACACAAGAAATAAAATGTCAGTAGTATATTGATTTTAAGGGAGCAGGTCAGAGAATGAGAGAGGTTAATACACGTCCTTAAATGTGTCTGAGGAGACAAGATAGATTTTCCCCAAGAAGTAGTAGCATTTAAGTAGAGATGGGGTGGGGATTCCACAAAGAGAAACCGATGTGTACAAAATATTTGAGAATGCTGGCCCAGTTGGGAAACTGAGTAGCATTGTTGGAATGTAAAGTGCTGGGAGGTGGGGTAGAAAGACAGGAAATGTGAGGTAAGGCCAGCTATCTGGGGTCACAAGTCCATGCCGTGTTCTGTATGCCAGTCAAGTTTTTATTTGATTCCAATCTAGAGCCATTAATAGTTATGATAACCATCTACATTTGACTAAAGATACCATTTAAATCTTCCTAGAGCAAATGCTTGAGTAATATATTCTCAAAAACATCATCTCTCTCTGATTAAGTCTGTCTTGGCAGGACCGGTGCATTAATTCACAGAATTAATCGTCAGTGAGTCAAATGTAAGGCTGTCAAATCTAAGCAATTACTAGTCTTCTCAGGTGGGCCATCAGAAGTCTGGGCCATCAGAGTTTCATAAGTCCAGGAGCAGTGTTGTATCGTTTTGCCTTACATTTCCCCACCCTACCCCCTCTGCAAAAAAACTGGGGGTTAGGGAGGCAATGGATGGGGGTGAGGATAGGGTGAGGAGGGCGTTTAGAGGCCAAGCATATTACATAGAGCTTAAGTAGGTAACTGAATTGCCTGTCACCCGAAAGACTGGCCGAACCTGAATGGCGCTTTGCATCAAGAATTTTGATACCTTTCCTCCCTACTTCGCTCAATTTTCTTTGCAATTTTTCTGCAGCCTTATGTTCCTTTTCCATCCTGACTTGTTTATTTGTCCCTCAGGATCCCTTTTTTCAGGCCTCCCGCTTTCTTCCTCCTTTTTCCGCCGCTTCGTGGGGTGCCGGAGCCTGGGGCCTTGGGCTGCATTGGGCGCGCGCTCCAAGGCTATTTGCTTTGCTAACAATTCCATCCTGTTTCCTTAACGCCCGTCTTTCCCTGCCAGCCACCGAGTTTCTGCCTCCCCCACAGCGTGGTTCCTCCAGCTGCTCGCCTGGGGGCCAGGCGGCTCTAGGAACTCCGAGCGGATGCGGCCGCTGGCTGGTGCCACGTCTTCGCCGCCAGCAGGCCAGCGCCTGCGTGGGCTCGGGGGCGGGGCGGGGCGGCGCGGGGAGGCGGGAGCTGCGCGTGAGCGGCGCGGACGCGGCCCAATGGGATTCGCGGGAGGAGGCGGCGGCGGCGCGGTGCGCGCCGAGGGGCGGGGCCCGTCGGCAGTTGCTGGCGAGCCCGGGAGGCCGAGAAGGCTGTCGTTGCCTCGGCCGTCGCATCCCCGAGGGAGTCGTGTTCGCGTGCCCCCGACCCCCAAGCTCGCCGATCGCCCCCGAGGCTCCCGTGTACGCTCCTGACCTCGCCAGCCGCTCGCCGCTCGCCTGCGGACCGTGCCTTCTGCATCATGTGCGGTAAGGGGGCTGCGGGCGGGGGGCGTGTTGCGGGGCGGTGCTGGGGTGCGGTGCGGGCGCAGCCGAGGCCGGAGGCGCTGGCGGGAGCCGGAGTGGGGAGGGTGTGAAGTCTGGGTGCTGGGTGCGGAGGCCGGCCTGTGCGAGCGGGGGTGGGGGTGGTGGACCTAGTAGGGCACCTGAGAGGAGGGCGGGCCCTAGAGGGGATCTGGGGGGCCAAAGGGGCCGGTTTTGCGCGGAGAAGCGAAACAGAAGGTAGATAAATGTCTTGGAAAAGGAGAGAGGGCAGAGGGAACTGAAGTGTGGAGGGGTTTGCCTTCAAAAGAGTCCATCAGGTGAGTGAGGCAACCTGTGGAACATCAGGTGAGATCTCTCGAACTTATCTTGCATTCTTCTAGGATTTATCTTTTAAATACATTTATTTTTAGTTGCTTTCTTTCGGGCAGGCCCAGTAGAAGACAGAACTATATATAGCTAGAGCTACGACAATGGCATTATAATACACAGTCTTACTTCCTGCTACCCCCTGTCTGAACAGAAACCATTGCTAATCAATAAGTTGGTGAATGGGCTTAGACCTAATCCTCTAGTGGAAGAGACCTGAAAGTGACCGTAACATGCTTTATCACGTGCATTTGCACCCATTTAAAACACTTACCTATGAACAGTGTTGGTGCACATTTAATAAATGTTTCATCAAGAGCAGTTAAAACATAGGTCCTTTTATGCTATGTTTTGAGACTTAGTAGTTTTAATGTTACCTAAAACTGGTAGTAAAGGGAACTGTCACAATTATATCTGAAATGATTGATAAGCACTAAAATAGGTATTAACTTGGCCATTGTCAGTAAAAATAATTGTATTCTTACCTCTTTCATTGAAATTTACAACTAACCTTATCCCTGGAAGAAGGAGTGCTTTTTTAAGAAGGGAAGTAGGATTGTAATAGAATTGAAGCTATCTGGGAAACTTATTCTTTATAGCCTTTTGGAAGAATACCCTAGAGGAGGTAGCTTGTACTCATTAGTTTATATTTTTCCTGTATTTAACTTTATACTAATTGCAGCTTCTGAAAATAAGGAGCAGGTTTGGGGTAGATTTAAAAAAACCCTCAAAAACAGAAACATCTATAAATAGCTTCTGAAATTATTGGATTGGAGCCGACTTTACAATCATGTATACTTTTGTTATGTCTGATTAGTAGAGTGGCTTTGAAAAACACATTAGTTTGTAGTTGTGAAGTAGTGAATTTGCAAAACTGGTTAATCCCCAAGATGACTTTTCCTGAATGATGAGGTGTGAGCCTAGTTAAGTACCAGGCTTTCTGCTTGCAGGTCATCTTGTTCCAGGAAAAAAGGGAGTCCATAAAAGAAAAAGTCAGATTTGCTTTAGAAAGGTTCAGATAAGGGTGAGGCTGTGGGGGTGGAGACTAGATAAGTAAGAGTTTTCACACAGCCAACATCCCCATTCCATAGAGTTTTACTGCTGAGGAAACCGATGGGTTGTAAAGAAGTAGTATTTGGGGGGATGGGTGGGAGGGGAAAGTGGGTGATTGGCATTGAGGAGGGCACCTGTTGGGATGCCCCAATTGGTTTATTGTATGGAAACAAATTTGACAAATTTCATATTAAAACAAACAAAAGTATTATTTGAAGCATTTCTAAGGTCCTGCTTGTAACCCAGAACAGAGTTTTGCATGATTCTAGGAACGAGGTTCAAAATGTATTTCCTTTTTAATGTAAATTCTAAACTGAACTGTTAAGACATGGTCTTTATTTTCTTCCTGCATCTCAATCATCGAAATAAAATTTCTAGATGGAAGAAGTGAGTGGGAATGAAATTAGATGGGAAAATTTAGAAGTTTCTTTTTTCCATTTTATTTTAATTCCAGTACAGTTAATATATAGTATTATATTAGTTCCAGCTGTACGATATAGTGATTCAACAATTCCATACATCACCCAGTGCTCATCACAGACGGGTACCCTCCTTAATCTCCAGTACCTATTTTACCCATCCCCCCACTCATAGTTTTACCTTCTGATTACCTGCTGCCTAGTTTTCCCAAAAGATTATTTTGTTTCAACACTGTAAAATGTTGACACAGAAGAATGAAGATTTTGTGATACGCTTTTTCCAATCAGATGTACTGATAAGACTGTCATAATGTTTACCAGCTTGTGTTGGGATGTTAATAGTGTTGCTCAGGAAAAAAAAGATTCTATGGTCAAGTAAATTAGGTAAGCAATAGATTAAACAGTGTTGAACTGGCTGTTTTTATTGGAGAGTTTCTTGGAAACTTTAGTGGGCTAATAAGTGTTGTGAATCTCCTAGAGAATAGTGTGCCTATTTTCCAAATTTATTTTATCTTCTTATTCTTGGTTCTTGGAATACATTTTGTCCTTTTTTATTTGTACTACCTTTTGTTTTTGTGAGAGATGGAAAGTCACTTAAGCTACCCCTAACTTTTAGCAGATTTGCTGTTGTTTTTTATAAATGTAGGGTAATACTGTTCTTTTTTTTTCTTTTTTAAAAAAAGTTTTTGGGGCGCCTGGGTGGCGCAGTCGGTTAAGCGTCCGACTTCAGCCAGGTCACGATCTCGCGGTCCGTGAGTTCGAGCCCCGCGTCGGGCTCTGGGCTAATGGCTCAGAGCCTGGAGCCTGTTTCTGATTCTGTGTCTCCCTCTCTCTCTACCCCTCCCCTGTTCATGCTCTGTCTCTCTCTGTCCCAAAAATAAATAAAACGTTGGAAAAAAAAAGTTTTTAATACATTTTTTAAAATGTTTATTTATTTTGAGAACAAGAGTGAAGGGGAGGGGCAGAGAGAGACTCCCAAGCAGGCTCCATGCTGTCAGTGCAGAGCCCAGCGTGGGCTCAATCTTACCTTTCATGAGATCATGACCCGAGCTGAAATCAAGAGTCTGATGCTTAACTGACTGAACCACCCAGGTGCCTGATTTTTTTATTAATAAAAACTGCATTTCTTTCTTTCTTTTTTTTAATGTTTATTTTTTGAGGGAGAGAGAGATAGAATGTGAGCAGAGGAGGGGCAGAGAGAGGGAGAGACACAGAATCCGAAGCAGGCTCCAGGCTCTGAGCTGTCAGCACAGAGCCCGATGTGGGTCTTGAACGCACGAACCATGAGATCATGACCTGAGCTGAAGATGGAAGCTCAACCAATTGAGCCACCCAGGCGCCCCTCAAAACTGCATTTCTTAATTTAGTTTTCTGACTCTCTTTGTTCCTTTAGCGCTTTCAAAACAGTATTCTCCTCAGTAAGGAAAGCATGCTTGATCTAGTCACTGACACAGCACACATGGAATCACCACAGTCTCCGCTGACATGTTTTTTTCATTTTAGACAATCTCTAAGAACTATAGGTCTCACAGCACAGACTCCTCAAAGTTGGCCTTGGCACACACCACATGTGGATTTTGGGGCTTTTCCAACCTCCTTGGTATAAAGGTAAACAGTTATATTACCAGGGGTTTGGGATAGCCTAGCATTGTTAGAGGCTGTGTTATAGAATAGCCTGTAGTTTTGTGTCAAAGGCAGGACCATTCTGAATACCTCTAGACATTGTCCCTGGAAGAGCAGGAATACCCCTCTGATCCAGTGGTGTATATAAATGGAATTTTGTAAATGAGGCCCTATTTAGATGCAGTAAGGGAGCTTATAATTTAAATCCTTGGGGCGCCTGGCTGGCTCAGTTGGTAGAGCATATAACTTTTGATCTCAGGGTTATGAGTTCGAGGCCCACATTGGGTATAGAGGTTACCTAAAAAATACCTTAGAAAGAAATAAAAGTATCCTCCTTAAAAAGATTTTTGTAATTGGGGTGCTTGCGTGGCTCAGTTGGTTAAGCGTCTGACTCTTTGTATTGGCTCAGCTCATGATCTCACAGTTCATGAGATTGGGCTCTGCACTGACAGCGAGGAGCCTGCTTGGGATTCTTTTTCCCCTTTATGTGCGTACATGCTCTCTTGCTCTCCCCCCCCCCCCCGCCATAAACATTAAAAAAAAGATTTTTGCATTTATACTAAAAGCTTTGGAGTTATTGAGGGATGCTGAGACTGGCCGCTAGGGTAAATCATAGAACCAGTACTATTAATATATTCTTAGAAATTATACTGGATATAAAGTAGTTGTGAAAGAAAATGATTAATTGCTTAGTATTTCCTCAGTTGTGTTCTCTGGGAGGGAGAAGTTAATAGGTGCTGGTTATGAGCAATAGAAGGTGGGAGAGTTTTATAATACAAGTGTGGGAAATTCGGCTTTTGGAGAGTCACAATTAGCAAGATTAAAGTTTCTAGAAAGTTCTAGAAATAAACCTGTTAACTTGAACCCAGTATTTCTTAAACCTTTAATTATGGAACATTTCTTTCACTTTGTCCCTATTTAGCATCCTGCAAAATGGTGTTCTCTTTCTGTGGTTTGGGGATTTTTGACTGTACGTTTCAAGTACCTAGAAAGCATTAGAAGATATTTAAAGTGATGGCTTTATACTTGGTGCTTTTCCCTTCAGAGAGATGACTAAAATAAGGGAATTGCCTTCAAGGAATTGCTGTTGGATTGGAAGAAACAGTGAATACACCAGTGCAATACAAGGAATGCAACAGGTGTGGATGATACCAGGCATTTTTTGTTCATCATTCATTACCATGTTATAGACTACGAGTGGAATGAATAGAAATTCAGAGACTAGTTAGGCCAAGAATGTTTCAGGTAATGGGGCAGTACTCTTTTTTTTTTTTTTTTTTTAAGTAATCTCTGTATCCAATGTGGGGCTCCAATTTACAATCCTCAAATCAAGAGTCACATGCCCTATCGACTGAGGCAGCCAGGCACCACAGGAGCAGTACTCTTATGTTGAGGAATAGTGCCAGCTGGTAGACTGTGAGAGATCTCATTGATGGCATTTACCCAACAGTGAATGGAGTCAGAAATAGGTTGAGAACTGTTGCCATGGGGTTTGAAAGAAGAAATAAAAATTCTAGTAAAAAGGGCCAAAAACCATATTTAGAGGCTGAAGAGTTCCAAAGTAGTGTATTGACTTGGACAGAGTCTGCAAAACAAGAAGAATGTCATTCATGTTTGATATTACAGAGAGAAATTGTATTTGGCTCTAAAGAAATTATTAGAAAACTTGCATGTATGAAGGCAGAGGGATCTGAGTTTGTATTGAGGAGGAGGGAGTATTGTGGAACTGAGGCCCCCTGATAGAGTTGAAGAGTTGATTTCTAGAGCAGTGGTTCTTGACCTGTAAACTGTGAAGTTATTACAGGGTGTTCACTGCTTAATTCATACTTTAAGCCTTTTCTATAAAATTGTACAAAAGATGTTCTACATCATTGGATAATAAAAATTCAACCCACTATTATGTAGGGTCCTCAAAATATTTTGATGTTAATAAAAAGTTCTGTATGTAGAAAGTTGAGGAATCGCTTATCAAGAGTTATAACAGGTAGGAGAAACTGGCTTTCAGGGAGTAGTATGTGAAATGTTTCTCTATTTTGAGCTCATATAGAGGAATAAGGCACCTTGGAGTGGGTTTGCCATGAGGGGGGACCTGTGCCTGGGAAAGTGAAGATGTTGCAGCCGTGTCTGATGAGCTCTTGCTGGTCCTTGAAAACCCAGGGGAGGGTGTGGATCTCTCTCTAACCAAACTGTATCCATATCCCTAGTAAGTCGATAAGGTGAACAGCTTCTAGCGTGTCAGAACAATGTAGGAAAGATAAGAGAGTATATACTGTTAAGATGAAGATGAAAGCTTCAATTCTGTAGGTGAGGATCTACTAAAAATTGAGGAAGAAAGCGGGAAGAGAAATGGGGATAGGAGAATAGTCTAGATTCTAAGCTTTAGGATAATATCTGGAGAAGTTTGAAAGTTGGACCAGCAGTGAATTAACAGGGTTGGCCAGCAGTTGGGAGGGCCCCTACAGAAGTGGGCCTGAAATGGATGGACCTGAAGTGGATGAACTCTGCTGTAGGCCTGCTCGGGGACTCCGGAGTTAGAACACAGTGGGCCCAGAGGGGCTGGTTGTCAGGATGATGAAAAATTGTGGTCTGATGGGATTGGTTAGACAGAAGCGGGAGGGATGGAATGTTGGACGGTTTGCGGGCAGGAAGTGCGTGCTTTTTTTCCAGAAAGATGATGCCATAGGTAGGCTGTGAGGGAGTGTGTAATTAGAGATGTCAGGGTTTAAACAGTGCTTTGAGTTCCAGAGTGTTAAATGTGTAAGAGAGAAGTGTTACACAGAGCTCCTTCCAGCGGCAGCGTGTATTTACAACAAAGCTGGGGACACTTGAACCAGCATTTTTGTAAATAGGGAAAAGATTTTAAACACTTAAAAAGCACTACTAATTGAAATTCCTCATTTTGTCACTCTATATGTTACAATTTTTTCTTGGTGTTTTCAGGATTGTAGAAAATGTTATCGCAAATATTTCCTCTTTTAAAGGACTCTTACCTGTAGAGTGTGCCTCTGTGATTATAGTGCTGAATATGTTTTATGACAAGCACCAAGTTGATGTGTATGTTTAATTGCAGCATTATTTGTAACTGAAGAATCAGAAAAACCTCAACCAGGAGGGAAATGATTAGGTAAAATAAATCTATTAGGGAGTAGTGTGCAGCCATTAAATAGAATAGGGTAGATGGGTATATACTGACATAAGGGGCGCCTGGGTGGCGCAGTCGGTTAAGCGTCCGACTTCAGCCAGGTCACGATCTCGCGGTCCGTGGGTTCGAGCCCCGCGTCAGGCTCTGGGCTGATGGCTCGGAGCCTGGAGCCTGTTTCTGATTCTGTGTCTCCCTCTCTCTCTGCCCCTCCCCCGTTCATGCTCTGTCTCTCTCTGTCCCAAAAATAAATAAAAAAACGTTGAAAAAAAAAAACATTAAAAAAAAAAAAAGATAGCCAACATCCTAAGTAAAAGAAACAGTATATATAGAGTCGTCACATTTATGTGTTAAAGAAGTGCCCTTTAAAGCTATGTACATCTAGTTTTATATATGTATAGCTAAAGGACTGTACATACACAGAGGTTCATAGCTGAAGGTTTCAGACAGTTTGTATGGGATTAACAGTGGATAGCTCCCTTGTATGGATATACACAATTTATCCTGTAGCATTTGTGTACTTTGAATCTTTAATGATGATTATGAATGGATTATAACTTTCAAAATGAAAGTTAAGTGGCATCGCAGATGGATTTTGATACAGAAAGTATAAAATTTAGAGAATGAATTTGAACACTTATCACTGGTAAATTATACTGTCTGAAGTCTCAAAATATTGAAGGTGTCAAGGGAAAAAACATGTAAAAGTACTCTCATTTATAAGAACATAAATTCAGCCAGCCATAGGAACTTCAATAATTTAATTAGTCAACTAAGTTGCATTCAGTTTTCATTTCAGTACCGTTTAACAGCCTTTCAACCAAGTGTGTCTGTGACCCAGGTTGCATCTGAATATTTTGTTAAGCAGGGTGCTCATTAGTACTTTTATGTCATTGACTTTAAGTTGCAATTTTCCAAGAATGATCCCTGTAGGTGCAAGCATCCACTTCATTTAGGGGGATATTTATTTCAAGAATATTCCATTAATAAATAAGAAAACTTATACTTGGGAAGCACATGGTGATAATAGGAGAGGAAAATCTGTGCTCCATAAAACTAGTGTGTGTGGTATTGAAGCAGTTACCAAAGAGTAGTGGAGAGCTGATTTTTAGGCTTTTAGTAGTTAATCTAAAGTAGAACTGTTTGTGGGAGGTTTGAGAAGACAAATCAAAGACCTGAAATGGGGCTCATTCTAGTGATTTCTATGCAAATAAGCACCATTTTGAGTTATGAATGCCTCCCTTGCGAACGTGTCCTGTATGCCTGATTGACTGGTTATTTGCCATTATATTTTCCCAGCTACCCCATGAGTACACATAACCCACCAATGCCAGCAGGTGCACTTGTCTTGGGCCAGGAGTCCTGGCGAGGGGCTGGTCTGTAAAATTGACAGGTTCAGTCTCTTTTGTCTCTCATTTCTCTAAGCACGGATGACTTAGATTAATCCCCTCCCCTCTGTGTTTTCTTTTTCCAGCTCTGTTACTTTGATCTTAGAAAACTTTTCTACATACGTTGTCCTTTTCTTCCTTTCAATTCCTGCCTGGTTATGTATGGAGAAATGTTGCTCTGACTTCTTCCTCTATGCCTCGTCTTCTTTTCTTTGTTCCAAAAGTGAGCCCCAAAATGACAGTGATAATTACCGATAATAGTAGTGCTTCCTCTCAAGGAAAAAGCAGGTTTTGAATTGGAACACGATATGTAGTATTTTATTGAATTTAAGATGCCACTGATTGGGAAGTGCTCCATTATTATATAGATCACGAAGAAAGAGAATAGGAATGTCTTAAAATCAGTGCTGTCAATATCTAAAGCCCTGAAAAGTATTCTGAAGATGCTCTCAGAATATGATAGGCTAGATGATCTGATTGTCTTTACTAGTGACAATCTTAACATCACTAATAAGGGACCTACGGACAGTATAAAATACGTACATTGTGAGTAATTCTTGCCCTCAAATTTTAACCTAACTCAATCAAGTCTTTAGATCTGTCTCCCAATCTACAGGAACTACAAGGAGTAGAGGAATTGGTTAGATTCTTTCTAGCTTAAGCAATTAGACACAGCCAGAAGGTGAGACATTCAACAAGAAAATTGGCCTCAGCTTGCCAGTAAGTTGGTGTCTGGGGGGAAGACAGGGCAGTAGGGGAGACCATTCTGGATTCAGAGAGACTTTCGAGACAGAACAATCAAATATGAGATGTGGTTGGCATTCCTCATGCTGCTGTTTTTAAAATGTGGACTTCTGGTGCGCCTGGGTGGCTCAGTCGGTTGAGTGTCGGACTTTGACTCGGGACATGATCTCACGGGTTCATGCGTTCGAGCACCGCATCAGGCTCTGTGCTGATAGCTCAGAGCCTGGAGCCTGCTTCAGATTCTGTCTCCCTCTCTCTCTGCCCCTCCCCCACTCATGCTCTGTCTCTCAGAAAAGAATAAATGGGGGCCCCTGGGTGGCCAGTTGGATAAGTGGTTGACTTTTGGTTTTGGCTCAGGTCATGACCTCATGGTTTGTGAGTTCAGGCCCCGAGTTGGGCTCTGCGCTCACGGTGCAAAACCTGCTTCAGATCCTCTGTCTCCCTCTTTCTGGCCCTGTCCTGCTCATGTGCTTGCTCTCTCTCTCTCTCTGTCTCTCTCAAATAAACATTAAAATTTTTTTTAAAAAGTGAATAAACATATTAAAATTAAAAAACAAATTTTAATGTGTATTTATTTTTAAGAGTGAGAGAGACAGCATGAGCAGGGGAAGGGCAGAGAGGGAGGGAGACACAGAATCCGAAGCAGGCTCCAAGCTCCGAGCTGTCAGCACAGAGCCCGACGCAGGGCTCAAACTCATGAGATGATGACCTGAGCCGGAGTCGGATGCCTAACTGACTGAGCCACCCAGATGCCCCTAAAGAATTGTTTTTAATGTAGACTTCCTTTACCTATGTTCTACTGCTTGTTTTCTTTTCTGGTTCAGTTCGCATTGTACTAGTCCTTTTTATTCTAATTTTGTTTTTTCCAAATAAGTACTCCTTTTTTTGTGAATTCTCAGTAGGTGTTAACATGTACCGTAATAGTTGTTTATCTTTGGTAGTATCTGGTGAACAAAAGATTCCAGCCATTTTCCCTTAAGGAAATATCTTAGTCCATTTTTCCCTATTATTAAATTATTTAGGTTTTATTTTTCACATCTTTGATATTTATAAGTTGTTTATTGTTACTGATATTGATACCAGGATCATTGGCTATAAGAAAAATTATTCCATCTATATAGTTTTGTAGGGTCCATGTGTTGCTTAAAATATTTCAGAAAATGTTTTAAACAATGCTTAATATATAGGACATAAACCACAAATTTGTTGATTGATTAATCTAAAAAATTTTTTTAAGTTTATTTATTTATTTTTGAGAGAGAGTGTGAGCAGGGGAGGGGCAGAGAGAGAGGGAGAGAGAGGGGGAATCGCAAGCAGGCTCTGCATTGTCAGGACAGAGCCCGATGCGGGGCTCGAGCTCCCAAACGTTGAGATCATGACCTAAGCCAAAGTCAGACATTCAACCAGCTGAGCCACCCAGGCGCCCCTGATTGGTTCATTTTTTTAAGTTAAATTTTACCTGACAAAGTGGCAGTGATGGAAGATATGTGACTAGCTTTATAAGCTTTGCAAAAACTAAACATTTATTTGCTTTAGTCTTTTATATTAATGAGAAATACCCCTTTATAAATGTTTCACCACCTTTCAATAATTTGAAGTGAGAATTTTTCTTTTTTTCTTTCTTTGTTTCTTTGTTTCTTATTTCTTTATTTCTTATTTATTTTAAAGTTTAGAGAGAGAGTGCATGTGCACTGGGGAGGGGCAGAGAGAGGGAGAGAGAGAATCCCAAGCAGGCTCCACCCTGTCAGCACAGAGACTGATGGGGTTGGAACCCACAAACCGTGAGATCGTGACCTGAGCCAAAATCAAGAATTGGACGCTTAACCAACTGAGCCACCCATGTGCCTCTCTTTTTTAAAGATGACTCTAGCTTCATATTTCTGCACATCTTAGACATAATTATGCAGATGAAGATTTTGTCATAATTGTGTCAATTTTGTTTCATTAGTCAAATTTCTTATTAAATATTTGTTCATTTGCAGGTATATTTGCTTACTTAAACTACCATGTTCCTCGCACAAGACGAGAAATCTTGGAGACCCTAATCAAAGGCCTTCAGAGACTGGAGTACAGAGGCTATGATTCTGCTGGTATTTCCTTTTAAAAAAATATTATAGGTTCTACATGATTCTTGAATCTATATAAAGAGGTTTTGTTTGTTGCCTAGATTCTTTAGTAATGTTTATTTTTGAGTAAGCATAAAAAGAATTTTTATCTTTTATTATGTTCAAAGGGTTTATTCATGTAATTTCAACAGTATTACCATTTATATTACTTCTTATGGATATCTTCCTTTGTTGAGAATGTTAGTATAAAAACATAAATCACCTGAGGCATGTTCATGGTAGAGCAAAGTTCTTGAAGGCCTTATTTTATAAATTATCTTTTTTCTTTCTTGTAACTTTAATTTCTTTTTCTCTAAGGATTCCCTGCTCTTGGCATATAAACTTGCCTGAGATTCTTCCACCTTAAATAAATGGCAAAGCAAATAAAAATACCTTTTTGTCAGCTTAATGGTGTATTCTAGCTCCTTTCCTTAACCATGTTAGGGGTCCCCAAGACCACCTCCCAAGGAGGACTCAGTATATAGTTGTACTCATGACTAGGATTTATTCCAGCAAGAGAATCCAGAGCAAAATCAGCAAGGAGAAAAGACACATGGGGTGAAGTCTGGAGGATATGAGGCACAACTTCTGAGCGTTCTCTCCTGTTGGAGTCACACATTGTGCACTTAATTCAGCCAGCTGTGACAACGTTGTGAAATGTGTATCGCTGAAACCACTCAGTGCCCAAGCTTTTATTTGAGGCTGTTTGCATAGATCCCATCTGCCTAACACGTACCACAATTCTAGACTCCCAGAGTGGAAGCAGATGTTCAGTATAAGCCACATTGTTTGCAGTTAATAAGGTGCAGTAAACCATTCTTTATCAGTTAGGTAACCCTCCTGAAATCCCAGGTTCCCAGATGCCAGCCAAGGGCCAACTTTGCAGGCAGACCTTTCTAAGGAAAGCGGTGTCAGGCTTGCTATGTTAAGCCTTTTCTGTACCTTTGACATTGCCGAATGTAATGGGCACTTACTTTCCATAACTTCCTCAGTTAATAGAAAGTGAATTCCTCCTTTGTTCATAAAATTCTCTCCTTCCTTAGCTTTTGGATAACACATATTCTCTTCTTAATATGCTGGTTCTTTTGTTTGCTTTGAGGGCTACTTTTCTTCCACCTTTGCTTAAATATTAATGTTCCTTAAGATTGTTTCCCACGCCCATTTTTCTTACTTTGTATCGTCATGGGTGAGCTCTGACTTCATCAGCCTCCAATATGTTGATGATGAATAACCCACATGTATTTCCCAAGCTGCAGACATGTATTTCCAGTTGCCTCTTAGAATTTTCTTCCTGGATAAACCATATTATAAACTTTGCATGCCCAGAAGTGAAATGAACATACTCCCCATGCTGTTCTTTCTGTATTCCTTTTATCAGCAATCATTCAACAAGTCCTGTGAGCCTGGAAGGTATCCCAGACCCAGCCTGCCTTCTCACATTGCATCCAGCCAGTTCTACCCTCAGTATCACTGATCTCTGTGTTCATCACCACTGTTTGGTTCAGGGCCTCCTCACTTTTGCTTTCCTGTAGCTATCATCTTCTAACAGCTGTTCCTCCCTTTCAGTCTACTCCGTTTCCAAAGAGAGTCTTCTAAACATTTTTGGTTTCTCTACTTAAAACTACTCCATGCTTTTTTAGTACCTTTGGGTAACTTTTTCAAATTCTTTAGAAACTTAAAAGTAGAATTTCGAGGAATGTGTTCCCTGATTGTCCTTGTGTATTTTGCTTCTGAGGTAGGTGCCGATCTTCTGGGTTTCTCCATGGTGCTCAGGGTGCCACCCAAACTATAGTGCTTTTTTTTTTTTCCCCCAATCTGTGGTACTTGTATCATATAATCCAAACCCACACTGTATTGTAATGATTTGTTCCCTCTCTTCTGAGTAGACCCATTAGAAATTTGAAGATAAAAATGGAATTAATTTCATTTTTGCTTCTAGCAGCTATCATGTTTCTTGACATATAATAGGTTTTCAGTAAATGTGAATTGATGAACAAATGAATTAATTAGATGAAAAAATAATTTGTAATTAAAAGTTGTGACTCATGATGATAATCTAAGTTTCTAAATCTAGCGTTTCTGCCTCTCGATGATTTAGGTGTGGGAGTTGATGGAGGCAATGACAAGGATTGGGAAGCCAATGCCTGCAAGATCCAGCTCATTAAGAAGAAAGGGAAAGTTAAGGCACTGGATGAAGAAGTTCACAGTAATGTACTTAGTTTGAATTTTGTCCCCTCTCCCCTCCCTTTGTTTCCTTCTCCCTCTCCTAACAAATTCCCTTTCCATATTTGGAGTTCATTTAAGAAAAGTGATGTTTAAAGTGGAAGGAAGGGAAGAAAAGTAGTTTTGTTATTATCTCTGCTAGTGTGCAGTATACCTTAGCTTCAAAAATGACCATATTAACTAGGGGAGGAAATTAGCTAGGTACATTGTGTTCACAGCAAACTCAGTACCCAAAAATGAAGGAACCACCATCCCTGAGGAAGGCCTTTCATAGGGCAAAGGTATTTTTAGTGGTGCACTTATTCTAGTGTCTTCACTTTGGAGTACATGCCTAGTTTGGACATATAGTCAGTCTGGATGTTGCCCTTTTTAGTAGGTCTGCTATAATTAGGTAACTATCATGTTTTCTTTCAGATTTTCTTACTTCCCTGGTATAAAGTAGTTGCCCAGAGATACATGCTGCATTAAAGAGGATATACTTCTCAATATGTAGTTCATAACATTATGCTTAAACATTTTAATTTTTCACAGGAAACTTCAAAACAAAACAAAAGCTTTGAAGTAAATTGGAAAAAAAAAAAAACATTAAAAAAAATCTTCCACCAACCCTAGGAAGCAGTAGGTTTTTTATGTACCTGCTCAAATGGATGTCATGATAAAGGAGTGCAGGTAGAAGAGGAGAATGATAGACTTAGTCACTTTTTTTTCCACATAAGCCAAACATTTAGCCTTGTAGTACTTGTTTAACAAGTTAGATCAATACTTACGTTGCATGTATTGTGGGTAAGATTAGTTTAGGGATGAGGCAGGCACCCAAATAACTATACTTCAAAAACTGTAGTATAATTATTCGGTCTACTGTGTGTACCTGTATACCAGGCTGATTATATAGTTTCCATAGGAGAGAACAAACAAATTGCTTAAGGATTCAGGGGAGAGCTAGGTCCCACTTGAAGTTGGGCACTGTTGGAGAGACTTGGGATGTATAAGGAATGCCTACTGATTCTATGTGAGCAAAGAGGGTGAGAAGGGAGGACCTTCTGAATAGAAGAGCGTCGGCAAAGATAAGAAATAGACAAGCCAAATTTGATGGAATGGTCCTTTCACTCTACATTATAGGTAGTTGAGTGTGGGAGGCTGGAAGGCAGATTGTGACCAGAATCACCATTTTTGTATAACAGCATATTGAGACTTGCCACCTCCTGAAGGAAAGTCAGAAAGAGAGTGGAGGATTGGGAACTTGCAGACATTGCTGGTGAATTTGTAACTGATAAATCACTTTGGAGAGGAAGCTGGCAGTATCTAAATGGAGATGCCTATACTCTGTGACCAAGTGCTTCCATTCTTGGGCGTATACTTGAAACTCTATGGATAAGGAGTTAGGACAAGATTCATTGCAGCAAAATGGAGAAACAACCTAAATGTCTACCAGTAAGACAACAGGAGACTAAGTTGTATGTGGTATAGTGAATGAACACATGTAGCTTTTGAAAGGAGTATACTGGATCTGGTTCTGCATATGGGAACATGGATAGGTTGTGGGAACCTAATGTTGAGTGAAAAAATGAAAAAAGCATCCTTAGAGATGTGTAAAGTTAGTACCATTTAAAAAACAAAAGAATACTATCATTTGTGGACACATGTTACTGTCTCTATTAGATGTACAAAGGCACAGGTGGAGAAGTGCTCCATTAACCTGAGAATTCCCTGGGGAGGAATGGGATGGGGCCAGGGCGTAAAGGAGGCACCAATTGCATTTTTTATGTTTTAGATCTTAAAAAAATCTAGAGCACAAATGGTTAGACGTTAACATTTGTTAACTATGGGGGTGGGTATTTGGATGTTTATGGTATTCACCTTGTTACTTGTAGCAAGTTTCAGTTTTTGACCCGTTAAGACAAAAGAGAAAGGAAGTCATTTCAGAAAAGGCCATTAGATTGGTTATCAGTAACTTCTGACTTCAATAGTAATAGATAACATTTATTATTGGTGTGTCCCAGACATTCCACTGAGTGCCTTACTAGTGCTTAGTATAACCCATGAAGTAGGTAAAACTATCATCTTCATTTTGTAGATGAGGAAATTGAAACACAGGAGTAAGTACTGTCATAGAGAGTAGGTGCTGTCATTAGATGGTGTCGATAGTAAAGGCAGTGAGATTTGGTGGCAAAAGAAGGCTGTTATTCTAGGACGTGATAAAAATTTAAGGTTGTTTTACATTTTACATCATGAGATGTAAAGCACGAATGGCTATATGTTAACATTTGTTATCTCTGGATGTCATCCAGACTTGGGTTCCAATCCTGTTTCTGCTTCCTATTAGCTATGACCTAGGGCAGGTTCTCTGTCCTCTTAGAGCCTCAGTTTCTTTATAAAATGGGGACAGTAGTACCTAATAGAGCATTGTGAGGATTCAGTAACAAAATAAATACTTCTTGAGTGCTTACTATATTCTAGCCGTTGTGCTAGGTCTTGATGACACAGTAGAGAACAAGATAGGCAGACTCCTTGGCTCAGTGGGACTTAACTGTCTAGTGAGATGGCCAGACAACAAACAAATATATAATGTTAGGTAGTGATAGGTACTGTGAGAAGAAAATATAGTAGAGGTGACATTTGAGCAGAGACCACATTATTTTCTGAAGGCGGGAGATTTTAGGCAGAAGGAACACCAAGTGCAAAGACTCAATGTGGGCTGAAAGTCAGTGGGCTAGCCAGTGAGGGGGAGAGTGGCACGAGATGAGCTGGAGAGGTGACTGAGGGCTAGGTCATATGGGGTCTTAAGAATGATGGATTTTACTACATATGCCATGGGAAACCATCAGAAAATTTTGCATAGGGGATTGACATGATTTAACGGGGTCACTTTGGTTAGTGTGCAGACTAGATTGTACAAAGGAAAATTGGACATCGGGAGACCAGTTAGAATTCTGTTGAAGGAGTTTGGTGGTTGCTTGGGTCATATTGATAGGGATAGAGTGATGAGAAGTTGTTAGTATCTAGCATCAAGTAAGTTCTCAGTAAATGGTAGCTGTTGTTATTTGTAAAAGATGTATTGAGAGCTTTGATGTGTAATTGTCGAGGGGTGGAGAGAATGAGAATGTAAAGGTAAGTAGGGGCCAGATGGTGAAGGGCGTTGTATCCCATGGAAAGGTACTGGGACTTTATCTTGTGAGAAAATGGCTCTCTGGTTCCATGTTAAATTTGAGGATCTTTTTATAAATCCCTGTGACCAGGTTTAAGATGATTGAAATGGATAGCTAGGGATGCAGACCACTTTTTAAGCAATGGAAATCAAGGATTTTAAGCATTGTTTCCTGATCAGATTTGTGTTTTAAAAGGACTCCTGATTAGCCAGTATAAAAACCACAAAGACTGCTAAAGTAAAATGCATGACTTTTC
This sequence comes from Prionailurus viverrinus, assembly GCF_022837055.1. Taxonomy (NCBI): domain Eukaryota; kingdom Metazoa; phylum Chordata; class Mammalia; order Carnivora; family Felidae; genus Prionailurus; species Prionailurus viverrinus. The sequence continues at coordinate 86,954,356 of NC_062563.1, read as the reverse complement.
TATTTGAGACTTCTGAGCAGTTTGCTCTTCTTTTTAAAAAAAAAAATTTTTTTTAGTGTGTATTTTTGAGAGAGTGAGAGAGAGACTGAGCATGAGCGGGGGAGGGGCAGAGAGAGAGAGGGAGACACAGAATTCAAAGCAGGCTCCAGGTTCTGAGCTGTCAGCACAGAGCCTGACATGGGGCTCTAACTCACAAACCGTGATACCATGACCTGAGCCAAAGTTGGATGCTTAACTGACTGAGCCACCCAGCCGCCCCAATGTTTCTTTGTTTTTGAGAGATAGAGAGGGAGGGAGAGAGTGAGTGCACAAGCAGGGGAAGGGCAGAGAGAGGGAGAAACAGAATCTGAAGCAGGCTCCAGGCTTCAGCTGTCAGCACAGAGCCCAAGCAGGGCTCAAAGCCACAGACTTCGAGATCATGACCTGAGCTGAAGTTAGATGCTTAACCAACTGAGCCACCCAGGTGTCCTGTAATAATTATGTTTAAATATAGTTTCTAGCATTATCTCTACAGCATGATTTAATATTGGAATTTTTCATTTTATATTCTTCAGAGCAACAGGATATGGATTTGGATATAGAATTTGATGTACACCTTGGAATAGCTCATACCCGTTGGGCAACACATGGAGAACCCAATCCTGTCAATAGCCATCCCCAGCGCTCTGATAAAAATAATGGTATGAACACATTCTGCATGCTTTGGAATGATTACAGAGGGATGGCTAATGGGAGAATGAAGACTCTTATGTTTTCATTATTTTAATTTTTTTTTAATCTGGAAAGTTTCGGACATAATCAGAAGTAGACGGTATGTAGAACCTGATGTATCTGTTACCCAGCTTTAACATTTATCAATACAAAATCAGTTCTATTTCTCTATATTCCTCCACTCAGATTATTTTGGAAGTTCTCCCTTTCTCTCCCTTTCCCTTGCAGTTTACTGTGTTGTTTGTCCTGTAGAGTTTCCTGCAGTCTAGATCTTGCTATTTGAATGCATCCCATGGTGTCATTTAACATGTTTCTCTGCCCCTTCTATTTACTATAAATTGGTATGGTATTGATTTACGTGTGGAGGTATATAACGTTTAGGCATTTTTCTCTTCGTATTAGTGGCCATAGATCATTGCCAACATTAATTATTTCTTTAGGGATTTGTAAAATGGTGATAGTCAAATACTGTCATTCATTTTTCACTTATCTCAAATACTTCTATAAAAAGAAACTTCTCCATATCAACTGCTTAGTTACCCAGAGTTACAGATTATATACGAGAGACAGGATAAATATTTGATATTTTCACTTTACCATTTTTCAAAGATGAAGTGGTTCTCATGTTCTAAGATAAATGAGTTTCTTTTTATTATTATAAACTCAGATTTAAAATATTGCATTTTTTAAAAACACGGAAGTAATAATGTATATTGATGTACAAATTTTCCCATCTTTGGCCTTTGGAGCTAATTTAGGTTGGTTCCTGAGTCCTTTTGACATGACACCAGTAGGCTTAACAGTCTTTGTTTTTTTCTGGTAGGTTGAGATGTTTCAGGTTCATCTAATTTTGCCCCAGACTTGGAATCAGCCATTTCTCTAAGGACCCTTAGTTCCTTTTAGTGGAAATGGTATATAAAGACTAGAAACCAGGTGCTTATTAGAAGTGCTCATGCACCTAGGCCTTTTAGGTGGACATAGCTCTGTGGGTGGGTGCGTGCATGTAGAAGTTTAAAGATAAAACACGGCATAATATTACACTAACACTTCCCATTCACATCCAGCGCTGGAAGGGCTTTACTTGACCTCCTTGCTCTGATAGATTTCTTTCCGATCACACCTAAAAACTCCATTCTTAACACCTGCAACATAACTTATTTGATTTATTATGTCATCTACATACAATGGAATCCTAATACCAACACCATAAGTATGTTTACTGTTCTTTGTTAATTTTTTGTTAGTATTTTTGTCCTTAGAGTGTATCTCTTTAGAAATATATAATCAAATTACTGTGTTTTCGAGTCACTTGGAATAATTCTCTGTGGTCGTGGTATAATCAGATACATTATGTTGATATGTTTTATTTTAATTTTTAGGTATTGACCATCTTTAAAAATTAATTTTATTTCGAACTATGTGCTTAATTCTGAAGTCATATCAATAAAATAAGTCATATTAAAAGAAGTCTAATTTGTATGCTATTTCCTCATCCTTATTCCTTATCTGTAGATAACCATTTAACACATTTTTTAGTCCTTAAGAAAAATTTTTTTTAATGTTTATTTTATTTCTGAGAGAGAGAGAGGGAGAGAGAGCATGAGCAGGGGAGGGGCAGAGAGAGAGGGAGACACAGAATCCGAAGCAGGCTCTAGACTCCAGGCTCCAAGCTGTCAGCACAGAGCCCAAGGCCGGGCTTGAGCTTTAGGGCTTTGTATCTAGCAGTCAGCTGTTTATGATTCTGTGTTCCAGCAATAAAATGTTTTTCTTAGATTTATTTTTGTAGTATCATTTGATGGTATCTTTTTTCACTTAAAAATCTAGTGAAAAATGTATTATTTGATTTGTAATTAATTTAATTCAAGCTCATTTAATATCAGCCCCAAATGTCAGATCTTTAAGTATATTTAAAAACATTTTGATAATTTAGTATTCTAATTTTACAATTGTTTTTTGTTTTAAGTAGCCTCCATGCCCAATTTGGAGCTTGAACTCATGACCCTGAGGTCAAGAGTCACATGCTCTAGCAATGAGCCAGCCAGATGCCCCAGTATTCTAATTTTAAAGAATAATTTTTAAGAATTTGAAATAAAAATCCATATTAGTGGTCTTTACATACACTGTTGAGGGCTATAAATATTGCCAACTCCTCTAATCAAGAAGATGAAAATTATCCTGCCACATATGTATTTGATCTTGGAATGCTGTTTTAACATTTATTTATCTGACATTTTAAGAATTGTCTGGATCTCAGACAATAGTCTGAGTGAAATAGTGAAAAATACTATAGATCTAGGTAGCTGATCTTTCTTTTTTCTTTTTTAATTAAACATTTTTATTTTGAGAGAGAGAGAGAGAGAGAGAGGAGCATGTGCCAGGGAGAGGGGCAGATTGGGGGAGTATGGGGAAGAATGAATCCCAGGCAGGCTCAGTGATCAGGATAGCTGGTTTTTCTTATTCTTTAACTTCAGTTCTTAGGCTCATTTAATGTAAATCAGGTAATTGTTTTAGTTTGAAAGTCTTTCTCTTTAAATTTAGGAATTTTTTATGCAGAGGAATGAATGAACAAAGAAGCGAAAATAATAGTTGTATTGGTCACCTTTTTGTTTTGCAAATGAAGAAACCCCAGTAAATTTACCCCTTTCTTAGGGTGGGATTAGATTAGTAGTTTAGCCACAAATGAAATTGATGTCTCTAGACCCCAGTTTATTATATTCTATACTGGATAGTCTGTATCCACTTCTCTAGCACAGTGTGCTTCCACTAAACCACGTAAATAATGCTGCTGATCTACTCAAGGATAATCTGATAATGAAAAGTAGAAGATACTTGATTACACCTGGAATTCTAGCATGTGGCTTGATAGTTGTGGCTGTTGATAGTGTTTACTAGACCTGTAATTTTTTATCATCAATACTTTTTATCTCTTTTAGAATTTATTGTTATTCACAATGGAATTATCACCAACTACAAAGACTTGAAAAAGTTTTTGGTAAGTAAAGTAACTTGAAAAGACACCAGGCTTTGAGAGCAGTGAGTTTATTTGTTGGGGTTGCAGCAGCACCATCTTGGTATGATCAAGTAATTCCCAAGATGGCTACAAGGGTTTGGTGGCTTACTGGACTTTTCTTTGTGATAGTGGAATATTTTTGTTTCTTATGTGAATGACAAATAATTACTTTACAAATAATTACTTTAAAAATAATTATTTTATTTTTTAATTTTTTTTCAGTGTTTATTTTAGAGAGAGAGAGAGAGAGGGAGAGAGACAGAGCACGAGAGACAGGGGAAGGGGCAGAGAGAGAGAGACACAGAATGTGAAGCAGGCTCCAGGTTTTGAGTTGTCAGCACAGAGCCCGACGCAGGGCTCAGACTCACAAACTGTAAGATCATGACCTGAACCGAAGTCAGATGCTTAACCGACTGAGCTACCCAAGAGCCCCATTGTTTGGCATTTTTAAAAGCTTCAGGGTATATAAGAAGAATTAGGACAGATTAAATGAAGGTTCTATGCCCTAAATAGCCATGTACTGTATAATATTGTTCATGATGATGACCTTCATGAGTGCCTCTTGGGGCTGTCCAGTTGAACTTTTCTGCAGTGTTAGAAGCCTGTATCTGAGCTATCCAATGTAGTAGCCACTGTCCACATGTGGTTATTGAGCTGGTATGACTGAAGATCCAAATTTAAAATGTTACTTCATTTTAATCAGTTAAAAAAATTTTTTTTAATGTTTATTTTTGAGGGAGGGAGAGAGAGAGAGAGAGCGAGGGAGGGAGGGAGGGGTAGAGAGGGAGACAGAGTATCCGAGGACAGTTCTGAGCTGTCAGCTCAGAGCCCTACATGGGGCTGGAACCCATGAACTGTGAGGTCATGACCTGAGCCAAAGTCAGAAGCTCAGTTGACTGAGCCACCATGCACCCCTCATTTTAATTAGTTTAAATTTAAATAGCCACATATAGCTAATGGCTATTGTATTGGATAGTGTGGTATCATTACCCAAGAAAGAATCATTATAGTCATTATGGAATTACTGTTTTGTGGGTGTTATATATTCCAAAATATTTTAATTATTTAAAATTTAATTATATAAAATAAAAGTTATTATTTAAAATTATTTAATTATTTAAAATCTCGGGGCGCCTGGGTGGCTCAGTCAGTTAAGCGTCCGACTTCCCCTCAGGTCATGATCTCGCAGTCCGTGAGTTCGAGCCCCGCGTCAGGCTCTGGGCTGATGGCTCAGAGCCTGGAGCCTGCTTCCGATTCTGTGTCTCCCTCTCTCTCTGCCCCTCCCCCATTCATGCTCTGTCTCTCTCTGTCTCTTTTTTTTTTTTTTTTTTTTAATTTTTTTTTTCAACGTTTATTTTTTATTTTTGGGACAGAGAGAGACAGAGCATGAACGGGGGAGGGGCAGAGAGAGAGGGAGACACAGAATCGGAAACAGGCTCCAGGCTCTGAGCCATCATCAGCCCAGAGCCCGACGCGGGGCTCGAAACAGGCTCCAGGCTCTGAGCCATCACCCCAGAGCCCGACGCGGGGCTCGAACTCACGGACGGCGAGATCGTGACCTGGCTGAAGTCGGACGCTTAACCGACTGCGCCACCCAGGCGCCCCTCTCTCTGTCTCAAAAATAAATAAACGTTAAAAAAAAAATTAAAAAAAAAAAATCTCAAAAATTATTTTGAGAGAGCAGGAGCAGGGGGAGAGAGAAAATCGAAAGAGAATCTGACAGTGTGGAGCCTGATGTGGGGCTCAGTCTCATGAACCGTGAGATCACGACCTGAGTCGAAATCAAGAGTCGGAAGCTTAACTGGCCACCTGGGTGCCCCTATAATTTTCTTAATTTATATGTGGCATATATAAGTATATATAATTAAAAGCACATATTCAGTTGCACAAAATACTTCACTATTTTGGGTTTGCTATACTTAGATGGTGACCTTCATTTTGAACAATGGATAATGGGAAATGGTGGTCAAAAAATATTAGAAGTTGGTTAGTGAAATTTTTGAGGAAAAAAATTCTGTAGAAAAGATTTGGATATCGTGAACATTTTCTTAAATGTGTCAATTTTTTTCCTTTCTAATTACAGGAAAGCAAAGGCTATGATTTTGAATCTGAAACAGACACAGAGACAATTGCCAAGCTTGTTAAGTACATGTATGACAACCGGGAAAGTCAAGACATCAGTTTTACTACGTTGGTGGAGAGAGTTATCCAACAATTGGTATTAAACCACACTTTTTTCTTTAAGATGGCTTTAACTATAATCCCTAGATCAAGAGTCGTATGCTCTACAGACTGATCCAGTGAGGTGCTCCTAAACTATAAGTTTTAAGTTTTTTAAAAAATGTATTTGTTTATTTATTTTGAGAGAGCGAGGAGAGAGAGAGTAAGCTCAGGAGAGGGACAGAGGGAGAGGGAAGAGAATCCCAAGCAGGCTCTGTGCTATGAACACAAAGCCCAATGCGGGGCTCTATCTCAACAAACGGTGAGGTCATGACCTGAGCCAAAATCAAGAGTTGGACGCCCCTAAACCATGCTTTTTAAGATTATCACCAGCATTATCACAAACTCTTAAGATAAGCAGGAACTGTGCTAATTTCTTAAGTATTTTTGGCTTTTATTTCCCATATATATATTACTATTCAACTTGAGAATGTTTTTTGTTTTTTTTTTAAAGTTTATTTATTTTGAGAGAGAGAGAGAGGCACAGAGAGAATGGAGACAGAGAATCCCAAGCAGGTTCCACTGTCATCGCAGAGCCCAACATGGGGCTTGATCTCAACGAACCATGAGATCATGTCCTGAGCCGAGATCAAAAGTCAGACACTTAACTGACTGAGCCACCGAAGGTGCTCTTCAACTTGAATAATTTCGAGGGACTCTGACTGACCACTCCCTTCCCACACACTTAAAACTCTACTTTTTCAGTAGTCTGTGTCATGAGAATTAAAAATAATGCAAAATCAAAGAGTTTTTCTAAAAACACACGAACCCATAGATACCACACACAAACATGTACACAATAGATGCATTCAGGGGTTCATCACTTTCTTCCTACTCACTCAAATGTTCTTCTCAGTCAGTAACTTAGCACAAGGGTAGCTTCAGTGAAATGCACACTCTGTTCTGGTATAATGTCTGCATGTCTCTGAGCCAGTATAGTCAATTCTGTGTTTTTCCTTATGGGGATTTTTCCTTGGCCTTGTAACACTATAGAAAAGTATTTCCCAGCTTAAGAAAAAAAAAAAAAATGGCATTCTTTTTGATCCCGTCTCAGTTGTCCTAGTTAAAGATTAAGGATATCAGAGACCCACAAAAATCCAAAGGCATAGGGATTACTGTCCTCCCCACTCATAACTCTAGCTTTCTCATTTAAAAGCCCTTCACTTTTCTCTGAAGGTCCAGCCCTCACTTCCTCCTTCTACCCAAATCTTATGATGTCTGCAACAAAAGGAGGAGTCAGGAAGATGGAGAAAATAGAGGCTTGTTCCTTCTCTTTACTCAAGACAGAGTACTGTGCCTTTCCAGCCTTTTCTTGTTTCTATTCATTATATAACCCAGTTTGTGTTCTGTGGTGGTCCCTTATCTCTCCTACCTCCTGTTCCTTCTTTATTCACTCCTGAATTCCTTAGGTCCTGTCCCTGAGGAGATTGGATTGAGGGAGTGGTATGGTGTGCATGTTAATGATTGTGGTTGTGTATATTTTTATCTCTAGTAACAAGGTCAACAAGCATGGAGGTTAACAGTGGTATAAAATCACTGGACCAGAGAATGTTTTTGGATATTGAGCTAGGGGTCTTTTCTAATTCTCTCCTCTTTGCACTCTAACATCCGAGATAGGATGTATCTATTGAAAAGTGTTGGCAGTGTGTTAAAATAGTGTTTTAAGTAATAGTCTGTTTTGGAGCTACTATCTACTGAGTGTATTTCAAGAGTGGGCTTGGTTAAAAAGTGTCTTGGATACACCAAGGCTCAGGAATGAGTGTCTACCTAAAATTTAGACTTGTTTTTAACTTTAAAAAGAGCAGCATGTGAACAAAAAATTTCTGTGCTGAAGCCAGTATGTTTTAGGCATTTCACATATTGGTAATTGATTGTAATAAATATCGCTAATTATTTTTTTTCTTTATAGGAAGGTGCTTTTGCACTGGTATTTAAAAGTGTTCATTTTCCTGGCCAAGCAGTTGGCACGAGGTACATGCAGATTTAATAATGACTAATGATTGTATGCATTTTGAAACATTTGAATTATAAGTGTATTCTCTGTACATGACGGTTAACCTTTACTGTAAAGACTTGCCCTTTCCTAGATCTGCATGCCATATGTCGATGTTTATTTTCATATGCCCTTCCTTATCCATTTTTCACCACTCTTCCATTTCACAGAACCCCTTCACAAAGCAAATATATTTTGGCATTTTTAACTGGCCTTTTGTCTCTAGTGGGACACTGTGGTTACTTTGTGAATTTGGATATTGAATATTCTCTAATTTCAGGCCCCCAACTTTAACTTTCCCTATTTTTTGGAAGCATACATCCTAAACAGATTCCTAGAGAATTGTACTATCACTACTTTTGTCAGGATATTTAGGCCTGATCATGATGTTCTTTTTAGAACAGTGAGAAGCCCTAATATTTGCAAATTCTGTTTATGCTGTGCTTTTGTTATACCTGAAGTCGAGCCTGGAGGCATAGTTTAAACATTACTTGAAGAATGTTGGCTCATTAAAATTTGTATCACTGCATTATTTATGAAAATGGCTTAATTCTGTCTTAATTTTGCACCAACAGACGAGGTAGCCCTCTCTTGATTGGTGTACGAAGTGAACATAAACTCTCTACTGATCACATTCCGATTCTCTACAGAACAGGTAAAAATTAATCTTACATAATGCCATGAGGAAACTGTATAAATTGAGTGTAGTAGATATAAAGAATTGTTTCCATTAAATTGAAATGAATGCCTCTTTGGTTAGATCCACACATATGTATATGTAGTTCTGTCTAGACATGAAAAGGATTTGTTGTTGTAATTTCTCTGACGAGTAGAATTTTTTTCTGTTGTATATCCTTAGCTAGGACTCAGATTGGATCAAAATTCTCACGGTGGGGATCACAGAGAGAAAGAGGTGGGAAATGCACTCTGCATGGATGGGGAGGAATCTTACCCTCTTTTGTTCATTCTTTACTAATTCTTTGTTCTTGGAGTGAATGAATGTGCTGGGCCTCTAAAAATGTGCTTTTTTTAATGGGGAAACATATTTTGACATTTTTCTAATTTGCAGAGTATATTTTGTCTGTCTGCTTTTGGCATTTAGAAAACTGCTTTTAATAATTTGTTTCTTTAAAATTTCTGAGATTGAAATTATAAAATTTATTTTTTTGTTTTAAGTTGAAATCATGTAAGATACATTATTATAAGTAAGATGCTTACATTGAGAAAAGAGCATTGTGTGTTAGGCTATTGTAGATTGAATTCAGTGGTAGTTATTTGAATACTGTATCCTAACTTCTCATAAAATTATGTTTAAATGGTCTTTATTTTATGCATGACACTTTACTTTTAGATTTATATTCAACATCTTGATTGCTTTGTTTGAAATTGGAGTCTTTTTTATTGTTTATGTTTGAAGTTTATTATTTTTTTATAGGACTTTCAGCCATACAAACTATGGATCATTTTATTGATATAATTAGACCCCCAAAATGGCATGCTCTTTTCATTTACTTGTTAATAGCTTTCCATGTAAAAGATAGGGAGTGGTAAATTCGGAAAATTGAAACCCATATTATTAATGTATAATTCTTGGTTTCTTGAAAAAAAATAGCAAAGGACTCTAAACCTCTTCATCTTTAGATAGTGGCTGCTTTAGCTTTTTTATCTAAAGCAGAAAGTTACTTCCTTAAATAGCCTTCGACCTTGAAATGGTAGGATTTCTTCTTACATTCTCCTCCCTCTCCTTCCCTTTTCGGAAGAAAAACTAGTTTACCAATGAGGGTATAGAATTTTGGATCCAGAGTTGCAGATTTCTGTTAATAATCCTGCTCCTGTATACATTACCTTTGTGTTATTATCTTGCACATTTTCTTAGACTGCTTTTAGAAATAACGGGAAAACATTGGCTAAGGTCTTAAGAAGTTAGATGAGAAACTTATCATGAGACATTGTATTTAAGATCAGGCATTGTATTTTAGTGACCTTTATTTCTCTGGTTACTAGTATGTAGATAACGTGTGGCTCAGCAAGGTTTCATTTAAAGAGTTTAGCCCTTATTGAAGAGGCTGTGTAAAGGGGAGAACACGGGATGGCTTTTAGGCTTTTGCTATTTTCTCCAGGTGTAACGATGGACAAAATAAAGGGAATGGTCATAATTGTGTGCCACTCAAATCAGATGAGATAATTATATGGCAAAACATTTTATAGATTGTAACAGTTGTATAGGTATCAAGTGGTAAATGTTTTTTTCATTTAAATAGGCAATGCTATCTTAAATCCTTCTAAATAATATAATTAAATATGCCTTGTCACTCAAAGAATGACATTTGGAGAAGGAGTATAGTGAAACTTGATGCCTTTAGGGCATTTTATAACCAAAACTGGTTGTATTTATTTTGAAAATGTAGGTGCTGGGCTATCCTTCTGTGTGTTTTTTGATTCACTTTTTTTACACCAGTAAAATTCATTCTTTTTGATGTGCAGTTTCATGAGTTTTGTCAAGTGCCAATGGTTGTATAACCACCACAACCAAAGTGTAGAGCAATCCTGTCCTGTGAAAGTTCCCTCCAGCTGTAGCTCAGTAGCCAGCCCTTCCTTGTTCCCATTCCCAGCCCTTGGCAAACACCAATCTGCTTTACCCTTCTGTAGCATTACTTTTTCTAGGATGTCACCTTACACGTATTTTTTAAAGTGTAATATCTTTTTCCTGTTGAATTTGGATGGAAAGGGCTGTTTTATTTTCACGTCTGAAACACACCAAATAAGCATGGATTGTGGAGAACTTTGGGTGTACATTTTTACAAAATTTTTTTTAAGTTTATTTTTTGAGAGAGAACACGAGTTGGGGAGAGGCAGAGAGAGAGGGAGAGAAAGAATCTCAAGCAGGCTCCATGCTGCCAGTGCAGAGCCTGATGTGGGGCTTGAACCCACGAAACCACAAGATCATGACCTGAGCCGAAACCAAGAGTTGGATGCTTAACTGACTGAACACCCAGGCACTCCTGGATGTGCATTTCTAAGAATAATTATAAGCAAGTCTTTTATAGACATGCATTTTAGACGACAGACACAATATGAATTTTTGCAGGTATATTTATAGTGTCCTCTGGCCGTTGTGTCCGTAGGTTATAAGGTCTGGTATGTCCTGATCTCAGGTAAAGGTGCTTTTTTTGTCTCTCTGACATTAATATAGATTTTAATTTATGTGATTTTTAAAAAAAGTCTTTCTAATGTGTCAGACTTCACTTTGCTTTCCAGTTTTGACTTTAGTTGCGAATGGGCAAAAAGGAAAAAAAATTCATTCACGACTTGACATGTTAAGTAGAGATGCCATAATTCTAAAGTTCTAGATTTAAAAGGATATTCTTGCAGGCAGCTAGTCTCTCCTTTGCTGTCCTGCCCACTGGTCCTTTTTAGTGTATTCAATAAACTTGTATCTCTTAAAAAAAAGTATATTATTATTGCAGAAGGATCGTATTTTATCCTGACTTACAAGAAATGTAAGAAAATCCAATTTTAAGAAAGAAGAGATTCTGGTTTTATAATATTTCCAGTCCTTAGCAGTAGGTGCTATGTATGGTATACCATGGTTAGAGAGTTTTAAGTATCTTTGTTTTAAAATCAGAATTAGTGTAGACTGCAACCTGATTTGTTATGCTGACTTTTAAAACCTAGAGAAGTTTTGTTATCAGATAGTAAAAATTAGTGTGCCACTAGTCTTCACTTTATTTTTCATTGCATAATTTTGACATTTTTAATGTAATTTTTATGATAAGTTTAGGTACACAAACTTACATGTATTCTGTCAAGTTATGTATAAGGTTAAATTAAGATTAGGCCTATATATACTTTTGATTAAAAAAAAAGAGTTAGTGATATTAGTGAATTATTTGCCCTTTACCTGGAAAAGAAACAGTTAAAACATTTGTAATGTAACACTTATCTGCCACGCTCTCTTTGATAGTTGCTATTTCACTCTACACTTTTTGTCTGTTCTTGTTGGCTTATTGCATGGAAATAAGGTGACCTACCTAGCATTTTTAAATTGCTGAAATTATTTTGTGTTGCTATGTTTTTTTGTTGATTTTGAAGAAAATTATGTGTATTTCTATATTGGCCATGATCTACATGTTTGCTGATTGTGTTACCTCTGTGCTCTAGGGAAGGACAAGAAAGGAAGCTGTAATCTCTCTCGTGTGGACAGCACAACTTGCCTTTTCCCTGTTGAAGAAAAAGCAGTGGAATATTACTTTGCATCTGATGCAAGGTGAACTTCCTTCCTTGATTCAGAGAATCTTAGCAAAACTTTTCATGTTACAGAAACCAGAAGCCATTTTGTATATATCTCGTTATGCTGTGTAAGAGAATTTTGTCAATTAGGGAAATATAGGTGCCCTTTTTAGAAATGGGCATCCTAAGAAAATTTTTTCTCTCAATTCAAAGCATGTAGGTCAGTTTTCCAAGAAAAGATAACAGTACTTGAGACTTGTTCTAGCATATTAACTGATATCTTGTATATTTTTCGTCTTCTTTTTGGAGCCTTAGCCAGGTCTTACAGGGAGGAGAGATTTTAGGTTGGAATTTAGAATAGAATGGGTTAGTGTCCCACCAGTTACAGTATAGTTGCTAAACTGCTGTAGTTTTAGTCCAATAAGGACACTCACCTTTTTAATTCAGAAGTAATACAGATTGTAATCACTTTTATAAAAGAAATAGTACTAGACTAAGACATTTTGAGTGAAAAATACTGTGGGATGCTTAGATGCATTTATAAACGGAATACCAATAGTGATGAGGATAAAGCAGAATTGTTCACATTGCCAACAAGTATTTGGAGTCATTTGTTGTGCCCTAAGGGGATCTAACGATGAGATAGGTCGCAGGTTAGATCATGCCGGGAATGCATTGTCTCAGTGGGGGAACAAGGTTCACCGTTGCCTAATTTTTGCAGGTGGTTAGTTAGTGCTGGGATGCTTCATTGTTGTCATTAAGTAGGTTGGTCAGACTTGACAGTTATGGCTTAAACTAGAAATTGCAGAAGCTTATCCTTTTGTCGTTCGCTCAGACACTCCTATTGAACACTCTGAGCAAAGCCATGTGGTAGGCTTAGGAGATAATGGTGAGTAAAAATAAAAATATACTTGTCCCATGGGTGCCTGGCTGGCTCATTCGGTGGAGCATTCGACTCCGGATTTCGGGTTTGTGAATTTGAGTCCTATGTTGGGTGTGGAGATATTCAAAAAATAAAAGAAAATAAAAATAAATAAATAAAATAATCCTTAAACACATACACACACACACACACACACACACACACACACAACTTGTCCTTAAGGAGCTCTTTCTTATTGGAGGAGACAAATTTTAATCAGTCACACAAGTGTAGAATTCCACCTGTGACAAGAGCTACAGAATGCCTATACCAGGGTGACTTACACTCCTATGAGTAAATTTCTGTAAGGGAATGACACTTGAGAGATAAAAACATATTAGCAGTCGATTAGGTGAAGAGGTGAGGTAGAGGGAAGAACATTCACTTTCTGTGAATTGATCAGTATGTGAGAACTCAGGATGGGTAGCCAGCAGTGGCTGGCATAGAAAGAGGAAGTTTGGTGGGAGTGGAGGCTGGAGAAGAAAGTGGGGTCATGCTTTGTGCTTTGTGGTTTTCTGAAGAGCCAAAGGGAAGCCATCAAGTGTTTTGTTGGGAGAACAAACAAAAAAGGGAGAAATCTTGGTTGGAGTTGCCTTTTGACATTCATTTTGGCAGAAATGGAAAACAGATGGAGGGAGATTAGAGGGCATGTGGTTGGATAAGTTAGCAGGTTCCTATGGTGGTCTAGCCAAGAGCTGATGGTAGCTTGAACTGGTTTGTGGTGGTGGACATAGAAGCTTTGAAAAATATTTAGGAGTTAAAATTGGAGGATTTGGTGATAGAATGAGGAAGAAATAGCCATGCTTTCTGATCTGATCTAATTTAATTTGGTTTAGGGTGTTGCACAGAGATCCTTTTATTCATTGTCCCTAGTTAACTGCCCACTGCCCTGTAGGGAATGGCCTTGGTAACCAGAAAGTTAACAGAGATACTCCAGGATGATAGGTTTGTATTTTAACCATGGTTTCTGTGTCTTGATGATAGTTTTATTTGTAATAATAATCCTTGATTGTTGATTGTATTATCTCCTTGAACATTTTATAGTGCTGTCATAGAACATACCAATCGCGTCATCTTTCTTGAAGACGATGATGTTGCAGCGGTGGTGGACGGCCGTCTTTCTATCCATCGAATTAAACGAACTGCAGGAGATCACCCTGGACGAGCTGTGCAAACCCTCCAGATGGAACTCCAGCAGATCATGAAGGGTGAAAGTTTTTGTCGTGTTATAGCTTGGTGTTCTTAATGGGAAGGAGACACGGTGTTGACTGAAACCTTCCACATGATGAGTGAGGGGATAACACCAGGGAAAGGGATGTTTCTTTGGAAAATTATCTGCTGGTCTTAAAGTAGTTGTCCTTCAAACTAATTCATGGTTTGTTGTTTTTGATGTTAAAAACACGGATTGGTCATTGAAATGGTTCTTGATATTTTTAAGATACTTCATAAGCATAGTTTGTGTTCTGTTCTTTATTCCTCTCTTATTCTCTCTGTGCTTCAGTTTTCTCTTTTACAGAAGGAGGAAAATAGGACCTACCTTGTTAAGGTTGTTTTGAGGATTAGTTTATGTAAAGCCTTCAGAATAGTGCCTGACATGCTTAGTGAGCCCTACGTACTGTTTGCTCTTGTTAACTGTTAATGATTATTGCCATCGTGGTTTTTATTCTCCTCCTTTGTCATGGGGTCGAGGTGGGATAAATGCTAACGTTTATTGCCTAACTGCTATATGTCGGGTCTTTCCTATATTAATCCACATGACAATGCTGTGAAGTAGTTGCTGTTCTTACTTTATAAAGAATTTCCCCAGAGCCATTTAGGTGGTAAAGGATAGAACCATGATTTAAACCTAGATCTGACTCTAAAACTTAAGCTTCCCACTCCCTGTTTTGCTCTCACTGCATATTTTAGGTATGAAGTTAATAAAGTGAGTTTTCCTCCTTACTTGCTTATTTTTCTTCACATAGGGTAAAATGTCATATGTGAATATTGTACTCTAATGCATGAGCCCTCTTTTCATTTACTAAGATGATGTTACAGGAGGCAGACTTTTAGTTGTGTACAAATTTGTTATTTTAATGATGTAATTTATATTACTTTAGGCAACTTCAGTTCATTTATGCAGAAGGAAATTTTTGAGCAGCCAGAGTCCGTCGTAAACACGATGAGAGGAAGAGTCAACTTTGACGACTATACTGGTAACTACATGCGAGTTATTATTTCGGAGTCTTCTGTGGGGCTTGACATTGGCAGCCTGAAAGTTCATTGTCCTTTATAGCTTTATAGAAAACTGTGACTACAGCCATCAGTGGAGTCCAATCATCCTTCAAAAGTCCTTCAGTGTATTATTCCACTGATAGGAGATATACCTAGAATAGTCAGATTCATAGAGACAGGTGGTAGGTTAGTGGTTACCAGGGGCAGGGAGAGTGGACAAAGAGGGAGTTGTTACTTAATGCGTACAGAGTTCCAGTTTGGGAAGATGAAAAAGTTCTGGAGATGGATGGCGGTGATGGTTGCACAACAGTGTGAATGTGCTTAATGCCTCTAAACTGAATCCTTAAAAAATGTTAAAATGTTAAATTTATGTTCTGTGTGTTTTACCACAATAAAACAGGGGAGATAATAACTAATGGTTGCCAGAGGCTGAGGGGAGGGGGTGGAGAATGACTGCTAATGGGGATGGGGTTTGGGGCAGGTGATGAAATGTTCTAAAATTAGGTAGTGGTGATGGTTGCACAACTGGGAATATACTAAAACCCACTATTTGTATACTTTAAAAGGGAGATATTATGGTATGTGACATCTCAATAAGGTGGTTATAAAAAATGTAAAAACAAATGGCTGGAAAGTCACATTTGAAAGTTGTCAGTTAAAAGAGTATTAGGGTGAATTTCCTGCGGGGGGGTGGGGAGGGGGAGTCCTCTAGTGTATAATTAAAAACATTGAACTTCCTTCCACTTCAGAAAACCTTTAATGGGCACTTGCCATATACCAAGGACTGTTCTGGGCACTGGTTCTCCTCTCGTTGGGAAGCTTACATGTATGTGCTCAGCCTAGATTTTCTCTTACCAGTTTCTAGATGAGTGAAGGTGTGAACTTCCTCACAGGTTTTCCGGGTGTCTGCTTAATGCCTTTTGAGAAAACCTGTACCTTCCTGCCTGTTTAAGATAGAGCTGAGAGTGCCACTCTGGTGGTCGTATTTCTGGACACTCTGTCTGGACCTTGTGTCACACGAGTGTGCACACCTTGCATAGATGAGTTTGAGATGGACTCTCTGTGGTCAGAAGATAAACTATTTATTGTGAAATCACATTTTTGGAACACTGCTCGTTCATCATGACAGTTTAGTAAACAGTTTAACAAGCCAACTGGGCTAAGCTTCTTAGCATTAATTAGTTTTTGAGAAATAATAGCTAGTGTGCAAAAGATCTGTTCCCAAATCCGTGTGTCATATGGACGGTATTAAGTGTCTTCTTTATGCTGTGTCCTGTTAATTGATTGAATTCTCTGAGTAAATGCTGTCTCTGTATTTTTTTATTTTTTTATTTTTTTATTTTTTCTGAGCAGCGTCAGACTTTCTCAACAGGAGAGATTTGTTGAAGCTGAATTATAAACTCAACATCTGTGTTCAGGACACCATGCTGAACATAACAGGGACTATAGGGAAATTATTTCTAATATGGTCTCCTCTTCGAGGTTTTTATAAATCTAGAAGCGGAGTGAATATATTAGTATTTAAAGAAAGGTAAATAGGATACCTGGCATTAGAAACAAAGTTTAATGTTGAATTAGGAGTAGAGAATGAATCAGTCTGTGGCTAGGGGCTTTGGGGCCAGGGAAGGCCTCATGAAGCAGGCAGGCACGAGTTTGAAAGATCTGAAAGGTTTAAATAGGTGGAGATGACGTGGGAGCCTTGCAGTTGGAAAGAACAGCATTAGCTGAAGGGGAGATAGTGGAAAACCATCAGCAAGCTGTTGGCGGAATAACGTGTAGTCCAGTTGTCCACATCTAACACTTGAAGCAGAGTGCAGAGTAAGGAACATTAAGTCCGGGAAAGAAGGTGGGAGGAGCTGCCAAGGGGGGCCTGGAATGCTCTAAAGTGGGAGGTGCAGGGGGACCGCTTCGTGTAGAAGTTGTAGAGCTAGCAGGAGGCTTAGAAACCAGGGTGATAGAGCTTCACTGGATTGAACTGGGTACCAGTCTGCAGTGTGCACTGGAGGGACGAGAGGCCGAAAAGCAGTCACCAGTTCAGGTGTTGTTCCATCCAGGGTGAAGCGAGGGGAAGGAGAGGGGAGCAACGGGAGCTGCGTCTGCCAGCGTGGGGCTGTTAAAGGTGGTTGCACTGGAAGGACTGGGAGTGTCGCAGTAAGGACCGCCTTATGGTATTTATGGAAGGAAGATCGGGGAAAAGATTTAATTCATAAAGGAAGACAGTGAGATAAACTTTGAGAAGTTCATGATTTTATTTATTTATTTATTTTTAAACGTTTATTTATTTTTGAGACCGAGAGAGACAGAGCATGAACGGGGGAGGGGCAGAGAGAGAGGGAGACACAGAATCGGAAACAGGCTCCAGGCTCTGAGCTGTCAGCACAGAGCCCGACCCGGGGCTCGAACTCACGGACCGCGAGATCGTGACCCGGGCTGAAGTAGGACGCTTAACTGACTGAGCCACCCAGGCGCCCCTAAGAAGTTCATGATTTTAAAAAGCACTCTTCTCAATGTTATGTTCCTCATAAAAGTTCTGTAATACAAACAGGATAGCTGTTAACTTTTTTTTTTATCAAGGCAAGGAAATTGAGGCTCTGTCAGTTTGAGTGTCTTGCCAAAGGTCAGATTGCTGGTCCCTTTTGGAGCCAGACTAGGGTTCGGTGTCCAGTGGTGATCTTGAAATGCTCCATCCCTGCTCCGGTCCTCCGGGCACTCTTATTGCTTCTAGTAGCATGGCCTACCTTATCAGAATTAGGCTTCTCTCGAAAGCATCATCCATTCGGACCTTGACCTCAAACCTCCCTCAGCCAGCAGGGAATTTGCTAGTTTTTAGGGAACGAGTTGTCAGGCAGCTGATCTTACCATCTTATTTCCCTATCATTGGTCATCTGGAATACAAGTCTCCCTGGTAGTCTCTCTGCTTTTATACTGAGTCATCTTCACACTGTTGCCGTTGGATGACCTGAACACAACCTCTTGATATTGTGCTTTCTTCCCAGACCTTTCCAATACATGCCGAGGTCTGTGGAAGAATTCTGCAGGCAGAGGTGCACGAACCTTTGTCTAGTGCAGAAGCCACAAGGAGGTCAGTCTGGCTGCAGCGGCCAGGGTGGGAGGGAAAGTACTAGGAGATGAGGTCAGAGTTAAGCAGGAGACGGGACATGTGGGCACTTGAAGCCATAATAAGGAGTTTAGATTTTATTCCAAGTTACTTGGGAAGCTGCTGAAGCTTTTTGTGGTTTTATTTTATTTTCCAATTTGCTGATTTTTTTTTAAATGGAGAAATATAATACACCCTCTCAGTACTGAAATTTAAAAAGGAGAACATAAAGTTATTCAGAGAAATAAAAAGCAAAACATATGCCTTCGTTTTACATTATGTCCAAGTAAGGTAGAAAAAAGTGTGCAGAAAAAAGTGTCAGACGCAGAGAATGCTGCCCGGTGGTGTGCAGGTCTGTCTTCTCAGCCATCCCCTGAACTGCCCTGAACTCTGGTAGCCACAGTATCTTGGGTAGCAAATTCACTTGGTGGGTGCTCAGGAAATATTAGTTGAATAATGGAATGGACGTTGAATGAAAATTTCTCATAGGTAGAAAAGTAGCTTTTCGTTGAAGTATTTCTAACACAAGAAGCCCTTAGAAGAACACATAAATAGCTATAGAGACAGAAAGAGGACAGACTCATTGGAAGGTTTTGAGATCACTTTATGGTTTTAAAGAATCACTCTACAAGGTGGTTTTATTCTGTGTGTGGAGAACAGGCTCTGGGAGGTGGGGTAGAAGAGAGAGTAGTTAGGAAAGCGTTGTTCTTGTCTGGGGCAGAGATGTTAGACCACATGATGGTATTAGAGGCTCCTTTTGAAGGTGTGCTCACAGGACCTGCTGGGGATGGATGTGAGGATGGATAGGGGCAGTCGAGGGGCACTGCCATTGGGTGCTTGGGGGTGGCATTTACTGAGATGGGAAGGACTGAAAGGAGAGGGTTTTATATTGTGTTCAGTGCACTGTTCTGGGTGGGAGCACTGTTTGTGTGGGAAACTAATGTAACTAAGTGTTTTCCCAGGTAGCTTAAAGAGATAAAAGTAGATATAATAAAATTCACCATTTTTGGTGTATAATTCTGAGTTTTGACAAACTTCCGCAACATGATCGTAACCATAACCTCTACAGCCATCTAGATGAAGCACGGTTCCATCACCTTAGAAACCTTCTCATGCCTCTTTGTGGCCAGCTCCTTCCCCACCCCAGCCATCACCATCTAGCAGTCTCGTCTGTGTCCTGTGGTTTTTGCCTTTGAGAGAAATTTTAATCTGAAGAGAGGAATGGAAAAATGACCAAACAGGGTAGAGTGTGATAAAACCAGAAGTGTGTGGGATCCTGGAGGGGTAAGGTTAGTTATAAGTTTGTGGGAGACAGTTAAGTTGTGACCTATTTAATTTCATTTTAAAAACCATACAGAACTGTGCTTCCTAAGAGGAGTGAAAATTCTTTAAAATCGTAGTGTTGTTCCCAGATTGGCTGTGGACACTCATGATAAGTGATTACTTATTTCAATATGGTTCTTTCCTAAATAATTATATACACAAACTTTCATTTCAGTGAATTTGGGCGGTTTGAAGGATCACATTAAGGAGATCCAGAGGTGTCGGCGTTTGATTCTTATTGCTTGTGGGACAAGTTATCATGCTGGTGTAGCAGTAAGTGGATTCTTAAGATTTTCACTGTTTGATGTTGGATATTAAAAGGTATCTGTAACACACCATGTAAAATTATGCTTTGTTATATTATATTGTCAAGACCAAAATCAGGAGGCATTTGGGGCAGAAATGTTAACAGCTGCTTGGAATTATTTATCAACGGAAGATTTGCTTTAGAAAGGTCCTTAGATATCCAGGTAGACCACCTGCAGTGACTTCATGGAAGGCCAAGGGTCGGAAAGGTTTTCTGTAAGAAAAACTTCTGTAGGAGCAGTCGTTAGGTTTTGCTTATTATTATTTTCTTGACTCAGACAGATGGCTGGTAATGTGTTGAGCCTCAACAGGATCTTACTTGGTAGGCACATTTCTGCAAACAAAGAAAGTCTTCTTTTTGTCAGACTTTGTTCTTTAATTACTTTGGAAGGTAAATTTTTAAAAAATTTTACTTAGAAAATGCATTCCAGTTCTATTCAGAAATAATTGACATACATCATTGTATAAGTTCAAGATGTATAGCATGATGGTTCGACTTAGGTATATTTTGAAATGATTACCACAGAAGGTTCAGTTAGCATCCATCTTCTCATAGAGATACCATAAGAAAAGAATATAGAAAGAGATTTTTCTCTGTGCTGAGAACTCTTAGGATTTACTCTCTTAACAGCTTTCCTGTATATCCTGTACAGCAGTGTTTCTTGTAGTCATCATGTTGTACATTACATCATTAGTGCTTTTTTTTGCCAGTACAAAACTGGCAGTTTGTACCTTTTACCATCTTCTTCCAGTTCCCCCTCTCCGCACCCCCACCTCTGGTAACCACAGGTCTGATCCTTTTTTTTTTTTTAATGAATTTATTTTTCTTATTCATTTTCTTATTTATTTTAGATTCCACATATAAGTAAATCATACAGTATTTGTTTTTCTTTGCGATACTTATTTCACTTAGCGTAATGCCTGCAGGGTGCATCCATGTTGTCACAAGTGGTAGGATTTCCTCGTTTTTCATAGCTGAATAGTATTGCTGTTTGTGTGTTGTGTGTGTGTGTGTACCAGAACTTCTTTATCCATTCAATAATTGATGGACACTTAGGTTGTTTCCATGTCTTGGCTGTTGTAAATAATGTTGCTGTGAACAGGGGGGGTGCAGATATCCTTTCAAGTTAATGTTTTCCTTACCTTTGGATATATTCCCAGAAGTGGAATTACTGGATCATATGGTAGTTCTATTTTTCCCTCTTTGAGGATCATCCATAGTGTTTTCCATGGTGGCTGTACCAGTTTACAATCCCACCAACAATGTACAAGGGGGAAAATGTCTGTTCAGGTCCTTTGCCCATTTTTTAATTGGGTTATTTAATTTTTTTGCAGTTGAGTTTTATGAGTTCTTTATATGTTTTAGATATTAGTCCCTTTCACATACCTGGTGTGCAAATATTTTTTTCTCATTCTGTAGTGTACTTTTCACTTTGTTGATGGTTTCTTTTGCCATGCAGAAGCTTTTTGGTTGGATATAATCCCACTTGTTTACTTTTTAATTAGCTTTTATGTGGTGTAGGTGTCATATCCAAGAAATCATCACCAAGACTCATGTCAAGGAACTTTGTTCCTGTGTTTTTTTCTTGGAAGTTCATGGTTTCAGGCCTTACGTTGAATCTTTAATTCATTTTGAGTTAATTTTTGGGAAGCTGAAATTCTGTATCCAAGATGTGTGTTGGTTGTCCATGCAGAAGCATAGGAATATAATGGTCTTTTAGTCCAGTAAATCAGATCCATGTGTAGTTTTCTTATGAAGAGACCATTTATAATACTGTTGATGTCTTATCATGCTGTTGATGTCAACTCCCATAAGTATAGAAGACCCTTACTCAGTTTCTGCTTCTAGGATTGATCGTGAAGTTTATGACGTAGTAGTTTTTTATTTGCTGGGTCGTAAGTATTTATATCTGTATTTGTGGGAGCCAGTCATTTAACTAGTGATAGAAATTAGATGATTGTCTAGCCCTTGCATCTCAGTTCTCTTACCCACCCACTCCCAAATCACATGGTCTAAAAAAAGGAAAGTCTAGGCAGTATTCAAGGGGAGAGTCCTAAGAAAGTGTTTGTTTTGATCATGGAAATAAAAGAATGAGTTAAAGACATGAGTGTAAATGAAGGGCTTGGGCAGTTCACTCGTGGCTTAGATCTATTGTTACTGAGTAAGCCCTTTATTCAGAAGTAAAAAAATTTGATTAAATGTTTCATCTAATGCTAGACGTGAATTTTAGGGCAGAAATGTTATGCTATGTTAGAATTCTCTAATTATGAAATTTGAAAAAATGTAAGGTTTGTTTTGTTTTGTTTTTTGATAGATACTGAAACTACTGTAGTTAACAAACATTAGAAGTCCCTTTGTGGTTTGTCATACAAAATAGTGTCATTAATTCTGTTCTATCTAGTTTTTTGGTTTTGTGTGGTTTTTGGTGGAGTCTAAAATGAATGACACATACGCATAGCTGCTTTTTTATGTATGTAATGTGTATCCTGAACAATAACAATCAACTAAAATCATTCTAAGTATAGTTTGCTTTTCAAAATGTTAATTGTCACTGGGTTTTTACAGTGACATGCAGTCAGTGGAATTTATAACAGTAAATTAGTCTCTTAGGATGAAAATACGTCATTCTGTCTATTTATAAAGAGTTGCTTCCACTGAAAGAAAAAGACATGTATTAGCACAGATATATATATCTTGAGATTACTTTTGTGGGATATATTTTAAAATATCTGGTAAGTTGCCAGATTTGTATCTTTTTTTTATTTTGGAGAATATAATTCCAATATAAATATTATATTGTGAGGGGGAGGTTTGATTTCTGTTTGAGGGAAAACATTTAGCATTTAGGGTCAGTAACTTTGTGTATAATTAGTAAGTAAAATACATCAATGGAAAAGGTTAGTTAAAAATAAGATTTTATCTTTGAAAACTTTCTGTATGTCTTCAAATGTGATATGTGTATCACATACAGATACACATAATATCTGTATGTGATATTATAACATTGTTAAAAAGTGCCAAACCAAAGATAGAACAAAACTATTTAGTTTACTTTTTTTTTAAGTTTCTTTCTTTCTTTCTGAGAAAGAGCAAGTGGGTGCTTGAGAGCAGGGGCAGAGAGATAATCCCAAGCAGGCAGAGCTCGTACCCCTTAGTCTGCCCTTGTGGAAAAGAAAGTTAAAGGGCTGAGGCACCCTGGTGGCTCAGTGGGTGAGGTGGCTCAGGAGGTGAGGTGTTTGATAGTCTATTTTTGATTTCGGCTCATGTCGTGATTATGAGATTGAGCCCCATGTCTGGGCTCTGCACTTACAGTGCGGAGCCTGCTGAAGATTGTCTCTCTCCCACTTCTTCTGCCCCTCCCCTGCTCATGCTCTCTCTCTCTCTCTCTCAAAAAAAAAAAAAAAAAAAAAAAAAAATTAAAGGGCTATGAAGTGAGGAAACCTTTACAGTTGTTTCACTACTGTGAAGGAGAAATGCACTGGTGGGGCAAGAGATGGGGGAGGGGGTGCTTGCGTAAAGAAGCAGGTGGTCTCCGCAACAACCAAATGTATGCATCTGTAGGGCCTAAAAATTTTGCTGCCTAAAAGTTTATTTTTTTCTGTTGTTTTACATTTTCTGATGATGAGAGTAAAAGGAATTGAATTAGAGTAGAAATTAGCTATACATTAACTAGAATTTAAATAAAAATTTGAAAAGAAAAGAAAGAGAAATTAGTAAAAGAAATGTTATGATATTCTTTGAATAGAAGCACACTGCCCCCTACTTCCCTACTTCACCCTCCATGCTGCAAAGTTTGGAAATAGTAAGCTTTCTTAAACAAGATTTCTAAAATGTATTGATTTTTTTGGAAAATGGTACTCTTTGTGGATACATAGTATTTTTGAAGTGTTTAATTTTTCACGGGGTGTTTATATATCTGTGGCTATCTCGTTTGAAATAGGAATTGTCATTAAAAAATTAGGAATTAGGAAGTTAGAGATAACATTCAAGCTAACTCAGAACAGTGCTTTTTCTACCTTCAAAACATTTTATATGTGTGGGTGTGTTTGCTTATAAGAATATATGCATTGCTAACTGTCTAAAGAGACTTGTACTAAATGTTAACAGTGCTTGTTTGCTGGCAAACAATGCTTGTTGTATCATTTTTATGAGAAGTATACATTGAATCCAAGGAAGTCCAGTGAGCAAGAGTATTTGAAGTAAGGTCATATGACCAGGTCATCTTTTCCTTGCAGACACGTCAAGTTCTCGAAGAGCTGACTGAGTTGCCTGTTATGGTGGAGCTTGCCAGTGATTTCCTGGATAGAAACACACCAGTTTTTCGAGATGATGTTTGCTTTTTCATTAGTCAGTCAGGTATGCTAATTTTAAAAACTTGAAGGAAAGGAAAGTCATTCTTGCTCATGATCATAGCATATCTTGGCAGAAACTGCTATTTGAAGATAAATAGGTATTACAGATGACTTGACAAGTCCAGATTTATTTTGATATTACATAATTGTTTATGAATTTGTAAAATTAACACATTTTACTCTCAAGGAGCTGAATTTTCAAAGACAAAGTAGGAAAGGAGATCCTAAAAAGTAGGAAGCTTTTATCAAAAGTTTGGCAAACTTATTATTTTAAGTGCATGTTTTAAATTTTACTTAAATGATATTCTTGAAAGTAGAGTCAGTTTTTTGTTTTTGCATCTAAGAAACAGGGTCTGCTGATTGCTCTGTGTGTTACTTTTGTCTTCCTTCTTACACAGGTGAGACAGCAGACACCCTGATGGGTCTTCGGTACTGTAAGGAGAGAGGAGCTTTAACTGTGGGGATCACAAACACGGTGGGCAGTTCCATATCAAGGGAGACAGACTGTGGAGTTCACATAAATGCCGGGCCCGAGATTGGCGTGGCCAGCACAAAAGTAAGTCTTGACTTTGTTCTCATGATTATCTAATCATAGTTGTGGTGGAGCACACTAATCTGTATTAGAAAATAACAAATTAGAAAAATAACAAATTTAGAAGCATCCAGTTTTTTTTTTTTTTTTTAAACATCCAGTTCAATTCTAATAGTTTTTGACATTTTGACAATAGTTTATTGACATATGTTATTTGCACACTTATAGTTTCTAATAAATATGACAAAATGTACATGTTACCTTTGAAAGTTTGTAAGGGAGGTACACCTTTGGTATAAAATTTGCCTATTTAAAAAAAAAATGAATATCCTATGACAGTATCTATTCCACTTTGGATACTACATCTGTGGAGACTTAAACACTTTTTTTTAGGGCCTTAGACTACTTTGCTCTTTGAAATGGGGATATATGTAAATTTAGTATTAGTAATAAAAATAGGAATCTTAGATATATAAATGCAAAAGATATTCTCTTTGCACAAATGTATTACTCTTTATGATTTTAGCATTTCTGTTTTTCTGCTTAAGTGTACTATTTCTTGCTGATTGTTTAATAAGATACTTAGGTATCAGTGAATTTGATTCTAATTAAAGGTGTGTAGAAGAAGATGTTAACATGTGCGTAGCTACATTTGAATTTTTTTATTAGAAAAAAATTTTTTTAATGTTTATTTTTGAGAGAGAGAGTGTGAGTGGTGGGGGATGGGCAGAGAGAGAGGGAGACACAGAGTCTGAAGCAGGCTCCAGGCTCCGAGCTGTTAGCACAGAGCCCAACGCAGGGCTTGAACTCACCAACAGTGAGATCATGACCTGAGCCAAAGTTGGATGCCCAACCAACTGAGCCACCCAGGCGCCCCTGAATTTTTTAAAGAAACTCAGAAGTTTTGGGGGGAAGGAGAAATTTGTGATTCTTCTGTAAAAACTCTGAGTGAAGTTTTTTGTTTCTTGGTTACTTTGATGTTGCTAACACTATAATTTGCAGAAAGCTGAAACCTGAATTTTCTCCATGTGGTAATTAAAACATGTACGATGTTTGTGCTTGGGTTTCCATTCTGTGCCTGAATAAATAACCAGCCGCCCTCAGCAGCAGCATACAGAGTTTTGGAACAGTGTCCAGACAGACAGCTTTGATCAGGGATTGGCATTCCAAGGCCCCTTTATTCACAACACATGGCGAAACAAGGGCTTCACCGTGGGATATGTGGGATATGGGGTCACACCACTGAATGGACGCTATTGACTTCCTTTTTATTAAAATCTTTCTTGAACTGTGAGCTGCCAGGGGAAGTACAATTTTTTTGATTTCTAATTCTGTTTCTCACAGAAACTTTAATTTTTCTCAACATTTTATTACGATATTTTCAAACACACAGCAGAGTTAAAGGAATTTTATGTTAACACCCATATACCTATCACTTAGATTCTACCATTAACCTTTTCTTCTATAGCTTTATTGAGGTATAAATTTCACACCATAACATTCACTGATTTTCGGTGTATAGTGTTAGTAAATTTGTGTAACTGTCACTACAGACCTGTTTTAGAAGACTTACTTGAAAAAAAGTTCCTTTGTGCCTATTTCCAGTTAACCCCTACTCCCGCCTCTTAGCCTCAGCCTGAGGTAGCTATAATTGCTTTCTCTTGCTATACTATGTCATTTTCTAGAAATTTCTTATAAATGGGATTGTATAATGCATGCCTTTTGTGTCTGGCTTCTTCCACTTAACAGGACGTTTTTGAGATTTTTTCATGTTGTTATTTCTAGCAGTAGTTCTCTTTTTTGCAGGTCCTTTTAAAAAATCTTTTTATTGGGGCGCCTGGGTGGCGCAGTCGGTTAAGCGTCCGACTTCAGCCAGGTCATGATCTCGCGGTCCGTGAGTTCGAGCCCCGCGTCGGGCTCTGGGCTGATGGCTCAGAGCCTGGAGCCTGTTTCCGATTCTGTGTCTCCCTCTCTCTCTGCCCCTCCCCCGTTCATGCTCTGTCTCTCTCTGTCCCAAAAATAAATAAACGTTCAAAAAAAAAAAATTAAAAAAAAAAAAAAAAATCTTTTTATTTTGGGATAACTATAGGTTTATAGGAAGTTGCAAAGATAGTACAGAGAAGTCCATGTACTTTTCACCCAGTTTCTCCAATGGTTACATCTTATGGAAGAAAATAAGCATCTTTTCATAGTAGATATTTTAATTAATTTCTTTTAAAAAATGAGTTCCTTAAAATTCTTAGTAAGCCTAGCAGTTTAGTCTTTCTTTAATTTTTCTTGGATTCTTTAAGTTTTCTTGGATTCTGAATTTTGTTTTCTTCAATTGCTTTAGACATTCTAGGCTCGGAGTTGTACAAGTTTTGCAGTTTTTAGTAATAGGCTGTTTCTGAATGGCAAATATGTTTACATGTTAATAGGTGATCAAAAAAGTTTATTATTGGTCCTAATCCCTGGCCCCGTGATGGAGCTAGCACAAGAATTCTATAATCTTGATTACAAATCCCCAACTTTGCCTAAAAAACTGTCAGGGCTAGAGAGAGGGTAAGTTTCTCATAATTTCAGATCATAGACAGTTTGTGTTTCTGTAGGAATTGATGGGCATAAATATGCACGTTTAGCAATTTTTGTATGTTATTGCAGGTGTTTAAAATTTAACCACAGTACTGACTTTTGTTGAATTTTAAAAATAAACCGATAATAACTTTTTGGCCTAATAAAAAGTAAAACCAAGTTTAAAAGTTCAGAGTCAACATTTTCCTGGTAAATTCTTTCAAACTTCAGTAAGTTCTAAGTGTGAGGTGTAATTTGCTTTCCTCATAATTTGTTTTCTGGTATATATTGATGAAATGAAAAGCATGAAATTATAAATTAAGCTGTAATAAGAATGCAATGGAAAAATATGTGCGTTATTCTATTCTAGGTTAAAGTTATTCTATTTAATATTTATATTTAAAAACCAGTGTTGAGATGTCTTAAGTCCAAATAAGGAAATGTTACTATGTAAAATAACATTTTTACTCAGGTAAAAACCATCTGATTGGTTTGAATTGGAAACAGTTTAGGGATCCCGTGGGTCCCAGATACTGGGTCTCTCCCCCTGTCCTGATCATATGTTTTGTGATTAATTGGTTTATTGAAAAATAACTGTCAGCAGGAAAAGGTAGACTGGAAGGGACTGGAGTTTAAGAATACAGATGTGCTCAGTAGCCTGGAGGCAAGGGGCTGTGAATCCACTTCAGTGCTGTGGGAGGGGGGCGGGAGGAATCACAGCCTACTGGTAGGACACATGGGAACACAGGGACAGGTAGCTGTGAAGGAATTGTATGAGCAGCTAGCAGCTGGGAGGTCCAGCAAGGGACAATAGGGAGTCTCATTTAACTACTGGGAAGGTAAGGAGCATTAGCAGACTGTGATTTTTATTATACAGAAGGCTCATTATCCACATTATGACAGGAAAATATTCACTAATGAAGTGATTCCTTATCCAGAGAAGAGTAGTAGAAATTCAGCCTATAATCTACAAAAAAAAAAAAAAAAAATCGGAATAGATTTCTTAATGTTAAAATTATATATAGCACTGTAGCTGACCACACCGCAATATTCCTAGTAATTTAATAATAAAATATAAGGGGGCACTTGGGTGGCTCAGTTGGTTGAGTGTCCGACTCTTGATTTGGGCTCAGGTCATGATTCCAGGGTTGTGGGATAGAGTCGCGTACTAGGATCCTTGCTGAGTGTGGAGCCTGCTTAAGATTCTCTCTCCTGAGGCTCCTGGGTGGCTCAGTCAATTAAGCGTCTGACTTCAGCTCAGGTCATGATTTCATGGTTCGTGAGTTCAAGCACTGCATCAGACTCTCTGCCGTCAACTCAGAGCCCACTTTGGATCTTCTGTCTCCCTCTGTCTCTGCCCCTCCCTTGCTTGCTTGCTCTCTCTCAAAAATAAACATTAAAAAAAAGATTCCTTCTGTCCTTCTCCTTCATGTGTGCGTGCTCTGTCTCTCTCTCTCTCTTTCAAAGTAAATAAATAAATAAGAACCTCAAATGCCTGAAATATAAAATATAGTTTCTCTAAATGACTAGTGAGTTAAAAAGGTCCCAAAACTGCTGTTAAAAAGGCTTCATGCAAAAATAATGACAATGAACAAACATGGTTCAAAATTTAGAAAGTGCGGCCAAAATGATAATTAGAAGTAACTTCATAGCATTAAATGCTTTACTAAAAAAGAAAAAGGAAACCCAAAATAGCAGGAGACAAATAATAGAGAAAAATGAATGAAACAAGGTTCTCCTTATTTCCAATCGACAGGACAGACTACCTGCAGAGCTTAAGAATACCAAGTAAAAGATTTCTTAGAATGAAGAAGAATTCATACAAAGTGCTTTATATAAAATATATACAAGATATTTTCCTATAAATTGACAGTGGCTACTTAGAAAAGATTTGAGGGGTGTGTTTGGAGGAGGGATTCTGTTTTCAATAGCTATAAAAATACTTACAACTCTACCAAGCACTGTCTAAGATGCTCCCTAATAAATACTTATTGAGTAAATGAAAACTGTAACTTTACGGACTTTTACATTTTTAGCACAAATTGATGAAAATGCCGTGTTTCTGGATGGGAAGATTGTTTTGTAAACAACTGACAGATCTGTGGGACAGAATCAGTTCTGCAACATAACTAGTATGCCGTGAGAACTGAGGCTACAGGAAATGTCATGAGCCAGTAGAGAAGGGTGGGCTGAAATGGAGGGAAAATTGGCTATTTGTAAGAAGAAAACACAAGTTAACACCTTGCACTAAAATAAATTTCAGATGGACTGAAAGGAAAAAAAAAATAAATAAAAAGGGACAACGAAAACAACAGAATTAAGAAAATTAATAGTACTTAACTGATGCTGGAATGGAAGGACTAAGCCTAACAGTACTACTTAAAAGTTTAAAAAAATAAAACTTCTAAGTTAATAAACACCATTATAAAAAAGGTTTACCCCAAACTGGGAAAAAAGTATTTGAAACATAACAATAAAGACCTTAAGACCAACTAAAAAAAAAACAAAACAGAACTCCCACACCCCAAGTGCAGAAACAAGTGAAGAACAATGAAGTTAAGTCTTCAAAGAGAAAACATAAATGGCCAATGAACATGAAAACAATCTTAACTTGTCAGATTCAGGATATTTGTGATAAGGTAGTATTGAGAGGCCATTACCTAGCAGGCAAATGGTAAACATATGCATCTGTGCATCTCTCACATTCTCATACAGCTAATGGGAATGAAAATAGTCTTGGTAGTTGACAGAAAGCTTGCTTTATTTATTTATTTATTTATTTATTTACTTATTTATTTATTTACTTACTTACTTACTTACTTATTTATTTATTCAGTTAGTTAGTTAGTTAGTTAGTTAGTTAGTTTTGAGCACAGAGCCCCTGATGCAGGGCTCACATCCTATGGACCGTGAGATCATGACCTGAGTTGAAATCAAGAGTTGGATGCTTAACTAACTGAGCCACCCAGGTGCCCCATAGTTGACTGCAGGTTTTAAACATTCACCATTTTATGGCCTAGGAAAATAAATGTCTTTTAGTTCAAACTTTTATGAGTAAAAGTTTGTTTTGAGCCTGTGTGTCAGCTGTTATTCTGAGTGCTTTACACTGGTCTCGTTTCATTCTCATGATAACGTTGAAAATGTCCCTTTGACAGGTGGGCCATCTGGGGCCTAAAGAGATGGAAAGCTGCTCAAGTTTCAAAACTGCCTCACACGGTAGTAAACAAGAAAGAAGGCACTCTTCCTTGGGAAAGTGCTTGTGATTTAATGGAGAATAAGAGCAAGTTATAAAATTATACCTACTAATTAAGTTTAACTTTTATTTTTAAATTTTTAAAATATTTATTTATTTTTGAGAGAGAGAGAGACAGAGAGGAAGCAGGGGAGGGGCAGAGAGAGGGAGACACAGAATCTGAAGCAGGCTCCAGACTCTGAGCTGTGAGCTGTCAGCAGAGTCTGAGGCGGGGCTTGAACCCACAGACCTCCAGATCATGACATGAGCTGAAGCCAGACACCTAAGCGACTGAGCCACTCAGGTGCCCCCCCTTTTTAAAAAAAATTTTTAATGTTTATTTTTGAGAGAGAAGTTTCTTAACCATTTAAAGAAAAGAAAGGCAGTGAAGATTAGAAGGCAATATTCACAAATGTTATTAATACCATTATTAAAATGTAATTATTTCTAAGATTGAGGATTATTCTTATTTCCACCTACCTTTCTACAGTTGAAGCTAAAAATTTTTTTTAGCCAAACTGGAGATGGAGATGGGGGAAGGTGGCAGTGAGCAACAAGTATATTGGCAAAGGTTAAAAAATCCAAGAACAATTTTTATTTTACTTATTATTATTTAACAAAAATTTTAATGTTCATTTTTGAGAGAGAGAGAGTGAGAGAATGAACAGGGGAGGGTCAGAGAGAGAGGGAGACAGAATCTCAAGCAGGCTGCAGGCTTTGAGTTCTCAGCAGAGAGCCCGATGCGGGGTTCAAACTTATGGATGGCGAGATCATGACCTGAGCTGAAGTCAGACACTTAACTGACTGAGCCACCCAGGCACCCCTCAAAGAACAATTTTTTAAAAATCCAGCCAAACCAATGTAAGTACCTCAGGGATTCTTCAGTGAGTGCCTTGCTTTTGACTTCTATCAAAAACTTAAATTGGTCGTGCACGTGCAGAGTTACTCTCTGCTCGCTTTTCTTTTCTAGTGCATTAGAAGGAATTTCTGTTTTTGTCTTTGGAAATAAAAGTTAGGTCATTTGTTCAAATTCAGAAAGGGAGAATAGTGATAGATTTCTCAAGTACTGGTTCAGTTCGCTGTTACTAATGCTATTTTAAAAAATGGGCAATACATATTTGTAAAACTAATGGGAGGAAAGTCTTTATTTTCATCGTTTTACATTAAAAATTCCAAGTTCTTAAAATGCAACTGCAGCTAATTGTGCTTTTTTGCGTTGTTCCAGGCTTACACCAGCCAGTTTGTGTCCCTTGTGATGTTTGCCCTCATGATGTGTGATGACAGGATCTCCATGCAAGAGAGACGCAAAGAGATCATGCTTGGATTGAAGCGGCTGCCTGGTACGAAGATCCTCACACAGTACATTTTTGTTGTCCGAGGAAGTAGCTAACAGGCGAAGTTCTCTTCTTGTCCTTGACGCTGTGGTTTATAACTATTTAGTCAAAAAGATCTTTTTTGCCTAGTATTTAAAAACCCCTCACTGAGGTCACAGAAGATAGAAGCACTGGTCTTTTGTTGGTTGCTACCAGTATATTATTGTTACTATATCAGTCAGTTTATTGTCCTTCTTTCATAGACTTTGTTAATATTCTTAACAGATTTGATCAAGGAAGTATTGAGCATGGATGATGAAATTCAGAAACTGGCAACGGAACTTTATCATCAGAAGTCAGTCTTGATAATGGGACGTGGCTATCATTATGCTACTTGTCTTGAAGGGGCACTAGTAAGTCTTCTCACTTGTAATTTCAGTCTGTTGGACATGAGGACCTGGCACGTAGCCATAATTTTTAAATGGAATGAAATAGGTGGAACTTTTGAAAATGCCTTTGTTTTTATGTGCTCTGATTTGTTATCTTGAGAAAGGGTAACAGAATACTTAATTCAAAAGTGAAAATCAAGAAAAGTACATTTTAGTGTGGTAATTTGGGTTTAGCAAGTAACTTGGTTAATTTGTTGTCCAAATATGAATAAATAAAAGATTGAATTTTTTCTAGGTGTGAGATTTAATTGAGGTCAAGCATGAGGCAAGTAGAGAACAGCCACCGAGTAATATGAATATATTCATGGTCACCTAAAATCTTCAAAAAGTTTTTGTGGTTTTAACACTTGTAGTTACTTGTTGAGAGTTTAGAAATAATGATCTATTAACCTGTATTTACAGGTCAGTGGTCCTTTAATACTTCTGGATAAATAGTGACTTCAGACACCAGATGTTTTATGTAATACTTACTTAAGAATGGGTTTTTGAAAAACAGACTGAAGACTAATCTAGTTCTTTCCTGTTAGAAAATCAAAGAAATCACTTATATGCACTCTGAAGGCATCCTTGCTGGTGAATTGAAACATGGCCCTCTGGCTTTGGTGGATAAGTTGATGCCTGTCATCATGATTATCATGAGAGATCACACTTACGCCAAGTGTCAGAATGCTCTTCAGCAGGTGGTTGCAAGGCAGGTGAGTTAGGGGCTGCTGTGAGGGGACCTGGGGTTCTCTAAGAGTTGGGTCACTAAAGCTTATTTGAATTTTATGACATTTAAAGTGATAATCCAGTGCCCGGTAGGAGGCTTAGAAAACATGTTTAAGTTTACATGTGAAGAATCGGAGATGCTGAAGAGTTTTGACGGGACCCGGCTCCTACATCTCATAATTAGCAGAGCCAAGACCAAAACTGAGGTCTAGTCTCCAGATCTTGTCCTATTTATTAGTGTATGCTGCTCCCTCTTAAGTTAATATTCTTAAAAGTATATTTCAGGAGGAACTAGGTTTTACATTAATATTACAGGTGCTGTGCTTAACAGTTTTCTTCAGATCATTTGGCTTTTATATAAAGCCTCAAAGATATTACTATCTGGGCACAATGTAGTGGTCATGAAATTGAGCTTCGAGGGCAGGCAGACTTGGATTCAAGTACTGAGCCGGGTATTTCTCATTTCTGTGAGTTTAAACCCATTACTGAATCCCACAAATTTTCCATTTCCTTGGCTATAAGTGAGATCAATCTGATTCACCACGTGAGATTGTGAGTCAGTGAGGCCACATGCAGATGCGCAGTGCAAAATTCACGTCCAACAGCCCTGCCTTTGCTTACCAGTGATGGTGCATCTGTGTGTGTGTGTTTCTTTCCCAGGGACGCCCAGTGGTGATATGTGATAAGGAAGATACCGAGACCATTAAGAACACTAACAGAACAATCAAGGTGCCCCACTCCGTGGACTGCTTGCAAGGCATTCTCAGTGTGATCCCCTTACAGTTGCTGGCTTTCCACCTTGCTGTGCTGAGAGGCTATGATGTACGTGATGGGCCCCTGCAGAAGTCTTGGACTTTTTTTTTTTTTTTTTTTTACCCAGTTCACTTTGAGAGTTTTCCTTTAAAATTTTTAGCAATAGCATTTGAGAAATCCTTCAGATATTTATCTGTCACCTGTTACAGTGGCATGGCCCGATTTGTAAGTTACATCATAACCTTTTCTTACATACAGAACCTGAAGGAACCTTGGACCCTAACTCCGAGATTAGAGATGACCTCCTTGGGGAACACCTCTGTGTTTCCTGTTTCTTTTGGGGTAGCTCTTGGCAGTTCTTGTTTGGAACGCCCCCACGCACCACAGGACTTAGCATTCCTGGCCTCGCAGTCACTCTGACAATCGAACATCCCACTCTTCCACACTTCCAGTGTCCCCTGAGAGGGCTGCCACCTTTATGGAGGACTGTAGGAGTACTTCCTGTGCTGAACCTGCTCCTTCAGGATCCTTTTTCCTCTTTTCGAGACTTTTGAAATGCATTATTTGATTGTATTTTCCCATTTTAGTTCTTTGTAGTGTGTAACTAACATGGTTAATGAACATGTTTTCTGGTTTTATATACAAAAATAATTTGCTTAGAGTAACTGCTCCTCTCCCCCCGGTCTGTACAATATTCAAATAATGCTCTTTTTTTTGCAGGTCGATTTCCCCCGGAACCTTGCCAAATCTGTAACTGTAGAATAAGGAGCATCTGCAACTCTGGGCGATTGAGCAACACAAGACACCTTTTGTATTTAACACCTTGATTTAAAATAGCACCCCTCGAAGCCTTTTTTAGTAAATCCTTATTTATATATCGGTTATAATTACTCCACTCAAGTTGTGATTTTTGTGAAATTACCTCATATTTTTCCAGTAATTTGTGGGGGAGTTTAAATAATGGAATTTATATTGGAATTGTTATCACAAAGAGATTTAGCTCTCATTTTCTTTAAAGGATGCTGGATGTTGGATTTCTGGGTCCTCCACTTCAGCCTGGGAGGACTGTGTTTTTAGAATAATTGGCCTTTGTTTTACCGAGCTTCTATTCATTCAGCTCAAAGAAAGTGTAGTACATTTACTTGGATATCTGAAGCCAGCAGCAATGTATGCTAATACTTGGACATTTAATTAAGGTCTTGCTAAGTTTACGTGTAAAGAGAAGATGCTGTGATTTGTTTTGAAGTTTGTGTTTTGGTTTTAAATCAAACTGTAGAACTTAAAAAGTGAAAGCTTTTCTTGGTGGAATTTCTTGGTGGGATTTCTATGTAAGTTACATTAACCTGAGTCTCTCAGACCTGTTGCTTGTTAGGTGGAAGTTGAGTTCACTTAGGAAGCTAGAGTGTAGTGCATTGGTTTTTCTCCAGTTCTTAACAGCAAGTTATTTGCACAATCTCATAGCACAAACTTTTAAATTTGAGCTGCTTTAGACAACTGACAACATGGTGTTCAGTGTGAAGATGGGGGACATACAGATGGGGTGTCCTACTCCTGGTTTTTCCATGTTCTAAAACTGGTTTCTATTTTCTAATATCTGTAGTTTTTTTGTTTTGTTTTGTTTAATGACTGCTGAATGACTTAGTTTGTCTTATTCTTTGAAATTACCACACAAAGTTGTTACTAAATGTCTGAGATTAAATCAGTATTGATATATGTAGATTTCTCTTTAATTTTGCCCTGAGGAAAATTGTCTTGTAGTGAATTTTAGCTTTTTACTGCCTTGTTGCATAAACTAGTACCTTTGCGCCAGGTGGAAGTTCTCTGTAGTTTGGAAGATTTGCAAGTTTTTTGACTAATCACTTGACTCTAAGTGTGTATGCTGGGCTAGGCTCCGAGAAAGCCGTATGCTTTACACTGAGACTAGTGAAGGATTGCATCAAATATAATGTTACTTCCTAGGTATTTTTCTCTATTATCTGTGTTTTACTCCTGAAATATATTTAGGAATGAAGAAGATATGAATAAATAAAGTGAAATCGAGGTGCCTTCAGCTGGTTTACATCGGAAATGGAAATTAACAATTTAGATTAAAATAGAGTAGAATATTGGTTTGACACCCAAAATGTCTTGAGTAATAATTTCCCCATGGGTTTTTTTTGCCAAATCTTGGGGGTTATAGGGCAGTGTGTCTGTGTTTTGGTGAAGTCCTTCTCTTTTTAAAGTTTTCACTTTTAAATTGTAAAGATACATAGCATAATTATTTAAGTAAATTCAGCCTTTTTCTTTTTTCTGTTGTTTGAATTTCTTGATGAGGTTAAGATTGTCTAAAAGCAATTGCTACAAGTGCAGCACAGAGTTCTGCTTGTGTATTAGGGTTAGAAAAAATACTTTGCATATTTTGAGGTACTTTGGAAGGACTGTCATAGATGGAGACTAGAAACCTGATTGTTTCTGAAAATAAAGGTTACTATTTACATCTTATATATAGCTACTATGGCTATATCTATGTATTTTAAATGTTTCTGAGATTATTTTGTTTGGGCTTGCTGATTTTAGTATATGTTTAGAGTCATTTCTTCTGTTTGTTAAATTATGCATTTTATGTTTCTGATTTGTATGGATTTGGCATTTCCTAATGGCCTAAAAAGTTTGAATCAGCATCCTAAGTGAACAAATATGTGAAATCAATCATTAGTTTTCAGTTTCTCTGTTTTTCTCTTCTATGGCTGTCTGTCTGTCTGTCTGTCTGTCTGTCTCTCTCTCTCTCTCTCACACACACACACACACACACACACACACACACACTTCAAGCTAGGATATGTTCTGAATTGAATATCAAAAGCTGATATTAAAGAACAAAGAAGTGGTATTTTCCAAATAAACATGGTTTCTCTTCATCCCTCCTTGCTTCTCATTTTATTTAATGTAGTGATTTTTAAATGCTTTTACACATTAATTGTGAACACAAATACTGTAATGAGGCAAATCACTAACAAGTACACATGCCCAATTAAAACCAATGTAATCTAGGATAAGAAAACCTGATTTTTCAAGAAAGATATTCTACAAAAGGAGTCCTTTATATAAAAAGTTCTTTCTTGTAGCACATTTAAAGTTTAAATTCATTCATATGTAACTTAGAGTTTCTTACCTCAGCCATGAGCCCTTTTTAGGCTGGGGTCGTATGTAACCTCTAACACGTGGCCCAGTAAATGATTGTTACTCTGCAGTCAGTCAGCTTTTCTATCTCTTTTAAATTACCTATGCCATAGATATAAATGATAAGAGGAAAATTAATGTTAACTGTTTTTAGTTTGCTATATGTCAGCATCCTATTACGGGCAAGTCAGTGTGCAAGAAACTGAAAAGGATATCTTGTTTAAAGTAAAGTCTGCTTGTCACCAGGCCGTCTTATCACCGGTGAAGATTAAGATGATTGCAAGGCACAGGGTGAGAGAGTGGAAAAATGGAGGTGAGCTGGGTTGTTAAATGTTGTTAGCAGATTTGTTCACTTAGACAGTGGTCCAAGTTTAGGGGCGTATTATGTTCAAAAGAGGTTATTAAAATGCATTTTGTAGAGTTAGCTATTATCACGGCCTGGTTAGACCATATATCTGTGGTACTCCAAGGAACAGCAAAGGCGAAATGCAGGTAAAAAGCAAGCAAGCATAGATAGCACTCAAGGGGAGGTGACACAGGGTGGAGTGCAGATGGGGCTGGGGGTTAAGAGAGCTAACACAAATTGTCTGTCTTACGTTTTGTGGAAAGTTGTTTTTAAGATGGTAGTGTCTTATCCTTCTGAATACAGGTGTCTTGGCCTAAGCTAATAATGAGGACAGGGGGAAAGGAGCCCCCTGCCCCCACCCCCCCTTTAAAGCTCCTTGGTGATGTTCATTTGGCGCTTATTAAAACCTTCAAAGAAGGAAGACCAGCTGAAGTATTTGCTTTAACAAACATTTTAAGAAGTCTTTTGGAGTCAGTGTTTTATCTTAAAAAAAATTAGGATATACTGTAGCAATAAAAGGGAAAGACTAATGTTAACTATTTATTGTATATTACAATTTAAGTGATTTTTCTAAAAGCACAATGTCATTGGAAAGTGTTTATTGAAAAAGAAATCATAGCTCGCATAGAATTTGTGAAGGCCAAAGAAATGGAAGGAAATGGTAAAGGAAGATATTTTAGCCTTATATCCACAAGTTTAGTGGATTTTGTATACCAGACCACCGGATAGAGTGTCTTATCCATGAAAACATATTTCAGATTACTTTTTTTAACCTCAAGTTTAGAAATACTAACACATGAGTTTTTCTCACAATAGTTAAGGATAGTTAAAACATCAGTATTTCCCTAGCTTGATGAATTTAACCTTATCTTCAGATCTATGACATGACAACCAATAGGACTGATAACATTAGCTTTGAACCAGTCATTTCCAGGGTTAAAATGAACATCATAGTTAACTAGCAAGACTGTAAAGTTATGCTGTATTAACTTATAAGTCTGTAATAGCTTGATAATCAATATTATGGAATCTACCATAAATAATGGCTAATGAGAACATTTTAGGAAATTCTTGAATTACCTTTCTTACGGTACTCAGAATGAATATGGGAATGATCCTGTTAGCTTTTTAAAATGTTCTGCGGCTATTTTGTTTTCGCTTCAATAAAACTTTTCATATTTGTGTAAGTTATACTTTTTGTGAGCTGGAGATTTTAGAATCCTTGCTTTGTTTCAGTTTTCTGTTCTTTTAAGACAAATGTTTAGTTTCCTGAGCCAGTTGGTCATTTCTTCTTCATGTCTTGTAAGTCCAAGAACTCTAACAGTGAACTGTGAATAAGTTACCAAAACTTAGTGAGAATTACATTTTGAAGCAATTTGCCAATATTTGAAGTGTGTACATGTTGGTAGATGTGTTAAAGATTGTATTGCACTAAGAGTGTAGCCAGTGTTTAGTTGTTAGTATACTTCTCTAATGCTAGAAGTTAATCCGTTACTGTTGCTTTTTAAAAGAAGAGATGATTGCATAAATGTAATCAAAAGTTACATGTCTCCACTTCAACTTGCCAATTGTTTTAGAAAGAATCATTAGATAAAGCAAAGGCTCTATTTTTTCTGATGTCATACTCCATAGATACTGTACCTTCTCAAGTGTTTTGAATTTTTTTGTAAGAATGTGTTTCTAGCGGATTTCTGGTGTATACAGTGATCGACACTTTGCTTAAGTGATAGTTGCAAAAGAAGGATATTTAAAATGGGTGAGTAGCAAGACAGCCTGTCCTCTAAATCTAAAGTTCTGAAGTATCTGGCAATCTGTTAATTATAGAACAAAGCTTCCTTTTACAGGATCCTTTTATAAACAGCAAGCTAAAATCTCTATCCCTGGTGCTTACAGCACTCGCTGTGTTCTGCAGGAGACAGAGTTCTGCCAGGGTGGTTTGAATGAATAGCTGTGCTGTTTTGCCTTCCCATAGAACTGAGCCTGGTCTCTCAGCTCTGTCTCCGTGTTGCTCTACAGCAAAGCCTGGGGCTGCCACACAGCACGGATCACTTTTTCCATGGGCCACGTTTTGGCATAAAATCCAGCTTTACTTTTATTAAATGGTTATCTTTAAATTCACCTCAATTGGCTATCAGTAAGTATTTACCGAGTACTTAGTAAAGGCCAAGAAATAATTTCCCTAAAAATTTAGAGGCCAGTTTGTCATTGGGAGTGGCATTTAAGAAAAAGGGATTCTTTCAGTTTTTTGGATGAGGAAAGAAGTAAGGGTTAA
Source organism: Prionailurus viverrinus (assembly GCF_022837055.1). Lineage (NCBI taxonomy): Eukaryota > Metazoa > Chordata > Mammalia > Carnivora > Felidae > Prionailurus > Prionailurus viverrinus. The sequence continues at coordinate 86,914,663 of NC_062563.1, read as the reverse complement.
GTCTCCCTCACTGATCTCTGTACGTAAATAGTTCTTCCTTTTAAAAAAAAAATGGTGTAGGCACTTTATTAGCTTAAACATCCTGGAGCTATAAACTAATCTTGTAATAATATACAGACAGATTGCCAGGTTACAGGTTATTTAACCAGCTGATCTGTTCCCCAGAAGTATGCGTGTAATCAGAAAAATTCATTGTTCTTTTTTTTTGGTTAGCATGTGTACAAGAGATTATTTCTAAGATTGAAAGGCCATGTTTTTGAACTTCATATTATTAATGTGATTTGTTCGCTGAAATTCCAAGGTTCACTTATTGTGTTTTCTCAAATGTATTTCTCCTAATGCTGTTATGTAGCCATATGTACCTTTTCGTATTTCAAAAGATTTTTGAAAATGAAGTCTGGATGTGCAGTTGAAAATATGGAATAAAAAATGGAGCTTGTAAACAATTAGAGAAATGCTTTTTGGATAGAATTGTAGTTATTTCCTTCCACCCACTTATCAGTCTACCTTGGTTTGTATAAGATTAAAAAGGCTGTTTATACTTATTAAGATGAAAGCTCTTGACATGTTTTCATATGCTTTTAATTTCTGCAGTATAAAGAGTGATTTAGAGGCATCCAGCAGTTTAAAAATAGAGCCTAATAAGGTATATCCTGGAACTCACAGCTATTGCATACCTTGGGGATCTTTAGAAGTTAATTTTTGCCTCTGTCACTCAGCTTTGTATGTTCTGGAATGGAGATAAATATGGTAAGGTCTTAGAAGGAGAATTGCCAGACTTCCCAAAGCCCGTGATAGAAGTACTCATTGAGAATTCTGGATTTATTACAAGTAGAAGGCAAATGACCTCGTACTTCTTAACTAATCTATTCTCTCTCTTTTTTTTATGTTTATTTATTTTGAGAGAGAGAGAGGGTGAGGGTGAGAAGGTGCACGTGAGTGGGAGAGGGGCAGGGAGAGGGAGAGAGAGAATCTCAAGCAGGCTCTGTGCTGTCCGTATGGAGCCCCACATGGGGTTCAAACTCACAGGCCGTGAGATCATGACCTGAGCCAAAATCCAGAGTCGGATGTGTAACCAACTGAGCCACGCAGGTGCCCCTAATACATTCTTAATATGTGAGACCCAAAGGTTGATACCCATTAGTTTTGGGTTGTCCTATAACATCCTGGTTGCAAAGGTCTAGATGTGTCAGGGTCACTACAGTTTGTTTCTGCCAACAAGCCCTTTCAGGTGACACTCCTGTCTTCATGTTGTCCTCACTGATGCCAGTGTGGCAGCATCAGTCACGGATGTTCTACTATGGCAAGTGCAATGTGGGATGGACTCATTAGAAAGCTTGGTCTTCAAACAGTGCCCCTAATGAGATGGAAAATACCTGAGACAAGGCTTTTAGTTCCTGGCCAAGGGAAATAGCAGTAAATTCAAGTTCCTGTTAGACTTGAATGTAGTTAACCAGTTTGGTTCATGGGGGCTTTTTGCCCCCATACTTTGTATGTAGAATTATTTTGAAATGTTGAGCACATTTGCCTTGAATTCCATCTCTTGCTTCCTAATTTTGTATTTATCCTTTGAATAAAAGGTAAACCCAAAATTGAATTTACTTTTGCTGCTGTGTAGAAACCTAGGAACTGTGGGAAATCCTTGTAAGATTTTCATCTTATGTTCTTGGTTATTAACTTGGACCCATGTATTGTTACTAAAGTTCAAAGTGTTTCTTTGAAAGAAACAAATTAATTTTAAAACTTCTTCATATGTACGGTTTTTGCATGTATGTATGTGTGTGGGGGTTTTTGTTTGTTTTTTTTTTTTTTTTTGATGTTTTAAGTGAAGTGGAAAAATACCCTGGCTTCTTAATGCAGAATTGATTTTACTGATACAACATTAATAACTTAAGTACTTTGAGTTATTTTCTCAGCAGAGACCTATTTGTGTAAATTTGTGTGCGAATGCCTGGTTCCAGGAGTAAAGCATGGAGTCTGGAGTTCCCCAGAACAGACAAAAGCTAGTTGACTTGTAGACATACTGGTCTCCTCCACTTGGCCTTCCCAAAAGGTGATGTTCCTATGTTATTGGTCCTCACTCAGTTCCTTTGGGCTCAACATTGCTGAAACTAAGGAAAGGCAGCTCGGGGAATGTTGATATCCTATCAGAAGACAAGGCTGATTTTTAAGTTATTTTTATTTTATTTTTTTCAATTTATTTTTGAGACAGAGACAGAGCATGAACAGGGGAGGGGCAGAGAGAGAGGGAGACACAGAATCCAAAGCAGGCTCCAGGCTCTGAGCTGTCAGCACAGAGCCCGACACGGGGCTCAAACTCACGGACTGTGAGATCATGACCTGAGCGGAAGTTGGACGCTTAACTGACTGAGCAACCCAGGCTCCCCTAAGTTATTTTTTAAATTAAAGAATCTGTTACGGCTTGACTTAGGCCCAAACAGGATGCTTCAAAACTTGGATCGTTATTTAAATGGATAACCCTTCACAAAAAGTAACAGCCAGCTCTTGCTTTTCCATTCTTACCTTGAGCTGCCTAGCATCCTGGTGGGTCTACTAGGCACACACACCATATGAGAAGGTCCTGTGGACACATGGGCTCTGCTTACACGATATTTGTGTTTCTCATTGCCTAAGCACAATGACTTTGCTATAGCAGTGGCTTAATAAACCACTTGCTGACCTTAAGTTACACTCTAAATAGCATTTTAATTTATTTTCTTTCAGTGCTTTTATTTGCTGAGTTAGAGTTTGGTCAAGAAGTCATAAATCACTACTGACTGGCATTTCCAGTGGGAAAGGATTTAATATGGGGAATTGGGGCTGACACAGCCATGAGGAGGCCTCGGGAAGGGGGAATGAGGCCCCTGTGCAATCTGCCCGTGTAGGAATTGCAAGGAGCCACAACTGTTGGAAGGTCTTGTGGCACCAGGGTGGGTGACTGCCAGAAAGATGCATGGAAGCTGTTGGCAGACCCCACATTAGCTGTCTGATGCCCATTAACCTGTGTGCAGTTTACCGCTGGAGAATACTTATTTCTACTTTCCTGTTCCAGATTGTGTGCAAATGGCTCTCATTGGTGAAATCTAATTGGATCTCTGTGGATAGGTATACAGTAGAAAGGAGAACTTAGAACGGTGGGCTGGCGCAAGATACTCAACAGACATTGTCCAGCGCAGTTCACCCTTGTGTCCATATTTAAATTTCCAAGGAGGATCAAAAAGGATATGATTCTGGTTGATATGTTGCAAGAATCCCTGTTGAAATAAAGACCCACCCTCTTCCCAAGAAGAGGAGATAAATTTCACAGATTTCTCTCTATGTGTTGTCCGTTTCTCTCCCTTAGTCACAATCCCCCTTAGTATAAAAGTCATATATTCTTAAGTGGAGTACTTAGAAGGGGGAGGGGCCAAGTTAATTATATAAACGTATACATATCAGGGAAAGAACGTGCACTGCTACTTAAGCCCTCATTTGTACAACTAGTCAAGAGTCCATAGTTTACTTAAATACATACGCGTACATGCACATACCAATACATTTTCTCTTCCATTGCCCATTTTGTGTTTCCTTTGGCCTCCACAAGCACCCAGGTAGTGGTGCTTCTCTGCCAGAACTTTTTGCTTCTCTCTCTTGTAGCTAAGGTTGGGACCCTACCTTCTCTATTCTTGTATATAAACTGCAGGCCCATATATGTAGAGAGGTGGCAGCAGGAGTTTCTGGCAATATTGAGACTAGATAACAGGAAATTCCTGGGATAGAGAAGTTAATGTTGGATGGGAATGCAGAAGAAAACAATCTCTTATCAAGAAAAAGGTTCTCAGAAGCAAAAGGTAAGAAAGCACTAGGAAGAGAAGTGACAAGTATGGAAGCTGGTGGCAATTCTGGGGGGGGGTGGGGGCATCTGTTCCTCTCCTGGAGGCTAGATCTTTTCAATTCCAGTGGGCTGCCCATGGCGGGCAGGAGACAAAGCCACAGTCTAGAGAAAGGTGGGAAGTCAGCAGAATGGAAAACATTCTTGGCAAAAGAGTAACCCAGGAAATATGTCAGAGAGGGTTAGGACAAGGGAAAGGGCAGGCCTCAGCCTTGGTTGTGGTGGATCGGGGATAAATCTCCCACGGGAATTCCTTACCACAGCTAGAATCATACAGGTTTTGTGCAGACATTTGCCCTACCTGTTTGTCCTAAAAAAGCCTCAACCTGAGAGGTTATTTTACAGTGATCCTGAGTTGATGGAGCCTCCAGGCACCTGGCAGAAGCCAACCCAAATCTTTTTCTGGAGCAGGGAACTTTCAATATAAGCCTCAAAGCACTTTCCAAAAAAACAAGCTCAGAGTCCCAAATCACAGACATGCTATCGTAAGTGAGAGGAAAAAAAAAGGCAAATGACAGAATCAAATTTGTAAAGGCGTTTTAAGTGGGAGGAAGAATTGATGCAGAAGCTGTGAGGCGTTTTGACTGCAGGGGCAGCGACTGTAACGATGCAGCCACCAGCCACTGAAGGGGCGAGACATGGATGCTCTGTGGTCTCCAGAGGGCATGTGGCCCTACCAACACCTTGAATTCAACTCAGTGATGCTGAGTTTGGACTTCCGGTCTCCAGAACTGTTAAGAGAGTAAATCTGTTATTTTAAATCTTCACATTTGTGGTAACTTGTTACAGTAGCCACAAGCAAATGGATTCAGAGAACTTGCGTTCTCTTTTGTTGTATTTATTCCGAGTAATTTTTGTTGTCCTTGTAAATGGTATTTAAAAGTTTTTTTACAAAGACATAAATTTATATTTTCTAACAATTTGTTGCTGGTATAGAGAATACAATGGGGGTTCCTGGGTGGCTCAATAGGTTGAGCATCTGACTTTGGCTCAGGTCATGATCTCACAGCTTACGAGTTTGAGCCTGGCCTCGGGTTCTGTGCTGACAGCTCAGAGCCTGAAGCCTGCTTCCAATTCTTTTTCTTTTTTTTTTTTTTAATGTTTATTTTAGAGAGAGAGAGAGAGAGAGAGAGTGAGCATGAGTGGGGGAAGGGCAGAGAGAGAGGGAGACACAGAATCTGAAATAGGCCCCAGGCTCTGAGCTTTCAGCACAGAGCCCGAGGCGGGGCTCGAACTCACTGGACAGTGAGATCATGACCTGAGCTGAAGTTGGAGGTTCAACTGACTGAGCCACCCAGGCGCCCCCCGCCTACTTACAATTCTGTGTCTCCCTCTTTTTCTGCCCCTCCCCCGCTCATACTCTGTCTCTCTCTCCTTCAAAAATAAACATTAAAAAAAAAAGTAAATACAATGAAATTCTCTATGTTGACTTTTGTTCACTGCAACTTTGCTAAATTGATTTATTAACTCTAGTGGATATTTTCTATGTGCACTATTCTCTTACCCATGAATAATACCAGGTTTGTTTCTTCCCAACTAATCCTTACACATTAAAAAAAAAAAAAAAAATTGCCTTAACTCTGCTGCCTGGGGCATCCAGTACAATTTGAATAAAAATGGTAATGGAAACTTCCTTCAAAATAACTCTGCCTATCTCCCTAGAAGAGTCCTTTGTGCCTGATTATAGTTAATCCACTGACTTTCGAATTTCAACTATATGCTTAGAAATTCTTTTTGTTATTTCTCAACTTTGGTCACTATTTTCTCTCCCTTGAAGCTATTTTGAACCTTGTCTTTTACTTCTTTAAATATGATATGCAGACTTATCTTTTTAAGTCTATACCTGATATTTCCAATATCTGGATTGCCCGTTGTTTCTGCTGATGTTCACTCCTGGTGCCTTGTTTCTTTGTGTGCTTTTTCGTTTTAGCCGTGAGTTCCTCAGAGAATTACTTTTGGGAATTCTTTGAGGCCTAGGTTGAAGGGGCTTCTTTCTTCAGAGAAGGTCTGCATTTATTTCTGTGAGGTGCCTAGGAATTAACCAGTCCAGGATTGCTTTCTACATTCATGGTTTGAGATTTTGTGCCATTAGGTGATGTGAACTTGGGGCTTAAAGCCTTACAACTCTAACTCCTAAAGGACCTGATTGGTATTCTGGTCATCACTGTTTCCCAGGAGAGCACAATTTTGCAAAAAGAGACTACCACGTCTCCCTTAGACACAATGTCTCCTGTTCGGCCTTGGGAAAGTAGCTCTCAAATTTTAACATGTCCGAAGAGCCCATTAAAAGATGCAGATTCTTAGGTCAATACCTGAGATTATGATTCAGCGGGTGGAGTTGTGGCCCAGGAATATGCATTTTTAATAATCATCAAAGATGATCTGTGTGTAGGTGGCAAAAGTCCACACACTGTAAGAAACAGTCTTTAGTCTTTAGATCTCGTAGCTTCATTGGGTTCATTGTGGTGAGACGGCAAAAGGCAAGCTGAGGACAAAGCACAATACACCACAACACCCCCCCTTGGGTGGGATATGTGTGACATTCCTCAGGCACTCCTGACTCCCCAACAACAAAGGGAAAAACAAATGGTTAACTGATAGAGATCACAGTTTTGCAGGACATGAATCTCCATCAACTTGGAACTATCTTAACGATTTACAAGAAAAAAGCAATCTCCAGCAATCTATAGACTCAATTTCCTGGGACCCTAACGTCACTCTCTCCTCTCTCCTCCGTAGGTTAGAACATCATATATAATCAGTCACTCCTCACAATCCCAGGGCAGCTCTTTCTGCCCATGGGTCCTGTCCCCGTGCTGTAATAAAAACAACCTTTTTGCACTGAAGATGTCTCAAGAATTCTCTTGGCCAATGGCTCCTGAGCCCCACTTCAAACCACATCAATTGTACAACCTCGTGGCTCTCTGTCTCCCTGGAGGGGAAAACATTCATTACATCGGTTCAATAGCTTCTTATCTCTTTATATTCATGGACCCACCTACTTAAGTCTATTGTTTGGACCATGGTAAAGGAAGGAGCACTAACTATGTGCCCTGCAGATATGACTCTGAGTGAAATAGAGCAAAAATACCTTGCATACTGTGGTGCTGTGATTTATAATAAATACATATTTGGTTGTCCAGTTTCTTGCACAGAGTTCCTAAAATTCCAGGAATTTCCTAAGTGAGAAATGTCCTAAAGTTTATCTCTTTTGTTAAATGTCCTCTGTTATGTTATTGAGGTGACGTGGAAAGCCCCTGGGTCACCTAAGGATGGGGGCTTGTTGCCAGGGGAAACAATCATGTGATTAGATGACTGGAACTTTCAGTTCCACCCCTTGATTTCCAGAGAGGAGAGAGGGGCTGGAGGCAGAATCAGTCAAAATGGCTAGTGAATTACTCATGCCTATGCGATGAAGCCTCCATAAGACACAAAAGGATGTGGTTTGGAGATCTTCGAGGTTGGCGAACACACGGAGGTACAGCAAGAGCGGTGTGTCCGGACAGGGCAGGGCAGCTGTGTGCCCCTTCCTACATACCTTGCCCTATGTACAGGTATCACATCATCTGGCTATTGATTCATATCCTTTAATATCCTTTCTAATAAACCAGTTATGTAGTGAGTATATGGGTTTCCTGAGTTCTGTGAGCTGCTGTAGCAAATCAATTAAACCCAAGGAAGGGGTCGTGGGAACCTCTGATTTATAGCCAGTCTTGTTGGAAGTGTGGATGACAGCCTGGGCATGCAATTGGCACCTGGAGTGAGGTTAGTCCCGGTGGAATCTGATGCTATCTCTGGGTAGACAGCGTCAGAACTGAGTTAATTGCTTGGTGGTGATGTGGAAATGTTGGGAGTTTGGGCCCGACAGCTGAGAAAGAATTCTTGCTGAGAAGGCCATGCTTGCACGTTGGCTTGCCTTGCTGAGAAGGCTGTGTAAGAACCCACCGTTTTTAACCCATGAAAAACACTGGAAAAGTTTTACAAGGTGAAATTACCCAATTTTGTAATTTAAGTAGTCAGTAGAGGACATTGACAGGAAACAGTAAAGATAGAAATCCATCGTGGTCTAGGCAATATTCCCACACATGTCTGTACAACCAACTTCCTAGGAAATGGTCCTGGTTGGGAATTGGTCAGCTCTGAGTGGAGGCCCCTGGGACCAGAAGCGGCTAGACCAGAGATGTGGAGGGGCTCACATTAGACCAATGAGGAGGAAAACTTTTTTTTTTTTTTTAACATTTATTTATTTTTGAGAGAGAGAGAGAGAGAGAGAGAGAGAGAGAGAGAGACAGAGCACGAGCGGGGGAGGGGCAGAGAGAGAGGGAGACACAGAATCCGAAGCAGGCTCCAGGCTCTGAGCTGTCAGCCCAGAGCCCGACGCGGGGCTCAAATTCACGAACCACAAGATCATGACCTGAGCTGAAGTCAGACGCTCAACCGACTGAGCCACCCAGGCAACCCTCATACGGGAGTCTTAAGATTGGCAGCCATCCTTGTGACTTTGGTGGCTGTCCTGTGACCGAGACTGACCACTTTTTGTATAAGGACAGAAACAAAGAGAGGCATCAAGTTTCTGGGTCTTATTACCATTCCGGCCAGGGTACTAATTTCCAGCCAAAAAGCAGGCTTTCTCCTCCCCACAGAGTAGCCATGGGTTAGAGGACTGCAGCCTGAGCAAACGACGTGAGAGTGTTCCAAAAAGACCATACTCCCTGAAATGAAAGTAAAGAGAGAGGAGAGGAAATACTCACCAAATTTGCACCAAGGCTCAAAGCCCAGACAAGAAGACTCAAAGCCCCACATAAGACACCGAAATGACGAGGTCTGAAGTGTTGGGATTTGGAACCAATGGCCAAGAAAGAATTGAAACATCTTCGGTACAAAAAGGGTGGTTTTATTGAAGCACAGGGACAGGACCCATGGGCAGAAAGAGCTGCCCTGGGATTGTGATGAGTGACTGATTACATACTTGGGAACTGGGGGAAGTAAAGATAAGGGGAAGTTCCCGAAAGGATATACTAAAGAAGACTCCGAACCCTGGAGGCCTAGCAATTGTCAAGCTCAGGTTGTTTTTCCCTCTAGCAAAGCATTAACATCAAGACAGTTGGGAGTCCCTGGAAGAAGGTCATATTCTGCCCACCTCAAGTATCTGTCAGTGGGCTGCAAGTTATAAGGAAATTTAATTTTATCTACATTTCCTATTGCCTTTGTTCCCCCCAGCAGTGGTGTGGGAATTGGTATCGATATTTACACTTTGAAGAAAGTAATGATGGAAAAGGCCTGATTGATGCAGAAATTTGTGTACCTTCTCTTCCTGCTCCTTGGTTGGGGCTAGAACTAAGCAGAGGCATCATTTTCTCGGTGTGAAGCTTGGACTGAAACACACCAGGGGAAGCCAATTTGCCCTTCTCTAAAAGTCATTTTTGGCTCCCACCTACCCTGGGTTGAGTTGGAAATGTGTGAATTGAAGCCTGAGTTGAGAATGAACTGGGGCCTTCAAGCTCTTAAACACTTGTTACTCGAGAGAATGTGTAAGAAAGGACTTTTAATCCTGTACTATGTGTAACATATGTAATACATGTAGCATATGGAAGGTAAAACTTACCAGAAATGTGAATGGGAAGTAGGTAATCGAGAGAGGAGAAACTATGTATTCTCTATCACATTCAGAACTCTAAAAATTAAGCAAAAACTATAGCAAGACAAGAAAAGAAAAAAACCCCGGAATTTGACCAAACTTAATAAATGACTTTAACTCAATTTATTGCAACATCACTATGTCCGTGCAGGTCTGGTTTCCCTGGTATCTTGAGGAGAACATTTTGGGTAAAAGCCATACCCGATGCTCAGCCATAAATCTCATGCTTGAAAATGATAAAGTTCTTGATTCCAGTTAATTTTTTTTCTTTCTCTTATATTATTCATGCTCCTGTCCTTTTGGAATTGGAATGCAGAATGCAATGTGGCAAATGTGAAGAAGTGGGAAAAGCTGTTGGAAAATGATCTGATGTCAATTTATTGTTCTCTTCGGAGTAGAGCCATCCTTTCCCCAGTGCTTGAGCCTGGATCTTCTGCCTCAGGCGGCGGACGAGAAGGCGGCTGTCACTGCTGCATTCCTAATGGCCTCTCTTGTTAGGTGGATCAGGGATCCCCACATGGGTCAGATGTGTTTGGACTGGAGAATGGGTGGGCTGGGTCCCCCAGAAGCCTATTCGGGTGAGGCCCTGTGGATCAGACAGGATGACTTTGAGCTTAGCTGCCGGAGAAGAGCCAGGTGCCCCCACGTGGGCCAGCCCTTGGATGTGTGGCTGGGTTCTTTGGAAGGCAGGGGCATCTTCTGCTAAAAATGTCAACAAGACGATAAGACAGTGAGCACAGCAGCCTGGTTTGGGGTGCATTAATTGAGAAGAACACAATGGAAAATAGGGGATTCTCCCCAGATTCACCACACATCACCAAGTGGCCTGATTTTCGGGCAGAGTATAGAGGTGTTGGGGGAGCTCTGTGGGTGGGCACCACCACAGAGAGAGGTTGCACCGCACAGTCAAGCAGTGGCTTTGTTCAAGGGCCTCATGGAAGTACACCTCTTACTCAGGAACAGTACCTTGGAGGCCAAAGCCCTCTGTGAGCAGGTGGGAGAAAAACCCAGAGCAAATGTGGGTTACTGCTGGCCGTATGTTAAGGTTATTTCATTGGCCCAGCAGGCCTGTGGGGCCCAAGGAAACTTGGGTTGCATAAAAAAGGAAAAGCATACTGTAGTTGGCAAACAAAATGTGTCTTTGTGTGTGAGAGTGTGTGTGTGTGAGAAATGAGCTTTCATTTAGAAGCTTTGGCAGTGGTTTCAGCCAGTTCCCCAGCACTTTTAAAATGATATTTTCTGAGCCTGGAAACCAAGCAGGCAGATCATGGAATTTTGGCCGGAGATGTTTTTAAAAAATGTAGGCTAGCAGTGAAAAAGGAGGCGGGATTTTGGTGGGGAGGCCTTTATGGGCTGCAGAGCAAACCAAGCAGGGTTACCATGGTGGTGCTTCTACTGTTTATATAAACAAAGGTTTTTCCTGACAAACATACTTCATGTTTAATAATCCTCAATCCACAGGGGCCTCTGCTCTTTGTGTGTAGCTAGTTCATGCCATTTGGACTTGGGTAGAATTTCATTATTGTGTGTGTGTGTGTGTGTGTGTGTGTGTGTGTGTGTGTGTGTGTGTTTTCCAGGCACCCAATACACTTCAAAATTAAGTGTGGAGTTCCGATATCTGAAGTGCAAGGGTGGGAGGGGTTTAGTGATTGGAAGAGAGACTAACCTGCCAGATGAAAGCGTAAAACCAGACCTTTTGTGATCTAAAGTCTATTGGATCAGCCTACACCGACAATTCAGAAGCACAGACTTGTACTCCAACTACCTAATTTTTCTGTCGCTCTTAAGAGCACTGGGGTCCTCCCAATCAATCACGCTTCATATTGCCATTGCCTGAGATGTCGCCCTCTTGTTGGCCCATATCCAATCATTTGTGAAGTCTCTGCAAGCTCTCATATCGCAAGAGGACTCGTTTGGTTAGGAGTAAAGAAAAATCCTACTCTCTTGCACTGAAGCACAAAAGTGGATTTACTGGAGCATGTCACTGGAAAGGCAGGATGGATCTAGTGGGCTTCAGGAACTGCTGGATCCAGCTTGCATGCTCCTATCTGGAGAGGGTCCCAGATTCTGGCACATCTGATATCGTTTGCTCCCCACAGTCTCCAGGAAGACAGTCCTAGAAACTTAAGGCCTGAGAAAGGAAACTTATAGAGTGCTTTCAGGCATCCTTTTTCCAAGGAACATGGAGTGATCAGGAATCTCCACAAGCTTGGGTAAAGCTGTTTGTATTTTTCTCCCTCCTGAATATCTGGACACATCTCTAGACCTGTGTAGAGGCTCAGCAGCCTGTGGGGGGCTCTTCAGTTGTTGCCTCATCACTGCCTTCTGGGGTCTCCAAGACCAGCAGGGAGCACTGAGGGGCCATGTTCAACTATGGGCACCAGACTTCCCTACTGATGCCCTTCCACCATTTCCCTGATGAATAAACTGGTTCTATTCCGAGGGTGGCAAAGTGCACGATGTATATATGCATGGCACCAGGATTCCAGTGATCAAGATGAAACCTGACTGTGTCCCCTGGGTATCCTCAGGAGCAGCTAATCTGGGGTCCATCCATTAGCTTTATTTCTTCAACTTCAGGGTCCCTTACAACTATAGGACCTCAGTGTCTACCACCACCCCCAAATGACACAGGCATTTCTGAAAGTTCTCAGGAGTTTTACTCATGTGTTTGGGAACAAATCCATCCATGTCTTCCGCCAGATCTGGGTTGGATGTCTGCCACACCTATTGCGCCCTCTCCTCAGGGCCACGCCTGGCTTCATGAGCACCTCCCTGGTCACCCCACCGTTCCAGATCCTCGATGTACTACAGGGCTCAGCGTCTGGGGTGGGTGGGGCTGAAACAACACCATGATGTCCACTCTGTCATCTTTTGCTCTACTGTCTCCTTTTCAAGTTCCTTTTCCAGGTATCTCCATTTCCCTCTCCCCATATGAACACCACAGGCCCTACTATTCCAGGCTTCTGTCCTCACTACCTGCCATTTTAACAGGTGACCAGCCAGGCACAGAAAGACCTCCAGAATCACAAAGTCGGTTGGTGACCACTAGGGCTGGTAATCCAGATGTCCTCATTCTCTGCTTTTCCCCTTTATAACCAATTAGCACTTTCTCAGTAAAAAATAGTATTCGAGAGCACTGTTGGTTTAAAATATTAAAATTTTAAAAAAGGTACCTTGCCAATATAGCAAGGGTTTTAGTTTTGGTATTCTAATTTGAGACCCATGGGAGGCAGTGGAATAATACTGACTGGCTAATTGCATGAGGGTCCTAAGGGAAGTCACTTAAGGTGAGGGGGAAAGGACAACTTTTGAGTAAGGCTGAGTTCAGGGGGCACAGAGCACCAGAGCTTTATCCCTGAGGGCCTCCTCCAGCGGCCATGTTGAAGGTCAGAGCTGAGTACTGGGAATAGAGGGAGACCAATGGACAGAGAAAGGGTCAGCTTATGTCGCAAGGTGGCCCAGACTCCCTGGGGTATGTTGAACTAATTGTTGGAACCTGTCGCGGTCTACAGTAGCCACAATTCTGCAGGTGGGGTTGAACCAGAAAAAAGCTATTTTGTGTTGTTATTGTGCCCCTCTTGTACCCCCGCGCCCCAGGAAGGTGTGACTGGCTGGAAGCACTGGCTTGCTCAGGAGGACAAAATAAACCTGGGGGAAACCCGAGTGGTGCCCAGGAAGAAGACAGTCGCCATGACGGCCAGGGGCCACCAGGGGGCACTGCCTCCCCAAGCCTGTCTCAGCGCAAGCGGGCAAAGTACCGCGGAGTCGGGACGAAGGAGACAAACGCAGTCACCAGGCAAGGCCCTTTCTCCGTCTTCTTGTCCTTTTCTTCCCCGCCGGGCGCACCGCGCCGGCCGTAAGGGGGCGCGGAACCTCAGGGCCGCCTTGGGGAGCCGCGCGCGCTGCGGGCCTGGCCGGGGCGCCCTCCGAGCCCTCGCGGCCCCTACCTCCCCCAGCTCCCTGCGCTCACGCACCGTGGCCTCCCTCCGATCCTCCCGGGAAACTGGGGAGCGACCGCCAGGCGTCAGGCACTTCTTAGGCCCCGCGGGCGCCGGCCGTCCCGGATTTCGGTTCTGGAGGGGAGGGGCAGAGGTCGTTCGCGACTGTCCCGCGCTGCCGCCGCCTCCACCTGTGTCTGGAGCCCCGGACGCACCCGGTCGACCGGATGGTGCTTCAGTCAGCCCAGACCTGCCTCTGGGAGGAAGGCTGACCGGGCCTCCCGCCGGGCCACATCTGTCTCCGGCACCCCCGGGTGTGGCCGGGATAACGGGGACTGTGACCCGAGCGACAGAAGCTGCAGGGGCGCGCAGTGACCACAAGGGGGCGTGTGGAGACTCCAAAAGGGCAATGGTCGCTGGTACCAGAGTGGTTCTTTGAGGCCCCAGTCGGCCACAGTGACCGGGCAAGCACGGTATCGCTTTGGACCAGCTCCTTCCCCGCTGCTCGCTCGGAAAATCCCCAAGAGTGCTCTGAACACAAGAGATGAATATTCCCCTGTAAAATGAGGCCATCCTGCCTCCCATCCAGGGTCAGGGCAGGGGTAAACGAGCTGGTGTCAGGGCACCGGCCCCTAGACTGAAAACTTTCTCTCTGCCCTTTTAGATTTCTGTGGTTTCTTGCTAACCCCCTTGACTGGATGCAGCAAATGGCTGTTGCCTGGGACAGCTGGGCCTGGAGTCCTGGCTTCCTGCCGAAAAGGGAGCAGCGGAGAATTGGGCTCTGGCTTCCGGCTGGGCTGGTGGATGACCCCTCAGGTGCGTGCCTTAAATTAGGTGCTGCGTTTACACACAAAAGGCCCCCTACGGTTGTGCCAAGCCCCAGGCCCTCTCTCTTTCCTACTTGTTGGTGGCTAAAGCCCGTGTCGTCCCCACCATTTTAGATCCTCAGGAAGCTGACATCCCCCAGCCATAAGTATGAGCGTTTGCCATTTGATTGCAAATTGCAGTTTTCTGGTGGTTTATAGCTCAGGTTTTGAAAGCAAGAAAGTGAATCTGCCTGTAAATAGCTTGCTCAAAATTGTTCTCTCCTGCCTGTTTTCTCTTTGGCTCCTACTCCTTTGGCACAAGGAACACAGCAAGGCTGGGCTGATTTTTCAGTCCACAGCTACAGGGGGGGACAAGAAAAGAATGTTGGTGTCCCCAAGGTCAGTGTGTTGTCTGTCTCAGGTCCTGGGCTGTGGTGTGACCAGAGCACCTTTGTCTTGTCAACTGAAAGAAAAAGAAAAAAAAGGCAAAACTGAAAAAGAACAAAGGCCTTTATTTTGGGTCTCAGAATTGCAGTTTGGGGAGCAGAGAGTCTGGAGTAACCAGAAAAGTGCTCATGGGGAGAAAGCAAGGATTTTTTTTTTTTTTTTTTAAGAGAAAGAAGGAAGGAGCAATGACATGATTTTGATAAAGAAGAGAAGAAAAAAACCCTTCTAATTTGGTGCTGACTGGTTAAGCCACTTCTGATTACTGTTATTGATTATTTTATTACCGGTGCTATCAAATGAAACTATCCCTGGTATTAATTAACATTACCTACCTCACATGACCCAAATGCCAGTTGCTCTGTTGAAATTTTTTTTTAATGTTTATTTATCTTGAGAGAGAGCACGCGAGCAGGGGAGGGGCAGAGAGAGACAGGGAGACAGAGAATCTGAAGGAAGCTCCAGGCCCTGAGTTGTCAGCACAGAGCCCGATGTAGGGCTCAAACT
Source organism: Prionailurus viverrinus (assembly GCF_022837055.1). NCBI lineage: Eukaryota > Metazoa > Chordata > Mammalia > Carnivora > Felidae > Prionailurus > Prionailurus viverrinus. The sequence goes on along the minus strand of NC_062563.1, from coordinate 86,899,456 downwards.
CATGAGTAGTGAGATCATGACCTGAGCCGAAATCGAGAGTCAGATGCTTAACTGACACCCAGGCGTCTGACTGTGTTGAAATGTTATGAGCAACTGCTTGTAAAGCTATTGCCGCTTCTGGGCCAGTTCAAGAGTTCATTAGCTGGAAAAGAAAACGGAACTTCAAAATGGAGTCTCCTATGCCCAGAAATTTTATACAATTCTACAGTCTCTGGCTGTACCTAAAACGAGGGCCCAAAGTGAATCTGCCTTGGTTTAGAAATCGGATCTGGTTATTCAAAACAATTCTGAATTACTAGATGTGGAGGTAGCCTTGGGACCTTAGGTCTTACTTAACGCCTGCTTCTTCCTCGGTGAGCAACGGTCCTGGTGGAGAGAAGGGCAGATGTGCAGCCTTGAGGCGGCCAGCTCCTATGCTCATCTTTATGGTTGGCTTGGAGGAGTTGGCTTGGCCAAGGTCCGGCTGAGAGGTGATCTGAAAGGGCCTGGGCTAGAAGATGTGGGCAGGGAGTGCCGGCCACACCCAACAGTAGATACAAATGGGTCGGCCATGCCTTGGTCTTGACGAAAATGCCCGACCGGCTTGCCACTGTTTGACCGGTATGTGTGACTCATAGCAGTTTCCCCGCTAGTGTAAAACCACGTTTCAGTCAACTTCACCGCCCACTGTCCATGCAGGGCCCTCGCCTCCATCCCTGCAGCATGGCTGGCCTCTCCTGAGCTTCACTCAGCGTGCTGTCGTGTAAGAGTGGTCCTGGTGGTCCTGGCTCTGCCTCCACACCTTGTCAGTATGAGGCTGCCCTGGCCTGGGAAATGGGACACTGCTCTCTTTCCTGCTATTCCCTGCAGGTGGGAAGCTTTTCTGTTCATGCCCAGCAATGCGGCTGAGATCAGGCTGACATATTGAATAGAGCTTTACTGGAGGCCCGGACAAGTGGAGAGCAGTGAGATGCAGAGCGTCCTGTGTATCCCTCCACGAGAAATGGTGGCTCTTTAGGGCCACCAGACTGTCCTTGGGAGCATGGGCCTCCGTGCAGAGTTGTGACGGTCGTCCTCTTTCTTCCAAAGAGGGGGCCCTCTCTGCCTTTGCTGCACCCAGGCCTTCAAGCAGGAAAGAGAGTGGAGACTTGAATTCACCTTTGGGACAGACCTTACTCTGTCCCCAGGCCCAGTGAGGAAAGGAAATGCCGTTTTACTGCAGCTTGGGACTCAGATCCTCTCATTTCCTGTGCAAGGATCTGCTTTCCCAGGACAGAGAGGTTGCTCATCCAGTTCTGGAGAGGGCCAGCAGCCCCCGGCACAGTGGCCCTGCAGGATGGGCACCGCAGGGCCATAGCTCACCGAGCCTCGTGGCCGTATCTGTGTATGGAGGACATCAAGAGCACAGCCCCTCAGCATCAGGTGAAGCTCACGTTTGCCCAGAACATCCACATTCAGGTTCCTGGTGGCTGCCCACTTCCCCTTGGGATCACGTATGGGCCTTGGCCGCACACAAAGTGGTTTTTTCAGAAGAAGGCAAATCGGCCTCAGGGGTGGATTTCAGTACCGACTCCTCCTTTGGACACAAACTGCCTGGAGCCTTGGGGTGTAGCTTATCTGGAGCTTAAAGCTTCCAGGCTCAGGTCCCGGCTGGAGTACCCCGTGTGGTGCTGTGCTCATGTCTGTCCCCGCTTCCCCACACCAGCTATTTGAAAGCTCTCCATTCCCTTCAACCTCCTACTGTATCACCTGCTCTCTGTTCTTGGCCGCTGCCCTAATTTTGGGAGAAAATAGAACCACCCCCCTCAGCTTCCATCTGCATAACTACACAGGTAGGAGTAGTGGCTCCCAGCCTCTGCCCCCTTTCTCCTGTCATCCTGGAGGAGGTCTGCTGCCCCAACAAACCTGGCTCCCCCATATTCAGACTGATGGCTGTGGAAGGCAGCCTTTAAAAAGTCTCTGGTTCTGTCTTGCCCTCTCTTGGTCCTTCACTTGCTTGCTATCCTAGAAGCTGGCTGCCATGTTTTGAGCTGCCCAATGGAGAGGCTCACAAAGCAAGAACAGATTTCCTCAGTCCAACAGCCTGAGAGGAACTGAGTCCTGCCACGAGCCATGTGAGTCAGCCTGGAAGTGAACCCTCCCTCAGTCAAGCCTTCGGATGAGACTACAGTCCCAGCAGATACCTTGATTGAAATACTCTGAACCAGAGGGCCCAGTGAAGCCCATCCAGATTCCCAGCTCACAGGAATTATCAAATAATAAGTGTCTATTACTATAAACTGCTAAATTTTGGAGTAATTTATATATAGCTATAGGTAATGCACAGGCTTGTCAGATTTTCAGCCCTGAACATTTTGAAAAAAATTTGGGATGCACATAAGGTTGCCACTTTTTATTTTTCAAAATATGTCTTGAAAAATAACAACAAAGTTTTACTTTTCTTAATGTTTTTTTATTAAAAAAGGAGCACTTTTTCATTTTAATTATTTTTTTTTATCACAGTGTTATTTACATACAATTCATTCACTTAAAAAATTAACCGACTAAGCCACCAGGCACCCCAGTTTTTTAAAAATAAATATAATACAGTACTGTAAATGAAGTTTCTCATGATTTTCTTAACATTTTTCTCCAGCTTTATTATAAGAATACAGTATATAATACATACACAAAATATGTGTTACTTGATTGTTTACATTATCAGTAAGGCTTCTGGACATCAGTAGGCTATTAGTAGTTAAGTTTTAAGGGAGTAAACATTATATGTAGATTTTTTGTGTGTGCAGGGGGTCGGCACCCCACTCCCCAGTGTTGTTCAAGGGTCAGCTATATATGTACAATATAATAGTAATACATCTTTTAAAAAAATATTTATTTTGAGAGAGAGAGTGTGTTCACAAGCAGGGGAGGGGCAGAGAGGGAGGGAGAAAGAGAATCTCAAGTGGGGCTTGATCCCACGAACCACAAGATCATGACCAGAGCCAAAATCAAGAGTCAGATGCTCAACCAACTGAGTCACCCAGGTGCCCCAGAATAAATCTTGAAAAGGAATGAAATTCTGATCATGCTACAACACGAATGAACCTTAAGACGTTATGTTAAGTGAAATTAAGACACAAAGGATAAATATTACATGAGTCCACTTATGTGAAGATCCTAGAATAGGCAAATTCGTACAGACAGAAGGTAGAATAGGACTGAGTAGTTATTAAGGGCAAGGGAGAGGGAGGGGTGGTGAGTTATTATTTCATGGGCACAGAGCTTCAGTTTTGCAAGCTGAAAAGAGTTCTGCAGATGGATGTGGTGATGATTGCAAAACAGTGTGGATATGCTTAATGCTATTGAATTGTACTCTTAAAAATGGTGAAAATGGTAAATTTCATGTTGTGTATATATTACCACAATAAAAAAAGTCCTTTTCTCCGGTTTTGAGCTCCCATGACTTCAAGACCCGTTTCTTCAGGTGCTGGGTGTTTTTTAATTTGGAGATCTCACCTCCAAAATCTGCTCAGAACTGAACTCCGGAGGTCCCATGCTGGGCTCTAAGTTTTAGCCCTGTGGGAACACACTCATAAGTTTAGTCACTAACCTGCAAAGCCAGGACAGAAGGGACTGGAGCTCCCTGCCTCCTCTATGACCCTTGGCTCCTTCAGGCCAGCCCAGGTGACTGCCCCTCCAACAGACAGACATTCAAACAAGCACACAAACAGCATCTTCCTCTTTACTTCCTGGGGAGTTCCTCCTTGGAGCCCTTGGTGTCTTTCCCCAATTTGATCTTCAGAGACGACCATCCTGTCCATGTCGCCAGGTTTGGGACAAGCCAGCTGGGCTTTCCTTTGGCACTCGGCACTCCCTTTTTCCAGAATGCTGCCTGTCACAGAATGTCAGAGAGGGGGAAAGCCTTGTCAAGCCTCCAAGAGTTCTGGCACACCCTGTCCTCAGGACCAGGGGCTTACCTGGGATGTGATGGATCAGCTGGCACCTGTCTTGGTCAGCTCTCATGCCCACACCTGCTGTTAGACGTATTGAATACACCCCACCTGAGTCTGCGGGTACCTGTTCTCTGGAAACAGGTGGTTCTCTGCCTCCTATGAGAAGGAAGATTTTCTCCAAAGGGATGTGCAGCGTCTGCCTAGATGTGAAAGAGTCAGCATACGTCAGCATAATGTAAAACTCCCAGCTTCCATCCTTTTCTACACACGTAAGTTAATTCTCAAGTTGGACAATCTGAAAACTGTGCACTAACTTTACTGGGAGACACGCTAATTAACAGTGAGTTTGGGGGAAAAGATTTAGCTTCAGGGGACATTTCTAGTTGTATGTGGTTGTATCAGCTCAGGCACACATATGATCTCGTTAATAACCACCGAAGACCTGATTGGAGAGTGGATTTGTTATCTGTTGCTGTGTAACAACTGACCCCCAAATTTAGTGGCGAAAAACAAGACCCACAGTTTTTGTGGGTCAAGAATGGCTCAAATGGGTCCTCAGGCTCAGGGCCCCACAAGCTTCAGTCAAGGTCTCAGCTGGGGCCAGAGGCACCTCTGGGCTCAGTTGGGCAGGATCTTTTTCCCAGTGCACTCCGTGGTGGTTGGCAGGATTTAGCTCATTGATCAGCCAGAGGCCACCAGAAGGTCCTTGCCATGTGGGTCTCTCTGAGGGGCAGCGCATAGTGTAGCAGCTGGCTTCGTCAGGGTGAGCAAGCTAGAGGAGCCAGAGAAAGTGTGAGCAAGACAAAATACAATCTCAGAAGTGACATCTCATCACTTTCCCACTATTTTCTCCTAATTAGAAGTATGAGGGGTGCCTGGGTGGCTCAGTCGGTTAAACGTCTGACTTCAACTCAGGTCATGATCTCGTGGTTCATGGGTTCGAGCCCCGCATCGGGCCTGACATTGACAGTGCTGAGCCTGCTTGGGATTCTCTCTCTCCGCCCCTCCCCCACTCGTGCTTTCTCTCTCAAAATAACTAAACACAAACTTTAAAACGAAACAAAGCAAACAACAAAAAAGAAGTATGAAAATGTGGTCCAGCCTACGTTTGAGGGGAGGGGCTACAGCAGAGCACCAATTCCAGGCGGTGGGGGTCATGGGGAGCCATTTTAGAAGCTGCCCACCACAGAGCTCAGGGTATTTCATCTTGCAGGGAACTTCGATGGATCAGTGAAGCCAATGAAAGACTAGGCGGATAAATAAGCTGACAAATCTTTGAATAGCTCTCCCCGGTTCTCTGCAGCTATCTCTCCCACTAGCGTCAATTTCAGTGTTTTTAAGCACAGATGGTGTCATTGCATACAGGTTGGAAGGACAAGGTTTCCTCCTTGGACTTTTAAGAAGTAGAGCACGCTTGTTCCCAAGCTGACTTTCCTCTCCTTGTCTGACTCGCTCCCCGTGGTTTGGCTATGCTCTGTGGTTTGTTTGCATGGCTGGGCAGGAAGATGGCTCAACCCGCCTAGGCTTCTAGGCAGCATAGAGCCCTGGCAGGGCTGATTTCAAAGTGAATCATCAGTCAAAATAAGCCATAGCCAATGTAATGAGCAGAAACCCATGTCTTTGCTACAGATGCACCACGACAGACCGTTCTCTGTGCCTTTGCACGAGCTCTTCCCCATCTGAAATGTCCTTTCCACCTTGTCCATCCATCCTTCTAGGTGTTCCTTCATGAACCTTCCTGATATTCCCTGTCCACATAGCTTCTCCCATCTCTTCTCAAAGTTCTAGAGCAGCTCACGTCCATGCCCCCAGTTTAGCTCCTGGTTACATCCTGCCTTGTGATGTTCTTTATTTCCTGTGTGGGCCTCGTGCCCTGCCTCCAATGAGATGTCAGCTTCCCCAGGGCAAGAACTGCTGTCCGATTCCTTCAGACCCGCACTGGTACCCCACCCAGGGTGGAGCTCAGGGACATTTGAGGGCAGAGGTCCTGTCAGGTCTCATATGTTGAGCCTCCCCAAGCTCCTTGCACTGCACCTGTCCGCCGCAGGCTTTCCCTGAACTAATGTAAATTTGATGTGTCTGTGACATCTGCAGGGATGGCACCTGTTACTGAGGAGGGTGAGGGACAGGACTGTTTTCTCCCTCAGGCAGCAGTGCTGTGGGCAGAACTCGTTTCCATTCCACACTGCTCCTTTCACACATCCTTGACCACAGGGTCCCTGTGATGCGGGCACTTGTGGGGCATCTCGGTCAGACTTGCTGTCCTGAGGGCCTGGGGGTGCGCTGCCCTCGTGGCGATGCCCAGTCTGGAGAAATCTCTCCGACTGGGAAAGGAAATCTGGATCTTTATTTCTGGGCAAGCAAATCCCGCCTCCCCCAACATTCCTGCCTTTTGGAAAGGGTGGTTGTTTTCTGCTTTGAAGGAAGCAGAGGGAAATGTGTGTAAGAGCTGCAGGGAGGTGGGGCCTAGGGGTTGGGCCAAGGCAGTCTGGGTGCAGTGGTGCAGACATAAGAGTTGGCCTCTTGCAAGTTTCATTCCGTGAATTCTGTCCCCAGCTCTGCACTTCCAACTCAAGGGATAAGACCTAATGTGTCCTAGTGTCTAGTCCTGTTCCCTAGTCACCGGGGACAGGAGGCTGTGTGCTCCTTCTGGTGGAACCCTGGTCTCCTGGGACTGTGATTTGTTGTGGGGGGTGGGCTGGGCTGGGGAGCAGTGTTCCTTAAGTTCTCCCGGGACCAGCACTTAATAACCAGCCTTTACTGGGCACCCACTGTGCTCCCTGCTTTGGGACGGTGGACTGGAAACACGCAGTCAGAGATGCTGGGTCCTTGCTCTGGCGGTGTTATGCCCAGAATTCGTGATCCCCAAAACCGCCAGGGAGCTGAGTCTGATGTAAAAGCAAAAGAGCCTTTATTCGAGCTAGCTCCAGCTCAATCCCCTACCTGCACCGAGGCAGCGGTGAGATGGGGGGGGGGGGGCGGGGGGGGGGGGGAGCGAGTTTCAAAAGGACAAAGGTTTTATTGGGGCCTAGGGGCAGTTGGTGAGGTAATGGCTGTGGCCTCAGCCGATTGGCTGGGGAAGGGTCCGAGTCCTGTTAGGCAGGTGAGCGCGAGGTTACTCAAGGGGAGGAGGCGTGGTCAAGGTGAAGGACACAGAACAAGATGGAGTCAGCGGGCATAGGCCCGCCCTTTCAGCGGAAGCCTCACAGTCTAAGGATAGAAGGACAGTGTGACATCAAGAGTGTCGCATCTCTTGCTACGGGTGCTCAGGGCCTCGAGGGGCCACTCTGGTGGGAGGCAGCAGGGAAAGCCAGAGGAGGCCATGCTTAAGTTGAGTCTTGACAAGTAGGAGTTAGCTCCCTGGAGCCAAAGATTTTCTTTTTTCTTTCTTTTTTTTTTTTTTTTTAATATATGAAATTTATTGTCAAATTGGTTTCCATACAACACCCAGTGCTCATCCCAAAAGGTGCCCTCCTCAATACCCATCACCCACCCTCCCCCCTTCCCACCCTCCATCAACCCTCAGTTTGTTCTCAGTTTTTAACAGTCTCTTATGCTTTGAGCCAAAGATTTTCAATAGAGAAAACGTAATGTGTGTGAAAGCCCAGACGCCTGACACCGCACAGCACATTTGGGGATGTAGAGTGGGTTCGGCCTGGCTCTAGGGTAAGGACTTCAAGCAGGAATGAAAATTCAGTCTTGTATTCTGGAATGATCACTGTGTCCGCTGTGGAAGGAGGGCTGGAGGGTTGGGATAGCAGTGGGTAGGCCAGTAGATGCTCTGTAATGGACCCTGTGAGTGAATCTGGAGAGCAGGAGGCTATGGGGGAGACATCAGGGGAAAGGGGCCAGAGTTCCTGTGGCTGTTTTGTGTGTACACACATGTACACGTGCATGTATGAGTGCGAGTACACGTGTGTGAGTGCATGTGCCTGCACACACGTGTGCACATGCATGTGGGTTGTGCATGCCTGAAGTGCATGCTTGTGCATGTATGTGAGCGTGTGTGGGAACTGTGGGAGGGTATGATAGCGGGGCTGAGGAGCCTACATTTAGTCACCCTCGTATTCTTCCTTTTACATTTGAGTAAACTGAGGCTTTGATATCTTTTTTTTTAAAGATATGTTTAATAATTTTTTTAAGTTTATGTATTTATTTTGAGAGAGACAGAGACAGTGCAAGTGGAGGGGCAGAGAGAGAGGGAGACAGAGAATCCTAAGCAGGCTATGCACCATCAGCTTTGAACCTGATGTGGGGCTCGAATTCACAAAACCAGGAGATCATGACCTAAGCCTTAACGGCTGAGCCACCCAGGCGCCCCAGAGGCTTTGATATGTTAAATAACTTCCTTTCTTCATTCAGTGAATATTTGATCACCTTCCATGTGGAGGGCATATTTTACACGTTTAGCCACTTTTATAAGTGGAAACATTATAAAGGAGCTACTATAATCTCCTCATAGATGAGGAAACTGAGGCTCAGAGATAAAAATACTGATAAAATTGAGTAGAGTGTCCTGTATTCTACAGGGTGTCCCGTGACAAATGTCAGCTGGGGCTTTTTCAGACAGATGGGCTTCTCATTTTGGAAATCCCAAATCGTCTCTTTCTCTCTCTCTCTCTTTTCATTTTCTTTCTTTCTTTCTTTCTTTCTTTCTTTCTTTCTTTCTTTCTTTCACAAGAGGGTAATCTGGGTGCCTTTCAGAGTGCTCCAAGGATATAGGCAGGAAGGACTGAGGGGACAGGGAAGATTTTTAAAAACAGTAGGAAGTCTGTCAGCACACCATCCTCCTGAAAGCCCTCCCTCTAAGACAGAGCCCAGGGCGGTGATGGGTAGAGGGGTTCCTGCGAGTTGCAGAATTGTCTGAATGCCATGCCTCTGAGTTGGAATATTCATCCCAGTGTTACGTGGAAGGAGGAATGGCTGCAGCACATGCTGTAAGCTAGCACATCTAAATCATACCGTGAATATCGGCCACCTTGGTCTCTTGAAGTGCATGTTCTGAGTCAGTCAGCTGGCTGGGGCCTGAGATTTCGCGTTTCTAACGAGTTCCCAGAGGACATCTGTTCCACAGGGTTTGGACCACTCGTGGAGTAGCAAAAGTTTGTAAAGGCAAAGAAGTCAAGGTGCCTGTGGTTAATGAAGGGGGAACATGGACAAGAGTCTGAGGGAGAAGAGAATGAATTTTGTTTGGGATGTGTAGTGCTAAGGGCACTCATTTTTCCTGTGCGAAATTATATGATGACTAGTGGGGTTAGCATTCAATGAGAGGTCAGCGAGAGGTCAGCGAGAAGTCAGTGAGAAGTCAGTGAGAGGTCAGTGAGAGGTCAGCGAGAGGTCAGCAAGAAGTCAACAGTGAAGATGCAGTTCTGGGTCAGCACCACCTTGGAGGTTATGGTGGGTGTCTTGTGGGAAATGAAATTGCTTAGAGGTGGCGGGGGAGAGAGAGAGAGAGAGAGAGAGTGGGAGAGGGAGCGGGAGCGGGAGTGGGAGAGGGAGAGGGAGTTTATGAAGAGAAGAAAGAACAGCCACAGGATCTGAGACAGGACATTTAAGATGGTGGAAGAAAAGTGATGAGTGAAGACTGGCCAGGAGTGGTTAGAATATTAGGAGAACAACCAGGTCGGAGGACGGAAACCAAGTGAGAAGTCGAGAAGTCGGGAGGAGTGCCTGCCGCAGGGCAGCAAGGGAACCTTGGGGAAGGCAGGCAGGAGGCTGGTGGGAAGGAGGAGACTTTGGAGAGTGTATTTGCCGGGCTCTCGCCCTCCATCACAGGCCTCTGCTCCTGCCAGTAACCCCCTCCACAGCTGCTCACTCTGGTAGGTCTCTGTAACTGGTCCCAGTATACTGCACCATTCCTTGTGACTGAAGGGATTACTGGTGGAGGAGTGCACTGGTTTGAGAAAAGCAACCAAGCTTGTATATCCTCCATGTCCTTTTTGGACCATAACCAATATAGAGGGGAGGGTCTGCAGGGTCAGATGTTGCAAGAGGAAGTGGAGAGCTCTCCTGGTTTCCCCAGAGCCATTTCCCAAATACGACGGGCATAGTGAGTTGAGGGTTGAATGAGACTTGGGGAAACATAGACTAACTACTCCTTCAGAAAGTTCAGCTCTGAGGAGACTGAGGGAAACTGTGCAGTCAGCAGAAGGAATCCTGGAGTTGAGGAAGGGGAATGTAGAGTTGGAGACCCCGGAGCACGCTTACAGGCAGACAGGAAGGTGCTGTCAGTGAGGGAGAGATGGAAGATGGATGGAGGGTCCCAGGGGTCCAAGACCTCAGGATCAATGCACAATGTGGAAGATTCAGACTTGTAAAGGAGGAGGCGTGTTTCTTCAGATAAGGAGGAAAGGATGGATGAGTGAGGAAACAGGGACTTTGTGCAGGGGCGAGGAGCATGGATGCACCTCTTCTTGGGTGCTTTGAGTTTTTAGTGACAAGGAAGCAGATCTCCACCTTAAAGTGATGCGATAGGGGTGGGGAAGAAGTTTAGTAAAAGCTGTTAGGGGGGAAACCAGAAACGTTTGAAGGAAAATGAACCGAGAAGTAGCAGCCAGGGGGACTTTTCTGTGTTCTGTGATCCCTCCCTGATCTCTTTACCATGTAGGCACCCTTTATGCATTTGCCCATTCTCTCTCCTCTCATGGAGAGAACACTTCTGCCACAGCGTTCCACAGTGGATGCACTGTCCTTGTGAGGGCTCTTGCCTTTGTGGGATAATGACTTGTCTTTCAGATTTCTCCTCCTTTCCCCCTCAGTTCCAACATGGTGGAGCACACGAGTCCCCCAGCAGTTTGCTTGCTGGCTGACCTTAGGCTGCAGCTCCCCTTCTCAGATCTGTCGGCATCTGTCTGCATCTTGCATTTGGCATAGCTCACCATGGCAGAACTCTGGCGGGTCTGGAATTCCAGATCCAGTGGCTGCCTTCATCTTAGTTGTGGGCTTCTCTTTATTATTATTATTTTTTAATTTTATTTTTTAAAATTTACATCCAAATTAGCATATAGTGAAGCAATGATTTCAGGAGTAGATTCCTTAGTGGCCCTTACCCATTTAGCCCATCCCCCCTCCCACAACCCCTCCAGTAACCCTCTGTTTGTTCTCCATATTTAAGAGTCTCTTATGTTTTGTCCCCCTCCCTGTTTTTATATTATTTTTGTTTCCCTTCCCTTATGTTCATCTATTTTGTCTCTTAAAGTCCTCATATGAGTGAAGTCATATGATACTTGTCTTTCTCTGAGTGACTAATTTTGCTTAGCGTAATACCCTCCAGTTCCATCCATGTAGTTGCAAATGGCAAGACTTCATTCTTTTTGATTGTGTGCGCCTCTCTTTTAAAAGGAAGAATCTGGTTGGCTCAGCTGAGCCAGTGGGTTGGTTTCTCCTGAGCCAGGTGTCCACTCATGTTTCAGTCAGCTCTGGCCCACCTGTCAAGTGTTACAAACATGGGCCCACAGACTCACCCTTCAGCAGAAATTGTGGATGGTGTATGAGCAAGTTTATATAAGAGGCTCCTAAGGAGATTAACACCCTCAAAAGAGTTCAGTGCATGAGGCTTTGGATTGATGTGAATATAATTGTTTCAGGAAAATTCCTTTGGTTATTTCTCTAGGATGCTGAAATCTCCCTCAGCAATTAGCTGATGGCTCCCTGAAGATACTTCACCATGAGGTGGAACTCACTAAGAAAAAGTAAGTGAGTTTTCTCATCATTCCTTTTTCTCTGTGACTCCAGCAGATAGATCTGACTGGTGGAGAAGTTGGTAGAAATTAAGCCTGTGAATGTTCACCACCAATGTCTGCCCAGAGCTGCAGTTCCCTGAGGCAGAGAAAGCTCATGATTACAGGCCTGTCTGAGCCTCATAGTTCAGGGAAGAGATTCCAACCTACTTTTTCTGGCATAGCGGTGAGGTTTGGAAAGAGGTTGGGATTTGGAGTTGGAGTGTCTCATCTGATTCATCATACTGCACCATATAATTTCAGGAGAATTTTTATCTCACTGAGATGATAATTTTCAAGAGACAGCATCTCTAGAAGGATAATACATTGGGTTAAATTCCCACTAAGGTGTGGATGACTGATTACTCAAACTTTCCCTTGGAGCCAGCTCTGACTCTAAGGAGGGTATTGAGCTTTGAAGAACAGGACTGGAGGAAATACCATGAGAGGAAGACGTCAGTAAGGCTAAAGGCCAGAAGTTCTGTTAAGGAGATTTCTTCACATTTAGTCTCCAGCTGATTACTCTCAAGCCTGGGTGCATAGGTGTGGTGCTCACTGGGCTTTAAACATTCATGTCCCTTGGAAGCAAGCCATCACTGGGAATGTTGGTAAGGGGGTTGTCTCCGTAATGGACTTTAAAAGCTGGGCTCTGTTTTTCATTACTCTCCTTTCCTGAGATACTTGCTGACTTTCATCTTGACTTCCACAACAATTCTGTTTGAAAGAGATCATTTTGAACACTGTCAGAGTACTTTGCTGTGACCCGTTAGCCTGTTGACCCATGAACATATGTGTTCCCTCCATGAAGAGCCAAGCTCCCTGGTTTATTGCTATTTTTGTTTACAAAATAAAAACAAAAGGGCACCTGGGTGGCTTAGTCAGTTAAGCATTCCACTCTTGGTTTTGACTCAGGTCATGATTTCACGGTTTGTGGGTTCAAGCCCTGCATTGGGCTCTGTGCTTTCAGTGTAGAGCCTGCTTGGGATTCTCTGTCTCCCTCTCTCTCTGCCCCTCCCCTACTCGCATGCACACGCACACTCTCTCTCAAAAATAAATAAACTTAAAAAAAAAAAAGAAACAACTTGGGGAGCCTCCTTCCTAAAGCAACAATAATGACAACAACAAAGAGACCCATTGGGTCTGTTTCTCAAGATGACAGTCCTTCATCAAGTCTCAGATGCTACATGCATTTCTTTTGTAAAGGATTCCTGACTTTATTTCTCTCCAAGGACTTTGTAAGGATGATCTCACCCTCTGAAATTGGCAGAGAAGAAGCATTCCGATTTCGTTCCAGCACAAGAACAGAAAGGTGGTTGTTAAGCAGAAATTGTCCAGTCAGTAATCAGACAAGCCCTGACCCTTCTTCCCCAAAAGATTCTGGTCAAATTCCGGAGATACTCTTACAGGTAGGATTTACCCTAGACCCCAGAGGCATCTGCTTCTGGTCTAAGAGGTTTTGAGGTCTGGTTGGTTTCTGGGCCTCTGTGAAGGAAAGGGGGACTCAGGAGAGGGCTAATGTGGACTCCTTCCTACTATGTAGAAAAATGGGATAAAACAAAAACCAAATTAGTTCAGCTGCTGGAAGTGAAGAAGGAATAGAAAAACATAGCCGGAAGTGGTGAGTGGTGCTACAGCAAGCCAGGGATGTGAGTGTGTCTGCCTCTGCTCTTATTAGGCTGGGGTAGGGCCCATGCAGAGATGAGAGTTAAGGCCTTGGGCCAGTGCCATTTGGAGGCCTGAACAAGAAAGCAAAAAGGTGGGGCAGTTGCAGGGCCGAACTCTCCATGAAAGGAGGACTAGAAAAAAAAAAATCTAGCCATTGAATCAGGAAGAAGCCAGGAAAGTTTGCCTCTGGTTGGGTTCTGAGTAGGAAAAAATAAAAGCCTTTTGAGAAAAAAAAATGAAATCCCGTGATTGTGCTTTGAGAGGTTCTGGAGACTGAGTGTATACTGTTCATGAGTTGTAGCATCCTAAATTAAGAGATGCACATAAAAATTGGTCCCGGTTATGTTACTGCTAGGTCACATGCAGAAGCAGATAGAAAATCATGCTGTCATAGGAAATTTCCATTGAAAAATCAAGCTCAGTTGAAGATGAGCTTTCAGTAAAAAATTACAAAAGAGCTGTCGGAAGATCCACTACAAGAACTTGCGGGCACAGCGAGCCGGAGGATCAGCAATCCCGAACTTGAAATCATAGAATCTGAAAGGGACCATGGATACAGGGTTGTTTCAATAGTTATACAGATAAAAGGGAAAAATAGAAGCCACAGTGGAAGTATTAACACTAATGGGAAAGATTGGAAGTAACACTGATAATAAAACATATTAACGTTCATGTTCAGATTTGAAAATAAGTAGACTTAAGCTGAGGAAAACAGGTTGCCACTAACCAACAAAACAATAAAACACAAAAGGCTCAGCATCCTTTGAACCGTGTCCCTCTCCCCCCCCCCCACAAAAAAAACAAAACCAAAAAGTACCAAAAAAGTCCAAAAGCCAGAACTTGGAAAGAGAAAATGGGAGGCATACATTCTTGTCCTGGCATATTTCAACCCACTGGGGCTTAGCATGGTCTGTATACTCTTGGAAAATATGCTAGCTAGCATTAGGATTATCATGAGGATAAGAATGTAGACACTAAGCTTGGTTGCCTAGGACACCAAAATAATCTTTCTATTATAAAGACATGATACTGGAAATGCTGGGCCAACAGGTTTCCTATGAGCAGCCCCAAAAGAGCGTAGAGTAGGAGAGAATGAATGGGGAATCTGAATGGAGTCATGAGATGGAAAAAAAGTTATTTATTTATTTATTTTCATTTATATATATTTTTAGTGTGTTGTTTTTAAAAATTGTATAATTGTTCAATTCAAGCTTATATGGTAGAGAATGTGGGTACATGCCTGATAATCAGCCACCATCAGTGTAATGAATCAGTGTTAGCTTTACCTCCCCTACCAGCTCATGTTCCACTATAGTATTGCTAGAGACAGTAGAGTCCACTCTCTTGTTAGTACCCTGAGCTTGGTTGGGATTATTTTGGTTGTAGAACAAAGAAGAAAGTGGGAAAGGAGAAAAAAACTGTTATTATTTGAGATTATATGATGGCCAACATGGAACATCCATGAGAACTTATAGGCAAAATGTTAGAAATAATGAGAGCTGAAAAAGATCACTGGGAACAAGATTGATACACAAAATCATTGGTAACAAAATTTAGAAAATTTAATTAAAAATACTATTTATAATAACAGCAGCAACAAAAAAAAACTATGAGCTCTTAGAAATAAATATAATAAAAGAGTGTAAAACTGTTATGGAAAAATCAAAACTATTTATTGAAAGATTATAAAACAAGACCTAAGGAGTTAGAGACAAAATTCCATATTCATGGACAGAAAGACTTGGCAGCATAAAAGATGTCAATTTTTTTGTCCAAATTAAATAAATTAATTTAGTTCCAAACAAATTCCCAGGAGAGTTTGTCACAGAGCTTGACAAAATAGATCAAAAAATTCAAACAAAAGAAGGAAGGCCAAAAATATCCAAAAAATCTTAAGTCATGATGATGATAAGAGGCTTATTCTACCGAATTAAAAAAAAATTATACGAAGCTATATGGTGATTTAAACAGTGGGATATTGGCATAAGGATAGAGAAATCTACCAATGGAACAGAATGGAGAGTGTAGGAACAGACTCATGTATATCAGGGATTTGGCTTATGTGAGGTAACATTACAAAGCAGCAGGTAAAGAATGGACTATTTAATAAATTGTCTTGGACAATAAACTATGAAAAAAGATGAAATAAGATTCCTACCTCACCATACATACACACTTCTTCTTCTTCTTTTTTAAATGTAATTTATTGTCGCACTGGCTAACATAACAGGGTATAAAGTGTGCTCTTGGTTTTTGGGGTAGATTCCCATGGTTCATCGCTTACAGCACCCAGTGTTCCTCCCAACAAATGCCCTCCTCAATGCCCATCACCCATTTTCCCCTCCCCCCCATCAACCCTGTTTGTTCTCTGTATTTAAGAGTCTCTTTTGGTTTGCCTCCCTCCCTCTCTGTTTGTAACTACTTTTCCCCCTTCCCTTCTCCCATGGTCTTCTGTTAAGCTTCTCAAGATCCATATATGAGTGAAAACATTTGATATTTGTCCTTCTCTGACTGATTATTTCACTCAGCATAATACCTTCCAGTTCCATCCATGTTGCTGCAAATGGCATGATTTCATTCTTTCTCATTACCAAGTAGTATTCTATTTTATATATAAACCACATCTTCTTTATCCATTCATCAGTTGATGGACATTTAGGCTCTTTCCATAATTTGGCTATTGTTGAAAGCACTGCTATAAACATTGGAGTCCAGGTGCCTCTATGCATCAGCACTCCTGTATCCCTTGGGTAAATTCCTAGTAGTGCTGCTGCTGGGTCATAGGGTAGTTCTATTTTTAATTTTTTGAGGAACCTCCACATTGTTTTCCAGAGGTGCTGCACCAGTTTGCATTCCCACCAACAGTGCAGGAGGGTTCCCGTTTCTCCACATCTTTACCAGCACCTGGTTTCCTGAGTTGTTCATTTTAGCCACTCTGACCGGTGTGAGGTGGTATCTCAGTGTGGTTTAGATTCGTATTTCCCTGATGATGAGTGACATTGAGCATCTTTTTGGACACATACACACTTCTAGATGGATTAAAATATAAATGTAGGATGTAAAATTTAAGATTTTAATAAGAAAATATAGAAAAATATCTTTATAACTTCAGGGTATGCAAAATGCAAAATTAAACAAGACAAAATAGGCAAAAAAGTTAAAGAGAAAATTTTGATAAACTTTCATGAAAATGAGAGAAGTTTGCAATATCTACAGCTAATAAATAATTAGTGTGCAGAAATACAAAAAGTCTTGAAAATTAGTAATAAGAAAACAGGCAACAAAATTGGAAATTTATAGAAAGGAAAATTGAATGGATGCTGATGATAAGAAAAGAATCTTACTTTGTCAGTTAATGAGGTGATTATAAAATAAAATAATTTCACAATATCATCAGATTGACAAAAATGCAAAGTCTGATAACACTAAGTGGTGGTTAGGATGGGGAGAAATAGAAACTCTTTAATAGTGGCAATATAAATTCATACACCAATTTCTAGGAAAATTTTACAGTATCTATTATAGTTAAAGAGATGCAAGCCTTTGACTTAAGCATTTTCATCCCCACTTATGTATTCTAGACAAACGTTGGTGTTTATGTGTAAGAGAGTTCACCACAGGACATTTTGGAATAGAGAAAATAGAGAATCAATCTAATCATCCATAAATAGAATAAAGTTTTGAGAAGTGCCTTTTTGGCTCGGTTGGTAGGGCACAGGACTCTCACTCTTGGGTTGTGAGTTCAAGCCCCAGTGTTGGGCATAGAGCTTACTTAGATAAAAATGAATGAACTAGATCTCCTATGTCAAGATAGTTTTAACTCTCAAAGAATATTAGAAGTGAGAAAATAACCTGTAAGATGGTATTATAGTTACATCCTATTATTTTTTCAAACTGTTGATTATGACTCATCCATAAGTTGTGAAATCAGTTTAGTGAGTCACTGCCAGCATTACAAAATAAAGTTAGAATAGAAAGAAAATATCTGAATGTGTTAGAAGTAGTTAAACAGTAAGTATTTCCATGACAGTGTTGTTTTATATTACATCCACATGCACACATACAGGTATATATGGATACATATACATGTGTGTACATGTGTGTGTTTACCAAAATGCAAAACACATTTTTTACAATGAATATGGTAGAGAAGTCCAAAAGCCACCGTTTTTTATACATTAAAAGTGTGAGAAGGCACCTGAGTGGCTCAGTCCATTAAGCATCCTACTCTTGATTTTGGCTCAGGTCATAATCTCATGGTTCATGAGATTGAGCCCCATGTTGGGTTCTGTGCTGACATTGCAGAGCCTGCTTGGGATTCTCTCTCTCTCTCTCTGTCTCTCTCTGTCTCTCTCTCTCCCCATCCCCCTCTCATACATGCCTTCTCTCTCTCTCAAAAAAAGTGTGAAACAATATTATAAGTTTACAGATTCCACAATATTCATGGGAGTGATAAATACCAGTGTTGGGATAGTGGTTATCACTGGAGTGAGAGGGAAGAAGAAGCCATGGGGTCTGGGTGTGAAGATTTTGCTCCATTTGTGTTGTTGTTGCAAATGGCAAGATTTCCTTCTTTCTTATTCTTTACTGAATAATATTCCATGGATATATGTACCACATCTTTTTTTTATCCATTTGTTTGTAGATGGGCACTTAGGTTGTTTCCATGTTTTGGCTATTGTGAATAATGCTGCAGTGAACATGGAGTGGAGATATTTCTTTGATATTATGATTTCATTTTTTTTTTTTAGATATATACCCAGCATTAGGATTGCTGGATCATATGGTAGTCCTATTTTTAATTCTTTGAGGAACCTCCATATTGTTTTCCATTGTGGCTCTACCAATTTATAGTGCCACCAATAGTGCACAAGAGTTCCCTTTACTCCACATCCTGGACAACATACGTTGCCCCTGCCTTTTTGATGATAGCCATTCTAACAGGTGTGAGGTGCTATCTCATTGTGGTTTTGATTTGCATTTCCCTGATGATTAGTGATGTTGAGTATCTTTTCATGTACCTCTTGGTCATTTGGATGTCTTCTTTGTTTTTTGTTTTTTTTTTTAATTTTTTTTTTTAATGTTTATTTATTTTTGGGACAGAGAGAGACAGAGCATGAACGGGGGAGGGGCAGAGAGAGGGAGACACAGAATCGGAAACAGGCTCCAGGCTCTGAGCCATCAGCCCAGAGCCTGACGCGGGGCTCAAACTCACGGACCGCGAGATCGTGACCTGGCTGAAGTCAGACGCTTAACCGACTGCGCCACCCAGGTGCCCCAGGATGTCTTCTTTGAAAACAGTGTCTATTCATTTCCTCTGTCCATTTTTGAATTGAATTGTTAGTCTGCTAGGAGTTGTATGAATTCCTTATGTATTTTGGATGTTAGCTCCTTATCAGATATATAATTTTCAATTTGCAGTATAGTTTTCTTCCATTCTGTATGTTGCTTTTTCATTTTGTTGATTGTGTCTTTTGCTGTGCATGTGTGTTTTATAATGTAGGTCCATTTATTTATTTTTGCTTTTGTTGCTTGTGCTTTTGATGTCATAGCCAAAAGAGTGTTGCTAAGACCAATGTCCAGGAGCTTTTCCCTATGTTTTCTTCTAGAAGTTTTATGATTTCAGGTATTATGTTGAAGTCTTTAATCCATTTGAGTTAATTTTTTGTGAGTGGTACAAGATAAGAGTCTAATCTCATTTTTCTGCATATGATTATTCAGTTTTTCCAGCACCATTCATTGAAGAGGCTATTCTTTCCCCATTGAGTATTCTTGACTCCCCTGTCAAAGCTGACTGTATATGTTAGGGTTTATTTCTGGGGTTGCAATTCTGTTCCATTGGTCTGTGTGTCTATTTTTAGGCCAAAACCTTACTCTTTCGATTCCTATAGCTTTGCAATATAGTTTTGAAATCAGGCCGTGTGATGCCTCCAGCTTTGTTATTCTTTCTCAAGGTTGCTTTTGCTATTCATGGTCTTTTGTGGTTCCATTTGAATTTTAGGATTGTTTTTTTCTCTTTCTGTGAAAGATGCTATTGGAATTTTGATAGGGATTGCATTGAATCTACAGATGGCTTTGAGTAGTATAGACATTTTAACAATATTAATTCTTCTGTTCCATGAACATAGAATACCTTTTTATGCATTGGTGTCTTCTTTGATTTCTTTTATTAAAGTTTTATAGTTTTCATTCTATAGATCTCTCACCTCCTTGGTTATATTTACTCCTCAGCATTTCATTTTCGTTGGTGCTATTGTGAATGGGATTGTTTTCTTTATTTCTTTTTCAGATATTTCATTGTTAGTGTATAGAAATGCAATTGACTTCTGTATGTTGGTTTTGTATCCCTCAACTTTACTGAATTTGTTGATTCATTCTAACAGTTTTTTTGTGGATTCCTTAGGGTTTTCTAAATATAAGATCATATCATTTGCAGAGACAATTTCACTTCCATTCTAATGTGGATGACTTTTATTTCTCACTCTTGCTTTATTATTCTGGCTAGGACCTGCAGTACTATGTTGAATATGAGTGGTGTGAGTGGGCACCCTTGTGTTGTTTCTGATCTTAGAGGAAAAGCTTTCAACCTCTCATTGTTGAGTATGATGTAGGCTGTGTGCTTGTCATGTATGGCCTTTATTATGTTGAGATATATTCCTTCAGTACCCAATTTGTTGGGAGTTTTTATCATGAAAGTATGCTTTACTTTGACCAATGTTTTTTTTTGCATGTATTGAGATGATCATATGTTTTTTATCCTTCATTCTTTTATTTTTATTTTTATTAAAGTTTATTTATTTATTGAGAGAGAGAGAGAGAGAGAATGAGAGAGAATGAGTGGGGGAGGGGCTGAGGGAGAGGGGGACAGAAGATCTGAAGCAGGCTCTGTGCTGACAGCGGAGAGCCCAGTGCAGGGCTCCAACTCACAAACCATGAGATCAGACCTGAGCCGAAGTCAGATGCTTAACAGACTGAGCTACCCAGGTGCCCCGTATCCTTCATTCTTTTAATATGATGTATCACATTTATTGATTTATGTATGTTGAAACATCCTTGCATCCCAGGGATAAATCCCACTTCTTCATGGTGTTTAATCCTTTTGTTGCATATTCACTTTGCATTAAATTTCTTATTTTCAAGAACCATATTTAAGATAAAATGGCTGTCAGTAATTAAAATGAAATAAAGGAAAAATAATGTATAAATTAGTACATCATTTTACTTTTCTCTTATTTTCCCTATCACATGTTTATTGTATTGTATCACTCATGCTCCATTTTCCTCCTTGCTATTTGCTCCACTGAGTATTGCCCAAAGCTGGAACCCATATCTCATCAGGGCTGGCCACCTAATAAGGTCTCCTACCCACTCTTTTTCTTTTTTCCCCAGTAAAAACTTATCTGTTCTATGTCCCATTCTTATAACAGGGTTTTCACCCAGGTATCCTGGTTAAAAAGAAATTTATGAGATGAACTTTCCTGGGGCATATAGTGTTATAGCCCTAGTGGGTTCCCAAAGGCTGCACTGCTGACAGCCTGGGAACAGGAGTGGTGGGGTTTACACTTAGGAACAAGTGAGAAGCGGTCGTGACTGGGCAGGTTTGGTCACGATTTGGAGGTTATGAGCAGTTTACCACCTCTAACTTCAAGTCTCAAATTCCTTGTCATTTCTGATGCGGCTCATCCTATCTCTCCATCCAGGCTCTGCCTGCAGAGCGGTCCTCACCCGAGAGATTCACTCCTTTAGTCCTATTTGGGAAGCCTTCCCCTTACATGGCAGCATCTTGGGGTCCAGGAAGAGAGATCTTGCTGTAAATTCAGATGCCATCAGGCACTGAGAAATTATGACTGTTTTTAATTTTTTTTTTTTTCCAGTGTGGTTCATTGGGTAGCTAATTCTCATTGGTTATGCTGAGGTGAGGATTCTTTGGGATTTTGGAAGAAAATATACTCACATTTTCCATTCCTTTCTTCCCAGAGACAGTTTGCTGGCAAGTAATGGCTACCTCTCTCTGCAGCCAGATGAGAAACAGAATTTAAGGCAGAGGCGAGAACAATGCCCATGTGGCCAGTGACATTCTTTGGTCTTTTTTTTTTTTTTAAAGTGTAGGAAAATGCAAAACTTAAAAAGGGCCTAATCTCCAGAGGAGTGAAAACTGCCTCTGGGGAGAGAAGACTGGCTGGGATGTCAGATGCTACATTTCTCTTTCCTCCTGGGAGGAGGATCTTCGGTTCTCACATCACAGTCCCTGGCCTGGGTGTCTGATGGTGGAGGCTGCACATTTGAGTGCTCTGGGGCTCCGTCCTCTGCCTCATCCTCTCCAAAGACAGGCTCACCCAGACTCCGGCCCCAGGGAACTCTGAGAAGCACCTTTGTTGTGGTGACTTCTGCTCAAGTCAGCCAGAGGGACAATTCTCACCTCACAGGGCTTCTGAAAGGCCTCACATGCTGCCTCAAATGTAATCTCTCGCTTTCCATTGTGCTTAGGGAATTGCTATAACTTTGGAAGAAAATGATAAAATAAAAACAGTACATGTATGCTCTTAAAATAAAAAAGCAGACAATGTTACAGAAAGCCAACAATGGAAAGCTCTTGTCTCTCAGGCCATGGCCACCCACCCTGAGCCCTGCTTCCCAGAGGAAACCGCTCTTAATTGTTGCTTTGTTTCTTTTTTAAATTTAGTTTTTATTTTATTTTATTTTATCAAGGTTTAACGGGTGAACTAGTTCTACAAGGCTTGTTATTAAAATAGCGGTACAAGTTTCTTTTTGAGATGATGAGAATAATCTAAAATTAGAATGTGGCGATGGTTGCATAACTCTGTAAATACCCTAAAACCCATTGAATTGTGCACGTTAAATGGAAGGACTTTACGGCATGTTAATTATATCTCAATAAAGCTATTAAGAAAAGGGAGGACAATAAATACTTCCAAGAAAAGCAGTCTCCTGACCACCTCCCCCACACCAACCACTTTCCCACTTCACGGAAGCAACCGCTTTCAATTAGTGTGATATTTTCCTCCACGTTTCTAAACTGATTTGCTTGCAATGCTATTTCTTGATTATTCGGTTTTAGTCATTTACTATTTAAACGATTTTTTTTCATGTTTATTTTTGAGAGAGAGAGAGAGAGAGAGAGAGAGAGAGAGAGAGAGAGAGAGATGGAGTGTGAGCAGGGGAGGGGCAGACAGAAGGAGACACAGAATCCCAAGCAGGCTCCAGGCTCTGAGCTGTCAGCACAGAGCCCGATGCGGGTCTCAAAGTCATGAGCCGTGAGATCATGACCTGAGTCAAAGTGAGAGGCTTCACTGGCTGAGCCACCCAGGCGCCCCTAGTCATTTACTATTGACTTAAAAAAAGATGAGGTTTTAACCTTCTTTCATATTACTTACCCTGGCCCCTACTGTTCTACTCGCACACTTCTCATCCTCCATCTTTCTAATACAGTGTTATTAATATTTTGGTTAGCTCAGTTTTCTGTGTTTACATTAGTATTAGGACAAAAACTCCATGGGCAGCAGCTCAGTTGTGTGGCATGAAGGAAGGTTTCTTAGTTGGTCAGCCTCCTATTTTTTTCCCTCCCTCACCCCCACTTCCAGTATCAGGCATGGCTGATTTCTAGATCTTTGAGGCATCAATAGTAGTGTGAAGTGTTTTGAGGCTGTCTCCACTGTGGTCTTGGAATACCGTTGTTTTTTTTTTTTTTTTTTTAATTTTTTTTTTCAACGTTTTTATTTATTTTTGGGACAGAGAGAGACAGAGCATGAACGGGGGAGGGGCAGAGAGAGAGGGAGACACAGAATCGGAGACAGGCTCCAGGCTCCGAGCCATCAGCCCAGAGCCTGACGCGGGGCTCGAACTCACGAACCGCGAGATCGTGACCTGGCTGAAGTCGGACGCCCAACCGACTGCGCCACCCAGGCGCCCCTCGTTGTTTTTTTTTTTTAAGGTGACCCTTGGGTTATTTCTCACTCATCCATCTGCTAATTTCTGAAAATTTGTCACTATTTTCTCATCATCCATTCTTTTGTTTTAAAATAAAATTTATTAAAATATAATTAATATTCCATACAATTCACCCACTTAAAGTGTACAATTCAGTGGGGGGCGCCTGGGTGGCTCAGCTGGTTAAGCAACTGACTCTTGATTTTAACTCAAGTCATGATGTCACAGGTGGTCATGAGATCGAGCCCCAAGGTGGGCTCCGTTGTGCACGGAGCCTGCTTAATATCATATCCTTCCCTCTTCCTGTGCCCCTCCCCTGCTTGGTACACACACTCTCTCTCAAAAAAAGTGTACAATTCAGTGGATTTAATATATTCACAGAGTTGTGCACCCATCACCTCAATCAATTTTAGAATGTTATGATTTATTTTCCTTGGTGTGTTTATGCCTTAAAACGTCTTTTACTGCATCTGTAGTGGGATTTTGGAAGCTAGTGGAGGCTAACACATGTATTCCATCTGTCATATATCATCAGAGCATCTGATCTACATATCTACATATCACTTTTTGATTTAGTAAATTAGACATTATTTAATTTCTTCTTGCAATAATAGATGAAAATTGAACGCAGTTACATAGTTATAGTACTATTTTTAGTTCCTTCATTAATTATCTTTGTAACTTTAAAGGTTTTGGTCACCTTTTTATTTCTTTTTCTATCAATTATAGATGGCATCTTTTAACAGTGTGTGTGTGTGTGTATATATATATATATATATATATATGTATGTATATATATATATATGTATATATGATTTGCTTCTTTTCTTTTTCATTTACCTCTCTTTCACTTACATCTTTCAGCTTGTCATCTATAATTTTCCCTTTGCATTTTTTCCCTTTGTATTTTTTTTAGGTTTTTTATGTTTATTTTTGAGAGAGAAAGAGATAGGGCATGAGTGGGGGAGGGTTAGAGAGAAGGGGAGACATAGAATCTGAAGCAGGCTCCAGGCTCTGAGCTGTCAGCATAGAGCCTGACGCGGGGCTCGGACTCACAAACTGTGAGATCATGACCTGAGCAGAAGTCGAATGCTTAACCGACTGAGCCACCCAGGTGCCCCTTTCCCTTTGTATTTAAAAAAAAATTTTTTTTTAACGTTTATTTATTAAAAAAATTTTTTTAAATGTTTATTTATTTTTGAGGCAATGCGAGTGACAGAATGCAAGCAGTGGAGGGGCAGACAGCGGGAGACACAGAATCTGAAGTGGGCTTCAGGCTCTGAGCTGTCAGCCCAGAGCCTGATGCAGGGCTCAGACTCACAAACCATGAGATCATGACCTGAGCTGAAGTTGGACACTTAACTGACTGAGCCACTCAAGCACCCCATAATGTTTATTTATTTTTGAGAGAACAGAGAGACAGAGCATGAATGGGGGGAGGGCAGAGAGAGAGGGAGACACAGAATTGAAGCAGGATCCATGCTGCAAGCTGTCAGCACAGAGCCCCACGTGGGGCTCGAACTCAAGAACCGTGAGATCATGACCTGAGCCAAAGTCGGATGCTCAACCTACTGAGCCACCCAGGCGCCCCTCCTTTTGTATTTTTAATGTATTCATATATTTGTAATATATTCATAACTATAACCATCATTAATTTTTATGCTTTGCCTATATGTTGATCCAAAAGTTAAAAACAATAATAAAAATTGTTTATATTATAAATATGTACATATTTTCATTGCATTTTCAACTAGAGCATTCTAATTATATTATATATATTTTTTTTGTTCAGTTTTAATTTTTTCTGGAATTTTCAATGAACTTTCTTTTCTTCTTGCATTGTCTTTCTGAATTACAAGCTTAAGTTCTTCTAAGTAATCAAGAATAGTATCATATGTATAGAATCCACCCTTTTCCTTGATTTTCATTCTTGGGTCCTCTGCTATCTTGCTTGAATCTGGAATTATTTCTTTCTCACTGTGCTAAATAGTTTTTATCTTGGATCCTTAACCTCCTGGGTTGAATCTCTTGTTTCTAGGATCCTGTGTCATCTTCTTTCTCATTTTACTCTTTTTTTTTTTTTTTTTTTTTGCTGGGGCTCATCTTCAAGTATATTAATAGAAAGGCAGTAAAATTTTCTTTCCTTGAAGGTCTCAAAATATCTTTGTCTTAATTTTATATTTTCAATGATAGTTTGACAGGGTATATAATTTTATGTTGAAACTAAATTTTTCTCAGAAATTTTAAGGCTTTGTTCCAGTGTTTTCTAGAAACCCTTATCTCTGATGTAATCTCTGATACCAGTCTGGTTCCTGTTCCCCTGTAGACAATTTTATTTTTCCTTTCTAGAGGCTTTTAGGATTATTCTTTTTATCCTTGGGGGTCTTGAAATTTCACCTCTGTCTATTTTGCTTTCTTTTTCATTTTTGGCACTGCATTTGGCTGACCTTTCAATCTAAAGACTTGTATCCTTCAAATCTGGGTGAGTGGGGTACTGTTTTAAAAATAATTCTACTCCCTTTCTGTTTCCTATACTCCCTCTCTTTTTCACTGGGACTTCTATGGGTCAGATGGATTGATCTTCTATGAATTTTGTTTTTTTTTTTTAAGTTTATTTATGTATTTTGAAAGAGAGAGCAAGTGGGTTAGGGGCAGAGAGAGAGGAAGAGAGAGAGAATCCCATGCAGGCTCCACACTGTCAGCATGGAGCCCAATGTGGGGCTCGAACTCAAACCGTGAGATCAGACCTCAGCTGAAACCAAGAGTCAAATGCCTAATCGACAGAGCTACCCAGGTGCCCCTTTTTTCTTTTATATAATATTTCCCTTTACTTTTATTTTCTTTGCTAGGGGGTTTTCTTAACTTTATTTTCCAATCATTCGGATGATTTTTAGATTTCTTTTTGAATTGTTTCCTTTATTCATAGTATCTTGTTATTATTTTATGTGATGTCACAGATCTTACTGAGGATACTAGAGACCTTCTTGTCTCTGAGTTACCCATATCTTAATGTTTATGTTGGTCTTTCTCACAGTCTAGGCTTCTCTCAAAAGTCTAGTGAGGTTTTAGTTATATTCAAGGATGAAGCAATAGAAAAAGGCGATTGGGAAGTCTGCGTATGAGGGAGGAGCTTTTCAACTGGTAGGCTTTGTTTAAAGAAGGAGAGTGGGCAGGAAGTTGGATCTTACCAAGGAGACTCCAAATGCCCTACTCTGGCCACCCTAGCTTTTCCCAGCTTGTCTACTCTTTAAAGGGAAGAACCCTCTGTTATGTTTGTTTGGAGTAAAGAGGGTATGATTAGAGAATACAAGTCTGCTACTTCTGCACAAGTTGGGGACAACTCTTTTGTATACAGAATTTCCATTAATCTCCTTGTTTTCAGCCCTTCATCTTACTCCCATTCTCTAACACCTGGCATTTGTGAGTTGAGACCCTCTCTGGGGCTATTCAGGGCAGGGGTCTCAATCTTCAGCTCCATCCCCTCCATGGGTCCTGTAGACCATAGCATCCTCCATCTTGTTTCATCCTTTGCCAGCTCCTCATGTATTTGTTTTCTGTCCTTCAGAAATGTATTGCAATCCATTGTCCACTGATGGATACTCCCACTCTCTTTATTGTGATGAACTTTTAAATATTTTTACTGTCATTTTAATGAGGTCTTTCAAGGGAATGAAAGGTAGTAGTATGCTATCTTGATTGGAAACCCTGTTAGTTTTGATAGATCTTGGGTTTATTGACAGATCTGGGTTGCAGTTACATAGCTCAGTGCATTTTTATGCTACTTCATCCCTTCTCGCTGCAACATTGCTATTCTGTGGAAGACTGGAGAAGCACTGAGAAGAGTGAGCTAAACGATTCATTTTTCTGGGGCCCAGGTTCCTCACTTTTAAGTCATTCGTGCAATTAATGAACCTCTGGTACATATGTGGTTTTGCGTTAAGTGCTGGAGAAACAAAGATGAATTAGTCACAGTCCTTTCCTATCAGCTAGTTGGGGTAAGAGTTGAGCAGAGACAAAATAATTAGATTTTATGGTGAGTGCTATGATAGAGATATGTAACAGATAATAGAGGAAGATGAAATCATGGAAGGTTTCACAGAAGAGGTAATATGTAAGCTTAAATAAGAGTTCTCTAGATTGACAAGGGAGAGGGAAGGCATTCCAGGAAGAGGGATAAGATGTACCAGGAATCATGACAGAGCTTGGTGCTATCAGGGAACATGTAATAATTCCATGTAACTGGATGGAGCATAGGTGCTAGTGCAGGAGGGATGAGAAGTGAGACTAGAAAGTTAACAATGGCAGCTAACATGTCTTATATGTACAATTATCATACACATTTACAGATGAGGAAACTGACCTTAAGGTCCCTCAATTTGTAAGTGGGGTAGCTGGGGTTAGATCCCTGACAGTCTGGTTCTAGAGCTCATTCTTTTTGTTTAGGGGTTAGATGATCAAGGGTTTTGTTAAGGAGTTTGGGCTTAGTTTTACAAACAGGCCCTAGGGTCGGGGTGAGACAAGATCAACGTTGTGTTTTAGAGACTTAACTCTGGAGTCCCTATTTGGAAGGCCAAAGTGAGAGAACCGGAGAGCAAAGTAGGGGACGGTTGCTTCATGTATCAGGGAATGGATGATGAATCCTGAATTTAGAAGGGACATGAGGCTGCAGTGGAAGAGGTTATTATTTATTCCTGAAGCAAAATCAACAGAACTTGGTCACTAACTAGATGTGAGAGTTAGGAGGAGATGGGGTCACGATTAGGTGACTGAGACAATGGTGTTTAAGATAAGCACTCTTTGGGGGCGCCTGGGTGGCGCAGTCGGTTAAGCGTCCGACTTCGGCCAGGTCACGATCTCGCGGTCCGTGAGTTCGAGCCCCGCGTCAGGCTCTGGGCTGATGGCTCAGAGCCTGGAGCCTGTTTCCGATCCTGTGACTCCCTCTCTCTCTGCCCCTCCCCCGTTCATGCTCTGCCTCTCTCTGTCCCAAAAATAAATTAAAAATGTTGAAAAAAAAATTTAAAAAAAAAAAAGATAAGCACTCTTTGGAGATGGGAGAGGAAGAGGATGTGCCATTGAGGTGACTGGATCATATCCAGGTAGTTATGTCCAGATGTGTTTGGAAGGATGGATCTGGAATGTTGGGGAGACATCTGCGTTGGCTCTACAGATTTAGGATCCACTAACCCATAAGGAAAATTGAAATCATGGGAATGGAGATGAAGAGAGTATGTGGTACGAAGAAAACCAAGGTCAGAGTCCTGTGAAGCATCAGAATTTATGAAGACCGTGCCCAAAAAGCTGGTTGATGACATACTTAAGAAGAGGTGTAGGGGTTTGGGTAGTGGGAGAAGTTAGGAAGATTCCAGAACTGCCTCTGGGCAGCTTTGGTGTGTGGGGCCAGGCTGTCAGGGAGGCAGCCTCAGGGGAGAGCCAGGTCTCTGAAGGACAGGAGGAAGGGGCAGGGGTGAAGCACGGATGGAGAGACGTTTTCCCAGAAATGAGGACTCCAGGGGGAAAAGAAGAAAGGGAGGATAGCGTTCAGAAGTGTTGGGGTGGAAAGAGGTCACTTGACTGAGAGTTCAGTGACCGAGGGCACCATGGAGGGTGGCTGAGGGAGGGTTGGGAACCATTCCAAACTGGCCCCTCTTCTCTCAGCTATTTCCAGCCTCTAGTTACTCAGGTGGCTGCCTGTCGCTGCATTTATAGATCCGTGGCGTTGAATCTGGGTCCCTGAAGTGCTGATGTGTACGTTTACATCCACACATTTGGCTTCCCCGGACCCCAGGACAGATGTGGAAACAGTAAGCGCAGGCAGCCAAAATAAGCAGAGAGGCTTACAAATCCAAACCTCCTTTCTGTTTAAACTGGAACGTCAAGACCCAGCTTCATTCCTCCAATCTGTTCCAGTCCAAAGGAAAATGGGCCATCTCTGGTCTCACATTTTGGAGCAGAGCATGACGACTCCATGCCACATGCCCGATTGGTTGGTCTGGACCACCACACAGCCTGGTGCCCGGCCACTCCCGAGGCCTCCTGCCAGACTCCACACAGGTGTCTTGATTGGTTTCTGAGTGTCTCCTGAACCCGTCCCAACAGCCCATCTAGTAGATATTATATTGGTCTCATTTGCAGCTAGAAAAAAAGGAAACTCAGGATCACACAAATACTAAGCAGGAGAAGTAGAATTTATTTTATTAAACTTTTCTTTTGTTATGAAATATTTCAAACACAGAGGAACATTCCAAGAATACCATATGATAGCTCTATAAGACTTTAACCTTAAGCTACCCCTGCATCAGATTTTTAAAAGAAAATATTAACAAATCCAGTTAAAGCTCTCCGTATGTCCCTTTCTGATGTTTTTTTCTCCTCCTTCTCTTTAGAAATAACTACTATTTGAAGTTGATGTTTATTATTACTATGCAAGTGTTTATATTTTTGTGCATTGAGCAATCAGCCATTGTTGGGTCATGTTTCACAATTCCCTTCCAGTCCTGTTCAATCCAGATTCTAACTCCTTAGCTCCCTAATTTGGATGTTTAAGTCAATTTCCTTACTTCCTTCGATAATATTACAGGCTTATTATGGGTAGTTTGTCTTGCTCAAGCCTTTCTTGCCAAACCATTCTGTGTAGTGAATGGACCATGAACAATATTTTCCACAGAGCAGAGGTGGGTGTGGAAGGTGGGTGGAAATGTGGATCAACCAAGAAGTCAGAGGACATAGGAGCACCAGAATCTTCTGGACAATGCTTGCAACAGTCTCAAGGTTCTTCCCACTTCTTCTCGATGAGTTTCTCCCATCTGGCAGAAAGAACTCTCCTAATATTAAATCCTACAGGAAGTGGAATGTTTAAAGGTTTTTGAGGGGTTTTTTTATTGAAGATTTTTTCTCATGTTTTGCCTGGTATTTTCCATGAGTCAAAGACAATGAAATTAAAAAAAATCACAGCCATCTTCATCAGTGATGAGTTCTTCAGCTTCTAGAACAGTGAGGTACCATGTTTTCTGCAGAATTCCAGGATGTCCAGAATTTTCTGCAATGATGGAAATGTTCTATAGCTATGCTGCCAGTACAGTAGCTCTTAGTCAGTAGTCACATGCGACCATTGAGTACTTGAAAAGTGGCTGGTGTGACTAATGAACTGAATTTTAAATTTTCTTTAATTCTTAAAAATAATTTAAGTTAGAATATCCCCATGGGACTGATGATTACTGTATTTAGACCAATATGTGTTGGGAGAGTTTCAACAAGTCTTAATAAATCAAATGAGTTCATATTAAATTGCAGCTGATTTATTTGCTTTTTTTCCCCCTGAAATCTGAAGGTAATATAAGAAACTGGATAGTTTGGAAACGATTGTACAGACTATTGTTTCTCCGAGAGCTTCTGTTAATCTGCTGTTTGTAGTCAGCATATCCTTGTGATTCTCTTGCTGTTAATAAGTACCAGGTATTGGTGGCACGTCCGCCTGCACCCCTCATTGTCCCTCGCCTCATAGCTCACTCAGTCTCATCATTCTCCAGCTTCACTGATTCTGACTTTGTAAAATTCAGGTTGTCCTTAGTCTTCCTCCACTTTGGCACAGCCTTGCCCTGGGAGATGAGCAGGACTGGAGACCAAGGCCAGACCTGATTCTAATCCTGGTTTTGGACTGTCCAAATCAGCTTTCATGTCTTTAACTTTTATTCTGAAATAATTTCAGATTCACAAAAATGTTCCAAATAGCATAATGGTACAAAGAATCCTGGAGTATGTTCTTCACCAGATTTCCATGTGTTCACGTGGTTAATATTTTACCACCTTTGC
The DNA here is from genome assembly GCF_022837055.1 of Prionailurus viverrinus. Lineage (NCBI taxonomy): Eukaryota > Metazoa > Chordata > Mammalia > Carnivora > Felidae > Prionailurus > Prionailurus viverrinus. Next base: position 86,868,405 of record NC_062563.1, on the reverse strand, counting down.
TTTAGTCTCTCCTCCCTTTCTGTATACCAATATCTACATCTATATCTGTATTTATATCTATTACCCATCTCTGTGTGTGTATATGTGTGTGTGGGTGTATATACTCTCTGTATGTGTATATATACACACACATATACATATATATTGGTGTGTGTATACATACATATACACATATACACACATATGTATGTATGTATACCTTCCCTAAAAACAGGGACATTCTTTTATGTAACTATAGTATAGTTATCAAATTCATAAAATTAACATGAATAAAATACTATTATCCAATATATAGACCTCATTCAATTTTTTTCTAGTTGTTTCAATAATGTCCTTTATAATAATAACAACAAAAAGCCTCTGATCTAGTATCCAACCCAGGATCACAGGCTGCATCTCTTTTCTTATCTCATTACTCTCCTTTATTTTATTTTATTTTATTTTATTTTTTTAATTTTTTTTTAACGTTTATTTATTTTTGAGACAGGGAGAGACAGAGCATGAACGGGGGAGGGTCAGAGAGAGAGGGAGACACAGAATCTGAAACAGGCTCCAGGCTCTGAGCTGTCAGCACAGAGCCCGACGCAGGGCTCGAACTCACAGAGTGCGAGATCATGACCTGAGCTGAAGTCGGCCGCTTAACCGACTGAGCCACCCAGGCACCCCTCATTACTCTCCTTTAATCTACAACAGTTCTACAGTCTTTCTTTGCATTTCCTTGGTCTTGGACATTTCTGAAGAGCACCAGTCAGCTGTTTTCTAGAATTTCCCTCAATTCGTGTCTGTCTGATATTTCCTCATGATTGGATTTAGCTTATACATTTTTGGCAAGAGTATCACGGAAGCGATGTTGTGTCCTCAGCGCGTCATATACAGAAGCACATGATACCAACTTTTCATCTGTGATTACTTGCTGAAGGTGGTATCTGTCAAGTTTCTCCATGATAAAGTTACTATAAATTTATAATTACTAAGAATATCTGGTGATATGTTTTGACACCAAATATCCTGTTTCCCAATCATACTTTTGCTCATTAGTTTAAATATCTATTTATCATTCTTGTTTGAAACAGTTGTTACTATTGTGGTTGCCAAAATACCAACTGTGTAATTATATCATTCTTTATGTAGTTGGCATTTATTTGTGGACATTCTATTTTAAGGAATACTTTTTTTCTTTTATGGGGGGGGAAGATCTTTTATCTATCCATCTATCCATCTATCTATCTTCATCATTTACTTATCTGTATTGCACATCTATGTTCCAGGCTCATCTTGTACTTTTTTTGTGTACCAACTCTGGAATAAGTCATTTCTTCAAGGACCAGCTTTCATTTTGATGATCGATGTTGGTCGAGTGCATAGGAGACAAGAGCCAATGTAACAAGCTGGGGCCCTATAAGGCAACTTAGTGTATGAATGAACTAGAAATATACTCTGCCTTACTCTACTATTCCTCCTAGTAATAGCAAGGAATAGGTTGCTTGCCAGTGTTGGGTTGAGGGAGAAAATTTTCTCTTGAGAATTCTTAACCACAGGCTGGCATTAACTCAAATTTGTAACCCAAATTTACACTACCTGCATGATTCTAAATACCTTTAGGTTAGAATTTGTTTTTAAACAGTTCTGGATTGGTGATGATTCCAGATATTTGGAAGAAGCAAACATAAATTTTCTTTGGTGAAATGCAGTCACAACACAAACCTCAGAGTTTTCCATGAATAAAGTTCTGAGGAATGTAGGCTCAGAGTCAAAGTCAAAAAGCATTTAAGGAGACAAGGCACTATACGCAAAAGTCAGCAGGAACAACAAACCACAGAATCAGGCCAGCAAAGCTTTTAGATATGGGAATTATTGGATATAAAATGCAAATTAAACATGTTTAATATATTTAAAGAAAGAAAACTGGTAAGGTACAGCACTTATGAAAGATAAACAGGCATACTTGAAAACCAACAAAAAATAACTTTTAATAAAAGACAAATGTAAAAACTGAAATTAAAAAACCTCAAATGAGGATTTAAAGAGAAAATTAGATGTAGGTGAAATGCTGATGAACAGGAACAGAGATCTGAAGAAATGATCTAGAATGCCTAACAGAGAGACAAAGAGGTAGAAAATATGAAATACAGGTTAAGAGATATGGAGGATGGGCTGGGAAGGTGTAACATAGGTCTAAGTCCAGAAGGAAAGGAGAGAGAAAGGAAGAAAGGCAATTTTTGAAGGCATAATGGCTGAAAACGATTCATATTGATGAATACACAGATGCATACTTTTAGATTCAGGAAGCCCAATAAATTTATAGCAATAGGAACAAAAATTGTCCTTAGACAAATAGCAGTGAAACTGGGGAATACAAAATACTATGGACAGCAGCTGATATTCCCAGCAACCGGGGGTGGGTATGTTATTTGTCAGCCTTGAAGAGGGGATCTGGGCAGAGTATCCTACTGTCCACTACACATTTTCATAATGTTAAGAAACACAAGGTTAAAAATTTATTTATAGTATTATTTTGATATTTTACTTTTTATTATTTTTTAAAGTAGGCTCCATACCCAGTGTAGGACTCAAACTCATGACACTGAGATTGAGAATCGCCATGCTCTACCGACTGAGCCAGCCAGTTGCCCCTGATTTCAATATTTTAAAATGGGCATATGTATAAAAAAAAAGGACTGAGAGGGTTAAAGTAAGATGTTTAAGAGGCTTTGCGTTGGTGTTGAAATAACGGATAACTTTCATTTTCTCCCAACCTGTATCTTTTTTTTTTTATTATTTAAAAAAAAAATTTTTTTTAACGTTTATTTATTTTTGAGACAGAGAGACAGAGCATGAAGGGGGAGGGGCATAGAGAGAAGAAGACACAGAATTGGAAACAGGCTCCAGGCTCTGAGCCATCAGCCCAGAGCCCGACACGGGGCTCGAACTCACGGACCGCGAGATCGTGACCTGAGCTGAAGTCGGACGCTTAACCGACTGTGCCATCCAGGCGCCAACCTGTATCTTTTAAACACACACACACACACACACACACACACACACACACACACATCTTAGTAGTTTATGGACTACATAAAGCCACACCACTGATTCCTCTCTATGAGCTGTTCAAGTCAGTCAGAAAGTGAATGTCAGTGTCCTTCAGTAGGTGAATGGATAAACATCCAGACAGTGGAATATTACTCAGCAGTGAAAAGATGAGCTATCAAACATTGAAAAGACATAGAAGAAGCTTAAATGCATATTGCTAAGGGAAAGAAACCAATCTGAAAAGTCTACACAGTGTATGATTCCAGCTATATAGTATTCTGGAAAAGGCAAGACTATGGAGACAGTATAACTATCAGAGGTTTCCAGGGATTCAAGGGGAGAGAGGAGGCAGGATGAAGAGGTGATGGAACTATTCGGCATGATACTGTGTGATGCATGGTGGATACATGTGCATTTGTAACACAAAGAGTAACTCAAATGTAAACTATGGACTCTTAATATTGACTTATCAATTATAACAAATGTACCACACTAATGCAAGATGTTAATAATAAGGAGAACTATGTACAGGGAAGAGGGGATATGTGGGAATTCTCCACATTATCTGGTCAGTTTTCCTGTAAACCTAAAACTCTTCTAAAAAACCAAAATCTTTTGATTAAAAAAAAAGAAAAAGGAAAGTGAGTATCAGTTTCTGTTCTAGAGGCAAAAACATTAGCAGTAGTTGGGACTGAATTTAATAGATGGTGTGCTCAGCAAGCCAAGGTGAGGAGAGCTCCTTACCATGGGCTCAACAAAGCCCCTCTCAGGTAGTTGTGAAGTATCAGAAGGTAAATCTACAAATAAATAGCTGCTTTATTGACGGATGCATTAATGAAGATCACAACATCTTGACTGCTGATTCTGGATCCTTGCTGTTTCCTCAGTGAGCCATTACACAACTGTTGGGTCTTGCTCTATGCATTTGTAGAATGGCAAGGGAATCTGGTCCTGAGACAGGACATCTGATAAACAAACGAGGCAAATTGGAGTGGATTGTTCTGGTGACTGCCAGGGCTGGCGCCTTTTATTTTTTTTTTCCTTCTGGCACCTACCCTAACTTCCTGGCATCTATTCTTATTTTTCCTCCCAGACCAACTGCAAAAAAGGACTTGACCTCAACTGACATAGCATGTGGAAGAATGTGTATGCATTGAAAAGCAATCCAGTAAGCTGACGAAGTTAATGAATTTTTATAGGAATTCATTCAATACCACCCAGTGAGAGTCCATGCTTTGAATATTTGCTCAAAGGCAATGGAGAAATGAGAACTTGCTTATTACCTCTGGTTCTTGAAAGAAAACGTTGTCTCAGATACAGCTTCCATTCCTATTGTTGATTTTCATAAACATTTGGACATGTTGAGATTCTTCATTTATATGTTTGTTCATTTAACTAACATTGGTTAACTACCATGTGACAGGCACCAATTGTGTAGAATTGTTACTGGAGAGGCTACACCAATATATGTTCTAGTGTAGTGCCCGAGTGTGGGGCTGAGAGATCCCTTTTTCTTTTCCTCCTTACCCTCACCTTGACAACTCCTGCCCTTCCATTTTTCTCTCTACCCTTTTTTTTTTTTTTGCTTTTTCCTAGGAGTTGAGAACTGTCTAATTGGTAAGATTAAATGAAGCTTCAAGTCACAGGATAGTGCTTCTAAGGGCACAGTCACTATTAATTAGAAGTACTTCTCTTGTATTCTCTTTTAAATCTATTTTCCTATGCAGTAGAGATAGAAATTTCATCTTCTCTCCCCAGTTAGATAGCTCTTTATTAAAGAATTAGTCCTTGGATATTCTACCATTATCATAAACAAACTTCCATATATTTACAGGTCTGTTTCTGAAAATTGTTCTGTTGTATTACCATATACTGGCTATATTGTCCATTTACTTTTCTAATTAAAACTTAAATTTTTTTTAATGTTTATTTATTTTTGAGAGAGAGAGACGAGAGAGAGAGAGAGAGAGAGAGAGCGAGAGAGCGCACAAGCCAGGGGAGGATCAGAGAGAGAGGGAGAGACAAAGCAGGCTCCAAGGCTCTGAGCTGTCAGCACAGTGCCTCATGTGGGGCTCAAACTCATGGACTGTGAGATCATGACCTGAGCCGAAGTCAGATATTTAACCAACTGAGCCACCCAGGCACCCCTCTAATTAAAACTTAGAATCTGCATTTGAAATTACTTCAAAATCTTGCTAGGTGATTTATTGGCCTTCATTTAGATTTGTAGATTATTTGTGGGAGAACTTAATGTCATTTCAGTGTTAAGTTTTCCAATTCAGGAATGCAGTACCACTCTCCATCTAGTAAGGAGAGTTCATAAAATTTTATAGTTGTCTTCCTATGGGTTTTGTACATTTTTTGGTATGTTTGTTTCTAATTAATTTGTATATTTATATAATTTACATATAGAATATAACTATATAATTATATAGAATTTATATATAATTTAATAATATAAACATGTAAGATTGATGTATTTTTTCTATTCTGAATGGATAGTTTTCTAACTGGTCACAGTCAGTGATGGTGCTGATCATTTACCTGGCCAGCTTACTGGCTTCTTTTATTAGTTGTAATAAGTTTTAAGTTGATTCTCATGGAATTTTCAGGTAGTCAGTTATGTTGTCTGAAAATAATGACAGTTTTTTGCTTCCTGATATTTATAATTGCTTTTTAATTTTGTTTTTGTTACTGCATTGGCTAGAACCAAAGGTGAACAATAATGGTGATGGTTAGAATCTTTTCTTGTTTTTTATTGTGGAGGGAATACTCCTAGCATTCAACAGTAAGTATGTTTGGAGGATACCTTTTTATCAGGTTAAGGAAGCTTTTTTTTTTCTTCCCCTATTCCTAACTTGCTAAGGAAATTAAAGTCATTTTTAAAAATCAATTACCATTTCCTATTAATTAAAAGCAAGAAAATATATCCTGCACATAGTGCTGGACAGGATCTCTTCTTGTTTTTACTAATGGTTCAAAATTAAATAAAGATAATTATCTTTTAGGAACCTCCTAAAAACAAATATTGAAAAGCCTATAAAAACAGAGTTAATGGCAATGCAAGCTGGTGCAGCCACTCTGGAAAACAGAGTGGAGATTCCTCACAAAATTAAAAATAGAACTACCCTACAACCCAGCAATTGCACTACTAGGTATTTATCCAAGGGATACAGGTGTGCTGTTTCGAAGGGACAACATGCACCCCCATGTTTATAGCAGCAATATCAACAATAGCCAAAGTATGGAAAGAGTCCAAATGTCCATCGATGGATGAATGGCTAAAGAAAATGTGGTATACACACACACACACACACACACACACACACACACACACACACTGGAGTATTACTCAGCAATCAAAAAGAATGAAATCTTGCCATTTGCAACTACGTGGATGGAACTGGAGGGAATTATGCCAAGTGAAATTAGTCAGGGAAAGACAAAAATCATATGAATTCACTCATATGAGGACTTTAAGAGACAAAACAGATGAACATAAGGGAAGGGAAACAAAAATAATATAAAAACATGGAGGGGACAAAACATAAGAGACTCATAAATATGGAGAACAAACTGAGGGTTACTGGAGGGGTTGTGGGGGGGGGTGGGGTAAATGGGTAAGGGGCATTAAGGAATCTACTCCTGAAATCATTGTTTCACTATATGCTAACTAATTTGGATGTAAATTTAAAAAAATAAAAAAAAATAAAAAAAAAAAACAGTTAAACATCAAAATGCTATAAGAAACAACAGTCTCAGCAAGTAACATAGGGAATGAGAGGGGCCTATTCAGAGTGAGCATTCACTTTGGTAGCTTTGGGGGCTCTTGGAAATGTCTGACAAGGGTCAGGTTGGAATCAAATTCTCCTGGAGCTCTGCAGGTCATATTCCTCATAGCAGTGATTACATCATTGGAGGAGATACAAATGTAAATGGGTCTGAAAGTCTGTTCAGCCTTAATGAAACACAGGAAGCAAAAGCACATAAATGGAACATGTGTTACACAGACACTGACCATGTGTCCGTGTGAGCACCTAGAGGTGATCACCACACCCAGGTCTGCACAGAGAGGGGAGAAGGCAGTCAACAGAGGCATTAGAAGGGAGTATTTGTAGCAAAAACGCACATGCTTGTTTGAAGCAGGAAAGAAAATTATCTTCCTAAAGAGATGACTTAAACTCACACTACTCCCCTTAAGGATGGATTTATTCACCTGAGGTTTTATAGGACCATTTGAAAGGAAAGGAATTGAACAGGGTCTGTCTGCACTTTCACTTTGCTCAAGGTCATCAGATGTCAGTATTGTTCTCAGCCGGGGCGTGCTCAACAGTATGGTTATTGCTGCCAGAAAAATAGTCCCTTGGTTCTTTGTTTATTTGTTTGTTTGTTTTAAGTTTTACTTGAGAGAGACAGAGGCTGCATGAGTGGGGCAGGAGCAGAGAGAGAGAGAGGGAGAGAGAGAATCGCAAGTAGGCTCCATGTTGTCCACACAGAGCCTGTGGAGGGGCTTGAACTAAAGAAATGTGAGATCATGACCTGAGCCAAAAACCAAGAGTCAGAACACTTAACTGACTGAGCCACCAAGGTGCCCTTGTTTTTTGTTATATGCTAGTGACTATATTACCATGCCTGATGTTTTTAGCCAGCAGGACATGTAGCTGAGCTAATCTCCCAAGCCCTAGTTTATCTGCACCCTACTTAATTCCAGTTGTTGGATTGCCAGAAATTATGCAGCCTCATTCAGTACTTCCTCCTTCTTGCCTCTCTTGCCTGGATTGGCTCCTCTCACCTTCCTAGCTCCTGCTGTCTTTCCTTCCACCCTTTGGAGCCTGACCTTTGAATACCGCTGTGGGCCACCCATGGCAGAGACAGGTTGCTTCCCTTTTGGAATCCACCCCAGCTGGGGAGAAGCCCTTTCCTCCAAGTTCAGATGAATGTCAGTGCTTCTGCATCACCATATCTATGAAACACTCTTTCCATTCATGTGGAATATTTATCTGTTTCTATAAGATCTTGGTTGAAAATGAAGATTATCATTAATTTTGAGCCAGTCTCTTAGAGAATCTATAGGTAATACTTTCAAGAGTAAAACTAAGCAAAAAGACAGGTGGTCTGTATCCTGCAAAGTTAGGGTGTGCCTCAGAGGGAGGGGGAAGTTAAAATGTTTGTATTTTTTAAAAAATGTGATAGAGGGCTGTAATTCTTCCATGGCTCTTGAGGGTGCATTTTTGAAAGGGACTAGTGATGGGTGGCTGAGAGATGGCCTGTCTTATGACTTCTCTTTCAGAAGAAAATTAATGTTCATTAATGTTTTCTGGACTCTTAGCACTCATACCCCACATTTCTTGTACTTTAAAAATGTTTTGTAGGGCACCTAGGTGGCTTAGTCAGTTAAGCATCTGACTCTTGATTTCGGCTCAGGTCATGATCTCACAGTTCATGGGTTCGAGCCCCGCATCCTGCTCTCTGCTGTCAGCACAGAGCCCCCTTCAGATCCTTTGGACCCCCAGCCCCTCCCCCACTGGTTCTCTCTCTCTCTCTCTCTCTCTCTCTCTCTCTCTCTCTCTCTCAAAAATAATAAATAAACTTTAAAATGTTTTGCAAGAATGCAAACCACTTCACTACACAAAGGAAAATGTCTTTTACGAGTTGTATTTATTTTAATGTTTATAAGCAACTAGCAACTAAAGATGCCAGCTAAGGTACACAGAACTTTGTTTTAAGCTCTCAAGTGACTTAGGCAGAGCTTTGTTAGCTGTTGCCTTGTAAGTACATTGTGAGATGATATTTAAAACTAAATAAAGGAGATGTTGCACAGTTTCAAACCCCAACAATTAAAATGGTCCCATTTTTAGTAGAGATGGGAGAATCTATGTAACTGACTATTTGAATGTTACATAAAAAGGGGAGGAATCAGAGATTACTTCTAATTTGTTTAGGTATAAATTTGATGAGGATGTGGTGGTTCCAGCCAACATGATACAGTTGTAATCATAATAAAATAACAAAACAATTGTAATCAGAGTAGACTCATCTGTTTTGCGGATACCAACTCTATAGCTTTACCCAGTGCTTGGTAATTGTGAGCACTTAGACCTTGTTTGTAATGTATTTAGAGGGACAAAGTGTTGTATGGGTTGTTCTATACCTAAATGAGACTCCAGAGAAACATACATTTATCTGAGGGCAGAACATTGGATTTAGTGATGGAAAATTGTAGATCTGCTCAAGTTCACAGTACCTGATCGATGACCTTATTTCTGTTGTTTATTCAACTTAATGCATTGGAGCATTACTCAGGGTAGTTGAAACGATTTCATGAGAAAGTTGGTTGGTAATATGCAGGATTTAAAAATTCCTCATATGATACAGTAAATATTTTTTCCACTTCTAGTACTTTCTTCATTTTATTTGTTACACTTAAATTAAATACAGCTGTAGTTAATTTTGGTGTAAGGAGTGAAGTAGAGCTCCAAGTTTTCTTTTTCCTTCCAAATTGCTAGCCGGTTATCTCAAAACCATTTAATGATTAAGAATGTAATTTAAAAATGTGCATGTGCCCGAAAAGCTATTAAAAAGTAAATACTATTGCAATCTTGGAAAAAAATGTGGCATGGGTTTCTGTTTGCAGATGGTTTTATTCCCATTAAGATGAATTCAGGGTTGAAGGAAGACTTGTAAAAGAAACAAATTCAGGAACTAGTAAGAGACACTCTTACCTACACAAAAATTTCAATGAAGGAGCTGGATTGAAGATGCTAGGAATCAAGTGGTTTGTATCAGAATTGCAGATATAATAAAAATATTTTGAGATGTATACGGAAGGAAAGGTACTTACTGCAGCACTGGCTGTAATGCTGCCTGGTTTCTTGAGCAGCTGCAAACCTCTGGAGTCCTTGCTGTGAGAATCAAATCAGTCATGGCCCCAAATCTTGTTACAGGCAGCCAGAAACAATCCTGACTGGTCCACTACGTTTTTTTTTTTCTGTGTGCTTCTCCGTTTCGACTTTTTACTTTATATTTTTATTTAGCTTGGATTCCATTTTAAATTTTAAAACTGTTACTAGAAATAGAGAATATTTTAGGGGTGCCTGCGTGGCTCAGTCAGTTAAATGTCCAACTTCAGGTCATGATCTCACAGTTTGTGAGTTTGAGCCCCATGCTGGGCTCTCTGCTGTCAGGACAGAGCCCTCTTCGGATCCTCTGTTCTCCTCTCTCTCTGCCCCTCCCCTCTTGGCCTCTCTCCCTCTCTCTCAAAAATAAGTAAACGTTAAAAAAAAAAGAAATAAAGAATATTTTTAATGTTGGACAGCTAAGGAAAAAAATGACAATAATCAAGACAGTAAAGAACTTACTGGAAATATAATAATGATTTCAGAAATATAATTTGCATAACAACAGTTGTTTTATTATCATCAAGATGTTAAGTAGTTGAACAGTCTACACTTTATTTTTATAACAAAGAGACAAATAACCAGTAAAAGAGATGATTTTAGTATTTTATTGTTATTATTTTTTTTTTAAAAGCAACTTCCAGAGTTTGTCATTGTGCAGGGTTAGCCCAGTCTCTTATAGCATAGTACAGTGATAACTCATTTTTTATAACAATGACTCACTGGAGATCCATAACTGTGTTCTGAATTATCACAGAAAGGAGAAAGAATTAGAGGAAGAGTTTAATGTTAAGTGTATTTAAAAAAATCATATTCTAATTGTTTTAAATTGGTTATCCAAGTATGATAATATAGTAGAGCTCAGATAACTAGAAAAGGCAATTGACTAGAACACCTCATTCCCATCTTGTGTGCATTAACAGGTGTTTCACTGCATATATCTTTATATAGTTTGCAAGCTAATTCAACCCATTTTACACAGCATTAATTGTTTTTATTGAGTTGGCATTGGGCTGAAACTTGCTCACTATCTCATAATAATTATTATTTTTTTCCTAGTTCTTTGATAGGTTTTTTCTCATCTGACAGTGTTTGGACTCTAGTGTTTATGAGACATTAAAATCATCTCTACCCATTTTAGTGATATTTACAATGAAGTTACCCATGGCCAGATATCCAAGACTATTAATTAATTTGTCCACCAGCTCTGTTCTTGATCTTGGTAAAACAGAGAACTTTTCCAGTCTCACTGGAATACGTGCAAAGCTCCAGGCCAGAAACTGCTTGTGAGCTGGTCTTCAAAAGAGGGGACCACGAAACTCAAGGTCCTTATTAATGCTGTGCAAACAAGGGTCTCGTCATTTCGGTAACTATTTGTACATTTCAAAAAGCAATACAGTCATGGGAAAAACCAACAAGCACAGCTTGGTAGAATAACCTGCCATGAAATATCATTGGCTTTATAATAATTTACTACAACTGTTCTTTTTTATTCACACTGGATAGGAAATGCTTCCATCTAACACATGGAATACGAATATATACAACAAAAAGTTGGCTTTTATTAAAAAAAAACTTCACAAGGACAATAACATGGGGGTTGAAACAATAGTTTTGTGCAGTTTCCTGATCACAATCATATGTCTGCTGCCTTTGACAGGGAATGATACAAGTACTGATAGATTTTATAAACCAGTTAAAGAATTTTCTTGTCTGTACTAGCCTACTATTGCCTTGTTCATACAGTCTAGAAGTTTCACCTTCTTAACTGTAATTCTAAATGAGTAGGGATGACATGATGAGTCAGTTTGAAGGACAAACCCTGCTAATCCTCTTCAAAATCATCATATATTTGCAGTTCCCTATTCATCAAAAAGTTCACCAAAATATTGTGGAAACCGCACAGGGCTTCTGACTGATGTGCTGTTGAGATCCTGAATGATGCCCGCCATCTTGTTGTATGACGTCAGCATCTTGGCTTGAACTTTCTTATGGCCGCAGTGAGTCATGGGGCTAGTGGTGGGGGGTGGACCGTTTTGTACTGCCAGCAGTCAAAACAGTTGCCATGGGCTCAACGTCTCTACGCTGTGAGCCTGGGGAACCCATTCTCCTATGGAATGGTTTTCTGGAGTCCAGCAATGTCACTGCAAGTGGCTGAGACATTCTGGCCCCTGCTTCATGAGGGACTATACTAAAGAAGAAGCCTAGTGTTCTAAAAATAGATAATATAGGCCAGGTTGAGGGGGTGGCAAAGGGAGGTTGCTTTCATAAGTCCTGGAAACCATATCTAATTTTCGCTCTAGACAATGGCTGGGAGATTCTTCGGAAGTGGCAGGTCAGGAGAAGGGCTGGTCTGAAGTACACTTGGAGAAGTGTCAGTTTGGCATTGGCACTGCAGATTTAGTGCGTATGGCCCCCCAATAAGGCACTCTGCCTAGATCTATTTCCCCCCGACTGTACCTTTGCTGCCCAAGAGTTCCCCATTTCTCCATGCAATTCCTGTTTGTTTCTGACTTCTAAAGCAGGGATGGAAAATAGGGCTCATCTCTCTCTCAATTCTGACTGATGAATGGAGGCTCTTTGTAGTTGTGATCTGAGGGCTGTTGAAGAAATTGTTGGGCTTCATGGATAGTGCTGTGATTGATAAGTAATGTCTGCCATATCTACAATGTCTACAAGAACTGGTGTTTATGGAATGCCTACCAGGTCCTTATGTCTCTAAGTAAGGTCCAAGAATCAGGCTGGCTTGATGGGTTCTTAAAGGATCTTTGGAGATCATAACCCAAAGTGCTAGGTTTATATTTATTTTATATGCTGCTTTGTTCCAGAAAAGATTTAAGTCTTTGAGCACTTTGGGAGAGGAATTTTAAGACCTGTGGGAAGCTGGAGGGGAAGATAATTTTGAATAGGATGGTATAGGAGGTGCTCAACAATGGCCCTCTGTTTTTACCCTGGTTGATGAAGCCCAATGTTTAGAAAGTGATTATAGGGTTTACTGATGACAACAGATTCAGAAAGACTTGGAGGAATGGGGTGGATCCCAGGCCTGGTGGGAATTTCAGGCAGAACATCTAGTGTATTCCTCCTGGGTTGATAGCTGATATTTATGAGAATGTTGAAAAGCCAAGGAGAAATATATTTACGTCTACACATACATGACTTTTTTTGTGGTTAATTAAAGCAGGTGGGGATGGTTTCCATATTATGTTAGGACCCTTGTCTCTCAGCTGGAATAGAAGTCTCTGGTACACAACTTTACCAAAAAAGAAAGAAAAAAAACCCCAGCAAAATTGTATGGTAGGCGCTACTGACACCATTTTGGGAAGATCAACTCATGTTTGTCTCTAAAAAATGGGATCAGTCACTTCTTCGTATCTTAAGTGATTTAAACTGAAGCCAAATCTTGGTTTTTAAGATGAATAATTAACAGGTTGCTCTTCAACAATGCCATGTCTGTTGATTTAGGGGACCATGTCGGGCCAAAGCCAGCCACCTCTAGCTGCTGATGGCCTGTGGGTTTTAGAAACTGTCTGATGCTCTCATCAGTACTCTCCTGTCAATGCACACACCTGATTTCACTTACACAGCAACGTGGCAACATACCTTTTTCCATCTGTAAACACCTGCTCTCTCCCTCACTTGGAAACTGGGAGAATTTGAAAGTAAAATAAGGCATATGTTTTTATTCCTCTGCAAATCCCAGGCGAACATGCTTTTGTTCAGATACCTGTCAGATACCTGTCTGATGTTGAGTTTCTTGCCACAATGGAGAACCCAAGCTTTTCCCAAAGTTGTAGGCAAAGGGTTTTCACTTTCTTGGGCGAGGGTTCCTTGGTTCCTAGGCCAAGGGTCCAGGGTCAAGTGATGGAGGTGGAGTGGAGGAGGGAAGGCAGCATTTAGAAACCCAGCAATGTTATTTCTCATCCATCCGACTCTGCATTTCACCCTCAGAGAAATTATTTTCTTATTGGTCTCCATGAGACACAATCCCATTTAGAGCATCTCAGCAGTTTCACTGTCTCTGGAACCTTCTAGAGGTGATGGCTGGCTGGCTATAATTGTGACTGTAGTTGCCTCATCATTTGTTTAGAGGCATTTCAAAATTTCTCTTTCTTTCTGCTGATCACAATTGTCGATGTATTGGCATTACAAACCAATTTTTAAGGTGTGTGAAGATCAGTGGGCTTTATCACCACTCATTTCCAAAGCAGAAGCCTCCCCTAACTGGAAAGACTTATTCTAACACCACAGAGGAGCCTCCTCCCCAAAGTTTCTAAGAGCCCAGAGCATGAACTTTGGGTTCTAGACAGAAGGCCTGGGAGGAGGTCGGGAGGGGGGTGGCGCCCTGTTGGGAGGTGGAGCTTGAGGAGGAGGGGGAAGGGTAGAAGGTGGGGATGGAATTGGAGGAGTGGGAGCACTGGGGGGTGGGGGAGGGCAGTGGGGAGCAGGGGGTGGGGGCGTGTAAATGGGGGCAGGAGGCGGTGAGGTGGTGTGGTAGGCGTTGTTGAGGGGGTACTTGGCAGGCTGATTGTTCTTGACTCTGGTGAAGTTGATACAGCGCCCCTGTAAGAGAATCAGAGAGAAGGACGTGAGCTGATGCTTGCTGTTTGGAGCAGGGCAGCTGGGAAGCACGGTGGGCAGCTTGAAAGAAATATGTACAAAGCAAACGCGATGTTTATGGCAGTGCTCTTCTGGCATACCATAGAGCTTGACAACAAATTTCTTCTTTCTGTGTAAAATTGTTTGTCAAAATTCATTTTCTTGGAGTCTCTCTCTCAAAGAGGAAGAAGAGAAGGGGACTGACCTTAACTAGGTTGGATGCATGGGGTCAAGCTATGTACAGAGGTTATCAAATTTAATCTCTTCAATAGCCTTGCCAGCCAGGTACCTTTATCATATGTTCAATTTCATAGATGGGGAAACTGAGGCTCAAAAAGATGAAATCATTTTCCCGAGGCCACACAACCAGGAAGAGGTGGGGTTGGTGACTGGAATCCCTGATAGGCTCCAGAACCTCTCTTCTTCCGGCCACACTTTAATGTCTTCTAAGGAGGGTTCCCTAATTTTTTTTAAATGAAAGGAACTTGTTTCAACTGATTTCAGTTACACTTCTGGAGGCAGTAGAAGGTTAACAACACGAGCTTCTCCTATACTATACTTCAAGGGTGCTGAATCAATCTGTGATCTGCATTGTCACCAATATGGCAAACTGGGGTGATTCTCAGGGGCACTCATGCATTTGTCTCTCCTCATCAACATTTGCTCCCTTCAACCTTTCATGCTGGGTAATAAATTAAGGAGGCAGCTCTCCCTACTGATGTGAATAGGACCCCAGTCGATACAGCTTCTCTCTCCATGCCCCTGCCTTCTCCAAAGCTCTGTAATGAACAATTTATCCTCCCCTTGCTCTGGTTGAGGCAGTCCCTCTTCTTCCAGATGCTGCTGCACCTGCTCAGGCACCCTTAGGTTCTGGGGACATTTTATTGCAAAGCACACATCTACCTTGAATTCTACTTTTCTCCCCATCCTTCCTGGGCACCTGACTGGACAATGCAGAGAAGATACCTAGAGCCCCCTACAGCAGCCTTTAGAGAGTCCAGAATCTGCAGCCAGTCCTATGTAATTCTCCTCTGTGATGTCACCTCTTGGCGCTTCAAAGTTAGTCCTGCGCTCCCTGTACCCCCAACAGATGACGTTCTCCTTCTGGTGCCTGTGCTCCCTTCACTTTTCCCATCAGAACCTCCTGGACTGCCTGGACAGGCTGTGGACCACCCTGTGGGGTCCTAGCCTCCCTTCAAACTTCCGGTGCCTACAGGGCATTTTATTGTCCCCTCAACTGTGTCTCCCAGATGCCTACAGAATCTTGCCACATGGAAGCTGAGGCAGGGGGGCACATGCCTTTGAGGCTGCCCTGTCCCTTTCTCCCTCTCCTGCTCATCCTAACCCCATACAGCTCTACACTGGGGCTGTGGCTGGCGTGTGGGTTTTTCCCCCGGCTTCACCCTCCAGGATGGATGCCCATCCTGTGGCATCTGCCCCGGATGGGATATGTCCAGAGGCTGGAGTTTCCCTTTTCAGGCCTTTAGAAGAAGGCTCGAGGGGGAATGAAGAGGGTGAGTCTGGAATTTAAGGCTCAGTCACCTGTAGGAGACACAAGTGTGTGATTTGAGACCTGGCTCAGACTGAGAGTCACAGCAGGGACGTGATGCATGTTTGTCGGAGGTGTGGGGCTGAGCAAACCTTGCCTTACATGTGCACACCCCACTCATCCAAGTCCTAAGTCAGTCCCTTCCCCCACCGCCCCATCTTTTCTTGATGACTCCAGCCTCCATGTGTCCTTTGCTTCCCTCCCTGCATTCTCTAGTTACAGTCTATGCCACATGCAGAAGCCTACAAACTCTAGTTGTTTGGTTGGTAAATGCCTTACCTTCCTGACTAGATGAGAAACTTCTGGAAGGCAGCATCCTTGTTCTGCACACTGTTGCTCCACTATTGGTTTAGGAATTGTAATGCCATATTTAGATGCTGGCACCCCATTTTCTCTGAGCTTCCATTTCATGAGCTTAAACCAGGACCTAACCTTGTTAGGTTCTGATTGGGAGCCCACTAACTGCAGAAAATAAGTTCCCATCTTCTCTTGGCATTACCCAGAACTCCAGATCAATGCCAAGCTTTCACAAGTTAGGTTGACTTTGTAACCCAGGCTGTAAAGTCCTAGTTGTCCAAGCAACCCTCTCTAACAGCTGTTAAAAAAAAAAAAAAAAAAAAAAAAGAGAAACAGCATGCTCCAAATGGAGTCACTTGTGCTAAGCCCCATGTCCACAAACCAAGACTCAATATTTAGGCTAATTGCAGTTTCAAACTTTCCCAGAAATGTAATCTTAAACCAGTCAATCTGGGATTTCCTGGTTAGCATTAATGAGGTAATATGCCTGATAGACCCCTTTGTCCCCCAAAGAAATATGAAGTAACCCACTCTTTCCCTGTCCCTGTCCCTGTCCCTGCCCGCTTCTGCCTATAAAAGTCTCCCATTTTGTATAGCTTCTCGGAGCTCCTTTCTGTTTGCAGCCTGATTCACGAATTGTTAAATAAAGCCAATGAGATATTTAAATTTTATTCACTTGAATTTTATTTTTTTAGCACAGCTTTATAAATCTAAGCCTTGGGAATAGTTTATTTATAATTCTGGATAAAGCTCTTTCCTTCAAGAATGTTAAAGTCCTAATGATTACCATCTGTGATAAATTCCTGTAATGGACAACTCAGAGTTGGGATTTACTGTACTACATATTCTGCCCTTTGTTCCTAGACATGCTAAGTCAGACAAAGAGACTCGAGAGATTCATTTCCTCTAAAGATGAAGGAAACTTCTGGTCCTGAAGATGGTGCTGCTGGTGCCTGGGGTCAAGTCCCCATAAAGCTTCAGTTTTCCCTAAGGGCTGGCCATCCCACAACTCCCTTCCTCCATTTAGGGGTCAGTGATGGGGGAGGGGCTGTGGCAGATCAAGGAAGCATGTTAATTCAGAGGCCTATTTACTTATTTCACACACTGTAATGCTAATACATTTACCAGAGGCTATTTTGTCCAAAGACAAAATCAGGAGCTCCCTGCCTTCTTCTGCCAATACTTCTGTTCATAACCCAGATTAGGATCCCCAGATGTCTTCAAAAAGGTGGGAGAGGATCCACAGAGTAAAAGATGGCCCCTCACATCTATCTGTGGGCTGTAGGGGTGAGGGTTGGAGTGAAATGGGAGAAAGACCTCCCTAGGTCAGCCCCATCAGCTGCCGCCATGGCCTCTTGGCCATAGCAACAGAAGGATGGGGTGGGATGAGGAGGGAGAGAGGCAAGAAGCCCCTTTCCTGTGGTCAGTACCAGTCCAGGGGTGCACCCATGGGTCTCCTGCTCCAGAGCACTAGGCTGTGGTTCATTAGAGACCCCAGTCCATTAGGGCTGAGCACAGAAACCCAGAGCTCTTAGTGAGCAGCTGGAGCAGGGTGGGGGGCAAGCTCACAATCTCTGCCATGCCCCCGCCGTGTGACATTGGGTGGGAATAATAATACTGCTTGCCAGTTAGAGTCATTATGAGGATTAACTTAATCAATGTTGATGAAGGCCTTGGAACAGTGCCTGCCACACTGAGTTTGTAAATGAAGTTGAGTCTACATGGAGAAACAGATGCTCAGACACAACAATGACCTTGTCTAGGGTAGGAAGGCCAGGTGGGAGGTAGTATCAGTTTTCTGACTCCTAGTTTAGTGCCTTCTAAGTGAGCTGCAGACTAGAGCCTCAATACTCCACACCTGGCTTCCATAACAAAACTGGAATACAGGGGAAAAAATGTAGCATTGGATATATGACCAGAGCAGTCCCCAGAGCCTCCTCTCTTAGGCACTGTCTCTACTTTCCCATTGCACAAAACTCCTGTAACTGATTCTTATAGGACCTCCCACCACGCTTTGCACGCACAGTTGACTGATGATGCATTTACACATACTTATCGTCCTGAAGGAAGGTGCAGACTTGGCATAAACAAATCCTTGGGGTCAGTTACAGTAAGATGCAATTAGGACTTCAGGGAGGGGTGTGGCTACAAATTAAGTTCTTAAAACCTGGAGCCAGAAGAGCCAACACAAACACTGTAACACTTAGACCATATAATTGGCCTAAAGATCAGTTTACACGACATCATTTTTTGCTTGTGAGAAGATAATAGAAAGACCAGATGTTCTCAGTGTCATATATGCCAGCAAATCTGCACCAGTGTTTGCTTCAAAAGGTTGCTAGGACGACCGAAGCTCTCAGTCTGCACACTGGTCTTTGTAACCCTGTTAAATTCTCTGCAGTATTGCTTTTGGGTGGTTTGATTCAGATCCAACATTTGGCTTTGACCTCAGTTTACCTCCGCTTGCTCATTTACAAAGTTATGAGTGCCAATTATTGTCACACATTAGCAACAAAATACTCTGGTTAAATTCAAAGGAGAAAATGCAGCAATGTCTCCTGCTCAGTGGTGGCTTAGCAGGATGCTAGGTGGCTTTTCTCCTAGGCTGGAAAGTTCCATTTTGATACGACTGAATGTAATGGTGTTGAAAGCATTATTAGAATTGTCCAGGCACGTCATTTTTATTCATTATTTTCACTGTACAGACATGAGACCGAGGGCTCAGGCTTATTTAAATATTGCACCCAAGACGATATGGCAGTAAATGGTTAAAGTGGGATTAAAACCAGCTCTGTTTGCCTTAGGCACTTATCCTCTCTTCACTCTATTATCCTGAATATAGACTAAAAACGCAAATATTTTTTCTTTCCTTTTTTTTTTTTGCAAATATTTTCCTGATCACTTGTAGACGGTATCACACAACGTACAGCTCTTGTCCAGAAGCCATCAGCTCTTGACATAGCTGTCATTTTAAGGTGCCAGTTTACATATAGCTCCCAACGCGTGGATGAGTGTCTCTGAGGCAGCCTCTGGGTCTTCTCCTCTTGAAATATTTATAGGTTCAAGTTTAAGTTGGTGCTCAACAACTGCTGCTTATATCTCTGAGGGTTTCTGAGGTGGAGCAAGCCTTCTTAAAAAGCTCAGATTTTTCCCTGCAGGTTTAGGTTCTCAAGGAATCAAAGCCCCATGAGCTTGCAATTGTTTATTTAGGTCTCCTTAGTCACCCCCTTGTGGTCTCTTTGGGGATCTTTTAGGCTTTGGGGGAAGGGGTGGCAAGAGTCCTATGTGGTCGCCTTGATTTCCACACTAGAAATGTTAACATGCTTTATAACTCCATCAAAATTTGAATTGCTTTTGAACCTTTTACCCAGATACTTGAATCTGAATTCTTTTGGGGCAGCCAGTTTGCGAGTCTTTTTATACTCCTGAATCTGGCTAACTCTTTGCATTGCATAGTTTTTGGTTCATCATTAGATTTCTAAAATATTTATAAGTTGAAAATTCAAAATTGGGATCTCCATCTTCTGCTCTTTGGTTACCGTGGTAAGGACTCAAGCTTGCCTGTGAGCCCTGAATTTAGTTTGTGGTATGAAAGGGGAGATTGAGAAGAGCTGTGGGCTGATTGTGTGCAAAAGACTTGCCAGTGGTGAGCTCATGTGTGCTGAGTGTTATAAAACATCTGTTTGGGTATCAGGCATGCTCATTGGAGACGGAGCTGGCCTTTGGAGATGGTTAAAAATATGCCATGGCTCCCAGAGATTAAACCAAATAGTTTCCTATGAACAGAGGTCACTTACGGAAATTGGATTCCACAGGAAGAATACTGAAAGAATCAGATGGAAACAGTGTAACATGTATGCCAAGTTTCTTCTGACAGATACCTTTTCTCTCCAGCTTAGTTCTTCCATTGATTGTCTTGTATGGAGGTATTTTTAAGTTACAAATGGATTGGGTTTCCACGGTTTGTTTTAAGTCAGTTGTTTAGAATTAGGAGCATAGTTTCTCACTTAAGTCACTCTTGCAAATGGGGGTTGGTCCTTAGACTAGACCACAAAAGCTCACTGGTGTATTGAAGGCAATTGACGTAATCCTGCTGAAGTTGGTGCTCCAGTGATAAATGAGACACATGAGTAATGAATGGATGGAGGGCTGGATTGGATGACTTAATAGTGCCTTCTATCCCATCTATGTTTCTCTCCATTTGTTATTTGTACATTCATCCTTTTGACAAATACAAATGGTTTCTGAGTGCCGGTTACATCCCAGGTACCTAATAAGGTGCTGAATTCAGTGATAAGGAACCAAAAATAGTCCCTGCCCCATTGAAGAATGTAGTCCACAGGTGGAGAGAGATATCAGTATGTTAATCCCACAAACTAATGGGCCCTAGAAACCATGTTTGCATTCTGTGACACTGGCCTTGGCCGTAGTCGATTGGACAAGAGGTGGGCACCTAATCTGAGTTAGGCCAATCAGATTCTCTCTTATGAGTTTGGAATTACAACTGAGTTACCAGCTGAGGCAGTCAGTTAGGGTTGATCCCTTGAATAGAGGGGATGAAAGTAGGAACTGGGGTGGCTGTCTTCTGCAAAGTCAGGGAGAAGCAGAGTTCTGATTCTATATTGAAAAGATCCTTCATCTATTCCTGAAACCAATATTATACTATATGTTAACTAACTAGAATTTAAATCAAAATTTTAAATAGAAGGAAAAAAAAGATCCTTTATGTCCATTCACTTCTCCCAACCTGGGCCAGTCTTCTGTAACTTGGGCTACTACATAAACTGGCCTTCCTGTTTTCAGCCTCTTTTCCAGTTATATTTTGGTTTCCATATAAAATGTATCCACATACACACATAAATAAAAATGTGTATGTACATACATATATACATGTTTGCACATGTATGTAAGATGTACATATGCCTATATATGTAAACATTTATACATACATAGATGCACATTCAAAGTTGCCTTCCTGCATAAACTCTTCAATGCCTCCCCACTTTCTGTAGGAAAATCACCAAGCTCCTCAGCACGCACAGGTCCCTGCTCCCTTTGCATTTTTTTCAGCCATCCTATTTCTTCCTCTTTCTTTGAACCCTACACTTCAGCTTTCATCCATCATTTGGAATGAAGCCACCATACTCTGGCTTTTTGTTTGACAGCATTCATTCCCGGGCCCATGACAGGGACAAAATGCCACAGAGACACCTGTCTTGCTTCTTTCCCCTTCCCCAAAGCTGGAGCCGGGGCCAAAGGGAAGGGTGTGTTGTGAGTGGTGATGCCAGAGTCCTTTTTGACTGCCTTTCCTCCACCTCAAACTTGCCCTGTCTATAAATCTCATACAGCAGCCTGCCTTTTATGTGCTGTTCATGCAAAAGGATCCAAGGTCAATTCTTTCAGTTGTTTGATTCATTTTGCTGACACACATACTGGCACGCTTTCCACAGTAACCTCTTTGGATGCCAAAACTGAGGGGAGGATGAAAGCAGAAAGGAAATATTTGGTAACAAGAGGAAACTAGAAAAACGAAGGGGCAGAAATAAAATGGCTCATCTTTAGTGGGACGTGCAAACATAGGACTTGTTAAGGATTACTACTGAGATAAGACTTATTTAAGAATAAAATTCCTTGTTTTTCATCTGATTACAAAGTAACACATTTTCTTTGTGGGAAATCTGGAAAATGTACAAAAGAAGGAAGAAGGAAGAGGAGAAGAGAAGAATTTTAAGTTTTAACACTCAGAGAGTTACCATTTGTGCTCTTCCTTTCAGGCCACACACACACACACACACACACACACAGGTGCATGTCTTTACAAAAATGAGATCATTCTGAACCAGTTTTAAAATGCTATGCTGTGACCATTTCTCCCCTGCCATTTTCAATATGATTTGCAATGGTTGCATAATCTTCTATCATATGAAAGCACAAAATGCAGTTATCGAATTCTTTAGTGGGCATTAAGAGTCCACCTAATTTCTAATTTTCCCCTAACACATCTATAATAAATTCTGGTAAGCTCTAGAATCAACAGTTAACCTTTGACGTGGGATTTTTGTATCCAATTTCATATATGAGATTGGCCATTATTCTTTTGTTGTGTGCTATTTTTGTCATCAAGATTATGTTAACTTTACAAAAGATATGGGGAGGATTTTCATTTTCTAATATATTCTATATTTCTGAAATAGTGTAAGAATTCTTTGTTCATTAAAAGCATGAGAAAATTCTCTCAAAATCGTTCTGGATGTCCTGTTTTTCTTTTTCTTTTTTAATGTTTATTATTTATTTTTGAGAGAGAGAGAGAGAAAGTGTGAGCAGGGGAGGGAGTAGAGAGAGAGGGAGATACAGAATCAGAAGCAGGCTCCAGGCTCTGAGCTGTCAGCACAGAGCCTGATGCTGGGCTTGAACCCACGAACTGTGAGATCATGACCGGACCAGAGGTTGGACGCTCACCCGACTGAACCACCCAGGTGCTCCTGGACATGCTGTTTTTCTAGAGTGCAGTTCTTTGATGACTTTAAAAGTTTTTGCCACAGGTATTGACCTACTCAGGTTTTGTACCCTTTCTGAGTCCATTTCCATAATTTATCCTTTCTTAGAAAACCATTCATTTTATCAAGGTTATTTTTTTTTGTTTTTTGTTTTGTTTTTTGTTTTGTTTTGTTTTTGTTTTTGTTTTTAGATAGAGACAGAGAGCATGCAAATGGGGGAGAGGGGCAGAGAGAAAGAGAGAGACAGAGACAGAGACAGAGAGACAGAGAGAATATCTTAAGCAGGCTCCGCACTCATCTTGGAGCCTGAAGTAGCACTTGAGACCACAACCCTGGGATTTATACCTGAGTTGAAATCAAGAGTTGGGCACTCAACTGACTGAGCCACCCAGTTGCCCCATTTTATCAAGACTTTTGAAGCATTTGCATAGGTTTGTGCTTTGCACAAAGGAAACTTCTCACAGTTAAATCTATTTGTGGTGTTACCTCTTTTGTAATCACTAATATACATATTTGCATGTTCTTTTTTTTGGCTTTCAAGAATTTGCCAATGATATTGGCATTTCCAAAAAAATTTTAAGACTTATTTCTCAGTTCTACAGATTTTGCTTTATTTTCATTAATTGTTCTTATATTCATAGATTCCTTATTTCTGCTTTCTGTAGATTTGTTCCATATTATTTTCTAAGTTTTAACTGAATACTTAGCTCATTTATTTTCATTTTTCTTGTTTAATAATGAAATAATTCAAGACTATGATTTTTTCAAATTCCAGAAGTTTTTATTGTGGTGTTCCAACTGTCATTATTTTCTAGAATCCCAGTAACTATAGTTTTGATTTCCTCTTAGACTTAGTAATTTTTATAAATTTAAGAAATAATGTGAGTTCTTAATTTGATGGCTGCACTATTAAATAAATATTCATTAATCATTTTTTATTAGAGTAAAGCCTTTATATTGTTTGTTTGTTTACTTAATCTGCTAGATCTAGTAAAGTCTAAGGGTTTATTAAGTACTCCCGGTTGATATTTTAAACAATTATATTTGCTCAAATTTTACTTTGCTGTTTAGTCACCGGGCCACTCAAGAGCAGCAGGGAGTGGGCCTCCCTCAGAGCAGTTGAGGCAGAGAATTTCTTATGTTCTAAAAATTTCTCTCTTCCTGTTTGGTGGTAGCTTGTCTGAAAAGATGGCTGCCATTAATTCTTTCTCTCCTGTGTGAGGAGTCTATTTCTCCACTCCCTTGACTCTGGGTTGATTTGTAAGAGTTTTGAATAATGGAATGTGATGGAAGTGATATGCTAGCTTCGTGCCTGACATTAAGAGGCCCGGAATTTTCAACAAATGGGGTGACTGCGTGGCTCAGTCAGTTAAGTGTCCGACTTTGGCTCAGGTCATGATCTCGTGGTTCATGAATTCAAGCCCTGCATCAGGCTCTTTGCTGTCAGCGCAGACTCTGCTTCGGGTCCTCGGTCTCCCTCTCTCTCTGCCCTTCCCCCCACACCCTCAAAAATAAATAAACATTAAAAAAATAAAAAGAGGCCTGGAATTTTCTGCTTCCTGGATTTGGTGCCCTGAGGCTACTCTATTCTCCTCTTCTCCGTGTGGAGGAGCACTGACGACAGAGAAGTGAGGGAAGCAACTTCTTGAACGTCCAGCCCAATCAACCTTCTGATGACTCCAGCCCTAGCCACTCTCTGACTACAACTTCATCAGAGATGCCAAATGAGATTATACAGCTGATTCTGGTCAACCCACAGAACTGTAAGAGAAAACAGCAAATTGTTGTTTTAAGCCAGTGTGTTTTGCAGTGGTTTGTTACAGAGTAATACAGAAACAAGCAGCAACTCCTGCCTTTGTCTAGGAGGGTCATTCCTGGTTTGTGGAGCTGAAAATAGGAGGTGTTGTAGGTTTCCCCCCTTTTTTTGGACTCTTAACTTGGCACCTTTTCCAAAGTTGCTGGGAAGGAGCCAGATCTGTGCGCTCTCCTTATTGCCTCCTTAGCTAGAAAATCACATCGCTAGAATCCAAGGGCCGCCTGGAGAGAGATAAGATCACTGGATGAGAGAAAGATAGTACCTCAAAGGCAGCTATCACACATTTCCCCTTCTGTTTCTTGATATTGCCCCGTGCTATTAATTATGAAACATAGGCTGTTATGATGATGAGTAAAGGCTGAACTGGGGGAGGACTGGGAAAGGTGTTGCAATAATGAGAAGACTTTGCCTGTGTCCACACTTGCAAGTGCATTCATGTGAGCTGGGCCGGAGACACCCTATCTGCCAGTGGGTAGCTCCAGGTTGGAAAGTCTGCCCTGATTCTGCAGTCAAGTGAAACACGTATGTTCAAATCGCCCTTCACGCCCGACAGTCTTTAAAGGTCAGTGAACCACTGCAGCTGACAAAGACAGAAACACACATGGTACCATAAGGAATTGTTTTTTTTTTTTTTTTATAAATGAATCTTCACACTCTGATGCTTAAATACTCTCTCTTTCAAGTCTCATCATCCTATAAAACCGTGGCACATTCGTCTGCATCTGTCTAGTTCTGACAAATTAAAAAAAGAAGACAAAATAGAATTGGAGACAGGAGATCCAGGAAAAGTGATCAGGTGGCCAAAGTGTCATTAGTGGGACTGGCTCTAACATTCAGCCCTTTCAGGAGAGCCAGACAGAGATGTGTGCGGAGATACCATGGAGAGTACGCTTGAGAGGTGGAATTCGTTGAAAACGTTTGTTGGCTCAAGAGGAAGTAGGTCTGAAAGGTCTGAGCCAGTGTAGTATACTCTGAATACTGTTTCTTCATTTTGCTTTTTAAAAACCAGCCATTGCTCTTGACCATCCTCTCTTCCTCGGTCACATGGAGTCCACCGTATGCCCCGTGGGTCCTGCTAAGCAGTAGGACTTCTCCAAAGAGCCTGGTTTTAATTGACATTTTGGATGAGTCTGAGAAATAATGTTTTAATGTACTTTTCTAAGATTTAAAAAAACACTGCGGCATGGTCATGCTGAGTGAGTGGAAGTCTGACCCAGGACTAACTAATTTTATTCAGAGTCTTCTCTCCCAGCTAATAATCCTGAGAATTTGTTTTACTGCCCTGTCCCCAAGTTAAACGGCTCTGAATACTTAGAACTGTCATTAATACAATCATTATTTCATTTGTGTTGAGGTATTTGCCTTAAAAAATTGGTGTGAGGGGCGCCTGGGTGGCTCAGCTGCTTAAGCCTTCGACTTTGACTCAGGTCATCATCTCACAGTTTGTGAGTTCAAGCCCCAGGTCAGGATCTGTGCTGACAGCTCAGAGACTAGAGCCTGGAGCCTGCTTTGGATTCTGTACCTCCCTCTCTCTCTCTGCCTCTCCCTGACTCGTGCACTGTCTGTCTGTCTGTCTCTCTCTCAATAAATAAATAAATATTAAAAAAATTGGTGCCAGAAGATAAGTTGACAGAGATGGCTTGGCCAACAGCGTTATTTAGCTTGGCTGTCAAAATGTAAAATTATGAAATTACTTATTCATCTGCTGTATAGCCCCAACCTCATCCTGCTCCATTTATATAAGCTCATGGATGACGGCTGTTTTCTTCTTTTGTATAATGTGAGGAATGAATTCTTTCCTTATGCCTGTTGCTGCCAAAGTGCTTTCCCCAGAGTGGAGGGAATATTAATTTAAAAAGATAACAATTTTACTTCTATGATGACTATATTGTGCCAGTGAGTGGTATCCTAAACGGGTATGTGTTCTTTAGATTTTCGGTACCTCACACACGTACCATTTTCCTATCCACAGCCCTGTCTGCAAGGCTAAGCCCCCTATCTGAGAGACTGGTGCTGGTCATGAAGCAAAAAGTTTCATGCTAACCACATCTACCTTTTGCTGAGTGCTTCTACCGTTGCCATGCTGGGCACTAGTTGTTTTATATACACCATCTCATTTTACCCTCTTAATAGAAAGAGTGGTTAGTACTATTACCCCAATTTAAAAATGTAGAAACAGGGGCACCTGGGTGGCTCAGTCGGTTAAGCGGCCGACTTCGGCTCAGGTCATGATCTCGCGGTCTGTGAGTTCGAGCCCCGCGTCGGGCTCTGTGCTGACAGCTCAGAGCCTGGAGCCTGTTTTGGATTCTGTGTCTCCCTCTCTCTCTGACCCTCCCCCGTTCATGCTCTGTCTCTCTCTGTCTCAAAAATAAATAAACGTTAAAAAAATGTTTTAAAAATGTAGAAACAGGCTTGGAACACAAAGGAATTTGCCCAGGGTGTCTCTGCAAGTAAATGATAGAGTAGAGATTTGAATCCAGGTCTGTTTGACTCTCTTTCTTTTGAGCAACATGTGCGTTTAGATTGGAATGCATGTAGGGCAAAATGCATCAAGAAGTATGGCTACTTAAAAGAGTTGGCCACCAGTAATAATATACATTGGAGAGTTTGTTTTGGGTCCCAGTACTTCCCCGCTGCCATCATTCTCTTCCAGCTTTTTCCACGTCTCTGGTTGTTCCTTCTTCAGAATTTCAGTGCCCTTCAGCTGTATTTCCTGGAAAAGGGCCCCAGAGTCTTACTCTTCCTTTCAATCAAAGCTTGCTTGTCCTGTGTGCCTGTCCCTTTCACTCCTTCTCTGTACTTTCTATGTGACATATCTCTAATCTGATCCGTGAGCTGGATCCACTATGAAGGTTTATTCCTCAAAGGTGCTTTCTTTCCATGCAAGAGAGATGGCCAGTTATCTTCCATATCCATTTTCACATTCTTCCTTCAGGGAGTAGAACCCTCGAATTTCATTGGGCACATGACCATCTAGCATTGATTACATTTCCCAGCCTCCCTTGCACAGATCAGTTCAAGAGGCAATGAATGATACTCAAAGGTCTGACCTACTGTGGTGCATGAATTTGCAGATGGGGGTGGCCTCCTCTGCACTGAGGTGTGGCTATGTAACCTATGTTCTCATCAGTTGGATATGAGCAGAAGTGATGTGTACAAATTCCAGGTTGTGCCTTAAATCGAAGGGGTATACCTTCCCCTTTTCTTTTTCTTTTCCTTTTTCTTTTTTGGCTGTGTAGATGAGAGCCACACTGTAGGGATGAAGAAACATGAGAAGAAGCCTAGGTGCCCAATAGCATGGAGCCATCATACTGACCCTGGACAGCTTCTCCCCAGAGGGTTATGTGTGTGAGAAAGTTTTATCCTGTTCAAACCTTATATTATTTTGAGATTTTGCTAGATCAGCTGAACCTCTAACCTAAATAATACTATTCCTAAAAGGAACCTCCTGAACACAGCGTGGTATTCTAAAGGAGTTTCCCCAGTATTGGGCATTTGGAGTGCTGTGGCAGGCTAGCCTGTTGATCTTCTGGGAGCTAGCTGGGCCTTTGCATGCCCCTTCAGTTTTGACCGTGTAGTTGGGTACCTAGTCCAAATTTACATAGGCTGATCTCTACCCAGCTGGCCTGGAGAAGCCTTCTCAATTTTCCTGGACTCATCTTCTCTTCAGGTAAGGGTTAGTATGATCCTGCCAGAGTGCCTCTCAAATCTAAACTAAAGGAAGACAGTAGTCAGAACCCTGAAATATCATGGCTGCTGTTTGAGACTTGCCAGACACACAAATGGAAAATTTATAGCACTCAAAATCTGGGTTTCATTTAGGAGAAAAAAGTATTAATTTAAGTTATCCAACCTCAAAATTGGTTTCAGGCCTCCACTGGGACCCAATATTCTCCCTAATTACGAGATCATGTAGAGTTGGATCTGAAGTGAGACCATGACCCAGTATCAAAATGCCTCCTTTCCATTTGGAAACATCTCACGAATTCAGGCTGCGCTAATGAAATATTTGTGATAATTCTCCCCAGGCTGGCCTGAGCTTATGTTCTGTAGGGTCTGGAAGAAATGGCCTGTTACACTAATAATTTAGTGACAATGTAGGAAGAATCTTTAAGAGGAAGAAATAGAACACCTTGAATCCTTTGGAAAGAGGCAGACTATCAAATATAGCAAAGCTTTTGGGGATCTCAGCACCTTAACTGTAAATCAAAGATGTTGTCAATAACCAGTTAATCTTATTTGTTCAGAAAAAGTGGACTCGACAGAGGCCTCCACTTGGAGAGACCATGAGTTGCATCCCCCGCTTCACTTCCGTCTATTTAAATGCTCCCTCCTGGTTGCAAAGCCTTAATCAGGATAGCAAAAGTCACCCCAGGGGCCTGCATGGGCCTGACTTCAGAATTCTTCCCAGTGTCCTCCCAACTAGTTATGTTGCTGCTTCTGACTGGTAACATTTCACACTTCTTGAACACTGCTCTGGTTCCCAGGTTCTGCCCTTCCTGCATGTCGGTGAGACCCTGGGAACCAGCTTCAGCTTTGCCTCCCCTTGCTTCTTGACCTGCTCTGTGTCTTCCCCAGTCAACCAGCCTTTCACCAGGCCCTGCTCTATGGGAGGGTGGCTGCGGACTGGGCTAGAGCAGGTGCTTATTCACCTGCCGAGAATGAGGCTGCTTCGGAGACACACAGACAAACCAGACTTTTGGTTAATGTGCCTTGTGCCCCCTTGGCTCTTACTTCAATCTAAATCTAACTCAGGAAGGCTAGACTGTATAAACACATCCATCTGCTGGTGTGGCGAGGGCAGTTTGGGAATGTAAGTTGCCATGCGGAAAGAAGCCATCTTCCTGCTCACCTGATTTGGAAGGATTGAGAGCTGGGGATGGGGAGGCTGCATGGACCACGGGAGACAGAGCCTTCACCTCCTGACTCAGTAAGAGGTGTGAACGCGAAGGTCTCCAAGACTCTGTCTTTACCTCTGAAGAGGTAAAGACCAAGTTCTTCACCTCTGAGGAGCATGAGAAAGGCATGTTTTCCAAGGGGCTCTGGTCCACACTGGATGTGAGCATAAGGTAAAGATCCTGTTCCTCCAGCCGGTCCATCTGCCATCATCTCCTGCCTCCTGGCTAGCCTGTCTGAGGCCTTGCTGGTCTCCTGTCCCAGTCCATCCTACTGCTGAGATTCCAAATGCCAACATGGCTGACAAGGTGCTGAATGATCAGCCTTACCCCCTGCCATGCTCCCTCCTTCTCCTCACCTGCCAGCCCTGTGGCTTCCTTTCAAATTCATGGACATGTGTGCTTCATGACCTTTGCGTATACACTTCCTGGAACATGCTACCTCCAAACTTTGCTTGGCTAAATTCTACTTATAACTCATGTCTCAGGTTAGTCACTTCCTCACAGAGGTTTTGCCTGCTCACATCCTATCTCATTCAGGCCCACCTGGTAATCTCTCTCATGGTTTCCTGCCCCTTTCCTCTTCAACCTTTGTCATAATTTGTCTATTTGTCTTTCTCTTTGCCATGATACTGCGAGCCCTTTTTGGACCATTGAATTCCCCTCACCACCGAGGACCTGGCACACCGAGGGCTGCCAAAGCATTTGGAAAATATAGCAATGAAGGAGCAGCTCTTGCTTCCAGGAACATGGGGCAACATTTGTCAAATACTGCGTTAAGCCCTGTGAATGTTATGATCCTATTTGTATCCTGTGAACAAGCTTAAAAGCTTATCTTTTTTGGGGCGCCTGAGTGGCTCAGTCAGTCAGTTAGGTGTCTGACTTCGGCTCAGGTCATGATCTCACAGTTGGTGAGTTCGAGTCCCTCACTGGGCCCTGTGCTGTCAGCTCAGAGCCTGGAGCCTGCTTGGGATTCTGTGTCTCCCTCTCTCTCTGCCCCTCCCCCACTCATGCTCTGTGTCCCTCCCCCCCCCTCTCAAAAATAAATAAAAATGTTTAAAAAAAAGCTTATCTTTTTTTAAAAAGTGTTTATTTATTTATTTTGAGAGAGAGAGAGAGAGACAGAACACAAGTGGGGAAGGGGCAGAGAGACAGGGAGAGAGAATGTCAAGCAGGCTCCGCGTGGTCAGTGTGGAGCCTGATGTGGGGCTCAGTCTCACGAACCGTGAGATCATGATCTGAGCCAAAACCAAGAGTTGGACACTCAACCCACTGAGCCACCCAGGTGCCTCTTAAAAGCCTATCTAATGGGCACAGGGTGGTCACTGTTATAACTATAATAGCCATGATTTATCTAATCCCTATCTATGTTATCCTAAAACCTCACCACAACCCTGTAAGGTAGGAATTACTATCCCCATTTCAAAGACAAAGAAATGGAGGCTCTCAAAGGCTAAGACCAGGGCCACACAAATAGTAAATGACAGGGACAGGTTTCAACCTAGGTCGGTCTGACTCTGGGGCTTCTGTGCTTTCCCCTTAATGCTGCTGCTTCTGAACTGTGTCCCTTCGTACTTTCCCAGCCTCCTGGTTACAGACTCCGTGTGTGTGTGTGCGTGCGCACGCGTGTGTGTGTTTGTGTATGTGTGTCTACCTGGAGGGGAGCCTCCTAGCTGGGTCCCGGGCCTGCTCACAGTGATCAGCTCCAGAGTGAATTCAGGCAGAGAACCTAAATAAACCCTGTGAATCCAGACAGTCCAGAGAAAAGAAAGGTGACCTCATGCTGAGTAAGAGCCATCTTTGTTCCGTCTGCAAAGACCCTGCAATGTGCAGGGGGTATAGTGGTTTGGCCCACTCCCCCTTCTGCTGCCATGCTCACCACCTCCTCCCAGTTCAGAGAGAAAGAGGATTCTTGAGGCTGAGAGATGTGGCTGGGACTGAGGCAGAAGAATGCAGTGGTGAGGCAGTTTGGAGACACGCCACAGTTCTCCACAGCTTATCTGCTTTTCTGGGAGCTTCAGCTGTGAAGTGGTAAAATAAGGAATCAGCACAAAGCCCAGTAGCAATTGCAATAATCCTTATCCCCTTTTTGGCCATCGTGATTTCTACCTGGTCCCTCCATGTTTTCCAGCTTTCTTTCTTTGAGTACAGAGACTTTGTCATACTATTTGGTCTAAAAGAAGCTTCTGGAATAGCATCAGACACTTGCTAGGGGTTCAAGAAATAAGCTGTCTGACAGGGGTTACAGACCACATTGCAAATTTGGTGATGGAGTAGAGGCCTGTGTTGTTGGCTTCTCCCAACTCATTGTTCTTTCTCGGCTCAGCACTCTCCCCCAGCCTCTCCCCTTTGCCTTCCCCATGTAGGATGTGGATGCCTCTGGGAGTCGGCTGAATAGAACTCCAACTTGTTTGCCTTGAGACATCCTCTTCCTACCCTCCACCCCAGACAAGTCCAGCCTGTCACTGGGTCTGCTGTTTTCAATATTAGGGGTCCTCTGTGGGCATCTCATGGAGATCCCTCTTAAAATGCCAAAATGTTACCTGGGGGGAAAACCCCTTCAATGCTGACACCCAGCACAACGAGCCATCCTTTTGAGGCCAAGGAAAGGTCACTCAGGATCATTAAATCTGGGGGTGGTAGTGAAAGTGACCCAGTGGATGGGAATGGAGGGGAGGCAAAGGATGAACGTGTGCCACAGAGCACTTAAAGAGGAGTGAGCACGTGCGGGAGGTGAGCATTTGAAGGAAGTTAGCACGTGAGCTCATCCACCTCGTCTGGGAGAGTCCTAGACAAAGGGGGACAAAGAGATTCCATGCATCTTTCGATCTAGTGCTTACCTTCCCAAATTTGTTCAAAGACCCAAGAGAGACCGGTTTAATCTCCAAGGAGATTTCTGTTCCTATGTTAGTCACACGGTATAATGTGGACTAGTCACAAAGTTGTTCATATTTTACGAATATTTTCATCAAAGGGATTGGGGTTGAACTCCTCCACCCCTTGTGTCATTTTTCAGAGGAAAATGACGTTTTCAAAGCTGTCACATCTACATGTTTCCAGAAGGGAAGAACAGGACATGAACGAAGAGATGTATACATCTGAGGATTGCTAGGCAGGGTTGTGGCAGGACATCTGACAATCCTTATGTTCTTGTGGAGAGAGTGCCCAAGTTAATGGTGGGGGGTTGTAGGCACTTTCTACAAGAATGGAATGCAAGCCCATTTTCTGAAACTTTGAAGTAGGGCATTTACTGGTCTACGTAGGCACCTTTTCACTCTTCATCCTCTTCCTCACCATTAAGTGATTTCAGGGTCATTCCCTACTCCCTTCCAGTCTGCTATTATTCTGACTGATATTAGAATAGCCCACTAAATAGACTCTGGGGGAAAGGAGAATTTTCTTGGGTTGTTTGTTCATTACTAGAGTTCATTGCTACTGTTATAGACAATGACTAACTATCATTTTGCAATGGGGGCAGATGGGGACAATGATGGTTCTGTGACTCTGGAATTCACATCTGGGAAAACATCACTGTCCACTCAAGACCATTGAAAGAATACTGGACACTGGCTTTTTAAGCTCTCAATATTTTTCACTTTTAATGGTTCAGATCTTGGGCCAGCACACCAGAAAATATTACCTCATCATACTCTGTCCCTGGGTAAAGAAAAAAAAATTATGAACTGAACGAAGATTGAATTTCATCCCACAGCTCTGAGTGGGGCTCTCGTGGAGACCAATAGACAAAGAGAGTGACAGGAAGACCAGAGGATAAGTTTTAATGACAGTGACCTTGCAAATGAGAGTCCTAGGAGACCTGGGCCATGGGAGCAAAGGTGGTGCTGGAGGCTGGATGTGCTGTAAGCAGAGGGGACCATGGCTGAGAACCACTGTGTCCTGGCATGACCAACCACTCACACCTCCTCCTTCTGATGTAATCAGCCAGAACATTTTTCTACCCACTGGGGAGCCTAGCTCAGACATCATAGGTCCAGTTCTACAATCATGCCTTAAAGCTCACATCTGCTTCTTTCTCCCTCTTTTCTTAAATTACCATCACTCTCATTAGATAAAAGCAATTAAGGGCATTAACATTTTTTGGAGAAAAAGAAAAGAAAACCCCAGGCTCACTATTCTAACATGACAACTATTAATATTTGCGGACTATCTGTTTGCTTGTTTATTTCCACATCTCACCATTTTCACATTTCAGTGGATCCACTGATTTTGGGTGATGCAAGGGAAACAAGGATCCACCTCCTCTTCTCCTTTTTTTTAATTTCTAGATGGGAAACTGAGTCCAGGCAAAATTTAATTGACTAACTGACAGTGTCTCTTGGATAAGCTGTCCTGGGATTAGGACTGAGACCCCACTGAATGCTTTCTACTTTATTTATAGGTCCCTTTTTACTCTCACTCACATTAAAAGTTGAATTATGAGGGGTGCTTGGGTGGCTCAGTCAGTTAAGTGTCTGACTCTTGGTTTTGGCTCAGGTCATGATCTCATGGTTTGTGGGTTCAAGCCCTGCATCAGGCTCTGTGCTGGCAGTGTGGAGTCTGCTCGGGATGCTCTCTCTCCCTTTCTCTCTGCCCCTCTCCTGCTTGCTCTGTCTCTCTCAAAATAAATAAATAAAATTTAAAAAATTATAAGTTGAATTATGATATGGGAACAAGATGGGGCTTTATCTAGAGAATTTAAAAGAAATAATCTTTCATTTGGGTACAGGGACTAATAAAACCTCCAGACTCTGATATCTCCTAATGCGAGATTTTAGTGTACTTTAGATGCATGAAATTGTATGGAAACTTTTGGAAGGTTACCTTAAGTAGGTCTCAGTGGGTGATGACTGTTTTGTGGGAGAGTGTCCACTGGCCTTTGGTCCTCTGTAATTGAGGGTGGGTTTCTTTATAGCTCTTGGTCAACAAGCAGCTGTTATAAATGTGTGGTGTTATTTAAAAGCCCCACACCGTGTTTTCCCAGGTGTTTCCACTTCTCAGTGTATAAGTGAATAAATATTGTTTAAGTCTCCTGTGGCATTCCATCCATCTCCTATATTGCTTGAATGATGTTTTATTTAATAGAGTTAATCAGTCACCATTTTGTTATCATGGTTCATATAAGCTGTATTCCCAGAACATATCAAATGAAATCACCCTTTGTATTTGAGGTAATGATGATCTCTTCAAGAGATTTGATACAGAGGAGAGGAATCATTGGAGCGTAGGGACCTCCAGGGGTCCCCTGCTCCATCTTTCAGTTTTATAGTTAGCTAGGATCGGCCCCTTACAGTCTCTGCTCAGAGAGAACACAGAGGACACTGGCCTCACCTTCCATCAGAGGACAGTCACATGCTTGCTACACAAATTCATTCTAAGCAGTACATTCAATGGAAGCTAAGGAATGTTGAAAAGTTGTTTTAAAAAAATAAATAACAATATACACAGACTTGCTTTGAGAGCAATTATTCTAATTTATAAATGTTATATATAATTCAAAGAGGCCTTTTCTGTTATAGACACAAGCTGTAATTTTCCTAGTGTCTCAGACCTAGAGATTTCAGACCCAATGACTTGTTGCTCCATCAACAACATGTGGGAAAAGTCTCCTTCAATTGCCTGATTACCTACTTTGAGGCATTTCTCATCATTCCAGACACCAGTGGTAACACTTGGTGGATGAAGAAACCCAGTTTCAGGGAACCACACTACAACAGCAACTGTTGAATTTTTGCCCCAGAAATTCAAAGTCCAGCATGGCCTTGTGTATGGCTACCTCAGGAGTTCCTCATGAGGAGAAGGTGACAGGAATCATCGCTCCCTTACGTGGCTGGAAAAACTGAGCCACAAAGAGGAAGGTAGGGCACGGGTCCAAGGTTTCTTCGCAGCCATGAGACTGTCTTGGCTCCCTCCGTAGACATTTCTTTGCCTTTTCAATAGGTGGGACCATCAACAACATAAACGTTAACCAAAACAGACTTCAAGTGAGTTGGCCTCTCGTTTCCTGATATCATGGCACTAATGCTGAGAATTTAATGAGATCAAAAAAGGCAGTATGTACAGTTTGGGATAGTTTGTCTCCATTAAAAATTTCCTTACAGAGTACTACTTTGGTTTTTAATAGCTAAAAGCCTGTTCAAAAAATACACAGGAAGGATAGCTTTTGGACAGGTTCCTGATGGTGGAGGCGGCTGTGGCCAAGTTCAGCTCCTGCCTCAGATGGACAACAGGGTACATGGGCATTTTCTACCACATGTACTGACGACTCCTGGCGGTGAGAGGAGCCTCATGCAGGGGAGAATGGAGTAAGGATGCTGCAGAGAACTGGACAAGCTGGAGCCAGAGGTTGTGAGACCACTCTTTATTTAGGATTACTAGCCAGGTCTACCACTTAGGTAAAGAAAATCGATACTGTTAATGGGGGACTCCCAGCCCAGTCCCAGCCTAGGAGAAGAAGATCTGGGGGTTTCAGGCTGTCTGTTCAACATGAGGCTGTTGTGTGACTGCCCAAGGGAAGCCAATGGATTTTCAGACCACACTGGGAGGTGGGCGCTCCTCCTTCAGCTGACCAGCCTTCTTTATTTTGCTCTGCAGTGATGAGATCACACCTGCTGGGAAACTGGGGGCACCTTAGTCAAGAAGGCAAGGTGGACAAACTGAGAAGCCTCCCAGGAGAGCTACGTGATCATAAGCATCACCTGGCTTCCTTGTTAAAAACGCAAATGCCCAAACCCAAGTCTGGACCTACAGCATCAGGATCACCAAGGGGATCTGTCCCTTCGGTATACTCTGAAAGTACTTATAATCAGAAAGTTTTGTGGTACATGAAGATCATGAAATTTTTTAAGCAGATAGCATAGTGCCTGGCTCATTGTAAAGGATCCAATTATTAGCTATATAAAAAAATGGTGAATGAATAAAAGAACAAGATTTACTCTGCTAGTTGGTTAAGGGAGACTAACTGATACCCTAATTTTTCTCAGTGGTGTGTGTGTGTGTGTGTGTCTGTGTGTGTGTGTGTGTGTATTTCTCCTGCTGGTGGACACTGGGATGTTAGCTAGGCTCAAGTTCTTAAGTCAAAAAGATGAACCCTTCTTTTGGAGAATTTCTGGCAATTAGTTTGAGGAGATACATATGTACAGAGAAGTTTTCTGATCACAGCAGGGGCCCACAGCCTGTTGGGCTCACGCACGCTCTGACCACACCTCAAATCTTAAAGTAGGGCTACCACAACCCTGAGAAGGAACAGGAGGACTTCTCAGTAAGAGGCAGGATCTGGGAAAAGTAGCCCATCCATGGTGGACGAGGAAGCTGTGGTCTTGGGCCTTACCGGTTTAATTCTTTTAAGCATTAATTAAGTCCATGAAATAAAAACATAAACTTTGTACATTTTCAGCCATTAGCAAAACTAAGAATGGGTTTCTGATGACAAAATAGGGCAGCTGTTAAGTCTCCAGGCTTGTTTTCATTGGACCTGGGCCTTTTAGACCAAGCTCTCTAGCTTTTGGGACCATTTATATCCCTTTCTGCCCTGAGAGCCCCCTTCTCAGTTAGGTGGTGAGTCTAGGTGGGGCAGGGCCCTGCTTTTCTGCTAGCCTTTTACTACAGCTGTAAGTCACTGCAGCCAGTTGCTCCTGGCTGGATCTGCCTGCTCCTGGCTCCCTGTTGGTGCTGGGTTCCTGGCTGTTGTGGTTTTGTTCCTGTTGTGATTCCTGGCTCCTGATAAAGTTGGTCGAAGTCAAGTCTGGAAGTACCACCCCTCCTAGCAGAGCTCCAGGCTCCTCCAGGTGTTCTGGAATAGGAGGAGCTTTATGAAAAAGGGACCTGGCAGGGACTCTCGCCCTTCAGAGGATCTTCCCCGCAGCTGCTGCTCTTACCCTCCGCATGTCACTTTCATGGCGACTGGTGAGGAGTGCTGCTTCTCCTGGGTTTTCTAAGCAGTTTGAATCCATGACTATGCACACTGAATTGATGGTTTTTTAGACTGACAAACACAATGAAATTTCCCTTATGACTTATCCTCAGTATGAAAATATAAATGGAAACCCAACCCTCTTATTTTTTTTCGGAACTGAAAATGAAATTTAAAATTCCCAGCTGTCATCTATTACTATAGCCTTTAGTTCAAGTACTTTTAAGATAAATGACCTTTAGAAACAGACCCAGACCTTCTAAAATCCACTGTAGCTGAGTCCTGCCAACTTAACTGTCATCAACAAAGGCACAGAGCACGTCTCTTCTGCAGTTTTCCCATGAAGACTGGGAGCATGGCCTGTGATAGCTTTTGCCTCTTGGGTTGACATTCTTTTGAGAGGCCTCTACCCTGTTCCTCTGTGTCTCCTTAGGAGTGCTCAAAGGCACTGAATCCCTTGTACTGAGCTCTCTGGGTGTTTAGGAGCCACCTGAAGAACTTGCCCTTGAAATAACCCATGTGCCCTTCTGAACAGCAGTTCTAGGAACCAGCCTGGGGCAGTCTTTGAGGACTTCAGTCTGACCTGAAGACAGTAAATTCACAACCATGTGACTAAAAGGGGGCAGACATCTTTCATCATTTGTTCTCTATGAGACTCCAGGCTTCATAGGGAAGAGGGTCTTTTCTATAGATTTACTAACGTGCAGAAAAATACGTAAATTGCATGCCTGTGAATATGCCCCTCCCACATACACCCTCCTTCTGGGCCTGTGCCTTGCCTGGTCTCCATCCCTGACCTGTAATAGGTAATTTTCTTATAGTGACAATGACATGTGCCAACTGCTGTGCTAAGCGCTTCATGTACGATATTGCGTGCAATCCTTCAACCTTCTCGTGCGCTCATTTTGTGGAGTCAGAGGGGGAGGGTAATTAGCTAAAACCGCACAATGTGTGACAGAGCTGGATTTCAAAGCTAGTGTGCTTCCTGGTGAAGTCTGTTCTTATGCTGAGCGATCCTGAGCGGATACAGAAATAATCACACTAAACTGAACTCTCCATGCTTCACACTGCAGTCTTGTTACATGAAGAGGGACAAGGGAGCCATTTCTGTGACCTGGACATGGGCCAGTGGAGGGATGGGAGGCCCTGAGGCCCTGAGCATTTCTGGTGGGAACTGCTGACTGGTGAGAGGGACGTCAGAACTTGGCAGGAAACTAGAGCGGATTATTACACAGATGGCTTCTAAGTTCCAAAGACAGGAAACGGTGGTCATCCCTGTGAGCAAAGGTTTGCAGAGAGAGAATCGTGCCAAACCTCATTTATTTTTGCAAGTCCTACTAGATTTGTAGATGGGGGCTGACAGATGGAGTTTATCTGTGTTTCAGCAAATCATTTCACACGATGTCTCACAGCACATTTAGAGAAAAGATGGATAGATGTGGGTTGGATGTTGCAGTTCCAGTTGAGATGGTTCCGAGAAGGTTCAGAGTGCTGATTAATGTAGCAGCGGGCATTTGTTCTGAGGGCCAAACACAGGGTCAAGGGTGTAGCAAGCATTTAGTAAATATTTTTTGGTCATATTAAACTCCCGGGGAGGTCTTTAGTGGCCCCATGAAAGGTCTCTTTCTTTGATTTAGCAAACATTACAGAATAGATGAGTTTGGGAAGTGGAGAGAATAGCAGGTCTGATTCTTGACAAAGGGAAAGAGAAGTTGGGTCTAGTACTGTCTTTTTTTTTTTTTTTTTTTTTTGGCCTCTGGTGCTCAGCCTCGCAGTCCTGGTGATGATCCAGGCAGGATGAGCACAGGTCTCGTACCATGTGAGGACACACTGTGTTTCATGAGCACTTAGGCATTCTAAGGGGGAGGTACCAAGACCTACTGCGGGAAAATTGCATGTGTGTGTTTTGGTTTCCTGCCCATTGCCCATCTAGAACCAGATCATCTGTCTTATCTGTTTTTCACACTGGGGTTCTGGTAAGATTTCATTTAAAGAAAGAGTTCTTTTTTTCGGCTAAAAATGCCTGAAAACTGCAGACTCTGAGGATATCTAAGATTCCTGTTAGCTCTAAAAATTAAGTGGTTTTATTAAAAAAATTTTTTTAACCGTTTATGTTTTTTGAGAGAGAAACAGGGACAGAGCATGAGTAGGGGAGGGATAGAGAGAGAAGGAGACACAGAATCTGAAGCAGGCTCCAGGCTCCGAGCTATCAGCACAGAGCCTGTCGCAGAGCTCGAACCCACGAACCGCGAGATCATGACCTGAAGTTGGCCGCTTAACTGACTGAGCCACCCAGGCACCCCCCAAATTAAGTGCTTTTTAAAAATTGTACTGGAGGAGGAAAGAATGCTAAAGGCAGTCTCCAAAGAAATATTGGCTGTATTTCTCATTTGCCTTTCACCTCCTGGTCCTCGGTCTCTCTGGCGAATCTCTAAAGGTGTCCCCACCTCTAGGCCGGCATCTCCTCTCTTGGTAGTGCTCCCTCCTAGCAGGTCCCCAACAACTAGGTTCCTGGAAGCTCCTTGTAGCAAATGGCCTTCTTAAGTGTCAGCGACTGATGGCTTCCCTTTAGCCGCTATGTTGTTAAAGAAGACTCGGATAGCAGAGAGGATCTCTGACTGATAGAGTTTTAAGCCATGTGGCCATGTGAAGAATTTGAGGAAGGGAGGGAGGGATGCTTCGGGCCAGCCAGTGGAGCCTGCATGAATCTTGCTTAGAGAAATATGGGCTTTCACCAGGTTTGTTAGTTCATTCAAGATTATTTTTTAAATTATCTACTATTGGCCAGCACTCTACTAAACTCTGGGGATAAAAATTGAGTAAAAATAATTGCAGTCGCTATGCTCATAAAGCTTATAGTCTGGGGGGAGGTGGCCAACTTTGCTTAAAAATTAATTTATTAATTCAACAATTATTCATCGAGTGCCTATTATATAGCAGTGAATCAACCAGATGAAGTTCATGCCCCCATGGGGCTTATATTTAAATGAGCACATAATTAAAAATCTGACATAAGTGTCTAATGAATGTTAAAATGGAAGTTTTGACTAGGCTCCAAGGTGCAAACAATTCTGATGAGGAACCTAATCACCCAAAGCAGATTCCAAGGCAACGTCTGTAAACTGGCCCCATGATGCTTGGACCCCTCAGCCAGATGAAAGATATTAAAAGGGGTCAGGGTGGGGAGGATTGGCAGAGGCACTTCTTGGAGAGAGCTGCCCCTGTGCTGTGAGTCCCCAGTGGCTCTGCCACCAGGTAGAGGGGCTTAGGGAGGGCAGGCTTCCATGGGCTTCTCCTCAAGCCCAGGGAGGTGAATGAGACTGATCCCAGAGTGAACACAGAGGTCTCATGTCTGAGAAAGCGGGAGCAGCCTGTGGGAACTGGATAGAGACAGCTGTGACAGGGTTAGCCTGGCCACGTGTGGTGTGTGTGTCTCCTGTGGAGCAGAGGTGGCCGTGTGGAAGGAGGTCAATGTGGGGTCTTCTTGGATCCTGTCCAAAGCCATTGACTAGGATAGAAGGACTTTAGCAGCAAGAAGATAGAGGTGACCACCAGATCCAGAGATTGGGGAAGCAGCCACAAGCAAACATTGGGAATAAAGAGACATCTGTCCACTGCAGGAGAGAGGATCCAGAAGGAAGCTCCAAAGAACACCCCACAGGAGAAACAAGTCAACATTAAACCTGTGCTGGGCCCACAGAGCACAAAGCCAGCTTGATGGTCCCAGTTCAAGGAGGAGCTTACTTCCTCCCTACCTCTGCTCACCTGTCCCAGCCAAGGAGATGTAAGAAAGTGGCCAAGAAGCTGGGACCGGGGCTGGGAGGAGAAAAGCAAAGTGGAGAGACAGAGAGACACCTATCGGCCTCCTTTACAATGGGAGTCCAGCCCAGCTGGGGGAGGAGGGAAGATTTAATGCTAAGTCAGGTTTGAGGTCTTGATTGATCTCAGATTGGACTTTCTAACTACTGAAGTTAGAGTGTGGTTTTGATTGCGGACCTGCCTGAAACCTAAGTGGGCTGAACAGTTATGGTGCCTGCCAAGTTTGTGTATGATGGCTGGAGAAAAATCTCTCAGTGAATAAAGTATACAAGCAAATACAAAGGAAGGTTTTATTCTGATCATGTTACAAGTCTTCTTGTTCCATATACCAGGGTAGCAGGGCTCAGAAGGAGAAAATCACAGTTATGCGGTATTGGTAACAAGGAACTAATCTAACCCACAGGGTGGGGGATGGCTTGCTTTCCTTGAACCTGAAGACTCCAGTGTCCTTTTTCCTTCTTCCTCCTCACAGCGCAGAAATGCTCTCTGGGACTAGGCTCTCACAGACACTCAGTTCCTCACACACATTCAACTCTTTTTCTCCTCCATGGCTGGCTGTGACTTAGTGTGGAGACTGCTCTCACTGTGGCCTCAATCCTGCCCTAGTGGAGCCCTGCCTGACTGCGAGTCCTCTGGGGACCGGTGGAGGGACCAGAGGAGCTGGGCCGACCGCTCTCCCATGCCCCGCACTGGCCCACTATGTTTGGGGTTCAGTGCCCCCACCCACGTCCCATGGCTGCTGGCACTTGGGCCATGGTCATCTGCTCACAACTTGTAAAAGTCAGAGGAAATGTTGACTGGAACCCAGGCCTTTTGGCATTCAGGCTCTTTCCACAAACCACATTTGGGAGACTGATTTAGGTGTTGCCTTGACACTCTGAAATGGAATTTTTGCACAAGCATAAAAGAAATACATCTGGGCATTTAACAGAGTGTTGGAGACGGGGTCTGGTAAACCCGCCAAGCTATGCTTCCATAGGATGAGCTTTTCCAGGGTGGAACCCTGGCAAGGCCCCTGGCCTTTGCAGAAGGTAACTAAGTCAATGGAAGTGGACGGACAACTTACAAAGGATGGGCTCTTTTGGAAGATGCCCTTTTAACCTTATTTACAACATATGCCATTGTGTTTGGCATTTTCTAAATGTGCAGGGGTAAAGAAGAGAATGTCTGGTTTAGGAAAGCAGGTTTGTTAAACTAGTGGCCACTTTTGTGTGAATTAGAAGCGTGAAGCAGACATGGGTATGTTTCTTGTGTCTCTGTCTCTGGCAGGTGGCCATTTGACCAAGAGACAGATCACAGACTCTTCAGCCATGGGAAGCAGAGTTTCAAACAGTCTAGGTAGTGAGTGTGCTGGTCTACAAATTCAAGGATTAAGCCCCAGTTCAAGCTGCTCTGTGAGTTTTGGGCTCTCCTGTGTAAAAGGCAGGCACTGGCTCTAGCAGAAACAATAGCTTCAGGATTAGGTAATTTTTACTTTGAAGGTTCTTTATTTGGTTGACTAGTACTGAACGTGTATTGTATACTGTATTATGTTGTTTTCAAAAACAGAAAGAGATACATAGACTTTTCTTAATAGTGCATTTATATACGGTGTTATTATTACTATTACTATTATTATTATTATTATTAAACACAGGTTAAGGGACCATAGTGGGTGCCATTCTCAGATACAGCACCTCTGGTTAGAGCTGATGCCCGACAAGTGGGGCCTGGGGCCAGATCCATGTCCCTGGGTCACAGAAGAGAACTTTATGGATCTTCTTTTCCAGATGTAGTCCCTTCCACCTGCACTCACTGGAAGTGCCATGTCCAAGATCCTATCACTTCATCACCTCTGGGCTCTTCTCTGCTCTTCCTCTACCTCTTCCTTGTCCTCCTCCTCCCTGATCTCTTTCCCTGTGCTTCTCCACTTCCTCTAGCTCCTTCCGGCTTCTACTCTTCTTTAATACCTACCATGTGCAAGGTACTAGAGACAGAAAGGGGTAGAAACCAGCTATGAAATGCTAAATCTGCGGGACATGAAGCAATTGATGGGGTTCACAGGCAGGAGGCATCTCCAAGTCCTGGAAGGGGCCAGTGAAGCTTTCTAGAGAAGATAGGACTTGAGTTGAGTTACAAGGAGAGGGGAGGAAGGGCCAGGATAATTTGGGCCAGCGCACGGCATTGGTGAAGCTCTTGAGGTGGGGATACATAAGGCATGTCAGCTGAAACAGTGCCTCGGAGGGCAGTTTTCTTTGTCAGGACTTGTGGAGAAGCAGGCAGGCTCTGACTGACCGTGGAGGGTGATGGACGAAATGCCGATTAGCCCAGTATTTCCCAGAGTGCCTTCTGAAGGGCATTAGTCCCGAGTGATGTACTATAAAAACAGATCAGTCATTCATAAGCTTGGGAAATCCTGCATCATAATACCGTACACTGGCTTATTAAATGTCCGACAGAGGAAAGGAAAAACCCTGTTTAACATTGTTAAGTGTGGCATTTTCCAAATTGATTTGATCCTATGACCAGTTGTGGAAAAAGCATTCAGCAAAAACACACCTTGTGTGGGCAGGCGGTGGGAGCCAGTGAAGGTTTCAGAGGGAGCGAAGTTCATTGCTGTGAAGGAATAAAAACTCCCTCTCATCTGAGAGGTGGGTGTGGAGTGTATGCAGATGAGTCAGACACCTGCTATCACAGCGGTCGATCGCCCTCTGTTTTCCTGGGAAGAGACTGCGTTGTGTAGGTGAAGAAGGGCGAGTTTTCCTTCTTTACCACTGAGAGCATCTATTGCCCTGGGGTATTAATGAAAACTCAATG
Organism: Prionailurus viverrinus; assembly: GCF_022837055.1. Taxonomy (NCBI): domain Eukaryota; kingdom Metazoa; phylum Chordata; class Mammalia; order Carnivora; family Felidae; genus Prionailurus; species Prionailurus viverrinus. The sequence continues at coordinate 86,824,299 of NC_062563.1, read as the reverse complement.
CACAAGCCAAGAAAATGTTTTCACTGGCCCGAGGAGTTGCGTATACATACGCGTGCACATGTAAACTTGCTGACTGACAACTCTTTTGGATCTCATATCCTTCCTGCTTTTCCTTGTTTAGCCAAAGCCTGAGCATCCTTTAAGGAAAAGCTGAAGTCATCTCTCTTCTCTGCAGTCTTTGCGGACTGATCCTGGCCTCTGGCTTGCCCCTTACACCCACAGTCTCGCTCTTCTTCATCTTTCTATCAGCAGCCCACAAATAATCACTTTATGATACACCACCTGGTTCTTAAATACAATTTCCCTTCCCCTTCCTCTCTGTTCCCAGTTCAGTAGTGCCTACCCTGTGCTGTGCCCCCAGGGGTCTAGTACCTTTACTGCTGAGGGCAAGTGAATGTGCGAGGGATCCACTCTCCTGCTAGCCCCAAATGAGGCAGAAAGAATGGAATCACTTCGCTTTATTTCCATTGAAGTGATTCTGGAATATAGCAAGTCCTCGTTCATCATGGATATGTTTCTGAAGGTCAGTATGAACCATGAAGAGGCTAACGGCTAGGCAGGACAATGAATTAACACAGCAAAAAAAAAACGGGGTGATAGACAACACGATCTGCTGGAGTTTCATTCTGCTTTCAGGCATTATTGCGAGGCCACTACTGGGGTAACGGGATTAGATTTCCCAGAGCAGAGACTGTCAGGAAGAGAGCCGCAGGAGGTTGGGCAGTGCAGGAGCACCGGATGGACCATCAGGTCAAAAGAAAGATAAAGTATCCATCAACCAGTCTTATCAGCTGTATCTCCACAAAACTTCCAGAATCTATCCACTCCTGGTCACTTCCACTCCATCTCTGCTAGGGCACCATCACTGCCTCTCACCCAGGACAGTTGTAAGACCTCCTCTCCTGGCTTCCATTCTGGTCTCCCTACAACTGATTCTTCCCACAGCATCAAGGGCAGTCTTTGTAGAATATGAATTAGATCATGACCCTCCTCTGCCAATCCTCCACACCATGAAGCCTTCATGATACACCCAGAGTAAAATCCAAATGTCTTTCCTGGGTTTACAAGCCCTGCCTGCCATGGCCCCTGCCTTCCTCTTTGGCCTTCCTGCCCATTCGTCTCCCACTACACTTGACTAGTACTAGCCTCTGACTTTCTCCAACGTGCCACGCTCTCTCTAACCTTGCAGGTTTTGCACTAGTTGTTTGTCCTGTGATCTTGACGTGGCCAGTTCCTTCTGGTCATTCAGATCTCACCTTCAATGTCAAACTCTCCAAAGACATGGCTTTTCTGGCCATGCAGGCAAGATACCCATTCTCCTTCTCTCCTGCCATCCTCCAGTAGTGCCCCCTTTTCTGTGATTTCACTTTCCACAGTTTTGGTCCCCTCCCCCCTGCTCCCCCTCCACCAATCACTGCTCCAAGAGCAGATCTTCTGATGTATTATTGTCAGAAGGTTGGTAGTAGCTTAACACTATGTCACAGTGCCTGTGTCATTCACTTCCCTTCAGCTCATCACGTAGGCATTTTATCCTCTTATGTCATCACAAGAAGGGTAAGTACAGTATGATAGGGTATTTTGAGAGAGAGAAAGAGACCAGTCACATAACTTTATTACAATATAGTATTATAATTGTTTTATTTTATTATTGTTATTTATCTTTCACTGTGCTTAATTTATAAATGAAACTTTATCATAGGTATGTAAGTATGGGAAAAAGCAATAGAGAGTACGTTTCATGGTTTTAGGCATCTATTGGGGGTCTTGGGACATATCCCCTGGGGTTAAGGTGGGGAGACAACTGTAATTTAGTTCTTAATAGAAGACTGGGGTGCTGGGAATCTCAGAGTATAGATGCCGTGAAAGGACCATAGCTCCCCTGGTTCACCAGGGCTTAGAATGACAAATAAATCCATGTGGAATGAATAAATGCTAGTTGTAAAGCCTAAGCTCTTGAGTCCTCTGTAAAGAGAATTTCCTCATCTGTAAAATGGGAATGAGAACACCTACATCAAAAGGTTATCAGAGAAAATACATTAAAGAATAATTGCAAATTATAAGGCTCTTGGCAAGTACTAGTTAACATTATTGCTCAAGTCGAGTCAGTTTCAGTTTTGGTAAAATGGGGATAATATTCGCTTTCTAGGAATTTTTCAAAGATAGAAAAGATAGTCCCATAGACATACACATACTTAGAAGAGAGTTTTAAATGTTGCAAGCCCTTTCTTCCCTGTGATGACAGTGGAGAAAAGAGGCAGTAGAGAGACCTCCTTAAATGCTTGTTTGCATCAAACAAAACCCTAACATGCTGGTTTGGAGCATATAAGACTTCTGGCTAAGAAAATGAAGTTTGGGACAGGAACTGGCCCAGAAAGGCAAAGTCACAGCTGACCTAGTAGGAAACCAGGAAAGGCAGGCAGATGCCCATAGTTTCTGAAAATTTCATTGTGTCCACAAAATACAAGTGGTTGGAGGACTTAAGGCCTGTATGAAATCATGTCACCCCCTCCCCCCTTTATAAGTGTTTTCCAGGTCAGTCCTCTAGTCCAGAAAACAGTGTGAACCACATGGGTAATTTTCAGGGTTCTTATAGCCACATTTGTGAAAAGTGAAAAGAAACAGGTGAAGTTAATTTTAATAATATAGCTTATTTAACTCAATATGTCTAGAAGGCTATCATTTCAACATGTAATCGATATAAAAATTACTGAAAAGATATTTTGTACTCTTCTGATCTCCAGGGACTTTTAAAGGCATGTGAAACTATATTTGAAATTGCATCTGTCTGTCTATCATCTATGTATCTATCTATCTTCTGGAAGTGACAGTTGGGAAGATTACTCATTTAAAATCAAATTGTGTTTCTCTCCTCTAACTCTGGTTTTTTTTTGGGGAAGATTTATGAGAAGCCGTGTTTCTTCAGGGAGGGACAGTTTGTTCCATGGTTTACATGGTTTACAAAGTTAGAGAATTTCACTAATCAAATTGTTGCTATTAAAAAAGAGTCAACTTGGAAATGGATTAGAACTAAACATGTCATCAACAGAATGGGCTGGAGAGAGCAAGAAAATTATTATAGAATAAAATTATCCAGAGATTATTGTTCACCTCTGACACAAAAGTCTCTTATTAATTGTCTTGGACCGTTTAGATATGGATTGGGTGAGTTTTTTTTTTTAGTTTTTTTTAACGTTTATTTATTTTTGAGACAGGGAGAGACAGAGCATGAACTAGGGAGGGTCAGAGAGAGGGAGACACAGAATCAGAAGCAGGCTCCAGGTTCTGAGCTGTTAGCATAGAGTCTGACGCGGGGCTCGAACTCACGGACCTCAAGATTGTGACCTGAGCCGAAGTCGGTTGCTTAACCGACTGAGCCACCCAGGCGCCCCGGATTGGGTGAGTTTTATAAAGGACAGGCATCACAGCCTGGCCATGGATGATCCTCTGAGGGACTGAAGACTCATTCCAGCATTAGACTCTATAGCAAGCTGAAAGCACAGCTGCCCTGCTGGACGAGACTGGAGTTTTCACATGGGCACGTTAACCTTTTCGGAAGCCTCTATTCACCTTGCTTATGAGTGGCCTGGTGTGGATGGCAGACATGTGGGTTGTTTGCTTGATGCTAATTACCCGGAAGGCCCAGTTTTGCCAAGAGATTCTGCTTTGATCCATTAGCAAACATACCTGCAACACTAGGCCACCAACAGAGGATCTAGTGTAGTGCTGCTGATGGGCTGCAGTGGGGACCATGGTCTCTGGGGAGTTCTCATGGAATTAGTCCTCATTTAGAGGGATGCTTACTGTTTACAAGCACGGAAGGTGGCCTCAGTTCTGCAGGTGCCTTGGCCATCTCTGGAGAACCACATAGCACCCCTCAGTCTATAGGCGTGGTGGGGGCATTGAGGCAATGGCTTCATAGATTCTGGTAAGCTTGCCTCCACTACCAAAGGGCAAGACACTCAGTCTCCTGTCTATTTCTGTCTACTTCCATGTTTAAGAAACTCCACCTTTCTTAATCAGAACTGCTTTCCTTGCTAAAAAGAGAAGGGGTACACTATCTTGTGTAGCAACAGGGATGATCCCACAGTGGAATTTCCAGTGGTCTCACTTTTGTTAGTTGTACCACTAAGGCGAATGGATGTCTGTTATGATGTCCAATTTTCCAGACTCTGTGACATTTAAGAGTTTGCCATTACAAATCACCTTTAGGGAGCAGCAGAGAATATGGAAAAGCTTACTCAAGATTCACTCCCATTTAGGGCTTGTATTCAAGTCAGAGTCCTTGAAAAGTGGATATGCCAGTGCCTAGGTGTCAGCCTCTAAGGCCAGGCTCTTCAATGAGGCATCCCAGTCCAGATGTTGGGAGGAAACACAAGAAGGCACAGAGGTGCCGAACGCTAGAGGAGTAAGCATCCCCGGAGCTAACTCTGCCAATATCGTGGACTCTGAACATGACTGCTTTCAGTGGTATTAGCCAAAAAGAAAAAATGGAAAAACACTGAAATGTTAAGCAAATATCATAAGAATGAATCTGTAAAGTGAGACTAGTAAAGTCAGAGAGTTGTTTTTCTACTAAACTTCTTAAGAAGTCAACGTTATTAACAAATGGCAGTGACAAAAAATATGACTAGCAATGGTAATGAAAGCTTAATGTTTTAATAACCCTTATTAAGCTTCGTTTTACTGGAAGATGCCCCCTAGAAAGCTTAACCGTAGAAGACAGTGTGAACCTTCTTTTTCTTTAAAAGGCAGAGGATTTGGCTTATTGAAACATCTTTCCCCACTATGAAAATACAAATGCGGTTGCCTACAAAGGGAACATCATAAAAGTTGACAATCAGCTGTGACCACCTGGGGGTTGCAGAGAGTCACAATCCCTGGGACAAGAAGGCAAAGTGAGACATCCTCACTGCCATGAGAGAAAGTGGGGAAAACAAGCCCTGGTCTCTTTCCTCCAATCGCAGCCTGTCCAGGAAAGAAAGTCAGTATTGACTTTAAACTAAAATGGCACTGAACTTTGCAGCAGTAGCTGTGAATGCCGAGAAAGGAGGGGCCAGATGGGGATGAGGGGAGAGTCTTTGAGGAAGTGGGGCTGCAGCTGAGTGCTGAGCACCCGAAAACATGTGAGGAGACAAAAGGGTGGAGAAGCCAGAGCCAGGAGGTGGGTGGAACTGCTTTCCCCTTCCTCTCTCCAAGGTCAGCCTGGGCCTCCTCTTTCTGTTCCTTTACCTACCTGGGGCTTCACACATGCTATTCCTCCCAACCAGAAAGTCCTTTTCCTTTCTTCACTGGGAAAGCTTATTCTTCAGGTCACAGTCAAATGAGCTCTGCTTTTGTAAGTCTTCCCTGATCCCCTAGTCTGGGTTACCTCTCCTTGCTCTATGCTCCCATGGAATCCCCAACTTTCCCCTTCCACACCACTTATCACACTGAGTATAACTTAGTCCTTTCCTGACTACTCTGTAGTAGTTGGGACTCCACCTCATTCATGCGAAATCCCTGCTGTGGAGCTTGGTGCTTGCTATGTAGTAGGAGTTCAAGGTCTAATTGTTGAACGAGTGGGTGCACTCTGTCCTAGTCATGGTGTTGGTGGTTAAGGGGAGACAGGGAGAGGTGGAATCAGGAAGTGCAAAGAACATGAGGTAATTTGCGAGCACAGCACACTGTGCAGGAAAGCAGACGAGTGTGGAAGGAACACCAGTGGTTATGTCATCTTAGGCAGGATGCAGATGGAAAGGTGTTGGGAGGTGGGAGAGGGAGGAGGACAGAAAAGGAGGTGGTTGGTTAGCTGGCATGGATTCACCCTGCTTTCCAAAATTGGATCTTGTCCTACCTGCTCTTCAAGAGATCAAGACCACTCACGATCCCTACCCTCCTCTCCTGGCCTGGGGTGAGGACACAGGACAGCCAGGCAGCATAGGGCTGGTGGGGTCTAGTCTTGCCACTTCCACTAATTCCCTTTGTGACCCTGAACAGAGCAAGGACCTTATTATCCAAGCCTCATCTTCCCAATATGCAAAAAGGAGATAAGGTAAGGTGGTGGTAGGGAGAAACTAAGCAAATGTACTTGGGAGTGCTGGATGTTCCACAGGAGGCTGGCTCCTCTCCACACTGTGAATTCTGGAAGGCTATCTCTTGGGTCAGCTTTTGTCATCTATGATTCAACCCACACTTCTAGCCAGAACAGAACTCCTCATCAGCTGGGGTTAGGATGATTCTCAACCGAAGCCTATTGCAGAGTTGCAGGCTGTCCCTAGAGATGATCTTTCCCAATGCCTAAGGCTGGAGGGACAGGCTCGTGGCAGCCGAGTGGCCAGACATAAACATCGTGTTTGAGGAAAGTAGCAAACTTCCTGAAATGTTACGTACTTGGGTGCAATTCTGACTCTAGAACCAAGCCCTGCTCGATCCTGATTCTGTTTGGAAGGAACAGTGAGGTCAGATAATTTGAACAGGGATGTCTTTATCACCCAGCCCTGTCTTGTTCAGCTTCTAGTATTTACTTCTCCTCTGTTTGCTATTTGCAACTTGAAACCAAGACATGAGCTTCTGTTGCTGCGGCTGTTTGGGAGATGAGGCAATTCAAACATGAAAGTCCTAATAGGAGCTATAATATGATGATGATGATGATGATGATGATGATGGTGATGATGATGGGTGTGTGTGTGTCTGTGTGTGTGCGCACGCACGTGGAAAAAGGGAGGTTAAGTTGTGGGGGACTGGAACAGAGAGGTAGAGGGAGCAGAGGGAGGCGGGAGAGTCTTCAACCACATCAGCTGCCTCCCCATCTATTTATTTGGAAAGACCTCCTACTGTAGGGAAGGAAGTTGGTGCAAAAAAAAAACACCCTCAAGATGTATATTTGATGGTGTATTTTGCAGCATCAACTTTGGGTTTGACTTTTCTGAAAAAAACTAACTGCAGCTTTTGCGTGCAGTTTGGTTTTTGCTGTGGACATAGGGTGTCTTGAACTTTTTCTCTTTTAATTCAGGAGAGTGAGCCAAGAATTCCAAGTACTCATGTCCCTCTCCAATGAGACAGTGAAGGAAAGATTTCCAAGGGTGAGAACTGGATAAATACTACTGAGAATTCAAATATTCAGGGAAGGTGCTCTGCCAAAATAAATCACACCCTCTAGGAACATTTCCTGTAATTTGCTTTTCTTTTCTTTTTCTTAAATGATCTACTCTTACAAAAGTTAAAAAAAATTTTTTTTAACGTTTATTTATTCTTGAGGGAGAGAAGGGGAGAGAGAGAGAAAGAGAGAGAGAGAGAGAGAGAGAGAGAGAGAGGGCATGCGAGCAGGGGAAGGGCAGAGAGAGAGGGAGACACAGAATCCAAAGCAGGTTCCAGGCTCTGAGCTGTCAGCACAGAGCCCGACGTGGGGCTCAAACTCACAGACTGTGAGATCATGACCTGAGCCGAAGTCAGACGCTCAACTGACTGAGCCACCCAGGTGACCCCCGATACTAAAATTTTTTTATCTCTTTCTCCATGCAATGTTGCAGCCGGTTTCAGACAATGCCATCTATGTCTTTTCATTCCCTGTGTCACCATTTAAATTCAAGCCTCATGATCCATGCTTGGCTCATCACAATAGCCTATTAACTGGTTCCCAACATTATTAGACCCACTGTTCCTGAGTTGTAGAACAATTTTCATCTGGCTGTTCTATAAGACAAGACATCTGTGGCCAAATTTTATATATAAGTTACAAACACTATCAATACCTAGTTAAACTTGTATTAGATAAAATGTCTTAAAATACAATATACTTTGGCACCGTAATATTTATCCCAGATGAAGATTAGCTCGCAATGGTAATAGAATTAGGTCCACACTTTTTAGTCTGACCTTCAAGGTGGTGAAATCTCATTCATGTGCACCCTGTAGCCTTAGGGGGACCATGTACTCCCTCCACTCCAGCCTGAGATGTGTCCTCACTGTCGGCCATGTGCACTTATGGGCTGCATCCTGGTTCTGGAGACCTGTGGCCTCAGCCCTTCTATATCCTGTCTGCTTGACTAAGTCCCAGCTTGCCTCCAACACCAGGGCAAGTCCTTCCAGTCCCCAGGGAGGCCTCCTGTCCCCTTAGGCTGCCAGTGATTGCCCTTTCTCTGTTGCTCTCCTTTCCTTCAGCTCTCTCTTGGTCTGCCCAGGGAGTGACCTTGACCGCCATCTGTTCTATATCCTGAACCAATCTTTGGTGTCACGACCACATCTCATACTTGTCTGCGTTTTCCACAGAGCCCTTCCTGGCACCTCAGCAGCCATTTGCTGATAATGATCATACTTAGCCAACTGAGTAAATATTTCCAGCTTTTGGATTTGCCCTGTTCATTTTTTTTTAAGTTTTTATTTATTTATTTTAAGAGAGAGAAAGAGAGTGAGAGAGAGTGAGCAAGCATGAGTGGGGGAGAGGCAGAGAGAGCGAATTCTTTTTTTTTTTTACTGTGATTTAATTTTTTATTTTTTTATATGAAATTTATTGACAAATTGGTTTCCATACAACACCCAGTGCTCATCCCAAAAGGTGCCCTCCTCAATACCCATCACCCACCCCAGAGAGAGCGAATTCTAAGCAGGCTCTGCACCATCAGCACAGAGCCCAATTGGGGCTCAAACTCATAAACAGTGAGATCATGACCTGAGCTGAAACCAAGAGCTGGATGCTCAACAGACTGAGCCACCCTCCATTTTATTTTCAACAATCAGTGTTGTCAGAATAGAGTTTATTAGAGACCCAATGAAGCAAATTCAGAGGAAAACTAAAGGTAGGAGTTTCAGATGCAAAAGGTTTCTCTGTGAAAGGGAAATGAGACAAGAATTGCAGGTTTGGGGTGCCTGGTTGGCTCAGTCAGAGACTATTTAAAAATAAAATCTTTTTTTTCTTTTTTAAGATTTTTTTAATGTTTATTTATTTTTGAGGGGGGGGTGCAGAGAGAGAGAGGGAGACACAGAATCCGAAGCAGGCTCCAGGCTCTGAGCTGTCAGCACAGAGCCTGATGCAGGGCTCGAACTCACAAACCGTGAGATCATGACCTGAGCCTTACCCAACTGAGCCACCCAGGTGCCCCTTAAAAATAAAATCTTAAAAAAAAAAAAAAGAACTGCAGGATCTAGATGAACTTCTCAGAGTATGTCAACCAACCTTTTTATTCTGGATGCCCACATTATCAATTTTCACCAGCTTGTTTGGGTGTGTGTTAGAAATTTGATGTGCCCGCACATCAGCCAATTGGATCTGTGGTTTCACCAATAAGCAACTCAAATGGGAATGTTTATTTCCTGACCCAGACATGCATCTGCTTTAAAATTGCCAATATTCAGGAAGGGATGTCTTATCAGCACACATAAAAGTTTTAAATTATTTTAATTGCTTAGGAAACAAAGTGATTTAAAAAATTATTTCCCCCTTATGCCTATAGGATAAAATGAAAGAATGCAATACTAACTCATCTGCAGTATGATCACAACTGAAGAGAGAAAAAAGATAAGATAGGGCAAAAACTCTATTAACTAAGCAAACACTCTTTTGGTGAGTACAAGAAATAGTGAAAAAAAATGTTGCTGGGGATGATCATATTGGGAGAAACCACTGGACTGAGCAATATCTTCCAATGTTTATCTAAAGCAATGCTTGGGAGGAAATTAATTGCTTTCTGTGTTCAGATGGTGGGGGCCACGGCTCACCCACACAGTACCTTTGAATGAATCAGGAAAAGGCCTTCCTGTCTGAGGTGGAATGTGTGCCCGTACCGGGGAGCTTGTATGTGTAGCCACGCACAGTCTGGCCCTCCGACATGGGCACAGCCTGCATTACTAGGCACCCGTGTGCCCTGCAAACAACTCCTCGGAAAAATGGAAGTGATCTTAAAAAGCAGAGTGAGCTGAAAAGGTCACCCAGCTGGTACGTGGCAAAGCAATGGAGTGATTCCAGAATCGCTGCTTTAAGCTAATCCTGATCAAGAATAGTTATTGATGCCTCTTCTGTGGGACACGGTGCTACGTCACAGTATTTATATATGACAAGGATCCCATTCTTTAGTAATTTATACTGTAGCTGATTATAAACTGGTATGAAACTAGTTTGTTAGTAGTTGTTAGGTATTACGGTTTTAACTTCTTTTTTTTAAAAAAAAAATTTTTTTTTTTAACGTTTATTTATTTTTGAGACAGAGAGAGACAGAGCATGAACGGGGGAGGTTCAGAGAGAGAGGGAGACACAGAATCGGAAGCAGGCTCCAGGCTCTGAGCCGTCAGCACAGAGCCCGACTCGGGGCTCGAACTCACGGACCATGAGATCATGACCTGAGCCGAAGTCAGCCGCTTAACCGACTGAGCCACCCAGCCGCCCCTATGGTTTTAACTTCTTAGAGCAGTGGGAGACCTCCGGTGCCAAAACGAAACAAAAAGCCCCAAAGCAGTTAGCACTGCTCTTTAAGGGTTGTGGGTAAACTAGGTCATTATTTCCATTCTGCGTGTGAGAAATAAAACCTACAGCAATATATTCAAGGGACCAGAAAGGGCGTTCGCTTGGGGGTGGAGTTTTGAAGTGAATTGCTTGTAACACTGCATCTGGAATTACTCATGTTTCTTGCATGCGGTGGAGACGTCCACCCTGGAACTAAAGAAGGCGCTGACCCACAAGAGTGATGGGATTCCAAAGGTATGGCTGGTTCTCCTCATCTGACCTCAGGAACTGTGCCCTCACTCACCCCTCTCCACTAGCATCATCGTGGGAGAGACAGAAGTCATCAAATGGGTGCTGAGGCTTCCTGCCCTCTCACCCACACCTGAGAGCCCACCTGGGCTCCGCTACCTAATTCACATGGAAGAGTGGCCCTTCCTGGGCTCCAGGTCCTCTAAGCCCTGCTTTTAAGGGCTCCAGCCCATCAGTGAGCTCTTCTCCTCAACCTCTTCATCTCTGGGCCTGTCATGAGCACTTAATCAAGCTCTAGTGCCCCATCTTAATAAAACGAAGAACACATTTCAACTCCAGCGCTATCCCCGCTACTGCTTTGGCTCTCCCCTCCCATTTTCCACAAAGCTTCCTTCCTGCCCCTCTCATTCCACCGAACCTAAGTCGCCTAGGTCACCAAGGTCACCATAACCTTGTGTAATTAAAGAACCGGTGCCAGCTTGTGTGTAAATTTTATAGCACTTGACACTGACCTCCTCAGTGATGTATCTTCTTCTCTCCGTTTCCATGACCCCAGACTCTCCTGTTGCACCTTTTCGTTCTCTGGCTGGTCTCTTAGTTTTCTTCTTGTTCCCTTTTTCTTTCCCCACGCTGACTTAAAGGACATGGCCCTGGGGTTCCCTGCTTAACCGATTTCTCTTCTCTGTCTACACACACTCCCTAGTTCCCCATCTACTCACACTGGTCACAACTGCCATACTGACGACTCCCAAATTTTTGCCTCCAGCTCCGAACTCTTACTGAGCAGAACTGCCTCCAACACAGGCGGGGACTAGCGTGAGGCCGGTGGGGCGTCTAGGGCACAGACCCGAAGGAGGTGCTCCTTCCCGGGTCTCAGCAGGTGCCGGCCCTGAGAATGAGTGCCTCCTGGCCCCATGCCTGGCCATCTCTGCCTGGAGATGCTCCCACAGTGCCTCAAACTTGCTAAGTTATGAGGCTAATTCTTCGTCTTCAGCCCCAAAGCTCTTGTCTTCCCGCCCTCATCCTGGTGGCATCACTGTTGGCTCAGACACACTCTGGGGGTCTTTCTTGACACTTCCTCCTCTCTCATCCTCCACAGCCAGCCGGTTACCAAACCCAGTCATTCTGGATGGAATCCAGACTCTCCTCGTTGTTCGCCACGGCTTCTGTTCACCATCCCTCACTGCCACCATCTCCACGCTGCAGCCAGTGGGACTTTTCTAAAACACAAATCTGATCACTTCACTGCTTAAAACACTTGTGTAATTCTCCACTGTCCTCAGAGTGGGACGACCCCACGACCAGCACCCCACGTGGCCTGCTGTCACTGCCTCACACTCTGTCTTCCAACATACCCCGCTCTTGGTGTCTCCCAGAAGGACCCCTTAGTGTCCTTGTTTAAGCTTCCTTCTCACTAGGATAACTGTCCCTTTTTAACTCTCCTACTCTCAGCTTAAATGTCACTTCTAGAAATCGGTTTTGATTCCAGTCTGGTGAAATGCCCTTTCTAGGTGTATCCCTCACACCCACATGAGGTGTATCCTTCATACCTCACATGCTCATCTCCATCACACAGCCTTTCACATGGGCGATGTTTGGAGACTTGACTGTTGTCCCTGACCTTCAAGGGCGAGGACACTGCAAGTGAGCAGCCAGCACAACCACAGTGCTAGTCGCATAGAAAGTGCTCAACAAGGATCTGTCGAATGCATAAAGGACTTCAGGAATCCCTAGTCTCTGACAGTCCCGAATTCAAGCCCCTCATCTGTCCCTTACTAGCAGTGTGCCCTCTAGAAAGTTAATAACGGACCCTAAGCCCCAGTTTCTGCTCTGTAAACAGAGATCGACATCCTTCCCCAAGTTGTTCTGAATGGGTTTGTGCTTCTATAAGCATCTGCAGTTGAGACAATGCTTGACCCTTTCTTCTCTTCCAAGTCCTACATTCAACTCCAGGAAGCCAGAATTCAGTCCCGTTCTAATTGGTATCCCTAGTACCGGCCCTATGATGGGTTCTTAGTGGGAACATAATAGCTGTTTGATCAAAGAATGTTTGAGGGAAAGCAGCCAAGTTAAAGAGGGAAGAAGAAAGAGGCAACACAGGGAATGTGAAAAATGGACAAAAGAGACAGAGAGAAGCAGAATGCAGACAATTTTCTCTGACTTGCTTATGTTACGGGAGGCTCATCTGCTTTCGAAGGACTGGGCTGAGCACGCTCTCTGCCCTCAGAGATAACCTGCCCAGCTCACTCCGGCCTCAGCGACAGCAGGGAGACATGGTGCCCATGTGACTGGCCTAGCTCCCTTACTGGAAGCAGCTGCACAGACAGCAGCCTGAGGCTGGAGCTCCAGGAGAGGATTTCACAACCTCTGGGGCTGAGCTTCAAATAAGTTTCAAACGTTGTTTATGTACATTTATGTGTGTACTTTTCCTGGGTCTCTTCTGATTGCAAGGAGGCCCAGCCTTGCAAAACAAGCTCAGAATGTGCCTGAGTTTTTTGTTCTTGCTGATAGTCATGGAATGTACCGGCCTCCTGATGTCAGATCTGGGAGAAACCGAGGAGCTGAAAACAAAGAAGACATCCAACTCCAGTGGGTCCCTCCCAGAGCATGTGAAGTGGGATGGCTCAAACTGAGGTAAAAACAACTGGAGAGGGTTTAGACTGGTCCATATATTGATTGAATTCCATCCAGGAAAAAAAAAACCCAAACATGTGAGGCAGAGTTATATTTCCTTTTCTCCATCCTTTCCCCCTAAGCAGTAACAATAAGATAGTAGCCTGAATCCGTGTTAATCATCTTCCTAGAAGGAAAGGGACTGGTGGAAGCCCATGCAGATGGTAATCATCCATTTCCCTTATGCCTGTCTCTGGAGCAGTGTGAACAGTTGCCTTCAAATTGGTGGAGAAGGAAAGAGAAGATGCGGTCTTGGATGAAAAATAGGGAATTGGACCAGATCAGTGATTCTCCATCCCAGTTGCCATTAGAACCACCTGGGGAGCTTCTAAAATCCCAAATGTCCAGACCTCATCCCAGACAAGTGAAATAGAACCTTTGAGGTGGGATCCCAGTATCAGCGTTTGAATGCTCTTCAGGTTACCACAACGTGCAACCAGGTTGAAAACCACTAGATTCCACGAACCCTGATTTCTGAAGCTCCCTTACATCTCTGTTTAAAATTAGGAGAGCCTTTTTTTTTTTTAATTTTTTTTTTCAACGTTTTTATTTATTTTTGGGACAGAGAGAGACAGAGCATGAACGGGGGAGGGGCAGAGAGAGAGGGAGACACAGAATCAGAAACAGGCTCCAGGCTCTGAGCCATCAGCCCAGAGCCCGACGTGGGGCTCGAACTCACAGACGGCAAGATCGTGACCTGGCTGAAGTCGGACGCTTAACCGACTGCGCCACCCAGGCGCCCCTAGGAGAGCCTTTCTAAATCAAGCAATTTTAGGGGGCTTTTTCCTGGTGTTTGCAAGTCTGAAGCCTTGGAATGTCATGTTCACATATGTGTTTTAGAAAGAGCATGGCATAGCTATATACTGGAAGCAGAGGGATGGTTTCAGCAAATGCTTAGCGAACTCTTTACATTGTAGGATCAGATGTGTTGCTGGCCTGCTATTTAAGTGGTTTATTCTGGCACTTGATGTTGGATGTTGGCTCAGGGATTTCCTGGTGGGTACCAAGGAACAATAGGACTGTGAGCCCACCCTGGAAAGAAGGAAGACAGGGTGATGGCAGACTGAAGGCTCATGTCTCCTGCTGTGGCCCCATTTGTGTTTTCCCTGACTTGGGGCTTGGACAGCTCTGAGGAGGTGGGCACCAGTCCCAGGGAAGGGTGTGGCTCTGGGCTTAGGCACCCCCAGCCCTCAACTCTGTGGTAGAGGCTGGAGGCACTCAGCCCTTTCGGCAGGCAGCCTCAAAGGCTCTGTTGGTGGGCCCCTGTCTGCATCTGTAGGGCTGGGGTGGGTTAACTGGGGAGGATGGGGCACACAGGAACAGAGAAGGAAGCATTGCCAGGTTTCTGTGAGGTCAACATGTGTTTGAAACCATTCAGAATGTAACTGAGAATGTAATTAGGTGATTTTTGTTTTTGTTTTTGTTTTAAAGGAAAAATTCAGAACCTGTGACTCTTGTTCACGAGCACATGCCTAGATGTAGTCATTTTGAGTTTATGGAAAATGTGGTCAGCCCCATAAATCAGTGCTGAGGAATTCTTACAGAGTCATTGCCATGCAAGTAATGGAGATCTGTAGGGAGTCTCCTACAGTTATGCAGGACAAAAAAGAATACACATGTAGACACAGCTATGACATAGTCCTCCCTCACCTGGAACTCTTTCCTGAGTTGCCACAAGGCAGCTTTGAATGCCCATTCCTTCCTAATCTGTGACCTTTGTTGTATAACTCCGTGTACATCAAGATGTCTGTGGCCATCGTTGTGTCGTGACCTACAAAGACACAGTTCTCTGCATCTGTTCCTCCCACGTGTCTTAACATTTTATCAGGATTTCTATAAAGCAAGCCCATTTAAAAGTAGGCTGGACAATCATAACTTGTGACAACGCTGAGCATATGGTTAAAGGTATCCTAATTCATAGACCTTCTGTACTTCAAGTCTATTATTTTGTGTGATTGGAGAATGAAAATTCAAGGTGGTATTGTGTTTCTCAAAAGTGTAGAGAACATCTTCAAGTGTTAATACAAACGTTTGGTCAAAATTAGTAAGCAAGAGATTCAGTTTAGGCGTGATTCATTGGAGGACATTCCATCGGTTTGCATTCCATTGTTGGATTTATACATTTAGCCTTTTCATGCCAAACAGTGTTGGTTCTGTATCTTATCCATGATAACATCACCTACTCCTTCTCAGGTTGACTCAGCTTATGAATTTGTTTCTGCCAATCTGGTCAGTGGAGAATGGAACATTAACAAATTTTAGTGGAGATGTTTTTCAGGTGCTCTGAAAGAAATGTTCTTGTACACTTGACCAGCATAGTCTGCCACGGAAAAATAGTATGGCTGAACCTGAGTTTAGGGTATCTTATTGTTTTTTTCTTGATCTGTTAGATGAGTCTCATGCATGCTAGAACAATTCCTTAATTTCCCACAGAAACCAGATGTATAACTTATAAGGCCAAATACCACCCTGAGTACAAAGTTTATGGCCTGGGCTCATTTTTGTTAACTGGAGAGTTTGTACTTTAACATTTGCCATTGCAGTGTGTTCTTGTTGACTTTGACAGACAAAATACAAATTCCGTATGCCATGAGGGCCAAGTCAGCCCCGCATTTATATGACCTGGTTTCTTTTTGCCACAACCTGGGGGCAGGAAAGCTAATTGCACAAGCTGTGAAACTTTAGACCAAATCCCCTCAGCCACAAACCACTCGTTGTCATCAGTGCAAAGGAAGAGGGGCCTGCCTAACAGGCTGTACTCTTGAGTTTTATGAGCTGTGCCTCGTTGAACAGTGGGCAGGGTAAGTAAAGCTGTGGGCTTACCTGATACACGTCAGTTGCAATATGCTTTGAATTTTTGTATCAGCCCTTCACAGGCAGTAGAAAAGCGTGACGTAAATAATCATCATAATCACCATTGATTGAGCATTCCTAGGTGTTCAGCATTGGGCCAGATTCGTTATAAGTACCTTCTCCAAACAGCCACAGCATCATTTACCTTATAAAGATGGAGCTCAGAGAGGTTAAGTAACTTGCCTGGAATTTTCCCGCCAAGAAGGAAGTTCTCTACCTGATTTGAAAGGAATTTCAAATCGGACACCTTTATTTTGCTTTTGGGCTATGTGCCTGACATCCAGAGAAGTGGATGGAAGATGTGGTTTGCTGGTAGTTGAGGGAGGATTTCGTCCCAAGTTTGTTTTGTAAAATTTAGGGAGAAGACAGAGCAACAGTGTGATTTCAGCAGAACAGGATTTGTTTCCAGCACTGTTACTTTGGGAACAGAACAAGTTATTCAGCTTCTCCTGTCCTTCATTTTCTCATTCACAAAATGGAGATGGACTAGATGGTTCCTAGTGGTCTCTGCTGACTCCTCCTTTTCTGCCTCCTTGTAGTTGGAGACACTCTATGCTTGGCCCTGACAGTTTTGGGGCAAATCCTTACCAGGGTAAAAGGACCTCCTGAGGTCTTAGACCAGTTGGGTCTGACACCTGCTGGAAGAGGGTGGATGTTTTCTGTGGCCTCCATTCCCTTGCCCCACCTTGTGGCTCTGGCATCTTGTGCATCTTGTTGGTCACCACTGGCCACCGCTGCTGGGGAGCAGCAGGCCTCTCTCCTGGCACAGCCTAGGGAAGGGCCACTCCTGCCTCTTTCACTCGCTGTACCTACAACATAAGAAGCTCAAGTCCTAGGAAGTTTAACTCAACCTATTTCTGTCAAGATCCTTTCCAGAAAAGCAAGTCAACACTTAAGGTCTTGTCAAGAACCCAGAATTTTGAAAATTAGTATCTGATTTGTCACAACAGGAAATAACAGCTAGATTGATATATCTGGAGTTATTCTAGCTCACCAAATTCAGAGTGAGAGAGAAAAACAAAGTATGTATGACACCATTAATGAATCCTACCGTGTCTCCTGGCTGTGGACGCATCACAGACACACGATCATATCCTTTCCTTAGTAGGACCCACAAGGCATCCAGTTTTCCCTGAAAACACAAAACAAAACAAAACACCAAATGCATCAAGATTACAAATGAAACCAGAGCAGTGGCCAACATAGACATGTAGAACTTTCCATGCTTCTTCAGTCATGTGAACAACGTACCGCTGGCAATGTGGTCGTAACGGGATAAGTGACTCTCCAGGCCCTAAGTTCAAAATGGGGGCTGCAGGAGAGACATGTAACAAGACCCTGATGTGCATGCAGGATACATGCATGAGACTTCGGTGCTGTCCCAAATTTGCTAACGCAGAGAAGTGCATTCAGGCTCTCAGCTTTTGCTCTCACTGCGTTTCTGGGCGTATCCTCACACCAAAGTCAATCTTTTCAACTTCCACTGAAGTAGTAGTTTTTTTCTTCCCACTTAATGCCCAGAGTTCACAAATGAAACAATGATGACAAATTCAGGAAAACTACTAAACAGAACTATTGATGAGGCCAGACCAATTGAAGGCCCCTGGGATGCAGATCCCTGGGCTCACTCAGCACCTATGACTTGCTCAGGAATCCCAGGCTCAAGGGACAGATTACCAAAAATCTCAGAATACCCAAAATCACAACCCCTTTGGAGTTGTAGGTAATTGGCTGAATGTGAGAAGGGTGAGTCTGTGAGTGAAGTTTTCACAGCATATGATGAAGGGAGCCTAATGCCTCTGGCCATTCTTGTCCCCTAGACATGCTGAATGGAGGCTCATTTCCCCTGTCTCAAATACTAAAATGCAACAATGACATTTATTGAATTTTGCTCTTAGTATTAACCCTTAATATGTTACCTGCCATAGCAAAAGACTTTGCAGATGTGATTAAGTACAGGATCTTGAGATGGGAAGATTATCCTGGGTTATGCAGGTGGACCCTAAGCATGTGGGTCCTTGATAGAGGGAAGGCAGGGGGGGGGGGTCAGAGTCAGAGAAGTTGTGCCGACAGACACAGAGTCAGAGGGATTCCACGTGAGCGAGATTCAACCCATGGTTGTTGGCTTTGGGGAAGGGAGGGGGCCATAAACCAGTGAGTGTGGGCAGCTTCTAGTCTCTGGAAAAGACAAAGAGTCAGATTCTCTCCTAAAGCCTCCAAAAGAGATGCAACCCTGGCCTCGCCTTGATTTGAGCCCAGTGAGACCTATTTTGAGCTTCTGACCTCCCGAACTGTAAAATAACAAAATTGTGTTGTTTGAAGTCACTAAGTTAGTGGTAGTTTGTTACAGCAGCAATAGGAAACAAATACAGGCTTTATTAATCCCTGACGTACTCTATGTTTATTTGCCTATTGTCTGTCTCTGCCACCTGGAATGTCAATTCCATGAAAGCAGAGGTGTCACTGGGTTGTTAGTTGCTGGACACCCAGCCCTAGTGCTCAGTAAATTTTGGTTGGATGAATGCATGCATTCAGTGCTACTGAATAAGTGCTGGGCTAGGTGCTTTCACATGCGTCTTCTCCCAAACTCCCAAAGGATTATGAAGAGGAAATGGAAGGTCAGACTAACAACTAACTTGCCTAAAGCACACAGCTGGTAAATTGGGAGGTGTGATTGGACCCTATGGCTGTGTAATTCCAGAGCTCATATACTTTCTATTATATTCCTTGTGCAGATCTTCTGGCTCGAGTACTTGGACTTAGATCCTTTAGAAGAGGGTTTCTAAATGGTAGGTTGCAACTCTTCAATCCCTCATGAGACAGTTTTGTGTATTAGGACCAGAATTCTTTTTTTTTAAAAATTTTTTTTTTCAACGTTTATTTATTTTTGGGACAGGGAGAGACAGAGCATGAATGGGGGAGGGGCAGAGAGAGAGGGAGACACAGAATCGGAAACAGGCTCCAGGCTCTGAGCCATCAGCCCAGAGCCTGATGCGGGGCTCGAACTCACGGACTGCAAGATCGTGACCTGGCTGAAGTCGGACGCTTAACCGACTGCGCCACCCAGGCGCCCCTAGGACCAGAATTCTTAAGAAATAAAATAGAATAGGAAAGAGAATATTTGAGTCACTTGCACACGACGAAGATAACTGTTATTTTGTGACCAATTTGTATCAGTTAAACGTGTATGGGTGTGTGTATATTGGTGAGTGTTTTAGCGCACATTCAACGCACACGTACTTATGTACTGAGCCAAACTGTATTTCCTACTGGGTCTCAGTGAGGCATGTTTGAAGATACTGATCTGGAAGAGGACTCTGAAGGATGGTGCTGAGAGGCTGGGGAAGTCCAGAGACTTCAAGTTCCTTGATACAAAGCTTTTGTAGAGGAAGCATCAATTTAAGAATGTCATCTCGAAGACTTCATGTTCTGGCGTTCTCTTCTGGTGGGTTAGATTCAAATAAAATGTGCTCTTGAACTTCTATCAACTGTTGCTCAAGTTCTGTGGGTTAAACTTTGTCTTGCTAAGTGTTATGTTTTTCATCTCTTTTGGCAAAGTATTTACAAAAGCCTCTAAAAATATTTTGAAATGACTTTAGAAAGCTGGAGGGGACTGCTGCTGGGTTCAGCACGGTTTTCTGCATTAAACCATTTCAATCATCAGTTAAGTGTTTTCCTTGAAGGTTCCTTGGGGTAAGCATTTATATTTCAGGATGAAACCAGGTGGATTTCCTGGATGAATGCCTCTTTTTCTTTCCCTATTTTGGGGGGACTCCCAGTATTCATCCTTGTAAATCAGCCCACCCACAGCATTCTGTGTGCTAATCACTCAACTGCTTGACAAATGAGGAGCAGTAAGATGGGGATGGGAAGAATATTTGCAGAAACTTAAATCTGAAGCTATGGGCAGAGCAAAAGAGCAGAGACCACCTGGATGCATAACACCATGAGAATCGGTAGTAAGTTAGGTTTTCTTGTGGCAACAGGTCATAGTGTGACGTTTAAGCCAAAAGTGACAATTCACACTGCCTGAGTTGGTATTTGGGGTCTGGCCCTCCCAGTTCTGCAGCTGTGGATGAGCTGTTTCATCTCCCTAAGCCTCACTTTTCTCATCTTTAAAATGGACACAATGGTACTATCTACCTTATCAGGTAACTACCCAATTAGATATTGAAGTTAGATACTTAGCTCAAAGAAAGTATTCGTTAAATGTTACCTATGATCATGGCAAAGTCATGAAAATGATCACTTGGGAGGCTCTGAAGAAAGATGGAAAAGAATGCAATATAGAGTGTAAGAAATCAATAATGTGAACTTGACAAGCGTGTATCCATCCATCCTCCATTCTGTGCTCAGCCAACCCCTGCCCACTTCCTTCAGGCCACTCCCCTCCAGCATGCTGTGGACTGGCCTCTCTTGCAGCGTTTGGCCCCAGTGCTTCACCAAGCTGCACTTGCTAAGGCCACCAATGGATCCCAACTGCCAAGTGCCTTGGCCACCGTTGGGTCTCATTTTTCTTTTTTAATTTTTTTTTTACATTTATTTATTTTTGAGAAACAGAGTGAGACAAAATGTGAGCGGGGGAGGGGCAGAGAGAGAAGGAGACACAGAATCTAAAGCAGGGTCCAGGCTCTGAGCAAGCGGCAGCACAGAGCCTGATGCGGGGCTCGAACCCACAAATTATGAGACCATCACCTGAGCCGAAGTTGGAGGCTCAACCGACTGAGCCACCCAGGTGCCCCAGCATTTTACTTGATTCTTAGATCTGATGCACTGGGCTTCTCCTTTCTTTACACTTTCCCTTGGCCTCAGTGCCATCAGCCTCTGCCTGCTCCTTCCTTCCTCCCCGGATAGGCCTTTTCAGCTTCTACCTGGTCCTCCCTTCAGCCCTCTTCAAGCCTCTCCCTCAGGCTGAGTGATCCACCTGGGAGGCTCTCACCTAGTCTCTGGGGTCAACTTCCATCTCTCTGCTGATAGCTCACAAATTCTACCTTCAGCTTAGTCCTCTCCTGAGCTCCCAATCCAGTCACCTACCAAATCTTAGTTGTCATGCAGAAGTTAGCACAGGTATTAAAAACGGAACTAGCTATCTTTCCCCAACCCGTTCCTCCTTTTGCATACCCTGCTTGGTTCCTGGCACTGCCGACATCCACACGGGCAAGCTGGACACCAGAGACTCACTGTCACCTCCTTGCCCTCTTCACCTCCTCATATTCAACTCCAACCATGTCTTGTGGACTTTCTCTCTGTCACAGCTCTCCTGTCACTGCTTCCTGTCCATCCTGCCCCACTGTCTCCATGGCTACTGCCTGGCCCAGACCCTCATCATCTGTCACTCATCTTGCCAACGGTTTCCTGATTGGTCTTTTACCTCCAGGCACCCCCACCCCCCCAGTCCTCTCTCCTGTTTGATTAATGATGGATTTCATTGCTAGCTCTAATGGATGCTTTGCAGTTAATAAAATAAACCAGGAAACATCTTACTAGCAGTATGAATTTAGGCAAGTCACCTAACTTCTCTGTGCCTTAGTTTTTCCATTTGTAAATGGGAGTAGTAGTAGTTTCTACTTTTGAGGGTTGTTGTAAAATAAAGGAGTGAGAGTGTGGTGTGTGGGAAGCCTCTGGAATTGTGCCTGGCCTGCAGTATGCATTTCACCCAGGTGAGCTGCTGTCCTTGGGTTCCTCTGGCCAAGGTGAGACCAGTTAGTTAGTTCCAGTTTTATTCTCAGTGTTCTGAGTTCTGGCGGTGCCACCAATGAGCCCAAAGTCCCACCTCTGTGGCATAGGACACCATCTGGGTAATCCACACACCCAACCTCTCCTTCTGCTCCCTCGTCAGCTTTTTATAGCTTTTTATGCAAGAGCTGAAGGAAGTTTTAGAAAAGTGGGTTTCTAACCAACAAGAGGATACAAAATTATCCCCTAAGGTCAAAGAGAAGTGCATAACAAAAGCTGCTGGTGCCTTTATTTTTCTGAATGGAGGCAGAAAGCTGTCATTTCAAGACAGCAGCTAATGAGGTTTTTAATAATATCCCTTTGGGGTGTGAAGAGCCTCAGGGGATTTTTCCAACCGGTTCCTGGGATTTACCTGAAGTCTGGAGGTGGGGGGAAGGAGCCTTTGAGTTGACTCCCTATTTATCTCAGATTTGAGTGACCATCATGCACAGGCCTCTCCACAGGACCCAATTCAAGACATGGTCCCTCCCCAGGAGAAATGCCCAACTGCTTCTGTGAAGCTGGAAATAAAGATTTCCCTATTAACCTTGGGACCCTCTGTCAGAATATATTAGCTGGAATTTAAATATAGCTTTCTTTCATAGGAAATTGATACATTTTCACTATAAGATGAGAAATTTACCAATTTCAGGCTTCCGCACTGCACCTCATGCTCAGACTACCTTCCAATCCACAAAGGCAGGCAAACTGGGAGTTCTAGGTCAACTCTCCATTTTGTTTCTTCCTAAACAATAAGGCAGGGTGGGGAATGTTTATGCAGCCATCATTCAAAGCATCGTGGTGCCTGGGGTTTGGGGCTGAGCTTCTTTTTCTCTCCTTTTTAAAAAATTTGGCCAAGCAGCAGCTGTGTCTTCTCTTCTGGGTTGTCTGCCTGAGCTGCTTGTAAGTTAGTCAGAGGTGGAGAATTTTGAGGGTAGGTCAACGATAGAGTGGTTAGAGACTAACATCTGAATTTTTACACCTTAAAATCTATGGTAAATATTGCAGCCCATGCTTCTCCTCAGATGAAATGAATTAATGCATAACGTTGGAAACACACACACATACACACACACACACACACACACACACACACACACTAGCACACACTCACACAGGGTGATTTTTGTTTTGTTCTTTTTTAGTTTTGGTCTTTGTTTAAAAAAAGTTTGGAGCCATTATAAAAAGTAGCCAGAAAGGGATAAAAAACGTCTGTTTAACATCAACAGCCCATCTGACAATACTTAAGGCTTTGGTATGTCTTACTGGGCTACATAGGGCTCCATCCAGCATGGTTTCATGACTGAATGCTGCTTGATTATAAGGTCAAGGTGCTGTAGGCCAGGGATGAAGGTTGGCCTGACAGAAAATGAAGAGAACAGAAGACACCCCCCCCCCCCCCCTGCCCCAGGCCTCACAATGAGTATGACCTAACCCTGCCCCTTCATGGTCTGGTTCTTGTGCAAAGAACAGCCAGTCTTCCTGGCCATCCAGGGTCTGGCTTTTGTCCTTCAGCTGTCACTTCTGCCATTTTCAGTCCTGTGGAGGAGCTACTGGAAAGGGAGAAAATGGTTTCTCTAAAGGCTGCAAGCCTTCCAGCAAACCTGAAAACAGTCCTGGTTTTAATCTATCTGGAGGCCATATATCTGGGCATTACTTCACTTGTCTGAAATGGTCAGTCCCAATTTAATGAGAAGCATGGGGTACTGTAAATCCAGGGGGTGAAAATGGAGCAAAGGAAAATTAAGGCCGAATATCGGAAAATTTCCTGGTCATGAGCCTGGAATGAGGAAAGGGTGAAGTGTGGTTGCTGTGGTCAGTGCCCTAAATCCGACTGGGGAATGGGGGAGAGAAGCCCGATGTGGACTTCGTCTCTTGATGAGTTCCTCCTGGGTTTGCTTAGCAGATGCGCTCACCTGCCTCTCTGCTTCTCATATCGATTTTATAACATGCATGAAAAAAGTGAGTCGAATGCAATACATTTAAAGATGTGTATGATTCTGACCACTTTCCCTGGGGAGCTAGGTCTTTCCAGTGTCTCTTGAAAGCTTTACATTGGGTGGGAGTGTTCTCCCTATTTATAGTGGGGGCAGAGAATGGACTGGTCATTCTGCATGAGCTGCATGCCCCCATCCACTCTCTGCCTTTCTCTGTCCTCCTAGCTCTATGCCCCAGAGGCCTGACCTCTACAGAAAACATCACCTGGTTGCCCTTTGGTTTGGCCGATAGGTGTACCAGAAGGAGATGAGGGCAAGATGAGGGCAAGATGAGGGAGAGGTCGGGGCATTTATTCCTTCTGTTCCCTCCCTGACCCCCTGCCTTCCTCGGTGGCTGCATTCTTTTAGGAGAGGGATCTGTAAACATTTTCTGTAAAGGGCATAGAGTAAATATTTTAAGCTTTGTAGCTTGAGGCAAACTCTAGGGTATTATATAGGAACTTACAAAACCATTTAAAAATAATAAAAACCACTCTTAGTTTGTGGGTCATATGAAAAACAGGCGGTAGGGCAGATTTAGATTGCTGATTCCCTTGCTATGGCCACAGCTCCCACTGGGTGGCCTCTTCTGGTCACTGGCTCAAATGATACCATCTCCCGTCCTTATCCTTCAGGCCTAGGGGGGTAACAGCTCTCACTGGTTGCCAGTCCCTGAATCCCTGACCATCTCTGTGGGTTCTCTTAACCCTGCCCTCACCAAAAGTTCAACCCTCTTGAGTGTGCTTCTATTTCCTGCCCAGACTGTGACAAATCCAGCGAGAGGGTTCATGAAAGGGAAGCAGAGTTTACAGCACTATGTGAGGCTAAATGTTTTTCCAAGGCCCAGTGACATCCCCAGGCACCATGGCTAAGATGGGGCTCATCATGGAGCATGAAACTTGTTAAACAATATGAATGCTGACGTTCTGGGAGCAAGTCTGCCCTTCTTCTTGAGAGACAGTATACAATTTTACTTTTGAATTCCTTTCTCTGCTTCTATTCTGAAACCTCCTTGTTCTCACCCCTCCCTCAACACATAAGGTGACCTCTTTTTCTCTCCTCCCCTCAAAGGGATGGCAAGAAGAATGTCACCTTCTTTGAACTGATGGTACCAAAGCGATCTGTGCACGTCACAGGAGATAGTCTCACCAGCAGGACACTCTGGGAGTGGTTTTGTAATTAAACTTATGTGTCAGCTCTTTAACAAGAGATGGCGGAGTCCCTGTGCTATGCCAGGTACAGTGCTGTTTCCTGCAGGTTCAAAGATGAGTTAAGCAGAAGTGGTGCCCCCAAGGGGTCAAATCTGGTGGGGAGAAGACTCACACATGAGCAATCACACTAGCGGACTATTGTATAGAGGGAGCTGAGCAGGCCTTGGCTTGAGCTGCTCCACCAGCAGGAAGGCAAAGTGACCGTTGCCATGTCAGAGTATGACAGTACTGCTGAGGGGCTGTGCCCGTCCACCGACATCACACGTCTTTCCCATCTGGCTGTCCGGGGCTTCCTTGACGCTCAGATTCTCAACCATTTAACATTAATCCCGCCGTTGCGTCTGTGGTAGAAATAGGCTATGAAATCTAACGTGGGCCTCCTTGCAGAGACTTCTGACAAATTGCTGACGTGTGGTCATGATCTTTCGGCCAGGTGCCAAGGTTCCTGCCCTCAGGGAACCTTCTATACGGCAGTGTGGCTGGAACCTTAGGTGACAATTTTTTTTTTTAATTTTTTTTACATTTATTTATTTTTGAGAGACAGAATGAGACAAAGTGAGAGTGGGGGAGAGGGCAGCGAGAGAGGGAGACACAGGATCGGAAGCAGGCTGCAGGCTCTGAGCTGTTAGCACAGAGCCCGATGCGGGGCTCGAACCCACAGACCGTGAGATCATGCCCTGAGCCGAAGTCAGACGCTCAACTGACTGAGCCACCCAGGCGCCCCTTCGGTGACAATTTCTTAAGTGGGCTTGTTCAATCCCAGATGGCTGGGCCCCACCCCTGAAGTTGTTGATTCAGTACATCTGGGTTGGGCCTGAGAATGTGCATTTCCAACAAGTTCCTGGGGGATGTTGATGTTGGTGGTCCAGGGACCACACTGTGAGAACCAGCAGTGGGACACAATGACTAAGGAGGAGGCTCATGAGCAGAGGCTGTGGAGGTAACGATAATTGGGGGCCACAGAGGGGTGTGGCTTAGGGAGTTTTGATGTTAGAAAGGGAGGCACTGGGGGGAAAAGGAGTTTCACCGAGAAAAAGCAAAGCAAGTTGTGACAGACAGCCTGTGTGCCTATGAAAGCCTTTTGTGAGAGTAAGTCATTAGGCCTGGGAATCTGTATTTTTAAAGCTCTCAGGGTGATTCTGATACTCAGCCAGGGTTGAGAACCTCTGTATACTTAGTATCTGGCAGTACCCAGCACATACTATGTACACAACAAACGCTCGTTGATGCTAACTCCAAGTGGGTGTGGGGAATGTTTTTAGACGTATGCATCCAGTTGTTTATATCCCTATTTACTTCATAAAACTCAGTCCTAAACCACTGGTTGATGGAGGAATAACATTCTCTCAAGCAGAAATTGGATTCTTCAAACAGAATTAATGTTCTTTCAAAGTCCAGGATTACAGAAATGAAAACCTGGCGATAACCAAATATGTCATGTTAGTCACAAGGTACAGATGCCTAAAAACGACCTAATAGAAAATTCCCTTTCTTCTTCATCTCTGAGGTTCTATTTGGCTCCTTCCTGTCTGCACATGCATGCACGCCATTGCATGTTCTGCATTAGAAAATAATTAGAAGCAACCAGCTGTTAGTCAAGCAAGCTACATCTTGCCCACATCTTTCCAGAGTTCAAGCCATTGGCTGGGGTGGGGTGAGGTGGGGTGGGGTGGGAGGGGGTGGGCGCACTTATCTTAAAAAAGAATCTCCTTGCTTTAAACACAGCAAACCAAAACGAAAATACACTGCCAATTAGTGTGAGCATGAGCCAGCTTGGCTGAGAAGAGACAATTACCAATGAAATGTCACTCCATTGTTTAAAATGGTTATTTCTTTTGCGGCGCCTGCGTGGCTCAGGCAGTTAAGCGTCCAACTTTGGCTCAGGTCATGATCTTGCGGTTTGTCAGTTCGACCCTGCGTCGGGCTCTGTGCTGACAGCTCAGAGCCTGGAGCCTGCTTCAGATTCTGTGTCTCCCTCTCTCTCTGCCTCTCCCCTGTTCATACTGTCTCTTTCTCTCTCTCTCTCAAAAATAAATAAGCAATAAAGAAAATTTTTAAAAAATGTATTTCTTTTGATTTCATAGGAGAAGTGCTGCTCTAAAATTAGCAAATAACTGGGGTGCCTGGGTGGCTCAGTCTGTTGAGCATCTGACTTCGCCTCAGGTCATGATCTCACTGCTCGGCTCGTGAGTTCGAGCCCCATGTCGGGCTCCGTGTTGACAGCTCAGAGCCTGGAGTCTGCTTCGGATTCTGTGTCCCTCTCTCTCTCTGCCCCTCCCTCACTCATGCTCTGTCTCTCTTTCTCTCAAGAATAAATAAAACATTAAAAAAAATTTTTTTTAAATTAGCAAATAACTCAGTGAATGATGATGAGTAGTATTTTTGCTCTTACTGGAAGAAGGGTAAGACTGTGTGGGTGCATGTGTATATGTGCGTGATGCGAGCTGGCTCTTAAACTGGGTCTTTCTGACTTGAGACCTTGGAATTGGCCCAGTTTCTGTTTGCAGTATAGAAATAGAGGAAGAACAAGAGGAAGAGAAAAGAAGTCTTCAGGAAGCACTAGCTACCTTCTATAGCTGAAATTCCCTAATAAGCCGAAGAGATTTAAGCTCTGGAGATATACAGGGGAAGAGAGATAGTGGAGAAAAGAAAAGGAGGGGGGGTGGTTTTGCTCACAGACAGGACAAGTGAGTCCTAAATCCATGGCCAACACATGACGCACTGGCGGGAAGCTTGGAGAAAGGGGAATTGGCTTGTGTTATGGCAAGATGAAGAGAGATAAGGCATCAAGGGGAATGCTGCCATTTTTGTTAGATAGTGGAACTGTCTACCAATGAAGCTGAGAGATGTTACAGGAATTTATGTGATCTTCTGGGGTCACTACTCCAGTCTCTTGACTCATAGTCCACTTGGATTCTGCTAGTTTGCCATGGAGATTTTTTAAAAATGTTTATTTATTTTGAGAGAGAGAGAGAGAGTGAGCATGAGTGGGGGAGCAGCAGAGAGAGAGAGAGAGAGAGAGAGAGAATCCCAAGCAGGCTCCATGCTGTTGGTGCAAAGCCTGATACCGGACTCAATCCCACCAGCCGTGAGATCGTGACCTGAGCCCAAACTCAGAGTCAGACGCTTAACTGAACCATGAGGCACCCCAGCCCTGGTGATTTTAAAAAGCCTAGTTTCAACTTTGATAATGTAGAAATAGAGAAAATAAGTACATGTACTTTTAAGTCCATGATTTTAGAAATTTGTTCCTTTGTGATACCTGGGATTTGGTTTGATATTTTATCATGTCAAAAGAATCTGAGTCTTACTATGTGAGCATTTTATCAGGAGAGATGATGGGTTTCTGAGTAGAAAGGGACACACCTTGATTGGCGAGTACCACTTCCGGGGGGAAGAGGGCCGACGCATGTTGTTGTTGAGATTTCGAGGTTCGGGGAATTCGTACTCCTGCTCTGGCATCTTGACTCTCGCATTCTTTGCTTTTTCCAACTTAGCACCTTCTTCTGTGGAACCCTTTTCTCCCCAGCGAACCTACAATAAATAACATATAATAAAACAAAATGACAAAATACAGTAAAATGCCTCTGGAGATGGGCATCATACATACATGTGTGATATGCAATGTGAGTGCTACCCACTCCCCAATTCCTTTGGGTTTTTGGGTCAGGGAAGAGGAGGGTGTGGAAAAAGGGAAAGAGGGAGGTTTGAAGGGGCAGGGAGAGCAAATCACACAGATGGATGTTTAGGGGAGGAATTGTCCAGACTGGGGACAGCATGTGCAAAGGCCCTGCAGGCCCAGGAAAGAACTTTGGACTGTATTCCAGTGGGAGAGGAAACCACTGAGGTGTTTGGGCAGATAAACAAATTACTGTAAGTGGTGGGCAAGATATGGGGGTGCACAGTTAAAGGGGTGTACCTGCCATCTCTCCGTCTGACGCCTTATAATCCAAATTCCCACCAGACCTCAAGTATGAGCTTTCACCAGTTTTATCTGGTTTTCCATCACGGAGTCGTCGGCACAGAGATGTGAGTACTTGAAGCTGTATCTTACCTCCATCCTTTTAATGCCTCCAACGCCTCGCCCACCATAGTAAGAGGCATCTACAGTAGGCCACTTTTTTTTGGGCAGACCATCGTCATCTTCTTCCTGCAGAGAGATTGTCATATATGAAGGAAGCAAAGCACCACTGCTGTATGTACGTGTCCACTTTGGCAAAGCGGATGGGAATCGACTGCCTGGGTTAAACCTCAGAGCTTCCTAGGCCGTCCGTGGGGCAAGTCACTTAAGCTGTCTGAGTTTATCTTCCTTATCAGTAAAGCAGGGGTAAAAGCGCTCCTGCCTCCTTAGGTTGTAGCACAATCCAGGAACCCATTCTCTGCTGCATCTCTACTCTTTCATAGGGCGGTTCACCTAATCCCATCTACATGCTGATGACTTGGGTTTCTATCTTTATCCCCGATTCCTCTGAACCCAACTGCTGACTTGACATTGACATCTCCCTTCAGGGGACTAATAGCCATCTCAGTAGTACCACGTCAAAGAGGAGTCTCCCCATCGTCTCCTCATCTTAAACTTGCTCGTCCTGCAGTATTCCCCACTGCCTGGAGTCACCCTTGAATCCCCCCTCCCCCCACCTCATCTCAATTTGCCAGCAGATTCTGTTGACCTTACTTCTAAAAGACCCCACAGCTATGACTTCTCCACCTCCACCTCCATCCCCACCCCACCACACTGGTCCCAAGCCCCCTCCGCTTTCTGTAGGATACTGCAGTAGCCACTGACTGGCTTCCCTGCTGTGCTCCTCGCCTACAATCCGTTCTCCACAAAGCAGCAGAGGAAAATCCAAACCCAGCTCTGCCCTGTGAGCTCTGGCCTTGGCTCACCTCTCCAGCCTTCTTCCTTACCACACTCCACCTCCCTGTACTCCAGCCTGCTTGCCCTCCCTCTGTCCCTCAAAGAGCACATTCCTGTCTCGAGGCTTGTGCACAAGCTGTCCCCTGACCCAAGAATGCTCTTGCCCTGCTCTTCTCATGGCCGGATCCTTCCTGTCATTCTTTGAGAGGACTTCCCTGGACATCCGTCTAAAGCAGCCCCAGTCTCCTCATCCCATCAGTCTGTTTCAGTTTCAGTTATGGACCCTTTCATGCCTTGATATTTATTTACTATTGGCTGGAGTGTAAGTTCCATGGAAGCCTCTGTTTACTCCTCATGTTTACCATTGCATTTTCAGCTTTTAGAATGGCACCTAGAATGTGGGAGGTGCCCAAGAGTTATCTGTTGAATTTACAAACAAATTAAATGAAGTGATTCAAATAAAGCAGTTAACTCAGTGTCTGCCACTTAGTTCAGTGACAGGAAGCTAGCGCTTACTGTATTTTTTAAGATGAAGGGAGAAAACAAGAGGAACTTGTAACTTTATGGATGGAAAAGAGAAGGCTAATTAGCAAAACTGCTCCTTATCTTGGCACCGTAATTATTCCTGTTGAGGGGAGAAAAATCTCCACCATCTACAGTCACAGGTGGGTGACAGAGGAGTAGCATGATTTCCCTCCTGGGTAAAGAAAGGAAGCTGCAAAAAAGGAGTCTGCAAAACAGAAGAATAAGCCAAAGAGGCTGAAAATCCTCAGAACAGGCCTGCTTCCCACAGCCTGTGTTGGTGGTACTGGAGAGTCAAGGACTCAGACTGGAGTCCTAGGTAGGGCCAATTCTATCAGTGGGTGGAAAGGGGATCCCATGCAGGAGGGAAGGAACAAAGCAAGGACAAGTGGTCAGCAATACAGAGACCCAGAGATGACAAAGCACCACAGTAACACATGGAGACTCTCTGGGTGACTTACTGTGCTTGGGACGGGCAGGCTTCTTTTTAGAAAATCAAAAAATTTTATATATCTTAAAAGACACGATCACAGCAGACCAGAGGATTTGCAACATCTTGGCAGCTGATACTGGGCTGGTCTTTCTGTCTCTTTAAAACAGATCTGTCTTTCTTCCCCAGGGACTGTGGGTCCTGAACACAGAGTGTATTTTGTTGACCCTTGTATTCTAGGTCTTGTATGGAGCTGGTTCACAAGGAGGTGATCAATAACCAGATACCGAATTCATGATAACCAGTTGAATTTAGGAAGTCTTTACCATGTATGTGCCAGTCACTCTTCCAAGTGCTTGACATTAACCTTTTAATCTCACAGCAGGCGGCATGGTAGGTGGTGCTATTATGTTCATTTTAGGGAGGAGGAATAGAGAGGTTAAGGGTCTCAGGTCACCCAGTTTATAGGTGAGAGAACTGCTTCCGAGTCCAGATAGCCTCACTCCCGTTTGTTTCTCAGTGTTGGCAAAATTCTGGGTTTTGTCCTTTGGTTTTGCTTTTCTTTTTAAAATTTTTTTTTTCAACGTTTATTTATTTTTGGGACAGAGAGAGACAGAGCATGAACGGGGGAGGGGCAGAGAGAGAGGGAGACACAGAATTGGAAACAGGCTCCAGGCTCTGAGCCATCAGCCCAGAGCCTGACGCGGGGCTCGAACTCACGGACCGCGAGATCGTGACCTGGCTGAAGTCGGACGCTTAACCGACTGCGCCACCCAGGCGCCCCTGGTTTTGCTTTTCCAGTCGTTTGGTGGTACCAAATAAATGCTACTTTTCTACTTCTTCCCCCTTGTACCTGCTAATCTTGAAGATTTATGACTGTAGCACATGATAAAATAGTAAAATAACACCGAAGAGCCCCAAATAACACGTTCACACTATTTTACTTTATGATAAGAACCTCAGAAGGTTTAGGATGTTAAACCAAGACCCTTACGTATCTTACACACACGGTTCAAGTATCCCTGGAGGTGGGTGTATGTGTCTGTGTGTCATATAGGAAATGTGGCTTCACTCCTGGTCTAGTGCAGTTTCTTTTCCAAAGGAGATAAATGAAATGATATCACCCAAAACTGACCATAAAAGCACCAAGCATGTAAGAAACTCCAAGAATAAAGCTGACTTATTCAGCAGGGAACTGAAATGGTCTCATGAGTCTCCTAATTTTTTTAAAGAACAGGAGTACAAACATTGGAGACCATTTACTAGGGCCTTTTCATTGCGCAGGAGAGGACAGTCAGATCCAGAGAAATGAAGGGACCAGTGGAGTTGAAGTTCTGGTCCTGTTCCCTGATGCCTGGATCTCCCCCCTATTTGCACCCAGAGCTGCTCTTCCTTACATCCTCCCTCCCACCACGGACTTGCTGCAGCCTCTGGTCTGCACTCTCCTGAGCATGTGCAGCAGGGGCTGGCCTTCCCACAACAGGAAATGCCGGGACTTCAATCTGCTCCACCAAGCCTGCCGTGTAATCCTCTGACCCGAGCTCGCCTGCCAAACTCAAACAACAACAGCAAAGACAACACAAAGGCCCAGGGTTTGACCAACGGGAGAGTCAGAATTTCCCTGCAGTTACCATGGCTCTGTTTACACATTCTAGAGACGGGAGGGTTTTGCAATCTTCAGAAGAGAAGGGAATCTTTGATGTGTCTTTTCATTTGGCCAACAACTGATGGAGTAAAATCACAGTTCCCAGCAATGCCACAAAGAAAATCGGCAGCACCTGAAGTGAATCTCTACCTTGAATGAAGTATAAAGTCTCTCTTGCGGAGGCCCTCTCACACCGCCCTTCAAGAACATTAGCAGGGTGAGAAAGAACTTCTGGTACACAAATCCTCTGTGATGACTGGAGGACAGACAGGCTAAGCCACATTGCTTTGCGTGAGCAAAGTAGTAGGGGTGGAGGGTTTGCGGGCAGCCAGCAGAAATGGGCACAAGAGAGTGGAGCTGAGATGCCAGGAAACTGCCAGGGTCCACCTGAGAAGAGGGCCCCAAGAGCCTCCTGGTGAACTGTGTTGCAACTCACCCTTGTACTTTTTTTAAGGCCCTTCTGCAGACGGTCTTGTGCCAGGGATGCCTTGGGGGGAGTGTGGGAATCAGGTTTGCAAGATGGTGTTTGGCAAATGAAGAAGATGAGATAAGGCCTAAGCAAGAGGTAGGAGTCAGTGGTGCCGGAAGAAACCGCAGAGATTAGGGAGGGATGCTGGTTTCCCATCAGGGGAAGTTATGTATAAATCTTAATGGATGTGGTGGCCCCAGACATGTAGTTGGCTGCTGTTTGGGTAAAAGTGGCTGCACCATTACTCAGATGGTAGAGGCCCCTTCTGAACTGCTTGTCCTCAGGCAGCCCTGCTCCCAGAAGAAATAGCTCTAGAACATGGAATCTGACACATGCATTTGGTTAGCCCATAATTGGATTTGTCCTGTGCTGCCCTTGGACACTGAATTTTGCCATCTTTCTAGTCATACCAGGCTTAGGTACAAGCACATGCTTCAGCATTCATGGCTCCATGTGCTCGGAACATCCTTCCTCTACGTCTACTTATCATTTAGAATATCACTGGCATGTAACCTATTCTGTGAAGAAGTCTTTGATTCAGTGCTCTATCATGGGCCAAATAAACTCTCAACCCTCAATTCACTGCACTGCACGTACAGTGGGAATGATCTATGGAAAGGAGAATGGACCTGAAACAGAATTGAGCCCAAGGAAATGGTTTCATTTAACATTTCATTGACCTGTAACACGTTTTAAACCCTTATGATAAGCCCTATATGGCCACCGACAACGGCCCCTTATTTGTCTATTCCTTCATTTACTCACTCAAGCAACTGGAGTTGAGCCCCCCACTACTTGCCAGCACAGGGCTATATTTTGAGAAAAATAAAGACAACGGAAGGAATACAACTGTCAACAAGATTGTCCACGTTTATAGAGGAACATGTTTGGTGAGGGTGATGACATGAGTAAAGGACCAAGGCCACTGAAACTCCCAGGCCCACGAGGCTCTGGGGGGCAGAACCTGAGGTAGAACTAGCTATCCTGTCTCATCTGAAGTCTTTGGGGAGAAGCCAGAGAAGTCACCCTCAATGGCAGTCTTGGAGATGAATTCCTAGGAGTGAATTGGCAAGTCAGAAAAATCCAACAACACTTCTCTATGTAAATACAAAAAATCCCAACTGACTTGAGATTTCCCCCTTCTGAGTTGCATTTAACATGTCATGACCCCATATCCTATCTCTTCAAATACACGCAATGATTAAGGACAGCACTGTGATTGTCCTGTATTCTTCAGTGAAGGATAGTGTATTTACTTTTTTAATAATGATGTTCCTTTTTCAAACTATTGACATACAGAATATTGAATTCTGGGACTGTTCTAGGACTTCTGCTTGGGGCGTACGTGTGTGTGTGTGTTTGTGTGTGAGCATGAGAGTGTGTATTTGATGACCACTGGAAAGAAGATGCCTGGCAGTAGCTTGGCCTTCTGCCTTTCAGAGTGGGGATCTACTCTGGCTGTCTGTGTAGACATAGCTGTGAAGGGGTTCAACTTGTCTGTTCCTAGACAAGTTGTATAATTTTTCCATAGCTCGGTTTTCGCATCTAAAACATTCTTGCCACAGAGAAATTGTTAGGACGAGTGAGCATGATAATGAACCTAAAAATAAGTTCATTATTCAAGGCCAGGTGCTTATGGTTAATTGCATGCCCACCGTCAATGCCTTCAATATGCATCCCTCACCCTCCCCAACAGAAAAACCATTGAAGGTGATTTAGAACTGAATCATCAGATGAAGTACTCCATTATTGAGTTCCCCCTTAAGCTGCCAGTATTTTGGAGTAGCTAGAGGCTTCATGAGGAATCCTCACTCTGCTGCCAATTAGAGAGGATTCTCAACCCAAGAAATACCCATCTTAGTTGTTAAAATTGAGCCTTCTTGCTTTTGTTGAGGTCTCAAAATTTTTCTTTGTCCTCTCTTTATATAGAGGTATCACTGTTGGTTGCGTGGAATCTTGAAAAGTCACGCTTTTTTATATAATGCATTTTGATAATTCCTTATTAAAGAGGACCACTGAGAGCTTGTTATAAAGTTGTGTTCATTCTAAGTTTAGCTATTTAAATAGTACATGTGTCTCCCTTAGGATATGAAGCTTATAGAACTGATAAAAGCTTGGATAAATAATACCGAACTTGTTCACATATATGGCAGAGCGTTTGACTTCAGAGAGCTATTGAGTGTTAGACACTGTGTTAAGCTCTTCGGGGATAAATCTGTGATTAATGAGATATAGATCCTGACCTTCAAGTAGCTAATGAACTTAACCTTTGATGCAGAGGAAAAGATCAATTAAATACCCTGGGAATGCAGAGAAGGGGGAAATGAGAAATTAGTCCTGATGGAAGGAATTATAGAGCGTTTTGTGGAGATAATAGCACATGAGCTGTACCTGAAGGATTGACAGGATTTAAATGCAGGGAGCTGGAATGGAGAGGGTCCTAGAAGTCTAGATTCAGACTATGATTTTCAGGGCACTGTGTAAGATACTATGTAGGTATAGATTATGTTATCTGTTCCTGTGGGATTTCTTTCTTTCTTTCTTTTTTTCTGCTGAAACATATTAGGAAGGAGATTAGGGCTGCTTAACTCACAAGGCCAAGGAACTTTCAAGGCCAACACACATGTTGAGTGATCAGCACAGCCTGCAGCCTGCCCCAGCCAGCCCAGAAGCTCCTTGAGGTCTAACACAACCCTTTAGATCTCAAGCATCCTAGGGTTGTCCTTCTGTTTCAGAAGCCAGGTCTGCCTTCTTCAGGTAAAAGTAGGACTTCTATAGAAATATTAGATGAAACTAGGTGGTTTTGGGTAAACCACACCCCACGGTCTTGTACCTAAGTCCCCTGGTGTGTTTCGACCACAGTGGCTGCTTCCAAAGGCAAATGCAGAGTCAGCACCAGAAAAAAGGGCAACAGCTCCTTTAACTGAACATAATAAGGGGAGGGAACATTCTTCACCTCGGGCAAACAGAGCAACTTCATCAAGCAAAAGCCTCTTGCCCTATTTTCCTTTGGGAATATAAGAGACAGCTGCACATAACAGAAACACAGCCAAATTGGAACCCGTGGAACTAGCCACGGTGCTTTCTCTTGAAGGATTAAGAAAGGCTTTTGTGGATGTAAAGAGGGTTTTATCCTCCCTCTTTGCACAGCAATGTAATTTCCTCCCTTGATTTCTGGGCAAAAAGTTAGCATTCCAACAATATGTGCTTTAATTGAGTGCAGCTATTAAATCCCTTGGCTTACATGCATATGGTTCAGGATATAACAGACTCGTGGAATGTTAAATTCAATCATTATTCTTTCTGTATGCAGGAAACTTGATGAAGGCATTGGTTAGAGGAATGGCCAGGGGGCAGTGCTCAGTTTGCATACAATAGACTTTAGGGATTGAGGACCGTGAATTTGAATCCTCACCCCTATGTCTTTTGATCCCACTGTTTTCAGACCTGTACCCTGGTTTCTAAATTGGTGAGTGATGCATCCAAAGGAGGCCTGTTGCTCTGAGAGTGATCAAAGGATCAGAAAAGCCACCGGCCGGGTACTCCTGCCCAGGGATTCTCCTTCTCACCATTAGCCTTTAATGCCTCCACCATATTCTATCCTAGGCCACGCTTGCACCAGAACTGCTTACTGGCCCATTTATGGTGGAGTCTAAGATGTTTTTCCCCCCTCAAATGATGAAGATTTGGGAGCAAGGCCAGGATATTAGCATATCTTCTCCCACCACCACCTCCCCCACCCTCCCATACATTATTATTACTGCCTGGCTAATCTTTAGGCATTGTGTTAAATTAAAGAAAAATGGAATACTTCAGCATCAGGCTGTTCCTAGAATCACTAATTGTTTGGAGAATGTATCAAATTTGCCCTGATCTACATACATGAAGCATAGTCTCTGCAGGGAAAAGAGAAACCTAAAATGTCCGTTTTAAAGGGAAAAATTGTATTGATAAAAATATTTATATTTGCATCTCAGATTTTATCTTTGCAGGTGGAAAATGCTCCCAAACTATTCTGTCCGTGGCTGCAGTTCAGTTCAGTTTCTGTTCAACCTTGGTCAGTCCAGTTTGTTCAACCTTTGTTCGGAAAGGACCAAAAACTTCCCTCCCTGCTACCTCAGATACAATGGGAGCCTGGGCCTGACTCAGCTCTGTGTTGCAGGGGCCTGAGTCCTGGGCCAGCCCAGCCCACTCTCTGCTCCACTTTACCACTCTGTCCATCCCGCTGCACCCTGCTCTGGTCACTTACCTCACTCTCCTCAGCAGGGGGTGGAGGGACCTCCTTGATAATCTGAAAAGGGGGAAAAAAAAAAGAGAACAAGTCAGTGGAAATATTTGGCCACCTGCTCTCCAACAGGCCTGTCCTCAAGAAATGCCTTGGTAGTATGGCCATAATTACCACCACAATGGGCCCAAGCAAGAAAGGCTTAATCAATGCCATGATGTGTCTTTCTGGGCAGAATAGCTCAGTTAGTTAGAGCATGATCCAGACTGAGGGTTCCATTTTCAATTGTGTCTGTTTTATACAGAGAAAAAATATTCCACTAGTAAGTTTCATCTCTTATCCCAGGGTTGCTATCTTGCAACTGTATTCACTCACTTATGCATCCAGTCATTCATGCACCAAATCCTCTATCTACCCATCCAAACTGCTACACATTTAACAAAGAGCTACACCCAATATAAGTTAAGATGATGCTGCAGAAATGGGTCAGGTATGGACCACACTCAAACTACTAGCAGTCTTGTTAACTGTCGCCGGCCCCAAATGGTACCTGCCCCAGGAGGGAGAGTGTGATGGTCAGACCTATTCCCGACAGAGGGCAGCAAAGGAGGGATAACCAGGGATTTCATTCAGGACCCTGACATTTAAGGGGTACAAAGATTTACATTACAATGCTATAAGATTGTATGCTGCAACTTCCCCATCATCAGGGCTGAAGAGAGATATGTGGACAGTCTGGGCAGGGAAAGCGATCTGGAACCCCTTCTAATCAATGAGAGGATGATCGACACATCGGAGGAGGATGGTTTGGTGACAGTGAGCAGCTTCTCCTCTTGCTTGCCCCCAGTTTGCTCACCCCATGCATAAAAGGAAAGCCCCTGTAGTTAATTATATTAGAGTCTTTTACAAAGCGGCTTGGCCATGTCCCCTGGGGGCTCCCTCCTCTCCCCCCATGCTTATTAGAATTTTGAGTCCCCTACGTGTAGTCTTTTCCTTAGACAATTCTGGTAAATACAGACTTATTATATATCTCTTGATGTCCTAGTGTCAGGGCTGTTTGTGCCCGGATGCTCAGGCACTGCCCACAGGACGAACCAGATCCTTAATCTTTTAGTTGGAGAGCTCTCCCGGTTGCTGACCTGGCTGCCTATTGGGCATCAAGGTCTTCCTCACCTTTCCCTCACGAGCACATGTCTCCTTTGATTTGATGATTATTTGGGGCCTCATTTGGGCTCTGATCCCCACTGCTCTCACCCACACTACCATTATCTGTAATGTCATCTCTGTATGTTTAGACAGGCTACTGACTTGACGTTGTATTAACACCAGTCAGGGAACGAAGACTCCAGCCATCTAAAAGGATGGTATTCAATTAATTAAGAGGCAGAGATTAAGGGCTCCAGGGGTTTCAAGCTGCCATTTCATCTGCCTCCACTTCCTGGCCACTGTGGGAAGCCTTCTGAAGGTCTTTGGAAAGCACGAAGCCATAATTTTGCTCACCCACTCAACACTGGCTCTGAATTCCTTAAGGGAAATCCCTGAGGAGGGCCATTACTGATTTTAAAACAGGAAATGTGATTATTTGAAAACAGGAAATGTCCAGAAATTGGAGGGAGGAGTGAGGAGCTGGGGATGGCAATCTGGAATGCATCTCTTCTCTTAGGGCAGGGTTGGGAGGGGAGTGAGAGAGAGAGCAGGATATTTGGGAAACCCAGACAGATGTTGACAAGAGTGCTGTGGGCAGTGTGCATGGCAAGTATGCTGGGCATACAGAGAGGTTCCATGCAGAACAGCTGGGCTTCTGTCTTCACAGTGCTACCAGCTTCTTCCCTCACTGCATGGAAGTGCAGCATCGTTGTCCAATGCGAACCCCAGACCGGCCTTTTTCTGATTGTGAAGATTTGACAAATCCTTGAACCTCCCTGAGCTCTACTCTCCTAATCTGTTAAATGGGAATAATGTGACCTTGTAGCGTCATGATGAACAATAATGTTTGTCAAACATCTGGTATAGAGTGGGTGTTCAGTAAATGGTGTGTGCATTATTATTCTCCTTTTCCTTTCTTTCCTTTCTCCTTTCTCTGTCTCTCCTTTATTACCCCTTTAAGGAAGGTTTCACTTGACTCCCTGCATATACTAAATGACTATGTATGGTGGTTTCCAAGCCAGAGCTTCATAAAATGAGTAAGACAGGAGTCTGGTGTTCAGAAAGTGGTCAGGGGGCTTGAGAGTGACCAGGGACTTCAGGGTGGTGAGCATCAGTATGTTTTACCACATATGTGTAGGCACATGACATCAGCCAGGAAGTGCAGCACCACGTGGCCTATCACTCAGACCAACCCAACTGCGGTTGCCGTTCAGTGTCACTTACTGAGTATTTATTGAATTCTACATCTACATCCACTATTGAATGTCTGAAGGGGGACCTACAAGACAATGCCAAGATACAAAATTTATTAAGTATTAATCTGTAATCCAGATTCCATGCTTACGCACTGTAAATGGGCACCTGAGCTTCTGGAAAAATGCCACCATGTTCAGGTAAACAGGATTAGGCACCTCCAATCTGGCCTTACTGGTTGGGTGTCTGGCTGCATTGAGCAGGAATGAGGAAGAAGTCTTCCTGGTGCTTCAAGCTCCACCACCACCCAGCCTCCTCCCCTGGGACAGGGAGCAGCTTGCCATAGGACAACAGGAGAGCGTTTCAAAGCTTGATCCAGACAGGCAAAGTTGAAATCATGACATGATTATTCCAAGCTGCGAAGCTGGACGGGCTGTCTGTGAATGAGCCAAAGCCCCGTGCCAAGACCGGCACATGGGCCCCCAAAGGAGTACTCTGCACATCAGCCCTCTCCATCTCACTCCTGCGGAAGACCGGAGCTCATGCCTAGAAGAGAAGCTGGGCAACATACTGTGTCGCTCTTGAGCCTGCGGTACCACCACAGCCTTGCTGCGCAGTGGCCCAGGGCCCCCCGGATAAAACTCAAACTGCATCTCCACAAGGCCTGTGTGATGTGGCCCCACCTCTCCACTTCATCCCTCTTCACTCTTCCCTTCACTTTTTGAGCTTCAGCGTCTTGGTCACCTTTCTGCTTCTTCTATGCCCCCATTGCTTCTTACTTGTAGCCTAAATGCTTGCTATCCCTCAAGCTCTCCTCTATGGGATCTCACATAGCCCAGTGTCTTTTGTAGCACTTTTAATTAACAGATTAATTCAACACTTCTTTGCTTCCAACTGGTGTGACTAGAAAGTGTTTATTCCTAACCAGAACGCAAGTTAGAACCAGCGCTAAGCACTGCCAAGAGAAGGCTTGATTTGGCCCATTGCCCTTCTTAGAAGGTTCCGGGAGATTCCTCTTGGTTGTGAGTGGGCTCGTCAGATCCTTCCCCATTAGGGGGACACATAGAAGATGGTAGGTTGAAGAGCTCCTTAATTAATGTTTCAAAGGAGAACATTCAATAAACATATTTATGGAATAACATGGTAGAACTGAATGGGGGGTAAATCTGGGGACATGCTTTTCCTCCAGAGGCCGGCAGCACTTCTCCACCTACTACCGTCTTTAGCTTGGGTATTTTGAGTGGGCAGAAGGTGACCATTTGCTTCCCTGGGAGAACTGCCCTGGAAATCCTTCTGCGTTGATGTAAATTCTGTCTTGAGGTAAAGGGGATAAGAAAAATGAGATGGAATATGGACTTCTGAATTCTATTAGTGTTTCTTTGCTATCTGAGAATTTCTTGAAACTATCTCTGCTGTGACTTGGGAGAAATTCCCCCTCTCCCCTCTTATCAGTTTTAGCCATGTTTGCGTAGGTAGACATGAGATAGGGTTGGATTTGACAGAGGCTGTTGTATGGATAAAGGAAAGAAAAGACCAGGTAGAAACTTATTAAACTGAAATCTTACTGACAACTTCTCATTGAGTCAAAACAAAGGAAAGTTTTGCGTACACCCCTGAGTCTGGCTACTGGAAATGGTAATGATGAAGGTGTGGAGGTAGAGCTGGCATGGTATGAACACAGTAGGACGATCATATATACCCAGGTC
Organism: Prionailurus viverrinus; assembly: GCF_022837055.1. Taxonomy (NCBI): domain Eukaryota; kingdom Metazoa; phylum Chordata; class Mammalia; order Carnivora; family Felidae; genus Prionailurus; species Prionailurus viverrinus. The sequence goes on along the minus strand of NC_062563.1, from coordinate 86,783,013 downwards.
CTGTTTGATACCTAGGAACCTTACTCTGGTCTTATGAGTCAAGTTCAACCGTTTAGGTCTCTGTAATGCTCTCTTTGAAAATTAATTTTATAAAATGTTAAGGCGAAATATAGCACCTGGTGAGTTTATTTTGCTTATTTTTTTTTCCCTCTAGAAGTATTCAAGTTTTGCTCCTAATTTGTATATTTTGATCATTGCCACTTGGTTTGCTCTTGCTAACTTTACTGCTACCGTCCTGTGTAGTGGAATGCAGAATGTAATCTACGCAGTTTTTCACACAGGCACCTCTCTTCTACCAGATGAGAACCACACTGGCTCACCAGACATTCCATTTAAAGCCGTGAGTCAGTTCAACATGCTCATGAGAAGCAGGAGGATGCCAGGTCGGGCTATTCCCACGTGGTCCCCTGCTATGTCCACACCACCATTTCACATTTCTCCTCTTTATCTTTTCTGACTCCTCTCTGTGGCAGCAGTTGGCTGTAGGCTAAGCTGTATGAGCTCATTTTAGACAGATGTTCATCTTATGGCTTGAGAAGTGGGACAAAACAGAGGACTTCTTTTTGGGTTCCCTTTCTCCATAAACTGTATTTAGGGGTTCAGTATCCTTACACAACCTGGATGAGAAGCATCTCCCGCAACCCCCTCTACACTGAAGGTGTGGTTCTCTTGTTGCAAAGGAGACACTTCCTTGATGCACAACCAGTTGTGTTGTCCAGACCAAGTTCAAGGGAACCGCTTAAAAAATACTACTCTGTTAACAAAATTAGGAACATGTCCTCTAATTTGAACTTAATTTTAAACTTCACTGAGTGTCAGAGGTACCTGGAGGGCTTCTTAAAACACAGATTTCTGGGCTGCATTCTGTACTTTCTCATTAGTTGGTCTGGAGCGAGGTCCTTGTATTTCTAACGAATTCTCAAATGATGCTTATGTTCCTGGTCCATGGACCACACTTTGAGAATTATGAATTAGCTTATTTCTAACAATGCTAGCTTCAGTTAGGCATTCAGGGGTATGTTGTTGCTTCAGGTCAGACATTCCTGTTGAGAGTTGCTTATGGCTGATTAAAAACACTGGTTTCAAAAATGTTTCAGTCTAAAAATTATGGTGTCCCTGTTCTATTGTCAGGAACTATGGGATCTCGATTGCCCGTTTGTCAGCGCACTGGGGAAGACATGGAACTGTTTCTGGAGGAATCTCTCAGCTCTGCCTACAGGCACTCTCTTGCTTTTTCTAGTGAGCATTTGTGCTCATCTGCCTGGAGAGCTGGCAGGGCCTGGATTCTTGGACCTGGCCCTGGAGCAATCTTAGCCAGATAGTTCCCTGGGAGTTAGGACACGGATCTTAGCTTTCACGGTCTGCACTGTCAGCAGTGAACTCAGTGAACTGTTCATGTCTGCATCTTTGCATCTTTCTTCTGCACTGGACTCTCAGCCCCTAGAAGACATGTGTGTTCTTGGCCATCTTTTATCTCTGGCATGTGGCTCAATGCTTGTTACTCAGTCACTATTTCTGGGAAGAATGGGTTTGCATTCCCACGGAGGAAAAGGTAAATAAAGAAAGCATTCCTTATTATTCTAAACTTCCTTGCCTCTCAGATAAGCACTTGAATGATTCAAGATTCAGGACTGGTCTCTCAACTGTCCATATAAATGCTTCTTTAGCAGTTAATATGCTAACAGTGCCAACTGCTGAGAGTCGGTTGTGACACTTAGATGCATCACGAGGATCTCATTAGGGTCATAGGTTGGATTTATATTAATTATAGTACTTCATTGGATACATCTATACCCCATTCTATTCCCTAGCCCCAGCCTCCAAGTAAACTCACTTGCCTGTAGTTCAAGAGTCCACTTTCCAAGCATAGTGTCCCAAACTAAATTTCTATTAAGGCTTCCTGAAAATTTGGAGGTGACAATTGCAGTCTCTTTTATTACAATACAGGTATGTAATATGTGAATCTGTTCATATGTGGTAGGTAAACTTGGCATAAAATCAGTAAACTATGAGATCAGTGTACCTCAAAATTTGATTTTTCATGAGGCAAAAGAGAAGATTTTATATATATATATCATATATATATCATATATATGATATATATTACATATATATTACATATATTATATATAATATAATATATATTATATTAATAATTAATATTATATATTATATATACATATATACCATATATATGTATCATATATTATATATAATATATATATATACATTGTATATATACTATATATATTACATATATATGATATACATATCATATATATGTAATATTGTATGTATTATGTAATATATATTATGATATATAAGATATTATGATATATATTATATATGATATATATTATATATATATTACATATATATTATATATAATATATATATGATATATATTATATATAATATATATTAGTTTTTATAGTTTTATTAGTTTTATAGTTTTATTATATATAATATATATATTAGCTTTTTAAATGTTTATTTATTTTTGAGAGATAGAACACAAGCAGGGGAGGGGAGAGAGAGAGAGATACAGAATCTGAAGCAGGCTCCAGGCTCTGAGCTGTCAGCACAGAGCCTGACGTGGGGCTTGAACCCACAAACCATGAGATAATGACCTGAGTCAAAGTTGGACGCCCAACTGACTGAGCCACCCAGGCCCCCCTATATTAGTCTTTTTGTATGGTAAAAATCACATAACATAACATTAAACATATTAAAGTGTGAGGGAATTATATTTGGTGCCACTGAATAGCATCGGGTGAATGTGAAGGTGCTGTCCAGCTGCCAGCAGTGGCCTGGGAGGCACACACAAACCCCCACACACCGTGGCTGCTTTCTCACTTCCGTTTACCCTTGTTCAATGCAAGTTATATTTGCTCCTGAGCTTATGTGCTTTTCCTCATGAAAGCACTGAATATACATCCTCAAAACCAGTGTGTGTCCTGCTCATAAGAATCCAGGGATTGAATGAAGGAGGAGAGGCTTAAGCGTGTGGAGGAGAAGCTTGTAACACGAGAGAAGATGGGGCATCCTGTGACCAACAGGAGTAAAAGTGCCCACACTGAGCTTCGTCAGAGGCCACACTGAAGAACCAAAAGAAAGGAGATTGGAACTCAATGGGAGCCATCATTGGCCTTAAAGAGGATTGAGGCACGTGCCATGGATTGAAGAAAAGGTTATCGCACTGTGAGCAGCAGAACAGCACTTTCGTGGCATGAGGTCTGACTGGAAACCACAGAAATTGTCTTTTTTTTGTTATGAAAAGAAGAACCTGGCAAAACAACAAAAGCTGGACTCCTATTTTAAGCTGGCGCAGAAGGAATAACAAGACAGTGAGTCACAGCCGTCCACCTCTGGTGTCGTGACACTTCATCCTAAGAATGTCCTTCCTTCCGTTCTGCCTCCGTAACTCAAAGCCACAGTGCTACATCATACTCACATGCCCCGGGAAACTTCAGGAGTTTATTTTTACAAATCGAGGCAAAGTGGTATATTTAGTGTAGCATAATTTAAATTAAGAATCTAAGATGCTTGAAGTGGCGGAGTTTTATTGGGTTTATTATTCATTTTTTTGAAGTGTATTGTTTTATTAGACTACACAGGTTTGAATGCTCTCCTCTGAACTCATTTCCCCCATTAGTCCTGCAGCCCAAATTCCATAATGCAGTGGTATTTTTAGGGACACATGCTATAGGAGAGATGATGGTATTTAGAGAACTTTTGATGTACCTGCTACTTAACCATTGTTAACTCTGGAGAGGACAAAGGAACCACTCACTGGGCATGACTTCCTTATCTAAATTCTGGTCTTTGTGCTTTCCATGTGTATTATAAAACCTCAAGGAATCTGAGTAATAATATTCCTTGGGTATTTGGTAATTTGGGATTGTGAGCTCATGGGTAATTTGCATTTACCTATGGGAATCCTATGAGGATTGCATTGAGGGACCAACATGCCACAGAGGATTCGAATTTCCTTCTGCAGATTCCTAAGTACTTCCAAACTGACAACTTTTTTCGGCTTGCAATTTACAGAGCCACAGGTAAGACACATTTGAACTCTAAAACTGAGAGATTATGGTTTTGAGTTCTTAGGGACATACATGTACACATGCACCAAGCCCATGGCCTAGCCTTATATGCAAGTTCCCAGCTTTAGGCAGAAGACTCCATTCCAACTCCCAAACTTTTATGTATACTATTAAACCAAATGTCTAGGTTATTGAGATCAGAAAATCTTCCCCCTCTAGGACTGCCACTGCTATAGGGTCAGCAAACCATCTGATTTCCAGATCCTTCTTTATTTTGGCCCTGGAAATGTCTTCTGTTTTCTGATGAGCCTGGATATATATTTGAAACAACTTTTATTATATTTTTTTCTAGGAATTTTTTTCTTTGTTTTGCTATGTAGTCCTCACTATATCACCATTGAGAGTAATTTATTTTTCACAAATGATTACTTCTTGCATGCTTAGAGGGGTTGGCTCAAATAAATACTGTATGGAGATGGCTAAAGATTTTTGGGTCCTTAGATCTAAAACACTGCTTATCTTGAGACTTCTGGCTTGATCTCTTAGCACTAACTCTTCTGCTGGCTCATGGCCTCATAGGTTCTGTGTGAGGAGAAGCTATCAGAACAGAGCTGTGTAAACAAGAAATGCCAGTCGAGCTCTGAAAGCCATCTAACAAGGGCTTCAATTTCACAGGTAGAAGGGGATGCTTGCTCTCATGCTTTAAATTCTAGACTTCCATTCTGATACCCAAACTTTATAATAACTATTCTAATCAAAACTAAAAAAAAACAAGGGAAAATGGGCAACTTGATGTGGAAAACATCAAGGAACTAGGATATTCCAGCTAATGGCAGAGAAGTCAATCTTTCTACTATACGAACAACCTAAATGTAATAGAAACCTCACAGCTGACTGGAGTGGGTTAGTGCTGTCCAAGTACTGCCTGGACCCAGTAATTTTACCCTGTTGTTTAGCAAAGGCTAATGCCAAGGGTGTTGATCTAGAATGTAGTACAAGAAATTTTCAAAGAAATGAGGTCAACTTTTTTCTTTTTTTGCATTTGGAACTCAAACTTCAAATGTTTTTGGCCTCCCAACTCATCTGTCTTAAAATTTTTTTTTCTTAATGTTTATTTATTTTTGAGAGAGAGAGAGAGAGAGAGCAAGCAGGGGAGGGGCAGAGACAGAGAGAAAGGGAGATACAGAATCCGAAGCAGGCTCTGGGCTCTGAGCTGTCAGCACAGAGTCCCATGCGGGGCTTGAACTCACCAGCCATGAGATCATGACCTGAGATGAAGTCAGATGCTTAACCAACTGAGCCACCCAGGCACCCCCAACTCATCTCTCTTAAGACTCATCTGGTCTTATTTGCCTAATTTGCCTTAAAAGGGCAAATGTCTCGATAATTAAAATGAGAGTAGTGAGTGGCAGGCATTTTACATTAGTCAATCAGGCCTATGTGGCTTACATGGTAACTTAAAAGAATAACTGTGTATATTCCCCATTAGATAATATGTCCCCATCACCACAAAACTCTATTAAGTGAAACAGTTCAAAGAAATCCATGAATTCAGATTCCCTGAGGCTTGGAGAAGGAGTGTCTGGTCTGCCTGGGTTACGTGCAAGGTGATTCCAGCCATGAGTAGTGCCTATAGGATCTGAGCAGGGCACATAGGGAACAGGAAGACATAATGATGTTCGTAGCATGTCAAGCTTGTTGGCTTCGATGCAGCCTCTGAGCAGGCCAGGAAGGAGGCAGCCCCTCAGAACTCAGGAATCTGCTCTTTCCACTGTTTGAGCATTCTCTAGGACTATGTTACCCAAACAGTGTTTGGTAGAATACTAGTGCCCTTCCAGGTGTCTGTATGTTAATAGGTATTTGGAAGGGGTGGGGGGATAGGGATAAGCTAAGGAAGGGTTCCAGCGTCAAAATAAGTTTGGGGATTCACAGCTCAAATTATCTTATGAAACATTCTGAGAAGTCCTGCAGTGAAGTCAGTTATTCAATTTAGTTTAATAGTGTCTTTCAAACTCATTGTCTAAATACTCCTGTTCTGAAGCACACCTGTTCACATCTTGTAGGTACTATTGTTCCACGGACATAGTTTGGACATGCTGTCCCTGATTACTTACATCATATGATCCTCTGGTCATTTTGATGTGTACCCAGTTTTGAGAACCACAGGCCAGGGAATCTCAAAAGGGAGGAATAGATTTACTTATAGGAGGTAAGAATATAAAGAAGCAACTTTAGAGACGATATGGTTCCAGTTTTTAAATTTTCCAAGTGGGGAAGTTAAGGTGGAAGGATTTGCCCAATCCTGTGAGTGAAGAGGCAGATATCTACTGGAACCCAGTTGTCTTTAATGACAGCTCACCTCTTTTCATTTCACCCAGCAAGCATGAGGATGGCAGTGGCTGGGTTATAAGGCAAGTCACAAGGCCAGCCTGGCAGGGATGAGGGAAGCCACAAAGCAAGGTAGAGATGAGAACAGACTGGGTGTATGCGGTGTGTGGTGTAGAGCTGCAGGGGTGAGGACAGGCCATGGCCGAGTTCTGTATGCTAGTGAGAAATAATCTTGTAAGCTGCAGAGTGAGGAGTGTCCAGATGGAAATGGGTGGAGGCTGGAAAGGGACCTAAAGAGCAGGATGAGTCTAGGCTCAAGATGCTTGGCTAAGGAGCTGTTTGCACCAGTCAGGTTTCTATTAAACAAACTATCAGTAAATCCCTTTGCTGATGTTAAGCTTGGCTGCCTGGCCCTACAAATTAAATATTATGCTTTAAGGTGTGGAAAGCATTATTTGAAGACTTTATTTCAATAAGGCATATCAAGTTCTTGATTAATTTTTGTCCCTTGCAAGTTGTCATTGGGGATGTCGAAGGGACTTAATTTGTTAAACTGTTCTTGAAATTTAATAAAGTGCATGAGACATGATCTTTTTTACGGTGCCTTAAAAACTGTTCATAAGATACCTACAAAGCCATTACAAACAAAACAAAACAAAACAGAGCAGAATTTTGCTTATATAGGGAAAAACTCTGGATGCATGCACACTATCCTATTTCAACAAACTGAATAAAAATATTTGCCTTTATATGAACAGAAATATAATGATTTGATTTCACCTAAAGAGCATCATTTAAATAGCTGGATTTCAGAAGATCAGAAGAACTGTAACTTTATAGCAGGGTCTCTTTTTTTTTCTTTCTAATTGTGATAAAAAACACATAACCTAAAACTTATCATCTTAACCATTTTTTTCTTTTTTCTTTTTTTTTAAATTTTTTTAGTGTTTATTTATTTTTGAGACAGAGAGAGACAGAGATGAACGGGGGAGGGTCAGAGAGAGGGAGACACAGAATCTGAAACAGGCTCCGGGCTCTGAGCTGTCAGCACAGAGCCCGACGCGAGGCTTGAACTCACGGACTGCGAGATCGCGACCTGAGCCAAAGTCGGCCTCTTAACCGACTGAGCCACCCAGGCGCCCCTCTTAACCATTTTTAAGAGTACAGTTCAGTAGTGTTAAGTATATTCACATTGTTATGCAACCAATCTCCAGAATTTTTAAAAAAGATTTTATTATTTTTTTAAAGTTTATTTATTTTGAGAGAGAGAGAGAGAGTGTGCATAAATGGGGAGAGGGCAGAGAGAGAGAGGGAGAGAATCCCAAGCAGGCCCTGCACTGTCAGTGCAGAGCCTGAAGTGAGGCTTGATCTCACGAATGGCAAGATCATGACCGGAGTCAAAATCAAGAGTTGGATGTTCAACCAACTAGCCACTCAGGCACCCCTAAGATTTTATTTTTTTTATTTTATTTTTTAAAAAATGTCTATTATTTATTTTGAGAGAGAGTGTGTGAGAGTGAGCACGAGTGGGGGAGGGCAGAGAGAGAGAGAGAGAGAGAGAGGGAGAGAGAGAATCCCAAGCAGGCTCCATGCTGTCAGCACAGAGCCTGACAAGGGGCCCGATTCCATGAACTGTGAGATCATGACCTGAGCTGAAATCAAAAGTCAGATGCTCAACCGACTGAGCCACCTAGGTGCCCCTTTAAGATTTTTATTTTTAAGTAATGTCTACACCCAACAGGAGGCTCAGACTAACAACCCTGAGATCAAGAGTCACATCTTCTACCGACTGAATCAGCCAGCTGCCTCACCAGAATTTTTTATCTGGCAAAATACAGCAAGATCTTTTTACATGGGATTCCTGATATACCATTAACCTCCCAAGAAAGTGGGCACATTTCTACGATTTTATTTAAGAAACTGCCATAAATGTCTTTTGTTATGTAATTTGATACATATAAAACATTACATTGCAACATCCATGTAATTTATGAAATGCAGGACTGCCTGCATTTTCTAGAATAGTAGCGCTCTCATATCACTGATTCATTGTTGACCTTTTTTCTCTACGCATTCAAGTCATTCAAAACATTTACTTTTCTAATATATTTCAGCTCTTTTTTTCCATGATTCTCTTCTCATTTAGGTTTCTTAACCTTCTTCTTTTTAAAGTTCAACTTAGAGATTTCAGTAATATTGGACCAAACTTATGAGTAGATGGAGTGGCCACCACATGATTTAAAGGGGCATTCTGCAATGCCCCTTGTGGAACTGAGGCAGGGCTTTATTTCTTTCTGGTAAAATATTGACCCTTGAATTCCCTTTTTGAAAATGCAAATAAGTCCAGGGTGATATAGTCCAATACCTCTTTCCCTTTCAGTGTGGGTGTTTTTGTGCCAGTGAATCAACGTAGAAATCTTAGAAGCCAAAGGTTTACCTGGGGATCCTGAGGACCGATTCGGGAAACACATAAAAAGTTTTGTTTCAGGATCTATCTGGCCAATTACCTGTCTCTTCCCATCCGTCGTGATGGATAGACAATACTATGCTCTGTGGGCAGTAAGTCACCCCAGGTTCCATTCAGCTGGAGGGTAAGAGCCCAGAGGGAATGGGGTCCTTTAAGAAAGACAAAATGCTTGGGGCGCCTGGGTGGCGCAGTCGGTTAAGCGTCCGACTTCAGCCAGGTCACGATCTCGCGGTCCGTGGGTTCGAGCCCCGCGTCGGGCTCTGGGCTGATGGCTCAGAGCCGGGAGCCTGTTTCCGATTCTGTGTCTCCCTCTCTCTCTGCCCTTCCCCCGTTCATGCTCTGTCTCTCTCTGTCCCAAAAATAAATAAACGTTGAAAAAAAAAAAAATTTAAAAAAAAAAAAAAAAAAGAAAGACAAAATGCAATAGGCAGCACAGGTCACCCTTCAGATTTCTTCTGCCAGACAAGGCCAGCAAGAAGCAAGGATGCTGAGGCAGAGGGCAGGACTGATAGTAACCACTGTGTCTGGTCTGCTCATACTGGTCATTACATTTTAAAATGCTCCTTATGATCAGTAAATAGCAATCTGAATGCCTGCCCTTCTACCCCCAGCAACCCTCCAGGATTTTGTGGACTGCCCCCCACCCCTGCCCCATATCCAGCCACTAAAGGGTTGATATTTGGCTCAGTTGGGGTGGAGAGCCTTGCAGGTTGTTAAATGTTTTGCATATCACTCCTGGAGAAAACTTTGCAACAGAGACAAACCTCTTGTACCCCACATTTTGCAAGACGCTTCTGCTCCCTGGCTGTTTCCCATCATCACGATGCTGCTTTAGTACCTGGTCAGGGGGCATTTCCTGCATTTCCTTGGGACAAGGCAGGGAGCATGACAGAGGAAGCTTTCAGGACTGTCATTTACAAGGATGCTCTCTGCTAGTCCCAGAGCTGTGGCTAGAGGTGTTAACCTTCAAGGGAGAGAAACTTCCTGCATCTTCTGAACCAGGATCCTGGAATGGGGTGGGAGGTGATGTTTGCCCTCTTCCTGTGTACTCCCTTTAGAAAACACATGACTTTATCTTGTCGCATCATATCTCATCACTCTGCAAGAAAGCCACCGGTCAACAAGTAGTTTCTGGGGGCACATCAAGCATCAGAGCCCTGGCCAGCTTTCAGAAATATGGGTGAGGGCAGTTTTTATACACATCATAAACAGGAAAATTAATCTCCAAGATCTTCCCTTGTAAAGAGATCCTTTGGGACTTACAAAAGCAGATCACATTAAGACATTTTGGCTGCTTTCCAAAGCAACATGGACTTAACCAGATAAATTCATTGAAAAATATTTTGAATATTGCAAAACAATCTGGCCTTGGGTGACACTGCTTCCAGTAATAAAAGACACTATTTCAGAGACCTTTCCCTGGAAATTAAAACCACAATGAGATATCACCTCACAACAATTAGAATGGCCAGCTGTCATCAACAAGACAAAAGATAACAAACACTGGTGAGGATGTGGAGAAAAGGGAACCCTTGTGCACTGCTGGTGAGAATGTAAATTGGATATGGAGGTTCCTTAAAAAATAAAAAATAGAACTACCATATGATCTAGCAATCCCGCTTCTGGGTATATCTCCAAAGGAAATAAAATCATTATCCTGAAGAAGTATCTTCTTGAACCCCCATGTTCACTGCAGCATTATTTGCAATAGCCAAGACATGGAAACAACCCAAGTGTCCATCGATAGATGAATGGGTAAAGAAAATGTAGTACACACATATAATGGAATATTATTCAGCCATAAAAAGGAAGGAACTCCTGCTATTTGCCATAACCTGGACATAACTTGAGGGCATTATGCTAAGTGAAGTAAGTCAAATGAAGAAATACAAATACTGTGTGATGTCACTTATATGTGGAATCTAAAAAAAAACCCCAGCTCATAGAAACAGATCAGATTTGTGGTTGCCAGAGGTGGGGTTGGAGGGGTGGGTGGTGGGGGAATTGGGAGAAGGGGGTCAAAAGGTACAAACCTCCACGTTTAAGATAAATAAAATCTGGGGATGTAAGGTACAGTATGGTGACCGTAGTTAACAATACTGTATGGTATATTTGACAGCTGCTAAGAACTGCTAAGGGAGTAAATCTTAAAGTTCTCATCACAAAGAAAAAACTTTGTGACACTGTGAGGTGATGGATGTTGATCAGACTTATTATAGTAAACATTTTGCAATATATGCATGTATCAAATCATTATGTTGGATACCTTAAACTTATGCAATGTTATTTTTTTTTAACGTTTATTTATTTTTGAGACAGAGAGAGACAGAGCATGAACAGGGGAGGGTCAGAGAGAGAGGGAGACTCAGAATCCGAAACAGGCTCCAGGCTCTGAGCTGTCAGCACACAGCCCGACGCGGGGCTCGAACTCACGGACCGTGAGATCATGACCTGAGCCAAAGTCGGACGCTCAACCGACCAAGCCACCCAGGCGCCCCAAACTTATGCAGTGTTATATGTCAGAAAGAGACATTTTGCACCAATATGAATGTAATGCCATGACGTACAGTAGTATATTCCTATTATAGTAAATATTTTTTAATAGTGATAATAATACACAGCATTTACTATGTGCAAAGGTACTGTTCTAAGCAGTGTATATATGACTCCTTTGATCTTTACCATCTCCTTATGAGGAGGAGATGCTCTTATCCTCTTCATTATACAATGAGGAAGCAAGTTCAGAGAGGTTGGGTAACTTGCCCCAGATCACACAGCTAATATGTGATGGAGCACTGCTAGCTGTTCTATTGTTCCCAGCTGTCCCCACCCAGGACTAACTGTTTTTAAGAATGCAAGGGACTGGGTGAACAGGGTGATGCCTCCAATAGAAGGTCTGGTGCTCACTGCCGGCCACCATCACTGCCACTGGCCCTGGCCACCCTCTTCTTTAAGAACCCCACTGAGTGGGGTTTTCCCTCCTTAGAACTTCAGACTTGAAAATTGTTTTTGAATCACCATAGAAAGCACCCTGGCTGACTCATGGCGTTTTGTTTTGTTTTGTTTTGTTTTGTTTTTATCCTCAAAATAAAACAGTTGTGTGGCCTTAAGTATTGAAAACACCATTTTACTTTTGGGGCTGCTGCTGGAAGAATGTGTGCACAGTCGCGGTGAGTCAGTCCAGTCAGTCCGGTCTGGCTTGCACCGGCTGACCAGAGACTTGAGTCTGTCCTGGGTCCTGCCTGCACACACGTCCCGATCTCCTGAAAGTCATCTCTTTCCCTCAACACCCAGGGCCTCTGCTGGTGCAAGAGCCTCTTTCTTTCCAGAAGTCCCTGCCACATGCATCCACATCCCGGTCAAGCTTCTCATCTCCTTCTTTCATCACCTCTTTCACATGTCATTCGAAGCCCTCTCCCTGCCTTTTTGAGCCCAGCGCTCTGTGAGTTTGGGGCCCTTGCTGAGCTCAGTTCCACACGCAGATGTGAGTTTCCTTGCGCTGTGGACTGAATGCTCAGAGAGAAAATGAGGACAAGTTCTTGCCTGGAGAGGCTCACTGCCTCCCCTGAGGGGCCCTCTGGGGAAGAACTAAGAGACAGGGAATGGCAGATGGGGGGCAGTCCAGCAGCGCTCACTTCAAACCCGCCTGGGCTTACAGTGCACCCTCTGAGTCTACATAAAGGCTGAATGTGGGCTGGGAGTAGGCATGTGAAAGCAAACGGTGTTTTCCTTCATTTGGATATGATTTTGTTTGGGCTTCTCCTAGTCTAGGGGCCAGGGAATAAAAATTGATAAACAGGCACATTTCCTCCTTTGGGTGCAGCAGGTGATGGCAGGTTATGCCAGCCCTGAAGCTATTTGGGGAGACACTAGCCAGGGCCATGTGGTGGCTCCTGACGAGCATGATGGGGAGGGGACAGATTTTTATCCATCTCGTAGCCTAAGTGGTTAGACTAGTCTGGGCACGGGGTAGATGTGTCCTATAAATGTTAGCTACAAGTAATGAAATGAAGGCAGGTGCCACTCATTATTATTAAAAATAAAGAGGTCGACGGCACTCCCTCAGATGGGCAGACTGGCTGCCAAGGCCAGCGTCGTCTTGAAAGAGTATTAGCGGGTGCAACTCAACGTGTGTGTGCGCACGTGCATGCGCGCGCGTGTGAGATTCATGTCAAATAACACTCGCCATTTACAACATTCTGGGGGTCCTTCCTGAGCACTAGAACCAGAGCGGGCACCTGGACGGCCCTACCTAAAGGCTGGCAGTCTCACTCCCTACCCGTACTGATTCCCAATGACTTGCGGTTCCATCAAGCAATGTTAGTTTGTGCCAACTTTGTACAAATTACATAAACAATGCAAAATTTGTCCTTAATCTTTATGTAGTTTTTTGTCACCGTCTCCTACTGATGGTCCTGTTAACCTTGTATCACCTTCTGCTTGAGGCCTGAGGTGAGGAAGAGGAGCTTGGGGCACTTACCACGGTGCAGCAGAGGGGCCAGAACCACCAGAGGAGAGCCAGGGCCAGGAGCAGGAACAGGATCAACAGGGCAATTGCCAGGATGGAGCCATCCGACTGTGGGACCAAGAAAGAGGGTGGTCAGCAGTGGGTCGGCCATGTGGGCAGCCAGAGACACCTGTAGCCTCTCCCTCCCCGCATTCCCATCACTGATATGCAGACTTAAGGCCCAGAGAAGAGCACAGTTTGCCAAAACAAAACAAAACAAAAACAAAAACAAAAACAAAAACAAAAACAAAAAAAAAACCACAGAAGGTTGAAACTCTGCTGAACATTCTGGACAACACACTCCACATAGCCAATTCTCTCGAGAAATGGCCCTTCATTTGTCTTTTCAGAAGGCCCTGCTCGTCTCTGAACACACACACATATATATATATATATATTATATATATGTTTGTTTATTTTGATATATATATCAAAATATATCTATATATCTATATCTATATCTGTATATCTATATATCTATATATCTATATCTATATCTATATCTACATCTATAATATAAAGTTTGTTTATTTTGAGAGAGACAGAGAGAGTGAGAGGGGAGGGGCAGAGAGAGGGAGAGAGAAGATCCCAAGCAGGCTACGCACTGTCAGCACAGAGCCCAACACGGGGCTCGATCCCACCAATGGTGAGATCATGACCTGAGCCGAAATCAAGAGTCGGAGGCTCTGATGCTCAACTGACTGAGCCACTCAGGCGCCCCCTCTAGGAAGAGCATTCTGAAGGACCAACCCTGCAAAAGCCAGGGCGGGCGGTTGCCCACATAACCAGGAGGCATGGAGGTGACCGACGACTGCCTTTGCCTCTGGCCTATCACCCTCTGCCTGGTGACATCCTCCTACTCCCTGGGTCTGCTGTTCCTGCTACCACCTGCCTTGCACTGTGGACAGTTCTGCTCAGGATTCAGCCTGCTCCCCCCATCCCGTTCCCAGGGATGCCCAGAACTGATCCGGGAGGCGAAGTCTAGAGCCAGCTGATAGGACGAAATAAAGGGCAGATGGATTCCAGGCACAGGGTGGGGGGTGGGGGGGGTGGGGGGGGTGGGGGGGTGGGGGAGAGGGGGAGGTGGGGAGCGGCTGAAAGAGAACCCGGGAGGCAAGGGGAGTGGTGGCTGAGTCAAGGCTGCTGTCAGATCAAGTGGCTGTCAAGTTCCGGCCAGGGGGCAAGGCAGGCACCAAAGACAAATTTTACCCACTTCAAAACGTGCCTAGGCCGGTCCTGCAAATAGACACGGTTGTTACTGACACGGTTGTTACTGCAAATAGACACAGTTGTGTCTGAGATGGTTGTTACCTTTTAGCAGAGATCCCACTGGGTGTCAGTATTCTAGGGCTGCTGGTTCAGGGAAGCAGATTTAAGCCCCCTCCACCCGCCCTCACCTCCAGCTGGCGGGAGTGAAAATGGGCACAACTTGTGAGGGTGAGGGTGGGGGAGGGCAAGCTGAAGAGCAAATTGTCATAGGTATTAGTTGTCATGGTACCCTTTCTGAGTAAAGCTGGAAATTCCACGTTTAGTTCCCCAAAATAATCAGGTATGTTTGCACAGATGATGACAACTGATCATAAGCATCACCATGGAAAACAACCTAAATGTTGTTTTGAATTAGGGAATGGCTAACAATACATTACAGAACTCCCATGCAACCAATTACTGTATAGACATTGTTTTCTGTTTTCAAATAATAGTTAAATGACATGTGAAACCATTTCTGACATAAGTGGATTTATGTATAAATTAGTGAGAGAGAAAGACTGAGGGATATTATTAATAGTAGTTTTGCAGGCAGTTGGTTTATGATAATTTTCTTTTTTAAAAAATCGTTTTCTTTTTTAAAAAAATATTTTTTTTATGTTCATTATTTTTGAGGGGGATGGAAGGGCAGAGAGAGAGAGGGAAACACAGAATCTGAAGCCAGTTCCAGGCTCTGAGCCATCAGCAGAGCCTGACTTGGAGCTCGAACTCCCGAACTGTGAGATCATGACCTGAGCTGAAGTCGGATGCTTAACTGACTGAGCCTTCCAGGTGTCCCAATCGTTTTCTTTTTCTTTTTAAAAAAAATTTTTTTTAACGTTTATTTATTTTTGAGACAGAGAGAGACAAAGCATGAATGGGGGAGGGTCAGAGAGAGAGGGAGACACAGAATTCGAAACAGGCTCCAGGCTCTGAGCGGTCAGCACAGAGCCCGACGCGGGGCTCGAACTCACGGACCGCGAGATCATGACCTGAGCTGAAGTCGGACGCTTAACCGACTGAGCCACCCAGGCGCCCCTCGTTTTCGTTTTTTTAAACAACTTGTAGTAAGAAGATAAACTACTGAAGTTGTTCTTTAAAAATCTGTACTTGGGGCTCCAGGTGGATGCTTTGGTGCCCAAGCTCACTGGCCCAGAGGTTCTTACCCAGGGCCAGTGGACCTATGGGGTACACAGAGGGGCTCAAGGGGATGGAAGCTTGTGACCCTCTCGAAATTACACTCATGATCTTCAGGGCCTGTGTTTTCAGGGGGAGACTGCTCACAGCATGACCAGATTCTCCAAGCTGCCCCCCACCCCCTAGCCCATTTATGAGGAGCGAGGTTGGGCGGCCTATTCAGGGCAGCACAGCAGGTTAATGGCAGAGTTGGGACTTGACTCACTCCCACTCTGAGCACTTGGCGGGGGCTACTGGAAGCCGTTTAAAGGTAGCTCTTACTCCTTGGAATGTCTTTGACCAAAAAGCCAGGGAACTAAATACCCTGGCCCCACCCAGCCAAGGCTTGGGAATGCCAGATGGCCCCTGAGGGAGGTGCACCCTCGCAGGTGCAGGTGCAGGTGCAGGGCTGGGCAGTGGGTGGGGAGAGAGCACAGGGGCCGGAGGAGGGACATGGCCATGGTAGGGAGGATGCTGCTGGACCCACAACACTTATGCATGAGCTGTGGTAAAGAGGGATGCTCTTGGCGAGACGCATGTGTTTCCCAAACTTACTGTTAGTCAAGAACAACTCTCGTAACCTCTCAGTCTCTATGTTCCACACCCATAAATGGAGATACTAACCCTCAGCTGCCCCACTGCACTGACGGGAAGACAGATGAGCTACCTCAGGGGCCGGTAGACACAGCCGCACAGCTGGCATGAAGGCTATCATGTCAAACACTGCACTGTACCTCGCCCTCCCTCCAGTTCCTCAGAACAGCAAACATGGTGGGCGTTTCAGATCATAAATCTGCTTGCACTTAGAATAATAAATAGTTTTGGTTACTGAAAGTCTCATAAAACAGCAGTCTTTTGGTATTGAGTTATAATTTAGCAAAGACTGCATTTATTCACATTATACTCAATCTCTCCACCCTCCTGATTTTCTTTTCATTTTACATAGAAGAACCGAAGCAGAAAAGCTCAGATACTGTGGGGGAAATGTTTATACTTCCTTCTGGAAGAAGGAGAAGGTTTCCTGTGAAGCAGGGAGGGAGAAAGACCCGGCCCACCAGGAAAGAGAGGAGGCTTCCATACTGGGAGAAGACTTCCTGGATTGAGACCAGGAAGCCACCTATGTTTGGCTTCCCTCCAGCCAGGCTTGGTCTGCCCCTTATCAGGCACAGCTCTCCCCGGCTGTGGAGGAGCACAGCTGTGGGGCTCAGGAGGGGGCAAGGTGCAGGGGGAGGGGGAGTGAGCATGCACAGGCCAGGAGCTCCTGGAGGCACTTTGTCCTGCTCTGGAGACAGGCCCAGAAGCAGCCCCCAAATGCACCGCCTGCTTTTCAAGATCTTCCCGCAACCATTACGTATATACCGAGTGCAAAAGGGTCACCATCAAACTTAGGGTATGAATTTTTGATAAACCTAGACCTGGAGCCAATGTTTTCCTGGGATATAGCATGCACATGTAACCTCAGAGTTCCTTCGCATATTCATTCAGCAAACGTTTATTGAGGACCTGTTCTGTGCCCACTGAGCAGACCTCAGAGATGCAGGATTGATTAGACAGAACCAAGGCGCTCATAGTCTGCTGAAGGAGTTGTAGAAATAGTGAACCACATGCCGGGGGCTGGGTGTTATTCAACAGCTGTACACTGAGCACCTTTCATGTGTCAGGCAGTGAACGATATAGACAGTCTCTATTCTTATAGAATTTACGTTTTGGGGACACCTGGGTGGTTCAGTTGATTAAGCATCCAACTCTTGATTTTGGCTCAGGTCATGATCTTATGGTTCATCTGCTCTGTGCCCATAGTGTGGAGCCTGCTTGGGATTCTCTCTCTCCCTTTCTATGACCTTCCCCTGCTCTCTCTCTCTCTCTCTCTCAAAATAAATAAATAACCATTAAAAAAAAAGAATTTACATTCTTGTCGAATGATGATGATGATGATAATTACTATAAGCGCAGGTAATATTTACTGAGTACTTACTATGTGTCAGGGACTAACTGTATGTACTAACATGCTTTCTGTATGTTACCTCACTTAATTCTCATTAACAACCAAATGAATTTAATAATATTATTTCTCACATCTTATAGATAGAAATACTAAGGCGAGGACAGGTAAAGAAACTTCGCTACGTCACAGGAAGAGAGCGGAATTGAACCTGGGGTGTTTGGTTCCACACTTCACAGGTGTAACCAGCAGTCTATTGCTTTCAGCAAGTGCTAAGAACCGAGTGCTTGGGAGGTGGCACTGAGCTCTGGGCCTGCAGGGTGGAGGAGAAGCTGGCATTCCTGCAGAGAAAGGCATTGGGTAGGAGTGGAAGGGAAGTGGGGACGTCACTGTGAGAGGCTGTGCAAGCTGAGCAGAGGAGCATGGCTTCTATTCGGAGCCAAGGGGACTCCGGTGCACCGTTATTGGATTTGTTTCTTGGGAAGCAAGTGCTTTTGACATTCTAGAGTATGGCCTCAAGGAGGGAGAGATTGGGGGTCAAAGGCCCAGGTGGAGGCCTGCCGCAATGCTGTCCCGTTCTTTCAGGATGACACTTTACAGGGTCACCCTTTGGAAACGTTTACATTTTCATGGACAAGTTTGGCCCTGATTTTACTAACAATGGCTGACCATTATTGTGTGCTGCCTGTGTTGCTGGTGCTATGTAAAGCGTATGTATGTATTATCTCATTTAATTAAATGCACCTTGTGAAAGCAGTCTTGTAGGAATTGTTACTCCCTTTTTGCAGGTGAGGAAAATGGAAACTCAGTGAAGACCTTAGCCGGGACCTCCCACATACAAACCACTTACAGACATTTATATGCCCACAATTTTAATGTTGCAAAACTGGAATGAACCACAGCAGGGCCCGCCTTCCCCTTATAGTCTTGGCTTGCAGTTTCACTCCGTAACCTTGTTCAGGAGGGACTGACAACATACGTGAGGACGGCCCTACAGAACCTGTTGAATATGTATCAGTATATAGTATACAAATATGTACACATCTGCACTGTTTAGTAAATGGTATTTGCTTCATTCACAAAATTAGTCGCTTATTCTAAACCAGTTCTTTTACATCTTTACCAAGTCCCAAAATGAAGAACCCTCTTGGGTGCTAAGGAGCAGGCTCTGCCATTGGCTGGAAGGCATGTGGAATGTTTCAGAGCCCCCACAATGGAGCCCGGCTCCATTCTTTTGCTCTGGTACCAATTGCCTTGACTCCTTGGGCTCTAGCCACTGGCCTGCCCTTCTGTGTCCCAGCTCACGGTCTGCCGGCATGCCCCGTGGGCCTGCTCCCCAAAGCTTATTGCTGGATAATTCCAGGAGGGTCTCGGGCTGTCTGTTCTCTCATCCTGACTTAGGACAGGTGTGTGGGCTTAGCCTCTGCTCTCCCCCTTCACCAGGGCAAAGATGGTCAAGACTGAAGAGACCCCCTCGCCCCCAGGCCCACATGGTCGCACCACAGGACTGAGTGGGGCCATTTAGGTCAGTGGCCCTGTTACGGAATTGTGTCTGTACAGGCCCTGTTGTGGATGGCCAGCTGACAGAGAGCAAAGTGGCTTCTGAGACCTCGTAATTTCAACAGGTACCAGCCTCCAGGGAGACACAGACACATACTCCAAGCTCTCTGAGAGCCCTCACTGGGGAGGGGAAGGGACCTGATTTTATGACACCAAGAGAGCAGGAGCTGACTTGCTTAGCAAACTCTTAGACTCTGATGCCTGCCCTTGCTGGGCACCTCTTGTGTGTAATTTTCCGGAAACCTTCAAAAGATTTCAGAGAAAAAAAAGAAGCAGATAAATAGCAAAGATTGATTCCTACCACTGTGATTTTTCTGACAGCCTAAATCTCAACACAAGTTAAATTCTTGTTTTATTTAAAAAATGAAAAGTTGTAAAACACCAACAGGGCTCTTTAATTAAACAATAATTACAGGTGGGGGGTTCTGGGGTATGTGAATAGAGCTGAAAGGCAGGTGGGAACGCAGGCAGCCTACGGTGGTACCTCTTCCAGTTCGGGGGGAGGGTAATCATCCATTTCCTTCGGTGAATAATTTCATGCCTTCTTAAATATGAAGGCGCGGTGCTCAGCCCTGCTCCTTCCCTCCAGCCAGGTCCTCATTGTTAGGGTAACCATCCCGGAGGGCTGCCTGGCTTGAAAGTCCAAATCCCTGCATCATAGATTTCTTTAGTTCCTTCTGTTGCCAGCTCACCAAATGAGGGCATCTCTTTTAAGACAAGGAAGCACTGTCTTCAAGGATATAGATTTGGAAACCTGAATAATGGAAGCATCTCTTACTTGGTAGGTTGTAGGTAATTTTGGATTTCTGATGCAGGGCATGAGGGCGAGGGATCTGGCCTGGGCCTGTTTGTGCTGTGATGAGAGAGAAGCAGGCCTCTGGACAACAGAGCACCAAGCATTGCTGCTCCTTTCGGTTTTGTTTTGTGGGTTGCCATGGTAAAGAGAGGAGGATAACATTGAGAAGAATCATTGGGAGACTGGGGGAGACTCAAATTAAAGAAACTTTGTGCTATTCCCCATCTCACAGTTGGGTTTGGACTGGGATCCTGCCCGCTGCCCGGCATGGGTTATTATGTGGCCAGTGAGGTGTCTTAGGTAAGGAGGGAACGTTCTTCCCCACTGCTGTGCGTCTTTCCATGTCGAGGGCTCCCTCTGTGTGCAGACCTTCTCTTCCACTTTACTCATTAGGTAAAGAAGGCCAGAGTAAACCAAGCACGATGTGATCTGTTCCCCCTGTCACTCCTAGAACATGCTGCCCCCAGGGAGCAGCCCCCAGGGAGGCTGGCTCCCACTGAACTTGTGAGCTAGCTATCTGAGACAGGGCCTTCTCTCCTCTTCTGCAATATCAAGCTGGTTTTGCCAGGAGGTCTGATGCTTATACAATTTTTTTGAGGGGGGTGCCTCTTTAAGAGAAAGAACATAAAAGTATAATTGCACAATTATGAGGGCCCCTCCCAGAGCTGTAGGAGAACTAGGAGGGACCCGTTCAAATAAGCAACCTTGCAGCTCAAACCTCGGCTGTCCAGTAACTCTGCTGCTGGCTTGAAGTCTTCCCTGGACAGGCCCCCTGCCCATGATGAGGCTGGTAAACCTATTTAATCCTGGGCTTCAGTTTCCAGCCCATTTGCTGCCACACTCAGCCAGTCTTTAGCCTACCATAATAAAGGCAATACTGAAGTTCACATATCATTTTGGAGGGGGGGTGTCTCATTTCTGTTTGTTCACATGCTTTATTGCCCCCACTACAATGTCCCCTCTAATATCTTATTTTAACTTCTCCCAGGATGGGCCCTGGCAATGGTAACTATTATGTTTGACAACAGCTCACATGGATTATTAACCAAGTGGTTATGAGAGCCTCAGTGACGGTGGTGGGTTTGCGGTCACTCTAAATGATCTATGCCAGGTCTAACAGATCCTGAGTATTAACACTGAATTACTGAAGATATCAGATCCTTCCACGTGGTTAGACTAGGCTATCTTTTAAACATTTAACACGAAAGAATGAATTAGCAGGTTTATTCTGCCACATTGAAGAGCTCTCAGCCAAACCCTGCCAAAAATATGACAAGAAAATAGCTGATGATCCATTCAAGCTTCTTAAAAGCTGGCAATGCTATTTCCCTGGATTCAGTTGGTAACCGATGATGCCACAGGGCAGTCCAGGACGCGGGAGGTGGGTTTGCTACTGCATGAGGCCACCCAGTGTTCCCTCTTCATCTTCTCCCCCCCCCCCCCGCCCCCGCCCCAGCCCCTGACCCTCTTTCTCTGGTACTGAGTGAGGGTGAGTTTGAAGCACTGTTGGAAAGCCCTCAGGGGAAAATGACCCCTTCTCCAGGGGCAGTTCTGGTCTATGACCTTGTGATCTCATGGCAACCTGCTTGTTCTAAATACCGAAGAGGCCATCGTGGCGAGAGGGAAATGTGCAGAGTCAAAGAGACTTGTCCTCTCCAGATGAGAGACCCCACGGAGGCTGTGGGGGGTGGGGTGGGGTCCTACATTCCCTGTTGCAGCCCCCTTGGCTCCAGGCTCCTTTCCTCCCTCCCAGGGCACAGGCTGGTGCTTGGGAGGTGTCACATTCCAGTGCTCTGAAGTGGAATATAGAACCATTCTCAGCAGCTGCTCTGAGCTCTGTTTCCTGCCCAGACAAAACTGGCGGAGCACGGGCAGGTTTTATTTTGTAAGATGAAATTTAAGTCATTTTATTGCTGCTGAGACGTTCCGGATAGGCAAGCCCCAGAGACCAAGATTCTCTCTCTCATAGCTTCTATATTCTGACTGTGATTTCTGGAAGCAACCTTAGCGATTATCTAACATCTCCACCCAAACCGCCCTGCATTTTTATTGGAGTCCTATTCCTCTGGCATCTGTGACAGTTACTGGACTGTCCTGAACTTCATTCCTCCTATCTGATTATCCCTTACCCACCTTCCTCACGGGCTCCTCCTTGTACGCAGTCCCTTAAATATTTGCATGCACTATGGATCCATTTTTTTGTTTTTAGAAAGGTATACACTTTTTATTTTGCTTGAAGTGAGTCTGCTTTTTAAGTTCGCTTTGAAAAATTATGGTGAAAAATATACACGTAAAATTTGCCGTTTTAACCGTTTCCAAGTGTACAATTCAGGAAGCGTTCAGTACATCTACAGTGTTGTGCAACCCATGGATGCACTCTTGATCTGTGCTGGGTTTTTTCTGTGTGACACTTTCCACGGGCTGTCTCATTTCCCTTCAGAGTTTAAACTGTCATCTCAATACTGAGGACTTGCATCTTTATCTCTAGCCTAGATCTCTCTTTATGCTTCAGTGTTACAATCGGGGTCATTCAAGTATCCGGCAGGTCTTACTGATGCCTCAGAGTCAACAAACTGAGCTCATTGTTCTCCCCTGCAAGCCTGCTTGTTCTCCTCTCCTCATTCAATGGCACTACTTACCAACCTAACCTCTTCTTGGATCTGCCCCTGTCTACTCCCCCTCAACACTACGGATCAGGGTTAGAACCTTATTATTTCTTTCCTGGACAGTGGCAGCTCTCCACTGGTTTCTCTACCACCATCTTGCTATCCCAAATTCCATCCTCTACAGCTGCATCTAGAGTCATCTGTCTAGAATGTTGTTCTGATAGCCCTAACAGCTCCTCATTGTCTGCACAGGTTTGTATCATTTGAGAATTTGATGAAAGTGATACACCCCTTTGCTCAGAAAAGTACACATTCACATTTACGCACAAGCTCACAAATTTTGATGACAGTTTCAGGGCGTCCATCAAATTCCCAGAATTCATTATGGGTCCTTACCTGAAGGCCCTACACCACCTGGCCTCTCTTATTCCTCCAACCTCCTCTCCTCTTCACTTCCCTCCTTATACTTTGTGCTTTGACAAAAGTAAACCTAGGCACACCTTACTGTACTGTTCTCTCATGTTCTTCTCCCTGAAATGCCCTTTATTCCTTGTATTGTTTGGGTAGCTGTTTCTCATCTTTCGAGTCTTAGCTCAGGCAACACTCCTTTAATTCCTCCCTTGCCTACTTACTAAACATCTACTGTGTGAGGCCCTCTACAGGCACTGGCATAAAAGATGGACATGGTCTTTGCAATCGCAGACCTTGTAGTTGAGTGGGGAACACAGACAAGTAAATACTACCAATGAACTCTGAGTCTGTGCTCTCATTTTATATGTCTACTTAAGCATCTACTGTGTATTATAGAAATGATATCATTACGTATTTGTCTCTCTCACTGAGCCCCTAGATGACTCAAGTCTGGCTTTACTCATCTTTGTAATTTTGAGACATAGCATAGTGTTTCAAACATTAAAGGGCTAGTCACTCAAGTATTTATTCGACGGAGGAAAATTAGAATTTAGCAGGCTAACACCTTCCATAGCTAGTGGGTGGCAGAAGTGACACTGGAGCCGATGTCGCCCGAGGCTGCTCACCTCTCCCACCATGGCCCCGTCCCTGGAAACTAACTTCACTAACTTCAGTGCAAAGAGCTTGGGTTTTGGAATCAGGAAAAGATCATTTATTTATTTATTTATTTGATTGATTTATTTTTTAAAGAGAGAGAGAGAGCGTAAGTGGGAAAGAGGGGCAGAGGGAAGGAGAGAAGGAGAGAGACAGAGAGAGAGAGAGAGAGAGAGAGAGAGAGAATCCCAAGCAGGCTCCACGCTGAGCGTGGAGCTTGACGCAGGGCTTGATCCCATGACCCTGGGATCATGACCTGAGCTGAAATCAAAAGTTACACGCTCAACTGACTGAGCTGCCCAGGTACCCCAGTAAAAGATCATTTCAATCCTCATTCTTCCACTTATTAATATGTAGACTTTAGATAAGTTACTTAACTTCTCTTAAACTTCCTTTTCCCTATATATATGAAATTGAGATAATTCCTACTTCCCAGGATTGATTTGATCCTTAATGAGGTAAGAGATGTGAAGCTCCTGGCACATGGCCATCCTTCAATAGATCTGATTTCCCTTTCTGTTCACCCCTTGCTTCACACAACACCACGTCATGTTCCTGGTGATGTGCCCGGGCTTGGCCTAGGCAAATGAATTTGATTCCTGTAAACAATCTCTTGCTAACTGTGGCTGGAGCTATGGTGTCACTAGGTGGTTGCAGGTTAGGTATTTGGGAAACCACATGCCCTCAAATATCCATACCAGTGTCAAGGAAAGGGAAGCCCAAGTGGGTTTCCCGATGGTAAATTTAATAGCTCTCATTAAAGGTGATCAAGTATTAGTGTTGGTAAAACATAAGCAAACATTATGCTTCATTCCTGCCACCTGAGAGGTAATCTACCTGGGCTAGAAATGGCAATCAAATTGATAGGCATTGAAGACATTGGATTCCTTAACCCACAGAGTAAGCAGTATAGAGAAAATATGAGGTGAGAATTACCTAAACCCTAGTGGAACTCTTCTTAAAAAGTATGGCTATAAAGTAATGAGGTTGTTCTTATAGTGCCATAACAAACCACCCACATCCAAGTGAATCTAATTCCCTCTAAACTAGTGGCTTTGGATGCTGGAGACTCTCCAGTGACACAGCCATTGCTCAAAGCCATTCTGAAACACCTCCCTTGGAACTGTTTCTGAAACCAATTTGTAGGCCACGAAAAGAAAATCTTATACCTTCTTAGTCATGCTTTTCTTTTCACCAAGGAGGTTCTCAGCTTGATAAACTACCATTCACTAGACCCAGTTCCCACAACTATTAGAGGTGGTTTTCATATCAGATGATGATGTTTCCCTATTCCCCTATTGAGGATATTCAAAGTTATGTGACTTTGAAGTTATGGTCATTTCAGAGCAGGAGTGCAGAACATAGTTGGCATTGTGACAGCGTTGTTGGACAAAGTATACGGCTTTCCAAGGTAAATATTTTGAAGGAGCAGCAATCATTTGGACGTGCAAATTCTAGCTTGCTATAAATCTTATGGCTTTATGCCTTATATGAATAATACCAGAAGCACTAGATAAGCCATCGTCAGTATGCAATTAAGGGAAAGATTGATGCTGTATTCCTTCAAACTCAAGCTCTGAGGTCCTTTGTCATGGAAGGACCCTCCATATCAAGGTTTTCCAGTATCATCTTGGTCTTCTTGTCACCCTGACCTAGTAGAGACACTTCATCTCACTTATGATGGGAAGGGTGATAATAAGTGTATCTTGGATTCATTCAGCACTTTCTTTTCTCTCCCTAAAATGCATATAGCTCGTTAATCAAAACCAGTTTTTAGAGAATAATGCAGACAAGATGTGGCTCGTTAGTACTCAAAATGCCTTAGTTCCTGTGAGTGGGCTGTTGAAATAGGATTAGAGAGAAAGTTACTTGGTAATATTCAAATATGATGACACTGGAAAAGAAAGGCTAATTTCTCGTTTTCATTTTTTGTTCCATTACAGGGACTGGTCTACTTGCCTTTAATGTAGCTCTTTATTTAATGTATGTGCTCAACTGGCCTTCTTGGCCATCCCTCCCATATTAGTATCATTATTACCTATTATCAGCAAGTAAGCACACCTACTATATACTGTTAGCCTTAGATTATAAACTTGGAAAGGTAGAAGCCAGGCCTATGATTTGGATGGTGCCTCACGGAGATAGATGCTTACCATTGGTGACCATGATGATTGATTCCTCAAAACTATGTCTCTAAACTGAATTACAGAGTATCTGGAAACCAACTAATCATTTTCTGTTGAGTTTCTAACACATGGTCAGCAGCAGGAGACACAGAAAGATGAACACAGTCAGTCTCCGCTCTTGGAAGATGTCATCAGTGTCCAGTTAGTTATTCAGGACTGATTCACAGGGCTCGCTCAAGGAGCAGTATGGGGTATGTGTGCTTAAACTTGAAATGATGCTACAAACCACAATGCTTGAGCTCAGAGCAGAGAGCGTTCAGGAGGCTTGCCAAGGTCAGTGAGACATCCTGGGGCAGGTCCAGGCAGTACTTGGCAGGCCTTGAAGCCACAGTGAAATGTGGGTAGGTGGAGAAAAGGAGAGGGCATTCCAGAAGGAAAGTGAAATGTGATCAAAGGCACCGAAGGAGGGACAGACATCACTTTACTTAGAGTGAGGAAGTATGGAATATAAGTTTTTGATCATCCTCAAACATCTTTATCTATTAGGAGTCAGTGCATTCACAAATTTTAAGCCTAGCAGGTAAAGGCCACCTGAGATTGCCAGATTGGACTCTATCAGCCACATTTGTTATATATTCATTTAGGTTGAGTTTGTACCTTTTATACACAAGCTCAAAACCTTGAGCTTTTAGATATCTTTTTCCAATTCTATGAATTTGGGCAATGAAGGTAAAATAAATTGCCTTAGCAATTTAATAAATTTAGAATAAGTTACCTTTCATATTTCCTTGGCCTGCAAATGAAGTAGTTCTCCTGACACTGGGTTGTGTGTAAAAGAAACCCAGGAATATTTTAGTTGTCACTTATTCAAATACTTTTTAATTTTTTTTTAAAGAAACAAAACATTAAGCCCACTGCTTTGGGCACTACACTAACATCTGTTCTAGCAACCACAGTAATGGCAAAGGAATGCTAGTTATGTATTGCCTGTGGCACAGACTGACTCTTGTTTTGGGGAAATATAAATTAAATCACTGACCTTTGAATTTCCTACTGACTAGGTGAGAGCTGGTTGCTTTGCAAAAGGAAAGGTGTATATATACTCTTGTGAGACTTTATCATTCTGTAGGAAGCAGAAGGAAGAGCTTGCAAATGATGTAAGTCATATCAGTCCCAAACAATGTCCAGATCCGAAGACATGTGAGGACCGTGGCGCAGCTTGTGATTTGGTGCAATGTGACCACAAATTGCCAACCAGGATGATATGGTCTGGGTTTGGCTGCTGTCTCCTCCTGTTCTGTGATAGCCTAGTCCATGGATTTTGCCAATTTTGGACCATTTAAGGAACTGGCAATTACTTCAGTGTTGGCAGAAAGGAGATCCTTTCAGGCTCTCTCTTCTTTTTGGCCCACTTCCCAAACTGGAAATCAGTCCTTCCTTTGCTCCTCCTTTCCACTCCTCCTCCTCCACCTCTTCCTTCCTCCTCCACCTCTTCCTGCCTCCTCCTTCCTCTCCGCCTCCTTTTTCCTCCTCCTCTTCCTCCACTTCCTTCCTTCTCCTTACAACACCTCTATTCTCTTCCTCCTCCTCCACCACCTCCTTCTTCTCTCTCTCTTTCTCTCTCCCACTCCCTGTCATTCCCCCTCTCCTTCTCCTCCTTTCCACTCATACACACTTTTTGGATCCTCTTTAAATTGTGCACTTCTTCCTACAATTGTGTCTGTCACAACTGGATTCATTAATCTAGAACACTCAACCCAAAAGACTCAAGCATTCGTAATAGCCTCAATAACCCAGGAGCAGGCACGAATGGACACACCGATCATACTAAAGGTTGTATACTTAGGGCATACACTTTGTCTCAAGTTCTTTCTTAGTCAGAGACGAGGACTTCTCACTTTATATACAAATTATAGAAGCTTGTCTGATATCTGATATCTTAAACTGTCAAATTAGAAAGAGGACATCTAGAATAGAAGACACATGTATAATACTGAGAGATGAGAGGCTGGAAAAAGCAGAACCATAAACTTCAAAAACCATAGTGATTGGAAGGGCAAGCAGCCTCAGAAATCGGGGGTTTTGTAGTAACCTGGCAAATTATAGCTCATGATAAGAATGGTGGAGAGTAACATGTAAACATTGTACAGTATTTTATAACATCCATTTTGTGTACAAAGGCTTCCATAGACCCAGACATAGGTGAAAGATAAACTCAATCAGCATGTGTTTTCTTGGTTCCCTTGGTTAATGATCTCCCTCCAGCACTGATCCAACCTGTAACAGCAGTGAGTGTGACCTGTCCCCCATCCAGAACTGACCAGTGTGTTATCAGACACACTGTCTATTTTTCTTTTTTATCTACCTTGCCCCCAACTAATAGTTTCCTATTACATACATATTATTATATGTATGTAATAATACATATTATTATGTAATTATTTATTAATAATATTTCCTATTACTTCTCTATGTACTACTCTATGTACTTCTCTATGTATCTTAAAAAAAAAAAGATTTTATTTTTAAGCAATCTCTACACCCAGTGTGGGGCTCGAACTCACAACCCTGAAATCAAGAGTCACACACTCCACTGACTGTGTCCAGCCAGGTGCCCCCTTCTCCATTTATCTTGTTTTCTAATCTGTTCTTACTTTCATACTTTTATCTATTTTTTAGAGGGGTTTACTCTGTTGTTATCTAATGTCTTGAGTTCAGTGCTTGGCTAATTGACTTACAACTTCCTTCTTTTCTAATATAAACATTTAAGACTATAGATTTCCCTCTAAGAACCACTTTAGCTGCATGCACAAGGTTTGTGATGTGGCATCTTCATAATTGACTATTTTTAAGTATTTCCTAATTTCCATTATGACTTTGCTTTGACTTATAAAAAAGTTAGATGTCTGTTTGGTATTTCAAAAAATGTGAGCTTTTCCTAAGTATGGTAAGCCCTGCAATAGTGCTAACTGGCTATCTCATGAAGTTGGCTGTAATGTGGTAGGTGATCAGCTCCTGCCCTCTGTCTATCTCTCACTCTCCAAAATAGAGTGGCTAGAGTTCTCTTTTTCCATGGAGGATGGGGTGGATGGTGGAGAGGAGGTGACTGATCAGTTTTGTTCAGCGTTTGTTCAAGTTTTGTTTTACTTTTGGCACAGTATAGACCGATGGGAAATATTTCACTGAATTTAAAATGCATCCTTGTGGGATAACCGATTATTAGCCATTAGGGAAAAACACAGCCAATTAAATCATGATACATTATTGATTATCTGAAACATCCTAATTTTAGAGATGTTAAAATGTGCAAAAAGTGGGTCTCAGAATGTATAAAATAAGGTTTTTTTCCCCATTAACCTTGTAATTGCATAGCCCCTATTTTATGCAACCAAAAAATTTTGGACCCTTCTTAGAACATTTTACTGTAGCCTCATTGTGTGCCTACTAGATCATGTTTAACTGCATTATTCAAACATTTATATTGTATTAAATTTCTTTGGATTGCTTAATTTATAAAGTACTGAGTTGTGTTTAAATCTCTTGTGGTGGCAGATTTATCAATTTCTCTTTGTAGTTCTGTCAATATTTGTTTTATATATGCTGAGGATATAGCATTAAGCTCAGATCAGAATTATACCCTCTAAGTTAAGTGTTCCTTTTAACATTACGTAATGGTTCTCTTTATACCAATAACTTTTTTTTTACTATAAAGTTTGTTTGTTTTATCTCATATTAATATAACCACACTAGCTTTCCATTGGTATTTTCCTGATATAAATTTTCTAATATTTTTATTTTCAACCTTTCTGTGCCCTTATATTTTATTGAATGTATTTTTTTATTGTAAACAGTGTACAGTGGCATATTTTTTAAACACAACTTTTCAATCTGTGTTTTAACTGTTGAGTTTGGTCCTTTATATTTATGTTGGTTATGGATTATTTGGATTTAACTCTTATTTCTAAAAATAAATTTTACTATCTTATATGTGCTTATCTCAGAGTTTTTTAAGAGCATAGATTCAGAAAATTTTTTCCCCTCATTTATTCTCAACACAAGGAAATTTCAAACTTAGGGAAAACATATTCTTTAAAATACTTTGAGATAAAAATATTGAAAGTCAATTGCTCAAACATCCAAGAAAAACAAATCGGCTCAGATCCTCCAAAACATATTTGAAAAGATATTTTTTATGCATACAAGGGTTATCAAAATAAAGATGTTGGCAAACTATTTTTATTTCAGTTCATAAACAACATTCGATATCTGAGTTCTGCCTTCTGATACTCCTGTGGTCTTTTGCCCTTTCTAGTGACAGTACAAGAAACCACAGGTCATTTTGTTAAAAAAATAATAATAATAAATACTAGATATTGTGAAAAAGGCCTTGCATTAAGTATGGCTTTACTGAGACTAATAAAGGGATGAGAATGATTTATGACTAGGATATCAATGTTTGTAAATTAGAAAGTGTGTTTTGAGGTTATTTGAAAACAAGATGTTCTCAGAAGGAGCTCAGAAGGACCACACTTTGGTCTGAAGTATAATCTCTTTTTGTATTAGGTGGAGGTTGGCCAATTTGAATTGCACTAAGACCCACTGTCTCTAGCATTGCCAACAAAAGGATCTCATATTTATTTTCAGAATACAAAAGCCAAACTCAGTTGTTATACTATATAGGACTGATAATGTTCACCTTACTCCTTCACCAGCTGATTTTTAGGTTTAGAATTATAGACTCTCAGTGTTGGAAGGAGTCTGAGAGCTTTTCCTGTCCAATTGCCTGTCTGATACATGAATGGTGTTTCCATAATTCTGCCAGCTTGTCAACTCACCTGTGCTTGACTATAGCTATAACAGGGAGCTCACTCCCCCCTGAAGCAGCCAGTTATAAAGACCGTTTTAAAAACTGAGCCACAAACTGTCTATCAGCCTATTCTAGTCCTTGGATCTATACAATAAAAGCAGACACTCCTGTCTCAGGACAGCCCTGCAAATGCTAAAAATAGCCAAAGTCTTTCCTTGTCTTGAGATCAAAGAGTCCCAATTCCATAGAATATTCTTTATTATTATTTTTTTTTCCATAGAATATTCTACATAACCTACCATACTTGGTAATACTTTTCACATAGTCAGTTTCTCTAGGATCTCCCTTGAAGCGTCTTGGTATTTCATACAATACGCAAATGAGATTTTACCTCTACCAAGTTGAAAGGTTCTGTCACTTTTTTAGTCATGGATAAGATACTTCTGTTAATTCAGAAGCCAGAGCCTCTTTGGAAACCACATCACTGTGTTGATTCTCACAGAGCTTACAACATCAGGGTAAGGAAGCTAACTCTGGGTATCTACTGTGTACCAGGCCAGCTGTTTAAGGGCCACGATTTCAGCCACCACATTGATCTGATCCCAAGTTTGTTCCCACTTTACTTCTCCAACTAGTCTGTTCCCTACGTTTTGTCAAGCCACATCTTTCAAAGGACATATTACCTATAATTACAACAACAATGAAGTAAAGGCCATCCTTTTTCAGGGCTGAGTATGAAACGTTAATGAGTCACTTGTAGCCCTGGGGCTGTGGGTTGGCCATTTTTGTTACAAAGTTCCCTTCAGATAATGTAAAAGTAAACTAGAGCCTATTCCCTTTCCAAATGAACACATTTATAAATCAATTAATCCAAATTAATGCTATTTTGTTAATATACTTGGAACATACAAATGAGGGACTGATCTTCCTAAAATATTGCTTTTTGCTTCTTTTGAATGACTTCCCATTGTCCAAACTCCACATTCTGTTTGTCATTCAAACCCTCTTCAAGGTCAGTCTCCTATTTCCCCTCCAATCCAGTCTCCCCTTACCCTTCCAGGCCGTGTGAATAGGCAGCAGCTCAATGAACAAGGAGAGGTGGGTGTGGGAGTGAGTTGCACAGGAACCAGAATAATGTTAGGATGAAGAAACCTATAGGGGAAAGTCAGAGTGTGGGCCCTAGTCCTGTCCTCCTTGATTGGGTGTTTGGAAAGGACTTGTCTTCTCCAGGGGCCATTTCCTAGAATTGGGAACAGTTTGGGGAGGGTCTTACTGGGGAAAGGACACTCATGGGGTAAAGGTTTTGGGCTGAGAAAATCATGAGCTTCTTACTTGTTCTCCCTGAATTTCTGGAATCATTTGTCCAGCTCTCTTGCAAGAATGGGGGGAACACATTCTTGAGTAACTGTGATGTAATGCACTAGGTCCAGTAAGTAGACACTCCTCAAAGTGTGTAGTGCGTGTATCAAGTGAGTTTTCCAAAGGCCTGTGAGGAGCCTCCTGAGTCTTTGGAACAGATGGAGGAATTTCTGATTCCTGTGTGATATTTGCCTTTTGTACCCCAAATTGTAAAATATTTACCTCTTGGAGTGTATATCTTGCCTTGGGACCTATGTTGTAGGGTTCTGGAGGGTATTGACTGGCTATTCTTCTTTGAGTCCTTAACATTTTGCCCATCGTACTGTTTTAATACCCATTGATCCTGATCATTGGCCCCATTTGCCACCAGCAACCTCCTTCCTTCCCATCCTTCCTTACTAAAGAGACCTACATAGCTATTGGTATGAAGTATCTATCCCAAAGATAGCTACCTATTTTGATTGATGGACTGTTTTGCTGACCTTGGAAAAGAAATAGAAGAAAAAAGTCTTCTATGATTTCTACTTTTTTCTGAGGAGTATGCAATAATATTTTATTATGTTGGAAGGCTAGATTGCCACTCAGCACAGGCTGCTGGACTCATTCCCTAACAGGCTGGTGAAATTCAAGAAACTTTGGCAAGGACAGCCATGCCAACTGTCTGTTTACCTAGATAGCCATATGACTACAAAACCAGGCTGGATTTGTATTTTCCCAAGTTATTTCAAAGCAATTGGTAACAGAATTGAACTGATTTACAAAGTGAACGTGGGAAGGTGCCTAGGACAGAACTCTTAAGACAGTTATGGGGAATGGTCCTTACCCCCTCTCTGCAGCCTGTCTTAGGTAAAGCCACTGCAGCCTCTACCTGTGAGCTCCAGCACACCCCCTTCAGGGCCAGCCCCAACCAGGGCAATCTGTGCACCCCTCAGCTGTTGCCGGCAGCATCCAGACTGGGTAAACTGCCACAGCCTAAGTTTCTGGTATTCCATTGTGAGCTCGGGCCATGCCAATGCTCTCCAAGTCACAGCTTTTCTGCAGTTACTTAGATTTTTTTTTTTTCTGAAGATAAGAGGTTTTTATTTCTTGAATTAGGAAAGACTGGAAGTTAACATGAAAACTGCATCACATATAATGTTTAAATTAAATATTAAAGAAACTCCAAACTATGGCAGATAAGGAAGGCCTTTCCAACTGGGCCCAGTTGTTTCATCTCTGACCTGTTCTTCTAATACCCCATCCCAACCAATCACAGCCGTGGTGGCCCAAAGCATGCCTTTGCCCATGCCTACTCTCTCCTGACTGAGTTCACTTATTATCTCTTCTGTTTGTGGATTTCCTAGACACTCTACTTCATTGCTAAATTGTCTATTAGAGAACTTATCACATTAAATTGCAATTCCTTCCAGACTTGTCTATTTCCCATGTCTCATATCTTTGTGTTCCTTGGACTTAACAAATGTAGTTACCTATACTGGGACCTCATCAAAATAAAAAGCTTCTGCACGGTGAAAGAAACAATCAGGAAAACTAAAAGGCAATTGACAGAATGGGAGAAGATATTTGCAAATGACATATCAGATAAAGGGTTAGTATCCAAAATCTATAAAGAACTTATCAAACTCAACACTCAAAAAAACAAATCCAGTGAAGAAATGGGCAAAAGACATGAATAGACACTTCTCCAAGGAAGACATCCAGATGGCCAACCGACACATGAAAAAATGCTCAACTTCACTCATCATCAGGGAAATACAAATCAAAACCACAATGAGATACCACCTTACACCTGTCAGAATGGCTAACATTAACAACTCAGGCAACAACAGATGTTGGCGAGGATGCAGAGAAAGAGAATCTCTTTTGTATTGTTGGTGGGAATGCAAGCTGGTGCAGCCACTCTGGAAGACAGTATGGATGTTCCTCAAAAAACTAAAAATAGAACTACCCTATGACCCAGCAATTTCACTACTAGGTATTTATCCACAGGATACAGGTGTGCTGTTTCGAAGGGACACATGCACCCCCATGTCTATAGCAGCACTATCAACAATAGCCAAAGTATGGAAAGAGCCCAAATGCCCATCGATGGATGAATGGATAAAGAAGATGTGGTATATAATTACAATGGAGTATTACTGGGCAATCAAAAAGAATGAAATCTTGCCATTTGCAACTACATGGATGGAACTGGAGGGTATTATGCTAAGTGAAATCAGTCAGTCAGAGAAAGACAAAAATCATATGACTTCACTCATATGAGGGCTTTAAGAGACAAAACAGATGAACATAAGGGAAGGGAAACAAAAATAATAGAAAAACAGGGAGGGGAACAAAACAGAAGAGACTCATAAATATGGAGAACAAACAGTTGGTTACTGGAGGGGTTGTGGGAGGGGGGATGGGCTAAATGGGTAAGGGGCATTAAGGAATCTAGTTCTGAAATCATTGTTTCACTATATGCTAACTAATTTGGATGTAAATTTTAAAAAATAAAAAATAAAATAATAATTTAAAAAATGTAGCTACCTACATTCTGTATCAGTCTCTATGTTTCTGCCTTGCTTCCAGCCTGGTGCTATACACCTTCATGCATTGGAGGCCTGCCTGAATCTTGATCCAGTTGAAAAGGCTATTTCTAGACCCCTTTTCCAGGTCTGTACCCCCTGACAAGAGTCTGCTCCTAGTGGAGCTGGTGCTGTTCTGAGGAGGTCTTTGGCTATTGCCCTGTCTGGAATCACTGGTTGTAGTTTCTCAGCTGATAGATTTGTCCCTCTTAAATCATGCTCAAGCTCCCCATGCTCCTTGGATGTGCATCTTGCACCATGCTCCTTGGCTGGCCATCCTCTTTGTTGAACTATCTTTCAACCAACTCAGTGCTCCCTGTTCTAATCGTGCTGTGTTCTGGCTCCCTTTCTCTCCTACCATCAGGTACCATCATGATCTCAGTATGACCCTTGATTGAGTCCATTCATTCATTCAACCATCAACTATCTGCTGAATACTATGTGCAGGCATTGTGCCAGGTGCTGGGTTGCAATGGCGAACAAGACACAATCTTTGCTTTTTTTCCTCAAGATGCACATGTGCTATACTGTGCATGGGAGACAATTATTCTTTCCAATGTCTGTGAGTTTTTTGTTTGTTTTGTTTGTTTTACTTCAAGTCTTCACTTGTTTCCAAACTTATAATCTATCTCTGTTTGGCAGTTGGAGGCCCACTCTCTTGTGAGACATTAGGAGCCATTCAGTGTTAAAAACAATACTGAGGCTAACTGGGTTCTCTCTTCCTGAAACAAGAAGCCAAGTCTGTGGCTCCCTAAGCCTTAGTGTGAGAGGTGGAAACAAAGGGAAGACTTGGAACATGGGAAAGGGGCATTTAGAGACAAAGTTTTACAGTCTGTGCCTGGCAACCCAAAAGGGAGAAGATCCTAGACTGGTCACATTGAGCTAAAATTATCCTTTTCAGCAAATTTCTATTTTTATACCAGAAAATATTGTCCAAAAGAAGCAACATAAAACAGAGGGTCTGATTTTAAAATCTTGGGATTCTTAAATGAATGGGATTGGGAGTGAATCAAGAGAACAAATCATTTTTCTTAAATAGATTTTAATGATTTTTTTAAACTTTGGAGGACAATTAGTGTCAGGTAAGTATAATGTAAGAGTCCTGTGTGTTCAAGATTTACCTGGCAAGCTTATTAGAATGCAGAATCCTGGGGGCGCCTGGGTGGCTCAGTTGCTTAAGTGTTTGACTCTTGATTTTGGCTTAGGTCATGATCTCACAGTCTGTGAGATCAAGCCCTGCGTTGGGCTCTGCGTTAGCAGTGCAGGGCCTGCTTGGAATCCTCTCTCCCTCTCCCTCTGTCCCTCCCCTGCTCATGCTCTCTCTTGCTCCCTCTCTCACAAAATAAATAAATAAACTTAAAAAAAAAAAAAAAAGAATGCAGAATCCTGGGCTCCCTCCAAGAAATTCTGATTCTTTAGATTGACATTTTGGACAAGATAATTTTTTGTCATGGGTGGGGGCCCTCCTGTGCATTGTTGATGTCTCTCTCTTTCAAACAAATATAAGTAGAAAAATACTACTAGCTTCAGAAAGAACAGTGTGAATTCATGAAAATATGAAGGATAAAATGGTTCAAAAAATTCTTGGGAAATAAGTTAATATCCTGTTCATCCTCATAGAAACCAAACCATACTCCCAAACCATGGTGAGTTGGGGCTATTTTGGGGAACACTGGAAGATTCAGTCTGTTGTGAAATGCCTCCTGAAGCTGTGTTTCTCTTCTGCATGAAATGTTACCTCCTCTGATGAAATGCCCCCCAACATGCTCGGCGTGATAGAACATTTTATTTTTTTTATTAAAAAAAAAATTTTTTTTTTTAACGTTTATTTATTTTTGAGACAGAGAGAGACAGAGCATGAACGGGGGAGGGGCAGAGAGAGAGGGAGACAGAATCGGAAGTGTGCTCCAGGCTCTGAGCCATCAGCCCAGAGCCCGATGCGGGGCTCGAACCCATGGACTGTGAGATTGTGACCTGAGCTGAAGTCGGACGCTCAACTGACTGAGCCACCCAGGCACCCTGATAGAACATTTCAAATGATAATAGTTTTTACTTGGTAATAATGCATAAACCTTAGTAAATAGTTGTTTCAATTCATTCTTTGAAATGGTCTAAACATTCCCCTTATGTTACTATTTACATGATTCATTTACTGAGAAAATCTTTTTTCAAAAATGGTGAAGAGACTGCAACCTAATCCTCTTTGACTTACCACCAGATCTAATTTACTGGTGTTTCCCCTAGTTAGCCTGCAGGCAACATCTTCAAAGTTTTCCCTAGCCTCTTCCTAGATTACAGGCTTATCACAGACCCAAAAGGAATCATAACTTTTCATCAGGGAAACATTGCCTGTTTATATTCTGCAGGGCATGAGCAGCAAATCTTTTAATGAGACAGGCCATTAGACTTTTACTTGGCAAAGAAAGACAATCTCAATGAACTAGTAAACGACTGTCATTCTTTGACTTATTACCAGGTACCTTAAGCCCCTTATACACTTTGCCTTTAATCTTTGCAACAACCATGCCAGACAGGTTCAGAGACAAGCTTAGGCAAATGTGCCCAAGATCACCCTACAAGGTGGAGGGGCTGGGATTCGAAATTAGGACTTTAACTCAATATCCTGTATTCTTTATTCCTCCATTGTGCTACAATTACAAAGCAGTTGTTCTGGTTGTGATCTCTCAAGGCTGACTAGGTGGCATTTTAATTTTCATTCGAAAAGAATTTCTCTGAACAGTGACTTGACATGGGTCCTCTCAAATTTGCTCAACCTTGCTGCCCCTTGAAGCCAGGCTGTTTTCCATATAAGTTAGTGGGGAAAAGGCAGGGTTCTCGGCTGATTTAGTGTTGATTTTAGAACTTTATGTTCTGTCTCTTTCCTTTCTTCAAAGATGGTGATGCTCTAATACACTAGAAACCAACACAAATCAAAGCCTGATCATAGTTAATAGGGAGGAGCATCAGCTGGGCCTCATTGTACATACTGTGTGAACTAGGGCATCCCAGGAAAACGGTTGCCAACCTGAGAAACGGCCCCAAATCAGAAGGCACCAGAAACTGATACAAAATGAGAGAAAAAGAGAAAAAGAGTTAATGGTCCCTAGAGGGACCACAAACAAACTGTGCTCATAGACATATCTAGTCCTTGCTCAGATTGGATTCTGTTTAGTGGATGGCCTCTTCCCACCTTCACGAACTGAAATTAGCATTTCCAAGTCCCCACTTGGGTTGTCTCCTCCGTGAAGCCCTTGTGTCTCTTCCTGAATTCACTCCTTGTTCCCCGCTCTGAAATTCTATTGCATTTACACCTGGCTCACACAATTTTGTTCTTTATTCACATATTCTTTTATGTGTTTGTTGGGCTCCTTTCTCCAACTGGATTT
Source organism: Prionailurus viverrinus (assembly GCF_022837055.1). Classification (NCBI taxonomy): domain Eukaryota; kingdom Metazoa; phylum Chordata; class Mammalia; order Carnivora; family Felidae; genus Prionailurus; species Prionailurus viverrinus. Next base: position 86,745,027 of record NC_062563.1, on the reverse strand, counting down.
TAAGCTCCTTAAGGGTAGCAATGTTGTAAAAGTAAATGGAACACTGATGACACAGTAGGAAGTTAAGAAATACTTGTTGAATGATTCTGATTTTTATACACTTTGGTTGGGAAATCATCAAATTTGAAGGCATTTATCTAAATGAGGACAATCTTTCATGAACACTTCTTTAAGGGGCTAACATTTGCTTGCTCTGCTCTAAAAAGCACAAACTTCTTTTAACTATTTCTCCTAAAGCAGCACCATAGTAGTGATCCTCCCCTCCCAACTGCTAGAGGTTGGGGAAGAAAGGGGATGTATTCACATATGCTGGTGAAAGAGGACTTTGGATGTTAAACCATTTTCTAGAGTCCTGGAGCTCAGTAAAGTTTACCATTTGTATAGGAATCTTTTAGCTCTTGGATGGAAAAAACTCTTTCCTGTAAAACTTCATGGAATTTCTGCTCCTGGCAGGGATGACAGTTATTCATTGTGGATCTTGAAAACTGTGGCATGGTTATCCAAATGGGCACCAAATAAAGCGAGAAAAGAAAAGACTCAACTACATATTTTAGAATTATTTTTGGTTCCAGGTGATGGGCTGGGCAGGCTGTGACTGGCACAGACAGGACTAACCCTTTACTCAGACTCAGGGGATCACTTCTGATCTAAAAACCTTGTCCTCCAAACCAGCTGCTGAAGAAACAAACGTCAAGTCCAAGACCTTACTTCATATTCCGGATGACCACACGTTCCACCTGCATCTCTGTTTTGCCCAGAGGTGGCTTCAGTCTTTTTAATTGGAGCTTCTGTGTAGGGTCCTGCTGGGGATGGGGGTTTTATGTTTGAATATAGGTCCATTTCTTTGTCTGGATGATTTTGACCATCTCGCCTACCTCCTTTCAATCACCTGGACTTGGCTGAGTAACAAACATATTCCCCTAGGGATCCATCTTATCGAAGAAGAGTTCCTTTATTATTATGGGACTCTGAAGTGGGAGCCAACTCTCTGGAAAGAATTTCCAAAGAGTTCAATAATTTTAATCAGCTTCCACTAGAACAGCAGCTAACATTTATTAAGCACTTACTACGAGCCAGGCCTTCTGCCAAGAACTTTTTCATTTCATTTAATACTCATGATGCTGCTAAGAGTGATAAAGTCGTATTATTCCAATTTTACAGATTAGGGAATTGATGCACAAAGGGGCTAAATCACTTGGTCAAGGCCACACAACTAATTGACAGTGAAAGTCAACTTAGATACCCAGGACAGTGCCTGGCATGTTATACATGATCAATGAATATTTGTTGAATAAATGAATGAATGGTCCTGGATCTCAAATCTTAGGGTGTTCATAATTTTGTTGTAGACATACAGCATTTTCAGGTGAAAAGGGCAATAGCACATAAGATGTGATGGGGTGGTGTTTATCAAGGGTCAACTGAGCAGAAAACTGAGCGATGAGCACTCAGGTAAGGGAGATATAAGATGTAAATGAAGGCTGGAGTGGGATGGGAAGGTAGAGGGGACTTGGCTCTGAGCTCTTTTCATTTTTCAGTACATTAGAGGACACCCTTTCTTCTTGGCTTACAGGCCCAGGACTTAAGCCATCAGTCATAGTCCTATATCTGCCATACCACAAGTTTGGTCCTGAGATGTTTCCCTTCCGCCTCCTCATGCCCTTGTGGCCTTAAGGGCATGGCTGTTTCTCTGTGGTATGGTCAGACATAATGAGAAATGCAGGCCCAAACTGCTGGATCACTCCAAAGCAGGGAGGAATCTGGAATGGAGTTGTTAGGTTTGGGGTATTTTAATCATTTCCTGCAGGTTGGCAAGTTCCAGAAGGGTCAATTTTTAAAAGAAGCAGGCGGGTACACTTGAAATTTCACTGCTTCTCCAGAAAGTTTTCGTATTTGGTTTCCAGATTTGATGTTCCACTGAGGGGTGTCTGAGACTCAGACATTTCTCAGTGGTGACACTTTTCTGTGACAACCCTAATTTCTTACTGTGGTCCAATAAAACTTTTCCATTGGGGCACCTGGGTGGCTCAGCTGGTTGAGTGTTTGACTTCAGCTCGGGTCATGGTCTCATAGTTCATGAGTTTAAGCCCCACATCAGGCTTGGGGCTGTCAGCACAGAACCCACTTCAGATCCTCTGCCCCTCTCTCTCTGTCCCTCCCTCACTTGTGTTCTCTCAAAAGTAAATAAAACATTAAAAAAGAAAAGTAAAACTTTTCCATTTTCCATACCCATTGCACTGGCTTAGCCTGCTTTTAAGAAAACTGGTTTGCTCCTAACACAGGATGGAAATGTGTGTTGTGGGAGGCGGGCAGAGGGGCAAGTTGGGAGGGAAGACTGTCCATCCTGAGGCCGGATCTCCTGCTCATTTATGAGATGACTCATTTTTATTTTGTGTGGCTTCAGTGCATGCCTGCTAGTTCTTGTCCACCTGTGACAGTATGAGGGATACAAGCCCCAATTAGTGGGGGGCTCTAATGACATGTCCTCCAGTGCCCAGGCAGAATGTGACCGTAGTATCTGCCCACGCTGACCATCAGGTCAAACACATTAGCCTTTAGAATGATTCAGTGGAAGAAATGCACTTGGTGACAACAACTGAATATTCAGACAAAGGTTATTTTGGAACTACTCATGCTAGGGGCTGAGGACTGTATAAAAGCTCCCTTAGCCCTGACAGTCCTCTGATGGGCTGAGCTCTGACATACTGACAGCGGGAGGGAGCAGCTGCACTGACGCAAGGGTTCCCACCCATGGTCACACACAAGAACCTTCCCAGGAGGCCTTGCAACCACCAAAGCTAGGGCCCACTCCAGACTTGGCTTCAATTGTTCTGGCATGAGTCTGGGGGCATCATAATTTTTTTTTAAGTCTTCCAGGTGATTTTATATGTAGCCAGAAAAAAAACCACCTGCCATTAAGGATCCAGAGAAGGAGTGTCTGAAGAGTTGGTAGAGTACAATCCCACTCGTGCCTCACAATCCCCTTGGCATAGCCCCCACCCTGCTTCATCAATTTTCCATTTTCTCCAGGATTATTTCCACCATCATAATAACAAGCTGCAATTTCTCCCATTCTAAACAAGACTCTCCTTATACTCCACATTGCCCTTTAGTTACTGCCCTATTGCCCTGCTTCCTTTTAGAGAAAAACTCCCTAAGATGTGCTTTCTGTGTGTGCCATCCAATTTCTTTCTGCACAATTCCTCCTAGACACAGTCTACCCAGATATCTCCCGTCACTACTGCACAGACAATGGCCCTATCTTACCATCCAGACATGCAGGTGTGTTCAGCTCTCACCCTTGCTCAGAGATGAGGAACCTGGAGAAGCCCAGCACAGGCACTCCCGATACCCTCTGGGGTCCAGCCTACAGCTGGCCCTGCGGAGCTGGGATCAAAGCTCAGTGAACAGAATGCAGAACTGGAAACTTCCCAGGGAAATGAGAATGACAATAAAGCCTTCAGGAAAGGGAAAGTGACTTACACAGCGTGTGGTGGTGATGATGACAGAACTGGAGATGAAAGAGAGACCATCGTTCATGCTGACCTGAAGCGCTGCTTTCCTGCAATGACAAAGGAGCCAGAGATGCTCAGCAAGATGTACAAAGAGCAGGGGCCCATGAGCTGACACTGAGGTCCCCTGTAAGCCCTGCTCCTCACTACCCAGGGGAAAGACTGTGGTCTCTTCCCCTGGGGCCTGTAAAATGTAGAGGAGGTCTCTAGGGCCCATCCACTGTAACCTTTTAGAGACGTCAGGATACCCTTGGCTAGTGTATCAAGGCATTGCATTCAGCCCTTCTTACATTGCAGCAAATTGCATTGAATGGGAAAAGCTTGCTGCCATTTAATTTACCTGTCACATTGTCATAGGAAGAAGTGTTCCCCAAACATGGCTCGAGTCTATGGGGATAACCTTGTCACGCTGTAAACTTAATGTTCTGTTGTTATTATTGGGGCTATCAGTAACTGATTCTGACGAGGGGGTTTGTGACCATCCTGGCAAACTCACGGAGGCACAGCAGTGGATGAGTTACCTTCCACCCACCTTCCATCTCTGTGAGACTCACTGAAACCTGAGCTTGCATTTTGCTTGTACTTGGCCATATGGACACAAGGTTAGTTGGTGGAATCAGTGGACTTGGAGACCATTGTTAGGCAACCAGAGTTGGAGGCTTTACCATTAGAACAAATGATCGAAAGCAGAATTTAGATGAAAATGTTTAGTATTGTTTCCTCAAGACCACCATTCTATCTTCAGCCTGTTGTAGACATGTTTACAGAGAAATGAGTTTGTGTTCTCTGACAAACACAGCTTCTCTGCCTCCCCACATAGTTCTTTTCTTGCTTAGGGTACTAATTGTCTTCCTTCTGTTGAAGAGTTTCATCACACTTCACCACCACCTATTATAATAGCACCGCCATGGAATTTCCCCCCATAAATTAGTTCACAGAACCTTGTGCAGTCTGGGTGAATACCCAATGTCCTGCAGAGGCTCAGAGGAAGGAGCACTGAGCTTGGCCTCAGGAGGTCTGAACCTGGGGTCTTCAACCAGCTCTGGACCCACTTAGCCCCTTTGAGCTTCCTTTCCGAACTTCCGTATCTCTAAGGAGGAGATAATCATCTAGCAGGGAAATTACGATGACGGGGCAAGGTAAAGTTTGTGAGAGGGAAGTGTGAGAGCTTTCTAGAAATGTAGTTGTGTGAGACACACCTTTATTCAAATCTAGACAGTCCCACTACTGCAGTGTGACCTTGGGCAAACTACTTAAATTCTACTTAAATTCTCTCAGCCATAGATTCCACATCTGTAAAACTGGGATGACATGAGTACCTGGTTCTTTGGGAACTTGGGAGGATAAAGTGAGATCCCCTTTGTGAAACATTTGTCCTGGTGCCCTGCTCACTGTAAACATGGGCACCATCATCATTACCTGGAAAGGTCTAGACAAAGACTGCATTATGACAATGAAGAGAGACGTTTTCTTCTCCCTCTGTCCCCTCTACCTTCTCTCTCCTCCCTGGCTGTGAGGTTCAGTTGCTGGTGGAAACTTACATGCCAACTTCTTTTAAGATAGGTGCTGGACACAGCAAATAAGTATCTTCCACAGTGAAGGGCTTCTCATCTGTAAAAAGGAAGTCACTGGATTAAGAGGAGTGAAGTGACTTTATAATTTCATATTCAGTGACTCCTAGAGACCGACTCCTGGGAGACACTAGAAAAGCAGTAACTATTTGAAATAGAAACTAGCCTTGAGCCATAAAATCCACTCAAGTGAACGCACTTACAGTCTCCTGCCAGAACACTAGTCTCTGACTTCATACATCCAGATGAGTCAATCAGGGAACAAATAGAAACTGAGCTCTTACCATAGACCAAGCATAACCAAGGGGAAACCAGAAGATACAAGACTGGTCCCTAGGGGAGCTTCAGGTCTGAGTCTAGTTTGAGAGAGAAGTCATATTCATGGAGAAGGTTTGCTGATGCAGCATTGTTTACGATAGCCAAGACATGGAAGCAAACAACTTAACTGTCCATCCATGGATGAATGGCTAAAGAAAATGTGGCATATATATATATATATATACTTATATATATATATAGTGTATATATATATATCATTATCTTGTGTGTGTGTGCACACACACACAACATATATCATTCATTCATAAATAAAGTAAATCTTGCCATTTGTAACAACATGGATGGACCTGGAGGGCATTATGCTAAGTGAAATACATCAGATGAAGAAAGACAAATATCATATGATCTCACTTTTTTTGTTGAATCTAAAAAAGAAAAAAAATGAACTCATAGATTCAGAGCACAGTTTGGTTGTTGCCAGGGTGGGGGTGGGGGTGGGGGATGGGCGAAATGGGAGAAGGTGGTCAGAAAGTACAAACTTCCAGTTATCAAATAAATCATGAGGATGTAATATACAGCATGGTGACTATAGTTAACAATACTGTACTGCATATTTGAACGTTGCTAAGATAGCAAATCTTAAAAGTTCTCATCACAAGAAAAAACTTGTAGCTATGTATGGTGATGGATGTTAACTAGATTTATTGTGGTGATCATTTCGCCTTCTACACAAATATTGAATCACTATGTTGTATATCTGAAACTAACATAAACCTATTTATCAATTGGATCTCAATTTTTTAAAAAAGAAAAAGTTTGCTGACATATTAGAAGTGGCTAAGCCAAAATATCATTTGACTTCAGAAGACAGAAAGCTCCCTTTAGGTGGGTGATGTGGTGAGGCGACAGGAAACACAAAATCTGAGATGTACTTTGGTGAAGAGAATGGCAAGAGGAATTGCATGAGTAAAGGCAGAGCACAAAGAAGACATATGCCAGGGTAGGAGGGAAGTAGGATTTGAAAAGATCAGTATAGGAAGAAGTTTGAGTGAGACTGAGGAATTTGGACATAAGTCTATTAGCCATGAAGAGATCTTTGGAGACTTTGGGAGAAAAACTTGAAGTGATGATTTTGGAAGTTTCAGCAGATGCAGCTGTGAAAGATGGATGAAAGTGGGGGGACACTAGAGGTGGGAAGTTCTTGCTCTTATTCTATGGGTTGACTGGGGAAATCTTAAGCAGGTTTCATCTTGAGCTCCTTAAAAATGTCATTGTGTCCCAGGTTCTGGGGCCAGAAGCAGGGCTGAGAAGTTACTGACTATAGTCAGTATATAGCACTTGTTCCTTCATGATGCAACATTTAAGAGTGCATGCTCTGTGCCAAGAATTGTGGTAGGACCTGTGGGTGAGATGGAGATGAATAAAATGAGTCCCTTTAATCAGCTGTGAAGATGAATGCCTGCACTAGAAGACAGAAAGGAATACATGTATAATTGAAGGACAGTATTCTGCTATTGGCATGTTATGAAACTGATGTGTCTAATGACATTGGACTGTGGCAGACACGAAATGCTTGCCTGAGTGGGGATTAGGAAGCCTCGTGCCCTCCATGCCTGGGTTGAAGGAGCAGAGCCACCGGGGGTGGGAGTTAGAGGACATGTCTGAGTGCTAAGCACTGTGTCTCCATGGAAGCAGGAAGAAGAGGATGGTCCGTTACAGTCTCCTCTGATGTCTAAGCAAATTTCTAAGTGGTGAAAAGTTCGGTTCTTCCAAACCATTCATTAATTTATTCATGCATGCATTCATTCATTCATTCTTTTGTTCATTCATATTTTGTTCAAATATTTATTAAAGACCTACTTTGAGCTAGAGACATAGGCTTCGAGAAGAGAAACATGGTCTCTGATTTAATGGATTTTATAGGAGCTGCAGGGGGGGATAGTTATTGAGTACTTTCATTTTTATTGAAAAATATATTCTTTTGAATGCCTTCCACATGTCAGGGCCTTGCAATGAACAAAACAGATGAAAGCACCTCGCTTAAGGAGCTGACATGCTAGTAACTACACAAGTTACTATTTCATTATAATTGTGGTGAGCGCAAAGAAAGAGAAAGAATGCTTCCCAGAGGAGAAGCCATATAAGCTACCACCCATTGTCAGGTGAAGAGGACATGGAGTGAGCCAGGAAGCCCTGCAGAGGTCCTGGGGCAGGAAGGAGCCTTTTAGCTTTGAACGCTAAAAGGAGGTCAACAAGGCTGCTGAAGTTGAGTGAGACAGTGATTCAAAATGAGGCTAGAAAAGGCAGCAGGGCCAGATGATCAAGGCCTTGTGGGTCATGGTGGGGCGACGGGAAGGTACTGGAGGTCCCTCCTCATATTTAGAACTAGCATTCGCAGATTACGGAATGTTGCTGGGGCAGTGGAGGCATGTTGAATGGAATTATGAAGCTTTATGGTGACAGTGGTGGATCATACAATCCTGAACTGAGCATTTTTATTTTCAAGGTGTTTCCCAGTCTCTGGTGACAATAATGGCAGTGAGACTCTCCCAGGGCATCCTGTGTGTCGGTGCTCTCCGTGCACTTTGAGCGTGCTACACAATCGAATTTATAACCTGCTAGCTGTGCTCCCAGGAAAGAATATTCTTCCCTTTATTTTATTTTATTTATTTATTTTATTTATTTTTTTTTAATTAAAAAATGTTTATTTTTGAGACTGAGAGACAGAGAGAGAGAGAGAGAGTAAGTGGGGTAGGACAGAGAGAGGGAGACACAGGCTCTGAGCTGTCTGCACAGAGCCCCACGCAGGGCTCGAACCCACAACCTGTGAGATCATGACCTCAGCCGAAGTCGGACACTCAACCGACTAAGCCACTCAGGCGCCCCACTTCCCTTCATTTTAAAGGTGAGGAACAGACGTAGAGAGGTGAAGAAACTTGCCCAACATTACCCAGGGGAGCTTGGATCCACACCTAGGCAGTCTGGCTGCCACCTCTTGATAAGAGCCATGCGTTATCACCTTCTACACGACCTTGTGAACTGAGACAAGGCAAGGGCATTGGGCGCATTTCCCAGATGCAAAATGGAGGCTCAGAGAGGCAACAGTGACCCATGGTTGCACAGCAAGTCAGAGGCAAAGCCGGGACTAGATGTGAATTCTCCATTATTCTTCCCTTGCCAAGAGCCTCTCCATTCCAGGAAAGGCTTATATTAGACAATAAACCAAACTCAGGACAGGCATGGCTGACTAGAAATTATTTATTTTCTCTTGGCCATGGCTTATCCTGCTTCACATGCACTAGTAATACCTGGGAGTGCAGATCCCTGCCCATGGGGCCACGGGGTAGCCACAGAGTGGCCACAGGAGGCCTCGTGACTCTTGGCTGCATTCTGTGGGAAGAGCTGGTCACCCAGAATGGGCATCCAAGTCAGAGACACAAGGGAGGCTCCGGGCCCAGGATGCCCAAGTGGCTATTAGTGCCCAAGCCACTTCTAGAGCTTTCTCTGAAAAGCTCCTTCCCTGCCCTCCATCCCACTGGAAGGGGGTGAGAGGACAAGACTGGCCTAAGTCAATCAGTTGGTTCTTTTCCCCTCCCTTCATTTTCCTTTCCTGTTTAGGAGACCAAATATTTCTGGAGTGAAGCAGAGGAAAACCTCACTGGGAGGACTGAGGACACTTTGCTGAGGCTGTGGTGCAGCCTTAACACTGCCTTCTGTCAGTTTATCAGCCTCTGTGCCTGTGGGCCTGCTCTGGGGAGCTGGCATCTTCTGCTCTGAGAGGGATTGTTTGATTTGGAGCCTGTTTTCACTTTACCACAAAAATGAGTGACTTTTTTTTCTCTCTTTCTCTCTCTCTTTCTAAACAAAGAAGGGCCATTTGGTTTCCATAACGCAGATCATCTGACTTCTTCCTGGAACGTCCTCTTGGGAAGCAGGGCACAAAGCCTTCCCCCTCGGCTGAGCCACGTTTGGCTCAGGGACCCTGCCAACCTTGCCGCCACTTCTTCCAAAGCCAGTGGTGTTTATGGGGCCATAATCCACCCCAAGGACGACTGAGTCCCAGCTCCTCTGTCCAGTGGGCAGCCATTTCACTGTTCATTAGCATTGAGTGGGCAGGGGGGAGTGGAGACCAGGACCTAGGAGACCAGCGCTTGGCTTGTTGGCAACAGGGGGAGAGAATTAGGGAGGGGTGGGAGTTTGAAACCAGAAGTTAAGGGAATTTTTAGATGATCTGTAAATATGAATTTCCTTGCCTTTTACCAAAGATATTTCAGAATTCAGTGCATACACTCGACATAGGTTAATCTAAAACACTTGCTTATAAGAGTCTAATAATAGAACAGAAGATTGATTTAAACCCAGGTTTGGGGTATCAATGAGTATCATTATACCAAATTGCCAAACACCCAAGGCTTGAGAGCTGGGTATCCCTGAAGATGAGTACAGAGGGCACAGAGGGGGGCAGAGTACACACACACACACACACACACACAGTCTATATTCTCACAAATGTGTATATCCACTACATCTAAATCCATATCTATATATTTATTCTGATTCTGTCTGACACGATACTCATGGCCTCATTTGGCATTATTATTATTCATTATTTACAATTTGGGAAACTGGCTCAGAGAGGTTAGTTAATTGAATCAGTGTTGCACCACTAGTACATGTCAGGGCTGAAATTCAAACCCAGGTTTTGTTGAAATGATTTACCCAAGGTCAACCCAGCTAGTTTTTTTACAGATGTAATTTAAACTAGTTAGCCATCTTACATTGTCATAATGTCACAGCTAATTTTGTGATACAGCTAGCCTGAAGTATACTAGGAGCTAAGTCTTTTTATACCTGACCACTTTGGAGGCAAATGGTCAAGATGCTCCATGGGCGAGGCTGGATAATAGTAGGAGGCATGTCTTCTATGAGAGGGGAACAGGAATTGAAAAGCTCTCTGGTAAGGTTCAGGTACCTTTTGAGAGACAGTGATCTACTGTAATGAACCCATGTTCCAGAATCATACACTCAAATATGTACGCTCCCAGGTTTTGACCTTGGATCAATGTAATTCTTTTCAGACGATTGAAGGAATTCCCAGAATTCTTCCCTGCCATTGGTGACTATCTAATGGATTTGAGATAAAACCAGGATTAAAATTCATTAGTTAATTCAAACACCAATCACAGTGAATCCTTTTACAGGCTGATTAAATAATTCAAATGCTTTTCAAGCCTTGGAAATCTTTTCTTGATATAAATATTTATTTCTGGCCAACAGCACAAGAAAAACCTTTAGCCTTATCAGGGAGAGCTTGTTGAAACCCTCCAAAAGCTGATGTAAGTTCCAAAGTAGAGTTTACATTCCTACTGTTACAAAATAATGAAAGTTAGGGGACTAAATGAGCTCACTCTGCTCTTTCTCCCAATCTCCACTGGGTCTAGAGAGCATTTCATGGCATCCTCGAGCCAAGCATAACTGTTCAGCACCAAATTATCAGCTGGTTTGGGAATGTGTCCGAATGGAGAATAGACAGGCTGGAGTTAGGCTGGATGTTTCTACCTTCTCACTGAATTCTCAAGTAACCGGCTTTTTAAAAAGTTAAGTTTTTAAAATACTGTGCAAAAACCTGAAATAAACTGATATTCAGCAGGACTCCAAGTTGGTGCAATTCAAAGCATCTGGGTTGAGCTTTCTGGAGCCCCAGCCAGAAAGGAGGTGGTTGATTGCCCTCTTGGGGCTCCTGCGATGATAATTCACAAACACGGGGATCTTACTGCCAAGCTTAATGGAACCCACTGCTTAGAGTGGAAGGAGATTAATATTTTTGGGGCATGTACTACGTGTCAGGCCCTGGGTGGGGAGGTTTTCATAAACGGGTGAGATAATAAGCCTATGGATTTTTTGATGAAAGACATTACACAGTAAATTACATTAGGGGCCAGAGCAGAGATTTTGAAAGTGGAAGAGTGGCTTCTACTTGGACAGGCTGACCAGGGGTTCTGAGGTCAGAGCAAGAGAAACAAGAGTCAAAACAGAATGGGAAGAGATGGTAGGGAAGCGCAGGTGGGTGGGACTAAGGTGGGAATAATCCTCAGAACATAGCGCATCCACTGGCATGTCCTCTCACGCCCGGCTGAAGCCAGAGGAGTACCTTGAATGTTGCAGAACTGAGTTGGCCACCATCTTTTGCCTCAGGCATGACCCACATCTACCCACCCCTTCCCTAGCCTGGAATTGTGGCAAGGTTTCCTTGGAAGCCCTCAGTGGCTACTACTATGGGCTCAGGCAAAGAGCTTGGCCCACAGGTCCCAGATAAGTTCCGTGCACCTACGTGTAACTATTTTACCGGTTCCTGTAGGTTATGGGTATCCAGGATATGTCTTTTAGTTTCCCTCCCTCTTCCCTGGGGCAGGTTGCACTAGGATGGAGAAATAATGAGCACATGAAGAGCCAAGGCTCAGTTCCATCACCGCTTTGCCACCCACTGCCTAGGTCACCCTATCTGCAACCCAGAGTCCTCGCCTATCAGATGGGAATCATACTCATTTCATAAGTTGTTGTAAATTTGAATGAAATGATATGATTAAATGCTCAACACTTAATAAGCACTTGCATGTCAACTATTATTACTAAAGTGAGGTACACCACTCACGGAGCGCCTGGGTGGCGCAGTCGGTTAGCGTCCGACTTCAGCCAGGTCACGATCTCGCGGTCCGTGAGTTCGAGCCCCGCGTCAGGCTCTGGGCTGATGGCTCGGAGCCTGGAGCCTGTTTCCGATTCTGTGTCTCCCTCTCTCTCTCTGCCCCTCCCCCGTTCATGCTCTGTCTCTCTCTGTCCCCAAAATAAATAAACGTTGAAAAAAAAAATAAAGTGAGGTACCACTAGGCTCCTTCTCTGAGGCACCTGTACAACACAAGATGTGAATGCGTGCGCAAACTGAGTATGTCTTATAACTTATCTACCAGCTTGTGTCAGGGCTATATGGTAAAGGCGTGACGAGAGGAAAGTCATCTATCCAAATAGGATGTGTGGACATGTATATAATGCAGTGGTTCTCTGATGGGGTGATTTTGTACCTCAGGAGACAACTGGCAATGTCTGAGACAGTTCTGGTTGCCAAACTGGGGGAGAAGTGATATTGGCATTTAGTGAGTAGAGACCAGAGATGGTGCTAAATATCCTGTACTACACAGGGCATCCTTCTTTCCCTCCACAAAGAATTATCTGGCCCCATAGTACCAAGGTCAGAAATCCTGGTATAATGTCTATCATGGCTTTATATATCTATTCTGCCCATTGTAGAGGGTCCTTTAGGTATTACTGGATGGTTCACAGCCCCCAGGGTACTGTTAGAATGTCCAGACAAGTTCAGAGGTGTCATAAAGTGATGGACAGAGGAGGGAGTAGCAAGACACTTGGTTGGGGTAAGGACCAGTGCCTCCATGCAGGCTTTCATAGGTCCAGATTTTCCTGGTGGTAGGTAGGTGGGATAGCACCTGAGCCACTCTGCTTGGTGGGGCTTTATAATTGAAATGGGGGCACTCCAGAAGCGGGGCTTAGATTGCTGCCCAAGGTTCTAAGCTGCTGTGAGTGGGAAGGCTGTAGAGTCAGAACACCTTATCTATAAATAGCAATGTAGGACTCAGAGCTGAGTGCAGTCTTAGAAGAAAATGAAGTGTCATCCTGGTCACTGTGTACATGAGGATCAAGATTACATCATGGCCCCAGAAAGAGAGGAAGTAAATAGCAAGGGACCATGAGTCCATTCCCAGAGGAGTGCGGGGATGGGATCCAGCAGCCTTGCTGGCCTCCAGATTGCCTTTTTTGGGCTTATACATTCCCCAGTCCCACACATGCTTATGACCTCTGTGGTCCTAGGCTCATCAGCTTTTGGAACTGGTCGTTGGCACAATTAGTTTGATTTCTCGGGATGTAAATTATTTCCTGCTCATATTTTTCTGCTATTTTTATTAATTATAAAAGTAATACATGTTTAGTGATAGAAGACTCAGAAGAAGAGTGAGAGAAGTGAGAAGTGAGAAGTCCGAGATATACAGAGAAGTTTACAAAAAAGAAATGAAAACCTTTGGTAATCCTAACTTCCAGTGACAAACACTGTTAATGCTTTGGGATATACTATTCCAGAATTGCTTTCTATGTGTATCATTTCTTGCATAATTGGGATCATAGTACCCATAATGTAGTATCTGGCACTCATCTTCATCTGAAGTTAAAAGGGGCGGTCTGGGTTATTGCAAGAAAACTAAATGAAAGTAACGGGGCCCAGGACTCTTGCAAAATATTTTGTCCTCTCAATAAATCTACACCAAAAAAGTTCTTGACTGGTTGGCGTTTATAGAATTTACAAATTATCTTCTAAGCGAAGCACCGACCTTTAAAAATTGAGGTCAGAGCAAGTGGTGCACTCAGGACAGCTATAATTTACTAAGAGTAAATGTATTTTTGAAAGTTTGTTTTCACTTGGTTGGAGACAGTTCAGGCTTCATGCACAAGGTATGTGTCTCCAGACACACAAACTCTTGCAGCTGTGCCCAATTAGGTTCGGGAGGGTTTTACCTTTGGAATTGGTATTGAGGGGCAAGTCTACCAAAATGGCTAGAGCCCTCCATGCAGTCATGACTATTAATTATGGCAAATGTGGACTGCTTTTAAAGAACACAAACCTATATAGAAACTCAAAGAAGAGGTGGGAAGGAGACCCCAGGCACACATATGAATAATAGTGGGTGCCAGCAAGCTGCTGCAGTGTGCATGCTGGGGGCAAGAGCTGAATGGCATGGGGAAGAGGTCCACAGAGAACATTCCTTTTCTTCCTTTCCCTTAGCTGCCCCCAACGTTTCCTCTAGATGGGTGTTGGGCAAATATTTAAAGAATGTCATTTGGAAGGTGGCATGGATTGTTAGCCTGCCTGGGGTTCTCACAAGTCTGGCCCAGCTCTGTGTTTGCCACCTTCTCTTCCCCTGTTGTGTTGAAGTGTCAGAGGAGCAGTGTTCTGTGAGAACAAGCAGCGTTCATGAAAGTCCAGCCATCTGGTGCAGAAGTCGAGGGCGCCAACTTTCCCCAGCAGGATAGGCAGGGCTGGGGCAATGACTGTCTCAGGAAGTTCGCAAGCAGTTCTCTCCTCTAGGCATGCCTCAAAAGAAGTGCACTGCACGCTAAGTCCATGTGTAGCTTACAATTTTCGCTCGGAGGCAACTGCCCACGCGGTAGAGCAGGGGCACTGTCAAGGGTGAGTCTATCAGGCGCTGCTGTAGCTAACTTTGGGCTATGTCAACTCACCCCTGCAAGAAGGTCTTTTGCCCCAGAATGAAAATCTTTACCACCTAGTTACCCTCCGGTAGCAACTCCTCCTTTATTTCTACTCCATCCGAGATTACCGGGGCTTTTGTCTGACCAAGCAAAACTCCAGTAAATTTCCACTTATCTACATTTTTGTTTGGACCTTAAAGATGGGAACACCCACTAATACAGTCTTGGCAGGAGCCACTTCAAAATGACTGGCAAAGCCAGTCATTCTGAAAGTGGGAGCAAGAGGCAAACACTGCCAGATAACACAAAACTCCCGATGTTCAAGAAAGAGAGGCCAGTCAGGGAATCGGAAGATGTGCTTTACCTGTGAACATACAGTCAGCTGCACACACTGACATGCTGAAGCCTGGGTTCTTCCTTCCCTGGTCCAGGGCTTTTTTTCTTGAACCTGGGTTCGAGTCTTGGCTCCCTACTAATGTGCTCTGTGACCTTGGCCAAGTAGCTAAATCTCTCCGAGCTGAGGTTTCCTGTCTACAAAATGTGGGGGAGTCATGGGAATCTGCACCTCCCAATCAGGTATACATCAGAGTTATGTGGGCATTTGGGATCAGGGGACCCAAGGATCTGTGGGGATCCTCGTTTTGGAAGCAAAGTAAAGAAGTAGCCAAAAGCCTCTGGATCACCCAAAAGTCCAAACTGCTTCTACCTCTGGCCATCTGGTTGACCTTGGGCACTTCTGAGTTTTCATGTCCTACTTAGCAAAAAGCAATACACATAACTCATCCCTCACTGGGGGGCTGTGAGGACGGAGTGAGATAGTACAGTGAATGCACAGGGCCCAGCAATCAATTGCTGCTGTCACTTAGATGAAGGTCTCTGGAGAGTCTGATGTGCAGCCTGATTTGGCATCACGAGAGGAGATCCTCCTTTATGTTACACAAAGTGACATTCCACCATCCTCATATGACATCAACCCCCCAGGGATGCATCCACCTTGCACTAAGTACCTTTGACCAACAGATGCAATACTCTAACCGGTGAGAAGGGAAACTTTGGGAAGTTAATATTCTCTTTCCCTCTGTCTTCCCTCCCCATCTGCCACCATAGGTGCACATCAATGATCTCCTTAGGGTGCCCACTGCAGCCCCACGGCCCAGATGTTTTCTAAGATGAAGTATAGCTTCTGGATAATTGGACAGATTTTAAAAAACAAACACACTGGAACTTCTGCATTTGAGTGAGTGTTGTCTCTCGTCCCCTTGGGAAGCTGAGCCCCTCTTTGGAACTCTTAGAACTGTCTCCATGACCAATGTTCAGTTTGAAAAAAATATCTCCAAAGGAGGAAAAGTTTTATCCTTTGAGTGTGAACAAAAGGTAAATCAGAGCCATGCGTAGTGAATAAGATTGGAGATCAAGCTGGGAAATAATATTTTGTATCAAAAAGTAAGTGTGCCTACAAAACCAGGCAACTGATTTCTCACATGGCCTAGAAGTTGAATTTTAGTGAGTTTGTTAAAAATCAGTCTCTTTGTTTATAGTCCTACTTCCTACCTCACCACACAGCACCGGGATGGTCTAGGTTGTTTTTCATTATTGCATCAATAAAAACCCCATTTTTAATTTACTGTTTATTAAAGTGGATCATTTCTCAGCTCGTATCCCAGTGTCTCCTTTTTAGCATTCTGATCTCTCTGCAAATGGATTTCCAGTTGAAAGTGGATCTTTTCTTGGCACAATATGCTGAATCCTGGAGTAGGAAAAAGTGCAGCCAGAATAAATAAAGTTTGTGTGAAGATTTCCAAGATCTTTTCTTGGACAGGAGTGAGTTCAGCCTGGTGATTGGAGAGCTAAAGATGTGTGCTAGGCCTAAATAATTAAGAAGAATTTTAAAATTAAATTTTAAACAACTGTTGTGGATTTTTTTCTTGTTACATAAGAGACACATTGTAGAAAACTTAGAAAACAGAAAAAATTAACAGTGTTCTCATTCAGAGGTAATTACTGTTAACATTTTGATGTGTTTTCAAGTCTTTTTCTGTATATAAATGTATGTGCGTAAAACAGAAATAACATGGAGATATTGTTTTGTAACTTTTGTGACTATATTATTAATATTTTCCCAGGTCAGCCTTCCTTCCAGTTCTTCCTTTCTCCCTCCTTCCCTTCCTTCCCTCCCTCCCTTCCTTTTTTCTTCTCTCCCTCCTCCTCTTCCTCTTTCTTCTTCTTATCCTTCTCTGCTGCCTCCGCCTTCTTCTTCTCTCTCTCTCTCTTTTTCTCTTTTTCCTTTTGCTATCATAAGTAGTATCAGGACGAACATCTTGTACCCAAGTCCTTGTAAACATTCCCAATCATTTCTTCTTGATGAAGTTGAAAGGGAAATTCTGGGTCAAAAATGTATAAAAGGATTTGCTTCATTTTAAGAGTTGCCTTCTAAAAGATTTAGTGGTGTCTCACCAATGATGAGTGAAAACACCTGTTCCTCTATATTTTTGCTAATACCCAGGCATTGTATTTTTGTTAATCTTTGCCAGGTTGATAGATTATTTCAATTTGGTTATTTCTTTTGGTTATGGTAAGTGTTTTCCATATGCTTCCTGACCACTATGGTTCTTGTAAATTTCCTTTTCATATCTTTTACCCAGAGGTGTGCTTACTTTTTTGTTTTTTGTTTGTTTTTTTATTGATTTTAAGAGCAGTCTATATATTAAGGTTATTGACTCTTTGTGTGTTATATGCCCTACAGATACTTTGGTAGTTTTCTTTTTTCCTTTAGATTTTGAGGAGGAGGGAACAGAAACATAAAAAACAAAATATGTGTACTCAAACTATTAAAATTTCCCTTTATTCTATCTCCCCTCCAAGGCTTAAAAAGCCTCTCCCTACTAGAAAATTATGTAAATATTTATTTTCTTTTCCTTCTAAAACTTTTATAGTTTTATGTTCACATTAAAATTTTTCATCTGGAATTTGTTTAGATGTAAGGTGTGAGATAAAAATCTAACTGAATTGTTTTTCCAAGTGGTTAGCCAGTTGCCTCAACACCATTTTGGGGGAATAATCCATTCCTTTCCTGCTGATTGTAAAGGTCACTTTATTTTATACTAAATTCACATAAGTGTTTGGCTCTGTTTATGGACTTTGTTTCCTGCTCCAATGCTCAGTTTGCCTTTTGTGGCACCAGTTTATACATCATTTCAATTACCGCAGTTCTTTTATACATCTTAAAATCAACAAGGGCAGGTTTCCACATTTTTCTTGGCCATTCTTGAATGTTTATTCTTCCATATAAACTTTAGAATTATTTTGTTAACTTAAAAAGTCCCATTGGAATTTTCATTGAGATTGTTTTAAAAGTAAATATTAATTTGAAGACAATCGATGTCTTCACGATACTCATTTGCTGCCCTATTTAATGATTAAATAAGAATTTAATAATAAAAGTGATAATCATAATTATTAGTTAATACCAGCAGCCAACATTGACCGACTGCTTTCTGTGTGCAAGGCCCTGTTCTAAGCCCTGTTTCCCACATTTAAACCTCAAAGCAATCCATGAGAGGTGCGGTTACTGCTACCTCATTTTACAGAGAGAGAGACTGAGGCATGGAGATGTTAATACCTCGCCATGGTCACATTGGCTTAGGCCAGGATTCTGTTCCTGGGTGGTTTGGTTCCAGTGCCTGTGCATGAATCTGTACTGTTTCTCCATTTATTTACACTTTCTTCCTACCCCTCACCAACTTTTGTGATTTTCTTCCTCTATATCTTCACAAGTTTGGTTATATTAGTTGTTACTAAATTTTTTATGTTGTGGCTCTATTTCTCCTGGGATGCATTCTAACTGATTATTACTGAACTCTGGAAAAGCAATTGATTACTATAAGGGAGGTATTTATTTTGAAATCATCCAGTTATTAAACTAGTCTAGTGGTTTATTGATTTTCTTTAGTTTTTCAGAAGAATACAACCATCATTTTAAAGTAAGGATGTTTGGACCTCTTTCCTGTACTGACACCTGTCGCTAGTTTTCTTGTGTTCTCGTGATACCTATGGCATTGCCCAGTGACTACTGGTTAGTGATAACAGTCACTAGCCACGTGACTACTGACACAAGTTTAAATTTCATTGAAGTTAAATGAAATTAAAACTTGAGTTCCTCCATCTCATTAGCCACGTTTCAAGTCCCCAGTGGCCACATGTGGCTATGGCGACCATTTAGCTACCATTTTAGAACATTTACATCACAGAAAGTTCTACTGGACAGCTGCTAGAACTTTCACATCCACATTAAATAATAATGGTGAAACGGGTTGTCCTGCTTTTTTCTTCCCAACTATAAATACCTCTACATAGTGATTTACTATGAAATGATGTTGAGTTTTGAATTCAAATATCTAGGTATATTTTTTTATTATGCTGAAGAAGTTTGACCCTATTCCTAGTTTTGTAAAACCACATATTTTAAAATTTTGGAATGGATAATATCTTCTTGGCATGAAAAAGTTTTTCTCTGTGAGAGACAAATTCCCACTCATCCTTCAAAATTGTCTTACCGATTCTGGTTCTTCTTAGATACATCATTGGATTTTGTCAGTATTTTATTAGATGTTTGTCATTAACGAGCTTGATCCTCAAATATTCTCTACCTCTAGTGTCTTTGTCCAATTTTTAAAAAATGAAGATTATATAATTATTATAAAATGAGTTAAGATGCCTTTTCTCTATTTTTTGTATGTTTTAGATATGGGTCGTCTGTCCCTTAAAGTCTTGTAGAACTTGGATAAAACAAATCTGGCTTCAGTGCTTTGGCTGGATTTTCTTGTCTCTCTCTTCCAGTTCATGCATTTCATCTTCACCTGTGTCTAATCACACTGCTAAATTCATACATTAAGTTGTATTACAGTGAATACATTTTTTCAGCTCTAGAATTTATACTAGGTTCTTTGCAGTTCTGCCTTTGTTGAACATTCTTCCCCTTTGGTCTAAGCAATCGCTTTACATACTTCAAATGTGTTTATTTATATTCTTTTTCAAATTGTTCTCCAGTCCCTTTTTCTTGCCTGTTCTCCTGTTTCTTCCATCCAACTTCATATGTTTGCATTTGGTGCTGTGAGCCCTACCTCAGAGGGGGTTGTTGGCTGCAGGAGTGCTGGAGGTTGGACTAGCTGTGCATTGCCACGGCCAGGGACACAGGGATCAGAATGATCATGGACACATTTTGGGGTTTGTGCCCTGACTTGGTGTTTCCGTATCATGTGAGTAGTATAATATCTTACCTTTATTCCCCTGCTTATTTGAGTCACTGAGAAACTTTTCCAGTCTTAGTTAATGTACAGTACAGCCCCTTAGAGCTGGATTTCTGCAGGGGCGCTCTGCTCTTGCCCACTGCCTTGCACAGGCTGATGTTCTATGTCTGCATCAGCATTGGGATCACAGCCTTCAGACCACTAGGACTGGACCTTCCATGGCTTTGCTTCCTGCTTAGATTTTGCATTCCCTTCTTTTTGTTTCCTCTACCTGAGGGTTTCCTTCTTTTGAGCAGGGCCATACATTACGATTTTTAAAATCATATTTCATCCAGAATTTCTGGATCTATTATATTAAAAAAATTTAATGTGTATTTTTGAGACAGAGAGAAACAGAGCATGAGTGGGGAGGGGCAGAGAGAGAGGGAGACACAGAATCTGAAGCAGGCTCCAGGCTCTGAGCTGTCAGCACAGAACCTGACATGGGGCTCGAACCCATGAACCACGAGATCATGACCTGAGCTGAAGTTGGAAGCTTAACCGACTGAGCCACCCAGGCGCCCCTGTATCTATTATATTGAATGCAAGTCCAGAAATTGTTTTAGATTTCTAAGTGGTTGATTTATTTATTTTATTTTTAAGGGAAAGCAAGGAAAGTGGGAGAGAAGTAGCTATTAACCTATGATTTTTATTTTCTGGTTATGTTTATCATCAAAGACCATATTTAAATAACTTCTACTTTTTGGCATTACTATGTTGGCATTTTATTTGTGTCAGTGCCATAAATGTTTAAGGATATTCATAGCCATTTAAAAACATATCTATATATCTGCTCTCTATCTTTAATTTTTTGTTATTCATTCAAAGACTTGGAAAGTCGTGTTAGCATCTCCCACTATAAATATAATTTTTCAGTTTGTTCTTTTCTGTTTAACAGTTTGGCTTCATATAATCTGCTCTTGTGTTATTTGTGGAGGACTCCAGGGCCTGAATCATGTTTGAATTGGCTGGAGTCACAACATCCCTAGCTTCATTACTGAGCCATCAATTAATCTTTTTCTGATCAATAATGGCACTGTGTTCTCTTTCTGTTACAAAAGGTAATGCAGCATTTAGGAAAAAATCTTGAAAGAGGAAATGCATACTGTAAAAATGAAAATGGGTAACATTTTAAAACTTGGGATATAGAGATAGGAAAGGAGAATGGGAAAAGTGAAGGGGTCTAAATTTGTTTTATTTCACAGAGGTGACTCAATAGAGACTGCTACATTCATAAGATTGAGAGAAGAATGTAGATTTGACTATGTTGTATTTTAAAATTTATTTATCTTTTCTGTCCACCGTAGTTTCTTGTTCATATTCTTTACTGAATGGACATGAGCAGGTGAATTAATATATGAAGGACAATTTTTTTTTTAAATTCTAACATTTTCCCCTTGGAATGCTTTTTAAAAACATTTTTATGTTTATTTATTTTTGAGAGAGAGAAAGAGAGACAGAGACAGAACATGAGTGGGGGAGGGGCAGAGAGAGAGGGAGACACAGAATCTGAAACAGGCTCCAGGCTCTGAGCTGTCAGCATAGAGCCTGATGCGGGGCTTCAACCCACAAGCTGTGAGATCATGACCTGAGCCAAAGTCAGACACTCAACTGACTGAACCATCCAGGCGCCCCCTCCCCCTTGGAATGTTTCTAATAATCATATGTTTGAGTTTGGGAATGTTGCTTGTGGGATGAAATATGGTTGAGTCACTGCCCTCCTCTGCTCCAAACTGGTAGCACTGTGCAGCAAGCACAATTAGGCTTGTGGCCTCAGCCAAATCCCTACTGCTATGGCCTTTATTTGTTTTGAATATGAATGAGATGGAAAGCCTGTGCAGGTGTTTACAAGGATATATTAGAAAAGGAAGGGAAGAAGGGGAAAGAGAATGAGCTGGGTTTCCCAAGAAAGAAAATTTCCTGGACAAGCTGGAAAAACAGGCCTTCAGAATGTCACTCTACAAATCCAAAGTAAATTTGCATTTCATGTTATGCTAACATAGCATCTCTGTCTAACCTTTCAGGCAACAGCAACACTACACCCCATTTCCACCCATCTTTAGAGAAGGGCTGGGTCTGAAGGCTCACTTGTGTGTGAAACCTTCTTTGAAGGCTTGATGTCTTGGAGCTTAAACCCTCAAGAGTTTCTGATCTTAGTTAGATTTGAGATTTTGGCTAAGAAGAGAGGGAATGTGTACTTGAGCAACATCACAGTTGAAAGGGGAGAAAAAGGAAGAACTCAGTAGAGAGCACACATTTAACTTTCACACTATGGCTATTCAGGGACTTTTCAAAATGTTTTCAAATAGCATGTACCTTTTAGATATGTGAGAGCATTTCAAGGCAAGTATCAAGAAAACTAACTGAATGCTTCAAATGTTTGGAACTATTCCAAGGCCAGGAATTCCAGATGTTTGTAAGGAAGCCATTGCCTATCTCTGTTTAAATATTTAAGTGGGTTTTAAGATGTTAAGGAGGAAAAAAAAACATATCCCTCAATTCTTCCTTTTTATTTTGATTATTATTATTTTTTATTTTATAGAGAGAGCATGACCAGGGGAGAAGGGCAAAGGGGGGGAGGAGAGAGAGAGAGAGAGAGAGAGAGAGAGAGAGAGGTTGAGAGAAAGAGAGAGAGAGAATCTTTTTTTTTTAACGTTTATTTATTTTTGAGACAGAGAGAGACAGAGCATGAATGGGGGAGGGTCAGAGAGAGGGAAACACAGAATCTGAAACAGGCTCCAGGCTCTGAGCTGTCAGCACAGAGCCCGACACAGGGCTCGAACTCACGGACCGTGAGATCATGACCTGAGCCGAAGTCGACCGCTTAACCGACTGAGCCACCCAGGCGCCCCGAAAGAGAGAGAGAATCTTAAGCAGGCTTCAGGCTCACTGTGGAACCTGATGTGGGGCTTGATCTCACCACCCTGGGATCATGACCTGAGCCAAAATCAAGAGGTGGATGCTCAAGGTCAAGCCAAAATCAAGAGGTGGACTGAGCTACCCAGGCACCCCCAATTCTTCCTTTTTAAAAGCAGAATAGCACCTGTGCTATAAGGCTATCAGGTCGACACTAGAGCCACTGCTGAGTCAGTAAACATGTGTCTGTCCATACTCCTTGATCTTTCTACCTCTTAGTGCTATTGTGGCAAAAAGATGTGAAGCATTTAGAAGGACATAGCATTACACAAAATGCAGTGTATTATTACCATTTATCACTGTAGATACTGAATCAATAATTGTCTGTGTGATGGATGCCAGATGTGAATAATAACCAGGGCTCCTGGCCATCTGTCCCCTCCATAACCAGACTTCCCCACCTCTCCTGGACAGCTACATGAATCACACATGTCTTTAAATTAAGAACTTGCCTGCTACAAATGTCTTGTAACAGTGCCAGTGTTATGATAATTCATTGTTCGCATGAACTGCCCTTAGTTTTACTTCCGTATTCCTGTATTTCATGTCAGGTATTCACCATGATGAGAGTTTCTTGGCTTCTCCAGGCAAGAATGATCCAGATTGGAAAGACTTCCAGAATCTACACATGCAAGCCTAACAGTTTGGCTTTTTGGTTTATTCAGAATTAAAGAATTCAGACCATCTATTTTTCACTCTTGACAGCACCTAGTACTTTGTTCAGGAACATCAAGCTTCCCAAGCTCTAACCAAGCAGCACCGGCATGGCCACCAAAGAGGGAGTAGCTTAGCATAGATGTCAGTGGACTGAGAAACAAGAGCCCTGCTGCCTTTCCTGATGGGACACCTTAGGGGCTACCTATGCTTTTGCGGGACGCCTCTCTGGCGGGGAAGACCCTTCTCTGTGCGGTCCCCTGTGGGAGGCCATGCTGGCAGATGGAGAGCTGGGAAACCCTTCCCCGAAGCCGGCTGAAGAAACCCACAAGTCTGCAAGAACTTACTGAGCGTGACTGACTCGTTGATCTTGAAGCTGCAGAGGACCCTGTCCACGTTTCGGGCATGCCGGAAGCCGTTTCCTCTCACGACCACTTGGAATGATTCTGAAAGGAGGAAGGACAAGCCATGTCATCTGACTGCAGACCATTAACCTTAAGTTTGCCATCTGCCCTGATGCAGGGCATTTGTTAACTGTTTCACCAGGCTTAAAATATTAGGAAGTTGGTTCATGTTAGAAACCTAAAGCAGCCACGAGGGTGCCTTTTTACCACTTGCTTACCACATCTGTCTCACCAGGTGCACATGGGGAAGATGTATGATTTCTTGCTTTAAATTCCTGCCTTCTTGCCTTTGCCTTCTTCCTCCTACTGGAATGCCCTCCTCCCCGCTTCTCTGTCCCTTCAAATCTTACCTATCTCTCAAGTCCTGGCAGCTTAAGAAACCATGATCTCGGGGCGCCTGGGTGGCGCAGTCGGTTAAGCGTCCGACTTCAGCCAGGTCACGATCTCGCGGTCCGGGAGTTCGAGCCCCGCGTCGGGCTCTGGGCTGATGGCTCAGAGCCTGGAGCCTGTTTCCGATTCTGTGTCTCCCTCTCTCTCTGCCCCTCCCCCGTTCATGCTCTGTCTCTCTCTGTCCCAAAAATAAATAAAAACGTTGAAAAAAAATTAAAAAAAAAAGAAACCATGATCTCTGCAGCTGGGGTGGGGGCACAGAGGAGGGGGCTCTCCACCTCTCTTCCAGTCAACTCAGCATTTCTTGTGTCTGTTTTACATACTGGGTTCCCTTGAAAGCCTTTCTTTAGAGCCCAAGGTGCCTCACATTTTTTGAAAATCACTGCCTTATGGCATTCACGGTCTGTCCTGAACGATGTGGCAGGTGATTATGTAAGTGTCAGGTGGTGTCTTTTCTTCCACAACTAGCAAAATGGTACATTAGGTCAGGAATTATTTGATGCTGCTTCAGGTCCTCCTGTCTCTACTGGGCACACCTAGGATTATGTAGGAATAGTTATACTTAGCGACAAATTAGAATCTTGCTTATCTAGTGGTCATTGTCCAGCCTTATCTGCTTGAACTGACTTTGGCCCTTCAATGTAGTGCTTGCTTTTCTCTATATAGAAAGTATATTTTGCAGGTCTCTGGCCCTGCCTATCAATTTCACATTGGCATAATGCATGTAGAACTCATGTAGGTTGAGAAAATTCTTATGAAGTAAAAATCATTATCCTTTATGATAGTCTTACAAAAAGAAAAAAACAGCAAATTTGTTAACTAAATATTTAGAAATATTTGCGTAAGTTTGATAGTAACTAATAGTCCATGCTCTTCTTTCTTTCTTTCTTTCTTTCTTTCTTTGTCATTCTTTTGTGTATAAAAATTGGGGCTTAAGGGGTGCCTGGGTGGCTCAGTCAGTTAAGCATACAACTCTTGGTTTCAGCTCAGGTCACGATCTCACAGGTTTGTGGGTTCAAGCCCTGCATTGGGCTCTGAGCTGACAGCACAGAGCCTCCTTGGGATTCTCTCTCTGCCCCTCCCCTGCTCGCTTTCTGTCTGTCTCTCAAAATAAATAAACTTTAAAAATGTGTGATATATGAAAAAGAAATAGACTAAAAGTCAGAGGAAAACGCAATATTTGTGAAAGTGGATCTTGAATGGTAAATTGCTATACAAAATGGACATTTTTGTTGGAGGAAGAAGGGGGTTAGAGAACTAGCATAGGGATCACTCCCAGACTTAATAAATGTCATGAGTGAAAGTCCCCTTCATTCCCAGGAAGCGAATTTAAAGTTCGTGTTTGCCAAGATAATAATACTGGATGCTAATCGCACCCTCACTGTGTGCCAAGCCCTGTGATAAGCCTTGTATATGTCCAATGTCATTTCAGCCTCACCACAGTCCAGAGAGGTACAAATGAGAAAACTGATCTTAGTGAGGTTAAGTAGTTGGTCCCACATCACAGGCTAGCAGCTGTCAGAGGTGAGCTGGAATCCCGGTGTGTCAGGCAGGCATCAAATGCCATCCCCCCAGGACTCAGCCATTAGGCTGGAAAGGATCTTCATTGTCTTGTGACCTATGATCAGCTTCGAGACTGAAGTTGTGATTTTTAAAAAGTTTGTTTTATTTTCGTTTTAGACGGGTTTGCTGTTTTGCAGAAAAGTGGGGCTGGCCTGGATAGGGAGGCAAGAAATTAAAACCCAAGCAAGAGAACCCAGAGGCACCACATGGCCACAAAGAGTACAAGTTAGAACAGAATGCTTTGTAGAAGTAAAAAGGACCTTAATGATAAGAAAATTGAGATTCTGACATTTTAAATGACTTGCCCAAGGTCATGTGATTTGTAAGCAGCAAAACTGGAACTCTATCCAAGTGTTCACTGCTTTAGTATTGAACTATGGTAATTAAGGTCATGGGCAAATGGTTTTTCAGGACCACAAGTCCTATGAATACTAAGAATTTACATATGCATCTTTATGCAATTGCTAAGTTTAGAAGGATGGACTTGATTTTCTCTAGATGTCTGCCGGGCATGTGACTGATGACGCAGTTACTTCAACGAGCATTCTATTAAGTGTCAAACATTGTGGAAGAATCTTATTGTATCTCCTTCACTCATTTAAGCCTATAGAAACCTATTCCTGTTTTTTTATTTTGAACGTTAGACATCCAGGAATCCTCAGTTGGACACTTTTGCTGATGCAAAATGTTTTCGGCCTCACTGCTGTGCTACTTCTCTTGTTTCCTCAAACATCAGTGGGAGACAAGACTCTGGAAATGCAGGCCACATGCCAAGCTCTCTTCTCTAACACCATGTTCTAGCATTACCAGTTCAGCTGCTGAGTCCTCTATAAAAAAGGCTGCCCACATGTCTGCTTGGCCTGACCTCAGGGTGTTTAGAAAGAAAGACAGCCACGATCCATGACGTGGCGATGGTGGAAAGCGAACAACTTAACCCCCTCGGCCCGGGGAGAAGATGGAGGAAATGATGTTCTGGGAACCACACCAGAGCAGAGGCATGCTCCCACCCTGCCGGGTATGGTTTCTGTGTTCGTGCGCACATTTGGTTTCCAGAAGGGCCCAAACATCTGCCCCTGCAGCCTGACTGGAATGTCAGCTCTTCACACATGCAAGTTATGTAACAAAACTCTGTCTCGTGAATCTGCCAGTAAGTGAGAACTGGGACAGATGATTTAAGTTCATTTATCCAGAGAGCCCCGAACCCACCTTTCACAATATGTACAGCCAAGTGTTTTTAGGCAATTTGCCTGTTGGGTAACTGCTCCTATAAGAAGTGCCTAGGGATTGTAGGGCTTTAGGGAGGACTTTCTACTTGGAAATGATCTTTAATCTCATCTTTTAAGATATATATTCTTTAAGATATATGTTTATTATGATTCTTTCTTCACTTCATTCTCAATTATAATTTAAACTTCCTGAGAGTAGAGGCCATCATTCCTATTTCTTTAAAATTTTTGACTGTGCCTAATCCAGGGCTGAGCCAGTATCAGTATTGAAAGAATAAATAAATGACACATCTTGGTACAGGAAGGGAATAAATAGGAAGGAAAAGATGGTCATTTATTCATGTACAGTCAGGTCTAATCCTGTTTGTTTTCTGAGGCTTAATAAGGTCAATGAATGAAGAGATGCTTGACACTATTAGTCATTAGGGAAATGCAGATCAAAGTCACAATGAGATATCACTCCATACTCACTACAATGGCTGTGACAAGAAGGATGGACAAAAACAAGCATTGGTGAGTGAATTAGAATGCTTCTACCTTGCTGTTGGGAATGCAAAATGGGGCACCTGCTCTGTGAAATAGTGAGGTGGCTCCTCAAAAAGGTAAACATAGAATTATCTTATGACCTAGAAATTTCACTCCTAGGTATGTACTCAAGAGAACTGAAAGTGCATGTCTACACAAAAACTTGTACATGTATGTGCATAATGGCATTATTCATAATAGCAAAAAAGCAGAAACAATTCAAATGTTCATCAACTGATGCAGATGGTATTCATACAATGGAATATTATTCACCCATAAAAGGAATGAAGTTCTGACACATGCCATGACATGGATGAATCTTGAAAACATTATGCCAAATGAAAGAAGCCAGACGTGAAAGTCCACATAATGCATGATTCCATTCCATTTCATTTCCATATGAAAAGTTCAGCAAATCCATAGAGACAGAAACTCAACTGGCAGATGCCAGGGCTGGAGGGAAGGGAAATGGGGAGTGACTGCTTAATGGGTATAGGGTTTCTTTTTGGGGTGATGAAAATATTCTGGAATTAGATGGTGGTTATGGTTGTACAACTTCGTGTATATAACAAAACCACTGGATTGCACTTTTTGAAAGGTGAATTTTATAGTATGTGAATTATAGCTCAATTAAAAAAATAAAAAATAAAGTCCATGAATAGTTGGATAAACTTAATTTATTCTGTTCCCTCCCTTTGTTTCTTTTCTTTTCCTTCCCTTCCCTTCCCTTCCCTTTCCTTTCCTTCCCTTCCCTTCCCTTCCCTTCCCTTCCCTTCCCTTCCTTTTCTTTTCTTTTCTTTCTTTTTGAATGTGGAACACATAGTTTTGCGATGATCTCAGTAAAGATCACTTATTATTCACTGTATTGAAAAATGAGACATCTTTACATTCTCCATTTGCTCTGGTTGCCTAAGACTTGTGCAAAATTATTGTTACTGATATTTCACCTTGTGAGTTAGTCTGAATTTTCTTTCCTATTAGATGCTTAATGTGACATGAAACATAAATATAATAGAGACTGGTGTGTATGAAGTACCTTCTGATGTCTTAATTATTGTAGAACTTTCTGATTTTATAGCTATTCAATTATAAAAGCTTTAGTGTGGTATAATTGACATAAGTAACTTGCATATAAAGTATATTACTTGGCAAATTTTGACATATGTATATAATCATGGGACGATACAACAATCAAGACACTGAACACATCCATCACTCTGAAAAGTTTTCAAGTGCTTCTTCATAAGATCTCCCTCCTGCCCCTCCCCATGACCATGCAACCACTGATCCCCTCTCTGTTGTTGTAGATTAGCTTGCAGTTTCTAGAATTTTATGTAAATGGCATCATACAGTAAATACATTTTTTGTCTGGCTTCTCTTACCCAGCATAATTATTTAAAAATTCACCCATAATTATTTTGAGATTTATGCATAGTCTATTCCTTTTTATTGCTGAGTATCATTCGCTATATGGATAAACCGCAATTTGTTTGTCCATTGCCTGTTGATGAACATTTGAGTTCTTCACAGTTCTTGACTATTAAAAATGAAGCAGTTATTAACATCTGTGTCCAAGTCTCCGTCTGGACACAGACTTCCTTTTCTCTTGGATAAATACCTGGGAGTAGAACAGCCAGGTCGTATGATAGGTGTATGTTTCATTTTTAAAGAAAACGGTCAGAACTATTTTCCAAAGTGATTGTGTCATTTTACATTTCCACTAATAGTGTGTGAGAGTCCCTCCTCCAAACAGAAACATCTTTAAATGAGAAGGAAGGGCCAAGCAGAGAATTAAGTAAGCCATTCCCAAGAGGTGCCTAAGGGCCAGGCACGAGCTCTTTGAAAAACAATGAAACGTCAAAGAAATGAAACCACTGTTTGATGTTGCTTAAATGTGTCTCTTTTAAGCATCCAATTCCAAATGATAAACGTGAAGCCTAAAACTACCTTCTTTCTGTGCAAACCCACGCAGTTTTACTACCAACGGTGGGAAACAGCACAGTAGGAATGGTGAGGACAATGTGAGGAGTTAAATATGATCTTCTGTTTCTGGAGTACAACAACATCAAATGTAGAACAGTTGGCAGTTTGCACACTTGATTCCAATTAGTTCCTTCCTGGAGAACTTGCTTATATCGTACACTGTGAGCTATTCAAGTTTGAGGCCAACTGAGTGGGACCAGAGGAAAATTGTACTTAGGCAAAAGCATGCATTTCCTGAGGAGGAGCTAAATTAGGCAGGGCCACTCTAACAAGGGGTCAACTCTCCTAATTACAGAAGCTAATCTGTAAAAATATTAATTAGGAACTTTTTAAAAGAGTCTATGTTGGAAGGGAAACAGAATTATTTAAATGCAGGTAATGTCAAAGGAGCTTGAGCAGATGAATTCCTACATGTTTTAGAACATGAACTATAAATACAGTGACATATGCATGTGCTAAATAGTAACCATATGCTTGGCCCGTGTCTCGGGGTGACAGTGGGGAATGGTGGGGAGTATGGTGAACTGGAAAGAATACATGCTTCTTTTAAAGGGAAGTTATTCAGTCTCCGATAATCTTTACCTTGCAATAAATACAAGCCTAGTGTTACTAGATATGATTTTTCAAGACATGATAGAAATCTGAATTTTTAGGCAAAATCAGATTCTTAAATGTTGGTAATAAATTTAAGTTATGATTTTTTTAAAAATGTAGTGTGGATCAAAAAGAACCTGTTTCGAGACCAGGGAGGGCTTATAGGCTGCCCATTTGTAACCTCTGGGAAGGTTCTCTCTCCAAGTAGTTAAACCCATGACATTGAAGGAAATTCTTTTTTTTTTTTTTAAGTTTATTTATTTATTTTGAGAAAGAGACAGAGAGAGTGAGTGGGGCAGGGGAAGAGAGAGAGGGAAACAGAATCTTAAGCAGGCTCCGTGCTGTCAGTGCAGAGCCCTATTCAGGGCTTGAACTCATGAACGTGAGATCATGACCCGAGCCAAAATTGAGAGTCAGACCCTTAACCAACTGAACCACCCAGGTGCCCCTGAATGAAATTCTTTCAGATCAGAGCAGATTAATATTCTTCTCACTCCCTTTCCCCATTAAGACTTTGTGTTAAAATGCAAAATAGTTCCAGGTATACTGGATTCTTTGCCATTAAAAAAAATCAGCCATTAGCTGAAATTATGCCTTAGCTGAAATTGAATTAAGACTTTAGAAACTTAAAATTATAAAGGACACCCAAAGGGGGATAGTATCTAGTTACAGATGGCCACTGCTCACATAATTCTAAGGGTGGAAAATTTAGACCATCCATTCCATTGCTAGAAAGCTTTAGTTGTAAATGTTCCCTTGTAAATGTTAAGCCCAAATTCACCTCCCTGATTTCCTCCCCAACTTCTCCATGGTGGTCTCCAGAAGCTACACATAGTAAGCATAATAATTCCTTTCCACATGGGAATTCTGTAAGTTTCTGAA
Source organism: Prionailurus viverrinus (assembly GCF_022837055.1). Lineage (NCBI taxonomy): Eukaryota > Metazoa > Chordata > Mammalia > Carnivora > Felidae > Prionailurus > Prionailurus viverrinus. The sequence goes on along the minus strand of NC_062563.1, from coordinate 86,713,973 downwards.
GATGCTCTTGCAAGGGTCTCAATCCTATGTGTGAATCTCCATGGTTACTTCAGACCTTCCTCATTCCACCAGCATCTCATTATTGTTCCACTGCTCTTTGAGCAGATCTCCACAGCAGAGCTTCATGTGTGGTTTTCTACTGTATCTGAACATAAGACTATCTTCCAGAGTAGACTGTGAATTTTGTGGGTGGTTGGGAGCAAGCTCTATGCATTTGTGTACTCATGTCTTTTCATGTTGGTTGGTACATGGTAGACACTAAGAATCGATGGAAAGAAAGAGGAAAGAAAGCTAGGAAGAAAAGAAGAAGGAAAGGAAAGAAAGAAAGGAAAAGAAAAGCAGGCAAGGAAAAGAAAGAGGGAGGGAGGGAGGAAAGAAGGATGAGGAAAAAAGGAAGGGAGGGAAGAAGGAAGGAAGGAAAGAATCTGTGAATGAATTTTTAGTATTGTTTCCAGATCCACCACCACCTTTAATGGGCATGCCTTTGTCAATGCCATTTTTAAAATGTGTGACTTGGGCCATGGTCTAAATATGGACAGTGTTATGTTAAGTGAAATAAGTCATACAGAGAAAGACAGATACCATATGTTTTCACTCTTATGTGGATCCTGAGAAACTTAACAGAAGTCTATGGGGGAGGGGAAGAAAAAAAAAAGAGGTTAGAGTGGGAGAGAGCCAAAGCATAAGAGAGTCTTAAAAACTGAGAACAAACTGAGGGTTGATGGGGGGTGGGAGGGAGTCAAGGGTGGGTGATGGGTATCGAGGAGGGCACCTGTTGGGATGAGCACTGGGTGTTGTATGGAAACCAATTTGACAATAAATTTCATATTAAAAAAAACCATGGAATTGTAAGACATGAAATTAGCTCTCTTACCCTGGACACTTACCCAAAGATCTTGTCAGCTTTTTTTTTTTCCTCAGAGGTATTCTTGTTGGCTATGAAGATAGCTATCTGTCCTTGTTTTTTCTTTTTCCTTGCATGAACTGCTACTAAGTCAGGTTTCCCTAAATTGGCATTTGAACCCAAGTTCCACACTTTGTATCTGCCCCATTAAATTTCACCCTGTTATTTGCAGCCTGACATATAAAGATCTGTGCTGGATCTCAGTTTTGTTGTCTGCCCAGTGCATTATCTCTCTGCCTCTCTCAGAGCTCAGTTTGCTGTCAGAACTATGGCTGTTGCTGAGTTGTCGGTGAGAGCCAGCTGAGATCATTGTCTTGGGGGAACGGGACTGTCAGCATAGAGTGCCTTGACCAGGACAGGCCTGGGTGGAGCTCCGAAGCAGGGGCTGCTCTGGGGACCAGGGAAGGGACGCAATTCATAGAGAGGGGAGGGGGCTGAGAAGAAAGATTTCTGGTGAAAATGAATTTTACTTTTTTTCACAAATTTTTCTAGGGCTCAGTCCCACCATTCTACTTTAGAAATGTGAACAATCAGTTACTTCTTGTTTCTTTTTACCTCCCACACATATTGGGTTCATCCTTTTGCAGGTACTCTGAGCTTTATTGATGTTCTCCCCAGTTTTCTTTCAGTAAAGAAAGAAATAAAGTAAAGAAAAGAAATAAAGTAAAGAAAACATACGGGCATGTTTTTCTCATCTAAGTATGTTATCAACATCACGATTCTTGCATTGACCTTCAATCCTCATTACAATGATGTTGATGATAATAATGTCACCTTGCTCTGTACAACAGTTTATGTTTTTCAAAGCACTTTGATGTAAATCCCTGGGTCTTTGCAGTAGCCTAATGAAAATCACACAGTGGGTATGCTCAGGTCTACCTGACAGGTGCTCACTGCCGTGGACAATAAAAAGGGTGCCAGTGCTTCAGGAAAGCCCAACTTACTCTAGAGAATGATCAGCAGTAGCCCTTCAGGAAAATCCATGGAAGAACTTTTGGTGTAAGGATATCTTTCTTTCAGAAGTTTCCTCTTCTCCTTAGTAACGTTATTCTCTAATTAGCATGTTTCAATCCTTATGGTTCTCATTTAAGAGAGATGGGAGCTTGCCTTTTTCAACAGCAAGGGCTAGCTTTCATTATTGTGTCTTATCTTTTTTTCTTTATAAAAAATAAAAGAAAACCGAATTGGGTAGTTTACTCTAATACAGGAAATTACTGTTTGTTTATAAAATATGCAGTATTGCAGATCTGCCAAAGATTTAAAAAATGTCAAAAGAAAGCTCCCTTGGATTGGATTGACCAGAGATTTGTCTATTTTATGGGTTCTACCAAAGAAATAGCTCTTGCAATGATTTGCAGTTGAATTGGTCTCATCTATTTAAATTTATTAATGCATTTTAATTTTTTTCTTGTAGTTCCTTAGTTTAAAAATATCTTTTACTTCATTCTTAATTCCTTATTTTTCTTTTCCATTTCATAAGAAACATTGAAATATGTGAATTTGCTAGGATCAGACTCTGATATTTCTGTGCCATCTTCATCAAGTTTATATATGTGGTATTTTCATTGTCTCAAATCTCAATGATATATAAAGGAGAGGTTGGTTGACTGCTCTGTGATTCAAGAATTATTATCTGTTGCCCAAGTAGTTGGGATTTTTGTTGTTTGCTTGCTTTGGCCTTGTTCTCTCTTTGACTATTAGTTTCTGATTTTGCTTCATTTTTAATTAGTTCAAAGGTACTAGGTTAATTTCTTGTGGTTAAGTGAAAGGAGTTAGTAAGGGTCAAATAGGCAAAAATCAGTGCATTGTTTGTTGGAGAAATAATGAATCAAGATACTCAGCCAACATTAAGTGACTGACCATCTATTAAGTGCCAGGTACTCTGTTAGGCAGATAAGATTCTTTCTCTGTCTGCAAGAACCCTACAGAAGGGGAATTGATTATGTTATGAATTAACAGGAATTGTTTTAATTGTCTTTAGACTTTCTGATTCACTAAAAGGTTGCAACACACCTAGTTTGCACATTGCTAAACTGCAAGTCTGGGTTTTCTTCATGAATGCGGTAATTGCGTAACTAAGGAACCTCCCTATTTTCTAATTATTTTAAAATGAAGGACGTATAAAAATTGGGAAGGTGGATTTACCTTGAGCTAATGACCCCTAATTGAGGCTCCTCACTGCACAGACCTCTTAGAAGGCCCTGGCACTGGGTACATGTGGTCATACGCTTTTGTCAAATTTGAGAAGGTAGGATTTTTCAATTCTTTTTCTTAACAGGTTCTTCTGGATCAGTTCCACTTCTAGTCAGAGCAGGATGTTGGTGGTGATGTGTGGGAATGCAGTATTTCTGCGATACTCTCATAATTAGTTCCCGTGAAAGAAGAGAATTTGGACAGACTTTGTCAAACAACTGACATATTGTTTCTTTCTTTTCTTTTTTCCCTAGGAGCAAATTTATTTAGCAATTTCTATTCCTCTTTCCACCCTCCCCTTCTCCCCACCAATGAAATAAACATGTGATTTGAACTCAAAATACCATCATTTGTATGAGACCAATTAACACTTAATTTCAATTTACCTCCAGCACATATGGTGGATGGTTCAGCTGCTAAAATTTCGATGCAGGACTTCTTCAAAATCTGGAAAGAGAGGAAATCAAAAAGTCAAAGCACAGCTTATTTTATTAGAAGCAGAGTTTTGCTTTTAGTTACCATGATAGGAAGGTTCAAGGACATTATGTTGTAGTGGGTGGGTGGGTGGTAACATCTTTACTAATATTAACATCAAACATTTAATGAGCCAACATTATGATAGATGCCTCTGGGTGTCCCAAATGCCATGAGAATTATTCATTCATTTGTTCTTTCAGCAGATACTTAGGGAGTCTAAGATATGCCAGTCTTGGTTATGAAAGGTTTAACATCTAGTTGGGGAAATGGGACTTACACTTGAAAAGATAAATAACAATGCCTTGTCATTGTGGTAGGTGCAGGGTGAAAGGGCAGATACTAGGAGCTGTGGAGTTCATGGGGGAAAAATCACTGAGGGAGGGCTAGTAATTGGGAAGGACTTTATGGAAGAGGTGGGTGCTGAGGGTAGGACTCTGTCAGGTGGAGAGGAGTGAGTTTAGGGGAAGGTTGGGATCCAGGCATGGAATGGCCTAAGCAAAGGCAAGGAAGTAGAAATATATAAACCTCTTTAGCTGAACCTCTTTCAAGGAGCTTGAAAAGTAAAAATAAAAGAGTGATAATACATAAAGCTGGAGAGGTAAGATGGAGAATCATTTTCAGATCATTCAGAATTCCCTTTTTGTTAGAAAAGTCTGGAAAGAAGTTTCCAGAGACGACACTTAAGGCTGCTTGTTGTGCCTCACTCTTTGGACCCTGATAGCCTCTCTTAAATGAAAATGGACTCTTCCCTCCAAAAGAGTGTCTTGTAGGGTTGAGAGGAGAGTGTCAAGGAACCAACCCCATCACCACACAGGGAGTTAATCAAAGCTGATTCTGGTCAAAGCAGGTTATCTGACTGGTAGGGCATAAGCTTCTCTCCACCCTTAATGAATCTTGTGTCTGGTTGAATATTGATTCTCAAATTTCATCCAAGCATTTTAAACAAGTATAGGACACGGAGTTAATTTACCAAGTAAATGAAATCTCCTTATTTAAGCCTTACTTAATTTGGAAATTGAGATGGTTCGGAGGGCTGAAGGAAACTATGTCTCTATTTATGAAAGGGGCATTTGTTGAAGGAATTAATAGTGAAATTATAACATTTAAAGTCTGTAAAAGGAAAAAAGCTTCTTTTGGCTTTAGGAAACACCCATTTGTTTGCATTGATGTATTTATATATGCTTCTTTGTCCTAGCTTAAGTGACACAGACACCATAAGACACAATGAATTACAAAAGGGGAGAAAATGGGTTAAAGAAAAAAAATAAGGGGAAGATGAAGTAAAGAATGAGAAGAGCATAAAAAATATATACTGTGAAGAACTTATGTCCTTGCTAGGAATGGCTCATGGATTTAGTTCTAAGCTTTCCAGTAGCAAATGAGAAGGACAGGCAATTTTTATGAGATTCTCAATCACTGGAATAAAAAACAAATCAGTTTCTCAGAAGAGATAATATTTACCCATTCCAGAGAGAAATCTGGGCATCCTCAGAGAGAAGCATTGTGAAAGGAAATGAATAAAATGAAGACCATACTTCAGAAAATCTTTATCTCATGTGCAGATGACAACACACTAAAATTTAGTCATTGAAACAGTCTTTCTCACAATCATGTGTTTTAAGTAATTCTATAGACCCAAAAGTCCTAAGAAGTAATATCTCTTTTTTTTTTTGACAATTCTAGAATTCAGAATTCCAGCTACTTTTATTCCTTCCTGCTCTAGTACAATTTAAAGGCATTGTTGTACATTGATTTCTCTATTTGTTTTCAGCTTCTACAGGATACCACAGTAAGAACCAATTTGTTCCTTTTTGTCAGCATTTGCCTTGTTTCTCTGGCTTCTCTTTACCCAGCCATTCCTGCCCACCTCAAACACAGGTAGAGCCTCAGATCCCCACCAGTGCCAGGGACTGTTCCGACAGCAGAACGAAATTCCCACGTCTATGTCCATCTTGGGTAGGGTGAGTGGTCCTCACACACCTGGCTCTGGGTACCTGGTATCACCACTGAGCTCCTGAGTCCCCTTAATTGTCACTTTGACTTGAGATCAGGGCCCCCGAGGATGTATGTGTGGCATCTGTATTTCCTTTCCGGCTTTTCCACCTTTCCCATTCCATGGTTTATCCAGACCTTTAGGTCTCTTATGTAGGTAGCAACATCCTAGGGCTGGGGCTTGCTTGCTAGAATACTGGTGTGCAGGGGCTCATATCCCAGAAGACAATTGTCCTACTTGAATCATGATGACTGTCTACTCCCAACCACATTTGCTGCCACTGGGCTCTTCCTGCTTTCAGCTGGTGGATGCCTTGACTGAGGGAGGTAGCCACCCCTTTCCACATGTCCTGAGGCACAAACCTCCAAACAGGCCACATTGGAAGAAACAGAATTAACCCATATGGAGAAACTTAGTAAACAGTGGCATCAGAACAACACAAAGCTATTTTTTTTTATGTTTTAAATAAAAACATGGCATCTCTTAATAATCTCTTAATAAATCATTTTATCATCCACAACTAAAGATTTCAAAATAGCCCAAGAATAAAAATTGAGCTATTGGATCTATCCTGTCCCCATTCCCAATCTCCATCAAAACACACAAATGAAATTTTCACCCATGTATGTTCCTGACTTGGAACCAACATTTTTGAACCAACTTTAATACTGAATCAGGGGTCGGTAGAGGAAACACCCGTGAATCTCTGACCACAAAGACACACTAGCAGGTTTTGTCATAATAAACACATGCTGTATTATTCTCTCAAAGCGTCTGCAATTAGTTGATAAATCTAAGGAGTGTATGAAGGGCCAAAAAATGTCAGCCAAGCTCTATGATTCAATCCAGTAAAAACACAGCTTTCCCAATCTTAACTTAAAACATCTGGAAGGGATACACTGCAGCCAATAGAGCAAAATTTATCAGTGAGGGGGATGGGCAGGATTTGTCTGGGACTGCGGCTTATATTAGTTTGAAATGTCTGGTTTCAAAAGGTAGGAAGTCACAATGGCAGTAGGTGGATTTGGGGGGTTCCCTTGGTTATTAGCAGCCCAGACTATAATCAGTCTGTCTGAGCTGCAGTAGACAATAGATTAGTTTAGGGTCTGGAGACTGGATAGGAGTGGTAGGGGCAGGGGATCTGTCCCCACCTTGAACAGTGGTAGCCATGGAGGATTCACATAGAACATTGGGAAATTGCTTGAGGGAGTGGAATGGACTCATACAGGGTCAGGGCCATGTTAGAGGTGACAGTATAACTGGCTTCTTATGGAGACTGGGCTAAGACCACTATATGTCTCAAGTATAATCCAACGTGAGGAGTGGGTCTTGGCCCTGATTGTAAGCCCTGAACTATCGTCATACAAATCCTTTCACTTCTCCGAATCCCAATTTTGGAGAGCAGTTTAACATACTGAGGATAGCTTGGAATCTGGAATCAAATGGCTTGGGTTAACTCCCTCATGAGCAGTGTGACCTTGGGCAAGTTCCATAACCTCTCTGAGTCTCTGTTTCCTCATTTATAAACAGTACCTACTGCATAAGGTTGTTGAGTTGGGAAGGTTAAATGAGAATACCAGCAGTGCCCATAGCACAGTACCTGGAATCCCAAAAGTTCTCAACTAATGGTAACTATTACTCTGAAGAACTTGGGCCCTGGAGACAGATGAGATAGATTTGAGCTCTGAAAAGATTTATGTTCAAATCTGAGCTACCACTTACTGGCCGTGTGGACTTGGGCAAGCTATTAAAGCTCAGTTTCCTTTTCCGTAAAAGGGGGATTAAGAAATACACTGACCTCAAAGGGCTGTATGATGGTAAAATGAATGACTGACATAAATGCAGAGACATTTAGTTTGTAAATTCAACTGGACTTTGGTGGTCAAATTCATATCAGATTGGAGAGTCAGGAAGGGAGTGAGTTCAAGGAAAACTGGCAAGGGTTTTGGTCTTACAGACAGATCTAGACAGATGTAAAGGGTCAGTAGATAGTCATTTAATGATTCTTGGGCCACCAGCCAACAAGTGTCCTTCATGAAAATAAGGTACCAAGAAATGTGATCAGAACAATCTTAATAGTAAAGCACTTAGGAGAATGTCTGACATATATACCATCAAACAATGGTAGCTGTTGTTATTACTTTTGTTAGTACTACTATTATTTCTACTTCTCTTGGGCAAAGACAGTCAGTAGCTCATTCTATGCTTCTATCCCATCACCCATCCCTGGCTCCTGCTTAATCATATCTGCTGAAAAAGAAACCCAAAAGATGGCTAATGGTATCTTCCTGCCACCTTTTGGACTGATTTCAAAAAGAAGAGATATGGGGAGGCAGGTTTGAAATCCACAAACAACTATATAAATGCAATGTGGTATGGTTACTTTTGCTCACTTCATTAGATTGTTGGGGGAGTAAGAGGAACAACAGATATAAAAGAACTTTGCCAAGTAATAAGAGCTACTTAATATATTTAAAGTGAAATCTATTGTGGACCAGTTCAGGTTGTATATAAAGGTTTATTTATTTATTTATTTTTTTGGTTCCTAAAACTGTAGTGTCCTTTTTTTATAAAGTTTGCAGTTTCTGCAGAGATTTCTCAAGAATCCTTAAATAATTGTGGATATTCACATAGAGTTATCAGGAACCCCTCCCTTACCATACACACACCCAATTTTTTTTCCCCTAATTGCTCTGCCTCCTTCCCCAATAAACAACTGATTTTTATCTACTTGGTCATTTCCTGTTGAAATATTTTTTTGTTGGGGCACCTGGGTGGCTCAGTCAGTTAGGTGTCTGACTTCAGCTCAGGTTTGTCAGTTTGAGCCCTGCGTTGAGCTCTCAGCTGTCAGCACAGAGCCTGCTTTGGATCCTCTGTTCCCTTCTCTCTCTGCCTGTCCCCTGCTTATTATCTCTCTCTCTCTGTCTCTCAAAAATAAATAAACATTTTTTAAAAAAGATTTTTTTGTGCCTGTAATAAAGACCAGCCTCTTTCACCCATTCAGAGTATAGGGCCTTTTGCTTCCATGCATCTGTCAGAAAGTCTTTCAGAGCACGTTCCTTGGTGCCTTAATTGTCATGAAAGGCACATTCTGGTTTTAACGTGTCTGGAGCGTGAAGTAGGCTGGTCCAAGTTTGGTTAAACCACTTATTGACTGATTATGTCTATGTAGTTCTCCAAGAAAAAACTTAGCAGCTGTCCTTAACCTCACCATCACCCTTCAAACCGAATATAGATTTTGCCACCCCACCTATGCCCTGGTGATTTTACCAATAAAATATTTTTGCATCCATCCACATTTTCGTATAGATTGCCATCCTTCAGAGGACTTATTGTAGTTGATAATTATATGTTTATTTTTTTTGATTGTTTGGTCATTGTCTATCTTTCTCCTTAGACTATGAACTCTAGAGGTGAGGACTGCATTTGTTTTAACCATCACTACAATCACAATGCCTACCTGGAACATAGGAGGCACTAAATAAATATTTATTGAATAAATGAATAAATGCTGTATCTACATGGCTTCATAAACTGGCATTCTAGCATATTAGGTATTGGTTTTCCTTTTTCTCTATAAATGCAATTTTAGGGTCTTTTAAATAACAGGGCCATATTCTATACTTGTAACACCTCCCTCTTCTTTTATCTTTAATCTTTAAAAAATGCTTATTGAGAGAGACAGAGAGAGAGAGAGAGAGAGAGAGAGAATGAGCTAGGGAGGGGCAAAGAGAGGAGAGAGAAAATTCCAAGCAGGCTCTGCACTGTCAGTACAGAGCCTGACGCAGGGCTTGATCTCACAGTGAGATCATGACCTGAGCTTGAAATCAAGAGTTGATTACTTAACTGACTGAGCCACCCAGGCCCCCCACACATTGCTTTTCTTATTAGGCACCACCACTGTTGGGCACTGCTTTCCCAGATGACCTATTTCAATAACTCTGTTTTTTTTTAATGGCTTATCTTCTCAAACAGTAATGCTATAGGTCTATCATGTCCCCATGTCTAAGATCTAAACTGGCCCATTTTGTAAAAGGCCTTGACCCCTTTGCTTGAGAAAAATGGAGAGCTCTGGGCTTGGGAGATGAGACTCAGGCTCTCACAGAGGGCCACATATACTATTATAGCTGATGGTAGAATGCACATTGGCTAAGGCTGGGGACCACTGCTTTTAGAAAACGCTTAGGACATACAACTGTGTCATTCATGCCTTCAGGATTTGCAATGTTGCCTCCATGAATTTTCACTTTATTTGATCTCTAACAAAGTGTCTTTTAAAAAAGATAGTCACCTTTCCTAATTAAATTCCACTCCATACTTTAAACCAATAATCAGAGCTATTGTTAACTATGGATATTATCCTAGATCCTTGTCCGTTGTATAGAATCTGCATTTAAAATAAAAACCTACTATTATACCCTCATCCTTCTGGGATTCACATATGATTTTACGTATACTCAGACATTACGCCGAATAAATACTCTAAGACACAAGAAACACAATTTAAATGGATTACTGAACTTTAGACAGTAAGGCTTATCCTCAAAATATGCACAAGTTTTTGTCTGAGGGGAGAGGACCCAGCTCACTTAAATAAATATGACTCTTCTCTCCATTAGCTTCACATTCAGTGAGGGTCTGGTGTGAAGGAGCATAGCACAAACAAGATTATGAAACTGAGGAAATTCATTCCCCGCCCACCCCCCCGCCCCAAACTACTTTCCTCTCCTGTTTGCAGGAGGAAAGCTCAGATAGCTGTGAACTCCAAAATGTGGTTTATTTAGGAAGATGAGCTTGCTGACCTCCTGAATATTGGGGAAGTCAGTGGCCCTCCTTGAGAGCTGAACCCTGCAGCATTTCACCGGTTTTTGTTCTGAATTCTGGTGTTGTTTTTACAATGGGTCTTAACAGATTCCTAGATATGAGGAGGAACCGCTGGAGGAGTGGGGGTGACCTGAGGAGTAACCGAACATCCCCTCTGCAACCTTGGGAGCTGCGTCAAGCTATGGGAATTTTTATTACATTTGGACTCTTCAATAAGCCAAATAGAAATAATAGCTTAGTTGAAATGGCCTGAATGTCTGCAATGCCTGAGTCTAGTAACTGCTGAGGCAAATGTTTTTTAGAAAGATTTTCTGCTCACTACAGAAACTACAGTTGATTCTTAATTTATGTTTTGTATCCAGGCCTGCTAATGTGAACGGAGCCCCAAATGCCATCGTTTTATAGATGCAATCTTGGAAGAGAGGGTGGGGGGAGGACCGAGAGGATTTTGCAAGAAACAGCCACAAAGCTGCCCACTTGTCATGAAGTGTAGGTCACAAATGCCATGCAGCCCTCTGGGCTGCTTTCTAATGAATAAATATGCAAAGCATAGCTTTGGACACCATGAAAAACATAACAAATGGGGCAGTCTCTGTGATTGCACTGTTTAGCATCTGACCAGGATGAACGGCAGATAGCATGAAAAAGGTCCAAGTGCCAAGCCAATGATGCCAACAGTTAGTGCCACTGGGGTTCAAGGCAGGGAGAGTTCAAAGTAGAGGAGAGCCCAGGGCAGGCTCCTTGGAGAAGACAGGACTCAGTAGGGCCTTGAGGTCCAGACAGGCTTTGGGACGGGATTCAGATGGGGCAAAGGAAAAGAAGGGGATTTCCTCCGATCACAAACAAGCCTGACTTAAGAGGACGGCTGCTGTTGCTGAATTGGGCCTCGCCCTCTGCTAGCTCTAGAAAAAGGGTTTGTTCAGTAAAGTCAGGTACTTTCCAGGACTGTGGGAATCCAATGTAGATTTTGATTGGAGGAAAACCCTTAGCAATTCCTGAAAAGGTCTTGGAAGATGGGCTTTGCCTTTTGTCATAGCTTTGTTAGGACCTGGGCCAGACTAGGGGGTACAGGTCTTCTAGTTCCCATGAGTGAAAGGGAGAAATCAGCACAGAATCTGGTTTTCATAAATAAAATTATTTCATATGCATCACGGAATAGATTTATTCTTCGGTTTCACTGATGTTACAGCTTCCTTGATAACTGGAATGTTTGTGCCAAAACTTGTGAGAAATCCTTGCAAATATAGTTGTGTTTGCTCAATACTTGTTTATTGTTGATCAAACATGCAGAATGTTCTATGCACTGATTTACCCTCGCTTAATAGGAAGCCCAAGACAGGCTGAAATATTTATTCCAGGGAAATACTCCTAGATGGGCATGGCTTGGGGCCGGCCATTGGGTTCTCCTTCTCATAGACTGCACACAAAGGGGCACAGCTTGGGGGAGGAGCTGGCATCATGGTAACCAGGCCAAGTGTTGGGATTCAAAGTTGAAGACCTATTTCAGTGGTGTCTGAACCCAGCTTTCATGCAGGTTCCCGTTTCACTGCCTGCAGCACTTTTGCAAAGGCAAACAAAGACCCAGGAGACTTGCTGGACCTTTGCTTCATATTTTTGCTTGAGGGCTGGCGCTACACTTACCAGTTGTGGTTAGTGGAAATTCCCCGAAGAAGCCACAATAAGGGAAGGCAAAGGAATAGTTTCTTCCTTTACAGTTTTACTGGCTTTAAAGGCTACAATCTTTCAACCACCCAAAGTTTGTCTTAAAATTTATCAACCGTATTCTGCAAAAGCAAGTAGAAATTCTGTCCTCAGAGGTAGAGTCCTGAGCATGTGTGGAAGGAAAGACGTTCTTTTCAGCCTGTGTTGAGCTGCCAGCTTCTCGTGGTGGTAGAACTTCATCTATTGAGCAGAAATCGGTATTTTCCAAAGTGCTCCCCCATCTAATAGTAAAAGGTGAGGAGCTCCCCTGCCCACCCACTGTGCACTCTGGTCAGACCACGTGGGGTTTGGTCTTGCCTCTGCTGTGCCTATGTGCACTGCATCACATCATTCATTTCACACTTTTGGTCCTCAGTGTCCCCTTCTCTGAAATGGAGCTACTTCCTGGCCTACCCACACTATTGAGTAGAGCCCTTTGGCCATTCACATTGTGGGCATTAGAGATGGAGGTGAGTGTATTCCGGATCACTGCTCACTGCCATGTGGCCTTGGATAAGCTAGCTAATCTCTGTCCTTATGGCATCTACTTTTGTAGAAAAGATAATGGAATCCACACTAAATGGTGGTCGTGGGAATCTGATGAGATGCCTATGTAAAATGATCTGCACAGTGTCTAGAACCTCAGAACTCACTGTCATGTTTACTCTCCTAAGGCAATAGAGGCAGGGCAAACCCAGACCCCTAACAGCTATGTGTTCTTGGGAAAGTTATCTGAGGTTCAGTTTCTTCATCTGTGGAATAGGAATAAGAACATTTTCTTCACAGTGTTGTTATGATGCTAAAATGGGACCATATGAAATGGGATAAATGAACAACGTCTGGTCCCAAATACGTTATCTGCAGCTGTCGATTTCTCTCTGCCTTTTCCCTATGTCCTAATGAAGAAAGACTAAAACGGGAAACAAGTGAGAACGTGAAAATAACACATTATACAAATCTAGTAGGTAAGTACATCTCCCTTAGAGTAGAAAGGACTGGGGAACGGTGAGAGACCAAAACATAGGAACCAGTTGGTGGAAGCAGAGAATCCTGGGATTTGCTGAATCCAGGCCCTGGATAATCAGCTCTTGGTAATCCAGTGGTAATTTTCCACTTCCTGACATTCGCGGCTAAGTATTATGGAAAGAGCAGGATCTCTGGAACCAGGCTGGGGTTCAAATTCCCCCTCTCAACCGTTATAGGCAGGCAGACTTGGGGCAATTTCTCCGACCTTCCTGCACCTCAGATTCCTCGCCTGTACAACTGGGATAAAACCTTCTTCAGAGAGTGGCTGTGGAAGCGTGCAGCAGAAATGCTGGTGGACAGAAGATGCTCTATAAGGCATTGCGATTTTCCTTTCTTCACAGGCTAACGTCACTATTGATACTGAGTGTGTGTTTATTCATTATTTAGAGGAGATACGGATAAACTGCCACGATTCTAGATTCCCTGCGAGTCTTCATTTAAGGCATCACTGTTCTATCGTCAGACTTTGTATTGGCTACAGGCTACAGGTTCCCACCGTCCTTAGAGGAAAATAGCATGGCCCTCTAGGCTGTGTGGGATGGAGCCTTTGCCTTCTCACTTCCGGTCCTGCCATTCTCCGCTTCAGCACTGCTCTCCTTTTGATTCTGCTGTGCTCCATCATAGGGCTGTGCTCAGCCAGGAATGAACATGCCCATGCTCTTCCGGGGGAGGGTGCTACCGCTTTTTTCAGGTCATCTCTTCAAAGGGGCCTGGGCTCTTTGGCAACCCCTTTACTCTCCATCTTGGTAGTTTGTTACTACTGTTATGCCTTTTATCACAATGTTAACTATACATATTTGTTTAGTTACTTGTTCCTATGCATCCCTCCCACTAGCTGGTACACTCCACCAGGCCAGGGGTTCCATCTACTTTACTTGTAGCTGAATGGCAAGAGTGTACTCTAGAAGGTTTTCAGCGAGTGCTGGATAAAAGAGTAAATATTAGCTTCTGCATCTTGATTTGGGATTTAAACATAAGGTCATTACGGGCTGGAAACCATATGAACCATCTGAGCTTGCTGAGAGCTGCTCTGTACTCCTGTTTTGGATAATTAAGCCCAGCCCTATTTTATTATGAGAAAATAACCAGCCACAAAACAACATCCATGGGAACAATCTGGAGTAGATGCTTCCGATTGGGGGGTGGGAGAAAACAAGAGCTTTCTTTTTAGTATCCAGAGAAGAAATGAACCCACGTCTTAAAAATAGCCAACTGTAGGCCTTAATTATTTCTGTCTGGCTTGAGAAAGATGAGCCCTGCCATACTTGTCCCCTTTTCTCTGTCCAAGCAAATGAATTAACAACTGCCATAAACATGGGTTTCAAGTGTTGGAAGGAAGGAAACCACAAGCATAACTCCCAGATAAAAGCTCATAAGAATGTTATCATTCAGCTCAAGTTTGGAGACTGGAGTCTCAAGTTATTATTTTCCCCCCTGTTTTGGGGAGACCATTTTGTGGAAATTCCTTAAACAACTTTGGAGTTATTTCCTTTTGGGGGTGGGAAGAGCTTTCCAAACATCCGGGCTCACATTGAGCTTGGGTGAGTTGCTAAGGTTGAAATATTCAAGGACAACATCAATTTGTGCAGATAGAAACAATTCTAATCCTTTGGGTAGGAACTGACTCTTGAATGATGTGGGCACATGGTTCATAGGAACCTTTGAAGAGGTAAGAGTTGTCCCTGTTCAGAATCCGGCCATCTGAAGGCAGGACTGTGCAGTAGCTGCAGGGGGCTCTTACCTCTAGATGTCCCCCCCCACCCCCTCCCATTCTTCTTCCTACACACATGGACACCGCCATCAGATTCTCTTCTTAAATATCACTTGTTAGATGTTCCAAATGTTTCAGTGATCACACCTACTAAGTTGGAATCAAAACTCCTTCAAAGCTTTTATCAGTCTGGTTCCAAACCAATGTCTAGGCTTATTTCTTATTACTCCTGATCCTTTACCCAAACTCTACCCCCAGACACACAGGTATTATTATTATTATTATTATCCTCAGAGTATACCTTTCCTTTTCCCAGACTTTGGGCTGAGGTCATGTCATCTCTTCCCTGGTGCTACCCATCATTCCTCCTTGGTCTTTTATGGATTCAGGTCTGCCCCACCTTCTCATGATGGCTCAAGCCCACAAGAATCCACTTCTAAGCTTCATGATCAGCCCCAAACCTCCTATTAATCATGTTTTGCACCATGTGGGTATTGTTTTATATGTTTACTGCAGTTCTTGTTGCTTACATTACCAAATATGACACACTGATCCCAGAAATTATTCGGAGCAAGGTTCCCTCACCTGGGGATCCATTATTGGGACTGATAATTCTCTATCTCTCAATAATTGCCACTTTCTGGTGAAAGTAGTTCGAGTTGATTTCTGTTCCTTATAAATAAACACACCTTGAATAAGATGACTGTCATCTGTACATATTTAAGGTAGGAGTTCCCAACCTGAGATGAGATTATTTTTCACAATTCTGAAAATTTAAGGTCACATGTATCAATGTTCTGAAAGTGCACCTGGGGGAATTATTAACAAAAAACATTCAAAAAATGCAGATTCCTGAGCACCATCTCATACTGTCTGCAATAGAATCTTTTGGGGTAGGGCCTGAAAATTGGTATTGTGAACAAGGTTCCCAGGTGATTTTTATGTATGTTCAAGAAAATCTAGAGGTTTGGGGGAAGTTGACATTAATGTCCATTTTATGATGGGGAAGGGAAGTGGAAGAGGAAATGATTCATATGTCTTGAGTACCTATTATGTGCCTGGAAAAATATTAGGCAATTTTACCAGTGCTATCCCTTTTAATCCTCAAACAGGACTTACCACCAATCCCTTTTTTTAAAATAAGGAAACAAGTGAGATAACCCATCCAAGGATCTACAAATGGTTAAGCCATTGGGCCAGTATTTAAACTCAGATGACCAGCTCCAAAGGTTTTGTTTCTCACCCTGCAGGAGTTCTTTGCAAACCTTGGAGGGAGAGAGAGGGGACCTGATGGTACAGCCACGTTGGAGGTTTCCTAGGTCAGTCTGGGGGAGCTGGACAGATCCTGGTACTGTCTAGTAACCTCTGGATTAAGACCCCCTTGACATCTGAAGGAGATAGTGATCCTCTGAGCTCTGAATTTGCATCCTGGACCCTGAGTCTAGAGTCTGGTGGGCTTCCACTAGAGAAACTGCTGGCCATCTGCCCAATCACAAAACCTAGAAGTGGAGGAAACAGTGCTTCTAGACTTCATTACAGGTCCAGCACACAAACAGGCCTTCTGGCTGTGGCTTTCAAGACCAGCATCATCCAATAGTCCAGCTGAACCAAGGGCCTGGCTTACGTATGGCAGTAGAAAAGAGAGACCATGGAAGCCAGTGTCTTGTTCACTGACAGGAAAGGGGTGCTAAAAAACCACTTTTGTGTGTGAGGGATTGTTCCATCCAACCTAGGTTGAGGTGGAAATAAGGAATGGTGACTGTGAAACCTGGAGAACAATGAAGCCCTCATATGTGGGGACGATAGGTCTAAAGCTGTGGTTCCAGGAACATCACCTGAGAAGATCTTAAAAATCCTGCTCCAGATGACCTCAGTAGGCAGCCAAGGTAAAGAACCACTGGTCAAAAGTACCTCCAGTGATCAAAAGATATAGATTGAGCCTGCAAATGCTCTGAAGGCAGTTTGCATTCAGTCATGGTTGGGAAAGCTGAGGTCAAGTGCACACCATCAACCAATGTTTCTAGTATGAGAACTGGAGGCACCTGAAGTCTGGCTTGCCACAGCACAGTTTCCTTCAATTTTTAATTTACCTTGTAGGGTAGAATTGGCATAGGAAAATGAGAAGAGAGACATGCGTGAAAGGCAAGAGGGAGAAGTGAGACATAACAGATAACAAAGATGTTCAGAGGAGTGCTGTCTCAAGCAGAGAACACCAGGGAGGAGATTGGGGAATTTTCAGTGGATCAAGGGTCAGAATGTGCCCAATGTCCAGTTTTAGAGGAAGTGCTCTACTCACCGAGTGGATGATGCCTTGCAGAGCCTGAAAGCCGTCATTTACAGGAAACACATGGTCCTTACTGTCCGCAATCCGAGCCAGCTGAGAACACAGCAAACGTACAAACACACATGGAGATATGTCAGGCTTGGCCACAGAGAATTTAGTCTAGGGGGCTCCATCTACTTTTAGAACCCGGAGGAACTTGAGGCCTTGGGCCTCACTGAAAAGCCCTTAGTAATAATGAGAATACCAGCAGCCTCTCTGGAGCAGGACTAGAGGATTGGCTCCAGCTTTTACATTTGTTTTAATACTTTTCTCCTTGGGACAAGAGGTAAGATTGCTCAGCTAGATGAACATTTGGCCTGGGTTGATGTATTTATGGATTTGGGGACAGGCCATTGGCTCATTTTTCTCCCATTCACTCAAATTTCTGTTGGCAACTGTGCTTGAATCAAATAGACTCAAATTTCCTTTCAGAGCAACTTTAAAAATAAATTCAAGCTTTGGTGTTGGGTGAGGTCAATGAATGGAGACCCTTACCTTTTGCCCAAATTGCTCATTGAGGAAAGGACCCTTGCAGTTGGTTTGGCTCTCCTGCTTTATGGAGCAGAGGACAGGAGAAAGGAAAATCTGATCTGTGGACTTTTCTACTCCAAATCTCTATAGTTCTGTCACTGCTAAGTCATAGTCAGTTCCAGGACTTCCACTGATTGCAAAAGTAACACATAATCAATGGGAAGTTTCAGAAAACCCAGGAGTGTTATAAAGGAAAAAAGTTTCTATCTACCTACCTATCTATCTATCTATCTACCTACCTATCTGTCATCTATCTAACATCCATCCATCCATCATTTTTCTATTACTGTTAACTTGATACACTCTGTAGTCTTTCATACTTCCCCTACCCAAAGGTACACATTTATTTTAAAAGTGTACTCATACTCTTCCCACTATTTTGTAACCCTATTTTATTGACCTAATAACTTATTATAAGCATTCTTCCATGTCATTAAAGCAAAAAGAAATGATGAACTACATCGAGGAGCATTTATATAAGTTGTTAGCAAAATTTCACATTTTGCATATATATACTAGCACATACTTTTTGTCCACTTGCCAATTACAACTGACCCTTGAACAACGGGTTTGAACTGCGTGGGTCCACTTAACATGTGATTTTTTAAAAATCGATACAGCACAATACTACAAATGCATTTTCCTTATGGTTTTCTCAACAACATTTTCTTTTGTCTAGCTTCTGTGTTATGAGAATACAGTATATAATGCATATAACATACAGAATATGCACTAATCAACTGTTTATATATTATTTCCAGTCAATAGTAGGCTGTTAGTAGTTCAGTTTTGGGAGAGTCAAAAGCTGTCCATGGATTTTTGACTTGCCATGAGGTTGGTACCCCAACCCCTGCATTGTTCAAGACCCAACCATGTGTTTATTTTCTCATATTGAAAATGCACTGAATTTCTAATGGGAGAAAAGAGATGTTTGACATTTAAACAAAATTAGATTCATTAAATTAAATGAAAAAAAAAACCCAACCAACAAGTTTTCTAATTTTATTCAGCTCTGTTTTGACACCTTGGCAATTTAATATCTACCAAGAAAGTCAACCAAGGAAGATGCTGCCTGGATAGTCTGTGTGCAAAGGCCCCAAGTGCATTGGCGTGGCTTCATGTCCCTTACACATCCAATAATTCTCACCTACTCAACATTTGTGGAAAAATAACCTAAGGAGTGTTTATGCTGCTGATATACCTTCTGCACGAATACATGTTCTCTATCTTCACAAGCTTAATATACTCCCCAACCTGAGGAAATCCATGCACATACCTGTGTTTCATTGAAATCCTTCACACCAACACAGTAAACAATTGCACCAAGATCTCGGGATCTGTTAGCCTGGGTCAATGAAGAAAAGCCATTAGAAAGAGAAGTGGCAAACATACTCCTTTTGGGTTAACCAGACTAACTTCCATGATCAGGTATTTATTTATTTATTTAAAAAAACTTTTTTTTAATGTTTCCTTATTTTGGAGACAGAGAGACAGAGCACGAGTGGAGGAGGGACAGAGTACCTGAAGCAGGCTCCAGGCTCCGTGCTGTCAGCACAAAGCCCAATGCGGGGCTTGAACTCACGAACTGTGAGATTGTGACCTGAGCTGAAGTCAGACGCTCAGCCGACTGAGCCACCCAGGTGCCCCAGTGATCAGCTTTTATTAAGCACTCCCTATGTGCCAGATACCATCGTGGGGAGGGCAATCCCTGTTCCCAAGGAGCTCATTCTCCAGTAAACATCACAACCTAATGTAATGTGTGATGGACATGAGGGGAGTGATTAGTCTAACAGGAAGCACTAGGAAAGAGCCATAGAAGTAGAGTCTTGATGAAAAGATTTGAAAGACTGGGGGGTGGGGGGGGGAGGGGGAGGGTAGGAAAAGGGACTGTAGGCTAAGGTAAGTCTTATAAAATATTCTGGGGAAATTATTGTTCTTTTCCTCTGAAGAATTTTTATTGACATATTTTTCTTCCTTTGTAATAGCAGCATGGTATTAATAGAAAGGATGTGATCTTTGGAACCCGATATACCTAGGTTTGGCTTTGCTCTGCAAAGTGTTTGAAGATTCAACAAGATAACATATGCAGAACTCCCTATACAAGGCCTAGAACAACACAGATACTTATAAATGTCAGCACCCTTTGTGAATAAGGCCTTTTTCGTTCCCATAAAATACACTGGCTTAATGGTATGGGAATTACGGTCTATATTTGAATAGGTGAACCCATGACCTTATTTACAATTAAGTATTGTGAGGACAACATAATGAATTAACATACATATTTTGGCTTGATTTTAATATTTGCTTTAGTAAAGGCTCTGATATCTTATTTCCAGGTTGTTCTGTGTTTCAGAATAGAAAATAAAAATTGGAAATCATTGGAATACATAGTAGGTGCTTAATAAACCATTGGTAGTAAACATGTAGTAGGTGCTCGATGTATGCATACTGATTTGAATTGTGCTCCTCTCCCATCCCTCACTTTAGTATTCAGACCTACTTGGTATTCAGATAAATATATATATATATATATATCTTTTTTCCTTCATGTTCCAAATATGCCGTGTTGCTTTAAGGATAAAACAAACGTTTAGACACAGTCTAGCTCCAGACTTATCTGTAATAACTTCTGTGACTTTTCCCCTCTAGTTGGATTTTATATAGGATTATCAAAAATGGGATGATTTATTTCTTTATACATCTTGGGCTTTATCTTTCTTTTTCAGAAAGCCTCCTTCTCTTGGCACTGGCACTCCAAATATGTTTCCAAATTTGTATGCGCCATACCTAAAATTCTTTTCTACTAACCCCTATTTTAAGCCTCTGACATCCATCATTTATTTTATATTCAGTTACTTCCTTATTAGGGTTTTTACTTCATTTTGATGATTGTTTAACACCCAAAATAAGCATTCTGCATTCCCATTGTATAGTTAGTTTCAACTTCAGAATATAGAAATATATTACTTTCCAAATGCTCAGGCAGGGTCTGTCACATTTACTTGTGTGTTTCCCCATTGTGAAAGATCTTTTGTACTAGTTATGGGTAGGGGGGAAGTAACGTGTTTACCTTTGCCCTTTCCTCATGCCCTTTCCTAGAAGAGGCTTCCAAAAGCCAAACATCATTACATGGTAAGTAATGGGCAGCAACTTCACCTATTTCCCTAGTATCAGGCAAAGTGCCCAACACATGCTGAGCTCTCAGTTAACACTGAATGAATGAATGAATGAATGAACAAACGAATGAATGAATGTATACTTATTTGCCAAGAGAGCTGAATTTAAATCAAACAATGGTCAAGAACTTGAGGTTAAGTGTAATGCTCTAATTAACTGCTCCCCCAGAGGCCAGCATGTCCTTCCTCACTGCCTTTTTCCTTATTGTATTTCTTTCTAACTTGGTCCGAATGAACCTTTGTCACCTTGTCAGTAATGGTGAACTAGCTTCTTGGGCCAATTACACACGTAGTTCAAATCTAAGATTAAAAAGGAAAGGATTTCCTAAATATAAGCATTACTTTTCAATTCCTGAATAAATACATAAATATAAAAGAGTTTCCTGAAACTCTTTATTCAAACCGAAGGCTTCATGTAGAATCTTTCACTTGCTTTAAACAGTACTTTTTTCTTTCACTTGCTTTGAAGAGTACTTTTTGAGAACATAAAGAAAAGGAAGAAGAAACACCGCAGGAGCAATTACAATGTCCTTTGTACAAATTAATGTTCGACTTTGCTTCTCAGAGTGAGAATCTCCATGATTAATATGTTCTAGCAAGAGTGGCTCTTACATATGTCAAATACTTCTTTTCCCTCTTCCTGTTTTTAGGAAAAATGGAGAGAAAATGGTACCAATGTTTTTGTTTAAAAGTGATATATAGTATTTCAAAACTGCTGGATAAATATAATGCTTTCAATAAAGTCATGGTAGACAACTTTTATCCCTCCAAACACAGAGTAATAGGCAAATATTTTGAAAGGGGAAAAATATCTATCATGTGTAAGATACAAGGGTTCACTTTTTAAAAATGAATTATTACTACTATTATCATTATTATTATTATTTTTTTTTACAAATAACACACTATTTTACCCAGGGATTTTACAAAGACACCGATCATGTTGTCTGAGTAGAAAGATTGCAGCCCATTTGAAGAGGAAGAAGCCTTGTTTCCATGTCTGTGTTAGATACAGGCCAGGCCATTGCTTACCTCCCTCTCTGAATAGAAAAAGAGGTCTTCATGGAGTTCCCCATCGGTCAAAGCAATGATGACGCTGGCCGTCCTGTATCCTGCTCAACACAACACAGACCCACTCAGTCCATCCCGCCGAACGCAGGGAAACCCCCTCAGCCCTGGGGTTGATCTCTTATAAGCTCAATCACCTGAGGTCAATATCGTGAGAACCAGCAACTTTTTTTTCAGGACTAGAAGCAAGTTCAGCATGGAGAAGCATGCATCTTCGTGTGGGGACGACTCTTGGGGGAGTAGGTTTTGTTTGTGGATCTCTCAGTCTTATCTCAAAAAATGGCCAAACCTGCTGAAATGGTCCCTGGACTGATATCTGGGAGTAGCTTCGGTGAATCAAATTTCTATTATTTTCTATTCACAGTCCATGTGACTGAGGTCAAGGCCTGGGAGGAAACTCTACCACCTGGGCTGTTCAGGAGTCTTTCTCACATGCTGTAGTTGACCTTATACATCACCCCTTGAAGAAGTGGGCAAGGAGTTATAGCCATCATGATTTACAAGCTGAATGGAAGTTATCATAGCAGTTGGCAAAACCTACTAGAATTCTTTCAGTGATTTTTAGACTTCTAGTAACATTGCTGATGATTGGTTTATACTAACAAGTGTTTGTGTCGATACCAGATCTGTTCTGTTTGTTGTAGTTGAGAGGGAAATAGGAAGTAGATACCTCTACAGGCTTGGGAGAAAAGTCCCCACTGTAATATTGGATCTCTTTCAAAAGATTTGCCTCAGATAAATAAATACTATCCATGAAGGACACTGCAGTAATAGTAATAACAGCTAAAATTATAACAAGTATTTTTTCTATATGTTAAATACTCTGTTAAGTACATCGTATGCATTCTTTTTTCATGTAAATCACACTGGTATCTTCATCTTAATATCATATCCAATCACAGTAGTGAAGAGGCTTGGAGCTTGGGAATGGACAAAAAAAATTAAATTTGACATAAGAATCCAAGATTTTACTAACCTTTCCAAGTATTTATTAGTTTAATGAATTCAACATGCAAGCTGTTCATGGGCATTATAGACTGTGGCCCATAATTTTTTCATTATTTTTATATAACTTTTTTTGGCATCAGCAAGACAGAATTTGACCTGGTGTGCGTCACCTTGCTATACATTTCCTTCTATGTGATGATCTGTGTAGGGTTATGGGCAATGTCACATAAACCTGTTGTAACATGAAATTACTGAGACACTTTATCAGAAGCAAACACAGAAAAAAAAGTTTGACAATTCATATTATTGTCTCACCTTGACTGTTTTCATAATAAATCTGCTCACTGGCCTGAAAAACACACGGAAGAGACGTTAGACACACAGCCTCTGTTTGCCATTCTGAGCGCCATAGTGGGCAGCGGGCTCTGGTGCTCGATATATAGGCTGGCTCGGTCTTGATTCTTTATGCGATGCACCCAGGCTTCGCTCAAATACCAATCGACGGCATTCATCTGAAGTTACCCTGACACTTAACCCATATACCTGTGAACGTGGATCCATGTCTTACTTGTCACAGACTTGGACCTGTCTTCCTTAAGACTGAAGTCATTGACATTCTGTCTCAACCACTGATGCACCATATAGAAAAGTTTACCCCGGGAATGCCGGGGACTTGTGTGTGGCATGATTCATGTCAGCCAAGCATTAGCTAACAAGTCCTTTACCAGGATCAGGGAAGAATCAAGGAAACTCACTTCTTTTGGATAGGGTTAATAGTGTACAAGCTTGCAGGAAAAATTTGTTTACCTTCTTGCCATTGGGTGTTGTTCTGGTACATGTGTCTTATCTCATCAGCCAACCTTATGTTAATGTTTCCCTGTCACACTTTATATTTAGAGTGGAAAACGGTTTTAAAATTACCCTTTCAAATCCTTCATGCATGTAAGTGTCTCCTCCCGGCAGGACCTTCTGGAGTTCTTCTAGGCCCTGACGGATCTGTTCCCTGAAATCCAAAGACACCCTGTTAGTCTTCTTAGAGCCTCTTATGCTTTCCTGTGGATAGACAGATGCATTAACCTTTATCTTATCTCTGTGGGTACTGCCATATTATCCCAACGGTCCCCCAAAAGCCTATCAGAGAAAAAGTCTTTATAGTATGTTATCCATTCTGGGTCAGCCATAGTGCGGGGTAAGTGAAATCTCAAGGATTGAGAGAAAGGAGCCTTTTGCAGGAATATCCACCTGCTCAGAAGAGTTTTCTGTCCTTAACAGGACAAAGTTTTCATTCTACATTGGAGATGAATCCTAAAATGCAACTGCTCCTGAGGGGACACACGACAACTCAGGCAACTTTATATCAAGATGCAAATGGCTCATGTGAGTTGGAAAGAGGGGAACACCAAGAGCTCAGGGCAAGGCTGCCACAGGGACCGCGGGTGGGAGTGGCAGGCGTCCGGAGCAAACTCTGCCACCCGCACGGATGTACCAAAGGAAACCATGTAGTCAGCTTTGAAAATAAAAGTCCAGGCAATCTACGCTTTCCAGGACAGCCAAGAGTGTTTTCTGTGGGCTGGTGCCTGTGTTTTCTTACTCTGGTTGCTCAAGGTGGTGGGGGAGGGTAGAAAGGGGAAGTGGTTATGACACTGGGAAAACGTCCAACTGGTAGTGGGAAATGTGGATGGTCTGGGGACCAAAATGAATCTTTGTGGACCATTCTCTCTGGGATTTAAGATTCTATATCCATGTTCCTGTCTTTTAAATAGCTCCATACCATGCTCAAAGGGCAAGAAAGTGTAATTTATTCCTTCCTTCCTTCCTTCCTTCCTTCTTCCCTCCCTCCCTCTTTCCTTTTTTTTTTTTTTTTTTTTTTTTTTTTTTGTGGAGAGAGAAAGCATGAGCAGGGGAGAGGGGCAGAGGGAGAGAGAAAACCCAAGTGGGGCAGGCTCCAAGTTGTCAGCAGGGAGCCCAAGGTGGGGCTCCATCTCACCACCATGAGATCATGACCTGAGCTCAAATCAAGAGTCGGATGCTTAACTGGCTGAGCCACCCAGGTGCTCCTGTCTACTTTTCTTATCCGTGCCCAGATATCAGACCACATGCCCAGTTGCCCAAGTCAGAAACCAGAAGCCTTCCTGGATTGTCCACCTTCACTCTCCTCTCTCCTTCCTCTCCCCTACATAATCTGCCATCAAGTCCATCAGTGCTACTCTAGACTACTTCTCTACTTCTCTATCTCTTCTGCCAATGCCATGGTCTGAGCCATCAGCATCTCTTTCCTAGACCATTAAGACACTTGCTATCTTTTGACTGCCCTCTTGCCCTTCTTCCATTCATTCTCCACATGGCTGTCATAATATTCTTAAAGTACAGATCAAAACATGCCATTCACTCTCCTCCTCAAAATCCTTCAATAGCACTTGATTACACTTGGTATAAAATCTGAAATCCTTGCCATGGCTTCCAGGGTGTATATGGGATGACTTCTCTGCATCCCTGTTCAGCCTTATCTGTATGACTTTGCCCCCAGTCTCCTCACTTGAACCCCGTGCCCCCCACCCAAGTCTTCCCAAGCAACTTTCTTCAACAGGCCCTTGACGCCTGCAATCACTGCTGCCTGTGGACCGAAGATACCATTTGTCTAGCTCTTCACTGGGCTAATTGTTACCCAGACTTCAGTCCCAACCTAAATGTCAGTTGCTCAAAGTAGCTTTCTTTATTTGACTTCCCCTATTCAGATTTACTCCCTCAATTAAGCTTTCTCATGGCACCCGACAATTTTCGTTTCATAGCACTTAGGGCATTTTATAACCAATAACATTTGATTATGTCATGATCTGTTTAGCTACCACTCTCCCCTTACCAGTTCTAGCTGTTGTTTGGTGATAGGAAAGGGCATATATCTGCGCATTAGAAGGGGAGATAAAGATGAAAGCCGTGCCCCTCACTGCTGCCACCATTGGGTGGGAAGAGGGTGGCATTATCAGTCACCCGGCAGGAGGCAGTATTGCCCTGCCAGTCAGCAGTTTCGTGAGGGTAATGACAATGGCAGTGTGGCAAGAGGGTGAGACTGGGATATGAAGGTGAGGTTGGGATAGGAAAATGGGGGTTTGTTCCCGAGCACACAGAGGTGGCACATGGAGCCCCTCAGAATAGTTGGGAGCACTAAGGAGGAGGGGCTAATCTGATAATTAGGTGAGAAAGATTGGGAATTAAAAGTAAATGTGAAAAAGAAAAGCAAATGTGGTCTTATCTTTGTGAAGTTTGGGACATTTTGGCAACACTAAAATTGGAATATTACGTTAAGGCTGAAGCTTAAAAAAAGAGGGTTAAAAAAGGCATCCTGGGGGTGTGGAAAAGGTTCCTTGGCTTCATTGTATTTTTTCTTTGCCAAATAAAGTCTGGGAACCGGGGTGTTTTCTCTAAGCCTATTTCCTTTACTTTACAAGTATTTTCTTGAGCTTTCCATTTTTTTGGTACCAGAACAAGCGAAAGCTGTTTTGGAAAATGTCCTTCTCCTTGACACTTGGTGCCTGGCAAGATTGGAGCTCACGAGGCCCAGGCAGCGATCACAATCTCTCCATAAAATACCCTTCCTCGTTAGAAGACGATCACAATCTCTCCATAAAATACCCTTCCTCGTTAGAAGATCAAATGACTTACGGCCCCACCTCCCTACTCCCTTCGTCTTCTCTAAGCACCTACAACATCTAAGCAAACAAAACAGACGGTTTCATGGGAATGGTGGGCTGGTTTTAATTGTGGGACAATAGAACTATTAATAAGGGCCTATTTTTTTTTAAATGCTCTCTTAGAAACGGAAGCAAACTGGGAGAAAGATCTTTGAAAGGGGTTGATAAGAACCTCTCTGAGGATTTGGTTATTACCAAATGAAATGTTATCTTCCTGGGAAATGAGAGAGGCAGGAATCCTACAGAGAGGCTGCTATTAAAGAGTCTCCTGTTTTCCTTAGCGGTTTCATGTCTGCCAGTGTTCCTACATATAAGTGAAGGGTTTTCAGGCCACATGTCTTGTGTTTCTTGTACAATCCCTGCAACACTTAATGTTTGGCACAGAGTAGATGATCTGTTGTCGAATGAATGGTTCCAGCTTAGATGCATCCATGCATCCATTCTTTCATTTCCCCAACTATTTGCTGAGCATGCACCATGCACCCGTCACCACACTGGTTGGTAGGGGTAGGACGTGGGAGGAACAGTCACAGTATCTGCTGTACTTTCTGTTGCCTTGGGAACAGTGAATTTTCCCATACTTAATGAAGATTACTTTCCGAGATTCTGGTTGTGATGTGACATTTAGATATTATTTTCCAACGAAAACATTAAAGGATCGACACACTTAAGCATGTCAAGAAGCATTTCATTCAACAAGCTTTTCTCCTAAGTGTCCTAGTGATGTTCCTACTGCAAAATCCTCCTTGGGCTTATGCAATGTCTACCACATTTTCAGTCTATAAAACAATCTCCACTGCCACCCCAAAATAACCCAACATCAGTTCTGCATTGTCGACTTCTTGCCTCTTAGTAAAAGAGCTTCTGTGGAATTGGACTTTTCTCAACTGTCCGGCAGTTATTGGCTTCGGAGCCTCAACTTATATTGTAAGCACACATCACTATTTATTACCACTAATGCTGCCTTTATAATATTTCCAGATGGACTTGTGCCTCCAGTTGCTGAGTGAGCAGAACAGAGTGAACAGAACAAGAGATCATAGATTAATTAAAGACATTTTCTTGCTACTTTTGGAGTCATAATGTTTTACAGTCAACTCTAATCATTTGTTTATAATGTATATAAATCATAGCCTCTTTGGGACTTTTACCTAAGGAGAGGCCAACATGATTAATAATTTCATGATGCATGCTGAACCAAAGATCCTTTTCTGTCTCTGTATATATATTTTTAGTGAGCTATAATTTATATACAGTAATCCATACAGATATTTATTCATTTCCTTTATAATTGCTGGATTTCTTTCTGTAAAGTTGTCATAATATTCCTTCAATACCTTTTAACATCTGTAGGATCTGTAGTAACATCTTCTCTGTAGCATGCTCTATGGATTACAATTTCCATCCTTACTTTATATAACAGGCTACCATAAGTTAATATTATGCCACTTCTCATATAATTAAAGAACCCTCTAATATTCTTCCATATATCACCTCTCACCCCTTATGCTACTATTGTCATATATTCTACTTTTGTATATGAAATAAGCTCAAAAATACAGGCATTATATCTATCTTAAACAATCATCATTTTATGAAACTAAGAAAATGTTTATCATTTCTATTATTCTTCCTTCCTTTTTTTGTAGATCTAGTTTACATCTGGTATCATTTTCCTTTAGCCTGAAGAATTCCTTTAGCAGTCTTTTTTTTTTTTTTTTGGTGCAGGTTTGCTGGTGATGACTTTTTCAGGCTTTTTTTTTTCTTTTAATGTCTTAATTTTTGTCTGTAATTTTAAGGTTATTCACTAGATATAGAATTCTAAGTTGTCTTTATTTCATTTCATCTTTTTAAAGACATCAATTTGTTGTCTTCTGGGTTGCATGTCTTTTTTTTTTTCTGATGAAAAGTAAGTGATTTTCATTGTTGCTTCTCTCTTTGTAATATATCTTTTCCCTTCTCCCTATGTTGTAAGATTATCTCTTTATTCTGGTTTTCAGAAATTCAACTATTTTGACTTAGGTGATGGTATTTATTTATTTATTTGTTCTTATTTTTTGTATTTGTCCTGCTTGGGGTTCTTTGAGATTTTTGAATCTTTGTGCAGAATACCATGTTCAGTACTCCAATTACACATATATTAGACCACTTGATATTATCCCACAAATCATAGGAGCTGGTTCATCTCCCCACTCTGCTTCCTGATCATTTTTCTGTCTCTTTCAGTTAAAAAAATTTTTTAAGTGTATTTATTTTGAGAGAGAGAGAGAGAGCACAAGTGGGGGAGAGGGGCAGAGAGAAAGAGAGACAGAATCCCAAATAGGCTTCACAACATCAGCACAGAGCCTGATGTGGGGCTTGAACTCACTGTGAGATCATGACCTGAGCTGAGATCAAGAGTCAGACACTTAACTGACTGCCATCAAGGTGTTCCATGTCTCTTTCAGTTTCGATAATTTCTATTAACCTGTTTTTAAGTTTATCAATCACTTTTCTGCAGATGTTGTATTTTTCAATTCCATAGTTTTCACTTGGTTCTTCAGAATTTTCTTTTTTTTTTCTTTCTGATATCCTGTGTCTCCATTATATTCACCTTTTCCTGTAAATTCTTTAACATGTTTATAATAGTTGCTTTAAATCCCTGTCTGATAATTCCAACCATTGAATGATCTGTGGTTTGCTTCCATTACTGTGTTTTTTCTTGATTATGGGTCACATTTTCCTGCTCTTTTCCCATGCCTCATAATCTTTTAATTTGTGTTTCAAACATTGTGAGTAAAAAAAAAAACCAAAACAAAACAGTGGAAACTTAGGTACAACATTGATTTGTTTTGTTCACTCACTGCAGACTCTTTTATCTTTGTGAGCTAGGGTGGTGGGGGCTGGGAGAGCTGATTATTTAGATTCCTCCTTGAGTTAAGTTGAGCTTGGGTTGGGTCACAGCTTTAATTAGAGTATGTTCCCTGTTATTAGCCTAATTCTCAGACTTCTGCCCTGCCCTGCCTTTGTGGTCTTTTCAGTATTTGAGTTGGGAGTGAGCTGGGTGCAGGTTCAGTTATTTTTTTGCTTGGCTTTTGGATTCAACCCTGATAGAACTCCAGAATTCAAGCACTGCAAGGATCCATAGGATCATGCAATTTCTATTTCCTTTTCAGCAAAAAAGTAAAAAAGCAGTTCCACTGCTACTTTCTTGGAAAAAATGCAGAGGTGCAGGTGAGCTGGAGAATTATCAGACAGATTTTTTTTTTCATTTGGGGCTCCTTCAGATAATCCATCCCTCTGGCACACATTGTTGATTAACAATGTCAGTTCAGCTGACTTTTCCTCATCTCTGAGAAGTCTCTGTCCATGGCTAAACTACTTTTCCGATTGCCCATACCGAGACCACATCCATTACCAAGTATGGAAGCTTCTGTAGATTTCTGCTCAGCTATAAAGGGCTTGTTCATCAGTGCTTCCTGTGTGTCTGCTAGCCTCATAGAAACATATGAATTTTATTTCATCAGGACTTTTCTGGTTGACCATGGAAATGAAGGTTCTTCACATTCCTCTACATCCTAACCAGAAGCAGAAATACTGTGAAGGCTTTTTCTAAATATTTGTGACTACACATTTGTTTCAAGTCAGGAAGAAAAAAACTAGAGGCTGAATACCAGCATATAAATATACTCTAGTATCTCTCATCTTAAAAAAAAAATCATCTGTGACCCCACATCTCCTTCTAGCTATTGACCAATTTGTTTGCATTTCTCTTCACAGCACTTCCTGAAATAGTACTTGCTTCCCCACTTCCCTGTCTTTCTTGGTGCAGACTTTCTTCAAATGTAGAGTGATCCAGAGATTACTGTTGTTCTGTCTGTCCATAGCACATGAGCAAGACAGAAAAACTTGCTGAAAGCTTTGCGTGCATGGTGGGGCATGCCAACTGGTGGATGGCCAGCTTTTCTCAACAAGCTTCTTGGTTGGGGACCCTCAAACATCAGTGTATGCAAATTCCTCCACCCCCCGAGATATTTTTTTCTACATAAAAGTAGTTTTCAAACTCTTTCCTTACTTGTTAGTCTGGAATTGACAAGGGGGAGGGCTGGAAGCAATCACATTTGTTATGCAGATGTCTTCATAACTTTCCCTGGCCTGGTGTCTGATGGTGAAACCATCCTTGTCTAATTTTGCCAGAGAATAAACCTCTCTTCTCTGGTGCAGCTAGAGAAGAGGTAATTTTCACAGGTAGTGGAGGTGGTGGTTCTGAAGGTTGAACAGCTCCTAAGATAAACTCTGAAACAATATTCCAGTTTTCACCTTGTTAGCCCTTCCTTGCTTTCTGCAGTATCTGACAGTTCCAGGTTTTGATCTTTCTAGGGTTCTGCTAGGCTTCAGGCTTGTTTCTCTTCAGCATCTCATTCTGCAGGATTATATTTGACTTTTCTCCACACTGCTTGCTTCTTTTGTCACTCCTCTGTCCTCTTTCTGCCCTCATATGTATAGTGTTCTTATGGCTTACATATTTCTTAGAGTCCTCAAAGATGGGCTTTGTGGTTTTGTTTCACATTCTCCTGGTTTTGGGGTGCTTTTCATGACAGAAAGGGTAAAAATGTCTTTATCCCCATTCGAAAATGGAAGACCTTCCCTTCTAACCCATTCTTCTCTTTTATCTCCACGTCTCTGCTGGTCCCCAACCATCTCCACATTGCCAACCCAATAGTCACCTCCCTGGCTTCTTCTTACTCAACCTCTTATAACATCAGACACAGTTATCCTCTCCTTCAAGCTAAAATGCTTTCTTTTCTTGATTTCCATTATGGTGTGCACTCTTTATCTCCCTCATCAGTTGTTCTTTCTCATATTTCACTTGTAGGGTTTCCTTCTCCTCTAGAACTCTGAAGATTGAGTGACCCAGAACTCCCCTCAGACTTCCCCCATTCCCAACACCTACACTGTTTTACAAGGTAGTTAATTCATTCTTCCCAAGACTGGTGCTAATCAAGGGAGCATGGCCTGCGGAAGAAGATAGACTTGAGATTCAATCTTACTTCTGCCACTTCCTAGGGATGTCAACTTTAGATTTCTCAAATGTAAAAATGAAGGTGTGGAACTGTTAAATATAGTGGCTCCCTTCCAGCTCAGAATACTGTATCTGATTTTATGCAGGGACTAAAGAGCCTGGGCATCTGCTGGGAATCGGAAAGGCTATACTCGGCAGATAGGAGTAGTCCACAGGGTGGCACAAGGTCAAGTGCAAACCCGTAACTGAAGTTCACTAAGAGGAGCCCATCAGGGAATTTCCAAAGGTTTAAGCCTAAGCCGGCATAAAGAATAGGAGTGATGCCCAAAAATAAATAAACGTTGAAAAAAAAAATTAAAAAAAAAAAAGGGGGCGCCTGGGTGGCGCAGTCGGTTAAGTGTCCGACTTCAGCCAGGTCATGATCTTGCGGTCCGCGAGTTCGAGCCCCGCGTCGGGCTCTGGGCTGATGGTTCAGAGCCTGGAGCCTGTTTCCGATTCTGTGTCTCCCTCTCTCTCTGCCCCTCCCCTGTTCATGCTCTGTCTCTCTCTGTCCCAAAAATAAATAAACGTTGAAAAAAAAATTAAAAAAAAAAAAAAAGAATAGGAGTGATGGTTTAATCACAGGGCAACATGATGAATTTGTCCAAACAAACTCCTCCTTACACAACTCTGTTTTGGTTGGTTATTCATTCATGCAGTGGTTTTCACCATGCAGGTCCCTATGGTACCACTTCACTTTCAAAATGAATCTTTGTAACTTTCCCATCACTAAATCCCTTTTCCCCTATTGAGCCAAATTCTGCAGGTGGGAGTGGTGAAAAGTGGGTTCTGTATTCAGGGTTTCACAAATACATAGCTTTCTCCTGTGAGAGAGAAACTTCTGTTCCATGTTCCTCTTAGTTCAATAGGGACTAGGTCTCTTTGGGTGCTGGTAGTAACTAAAATGGTCAGGTTGAGGTACTTGAGCCCAGGACCACTGACCACAACAAGTGTTTGCAGAGGCATAAGATGGAATGGCACTCTGCCAAGTCCTGTGCAACAGAGACTGTGGAGCCCAGATTCGCCTTCTTGGATGGAAGCTGAAAGTGCCCCAGGGGGGATGATAGGCAAGCATCTTGTTTTGGTCAGACCACATTTCTTTAAGTATAGGCTGGTGGAAGTTACAGTTTCTTCCAAAGATAAGACTTCCCTGTCACACTTTGGAGCAATGTTGGGCTGGTGGCAGGAGGAGGTAGAAGTTATGTTCACACCAGATAACCCAACCCACAAGTCATAGGTGGGCACAATCTGTTTTTCTTTTTTAATTTTTTTTCAACGTTTATTTATTTTTGGGATAGAGAGAGACAGAGCATGAACGGGGGAGGGGCAGAGAGAGAGGGAGACACAGAATCAGAAACAGGCTCCAGGCTCTGAGCCATCAGCCCAGAGCCTGACGCAGGGCTCGAACCCACGGACCGCGAGATCGTGACCTGGCTGAAGTCGGAGGCTTAACCGACTGCGCCACCCAGGCGCCCCCTTTTATTTTTTTTTAATTTTTTTTCAACGTTTATTTTTTTTTGGGACAGAGAGAGACAGAGCATGAACGGGGGAGGGTACAATCTGTTTGAAAAGAAGAGTTGGAGGATAAAACAAATGTCGAGAGGCAATGAGAACTCTTATAAATCACTAATGAGAATGAAAATTGGTGCAGCCCCTTTGGAGAACAATGAAATCATGCCTAGTGAAGCTATACATTCACATACCACAAGACCTAGCAATTCAATCCCTAGTTGTATATCAGAGAGAAATTCTTGCTTTTGACCCCCAAGGGGACAGGTGTAAGAATGTTGATTGCAAGTTTGTTTATGACAACAAAGAGTTAGAAATAAACTAACTGTCCATGAAGAAGAGAACAGATAAGTACCTGATGGTACCTCATAGCCATACAGTATGATGCAAGAGAAAAGTATATATTAGTTAAGATGAACCAAGCACAGCTATGTGTATCTTCACAGAAAAAGTCTTAAAAACATG
Source organism: Prionailurus viverrinus (assembly GCF_022837055.1). Taxonomy (NCBI): domain Eukaryota; kingdom Metazoa; phylum Chordata; class Mammalia; order Carnivora; family Felidae; genus Prionailurus; species Prionailurus viverrinus. Next base: position 86,680,391 of record NC_062563.1, on the reverse strand, counting down.
ATGGGGCGCCTGGGTGGCGCAGTCGGTTAAGCGTCGACTTCAGCCAGGTCACGATCTCGCGGTCCGTGAGTTCGAGCCCCGTGTCGGGCTCTGGGCTGATGGCTCAGAGCCTGGAGCCTGTTTCCGATTCTGTGTCTCCCTCTCTCTCTGCCCCTCCCCCGTTCATGCTCTGTCTCTCTCTGTCCCAAAAATAAATAAACGTTGGAAAAAAAAAAAATTTAAAAAAAAACATGATGTTACGTGTAAAAGCATGTTCAAGAAAGATACATACAATATGACCATTTATTATAGAGTTTCATCTGAAAAATATAATGTATTGCTCACAGGTATACAAAAATATTCAGCATCTGTTAGAATGATAAGCTCCAAATTCAGGATGGTGATTATCTCTAGTGAGGAAAAAGAAAGGGGAATGTACCCAGAGGTGTCAACCCCAGTAATATTTTGTTTCATAAGCTTGGTGGTGGATAATGGGTCTACTATGCTTTTTTGGTATACTTTTGTTACATTTGAAATATTTAATAATTTAAAAAAATTGTGGAGGGTGAGTAGCACAGTTCATGAAGAGGCAGTCAGAGCTGCTCAAGGGCAGCAGGACATCTTAGGCTTAGCCCTAGAGGCCAAGGGCTATGAGGTGATGGGCAGGCGGTGCTGTGGCGCTAGCCTATGTCGGCCGATAGCGGTTTGCCGTTGCCAGGCCACCGAGAACCAGTTGGTTTTGGCTGTCTTGCTTCATTCAGATCTGAGCACCCTACCGTTCTCTGGTTCCACTGCCCACTTGGGTCGTCTGTCCTGCTGGCTTCATCCTGACAAGAATGTTTCTGCAAGCTGCTCTGTCAGATTTTATTATTTCTGTGTGCCTGCCACACGCGGGACAGCAGGTGAGGAAGAGAGGTGATATTTCCTGAGCATCTGGGCTGTGCCAGGGTCTCTGCCAGGCACTTTCCATACAGTAATTTACAAAAGCCTCACAGCAACACCACAAGGTGGGCGTCATTATCTTCATCGTACGTTTGATAAAAGAGATTCAGGGAAGTGCAGTAACATGCTGTGCTGGGGGAGCCCAGACTGGAACCCAAGCTGATCTGGGTACAAAGTCTGTATTGTCTCTACTGCATCTGGGGTGTCCATATTTGGACTAGGACAGTTTACTGTACACAAAGACACAGGATACACACACACACACACACACACACACTATGTATATGTATTTTTTTCAGAGTGTAAGTTGTACTCTATAATTTGGGAAAGACCTCAACATGATTTTTATATAAAATCTAAACATTGGTATATTATTAAATAGGATACAAATGTACATGCATTTTAAAGATGAAAGGGTATTGAAGAAAAAGTTTGCTTTTGATAAGCCAATTCAAACTATATGCTAGGGCCCCAGGAGTATACTTTACTTTCTTCTCCTAATAGGGGTACCCCCAGAGGAAGAGTGTGAGAAGTACAGGATCTCACTACTCCCACAAATCAGTCTGCTCCCAGAACAGCTGAATTGCTTCAAGGTGGGTTCTTTTTACCGTCACTGAGATTCAGTATAAGGAGGCCTTAGACAAACTTCCTCTAGAGATATTGCCTGTGAACTCCTGTCTGGAAGAAGTCTCGCTGGAACCATTATACAAAGGAAAAAAAAAAACTTTTCTCTAGCCTCATGCTGAAGCAGTATTTTCTACCTATATCCCGCTATATTGGGATAGACTGGCCAAATGTTAGAAACTTCGGAGAAGGATGTGAGCCACGGAGAACTGGGAGCTTGCTCTCTGGATTGCTGTTGGGTTTACTATGATGATTTGAGTAGGGTGTGTCCAGGAGGATTTGGGGTGATTCCTTAGCTGTTTGTCAAAACCCCAACCACAACAGTAACAATACTTATTGTGTGCCTGGCACTGTTAATCCTTCTAACAGTTCTATGCAGTAGAGACTATCATTATATTCATTTTATAGATGAAGAAACAGGCACAGAGAGGTAAGGAACTTTCCCATGGACCCAGCTCCTGGGATATTCTCTCTCAGTCAACAGGACAAGAGAATAAACACATGCTTCCCTCTATTTCTCTTAATTTTGCCATCCAAACTTCTTGTACCTAAATAAAGAGTACCTAAAAATGGAACAAATCCAGGTTCTTTCAAGTGCAAAGTATCTGGAGATTCTTTTTCTCTCTTGTTATTTTTAAATTTAGAAAAGGCTTTTAGAACTATGTCTCTTGGTAATGACAGCCTGTAATCATTCTGCTCCAGGAATCAAGCGATGTGTTCAGAATATGTCATTTTCCCCTGTGACACTAATGGCAAAACCACACTCTCAACCAAACCAAAGGATGACTGAGAGGGATGGAGAAGTGTGGTCTCTTGGTTTCCACTCAGCAGTTTGAGCCAAGAGTTCTTGGCTTTCACTCCAACTCCATAAGCAATAGGCAAAATGCTTAACCTCTTAACCCCATCTGTGAAATGCTGATACTACCTCTTTACCTCTTTGTGAGGAGTATTTCCAAGCTCAAGTTGTTACAAAATCCTGAAGATAAAATGTGTAGAGGGCATGTGTTTTCAGAGACGTGTTTTCTGGAAGGAGTCTGAGGGTTTGGGTGGTGAATTGTCTATGCTAGGAATTGTTTTTAACTTAAAACTGTATGTAATTGTAAAATTGTGGGAAACTCTATAGTATAGTGATTAAGAATGTGGACATTGGGGACAGCATGCCTGGATTCAAATCCAAGTTCCTACACTTTTACAGCAGAGTGGTCTTGTGCATTCATTGACTTAGTATCTCCATCTACATAATACATGTAATAAATGAGTCTCATAACAACCTAACAAGGTAGGTATTATCAATTTTCTCTTACTATAGTTGAGAAAAGTATTCTAGGTTATTGGTACATTATAATTCATTAATAAAAGATTGTATATAGACACAAAAGTAAGTTTACTTATGCATTTGCACATACACATAGTGGCTGGTTCTGTGTAACTATTTCACAGACAAGAAACCAAAGATAGCAGCACAGTAAATTGGGTGGATTATACAATAATGTAGTAGAAAAAATCACTAGATTAAAAATTTTTAATTTTGTTGGTTAAAAAAAAATCCTACCACTACTGACGACTTGTATGAATTTGGGCAAATAATTCAATCTCTCTGAGAATAATTTTCCTGAGCAGTGAAATGAGGCCAGTGAGAGTTGGATAAGATGTAATAATTCTTTGACTCATGGTTGTTTGCTTATGCTTTGTTTTTTAATCTTGCAAAGTTTAGAAGGGAGGTGAGATTTCCAGGTAAAAACAGTGGCTCTGGGTCTACACATTTAACTTCCCCCCTTTTTCCCTCCAAAAGGCTATAGAAACAGCTAAACTAGTTTAATACAGGGAAATGTTTTTTTCCATGGTGGAAAATAGGTAAGAGTGCCACACACATGCCAGGTACCTGGGATAATTCCTGCAAGAAGGAGAGTTGCTGAGATCAGGTTGAGGAAGGGCCTAGCAGCCTGGAATTCTAGGACATGAAAAGCCCGCGGTTGGTGATGGGTTCATTTCTTACCACAGTGATCCAAAACCTACACCTGACATTCTTCTTTTGGCTCCAGCTTCCCTCTTACCTTGGACACACTACTGGGTCTCTACTCTTTCCAAGCAAAAATTATACCACATTTAAGTTAGCCCATTGTCTTTCGCCTGGGATCTTCATATTTTCAACAAAGATTTTTTCATGACCCCTGACAGAACTCACCCCAAATGCCAGTGCTGAAAAACCTAGTTGCTCCTCTTTTGAGTCACTATGCTAAGGAAAGTCTCAGGAGTTGGGAAGAAGAGGACCAATTTGAGGGATTTAAGAAAATTTCCCCTTTGAAAGAAACTCATTTGAAAAACAGGGGAGCACATAAAGCAATTCTAATTCATATTCATGATGAAGATATTCCATCTCCAACACAATAGCAGGGTGCCACACACATACACAAAAGGAAAAATTTAGGATCAGAAAAATATTCATAGGGTTGAAAGAGATTATCTGTCAGGTAAAAAATGCAATGGCACTGAAAACAGTAAATGAAAGATGAAAGAAATTAAAGCAAGCATAAATAAATAAGTAGACAGCCTGTGTTCATGGTTCAGAAGACTTAAAATTGTTTAGGTGATAATACTACCCAAAGTGATATACAGATTCAATTCAATCCCTATCAAAATTCTAATGACATCTTTCTTCAGAAATAGAAAAACTTATCCTAATATTTATATGGAATCTCAAGGGACCCCAAATAGCCAAAAAATTGTCTAAGAAGGACAAAAGTTGGAAGACTCACACTTTCTGATTTCAAACTTACTACAAAGTCACAGTAATCAAAATAGTGTGGTACTGGAATAAGGACAGATGTATAGAGGGCCCAAAAAGAAAACTTTGCATATATAGTCGAGTAGCTTTCAAGAAGGGTGCTAACCAGTCAATGGGGATAAGACAATCTTTTCAACAGATGGTCTGGGAAAACTGGATGTCCATTTGCAATAAAATGAAGTTGGACACTATTTAAAGCATATACAAGAATTAATTCCAAGTGGATCAGGGACCTAAATGTAAGAGTTGAAACTAGAAAACCCTTAGAAAAACCATTGGGAAAAAGCTTCATGATGTTGGATTTGGCAGTTTCTTGGGAGATGACACCAAAAGCATGGGCAACAAGTAACGAACTGGCGAAACTAGACTCATCAAAATTAAAACTTGTGTGTCAAAGGGCACCATTAACAGAGTGAAAAAGTAACCCACAGAATGGGAGAAAAATATTTGCATATCATATATCTACTAAGGGATTAATATCCAGAATATATAAAGAACTCTTAGAAGTTAACAACAATAAAAAACTCAAATAAAATATGGACAGAGGACTTCAACAGACATTTCTCTAAAGATACACAAATATGCCAATGAGCACATGAAAAGATGCTCAATATCACTAAACATTAGGGAAATATAAATTGAAACCACAACGAGATACCATTTCACATCCATTAGAATGACTGTTATTTAAAAAACAAAAACAAGAAGCATAGTAACAAGTGTCAGCAAGGATGTGGAGAAATTGGAATCTTTGTACATTACTGGTAGCAATGTAAAACAGTGCAGCCACTGCGGAAAACAGTCTGGTAGTCCCTCAAAAACTTAAATATAGAATTACCCTATAATCTAGCAATTCTACCTCTAGGTACATGCCCAAAAGAATTGAAAGCAGAGACTTCAACAGACATTTACATGCCAATGTCCATAGCAGCATTATGCACATCAGACAAAAGATGGAAATAAGCCAAATGTCCATTGACAGATGAACGGATAAACAAAATGTGGAACATACACACAATGGAATATTATTCTGCCTCAAAAAGGAATGAGATTCTGAAATATGCTACAACATAGATGGACCTTAAAAACATGCTAAGTGAAATAAGCCAGATTGAAAAGAAAAAATATTATATGAAATCCACTTATAAGAGGTAACTAGAGTAAACAAATCCATAGAGACAGAAAGTAGAATGGAGGTTACCAGGAGCTGGGAACAGTTTCAGTTTGGGATAATGAAGAAGTTTTGGAGATGGATAGTAGTGTGATGGTGGCACAACGTAAAGCCACTGAATTATATTCTTAAAATGGTTAAAATAGTAAGTTTTATGACATGTGTATTTTACTATGATAAAAAAATTTCAGTGGAAGCTGCAAACAATAAGTTGAATACAAACAAAGTTAAAAATTGGTGAATTACAGGACAAGAGTGAAAAATTCTCCAAGAACTCAAAGAAAAATGATAAAGATTAAAAAATTATGCCTAGAACACAAAAAAGTTTAGAATACATTTAAAAATCCTAAGGGTGAAAGAAAAGTAATAATAAAAAATTATAGAAAAATATTTCTTAAGTTCAAGATATTTGTTATATCCTGATGAAAAGGTTCAAATCCTATACAAAGTATTACCCAAAATTAATGAAAGAACATACACCTAGATATTTTGTCTTGATTTTTTAATTAAGGAAATTAATTTTAATTTAATTTTAATTTAATTTAAGGAAAAGCACAAAAAGACTATCACAAGGAGAAATGTACTAAATTGGCATTTTTCTGTATGCAGTGTAGAATAGGATATACGCAAGTTGGCATAGTGTCATTGTCAGTAAATTTAGGGGAAAAGATAGAGTGTAAGAACTTCGTATTCAATTAAAATGTTTATATGGAGGTGAATAGCAATAATTCTCAAATAAGTTGGGACTTGGAAAGCTTAATATTCACATACCTTTCAGGAAGATTGTACCTGAAAAAAGACTCAGCCAACTAAAAAATTAAAAAATAAATCAGGTAAAAATTTCAAGTACTGGGAAGGAACTATGTATGTGTATGTGTGCATGTGTATTATATTTATGAGACATAATGCAAATAGTTCTTTTTTTTTTTTTAATTTTTTTTTTCAACGTTTATTTATTTTTGGGACAGAGAGAGACAGAGCATGAACGGGGGAGGGGCAGAGAGAGAGGGAGACACAGAATCGGAAACAGGCTCCCGGCTCTGAGCCATCAGCCCAGAGCCTGACGCGGGGCTGGAACTCACGGACCGCGAGATCGTGACCTGGCTGAAGTCGGACGCTTAACCGACTGCGCCACCCAGGCGCCCCAAGTTCTTAAGAAATTCAGCAACGAGGGGTGCCTGGGTGGCTCAATTGGTTAATCCTCTGACTATTGGTTTTGGCTCAGGTCATGATTTCATGGTTCTTGGGATTGAGCCCCATGTCGGGTTCCATGCTGACAGTGCTGAGCCTGCTTAGGATTCTCTCTCTCCGTCTCTCTCTGCCCCTTCCCTGCTTGCATGCACATGCTCTCTGTCTCTCTCTCTCTCTCTTTCTCAAAATAAATAAATAAACTTAAAAAAAAAAGAAATTCAGTGAGGAGAATAAATGAGATTACTTAATTCTTGCCATTGTAAAGACAAGCAAAATTCATTGGGAACTGTTGCTAGAATAAAAATGAAATTATACTTCTACAAATTCTACTTTTCAAATTTCTGGTGCAAAATTTAAAAAATCAAAGAAGGGTAAAAGATAAATGAATGGACACAGATATAGCAGAAAAATGTTTTTAAAAATTTAAGTTTATAAAATTTTTTTGACAAAGGACTTAAAAAGCATGAAAGGTAACAGAAAGGTATTCTATGTTGATTAGACATATAGTCCATAATGAAAACCCATGTGAACTAAACAATATGGCCTAAATTATAAAGCAATGTGTTGGAGATTCAAATAAAAGTTATGGTGGAAAGTTTAAAAATACCTCTCTGTCCTCACAGATCAAGTAAACAAAAATATAAGCTATTTGACAAATTTAATCAATACATTTCTTATATAAAAATTTTATCCAGGGGCGCCTGGGTGGCGCAGTCGGTTAAGTGTCCGACTTCAGCCAGGTCACGATCTCGCGGTCCGTGAGTTCGAGCCCCGTGTGGGGCTCTGGGCTGATGGCTCAGAGCCTGGAGCCTGTTTCCGATTCTGTATCTCCCTCTCTCTCTGCCCCTCCCCCGTTCATGCTCTGTCTCTCTCTGTCCCCAAAATAAATAAACGTTGAAAAAAAAAATTTTAAAAAAAATTTTATCCATCAGGTATACATATGGTCTAACATCCATGGATGATAAGTAAAATTTAATCACTTACTAATCAACCAACAAAAATTAATAAATTTTAAAAGTAGAAATTACATAAACCAGTATTTTAGAAAATAAAACAAAAAAGAAACTCATTCACAATGGAAGGAAAACTTAAAAATGCCTTTGGAAAACACTTAACACTGTATGAGACGGATTTGAATAAAAAACAATAAAACCTTAGTAACAGACATAAGTGAAGGGATATATCTTTAAATAAGAAAATATATACAATAAAATTGCAATGCCATTTTGCTAAGGTGATTCTGTACTTTCTATACAATTCAAGTGAAAACCCCAAGAATATTTTGGTACATTAAGCAAATTATGTAAATTCCCATGGTAAAACAAGCAAACAGAAAAACAAACTACAAAAGACCAGGGAGATTTTCACTCATGATTAGAAATGAAGAAGGACTGGTCTTCCAGATGCTAAAACTAATAAAAATGGTGTGGCCCTAGCTAGGAACAGAAATGCAGTGTATCAGAATAGAAGACACAGCAGTAGATCCACGTCTACAAAAGAGTTTAATTTTTCAAATTGGTAGTAAATGATTATTCAGCAAATGATGTTGGAAAAACTGGCTAAGCACTCGGAGAAAATGGATGGATCTTGGCCTTATATCTTACATCAGATGAATTTCTAGAAGTAATGATCCACATGTAAAAAACAGTATAAAAAATACTGTAAGTAAAAGTAGTCATACAAGGACAATAGCAGCCCAATCACAATTATGAACACTGATGTTAAATTTCTAAATAAAATGCAGAAAACAGAGTTCAACTCTACGTTAAAATAATAATATATGACAACCAAGTGTAACCAGAAATGCAAGAATGATCCAATATTAAAAAAAAGATTTTAAATGCATTTCACTGTGTTAGTAGGTCAAAGAAAAAAACAGGATCATCTTAATATATGCCAAAAATGCATTTGATTAAATTGAATATCTATTCCTGATTTCTTTTAAAGGAAGAGTTGGACTTCCTTGACATGATCTCATTCCAAATGATGAGACATCTAAAATATTTAAATCAAGATCAGGAAAAAGACTGTCCAGGGAGTACATAGGGAATCATAGGTAGTATTTAACTCTAAAATAATGTATTCCAATAGTACTTAAATTAACATTAGATCCTTTATTATGCTGTTGAAGAAACCTGAAAAATGTGTTACAGTTTATCAATCATTTTGCAAACTGATGAAGCTATGAAATCTTGGAAGAGCAACATGATATGATGCAAAACATATGAGTCGGACTGATTCCAGAATCCAGAATCATACTACTAATTCTGCCATTTTTGTTATTTGGCCATAGCAAGTTATCTAAAATCAGATTCTCGGTGCCCCTTATCTACAAAATTGAAGTAATAGGCAAGATGGAGTAAACTTGCTACTGGCTATCTCATCTCTCCTGGCAATTATTGCCAAAACCTCTGGACAAAATAAAAATGCAAACAAATAAGGACTATGAAAAGTAAACAAAGCAGATGGATTGGCAAGAGTAGTTAAAACCTGGACAAATAACCCAGACAAGTATGAATTCCACATTCCCCCTGCTCTTTTCTTTCATGGCTTTAACCTGAGGGTGGGTCTCAGTCACATGGTAGTGGCCTGGGAGGTCACCATATATCAGGCCCCTGGGGAAGGGACCCCCTGTGACTCAAAGAATGTGGAGAGAATCCCAACTTTCATTTATCTTTGATTACTTCTGCCTTTGCCCCATGGGTGACCTTGGTAGAGAACTACACGAGACAATGTGGAGGCCAAACTCCAAGATAAACCCCACTTTTCTTACTAGAGGACTTGGAAAGGGTGGCCTCAGTGGGAAACAGTGTGTGGGGAATCCTGCAGAAGAGAGAGCTGGAGAAGGGGGTCCCAATAATTCTGTGTATGAAGCTGTATAAGTCCTGGGCTTATCTCTGAGCTGCACATGCATAGGACAGGCTTGAAGCTGCTTAGCAAAGGCTTTGAAAACTGAACTGAAAAAAAACCCACCAACCACAGAAGAAGAGAGAGAACATGTTGTCTGAACCTCGTGCAAACAGAGAAAACAAACTAATATTCTCCAGAGGATTTGAAAATGACTCAAGAGTCTCAACAACCTAATATTAAAAGTTTCTAGGATATAATCTAAAATTACTCGACATACAAAGCACCTAGAAAACGCACCAATTCTCAGGAAAGAAACAATTAAGATGCCAATCTTGAGCTTATGAAATTGTCAGACAAAGAATTTAAAGCATATAAGGTTTATATGTTTACTTTATAGTTTTTATATATATTTAATTATATTACATATAGTTGATCTCATAAATATTTACCTCATATGTAATCTCATTGTATATCTAATTATATATGATATATTTCATTATATGTTATACCTTATTATATGTTTTTATATATTATATATTTAAGTATTTATATATTTATTTTATAATTATGCTCCCATGAGGTAAAGGTAAATACATTTGAAATAAATGGAAATATAGATGATCTCAGCAGAGGAATAAAATTTTTAAAAGGAACAAAATAGATATTTTGGGACTGAAAAATCACAATGTCTATGATAAACAATTCAATAGATGAGCTCAGCAGCAGGATGGAGATGACAGAGGAAGGAATCTGTGAACATGAAGATACATCAATAGGAATGATCTAATCTGAAAAATAGCAAGAAGAAAGATTGGAAAAGAATTGAACTGACCTTCAGGCACATGTGGAATCATATCAAATGGTCTAACATCTCTGTTGCTGGTGTCCCAGAAGGAGAGAAGAAAGTGGTGCAGAAAAAATAGTTGAAAAATAGGGTTGCAAATTTCTCAAATTTGGTGAAAGACAAATTATACATTCAAGAACCTCAGCAAATCCAAAATAGGAAAAACTCCAAGAAAACCATGCCTAGATAGATCACATCAACCTGCTGAGAGCTAAAGAAAAAAATGCTGAAAGCAGTTAGTGATAAATAGTATATTCCATATAAAATAAGGAGACCCCATTAGAGATTGAATGGTTATATGAGGTTAAGTGAGAAATGATATGTAAAATGTTCAGCAGATAAAAGACAAATGGTAAGTATTGTTATTCGAATTGTAATTCCTTTACAACCTCTCAACACACCATATTTATTTTCTATTATATTTCTTCAGCCTTCCTGTGGTTTCCTTTATATGGATTTGATCCCAAGAACTGGATGCAAATATGTCTTTGATATTATTTCTTGTGGTTTACCCACAATCTCTTGCTCTTGTGGAAATGAGAGTCTCTGAATTCACGTCCTGTTTTTGAGCAAGTTTTTTTTAACTTACACGGCTCCTCAGTCATTACATCGGTACAATAATGCATCTATTACTGTCTTATAGGGATATTGTGAAAATCTGATGAGATATAGAGAAAAACATAAACATTCCTGTGACCAACTAAAACACTGGAAGTCATATCTTTCAGAAACAGTACCAGTTTGGAAGCTCTGAAAGCCTAGTTGTTTCAGCCAATCTCATGAAAAAGTATTTTGGAGAGAGAAGGCTTGTCCACATTTCTCCCTAGCCTGATAATGTTGGGGATGTGTCAGCAATCCATTCATGCTTTGCCAGCTGACCCATAGGTTAGGCCAAGCAGTCACCACATGAAACCAAAACATCCTTTTTAGCAAGGCATTTTTTGGCTGTTTGATGCATATTCAGCCCTTAAATATTAAATGCTGTTTCTAGCAAAATGGAGATCATAACCTCTGTCTTCTCCGTGGTACAGGAAACTAGGAGTAGTGAAGTTAAGGCATAAAACATTAGATTCAAGTGAAAAACATTGGATTCAGGTGACTAATTTGAGCTAGCATAACCAAAACGAGTCTGAAAGCCTAAGCATTTTAACAACGTTTATAAATCTGTAACCCCCTCGGCTGCCCTCCCCACTTCCCAGAGGCTGTGAGCAGTAGCACACAAAATACCCACAAGAGGTGTGAGATCTAGGTCTCTGGGCCAAACTCAAGCATGGAGTGAGTGGGGTCAGCACGAAGCAGCACCGGGCGGCCTGGGTTGTAGGAGGATGTGAAGAATGGGTGAGAGGGGAGTCTTCTCTGAACAAAGCCATCTCTGCATAAAGGATGTCATCATGTAAAGACTGAGAGAAAGTAGGAGTCTTTCATATGCTAGAGACACTTTCTCAGAGCTTCTTAAAATCCTTGGCCAATAGTGATGGAAAAATCTCTCAAGTTTCTTGAGCTTTAGGATTCTCTGTTTAACAGAAGGCAGCAAGGGAGAGTGGAAGGAATGTGGAGCCTGCATCTAGTGTGCATTCTGCTTGGTATCCTTAGGAATACGATATGGCCTCAGTTTCTTCTTCTGTTAATAGGAAATAAGAAACCCCTGTTTTTAAAATGGGGTTTCAAATGGCATGCATGAATAATAGATACTGCTGAAGGAGAAATAGGACTTGAGGGGCGCCTGGGTGGCTCAGGTGGTTAGGCGACTGACTTCGGCTCAGGTCATGATTTCATAGTTCATGAGTTCGAGCCCCACATTGGGCTCTGTGCTGACAGCTCAGAGCCTGGAGCCTACTTCAGATTCTGTGTCTCCCCCTCTCTACCCCTGGAGTGAGTGAGAGTGAGGGGAGTGTCTACCCCTCCCCTGCTTATGCTCTGTATCTCTCTGTCTCTCAATAATAAATGAATGTTAAAAAAAAATTAAAAAAAAAGAAATAGGACTTGAAAACTTTTACATGGTACAGAGAATTCTTTTTGTTACACATGGGAAACAAAGACATGGAGAAAAATGAGGACTAACTCAGATTTGCTGTGTTAGTGCAAAATCCAGAAAACCTTACTCCATCCTGTTAGTCCTAGTCTGATTTCTGGAAGAAGAATGTTATAAAGTCTCCCTGTCCTCTGTGCTTGCCCTTTCTCCTTTCCTTTTCCCTACATGTCCATACACAGTCTGTCAGTAGTCCCACATGTGTCTCCCTCACCCCATGATGTTTCTCTCATGTCACTATTGCATTTTTTAAAAAGTGGACAAAAGTGTTATTAACTCAAGAAAACTGTTATCTCCACTTCCAACATACCATCCTAATTATGAACAAATGGTATGTCTCTATTTTTGCTAGTTTTCATGGGTAAGTGGTAAAACCCCAAATAATATCTTTGTTAAGCTGCGTCTAGGTAATCCTTGTATGTCAACAACATTTTGCCACACCTGATTCAAATTTCCTTTTTTCCATGGTACCATAAACCCTCCCTTTCTATTCCCTGCCTTGGCAATTATGTTTAATAATATTTCACGTTCTTACTTCTCTCACAGTATGCTTATTATATCTCTGAAACCTTAACCCACAAAATAAATCTAATTTAAATAAAAGAAACTATAATCCTCCAAGGATTTGGCTTGCTAACATTTTGCTTGAAGTTAGCAGAATGAGTTGCCAATCAAATGTAAGATTTACCTTAATGCGATTTAGTCATTTACAGAATTTCACCAACATCAGGAAATTCTATCAGTCACCACAGAGTAAACTAGCAGATGGGTCAATGTACAAAGTTCAAGGCTTCAGTGGAAAGAAAGAACTATATGATTAAAATGACTGATGGGGCGCCTGGGTGGCTCAATCAGTTAAGCATCTGACTTCGGCTAAGGTCATGATCTCTCAGTTCTTGAGTTCGAGCTATCTGTGCTGATAGCTCAGAGCCTGGAGTCTGCTCGGATTCTGTGTCTCCCTCTTTCTCTCTGCCCCTCCCCTGCTTGTGCTCTCTCTCTCTCAAAAATAAATAAACATTAAAAAAAATTAAATTTAAAATGACTGACAGTCAAGGCTGGCACTAGGGCACATATACCAGAACTACTCAGGACAAGGTGGGCTTTTTAGCAACAGGGAAGGGAAGCATCCTTACCTGTCTTCTGTTAGCTTCATTAGGGTTGTTCCTCGAGTAGAGAAGACAATAAAAGACATTCTTAGCTGTGGGCTGGAAAGGAAAAGAAATTCTATTAGGGCAGATAGAAAGACTATAGAATGCCATTTCCTTCCAGTCATCTTCCCTGTTTTTCCTCTCCTATCTGGCTGCCAGAGCTGAGGACCTACAACCCTAAGAGAGACCCCACAGCTGGTGTCACAAGTATTTAGCCAGTAGCCGACTTGAAACTGTGGACCAGTGGGAAGACCTGCGGTGTCTTCCGGGGACGCTGCTTCAGATTTGACACCACCGCTCAGTGACAGCGGGTGACAAATAGGAAAGGTAACATTCATCACTGCCCCATGCTCTGTCTGAAGAAGTGTAACTCTAGAAGACGACTGGTCTGCATGGTGTTTATAAAAAGGGGACCCTGATTGGGGAAATTTGATAGTGTCTCCACGGCAGTCCAGTGTATCCTCTAACGAGGGGAGTGGCTAAACCTGTTGCAGCTTGGTGCCATCAGCCACTAAGATCATACTATAAACACCCTTTGCTCTGAAAGCAGGATCACCATCAACTTTTAATTTCTGCTCGGTTTCCCAAGGAGGTGATCCCAGAAGGAGAGAAGGTGCTGATGGGTCACAAGAATATCTATTCCACTTGGTAGTTTTATACTTCTCATTATTAATATACACAGTGGCATGGCTTGTTTATGGCAGTGCTCAGGAGCTTTGTCCTGGGTAAAATCCACACTCTTAGAGGCAGAACAACTCTCAGTTGAGGACCAAACGTGTTTCTCTGTCTGCAAGATGGACTGTCCAGAAATAACAAAAGCAAAACAGACATTTAAAAAAAAAGAAAAGAAAAGATGGGACACTTGGGGAGCTCAGTTGCTTAAGTGTCCGACTTTGGTTCAGGTCATGATCTCATGGTTCATGAGTTTGAGCCCCGCATTGGGCTCACTGCTGTCAGTGTAGAGCCCACTTCAGGTCCCCACTCTGTCCCCCTCTCCTGCTTATGCTTTCTCTTTCTCTCTCTATCAAAAATAAACATTAAAAAAAAAAAGAAAAGAAAAGATGGACTATCAGACTGTAGTGGATTCACCAATAGAGTTCTGTCTGTCAGGCACTGTCTCTGGGTGGCCAACTGGTTCATCTGTCACAATGTCAACCTGTTTCTTCACCACGCAGTACCCTCCCACCCCTGATCTGGCCCCCATATCTTATAGTTCCCACCTCCTCCAACATTTCCTAAACCCTCCCTCCTTTTCCATTTCTTAGCTTAGGACTTTGCCCTCAACTATGTGACCACTGCAATTATTTCCTGGCCAGTGACCTTGCCTGTCAACAGTCTTTGTTCCAATTCATTCTCCACACTGCTTCCCGAGCTATTTTCCTAAAATATAAGTCAGACCTGTCATCCATCTGCTATAAAAATCTCCATTGGCTCCTACTGCCTCTAGGATAAAGTCTACATTCAATACCATACATCTGATGCATCTTTGGAAACCCTTATCATGGTGTTTAATACTTGGTAGGAGCCTAAGGAGTATGAATTGAATGCTGGTATCTTGAAACAGACCTCGGTTCTCTGTCCATGACACAATTCTTCCTATTACCACCCCACTGCAGCTAATCAGCAAAACACCATAATTATCATAATACTATAATAACAGTCAACCTTATCAAGTGCTCACTATGTATCAGGCACTATCATTAAGTGATGCGCACATATTAGCTCATTAAACCAGTAACAACTTTATGAGATCAGTATTATTATTGTTCCTGTTTTCCAGAAAATGAAATTGAGACTCTAAAGGACAAAGTAATGTTCCAAGGTCACACAGTGGGAAAGTAGTGGACCCAGGACTTAAAACCAAGCTCCTCGTTCTAGAACTTGGGCTTCTAAACAATTATACAGAGTTCAGCTCTAGAAAAATTGAATTTGAAATGTGGGTAATGTACAGCTCCAAGAGGCAACTAGTATATTTGATATATGAGTCTTGGCTAGAGACATAATTTGGGAGTTTTCAGCATACTAATGTGAGTGGAATTGTTCGAAGACAGTGTCAGCAGTGAGAAGGGAAGTGACCCAAATCTAGAACCAACACTAACATTTAAAGGCCCAGCTCTAGTCAGTGAGATGAAAGGAGAACCAGAAGGTGGAGGAAAGAATTTCGAAGAGAGGGAACTCTCAATCAAACGAAGCTCCTGCATCCAGCAGAATAAGCACTGCAAGACACTCTCTGTCTTTGTCCTCTTAGGGCATTAGTTAGGGACTTTGGTGAGAGCAAGCAGGTGGAGGGGGGGATGGAAGCCAGATGGCAGTGGGTTAAGGAATGAATAGGAAGTAAAGATATGGTGATACTGAGTCTTTAAAGATATTTGAGTGAGAAACCAGCAAAGAAATAGGTATCGATAGTGTCTATAGAGGAACATAGTCTGGAGATTTGTTGTTTTCTGTGTTTGTTTGTTTTTTTTTCAGATGTGGGGCAGGTGAGATTTGTTTACATCTATTGATGTAGAAATGGTAGAGAAAAATACAAGAGAAAAACAAAGACACGGAGAAGATTGGAGACAATGGGACAAAATGGACTAAAATGGAGGGGTCGCCTTCAAAGGGGGAGTACTTGAATCTCAGAGGTGAGGGGAAGGACATGCATGCATCTTTTAAGAGTAGGGCTGGAACTTTAGGAAATCACTTTTCTGTTATATACAGGGCTCTTGGTGAAACCGGGAGGTGAAGTTCTTTGCTGAGAGTGATGGGTGAGAGGTGTGGGTTGAGGTCTTGAAGGAAACAGAGAAGAGTGAATAAACACAAATCATTCATTCCTTTTCAAAATCTATCCATTTATTCAAAAATATTGATTGAGCATGTACTATGTGTCAGATACTATTACAGGCACTTGGGCTGCAGCAGTCAAAATACAGTACCTGAATCTTGGAATTTGCATGACAGTGACAGTGATATCTTGGTGCTACACTCTGAGGGGGTCCATAGACAAGAAAGGCCAGAGGAGACAACCAGAGGAAAGTGTCTTGTGGTCTGGATTAAGCCATGTCAACTTTTCTCCTCCTCAGTTTCTTTATCAATAAAATGAAAGGATTGGGTTAAGTGGTTTCTTAGTTCCTCCACCCCTACCTCTCAGTGTCTTTGATTCTAAGACAGTGAGGCATCTGGAATTGCTGAAGGAACAGCGAGAGAGAAGTGCTGAGTGGCCACTCTAAGCCAGGTGCTGGGCTACTTGGTTTGCACATGTTTTCTCTTCTAATTTTCACATGCAAACCAGGGTTCAACCAAGGTAAGTCAATTGCTATGGTTGCACAATGGAGCTTGGATTCAAGTCCACATCTGCCTAACTTCAAATCCTTTTCCAGTAGACTCCTTTGCTTCAGAAAGAACAGAAGACCAGAAGGGCAAATAGAAACAGAGCAGATACTGTCAAGTGTCTGGAGGCAGATTTGTTTTATATCACTTCAAAGGATATAATGGATATAATGGACGGGAGTATAGGAAGGACATGTTGGCTCAACGACAAAAAGACTTTTCTGGAAACTAGAATTGTCCAACTATTGAGCTGTTTGCCTCCAAAGGTAGCAGTTTCTCACCAACGCTATTCAAGTTAAGGGTAGCGAATGTCTCTTAGGATAGTTTGGGAAGTCATTGTTTTCAATTGTAGGCTTCTACAATTCTCCCAAATACTTTGATTTTAATACCGCTCATGTATTTGCTTCTTTCCCCTCCCTCTCTCTCCTCTTGGCATCTACTTTTTCCAACAATCTGGGTTTAGATGCTGCCTGCTGCAGCTTCTAATTTTTGACATCACAGAGAGGATACCTCCTAACCCTTCCCCTCCAATCAGGCAAGCAGGTAAGAGGTCAACTGAATTTGGAGGGAATGTGTTTGTCATTATATTGGTCTCAGGGGTCTTCTGAGATAAAGAATCTTATTCAAAGAAGAAGTTTATGGTTACTCACATGGGCTGGAAGACTTTACCGATGCCATGACGCAGGAGTGGGGCTGCTTTAGAGTTCACGATGATCAGAACAATTTTACCAAAGACCTTGACAACTGGCTTCAAGCACATCCATGAAAGCTATCACAGTTGTGTCTTCCCTTGGAGACTGTACCCAAGGAGGGTAAAATGACCTCCTTTTCTTTACCAGTGGACATCGATACTTACTGGAAAGTAGGACCTCCCAGGCTCTGCAACGTTTATAGTGCAGTTCAAAACTGCATTGTCCTCCCTTGGAAAGTGGTATAAAGAATGCTCGGAGAATTCTACCTGTTAGGACACACAGCCAGGCTGACCAACATGGTGGTTTCCTTGGGACTGAGGGAGCTCTCAAAATGTGAGATTTTCAGCACTATCATAGGGAAAGTTCTGGGCACACTGGAATGAATTGGTCACCTTTCACCCTACACCTTTTACACCTGAGTCCAGCTAGAATAAGCCAAGTGGCCCAGTGTGGTGCACTGTGGAAGAAAATGTTAATGATCCTTCTGAAAGAATATAGTGTTCAATAAGAGAGACAGTGGTAAAATTTTGGTCTTATAACCAAATCAGGGTCCTTCTGAAAACACAAAGCCAAAAGTTATTCTAACACGGCAAAGATTAAAACAAAGTCAAGTCTCTGGTCAAAGATCTAAGAGTCTATCTTTGTCAAAAAGCACGCCCAAAGTAGTTAGTAGTTAGCAGAATAGCAAACGTAGGCTAGTTTTACTCATGGAAGAGCACTATATATATACATTATGTTTCTCACCTGATGAATTTATGAGCCAACTGTTCCACAAAGTAATAGATTTCATTCCAGTGGTGCAGCACACTTCCTGATCTGGGAAAACAAAAGCAGATGGCACTTAATCAAGTGTTCATTCATCCTTACCTTGTATCATTTCTCTTTATGTTCTATTATCTTACATTAATTGGGCTCATTATCAGAAGCTTCTATAACTTTGGCAATCATTTGGAAAGGTGTTTAGACTCAATGTTAGCGTTCTTGAAAATTTTGTTAAAGAATCTCCCTTCCCTCCCCCTTCCATCCCTTCCACCCCCACTCCACACCCTAATGCACTAAAACAATACCTGGACCTACCCAGATTCACAGGTCGGTTTCAAATCTTTAAGAAACCATTGTTTCTGTGCAATTTAAATTATTCATTGATTAGGGAAGAAAAACAATTCCAGTTTATTTAAAGAAATTAGCACAAACTAGATGCCCAAAGACACAAAGACAAACAAATCCCCCTCCTCAAAGAGTCAGGTTTCATTTGCAAATACAGATGAAAAATCTCTAAGTAAGATGATAGCAAAACAAATCCAGCAGGAATCCAAAAGAATAATAATTAATTAACCAGTAGAGTTTATTTCAGGAATGCATGGATGGTTCAATGTTTAAGAACACTTAATGTAACTATTCATACTAATAAAAAACGAAGAAAAACTATACAGCCTTTCATTATATTCAAAAGGAATCTTCTTCCTAAAGCAGAGGGAAACTTTCTCTAGGACATATGGAATTACAGAATTTTAGATTTGAAGGGGGCTTCTTTACTTCCCAAGATTGACTTCTGTTTTACTGATATCATTTATTAACTGCTTCAGTTCAGCTTGTATTTTCCACAATGCCAATACTCTCAATCTGTTGCAGTGACTTTATAGTAGGTTTTTCTGTTCTAACTCATTCTTTGTGTAGCTACGATGCCACTTCCTTCCACTTGAGGATATGTTTCAGCTGAGCACTGCATTTCTGCCTGTCATTCTAATAATTGTTGAGGTTAAGAGTTTATTCATTCTACCCTGACATTTTGTACAAAGAGTTTCCATTTGTTTCAGATTACTTTATTCACTCATTTACCTTAATTTTAACTTCTAAAGAGTTATTCGTTGCTATTTTTTCCTTTGTTTCAGACTATTTTATAGATTTTTTAATGTTTTTATTTTATTTTTTTTTTTAGAGAGAGGATGCACACAGGAGAGGTGCAAAGGGAAAGGGAGGGAGGGAGAGAGAGAAAAAGAGAGAGGGAAAAAGAGTGAGAGAGAGAGAGAGAGAGAGAGAGAGACTCATGCAACTCCACGCTCAATGCAAAGCCCATTGTGGGGCTCCATTCCATGACTGAGATCATGACCTGAGCTGAAATCAAGAGTCAGACGTTCAACTGACTGAGCTACCTAGGCATCCCTAGCCTATGGAAATTTAAGATGGATCTGTGCAATAGATTTTGTGCTTTCATTTTCATGGCACAACAACCCAAGAATTCTCATTCTGATTGAGTATATTCCATCTCTATAAAGATAATTTATTTGTCTCTGCCCCACATCCAAAAATGATGTGTTTATCTGACCTGAAGAAAGGGGCACAATATGTTATGGTCATACAGTGAAAGACTCCGTATCATAAGGCTATCTCATTTTTCCCAACTTAATCTGTAACTTCAATTCTAGGAAATATTCTGAAAGAATGTTTTGTAAAACTCAAAAACTGACTTTAAAAATGAAATGAAGATTAAATGTCTAAAAATAATTAAAGCAATTGTGAAAAATAATAATAAAGCTGGAAAGCTTGCCCTATCTGATATAATGACTTCATATACATGACACGTGAAATAACTGTAGAGCCAATGGAGTAGAAGAGAGAACCCAAACCTCAACCTACATGAAGTCTTGCTATATAGTGAAAAAGTGACTCAGACTGAGGACAGAGAACTAACCCCCTAATAAATGACGTTATGACAGTGGATTTCTAATTGGGGAAAAAACCCAGTTAGATCACTGTCTCATACCAAATATAACCCCAGATGTATTAAAACATAATGGTAAAAACAAAACTTTAAACCATTGAGTGAATTATAGAAGGAGACTTTTATGTCCCCAGGTTAGTGAAGGGTTTCTCCAGCCAGGTACAGAAAGTAGGAATTATTTTTTATGAAAAGGATAATTTTGACTACCTGAACCATCTACAATTCTGAATGACAAATTGGTACCATAAACAGGTTCAAAGAAAAGAAAAGAATGATGTCTGCAGCAAATAAAAAAGACAAAATTTGTGTCCAGGATATGTAAATAATTGGTACAAGTAAATATTAAAAAGCAAACAATAGAAAAATAGACAAAGGATCAGAACACACAATCCCCCAAAGGGTAGTAAATCAACATTTGAACAACATTTAACTCTTCTAGGTAATACAGAAATACATATTTAAACAATTGTTTGGGAAAAAACAAGAAATTTCCTCTGGTGGCAGCATAGAGCCCTGCAGAGTTGGGGGTGAGGAGATGGACAGATGGCGAAAGGAATCTGGCAAGAAGAGGGGTGGGGACCCCTCCTCTCAAAAATAAACCTTTTCCATTCTGGCCTCTTAGCCTTTATACATATTCCAGCTGCTTGGGACACTCCAGGTCCACACTGCTCCTACTGATTCTTTAAGACTCAACTCAGTCTGTGCCTCTTGCCTTTGACTGACATAGATGGGGCCCATCACCCCTGCTCCATGCTCTCGGGGCACCATGTACATCTCTCAGTCATTACTATCTGCTCTCTCTGTGAGGGATTTAGGGATATTTGCCTCTCCAGCATCAACCTGTTTGTACAGCGGAAGAAAGAAGAGCATGAAAAGAAGAAGCCTTGATTGCTCAAGGAAGCCTCTTGATCTTTTGCCAGCTGGACACCAGCTCTCCAGCCAATTCCTGTGACCCTGTGTGAACCCAAGAAGCCTTCCCATATGGGCCAGTGACTCTAGAGCACAGCTCCTTGGTCAATGGACCTACCTAATCATCAACAGAAGAACCTACTGGCAGCTGGAAGTCTCCCAAGAGCTCACCAGAACTGCATATCCTAGCCCTGGGCTTTTAAAACTTTGGAAATCCTCTTTCATTAAAATCCAGGACATCATCCTGGACAGGATTCAATTGTATACTTCAAATTTCAAAGACTGGTCCTAGCTGCTTTCCTTCAGTCATGGGGTAAGTGGTCTAGTTCTGGGGTTAATGCTATATAAGTGCCTCAGAAGAGGCAACACATGACTGATGATAAGCCATAGTCCGATCTAGAAATCTACAAATCCTTTTCACTGGAACCAAGAGATTTCCTTGAACACTGGTCATCTGTGACCTCTTCTGAAATGTAGTGTTGTATGTTGGTTCAGGTGACCAGGACAAGGTCTATCTGAGGGGTAGTTTAAGATGCCTAGTGATTAGAGAGGAATCCCCTACTTCCTTCATCCCAAGTTTGATTTTCTCATTAGTAGAGAAGTCCTACAGCATGGGAATTCTATAGGAGGGAGAGGAGGAGGCAAAGTGTTGGTGAAATAGGGACTTGAATCAGAATTGAGGCACCATTCTTGGTTGTTTGCCTAAGGAGGAGAGGTTTGGAGTAAATTCTCAGGTTACCATTTCTTTGTTCTCAAGGATGGTCTTTATTTAACAGCTACAAATCTATTTGCATCCCTTTACTTAAATAGGTCATTCAATAATAACTCACACTTTCACACTGTCTTAAAACATTCCTTTTTCATGATTCTTCTATCTGACTGACATGTAAAATGTACACAATTTGGTATTCATGTGATTTGTTGATGCCACAAATAGGGCAAGATCTGAGAAATCACCTCGGGTGTTAAAGAAAAGTCTGTATCTATCTGAAAACCTTCTTGCTAATGGGCAGGGACTGTATTTTCTCAAGAAGAAAATAAAATGAGACCCCTAAGACAAAACTGGAGGGAAGGAGATATTTGATAGGCTTGCTTCTCCTATCCCAACTCTGCTAATAATTGCCCTGAGACTGTTGAAGTTTGTTGTTTCATACTTAAACATCATCATTCTTTATGCAATTATATAAGCCTTGATCAAAATATACCGTTTTGGGGACACACTTGAAATGTACCTAGTCTGTTACCTCAAGTGTAGGTAAATATAACCTTCTCATATTCTGGGAACCAAACTGGTTTTGTCTTCTCTGGGTTACCATGGGACCCCAAGGGTCTAACCTACTCAAGGAGCAGAGGAATATAGGATTATTTATATTGCTGCCTTGGAAGCCTTCTAGTCCTTATTACTGAGTCTTCTTAACTGGCAAAATCACACTCTGTCTCACCCCAAGGTTATATTACCCCCTGGGAAGGGAAAGAACCTCATGTCAGTTGCTTGTGGTTTTAGCCATGGAGGTGAGCTTGTTGGGGGTACTGCTCGTATTTCTTTAACCCAAATCTGCAGGAGCAAAAGGCTTACCTGCCTGGTGCCATAGTCCTGCTCCCTGCCTCATCACCACCTAGTGGTCATAGTTAGACTTCCTAACCCTGAACTCTAAATACATCATTCATGGGGCCTCTGGAAACCATCCACTGTGACCTCATCCAGACTTCTGTCGTTCTGCCACATGGATAGATATGTTAGGATAGATATAGGTCTTTGACTGAATTTGGACTTTGTGTTAAAAGATGCATGTGTCACTTGTACTTTGCCTTATAAATTGTTTTTCTGGCTTGGAATATGCCCTAGTAGGTACTCCCAGTACCTAGTTGTACCTAGTAGGTACAACCCAGGGTGGTGTGTCCATATTTGGATCATTGGCTTCCTCTCAACCCTGAGGACTTAAGTGGATTCCTCCTGGTCATAGCCAGAAATAGGGTGTTAGATGGGGAAATGGTAGAGAGTGGATTAAATTCCAGCTTCTATCCACCCTACAACGTATAAAACATACCATTAATCATATCAACCTATTTAATAGTTAATGATCTTAAAATCCCAGCTATGGAGTCCTGATGTTCTCTTCAGGCAGTAATGGCTCATCCAGCCATTGTTACCAAAGCTCCAAGGTAGAAATAAAAACTGCTTCTTAGCCCAGATTATGTAGGAGCTTGCAAATGTTTCACTGGACTCTGTTATAGGTTTAAAAAAACTGCTTTTAAGACAAAGTCGGTGGCAAACTATAGTCATGGAGAGCTGAAATGTCCATGTTGTAGAAAATCAGCAGATGTGAAATGTCCCTGATATTTGACTTAATTAAATCTTAATTCAAATACAATTCTAGTCCCTGAAGATTTCCATAATTCAGCTGGGTATCAGGACAATGTGGAGGATTCAGGCTCCTTATTGGGATTTTGTGCCTTGGTTCAGTATAAGTCTCAGCAAAATTTGGAATTCAAGGGGCCTCCAAGAATTCTGCTTGAATACAGTCCTACAGAGTTCCGTGCTTGAAGATCCATTCAATATACATGGGTCCACTAAAAATCAGAGTCAATGCCTTTTCACACCATTTTTTTGACTTGACTTTGAGAAGGGTTTCCCAGATCATGGGATGGCAAAGCCACCAGTCCTTACTACTAGCTCCACAAGAAGTAAGTGCTGGGGGCAGCTCCAAAGTTTCTTACTTATTTTTGTTTTTCTATGCCCTCTCCAATGTTTGGAATATAGTAAGAAATCAACAAACTTTTGTGTCATTGCATTCATTATGAGTTCCCAGCAAGGGATTTCACATGTAACCTGGCATTACCCTCAGATTTCTGCTCAATTACTTCCAAAGGTCTAATATGCAAAGAGTAGGAGCAAAATAAGAACTCTAAATCTCATTCTGATTTGTTTTCTGAAATACATTCTTTTGTGCTTATGTGAGTTTCCAAACCTCCCTGTGGTTAAGCTCCTTAGAAAACACAGGCTCTTTCCATTAGCCACACACACAACCAGAGTCAGAAAGAATCAAGTGGGCCAAACTGAGTTTAAATTGTCTCCTCTTCTTTTGCACATGGGTTAGAATAAGACGAAAGGGAAAACAGAGCTTATTTTTGAAACCATCACCCACAAGTCTTTTAATCCTGGAAGAGAGAGTTGCTCTAACGATGGAAATTATAAAACTGTCAGTCCCACTCTTCCTTAGCCCCACCCAACTGAAGTCACTGATGTCCTAAGTGACCCACCCAGGTCCCCAGCTAATCCTGGAAGGGTGCACAGGCTCAGGCGCCACTAAGTGGGACAAGCAATTAGTTAGTTCGTCAAAGGCCCAGCATTTATTGGCCCCCTCCCTCTGCTCCCCAGCTTCTTCCGTGGCCTCCCTCATTCCTCCTAACCTCACATTGCACTCAAATTGGCTGGAGCCCGAAACCCAGCCCACGCCTTATCCTCCTATTACTGACAGGGTTCATGGCCAAGCCTTCCTCATGCTTAAAAAGCTTGACCTTGACTCTTGCCTCTATTCCAACTTCTTCAGATACCAGTCCAGACCCAAACCAAACCATTGAGCACTCCACTTTGAGCTTGGGGGCTCCTCTCTATGTTGTGGAGACCCCAGCCCAGGACACCCAGCCCCACCCTACTGACTTGTGAGGAATTTTTCCTTTAGTCAATCTGAATGATGGCTGTAAAAACAATGACTTTCAAGCTGCAGAATGCAACCTATTAGTGATTTGGGAAATCATTTTGGTAGGATATTGCCAACATTAAAAACAAAATGAAGCAGAATGGAACAGAAATATTAGGATCTATTGCATGCTATAACAGAAAGTAATTATGTGTGGAACTTTTTGTCAATTATATGTAAGTAATATGATAGATAGATAGATGTAAACTGTATTTTCTCTTGCAAATCAGAGCAAAAGGATATTATAGCAAAATAAGTACTCCTTTCATCTCTATTAATTTGACTTTTCCAGCACACACACACACACACACACACACACACACACACACACCAGGAAAAACCTAAAATATTATCTGATACCAACTATTCGTACGTTTGGTGCAAATTTAACACAAAACTATAGTTGTTTGGAAAACAGAAATTGGTTACTTGTCCAAAAGGTATTTCCCCTCATTAAAATGAACACTAAGATGTGATAGGTGAGACCCCTCCCCCCCCCCCCCCCCAGGTTACCAGCCAAAGCCACCAACATGATGTGTGGATGACCACTAGGTGACCATGACCAGACAAGGACAGTAACGTGGCTGCCAGGGAAGTCAGAGGCCCCTTTCACATGCATATGCCAGGAGGACACAATAAGCCATGTGAGTGAGAGAAGTGGAGGCCGGGGAGGGACAAAACCTCAAATTTGATATACTGACTGTTTAAATTCTTGCACTGGGCTAAGATTTCCAGTTTGGAAAAAAGTGGTCTCTTCTGCTCACCACACCTGCATCCAGCAGGAGGGTCTTTCTTGGATTAAGAAAGCAGCTCTAAACTATTTTCTATATATCCAAGTACAGTAAAAATGGGTTTTTTTTTTCCTACCCTGGGATACATATATTTGTAATTACTGCATTTCTTTATACAGAAATTTACTCTTGAGGCTGTTCAGACCAGCAGTTATGAACACCGACTTGGTGAATGCCCATGTGAGTTTAAACTCCTGATTTGAGTTCAGACTCCTTCCTTTTCTTCCACTTACTAGTATGGCATTTGAACAAGATGTTTTGCTTTCTTACACTTCAGCTTCCTCCTTTATACAATGGGGATAATAGTATCTATCTCATAAGGATTGTTTTAAGGATTAAATCTAATGATCCCAAGGTGCCAAGTATCCTGCCTGAAACACAGTGAGCACATAGGACAGTGGCCGCTCTACCTCCTTTCCCGCCATCATGATTATTAAAGTCCCAGGGGTAAGATCTGAAGTGCTCGTTTCTTATATATCACTGACACCTGGGATTACCTCTTTCTGAAATATCTCTAAGTTTTATAGATGAAAATGGATCTTCACTGCAATTTTTATTTGGATGGACTTAATTATAAGCCACAGATTTTTTTCATATTTATTGTGCACTTTCTGTTTTAAAAACACTGAGTATCAATAAGCATTCTTTTCTTTTTTTAATGTTTATTTTTGAGAGAGAGAGAGAGAGAGAGAGAGAGAGAGAAACAGAGTGTGAGCGGGGGAGGGGCACAGAGACAGAGAGATACAGAATCCGAAACAGGCTCCAGGCTCTGATCTGTCAGCACAGAGCCTGACATGGGGCTTGAACCAACAAGCTGTGAGATCATGACCTCAGCATGACCTCAGCCGAAGTCCGACACTTAACCGACTGAGCCACCCAGGTATCCCTTGAATATCAATTAGTACCAACAACATAATTTGCAGAAATCAGTGCAAAATGAAAAGGAAAGCCTCTTGTTCAAAAATTACTAAAAATTTCAAGATGGTGACAGTAGAGCATTAAACCAAGTGCCAGCCAGACCTTTGTAAGTGCGGGCTCCTGGGTGACTGCAGAGGTCCCATGTGCCCGTGAGGCTGACCGTGCCATCAATATCCTTTGCCCATTTTCTACTGGGGTGCAAATGTTTTCTTAGCCCAGGGGTCAGCAAACTCTCTGTAGAGGGCCAGACAGTAAATACTTCAGGTTTGCAGAGTATGGTCCCCATGGCAACTGCTCAAATCTGCTGTTGTAGCACAAAAGCAACCATTGAAAGCAGCCACTGATAATACATAAATTTAAAAAGTGTGGTGATGCTACAATTGTATTTACAAAAACAGTCTGCAGGCCATAGTTTGCCAACCTCTGTCCTAGACAGTGACTTTCTTTCAGTTTTTCTCATCACAAAAATCTATGTATTTTTCCTGGTTAGCTAAAGTTTGAGTGTAGCTAAACTTTAGTGGATTTTTCCTGGTAGCTGAAATTTTGCTACTTATTTCCTGTTATTTATTGCTGAGAATGTGGACTAGAAAAATTGTGCCTTGGGATATATACGGAGGCATTCTTTGCAACTTAATAAATATTTCATGGATATTTGAAAAGAAAGTTTATTCTCTGTGGGGTATATGGTTCAAAATATATGTATTAAAACAGCCTCATTATTCATACCCTCTATGTCCTTTGAACACTTAAGTATTCAGAGAGATGTCTTTTCAGATTCCACTGAGAAAATGATTTGTTTTTCATCTTTGGCAGTCAAGAATAGATGAGAGTTATCTTAATACATTCCCTAAATATTGAAGCACCCTTGCATTTCTAGGATAAACTTTACTTGGTCTTGGTATATTCTTCTTCTACTACACTGTTAGTATTATTTTGATGATATCTGATTTTGGATTTAAAGTTTTTATTCAGTTTGGTCAGCAGTTTTGCATATGAACATGTTATCTTTAGTAGATATTGATATCAGATATATACAAGCTTCCTAAAATAAACTGGGAGACTCCATCTTTTTCTGTTTTCTGGAAAAGTGTGATACTGAAATTTTCTGTTCCTTGAAGACGAACTTTTCTAGAACTTTCCATGAAACCCCACTGGTCCAAAACCAAAGGACCTACTCACAAAGGCAAACTAGTCCCTCTCAAATGTCCACATTCTACTGGGAGGGGTTGGGGAGGCAAAGTTGGAAAGATCGAGCATTTTGCCTAACTGAATTTTCTAAAATCGCAACATTGGACTCTTATTATCACTTTGGTTCAAAATTTAGGGATTTCCATAACTCTTACTACTCAGTAGGTGGACCTGGGAGGAAGAAGGGGGTTTGGGGAGCTAAAAGTAGACTACATTTTGGTTTGTTGTTGTTGTTGTTGTTTTGTTTTGTTTGTATATGAATGTAGTGGAAGTAATTTTTTTATAGCCTGAGTAAAAAATTTCTATTTTTCACGTCCTCTTTTGAGAATCTATCCATTAAGTTTTACGTGTCTGTATAACCTCATATTAATTTCTCCGGGGCCAATTACCTCTGTTTCTTTTATGCTACATCTTTTTCTTGCTCTTTATTTCCAATATACTCTACATTTTGATGTCAATATTTTCTAGCAATTTTTCTCAGTAAGGGTATGTGGATGGCATACATTTTGAATTTTGAAAGCCTAGTTATGAAATTTAAATATCACATTTCACTCAGAACTCTATAATTACTGAGGTTTTTTTTTTTTTGAGCATTTAATGTTGTAGGCCAAAAAGAAAAAAAAATTTAACATCAGTCTGAGTCTTGCTTTTTTTGTGGGGGGAAGGGAAATCTAATTTTTTTCTTTTTTGGAGGAATGTAGACATTTCTATTTAATCTTATATTTTAAGAATTTATCTATAAGGTTGTGTATGTTGTGGATCCTTTTAAAAATTAATTAGTTTGAGTATTTGGTAGGTCCTCTAAATGTTCTCTTTTCTCTTCCTAGAATTTTTATAGTAAATATATTGTATATAGTTTATATAGATATATTTTTTTGTGTATATATGTGTGTGTGTGTGTGTGTGTGTGTGTGTGTTTATATATCCTGTTCCTAGCACCTATCTCCTGTCTCATCATTTTCAACTCTATATTCTTTCTGCTTGAGTTCTGGGAAAAACTTCTTAAACTGTCTTCTGATGAACTGAATTTACTTCCTGCAATATGGTGGTCATGGTTTCCAGTGGATTTGAGTAGTCAGAAATATACTTTCCAAAATCTTCTTATTTTCAGCATGTTCCTTTTTCCTGACAGGCTGCTCTTGTTTGTTGATGTATTATTATCTAACATTTACTGATGATACTAACTGGACATATATTTGCTTAAATGGCTTCAATGGTCATTGCCACTTCTTTTATATAATAACTATTAAAGTTTTCTTTAATCTTGATTCACTTTTTGGTAATTTCCTGAAAATTATCCCTACACCCTTTTTTTAAGAAGAATCCATATGTATTTGAAAGTGTTTTCCTATTTTCTTCACATGTGACATCTTTGCTGAATATAACATTGTAGGTCATAAATTTATCCATCAAAATTCTCCACCATTTAATGTGTCAGAAACTTTGTAGGTAACCCTTGTCTTTACCACTCATAAAATTCTTCTTTTGTCTTTGAAATTAAAAAGGATCACAAGGACATACCTAAGTACTCATCTCTTTTAATTAAATAATTAACTTTTATTGCCTCTTGATAAGCCTATTCAATCTTCATTTTCAAGTTTTTCTTAAATCAGGAAAGTTCTATTCAATCTTTGAGTGTTTATTCTAGACTTTTCTTTAGCAACTGAAATTATCCGGTATGTTGGATAATTGGATATGTATTTTCATCACTCAATATTTCTTACCTTCTCTCTTATCACTTTATCTAACCCATTTTCCTATTCAAATTTGGAGAATTTCTCAAACAAGGCTTCATCAATTCATTTCATTTTCTCCATTGTTGGTTTGGCTCTTTACTGCTTCTAAGGTGAGTTAACATTTTTCCCTATTATTTCATATTTTGTTAACGGTTCCTTGTCTCCTTGTTTCATATTTTATCTATTTCACAGATTTCTTATTTTATTTAACATCATTTAATTTACAAAACATATGGTGCCCAAACTGTCCTCTTTTGCTTTGAAAATTCTTTGTGTATAAACATGTTCTTCTTTCACCTTGGGAATTTTGTCTAATCCCCTTTTAAAGTTGCTGAAATTTTATAGGCCTTATTGTTATCCTTGAATGTGGGAAGGTGTTGCTGGATCTGGTATTTGCTTCCGACATAGTTTCTTGTGGTGTTTTGTTTTTGTTTTTGTTTTGCCTCATTTCGCACTCATAAACTTCTCTAAGAACTTAATCCGGAAGAAGGGAGTTGCTTTTGATGGCTAAAATAAGCTTAGGTTATTGTTCCATCACTTAGAGAAGAATAGGGAATGGAATAGACTCTTACCATTTGCCACAGATGAATTTCATCCTCACAAGGTTTGCATGTTTTTATTTGGACATGGTTACATCCATTCCAGCTTGTCATTGGTAGGGGTTTTTGGCCTGGTATTCACTTCAGGTTCATATTTTGTTGTACCAGACATCTTTCCTGGCCCTTACTGTATCCACAGAATCAAAGACAGAACTCTGCCATTTCCCTGGAGGTCCAGGATCTATGAAGGTCCAGGATCTATGGGGAGGACTCAGTGAAGCTGGACAGAACCAGGGTCATGAAGATGACTGGGGCTCATGGGATCTCTCTTTTGTGGCTTAATTGCCCCTTCCTTATCCAGTGTAGCGGCTTCTGTACAATGCAGAAGGGCTCCAGGGAGATGGTTCTCATCACTCTTTACTTCCCACTCTTTACTTCAAACTCACTTCTAGATTTGGGATTGTTTTTGTAGCTTCTCTCAAATCTTACTCTCCGTGTTTTCTACAACTTGGCAACAGAGTTGAAAGTAGAGCCTGGCTAACATCCTTCAAACTCAGTCCATCTGTTTTGTTTCTAGTGGAATTTCTTACAAGTGTGCTGCATGTCAATGTCACTATCTTTAGTCTTTGGACCTGATGCAGGCTGCCCCCACATGCCTCCTTAAGACTTTCTCTTTTAGGGGATTGGGGCAGTTGTAGATGATAGTGGGGGAGGTGGTGAAGGAGAAGTTGTGTATGTTCCTCTTTCTTTTCAGAAATCCTAAACAAACTTTCTTATCTCCTACTAAGACCATCAGCTCATTAAATTTTAGTTCCAGCATTTATGATACCCTGAAAGTGCACTTCCAAAAGTCGCCAATGCTTTATTTCTGCTAAAATATATGGCCTTTCTCAGTTCTCATCTTGCTGGACGTATTTATAATATGCATAAATACAACACACTCTATTGTTTCAACAAATGGATTTTTGAATGCTACTAGGTCCTTTCGAACCTATAAAGATTAATAATTCCAACCCTTGATATTTATTAAGTACTTACTAAGCAGCAGGTATTGTGGTGAGCACGTTACCCACATTACCACTTAGTAATAGTAGCTAACATTTCATGAGAACTTTCTACATGCTCATAGGGTTCTGTTCTAGGCACAACCACCCCATGTGATAATATTATCTCCCTTTTTACAAATGAGGAAACGGAGTTCACAAAGAGGTTAAGTAGCTTGCTCAAGGACACACAACTAGTTAAATGGTAGAGTTGGAATCTGAACTCAGGTGGTCTGGCTCTAGAGTCCACACTCTTAGTCTAAACATTGTTCAGTCTCCTTTCTGGTGTTTAAACCTGGGCTTTTAACACCTATGCAACACTGCCTTCCCATGGAGGGGTCAGGAAATGCACAATTACAATTTATAATGCTAGTTATTAATACTGAGAAGTACTAGAAAATCTCCACAAATTCTTATGGGAATGTGGGAGTGGGTATACCAGGAAAGGCTTAAAATTGGGGCACTTGGGGAAAACCAGGAGTGCTGTATTGGTTGACCATTTTAATGGAGTAATGCATACAAGGAGCTTCACCACTTTGGCCTTTAATCATCTCCCCTTTTGTTTCTTTGATATTGTCTTTTATGACAATTAACAATCAGGATGGCCATATACGTTAAAATCCAAACAGACATTTTCAAAAGTAAAATAAGAAACCATTAATAATTGTGCTGGGACAAGAAGCATAAGCCAGTAATGTCCTGGGCCGTGATTTATTGATTAGTGGTTAGATTATGGCTGTCCAATGGCATCTTGAATTTCCTTTTATTATTTTGACTGGTGTATAGGTACAGTTAGGATACTTCACTTTTTAAATTTTCTATGTCATTTCCATAAATTTGGTATTTGCATTACCTTGTATGTGAGAAATGATGTCAGAATGACTATGATTCTGATCATAATCCTTTGCCACCAAGATCTTGGGAAAGCTCTGTTCCAGGTGGTTCCTACAGGTATTTATTAACTGGAGCTGTACATGGTTGAGCATCAGGATTTGAGGCAAAGAAGATAAGGCCACTGAATGAGACCCCAGAGGACGAACACTAAGGGTTATTCCTTTCCATCTCTTGATAATCAACCATCCTGCTGCTTATCATGCAATGTGAGTTGTTATGGAGTTGAGACATTCTGAATAAGGAAGGGATTTTGAATGAAGATGTGATGTAGAGAGGTGATTGTTCTTTTTTTTTTTTTTTTTGTACTACAGGGAGCCCACAACTAGTGATAGGAGGAGGCCAAGTACTAATGATCATCTCATAAGGGTGAGAGGGCATCACCTATGTAAAGATGGGAGTGGTGATAAAGGGCATTAGCTAAAGGCAAGAAAGTGCATGAGTTAGTTCGGGGAACCATATGGTACAGTTTTGTTGGAAATTACAAGGGTGTAGGTTGTGGTAAGAGATGAAACTAGGGAAATAGTGGCCTGAGCAATAAGGCTCTTGAATGCCTTGCTAAAGAGTTCACATTTTGCTCTAAAAGAGTTCTGGGTAAGTGTTTAAAGGTCAAAGGATGGGTCAGATGATGTCAAGATTAGATGTGTGTTCTAAAAAGATTAATTTGGTGCCACTGTCAAGAATACATGGGGTGGGGGAAGGGCGAAGAAAGTAGGTAAGGAGACCAATTTAGAGACTATTTCAGTGAACTGGTTGAGAAAAGGGAAAGGCCTGAGCTAAGGCACCGAGGAGGTAGAGAATGGGTCATGTGGGATGATCACAGGACAGATGTCAGGGCAGGTGTTGTCCAGCCTTGCAGTATGAGAAAGATACTCCCAGATCTTTGGTGTAAGTGGCTGGGGTTTGTGGTGATGTCATTCACCAAGACTAGAAATAGAGGAAAAGATGACATAAAGGGGTAAACAGTGGATTATTCTTCCACTGGAATTCTCTCTCCCCTTGCCTCGGTGGTAGAATTCTTCTCTGGTTCTCTTCTGACTGTTCTGGAAACTTCTTCTCAGTTAGTGGAGTTTCTTCTTTGGCACAGATATTCCTGTTGGCAATTCCTCTAAGGTTGGACCCTGGCCATCTCTGTCAATAAACTCCACCTCTTCTTGACATTTTAAAAATCCTGAGATTATCTTGGTATCATCTCGGTATTATTTATTATTCATATCCACATTTTCGACTACTACCCTTGGGCTAACAACACTCAAATCTTTATTCTCAGTCTCAGGGTATAAATCCAACTGCCTGCTCAGCATCTCCACCCAAATGCCCTACGTGTTCAGACTCAACACATCCACACCAAGCCTTCTTTCCTTCTGAAACCTCCTCCTTACTC
This sequence comes from Prionailurus viverrinus, assembly GCF_022837055.1. Classification (NCBI taxonomy): domain Eukaryota; kingdom Metazoa; phylum Chordata; class Mammalia; order Carnivora; family Felidae; genus Prionailurus; species Prionailurus viverrinus. The sequence goes on along the minus strand of NC_062563.1, from coordinate 86,647,002 downwards.
TCTCAAGACTCTTTCCTCTTCCACATCCCATGTTCATCAGGTCCTGTTGCTCCTCACTACAAAAGAGCTCTCAATTTCATCTATTCTCTTCCTCATTCCTACTATAAGAATAGGTGGGATATAGATAGAAGCTTGCCACTTTTGTCTCTAGAAAACTTTAATCCCATAACCTATTGCTGACATTAAAAAATCCACTCTTCCTAGATTCTTTCCTGTCACTCTCCCCGTCATGTTTACACCACAAGGGAGGTGGGTCACTTTGCTATCCTGTATGTTACCCTTTTGCGAGCAATGTCTTCTTCTTTACTTGGTTACCTGGCAAGATCCCGCTCAATGTTCAAGTTCCAGCTCCAAAGTTACCTCCTCTATGAAGCCTCCTAGGCCTCTCACATCTCACCCAAAATTATTTTACCAACTCTGTTTCCCTAGCCCTTTGTCTCTTCTACTAAAATGTGAAATCCTTGAGAACCAGAGACCTCCAGAAGTTTAGCACGGTTTGAAAATCGGTGTATTAAAAGTAGGTGCATTTAATTGGTGCATTAAATTGGTGTATCCCTTCTTCTAGCCAGGTAGTCCTGCTTGGAATCTAGGGAGGTGTCTTTTGTTAGAGACCCACATCCTCTTTCTCCAGGGGTAATTACCACCAGCAGCAGCATCACCATCACCATTACCATCTGTCATTTGGGTACTCACATACCAAATGCTTCATTACAGGTTTTAATCTAATGTTATTCTATAACACTTCTGTGAGGCAGAAATTTAAGGCCTATTTTATTGGTAAGAAGACTGAGGTTCAGAGAGGCTAAGTAATTTTCAACAAGGTCACAAAGCTTGGTGAAAAGGCTGAGCTGGTGTTTAAAGCCAGAGATGTCTGATTCCGAAGTTGGCTTTCTTAACGCTTATGCCTGAGCCTTGGTTCATTCTCCTGAGGCACTGGAGCCACATTTCATGTGTGACATCTCAATAGAAAGGGAACAAAGGACTGTACTGGCAAATACATGGCTTAGATATATATGCACACATGATAGGGCCTGGTAACACTAAAGGGCAGTGCATAGTCTGTCTGATCTCTGCTCTTCCTTCTCCTCATCAGGTTGGACTTTTCTACCACTGCCTAAAATAAGAACTCTGCTTGGTCTCCAGTTCTGAGGTGCCTGCTGCCTCAGCGACATCTCACCATAGAGGAGAAAGGACATCATTATGGGGCAGCTTTCCTTGTCTTCCTGTTCACTCTTACCACTTATTGTGGGAGGGAGAGACCCACATCAGAATCACCTGGGAATTTTTTCCAAAATATACATGCTCACCTTGGCCTTCTCAGGTTCTGATCTGGCCCTTGGTTAAGAACTACTGGTTGAGGGGCCCCTGGGTGGCTCAGTCGGTTAAGCGTCTGACTTTGGCTTAGGTCATGATCTCACAGTTTGTGAGTTCGAGCCCCGTGTCAGGTTCTGTGCTGACACCTTGCTCAGAGTCTGGAGCCCGCTTCAGACTGTCTCCCTTTCTCTCTGCCCCTCCCCGCTCACACTCTGTCTCTCTCAAAAATAAATAAACATTAAAAAAAAAAAGAACTACTGGTTGAACACATTCATTTCCAAGGTCTACAATTTCCACTTGTCCTTATCAATGAAACCTTCCCATTTCTTCCAGACAAAATGCTCGTCCTGCTCAGCTGCAGTCCAGGGATGTTAGGAATCAACATCATTGCCATGCCTTGCTCTACCTGACCATCTTTCAGTCAGGGGTTCTCGACCTGGGCAGTACTATCTCATAAGAAGGCATTCAGAAATAAATGTAAGAGCATTTATTTATTGGTTATCACAATGATCAAGATGGCTACTGGCATTTACAAAGCAAGGATCAGTAATGTTAAGCATCCTACAGATCCCCACATTAAAAAAATGTCCTACTAACATTGTCAACAGCACCCCCACTGAGAAACACATTTGGTGTTTGATTTAAGCTTTGAATAAGTTTCTTCAATACATGGGCATCCTCTGGGCTCAGCTGCTGCAGTGTCCGGGGGCTGCTCCCCCTTGCCAGCCTCCCAAGTTCCTTCATATCCTATAAACTATGGAAAAAGAGTTTCTTAGTTTTCAGATGTCCATGTAATACAAGGGTGGCAGGAAAGCTTGTCTAATCTCCATTTCTGCTTTCCATTTAATCTAATTTAACTCCTTACCCACTAAGATGTGGGAAGAATGGGGAAGGGGGGAAAAGGGCAGGAGCCATCACTGCCTCATAGGCAGATTGAACTATCATGTCTGACAGGAACCCCAGGTTGATGAATAAATACAAGATCTAGCTCAAAACCAACCCTTTCCCATCTGTCTTATGTATCTCTGCCCTCGGTGACTACTCCTTTCTTGCTTACTCAGGCCAAACCCGTGTATAATTATAGGTTTGCAGTAGAGGCTTTTAATGCCCACCCATATCTGGCTTTCCTCTCCTTTTAGACATGGGAAGATGACCTTTTTCACCCTCTTTCCATAGGCTGAGGCCAAGTAGCTAGTTCTGACCAATGTGTGTGAGTGGAAGGATGTGTATCGGTTTCTGCTGGAGCATTTCATTGCCAGTGAGAGACCCTCCAGCATTTTCTTCTCTTGTAGCTGTCATGGTGGAAGCTGGTGTTAAGATGACGTCTCCACCAGCTTGGCTCCCAGAACAACTACCCTGAGCAGACAGCCCTTGCTGACTCCCATCCAACATGTGGAGTAGGCAGAGATTATGAACAAAAGTTTATACCTTTGTTGCTTTCAGTCACTGAGATTTTGGGAATTGTTTGTTATTACAGCATAACTTAACCTATCCTGATTGATTCAACGTTCATTTGCATGTTTAGATTTTTTTCAGCTTTGTGCGTAGATCGTGAGTCAGAGTGGCTTGGGTTTGAGGCTGAGTTTCACCACTTAGAGTGACCTTGGCTAACCTTTCTAAACCTCAATTTTCTCATGTGTCAAATGGTGATCATGACTGTACTAACCTTACGTGGTTGTAAAAACTAAATGGGGTAATACAAGAAAAGCACTTACCACAGTGCCTGGCAGGTAGCAAGGGCTCAGTAAATGTTACTTACTATTTTTTTAATTGTTGATCTAAAATTGACTTTACTTGCCCCCTGCCCCAAATCCTCAGGAGACTTTAGCTTTGGCTGCCTAGAATCCTTCTAATATCCTTCTGCCTAAAAAGCAAATAGTCTGGAACTGCTTCCTGCTTCTTTTCCATTCCTTACAGCTCCCAGAACGGGACATGCTTGCAATAGACACTGTGTTACCTATATCTTTAATTGAGTACACACTTGTGATTGGAACTGAGAAAGTATTTATGCCAAATAAATGAAAGAATCAGCCAAAATGAAGAAACCTGATTACTTTTTTCAGTATGAAACTGGCATGTCTGGGAAACATGTCAGGAGATGTCCAAATACTTATTTTGTCTTTTGTTGCTGAGTGATCGCTGGGAAAGGCAAAATCCAGTCTCTTGGCCACAAATCAAAAATAGACATACATTCCAAATTAGCAGAGAGAAAATCCCGTTTGCATTTATGTGACAGCCAAACCTTGCTAAGGGATGCCAGAGTTTGTTTCTGGACCTCTGGGAGTCCTTTAGCACTTGAAGATAATTACAGGTTATCTTAGGACAGGCGCCTTCCTCCAACACTCTTGGATTCTATTCTCAACTTGACACTGGGTTTTACCAGGTCTCCATAGCTAAGGAAACTAGAAGCAATTACTTGGCTAATCCAGACAGAAATACAAAACAAAACACCTATGCCTTGTTTATTTTTATTTTTGACCCATATGCCAATCTCCAATTTGTAGGCAGTTCTGCCAACTATTAACAAGTCTAATACGTCCTTTTCAAACCTGGAGCCTAACTGGAGAAACATTTATTTTTTTTTTAATTTTTTTTTAACATTTATTTATTTTTGAGACAGAGACAGAGCATGAACGGGGTAGAGTCAGAGAGAGGGAGACACAGAATCTGAAACAGGCTCCAGGCTCTGAGCTGTCAGCACAGAGCCCGATGCGGGGCTCGAACTCACAGACCGAGAGATCATGACCTGAGCTGAAGTCGGCCGCTTAACCGACTGAACCACCCAGGCGCCCCTAACTGGAGAAACATTTAAAACCAACCATAAAATCCATTTCAATATAAAAAGGAAAGAAAGAAAGAAAGAAGAAAGAAAGAAAGAAAGAAAGAAAGAAAGAGTTGGGAAGGAAGGGAGGGAGGGAGGAGGAAGGAGGGGAAAAAAGGAGAGAAAAGAAGGGAAGAAAGAGAAGAGAAAGGGAGAGATTGATTCCTGGCCCCTGAGGAAATTTTTTTTTTCTTTAAATGAGGCTTCTCATAACTATTATTGTAGCATTTTCAAGATATCTTATAATGGACTTTTTGTTTTCCTTATTCAGAGCTAATTTTGCATTTTTATTACTCAAAGCCCTCTTTCAAGGTATTCCTGAAAACAAGCTATATCTGAAAACATTCAACACGTCTACAAGAGTTGAATTTCCTTTTTCCATCAGATTCAATCTGAACAAATTAACAATTTGTTGGACCGTTAACTGCATCCTAATCAGATATCCTGAATGCACCTTAGAGTCCTAGCCATCAGCTCTCATCTCTGTGGGCTGCAGGGGGCTGGAGTCCTTGAAACTTTCAATCAACTATAGCTGATTTAGCAAAGCAGTAGTTCCTCAATTAAGTAATGTTGGTTGCCTTATGTACCATCATTTACTGAAACTCTGATGCAGGGATTTTTCATTCCTGGAACCCACCCAGTTCCTCTAGTTGGACTGCCATGTGCTTCTCATTATAACCCAAGTACACAGGGCAGCGATGAGTGGAGAAAGTGGGGCTCGGAGTCAGGATCAGACATCAGCCCAGCTCTGTCATGAGCTAATCCTAGGTCCTCGGGCAGGTCACTTAATCCAGTGGGTTGAACAAAGGTTTAACGGTTTGCTCATCAGTAAACTAAGGACACTAGTGCTTGCCTTAGCTACCAAGAAAAGTTGTCTTTGGGGCACTTGTGAGAATGTGCAAGTATCAGGAGACTTCAGTTCTGACTCTAAAGATTTCTTTTGTAAGTTGGTAGTTGGCAACCCAGAAGTATTTTCTCAGGAAAACAATACCATACCCGGTGGTGAAGTTCCCAGTCTAATGCTACAAGAATCTATTTAACGGCCATGTCCCTGGAGTATAACACATGGTAATGGTCCTACAGATCATCACCACTATGGGATCATCCAATTGTGGTGCTGAGGGTAGAACTCTGGGTGAGTGGCAATGGGGTCTCCTTGTATGGGGAGAAGAGAAAGAGAAAATTCCTTCCTACCAAACAGGAAGGAAATAGCAGAGGGCTCTAGTGGTAAAAGAAGACATACTGAGCCTGTGGAGAGCCTTTACAAATGTAAGGATATATTATTGGCTGTGGTTTTGGAAAGTCCTATCAATAAAGTTATTTGGTGCTTACTGTCCCCTCCAGCCCCCTGTCTCCTCCACGCCTCCTTCTATCGACATCATCCTATATTTGAAGTCCTTTTTTTTTATTTTAAAAAATGTGGTGTTTTTTGTTTTTTGGTTTTTTTGAGAGACAGCGCGCACGTGAGCATGTGTGGAGGGAGGGGCAGAGAGAGAGACATAGAATCAGAAGCAGGCTCCAGGCTCTGAGCTGATAGCACAGAGCCCGACATGGGGGTCAAACTCATGAACTGTGAGATCGTGACCTGAGCTGGTCAGATGTTTAACAGATTGAGCCACCCAGTTGCCCCTATTTGAAGTCTTTAGGGCACTCATGAATATAGCCAGCACTTCCCCAAGACTCATGATGGAAAATCCACTTTTTCCATTTAAGTAACTAACCATTCCCTATAAAACTGACCAATGTATGATACATAAATGTATAGTATCATAGCAGGGGAGCCCTGGGAGAGAGGAAAGGTACATTTATGTCCATGGACCACTCAACAGGATGCATGAATCTTAGAGGACCCCTGGAAAAGTGAAAGGAAGCTAGCTTCTCCTTGTTTTTCTCTGCATAAAGCCTTCCAAATCTGACTCCTCAAATCCCTGATTGAATTCCCAGCAATCTACTTTTCCTGACTGTAACCAGAAAAGCATGTTTAAATGAAGATGAAATTCCATCAGTATAAAGCCTTGTGAAGCCCAGTCCACCAGCCCCATCGCCAAAGCCGCTAATAATGCCCTATTGTGTTACTGTGGTAGTCTAGGTTATCATTATGAAGTCTTGCTCCTGGTTGGGAAAACACGACGTTCCATTAAATGTATAATCTGGGTTCTCTCCAGGCCAGAGATGCATCCTGCTTAAAGGTGGAATGGGTTGAGTTTTAATGTCATGGAAAAAAAGAGGACCATTCACCAGGGAAAAGGGAGTTGAGGGGTGGGGAGAAGAAAGGTGAATTCAGTGCCCTGGGATTCCTTAGTTTCAGCCTGTAGACAGTGTGTAGCCCAAGGAAAAAGTGAGTCAGCATTCTTTTCCCTTCCGCTCTGCTGTGGTTGGGTGCTGGACAGCACTGTTCTTTCTAGGACAGAGGACCAGAGACCACCAGGGGCCTCTTGCAATCACTGCCTTTGGGCTCATCCCCCACCTATGTTCAACAATCGTATAAATCGGCCTGGGTCAAGAGCACAAGCTGAAGTGTGCACACCATCAAGTGCTAGCAATTTTTTCATTCAGCACAAAAATACCCTCTCTTTTCAAGCCACTGGACAACTAAAAAAAGTCAGAGGAGTCCACCTCAATATAAAGGTAGGTGCCTCCAAAGGGGCCCCCATTATTTCTTTCATAGAGCATTTTTTGGGTCCCCAATGCACTGCAGAGCATCCCATGATGCATTTAGAAATTTTCTCCAGGTTTAAATACAAAAGAAGCAGCAGCCTCTATAATTATCATATGCTTGGGGCTCAGCACGCTGGTTAGAGACCTCCTCACACTTGAAATAATTTTTTTAAGTCAAAGTAACTTATTTTTGTTGAATATAGAAGTAACATATGCCCATTGTAGAAAATTTTGAGAGTTCAGAAAAACACAAGAAGAGAATTTAAAAATCTTATCCTCCAGACAGGAATACTATTACATATTAGGTAAATCAAGAAATACACATGTGTGTGTTTACCTTTTTTTTTTTTTTTTACAAAGATAGAATCTTAATGTACATAATATTGGTACATTAATACACCTAAGAGTACATAATAATATAATATTCACCTAAGAGTACATCATGAGCATTAGATACTTCTCCTAAAATATCTTACAAGCATGCACAGTCTGCATATTCAATGCTTTGCTAATATCATGCCTAACTTAAGAAATCCACTGTTGTTAGATATTTAGGTAATTTTCAGCTTTATTATTATAAACAGCACTGCCATGAACATACATCTAGTCACTTGCTGGAGAGTATATTTGACTTTTCCTTTAGGACATAGAATTGTTAGATGGAAAAGTAGAACCCCATTTTTTAAAAAAGTATTTGATACATGTTGCCAAATTACCTCTTTGCCTGCACCATCCAATACAGTGGCCACACGCTATTTAAACTTAAATTGATTAAAAATAAATAAAATAAGAAGTTCACTTCCTTGTTCACACTAGCCACATTTCAAGGGCTCAATAGCTACATATGGCTAGTAGACACCATACTGGCCAGAGCAGGTATAGAACACTTCCATCGTCACAGAGAGTTCTATTGGACATCACCAGTCTAGAAAGACCATGCAAATTTGTATTTTCCTTAGTAAGATATGACAGTGCTTTCCTCCCACAAGTTGGCCGATATTGAATATTGTAATTTAAAAAAAAATCTCCACTAACTTAATAAAAATTACATCTTGTTTGCTTTTTTCACTTGATTACTAGTGACGTTGAAATTTTTTGTTTATTTACTGATTTTCATATGTTTTTTGGTGAATTATTTATGTACTAAGCCTATTTTCTCCTGGAATCATCTTTTTAAAATTGCTTTTTATATATTAAGGTCAATCTTTAAGCAATAATTTATGCTGTCAAAGTTTTTGTAGCTTCTTATCTTTTATTTCTGACATATTTTCGCTTATAGAAATGGAAAATTTGAACATATTTAAATATTTTCATCGTTTTCTTTGTTGTTTCTGTCCTCCTGTTTTAAAAGCTCTAAACCTAAGGTTACAGTAATATTTGTTTAAATTTTCTTCCGGTTGTTTCATCCTTTCATTGCAAACATTTAAATTTTCAGTCCTTCTGGAATTTACTTTGGTTTGTGGTGTAAAACAAAAATGTCACCTTCCCCCCCCCCGCCATGTTACCAACCATTTGTCCAAGAATCATTTTTTAAAGTAACAAATTAATTCCCCACTGACTTGAACTTCCACTAAATGCTCACGTGTTCTTGGATTTCCTTCTAGATTTTCTATTCTGTCTACCTATTCTTTGGCCTTTACCATCCTGTTTGTAATCATTTGCCTTGTAATACATTTTAATATTTGGAGGTATAAGTACTTCTTCATTATCTTTCTCTGAAAATGTTTTACCTCTTTTTCACCAGTTTTTTTGTTCTCTAAGATAAACTCGGAGTCATTTTATTAAATTCCTCTCACCACCAAAATAAATTCCTACAGAACTTTGATTTAAATGTTTAATTCACTTCAAATTAATTTGGGGGAGAACTGATTATCTCTCCCGTGTGGAGTCAATCCATTCAGGGGCATGGTGGTTCTGTCCATTTTTTCAAGTCTTCCTGTTTGTCCTTCTGAACTGCCTTTTTGGGGTGGGGGGGGTGGGGAAGCACCATGATGGGCACCTCTGACTGCTTTCAGACAGTCTCTGAATTTGTGAGCTTCTGCCCCCAGCCACTAGAAGTAACAAAAGAAATTCCATTTCTTAGTAGTAGAGTATATTCTCAGTATCCACCTTCTCATAAATCTCTAAGAAAGAGATTTCATTTTTCATCCAAAGAATCTGGAGTTCAAAACAGCCCTTACGGAAAAATCAAACTCCAGGGGCAACTGCAAAGCACATTTGGTGTCTAGCTGGCCAGCTTATTTTGCGGGACTCTTTTTCCAACTCCCAAATACTTTCCAGTCTGTGAAATTCATCTCCCCACCACTGTTAACAGCAAGCGTCTCTCCTGGCACCGGGGAGCTCACATAGTTTTAATGAGCATGGATCTTCTCTGAGGGGCTTTTTATTGTTGAAGCTGGATTTTAGTAGATAGCATAAAGCTTCCTGGAATGACTGTGGGCTTGGCAAATCTAAGGGGATTTGGGAAATGTTTAATTGGTGAGAGTTCAGCTCTCCCTTGAGCAGACCTGAAGTCTAACTCTTATCCTTTTTGTTAAGGAAACCAGGGCTCCTGCACCTCCCAGGTAGCCCACCAGTGGAATTACCAAGAACTTGACTCAATCTGTATCCGAGGTCCCAGGCCAAGGCAGGGCAGGTGGGAATTTACCCACAGGGGACTTTTGGCAATGTCTGGCAACAATTTTGGTTGTTACCAATGCGGGACGGGGGAAAGGGGGCAGAAGAGAGGGAGCATGGAGCGGGGAAGTATGGGGTTACTGGGAGAGGCCAAGGGTGCCCAACAAAGAATTCCCCAGCCTAAAACCCAATAGTGTCTAAGTTGAGAAATCCGCCTTATATTTTCACTAATTGCCCAGTCAGCGTGCACTGTATTATTAGGAACAAAGGCAATGCATTATGCAGGACAGAATGTGGGGTTTTTTTTTGTTGTCGTTTGTTTGTTTTCAAAGACAGGACTGACTTTCAAAAGCCCACTCCAGCCTTGCCTGGAAGTTCTGCCTCTCCAAAGCACGCCCTTCTCACCAGGTTTCTAAAGCAAAGGGAAAGGATTCACAGAAACGTATTAGGTCAACACATCCTCACACTCCTTTGCAGGCTCCTCATTCACAGAAAGCTAGGCGGAAAGTAGGTTTTCCCCTCGAACCAGCAGCGACGCCCCTGCGGGCTCCAGCTGCAGCGAAGAAGGATGGGGAGGCGCGCTCCCCGACAGAGGCGCAGCGCGGGGCCTCGGCCACCCCCGCGGTCCCTCTGGGTCCCTGGAGACGCGTGCCTGTCTCAAAGCCTCGCTGCCAACAAGCCCAGCCCGGCAGCGAGCATCATCAGCCGAGCCCAGGGTGCAACAACTCATGGCACTTACTTGTCCAAAATGAAGTACAGGTCAAATCCCCCGTAGCAGGCTGGACCCCCTTCCTCCCTGCGTCCCCCTTGCCCGGCGCAGATGAGCACAAAAGTGGCCAAGGAGAGACACTTGAAGCCAATGCCGAGGGCTTTCTGCTCCACGGTGGCCATGACCTGCAGCCCAGGGAGAGGGTAGGGACCTCTGCTTCCCACGCGCCTCGAATTCGTCTGGACCCTCAGGGACGCGCCATCCGAGGGGCCCTGCTCGCGGGCCCTTTATTCCCCCTCGCGCTCCTGGAACTCCCCGGAAGCAATTGTCTGGAGGAGTTCAAGGCTTTCCTTCTGGTTTCCGCTTCGATTCTGTTTCTAGGTTTCAGTTTTCAAAAATCCCAATACTGTACTCCGCTTTTTTAAAGGGGCTGCTCCAGACTCTGGCGGCGGACCGCTCGGGAGGCTGAGCTGACGTTTTGCAATGGAAGCAGCTTCGTCCTGACGCTTCTTTGTCCCAGCTTTTAAATATTATGGGGTGGGTTTTCAGATTGTTCTTGGTTGGGAGACTGCCTTGCCTTTTCTCCCTCCTCTTGCCCCCCTCTCTCCTCCCTTTCTCCCTTTTTGGGGGGCGGAAAGAAAGTTCAAAGGGTGCCACCTTGTGGCCGAAGATGGCGAAAGCGCCCTTTGGCTTTCGCGTGAGTGTGGTTGTGCGTGTTTTCTCATTCTTTCCTTCTTCTCATGCACCTTCCCTTTCATTCTCCGTTATTTCTTCCCCACTCCTACTTCTTGCTCACTCTCTAGCCTTTTTATCCCTGTCCTCTGCTTTCCTACGCTGCGTCTGTTGATAAGGTCACTGTAAACATTTGATGAGAAATTACTTCCTCCAAGCACCTTGGCTCCGACCCTGGGGCTGGGACCTTTGCAAAGGAGCCATTGTGCAAATGAAGTAGACATGAACGGTGCCTTTGTGATCTGATTCATTCCAGTGACCTTACTGCACTATTAGTGCAGATCATAAAAGAGACTGTTGGGGTCCAGTGACGTGGCTGGGAATAGCATAAACAGTCCCAAAGAAAAGGCTGCTCCCAGCGTGGAACAGCCGGGCATTCTAGATTGTCTCCATCTCCAGATTTTAGAGACTCTGTGAGAAGTTCTTCTTTTCAGCCTGTGAACTTTGACTTTTTCACCCTATTAGGGCAGAGAGAGTAAACAGCTCGCAAGAGTATAGACCTTCCGAATAGTTTGGGACTGGCAGGGAAGAGCCGATCAAGGCAGGAACTCAGTTTTAGCTTCATAGATGCCCCCTGGAGAGTCCTCAGTGCACACTTAACACTCCATTTTCCAGCATGATTTCTCCCCTCCATTTGTGATCCTCTAAGACACTTACCATCCATGGTGGTTTCCCCCCACCAGTGTACCATGGAATCCTAGTGTCTCGGAATGCTTCATTAAACAATAATTTTGTCATCAGATAAGTTTCGGGGATTCATAAAGCATTGCACTACCCTGCATCCGAAATGATCCTCAATGTCCTTCCTCCCCTGGTATTCAAACACACCCTCCCCTCCTCGCACTGAATAAGACTGACTTGTGTGTAGTTGATAAGGTATTGCAGAAATGATGTGTGACTTCTGAGGCTACGTGACAGAAGATATTGTGGTTTCCTTCTAGCTCTCTTAGATAACTTGCTCTGAGGAGCCCGTTGCCATGTCAAAAGGTCCCTCAAGCAGCTGTATGGAGGCATCCATGTGGCAAGGAGCTGAGATGCCCTGCTGATAGCCAGCAACAATTTGCCAGCCATGTGAGTGACTCATCTTGAAAGTGGACCCTCCGGCCCTAGTCAGGCTGAGAGATGACTGCAGCCCTGGTCAGCATCTTGACTGCAGTCTTATGACAGACCCCAAGTCACAACCACCCAACTAAGCCAATCTCAGAGTCCTGACCCACAGAAATTTTGAGATAATTATGGTTTATTTGTGTTTTAAGCCTCTAATTTGGGGGTTAATTTGTTATGCAATAATAGATAACTAGTAAATACCTATACATTAAAGCTTTGATAAATTTTTTTAAACTTTAACTGTATTTCCTAGACTTGCTCAATCCTGAAACTGTTCTTTTCAAATAACACCTATTGACACCTACACTTTGGGAATCACTGCTCTCAGGAAAAAATAATTGGGAGAAGATTAAAATACTCTAAACTGCACAACTCTTGCTCCTCCATATCTTTATAAAGTAGAATAAAGATATCCAGAGTCAATAACAGGGGTGAATGAAGCTCCTGGTATACTAGCAATATGATGGCTCAACAAGTCTGCAGGGGGAGACAACAGCTTCTTTGAACTGGCAACATTTTCCTTTGGTTGTTGGGGTATAGCAGCCTTATAATTAAAGCATGTCGGGAAATGGGGTGGAAGAGGACCTAGGAAGGAGAATCTTCTTTGGCTTCCTGCTAGCATTTCCCAGATTAGTGTCACAGCTAAGAGACATCCAAGTATCAAATGCCCTAATGCAAATGTTATCATTTGCTTGAGGGGATTCTCAATGCTATGATTGGAGTGAGGGGGTCTGAGTTCCTAATCTCTTGCAAAGATCCTAGTGTTCTGGAGGAGATTGACTGACTTTCCCAAGGTCCACAGAGATAGATAGATAAGGTTTAATTTTTTTTTAACGTTTATTTATTATTGAGAGACAGACACAGAGCATGAGCAGGGGAGGGGCAGAGAGAGGGGGAGACACAGAATCTGAAGTAGGCTCCAGGCTCTGAGCTGTCAGCACAGACCCCGACGTGGGGCTCGAACTCACAAACTGTGAGATCATGACCTGAGCTGAAGTTGGTTGCTCAACCAACTGAGCCACCTAGGTGCCCCCCCCCCCCCGCACTGTTCAAATTTTTTTAAACGTTTATTTATTATTGAGAGACAGAGAGACACAGAGCGTGAGCAGGGGAGGGGTAGAGAGAGGGGGAGACATGGAATCTGAAGTAGTAGATAAGGTTTAGAAGTAACTCCTCTGCCCCTCAAAGTCAAGTCAGTGGAAGAACGGTATAGACTGTGATGCTGAGGCTATGGAGAAAAGTTTCTGGAGTTGGAGAAGTGCAAGGACAAACTAATCATGTACACGGAAGCATTTGAATGGTAACCTGGAAACTAAGGCAAGGGAAAGTTTCCTGGAGGAAGAAGCAGTCAAGAGTGTCGCATGTTGTGTAAGTCAAGGGCATAAGCCCCAAGAAAAACCCAATGATGTGAAACGTGTCATTGTGTCATCAAGGAGATTCCAATGATGTAGTGCTTTTGGATGTTGAACTGCACTGGGTTCTTAGGAAGGGGAACTTCTCTTTCAAGTATAGAGTGGGATAAGTGGTAATTTGTGAATGTTTGAATGTTTAAATGCTATAAGGAAGGATCCCAGGATACTTAAGGATACCAGGAATTTCAAGTTCCCTGCCTTCCAAAAGATTGGAGAGTTTTTGCCTTACAAGACTGATCATCTTAAGGGTTTGGTCGTGCACAACTGTTGTAATTGACTATTCCAGGTTCCCTTCTTTGAGGTAGAAATTAAGAATGACCTGCCTGTTTACAGGCCTCCAGCGACTTGCTGTCCCATACTTGCCCCCCACCTCCAATATGCGACTAAACCCCTTTTGCCAAGCTGTCAAAAAGCAAATTTTGTTGTCTTGATAACATTGCTGTTTAACCTTCAAGAGTCTCGGGGCGCCTGGGTGGCTCAGTCGGTTGGGTGTCCGACTTCAGCTCAGGTGATGATCTCATAGCTCGTGGGTTCGAGCCCTGCGTCAGGCTCTGTGCTGACATCTCAGAGCCTGGAGCCTGCTTCGGATTCTGTGTCTCCTCTCTGCCCCTCCCCTGCTCATGCTCTGTGTGTGTGTGTGTCTCTCTCTAAAAAATAAATAAACATTAAAAAAAGTTAAAAAAAAACCTTCAAGAGTCTCAGGGACACTAAATCGTTTGTCTGTGTTCTTGACACAAGTTCTGGAAAATGCTGCAGATAACACATACTACCCAAGAAAACTTGGGAAATTTTTCCCTTAGAAATATTTGTCCACAATAAGAACAGAATATGTACATATCTGACACCCTGTACCATATTTTGGGTCAACCAAGTAGGTCCAATGTTTGCCAAGTTCTTGCAGGTCCCACTGGTCTTTGGGTTTTGGTGGCACCCCAAAACTTCCTAAGGCAAAACATCAGTTAGTAAAAATAGTCTTTCATTGTCATGATATTTCCTTCATGCTTGTCCTCCATAGGACTTCTGTTTGCAAAAAGCCAAGGCAGCCTTCCTAGAAGGAATTTATCATTCAGAACAACAAAGTTTCTAAAGAATCTAAATTAGCTAAATAATTGCTTTTGGTCAAAGGAAAAGCAAAGGTACTAGTAATGACTCTAAGCCCAAGGGCAAAATCATAACCTAGAGCAAATACCTTGATGGCATCGCATAGGCCAGGTTATTCACAACCTCAGCTCAGAAACAGTCAAAGCCTCATTGAATCCAGTATTCCATTAATAACCCTACCCAAAGCCCAGCCCAGTCTAACTTGAAAATCAATTTAATCCAGTACCTCCCATGATTCAATTTAGGGCAGTTCCATACACATCCTGAAATCCTGTTAACAGCCACCCAAATGCATAAGTAGAACTTATTAAACACAGCCTCAACCCAACTCTGATCAATTCAGAGTAAAAAAAAAAAATGAGCTAATTTCATATATTATTCAATGTCAGCCCAGAGACAGATCCTGTTTAATCTGGTTTACAACACAGCTCACTTAAACCTATAGACCATCACAATCCATCCTAAGTCACATCTAAGCCCAGCATGAAGTTTAATCACCAACTCACTCTTAACCCAATCTACCTAGAGTCTGGCCAAAGGTCAAAGCTTAACACAGCAAACACAGCTTGCTTGTAGGAAGGTACATTCCTACAAGGTCTCAACCAAGAGAATAATCCATAACTCATGCCAACATATCCTAAAAATCCATTGCAGATCCTCATAAGGACTCAAAACCTCACTGAATAAAATGTTCATTTCATCTAGATCAGAGACAAGGCCAATCCAACCTAGAACCCAGAGGAGGGATAAAATGGACCAGTATAGTCTAGGGTCTTGACAAGCCCAGAGTTTACAAATGCCCAATGAAAGACTATATCAGACAACTCAAGGCTAGCAAAAAGCTAAACACAAGACCAATATAAGCCTTTTTTTTTTTTTTGCCTCGTTCTGCTCAACCTTGGCATATTTAAGCATATTTAAGACCGAAGTCTTATTCAGAGACTTTAGACCACTTTACTGTGGAAGATATCAGAAGAAATCTACCTAAGCCTGTCAAGCCCATAACTCCTTTGGCACTTTTGCTAATGTGTCCAAGGCCCAAGCCAGAGAATCCAGTGGTTCTCACCATGTGTGAATATGTATATGGATAAGAATATTTGGAAGGGGTACGGGGAAGATGGAGACAAAGAAGTTTACTCACTCTGTAATAACCAATGGAAGCTTTTTCAAGATTCATGTATCTGTACAATATCAGAAATAGATATGGGGCATTCAGGGACACA
The DNA here is from genome assembly GCF_022837055.1 of Prionailurus viverrinus. Taxonomy (NCBI): domain Eukaryota; kingdom Metazoa; phylum Chordata; class Mammalia; order Carnivora; family Felidae; genus Prionailurus; species Prionailurus viverrinus. The sequence goes on along the minus strand of NC_062563.1, from coordinate 86,631,309 downwards.
CACAATCTTACAGTGACCAATTTCTTTTCCCTCTTGCCTCACACACACAGCTCTGATTAGATTTATTGTTGAATTAATGGTAATTCCCATAAATTGTGTACTGGTCAGGAAAGCATACTAATTAACATCGTAATTGCACACCAGCCTATTTGGGGCAAATTACTAACAGGGTGACATTACTAACAAGTTACATGACTTGTCCATAACATAGCTTCCCATCTGCAAAATGAGGTTAAAAATACTACCTACCTTATTGGGTTGTTACGTGGTTTCAGTGAGATCATGCATGTCATGTGTGGCCCTCAGGAAACACACAATAAGTGTAGGCTTTTATTGTTATTGTGAGATTCTGGGAAATAGCATGTGAATTTCTTCTAGAGTTGAGAAGAATAATTTAGAAGAACCACTATCAGGGTGTTTGAGTTTTCTACCACCCATGAAACAAAGCTGTTTCTGTACCATGGACATTCATATTATCAACTCTGAGAAATGCAAAGGTGAAGATTTGGGCTCATCTAGGAACTATTGGGAATTGAAGATTTCCTAGGATACATGCAGAAAACAAACAGAAAAAATACTTTGGAGCTATCAAAAATCTATTGGCAGCAATGCTGTTTCTGCTAGCCAAGAATGCTACATAGCTAAACTCTAAAGAAATGTCTGAGAAAATGGTTATAATCAGTGGTGCTTTTTTTTTGATGCTGGTTTTTGAGATCTAATGTTATAATAATTGGCACTTTTTCTGATGCTGTTTTTTTTTTTTTTGAGATCTAACAATCCATAGAAAAGAATCTTTATTCCGTCTGTTTATTAACTCATTCATTCATTAAAAAAATAGTTTTTGGATACCTACTCTAGGGCAGGCCCTATGCCTACATGAAGATACAACGATGAATAAAACTTGGACTTTGCATAATTTACTTGGGATATACAAATGCATAAGAAGGTATTGGTACAACAGTGTGTTTAATCTCTCTTCTAGAGGAAACTCAACATGTCCCTTCTGCCCTACCATGCCAATTCCAAGGATAACTAGGTCTGACATAATGGAATCTTCAAAGATGCACTGTTGAACCATAACTCTTTGGATTGTCTCAGGATGTGAATGAGTTAAGACATGACAAATGTTTTTTCCTACTGGTAATTAGATACTCCTTCCTTAAGTAGATCCAAAAGTGATCAGGAAGGAGCCCATGGCAAAGACAGCAAGGTCTGGGCTACTTAAGGAATCCCCAGGATCCTTGTCCCTATTTATAATCCATCACAGCTCACCAGGGTACAGAAGGGCTTGGGGGTACAGCTGTAACTAGTAACAAGGTATGCATTCACCTTATGAGTTTGCCTCTGAGCATTGACTCCTTAGGGAATTGCTTGGCAGGTAGTCAGACCTAGGTTAGTTTTCTGGCATAGGTTTTCAGGCTCGATTAAATGTGTGTCCAAGGTAGGTGTCTAAGAAGCAGGCTCATCCTGGAACCTCAAATATGAAAGCATTTGCCCTTACTGTGACCAAAGTAACAGGGGGAAGTCCTGTGTCATTCATTGTGAGAGGGCCTCTACACCTGCTAGGATAGGACTGATCCCCGAAGCTAGAGACGTCTCCTTTCAAAATAGGTAGAGCTCAAGACATGGATGGTGCTACTACCCAGGTTTGTTTTCTTTTCAATCATATTTGTCATCAAGGTTTGAGGACTGATCTACTGTGAAGTCTTAATCATGGTCATAAATTTAGGAACTTAAAGTGTGAGTTTAAGCCAAAGAACATAGCAAAGTCAGTCAATAAACACATAAAATGACTAAAAGCCCCTAAAGCACAGAAGAATTATCTTGAGTTGAAATGGAGGAAAAATCCAATGTCATTGTTACAAATCTAAGAGCTAACAAGGAAGAAATAAAACCCATTCCCAGAATACTGTCCTCTACAAATCAGATTTGCCCAGAGGCAGGCGGAAATCGAGTGGTAGAAAAGAAAAGTTTATAATTTGGTGTCTCAAAAACAGAAACTATAAACTTGAAGTATGGAGGGAGTTCATCACAAATTTAGTAATAAGATCAGCTTAAAATGCTGTTCTTAATCACGTGGTCAATTCCGAGACTGTGGGAAAGAGGGGGAAAAAAAGAGGAAGAAAAACATCCACATCTGGCAAACTATGCATATATAGTAGCGTTTTTGGAACACTTTTTCCACATTTTGATAGTTTCCCCTAAACCAGGTTCTCCTAACATAAAATGCAAGCAGCAATAGCTATATTTTTTAGTCTTCATCACTGCGATAGTTCAGTTATATACTGATGGTCCTACCTATCTTTAGTTGGGTTACTTCCTTCCTCTCTGAGAAAGTTTTCTCAAACTCTCAAAGTTTTCAATATTCCCTCCTTCACTCTTAATTGATAGTCATTCATATTTAATTGGAAAATTAGAATCCGAAAGACACTTATATATGTGATTCTTACACACAGGGACGATGCTTAGGATGAAGCCATGAGTGTATAAGTGGAAGCTTGCATATTACCCTGGGCTAGTGAAGACAATGATAAGAAATGAAAGTCAAGGATAGAGCCCAGGGGAATATACTAGCAGTCTTACGGAGCTCCACAGAAGGAAACAAGAAGGGAAATAAGACATTTCTAGAAGGGAATAGTCATGAGTCTCAGTTGGGGTAGAGAGTATGAGACTATAAAAACTGAAAACTATTCATTAGATTTAACAGCCAGGAGGGGCACCTGGTGGCTCGGTTGGTTAAGCATCCAACTTGGGATTTCAGGTCATGATCTCACAGTTCGTGGGATCGAGCCCCACATCAGGCTCTGCGTTGACAGCACAGAGCATGCTTGGGATTCTCTCTCTCCCTCTGTCTCTTCCTGTCCCCCACTTGTGCTTTCTCTTTCTCAAAAATAAATAAATAAACTTTAAAAAATATTTAACAACGAGGAGTTCTTTGGTGACCTTCATGAAAAGAGCTAGGTAGAAATGAGAGAGAGAGAGAGAGAGAGAGAGAGAGAGAGAGAGAGAAAACTCTTACTAATTAAAGCACAATTGTAAAATCGAAGAAAAAATCAACAGAAAAAAATGGAAAGTAGTCTTAAAGACAAGCAAAACAAACAGACAAATACAATAAAAAATTAAAAACAAAAAAACCCCAAAAACTGTAAACCAAAAAACAATGAACAAACAAAAAGCAATGAGATGAAGATGACAAGAGAACATAAGCTAAGTAAGTAACAGACAAGGGCAGGAGTTCCAGCATCTGAATAACAGAATTATAAAATGTGAGAAAAGAAGAAATCATCACAAAGAAAATTTTTTGGATGAAGGACATGAGTTTGGAGTTTGGAAAGGACCCTCTGAGTCTCTAGAACGAGGGCTAAAAATAGATCTACTTCAAGCTCATTGTTAAATTTAAGGAAATTTAGGACAGATACAAGGTTTCCTAGGACTCTCAAGGGAAAAATGAGGTCACACACAGAGGAACAGGAATCAGAACAGCCTTGGACTCCTCAACAGTAACATCTGAATCCATTAGTTAATCGAGCCTTTGAACTTCTGAAGAAAATGATTTACAGCCCAGAATTCTACACACAGCCAACTATCAATAAAATGTCAGCATAGAATAAGACATGTTCAAACACAGAAGATATCAAGAAATTTTCCTGCCACATATTTCTATACTTTCTCAAGATGGTGCTGGAGGAGCTCCAGCAACATAAAGGAGTAAACCAAAGAGGGAAGATGTAATACCAAGGAAACAGAGAGCCCAACTGTGACGGATAATTCTATCTGTCAACTTGGCCAGGCTATGGTGCCCAGTTGTTTGGTCAAACATCAATCTAGATGTTGCTGTGAAGGTATTTTTTAGTTGTAATTAACATTTAAACCAATAGACTTTGAATAAAGCAGATTACATTTCATATTGTGGATAGGTCTTATCCAATCATTTAAAGATCTTGAGAGACAAGATTGAAGTTCCCTGAAAAAGAAGAAATTCTGCCTCCACACTACCCTGCTGGGGTACTCCAGCCTGCTGGCTTACTCTGCGTATTTCAGATTTTCTAGCCCCCACAATTGCATGAGACAATTCCTTAAAAGAAAGCTCACCAAAATAGATTCTCTCTCTATATATATTTTGTTGGTTTTATTTTTCTGGAGAACACTGACTAATGTACCAACTCAAGACAAAGACAAAGAATTAGAATGACAGCAAAGGGACATCCCAGGATGCTGATGGTACCATTCCATATAGGAGAACAAAGATCTAAAAGTATACTGCCACAGAGGAAAAAGAAATCGATAGTTACCTTGATGTGATTGACACAGGTGAGCTAAATCTTACCTCTAAAATAGAAAGTCAGTGGAGAATGTTTGAGATTTATGAATCAAAATAGGTCAGTGTGTACCTATCATTTGGAAACATGGCAATGTGTAAATGCCAGAATTAGCTAAATTGTGGAAAGGGGATGGGGCCTGGGAGCCATGGAGGTTCATGGGACAAAAAACAGCAACACTGTTATAGTACTTTTAGACAGTTTGGTTTTTAAACTATGTGCTTTTATTATTTTGAGTAAAAACTTAAAATATTTTTTAAAATGGGATATTTCAGATTTTGCTAAAGATTCTGCTAAGTTTGCTTCATTCTATATAGTTATTAGCACAATGGAATGCCATGTTGTCTTTAAAAGTAACAATCATATGGATCAGATATCAATACACAGAGATATTTATAAAATATGGTTTAAAAAATGGAAAAATTGAAAAATGGAGCACAGAGTAATTTATAAACATTAAAGCAATAAAAACCATATCTATACACATACACACATATATATCATATGTATATGTTACAGGAAACATACAACCTTAAAAAGCAACATAAAAACAATATATCTACATATATATCATAGGTATACATAGTATATATGACTCTATACATGATTTTTTGTGTTGCCTTTAATATTTATAAGTTACTGTTTTTTATATATGTAAATAAATAAGTAAACACACACAAAACCACACCCAATTATAATTAAAATATAAAGTAATTCCTAACATTAGGAGAATGATTTCAAAAGTTAAAAAGTTTTGGGTCATGGGGCACCTGGGTGGCTCAGTTGGTTGAGCATCCAATTCTTGATTTTGGCTCAGGTCATGATCCCAGGGTAGTGGGATCGAACCCTATGTTTGGCTTCTCACTGATCATGAAGCCTGCTTGAGATTCTCTCTCCCTCTCTCAAATAAAAAAAAAATAATAAGATAAAAATAAATAAAAAGTTTTTGATCATTAACAAAATGGTATATTACTCAGCTATTAAAAATAAAACACATGAAGACTAAAACATGAGGAAGTGTTCATGGTGCATTATTACATGAAACAATTAGAATATATGTAGGCTATGATGGCAAGTAGGAAAAATATTCATGTAGATAAGAGCACAAAAGTAAGTTTTACAAATCAAATAGTTTGGGAAACAAAAAGAGTAAATTGAAGGAGAGACAGTGGATGTAGTTAGTCACAGGTTAACTGTGTAGCTGTAAAGGGGTAACGGCTGGGGTGACGGAGGTAGAGGGGGAAAGAAACACTCTTGCAAGGTTGAAAGAGATTTTGTGTTTGCTCATTTATGTGATTTTTTGTTAAGTTGGGAAATTGCTTTAGTTGCTATTCAGGACTGGAGAAGGAAGGAAGGGAATGTATAAGCTGAGGGTTAGAGGGAGAGAGAGAGGGAGAGGGAGGGAGAGAGAAAGAGGGAGAGAGAGGGAAGGGGAGGAAAGAAGGGAGAAAGAGGGAGGGAGAGGGTAGGAGGGAGAAAAATGAAGGGAAGGAGAGAGGGAGAGGGAGAGAGTGAGGAAGAGAGGAAGGGAGGGAAGGAGGGAAAGGGAGGGTGGGGGAGAGAGGAAGAGAGAGGAAAAGAGGAAGAGAGGAAAGGAGAGAGAAAGAGGGAGAGAGAGGGAGGGGGAGGGAAAGAGGAAGGGAGAGGGAAAGAGGAAGGGAGAGGGAAAGAGGAAGGGAGACGGAAAGAGGAAGGGAGAGAGAGAGGTAGAAGAAGGAGGAGAAAAAAGAGTACGAGGGAGAGAGATGGGGAGAGAGGCAGTGCTGGCATGAAGAGGAAGGTGACCTTCAGAGCACAGAAGGAGAGGTTAGCATGGGCCAAGGAAATGAACTGGTATATGTCAGCAATTCTACTAGGAGGTCACTGATGTTGTATTTCATGTCACACTCATAACAACTATGACTTCGACATTACGATCCTCATTTCATGAGTGAAAACCTGAGGCTCAGAGAGGTCAAATAACTTTCTTTAAACATCTATGCAGCCCATAGGCAATAGAGCTGGGATGCAGGCCTGTGCTTTTTCATCTATGCTCTTTCCACCGTGTGACCCTTTGAGACGGTGTGCAGGATGCAGACAAATCCGTAGGAGGGAAGATGAGGAACAGAAGACGTTTTGAAAGATTAAGTTTAAACCTGATAATCTTTTTTGTGCAATTTTCATCCACTACTTGAGTTCCTGGGAACTTGCTTTCTGGATTCCATTTATAGCACAGTGCTTTGGCATAACAGAGTGTTTACTTCAACATTTCTTTATTCTCCTGCCAGGACATTGGTTTTGTCTCGTCATTTTATAGTCTACCTAAATGTTTTCAATCATTTAAATGACTGTATTGCGTTTAGGCAAGTGGATGAAGAAGCTTCTTCTTTTGGCTTATCTATCTCAGGGCCAAACATCCTTGAATTCAAACATGGGGATGCTGCTTTCTTTACTGCAAAATCATCTCTGCAGAGCAGATCTACAGAGCAAGCAAACAGGGAAGAACCCCTTGAAGGTAAGCATTCTAATTGCATGAGGTTCCAAGAATGTCAATGGGTTCCTGTGGACACCCCCACCCCTGCCCCCAGTCTGACGGGTGAGGCCTCATGGAGTCTGAGAGGCAGCCAGATCCACCAGGGCCTTGTTGGTGCTGTCACACACTCCGTGGAGCCCAGTATGGCTGCACATAAGTCAGCCTGTGTTTCTCAGAGCTCATATCAAACAGGAAAGGTCAATGTAGAATTCTGGAGAATCAGCTTCTCAGAGTGCCTCTTGAATATGGCAGTAAGTATGTTTGGGGTCAAAGGCAAAGACTATCTATGAGTCAAAAGCCTTAAGGGTCAGTTCAGTCCATCTGAGGCTGAGTCTTCCTGTAGGAGGAGTGACGGGGAAGCGTACATGCTTACAGAACTCTCAACAGCTGTCCCCTTTCAGCTCCTGGGAGGACTGAACCTGTGTGTGTCCACTTGTCCCTGAGTTCTGCCAAACAAATCGTGTTTACTTCGCACGTTGTGGACACTGTCGCTATCTTTGAAGTAAAATGGCTGAGGAAGGAGCTGAGCTAGTGCTAAAACTTCTGTCAGAGGACGTTGGCAGTCCTGTAGAGAGGAGGCAGGACCAGAACGAGGACTGAACTGCGGTGCGTCAGAGATGAAAGGGAAGATTATCAAGTGTCAGGTTCTCTGTCCACCATGGTCTTACCTGACTTCAGTGGCCAGTGGAGATATTAGCATTGGCCAGCGTTCTGGTCTCCTACTGCTACAAAATGTAATGACTTTAACGGAAATTGATTATCATTGCTCACAGCAATGTGGGTTGACTTGGGCTCAGCTGGGCACCTCTAATTTGGGGTCTCCTATGTGGTCACAGCAAGGTATCAGCTGGGCTGCAGCCATTGAAAGGATCAACTGGGCTGGGTGTCCAAATGGCCCCTTCATAAGACTGGCAAATGATGACGGCTGCCGGCTGGGAGCTCAGGTGTACATGTGTCCTCCACAGGTGGCATGGGCTTCTTGGTGACTGGGTTCTCTGAGAAAGTGGCTCAAGAGTGAGCATTCCAAGGGACTCAGGCAAAGGTGGGAAGTCTTCTTATATGTGACCTTCAGAATTCTCAGAGCATTACTTCTGATTCTCTCTCTGTGGATTAAGGGAAGTCATTAAGGTCAGCTTAGATCTGAAAAGTAAGAATTAAGCTCTACTTTTTGAGGCAAGGAAAAACATGCCCAAATAGTGAGGTCAGGAACTGATGGAGGCCAGATTTCAGGCATCTACTGCAGCCTGAATAAACTTCAGTCAGAGAGTAACAGCATATGTATGGAATGGAATGAAACAAATGGTCATTAAATGCTCATGATGCAACAACATCTTTGCATACATTATTACATTTGATATTTTCAACAACCCTAAAAAGTAGTGTGGCAGATTGATTTTTTTCAGCTCCAATTCTTCACTGGGCCCTGGATCCAAGCTCTTTGCAATGTAACCTTTCAGTGCTTCTCACATGAGAAATTCACAAGGGGATTATCTCCCTGTACAAAAGCACAGGGCTTGTACATCCCTGTACTTCCTTGACTTTTGGCTTGGTCATATGACTTACTTTGGCCCATGGAAAAATAGGAGATGTCATGCAAACAGGGGTTTGAAATATGCTTGCATTGTTTCTGAGAGTATGGTTGGCTATGCTCTCTGGTGCTTCTGTCCTTACCATGAGAATTCCTCCCAGGGAGGTGGTGCCTCTTCCAGCTGGAGCAGACAGGTGGAACAGACTGGAGAGCCAGCTGGACTCATAACTCAAAGCAGAGATGTTCAGCCCAGCCCAGCCCAGGTCAGCCAATTCCCAGCTAGCTGACCATAGATGGGTGAAAATAAATGCTTATTATTGAATGCTACTCAGATTCTGTGGTTGTTTGTCATTGTTGAGTAATAGAGTAGGCATTATTAGCTCCTTTTTTTCCCCCTGAGGCCCCGATCAGTTTTTAAATCCAGCTAGGCTTAATCTAGCAGCCCATACTGTCTGCTACACTGATACTCCGGGAAATGGGCTAAGGTAGTGTGACCAAGCTCCTACCCAGCCTTGGTGGGCATGTAGCAGGAAGCTGGAGGAGATCTGAGTGGGAAGGCTCCTCTCTGTATTGCTTCCCTAGGAAGTTCTTAAAGATTGCTGAGCACTTTTATCTTGGGGTGTGTGTGGTTTTGGGGGGATGCTGCTGCACTGAGTTTTGTTGTTTCCTGAGGAATTTCCACTGAAGAGATGAACAGCTGAGGAGGGAGGGCCCGTCTACAGAGCTCAAGCATGAAAGACAGCATTGTTGATTTGACTGCCTTGTGCGGTTAACTAAAAGACTCAGAACGCCCTGGGAAGGCGTTGGTCTCATAAAGAATAACTCTGTGTGTGTGTGATTGGGAATTTATAGCTCTAACATTGATACTCTACACAATGAGAATAAACAGAGGAGCTGGCTTTCATCTAAGACTTGGCTTTTAATATTTATGCAGATTAAAGCTCTCTTTTCCACATCTCATGCTTGCTCTCTCAGTGAATGATGTTATGTGACGAAGTGTGTGAGAGAAATCCCTTTACCTGGTTCTGAATGGTTCCTTTAACCTTATGGGGGCTCAGTTTCCACTCAGGCATCATGATGCTTGCCTTAACTACCTAACACCATGAAGGGCAAACTACAGCCTGGATGGAGAAATAAAACCTTCATCAAACTGCCAGTGGGTGAGTGAATCTGTATATTTCTGGAAAAAAATTATTAACGGATATCAAGAACCCAGAAAGATGATTTTTAATTATCTTACTTTACATTAAAAAAATTTTTTAAATGCATTTGGGGCTTACCTCTATCGTTATCTGGCCGCAGTCTGTTCAGGCCAATGCTAATACGGTCACTGTCCACTGAAGCCAGGTAAGACCTGTAGACAGAGACATCAGCAGCTCCAACAATTGTCCCTCCCATCTCTCAGCTCCAGAGTCACCACAGGTTGTCCTAGGTTCTGGGCCCATTGGCCATTTGCCATCCTCAAAGCCCCTTGGCAAGGCCTTGGTGGGATCTGACATTGGCTCAGGTTCCTCTTCAGCTCTTGGTCCAAGGTGGCATTTAAAGCCTATATATTGGCTCATGTCTCTTCCAGATTCCCTTTGAACTGACCAAATAATCCAAAAAATTGAGTTTCAGAGACAGAGGAGTTACTTCTAAACCTTATCTATCTATCTCTATGGACCTTGGGAAAGCCAATCAATCTCCTCCAGAACACTGGGGTCCTTGGAAGGGATTAGGAACCCAGACCCCCTCAGTCCAATCATAGCATTGAGAGTCCCCTCAAGAAAATGATAACATTTACATTGAATGTCTCCTTAGCTGTGACATTAATCCGAGAAATGCTTGCAGGAACCCCGTGAAGGCTCTCCTTCCCAAGTCCCCCTCCAAACTCTGGTGCTGGTTTTAGCAGTAGAAAAGATGGAAGGATGTTGTTACCTGCAGTATGATAAAGGATCAGACTGAGAGAAGTGCCCACCAATTCATGATTCCAGCAAAGAAAAGAAAACATTGCCTAAACAGTGCACTTATGGGACATAAAGAAATATCCAGATCCAGGAGGCTGGAAGTGAAGGTGTAATGAGGAGCCTATTTAGATGTAGTCAAATCTCTAATATAAAAATGATTCAGGAATGGGTCCATGCTGGCCCAAGAACATCTGACTACAGTAACAAACCTAGTTTCCATTTCACTCAGATGGCTTGCGAGACATTTCAACCACAGAGTTGTAATGAGAACTGCCATTCCAGGCAGGGAAGTGCCCAGTGCCCAAGCTAACTTCAGCACTACCACCAAAGCCTAGTAAAGAAAACATTTGGTGGAGTGTGGACGTTTCCAGAACCAAGGCTGCCTCTGGCCAGATCTCTATCCCAGTGCAAAAACTGCCATTTTCAGAATGGCAGAGGATGGAGCTGAGAGCAGGTGCTTTGGGGCAAAGCCTGGTTCTGCCAGCTATTTCAGGGTTCTCAAGAGTAAAAGACATACAGAGTGCGATGGGCGTTCACACTCAGGCCAACCAGGTAAAGTATGATAAGAAAACAAGTATGTCGATTGCTTCAATGTTCCCCCAACTAGAGAACCCTATTAATTAGAAGACCCAGGTAACTCCAGGCAGTAAAACATAAAAAGAAAACCTTGCGCCCAACTGAAATATCCCAACCATGCTAAGGCTGTGTTTTGGAGCTTCCTCCTTACTACTCACAGGTAACACATATGAAGACAGTTAAAAGAAAAAAAAAGAAGAAAAGAAAATTGTAGGGGAATTTTATTTGTCAAAATTAAATTGGGAGAAACTCATACTAAAGTCATTTGGAGGATGCTCTGCGAACTCTGTTCAGTTCATTTTTTTCTTTTTTTAAAATTTTCATTAAAAAATTTTTTTTTAATGTTTGTTTTTGAGAGAGAGAGACAGAGCACGGGAAAGGGGTGGGCAGAGAGAGGGAGACACAGAATCTGAAGCAGGCTCCAGGCTCTGAGCTTGTCAGCACAGAGCCCAATGCAGGGCTGAAACTCACACACTGAGAGATCATGACCTGAGCCAAAGTCAGACACTTAACCAACTGAGTCACCCAGGCGCCCCCATTCAGTTGTTCTTAATAGCATTGCCGTGAAGACTTGTCCTTTGTGATTGTTTATGGTTTTCTGAGTCTGGATACTTACTTGTTTTAAACATAAAGATACTTTGTAATTACTTAGTTGGCACTGTAACTTGCAGGAACGGGTGTAAATTGAAGGAAGACAGTACTTTCTTAGTTTAGAATTCTATCAGGAAATGTTTGCCACTTGACGATAATCATGTCACCAATGCTCATATTATTCCCACTATTGGTTGCAGATACTTATATGAGTCCGCATTTCACGGTGATTCCATGTCCAGGTGAAAACACCTAAATATTAAAGTTTTTCATATTTTCTTTTCGTGTATTTGATCTGTCAAAAATGATAGGTATGATAAGGTCTCCCCTCTTTTGTACTTTTGCTAACTTCTATTAGCATTTCCAACAGGGTTTTTTGTTTGTTTTATATCCTTTGAATCTACATAATTTGGTCTATAATAAATGTTACGATTGGTAGGTCTTCAATGTGAATTGCATATTTTAGCATCATAAATGACTTCCTATTATTTTATTTACTGATTTTGCCCTAAATTGTACTTTTTTGACAATAATATTAACCCCCTAACTTTATTATTTAAAATGTACTTTTATATTGTTGCCATTTTTTTTCATGTATCAGTATTTCTTTTAGTGTCTTCTTGTCTAATACCTGGATTTTTTTTTTTTACGTTTTTATTTATTTTTGAGACAGAGAGAGACAGAGCATGAACGGGGGAGGGTCAGAGAGAGAGGGAGACACAGAATCTGAAACAGGCTCCAGGCTCTGAGCTGTCAGCACAGAGCCCAATGCAGGGCTCGAACTCACGGACTGCGAGATCATGACCTGAGCCGAAGTCGGACGCCCAACCGACTGAGCCACCCAGGTGCCCCACTACCTGGATTTTTAAACAAAATCTGAGTCTTTATCTTTTAATAAAATAGTCTAATCTGATCACTTAAAAATTTTTATTTCCAAATACTTTTAGATTTTTAGAGGAGTGTGATGATAGTACAGAGAGTTCCTATAATACCCTTCACTTAGCTTCCTCTGATATAAATGAACATCTTTCAGAGATCATGATGATCTTTCAGAACATCTTTCTGAACATCTTTCAGAGAACATGATGATCAGAAGCATGAAATTTATGTTTAGGCAATATTAAAAAGATGACATTAAACAATTTAAGAAACTAACATTGCCATAATATTATTAATTAACCAGCAGAGTTTATTTAGCTTTCACCAGTTTTTCCATTAATGTCCCTTTTCTGTCCCCGGATCCAATCCAGGATCCCACATTGCGTTGACTCATCTATCTCCTTAGTCTCCTGTAATCTGTCACAGTTTCTCCTACTCCTTGGAGTAGAGTGAATTGGGTCTTCCAAAAAGATATGGCCACTCTCTAACCCTTGATGCCTGTGAATATGATCTTATTTGGAAAAAGAGTCTTTACAGATGTAATTAAAGATCTTAGGATAAGATCATTTGGGATTTAGGGTGGACCTGAAGTCCAATGACTGCTGTCCTGATAGGAGAAAGGAAAGGAAGATTTGAGACATAGAAACAGAAGGAAGAAAGCCACCTGAAGACAGAGGCTGGGATTGGAGTGATGCAGACACAAGCCAAGCAATACCAGGAGCACCAGATGCTGGAAGAAGCCAGGAGGGATACTTCCTACGGCCTTTGGAAGGAGGTGACCCTGCTGACCCTTTGATTTCAGACTTTGGGCTTCCAAAATTACAAAAGATTGAATACGTGCTATTTTAAGCCACATTTGTTGTGGCAGCTCTGAAAAACGAATACAAAGACCTTGACAACTTTGAAGAGTGCGACCAGATGCTTTGCAAAACTTGGGTTTGTCTGATGTTTTCTTATGATTGTCCTGGGGTTATGGATTTGGGGGAGGAATACCAGACTGGTGAAAGACACATCATATCAGAGGGTGCATGATATCAACATGACTGGTGATGTCGACCATGATCACTTAGTTAATTAAGGTGGTGTCTGTGAAGTTACTCTTTTTCTTTTTCCATGCTCTGTTTATTAGAAGCAAGTCACTGAGTCAAACCATATTCAAGGGATCCACCTTCTATAACTCTGCATTCTACTACGAATCTTGGAGCTGACACATTCTTTTTCAAGGGGGTGCCTGAGCCTGGGTGGCTCAGTCAGTTGAGCATCTGACTCTTGATTTTGGCTCAGGTTATGATCTCAGTGTTATGGGTTTGAGCCCTATGTCAGGCTCCCTGCTGAGTGTGGAGCCTGCTTAAGATTCTCTCTCTCCCTCTCCCTCTCCCTCTGCCCCTGTACCCCACTTGCACATGTGCATGCACATGTACTTTCTGTCTCTAAAATAAAATAAAAAACAAAGAAAAAAAGAAACATTCCTGGAACGTTTTCAAAAGTTGTTAATAGGCTAGGCTTAAAAAAAAAAAACTCTTTTAATTCCAGTTAGTAGAAATTTCACAGGGTACATTCATTTACCACAATGAAATAAAACTATAAATTAATAATTAAAGAGCGAATAACATATAAAAAACTGAGAATTCAAGATACTGTCTTTTTGTCAATGAGGAAATAAAAATGTAATTATTGGTTATTTAAATAAATAACTATAATGTCAAGAATATATATCAAACATTAAGGAAGGAGGTCAAATTACATATAGAAAGAAATTAATAATGGTAAATTTTTGTATTCTTTAACCAAGAAAAGAAAGGCAAAAATAAATTCAGTAGCCAACTCAACAATTTAGGAAAGGAACAAAATAAACTTAAGGGGAGTAAGAATTAGCAAATAATATTTTGAAAAGCACAATTTGATAAATTATAAAACTGAAGTGAAGAACTAGTAAAGAAACCCTAGAGCTAATTCTTTGGTTTGGAGCAGAGCCCAATGTTTAGATGACACATACTTGGTTGTAGAAGTCATCTGGATGAACTATATTGCAGCTTCAGCAGGAATCTACACCAGGAGCCAAACCTTGGCAGAGCTGACGGTTCAGCCTTACCCTCACATTGGACAGTTACAAGTTTCAGAAGAATCAGCTTTGAGCACTGACTCCACTGTGAGTGGCAAGTGAGAGCAGACAAAGACACCTCTTTTGAGTATCCAGATTTTCACATCAAACCAGACCTCCTGTTTGGGCACAGTGGTAGTTGTAATTCAGTAAGTTCTAGTAGCCATAGAAGAGTCTTCTAGGCTCAGTGAGGCATGTCTGGGGCTCTGGTTCCATGCAGAAGTAAAAGTAACCAATAAAACTCTTTAATGTGAGTACACCCCTAGCACAGTCAAGACACAGAAGGGGAAAGACCCCATAGAGATAAAAAGATTGGAATTTTGCTAATGTTGGAAGAGGGGTTTAAGTATGGTACTTTGAGATATGACCAGGGAGCCATTATTTGCACCATAACAGGCCAGTCAAATTATGTAAGAACAATTCATTAGAAGCTGTGACCCATTTCTGATTAAGTTACATGTTTTATTTTGCTTTGTGAAATAGACTTTTTAACAATGCTGAAATCATAAAAACATTTTCCTATTTGACCAAGATTTTATTCTCCTATATCACTTAAGATAGTTCATTCCAAATATAAACTTTTTAGAGTTATCTTATTGATTTCTTTTTTTCCAAGTTAAGGCCATCTAACAATTATTACACATAAATGAGACAAAACAATGCATCTTTGAGAAACTGATTGTTAGCATGCTGTTTAATGGTGAAAAAAATGGAGGTATAAGTTGAGTATATCTGCTATTAGTTTTGTATTTTATATTTCTCCTAATGTTCTAGCCAATACAATTGGCAGGGGAGGGGGAAGAGATGGAATATAAATGATGTAATAAAGAAAGCAACATGGTTACATTTGTACATTTTATTATCTCTACAAGAATGACTTCACTTTGGATATAAGTTCTTAGTTCCAGAGTCTCTGGGTCATATTTCACTTCTGACCAGCTGGCTACAGATTTAGCAGTTCCCACTGCCCCTACAGATTCAATAATTCACTAGAACAACTGAACTCAGCAAAGCATTATTACTATAACAGTTTTATTATAACAATGGGATGCAAAGCAGAAATAGCCAAAGGGAGATGCATAAGGCAAGTTTTGGGAGGGTCCCAAACATGAAGCTTTCTTTGTCCTTTCTCAGTAGAGTTAATACCTTTGCTTTTCTCAATAGTCAAAATTGTCACCCTCGTGACATTGACGTGGACTATTGCCAACCAGAGGAGATTACCTGAGTTTTGGTGTCCCTGGTTTTTATTAGGGTTTCATTATATAGGGATGATTAATTAAATCATTGGTCATGTGACTCAGCCTCTAGCCTCCTGGCTGTTATCATGTGACTTATAGACCCAACTGTCTAATCACATAGTTAATCTTTCTGGCATAACTTGCTCTGGTCCTGAGTCACATCATTAAGATAAATTATCAGGTGTGGTCTGAGAGGACCACTACCAATAACAAAGATGCTCAATCACTTAAAAAACGCCTCCCAGGAAACTGGGACAGGGGCCAGCCAAATTCTTTATTATACACCTGCCTGTCTAGTACAAAACAGCAACCTTCCCCCATCTCAACTTTCTATTGATGGTTCTTCTTCCCTCATATTATTCTGTTCCCTTCTTAAGAGTTTTCATCATTACTTATATTGTGTATTTATGTATTTATTGTTTCTCTTCACTACTGGATGTAAACTTTGTGAAGTCAGGCACTTTAATGGCTTTTCCCCCATAGTTTATGCCTAGAAAAGTCTATCACATAGGAGGTGCTCAATAATACTTGTTAGATACATAGATAGATAGATAGATAGATAGATAAATGGCATAGAGTTGAAATGGGGTGTGCTATTGATAATGCTCTTAGTTAAGGGGGCCAAGCCATGATTTTTATTGTCTGATTTGAATCTTGTGGACCAAAGCAATACCAGGAAAGAGGATGATGAAAGCCTAATTTGAACATCTGGGTAGCAGTGATTTAACTGTAAGGTTTGGCATACTTTTGCTCTAATTTGGTTGTACTTCCTGATATTCTTGATTGGTTATTTTGGATATGTGGTGAGTGTAAAAATAAGTTAATGGATGTATGTGTCTCTTGATATGAAAGTTCCTTGGAAAATTTGACTTTAGGTTAAAACTTATTCGTTGATGTTCTAGAAGGATCAGTCGCCGGAGGTTTGGTTTAAACTGTTCAGTTACATCAGAAGTGCAGTTGGGAGGAGGTCCAGAAAGATATTCTAATAATGGGCAAGGGCTTGTAACAGGATATTGTCTGCTCCTCTCTGGTGCCTCTTGGGGTTATGAAGTCACTAAAACTTCTGAAGACCCTGCAAGCCAGCCCTGCATGCTCCCTACATCTCTTCCTGACCCCAGTGGGCCGGGGCGCGTAGGGCGAGCCAAAGTTCGGTATGAGTCACTTGGGTTATCCACAAGGCAGACGAAACTGCAAATGGGAACCTGTGTGACAAGCTTCCAAACAGCGATTTCGAGCCTTGCAGAGGGCAAGCTTGGCACTAGCACAGCACAGGGACGGTGGCCTCTCTCCGAGGACCTCTTGGCATCCTGGTGCTGAGTGAACACATTTTCGCTTACTTTACTCTTCCAAGGACGTGACTCAAAGGCTACGTGTTTGGAACCACAAGCCTCAGAGCTGAGCAAGAGGCGAGGGGTCTCTGCTTTATGTTGGAAAGAAAGGGCAGTTCTTTCCCCAAAGGTCTACCCCTTGTTTGTCTTCGTAACATTATCTTACTTCTTGTGCTTTTAACTTTTAAAACTTGTCCTTAAGTCTTGAGTTAGTGCATAAGACTATTTAGGAATATAGGCCGAGTATAAAGAATAATGACACAGCACATACCCATGAACATCCCTCCCCTCGATCTAATTTGAGGGAGAGGGACGGCATTACCGTTACCTTAGAAGCCTTCCATTTGCCCCTCCATGGACCCTTCCATCCCCCTCAGGGGTGCACAATTATAGCAAGCTCTGTGTTATCATTCCTTTGCTTTGAGTCATGGTTTTACCACATATTAAGGTATTTCTAAAATAGAATATATGTGTTGTTTAGTTTCACATGTTTTTGAACTTTATGTAAATATGATTTGCTTGGCAGGCTCAACATTGTTTTCCAGAGAGTCATGCATGTTGTTGTGTATGGCTGTGATTAATTTGGTTTTCTTTTTGTGATGTTTAGTATTCTGCTAAGTAAACATATCACAATTTATTTAACTATGCTTCTACTGGCAAAGATTCAGATTGTTTCTAGGTTTTTTTGCTGTTCCAAACACTGCTGCTATGAGCATTCTTGTACATGTTTCTGGATGCCCATAGGCGAGAATTTCTTTGGGGTCTATACCTAAGAGTGGTAGTGTTGGATCGCAGGAAATTCACATCTTCAGGTTATTGGACCATGCCGAATTGTCATGCCAATTCATGCCTGCCCTGGCCATGTACTGTTACTCTGTACCCCCCTCCAACACCCGATACTAGACTTTTTCAACTGCCAATAGGTTGCATATAACATGATCTATCGCTATGATTTTAATATGCATTTTTCTTATTAATAATGAAGTTAATATCTCTTCCTATCTAGATTCGCCATCCAGGGTTCCTCTTCTAGAAACATACCTGTATCTACTTTTCTACTTCTTATTCATCTTTTTCTTGTTGATATGTAGGACTTCTTTATGAAATTTTTTAAATGAACTTTTATCCACTTTATGTGTTGCATATATCTCTACTAGTTTGTGGCTTATCTTTCTGCTGTATTTTTGGTGTCTATGGATAAAAGGACACTCTTATCTTTAATGTAGAGAAATTTATTAATATTTTGCTTTATGGCTAGAGCTTTTTCTGTAAAGTTTAACAAATCCTTCCCTCTGTCAATAGTCCTGAAGTTATTGTTCTATATTATCTTTTAAGGCTTTTTATTTTGACTTCTTTATTTAGGTTTTTAACATACATGAAATTGTTTTTTAAATATATGGTATAAGGCAGGGTGTCTGGTGGTATTTTCCCATTTCTTTGTGTTCCATATGGCTACCTAATTATTTTAACATCACTTATGGAAGAAGCCCATCTTTCCCCCACAGACTTGGAAGGCAGTCTATATCCTATTTCAGTCACCTATAGATGTGTGGATCTATCTGCAGGCTTTCTATTTTATTCCACTGATATATTTGTATATCCCAGTACTCACATTGCATTGTCTTAACTACTATGTCTTTATGATAATTATGGTAGGTCAAGTTCACCCATTTTGTTGTTCTACAGCAGTAATTTGACTATTCTTGACCCTTTCAAGAAGGGTCTGAGATTTTACCCTACTTGAAAGCTGTAAAGTTGCCTGCTGCAGTTTCATGGTTGACGACAGAAGACATGAGCCCCCTGGCTAAGACACAAAGGACTTTGTTAGCCACAGCACAGCAAGTAGTTTGCACTGGAGCATGTCTGTGTCAGGGTTCCTTGTCCATGAGCTTCACAGGGCAGTGCATGTGGACCCAGAGGGAAGCTTGCACACACAGTGGGGTATATTACATAGTAGGGTGTAAGCTTATAGAACTCAAATATTTTATAATGGGCAGTAAACATGCCTACTTTTTGCTCTCCAAAGACACACTATCACTATATTCCAAGACTGCTTATTATACAAACATCCTTACAAAAAAAAGTTGAGAACAAAGAGGAGTCAGTGCTTCTACTCATAAGATGTATAGAACCATCAAGGATGCATGGAGAATTGTCTTCCAAATGGCCCCTTGATCTTGAATGCATATTATAAATTTAGCTTGTTATGTCCACACATACACATGCACACACTTGGCCTGCTGGGAATTTGTTTTGAATCGCTTTGAATCTATAGATTGAGGGAGAGCTCACATTCTTTTAGTAACACGTCCTCTAATTCATAGCCATGGTTTCTCTGCATTTAGTCTACATTAATGTGTCTCAATAAAGTTTCCAGAGAAGTGTAGCACATATTTTCCTTAATATATTACTTGGTAAGATCATATCCTATCTTGGCTCAAATTCCTGCAGTGTCTCCCTCTTTTACCCAGGATAATACCTGAAGTTCTAACACTGGCCTACAGAACTCCTCACAATCTGGCCCCCTATTGCCTCTTTGCTCTCATCTCCTTCTGCTCTCTGTTTCACTTATTTTCCTCGGCCACACTGACTTCCATGCTGTACTTTTATTTTATTTTATTTATTTATTAATTTTTAATTTTTTTATTTTTGAAAGAGACAGAGTGTGAGCAGAGGAGGGGCAGAGAGAAAGGGAGACACAGAATCTGAAGCAGGCTCCAGGCTCTGAGCTGTTAGCACAGAGCCTGACATGGGACTCGAACTCATGAACTGTGAGATCATGAAGTGAGCCAAAGTCAGATGCTTGACTGATTGAACCACCCAGGTGCCCTCCACGCTGTACTTTTAATTTGTCCAGACACACTTCTGCCTTAGCATGTAGCACTATTTCCTTTGCCCATAATGCTTTTTTCCCCCAGAAATATTGGCATGGCTAACTGCCTAATCTCTTTTAGTCTTCGTTCAAAGGTCACCTTTCAATGACACCTATCCTACATACCTGTTAATAATTGCAAACTGCCTCTTCCCTCCTGTCACTCTTGATTTCCCTTACCCTGCTCTGCATTTTCCCCTTAGTATTTGTTATTTTCTATTTGGTAGGATAGTATCACATGCCTATAGTAGGACAGTATACTATCCTACCAAATTTCCCACCGTTCATTTACGTATTTGTTCATTTGTATTTTAATTATATTGATTGTTTATCTCTGCCTCCTCTAACTAAAATATTAGCTACACGAGGCAAGGATCTTTGCATTTCTATTTGCTGATGGATTTCAAGTGTGTGCAATAGTGCTATGCATGTAGAAACTGCTTAAGAAACATTACTTAAGTAATTTTGTCCCAAATTTTGTCGTATATTTTCCTGGTATATAAACACTATTTCAAAATAAAGTTTCTAGGGGTGCCTGGTGGCTCATTAGGTTGGTCATCTGACTCTTGATTTTGGCTCAGGTCATGACCTCACAATTTGTGGGATCTAGTTCATGTCGGGCTCCCTGCTGATAGCACAGAACCTGCTTGGGATTCTCTCTCTCCCTCTTTTTCTTCCCTCCCCTCTTGTGTATGTGTGTGTGTGCTCTCTCTCTTTCAAAATAAATTAGTAAGCATTTAAAAAAAAACCCAAACAAAATAAAGTTTCTATATGTTTGTTGTTGATATATAGAAATGCAGCTTATATTTAAAGTTTCTATATGTTTGTTGTTGGTATATAGAAATGCAGCTTATAGGGGCGCCTGGGTGGCGCAGTCGGTTGAGCGTCCGACTTCAGCCAGGTCACGATCTCGCAGTCCGTGAGTTCGAGCCCTGCGTCGGGCTCTGGGCTGATGGCTCAGAGCCTGGAGCCTGTTTCCAATTCTGTGTCTCCCTCTCTCTCTGCCCCTCCCCCGTTCATGCTCTGTCTCTCTCTGTCCCAAAAATAAATAAACGTTGAAAAAAAAAATTAAAAAAAAAAAAAGAAATGCAGCTTATATATAGCCAATTTTGTATGCAGGGACCTTTCTAAATGCCCTGATTCCCATAAATTATCTACAGATTTGTTTGTATTTTTACACCGAAAACTATGTCATTTGGGCATAAGGATAGTTTTTTTTCTTCCCTCCTTCCTTTCGAATCTTTATATATTTTTTTTTTTCTTTACTAACTTTCAGTACAATGTTTCTAGAAGTTTTGATGACAGGCATTTGTCTTATTTCTTGTCTTAAGAGGAATGTTTTCATTGTTTTACATGATACAGTAGTTTTTATTTTCAGATAATCTTAGATTAGTTTCTTTTAATTCTAAGTCTTCTGAGAATACTTGTTTATTATGATGAATATTTAACTTTATTATGTTTATTTATTACTATTTTTGCTACTATTGAGATATATCATAAGATTGTTGTCTGTTGATTTTTCAATGTGGCAAATTACATTATTAATTTCCTAGTATCAGACCATTTGCATTACTAGGAAAAATCCAACATAGTCGTGCTGTATTCAGTCTTTTCAACACTTTGCTCAGTTCATTTGCTATCAGTTTGTTAAGGCATTTTGCATCTGTAATCTGTATTCATAACAGAGATTGCTCTGTATTTTTCTTTTCCCATACAATCCTTGTCAGGTTTTGGAATTGAGTTACTCATATTCTCCTGAAATGCATTGGAGAGTACTCCGCCCTTCCCTCCTCCCCAACCTATACATTTGAATAGTTATTTAAGATTAGAATAATCTGTATTTTCAACGTTTGTTAAATCTCAGTATAAAAACCACCTCGGTCTGGAATTTTCTTGTGTAAAGTTTTTAAACTTCTGAACCATTTCCGTTACTGGTTGTAGAATTATTCAGGCTCTATATTTCTTCTTGGGTGATCTTTGGTAGGTTATTTCTTAGGAAATTTGGGAGCACCTGGGTGGCTCAGTCAGTTGGGAGCCTGACTTCAGCTCGGGTCATGATCTTGTGGTTTGTGAGTTCGAGCCCTACGTCGGGCTCTGTGCTGACAGCTCAGAGCCTGGAGCCCGCTTCAGATTCTCTTTCTGTCTCTCTGCCCCTCCCTTGCTCGCTCTCTGTCTCTCTTCCAAATATAAACAGTAAAACAAAAAGAAATTAAAAAAAAAAAAGAAATTCAACTTAAGCTTTCAAATTCATTGATATAAAGGTGTTCACAATATCATTTTATGAACATCTTTAAATCTGTGGCATCTGTAGCTCGGTATCCTTTTTTTCTTTTTAGCATGGCTTGCGAATTATTTCCTTTTTTTTAGTGTTTCTTTTTTTTAATTAATTAATTTAAAAAATTGGAGTGTACTTGACACACAATTTATATCCTTAGCTGCTTTGTCTGTAATGTAACACCATGTTACATTAATTTCAGATGCGTAACTCAGCAGCTTGACAAGTTTGTACATTATGCTTTGTTCACTGCAAGTGCAGCTACCCTCTGTCCTGTAATGTTGCTGTTACAGTATCATTTACTGTCTTCCTGATGCGGTGCCTTTTATTCCTGTGACTTATTCATCCTGGAACTGGAAGCCTGCCCCCCCCCCCCCCTTCTGTGTTGTCCAGTTCCCTACCCTGACCCCTCTGGCTACCTTCGGTTTGTTCTCTGTAGTTCTAGATCTAATTCTGCTTTTTGTTTGTTTATTCATTTGTTTTTGGTTTTGTTTTTTAAGCTTTTTTTTTTTTTACTTTTTTCAAGTGTTTATTTATTTATTTATTTATTTATTTACTTACTTACTTACTTATTTATAAGAGAGAGAAAGAGAGGGAGGGGCAGAGAGAGACAGTGAGAGAATCCTAAGTGCTGTCAGCACAGAGCCGGATGCAGGGCCCGATCTCACGAGCCCTGAGATCTTGACCTGAGCCGAAATCAAGAGTTGGACACTTAACTAAGTCACCGAGGAGCTCCTGTTTTTGTTTTTGTTTAGATTCCACTTATTTATTTTTATTTATGGTCAATTCTATCGAAAGTTTGTCAATTTTATGCCTTTCCAAAGAACCAAGTTTTGACTTTGTTTGTTGAGTCTTACTACTGCACATTTTTTTTCTATTTTATTAACTTCTGATATTGTCAATAATACTTCTTTCTTCCTACTTATTTTGGATATTTTATGCTTTTCCTCATTTTTAAAGTTGAATTTTTGACTCAATTTTCAGCTTTTCTTCTTTGATGAATAGAACATTTCAGACAATAATATTTCTTTTATCCTTTGCTGTAGCCGCTACTCAGGTTTTGCTACGTACTGCTTTCCTTATTGCACAGTTTCAAATGCATTCCACTCTCATCATGAATTCTTCTTTGGCTCATTTGTTCTTTAAAAATATGCTGCCTGGGGGCGCCTGGGTGGCGCAGTCGGTTAAGCGTCCGACTTCGGCCAGGTCACGATCTCGCGGTCCGTGAGTTCGAGCCCCGCGTCAGGCTCTGGGCTGATGGCTCAGAGCCTGGAGCCTGTTTCCGATTCTGTGTCTCCCTCTCTCTCTGCCCCTCCCCCGTTCATGCTCTGTCTCTCTCTGTCCCAAAAATAAATAAACGTTGAAAAAAAAATTAAAAAAAAATAAATAAAAATATGCTGCCTAATTTCAAAACAAATGCAGCTATCTTGTTTTATTTGGAAGGGAATATTTGTTCTCTTAATGAAATTGAAGTTAGAAAAATGTGTGTTTCATAATGCCAATCATTTGAAATTTTTTGAGATCTGACTTCTGTCTTAGTATGTGATCAGTATTTGCAAATGTCCCATAAGTACTTTAGAATAATATGTATTCTGAAGTGTTATACATATGTTCACTAAAATAAGCTTGTTGGGGCGCCTGGGTGGCTCAGTCGGTTAAGCGTCCAACTTCGTCTTAGGTCATGATCTCACAGTTCATGAGTTCGAGCCCCGCGTCGGCCTCTGTGCTGACAGCTTAGGGCCTGGAGCCTGCTTCACATTCTGTGTCTCCCTCTCTCTCTGCCCCTTCCCTGCTCATGCTCTGTCTCTCTCTGTCTCAAAAATAAATAAACATTAAAAAAAATTTTTTTAAATAAAAAAAATAAAATAAGCTTGTTAATTTTGTTGAATGTTTTTATATCCTTAGCTGCTTTATCTGTAAGTTATTGAAAAATATGTGTTAAAATCTTTAACTAGAACAGTTAGGTTATTAAATTCTCCTGTAATTTGTATAATTTTTCTGTAATATATTCTGAGAGGTGTATATAATCTAGAATTTTTGTATCTTCCTAGTGAATTTAATTTCTTCTCCTGAAATAGTGACTAGACAATTCTAGGAAACATGGGATTCATCAGCTCCCAAAAGTCAGTTACATGACACTGTATCCAGTTTATGACTCACAGGTTTTTTTGTCTCTCGATCACAGTGATAGGGCAGTATCTAAGCCTTGATCTTTGATGGGTGTCCACATTTCATGGCTTCAGGGTACTTTGAAATTTCTACTGCTCTGGTAGTACACATCATTTGAACATCAATACAATTGCCTCAAAGTAAAGAAAATTATTATAATTGCTTTCCAATAAGGCCTGGTAAATGTTGCATTTTTACAAATGACAAGAATCAGTGTCCTCATTTTTTTGTTGTTGTTATGGCTATTTAGGGGTATCCCATCTGAAAACATTAGAATGGATTAGTTATCCTCTTATGGCATCAGGATTTAAGAAGTATGCGTAGGAGTTTTTGGGGTTTTTTTGTTTGTTTGTTTTTTACTGAATGGTAGTTTCATACCGTCACATACAATATTTGGAGACTATTTTTCTCCGAGATCTTTTTCCTTCACTGGAGACTGCATTGCTGTATCTGTACTATGTGACTCCACTTTCCTGGCCAATGAGTGGAGGCTGTGGGCCCTTGAACCTAACAGGGTCAAGGAAAATTGGAATTGAGAGTCAAAAGAATAAGACATTACCTCTTGAGCTGGAAAGGTAGAAATATGGAGATGAGGCTAACATTTTGGCTCAGCCATCTTCTGGCATGAGTAAGGAAAGAGCCATCTGCTAGATGGAAAGAGGAGAGAAGCAGAATTTAAATGTTTATTTATTTATTTATTTTGAGAGAGTGAGAGAGAGAGAGAGAGAGAGAGCAGGGGAGGGGCTGAGAGAGAAAGAATCCCAAGCAGGCTCTGTGCTGCAGACCAGAGCCTGTCTTGGGTTCTTGATCTCATGAACTGTGAGATCATGACCTGAGCTAAAATCAAGAGTCAAATGCTTAACAGACTGAGCCACCCAGACGCCCCTAAAGAATATTAAAAAAAAAATGTTTATTGAAGAGAGAAGCAGAATTTAAAAATGAGCAGAGAAGAACTAATACGTGGCTTCCAGGAGAGAGGAGACTTGGGTCTTGATCTCAATATGGTTCCTGGTTCCAGTGTCTTTGATTTTCTTGCCCTAAGATTATTTTAGATACTCCAATATCCTTGCAGTAAACCTCCCTTTCTGGCGTAAGCTTGTTTGAGTGGATTTCTGCCCTTGCTGATCTGAAATGTTACTGTGCACATCAACTGTGGAACAGTTTTTAGAGCAGTCAGATTGCCTTGGATTCATTCCCAGAACCGTGGTTAGTAGTATCCAAAGCATCTGAAGGGGTTCTTTATAAGGGACAGGCCCTGAATATAGGCTAACAGTTGGGTCTAATACACTTGGACGGCCTACCCACCACCACATGGCACTTTTAATCCTATGCATTCCAAACAGAAATCATAAGGAATTTAGTGCTGAGTAGATTTATTGAAACTTAAAGAAGCCAAACATAACTGGAAGAATACATTTCAGAATGACATGATAAAAGCCTTTAGAACCCAATGTGGTTTTTTTTGCATAAAATATTCTGATCATTAAATTCAAAGTGACTTTTTTTTTCTTTTTACACCTCCAATTCTCCACATAAGGAAATTCTCAGAATCCAGAGTATATCAGCACGGAGGCATGCTTTTGAGTAAAAGAACAGGCTTGCCCCTGATTAAAAAAAAAAAAAAAAGAAAAGAAAAGAAACTGATATCAATGTCTTTTCAAGGACTTTTTTTGGGGGGGGGTGTTACAGTTTCCAAACTAGCTATGCACAGATTTCAAGATCTATCTATCTATCCATCTATCTATCATCTATCTACTTAGATTAAATCAATCACTTCAGAGATCTGGAAAGTTGCCATTAGGTTAAGTAGGTGGATACTTTGTTTTTGTGCAAGTTATTCTTTGAAGGCCCAGAAATTAAGTGAATGAGCTATAATAAGTCAATAGATTCTATTAGCATTCTTTTTTCACTGAGAAATTCATGCAACACTTTAAATATATTTTGTGGTAACTCCAGATCCACTCTTGAAAGGTCGTATTTCCAAATGGTGAAGAGCACAGAATCCAACGCCAAAATGTGTGGGACTGACCCAGACAATGCGACCTATCCCTGTGCCTCAGTTTCCTCACCCAGAAAGTGGGAATAACAATAGCTATCACATAAGACTGCTGGCAGGAGTTAATAATTTAACACACTTAAAGCACAGAGCAAGTGCTAAGTAACTGGTGTCTTCTGTAGACATGCCCGAGAATAGTCTGACCATATCAGCAGCAATAACTCACAATGCACCATAGAAAGCCTACTTACCTTCAATCTCATCAGCTGTGTATGTTGGAATCCCTCTGCACATGCCAGCGATGGGTTTTCCTAACTTTTCCAGATCATTGACTCTCTCAGGGTTGATTGAGTACATCAGACTCGTGGGAGGTGGTCCCCCTGGTCCTTTACCCTGAAGCTGAGTGTGGAAAGGAAAAGAGGGAATGAATGCCCACCTCAGTAGTTTGTTGATGAGGGATGGGTACAAGGCCAGTATGGGGTATTGCTTAGCTACCATTTTCTCATAATCAAAATGACTGTTGGAGTTGAAGAGCCAACTCCAACCCCGTGTATCTCAGAATTTCTGTGTCCCAAAAGATTTAGCTGGCATGAAACCTCAGTTTCTCATAAAAGCAGAAATCTGAGGCTAAATTTATTCTGAAGCTTGGACCTCATTTGGTCATTTGGTATTTTTTGGATTGAGCTATATAATAATCAGATTCTGAGAATGGAGTTTATCTTCTCTACTGTGTCAGTGAAAGGTACCTATCTGTCAGTTACAGAAATATGAAATCAAGCAAACATTTTAAAGAGCAATGCATCTTCTGTCCCCACCCAACTAGGGTTGCCAGGTAAAACAAAGGACACTCAGTTATATTTATTTATTTATTTATTTATTTATTTTTTCAACGTTTATTTATTTTTGGGACAGAGAGAGACAGAGCATGAACGGGGGAGGGGCAGAGAGAGAGGGAGACACAGAATCGGAAACAGGCTCCAGGCTCTGAGCCATCAGCCCAGAGCCTGACGCGGGGCTCGAACTCACGGACCGCGAGATCGTGACCTGGCCGAAGTCGGACGCTTAACCGACTGCGCCACCCAGGCGCCACCACTCAGTAATATTTAAATGTTAGATAAACAAATCATTTTTTCAATGTAAGTATGTCCTAAATATTGCATAGGATATACTTATGCTAAAAACAAAAACAAAAACAAAAACTTATCCATTGTTTATCTGAAACTCAAACTTAACTGGGTATCCTCTATTTTTATTTCTAAATCTAATAACCCCAACCCAACTTTTGTGTAACTTTGTGTAACTCCAAGTGGAGAAGTGCAGGCAGCTCCCATTGGCTTGACCAGAGTTTTGCTCCTTGAACAGTAAAGGCAGGTATGAGCCACAGCACTGAGTGTGGTGGCAGCTGCCTCTCCTCAGGAAAGTACTAGTTCCTCTTCCCTTTTTGTGCTGCACGTTACAATGTACTGCGGTCAAGAGGAAATGACTGTGACCTCTTTATTTACTGGTAACCAAAAGACCTCCCTTGAACAAAATCAAAAAGACTTTTATTTATACCTTCTTTTCCTTGACCAGTGCATCAAGAGTATGAAGAGAGGGCATGACATCCTTGTTCATTCTGTGCACAATGCATATCTTCTTTTTAAAGAGTCTAATCGCAGCAAAGTTCTGTTAAAGAAAAAGGTAGATGGAAGGAAGTAGGTTTTCCAAGGAGGTTTTTTTTTTTTTTTTAATCAGACATCAGTTTTACCAGCAGAGGGAAATAGAACTCAAGGATGAACCTAGATAAGAACGTCAGATCTGGCCCTGTTTTGCAATCATGTCTATAGCTAACGTTTGTAAGAACCTAGTGTCTAACTCGTTGCTCTCTCTTCAAGTTCTAACATGGAGTCATTCCACATATGTCCGTTTTGCTGAAATAAACTTCAAATTGCTATCACATTTGAGTCTCATTTGATCTTCACAAGATTTCTAGGAGACAGGTAAGACAGGGATTAGTTTTCTTATTGACCACATGGATAAAACTGAAACAATAAAGAATGGGCTTATTAAAAGTACAAAATTTGTTACACACAAAGCTGGTAATTGCAGAGGTGGGTCTCCTAACCAGAGTCAAGTGTTGTTTTTGTTTGGTTTTTGTTTTGTGTTTCTCTTACCAGTTAATATTGTCACCTACATTTCCTTTGTTTTTTTTCTTTCGAGTTACAGGTGAAATGTCCATCTCTGGCTTTTTGGAAGGAAATTGAAGATAGACTGAAATAGGGAGCAGTAATATTGTGCAGGTTTTTCCTCATTACTGAGGGTATCTCGAGAGAAGGCAGAAGGTTGTTCGTATTTGTCTAACAGCCCCACAATTCTGTGGGCATAGTGGATCCTAATTACCGTTCATTGCTTTGAATTTTAACTGATTGTGGGAAACATTAATAGTGTTATATCTAGTAGTGAAACTGGGTGACCAAAGTAGGCACTTTGACTTACAACTCTATGCTTATGTGCAGTTAGAAATTATTTTATTTTAAATTCTTTTATGGTTGGCAGACATTGTTGTTGTTGTTGTTATAAAAAAAGAAGCATCATATTTGTAAAGAACGGAAATTGCATGTTGGCTACCTACAGTATTGTAATCCCAGAGGGCATTCCAGGAGTCCCATCCATTGTTATTGTCAATATTGGCCACATTGTGTTCATTGTTGACACTCACTGACTGCTGCCCACTTATACCACTGTTGCTAGCACCGCCAATGTTGATATCCTGAAATTTACAAGAAATTGACGGTGATTTAATGCCACATTTCTTTGCAAATGCATTTTAATAATACGCTTTAAAAAGTGTAATACTTACACTGAAAGCAAGGGCTGGGGTCAGGAAGACTCCAAGAAGTCCGGCAAAGACAATCTAAAAATCATAAATAACATTGGTCTACTATCACATGGCAAAACAATGTCCTCTTCTTTCTCTACCCAAGCTTATAAAAAATACCGAGTTAACCACTCTCTCAAGTGATCCGTCTTTCTTCTTTGACCTTGTATTTTTTTCAACCATAGAAAGTTTTAATGATAATGTAAGATTATAGCTTAATTACTGTAGTAATCATGTTATTGTGGTATATAGTTTTAGAATTGTTAATGTAGGAGCACCTGGGTGGCTCAGTCAGTTAAGCATCTGACTCGGTTTCGGCTCAGCTCATGATTTCACGGTTTGTGGGTTCAAGCCTGATGTCGGGCTCTGGGCTGACAGTGCGGAGCCTGCTTGGGATCCTTTCCATCTCTCTCTACCCCTCCCCTGCTCACACCCACTCTCTCTCTTTCCAAATAAATAAACATTTTTTAAAAAAAGAAAAATAATAATTGTCAATGTAGGTCTTATAAAAAACTGATGTAGTATCAGTACATTGAAAAGTACATTTGAAAATGAATAGCATATACAATATGAAGATGGATATACGTTCTGAGAATTAAGTCTGAAAACGATTTAATTTTTCTCTTTGATCTGGGATACTTTCCTCCCTTCATCGACCTCCTAATAAAAAAAAGACTCTTTTTATCGAAAACAATTTTTTTAAAGCAATGGATTGGTAAGCAGGCTAGCTGCTGCTATTGAGA
This sequence comes from Prionailurus viverrinus, assembly GCF_022837055.1. Classification (NCBI taxonomy): domain Eukaryota; kingdom Metazoa; phylum Chordata; class Mammalia; order Carnivora; family Felidae; genus Prionailurus; species Prionailurus viverrinus. Next base: position 86,601,379 of record NC_062563.1, on the reverse strand, counting down.
GACCGAGGATGGAGAGGTCCGGCTGTCAAGTGTGGTTAGCAGAAAGGCAGTCAGTAACTGTCCCGGGATATTAGTCATTTGTCATCGGGTACATGACATTAGTTGTCAGAACACAGAGCTTTATTCAGGGGCCCAATTCTCAGTACCTGTTCTCATTTCTTTTACCTGGGATAAAATGGTTTGAGATCTGCCCTGGTGATTTAAGGTAATTCTTTTATTTGCTTAATTTTTCTCCTGATAGCTTAAGAAGGAGGTAAAAATTGGTCTCCTAAACAGTGAGAGATGGGGGAAATTTTAGAGATCCTCTAGTACATAACAATCCATTCACATATGAGGAAACTGAGCTTCAGATGTTCAGTAACATGGCCAAGGTTGTATCGGCTAAGATTGTACCCCTTGTTCACGGCAGAACCAGGAGAGAAACCAGATCTGACCCGGGTTGGGAACTTTTTTTTTTTTTCTTAATTTTTTGACCTTGCTGTTATTAGAACTAATTTCTAGATAATTATGTTACATTTGCAACTCCACTACGAAGCAGACACTGCTGTAACATAGTGTTTAATATGTTGAAACATGAAAATATTCATTGGGTTTCTAGCCCCTCTGCATCTTGTTATAAGTGACACACAGCACCACCAGTTCCTTTGGTGGAATTTCATGGTGTACCTACTCCACTCTTAGCTTTTTATCTGGAGCCATAGGTGAGAGACTGTACTAGCTTCACGCTTCAGGTATTTTTCATGGGTAAATGACTATGGACAGGGTTCAAGCAAATCTTTCTCACTTGGACCTCTGTTTCATAGCAGAGAATGTGACAAGTCTCTCACCCATCCAATTTGATAATGAGCTTTTATCTTGCCTGAACATGTTCAGGAGTTTGGTCAAAAGAGGTATTCAGCAATGTGGGGAAAGATTAGATATTTTCTAGGACTTAGGGACTGCTTGCTTTACGACCAGACCTGAACAAGGAGAACTGAAAGGTAATTTTATTAAGATAGCATGGTATACGATGCTCACAGAGCTGTCTGCTCCCAGTATAACTATGGCTGCCCTCAGAGATGTTTTTACTTGCCACAATTCAATGAAAAGAAAGGAGATTTTTTTTTTCAAAATAAATTTTCCATTATGGTGAGATTGTCATAAGAAGCAGACCCACTTAGCTCAGAATATTAACAGTCTCTAGCCATCAGATAATGAATTCAAAAGGAAAAATCTACTCACTGTGAGCTTCATCTTGGCTTCACCAAAGCAATGGAGTGGAGAAGAAGGCAGGTATGAACTCAGATGAGAGCCCTTCTCATATTTGTACTTAACCAGCTTTACTCAAACTAGGTGTGACTAGGTGGGGTCAAAGATTTATCTTTCTCCAGCTTCCATATCTGTGCCATGATCCAGCATACCAGGAAGCCTTTGGGAATATCTCCTTGGTCAGCAAGGCATTTTGACATGGAGCTGAGCTGACTCATCATTAGTTGAAGTTGAAGATATCACCGCAAACTCAATATGATTAATGATAGCCTCTGGGCCAACTGAAGCTGTGGGTGTGGACATTTTATGTATTGGGATCACTCAGATTCAGGAGAAGAATAATCCCTAAAATCAAACAAGACTGCAGATGAGAAATTGTGGGCACGCTGGGCCTTGCAGATAGCTCCTATAAGGATGTGGGAATGGTTTCCTCTTTGTACCTTTATGTGAACCCATCTGATGGTTTTGCTTAAGCAAACTATGTTCTACTAGCTACTCCCAGCAAACTTATACCCTTTTCTGCAATCTTGAGCTCTCTCAGTGGTTCCACGTACCACATGTAGTACACAGAGAGTACCATACTTCCAGCCAGGAAACCTGGGGGCTGTCTTCAGCAATTTCTTCTGACCAGCACATCCAGTCAGGTGCTAAACCATGTCATTTGGTCCCAGATTTGCCTCTCAACTCTGGTCTTGCCTACAGCTTCCTTCACCAGAACTTCTATAATAGTTGTGTGATGAATCACTCTGGTCACCAGTCTCTCATACTCCAGCACATTCGTCTCCATTTTCCCTAAAGTTATCTCTCTAAAGTACATATATAAATAAACATGACTCTACGAAGCTTAGAAATGTTCACTGGCAGCCTGCGAGATGGACATGATACTCATTGGAATGGCATAGAATGCCCCTAATAATGTTTCCAAAGCCCCTCCCCCAGCTGTATCGCTCCATGCTATACTCCTATATTCCAGCTACACCAGAGTTCCCACTATTGCTGGAATATTCAGGATGTTTCATGCCTCTATGCTTTTGCACATGCTGTTCTCCCACCTTGGAGAGCTACCCCCTTGGCTTTCTTTAGTTAGTAAACTTCCTTTCACTCATCAAAGCCCAGCTTAAATACCACTGCTCCCAACACACCTTCCCCATATCTCAGGGGGACCTTCCTTTTTTTCCTGGAGCTATGAAAGCAATCTCTGTTCTTTTATTCACTTATAGAAAACCTGCTTTTCAGAAATTATGTTAAAATGATTAAAAAATGTTTTCATCAGAAGCATAGAGTAGAAACTGTCACTTGGGCTAGCAAGGAAATGCTCAAAACAGTCTCGGGGTTGAATTAAAGTTTTTATTTTTTTCTACCTTTTCTGATACACTGAACCTAGTGAAGCAACTTGCTAAAGAGGAAAACTGTATTTCAGTCATCACTGATTAATAAGTTTCCTCTTTGAAAGCCTTCTTGAGTTCATGATTGTCCTCTTCTGTGTGGACTGGAACCTTAGGATGGGGTTACATAGTTAAAAATCTTGATTCACTAGCAACACCTGTTTGAAAAGTTAAGTGGATTAGTATTGCTGTGGTTAGATTTTGTGTTTTAATGTGTCCACTAATTTCTTTCAAACTTATTCTTTAGCTGCAAAAGATCAGTAAGCATATGTGAAGACATATATGAAGAGATTTTCATCTGCCTCAGGAACTGCCACATCACTGCAAAGTCAAAGAGGGGACAGCATGGTGGCTTCAAGCCCAGCTCACTTTGGTATATGGGTACACTCTAGTACAATTTTTGCATGCCATACCTTACCAAAGATTCAAGGTTGACATTTTTTCCAGTAGGTCTGTGAAATGCTGATGTGGAGGATACTCCATGAAATAGACAGAGAGTAACATAGATAGATAGGTAGATGATAGATAGATAGATAGATAGGTAGTGTTCAAAGTCCAATAATGCCCCTCTTAAGAGATTGACAATTTACATTCATATATCAAATGTGCTATGAAATCTTTAGGGGATAAATCTATGTCATGTTGTTTCGTTCAGATTCCCCTAAACTTAATGGACCATAGAACCTGGTTGTTTTTCTGTTTTATTGATTTATTTTTCCTAACACCTGTTAGTATCCCTGGGGGGTACCTTCGTTAGGGAAACAACAAGTTGTGCTGCCTCTGAGGATGTATCCTGGATGTGAAAATCCATTTGGGGAGCTACTGGTTGGAACTAAGGGCCAGGAGACCTAGAGTCCGTTCTGCTTCCTTTCTAGGAGTCTCCTTTACCCTCGAGGCCTTAGTTTCCCTATGGGTAAAAGAGAAGAAGTTCTTCCTATATACAATATTATCTCAATGGCTCCAGAAACCAGAACTTCTTCCTCTATACTTGGTGTGGTATTTATGAATGTGCCAGAGTTGGGCGGTGGATGGAGGGTTAGGGGATCAACCCTAACCACAAGACCCTTGGCTTGTCTAAGGCCAAAAGTCCTAAGGAAGTGTGAGCAAGTCTCTTGCTCCCTCCCACCTATGTTTGTATGTTTCTTGTTCTTCCATGGGAGGAAGATAGAACATGTGAATTTTTTTTGTCACCTCCATAGAACCTAGAATATACTGGCACATGCATGGTGCTCCCAATGACAATTAAAAAAAAAAAAAACAGAATTGCTTAAAGGGGGTGCTCAGGCTAGAAGAATTAAAAGCGCATTATGTTTACTTATTCTGATTTTTGGAGTCAGCTGAAGAGGTGCTGTCTTACATTGGTTGTGGTTACCTACCCAGGGAGTCCCAGAAGATGGTGTGGCCCAGTGCCCCAGGATTAGTGTGGGGCAAACCAGCCCATGAGTAAATAGGGCCTGCCCTGCCCACAGAGCTGGCTGCTGAGCCACATCAGGGAGCAGGCCTCTATCATCATTTTATCTCAGGGCTCACACACCCAAGGTCTCATTTTACCCCACACCCTATCGTGTCAAGCTGGGTGGGAACTCCCTACATGTGGAACAAACAGTGAATGCAGTCTGCATGTGATATGCTCATCCCATAGATCTGGAGAGCCTTTCAGAACTTCCCCCCAGAAATCAACCTTTTATTTTCCTTCTTTTTCTCTGAGTAGAAGGGAATGTTTACTTACAGGGCCCTTTCCATCATTAAGTCTCCTCATTCAAGATTCCTCCCCTGTGTAGACGTGTTAATGGGCGGACCTTGCAGTGATTAGCATCCATGACGTCCTTAGTAATCTTGCTTTTCCCTTTAACCCTTCCTCCATTTTCTAAAATTTAGGGTTCAGTTAGCTTTTGGCCTAGTTGACCTCCTCTATAATGTGTTGGCTTGAGTGTGGAAGCCCCTTCCTGCAAAGATTCTTTTTCAGTTTCTTTGCCTTTATTGTTGTTTTCTGAACACCCTTCACACCCGTTTGACATTCCTGTGACGGTCCCAAGTCAGGTGGTGACTGTGAGGTCTGAACACACTTGGCGTCCCCGGGGGAGTAGGAAACTCCTGCCTGCTCCCAAGGCCTCGCTGTACTGGCTTGCAGCTCAGACCCTCCTTATGGTTCCGTGGCTGCAGCTTCTAGGGCTCTGGCCAGTGCTCTATGGTGTCAAATATTCCATACGCACTTGTGGCCACAGGAACGTCATGTCTAAGAAAATAGCAATAAGGACATGTAAAATAGCATATTAGTAATCATTGCTAGAAAGCTTCTAATTCCAGAAAAGCCATGCTTATTACATAGTTGTTTTTGTATAGGAAAGAAATTCTTTTCAAATTACAGCAAAGTGGAGGAAGCTCTCCCCTGTGGCATCTTAGAGCCCTTCTTTTTTTGTTGTTTCCAAGAGACCACTGCTTTCCAAAATATATGTAACTCTGCCTTTCTGTCGTCGCTTGCATGTCTGTCCAGTTGCATTTGCCAGAGCTTTGGGATCCTCTTCGAGGCAGCCCATGATATATTATGCCTCAGATCGGTCGTTAACCTTGAGCGTTAGAGTATTTTGAACATGGTTTGGAAAGTTCTCGCCAAAAGGTCTCCTGAGTGATGACATCACCTGTATAAAATATATGAAAATAGAGATAATGATAAAATTGGTAAATAACTTCATTTTTCATCATCAGGAAGGGTAATCGAACCTGGTTAAGTACTTCTATCCTAAAAAGGAGTCGGAGAAAATATGACCGTATGAGGAACAGAATCACAAAGTGATAAGTAACATGTTTGCTTTTATAATTCTTTCATAGATAATTCAGAAATAAGAACAAGTATTCCCTGTTCAGTGTTCACCCTGAAGTAATTCAGAGAGAGTGGTGTAAAAACACTCACGCGGAAGGTGTGTTCTTTCACAGCAGTGGGAAGGGAAGTGTGGGAAGAGCCCAACTCAACACGGGAAGATGCAAATCTGATCCCAAATGGGGAGGACCACCGTGCAGCAGCTGTGAGGGCCACGCCTGGGGCCCAGGTCTTGTGAGGACCCAGCACCCCCGCAATGAAATGCCTCCATGGCTTTCCTGGCAGAAGAAGGCCAAAGTAAAGGACTTGCCTTAGGGCCACTGAGCAGCAAAGCGTGATTTTGTGAATCATTGTTCCGTGCAGGGTGACGTACCTGAAATGGTTTTCCTTTCTACATCCCAGGTCAAAAATATACACACATGTGTATGTTTCCACTTCTGGAGGAACACACACTCAGATGAACATATTGAATATTCAGAGGTATCTCAGGGAATTCTGAGCTCCCATGTTTATTCAATTATGTACTCTTCCTATCCACACCCCAGCCTCCAATTCCTGGAAATGCTTAATGAAACGTTTCCACTGGGGCTTCTTCTGGAGTGTACTTTTTCTTCTGAGATCCCACAGGGTTTAAGTAAAGAGCCAACTCCCCTCATCCAGGCCAGGAAAAAAATTTTTTCATTTGCTGCTCAGCAGTGGGTCACCAAGCCTATAATCCTTTTATTCATTTCCTCATACTGGAAAATAATTAATTAAATACAATTCGCCATGCTCCAGCTAATGCAATGCCACAGAAGATTCAAAGTTGCCAAACAACCAGTGCTCATGGCCCAAGATCCTACAATCCTTATGAGAGACAGGGCTGGCTTCCTGGACATGTGACCAGTGCAGTCACATGGCACTCACACTCAGAGCCCCATACCTTGAGTTGAATGCTTTGCAGTCACCATTTGGAAATTTTTCTTTTTGTTTTTTTTTTTTTTTTTTTTGGTTTGTGTTTTATAACTAAATCCAATGGGACAATGGAGGATGCACCAGAAAGTGGTTCCACTTTCTGTCTCTTCCACTGCTGATTCCCACCTTTCTCCATCAGATAAATGTCTTTTTTTCCTCAAATTTCAATATCTGCCTGTTGGTTTGCTACTTCTTTTTGGTTTGTATGGAAAATCTCCCCGATACTAAAAAAAATGAGCCAAAGCCAAACATAAAAACCTCCCCTTAACCCTGCCTTCTTCATATAGGAAGCTTATTTCTCCACTTCCCTTTACATCTCTTAAAAGAATCATGTAGATTTTCTGATTCCATTTCCTCACCTCCCAGGCACAGCTGGTGATGTTGGGACTCAGAGCGAGCAGGGCAGGGAGCCTGACCCTGAAACCTCGGATGTGCTGCAATTTGTTCAGTACTCATGTGACTTGACCTCTTTCTCCTTTTTCGCTCTGATCATCTCTTCTTTTTTGAAATTCTCTTCTCTCTTAACATCTGTGATACGCCTTTCTCCTATTTGCTCTCCACTTGCTCCTTCCACCACCCGAACCATTGCTTGCCTCTCTTCTTCCATCTGTCCCTTTAATGTTGGTGTTGGACCTACCCTTGATCCTCCTCCCTCTTATTTTCCCTGGAAGCTCCTCCATTCTGAACACATGAGCCACCTCTATGTGATTGAAGAACAGATCAGACCCTACCAAGCTTCCGATATGAGTTTACAAATGTGCATATTAGATGACTCCAAACCAAAACATTTTCATTAGTTCCCCAACATGCTGTGTTTCTATAACTTATATTTAGTTTCATAGCATTTTTAACTACCAGCCCATCAAGACAAGCACCTCAGCTGTCCTCAACTCTGCTTCCTCACCACCTCTCTCCCTTACACAATTGGTCCCCAGAGCCTGTAAATGCTACCTTTTCAGTGTTTCTTTTTAAAAATAATCAAAACCTTTCCCCCCAATCATAAAAGTAACTCATAGGAAGTTGTAGAGAATATGGAAAATTATCAAAGCAAATAATAGACATATCATTTTGCAATGGAGAAATAATCTTCATTAACTTCGTACCATATTTTCTTTTAACTTTTTTTGAGCCTCTTTTGATCCATGTGTTATGTAGACGTATATCATTTTGGCTTCAAATATTTGGGGATTTTCCAGTTACCTTTCTGTTATTGATCACTAATTTAATTCCACTGTGGTCTGAGAATATGCCTTGTATGATTCTACTCTTTAAAATTGGTAAGGTGTGTTTTATGGCCCAGAATATGGTCTTTCTTGGTGAATGTTTCCTAAGAGCTTGAGAAGAATGTGTATACTGATGTTATGGAATGCAATACTCTACACATCAATTAGATGCAATTGATTGATGGTGCTGTTCAGTTCATCTATTTCCTTATTGATTTTCTGCCTGTTTGATCTATCAATACTGAAAAAGAGGTAGTAAAGTCTAGAAGAGTGGGTTTCTTTGTTTCTCATTGCATTTCTCTTAAGTTTTTAACCTCTTGTATTTTGATACTCTTTTGTTAGGTACATGTGTATCAAAGATCATATCTTCCTGAAGAATTCACCCTTTTTATCCCTGATCATGTTTTTTTGTTGCTGTTGTTACTGTTCTGACGTCAGCTTTGTCTAAAATTAATATATTAAAAAAAGCACCTCTGCTTTTTAAAAAAATTAACATTAGATGGTATATCTTTCTTCACCTCCTTACTTTTAACCTATCTGTGTCTTTATATTAAAATGGCTTTTTCTTTTGTATATAGCATGTAGTTCGGTCTTCTTTTTATTTTTATTTGTTAAATTTTAAATTCCAGTATAGTTAACATACACGGTTACAATAGTTTCAGGTGTACAATTTAGTGACTCCACAATTCCATACATCACCCAGTGCTCATCACAAGTGCCCTCCTTAATCTCTATCACCTATCTCATCCATGCCGCCCCCCTCCCCCACCTCTCCTCTGGCAACCATCAGTTTGTTCTCTATAGTTAAAAGTCTGTTTCTTGGCTTGTCTCTCTCTCTTTTTTCCTCTTTGTTCATTTGTTTTGTTTCTTAAATTCCACATGTGAGTGAAATCATATGGTATTTGTCTTTCTCTGACTGACTTATTTTGCTTAGTATGATACTCTCTAGGTCCACCTGTGCAAATCCATCCTTGCAAATGGCAAGATTTCATTCCTTTTTAAGGCTGAAAAATATTCTATTATATATTATTTTATATATATATATAATATATATTATATGTACATATACATACACGCACACACACACACCTATATATATATATGCATATACATATACATATACATATATATGTATCAGTTGTTCTTTATCCACTCATCAATCAATGGACACTTTGGCTGCTTTCATATCTTGGTTATTGTGAATAATGCTGCTATAAACATAGGTGTGCAGTTATCCCTTTGACTTAGTGTTTTAGTATTCTTTGGGTAAATGTCCAATAGTGTGACTTTTTGAGGACATTCCATGCTGTCTTCCACAGTGGCTGCACCAGTTTGCATTCATTTGGGCCCTATTTTTTGATCCATTCAAACAGCCTTTGTTTTCTACTTGGTGTATTTAGATCATTCACATTTAAGGGATTATAGGTATAGCTGGACTATTATCTACCATTTTTAACTGCTAGACAATCAAGATAGGTGCGTTTTGTACTTGTTGCCCTTGGTTTTTGTTTCTTCTTTTACACCTTTTGTTTTTAAAAACAGTTTTATTTAATAGCCTTTTTTTTTAAAAGAGAAGTTTTAGGTTAGCAGCAAAATTGAGCAGAAGGTACAGAGATTCCTGTATACCCCCTGCTCCCACACATCCACAGCCTCTCCCATTATCAACATCAACGCGAGTGGTGCATTTGTTACAACTGATGAACCTACACCGACAACTCATTATCACCCAAAGTCCAGACTTTACAGTTACAGTTAGTGAGTTCAAGCCCTGCATCAGGTTCGCTGCAGTCAGCACAGAGCCTGCTTTGAATCCCCTGTCCCTTTCTCTGCCCCTCCCCTGCTTGCACTCTCTCAAAAATAAACATTAAAAAAAAAGAAAATGTCCCACAGTTCTTGGATATTCTCCACCATCTTTTCTTTTAGTTCTTTTCTTCTCTTCATGTTTCATTGTTTGTTGAAAGCAGGACATAAGGTATCAGGATTTGAGGTAAATAAGCCTTTTGCATGAGGCTTTATGTTAATGTGGCTGGAGTTGGGCTCTGTTAACTGTTTGCTGTTGCTAAGATTTGCTCCTCAGGGGCTTTAAATTTCTTTAGTCCCATAGTTTTTGTCCCCACCCCCCCTCACCTTTGTGTTTCTCTAAAATCTTCTTCTTAAATAGAGTCTGTGCCTTGCAGTTTTTTAAAGCTGTAATTCACTGTTATTAAACTTGAACCCTGTTAATGAAGTAGTAAGAAGTTGCAAAAGAGAAGCATTCTATAATTTGAATCTCAGTCTTTTTTTTTTTTTAACGTTTATTCATTTTTGAGACAGAGAGAGACAGAGCATGAACGGGGGAGGGTCAGAGAGAGAGAGACACAGAATCTGAAACAGGCTCCAGGCTCTGAGCTGTCAGCATAGAGCCCGACGCGGGGCTCGAACTCACGGACCGTGAGGTCATGACCTGAGCCGAAGTCAGACGCTTAACCGACCGAGCCACCCAGGCGCCCCTGAATCTCAGTCTTTTAGTGGGCCTGAGTCTTTGGGCTGTGACCTTCACAAGTGTTTCTTAGCCTTTTTTTTTTAAGTTTACTTATTTATTTATTGAGAGAGAGAGGAGCAGAGAGAGAGAGAGAGAGGGAGAGAGAGAATCCCAGACTGGCAACACAGAGCCCGATGTGGGGCTCGAACTCAGAAACTGTGAGATCATGACCTGAGCCGAAGTCAAGAGTCAGACACTTAACTGACTGAGCCACCCAGGCACCCCAGGTTTTTCTTTTCTTATTTTCCTTAGATGAGATGAAACAAGAAAGGGAGAGGGCACTGGAGTTGGGTATTTGCCCTTTTCTATCTAGATGAGATAAGGCTCTGGAGAAATTTGTTTCACTGGAGATCAGGTCTTGCTGTAGAGAATGTTCTTGGCATATTTCAAAATGGTTACTTTTCCTCTCTCCCTGACAGAGAACCGAGGTGGTTTTCTTGTCTTTTCACCATGAGAACCTGGTATGGTTCCCGGAGTGAAAACCCACAAATGGTTTTGGTGTTCAGGAATTTGTCACTCTCACCCTGGTCCACACACAGACTTCAAAAGCTTGTGAAAATTACCACTTAGATGTTCCCATCAGTTTGGCTGTGGTGGCTTCAGCTCCAGGTACTCTTATCTCAGCTGTGATTCTTTGTGTTCACCTGTCTCTTCCGATTTTGCCATGGCAGTGTGCCCAGTGACTTCAATTCTCTGATGGCTTCAAGGAAAGTTGGTTGATCTTCATTTGGCTTATTTCTTGCAAGGAGAGGAGTGGTCACGCCTAAGCACTGTTATATGTTGGAATGAAAACCTGAAGTTGTATATTTTTTTTAAATCTGATTTTTAGTATGTGCATGCATATGTTGAGTGTGTGGTATTTTTTTATAGAATTAAAACCAGTGGTATCTTATTAAATTATCGAATTTCAGTTTCTTAATAATTAATGGTATTGAATGTTTTTTATTTATAAAAAAATATTTATTTATAATAAATAGTGACCAATAAATCGACAACATTTATTGTGAACCCACCATGTCAGCTGCTATTCCAAGTCTTCAGATGTATGACCTCCTTTAATCTTTACAGCAACCTTGTGAGGAGCCATTTTATTGCTTTTTACCTATAGATGAGGATATTGAGGTACACAGAGACCAAATAACTTGCCAAAGATCACACAGGGAGTACCTAAAAAATTGAAATTCAGGCAGAATGTCAGAAGCCTCAACTCTTAACCATCTCCTCTTACTTTGCTCCCTCAAAGCAGGTCATTGCCCATTAAAAAAAAATTACCTGTGTTCATTTTTTTCTCCTGTGGATTTGGAAAACATTTAGTAAGTTGAGAATATTACCATTTGTTTCTGTTATATGTTGAATATTTCAGTTTTCAATTTGTTTTTAAATGTTGCTTATATTTTTATACTTAATGAATAGTATTTTCTAATCAGGTTTATTGAAATAGAATTTGTAAACAGTAAAGTTTATCCTTACGACTCTATGGTTCTGTGTTCTAGCAAATGCACACAGTGATGAACCACCAGGAAAACAAGTACAGAACATGAGCCACCCCCAAAGCCTCCTTGTGCCCTTTATAGCCAGTCTTACCCCTCATCCTTAGCCCCTGTCAACCACTCATCTGTTTCCTGCCTTTTTACTCTTATCTTTCCAAATTGTCATATAAATAGGATTAAATAGTAGGGAGCCTTTTTTTTGTTATTGCTATTTTCACTCAGTATAATGCATTTAAGATTCAACTATGTCATGTATCATTGGGTTGGTCCTTTATTATTGTTTCATTATACAAACATATCACAGTTAAACTCTCCAATCACCTGTTGAAAGGCATTTGGGTTGTTTCCTAAACTCAGTGATTACAAATCAAACTATTACAAATATTCACCCAGAGGTTCCAATGTGCACGTATAGTTTTGCTTCCCTTGGGTAAACACCTAGAAGTGAGTTTTCTGGGTCTTATGATAATTACATCAACTTTATGAGCAATTGCCAAAGGGTTTTTCAAAGTGGTCATAACATCTTGAATTTTAATCGCTCCAAATCTTTGACAACACTTGGAATGTTCACTCTTGTTTGCTTGTTTGTGGTTTTTAGCCATTCAAAATAGGTGTATGGTGGTTTTAATTTGCATTTCCCTGATTACCAATGAGGTTAAGCATCTTTTTATATACCTATTTGCCATCTGTATACCTTCTTGGTAAACCACCATATAAATCTTTTGCCTATTTTATTTTTAAGTTTATTTATTTATTTTGAAAGAGAGAGAGAACCTGTGGGGGAGGGGCAGAGAGAGAAGGGGACAGGGGATCCGAAGCGGGCTCTGTGCTGACAGAAGTAAACATGATGCAGGATGGAACTCACTATGAGATCATGATCTGAGCTAAAGTCAGATGCTCAACTGACTGAGCCACCCAGGCATGTGTGAGCAGGGGAGGGGCTGAGAGAGAAGGAGGGAGAGAATCCCAAGCAGGCTCCATGCTCAGCGTGAAGCCCCACATGGGGCTCAATCTCACAACCCTGAAATTATCACGACTTGAGCCGAAATCAAGAGTCGGACACTTAACCAACTGAGCCACCTGGGTACCTTTCTTGTGGGAAAATTTTTTTTTAAGTTTATTTATTTATTTTTTTGAAAATAAACCACATAAGTGGGGGAGAGAAGGAGAGACAGAATCCCAAGCAGACTCTGTGACATCAGCGCAGAGCCCAATACAAGGCTGCATCTCAGGAGCTGTGAGATCATGACCTGAGCCAAGATCAAGAGTAACTGACTGAGCCACCCAGGCACCCTGGAAAGTTTTTAACTACAAATTCAATTTCTTTGATTGATATAGGCTCACTCAAGGTATTTATTTCTTCTTGAGTAAATTTTGATAGTTTGTGGTTTTTAAGAATTTTGTCTATTTCATTTAGATTGTTGACTTCATGTGATTGTTGATTTTGGACATAAAGTTGTTTGGAATATTCTCTTATTATTCTTTTAATGGGTATAAAATCAGCACTGATGTATTGATGCTCCCTTTTTATTGGTGGTATTAATAATTCATGCCTTTTTTCTCTTGAACAGTCTGGCTAGAGATTTATCGATTGATCACTTAAACCACTGGCGTTTTTCATTGATTTTTTTTCTGATTTTTCTATAATCAATTTCATTTATTTCTGTCCTTATCTTTATTATTTCTTGTTTTGTGCTTGCTTTAGGTTTAATTTGATATTTGTTTTCATGTCTCTTAGGGTGAATACTTTGATCATTTATTTTAGGCCTTTTTTTTCCAATATGAGTATTCAGTGCTACGATTTTCTCTGTATCCACAAATTCTGATATGTTGCATATTCACTTCCTTAACTTCAAAATATTTTCTAATTTCCTTGTGACTACCTCTTTAACCCATGATTTATTTGGAAGTGGTTTTTTAAAAAGTGTTCAGGGGCGCCTGGGTAGCTCAGTCGGTCATGATCTCACGGTCTGTGAGTTCGAGCCCCGCGTCGGGCTCTGTGCTGACAGCTCAGAGCCTGGAGCCTGTTTCAGATTCTGTGTCTCCCTCTCTCTCTGACCCTCCCCCGTTCATGCTCTGTCTCTCCCTGTCTCAAAAATAAATAAATGTTAAAAAAAAATAAACTAAAAAAAATAAAAAGTGTTCAGATAATTAGGGATTTTCCAGATATCTTAGTTCCATTTATATTTAATTTAGTAAAGCTGCTTGAATTTGCAATTATTTAATAGTTTACAAGTTTGAACATGTTTTACTTATGAAAATAGTTTAATAATATTGGGTAAATTTTATTGCAAGCTCACTCTGCGCCAGTGACTACTATAAGTATGTTGTGTATATGAGCTCATCCACGTTCCCAAGGATGCTCTGAAGAGGCAGTTTGTTCTCCTTCTGTCCTCACAAAGATTTTGAGGCACATGGTGAGAAATTAGAGAACTCAGAATTCAAATCTGGGCAGGGTGTTTTCCGAGCTTCAACTCTATATCATCTCCTATTAATGCCCCTTCCTGTAATCAGGTTCTTTGCCCATTAAAAAACATTGCATGCATTCACTATTTTCTTTTGAATTTGTAAAAGCCGTTTATAACTTGAAACTATTACTTTTTGGAGATTTTTAATAAACATTTGGCTGTTTATTTAATAATAAAAATAAGAAAGGTTATTCAATCCTAAAAAAATAAAGAAAATATTACTCTTTGTCTCTCATATGTGTTAAAAGTATTTTTCCTGAGTTTTAAGTGTGCCTTTAATTTTCTTTAATGTTTATTTACTTTTGAGAGAGAGAGAGACACAGAGCACAAGTGGGGGAAGGGCAGAGAGAGAGGGAGACACAGAATCCAAAGCAGGCTCCAGGCTCTGAGCTGTCAGCACAAAGCCTGAAGTGGGGCTTGAACTCATGAACTGTGAGATCATGAGCTGAGCCGAAGTCGATGCTTCACTGACTAAGCCACCCAGGTGTCCCAAATGTGCCTTTAATTTTTTTAAATAACTAATAATAATTTATATATTATTAGTGAGGCTTATACATTATTTTCTTGTGATATATTCCAATACTTTTAGGCTTAGGAAATCTTTCGCATTGCGAAAATCAGATCAAAGTTCACCTGTATTTTCCTCTAGTTTGTTCCTTTTTCCTTTTTGGTTTTGACTTCTTTTACTATATGTTTAATGCTTATATGTATTAAAAAATTAACTTGGAATTAATTTTTTTCTTATGGTAAGATCTGCATTAACTTGCCCAAATAACTGCACCCTCATCCCAGGGCCATTTAGAATTGAAATTCTTTTCCCCCCTAACAGCAGGTTTTCAGCCCTTTCTTAGATATGGCAAAAATGACCTGGTAATGAATTCATTGGCTGCACTATGATAAAGAATGGCCAGAGTCATAATAAAGAAAAGATTATAAAAAAGAAGGTAAGAGTTAAAGTGGATTTCAACTTACATAAAGGTAACTAACCCAGTAAATAGGTGGAAATAAATGGATTTACTATTTGGTTTGAACAACAAAATAGCAAGAAAAAGACATTAACTAAGGATGTGTTTAAGATACTTTCAGATATAAATGAAGGCATTAAATTTGTAAAAAAGAACAATAAATTATGAGAATAAAATTGGCAGAAATAGAACAGCATATTACTGTGGAAAAGAACAAATTAGGAACATTGCAACCATGCTGATATCGTGTTTTACATCAGCAACAGTGGGTGCCAGAAAGCAATGGACTAACATCTTTAAAGTGCTAGAAGGAAAATACCTGTCAACCTATAACTACAATTCTAAAGTGAGAAGAAAATAAAGACATTTTCTACTGATTCAAAAGGGCACATGAGCCCCAACGTTTATAGCAGCACTATCAACAATAGCCAAATTATGGAAACAGTTCAAATGTCCATTGACTGATGAATGGATAAAGAAGTGGTATATATATATATATATATATATACATACATACAGTGGAATATACAGTGGAATATTACTCAGCCATCAAAAAGAATGAAATCTTGCCATTTGCAATGACATGGTGAAGTTAGAATGCATTATGCTAAGTAAAATAAGTCAGTCAGAGAAAGACAAATACCATATGATTTTACTCATGTGTAGAATTTAAGAAACAAAACGGATGAACATAGGGGAAGGGAAGGAAAATAAAACAAGATTAAAAAAGAGAGAGAGGCAAACCATAGGAAACTCTTAACCATAGATAACAAACTGAGGGTTGCTGGAGGGGAGATGGGTGGGGGAATGGGCTAGATGGGTGATGGGCATTAAGGAGGGCACTTGTGATGAGCACTGGGTGTTGTATGTAAGTGATGAATCACTAGATTCTACTCCTGAAACCAACAATACACTATATGCTAACTTGAATTTAAATAAAATCTTGTTTTGGGGGGGGGGGGGCGCCTGGGTGGCTTAGTCAGTTAAGTGTCCAACTTCTGCTCAGGTCATGATCTTGTGGTTTATGATTTCAAGTGCCACATTGGGCTCCACACAGATAGTGCAGAGCCTGCTTGGAATTCTCTCTCTTTCCCTCTGTTTCTGCCCCTCCCCTGCCTGTGCTCTCTCTTTCAAAATAAACAAACTTTTTTAAAAAGGTATTTTTAAACATAAAAAGGTATTTTTAAACATAAAAAGACAAAAAAATTAGTATCTATTGGATCTCAATAGAAGAACTATAAAAGATATACTTAAGCCAAGAGGAAACAAACTTTGGGGGATATAAAAAATGAGAATTAGCACAAAAATTTGATTAATTTAATTATCTATTGATGGGAAACAAATATTTTTGTGCTATTTTTTAAAGGGGAAAGGGGCGCCTGGGTGGCTCAGTCGGTTTAGCATCTGACTTCGGCTCACATCATGATTTCGCAGTTGGTCGCAGTTGGTGAGTTCAAACCCTGCATCCGGCTCTGTGCTGACAGCTGGGAGCCTGGAGCCTGCTTCAGACTCCATGTCTCCCTCTCTCTGCCCCTCCTCCGCTCACACTCTGTCTCTCTCTCTCTCTCTTTCAAAAATAAACATTAAAAAAATAAAAATAAATTAATAAAGGTGAAAGTAAAATGCTGCACAAATATACCCATATGGGGATGGAAAAATGCTCAGTAATTAGTCAAAGGTTACTGAGTTCTTGTCTTTGTTGAGAAGATGAAAATGCAGGATACCTTTTGGATTGTAAGGAATGTGATAAATGAAGTATGCATGCTAGAATATCAAAGTTAGAACTAAATAATAAAAAAGTTGAAAACTTCCAGAAATAAAAGGGAAAAAAAGAATGTGAAGTCTTTATCAATACAAAGAAGGCAGACAAAAATAGGAAGGAATGCAAGTATGTAATACCTCTGTCTGCCTCAGGTGTGGGAGCTGGCTTGATTTGGGGAGGCTTGGGAACCAGATATGGGAGAAAACTTGCAATTGTACTACAACACTGTAATCCTTCTTGCTGCCAGTATCTCAAAAAGATTTAATAAAGCAGCACGTTTTACATGCACGCCAGCTAACCAGCCAGGGTAGGGGAACTCCAGTAAAGTCGGTAACCCCCCAAATGCCCAATGTCTGCTTTTGAAAAACGTCTTATTTTAAGCAGCTAGTTAGGAAGTGATTCCAGCTGTAGAACAGGAACATCATTTACGTTATTTCTCTGCAGACCATGGTGATTCTCAATATTTAACAGTTTTGTCATTTACAGGTACTGTTTTTGTATTTCCCCGCCTTCTGAATTAATGATTCTACCGTAACACTAGCCAAATATTTTTTATCGTGGCATTATAAAAATTACACAAATCCAACTTTATTCTATTTTTTTTTTAATTTGAGAAATTTCCAGTGCATTTCAGGATAACTAGAGATATATAACACAGTTTTTATGGAGTTTTGGGCAATGCTACATGTAAAAATTTGGCTAATCCTGGTAATTGGGCAGAGTGCTATCTGAATCTTGTTTCTCATGAATCTCTGGAAATTGGGACCAACTTCAAAAGGGAGAAGAAATAAGGTCATAGGGACCCCCCCCCCCCCCCCCCCCAGCCAGTGTTCAACTCCAGTCTTTGGGCAGAAGAATTCAAAATGCAGGACAGACCTGAAAAGACATTGAAGATTCTTAAGGGAGGACTTTAACATTAGGGCAGATAGTAGGACTGTGTCCTTGTATGTCTATAAGATGTTGGTGTAGAACAAGCATCCTGTAATATTTTTAAAGGGTGGAAATTGAAATCTTAACTGCAACATAATGCAGATAAGCAAGGAATATTTACTGAGTGACCAAGTGGTAAATTTTTACTACTGACTAATGAACTTTATTGATATCAGGTTATGTGACTGGGTCTCAATCCTGATAAAGGTGTTTGCTGGGGTGTGTCAGATATATGGACATGGCCTTTTCCAAATTAATTGTTCTGGAAAGAGATGTCCACACCTTAAAGCTAATATAAAGGGTGGAAGTTGCACCGGTAGCCTCACTTGCTTGGGCACCTTCTTCCCATCAGGCAAAATGAAAATCCTCGTGAGTATTTGTTTATGCTTCTTTATACTCTTGTGGTGGCTCTTGCAGAGAATGTTCAAATCCAATGTGCCTTCGATTTCAGAAGACTTAGATGAACACTGTGCATGCTTCTAAGCTCCTATGATTGAATTAAATAGTGTCTTTGGCAGCGATAGTGTTGAATATTAAGTCAGATATTTACTTGTCCATCGTCTATTTTCTGAGATGTTTATTTAAAAATGCAAGGAAAGAATTTGGAAATATCTAGAGAATTTTAAGTTGGAGAATTTTAAATAATTATGAGCTTGGGAAGATTGTAGGCAGTTTAGGACAGCAGCATTTACTATTTAAAAAAGAAGTGGTAATTAAAAAAAAAGATAATAGCTGTCATTTTTCTAAGTGCATACTAGGTCCTATGCTGCACACTTCACATAAATACTTTGATCTATTCACTCCACAACTCTGTGAGTTGAGTAGTATTACCCCATTCCACAGATGAGGAGACCGAGGCACAGAGGAATGTGATTTTCCCATGCCAGTAAATGTGAGGTTTAGACTTGAAATGTACCCCTCGCAGACCCCACTGGCAGGAACATTCCTGCTATGACCACCTCTCCTCCTGCCAATCCCAGCCCTGGTCTCAGTCTCCCATGGTTCCACACTGTCGTGCTCCATGAACAGAGGACTGTGTTTCGATCCAGAAGGGAACTCTTTCCCCAGTCACGTATCCCCTATTCTCATTTAGTTGTTGAGGGAAAAAGCGAAATGATAAGTTCCTCCCCATCAAGTGTTCAAGATGGTTGACTTAAAAAGTTCCCTCTCCCCAGGCGTCTCTTGATTTTTCCAAGAGGAGATCTATCACCGAAACAAAGCTGTAACCGTGGTGTATTAATCATGATGTTGAGTGGGTGGTTATTTGGGGGCAGGGGACACTTTTTGAGCTTTCTCTAATTATATCACTATGGTGGTCAGTCCTCCACCCATCTGTTCAAACCTCTGTAGACCCATTATATAGTATCCAGAGGAGCGTCAAAGGTTTCTAGAGCTGGCCTGGAGTCAGAGAAGGTATGTGGCTATGCAGGTAGGCAGGTTGGATATCTCCACACAGGTTTTCGTCAGACACTTCACCCCCAGTCATCAGAAGAGAAATGTTATTGGTGATTGTTAGGGGAGTAGAAAAGTCCTACTGATGGTTCTTAAAAATATCTGCTTCCCTGCAGATTCCCTTCATAAGCGGTTTGAAATGAAAGTGCCATACACTGTGATGTTCAGAAAAGAGAGCACAAAACTGGGATCAACATGTTGGATAACTCTTAACATAACTACAGCAAAATTTCAGAACTGCCTCAGTGTCAGTCTCAGCCGGTTAACCTAACATTTATTTGTCTGATGGCATCACTAAGAAGAATATAGAACTTTCCTTAATGTCAGCCTCAAAAATTAACCATGCCTCCAAGCACCCTATTGTCATGTTTTCCTTGGGAATCCATTGTATTTCTGTCACCCATAATCCATTTTAAATATATTTTACCCTCTCAACCCCAAGGAATTAAATAATTCTTTTTTTAACCAGAAAACACAACTTGACTCCTATAATCCAAATCTAGTGTGGATCACACCAGGGTATTCCCATAGTAAAATAAATCCTTCCTCATTATTCACCTGCTCCAAGTTGTTCTTGGTGTAAGAACATATGCTACCTAGAAGATTATAATGTTGGGAAGGGTTGGGAATTGGGTATTAAAGGTAGAATCTTATGTTTGACAAATAGCATGAACTCTATAAATGTCTGTCAAATGAGTGAATGTGTTTTCACATTTTGGAAATGTACTGTTGACCATTCATGACCACCCACTTGTGTCTCTAGTTGTGAGATACTTTGTGAGATACTTGTATTTGTCCTGCCCAGTGTCTCCTTATGTCTTTGCCCTCAGTGGAATGATGCAACTGGTCTGTTTTTCAGGTGGTATGCCTGGTGCTGGCCATCTTTGGGACACAATCTCATGGATACGAGGTAAGTTGGTTCATTATGGACTTTATATCTTGGAGATATTGGGAGAGGAAAAGGAAGATACAAGATAATCTGAAGGACAGGAGAGAGCCCTGTTTGGGATGGAATCCCAGAAATACCCAATAGTGCAATCAATAAGGTTGGTTATTTCTAACTGGAATGCCTTCAAAAATGCAACCCATTGCT
This sequence comes from Prionailurus viverrinus, assembly GCF_022837055.1. Lineage (NCBI taxonomy): Eukaryota > Metazoa > Chordata > Mammalia > Carnivora > Felidae > Prionailurus > Prionailurus viverrinus. Next base: position 86,581,070 of record NC_062563.1, on the reverse strand, counting down.
GTAAAATGTGGTCAATTTCATTTCTCCTGTGATGTCATTACTTCTCCCATATATAACATAGTGAACTATGAAAAAGAGCCTCACATTCTTATTTAAGCATGGGCTTTTGGTATAGGATGCCAGGGAAGAGGTTTCAGGCTTCGATCTCCCATTCACAGCAAGTGGATGACTTTATTTTACCTGGTGGGTTGCCTTTCCAATGCATATGATTTATGGAGAAACCATTATGTCTTTGTTGTTAATCTAGGTTTATAACATCATCAGCCCAAACAATAATGGCGGCAATCTTCAGGAGACAGTGACAGTTGACAATGAAAACAATTTCGCCATCATTAACATCCATGCAGGATCATGCTCCTCTACCACGGTTTTTGACTATAAACATGTAAGCAGCAAGGGAATTTTTGCATTCCCCAAGACTGGGTTTCTCAAGGATGATGGGGTAGCCATTTCCTATGCATCTGAATTCCAAGAACTATACTGGCAATGCTTTCAGAATTTTCTGACTTCTCCTTTTCCCTTTAGATAACCAAGCGATTGATGGAAAAACAAACAAAACCATTTCTAAAAAAAAAAGTGTGACAGGAAACATACACACTTGTTTGACCTTTTCAGGTGGAAATTGGAAGCATAATGATATTGTCTCACTACAGGCTCAGAAAGTGCCTAGAAGGGTGACCAAGCCCAAAGCAAGCCCTGGCACACTCAAAAATATTCATTGAATGAATAAATGAATGACTTAGGGCTTCTAATACAGACACTTATGCAGAAAAAGAATGATTATAGAATAAACCATCACAGAATAGCAGAAATCCAGAACAACTGTACACATTTAACTATGTAAGTAGGATATGCAATAAATCATACTTCTTCGGGAAGAAGGAAAGCATGTTAACCAACAACTCCAAACTATTTTCAAGTTTCAGTTGCTGGTATTAACAACAAGTCTCAAACGTGCTCAGAAAGGTTATTCGGTCCTTTATTTATTTGTTTGTTTGTTTTCCATTTGTACTACCTGACTAGGGACCTGCAGGAGAGAGCTATGTGCTGTGGTTGTAGTCCCTGTGACTGACCATTTGAACACGCTTTCCTTCTCCTTTTCTTGTAGAAACTTCCTTACATTCCTCCCCCTCATCGGCGTTGGGAGTTCTAGGACACATTTGAAAGTATAGAATCTTTGGAAGATACAGTTTTAAAGGAAGCTGTACTGAAGTTGTGTTTAAAAACAGATTTCAAGGAAATCCCCAAAAGGTCTTTAAAAAAAAAAAAAAGAGTGGTAAAGACTTGGTTTAAGCCTTTTCAACTGTCATCAGGCTTTGCCTGTCTATTTTTGAATTTTAGGAACTGTCAGTTTGTGAGAATTGAAAAATAGGAACTAGAAGAATTTGTTTTTTTAATTACTTACAGCCTCACAGACTGTATAATTATTTGGAACTCCATAGAGAGAATTCCATTCAGGATGAAGCTTAGATGGCTTCCAGTTCCTTCTGGCTCCACGGGCCCCACCCACCACTGCTGTTTTCATCCTACCTTCCTCCAGCTCATACCTGTCTGACCAGCTTGGGTCTGAGGTGGAGAAAGGATGGAGAGAAGACAGTGAAGGAGGGGAGAATAGATGAAGCATGTGTGTGTGTGTGTTAGCGGTAAGTTATGTCAAGGACAGCAGCGCTGTCCAGTAGAAATTTCTACGATGGTGGAAATGTCCTGTATCTACATTTTCCAGTAGAGAAGCTACTGGGTGCTTGTGGTTACTGAGCACGTGAGATATGTGACAGAGGAAATACGTTTTAACTTTTCTTTAACTTGAATTTAAATTTAAATAGCACATGTGGCTAGTAATTAACATATTGGAAAGCACAGTTCTAAAGAATACTGAATTTACTCCAAATTGAGGAAAAGGCAGAACAGCATCAACAGAAAGAGACAGAGAGTTGCTTCTTCTTTTTTAAAAAAATATTTATTTATTTTTGAGAGAGAGAGAGAGCACAAGCAGGGGAGGGACGGGGGTAGGAGGGGGTCAGAGGATCCGAAGGGGGCTCTGCGCTGACAACAGGGAGCCCATTGTGGGGCTCGAACTCACAAACTGTGAGATCATGACCTGAGCTGAAGTCAGACGCACAACGGACTGAGCCACCCAGGCTTCCGGAGAGCTGATGCTTCTTAATTGTTAAACCCAAACTACAGGCCCTCGTTGCAAAGCATGACTAGTGGGGTGCACAATTTTAGAGATAGAAAGGGCAAGGGAAAAAACAAAACTACCGTGTAAAAGAAGTCATGGCTGGAATGGATTGCAGATTGAAAAGCAGTCACTGGCACTCATTGTTCAAGCTCAAGGCTCAAATGCCATCCCCACCAGTTCAGAACCCAGGGAACCAGGAAGGCCAGTAACTGTGCTCTTTCTGTCTCAGCGCTACATCGCATCCAGGGTGCTCTCCCGAAGAGCCTGCTACATCCTGGACATGAAACATAAAGCCATCCCTGCTCTGGAGCAACTAAAACGATACATCTATGAGAGGAAGGTAACTCTGCGGTACCCTTGCATATTTCCTGTTCTTGAGCAGGGGAGAACTGGTACCTGTACGGGAACAAAGAGAGTAAGGGGGAAGATCATGATATATATCTTACCATGGTTATGTACTTTCCACCTGTTAAAGTGTTTTCACATTTATTGTTTTTGGGAGCAGGAGTGCATCTCTTAGCTTGATTTCTTTTTTTTTTAAGGTTATTTATTTATTCTGAGAGAGAGAGAGAGAGAGAGCAAGGGAAAGGCAGAGAATAAAGGGGAGAGAGAGAATCACAAGCAGGCTCCATGCTGTCAGCACTGAGCCCGATGCTGGACTGGAGCTCACAAACCATGAGATCATGACCTGAGCTGAAATCAAGAGTTGGAAGTTTAATCCACTGAGCCCCCCAGGCACCCCTCTTAGCTTGACTTCTATCATACAGCCCCTGATACAAGAGCCTATAATAAATTCCAGTGTTTTTGTAGAAAGGACTGAACAGCAGGACTCTCAGAAATAGTGATTGGCAGAAAAATGAGTGAAGTTATAATATCCAACAACATGAAGGTGCAAAGAAACAACACAGGGTAGTGAGAATAAGCAAACCCTACACAAGGCTAGGAACCTGGTGTTTAATTCTCCCTCTCTAATGTCTCATCTGTGCTACCTTTGCCGTGGGATTTACCCTCTCTAGGTTTTATTGTCGCCGGCAGTAAAATAACATTGGTAATAATGAGGTCCCTCTGCAGACTAAGTGCTCAGAAAGTGATGGTGTCTTGAGATTCCCGACCGCCTTCTGCTTAATTAAACGAAAAAGAAAAAGTCAGTTTAGCATAAGGCACACATGATGATGTCAGCTTACTTTATCCTATCCCCTCCTACCATACTACTGTAGGCTCTGAAAAACATGTACTCGGACAAATACATCTGGGTCAAGTACAGCCCACTGCAGTCTCTGATCACTCACGTAGACTGGTTCCTGTTCGGCTCCCCCATCAAGCAGCTCTGCAGTCATGTCCCCCTGTATAAGGGAGAAGTGGTGGAGAAGACACGTGAGTACCCATAAATTAATCCTTCATCACGTATTTTCTGAAAGCTCCAATGTGCGGGGCGCTCTGCTAGGTGTTGTGTGAAATGCAAATCAACGTGGAACATGACCCAATTCGGTTTACTTTGGGAATTTCATACCCCTGCCATGTGTGGAAATTGTGCTAAATGTTAGGGAGTTGCAGAAACGAATACAACTCTGCCCCTAAGGAACACATAGTCTGGTGGAGAAGTTGATGGGTTAACATAGAGGATGAAATTTAAAAATGTCCTGGGTGCCAAGGAAAAACTATTGTATTCTCTAATATGAGGCATGGTGACCAGAGTCAATAAAACAGTACTGTATACTTGGAAGTTGCTGAGAGTAGATCTTAAGCATTCTTACCACACACACATACAAACAAGTTACTTATGTTAACTCTGTGAGGATGTGTTATCTTGATCTTGGTGATCATTCTACAATATGCATGTATATCAAATCATCACCTTGTACACTTTAAATGCATGCAAATACATTTGTCAATTATTCTTCAAAAAAGTTTTAAAAAAACATTTAGGAATCTAGGATAGTCTTAGAAACTAGTCTTAGAAAGCGCAAGCAGAGTGCACTGACCAACAGGTAGAAAGCCCTGATTCATCCAGGTAACCAGTCATTACTAGCATTTTATACAAAGTTTCCAAACACAGGAGAGTGGCCAGAGGGAAAGAGAGGCCAGGCCACAGATGGAGAACGCGAAAAGGTAAACTCCCCAGAACAGTAGAAGGTAGAGAAAAAAGACAATAATTAGCATTTATTACATTTTTACTCTCCAGGAAAAAAAGTTTAAGACATTTTTCTTTTGGTAGGGTCATTAGTACTTATAAGTAAAAGCACACAGGCAGGTCACCAATGCAGAATGTCACAGCATCAATCAAAGAGAGCCAGACAGCACTTCTAGGAATTGTCAGTCTTCTTTAAGTTAAGCTATTACTATCCTTTGCAATACAAGGATAGCTAAAAACTTGGGGATCATGAAAATACATGTACAGCCCCAACCCCGGTCAAAACATTAACAAAAAGGCATTGGTTTGCTGCACTCTAATAATATATTTCTTACTGCTCTTTCTTTAAAAACGTCTCCCTTTTTCAGATGACATCCGTGCGGAAGCGTGCGCAAAGACCGGATTCCTGGGTATCCTTGGAATCTCCATCTGCGCGGGCACTGACGCTTAGGCACCGAGCCCACTGGTGTCATCTTTTCAAAGACACAGCCCCTTGGTTTCCACTCAGCAGCCAAATTAAGCTCTTTCCCAACACCCCAACTAATGTTGAGACTCAGTAGTAAAACATAAATCCTATATTTCCAGATATATGGGTGTTTGCTTTTTTTTGTAAACAGCAACGGGAAGCCAAACAATATTGATGTCAACCTACAGAAGGAAAGAATTTGCCAGAACTTCAAGTGAAGCACAAAAGGTGCGAAAGCTCCCAGATAATAACGCTGAGTCATTGCAGGCTGGTCTGCTGGGTGCAAGTGTACGTCTTGTCTCTGCCCACCAGACCAGCCACCCATCTGTCCACCAAAATGAAGGGAGTTAAGAGTACACTTATACTGATGAGTACTGAGGAATGTATAGAATTGTTGAATCAATACATTGTACACGTGAAGCTGGTATAACACTGTATGTTAATTGTACTTGAATAAAAAAATAAGAAAACAAAATATTCATTAAAAATAACAAAAAACAACCACTTGCACAGGCCGCAGGAGGCAGCGGCCTCCACCCTGGGAGGGGGGTGGGTTTGCCGTACTGTTAACAAACGGCTTGACCACTCAGGTGAAGGAAACCATCCCCTATGACAAGGCACCCAGCTTGGAGGGCCATTCACATGCCTTTCAGAAAATGCCTTTTAGCTCATCAAAACGCTAGACTCAACCTTAATAAATACTATTATAATATATTTGGTCTTAGAGTGAGGGGAGAGGTCTTGGGGAACACCCATCACCCAGTGAAAGATGAACCTTACTGAAAATCTTAACAGGAGTGAGAAACTGGGAATGCCAAGTCAAGATATGGAAGGAAAGCAATTCCCAATCTTCCAAATAAATTGTGTCATGTGGGCACCTTCCCAGATCACATGGCTGGTTCTCCTGTGGACTGGCCACCTGGGCGCAGGTTCAGAACACAGAGGAATTACTTGAACGAGAATTCCTGTTGTCGACTGCTCCTATTCCTAACGCTGTGCATCTGCTTCATAGTAACCTTTAATAAATATATGTCAAGCACTTACCCGTGTGGTGCTCAGCACTGGGATAGGTATGCGGGCCAAACTACCATTGTCAAGGCAATTATTTTCTTGTTGGGGAAGTGAGACATTTACATGAAAGCATTTGCTAGCAACAGTAAAGAGTGTATAATAACATGCCAAATGAGTGGCACAGTGTACTAGCTGGGAGCTTGGTGTTAGCAAGTGATGGAACCCAAGTCAAATTAACTAAGGCAAGGAGGGTGGAATTTATTGTCTTATCTTGCTGTAGACAGACAGGGATATTCTGGTCTTGGGTGGCTAGACCTAGGTGCCTGAAGGTGGCCAGACTCTTCTCCCACTCTGGACTCTCCTCCTCTCTGCATGTCAACCTTCGTGTCTTACATTAACTTTCTCCAGGACGATAGAAACACCACCTCCGGGAGCCCCAACATCCCTACTTTCTTAGTGTCATCATCAGAAAGGAAGGAGTTTTTCTTCATTCTAAGTTCAATTAGTTTTAATTTTAAAAATCTTTGGAAAGGAGCCTGACTAAACCACCTGGGGCACATTCTTACTCCTGTGGCCAGGACTGGTGGGAGGTGGAGGATGGTGGGCAGAGGGAGTGTTATGATTGGCAACCTACTCTGGAATTTACTGCTTAGAAGTATGTTATCCTCATTCATTTTTACAACATCAGTCCCATTTTTACAAAGTTAGTCCCATTGTTAAAGCAGAACTTTTAAGTTCTGCTTTCTCCTGACTCTGCTTTCATTAGGTCAGTCAACCCTGCTCAGTGCTGGTATCATGCTGCATACCTGTTAGGGGCAGCAGGTGGAGTGGGCCAGCACATGCCTAAAAGGAATGTGTCCAAACAGAAGTTACAAGGAAGGTGGGGCTTCATTAAACCTTCTTCAAAAGGAGTGCCTTCTAGGGGCACCTGGGTGGCTCAGTTAAGCATCCAACTCTTGACTTCAGCTCAGATCATGATCTCATGGTTCATGAGTTCCAGCCCCGCATCGGGCTCTGTGCTGACAGTGTGGAGCCTTCTTGAGATTCTCTCTCTTCCTCTCTATCTGCCCCTCCCCTCCTACGTGAACTCTTTTCTCTCACTCAAAAAATAAATACACTTGAAAACAAATTTTTTTAAAAAGAGTTCCTTCTTAAGGGCTGGGGAAGGAAGATATCAACTATTTTCATTTCTGTGTGTCTTGAGATATTTTCTAATTTCCCTTTGACTTCTTTCTGATCTGGTTGTTTTTCAAGAGTGTGCTGTTTAATTTCTATGTACTTTCCTGTTTTCCTTTTGTTTCCTGCTTCCTTTTGTTGTTCCTCCTGTTTCCTTTCCTTTCCTTTTCCTTTTGTTACTTTCCTTTCCTAATTTCTAGTTTCACTCCATTGTGGTTGAAAAAGATACTTGAAATGATTCTTTAATTGGTTAAGACTTGTTTGATAGCCTAATATATGATCTCTTCTGGAGAATATTCTATGTGAGCTTGAGAAGAATCTTATTCTGTTGTTGTTGATGGAATGATCTGTACATGTCTCTTAGGTCCCTTTGGTCTATTCAAGTCTGCTGTCATCTTATTGATTTTCTGTCTGGATGATCTATCCATTATTGAAAGTGATATATCAAAGTGTCCTGCTATCATTGTATCACTATCCATTTCTCTCTTCGGATCTACCCAGGTTTACATTTTATATTTAGGTACTCCAATGTTGAGTGCACTTATATTTATAATTATTATATCTTCTTGGTGAGTTGACCCTTTTATCATTATGTAATGGCCTTCTTTTCTCTTGTGACAGTTTTTGACTAAAAGTCTATTTTGTCTGATATAAGTATAGCCACCCCTACTCTATTTTAGGTACCATCTTCATGGAATATCTTTTTCCATCCCTTCACCTTTAGCTTATGTGTGTGCTTAAATCTAAAGTGAGTGTCATGTAGATAGCATATAGTTGGATTTTTTGGTGTGTGTCCACTTATCTACCCTGTATTTTTTTTTGTTGGGCTATCAGCTCTGTTAAGTTACTGTTAAGTTACTCTGCTAAGTCACTATACACCCAAGGTCTGCGCACAGACCTTCTCCAGGCCATTGGGGAGGAGAAGCAAGTCTGGACCCAACACAACACACATCAAGGCTACTGGAAGAGTTGATCTGGCTACCAGAGCTGGCCTGAGAGAGCAGGCGTGGTCATGGCACGAGTGCCAACGGAGGATTTTAGGAATCCTGGTAAGGCTTGCAGGTGGAGATCTTATTTCCTATGACATTTTTCTCCTCACAGTAAATGATACGTCCTGTATACTCTCCTTGAGGTAGAACTAAATGTAATTTGTTCATGCAGAGCTCCCAGGAGTAGAACATGTGAGCCCAAACAAATACTTTATTATGCAAAGTCATTGTTTAGACAACTGATTGAATGAGTTTAAGCATTAGTTAACCCGAACGTAATAAATATAAACTGATGAACTCACAAAAATATGGAGGCTTCTAGCTTCTGATGATGATGAATTAACTCATAATAGGCTAATCCTACTGACATAACAATTACAAACCTGGACAAGACATTAAAAATATAGGTGTTTGGGGGCACTGGAGAGTGACCCAAAGCAGCAGAAACTAAAGAGGATAAGACCTTTGAAAGAAACGTTCACCATCTGTTGTTGTTGTTGTGGTTTTAAAGTTTATTTATTTATTTTGAGAGAGAAAGAGCACGTGAGCAGGGGAAGGGCAGAAAGAGAGGGAGAGAGAGGAAATCCCAAGCAGACTTCACATTGTCAGCACAGAGCCTGACGCAGGGCTCAAACTCATGAACCATGAGATCATGACCTGAGCCCAAACCAAGAGTCAGATGCTTAACCAACTGAGCCACCCAGGCACCCCATCATCTATTGTTGATCAGAGTTTTCCAGTATTACACAGCACAAAAATCCACTGAGTACTCATTCCCCCTTTTAGTCTCTATTCCTGCCCCCCTTTCCTGCTAACTGAACCTCCATTTGTTCAAATGGGCCTGGGCTACATCTATCTTGTTTCCCTTAAGAAGATAAGGTAGGATAGGTGTCCTCAGTCTGTCGCTGGTCTGTGGGTGGCCCTATTCTGGTCAAGGAGATCTAAGTGGAAGTTTGCAAAAGGAGACTTCCAGGGAGGGTCTTTCTTTCCTGATAAAAACAGGTGGACTCAGCCAACATGCAGATCTGCCCTTTCTTCTCTCCCATCATCCTTCCTTTACCGTGGACAGGACGCTGATTCCACAAGATGCATCTGCTATTTTGGGACCGCCAGGCAACAATCCTGGAGAGGAAAGTTTCCAGGAAGAGAGAGCCAGGGTGCCTTATTACATCATTCTAGAGCAGCTCCAGCTGGGACTATCTTTTCCCTGGATTCATATGACAGAACAAAGTCTTGATGCTTGAGTCACTGTGACTGCAGCTAAAAGCCTTTCTTACAGAAACACATGAAAGAGGTGGAGTTAGTCCACTTGGCACACATATCTCAGGATCTGGGCCCAACCCAGCACCAGTGCCCCCATTCTATTCACCCTACGACTCCTTTGGAAGTTCCAGGTTTACCACATGCTTGCCCTCACACTGCAGAAACCAGATGCTATGCACCTCTCGTGGAACAACGGAGAAACGGATTGTACTCGGGGGCTCTGCCTGCTTGCTGTTCCCTCTGTTGGTCCACACAGCGTCCCCGGCTACTCCCTCAGCTCCAAGACAAGTGTGTGAGGCTGCAGCAAGCCTCTTGCAAAGGACTCAGGACACATACAGGAACTGAATCAAATGCTTCTTGGAGTTCTGGGGTCTAGGTCTACCCTCACTGTAAGGTGGTAGCCCACTTGCTCAGTGTGCTTTTAACTGCAAAGGAGGACCCTCTGGCTGGAGCAGGGGTCCCTCCTGCTCATGCTGTCACATGTGACCTATGAAGCAATCCCCTGAGAAGTCACCCCCTCATGCTTTTAATGATGCAGACCACCTCTTGGCCTTCCTCTGAAAAGTTCCCTTTGCCACGTGCATAAGGGCATGGTCTTAGGTACACAGGACAATGGCCAACCATCCTGTTCTCTTATTAATGAGCTTCGGCAGCCTCACTTTTCTCCCATTTGACCCGATTCAATTGTTATAAGAGGGAGATCCTGGGGTAGTTGCCGGCCTGGAACAGTCTGAAGTTGGCTCCCACGCCAAGGATCCTGCCAGGGTGTGTTTGAATTTTGCCAGGAGATCTTCAGAATATTCTATTACTGGCCTTCTCCACTCCCTTGAGACCAGGGTGTGGGTGGGCATTGCCCGGGAGCAGCAGGAAGGAACTTTCTAGGGTGGTGGGAACATTCCACATCTTCACCTAGGTGACAGCTATACAAGGGTCTCTTCGTGTACAAATTCACTGAGCTGCGTGCTTAACATCTATGCACTTTATATCTCACCTCACCAAATATATATGTATACATATATACATATATACACACATGCATATATATTATTTTAGAGGAACACAGAGAGAGCGTGAGCAGGGGAGGGGCAGAGAGAGAAGGAGAATCTCAAGCAGGCTCAGCTTTGTCAGCACAGAGCCAAACATGGGGCCTAAACCCACGAACCATGAGATTTTGGCCTGAGCTGAAACCAAGAGTTGGATGTTCAACTGACTGAGCCACCCAAGCCCCCCATATATATGTATACATACATCTTTTTTTGTTTGTTTTTAAATTAAAGTGCAATTGAATACAGAGAAGGCCTACCCAGTCTGCTGCAGTCTCAGGAGACACCACAAGGTGGCCACTGCTGTAGATGGGCCACAGCAGCGCTGCAAGGCTCATGCTCATGCCTGGAGTCAGGCCAGAGGGCTGAGTGCAGTGAGGGGACTGTGGGCCCATGGGCAGCAGCAGCTCTGCCCAAGGAGGATGGCTGGGGGACAGCCTGCACGGAAAGCACCATCAAACGTGGCGCAGGCCGATGAAAAGGCTCCATAAGAATAGCTGCCGGGAGAGCCGGGGAAAACGGTGGAGCTAGTCTCTCTGCCCTGAGCAGGCCGCCGTGGGACGAGGAGATGAGGCACGTTCCAGGCAGGATAAGGGGCTCCATACCAACCCCTGGGGAACCCAAGGCATGGAGCAGGCAGGGAAGCAGAGAATCAACATGCAACAGCTACTACCCCTGGCTGGCGAGACGGCCCCCATACCCTCAGGCCCAAGGCTCCCTCCAGGCCAGCTGGCTCTTCCCTCAGCTGCAGAGAGGAAGGATGGTGGCAAGAGTTAGGAGCACCACTGCCCAGGGTGCAAGGGCAACAGAGGGATAAGACTGTTCCCCTGAAGGGAAGTCTGCAAGTGGAGTGTCACTCTCCAAACAAGGAGGCCAGGGCACTTGACCCCTGTCTTGGATCTCCGCTCTCTGAGAAGCGCCTTGTGGGCAAGGGTGGAAGTTTTGCAAGAATCTCAGCGACTTCTTGGAGGGAGCATTTTGTGTGGTCCCAGCTGGGATTTAGTCCTGACAGAAGACTTCTGGTGATCCCTCCCTGTGCCTGTTTGCAGGAGGCCAGTCACATCATGAGGTCTCATGCTCAGATTTGTCCCCGGTGGTCCCCTGTGGGATCATGCTAGGGGCCTCAGGGTGGTGAGTGGGGCTTGAAGTAGAAACCACAGAAGTGACAGAATAAAAGCCTTTTTCACTACAGTTTCTCCAAGAAACTAGGCACGTGGTGCAGCAGCGTGAACCATGCACACCAATGGTGTCAATGCCCTCTCCCGATTTCTGCCTCTCTGACCCCTAGCGGCTCCCCAATCAGGGGAAGGCATGGTGGTCCACATAGCAGGCAGGGAGGCAACTCAGCTGAGGGCACTGGGGGCTGCGGGTTCCCAGTCCCCTTCTCCCCGTTCTCAGAGATCAGTGACAACAAGCGCCCCAAGGGGGGCGGGGGGGAAAGGAAAGAAAATAGATTTTCCCACTTGGAAGATCAATGGGACAAGTCTTAGTCACTTCTTAGGCACTGCCGGGGAGGCTCTGAGATTAGTACAATGGACTTGGCAAGAAGATAGGGCCCTTCCATCACAAGTGGAGGACACCGTCTGTTACTAATGACAGTGTGATCGTATTGAAGACAGAAGGCTGGTGGCCTTCATGAACATGGAATATGTTTGGGCAGGGGCGCTGGCTTGAGATTCCGGTATGGTAAATTTCACTGAGTGCTAGATTGGATGGCCTCAAGGACCAACACTGACAGTGGTCATCAGCATGATGGGGGCTGTAGACTGAATGTTCATCTGTAGAAAGAGAGTTCTCCTGACACCCAAACTGCTGGTGCCTTGATGTTGGAATTCCCCACCTTCAGAATTGTGAGGAATAAATGTTTGTCATTTGTAAGCCCCAATGCATGGAATTTTTGAATTTTGCACCTCTCCACCCCAGTGCCAAATCCTAAAGGACTTAATCTTGGTGCATGCATGGACAATTCTTCATAAGATAAAAATTGAGCTTGTAATCCAAAGGACCAAAAGCCACCTTGACAAGCCTTGTCAGGTCTGGAGGACTGTGCTTGCTATTTCTCAGGACAGAGCTGTGAGAGCCCAGGCCCTGCTTGGAGATCCAGTTAGGGCCTGTCGTTGACCAAGCCTTGGCCTGTCACATGTGATGGTTTTGCCCTGTGTTTATGCACATATCCCCACCTTCCTTACCCTTGACAAGCTGTGTGTGACCGAATCCACAGGTTCAGAGCCTCTGAACCTGCTCCTCCAGGGTCTGCTCCTCCAGACCCTGTGTAAGCCCAATTAGAGGTGTATCTCTGGCCTTGCCAGTTCATGACTGTAGGTGGCCACACCACATCACGACTCTGAGACCTGGTGCTCAGCTCTGTCACCTGCAAATCGATGCTGGGACCACCTAGGCTCTTCTCTCCATGCACACATATCCCCACCCCACCCCTCCCAGCCCCACCCTACGTAAAGTCCTCCAAACTCCAACACGATCTTCCATGGACATCTGTCTGTATCCCCAGTACTCCTTCCTCACTTATTCCTGCTTCTGGGGTGAGAGGAGCCGGGGGTGTTCTGTGTGGTGGGTGGGGTTGTCTCTGTCCCTCCAGCTGTAGGAATGGGCAGTTAAAGAACCAGTGCTAAGAGATCAGGTCCCTTTTTCATTGGTAACAGAGAGAAATACCAGGGGGCTGCCACTGAGGGGGTTAGACCAGTTCCAAAGAGGAGGTCTGGGAGGCCTCATTTCACTTGGATCTCTCTCAGGGGCTTTCATGGTTGCAGCTGGACCACCACAGTGAATAGGCTTATGCAGAATCTTGGCACCGGAGACAGAGATGTGGTCCCAGACCTAATGGCTTAAGTCTGTGTTGCGCTCTGTCTTTCTGAATTCTTGAGGGACTCCTCAAGGGACATCCTGGAGAGAGGCCCTTAGAAAGGAGGCGTTCTCAGAGCAGCACCTCCTTCTTCACACTGCGTTGGCATGCACCGCCGTGGACTGCATGCGTTTGAGAAGGCTGGTAAGTCCAGGGAGAGGAGTGCAGGTCGGGGGCGCTCATACGCTGGATGGCCCAGTGAGGCAAGAAACTTTATTGTTCTAACCTGGAGGGAGAAAGCACACCCAATTCTCCCAATTACAAAGCTGGATCTGGGGTCGAAAGGAAAAGGTAGAGGACTGAAGAGAGCAGTTTCCCATCAGCAGAGGCTGGACTGGGGCCCTGGCGCTGGTTCCAGGCTGGTCGCCCCGTCCAGGGAGGTCATCCTCTCCGCAGCCCTCCTGGAGGTTCAGAGCCCAAGCACCTCACCACAGATGGAGAGTCCCATAAAGGACAGAAGTGGGATTACAAAACAGGAACCAGGGTCAGTTTCCAGTGCAGTACCTTTAAAGAGAAAGAGAAGCATGTTATAAAAAAGATCATTTAATTGCTTTAAGACCCCAAAGTAGAATGGATATGTTTTGAGTTGCACCTAAATCCGATGAGGTGATCAGAACAGCTCTACTATCAAGAAACTGTGGGCCTAACCTGGAAGAACTGCCCTTGTGTTGCAGTAAATGGCCTCACACCATTCTTTGTATTTGTATTTGTATTTGTATTTGTATTTGTATTTCTGTTTCTATTTCTATTTCTATTTCTATTTCTATTTCTATTTCTTTTACTGACATGTAATCACCCTCCTTGACCCCTTCCCCCACCTCAGCCCCTCCAGTTCTCCCTGTTCTCCTGTTGGACCCTTCTGTTACGAAGAAGCTTTGTTCATTAGGTTAATTTATACTAAGATGTAAGTGACTGGCAGCAGCCTAATGGAATACTGACTGTATCTGGAATGGCAGGCAGATTTTGAAGTCCTGTCCCATAGCTTTCCAAGCCAGTCACCACTGATCTCCCACCGTCTTCCCAGCAGGGATGCTGGCCACTGAGATGTTCCTTTCTCGGTGAAATCTACTATTAGGGTCCTGCCTTCCAACCTCTGGGCAGCATGAGAAAGAGGAGGACCCCAAACCCCAAGGCAATGGGCTTCTAATGGTGGGATGGTGATGAAGCTTTGGGTCAGGGGAGGGTATCCACCAACTGTCAAATCCCACAAATGAGAAGGCTGTCCTTGACCTTCTGGGAAAGCTAAGATAACCTTGCCTCTTGTTCTCAATGAGCTCTGGTATCAGGAAGTTATCTCTGCCACCAGAGAGAAATTTATCCCAAGCCACATTATTTTTATACCAAGTAGCAAAGAAATGAAATAGACCAGAAAATGCTCATTAGAATTTGCCAGTGACCTAAAATTTGCATTTTTTGGTCTCTCCAATGGTCTTGGGTTTCTAGTCAAATTATTAACACACTTTCTTCCTGCTGTTGGATAAAGTAGGTGGGGACCACTTGGCCCATGTCCTTGAAAGGCATTCCATACTGGGCTAAGTTCTTGACTTGGCTGAGCAGTGAATACAGTGTAGGTCAAGCCACAGGTGCATGGCTAATGCTTTAAAGCCTGGAATAGGTAGCATTTCAAAACGGTAAGACCGTATGTAGAAGTGGTACAGCAAGGAGGAAGAGAGAACACATTCCAGTGCATCCAGAGGATTGAATCTATAAAAGTTGGCAGGAACTCAAACTTGCCCTTGTTCTGTCTGTAGCAGCCATATCCTATATGGCCACAAGGTGGCGACCTTACTCTAGGAAAAAAAAATCTGAGCGTGAGCCTGCATATCCTCGTGACTCCTATATATTCCTTTTACCTTTAATTTCTCAACTTTTCCAACCTCCAATGCTTTTCTCATCTCTAATGACCACATAGAATGCTTTTAAATTGTTTTTGCATCTATATTATGTTTTTACTTGCTATAAATCAGGTGAGTGGAATAGTTTCTCTCTTTAAAAATTCGATAATTATTTTTTTAGGTAAACTTAAATACTTCAAAACTACCTTTTTAGAAATGACAAAACAATTCTACCATATATTTGCGTATATATGTATATATATATATATATATATATATATATATATATTGGTTTTTTTTAATATTTTTTTATGTGCCCTGAAGTGCATTTTTTTTCTCAAGAATCAGTGACCTTCCTGCCATGGACATTAGTGTTGTCCAAATATGCTGGCCAGGTTACTTAAGCAAATGATGGCAGATTTCAATGACTTGCCAAGGACTTTCTGTTGATGTTTAATTTGTTTGACTACCCTTGTCATGTAAGAGACTGGGAGGAAGAGAGCTTCAGCAGTCCTGGGCTTTTTTTCAACCAAAGATAATATGTGTGTATGTATTTATAAACTGTGATCTCCTTATGTGTCCAGCATCGTCCTAGCAGGTCTGGAGGCAGAGTTGAAAGTACCAAACAAGGAGGGGGCCACAGTGAGCTGGTCTCCCTTACCTGGTGGTCCAGAGCCTTGTCAGCCAAAGTTGGGAAGGAAGCTGGTCCATCTCGGCCAGGACACAGGCCATCTTGCTAAACAGCTTAGCCTCCCAGAGGTCCTTAAAGCAACATAGCAGATCCATGTCATTCACTCAGTCACAGTATTAGTGGACTCCCACTCACCATTAGTGCTGGCACATAGCTGTTCTTTAAACTGTGACATAGGGCACCGGACAGAGTGTGGTCCTGTGTTCCCCAGCGAAGGGCGAGCCTCAGGACTGGTAATGCACACAGAGCCCTGCTGCCCCTGGGGCCCGTGGTCCTGTCCAGTGCTGCAGGACTGGTGAGCCTGGTCGGGGGCAGGGGCACCGGTGGTCATCACCTGTCTGCCATGAAGCAGCCTTCAATGTCCTCAGCTGCCTCCATGAGCCTCAGTTTCCCATCTGTAAAGCAAGAATTTGGGACGCTCTCCCACGGGCCTGTTATGAGGAGGAGAGCATCCCTTCATACATCCTGGAATCCAGGATCTGCCTTTCCAGGACACTGACTGCCAAGGCCCCCCTCTGCTCCTGTTATTTCTTCCCTGTCGGCCTCAGTTTCCCTGGATGTTGCCTCTGCCCTTTCTTTTGTTCTCCCTGGACCCCAGACTCAAATATTTTCTCCAAAGCAGGCACCTTTGAGCCTCTATTTCTTGAGCAGATACAACTTTCTAGCAAACATTATCTTGCTACATCTTATATCTACCCTGAACTACTTACCTCTCCCCACATCCACCCAACTGGCAATTGCTTGATTGCTCCCACTTCTTCCTGAAATTCACTTCAGGTAAATTGGCAGCCAGGATCACCAGTGCACCCTATCTTGATAGGCAGCTGATAGCATCTTCTACAAAGTTAATTTTTATTTTAATTTTATTTTTTATTGAAAATTCTTTTTAATTTTTTTTTTTTTTTTTTTTTGAGAGAGAGAGAGAGACAGAATGCAAGTTGGGGCAGGGTGAATAAAGGTGAATAAGGTGAAGTCTTTGCCCCCAAAGAGCTTGCTGTCAACCGGGGAAATGAGGTGTTTAACTTCACATGAATTTCGAATCTATTCTGACTACAAGCAGTTTTGAAGGATATGTGAGGAAGTGTTGGCGGACTTAACCTCACATTACGGAGACCAGATAAAAAACTTGGGTGGAAGCCTGGAGCCAAGATTCTAGAAGTTCATGAGGCAACATTGCCAAATTCACAAATTTGTCCAGGGCTAGACCTTCCCAGGCTGAATGAATGGGCACGCCACCTCAGTTCTCCCCCACCTCTTGGCACGTTCAACTCACCTGGGCTGGACTTGGCTCTCTCTGTGCTGGAAGACAGCTCGGTTGACAATACTCCTGCTTGGCTGGAGTTGGTCTAGAGTTGGGGCAGTCAGTGGGAGAAAGAATTGGCTTTTTTGCACCAACTCCAAATTCCGAAACCCTGAGCCTGGGCTTTAGATCACACTTCATCCATTTCATCCTTGCCACCAACACAGTTTTGCACAAAAGTGACCCCTGCCTATTCTGGTGCTGCCATATTTCTGTTCATTCCTTTAGTTTAAACGGATTGGGAATTGTAAGGTGTGCTTACCCTGAACTTGAATTTGGCACTTGACTTGCTTATGCTGATTACTACCAGGCCTCCATTTGTCCCCTCCTCCCCGGCTGGAGTCTATGGGTCCTATACAGCTTGTCCATATATTTTATGACATAATCTGCTTCTGCTTGCCGAGTTTCATTTTCTTGCCTTTCAAAATGTTTCATTTCATTTTAACAAGTACATTTGAATACCTACAATGTGCTAGGCGCTATGACCATATTGAGGACACAGAAATGAACCAGCCAGACATGGTCTGTGATTTCACAGAGTTGACACTCTAGAAGGGGCCATAGGATTGGACCCATTCATCCATTTACCCCCTTGGCTATTTATCCAAAGGATATTTATTCTTACTGGGTGGTAGGCAACATTCTAGGTGTTAGGAATACAGCGGTGAGCTAAATAGGATGGTCTTTAATGACAAGAAACTCGGTTATGGAAGAGATAGGAACCTAGTACATAAACATGTCCACTGTCTGACCCTCCCTGTGTCTTCACGTCCTCCCTTACTCAGCTTAAATTCTCCAGCCAGGTATTCTAATCACTACCTTAAATACACCCTCAATTCCCTTGCCCTACTCTTGTTGCAGTGAACCTCTTGATTAAACCACATCTTTGCCTACTCCACTGAGTAGGACACAGAGCTGGAGGAGAATACACTAAGTGTTCTAGTTTTAAAAGCTTGCTCACTGACCTCTAGTGTGCCCTTAAAACTGGCAAGCAATTGTATTGTATTCCTTAGGCCCAGCCATGCTTTCTCTCTGCTAGACAACTACCACATGCCCTTGTCTCTCTCCTTAAACGTCCAATAGCTCTCCCTCATCCTCACTCTCGGATGATGATCTTGTGTGGTTGGTAGTACTTAACTCCATTTGTGGTCTTCCAAGATCTTTCCTGGATTGCAGCAGGCAGGAAGTTTCAAAACTACGTCTCCCAGACCTTCTCTAGCTGCTTTGCTGTTAGCCTCTGCCAAGAGGAGGCATTGACCCTAGGTTGCAAGGCAGGAGGAGGGGAGAGGTCATCCCAGTTTGGGCTCCTGCAATAGCAGCTGCTCACAGGTGCAGGCCCCAGGCAATCAGCTTGCTGGATCCGATGGAGAGGGTGACTTCTGCTCAGCGTTGGCAGTGACTTCACCAGCAAACCAACAGTCCCCTTACAGGGATCACTTCTTCAGCATTTCCAGTTTTTTGCATTAAACTTCTCTCTGCTTGAGAATGTTTCCTGTTTTCCATATTGGACACTGGCTAACAAACCTTGCTCCTTATTCATTAAAAATATGGAAGCGATCTGGAAAGAATTTCCATATGCTCCCACCGCGGGGTCCGCTCATCCACCACCTTGTGTGTGTGTGTGTGTGTGGCCGGGACACTCGAGCTTCTTTCCTAGTCGTAAGGACTGACTCTGCACGTTCCCACGTAAGGCCCACCTCCGCTTCTGATTTAGGTCCCGTTTCTTCCCTCCCATTTACACATGTCTCTATCTCATCAATTTCTCTTCCGGCGTCATCCATATTTGCTTCTGTTCTGTATTCTTCCCATAAGCAGAAACACACCCTGCTGTGTCTCCCACATTCGAACGAAATAAATGACAGAAATAAAACAGAAAAGAAATTCCTCTCCTGACAGCATTTTCTCCTCCAAATACTGCTCCTTTTCTCTCTTTCCATTTAGAGCAAAATTCCTTGAAAAAAAGATCCATACTATCTCTTCCCTACTCCCCTTGAGCCCACTCCCATCAGGCTTAACCCCAAACACTCCACTGAAACTGCCTTGAACAAGTCTAATGACTGTGGGTTAATTCTTAGCTCTTCTCTTATTGGACAAAGCAGCAGCATTTGACTCCATGGAGCCCCCTCCCTTCCCTCAGGGGGTCTCCAGGACAACATTTTTCCCACCACAGTGGCCATTCCTTCTCCCTTTCATTTCTCCAACCTCAAAATGTGGATGCATCCTGGACCTTAGTCTTTGGACATTTCTTTTTTCTGTCTACATTTAGCTCATTTAATGACTCCATCTACTGTGTTATGGCCTTAAATATAATCTATATTTTGACAACTCCATCTTTCTCTTGACCTGTAGCCTCATTTATCTAATTCTCTCCCCGATATCGAATTATCTAAAGATCAACATGCTCCAGTTGTTCTCAACCAGTCTACAGCCCACACCCCTTCCCACTCATCTCAGTAAATGGAAGCACCATCTGCTCACCAAAGTCAATGCCATTGGAGTCTTCTGGACTCTTCTTTCTTTCCCACCCATATCCAATCTATCAGGAAACCTTTTCACCTCTACCTTCACAATACAGGGTTAGACAAATTCAACTCTTTTATTACTACTCTTGTTTAATTCACCCCCATCTGTCACCAGAATAGTTTGAAAGCCTCCTATCAGGTGTCTGCCAGAGTGCCCCTATTAAATCCTAAGGCAGATCATGTTCTTCCCCTCACCGAAACCTAGCTGTAGCTTCCTGTCTCCCTCAGTGTAAAAACCACATGAGTTATAGGGACCTACCAGGCCCTACAGGGTCAGACCTCCATTATCTCTCTGACTGTACCTCCTGCTTCTCCTCTCACCACTCTGCTCCAGTCATTCTGGCTTCTTTGTTGTTCATTGCTCAGGGCTTTGCATGTTCTGTTCCATCTGCCTGGAATATTTCCCCCAGGGATCATTGCTTTGCCCCCCTCATCTTTTAGGCTCAAGATGTAACCTCAGTCAGCCTCCCCTGGGCACCCTGTTTAAAACTGCAGACTCCACTCCTCACACCCTCTGTCCCTTTCTCTGCTTTACTTTTCTCTGTCATACTGATCACACCCTAACATACCATGTCATCTTACCTATGTAATTAGACCCGGTTCTTCTACTCGGATATAAGTAAGGTCCATAAAGTGAGGGACTTTCTGCATATTTACTACTTTATCCCCAGCCCGGAACACAGTGCATAGCACCTAGGAGACCTTCAATAAGTGACTGTGAATGATTAGCATAAGTGCCCTCAGGCAAAAGAAAAGAGTGTCTGGATAGAGAATCACAATGAGGACCCAATTTAGATGCAGGGAGTGTGGTAGGGAGGGATCTGGCCTCTCGGAGAAGTGGCATTAGGTCTAAGACCTGCTGAAGCATGAGCATGGCTGGTTAGGAGTGTGGGTTAGTGTAGGGAGAGGGGGGAAGCAGCCTGATTAACCATTTTGGTTTGCAAGAGACTGAGAGGTTTCCTCAGTGGTAAAAGGAAAGTGCCAGGCAAACCGGGGCTTCCTGGTCACTCTGGAGGAGAGGGAAGATTGTCCCAGCAGAGGCAGGGACAAGTGGAAATGCCTGCCGGGGCGGCCCCAGGGGCCAGGCTGGTCAGCCATTGGAGGCTGGGCCAGGGCTGGTTTCTGTTATCTGTGCAATGGGAAGCCACCAGAGGATCTTTAAAAAATCCTTTTCAGCTCTCCTGGGAGAATGAGCTGGAAGGCTGGTAAGAGTGCCGTGTGGAGGCTTGTTATCTCCTGGTAGCAAGGGTTATGAAAGGGTCTGGGTTTTATGAACTTCAAGTCAGAGTCATTCCAGGCCCTGGTGGGGGGTGGGGAGGTGGCAGGTGTATGTTATTACTACCTTGTCCTTGGGTTGGACAGAGTGGGCAGATTGGGACCTACCTAATTTCGGTTAATATAGACACTTACTGTGAATTGCTAAGTGGGTGAGATCGGAGTGGTTTCTTGATAAAGAGAGAGACTGCCAAGGGGGATTTCTGAGCCATTTTCTACATCAAATCAGTAGAGGTGTTAATCCTCAATCTAGATAACAGAATAATTCAATTGCAGACTTCGGCTTTAAACCGCACTGCAGATTAACCAACTGTCAAGGACCTCAGCCGCCAGCAGACAGGCCTGGATGATGAAGAATGCCAGACTCATGCAGCAAGACCGTGGACGTTCCAGGCCCGGCTCCCCATCATGGGCCCAGGGGCAGGGCCCTGAACTCCCGGATGGGCCTGGGCACCTACTGTCCTGTTGCCATCATTTTACCGTAGGGGGCAGGGAGAAACCCATCATGCTTTGGACTGTAGGGACAGATATCCTGGTGTGGACTCTCTCAGGCATAAGCTGTGATCTAGGAAGAGAGACTGGTAGACAGAAAAGCAACATCCACACAATTTTGTCCTTTTAAAAATAAATTTTTAAGCAGGATGACAACATTACTAAGCTTCTTGAAAATAAAATGGACACGGGGTGCCTGGGTGGCTTAATCAGTTAAGAATCTGACTTTGGCCTGGGTCACGATCTCACCCTTCTGAGCTCGAGCCCTGACTCAGGCTCTTTGCTGACAGCTCAGAGCCTGGAACCTGTTTCAGATTCTGTGTCTCCCTCTCTCTCTGCCCCTCCCCTGCTCGTGCTCTGTCTCTCTCTCTCTCAAAAATAAACATTAACAATACTTTTTTAAATAAAAGAAAAGAAAATGGACCCTAACGCTCTCATAAAGTTTGATTATTCTCGTGTAATCCCGCCTGGTATTTTCTTATGGGCATTCAACTATTAACATCATTTCTATTAAAAAAAAAAAACCCAACTTTTGTAAAAAAAAAAATGTGTGTCCTGAATTTTTAGTTATATATCTCAATTAATCATCCAAAGCAGTTAACAAAGAAGGGGGAAATACACAAATCCAGGACAAAGAGGACTTTTTTCCCCTAATTACATGCATGATAATACAAAGAACATCTTTGTGTGAAAATGTTTTAATTTCTTTGTATAATTTCCATAAGATAAACTCCCAGAAGTAGATCGAAATCTATTATTTGAAACACATTATGATTTAAATTTTTTTTTTTTTTTTTTTTTTTTTTTTTTTAGCAACAGCGTGAGTGGGGAAGGGTCAGAGGAAGAGGGAGAGAGGGAATCTTAAGCAAGCTCCATGCACCATGAGATCATGACCTGAATGTAAATCATGAGTCGGATGCCCAACTAACTGAGCCACCCACGTACCCCAAAACACATTATGATTCTTGATGCACATTGCCAAATTGTTTCCCAAAGTATTGTGCTGATTTGCATTTCCACCTATGTTTGTGCATACAAATCTCGTCGTAATAAATATTATCATTTTTTTTTTTTAGTTTTATGGGTTAATAAGTGTGACAACAAAAACTTTGTTTTGCTTTTATCTCCTTGATGATTGATGAGAGGATTGAATATTTTTCCATACGATTTTTTTTCCTGTTTCTTTTTTTCCTGGTTGCTTGCTCTCTCTGATTCCTGAAATGAGCTTCAGCTTGCTCCCCTCTAAAATGGGGATACCGGCAGCATTACCTTGTAGGGTTTTGTGAGGGTTGACTAATCAAGCAGGGTTAGGTGATGGTTACAAGCTTAGCTTGGATGTCATTGAGCCTGGTGTTGGATGTTGGCTCTACATTTGGAAGCTGAGGGGGAGGCAAGGTCACACTGCCAAGAGAGAGGGGGAATGGAGTTATGGTTGTAGCCATCTTTGGAAACATACCATCTGTCACAGTAATCATTTTTATCTTTAGCTAAGTCTCTAATTGCACAAACAACGCAGCCTGTTAAAACATGTAAGTTAAGCCTAAAGTCCCTTTTGACCAGCACCTCAGTTCCAATCTCCTTTCCGAAGGTGACCGCCGTAGTTTGCTTGGTCGACGTTGTTTGTATGTGCATACATACATGGAAAATCTGTAGTGTTTCTACGTTTCGCATAAATAGTATCGTGCTGTATGTATTTCATTTCAATGTGGTTTTTTTAAATTTTTTTTTAACGTTTATTTATTTTTGAGACAGAGAGAGACAGAGCATGAACGGGGGAGGGGCAGAGAGAGAGGGAGACACAGAATCGGAAACAGGCTCCAGGCTCTGAGCCATCAGCCCAGAGCCCGACGCGGGACTCGAATTCACGGACCGCGAGATCGTGACCTGAGCTGAAGTCGGATGCTTAACCGAATGAGCCACCCAGGCACCCCTCAATGTGTTTTTCACTCAGTATGTCTAGACATTGTATTATGTCACACACTGAGATCTATTTTATCCTTTGCATCTGAGCATCGTATAGATAGAACATAATTTACTGAATAATTCTCTGAGTCACCACAGAGAATGAGAATGCCAGTTTCCAGCTTCCCTCTGACAGTTACAGACAATATTTTCAGTTTTTGCCAATCACGTTGGTAAAAATGACACAATTATTTTACTTCGCATTTCTCTGATTATCAGTGAATATTTACATCTTTTCATAAGTTTATGGGCCACTTTCCTTCTCTGAATCGCTTACACTTTAAAAATATATACTTAGCTCTCTTCAATTGGGTCTTTTAAAAATTATATGGGCCATTTACTTTTCTTCTGTAAATTGCTTACACTTTTAAAAAAATATCCTTAGCTCTCTTCAATTGGGCCTTTTAAAAATTCACTTGTAAGAGTTTCTTGATATACTATTCCTTTGTTGCAAAATTCTTCTATTGAATTTCACTTATCTTTTTAACTTTGTTTATGGTCTTTTGTTGCACAGAATTCTTTTATTCTGATATAATCAACTTTATCAATTGTTTAGTATAAGGCTTAGTTTTGCGTTTGAAAAATTTGTTTTCTTTAAAAGCCTTTCCTTCCCCTAAAATATTTTTCGTTAATACTAGCACTTTTGTGAGTTTTGATCTATAATTCATTTAGGATTTAGTTTTATGAATGTGTGACTTAGGTTTTAACGGACAGTCCGTTGTTCCAATTCCGTATATTAAATTCTCTCCCCACCGATTTGAAATTGTATCCCTCCTGCATGCCAAATTCCTATATATGCAGATA
The DNA here is from genome assembly GCF_022837055.1 of Prionailurus viverrinus. Taxonomy (NCBI): domain Eukaryota; kingdom Metazoa; phylum Chordata; class Mammalia; order Carnivora; family Felidae; genus Prionailurus; species Prionailurus viverrinus. The sequence continues at coordinate 86,557,071 of NC_062563.1, read as the reverse complement.
TGCTTCCAGACTCTTCACTGTGCTACATTGATCTATTTGCTTGCTCTTGTGACCATACCGCAGGTTTTAGAACTATGTCTTTCTAATTTATTTTTCCCCTTCGCTTTATAGCTATTTTTCAGATTTGTCTTGGCTGTTCTTTCCTATTCAGTCTTCCACATGAATCTGGAATCTAGTTATCAAGACCTTTGGATTAGCAATGCATTGATTGATTAACTAATTTGGAGAGAATGATATACTTTCCTGCTATAAATTTTGTCATTTTCTTCTTTCTCCCTCCTTCTCATCCCTTAAATGGAGAATGCCATTTACAAAGCAGCCACAAGGTGGGTGTAGGAACAAAGAAGGTGTAGCTCAGTCCCATCTTCAGATGCCTGGTAAGAGACTCCGAGAGGAAAATGAGTGCCCTGGATGGAATGAGGTTAGAATTACCTGCACAGGATACCTTATACTCTGTTTACTTTACAAACATTTCACTTCTGTTATTTCCCTTGGAATAGGCAACAGCTGTGACATTTCCCCATTTTAGAGACGAAAAATGAAGCCGAGAGAAGTGAACAAAACGGCTTCTCTAGGCTATGCAGCCAGTACGGTATCTTGCAGAACCCACACCCACCCACATCAAGCCTATCGCTCTTTCCACTGCATCGAACTGCAAATTTCAGATTTCCCTTCTCCACAGTGTCTGAAAGGAATACAAAATAAACGGAAACTCAAATCCAAAGCAACAGCAGGAGAATGGGTGCAGGACCATTAGCCCTGTATTCAAAATCTTGGCATCATTTAGCAAGTACCCTAGGTAAGTGGAATAAAACAAAGAGATTGAAAAAGCCTTTTCCCCTCTCTCTTGTGGGATCCAGTTTTCTCTGTGGCCTGGCAGTGGCAGGTCCTAGATGATTTGTTGAGTTAATCGGGGAATCGTCTGGCTCCTGGAGAAGGACAAAGAGGTTTGGAACTATTAGGGCTGGAAACCCAAACCCAAGTGTTTCTCCTGGGTCAGGTCACTTCCCTGCATAGACAGTGCTGTCCATTCAAACCACTGGGTGTGGCCTATGGAGACTTTTGGCAGTTGTGGCCAGTGCAGCTCCACCTGTGTCCCTGCTCAAGGTCAAGGACCACCTCAGGCATCCCAGACAATGGCTGCATGCTTTGCCCATATCCATGGTCCAGAGATATCTGTCCTTCATATCTTAGATCCAAGGTATCCACCCAACATTCAATACTCTCCCATAACTGTTCCTATAAAGAAAGTCCATCTTATCTCCTTGCCTAGCCACACATTGCAACTCCTTGTTAGTGTGATATTCCTCCACCCCTTTCTTTTATCCCCAGGATTTCCACATTACTCAATATCCAACCTTTGTCCCTAGTTTGCGTCCTGGTTTAGAAAGTGCTGCTCACGGTCCTTCACAATTATCAGTCCATTGCCTGTGACCTTCAGACTAATTGTCAAGGGAAGCAATCCACAGGCTAACAGACACACTTTCAAGGTAGACCATCTGCCCCCATAGGACTGTTCCAGCCTCTTCATCACAGAAGAATTTATCGATGTCATCTTGTGCTCACCCAGCCAGATCTCCCCTTATCTCAGTGTAAGGATAGTATAGGAGTATTATTATTGTTCCAAATTTTGACTGCCCTTCCGGGGAATGGAGGGAAGCATTTTCTCTCCCTGCCCCATTGACGTCAGACTTGCCCAAATGACTCGTTTTGGCCCCTGCATGCAAGTGGGAATCCCACGTGGAAGTTTCAAGAGCCAGATTCGTTCCACCACATTCCCTTTCCTTCCGCCACAAGCAATAGTGAATTTCAAACAGAGGCTTCTCTGTCTCTCTGAATCCCAGAGTGAAGATGACAAGTAGATAGGCAGGTGACATATGACGGACATACATTATGAACAAGAAACACACTTTTGTTTTCAGCTTTTTGGGGTTGTTTATTCTTGCAGCATGGTGGCAGGAGGATGCACTGACTCAACTCCTCAGGTTTGCACAGAGGGGCAGCCATTTCTTCCATTCTTCAGCAGGGAAGCAATATAGTAGAGACACTCCCAGCTTTTCCCCATCCTCCAGCCTCTTCCCTAGAGATGTATCTTATCTGATTGTTACGAGGGAGATGGGCTGGCATAGGCAGCTCACTCTTTCCAGGCTCCTGTCAGGATCTGTCTACAGGGAACTGGCATCTCCTGTACTCGGCTGTGTGGGTAAGTCCCAGGAATAGGCCCTGTGGAGCTGGCCTGTGGTGACAGCAAGTTGGTTGGTAAAATACTAAGAAGTCTTGTGGGAAAACATCTAAACCAACCCAGCTTTTAATATGAAAAGATGATATTTTAATCTCTATATATCCGGTCCTGTGTCTAACTCTCATATCTGAACTAGGAAACAGTGGTGTTATATATTTGCCCCCTAAGACTCCAATATACAACATTTATGTGATCCAACTCTATTCCCCCATCTTCTCATATAGCTTCAGTGACATCCCTAAAGCTGTTCCTAGGGGATCTGTGGGCCATCCATAAACACTAGAGGGCACACGCTGGACAGCTGTTACTGTCCTGACCGCAGGAGAAAAGAACCTGCCCATGTAGGGGATCATAGGGCTGTTGTTTGTGATGGATAAAAACTCAGAAGGCATCGTGTTTCTGACTTGCCATGACATCCCTCAGCAAACTGCTTCAATGACCCAAAATAAGGACTCAAATATATGGTTGAAGAGGTCCTGGACTGCACCTCTGGTTCACACCTCTTGGCCCAGGTCCATTCATTTAGAAGATCAATATGTGTCATCTGCCTCACTTAGCAATCACGTTTCCCTCCCTCTGAGGAACTAACCCAGGAAGACTGAGTGGTGGTGGAAACAGACCACTGCGTGGCACCCTCCACCCCAAGCTACTAAAGCTATTGGTTTAGGCTGTTCCATTGGGATAGGACAATAGCTTTCAATAACATTAAATACATGTTCATGTTGAAAATGAGAGCTAGAGGGGCGCCTGGGTGGCGCAGTCGGTTAAGCGTCCGACTTCAGCCAGGTCACGATCTCGCGGTCCGTGAGTTCGAGCCCCACGTCAGGCCCTGGGCTGATGGCTCAGAGCCTGGAGCCTATTTCCAATTCTGTGTCTCCCTCTCTCTCTGCCCCTCCGCCGTTCATGCTCTGTCTCTCTCTGTCCCAAAAATAAATAAATGTTGAAAAAAAAATTAAAAAAAAAAAAAAAAAGAAAATGAGAGCTAGAGAGGTCATGTGACTTATTGAAGGCCACATGGCTATTATTTCTATGCTTCCTTTTAAGCCAAATAATAATAACTGTGACAATTTATTGAATGTTTCCTTATGGATGCAATCCCACGTTAACCTCTTGCCATATATTATCTCGTTTAATTCTTACACCAGCTATGTGAAGTGAGTCTTATTATTATTAATTTGAAGATGGGGAAACTGAGACTCTGAAAATTTTTATAGCTTGCTTGAAATCTGATTCCATAACTGACTCTATCACCCACTGTATACAGTTGTATTATAGAATTTAGTATCATAAAATTACAATACCAGGGTGCCTGGGTAGCTCAGTCGGTTAGATGTCTGACTCTGGCTCAGGTCATGATCTTGCGGTTCGTGAATTTGAGCCCCGCGTCAGGCTCTGCGCTGACAGCTGGGAGCCTGGAGCCTGCTTCGGATACTGTGTCTACCTCTCTCTCTGCCCGTCCCCGCTCACACTCTGTCTCTCTTTCATAAATAGATAAACACTTGGAAAATTTTTAAATTATAATACCATGTTATAAAACTCAGAAATCGAGTCTGAGAGCTACCCTGTACCATGTACATGCGAATTCAGATCCTGTACAACCAAAAAGAGATTTGAGAATTTTAGAATGTCAGAGCTGGAAGACATTGAGTGCCTGCCACTACAGGGCCTCCCCACCACCCCTATTTTCCTCTACAATGACCCTAAGTGCATGCACACACACACACACACACACACACACACACACGGAGCACAGATTTTCAATGTCATGTGCCATAGAGAAAAACATTCTCAGGGAGCCAACAGAGCTCCACTCTGTTCCCATGTTGATCATTATATCCCGACCAAGAGGTCTACTCAGATTTATTCACCTGTGTTGAGACAAAAATGAGAACCACAGCTAGTTATCTTTGGTTGAGAGGTCTAATTTTAAAAAGTGAATACTGGCTGCTCAAATGTTCTTCCCTCTCATACGTTTGTTAAAAAGGTAAATGCTATAACCCTTACCACTTAGGGGTTTTCATTGTCCAAAGTAATACCACAAGATTGATCAAATGAATTAACATCCCATTTTGATGGTCTCACTTGTTGGGAACAATGGCGTTCAAATGCCAATGTAAATACAGGACAATAGGCAGAGCATTGCCTACATTTGCCCACAGGCGAGTACCAGTTCCATGTTATTTATTTATAACTTATTTCTATTTTCACATAATAGAAGAGCTATACTAAAGTTGCAAGCAGAGAAAATAGCACTTTATTTTCCTGGCCAATTTGAGTGTAAATTACCACTCTGATGCCCATTACCCGCACAGCCTTATTTGTATTTCCTACACATAAATGCAATATAACCATCAAAATCGGGAAATGAACATTGGCACATTATTATCCTAACCCTAAGCCCTCAAACACTTTTTGCCAACTGTCAAATTTAGGTTCTTTATAGAAAAAGGACCCAGTTCAGAATCACAAATTGCGTTTAGTTGTCACGTCTCTTTAAGTTTTCTGTAGTTTGGAACAATTTGCATTTCCTTCACTTTAATGACCTTGACATGTTTGAAGGTTATAGGCCAATTATTTTGTAGAGAATCCCTCCATTTGCAGTTATTTGATGTCTCCTTATAGTTACTTTCATAGTATACCTCACTGGTAGGAGCATCACTGAAGTGATGCTGTTTTCTTCCTGCTGCACCCATCAGTGACCATGCTCACTGTGATCTCCGATTAAGGTGGCCTCTGTCAAGCTTTTCCACCATGGTTACTCTTTTTCCTCTTTATACTTAATGAGGATTCCTTCGAGAGATTCTTGGGAACTATGTAAATATTCCATTTCTCATCGAATATTCTCTCCCTCTCTCCTTCCCTCCCTCTCTCCTTTCCTTCCTCCCTCCCTTCCTTCCTTCTTCCTTCCTTCCTCCCTTCCTTCCTTCCTTCTTCCCTCCCTACCTTTCTTTCTTTCTTTCTTTCTTTCTTTCTTTCTACTGTATGGACTCTGTTTTCCTATTTTATTCAATGGGTTGAAATCCATCACAATTGTTACTTATTTGATGCTCAAACTCTCCCCAGTTTGGCCAGAGGGAGTGCCTCACACTGGCTTCTATTTCCTCTTAGGTGTCCCATCATTCCTTGAGCACCGATTTTTGTCTTTTGAGATGGCTCATCTTGTCATTTCTCTGGTCTAGTCCTGGAGCCATTTCTTCAAGGGATACTGGTTCCTTTTATTGGAGGAGGTATTCAGAAGCCCCAATCTGAGGTCTAGATGTGCTCATTGTTATTTCAGTGCCTCTGCTCTCAGGTCTTCTCAGTGGTGAGAGCTGGGGAGTATATATATGTATACACATAGGTAGAAATATTCATACATAGTTAGAATTAGATGGAGACATAGAGATGTAAATCTGTCCATTTTATTTCTATAGATGCTGATAATTTATGTATCATCCATATCAACCGTATATTATTCATATCTGTATCAGCATCTGTGGAAAACTGTAGTTCATAACAATACCTCCAGTTTAAATTTAACACCACAGATTTCATTTTAGTTTCTTACTTTCCATTATTTGTAACTCCCTTCTCTGACCGTGAGGGACCTGGCTCTGGTTATTTTTAATATATTTGCTTATTTGATTGTTTCCCCATAGCCACCACTCCTTCCCCAGTGGGATGACCCCCTCACCCCACTCAGACCCAGGATCCCTGCTCTGGGCTACCAAGCTTCCCTCCTCTCTCCATGCTCCCTGGCATGGAGGCCTACTTTGCTGGGCCCCACCTAATGGCTTTAGGAAGAAATTGTTCAGGAAGGGAAGGAAAGACACTAGAAAGAACACACTTATTTATTTTTTGCAACATAAAGGAGAGGAGAGTTCTTCTTCTTTAGCACTGTATTATTTGAATGTTTGTAATAGTGACTACTTGAATTGGCTTGGAGTTGAAGGGAATAAATCTGCGAATGACACCCTGACAATTTTACACCAAAAAGTGTTACCAAGAAGATAAGCTTTGTTCAAAAGACAGCCTCCACAAGCTGTGATGACCTGAACCAGAAATGATAAAAAGCAATTTGTGAATAAAGACCTTGTGAGAATCTCTCTCTGTGATTTGTCCTTCAGACTTGGCCTCCACTGCTGTTTGCGGCGAAGGTAGGAAGTGTGCTTAGCCGGATTGGGCTCTGGGTTCTAATCTTGACTGCACAACCCATTCAAGTAGGCCAGGAGACAGAGTCTTAACCACTGAGTGCCCATCTTCTTGTGAGAAAAACCTGATAATCTCCAGATCCCCTTACAGTCAGGGGGTCTAGGATCCCCAGGGCACTCTACATTTATCACACTGTTCACCCACCTTCCTGCAGGGCAAGAACCAGGCCTCAATGTCATCTCCACTGTGCCCATTGGGCTCTGGCAAACACAAGCATTCAGTTGGCTTTTGTGGGTGAGTGCAGAACCGATGGCCCCAGGCTGGCCAGGTCTCCCTCTCTGGAAGCATCCACTGTTAGCACAGCTGAGGGCTCCCTCCCAGACCGCACTGCCGAGAAGTCACGCTTATTAGGACTGCTGGTGCACTGCAAGGGCTTCCATCCAGCCCATCTCTCATAAAAAGCCCCGATTCCCCGATAAGGAGAGGAAGTGACTGCCGCAGGAATTTGATCTGTGATAACCCGTTCCGCCACTCGTGGTGGACTGTGCTGTGCATCTAAAATGCGCGGCCGTTTGTCGCACGGGGCAGCAGCCGGCAGCCTCTCAAGGAATGTGTGTCCAATATTTGGTGCTGAAAGGCTGGAAGGAGAAGCAGAGCCCAGGACGTGTCAGGGCGGATGATTCCCCGTGATGGAAAGGGCGTGATCCTCATGCGGGCAGTAAGTGGCGGCCGGGGTCGTGGGGAAGAATGCAGAGAGGCTTAGGGACTCTTGCTTCCCTGGGCATAATTTTTTTTTTAAAGAAATACAAAATCTATCTCTTCTTAACATTTCATACCCATTTTCCTTGACTCTTTCAACCTGGCCTCCACTAAAACTGAGTTTTAAATAAGCATAAGGTTAGCAATGCCTGGTACGCTCATTGGCAAACTTTATAAAGACCACACTAGTCCTGCTGAGATAGAGAAATAGTCTGTCATCTTATTCTGCAAGACAGCAGTCCACAGGTCCCAGATTTTTCAGGTTGGCAGTGGGGGGAAACACTTTTCTGAAGTAAAGAGCCAGGTGGTTGATTCCTATTCTTGTTGGAGGAAGGGAAAGTGTAGACCACCCAAAAATGCCCTGATAGGCATCCCACGCATCCATTAGGATATTTTGTTAGTGGAAAGAGCTTTGGGTCAAGTGAGGGAAGATCTGGTGTCTGCTCCAGTTTTGCCACCTGCTATTTCTGTCCAGAAAAAGGAAGACTTGCCCCTGAGCCTCAGATTAGTCCATCTGTACCACAAATATCCTACTATGATTCAGTTTAATAGGAAAGTGCTTTGTAAGTGGCCCATGGCTACAAATATGCAAGAAGTATTAATTATCAGTGGTGACTTCTCCTAAAATTCGCACGTTTCCTGGAGGTTTAAACCTATTATCATTCACATCTTAGTGTTAACTGCACTCTCCCAATTCGTAACTATAATTAGCAGTGGAAAAAAGAGAATTTTGTTTCAGATCCAGCTTCTACTCTCACACCACCAGTTGACGGTGAGAGGGGTTCCAGAGGCAGGCAGTGGCAGGAGAGGTAACCCAGAGCAGGAATTAGCTGTGGGATGCCAATGTGATGTGGTGGAAACGCCCCGGACTCACAGAGTTAGGTTCAAATCTCAGCTCTGTTAGAGACTTAGTCATCTGCGAAAAGCTTTCCTCCTGAAGGCTCACATCTACAGTATAATGATGGGTTCAAAGATGATCTGTGGTCACTAACATTCTTGGATTCTATGGTGTAGACTGTGATAGCAAAATATGCCCTAGAAAATGAGCTACCGTCTGGTTTATGATGTACTATTATCCTGAATTGTTACCTAAAATGAATTAGAATTATTGCCTGTGGGGGAGCCTGGGTGGCTCAGTTGATTAAGTGTCCAACTTTGGCTCAGGTCACGATCTCACAGTTCATGAGTTCGAGCCCTCCATCGGGCTCTGTGCTGACACCTTGGAGCCTGGAGCCTGCTTCAGATTCTATGTCTCCCTCTCCCTCTGCCCCTCCCCTGCTTGAGCTCTGTCTCTCTCTCTCTCTCTTTCTCTCAAAAGCAAATAAACATTAAAAAAAAATTGTCTATGAAGTGGTAATTTAGGCTTGAACTAAGGACAGACAATTACTGTGATTTGTAGAATTCTCCACACCATGCCTGGAACACAGTTAAATGTTTAGTATTCTAGAGACATGTGCATATGTGCGAGCTGCATTGAAAGGAAGAGAACGTCAACTTTTCTGCTTGTGCCCCTGACAATGTTATGGGTTCGTCAGTCTGTTTATCAGAGATTCTCCTTGTTAATCTTTTTTAGGTCCAAAGAACTAAGTTAATAGTAAAGAAAAGAAGAGGAAACAATCTAAATATTTAATCATAAGATATTGGCTAGGCAAATATAGGTATACGTAAATAAGTGGAGTCTTATGCAGCCATTTAATGATAATGGAAATGTACACTGGCATAAAAATATTCAAATTAGGGGCGCCTGGGTGGCGCAGTCGGTTGAGCGTCCGACTTCAGCCAGGTCGCGATCTCGCGGTCCGTGAGTTCGAGCCCCGCGTCAGGCTCTGGGCTGATGGCTCAGAGCCTGGAGCCTGTTTCCGATTCTGTGTCTCCCTCTCTCTCTGCCCCTCCCCCGTTCATGCTCTGTCTCTCTCTGTCCCAAAAAAATAAATAAACGTTGAAAAAAAAATATTCAAATTATATTGTTAAGTTTAAAAAGACAGGTTACTAAGCAGTGCTCATAGCATGAGGAAAAATTCCAAAAGGCTTACACACCAAAATGCTTACCAAGGTTGTATATCTTCATGGTAGGGGTAAGGGTTTGTAAAATAAATTTCTTTTTCACTTTTTTCTTTGCTTGTTAAAAAAGTTTCATTGAGATACAATTCACAAACCATATAACTCACCCATTTAAAGTGTATAATCCAGGGGCACCTGGGTGGCTCAGTTGGTTGAGCATCCGACTTCGGCTCAGGTCATGATCTCATGGTTCGTGAGTTCGAGCCCCACATCAGGCTCTGTGCTGACAGCTCAGACCCTGGAGCTGCTTCGGATTCTCTGTCTCCCTCTCTGTCTGCCCCTCCCCCACTCATGCTCTATCTCTCTCTCAAAAATAAATAAACATTAAAAAAAATTTTTTTTAAGTGTATAATCCAGGGCTTTTGAGGATAGTCACAGAGCTGTGCAACTTCAGAGCTTTCCAACACCACAAAAAAGAAACCTCACATCCTTTGGCTGTCCTTACCTCCACCCATCCCCTTGCAACCATTAATCTATTTTTTGTCTCTATAGATTTGCCAACACCCTCTTGATTTATATCCTAAATTCACATTTATATATTAAATTTGCTTTTCATTGGAACTCACCTGAATGCATCTAATGATCACATATCAAAGCAACCATCACTTAACTGTTTCCTCTGGGCCAAAACCAGGGACCAAAGTTACATTTCTTATTATGAGTGGTTTTAGACCTTTCCTTAATGCTGCTTGGCATGAAGGTTGAGGAGTATAGAAACTAAGCCCACTTTGATTTCCCATGGTACTCTCATTCCTGGCTGGGGACAGAGCTTTGTAAACTTCTGGTTTCTTCTATTCCTGATCTGGGGTCTCTTTTTCTTTTTCTTTTTCTTTTTCTTTTTCTTTTCTTTTTCTTTCTTTTTCTTTTTCTTTCTTTCTTTCTTTCTTCCTTTCTTTCTTCTTTTTTTTTGGAGAGGAGCAGAGATATGACTGCAACCTTCACCCTTAACCTGACACTCATTTCCATGCTGTGGGTTGCACGGCCTTATCTTTTATCAGGAATCACTGTATTGGACTGAAATGGTTTGTATACGATAGATCTAGTGCCCAAACTCACCAGGTCAACTCAAATCAGAAATATTCCCTATATTCATGTTTTTGAAATGATTGTGTCAACTTGATCTTAGGTATCAGAAATAGAATTTTATAACCAAGGAAATAGGGTCATTTTTTAAAAAGTAGTTCCCTGTTTCCTAAAGTGCAGATTTTTCATATATATGAATTCATTGCCCTAATATTTATTACTCATCCCCTACGTAAAGAACGTAAAGAACGCTGAGTAAGTACTCAGTTGTACAAAGAAGAATAATCCTGAATGAAACAGACTTACAATTTGAAACAAACTTACAAAAGACCTCTAGTTGACTGGAATGACAACCCACATAAGTCTTTCTAGGAAACACAACATACATGAAGTTGAACCATATGAAGTCACCAATATTCTGTCATTTTTGACATATGAAAATGGCAATTTCAAATGGCTCAATCTAATAGAAAAATGAAAACTTTGCACTACATAGTGAAAACCAATGCTTACCATTTCCCCACATTGGGCTTAAACTATTTTATAGGCATTATCTCATTTAGTCTTACAACAACGCCGTGAGGTAGGGAGTATTTTGATCTCCATTTTATTTATTTATCTATCTATTTTTTTTTAATTTTATTTTTTTAAAGTAATCTCTACATCCAACATGGGGTTCAAACTCACAACCCTGAGATCAAGAGTCACATGGTCCACCAGCTGAGCCAGCCAGGTGCTTCTTGATCTCCATTTTACAGATGACTAAAAAGAGTCTCAGAAAGATTCAGTAATCAGTTCAAGTTCATAGGGCCAATAAGCAGTCTTATTGCATGATACACAAAAAACTCTATGTGACACAAAAAGACTATGCTCTTAAGTACCATACTAAAGAAAACATTCAAGGAGTTGGAGAGAAGCGAAGGCTAAGTAATAGAGTAGTTCTTATCCAAGTGTCTGGTGTGTAATGTGTGTTTAATACAATTAGAGGCCAGAGTAAGGCATGACTAATGCTAATAAAAAATGCCCAAATATGAAAACTCTTCCTTAACTTTCTTTCTTTTATATTCCAAAAGGTACTGAACATTGTCCCCTCACACTGTAACATCTCCCGGGCACCACCTCCATTTGATTTTTTTCCCAAAGTTTGTGAAAAATGGAGGCTTCACTCAATTCCCCTTTAGTGAGCAATCTCTGATCACTACCAAGAATCTTCAACCTGTTGGGCAAGAGTTTCCACAGGAAGCTTTTCTCTTTCCAATGGGCCTCAGACCGTCCTGGGATCCAACCATAAACTAGTTAAGAGATGAGATATATGCTCATGAAAATTGAGGAGCAGTTTGAAACATCAGAAGAGATATGTGAACTGTGAAGAGGTCCCATCTTGACTAATACATCCTGGCTGGAATTCTATTGCATCTATGATTCAGGCAGTCTTTGGGCAGAGGCGATCTGCTTGGTAGGATACCTCTGCATTTATTAACAACAGTCAACAACTGATAAAACACCAATGTGTGAGCCACTTGACTCCACCTTGTGATGAACCCACTTTCCCAAAGTTCTGGCATTCTAATCCACCACTCTATAAGCTTTGCTCGCAAGATGCGTGCTGGCAACTGCTTCTGCAGCTATTTCAGAATCCTGACATCTATCAATGTTTTTTGGGCAATGGAATGATACAAGTCGTTCTCATAAGTCATTAGTACCAAAGGGCAACGCTAAGTTCTTTCAAAGCATTCTGGGAAGAGCATCGCGAAGATGTCCATAAATGCTATCAGGCACTGCCTGCTATGTGAGCGAACCATTCAGGGAGAGGAGAGATACAGAGGAGTGTGACAGGGGGTTGAGCATGTGCAGGATAACTAAAATTAGTTTCCAATCTGAGATCCTCATTTCTGTTTCTCCGGGATGACTGTCATCCACATTTTTCCCCATACATGGTCCATTCTGAAATAATCCCTATTCAGAGACCTAGGTGTTAACTGCTCTGAAGAAGCAACTGAAATCCTGAGGTCTTACAAAGTCTACACTTAGTGCCTCAGTTACTTTTTTGTAACTAATAAAGTACTGCTCAGACAGTGTAACAACCTCAGGCGGATACGTACTGAGGTCTATCTGTTTATATTAAAAAAAAAAAAAGAGGCAAAGAAATTTAACCCAAATTGTGTAATTATTCCTGGAAGTATGCTTCCCAATTGCAACCATTGAATGTTACAAGAGCGGGGGGGGGGGGGGGGGGGGGGGAGAAGACTTTTAAAGATCAGCTTAAAAAATAATAAAATAAGTAGTTACCTTAGGTAAGTCATAAACATATATCCACAGGACAGCTGAAAAATCTAACAGCGAGTGTTACCCAAATTCATGTTCGGAATCAGTTTTCTAGTGGAAGGCTGATGTTGCAGATGTCTCAAATGACACGGGGAAGTCTAGAGGCTATGCTAAATGCCCCCCAAAATGGCTCAAGTCATGATACTGATGTTGAAGATTCACATGCAGAGTTTGAACGCATTTTTAAAATGGAAACAATTCTAAGCTCACATTTTATTTTATGTAGCATTTTTTAAACAATTTTTTTAATGTTTATTTTTGAAAGAGACAGAGTGTGAACGAGGTAGGGGCAGAGAGAGAGGGAGACACAGAATCAGAAGCGGGCTCCAGGCTCGGAGCTGTCAGCACAGAGCCAAACGCGGGGCTCGAACCTAAAAACTGCAAGATCATGACTTGAGCCGAAGTGGGACGCTTAACTGACTGAGCCAACCAGGTGCTCCATAACATTTTAAATGTATGTGCATTGGCGCGCCTGGGTGGCTCAGTCGGTTGAGCATCCGACTTCATTCAGCTCAGGTCACAGCTCAGGTCACGATCTCACGGTTCGTGAGTTCGAGCCCCATGTCAGGCTCTGGGCTGATGGCTCAGAGCCTGGAGCCTGCTTCCGATTCTGTGTCTCCCTCTCTCTCTGTCCCTCCCCCATTCATGCTCTGTCTCTCTCTCTGTCTCAAAAATAAATAAACATTAAATTTTTTTTTTAAAAATGTATGTGCATTAAAATTGTTAAATGAAATGACAAGCATTTGACCCTTTCATCTATATTCTTTTTTTTTTTAATGTTCATTTATTTTTGAGAACGAAAGAGTGAGCGCACATGAGAGGGGGAGAGGCAGAGAGAGAAACACACAGAATCTGAAGCAGGGTCCGCACTCAGAGCTGTCAGCACAGAGCCCGATCCGGGGCTCAAACTCACGATCCGTGAGAGCATGACCTGAGCTGAAGTCGGACGCTCAACCTACTGAGCCACCCAGACATACCAATGTTTCATCTATATTCTTTTTTGTTGGGTTTTTTGGTTTTTTTAAAATTTTTTAAAATATAATTTATTGTCAAATTGGCTAACATACAGTGTGTAAAGTGTGCTCTTGGTTCTTGGGGTAGATTCCCGTGGTTCATCGCTTGCATACAACACCCAGTACTCATCCCAACAAGTGCCCTCCTCAGTGTCCATCACCCATTTTCCCCTCTCCCCCACCTCCACATCCACCCTCAGTTTGGTCTCTGTATTTAAGAGTCTCTTATGGTTTGCCTCCCTCCCTCTCTGTAACTATTTGTTTCCCCTTACTTTCCCCCATGGTCTTCTGTTAAGTTTCTCAAGATCCACATATGAGTGAAAACATATGATATTTGTCCTTCTCTGACTGACTTATTTCACTCAGCATAATACCTTCCAGTTCCATCCACGTTGCAGCAAATGGCATGATTTCATTCTTTCTCGTTACCAAGTAGTATTCCATTGTGTATATAAACCACATCTTCTTTATCTATTCATCAGTTGATGGACATTTAGGCTCTTTCTGTAATTTGGCTATTGTTGAAAGTGCTGCTATAAACCTTGGGGTCCATGTGCCCCTACGAATCAGCACTCCTGTTTCTTTGAATAAAGTCTTAGTAGTGCAATTTCTGGGTTGTAGGGTAGTTCTATTTTTAATTTTTTGAGAAACGTCCACACTGTTTTCCAGAGTGACTGCACTAGTTTGCATTCCCACCAACAGTGCAAGAGGGTTCTTGTTTCTTCCACATCCTTGCCAGCATCTTTAGTTTCCTGAGTTGCTCATTTTAGCCACTCTGACTGGTGTGAGGTAATATATCATTGTGGTTTTGATTTGTATTTCCCTGATGATGAGTGATGTTGGGCATCTTTTCACGTGTCTTTTAGCCATCTGGATGTCTTCTTTGGAAAAGAGTCTATTCACATCTTCTGCCCATTTCTTCACTGGATTATTTGTTTTTCGGGTGTTGAGTTTGGTAAGTTCTTTATAGATCTTGAATACTAATCCTTTTTCCAATATGTCATTTGCAAATATCTTTTCCCATTCCATTGGTTGCATTTTAGTTTTGTTGATTGTTTCCTTTGCAGTGCAAAAGCTTTTTATCTTCATGAGGTCCCAATAGTTCATTTTTGCTTTTAATTCTCTTGCCTTTGGAGATGTGTTGAGCAAGAAATTGCTGCAGCTGAGGTCAAAGAGGTTGTTGCCTGCTTTCTCCTCCAGGGTTTTGATGGTTTCCTGTCTCAAATTTGGGTCTTTCATCCATTTTGAGTTTATTTTTTGTGTGTGGTGTAAGAAAGTGGTCTAGTTTCATCCTTCTGTATGTTGCTGTCCAGTTCTCCCAGCACCATTTGTTAGAGACTGTCTTTTTTCCACTGGATATTCTTTCCTGCTTTGTCAAAGATTAGTTGGCCATACTGTTGTGGGTCCAATTCTGGAGTCTCTATTCTATTCCATTGGTCTATGTGTCTGTTTTTGTGCCAATACCATGCTGTCTTGATGATTACAGCTTTGTAGTAGAGGCTGAAGTCTGGGATTGTGATGCTTCCGCTTTGGTTTTCTTCTTCAATATTACTTGGGCTATTTGGGGTCTTTTGTGGTTCCATACAAATTTTAGGATTTCTTGTTCTAGCTTCGAGAAGAATTCCAGTGCCATTTTGATTGGGATTGCATTGAATGTGTAGATTACTTTAGGTAGTATTGACATTTTAACAATATTTATTCTCCCAATCGATGAGCATGGAGTGTTTTTCCATTTCTTTGTATCTTCTTCAATTTCCTTCATAAGTTTTCTATAGTTTTCAGCATACAGATCTTTTACATCTTTGGTTAGGTTTATTCCTAGGAATTTTATGGTTCTTGTTACAGTCATCTATATTCTTAAAAGATATGTATTCAAGATGCCTTCCCCCAGTGTATTTCTGTTTTTAACCTTTCATTGAAAAAACAGGGAGAATTACCTTATATTTGGGCTTATATGAAACATAGTATGTGAGATATATCTGTAAATTAATATGAGAAAACTCAGGTGTCACATATATGAGGGAGATGGGAGGTCATTGTGCCTAGTCTTGCCCAAATTATTGATTTCAAGTGTTAAAATACAGTCAGCAAACATTCTGGAGAATATTGAAACCTATATCAAGTATCTGAAATTATTAAAACCATTAACCAGCCTACTAAATTTATTATTCTTATGCTGTCCAGCACATTTTATTTTTACTTAAAAAAAAAATCCCTGCCTAGCTCCTCATTCACTTAGCTTAGATCTAGTTTAACTGTTAACCCTCAGTCCTGACTTTTATGATCACTAGAAGAGGTCTTTGACAAGGGGTTTACTGGGAAAGAGTCATTTCATCTTTTGCCATCTTGGTTTCCCTATTTACATAAAGAGGATCATTTTGTCTGGCCTGCTTATTCCATAGGATTACTGTAAGGGTCCAATGACATGGAAGTGAACAGAGAGTACTGTACTAGGCAAGCTTTCCTTCCTTAATGTATACATTAAAAAAAATTAACAACCTGAAACACTCAGAGCATATATTTAGGCATGGAGGGAGGGAAGATAGAAGGAAAGAGATAAGAGAAGGAAAAAGGAAGGAGAAAAGGCAGGAAAGAGGGAAGGAGAGGAGGGAGAGAGGATATAACAAATAAATTACTCCTAAGCCGATACGGTAAAGGTTGTGGATTTCTTATACCCTCACTCCTTCACTTCCCCTCTGTCGGCTCTGATCATATCATTCTCACCCACACAGCTAGGGAGGACAGTGTGGTAGATGCTTTATACTTCTCCTGGGTTTGCAGACTGAGCTTTTCATTAACTTTTTTCCTTTTGCAGACACAAAATGGAGACTTGGTTGGGGTTCAGGGTTTTACCTTCTCTTGTATGGAATATCCTAATGGCTACATTAGCCAGCATGAGTGAAGTAGGCTGTTCCAATGAATGAAACCATCTCATTAAATGAGAGTCAGCTGTGTATTCATTTGATGATTTAAAAATTTTTTTCTAAGGACTTTTAAAAAGGGTTTGATTCATAACTTAGGACATGATAGAAGATAGAGAAGGTAGTAAATTTTAAAATAAGATTATACCTAAAAGGGAGAATAAATAGCTTCAAAGCATGGAGCTGAATAGATCTCTAATTTCATAATGACCATGATTAATTAGGACCAAGCCTTATCATTTCCAACACCATTTCCCCTTATTTGCTGATGATGAAAGTAAGGCTTTGAGGGGTTAAGAAAGTTGCTCAATCAGAACGAGGATCAAGGTTTCCTGGCCACAGGGTTACACTCCAAAGGGCAGGAAGTCCTGAGCTAAATTGTGTCGGACCCTGGGCAATACATTTCACACTGGGGTTTCAAGCCACGAAGGTGAAAATAAAATCTTTACAGTTTCAGAAAAATTTCCTAGGAATCAAGAAAGTAGAAATTTATCTACAGATTCAGTTAACAGCTGATGTGGGAGTGCCACCACGTGCTGGCCTCACCAAGACTGAGATGTGGCAAAGAACATCGGGATGCCGTGTGCTTGTTGAGAACCCCAAGGAAGGAGTGAGGCCCTGCAGAAGTTTCCTTCTGCGGAGCTCAGAAAGCGGTGTGCCGCACGTGTGCAGGCCCGAGGGGTCTGTGGCCTTGTCTGGGAGCAATGGGAGATTGGTGGAGGGTGGCCGGGAGGAGCACGTGGAAACAGGCTGAGAAATGGCAACGATACGGACAAAAAGAAAAAGAAATGAAGATCGTGTTAAAGCATTTTGCCAGTTCCTACCTGAGATGTTCATTAGTTTAATAAAACACTTGAGCGAGTGACACTGGAACCTGGCATTTTCATCCACAATAATCCAGCACTGAAGATGAACTTTTTATTGGGAAGTTAACCTCTCGTTGGCTCCATACCAAGTAACGAACAGCAAGTAGTAAAGGAAATAAAGCGGGAGCCCGTCTTTATCTGCCCCCTGGAGAAGACCTTCCCTCCAGGCCTCTGGCCCCTGCCCTCCTCCTGCCCAGCTGCCCTCCCGCCTCCTCTCCTCACTGTTGATCTCTGGCTGCTTCCACTGAGGGCTGCCTCCTGCGGCCAGCTGACTGCCTCTGGTGCTACAGCCCATTAGTCTACTTTTTTCACCTGTCTGCTCAGCTCAGGTACTCTCTCAGAGGAGCCCACAATATTTGCTATCATCCCTGTGGTTCCGCAGGCCCAGTTTACTCCTGAAGTTTACGGTATTACTGAAATTCAAAGCAGGGCTGGCTTTGGTAAATATAGAATTGGCTCCGGTCCTACTTGTACGGACTGGTTAAGATTCTATAGGGGTTGCTTAAAATTTACGTTACATTTTACTGTATTTTATGGATGGAAATAGGTTTTAGTGGTGTTCACGAAGGTTGGGATTTATGTATGTGTTGAATTGTATTGCTCACTAAGCTGAGATCTTGGAACCTACAATGTATCCTACGTATATGACGTGGCATCACTGTGCAAACTCTGCATCTCATTTCTGTCTTGAACTTCAGTTTCAGCTACCTCCTTGACATGCCGGCCTTGCTGTGCCGTTTTCAGTTCAAGTGTGCTAAGCTAAAAATTGCCCTCCACACAACCTCTCAGACCACTATTTTTCTAATTTTTATTTATTTATTTATTTATTTATATTTATTTTTTGAGAGAGAGACAGAGAGACAGAGAGCAAACAAGCTGGGGACAGGGGCAAAGGGAGAGAGAGAATCTTAAGCAAGCTCCACAGTGTGGAGCCCAACGTGGGGCTGTGAGATCATGACCTGAGCTGAAATCAAGAGTTGAATGCTCATGGGACACCTGGGTGGCTCAGCGATTAGGCATCTGACTTGGGCTCAGATCACGATCTCCTGGTTTGTGAGTTTGAGCATCGTGTTGGGCTCTGTGCTGCTTCGGATTCTGTGTGTGTGCGTGTCTCTCTCTCTGTTCCTCCCCAGCTCACACTCTGCCTCTCTCTCTCTCTCAAAAATAAATAAAGATTTAAAAAAATTTTTAAAAACAGAGTTGGACACTCAACTGACTGATTCACCCAGGTGCTCCCCAATTTTTATCTTCTAAGTGAAAAGCAAGTTAGGCGTCATCTTTCCACAGGTCCCCAAAAGGCTCGTCACTTGCCCTTCAGTGGCTTGGGCTCTGGAGGCAAACTATCCACTGGGTTAAAGTCCCCGTTCCACCACTTGGTACATGTTCCACAGTAGGTATATTATTTCGCCTCTTTGAGCCTCAGTTTCCTCCAGTGGCGAAATGGTGTCTGTCTATCTTTCGGCATTGTGAGGATGAAAGAGAATCACTCGTGTAAAGAAATGAGACATGACCAGACACACAGGGGACTCAACATTTGTTGCTATTATGGTTATTACTATCACCATCATCATCCCTGCTCCATCCTTACACTTGTTTTACTCACCCTATGGTGTTGCCTCTTACTTCCCAGAGGAAATGGAGGGTATTAGGTATGAAATTCCCTAACTTCCACCACTTTCAATGTGACTCTGGCTCCACCCATCTTTTCCTCTTTCCCTCCATCACAGCCAACGTTCCCCTTTCTATGATGTCTCCTCCTCCTCCTGGCTGTGCTATCTTTGCTACCTGCCTCCTTCCATCAAGTTGCCCCCTCCTGGGGGATGCGGTGTTGAAGGGAATGACTGGGCTTTGCAACTGAAGAGAGCTGGTGTCAGTCTTAGATCTGTCTCTCCCTGGCCCTCCGACCAGACTCTTCATCTGCAAAATGGAGATGATGGGTGGGGAGCACCTTGATCCTAAAAGCGTGGGGCTCAGTGCGAGGCACAAAGAAGGACCTATATAAATAGCAGCTGTTTTTGTTACTGTTATGTCTGTTAGGGTTGCCAGCCTCGTGCCACTGTGCATTACACAGTGTAGGTGCTTAACAAACATTTGTTCTAGTGGTGGTGGTGAATGATGAATTATTAGCCATGATAACTTGCCTCTGGCTGGGACTCAAGATTCCTGACTCCTCAGAGAGCTGCCTGATGTCACCACTGCAAGCTCCAGAGAGCAGCATTTATGCAGCAGGGGGATGCTCCAACCAAAATCATTTTATTTCTATGAGGATTTTTCCCCAAACCTAATGCAGTCTCCTGCTGAGCTGGACTAGACCGAGCAGAAGAATACCTTTTCTCTGGCTGTATACAGGTTCAAAGTTCAGGGGGCAGCAACAGTCTCCTTGTCTCCCCGTGGGTCACTGTTCAATCCATTTGAGAAGAAAAACAACCACGTAGAAAACACATTAAGGACAAGAAGGGGTCCAGGAGTGCCTGGGTGGCTCAGTCAGTTAAGTGTCTAACTCTTGTTTTTGGCTCAGGTGGTGATCTGAAGGTTCATGAGTTAGAACCCCGCAGAGGGTTCTACACTGACAATCCCAAGAGGAGCCTGCTTGGGATTCTCTCAACCTCTCTCTCTCTACCCTTACCCCACGCATGCTCTCTCTCTCTCTCTCTCTCTCTCTCTCTCTCTTTCAAATAAAGAAATTAATTAATTTTAACAAAAGAACAAAAAGGGGTCCAGAGACCTTAATCTTGAAGACTTAGGGAAAGGAGTGGTAGGTTGGGAAGGATGTGTCCTCCTAATTGGAAGATGCCCAGACCTTTCTTGTCTCATCAGTCATGTGAGGACCAGAATTCTCATGAATCCCTGCCAGGATAACTAACATAATCAATTTTTAAAAATGGTCAAAAAGAGAACCTCAATATTTTCAAAGGAGACCCCTCTAAGGAAGGAGAGTAGGTAGGTATGGCCTGGGACAGAAAGTGGGTGGATGGATGGCAAGAGTTAAGAGATGTAAGTACTTTTAGAGGTTAGAATGCATCCATAGAGTTGAGGAAGATCGAGACATTTAGCGATGCTAGTATCCTTAATTTAAATATAGATTCTTCTGAACAACCTTCAGCTTAATTTTCTATATAAAACCCAAGCAGACAAATATGGGATGGCGCCACATCAAAAATGTCCTCCTTTGTTTATTGGTTTCATTGAGCAGATACTATGTGCCAAACTTCATACTAGTTTCTGAGGATAAATGAATGGAATACAGCTTCTGCCCTTAAGTTGTCCGTGGTATTCGAAGACAGGCATTCTAACCTTATCTCAGGGAAGCTGATACAACTCACAAGTATGTTAACCATGCAACAGAGAATGACCATTCTTGTGCCTAGAATAACAGCTTGGGTCTGCATATTTTGGAATCTGCTTTATCACAGATTTGGTCACTTGGCTTTATTGCTCTGGTGTTTCATGTTAGCTAAGCCAATGATTGCTATATGGTGAGAGTGGCAGAATCAAGTGACCACCGAGATCTCCTTTAAGAAAATGCTACAATTGTCTATTGTTCATCTATCCAAACTCCATTTAGCTGTCTGGTTGACTATTTAAAGAATTCTGTTGTTATTCTTCACTAGAATTCCTTTTAGATGCTGTTACCAATCCCAACTGCACAAAATCCCCAGGGGCAATTAACCAACAAGTCCTAAACATAAAACCTTGATGATAATAATAATAATATTATTATTACTAATAATAATTATTATCACTAATAATAATTTTGGAGGGCGTGTGAAGGTCCATATAATTGGCTTTGGTCTCCTGGACTTCCACACAAAGTAAATTGCATCAGAACAGGCTTCACTGAAGGGACTTATCTAAAATTCACTTTATCATTTTTCCAGTCATATATTCACATCGCTTTGTAAAGATTGCTTACACAGAATTGCTGTCTTATGACATCATATAATTAGGTTGGAACTTGACTCTGTGATCTGACCTTTTTCCATTGAAGGGAAGTAACAAAAAGAGATATACTTGGGAGTGACTGAGCCTTTTAAGGCAGAAGTGACCATCTCCTTTTGTTTAGAAAACAGAAGTTGGATTCTGCAAATAGATTTGCTGTTCCAACATTACCTATAAATCCAAAGGTTATTCATTGCTTCAAGTTTCTTTTTGTTGTTGTTGTACACATGACATTTAATGAAGATGGGTCACATGTAGACCGTGAGTGCACAAGGAAATGTATGATGCCCAGCAACGGTTCTGTCACAACACACTTAGGCTATCACGCTGATACGGAAGACCTTCTCCAAGAAGCCCTTCTGGCATGCAACCTTCTGAACTTGTCAAGTGAAAGTATTCGGAAGAGTGGCTGCCCACTGATAAGGGGGTCTCAGTTATTTCTCTCTCCTTCCTTCTCTCTTCCTGCAGAGTGTCTCAGTCCAGCTGGGCTGACCTCTGATGTTCCTTCCCACTTTGAGAGGCAACAATTCTCAGTTACGGGATTTGTCTCAGTGGCTCGGGAGACTGGGGAACAAGGGGTTACTTTGTAACATTCTATATGGTTATACATTCTCAGACTATGACACCGATATTCACACGCTGATCTGGCTGAAACAAATCTTTTTAAATAAAACCATGTGTTATTTTTTTTTTCTTCCAGGTATCCATCATCTTATACTAGTCACTTTCCAAGTTCAATATCATGAGTGTGTTTGCCCAGACCTTGCAGCTCTCTAGTGGGGGGGGGGGGGGGTCCTGGTGGTAATCTCAAAGAAGGAGTGTGTGTCACTTTTTCTGAATATATGCACACCGAATTCTATAGACATGACCCTATCTTCTTAATGAAAAAAGAAAGGGGAACTCATTTTTTGCCTGTCCCTCTGGGAAACAGGAGAGAACATTTGAAACTGAAACATTCCTAGGAAGTCTAAAAATATTTAAGTGCGCATTCCGCCTTCAGGGAGACCACATTAACAGCTAGTACAGAGAAGCCCACAGCCCTACACCTGATTTATGCATATAACCATGCAGTCAAGGTTTTAGGTCATGCCCTCTCCACCTTCTCAGAGCCCAACTATATGGACTATCAGCCTGTTTGGACAAATCAGAGGGAGAAGTTAGTTTAAATCCAAGTTTCTCCTAACTCGGTGATGTCAGGGGGATTCACTCAATTGTTTCGAACCTGAGTTTCGTCTGTAAAATGGGGAAACAAATGCCACCTTCACAAAATGAGGCTTAGGTCACGGGGGCAGATGGCTGACACCTTGCAGGACTTAGTGTAGAACTCCGGGTTTATTCCTCTCCCCTGTTCCACATTAACATGTTTGGAGAGCCCAGGAAACATGCTCTTCATGGTTCCTCATGGAACTGGAGTCCAAACAACTAGAAATCCACTAATTTCCTTACCTCGTGTCTCTTAGTTTTTCTTCTAAGCTGCTTGCCAGGTCTGAGTGTCTTGTGAGGCGTGAATGGCAGCTTATCTTGCTGAGAGTGTGGAATAAACCCTTAGCAGCCTCTGGTGTTAAAGGGCTTGACTTATCTCAGTGTGATGGCAGAGAGCCCTGGCTGGGTGTGCGTCTTTGCCTTTGCACCCTGTATGGCTGCTTACCACAGCTGTCAAACACCTCGAGTGATCCCAAGAGCACACTGATGGACGGCCTATTCCGCTCGTAGGATCTCCTAGGCCAGTGGGCATTTTCATTTTTAGTATTTACCCCTTAAGGAGCACATGCCCCAAAAGATTTTGTTAGGCTCAAAGAACTGTGAAAATGTCACTTAAGGCACAGATAATACAATCTTCTGTAACATGTAAAAGCTCGCCTCATTCAATGAATAAATGTGAAAGGTGAGAAACTCGATTTAAAATGCAACTGGGAAACTCACTATTCTATTTGTTTTTTTAATTTTTAAATGTTTATTTACTACTTTTGAGAAGGAGAGAGAGAACACAAGCGAGACAGGGGCAGAGAGAGAGGGAAGCACAGAATCGAAATAAGCTACAGGCTCTGAGCTGTCAGCAGAGCCCCCCCGTGGGGCCCGAACCCACGAACTGCGAGATCGTGACCTGAGCTGAAATTGGACATTCGATCAGTTGAGCCACCCAGGGGCCCCCTCACTATTCTAAGACATTCTTTGTGAAGCTTTTTTTGAGCTAATCATCAGCATAATATTTTATCTTTTGGGATCAATTTATATACTTTTTCTGAATGTGGGCTGTCTTTTCTTCCTTTGTGAGCAAAAGAGGATAAGATAATCATTTATCTTCTTGGTATTTTCAAGAGTTGGAGATAGCAGATGGGGTACTAGTTCTTAGGAAAAGAGGCACCCTTCTCTCAGAACTTTTCCCAAGGGCTTCTAGAGCACCAAGAGAAAGGTTCAGACTTGCTCTTTCGTAGTAAGGGCTTAATCCATTTGGATTTGATTTTTGCATAAAGAGTGAAGTAGGCAATCAATGTTTCCCATAAATGATCCCAGCACCATTTATCAAATCATTGATCTTTTTCCCACTTACCTGCAAAATGCAAGCCATTATGTATCATTTTTTCATATTTGGAAGTCTTTTTCTGGGCTCTTTTCTGTTTTGACCTCTTCCTACAAAAACACAGCATCCCCTTGATTATTGCTGATTTTTAATGGGTTTTAATAGTTGGTAAGAAAACTCTGCCATCGAATTCTCCCAAGATTGCCTTAGCTATTCTTAACCCTTTGTTTCTACAGTTAAATTTTAGGCTTATCTTTCCAAGTTTTATTAAAAGTCCTGTGAGGATTGCCACTGAAATTTTATTGAATCTATGTAGGGATTTAGGGAATATTGACATCTTTATTATATTGCCTTATTCGTGAACTTGGAATGTTGCTCTGTTCATGTAAGTCTCCTTTCCTGTCCTTCAATGACATTATTTTTTGCTCCTGGGTACCGTGATTTACATGGGTTGAATCATTCATTATAGAGTTGTGGGAGCCAACACAATACTTTAAAACAGTGCTTGCTTCCCAACTCAAATTATGCCTTTTGTCCAGAAGATGATCTCATGCTCTGTTGCAGATACCAGGAATGAATGGAGAGAGCAAGAGAAGAGAGAGCCCCCAAGGCTCAACCAGAGTCCTTGAAGTCAACCAACACAAATGTTGGCAAGGATGTGGAAAAATAAGAACTCCCACAAGAAACAGAACTGGGAAAATCATTTGGCAAACACTTTGGCAATAAGATTATTCGTAGTAGCACTGTATGGAATAGGGAGAAAAGAAACAACCCAGTGTCTTATCAACAGAGTGATGAACAAATAAATCTTATATATTTATAAAGCCAATAACCATCCTGTTGAGTGCAAAAAATCAAGTCACATAAGAGACTTTACAGCGTGATTATTTATATACAAGTTAAAATAGGCAAAACTAAACTTCATATTTTTAGGAATTTGTTCATATGTAGTAAAATCATAAAAATGTAATATATTGATTAGCAGAAAATTCAGTCTAGTAGTTACATCTACTGAGGAGAAGGAGACAAATTGGGAAGGGTTTCACTGTAGGTTTTAAAGGTAACTGGGCTTTTGCACTTTTTTAAAATGTTTTATTTATTTTTGAGAAAGAGACAGAGTGCAAGAAGGGGAGGGGCAGAGAGAGAGGGAGACACAGAATCTGAAGCAGGCTCCAGGCTCCGAGCTGTCACCACAGAGCCCAACACGGGGCTCGAACACATGGACTGTGAGATCATGGCCTAGGCCGAAGTCAGACGCTTAACTGACTGAGCCACCCAAGTGCCCCAGGCCTTTTCCACTTATAAACTGGGTGTTGGTTCCATGGTTATTTCAGTTTTATTATTTTCATCAAAATTTTTAGGGGCGCCTGGGTGGCTTGGTCGGTTAAGCGTCCGACTTCGGCTCAGGTCATGATCTCACGGACTGTGAGTTCGAGCCCCGCGTCGGGCTCTGTGCTGACAGCTCAGAGCCTGGAGCCTGCTTAAGATTCTGTGTCTCCCTCTCTCTCTCTGCTCATCCCATGTTCATGCTCTGTCTCTCTCTGTCTCAAAAATAAATAAACGTTAAAAAATTTTTTTTTTAATTTTTATATACTTCATATAAACACTTTGTGTATATGGTAATAAGATTTTAGAATGACAAATTAATTATTTGAAGTTTTAGATGAGTAGTATAGATGGCATAAGAACTGATCCAGATACGTAGAGGGGGGTCTCAAGAAAATGCATGCCTACTTTAATAATGGATACTTATTTTAAATGGAATTTGTACTGTTATGAAATTATTGTAAGTAATCTTAAGGAAGAAAATATTTGGATGTTTGCTATGATTTATTCCTTCAATGACTATTAATTAACTACTATGTGCCAGGTAAAGCTCTAGGCACTTACTGACATTGTGGAACATGTATTCCTGCCAGGGGATAAAGAACGGGTGGCAGAGAGAGATAGACAGAAAAATGTGTGCATATTAATTAAATTGTATTAATTTATCTTATGTTAGGAGGTGATTATATTAATAAATTGTATCTTATGTTGGGAGGTGATTAGGAGTGCTAGAGCAGGTAAGTACGTTTAAGATTGCTTGGCAGACTGCCATTGTGAATAGACTGTTCAGAGCAGGCTTCATGGAGGAGGTTACTTCTGAGCAAAGACTAGAAGGGGGTGAGAGTGACTATGTGGATTTGGAGGAGGGAGGAAGGTTGTTTCAGTCAGAGGAGCAATTGAAGCAAGGATTGTAAAGCGGGAACACGCGTGGGGTGTTTAAAGAATACCACGGTGGCCACTGGGGCTGGTGTGGAGTTAGTAAGAGGCAATGACATCAGAGACGTAATAGAGGGCCATGTGGGCTTTTGTAAGACTTTGTCTTTTTCTCTGAGTGAGGAAAGGAGTGATGATATGATGTCATGTCAGGATCTAGGTGCCATGTTGAGAATGAACTGCTAGGAGGTGAGGACAGAAGCAGTTAGTAGCCTATTACCACAATCCAGGCAAGAGGTGATGTGGCACAGACCACATCCATGTATGTTTCCATGTATTTCTGAGACTGGCCGTATTGTATGGAGAATAAATGTTATCTGACCACTTCATAATTTCTCTTTTACAGACCCAAATTTCAAGTAAACAAAATATATGAATACATTACTGGTTGTGAAGACCATGTGGGAATGTGAAAAACCCTTGAGATGAAATGGTGAGTGACAAAAAAAAGAAAAGGCAAAGTTATGTATCTGTGTAGCATGGCTGTTTAAAAAGAATCCATGGGGCGCCTGGGTGGCTCAGTCGGTTAGGTGTCCGACTTCGGCTCAGGTCATGATCTCACGGTCCGTGAGTTCGAGCCCCGCATCGGGCTCTGTGCCGACAGCTCAGAGCCTGGAGCCTGCTTCGGATTCTGTGTCCCCCTCTCTCTCTGCCCCTCCCCCACTCATGCTCTCTCTCTCTCTCTCTCTGTGTGTCAAAAATAAATAAACATTAAAAAATTTTTTTTGTTAAGAATCCAGGACCTCCTAAGTGGTCCAGCCCCTGCTTCCTCTTAGACTTCATCTTCTGTAACTCTCCCCCTCACTTGATTTTAATAACCATCCTGCCCTTCTCGCTGATGCTTGCACCTCCCAAACATGCTGTCACTTTACAGTCTTTGCATGGGCAGTTCCCTCTGCCTGCAATGGTCTTCCTTCCGTGGACCCGCATGGCTGGCTCCCTCACCTCCACTTGGGAGGCCTTCCCTAGACTTGACAATTAAATAGCAACCCCTTCCCCTTGGCCTTCCTTGTCCTCTGACTTTTTTTCCCCCCACTGTATTTATCACCACCAACCAGACACTTCATTTTAGTTGTATATTTGTTTATTGTTTCTCTTCTCCCAGCTCGAAAGTAAACTCCATAAGGTCAGGGGTTTGGTCTGTTTTCTTTAGGTTTTGTTTTTGATCCGTACATGGTAGGTATGTACAAGAAATCTTGAGGGGAAAACTGTGACAAAGAACTGAATTTTTTTATTACTAGCCTAATTACCAGTTAAAACAATTTTTTTAAATGCTTATTTGTTTTTGAGAGAGAGACAGGATGAGTGGGGGCGGGGAGGGGCAGAAAGAGAGGGAGACACACAGAATCCGAAGCAGGCTCCAGGCTCCAAGATGTCAGCACAGAGCCCGACGTGGGGCTAGAACTCAGGAACTGTGAGATCATGACATGAGCTGAAGTCAGACACTTAACCGACTGAGCCACCCAGGCGCCCCTATTACTAGCCTAATTATTGATGAAAATTCACATGAGAAGCCTGACTGGTGAATGAAGGGCTCATGTGGAAGGTTATAGAAAGAAGGAGGTAAGGGGCTACTTAAACCACAGACGTTGGAGGAGCTGAGTTGAGGAGATGGCCCCTGTGTGTTGCTGTGTGAGAAGCACTTGGTAGACTGAAAAGCCTCAGGTAAGTAGCAACCTAAATGCTGAGGGCTCAGAAGAAGCAAGGAAACACTTCCTTGACTGAAAATGTGGACTCTGAAACATGAATTGATGAGAAATGCCACCGTCGAGGCAGCTTCCAATCCTAGAGGAGATTTTGGGGGAGATGACATCAGAGGAGAAGAGCAGGAGCTCTCTGACCCAGCCGAGGGACAAAGGCAGCCCAAATGGTTTCCTAAGTCTCGGTACTATGGGCAAGATCTGGACTGGAGAACGAGACGGCAGCCAGAAAGCAGATTCTAGTAGCAGGCAAGGGAATAATCAGTGCAGGCTATCTATCCTCGTGTTGAGTTAGCAAATTCTAACGGCATGTAGCTTACAGAGCTCTGGCTTAGTTTTAGGCAATACTTAACGTGCACCTGTTATACATAGTACAAGGGTAATATGTAGTGCTAAAATACCAAAATATTTCCATACAGGTTGGTAAATAGCTGTTGCCTAAGCCCCTCCACCAGTATCCCACCCCAAACTCCCCAAGATCTAGAGCTCATTAAGGGAAGCTTGAGGCCTCTGCAATCCTGCTCTGGCACTCTGGCTTGTATCTGTTTTGATTGGCTTGGACCCGTTATATGGCTTGCTGAATGTTTTTATTATCATACTTGGTTTGAGAACGTATACCTCAAAGTCCTGAAAATTCCTAAGTAGCAAGAGTAGTGTCAGGCTTCTGAAGTAGGGTCCAAGGTGGAAGGTGGAGTCATGTCCAAAGATCTCCTGACTTCACCGACCATTTGTCAGTCAAGACAATTTTGTTGATCGCATTTATTCAGGACCTGTTCAGTCCTAACAGGGGACAGCAGCATTCACATGGGTGTTGTCCAATGGATCTTACCTTCCCTGGATCACAGATCCCTTTGAAAACTCCAATGGAGTTCAGTCAGATACTTTGAGTACGTACAGTAACTAGAACTAGTCTTAAAAGTTGGCCCACACTTTGTAAAGTGGAGACTCTGGAGCATTTTACAGTGGGTTTGATAAGCATGATGCTAGTTAATATTTTGCTCTCCACCCATGGAGGTTCTCTTAAAACATCTAGACATGCCTTTCATCGTTGACTCAGAAAATAGTCATCTTCCATCTACTCTAAACGGGTTATAACACGTTCCAAATGAAAGGGATCCAAAATAATGAGACAGTGCAAAGTAATAGAATAGACTGTGTCCGGGAAATCAAGATAGGGGAAGGAATGTGGAGATATTTGGACCTTTTAAAGTCAGGTGAGAGCCATCAGGAGAAGCTTCTAGGTAAAATCATGTGGATAAAGACACTCTGCAGCTAAAATGCAAAGCATCCCAGGCCTAGAAGAGGGTGAGGCTTCTGCCTCTCTCTCTCCTCCATGCATGGAGTCCAATCTCCTTCCTTGTCCACCCCCAGCGCAGATGTGGGGCTTAGGGACATTGCATTTCAAGAAGTCATAGGCATTGAGATGTGGTTATAGACATTTTGTTATTTTATATTTAAGTCAGCCAAAAATATAAACATTCTTGATGCAGCAACTGGTCCAGATGTTCAACCCCAACAGTTACTCCAACACCGAATACGGAGGATTCATGGAAATCTCAGCTGCATGTGTTCCCCCTAAGAATGCAAAACGCTGGAGTTCTGTGATGTGGGATGTCCGTCCCTCCTCCTGACCTTTGAAGCCAGTGCGCCCGGGCTGTAAGTACCGTCACTTACTCTGCTGTCCTGAGGCAGTTACACGCACATGCCTGCCATTCAGAGTTTTGGAGTGTGCGTTGACATCTCTGTGTGTGTGAAGAGAAACGGGTGCTTGTTTTGATGCAGGACATGATACAAGGGCCCCGCTGGTATGCTGTCAGAAACCTCATGTTAAAGCCCATCCCCGGGGCGGGTTGGACTCTCTTGCTTATGGACCTGTTAGGGTATAATCTATTTCTACTCTACAATTGTCTTTTTAATGTGGGAGCCGGAGCCTCAACCAAGATGGAACACTGAATCAAAATCAACAACTACTCAACAAAGGCACAATTTTGAGGAGAGACTTTCCCTCAAAATACAAGTCTTTCTATGGTAGTTCAAGAAAACTGCTGTAAAGTTGCATTTTAGGGGAGGAAAGGATCAGAAGATGGTTGTGCAGGGAGCTCACAAGAAAAAGGATAGTGGAGATATTGTAGCCAACCTATTGGGGTAAACATAGGAAAGTTTAACTCAGAAACTAGGAGAGTATTCCAGTGTATCAAATACCTGGAACCAGTCTTCCGGACACAACGCCAGCTGCCTGTAATTGCACAGGGAGTGCACTGAACAAGTCAAGAGACACCAGTCCCACCACCTCAGGGGAGAGAGCACTCCCTGGAATTTTCCACCCAGCCTGACCGCACCACACCAATACTGCCACTAACTAGGGCTGGAAAGTGATATGAACTTGATCTGTCCTTCCTAAACCAGGCACACAATCAGTTTCACCAGTTTCTCGGACAAAGGCATTTGGCATTTTTCATCTGCCTAATAATGCTGTTTGCCAAAATTTTATTTGGAACCACCTGATCAGTTTGGTTTAGCCATAAAGATGGATTTGGCAGAGATTTTTGCCCATCCTGATACTTCATTGCCAGGGTGAAGGACCCGGGCTTCACGTCCAGCTGCAAATCGCTGCCTGCCTCCTGACTGTGGACTCTCTAGGCAAGGCTCGGCTGGGGCTTACTTAGCCCTTGCCCCAACCTCAGGGAACACCGGTTGAAAAGTCTGTTTTCTTTTTTGTATAAGAGTCAGAAGGCCTAGGTTCAAATCCTGACTCTATCACCTTGTAGCTCTGTGACCTCTAGCAAGTTATTGAATTTTAGTGACCCATACCTGCGATGGGAATAATAATAGGGTTATTAGAGGGAGCACATTTGGTGATATACACAAAGCACTTAGCACAACGCCTGTTTATAGGAAAGCACCTAAGAAATTTTAGTTGCTATTATAATGAAACACTCACCCTATGTTTCAAAAGCCATTTAACCAGATTAAATCTGTATGAAAAGGCCCTTGACCACAAAGTTTATACTTCCCTGTTTCTAAAAACGTAAGCTTCTAAAAATTTATATAAATTCATTTATATCTATTAGCTTAACTTAGAGATGCTGGATATTTGATCTGACTTCAGAAATGTTGATGTGAGGACGGAAGCCCTATCACTGGAATTAATACGTGTTGCCACTGATGTGTATTGTGTTGATTCTTAGTATCTATTCTAGGCATGTGTGAAAGTGAACCGCATAAAAGCAGAACTTAGACATTCCTGCCGAAAGGAAGTGGATTGAAAGGAAGAGAAGCAGAGCTTCTGTGAAGAGAAAATTGTCCTATCTCTTCGCCAGTGTCAGAATGTGGAAATGTTTACAAAATGCTCATTAAAAGAAAAAAGGATCGCAAGATAGAAACAAAATCTGGTGCACAAGTTTACACTGGGGAGATAAGAAAGGCTAGGCCCCTATAGGGGATTTTGTTATCCAATTACTGCAACCTGACTTTTGAGGGGAGAGGAAGAGTGGTAGGGGGAGGGAGAGAGAGGGGAAGAGTTTCCAAACTTGTCTCCAGTGACACGAGACATTAACGCGCTACAAGATAAAACTGCCACTTAGAGCCCAGGAGAGCTAAACCTTCCCAGGTTGGCCTGGGGGCTTGAGCAGAGTCATGGGTTCTCTGGCCCTGCAACTGTGCGCTCTCGTCTGCCTGGTGGTTCACTCAGTTTCTGGCAGCCCCATCATGAGTCTGGAGCAGTCACCTCTGGAAGAAGATATGCCCCTCTTCGATGATGTCTTCTCAGAGCAAGATGGTGTCGACTTTAACACATTGCTGCAGAGCATGAAGAATGAATTCCTCAAGACACTGAACCTCTCCGACATCCCCTCGCAGGATTCAGCCAAGGTTGACCCACCAGAGTACATGCTGGAGCTCTACAACAAATTTGCAACAGATCGGACCTCCATGCCATCTGCCAACATCATTAGGAGCTTCAAAAATGAAGGTAAGTTTACATATTATTGATAGATTCTGCTTGGATTTTTTTTCAAGAGGCGGATAAGAAAATTTACAATGTGTGGGAATAATATAGATAAGGGTGAATGCCTCTGTATAAGGGTGTATGTACATAGATACTCAAAAACAATTCACATTTTGGGTCTATACCATTTTCATGGTCATTTCCCAAATGTTATTAAAAGGTACTAAAGAATATCTTTTAATCCAAAGCCATTTTGACTTCATGATTGGGTTGTTAAAATTTTTTTAAGTTTGAACAGTAAGTGATAAAAAAATTATGTTGGTCGACCACCATACTTGTGCGTGTCATTTTCCAGATACGTCTCAATTTCTGTTTGCCTTTTGATTGACTCAAAAATGCATGAACTTCTGCTTGGAATGTAAATGGTGAAAACAGACAACACCCAAAAGTTGTGATTTGTGCTTCTTTCGAACTTTGAATGAGTTTCTATTTTCTGACCTTATTGAAGAAATATTCAGACAGGCTGAAAATGTATGTTTTAGAGGTTCTTCCTAAAGTTTTGGTGTGTGTGTGTGACATGTTTATCTTTGAATCACTGTTTATAATGCCCAGGAATAATGTATGACCCAGTTAATGATCCAGCTTATTTCAATGTCTTTATGAATAGTAATGTGCAAGTTTTAAATATCAGTAGGAAACCTATGGTATCTCCCCCAGCTTTATTCAGTGACTAAATCTAATGACCTAGCAAGTTAATCTTTTAGTTAATATGGTACTAGTAGGCATATGTATGGTAAAAGCTGTAGATCTAAAGAAATGAATTCCTTAATATTTACCATAATCATTAACCAGGTAGAAAAGAGGGTTTTGATTGATAGTGACCAGACTGTTCTTAAAAGCAGAAAGGCAATAGCAAAGCAATAGCTTAGGATTTAGAATTTTGAGACACGGTTGACTTAGTAGCTAGAGATAATTAGTTTGATTTCTCTGGGCCTCAATTTGCTCATCTGTAAACTGGGGATAATATATCTATGTAATATAATTGAGCTATTTCAAAGAGGTTCTGAGTGAGAAAGCACTGCATTTACTATGAATTGCTGAATAAACATCAGATATTACGAATGAATTCCTTAAATTCTAGGCACTGGAGGAAATGGGGAGTGGGTGTTGCTCAGTCTTTAAGATATCGTTTGCCTTTAAAACTTAGGTAACTGCCCAAATTTCAGATGTTTAGTAACACATTGGAAATGTTACTTAGTAACATTTAGTAACATAATGGAAATGGCAAACTGAAGTTACGGATTCCTTTTGGGGGTGAGTCTGGATTGAAAATAAATAGCTTCCTTCCATGGGAAACCTTCCTAGTGTTTCCGAGCACTGAGCCCTGGGTGCCTGGCTGAGAGTGCAGGTGGGAAAGTGTTCACATCCCCTGGGAACACAGAAGTGCTTCAGTTCTCGCTTCTTCCGTGGAGGATTTGCGTGAGGCAGGTCAGGAAGTGGAGTTTACAGAGCATCTGATCACTGGACACCCAGCGAAAGCCGGAGCGGATCTCTCCGTGGACGCCCCGGCTGTGGCGTCCTCTGCCAGTCTGCAGGTGGAGTGTGCACTGGGCTAGCCCTAGTGGCTGTTACTGTCCCTCCTTTGACTCTTTGGGTCTGCACAGTGCAGCTGCCTAGGAGACAAAGACCAACCCTTCCATCCCCACAAAACAAAACACAAAAAAACCTCCTCCAAATCTAACTAATCAGGGGAAAACAAGCACACCTCTAAGGTAGAAAAAAGCCATGACTTTAATTCCTACTGCTGCTGACCTCACTTCATCGTTTTGGGGAAGTCAGTCCTTTGCACTGAGGCTTGATTTGTTCTGGTGTAAAACGAGCACAATAGCAATAAAGAGTCATTGTAAGTACTAAATAAAACAATGCTTTCAAAACACCTGGCACGTTACAATATGCTCAACTAACGTCAGTTCCCTTGCCTAGAATGCAACACCTCCATCCACTACTTAGTATATTTGTACATGCTCTGCGGACTTATTTTTTTAATGGCTTTATTGAAGTATAATAGATATACAATAAACTGCACATATTTGAAGTATATAATTTGACAGTTTTTGACATATATAAACATCCGCTGAAACCATGACCACAATCAAGATCATGAACATATTCATCACCACCCAAAGTTTCCTTGTGCTCCTTTGGAATTTCTTCCACCCACCACCATAAGCCTTTATCCTGCACTTTTGTCATGGATGGAGCAACCAGTCTACCTTCCTATTTTTGATCTTCTCATGTTCCCTGTCCAAGGAGAGTCAAGTCTCTCTATTCTTATAAGAGGGACAACTCCCAAGTTACTTGATGTATTAAGAACATATGCCATGCCCATAAATCAGTTTGATCTGATGTTCACAATCATCAACTAATCAATATTTTGAAAGTGTTGCCTCTGTTTAAGGCATCATGGTAGCATGGAGGCACAGAAGGAGTTTAAGGCACAGTGCCTGCCAGCTTGGTCATGATCTAGTTGGGAAGACCCATTCATAAAAAGAAACCTGAAATGGAAGGATATAAATGGCAAAGCTCAAAGGAGAGACAGTAAATATTCAAGGGACCCAGAAGGGAGTGAACTTCTAGATAGGGATGTGAAGAGGGGGAAAACCCCACGAGGAGGGGCCACACACCCAAAAGGGGAGAAGACTTTCCAAGAGTCAGAGGAACATCTCCAAAGGTGCAATACACAACAAGGCAAAGGAATGTTTTGGCAAATGGTGAAGATATCAGCCTACTTTATTTTTTTAAGTTTTTATTTATTCATATATTTTGAGAGAGAGAGAGAGAAAGCGAGAAAGAGAGAGAGAGAGAGAGAGAGCAAGCACAGTGGGAGAGGAACAGAGAGAGAGGGAGAGAATGCCAAGCAGGATCCTCACTGTCAGTGCAGAGCCCGATGTGGGACTTGAACTCACAAACCTTGAGATCATGACCTGAGCTGAAATCAAGAGTTGGGCGTTTAACTGACTGAGCCACCCAGGCACCCCTCAGTCTCCTTTCGATAGGAATTTTTATGATTTAAACTTTCAACAAATATCAGTTGGCCAATTACAATGTTCCATGTACTGTAGGGGATGAATGGCAGCTATACGTCGATCAGGAGGTTAAGGCCTGGTTATAGCTCCTTTTAAGAGTCATGTTAGAGAATTCAGATTCATTCCTTTGACCAGTATTTCCCACTGTTGGTGTTTGAGATGATTTTAGTGGTACCCAGAGAAAGCTGTAAATTATGAGACCTTATTATATATTTTCATTAACGTGGATCAGAAAAAAGTCCACATGGCTATCACCTCAATGCCCTCATTTCATGAATGTTGTTGCTTAGGACAGAACTAAAAGAGATATTAAGTACTAAAAAAAATATTATAAAGTGAAATAAGAATATTGAAAGGTACAATCTGGAACAAGGACCACACTAAAATCAGGAATTGGTTACAGAGTTGGGAAAACTGCCAGAGGTGATAGAGAACCCCTCCATTGGTGGGTCCTTAGTACCCTGGTTTCATGGAACCCTTTGCTGGTTGACAAATGCCTTCAGGGACATTTTGTAATCATGTATTTCCTGGGGGGCAAGTGTATAGAGGCTTTGGGCTCCCGTAAAATTCTCAGATAGGAAGTCAACATGCTAACATTTGGAGGCATGCTTCTGAGACTAAAGGACTTTTAAAAATCTGTTTCATAAACATTCCGAGTGATTCTTATGTACCAAACTCCGTGATGGTTGCTAAGGGTAGAAGACTACCGTTGGGATAGAAGACTTCTATCCCAAGTTTCCTTTCCTCCCATTCCTCCTTGTTGACAACCACACACCCAAAATTCATCCACTGTGACCCCCTTGGTATTTGGCTATCTGGTTACCTTGTCAGATTTTGGCGTCTAGAGCAGAAGTCAACAAAATATTTCTGTAAAGGGCCAGACAGATAGTAAATATTTTAGGTTTTGGGGGCCATGTTGTTGTCACAATTCTGCCATTGTAGTACAATAGTAGCCACTGACCACACAGAAATAAATGGGTCAGGCTATGTTCCCATGACGCTTTATTTCCAGAGGTAGAGCCCAATATGGCCCATGGGCTATAGTTTGCCAACCCCCAATATAGCTGAAGGTCTTTTAATGCTCAGCCAACCATGTGGGCAATCTCCACCCATTACAAATGCACATGTGAAAAGCCATGAAGTCCTCATCTCTGAAAAACTTCCAAGAAAGAACAACCACCCCATGTCCAATTTGACGTCTCCTCACTGGTTGGAATAACTGGGGGCTTGCCTGCACAGTCTCCAGGCTTCCTCCCAGCTCTGTCATTCTGTGGCTGATAAGCTACGCAAGCAAGGCCGGGAGAGCGGTGTCCCATTCATCAGGCAGCCATTTTCCATCTTAGCCTTGGCCGCGAAAGTCAGCTGAGTATTCTACCACTGACCTTTCAGTGTTTTCTGTCAGAGAATGTTAACATTGTGTTTGTTCTCATTGATTTCTCAGTGTCAAGCTTCTCGTGCAGACAGGCCCTTTTATCACATAAATAAGCATCTGTTTTTCTCAGTGACATACAGCAATTCTGATTTTTGTCTTTTTTTTTTCAGATCTGTTTTCCCAGCCAGCCAGTTTTAATGGGCTCCGAAAATACCCTCTCCTCTTCAATGTGTCCATTCCTCACCATGAAGAGGTTATCATGGCTGAACTGAGGTTGTACACGCTGGTGCAAAGAGATCGCATGATCTATGATGGAGTAGACCGAAAAATTACCATTTTTGAGGTACTAGAGAGCAGAGGGGACAGTGAGGGTGAAAGAAGCATGCTGGTCTTGGTGTCGGGGGAGATCTATGGAACCAACAGTGAGTGGGAGACTTTTGATGTCACTGAGGCCATTAGACGTTGGCAAAAGTCAGGTTCATCCACCCACCAGCTGGAGGTCCACATTGAGAGTAGACACGACGGAGTTGAGGATGCTGGCAGGGGACAACTGGAAATAGACACCAGTGCCAGGAATAAGCATGTCCCTTTGCTTGTCGTGTTTTCTGATGACCAAAGCAGCGAGAAGGAGCGGACAGAAGAACTGAATGAAATGATTGCCCATGAGCAACTTCTGGAGTTTGACAACTTGGGCATGGACAGTTATTCCAGCGGACCTGGAGAAGAAGCTTTGCTGCAAATGAGGTCAAACATCATCTATGACTCCACTGCCCGCATCAGAAGGAATGCTAAAGGAAACTACTGCAAGAGGACCCCGCTCTACATCGATTTCAAGGAGATTGGCTGGGACTCTTGGATCATCGCCCCACCTGGATATGAAGCCTACGAATGCCGTGGGGTTTGCAACTACCCCCTTGCAGAGCATCTCACACCCACAAAGCATGCGATTATCCAGGCCCTGGTCCACCTCAAGAATTCCCAAAAGGCTTCCAAAGCCTGCTGTGTGCCCACCAAGCTAGAGCCCATCTCCATCCTCTACTTAGACAAAGGCGTGGTCACCTACAAGTTCAAATATGAAGGCATGGCAGTCTCTGAATGTGGCTGTAGATAGGAGAGGAGTCCTGTGCTAATTTAATAACTGTAAATGTGTATATTTTGTGTTCCTATTTAATGATATTATTTAATAAGAGTGTACAGATGATAGAGGCTTGCTGCCTTAGGGAAATGGGCAGGTCAGTTTGTTGTAGGAAATGCATGTTTTGCTAATACAATATCATCCCTTCCAATATGTTTTTCTTTGGACTTGCCATTTCTTGTCAATGCCATTTCCAATAGCAAGTGGCAAGCCACACTAATTGTCCTCTATGTCAATTTGAAAACAACAGGCCCTAAGCAGAAATAGAGTGTCAGTGATAGATACTTGTGTATGTATATGTGTACAGAGATAAACTTACAAAATTCTCCTGGTTCTATAGAGGTAGATTATACTCCCTCATATGCATGACTCAATCAAATGTGTATATATTAAAAACTGATGGTATATTCTCAGTCAACTCTTCTCTGAGTAGGATTTATGTCAAGATAATTTGCACCAGGAATTTGACCATCCTATGAAGTATGACATTTCCTAAATACTATTGGAAATGTAGGTGTAGCTTTTTTTTTTAACTTTTTTAAAGTTTATTTATTTATTTTGAGAGAGATAGAGACAGTGTGAGTAAGGGAGGGGCAGAGAGATAGAGGGAGAGAGAGAGAGAGAGAGAGAGAGAGAGAGAGAGAATCCCAAGTAGGCTCTGCATGATCAGCACACAGCCCGATGTGGGGCTCGAACTCACAAAACTGCGAGATTATGACCTAAGCTGAAACCAAGAGTCGGAGGCTTAACTGACTGAACCACCCAGGCGCCCGGAAATGTAGATTAGCTTTTATCAGTTGAGTTTGTGCCATTGCTCAGGGCAACAGGACCAGGTAAAGGGTGCTGCCTGTTTAAGGAGAGGGGTTATCTGATACAGAAATCAAAGGGCTTCAAGAGGCAGTGGCCTTAAGCTACATTACCAAAGAATGAGTCCCTGGAACACCACTGCGCTCTAGAGGGCAGCGCCTGGTCAAGAAAAAAAAAAGAAAGAAAAAACAAACAGAAGGAACTTCAGGATGTTCCTGAGATAACAGGACAGCAAGGCCATGTGTGTTGGCCTTTACTGCTGCAGAGGGTAGAGGAGGTGGGACGGTGCTCGCAGGAGAAGAGAGAAAAGGATATAGATGCTAACCTAGGATGTGTTTGTAAAATTATAAGCA
This sequence comes from Prionailurus viverrinus, assembly GCF_022837055.1. Taxonomy (NCBI): domain Eukaryota; kingdom Metazoa; phylum Chordata; class Mammalia; order Carnivora; family Felidae; genus Prionailurus; species Prionailurus viverrinus. The sequence goes on along the minus strand of NC_062563.1, from coordinate 86,518,612 downwards.
GTTTTAACTGGAGATTTAAATCTTTTGGACAAAATAAAATTACCCAAGACCAAGAGGAGGAAAATCAGAAGGGATCTGTTTGTTGGACTCTTCTTAATATTTTTCTTTAATTCTTACTATTTCTCCCTTGCCTCTGCACCCCTGCTTTTGCTTCTTTCCACCCGTCTCCTTCCTTCTTTCTTTTCTTGCCCCAGGGTCTCATATCCTTCTGTCATTCTTGTTTCTCCTGTCTTCATTGGCCTTTATTGCCCTTGCTGTGGTGTTGGGAGGGAACACCTGAAAGCATTTGCTGTCAGGGTGAGTGGGGTTAGTGCTCTAATTTCTAGATTTCCTCCCAAGATTTAATTTGACTTTATTCTAATAAGTATTCTTTATGAAAGGTTTTGTTCATGAAGAATACTTTAGTATAAGAAAAAGAAAACCAGGGTCCAAACAGATACATCTAAATAAATGGATCCATAAAGAGACACACAAGCTAATGACTCAAGAGCTAAGCCTCAATTCTGAAATCAGGTTTGCCCCCTGGTAGGCTTCCCAACTCTCCCATGCTGCAGTCTCCCAGTTTGGAACTGGCCAGGACTAAGGTAATGGAGAAGTGTTCCTGATACAGATGGTCCAATGGGCTTGCCAGCAGTTGGCTACATGGAGGGACACTGAGGCTCTGATCTTAGCTCCCCCCAGCACCAACATCCATGTGATATCACGGGCTTTGTGCAGGAAGAATGAGAGCAGTATAGGTCTCAAATTGTTTTGACTCCTCCAGGAAGCCGACACTGAAGGTTCACACTTCTAGGAATGTGGTCTCCAGTACATTGTCCCCCACTCACCCCATTGAATGCTTCCTTAAGAAGTCTTGCATTTTTTTTTTACCATGGGAAACCAGCAGCCTCCCTTTCACAAACCTCTTGGGGTGATAAACTCAAATTGCACTAGAAAATAGAGGTAAGGGAAGCTAGAAGGACATTTTGTCCGATTTGGACCTCTGCTCTGTATATCCATTGTCCACTGATGTCCAGAGGGCAGATTCTGGGAAATCACTGCCCAGAAAAGTAGAATTTTGACCTTCAGTGAGGATACAGTGATTGACAATTTGAGTTGGCCACGCAACTCAGATCATTCGTTTATGAAAGAGCTTCCATATAAAGTGGTGTGCATGTGTGCGTGTGTGCATGCGTGTGTGCGCGCGCGCGCACATGGGTAACTGGCTTTGGATAGTGACACTTAGAGCCCTCAGAGGGACATAGTGCATCCTTTATATCCACGGTACACACTGTATCCTCACTTACTCTATGGTACTGCTTCTCTTTTCTAAAGGACACTGTCTATAATAGACATACAGTAAAATCTCAGCTGAACAAGATAGTTCTGGTTAGATAAAAATCCAGCAACATTTTCTTTATGTCTAAAATATATAAGACGGTGACGTGCTGGTGAATGCTTTGCAACCAGAAATCCTGATTTGTAGGTTTCAATGGTGTAAGTCACTGTAGCCTATTTCAAGCTACCAGTGTGATGTCAAACGGCTTGCAAAATTCCTGAAAACTCAGCAGGCTGCTCTCAGGAGCCACGTGTACAGGCCCTACACCCCGCTGCTATTAGAGTGCTGATGGTAGAACACTAAGATGTGCCAGGGCCTGTTTCCTTCACGCCCTCTGCTGACTCAGCCAGGTTTGGGGGGCAATCTTGTGGCAAGCACACTCTTCTGTTAAAGAGATGTGAAAGTCTAGGTTGTCAGTGATTAGGCTGTGTATCTCAGATGTTTGTCCTTTTACTACAGGCCAGACATAATCATGCATTTCTATGTTGCTTCTTCACTATGGAAAAAGAGTAGAGCAAGTCATATGTTGGTTATTCAAACGTTGCTAGTTGCATTTTTTTTTCTCATCAAGAAATGCAAAGGCACAAACCTTAAATAGGGACCCCCATCAGGCCTCTTGCAATGTGTCTCACCTCTCCTATATCCCTACGCTAATACGAAGCCGTGAAATTGTCAGATCCTCAGGAGGTAGAGGTCACTAACGTCCTTGCTGGTCACAGACCTTGGCTGCATCCTGCGCCAGTCTTTTTTACTCTATTATGGAAGCATTATCATCACTGAAGTTGATACCTAAATGATTCTTGAGGAGGATTGTAGCAGAGGGATTTTGACAGCCCACAACCAAAATATTCCTGTAAAATTTTCTAGGCTTCTTACTATTTATTGATGGATATATTTATTTTTGTAATATAGTGTAGAATACCAAATATTTTATTTTTAATGTTTGTGATTCCCTCTTGGATAAAATAGTCTTCTGTGCTTTTCAACTAATACCTTCCTCGGAGTATGGCTCCTTTACAATTTATGGCCTGTATTTTCATCTGTCTTTTTTGCATCAAAATTTCCTGTTACTTTAAGAGGACTTGCAATAAGCTTGCCATAACTGTGTATATTTGCATCTGGTAGGCATGCTGTGAGCCCCTTGGCATATTTACTCATCTGCAAATAGTACAGTTCTAACTGAATAGTGTAGGCGTTCCAGAAAACATTTAACCGATACATTGTCATGTCATCTCCTGGGCTGACATTGTCATTTTTCCACAACAGGCAAATATTGTCAGGCTGTGAGGGACTGTGACTGCCTGCCAGTGAGCGGAGGCAGTGTTTAATGGGGGTTTTTCATTCCCCAAACTAGGTGCTTCCTCCTGACCGTATCCATTGCTTTCACTGACCACAAATGTAGAGACCCAGTTGGACAAATCCATTTGTAATTAGTCCAATTACTCTATAAGCAGAAACAATGTTAAGTTAGTGATTCCCCCAAGAATCAGCCTCGAAATGCTTCATTCTTTCCCTGTGTGTAATTTTTGACCCAAGGAATTCATGGTAAATACTTTTCCCAGCACTGTGAGTAAATGTTTTGCTATTCTTTGCAATCTATATTCTTCAAGTAAAACAGATTTTCACAGAATGGAATTTTACATATTACTTCTTACTGGACCCATCAACAGCCTATAAAGCCCAGAAGTGTTGTGGCAAAACCATTTACAGTTTGTCTGTAATGCATAGTGGATATTGCCCTTCCTAAGGACTGTAGATCTTTTCATAGAGTCACCATGGGTCATACTTGGCCCTTTGCAGTTCCGGTGAAAAAGGAACGCTGTTGTGCATTTTCTCTGCATTTTCTCATTCCTGACAAACGCATTTGACTTCACACATTAGGTGGAAGGAAAGCATATAACACTGTACACCAGCAGCAGAAAAAAGTGTTTCTGGGTGTGGAAATGTACCCGTAAGTTAATAACCTCATCTTGGAATGACCGTTTGCTGTGATCAACACGCTTCTCTCGCACATGAACGCTTGTTTTGTGTGTGTCTGGCTTGATTGCACTTGGGAAGTGGGGGTGATCGTGCCCACCCGACGAACTTCCACAGATATGGGAAACCAGCTAACGCCACAGTCACACAGAACCAGCTGAAGCACACGCATTTCTTTTCTTGTGTAAAATGTGTTCATCATTTATTTCCAAATGTATGTAGGAATTACTAGACTGAAAGGAAGATGGAGATACTTTACACTGTGTTCATAAGCCAAAAGTGTATATTCAGAGTCATCTTGTTAAATAAAATGGAACCATTATTTTGACGATTATTATTTGCAACTTATTTTTCCTTCAGATGAAATGTCCTTTGCGCTCCCCCACCCACCACCCTTGGCCTTTATTTTTTTACATTTCTCTTTCACAGTAAATCCAGGTGGACTAAAACTTCATGCTATATTAGTAGAACATGGCCTGAGAAAACAATGTGTTGGCTCTAGATTCTAAGTGGTTTCACCAGAGAGTGAGTGTTATGTGATTATCCCATTTCACACAACTTTCTATAAACCCCATGAATGCCAGAGATGTACCTAGAAAATGAAATGAGCTCCTCTTTGTCAATAACTGGGAAATATTTCTTCTTCGAATTTAGAATGACACAGATTAAAGAGCGATTACTTTGGGAAGAACATTCAGGCTAAGTTTCACTGAAATATGATTATTGAACTTCATTGAATCTCAGGCTACAAGGGACTTGTAAACATTATTTAGTGTGCTCCACTGCCCCCAGCAGACGACCAAAGCACTTTTAATCTTTACTACAAATATCAGTAAAGAGAAGAGAGTGCCCTACCTCCTTAAAGGCACCTGTTACATTTTTAGAGGCACCGCCTCAATTGTACTGTATTTAACCAATGGTGTAGGTCAGTATGCACACAGGTCACTGAAGGAGAAACAAAGATAAGCAGAAAGTTGTGGGGAGCTCTTTTTCATATGAAATTGATGTGTCTCCTGTTGTCCCTCATAACTTCCCAGTTCACAACTCTGGGGGCGGCACGTATGCATCCAAACCATCTTTATGACAGACCTTGGCATGCAAATAGTTCTCCTGTTCTTCTGGATCCCCTGTTCCCCATTTCCTGCAACGGTGTGCGTCTGAACACAGTCACACGTAGTGAGCTCCCTCAGCCAGATGGAAATAGATGGAATGTCTGTACCTGGACTAGACCTGCCCCCTGAGTGGGTAGCAGGCCTGGTGACCAGGAAGATCCCGCTGCCTGCTCTGGAAAGAAGTTCATTTCTGTGGCAAAATGTGGGATTTGAAGGGCATGGAGACAGAGCCACGTGAACTAAAATTCCTTCCATCAGACCATCATCCTGTACCGCTTTTGGGGTGAATCCTCTATATTCCCACTGGCAGGGTTTATCTGGCAAGTGCCTCAACAGAGAGCACACAGCTCTTGTCCCTCAGTATCAGAGGAAATGATAAGAGTTCTAGTCATGGAGGAAAGGGAGCTAAAAACCAAAGATGAGTCATGGGCCAGCCTTGACTAAAAAGGCCTGGAAACCCATCATTATTACTTGATTTTGAATTCTGTAGCAACCTATTCATTCTGTTCTGTAAATAATTCCATTTACAGTGGTCTCTCACAGCATGGTGCCTGGACCCATTCTCCATATGTGGTCGACCTGACCATGGCAGCATAAGACCAGCCACCATTGCTCTAGGAGTTTCTTATCTACAGAGAGAGCACGGGACCGATTTGGGAAGACACGGCTGCAAGTTATTTTGGGTGGTGGTGTGTTTACAAAGTAAGAGAAAAAATTGTTTTCAAAGCTCAGATTATTAGTGTCTAACTTCGTGGTGTTGGGGGAAAATAATGCCATGAGACGGGCTGCATGTGACTCCAGTCACACGGATGAGAGCCCACTTTTGCGCAGAAGTGACTATTTGTAAATAAGGGGCCTATTTGGAGAAGGTGAGAGCTTGTTAACTTGGGTGGTTATAAATGGATTATGCGATTATCTCCAACTCACTCTCCCGAACTGTCAGTTTACAAGAACCAGTTCCTGCCCTCTCTTAACCTTCCTCATACCGTTAGCACAGATCCAAAATTCTCATCTTTCCAAGAAGGAAGCCCCAAAACACATGGACATCTCAATCCATTTTTCACTCTTAAATGTGATTCTGAAAATCTTACACAAGATTTAGGCTCTTCAGTTCAAGTTGAGATTTTTGGTGGGAAGCATGAAGCACCACGGTCAAATCAGGATTTGGCAGAAAATTTTCACTCACAGGACACAGGGCCAAATTTCTGGTGCAGCATGGGAATAGTGTTAGAAAATCCGGTTCTAACACCTTATGAGTATTTCTGCCTAAAATGCTTCACCTAACCTTATCAAGAATGCAGAAACATCACATGAGCCCATTTGAAGAACATTCTACTGTAGTCTTCAAAAAACATCCATGAAAGGCAAAGACAGATTGAGAAACTGTTATAGACTAAAAGAGATGAAAAAGATGTGACAACTAACTGGAACGTGTGATCCTGGATTTGATCCCAGATCGCTAAAAAATAGGCAAAAAGGAAATTATCTCTTTGTTAGGCTCACTGCAGCTCAGTTGGGAGAGTGTCCAGCTTTATCATCTATAGACTCTCGAGTGACATTCACCTGCAAAAATCTCCTGCATGGTTATTGCTCTTTTTTGGAAACTGTAAGAGGTTTGTGTGGGAGGAGTAAGCAGGCTTTTGACCAATTTGATGTTGAAGAAGCAAGCAGGCTGCACTAAAAAATGAAACCTTTGCCCAGTAGGCGAACTCAATGGGAGGAACAGAGCCGGGGGTGGGGGGGGGGGCACTTAATCAGCGTGGCAAACCTGACGTCAGTACATGAACTGCAACAAAACATTTTCCTGAAAGAACCAAGCTCAACCCTCCATTCCCCGAAAAGAATGCTTTTCAGGCAATCAACCATCTGTTTCAACTGTTTAGAAAAGAGATCTCCAATCCCTGGTAATTTAAACTTCCTTATACCCCAGTTCAATGCTTGATAAGGAAAGAGTGCGAACAAGAGGGGAACTGAGTTACTATATTAAGAAACCCAGACAGAACGAAAACCAGCCCCCTGCAGTTGTTTTGTTTATGCAGTGGACCCATCTGTTTTAATTAACATAATATTTACATGAGGCCAGCTCCTGGTACGTCTTTTGCTGCAACTGTCACATGTTTCATTCTTTGTTTTTTTATAAAGTTCCTGCAAAAGCAGAACTGCGACCTTGCCCAAATAAGGGATATATAGTGGAATCACATCACAGCATCCTAGCTCCCAAGGGCTGTGCCCACCTGCTTCATGCAGTATGGAGCCAAGTATCAGGTTGCCAGACGAAATATAGGTGTCCAGTGAATTTTGAGTCTAAGATAAGCAATGAATAACTTGTTTGGTATGTCTCAAATATTGCATGGAACATATTTATACTGAAAACAGGATCATTGTTTTTCTGAAATTCAAATTTCAGCCTTAGCCAGATGTTGCTCAGCAGGTTACAGGAGTGGAAAGAGTCAGAGGAAAATAAAGCAACTGTCCTTCTGTTCCCACATGGACCACAAATCATGCCTGGTGGAGTTCATTGTTAAAGAACAGCTTTGAGGTTGGAAGTTGAAATCTACTTGAGCATGATACATGCTATACCAAAAACAGTAGCATTACCTAACACGCCCTCCTCCCCCATTTCCCCACAGATCTTACCTTTAAAGGTTCTCTTTTTCATGGTGACTTTGCCTGTTTCAGATTTTGTTATATTCATTAAAATGAAATTGCTGGAGAAAAGACATGCACGTTTAAAATATATCATCCTGAGAGATACTAGCAAGTTCATCTACAAAATGTTACACAAATTATACCCCACCAGCTGTATACAAGAGTACTGTTTCTATAGTTTCCAACATTCAACACTACCCCTTTTCTTTTCTTTTTAATTTTTAAAAAAAGTTTTTATTTATTTATTTTTGAGAGAGAAACAGAGAGGGGGAGCAGAGGAGGGGCAGAGAGGGAGGGACAGAGATAGAATCCCAAGCAGACTCTGCACTGTCAGTGCAGAGCCCAATGCGGGGTTTGAACTCACGAACCATGAGATCATGATCTGGGTCGAAACCAAGAGCTGGACGCTTAACTGACTGAGCCACCCAGGTGCCCCAACACTACCCCTTTTCTTAATGGATGCTGCTATGGTTGAATTGTGTCCCCCAAGTTCATACATTGAAGCCCTCACCCATAGTACCTCAGAATGTGAACTTATTTGGAAATAGGGTCTTCAAAGAAGTAGTCAGTTAAAATGTGGTCTTCAGGGCAGGCCCTGACCCAATATGACTGGGGTCCTTATGAAATAAGGCAGATTTGGACACAGAGACAGACATGAACACAGGGTGAACGCCATGTGAAGATAAAGGCAGAGTTCAGCATGGTGTATCACCAAGCCAAGGAGTTCTGGTGATTGTCAGCAGGCCACCAGAAATTAGGAGAGAGGCATGAACGAGATCTTATATCGCAGCTCTCAGAAGGAATGAACCTTTCCAACACCTCGATCTCAGACTTCTAGCTTCCGCAACTGTGATACAATAAATTTCTGTTTTCCAAGCCACCCAGTTTGTGGTACTAGGTTACAGCAGCCCTAGAAGACTAATGCAGATGCTAAGTACAATAAATATGAATAAATTTAAATGTATTTCTGTAATGATTGGTGAGTCTAAATATATTTGCATATATTTCATGACTAATTCTCTTCATTCTATCAGTAGATTTCCTGACTTTCACCCATTGTTCATATTCTTCTCACTGATTCATTGGCACATGTTATGCCATATATATTGTATGCAATCAATGATTATATGCTGTCAATTGTTTTCCCATTTGTTGTTCATCTATTGACTTTTCAAATATATTGTGTTTTGCTACTCAAAAGTTTTACAGTTTTATGTGGTCTTTTCCTTTGTGGCTTCTTGGTTTTATGCATCTTGCTCAGAAATGGTTTTTCCATCTCAAAATTATGGACATGTTTTTTCAGCAAGGGAACATTTGGCCTAGCTTAGTGAAACAGCCAAAGGAAGAAGAGGTGGAGGGAATAGGAAAGTTTTTTCCTGACTCAGACCATCATAAACCAATTTCATGCTGGGCCTGGAAGAAGTTTAAAGTCTCACTTTCTCTTCTAAGTTCTTTGAAAATCTCCAATTTTGCAATTGCCTCTCAGTCTGCAGTCCCTATGACCTGGGAGCTGGTTGCTTACTCCTCCTACGATGCCCAGGGAACCAGTAATCGACCCCAGGTTCTCCTGTGCTAATGTTCCATCATGTCTTTAGGTGGTCTTACTGAAGGATGTTCCCATTATCTGTCCCTGGGTAACAAACCATACCCAACAGTGCTCAGACCGGTAACAGTAAGTGGAAGCCTTCCTCACTCACAGGGGTGGCACTTGGCCAGTGGCTCTTTGAGTCTCTCTCACTTCTCTGTCTCTTTACATGGCTACCTCTGGGTAACTGGACTTCTTGTATGGTCGCAGAAGGTTTCCAGAGTGCCTGTCCCAAGAGTGATAGTGAGGCAAAAGTTGTTTTGTCTTTTATTATCTATCTTTGAAAGACATGTAGCTATCACTTCTGCCACATTCTATTTGGTAGGAGTGAGTCACTAAGGCCAGCTCATGATTAGTGGGATGGGAATTAGACCCATCTTCTGAATAGAGGTATGTTGATGATTTTTTCAGACATCCTAGAAAACCCCCATCAATAGTATCTAAGAAATCTCTAAACTAATTCTCTCTCTTCTGTGCACTGCCCTTCCTGGGTCCGTGGGATACTCCTGAATTCCTTGCCCTGTTAGCCCTGAGAGAGCCAGCCCATTGGTGCTCAACAGTAACTTCTATTCTCCTCCACCAGAGGGAGTCACCATCATGGCTCCTGAACTTGGATTTCCTGGGTGGGGCTCAGACTTGAGTCCTTGATCTCCCTCCTCGTAACCTAGGAATAGCCTATCAAGTTCTCTGCCAGGCACAGTTTGAAGCAACTCTTACTCAACTTCAAGTCTAGGGCAGGCACGCTTCCCTCCCCTTAATTCCAAAATGCAGAGACAGTCCAAATGAATTCACAGTCACAAATCATGTTTTGCATACGTGTAGGCATGGAAAATATTTCCTTCATAGAAAAATATTTTCTGAAATCAAGTCAAATTGTGATAGGTTTTAAAACCTTGGTGTCTCTACATGGTAAGCATTATGTTTAATCTAGAGCTGTAGGCCTCTTTTGGTTCTCTTTGTTTACTAGATGTAAAAAAAAATTTCTAATTTGGAATTCTTGCTGTTTGGACAAAGGAATAACAGAAAAGTCAAGTTAACTAAAATCAACTAGTTAGTCAATGGAAGAATTAATCATTAAGACCTAGACACTATAACTTCTTACATCAGGATTCAACCTCACGCGAACAAGATGTTTTTAGCAAACTTTTAATCCTAAGATTTGCCTCAATACTTGGTTGTTGTTGTTTTTAACAAGCAGAAAACAAACAAAAAATTCCAGATCCTAATAGACTATCTTCTGTATTTTCCAAGCTTTTATGAATGTATTTGAACAAAAGCCAGATTTTAACAAATAAATATTGCCAAGCATTATTATTTAGAGTACGGATCTCCATAATGTGGTCGAATGCCATTGGCTTGAGGGGTTGCAAAGTGAGAAGCAAAGTGCTTCTGAAACAACCCAGGAGCATGGTGTTGAAAAGCTACATGTGGAGTTAAGTAAAGGTTGGAGGCAGTGTGGATTCACAGGGCAAGTACGGTAACCAAGTCCCGTGATGCATCACCTTTAGGTTTGTTGTGTTTTGCCATGACAACAGCTTATCTTTGGTAGATGTGTTTGGATCCACAGCTGACACTTGAGGAGGTGGCTTTTCTGAACTGGATTGACAAAGGCCGAAGATGAAAATGAAGCAACAGAGCAAGAGATTTCTAGAAAGAGGATATTAAGGGGTATATTATAACTGCTCTTTTCATGTCAAAAAGACACTAAATAGAGAATACTGGTTTCTCTGAGCTCTTATATTCACAAATAAGATGCAATTAATCCATACAGCTAATCTGAGCCCTTTAGAGCTATTACTAGTGCTGTAACTACCACAATAACTTAAAATCAATTATTATTGATTATTATTATTTATTAAGGGACACCTGGGTGGCTCAGTTGGTTAAGCACCCAACTCTGGACTTCTGCTCAGGTCATGATCTCACAGTTGTGAGACCAAGCCCTGCTTTGGGCTCCCTGCTGGGCATGGAGCCTGCTTAAGATTCTCTCTCTCCCTCTCTGCCCTTCCCCACCTCATGCTCTCTTTCTCTAAAAAAAAAAAAAAAAAAAAATCAATAATAGAAAGGTCAAACTGTTGGCCTCTAACCCTTACACCACACATATTAGATCAACCTCAAGTTCTAGTGCCAGACTTTAGACTGTGCTGTGCCACCCTGAGTTTGTGTGGCTATCTTGTCATTCTGGACAAGTACAGCATAGGGACTGGTACAGCCCTAGTCCTTGTCTTCTTCTTAGACCACCAAAGGATCCCATCATTCTCTTTGAGCTTTCTGGAGGAGGGCTGGCAACCCGAGGGGCCAAGCAAGTGACATAAGCAGTGAGGTGGCCTGGAGGCTGTGGAGGGCTTAGGTTCTACCTGTTGGCAACAGTACCAGTACAGTTCCAGGCAACTGTTGCCATGGTAGGGTTTAGGCCCATGTATACCAGATCTTCCAATTTTTAAGGCAAACTAGGAATCTGGAATTTAAAATTTTTTGAATGCTTCCATCTGACTCCAGAAAGTGTCTACATTCCGGGAAGTACAAATGATGCATATCTGTGAGCCAAATTTGGCCCACAATCTACCCCTCTGGCCTTGAGGTTGGAAACATGGGAGAGTTGCAATCCCCCTGATTCCTACCAAGCCCATACTCTGGCAATTGTGTCCAGAGCTGGAACTGTTCCTCTTGAGGCTCATTTTGACTGTCAGCTCCTTCTCTTGGTTAAGAAGAATCAGGAGTTGGGTTGGGTACTTCCTTGCTCCCCAGTGCTGGGGAGTACCTCTGCTCCTTGGTGATGCAAAGTCAGCAGCATCTTTAGAGTCCCAGTAACCTGTTAAAGCCTGATCTTGATCCTGGCATTGTTCCTACAGCTCAACATTAGGATGGGACTTTCTCCAACAAAGAGGCGTTCTATTCCAATTGTTCTCAAGCTACATCAGAATCATCTGAGCAATATTTTTTTAAGAAAGAGTCTCTGGTCTTACCCAGGAGAATCAGATTTAGTCAAAGGAGTATGATCTTGGGCAGCTGTTCTCAAATGTTTTATCCTCAAGACCCCTTTGCATCTTTGAAAATTACAAAGAACTTTATGTGGGTTATATCTCTTTATATTTACTATATTAAAATTTTAACTGAAAAATTTAAACATATATTCATTGATCCATTTCAAAATTAATAAACTCATTGTATGTTAATTTAAAAGAATGTATTTTGTGAATAATAGATATATTTTCCCAAACAAAATTGACATCATGGGAAGATTGGCATTGCTTCACAATTTTACAAATGTCTTCAATGTCTGGTTTAATAAAAGACAACTGGGTTGTCCTATCTGCTTCTGCATTCAGTCCATTACTATATGTTGTTCTGGTTGAAGGGATGAAGAAAATCTGACCTCCTAACAAATTTTCAGTTAAAAAAATGGAGACATTTTAATAGCCTGTTCAGATCATTGTGGATATTCTTCTTTGATACTATACTAAAACTCAGTGAGTGATAGTTTCCTAAATGTTAATGGCAAAGTGAAATCTTAAATCATATTAATGAACTCTGAACTTAGTTACATTAAAATCCACTGGCCTTTTTGCACTGTTTCTCTTTCTTTCTTTCTCTTTTGGTCTCACAGTAGTTTGGGATACTAGAAGTCCAAAATAAAGGTGTCAGCAGTGTTGGTTTCTTCTACTCTAAAAAATGTTTTGACTATAGTTGATACACAGTGTTATATTAGTGTCAGATGTACAACATAGTGATTGAACACCTCTATATGTTGTGCTGTGCTCACCACAGTGTAGCTACCATCTATCACCACACAACACTATTACAGTCTCATTGACCATACTCCCCATGCTGTACCTTTGATTTCTGTGCCTTATTCATTCCATGACTGGAGGTCTTCTTGCACTTTTAATGCATATTTACCCAAGAATGATTCTATAACATCACACATTGCCGTTTGGAAAATGTTTGTTCACAGATCTTTTACATGTTGACACATTTCCTTATACATAGACATCATCACACATCACGTAGCCTCTGGAAAAGTGCATTGCACATTCCATGAGAGAATGAAAACAATAAAAGGGAATATCTTGGATTGTTGTAAACATGGTTTTGACCTCTACAGACCTTCTCGTGTATCAGAAAGAGCCCTTTTCTAGAACTATATAAGTCTACTGTATATAGTGCTACAAGCTAGCTAAGTGACCTTAAGACAGTTTCCTCACCTTTCTATGGCAGTTTCTCAACTTTAAAATGGAAGTTTGGAACTGGAGTTGGTGTTTATCAGTGGGGCACCATTGGCATTCAAGGCAGAAAAATGTGTTGTTGTGAGGAACTGTCTCTCGTGTTGTGGGATAGTTCACATCTCTGTCTCCCTCATGAAACACAAGTTGTACCATAGCCCGTATTTAATCCTTATAACACACCCAGAACCCTGGAGAGAACCCTCCAGAGGGCGATATTGCCTCCAGTTGAGATCTAGTGGACTAAATGAACTTCAAGTTTCCTTTTCATTCTGAAACCAGTTCTATTAAAAAGTGAGAAAATGACCTAAAATAATTTAACATATTTTGAATTTCTCCTTTGCTTTTTGTGTGTATGTGTGCATGAGTGGGTGCATGTGCACTTCTTTTTTAAATATACCTGACTTGAACAAATGTTCATGACCATTTTGGTCTAGTGACATAGAAGGTAACATAATTAGAGGAGTGAGAGTGGGGGTAGGAAGGGGAGAGAGGGGTAGGAAAGATATTCACATTCTCCTGCCGCATTTTTACAAACTAAGAATTCTTAAAATCTTTAATAGTTGATAGTGTGTTGTACAATCACTTGTGCAGCTGACCAGAGGGGCGGGAAGAGAGAGCTAAGATTTCCTAGACTACCAAACTTTGGGGAACCTGTAGACAGCCACATAAACATCCCTCAGACAACACTGCCTTCTTTCTGCTCCTGAAAGGGCAGTGCGTGAAGTGACTAAAAGCTTGAGTGCTAGAGCCAGCCTGCCTGCCTGTTACTTAAACTCTCTATGCCTGTGTTCCCTCATTTGCCAAGCGAGAAAAATAAAGCACCCACCTTATAGACCTACTGTGAGAATTAAGTGTGCTAACGTATACGAAGTATTTGGAACAGCGTGTGCCAGTGGGTAAGGAAGCAATACATGTCAACTGATAGTGTTAATAAGTAAAGGCAGGAAGCCCACTGCCCTCTGCTGAAAATCCCCCTCTGAACAAAAACTTTTGTTTACCTTTCCTTGTTACATTTTTCCATTCTTTTCTCATAAGGCTGACTATAAAGCTGACTTTATCATACTTTCATGTGAATACATGCACAGTTAAAAGGGGAAACTCCATGTTTATAACCCTGGATGGTTTCAGTGAAGAGATCTCAGGCTGCTTTCCTGATGTCCACGCTAAGTAAAGGCAGGGACATTTCCCAAAGCCCAGTAGAGCTGGTGAACCAGAATTTGGGGGGATTGGAGCACACACGTTTAAATGGGGCTGATCTGAAATTGTCTCTGCTGGCAATGAAAATCCCACAGAAACAGACCAAAATGGAACTCCCAAGATGTTTGGCTTCGCAAATGACCAGTGAGAAGAAAATTCCAGATTTAACAGGGAGACCACCTTGCCAGGACTTTTCCACAGTAAGCATTGGAAAAGGTTTGGAGGGGAATCCTGGAGGTCGACCGTCTTCCTCTTCCTCCTCCAGAAAGACGGAAATTGATTTACATTTGCGCACTCTGCTCTTTGCAGAACCTCCCCCTGGGCTCCAGAGAATTTACACTTTCACATCACCAGAGAAATGAGGGTGGTGAAGAGATAAGAAAGCAAAGGCACCTACCTCTTGGGTTGACTGTGGACCTATCTGCAATCTGACTTCCGGCTGGCTCACGGAGTCCTGAGAGAAGAATTCTGACAGATGTGTATATTCCATCCGCGTTGCAGAGATAAGAGGAAGGTGATCTCACAGCAAAGCTTCTGTATGTTTGTGTATGTGTGTCTCTGAATAAACACTCTTGAGTAGAGCTTCTCGGTCTGTGTTTCTCATGTCTGTTTTTGAGTGGCCCAGACGCTTAGCTACTCTTTCCTCAAGATACTACTAATGATCAATTTAAGTACTTAATGGGCAAGATGCATTTAGGGTGTCTTCAAGTTGAGGGTCTCTTCCAGCTCTGTACATGTATAAATTTATATATTTGCAGGACTGGAGATGGCCTCAGAATTCATCTAGTTGAAATCTATTATTTTTTTGACATGAAAATGTCCTGGTCAGAAATCACTTTCATAGAAAGACTGAGCCAAGAACATCCAAAACATAACCCTTTTTACTACTTGCTCCAGGGTTCTTGAAATTGGCGTCCATGTGCTCCCCTTGAGCCATGCAGCTATGTGCACAGTTTATCAAAAAATGTAGCTTACAAAGGCCTTAGAGATATGTCAGTGGAAATATTTGAGAACACCATTGTGATGCTAAAACCAGGTGTCTCAAAGAAGCAGCTAGACTGTGGCCATGTGCCCCATGTTTCTATATGTTACCAAAATCCATTGTATTTTGAAATGGGATGAATAAGAACATTGTCTCTCTTGTCTCTGTTGGACAAATTTCCTCCCGTTTCCACCTAACTACATAATCTTTTACCTTTTCTTACTTTGTCCCCAAGAAAGGCTTCCCTGAACTTCCAGACTGAGAGAAATCCTCCAGTTTTATGCTTTATTGAAACCTGCGCTCCTAACTTGTAGCCTTCAACACACTTGGTTCATGTCTTCCTTCCCAGCTACGCTGTCAGTTTTCTCTGTGAGGCGTGGTTCATGTTGGTCTCAATACCTGATATCTCTGATGCCTTGATCAGAACCTAGAACATGGTAGGTAATAAATAGTGTTTAATTAAAACAGAATTCAATTTCCCAAGCCAAGCAAAGTAGTAATTGAAGATGCCTGGCTTACTCTGCTCCAATCCAGAAACAATGGTGCTTGGCCTGCCAGAATATCAGCAACTCACTTCATACCAGATACAGGCCAGTGTCTCCTGCTGCCTACTTCCAGAAGCTAAAACAGATGCAGGTCACTGACTCTTCAGACCCAGTCGCCCCTCACTGTGACTCAGGCTATTTGGCCATGTCTTACCACCAAGGTCACTGATGCCCAGGATTGTCTTATTTCCTAGTTGAGAATTATTTGAGGTAAGGAGTCCAGCAAGGAAGTCGATTTAAAAAAAAGGGGGGAGGGGATGCCTGATGTAAGTCAGCAAAAGTGTAAAGGATGAATTCCAGAAATATTTTGAGGAAGAGAGTCACCTAAGCTTGGTGAGGGAATGGATGTGATGGGAATAGAGATCAGGGTGTGGAGAACCCCAAACAGTTCACTGTTTTGTAGCTTGGATGACTGCCTGAATGGGGACACTGTTAACTAAGAATGATGAAAGAGAGGAGGATATATGAAGGGGAAAAACAAGAGCTCCAGTCTTAAAATATTGAGTGTGAGATCCCCACTGCTGTGATGTGTGTGTCCAACAGTTAGAAATATGAATGCAGAGATTGGAGACAGGTCAGGGCTGGAGACCTATACGGGGAAACTGCCAATTACCCCTGGAAGTATGTTCTGTTCATAGTCAACTACCTGGCTCTTTACCCAAGATCCTGGGGTAGGGACCCTAGATCCTCTCTCTTGATAAATGACCACAGTGCCTGTGGCCTTTGGGTCAAGTAAGGTAGTGGTTATGGCAGTCTCAGTGGGAAAGACAGGTCAAGCCACTGGACTTGGCCCAGCCTCAGTTAAAGATTCATCCCTGACCATGATCCCAGAGGAGGCAGGGGTTCTAGCATCAGGCTTGGCTCTGCTGGTGAGGTGACAGGAGGTGGAACGTACCGTGAAAATGTAATAGAAATAAGTGGGAGGGGTGTCTGGGTGGCTCAGTCCATTAAGTGTCTGACTCTTGATTTTGGCTCAGGTCATGATCTCACGGTTTGTGGGTTCTGGCCCTGCGTCGGGCTCTATGCTAACAGTGCAAAGCCTGCTTGGGATTCTCTCTCTCTCTCTCTGTCCCTCCCTCTCCCCCGCTCATGCTCTCTATCTCTCAAAATAGATAAATAAACATTAAAAAAATATGTGGGCACTTGTCAATCTTGATAGACAAATGGACACTTGTGAACAATTTTTTAGAAACAGAAGATGTCGAACCAAGTAGATCTGTGATGTGTGACATGGGCAGATAGAAACAGATGTATAGTAAAACCTTGGTTTGTGAGCATAATTTGTTATGAAATCATGCTTGTAATCCAAAGCACTTGTATATTAAAGTGAATTTTAAGAATCATTGGCTCAGTTGTGATCATGTGACATTAGGCATCACATATCTACTCATATTGGAAGACATGGCTCATTAATCTAGTTAAAATTTATTAAAATGTTTGTTTGTCTTGCAGAACACTCACAGAACAAGTTACTTGCAGTCCAAGGTTTTACTGTATTTAGTTCTTATTTTGTAAGGGATTCTGCCTGGTATGCCTCTCTAGCCACTTGGCTGAGTTGTCCACTCTTTTAGTGCTCTCTCTGCCTCACTTTCACTGACTGTACTTGCTCTTGGACTTACTTAAGGTAATTATTTATTCCCCAGAATTCCTCATCTGACCGTGTGACTTTTCCAGCTGCATCACCACAGGCAGAGTGAAGAGAGATGACAATGGAGTCAAAGAAAGAAAAAAATCTGGCTGGCACCAGGCAATTAGGAAAAAGGGAAAATAAAGCCTTGAAATTCCAGACTTGCACCAGTTTACTCAGTGGCCAATTTTTAAAAGTCTGGCCTGGGAAGTAAGGGCATAGAACTGTGAATGGTCTCTTCAGAGATGTGAATTTTGAATAATTGGCATGAAATCCTGCCACCTTTATTTCAATCCAATCTTCCTTACTCCTTCTGGGACCTAGAACCATCCAGCCAGATGGATGGCTGGTTTCTGAATTAATTGATTGCTCTGCTTTGCATGTGTCATCTTCTCCACCTCGAACCACCCTTAACCTACCCACCAAAAGACTACCATTCAAGTGCCATCGTCCCTGGGTGGCTCCCCCACAGTTGGTGTTGGGTTCTTCTTTTTTGTGTGGCCTATCTGCAACCTGTACATGTTTCCATGACAGTACTTGTCCTGTTGACCTGGAAAAGCCTTCCTACAAGGACTGTTTTTTTAATCATTTCATCCCATACCTACCAGGAAACTTGTCTCTGCTGTCTCCTTTGACAGAATGCCCTTCTTAGGGCTCACTCTGAAAATCCATTTATTCCCTTGCAGAGTACCCTATTTACTTCTTTTATAGCATTAATCATCATCTGCAGTTCTTTTGTTAGCTTTCTAGCATCCATCTCTCTCCCCTTGGAAGGACCCTTGGGTGAGGGCAAGGACCTTGCTTTCTCATCTCCATCACAGGGCCTGGCTTTCACGAGGTGCTCCAAAAATATTAGCTAGAATAAATAATAACATGCCCTGCACATGCATAATAGTAAAAAATGCCTAGAATTCAATCCAGAGCTGCTTTACTGCATATCTTTCCAAAAGCTAATTATCTGTATTTTTTTGTTGTGGAAAACTCTTATTTCATGCCAACCAATATCATTAATATGATACACACACACACACACACACACACACACACAAACGTTTAGGTGGAAACCTTGCAAAAGGCTTTTTTGGTGTGATGGCATCTGCAAGTGGCAAGGGCGGTACGCTTCTTGGAGAGTACTGGCTCTTCAGAGCTTTGAGACAAAACATGTCTTTAAAATCCCTTCCTTCTAAAACTATTGGAAACACCCTTGGGCATTCCATTCTAGGTTTTAGAGCAGGGGCCGCGCCCAAGGAGCCTATCCTGTAACCAGTGTTGGTGTAATTGTGAGGCTCACTCCAGCCCCACGCTCCATACCCTATCGATCTACCATCTCACCTCCACTTACCTATTTAGGTGCGGATGACGAACTCAGGAAATGATTGTTTCCTCAATATTTCCTCCAGCAAAGAGAAATATTGTTTATCACCATGGAGTAGACAAGACTTGATTTTTTTTCTATGTACTTTTTTCTTAGTATAACTGTCATTTAAGGTACTGCCTAGGAGATTGTAGAAGAAGGTGGGATGAGGACAGGCCCCAAGGATGCCCAGCTCATTGGTCTTACCTGGTCACTTCAACACAAATCACTCTCCCAGAACAAAGAAGTCTCTACGTAGATTAAGTGCCCTGGTGCTGAGATTAAGTGCCATGTGCTCCCAGATGCCTCTACAACTCTGAAAGAGCCACTGAACTCTTAAGAAGAGAACTTTGACTTCCCTTGCCTTCATATTTCTTGAAACTTCCAGCTCATTTGGGACTGCAGCACACAGAACTACGTCAAAATACTAGAATTTAATGAATCTTACTTCTCTATCCCCCACTCTTGACATGAGTAGCTACTACTTGCCTCTAGTTAATTTCTCTGTCTGGTAACCAAATTCGTGCCAGAAGTTCCTCATATTTTGCTTTGTTAGCACAGAGCACACTCAGTCTGAATTTAAAAGCTGGTTGCACCTGCAACAGGGTGCGATGCCGGGCTAAGCATGTGGCCTCGCCAAACCTCCTTCGTTTCTTGTTTGTTCGTGTATTATTACTTAGTGAAGTAGGAGTCATTGTCCTAATAATACCTACTTCTTAAGATTTTATTATTAAATGGAATACTCCACATAAACTGGTTATACCACGTCTAATGTACCGCTAAAGCTTACATTTTAGCACTAGTAATAAAAAAATACAATTAGTCAAAATGATAGCTAATCATGCATGATAAGTTGTCAAGATTTACCACCATCATCCTTGTTATGATAATTATTAAGAGAATGAGTTTTGGTATAAAGCAAACCAGCTTCTGAGTCTCTGTCTACCACTTACCACCTCTGTGCCCTTTTCCTCCTATGCAAATAGGAGCAACAATCACCCTCAGAAGACTGAGCGAGGATAAAGGGAGGTCAAGTTAAAAACAAATAAGTAAAAGCTTAGGGCCTGGCTAATAGTTAAGTGTTCAATAAACAGGGAGTTGCTCAAAGAGAGAGCTCAGCGACAGAAGTCTCTTCTCCTCTGGGAGGAAAGAGTTCAGGGACCCTTTTTCTCTGACAGTGTCTTTTTGTTCATTTTGAGTTGTTTTGTAGACACAGGACTGCAATCCCGAGGCCATCAGTCAATCAACCAATCCTGACCAAGCCAGAGGTTCTCAGACCTTCTCAGTTCACGGTGCTATTAGTTTCTCAGTAAGTGGTTCTCCGTGTCCCTGGGCCAAAAGAACTACCTAATGGCACCATTTATTGAGTAGTTAAGTACAAACAAACTAGTAAGCATTTATTTATTTATCTAATAATGCAGTAGCTGTTTGGGAAAAAAAATGCTCATACATTGGAACAAAAACAATACTATTTTTAATTTCACTTTTAAATCACCACAATCACTAGCGGGCTGTGCTCTTGTTGGGCACTGTCTGCTTTCCCAAACCTTGGCATGAGCTCGGACCCACCACCCCCGTTTGCTATTCCACATTGATTTTGTGCAACTCTCGCATTTTGTCACAGCAACAACCAAAAACCAAGGTTCAAAAATGATGTCATTGATATCATCGAAAGGAATGCAGATGATATGACATTGAAACTGTGCACTACCTCCAGCTGGCAGTCTGCTCTGGGTCCCACAGATGTTGAGGATCACTGTGTTTCCCTCAGACAGGTAAGATATTGTGGTGCCCTGTGGATTTCTTGCAGCTCCGAGGGCAGGGTGCCTCAGCACACAGTTTGGGAACCACCAGTTGGGTCAGTTGCCATGTGCCAGGTACTCTGCCAGCACTGGATCTAATGCATGAACCAGATGGATACAGTCTGTGCCCCATGATTCTTACACGTTACTGGATGAGACCAACATTAATCAAAGAATCTTACCAAAAAGTCCACTATTACAAACCAAGCGCAGTGAAGTGAAACCAGCCTGTTCCTGGCTGGGCCTTGTGTTCAGACCTGAGAGGAGACTCTGTCCTCATTTGATTCCAGCAGGTATTTCCTTTGGCAGCTACAAACCTACAGTTGTACTCAGCACCATCCGTCCTAAACAATGACTTGGACAGAGAAGAAAACTGGTGTGCCTAGAACTAGGAAATTAAAAATAGCAATGTCAGCTTTAGTGAGATGCATCTGGTGGGGTCAAGGATACTCTACCTACCTCAACATTATCTCATTACCCCTGGTTCTCAGGGAAGACATTCAGAGGGGAATAATCACTATTTCAACAAGGCTTTTGCAACAAGTCTACAGGTCTGGCCAGGGTGCATGTCTGGGCCTCTTAGGATGGATGCCTTTTGTCCAGGTCCTGGACAGGCTAAAGCTTACATCCTGGAAGCAGGCTGTCTGGCATCTCGAGCCCTTGTACACTAGGCTCTTGCCCTCTTCTCTAGGTCTGTAGTTTGGTGGGGTTTTTTGTTTGTTTGTTTTGTTTTTTAATTTTTTTTTCAACGTTTTTTTATTTATTTTTGGGACAGAGAGAAAGAGAGCATGAACGGGAGAGGGGCAGAGAGAGAAGGAGACACAGAATCGGAAACAGGCTCCAGGCTCCGAGCCATTAGCCCAGAGCCTGACGCGGGGCTCGAACTCACAGACCGAGAGATCGTAACCTGGCTGATGTCGGACGCTTAACCGACTGCACCACCCAGGCGCCCCTAGGTCTGTAGTTTTTAAATTCACAATGTATAAGGAGCTGAAGAGGCGAGGGAAGGCCCCAGGTCTCTCTTACCAAACTACTTGTGTGCAGTAATGACTCACAGAAGACAATGCTGCAGAGGAGAGTTTTGACCTGAGCTTCTCAGTCCCTCTTTCTAGGCCCACCAAAATTATTTTCACCCTGAGCTCCAACTCTCCTCCGGTTGATGGAGAGACATGAACCTAGAGCTCCCACTAGTGGCAAGAGGAGGCCACCACCCTTGCCTGACTGGCCATTTGTTTCTTCCCTCGTTCTTATTCAGTTTACCAGCTAGGCTGATGGTCTATCAGAAATATTCAAAAATGCCGCCTTCACTTTTCTGTGGACATTTTCCTAAATGTTGGCAGTTTTCTATAGACCTTCAGGGAACAATGGATGGCTCCAGGCTTTTATGAATGTCACTTCCATTGTTGACCCCCAAAGCCAAAGCTACTAGGAGTAAAGTATAAAGTCACCGTATCCCTACCACCTCCCCTCTCTTCCCTTCTTTTTATGGGGACTGTTCAGAATCAAGACATGTGGAGTTTGCACACACACACACACACACACACACACACAACTAGGCTAGCCCTGCCTTCCACCAGCAGGGAGATAGGTAGGGCTGCTGGGGGGGTCTGCAATGAGTGGCTTAGGAAAGCTCCACTCAGGGATTAAGAAAAGTACTTCCCCCACCCCCTCCTTTTCTTGTTGATGCTTCTTCATAGGTCTGCTTTTTCTCAGTGTCAGGGTGGTGAGATTGGCAGGGAGCAGGAAGGGGCCAAGGAGGCCGCCCAGCCTTCTCAGAGTACAGGCTGCAAACCCACCTCTAGCCCAGGGACCAAGGGCCTGGTGCTGCCATGATGTCCAGCCCAGGACACAGGGGGATTAAACCGTAGTTTGGGCCAAAACTTTGGTAGAAATAAAGAATGTGCTCTTGTCTGGCACATCCCCGCAAACCTACCACAGTAAGAACTGGGTAAGTATAAGTTCAGCATTCAGGGTTCCTGGGCCAAGTTAGATACCGCCTCATTACAGCTAACCAATAAAAGTATTAATAATAATAGTTTAATAAATAATCTAATAAAAATTATGTTTATCATCATTTAAAGCCAGGTTTCCTGACCCCCATTCAGTGCCCTTTTCACCGCACACATGGGTCAGCAAGATTTTAGAGTTCTACTCCTACTGATCTTCTGTGTAGAAAATTTTAAACAAAATGCAACAATAACAGTTTCTAGTTATGAACATATTGAAATTTTTACTGATTTGCAGAAATTGTGAGAGATAAGGATGTCTCTTCATTGGAGATCTAAGTGATGATACTTTTTAAATGTTACCAAGTATTGTGGGCTGAATTGCGCCTTCCTCCCCATTCACGTTGGTATCTTAACCTCCAGTACTTTAAAATGTGACTGCAGGGGCACCTGGGTGGTGCAGTCGGTTAAGCGTCCGACTTCAGCCAGGTCATGATCTCGCGGTCCGTGAGTTCGAGCCCCGCGTCAGGCTCTGGGCTGATGGCTCAGAGCCTGGAGCCTGTTTCCGATTCTGTGTCTTCCTCTCTCTCTGCCCCTCCCCCGTTCATGCTCTGTCTCTCTCTGTCCCAAGAATAAATAAATGTTGAAAAAAAAAATTTTTAATGTGACTGCATTCGAAGACAAGGCTTTAAAAGGTGATTAAGGTAAAATGAGGTCATACGGGTCATTGGACATTAATCCAATATGACTGGTGTCCTTATAAGTAGAAAATATCAGAACACAGACAGACACAGAGGAATGGCCATGTGAGGACCCAGGGAGAGGGTGGCCTCTGGGGGCCAAGGAGAGAGACCTCAGAGAAAAGCAGCTCTGCTGACACCTCAGTCTCAGACTTCCCACCTCCAGGACTGTGAGGAAGTAAATAACCCATCGGGTCCATGGTCCTTTGTTATGGCAGCCCCAGAAGACTAATGCACCAAGGTTGGGAGTTTTTCATCACCAATGATGATGTCAAGTCAAAATAATACCATTGAATAGAGTAGAACTGGGATTCAAATTCAGGTAATTGTCTTTCTGGAGACTTTCCATATATGGCAAATGTTATTAATTGTTTACCACCTAGGGCTGCTTTGAAACAATGACTTTCAAAATAATGGTTTTTAAAAGGCTATTTTTTTTTTTTTTAATTTTAGAGAGAGAGAGAGATAGAGAACATGAGCTGGGGAGGAGCAGAGAGAGAGAGAGAGAGAGAGAGATTCCCAAGCAAGTTCTGCATTGTCAGTGCAGAGCCCAGTGTGGGGGCTCACTCTCATGAACTATGAGATCATGACCTGAACAGAAATCAAGAGTTGGATGCTTAACCGACTGAGCCACCCAGGCGCCTCTAAAGAGTTATCTTAAGATGGACTTCTTAGAAAATCTCTTGAGATCTAAGAATCCTCTTATCCCCTCTGTCTCTGAGTTTTTACCTAGTTACTTACAACAAGGGTGGCGGGCCTGAACTTCCTTGTTCTCAACGTGCTATGCTGCCATTTCTGCTCCACTGAGGCTGTCTGTTGGAGAGTCTGCTGGAAGCTCCTTGGTGTGAGCTGATAACTTCCCGCTGTGGGCTGGCTCAGCCCTGAGGTGCTGGGCTTAGTGAGCTGGCTGTACCTCTGTGTGGAGGAAAGTTCCCCCTGGGTGAGTAGTCTGGCCCATGGCTTCAGGGGCAGAGTGTGGGCAGAGTGGGAGCTGCCCTCATGCCCTCAGCTGTACAGCTGCACAGGGCTGCAGCGCTCACCCCCAGTTCCACATGGCAAGCTCCTTCTGCCTTCTGTGGGGGTGGGGAGGGGGGTGGTTTCTAACCATTGCCCCACCCAATCCCACCCCTGGCCAGACCTTCAGTTCAGTGGTCCTGGAAGAGGTCTCGGCCTTGCCTTGTACACTGTGTGTGTCTCTCCGTCAGGTGTAAACTTACTTATGTTGTTGCCTCCCTCTTCACTTCACTCTGGTTTCTAGTAAATCTCTGTTTCTGGTTGGCCGGCTTGGCTATTAATATGTGAAAGCAGACTACTTTGTCAAAAGCCAATTTGTCAGATGAGCATTTCACCCAATTACTGGAGATTTTTTGAAGCATTAACATTGCCCTAAACCTGCCCCAGCTCTGTCTCTAACCCTAGAAACTGTCAGAAAAATGTTTTCCTCCAAATGGGAGACAATTAGCAGAGCCACAGTCAAAGGCAGGAGCAAAAGCAGAAGCAATTTACTTTGTTGTGAAAAGGGAATATGACTATCTAGCTCAGGGAGATTTGTTAGGATTAACTCAGTTAATACAAATAAAGCACTTAGAATAGTCTGGCAGGCGATATTCAGCACCCAATGTTAGCAATTATTACTAACAATTTTTACTTCTAATTTTTCATGTGCATTTAAATTATAGGAATTAAACTATATGCTAGATGAAAAATAAAGACAATAATTTAGGGGCACCTGGCTGGCTCAGTCAGTAGAGCGTCCAACTCCTAGATCCCAAGATCATGATTTCAAGCCCCCATGTTGGGCATGGAGCCTACTTAAAAACAAAACAAAGCAAAACAAATTTAAATGGGAATGTTGGGAAAGAGAATGGATAGAAATCACTAGGGCCAGTTCAGTGGTCCATACCTTTGGTTTCATCATTTACCTGGGGATGGGAAAAGTGGCTGGAGACTGAGTTTAATCACCAATGGCCAATGACTTAATCAGCCATGTCTATGTAATGAAACCCCTGTAAAACCACCAAAGAACAGGGTTCAGAAAGCTTTGAAGTTGGTGAACACGTGGGGACGTTAAAGCTCCATGCCACTCTCCCCATTTTTTGCCCTAGAGTTACATCATTTTATAATAAAACAGTAGTCTAATAAGTAAAACGTTTCCGAATTTTGTGAGCCACTCTAGCAAACTAATCAAACTGGAGGAGGAATTCGAGGGAACTTCTGATCTATAAGCAGTTGGTCAGAAGGTGACAAGCTGGACTCCCAACTGGCATCTGAAATATCTGGGGCAAGGGGGACTCTTGCAGGACCGAGCTCTTAACCTGTGGGGTCTGATGCTGTTTCCAGGTAGATAGTGTCAGACTTGAGATAATTGCTTGGCTATGTTGGGGAAAACACACATTGGACATACTAATTTCAAAAGTGTTCAAATGAAAAAAAAAATGTGTCTCAGAAATAAGACATTACCTACGAGTCTGAGCAAATTACTTAACCTCTCAAAGTCTCAGTTTCCTTATCTGTAAAATGGAGATAAGGCTAGCAACCACCTCATAGTTTCCTGTGAGAATTAATTAGACATTGCAGGTAAAGCAGAGTATATCATGCTTCAGGAATAGAAAGCACTCAATAAGTGTATTTTTTAAATGTCTCTAGTTAAATGTAGTTCTTCTAAAACACTTACCTGCAGGAGGAAGAACTGGTGTTGTAACATTTTGCTGTATCATAGTGCAGTTTGCTTGTGGTGAGTAAAGATATCATTGGCAACATAGCTCTCCAGATTCTAGAGATCAGCTTTCTCAAGACTGGTGTGGCAGCTACCAGATGCTGTGTGATTTTCATGTATTTTATTTCTCCAGTAACCCTCAAATTCTTTGGGAGATAGATTCCAATACGCTCAGAAGAGTAAGAAAGACACACAAGAGTGACTGTCAGCGACTAAATAAATAAGTAGCATGAATAGCAAGCCAAACAATTGATGTGCACCTAATTGACTCCAACCGAGTCTATGAAACCCTATGTAGGAAATCTTAATGAAGGCTGTAGCTTGAATTCTGAGGGTATTAGTTTTGCATTTTAACAGTTCAGTAAACTCAGTATTGCAGAGCATGGTGTTGGCCGTTTCTGATTGGGGTTGGTTTTCCAT
Source organism: Prionailurus viverrinus (assembly GCF_022837055.1). Taxonomy (NCBI): domain Eukaryota; kingdom Metazoa; phylum Chordata; class Mammalia; order Carnivora; family Felidae; genus Prionailurus; species Prionailurus viverrinus. The sequence continues at coordinate 86,492,416 of NC_062563.1, read as the reverse complement.
TGAAGGTAATATCCAGCCCTAAAATAGACACAGTACGTAATCCAAACCACCTGCTTCCTGGTAATCAAGTTCAAGTTCCCACAGAATGTGTCTGATGTCCACCCAGCCAGCTGAGCTGGGCCACGTGCTCATCTAGCTCTTTCCCTAAAAGGACACCGACTGGCAAACCACTGTCTTCTTTCACAGTCAGGAAAGAGTGACTTCTAAGGAAAATAAAGGCTTTCGTACCTTAGCTGGAAATAAGTAATAACAAAATGCAAGAAGCAGAGAGGGCCAGTCCAAGTAAATGCATCATTAGATGGGCCTCATCTCCCAAGGAGTCATGTATTGACACTTGCTCTGCTCGCTGATCTACTGGCAGTGTTTTGAAAACAATCAGACCACATGATACAAGCTGAAGACATTCCAGTGCCTTTTTGCTCAGAAGCTGCAAGCCTCCAGGCAGAATGGGCTCTTTGAGGCTGTAAACATCCACAGGGCAGAGCCTATATTTAACTTACCACACATCTTAAGATACGGAAAGGATGGAGAATTGTGTCTTTATTTCCTCCCACCAATACCACCTCTTTCGCGTAGAAGCCCTAAAGTTTCTACATGGAATAGGAAGAGGTTTTTCTCTCTCTTAAAGGATTCAGTGGCAGTACATCCTTCAAGCTTATCCAATAAGCCCACTTGAGGGCCCTTCTAAGCTCATGGAAAGAGAAAAATTCTCTCTAAATGGAAAGGAGAGAGGAGAATATGTGAGGCACTCACTCCTTAGCACTGTGGAGCAGAGACTCTTGAGAGACCTTGATCCCAGAGTTACTCCCAAGACTTTTCTTTTCTTTTCTTTTTTTAATGTTTATTTATTTTCAGAGAGAGAGAGAGATTGTGTATGAGCAGGGGAGGGTCAGAGATGAGGAGGGGTTGGACAGAGCATCTGAAGCAGGCTTCACGCTGACAGCAGAGAGCCCAATGCGGGGCTTGAACTCATGAACCATGAGATTGACTTGAGCTGAAATCAGACACTCAACTGACTGAACCACTCAGGCGCCCCCAAGAGATTTTTCAAGTGTGGAGCTAATAACATAGGACACTGAACCTACTCCGGGCAAGGGCCTGGTGTGGCATGTGGCCTCCAGCCACTCTCAGGACAAGCAGGCAGGCTGTGTCTTGGGACTGTGGCAAAGGTATCTGCCTGCAGATATTTCTCCCCTTTGATGCTGAATCAGAGCAAAATTAGTGGTTCTTTCTTGGATCTGCACCAGTATTCTTTAAAAAAAAAAAAAGTCCCCAGGATGCCTGGGTGACTCACTCGTTAAGCATCTGACTTCGACTCAGGTCATGATCTCACGGTTCGTGAGTTCGAGCCCCATGTCAGGCTCTGTGCTGACAGCTCAGAGCCTGGAGCCTGCTCTGGATTCTGTGTCTCATTCTCTCGCTGCCCCTCCCACAACGTGTACTCCCTCTCTCTCTCTCGCTCTCTGTCTCTCAAAAATAAATAAAACATTTAAAAAAAATTTTTTTAAGTTAAAAAATTTAAAAAAATAAGTCCATGGGGCACCTGGGTGGCTCAGTTAGTTAAGCGTTGACTTCGGCTCAGGTCATGATCTCACGGTTCTTAAGTTCGAGCCCCCCGTCAGGCTCTGTGCTGATAGCTCAGAGCCTGGAGCCTGCAGCCTGCTCTGGATTCTGTGTCTCTCTCTCTGTCCCTTCACCAGTCACACTCCTTCTTTCTCTCAAAAATAAACAAACATTAAATAAATAAATAAATAAATAAATAAATAAAATTAAAAAATAAAAAATAAAAAATAACCAAAGTAATTTAAAAAATTAAAAAGACCTTAGAAATTTTATTTTGGTCCATCATCACTTAGAGATAGCTGTGCTGCATTCCCTCCCCACATGAGGACGAGGCCAACATAGCATTGAACAAATTGGACCAACTTAGCTCTTAGCTCTGCTGCATTGAAACCTCCATTTCCACATCTGTAAAATAGGTAGAGTAGCACTTAATCCAAAGAGTCTACTTAAGATTTAAAGGATACGACATTCACAGAATGCTTGGCACAGTACCTGACAGAGAACAAATGGTATTTGTTGCTTATGAATGGTAGTTCCTCTTATGATACTGGTAATGGTGCTAATCAAGAACAGAGAGCAGAGAAAGAAGTCCAAGTGCCAACTCGGACCAGTTGTCAGATTTTCTGCAGGGCAAGTCAGCTTTCCACCCTGCTACCTAAATCCCCCTTACCCCTTTTAAAACCCTGCCCCCTCACCTCACCTCAGATCATATGCCCTGTGCTCTCAGGTGGCCAGTGCCCCTACACGACACTATTCCTTGGTGACATCTCACACTCTCCATCTATCCCTCCACCCACAAGCATCTTATTCTCTTGTCATCATTTCATTACACAGCTCTCTGCTTGGAATCAGTATACTAATATTAAGATTGTATTAATGATTAATGGAAGCTTCATGGTTATTTCCCAGATATATCACATTCATGGTTAATTCCCCTAAGGCTCCTGATAGAAATTTCTCAACCTACTATGAATCTGAAAGGAAGATGGTTTTAATCAGAGCTTTTCTTGAGACTCTATAAATCAAGTCCCCCAGTACTGACCTTTGCCTATGTATAGGATCAAGGCTTAAAGCAAGTTGAGAGCATTCCTGTACATTAAGGAAATCTCAAGATCCTTAAATTTGTTCATGACTAAGCTATTATTATATTGAGATTTTTTAGGTAACGTCTTTGGGTTCATTTTTTTCCCCACTTGAAAAATGGATATATATCATAGATCCATTTTCCATCGCTTAAGCATCTCTTATCCTAGATGGGTGGACACATGATAAACTAGCAAATAGGAGGGACAGAGCGTGTAGTTGTGTTGCCTGGGGATAGAAAAAAAGAGTAGGTAGATTTAATATTATCATTAATCATGACCTGAGCCAAACTTATCAGTTTTAGAAACATGTTTAGCAATTCTGTCTGCATATTAGAATTAACTGGAAATTTTTTTAAAGAAAAAAGTTCTGGGATGCCTGGGTGGCTCATTCGGTTAAGCGTCTGACTTCAGCTCAGGTCATGATCTCATGGTTTGTGGGTTCAAGCCCCACATCAGGCTCTGTGCTGACAGCTCTGAGCCTGGAGCCTGCTTCAGATTCTGTCTCCTTCTCTCTCTGCCCCTCCCCTGCTCATGCTCTGTCTCTCCCAGTCTCTCAAAAATAAATAAACGTTAAAAATGTTTTTTAAAAGTTCTTAGGCTCCACCCTTCAAAATTCTGATTCAATTAACATAGGATGGGGTTTTAGCATCAGATTTTTTGAAAATCTCCTTAAGGTAATTCTATAGTGCAGCCAAGACTGAGAACCACTGTCTTAAAACAGCATCAGTAATATAAAGGAGGGAGAAAGTAGCATCATATTAGATGAACGTTGGTTGTGACCAAGATATGAGACTGGCTCTCTATTCTGGAAGTACTCAGCAAGTGACGTTCAATGGGTTTCACATGGTGGTCATGGCCTGGGGGAAAGAACTCCTGGATAGAAGCCAAGAATCAGTAGGTAGTGTGCTAGAGGAGGCTCAAAAACCACCTAACTAATCCTTTTCCTTATCGCTATGTGAGCACTTGGCAATTCAGCTTGTCTTCAGGCCTCAGTTTCCCTATCCATTAAATGAGCAGATTTGATTAGATTACCTGAGCTCCTGGGTGTTTTCCAATGTTGTAATTCTCTGATTCTAAGATAATTTTTGAGCGTCACAGGAAAGATGCACCTACGCATTGGTATTCTCTGCTCATTCCTCCTCTGAGGTCACCCACCCTGGGAAGCCTACTGAACCACAGGCCCTACAGCTCCAGCTCTTCTGCTGCTGGCCAAATGCCACCCTGGCCTCCTCCAGCAGTAGCAAGACTTCCATCCATGAGGCCTTCTCTAGCAGGATGAAGGCTTGTGTGCAATTCTTATAAAGACAACTCATTTGAATTGCAGGGGCAGCCTCTAAGTGATCTCTCTGCTCCCCAGCAAGCATACGCCTGACCACTGATGCTATCTGCAGAGGAAGTGCTGGAATGCGGAAGTTTACACGATATCAGTGTGCGCACATCCTCCTGTCTTTAGCCCAGGGAGCCCAGCCAACAGCAACTGTACCACGGTGCTCCCTGTCTGCCCCATCTCGGCAGCCTTGAGCTGCCTTGGAGTCTCCTGCTTTGCGCTTTTTTCCAACGGATGGGCTGCGAAACAGGAATTGATCAAAACAAAAACACGTTTGGTGCTTACAGCCTCTGCACAGGCTCTGTACTAGGAATGTCACGCTCCATGTCTCCAGGCCTCAGACTCTGACCAGAATTCACTGGAAGGGAATTGCTGTGGTCTGGGTGTTTGCGCCCCTACCCCCAATTCATATGTAGAAATCCTAACCCTCAGAGATGATGGCATTAGAAGGTGTATAAATCTTTAGGGTGGAGTCCTCATGAATGGGATTAATGATTCATAAAAGAAGAGAGATTCCTAATCCCTCCACCATGTGAAGACACAATAAGAAGTCTGCAACCCCAAAGAGGTCCACACTTGACTCTGACCTCAAACTTCCAGCATCTGGAACTGTGAGAAATAAATTTCTGTTGTTTATGAGGCACCAAGTCTGTGGTATTTTGTTATAGCAGCCTGCATGCATGAAGACAGGGATCATCTCAGCCAATCCCTTAATGCAAAATGTCCTATCCAGTGCACAGACTTACTGGGAGACCCATCAGCTCTGCCTCAAACTCGAGACAAAGTGACCTGATACGCACCATGGCTGGGGCTGTGTGGTAAATGAAAAATTTTGGTAGGGAAGATGGCCAGGGGTTTTAAAGTACATATTGCAGATCCTTTTTAGTTTCTCAACATCTGCATAGGTAGAAGAGAGGTAAAGGGAAGAGGGGGTGGGTGGCTGGAAAAAGTCAGACTGAGTAGATCTTGTCCATGGAGGAGCTGAAGGTGGGGGCTCCAGGGTCAGCAGAACATCAATGACAGAGGTCTGTCTCTGGGTGCTGCTTCCCAGATCCTGGCTCCTTGGTCCAGGTGAGATCTGGAGCTATCCTGTTGTCTACCTCACATGTAGTGTTTTGGGCATTGAAGCCAGTGACATCAGACTCCAGATCTTCTTCCCTGGCCCTTCCTTGCACTCACAGGGTATAGAGTGCTTTCTTTTTGTTTTTTTTTTTGTTTGTTTGTTTGTTTTTTCAACGTTTTATTTATTTTTGGGACAGAGAGAGACAGAGCATGAACGGGGGAGGGGCAGAGAGAGAGGGAGACACAGAATTGGAAGCAGGCTCCAGGCTCTGAGCCATCAGCCCAGAGCCTGACACGGGGCTCGAACTCACGGACCGCGAGATCGTGACCTGGCTGAAGTCGGACGCTTAACCGACTGCGCCACCCAGGCGCCCCTATAGAGTGCTTTCTTATGTTCTCTTTATATGGATAGTGTTAGCTTAGGCAAGCCAGGTTCCCCTCTTGCTCATGAAGAGGAATAGACACTCCAGCTTCCCAGGCTGAGTGGAGAGGCCACTCTGGTATCTCATAGTACTGGTGGAAGAAATAGAACAAGAGGCATCACCTGGCTAGGAGGAGCTTGGAATTCAAATGCAGCCCTTCTGCTCAGTCTGAGCTCATGCTCCCATGCCCAGCTAGTTCCTGTAACATGGACCTGCAAACAAACAGTCTTCAGGTCCTCCTCTTTGCACCTTCAAACAAATGTTCCCTTTAGAATTATGAAGCCGACTACTTCCATGCTCAGCTGTGTTTCAACACCTAAAGAGTCCGGGTGAGGAATCCATGGGAGAAAACGGGCACTATGTCTGGCAGAATTGTAGACTCTCATCGGTGTAAATGAGGTGTTCAATAAGTGTCTCCCTGCTTGCCACTCTGTAATTAAAAAACAAGTAAACCCCAGGAAATCAAACGTTTTATTGCTTTACTTAATGATGTTCCAAATCAACCCCCTCCCACACCCCGATCTTTCATTAGCAGGTCTCTAAAACAAACATGCCAGGTCTTGTCCCTGCCCTCCATCAGTCTAGTGACTGGTGGCAGGAGAAACCGGACCTGAGTAGCAGGACTGAGCAACACTGACGTCACTGTTTGTACCACTAGGTCTGTAGCCTGTGTCATGGCCACAGGCAGGGGTGGGGCAGGGGAAAACAACCAGAGCAAAGAGAACAAAGAGAAGAGGAGGAAAAGTGAGAAAACAAAAGGAGAAAAAGAAATAATTGAGGAGACACACGCTGGGAAGACTAAACTCTCACCGCAGTAACCATGGGTTTCAGACCTCTGATGAAGCCATGTGGTTTCAAGAGTCAAGTCAATGTATGACATCAATGGGGATGACGTATGTGAAACTAGAACAGGTAACACCTGCTGGGAAATCTGTCCAGTGGCCCCCAAAGCTGAAAGCACATTTGAGAATATCTATTTGTCTGTGTTTTGTTCTCACCCTTATTCAATGTCTGTCCTGTATATGTTTTATGATTTACATGATATAGCAATGTAGCAGTACATGATATAATTTATAAGTAAAGAAATATATTGGGGGGGGGTGTCTGCTCAAATATTTTCTACTCATGGAGTACATAGTCAAAAGAGCTTGGAGACCACTTAATCAGGATAATGACAAAAATTATTAAAGCCTCCACTATCCTTCCTAGCGAGGCTTGGGGCCTCACCCAGGCCCTCTGCCAGGCTGGCTTCACTCTAGGAGGAAAAGTCTGCCAGGAAGGCTCCTCTCCTAGCTACTTTCTAGTGCCTCTTATCCCTAACAAGAGTGAAATCACTGGCATTTTGGTGAAACAGAAAAAATATTATTGGGACTACTACTATCTAAAAACCCCAGCCAGCCTCTGAGGAAGTCACATCGTGGTGAGAAGGCCTCTTTCACAGGCCTACCATACACAACTGTGGCCATGGAAAGGCAATGTAATCCAGCCCATGTCCTGCTCACCAAGCCTTGCGCCTGGAGAGGGGTGTGTCTGCTTCAAGGAAGGGGCACCTTTCACTAAGGCTCACAAAGGTGTTTGTAAGGATTACCAATAGCCCTGCTCTCATAAATACACATTTATTGCTTGTTTTGTCTTAGTCTAATAATAATTTTGAGTTTCCAAACCCTGGAAAGTGTGCATCATGGAGGGGGTGGCAGAATGGGGCTCCAGTCAACAGGTGCAGCTCCCCAAAACGCAGCTCACCACAGGTGAATACAAGAAAGCTAAATATCATTTTCTGCCCCTATGTCTCAGGGACACCACGAAGCCATCTGACTGGATGAATTGTTCCACAAAGAAAAAAAGAAAAAGAACTAACGCCTCAGTCCACCATCTGTTGGGGCCAACATGTTGCCTAGGTCCTTGGCACATGGCCTCAAATGTCTCCACTGGACATAGTCACCCAACCATGGAAGGTTCCATCTCACTCAGCCTGAGACCACGGTGGAATAATGCAATCCTTTTGAATACAGCCACAGGGGGCCATAGATGTCCCCACATGTCCCTGCTCACCCTCATCTTCCTGCAAATTCCATTGATTTATTTTACTGGGAAATGTGGTGTTTCCCCCCAAAATGTCTTCTTCTCCCTCATAGGGAGTAATTTTGCTTCTCAGTCATCAGGTAGCGCTGAGAAAGGGAGCGTGTCGGGTGGGCCTCTGTGGGCTGTCTCCATGTTTGCCTGGGACCCTCAAGCATCGGCCTTGGGCTCTTTCATTGATTTGACAAATTCCTTGACTTCTTCTTCCAGGGCCTTGTTCCTCCTCTCAACATCCTCCCGGGAGCGCTCCACATTGCGGAGGCTGATTTCCAAGGCTGCAAATTTCTTCTTCTCCTTCTCCAGTTCTTCATTGAGCCTCACCACCTTGGCCCAGACATCGTAATTTTCCTTCTCAAGGCTGCAAGGAAGAAAATAGCAGAATGAAAGAACAGGGTAGGACCTCTAGACTGTCCCTTCACCCTTGCTCACAACACCCTCTGTCCATTTTCCTTTCTACATCACAAGACATATAGCCAACCTGAACCTCTTATTAATGTTCCACCCACCCCCACACACGCAGACTTCTCAGTAAGCCTGAATTCCCAGGGCATGTCTGAACCTCTCTTTTGTCATTTTAACACCATCTTGTGACATCTCTTGTGTTGTTCCTTCTCATGTCATTCTATGTTTTGTATCCTCCAGAAGATAATAGTCTTTGAAAGAAGGAACCACCTCTAACATATGTATATTTTCACCTCCACAGCACCTTGCACGTGTCCTGCTCAACAGAAATGTTAATTGACTGCTGAGGCCCCATATTCCAGATTCCCAACACCTTTGCACACATAAGGACCTGCTCATCCTGCTTCCATGGAGAGTACCAGCGCCATCTCTTATCAAGACCCCCTAGGGGTGGAGGTTTGGAGAAGTGTGGGGAACTGCCATTTGGAAGCAGAGGTCCTGACAGCCCCACCCCCACTTCTGAATCTGCTCCAGGTGAAAAATCTGTTGGGTTCCCGAATTCCCAGAATTTTCACTGTTACTGGTCCAAATCTTAGTCTAGTCCCAGGTGCTCCCTGCTCTGCAGGCTATGCTGAATTAACTCCTAGGAATGAGAGTACAATGCCATTTTTAAGCCCAAAGAGGAAATTTTAGGACTGTGGGAGATTGTGTGACTGGAAGTTTGCTTCAGAATTCCATTCTATGAGATGCTGCCTCTCTGCCCACCCCCCCCCCCCCCAATGGCATATTTTGTATAGAAAATTGAGCTCTCATTTGAGCCCAGCCTGGCTTCTATCTTCAGGGGCTTTGGCCCATTCTGCATGTAACAGCCCATCTTTGGAGCCTTGCCTACCTCTGCCTATCTCTTCCTACAGATAATCTAGTCTCATTCCTTCTGGCCCTCTCATTACAAATCTAGTTTTCTTCTCAGAGTTTACTCTTGCTTCCATCTTGCTTTAGGAGAAATCTCAATTGAGAGAATACTGCCAGATTTTGATCACTGATTCCAGTGGAGAGGTAGAATCTGAATGGGCTCAGGAGCCTGACTAATTCAGGTTCAAATACCTGATTACATCAAATACTGATGATTAGTTGTGTGACCCTGAGGAATCTTTTAATACCTCCTGAGCCCCTATTTCTTCTATAAAATGGGGATATTACCTATTTTGCAGGATTTCTGTGGGGATTACATGAAAATGTGTATCTGGGGCACAAAGTTCAGAGCAGGCACTATGGACTGTTAACTCTCCCTCTGTTGAAAATGGAGGACCCTTCTGATGGGTGAATTCAGAGAACTTGGTTCCATTCAGAAGGAGCAGCCCTTCCATGGCAGCTGGGTCTTTCCCTACCTTGTCAGTGACATTCACGTCAGAGTGCAGTGGGAAACTTCTCTGGGGCTGCTTCCCTCAGAGTCAAGATAGCACATGAGTGTTGTAGGCCTACAGATGATTGACTTCGTGATCTTAGACAAAGGATCTCCATTTTGCTTTTAGACGGGCACCCCTCTATGTAGGGAACAAAGAATGAGGGCTCACAAAAGTCTTCCTGTCATGTACCTGAGTCTCAATGGACTGAAAAGTGGTCATGATTGGGAAAACCCTACTAGTTCATATTTCATTGTCATGATTAGTGTTAATATGGATTAAGCCGGATTGAGCTTTCCTCTCATGAAAAGTCAGTGGTGTGAAAAAGATTTCAAGAAAGTAGTTTATCTACCCAAGAGAGCAAATTGTGTCCAGGCATCTTAGGGATGTGCATGAAAATTGTGGCATGAGCTGCCTCACTGGTCTTCCATTCACCCCTGCAGCCTGTACTCCGTAGGAAGCCAGTGATTTAGTGAAGCTTTAGTCAGGTAGATCTTCCTAGAAACTCTGCTCCACACAGGCTTTAAGGGGGCTGGAAAGGCCTCCTGCACTTGTCTGCCGTCTCTCCTCTCAGTCACCCCCTGCTTCTCCAGCTCACCACGGCTCTTCCTGTGCATTAACATGCCAGACCTGCTCCCTTCCATGGACTCTGCACCTTTGCTTCTCCCTGCCTGGCCTGATCTTCCCCAGTATGTGGACCTGACTCATTCCCTCTTCTCTTCAGCCCTTTGCTCTGATGCCACCTTCTCAGTGAAGCCTTCCTGACCACATTATTTAACATAGGAACCCCCTTCTTGAGCCCTTCCCCAACTCCTGCCCTGCTTTATTTTTCTCCATTGCATGTTCCATCCTCTGACATAGCATATATTTTAATTATGCTATACCTTCCTATAGAAGGAAAATTCTATAAGCACAGACAAAACTTTTGTTTGTTTTGTTCAGTGCTGTTTCCCAACAGCCAAGATAGTGTCTGGCACACTATAGGTGCTCAATAAATATTTTCAGAATGGATGTATTACATTAAGATGAACAAAATTTAAAGTTCCTCTTCATTCATTACAGCATGCCGATCCTTAAGGAACAACTATTTGGAAATGGTTGCTTAAGCCTTGTAAGCTACATACTTAACTTCTCATGAATTTAACCTAAATAGAGTTTTCACTAATTTGGTCATCTCATTACTCCCTTTACCCCTTCCCGTAATTAAGCCCAATTGTTGTAGATTAGTGTGTTCTCTAAACTCAAGCTTTCTAGTATCATTTCTTAGCAGATGAGAATAGTCCCTGTTACTGCTGAAGATGGAGGCCGGGTGGCTGCTCAGGACCCCTCTGCATGTGACTTACTTTTTGATCTGTTCCTCATACATTTGCTTCTGTGTTTCTATTTCCTTTTGCAGTTCCTGGACCACCCTCTGCAAGGATTCAAGTTCCTCTTCTCCAGAGTTCTTTTTTCCAGGTCCGGTTTCAGAGTTTGGGCTGGCAAGAGTTTCTCTCTTGGAGTCACAAGCATGGGAAGAGACAGCAGCTGCCCCATCCCCAGGGGCCCCAGGCAGGGAAGGGATGTTATCATAGGTGGAAGTCCGCTGGGAGTCAGAAAAGTGGGGCATACCTTGAGACATTGTTCTCCGGTGCCCTTCCCCTGCCTTTACCTCTGAAGAGGGCGACCAGAACTCATTCTTAAAGATCTCTACTTTGTTGCTGTTGGCACCTTGAAACGCCGATGTCAAGAAGCATTTCCGATTAGGGAGCGTTTGAGTCCTTTTTCTCGACTGCAGCTTCCAATCTCCTAGCTTTTCCTTGGGGGCTTTATTGCTCTCTTCAAAATACCCATCACTCGGCTGTTGTCCAGTGGGGCTTCCTGCGTCTGAGTCGCTGGTCTAGAAAAAAATGGCCACGGATGTCATGTGGGTTTTCCCATATGTATCATGTTCCCAAGATAAGGAGTAGTGACTTGGCTGCACACCCGTGAAACTCTTAATTAGAAGACCATCTCTTAATTCATCACGTTAGTTAGATGTGCATGATCTGTGTGGTGTTTCCTTAAGAAGATATTGCACTTAAGAGGAACTCATGCTCTCAAATCAATGGTTTATTAGTGGTTAAGAGAGTCTCAAACTAGGATTCTTTCATAGCTTTAGGATGAGGAGATCTTGCTAGCTAGAACTCAAAATCCAAAAGGCATAAAATGCAAGTCTGATAAATTCAACCCACATGGGTTTCCATGACCCCCCAAATTAAAAAAATAAACAAAGAAATTGCATATAAAATCAAAAAAGAAATGACAAACTAGCAAAAATATTTGCAATACATATCACAGACAACAAGCTACTCTCTCTAATATATAAAGTTCATGAAACTCGAAAAGAAAAAGACCAGCAACCAACAAAAATCTAGACAAAGGACAAGATCAGACAGTTCACAGAGGAAAAGAAAAATGCAACAAGCCTTTACACATAAGAAAATATGTTCGGTTTCTGCCATTATCAAAGAAACCCAAATCAAAATTAAAACTACTGAATATCAGTTTACACCTCTCAGATAGGACACGTCCCCAAATTTGAAAACACATTCTGCTAGTGAAACTGTAGGGAAACAGGTTCTTTCGTGCATTGCTAGTGGAAGTACAAAATGGCACAACCTCTATTTAACAATTTTAATAAAAATTACACAATAATCTACTTACCCTCTGATTCAGCAATCCCAATTCTGGGAATTTATCCTAGAAATACATCTCCTGAGTATAAAATGAAGTATGGTCAATATTATTCATTGCAGCCTTGTTTGTTGTACAAAGGAATGAAAACAAGTTGGTCAAATGAGAAACCTGTCCATGTATTGACATAAAAGGGTCTCCAGGATATACTCTAAAGTAGAAAAATGCAAGACATGAGCAGCATGTGTGTATGTGTGTGTGCATGTGTGTGTAGAGAGAGAGCAAGAGATGTTACATTTGTATAAAAAAAAAGAAGTAAATAATTTACATTCATATCTGCTTGTATTTGCATAAAGGAACACTGGAAGGGTAAGTACGAAACTAATGAAGGTGGGGAAGGATGGGGTAGATGGAGATAGCAGAGGGAGCAAGCTGTCTCAATCTATATCTTTTTCTCTTTTTTATTTTTTTTAACCATGTGTATATATATTTTGAAATTAACTTTAAAACAAAAAAAAAAAAGATAAGGAAAAAGAAAAAGAATGAGCCCTAAAATCAGAAAATCAAGACTCAAGCTCTCCTTCTAATCCCTCTAGCTAATCACCAGCTTTTGCAACCCCACCTGGAGTCAGAATCACCTGCACCTCAAGGTGAGAACCAGAGCTAAATCCCATTCTTCAACATCCTAGTGCTGCTACCTTGGGCCAGCTGGTCAACCTCCTTGAGACTCAGCTCCTGAATGATAAAATGTGGATGATAAATCCTGCCCTATAGAGTTACGGTGAGAACCCCAGAGGTGACCTATTTATGTTTGTCATCACAGTGGCTGCTCATAGCTACCCACAATATTACAATAAATAGCAGAAACCTGTCATATGAGCCTGACAATGACTACTCTCAAGGACTGCTAGTAGGACTTCATTAAAGGAAGTATGAGCATTTCTAAATATTAATTTCATTTGAGAGTGTTAGTAAAATGCACTGTGTATAGACATCACCTAAGAAAAATCAGTACCACTATCTACCTTTTTTCCCAATACTTTCTTAATTATCCTCAGGATTAATAGTACTGCAGGCAACTGACATTACCAGGTCAGTCAGAAATTTTAAATTCATTTCTTGGTCACACATAAAGAACCAAGCTGCTACATCAAGTTCATGGTTCTTTTTTAAGTATTTGTCTCCATCAATATATAAAAATATTTGAGCTTTGTAACTAGTCTACATTTCAGAGGCTGAAGAGTTTTTTGACATTGGGAACGTGAGCCCCAACACTTCAGTACAAATGAGGGGGTTGACATTGCTGAGACAGCTTATCAGGGAATGAGAAATATTACACGAACACATCACATACTCTGAGAAAGAAATCACGTTTCATGGGTTAGCAGGAAACCAGTTCTCTCTGGACTTTCACCCGGAGTTTTCAACAACTCTTGCTAAAACACTTACAATGTGATATATAATTTCCCCTATTGAAATTCCCTGGACTGTGCTTGGAATGGCTTCCCTTTTTGAGCGGACTTTACTGAGGACTCCCATTGCTCAGCCACTAGGAGATTGGCACACATGTCACTAATCCCACCTCCAGGATGCCAACAGAGACTAGATTTGAAAGAGGCCAGGCTTTCAAAACGTATTCAAATGGGTATCTACCATCTGTGCCCATTGCCACAGCATCATCAAAAACTCTCCCACATTGCCACACTAGACAAGCTCTTACATAGAACGACTTGGACTAAAGGAAGAGTCAGGTGGAAAAAGAAGGCTCTCGGCACTTACCGTGTTACTAAAGCTGTCTGTCCTAGACATTGTGGGGTCTTCAGTGGCATCCCAGCCCACAGAACTTCGAGCCACTGGAGCTTTCTTGGGGTCATTTTTTTGAGCAGGGGGTGACAGGGGTGTATCCTTGGACTTGGGAAACAGAACTTCATGGTCTCTGATCATCATGGTCATCACTCTTTGGATTTGAGGAGTCCCTGAAAGAAAGAAGAAAGAGATCTGTAGAGTTGTACCATGGCAGGAGGCAGACATTCCTAAGGGTCTCCATCATGGGATGTCTCTAAACTTGGCTCTAAAACCACAGAGTCCGAAAAAACGTCATTTTGCTCCTCATGGGACACTTCTGAATTGCTTGAGGTAGAAGATTGTGGTGGAAGAGAAGAGATAGAAGAAGGATACGGGAGTGGGTAAAAGAGGGTTATTTTCAGCCTGTATGGTCCTTTAGTCAGTCTTTGATCAGAAAATAGGCAGTATAATAGTAGAGAAAATGAAGACATCTTTCTCCCCTCATGTGGTCCTCAACATGACATCTGATTTCTTATTGCACACATAATGAATATGTGCTAGGAGTACTGCCTTCCCAAATCCATGGTAGACATCAATACTCTATGCCAGGACTTTTGCTCACTGAACCAAGACACAGCCACAAGTGTGGCCTTCTTGTGAATTCTTACAAGTGGCCTTTTTGTGAATTGTCTTATAAAGTCAAACTTGCTTTCTCCACTTTCTTGCAAATTCGCTTTCTCTGGCTAAGGCTATTTAAAAGTAATTAAAGACTAAGAAACACTAGCTGTTTTTGTGCTAGCCTATTGTATTGTGTGACCATTGGGTAAATTTTGAATCTCTCTGCTGTGCTGTGATCCGGAAAATGGACATAATTCCTGCCCTGCTCCTTTCACAGGGCTATTTCACAATTTGGGCAAGTTAGTCAACAGAAAATGTTTGGCAATTTGCAGAGCACTTCGGTAGCTGTGTAACTGTCGTTACTTCCTCTGCACTCGACTTCCCCACAGGACCAGTCTTACCTCTCATGATCACAGCAGGGTCTTCAACCTTTGACCTGATGAGATTCACACCAATCACAGTAGCCAGGTTATCCACGCTCATTTTATTAACACCACAGTTCAACTGGATTTCATGTAGGAACCTGTGGGCAACCAGGAAATCCCATAGTAGGAAACAGGAAGTTGCCAGAAGGAAGCACTTCCAGCTATCAATGAGATCTCAGAGATGGATCTCATCTCCTTCCTTCTAGTCTCAGGAAGGGGACCAGTCTGGTCTGCTCTGCCCACATGAGTTTAGCTTCACCTTGAAAGACTCAAGATCAAGGTAGAAGAGAGGCCAAGAGGGGCCTGTCCAGCTTCTGGTGGTGGCATTGGGGCTGGGAATGGAGTGTTGGCAGGAGGCAGGGTCCAATGCAGGGAGCTAAAAGGAAACTAGAAGGACTCAAATGGGTATCTGACTATCCCTAGTCCCAATTTCCTAGGCTTATCTCCCAGGTTCTCAGTATCCATCCCACCCAAGTTTCCAGAGAAGAAAACTTTCTCATGAGGAGATGTCACAGAGGGGAATGAAGAAATGACTCTTGCTTCATCCTCTGATTATAGCACCAAGCATCTCAAATTCTCAGTGGGTGCTCAATAACTAGCAATGAATTTTTACTATAATTCTACCCATTGGAGACATGAAGCTCTCCTCAGATTCACTATATTAAAAACAAAAAACTGAAAACATCAGCAAAGGAATTTCTACTCTCTCTAAAAACCATTTTTAAATGAATAGGCTGAAGCAACATAAAATTCCAAATACATAGAAATTATCAAATTAATGGTGGTGTTTTCAAATGAGGAAACATTACGAAATATTACAGACTCATTTATAATCCTACTTTAGGACAGGCAGAAATGTTCACAATATAATATTAAGCCCAAAACAGCAAGACACAAATATGTACAAGAAATTGTTCCCCTATATTTATATTGATGTATGTAAATATCTATCATAGAAAGAAAAACGTCCAGAAGGAAACATGCCCAAATAATAATAGTGATCTTTGCTGAGTGAGGAAAAGGCATTATTTTTATTTCTTATTTACGGTATGTTGTATTTTCCTTTTGCAAAGCATGCATCACTTTTATAATCTAGAAACTACAACAAAAATTTTTTTAAATAAAAGCAAATTTCAGCTCTGTCTGGCAAGAAGATCCAGATTCCCAGCTCAGACAGACCTGGGTCCATCTACGCACTACATGTTGCCACAGAGAAGGCACGCGGGTCCTCAGAAAGGGAAATAAGAAGGGTGGCCAGGAATGAATCTAGGGCACTAAGTTATGGTCCAAGGTCAGGAAGATGGAAGATCATTCTAGAAACATTCATAAGGATTCTGGGTTTTAATACATGTCCCAGAACTCCAGGTAGCACTTGGGCAGGCCTGGAAGACGAACATGTTCACTTCATGTGCCAATCAGATTTTCAGCGGATCTTTTAAATTATCTTGTGGACATAGGGAACAAACTCAGTGCTGTGTGAATACAGTTGACCTTCCCAAAGTCTGGACCAGAAGCTCTGAGTTCACAGGGACACTCTTTCCTCCTCTAACCAGGTGCTTCTTTCTGATATGGCTGGAAACTGATACCAGGGGACTCTTACCTGCATATGTAGCTCAGGAGGTTATAGTTGTCTCGAGGAAGGATGGACAGCTGCTTCACCAGCTCCTGCTGAGCCTGGGAAGAGATTTTGAACACCCTAAATGAGCCTGCTCACTTGCCAGCAATGAGACTCTGGAACATAGGGAACATAACTGATGTATCTGTGCAGAAAGCAACGCTTTGGTACTCACTCCTGTTCCCATAGTTTTGTGTGTTTTTTTAAAGCTTTTTATGTCCAAAGAATTATAAATTCACAGGAAGTTGCGAAAATAGTATGGAGAAGCTCACAGGTTTTTATACAGCACATTTTTTTATTTGTCTCTAATCATGCCCTCTTCCCCAACTCAGAACTACTCTAAGGCAAGGACGATTTGACATCTCATACTCACAGTAATTGTTTGCTTAGTGAATGCTTAAGATACAACACTCCAGTGAAGCACTGGATCACATCCAAATACCCCAAGTCACTTTAAAAGTAGTGAGAGAAGAAGGAAGCTTCGGAGAAGGATTTTAAGCATTATGGCCTTGCTGAGATCTGCGGGGACACAGGACAAGCTGACCAATCGTGGGAAAGGCAGGTAATGTTGGAATGTTCTACCTCCATGATGACCATGAATGTTAGAGAAGAAATTCATGTGCCAGGGAGAGGAAGGACAGAGAGCTTTCTTAGTTCTTTCCACCAGCAGCTGCCTGTAGGGTCTGTAGTCACTGTCAGTAACATCGCGATTGTAAAAGTGTGCCAGTTAACATGAGACACGCGGGCTCCCTCAAACCTGAGCAGCTTCTCCTGGAGAAAACGCACCCTATGGCCTGTCAGCCTGCATGTAGTGACTTGGTGCAGACCCTCTGTATCTAGAATACCTGCTTCATATTAGGATTCCCTCTTCCAGTTTAATGAGTGAATTCTTTGTAAAGGTTGCTGTAGATTCATTGCTCTCAACTACCACTCCTGCCACATTTTCACCAATGAGGAAGGCTGTGGTCTCTCTGCCCTGCCCAGATGTGCGTTACCACAGATTAGAAACTCAAGTATGTTGAGGGGTGCCTGGGTGGCTCAGTCGGTTAAGCGTCTTACTTCAGCTCAGGTCATGATCTCACAGTTTGTGGGTTCAAGACCCAACAGCTCAGAACCTGGAGCCTTCTTTGGATTCGGTATCTCCGTCTTTCTCTGCTTCTCCCCTGATCACGCTCTGTCTCTCTCTCCCTCTCTCCCTCTTTCTCAAAAATAAACAAACACAAAAAAATTAAAAAAAAAAAGAAACCCAAATATTTTGAGATGGAGAAAAGTTGGGAGAAGCAGGTCTAAAGTGAGTAAGTTCAGGGGTGGGAGTCTTATTGTCAGATCTGCATCCACATACCTCTTTGCTTTTCCTGGAGCTATGGGGTGAGAGATTGCCTGAAACACTGATGCTTTTTAGCCAACTTTTAAACCTCATTCTATAAAATGTTATTAATTTCACAAGGGTGAGCTGATATACCTATATTAAGACTTCTCATGTCCTCATCTCACTCTCTCCCCCAAAAATTTATAAATCATGCACAAAATCATTCAGTTACTTATTTTATTTTATTTTATTTTTTTAATGTTTATTTTTGAGAGAAAGAGAGACCGAGTGCAAGTGGGAGAAGGGGAGAGATAGAGGGAGACACAGAATCGCAAGCAAGATCCAGGCTCTGAGCTGTCAGCAAAGAGCCCAACGAGAGGTTTGAACTCACAAACCGTGAGATCATAACTTGAGTCAAAGTTGGACGCTTAACCAACTGAGCCACCCAGGTGCCCCTGGTTATTAATTTTAAAGTGGCTTGAGGTGTTTGATTATAGTCCCATTCTTTTTTTTTTTTTTTAAGTTGATTTATTTATTTTGAGAGAGAGAGAAAGCACACAAGCAGGGGAGGGGCAGAGAGAGAGAAGGAGAGAATCCAAAGCAGGCTCCACACTGTCTGTATGGAGCCTGATGCAGGCCTCAAACTCGCGAACCGTGACATGACTTGAGCCAAAACCAAGAGTCGGATGCTTAACCAACTGAGCCACCCAGGTGCCCCATTATAGCCCCTTTCTTTTTATTTTATTTTATTTTATTTTATTTTATTTTATTTTATTTTATTTTATTTTATTTTTTTAACTTTGTAATTTAACTTTATTTTTTATTTTTTTAATTTACATCCAAATTAGTTAGTATATAGTGAATCAATGATTTCAGTAGATTCCTTAATGCCCCTTACCCTTTTAGCCCACCCCTCCCACAACCCCTCCAGCAACCCTCAGTTTCTTCTTCATATTTATGAGTCTCTTTTGTTTTGTTCCCCTCCCTGTTTTTATATTATTTTTGTTTCCCTTCCCTTATGTTCATCTGTTTTGTCTCTTAAAGTCCTCATATGAGTGAAGTCATATGATTTTTGTCTTTCTCTGACTAATTTCACTTAGCATAATACCCTCCAGTTCCATCCACGTAGTTGCAAATGGCAAGATTTCATTCTTTTTTGATTGCCGAGCAATACTCCACATTTATATACCACATTTTCTTTATCCATTTATCCATCAATGGACATTGGGCTCTTTCCATACTTTGGCTATTGTTGATAGTGCTGCTGTAAACATTGGGGTGCATGTGTCCCTTCGAAACAGCACACCAGTATCCCATGGATAAATACCTAGTAGTGCAATTGCTGTGTCATAGGGTAGTTCTATTTTTAGTTTTTTGAGAAACCTCCATACTGTTTTCCAGAGTGGCTGCACCAGCTTGCATTCCCACGAACAATGCAAAAGAGATCCTCTTTCTCTGCATCCTCGCCAACATCTGTTGTTGCCTGAGTTGTTAATGTTAGCCATTCTAACAGGTGTCAGGTGGTATCTCATTGTGGTTTTGATTTGTATTTCCCATTATAGTCCCTTTCTTTATTAGATCGTTACATCCCAGGAAGGCTGTCACCCTGATTGGCTTCATTTGCCTTTTGTTGCTGAGGAAGACCTGTATGAGATCATGCAACCTCATTTTTGTGCAGGCAAATAGCTACAATAGCTACAGCATAATTAGCTGCATCATTATTCTTCCCTTCCTTTCCTAACGTTGAAATATAAAACTGCCGTTTTTCTTGTGCTGGGATCTACTTAAATCATGAGGCTCCTCACTCTTAGGAAAGAAGTTCTCATAGCTATGTTTTCTACCAGGTCTAGGGCACTCCATTGCTTAAAATAATAATAGTAATAGTAATAATAATAATGATTATTATATATTCCTGGGAATATATTATATAATAAATGCTAAAATAGAGAATAAGCCTCTCCTTAAACTGATACTTTAAAAATATCACTCACCTATCTCCTATCCCTTGTCCTCAAAACAATGCTAAGTATTGCAGATGCTATTATGAAATTTGTCTAAGCTTGTGCTATCCAACATAACAGCTACTTGACACATGTGAATATTTAAATAATAAAATAAAATAAAATTAGGAATTGTTTCTTTAGTTGAACTAGCCGCATTTCAAGTGCCCAATAGCCATGTGTGGCTAGTGGTTACCATATTGATCAATGTAGCTATGTACCAGTTCCACCATTATAGAACGTTCCGTTGGTCTAAGGAAATAAACTGAGTCTCACAGAAAGTGCTTAATTTGCCTAATGGCAAAATCAAAGTTAAATCCATGTCTTCACTGTAGGCTTTTTTGTGCACCACTTTGGCAGAGAGAGCTTTAAACATGGTGGCGCTAGGGGTGCCTGAGTGGCTCAGTCAGGTAAGCGTCCGACTTCAGCTCAGGTCATGATCTCGTGATTCATGGGTTTGACCGCCACGTTGGGCTCTGCGCAGACAGCGCAGAGCCTGGAGCCTATTTTGAATTCTGTCTCCCTCTCTCTTCCCCTCCCCTGTTTGCACTCTGTCTCTCTCTGTCTCGAAAATAAGTAAACGTTTAAAAAATTTTTAAAACATAGGAGTGCTAAAAGCGAACCTCCCAGAAGTGGGGAGTTAGACCCCAATTATCAGCAGTATAACACAAACATATTCGTGGGGCATTTGGTTTTGCAAATCCTGGTTAAAAACCAGGAAGGTTTTATTGTTGTTAGATGGGTTTTCCTGGTGGCTTTTGTTAGTCGGTTAATTTGTTTAATTAACATGACTCTAGTGTGGTGATTGTTGACTTTAAGACCTTTCAGGAAACAAATTACATGGGAACACAAATCCTGCAGGCAAACTTGTGAACTCTAACAAGCATGATGCTGCAGACACTGACCACACCCCCTTAAGCAGCTGCAGCTGAAAAGAACAAAGAAAAGTTCCTTGTCCTTCCTTTCTCTGGTGGCTGCATTCCTTGTATGCCCATGGCTGACACTCATGATCATGGTGGAACTAGAACATTCTTCCCTCTCACCAGCCTTCCAGGTTGGTCAGCCTGTCCTTGTGTCCACTGGGTCTCAGCAAGGCCATATTGCTTGAAAGCCTTCTCAGAAGCTTTCTCTTTCTCATTAAAGTGGTTTGGGTATATTTGATTATAGACAATTCTTTTTTGGATTGTTACATCCCAGCAAGGCTGTCACGATGACTGGCTTCAGTTGTCTTCTGTTGTTGACAAAGTTCCAGTTTGACAAAGTATCTCACTAAAAGGTATGAGTCCCTTGACCCACTGTTGCTTGCCTACCAGAAGAGTGTTCAGTAACTATCACCTTCCAAAGCAGGACAACTAACTCTAATGAGATACAAACCTTTGCCTCATCTGCATTCATGAGCTGCCCGCACAGCAGGAACCCCTCATACTGGCTCCAGGGAACGACTGGCTCTGGGAGGTCTCGGAGGTAAAGCTTTAACAGGGAGGCCACGGTGTGTACATCTGTATCTCTGCAAGAAAATAAGCAATGTTGTTTGAAAATAAAGCTCCAGAACATTCCTTGCCTTCCCCTTCGTGGTCCACTAAACAGAATCCCAGGTTCCAAAGGGGAGTTTTGCAGAGGAGCAGAGTCTGATAAAGATGTATCCAAACAAAACATCTTTGCTAATTATCTGGAACCATGACCCTCAACACTTTTTTCTTTATCTCTTCTACCCAACTGCCTCAAAAGTAAGTTCAAGGTCTACTTTTTTATTAATCCTATTAAATTATTTTAGTCTTCATCTCTTTCTATTTTCTCCAAGTCACTTAGTACCTCACAATTTTGCATTTTCTGCTTAGTCTCTAATTTTTCATGTGATAACTCATTTATATTGATGGTCCATGATCTCTTTAAACCCTCAGAGAGCTCAAAACAGTTCTGGGATTCATTCATATATTTGTGCAATTGTTCAATAAATAAGCATTGAGAGAACCTACTAGGTGAAAGATACTATCTCAAGCACTGGGATTTCAGCAGTGAACCTGAGGGATATACAGGACACCTGGCCTCATTGAGCCACAGAGCTGTGCAGACTCAAATGTTACCAAGTCACTACAAAATTGTGAGGTTAATGCCATGACTAACCTGGGACTGTATGGAGGTGTGTAAAAGGGACACCCAGTGCAGAGCTGAGGATCCATAGGGGCCAAGATCTGAAGAATGACAAGGAGTTACAGTATGAGGAAGGGAGCCTAGAGGGTGAGGAGCAGAGGCCCGGCTGCAGAAACACAGACAACATTCAGATGACTTCCTGTTAACTGAAGGAAGCTTGGACTTTTCAGTTCAGCTTGTCCAGTTTATAGCAGGAGTGGGCAAAGCATGGCCCAGGAGCCAAATTTGGCCCATTGCCTGTACACTCTATGAGCTAAGATTGGATTTTACATTTTTAAATAGCTGGGAACAAAACTCAAAAGAAGCAGATATCATAGCATGTGAAAATTATCTGAAATTTGAATTTCAGCATCCATCAAGTGATATGGCCATGCTTATTCATTTTTGGATTGTCTTTGGCTGATTTTGAGCTATAACTCTGCTAAAAGCAGAACTGAATAGCTGCAGTAGAAACACTCTGGCCTGCAAAGCCTAAATATGTCATATATGGCCTTTTATCAAAGTCTTCTGACCCCTGTTTTATAGAGCTATTGCATTTATTATGCAGCTCTATAAGAGAAAATAAGTCTGAATCTACCATATGCTTAAAGCTCATTAGTGAAGAAATTATTTACTTCATATTTATTTACTTCACATCAAAAAACCCCCCAAAAAACTGGTATTCTTAAGTGACTGTCCTGGTAGTACTTTGAAAAGCAAGGATGTGCTGAGAGGTTCAGACAATCTGAATGGCTCCTCAGTTTCATTGATGGGGAATATAGAATTCACTGGGTAGGAGTGCCTCCTGGAGAAGGGACAGGATGGGCTGGCTTGGGCAGAAGGAAAAGAAGGGAGGCATTGGAGGAAACAGAAATAAGAACATCAGGACTTGACTGTAAAGCTCTGCCTTGGCATCCTGAGTAAGTTTTTTTGTTTGTTTTTGACAGCCAGTGTTTGGAGATGTCTTCTGAAAAGGCCCCAGCTTTGCAGCCTGTCAGCTCTCTACCTCAAAATGAGAACATGAACTGGCACGGAGCCCCGTCTGTGCTCCACTGTTGCCTCAGGAAACTGGGGGTGGGAACCATTCACTTAAGGTGGGGATTCTAGAAAAGCCTTCCCTGCTGAGTCACTACCTAAAAATATTCCTGGACAAAGTCCTCTTGTCAAAATACATGAGACATTCCCAAGAAAATGGCAGAACGACAACCAACTAGCACTTTGCAGGAGGAGCATTCACCCAAAGTTGCAAAAGGAGCCATGAGGCTTCTCCTCATGCCCCTGCATCACCAACCATTCCATGGTCTTGGTCAGAATCCGGGGCCTCTCCCTCACCCCACACCCAATTAGGCTCCCAAATGCCCTCAAGTCTATCCAAATGTCACGTGAATCGCTTTAAGTCCTGCCCCCTTCCACTGCCCTATTTCAAAAGGCAATGGCCTTTTGCCAGGATTCTGTCCCAGTTTCCTAGCTGGCCTTCTGCCTCCACAGTTCCATTTTCTGATGCACTGTCCACTGCCTGGCAAAATACAACATGCAAAATATGCCCAAGGAACGAGTGTTGCAAACAACAAATTAAAATGAGAAAGATAGTAGAGACGATGAATCAAAAAACAGAATCTTTTAAAGAAAAATGACAACAACAAAAACCACAAACTACTAGATAGTTCAATCAGAAGAAACCAGGACAGCAAAAATATCCAACATTAGAAAAAAAGGTTATAACCACTGATATAGTGTAGATGCTTCAGTGTTATAACCAGAGAACATAATTATCTATGTAAATCATCTTGGAACATTTAAAACCAGAGAAACCTTCCCGATTCATTTTATCAGGGGGAGATAATGCTGCTTGTCCTGGCTAACTCCTTATGCTTGTCTAAGGCCTCTCAGTGTAAACGTCATTGCTTCTTGGGGGTCTCCCTAAATCTACCAGATGGTGTCAAAAGGCCCCTGTTCTAAGTCCTCATAGTACCATCTAGTTTTCCATTTTAGCACTTAACGGAAATTAGACAATTATTTTTGTAAATTTTTAGTATAATGTCTGTGCCCTAATTTTATCAGAGCTGACTCACTTGTCACTGTTACAGTTTACATTTCCAGCATGATTTTTCCTGAGTTTGCTATTCCTTCAACCCAATGAAACATGTTTAAGTCAAGTTAAACATGTTTTTTTTTTAAGTCAAGGACTAAGAGAAAGTCAGGAGCCAGGTTGAACTTCTGAGCTCAACACCTGATCCACTAGAGGTTAGCCGAGGCCCCACCGATGGCTCTGCCAACACTTCCCTGGTGGCACCGACCTTAAAATGTGGCACATCTGTATGTTTCTCATGGAAGTATAGGTATCAGAAGTGTATTGGCTTATGACTGGATAGTATCCAGTCCAACAGAAACTCAACAAAGAGATTTTAAATTTTATTCA
Source organism: Prionailurus viverrinus (assembly GCF_022837055.1). Lineage (NCBI taxonomy): Eukaryota > Metazoa > Chordata > Mammalia > Carnivora > Felidae > Prionailurus > Prionailurus viverrinus. The sequence continues at coordinate 86,468,120 of NC_062563.1, read as the reverse complement.
TATATGTTTAATGAGAATCAGATACAGCTGCACTAGCACCTACCAAATAAAAGGTCCTTTGTTTCTTTTCATTCCGGTGAGACAATTTGGGAGATCTCATGGTGAAACCACACATATGACCAACGTAGAGGATCTAGATGACTACCCACAAGGATTATGTAGACCCAAGCATCGGCCCTGGGAGGACTCTGAAGAGCCCCAGGTGACCCTTCCTATTTCTGGGTATGTAAACTCTACTCCTTAATTCTGGGGGTGGAGAGGTCATGACAAGCTGTGGTAACTTTCCTCCTTCCTGCCCCAAATATTTCATAGGTATCCAAGACTGTGACTCCACCACCCAGGCTGACTTTATAGGAACATAAAATCAAGCCTAGGGCAAGTATCTGACAAACCCTTGCAATCACCTCTATTCCTCCTGGCTGACTCTTCACATGGCTTTAGCAACAACCCACCTGTATCTTTTGATCAACTCAAAGCTAATTAAAAACATAAGAAGGAAACTGAATATAAAAAGGTGGTGAGCTTAATTGATCAGGTGCCTGACAATGAAATGCAATTTATAGTGCTGCTGAGAGGTCTGTAAATTTGATGCCCGTAACCTGCTGTAGTTCCAGTAACAACTCCACCCGTTGCTTTCCTGTAAAAATAAAGCACCCTTGGTGAGTTAACCTACTGCGTGCCGAAGGCAGCAAAGACAGACATGCGGTGGTCCAAACGCAGACAGTGGCGGTGAGATTGGAGCGAACAGATGGTATCAGAGATGCTTCACAGGGAGAATGGGCATTGCTGGTGACTGGGGTGGATGTGGGGAGAGGGAACTAATGGCACTTAGCTGTTCATAATTTTCCCAGGATCACCCCTATTCCTCCATCCTAAATAACCCCTTGGGGAATTTCAACCTTTGGAAACTGGACAGAGTTTGGGCCTGCCTTACCAAATCTTGATTTATGGGCTGCTGATTTGGAAAGAACAATGGCTCTTTCTTGCCAGCGGGACAAGCACGCACAGGCAACCAAGGCAAATATTGCACAATAGGCAGAGAGCGCGTACAATGTCGACGTGGGTGCTGTACTAGCCGACTGTGGCAGAGCCGAAAACCTCGGCTGGGTAGCTGGAGGCGGTGGGGCAGGTAGGCGACGGTGAGAAGAAATGTCACCACAACGGATATGCCCCAACCAAACCTGGGCAACCTCCACGGGGGAGACCTGAGAAGACGCCAGGCTGCCACGATATCAGTATGTACTCTCTCCAAAAAGGCTCAGAACTAACTTCAGAGCTGCACATTACTATGGTTCCCAACCTAACAAGAAATGCTGCTTCTGGCCATTTCTAGAAAGCTGAGAGCATCTCTACCACACTGAGTCTGTTTGTACAGTCTGCTCACTCTTCAACGTTCCTCACCTGCCCAGTGGTGTAGGCCTTAAGCTAGGTCCCGTCATCCTCCCGGCCTCCCCTACATCCTAAACATCTCTTGACTGCTCAGCAAGGCCCTACTTCTAGTTCACTTCATTCCTCACATAAGTCGCCAGCAAAATAAAAAGCTCTCTTTGTTGCAAGCCAGGGCCTTGGAAACTTCTGTGTGAGTCCGGTAGCTCAGCCGGTAGAGAGAGGTCCTCCTACCCACATATGGCAGGGGGAGGACATGGTGAGGACAGGGTACCTGTCAAAGGAGGGCCGCTCCCCGGCATCAAAAGCGTCTCTGAGCTGCTTCACCAGGTTGTCCTGCCCAGGCAGTCGGAAGATGCCCTCTTCATTCAGGCCGTGCTGGAGGATGAACTCCGCACACTTCTCCACCAGGATGGGCACCAGGTGGGGGCCAAATTTCTGCTCATAAGCCACGGTCTCATCCAAACGCTGGCCAAACACAGCTAGAAAGAGAAAAACAGGATGTTCCCATCATTCTGACTTCCATTGGATGAAATGGTAGGTCAAAGTGCTTTCTTTGCCTATTTCTAGATTTGCCAGTGTTGTGTATAACCTCAAAAGTTTTAGTGCAATGATACTAAACAAAATATAGGAGACAAGCCATCCATAATATTTCCTGGAGCTACAAATTTGGGAGAGTCTCTGGAAGTCTTTTTCTCTTGACCCACAGTTTTACATATTTAAAATAACAACTCGCTTTTACTGAATACCTGTTGTCTGCTAGAAATTGTGCTAAGCACTTTGCACACCTGTTCTCATTTCATCTTAACAGCAACCCCACGAGGTAGTAGAATTGTTATACTCACCTTGCCATTAAAGACACTGAGCCTTAGAGGCACTGGTGAACTTGCCAAGGTCAGGTGCCAGGGCACGGTAGTCAGAATTCAAGCCCAGGCAGTAAACTCAAGAGAATGTACTCTTAACTATGGCAGCAAGCAGGCAGTTTTGAATTCTGCTTGTGTCATACAGCATTAAAAACTAAGTCTATCACACGGATGTCTCATACCCTATTAAACCATTGTGGCATTCTTAATAATATAGATTGTTTATTATGTTTTACTATTTTCAAAACAGCTACAGTGAACATACTTATCCACCAAGCAGAGTTCCTGGAATGTATACAGCACAATGTATAATTTCTAATTAATTGCTTAATTAATTAATTAACATTTGGATAGGTGATCACAGGCTTTTCATTCTTTTGAACTATTTCCTTAGGGCAAATTCTCACAAGTTGAATTACTAGGTCAAGTGTTTTGAACATTTTTATGACTCAGTGGTATGCAAATTGTTGTCCAGAAATATTTTTCCAAATTACACTGCCTCCAGCAAAGCATGTGTGGACCAGCTCCACCCCAGCCCTGTCAGTACTGGCTCTATAATTTCCCCACCCCAGCGGTATAACAAGGTTAGTTTTTAAATCAGGGCAATCGTTGGCTACCCATTCTCCCACCAGGCCCCTATTCCCTTTGGTTCCTGGAGGCTCAGAAGACAGGTCATGGCTTCAGCTCTGTCCTGCCTGATTTTCCCTCTGTCATAATTAGGACCTGGTTACACTGACCACTTCAATTCCCAGGACACTGCTTCCCAGAGTCCTTTGGTGTTCCCCATGGTTCGCTCTCTGGTTGGTCCCCTGTATCCAGTCTTTAACGTGGATTTCACCTGTACAGAGCTATACTGAGCTCGTGAATCTACCGTGTCCTCTGCACTCCCACCCATTGCCCTAAGCCAGGCTGGACTATTCTCTCACCTATGACAGCTGTGGTGTTCTCTTCTGACATGTTCAAAGCCCTCCTGCTGCCTACCTTTCTAAACCATCTCCAATTTCCCTAAGCACGCTCCCCGCCCCCAACCCTGTTTTTGTCACCCACTTCTTCCCCAGTTGCCACAGTAGCATTTTCTAAATTACTCCTCAAAGTCCTAGGGGCTTCTTCTGCAGACCCTCAGATGCTGGGAGGTGAGAGCAGTGGATCTGGGAGGAGCTGAGCATGGGAGTGGTCCCTGTATTTCCTACTCCCAACCACATCTGCTGGGCTGTTGTCTGTTTTACTTATTGCGTTTCAGTGACACTGTTTGATTAAATATTTCTGTGGCTGCAGTTTGAAAGTTGGGGCTGGCATTCCTTAGTTTCGCATTTGGTCTAGCCCCCGCCTACCTTTCCAGCCTGACTTCCTGTCATGCCCCCACAGGCACCTCACCCTGATGTTCCCAAAACCCTTGGATGGTCTTCTCATTGCCCAGTCTGTGCATGTCTCCTTCCTTGTCTGCTGGAATTCCATTTGTCTTCCTTGGCCTGGCTCAAATACCATCATGTCTGCCAAGCTCTCCGTGACCCCAGCCTGAGAGATTCTTTCCCTACTTTGTGCACCTGTATTCTTTCTCAAATACCCCAATCCCTTTCGACACCATACTGTAATTATCTATATGTACCCACACCCTCTGCAAGACTAGGCTCCCCAGAGCTGGAAATATGGGGGTGCTCTCTATTCAACTCCAGTGTTCAGCACAGGGCCTAGCACAAGGTAGGTAGCACATTTTGATGAATTACTTAAAGAATTATTTCATCTTCAAGCAAGTGCTTTCCATGATTAATGATAAGTTTGGCATTTCTTTAGAGTAAGCTCTGGTAGAGACCTCCTCGGTGGAAGAATTCAGCTTGACACTAACATTTCTTGAGTGCCAGCAACAGCTCATGTGGAATAGGTAATACAGACAAGAGAACATAGGATATGGTTCTTGCTTTCAATTAAGTTACACTCGAGCTATGAAAATGAAATGACCACATGCAAAATAATGAGAAACAATTAGACAATGGCAGTAACAATGTAGAATTTGGTTCCTATATGTCTGTGAAAGGAGCTGGATAGATACTTGGAAGGAAAAGTTTTAAACAATCTGACTTAAAACATAGGCCACATGGCATTTGTAAAATTCCCTTGAGGAGCATCTCAAGGGGTGAGGCAGATGTGTTTCTGAGCAGTTGAAGACTTAGGCTCAAGGGGCCCCTTGTACCCTGACAGGGAGAGATATTCCAATACAATGTGGGGATTTGCATGGAGATGTCAGAGCAGTCAGATGGGAGCCCCATTCCTGATGTCCCAAGGCAAATGCTCCGTTTTGCAGGTGACCTGGAATCCTCTCGGTAGCAAGTCCTGTAACTTTTCTCCCCATCCCAGCCTCTCAGCCTTGTCCTGTGCTCCTCCTTCATCCCTCCCAGGCCCCACAGTCAGTCATTGTAATACCACTCTCACCAGTAAACCCACTTCCCAATCCCCCCTTTCTCCTCCATCATCTCTGCTCTGTGGACTCCTAGTACCCCCTCCACACCTTCACCAGGTCACCAAGAGCCCCAAGGGAACACAGCATTCCATATCACGGAGGCTTTTATTCCCAATCAGAAGACCTTGGTTCCAAATCTCCCCCACTCCTCTTGCTCTCACCACCCACTCCTTTTCCCTCTGTGTCTCAGCAGGTGACCTGGTCTCCTCTTTTCCTTCTCTCCTCAAGTGGAGGAAATCATCAATGAACTCTCTTATCCCCAATCCCTGCCCTTCCTGTCCCTCCTCCTCTGTCTGTCTTCTCTCAAAGGACGAAAAGGACCCTGTGCTTTCATCTAAAATGATGCTTTTTGACCTGTGGGTTCCATCCCTTTGCAGCTCTTCTAGGACTTCACTCCCTCTCTTTTGTATCTTAAATATTTCTCTTTTTAGTTGAAAGAGCCCAGGTGAGTCTAAGTCTGCCAATTTATCAAACAATAACCTCCTACCCTAGCTCTCAAACAACCACTATTTGCCTTCCTTCTCTTCATCAGTACACTCATAAGAACATGTCTACTTCCATGCTCACAGGCTCTACTTCTTTGCTTATCAAACTCTCCACCTCTCAACCCATCCAGTCTAGTTTCACCAGTTTGCATCTTTCCACCCAATCCACTCGATAAAATTTCCAGCGCCTTTCTAATCGCCAGACATGGCCTATGCTCATTCCACACCCCACTGGTCTTCCCTGAAGACTCATGATGGTATTGATTCTCCTTTCTCCTCATGATTCTCCTTTCTCCCGACATGATGACAAAATCATCGTTCTCATTCTATTCCCATTTGCCTCCTGGTTCCTCTGCAACCTCCTTTCCTGTGCTCCTTCCTCCACCTGCTCCTTTCCTGTGTCACTTTCCCGACATTCCAGCTTAGCTGTCCCCTCCCTCTAGACATTCTTTTTGAGGAAGGTCATATGATTCCATACATTTGGATATCACCTACAAATTGGTAACTTGTAAATCCACACGTCTGGGCCAGACCTACCTATCTTCTATCTATCTATCTATCTATCTATCTATCTATCATCTATCTGTCTATCCTTCCTCATTCAACATCTAATGGCAGTTCTCCCAGTGTCTTCTCCAGTCTCACTCTTGTCCCACCCCCAACACTCCCAAATTACTGCTTCTCCTGGAGCCTTCCTCCCAGGCAATAGCATTCAGTCAGTCAAGCACTCAAGCATCAGGCACTTTCCTAGTCATGGATAATACAAAACCATTAACACAAGGTACCTGCACTTGACAAACCCCATCAGCAAAAGTGTGAGTGTTGGGATTATCTGCAATATCCTCTTTTTCCCTCCAAGCAGATCAGCACTTTCTTTTCTTTTTTTATGTTTTATTTATTTTTGAGAAAGAGAGCATGAGCATGGGAGGGGTAAAGAGAGAGGGGGACAGAGGACCCAAAGCGGGCTCTGGACTGACAGCAGTGAACCCTTTGCAGGGCTCGAACTCACGAACTGTGAGATCATGACCCGAGCCAAAGTCTCAAAAGACTGAGACACCCAGGTGCCCCAGATCAGCACTTTCTAAATTAAACCATCTCTTCTCTGTCCTCGCTGCTACTCTCAAAATTATTGTGATGGTTGCTTTTGCAAGTCTGTTTCTTGCAAATTCCTTCCACTGGAATTCACAAAATCATTCGGCAAATACAGACTGAGTACCTGCCTCTTGGGTAGCTGGGGATTATTATAGAAGGAATGAAGAAAGGTCTTTGCTTTTGCAAACTCTGGAGCTAATACCCTTCCTTCTCCTCACCTTGAAACCTGATCTTCCTGCAGCAGAATTTCCAACTGTCTTCTCCTCAGAGGGAACCGATCCCTCTCTCTTCTGTGCACACAGAGCTACTTCTCATGTAGCTTAGTTTTAAACATGTCTCTCTTCCAGTGGACTATGAGCTCCTCAAAGGCAGACAGCCTGTCTGGTTCACCATCTATTTTTATGTCCTGGCACAGAGCCTGGCACATGATGGGCCAGTCCTCAAAGAGCTGTCATCGGCTGTCTGCCATTCCTCTTGTCCTCCGCCCCTTCTCTCCTGAAAGTACTCTGATCAGCACTTCTCCAAACTTGCTCTGGTCAAGGAGATCAATGGCCTTTATGTTTTTAAAATCTAGGACTCAAATTCTCAGTCTTCTTCAGAACTGCTCTATCAGCACCATGTGACACAGAAAATCACCCCTTCTTGAGACACTTTTCACATGGCTTTTGGCACTCCCACTTGGTTCTCAGTTTGTCTCATGGGCCATGCTTCCTCAGTCTCCTCAGATGATTCTTCCTTTTCTCCCTGACCTCTAAACGTTGGAGTGTCCCGGAACTTCCTTCCCCCATCCTCACGTGCTCCTTAGCACACCCACTGCTTTCATGTTACCCATACAATGAAGACACCAAACTGCATACCTCCAGCCTGGAAATTAGTCAGAGCTATTCCCTCCAACAAGAAATGGGCACTATGGGCTGCAGAGACATCAGGACCAACAGGAGAGAAAGAGCATCCTGATTTTCTTTAGTTTGTCTCAATCAGGCTTTGTCAATCTCCATCTCAGATCACATATGAGGAGTTTGGAGTACCTCCCTGGAAGTCCAAAGACCCAATCCTGAGTTGCACATACCTCTGACTTCTCAGCCCTGATCACCCCTTCTGATCCTGGGTGGACATGAAAAGGCTTAGACCCCAAGGGAACTAGGGAAGGAGGAAGACAGCAGACAGTGGTGTGGGAGGCCTTTGGAGACCATTCTCCACCCCAGGCTCCCCCATCATCGGCGCCATGCCTCCCAGGCTGCACCCACTCCTTCAGGGAACTGGTGCCCCTGCTCTTCCTGCCCTTGGCCAGCAAGTCATTTACTCAGAACAGCTCCTCACTCTGGACCAGTCACTATTAATAGAGGCATTGCCATTTTCATAGGTACAAATCTTAATTGATTAATTATAATATATAATGTAATAATTATTAATACATTTGATTAATTACACTAATTTTATGTGCCCTAAAAGTTTTCATGTGTGCTCTTGTTTAGTCCTCAGAAGAGCCCTACAAAATAGATATTATTGTTCCATTTTGCAGACTGATAAATTGAGACTTAGGTTAGGAATTTGTCCACTGTCATATTTGCCTTGTGATTCTAAATTCAACACTTTAATTTCTCTTGTTTAAAGCCAGTGGAATACAACTGTCTAGGTGAAACTTCAGACATCACTACGTCTCAAGGGGAAGAAGAAAGGCATAGGGGGCTGCCTAATCTCTGCTCATGGGCATCCTCCACCCTTTACTTCTAAGCCCCCTCCTCAGATTTGCTAGGCAGCCCCAGGACACTGAACTGCTTTAGGGAAGCGAAAGTGGAAGGATTAGCTGTCACCTCCTTTCTAACCTCATCCTCCCTTTCTGATCACACAGATGCTCCTAGTTTCAGGACAAGAGCTCCTCCCCCTACCCTGCCTCTGGTCCAGCCCAGGTGCCCAGAAGGGCCCGCCCCCCCCTGCCCCCCTTTCCCACTGGCCCAGAACTGATACCTGCCTCCCAGGGGCTCAGTTCCAGGACCATCCCCATCTCTGCAGGAGAGGGAAGGAGAGCTGGGCAAGTTTCTTTGGGTGGAAAAATTGAATCACAAAATAGGGACGAAATACCTTTCTTTCGGTGCTTGGGTGTTTTCTTCCTGAAATTCCAGCAAAAGAGCAGGGCCAGGGCAGGAAAGCCACAGCCCGAGTCCCACCGCGGCATCCTAAGAATATGAGGCATGGTGGGGGCCAAGGAATCACAGTCTCTGCAGAGCCAGCCTCACGCCTTCCCTCCTCTCCAACCTGGAAGAACCATCTTCTCTCGCTTCCAGATCACCACATGCTTGTAAATACTGCTCAGGTTCTGACTCCAGGAAATCATGGGATCTGTCGGCACCTGCCCCTGGCCCTCCCTTCCTCCTTCCCACACCACTTCCCCTCCCCACTCACCTTTACACACATGAGTCTTGGCTTTTAAAGAGTGAACATAAAGCTGTCAGGGCCCGCAATAAAAATAAGTGCCTCCTTTTACTTAGCAGCTAATTGTCAACTGCCATTCAAGGGATACCGTGTAGGTGGGTTAAAAAAAAAAAAATCCCCCACACAAGCCCTTACCAGCATTGCTCCATATATCAAAGTGTCTGGCAGGAACACAGGATTTCACTTAGTGTTGATGAAGCCAGCCCACTCTTCTCTGAGTGCATGTGCTTTCAGAGTTGCATGTGCTCAGTCAAGCCTTCAGAAAGAATGATCTTGGAGGTGGGTTGTTGGGCAAACTGAGATGATTGCCCCCCTCCCGTTGAGGAGATTTTAGCAAACAGTGCAGCAACCCTGCCAGACATACCCAGGAGACTTGAAATGGACTCTTAGCATCATGAAGGGACAGGCGGGGGCAGGGAAGTGTTGCCAGGAGGAGTAATGCCAGGATGCGCCAGTCAAATGTTCATCCCTCCATTCACTCATAGGCTGGGAACAAAGGACTTGACTGATACCACATTCACCTTCCATGTCAAATTCACTCCCATGTCATGGCAATGTCACCTCTGAAACATTGTACAAACCTGCTCACTTCTCTCCATCTTCACCACCACCACCCTCATCTAAGCCACCTTAGGATGAAGACCAACATCGTTAGCAAGCTATATTCACTGTTTTCACCTTCCTCTTACTCTAGAGTCTGTTCTCCTTTCTGTCACAGGACCTTGGTATATGCGATTCCTCTGACTGAGGAATATATTGTTCCTCTTTCCCCTCCTCTGTCTACTTAGCCTCCACTGACCCTTCAGATTTAAGCTTAATCATCACTAGTTCAGGGAAGCTTCCCTGAACTTCTTGACAAAGACATTTTCCCCCCACTGTGCATTATATGTTCTTCCTTCATGGTACTTTTCACAGCTGTAACATTATGGTTTGGGGGTTGATTCATTTCTGTGTCTTCTATTCGACTGTGAGCTCCTCGAGAGAGGGGACTTAGTCTTTTTCTCATTGTTGTACCCCCAGGGCTAGCACAGTGCTTGGCACAAGACACATGCTCAATAAATATTTGTTGAGTAAATGGATAAATAAATAACTGGCTTGTGTCTTGTGTTAGGATCTGGGGAGAGGGGGGTTACCAAAAATAAGTAAAAATCATCCTTGGTAACGACCAGTTTAGCTCTAGCTAAAAGAAAAAGAATCAGAATACCTGGAATAACAATGAATCACAGAGATACCACACTCCCACAGGCTAACCCCTGCTGTAGATTGTGAAATAATGCTCTGAAGGATGCAGACAACTTAAGAAATGAGAAGAAGGAAAGGAACCCACGGCATGTAAAAGCACAATGTTTATATACTCTATGCTTAGTGTTGGCAAACACACAAAGATGCTTAAAACATGGGACTTGCCCCAGGTCTTACAACCGGGTTGGTCAGAGAATAGCTAGGCACAATTCAGCGCAGTGCTTATATACCCAGCAGTAGCCTGAGAAAAAGACGGAGAGGCCAGCCTCCAGAGCAAGAGAGCAAAGCAGGTTCCCACTAAACAGCAATTTGCAATGTGGCCTGCCTGCTCCCTGGGAGTGGGACAGACACCTGGTTTCAGTGTGGGGATCCTGGAAGGACAGAGCCCTCCTACTCAAGGAGGAGGTGGTTTATAGAAAAGGGGGCAGCTGTGAGCCAGGGGACAAGTCACTAGAAGTCCAGATGTGATCACCCCTCTTCCCTTTCTTCTACTTAAATCAGGAAACCTTGGAATTACATCCAGAACTTATGGGAAAAAATTAATCTACCTTTTCCAGTCAGGTCCTTTGGAAAGAATAGTGGGGGGAAAAAGAGATAAACTGGCTGGCTACGAAGGAAAAGGCTGGAAAAGCAAGGTGCACCAAGGTGGTGCTTTCCATTGTGATTTATAATAAGAAATGTATTTTTGGTCTTTCACCCATTTCCTGGCACAGACCTCCTAACTAAAATTCTTGGAATTTCCTGTGATGAGAGAGATAAAGGTATCTTTTATTATATTAATGAGGTGAGTTTTGAAAAGCACCTAAGATAAGGGACTAATTGACTAGTGGAACCAACTTAGTGATTCCTAGGTTAGAACATTCAGTCCCATCCCCTGATCTCCAGGGAGGGGTGAGGTGCTGGAGATTGAGTTCAATCACTAATGGCCCATGATTTAATCAATCATACAGATGCAATAAAGCCTCCATAAAAACCCAAAAGGACGGGGTTTGGAGAATTTCTGGGTTGATACTATGTGGAGATTTGGAGAAGAGTAGTACTCCTGCAGACAGCCTTCACTGCACATCTCCTCCATGTGGCTGTTCTGAGTTATATCCTTTTATCATAAACTGATGACCTAATAAGTGAACTGGTTTCCTCAATTCTGTGAGCCCCTCTAGCAAATTAATTGACCCCAAAGAGGGGATCATTGGAACCTCCAATCTACAGCCTTGGGTCAGAAGTACAAGTGACCATCTGGACTTGAATTTGGCACCTGAAATGCGTGGAAGGGGACACGTCCTGCAGGACTGAGCCCTTAGGCTGTGGAATCTGATGTTATCTCTAGGTAGATAGCGTCAGAGTTTAGTTAAATTGTAGGACATCCAGCTGGTGTCCAAGAATTTCTGGGACGTGTGGAGAAATACACTAGAATTGGTCACAGAATGGGACAAAGTGAGAGGAATGTTCCGAGTCAGCTATGAGGCAGGAGGAGCCAAGGGGGAAAAGTTGGATGTGCTGTGGGAACTGTGTGGGCCATTTCTCTTGTCAAGGGAGAAAGGGAGCCAGAAAGAGACTGGGGCAAAAAGGGTCTTAGCTCTGCAAAATTGTTACTAGAGTGACTTCTAGAACAGTTTGGACTCATTATCCGGGTCATACAAATGGACTACAGGCATCTGCAGTTGAATGCAGTTGAACACAAAATTATTCTGTCTGAACATTTTTCCAGGGAGAGTTTCCATAACTTTTATCAGATTCTTTAAGGGGTTTACAAACCATGAAGAGTTTCACCAAACCTCACCATTACCACACTCAGAGGGAGATCATTCTAGAGGCAGCAGCCCAGTGACCAAATAATTTCCCACATGGTCAGTTAGCAAAGAAGAGAGCCAATGGGAGTAGGACATAGTACCAGCATGGGAAGAGAAGGCCATTCCTTCGCATCTACTGTGCCAGGCACTGTTTAGATTCTGGGATACCGCACTGAATGAAACAGAGAAAAAAATTCCTACAAAGTAGATTGAAGATTTCCTCCGAGCCAGGGGAGGCCAACTATGAACAAATGAGTGAAATATTTAGCATGTTATAAGAGGGTAGTGCTAAGGAGAAAAATTAAGCAGGAAAGAGAGATAGTGAGGGCTGGGGGTAGGGCAAGGAAGGGGTTCGATGTCAAATGGGATGATTGGGGGAAGGTTCACTGAGGTAATAATGTTTGAGCAAAGACTTGTAAAAAGCAAGGTACCAAACCACACAGCTACTTAGGGAAAGAGGATTCCAGACAGAGCAAACCGCAATGTGCCTGAGGCAGGAACATGCCTAGGGTATTTGGGGAAGAGCAAAAGAAGTTGGGGGACCATTGCTGTAATTCAGACAAGACAGAATGGTACGTCAACCAGGATGGTGGTAGTGGAGATGGTAAGAAGGGAGCAGGTTCTGGGTGGGGAAAGCCATAGAAAGCTTCAGGAAGGGCTGGAAAGAGGCAGCAGCAACACATCTCAGTGACTTCCCAATATTTCAGGGGGCATGCCCTGCAGACCTAGTGGACCGCAGATCAGAGGCACTGTGATAAGAGCTGCCTACAGAGGTAAGAGACTCAGCCCCGCTCCTCGGCAGCTGGGCTCCTTGGACTAATCATCTATTTTCTCAGGACACCAGTTTCCTGACTTACAAACAGGAAGAGCAAATGTCTGGCTTGCCTCGTGGCCTCAGTCTTAAAATGCCGTCTCATCCTGAGATCTAGCATTCAGATTCCATGAGAGGCTTCAGAAACATCTGAAATGCCACGTCAGAGAGACAAATCCTGTTCTCTGAATAAGTAAATATGCTGTGCTCTTATTTCTCGTCCCTTGGACTTTCCCCTGACTGCAGGATTTATGCTTGACTTGCTTCTCAAGTGGTGGCCTTTTGAGGTAGGGTAAGGAAGAAATCCCCATGTAGATTAGGACTCAGTACAGCAGCTCATCATGGTAAGGCTGAGCCCAGCACCATATAAGGCACAGAGGCTGCTATAGTACAGAGACAGCATTTTGACTCAGAATAAGTGCATAATTAGGCAATGTCCACTACCCTTGTCAATGCAGGCTGCCTAAAGCGCTGGACTGAGGAAAGCAGGAAACGTCGATGGGGCTCACAGTCTTACAATCTGGGGCAATAAGGAGGGTCACAGCTAAGATTATCCAGGCTGAATGGTATACAAGAGAGCTTTCATAAATGAAAACCTCATCTTGGACTGATTAGCACAGTAAAAAAACATCGTATTTAGGAACTGGGAAATGGTTACTGAAAGGAGGCTATTCTTTTTGTAATACGATGCGGCTGCTCACGATGGCTGTGGCAAGCACTCTTGAGTTTGGGTGTCCTATCAGTAACTTCTCTCCCAGGCCCAGCAGGGCAGATCACCAGCTACAGGACCACCTCCCTGCCCCAGCAACTGAGTCTGAAAGTGGTCTCCTGCCCCCAGCTATCCAGATGGATCCTCCTTCTCAGGAGTATGGAATGGGGTGGTGGAGGCTGAGCTCGGCCTCTGCTGTGCTCGAGAGAGAGATACAGGAAAGGTGGGGCTGGCACAGCTGGATTGGGCCAGGAGTAAGTGCCAGAACGCTGCTAAGGACGCAAAAACAGGCAGGCAGAGAAAAGCAGAATGCGAAGCTGATGGGCCCCAGAGAAACTGACAGGGTAAGTTCTGGGCTGATGGTCCAGTTCTTGGGCCCTAATCTCTTGAGCCCTCTTACCACTTCTCCCTTGGTTTCTTTGAGTAGCTACTGTACCTACCCAGTAAATCCTTCTTTGTTGCCTAACATCATTGGATGAAATTTCTATTTTTTGTAACCAAATAATCCCTGGAATGAGTTAATTAAGAGTATCTAACAACATGGGAAAACCCTTTTAGCTATAAAATAAAAGGTATTAAATTGTATATATTCCATGCTTGTCATTCTGAGGGAAAAAAAGAAATGTATATATGAATACCAACTGGATGGAAAACATAAAAATTCCTCTGCTGGCTGTAGGGGTGACTGTTTTCCCATATTTTTTCAGATTTCCACAAAATTGTTACGGTGTTCATAATTTTTTTTTAAAGCAACCATTGGGCAATCCAATAAATATTTAATATTTGAGCTGTAAGAGCCCCCCCCCCCGCCACTGCCATGATTTCCAGAATAACAGTCAGCACAGTTGATAAACAATTATATACAGTTATCCTGGAGCTGACACAAATAAGTGCATTCCTAAAAAGTTGAAGGAAAGTGGTCAGTGGAGATCGCCCGTATCAGTTCTTCATATTTTTATAAAAGGAAAAAACACACAGTGGATTCACTTGTTTGTTAATTGCAGATTTTTTTTTTCAAAGCGGTTTTTCCTCTAGTGCAGACCCAACACCAGGTTTCCCAGAAAACTCAAACTCCTTGGTTATGGAACCCAGAAAAGTGCTCACCCTGAATTCACCAAGAACCTGAGAGTCTGGACCCATCTCCTGAACCTCTCCCAGTCTGAGCGCCCCTACTCTGGCCAGCCACTCAACTGTCCTGTGTTGATCATCTCCTCTTAGCTTTCAGCATAGCTCTTGCCATCCATCCTCTGTGGCCCCACAAGGCCATAACCAGGCAGAATCATGGTGCCGCGGAATGTTGGTGCTGCCGGGGACTGGGGTCAACTGGTCCAACCCATCCATTTTACAAATGACAACACTGCAGCCCAGAGAGGAGAAAAGGCTGCTTCAGGGCATCACACACATTTGCAGATGAGGTACAAAGGGCTGCAGTCTGTCCAGCTAATCTAGAGTTGGCTCTCTGAGGTCACAGAGGGTGGGAAGCTAGATGCTTGGCAATGAGTGTGGCCTCAGAGTTGTCCTCTGGTGGTCTCCCCATCTTTGAGATGTCACAGACACCTGCCCAGGCAAGCCTGCAGGGTCCTTACCTCCAGAGGGTGTGCCAGCGACTCTCTTAAGGAATTTAACCCACTCCTCCATCTCCGCCTGAGAGCTGGCCATGAGGACATAGGAGTCCTGTCCAGTGCGACTCTGGTCCCATGAGGCTGGAGGAAGAAGTAACACTAATGAAGGTCTTCAAGTGGTAAGAGGCCAGGACAAGGAAAGTGAAGGGAAGCCAAACTTCAGCTGCTTCCTTGGTTCAATTAAACAACTAGTCAAACAACACAAAGCATTGTCTACTTATTCTCAAGGGAACTGAAGAGCTATGCACCCGAAACTCTAATTATATAGATAAACCATTGAGCACCAGTGGTTTGCAACTGGTATGCCTTGGGCTGAGATCTGCTCCTATGGAGGACAGAAGCCATTTCCTCCCAGAAAGGAAGAGGAAATTCAAGGGGCAATGTCAGTGTTAGAGGAGACAGGCTCAGCCTGTATGAGATGGACTTTAGTCCTTCACACCATCACAGACATTTTCCTAAGCTACTCATAAGCTCAGCTGTTGGGATGGGGAGGGTAACAGCAACTCAGAAAGGAGAGACAATGATCACATGTGTGTCTTCCTCACAAAATCAGTGCTTCCTATCCAGAATTTCTACTCTCCTGCCTATACAAGGCGTTGCACATGGTAGGTTCTCCATAGATAGTTGATGGACAAATGAATTTTATTAAGACTTTCCTTACAATTTTCAATTTAAACCCATGATTATTCACAGACATATGTAATGTTTCCTGGGTTCTTGTTACCAAATGCATAAAAGGGTGGTGGAATTGACAAGGGGGTGGAGCAAGGAGAGGCTACCAAGAGAAAGAAAGGAAAAGTGACAAAAAGAAAAATTGGGACAGAGAGGGAGAAGTGAGGGGGCAGAAAAGCCTCTAACATAGGTCTTGGGAAGGATAAGAACATAACAGCAGCCTCTTTCAATGACAGGATACTATTAAATTTCAAAGTGTCTGTGTAAACATCAACCCATTCTTCTCACAATGTCAAGGCATTTCTCTCAAAAAAAAAAAAAAAAGCCTGTCCTGGCACCCCAGTTGTGCCCAAACCTGTATATTCTTGCAGGGCAACAAAAGACTTTCAAATTCCCTTTGGTTTCCTTACAAAGCCTATCTTAATATCACTGAGCTCCACCTTCTTTTATGCTTTGGGACAACCTGATTCTGAATCCATCTTATCATTGGCTCATCAGCTCTTTTGACCAGAACAGTCAGTCCATGAGGCCCTGACTATTCCTGTGAGTTAGGTGTTTCCAGAAGTAAAATGAGAAGTAAAAAGTGTTCAGAGCAAAAGTAAAGAATCCAGTAAGAATCACAATATCCCTTTGAAATAGAATGGGCTCTAGTATCATTTCAACTCTACAGCTAATGGAACTCAAGTCCAGAGATGCAAAGAGACCTGCCCATTGGAACCCAGTAAGTTACCACCAAACTCAAGGCAAGGTCCCTGATCCTTCTCCCAATAATTGCCACTAGCCCTTACTGCTTTCAATTTGACCTTGGCCAAAATTTATCTGGTACTCTTCTCCACCATAATACCTATTCTCCACTCTATTGTGTTATCAAAAACATGCCTTTTCAGTTTACCTTGATTCCTGGGAGATTTTTTAGTTTTGTCATTAGTTTTGTCTCTACTTCATTGAGATACATCCAGCTCTCAGGATGCTCCTGAATGGCCAGGGCTTATATGGACTGACCTTTCTGGTCAAAAAAGCCAATGACCTGATAACAGGATGGATTCTTGTCCCAAAGGGTGAAAAAAGGTGAAGCTCCATGATATTAGATAGGCTCAAGAGATCAAAACCAAAGAGAATTCAAAAATGTCATGTTGCCCTACAAAACAATTAATGTTGGGCACATTGGAGTGCCTGCTCTGTTCAAAATGATAAGTGAACCACAACCATCCCCACCTCAATCAGAATTTTTTCTCTTTCTTTCCTTTAATCTTTTCCATTGTGCTTATTCCATCATAAAAACTATTCCATTTACTCATTTATTTGGTTTGTTGTCAGTCTTCCCCATCAGATTGTAACCTGCATGTAGGCTGTTTTCTTCTCTTCTGGATTCCCAATTCCTACAATAATGCCTGGTTCATAGCAGGTACTCAATAAACTTGTTGTAACAACCCACAAGGCAGTATAAGAATTAAACGCAACAGAAGGAATAAATCTCTCTATCCCTGATGACTTCCTTTGGGTGGAAGAAGAACAGTTTATTCTGCTAGAGGTAAGTAGGGAGAGGGAAGCTTGTCCTAAATTTTTGCCTTCCCCAAATAAAAAAAACATAGCATGAATACAGTGAAAGTCTTCTCCATGGCCTTTGTGCAACTGACACTGGTGATCACAGAGAGAGGGCCCTGAGTAGGAAGGCCATTTCCTATGCCAGCACTGGCCCCTGAAATCATCCTGCATAAGAGCAGGACAAAAAGAAGAACTAAACATTCTCTACATCATAATACAAAAGGTGCCTCACTTTAAGTTGGGTGAAGACTTGAGAATCATGGCTCCTTCAGGAAAATGGTTCCCTACCTTATTATTGCCTTAGAATTGTTTGTTCTGATGAGATGTATGTACGTGCAGATGCATGTGCATCAGGAGACCACAGCAAGTGCAATTGATAATGAAAAGCTAGATCTTCCCACCCTAGCACAGCAATCTTCAACGGTTTTGGGCTTTTGGTGCAAAGTCCACCACGAATTTGCAGCCAGAGCTCTTGGTAGGGCTACCCTTGACAGAAAATTCAGGCTCTGGGACACATGTTACCATGGATGGTTGCATCCCACACATTATTCTGGGAAAGGGGCCCTAGGACTAGAAGAAACTTGTGGGAAAAGAAGGGGGATTTCTCAGAGAGGAGAGACTGAAAAAAAATAAACTCTTCCTTTGAGGAGGAAGAGAGATGGAAAGACCATCAGATAAAAAAAGCAAAAGAGAAGGGTGCCTGGGTGGCTCAGTCAGTTAGGCATCCGACTTCAGCTCAGGTCATGACCTCACAGTTTGTGGGTTCGAGCCCTGCATCGGTCTCTGTGCTGACAGCTCAGAGCCTAGAGCCTGCTTCCGGTTCTGTGTCTCCCCCTCTCTCTGCCCCTCCCCCACTCTCACTTTATCTCACTCTGTCTCTCAAAAATAAATAAATGTAATAAAAATTTCTTTTTTAAAAAGCAAAAGAAAAGTGGTTTATATATACAATGGAATATTACTTGGCAATGAGAAAGAATGAAATCCTGCCATTTGCAACAATGTGGATGGAAGTGGAGGGTCTTATGCTAAGTGAAATAAGTCAATCAGAGGAAGACAGATATCATATGTTTTCACTCATATGTTTTAGAACTTGAGAAACTTACACAGGACCATGGGGGAAGGGAAGGGGAAAAAATAATTTCAAACAGTGAGGCAGGCAAACTATAAGAGACTCTTGAATGCGAAGAACAAACTGAAGGTTGATGGGGTGGGGGGGCAGTGGAGGGGAGAAATGAGTGATGGGCATTGAGGAGCCCACTTGTTGGGATGAGCACTGGGTGTTGTATGTAAGCGTGAATTACAGGAATCTACTCCCAAAACCAAGAGCACACTGTATACACTGTATGCTAGCTAACTTGACAATAAATACATACATACAATACAATACAATACAATACAATACAATACAATACAATGCAATAAAAAAGCAAAGGAGTGCCCATTGGGTAGGAGGCCAACTAGGAAGAGCTGAACTTAAAAAAAATGTTTTTCTTTGTTTTCTATAGTAATAGCCAATTTTAGGATTGATTTCTACATTATAATTTCCTTTAGTTATCTCTCAAATAACAAACATTTATAAGGTACTATTAGTCACTATACTCAGTGTGCCAAATATACTTTTCATCAGCCCTCACTGTCATCATCATTGTCCCCATTTCACAGATAAAGAAACAGAGACAGGAAGAAATTAAATAACTTGATCACAGTTACACAAATAGAAAGTGGCAGGACCAGGATTTGGAGCTGGGTAGCATGGCTACAGACCGGGCACTCTCAACTCATTGCTATGTTGGCTTCCTTGTCATTTCTTATGCACACGGCTGCCTTGCGTGAGTGGTAAGGAGGCAGTTAAGGGAAGGAGAGCCCACTCAGGGGACTCGTAGCCTCCCCTGCTGTGTCAGCCTGGCTGCATAGCCAGACCAGCAGTTCTGGAGTTCGCGGTGGGGCTGGGGCCGGCAAAGGAGCAAGAGACAGGGGGAAGCAGAAATATATTTGGTACACTTGGTATAGTGACTGATACAGAGTTAGTGCCATGTAAATGTTTGGTATTTGGGGGATAACTAGAGGAAATTATAATGTAGAAATCAATCCTAAAACTGGCTATTACTATAGAAAACAAAGAAAAACAAGTTGTTGTTTTTTTAAGTTCAGCTCTTCCCAGGTGGTCTCCTTTCCAAACTGCACTCCTTTGGTTTTTTATCTGACGGTCTATCCATCTCTCCTCCTCCTCAGAGGAAGAGTTGCATGCTAGGCTCACACAAACATGGATTCCCCTTGAGACAAAGACAGCCTCCCCTTGCCCCAGATGTATTTGAGGAAGGTAACTCTAGCCTGGGAAAAAGCACCCTCTAGTGTGCTGCTAACACGCACAATAGGTGAATTTCAGCACCTGACATGTATTAAGTGCTCAGTAATTTGGGGCTGTCATTTCTTATTAGGTCATGTTGAACCATATGTGACTGACTGTAGACCATTTTTGACCTACCAAAATGACAGTTTCACATCACTCAATTTATATTTTAACTATTTTTTTAAATCTCTGATTCTTTTTTTTTTCCTAATGTTTATTTTTGAGACAGAAACAGAGACAGTGCGAGCAGGGGAGGGGGAGAGAGAGAGGGAGACACAGAATCTGAAGCAGGCTCCAGGTTCTGAGCTGACATCACAGAGACTGACGCAGGGCTCGAACCCACAGACCATGAGATCATGACCTGAGCCAAACGGGCGCTTACCGACTGAGCCACCCAGGGGCCCCATATTTTAACTATTAATTTTAGTGTCCCACTCAGCTTCAAAACCGAGCTCCTTTCAGTGAGCGGGAATGATGTACTTTTCCGAGCAGTGTCCCAGGGCCTAGGGAACACCTGGCTGCAAGCGTGCACTGACGAAAGGCTTCCAGAGTTGTACCAAGTATGTGCCCACTTAGTTTGCCTGCAGGCTAATGAACTAGTATAGGTTCATTAACTATATACAGAATAACTATGCATTCTTACTAGGTTGGTTGGTTAGCGGGTTGACAGACTCAGCCTTGACTTCTAGGATCCAGAAGTAAGATGGGAATATAATGTACCTCTGTCCCCACTTTGGTTGCCTACCTGGAATGACTTCAAAGACAAACTTCCCCGCTTCTTCTGGGTTTGTGGCGATCTCCTTGATCGTACTTCCTGGTAAATACATGCAACCCTGAAAGACCAAAAGTTAGCTCCTTAAGATAAGCAGCAATTTGGTCACCTATAAACTAAAATTAAGTTGAAGGACAGATAGGATAATGGCGGGATAGGTGAGGGAGATAGGTGGAAAGGAACATGAAAAGCTAGTATCCCAGTTTTGAATGGGGCCCTTCTGCTATTCAGGTCTCTGTCAAGTTAAGTGACAGCTATCTGAGAGTAAGCTAGGTGCCTCGAGAGAAAAGAACAAATCTTGACAGAAGAATGAGGGGAAAGTGTGTCATCGCTGACACCTGTCTCCTCGTACTTTTCCAACCACCTGACTTCCTGGCCAAACCAGACATCTGATCTTTGTAAGCAGGGCAGAGACTAGTAGGCCTTGCAGAGATAGTATGCAGAGGTAGTGTGGCGTACCATTCTACCTGCCCGGCTGCCAGGGACTCCACTGGGGGACGAACCACAGGTAACCATTCAAGAAGATGAGGGTACTTAGTAGCAGCAAGAGCTGCTGAGCAGCACATCCCAAGTGTCTGCCCCTTTGCTAAGCACCTTGAATGTATCATTCATTTAGTCTTTGCAACAATCCTCCCAGCAAGGTATGGTTACGCACATTTACAGGTGAGGAAACTGGGAATCAGAAAGGTTCTATGACATTTGCCCAATGTCACAGAGCTAGTAAGTGACAAAATGGTAATTCATCTCAGAAGTGAGTTAAAGCTGAGGTGGTGGGGACCCATCAGCTCAACGGCCCCTGGAAGGGGGGAGGAGGATCATGGATCCATGGCAGAGAGTGAGGGCGCGAAGGACATGTGGCCTCTTCTGTGCGAATATGTTGTCAGAAACACAAGTCACTTCCAGCATGTGTTTGCTCTGTGCTCTACCACTCACAGGGCACGGTCACATGCACTATCTCATTAGATTCCCACAACAGCTCCGTATCAGAAGCATGGCAAAACTTGTCACTTCTCTTTTGTAGATGAGGAAACCAATGCTTTGGAAGTCTAAGTGACTACACAAAGAGACACAGCTTATTTGTAGGAATTGTCGGAATTTCTCACTGGCCATGATAGCAGCGTGTCTGATGCTAGCTGGGTAAACATATGTGTCTTTGGAACAGAGTGTGAATGGACAGGATTGGCATCAAAGAATCTATTAAAATCAAAAACAAACAGAGATCAGCCTTGAAAATTCCATGAGCAAATAAAACCCATTTAGTCATACAAACAAGGTTCCATTTCACTGACTTTGCAAGACAAACTTGACCTGGATCGTTTCTTGCTTATGCCTCTGGAAATCATAAGCAAAACTTGAGCTGTAATCACTGACCAATTCCCTATCATTTAAGGAAATTCTAACATTGTAAGTAATCACTGTGAAGAATAAACAGTCACTGCTTTCTCACTTAAAAAGCTGCTTTATAACAGTATATCCCTGAGCTTCAGTCCATGTTTTGGTTTCAGAACTTCCAGTTTGCAAACTGTCTTTCTGGTGTGTACACAGTAAACTTTTACTAATTACTACTTTGGTGATGTATTGGTTTTACTTCTGTTATTTCCGAACTTTTGACAGTCTTAACAAACTCTCAGATCAGCTCAGGAGCCTGAAAGAACAAATGTTTCTTGAGAGTCTAGAAATAAAAATGCCTAAGACTGAGTGAGAAAAAGAGTAGAAGAAAAAGAAGAAGAAGAAAAGGAGGAGGAGGAGGAATAAGACAGAAGAGGAAGAGTAGAAGTGGAGGATGGGGTGGAGGAAGAGGGAGAGGGAGGAAAAGAAAAAGAAAAAATATCTATAAAAGGGAATTCCGCATTTTTCTACATTTCTCTAATTTTATTACTTAAAAATAACTCCCACCTACATGATCATCATCGTCTTTAAATAATATCAATGACCTCAGAAAAAAAAAATGACCCTGAGATTGTGCAGCTGGCCTACTTTGCATGAGTTATGGCATTAGAATAAAAAGTTGTATTTTTTTTTTATTTTTTTAATGTTTATTTTTGAGAGAAAGAGAGAGAGAGAGACAGAGCATAAGCAGGGGAGGGACAGAGAGAGAGGGAGGCAGAATCTGAAGCAGGCTCCAGACTCCAAGCTGTCAGCCCAGAGCCCAGTGCGGGGCTCGAACACACAGACCAAAACATCATGACCTGAGCTGAGGTCAGACACTTAACCAACTGAGCCACCCAGGCACCCCAAAGGCTGTATTATTTTTAAACAAGAAAGAGCACTGCCTGGCAGAAGAAAAGGAAAGTATAATTTCAGAGGTGTCTGCCTCTTCTAAATACCTCTCTATGCTATTATTTGATATGCCCAAATCACCTTCATCCCAAAACAGTAAAAATAAAATACAAAATATATTAGTACCATTTATTGAACAGTTACTAGGTGCCAGGCTCTGTGCTAAATGCTCTAAATACACTATCATATTAAATCTTCATAAAAACTCTGTGAAGGGCAAACTGTTGTTTTCCCCAATGGAGAGATGAAGTAAGGGTCAGAGAGGTTACTGAGCTGATCCAAGATCACAAAGCGAGTTAATAGGAAAGTTGTGATTCAAATCCCAGTCAGTGGAATTTCAGAATGACAAGTAAGGCTTTACTTACAAGTCCCACTTACTTGCTGGAAGAAATAACCATCAGTTAAACTTATTCCCACCAAGACATAAATGAAAAACTGCAAGCCCTTCCTTGTTTTTAAAAAAAAAAATTTTTAGGGGCGCCTGGGTGGCTTGGTCGGTTAAGCGTCCGACTTCTGCTCAGGTCATGATCTCACGGTCCGTGAGTTGGAGCCCCGCATCGGGCTCTGTGCTGACAGTTCAGAGCCTGGAGCCTGTTTCAGATTCTGTGTCTCCCTCTCTCTCTGCCCCTCCCCTGTTCATGCTCTGTCTCTCTCTGTCTCAAAAATAAATAAAGGTTAATAAAGGTTTTTTATTTAAAAAATTTTTTTAATGTTTATTATTTATTTTTGAGAGAGAGAGAGAGAGAGACAGAGACAGAGACAGAGTGCAAGCAGGGGAGGGTTAGAGAGAGAGACACACACACAGAATCAAAGCAGGCTCCAGGCTGTGAGCTGTCAGCACAGAGCCCGACACAGGGCTCGAACCCACAAACCGTGAGATCATGACCTGAGCTGAAAGTCGGACTCTCAACTGACTGAGCCATCCAGGTGCCGCTAGCCCTTTCTCAGCTTGAGCACAAGAGCCCTGAACATCATAAATGAAGAGAGGAGAGTGGGAAGCGGTAACCGAGACAGTAGTGGTGGTGGGGACACTGATGGGGAGGAGGGAAATGGCCCCAGGCAGGGAAGGGACCAAACTGTCCCTTTCACCTGCACAGTCAGTCGACTGGGGTGGACTCTGTACAAAGATGGAAGGAGGTGGGCATGCGTGCTGGAGGCCACAAGTCCTAGGGCAATGAAGCAGAGTGGACAGCCTGGCAGTGGTGTGCTCACAGCAGCTCACAAGAACAAACTTACATTCTCAAGAACAATGTGAGCCAGCTGTTAACCACAGCTGGTATCAAAAGTTAAATTCTATAAGCTTACAATGAAATATTTTATTTAAAAAAAAGGTAATACTCAGAATTCATCGTTTCCTAATTATTTACTAGATTTTACTATTATTTCTGTATGTGTGGTTATTTACATCTATCTGTGCAGTAAAAGTACTGTGAAACATTGTGCTTCGCATGTCTCTTCTCAACTCTGTGTTCAGTGATGTCATGTTGGCAGCTTGAATCAGCCATGATGGGGCATTTACACCACGGATATTGGCTAATGCTGCATCATTATCAGCTCACCACCAGAAAGCCTTTTGTGAAACACTTTCCCACCACTGACAGACAGCCACCTGCGGGAACGTCCCAGAAAGCCGGGAGATGACCCAAGGGGACAACTAATCGAGGATTGTCTAGAACCATCATTGTAGTAGGGACTTGAGGGCAGTTTGCTGAGGTTCTGTTTTAAACAGTTTCCCCAACAAAGAACCTTTGGGAATGAGTTCTATGAAGGTAAGTTATAGACTTACAGAGCATTGTGCTGTTAAAGCTGGACAGACCTTGCTGAGACCTCAGGGGAAGAAAATGCACTTAGACTGCCTTCTGTTGAGCCCCAAGCTTCCCGGGGAGTATGCACAAGAGTCTGTCATATAGGTTCCATAATTTATTTAGTCATTCTCCTTTGTTGGACATTAGGTTCAAAGTTTCTCATTATAAACAGCACTGCATGTATCTTATTTCTTTTGGATCACTTCCTAAAACCAAACTGACTTGGTGTAAGCATATGATATTTTTTGTCACTCTTAGAAATCTGGCCAAAAGGGTTTTCTAGAAAGTTTTGCCAACTTTTTTGCATATCATCGATGTACATGAGAGCCTTTTTCATCTGAATGCTCCAAGATCACTGGGGTTTCTGTTTGAGATTTTTAAAGGAATAGAATGTGTGCGTGTTCTTTTTGAATTTACAACTAATTTAGGGGCGCCTGGGTGACTCGGTCGGTTAAGTCTCCAACCTCAACTTCAGCTCAGGTCATGATCTTGCAATTCATGAATTTGAGCCCCATGTTGGGCTCTGTGCTGACAGGTCAGAGCCTGGGGCCTGCTTCAGCTCAGCATCCAACTTCAGCTCAGGTCAGGATCTTGCAGTTTGTGGGTTTGGGCCCCACAGTAGGCTCTGTGATGACAAGTCAGAGCCTGGAGCCTGCTCAGGATTCTGTGCCTCCCTTTCTCTCTCTGCCTCTCCCCCGCTCATGCTCTGTGTCTCTCTCTCTCTCAAAAATAAATAAACATCGAAAAAATTTTAATAAAAATAAATAAATTTATAACTAATTTATACCTTTGTTATAGAAAAATTAGAAAATGGACAAAAAAGAGGAAAATTAAAAATTGTGTGAAATTCCAGTTCTCAAAGATAACCACTACTAACGGGTCTGTGTATTTCTTTCCCAGCCTTTTTCCATAAATACAGATTCATTATTTTTTCCCTCAATAATGGGATTAGTACATACATCATCCCCTGATGTAAACTGGCTTTTTCTGGTTTTGTTTTCAAAGCAATATTATGGATATCTTTCTATTTCAAAAAATATAAATTTAGGACACAAACAGCAGAATTGTATTCTATTGTATAAATATATAAAAATTCCTTGATATAACTTAGCCCCTACTAGTGGGCATTGTTTTCAATATCACTATTAAAAACAATACAGTGGTAAAAATCTGTATAGGGATTTTTAATTATCCACATCAGTCTTAAGCAAACACTTTGGTTAAATTCCTGGAATCAGAAATGCAAGGTCTAAGATTTTGCAAAAATTTTAAAGTCTATTTATTTATTTATTTATTTACTTATTTATTAGAATTCCAAGCAGGCTCCATGCTATTAACACAGAGCCCTACGCAGGGCTTGAACACACTAATCATGAAATCATGACCTGTGACAAAACGAAGAATTGGATGCTTAACTGACTGAGCCACCCAGGTGCACTGAAGAGTTTGCATTTTTAAAAAGGCATGTATTACACTCCAGAAAGGTTGTACAGATTTTCATTTTCATCAGCTGTGCATTATAATTCCTGTTCCCTGTCCTTACCAACACTGAAATTTCTGTAAAATCTTTGCTAATTTGTTAAGGGGATAGTGATGCCTTGTTAGATTACATTGCATGTCTTTAATTATTACTGAGACTGAATTTTTTATATACACGTATTGGCTCTTATATTTCTTTGGTAAATTGTCTATTTGTGTCATTTGCTCATTTTTCTATTGAACTATTTGGACTTTTAAAAATAGATTTGAAAGAATATTTTAAATATTAAGAATATTTGTTTATGATATTCATATATATAATATTTTCTTCCTTATTATTTGCCTTTTCACTTTATGATGTTGGTTTTTAAGATACAGACATCTTCAGTTATGCAATTAAATTAGTCTTTCCCATGTGCTGTCTTTGTTGCTTATGCTATGCTTAAAAAACACCTGCCTTCCAAAGATTATGCAGATAACTGCATTTTCTTCTAGGATTTTTATGAACTTTTTTTTTTTTACATTTAAGTCTTTAGTCTATCCAGAATCATGAATGGTATGAAACATAGCATAGAAATATACCTTCACTTTTTTCCAAGAATTTAGCTAATGTCTGTAACTTTTATGCCATTTCTAGATGTTTGCAATGTCTATGAATCTCAAAACAACATTAAATGATAGCAATTAACAAGTACTTTATTCTTTGGGGGGCGCCTGGGTGGCTCAGTTGGTTAAGCGTCCAACTTCAGCTCAGGTCAGGATCTTGCAGTTAGTGGGTTTGGGCCCCACAATAGGCTCTGTGCTGACAAGTCAGAGCCTGGAGCCTGCTTTGGATTCTGTGTCTCCCTCTCTCTCTGCCTCTCCCCTGCTCATGCTCTGTTTCTCTCTGTCTCAAAAATAAATAATAAAAACATTTTTTAAAAAAAGTACTCTATTTTTAAATTTGTTTTTTAGTTTATTTATTTTGTGAGAGAGAGAGAGAGTGTGTGTGTGTGTGTGTGTGAGCAAGGGAGGGGCTGAGACAGAGAGGGAGAGAGAAAGAATCCCAAGAAGGCTCCACACTGTCAGCACAGAGCCCAGCACGGGGCCCGAACCCACGAACTGTGAGATCATAACCTGAGCTAAAACCAAGAGCTGGCCACTTAACCGACTAAACCACCCAGGCACCCCAAAAGTACCTTATTTTTAATAGATTTTCCTTTACCTTAGTGAAATAATTATGGGTATACAAAAAGCAGACAAGGATGCCCCGTTAACTCTTATTTGTAATAATAATATAAAAACAACAGCCCAAATAAATTATAGAATGTCCATACAATAGACTGTTCAGCCACCATTAAGAATTATATTGTAAAAGAATATTTAATAATAACTTATGACTTATCATTAATTTTTAAATTAAAGAATATTATTATACTAATTTGAATTTAGAATAAGTGAGTTTCTAATTATATATGTATAGAAAGAACTAGAAGAAGTGAGGATTTAGGTGGTTATTTCTTGTTAATGGGATAATTTTCATTTTCTGCTTTGTGCTCTCTGCATCTCCCAAATTTTCTGCCATGCACACAGATAGCTTTTGTGATAAAAAAAAATCTATATAAAATAAAATTTTCTTTCTAATACATTATCATCTTACTCCTAAAAGCTTTTAAAAACTTTTTATAACTGAAATGAGTAATTGATTTTATCAAATGCTTCTTGCAGCCACAATTTAGGGGTTGCGTAGTTTTTCCTTATTTGACTTATTGATCTCACCCTATTGATCTCAACCTATTGATCATATTGTATTAACAGATTTCCTTTAGGAAAAAAAAAAGAAAACATAGTTGGCATCCTAGAAGAAGCTTTACCTAATTATCCTAGGCTACTTTAATCCTGAGAGGATTTTGAGTTCCCTCCTTCAGAAGTAAAGGAGAGAAGCTAAGACCTCCAATAATTTATTTCACCCTTGACATCAGTTTATGTTTTCACAAAACAGTTTTTTACACATGCTTCATATTATTTTGAGCCTGTGATAAGTGCAGGCCAGCTATGATTGTATCATTTTACAAAAGAAGAAAGAAGGACCCAGAACAATGAAATAATCACATGGCCAGACAGCAGAAGAGCCAGGAAAAGAACCCAAGCTTGGACATATGACACCTCTCACCGTCTACACCCCGTGGAAATAAACCCCACTGAGCTATCCTTTCTGCTGATCTGGGAAGGCTAATGTATTAGTGCCGCCTCCCTCAATCTGCACAGGGGAAGACTTCCTACATCGGCTACTCACCATCACCTTAGCCTATAATTGCTTGGTTCTGATAGGGCCTGGGTTGTTCGTAAAGTAAAAGAAAGTCTGGCTACCAGGCACAGGATACTGAGCAAGAACCCAATCTGTGGTGGGGTCTCTGGCCCTTCTCCAACCTTTGCAGTGACCGACACCCACAGCCCTCAAGTGGAGGGCCTGCTTAACCAGGTGCTGCTGATGTGTCACAGATCCCGAAGCTTATTCTTAAAGAGAACTGCACTCTCCCAAAATGACTGTCTAGTTTCTTTACGTACCCTGCCATCCACCCTCAATGTCCTTACCCTTCTCGGGGCTTTTTTTCTGAATCCAGAAGGTTCTGGAATCTGTCTTCCCGAATAGGCTCCTTCTGGCCAACCCTGCTCTTCCACCTCCACAAACATGAACTCTAGATGGGGTGACCAGTCATCCTGGTTGCTCCAAGACATGCAGTTTATACCTGGGGTCCCAGGATAATTGCTAATGGCACCCCCTTTCACTTTCATGCACTACTTTGGCCATGAGGAATCACTAGTCCCAAGATTTAGGACCAAAGTCCTCTCTGACCCCATCCATTCCATCTGGAAATTCTGTTTGCTGTGCTTTCAAGGTATACCCAGAACCTGATCATCTTCCTCTAGCCCACAGTTCCCACCGACATTCTAAATGACACAACCTCTCACCTAGATTACCACCATGCCTCCTGCCTCTGGCCCTGAATCTATTTTGAACACCACAGCCAGGGCCATCTTTTTACAACATAAGCCAAAGAATATCCCCTTTCTTCCCCATAGCCCAGTGCTTTCCCATAGCCCTCAGTGTAGTGGTCTTCTTTGCTATCTGCACTGTGACCCTCAAGTCTGCCCTCCCCTCTCTGACCCCATCTCATTCCCTAGTTCCGTTGCCTCCATGTTGACTCCTTGCTATTCCCAATGCACAGCAGACATGTTCCACCTTCGGGCCTTTGCACTGCTTTTCCTCTCTGCCTGAAGCCCTCCTTCCCCAGAGACCCACCTGACTAATTGCCTCTCTTCCGCAGCCATGCTGACCACCCTTTGTAAAATTGTACCACATCCCCCAAATGGTTGATCTCTCCTTAACTCATTTTTTTTTTTCTTGGAACTAGTTGTTTCTTAACAAACCACATACTCTCCTTATTTATTACTTTCTGTCTTTCCCCTTATCTTCTAATTTCTACATGCAGGGACTTTTATCCGTTTTACTCACTGGTTGATTTCAAGTATCCAGAACAACCTGTCCAGAACATCCTGGACATATGTACCTATGTCCAGTGCATAACTGATGTTCAATAAATATTGGTCGATCAAACAAACAAATTCTCCTGAACACAAATCCACTCTCTGAGCCCTCATACACCGCGACCCCTCCAAGACCATGTCGCCAGCCTTGACTTAAGGGCTGCGGTTGGGAAGCTCCTCAGTGCGCACCCCCGGTCTTGGCCGTGGAGGATCACCTGTCATCTCTGCGACTCAGTTTACCTCCCTAAAAACTGGTGGAAAGGATGCGGGTCCAGTCCCAGGGAGAAGGCCTGCGGGTGCCTCCCCCACCTGCGTGCGCACACAGGGGAGCCCTGCCAACAGGGACCAACAGCCTAGCCGGTCTGGTACCTGCGGCTTCACGTCCTCTTCGTCCTTGTAGTAGTAGAGCTGCTGTGCCCTCAGCACAAAGTATCTCTGCTGCCAGTTCTTCACGATCGACCTCTGCTTCTTCAGCCAGCCCATCTTGATGGGCCTCTCCAGCGGGTTGGGGGCGGACGGCTGGTGGAGGGCGGCCATCTGCTCGCCGGTCATCACGCTCCTGGACCGAGCTGTGGAGAGGAACAGACAGGCAGGCTGGCTGAGGGACATGAAGCGGCGTGCAGAAAGGGTGGGTGCCGAGGCCACAGAGGGAGCCCCAGGGGGCCGAGTCCCAGTCAGGCCGGGCTCACGGGGCCGTGCTTGCAGGAGGGACGAAGCCCCGAACCCCCAAGGGGCAGCCGAGGGGCCTGCTCAGGACGCGGGCTGGCGGGGGACAGGGAAGCCGGAGGCAGCCGGAGGCCCGATGCGTAAGAAGTCCGGAGCCCGAGGCCGGCCCCGTCATTCTGCAAAGAGAAAGGCTGGCTGGAGCCTTCTGAAGAGGAAGTGGCCGCAGCATCTGACAAAAGGTGCTTCCTTTTTCCTGCGTGGGAGTCGGTATCTGACAAGAGAGAAAACAGTGCCCGCTTGGAGGGTTCGGGGACTCCCACGCAGCTGCAGAGGCAGCCGGAAGCTGGCCGGGCACTGTCCCCAGGGCAGGAGCTGGCGCACCCGCTGGGACCTCGCGTCGTCCGGCAGCGTGCCTCCCCAGCAGGCCCCGAACCCCCTGCCCAGTCCACGCCCCCAACGTGCAGGAAGCTGGCACCTCCTTGAATGCTCCTGCCCAGTGTCCCTGAGTGCCGCTCTGTCCCCTGCCCTCTGAGAGTGTTTACAGCCCTTTATGCTCCACCAGGGGCCTCACTGTAGCTGCCTTCCTACCACAGGATCAGCCAGATGGGCCCTTCCATGCGCTGACGACACACAAGCACTGGAAAGGAAAATGAAATCTGCCAGCAGAAAACAGCAGGGGAATTTGAATTCAGACCCTCAACCCTTGGTATCTCGCAGTTGGTTTTTGTTTTCACACCAGAGCTCTGTTGTCACTGGATCAGATCCAAGTGTCCACAGCTTGTCTCCAAGGTAACTCCGGGGTGGGATAACTGTCTCCTTTCTTTCCCTCCCCAGCAATCCATCAGCAGGCCCGTGGTCCTGCTGAACATATCCTCTGAGCCCCACCTCCCTTCTTTCCTGCCAGTTCTACAGTGCCCTTCTACAGAGTTCCACCACATCAGAGTGCCATCCTGGCTACATGCTGCCAGCCCCCAGTGCCTGCACTCCTATCCTTGATGGAAGAAGTCTGTCTTACAGCCCCTTTCTTCAGCTTTTGCAGGTCCGTGGAACATTCTTGACGCAGCTGAATGCAGCCAACTTCACTCTTGCCCATTTCACCCGGCCTGGTTGGAGACCAGCTCTTCCTTTTCTGGCCCTTGGACGCTTGAGTACATTACACAACTTCTCTGAGCCTCAGTTTCCTTGCTTGTTAACAGGATAATAATTCTATGGAATTATCGTGGAGATTAAACAAGCTAACATGTATAAATATATATAACTTGGATAGTACCTGGTCCAAAGTAAGCTAAAGTCACTTGTTAGTTTTATTAACAGGTGACATTAGTTCCTGCTACAAGGTTGGAGATCATCTCTGACAGCTTCCTAAACTTCCCTCTGCATTTGAGAATGTTGTTCTGTAATCAACTTCTTCTCTTCCTTCATTCCTATCTTTAACGCATTGAATCGACAACTTTTCCTATTGCTTTTGACTCCTTTCTTTCTATCTCCTTCTAGGCCTGTGGTTTTCAAACTTTATCTATGCTCATGGCATACTTCCGGATACCAGAATTTCATATGACATCACAGACTAATTGTATTCAGAGTTATCCCCCTATTTACATGTTTTACCCTTCAGTCCTGTATTGCTGTCTCCAGAGGACTCTATTCCCTTGATCCTCACAAGGAGCCTCTGTTCCTGTCACATACATTGTAACTTGCAGTGACCCCTCACCTCCCACTAGAGATTGGAGAGATCATAGCATGTGGTACACCAGGGGACAAAGCATACTTGATTCTTCCTCCTTTTAGACAGATATCATCTTAACAGTGCAGAAACTCAGTTGCAGAAAAAAGTCATTTGACATTTTGATGCCAATTTGGCAGCATGCTTGCAAAGGGTTTGCTTTGTATCAGTGTGTCCTAGCACCCCAGTTAAGAATTTTATCTTAGGAGCATCCGAGTGGCTCAGTCAGTTAAGCAGCCAACTCTTAATTTCGGCTCAGGTTATGATCTCACGGTTAGTGAGATGGAGCCCCACGTTGGGCTCTGTGCTAAGAGGGCAGAGCCTGCTTAGGATTCTCCTTTCCCTCTCTCTGCCCCTCACCCGCTCATGCTCTTTCTCTCTCTCAAAATAAACATTAAAAAAAAAAAGAATTTTATCTTAGATCTTGCTCCTCAGTTAACCACTGTCTTCATGATCTTCCAATCTTCCACCTGTCACTCAAAGAACAGCCACTCTGAGGCTAGTCACGTACTGTAAGTCTGCGTAAATGATCTAAAAGAATGATAGGAGGGTCTTGGCAAGAATACAATGGGAGGAAGGAATTTGAGGAACTGTATACAGCTCTGTCTCTCTAGGTCAGAGACCATTACTTGCAAAGACTCCTATCTGTCCTAGAAGGAGGATAGATTGTAGGCAGAAATGAAAAGAATGGTTCACACAAAATTTGTTTAAAAATGGAAGAGTGAGGCATTCCAGAAAATTTGGGGGAGTTCTCCTTCAGCTTAATAGCCTCAGCATAGCCTAGCCCAATGTGACCATTTACCTGAAGCAGCATCAGACTTGGGAGGGAGGGCCACCTTCCTAACAGGGGCATAATGAGGAGCCTTTAGTTGGCTTCTGAGGTGATGTCACCACATGAAGCCAGCCCAGGAAGGAAGAGAAACAAGCAGATGTCACATGAATATTTTGAGGACTCAGGCATCCTGAGCCACGCCCAGAGACCCAAAGAAATTGTTAGAACCACAATGGGAGAAACCACAGGTCTCAAACAGCATTGAAGGAGTGGGATGGAGGAAACAGAAGCCAAAAAGACACTATAATTGAAAAGAATTAACTCAGCACAGCACTTAGTTGCTGGGATATTCATCTGTGGTTAGTTCTGTGAAATGTTTATGCTCTGTTGTGGCAAAGACAATGACAAACATGTGAAAACAAAACATCCTTTAGAAATATCTGTGCATCATAGGATGTCCTGGCAAAAGCAAGAGGAGGTATGGAGAGCTTATGTTCTCAGACCTGGCCAACAGGGACTTTGATGCCCTTGTGCCTTATAGGCAACCATCTTGTCTGCCTGCATATGGTCAAGGCCTTGACTGACCATCTTTTATAGTCCAGAAATGATACCATTCACCCACACCTCCACCCAATGCTTCTTGAGTACCTGTTCTCATCCTCATTGTGAGTGGTATGGCTATACACCACAGTTTGAGTGTGGATAGCTTTGTACAAGCCTCCACAAGGCTAGAATTAGTCCCAAACACTGCAGAGGTGACAGCTAGGGCTCCAATGAGCCAGTGGCTAAGGCTAAGGGAGCTTTCTGTCCCATGTCAGAGCTATCTCCCACCTTGGCCTTCAGCATTGCTTACCAGCCAGACCTATCATGAAATGATTCAAATATCAAGGAAGGAATCCTGATGGGCTTTAAGTTTGACTTGTTTAGGGCTAAATTTCCTTGTTAGCTCCTTTGAACAGTCTCTCTTCTTTGTGGGTGTGACTTGTTCCCAGATAAAGTAAACAAAGAAATCTGTTACTATTAATGGAGCTGTTTCTCATAATGAAAATAAAAACTGTGATAAGCTTCGCTTGTGAGCCAGTCATTGCACACAGAGTGCACGCTCCCAGCCCTGAGGGAAGGAGATCTGAGCCAGGCTGTGGGCTGGAGAAGGGGCTGCGGGCAAACGAGGCAAGGTGGGAAGTCAGAAGGCAGTTGCTAAGTGTTTACAGAAAACTCTGGGGAAGTGGGAAGTGAGGGCTTCCATAAAATCAGAAACCCACCCTTACTTTAGTAGAGAGAGAAAGAAGGACCCCCTAGTACTGTGCTGTCCAACACAGTATCCACTTGCTGTGAGTGGCTATATATATGCAAATGAATTAAAATATATTAAATTTAGTTCCTCAGTCACACCAGCTACCTTTCAAGTGCTCAGTAGCCCCATGTGGCTCACGGCTACAGTATTGGACAACACAGATAGAGAATATTTCCATCATCACAGAAAGTTCTACTGGTTAGCACTTCCTGGAATCTGAGTGTGATCATTACTAAGTATGAAACAAAAATGGATTATAAATGATGGGGCAGCATTTCATCAAATAGAAAATCAAGCTAGAGGTCCCTGAGAAGAAGTATCTTCAGGTGGCTGAGTGAGGAACTCAGCCTTGATCTGAGAGGTACTATGGAGGCACTTCATGTACCTTGGCAAGGGAGGCCCATGAGAAAATATGGATGAGTTACATAATAGTACATACAGTGTATGCTGAATTTTACTCTGCATTATGGGAGGGCACCAAAAAGAAAAGAAAAATGGAAGAAATGCCACATGCCCAGAAGTGCCAGATGATGCTTCTGCAGTAGAAGTTACCTACTCTCTGCCCCAAGTTGGAGCAAGAGAAAATTCAAGACAGAAGTATAAACAGAGAAGTCATCTTGGGAAGCATGATCACTTCCTTTCTTCATCTTCCCATCTTCTGACCCCTAACCCCAAAAATAATCAATCACAAAATCTTCTAGGGCCAACTTTTGAGATATTTCTTCTATCTGCTCTCAACTCCACTTCAGTTTTTCTTCTATTTTAGATGGCTTCAAATCTATGGGTGAGATGCTAATAGTTCATTCAAAGCTGGGTATTTTCTCAATATGATGATATGAGCGGTGCATTAGTCTGAGAACCATGTTTAAATGGCTTTGAAAAAAGAGTAGAATTTACACACTTCACCCCCCAGAAACCCTCTCTTGAGCTGCAGTCTCAACCATCCAACTGCCTGCAAGTACCTCAGTAGGAATCTCAAGGGCACCACATTGCTAGTGAATATATCACCTTCCCCTCCTTACCTCCACCATTCCCTTTGCCTTGCACCCACAAACACACCCAAACCTGCTTTACCTCCCCTGATCTCCATGATGTGCTGTGAGTGATGTCTTCCCAGCCAACCAACTAAACCAGAAAGCTGCCCCATTCCACAGAGTCACCACAACCAACTGCTCCAACTTGGGGCAGAGAGTAGGAGATTAGGGGGAGAGGTGCAAGTGAATGCCAGGAGATTGGAGTGCTGTGAAAATTTCAGATCTGAAAAGTAGCACAACAGATGTTCAGAAACCAAAGAAAAGCCTGGGCACACAGGGCACTGGCACAGAGGGAAGCACTTTTAAATCGAGGCTATGGAGATAAACTTAGGTAAGGGACAGAAAAGGTTACTGTTTTCCTTGGGACTTTAAAAAGACCTTACAGAAAGTCTAAATATGGAAAAAAGGAAGTGCGGCAAGAAAATCCATGATCACCAAGAGTTTGGGGATAGAGCAGGGGCTACCACTTGGAAGGGCAAAATGAGAGGAAAGAGGCTGTGATTCTGTGCCAAGCAAAATCCAGGGCCAGTTCAGGCCCATTTCACATCTCTGGGCCAGGAGCAGTCTTTGGAGCAGATGGTGCCTTTGAGTGGAGAAATGGGCTCCTCTGTCTCTGGATGGATGGATGCAGCCCCACACCAGAGTAATAGCTTGATGAGAGGAGCACCAGTGGGTTTCAGCCCTATTCACCCTTTCCGTCAAGGCCTTAGTACAGTGCACACTTACACAACCTCACATGTTCGGCAAGAGCTCATTTAAGGATACAAAGCACCATTCAAAAGCAAGAGGTTCTTTTTGAAGAAGTATTTGAGTTTCTGATCTCAGTTTTTTCTCTCAGAAAGGTATATTTGGCTACAAAGGTAAACTGGAGGCCCCATGGCCTCAGGGATAAACATCTTTGTGTTTTTATCACAAGTCTGCAGGTGATAAGTTGCTGGAACTATAAAGAGATTCTTGAGAGCAAGAACCGTGTCTTATTCATTTCAGTATCCCGAGGAGCTTCAGTGTCTGGTGCAGAAAAGTTAACTGGGAGGAATGAAGAAATTAGGGAGGTGTATGTGTGCATGTGTGTGTGAGAGGTGTGTGTGTGTGTGTGTGTGTGTGTGTGTGAGAGAGAGAGAGAGAGAGAGAGACAGACAGACAGACAGACAGACACAGAGACAGAGAGAAGGAGAGAGAGAGAGTTATGGAGAGAAAATAATGTTGAGTAATGTTCAAATAAAAGATTCATAGCATGGATTTTTAACAACAACAAAAACCCTTTCTCTCTTATCTCTTTAATTAACCAATCAGAAAATTTTATTGGGCATTTCTTATAAGCAGGGCAGAGGGCTAGGTAATGGGCCGGGTTTAAAAACTAAAGGAAACCTTCTAAATTAAGATTGAGACTTGTAGGGTTTCAAATATTTACTGTGCACCCTGGCACACAAAAATTCATTCCACCACCCCCTGTTGCCAATGGCTGCCCCAGTCCCAGCCCTAATTCTTGATGACATCAGCCATGTCACACTCTCCTTGTATAAAATAGGGGGGTTCATAATCAGTCATGAATCAAGAAGTGTTAAGGAGAGATTAGCATCTAGTTGAGGCTTTCTTTCTGGTAAAATTAGAAAAGAGTTGCACTGATGAAGACAATGGAATCAAAGCTCAACCATCAACAAGTGGGTTCCCAAGGGCCCAGTGGTTTTACCAATTTCTTCACCAATCTAAACATACCTTCTAGAAGAGTATCTGGTTAAATGAAGTTTCCCAATATATATTGGTTAAGTGAAATAAACATTTTAGAATGAAAAGCAAGCCACTATCAGGTATTGTATATATGCAACAAATATTGACCAGTTTACCTGTTCACGGGATTTCTAGATGCATTCACATGCGCCCACTCTAGCAGAGTGGCCAATAGAAGGTAGAAAGCCTGATCTAATAATGATGTGTATCTATAGTGATATATTTATTGAGTGTTTACCACATGCCAGCCACAATGCAAACACTTTATAAATCTAGTTTCATTTAATGCTCATGCTAACTCTTTATGGGAAACACAATAGCTGTCTTACAGACAAGGTCATCTCTGTCTTACAGACAAGGATCTGAAGCTCACAGAGGTGAAATGAATGGCCCCAGTTATACTGCTAGAAATTGGATTTCAAAGCCCAATGCCCATATGTAGACTACACTGTCCACAGGGAAGCATGTATTCTAGTGGTAAGGAGAGGCACCTAAATTGGGAACCAATGTGTAACAGTTCACAGGGGCAGACAGTAAATGGGAAGTGAAGAAGAGACAGTGCTACCCTTGCCCTGGGCAAGGGAACAAAGGCACTATTCCCAGCCCTTCATGTGAGACACCTGCTTCAGCCTGTGTCCATTTTGCCTCAATATTATGAATAAATAATTTTGTTCTACTTTTCCTGTCCGTTGTAGGCTCTGTAAGCCTCAATAGGTCTTGAGAAAACAGTGACAAAAGACAGTGCTGAAAGCCCAAGCCCATCACGGAGACTGTCCTGACAGTCTTACAGGAAGATGGATGTATTAGGTGGTCCTGCCATGTCTTACCAGCTCTCTTCCCAAGCTCATTTGAAGAGACCCAAGGACTCCGACCAAAGCCCATGGTGACTGACCTATGAGAGGGAGGAGTTAACCCAGGCTAGCCCTCTACTCAGGCCCACAACTCAGCTCACAGCTGGTGGACCACCCAGGCTGAGAAAGAGGCTGTGGGGAGCCACACAAATCATGTGAAAGTCACATGTGCGTGCACACCCGCGCACGCGCACACACACACACACACACACACACATGCATGTACACGCACACCTGCCTATCCGGTTACCAGACTGTGGAAAGATGGCCCTCCTAGAAGAAAGTTAGGCCTTTAACCTCAGAACCTTCAGACTCACTTTCTTTATTCTTTTTCTCTTTTCTCTCTCCAAGGCAAACTGCCCTCCGTTTTAAAGCCCATACCATTCGGGACATGGGAAACTTTTAAAATCTTTTCAGTTTCAAGACCTGGCATTTAAATTTTAGGAAAAGTGTTTCCTGTGGTTACTCTCCTAGATTTTTCTTTTAATTCTAAGCTTTGTTTTTAATTTTAGTATGAATTAAAAACTGTTATGAGACAAACTGACATAACCCAAATCAAAGAAATCTCTAAAAGTTATTTTCTGAATGCCTGCCTCCGTACTCAGGAACTGAGCAGGTTTAATTTTCCCATGTTCTATAGCTTGTAGAAATGTCTTTCATTTAAAAAAAAAATTTTTTTAAGTTTATTTATTTTGAGT
Source organism: Prionailurus viverrinus (assembly GCF_022837055.1). Classification (NCBI taxonomy): domain Eukaryota; kingdom Metazoa; phylum Chordata; class Mammalia; order Carnivora; family Felidae; genus Prionailurus; species Prionailurus viverrinus. The sequence continues at coordinate 86,430,035 of NC_062563.1, read as the reverse complement.
GGGGGGAGAGAGAGAATCCCAAGCAGGCTCCATGCCTTCAGCTCAGAGCCTGATATGGGGCCCGAACCCACAAACCGTGAGATCATGACCTGAGCCAAAATCAAGAGTCGGAAGCTCAACCGAGCCACCGAGGTGCCCCTGCCCTTCATCTTTTGGCAAGTAAGCACTTCAACCTAAAAAGGCAAATTTTGTTTTGGAAAGACACTTAGGCCAGATCACTGTCTTTTGCAGGAAGAGGTTAAAAAATGTGGTCTCAGTAGCAATATGAAGGAGAGAGAGAGTGAGTGAGAGAAGAAAGGGGGGTGGTGTCAGAGAAGGAGAGAGAGAGGGAAGGGGGGGTGGAGACAGGGGGAAGGGAAGGAGAGAAGTGGCTTCCTGTGTCTCCGGCTTGCAAGGTCTCCTGCACTCACAAATGCTCTCAACCTAGGGTGCCTCTCCAGGGCCACCCCTCTGGTGTCCACATTTTGGAGCTTGTATGTTTCTTGGGAATTCAGAGTACAGTTGCCTCTTGTGGGCGCGTGTCTCCATCCATTGCAATAGTTTAAGGGCCCCCCTCTTTCTACCTTTGCATAACAGGAAGCCAACTGTAATAACAAGAAGCTTACAGAATTGTGAGTGCTTCCTACTTAGCACTGCCAGGGCTGCCTCTTCCTCAGCACAAGGTGAAGTGGAGATTTGGCAATCGGGTGGTAAATGTTTCTTGGGTTGACAATGTGGCTATTTGTGTATAGAAGCCAACTGCCTTCCCAGACATCAGCGTAGAACTTTGCATCATGTAGGACTGTGGGACAATTAGCACAGCAAATTCCGCTGCGTGTTCATGGTGTGCTAAAGCAAGAAAGGGACTTAGGAGAACTATTGATCCTTCGATTGTCACTGCTCATCATTTTTTTCTAGTTAACAGGTTTTGCTTAGTCACTAACATTCATCAATAAATAGCACATTCAAAGGTTTGACGTATTTGTATTTTATAAGCCCAAATGAATTCTGGGGCTCCAGTGTTTCACAGCAGTGATCCAGCCAGGGCAATGCTGAGGCCTGGCACCCATGACCAAGCACAGGGTCACCCATCCTATAGATGTCACTCCATTCTATAATGTGTGTTTGTGGAAACACAAACAATAATGTGTGTGTTTCTAGGGCCTTCACCTGGTCTTCAGTGATTTTTAACCTTGCAGTCCTACTAAGGATGTGGACAATGAAAAATTCGTACAGTGGGATGGGCCTGGCATACAAGTCATGATATGTTTCTCTTATTCTACAACCTGATAAAAAGATTCTATTAAAAACTGAGGCATTTAGATTATGGATAGAGTATAGATGATACCAAAAAATTATTAATGAGTTTTGCTAGATGTGATCAGTCAATGTGGTTAGGGAAAAAAATGTCCATAAATTTTCATTGTATTTACTTATTTTGAGAGAGAGAGAGAGAGAGAGAGAGAGAGAGAAAGCACAAGCAGGGGAGGGGCAGAGAGGACAGACAGAATCCGAAGCCAGCTCCGTGCCATCAGCACAGAGCCTGGTATGGGGCACGAACTCACGAACTGTAAGATCATGACCTGAGCTGAAATCAAGAGTCAGAGGCTTAAATGACTGAGCCACCCAGGCACCCCAAAAATGTCCACATTTTTAAAAATGTATGTTTAAGGATGAGGAATAAAATTACATAGCATCAGGGAATTGCTCTAAAATGTCTCAGCAAAGAAAAAAAAGACATAGCAAAAGCAAATGTGATAAAATCTCGATAACTGTTTAATTTCAGTAATGGACATTCAGAGGAGTTTATTGAACTTACTCTATATTGGTGTTTGAAATGTGTATATAATAAGCAATCTTTTTCAAGATTCTATTAAGTTTTCAAACATACGTTCTATTAGTCTTATTTTTTTTTCCACACATCAGCTATTGCCCTGAACTTCAACTTGCTCATTTTCCCAGGCCTGCATTCCCAGACCTGTTAGTTATTCCTCTGAGCACAGCAGAATGATCCTACACAGATGTTATACCACACATGGACACATTCTTCCCGGACAGACCCTGCCCCTCCATTCCACTGCACTGTCACTTATCACTTAATGAAGGGGGAGAACGAGGGATTCCTGATACTTCCAGTTATGGATAGTATTTCCCATAAAGTCAACTTTTACCGGAACTGTTAGTCATGGTGATGGTGTGTGCATGTGCATGTGTACACGTGTATATGTGCACATGTGTGTACATACACACACACACACACACACACATTTCCCCAGCATAGGGGGAGAAGGAATGGACAGCCCCACTGTGAAAAACAGCTGTGGCAAGGAAGGCAGAGAGTCTCCATCTTGTATGACAATTCCTTCTGATTAGGGGGGATGTCTGGGATGTCTGAGGCTTAGTACAGGCTCAATGGGAAAAATGCAGTGACTGCTTATCAGTGTTTGCAATGACGGAAGTTGGAGAAAGTGATAGTCCATAGGCCACCACTGCAGCATGGTAGATAGCCCACTTGATCTTTGTTCCCCTACCCCTGAGGTTGAGAGGCAGGCAACGTAGGGTAGTGGAAGGTGTATCTGATTGGGCATCACGAGACCTGGGTTCAAGTTCTAGCTCAGACACAAACCAGCTGTATAATTCTCTTGGCCTTCCTGAGCCTTCGTTTCCTCATTTATAAAATCAAAGGATGAAAATGAACCATCTTGAATACATTTCCAACTCTAAATGTTTTCTGATTACCTACAAAACATCCATCAGGCACCTGTTTTGTGTTGTAATCCTATTTTAGGTGAGACAGGTCTAACTTAATTTGTCAACTCAGGCAGGACTCTGGATCTGATATCAAGAACACAGGCCTCTAGCAATGCATTTATTTAACTGATCAAGAAAAATGGAATTGGCAAAAGACATAATCTGGGCGATTTTAATCAAACACAGGTGGCATGGCATGCCCCTGGGTAGAATGTTTGTGAGTTTCATTATTAAGCTAAAGATGATCCTCTGAGAAGTCCCGGTGATAATACAGAGCAGGAAGCACGAAGACAAAAGCCACGGTAACTGTTACTCAAGGACTGACAGTTCAACAGGCTGTGTGATCAATTTCTTCTGGAGTAATATTTTAGCTCCCAAATATTATGGACCCATCATCTTCTGGATAGATCTCTCTGACTCTAAACCAGACCTTACATATTAAAAACTGCAAACACATCCACACTCTTTCAACCAAAGAAACTTAAAAATTTAGTTAAGGAGATAATAATGTACGTGTTAGGTTTATTTATAAGGATATTCACTACAGCACTATTGTTTAAAAACCATTAACCACTAAATGTCCAACAACACGGAATCAGTCAAATGAAGTATGGTATGCCCATAAAGTAAAATACTATGTAGACTTAAAGATGATGCTTTATTGGGTTATAAGGACGTGGGAAAATGTTGAATATATACTATTGCGTTAAAAATCACTTATTCCAAAATAGTACATAAAAGGTGACTCCGTTTTGTTAAAAAAAAATATACATATGCACACCCATATACGCACACAGTGTAGCATAGGAAAATCACAAGCACAAATGTGGTATAGCACAGAAAATCATAATAGCAAGATTCACACCAGAAAGGTGTAGAGTTAAAGGTTATTTTCCTGAGAGGTGGGAGTATGGGGAGTGTATATGTCTTCCGTTTGCTGTCATTTTTTTAATAAAGAAAACAAAAATCACTTGTAATAACTCTGTGTTAGCTTTCTCTTCAAGAGACTCAAGAAGTCTCTTTGAGAGACTTCAGGCTGAGTCTCTCAAAATGAAAATTTTAAGACTAAATGAGTCAAGAGAGAGAAATCACTAAGGAGAATCTGTCCCAGTGTTAGGAAGAATTTACATAAGATAAACCAGAATGAATTCCAAAAGTTTTGAAATAGAACATTTCAGGAGCGAGCTATGTCATCCTGGGCACATGACCCCGTCCTGCCTCATGGGATTACTTGCTAGCAGGATACAATATATAAGTGATCCTTTCTTTTTTTTTTTTTTTTTTTTAATTTTTTTTTTTCAACGTTTATTTATTTTTGGGACAGAGAGAGACAGAGCATGAACGGGGGAGGGGCAGAGAGAGAGGGAGACACAGTATCGGAAACAGGCTCCAGGCTCTGAGCCATCAGCCCAGAGCCCGACGCGGGGCTCGAACTCCCGGACGGCGAGATCGTGACCTGGCTGAAGTCGGACGCTTAACCGACTGCGCCACCCAGGCGCCCCATAAGTGATCCTTTCTTAAATGTAAAATAGGTTTTGCTTTATTACTATTATCATTAACGAGAAGAACTTACTTCTGAAGAGCTTCATTGCTACATATATAATACGAGGTGGTTTAACAAGATGCTTGCTAAGGTCCTCCTCGACCCCCAAATTCTTCTATTCTCTGTTTACTGGCAGTTTCTACTAATACCACAATGCATGCAGAGTTTGCAGTTAGAGACAAGGGCAGCAGAAATGAGGGATTCATTATCTGGGAAAGAATAAAAAAGAAAGCATTCAGGGAAGGAAAGGGATCAGTATGGCTTGAAAGCTGTCAGCCAAGACGTCACAGGAACCATAAAATCTGAACACATTCTTTGTGGATAAGCAGGGGCAGTCCTTGGGGAGAGAAAAAAAGGCAGTGTGAAGGCCAAAGGGAGCACAGGGGATGCGCTGAGGGAGCTCAGAAGGAAGAACCACCTAGAATTTCAGGCGGCTTTACCTCATGGCGTAATGGACCCATTTCCAAATTTTCATTGAAATGACCAAAAAATTACTTCAGTTAACAATATGGGGAAATGTGAAATGAAAGCAAAAGCAAAGAAGAATGCTGTCTGCCTGCTATTTGGGGGAGGAGGATTTCTGTAAGACGTAGGAAGGCAGGGCTGACCAACATGCAATGCAATAGAAGTAGAGGAACAGCTGCCCGCCCAGAGGGGAAGGTCTCAGGAAGCATCTGCACTGACTCCTGAGACAGGGGCACCGGCGCTGGAGACAAGGAGCAATGAACACCCCAAGAATCACTTTGGGAAGTGCTTAGCGATCAGAAGTCTGGCTGGGGTGTGTCATTTCCAGCTTACCGCAGGTGCGGAAAGTCTGGCCAGAGAAAAAGTGATGGCCCCATCCTGCTGGCTCCTAAACTGGGTCACCGTACCAGTGAGAGTAGGGGACACTTTTCCAACTTCTCTGGGGCCACCACCAGGCAGAAAAAAAGGAAACTCTCCACCAGGGGAGCCACTCTCCCTACACTGGATGTTTTTTAAAAAGTTAACACGTAAGCTTATCACAGGGCCCAGCAATTCCACTTCTAGGAATCAACTCCCGAAGACGTGAAAGCACATTTCTTGGATGCAAATGCTCCCAGCAGCTTTATTCTTAATGGTCAAACTGGAAACAATCCAGAGTCCATCCCGTGGTGGATGGACTAACACAGTGTACACAGAGTGGTCCAGCCATTTAATGCAGCACCATTCAAAAACAAAAAGGAATAAAGTACCAACATGTGCTACAGCATGGTGAACCTCAAAACCACTGTGCTCAGTAAAAGAGCCGAATGCACAAGCAAGCATATTCCAATTCCATATACGAGAAATACCCAGAAATGGCAAGGCTATCGAGACAGAGAGCATGCTGTCTGGGGCCAAGGGTGAGGGCAGGGACGGACTGCAAGTGGGCAGGAGGAAAATTTCTGGGGTGACAAAAGTGTTCTAAAATGAGTTTGTGGTGATTGCTACACAGCACTATAAATTTACTAAAAATCATCAAATTGTATAGTGACAGCAGAAGAATTTTACGGCATTGTACCATAAAAACCTGTACCTCGGTAAACGATAAAAGGAAAGATCAAGAACTATGTATATTTAGTTGCCACACATGTGCGCATACACACTCACACATACATACATGCACACGCACACACACACATATGCGTACACGCACGCACACACATATGCATGCACACACGCATATGCATGCACACATGAATACACATGCACACACACACACGAAACCCACATGGAAGGACTAAAAATCAAAACAGTCTCTGCGTAGAAAAATAGAGTAATTCCACTCATTTTATAAAAATCGTTTTAAATAAACCATAAACTCCACAAAGTTAGAGAGCTGCCTGTTTTGTCACTCGTGTACCGCAAGTGTCTAGAAAACTCCAGGAATGTAAAAGTACTTCAATACTAGAAAAATTATTCTAAGCATTTTGTAATGGTTTATTATATCAATAAGTCAAAGAACTAAAAATCCGTATGTTTTCAAAAGATTGTGAAGCTACACTTGATAAAGTTCAATTCTGATTTATATTAGAAAGTCAGTTATCAAGAACGGAAGAATATTTCTTCGGTGGTAAAGAATGTATATCTCAAACCCATAGGAGGGGATTGAGAGAATACTCTGTTCCTAAAAAGTCAACTCCTGAAGATTGGAAGTGCCCGACATTCTTGGGAATTAGATCAAGTGTTTGCTGTTTGGGCTGTGTAAGGAAAAACGAAGAAGTACAGGTGAGGTATGTCAAAGAAACAGAAAATGACACAGCAGAAAATTTCTGCACTTCTGTGCAGCACTTCTGGGCTGTCGAGTGGATGAAAGTTTCCACTGCCCTGACATGTTGCAATGCTGGTAAAAAACATCTTAGGGTTTGACAGAAGAAATCATTCTAAAATTCATGAAACACAAACAGAAAAATATCCATGTCCATGTCTTGGCTACAGCTGCTGACTTGTAAGAAATTACTGAGATTTTAGTTTTTTATAAAATGATGTCCTTTACCAGCGTCTCTATCCATTTCAAGCTATGCTTCACGGTACTCGAGTGAGGCTTTGCAGAGTGCAGCATTTCCCCTGTGATTCTGCTACCGACATCCTGCAGTCATTTCCTCTTCAAAGCTGTCAAATTTTATCAGCTGTCTGAAAAGAAAATGCTTTGGAGGGGGAGTTCTCTTTTATCACCCAAGGACCTCACAAAAATGTTAGGATTTATTTTGTATGCATCTGCGAGCAAACATAGTGTGTCTGTGTGACCCAAGCTTTGTTGGTGGGCAGACACAGACCTTTGCCCTGATATGTCTCTTTGTGTTTGGCCACATTGGATGGCTCTCACAGTCTCTGTACCGAGTCTCTTGTCCACAGAAGAACGAGAAGAATATCATTCTTTCTTTTTTCTTTATCCATTTGTTTGCTTTTAGCCACGGATCCCTGAGGGACAAACTAAGCTTTGAAGTTCTGGGTGCAGACGCTGAAGAAGCAGGAAGCACAAATGGACAAACAGGAAGTGGAAGAAGGGGAACCATGAATGGGTGACTCGGTGACTGACACCGTGACATGAGGGATTCACTTGCATTCTGAGTCCCTCTGGCCTGGAACACCTTATAGTGTAAGGGACCTTTTCAAGATGAAAAATAACTTGTAATAGTTGGGTTGGGTTTAAGACAATAATTTCACCGAACTGAAGGGAGGCACTAAATGGAGATTTATCAAACATAAAATAACTGACATGTCTTATAATAAACTGGCATGGGGCACATTTAGAATAGAAATGCTAACGATTGTATTAATGGGAGTACAAAAATGGAAGAAAGGACTGACTTCTTGTGTTCAAGGACGAATCATATTTTTCCTCTTCTACACTGTAACTCCACCCTTTCTCCTCTCCTTTTCTTTCCCGGCATTCCTTTATTGTATCAACTGCGAAATGGCTGACTTCTCATCGACCTAAGTGGGAGGGCACTGTATCCAGACGTAAGAGCAGCCTCTGAAAACATCTGTTCTTTTGAATATATGGGAAATGTTTCAAAAAACAAATAGATAAACATAGCTAACTAATTGACTGAACATTCAAGTCCATTGATCTATAGCATGACTTTGTTACAGCAGGGATGGGTGTATTTTGTAGGGGGGGAGGGGGATGAGTTTCCAGAATATAATTTCTACTTGCATAATTTTGAGAAAAAGGATCCAGAATGACATTCTGGAGTGTTCGACTATAAACATAGCACTGACGACTCCAAACTTCCAACACTTGCCCCTGCATGATTAAAAGACACACTTTGGAAAATGTGACTTTTGTGATCTTTGGGAGGAAGCCTGGAAAGGGTGGTTTGAGGGTTCTGAGTGACACAGGAAATCTGTGTTTGTAAGGGTTAAGTGTGTGGGTGTGTTCATGTGGGCAGTGCTGGAGAAGAAAAATGAAAGAAAGTGTTTGCAGACCATTGCAGGCAGGAGCTGAATGAGAAACTCAAAGAATTCATAACACTTACAAAACATATTTGATATCCACAGAATATCCTGGATTGAGATTATCAAAAACAACTCGAATTAAAAACACAATCTATAGAAGAAAAATCTGACATTCGACTTCATTGAAATTAAAAGCTTTTGCTCTATGAAAGGTACTAAGAGAATACGAAGCAAGCCAAATATTGGGAGAAAACATTTGCAAATCACATATTTGACAAAGGAGCTGTATCCATAATAATGCAAAGAACTCTCAAAACTCAACAATAAAAAAACAAACAAATCAATTTCTAAAATGGACAAAACATTTGGGCAGACACTTCACCAAGTGAAAAGATGCTAAACATCATCAGTCATTAGATAAAGATAAAGTAAAACTACAATGAAATGCCACTATAAACATATTAGCATAACTAAAATAAAATTTAAAAAAAATTTTAACATTTATTTATTTTTTGAGAGACAGAGAGAGACAGAGTGTGAGCGAGGGATGGGCAGAGAGAGGGAGACACAGAATCTCAAGCAGGCTCCAGGCTCTGAGCTGTCAGCATAGAGCCCAACATGGGGCTCGAACTCAAGAACTTCACGATCCTGACCTGAGCCAAAGTTGGACATTTAACCAACTGAGCCACCCACGTGCCTAGAATAACTAAAATAAAATTTTAAAACAAAATAACAATATCAAGGACTGATAAGGAAGGAAAACAACTAGAATCTTCATTCATGACTGATGGGAACACAAAATAGCACAGCTACTTTGGAAAACATTTTGGCAGTTTCTTACAGAGTTAAATTAAACATATATTTATCATATACCCCAGCAGTACCACTACTCAAAGTTTGCCCAAGAGATTTGAGACATTATGTTCACACCAAAACCTGTAGGTACATATTTAAAATGGCTTGTTCATAATCTCCAGAAATTAGAAGCAACCCTAATGTCTTTCAACTGACAAATGGCCACATCCATATGGTGGAATACTACTCAGCAATAAAAACAAAGCTATTGAGAGAAGAAGTGACATGAATGAATCTGCATTCTGCTGAGCAAAAAAAAAAATCAGGCTCCAAAAGCTATATACTCTATGATTCTATTTATAAGATATTTTGGAAAAAGTGAAACTATGGGGACAGAGCACAGATGAGTGGTTGCCTAGGCCTAGGGTTGGTGAAGAAGAGCTGACTTAGAAAAGACAATAGGAGGAAGTTCTTTTTGGTGGTGGAACTCCTTTGTATCTTGATTTTGTGGTTGTCACAGGACTCCTGGCATTTGCCAAAAGTCATATAACTGCAGACCAAAATGAATAGATTTTACTAGATGCCAATTTCAAAATAATTCTTTTCATCTGCTCAAATTTGTTGCATGCTTGTTACGCAGAACTATTTGGCGTTTTTACCTCCTTTTGACCTTCAAAATTTTCCATGGCTAATACGAGTCCTGAATGTAAAAAACAGTTATTTCTACCATCCCGCAGTGACTTGGGTGAGGTGAGTAGCCTCAGAAAACATGGAAATGTGGGGAAAATTAACATGCCAAGCTAAATTTCTCCAGCTGGTAAGGGAACAGGATCCCAGTGGGGCTGGGAATGCCCTTCGTTTAGCATGTCCCTGTCATGGGGGCTAGGGAAGGTATGACATGCCGCCATTCCCAGCAACAAGCTCACACTCCTGTGAAAAAGTTCGACCATGATCCTCATCCAGATTATTCATTTTGGTGTTCCAAACAAATAAGGGGATACAGCCAGGGATGTCTCCTTCCATAAACGTATTCTCCTAATTGCAGTAGTACTGGGTTTTTAGTGTAGGGAATGGCACAATGGTAAGTAAGCAAGTTGATAGGGTTCTCTTGCGGAAAAGCAGTAGGTAGTCCACTGGGTAGTGTTCGTTCAGGAGACCTAATATCGATCAAGTCCCAGTTGTGCTGCTAATTTGCTGTATTCAGATTTGGGTAGTTCACAGAATTTCTGCCATGTTTTTTCATTGCCTTGGTCAACAATTTTTTGGCTATAAGAAACAGATTCTGAATCAAACTGGTTTCAGATAGATAGATAGATAAACAGATAGATCAGTCCATCAGTTGGCTGTCGAGTAGGGACAGTTACCCTCCCTCCCCAGACAATATTTGGCAGTGTCTAGAGACATTTTTGGTTGTCACAGCTGGGAGGGCTACTACTAACATCAAGTGGATGTTGGCCAGGGATGCTGGTAACTACCCTATGATGTACAGGACGGCCCCCACAACAAAGAATTGTTTAGCCCAAAACGGCAATAGTGATGAGGCTCCCTCACACACACACACACACACACACACACACACACACCTACCTATAATTTTTTAAGGATAATATAGTATTTCAAAAAAATCAAAGGAAATTTCAGGGGGAAAAAACCCCATGGATTAGGATGTGTAGAAATCAAGGCAGGTTTTGTGAGTTTTGAGCTCCAAATAGAGCTCAAGGGCTTTCCTCTTAGTACCCTGTGATTTGCAGGGCTCAGTTCCATGAGCCCATTCTCTGCGGGCCTGAGGCTGAGAAAACCAGAGACGGACTCTGTTCTTCCTGCTCCAGTCAGTCCTGTCCTAGGGGGCGGGGTTACAAAGGCCAAGCTTGTGGCCGCCCACGGAGACCGTGTTGGAAGCCCTCCGAGGGGTGGGGGTGGGGGTGGGGGTGGGGGTGGGGCTGGGAAACAGCCCCAAGGAGGCCTATTATATTTATCGGTAAAGTGATAACAATACCACTGAACCTCTACAAGCCTAACGTTAAATAAATGACTGGGGACCTCGGGTCACTTGGAGGAAGCGGAAATGGCAGGTCTCTCCTTGAAATGGAATTCATTTTTCTTTTTGTTTTTTTTTTTCTCTTCTGTCTTGAAGAATAGTTTGCAATTTTTATACTGCTACAGAACAGATGTTTCACAGTTTGTACGGCTGATCGCATGAACTGTACTAAGTTCTGCATATGTATGGCTGTCCCAAGTGACACCTTAGAGCTGTGGAGGGTAATTTTGCTATCTACCCTTTATGATATAGAAGGACCAAGTGAGATCTCAGAAAGTTCAGTAAATCCCAGCTCCAACACAAGAAGTGGGGACTGAAATTCAATCATCTGCTACACAAGGTCATGTTCTTTTGAAGCTTATGAAATGGCCGCCGGGCACCCGCTCAGTTTACCAACAGCAGCTCAGGGGCGGAGGGGGGGTGGGGGACGGGGGGGGGGGGGGGGGGCGGTCTGGCGGCGCCTGCGGATCCATCCCGGCCCTGGCTGGGCGTGCTGCCCTCTGGTGGCCACAGTCAGCTTCAGTTTACCCGTCAAGGGGACAGGATGCGGGCCTGTGGCTGGCCAGGACTTGCAGTTCAGCCACAAGAAGCAATTCTGGGAATTTCCCAACTGTTGTCGCCCTCCTGTTGGCCCAAGCTGGGAAGACTGGGTCAGGAGAAGACTGTGAACAGGGGAACCTGTGTGATGTTTTCCTGGTCAACCTTATCTTTTCCTCCACATCACTCTTCACACAACACCCAGAAAACACCTTTGGGCTGGAGGGGCAGGGCAGAGGGTAGGAGTCATTTTGCCCATCACATTATACCTAATTATCACAGAGTTCCTTGCTGAGATGCTTTTCCGTGCTTGGAAACATAGAGGCTTTAGCCTGTATAAGATTACAGATCTCTGTGAGAATCTGCATGTACATATATAATTTTTCTTACAACCTGGGGAAGGTTGTGAGCTTACTGAAGCCAATTCAGGACACAAAGGCAAGGACCCCGAATACAGGCCTGATAAGGATGTTGGGTATTAAATGTATAATCATAAGCCACTCTGAAGTCATTTGGAACAGAAATGAAAAATGTCAGGGGCTACATCTATGCTAATTTAAGGATCTAAAGCCCCTCACTGTCTTCTAGAATGTGCCAAACGCCCATAGGACTCTTCAGCCATATTTACTCACACTATGTATCCTCCACCTTTCCTTTTCGCTCTTCACATTGGGTCCCCGTTGACATACCTGAGTTTCTCCTGGCTGTTCCCATTCCCTCTGGTTTCTGTCCAGAGTCCCTGGCAGAGCAACAGCAAGGCTGCTGGGAGTGGGAAGAGTGGCTGGGGCTAGGCCAGCACCCCAAGTCACCCAGGTGGGCATGAGTCAGTCAGCCCCCCACCTCTGTGCTCTGACTGAGGATGAGCATTCCTTATTCCCTGTGGGGACAGAAGAGACACTGTGTACAGGTGAAAATCATGGAAAGAGAAGTGGCCTACAATTTTTGGAGTCTGTAATACTATTGCAAAAGCAAGTCCTTCTAGAGCCCTCCCCAGGCAATGTGTGCTTAGAGCAGGTGAAGTGTCAGCCGGCCCTGCACTTTGGAAGCACTCATGACAGTAGATCCCAAACTTTGCTATGTAGCTAGTCACTTAGGAGCTTATAGTAAATAGTCCAAATACATAGACCACACTCTGTCACTTAAATTGGTATCTCTGGAAGGGAACTAGGCAGCAGAATTTTTAAAGACCGCCCCCCCCCCCCCAGGCAATTCCAGCAAGCAGCCAAGTTTGAAGAGCAGTGATTTACAGGAGGTGTAGGGAGTTTCCACTCCAGAGCCAGATGTCACCTGTGCATGGTTCCCTTGAGCCCTGGGGGGCTTTGCTGTGATCAGTGACACTATTGGCAAGAGAGGCGCTGGGGAGCTCACAGAGAACGAGTTCAAGACTGTGAAAACCAGAGGCTGAACAATGGCTAGGAGGCCTGCAGTATCATCTGGGCCTGGAATGGAGAGAATATAAGTGGGCAGATTTGCAGTACAGTCAGGAGGTAGAACGAATAGACTGATGGACACTACTCGGGGGAGGAAGATGTCCTAAGGTCAGAAGTGGGCTCACAGAGGACCCAGTTCCCAGATTAAACAGTGGAAGAATGTCAACTGTATAATTTGCAGGGCCCAGTGCAAAATGAAAATGTGAAGCCCCTTGTTCAAAAATTATTGACTTTCAAGACAGCAACAACAGAGCATTAAAGCACATTCGGGACTCTTCTGAGCATGGGGCCATATGCAACTGCACAAGTCAAGTGTCTGCACAACCAGCCTTGAGGAGGGCATCTCGGCCAATTGTAGAGCAGGGGGTGCATAGAGAGAGATGACTAGAATGAAGGCCACTGGACTGATGATTCTGTTATTTGAAGGACCCACAGAAGTGCTCCTTGGGGTTATTATAGGAGACTAGAACCTCTCTCCGACTCTCTTCCTTCCTTTCCTCATTTCCCTTGCTCATCCTCACCCCTTAGCTCAACCTGTACTAACTGACTGTATGACAACACCAATGCATAGCTTTAATATTTGCATTTCCTGAGTACAGCTGCCTTGTGCATGAGTTAGGAGCTCCCTGGATGCTAAAGAGGAGAACTGGCATCCAGTTAAAGAGAAGAGGGAAGGAAGCAGACTACTGAACATGGCTCCCCAGCCCCCTGAGTCAAGGTAAAGGAATCTGTTGGCCACTCTATGGAACCAGTCATCAAGAAGATTGATCATAGGGGCAAGAAGTATCCCTTGTGACCCTATTCAGCAGTCTGAGCCCTGTGATCTCTCTCAAGAATAGATGAATGCTCAGTCACCCACATGCTTTCCAAGTTAGATTTAGACACCAGAAGTCCTACTTCTTTCTCCACAAGAAAATCAAAATTGTCTCTCTGGATCAAATTGCTGCTCAACAATAAGAGCAGGAAAAAAAAAACACGCATTAGTCATATTTTAACTTTCTTCATTTCACTGGATGGAAGAAAGCTGGCCACAGGCCAGTCCCCAGGTATTCCACAAACATCCCTTGATCACCTGTTGTATGTCAGGCGCTGTTCTTGGCAGTGGTAATGTAAAAGGGAACAAAACAAATGAAGCTCTGCCTACAAAAAGCTTACAGTCTAGTGGAGGCTGCAGGCCACAGATCACAAACAAGTAAATATCATTTCAGGTATAAAAAGTGTTATGAAGAAAATGAAGTAAGATAATAGGATAAAGACAGACTGGAGTAGAAGGGCCATATTAGATACTGTGGTCAGGAAAGACCACTTCAGAGACAATATTTGAACCGAAACTGAATGGGGTAGAGGAAAGACCATGGTAAGATCAGGGGGAGCATGCTTCAGAGAGAGCAACAGACAGGCCATGCAGTAGCTTTGAGCACCCGTGTTGAAGGAACTAGAAGGTGGGTGTGGCTGAAGGGCAGTGTGAGAAAAGCCAACGAGTGGTAGATGGGTGGGGAGGCAGAGGCAGGGTTCAGATCCCATAGGCAGGGATCCTTAGATTGAAGTCCATTCCATGCATACTGAAGGTTTCAAAGAAAACATGGCATAACCTGATTTCTACTTTCAAAATATTGAGTCTGGCCATGGTGCAGAGAATATAAGATACAGGACAAGAGTAGGAGCAGGAAGACTAGTTAGCAAAAGATTGCAGTAGATTCAGCAAGAAATGATGTATTTATAGTATCCGAGGGATGGAAATAATCAGATCAGAGGCATTACTTAGTAATGAATCCAAAAGTTTTTTCTGATGGATTAGGTGCAAGGTAGGAGAGAAGAAATCAGACGGAAGAGGACTGAAGGTTTTCAGCTTGTGCAACCTGGTGAATGGTGGAGACTTTATTCAGGTAGGTGCACTTCGTGGGGTAGAGTGGGAAGAGAGTTTCCTGAATTCTGTGTTGGACATGAATTGTGTTGGACCTCCAGGTGGAGACCTCCAGGTAAAGGTAGCAAGGAGTCTAGAACCCAGCAGAGAGGTAGGGCTAACATGTAAGAGTGCAGATGGAATTTAAAGCCATGGAAGGGATGAGGTCACCCAGTGAGTGAGGAGAGAGACAGGATAAAGGAATTAAAACCTGGGACCAGGGCTGGGTTTGTAGACATGCAGCCTGTACAGTCTGGGCCCCACACTTAGACCGTCCCTGTGCTTAGTTTAATGCTCTGCTGTCACACGCTTGAAAGTCTTAATAATTTGGCACAAGGGGTTCCACATTTGCATTATGCTCCAGGCCCCTCAGTAGCTGGTTCTGCCTGGGACACTTCGGAGTTAAGAGCTCTGGTGGAGAAGGAGACTCCATCACCAAGAGTCAGAAAGTGTGGCTAATGAGATGAAGGGAAGCCAGGGAGTGTGCTATCAAGGAAGACTTGATGTCATCTCCAGGAAGAAATGGCTATGTGAAATGCTGGTTCACCCTTGGCTTGCCAAGGTACAGATATTAGCTATTTTGATAAGGACCTTCTTGGTGGAGTGATGTGCATTGATGCTTAATTAGGTTACCGCAGAATAAGACATGCCCAGATCCACCCCTGACATTTGAGAATACAAATGGAGGCCCTGTCCTGCAGCCCGTGCCCTTTCTCTCCTCCCACCCCCAGCTCTGTTTCTCACAGGGAGGGCCTCACACACATGCCCAGGGATACATCAGCGCAGACATGCAAGCTCTGCTCTGGGCCTCCCTGCAATCAACCACTTGGGGGGGGGGGGGAGGGGCAGGCAGGCAGGAAAACATTCGTGCAAATTCTGGAAGCAGCTCTGGCCAACTGTGTAGGGATTTTCACAGCCCCATATGGTCTAGAAGCAAGTAGGGCATGTACCATTGGCCAGGGCACCTCACCCCATGAAGGAGGACACAGATGGAGCCAGATGAGAGCAGGACTCCCCAAGATCCGGGCCTCCAGATGGGGGCCCTCTTGTTCAGGTCTAAGGGTTAGTGCTGGAGGTGAAGGTGTGGGGAGACTGAAGCATCCGGTGGTAGAAAAGGAAGGGGGTTCTCACACAGCTGCCCATGTTTTTCTCTATGAAATATAAAAGTGGGGGTAAAAGCAGGACGAGGCAGTAAGGCCTTGAAGAGAGTAAGAAAGGTTTTGGGGGGCGCCTGGGTGGCTCAGTTGGTGAAGTGTCCCACTTTGGCTCAGGCCAAGATCTCATGGTTCGGTTCGTGAGTTCAAGCCCCGCGCTGGGACTCAGAGCCTGGAACCTGCATCAGATTCTGTGCCTCCCTCTCTCTGCCTCTCTCTCTCTCTCTCTCTCTCTCAAAAATAAATAAACATTAAAAAAAATATATATGGGGCACCTGGGTGGCTCAGTTGGGTAAGCGTCCAACTCTTGATTTCAGCTCAGGTCATGATCTCATGGTTCATGAATTTGAGCCCTGCATCAGGCTCTGTGTTAACAGTGTAGAGTCTGCTTGGGATTCTCTCTCCCTCTTTCTCTGTCCCTACCCTACCTGCTCTCTCTCTCTCTCTCAAAATAAACAAATAAACCTTTAAAAAAAAGAAAGAAGGAAAGGTTTTGGGAAAAAGAAAGTAAATTCACTAGGTAGGCATGGTAGGCTTGTCTGGAACTATTGAATATCCACCTGATATGATTGGTTACAGATTTAAGTAAATCCAGGGGCACCTGGGTGGCTCAATCAGTTAACTGTTGACTTCAGCTCAGGTCATAATCCCACGATTTGTGGGTTTAAGCCCCACATTGGGCTCTGTGCTGACAGCCCAGAGCTTGGAGCCTGCTTCGGATTCTGTGTCTCCCTCTCTCTTTGCTCTTTCCCCACTCATGCTCTGTCTATCTCTTTCTCTCAAAAAATGAATAAACATTTTTAAAAATTTTTAAGTAAATCCAGGCAGCTCAATGGTCTGATTCTCCCCAGTGATGTTCAGCTGCCCACGCACAGGCATCCAGAAAGTGGGTTGTCGGGTTTAAATAGGGTTAGGGGATTTTCCCCATGGTTACAACAGTGGGAGAGAGGCAGAAGGCTCAAGGGCATCTATTCAGCAGTGCCACATTGCCAGAATGAGGAAACTGTAGTAAAGAGGCCATGATGGGTGATTAATAGTGAAAAAGTAGTAGGGCCAATGGAATGGGGGCTCACTGAAGTCAGAGAATTGCTGGAGTGGGCGAATTGGGCACCACAGCATGGGAAGCCTGAAAGTGAGCTTTCAGGGATGGTACAGTTATAGGAGATGATACAGTTTACCTGTGACTAGGAGTAGCTGAGCTAGGTGGAGAAAGTATTGGAGATAAGGCCATCAAACGAGAGATACTACCAATAATAAAAACAACAGTTTATTGCCAGGCACCCTGCTAAGTGACTTGTACATACGTTATTTGATTCTTATAACAAATCTGTAAAGTGGGCAGACCCCCATTTTTCAGACGAGGAAATCGAGGCACAGTGAGATTATAGCTACTTGCCCAAACTCAAAAAGGTGATCAAAGGCTGAGCTGGATATCAAATCCAGGCTTATCTGACTTCAAGGGCTGTGTTCTTAAAGAACTTCCCCTCCTTACACTCAGGTCTAGCTTCTTAGTTGAGTTGGTTTGCGGGGTTTTTTTCTCCTTCAAGAAACACTTTTTATCTGGAACCTCACCTTTTGTCTGTAAAGACACAAACGTGACTAAATTATTAATTGCTTTCATCATAATGTTGAGCATTTCAGGCCACAGAAGGATAAGATATGAAGACAGCATTGTGCTGCCCAGAGACTGGTTTAAACCCTAGGCTTTCTGGACAGAAACCATAGGAACAACTAAGTTTACCTATAGAAGTGCAACTACACTGTCTGCTGGCGCCCTCTACTGGCAGTTAATCAGAATGGCAGCCTGGAATCAGAAACTTGATTTGTCTTTTTTTTTTTTTTTTTTTTGGAAGGAGAGAATAGACTTGAATTACCAAGTAAAAATTTGTCCCTTTAGATATTTAGGGGCTGTGGTCCAAGTGGGGCAAAGAAGCTGTAGTTACAGAAAGAGACTTGTGCCAGCTTTTTAAAATCTCACAATTGCAGTTACTTTGCTTAGGGACTTCTGATTCTCTTTAGTGGGAGAACTCTGCTTCCCTCTGAGTGTCTCCCTATGGAGACTGTCAGCTACCTGAGGTCAAGATCTTAATTTTTTTTATCTTCTCTTCTAAGCCTAGTAAAGTGCCCAGCACATAAAACGTGCCCAATAAATACAGCGGTACAATTTCACAGAATGGGAGGGACTAATCCTACTTGGGCAATTCAGGAAGGCTTCCAAGAGGAGATGGGTGGTGGCCATGGTGATGGGGGGAAGGAGTAGAATCAAAAAGAAAATCCAGAAAGTAGAATGGCCATCCCAGGGGGCAGATATAGAGATCCCACAGGGCAGGGATTTTCTGTGTGATTCTGGAAGGAAGTACTCAGCCATCTGGCTAACAGGTGTGGCTTCCAATACTTCCAGAGAAGATATGAGCCAGAATAAAAAATTTCATAAAAACAGATAGAGGAAGCTAGTATAGAAGATGCAGATAAGCTGAAGAAAGAATTTGGAAGGAGTTCTTCTGACCACGGGTATTAAAAAAAAAAAAAAAGAAAGAACAATTCAAGGTTTAAAGAAGTTTTCCCATAATTGCATTTTTACCATAAATTGTGTGACCTCACTGAAACTCAATTCAATAGATATACAGAGCACCTATCACAACAATGGCAGTATTTTCTCAAAATACCTTTTATTTTCTCAGACAAAGCACTAGGACCAGGGTGTCTTTCCTGGTTTTCATACTGAGACTCTCATATCTCAGGAACCCCTAAGTTCCAGGCAAATCGGGACTCAGATTGGCTCACAAAGAGGTCAGTACCAAATGAAGAGAAGGAGGTTAGTGTCAGAACACGGCACAAAGGGTCTTGGCTGAGAAGGGTGTAGGGGTGACAACTATACTCTGTACCTGTTATCATCATAACTCTGCTTCGTGCATGGTGAGATATTTTTCACCCACCAGCAAAACAGGTTTCTGAGTCTAAATGACCAAACACACAGAAAACAATGCAGAAGGATAGTCAGAGGGGAAAAACACACTCACACAAAAACCCTTGGATTGCAACAACAGAAATGAGGCTAAGGGAAGATGGGAGTCTCGTGTCAAAGGTCCTGCTGGTTCCTCAAAATAATATCTAAAAATAATTATCTAAAAATGAATAGTAAGCCACAATAGTAGGATTCTTATAGCACACCGGAAAAACAAGCCTGCTGGTGCTGTAACCCACATGTAAGTGATCACAAACATTAAACACTGACTCCACTGAGGCCCAAACAAACAACTTTCAACCTCACTTTAGTGGCCAGAGGTACATGTGACAGCAGCAGAGGTTAGCAGCTCTGGAGGAAGTGGTTCCTCAGTGATGGGGGAGGGTCTCTCAGGCAATGCACAGCCCAGAGTCACTCTTTTCCTCCCCAAAGTAAGGGAAGTTTGAGGAACTTCTCCAATCACAACAGTGCAGTAACAGTGACATTTCTGCAGCAGGCATTCTGCAGGAAACTTACCAGAAACTCCCCATTAATGCTTCCTGGGAAGTTATAACTCGGGTACTTTCCTGATTTAGGAAAGAAATGGTGAAAGAAAGAAAGAAAGAAAGAGAAAGAAAGGGAGGGAGGAAGAAAGAGAAAGAAGAAAGAAAATGGAAAGAAGCTATGTAAACATAATTTATAAAACTTGTATGCATGAAGGAAGGACTCCTCATTTAAAGGCTGGAGAGAGAAGGAGTAAGAAATAAGAAATGACTAGTCAACAACAGCCTAGCTCAGTTGTTGTGGGACAGGGACAGTCACTGGGCAGGAAAGTGGATCAGCAGATGTTTTAAAGACCATTTGTTTAAAGAAAATACAGAACTTAACTGGACCAAGACAAACAAAACCCTAGCACTGCTGGCTGTGGCTTTCAGCACTGACATGTTAAAAGGAGTTGATATCATATCTATACTGTAGTAATGCCCATGTGGTAATGATTACAACTGATATTTATAAAGCACATACCAATGCCTGCTATTCTGTTAAGGATTTTACAAAGATCATGTCCTTTAATCCTCACAATAACCGTATTGCTTAGCACTACAATTGTGCCCATTTTACAGATGAAGAAACTGAGGATCAAAGTCACATAGGTAGCAATTAATGATGGTGGGATTCAAATTTAGGCAGTCTGACTCCAAACCTAGAGTTCTAACTACCGTAATATATATATATATATATATATATATATATATATATATATATATACATACATACACACACACACACACACACACACAGCTGGCTCCTTTTATTATAGCTAGTTCTGACTTTGTCAGAAAATTCTTTTTATAATCTTTATAGAGTTGTTTTAAAAATATGAAAAGGCGAGGGTGGGTGAGGGGTATTGAGGAGGGCACCTGTTGGGATGAGCACTGGGTGTTGTATGGAAACCAATTTGACAATAAATGTCATATTAAAAAAAATAAAAAATAAAAATATGAAAATGACTCTACAGAGACTTAAAATCTTCATACTGTAACACTTCCTCTTTCACTTTGAAATTCCCAAACCAACAAGGAAGCACACAAATAGTTTGAAAGCCGTAGGCCAGGGCTCGAGCAGTAGAGTATCACCAGCCCCATCTGGAACTAAGATCTGTGTGTGTACATTTTGGGAGTGAGTGGGTAGCATAAGGAGGAAGCAAGGAAGTGAAGCAGCTGTCACCTGAGTCAGTCACAGTCCTGGTGACTGACACCTCACAGCTTATGGAGAAAATGTGGTGTCACCAAAGTCGAAAACACTTTTTTTAGAAAGATGGAGGTGTGGGTGAGAGTATGTTATCAGTGTGAGAAGTATAACATCCAGAACGCCCCTTGAAAAGGACCTATCATATAGACATCAGCAAATAAAGGTTTTATGAATAAATGAATGAATAAATGAATGAATGAGAGAAATGATTGATCCCAATGCACTGAAAATGCCATCATTTTATACAATACCAGGGAAAGAATATAAATGGTCATAGAATTGCATGTTCATTTATAGAATAAAAAACTAATTCTCAGCACTGCCATTCTTTGAACATTCTTTAAAAAATTGTAATGCCCATGTACCCCAATGTTTATAGTAGCACTCTCAACAATAGCCAAATTATGGAAAGAGCCTGGATGTCCATCAACTGATGAATGGATAAAGAAATTGTGGTTTATATACACAATGGAGTACTACATGGCAATGAGAAAGAACGAAATATGGCCCTTTGTAGCAACGTGGATGGAACTGGAGAGTGTGATGCTAAGTGAAATAAGTCATACAGAGAAAGACAGATACCATATGTTTTCACTCTTATGTGGATCCTGAGAAACTTGACAGAAACCTATGGGGGAGGGGAAGGAAAAAAAAAAAGAGGTTAGAATGGGAGAGAGCCAAAGCATAAGAGACTCTTAAAAACGGAGAACAAACTGAGGGTTGATGGGGGGTGGGAGGGACAGGAGGGTGGGTGATGGGTATTGAGGAGGGCACCTTTTGGGATGAGCACTGGGTGTTGTATGGAAACCAATTTGACAATAAATTTCATAAAAAAAATTGTAATGCCCAGTTACTACTACTAAGTATGAAACATAGACAGGCTATCTGAGGAGTTGTGTACTAATATATTGCTTATACTAACCTTTCTTCAAAGACTTAATTGGCTCTTCATTTTCAAGTAGAAAACTCATTTGCAATGAACACATGGATTTATAACAAAGACAAAGGAAAATATAAGTGTGTTAAGTGAATAAGTAAAAGTTGTGATTGAGCTTCAATTTAGCTCTGAGCTTCCTGGCAGCCAAGACAAAAAGGGAAACACAATAACTTGCACAAATGTGCAGAAAGGAGAAAGCGCACCAGTCCCTCAAAGGAGACAAAGTATTACCAAGCACTGAATTTTCAAAGAATTTTTTCACACAGAGTTTCATATAGGAGTCAATGGCATTGTCCATTCCTTGTTCTCATTTTTACAACACAATCAGGCACAAAATTCATGAAATCATTCCTTGCAGTAAAGATAAAAACTGAGAGTGTAATATTAAAGCATAACTCAGGGAGTCCATTCTGTGAAGGTGGCAAGGTAATGTAGTCCAAGGACAGCCTCTAATTTGATCTGGAGTTGGAAAGAGATTATCTATAAAGAAAGGAAACTTGTGTTTGCTGAACATCTAACATGTTATGTACACAAAATACTTTTTTCCTCTCAATACATGTATTATTATCTTATTTAATAAGTAAGCTACTTGCCCTGGGATTCACTGCAAATTAGAAGAAGGGTTTTTAAGCCCAAACACCCTTTTTAAAAAATGTTTATTTACTTGTTTTTGAGAGAGAGAGAGCGAGAGAGAGAGCACAGCAGTAGAGGGGCAGAGAGAGAGAGGGAGACTCAGATCCTGGACCCTGCTTCAGAGCCCAATGTGGGGCTCAAACCCACGAACTGTGAGATCATGACCTGAGCTGAAGTCAGAGGCTCAACTGACTGAGCCACCCAGGCACCCCTCAGGCATTTTTTTCTCTACCACACACCCTCCTACCCTCCACACTCCTATTGAGAAAAGTCAATGAACAATTTATCCTTTAGACAATCTTCTGTCAATGCCACTTTTTACAGGCAATTCAAATTTATTTTCTCCAGGGAGGGCCTAGAACACTGGTGTTGCATTTTTCAGATTAGGACAAATTTCTTTGTTCAAAAACCAAGCCATATGTTGGTGGAGTTGACTCATATATGCAAGTTGAGGAACATTCATTGAACTCATCTAGAAGGAAGTCCACAGTGTCTAAACTATAAGCCTCTCTGTTTAAACAGCTTGAGAAGGGATTATTTTACTCTCCTTCCAGAGATTTGCAGACTTAGAGACTCCTAGAGGGCAAAATGTCTATGCTGTGACCAAAGCATGGGTAGGAACTGGGTGATAGAAAGGGAGTCCTGAGTAGAGAGGGCTTCACGCAGATGCGACAGAGCAGGGAACTGAGAAAGCTAAGACAGGGCTGAGGTCTAGAGTAGGAGTGTGAGCGTGCCTGGGGAAGCACAGATAGCCGGGGACAAGTGCGGAGGTGAGCGGGTCCAGATCCTAAAAAACTTGAGTTTAGTTCCTTCACCAGGAGGACCCATACAAAATTACAAAGATTTTTTTCTTCTCCAAAGAAACAGAAACTATGTATAGGAAAACCAGCCAGAAAAGAGGGCAAGTGTGGGACTCACTGAAGAAAGCACAGGTCTGTACCTTAAAGAAAAGAATGGCAGTGATGGGGAGAGGTGGCTGGACCAAAATTCCTACTCACAGCCACACTCCTCTGGCCCCTCAGCTGTTCTCATCACAGGACTTGTCTTGGTGTCTTGTAATTGTCTCCTTGTCTGTGTCCCATTAGCCTGTAAGCCATGCAGGAGCAGAGAGCAGGACTGTCTTTCTATTTGGCTACCACACCTATGGGTATTATATATATTGGTAAAGTGATTTTTGGTTTTTTAGAAAACTTTCAAGGGAAAAAAATGTTCAAGGAGAAAAAATGGTGACAAGTAAAGCATAAAACAAGAAATGTAAATTATTTTTCTCTTTTTGTAACTTCCATATCTCAGTTCCTGCCTGGGAACTCTGCAAAATTTACATTCCATCCCCTGGATGGAATCCCTCGATTCAGGATTGTCTCCAAGGACCATGGGTGTCCCCTGATGTTGCCCCTGCTTCTTCACCATTGCCTGTTGGCCTTAATCACTGTGGCCACGGCCAGAGCTGCATTTCAGCTGTTCACACGCTCCCTTCTCTTGCATCCAGTTAGCCAACCATGGTGCTGCTTCATGAGAGATTATACTTCTTTCCTTTCAAATGATCTTGAGTGTGAAGGGTCCATTACCATCAACTTATGCTTCTTGATCATTCCTCCGATCTTTCCAAAACCCCCATTATGCACATTCCTTATTCACAGGACCACACTCCAGCTCTGAAGAGACAGGAGGAGTCACCACATGGTTGCCCCACTAGACACTCTGTGTAGATGCTTTATAAACTGTGAGCCCAACACAGCAGTAGTACCTTGACTGGAAGATACTTTGGGCTGTGTATACCATGCAAGCACCATGGAGTATCTCGTTTTGGATCCATTTTCAAAGAACACGCACCAAGTCACTGAGCTCACCCCTGCCAAACCAAGTATATTTTGGTTCCCAAGCAAAAACAAAGTACAGAATCTAAATCAACCTTGCCTGGCATCTGCAGGGAGGACTTTGTCAATGAGTGTGTGGAAAACAAGATGTTGGCTTCCTGTCACCACTCAAGTCAGTCCTCACTCTGCTGCTGTTTAGAATGACATCAGTCTCTCTTCCCCAAATGGCCAGGAGGCTCTCACTGGGCAACAGGAGGCATGCACTTTGCAGAAAGAATTTAATTTATGCCTAAAGGTAAGTAGATGACAACATAGGACAAATATTTTTACTTGAACAAAGAATAAACGAAGTATGAGGCCTGAGAAGAACACCACCTCATGTCAGTATTCACTGTCTGATGAAAGCATGGCGTTCTCCTTGACCCTGCCTGCACATGTGGGGATCTTTTTCCATCAGGGACCAGGATCATTATCCATCAGGGACCAGGAGCTACCCAGGGAGTACAGAGGCTTCAGCCACAGCAAAATAGACTACATTTGGTCCCAAACCCAGGCTGATACAGATTAGGACATGGTAAGTTTAGCAATGAATTTTAAAGAGAGTGTTCACCAAAGCTGAATGCCAACTAGTACAGACAGGCTTACCATGGGCTTCCAACCTGGGAATCAGCATTTATGTGTTCATAGAAAGCAAGCAATATGCTCAAGCGGGCTTCCCCGGTCACTTTGGGACCATGTAGCTCTTCCAGGAAAACCCTCTATCCTGAGTCTAGAAGTGCAGGAAGTCTACGGATGGCCAAAGAGCACATGTCACCTGTAAGACCTTATGCCAACATGCTTGACCAAGTACTATGGAATTTGTTTCATCTTTAAGTATTTTTAATAGCATAGTTAATACTTATTCATTATAGGAAGCCTGGAAAATATTTATAAGATAATAAATCAATTCCTATCAAAATACCAACAGTATTTTTTCACAGACCTAGAACAAAGAATCCCAAAATTTGTTCAGAACCACAAAAGACCCTGAATAGCCAAAGCAATCCTGGAAAAAAAAAAAAAAAAAGCAAAGTTGGAGGCATCACAATTCCAGACTTCAAGTTATACTACAAAGTTATACTTCAAGTATACTTCAAGTTATACTACAAAGCTATAGTGATCAAAACAGTATGATACTGGCACAACAATGGACACATAGGTCTTATTATAGAATAATATAATAGAATTATATTATTATAATTCTATAATTATTATAGAATAAAATAATATAGAATTATTATTATAGAATAACGGAATAAAAAACTCAAAAGTAAGCCCATAATTATATGGTCAGTTTAATCTTCAACAAAGCAGGAAAGAATATCCAATGGGAAAAAGATGGACTCTTCAACAAATAGTGTTGGGAAAACTGGACAGCAGCATGCAAAAGAAAGCAACTGGACCACTTTCTCATATCATACACAAAAATAAATTCAAAATGGATTAAATACCTAAATATGAGACCTTAAACCATAAAAATCCTGGAAGAGGTTTTCTATGTTCTGGAAGAGAACATAGGCAGTAACCTCTTTGACATCAGCTGTAGAAACCTCTTTCTAGATATGTCTCCTGAGGCAAGGGAAACAAAAGTAGAAATAAACTATTGAGACTACATCAAAATAAAAATCTGCACAGTGAAGGAAACAATCAACAAAACCAAAGGCAACCTACAGAATGGGAGATATATACAAATGACATATCTCATAAAGGATTAGTATCCAAAATATATAAACAACAGATACAACTCAAAACACAAAAAACAAATAATCCAATTTTAAAATTGGCAGAAGACACGAACAGACAATTTTCCAAAAAAGACATACAGATGGCAAACAGACACATGAAAAGATGCTCAACATCAATCATCATCAGGGAAATACACATCAAAACTACAATGAGGTATCACCTCACATCTGTCAGAATGGCTAAAATCAATAACACAGGAAACAACAGGTGTTGGTGAGGATGTGAAGAAAAAGTAAACCTGGCTCTCTGTTGGTGGAAATGCTAACTGGTACAGCCACTGTGGAAGTATGGAGTTTCCTCAAAAAGTTAAAAATAGAACTCCCTTATGATCCAGCAATTGCACTACTGAGTATTTACCCAAAGAATACAAGAACACTAATTCACGGGGATATATGCACTCCGATGTTTATAGCAGCATTATTTACAATAGCCAAGATATGGAAGCAACCCAAATGTCCATCAATTGATGAATAAAGAAGAAAAGAAGTGGCATGCATATATATATATGTATGCATATATATGTATATGTATATATATGTGTGTATATATATATATATATATATATATATATATATATAATTCAGCCATAAAACAGAGTGAAATCTTGCCATTTGCAACAAGATAGATGGAGCTAGAGAGTATAATGCTGAGCAAAATAAGTCAGTCAGAGAAAGACAAATACCATATGATTTCACTCATATGTGGAATGTAAGAAACCAAACAAACAAGCAACGGGAAAAAATAAGACAGAGAGATACAAATTAAGAAACAGACTCTTAACTATAAAGAACAAACTGATGGTTACCATAGGAGACAGGGGTGGGGGGTATGGGTGAAAGAGGTGATGGGGATTAAGGAGTGCACAAAAAAAGTAATAATATATATGTGTGGTCAGTATATCTTACCCATACATCCTTCACCCATAGTTAACTACTACTAATAAATTGTGTACATCCTTCTGGATATTTGAGGGCTTATATACATGTTCATTTCTTTGTTCATTTTCTATACAATAATAAAATTAACTCTTATGTATCTACCACCGTTGTTAGGTACCTTTGAAGCTCCCCAAATGGATTTCCCTTATTTTCCCTCTGGAAGTAACCATCACTCTGACTTTATTAGTCAACTCCTTCGCTTTTCCTTACAGTGTTGCCAGACACAGATATTATTCTTTAACCTTAATATAAATAACTCCCATTCTGCTCTTCTGTGACTTTTCTTTTCCACCAAATATTAAGTTTTTGCTATTCAATCTCATTTAACTATATAATAAAAATACTACAGTTTAATTTTCCATCTATTATTGATGGGCATTTGGGTTGCCTCCTGTCCCCTATTATTACAGGCAATATACTAGGGAATGTACATACATCTATTCTTATTTATAGGCACAATAGTT
This sequence comes from Prionailurus viverrinus, assembly GCF_022837055.1. NCBI lineage: Eukaryota > Metazoa > Chordata > Mammalia > Carnivora > Felidae > Prionailurus > Prionailurus viverrinus. Next base: position 86,402,732 of record NC_062563.1, on the reverse strand, counting down.
TCTCTGATTTCCATGCACAATAGCTTTTCCAGGGGATCATCTCGGTGGTGGTGAAATGGCTGCTTCCAAGGGTTTACACATCATCAATTTCACTAAGACACGCCAAATTGTTTTTCAAAAAGGCTTGTACCTTCAGTGTAGGAGAGTTGCTATTGTTCCATGTGTTCAAGAAGACTTGATATTGTCAGACTTTCCTTTTAGCCAATGTGGTGGGTAAGAACTAGTTTGTTGAGCTTCTAACTTACATTTCCTGATTATTGTGATTATGCATATTTCCATATGTTCACTGGTGGCATTATCCCTATTCTGTAAAATTCCTATTCCTGTTGTTTATTTTCTTTTATCATTTTTATTAGTTCATAGGACTGTTTTATATATTAATTCTATCTCTGTGTATCTGTGGCTGTATCAATGCCTCTATCTAAAACTATACTTTCAACTCTGACTTCTTTTAACAAGAAAAATAACCTCCACTGCATAAAGCCTTAGGTCTTATGAATTGGTCTAGTTACAGAGGTCTTTTTTTTTACACTTATTTATTTTGGGGAGACAAAGCACAAGTGTGGGAGGGGCAGAAAGAGAAAGAGACACAGAATCTGAAGCAGACTCCAGGCTCTGAGCTGTCACCACAGAATCCGAACTCATAAACCATGAGATCATAACCTGAGCCGAAGTCGGAAGCTTAACCAACTGAGCCACCCAGGCACCCCCACTTATGGAGGTCTTAAGGACTAAATGTTTTCATTCCCTTTACTCTGATTTTCTAAAGGGCCAAACGAGACAAACCATATCAGACAAATAATGATTTACCAAATAGAAAAAAAATCAAGTGGGGAAAAGGAACCCCACTATTGTCATTATTTACTACTTGGGAGACTAGAATAATTATATTTTGTTTCTGAATAGTTTTTTTTCCATCATTAAATTCAGGGGGAGAAAAACGTTAAAACAACCGCCAGTCCACAATTCCTGTCATTATGTGTCTCAGCTCCAAAAGCTCTCTAGGTTCTGTTTCCTGTTTGGACTTGGAGGACCTGAAAACAAGATAAGATGTATCTGAGCCAGATGCAATATGGGCTGTCCTGAAATTCACAGGTGATCTTCCAACGAAACGCTCCCAACCCACAGGGCAGAAGGGGGCTTTCCCTGGATGGTCAATACCCTTTTACATGCTGGGCACACTGGATGTGCCAGACCCTCAGACAGTGTGCGAGAGAAGATGCTAAGCCCTGCAACCCACCCTCTGAAGCTTACGATTCAATGAGAAAGACAAATATGTGGAAAGTAGAATATTTGAGTAACAGTGCATGAATGCAGTGGAAGGTTCTCATGAGTTTCATTGTTGAACTAAATGGAAGATGATAAAGGATCAAAGAAATGTATGCTCTGGGCTCCACCTCAAGTCAAATATGTTTGCTTTTCATTCCCCTTTCCTCCAGGGGTGGTCCACCAAGATCATCAGGTGAGATGCGGTTTGGCCTGGGTCACATTCTCCCAGCCCTGTCAGGCCCCTGGTGGTGATCCTTGGACCAGCTCTGCCAGCCAGTGCCCCTCTCCACCTCAGCTCTCTGAGTTGAAAATGAAGTGGAGAGCCCCTCCCCCACTCTCAGAGACTTTCACTTTCACTCTGGCCCTGGCTCAGCACTCACAAGAATTAGAGGAAACTGGAAACACAGCTGGCCAAAAAGAAATAGCTGGGACCCCCGCCTGGGCCACATTCATGTGTCAGAGCCTTGCTATTTCCCTAAGCAAGTGCTGGTCCTCATATCCTCCTTATGTAATGCTTATCCCCCTGAAGTTATATCTTAGGAAAATTCTCTTTAAAATCGACCTAGGCAGTGAATCATGAGGTAATACTTGGGTTCCACCCTTTGATGATCATCCACTCCAGTGGTTCTCAACTAGGGCAGATGTCTCTCCCCAGACATCTGGCAATGTCTGGGGACATTTTTGGTTGTCATAACTGGTGGTAGTAGAAGAATACTGCCATCTTCTAATGGGTAGAGGCCAAGGCTGCTGGCTAACATCCTACAATGCACAGGAGAGCCCCCATCAGTAAGAATGATCCAGTCCAAAATATCAATCTTATCCAAGTTGAGAAACCCTGATCTACTCCTCACTACCCAGATCGGTCACTGACTTCACTGACACTGCTGCATGTTCCACACGTCTTCTTAATAGCTATGGGATTCTTTGATATACTGTTAAGCTAATTCTTACAGTTGCTCCTGGACACAGGATGCTGGTGAGCGGACCAGTGGTCCTGTGGCTGAGTCAGTGACTCTCTCTCCCGGGAGAACTCAGCTTATGATCTGAATCCTTATCAATGTGACACTCATGAAAGCTATTCTCACTGCAGTCCAATCTCTTAGGGTGACAAAGTTGTAAATGGCATGGATAATGAGAAGGGCTTCTTAATATTTATGTAATTATGTGATTTTTTTTCATTAAATAATTATTATTTTTTCATTAAATAACACTAAATAATATCATCTGCTTACAGTCAGTCATTCACTCAGTCAACAAGTGCTTATTGTGTGCCCACTAGGACCAGACACTGTGCTCTATGTTGGATGAATGGTAGCTCTTCCAGTCTACTAACTTAGACCACAGCCCCTGGAGCAGGACTTCTTCATCGGGTGTGATGGAGTGGTGGGTTCTTGTTAAATTGCAAGTGTATGAGCCTCCCTCCGGATATTTTGATTTCTCAAGTTAGGATAATGCCCAGGACCCTGCATTTTTAGCAAGCACTTGAGGTGACCGTGATTGAATAAACATAGGTAGAAACCATGAAATCTACCCAATCTAATCCCAGGTCTGAGAATATGCAGATGTATACTCTAATGTGGTAATTTCCTGTGTCCCTGAAGAAAAAATTATTTGACCATTTAATCAATTAGTCATTTAGTTATTAACTAATCTCATGTTTCCTACTTTTAAACAGAGGGAGAATAAGACCTGTTCAAACACAGAAGGTGAGATGGTAGAATGACCCCTTGTTAATAGAAGCAGGACACTTACAAGGGAACAAAATCATAGAAGTTTTACTTCTAAAAACTAATTTTTATGCCATACGATAACATGAACATTTGCCCACAGTTATCAACAGTAATTAGGATAAAAATTTCTTGCTTATGTATGTATTCTCAGAATCAACCTCAGCTTGCAATAGTTCCTGGCTTCATTAGGGACCACTAATTCCTTCCTAGACACCAACATTAATGGCTTCTCTGATTACCCTCAATTTTCTTTCAAATCTCTTCTCAGACCTATATCTTTAACCCTTCATTATGTAACTTTGCATTGGACCGCTTATTTTAGTAACGTATCAACCACCACTAGAAGACCAAATCTAAACCTTGCTCCAAGCAAAACTTTTCCAACCCACAAGAAACACCTCCCCACATATTTAATGTCAAGGAAGTTAGCTCACTGTGCAGGTGTGAGTATGAAAGACAGGGAAATCACTTTCAGCCCACTGCTCTGCCCTAAATTACTGTGATCGATTAAGAATAATTAATAATAAAAGAAACCAGGGGCGCCTGGGTGGCACAGTCGGTTAAGCATCCGATTTCAGCCAGGTCACGATCTCGCGGTCTGTGAGTTCGAGCCCCGCGTCAGGCTCTGGGCTGATGGCTCGGAGCCTGGAGCCTGTTTCCGATTCTGTGTCTCCCTCTCTCTCTGCCCCTCCCCCGTTCATGCTCTGTCTTTCTCTGTCCCAAAAATAAAAAAATAAAAACGTTGAAAAAAAAAATTAAAAAAAAAAAAAAATAAAAGAAACCCATATAAAGAAACTCATGATGACAATTATATAGCAGTGTAAAATCAATGTGTCACTCTCATCATTAATAAGAAGACGTATAGATTAAAGGCCAGAATATCTCAGAAAACATGCCAGCATCCCTTAAGATAATTAATCTACAATACATCTCTCTTTTTTCTCAACTTCACTAAGACTTCTGTTCCATTCTGTCCCTTTAACCAAAAGTGTCTTTATTCCACCTTCGGATGTCTCTGTGTTCCAGCCCGGTCTCCACTGTTTGCTTTTTGCTCATTTTGCCTCACAGAGCAGAACACCCTGAGTTTGTTCACAGCTCAAGCAGTGAAGTTTTATGTGTGACCTGTAGCCTTAGCCCATCTCAAGTACACCATCTGTAGCCTCAGCCCTCAGGGGGGCTCCATTCCAACACCACCTCCAAACAGAAAAGAACCCCCTCCTGGTGCTTGGGAACTTTGAGCCAACACATCCGTTTGAATGCAAATTTTCCCCAAACTCAGATTTGCTGAGAGATCCATTTCTAAGTAGATTAAGCTCCCTGCCCACCAACATGCAAATGGCGAGTGCTCACATATAAGAACCACGAGGGCAACAAAAAGATAGTGACCATACCTATTTTCCCGGCCTCCACTTTCAGGTTGAAATCCCAGTTTCTTGGCAACTTCAGGGACATTTTGTGCCGGGTTCTGGTGAGTAGCTGCTTGAAGGGACAAGTCTGTGTCGATTCCCGCCCTTCTTGCCTTTTCGATCTTTCCTTCTAGCTTTTGTGGGCGTGTTCCCCGTTATGATGTCTTCACAAGCAAGCTTGGATTTGAAGTTGATTTGCCAACGTGTGTCTTCCTTTCTTTCAGAGGAAAGGTCCATCCATCTGTCACTTGGGAAGGGCCCCCAAATCCCCCCAAGGCTCCCCAAGGCCCCAATAGTCCCACAGGGGCTGGTACTTCCTGAAGTGTGCACTTGGCTTTTTCTGCTTTCAGCTTTACCAGAAATATCCCAGCTGATACTTCACTCTGCCTCATGGGAAGCAGAGCTCCTGTTCAAAAGAATCTCAGGCCTCACTGAGACGAAGTAGTGGTAAACAACTGCTGCCTCTCGGCTTTTTTTTTTTTTTTTAACTGTCTGCTTCCTTGCATTTGAGGAAGTGGGTGGCCGTTCAGTGTAGATGGTGCATTATGAGCACACTTTCTTGAGAAAATGGTTTTTGGAAATGCTTATATGAGCAGAATGAGTGTTCTTGTGATATAAATAAGGCTATTTGGTGAAAAGAAAAATGCAAAATTCCAAGACTCCCACCATATACCTCTAAGCCCTCCTCCTAACTGAGCAGATCAAGTGTCTAAAAATGGTCCATGAGACAGCTTGCATCCCCCCCCCACCGCACCCCAAGTCTCCTTCTTTTAAATTCTCCCTGCTCTAAGGACTAAATAGTAAGTTCTCCACCTGCTCGGGGTAAAGACTCATGCAGAAAATGTTCTGATGTACTTAGCTAATAAGTTAGCTTTAGCTGGTAGACCCACTCACATGTTATAATGGTTCTTTGCCATTGTGTATAGAGTATGGGTTTAAGAATCAGACTAACATGGGTTCAAAATGCAGATCTTACACTTCCTAGCTCTGTAGCTTTTAAGAAACAACTGACTCTCTGGGCCTCGTCCTCAAGCAGTGAAATGAGGTTGATAACAACCATGACTGCAGAGAGTTGTGAAGGCATCTCGCACAGAGCTTGACACATGGTGGTTGTACCACAAATGTTAATTCAACCTTTATTTAATTTACTTCAGTTCTGTGAAAGGCTTTCTTATGTTTAACTGGGTCAGTTTAATCTAGTGATTAAGTATTTGAGTCCAGAGCCAGACTGCCTGTGCTCAAATCCTGTGTGACTTTCCTGATGTGTGACTTTGGACAAGTTTCTTGATCACTCTGTGTTTCAATTTCCTCATCTGTAAATGAGGCAAATAATAGGCCTTACATCACATGTCAGTTGTAGGGCTTTGTCAGATAGTAGGTAAAAGTGCTCACAAGGGTCACTGCTAGCCAGCACACAAGCTATACATCCTTGGTCCATTCATTCCTCAACCCTCCTGGACAACTCTGTCATATTTTCTTCTCTGCCTCCCATATGCTCATTCTCTGTTGATGACCTGACTTCCTGTTTTATTGAGAAAGTCGATACGACTGGAAGAGAATGTCTGCAAGCTCACACTGCTATATCTGACTAAGTCCTACATGTAAGCCCACACACTCAACCTTCTCCTAGTTACAATGGATGAACCATGTTATCACTCCTTCATCTTTACTGAATCAATTCCTTCTCTCTCGGATCATTCCCAGCAGCATTCAAGCTTGTTTTAAAAAATATTTCCTGACTCCACTTCTTCCTTTGGATACAACTCCATTTCTTTCTTTCATTTTTTTAAGCAAAGCTTTGGTAAGAATTGTCTATACTTGCAAATGCCTGTCCTATTATTCTCTCCTGAATCCCTTCTGTTGATGTTTTCGCCCTCAGGATTCCACAGAATATAGTCTTATCGAGGACGTTGACAACCTCTCTGTCACTAAATGCACTGTCAATTCTGCATGTCAGCTCAGTGCCCTACCAGCAGCTTTGGACACATTGATCACTGTCTCCAACTCTGAGCCCTCTCTCTGGTTGGCTCCCAGAACCCCTCATTGGTCTGGTTGTCTGCCTGCCTTTCCAGCTACTCCATCTGTTTCCTTGCTAGTTCCTTCTCATCTCTCTGACCACTAAATATTAGAGGAAACCAAGACTCACCCAGTGGACTTCTTTTCCATCCATATTCACACTTTGGTGAGTTCACTTGTCCCAAGATTTTAAATGCCATGTATATGTTGATCATGCCAGTGTAGATTTTCAGCCCAGACCACCCCCAAACTCTAAATCATACACATCTCCGCTCAGATATCTAACAACATCTCATACTGGACATACATGTCCAAAACTTATATTCAGGGAGACCAAGCTGAAGGAGCAGTGGTGACCTCAGGCATATTCTCATTGTGAATGAAAGGAGCCTTCAGAGGGAAGAACCACATAAACATAGTTTAAGACTCTGCTTGCATCACATCTGCTCACATTCCAGTGGCCAACACACATCACATGGCCAAGTCCAAAGGCAGTGTGGCAGGAAGTACACACAGCCCTGAGGTGGTGGGGGAGGGAAGAGGGAGTGAATATTTGGTGAGTGAGACTCCAATCCATCACACTAACCCAGTTTACCCAACTACCCTCCAACTTCCCCAGGGGTCCTGGGTTCCTTTGAACTTGACTCAGCCAACTGGAGACTTTAGAGACCTAACTGTGCATTATTGCCTAACACCACTGCTCATTTTCTTTCTTAACTTGGAGGGGAGGGGCAATGGATAATCATCCTGAGCCCCCACCCAGCAGCGTCTTCACAGGGAGGCTGACACCATCCAAAGTCCCAGTCCTGGGACCTTTAGCTCAAGAACCCTGAAAATATTTTGAAGGTAGCACTTAGAAACATACAGAGAACTTCCTTTGCTCTTCAGGGTAGGTTCCTGTAAGTCTTGGAAAAACTCATGACTGTTGGGGAAGTTGGTTGGGAATACTTGGAAAGGCAATCAGATGAAAAGCACCTCTGGAAAAGCCCAACACAGCAGCCTTCCCTGTGAGGAGCCTGCTCTGGGTCAGCCAGCCTCCTGGGCAGGGTTAGAGAGCAGCTGTCTGCTGCAGGGCTGCTCCCCTTCTTCCTGACCTTCAGACAATGAATACATGGGTGTCCTGTCTGGTCCCAAAGTGTAAATCGGCATCTGCAGTAGCAAAAACAAAGGCAAAAAAAAAATCCATTCATCTATTTGCTTACTGACTATTAACCATTTCTTGAGTAAGGACTTAATTTTTGCTGGACATTGAAGGAATGTCCATGAACAAGCAGACTTTGTTTCTGCCTTCATTCAACTAACAGTTTGTTGAGAAAGAAGAACAGTGAGATACAGCATGAGAAGGGTTATGTTGGGAGAAGCGAGGGAAGCTATGGGAATTTATATCTGAGGTGCCTAATAGGGACTTGGGGAGTGAAGGAAGGCTTCCTGGAGGAAACAACTTTTACATTAAGGTTTGATGAATGACTTAGGGAAGCAAGAGGGTTGGGAGAGGTTTCCGGATAAAACAAACAGCATGTAAGAGGCTCAGAGGAAGGAAAGAACTCATCAGGTTGCTCCTGAAAAGGATAAAAAGAGTAGAAGGGAAGAGAGATGGAGAGATGGCTGGATTGCAGCTGGATCCCTGGTAAGCCTTGGTAAAGAGTTTTGACTTTACCCTGGAAGAAAGAGAAGCCATTTAGAAGTTATTATTGGGGTTGGGAAGAGGGGTGTGGCAGAGAGCCAGCTAAGGGAGAGAGAAACAGAGAGAGAGAGAGAGAGAGAGAGAGAGAGAGAGAGACTGAGAGACAGAGAGAAGTCAGCAGCAGTGTGCAGGGAAAGAGGCAAAAGAGGCAAGAGCCATTCTGGTGGTGGGATTGACTGCCTGGGGGAATTTCTGTGGGAAGAAAAGAGATTCTCAAAGAGAATCAAAAGGAAAAGAGATTCAAATGCCCTGACTCCAGTCCCTGGAGGGGGATGGAGCTCCCATCACACAGACAAAGAGTGCACAAAAACAGTGAGGGTTGTTAATGACAAATGGGGAGTCAGTTACCCCAAGGAGAAGCTGGGTGGGCTCAGTTTGGGGGATGTTGCATTTAGAGACCTACAGGACCCTCGGATGCAACTGTCCTGAGCCCAGAGCTCAGTAGACACATTCATTCATTCATTCACTCATTCACTCTATAAACATTTATCCAGGGCTGGGCTGGATGCTGAGTAAACAAGGATGATTAAGATCCTGGCCTAATCCTCAAATGAGTCAATGAAAGAGAGAAGTGTAAACATAATGGCAGTGCTGTTCGCGGTATAAAAATAGTGCATGCACAGGATAGGATGATAGCAGGAAATAGTGGGCTCAGTTTGGGTGGCCAGGGACAGCTTCCCAGGAGAGATGACCCAGAAGAGAGTAGCCAGGCACAAAACAAGGTTGGGGAGCAGGAGGAGGATATCTGGGCAGGTGAAACAATAGATGGCTACCAAAACACAGAACCCTTTTAGGGAAGTACCAGAAATGATGTACCAGGGTAAGGCCAGAGGGGGACAGGGACAGAGATTGCCAGGGCTGCTAGGCCCAGGCATGATGCACTGGCTGAGGGAGTAGACTCCACTCCGAGGTGACCGTCTTTGGAAAGCTTTTTGAAACATCTCTTTTATTGTTATGTTACCATTACAGTAGTCCATGCACGATCTTCAAAGTTCTAGGTAAGCATAAAGAACACAAAAATCACTGTTACATTTAATGTGCAAGAAGAATTTTCCCATCTCAATCTCCCATCTCTCCTACACTTTCTATTTATGTACATATATATAATGTATGATTATGTATTTTAAGTTTAAAAATTAGTGTATATGCTGTTTAATAAGCTGTTATCTTCCCTTGACCAAAAAAAAAGCATAAATAGTTATCTTATTAAGTTATTTTCCCAAAACATCATTAATCGCCTCATAGTCCATAATTATACAGTGAGAGCAAAATTTATTCAACAAATCTCTGTATCATTGAACATGTGAGATGTATACAAATTTTCATCATATTCTTGTAACTAAATACAGTAAAACCTTGGTTTGTGATCATAATTCATCCTGGAAACATGCTTGTGATCCAAAGCACTTGTATATCAAAGCAAATTTCCCCATAAGAAATAATAGAAACTCAGATGACTTGTTCCACAACCCAAAATATTCATATAAAAATGATTATAATACTGTAATACAATATAAAATAATAAAGAAAAAACAAAATATAAGGAAAATTAACAAATTAACCTTCACTTACCTTGAAAACCTTTGTGGCTGGTGTGAGGGAGACAAGAGAGGAAGGTTATTGCGTAGGACGACTTTCACTAACGCTAATGGAATCACTGCTGTCTATTAACTCTTTGGAATCTTTTTCTTTTCATGCAACTTTAACAAGGAACCTATCCAATCACACTTGCTTTTTCCTCATTTTGAGGATTTCACAGAAATATGACATTGCATTGTCGTTAAACAGATTCATTGCTAGCACTGCTACAGCCATATTTGGGTGGTGCTTTTCCACAAAATTTTCCCCGCATTTTACACATCTCTTTACTCTCATTTGAAATGACAGATTCCTCCGCCTTTTTCTCCTCCTGCTCTACAGACAAGATGCAGACATAGGCTTCTTGTAAAATCTTGTGATTTCAGCCACTTGCATACCTCATTTGTGCTTCTCGATGATTTCCTTCTTAACTTCTACCATAATCATCTCCTCCTTCTTACCACCTTTCTTTTCAATCTTTTTCTGCATGGGGGCCATTGTGTATGCTCGCACAGATGCCGGCTACAGTATAGTATTAATAAACTTTTGTCATATACTGTATTTAATGTAACTGGCAATAAGGCAGCAGAGGAAAGGGTCTATATCTGCAGGGAGCCTGACCTAGAATGAAGCAAAGCATTCCTAAGCTTATTCTTGTATGGAAAAGCAAAGGACTGTCCCTAGGTGCTTTGAAGTGACAAAAAATACACTAGTGCCAGTTGTGGGCACCTCCCAACGTTCTGAAAAATCACTGATTTCTGCCAAACACCATTTCTGCTGGCCTGAGACCAAGTATCCAAGCATGGGAGACAATCACTTACAATCCCACAGAGAGAAAGAGAGAGACAGAGAGAAAGAGGAAAAATTGGCTCAGTTGTGAGCCAACTGATGTGAGTTGTGAGTCATGTGATGTTTGGCATCACATACTACTTGTATTGCAAGACATCACTCATTTATCAAGTCAAAATTTTTTAGAAATGTTCGCTTGTCTTGTGGAACACTCATGGAACAAGTTATTCACAATCCAAGAATAAACAGTGCAACTCAAGTTATTTCTGAATGTGCTTATTGGCCATTTGTAGGGGCAGATACATCTAGGTGTCTGTGTGTCTGAGCGATTTTGCAAGGAATCAGCAAAACAGGGTGGGGAGAGGTGCCTTAAATCTTCACTGGTGACTTTCATGCTCCCAGCTCCAGGATCTCCTTCAGAAACTCCATTTATCTGCATGCTAGCCCTCCACTTTGTTGCCTCCTTGTCTTTCATTCTGTCACCTGTATTACTATCATCTGCATTTTGAGACAATTTCTCATGTTTATCCTTCATCTCACTGGTTTTGGTTTTTTTCACAGCTTTACTGAAATATAATTTATATAACATACAGTTCACACATCTGCAGTGTACAATTCAGTGATTTTTAGTGTGTCCACAGCATCAAGCAGCCATGACCATAGTCAATTTTAGAACATTTTTATCACCCCCCAGAGAAACCCCATGCCCATTAGCAGCCGCTTCCCATCCCCCTCAACCCAGCTCTGGACAAACACTGGTCTAGCTTCATTCTCTATATATTTGCCTATTCCAGACATTTCATACAAATAGAATCATATAATACATGATGCTTAGTATCACTGAGCATAATGTGGCTTCTGGCTTCTTTCACTTAGCATAATGTTGTCAAGGCTCATCCATGTTGTAGCATGTGTCTGAACTTTATTTCTTTTTATGACCAAATAATATTCCATTGTGTAACTGTAGCACACTTTATCTGTTCATTAGTTGATGGGCTGTTTTCAGTTTTCGGCTATTATGAATAATACTATTTATAAACATCCAGGTACAAGTTTTTATGTGAACATAATGCTTTTGTTTCTCTTGGATACGTACCTAGAAGGGGAATTGCTAGGTCATATGATGACTCATGTTTAAACTTTTGAGGAACTGCCATAACATTTTCCAAAGTGGTTGCACCATTTTACATTCCCACCAGCAATGGAGGAGGTGTCGTTTCTTCCACATCCATCCTCCCAACATTTGTTATCATCTGTATTTCTTATTTTAGCCATTCGAGTGGGTATTACGTGGCACCTCATTGTGGGTTTTATTTGCATTTCTCTGATGGTTAATGATGTTGAGCATCTTTCCATGTGCTTATCTGGTTTGTTTTTCCAAGACATAAATTCTGCTTCTTGAAATATCCAAAGATGTAGCCACAGGGAACCTGCATTTCCATGAGACTGCATTATTTTAAAACTTAAGCCTCCAATTTTGACTTACATTCTATTTTGTTTGGCTTCCTTTCAACCCTTCCTTAGGGAAAGATGTGCTACATACATCCCAGATTTCCAGCCGTCTTTTTCCTACGTACTTCTGCTCCACTGAAGTGCCATCTTCCCCAACCCCCTACATGGCTGTCTAGAATTTTTAAGAGATGCTCTGCATAAAAAAAGCAGTCACACCTTATCAGCAGCAATTAGATTTGCTGGAGACACCCACCTGCCACCAGGTCTGTCCCTCTTTTTCCCCATTGCCTGCTCCAGGTGTGGTTGTCACCATCATTCCATTAGCATTACTACTGTAGCTGTTGTTTTCTGCAAGGATTTGTAACAATACCTGGAAGGGATGGAAGAGCTGTACACTAGCTGCCTCACTGATCAGCATCAGAGAAATGGACAGCAGGGAAAGGGAGTTCAGTTTTCTGGATTCTCCACAGTGTGAGCCTCTGAGTAGACTCCAGGAGAGTCACAACGTGAGTGCCCACCTTTTTCAGGAGGTCTCTGCTCATGAGACATCTTCAAGGAGGTTTCTCAGGACCAGGGTCCTTGTGTAGTTGGATGATTCCCTATGATCAGTAAGTTTCTCCTTATCAAGAACAAAGAGGAATTTTGTTGCTAGTGCTCCCCAAATGACATTGTTGATGCTGTTTATAATGGAATTAATTGTATATTGGGGGAAGGACATGAACAAAGATGAATCTTGAGCCTCTTTGAGCTGGAGTTTAAACCAAAGGGGCTTTCCATTTTACTACTTAACCAAAAAAACTCTTGGAATACAAAGAGGTGGCTAAGGATGGGCTCCATCACGCTTGTCTCCTACAGTCCTTGAAGAGTCACTTGGTGAAATTTTAAGGCCCAGACCACCGTGGTAGCTCCTTGAATCTAATATCTTCCTTTTTTCAGTGGTGAGCGTGTGGTGGGGGAGGAAGGACAAGCCATGGGAGGGGCCTTCCCTAATTAGGCAGTAGAATGCATTATCTGTAGAGAATTTTAAAAGTATAACATAATTAAAAGCCATCTACTTTTTAAAATCATCTCCTTGCAGGGTGCCTGGGTGGCTCAGTCAGTTAAGCATCTGACTTTAGCTCAGGTCATGATCTCACAGTTTGTGAGATCAAGCCCTATATCAGGCTCTGCACTGACAGCTTGGAGCCTGGAGCTTGCTTCAGATTCTGTCTCTCTCTCTCTCTCTCTGCCTTTCCCCCGCTCACACTCTGTGTCTGTGTGTGTCTCTCTCAAGAATAAATAAACATTAAAAATAATTATAATAAAATAAAATAAAAAATAAATAAATAAATAAAAATAAAATAAAACCATCTCCTTGAATAGTAACTCTAAATAATGTCTGTGGAAAATACCCCTCCCTTTAGTTGGACCACTTCCAATCCCTACTCCTATGATAGGTCCCCACAACCTCTGACGATTATAATCCCACCTCTTCCACAGGAGAATTGTCTCCTCACTGTGGAACCTGCTAGTGTTGTGTATTTTGATTGATTACACACCCACCTGCAAAACCACACTCTCCCCACTCCTTCCCACCCCAGCTCCTCAAGGATTTGAACACTTATCCAAGCCCCTACCCTACTTTCCCCAGTGGTAGTCTAAGAAACCCTCTCTTACTGTGAGCTGTCCCATAAGCCTTGAATCTGAATTAGATGGCTCAGTCAGAAGGCCTGTAGGACCCCATTCTAAAAAGAAATGCACCTGTTGTGATGAGCACTGGGTGATGTATGGAAGTGTTGAATCACTAAATTGTACATCTGAAACTAATATTATTACACTGTATGTTAACTAACTGGAATTTAAATAAAAACTAAAAAAAAAGAAAATAAAAATAAGTGCTGTAAAAGATTGTATCTTATAAAGAAGATGTGGTTTATATATACAATGGAATACTACTTGGCAATGAGAAAGAATGAAATCTGGCCATTTGTAGCAACGTGGATGGAACTGGAGAGTGTTATGCTAAGTGAAATAAGTCAAGCAGAGAAAGACAGATACCATATGTTTTCACTCATATGTGGATCCTGAGAAACTTATCACAAGACCATGGGGTGGGGGGGAGGAAAGTTACAGAGAGGGAGGGAGGCAAACCATAACAGACTCTTAAATACTGAGAACAAATTGAGGGTTGATGGGGGGTGAGAGGGAGGGGAAAGTGGGTGATGGGCATTGAGGAAGGCACCTGTTGGGATGAGGGCTGGGTGTTGTATGGAAACCAATTTGACAATAAATTATATATATATATATATATATATATATATATGCACACACATATATATACACACACATATATGTATATATAATATATAATATATTTCTACATATATATGTAAAGACTGTATCTTCATGAGTTTATCCTAACAATTTGAGTAGAGCACCTATTTTTTTTAATTAATAGACTTCATTTTTAAAGGACATGGAAGTCTGCAGAAAAACTGAATGGAAAAGCAGAGTTCCCGTAGAACTCCCGTAGAAAAGAGAGTTCCCCACCACACACTCTGCATTGCCCTCTTATTAACATCCTGCATTAGTGTGGTACATTTGTTATAATTGATGAGCAGATATTAATATATTATTATTAAATAATGTCCATAGTGTACATTAAGACTCACTCTTGGTATTACGCGTTACAGGTTTGACAAATGTGTAATGACATGCGTCCATCTTCGTGGTATTGTACAGAGTAGTTTTACTGGCCTAGAAGTCCCCTGTGTAGGGCACCCGTTTTTTTGACATCCCTTCCCATGTCTCTTCACCTGGTGTTTTTTCCTTCATTAGAATTAATTGCCATTATTTTAAATAGGAGATTCATATAGGAATGTAGATTTCTGGCATCTTGAAACAGCCAACAATGCAATACCTGCATGTCCACAACAGTCAGGAGAAGTTCAATAGAGGCGGACCCTCCTCACACAGGTGGAGCATGCCAAAACCCTTCCGTTCCCTAGAGGCAGAGACAGATGCCATTTGTAGTCACATTTGTACTGTCATTTTCTTTAGAATAGATTTAAGAAGAAAAAATGTAATACTTTGTACCCTTCCATGTCCCATTCAGAAGTGGGGAGAAAAAAGGTAGTCTGAGAAGGTCATAAAAGTTGGGAGAAAGGTCATAGAAGTTGGGAGAAAACATGTTTCTCTGGGGATGTGAGCCGCCAGTTTCGCTTGTTTATATTCTCCACTCGTCTTCTGCAGGCATTGGAGTGAGGTCCCACACTGGGGTGCACTCAGCTAGCACCTCACTTCTAGTTGCTACTAAAGTGCATAGAGCCAATGGCTGCTGCTTGTACATGTGACCGGCATTTGGAGACACCAAAAGACAGATGTTTTTCATGTGGATTTTTTTAAAGTTTTTATTTATTTATTTTTGAGAGAGAGAGAGAGAGAGAGAGAGAGAGAGAGGGAAGAGCAAAGACAGAGAGAGAGAATCCTAAGCAGGCTCCGGCCATCAGCACAGAGCCTGATGCAGGGCTTGATCTCATAAACCGTGAGATCATGACCTGAGCCAAAATCAAGAGTTGGACGCTTAGCCAACTGAGCCACCCAGGCATCCCTCATGTGGGTTTTAACAGTCTATATCTTTAAGAAAGCTGAATTTAGGAGTCACAATTTCCAGATTTTATTCTCTGTCCCTTGGCTATACAGGAAAAGTAGAAAACAAAGACGAAAACAAAAAACTCTGGCAGGGGAAGAGATTTCTGTCCTCTGAACACTCTGTCTGACTTCAGGGGATGAGGTACAAGCATCTTGGCTCAGAGTCTTGCTCTTTGGGGCCTGAGGTGGACGTGAATCATTACTGATTTCATCTCTGCCAAGGCCCCTGGTGTAAGTTCTGATGTCTGGTCACAGTTTGATAGTCTATTAACCTTTACTTTTCCCACAGCTAAAGAGAGAAAAAGAAAGAAATCTTTCTAGAGTCCTGAAGTCCAATGCCTGACTGGCATTATTGCTGCCAAGGCTCTAACTAGACAAAAACTGTTCTATGGGCCATGGCATTAGAGAGAGGACTGTCTATTTAAACAGGAAATTTATTACCAAGGGATTATAAACAGAACCTGAAGTTTTTGAACCAGAGAACACAAAGCAAATAAGGGGGAAATGCTCTCCCACATAACACCTCCTTTGGGCCAATTATGGGTTATATATTTGGTTGAACCACATGAAGTTGCTGTTATTTGACTACTTTTGACCTGCAAACACAAGTTTCATATGGTTCATTGTAAGAGGCCCACTCTGCCTCCTGCCACATATTCACTCAACAAATATCAAATGAATTGTTCATCTACTACATACGAGACACTGTCCTAGGTGCAGAGACTACAGCCAAAAGCAAGCAAGACAAAAATTCCTGTTTTTGTGAAGCTTATTCTGGTGAGAAGAGACACAATAAATGAGCGAGATAAGCATAATAAGCTAGTTGATGGTGAGTGCTGTGGAGAAAAGTAAATATGTCATGGGAAGTGAGAGAAGAAGTGGGTTTCAGGAGGGATGATTGCAGTTTGAAATAGCTGGCGAATTAAACCTTCATCGGGTGGGTGACATTCCAGTAAAGATCTAAGGAGAAGGAGGATTGAGCCAGGTAAATATTGGTGGAAGAACCTTCCAGCACAAGGAAGGGTGAGTGCAAGAGCCTCACCAGAGGTGGAAGCAAGCCTAATACGACCAAGAGACAGCAGGGTGGCTGTCCACTGTTGTTCTTCTTTTTTTTACGGGGTTAGGATGAGAGAGGTTTTGCCCTGGAGAAATAAACATTATGGACTCAGATGTCAAATGGTCTAAATTACAGGCCAGCTGTTTAGGGAACTTTAGGGGAATGTCAGCAACCTAACACTGGGAGAATTGGGAGCCCCAGGACTCTGGGAAGTTGAGCCCAAGAGGGTCTCAACTTTCCCATTGAGGAAGGAAGCCACCCTTCTTGGCTGTGCAGAGGGCTCCTCAGGTCACTCCTCAGATAGTTCTGCTCAGCTCATGGTTCTGCTCTTTGATCCCAATAGCTCATCAATCAGGACCATAGCTCTGTTGTACCTGGATTGGGAAGAAGATTATGTATCCCACCCCACCCTCTTGCCAGTGTTGGAAGTGTCCATGCCCAACTAACTGGGGTCTTTCACTTCTTCCAAAGTGAGCCAGATTGTTCATCTCTTTGGAGCAATAAGTTCTGGGGGGATCTGGGACTCTCTATCCTGCCACCACAGGTGACCTCCAGGGACCAGGAAGTGTGTTAGTAAAATCACCCAAAGCACATGGGTATGTCTAGTTTGGGTCCATCCCAGACTATAGGCAGTGGTGTGCCTGTCTCCTCCCCTTCCCCCACACTCAAGCAACATTAAAAAGTGCCCTGAAGCTATAGACACTAACCTCCAGGACAGGGGATCAGAGCAACCTGCAGGACAACCTGGCTAAGAGGAGCAGGTGAGCAAGGAGCTGAGGGAACAGCCCCTCCCATCTCCTATCCCTCCAATCTCCACACTCAAATGTCCAGGAGTCTCCTTATGGCAGAGGAGTCTAGGCCTTGTGACCACCCCCTCAGCAAGCCCTCTGTACCTGCATTTCCAAAGCACTCAGCTCACAGCAGATCCCAAAAATGGACTAAAATGGTCAAGATGCCAAGATTCAGTTCCCCCTTCTTTCCTTCTAAGTCCTTGAAACCCAGAAGGGAGTGGGGGCTTGCTCACTGATCCCTAGAGGGAACCCTAGGGCAAGAAGGGAGCCCTTATTACCCTTCTTCCTCCTTGACCATGTTCTGGATGGTCATCCTCTTTTATAATAACTGCTCTAAATATGTATCTGCCCCTTCGTACTCTGTCCTAATTATTACAAACCACTATAAGCAGGTTCTCACTAAATGTAGCTCACTCCTGTGATTTTCCAAAGGCCCCTCTGCGATTTGGTGTGTGCACTGGCTTTCCATTTGGAGCTGGTCCTGGAGTAGGGACGGGCCTAAGTAGGTTGCCCAAGAGGCCCAGGGTCATAAGTCCACTGGAACACCTGTCACTCTGCATGACCAACCCCTTTCCTCATCTTGCCTCCACTGCCACTAACCAGCAGCCACAGTGAAGGTGCCTAGCAGGTTTTCAAGCCCAGATTTTTCCTCCTGGCCTTGAACACAAGCCCACTGGCCTGTGCAGGCCAACCAGGCCAAGTGCCCAGATAGACAGCACTCATGTGCCATTGCCCTGGTTGTCAGACCCTTCTGAGCCTGGCTTTTCCTTTTAGACTTTCAGTGTTTTCCCCTGGTTTAAGAATTAGAAATTCCTCCATTTCCCATCTATCAAAAATGCATTAGCCATCTTGCTTTATGTGAAGGGCTGTCTCACAGAAAGGTTTGGCCCACCCACTTTCCCTTTCTGAGCCTCCTCTACCCTTTGTCTCGTCACTCTTTCCTGGGTAGAGGCCTGGCAGTTGCACCCGTCCTATCTGGGATCTTACAGTAAGGCTGAGTCTGTATGATGCCTGTGGTCTTAGCAGGGGTGTTCAGCTTTGCATCCAGGGTCTCTGGGAAGTTACATACCCCACACAGGTGTGTAAACTTGATTATTCAGAGTCTGGCTCAGGATGAGGGCGGGTGTGTTGCCCTTTCCGGATCGGCAGTCTAGAAACCTCATTCTGCCATAAAGGGCCCTGCATTAACCCTCTACTATGGGTGTTTGGCCTTACTCAACTGCACAGAGAGTCCATCCAGAGAGTCCCGGTTTCCTTTCCCCAGAAGGCCCCAGAGTGTAACTGCACAGTAACTCCTCCATCCCAGCAAGTGCCTTTCGTCCCATTTTTCTCCTAGTCCTTCACATTCGTGAGGATGAACCAAAAGACTGAATGCAACAGCCCATGGCCCCAGTTCCCTCTACACATCATCTGCAACTCAGGGGTTCTGAGGGGCCCTCCTTCTAGGTCTCGCTTGGTCCACAGCCGACAACATGGCCACCAGACCACAACCCTCCTTACTGCCAGTGACCTGCCTTCTTAGAGGTTTTTGTGCTCACGGACATTGTGGTCACCCTGTGAGCGCTCTCCTCTGTTCTACGGTCACCCTTGGGGGAGATATCTTCCACCCTGGAGGACTCCATCAATCCCTCACACCTGCCTAGCTGGGCAGCGTTCATTCCTCATCAGCACATTCTGCCATAGAAGGCTGGGACCACAGCAGGAGGGGTCAGCAGCTACCCAGGGTCTCCCTCCTCTCAGCTACAAGTGTAGGGTTGTGCTCTACAGAAGGGACCACTTCTGAAAAAAAGCATTTGGAATGAAAAACCCCAAGGAGGCTTTGGATGCAGCAGCCATTTGAGTATACCCACAGCAGACCCACAGCAGACCACAAAGGCCTGCAGGATGCCTGCTCAGACCCAGCACAGTGATGAGACAGCCACCAAGGGCTGGAAGGACCCACAAGGAGTCTATTGGACACTGAGAAGCACTGTTTGCCCAGCTATGTGAGCAGGGATTAATCCCCTGATGCTTGAGCCTGGCCCACAGCTAGCAGATTAATTTTGGCTCCCTGCTCCTAACAGGGGCCTCACTTTCTTGAACACATTCTCAGGGCAGGAATTTGTCGCCTCTCCCAAGTGGATGGCCACAGATTGTTAGATTATAAATGACCTCCTTTGTCACTTGCTGGGAATCTCTGACTACAGAAACTCCACTTATGGCCACTGCCTCCCAGTGGGCCCAGCATCATAGAATTTGCTGATTATTCCACACTCTTTACCAACCACAGCCAATGCATCTAAATGAGCATGGGAATGGCCAGCCCAAGAGTAAACTTAGCCACTGTCACAGTTGCCCCATAAGAAGATAGAGCAAAGAGGAGGTAATGCCCCTCTGTTGGAGTGCAGACCCATGTGCATCCAGCTGAGCCCAGGCCAAGCTCACCCCCCCAATCTGGAGACCAGAAAAAAAACCATGGGCCTCTTCACCACCTGCCCGGGGGTGTCGGCACTTAGTGGCACTTGCTCGTGTTTCCCCTAAGTCCTTTGCACAGTGCTTTACAAATCTGTCTCTGAGCACTCATGTGCCCACCATGATGGGGAAGTCTCAGGGAGTTCAGGAGCCTGAGCGAGGGTGAGAAGCATACTGGGAGCAGAGGCCCCAGAGCCAGCCTCCTGGGTTTGAATCCTACTTCTTCACTATCTACCTGTGTGACAGTGTGCATGCTGACTAACCTCTCTGGGCTTTACTCTTCTCAATGTTAAATGAAGGGAGTTATATCTATCTCATAGAACTGATGAGGAGATCAGACTAAATAACACCATGGAAGCACTCAACAGAGTGTCCGACATGTAGCAAGCTCTTAATAAACGTTAGAAAAGAAGATCATTTCCACTGGTGACATTATGTGTCCTGAAGAACGCTTGAAGTTGCATTTCATGTGACTTAATAAGAAAGTAAGCTGATCACTAACAAGTCAAAATATGCTATATCTGCTCCAACTTGGGGAACAGGAAGGACCTGCCCTTTCTTGTTTAAAAGGCTTATCAAGTTGCAAAGCCAACTTAGGCCAGTTGGGGAGGGGTGTGGAAGGGTGTGAGGGAGGCCGCTGTCTGTCCACAAAGCTCTGCAGTGCTGAGATGCCGAGGATGGAGACTGATTCTGGACCACAAACCCATGGTGTGGTTTAAACATCCCCTTCTCACACGCCCAGCAGCCGGCACATGTGCAAATGATGACACACCCAATTTTGTCAGCTTGGACATACAGGGGGGAAGGAAATGGTACTGTGGGGAGAGGCAGGTAGGAAGGAAGAGTTGTAATCCTGACAACCAGAGCAGGGAATGGGATCCAAGCTGCAGACAAGCAAACTTGTAATCTGTCTACCTAGGGATTCGCTGGGAGGAAATCTGAACCAATAGTCCGAGAACTGTATTTTTAAGCCGCGCCTGGACTGCTCCGCCAGCCTGCTTCTCCACTCCTGAGATCACAAGATGCTCAGCAGGGCGCTGCCAGAACAGGAAGTGACAAAGGCGGCTGATTTCGCCAAAGATATGAAACCCACAGTTCATGTTCAATAAATTACACAAAGAACAGCCAGACCCCACGGGGGTAAGAGAAGAGTCATTGTAAGTGTGTAACTTCACTTTAACCTAATTCCATGCATCGGCAAAGAGAACACTTTGATTTCCATACCCATTGCAAACCCATTTTCCCCTCATGTAAATACAGCAAATATTATTCATCCATTTTACAGATTAAAAAGAAAAAACTGAGGCATGGACAGGAGAGGTAATTTGCTTAAGGGCCAAGTCAGAATCCTATATTATGTCCAAGAGTTGTTGCAAACCTTGATGGTCAGAAAATATACAATAGAACCCTTGAAATAAAGTATAAAATTCAAAATAAAGCAAGGAATTGATTTCTGATTGTTAGTTCTTGTGGTAAAAAGAGGAAATAAGTTTTGGTCGGTTTCATAAAGGAGTTGTCATGCTTTGTCTGTTCAAAAAAAGCTTTGTTTATGGAATTTTGAGTAGCGCATGCAATTAAAATTTGTACACATTTTCACCTGGAACATAACTGCTTGTGGTATTAATGCAACATTGGTATTAGAGTCATTACCAAGAAACGTCATGTGTGGTTCCAGACCCAGAGGGAAGGAAAAAAGAATGAGGAAAAAAGACTAAGGCTTTGGAGTCTGGGGGTATCTCAAGCATTTCTGCATTCAATCACATCTGTGAGCATAACTTGATTTCTATAAAAATTTATTTCCTTTTAGAAAGATATTGATCAAGCAGAAGAGTCAATTAAGATCACCTACAAATATTCCAAAACACTGGCAGGGGCTGGGAGATGGTTTATAAGAAAATAGCCTACACATTTTATTATTTTTTTTAAATGTTTATTTCTTTAGAGAGAGAGAGAGAGAGACTGTGCACACACACACACACAAGCTGGGGGCGGGGGGAGGCAAAGAGAGGGAGAAAGAGAATCCCAGTCAGGCTCTCTCTGCACTCTCACTTTGCACCCTCTGCACTCTCAGTGCAGAGCCCGATGAGGGGCTTGAACTCATGAACTGAACCATGAGGTCATTACCTGGGCCAATATCAAGAGTTGAATGTTTTTGTTTTGTTTTTATTTTTTTTAAACATTTATTTATTTTTGAGACAGAGAGAGACACAGCATGAACGGGGGAGGGTCAGAGAGAGAGGGAGACACAGAATCTGAAACAGGCTCCAGGCTCTGAGCTGTCAGCACAGAGCCCAACGCAGGGCTCGAACCCACAGACTGCGAGATCATGACCTGAGCCGAAGTCGGCCACTTAACCGACTGAGCCACCTAGGTGCCCCAAGAGTCAAATGTTTAACCGACTGAGCCACCCAGGCACCCCTCACCTTCATAGTTTAAAGCCATATAGATTTTGTCCACCTTACTAAAGGACACTTGAATCTGGGAGATGGGGAAATACTGAAAGCACACTGTGTTCCTTATGCACCAAGAACGTGCTCTTTTGGAGGATTCCAATAACAAAGTGATTATAGCCACATAACTGAGGGGAATTTGGTCTCTGCCCATAGCAAAGTTCCCAGAGCAAGTACAGGAGCTATGATTTAAAAAAAAAAAAAAAAAGAAAAAGAAAAAGAAAAAGAAAAAAAGCTTTCTGAAATATTTCCATGTCTGTGATCTCTATTCTGACCCAGCTTCATTCCTCTGCTCCACCAAAAGTTTGAGCCACAATTTATTACGGAAGCTCATCAAAGTGGCATCTCCCAAGTCACCTCTTGCCAAGGGACAGCATTTCTGTCTGGCTCCTGTGATTTTAAAGATGGGGACCCTTCCTGTCTTGTCTGGGTGTGTGATTTCTAGAAATGAGTCCTGATCAGTCAGCTGATAGTGTACAGGAAGTTGCTAGGGCTTTTCACCAAAACTATCACTTTGGTCTCTGCACAACATTTAAAGGTTCCTTCTCAAAATAAGCATGGACTTCGGATCCGTGGACATTAACAGGTAACTGGACAACCCTGGCCTATTTGACATCACGCATGCTAAGTTTGGAAATAAATCAGGTGACTATGTTGGTGACATGAGCCAGGGGCCAAGAGGTGCTCAGTAAACCTGGATTCATCAGGGTTTGGGTGCCAGTCCCTGTCCTGTCCCACTACGATTTCTGAACCCCAGGCTTCTCGTCTACAAGGGCAGGGTGATGATAGCTACCGTGGGCTATACTTGTGAGGATTAGGATCCATGTATGTGGAAAGCTCTACAGACATAGCAGTCATAGTTAAATAGTAATAATAACAATGCTAAGTTTTCTTTAAACAGTATTTGACAACAAGGTTGTGAAAGGCTGAATAATGGCTGTCTAAAAATGTTCACATCCTAATCCCCAGAACTTGAGAATGTGTAAAGGGACTTTGCAGATACGATTAAGTCAAAGATCTTGAGATGAGGACACCATCTTGGATTGTCCAGGTGGGTCCAGTGTTACCACACAGGCCTCCTAAGAAGGAAGCAAAGAGAGATGGATGTGAGTATGGAAGGAGGTGAAAAAAGGCCCACAAGCCAAGGAACACAGATGACCTCTAGAAGCTGGAAGAGGTAAGGAGGTAGATTTCCCCTCAGAGCCTTTAGAGGGAAATCACCCTGCTGACAACCTTAACTTCAGCCCAGTGAGACCAATTTTGGAGTTCTGACCTCCAGTACTCTCTAAGAATCAATCTGTGTTGTTTCAAGCCACTGAGATTGTGGTAATTTATTACAATAGCCAGCAGAAACTCAGACAAAAATTATAAAATGTATTTTCTTGTGTAGTCCATAAGCTGGATCTGGAGGCAATTTCCAACAGAACAACCTTTCTCACTTTTTCAGAACAAGAGTATCACATATTTCTGACATATCTATCTCATACCAGATTCAAAAGTAGATGAACTCACTGAGGACAATTTATGGAGCAAGAAGTACAGAGGTCCTAAAGCAGACCCTAAAGCAGTGATTCTTAGACTTCCCTGTGATTTTGAAACATTTATGTTTTTGTTTAAAGGAAGATTCTGACTCAGGAGGCCTGGGGTGAGGCCTGAGATTCTGCATTTCTAACACGTTCCAGATGACACTATGTGGCTTGTCCCCACACCACACTTTGATTAGTCAGGCTCTAGAAGACCACTCTGAAGGAACACACTCTGAAGAGCCTCCATTAATGGACTTACTCTTAACCAGTTTCCCAACTCTATCCCAGTCCTTTGTAAAATTCCTTGAGGGATGCTGAGGGTCTGCAGAGGCTTATGTCTGGTAGAACATCATTCACTGCCACTCCCACCAAGCGAATTGTACATATTCTCTCAGTTGGATCCGTCCCCAAGCAGATGCATCCCAATGTAATATAAGCTGTACTTACCTTTTTAATTATATGACGACGCTGATTATTTAAACCAATGAAATATGAGTGCAAAGAAAAAGGTTCTATGTTAATAGATTTGGAAAGACTATAAAACATGTCAAGTCACACATGGATAAGTGGAGGGGGAATTATAAAACTCTTTACACTTAGAATGCTTTAAAATATGCCTTCAAATTTTCACTCCCATTTCATTTGTTTATTTTTTATTTTGTTAATGTTTATTTAATTTCAAGAGAGAGAGAGAGAATGAGCACAAGTGGGGGAGGGGCGGGGGGGGGGGGCACAGAATCCGAAGCAGGCTCCAGGCTCCAAGCTGTCAGCACAGAGCCCAATGCGGGGCTCGAGCCCACAAACCCATGTGATCATGACCTGAGCCAAAGTCAACGCTTAACCAACTGAGCCACCAGGCGCCTTTTCACTCCCATTTTAAAGAAACCAAAATTTCCCTGTGAGTGCATTACAGATAACAAACACTTAGACAAGAAAGGCTTTAAGGATATGCACTTGGGTTTTAAGTGAACAATTAAAGGTCAAATGACTGCTGCCATTCTCAGTGGTGGTGGTGATGTACTCGCTTACACTTTAGACCTTTGGTTTTCCTTGCACAACACTGCAGTTATTACCTACCACCGCTGTCAAGCCTCAGCACCACAAACCTGTCAGAGGCTGTGATTAATCTCTGTCTTTTGCAGAGGAAGAATTTGAAGCTCAAACAGAAAGGAGTGAAATGACTCGGTTCTAGAACCAGTAAAAGCCTTAACGTGATCATCCCAGATCTGACGCCTCTGCCAAGCCTTACCTTTTAAAGGGGTCCCTGATGAGAAACAGCAAAAGACCAATTGTTTAACATATACTTAACGATAAGAGAAGCAGTAAGGAATACACATAAAACAAATACTTGTAAACAGAATGTCACATTCTGACATTTAAAGAGAGAGAGAATCGCACGTATTGTTCGATGAACGAGGGTCAAAGAATACAGTGAAATAGCAGCTGTGGCAAAACCACATCAGGTTGAAGGAAGTTTATGTCAGAAAACTATAAGTAGAATGCAGATGCCTATCTGAGATGGCCCTAGAGACCCCATGGTGGTTTCTCACCAATGTAAGTGCTACCTCAAGATTACATCATGTGGGTGAGGATTTGAATAAAACTATATATACACTGTCAATCATCACGTGCTGGACAACTGAAACGTCAGTTTCACAGAATTATGAAGGTAAAAGAACCCATATTCCACATCTTCTGAGTTACTTCTTGGGAGGGAAGGATGTTGACCCAAGGTCCAGGAAAAGCTGGCCTTCTTCACTGCCTTGCTGCCTCACTGCAGCATCCCTGTTTATTTTGTAGAATCTACATTTGGGAGAAGCCACAGCATTTAAGAGTTAAGAATAATTTCCATAGCATCAGTGTGTGTGCCACAAGGGTTGCATGGATGTTCCAGAAGTGACCTCACTGAACAACTCTTCTCTTTATAAACTTCATCTTTGCTTCTTTTGAAATGGGTGCCAAATCTCAATAAGAGCAAACAAACAAACAAAGGGCCTTCTGATTCAAGTTGGCAAATTATGCATATTCCTTTCTCTGCCCTCCCCAAATCGCATCTACATGACAGTATTAGAGGGACCAGGAAGAATGGAAGGTGCAAGAGGATCAGCACCAGGGCTTTTCGTGAATCTCTGGAAGCCAGTCATTGGGTAGAATTATACTGAGGGATGAACACTGGCAAAAGGGACATCAGCTTCAGGACATGCCCAAGACAAAGCTGCAAAGGACAAGGCCCAGGAACTCAGGGACGGCAGGTATGAAAATGAACAGAACAGATGCCTGTGGAATAAATGGTGGAGTAGATTCATTTTCCTGTACATTCTCTGCACCCACTCACATGACGAGTCCAAGGCAGGATGATTCCAGGATGGTTAATTTCAGGGCCCTGGGATATCATCAGGCCTGCAGATTCTTCCCAACTCTCAGGCGCCCTGCTCAGCGCGTCAGCTCACCCACGACCACAAGTTGCCGGCAGCAGTCCCTTCCTCCCCACCGCAAGATGTGACAACTTCCGGGCTAAGGACGGAGGACGGCTCCCACTCTTCCACGCCCCCCTTCTAAGAGCAAGAGCTCTTTTCCCAGAAGCCTCCCCAACAGACCTCCTGCCGCATCTCATTAGCCAGGACTGGGTCACGTGGCTGCCCCTATACCAGTCACGAGCAAGAGGAATGGAATTTCTGTGGTTGACTCAGAGCAGCGCTTCTCAAA
Source organism: Prionailurus viverrinus (assembly GCF_022837055.1). Lineage (NCBI taxonomy): Eukaryota > Metazoa > Chordata > Mammalia > Carnivora > Felidae > Prionailurus > Prionailurus viverrinus. The sequence continues at coordinate 86,376,197 of NC_062563.1, read as the reverse complement.
CTTGAGTGGGCTTCAGAATGGCCTGGGGATCTTGTGAAAACACCACTTTCTGGGCACCACTCCCAAAGGTTCTGGTTCAGTGAGTCTCGGGGTGGGGCTGGAGAGTTTGCATTTTTTGCCAGTCCCCAGATGATGCCGATGGTGTTGGTTTAAGAATCCCTGGACTTAGGAGACAACCAACAATGAAAGGGCTCATTCTGTTACAGGATTTTGAGTGGTTCTAATGTGACTTCCTGCCCACATGTTTCAAGTGAAGCCTTCGCATGCACACTGCCCGCCCTCATGCTCAAAGCTTAGTCATCTCTCTCATTCAGGGAAGTTATGATTGTAACCATCAGAAGAACTAAAAGCAGAAATGGTCACAAGTGGCTACCTCAGGAAAGCAGGTGGGGGGGGGGGGGAAGTGATGACATATTTTATTATGATTATGTGCCCATCTGAACTGATTGGCTTTTTCTTTTCATCAGTGTTATTGAATACTAATTCCTTAATAAGAATACTTTTGTAGTGCACATTTTTCCTACTAAATAGTCTCAACTTTCTTGAGCCTGGGAACTGGCCTTCATGGAAGTCTGTGGTGGTGGTGGTGGTAGTGACCTGGGAGGAGTGGGGGTGAACTTCTCCCTAGGTTCTTTTCAAATTATTTTTCCAAAGAGAAAGAGTGCCATTTTTTTTAAGTTTATTTATTTATTTTGAGAGAGAGGGCATGAGTGGGGAGTTTCAACCAGCCATTTGTATGTACATATCGAGATCAAGGTTGTGAATCCAGCTTAATGTATGTGGGGGTAGTTATCTTTCAAGGATACCAGTTATTGAGTTAAAATCATCATAATGAGATTGACAAACTATTAACCTATGGTTTGTATCAAAATTTGTCTTAAGAATGGTGCTCTTTTGGGGCCCCTGGGTGGCTCAGTCCGTTGAGCATCTGACTTCAACTTAGGTCATGATCTCGTGGTTCCTGGGTTCGAGCCCAAGTCAGGCTGTGCACTGACAGTGAGGAGCCTGCTTGGGATTCTCCCTGTCTCTCTCTCCCTCTTTCTCTGCCCCTCCCCAACCCACCCTCTCTCTCTAAATATAAATAAATAAATTTAAAAGAAAAAAATAAAGAATGGCACTCTTTCTCTTGGAAAAATAATTTGAAAAGAACCTAGGGAGAAGTTCACCTCCACTCCTCCCAGGCCACTACCATCACCACCACCACCACTTACCTCCATGAAGGCCAGCACCCAGGATCAAGAGAAAAAGGCTAAAACACTCTGCAAACAAGGGGAGAAGCTGTCAGACCTCCCCAGGAAATCCAGTGGAGAACAGAGAGGAGGAAGAGAGAAAAATGGGTACCATGGGAGGAATGGGCTGCATTTTGAGCTCGCATGGACATCCTTCATCACTTTCCCAGGACCCTCTTCAGCTAAGAGTCTTATCCATGCTGTGTGAGTGATATTTTGTGGTGGAAACTAAAGCATCTCTGTTTCACATTTGACATGGGATGCCCCAGACCACCTAAGAAGGAATAGAAGGCCAAGGAGACTCAGAGAAGGTATTTCACCTACATCTCAAAGAGCACATCAGCCCCCAGTTGTCACCCTGTTATATAAGATTATATTATATAATATAATATATTATATGTAATATAATATATTATATTTCTAGAAAAGGCCACCAAGCTCACATCAGGGAGCAAATATTTCAACCCTATGAAGCTTCCAGGTGCCTGAGGGTCCTGACATCCTGAGAAGGAGCTGTCACTCAGAGACATCTTCCTGGAAGAGGTGGTGGGCTGCCAGTGTCCAGAGTTACCTGTGCGGGAAACTTTAGGCCAAAAACTGAGTGTGTCCTTTAGATAGAACAACTCCGAGAGTTCCTCAGCTGGCATTTATCTACACAGAAACCACAGAGAAGTGAAATCTGACCCATCACAGAGGTCTTTCTGTGTAAATAAATAAGTAGATAAATAAATAAAAGCCCTGGGTTGTGTGGGCAGCAAGGAGATGGGCGCGTGCATGGGCGGCCCTTGGCCTACACGAGCCGCACAAGGGCCTCGGAGGGCACTTCTCCGGGGCCGCAGGGGCTCCCACGGCGTCCAGGCTTTGGGCCCTCAAGGCTCAGGGAGGAGGGGGATTCTGCACGCCCTCCGGGTCTGCATGCTGAGGGGCCGTGGGCGCCCTCGGGGGCCCTCGGGTTTCTCCCGGACCACTCGGGGGACTAGGCGCCCACCGTCCGGAGCCCAGGCCTGGCGGTGAAAAGGGCCCTGCAGACAGCATCCATGACAGATGATCATCGATCATGAGGAAGATGGTGGCCTAGGAGGATGCTGGGCTCACCACTTCCTGCTGATCACTTAGATTCCACCCACATCTGCCTGAATCACCCAAAAAACCGCCAGAAGACTACCAGAACAGACTCTCCAGAGCCAAGTGTAGACAAGAGGCCCACAGAAGAGGGTAGGAAGGGCGGAGAGGCAGTGTGCTACACGGACTGGTGGGAGGAAGCCAGGGCGGTGGAGGGGCAGCCAGCCCGGCAAGGCAAAATCCCCAAGTCTGGCTTACAAAAGCAGAGGGGCCGGACTGCATGAGTTCTGACAGCCAGCGGGACTTAACATCTGGCATGTTATAAGTTAACAGCTCTGCTCAGAGAGCGGGAGGGCGAGAGGACACGGGGAGGGAGAGTTGTTGAGCCCTGGAAGATGGAGCTCAGCCCGGTGGGGAACAAAGGCACTGGCCAGCGCCATCTCCTTCACCCATCCCCCAGCTGAAATCCCAAAGGGAACCAGTTTCTGTCACCGAACTTGCTTGCACCACGCAAACCCCCAATTCTGTGCTTCTGTGGATCCATCCCTCCAACAGGTCTGTCTGCCTCCGTCCAGGTGCCGCAGGGCCCCTCCCACAGGGGACCACTGGCGGCAAAGCGAGCTAAGCTTGCCCCTTCCGCCCCGTACACCTTGAGGATCCACCCCCGCTAATATGCCAGATCCCATAGAAGAAGCACCACAAGCCTGGCAGTGTGCAAGTAGCCCAGACAAGGGCCACACCACTCCACAGTGAGTCCTGCCCCTGGGAGAGGGGAAGATAAGGTACACACTAGTCTGATTGTGGCCCCAGTGGTGGGCTGGGGGCAGATATCAGGTCTGACTGCGGCCCTGCCCACCAACACAAGTTACTCCAGACATCACAGGGGAAGTGCCCTGCAGTTCAGCGCCACTCCAGGGACTATCCAAAATGACGAATCAGAAGATTTCTCCTCAAAAGAAACTCCAGGAAGTAGCGACAGCTAACGAATTGATCAAAAATGGTTTAAGCAATATAACGGAGCATGAATTTAAAATAATAGTCATTATTAATGACATAATTTATTAATGACATAATTAATGACATAAATTAATCGCTGGGCTTGAAAAAAGTATAGGGGACAGCAGAGAATCTATTGCTACAGAGATCAAGAGACTAAGAAACAGTCACGAGGAGCTAAAAATGCTATAAATGAGGTTCAAAATAAAATGGAGGCAACCACAGCTTGGATTGAAGAGGCAGAGGAGAGAATAGGTGAATTAGAAGATAAAATTATGCTAAAAGAGGAAGCTGAGAAAAAGAGAGATAAAAAAATCCAAGAGTATGAGGGGAGAATTAGAGAACTAAGTGATGCAATGAAGCGCAACAATATCCGTATAATAGGAATTCCAGAAGAGGAAGAGAAAGAGAAAGGGGCTGAAGGTGTACTTGAACAAATCATAGCTGAGAACTTCCCTGATCTGGGGAAGGAAAAAGGCATTGAAATCCAAGAGGCACAGAGAACTCCCTTCAGACGTAACTTGAATCACTCTTCTGCATGACATATCATAATGAAACTGGCAAAATACAAGGATAAAGAGAAAGTTCTGAAACCAGCTAGGGATAAACACGCTCTAACATATAAAGGGAGACCAGTAAGACTAATGACAGATCTATCTACTAAAACTTGGCAGGCCAGAAAGGAATGGCAGGAAATCTTCAATGTGATGAACAGAAAAAAATATGCAGCCGAGAATCCTTTATCCAGCAAGTCTGTCGTTCAGAATAGAAGGAGAGATAAAGGTCTTCCCAAACAAACAAAAACTGAAGGAATTCATCACCACAAATCGAGCCCTACAAGAGACCCTAAGGGGGATTCTGTGAGTGACATGTTGCAAGGACCACAAAGTACCAGAGACATCACTACAAGCATGAAACCTACAGATATCACAATGACTCTAAACCCATATCTTTCTATAATAACACTGAATGTAAATGGACTAAATGCTCCAACCAAAAGACATAGGGTATCAGAATGGATAAAAAAAACAAGACCCATCTATTTGCTGTCTAAAAGAGACTCATTTTAGACCTGAGGACACCTTCAGACTGAAAGTGAGGGGATGGAGAACTATATATCATGCTATTTGAAGTCAAAAGAAAGCTGCAGTAGTCATACTTATATCAGACAAATTAGACTTTAAATTAATGGCTGTAACAAGAGATGAAGAAGGGCATTATATAATAATTACAGGGTCTATCCATCAGGAAGAGCTAACAATTATAAATGTCTATGTGCTGAATACGGGAGCCCCCAAATATATAAAACAATTAATCACAAATATAAGCAACCTTATTGATAAGAATGTGGTAGTTGCAGGGGACTTTAATACTCCACTTACAACAATGGATAGATCATCTAGACACAGGATCGATAAAGAAACAAGGGCCCTGAATGATACATTGGATCAGATGGACTTGACAGATATATTTAGAACTTTTCATCCCAGAGCAACAGAATATACTTTCTTCTCGAGTGCACATGGAACATTCTCTAAGATAGATCACATACTGGGTCACAAAACAGCCCTTCATAGGTATAAAAGAATTGAGATCATACCATGCATACTTTCAGACCACAGTGCTATGAAGCTTGAAATCAACCATAGGAAAAAGTCTGGAAAACCTCCAAAAGCATGGAGGTTAAAGAACACCCTACTAAAGAATGAATGGGTCAACCAGGCAATTAGAGGAGAAATTTAAAAATATATGGAAACAAATTAAAATGAAAATACAACAATCCAAACACTTTGGGATGCATCAAAGGCAGTCCTGAGAGGAAAATACATTGCGATCCAGGCCTATCTCAAGAAACAAGAAAAATCCCAAATACAAAATCTAACAGCATACCTAAAGGAAATAGAAGCAAAACAGCAAAGACACCCCAAACCCAGCAGAATAAGAGAAATAATAAAGATAAGAGCAGAAATAAACAATATAGAATCTAAAATAACTGTAGAGCAGATCAACGAAACCAAGAGTTGGTTTTTTGAAAAAATAATCAAAATTGATGAACCTGTAGCCAGGCTTCTCAAAAAGAAAAGGGAGATGACCCAAATAGATAAAATCATGAATGAAAATGGAATTATTACAACCAATCCCTCAGAAATAGAAGCAACTATCAGGGAATACTATGAAAAATTATATGCCAACAAACTGGACAACCTGGAAGAAATGGACAAATTCCTAAGCACCCACATGCTTCCAAAACTCAAGCAGGAAGAAATAGAAAACTTGAACAGACCCATAACCAGCAAAGAAATTGAATCAGTTATCAAAAATCTCCCAACAAATAAGAGTCCAGGACCAGATGGCTTCCAGGGGAATTCTACCAGACATTTAAAGCAGAGATAATACCTATCCTTCTCAAGCTATTCCAAAAAATAGAAAGGGAAGGAAAAGTTCCAGACTTATTCTATGAAGTCAGCATTACTTTGATTCCTAAACCAGACAGAGACCCAGCAAAAAAAGAAAATTACAGGCCAATATCCCTGATGAATATGGATGCAAAAATTCTCAATAAGATACTAGCAAATCAAATTCAACAGCATATAAAAAGAGTTATACACCATGATCAAGTGAGATTCATTCCTGGGCTGCAGGGCTGGTTCAACATTTGCAAATCAATCAATGTGATACATTACATTAATAAAAGAAAAGATAAGAACCATATGATCCTGTCAATCAATGCAGAAAAAGCATTTGACAAAATTCAGCATCCTTTCTTAATAAAAACCCTCGAGAAAGTCGGGATAGAAGGAACATACTTAAACATCATAAAAACCATTTATGAAAAGCCCACAGCTAATATCATCCTCAATGGGGGAAAAACTGAGAGCTTTCCCCCTGCGATCAGGAACACGACAGGGATGTCCACTCTCACCGCTGTTGTTTAACATAGTATTGGAAGTGTTAGCATCAGCAATTAGACAACAAAAGGAAATCAAAGGCATCAAAATTGCCAATGATGAAGTCAATCTTTCACTTTTTGCAGATGACATGATATTATACGTGGAAAAACCGATAGACTCCACGAAAAGTCTGCTAGAACTGATACATGAATTTAGCAAAGTCGCAGGATACAAAATCAATGTACAGAAATCAGTTGCATTCTTATACACTAATAATGAAGCAACAGAAAGACAAATAAAGAAACTTACCCCATTCACAATTGCACCACGAAGCATAAAATACCTGGGAATAAACCTAACCCAAGATGTAAAAGATCTGTATGCTGAAAACTATAGACAGCTTACGAAGGAAATTGAAGAAGATATAAAGAAATGGAAAAACGTTCTGTGCTCATGGATTAGAAGAATAAATATTGTTAAAATGTCAATACTACCCAAAGCTATCTACACATTCAATGCAATCCCAATCAAAATTGCACCAGCATTCTTCTTGAAGCTAGAACAAGCAATCCTAAAATTTGTATGGAACCACAATAGGCCTGAATACCGAAAGTAGTTTTGAAGAAGAAGACTGAAGCAGGAGGCATCACAATCCCAGGCTTTAGCCTCTACTACAAAGCTGTAATCATCAAGGCAGTATGGTATTGGCACAAAAACAGACACATAGACCAATGAAATAGAATAGAAACCCCAGAATTAGACCCACAAATGTATAGCCAACTAATCTTTGACAAAGCGGGAAAGAATATCCAGTGGAAAAAAGACAGTCTCTTTAACAAATGGTGCTGGGAGAACTGGACATCAACATGTAGAAGGATGACACTAGACTACTTTCTCACACCATTCACAAAAACAAACTCAAAATGGATAAAGGACCTGAATGTGAGACAGGAAACCATCAAAACCCTAGAGGAGAAAGCAGGAAAAAACCTCCCTGACCTCAGCCGCAGCAATTTCTTACGTGACACATCCCCAAAGGCAAGGGAATTAAAAGCAAAAATGAACTATTGGGACCTCATGAAGATAAAAAGCTTCTGCACTGCAAAGGACTAAACTAAAAGGCAACAACAAACTAAAAGGCAACAAAACTAAGCTAAAGGCAACAAAACTAAAAGGCAACCAACGGAATGGGAAAAGATATTTGCAAATGACACATTGAACAAAGGGCTAGTACCCAAAATATATAAAGAACTCACCAAACTCCACACCTGAAAAACAAATAATCCAGTGAAGAAATGGGCAGAAAACATGAATAGACACTTCTCCAAAGAAGACATCCAGATGGCCAACAGGCACATGAAAAGATGCCCAACGTCGCTCCTCATCAGGGAAATACAAATCTAAAACCACACTCAGATATCACCTCACGCCAGTCAGAGTGGCCAAAATGAACAAATCAGGAGACTATAGATGCTGGAGAGGATGTGGAGAAACGGGGACACTCTTGTACTGTTGGTGGGAATGCACACTGGTGCAGCCGCTCTGGAAAACAATGTGGAGGTTCCTCAAAAAATTAAAAATAGACCTACCCTATGACCCAGCAATAGCACTGCTAGGAATTTACCCAAGGGATACAGGAGTGCTGATGCATGGGGGAACTTGTACCCCAATGTTTATAGCAGCACTTTTAACAATAGCCAAATTATGGAAAGAGCCTAAATGTCCATCAACTGATGAATGGAAAAAGAAATTGTGGTTAAAAAAAAAAAAAGAAATTGTAGTTTATATACACAATGGAATACTACGTGGCAATGAGAAAGAATGAAATATGGCCTTTTGTAGCAACATGGATGGAACCGGAGAGTGTTATGCTAAGTGAAATAAGTCATACAGAGAAACACAGATACCATATGTTTTCACTCTTATGTGGATCCTGAGAAACTTAACAGAAGACCATTGGGGAAGGGAAAAAAAAAAAGGTTAGAGAGGGAGGGAGCCAAAACATAAGAGACTCTTAAAAACTGAGAAGAAAAAAAAAAGAAAAAAAAAACCTGAGAACAAACTGAGGGTTGATGGTTGGTGGGAGGGAGGGGAGGGTGGGTGATGGGTATTGAGGAGGGCACCTGTTGGGATGAGCACTGGGTGTTGTATGGAAACCAATTTGACAGTAAATTTCATATTTAAAAAAAAGTCCTATAGCTATTTTTAGCCTGATTCACTCTAAAATCACTGTTGCATTCACCATCCAAAGAATAGGGATGCTGATTCAAATAATACTTATGTTCCATTTAGTTCTGGTCATTTCCCACTAATACCCAGGAAATAATCTGAAGATCCCCATGAGTACAAGCTTACTGTTATTATTCCATTTGCTCAGGAATTGAATGGATTCTATTCATCAGCACATTCAGCACAACCTGAATTTTGCAATTCAGGTTTTATCTTTTTTTTTTTAAGTTTCTTCATTTCTCTTTGCAATTGTAAGGCTAGGTTGAATTATTATCTTTTTTTGCTCCCATTCTGTGGCTGATTCTCCTTTTCATTTATAAATTACCTATTTCACTTATCTTCAGACCTAGCAAAAATGCAACCTACTCTCTGTCTCGAGTAATTAGCTGTTGTTTCCTTTTTGGGTCAAATGGAGGAGCTTGTAGTCAGGATCGTCAACAAGGCATCTCTCAAAAAAGAATAACACTATCACCCTAAGAGAGTCATTCTTGGGGCGCCTGGGTGGCGCAGTCGGTTAAGCGTCCGACTTCAGCCAGGTCACGATCTCGCGGTCCATGAGTTCGAGCCCCAGCGTCAGGCTCTGCGCTGATGGCTCAGAGCCTGGAGCCTGTTTCCGATTCTGTGTCTCCCTCTCTCTCTGCCCCTCCCCCGCTCATGCTCTGTCTCTCTCTGTCCCAAAAATAAATAAACGTTGAAAAAAAAAATTAAAAAAAAAAAAAAGAAAGTCATTCTTTAACTTATTAGGGAAAAAACCTGAAGAGAAAAGAAACGTATTGGCCATTTTGTCTTGTAATCCAGAGTCCAATTTGATTCTGCTGTCTTTCTCCCTCCCGAAGAGGGTCATGAGGCAGAGCAGACATCCACAGTGGCACAGTGTATTACATTTGTGCTTGTATCCCTCAGAGACAAGGACAACATGGCTGGCTCAAGGAGGCAAAGTGAGACTGAAATACCTGGCACACTCACTTGCCAAATTCCAGAATATTCGGATCTTGATTTAATCTGTTCCAAATTATAATCTGGGAGAGAAAAATTACCTGTCGACATCCACAACCATAGGAATACGAGGCAAGAGGAAAACTTGTTTCTCAGCTCCCTCTGCTGGCCTTTCAAAAAAAATCATCTCTCCCCTCACTACCAGGTCCTGTGCTGGGTATATGTAGTGGGCCAACTTCCTGCCACATGTGAGCCAATAAGGAAGTTAGGTCCACATTGACTGGGAAAATCTTGTCAAGGAACCAAGTGCTTCAAAAGATGAAAACGGAAGAGGGGTCAACCCAATGGTAAATCCAAACTAAAATGCTGATTCTCCAGTCCACCTTACAAAAAAGTTAACCTGAGATGAGGTCCAGGCACGTTTATTCTGAAAAAGAATCCCAGATGATTCTGTTGCACCTCCTGGTTGGGAACTACAGGTCCTAAAAGTTATGTTTTATAGTTAATGTGTATTCTGGCTGCTACAGTTTAAGTTTATATCTATTCTACAGGCTTTGGGAGCAGGGAAGAATCCGCATTTAACCTGACCTATTTAAATGGCCATCTAAATGGCACCTATAGCCTTGCTTATTCAGGCTAAAAACCCCAAATTCCCTTATTTTTTTATCGCAGTTTCTATCCTCTTGAAAGATCCTCAGGAACAAATAATAGCAATCCAGAGAGACACTTAGCATTGTGTGCACTCACATTCTGCAGCCTTGCTGTTTTCTCATCTTTGGTTTCCTCATTTCTTCTCCTTAAGGATTTTGCTAATGTCAGTGCATTCCTTCTGAAGCTGGTGAGCAACCATTCAATGACAGAAGGGTCACAGCTCCCAAAATGTTCATGCTATTCATTTTGCATGATGACAGGGAAGATATGGCATGGTGTTGAATGACACACACAGCATACTGAACCCACAGTCCTGAGGTCTACACATCAAACCTATCCCTGTCAAGAGAAGAGGTCTTGGCACGTCAGCTCAGTGACTAAGAGATGGCTTCTTGCTGGCCAGGGCATGATTTACACTCAAATTCTTTATACCTCAGGGGAGCTGCCCCAAGAAAAAGCTTTCAGGGCTCTAGGCTATATCCATGACCTTGGCCTGAAACCTTGCAGATGCGTAGCCTTGGTTATTTCCTACCAAGGGAAATAACTCAAAATCTGTCCAAATAATCATGGGTCAAAGTACATGCAAGACAACAGAACAAAACACTTATGTAGTTTCTTCTATCTAGGAAAATATTATGCACACATAATATAATACCTTCCTATAACCTTTTGTTCTCTTTTTTTTTTCAAATAAAATTTTAATGATTTCCATCAGTACAACTGAAAATCTAGTGTCATAAAAGGGCATTTCCTGCTAAATTTCAAAATACAGCTTGTGGGCCATTTCTCAGCAGAAGCATCAAATGCTACTGAGTGTTCAATTTATTAACTAAAGTGACAGTATCATGGTCTAGGAGATGGGAAAGAGCAATGATCAGCTCACAGAATTTGGCTAAGAAAGATAACAAACAAAAACAATGTAAATAATAGAATAGCCACAGCTATAAGTAAAATAAAAATGTGATCTCAAATACCCATCTCTTAAATTACTAGAAAAAAAACTTACAGATAAAGTTACAGCAAATACAGTCTTCACAGATTTGGATAATTTACTTGCATTTTATAGTGATGTCTAAGCCCTATATCCAATGAAACCATTTTTTATTTGTTTTTTTATTTAAGAAATTTTTAATGTGTATTTATTTTTGAGAAAGAGAAAGAAAGAGCATGAGCTGGGGAGGGACAGAGAGAGAAAAAGACACAGAATCTGAAGCAGGCTCCAGGTTCCAAGCTGTCAGCACAGAGCCTGACAGGGTTCAAACCCAAGCCGTGAGATCATGACCTGAGCAGAAGTCGGATGCTTAGCCAACTAGGCCACCCAGGCACCCCACCAATGAAACCATTTTTAAAAGCTCTATGAGGAATGGAAATTTAGATGTCTATTACCCTTTACTTTAAAAAAGAAAAAAAAAACACTTAAATTTCTGAATGAGCAAGATTCACTTTTGTAGGTAGAGGCCCTGCTTCTTCATAGTCCAGCTTTCCATCTAACAACCACAAGAGAAGAAGCTGGATATCTGTTTAGCTTTTGTGCGTTCACAAATTCCAAGTCAACATAGATACTCAGCTCCTCAGAGGGAACATACTGCTCCACAGCTGTAGCAACAGTTGCGCAACAAGTCCAGAGCAATACCATCACCGAGAGGACAGGAGTTGTGGTTAAAATCCACCCAAAGTTAAGAGGGAAACATCTTAAAAAGCCATCACTTTCTCCATCTTCAAGACACTTCCTATGTGTTTGTGAACTTCTCGTTTGCAGATAGGACATTTTGCGTAGGCACAATTCTTTCAAATTTGTAGGCTCCTGCTCCAACTGTGGTGCATACTGGATTTCTGGCTTAGACTGGAATATAACTATTTTTCCATCATCACCTTGAAGATAAAACGTCCACGGAGAGGTTATGAAGCTCTGTTCAGAGTCCATCATGTCACTCCAGAATGACCTTACCAGAGTTAGAGGGAAGAATAGATGCATTTTTGGCATCAGGAGCATGAGCTGTTCTTGTCTCAGTTCAGCGAATGGCAGCTGGTCCTGGCAACCAAGATGTCAAGCATATTGCTTACCAGATTGAGAATGTGCTTCTCTACATGCAGATTCAACATTCCATTTTGGTCCAATTTAAACCAATTCCATCATCCACAAATTGACAAATTGAAAACAGCCTGCGACCTTTCTGACATGCGTACAACTCCTCTTCCTTGGGGTAGGTATGTAAGAGGAAGGTCAACTGACAGGCCCAGTGATAAGATGCCGTATCACCCAAGGCCGAGTCAAACACTTCAGCCCAAGTGGTCCTCGAGCCTCCCGCCAGGGCCATGGTCAGCAGCAGCAGTGGCAGGAACCCCAATTGGGCCCTGACCCAGAGGCTCCCCTTTGGCGCTGCCATTTTGTTTCCCTCTGACCACCCTTCTTTCTTTACAAAGCAAGTTAATATGTGTTTTACAATCAAGTTTCACAACCACAAATACATGTTGATTTGTTACAACAGCTTTTTATAATTGATTTGTGTGTGTCTCTCTGTGTGTATATGTGTATATATGTATATATGTATTCTTAAACATGCATTTTATATATATTCATATAACTTTTAAATCAGGAATTTTTTTGAAAAACATTAATATTTTTAAGATAAGCTTCTTGATTATTGAAAATAAGCTTTCAGTTTTGACAAATAGTAACCCAAAATATCTGTACGGACTCAATGGCACAATGCACAAGCACTCAAGCTTAATCCCCTGTGAGTGACCTTCTGAAAAATACCAATAGCAATACATTGAAATGATCTAGGTTCTATATGGGAGAAGGAGTCCTGAGACAAATATAGATAAGGATCTCTGGGTTTTTCAAAGACATATCTTTTTTAAAACATGTATTTTTATTACAGATATACTATAGATCTGTCATGTGCCAGATTTGGGAGAATCTTGTTTATAATTTCAACAATGCTTTGCAGGCCATTTGTGACTCTCCAAGGGGATGACTGATACACATCTTCAAGCATCCACTGAGAACGTTCCTATTTACTCATTTAAATGTTCATTCTTTCATTCACTTTATATTTTCTTCCCAGCAGCTAAAAGATGAATGCAAAACTCACACTCACACAGAGCTGCCAAAGTAAAGTGAAAATACACTGGATACAGAAAGAATTGAGGAGACGGATACTCTGGATGATTTCCTTTGTTCCTCTTACAGCACAGGGGTGAAGCCAGGAAGCAAAGGAAAGGGGTTTAAATCCCCAAATGCTTATGGTTTAACTGGGTCTCAATGCCAACTCATCTTCTACTCTTCAAAATCATTTCATTATGGAATTTAGCATGGCCTTGCCTGGCTTTGTATATTCATTCACTCAATAAATATCTATCAAGTCTCTACTGTGTTCTAGGCACTATTTTCAGTGCTGAGATACAGCATTAAACAAAGTCACTGCTTTTGTGGAGTCACATTCCCTAGGGGAATATGGATAATCAACAATAAACAAGAGAATTCACAAAATATCAAGTGGTAAGAACAAAGATAATGAAGGCTAATGAGGCAAAAGAGAGTGATGGGTAGGTATGATGGGAAGGCTTACAGGGTGGTCAGGGAAGACCTCTCTGGGTAAGTGACTGGTGAGCAGAGTCCAGGGGACTGTTGTGAAGGAGCAGGATTTCTGAAGATGGAGGAAGAGTTCTTCAATACAGGAAACAATAGGCATGAAGACACTAAAGTCTTTACTAAACAACTGCTGGTTTCCAGATACTTGGCCAGATGCTACACATACAATAATGAGCAAAATGGGTGTGAACTTCCACTGTCATGGCATTTATCAACCGTGTGAGGAGGGGGCCCACAGAGTGATATGAAAGGGTACTTACGAGAGTGGGAGTGAAATGAACATACCTAAAATGGTCAGGACTGCTCTTTGGGAGAGCTGACACATTCACCTGGAAGATGATATTATCAAGAACAGTGGTATGGCCAAGAGCATTTTCCTGGCAGAGAATAGTATTGCCAAAGTCCCTGGAAGATCACTTGACATGCTCCAGGAAGAGAAGCAAAAGCCAATGATACCTGCACACACTTGGCTAAAGGAAAAGCAGATTGAGATCAGTTTGGAGATATGAGTAGATGTCAGACCATTCAGGGCTTTGTAGGCCATAATTAGGAGTTTCAAGTATTTTTAAGTGCATTGTATAGCCATGTGGAGATTTAAGCAGAGAGTACCATGACCTGATTTGTGTGTTTAAAGGAAATAGACTGGAAGAAGACAAGGAGAGATATGAGAAGTCCACTAAGGAAGCTATTGTCCTAGCTCAGGGGGGAGATCATGGTGGCTTGGATCACAGCCACGGCTGTGGGAACAGAGAGAGAGATCCCAGACCTATATTGGAAATGGGAGACACAAGCCTTGCTGTTGGACTTAAGGAGGGAGAAAAAGAAGGAGAAAGCAAGTTGGTGTCCTCTTTCTCACAGTGTAGTAGGTGTTTACTAATGTCCTTTACTGAGATAATGAAGACAGGGAGCCAAACAAATTGGGAGTGGGGAGAGAGGACATCCAAAGATCCATCTGGACGTGAGAAGTTTGAAATGTCTGTGAAATACACACATATTTAAATATCAATAATTATTAATAACAATAAAAATTTAATAGATGAAAAGTCCACAGAATTCTCAATAGCCATGTAAGTAAGCATAGCTATAGACTGACTTGGAAAAATTAACTGTACTATTTTTATAATTATATAAATTCATTTAGCACACTTTCTCATTAAAATTGTTATTTACCAGCAACAGACTTTGGATGTGCCTAAATTGCTATTGTGATTGGCAAATTAAATTGATTAAATAATGTTGGGCAAATAAAAAAAAGAAATGTCTGTGAAGTCATTAGTAGAATATAGAACGGTCAGGTTTTACATGTAATCCCTTCAAAAGGAAGTCCTTTAAAAACTAAGTTTGGGTATTTGGTAACTTCTAAAGCTGTTCACTATATATGATCATCCAAGACCATCTCTCAGGTCAATAAAGTGGTTAAGATTTGTCCACGTCTGATTCCTCTTGGCCAGTATTATAGAGGGACGCTAATACTGAACTGATTGGCACACAGAGAAAAGGGATAGCCTTTCAACAACTCAATTAGTTGCATGGGTGTGACAGATCCCCTAAGAATAGAACCTGTAAGAGGAATGGTAACAAAATTAAACATCTGTCAAAATCCGCTTATGATGGACCCATGCAAATCAGAGCCCCGATGAGAATGTCAGGGTGACTTATGTGCCTTTTCACAGCAACAAGATACTGTTTTTTTGATTCTCAGTGATTTTTCTCTATTGTATTTTGTTTTCTGTTTTATTAACTGCTGCTCTTAATGTTGTTATTTCCTATTTTTTATTTTTTCCTATTATTCTTACTTTTGCTCTTCTTTTTCGGTCTCTTAAGATGGAAATTTAAATCATCTATTTAAGACTTTTTATCTTCTTTCCAAAATAAATATTTAATGCTATATAGTCCCTCTAAGCACTGCTTTTACTGTTGTGTTTTTATTTTCATTCAATGCAAAACATTTTCTAATTTCCCTTGTGATTCTTTCATCCACGGGTTATTTAAATGTATTGTTTAATTTTCAATTATTTGCAGATGTTTCAGGCATGTTTCTACTTTTTTATTTCTAGCTTAAGTTCAACTTGTTCAGAGAGTATGCTTTGTATAATTAGAATTTTTTAAGTTTCTTGTGAATATTGTCTATTTTGATGAATGATCAATATACAGCTGAATGTGTATTTTGTTTTTGTGAGGGATTTTTCCATGGTTATTTACAAGGTAAAATTTATTTTAATTTTTTTAATGTTTATTTATTCTTGAGACAGAGACAGAGTGTGAACAGGGGAGGGGCAGAGAGAGAGGGAGACACAGAATCCGAAACAGGCTCCAGGCTCTGAGCTGTCAGCACAGAGCCCGACACGGGGCTCGAACCCACGAACTGTGAGGTCATGACCTGAGCCGAAGTCGGACACCCAACCAACTGAGCCACCCAGGCGTTCCTACAAGGTAAAATTAGGTGATATCACTGTTCAGGTATTCTATATCCTTACTCACTTGTTCTATTTATTCCTACAGGTGAAGTGTTGAAATATTCAACTATAATTGTGGGTTTCCCTATGTCTCTTTTTCAGTGTACGATGTTTGGATTTTTTTTTAATGTTTATTTATTTTGAGAGAGAGAGAGCATGAGCAGGGGAGGGGCAGAGAGAGGGAGAGAGAATCCCAAGCAAGCTCCATGTTGTCAGTACGGAGCCTGGCACAGAGCTCCAACTCACGAACCATGAGATCATGACCTGAGCCGAAAACAAGAGTTGGTCACTTAACCAACTGAGCCACCCAAGTGCCCAAGTGCACCCAAGTACCAGGTTTTTAAAACATATTTTGAAAAATTTTGTAAATTTTCTTTGATATTTTTCTTTTTCTACATTGTATTAGATTAACTGACTCTTTTGGAGCAGTCTTTGGAGCACCATCAGGAGAGGAGTTAGGTGAGGAGGGGCAGGTTGACAATGGCATGCGTTGGTTCTTGGCCAGGAACTGCACCTCTGCACACTCAAAGAAGTATCAGCAGCAGCCGTGAAGCAGGGTGTCCCTGCACACAATGGCACTGGCCACACTTCTGATTGTTTATTGGAAGACATGTCTTTTCTCTCTTCAGAGAGAGTTTCTGCACTTGGGGCAAAGATAGGTTCACTATGCTTTTCTTTTTTAAAGAACATGAATATAATTTCTCCCAACCAGTGAACCAAACTCCAAAAATAGCACCAAATTCAAAGAAAAACAGTTAGACAACTAAATAGTCATTAAAAACAATTCAAGTTAATTCAAACATTGTTCCAATTCTTGAGGAGCCACCTTCTTAGTCCAGACTCAAACATCTTTTTTGTTTTGTTTTGTTTTGTTTTGTTTTGTTTTTTAGAGACAGAGAGAGCAGAGCAGGGGAGGGGGCAGAGGGAGAGAGAGAATCTTAAGCAGGCTTCGCACTCAGCACAGAGCCCAATGCGGAGCTCAATCCCATGACCTTGGGATCATGAGTCAAAATCAAGAGTCGGACGCTCAATCGACTGAGCCACCCGGGGTACCCCAGACTCAAACATCTTAAGCCTCCTCTCTCTTCAGTTCTTCCATCCTCAGTATCTTCCATATAGATGCAACATTCTCCCTGGGAATATTTTTGTCTCCCACACTCAGCTCCCAACTTAAAACTCTGATATCTGCCCTACTGGGTTCTTCTGGTACTTCACCTCATTCTTAGATTTATTGGCTTTTTCCTTTCATTTCCATTATAAATTCTCTAGCTAACATTTCTTCTGTTCTCTCATAAACTAGATCCTCATATGAATAAAAATGACCATGAGGAGAAGGGGAGGGAGCAAGAAGAAAGGAGGATAAGGAGAGTGGGAGGAGCATGATCAAAGGAAAAGTACCAAGTTAATCATGCTAGAATTTCCAGAATTTTCCTTATGGGCAAGGGGAGGCTCAGAGGGAGGGTCAGAGGTTATGAGTGCATATGTATTATTTGATTTCATCTGTATTGTACAAGGAAAATGGGATCTCTTGGAAAGGATCAAGGTGCAATTTTTTTTAATAGGGAGTAAACATTTCTTTTAAATCTGTTAAGGAAGGGGCTTTATTGAAAAATAATAGAAGGGTCCATATTAATGAAAGCTTTAACCTAGAGTATGAGAATTCTTAAAACTGTGAGGACTGAAGTGAAATTACTGATCATGGGGTCCCAGAGACCTTCAGTGGCCTGAATCATACATACCAATGACCCAGGAAGGTCTGGTCTCCTCTGTTATTTGCTCCTGGCCCCTCAAATTTCAATAGCATATTTATACAACAGTCCAGAGCTATTATGTCCACCCAGACAAAAATTTTCAGGCCAGGTCCTCATGAGAAACAAGAGTGAGACCCTCCTGCCCCAACAGGGAGTCAGGCTCACTAATTTGCTCATGCTGGTTAAAGCCACACTAAAGACTCACAGGTCAGCTGCAGAGAGGACATCACTTTATGGAAAGCTTTGTCCTCAGCTAAGCACCTGAATCAATTAGAGACCTTCCCCAAACTCAGCAACATTACAGAACTGGCTTCTTTCCCCAGATGTTCTACCCCTGAGGGTCTCAGTACAGTAAATGACCCTTTACCTGCATAACAGAGCCCAGGCCAGGTCAGGTGTGCTGGGAACAGCATAGTTCCCTGCTGAATACCTACTTGTACCCCCATTGGAGGCTGAGAAGCATGTCTTACTGACCTTGAGCTTGTAATTACTAGTAATTACTACTAGTTAGGATGCGTGACTCAAAGGGCCTTTCATTTAGTCAGTCCGATGTCAATTGCAGAAGGTTCTACTCCTATAACATTCCCACAAATGACCAAATATCTGTTTGGAATTAATACGAAATATTCACATTTTAAAACAAAAGAACAGACTAAAACATTAGCTCATTAGATTGGCTAATAGTTACAAGGCCTTTTGACACCTTTGAACCAAATGACTTGCTGTATTATGCTTCGTGATAATATTGCAATGAAACCAGGCGCTTGCAAACATTGAATACTAGGCATCAGGGCACATATTGTGTTATTCTATTGAATCCATGGCCTGCTCCTGCCAGTAACCTCCTTCCTCTGCTCTAACTCTGACTGATGATGGATTCAGACCCCCCAGGGCCCCCAGGGAATGGACACAGTGCAGAAGGCACAAAGTAACCACAGGCTTTGTTCCAGTCCAGTTGGGAATATGCTTCTTCGTTATGAAAGTTAATGCAAATGAGCACAATTTAAATGAAGCTCTGCTAAATTACTCCATGGGAAGGCAATGCAAGAAGATTTCAAAAGGAGCCTTGCAGAGAGGGGAAAGAGGAGAACCACAAGTGGTAATGGCCATCTCATTTCCTGCCAGAATTCTCATCAGAGCACACCACTTCTCTGTTTTTCTGCTTTATCAATCAGTAAAATGAGGGCCTCATGACAATAAGGCACATAGTCCAGAGATCATGATTAAATGCAATTGTCAAAATCAGCTTCAACAGAATTAGTTCTCACTAAGAAGAAGGGTGAAGAAGGATTGCTTTAAAAATAAAAAAAAAAGAATAAGGTTGCTTAACCTCTCTGGTTTCAGTTCCTCTTCTGTGAAATAAATTGCTGAACTTCATTTTCTCTAGACCCCCAAGTATCCAACACCCCCTTGCCACCACTTGACCTAAACGTGCCCAGGAGACTGGAGTCCATGGCAGGAGGAAAGAACACGTGCAGTTTGCTTCTGAGGAATAGGGCTTCTGGGAAGCTTTGTAATAAAACTACTCTCCCCAAAGCTGACACTCTGTCCCCCAAAGCCCCCCAAAATAAGCTGTTCCCAGGATTTCTCATCTTACCTGCTTGAAGCAGAGGAAAAAGAATGAACCAAAAGTTGCAAGACCAGATTCGTTTCCCAAGTCTAACTAGCTGTGTGGTCTTTGTCTGTGTTTAACCTCCCTGGAGCGTTTCCTCAATCGAAAAAGGGGGGGATTGGACCAGGTGGTCTCTAAGATCCCTTCCAACTCTGAAACTTGAAGTAAAACAAGTCATATGGAATACAGGAATTTATGACCTAAATTTCTCAAGCTTTGAACTCAGCAGTGACCCAGAATGCAAACCAAATGGCCCCTTGGAAGGAAATGGTTCCCTAGAAGTGTTATTGATGAGCACTTAATTTTCACACCAGTCTTACATTTCATACAGAAATTACCTAGTCCCTTATTTAGAATATGATGTCAATTCCAGCTACAGTTACAGTGTCCATTTGAGTTTAAAATTGCACTTAAAACACATTTCTTCTAATTACTGATTTCTGTTCTTCTTGGTAGTTAAGAGATGGTGGATATGTGGTCTTTCTTCCAACAGCCCGAGGTCTTATTAAATTAACATGCAGAAAATAACAATTCAATGAATATTTTTGAATAAGTGAATAATACAAGCAGGTGACATTTCTAACCAATTTATTTCCTGCCATTTATGTGGGTTCCACAGGAAAGTGACCAAACCCATAATTATTGTGCCTCATTATAATCTGGGAACTATGGTAGGTTCAGAAATGAAGAGATCACGATCTAGTTTGAAGGGGAGAAAATAGAGTAAATGGTGAAAGGCAATGCAGTCATAGTCAGCTTTACTTGAAATTGACACCATAAATTTGGTTAAATTTTTACGGAAATTTTGTATTTTTCTGCAAACACACAGTAACTAAGACATACTTCCTTCTGTGTGTGTAGCATAGGGGCACAACACTCATATACAGCTGTGTGCTTATACATGCTTGATGGTCCAGAATGTGACAGTGGAGGTATTTAGAGGGATCATTTCTATGGGAAACTATAGATAAGGTCCCAGAAGTCAGCATCTTGGGTTGGGGGAGGTTGTTTCATCTCACATTCCTACTAGCAATGTATGAGATTTGCAGTCTCTCCACATTCTTGCTAATGTATCATTTTGCCAATTTTTTATCTTAGCCATTCTAGTTGGTGGGAATTAGCATCATCTGGTTTTATTTTACATTTTCCTGATATCTAAATGATAATGATGTTGAGAACCTTGTCATGTGCCTATTAGCCATTTGTATATTTTCTTTTGTGAAGTATCTGTTCAAGTCTTTTGTCATTTTTTACTGGGCTGTTTGTCATTTTATTGTTAATTTTTAGGGGCTCTTTATATATTTTTACCCAAGTCCTTTGCTGATATACGTATTTCAAATATTTTCTCCCAGTCTGTGCTTGCTTGCCTGTTTATTTTTGTAAAGGTGCCTTCAAATGTGCATAAATATTTAATTTTGATGAGCTGAATTTAAATTTTTATTTTATGTTATAGTTTTCATGTCCTAGTAAATCTGTTTCTGCCCCAAGATTCTGAAGATATTCTGTTTCTTCTAGAATCCTTATAGTTCTTGCTAATATTTTTAAGTCTTTGATCCATCTGAAATTAATTTTTGTTCACATAGAGAGATAAGAGTTGATGTGTTGATGTTCATTTTTTGCCATTGAAGTGTTCAGTTGTTCAAGTAACCATTTGATGGTTGGCGTCTTACAGGTCATCATGGACCAGGAGTGATCTTGGCTAGGGTTGTGCCCAAGTTTTTTGGTCTGGCAGGTAGATATTGATAAGACATCAAGCTTTGTAGGTGTCTATTACTCTGAATTACAGCAAAATCAAGAGTTAAGCCTTTTGAGACATATTATTGCAAGGTCTTCTCTTTCACAGTTAGGATATTCACAATCCAAATTTACAAAATTTTCAGCAAATAAAACTTTCCAAATAATTTCTCCTTCACCACCTCACCCCTGGCCCATCCTGCTACATCACTCGCCTTCTCTTCTTAATGTGCTTTATTTGATCCTGGCACAGGTTGGGTTACCACTGAGTCCATGTCCCCAAACTCATCTTCTGTATTTCATCCTATCGCTTTGTCTTATTCACAACATCTGGTTGTGTTTTCTTCCTGAGAGAAACTATCATGATTGTTCAACAAGGAACAAACATGATAGATAGGTGAATTTTATCTTCTTTATGAAAATTGACTTATTAGAATGAGGTGCCTCCCTCAGGTAGTAGCTTACTGTGAGAGAAAATAAGAAACTTGACTTGCTCTCCCACAGAGAGATGGCAGCCTCATGAGTAAGAAGGTGGGAAAGATAAGGAATAGAACTTTCCAAGCTCTCCCAGGCTTTAATGACAAGCTGGAGGCCCAAGTGGGCTGCTTGCCCTGAGCGGTTGAAATCACAAAGAAAATCTGCTTGACTTTATCAAATCAGGTCTCCTGGGGCTGCTCAGAGTCTTGAGTTTGAACAGAGAGGCAAGAACCTTCAGACATGCGAGGAAAACATCCAATATAACAGATAGAGCAAACCAAACAGAAAAAGTGAGGGCTGACCCTAATTGAGCCCGTCTAGGAGCTAGGCACTGTTCTAAGTACTTCATATGCATTTACTCATTTAACCCTGACACCAGCATTTGTATTAATGCTATTATTATCTCCACTGAAAAGATGAAGAAGCTGAAGCATGAAGACATTACGTTACTTGCCCAAGTTCACACATCTAGTATGTGAGGACGCTGTTATTTTAACCAGGCAATCTAACTTGAATCTATGCTGTTAACCACTAAAAAAAAGCAATAGTAAGTAAATAAAATAAAACACACTTGTTAGTAACAGAGACAATTCAGAGAAAATAGGACCTCAAAAAATAACATTAATATCCTCTGAAATATAAGAGAAAGAATTTCATGTCAGAAACAAGGAAAGGGGGTCTCCTGGGTAGCTCAGTTGGTTAAGCGTCTGACTTCCACTCAGATCATGATCTCATGGTTCTGGTTGGTGAGTTCGAGTCCCACATCGGGCTCTGCACTGTCAGAGCCTGCCTCAGATCATCAGTCTCCCTCTCTTTCTGCCCCATCCCCATTTGCTTGTACTCTCTCTCTCTCAAAAATAAATATATGTTTTAAAAAAAAGAAAAGAAAAGAGTTCTATAAAATGGAATATGAAGAGAACCAAAAGAATCTTCTTAGCAATTACAAATATGGGAACGTAAGTGAAAATGGAATCTGTGGAATGGAAGTCTTCCAGAAAGTAGAGCAAGTGATAGCTTTGTAGCTTGTCTCCTGGCTTCCAAACTTGGCCCACTTCCCTAGACTTTTCTCAGTGCAGTGGGCAAAGTGGCTAATTTGAAATCCTAATTTAAAGCCACATGAATTCCTTGCTCAAAACTCTTCAGCAAACTCCCCTCACATTTAGGATAAAATTCACACTGTTACAAGGTGCTGTATGATATGGTGTATGGCCTCCTCACCAGTCAACCCTGGTCGTTTCCTCCTTACTCATTCCAGGCATGCTAGCTTCTTGCTGTTTCTCATCGCACCAAACTTGCTCCTACATCAGGGCCTTTGCACTTGCTGGATCCTCACTGGTAAAGCTCTTCTCCCAGTTCTTTGCCAAGCTGGCTTTTCATTTCAAGTCTCTAGGAAGCCAAGCAGTCCCTGATCCCCCAACCTAACTACCTCCAATCCCTTTCTGCCTCATTCCATGAATTGTCACTTGCTGGACCTTTATTCTTCTCTATATTTTCCATAATATTTACCACTGTCAGAAATTGCATGTTTATGCATATGCTCTTATTTGCTGGTTTGATGGATTTGTCTAGACCATAATAAGCCCCATGAGGGCTAGAATTTTGCCTCATTCACTGTTGAATCCCCAACACCTACATGGTACTAGTACATAGTAAACATTACATAGATATTTGGTAAATAAATAATGAATGAGTAATGGTACATGGTAAAAACAATGATACCAACTGCAGTGACTATTTTTATAGAATCCCTGGATTTTAAATCTGCAAAATAAAGTAGAAGTTTGTACAAAAAACAAAAGAAATTGGTTTAATTTTTGTAACACCCATAAGCCCTGGAGAGGGTAGCTGCAAACACAGTATCTGGGCTGAACAGCTCTTGACATTTCTTCTGTGAGCCCCAGAGATACCGCCCTTCTGGCAGAAGCTTAAGCATGGAAGGGGAGCAACACAGCACTTGTATTAGCTAAGCACGGAAACAAGCCAGCGGCTGCCTCTGCTCATTATCTGCATGAATAAAATGCTTCCAGAGGGACACACCAAGCAGAAGTATTCTCAGTCCAAATGAGCTAAGTTCTCCAGGAAAGTGATTCTTGATGATGGCTCAGAGAGAATTTGGAAGAAGGGGTCAGCAGTGCTGATCTGCCTTTCCCCAGCTGGTTTCTTCCAGTTCCAAGCCATAAAGGATGCGGAAGAGATGGATTTTCTTTAAACCATGAAGGAGACTTTTCTGAGAAGAGGACTTAGGCTGTCAATTGCTGTGGAATATCTCCATTGTAGTAAGCGGTATGGAGAGGACAATGTAAAGAAATCCAGTGGTAATCCAAATATCTCATTTTACCGCAAATAATAATGATCTCATTCCCCAAAAATGCCACGTCCCCCAAGGAAAACTTGGCAGGCATCTTTAGCGTGACCGTACAGGGTTGGCAACTGGAGCCAGGATTCCAACAGGAGAGGGAGTCCAGAGTCGAAAGCCTGGGATTGAGAGGCAGCAAGACCTACACTGGAGTTATCCTAAGCTGATTCTAGAAGCATATGCGAGTTGGAGTAGAATATAATGTCTCCAGGGTGGACTCAAAGCAGCAACCCTAAGGAGAGTTTGGTGGCATCTTATAGTTCTGGAGGTCAGAAATCCAAAAATCAGTTTCACTGGGCTAAAGTCAAGGTGTTGGCAGGGCTGGTTCCCTCTGGGGGCTCTGAGGGGAGAATTAATCTCCTTGACTTTTTCAGCTTCTAGAGGCCTTGGCTTGTTACCCCCTCTCCATCTTTAAAGCATATCACTCCAATCTTGGCTTCCATGGTCACATCATCTTTTTTCCCTCTGCTTCCCACTTATAAGGACACTTGTGATTACATTTAGGGCCCACCTGGATAATCCAAGGGCATCTCCTATCTCAAGAGCCTTGACTTAATCACATCAGCAAGATCCCTTTTCTTATTAACGTAGAATTCACAGGTTCCTGGGATTTGGACCTCGTTATCTTTGGGGCCATTATTCAACCTATCACAGTATATAAAATAAATTATATATGATGTATATAAAGTACATATATGATTTATTTCAGTATATATATCATATATATTTATATAAAATATATATAATACCCACTCTTGTCCATTGCTCATGGAGAAGACACTACCCTACTGCTAATGCTCTGGACTGAGATTAATTTGGTTTTCATAATGTAGTTTGACATATCTTTGTGTCCTTCCAGTCAGTGTCCTCTCCTCTCACAACAGACATACCCTAAATGTGGATTATGAACAATCCCTGAAAAACAGGTGTTTATTTTTAGTAGATGTGTGTGTGTATACTTCTGCCCATGTATTTCCTTACTGAAGAGCACATAATCAACAGCACACATTAGGACCAGCTGCTCTTTACCTCATGTTGGATAAAAGGAGAAATTGGGTTTCCTGAGCATAAGGTGGACTACTGGTATCCCACTCATTAAAGACTGAAAAAACTCAGGTTTTCAGAAATATTAGTGAAGCAGTATAAGTGGGTCAAAGGAGGGAATTCTGCCAAAGAAAATGCATGCAGCCTGGTCTCAGACTGAGGAGGGAGGGCTTTCTCTCTCTCCCCTGTGAGGGACTCTGAAAGGCCGACAAGCCGTACAACATGCTGGCCATTTGGAGCCCCCTTGTGGGGAGGCACAGCCCACAGACTCTAGCAACAGCTGATAAAGACTATGGAAGTGAGACACCCGGCTGACGAGATGGGCAAAAACCAAGAAGAGATTCATGAAACCTAGACCTTCCTCAGGGAGCCGCAGTAATACTTGGAAAGAAGATCATGTGTTGGGGCTTTCTGCTAAGTTATAAACAGGTGACAATGCAATGAATGCCAATTACATTAAGCAAATGTAATGTCACTGCACTCTAACTATTGGGTGGGGGATGGTGTTCTTACCTGGTTTGGTGATATGTTGCAATGGATACACTGACTGACTCCTGAGGACATTCATCTGAAGGCCTGGCCTCCTCCTAGGGCTCAAAAAGTTCCTTTAAACGTCTGGAGGTACACCTAGGATGAGGTATGATTTGTTTTACAAACTGCCATTTTAAGAGTCTTTAGACATTATACCTTGATGGATTCCAAAAATAATGAAACAAAAATTCAAATGCCTGTTCCAATTCAAGGATTCTGTAAATTTCTGGGTATCTCCAGAAGAAGATGACCTATCTTTGTCCCATATGTTTTCAATGCTGTTAAAAAGCAAAATGTACTCATTTTGTTATTTACTCCTTACTGATGCTCCAAATATTATTCCTTGAAATTCATGGAAGACTTTGGTTGGCCCACCTCTTAAATAAAAAGGCCAAAGAGCTGTAGAAATACATATTAATGCCATATACTGAGAACTGTTCTAACCCTGTGTTTCTGCAAGCCTACTCCAAACAAACCATCTATTAATTTTAGATCTCTGATATAAACATTTCAGAGACCCTAATTTTGAAAGAGTTGTCAGTGCTCACTTCTCTACTATCCATAGCCTCAGAACTCCCATCATGGTGGCCTGTTTGGGGTTTTTCTAATTAGCAGTGTATGGAAGCTAACAGATCCATTGGATCCACTATCCTACCTGTTGCCTTTTAGCACTGGGGACAAGGGCAAAAACGCAGACACTTTGTGAGCCTAGATAGAATTCTCATTATGATGGAGCTGAAAGGTGGAGTCCTTGTCCTCAAATACTCCTCTGTACATTAGTACACATAGAGGGGATAAAGAAAAGACCAGATAGGGTTGTTACATCTTGATATCACTCAGAGGTATCCCTTCAATCCATGACTTTGTCACTTTAAATACAAAGGTGGAAGAGATCGCGTAAGTGTAGCGTACTGACCCCATGCTCTGAAATCAAACCAGCCTGGTTTTGAGTAGCATGCTGACTACTCACTACACAAGTATCCCTCAGGAACAATATTACCACAATCCTCATAGGGTTATGAGGATTAAATAAAATCACACTTCTAAACTACTTATTACAGTATACAGAAATACTTGATTACCTAGAACTAATAGCGTAGTATATTATTATTATATTCCATGTCACAGTAGCCAGAAAAAACATTTAAGCAAGTTTTATCCATAAAAAGAAAACCTTGCCTATGATACAGAGGATGCACTTTGAAAGTCAAGTAAAAAAAAATCCTCAGAAGTGTGGTAGAGACTAAATTAGAATTGTTCAGATGAGATGTACTAAGGTACTAATATACCAAAGAATACTGATATCTCGTTCATGCAGTTTGACAATGTAACTTGTCTTGAAAAGATGGGCATAAGGTAGAAGACAAAATGTACTTAGAGCTAGCTGATATTGAGCCATTCTCGGTACCCAGTTACGTAGGAGCAGAACTCCTTAAACAGTGACTTAAATCAGATGGAAGTTTATGTTTATCTCATTTAGGAGAAGTGTAGAGATAGTCAATCCAATGCTGGTATGTATGCCCAGAGCTACCATGGGCCCATTATTCTTCCAGCTCTCAGGCCGACCATCCCTACGGTGCAAGCCTTATTTTCATTGTCCAAGATGGCTGCTGGAGCCATTACATCTGCATTCTAAACTACAGGATTTTGAAAGGCGAAGAGAAAGGTATTTCTCTTTTTTTTAGCAAAGTAAGTTCCATACTTTCATAAGTTTCCTCCTAGGGTTTTATTGGCAGGTACTTGGTCACATGATCATCTTTAGCAGCAAGGGAGCCTGTGAAATATAGTCTTTACTCTGAAATAATAATTTGGTTCTCTTACTGAGGAAAAAGAGGGTACTGGAGAGTGAGAAGAAACTAAACTCCCCAGCCACACCCAACTCATTCTTCTTCTCTGAATATTCTTTATCTCTCTCTCTTTTCATTCCTGGCTCTTCTCTCTCTCCTTTTTCTCAATGACTATTTTACTTTTCCCTATAGATTCCATCCTTTCAATTTTTCATCCATTCCAAACCTCAATTACTGAGTTTATGTGAGAAGAAGAAGGTGTCAAAAGGGCTGGTCTGTGGTCCATTTCTCTCACTATAACCAGGGGGAGATTCCCAAGGTGAGAAGGTAGATGGCCCTGTCTAATGTCCATGTAAACCTGTTGATTACTGGATTTCCTGGAATTGACTAGAGATTTTATATGAAAAGAGTCCTTATCTGTAAAATTTCTTTAGCAGGATATTCGTATTTCAGGATCATTTACAGTAAATAAAACTAGAATCTGTGCCAGAGAGGAGGTAGGTGGGGAATGAATGAAATGGATAAAGGAGATTAAGAGTACACTTAACTTGATGAACAATGAGAAATCTATAGAATTGTTAAATCATTATACTGTACACCTGAAACTAATATAATACTATATGTTAATTATAATTCAGGAAAAAAAAACCCTAGGATCTGTGGATTTAAGTCATGATCTCTAACAAAAAATGTCATAAAATCTCCTGTGATGATTTGTGCTTAAAAAAAAATTGAGATGTTTCATAGCTTAAGTGTTCTCTACCCAGTGTAGGGTCTGCAAACCTCATTTAGAGACCTCATCTTTCATTTGGGGGCAAAGACTATGTCTCACACAGAAAGGAAGGACTTGCATAGTCACTGAGTTGTATTAGGCAACCCTGTTCTTGATTTCTTGAAATTTGAGATTATTAGCAAAGCTTGACACTGAATAAGAGCTCTAACTTGTAAGGCTAATCTGACATCTGACCCTTTATGATAGTTTGATGTGGATGGTAGCCACATCTATCTAACTTCCAATTTCCTGCTAAATTCCTCTTCAGTATTTCTAACTACTTGCTGGCTATTCCTAAATATTTTATCAGCACCTCAAAATCAACATGTCTAATAATAAACTTCTTATCTGCTCTAAATAAGTTCCTGCTCCTGAATTTTCAGTCAGCGTCCTCCCTTCTTATTCCTCCTTCCTTATCTCTAGTAACACTAAAAAACCTTCACTCCATCCATCTTTTCCTTTGTATTTTTATTCCCTCCTTATTAGTCTTTCTGATTCCAGTTCTTCTGGCCACTAATCCGTCCATTATGTTAATCTCCCCATAACACTCCTCTACACAAACACAATAGACTTCTGGGGAAATACAGTGAAGAAGACACATACATGGTCATGAAACCTAATGAAATAAACAACAGTAACATACACAGTTGACCCTTGAATAACCCACAGTTAGGGAAGCCGACCCTAACCTCCTTACTATCCACACATTCAAGAATCCAAGTATAAATTTGACTCCCCAAAAACTTAACTACTAATAGCCTACTGTTGACTAGAAGCCTTACCAATAACATAAATAATCAGTTAACACATACTTGGTATGCTGTATGTATTATATACTGTATTCTTATAATAAAGTAAGCTAGAGAAAAAATGTTATTACAAAATAAGGAAGAAAGAGTACATTTATACTACTGTACTGTATTTATCAAAAAAATCTGCATATAAGTAGACCCACATAGTCCAAACTCATGTTGTTCAAGGGTCAACTGCGTATAGATATAGATAGATAGATAGATAGATAGATAGATAGATAGATAGATACTCACTTTGGAAAGAACCAGATGTAATATCAAGTGTATTATCCAAGGTGAGTAAAATGGAAAGGAGCAATAGGAAAACTGTATACGGTTATGCAAAAAGGAAAGGGGGTGGAGAGAAAGAGAGGAAGGAAGGAAGGAAGGAAGGAAGGAAGGAAGGAAGGAAAAAGAAATATGAAAAGACTAGAACCTCCAAAGTTCTACTCTGGAAGAAATAAATATCATGGGAAAGAAAAGAAAATAATACAACAAACGCTGGAAATTTTAAATGCATAAAGAGAATATGAACCAAGAGATACATATATCAAATATAATGAAATAAAAAGACGTATTTCAGGGCTAAAGATGTTCTATATGTCCACCCAAGAGTAAAGCTCTGTTCGAAGGAAACTCACTCCCTTAATCAGTGACACAAAAAATAATAAAAACAAGTTTATGTTCAACTCAAGAAGATATGAAAGACCAACAAAATTAAAGCGAGGAAAACAGCAACAAAATAATTAATATAACAACATAAAGTAACAAACGAAAAGAGAGCAAAGCAGTTGACTTGATAAGTGAATCTGCAATGCTCCTTTTATAGGATTTTTTTCTTGTGCTTCCCAACAACCAAAATGTCCCATCTCCTTAAGCCGGATCATTAACGGACAAGAGCAAGAATTGTGCCATTCATCTTTGTAACATCACAGCCTAGGACCATAAATGTTTGTTAAATAATGATGTGAAATAGTCTTGAATCTCCAGGTTATAAAAAGATCCTAGCTGGCTTCTCAGATGAATCTTTGCCACACAGATAAGGATTGGGGCCACCAAGAAGGTACAGGGCAGAGAGTCAGTGAACCACAATGCCTTTGGAGGTGTCCTCACAAGAATGCCCCATGAGGATCTACTGATTTAATTCCATTTGAATGTGTGTGCCTCTTCCTGTGATCTCCATCTCCACCAGTGCCCACTCGGGGGTGTGTTTGCCTAGGCAACACCTTCCCTCAAGGAAGGTCTTCTTCACCAGTTCAAGGCTATGAACATGGATGAAGAAAAATTCACTGTTATTCTCACTAACCAGTAACTAAACTTGAGCATTTCCCACCATTATGACATAGACAACAAGTCTATGTATTACTACGTAACAACCCCTGAAACTGTTCCCAAGAGACATCACAGATATTTTATGTCACCTTGCAGTCTGGGGAAAGACCTAAAAACTCATTCACATTCATCACTGCTTCCAAATTATGGTAGTTGTTGGCCCTGATGCTAAACCCTGTTTTTAAGGCATTAAATAAAGATTTCATATAAAGAAATGTAATATAAAGATTTATACAGCTATATCATAAACTTTAAAAATATTTTAATCACATTTTAAATTATATTCTTTCTTTGGCATTCCTATGGATTTTACTTAATAAATTTGAAAACATTATTTGAAATTATTTGAATTGAATTGAACATTGTTCAACTGAATTGAACTGAACATTATTTGAAAACATTATTCTGAGAAGAGGCTTACAAACCACTTGATACTGGAAGCACCCAACACCCCCAAATGTGAAGGACCTCCACATTAGGGTCAGCTGCTGAGGATGA
Source organism: Prionailurus viverrinus (assembly GCF_022837055.1). Taxonomy (NCBI): domain Eukaryota; kingdom Metazoa; phylum Chordata; class Mammalia; order Carnivora; family Felidae; genus Prionailurus; species Prionailurus viverrinus. The sequence continues at coordinate 86,345,464 of NC_062563.1, read as the reverse complement.
ATAAAACTTTTCATAGAAGGAAAAATAAAGGTGGGAGTGTGCTATTTTCAGCTTTTGAGAAAAATCTAGTTAGCATAGGAGGTGATTTATCACTTCATGATTTGGTTTTCTAGAAAGAATAAGGAAGGCTGAGGAAAAAACATTCTGAGGCTGCGGCACAGTGGGATCAAAAGCATGAGTCTGGGTTCAAATCACAGAGAACCATTCAATCCTCGTGTGTCCCTGGGCAACTCCTCTGAGTTGAGACTCAGTTTCCTCATCTGTAAAGTGAGGCTGCCCCCTCCTCCCCACCCCTGCCCCATCTTAGAGGACCACTGTGGGGATGGAGCAAGACATTCCTGTGCGGTGGGTGCTCGGCTCAGCCCCAACACAGGATATGTGCTCCTCGTGTCAGTATTCCAGTTAGCCAAGTTTGTTTTCAACAGCGTCCTCTTCCACAGCCTTTCACTGATTTTCTTCCTAGTTTTGAGCTGCATCCCTCACCTCCATTGTACAGACCTGCTTCATGAGGTTAGTTTCTGTCTCTCCTTACCTCTCTGTGCTTTTCAGTTTTTCGGTCACCTGCTCCAGGGATGACCATCCCTTTGCTGTGGGAGAAGTCTTTCCCCCCAGAAATAAAATCAATTTCTGTTTCCGGGCGCAGGTAAAACAGCCATTTCTCTTATGTGAAGTATTCTCCCTCTTGCTTCTCTACACCTCATTTGTTCAGTTCAAGCCTCACCTCACCCAAAAAGCCACCACACCTCTCTCTTCACTGGTGGTAGGAGGCAGGCTTCTGACGCCACCAAACTCTGAACACATAGGCCTTCACTCTAGTGTGGACATTCAACCAAGCATGGCTTCTTTCTCTCTCTCCTGCTTTGCTAGGGCAGGATAGCCTTCTCATGAACAGCCTTGTGGCTTTCCTTTTATATTCCTAGGCACCCCCAACTAGGCGAGGTGAAGAAAAAGCAGTGATTAGCCTTTTTTTAGCAGTCTTCCCTTAAACCCCCTGGTCTCCATGTCTGTGCTGTGAGTTCCCAGGGATAAGATGAGCTAAACTTGGCTTGGAAAGGAACCAGGAGTACTTCTGCTTAACTCCTTAAAGGTCTCCAGAGAAGGCTTGTCTGGAGCTGAATAGTCACCTGAAGGATTCTTGGGAAAGATCTTTCTCCTTCCAAAACTGATGCTCCCTACACACATGAATTCTGCGGTAGAAGAATCCTGGACCAAGCTTTAGGGACTTTGGGGTTTAACCCTGGCTGTCACGGTGACCAGTTATGAGACTTTGAACATCTCTTTCCCATTCTGGCTTTCAATTTCATCCATCATGAAATGAATTATGTGAATTTAATATTCTCACACTCTATGAAGGAGAACTGGACTCATTTTTGTGGGTATATTCCAAAATGTATGCGATTTTTCAAGAAACAGGACTCATGTTTAGGATTTTCTGGCCTTCTCACAAATTCTTTAGCATTCCTTTCCATAAGCATGGAACTTGTTTCACGCTTGAGGGCTTGCTGTGGTGACTGCCACATTGCTGTGTTCTAATGCCTTTGATTTAAGAAATTACTTTTCAAATGTGTAATCATTAGGCAAAATTTCCAAAAGCTCTGTTGTAAATCTGCCTTTCTCCTTTGCTTTAGTTAAGGAAATGGTTTGATTTTACAAAATCATGTCTTTATCCTTCTGTATATGACAATGTGCCCATCTCTTCGCATATCGAAAGTGTGTAAAGAACAGCAAAAAAAACACATAAACACCAGCGTCACCTTGTTGGGCTCACCACCAGGTTTTGGAGACACCACCAGCTGAACAGGCTACCACTCAGCCACTGATGTGAACATGGTGTGGAGTCTCACTTTCATCTCCTGGTTCATTTTGCATGTGCAGACATTAAGGCTACCCAAAGGGTTAGCCTTAGCTTATGTAACAGGCATAAACAGGTCCTCAGATTTCAAGTCTTGGCATTCAGATGCTGGAAAGCATTAATGGTTTTACCAGAGCAGACTTATAGGAAGAAGATATAAATCAGTGAAATTTCTTTAGGACAGAGAAGTTCAAAGGCAAAAAGAGTATGAGTTAGCACTGTTCTCACAATTCCTGTGATCACGGAATCAGCATCTATTCAGTGCTCAAAGAAACATCACAGTATGATTCAGAAAAGGAGGAGGAAGAGGGATGAAAATTACAGGCACACTATGGTCGATGATTATATATGTACGGGTTTTTTTTTTTTTATTTCACTTGATCACAGCACAACGCTTCCACTCACCATAAAGTCACAAGCAGACACAACATCTAGAAATACTACAGATAGTTAAACAAATGAAAAATTGACACATTTGAGGCTGAAAAGCAAAAAGAGGTTTGGTTTTAACATATAAAAAGCTCCTATTTTTAAAAAAAAATTTTAATGCTTATTTATTTTTGAAAGAGAGACAGAGCTTGAGTGGGGGAGGGGCAGAGAGGGAGACACAGAATCCAAAGCAGGCTCCAGGCTCTGAGCTATCAACACGGAGCTCGATGTGGGGCTTAAACTCACGAACTGCGAGATCATGACCTGAGCCAAAGTTGGACACTTAACCGACTGAGCCACCCAGGTGCCCCAAAAAACTCTTATTTTATTGTCAACTCTTATTTAGCAATCCTAATGGAAAAGGTGAACATAACCACAACTAATTATGTCATTTTATTATTTTTTGGTCCAAAGCTAACTTTCCTGATTTTAGAGTGTAATATGTAATTTTGTAAGAAATAAAAATTGCCTTCCAAGGTATGTTGGATTTAGGCTAATGTTTTAGTTTTTATTCTCTGAGAGTACTCTGATTCAGCTGTAGAGTGAGTCTGCTGGATGACAAATAGGAAAAAAATAAAGAGGGTTTTGAAATATGTCTTCCAGGGAAATAAGGTAACTATTAAAAAAATGAACTTTGCTGGCAAAAATGAAGAGTTGACTATATTTGGAAGGAAATGCCATACAAGTGTCAGTTAAATAGCCTCATAGATGTGCTGCTCTAGAATTATTTGAGAGGGAAAAGACAAGTTTACTCTTTAGCTATATACACTCACGAGACTAACAAAAGGTTGAGAAACAAATATCACGTTGCCCAGATTCATGCTGGCTGGGAACAGGCATAGGAACATGGTCACAATACTTCCACAATTACAAAGATGTTCTGATTCTGAAGTTTCTAAAACCCTGAGCTCATCTGACTGCAGACACTCTGCCATTTCCTGTTACACTTTCACCATCAAGTTTCACTGCCTTGTTGTACCAAGGGTGTTGTTAGGAACCTAACTCATATAGCACGGCTAAGAGAGGTAAAGGAATAATTCACACAAAGAGTAATGAAAAGGGGAGATGGTAAGGTTTCCAGATACATAAGCCAAAGTGACAAGTTTTTCTTTGTCAGGCACACTATACACAGTTGTTGGTCCATTCTTCTGATTACTGGTGTGGCTGAAAAGACTTTACCCACATGTTAGTTCATTGGTTCTTCACAACCACCTCATCAGTAGTTATCACAAGTATTATCTTTGTCCCCTCTGAGAAGCTTTACCCAGGGTCACACAGGTGACAGAGCCAAGGCTGGATCAAATCTTCTGGTTCCAAAAGTCCAAATTCCAAAATTCAGAATACCAAACAATGAGGGTATGTTGGAAAGTAGGATGAGCCCTCAATAGCCTGTGGAGCCACTGAATCTCCTTGTTGGCCCCCCACCAACCATTTGTACATCCCTTTCTTTCCTGGGTGCCCAGGGCTGTACCACCAACCTTCACCATCTGCCACTGGATCACATGGCTTCGTTTATACCGAGGGGTAGAAATGCGCAGGTCATCTGTCCCAAGAGTACATCCGTTTTAAAAGAGAAACAAGTCTTAATCCGAAGAATTAATAACTATGATGGGCTTCAAGCACCAGTGACAAATACATCTTGCCCTCAAACCATAATAATGAGGGTGACAGCTGGTGGAAATGGAAAAATGGCTGACAGCCACATCCATGAGGTGTGTCTACTTTCAAAGATTCTATGCTTCACAAGCATGGATACATGAGAAGGAAGAGAAGGACTTAAGGAGAAGCCTAATTGGTCCAAGCCAGTATAACTAAGAGGTAGAAGCAGTATCATCTTTAGACCCAGAAAACCTGAGCTCCTTCCCTGAACCCAACAGGCTTTCAGTGGTCCTTCAGCTGCACTCCTCCCCATGGAGTGAGAAGTCCATGGAGCCAAGGGAACACACTCATCCTGAGCCCAGGCCTTCCCTGGAGCAAGTCAAAATACCCAGAACCCTTTAATAGCCTGGCCAAAAGGCTTTCAGGGTGTGTGGCTTCTCCTGATGATGAGCCTCACCATGTGTGGGCACAGTTGAGGGATAGCCATGGAGCAGTGTTGGGGAGGAGGGCTTGGACAGAACTTGGTCATGCATATTGAGGTGTCCATGTACGTGCACATAAAGTTCCTCACAGTGAGAATAGGGACCAGGGATGAGAAAAGAAGGGATGAAGAAAGAACTAGGAGCCTGTGTTTGTATTCAAATATTAGGAGTGAACTCAAGACCAAGAACAGTCCTAGAGATGGACTACATCAGCATCTGATGAGTACTCAAGATGGTCAGAGAGACCCTCACCCTACAAACACGTGTACCACAGTCCTAGATGCCTAATTGGGTTCCCTTCTGGAAAGCCTCTCATTTCAGGCTATGCCCCAACATTTGTCTTGGCTGAATCCTTATTTCTTTTTGCCAATTAAATGTTGTCAACATATATGCATTTCACCAGTGCCTACTCTTTGCATACATTAGACATTCAGTTACTGTTGGCCACTGGAGATGGTATCTAGTCACATCAGTTTTATAAATTCTGAGCTCCTTGAACACAGTGTTCACTAAGCTGTCCGTTACCTCTGCCTTCTGCCGAAAACCAAGAGTTCTTGGTTGATAGTCTGTATCTAGCACTGGTCAGTGTCCCAAAGGTCTGTCTTTGTTTAAACTTTGAAAGGTCCATCCAGTTATTTTAGTCTGATGCAGTCCACCTCTTCAGTTGCCGGCACCCCTGTGGTTTTAAGATCAAGATCCGCGCTGGACTTACTCCCATTGTAAGAAGACTTCCAATGGAGCAGCATGATCTTCTTGAAGTACTTGATGGTGTTGTTCTTGACGGTCACGAAGCACAGGGTGTTGATCATGCTGTTGCTCATGGCGATGCACTCCACGACGTAGAAGGCCGTGAGGTAGTGCTTCTCCTTGACGAACACGGTGGGGAAAAAGTCGCGCACGATGGTGAAGCCATAGAAGGGAGCCCAGCACAGCACGTAGGCAGTGAGGATGCACATGAGCACCAGCACCGTCTTCCTGCGGCAGCGCAGCCGCTTCCGGATCTGCTCCGTCTGGAAGCCTGGGACCTCCTTGAACCAGAGCTCCCGGGAGATCCTGGCGTAGCACAGGGTCATCGTGACCACGGGGCCCACAAACTCGATGCCAAAGATGAAGAGGAAGTAGGACTTGTAGTAGATCTGCTGGTCCACCGGCCAGATCTGGCCACAGAAGATCTTCTCTTGGCTCTTGACAATGATGAGGACCGTTTCGGTTGTGAAGTAGGCTGAAGGGATGGCGATGAGGATGGACACCATCCACACCAGGGCAATCAAGCCAGTGGCTGTTTGATACTTCATCCTGGGTCTCAGCGGGTGGACGATGGCCAGATATCTAGTACAAGAACACAAATGGGTTCAACCACTGTAATGAGGTAGTGCTGGGTGGTGATATTGTTTTTGCAACATGAGAAGGTGCCACCGAATGGCACATGTGGAGGAAAAACAACCATGTGAGCTTTTCCAGAAAGGCAGACTTGAGTGCAAACCCCGGTTCTACCCCCTTACTAGCTATCACAACCTTGGGCAAATTTTGTTCAATCATTCTGAGTCTCGGTTTCATTACCTACAAAAGCTTTTGTTTGTGCTAATAGATGCACAATTTTTGGCACAGGTTTAGACATGATATATACTCAATAAATACTAACTATTATTCAAAGTAGTAATAATGCCTCCCGTTGGTTTCTGGCCTGGCACTATTCCCAGGTCTTTCTTGTTTCCAAGATTACTCCTCCTAATTAGCCCATAGTTTTTAGAGCTAAGAGGGCCTGATAATTCCAAAGAGTTGTCGGGAGATCTTGCCCTTTCCAGTGGAAGCAGTGGGCAAAGTCTTCAACCTACATTTTTAAAAATTTTGCTTCAAAGGTAAAAGAAAAGCATGTGACCATTTACCTTATTTTCCAGGTGTAAAAATGGAGCCTGGAGACAGATGACTGACTCTCTCAAGGTCATATACCACAGGACCCTTGATAGAAAACATTTAACCCTATCTCATGGTAGATGTGAAAAATCAATCAAGAATATACATGAATGTTGTTTTTTTTTTTCAACCACAAAGCACTAGACAGTGAAAGATATTGCTTTTGTTCTTTCCCAAAAAACCACACTGCTGTTGCCACAGTGGTCCAGGAACGAAGAAAGAGCACTTTCTGGGGGATGTGAGTCATTTGTGTGGTATGAAAGCCTCCTTCCCAGAGAGAGAGCACATACTTATGCAGAGAGCTCTGGTTTCCTGGAAGGCTTTCCCTGTCTGGCAGGGGGTAGCAGTTGGAGAAGGAGAAAGATGAGGAGTGAAGTGGGAGGGAGTGATAAATAATGCTGGAAATAAACACATTCTCACGTGTCCATAGCTTATCCCAGGTAGAGCCAAGAGCAAATGTGAGAGAAGGCTGAAGGAAAGCCAGACCAACTTTATTTCCTTTGAAACTAATCCCTTTTAGGTCATCATTCTTAGGATTTTGATTGGAAGAGGAGGTTCATTCCTATTTTTTTCCTGATTATATTCCTGATGTGTCTGTCCCTCCTCCCCCCAACATAGGCAGCCAACTCCATTGAGTGTCATTTGGAGAGTTTACAGGAGTGAGATTCCTGCTCTCTTCAAGAGATGTCAGATGAAGTTGGATGGGTTGTGTCCACCCTCTGGACACCTAGTGGGCTGCCTGACATGCTGTGCCACCAACAGAAATCTCTGGCCTCTTGCCGATCTCCCAGGTGCTGAAGGGTGGAATGCGAATGTCTGCAGGGTGTTGGCAATGCTTCTGTCAATGCACATGCATGGACCCTTCATAAAGACCACAGTGCTCCTGCTATATTAAGTGCACCAAACTTGCTCAGACTCATGACAAAAACTAAGAGTTTAGCACCTTTGCTCTCACTCACTCTCTCCCTCTTTATCTGCCCTGCCATGTTCTATTGATTACTTTGTCAAAGAATATTTCCATATTTATACTTGTTAACCATATGAATTTTCACTATATTAATTCTATTCCTTCCTTTCCCAATAACAATTTCCTAAGTCTTTGTGATGTTTCAAGGTCAGAGTGTTTTTTTCAATGAACAAATAGGAAAGAATGCCGATCTAGCAGAAGACCATGAATCCAGTCCCAGCTTTGCCACAAACTTTTTATGTGATTTGAGTCCTTTTTCTTAGCTCTGTGGGCTCAATTTCCTCATCTGTAATATGGAAATATCACCGGCCTTGCCAACCTCACAGGGATACTACGAGGCTCTAATTAGACACTATGAGGTAGGGAAATTGAAAGACTCCATAAAAATCTGCTTTTTGCTCCTTTTCTTGCTTCTATTCTTGCTAGACACTGCACCCCCACTTTACATGTGCCTCAGAATGCAAAGAGTGCATGTCCTCCTTGTAAGGGACAAGGAATTAATGATTTCTTCAGACTAGATAGCACCTAAGGAAGGACCAGGTGAGAATGACCTGGCGAAGCCATCATATACATATTCCAGACCACTGGCTCTAAACATCCCGATGCATCATTCGAATAACACCTGGGCCTTGGTCTTTGTTCTAACCAGTTCCATGATGCCTGACAGGGCACGTCCAGCAGACCACCATCCCCAGTAAAAACCCCAGACCCTAAACAAAGGAAAGACTCTCTTTCCTTTCCTTTCTGAGTCTCCCACTCTGTACCTGCATTCTCTGTAAACCTTCAGTAAACTCTTTCACCTCCTTCTGGCTCACATTTGCTTCCTGTCCCATGTGCAGCCAGGGACCCCCTTGGCTGGTACTGCAGGACCCCTTCTGGGTCCTCAGACTTGGTCTGCTGGCATTAACTGCACATAAACAACCACAGGCTACTAACATACAAGAGATGGTTAGCAGCCTAAAAAATGTATTTTTTCAGGGGCACCTGGTGGCTCAGTCAATTAAGCGTCCAACTCTTGATTTTGGCTCAGATCATGATCTCATAGTTTGTAGGTACAAGCCCATGCTGTCAGCACAGAGCCTGCCTGGGAATTCTCTCTCTCCTCTCTCCACCTCTCCTCCACATACTGGCGTGTGCGCGTGAGCACGCTGGCTCGCTCGCTCTCGCTCTCAAAATAAATAAATAAACTTAAAAAAATAAAATAAAATGTATTTTTTCAAAGCTATTCTGTATACACAGCAACTTTTTTTACCTGTTATTGGCAAATACTTCATTTTCAAGTTCTCTGCTACTTTTTATTTCATTGAATCTATTTTTACATAAAAATTAATCTTCAGGGTAATCTGTGACTCCCCATCAGATGTTTATTTCATCTTGGCTTTCCCTGCCTTCGCCCCAACTCCATTCCCAGGGTTAGAACCAGGAGCTGTGCAAGAGTCCTTCCAAATACATTTACCAAAAGGAAAATTGCAAAAAAACTGTTTCAAGGATTGCCACCAGTCTTGGCTTGTGCTAGGATCAGAACTCCAGAACTCTAACATTAGTAATACTTGCTTATGTTTGTAAAACAGCTTGTAATTTACAGAGCATTTTCAAATCAACTTTCTCATTACATATCCCCAAGTCTATTGAACAGGTAATACAGCAAAGATGGCCATTTCACAGATGAGCAAACTGAAGTTTGCAGAAGTTAAATAACCTGCCAAAGGCCACAGAGCTAGAAATTGACAGAACCATGGTCCAGGCTCATCCATATCTTGCTCCAAATCCAGGAGGGTCTCTAATATGACATTTGTCCCCTCCCTTTCCAATCAGAGCAAGCAATACCCCTTTTTCCTAGCATCCTAGCAGAATCGTCGCATCCTTTTCCTCTTTTCTCTCCATCACAGTTGGTTTCTGCTTATTGATGTTCCAAGAAGAAGTCAGGCAACTGGCAGCTACTTTCTCTGCTTATGCATATGCCCTTGGCTTGCCCTGTGTCTACCATTATAATGGCTCAGGTCCAGATCCACTTAGAGCCAACATTTCCCAGAGAACAAAGAATAAAGGCTGCTGGACAAAGAAATATCCAGGCAGTGATTGTGTGATGATGGTGAGCTTGGTGATTAAGCAAAGAATATTTGGGCTCCCTCTGTGCCCAGGACCCAACCCCAGATCAAACACAGAAATGGTATTTACAGCAGCTTCTAGGCCAGTCATGAAACGGTCAGGGAATTCAGGACCCACTCCTCGGGCTGGTCAGCCCCATCAGTGAACTCACTGGGGAGGCTTTGTGATTTCCTAAAGCTGAGCACAAGTACTCAAGCCTTAGCTGGCCCCAGGCAGCAGAACAGAAGAGTGGTCAGTGGGCAGGCTGACCGGCCATTTCCCCTGGATTTTGGATAAAGAAGGGAGTGTCACCCAGTATCCCACATGCTCTGAGATCTATGGGTTCACATCAAGGCCAGTGCATGTGTCTCCACATCTAAGGGGAAACCCAGACCTTGGGGGACACAGTCCTCTGATAATCTTTTTCAGCTCCCTGCTTTATCAGGTTTGACTTCCTATATGTAGATTTTGAGATCTTCTGAAATTTGAACCTATCTTTTGTGATCTCTACTCGGCTTATATTCCTTGTCCCCAAGGGTCCCTTAGATCTCCCCAAGGGACCTCATACCTCAAGCATTCCCACCTTATCTTTTGCAAACACTGCCCCACTACCCTCCTGGAAAACTTTTCCTGTCCTTTGCTGATTACCACTTGTTTAAGGCCAGTTAAATGTTCACCTCCTCCTGGAAGCCTCCGCCACCTACTCCAGTATACAATGACCTCATGCTTCTGTAAATCCCATTAAAAAAAATTTTTTTTAACGTTTATTTTTAAGAGAGAGAGAGAGAGCATGAGCAGGGGAGGGGCAGAGACAGAGGGAAACACAGAATCTGAGGCAGGCTCCAGGCTCTGAGCTGTCAGCACAGAGCCCAACACGGGGCTGGAACTCACAAATGATGAGGTCATGACCTGAACCAAGGTCGGATACTTACCCGACTGAGCCACCCAGGCACCCAGGTAAATCTTATTTAAAATTTGTCCCTTACTTTATGTTGTTTCCTAAGTGTTATCCACCGTCCCCCACCCCCTCCAGATGGCAAGCTCCTCGAGAGCAGGGATCACCTCTTACTTTTGTTGTAACTTTTTGATGTCAGTGAATTCGGGCACCAAGGATTCCAGTAAAACTTCACTCTCAGCAAGTGCTTGGCACCGGATGAATAGGAATGGAATGAGTCATCGTGACAATTCTCAAAAAGACTGCAACCTCTTTTGGAAACAGGACACAAATGTGTTTACCTAGCCTGAGACTGGGAGGCCGTCTGAGGCTCAATAATAAAAGGTTGAAAGTGCAGGTGAAGAGGTTCGAGCCACATTTTGCAGACAATGGAGTTAGGAGAGGTCTTTCGAGCAAGAGTGGGGAGACAAGCACAAGATTAATTTAGCTGCAGTCTTGCTTTCTTCCCTCAGGCCACAGGAGCCTTTTCTCTGTTCTTAGAACACTTCATGTTTGTTCCTGTCTTGGGGCCTTTGCACTGATAATTTCCTTTGTCTGGAATGCGTTTTCCCTATCTTCCCAAGGCTGGCTTTTTTTTTTTTTTCTTTTTCTTCCAGAGTTCCCTTCAAATGTCTTCTCCTCAGAGACACATTTCCTACGTACCTGGAGTAACTCCCACCCTGCATCATTCTCGATGTTCTCATGTTTGTCTTTTTTGTTCGGAGTATTTGTAACGCTCTGAAATTGCCTTCTTTGTGTGCCTGACTGTTACCTCTCTCCAAGGCAAGGGGCTTATTTTTCTTATGCACTGTCATATCCCCAGTGCTTGGAATGGTATCTGTCACATCATAGCTGCTCTACAACAATGCTCCATTTGAATGAATGAATGTTTAGCATGGATTGTGAGGGGTGGAGCTTTGGCAGAGGGGCAGAGCTGAGAGACACTGAGGCAAGGAGCCCAAGAGGAGGCTCTGACAGCCAGGCCTGAGTGAACAGGGAGGAGGTAGCCACGAGCATTAGCAGGTCCTATAAAGAAGCTGTGCTAGCGCAGAGGGAGAGCCATGGAGCTAGTCACAGACATAGAGAAGATAGAAGATAAATAGTTCTGTTGTGCCATATCTTCATAGCTGCATGTCTTAGAAACTTTTATCATGTTTTTTAATATCACGTCATAAAACAACCACTTCAGTGAAAATGAAGAGGTCAGCCAATCGAAAATATTCATTAGTTTACCTGGGTTTGTTTTGTTGTTGTTGTTCCTTTAAGGATTAATTTAAGAATTATACTATCCACTGTTTATTTGGTGCTTACTCTGGCTTATGCCTTGTTCTAAACAATTATATATTATTTCACTTAATCCTCAAAGCAACCCAATACATTAGGTTTTCTTATTATTCCCTTTGTATACGTGAGAAAATTGAGGCAGAGAGATGTTAAAGAGCTAACATGAGGTTCTAGGGTTAATAGGTGCTGCAGCAGGAGTTTAAACCCAGCAAAATAACCACTAACGCTACCCCTGTAATTTCATTAAATAAAAACAAAGGTATTTTTATAACTGTAGTGTATTTGGTATATCGAGATAAATATGAGTTGCTCAAGGGGGTGCCTGAGTGGCTCAGTCGATTAAATGTCCAACTTTGGCTCAGGTCATGATGTCATGGTTCGTGAGTTCCAGCCCCGCGTCGGGCCCTGTGCTGACAGCTCGGAGCCTGGAGCCTGCTTCGGATTCTACGTCTCTCTCTCTCTCTCTCTCTCTCTCTCTCTCTGCCCCTACCCAGTTCGCACTCTGTCTCTCTCTCTCTCTCTCTCTCAAAAATAACTAAACACTGAAAAATACTTTTAAAAAAACGAGTTACCCAAAACTAACCAAATAGAACATGAAAATCACTGATCAAATCCTGAACAACACATGAGGCCAGACAAAAATCAGTGAAGTCCTGCACTGCAAAACTGAAATTAAATGGTAAAAACACATAAAAATAGTGGGAAGCAAAGATCAAAACATCAGTAAGGGAACTTCACACCTTGGAGCAGCTGGTTAGTTGGTCAAGGCCACTGGATGGCCTGTGCAGGCAACACTGCTTTCCCCCAGTGTCTGGGTTCAAGTTTCTAATCACAACCCCACTGTAAACCATCGCAGTCCCAAGATACAAAGCATGTTCTCCAATTAATCTTTCTTATTGTATCTAAATTACATTACATAAACTCACAGTGCACGAGAAGTGCCTGTAGGATTCCAGACAGCTGAGTTTGATATAAAAGTAGTGTATTAATGTGAAAAAGTTCAATAGAACAAGGTTGATTGATTCACACAGATATTACCTCTTACATGTTCAGAAGAACCTAGTACCCCTTAATTTATCCTGGCTCCTGTCCCCCTTGAAGCTACTCCCTTCTGCAGTGTTACCCCTTTTGACAAGTGGCACCATACATCGTAAAATGGATGGCACCCAGGAGTGGGAGCCTGCCCTGCCCAGGGAACAAACACTACCATACCCCATTTTTAGTGGCTGAGAGCACCCGCTCTGCAAATATGTCTTGCCGGAGTGAAACTTCAGGAAAGGGTCCTCTATGCTTTCAGCTTCTACTTTCAGAAAGGTCAGAGACAGGGTTCCTGGAGCTCTTCCTTGACAGCTCTAAAGGGCACTTAGAGCTGTTTGACTGGGCCCCTCCTGATTCACCCAAGGTCTGTCCCTGGGTGGATAAAATACCGTGGGGCTTCCAGACTGCTGTGGAGGACCCTGGCCAAAGTAGCCCTCTGCAGGGGTGACAACTCTGAGTACCTTCTACAGGTGACAGAGCCAGGGCTCTTTAAGCTGCTAACTCCTTGACATTCCTCCTGGGAGAAAAGAGGCTGAGGCCCCAGCTCACAATGCTTTTAAAGCCAGGTTCCTTCTCAATCTCCCCTGGAGAGTGGCCTGTTTCCAGGTTATCCAATCTCTGGTTATTCTGACTTTGGCTTCAGAAAACAGGTTCTATCTGCTGTGTTCCTCCCAGGAACACTGCCTGGGATGTCCTGATTGCGGGGGCAGGCTAGACTCCACCAGAGCCCTGAGGCCATGAAACAGGTTAAGCATCTGTGCTCCAGGCTCTCTGGGTTAAGGGAGAGAGACGTGCTGTTCAGATCCAAGTACACGGAGGCCCTGACCCTCCAGGTAACTGGCTCTGGACTGTACCAAGGTGCTCTGGAATGAGAGTCAACTTTGGGCAGAGGAGCTTGCAAAGTTTTTCCTGAGGGAACAAAAACTACCCTGGTTCATTGGCACAGATGATTGTCCTAAATGAAAAGACTGAACATAACAGAAGAAAGATTTTCATAGACTGCTCTTATTGCGTTTATTTCCCATCATTAGAAATAGATCTTCTACATTGTCGCATGCAAACATATGTAAAGGAGCAAAGTGATTAATGCAACAACCAAAAAGAACAAGTAGACATTTGTTCTCTTTTTCTTTCTTTCCTTTTTTTTTTCAAATCAAATCTGTCAATCTTATTTTAAAATAAACCGGTTTGCAACAACATGGATGGAACTAGAGTGTATTATGCTAAGTGAAATAAGTCAGTCAGAGAAAGACAAGTACCGTATGATTTCACTCATATGTGGAATTTAAGAAACAAAACAGATGAACCTAAGAGAAGAAAAGCAAAAATAAGATAAAAACAGAGAAGGAGACAAACCGTAAGAGGCTCTAAAATACAGAGAACAAACCATGTGTGGAGTTGCTGGTGGGGTGTTGGGTGGGGGATGGGCTAAATGGGTGATGGACATTAAGGAGGGCACTTGTTGGGATGAGCACTGGGTGTTATATGTACGTGATGAATCACTAAGTTCTAGTCCTGAAATAATTATTACACTATATGTTAACTAACTTGGATTTAAATTAAAAAAAAAAGAAAGAAAAATTGGTGTTTGGGGTTGTGGTCGAGGGTGCTCACGGTTTAGTAGAGACAATCTTCCTCAAAATTCCCAACTTGACTCAAGAAGTACTTGCCTGGAACTTAAACTTGAGCCTCCACATTTCTTCTTACCTATGTACCTCTAGACCTTGAATATCTAGGATACATCTAGGAGCACGTCCATAGCAGAGGGACCACAGGCCCTTCCCCCTGCCCAACTCTAGGGAGCTCTGCTACCTGTGCCTGCTCACAGCTGGAAAACTAGAACTCTCCTTACAGTCAATGGACCAACTTTTGAACCTCCACGCATCCACACCTATAGGAATACAGACACCTCTCTTCAACCCACACCTACAGTAAAGGAAAGCACAATTCCGATGTTCCTTTCCTTGTTGTCTCCAGCACCCTCTTACTCACCTGTCAATGGCGATGGCCAGCAGGGCATTGGTGGAGACGTAGAGAGAAACGGTGCGCAGGTAGTTGACAGAGGCACACATGACATGGCCATGTTCCCAGGACAGCTGGCGCACCACATAGTAATCCATCTCAAAGGGGCAGCAGACAATGGCCACCAGGAAATCAGAAATGGCCAGGTTGGCAATGAGCAGGTTGGTAAGGTTGCGCAGCTTCTTATAGCGGGCCAGGGCGGCAATGAAGATGAAGTTGCCAATGCCACAGACCAGCATGATGCCCACTAGGGCCATGCCAATGACGATCTTGGCAGCAAAGAAAGTCCTGGAATTGGTCACATCCTCATCTTCATCCAAAGGCATATCATAGTCACCATAGCTGAAGTTGAATGGGAAGGAAGCAGCTTGGGCTCCGTGGGGGGGAAGCACAGAAAGGAAGTTGGTGGAGGTGTTGGTGGTGTTCTCATCCATGACCCCCGTGGTGATCTCCATCTGGCCAAGTAGTGCTCTGAACAACACTGCTTAGAATTCCTCTGGGATGATGTGTGGGAGGCTGTCTCCCCTCTCTGCTCACACTCAGTTCTCCCTTAATGAGTCAGAGTGTCTTTGCCAGCATCCTTGGGGTACAGTATCCAAGCTCCATCCTAAGCCTTTGAAAGACATACAAACAGTTGGCTACATATATGAGTGAACTTGGCCAAATGTAAAGCCATCCTGTAACCCAAGCAGACCCATTAGCCACCTGCTCAGAATGAACATTGAGTGATGGAGTGGAAATAAAGGAACCAGGGAGAGAGAACAAATGAATAAAAACCACATACTCACTCATACAGGGAAGGCTGGATTGCTATAGAGACAACCAGGCACTGGTTCAGTTTATTTCATTTCCACTGAAGATCTGAAATGTTGCAATTTTGCTCAAGGACCTAAGTTGAGGGTGGGGAAGCTATAGAGAATGCAAGTGACCTGCTCCAAATGTCACTCCCTGTCCTAATAGCTTGAACTTTGTGAAATTGTCCCATTCTGTGACTTAAAAGAAATTATTCTGAGTATCAGCAACCCTGTCTGAGACAACCCTGTCTGCTCCCCACGAGCTGGTCTCCCTCCTCTGGCAGAACACTTCCTCTGGCAAAATCCCAGAACCTATCTAGTAGCCCCCTTTCCCTCTCCTCACTAGGTTTCCTGTCCCCACATCCAAGTCTGCTATGACCCTGGCAGACAGGCACAGCATTTACCAAGGCTTGTCCCCAGGCAGAGGCTGCAGGGTTGAAGTCACAGCCTAGTCGCTGAGTGGCTTAGAAAGGGGGCTTTGGAGCAAAATCCTTCCTTGGCTGGTTGTGTGTCCTGAGGTAAAGAGCTTAAACACTCAGAGTTTCAACATCCTCCAGGCAGCAGATCAATAACATCTGTAAAGTGCAGAGCTCCCTAGAGAGGGAGGCTGTTACACCCTAGGACTGCAAAGAATTACTCTGGAGTGCTCAGGCCTCCTCAGTCAGCTTCAAGGAAGGGGAGGGAAATCCTGACCCAGATGACCCCACCACATCACATAAAGGGGGTGGGAGTGTGGTTAGCTGCACTGCTGGAGACCAAAGCCCAAGAGGGACCCTTGCCCTCTCCCTGCAGTCCTACTCCCTCCCAGAGCCTGAAAACATCAGACCAAGTTGCTGGGATATAAGAGGGCTGGAGTCTGGAGAGGGCAGGAAAGTATGGAAAACCTGAGGTTCCTGGAACAAAAGACACATAGCAGCCCCCTGCACCCCTCAGGACATCTTGCTGCCCGCACTCCTCAGCAGCAACGTAGCCAGAGCTTGTCTTTGGGGAACCCGCATTAAAATCCCTCTGCACCCCGATGAGGCCCAGCCACTACCTGCCTCTCTCCCCCAACTCCTCACCCCCATTTTTCTCCCCCTTGTATCCCTTCCTCTGAGCCATCAGTTCTGTCCTTCTCAGTCCCTGCCCTTTGTCCCTGTCAGGTGTGAGAAGCACAACCGTGGTCTGAAAGGTCAGAGGGGGCCAAGTCTTGGGGTCTGGACAGGTACAGCTGCAATCCTGGTGAGACAGTCCTCACTCCTTGCAGGCCCTGTGTATCTCGGAGGCACGCCCCCCCTCCCCCCACGCCTGCTCCCGGAGGGGTACCCTCCGAGCATGTACCTGGAAGGCTCCAAGTCAGGTTTTCAAAACAAAAGGTAATAAAAACTTCTTGGGGCACCGGGGGTGTTGGGAAATTTAACACTAGGGGAGAAATTGTCCAGCGCTCTTTTTTCTTGTGTTCTCACCTCTCAAAGACGAATTCCCTTCCGTTCCCACCCAGTGTCCTCTGGGGGCCCTGTGGTTTAGCGCTCGCCCCGCGGCCAGACCCTGCCCAAGGCTGGAAGCCTCTCTGCAGCCCCTGCCGAGAAGCCCGCTGGGGCTCCCAGCTTTCTCCTCGGAGTCGCGGAGGCTACTCCAAGGGCAGAGGGATGGGTAACCCGCCCGGCTCCCCTGAGGAAATGAGCGCGAAAGCGAGTCTCTGGAAAAGCCTCCTCCCCACTCAAAAAGCGCCCCACCCCCCGCACCCGGTGGCCGCGCTAGCCGCGTGGGGTCCTCAGAGCATCTCTCCGGGAGGGCGCGCTCCCTACCTGCGGCATCCCGGCGGGCGGACCAGGTGCGGTTTTTTATCCGGGGACGAAGACAAGAGCCCCTGCGCCCAGAGGCCCGCAGACACCGGAGCGGTCCCCGCTCTTCCTCCTCTTCTCCGGGTTCGCTCCCTGCCCGGGCGGGAGTTACGCTCGCGCGCCGCCGCAGACCCCAGGAACGCAAGCCCCGCGGCAGGGCCACCCCCGGCCCGGGCCCGCCCCGCACTGGCGCTCCCCGCCCCCGGTGGCCGCGGGGCGCCCTGGGCACCGGCGGCTGATTAGAAGAGGCGTGCTCGGGCCGGGGAGCCGGACACGTCGGGGTCGCTGCGCGGGCGCGCGGCTGGCGACCCTGGAGTCGCGGCCGGGCCGGAGTGTCGGGGAAGCAGAGGCGGCAGCCGGCAGCGAGGACACGCGGGAGGGAGCCGGGCGCCGGGCGGCGCGCGCTCCCCAGGCTCAGGCTCCAGAACGACCGCCGCGGGCAGGAACGGGGGCGCTGGCGCTCAAAGCTGGGCTCAGCGCGAGTCCGAGCGAAGTACCACCCGCCCGCTGTGCCCGCCCCCGGGGCACGGGACTTGTCCGCCGGCTCACCTGGTCAGCCCCGGCCGCCGCCGGAGGGCGGACACGGCCGGCTTAGCTGGTGGGATTTCAAAGAACCCAGAGGAGGCTCCCCTCCCGCCCACAGCACCGCCCTCGCTCCCCACGCTGGGACCGACCCAAACCCCGCTCCCTCGGGCAAGCCCAGCTGGACGCCAGGGTCAGCTTCATTTCAGCAGCTTGGACCTTTGTGTAAAAGAAGCTCAGAGAACGAACTTCCAGAAAGCAATGAAGTGAGGGGATGGGGACAGTGTGGATGCTAGAGAGAAGGAGAAGTCCCCCGCCCACCAGGGATATCTGTTCAGAGGAAGGCTAGGATGACCAGAACCAACTTAACAGAGCACAGATCTCCCTCAAGTCTAGATTTCTCAATAAGTTAAATATAGAATTACCCTATGATCCAGCAATTCCACTTAAAAAAAAAAATTGAAAGCAGGAACCCAGATACTTGCACACCAATGTTCATAGCAGTATTATTCACAATACCCAAAAGACCCCAAGGTTCATCAACTGATGAACAGGTCTTTTTAAACGTGATATATACACAACTTAGAATAGTTCTCATCCTTCAAAAAAGGAAAGAAGTACAAGTGTTGGTGAGGATGTGGAAGAATTGGACCCCTGGTGCACTGTTGGTGGGAATGCAAAACGATAGAGCCACTGTGGAAAACATTATGGCAGTTCCTCAAAAGTTAAAAAATAGAATTATGTCATCAGCAATTTCACTTCTGGATATATACCCAAAGTCATTGAAAGCAGTCTCTCAAAGAACTATTTGTACACCTACGTTTATAGCAGCATTATTCAAATATGCATCAACAGATGAATGCATAAACAAAATGTGATATATACATACAGTGGGATATAAGTCAGCCTTCAAAAGGAAGGAAGTCCTGACACATGCTACAACATGGATGAATCTTGATGACATTGTGCTAAGTGAAATAAGCCAGGCACAAAAAGACAAATACTGTATCATTCCACTTATATCAGGTACCTAGAGTAGTCAAAATCATAGAGACAGAAAGAAGAATGGCAGTTGGTCGCCAGGGGTGGGAGGGATAAGGGAAGGGGTAACTATCACTAAATGGACACAGAGTTTCCGTTTTGCAAGACGAAAAGAGTTCTGTAGATGGATGGTGGTGATGGTTGCACAATAATGTGAATGTGCTTAATTCACTGAACTGTACACTTCAAAATGGTTAAGATAGTAAGTACTACGTGTATTTTACCACAATAAAAAATGAGGAGAAAGGAATAAAGTATCAATTCATGCTACAGTATGGGGGAATCTTGAAAACATGTTACATGAAATAAGCCAGACACACAAAAAAACACAAATATTATATGATTCCACGTATATGAGGTAGCTCAAACAGGCAAATCCATAGAGTCAGAAAGTAGAATGTTATGTACCAGGGGAGGAGGAATGGGCAGTTATTGTTTAGTGGATACAGAGTTTTTGTTTGAGATGATGAAAAAGTTTTGAGTATGGATGTGCTTAATGTCATTGAACTATCCACTTAAAATGGTTAAAATGATCTACAGAATAGTTCAGACCTCCTTAGCAAGGCATCTAAGGTCAATCCCAGTTTGGCCTCCAATTATCCACAATGGAAAGGGGGAGTTCAGGTTCTGGATCTCTACTCCTCTTTGCTACTTTCAAACCTCAGGCAAGTCACAAAACCTTTCTGAGGGTACCTTTCTCCATTTACAAAATGAGTTGAGCTTACACCAGGAAGTCACTAGCAGGTTCCAGCACTTCATGCGGTATCTTCCCCTGGCCTATATATCCCTCTCTGAACACCTTCTCCTATCATTTGCACAAAACTCCTATCATTCACAAAGATGTCACAGCCCTTTCACAACTCCAAGTCTCCTGTCCCCTGGGACACGGAACATGATAGCTGTTAAGAGCATCGCATATGGAATCAGCTGCTTTTTTTCCACCTAGCTCTGTACAGAGGAGCTGTGTGACCCTGGGCAGTGTGGTAACCAAAGCTTAGTTCTCCCATTTGTAAATTACAGATGACAATAGCTCCTATTGCATAAGGTTGTTGTGAAGAGTAAATAAGATAAAACAGGTAAAGTATTTGGCACAATGCCTGATGCTTAGCAGGCTCCTGATAAATGTCAGCTGTTACTATCACTCTGTGATTCTTTCTGTACCTTGCTCCATGAGATCTTAACCAACCAATTTGCTTTCCACCTTACACTGTTACCTGAAGAAGGGCTATGTCTTGTTCATTTTTGAATCCTTTCCTGCAATACTTCTCAGACTTGCCTGATGTAGAATTATGTGGGGTGCTAAACATACTGATTCTTTGGTCACACCCCAAACCCAGATAATTCTACAAATTAGGTGATTCTTACTATCAAATAAATTTGGGGATCTAGGGACCCAGAAGAGAGCCTGGTACAAGATAGACAAATATTGATTTGTCATTCCACACAGCATATGCGGTCATTCCATATAAGCAAATGTCTTCTTGATGTTATTTATTTCTACTCAAAAATAAAAAGCAAAGCCCACAGTTATCTATTGCTGCAAAGCAAATTACCCGGAAACTCAGCACCACAAAATAACAAACATGTATTATCTCACAGAGTTTCTGAGGGTCAGGAGTCTCCAAATGGCTTAAGCTAGGTGGATCCAGGCTCAGGGTCTCTCATGAGATCGGAGTCAAGCTGTCAGCCACGCTGCAGTCTCATCCGAAGCCTCAGCTGCAGGGAGGATTCACTCCCAAGCTCACTCATGAGGTTGTTGTCAGGCCTCAGTTTTTCCCTGGCTATTGCTGGAGACTTTGGTTCCTCATCATGTGAACCTAGCGTAGGCTGCCTGAGTGACCTCACAACGTGGTCGCTGACTCTCCCCGATGCTTCTGTTATATATAATTCACCACCAACAACAATAACCCTGGTACAATATGGGAAGGGACCACTCAAGTGTGTGAATATCAAGAGGGATCACCGGGGACTGATTTGGAGGCCGTTTAGGGACCGGCTGCCATATAGAACTTAGAATTTTTCCTTTCAAAGACCTGACAAAAGATGGTACCTGAGGCAACCAAGGAGGCTAGCCACAATGAAGAAATTTTTGAACTTCAGAGTAGGGAGGTCCTGCAAGACCTGTGAAGTTGGAGGCATAAGTAGGATGATTTACTGGCCCAAGACCAATGGAATAACAGAAAGAAATGGAATAACAGAAGTAGATACAGTCTGGCATGTCATGTTTCGCACTCTCTTGGAGAACCGGATCCTTACGTGCCAGTTTCTGCCAAAGACTTCAACAGATCTCCCTTCCATCTGAGAAGCAGACATCCACCAGATGCCCTATATTAACATTTTATCTCTATGACAGAGTTAAACCAGGGTTACTTTAGCCCCAAGAATGCCAATAGACTGGAAAATTTTTCCTGTGATGTCTACTGTCAGGAGGGGCAAAAGTACCTGGCCTCATCCTACCTACAAAGGAAGCCATAATATCTGAGAGAATTTGCCTTCCCAGGGACCCTCACCAAACAAGATCAAAGAACTCATTTATAAAGCACTTTCTTTGGAGATAACCCTCAGCCCTAAATAATGTCTTTAGGCTACTTTAGATTTCTTTTCTTTCCTATTCCACTGGCAGGAATCATCCCAAGCACACTCCGAATTCTCAATTTTTCATCATTTTCGTCTATACTTGTGTCCTTCGGTTTAGACGTGGACATTTGTAACATCTTGGGGCATTTTTCAGTCATGCAACTCCTGTGATGCTCTAGTAAATACCACATAGAAACTCAGCTCAAGAAGGCCTCAGTGAGCTCAGTGAGCAGTCTTAGGTCGAGCAATGCTCAGGAGGGAGCCCACTCACTGAAGAGAACAGAGAGGGCTGATTTCAGAGTCCAGACTGGAATCCAAGTTTGACTTTTAGTCCCGCCCTCCATCTCTGGCAGCCACACTCACAACACCTATTGCTACCTGTCTTCATTTGCCCCTCTCTCCATGATCCTTGGCACCATGGGTCCTTGGCTCCAGTCACAATTCCCCCTGGCTGGCAAATTTACCAAATCAGCTTATTTTCTGCTTTCATCAGATTTGTTCTCTCTGCACACACTCTCATCCATCGCCACACAAAAAAATCAAGGATTCCTGGAAGATAGCCAGAGCTGGCTCAGAACCCATCTGCTTCCTTTTCCAATTACCTCTGTAGCACTCAGGCCAAGCAGTGTTTGATGGGCTTACCAAAGCCCACTCAGCGGGTCATTTGGACTGCTCTTTGCCATTCCTCTCCACCTCCCCAAATCCCTCTGGAGGAGATGTGAAGGAAGATTCAGATAGATACAGAGACATGACCTCATGCTTGATGGAAACCCAAACACTTCAAAGATGTCAATTCTTTCATTAATTTCATTGGTTTAACACCTTTGCTAACAATTTCTTAATGATTGACAAAACTATCCCTATATTTATCTGAAAGAATAAACAGGTAATAGCATACATGGATTTTTTTTAAAAAAAAGAAGAGTAATAAGGGGAAATTTGACTTATTAACATTAAAATACTATGGAAAAAAATAAAATAAAATAAAATAAAATAAAATAAAATAAAATAAAAGACTATGGAGTTTCAAGAAGACAGCACACAATGGGTTTGAGCATAAGTAATCCCCACTTGAGATCTGGATATGTCTTGACATGAAGTCTGATAACTCAGTGGACTCACCAATCTGGCATATTTCACATGGGGATGGAGAGGGGAGAGCTGAGGGCAGGGATGGAGCTGATGCATGGTATCCGACTCAGATTCTGGTCTTCCTGACTAAGCCCCAGGGTGACAGGGCTAAAGGCAATGGGACTCTGGAAAACAGGGGACTTTGGTAGTGCTGGCTTGGGACCCCTGATATGGAGTGGGGAGAAGAGCCTTCTCTCCTTGTTGGAGAAATGTGGCCTGGTTCTAAAGCAATGAGTGCCACATAGAATGTCATAATGGCCTGACACCATGCAGGTTCTGAGACCCTGAAATGGGTCTTTTCCATTAACATGGTGCCCTTTCAAGAGAGTAGCAAAGCCAGGCCCCCAAAGTCTTTATGGGTGGATGTGTTGAGGGTTTGGGCAAGAGGGGAAGCATGGGAGAGGATTATTCAAGAACCTCCCCACCCCAGAGACTTCTAGAAATAAGAGTCTGGGATTTTCTGCTTTATGCAGATGGAGTCAGTTATATTGTTATGTGAGCCAGTTGTACCCACAAGTTAGGGAATCCTGGTGAAACTGGAGTTACATGAGAACACGTTACAAAGGAAGCAGTCCGTATCAACCATATCACCAAATACAACACTTAAAGAGAGTGCTTTGATGGTTCATAGCCACTGTCTTACTAATATTCCCTATTAGGGGTGCCTGTGTGACTCGGTCAGTTGAGCATCTTACTCTTGATTTTGGCTCAGGTCATGATTCCAGGATCATGGGATCGAGCCCCAAGTCAGGCTCTATGCTGAGCATGGAGCCTGTTTGAGATTCTCTCTCTCTCTCTCTCTCTCTCTCTCTCTCTCTCTCTCCCCTCTGCCCCTCTCCCCTGCTTGTGCATGCACTCACTCTCTCTCTGTCTCTAAAAAAATATTTTTTTTAATCCCTATTAATATTCTTTGAAACAGAGTTCACTTTTGTAGTTTCTTCTAAGAAAAAAATTAAAGGAATATTCATAATAGTATAAAAATAATAAAATGTTAAAAGACTCCAACTCCATCAAAATTAAGTGTCTATGAGTTTCCTAGGGCTACCAAAAATCTAGGTGTCTTAAAACAACAGAAATTTATTCTCTCACTGTGCCAGAAGCTAAAGTCTGATATCAAGGTGTCAACAGGGCCAGCTTCTTCTGAGACTATGGGTGGGATCATTCCTACCCTGTCCCCAGCTTCTGCTGGCGGCCCACAACCCTTGGTAACTTTGGCTTAAGCCATGTCGCTCCTGTCTCTACCTCTGTCCTCACATGCTCTTCTCCCTGTGTGTCTCTGTCTTCATACAGCATGTCCGTCTCATAAGGACACTAGTCATACTGGTTTAGGACCCATCTACTGACTTCATCTTTACTTGATTACATCAGCAAAGGCCCTACTTCCAAATTACATCACATACTGGGGGTTAGCATTTCAACCTATCTTTTGGGGGGTCACAATTTAACTCAAAACAAGCATGTTATGATACATTTATGCGTGACAGAATACTAGGTAGCTATCAAAAATGGGGCTGTGAAATGAATCTATGCTGTTAGAAGTCAGGATAGAAGGATAATGGTTACTCTCAGGGAAGGGATATCACTGGAAGGAGCCATTTGGAGGGCTTTTGGGGGGCCAGTGATATTCTTTTTCTTGTTCTGGTAGATGGATACATGGCTGTGTTCAGTTGGTAAAAATTCATCCAGCTATACACTTATGTACACTTATGAAATATGCACTTTTCTGAATGTCTAGCACATTTCAATGAAAAGTTAATTAGGACATAGTGCTGTAAAAGTATATTGATTGACATGGAGAGATAGTCATGATATATTACTGAATGGAAAAACATCAAGTTACAAAACCATATTGCAATATGATTCCATTTGGAGGGGAAATATATAGAAAATATCTGGAGGATCAAAGTAAATTGCTAACATTCAAGTCAGAGTAAAAAGAAAATATAAGTTTTTTCCCTTTATTTCAATTATTTTTATTTTCTGATTTTTTAGAATGAAACTATATTATTTACATGACACTTTAAATTTTATAAGTGAGAAAAGAGTGAATTAATCAATAATAATGAATAGATTCAACTCTTAGGGGAAATGATTAATTTAGATCTTTATCTCATACTACATTCTAAAATGCAATATGGAAGAATTAAAGAGTTGAATTCAAAAAATTTTAAACTAAAAAAAACTGATAAAAATTTATCTGATTTCAGAGTAGTAAAGGCTTTATTAAGCAAAAACAAAACAAAACAAAACAAAAAACACAATAGATGATATCCCAAAGGAAAAGATGAATAGGTATTTATTTCTACATTAAAACTCAAAACATTTGAAAGTCCGAAAAATCATAAACAAAGCTAAAATATAAATGTCAAACCAGGGAAAATATTTATGGTAAATATTGCAAACAAAAGGTCAACATTCTTAATATATGAAGTACTATTATGGTGTAATAAGAAAAACACCAGTACTTCAGAGGAATAATGGACAGATACACAAATAGGTAATTCACAAAAAGAAATGTTATCTTAAAACAATAAGGTACCATTTTGCCTATCAAATAAGCCAAGATCGCAAACTGTAAAAATTGAAATGGAATCAGTAGCTGAATTTCAAAAGTGAAATAAACTCTCTAACTTTGGAAGAATCTTGAACTTTCTGAGATTCCTCAGCCTCTACTGCATTGTGTCAAGTTGCTTTGTAATAAATATGGGTTATTCAGTTGATCTCACATAACCATTTTCTCCTCTTCTGATTTTAGTTCTGCCTGACATTTACTTGAGCTGCAGCCAGGAACAGACCCAGGCACAGGGCCAAGAAGATGATGTCATTCGAAGTAAGGTCAAGTGTCAGAGTTCTGTGTCCCCTATACCTATAGAGAAACCCACAGGAGAAGGTTGAACTCAAATTACACCTAAAAATGTGTGATCAATCTTTTGCATGGTTTATTGAAAGAGTTACAACACTGTCTTATATTCAGACCATATCCAAGTTGTGTGTGTGTGTGTGTGTGTGTGTGTGTGTGTGTGTGTGTGTTAGACAGTGGGAGACAAGTGATATGCATGGCAAAGCCCCAGAAGCACTTTATCCTCAGCCAAAGGCCAGACTGTGGTGACCCAACGGACCTAATGAAACCACTTTTAATGTTGATTAACCTAAAGCACATTGGGGGAGGGGGCAATGAGAGGAGGACAAATATGGAGACAAGGGACTAGGACTTTCTGTAGAGCAGCTGAAGTAGAATGGAAGCTACCACTTAGTAAAGCAGGGTTTTAGAAGAGTTGAAGGTGCTCAGACAGAAATGCCACCTTGTATGGCAGCACCTTCTCTTTGACTCCCTGGCCTCCACATCAGCCTTTCCCCATTGATGACATCACCTCACCTATGCTCAGGCATGTGTCTTGGGCTTGTGCTCACTTGTACCTGCTGTCTGTCTCAATCTCTCTCTCCCTCCCTCAAATCAAATACTCTTCTCAATAACAAGAGGAGATATATATATATATATATATATATATATATATATATATATACATATATATATATTTATATAAATTCAGCTACTGATTATATATATATATATATAATATATAATGTTTAATTAGGAATAGTACATGAAGTATATATTTTTAACGTCTTTAAGTTCTGTCTGATCACAAATGTAACATGTGTTGCCATTAAAAGTTTTTTAAACTGGGGCGCCTGGGTGGCTCAGTCGGTTAAGCGTTCGACTTCAGCTCAGGTCATGATCTCATGGTTTGTGGGTTCAAACCCCATGCCGGGCTCTGTGCTGACAGCTCAGAGCCTGGAGCCTACTTCAGATTCTGTGTTTCCCTCTCTCTCTGCCCCTCCTCCGCTCACTCTCTGTCTCTATCTCAAAAATAAATAAACATTAAATAAAATCTTTTTAAGCTTTTAAACCATATTAAGTATAGATAGCAAAACCTCTCACATTTACCTTTATCCCTAATCCCATTATTAGCAATTTGGTATAGATATTTTCCTAAATATAGAGTGTTTTAAAATAACCATATACAAAATCATTAATGTGATATTACTGTATGTTAATGTATATTTTAACAAATAGGATAGACTATAAAGTCACAAATGTTCAAAGTACCTGCCTCAGTGTCAGAACATTATTTTTTTTTTTTAATTTTTTTTTTCAACGTTTATTTATTTTTGGGACAGAGAGAGACAGAGCATGAACGGGGGAGGGGCAGAGAGAGAGGGAGACACAGAATCGGAAACAGGCTCCAGGCTCTGAGCCATCAGCCCAGAGCCCGACGCGGGGCTCGAACTCACGGACCGCGAGATCGTGACCTGGCTGAAGTCGGACGCTTAACCGACTGCGCCACCCAGGCGCCCCTGAACATTATTTTTTTAAAGGGTTTATTTATTTTGACAGAGAGAGAGAGAGAGAGCGCGCACACACAAGCAGGAGAGGAGCAGAGAGAGGGAGAGAGAGAATCCCAAGGCGGCTCCACACTGCCAACGTAGAGCTGACCCAGGGCTCAAACCCACAAACCATGAGATCATGACCTGAGCCGAAATCAAGAGTCAGACGCTCAACCAACTGAGCCACCCAGGCACCCCGCCAGGACATTAATTTAACATTCTAATGGTATATGTGGTTTGTTAGAATACTCTCTATGTATACATATCAAAGAAACTAGATGGAAAACTGAGCAATCCGTGCTTTGGTAGAATTTCCAACTCAGATTATTTCCCTCCAGGGAGACTGTCTCTCGGAACCCAAGAGGACAAGACAATAATTCAGTTATTCTGCAATTCAGTCATACCCAGGCAGGAAATGGATGGGCATTCGGCTTGCGGGAGGGAAGGACTTCTTGGAATGGGTGGTGGGGAGGCACAGAAAGGCTGTATGGAAGATTCAGTAGTACTAGTGAACTGCCCTGGTTTTATTTATTTAAAATTTTTTTGAGGCTTGTAAGAGCAAACTTTTTTTTCCTCCATTTAGTTGTTGTTGTTGTTTAATACAATTTATTGTCAAATTGGCTAAGATAAGGTGTGTGAAGTGTGCTCTTGGTTTTGGGAGTAGATTCCCGTGGTTCATCGCTTATAAACAACACCCAGTGCTCATCCCAACAAGTGTCTGCCTCAATCAATGTCCATCACCTATTTTCCCCTCTCCCCCACCCCACCCCCATCCACCCTCAGTTTGTTCTCTGTATTTAAGAGTCTCTTATGGTTTGCCTCCCTCCCTCTCTGTTTGTAACTATTTTTTTCACCCTTCCCTTCACCCATGGTCTTCTGTTAAGTTTCTCAAGATCCATATGAGTGAAAACATATGATATCTGTCTTTCTCTGACCGACTTATTTCACTCAGCATAATACCTTCCAGTTCCATCCATGTTGCTGCAAATGGCATGGATTTCATTCTTTCTCATTGCCAAGTAGTATTCCATTATATATATAAACCACATCTTCTTTATCCGTTCTGCCCTGGTTTTAAAGAGGCAAGATGATTGTGTGGCTAAACTCTTCCTCCACTGTCCTAACGGATGATGGGAATGCCCATGAGAAAAGCCCTGACAGTGTGCTGGAAACCCTTTCAATCTTGGTCCCAAAATGAGAAGACAGAGCAGACCTGGATCTTTCCCACATGCTGGAGCCAAGTCCAACACAGCTCAGCAGCATTTAACAAAGCCACAGCCACAGACCCATGAGTGAAGCATAAATGTTTGTGGTTTAAGCTGCTGAGTTTTGGAGTTATTGCACCATTATTGCAGCAAAGGCTGATTAATATAGCCTGTAACGGTTCACAAAGACCAGACTCATGGAATGCTGGAGTATCCAGAGATACTCCTAGAGACACCATTGAGCTCAGTGCTTGTGTCAGTTTGCTAGGGCTGCTGTAACAAACACCACCTGAGTACTTTAAAAAACAGATGGGGGGCCTGGGTGGCGCAGTCGGTTAAGCGTCTGACTTCAGCCAGGTCACGATCTCTCGGTCCATGAGTTCGAGCCCCTCGTCAGGCTCTGGGCTGATGGCTCAGAGCCTGGAGCCTGTTTCCGATTCTGTGTCTCCCTCTCTCTCTGCCCCTCCCCCGTTCATGCTCTGTCTCTCTCTGTCCCAAAAATAAATAAACGTTGAAAAAAAATTAAAAAAAAAACACAGAAATTTTTGTCTTAACGTATATTGTCTTCTATATCTTAGAGGCTAGAAATCCAAGATCAAAGTGTAGTTAGAGCTGGTTCCTGCTGAGAGCCGTGAGGAAGAACCGGTTCCATGTCTCTCCCCACTTCTGGTGGTTTGCTGGAAATCTTTGACATTCTTTGGCTTGTAGAAGCATCACCCAAACTCTGCATTCATCTTCACATGGTGGTCTCCTTGTGTGCTTGTCTGTGCCCCAATTTTTTAATAAGCATGAAATCTTTTAATAAGGATATTAGTCTTATTGGATAGGGGCCCACTCTACTCCAGCATTACCTCATCTTAACTAATTACATTTGCAATGGCCCTGTTTCCAAACAAGGGCACATTCTGAGGGACTGGGAATTAGGATTTCAACATATGAATTTGGGGGGACACAGCTCAATCCTTAACAGTGCTTTTTATACTTGTGCTCCTTGAATCAGGGGAAGAAAAGAGACCAGATAACATTATGGCTTACCTTCCCCACCTGGTGCCACACTGGCCCCTATTGTAATGATTCTCATTTTGAGAGCAGTGAACTATTCATGGCACGATATGTGTTTGAGGCTTAGAAGTTCTGGAACCAGGATGATCTTGGTATCTTGATATTAGAACATTTCCCCCATTCCAACCCGCCATTTTAGTGGCCAGTGATTCAGGGTGGTAGCCAAAGCAAACAGAATAAAGCAAATAGGGGCACCTGGGTGGTTCAGTCGGTTAAGCGTCCCACTTCAGCTCAGGTCATGATCTCACAGTTCGTGAGTTCGAGCCCTGCATATGGCTCTGCACTGTCAGCACGGAGCCTGCTTCAGATCCTCTGTTTCCTTCTGTCTCTGCCCCTCCCTATGGCCCCCTCTCTCTCAAAGATAAATAAACATTAAAAAGAAGAAGAAGAAGAAAGTAAATAGCCAGGTAGTGGTAGGAAAACAAAAACAACAATCATACTCAGATCACCACAAACTCCATCCACTATTACTACAGCAAAGTTTCAAAGGCATGAAACCTCTGAAGGAAATAAACAGATCAGTTGTAAAGAGTAGCTTTAGCAATCAAAAAAAGGATGTCAATATGGTTGTATAGGAGATTTTTATGATATGAAAGTAAATTTTTCTAAATTTGAAATGTCTGATTTTATGGAAATTACAAAAATTGACTCAAGAAGAGGTGTAAATCACAGTAATTATAGATAAATGAGAAAGTAGTTAAAGATCTCCTCTTGTAAAGGTGCCAAACCCAGATTTATGCAAAAAGTCCATTGAACTGTTGAGGAACAGATGAGGGAATTCTCCCCAAATATTTGCCCATCACCCTTATGAACAAAGATCAAAAACTTTTCATAAACATTACCAAAATAGAATGCAGCAGGAGAATCATCAGCAGGGATTTATTCCAGGAATACAAGCATAGTGCAGTATTAGAAATATATTATGCAGTTCATTACATTAACACATGAATGGCAAAGAAATATATGTTGTAGATGCTAAAAAATTTGATATATTCAAAACCATTCTTTAAAAAAAAATTCTTTATAAGGTATGAATAAAAGTAAACTTATTTAACTAGAAACCTATTTGCAGAAGAAAGCAGACCCAGTAATCAATAAAATATCATGTCACATATTCTAAATGTTAACATCTCAAAGGATTACTTAATATTTTACTCCTATGGACCAACTCTGGGATCTCTTTATAGATCTTCCATGTTTGACTCCCTTAGAAAAGATGTTGTGGTGCCTCTCAAATACTTCCCTGGATAAATATCATGTATGTTATCAATGACCTTTTTTTTTTTTTAATGTTTATTTATTTTTGAGAGAGATACAGAGAGTGACCTGGGGATGGGCAAAGGGAGAGGGAGACACAGAATCCCAAGCAGGCTCCATTCTCTGAGCTGTCAGCACAGAGCCCCATGAGGGGCTCAAACTCACAAACCATGAGATTATGACCTGAGCCGAAGTCCCATGCTTAACCAACTGAGCCACCCAAGCACCCCCCCTTTGAGTGCCATGTGTCTTCTCTTTCCCACTTGATGTCATAAGACCCCTCTTCTCCTTGCTTACCTTGAGGCAATTCTTTTTTTTTTAATTAAAAATGTTTAAACAAAAATTTATTGCACTCTAGAGAGCTTCTATTTATGTAATTTTATCTTTCTTTTTTTTATGAAATTTATTGTTAAATTGGTTTCCATACAACACCCAGTGCTCATCCCAAAAAATGCCCTCTTCAATACCCATTACCCACCCTCCCCTCCCTCCCACCCCCCATCAACCCTCAGTTTGTTCTCAGTTTTTATTTATTTATTTTTCCAATATATGAAATTTATTGTCAAATTGGTTTCCATACAACAGCCAGTGCTCATCCCAAAAGGTGCCCTCCTCAATACCCATCACCCACCCTCCTCTCCCTCCCACCCCCCATCAACCCTCAGTTTGTTCTCAGTTTTTAACAGTCTCTTATGCTTTGGCTCTCTCCCATTCTAACCTCTTTTTTTTTTTCCCCCTTCCCCTTCCCCATGGGTTTCTGTTAAGTTTCTCAGGATCCACATAAGAGTGAAAACATGGTATCTGTCTTTCTCTGTATGGCTTATTTCACTTAGCATAACACTCTCCAGTTCCAACCACATTACTACAAAGGGCCATATTTCATTCTTTCTCATTGCCACGTAGTATTCCATTGTGTATATAAACCACAATTTCTTTATCCATTCATCAGTTGATGGACATTTAGGCTCTTACCATAATTTGGCTATTGTTGAGAGTGCTGCTATAAACATTGGGGTACAAGTGCCCCTATGCATCAGTACTCCTGTATCCCTTGGGTAAATTCCTAGCAGTGCTACTGCTGGGTCATAGGGTAGGTCTATTTTTAATTTTTTGAGGAACCTCCACACTGTTTTCCAGAGCGGCTGCACCAGTGTGCATTCCCACCAACAATGCAAGAGGGTTCCTGTTTCTCCACATCCTCTCCAGCATCTATAGTCTCCTGATTTGTTCATTTTGGCCACTCTGACTGGCGTGAGGTGATATCTGAGTGTGGTTTTGATTTGTATTTCCCTGATGAGGAGCGACGTTGAGCATCTTTTCATGTGCCTGTTGGCCATCTGGTTGTCTTCTTTGGAGAAGTGTCTATTCATGTTTTCTGCCCATTTCTTCACTGGATTATTTGTTTTTCAGGTGTGGAGTTTGGTGAGCTCTTTATAGATTTTGGATACTAGCCCTTTGTCCGATATGTCATTTGCAAATAGCTTTTCCCATTCCGTTGGTTGCCTTTTAGTTTTGTTGATTGCTTCCTTTGCTGTGCAGAAGCTTTTTATCTTCATGAGGTCCCAATAGTTCATTTTTGCTTTTAATTCCCTTGCCTTTGGGGATGTGTCAAGTAAGAAATTGCTACGGCTGAGGTCAGAGAGGTCTTTTCCTGCTTTCTCCTCTAAGGTTTTGATGGTTTCCTGTCCCTTGAGGCAATTCTTGATGAGCTCTTAGATTATGCTTACATTATAAAAAAAGACCCTGTGGTTTTAATGCATAAAGGACCAAGCTATTGTTTTTATTTGCTTCATTTCTTCCTCTGTACAATTCTTTAGATAAGAGACAAAAGCTCCATTTGTAAAATTCTAATGCTGTGATTTTTTTTTCTATAATGGCAGCAGGTTCCATACCTCATGGTGAAACATTAGAAGCACTCCCATTAAAATCAGGAACAAGAGGGGCGCCTGGGTGGCTCAGTCAGTTGAGCATCCGACTTTGGCTCACGTCATGACCTCACAGCTCATGAGTTCGAGCCCCACGTCGGGCTCTGTGCTGACAGCTCAGAGCCTGGAGCCTGTTTCGGATTCTGTGTCTCCCTCTCTCTCTGCCCCTAACCCACTCCCATTCTGTCTCTGTCTCTCTCAAAAATAAATAAACATAAAAAAAAATCAGGAACAAGATAAGGATTCTGGCTGTCACTTCTACTACCAGTTCTATCCTGGAAGTTCTAGCTAATTCAATACAGCAAGAAAAATTAATGAAATACAAATATATATAGCTGGTAGATTATATCATTGTTTGACTAGAAAATCTCTAGAATATGTTGAAAGAAATATTAAAACTAATAAGACAGTCCATTAGATTGGTCTGATAAAAGAGCAGCACAGGAAATGGAGTTGTTTTCATATTTATGGCGATAGCAATAACCAATGAAGAAAAGGCAAAGAAAAAAAATATTCCACTCACAGAGGCAACAATAATTATGAAGTACTTAGAAATAGGGGCACCTGAGTGGCTCAGTCGGTTAAGTGTCCCACTTTGGCTCAGGTCATGAGTTTGAGCCCCGCATTGGGCTCGGTGCTGACAGCTCAAAGCCTGGAGCCTGCTTCAGATTCTGTGTCTGTCTCCCTCTCTCTCTGCCCCTCCCATGCTCATGCTCTGTCTCTCTCAAAAATAAATAAACATAGAAAGAAAGAAAGAAAGAAAGAAAGAAAGAAAGAAAGAAAGAAAGGAGTGACAGGAAATATGCAAGGCCTATTAAGAAAAACTCTAATACTAAAGGTCATAAAAGAAGAACAAAATAGGTAGAGGGGCTGGTATGTTTCTGGATGAGACTGAATTTTGTAAATATGTTAGCAGTCCCCAAGATGAATTATAATGTGGTGTACTCCAATTAACAGTCTTTCAGATTTTTACAGAATCTTTTAGATTCTGTATTGAATTTGGAAATTTGATTCTAAAGTTTATCTGCGAGAATAGCTGTGGCAATTTCAAAAGAGAACACGGAGGGCTGTGGTAAGCAGCTTCTATGATGACCCCCAACCACTCCTGGAACTGATGTCACTGGCCAATCGCCAGTGGGGACCTAAGGCCTGCAACCAGTCACACGAATGATAGCATCGAGACAAACCCAGCCCTATATGACAGCTTTTCTTGTGAGAGATCCTAACCCAGAGGCTCCCAGCTAAGCCACGCCCAGATTTCTGAGCCACAGAAATGTAGAGAAATAAGTGTTTGTTGTTTTGTGTAACATTTGGGCAGTAATCAATAATAATATACCTATAAATATTTGATTCCTTTCTTTAACCACCACCACTTCTATCTCATTCAGCTTCTACTGAAACTTAAAACAGAAAACAGTCATGGGCTCTGTGAATTCAAGGTTCCCCCCAACCCCATGAAAGTTAGGCTCCTCAAGACTCCTACTTACTCCCAGGTAGCCACATTGAAGAGTTTTATGTCAAAAAGCAGGCGCATTCACTGAAGGAATGTTCTGAAGGCTGTCCTACCCTCCCAGGGCAATCATTAACTTCCCATGTTCACAACCACTCAGGGTATGGCCAGCAGCCTCATAGGCTCACCAGCCTGATTTCACAGCCAAAACGAGGGCAGGTCCGTCTCTTAAAAGTGGACTCCTATCATTTCCAGCAGGTGAGACTGAAGAATAAAGTCAACACTTTCAGTGACAAACATTAAAAAAAAAAAAGAAAAGAAAAGAAGAGAAAAGAAAAGAAAAGAAAAAGAAAAGAAAAGAAAAGAAAAGAAAAGAAAAGAAAAGAAAAGAAAAGAAAATTCTAACTCCCATGGGATCTCAGACAAGCAGATCCCCAGGAATCATCTCTCTTTGGGTTAGTTTCTTGGATGGCAGTGGAAGCTAAATTAAATTTGGTTAGTTGGTTAAAGGAATCGAATTAAACATTAATTACATTAATTATCGATCGCTACATAAAAATTACCCTGATTTAGCAGCTTAAAGCAACAACACTGAGACACTGAAGTGCTCCAGAACCTAAAATGCTTACCACAGACCCTGGCGGCTCTCAACAACGACAATCACACTCATCCATCATCTGTGTTCCCACCAGTGCGCAGGTGCAAGAGGGGCGGTGAGGAGTCTTGGACAGAGCACAAGCCTTGGAATCAGTTCCTGTGCTGCCATTTATTAGCTGTACTTTCAACTTGCACTGCAGGCATGGGAGGGGCACTTGGCTTCTGTCAGAGGTATTTGAGAAAGTAAGAGGATGCAGAACAGAGGTATTTGAAATCCTCTACATGCAATGAGTACCGAACAAGCCCTCGAAATACAATGCACCATCCGGTAAACATAGACAACAATACCATGTTATAATCATCGAACTTGCTAAGAGACCGGAACTTAATTATTCCAACTGCTGAAAAGAAAGGATAATTACGTGATGTGATAGAGGTGCTAATTACTGCCACAATGACAATCATATTACAATATATAAATATATCAAATTAACATGCTGTACACCTTAAATTTACACAATGTTATATGTCAAATATATTTTAAATATATGTCAAATAAAAAAAAGTAGGTAAAATTTAAAAGCTAGACAAATCTAGTTACGTAATCATCTACAGAACCCCAAGGATTATAGACAAAAATACACCTTAACAAGGCTGGAGGGCAAAACCATTTTAGAACCAGGGAATGCAAAGTCAAATGTCTGCCTGGAATGCAATGTAAATAAGTGAAGCCTCAAAGGGCAGATAAAACCAGACCTGAAGGTCATCTAACTTCTTCAGCTTTTCTGGTGGGAGCAGAAGTCTTCAGTGCTTCTGTTCATGCTGGCTACTTGGTGAAGCAGCCAGCCAGTGGTGCCATGGCCCCAATGCCGTGGCCTGTGAGATGCTCCAAGCTTCCCAGGCAGCAGCTGACAGGGTTCCTGGGAAACATGGGAAATGATAGGATAGGAGCTGGGAGCAGAGGCTGAGCTGCCCTGCCAGAGCATATAGAGGAGACTGAATGCTTGTGCTACAGTGCTTTGATCATTTCCTGTGTAAATCTAGATTTGCCCATTTATTTTTAATGTTTGTGCATTATACGGAATAATTATGTTATTTAAAATGGTGTTTTGGGATAATCAGTCTGTTATGGATATGGAGTGACAGAAGGACATATGAAAGTCAGAGAGATTTATTATACTCACAGGTCCTAAAAGAGAAAGGCACAGTGCTCCATGAAGGGGGCCACCGACAGGAGTGTCTAGGGAATGGGCTCAACCAAGCAAGTGGGGAGCCAAGAGAGAGTGAGGACATGTCGACAAGTGACTTTATTGGGGTCAAGGTTAAGTACACAAGCAAAAGGCATGAGGGGATTTCATCAATGCAACTGAATGCCACTAGGTCACAGGGAGGGCAAGAAGGGGAACCTGTGGCAGGGACTAGTGCTATCATGCTGGTGCAACTGGTCACCTGGGCAGGCTGCCCTCAGCCAGTTTGTGTAATGTTAAGGCATCAGAGAAATATGAAGTTTTAAAAATTTACAATAAAGGTTAAAAAAAAACATTGTGCAATCATCCTCTTGGTAGAAATGAACTTACAGAAAGGAAAGTACTAATTCTCATTTTTTTTTAAGGGAAGTTGATGATACATGTCCACTCTGGGGTTCACAGTGACATCACTGACCACATGAAAACAAGAAGATACACATCTGCCAGAAAGCGTCAGCATCTACTATGAGAATTAGAAATTATTTTAAGAAGACTGTGGAATTTTCTGTCTGAATGCAGAAGGTGCATTTAGTTACATTCTGTGAAGTAGGACTTTCCATTTAGATCAAATGACCATTCTTTTAAGTTAATTAACTCTGCTTTAGTTCAGTTCTTTTGGTCTGTGCAAACAAATGAAGCAATAGCCATTAGTGTTCTGGGTCCATTTATAAAAGAAAAATTCTATATAAACATTTTATATTGGTGTCTTCAAATGATTCTAATTAAAAGTCAGTTGAGCTGATTCCAATAATGGTTTGATCAGTTTTTTTCAATACTTACAAACTCATAGTAAAACTTGAGGAAGTCCATTCTGGTAAACATTTGACATTATAGTAAAAGCTATTATAAATCCAAGTAGTAAGTTCAACATTGATGATAAAATTATTTGGGGTGTGTGTGTATGTGTGTGTGTATTGATAATCAGAACTTCAATGCAGCACAGTATTGTGATAAAAACTATGTTCTTATTAAATAAAGAAATTATGGAGCAGAATTCTATCTCTAGAATTAGTTTTGTTGCATGTATAATTCATAGTTCTCAAACTTCAATATTTTATAAAACCACATAGACACTATAGTTGTCAACATTTATAAACATTATAAATATACACAGAATAACAAAATTTTAAAGTTAATTTACTGTTAAATACAAAAATAATCCCTTTAGTTTGGTAGAATTTCTCTGTTTACTTCCTGTTATCAATCAGATTTTAGAAATGTCTGTGCCTTTGAAAAACAATTTTGTCAATTGAAGTGTCTTACAATTACATAAAACCTTTTTAATAGGCCCTCTAAACTTTGGCTGCATTTTGAGCATAAACATTTCAGAGCTTCAGTTAAAGTATTCAATACTGTAACACCAAAACAACTTAACTTTTAAAGCTTTTAGAAAATTGGATTTATCCAAAACAAAGCCTATAGGCAGAAATGTTGAAATTTATCCCTATAAAAGCTAGAGGATCTAAAAAACTTATATAGGAGCTTTAATTGATATTCTCTAATTGTGCTTTGGAACACCTCCACTTGTGAGAAGAATTTCTTTTCTTAAATTGTGATAAATTACATATAATATTTACCATCTTAGCCATTTTCAAGTGTACATTTCAGTAATGTCAAATACCTTCACATTGTTTTGCAAACAATCTTCAGAACTTTTTCATCTCGCAAAACTGAAACTCTACACCCATAAAACAACAACTGTTTATTTCCCACCTCTTCCCAGCTCCTGGCAAGCACCATTCTGCTGTCTGTCTCTATGAATTTGACTAGTCTACTCCCTCATAGAAGTGGAATCTTACAGTATTTGTCTTTTTGTGACTAGCTTATTTCACTCAGCACAATGTCTTCAAGGCTCATCCATGTGGTAGCAGGTGTCAGAATTTCCTTCTGTTTTAAGTTGAATAATATTCCGTTGTCCATAATACAACATTTTGTTTATCCATTTATCTGTCAGTGGACATTTGGGTTGCTTCCACCTTTTGCCTATTGTGCATAATAATGCTGCCATGAAAATGTCTTTGAGACCCTGCTTTCAATCCTTGGGGCAGATACCCAGAAGCGAAACTGATGGATCATATGGTAATTCTATTTTTAATTTTTTGAGGAACCACCATGATGGTTTCAACAGCAGCTGTACCATTTTACATTCCCACCAAACAGTGCATTAGGTTCCAATTTCTCCGTGTCCTGACCAACACTTATTTTCTAGGTTTCGTTGTTGTTGGTTTTTGAAAGTAGCCACCCTAATTGGTGTGAGGCAATGTTTTCCTGTGGTTTTGATTTGCATTTTACTAGTGATCACAGATATCGAGCATCTTTTCATATCCTTGTTGGCCATTTGTATATCT
Source organism: Prionailurus viverrinus (assembly GCF_022837055.1). Taxonomy (NCBI): domain Eukaryota; kingdom Metazoa; phylum Chordata; class Mammalia; order Carnivora; family Felidae; genus Prionailurus; species Prionailurus viverrinus. The sequence goes on along the minus strand of NC_062563.1, from coordinate 86,307,487 downwards.
TTGGAGAAACGTCTATCCACGTCCTTTGCACATATTTTAACCATGTTATTTGCTTTTTCTGTTAGAATCGTAGAGGTTCTTTATATATTCTGAGTATTCACTTCTTATTAGATATAGGATTAACAATTATTTTCTCTCATTTTACAGGGTGACTTTTCAGTGTGTTGGCTATGTCCTTTGACATGCAGAAGCTTTACATTTTTGGGTAGCCCAATTTCTCCAGTTTTTACTTTTGTTTTCTGTGCAGCTCCCCACCTGCTTGGTTGAGCGCACCCCTTTGGCACTCCTCCCCAGGCGGCCCCCTGCATGGAACGGAGCTGCTGCACCACCCAGTCTTCCCCAGTAGAGGGGGATAGAGAGCAACAAGGAAACAAGAAAAGGGCCAGTGAAGAAAGGCAAGAAAATCAAGGCTACAACTTGACAGACTTATTTGTTCATGTGAACCAGCATCAACAAAGACCTTAACACAATATGAAAAATCGAGGGGGTTCAAAAGAAATAGGTTTTGGAGGCTCTTGAGAGCAGCGATCAGCTAGAGCCTTCATTCATTCCATCAGAAACAACATGCCCCCTTTGGGGTGACACATGCGCAGAGAAACAAAGCTGGGCACTAATTACAGTGGGGCTGTAACTACCAGGCATCCTGCAAAAGTCCGCTGTGAAGTGGAATGTAGAAATAACACAGGTAATCAGATCCACGGATTGCTAGGCTGATGCAAACACATTATTTTCTTCAAATTAAAGCACTTTATTCATGTCCAGAGCTTGAAAATCCATTTCTCAGTAAAGGTCAAGGAACGCAAACACAGCTTGAATTTAATTAGTAAGCCAGCTGTCAGTCACTGGCAGTGACAGAGGCAGGAAGACATTTTGAAGCAGGAAATGAGCTAACATTAACATGACAAGGTCCTTGCATCTTTAATCATGAACTCCTCTTTCAGAAATACTTTATCACGGAAAGAATGACACCATTTGGCATGTATTTTCTCTCCTGATTTATTTCCTGAGTTCTCATTCTTCTAAATAGCAAATCTAGCAAATAAGAATTTAGTTCACTGAAAGGGGGGATTCAATACAGCTGGCCCTTGTATTAATATGCTGTCATTGATTATCCATTCTAAAGTAGTGCCCTGAAGCAAGATCGAAGCAGGAGATAAAAATCAGACCACTTGGCACTTTGTTTTGTTTATAAATTTAGGTGTGAAGAGAGTTGGTCCAGGCATCAGGTGAACTGGTTCTATCCTTGAACCCACCACTACTAACTAGGGGCAGCTTCAGAAGGTAGAAGGGACTCGGTAGGTTGGAAGGGAGTTCTTGAACTATTGACGTAGAGTAAATGTGGAGAAGGCCTCAGTCACCTGCCATCCCCCTTAGAACCACCGCTGCTACTAATTTTTACTCTGCAACTTTGTAGAACTCACTTAAACTCTCTAATCTTTAATTTACCAATTGCAAAGCAGGAGTAGGATACTCAAAAAGGGAATTACTAGTGGTCTGAAGGTGGTGACTGCTATGGGTGACTTTTCTGTTGTTCTTTCTGCTTGTCTATTTTCTGTGATTTTTTTAAAAGTTTTATTTATTTATTTTGAAAGAGAGTGAGCAGGGGGGATGGTGGGCAGAGAGAAAGAGAGGAAGAGAGAGAATCCCAAGCAGGCTAAACTCTGTCAGCATGGTTTGTCAACTCACAAACCATGAGATCATGACCTGAGCTGAAATCAAGACTCAGATGCTTAACTAGCTAGCCACCCAGGCACCCCTGATTTTTTTGGAGAAAAAAACACTAAGGGCTGTAATTCATTATGAAACATTAAATAAATACAAATCTGAGTACCTAGAGATACTACTGCTACTACTACTAAATAGGTATTTTTAAAAAGCAAAAGAAAGAAAGGAAAAGTTCATTTCCACTAACTTCTTACTCTGGAAATTTAAAGAAACACTTATTCTGCCTTTGGAGAAGAACTATATTTCATCTCCAGTACATGAGAAAAATTTCTTCTTTATAGTAGGATACCAGCTAATACATGGGAAAGGAATGAGAGAATTAGGAAATAACCATTATCCAACCCTCCAGTGTAATAATTGATTCAGGTAAGGATCATCAATAGATCCTGAAAAGTCTCCTCCCACAGATAATTTACACATGAGAAAACATAACTTTATAAAGGAGATGTCAGGTGCCACCCACCAATAGTGGGATAGCCTGACATGTGCTTCAATGTTCTTGCCAAAAATGTTTTACTGAATTTAATCAAGCTTTGAATTTAACTCCCAGGATACAAAAAAATAGTGGATAGAGGAACATGGTAAATGACACCACAATAAGATAACCAGATAAATTCAAAATGTGGGGCATTCTACCTTGTCTCTTCTAAAAAGACAGTATTCTAAAAAGATAGGTGGGGACCACTCTGGAACTAGCATAAAGAATCTTAACTACCACATGCAATGCATGAATCTTGATTCGATCCTTGTGGAAAAAAAAAAAAAGAAAAGAAAAGAAAAACAGCTATAAAAGATATATTTAGACTATTGGAGAAATTTGAATATGAACTAAATTTGAATATTAGGTGATATTAGGAAATCATTGTTAATTTTCTCAGCTATGATAACAGTATTTGAACTGTGAGGGAGAATGTTCTCAGTTGTAGGAGATATACACTGGGGTATTTATAGTGGAAGTGGCATAATAAATTTAGCTTATTTTCTAATGGCTTTGTTTATACACACATACACACACACAGAATAATGCAAATATGGTAAAAATGTTAATTTTGAATTTAGTTGGTGAGTATCCAAATACTCATCATACTATTATTTCAACTTTCTGCATTTTTGAGATTTTCCTTTAAAAATATTAGAACAATTTAAAGGAAAAGGAACATGGGGATAATTTCTTAAAAGATTTCTTTAAAAAAAAGATTTCTTAAAAGGAAGTGTTGAATAGCTCTATCTTAGTTAATCTGAAAAGAATCCTATGTTAGCAAATATTATTTCGAGTTGACCTTATCCTTTTAAATTTTTTATTTTGTGTTTTATAGTGTATATAATATATTAATATAGTGGCACATATAAATTTGTTATATAAGGATTTACATAAATACTTCACATTTACATATCACATTTCTTGATATAAAGAAATACGCATGCTCAAAATTTCTTGCTCATATACTGTGCATCAGTACTATTTGGAGACTACTGCCATGACTATAATTTCTTTTTTTTAATTTTTTTTTTTAATTTTTTTTTTTCAACGTTTATTTATTTTTGGGACAGAGAGAGACAGAGCATGAACAGGGGAGGGGCAGAGAGAGAGGAAGACACAGAATCAGAAACAGGCTCCAGGCTCTGAGCCATCAGCCCAGAGCCCGACGCGGGGCTCGAACTCACAGACCGCGAGATCGTGACCTGGCTGAAGTCGGACGCTTAACCGACTGCGCCACCCAGGCGCCCCCATGACTATAATTTCTCATGTTTCCAGGTCAACTTTTAAACTGCTACCAAGGTAGGTAAAATAATCCCATTGCAGATTTACCGAGCAGAGAGGATGTACGCAAAGTGATTAGGATTTGCTACGGAGGTTTCCATCAGGATTGAGTGCATTTTGGTCGGGGGGGGGGGGGGGCACTTAAACATCAGAAGTTATCATTGTGGCTATGCCAAGATTAAGTAAAGATGGAGAGAGCTCTCTAAACTGCATTTCTCTGCCTTCCAAGACTTTCACTTTGTCTAGGAAAAATTTGGAATGTATGAAATGTAATCAAGATATCTCCCACAACACAGTTCCCCTGGCCTCAGCCTCTGGCTGCAGTGTTCCCTGGAATGAAGACTGCACAATGATCTTCGGGCGGGGGGGGGGGGGGGGGGGGGGGGGGGATGGGGAGTAACAAGTTGCAGTGGCAAGCAGATACATCCTCACTCCTAACAGTGTCCTCCAACCCTCACATCCTACAATGAGGAGGACAGCTTGGTGTTGGGAGGAAGCTGGAATGGGGCAAGATTGGAAGATGCTGTCCTGGAGGTTTCTGTGATCTATGTGAGACAAATTTGGGTGTCACATTGCTGGTTACCATGTGGCTTTTGGGGTAAAAAACTCCCAACTGAGGATCACCTGGGTGTCTCAGTTGGTTAAGCATCTGACTCTTGGTTTCAGCTCAAGTCATGATCTCACAGTTTGTGGGTTCAAGCTCCACATCAGGCTCCAAGCTGACAGTACAGAGCCTGCTTGGGAGTTGCTCTCTCTTCCTCTCTCCCCCTCCCCCTGCTCTCTCTGTCTCAAAATAGATAAACACACACACACACACACACACACACACACACACACACACACACACACTCCTGAGTGGCCACCAGCAGACTTTTTTCTTTCATGGGAGTCCAGGTTGCAGATGCTCAGACTGTGGAGAGTGTTTTAGCAAATTGGAGGCAGGAGGAGAAAGCAAGGGAGCAAGGGATTGCCTGGAGGTCAGAAGATGTCATTCTCCTCCTAAAATATCCTCAAGAGATTTCCATAGCCAACAGCAGCCTTTCCCGAATGAAATTCTGATTTTATAGGATGTTTATTAGGTGAGGCTCAAAAAGGAGTAGAGTGGTGATAGAAGTTTGTGAAATGCTGGATTAAATGTGCTTCTCACTGGGAGGCATGGCATAGCCTTGTATAAGCAAATTTGCACCGTGAATCTTCAAAATTGGGTTTATAGTATTTATGGCTTCTGAAGCTTATATAAACATGATTTTTTTTTTCCCTAGAGCATCCTGGAAATTCTAGAAAATTCATTCACTCTCTCATTCAACAAATATGTGTTGAGTAGCTGTACCCATGGCAGACATTGTTCTTGGCACTGAAGACGCAGAGATAAACAAGACAATGTTCTCTTCCAAATGGAACTTATATTCTAGTGGGATGACAGCAAATAAACAAAAAACTGGGACAATGAAGGCAGTATAATAGGTGCTATGAAAATAAAGCAGGAAAAAGAGACAGTGGGGTTGGAGCTTGAGGTAGTGGCTATTTTAGATCGGTAGTCAGAGAAGGCTCCCTGTGGACTGATATTTGAGTAGAGGCCAAGAGTGAATGGCAGTGGCCATGTGAAGATGTAGAGGAAGAGTATTCCCAACAGAGGTACCTGGTACAAAGGCCACAGGGCAGGAGGGGGAGCTTGGGGAATTCCAGAAACATGAGTCTTAAGGTAGAATGAGCAAGATGGGGAGGAAGGACAGGAGACCAGGAAGGGTAAGAGACCTCTCCCTTTAGTAGAGGTAGGCAGGAGCCCATCATGAAGGAGCATGTCATGAGAATGTTCAAGGAAGAGGTGATCATTTAGGAGACTTTACGTATCACAGACTGTGAGTTACAGAGGGCAAGTTCCTGACATCTCTCTTCTCTAATTCCTTCAATGAATCTTATCTTTCTACTCCTTAAATAGTGAACTCAAGCTCTTGTTCCCAAATCTCTTTTCCCTAATATCACCCACTCCTTTAGTGACTGTGGTGGCCAGGACTAGTCTTCACTCTATCTGGTTCTCATCTTTTCTGGGCACCCCTTTCAGTGGGCAGGGCCATGTGACTACTTCTGACCAATGGTCTACGAGCAGGAGTAATGAGTTCACTTTCAGCCTGCAGTATTTGATTAGCAGGGCACAAGCCTCAACTTCCTCTATTCCCCTTGCAGTCGTGGTTAAGACAGTTTCAGGTTCCAGATGGTACAACTACAAGATGATGGAAGCTCTGAAAGCCTGGGCTACCAAGTTGCCACATGGAAGTCCATGCTCCGGAGAGTCACCCAACACAGGAAATCTGGGCATAAGAAAATGCACCTTTTGTTAAAGCACAGAGATTTTAGGATTATCCCACCATAACTGAATGGTACACTGATATAACTGAGTGGCTCTCAAAATTTTGAGCCTTAGGACTTCTTTTACTCATAAAGATTAGTAAGGACCCCAAAGAGCTTTTGTTTATGAGGGTCATACCTATAGTTATATATCATTTTGGAAATTATAATTGAGAAATTTAAAACATTTACTAATTCATCTGAAAACAACAAACCTATTTTGTATTTTATGAAATGTATTTTATGAAAATGTATTTTATGAAATGTATTTTATGTATTTTATGAAAAACAATTAGGTTTATTTTTTAATTTATTAAGATGAGTGGCAATGTTTTACACTTTTGTAAATCTCTCTAATGCCTTAAGAGCATTATATGATATTACATTACTAACAATACCATGATAACAGTTTTTAAAGCTTTGGGAAGCTATCAAGCTCATAGTGACAAATATAGATTTTCCAAATTTCTAATTTTTGCTTGAAAGCTTATATTTTACAATTATAACCAATACTGTTGGTTATTTCCCTTGAAAAACAGGCCCACTTAGTACATTTTTGAGGAAATGTCTGTCAAATACTCAAGTTTGAATAACTGTAGCATATCTGCCTATAATTCTTTCAAGTAAAAATTGTTTTCCATGAAAAAATCTACCAACTCAGCTTGCAACTCCATCATACAAAGGCTTTTCCTCAAGATTGAGACTATATTTCAATATGCAGCAAGACAAGATGCTTAAATTATAATCCAGCATGCCCTTCTCTGACTAGTCGCATTCTGTTGTTTTTTGGGTAATTGTCTCACTGCCTCTGTAAGCTCTGTGACTGTAGACCCCATGGTCTTTTTCTCCCTTGCAACCTCCATATTATTCAGTAGTCATTACTGAATGAGTATATTCTATCTTTCTGAGTAGACCAATGGCAAGCACATTGAAATAGGGATTCTATGCTATTCTTCTTTGAATCACCAACACCTAAGACAGGGTGTTGGGCCCAACAGAACACAACTGCGGTTCTTTAGGATACTAAAGTTTATTATGTACATTATATTAGGATAGCCAGTAATAATGCCAGCAGTAATGAATCTTTATTTTCTTTCAATATCTATTGTAGAGGAGCTGAGTATGGTTGCAGATTGGCAGAAGCACACACACACACACACACACGCACACACATGCGCGCACACGCACACACCCATTAGAGATTCCTACTCAAGAAAGAGAACTTTATAGGAACAACAGAGCAGGGTTGGATGCAGGATGTCAGTATGCATTTCCTCCCACCATGGGGTATGTTGGTGACACTGAACTCTGCACACATCAACTGGAAGAAAGTCATCGCCCATTTATTCTCAGCTTTATGTCATCATTCTGGAAAATTATGCTCACAATCTATTTGCTCTCACTACATGTAATGAATGCTTACAACCACTAGGATCTTCTAGTTCTAGAAACCAATAGTATCAACAAGGCCGTCCTCTACCTGGGGCAAAAACAGAATCAGTGTCCAGGGGTCACTGAAAATCTTCATGTCTCAGCTTCCCAAGGTCCCAGAAATACCCCACCCCCACCAAGAAATCAACAAAAAACATTTGCTTTTAGAATTAAGCACGTTGGTGAGAAATGTATAATGTGAGACACAGATATAGTTTAAATTCTGTGAACCCACATGACAGAGAGGGTTAGCTCCTATACACTGTTTGGGACAGCAATTATTTATTCATTTATTTATTTATTTATTTATTTATTTAAAAATTTTTAATGTTTATTTATTTTTGCAAACGATAGAGACAGAGCACAAACAGGAGAGGGATGGTAAGAAAGGGAGACACAGAATCCAAAGCAGGCTCTAGGCTCCAAGCTGTCAGCACAGAGCCTAACATGGGGCTCGAACTCACGAACCGCGAGATCATGACCTGAGCCAAAGTCCGACGCTTAACCAACTGAACCACCCAGGAGCCCTGGGACAGCAATTACTTTTAAAGAACCAAGTTTTTGTTAACATTGCTCTTGCTCCTGAGCCCACTGACAAGCTAATGTCATCAGTTTTCCCTCTATTTTGTAAATCACAAATTTAAATATAATCCAATTGCAAGTGTCAAATTTACACTACACTCTAGTCAAGTGAGTTATAGATAGACAGAGAGATATGTTATACTCAATAGTGTCTTCAGGATGAGTAGGTAAGCCACATCAAATTATCCTTAAAAAACAGCTACCATGAGCTACTACACTATTGCCAAGAACACATTCTGACATTAATGCTTTCTTCTTTCTGAAAGACTAGTGTCACCTCTTACATTCTCTTTTTATAGCAGCTTTATTGAAATACATAAACCCCATACCATAAAATCCACCTTTGAAAGTGTACAATTTGGTGGGTTTTAGTATATTTATAGAATTGTGCAACCATCGACACTTTTAGAACATTTTTAACAACCATAAAGAGACCCTGTACCCATTAACAGTCACCCTCTGTCCCCACCTCCTCCAGCCCCTGGCAACCACTCATCTACTTTCCATGGATTTGCCTGTTTGGGGTATTTCATACAAACGAGTTCATATGATATGTGGCCTTTTTTGTCTGGCTTCTTTCAATTAGCACAACATCTTCAGGTATGTTATAGCATGTATCAATCCTTCAGTTCTTTTTCATAGCCAAAAAATATTCTGCTATAGAGATATGCCATATTTTGTTCATCCATTCATTAGCTGATGAGCATTTACGTGTTTCCATTTTTTGACCATTATAAATAATGCCTCTGTGGACATTGCGTACAAGTTTTTATGTGAACACGTTCTCAATTCCTTTGGGATTTATCTATGAGTGGATTAAAAAACACTTTAAGGATTGAGTCAATGCAGGGATGAGAATAAGTCAAAAGGTTTTTTTTCACAGATCTGTCAAGCTCCCGAGACTAAAGGGACATTAGAAGGGAAAAGTGAGTTATTAAATAACAAAGGCAACGTTAGAATAATAGGTAAAATAGCCTAAAGAAACATTTATCTTGTCCTGGTCAGCTTAAATTAATTTTAATATTACATAATTAACTTGGAAAGACATTCAAAAACACTAAGAACAATTATAAATCTGTCTTGTTTTTTTAAGATATAAATTTCTAGGTTCTTTTAGAATAGAAAATATTAGTATTTAACAAGGATACTTTTGGTCTAGTGATTTATGATTTCAATACTATGCCTACTGCCGTGTTCGGATACCCAACTGCTATTAAAGATTCTAAATTCTAAGTCACCTAAAATGAAGAGTACTACAGGGCTTAAAGTCGTTTGAGAACAGAGATATACTTCATAAAACTGGAGAATAAAGGGGTTCTTCTTGAAATAAAGGCCAGAATCTTGAACACTAGCAGACAACTTGCTGCTTTCATCTGAGGAAAAAGAACTAACGTTATTTGAGAAAATTATGGTTAAAAATCATTTCTATATCTTTTAATGTAATGAAAGAACATTGAGAGTTAAAATAATCAGGCAGGACTTCAGGTTTGAAAAAAAACCCAAAACTGTCAAATCCTTTGGGTTTTTCTACTTTCAAGTTCAGACATACAGTAAATTACAGATACAGGGGACAAAATAACATTCCCTGCATGGTGAACATTTTGATAGTCTAGTTGAATCTATTTTCAGTATCCATTTGGTACTAATTTCCCCAAGTTTCAAAGCATAAAAGTAGCAAATGAAATTGTAAAGCTCATATCCAGGGTACTAGAAAAAATAACAGCCATTATATGATGGCTGTCACTTTTTAAAGCCTGGTTCTGCTTGAAGAATTACTGCAATAGCAATGAAAGAGGCATGCTTTCCCACCCATGATGTAATTTGCCTAGTTATGCTTGCCTAGTATTCTATAAAGATAGAATCTTTGGAAAAAAGAAACAAGGCCAAACTTTGTGCAACCTATGGCTTTTACTTTTTATTACTAACACACAAAGTAAATGAAAAAAATATCAATTGTTTCTCTTTAACTCTCTGCTTCCTATTTCCAGATGCTTTAAATAGGATAGAAAAAGCAAGGCAACAAAACAAATTCCATCCACTGCATGAAGGTTGACCTATCAATGTTTCAGTTGCAAAGAGTCAATAATAAAGTCATAACTATAAAAAGAAGGAAAACAATTATTGCTTAAGTGCCTCCTTAGTTCCTGAATTTTTTCCAGAAAGAACAATATGAGCCATATATTAGCACAGAAAAAAAGTTACTTTTTCCTTTTCATAAATTTTTTTGCTTCTTTCAAAAGCTCTTCCATATCTTCCTTCTCTTGGTCTTCCTGCCCTGGTTCCCAGTCAGAATCTTCATCTGTTGGCTCATATTCTTCTTCCTCATCATCTAGAAAACGGTCATTGAGGTCATACTCATTGGATCGCCCAACATTATCACTATCTTCATCTGATATGCTCCTCACTGAAAAAAAAAATTTTTTTTTTTCGGTACACAACAGATCAATCACCACTCAAACCTGAGAGTAGAGATATCTAACTATAAAATGTCTTTCTCTGACAAGAAGTATTGTTACTTAAGACATCGCTAACCACCACAAATTTCTAGAAAGAGGGCTAAAATTATTCTTTGCTAGAATTCTAACTTTTTAAAAAACATTTGTTTAATTCTAACTCTTCCTACTAAGAGGATCCTGAAACTAAAATGTCCTGTGAGGGCACCTGGGTGGCTCAGTCAGTTGAGTGTCCGACTTTGGCTCAGGTCATAATCTCATAGTTCGTGGGTTCAAGCTCCACCTTGGGCTCTGTGATGACAGCTCAGAGCCTGGAGGCTGCTTCAGATTCTATGTCTCCCTCTTTCTCTGCCCCTTCCCCACTTGCACTCTGTCTCTCTCTCTCAATAAACATTAAAAAATAAATTAAAAAAATTTTAAATGTCCTGTGAGATTCCTAATAATGGTTCCTTAATAATATAATCAAGCGTGCCTGGGTGACTCAGTTGTTTATGTGTCTGACTCTTGATTTCAGCTCAGGTCATGATCTTATGGTTCGTGAGTTCGAACCTTGCACTGGGCTCCATGCTACCTGGATTCTCTCTCCTTCTCTCTGCCTTTCCCCTACTCTCTCTCTCTCTCAAAATAAATAAGTAAGGATTGAGCCTCCCAAGCCTACCTGGGATTCTCTCTCCTTCTCTCTGCCTTTCCCCTACTCTCTCTCTCTCTCTCAAAATAAATAAGTAAATAAAATAATAATATCATAATCATATTTATGCTCTCCTACCCTCTGGGGCGGTAGAATGTATTTTTGTCCCAGTTATTTACTGTCCATCCCTGTCATATGATTATATTTAACCACCCCACTGACATCAGACTTGGCCAAAGAAAAGTAGGTGGAAATGGTGTGTGTCACTTCCAAGGAGAAGCTTTAAGAGCCTTTCTGTAGTTTCTGCTGCAGCCATTTTCCCTCTGCCACAGTCTCCCTCATCCTAGATACAGGCTGATCCTTTAGCTCGGCTTCCAGGATGAGAACACACACGGGACACACGAAGGAGAAATACACCTATTTATTGTTGTGAGGCGTTGAAATTTGGGGACTGTTATCACAGTAAAGCTGGCACAATCTGTGATCAAATGAGAAAATATGAGTCTACACATTTTGTAAAGTTTAGTTTTATAGATCTTCCAGTTCATGTTTCAGTGACTGGGATTGCTGAAAATATCAGGATGACTATGGTAACACCATTAGAATTTATAGGTTTCTAAATAATACCAGAATTATAATAGAATTTTTCCATCTCGAAATCCATTTCTTCCCTCATCCCACTTTTTTATTTTCATTGCAAGCAACAGGCTTATTTTAAGATAAGCTCCCTAGGATGATGTGGAGCATTTAAGAAACAAGTAGGGGGGCGCCTGGGTGGCGCAGTCGGTTAAGCGTCCGACTTCAGCCAGGTCACAATCTCGCGGTCCGTGAGTTCGAGCCCCGCGTCGGGCTCTGGGCTGATGGCTCGGAGCCTGGAGCCTGTTTCTGATTCTGTGTCTCCCTCTCTCTCTGCCCCTCCCCCGTTTATGCTCTGTCTCTCTCTGTCCCCAAAATAAATAAACGTTGAAAAAAAAAAAATTTAAAAAAAAAAAAAAAAAAAAGAAACAAGTAGGAAGATTCTCTCTGGAAATCTATGAATGGCAGAGGACAATCCCTGCGTGAACACCAAATGGAGGAGTTAAAAATATTATTGTTTGTACTTCTGTATATGCTTTACTTCACCTCTTCCTAAAATGTTCACATGCAATAGACAGTTAAAAAACACAAAAAACACAAAAAAGTAAGGTAATTTATCTGTCCTCTTAACTGCCATAGTCCGGACATTTACATTTTTCTTAATATCGCTATTCATTTCCAGAGAGGATTTGAGCCAGCTTATATTAATGAGGTCATAAAAAATACAAATGAAAATAGAAACTAAGAACACAAAAACCAGAATGTAAACATGTCAACCTTCATCTTTAACATAATTATTATAAATTGAGCATCAGGTTTCTCCCCAAGTTTCTTGGTAGCCAAGGCTAAAAAGGCTACATAATGATTTGCACAGTGCTCATTAGCATAAGAAGCACACCAGTCCCTTAAGGGAAATGTAGCACTGTATTTATTTGTATACATTTCTCATCTCCTGTAAGCATCCTGAGGGCATGTTTTACATCTAGCTAATCTCAACTCCCCATATAACTTTTATGATAGAAAACATTTAAAAAACATTTAGAGGGCAGTTTGCAGATGGCAAAAGGAGGGAGGGAGGAGGGAAGAACAATATTCTTCTTCGCCATTCTGCTTTGGAAGTATTTCATATACATAACTAGTGACATCTCAGCAAAGCGTTTCCTTTCAGATTCAGAAATTACCCTGAAGATTTATAAGAGAAACATACATAAAGTTGAAACAAATTCAAGTTCTCCTCCTGCTTTATTGGCTGTTTCTCTTCTCTAACATACTCCAGTCTTATATCCTAAATTCCCAAATGTATATGCTAAGCCCTGACTAACACCTGAATTCCAGGCTCCTTTATCTCACTGCCTATATACTCTCTCTACTTGCATAACTAACAGGCATCCGAAACATATTCCCAGAACACAACTCTTGAGGTGCTTCACCCAAATCCTTTCTCTTATCAGTCTTAGTATATGACTTCTCCAACCTTGACCTTCTCCAAGAAATCTTGGAGTCATCCTTGAATATCCCCCACTGAAAACCCAATATCCAATATGTCAAGAGATCCTATTGACTCTGCCATCAAAATCTATCTGCCACTTCTCACTACATCTACTCCATACTCTGGTCCCCATACCATCATCTTCTTTTTTCAACCAGTTCCAATGTTCACCCAACTGGTTTCTGGCATCCACTCTTGTCTATTCTCCACAGAGGAGCCAGAAAACCTTCCAATAGCTTTCTATCTCACTCTGAATTAAAACCAAAGTCCTTACTTATAGGTCCTGGCCTCTATTGCTTCTTGGCCTTTTGGCTAAGATCAAGTGTATAGGTCCTGGCCTTAAGACCCTACACAACTGGCCCACAGCTAGCTTTTCTGATCTCATCTGCCACTCTTCACTTACTCGCTTTGTTTGAGTTCTACCCTTTCTCTACTACTCCTTGAACAGTACAAGCAGGATCATCTCCAGGGCTTTTGGAGTCACTCTTCCCCTTGACTAGCATGCTCTTCCCTGAGATAATCACCTCTCTTATTCTCTCCCCCAAGTCTCTGCTCTAATATCAAATTTTCAGAGTCTGTTTACCATCCTACCCAAAATGGCACCTGCCTCCCACCACACACACCTTTGTCATTCTGTCTGTCCTCTTACATAACTTTTCTTCTTAGCAGTTATCACTACGTGACATCATATAGTTGTTTACATGTACAGTGCCCACCTTTGTAAACTTCTACAAGAGCAAGACTTTGCCTCTATTGTATCCTCAGCTCTTGTAACAGTGCCTAACATATAGAAGACACTTAATATGTATATTTGTTGAATATATGAACGAACAAATCAACTGCTGAACACCTTTAGTTTTACAGAAATCCTTCATATTATAACCTACACTTTTATCACTAACCTGTCTATACAATGAATTACAATAAAGACTTTTATTTAAATCCTGCTAATTGAAGGGGCTTTAAGCTTCAATGAACCCTGGAAATCTTTAGCAACTTATTGGGCAGGCTCATTTCTTGAGCAATAGGCCATATTATTTGTTTCCTCAAAAAATTGTTTACATCTATCAAATTGTCATTTACATAACATTACACTCATATTCTTTTAATAGGAAGTTCAGAATCTAAAAAAAAAAAAAAAAAAAATCTATAACAGAACTCCAAGTAGCTGGCAGTCAAGTTTCATCCATTTTACTTCACATGAACAGGTATTTTGTGCTTTAAGGAAAAGCACCTGAAGAGTCAAACTCAGCTCTAGAATCCAGCTCTATGTCCTTTGTTAGTAGCGTCATGTCCATACTTCTTAACAGGGTTTTAAATGCTGACATGTGATTATCTTTCTGGAATCAATTATAATGGACCCTCCTTAGCCAATTAATGCATGACTTTAAATATTCCATAGTGTAGGAGCACCTGGGTGGCTCAGTTGGTTAAGTGTCTGACTCTTGATTTCAGCTCAGGTCATGATCTCATGGTTTGTGAGACAGCCCTGCATCAGGCTCCATACTGACAGCTCAGAGCCCGCTTAGGGTTCTCTATCTCTCCCCTCTCTGCCTCACCACCCCCTCCACTTGCACACATGCTCTCTCTCCCTTTCTCTCAAAATAAATAGACATCTAAAAAATAAATAAAAATAAATATTCTACAGTGTAAATGCCATCTAGATGGGCACCTACTTTTTTTTTTTTTATTGCTGAAGGTGTTTTTAGAAAACGTACAGTTTCTGCCTTTTGATGTAACTGGTCCATGCAGATAGTGAAACTTTACTTATTTGGAAAATGCTCTGAATCAGCACACCTATTGATGTGAATTATTATATGATTTCCTGAATCATGGAAATAATCTCAAGAAGCCCGGTTCTTAACTAAACATGGCTACCACCTAACCTAGGAATAAAATGCCTATCTTTACCACACAATTAGCAAATTTTCATACAAAAGGGATATGAAGAACACTGAAATCAAGGCAGGAAAAAAATCCCATGCATGTATTCTCTAACTGGGCAAGCTGAAACACAGTATAGTATCTGGATATCTGGATTTAAAGTGATGCAAGTAGTCACGTTCACATAAACCTTGCTAGTAGCACTGTTTGCTATACAGAAATTTCAAAGAAAGCTTCTCATACAAGGAAGCTTGTTGACTAGAGAACCAGGCAACATTCGATGAGGAATCCCATCACAGAAGATCCCAAGCCAAGACTCCAGTATTGTCCAGAGAATGCCGTGGTTGGTGAAAAGCTTATTAACATGCTAAACTAAACTAAACTAACAGGAGATACAGCAGTAGCTGTTTAACTGTTTACTCTACAACAAAACATAATTTTTTGTAGTGTTATTTTTTGTAGTTAAATTTCCACAGAATTAAATAGCATAATGCCATTTTTGAAAAAATAAGTGCCTATATGTAGCATTTTCTTGTATTACAACTACCTGATTTGAAATGTAATTCTTGAGTGTGTCTGAGAAATCAGACGTGAGCTTGTTTAGGGGCTCCTGGGTGGCTCAGTCAGTTAAGCGTCCGACTTCAGCTCAGGTTATGATCTCATCTCATGGCTTGTGGGTTCGAGCTCTGCGTCGGGCTCTGTGCTGACAGCTCAGAGCCTGGAGCCTGCTTCGGATTCTGTGTCTCTGGCTCTCTCTGTCCCTCCCTACTCACGCTCTGTCTCTCTCTCCAAAACAAATAAATATTAAAAAAAAAAAAAAAAAAAAAAAAGAAGTGAGGTTGTTTCTTCCAAATCAAGGCAAACTCAGAAGTCATTTTTTCCTCTACCTTCACTTAGAAGCTTCTTGCTGCTAGTTTTCTGTTTTTATGTGATAGGCCATCCCCTTCATTCAACAAAAAGTCTCTTTAAAAAGCACCATGGTAAGAGAAAGAGGCTAGACAGATGGGAGGGTAGAAGTCCAAAGATCTGGGTCATCAACAAGCCCATAAAAAATGAACAAGTCATTTAACTTAATGGCTTAATGGAATTTATGTTTTTATCTGTGAGTCAATGGATGTTGATTAAATTACTTCAAAAATCCTTTCTGAATTCTGATTTTAAAACTGAAGTTCTAATTTTAAGGCCAAAGTAGAAATCTTCATTTTCTCTACAGATCAGTGAGTAATATGAAATGTAGGAATGGACTGACAGCTTGACTGCACGAAGCAGTACAAGAGAAATAGGCATAGGCTGCCACTTATTTTTAAAAATTGATGGGTAACATCAGACTTCCATGATGGAAAATAACCACCGTTAGGGAAGAAACAAACTCTTAACACGTTTAAAACAACATGGTATTAACTGGTTGGAATTAGGCTACAGCAATTTCTGACTTTTCTATTTATGCAGAGGAATGTGTGATATCAGAATGACAATTCCTAAATTTGTATCTAATCTTTCTTTTACAGTTTAAAATTTCATTGTCAACTCTTACCCCAAGAACATAAGTCTGAAGAGCTAGTGAAGAGTACAGTGTCAAATACATGTTGGAAGAAATGCTGGTTTTACAGAAAGAAAAGATTGTTCCAAACTGCTGATTTTTGCACACAGATTTCGGGTGTTAGGATCTAAGATGCCAGATGCCTCATAGCAGATTTACAGCTTAACATCAATAATTCTTCAGATTTTATTTTCCTTTACCATTCTGATCTACTTTATTATATATGAATTTCTTTTTTTAAATACCATTGCACTAGCCTTTTTCATATCCCCAAATCTCTCAGCTTTCCCCACACTAAACAGCAGTTTATATAATCTCATTTAAATTCCATTAATTTTCACAATAGCTTTTAGAGCTTTTGGGTTGTACCTCTGGGGAAAAAAGCATATATAAGCAAATGTGCGCATACAGTGGCAGAACTAGAGAAATATTAAAATAGCTATCAATAGAAAATTCTAAATTTCCAGGCACGAATGGTACTGACAGCACGGAATAATGCATATCACATAATGATAAAAGCCAGAATGACTTCAATAATCAGATGACAAAATGCTAATGATAATTTCTTTTAAATATCTCAACAGGTAAGTTAGCTAAGAAAGTATAAAATAAAATTTTCCTGGCACTGATTACTCTTGCATTCAATATCTTGTGCCAAAACCCCAGCACTCTAAAAAAGTGTGGAAAGTTAGTGAAATTTTAACCCAATTAGATATGTAAGAAGTTTAACACATGGTAGCATCAAACCTACAGAAAACAAAATGCACTACATAAATTGTTACGTGTGTGGAAGAACTCTGCAGACGGAAATGTTCTAGGAGTGCTACAAATCAGAAGTTAACTAGTAAGAATTCAACGCAGTTATTTTAATAGTGGTACTATATTAAATTTTATTGTCTTATTGTGTAGTTATGATACCCCCACCTCAAATTCAACATGCTTAAACTTTAAAAAAAGGAGACGGGGTGCCTGGGTGGCTCAGTGGGTTAAGTGTCCGACTCTTGATTTCGGCTCAGGTCATGACCTCACGATTGTTTGATGTTCTCTTTCTCTCTCCCTCTGCCCTTCTTTCTTTCTCTCTCAAAAAAACAAAACAAAAACAAAAAACAAAACAAAACTACCTGGTTCTTCCTCCTGATCTCTACGATATGTAAATGTCATCCCCAGTCACCTGATAAACTGTATCATAATTCTGAGTCATCATTATTTCCTTTATGTCATTCCAGCCCCCACACCATAACCAATTAGTTGGCACATCTGATTTTTCCTTCAAACTCTCACTTGTATCCAATTCTATTTTTCCATTCTCATGGTGGCCACTCTAGTTCTGGCCCTTTATTCAATTGCCTAATTAACACCCAGAAGACTTCTCCCACTCTAATTCAGACTGTTCATTGTCAGAAGCTTGATTTGGATAAAATACTGCCTCACCATTATTTGCCAATGCACCCACACCTTTGGTCTAGCTTTCAAGAGCTTCTATAATCTGGCTTTGATATATCTTTTCATTATCATCCACAGTAACTACAGAAACTCTCCACGTTAGTTAAACTGATCCACTTACTAACTCCACACACAACTTACCATTTCTACCTAGAGGTCCTTGATTGATCTATTATTTACTTTGACTGGGATGTCCTATACCTACCAACCACAAAGTTAAGAGACAAAGATGATTTAAATACAACCAAGGCCAATTTCAAGAACAACTTAGCATAAATTCCCACATCATGGTCTGCCCTGATAAGTCCCACTAGAAAGTGCTCCTGCCCTTTCCTTGGAGATTTTAGACCATCTCATCACAAGCATATAGAGCCAGAACTGGTTCTCATGGATC
Source organism: Prionailurus viverrinus (assembly GCF_022837055.1). NCBI lineage: Eukaryota > Metazoa > Chordata > Mammalia > Carnivora > Felidae > Prionailurus > Prionailurus viverrinus. Next base: position 86,289,234 of record NC_062563.1, on the reverse strand, counting down.
TCTGTAACTCTGCTCACTTGGAAGACATAATAAATGAATAAGTAAGTGTACAACAAATTAGGTATACAAACATGATTAAGAACTTGGGCGATGTTAAACTTTAAGGATTTGGGAGATGAGAAAAACAAGGATGTTAGAATTCAGTGTTAAATATCTCTAAGTTAAGAAATACAATGAGACCCCCCAACATTCAATTTAATATTTGAAATACTCCAGACAACCTAATTTGTAAGTTTTAGAACAGGAAGAATGTTCTGACTACATTGCCATGTAACAACCCTTGAAAGTAGATTAAAAATAAAACTATCTATACTTTTTAAGAAAACTGTCTTTCCAATGAAAAGTTTTTCTTATAGCTGTTGCAAAAATATGTCTTCCTTCAGAAGATTCTCTAATAATAATTCAAAGAGACTTTTCAAAGAAAATTCAGATATTTTTAACTATGCCATCTGATGCATATTGATAACTTTTAGGAAAATGTTTCCTATTTCTATAAAAATACAGATGTGTCAAATGCCTTTTCATGGGACAGTGTTAAACTCTGTCAGTGAAATATAGCTCTAATTGCTATACATTACATGACTCCTGGAAGGAAAGTTCATTTAACCACCATACATGCTATATCACTAGATATAGCCCCAGTAAAAAAAAAAGTGTAACATATAACCTCTATACCCTATTAGCTCAGATAAAATGAGTTATTTGTGTCTGGAGTACTAAAGCATGAAAGTGTGTTTCAATGAGAAATTTCAAGTGGAATTCTCTTATGGTGAAATTCATTATTTTCATCACTTGGTTACAAGGTGGTTATGTTTACGCACACACAAGTGCATGGGGTCACAGCCTGTATAGTATGCATTTTATTCTCTCACTCTGTGGGCAGAAATACTGTATGCTGAATTGGCCTCTGCACTATATAAATGATATGAAGAAGCCAGAATCTGTTAAAGGTAAAAAAATATTAGAGTTTGGAAGCAGGGGAAAGAGAAGGTAAAATAGAACTGCTGTACCTAGGACTGAAGGACACTTGATCATTGCTTCTCTGGTATCTGTCCTCCCTCCCTCTCCTTCTTCCAAAACTTTAGTTTCTGTTGGGGATCCCTGCAGTGACCCTATCTTGGTTCCAGGGATGGTACAAACTAATCAGTGGTCATAGTGATTGGTCCAAGAGTAAGAATGTGATCTAAACCAGTAAAAAAAGCGAATTTGCTGATTCTTCGTAGGAACAGTGAAAGCTAAAGTTATTCATCCTCTCTCTCTCCTTACATATAAACATGGGTGCTGAATAAGGATGCACATAGTTCCTTCATTGGGACAGGAGCCAGTCTTAGGATAATAATGACGCCTCTCAAGACAGAATGATGAAAGGATATTCGGTGACAATATTGACATTACTAATGAGTCAAAGCAGTAAATCTTATCTAAATCCATCTCTACTTCTGGATTTTTCACTTAAAGAAGTCAGTAAGTTCTCATTACCATTTAGGCTAGTTTGAGATCATGTTTTCAGGTACTGGCAAACAAAAGAATCAAAACAGATACAAGGATACATACACATTGTTATGCAGTGATTGTAGAAAACCTCTGCTACATAAAAAATTTATCACTATTTTTCATCTAAGAAAAATCATTAAAATCAGCAAATTCATGGAGGCAGAGATAAAAAAAATTCACATAAGTGGAAACTACATCTAGGTTCAACAAGAGAATCATTTGACAGTTTCATTTTGAGTTTACTCAACTAAAATTACTTACCTGGATGTGTACTATGTCTATATTCTATCTTGTGCTGGGGATTCTTCCTAAAAAAAAAAAAAAAAAAAAAAAAAAAGGCAAATATAAGAGTTTTCCAATCACTAAATATTAGTAAAGACTATTTAAATTAAACTAGAACACTAACCTACAAATAAAAATTAGGTCCCAATAAGTGTCTTATTGAAAAGCATTTGCTTTTTTGTTATTGTTGTTAACTATAGTCACTATGTTGTATGAAGCATCTGCTTTTTAATTACAACATTTATTAAGTGCCTACTACATGCTGGGCATATTTCTGGGGAAATATCTGCTGGGCAGATGCAAAGATATCCTGGTGAACCAAAATTTTTACCTCAAGACTTACTAGAGAAAAACAGTATAAGGCAAATAAAATACAACATATCATATTCCCAAAATACAATACTGTATTTCTAAAATGTCAATGCCATATACCATATATAAAAATATAATGTAAAGTAGTGTATAAAACATAGAACACAAAGTATCAAATATGTGTGTCTATGTGTGTATGCATGTAATGTCTAAGAGGATACTTCTAAGGCTCTTCTTGAATCCAAAGACCAAAGCACTTAAGTCATATCTCTTAAGATTGCCAGTTGTTGGGGCGCCTGGGTGGCTCAGTCGGTGAAGCGTCCGACTTCGGTTCAGGTCACGATCTTGCGGTATGTGAGTTCGAGCCCCGCGTCGGGCTCTGTGCTGACTGCTCAGAGCCTGGAGCCTGTTTCAGATTCTGTGTCCCCCTCTCTCTCTGCCCCTCCCCCGTTCATGCGCTGTCTCTCTCTGTCTCAAAAATAAATAAACGTTAAAAAAAATTAAAAAAAAAAAAAAAAAAGATTGCCAGTTGTTATGAGGATACAGAAAAGTTAATTTGCATTGAGAAATTCATATGACATATTCCAAAGTCAAACGGAAACTACTGTTTGGATATCTATTTTTTATTATACGTACTCATGATCTCTTCTATTATTTTATTAGCTAAACGTGAATAAAATAGCATTTAGCTAATAAACTGCCCAAGCAGCACAAAATCCAAAGCAGTAACTGGTCCATCATTATCAGCTTGATGAGTACCTCTCTATGGTGGGCTAATATGGGAGAGCTGGGGGACACTGACAATAGGTATGTGCTGAGGTGCACCGCTCATACGAAGCTGTTGTGAGAATTCATGAAGAATACGGAGCAAGTCCTTAGTCTAAGGACGCAATAAGTTGTAAGTAATTAATGTTAGCCATTGACACATCCATCACTGGTTCCAGAAATAGTCATGGGGCACTAATTGTATGTCAGTCTCTGTGTCAAGTGTCAGTGACATTGCTTATTGCTAATATCTCTTCTTTTTAGGATAGCATTTAATACAGTATAAGATTGCAACCACACAGTTAATTAGGGCCATAACTCAACAGTTTTGAAAAGTGGAAAAAAGATTCTACAAAAGATTGTGTATTTGGGATAATTAACCCAAATGTGACCTTTTAATGGAAAAGAAACTTCAAAGTTGAGAGAAATAAACTGGACAACTTAAATGCGGCAAAGAGAGGTGCAAATGAACAAAGCTGCTGTGATGATTTGTGGGAAGACCTTTCCTTACTGATGTGTTTAATTCAGCCTGAATTAAAATTCAATTAATGCTGGACAAGTCAGGGGAGGAAGAACAGACACATGAGGGACATTAATACCAAAATTATTCTTCATCAATAATCTAGAAAAAGACCGTTGGTCACCTGAGATTATTTTGGGTAACCTTTTAAAAACTCTGTGTGTGTGTGTGTGTGTGTGTGTGTGTGTGTGTGTGTTAAAATTAAACACACTGGTAGCTTTTTGTTTTGAAAAAAAATATCAAACATACTAAAAAGTAGCAAGATTAGTGCCCTGAAATTTCATATACCTTCATCGAGATTCTTCAAATGTTAACCCTCTACACAGATGCTCCACTGTTGTTGTTGTTGTTGTTGTTGTTGTTGTTGTTACTATTTATGGTCTTTTGAGATTTAAAACTTTTTCTTTTTTTAAAAAAATTTTTAAAAGTTTATTTATTTATTTTGAGAGAGACAGTGCAAGTAGAGGAGGGGCAGAGAGACAGAGGAGACCGTGAATCCCAAGCAGGCTCCATGCCATCAGTGCAGAGATTGACACAGGGCTTGAACCCACAAAACTGCAAGATCATAACCCAAGCCGAAACCAAGAGTCAGACACAACCAACTGAGCCACCCAAGAACTCCTCTCCTTTTTAAAATGTTTTTTTTTTTTTTTTCAGGTCTTAAGCAGTCCTGTCTTTTCCCACTTTGCCTTTAATAATTAAGAAAAGAAAAATTAAAAAGTTAAATACAGTCTTAATTGTTTGCCACCAGAGCCTCTTCCAAAACGGTATGGAGGTTCCTCAAAAAATTAAAAGTAGAAATACCATATGATCCAATAATTCCACTACTGGGTATTTACCCAAAGAAAGAAAAACACTAATTCCAAAGGATATATGCACCATATGTTTACTGCAGCATTCTTTACAATAGCCAAGATATGGAAGCAACCTAAGAGTCCATCGATAGACAAATGGATAAGGAAGATGTAGTGTGTGTGTGTATATATACATATATATATGTGTGTGTATGTGTGTGTGTATATATATATATATATATATGTTTGTGTATATATACATATATATGTATACACACACACACACACACACACACACCAGAATATTATACAGCCATAAAAATGGATGAAATTGTGCCATTTGCAATAAATAACATGTATGGCCCTAGAGGGTATTATGCTAAGTGAAATAAGACAGAGAAAGACAAATACTATATGATTTCACTCTCACGTGGAATAAAAAAAAAAAAATGAATAAACAAACAAAATCAGAATCAGACCTATAAACACCAGGAACAAACTGACAGTTACCAGAGGGGAGGGAACTGGAGGATGGACAAAAATGGGTGAAGGAGAGCTTCCAGTTATAGAATGAACAAGTCAGTGAATAAATGGCACAAAATAAGGAATATAGTCAATGATACTGTAAGAGTGATGGCGACTACACTGTGGTCAGCATATATAAACTTGTTGAATCACTAGGCTGTATACCTGAAACTAATGTAACATTGTGTGTCAATTACACTCAAATAAAAAAAGTACAGAAATGAAACCAAGGACTTAACAGAGACTCAAGTACAGTTTACGCACCAAATACCAGTTAAAAGACTGCTGATAACAGTTGTCAATGCCAGATAGACTGAAAGTGAAAACAACATTTTTAAAAGGCAGATGCGGGTGGGAAGCAGGTAGTGATTCAACCTCAAGTTTGCAGAAGGTGGTTCCCCTTCTCTATTATCTTTTTTATTTAAGTTTATTTTATTTATTTTGAGAGAGAGAGTGTGAGCGCATAAGCAGGGGAGGGGCAGAGAGAGGGAGAGAGAGAGAACCCCAAGCAGGCTCTGCGCCATCAGCATGGAGCCCAATGCAGGGCTCGATCCCATAAACCATGAGATCATGACCTGAAACAAAATCAAGAGTTGGACACTCAATCCCCTGAACCACTCAGGCGCCCCCTGTCTTCTCTATTATCCTGAAACACATCCATAATTGCACTCATATACCCCATCTACATAATCTAACCTTACATACTACCTAGGCAAACCATTTCAGAATGAAAGATTTCTTAAAAAAAAAAAAAAGCTTAATACTTATATATTCCAAAAAGAGCAGAAAAATGTATTATGAAACTTTGTACTCAGAAAACAAAAAAAAGATTTTCAGCTCCATGGACAGATTTTCATCTGCCTTAGAGAGAGAAATGTTTCTTTGAGGCTCTGATAATAGTTTCCACCCTCTCACAGAACTTGCTATTTTAAGACAAGTGTAAGCGATGGAGGCCAGAAGCAACTAGTTGATTTGGTACTCTTCCACATTTAGAGGCCAAACTCTATCTTGAAAACAAAGAAAAATTATCCTCTGTGATAAGTTCAGAAGTTTCCTGTTTAGGAATTTTAGGATATATTTCCACGTATATTTTCTTCGTTGATGATAAATATAACTCTCAGAATAGACACACTTCAGGAGGAAAATGAGCCGAGAAAGAAAAGATAGTATATCACATGCAAAAGTACATACTCAAAATAAAAACAAATTTTAGACATGTTTTGTTTATGTAGCAATTTAAATGTTAAAAAAATAAGTATTCTGAATGTTAAACTCTTAAATTATCTTCTTCTTCAAAGTGCCCCATAATCCCAGTCCCAACCTTTATCTGCAGCTCAACCTTCCTTCATTTCTACTCTGGGAAAGTAGTTTTTGATTCTTTGCCATTGATAGATACTTGCTCCCAGCCTTTTTGCCAAGAATATTCTAAGTATACATTGCCTAAGTTAAAATCACCTCCCTCAGAAAGGCAATGCCGATAATCACTGGGACACAGCCCTAGAATATGTCGTCTATATCTACTGTTTGGTACTCACTACATAATTTCTTATGTTGTCATCTAAATTGTCAACACAGGGGCGCCTGGGTGGCGCAGTCGGTTAAGCGTCCGACTTCAGCCGGGTCACGATCTCACGGTCTGTGAGTTCGAGCCCCGCATCAGGCTCTGGGCTGATGGCTCAGAGCCTGGAGCCTGTTTCCGATTCTGTGTCTCCCTCTCTCTCTGCCCCTCCCCTGCTCATGCTCTGTCTCTCTCTGTCCCCAAAATAAATAAAAGTTGAAAAAAAAAATTTAAATTGTCAACACAAATGTGTGTGTGCATGTGTGTGTTTTATCTCTATCATCCATCAAATCAGTCACTGGAAGCCACAGAGTTTTTCTTATACCTTTTAATACCTTTTATAGCACTTTTTACAAGGTGGCATTCAACGGTAATCTTAACAAATTTATCTACTAGAATATTATCAACTCTTTTCTTTGAAAAAAGTTTTTTAATTAAGTTTTACATGAGTTCCCAAAATGATGGAATATTTTATATTTTTCTATTTTATAAGAAAAAAAGAAACTTGTTTTTGCTAGCTTTACTATTATTTCTTTAGAAAATAATTGTTGAGGGGTGCCAGGGTAGCTCAGTCAGTCGAGTGTCCGACTGTTGATTTTGGCTGTGATTATGATCTCACGGTTCATGGCTTGAGCCCCGTTTGGGCTCTTCACTCACTTAAGATGCAGAGCCTACATGGGATTCTCTCTCTCTTCCTCTCTCTCTCTGCCCCTCCCCCACTGATGCGTGTGCACGGGTATGCTCTCTCTCTCAAAATAAATAAACTTAATTATTTAAAGACAATAATTGTTGAAAAGAATGTGAAAGAATCATTTGCAACACAAATCGAAGTTTAAAATTCTAATTGGTTGGAATACAAAAAGCAGTTTCTAGCAATTTCTAAACTGATTAAGTTTTTTCAGTTCATGTTCATACTTAATTTTTTTTTAAATAAATCCTAATCGATGGATCCTGATGTTTTCAGACCTCAGTTGTGAAAGGCAGTTTTTCTACTGGAAAGATCCCAGAGACTGCCTATTCTATTAGGTTGGAAACAGTGTCAATGTGCTGAAACTGCTTTACATTCACACAAAGTTAACAATCCAAGTACTCACTGAACCTTTTTGTACAAACCTAAGCCTACAATGTGTTAGAATTTCCTGCCATTAACAATTCATATTACTTCCCCAGGAAACAATGAAAATCTAACAATCATATTAAGCAGACTCCACTGTAATCAGTTTCCTGAGACACCGACTGCTCAGCATAAGACACTTAGCTCTGGTCAATCAACTGTGCAAGGAACACAGGAACACAGAGTCACAAATGCTTAAGAAATGGATGCCATGTGTCTTGGACCTGTTCTGACCTGGCTTGTTAAACGCTGGATCACTGGCATTGCTATGAAAGGGGTTCAGGTTTCAGGATCAAAAGAGCTGATTCTGAATTTGAACTATACCTTTTACTGGTTGTGTGATTCAGGACAAGTCCTATAAACCAAGCCATCATTTACTCATCTGTAAAGCAGGGATAATACTGCTTACCTCACATGGGTTTATTCCAAGGGTTAAATATGTATATATATGTATAAACACTTGTAGGCTATTAAGCATATTCCAGGTGTCAGCTATTTTTATAGAAATAGAAATTAATGGGGCGCCTGGGTGACTATTCGACCTGACTTTCTGGCTCAGGTCATGATCTCACAGTTTGTGAGTTCAAGCCCCACACTGAGCCCACTGCTATCAGTGCAAAGACTGCTTTGGATCCTCTGTCTCCCTCCCTCTGCCCCTCCCCCACTCATTCTCTCTCTCTCTCTCTCTCTCTCTCTCTCAAATAAACATTTTTTAAAAATTAAAAACAAGAAACAGAAATTACTTTTGCTTTTAGATAGCTAACAATGTTTGGAAACTCTATGTGTTAGTAAAAGTAATTGCCAATTAATACTAAATACCTGATTTGGCTTTCAATAATACATATTATTATGATTGAATATTTTCCCCATACTTCTCACATTTATATAATATTTTCTAACACTTACCTATGCATATCTCATTTTCAAAAATCAGTCATTTCATAACAAAGCAGAATGTCTTTTTCATACAACCCTGGGTTGAGGCTAAGTGGCAATTCTGTGCAGCTCCATGGGGACATATTGAACATCTGAAATAACTTTCAAGAATAATGCCAAGTTCCACTAGGACTTTTTCCTAATAATGAATGGAAATACTTAGAGTTCATTCATAAAAGATTTACATCCATCTTTTTCACAAATGGCATTTTCTCTAACTTAGCAGGCCTCAAAATCCTGAGGCTCTGAGTTGGTTTTTTTTCATTATTATTAATTATTAATGGTAATCTTTAATTTCTACACCTAAAACTATAGACCCATAACCACACTGGGCTTCAGGAGCTGTTATATTTTAAAATACACATTTTCAAAAAAAGTTTTGCTTTTTATGATATTGGTATTTGATACATATCGGAAGGAAGAACACTCTAGGAAGAGGAAATAGAAAATACCTGTAAATTTGCTAAGGCCCTGAGGTAGGAAACAAGCTAGGATATCTGGAAAAACACACAGATTTGTGTAGCTCAAAGAGAATGGGTGAGAAAGAAAACAGCAGGAAATGAAGTCAGAGAAGGGCTTGTAAGCTATGATAAAGAGTTTTGTGGGAAAGTATTGGGAGATTTTGAGTAAGAAAACATGACAGGACCTAATTTTAGAGAATTACTCTGGTTGCTTGGAAAATGAACTATTGGAGGTCAGGAGGAGAAACAGGGGTATCTGTTAAGAAGCTACTGCAGTAGTTCAGGTAAGAGATGATGGTGGTTATGACTCAAATAGTAGAGGTAGGGGAAGTAAGAAATGGTCACGGTCTTAATATGTTTTCAAGGCTGAAATGGCAAAAACCACTGATGGACTGAATGAGTCATGTGAAGAAAAGAGAAGCATCAAGGCTGCTTTTAGGTTTGAGGCCTAAATACTGTGTGAATGGTGAAGTCATTTACACAGGTGAACACTTGGGGAAGAGTTGTTTACTAATGATAAAAATCAACAGTTCTGTTTCAGATGTAATAAGTTTGAACTACCAAAGTGTGAGTCTGGTGTCATTAAATTGAATTAGATCTTCTCAGGAGTAAGAACAGAATACAGAAGGGCTGCAATCAGAGAACCGAGCCCTGTGCCCCTGTGATAATTACAGGTAGGGAAAAGAAGAGACAGCAAAGAAGGTTAAGAAAGAGCAGCCAGGAATATAACTGGTCTGGCTTTATGAGTATGAATAAATTGCCCTGTGTTCTGGATAACCCCACTACTGAGTGCAGGACCCCAGAATACAAATGATCCAACCTCTGTGTTTTCCATGTTTTCATGAGGAGTTGAAGCCCAGGAAAATCAAATGACATGCAAAGTTATGCCACAGAGTTAGCATAACCATCTACAACCTAAGTCTGCCGACTTAAAAACCCATTTTCTCTCCACCGTATGCAATACCTAAAGATTAACTAGGCAACAGTAACAAAAACAGAATAATACTGTTTATTTTTGTTTACTTCCAAAGATTTGGTAACTTAATACCAAAAGTTTTAAATGAACCTGAAGTACTATTTTACAGCATCTTCTACAATAGTGACTAGTACATCGGATGCTCAATATTTGCTCAATAAATAAGTGATCATACTATTATTTTTGCTTTCATTACAAAATAATTTATCTTGCATTTTTGAAAGCCACCATCTATTTTAAAACCTAAAGCAAAAACATGAATCCTATGTTACCAAATATCTAAGTCTCAACATTTAGGGAAAAAAAAAAAAAAGAGTTACCAAATACAGTCTTCATTAAATAAAAAAAGAGAGTAACCAGCATGAGATAATAGAAAGTAGCCAATTTGTTAATTGAATATCATTACAATTTACTATTATGCCAAAAGAACTCTGAAATTCTTATATATGTGCAATTAACACTAAACATAACAAAGGTAATCAAACTTCTTATTATGAAAAAAGATGCATATTCAAATAAAGGACCAAGAAAAACAAAGTCACAGAAGACATTCCAGTACATTTTTTCAAGGCTATATAAATATAATTGATGTGGTTACTGCTACTTCTAAATGAAGTTTAAAAAAAAGTACAGCCATGTCTTATGTAACACTGCACAGCTAAGCAGTGTATTTAGTCTAAGATACTTTCTCCTAAGATTATATTCTTACACATGACTAACGAACTGCAAGCATCACAAACAATAACAGGTTACTCCCTCTGTGTGCAGATCCTATAAAAGTGGATAAGACACTATCAACTTTGATTATTAACTAAAAATGATTGACGGGTCTCACATGATTGATTCTGGAAATCTCAACTACCAGACAACTGAGTTTTTCCTTATTAAAACCTATTCATTTTGCTTCAAATAAAATAATAATGGATTTACACTAAACACACATTCCTAATTTTTATGAAGCAACTCCCCAAAATCAGTATCTCCTGGTTTGAAGCATACGTTTGCATACATGATCAATTAAGATAATATTGCAATAACTTGGGACACTTTTCAAAAACAGGAGATAGAATGAAATTTTAGAGCATACCTATAAATTTGGATTAGCAAATAACAAAAGATAATGAATTTACTATCAAATATACTTTTTTTATTTATTTTTATTTTTTTATTTTTTAACGTTTATTTGTTTTTGAGGGACAGAGACAGACTGTGAGTGGGGGAGGGGCAGAGAGAGAGAGAGAGAGACACAGAATCCAAAGCAGGCACCAGGCTCCAACGTGTCAGCACAGGCCCCGACGTGGGGCTTGAACTCATGAACTGTGAGATCATGACATGAGCCGAAGTCGGATGCTCAACCGACTGAACCACCCAGGCACCCCTCAAATATACTTTTTTAACAATGATTTATGCTTGTTGCAAAACACTGTGTTCTTTCAATTATAGAGATCATGTTGTAGATTCATTACAATGAGAACACTTACAGTTGATAACTAATACACTTCCTTACATCATCCCTCTTAGAAGGTATTATAATTTAAAAAATTAGAAGTAGGTCACTGGCTTCCAAAAAACAAGGCATCGACTTTTTCATTTGCATAATACATACCTGCCTTAAGTTTTGTAAATCTAAGTTAATGTATGTGAGTTTGACTTTACATTTTTGTACTAAACTGACTGAAGATGGACTTTATTCATTTGTGTGTGTGTGTGTGTGTGTGTGTGTGTGTGTGTGTGTAAGGTTAGTGCTTAATTTAACAAACGAGAACAGGAATAATGCACTGCATTAAATCCTATTACACACCAGAGGAAATGAATGTGTCAGAGTCAGAGGCAGCAATCACTAGGTTATATTAGATATTAAGTATCTAATGTTCTAATTCAGACAAGTACCTTAACCTAATCAAAAACATTAAACTGAATAAGTCTTCTGACAGACTGTAGTAAACAGCTCAAAAGGAATAAATCAGATTAAATGGGCAAGATACTTAAAACAACATCAACTAGTTCTTTTTGTGAGGTTTAAAAAAGTAGAATGTCAAACAAAATTTTAGTAATGCCTGTTGTCTAGAAAAGAGTAAAATTTAATAATTAAGTATCTTTTTAAATTATCTATTTATTAAAGTGTATTTATTTTGAGAGAGAGAGAGCAAGAGAGAGAGGGAGAGAGAGAGAATCCCAAGCAGGCTCTGTACTATCTAAAGCCTGATGCAGGGCCTCAACTCACGAACCATGAGCTCATGACCTGAGCCCAAATCAAAAGGCGAACACTTAACTGAGCCACCCAGGGGCCCCTATATCTTTTTTTAAACATCAACCTCTTATATAGGCTTTAGGAATCTTTATTTTTACTGTAGTATGCATTTAATATGTGATTCATACTGGTTTTTCTGTTTTACTCATGGGATAGAAATGGTTGAAAATGACATATACCCATATATGTACATTTTTGTGTTTTCATTTTTGCTCTATCATGATAAAAACTTTGGCTGCAGACAACAATACTTAGAAATACAATACAATACCATATAACTTTAGGTAGCTGACATAATATTATAAGACTAATATTATTTAGTCTTATACACTAAGATTATTTAGTGTACTGCATGCAGTTGAATACATCAAAAAGAGAAACTGACTTGCACACATTCAAGGAATTAGAAGGAAAAACTAGAAAGCAAAAAGAAAAAAAAAATCAACCTAGTATTTCACTTGAGAGACTGATTGTTTTTACTTGAGGATAATTCTTATCCTGTTTTGTGAAGGCAAATTTTCAAAGATTAAAAAGCAAACAAAGATGTTTCAGCTTGTAAATTTCATCTCCCAAATGTAGGCTTATCACAGCTCTACTTTCAGAAAACATACATATATAATTTTCTAAATGTAATAATTTCTGGCTGATTTTTGTGGGTTATTTTATGATCTGTGAGACTTCAATATTTTTCTTCTGTGGCTCTAGGAAAAAATCTAGCACGCATTTACATAAAAACTTGCTTTCAAGCAAACTAAATTAGAACATTTTATCATTCTGATACAGTAGGCTTCTTCCAGCATTGTAAAAGTAAGGAGCCCTGAGACGGTGCCACTCCTGCCTGAGGTATCACGTCAGCAAAACAACATTTAGATAATGCTCATGTCTCTATAAATGCTCTGCTTGACCAAAAACACAATATATCCAGTCTGCCAATCCCCAAATGCCATACCAACTCTGTCTGGGCTCTATACTTATTTCCTTGTTTCTTCTTACCTCAAGTAAGGTTGACTAAGTGGCCCCAGCCAATCAGATATTTTCAATTTTTCTCTTCCTTGTTCTTTATTATTTATCCTCTAAAAGCTTCCCACCTTCCAACCCATTTTGCAGTTCTCTCAATGGAGACCATCTGCTTCATGAAGTGTTAAATAAAATTTGTTTGTATTACCTAATTGTCTTCTTTAATCATTTTTAATAGCACTAAATGGTATACAGCTTAACAATGATACACTCTTGAAAATCAAGACTGTTAAAGAGTAAATTGCAAAACTAAAGTGATGTTATATTATGATAAATGACATATTTACCACATCGTGTTTTTTGCCTAATAGTAATAATGTGACCAGAAAAAGTATATAAATATATATCATGCTTCAGTAACTAGGCGTGATCCAAAAAATTTTCGTTGATCCAACAAACTTACAATTTCTTCAAAGTACCTTATCTGGAGTTTTTTTTTCCAAGTCCAAAATAATACTTTGCCATTTGAACAAAACATAACCACTACTGGGGCTCCTGGGTGGCTCAATTGGTTAAGCGTTCGACTCTTGGTCTCAGCTCAGGTCTTGATCTCAGGGTTGTGAGTTCAAGTCATGTGCTGGGTGTGGAGTCCACTTAATACTTTAGAAAGCTATGCATTACAATGGTGGAGTCAGGCCATGCCAAGAGAAATGCTGGAGCAGAGGAGAGAAGAAAGAAACTTGGTTTTGATCTCACTGGCTTTGGAGTCTTAGGTAACTCACTTAACCTTTCTTAGTTCCCATTCCCTTATTTGTAAAATAGTAGTCAGAGTAAGCAATCAGATCTAACATTCTCCAAGAGTCTCTCTGTACTGTAATTAAAATTAACAAGGGAAAAAAAAAATCTTCAGATTTTATCTCTAAGTTAAATCAAGACACCAAGCAGCTCAACAGATGAAAAAAATACACTCTGTGAATATATAAATATATTTAGACATAGATCTGGAAGTTTCTATTAGCATATGTGGATCACTGGCATTGGAGTATTTTCTCTTGACTACTCTCTCCTCTGACCTCTCTTAAAGAGACCGATGACATGAAGGCAGCAATTTTTGACACTATTTTTGACAGTATTTGACGTTTGATTATTTTTAAGAAGGTTTTGTATTTTATGTTCACTCTTCTCAAGAATAGGCACATTTGGATTTTGAGAAGGATATAGAACATCATCACAGGCCAATACTCTTAAGAAGTAGGAAAAAACTGATAAAACTATAAAAATTATTTTTATGAGGGAACTGTGGGAACAATGAGAATTTTGGACTATTTAAATTCCACAGAGAAAAAACCCTTCCAAGGTTATCTGACAATCACTGGCTGTTTTCTTCCCTAGAGGTCTTTACCAATTCTTAGTGTGGGCTGAATAAGATTTGAGTCACCTGGAGGAACTCTAGTTGAGAGAAGATAAACGAGTAGAGCTTTTCATGGTCTCACAGGGTTGTCATGACACCTTGAAAACTAAAAGAATCCCAAACACAAGGCTGATTCTTTCTTTAAAAAAAAAAAAAAAGAATCATTTATTCTTTAAATAATAAATAAACTTTTTTTTTTTTTTTTTTTTGAGAGACACAGAGAGACAGAGCACAAGCTGGGGAGGGGCAGAGAGAGAAGGAGACACAGAATCCGAAGCAGGCTCTGGGCTGTCAGCACAGAGCCTGACGCGGGGCTTGAACTCACAGAGTGTGAGATCATGATCTGAGCCAAAGTTGGATGCTTAACCGACTGAGCCACCCAGGCACCCCAAGGCTGATTCTTCCTAAGAAACATTTCCTAAGTTCCTGGGAGGTATGAGAGGTTTAAGGTCTGTGTCTGAAACTTCAAAAAGGCAGAATGAAATCTCTAATTCATGTTGTGCTTCACAGATAAAGTCCCACTAGGGAGAAGGGATTGGCAACAAACACATAACTAGTCTCCCCTCAAGAAACATGTCAGAATTTAGGATGCATGGGGTGGTGGTAGCCTAAGTGGCTAAGCTCAAAATCTCCAAAGGGAAGTTTCAGAGCTGAGAAGACAGAAACCTGCTTTTCCATCAAAAGTCTAGAAAAGTTATGCCAAAGGAACAGGGACAAACCAAAGGCAGACTGAGTTTTATTAAAATATCAACCTAGGTATTACTTATCTAAATCTCTAACTGGACAGAGATGACTAGCTCCTACCCAAACAGAGGGGGTCCCTCACTGATGAAAGATAACATGCACAAAATGCAATATCTGCAATTATGAACTTTTTGGATGGGTTTATTAGCAGACTAGACACAAGAGAAGAGAGAATTACTAAACTCTAAGACAATCAATAGCAAATATCCAATCTGAAGCACAGAAGTGTAAAAAAAAAAAGAATGGAAATAATAAAACAATGTATAAGAGACATATGGGGCATGCTTAATTAGAGTAGAAGAATGAGACAGGACAGAGAATGGGGCAGAGTAATATCTGAGAAACTAGGTAACAGCTAAGCAGTCTCCTCAAACTAACAAAGACATCAACCTTCAAAAAAGTTCAGTGAACCCCAAATACGATAAATGTAAAAAAAAAAATCATATCTAGAAACACATTAAACTGTTGAAAGTAAAAGCAATGAAGGGAACCTGGGTGGCTCAGTCAGTAGAACATGTGACTCTTGATCAACTTTTAACAGAAGCTATGGATGCAAGAGTCAATGGAACAACATCTTCAAAGTGCTGAAAGAAAACAAAACTGTCAAGCTCAAATTCTACACCCAGTGAAGAGTCATCAATCAAACAATCAATCAATCAGGACATTTTCAGACCCATTAAAGCTGAAAGAATCTTCTTCCATAAGATTTTCACTAAAGAAATATGAAAAGAAGTTCCTACGACTAAGAAAATTGTCCCAGATAAAAGGATAAAACTTCAGAAATAAATGAAGGCTACCCAAAATGATAAATACGTCAATAAATGGAAGTGAATGCTAATGCTTAAAACTTAAGAAAATAATAGCAATGCCTTACAAGTTGACACATGTAGAGGTGGAAATATATGACAGCAATATTTGTTCAAAAAGGGCAAAAGAGAAAGTAAATGAACTTAAATTGACTCGTAGGATTACTGTTCTCTTTGGGAAGTGGTAAAAGAACCAACTGTATAGTAGACTGTAATAAGTCAATGATGCTTATTAAAATCAAATGTAAGTAATGAAGAAAGAAAAAAAGAATATATAACTAAAAAGTTAATGGAGGAAAAAAAATGGAATGAAAAACACTTGATCAACCCAAAAGAGGTCAGGAAAAGAATAAAGGAACAAGGAACATGTGGGACAAGTAGAAAACAAATAGTGAAATGATAAAATTAAACTTAAAAATATCTATAATTAGGGGCACCTGGATGGCTCAGTCAGTTAAGCGTCTGAGTCTTGATTTGGGCTCAGGTCATGATCTCACTGTTGTGTGACTGAGCCATGTGTTGGGCTCTGCCCTGGGTGTGGAGCCTGCTTGAGTCTCTGTCTCCCTCCCTCTCTGCCCCTCCCCTGTTTGCGTGTTCTCTCTCTCTCTCTCAAAACACACACACACACACACACACACACACACACACACACACACACACACACAGCAACTGTATTCAATGTAATTGGACTAGCAATCCACTGAAAAAGCAGACTGTCGGACTGGATTAAAAATAAAACCAGTGAACCAATTATATGTCATTTGCAAGAGACAGGCTTTAAATATAAGGATAGAGGGGGGCACCTGGGTGGCTCATTTGGTTAGGTGTCCGACTTTGGCTCAGGTCATGATCTCACAGTTCGTGAGTTCAAGCCCCGTGTTGGGCTCTGTGCTGACAGCTCAGAGCCTGGAGCCTGTTTCTGATTCTGTGTCTCCCTCTCTCTCTGCCCCTTCTCTGCACGTGCTCTGTCTCTCTATGTCTCTCAAAAATAAACATTAAAAATTTTTTTAAAAATAAAATAAAAAGTAAATAAACATAAGGACACAGGTTGAAAGTAGAAGGATAACAAATGACATCACACAAACACTAAGCAATGAAAGCTGGAGTGGCTATATTATGTTACACAAAATAGAAGTTCTACTTCTGGTAATGACAGAGGAGATCATATCAGACTAAACCTCCCGCAGGTAACAATTACACTCTGTTAAAAATATAAAAACAATAATCTTGGGGTGCCTGGGTGGTTTGGTTAATTAAGTGTCCGACTCTTAATTCAGTTCAGGTCATGATCTCAGGGTTCATGGGTTCGAGCCCCATGTCGGGCTCTGTGCTGACAGCATGGAGCCTGCTTGGAATTCTCTTTTTCCCCCTCTCTCTTCCTTTCCCTCACTTGCTTGTGCTCTCTCTCTTTCTGTCTCTCTCTCCAAAATTAAATAAATAACCTTAAAAAACAAACAAACAAACCATAATCTTAAGGCAATGGAAAGCTACCAAAAGCAGAGGGGAGTCAATACATGGAAAAAGGGAGAAGCTTGAGTGAGTTTCCCATTTTTATGGCTTTTCCACTGAGGACAGACCACAGGTGGTACATTAATTAAAACTGACAGAATTAAGAGAAGAAATAGACAAACCCACAATTACAGTGGAGATTCTCACATCCTTTTCTCAGTAACTGATAGAACAACTACAGAACAAAATCAGCAAAGATAACAAATACATGAACAACACTATAACTACCTGTCCAAATTGACACTTACAGAACCTTACTCCCCCAAATCACAGCATATATAAGTGCACATAATATGTTCAACAAAAACAGACCATATGCTGAGCCAAAACCAAATTTCAATACATTATAAATTCTAAAAAATGTATGACCACAACAAAACTAAATTATAAATTAATAATAATAGTATATCAAGAGCAACCCCTAAACATTTGTAAGTATTAGACAAAAGAGACTTTATAGCAAGAAGCAGTTTAGAAACTAAGAGGGACATGATATTCATAGGACCAGGCAACTTTTACAATTTTTAGAACTGATATCTGATCAAGTCTCTAGCTCTAAATACCAATTATTAGGAAATACAGGAAAACATAATAAATGACAATTTGGTAATGCAGTCAGCAAAATCCAGACAATCAGACACTCCTAAGAAAAAATGGTTAGCTTTCTTCAACAAATACATTCAAGGAAAAAAAAGGAAGAGGAACCTATTGATTAAATAACTTAAGAAACACGGCTGCCTTTTGCCATATATGGACCTTAACTAGCTCCTAAATCAAAGAAAAAAAAAAAGAGAGAGAGAGAGAGAGACAGACTATAAGAGAACTGGGATACCTGATAGGATCTAAATGATATTTATTTAATAATGGTGTTGTAGTATATTTTTAGAAAGTCTTTATCTTTTAGTGATAAACCCTAAGATACCTATGAATAAAATGGGATGAAAAGATACAACATCAAGGATTTACTTCAAAATAATCTAGGGGTAGGGATAGCAGGTGGAGGAGAGGGAAGTATAGATGCAACAATATTGTTGAATACTTGAAAACAAATTATGGCTTCATTGGAACTTGTTCTACATTTCCCCCACTTATGGATATGAATAAAATTCTATATTACAAAAGTTTCCTAAAATATTCCCTAAAGTTCCCTAAAAAGGAAAAGGAATATCACCATGGCACCATGAGCTGTGAAAGGTATTTTATTCTAAAGATAGATAGATAGATAGACAGACAGACAGACACACATTTCTTCTACAAGTAATCTCACTCAACACTGTTTCATCAGTACTTGGCATTTAATGATTCTTTGGGAAATATCTGTTGAATGAATAAAAGGGAGCAAGGAATTAGTTACTTCAAGGGTGTGTGTGTGTGTCTGTGTGTGCATGTATGCACACGTGTGTACATGCTCGTGTGAAATTTCCCTAATTAATAATAATACTGAGTACTTTTTCATAAGTTTATTCACTATTTGGATTTCCTTTTGGACAAAAAACCTGTACATGTCACTAAGAGAAAAACAGTAGCAATTGGTTAAGTCCTCTTTCTGTACTCTGGATATACACCAACTATCAATTATGTGGTTGCAATTTTTTTTTCTCATTTTGTAGCTTATCTTCACTTAATAGTGTCTACTGATGTATAAAAAAATCTTAATTTTAATGCAGTCAAATAATTAAATGTCTTCCATTTTAGTTATTGCTTTTTTATCTTGTTCTAGAAAACAAATCCTAGTCTGGGACTATGAAATAATGTCCTTACACATATCTTTAAAGCTTTATTGTTTTTTTCTTTCACATTTTAGTTCTATGATCCATCTGGAATCCAGTTTTTGACTATGGTGTGAATTAGGATTCCAATTTTCTCTCTCTAAATAGATACCCTTATTGCAATAAAATTAATTTTAAACTGTCATACTTTTATCAATGCCTGCAATGCCCCTCTTCATAAATATGTCACCTGCATATGCAGAGGTCTGCAAGATGTTCTGCTGGAATGAAACAAAGCAATTTTCAAATAATAAGGCATAAGCTTTCTGATTTTTCTTTCTAGCCTCAGAGGATTATCCTGCATTCCAACTGAAAACCACAATCATAGAAACAGTAACAACTTCAAATAGAACAGTAGGTTCTGTAAACTGTTCCAAATTTATCTAAGAAAGATAGCTGTTTGGAATTAAAGCTCTCTAAGATTGGAATCACTACTACTTTCTTTGGTATTTTGATTTATTTCTAGTTCATTCATTCATTAAACAAAGTTGCAGACACAAGGATAAAATAGTCCTTGCTGTTGAGAAACTTAATTGTCTGGAGGAGATGCCATTCCAGTAAAGAAACAAATGCAATCTCATAAGGTAAATTCTACTGTGCATGACACAGACAGGCAAAAGATGCTATGAAAGGAAAGAGGAGAAGGCACTCTTCTATGAGGATCGAGTTTCCTGTGTTGGCAAGAATGGTGGAGTGGCAGGAGTTGAGGAAGGCAGAGATAACATCCTGAATTGATTTATGTCACACTAAGGAGTCTGGATAGAGTGTACAATGGGGTAGCATCGACAGCTTTTCAATTACCTGATTTGCATTTTGGAAAGTTAGAAATGAGGAACAAATTCAGGCACTTACAAGGTTAATAACTTCAACAATTTATGTTTATCTAAAAGAAACATTATAATCCTACTTTTGAACAAAATGAAAAGCTGCTATCTATGGACGTTTAAAGAGTAAAAGGCTTGAAGTGAGAAGTTGCCTGCAATTGCTTCTGAACATACAACAGAGATGAAGGAGAAAAGGAATACAACTAACATTTCAAGCGTACATACCTATAGCAAGATGCTCCATAGGGACATTCAGGCCGCTCATCAGCCTCATCTTGACACGTGACTTGTATCCCTCCATAATCACTATCTCCAGGGTGACTGAAGTGTTGAAAATGGACAGGATTCTTCCTAGGAGGGTGGCAAATATACAGAAAAAATAATTAATAGGGTATACTAGAGTTCTAGATATACTACAAAAAATAATTTGTAAGATATGGCAGGAAACCAAGCAATACACATCTAATTATTCCAGAAATTGAATCAATGAGCTACATTGTTAAAAACAAAACTCATGACATCTACTCGGTACAGAGCTCTCCTGGTCCCAAAACAAAGTACCATGGTGATTCACAAACACAAGTAGAAAAATATAAAGAAAAAAGCACCAGCAGAATGCCTTAAACACAACTTAAAATTCTCTTGATAGTTACATTATATACTACAACTGTTTATGAAGTCATCTTTCTAATATCTAAATAAGACATTACATAAGCAAGTGTTTAGGTCTGGGTGATTAAATTCTCAAGTCTGGACTGCCTAGTTCATGTCCTTGCATTAATCAGCATGTCTACATATGAAACATTTAATTCCCTCACAGTATCATGAAAGTCTCTAGCAGGATTTGCAGGAATGAATACTGAGACAGTGCAAACCAGTAGAAACATGATAAAGCTCCTAACCTTTAGGCCAATGTATTTTATTAGGCTTTTAACACATACGTACCACATAGCTACATGCTATGGAAACAACAGAATTTCGTGCTACCTGTAATTTCATTTTACCTGTAGCAGTTTGCCCCATACATACAGGATGTCCTCTTGATCTTGTTTTCTTCAGAACCTTGTGGAACTGAATCAGTTGCCTTTGCATGCAAAGTTTCAGGATTGGAGAGATCAGAACTGGACTCAGGAGGAGATCCTTGAGACTCCTCGTGGAAGGACTTGTCCTGGGCAGTCAAGTAACCCTCAGAACAGTCCATCATCTTGCCTTCTTTATCTCGTGTTCCTTTCATAATAATCTTATGTTCAGGAACCTTACCACGTTCCTCTATTGGGATTTCACTTCTCTGTGTATTAGCCTTCTTATTATTTACTTCTGCATTATTTAATAAGATTGCAGAAGATGACTGCGGCATTTCCTACAAGGTAAATCAGAAAGAAGATACTAGAAATAAATGAAACGTACTTTAAAAGAAATATGTAAACTTAATAAAAGGCATGAAATTGCAAGATTCATTCCATATTATATTTTTTAAACTTCAAGATTCACATTTTAAAATTATTTAAAATGCTGTTTTCCATGTCTCTAATTTGGTAGCTTTAAAACAATCTACAGTTATTAGAAAAGGAATATACAGCTGTATCAAACCTTTACAATTATGTCAAACATTCACTGAAAAATAACCAGAAAAATACAAATGAAACATAAGAGAATACAACTTTGCTTCCAATTGAATATAATCTTTCCCCCCAAAACTACTAGTCTTTTAAATTCCCCATTCAATAATATGTCATGCTCTTAACTTGAACTGTCTTTATAATTTCTAAGTTATTGCAATACTTTATTTCTGCCCTCTAAATATAATCATGACTTTTTTCCTTTAGCTAAAACAAAACTGCTCCTCCCTCACAGAAAAATTGGTATGAAGGTGTGTCATGAAAGACTCAGAAAATAAATATGACTCCCTTGAAGTGGTCTGAACAAAAGTTTCAGTTTAACCAAAGGGTGTTTTGAACCAAGTAAATATTCTCATTAGCACTGCAGAACCTTTTTAATCTGTACTTACCACCAGGAACATTAAACCTAGTCATATCCTATTAAAAACAACTTTTTAATTACTTATACATCCTGTGGAGTCGAAACATTGTCAGATAAACTTTGGTCTTGCTGGTAACCACTTCTAGGATGTGATGACAACATAACAGGTATATATGAAGGTTCACACCAATTTATAACTAAGGACTCATGTATGCTGGCCTGCCATCTGGAGAAAGCTGGTTTTAATATTACTTAATAGCCAATGGCTCAAATTTCCTGCGAAGATACTAATTAGCATGACTTTTTGGGGACTAATTACTTAAACGTTTTGATAGTCTTTTCTTTTTTAAGAAACATAGTATGTAACTTTAAAATGCAATCCAAACTGACTAAAGACCTTGCAAAAGGAACCTAGTTCTTATGTTTCTTGTATAATAATAAATAACCCATGGGAAAGGCAATTGTTTGGGTACCTCTTGGAGCTGACCCTCAGCTGGTGGCATTCATGCCACACCTGTCTATAACACACACTCTTTTCTTCCAAGCTGCTCAGTTACAACCCAATCTCCTCTCCCTCCAGTATAGGACCAACTGACAAATGCCAGGGACTAGAACTCTGGGGTGGGAATGGGGCAATCCTGCCCCACCTCCCCACTTGGCAGTTCCCCACTGGGTCAACTCACCAATTTTCTTTCTCCCCGTTTAAGTAGAAGTAGGGCAGGTTAGCAGATGTTCAATAAAATGCCAGTCTCTTATTCCCTGTTGGCATCTCTAAATTCCACAATGAATTCTCTTACACTTTGGGTTTTCAAAAGAGAGAACATAACGTCTCCCTACAAACACAGCACTCCCTAAATCTTAAAATTTTCTGGCTTCTCAGTTCTGTTTGTATAAAGCCTGGGGGTTGGGTAGTGAACACTTCTCAAATCTTTCAATAAGCTTCACAAGGAAAGGCCTGGCTACCACTGCTGGGGGCTCCTTTCAAACATGAGATACCTACACTTAGTACTTTTGTCCCCAGCTCTGGGCCTAAGCAGCAGCAGTTCTCAGATGATAGAGGGGAAAAAATCCCACTCAACATCCTGTCAGTCATGATAGGGAAAAAAAGGACACAACCGGGGAAGTAGTTAAATAAATTAGAATCCATTTTTACCATGAAACACCGTGCAGAGGTGGAAAATGAATAGACCTCTCTATATATGTATCTAAGGATTTTTAAATTAAAAATTAAATATATGTACACACACACACACACACACACACACATATTATGATTCCATTTAGCTTTAAAAAAAACCCTATATACCTATGTGTATACTTACTTGTACAAATCCAAATAAAAGGTTTAGAAGGATACAAACCAAAATATTAGTAAGGCCAATGGGACTGAAGGATAAGGCAAATCAAGATTTTCACTTTATACTCCACATGCTCTGACATTCTATTTTTTGACAATAGCATGTATTTTTTGCCATTTAAAAAATAAAAAACAAACCAAAGAAAATGAAATATAAGATATGAAATGTTTAACATTATTTCAACTGTCCCCACTGTTTCTTAAAATAAATCTTCACAAATAATAAGTTTAACATGATAGTTTACTCTAAAAGAAAAAGGAGTGATAGAGACACAGATATCAATACTACGGATCAGGTGTTCTCAAATATATTTGAAGAGGCACAAAAGCTGGAATTCATAATGTTCTTTATGGAACTTCATGAAATATTGATACTCAGTAGACTTTTGGCATTCAAGAATTTAACATTCATGATTTCAATTATTTATAAATGATCCCCAAAATCCATTACATGCAGTAATTTGTAAGTTTGCTGAGACACAAATTCAACCTGTGCCAGTTACAGAGCTCAGGAGCCAGAGTCACTGAACTGGCGGGGGAGGGGATAGGAAAGATGGAAGGTACTCTGTACTTGGAAGAAGCAGAAGAAAGGCAGAGAGGTCCATGTGTTATAAGAACCCAAACTGCTTATTTCTTAGATTTGATGAAAATATGAAGAATGAAATGTGGGAGGCTGAAGATTCACGATAGAGAACCCAGGTTCCCTTCGCTATAAAAATATACGCTAGAGGCCTCAGGGATCAAGGAGCATGGAGTTAGTGTAAGGTGATCTTGGACTGGGAGGTGGCTGGAATGTACTATTAAGGCTATTGAAATAGCCTTGTTAATCCAGCATGCCCTCCCTTGCCCCTAAACCATCTGAAGTTTTAATGTACCAGAAGAGACAGGATGAAGAACTTCTTACCAATTCAAGTTCATTGAGGTAATTTGCTACCCTTGGAAAGAATGTCTGTATTAAGTTGCCTTAAAAGTCCTGCATTAGTCTTATTAGCACCCACATACTAAGGATTCAAAAATCCCAGCCTCCAGCAGCACCTGGGTGGCTCAATCGGTTAAGCATCTAACTCTTTATTTCAGCTCAGGTGATGATCTCACAGTTCATGAGTTTGAGTGCTACATTGGGCTCTGTGCTGACAGTGCAGAGCCTGCTTGGGATTCTCTCTTTCTCTTTCTCTTTCTCTCTTTCTCTCTTTCTCTCTTTCTCTCTTTCTCTCTTTCTTTCTTTCTTTCTTTCTTTCTTTCTTTCTCTCTCTCTCTCTCTCTCTCTCTCTCTCTCTCTCCCCCTGCCCTCCCCCCACCCCCGCTCCTCCCCGCTCATTCTGTCTCAAAAAAAAAAAAAAAAAAAAGTCCCAATCTCCAGTCCCACATTCATTCTTGAACTTCAAACTTATACTCAACCACTAGCTAGACATTGCTTCCTCAATATCCTACATACTTTGAACTCAAAATGTCAAAACTGAAATCCTTCCCTGAATTCTGTACCCAAGATTCTGCCAACAAGACTTCTCCATCTATTCTAGCCAGAAACTTGGAAGTCTGTCTTTCACTCCTTTCCCTCACTCTGCCCAGATCCAAGCAACAAGTCCTGCAGTTTTGTTTCTTAAAGATTTCTCTAACCCAACGGCTTTGTGTCATCCTTAATGCTACTAACCTTGGTCACATTCTCTTAATTTCTTGACTGAGATGTCCTGATCTCCTCCCTCATCCCCCTGTCTTTTATTTTGTTCTCTTTCCATCTCTCCTCTAAAGAGCTGCCAGGATTATCTTCGTGGCCAAAAACATTTCAAGGTCCTCCCTCTGCAACTGGTCCCCACTGCCAGCTCCAACCTCATCTCACATTGTTGCCCAGCTTTACACTGAGAATTCTAAGAACAACAGTTCCCGGCATACTATTTGTACCCTCTTTGCTCCTGTACCTGCTACCCATCTACTTGGATGGAGTCTACCTCTACCTCTTCTGCACCTGGTTCATGCCTACTCCTCTTCTGTTAAGATTCAACTCAGATCACTTATGCGAGGATCCCTTCCCTAGAAGTTGGCTTAGGCAGTCCACTAGGCCCCCAGAAAAATCAATGTGGTGTCACGTTATTTCATGATTTTGAAGTATGTCCCCCACAAGACTATGAACTATTTATCAGCTATCTTACTCACTTTTTATCCTACATTCCTTGCATATAACAGAAAGACTGCTGGTGTAATGATTATTAGAAAGGTCTTTGAAGTAAAAAATCGTATTTTGATTATCAGTTTAGCCATTTCTTAACTTTTGAATATGAACAAGTTGATTTAAATTCTCAGAGTCTTGGAGCACGTGAGTGGCTCAGTCAGTTGAGTGTCCAACTTCAGGTCAGGTCATGATCTCGCGGTTCACGAGTTCGAGCCCCATGTTGGGTTCTGCGCTGACAGCTCAGAACCTGGAGCCTGCTTTGGATTCTGTGTCTCCGTCTCTCTCTGCCCCTCCCCTGCTCACACTCAGTCTCTCTCAAAAATAAATAAAAACATTAAAAAAATACAGTAAAATAAACTCTCAGAGTTTCAGGTCTCTTGATCTGTATACTGGGGATATTATCAATCAACTTTCCAGGATTTTCTAAAAATTAAATGAAATAAGTATATCTTAATGGTGGGTCTAGCCCGTAATTAGGGCTCAATAAATGCTTGTGTGTATGTGTGTGTGTAAGTTGTTTTTATCAATGGCATTATCAATGCCATTATATTACCACTATTTGTTTAATGAATGCTTACTGAATAAATGAATGAATAAAAAGATGTTTCTGTGGGGCTCATCAGAGCCATGCCATAAATGGCATTATATGGCTAGTCAGAAGCAAAGGATGTAGGATTCTTTGATGTACTAAACCAGTATCAAGGAGCTCTGGGGAATATAGCTTTACTTAAGAGATGGCTGCACAATAAGAGTTATATTCTTCATCTCCCCTGCTATTTTCGTAAAGAAATAGGAGTGAGACTCCACAGCAGGCATCTGTATACAGAGAAATGAAATACCTAACAGCCAGCATACTCACGTCAGCAATTATTAGCACAGGGGAAGCTGCATATACATACAGAACAGGCAGTGAAACCAGAAATGGCTCTCACTGCCAAAGCCTCCACCTCCATATATTCCTATACTCTAAATGCACTGTTTCCAAGTCTGCTTCCAAATAATACAGATATAACAGAACTCTCTCCTTAGTGCTGATTTTTACCTCCTCCGTGAGACAGACTTTCATTTCAGTCTATTAGACAGCTTTTAGAGATATGCTACCACTGCCTCACCGCAAGCAGCTACTCCCTTCCCTCCCCCAACTGTCAAACCTACTCCTCTGTTGTGTTGAGAACATTTTCAATACCTTCTCCTCAATATGCTGTTAAGTCATCTGGTTCTGTTAGTTCTCTCTCCAAAATGTGTCTCCTATCCCTCACTCCTTTCTGGTCCCAATGCCACCATTCTAGCTCAGGCCTTCATTCCCTATGGCCCCCCATGGCAGATTCTTAGGAGGTTCCCACCTCCATCTTACATACCCTTGCTATAGCCATCTTCCTGACCATCTTACTCTCCTTCTCAAAGTCTCTGAGGCCATACAATACAGTCCTGATTCCTATTCAGTCTGGTGTCAAGCGCCATCCTGATTTGTTCCCCAGTCTACTGCAGTGGCTTCCTCCCCGTATCCCGCCCACCCACATCCACACACACGTCCATGCAAGCATGCAGGTGACACTCCAGTGTAAATGTACACTAACGGGCCGCACACGCTTCCCTCCCTCTGTGCCTCTGCTCACACTGTGCCGTTCACTGACGCTTCTTGCTGTCATGCCCACTTGCTAGCATGCCAGCCATCTTTCAACACCTAATACAAAATCTCCTTCAAAGAGATTAAATAAGCATCTTTCTCCTCCCCCCAAACACACACCTCCCCCCAAACAAACTATAATATAAGCAGCCAAGCCAAGGTATCTAATGTGCTCAAGACAAATGAAGATAGTTTCAAAATACCACCCCACCCCCCAACCAGCTTTCAAGAATAAACAACCTCTTTTTGGTAATGCCTTAAAGACTTTATTGAATACTTGGACCTTTTGATATTCTGGATGACTTTTTTAAAAATTCTTTCTGAATAACCCTGACTGCAGTCTTCAAGTTGGCAGGAAAAATGATACATCCAAAGTACCAATAGGCCTATATTACACTCTATGATCAGTTGTTCAGATTCACACTTTCTGAGATAAACACTTGCCAAATTGTTGGTTTTGCCAAATAAATCACTAAAGCATCCTGATAGGGCAGAATAGCCTTTATCTTCAAGATGCTCTAAATTGGGTATTTTTATTCTCTTTATATCTCTTTAATATCTTAGCGCCTGAATGGACTTCTGGGATGCTCAGGGTTAACTGGCGAAGACTCCCACTGTGACTTAGGAACTTGTGACCCCTGTAGCTAGACCGAGAGGTCAATATCATTCCACCTGCTGTATCACCTATTACTATCAGTCCCAAGGCTCAAATAAGGGCATATTACTAGAAGTACTCAAAGATTTCAATGTGAAAGTTAGATTTGGGTCAGACAAATATGGTTGGGGGGGGGGTGGAAATGGAGGTAAGATTACATTATCATAAATTGTTAGCTTAATATGCCACATTCTACGATGTCTAGTCAAGCCTATCAAACAGAAAAGGAGATGGGATTCAATGTGGGAGCCCTAACTCAGATTAAAAGGAATAGACAGCAGTTGGGTGGAGTACACTCAGACCTCTTGGTCTTTCTGGAACTCATGTGAAACAGCAGTCAGTAGAGCAAGGTGCAGACTGAGGAGTCTGGCTCTAGGCCAAAACTCTATATGTGATCTTTCAAGTGCAAGTTTAGACAATCACAAGGCTTTGACTGGCAGGCCTCATGGGGGAAGCTGCCCTCCCCACATCAGACATGGTACACAGCCAGTATGCTACAGTTTCCTGGAAGGAGCTGTAAGCAAGGACTCAAGCCGTGCTGGACCAGCCATACTTATGGGACATTCCTTGCCCAGGTGCCTCCATCCAGAGGTCTCTTTGGAGAGGTGTGTGGGGGAAGGGGGTGATTGGCTAAGGCCCTTCTCTGGGATCTCCACTGAGATCTCCCTATGGGGGGCCTTGGCTGAGGCACAGGCACTTTTCTCTACTTTGACTCTGTACCTTTCCACTCCTAGCTCTTCCTCTTCTTCCTGCTGGTCTAGAAAGAGGCAGAAGCCTCTGGTTCAGGGCTCCTCAGCAGTTAGAAGATTCTTCATACCTTCTTCTACCTGACCCTTGCCAAATGCCATTCCTTGGGACAAAATGGAACACTGGGAAGCTGACAACTCATTTCCCCCTTTGCTTGCATCGTCGCACTAAGTGAAGAAAGGCTTGAGTCACTTTCAGTTCGGCTCTTTGTCCTAATTGACCACCTTGACACCTGACTGCTCAATAGAGGCCAAGTCAAAACAAGAGAATCCCCTCTAGATACACTGAAATTCTGAAAGCCCTTTCTTCCTCACATCTGCTCTTTCACCTTATGGTATAACCCAAGTGTTCCCAACTGTTCCAAATCTCATTTGTTAGGCTGATCTCGACCAACTTAAAAACTACCAGTTTTCCTCCTCTCTGAATTTATCCAGATCTAACTATAGTATCCCCCCCACCGCAAAAAAAATACAATGCCTAGTATTTATTTCTTTCTCAACCCCCTTTCCTCCATCTGTCTGATAATGAGTGCATATATGACTCAGAAAGGGGTAATTAAACTACTTCATCTCCCCAACCACTATGAAGGGCCTAAGTGGAGATTTCATGATCCAAGTCCCTAGAACTTAACACAGAAGAAACCACAGAGAAACTCTCATTTTTCCTCTTCAGCTGAACAACTAGACGACACGAGCCTGGAGCTACCAGTGACCATGTAGTACTCCAGGTGAAGCATGCCTGCTGACAACAGTGAAGAACGAACAATTCAAGAGGTAAAGATGGGAAAACCACAGACCAACATGATTGTGATCAAGCCCCTTGTCCCAGCTGGTCTTTATGATCCATAGTTCTTGGTATTTTCCTTTCCATTCTGGAAACTGAGTTATTTCTCATCTTTGTGTGACAGTCATCAAAGATGACTGCCAACAATTCCTTCCATCCTTTTATCCATTAAGCAGAGGAGTCCTTATCCCCTCCCCTTGAATCTAGGCTGGTGGTAACTTGCTCTGACCAAAATAACGCAGCAGAAATGACACTGCACCAGTTCCAAATGCAGGCCTTAAGAGAAGGATGCTTCTACTTTCACTCCCTTGGAAACCAGCCGTCAGGTAAAGATGCTCAGTCTAGATTACTTAATCATTAAGTGGAGAAAGGGAGGCCCAGCCAGCAGCCAGTCATTCAGTCAACCATTGTGGAAGCACTATTCATGCAAGTAGAGCCATTTTGGATGTTCCAGCCGCTGCTAAGTTCCCAGCTGAAAGCAGCCTAGCTCAACACCAAAAAGGTGTCACAAAAGAATTACCTAGTTGAGCCCAGCCAACCCACAGAATTATCAGAAATAATAATAGTGACTGTTAAGTCACTAAATATTAGGGTAGCTTGCTTACCAGGAGCAGACAATTAACACGCTTTATAATACTATTTGCTTAAGTTGTTTCAGTTAGGCTTCCTTCTGTTTTTTGTAACACAGCCCTAATTAGATTATGTAAATCATGTAGATTATTTCTTTAACGTTAGTAGATTCAAGCACCCTCATGTTCACTCCCAAATTGGACAATTACATAACCCGTAAGGAGCTGCAGAAAGATGTAAGAGAATTAATGAGAAATATGGACAATCTCAGAGCAATTATCTTCATGACCAGACATTGAGTCACAAAGCCTGTAGACGGTCTAATTTGTGTGGTAGAGAAATCCATTATACCCCAAATGGAAAGACTTACATTTGAGTCCCGAGATCTCTAGCAATATGACCTTGGTCCACAGTTTCCTCTAAGGTGTTGAATGATGGTACATCAGTAGCTCTCACCTTTCAGTGCCATTAAAATTGTGGAAGTTTATTTACAATAATACTGTTGCACAGGCCCTGCAGATCAACTGAATCAGAATCTCAGGAATAGGGCCCAAGAGCGTGAAGGTGATTTCTGCCCCTTCTTTCCACTTCCTTTCTTACCAATTCTCCCCAAGAGAATGTGATTCTTTCTAAGTAAATTGACCTACGTCTACTCTATAGTCCTGGCCAAACCGTTCTTAGTCTCTTGTAACTGGTAATCTCCTGCCATTAGACTAACTAGGTGGGCCCAGCCTCTTGTTTTCTCTCACTTTTAACTTTTTCCCTCCCCTGCTCCACGCTATAGAAACCCCTCAGGATCAGCTGCCAACCAGTGTTAAAACTGAAACTGGACAGGGACAGAGCATGGAGTTTGGAAAGGCTCTGCTTGGCTTTTTAGTCTAAGTCACTTTTTCTGGCCCCACTTTACCAGAGAGCCCTGCGTAAAGTGTTATGAAAAGGTTATGGAAAATTGAGGCTTATTTCTCCTGTACTAGGGGAGATGAAGCTCCCTCAGAAACCCTAAGGAAGGAGAAGTAACGCTCCAGCATTCCTGGGACCTGGCTCCCCAGCAATAGTTAACATGCCTTATGATGCCACCTGCTTAAGTTGTTTCAGGTAGGCTTCGTTCTGTTTATAACAGAGCCCTAATTAGATTATGTGAATTAGGTAGATTATTTCTTTAAAGTTAGATTCAAGCACCCTCATGTTCACTCCCAAAATGGACAATTATATAACCCGTAAGGAGCTGCAGGAAGATGTAAGAACTAATGAGAAATACGGACAATTTCAGAGCAATTATCTTCATGACCAGACATTATTAGAGTCACAAAACTCGCAGACAGTCTAATTTGTGCGTCTTCAAAATCTCACAAATACCTCAAATATCTCGGATCTGTTTACTGCTCGCTACTCTCTGCAATCTATCAATTAAGAAAGTGGTCTTAAGTTTTACTTGTAATTACCAAGCTTGGGTAATGGGTTGGGATAAACATAGCAAAATATGCATACTACAAATTTTCTTCTGAAAAAAGTAATTTTTCTTCTTGGAAACAAAAGGCAGTCACATTAATATGTTCAGAGAATAGAGCATATTAGGGCTCAAAGTAAACAAGTTTTATCTGAATAGCTTTTTATGGTCAATACATGTGAGTTAGAAAACATTTTGTTTTCATTTATTAAACCTCACTCCATAAGTAAGCAAAGGAGTTGAGCCCATGGGGATTAGACCTCACTTCCCTAGCTGGAAGAAAGGATCCAGTGAGAAGCCAGATCTTTTCTAATGGGAGAGGAGGCAGGAGTGAGGTGAGTACTATAAAAGGCCTGACCCTCTGGAAGACCTGATTGCATTTCGATCATCCCAGCATACACTATTCTAAAACCAATCCTACTCCTTTGGCTCCTGCTAAGACTAAAAAGATGGACACCCACAGGGCTCAGCCACAGAACTACAGATCACGAGAACTGTTACCTAAAGCCACCCTTTTCTGAAGAGGAAAAATACCTGAACTTTCTGCCTTGCTCGCTCACTCATGCTTTCTCTCTTTCTCTAATTCTCTCATTTTAAATGCATCCAATAATAGGTCCCATTTTCATTAAGTACCCAGTGTTAAAGAATGCTTAAGTCAGCCAAACCATTATAATGAGTTAGCAAAAACTGAAAGAGGAAAGAGGAGGTTTCTAAATATTGTAAATTAGCCCAGAAATAATCCTGCAACAGACTATTAAGAACTAGCCTATCAGTTGTTCATCACAGGTATCAAGAAAAAAGTGGCTACATATGCAGTCTGAGGATGACCAATGAAATAGAAGAAACCGGGTTTTCAGAATGGAGGTGCCAATTACAACCAGAGTCTGGTGGTCTCCACTTTCTTTCCAGTCTGAAAATTTCTAAATTAAATAGATATGTTTTCTACAAAGCAAGTACGAATTTAGTTTTTATAAGCCAAAAAAAATCTGGGCTAGTTTTTATCTTCATAAACTCAGTAATAAATAGCAGTTTGGGTTTTTCCTTGCTGCATACAACATATAATTAATTCTTACCTAGAACACTTGATAAAGAAAACAAATGATCAAATAATAAATTCTTTTAAAGACTTTATTTTTAAGTAATTTCTACACCCATATTGGGGCTCAAACCTACAACGCCATGATCAAGAGTCACACACTCTAGGGGCACTTGGGTGGCTCAGTCAGTTAAGCATCCGACTTCGGCTCAGGTCATGATCTCGGTTCATGACTTCGAGCCCTACGTCACGATCTGTGCTGACAGCTCAGAGCCTGGAGCCTGCTTTGGACTATGACTCCCTATCTCTCTGCCCCTCCCCCGTTCACCATCTGTCTCTGTCTCTCAAAAAATAAACAAATGTTTTAAAAATTTTTTTAAAAAGAGTCACACATTCTACCAAATGAGACAGCAAGGCGCCCCCAAATAATAAATTTTTTAAAAAATCACCTTGGATGAAATGATAGACTCTTCCTGATCAGCATTTTTGCACTTTTTCCCTGTGTCTTGCTCTGCTGATGTACTTTTTGAACTTCCTGATGAATTTAATCGCTTTCTGCAGATTCCTTCTTTTCCACTTCCCTGGATTATATTACCTTAAACATATACAGAAGGAAAAAGAAAAAATTATCTTTTATCTTCAAATGTCAATCAGAAAGAAAGAAGAAAGAAAGAAAGAAAGAAAGAAAGAAAGAGGATAAAAGGGCAATTAAAAGTAAAAGTCCATTTATATTAATGCCAACTTGAAAACACTTATTTGCAAACCTCAAAAAAGTATTAAGCAGCACTTTGGCCAGGAGCTCCAGCCCTGGAGACAGTCAGACCAAGATGCTAATATGAACAGGTGCTATCCTTGAACTGCTTCACCTTGCCTCTCTGAACGCTGGTTTTATCACCCCAAAAAAGGGAATTATAATAATAACTCATAGAGTTACTACGAGTAAATGAGGTTTGATATATAAACTATGTATCACAGTACTTGAGATGTGTTAAATATTTATTTTTTATTTTAGCATTGAATTTCCTAACAGAAAATTTAACATATAGTCAGCCAATGAATTTTACATATAATTATTGAGCCCCTAACATCCACAGTGAGAAATTAAACTTAATAACAGATTAAGAACCCAAAATTACCCAAAAGGGAGAGTGACCTCTACAAACTTCACCAATATAGAAAATAAGTCTCAATAACAATGGACACTGTATCCCATATAATACTTAGCCAAGGTGCAACATATTTGGCAAACCTAAGTCGGTATCATATTTTGTTAATAAATCCATGAGCCCTCTAATCAGAAAAAATAAAAAATCTGCTCTTTTTAAGAGGACAATCTTCATGCTTAATTATCTGTCTCCCCTACACTCAAATGGCAACTTCATGAGGGCAGGAACTTTATGTGCTTTGTTCACTGTTTGACTAAATGAATTGTGAACATAAACAGAACTGGCAACAATCACCAAACTAAAAGGCAACCGACAAAATGGGAGAAGGGATTTGCAAACGACATATCAGATAAAGGGTTAGTATCTAAAATCTATAAAGAACTTATCAAACTCAGCACCCAAAAAACAATCCAGTGAAGAAATGGGCAAAAGACATGAATAGACACTTCTCCAAAGAAGACATCCAGATGCCCAACCGACACATGAAAACATGCTCAACATCACTCACGATCAGGAAAATACAAATCAAAACCGCAATGAGATACCATCTTACACCTGTCAGAATGGCTAACATTAACAACTCAAGCAACAACAGATGTTGGTGAGGATGCGGAGAAAGAGGATCCCTTTTGCACTGCTGGTGGCAATGCAAGCTGGTGCAGCCACTCTGGAAAACAGTATGGAGGTTCCTCAAAAAATTAAAAATAGAACTACCATACAACCCAGAAATTGCACTACTAGGTATTTATCCAAGGGATACAGGGATGCTGTTTTGAAGGGGCACATGCACCCCAATGTTTACAGCAGCACTATCAACAATAGCCAAAGTATGGAAAGACCCCAAATGCCCATTGACAGATGAATGGATAAAGAAGATGTGGTATATATATACAACGGAGTATTACTTGGCAATCAAAAAGAATGAAATCTTGCCATTTGCAACTACGTGGATGGAACTAGAGGGTATTATGCTAAGGGAAATTAGTCAGAGAAAGACCAGTATCATATGACTTCACTCATATGAGGACTTTAAGATACAAAACAGATGAACATAAGGAAAGGGAAGCAAAAATAATATAAAAACAGGGGGGGACAAAACATAAGAGACTCTTAAATATGGAGAACACACAGAGGGTTACTGGGGGGTTGTGGGAGGGGGGATGGGCTAAATGGGTAAGGGGCATTAAGGAATCTATTCCTGAAATCATTGTTGCACTATAAGCTAACTAAGTTGGATGTAAATTAAAAAAATAAAAAAAAAAAAAAAGAATAATGATATGGGAACATAACTGCAAATGTAGTGAACATAGACTATGAGGTAATGATTTTTCAGTCAGTGTGGCATAACAATTTTATGTTCATGATGACATTAGTTAGGAAGCTAGGAATCCACTGTTCCCACTGGAAGACATGTGAAGCAAAAATGTCACCTTTCTTCAGCAGTCCCCCTCTAAGTGTATTAGTCAATGTTCCATTCATGCAGTTATTCTCAGCTTCAAATCACTGTTTCTAGAAATAGGCAGGTTTAGGCACACTCTTCAAGGTGATAACACGTTTTTTTTGTTGTTGTTTTTTTTTAATGCACACATATCTTTAAGCATTTCAGTCTCTGGGATTTAAAAAATAAAGTATTTTGCTCTCCATTTCCACAACTAAAGTGTCTTCACTTCAACACCTGTTCAGTTTTCTTTGTAACAAATCTGTGAATGTGTATCTATGCTACTACAAAATTGTACTCACCATGTGATTGATACATTTTAATAAATTATTTTCTGAGAATTAAAAGAAAAAAAAAGACAGAATTGACCCAAAGGTTCCCTTGAGAGCCTGAAGAGAGGTTTTGTAACGCAATCCACAGTGACTATTCTAATGTTCTAAAGCACAGTTTAGCAAATTTTTCTACAAAAAGCCAGACATAAATATTTTAAGTTCCATTGGCCATATAGTGTCTGTCACAACTACCAGCCTCTGCCTTTAGAATGCAAATCAGCCACAGACAAAACACACATGGATGAGCATGGCTGTATTCCAGTAAAACTTTATTGACAAAAACAGGCAGCATGCCAGATTTGGCTCGTGGGTTGTAGTTTGCTCAGATCTGAACTAAAGGATATTCAAGTGGTCTGAAATAACACTCCTTCATTAAGTAAGGAAAGAAATACTGTCCATATTATTTAACAGGAAAATCAATTGAACCAATATAAATATAATGTATTTATATAAGAAATTTATGAATAAACTTTTCAAAAACTGAACTGCCTAAATTACTTAAATATTTGCTTTGAATCTAAATTAGGAAGATTTCATATCATTTTAGAAACTGTGAGGAAGGGGCGCCTGGGTGGCGCAGTCGGTTAAGCGTCCGACTTCAGCCAGGTCACGATCTCGCGGTCTGTGAGTTCGAGCCCCGCGCCAGGCTCTGGGCTGATGGCTCGGAGCCTGGAGCCTGTGTCCGATTCTATGTCTCCCTCTCTCTCTGCCCCTCCCCCGTTCATGCTCTGTCTCTCTCTGTCCCAAAAATAAATAAAAACGTTGAAAAAAAATTAAAAAAAAAAAAAAAAGAAACTGTGAGGAATAAGACTAAATAAGACTACAAAGCTTCATGCAGCAAATGTCTAAATGCTACAAGAGATAAGAATTAGTCAAATCAAGAGAAATAATCAACTAATGGTACTGCTTACCACGCTAAGAACCAAAAATGTAAATTAAGCAAGACACAACATCTGCCCAAATGGCAGTTTACCACATTCCAAGTGTCACACATGTACATAAAATCCTAAGCTTAAAAAATATATATTTAAAATATTCTTCAAAATTCCAAATTTTCTACTACAAATATTCTTCTAAGGACCAGAGCTAATTTCTTTTTGCATAGGAAGAAGCCATTTTGATACTGCTGTAAAAATGCTCTTTACAAAGAGTATATAAAATAAACAGCTTAATTAGCTCATAATAATCATAATATCTGGCATAGCAAATACTTTTCTACGTCCCAAATGGGTACAGTTAAATGATCACAATCTAAAAGAAAATAACTTAAATTATTTTTAATATTACTAGTTTCATTTACTTGTATGAGCTGTTATGCTAACAGCTATATGCAGATGTCATTAAAATTACAACCATCCAACTTTATCCTCCAAAAGAACCACCGTAACAGTTACATTAACAATTTGAAGTGTATCCTTCCCAACTTCCTAAGGTTAACCAAATATACAAATACATATGCGCAAACACACACATGACTAAAATAATAAATGCTATCATTTTTGTGGAATAAAGACACAGAATTGGAATTTCCGGATCCAAGAGTGTTGTATACTTAAATATGTAAGAGATGCTGCCAAAGTAGTCATATATTTGTTGCCTAACGATTCTTCTGTAGTATGCCCCAAATTTCTGAGTTTTGCCTTCTTTTTTGTTACCAAATAATTATTTAAAACCTTCCACCTTTTATAAGGGTGACAGATAATATCTGCCAGTAGGTTTGCCACTTTGCTATTTCCCTTTAACTTTGTTTATAAGTGTCTTATGCACACGAATTTTTTTTTTCATTTTTAATCTAAATGTACCTGTCAATTTTTCCCTGATGGTTCTGGGCTCCCTACCGTCTTAAGAAAGCTCCCCAGAAGTAATAAAAATATTGTCCCCATATATTCTTCAAATGCCTTAATAGTTAATTTTTACATTAAGATTATTAACTCAATAAAAATTTATTTAAGAACATGGTATGAGGTAGTGCTCTAA
This sequence comes from Prionailurus viverrinus, assembly GCF_022837055.1. Lineage (NCBI taxonomy): Eukaryota > Metazoa > Chordata > Mammalia > Carnivora > Felidae > Prionailurus > Prionailurus viverrinus. The sequence goes on along the minus strand of NC_062563.1, from coordinate 86,251,944 downwards.
TATTGTTGTCTTCCAAATAGAAAGCTAATTTTCCCAACATTATTTATAATAACAATGCATCATTTCCCGAGCAATTTGATCTAATAATTTTGAATATATTAACTGTATGTTATTTTGGTCTGTTTCTCAGTGTTCTGTTCATTTTTTACTGGTCTAACTTATCTATTCCTACTCTGGAATTATCAACTACTTAAAATAGAAACCAGACCCAGATTGTGATGTAAAAAGGTTCTTTAAAGGAAGAGGTATTTCTGTTATTCAAACTGTCCTTGAGCATACATGGAAAAATCTCCTAATTCATTTTGTACAACACTGACATAGCTCAACGCTAAAATCTGACATAGATGGCACACAAGGAGAAAAATACTAATCACGCTTAGGAATATAGATACAAATGTCCTAAACTAAGCAACTCTAACCTAACACAACTTAAAAATAATAAGCCATCATGATAAATTAAACTTATTCTAGGAAACCAAGCATGGCACATTAGGAAATCTACCAACATCACTAACTACACTGACACAAGAAAATGCAGGACTATTTCTTTTTGTTTTTTCTTTTTTGTTTATAGCCCGGCCCTGACCCCACTGCTCACCTATGCCCTCCCCTTTCTCTGTCCCCACCCACCCCTTGACAGGACTATTTCTATACCAAAAAATTTGTCAAAGAATTCAACAGTTATTCCTGAAAGAAAAATAAAGAAATAAAACATCCTAAAAATGACAGAGTATCAGAACTGAATTCCAATCATTTTAAAGCTGATACACTAATAGAATTCCTATTAAAATCGGGAATAAGATAGAGATGCCAATTTTATCCACTTTATTCAAAATTTATAGGGTCTAGTTCATTAACTAAAAATGTTTTAAAGGCAGTAGAGCAGAAGAGCCAGAACTGTCATAATCTTGCAGATATGACTATACAGCTAGATAATCTGAGAGACTTACAAAACTACTAGAGTTAATTAGATAATTTAGCAGGGCTGTTGGAAATAAAGTAAACAGAATAACTAGCACTTTAAGTAAATTTTAAACTATAGTCGAATTAATAGAATGTCAGTTCAGCATTTACAGTCTGCATTGAGCAGAATATGTGGAAAATATTCAGAGTACAAAATTAAATGCAAACCAGATGATTTGGGGACTACTTCAATCTTTTTCAGCATGTGCCACCTTTCTTGACTCCATGTTGGAGGGTTAGAAGACGGGAGAAGAAGGGTACTGCAGAGTAGCAGACACCAGTGAAACTATAAAAGCTCCTTTTTCAATCTAGCAAGAATACCCTAGCCCAGGAATTGTGACTACTCCTAGAGCCTAGAAGGCTGAGGGAACAGAGATGACTGGCAGTCAGGAGAGGGCAGGCTCTGGCAGCCATGCCCAAATCTATTCACTTGCCAATCACCAAGGGACACAGAGAAAATTTTAGCCCAGGCCTGAGAAACTCATGATAATTTCCAAGGGCTAATACCTGGGGACCCAGAAAATAATCTAGAACTATTCTGGCCAAAAAACAAAAGGACAGCCTGAACACAGCAAACATTCAGGTACATTTAAGGATTAAACCAAGAGTTAAACTGAGAAAAGATCTAGGAGAGGATGCAAGAGCATATTAAAAAAGAAAAGAATAAAAACACCAGAACATAGGGAGGGTAAATTTGTGGGGCAGTATAGTGACACTGCTCAGAGCATGGGCTTTAAAGCTCTCAGCCAGAGCTAGGTCTCAATTACGGCTCTGGGATTCATTACGTGATCTTGGAGAAGTCATTTAACATCAGTTTACATCATCTGTTCGGTACCTAGTGACACAAAAGGCTCTAAAACATCACGTTAATCAGACCATCTAAAGAGATATGAATGAACAAAGTACAGTACTAAAGCTGCAAAAGACTTAAGAAAGTAACCGACATCTAAATGAGTCCAAAATGCATCCTAGAAATTGATTTTTTTAAATCTCTAGCATTGATACATTGACCTGGATGATTTATTACTTAAACAAATAAAACAACAACAATAATGATAATTATAAACTACACAGCAGAGAAAGTCAAATTATTTTGATTTTTGATTAGCTGGATTCAAGTACTAAACTGTCCTACAGGTACTTCTAAATCTTCGTGTCTCTGAAGGAAACAAGTAACCTAACTTTGTTCTTACAACTACCCCCAAAGTCTGTTTACAAGAAAGAATTCATGTCAGAATCCAAACACTTTCTATCTTATTTTGAAGCTTTAGCATTTTAAGAACACTGTGTATTATATAATATTCCTATCCAAATCAATGTCAAATTGTTTTCCTTTGCATGTTTAAGGTGAAGTACTCAGAAAGGTGCTTCAGATTTTACATGGTACATCTAGCTAGTGAAAGTTAATAGCTATTTTTAATTTGCAGCCAAATATATTTTGGACTATTAAAGGCAATATAATAGTGGCAGCACAAAAGCAGGTACCATGCAAAACAACTCTGAAAGAAAAGGACTTGCTTGCAGGGAGGCAGTTCACATCGGTCCAAATTTTGGTCAAGTAAAGTTATTCTTTCTATATTAGAGAAATTGTTCTATGAGAGAAAGTACCTGCCCCCTCTCCAGTACCATTCCCCACTCCCCATTTCCTTCCTGCCAACTGAGGAATTACCACACTTAATGAGAAATGTTACTGATAAAAACATATTACATATGTAATGATGGGTCTTGGAGATTGAAAACCACTATAAAACTCTTACCAGGAAATCTTAGGTTTAGATATGAAAATTCTCCAGATCACATCTCCCACAATACATAATATATAACCTACTTTTCCCATGAAGTCACTCTAATCCTACCAGATCTAGTTTTAATCATCTTGATTCAATGGAAATGCCCAGCAGGTGACATAAATCATTGTGGTATCTGCCATGACAGTGAGCTGTGCCAGGGCAGAGGTGCCCCCTTCTTTGAATTTTCCTGCTCATAATATTGTGTGCTTGGCAGTTTTTTATTTAATTAAATTAATTTAGAAAGCTCTTACTGTACTGCCTTTTATGTCCTGTCATGGTTGACACAACAACAACAGGTATGTTTGAAAATCTATATTAACATAAGTCTAGCACATAAGATAAATAGCACTTGTTAAATCAAATGGTAATTAGCAGGATGGTATATGATAGATATGATAAATGGCATAAAATAATAATTTATGTGTTAAATTAGACTTCACGTACGCATCTAAAAACGTTAGGCTAAGTTATACACTAACATAACCACTAGTCTATCTCCATGAGTTCAGAAAAAGTTCCAAATTCTGCTTACTGTTTTCTAAACAAAACCTACCCCCACTGCTGGCTGGTGCTGAAAGGTCTTGGTCACTTCGATTGTCTGTTAACATCCATGCTGGCAGGATTCTTCTCCTCTGGGCAGGGTTAGACTGTTGCTTACTGATGTCTCTACCTTCACCTAGGAAACACTAAAAAGGCATCTATATATTAGTTACTAAAAATAATCATTCAGCCTTAGTGAAACTGTAAGATTATTTACTTTGCGGAAAACTACCATTAAAAAAAAACCTATCTGCAACCGTGGACTGAATTAGTCAAATTTCACAAAGAAAGAAATTCATTATCTCTATTAGTTGATGTGTTAGACTAAACTCTATTCTGAGCTATTCTATTTAGCTTAACCTAAAAATGGCAACGCCAGTAATATTGTCATGATATGGCTAATTTCAGGTGTCTTTTATCTTCTTGAAGTAAGGAATATGTTACAAATGGACGGGGTCTTAAATTTCTCACCTCACTATTTGCCGTGGCAGTTTGGGTCTTAGCTATTTCTGTGCTTCTTGCCAGCTGTGGGTTACCAGTTGTCTCATCAGGCGAATCAACCGAGGATGATTTTGGTGTTTCATTTAGAATATTATCTTCATCAAGCATCTGACTATTTCTATAAAAATAAAATAAAAATCATTTAAAACACTTCATTATACCACATCATTATAAATGTGATTCTCCCAAGGACATCTAACTAATGAATTGTGTTCCTTTTCTTGGCCTTAGCAAGACAAAAAAGCAGACCATAGTATACTACAATAAAATATATAGATGAAAATATGTTCTTCATCTTCTGCCCACTGTATCAGCATAAAATGCATTTATCTTTCTGAATCATGGGCCTAGTAGCACAGCTATTTATGAAGATGGGTAGTGGCCATCTCTCTTAAAGCTTAAGAGCTATTTACTTAGTATTTGTCAGATAGCCCATAAAAGTTAAGATCAGCACCCAGCATCCAAAGAGAAAATGCAAACTGCAAAAATATCAGCTAAGCTAGTTTGGCTTTGGAGAAAAAAATAAATAAAATCCTAATGTCATGTTCATACATGGCTACTACTGGAGTTCTGGACAGGACAGCCACTTGTAAAATCTCCCCACACCTGTAGTCCAACTGGAAGCTAAATGTTCTGACACAGGAGCATCTACAGTCATATGTGGAACATACTTAGCAGAACCAACTACCTCGCACTTGCTGCAAAGTGCACGAAGATCATCCAAAGCTGATGGGTCGTTATTCATTAAATATGCTTAGAGACAATCCAACAAATGTACTTTTTTGAAAATTTGAAAGTATAGATGGAAATACTACTCAAAATAAAAAGGAAAACTGATATACAACAACATGGATGAATCTCAAAGGCATTTTGCTAAGTCAAAGAAGCAGACACAAAAGGCTACATATCATATAACTCCATTCATATGACATTCTGAAGAGGTAAAGCTACAGGGACAGAAGTCAGATCTGGATGCCCAGGCCCAGCATGGGGTGACGGGAATGACTACAGAGTGGCATGAGGGCGCTTTCTGGGGAAATGGAAATGTTCTCTATCTCACTCACTGTGGTAGAACTTCCATAACCACATACATTTATCAGAGTACACTGAATTATACATTTAAAAGGGATGGATTTCACTGTGTATAAAAACAGAAGATAGAAGATTTCAGAAATGTGTCTAGCTGAGAAGATAACAGTTAATGGCTTGTTTTGTTCGAGTATTTCTTATACGGGAATAATCTCTTTCAAAGGCAGACTTGAATTTCAATGGCAGAAATCAGCCAAAAGAGAAAAACTTAGACTAAATCACTGTGCAACGTGACAGTGTTTGTTCATTCAATAAATATTGTTTAAATTAAATTAGTTCTTTATATTTCTTTGGTCAACAGCTGGTTAAAAATAATGTTCTTTCTACATGTGTGATAAGAGAAAAAGAATAAGAAGATATGTAAAGTGGCAAGCAAAGGTTACTGAATTTAACAAATCAAAAAACATTTCCTCACATAATTTCTTTTCATTCACTAGTTTAAGAATTGTAGATGTAATTTATATTTACTGAAATGCACAGATCTGAAGTGCACAATTTGGTCATTTTTGACAAATGCATACATCCATGTAACCTAAACTCTTATTGAGACACAGAATATGTTCATCACCAAAAAGTTTGCCTGTGCCTCTGGAAATAACCACTACCATCATAGTTTAGTTTATTATAGAACGTAATATAAATGTAATCATACAGCAGGTACTGTTTCGCTTCTTAGAGTAGATACCTCAGCATTTTCTAAGTCCACAATCATGTCATCTGTAAATAAAGACAATTTTTTTTATACGAAGAAGTTTCCTTCTATTTCTGTTTTTTTTTTTTAATCATGAACAGGTGTTGAATTTGTCAAAGCTATTTTTAAGCATCAATTGAAATGACAATTCTTCAATCTGCCACAGTGAAATTCATTGATTTTTATATGATAAATCCACCTTGTGGTCTTCAAATTCCACTTGGTTATGGTATATTACCCTTTCTACAAATTGCTGGATTTGACTTCTCTATATTTTTATGAGGAATATTGGTCTAGTTTTCTTGTAATGTTATTGTCTGATTTTGGTATCGGGATTATGGAAGCTTCCCAAAATGAGTGAGAATGTATACCCTCTTCTATTTGGAGGAGAAGAGTATAGTATTGGTATTACTTTCTTGAAAGTTCATAGAACTCACTAGTGAAGGTCCTTGTGGCAAATTCTTAAATTGTAAATTCAATTTCTTTAATAAATATAAAAGTCATTAAATTTTCTATATCTAGAAAATTAATTTATTAATTTTGGTAAATTAATTTTGTATTAATTTTGGTAAATGTTTTCCCAGGAAAGCATTCATTCATTTAGGCTGTCAAATTCACTGGCATAAAGTTTTAAATAATATTTCTTCATTATTTTTTTAAGGCCTGTAAAATCACTAGTGATACATTTATTCTATTTCTGATATTGATAATTTGTATTTTTTCATTTTGTTCGTTTTTTTCTTGGGAAGCCTAAGTTTACCAATTTTATTAATCTTTTCAAAGAACCAACTTTTGGTTTTGTTGATTTTCTTTGTTATTTGTCTATTTTTATTTCACTGACTCCTAGTCTTACTCTTATTTCCTTTTTTCTATTTGCTTTGGCATTAATTTGCTCCTGTCTGCCTATCTTCTTTTTTTTTTTTTTTTTTTTTTTTTTTTTTTTTTTTCAACGTTTATTTATTTTTGGGACAGAGAGAGACAGAGCATGAATGGGGGAGGGGCAGAGAGAGAGGGAGACACAGAATCGGAAACAGGCTCCAGGCTCTGAGCCATCAGCCCAGAGCCTGAGGCAGGGCTCGAACTCACGGACCGCAAGATCTTGACCTGGCTGAAGTCGGACGCCCAACCAACTGCGCCACCCAGGTGCCCCAATGTCTGCCTATCTTCTTAAAGGAGAAGCACACATCATTGGTTTTATAACTTTCTTCTCTTCTAATACAGGCATTTAATATAAATTTCCCTCTACTTCACCTCACAAATTTTTATGCTGTTTTCAGTATTTGTTCAAAATCTTTTTTTTTTATTTTTTAAGTTTATTTATTTTTGAGAAAGAGTGTGTGTGTGCATATGCAAGGGAGGGGCAGGAAGAGAGGGAGAGAGAGAATCCCAAACAGGGTCCATCTGCACTGTCAGCTAGGAGCCCCGCATGGGGCTCAAACTCATGAACCATGAGCTCATGAGCTGAGCCAAAACCAAGAGTCGGATGCTTAGCTGACTGAGCCACCCAGGTGCCCCAAAATGTTTTCTAATTTTCCTTGTGATTTCTCTTAGACATATAAGTTATTCAAAAGTATGCCCTTTAATTTTAAGTTTGGGGAGATTTTTCTATTTTATTGTTATTGATTTTTTTTAATTTTTAAGTTTATTTACTTATTTTAAGAGAGAGATAGTGGGGGAGGGACAGAGAGAGACAGAGAGAGAATCCCAAGCAGGCTCCACACTGTTAGCATGAAGCCTGACTCAGGGCTTGAACTCACAAACAGTGAGATCATGCCTGACCTGAGCTGAAATCAAGAGTCAGACGCTTTAACCAACTGAGCCATGCAGACGCCCCTGTATTGTTATTGATTTTTAATTTAATACTACTATGATCACAAAACACACTCTATACTTCTGTCCATTTACTTCTATAAGTCCAGTTTATGTACTCTATAAAAGCTGAAACAGCAGTAAATAATCTGCTAATGACTGCCTGAACAAAAGGAGTGCATTAATTTTAACTTTACATCAGATGTATTGTAATACCTCATTTCCTCAATTTCTCCATTCTATATTTTCTGGGGTTTTTTTTCTTTTTTTAGAGAGAGAGTGAGAGAAAGAGCTGGGAGAGGGGCAGAGGGACAGAGAGAATCTTTTTTCTTTTAAAATTTATTTACTTATTTTGAGAGAGAGAAAGAGAGAGAGCGAGCACGCATGCACAAGTGGGGGAGAAGCAGAAAAAAAGGGAGAGAAACAATCCCAAGCAGACCCTGCACTCTCAGCTGTCAGCATGGTGCCCTACTTCGGGCTTGAACTCACAAACCATGAGATCATGATCTGAACCAAAATCAAGAATCGGACGCTTAACCGGCTGAGCCACCCAGACCCCCTGAGAGGGAGAGAGAATCTTAAGCAGGCTCCACGCACAGCATGGAGCCCAATGCGGGGCTCGATTCCACAACCCTGGGATTATGACCTGAGACCAAATCAAGAGTCAGATGCTCAAACAACTGAGCACCCAGGCACCCCATTTTTCTGTTATTTTTATAAGAAAGAGGAGTTATATGAGTGTAGTCTAAGCCAGAGGTTAATTCGTTAATAAAATTTCAAAAGCTAAAAGAAAAGATTAAGAAAATGTAGTTGGTTTCAAATTAACTATCCTAGTTACTATTAAATGGAAAATACATTCTGAACACATTGGCAAAAGACACACTACATGTGAGCAATCACTATTGAGACCTAAGTTTCCAGTGTCAAATGTTTTCTAAAGAAATACACACACACACACACAAACACACACACACCATCTAACTCCTATATTGCCAATATAGTTTAACCCTAATATGGTTTCTACTGAAGCATTTGTGGATGGCTGAGGAATTAGATTACAAATACCATTACTTAATTTCATCAGGCATTCTTACCTTAAAGTACATTCCATTTCTGTTTCAGAGTGTGTAGAGAAAACACAAAAAATGTATTTGTCAACCAGCAAAGAAAAACTGTCTCCAGGATTCAACGAGCGCCATAGATTTCTCTTCAATGGTAAGAGCTGGCTCTTCTCAGAAGACTGATAAAAACATGGATTTGTGTGTATCTAACAAATAAAAAAGAATATAGTGAAATAACTCTAAATTATGAGAAAAATACAACTAAATACAAACTGGTCCAAAATTTCAGTATCAAAACAATTTCAGTACAAACTTAAGACTTAAAAGTCTAATAAATTTGGCACTTGTAAGTACCATAATCATTTTCTATACATAAAAAAGGGAAGAGAACTAAAATATACCTCCCATTTCCCTAGGAATCAAAGAAAGAAGCAAAGTTATCAATTACCTGGTGAAAAACTACTTCTGCTTTGCTTAAGAGGCGCACTCAGACATTGGAAAGAGAAACATGAAAAATAATTCTCAGTATGGAAACTGAGTCCCCTAACTTTCATATCTGTAATTCACTAATCTCTTGGAAATGGATAGCTTCTTTTATACTTATTTTCTCCTAGTAATTTCTTACTATGATTAAAAAGTGAGCTACGGGGCGCCTGGGTGGCTCAGTCGGTTAAGCGTCCAACTTCAACTCAGGTCACAATCTCGCGGTCCGTGAGTTCGAGCCCCGCGTCGGGCTCTGGGCTGATGGCTCAGAGCCTGGAGCCTGCTTCCGATTCTGTGTCTCCCTCTCTCTCTGCCCCTCCCCTGTTCATGCTCTGTCTCTCTCTGTCTCAAAAATAAAAACGTTAAAAAAAAAAAAAAAAATTAAAAAAAAAAAAGTGAGCTACTATGAAAAGAGAGAATTTGATCAAGTCTCTCAAGCAAACAACATAGCTTGTTTTGATTGGTTTTGCTCCTCACTGAGGAGTTTTCTAACATAGATTAATACAGAAAAAGAAGCATTAAGACAAAAGGTCCAAAAACAAACAAATAAATAAATAAGCATTGTTGCCTACATGCCCAAATTAAAACAAACACACAACAACAAAAAAAACTTTGAAAGCTAGAATGAATATAATTTATCTAGTTCTGGCAATTTAATTTCATGAGGATCTGGCCATAAGTCCTTCCTATATGTATCTGCAATTGAAAAGATTTCTATTTCTTTTAAATCTGTTAAAAGAATGCCGTGAAATAAAATGTGGAGATAAAGATTAGAGGTAGAAATTAAACACAGAGACTATACAAATTTGGTAGGCAATTATTTTATAGGTCAGAGTTATTTTACAAACTATATACAAGACTTCATAAGAATGGACATGCAATGTAACACCTATTTATGCAACACCATATCGCTAAAAAGAGTTGTGAATGCTTCATTTTTAAAAATCAAGTTATAATTTAAACTATGTTTAGAAATCTTTCATTACAGTACCAACCACCCCTAACTTATCTCTCAAAGTGGCTCTGGCTCATGGCTAGGGTTTTTGAGCGAGGACAAGCCACCAGATTCTGAGCTTGTACACACTGCTGGGCTTGGAAATTCTTCCCTGTTACTCCTCAGACTTTTAAATGAATCTCCCCCTTCCTTGAGTATACCATGATCACCAGAGTCAGGGATGTTAAGTAGCAAGGACAAGAATCAGGATAGAAATATCAATAGCTTCTGCCTGAACCCCAAATATTCTATAAACGAGGTTTGCTTCTAATAGGCTAAGACCATGCTCTTATTCATTAGTATCTTAAACATTCAAGTGAATCTCTAAACATTAAATAACATAGTTTAAATAACATAGTTCTAAGTTTTCAAAGGCTAAGATGTTAACTACAAAGCCATAATATTCTAAAAGTAGAAAAGGTAAAATACTTTAGGAAAAAGAAACTAATTACATTCCTTTAATAAGACATCACAAGCCCAAAGTCAAAACAAACATTCATTTTTCAGTATTTTTTACTCAGTTGAATGCAGTTAACATTTTTTTAAATTTTATTTAAAGTTTGTTTGTTTTTAATTTAAATATGAGATAGTTAACATATAGTGTAATAATGGTTTCAGGAGTAGAATTTAGTGATTCATCACTTACATATAACACCCAGTGCTCATCCCAGCAAGTGCCCTCCTTATTCCCCCACCCAACACCCCACCAACAACCCTCAGTTTGTGCTCTGTATTTAAGAGTTACTTATGGTTTGCCTCCCTCTCTGTCTTTATCTTATTATTCCTTCCCTTCCCCTATATTCATCTGTTTTGTTTCTTAAATTCTACATGAGTGAAATCCTATATTTATCTTTCTCTGACTTCACTTAGCATAACACATTCTAGTTCTATCCATTGTTGTAAATAGCAAGACTCCATTCTTTTTGATCTTCAAATAATATTCCAATGCATATATGTATCACATCTTCTTTATCCATTCATCAGTCGATGGACATTTGAGCTCTTTCCATAATTTGGCTATTGTTGATATGCACTTAACATTTAAATTTCAAATGGTCAAATATCAGGTATTTAGCAAATCCAGTCATAGAGAAAGTGGATCAATGTATGTGGTCTATGATCATCTGTTTCTTTTCCTAAAATTGTTCATACAGGGGATTCCAGAACCAAGAGCAAAAACGACATTCCAAGAAATCTAATATTTGGTCCTACAAATTAAACCTAAATAAATATTACTTATTGAATACATTTTTAAATGGCTTTGAGAGAGAGAAAGAGGGAGTGTGCCCATGAGCCAGGCAGAGGGAGAAAGAGAGAATCTTAAGCAGGCTCTATGCTCAGCACGGAGCCCAATGCAGGGCTCGATCCCACAACCCTGGGATCATGACCTGAGTCAAAATCAAGAGTCAGACCCTCAGCTGCCTCGGTGGCTCAGTTGGTTAAGCAGTCGACTTCGGCTCAGGTCATGATCTCACAGTTTGAAGGCTCATGAGTTCAAGCCCTGCATAGGGCTCTGTGCTGACAGCTCAGAGCCTGGAGCCTGCTTTGGATTCTGTGTCTCCTCCTCTCCTGCTCACACTTGCGCTCTCTCTCTCTCTCAAAAATAAGTAAACATTTAAAAAAATTTTTTTAAAAGAATCAGACACTCAACTGACTAAACCACCCAGGTGCCCCAGGTTTTTAAAATCTATGTCAAATTACATATGCTTCAACTAAAAAGCTACACAGACATGAAGTCCAAACAAACAGTTTTTTAAAAGTTATAAAGTAGACAAAAATCTAGCAGTATTAAGAAACAAAAAGGGAGAAGACACACATATACACACACACCACACACACATACATTTTGGAATGAAAAGAATGACATTAAATACACACAAAACTTAGTAGAATACTGCAAATACTTCATGCCAATATATTCGTAAAGAAGGCCAAAACTGATAATCATCTTAGAGTATACACCAATTGACTTAAAAAAAAAAAAAAACAAAAACAAAAAACAAGCATGCACTTGTGCGTGTGTGTGTGTGTGTGTGTGTGTGTGTGTGTGTGTGTGTGTTTCTTTTGGATTAGACCTATAATGTTTTAACAATATAATCAGTAATTAAAAATCTTTCTAATCTCTCCCTAAACAAGATCCAAATGGATTTAAAAATTTTCTGAATATTCAAAGTCTTCCTGAGACCGGAAAAAGATGGAAAGCTCTCCAATTCCTTTAATAAGGTTAAGTTTACTTTGATTCTAAAAGTGGATAAGGGCAGGCAAAATACCGGCAAACCCAAACTCACAGTAAATAAAAGATATGAGGTACCTATATGAGAAGCATATTTTTGGTAAGTGCCTTTTAACATATCCATGGGAGTATAAGTGCAAACTTAAATATATTATGCTATAATTTTAGAAGTGGTGCAAAGGATGCATTATCCCTGAAGAAATGGAACTAAATAAAATACAAAGCAGTTTTCTACAGCTTTCTCTTGAAATTATCATAAACATTAAAGAAAGATTAATGTGTACACCCAAAAAAAAAGTTCCTCTCATTTTCAATTTTTTTTTTTAATTTGGGAAGCCTTGTTTTTCTTTTCTTTCCTTCTTTTTTTTTTTTTTTTACAAAATGAGCTGTGGAAAAGCTATTGTAGTATTTTATAGCTTTTTTCCAACTACACTCATAATTTCATAGGAGGAAAAACAATCACAGCTCAGGAATTTTATTGCACAAAAGAAAAAACACAGTCACCTAAAGATGGATATTTTAAGGATTAATACCAAACGGCAAAAAAATATATTCTTCTGCAATTTATATGTACTTTTAGAACTACTCCCTCAGTCATCCAAGAACCAAAAAGAGTACGATTTTATTAAAATGAAATAAAAGCATTGACAGCTATGAATTTACCCAGAGGACATATCTAACTACTGGTGATATAGTCATTTACAGAGAACACTGTCGTTTTGCCTTTATAATACATTTTCTCCCTGCTGATACCAGACTGAAGATTAAATTTAAATGACTCACAAATAAGCTAACATCATCTCCTATGAGCTAACATTATCTCCTCATGCACTATTTCCAAGAACTGCTGAGAGCTAGAGTCTTTTTTAAAAGGAAATATTAGAGGGGGGAAAAGAAAGACAAATTCATCCAATTTAAAAGTACAAATTAGTAATTGCACTAATTGCATTCATCCATCATTGTCAAAGTTATGTTTCTATTTGATTGGATTTCTAATTTGAAGGAAAGTAGAAAAAATTTAATCACTTAAACATAATTTGGAGTAGATAGCATACAGAAAGGATCATAATAAAACATTTGTTATAATTCATTTACACAATTTTACAAAAAACTTTTAAACCATGGCTTCTCTTTCAAAATTTTATTTCAGTTGTACACATAACCTGCTTTAATAGATCAATTTGCGATTGACTACAGAACAGAAGGTAAATGATATTTAGCACATGTTAAGATTAAATGAATGAATTAGAAGTTACTTGTCTATCTCTTTATTTTCAAGACCTTAACATTTCTATTAACAACTATGGTCAGTTTAGAATTTCTCTAAATTTCCCTAAATCACACCTTGATGGTGCAGCTACATTAAGCAGGTGAATAAACAAATACACCTATTTCAAGGAGATAGGCATTTTGTTGCAACTACATTAACATAAACAAGAAATCAAGCATTATATAAAGCAAAGGACCTATATGTATATCACCAAGTCTAAGAAGCAACGTTCCTTCGAATGGTATGGTGTAAATAATTCTCAGAATAAAATTCAAAACCCAATTAAATACTATTCTAAAAAATCAAATTCGAGTATTAGAGTTGTACATTTCCTTAAAAATAAATACATTTTTTTCATGTCCTTTCATGTTTAGTAGTTTGGCATTACAAAAGTAGCTGCATCACATTGTACTATTATTCACTACACCTTTTTCATGTCATAAGTGTTCCATAATGATTTTTAAAGACATAATACATGTTAGATATCATGTGTGGATCCACCACCCAGTTTCAGAAAAAGAATATTAACTTTTAAAAAAAAATTTTTTTAATGTTTATTTATTTTTGAGAGAGACAGAATGCGAGTGGGTAAGGGGCAGAGAGAGAGAGAAACACAGAAGCAGAAGCAGACTCCAGGCTCTGAGCTGTCAGCACAGAGCCCAACGCAGGGCTCGAACTCATGAGCTGTGAGGTCATGACCTGAGCTGAAGTTGGATGCTCAACCGACTGAGCCACCCAGGCGCTCCAAGAATATTAACTTTTGATGTCCCTTTTGAGTCATCCCCTATCCCATTCTCTTCTTAGTTCACTCAAAGGTAATTATTATACTGACTGTTGTATCTATCACTTCCCTAATGTTCTTTATTATTTTGGCACTCAAGTTGATGATCATGAATATACTGTTTATTTTTGTAGAATTTTTAATCTTATATAAATGAAACTATACTGTATATATTCTTTCAATGTTGCTTTTATCAATGTCATACTCCTGATTCTAATCTATATTTTTCATGCTTTCACTGTAATTTATCCTCACTGTTGTAGTGTATTTCATTAAATGAATATATCACAATATATTTATCAATTCCATTGTTGATAGAAATTTATGTTGTGTCTAGTTTCTTGCTATTATATAAATAACTTTGCTTTTCAGGTTCTTGTACACATCTATGTGTGTATGAGATCTGGCTTGTAGGAAATGCACGCCTTCATCTTTAGGAAATTAACGTCAAGCTATTTTTCAAAGTGGCTACAACATTTAAGCTCCCACCAAAAGTTTATAACTGTTCTACTTGTTTACATCCTCATCAATACTTGAAATTGTTAGACTTTACATTTTTGTCAATCTGTTGGGTGTGCAATGGTATCTCACTGCAGTTTCCTTACATTTCTCTGCTTAATAACAATGCTGAGTACCTTTCTCATGTTTTTACTAAACAGTCAGGTTTCCAATTCTGTAATGTGCCACTCAAGTAAGTATTTAGCCCATACTTTGATTGGATTGTTTATCTTTTCTCATTGATTGAAGGCATTTGCTATATATTTTGGATATCATTCCTTTGTCAACTACTTGTGTTTTAAATAACTTTTCCCTGCTATGTTTTTCATTTTCATTATAGTGTTTTGATAAGCAAAGTTTCTTAATTTTAATGTAATTGGATTTTTTAAATCTTTCTTTTTATAGCTATTTTAAAACTTCCCTACTCTAATGTCACAAAGGTTTTTTCCTATATAATCTAACAGTTTTACCGTTTGACTTTCACACTTAAGCCACCTAAAACTGATTTGTGTGTATGGTTTGAGGCAGGGGGTCTAATTTTTTTCGCCTAAACAAATAACAAACTATTCCAGTACCATTTGTTGATGAAAACTCCCCCTCTCCACTGATGGCAGTGCCAGCTCTGGCCCAAATCAAATTCCCACATATATAAGACTGGATCTAAGGGGGCTTTCAATTGTAAACTTCTACTCAACTGAAGGAACCAAATCATCTTGTGAAGAAAACTCACCAGTTAGTCTTACCTTCAAGAAATTTTTTAAAGAAGAGACTATCAAATGGCAAAGGAATCCTGACTTGGGAAATACAATGAAAAAATAATAATAATAATGCATAGGGTTCAAAGAACCTGAGTTCTAATTCCCACTTAACAACTTGCCGACTTTGTACAATTAGGTATTCTCCAGAGGGCTCTGATATTCTAAATTGTCAAAAAAAATGCTGCCAAGGAAAAGGTAAAAAAATATTTATCTTTCTCCCATGTATATAAGGTCATATTTACTAGAAAGTTCATAAATTATACTAATAATATTTAAAAGATAAATATGAACAAAAGTATAATTTTAAAAAACCTTATTATACCAAATTTTAGTTTTATACCTATAATCTAATGAGGAATTTTTTTCTCTAGTTTCTAATTTTGTATCTATCACAGTTTGGTACTCAAAAGACACTTGCTGACTTCAAACAATTGTTTTACAGGAGTATAATCTAATTAAAGACCAAGTAAAGATGAAGAATGCTTTCTAAAAGATATCTTCTTTTAATGGAAAATTGCTCAACTCCCATGCAGAAATCTGACCCACTTCACAAAAGATAAAGTTTAACTTGGGGCACCTGGGTGGCTCAATCAGTTAAGCATCTGACTTCAGCTCAGATCTCATCTCTCAGTTCTTGAGTTCAAGCCCTGCATCAGGCTGTCTGCTTTCTACACAGAGCATGCTTCAGATCCTTTATCCCTCACTCTCTGTCTGCCCCTCCCTTGCACGCACACACTCTCTCTCTCTCTCTCTCTCTCTCTCTCTCAAACACAAAACAAATATTAAAAAAAGGGGCGGGATGCACCTCAATGGCTCAGTCATTTAAGCATCTGACTTTGGCTCAGGTCATGATCACATGGTTTGTGAGAACAGCTGACAGCTTGTAGCCGGCTCAGGATTCTCTCTCTCCCTCTCTCCCAGCTCCTCCCTCACTCATACTCTCTCTTTCTCAAAATAAATAAACATTAAAAAAAAAGAAATTCATGGGCATTTGTCAATCTCAATAGCTCAACATAGGATAATAAAAGTACTTTATGTGTGATAGAAAGCACTAATGATACAAAAGGCAGTTGTACATATAAGAGGAAAATACATATAAATTTTAAATGTTATAAATCTATTTTATATTGTTATATATTTTATTATATAATTTATTATATAATATATATTTATTTTTATATATAATATATGACTTATATAATTTCATACCATATTAATTTTACTGCCACAGCATGCAGTCCAAAATAGATGGACTCTCATACACATTTTTTATTCTCCTACACAACTAATTTTTCAAATGAAATATCAGAAACTGATATCCCTACAATATATCAGTACTTAACTATAAAGCAAGCTGTTAAAATTTTAGCCCTCAATAAGAACTTTCAAATTAAAATACAACCCTAAAGAACAAGGTCTAAATTTTACAAATATTCCTCTCTACACACAGATATATAAAAATCTATTAAAATACAATGCTGTAACATTTATTTAAAGGTTATTTACTTATATTGAGAGAAAGAGAGAGAGAGAACAAGCAGGGGAGGGATAAAGAGAGAGGGAGAGGGCTTCAAGCTCCATTACAAAGCTGTAATCATCAAGACAGTGTGGTACTGGCACAAGAACAGACACTCAGATCAATGGAACAGAATACAGAACCCAGAAATGGACCCACAAACGTATGGCCAACTAATCTTTGACAAAGCAGAAAAGAATATCCAATGGAATAAAGACAGTCTCTTCAGCAAGTGGTGCTGGAAAAAGTGGACAGCGACATGCAGAAAAATGAACCTAGACCCCTTTCCTGCACCATACACAAAAATAAACTCAAAATGGATGAAAGACCTCAATGTAAGACAGGAAGCCATCAAAGTCCTTGAAGAGAAAGCAGGCAAAAACCTCTTTGACCTTGGCCACAGCAACTTCTTACTCAACATGTCCCTGGAGGCAAGGGAAACAAAAGCAAAAATTAACTACTTGGACCTCATCAAAATAAAAAGCTTCTGTACAGTGAAGGAAACAATCAGCAAAACTAAAAGAGAACTGAAAAAATGGGAGAAGATATTTGCAAATGACATATCAGATAAAGGGTTAGTATCCAAAATCTATAAAGAACTTATCAAACTCAACACCCAAAAAACAAATAATCCAGTGAAGAAATGGGCAAAAGACATGAAGAGACAGTTCTCCAAAGAAGACATCCAGATGACCAACCGACACATGAAAAAATGCTCAACATCCGTCACCATCAGGGGAATACAAACCAAAACCGCAATGAAATACCACCTGACACCTGTCAGAATGGCTAACATTACAACTCAGGCAACAACAGATGTTGGTGAGGATGCGGAGAAAGAGGATCCCTTTTGCACTGCTGGTGGTAATGCAAGCTCATGCAGCCACTCTGGAAAACAGAATGGAGGTTCCTCAAAAAATTAAAAATAGAACTACCCTACAACCCAGAAATTGCATCCAAGGGATACAGGGATGCTCTTTCAAAGGGACACATGCACCCCAATGTTTATAGCAGCACTATCAACAATAGCCAAAGTATGGAAAGAGACCAAATGTCCATCGATGGATGAATGGATAAAGAAAATGTGGCATATACATATATATATGCCACATATGGCATATGTATATGTATATATACATACATACACATACAATGGAATATTACTTGGCAATCAAAAAGAATGAAATCTTGCCATTTGCAACTACACAGATGGAACTAGAGAGTATTATACTAAGTGAAATTAGTCAGAGAAAGACCAATATCATATGACTTCACTCATATGAGGACTTTAATATACAAAACAGATGAACATAAGGGAAGGGAAGCAAAAATAATAAAAAAACAGGGAGGGGGGACAAAAACATAAGAGACTCAAATATGGAGAACAGAGGGTTACTGAGGGGTTGTGGGAGGGGGATGGGCTAAACAGGAAGGGGCATTAAGGAATCTACTCCTGAAACCACTGTTGCACTACAGGCTAACTTGGATGTAAATTTAAAAAAATAAATAAAAATTAAAAAAAAAAAAGGGGGGGGGTGGGGAGAGAGAGAATCCCAAGCAGTACAAACTGTCAGCCAGTCTCACAAACCGTGTGATCATGACCTGAGTCAAAATCAAGAGTCAGATGCTTAACCAACTGAGTCATTCTGGCACCCCCAATCCTATAACATTTAAGTAACTCTGGTCACTACCCCACTCCCCAAAAATAAACCATTACATAGTTACAGGCTTCCTTATAGGATCTTATTTGTAATATCCAGTTATGAACAAAATCCTAATTTATACATGAACTGGTGGTCATCTTTCACTAAAATTCTAACTATGTAAATGTAGCACTGTCTTATGGGGAAAAAAATACTTTAAATAGTTTAGATTTCATCTCCCAATTATCCTCTGGAAATAAGAAGGATATATTCTGAAATTGATTCTCTATTTGCATAACCTTAGAAAATAAGCCCTCTAACCAGGAGCTGGAAAAAGGTGAGAGACAAAGAGTTAAAATGAGTCATGAATAGGGGCGCCTGGGTGGCTCAGTAGGTTGAGTGTCTAGCTTCGGCTCAGGTCATGATCTCCTGAGGTCCATGGGTTCAAGCCCTGCATTGGGCTCTGTGTTGACAGCTCGGAGCCTGGAGCCTGCTTCAGATTCTGTGTCTCCCTCTCTCTCTGCCCCCACCCTCACTCACACTCTGTCTCTCAAAAATGAATAAATGGTAAAAAAAAAAAAAAAATTTTTTTTAAATGAGTCATGAATAACATATTTACCGGTTTGATTCGAAGCTGGCCACCGACCACCTCAAGAATTGCATGTCTTCTGGACACTCTCTTGTCTGTTATCTACAGGGGGAAAAAAAATAAACATTTCTAATGCAGCTACCTCCATAAAAAAAAAAAAACCAGTAACAACAACAACAAAAACCCACAGCAATGTTTCTGATATTAGTAGGCTACATATCAAATACTCATTCAGCAACTGTATATTAAAATGATTGTCCTCATTGAACAGATAACAAAACAACTCAAGAGATTAAGGGACCTGCCCAAGATAACAGGAAGAATAAATAGCAGAGCAGAGACTCAAGCTTGAGATCTAACACATCCCAAAATTTTCATGATGGCTTCCATTCAAGATAGACATTTAGTGGAGATTCTCATCAATAAAACTCATAAAATGACAAAAAAATGTATACAATGTGTACTTATTAGGAAACTTCTCAAGTACAAGAAATATGTAGCATGTTATAATGACAAAGGTTTTAAAGAGCAGCAGTCTGGTAAATATAAAGGTGTGATGACCAGGCTTGGGGTCAGGCCCACCTGCACTGGAGCTCTGGGGCCATCAGCAGTAGTTAAGAGAACAGGAAGGTGGGAGGGGGAGTGGTGTAAACCAAATATTTACAGTGAGTAAGAGATTATCATTTATGTGTATGTGTGTGTGTGTATAATACAATACATACACATGTTAATTTTAAAAGGTAAAATACATATATTTGCTTCCCCTTTTGACTCAACATGCTTTAGTTACACACAAGCACTTCTGCATACCAAAGTTTAGAAATGGCTTGCACTTTAAATCTTGAAATTGCCAACTGAGTCTTCCCTGCAGAACTATAAACATGATGGTTAAGTCTGCCTTTGTTATTTGTGGTTGATACATAATGAAAATGTTTCAAGCACCAACTTTACTTAACATCATAATTATGTGGCCCATCTTTTGATTACCTTAGTATCTGTATCACTTCAACTCTGATATTATCCATATCAGTACCAAAATTTTCAGTAAAAACAGACTACAGCAATGCCCAGTTCAATTAAACTCTTTAGTTACACAAAAACTTGCAAAAATGTCAAAGTGCCAGGAATCAGTAGTCATCTTTTTTTTAACGTTTATTTATTTTGGGGACAGAGAGAGACATAGCATGAACGGGGGAGGGGCAGAGAGAGAGGGAGACACAGAATCAGAAGCAGGCTCCAGGCTCCGAGCCATCAGCACAGAGCCCGACGCGAGATCGTGACCTGAGCTGAAGTCGGACGCTCAACCGACTGAGCCACCCAGGAGCCCCAGTAGTCATCTTTTTTAACCAGAGAGCAGTTTCACATATAAGACTATGACTATATAAAAGTAGTAACATCAAGCATCACAGTGGAATGAATTCCACATATGTGAATTTTTGATCGCTACAGTTGATTTTTAGAACATTTTCTAAAATGAAGTATCTTAAAGGTAGCCCATTTAAAATATATACACTATTAAACTAATAATCTACCAGAGAGGGGAGAAGAAACTCGGAGGTTCCTGTATTCTTTCCCATAATGTGCCTTGTGGACATTATCAGGTGATAACGCACTTTACCATTTATAAAAATGATTTATCATTTGCATAGAACTTTCCCTTAAATCTTAAGATCCACCACAATACTGTCATAGCTATTGTTCACATGTTATGAACTTGGGAATTGAAAGTCTAGAGAATTTAAGTAACTTGTGTAGGCCACTCCTCGAGTAGGTGGCCTACAAGTCCATATTCATTAATAAAAATAAATATGTGAGAAAAAGAGTCATATATGACTCTACATCTGCATATGATCAGTCAGAAATAGTTTCAAGAAATGAAAATTACTCTGCGTTAGGGAGTAAGAAATTTCTAATTCTAACTTGGGTAGTAAGATCTCATTGTGAACTGCAATAATACAAATCGATTTTCTAACCAACTGAGTAACAGACTGCCAAATATAAAATCATGGCAAGCAATGATGGTTCCTGTAATAGTCTAGCTTGGGTTTATTTTTCAAACCATATTTTTGCAGGAAGTAATACTGGACTTTTCCTATCCCAGTCTTTCTTTGAAGGAGGCTTTCCAGACCCCAGCATGAAAAAAATGTACAAAAGCATAACATGACCTCTAGTGGACACATGATTCCACAACAGTGTAATTACATGGCAAGCTGTGCATTTCTATAGTATACCAAAAAAAGTGGTTTTTTTTTTGTTTTTAAATGTTTATTTATTTATTTTGAGAGATGGGGGGTGGGAGAAGAAAGGGAGGAAGACAGAATCCCAGGCAGGCTCTGCGGTGTCAGTGCATAGCATGACACATGGCTTGAACCTATCTATGAACCATGAGATCATGACCTGAGCCAAAATCAAGAGTCGGACCCTTAACCAGCTAAGCCACCCAGGCACTCCATGTATTATCTTAAGTCTTCACAAAACCTGAGGAGAAGACATTATTACCTTCATTTTGTAAGTGAGAAATATAAGTGCAGAAAGGCTAAGCAACTACTTATAGTTACGCAGCCAATAAGCAGCAGGACCAGGACTTGAACCCAAGGAATCTGATTCTAGGGACAGGACACTCTTGCTTTTAACACTGTATTGCCTCCCTCATTATCATTACATAAAATATCTTTTTTTAGATTATTTACCATCAGCTTAACTATCTAAACTAGAACATACCAAAGAACTGGAAATAAGGTAGAATGACTATTTAACAAGCAAGTAGACATTCTGAGAAAATCAAGCCCTAAATGGAATTCCAGAAGGTCTTGGGACACCTGGGTGGCTCAGTCAATTAAGCGTCTGACTTCGGCTCAGGTCACGATCTCACAGTTTGTGAGTTCAAGCCCCACATCAGGCTCTGTGCTGACAGATCACAGTCTGGAGCCTGCTTTGGATTCTGTGTCTCCCTCTCTCTGCCTCTCCCATGGTGACGTTCTGTCTCTCTTTCTCTCAAAAATAAAAAAACAGTAAAAAATTAATAAAAAAAAAAAAAGAAATTCCAGAAGGTCTTCAGGTTTCCATTTATTCATTTATTCTAATGTCATACCCAAATCTAACAAGCTGTGTTATATGAATTTGCAATTCTCTATTCACAGCAAACAATAAAGTGGATAGGGTTTAACAGGCAGTGCATTAACACTGGGGGAAAATGATTGCTATTGGTCTGTAAGTAGAAAGAGAAAGGCTATGGAAAAGCAAAGAAACCCAAAGACTCAGAAAGAATGTACTGGCTAGAAGCTACAGAGAATAGGGACAAATGGCATAACGTACTTCAAAAAGTACTGATTACACTTACCAGGGTCTACTTATTGATTACCCTATTTAAATGAAAATTTCATTTGACAGTCAGACATTTCACATCTTAAGAAAGCCATAAAAATAGTTAAAATAGAGGAATTCCCATTTCCTAGCAAATAACTGCAGTCACCTAAATACTAATCATACCATACAAAAAAACTCAGAGATCAACAAATAGAACACATAAAACCACCTACATTCCACATGTAAAGCACAACTAGGAGACAGAGATTACCACAAACTTTACATATAGGAGGGGAAAGAAACACCAAATGCAGATCAAGCTTCAAGGCAAGTGATAACTGGGAGGAAGAGAAGAGAGGGAATGAGAACCTAGGGGTGGTGGGGCACAGATAATATCACTCTCAGAAATAGTCACGCCTTGAGTGGGAAATAAAACACATCTCACATCCAGCAGTTCAGTGGTCCAGCAAAACTGGAAACAATTTGGGCATCAATAGGAATAATGGTAACAATGGAATACAAACACTGAATACAAAAATAATCCATGAGTTCACAATGAACTCAAAAAAAGGGCCTGGGGCTAGGGCTGGGAGGAAAAGCCCTTCTTCATAAAAGAATCCCAGCTAATGAAGAAGAAATGATCGAACCAGAAAAATCACTACTTTGCAACTACAAATATAATAACTGACTCAGTAACGGACCAGTGGATGTTAACTTTCAGGTGAAAGCTTGATGAGAAAAAGAATATTCCTGAAGTCCCAAAGCATCATTGCACAGATTACTCACAAAGGGAACTGTGTCTTTTTTGGGGAAGTCTGATAGACACCACCTTTCCCAAGTGACCACCCAACATCGCCAACAACAGCACAAACTCCTAGCTGGGCCTTGTGATAAGCTGCTTCAATTTCACATCGAATATGTAATATTCTTGCCCAAAATGTTTAACCTGAATCTTATTATATAGAAACAATCAGACAATCAAAATTGTGGGCTTTCTTTAAAACAACTGGCCTGGACTCCTAAAAACATGAATGCCATGAAAGAATAGTTCTAGATTAAAGAAGATAACGTTTGATTGGATCCTAATTTTTTTAAATGCTAAAAATGGACATTATTGGAAAAGTTGTGTAAAATTAAATATAGGACCATTAAAATTTACTGTACAATTATAAATTTATCAAGTGTGGTAAGTTTATATGTATGTACATAACAGTTTATATATATTTATGTATGTATATATACATTTTATATAAAAATGTTCTTGCTCTTAGGTGATACATGTTGACATATTTAAGGATGACGAGCCAAAATCCATACAATGTACCTTCAGAAGGGTTCAGAAAACAATACATATATGAGAAAAAAACAAATATATATATATATATATATATATATATGTGTGTGTATATGAGAGATAAAGAAAATGTGGCAAAATGTTACCATTAATTAATCTGCTAAAGACATATTAAGTGTTCATTGTACTATTCTTTCAACTTTTTCTGCAGGTCTGATCTCTTTCAAAATGAAAAGTTGAGGGAAAAATAGTTAAAATTTCAAATATGTTGGTGCCTAAAAGGTTTATTATCAAATTACCTAGAAAATGTAGTATATGATTGCTAAATGACATAAAACACCGTCTCAGTAAAATTTATTTACAGTCATCTCAGTAAAATTAATAAGACTCTTTCTATAGTAAATTTTTCTAACTTCCTCGCTTGAGACTGGGTACCACAAACTGGTAGCCGATTGGCTACAAATCATTCAGGCTGTTTTTTTTCTCTCAAGTTTTGAAAAGTGTATGCACCCTCCATCTCACCACAGTGGTCAGCACCCCTACAATCTCCCACTGAACACCTTTCACTCTTTAGTGTATGCCTGGCCTCTAAGGCATTTGAATTTGCAACTTATGATTTGAGGCACACCTTTTTTAAGATTTTAATTTTTTTTTAGATATTATTTTAAGTAATCTCTATACCCAACATGGGGCTCGAAATCATAACCCTGAGATCCAAGAGACGCACGTTCCACCAGCTAACCAGCTTGGCAGCCCCAAACTACACCTGTGCTTTCAGATGCCAGTTCTTCACATGTGACATTGTATACCAGATGCTACTAGTTGCTTGATCAATAGCTATTCATTTCTTTTTCCATACTAATATGTACTCTCCTTTTGTTTAGGCCAACAAGGTACCCATTTAAAAATATCCAAATGCCCATAACTCCTCGTAGCTATGGACAGTCAAACGACAAGTTCTAGGAAAGGATATGAGAGGGAGTGTGTGTATTAACAACGTTTTCTAGTTTCCGTATCTGATGTTTTAGTATCTGGCACCTTGAACTAAGGAAGGACTACCCCAAGGGTTATCAGGTTCTTAGACACAGTAAATGACTCACCTGCAAGTATACCTTTCATATGCAAAATAACCAATCTAAAGTCTGTACCCCCGATTATGGCTTTACCTGGCTCTTATGCTGTGCTAATCGCCCCGGGACTAGGCATCAGACAACTAGGGACAGCCCATACAGCTCAGAGCTCATAAAATTATTCAAAACTAGACCACCCGACACCTGTTTATCTTGCCTTGCCCATTCATTCCTAAGAAAGTTGTGAGAAAGGCTTTCCTGCAGTTCCCCGAGCTCTCTCTGCCTTCTGCCTCCCACCAATCTCACGTGGCCCTGCATGGCATGGTGTGCCTTTCTTTCTCTTGGGAACTGTGAGTAATAAATTATCTTTTCAGTGGCAATCATCTCATGATCTGTTGGCTTCACCATTCCTGAACAAAACAACAAAATCTCCATTTTAAAACAGTGGAGCTTCTGGAAAGATTATTGTCTTCAAGATAACAAGGAACAGGCTCGAAAGGAGTGGACCTTTTTTTGCCCTGTGCCTTTCTCTTTTCTTCCTGCTTAAATGCTATGCTTCCAAGTACAGCAGCCATCTCGACTGCAGGCATGAATCACGTGCAAAGGATGACCAAGGAGGAACACAGAAGAGCCGGTTCCTTGAGTATCTGCAACAGCCCCGGGGTTAACTGCCCCTGAGATTCTCTTACAAAAGAAAAATCAATTTGGTTTGTCACATCTCGGTTACCTGCAGCCAAAAGCAATTATGATTAATATCCTTTACTTCAACAATACTGGACATCTAATAACAAATTTATTTATGTTCAGCCAGTCAGAGAAGGGGAATAGTAGGAAACAGAGAAGCTAACCAAATCTGTGCATTCAAGCACAAGAATTTTTTTTAGTATTAAAAAAACTGTACAGCATACAGCAGGAGCTGAAGCATACGCAGGCTACAGGGTAATGCTGAAATCACTCCTATCCTTTGTTAACAACAGCTGAAATGACAGAAATTCTTCTTCAGACACTACAGAACAAATGTTTTTTACTTGAATTCTTCATACGGTTTCGTGAATGGGGACAGGACTCTGTCTTTTGTATTGATACAATGTGGATCCCTTCTCTTTGATTTTCTGGTTCTGAATTGAATGTTTCCTGATAAGGACAAGTCCTTTCGCCTTGTCTTCATGTCTCATTTTTAAGACATGAAGTTTGTGCTAGAAGAAAAGATAAAGACATGAAAACATAAAAGAATTGTTTGTGAGTTGTTTGACAAATATTTATTTTTGACATCTACTGAAGTCAAACAGAATGAAGATTTTCTTACGCTACTAGCAGAAATGCTTGGATGTTTTGACTCAAGGTCTCTGACCTATTTGTTTATTATTTCCAAAATTCTAAAAATAAAAAACAAACCTGAATAAAATAAAAGCAGAAAAGTTACTGGACCCTGAAATAGAATAGACTGGTACCTTGCATTTCATTTTTGCCTATATATATTTACTAAAAAACCAATAGTCCATTTTTCTTAAAATGTTTTCCTACAGAAATTTCTGAATATCACAGGCAAGTACAATGTATCTCGTAAATACAATATCCCCATGTAGCCTGGCTCCTATAAACACAAGAACAGAGAAGAGGCAAGATTTGCTTTTTCCAATATGAATTACAGAAGACACCAAAGGGTAAGGTAATAAAATTTTTCTTGTACAATACTTAATAACTTACAGTGCTTTCACACAAGATTGTCCAGTTTGCTCTATTAACAACAAATAAAAAATAGGCAAATTCAAACTTCCATGGTAGAGAAAAATTAAAAAAAAAAGAAACCATCTGGTAGGAGATTTGAATCTGTATCATGAGAAAATGCATAAACCTAAAGAAGCATAGGCTCTACTTTAGGCATAGTTTGCATAAAATATCTTCCTCAAACTTTTGTGTGTATATGTGGCAAGTACATAAAACCTAAAATTAAGACCCAAATTAAACAGACTCATTGTTGACAAACCTGTTGATGAAGCATAAAAGTTTCGTTTCTAGAGTGCTTCCCAGTTACCAGATCCAAGATGCACTCCCCAGAGCTCAATCTACCTTGAGACTCTGTCAAAACATTAGATAAGTCAATCTTATTCCTCAAAAGAGCAAAAGTTAGTTAACACAAGGTGTTTAATGTTACCATACTTGGAATGTACCAAAGGTCATTTTTCTGATATTAACAAAGGGCAAGTTTGAGGAAACAAACATAGGCTCTCTAGAGAGATTCCAGTAAGCTCTCTTTATTTTTTTTTTTTTAATTTTTTAACGTTTATTTATTTTTGAGACAGAGAGAGACAGAGCATGAACGGGGGAGGGGCAGAGAGAGAGGGAGACACAGAATCGGAAGCAGGCTCCAGGCTCTGAGCCATCAGCCCAGATCCCGACGAGGGGCTCGAACTCACGGACCGCAAGATCGTGACCTGAGCCGAAGTCGGATGCTCAACCGACTGAGCCACCCAGGCGCCCCCCAGTAAGCTCTCTTTAAAAGGTTATTAAAACACTGGATGTGAAATGGTCTTTGAACTTGTGAAATACTTTCCCCTAAGACCAATGGTATAATAGTAGTTAGGCTATCAGGTTACCTCACAACTATCTATTTAATCCACAATACTGATGAAATATGGATCACTTAGATTTTAAAAAGTAAAATGCAATACCTGCTGAGCTCCTAATTCAAGGTTGCTGAATAGCCAGCCAAGATGATAAAACTGGGCTGACTTAATGCCACTGAGGTTTCAACTCACCCAACCTGCTTGGCTTGCAATGCTACTTGTGAAGTGAATGCTATACAAAGGTAAGAACATTATCCTCACCATTGATATGATAGATGGCATCATAATAGAGACAATATAATGAGTAAAAACATAAGCAGAGCTTAGGAAGACAAAACTGGGTTGAAATCTCCACTTGGGACTTCGATACATTAAAGTTTCTCAATAAAATTCAGTTCAGCAAAAATTTCTTAAAAGACTTATTCTGGGGGCGCCTGGGTGGCGCAGTCGGTTAAGCGTCCGACTTCAGCCAGGTCACGATCTCGCCGTCCGTGAGTTCGAGCCCCACGTCAGGCTCTGGGCTGATGGCTCAGAGCCTGGAGCCTGTTTCCCATGCTGTGTCTCCCTCTCTCTCTGCCCCTCCCCCGTTCATGCTGTTTCTCTCTGTCCCAAAAATAAAAATAAAAAACGTTGAAAAAAAAATTAAAAAAAAAAAAAAAGACTTATTCTGTGCCAAGCATTCTTAGTGTGTCCAGAAGTGGTTTTCAACTCTGATTTCACAACAGAATCATCTTCAGGGCTTTTAAAAATACAGATACCCAGGGACGCCTGGGTGGCTCAGTCGGTTAAGCAACCGACTTTGGCTCAGGTCATGATCTCATGGTTCGTGAGTTCGAGCCCCTCCTCGGGCTCTGAGCTGACAGCTCAGAGCCTAGAGCCCACTTCAGATTCTGCCTCCCTCTCTCTCTCTGCCCCTTCCTAGTTCACACTCTGTCTCTCTCTCTCTCTCTCTCTCTCAAAAATAAAAAACATTAAAAAAAAATAATAAGTAAATAAAAATACAGATACCCAAATACTACCTACAAGAATCAAAATACCAGTGGAAGGAACATAGAGAGAGGTACAAAGCATGTGAGAAGATGGCATATTCAGGCTGAGTAGTACGTGGGAGATAATTTGGAGAGATTGATTTAGAAATCAATATATGTAAAATATACAGGAATATACATACATATGAAAAGTAATTCACTATGCACCTATTAGAATGTCCAAAACCCAAAACACTGAGAACACCAAATGCTGGTGAAGTTGCGGAACAACAGGAAATCATTCATGGATGGTAGGGATGCAAAATGGTACAGCCACATTGAAAGACAGTTGGCAGCTTTTTACAAAACTAAACACACTCTTAACATATGGTCCAGCAATTGAGCTCCTTGGTATTTACCCAAATGAACTGAAAGCTTATGTCTACACAAAAACTTGCACATGGATGGTTGTAACAGCTTTATTCATAACCGCCACAACTTGGAAGTAACCAAGATATCCTTCAGCAGGTAAATGGATAAACTGTGGAACATTCAGACATTGCAATATTATCCATCACTAAAAAGCCATGAGAAGACATGGAGGAACCTTAAATACCATTACTAAGTGAAACAAGGCAGCCTAAAAAAGTCTATATTTACATACTGTATAATTCCAACTATATGATATGCTGGAAAAGGTAAATTATGGAGACAGTAAAAAGTTCGGTAGGTTGCAAGGGGTTGGGAAAGGAAGAAAGAACAGAAAGAGCATAGAGGATTTTTAAGGCAGTGAAACTATTGTGTGTAATACTACAATACCTGATATGTGTCATTACACATTTGTCAAAACCCACAGAATGTGCACCAAGAGTGAAGCTTAGTGTTAAACCATGGACTTTGGATGATAATGACAAGTCAATATAGGTTCATTGGATATACCAGTGTGGTGCAAAATATCGACAGTGAAGAAAGGTGGGGTGAGGAACAGAGATGAAAACTCTCTGTATTTTGTACTCAATTCTGCCATGAACCTAAGACTGCTGAAAAAAATAAAGCCTATTTTAAAGAAGAAAAATAAATACTGTAAAAGCAAAGTCCATAAAAGTTAAAAGGGGATCAGTGATGTAATGTGATTATCCCACAAGCCTGGTCAGCACTTACCCAATCATCCAATCGGTCATACACTTTCTGTCTCGGACCCGGGAAATCATACATCCACTGAGCCTGAAGGGCCTTTCCCTCTCTACCACCCACTCTCCACCTACCAAACAGCTAACGGTTCTGACACTCCAAAGTCAACTCAATGTCACTGAGTCAGGAAGCCTTCCCTAACCCCTCATCTTAACTGTGAGTTCCTTCCTATACCTCTCTGTATCATGTAACATCCTTTCCTGTTTGGCTCATAGTACTGAAACAAAATTTTTAATTAAATGTGACCTTTCAGAAGTTGGAGGTTATATCTAAAAATCCAGATTTCTTACTACTCTCTCTTTTTTTTTTTTTTTTTTTCATGTTTCTTACTAATCTTGAAAATAACCATAGGACTTTGTTACCAGGTGGGCATGGGGGTGAGTGGCGGGGACCACATTACAGGTCATTTTCCTTGTGGCCTTCCCAACACTAAGGCAGCTGTCATCTATGACACTGCTGTGATTTATTTACCATCATCCCTGCGCTGTTTTTCCTGCACAGTCCCATTTCATTCACTCAGGTGCCTGCCTGGTTCCAGTTCCCATTTGAGGTTGCAAATGCTATTTAGTTACTTGTTTCTCTGACTCTCATACCTAGGAAACTAAGTTTCTTGAGAGTAATGACTTGTTTCTCTTTCATCCTTCCATTCTGACTACAGTATATATTGAAGTATTTTCTGAATTCACTAAATGAAAATGAAATAGGAAATGGAATAGAAAAAAATGCTAACATTCAATCCATCATGAATGTTGCTCTGAAAGCTTTAGCAGTTGCTTCTTTGTTATGCTTAAATTCACTTCAAAATTCTATATCCTTTTCAAACCTAAGTTACAAGTAGGCTCTTTTTGAGGGTTGGAAGAATGAGAAGCAGAGACACAGAAAAGGAAGAGATCATGTCCTTTGAAGGCCTACTATGTGCCAGACACTGTACTAGACTAAAAAGGTGCAGGAGATGGAGGGGATACCCAGCAGCTAGGAGTGCTTGGCACATCCCTAGGGACCAGATAGGACTAGGTTCCAGAAAGGCCAGTGAGATTCTGCAAAAGGCACAAACAATACAGAGTTGCCAGGCCAGGGAGTGGTTACTGGCTACTTTTGTATAAACTTTGTAGGACACTTATAGCATTCTTAGAAATGGTGAACTGATACCAGGGAAGGTCTATATTAGAGCTCGTGACTATCCCCACCCACAACCAAGGGCCTCTTCTCTTTTCAATTAAAGCAGTAGATTCTATTACACCTGCCATTAGGAAGACTCACTAGATAGCTGGCATTGTCCTTTTTCCTTGGAGGAAACAGATTAGAAACGATTGTGTCATATAATCCCCATCAAAACAGAAAAAGGGAAATTTGAAATCAAAAACAGTAATTTTCATTTAAGAGTATAATCAACTTTTTAAAAAGCATATATAATCAGCTTTAATTAGAGAAAAACCATAAAGCAAATAATTTGGCCTAAAGGTACTCTTGAGATGCTATACTGTAAAACCTTAACTAAAGTTAAATTTTTTACTTAAGATAAATTATAGTTTCACATAGAGTTGGAAGATATAATACACAAAGATCTCTTGTACCATATCCCTAGTTTGCCCAGCAGTAACATCTTGTAACACTATAGTACAGTATCACAACAGGATACTAATATTGATACAGTCAAGATACAGAATATTTCCACCACCACACAAATCCTCATGTTGCTGTGTTATAGCCATACCAGTCTCCTTCTGCTCCCCTCTCCACTTCTTTAACTCCTGGCAACCACTAATCTGTTCTCCATGTTTACAATTTTGTAGTTGCAATAATGTTATGTAAATGAATTCATACAATATGTAACCTTTGGGATTGGTTGACTTCAGCCAGTATAATTCCATGGAGATTCATCTTGGTGTAAAACCTTTAACTGGTATGGATCATAAAACACAATTACAACCTGGTAAAGTAACCAAGACCTCAGGCTCCCTAATGACTCCCACTAAAGTAAATGGCACAAGAACATTAAATTTCACTGTTCTCTGTTATCTATAAGTGGTCTCTATATGTGCTCTCCTGCCACTGTAAAGACAAAGACATTCTCATCAATTTGTTTCACCACCAAGCCCATTTTACACATTGGAATTAAAAACCTTTATGTTTGTGTGGCCATGAACGCTTGTGAAACTTGTCTCCAAAAAAACATAACCTGTTAAATGAGTTCAAAAATCACATTATGAGTAATTTACAATGAACATCCTGAGTTTTCCCACTTCAAGTAAGTCTTTGCTCTCTCACACTACAAAAAAAAAAGCATCACTGGAATAACTGCTGTTTGAAATAGCACCTTCATGTTGAGTTTTAACCACTGCAAAGAAAATATCTTCTTTAAAAAAACACAAGCTGATTTGTTCTTCAAATTTTTCCTTTAACACACTTAGGACACTGTTCATAACCACTTCTAATATCTGCCAAACTTGGCAAGAGAATGTCATCACAGAAAGATTATTCAAAAAGGAGAAGCAAAATTCTGACCAAATAGACTAACTTTCTACTCCTTACTATTTGAAGACAGGAACCAAGTAGGCTCATCTCACACCAGCAAGCCTATAATACAAAGATCAAGCTACAAGTAATGAAAGAGTCTGCAACCTGTTGCCATGTTTATAAAACACAGGCCTAAAATTCATCGACCCTTAACCAGAAACACAGTACTCTGTATTGGTGATACAATTTGTTAAGCAAATCAAAATTCACTTGTGAACAGACATAAGGTTTCTAGATGAAGCACATACTCTGTTAAATTTCATATATATATATATATATATATATATATATATATACACACACACATATATGTAAATATATATGGAGAAAGGAGGAAGGGAGGGAAGAAGGAAACAAATCTCTCAGGTAGCTCTCTCAAATTCAAATGTTTGTGTAAACTAACAAACTATGGGGAAAAGTAACAATGTTATTTAAACATTTAAGTAATTACTTGTCCAGTAAAAAAAATAAATACCAGGTGAACTTCAACTGTCTCAATAACCTTACTATCCATATATGTACATACACACATACACATCGATTAGGACTGACCTCTGCATCAGAACCCCCAAGTACCACTCCTTTTCCTGCGCCAAGAAGGAGCCTAAGGCTAATAATATCAATGGTTCCATGTAGACACTGGAGGCTAGCCAGGATAACAGTCCACACTCCTCACTGGCTGGCATTAGCTCACTGACACAGGTTGGTCTCCAGAGGCCAAGAGAAAACTCCTAGAGGGCAGAGACCTATATCTCATTCATCTTTGTAACCCCACAGTGCTACGTCTGCAAAGGTGCTGCGCAAAGTGGGCACTAAACAAAATATGTTGAATGTTACAAAAAATAATATATCTGTTTTAGGTAGAGATCTATAAAATTTAAGAATGCAACAGGAAAATTTCCTAACTCCTAAACATCCCAAAGAGGGTGGGGAATATATAGCTTAGTGGCACTACATGTCCAAAAGCTTATTGGCACCCTTTAAATAACCGCTGTATGGCTCAATTTTCTCTTCTGAACAATGAAGATAATAAGAGCACCTCATTCCTAGGATTTTGAAGTGATTAAAAAGTTGGGACACGTGAAGTCCTTAGATCAATGTCCGGAACACTACACTCTACTCTAAGGGTTAGCTGCTGATATTACTGAAAAAGACTATTCCATAAAAGTAAGGCCCATACAGTCCCACAAGAGGCCAAAAGCTTAAAAGAAATCATTCTAGGAAAGAGAAAATCAGGGGTTGGCAAACTTTTCCGGTAAAGGGCCAAATTCTACTGTAAATACTGTGGCTTGTCAGGCCAAGAGACAATATCCTCAACTCTTGGGCCAATTGTTCTTCCTAAAAGGCTAATAGGTTTTTTGTTTGTTTGTTTACATTTCACATTTTAAAACTTAAGAACCATCCTTAGTACATGGCTCCATACAAAAACAGCCTGGATTTGGACCCAGGGCCATAGTTTGCTGACCCCTGGATAAGATTATAATGATCATACAAATCAGTGCTTATTAAGGGCACCACTATAAAACGTTTGTGAGCTGTTTAAAGTTGACTGAAAACCGTGCTGCTCCCTAGCTTCTAAAATCCAGACAGGCAGGGCCGGGTGGTAGGGAAGCCAGAAACGGGGCTTCAGGAGACAGCCAGGACCTCGCACGGCTCTCCGGGTCCGACCGAGCCCCCTGCCACACTTACTCGCAGCAGCGGCCCGCGGCCGATCACCGTCTCCCCGGGCGCCAGGGCCACCCGGGGGCCGCCGTCCTGCGGTTGCAGCTCGAAGCCCCCGGACATGGCGGCGAAGACTACACCCCTTGGCAAGGAGACGGTCCCCGCAGCCGTTTCCGCCTTCCATGGACACGCACAGGGCCTAGGCAGGCCCTCGGAAAAATGCAGGGGGAGGGGGAGCACAAGCTCCGCTCGGGGGTGTCCAGGCCTGGCACGGCAGGAGCTCTGGCGCCGCAGCAGGAGCCCCGCCTCTCCTCTCCGGCCGGTGACGCGCTCCGGAATTCCTCCAACACTCCGCCTCAAAATTATTTTTTAAAAGCCCCGGCTAACCACCCCACCGCCCCTCTTTCTCACCGCCCACCCGTCACAGGGGATGTCGGGCCTTGTAGTCCGTGGCGCCCTCCTTCTCCTCTCTTGCTGAGTTGAGACGCCCAGATAAAACTACCACTCCCAAAAGGCAACGCGCGCTCCTCTCTACGCCTGTGCGAAGTCCGAGTCAGCAAGGCGGGACTACAGTGGGCGGAACTGGAGGGACTATGGCGAAGGATTCGAATTCCGAAGGATTTAATTTGCCGGAGAAGCGACCGCGGCCCTGGAGGTAGGAGTTCCCGCTGACGTCTGGACGACGCAGCCTCAGCTCAGTCCCCTGGAGCTGCGGTGACAGTCAGTGCTGACGGTTGTTATTGTCGCTTTTTTGTCATTGCTCCGTGTTCTTTGGACTCGGGCAGCTGCAGACTGCGCGAGATCCTCAAGGAGGGCACTCAGATGGGATGTGGAGTTACCTGCGGGGTGTGTCTGCGCCGCCTCTCGATCCCTCCCTTCCTGTGACACCTGAAAGTGGGGGGCGAGCTCTTCCCTAACTCGAGAGATAATTCAGCAAAGTTTGGTTCATAAAGAAGGGGCAGAAGAGGGATAGTTTTCCAGGTATCCAGGCAAAACTGGCCTTAGAAGAAGATGCCTAGCGGGAATTTAGGAACCTCACCGAGGCACCCCCCAGCTGTTAAACTCAAAAATTCGTTTGCCTCCTGGGAAAGAACTGTAACGAGAGGACGCGTTTTATTCCCCAATGAGATTCTGGGAGAAGTAACAAATGTTTAAATGCAACAGTAACGTTCTCCACATTAATGTGAGATTTTTTCCCCCCAGAAATACAGTAGTTCGGCTTTGGTTTGTATTGATATTGAGAGAGACGAGCTCCTGATAAAAATTTGCTCTTGACTCATGAACTTGTTTCTATCAGTTTGCTTTCTTACTTCCCCAAAACTTCGAGAGGAAGTCCTAATGTCTGTTGAACACAGACATTAAAATTCTTACTATAGCTAATTTGGATCATAAACAATCAAACGAATGGGAGCAATTGTGGCCTTGAGAAGTGCAGAAACATAGGTAAGTAGCATGTTTAGAAAGGGGAATCATTAGCTGAGTTAAAGAATTTAGCAAACCTTTCTTCCTGCACTGTAACCCACCCCCCATTATAAAAGGAAGTGCAACATGGAGTAAACTGATTTTGAGTAATCTGAGCTGTCTTTATATGCAAAAATAGCTCATGCTTTCAACTGATTTTGGAGCCTAGACCATGCACTTTAGGTAAATTAGCCGAAACTGGACTTCCAGTCTGTAATTATATGCTATACCTAACTGAGTTATAAACATTGTTTATAATTGCTGGTTACTGTTGCTTTATGGCCTCAATACCTAGTGTTCTTCATTCATAATTATGCATGTAGGATACCTTCAAGAGGCCATTTCTAAAACACTGATCTAATAACTGAATTGAAAATTTGAGGCTTTGTGTTGTTATAACCTGGACTTCAACCTCTTTTCCACTGTGTCAACTGTGAGCACCTACCCATTAGGTACAAGTAGATAACAATTATCATATAAACTACAAAAGTCCATCAGGGTTGTGGTTAAGTCACAAACTGTAGATGAAGAACTTAATGACAAGGCATCAATTCCCACAGACAAGTATTTAGGAGTTCAAGAGATTGAGCCATACACATTTTCAAAAGTATTTTCAGCAAATGCGTGGAATCAAACGTGTTCCCACAATAGTTATTTCTACTACTAAACTCAAAGTATAGTTTGTGAGGTATCATTTCACTTTTTTAGATAATGTTCTTTGGGAGCAGAAACATAAATGTTTAGAAACAAACCCGTTTACCAAAAACATTTAAAAAGAAGAGAAGTAGGGAGCGCCTGCATGGCTCAGTCGGTGAAGCGTACAACTTCGGCTCAGGTCACGATCTCCTGGTTTGTGGGTTCGAGCCTCGCATCAGGCTATATGCTGGCAGCTCAGAGCCTGGAGCCTACTTCTGATTCTGTGTCTCCCTCTCTCTCTGCCCCTCCCCTGCTCACACTCTGTTTTCTCTCTCTCTCTCTAAAAAATTTTAAAAAAAAATTTTTTTTAAGGGAAGTAACATGTGTTGAGTGTCTCCTATGTGCAATTTAGATGAAGCTAGATGGTTTACACATTATCCCTGTTAATCCTTGTAAGAACACACAGGAAAGGAGCATCATTGGCCCCATTTTACAGATTGAAAACCTCAAGTCATGAAAGTTAAGGTTCTTGTAATCATATCCAGAAAATATCTGGCTCAGAGTAGGTTCTATAGTCTGATCTGAAGAGACTGAGCATGTTTAAACTTTGCCTTTTAGGTTACATATGTGGATAATTTGCTAAAACATCAAGCTATGCAGAAAAGCCTCAAGAGGAACAATAATTCAAGAGTTTCTGGCATAAAATTGAATTCTGTGGATGCTGAGAAGGAAAAGAAAGAGAGTCAAAAGACCTTTGTTGAACTGTTGCCTCCAGAAGTCACTTTTAAAATTTTCAGTCAGCTGGACATTCGGAGTTTGTGCAGGGCTTCCATAACTTGCAGGAGCTGGAATTACACAGTAAGAAACAGTGACTCCTTATGGAAACCTCATTGCTTGACCTTAAGAGCTGTGTGCCAAAGAGAAGTAGACGATGATCTAGAAAGTGGATATTCCTGGAGAGTAAGTTTAGTCTTTGAAGTCTGTGGTGTTCTTGACAATATGGTGATAGGTTTGAGCCAACTCTGCCTTCTGCACAGAGGAGGTAGGATTTCATATACAGAGTGACATACAGAGTGTGTTGGCTTTTGGCCTTGAAGTTGAATTAGTATTTTCCTGCAAACCACGCCATCCCATCCACCCTTTTACATTTTTTAAATACTAAATTCAGGCATATTCCTCTGTTAGCTACTTCATTCCACCTTTTCCACAACTCACAGCAAACTCTGTGGCTCACTCTGTGTGTATACACATATACGTACACCCACACCCACCCACCCACACACACATGCTTACCACAAATGTAATAGTAGATGTGTATATCAAAGTAAATATTTAATCTTCTTTTCAGCCCTGTCATTCAGCTTCTCTAGTTTTAAACAAACTCACTGACCAACCACCTACTCCATTTTTTAACAATGATGATTTACCTCTTTCAGGTAATACTACTGAGGAATTACCAGAAGAGTAAAGTGAAACACGAATGGCTAAGTGGCAGATACAGCAACATATGTTCTCCTCTTAGCCTACCAGAAAAAATCATGTACCCAATGGATGTAGATACATGGGGGGAAATTCTAGAAGCAGAACTGGAAAGATAAGCTGAAAAATTACAAACACATCTTGTAACTTTGAGAGTTTACAACTAAAATGACTCTTAGGTTTGTTTTTTTGTTCGCCTTTTTAATGTTTAACATTCAAAAGAAAATATTGTAAAAGTCCAGCTTTGTTTTTATTCTGCACTTTCATAAAAATTCTGGCTTTACTGTAATGCAGAAAAATCATGATATGTTATTTATGTAAAAATACTATACTGATAGAGTGTTTTAAATGTATTGCTTCATGTATTTATATTAGTATATTGCAGAACTCTAATGACAAAGGAGTTTGATTGGTATTTCCTGCTTAATGGTAATTCAAAAATTCAGGAAACCATGTGAAGAAACTGATTAGTGATTCATTAAGTAGTAGACATAACTAGGCTTATAACTAGAAGTAGACATAATTAGCAAGACTACCTAAAATGAAATTAATAGTAACATGTTGAAATGTAGAATATAATAAATTTATATTTTGATAACTTTGAAATGTCCATTTCAGTGGCATCAGATTGAATTGTCAAACACTGAGCCCATTTTAAAATGTGCTAAACTTGTGGTTTAGTTTAAAATTAATCTGACTGGAAGGCTGAAACTTGTGAGATCATGATACCCGTTACTTGCCTACAGACCTGGAACTGCTCTCAGGGACAGCCATCAGCACCGCCACACTGTTTTTCTTGGCAAACGCTTTCCAACAGCCTTACAGCACCACCTAGTGTAGATACTACTTGTAGTATAACTTGTAGATAACCAAGGCAAGGGACTTAGATCATTTTCGTTTTCCCCACATTTAAAAGAAAAGAAAACGTGAAAAAAAAAAAAAAGGAGGAAGAGAAGAACTGTATTATTTTAGAGTACGCTATATACCTGACTTGTTTAAATTTATAGTTTTCCAGGAATCTTTAACTTTTGTTTTTCTTTTTCTTAAAAGTAGATGGTATAGTACTCACTATACCAGATTGTTCGTTCTGAATCTGTGGTCAACACCATAGTAAAAAGTGTCTGTGAAACATTTTAGTCAGTATGGCATTTTCTTCTTAAATTGTGCTCTGTGGCACAAAAAATAAGAATCCGGGAAACCAGTATTTAACAAATAGGCACAATATTGGAAAGATGCCTTACTCTATGCAGATTCCTTGTGTTGGATCAAGCAGGTAAGGATCTGTTAGAAGGAATCTTAAAGACCAGGCATCATTCCCTAGGACTAGTTGACAATCCCTTTTAGAGGAATATCTTTCAGCCACCATTAACTCTCTTCTTGGCAAACTCTTTTGTAAAACTTATTCTCTGGACTTGGAAACCATCCCTAGATTATACCATTCTGGATTAAGTGGCCCTCGTTAAGGAAGGTTCCCATAGTTCTTTGTACATACCATTCTCAAAGCTGTCTACTACATTAAATTGTCAGTCTTATTTGTCTGTCCCCCTTGCCCCCACTGCTGCTTTGGACTATGAGATTCTTTTTTTTTTTTTTTTTCCTAGTTTATTTATTTTGAGAGAGAGAGGTAGAGACACAATCCCAAGCAGGCTCCATGCCGTCAGCTCAAAGCCAAATGCGGGGTCCTATCTCATGAACCGTGAGATCATGACCTGAGCCAAAATCAAGAGTCAGATCCTCAACTGACTGAGCCACCCAGTCACCCCAGGACTGTGAGCTTCTTAAAGGCAGGGACCATTTATTTATTTATGTGTTCTCAAAACCTGGAATATAGTAGCTTTTCCCTAATGATTTGTTAAATTATTCCTATGTTATTTATTTTAATCCTACCCAGAATGTATAATAAAAATAATTTACATTATCGTTAGTGGACAAAACTGTATGGAAATGCAATGTAAACCTGTAAGATAGATGGGATGCTTACTATTAATACTAATATATGAATGATTGTTTTAGTCTTCTCAAAAGCTATAAGGGAAAAATAAGGAAATAGAAATGTTTTGTTTTATGTTTTTGAATAAACACTTGAAAATAAACAACCCAAAAATATCACTTAATTGTAATTATTGGGTCACTCCAATGAGTTTTCAGTAATACTTTGTAAGCTATATGAACAATCTAGTTGTTTTTAGTACTGTAACATTAAAATAATTTTTTATATAATAAGCTATAAGCTATGATCACAGTCTACACAGAAAGGAAAGTTTGGAAACTTAATGATAACTTTTATGGTATGGTCTTAGAATGAACTGTACATTTATCAGACCGAGCCATTAGCATCTGAGAACATGAGTGGGTGGAGTAGAATGGAGAGAAGACGTACTCTTACTCATAGATAAAATAACATGTTACATATACACAGTTTGTAAAAAAGGCAAGATTACTGGAATAGAATATTGAGTTTCTAGTTGTTTATTATTTAATCAGTTCAAGATCTAATATATATTTTTTTAATTTAGAAATTTTTCTTTAGTTGCTTCTAGTTTATAACACAATCTTACTTAAGCCAGGACATAATCATCAGTAAAAATCTATATGAATATAAACTTCAGATCTTAGAATACTCAAGTATATAAAAGCCTAATTTGAAAAACTTTAATTTCATCTTTGCTTTGACTTCATATAATATCTTCTTTCCAAAACTTCAAATACCCTAATAATATTAACAATGAGCAGTAACATCAGGAAGTGGATTGGGAAGAATAGATGGAAGAGCAGAATTAAAAGACCAAAATCATCAAATAGATTAAATTAGATCAACAATGGACAAAGTTGGTGAATTATAATAGCTAACATTTGTTGAGTGCCTACTCTGAACCAAGCACAGTGCTAATGCGGGGGATACTATTACTCTATATCCATTTTATGGATGAGGAAACTGAAAATTGGAGAATGATCTTACCTATCGGTTCATCACCACTCCCCAGCACCTCTATGAGTATGTAACATGTAGTAAGTGCTCAATACATTTTTAATGAATGAATTAAAAGCTTATCTGAGAATGAGTAACTCGAATAAAAAAGCCAAGAATGTTCCTCCAACTTTTTATTTTTCACATAAAAAAATTTTTTTTAAGTTTATTTATTTTGAGAGAGACAGAGGCAAGTGGGGTAGGGAGACACAGAATCTGAAGCAGGCTCTCAGCTCTGAGCTATCAGCACAGAGCCCAAAGTGGGGCTCAAACTCAATGAGTCATGAGATCATGACCTGAGCCGAAGTCAGACGCTTAACCAACTGAGCCTCCAACTTTTTATTTTGAAAAGTTTTAAACACACAGAAAAGTAAAAATACATAATAAAAAACTCTTATGTATATACTTCACTTAGACCAGTTGTTAACATTTCCACATTTGTTTTATTTATTACTTATTTTAACTGAAGCATTTGAAACTAAATTGCAAACATGATAATACTTTACCCCTCAATATTTCAACATGCATCTCTTAAGTACATTCTCCTATGTGCAATACCATTATCACATATAAAATTTTTATATTGATTCAATAATATAATTTGTAATCCCTATTTAAATTTCCTTAATGGCCTCAAAAATATGTGGATTTTTTTTTTCCAATTCAGGATCCAAACGGTTTCGAATGCATGTCATTTTTTTATGTCCCCTTAATCTCTCTGAACCAGAAGTATCCCTCTGCCCTTGGTTTTCTTTTTCAGGATATTGACTTGTTGGTTGTTTTTTTTTTTTTTTTAAGTTTATTTATTTATTTGAGAGAGACAGAGACAGCGCAAGTGGATGGGGGGCAGAGAGAGAGGGAGAGAGAGAGAATCCCAAGCAGGCTCCATGCTTCCAGCTGCAGAGCCCGACACAGGGCTCAGTCAGACCCACGAATTGTGAGATCATGACCTGAGCCAAAACCAAGAATCGGGAGCTTAACCAACTGAGCCACCCAGGTAACCTGATTTGTTGGATTTTTTAAGAATTCTGGTTGGTTTTCTTACAGAATGTTCTGTAAATGATTTGTCTGATTATCTCTTCATGATTTGATTCAGGTAAAACATATTTAGCAATTATACTACATAGATAAATGTAATATGCTTTTTAATGCACCACATTAAGAGGCACATGTCTGTGTGACCAGGTAAGTCTGATTATTTGATTGAGGTGGTAATCCTCAAATCTCTCCATTCAAAGAATATTTTCTTATAGAGTCAAAATTTGTTTTTTCAAGAACCCATTTCTAGAGTATTTCCTGTTGACTAAACCCTATGCTAAATGCTTTATAACATTTTCATATTCCATCTTCATAATTAGACTTTCAAAGAACACAGGAAATCATCTCCAAGTTATTTTCCATATCAACATAAGGAGATGCAAAATCACTATTTAAATCCAATTCTCTTTGATTTCAGAGACCCAAGTTTTTAACCACTAGAGTAGAGCACGTTTTATAATTTTGACAGTCCTTACATTAAGGCAACATAAAGGACTAAGACTAATAAGGAACACCTCCCAATACAAATATCTAGAAAATCAATATCTAGATGAAATCAGTATTAGATGTATAGAACTTGACATTTATGCTAATAGCAGATCAGGCAATTCTGACAAGCCTTCCTACTTAGGACAACTTGAAAACTTGGGGCAACAAAAATTAATTCCCTGTAGATAGAGCTAACAAATAGTAAAGAAATATTTCACCTTTTGGGATGAGCACTGGGTGTTGTATGGAAACCAATTTGACAATAAACTTCGTATATTGAGAAAAAAAAAATATTGGACCAGTGTCTGGGGAAAGAAAGAGAACCAGAGAGGTAAGTCCATGATTGAGGTTAATCTTGCCACGGAGCATTTGCCAATTTCTGCAAGACCAACTGAGAGATGAATACATTTTTGCCTTGTTCTTTACCTTCATGGTTTACTTTCAGTGTTTCTTTATTTCAACATTCTCCTCCAGTGAAAGCATCCCCATGAAGGTAAGGAACAAGGCACAAATGTCCACAATCTCCATCTCCATTACTATTACACACCATACTGGATGCATTAGTCACTGTGTTCATTCAGGGGAAAAAAAAGTAGAGGCATAAGAATTGGAAAAGAAGTAAAATTCCACTTGCAGGTGGTATGATAATATATCTGCAAAACCCAATAGAATCAATGATAACACTAATATGAACAAAATAATTCAGTAGTCAGCAGGCTACAAAATATATATAACTATGTATATAGTTATAGGACAATATATAATAATTATGCAATTTAGATTAGATTAATCACATCAAAGGAATATCCATTAATTTCAATTTTTATCTAATACTTTTATTAACAATGGATATTGAACTTTATAAAAGGAGTGTTTGGCACCTGCGACTTAAGTTATACACCTAAGAATTTTTAAGAACTTTACAAATATTTTGTTATTATTCTACATGCTGTGACAATAGTTTCTTAGGTTGCTATAACATGTGCATTTTTTCTCACATCCAGAAAACCAACAATATTGAAAATCATATTTTACAACATTGAAAAATTTGATGAACAGGCTAGCTTTCTCCCTTCAAACTGTCATATAATAATAATAATAATAATAATAATAATATCTTCCGATGATTGAGTACATTTTACATGTACTTGAATCATATAGTCTTGAAAGTTTGTTTTTTATCACTAATTTTTTGAAATGCAAAAATTGAGATTCATGGAAGCAAAGCAATTTGAGTAAGGTCAAGCAGCTTGTACCTGGAGGAAAGGACCCTGACCTCAGGACTGGTTCAGGAAGCTGTTTCTGCTACACCATCTTTGAGACCTAGTAAATGCTAATAAACTGCCAGCAGAGGGAGCAATACTTCTATTGAAACTGACAAGAGCTTGAGTGTGGGAGTTCCACATTTCAGCCATGTTAGCTGATTGGAAAATCTCAGACTGAGTCAGAATTTGTACAAACCCTTTTGTTGTAAATGACAGAACTGAAACTAGTCCTGCCCATCTTCTGGGCCTTTCCAAGAAGAGAAGACTGGATATAACTTAAAAATCACAATGGGGCGCCTGGGTGGCGCAGTCGGTTAAGCCTCCGACTTCAGCCAGGTCACGATCTCGCAGTCCATGAGTTCGAGCCCCGCGTCAGGCTCTGGGCTGATGGCTCAGAGACTGGAGTCTGTTTCCCATTCTGTGTCTCCCTCTCTCTCTGCCCCTCCCCCGTTCATGCTCTCTCTCTCTCTCTCTCTGTCCCAAAAATTAAAAAAAAAATAAACGTTGAGAAAAAAAAATTAAAAAAAAAAAATCACAATCAGCCTTTCTAGCTAGAATGTTAAGATGTCAGGGAATATAACCCTCCAATGAAGAGAATTCTTATCCCACTCTGTCTTTCATTCTTGTCTCCACCACCCAATAGAGTTCTATCTATGTTTCCAAAGGCACAATAAAGAACATATGAATTCAGTTTTGCAGTTTTTTTCCCCCCAAAAATATGTCCACATCATTATTCTGTGCAGATGTTTTTACATGAGGGTATTATTTCATTGTCCACAGGTTTGCTCTCCAAATTTTCAGCTCAGTGTCCATGGATGCTATAGTTCTATGAGGTTGAGCTATTAGTGTGAGTATATTCTTCTGAAGTAACGGATGTGAGCTCTGAAGTTGACTTCAACAGCTTAGAATTAGACATTTATGGTTAAACAATCTTTAGGTGTCAAGAAATTTCTCACCCTTTTACCAACCTTGTGGGTAAATTCTATGCCCTTATATGAAGAGACTATAAAAAGAATTCACCCAGAGGTGAAGACTTTTCTAGAATTATGTTTTTATTCTTTCCATTTGAAACTCATTTGGGCAGAAAGAGTGGGTCAGGGGCCTTGAGGAGTTGAGCAAGGTAATCAAAATTCATGTGCAAGATCCCATTTCACTTAAAAATAAACCTGTCACATGTACATTTTGAAATACATCTCCTGGATTACACATCTTATTATATATACAATATCTACATCTAAAAATGGAAAGGAAAATGTGCTCAAGTACAATGTATAATTTCATATCACTTGTTTTGGATTCTATTTTATTGACCCTGCCTAAAGTATGGTATATTTATGATACTAGAGTCACCACTCAAGATTAATGCCTATGGATAATAATTGCTACCCTAAGGTAAGTGCTTACCATGTACAAGATACCTTTCCAACAACCATTAGGGACAGTCCATTCCTGCATCTTCCCCTTATTAACTGTGTGGGCAAGTTATCAATGCCTTAGTTTTTATCTGTAA
Organism: Prionailurus viverrinus; assembly: GCF_022837055.1. Taxonomy (NCBI): domain Eukaryota; kingdom Metazoa; phylum Chordata; class Mammalia; order Carnivora; family Felidae; genus Prionailurus; species Prionailurus viverrinus. The sequence goes on along the minus strand of NC_062563.1, from coordinate 86,207,314 downwards.
TATGTTTACAAAAGGATTCATCTCATAGAACTGTTACAAAGATCAGCAGTCATGTTCCATCTCCTCATATCCTTTTCTCTGCCTCAGCTACTACTTATCAACTTTGTCTCTATAAATTTGCCTATTCTTTTCACTTAAGTTAATTTTTACAAATTTGTGAGGTAGGGCTTCATTCTTCTGCATGTGGCTCTCTACTTGTCCCAGAACTATTTGTTGAAAAAAACTGTTCCTTCCTCATTGAATGGTTTTGGCACCCTTGTTGAAAGTCACTTGACCATAGATGCATGGATTCATTCTGGACTCTCAATTCTATTCCATTGATCTATCTACTCTTAACTCCAGTACCCCTTTGTCTTGATTACTGTAGCTTTGCATTAAGTGCAATTGGGAAGTCTAAGTCCTCTAACTTTGTTCTTTTTTCAAGATTGTTTTGCCTATTCTGAGTCTCACGAGAATTGTTTTTGGTTTTTTTTTTTAACCTTACCTTAACTGGGGGAGTTAAGGAGGAGAGCGAAAACTGTCCCAGAAAAAAAAAATACTTCTGAGTGATTGGGCTGTCTTTTCTGCCAATTTCAGCATGGAGTATATCTCTTTTGTAGCTAAAGTAGCAGAAGGCATTTAATAATACATTAATAGTCAAGATATATTGTTCCTCTGGTATTTTCTGTATTATACAGTACAGTATAATAAATAGTATCTAATAAATAATAAATTTGTGCAGTAACAAATAGGAACAGAGATAAGGCAATAGAAATATTAATATTGGTTAGTGGTGATGCTCCAGGCTGATTACTTCCTGTTGATGAACAGGCCTGCTGTTGGCATTAAAGAGACACTTGAGAGACTGCAGACCCTGGAAATTCGGGCCATCTCTGCCCTTAAGAAGTTCTGCTGAGGACCCCAACCCCTGGGAGTTACTTTAGCCCAGAGGTCACTCTGAGTTACTCATGTGACTTGTCAGCTTTGTTTCTTTTTCAGTAATGGGAGCTTATTTTTCCAGAACTTCATTCCACAAATACCCTGGGATCTGGAGTTAAATTTAGTAAGGTTTAACATTTTGATTTTGTGCACTTCCCCCTTTAGTCTTTTGTCACCTCTCTATTTTTATTCTCTGTATTTATCCTTCAGCTTATTTATTTTAGCTTCATTTTTACTTTTCACCCTATCTATTCTTGACTTCACAGTGTATATTTTATCCTTTTTCTATCCTTTTTTTATTTAGCTCTAATATTTATCTGTAATCCTTGTTTCTTTAATTTTTTAGTTATAGCCCTTTTACTCTTTTCTTTTTCTTTTTTTAAACCAAATCTCTTACTTTACTTTTCTGAATTATTCTTGGCTCCATCCTGGTTTAAAAAAAAAAAAAAGTCTTACTTTTTAAGGATCCGTATAGTGTTTAACCTTCCCCTAAACCCCAAATGGAGTAAGGCAAACTCATTCTTCAAAAACCTAATTATGTGTATTTTTAATTGGATTTGTGTTCATTTTTCATGGAATTACTAAAAGCTCCTTTCAATGTGTGAGTTTAGTGTGTGAATTTTCTTTTCTCTCCTCCCTTTGTGTTCCTTTTAGGGCCAGGGAGTTCCTAAAGAGTCATTTTATTTCTTTAAATACAAAAATACCTAAACTGCAAATGCCTTCAAGGCCCAAGCTGGCAATAAACAGGAATGTAGCAAGCTGAATATAAGAAAAGTCAAGTGAAGAAAGATAACCAAACATGTCTTATTTTTTAAAAATGTTCATTTATTTACGTTGAGAGAGAGAGAGAGCACGTGCTGGGGAGGGGCAGAGAGGGAGACAGAGGATCTGAAGCAGGCTCCTCACTGTCAGCGCAGAGCCTGAAGCTCGTCTCAAATGCACAAACCGTGAGATCATGACCTGAGCTGAGGTCAGGCGGTTCACCAACTGAGCCACCCAGACGCCCCCAAACTTGCCTTATTTTTACAGAACTGTGGCTTAAGCACACAATCTCAAACACATTCATATAATACTGTGGGTTTTATTTTGAAAATGAAATGGAATACAAATTGAAAAATACAAATATTGAATTATCCTGAATGTTGTCATAGCTATTCTGATACAACTTGCATACACATAGAAAAGTGTTTTTCCTTTATTTAACTCGTGTACCTGACCAGGTGTCCCTTACAACCTTCCTCCTGCAGCAGAAAAAAGAAGGGTTTACCGTTCAATCCATTTCAAGCCTTAGACCAACCCAGTAACATAAAGAATTATTAAATATCAAACTTTTGAGAAAAATGCTCATTATCTTGTGTTTCCATTGCTCTCTGCCCTGTTCTCCTTCAAAATGGTGAAGACACTGGGGGCGGAGGATTCATGTGGTTTTGCACCAGAAGTCATATGACATTTATTCTTCTACCATCATATGATCTTGTGGCTGCTGAAGCATAGTTGACTGGTACTGTCCTGGGCTTTCTACTGGCCTCTACTGCTGACTTACATCTATGCACACATGGGCTTTTCTCCACTGTGTCATGCTAACCAGGCCTGCCTTTGGATATTGCCTGGCTGTAGACCTGACCCCCCCCCCCCCAAGGTGTCCCATGCAGTCTCACAGCCAAGTAGCTCCCCCTTCAATATCTGCTGTGGGGCAACCTGCTCCTACCAATGGCAGGCCTGATGAGAAGCCCCCTGGCTCTCAGTATGGAACCAAGAGAGGCTTGGTGTCTAAGTGAGAGCTGCTCTCTTCCTAGCCACACCCAACAGCTCTCTAGGCTGTGTTGGTTCACCCATATTGGCACGGAGCCTCTACACAGGAGTCTCCTCCAGAATCTTGACCTGAGCGCAGGGAAAGCCACTCTCCCTTCAGTTTATCTGACTTCCCATTCTCTACACCAAGGGCCAAAGATGGACAACCACAACATACTTCTACTCCTCCTGATTCTCTCTCTCTGCCTTCTCCCACAACCCCAGAAGTAGAATGGGCAGGTTTTGACCACCACCATCCCTTTCTGTGCTCTAGCCTCCCCAGCTGGCTGTCCCAGCAGAGTCTCTCCTTTACATGAACACTATGATCTCAGTTTTCAAAACTTAGAAAAACCTAAGCCCTCTCAGTCTCCCATTAACTGAATTTTAAGCATATTGTCTTTCTGTAAACCCCAAAGAATGCCGAGAAAGGAGTATTACCTTATTCTTGCTCTCACATTGCTTCCGTAACAGATCCAAATCTCCTCCAAGGCTAACCGGGAAAATGGTCATGAAGCTTGGAAAGGCACAACAATAACTTTTCTTTAAATATCACCACTGTTAAATTACATTTTCCTTTTTTAATTGGTTACTTCTTTTTTTTTAATTTTTTTTAATGGTTATATTGATTTTTGAGACAGAGAAAGACAGAGCATGAGCGGGGGAGGGGCAGAGAGCAAGGGAGACACAGAATCCGAAGCAGGATCCAGGCTCTGAGCTATCAGCACGGAGCCGGACGCAAGGCCCAAACTCATCAACCATGAGATCATGACCTGAGCCGAGGTCAGACGTTCAACTGACTGAGCCATCCAGGTGCCCCTTAATTGGTTACTTCTTTAATTTGGAACTAAAATATCATGGATTTTCTTCCTCACTAAGCTGTGCTTGTCAGGTTTGCATTTCTTGTTATAGTTTGCAATGCAGAATTTAGCCTTAAATCATTTAGGTAAGAAAGAGATTTATTTTTATTCATAGTGAAATCAACTGATCACAAATATAGGTACTTGCAAATATGGATACAGTCTTTGCACCATGGTTTTTATACCTAGATTTACCATTCTTAAGATACTGGTAAAATTCTGCTCTTGTGAAATCATTTTATTTCTCTTTTTTTTTTTTTTTTAATGCTCTTAATGAACTGAATTTGGTAACTTTCCTTTGTAGCAATTTTCCACAGGATCAATACTCAGTTAGATGGTAAAAAGAATAATCTTAGCTCGTTTTCATAAATTTGAAATCAGAGAACTTTTTGAAATGTAGTTCTTAGCTTCACAATTACACCTTATACTGTGATTTCTATTTTTGGAAACTGACTTCAATGTAGCAAAGTGGGTCAGATTATTTTCCACCAGTTGAATTTCCTCAAGACACTATTTCATGAAGAATGAGTAGATTACATGATATGTTTATGTCACCACCTATGAATGCCCATTCAAGGTTATATTCAGTGTGATGAGTGGAAATGTCAACCAAATGACCAAGTCTTTGATCTGAGCTTGCTGGTTATCTAAGGCAGGGTTTTTTTTAATGGCATAAAATAAGTTGGTTGTTTTGTTTCATTTTCACATTTCAAACAATCTCTTCAACATTTTGCAGAACTATCCCATTCAATTGCTGCTACCACATCATGGGGCCAATTTATTAAGCAGAGCATAGGACTGTCTGGGTGTTAAGCAATGGGGCCATATTTAGTTCACAGCAATACATCCATAGTCTTTTCCATATTTGATTTTAAGGACAGAGTATTCTTGATGACTCTTTAATGAATATCTGCATGCATTGTATCCTTGCAAAGTATTTTGCCTTTTAATTTAAGTTTCATAACAAGTTCAGCATTAACACCAACCATACAGGAGCATAATCATTTTGATCATCTTACACTAAAAAAGTCAAGACTTCTCACAGCACAGGGTTAACTAGATAAGGAAGAGATCCACGGATTAAGCCCTGAGACACTCCATCATTCAGAGGCTGAAGAGGATGAAAAGGAGCCAGAATCTGAGAAGTGAAGTAGAGGGAAAACGAGGGAGTAAAGTGAAATGCTTTAAGGAGGTTGGGGGATCGATGACATCAGATGCCACTGATAGGTGAAATAATAGGGTGATTGTGACCATTGATTTGAACTATGTGGAGGTCATCTAAGTATCCAATAGGTTGACAGATGCAATTCCTTGCATATATAAATCTAACTGGAGATACTGTTGCTCAGGTATTTAAAAAATGCCAGAGAACTTATAGAACACATTGCATAGAAATTTTTACTCATATGTGGTATTCTCTTAAATGGTCCTATATGACCTGGACTCTGCTGATGCTTTGATCTTACCTTCAGTACCTTTTTGTACCTCCCACTCATACTCTGCTTTTGCCATTCTGGCATCCTTGATATTCCTCAAGCATACTGCCACCTCAGGACCTTTGCACTTGCTGTTCTATCTGGAATGCTTTCCCTCCAGATATCAACATGGCTCGCCCTCTTCCTTTAGGTCTCTGCTCCAGTGTCATCTTATTGGAGAAGGCTTCCCTAACTACCTTCACTAAAAGAGTACTACTGGCCACTGACCCTCAACTCTTTATTCTTATTAGCTGAACCTTTATGCAATAACTGTTACCACATTATAATTTATCTATTTTGCAAGAATATAAACTCAGTGAGATCAGGAGCTAAAACAGTGCCTGGAACATAGTGGTTAATTAATATTTCTATTGGATGTTAATTAAATAAGTGAAATGAGGGGCGCATGGGTAGCTCAGTCAGTTGAATGTCCAATTCTTGATTTCAATTCAGGTCGTGATCTCACCATAGTGATATCGACCCTGTGACGGTCTCCATGTGGAACGGGCTTGGGATTCCCTCTCTCCCTCTCTCTCTGCCCCTCCCCCCCCTCTCTTTCTCTCAAAATAAATAAACATTTTTTAAAAAATAATAAAAACAGGGGCAACTTGTTTACTCAGCTTAGTCAGTTAAGCTTCTGACTTTGGCTCAGGTCATGATCTCGTGGTTTGTGAGTTCAAGCCCCACATCAGGCTCTGTGCTGACAGCTCAGAGCCTGAAGCCTACTTAGGATTCTGTGTCTCCCTCTCTCCCTTCCCCTGCCCCACTCACACTCTGTCTCTCTCTCTGTGTCTCTCCCTCTCAAAAATAAATAGTTTTTTTAAATTTTTAAATAATAATAATAAAATAAATAAATGAAATGAAATGAATGAAAAACAATTGGTCAGAATATTTTCACAGTAACTAGTTGCAGCATAATTATTTACTTCCCAAGAAGGGTGAGAACCCTAACTTTTGTTAAGGGACATATTTTTATAATCTACAAGGCAAATGTCTTACAAATACTCCCACACATATACTTTTATCTAATAAGATATAAATGGCTACATAAGAGCATTCTCTTCAAAGCAGTAGTGTATTCTTTCCTATTCTCTGAGTACCCTTCAGTAACAACTGCTTCTGAAGTTTTTGACTTCACTTTGATTGAGTAAGAAAAATATATACTATAGAAGCTTTTGTTAATAGAAAATCACACAGTAATGCCTATATATGACTTTAAATTTACTTCCAGTTTGAATCATTTGCCTAAGTTAACTCTTTAATAAACTGTAATTACTACATTTTCTTTCGAGGCTTCACTTTTTAACTAACCCTTCTATTGATTTTAGAAATTTCAGTTTTGAGGCACCTGGGCAGCTCAGTCGGTTGAACATCTGACTCTTGATTTCAGCTCAGGTCATGATCTCAGGGTTGTGGCATTGCTGAACATAGAGCCTGTTTAAGATTCTCTGTCTCTCTCTGTCTCTCTGTCTCTCTCTCTCTCTCTCCCCCTGAACCCTCTTCCCTGCTCATGCTCCCTTTCTTTCTCTCTCAAATAGCTCTCTTTCTTTCTCTCTCAAATAAAAATAATTTAAATAATTTCAAAAAATAAAAAGAAATTTCAGTTTTTTAAAAAAACTTCAGGCTTTGTAAGAGAAAGTACACAAGCCACTCAACCAATTAGTATTTGTAACTGACATCCAGGTGTCCAGATGGAGTAGAGGAGATAAATGGATGCCTTCACTTGTGTGCGCTTTGCCATATGCACAGACACCACGGACTTTGGAAGGTGGGAGGGAATCAACTGGAAAGGTATTTTTCCAATTTTTTATAAGACTGGAGGCCCTGAAGTAGCATCCACATAGAGAGAGAGAGAACATTCAGTACTGATGCATGAACGCATAACGATAGCCACAGAAATGTGTGCAAAATGTACAGGTAACAGGATAGCATTCCACATATTAATACACGGTTCCTATGTCAAGTTATAGAACATTCCAGCATCCTACAAGATTCTCTCCTGCAGGGGCGCCTGGGTGGCTCAGTCGGTTAAGCGTCCGACTCCGGCTCAGGTTATGATCTCGCAGTCCATGGGTTCGAGCCCTGAGTCAGGCTCTGTGCTGACAGCTCAGAGCCTGGAGCCTGTTTCAGATTCTGTGTCCCCCTCTTTCTCTGACCCTCCCCTGTTCATGCTCTCTCTCTCTCTGTCTCAAAAAAATAAACAAACGTTAAAAAAAATTTTTTTTAAAGATTCTCTCCTGCAATTTTACATATTTTATACTATGCCCCCAAAAGTGAACAATATATTCTCCCTTTTATAAACATTAATTTTGCCAGGTCTTAAACTCCACATAAATGGAATCATGCAGTATGTAGTCTTTGGGGGCTGGTTTCTTTCATGTGGCATCCATGAGATGAATCTATGCAGGGTAATAATTTGAAATATTATCAGAAGCACTTTTTATTCCTGGTAATTTGTATTGCCCCCTTAGCCTCTTCAGAGGGGTGAACAAAACCCAGCCACCAAAAAAGGAAACAGTGTTCAGATTTTAGTTCCAAACTAAGCTTTGATACTTATTTTAGAGATAGTAGTTATGAAAATCGATGTTTTAATTAGCAAGTGCTAGGTTTTACTGAGAGAAGAAAGGAATTTTATGTTTACTTGGGCCAAAGCTATAGGACCAGATAGAGTTCATTTGAAAGTTAACTAGACACTAAGGAAATATATGGGTAAGATATATATAAGAACACTTCCTGAAATACAGGAAAGGCTGTTTTCAAAAAATACATACTAATTCTGCTTGAAGTTAGTGACTCCACTTCTTGCCTGTTGGTCCCAAGACACAAGGAATTCAAATGCCCAGGTGGCAGCAACAACTTGCAGTTTAGTGGGAACTTTGCTGCTCCTTCTGGCAAGAATGTGTTCCCTGGGGATGAGAACCTCTAACCTGCAGAGTCCAGAGTTGCAAGGACCAGTAGCCCAAAGTCATCTGGTGGGTTATTGGGCATGACGGTAAGTAAAGCTACTCCTGCATCTACCCATTGGTTCTCAGACACAGTATCACATAGAGGTCTCTGATTCAGTTGATAACACCACGTCCTTGGTGGTAGTCTCCATCTTTGTGGAGTGTTGCTCTGAACTGTCACTTCAGCTGTGCTTTCAGTAGGCCATTCCAATGTTCTACCATTCTAGAAGTTTCTAGATGGTACCATATGTCATAGGACTAATGGACCCCATGGTAACAGGTTCATTTCCTCACCTCCCTCATTGTGAAATGAGTCGGCTATTTGGATGCTATGCTGTATAGGGTCCCATGCCTTAGATCAGGCACTCTATAAACCCTTGGATAGTGATTCTGGCTGAGGACTCTGGACAGTAAAGGAAAATTCACACTCAAAACTGACATCTATTCCTATGAGAATAAATCATTGGCCCTTCCAGGATAGAAGGTGTTCAATGGAGTCAACTTGCCAAATGACTTGTTAGCCTCCTTGAAGAACAGTGCCATACAGAGAGCTCAGAGCATCATGCTCTGTTACTGACAGGTTTCGCATTCCCAGGAGGAAGTAGCTAGATGAGCCTTGGAGAGTGGAAGTCTATACTGTTGGCACTAGGCATAGCCTCCATCTCTGCCACTGTGACCACTCTATTCATGTCCCTGTTCTGCCAATTCTAGAGTAGACCAGGAACTGGCTAACATCAAATAGCCAACTAATTTTGGGGTGAATGCTTTTTGCGGGGTATTAACAAATGATACAAACACCTTCAGACTTCAGGCCCACTCCCATTACGTCCATACGCCACTACCCCAGACTTTCTTGTCTATGATCTTTTTCTTTTTTTTTTGTTTTCATTTGAATGAGATTGTATTGATTTTCATATTAGTTTCTGAGCATACAAATGTTCCAAAGATATTCTGCAAATATCACAGTAATATGCCTGATACATTTTAACATGATAGGAGAATTTTTTAAAAAGGTGGGTTGAATAATACCATAATTAAAAGGCACACACATATACATACACACATAAACACAAACACCTATGTATGTGTTTTACCAGATAACAATTAATCATATAATGTAGATTTTTAAAAATAAGTCAGGGATATCTAAAAACAATATAGAGCCATGTTCATATGAAGTATAATTCTGTAATAAAATGTAGATAATTGTTCAAATGTTTCTAACTAGTAAGAATTGAGAAAGAAGCAAATCCAAATTTGGGGAAAAAATCACTTTTAATAGCCTTTCAATGTGATATCTAGATTTTAAAGGGCACAGTAGAAACTACCTCACGTAGATAACATTTTTCTTGAATTTTTCAACATCTGTGGAATTTCCTCACTTTGAAAAGATCGTGAAATTATAAGATCAAATTAACATTTATATAATTTCACCAAACTAGAGGTCTATGTTCACTAGCTGGAATTATAGAAGACTACTGTGTGTGTGTGTGTGTGTGTGTGTGTGTGTGTGTGGTGTAAGGGGTGTTTGTGTGTGTTTGTGTGTATACACGTATGCATGTAAATGTGTCTAAAAAGGCTTTATATCAATGTAAAAAATATACAATGAGACTTATATGCTACTCTTTAGTGATGCAGTGATCATTGTTGGATTTAATTTAATAAGGTTAAATTATTTATTATTATTGTATTTTTGCTCTGGTATATGTGTCTATACACATACAGAAAGCTCTTAACTTTTTTTCATGCCATGAACCCCTTCAGCAGTCTGGGGAAAGGCGGTGAACCAGCCTTTTTTCACAATATTGGTTTAAAATGTCAAAAATAAAATACATAAGATTACAAAGGATATCAATTATATTGAAATGCAATCATCAAAATATATTAAAAACCTAATTTATATGCTTCTTTATTAAAGCATGACATGACGACAGCTAGTGGTGTGCCTAAAAGTTTATGGCAGTGGGAAACATAAATGGTACTTTGAGATACTGGTGACAATTGTGATGCAATATCAAAATATCTGTGACATCTATTGTTCACAATGTCACAGGTAATGCTAATACCGCTGTGAAGTGCTCCCTACTTTCAAAGTGAAAAGAAACACTTCATTTCATTTAACATTCCCTTTATTTTTTTTTTTAACGTTTATTTATTTTTGAGACAGAGAGAGACACAGCATGAACGGGGGAGGGGCAGAGAGAGAGAGGGAGACACAGAATCGGAAGCAGGCTCCAGGTTCTGAGCCATCAGCCCAGAGCCCGACGTGGGGCTCGAACTCGCGGACCGCGAGATCGTGTGAGCTGAAGTCGGACGCTTAACCAACTGAGCCACCCAGGCGCCCCTAGCATTCCCTTTAAAAAGGGATTTGTTGATCGTGGAGTCAGTGTAAGGTTAGGTTGTGTATCTGAGACCTTTCATCCTTCTTTAGGAAGGCCTGGATTGCTATATACTCCCCTCTTATGACCGCCTTTGCTGTGTCCCAGAGGTTTTGAGCTGTAGTGTTATCATTTTCATTGGCTTCCATGTACTTTTTAATTTCCTCTTTAACTTCTTGGTTAGCCCATTCATTCTTTAGTAGGGTGTTCTTTAGTCTCCAAGTGTTTGTTATCTTTCCAAATTTTTTCTTGTGGTTGATTTCGAGTTTCATAGCGTTGTGATCTGAAAATATGCATGGTATGATCTTGATCTTTTTGTACTTGTTGAGGGCTGATTTGTGTCCCAGTATGTGATCTGTTCTGGAGAATGTTCCACGTGCACTAAAGAATGTATATGCTGCTGCTTTAGGATGAAATGTTCTGAATATATCTGTTAAGTCCATCTGGTCCAGTGTCATTCAAAGCCACAGTTTTCTTGTTTATTTTCTGTTTAGATGATCTGTCCATTGCTGTAAGTGGGGTGTTAAAGTTCCCTACTATGATGGCATTATTATCAATGAGTTTCTTTGTTTGTGATTAATTGATTTATGTATTTGGGTACTTCACATTTGGAGCATAAATGTTTATAATTGTTAGGTCTTCTTGGTGGATTGACCCCTTAATTATGATATAATGCCCTTCTTCATCTCTTGTTATAGTCTTTATTTAAAGTCTAGGTTGTCTGATATAAGTATGGCTACTCCAACTTTCTTTTGTTGACCATTCTCATGATAGATGGTTCTCCATCCCCTTACTTTCTTTTTTTTTTTTTAATTTTTTTTTCAACGTTTATTTATTTTTGGGACAGAGAGAGACAGAGCATGAACAGGGGAGGGGCAGAGAGAGAGGGAGACAAGAATCGGAAACAGGCTCCAGGCTCTGAGCCATCAGCCCAGAGCCCGACGTGGGGCTCGAACTCACGGACCGCGAGATCGTGACCTGGCTGAAGTCGGACGCTTAACCGACTGCGCCACCCAGGCGCCCCTCCATCCCCTTACTTTCAATCTGAAGTGTCTTTAGGTCTAAAGTGGGTCTCTTGTAAACAGCATAGAGATGGATCTTGTTTTCTTATCCATTCTATTACCTTGTGTCTTTTGATTGGAGCATTGAGTCCATTGACGTTTAGAGTGATTACTGAAAGATATGAATTTATTGCCATTATGTTTCTTGTAGAGTTGGAGTGTCTACTGGTGTTCTCTGATCCTTTCTAGTCTTTGTTGCTTTTGGTCTTTTTTTTTTCTTCATCTTTTCTCCCCTCAGAGAGTTCCCCTTAAAATTTCTTGCAGGGCTGGTTTAGTGGTCACAGACTCCTTTAATTTTTGTTTCTCTGGAAAACTTTTACTCTCTCCTTCTATTTTCAATGACAGCCTTGCTGGATAAAGAATTCTTGGCTGCATATTTTTCCGATTCAGCACATTGAATATATCCTGCCACTACTTTCTGGACTGCCAAGGGTCTGTGGATAGGTCTGCTGCAAAGCTCATCTGTCTTCCTTTGTAGGTTAAGGACTTTTTTTTCCCTTGCTGCTTTCATGTTTCTTTCCTTGCCACAAATTTTTTGTGAATTTGACGATGCCTTGTTGATGGTCAGTTTTTGTTGAATCTAATGGGAGTCCTCTGTGCTTCCTGGATTTTGATGTCTTTGTCTTTCCCCAGGTTAGGAAAGTTTTCCACTATGATTTGCACACATAACCCTTCTTCCCCTATTTCTCTGTCTTCATCTTCTGGGACCCTATGATTCTAATGCTGTTCCTTTCTAATGAGTCACTGATTTCTCTAATTCTTAAATAGTGCTCTTTTGCCTTAGTCTCCCTCTTTTTTTCTGCTTCATTATTCCCCATAAGTTTGTCCTCTGTATTGCTGATTGGCTGCTCTGCCTCATCCATCCTTCCCGCTGTGGCACCATTAAAGGTTGCAGCTCAGTTATAGCATTTTTAATTTCATCCTGACTAGCTTTTATTTCTTTTATCTCTGCAGAAAGGGATTCTAATCTATTTTTCACCCCAGCTAGTATTCTTATTATCGTGATTCTAAATTCTGGTTCAGACATCTTGCTTGTATCTGTGTTGGTTAAGTCCCTGCCTGTTGTTTGTTCCTGTTCTTTCTTTCGGGGTGAATTCCTTTATTTTGTCATTTTGAAGAAAGAAAAGGAGTTAAGGAGGCAAACAATTTTTTAATTAAAAAAATTAAAACTAAAAAATTAAAATTAAAAAATTAAAAACAACACACACACACACAAATCAAATAAATGATGCTAGTTCCTAGGTGTGTTTTCATCTGGGTGTTGAAAGAGGCTTGATAGATTAGAGAAAAAAAGGGAAAAAGAAAAAAAAGCGTTTGAAAATTTGAAAAAATGAATACAATGAAATAGAGTAAAATGAAATGATGGAAATAAAATAGAATTTGAAGAATTTACAAAAAAGTAAAAAATGTAGTAGAAAAAAATTAAAGAAAAATATTTTTAATAAAAATTGAAAATAAAAATAAAATTTTTCCCTTTCTGTATTCAAGAAAAAGAAAATTGAATAGATGGACCAGCAAACAGACTTGAAATACCATTGAAATTACATTGTTTTCTTCTAGAAGTCAAACTATGAAGCACTTTATAGTCCATAAACCAAGCAGGAGGAGAGATTTGCGCTGTTCCTGAAGAGCCAGGTTGGACCAGTTGGTTGGGCTTAGTGTAATGGGTCCATTCTCCACTAGATGGCGCTGCTTAGCTTACTAGGGTGGATTGTTGTGGCGCTTGTAGGTGTGTGTGCGTGCATGCGTGGGAGCGGTGAAAAATGGCGTCACCCAGCTCCCAGTCTCTAGTATTGGAGCTCCGTTCTCTGCGATCAGCAATTGTGCACCCGTCCTCCGTCTCCAGCTTCCATCCACTTCCCGCTTTTACACTGTCCGTGACCAAGCCGTCAGGTTGCCAGGCAGCACCTCCCTCCTGAGTTTTATCTCAGATGCGGCTGTTTTCCCGACCCGGACTTCTGAGGGACTGCAGCTATGACCCGTTCTGCCCCTCTACGGGAGGGTCTCATCGAGCAATGGGCAGGTGCCAGCCACACCCAGGAACGTTTGAGACTGCGCTGCTGCCAATACCCAGAAACTGCGGCTGGCTGCCAGCCAGCCCCAGAAAAAGTTCACACGATCGTCTGGCAGCGATCTTTCAGGGATTATGGAAAATCACAACACACATCTGGCACCAGGATTCACTCATAAAAACCTTGTTCCACCACCAACGACTGTGGTTGTTCTCCAGCATCTGCTGGGATCTTTGCCTGTGGGGAGTACTCCCAGAAGAGGAACTGCTTCTCCCCATGTGGCCCAAAGACCCTGGACTTCACTCTGCTCCTGGGGATTCGCCCTTCTCACCAGAGCACCGCCAGGTATTGAGCTGCAGAGTTTCAGACTCTGTGCTCCCCTGTTTATTTCCCGTATTCTCCCCCACCCCCTGCCCCCCTCCTCTCTCTGGATGCAAAAACAGCTCCTTGCCCTCAGAGGCTTCTGTCTCCCCCAGTTCACCTCTCTGCGCCACATACCTGCTGAGTTCTGTGGTTCAGGTTGTGCAGATTGTGGTGTTAATCCTCAAACCAGTTTTCTAGGTGTGCAGGGTGGTTTAGTGTTGATCTGGCTGTATTTCATGGATGCGAGACACAAAACTTCCATGCTGTTCCGCCATCTGGCTCCTCCCCTGATCTTTTTCTTTATAGGACCCTGACCACGCCATCTGCCACTTCATGAATCCATGTATATTATCATCTTGGGCCACTTCTTCTTCCACACAAAGCTCAAAACACTCTCCATTAGGAGGATTACCCTTTGAGACTGATATTCAAGACCACCCCTGTCAGATCTATATGGCAGTCTGAAGGTTTTCTCTGCACAACTCTGATTCTTTTTTCTTTCATCTTGTATGGGATCACCACCTCCCCTTCTCAGCAAACCTCTTCCACTCCTAATTCTGTCTCAATTTCTGCTTTACAGAAAACCCACCTGATATATTCTCCCTTTGGATGAGCAGTGTTCAGGGTAATGGAGAAGGAAAAGCTGTGTGCGTGTGCAGGATGTGAGGCTATACGTTGACTGTGAACAGTAACTGTTTAATGTCAGGGGCAGGTAATGAGAACAAGATAGAAGGAAGAGTTCAGAATGAGAAGGGGTGAAAGAATGTAAGTCTTCTCTACCCTTCAGAAGTTTTGGAAACATTGGTGAGGTGGTTAGATTTCTCAGGTATACAGGAACAGAGTCGTTTTATTTGGATGCTAAAAGAAAAGGTAACCTTAGAAGGCTGGAGAATTCCTGCGACAGTAGATGTTAAAGGTAGCAAGAGATTTGAATGACATCCAGAGGAAGACTGTGAGGAATAAGAGAAAATGTAACATTGATTGCAAGTGCAAAATCTGGGTTTGAATCCCATCTCCGCTGTTCTAACTAGTCGCGTAAATTTGTCCAATTTACTTCACCCTTCTGAGCCTCGGTGCCCTTATCTGGGAATAACAGAAGGAACTGCCTCAGAGGGTTAGTGTGAAGTTGGAATAAAACAGTACTTGCTAAGTACCTAGCACGGTGCTGGGCCCAGGCTACCTATTCTGTAAGTGGTTGTTTTTGTATTAAATCCAAGGAAGCTCCAAAATCACATGTGTCACTCCTCAAGGAATTAATGATAGTGTACATCTTTCTCCAGAAGAATTGCAAAAATGAGGTTAAGACGGTGCTGCCCAAAGTGTACCAACTTTGCCTTTGCAAACAAACCTACCGTGCATAAAATAATTTTAATCCCCCATTTGTTCCCCAGGAAAGACAAAGGGTGCAAAGGATGTTAAAGAAGCAAGACCAGGGTTTTTCGTTATTCTCTCATACAAAGATATATTAGTGCTGTAGCTCAAGCACAACCCATAGTTAGAGGGACTTTCAAAAAGAGGGACCTACTTACTCAGTGCATTAGAAGGTATGTACTCCTTCAACCTTACAGGTGCCACATGGCAAATTAAATACCTCATATACCCTTGTATGGCATTATGCTGAACATGTATCATAGCGTTTCATCAGTGCTTTTAAAAAAATTTTTTAATGTTTATTCATTTTTTAGAGACAGAGAGAGACAGAGCACAAGTGGGGAGTAGCAGAGAGAGAGGGAGACACAGAATCTGAAGCAGGCTCCAGGCTCTGAGCTGTCAGCACAGAGCCTCATGAGGGGCTTGAACTCACTGACTGTGAGATCACGACCTGAGCCAAAGTCAGTCATCCAACCGACTGAGCCACCCAGGTGCTCCCATCAGTGCTTATTTAAATATGTAGGCAAGCTACCATGAGAAAGTGGGAGATCTCCAAATTGTTTAACACCCCCCACCCCCAGCCTCGTCAGGGGCATACATTTATGTATGGGCATACATTTATTTCCTGGTTTTTATAGTTTTGATTTGCAGCTATTAACTGCAAAAGCAATTTACATTGCATCTGGGGACTAATGGGAAACGGAAAAGGAAAGCCCCGAAGTGGAGGAAGCCCCAGGAGAAACCTGTGTTCCATCCCAGGACCTGAAATTTTGCTCTGTTGCTTCGAATTTCCCACACCGAAGTCTTCATGCCTTGTTCCCCTTTGCACAGACCTTGGCTTCCATTCCCTGACCATGTGCCTCACATTAGTCATGTATACTGTCTCGTCAGTCCTCCAGGGTTCTTCTCCTGAACTGTCATGCTGATAAGGATCTTCAAATTAGTAGTTTGTACGGGAAGTGGCCCAAAGACCACCAAGCAGGCGAACTTTTATATTACATGCATTAAAAGTTTGTTTTGCCTGGTGATTTCTCACCCTAGTACATGTAATAATAACTTTTGGGGCTTTTATTAAAGTATTTGCATAAAATTTTAATGTAATATTTACATTAACCCTATGTAGTATTACTTACATACCCATTTTGCTGATAAAGAAATAGGGGCTAAGTAACTGGCTGAAGGTCATCTTATGAAGAAACAAATGCTCTGCTGCTAAACTGCCTCCTGGTGATAACTCCCTGGGAGAGACTAAACTTGCAGGGAGCCTCACAGTCATTACTCAGTTTCTTCTGTTATTGAAACAGTCCCTAGGAATGTGGCTGGACATTAGTGCCTTCGTACCTGCCCATATTTCCACTTCTGAAACAGGTGTACATTCTTTTTTAAAATCAGGAAAACATAAAGATCTATAAAAAGGAAAATGTATTAAATTAATCAATAAGAAAGATCCTCTGACCTGCTGCAGGAACACACCATTCTTATTTTTTAAAATGTTTAACCCTTGAAATCCTCATTCCCTACTGCAGCTCATTACAAATTTTAATACACAAAGGACATCACCCAGGGATCTAATTAAATTGCATGGCCTGACTCAGAGATCTGGGTTGGAGCCCTGGCTTTCTGGAACAGACTGCCAAGTGATGCTGAAACCGTGGTCTGTGGACCCAGCTTTTAGTTGCACTTCCACATTTTTATGCTGCTGCAAACACCCAGCCTTTTGGCTACACCAGGAACCTAACGCCCCAGCCCCACTCAGTGCTCTAGGGTCTTTCTGTATCCCACACATGCCCTCACTGGGTTATTCCATTCAGGTTCCTTGTTCTTGCCTTAGGGTCATTAAGGACTCTGAGGTCAAGGGCTTTTCTCACTCCATGCTCTCTACTCTCAAATGATTCTCCAAAATGTTATTCCAAACCTCCTCTGTCCTCAGGCTCCAACAGTTCCTCTCACTCAAATCCCCCTGACCAGGGGACTTCATCTCTCACTTCAGAGAGACATCAGAGGGCATTCAGCCTAAGCCTTGTCTCCTTTCTTCCTTCCACCTCTAAAGGACTCTATTGCTACATGTGCCTTTATTTCCTTTTCTGCATCAGTGGTGTCCCTCCTGCTTCCCATGGAAACCCTCTCTGGGCCAGTGATCGAATCCTTCTTCACCCCCTCCCAAACCCACCTTCCTCATTTTCCTCCTCTCTTCTTCTTTCCAGCATATTCCTGCCCTCAATCTATGCCTTACAAATATACAGCCCTTCACTAGGACAGCACTTGACTCCAGCCACTCCTATGAACTCCACCTCCACTTGGATGGCTCAAAACAAGTCCCGTATAAGCACAATGAAACCCCTGATCCCACCATACCACACCCCATATCTGCACCTCCTCCAGTCTTCCCATATCAGGAAATGTTTTTACTGTTTATGTAGTCACTCAGGCCAAAAACCTAAGAGTCACCCTTCATTTTTCTTTTCCCCTTATCCTCAGCATCATTTAGCGTACCCTATTGGAGATTCTACCACCAAAACATATCCCAAATCTGACCCCTTCTCCCCATTTTCTGGGCTACCTGTCTGGTCTAAGCCATGCTTACCCCTTTGCTGAATTATTCAGCAGCTTCTCATTAATGTGTCCAAGCTTGAACTCATGCTTTCATCTACAATCCATTCTTCACAGAGCAGCCAAAGAGAATTTGATAGTTGTAAATCTGATCATGTCACTCCCCTATTTAAAATCCACCAATGGTGTCTGTTCTCGTAAACATGGAATAAAATTCAAAGTCCTTCCCTGTGTCTCTCTGATGTCTCCTATCACTCTCCCCCTAGTGTATCAAGCACTAGACACACGGTCCTTTGGGTTCCTTGAACATATGGTGCTCATTCCTGCCTCAAGATCTACACACCTTCTCTTTCCATAAACAGCTATGTGCTTATTTCATGACTCATTTTATTTTCATCAATACCACTTGCAATATCTGAAGTTGTCTTCATTGTTTACAGACTATCCCTCCACACTAGAATGCAAGTTCTGTAATACTGGGGATCAGGCCCACCTTACTCACCTATCAGTGAACAAGCACATAGTAGGCTCTAATAAATATGGCCCTAGTAAACAAATAAATGAATGAGTTACCTATTATTCCTGGAAGCTACAAACCAGTTCTCTAATCTATAATTCACTGTAACAAACTTCTAGAATGAATAGTCTGCAACCACTCCTTCCCCTTTTCACTAGCCCCACCCCATTTTCTCTTTGTGACTTTTCCCTTGGCCTCCTTCTGAAACTGCCCCTTGAAGGTCACCATGGTGCATTAATCACCAAGCCCAACTGCCTTTTTGAAGCCTCAGCCTCCTTAGGCTCTATGCATTTGATACTTTTGACCACTTCCTTTTTCTTGTAGAATCACCCTTCTCCCTAGGCTTCTAACAGTCTTCTTCTATAAACCACACCTTTAACAATCCCTTTACTGGCTCGCCTTCCTGCTCCCTATCTCCACCATGGTTCTTCCCAGTTGTTTGACATAAAGCTGTGTCAATTTCCTTTTTTTTTTTTTTTTATTCACATCCAACTTAGTTAGCATATATTGCAATAGTGATTTCAGAGGTAGATTCCAGTGAATTATCCCCTATGTATAACACCCAGTTCTCATCCCAACAAGTGTCTTCCTTAATGCCCCTTACCCATTTAGCTCACCCCCCCCCCCACAGCCCCTCTGGCAACCCTCAGTTTGTTCTCTGTATTTAAGAGTCTCTTATGTTTGGTCCCCTCCCTGTTTTTATATTATCTTTGCTTCCCTTCCCTTATGTTCATCTGTTTTGTATCTTAAATTCCACATGAGTGAAGTCATGATATTTGTCTTTCTCTGGCTGACTTATTTCGCTTAGCATAATACCCTATAGCTCCATCCACATTGTTGTAAATGGCAATATTTCATTCGTTTTGATTGCCGAGTAATACTCCATTTTATATACATACCACATCTTTTTTTTTAATTTACATAAAAATTAGTTAGCATATAGTGCAACAATGATTTCAGGAGTAGATTCCTTAGTGCCCCTTACCCATTTAGCCCATTCCCCTCCCACAACCCCTCCAGTAATCCTCAGTTTATTCTCCATATTTATGAGGCTCTTCTGTTTTGTCCCCCTCCCTGTTTTTTATTATTTTTGTTTCCCTTCCCTTATGTTCATCTATTTTGTCTCTTAAAGTCCTCATATAAGTGAAGTCATGATTTTTGTCTTTCTCTGACTAATTTCACTTAGCATAATACCTTCCAGTTCCATCCATGTAGTTGCAAATGGCAAGATTTCATTCTTTTTGATTGCCAAGTAATACTCCATGGTATATACATACCATTTTTCTTTATCCATTCATCCATTGATGGACATTTGGGCTCTTTCCATACTTTGGCTATTGTTGATAGTGCTGCTATAAACATGGTGTGTGTGTGTCCCTTCGAAACAGCACACCTGTATCCCGTGGATAAATGCCTAGTAGTGCAGTTGCTGGGTCGTAGGGTAGTTCTATTTTTAGTTTTTTGAGGAACCTCCATACTGTTTTCCAGAGTGGCTGCACCAGCTTGCATTCCCACAAACAATGCAAAAGAGATCCTCTTTCTCCGTATCCTCGCTAACATCTGTTGTTGCTTGAGTTGTTAATGTTAGCCATTCTGACAGGTGTCAGGTGGTATCTCATTGTGGTTTTGATTTGTATTTCCCTGATGATGAGGGATGTTGAGCATTTTTTCACGTGTCGGTTGGTCATCTGGATGTCTTCTTTGGAGAAGAAGACATGTCTATTCATGTCTTTTGCCCATTTCTTCACTGGATTATTTGTTTTTTGGGTGTTGAGTTTGATAAGTTCTTTATAGATTTTGGATACTAACCCTTTATCTGATATGTCATTTGCAAATATCTTCAGCCATTTTGTCGGTTGCCTTTTAGTTTTGCTGATTGCTTTTCATTTTGATGAGGTCCAAGTAGTTCATTTTTGCTTTTGTTTCCCTTGCCTCTGGAGACATGTCAAGTAAGAAGTTGCTGCAGCCAAGATCAAAGAGTTTTTTGCCTGCTGTCTCCTTGAGGATTTTGATGGCTTCCTGTCTTACATTGAGGTCTTTCATCCATTTTGAGTTTATTTTTGTGTATGGTGTAAGAAAGTGGTCCAGATTCATTCTTCTGCATGTCGCTGCCCAGTTTTCCTAGCACCACTTGCTGAAGAGACTGTCTTTATTCCATTGGATATTCTTTCCTGCTTTGTCAAAGGTTAGTTAGCCATACGTTTGTGGGTCCATTTCTGGGTTCTCTATTCTGTTCCATTGATCTGAGTGTCTGTTCTTGTGCCAGTACCACACTGTCTTGATGATGACAGCTTTGTAGTATAGCTTGAAGTCTGGGATTGTGATGCCTCCTGCTCTGGTTTTCTTTTTAAAGATTGCTTTGGCTATTCAGGGTCTTTTCTGGTTCCATACAAATTTTAGGAGTATTTGTTCTAGCTCAGTAAAGAATGCTGGTGTTACTTTGATAGGGATTGCATTGAATATGTAGATTGCTTTGGGTAGTATCGATATTTTAACAATATTTGTTCTTCCTATCCAGGAGCATGGAATCTTTTTCCTTTTTTTTTTTTTTTTGCATCTTCTTCAATTTCTTTCATAAGCTTTCTATAATTTTCAGTGTATAGATTTTTCACCTCTTTGGTTAGATTTATTCCTAGGTATTTTATGGTTTTTTGTGCAACTGTAAATGGGAGCGATTCCTTGATTTCTCTTTCTGTTGCTTAATTGTTGGTGTTTACGAATGCAACTGATTTCTATGCATTGATTTTATATCCTGCAACTTTGCTGAATTCATGAATCAATTCTAGCAGTTTTTTGGTGGCATCTTTTGGGTTTTCCATGTAGAGTATCATGTCATCTGCAAAGAGTGAAAGTTTGACCTCCTCTTGGCCAATTTGGATGCCTTTTATTTCTTTGTGTTGCCTGATTGCAGAGGCTAAGACTTCCAATACTATGTTGAATAACAGTGGCGAGAGTGGACATCCCTGTCTTGTTCCTGACCTTAGGGGGAAAGCTGTTGGTTTTTCCCCATTGAGGAAGATATTAGTGTTGGGTCGTTCATACATGGCTTTTATGATCTCGAGATATGATCCTTCTATACTTACTTTCTTGAGGGTTTTTATCAAGAAAGGATGCTGTATTTTGTCAAATGCTTTCTCTGCATCTATTGAGAGGATCATATGGTTCTTGTCCTTTCTTTTATTGATGTGATGAATCACGTTAGTTGTTTTGCAGATACTGAACCAGCCCTGCATCCCAGGTATAAATACCACTTAGTCGTGGTGAATAATTATTTTAATGTATTGTTGGATCCAGTTGGCTAATATCTTGTTGAGGATTTTTGCATCCATGTTCATCAGGGAAATTGGTCTGTAGTTCTCCTTTTTAGTGGGGTCATGGTCTGATTTTGGAATCAAAGTAATGCTGGCTTCATAGAAAGAGTTTGGAAGTTTTCCTTCCATTTCTATTTTTTGGAACATCTTCAAGAGAATAGGTGTTAACTCTTCCTTAAATGTTTGGTAGAATTCCCCTGGAAAGCCATCTGGCCCTGGACTCTTGTTTTTTGCCAGATTTTTGATTACTAATTGGATTTCCTTACTGGTTATGGGTCTGTTCAAATATTCTATTTCTTCCTGTTTCAGTTTTGGTAGTGTATATGTTTCTAGGAATTTGTCCATTTCTTTCAGATTACTCATTTTATTGGCATATAATTGCTCATAATATTCTCTTATTATTGTTTTTATTTCTGCTGTGTTGGTTGTGATCTCTCCTCTTTCATTCTTGATTTTATTTATTTGGGTCCTTTCCTTTTTCTTTTTGATCCAACTTGCTAGTGGTTTATCAATTTTGTTAATTCTTTCAAAGAACCAGCTTCTGGTTTCATTGATCTGTTCTACTGGGTTTTTTGGTTTCAATAGCATTAATTTCTGCTCTAATCTTTATTATTTCCTGTCTTCTGCTGGTTTTGGGTTTTATTTGTTGTTCTTTTTCCAGCTCCTTAAGGCGTAAGGTTAGGTTGTGTATCTGAGATCTTTCTTCCTTCTTTAGGAAGGCCTGGATTGCTATATACTTTCCTCTTATGACCGACCGCCTTTGCTGCGTCCCAGAGGTTTTGGGTTGTGGTGTTATCATTTACATTGACTTCCATATACTTTTAAATTTCTTCTTTAACTGCTTGGCTAGCCCATTCATTCTTTAGTAGGATGTTCTTCAGTCTCCAAGTATTTGTTACCTTTCCAAATTTTTTCTTGTGGTTGATTTCAAGTTGCATAGCATTGTGGTCTGAAAATATGCACGGTATGATCTCAGTCTTTTTGTACTTACTTAGGGCTGATTTGTGTCCCAGTATATGGTCTATTCTGGGGAACGTTCCATGTGCACTGGAGAAGAATGTATATTCCACTGCCTTAGGATGAAATGTTCTGAATATATCTGTTAAGTCCATCTGGTCCAGTGTGTCATTCAAAGCCATTGTTTCTTTGTTGATTTTTTGATTAGATTATCTGTCCATTGCTGTGAGTGGGGTGTTGAAATCTACTACTATTATGGTATTACTATCAATGAGTTTCTTTATGTTTGTAATTAATTGATTTATATATTTGGGTACTTCCACATTTGGCGCATAAATGTTTGCAATTGTTAGGTCTTCTTGATGGATAGACCCCCTGATTATGATATCATGTCCTTTTGTATCTCTTGATACAGTCTTTATTTTAAAGTCTAGATTGTCTGATATAAGTATTGTTAATCCAGCTTTGTTTTGTCGACCATTAGCATAATAGATGGTTCTCCATCCCCTTACTTTCAATCTGAAGTGTCTTTAGGTCTAAAGTGGGTCTCTTGTAAACAGCATAGAGATGGATCTTGTTTTCTTATCCATTCTATTACCCTGTGTCTTTTGATTGGAGCATTGAGTCCATTGATGTTTAGAGTGATTACTGAAAGATATGAATTTATTGCCATTATGATGCTTGTAGAGTTGGAGTTTCTGGTAGTGTTCTCTGGTCCTTTCTAATCTTTGTTGCTTTTGGTATTTATATATATATATATATATATATATATATATATATATATATATGTGTGTGTGTGTGTGTGTGTATGTGTGTATATATATATATACATACATACATATATATATTTTTTTCATCTTTTCTCCCCTCAGAGAGTTCCCCTTAAAATTTCTTGCAGGGCTGGTTTAGTGGTCACAGACTCCTTTAATTTTTGTTTCTCTGGAAAACTTTTACTCACTCCTTCTATTTTGAATGACAGCCTTGCTGGATAATGAATTCTTGGCTGCATATTTTTCTGATTCAGCACACTGAATATATCCTGCCACTCTTTTCTGGCCTGCCAAGTTTCTGTGGATAGGTCTGCTGCAAAGCTCATCTGTCTTCCTTTGTAGGTTAAGGACTTTTTTTCCCTTACTGCTTTCATGATTCTCTCCTTGCCTGAGTATTTTGTGAATTTGACTATGATGTGCCTTGTTGATGGTCGGTTTTTGTTGAATCTAATGGGAGTCCTCTGTGCTTCCTGGATTTTGATGTCTGTGTCTTTCCCCAGGTTAGAAAAGTTTTCTGCCATGATTTCCTCACATAACCCTTCTACCCCCATTTCTCTCTCTTCCTCTTCTGGGACCCCTATGATTCTGATGTTGTTCCTTTTTAATGAGTCACTGATTTCTCTAATTCTTAAATCATGTTCTTTTGCCTTAGTCTCCCTCTTTTTTTCTGCTTCATTATTCTCTATAAGTTTGTCCTCTATATCGCTGATTCTCTGTTCTGCCTCATCCATCCTTACCGCCGCTGCATCCATCCGTGATTGCAGCTCAGTTATAACATTTTTAGTTTCATTCTGGTTATTTTTTATTTCTTTTATCTCTGCAGAAAGGGATTCTAATCTATTTTCAACTCCAGCTAGTATTCTTATTATCGTGATTCTAAATTCTGGTTCAGACATCTTGCTTGTATCTGTGTTGGTTAAGTCCCTGGCTGTCGTTTGTTCCTGTTCTTTCTTTTGGGGTGAATTCCTTCATTTCATCATTTTGAAGGGAGAAAAGGAATTAATGAGGTAGAAAAATTAAAATTAAAATAAATTAAAATAAAAAAATTAAAATTAATAGATCAAATACACACACACAAAAGTGAATAAATGATGCCAGATCCTAGGTGTGTTTTGTTCTGGGTGTTGAAAGAGGCTTGATAGATTAGAGAAAAAAAGGAAAAGAAGGAAAAAAAAAGGAAATCGTTGGAAAATTTGAAAAAATGTATATACTGAAGTAGACTAAAATGAAATGATGGAAGTAAATTAGAATTTTTTAAATTTACACAAAAGTAAAAAATACAGTAGAAAAAATTAAAGAAAAATATTTTTAATAAAAATTGAAAATAAAAATGAATTTTTTCTCCTGTATTCAAGAAAAAGAAAAAAAGTGTAAAAGAGAAAAAGAAAAAAGAAAGAAAGAAAATTGAATAGATGAACCTGCTAACAGATTGAAGTAGGACTGAAATTACTTTGTTTTCCTCTAGAAGTCAGTCTGTGTAGTGCTTTATAGTCCACAAACTAAGCCGGCGGTGAGACTTGTGTTCTTGCAGAACGAAGTTGGCCCGATTGGGCGGGGCTCAGTGTAACAGCTCCGCTCTCCACTAGATGGCGCTGCTAGCCTACAGGGGTGGATTGTTGCAGTGCTCGTAGGTGCACCTACGTATGCGCGTGCGCAGGAGCAGTGAAAATGGCACCACCCAGCTACCCAGTCTATTCTCCCAGGTCAGGAATTGTGCACTCATCCTCTGTCTTCAGCTTTCGTCCACTCCCACTCCCCGCTTTTTCACTCTCCGTGACCAAGCCCCAGGCAGTACCTCTCTCCCGAGTTTTGTGTCAGAGGCGGCTGTTTTCCCCGGCCCCTTACTTCTGAAGGACTGCGGCTTTGACCCGTTCCACCCCTCTGTGGGAGGGTCTCACCGAGCAATGGCCAAATGTCGGCTGCACCCAGGAACACTTGATGGACCCTGCTGCTCCCAGTGCCCCGAGACTGCGGCCAGGTGCCAGCCCACCCCAGAAAAAGTTCTTGAGATAGTGTAGTAGCAGTGCTTCAGGGATTATGGCAAATCAAAACACACATCTGGCAACAGGCTTCACCCTTAACAACCTTGTTCCAGCACCAGCAAATGTGGCCGTTTTCTGGGCTCTGCTGGGACCAGGTGGCTTTAACAGTCTCTACCAAATGTCCTTCCAGCAGTGGAACCGCTTTTCCCTATGTGGCCCGAGAACTTCCCAGACCCCACTCTGTTCCTGAGGATTCGCCCTTCCCACTAGAGCACCGCCAGGTATCGAGCTGCGGAGTTGCAGACTCTGTGCTCCCCTTATTTACAGGCTCAATGGAATTTAAACCCTCTCCTTTCTCCTTTCTCCCTTTTTAGTTTAGTCCCTGTGGCTGTTTCCAATTTTCCACTTTCTCTCCAGCTGCTTTTGGGGAAGGGTGCTTTTCCCGTATTCTCCCCCCTTCCCCAGTCTCCGTCCTCTCTCCACCCACAAAAGCGGTTCCCTACCCTCCGTGGCTTCTCACTCCCCAAAATTCACCCCTCTGCGCCACGTACCTCCTGAATTCTCTGGTTCAGGTTGTGCAGATTGTTGTGTTAATCCTCCAATCAGTTTTCTAGGTGTGTAGAATGGTTTAGTGTTGGTCTGGCTGTATTTCATGGAAGCGAGACCCACAAAAAACTTCCATGCTGTTCTGCCATCTTGGCTCCTCCTGTATATACCACATCTTCTTTATCCATTCATCCATCAATGGACATTGGGCTCTTTCCGTACTTTGGCTATTGTTGATAGCACTGCTATAAAAACTGGGCTGTATGTGCCCCTTCAAAACAACAAAACTGTGTCGATTTCTCAATTCTACATATTCTCCTTGGAGAAGGTCCAGGAATATCTCCTTAGCTCCTACTTCTTTGCTCATGAGTCTAAGCAGATCTTTGCCTCTCCCCTCTCTCCTTATCTTCAAACTCATATCCCAAACCCACCTCACTCTATGACTTTCTTTTTTCTGTTAAGGAACTACTCTCCTCAGAGGATCAAGACACTAAAGTCCTTCCTGAGTACCTCTTAATGCTCACCATCTTATTCAGTTGGTACGATCTGTGGATTCTTCCTTTGAAATAGTTGTGTTCATCCTTATCTCTACTACCTACATACTATTACCTCCCATAAAGGCAAACTACAATAGTCCCCAACTGATTCCCCTGTCCTTTGAGTCACTGTCCTACAAGATCCCTCTGTGCAGGCCCCCTTTAATAAATGGATCCCATTGCCTACAAGGAAAAAGAGAGAGCTCAAATTCTTCAGTTGTTCATTTGACACAAACAGAGCCTTAATTCAATTTTCTAGACTTTCCTCAATGTTTCCACTTTCTTATTTTTTAAGAGATTTTCTACAAATGGAAGTACAATCTCATCACAGTGATCATCTATGCAGTCTACAGACATTAATCTTTATAAACAGTAAGTCCCAGAGGGCATGATCAGGTCTTGACTTTTCTGTGCCTGCATAACACCTCAGGAGATGGTCGATTAAAATTTGTTTAATCAATTTCTTTTGAAGCATAAGTCTTCTAGATTCATTATTTGCAGTGCAGAACAATCAGATAATGAGAGAAGTGAATGATTACATTAATAAATATGATTAAACCTCTGCAAACTTTAATAATATTAATAGATATGTGTACAATAAACTTTTAGCTCATTAACAAAAAGTTTTTTTCCAAATGTAGGTAAAATTCAACTACATTTTCAATTCCAGAAAGTCTTTCTCATCCTTTAAAAGTGTTCTCTTGGTTTCCTATCCTATCTAGTTATCAGCTATTGATCACTTTCCCTGAACAATAAAAAGTTTCTTGAAAGAAGAGTCTACAATACTGCATTTTTTAAAAGTACATATCTATCCAAGTTGATCTCACATTTCTTCACTTACCACATAGTGGACTCTCAGTAAGTACTGAATGTATGAGTTAATGAATACATAGACTCTTGTTCTCCCTGGGCATTTTCACCCATTATTAGAATTTCAAATACCCATAGACAAGCTCTTGACTCTGAAATCTAAAAGTTTTGACCTTTCTTCTTTGCTCCAGTCCTATAGATCTCTAACCACTAATGGGCAGTCATTCCTAGATTCCTAACTAGAACTCTAAACTCATTATTTTTTTTAATCTAAATGCGTCCTTTTTTCCCATTACTAGGCTGTTCTTCTTTTATTCCTTACACTCATCAATGAAGTGACCATCTTCCAGGTGCTAAGTCATAAATGGGAAATCGTCTGAGATTCTTTCTTCTTCTTGATTCTTCCCCCTAAGTATCTTTCAAATCTTTCTCCTACCCTTTTTCCCTGGAAAATCCTATTCATCCTTCAAGACTTCATTCAGTTATCACCATTTCTAGGAAGGCTTCACAAAATAGCCCATTTCCCTTTCTTTATCTGCACATCATAGAATTCAGCACTCACTGGATGTTGAAATCATCACCTTAAGAGCTCTTTGAGGGCAGAGAGTAAAACTTAGCTACCTCTTATCCAGGCACAGTTTCTGATATATGATGCACCTTCTGTAAATATTTGTTCAACTGATGATTGAAATGAACTCTTACCAGCCTCACTCTCACTGGTGTGATTCTGTCATCTCTTCCCTGGATTATGACAGCAGGTTTGACTGCCACTGTTTCCTAGCGATGTCCAATTCTATATGCCTTTCACACTGTCATTAGAATATGCTTGTAAAACCCTAATGTGAATACTTCATAGAGAGGCCCAGGGAGCAAGAGAAACAGGAAGGGAGGCTTAACTGAAAGAGTGGGCTGTTTATCCAAGGATCACTGTGACAGGAAGGAAATGACCAAACTGGGGCATGAGTCTTCTGGCCTTATGTTGACCTCATTTACAAAGGCAAGACAATCAGAAAGCTATCTTCCTTGTGTGTCAAGACACGAAAAAAAAAAAAAAAAAAATCCAGGGCACCTGAATGGCTCAGGCAATTAAGTGTCTGACTCTTGATTTTGGCTCAGGTCATGATCTCACAGTTCATGAGTTTGAGCTCCCCATCGGGCTCTGTGCTGACAGTGTGGATCCTCCTTAAAATCCCCTCTCCCCCACTCTCTCTGGCCCTGCCCCACTCTTGCATACTCTTTCTCTCTCAGAATAAATAATTTTTTTTTAAAAAATACTCTAAAAAAAAAAAGAAAGAAAATAAAAAAATCTACACAGTGATATCGGATTTGGCTTTCTCCTTCTGAATTACTCCTAGACCAGAGTCCATCTAAAAGGATAAGGAAAATTTTTAAAGATTCTGATATTTCTGGTTTTCGGTTGTGGAGATGAGGAGTCTAAAGAAGGAAAATAGATATTCGTGGAGGTTTCAGAGAATAGAATATTCAGGAGGTTCACTTCTGCTGCCTTTCCTTTTCCATGTTGACCCAATCAGAATAGTGAGGACATTAATACTACGAACAATCCCAAACCCCAGTGGCTTAAAACAGCAAACATTTATTTCTTGCTCACATTATAGATCCATTATGAATTGACTGTAGGATCTGCTCCGTGTTTTTGACATCTTCACTTTAGGAAGCATCCAGACTGATAGAAGGACTACTATCTGGAACCACATTATCCATAAATACATAATGCAAGCCACAAACGTGTGCCATGCGTACAATTTTAAATTTTCTAATAGCCATATTTTAAACAGTAAAAAGAAACACCATGAGTGCTTGATCATGGGTCAGTGAGAACTTGAAGCTCCTGTGCCAGAGACTAGGGAGGTGGGTGAAGCCATTTCCACCTCTCCCTGCCCACATGTGCCACACTGATCCATGCCAGTAGCTAAACAGTGCCACCTAGTGGTCAGTGGAACTGCACCAAGCCCCACCCAGCTGCACCCTCCAAGCACATCCCCTAAAAAATCAGCACAAGTCTTTGCCCCTGCTGAGTGGATGGACTATAGAAGACTTCATAGTTTGAGTTCTAGGGGAAACTAGATGTAACTCCATTCAGGTTTCATTCTGTTTGCTGGTTCATTCATTATTTCAGTTTTTTTGCTTCTGTTTTTGTTTCAATTCTTTTTGTTGTTTTTTTCTTTCTTTTTCTTGGATACAGAAAGAGAAAAATGAATTTTTATTTTCATTTAATTAAAATTTTTAAGGGGCGCCTGGGTGGCTTGGTTGGTTAAGCATCCGCCTTCGGCTCAGGTCATGGTCTCGCGGTCCATGAGTTCGAGCCCCATGTCGGGCTCTGTGCTGACAGCTCAGAGCCTGGAGCCTGTTTTGGATTCTGTGTCTCCCTCTCTCTCTGCCCCTCCCCTGTTCATGCTCTGTCTCTCTCTGTCTCAAAAATAAATAAACGGTAAAAAAAATTTTTTTTAATTATTTTTACTTTATTTTTTAATTTTTTTAAATTTTATATTCTATTTTATTACATAAATTTTTCTAATTTTTAAATTTTTTCTTACCTTTTTCCTTTCTTTTCTTTCCCTTTTTTCTCTATTCTATCAAGCTTCTTTCAACAAGCAGATGAAAACACATCTAGGATCTAGCTTCCTTTATTTGATTTTTGTCTTGGTTTTAATTATTTAATTTTAATTTTTTATTTTATTAATTTTTTCTTCCTCCAAAATGACAAAATGAAGGAATTCACTCCAAAAGAAAGAACAGGAAGAAATGACAGTCAGGATCTTTTTTTTTTTTTAATTTTTTTTTCAACGTTTATTTATTTTTGGGACAGAGAGAGACAGAGCATGAACGGGGGAGGGACAGAGAGAGAGGGAGACACAGAATCGGAAACAGGCTCCAGGCTCCGAGCCGTCAGCCCAGAGCCTGACGTGGGGCTCGAACTCACGGACCGCGAGATCATGACCTGGCTGAAGTCGGACGCTTAACTGACTGCGCCACCCAGGCACCCCTACAGTCAGGATCTTAATCAACACAGATATAAGCAAAATCTCTGAACTAGAATTTAAAACCATGATAATAAGAATAGTAGCTGGGTTGAAAAAAAGCATAGAATCACTTTTTGTGGAGACAAAAGAAGTAAAATCTAGTCAGGATGAAATTAAAAATGCTATCACTGAGATTCAATCTTGAATGGATGGCACAATGGCAAGGATGGACAAAGCAGAGCAATGAATCAGTTTCCAGGCATAATCTACCACCAGCCTCTGGGCTACACAGATTCCATCAGATACAAGTCAAGGTCAGAATCTTCTTGAAGCCCTTTACAGTCTGATTGGGATAAAGGGTACTTCCCACATCACCCCCATGGAGCATAAAGGAAAATTCCATTGTACTACAACTGCTTTTCCCAAAGAAACAATCTCCCTGATATCCAACAGATCTCTTCAACTCTTTTAGATCTTCCAGATGGGAGAAGAGTAAACAGCAAAAGAACTGGCTGTTGGCCACACACCTTTGCAACTTTTTTTCCAATGCGTGAACCCAATGCTGTCAGTAGAGTTAGGTTTTAAAAGTTTTAAGTACATATACAAGCACACAAGTGTATAAAAATCACATACACCCATGAGGTGCCTGGGTGGCTCAGTTGGTTACACATCCAACTTTGACTCAGGTCATGATCTCAGGGTTCATGAGTTTGGGCCCTGCATCAGGCTCTCTACTGTCAACATAGAGCCTGCTTCAGATCTTCTGTCCCCCTCTCTCTCTGCCCTTCCCCTACTACCTCTCTCTCTCTCTCTCAAAAATAAATATTTTAAAAAGTCATATATGCACAGGCATATATATACATATACGTGTTAGAGAATAAAATCTTTATGAACCTCAAAACCAATATATCAGCAAGGCAGAGATATTTCCATTGTTGTATCTGACCATGGAGGTTTTCCTTTATACAAAGAAAAGCCTAGAGCCCAGTTTTGTGGTTGGCTGTGGCATGACAGGAAATGTTATTGCAGCTGACAGAGCATGGGTGGTGGGTGCAGTAAGCAGGGTGTTCCTGTGAAAATTAGATAGATAACCAAAAAGTGGTAAGAAACAAATATATCCTCAGTAACAGAGCAGAATGCTTAAGCAGACAGATTCAAATTCAGACCTGGATTTGAATCTTATTAGGCTACTAGCCCAGGGGTCTTGGATAACTTAATCAAACTTTTTTCCTTTATTTGCAAAATGGGGATGAAACTGCCTTCCATCACTGCTGTATAAATGGTGTACAAAAGTGTACAAACACATTTTTTAAAGAGGAAAAAAATGTGTGCTATGTAGCAAAGTTCCTGACACTCATAGTTAGCACTAATTAAATTCCATCTCTTATTACGAAGAGGAAGTTTTAAGTGGGGGTTGAGCTTAAAACTCTGGGGCCAGCCAAACTGGGCTAGAACCCCCACTCTGACAATTCTTAGCTATGTGACCTTGGACAAGTTACTTTACCTGTCTGTGCCACAATTTCTTCTTCCATTAAATGGGAATAATATAGGGGCACCTGGGTGGCTCAGTTGGTTAAGTGGCAACTCTTGATTTCAGCTCAGGTCATGATCTCATACTTCATGAGATCAAGCTCCACATCGGGCCCTGCACTGACAGCTCAGAGCCTGTTTGGGATTTTCTCTCCCCTCTTTCTCTGCCCCTCCCCCACTCATAGTCTCTGTCTCTTTCTCAAAATAAATAAATAAACTTTAAAGGAGAATAATATGGTATAAATTTCCTAGGGTTGTTATGAACATTAACCAAGTTCCTATTTGCAAAGTATTTAGAATGGTGGATGATAGCAGACCAGAAGTATTTCCTGTCATAGCTGCAGTGATCTTCTTAAGCTCAAGTCAGTGTATAAGGAGGCTCCTGACTGTGACTAACAATTATTACATTCACTAGCCAGCTGTTTACAGAGTACCTTTAAATACAGGCACTGAACTAGGTGTTAGGAGGACCTGAAAAAATTGTAAAACACAAACACTTTTCTGACCCCAAAGACCACAAACCCTAAAACAGGAAGGATGGTTAATGACTTCAACCAACATGGTCCATGACCATTGCTAAATGCCTGGTACGAATAGATGGGAGAGAAATTCAGAGGCATAAGGTCTACTAGGAAGTGGAAGGAAGTGCAAAGAGAGAGGGAATAGCTAAAACATTATGTTGGATCTGTAAGGAAGAATAAGAATTATAGAACCAAAGAGATAGGGAACAGAACACACTAGGCCTTGGAAGTGTGTGAACAAGAGGAGGTTAGCCATGCAATGGTCTTCCCAAGGACCAGTGACAGGGAAGTATGTCTGGAATGAAAGGCAGACAAAGGAAAACTGTTAGGGAATAGGTGAGGGCGAATTTGTGAAGGACCTTCACGCTAAGTTAGTGCTTCAATGTCTAAATAGGCAGTGGGGGATTCAGATAGTTTATTGGTAGTTTTTAACTTTAATGTTGACAAAAATTACCCATATATTTTATTTAAAAAAAAGTAGAAGTTCAAACATATAGCCCCCTTCTGCACATGAATCAGAATATGCTCTGCATATGAAATCAGAATCCCTGAAGCTGAGGCTCAGGCACATGTTCAGCGAGAGAATTCCATAGGCCATTGTGACAGAGACCAAAATTTGAAACCCACTACTAAAGAGCCCTTAAAACCTGGATGACGAGGACGCCTGGATGGTTCAGTCGGTTAAGTTCCAACTCTTGATTTTGACTCAGGTCATGATCTCACAGTTCATGGTTCAAGACCCGTGTCAGGCTCCATACTGACAGTGCACAGTGCAGAGCCTGCTTGGGATTCTCTCTATCTCCCTCTCTCTCTCTGCCCCTCTCTCACTCATGCTCCCTTTCTCTCTCTCTCTCTCTCAAAATAAAATTAAGTAAATAAAACCTGTATCACCATGAATAGCTTCAAGGGCAGAGGGCTCAGAAGAAAGGAAATTAGGATTTGTTGAGTGCTCACACATGCCAGGTGTCTTACAGCTATTTTTCATTTAGTCCCAAGAACAATCCTGAAAGAAGGACATCATTATTCTCATCTTCAGTCTTAAAAGGCCAATATTTATGTTGCAAATGCAGTAAGACACAGACTGGACGTTCAAACACAAGCCCCAGGCTCCAGGACCACTGTGTTTCCCACAGTATCACATAAACCTCCCAATAAACACTCGTGCATTTTCCCCTTGATACTTAACACAGCTCAAATTAAGTCAAGTAGCAAATATGGTATCATAAACACTGCTCCCATCCTCATTGCTCTCCTCCAGTGGTGTCTAAATTTTATCTTCCCTGTGTCCTGAAACTGAGCCCAAACCACTGGGGCTATCATTTCAAGCTGAGTTTATTTTTTTACAAAACAAGCTTCTCCTAACTTTCTTTCTCTTTCTCCCACCCTTTTCTCTCCAATGTCCCCTAATCCATGCTACAGAGTTTTGAAACTCTTCATTCAGAGTAGAACACAAAAATGGAACCTGAAATCTTAAATAATTCCATTTGTGGTTTTCTTTTACCCTAACGCTGACGTAAAATGGCAACAGGGGGGTATTGTCCACAGTAAACTTCACACAAAATCCAAAGGAAATGAGGTCTGTATTCTGTTTAGCTTTTTCTTTTTCTTTTCTTTTTTTTTTTTTTTTTCTGTTTAGCTTTTTCTAATGTCTACCACCAACACTGGGAAACTATTCATTATTTTAATCTAAACAAGTTCCTCATTCTGCTTTTGAAAGCTAGCCTCTGCTGGTAGAATTTTAGTCACTGTACGTGTTTATGTGTCCATATGCATCTACAAAAGACACTTAACATCTTAAATTGGTACTGTCTTGTCTACCTTCATGTAAAACTCTCACCTTACAATGCTTCTATTTTTTTCCCAAAAGGGTGTTTGATTTTTCAGATTGAATGCTTTATTTTACTGACCTGCTGTCAGTCACATGATGCAAGAAGATATTTCCTCTCTTTATATGCTTTCTTAATTCTAACACAATTGATTATTTTACAGTTGATTTTTCTCCCACTCTAAATTGGAATCCTGGGTAAATGCTGAGCAGCCTTTCTTTCCAACTTTAAATGTTCTCTAAATGGAATTGACAGTTGGTACATTCCTTCATCCACATCACTAAAGGAAATGTCTGTCAGTCTGGGGCTCAGACGCATGCAGATTTTCCTATTACTATGCCTAAAAGGACCTTAGCATGATTTCCTAACCAAACAGGTTCAGATGTAAATCTATGCCTATCCTCTAAATATCACTTTGGCAAGTGGCTCTTTCATTTCACCAGGAAGAATCACCCATGTTAGGAAGCCATAATGACACTTTGAATTCTCTACATACCACTGGATACAAATCTGCAGATTGTGTAATGGAAATCCAAGGAGTGACAGTCACCTAAACTGCAATGTGAATAGTGTCTTCTGGAGTTGAGTAGTGCACATCCCGCTCAGCCATACAGAGCAGCCCTTCAATGGGAAACGTCTTTTCCCCTAATGAAAATAGACTTCCTTGGGCGCCTGGGTGGCGCAGTCAGTTAAGCGTCCGACTTCAGCCAGGTCACGATCTCGCGGTTCGTGAGTTCGAGCCCTGCGTCGGGCTCTGGGCTGATGGCTCAGAGCCTGGAGCCTGTTTCCGATTCTGTGTCTCCCTCTCTCTCTGCCCCTCCCCCGTTCATGCTCTGTCTCTCTCTGTCCCAAAAATAAAAATAAACGTTGAAAAAAAAAAATTAAAAAAAAAAAAAGAAAATAGACTTCCTTAATAGTTAATGGCCACTTAGAGACTCTTTTGCTTGCCTGACTATTATAATCAGGTCTTATAAATTAAAAATTAGTGATACTTACTCTTCGTTTTCCCCATATTTGAATTATTTCCTGGAATACACTTACTTTGGTTTTTTTTTTTTTTAATTTTTTACATTTTATTTATTTTTGAGAGACAGAGCACGAATGGGGGAGGGGCAGAGAGAGAAGGGTACACAGAATCTGAAGCAGGTTCCAGGCCCTGAGCAAGCTGTCAGCACAGAGAAAAAGGCAGCGCTCAAACCCACCGATGGTGAGATAAAGACCTGAGCTGAAGTTGGACGTTCGACTGAGCCACCCAGGTGCCCCAGATTTAATTTGTTTTTCAAAAAATGTTCTGTTGAGCGTCAGTCAGTTGAGCGTTTGACTTCGGCTCAGGTCATGATCTCACAGTTCGTGGGCTGGAGCCCCGCATCAAGCTCTGCACTGACAGCTCAGAGCTTAGAGCCTGCTTCAGGTTCTGTGTCTCCCTCTCTCACTGCCCCTCCTCACCTGTGCTCTCTCTCTCTCTCTCTCTCTCTCAAAAATAAATAACTAAGGGTGCCTGAGTGGCTCAGTCAGTTAAGCATCTGACTTCGGCTCAGGTCATGATCTCGCGGTCCGTGAGTTCGAGCCCCGCGTCAGGCTCTGTGCTGACAGCTCAGAGCCTGGAGCCTGTTTCAGATTCTGTGTTTCCCTCTCTCTCTGGCCCTCCCCCATTCATGCTCTGTCTCTGTCTTAAAAATAAATAAACATTAAAAAAAATTTTTTAAATAAATAAATAAATAAATAAAATAAGATAAAATAAAATATGTTCTAAAGTCATTGAGATAACTTGAGAGATGAGAGATGGTATTATCCTCAGGAAGTGAAAGTGTGTTGTGTAAAAGAAGAGTCATCATGGGAAGCAAAACATCAGAACCATCACACCAAAGAGATGTTAAACATGGTCATGTTTGTTTCAAAACATAAAGTTGACTCCATATCAATAAATACTTTTAACACTGAATATAGAAAAACTGTGCATGTTCTAAAAAGACAGCTTACTAAAGAATTGGAGAAAAGATAGCCTTTTACCTCTAGGCCGTTGATAAAACCATTCAGGAGTAGAAATAACCTCAAGGATATTATGTGGAATTGGGGGAGGGAAAGAGAGAAGTTGATAAAATCAGAAAGAATTTTCTGCTCTTCTTTTCTCACTATAGCCTTAAAGTTAGAAATCTGAAGTTGGAAAATGCACCTTCACATATATACCTGTCTGGGGGTTTTTTGTTTTTGTTTTTGTTTCTGTTTTTGTTTTTCTCACTTTAGGGTTAGAATCACTAATTGGATGACAGGGTCAAAAGTTGAAACAGGTATTCAATTTGAATCTAGATCAGATCACTCGGGTTGGTAATGGGTTTATAAAGCCCCATGGAGGCCAAGCAGGAGCAGCTACAGCTTGTGTCTAAAGCTCAGGTATTACCACAATATCATTAACTGGAGAATTAAAGGTGCTGCACAATGTTGATGGCCACCTCAGTGAGCTGTGTCTAGAGTTAAGTCCTTTCAATGTTATCTTTGTATAAGCCCATCATCCAATCTTCCAGCCTTTGGTCCAGTCCCTGCAGCCTCTAGAACTGGAGGCTATACATTAGCTAGCCAGCCTCCAGACCCCTCACCCATGGAGAGAACCCATGGAGGGAACCCATCTGGCTGCTTTTTTCTGCAAACATTCAAAAGAAAGAGAATCTCAAAGATTTGGAGCCCCACCCCCACCCCCACCCTCAGTTACAGCCAATGGTAGAGAAATGCTCTGGGAAGGGACAAAAATACACCCATCTCAGGTCAGCATCGGGTGGGAGTAGAATATACCTGCTCTGGGTGGCTTCTGGGCATGGAAAAGACCCTCAACTACTCCTGGCTTCCTTGGGTCATTTTCTCAGAAGGTATAACTCTCCAGGCTATGTGATAAGTAAGTGATAGAAGGCTTCAACCTAAAAGACAGCACTGTGGCACTGGTTTTCAGGAAGTTTCTGGTTAGAGTGAGGAACGAAGAAGAAAGTCCTCCTTCATTCTGATACACAATCTAATAGCCAAGAGCAAGAGAAGGTGGTGAACAAGAACAAAGGAGGTTTATGCCTAGTCCTTTAAGTATAGATTGGGAACAGTTTTAAAGAGCAGAATATCTCACGTTCTGAAGGCCAGGACTGAGCCTAGCAGGGACACTAGCCGGACAGCTAGACACACTTCACTTCCATGGGTATTAGAATCACAGGGCTTTTGGTTTTTAAGCTCAGGCCTGGAGAGATTAAGCAGGGAAGCCATGCCACACAGCTTATTATATCTGCGTGGTGGGACACAGAGAGGTTTCAGAAAGCAATGCGATTGGTGCAAGTGAACAGGACGTGGCATGTGGTTAGTTCTATTCAGAACCACTGCAGACAAAAATTTCCCAGCCCTGAGCCCTTTATCATCAGTCTGTTGCCAGAAGTGGACAGGTCCTAGGCCAAGCTTATCCACGGGGTTCCCTTGGGAGAGTGATGATGGGCTGCAGAAACATCCTCACTTCCCAGTCCGAGAGGCCACCTGGATGGCTTTGATCCACTCGGTGCGCTCCTTGGCAGTGGCCGCTTGCAAGAAATAATGAACTTCATCAGCTGTGATGATCTCAAAGAGGTTTTCTTCTTCGCTTTTCCTGCCTGGTGAAAAAGAAAGTGAGCGACAAAGCACATGCAGAGACGCTGCCCAGTCACCCTCCTTTTGCAAGGAATGAAATTTTTATTTTTTTAGTATTCTAAGAAAATTAAATATGTGGCTTTCAAACTTATCATCATTGTATGATCATATATCTTTATTGTATAATCATACATATATAGAGTATGTATATATACTATAATATACTACAGTATACTAATACTATATATAGATAGCTAGATAGATATGGTATTTATATAGATAGGTACATAGTATGACTGTGTGTGGTATGAGTGTGTGTTTAAGAAATAAGTAAAATACTCGACAGTTTACAGTTTCTTTTACAGTTTATGAGAAAACTAAATTTCCTACTTTTGCATACCAATTAATGAGTACCTCTACGAGAGCCTAATGAGTACTTTTCCTCTGCTCATAATATAAGCCAAGGACTGACCCTAATATATTAAAATTAAAAATAAAAACAAAAATCCAGACCCACTTCCGGTAAAAAAATACAAGCTTGAACTTGTTTTTATCAGGGGCTAAGTTAGAGTCTGTTGAAAGATCGAAAGGCAGTTAACTGGCCAATAGCATGACAAGACTTAAAACATCCACCTCAAATCAAAAATCGTAATTCCATAAGAAGAAGACAATGAGCAGATACAGGAGTAGTCAAAAATCTAAGCTTTTGCAGCTGTAGTGTTTTCCCATCAGCCTTTATAACATCGTAAACCCAAAATGACATGGCAAAACCAGGGTTGGGATGTCTAAACCGCATCTCCCCAGTGATACCCCTCATTTCTGCATCTGTGAAGTCAGTCAACACCAGCATGGCTATTCCATTCACCACATCATAGACTTGTGATCTAGGACCCAGAGGTCACTGGTGCAACCCCTCACTCCAGAGGAGGAGCTAAGGCCCAGATTCATTAGGTGGTTCACCCTAGACCATGCCACTAACCGACTAGCACAGACATTACTGCAAGTCAAGTGCACTTTCCACTCACTGCACTGTCTCACTGCACAAATGTTCCTTTTGCTGTGGGAGATTTCCTGGTCTGGATATGTAAAAGGTCCCCCTTTAAGGAATGCCACAGCTCAATTACAAGCATCAGGAGGTAACAAGTCTCTCCATCCAAGCCAGTTCCAAGGGGAAGGTTTTTCTCAGCATTGCTCAAGGATTTGCTCAAGTCATCCACAAAACCACTCCTCCTCTCCAAAGCCCAGAGAGACAGGGCAGCATCTGGGAGAAAATAACTCTTGTTTTCTCCCAGGTTTCCAGACAGAAATTCATTCATGCTTAGCCTGATTGATTAAATCAGTTATTGATTGTTGTTGGCTCAGGATGCCCAGGTGTGGAAAGGAAGCCTGAATAACCTCTCTCAAACAAAAATTCATTCTTACCATCTGGGTTGCTCTCCACTGAAGTCACTACACAGCCTCTCAAGTGAATTGCTCCCAGGGGATCTTCCCCCTAGAGAAGAGAGGAGCCCTCATGTTATGTTTCCAATGTACAATGCACGAACATACCTTATCCTGTTGGTACAAAAGCCGTACAGACTCACTCTGGTGTAGATTAGGGCACCCCAAATGGGTAAGAGTAGAAGGAGACTAAAGAAAACCCCTTCCTGCACTGTAAGCAGAGTCTGAGGACCCAACCCAGATGAGTTTGTCTTTACGCTTTAGAGTTGACTCCTTTTATTAAGGAAAAGACCCTCGTCTGAATAAACAACAGCCCAAATGGCTGGACTTAAACAGTGCTCTCATCCAAATTGGCCCAGAGGAGGAATTATCACTGTTTTTCATATTAAACCAAGAGCAATGAGTTGGACTGGTTGAGTCCCTCTGAAAGTATCAGATCAGGGCAAACAATAACAAATGAATAACAATATAGTGATATTTTCTTTCATCCCTGAGCTTGTGCTGGCCTCAAAGCCTAAGACTGCAGATCTTTGCAGTTAAGAGGGGAGAGGAAAAGGTAGAGGAGAGCAGGAGAAAAAGAAGTGGGAGGGTAAAGAGGAAATGGGGATATAAACAGAGCAGAAAGGAGAATGGAAAGCCCAGATAGCAGATGCAGTGGAGGTCTGAGTGCAATAGATTTGTTGACCACAGGATCTCACCCCAGCAGGGTCATAGTAGTGCAGGTAGGCAGGGTCTTCTCTCAGAATGAACTTCCTCACTTTCCAGTTTTTCCTCCTGTGCCCCTTTATCCAAGATCAACATAAAAAGAGGCATGGTAAGTTCTTAGCATAATTCTGTACATATAGTATCTACATAGTAAGCTTTGTTGAACTGAAAAAAGAAAAAGATGAAATACCAACTTCAGGAAAACGAGGTCCCATCCCAGGTCTTTGTCAGGGAGATAGCACTACGGCCAGTGAATAGTTTGGATGTTATGAAATTATGGATTAATTATTTCTAAGACTGCCTTACAGGTTTAGTATTACATAAGACAATATTTTATACAATGTACCTACGTGGTTGTTAGGTAACATGGAGGATATAAAGAGGTTAAGACATAGCTCTACTCTTTAGAGCTAGAGTTTACAGTCTATGTGGAAATATAAAACAGCAAATGTCCAAATCAAGTAATTGGTATAGATAACAGATTTCAAGGGAATTAAATGTGGGATATGTCACTGTAGGTTTGGGATGTCAAAGAGAGCCTCTGCACTTAACCACAGAGGGCACACAGGAGACAGATGGATGGGAAAGAGGTGGGTGGAAAGACTTGACAACAAAAAAGCAGCAATGGGAATCCACAAGGCATATGCAGAAATTAATGAATAAAACCAGTCTGGCTAGAATGCAGGGTTCATGAGACATGTTTGGGAAAGTGGAAAGAGACTTAAAAGGTGGGGGTTGTTGCTGATGGCTTCTGAGTCAGAGGTGAAAAGATTACAATCACATTTTAGGAAGATTAATATGGCGACCACATGTAGGATGGACCAGCTGGCTAGGTTAAAGATAAGCCAGGGAGAAGATACTAAGGTAAAAAGAAGCTCATTAGGAAATTATTGCAACAATCTAAGCACAGAATTATTAGGAACTAACATCAGGTAGCAGCAATGGAAGCAGGAAGGAATAGTCACTGTGACAGACATGATGAAAACACATAGGAACTGGGCTTTCCCAAAGAATGACACCATCCAGACTGTGGGTTTATAGGGCAGGATTTATGTTTTGTTGACCTTTGTTCCTCCAAAGCCCAGCCCTATGCCTGATACATAAAATCTCACCCTGGAAGCTGCCATATATCTGCTTGTAATTTCCTTGAATTATACAGTTTCTTCAATCAGCTTATAATAATTTTTTTTAATGTCGTGGTAAACCTAATTTCATTATTTCCTCCAGAAAATTCAAATGACTTAAATATCTCCAGAAGAAAAAAAAGTGTATATTAGATTAGACGATATACAGTTTCTGTCGTGCCAATGTGAAGCATATCATTTAATTCTAAAGCACCATATATTGACAAGCACATATACAAATTTTCCAATACTTTTTACTGTGCTCCTATAGAAAAAAAATGAAACATTTATGATTTTAGCAAACAGTGTCTCCTTCATGATGCCAAGTCTAAGGAGTTTAAAGGGAGCTTTCAAGAATGAGTCTAAGTTATATTGGCCAAGGAGCTCATCTCCAAAGAGGCTTTTACTTGCTTGAAGGATGGAGCCAGGAATCCTATAGAGTCATATGGGAGAACAGACAATATTTCTATCTGTTATGTCATATCTAGAATGGCTTCTGTATCAATTTCTAAAATTCTTTTTACGAATTCTTGTTCTTTGCCTTAGGTAATAAGATGCTAAAGCTTTTGCCTTACACCATTTCTTCCTGACCTGTGAACACACATTTCATGATCTCTCATGCAATCACTGGGTGAATAACAAGTTCTTGTGAATCAGTGGAAGGGGAAGATAATAGGAAGAGGTGAAATCAGCCAACCCTGGTCAACTACCTATTGCCTTTAAGCGCTCATTGACATCACAATGTGACTCACTGAAAAGCTTAATGTTAGTAAGTGGGTCTCTGGCCATCCTTCATGTAATGAGTATTTCCTGGGGGATTTTAAGGAATGTGTGCATGCCCGGGGTTTCTAAGAATTGTTGCTGATCTGCCAGCCACTTATATTCAATTTAATTCTCTCTACAAATGTTTATTATCTATTATAGACCAAGAAGAATGCTGAGCTCTGCAGAAGATATGAGAAAAACATATGATATATTGTCCCTCCTTATCAAAAAATCTATACATAGTTTTGAAACCAGATATTTTTTTGTTCATTGTCATAACAGAAGGAACTATTTAAAAAGGGATTATATTAAATATAATTCACTATCATTTATCCTCAAATTTACTACATCCCCCAAGTAGAATTATTTTCTCTGGGATGGGAGAAGTGGGAAGAATTGGGGGGGGGGGGGAAGGATTGGCCTCCAGTTGAACACAGCTACTTCCCGCCTGTGAGGTGTGGGACACAGGTGCCCTTTTTCATGATAAGCCTTCTACACACATTAACCCTGCTAACTCCCAGCAGCAGACACAGAGTGGTTTAGCTTTGTGACACTTGGAGAAATTTTTTTAATTCCTTCAGGTGATTGTGATATGAACCAGGGTTATAAACCACTGAGCTAAGAGATTGGAAACATTAAAGGGGGCCATCAATCAAAATAGAAGAGGTTTCGGGGCGCCTGGGTGGCGCAGTCGGTTAAGCGTCCGACTTCAGCCAGGTCACGATCTCGCGGTCCGGGAGTTCGAGCCCCGCGTCAGGCTCTGGGCGGATGGCTCGGAGCCTGGAGCCTGTTTCCGATTCTGTGTCTCCCTCTCTCTCTGCCCCTCCCCTGTTCATGCTCTGTCTCTCTCTGTCCCAAAAATAAAAATAAAAACGTTGAAAAAAAAAATAGAAGAGGTTTCTTTTCCCTCTCACTCCTGCCAAAAATTAGAGGAAAGAATATTGTAAAAAAAACAAAAGCTCTGAATGCACATAGATTGTTGTTTTCTTCATAGTAAAAGGAGGCTAAGAGGGGTTACTATATTATAGTGGTATTTTGATAGTAGGATAAGTTAGCTTTGAAGAAAAAGGCTGGCTCTGTGGTTCTCAGCCTTGGCCACACACCAAAATCACTTGCAGAGCTTTAAAATCCAGAGACCCGGGTTTAATTGGCCTGGGGTGCAATTTTAACAGATCCCTGGAGGACTAAAATGTACACCAGTTGGGCCAGCTAAAACTAAATTGCACTTATCAAAAGCCAATTAAAGGAAGGTGAGGAAAAATACAGAAGTAAGCCTACTTCAAGTCCCCATTATCTTCAACACACATTCAGATAACCATTACCCTCAGCCAAATTTTTGACCAGGAATATGAGGATGTTTGGCAGAACTAGAGGAAGCTTGCAATAGGCAAACTCTCACCACAGACAACTGCCAGAGCCTTCTCTATAGAAGGCTGGCCCTGCTCCTATACTTCCCCTTTGATCTAGTCAGTGGTCACCCTGTCATAAAGTTATTAGAATAGTCTGTGAATTCTTTTTAAATCCTTGCAGAATTATCTTTTGGGACCCTGTTCTCTCAAAACCTAATGTTAAAGTAAGTGTTTCACACTAATGCTCCCCTTCCCTAGTAAAACTCAAAATCTATATCTATACCTAATCTCAACTAGTTCAAATTTCTTCTTTTTAAATGTGAGTATATGGTCAACTTTGGTTCTTCCCTCTTCACCTCGGAAGTTCAAGGTCCTCTCATGACGTAAGTCAAATCTCAGTCCCACAGTTATATACTAAGCAGTGCCTTTAAGACAG
This sequence comes from Prionailurus viverrinus, assembly GCF_022837055.1. Taxonomy (NCBI): domain Eukaryota; kingdom Metazoa; phylum Chordata; class Mammalia; order Carnivora; family Felidae; genus Prionailurus; species Prionailurus viverrinus. Next base: position 86,163,896 of record NC_062563.1, on the reverse strand, counting down.
ATCACAGCACAGCAAGGAAGTTAAAACCTCGGCCTTATGAAGCAGCTTTGGTTTCTATGATACCATATGCTAGTATCAATTTTTTTCACCCCGAATATTCTCATGTCTTCCTGTTGCTTTTTCCTCTACCAGGTGTTGTCCCTGGCTTCCTCACTTAGCCCCAGCCCTTATATTCCCTTACCTCTTGGCATTCTGTGCCTTAGCACCTGGTAACTAACTAGAGCTCTCCGGTTCACCCCTGCCATTGCTTCCCAGACTGACAGTGGCCTGTGACTGTGGAGACCTGGTGACTGCATATGACCCCCCCCCCCCCCCCCCCCCCCGCCCAGGACTGAGTGCATGCCACCTGACTGGATCTGACATTTGTCTGCTGCAGCTCCTGCAGAGTTGGCTTCAGGCATGTCCTGGATTTGGTCTCCCCATGACCTACCCACGGTCTAGAATATGACTTCCTTGCTTTCAATGGTATGTAATGTTCCTCTTCTGAGTGTGGCCTATTCCTGTTTCCTGGTCACCTTGCAAGAAGGAGGGATAGGCGAGTGGAAGTACTTTTACTGTGAAACATCTCTGTCTTTTGGATGGCACCTTTTGGACAATTGATTTCTTCCAGCTAATGAAAAGGTCATTATTATTTTTTTTTAAATCTCTTTTCCCCATGATATTCATAAAAGAAGAGTTTCCCCAGGCATCTGGCTCAGTCGGTTAAGTGTCTGACTCTTGATTTCGGCTCAGGTCATGATCTCACAGTTTGTGGGCTCTGCACTGACAGTGTGGAGCCTACTTGGGATTCTCTCTCTCTCTCTCTCTCTCTCTCTCTCTCTCTCTCTCTCCCTCCCTCCCCTATTTACACCCTCTCTCTCTCTCTTAAAATACACAAACTTAAAAAAAAAAAAAAAAGAAGAAGAGTTTCCCCATTTCAAGGTGCATCTTCTACTCTACCTGCCTCAGTCCTCCTGTCCTAAAATCACTTTGATCATCTACTTAGCTTTTTGTCTTTCACTCTGCAGGGCTCATTTTCTAGTTGAGTATTGGCCAAACAAACCAAATACTATTTGGTTAATTTAGAAATTAAAAGAAACTGGTAAAGGGGAAAAGACTGAAGAGAATAGTGGTGACCACTCACCTGTTTCAGTAAACATCCTTGCTTGATAACGACCCCTCTGAATTCTTCTTTCAGAATCACATCGTCATCACTGGAATTCTCTTCACAGAAGAACCCGCTGTCTGGCTGTTGGGAAACCAAGCAGTAAGTTTGTTTTACCAGTCTTAGGCATATGGCTACTTGTACCTTCTCCCCTCCCTTTCCCCTCCAGCCACTGGGGTGGTTTCCTTTTCTCCTTCCTACTGTGGTTCATATCCTGACCTAAACTTTAAAGGTTGTCCTTGGTTAGCTCATTTCCCCTCTTCCTGTTTCTTGTCTCTAGATGCTTGTTTCTTGTTTCTAGATGCTCCACTCAAGAGTGATTTTGTCAATATCCTTTCATCCTCTTGGGTTCTGCAAACTGTATTCTAAGTCTAGCTCAGCACATTTCTTCCTTCAAAGCCTTCCTTCTCTTGGCACCTCATGGCCATGTCCTTGAAAGTAGAGTTAGCTAATTTATAAGACACTGCGTAACACAATCTCCATTATGACCTTTACCATTCAGCCCCTTCCACCTTGAGAAGACTGAGAACATGATGTGTCCAGCTTCATGTTCTAAGGTCAAGAGCAAACTGGGCCTTGCTCAGCTATAATCAAGTAATGAACCATACAGAGGAAGAAGAGCCACTCTGGTGGGTATTTTTAGAATCTCACATTTAAATGGCTATAAACAACCAGATCAAAGGTCTAGAAAGAAGAAAATACTGACAGTGGAACTTCCCCCAAAGTGAAATGAAACTCTCTTGGGGATATTCACTTCATTTTTGTAAGAAGATAGTTCCCTTAAATAGCTTCCTACCTTTTATGCCCTGACCCCAAATTGAAACAAAACTGCCAAAATCCCCCTAGAAATCCACTGTCACTGGTTTTCTTATTTGGCCCAAGTTTAGGTCCATATTGTGCAATATAGTATTTCCCAATCTGTGGTAAGCATACATGGAGGTAAACAAGATGGTTGGGGGAGGGGACGTGGATGAACACATTTTGTGTTAAGAGTAGCGTATTGTAGGGGTGCCTGGGTGACTCAGTCAGTTAAGCATCCGACTTCGGCTCAGGTCATGATCTCATGGTTGAGCTCCACGTTGGGCTCTGTGCTGATAGCTCAGAGCCTGGAGCCTGCTTCGGATTCTGTGTCTCCCTCTCTTTCTGCCCTCCCCCTGCTTGCACTCTGTCTCTCTCTCTCTCAAAAACAAATAAACATTTAAAAAAATAAAAAATATATATATTTAGAAAAATTCAACCAGCACATTGTGATTTTACAGATCTCCCTCTAAAAAGGAAGTTCCCTGAGGGCCGCAGTTTTTGCCCATTATTTTTTTTTTTTTCACCACTGTATCTCTTCTGTCTAGGAGAGTGCCTGGAATGTACTAGGACCTAACAGGTTTTTATAAATTAATTATTGCTTAGAATAAGAATAAAGTTTTGGGTGCCTGGGTGTCTCAGTCAGTTGAGCATCCAACTCTTGATTTCAGCTCAGGTCATGATTTCACAGTTCGTGAGACTGAACCCCATGTCGGGCTCTGTGCTGAGCATGGAGCCTGCTTAAGATTCTCTCTGTCTTTCTGTCTCTCTCTGTCTCTCTCTCCCTCTGCCCCTCTCCCCTTCAGTGTTCTCTCTCTTTCTCTCAAATTAAAAAAAAAGAATAAAGTTTTAAAAGTCACTTTAAAGGAAACTATTCAAGTAAACAATATTTTTCTTTAAAGTGGATATAGCAGGCATTGCAGAGGTGAACAAGTCTCTACAGGGCTGGGCCCTTTCTTTTGCACACATGGGTATGAACTAAAACCAACCTAGAATCTGTGCAGGGCAGCCCTCATCACAGGAAGAGTAAAGGGGTAGCATTTCTCACTTACAAAGTAGTAGAAGGCATCAGGGTTGTCCAGGAAAGGGTTTTCAGCAGTTCCATCCACTGCATTCTTGGACAGTTCTCCAGCAGGCTGCAGGTACCCTTCATTGAGCAGCGAGGAGGCAATCATGAGGCCTTCCTGGCGATTCCGAACAGACTTATTGGAAACCAGCCAGTCGATGACACAGTTGCCTGGATGGGACCATCAGAGGGAAGGTTAACACTCCCTACCAAGTTACCAAAGAACAAGCCACTGATAGTCACCCCTGAAGAGCTCTAGAGCACCCAAGTGTCTCACTTGTCTCATCTTCCCTGTTATTCCAAGAAGGAAAAATGAAATCAGCAGGATAAATACTTCTACATGCTCCTTAAGGAGCAATCCATACATCAGAGAAATAGGTTTTACAAACTCACTCATTTACTCCACTAATGAATTGACACTTATTGAGCATCTACTAGGTGCTAAGTGCCTTGATGGATATTAGGGATTCCCCCTCAGGGAATCTAAAAGGGAGAGATGGGATGTACTTAAGGATTGTAACAAGCATTCTGCTATGGATCAATGCAGTTCAGTGGAGCTACTAGGTCAAATCTGCAGGAAGGTGTGGAAGTGGGTGGGTAGGGCGGGGGGCTGGTCTACGCTGTTGGGAAAAGATTCATAAGAGAAGTGGCCTGGGGCTCAGGCTTAAAACATGAGTAAAATGTTTGCCAAGCACATAAAACAGGGCTGAGAGGAACCTGCACAGGCTGATAAAGCAGCAGCATGGGAACAGAGGCCCACAGGCACGAAGCAGCCCCTTTTGGGGGCAGAGGGCAAAGTTGGTGGAAAGAAGGTGAAAGAACACAAGAGAGAGTGAGGAAGACACAGGGTGAGTGGGAAAGCTTAGATGGCATACTAAGAAATCTGGCAATGAAGGGGCACCTGGGTGGCTCAGTCAATTGAGCATCTGACTTTGGCTCAGGTCATGCTCTCACAGTTGGTGAGCTCAAGCCCAGCATCAGGCTCTGTGCTGACAGCTCAGAGCCTGGAATCTGCTTCATATTCGGTGTCTGCCTCTCCCCCGCTTGCACTATGTCCTTCTCTCTCTCTCAAAAAAATAAACATTAAAAAAATTGTTTTAAAGAAGATAAAAGGGAATTGACCCATCATTTGGATTATTAGCAGGCTACAACTTTGAAGCTTTACATGAAAAATGACATATTCTGTATAAATGTAGACAACCAGGGAGCCAACGTAACAGGCAATAGGTTCCCGGTCATCAAAGCAAGAGCAATAGGATACACTACCTTTGAAACATCGGTTAGTGAGCCTTCCATGAATATCATATATGAGACACTTGCCCACTTTTATTTTGTAGAAGGATAAACTAATTAATACTGCATTTCTGCTTTTAAACCTCATAGTGACCCTATGAAAGTGCTAGGGGAGTAATTACAGACCTCGTTTAGCAATGAGAAAATTGAGACTTGGAGAGTTTAAGTGACCTTAGGCCTGAGTTACACCAGCAATGACCCTTCACTCAAGTGTTCTAACCCTGGAGTCCATATGTACTCAGCCGGGCATGCTGAAGCTTGAAAGACAAGTTCAGTCTTCCTTTTGTCCAACATCCAAGGTCCTCCATCACTTTTCAGCAGTGCCTGAGTCCCAGTCTCTGCCATAGTCTTGTTTCTCCACTGAGACCACCTGACTCCCACAGAAAAACTTGATCTACCTGAATTTCTAGAACTAATACTGACCTTCAGTGGGGAGGACTTACGAAGTTCTAGCCCTGTACTCTGGGACTCAGTAACACATACACAGGAAATAGGTATGGCCTGGACCTTGCCCCCAGACCTATTTCAGAACCTCTTCCTTGTCTCCTTTGCTAGAGGCTCTGTCTTAGTGACATCAATCCCGCTAGAGTTAAGGCCCTGCCTTCCTCTTGTCAGCTTCCCTTACCACTGTCCATGGCTTGGTATCTTGATTCCAAATTTCAGCCCTGACTTTTCTAATGTTAACAGGCTACAACCTTAACTCTCTGAGGCTGATTCCTACGGGACACTACCCTGCTACTGCAGATCACACTTCCTGACTTTGTCCTGAATGGTTTTTGTGAAGTATCTATTGATTGGATATCCCCTCAGATTCTACATCGGTTGTATCTTCTCAGAGATTTTCTCTCTTGATCTTTTCTGTCACCATAAATAAGGCATGCTCAGCTTCTGACAACCTAATCCCAACTGCGTGTCCCATTTAGCCCCCTAATGAACCATCAGCCCTGCTAGGCTGGTCATTTTCTTCTTCTGGATGCATATTCCATATATCTCTGCCTCGTAACTTTGTCCTCACCATACTTAATGAAATGCCACCCAACTCTTTGAGTAAAATTTAAGCCTCTACTTCTATGAGTCTCAACAGCCCCCTGAGTTCTTTCTCTTTTCTGGACTCAGAATTGTCTGTTCAGACATGTGACTTCTTAATTATAAAAACCACCCTGAGAGCGCACACCATATAGTATTTACTGTATACCAGGCACTGTTCTAAACATATTACAGAGAGCCTATAAAGTATGTGCACTGTGATTATCGCCATTTTATAGACAAGGAATGTGAAGCACAGAGAGGCTAAGTTATTGGCCTAAGGTTTTATAGCAAGTAAGTGGCCGAGCTAGGATGTTAACTAAGGCAGTCTGGCTCCAAAGAATATGTTTTTAACCTCTATGTCATTCACCTAAATTTGTGACACTTAATGCTGGATCCTGTGCAGCCTCACACATCTCTAGTATTGTCACTTAAATCTTACATTGTATACCTTGATTCCTGTTTATCAACTTATTCAACTCTGTGTCTGTTTCAACATAATGCCATTTATTTTGGGTTAGGGGTGGAGAGACCCTTTGACTGATTAGCTGGAACTTCCAAAACTTTAACTTGAACAGCACAGTTCTTTTCTGTCTTTCCTTCTGCTTCCACCCTGGGGACATTCAATTCTCATGTTCGCCAGCCTGAGTTCTATGACCCCATTCACCCACCATGCTTCATACACCCTCCCACACATAAGGCTGAGCGAGAACTACATATTGCCTTCCCCAGCTGCCCTATTTCAGACCTGCCATGCCTTTTACCTGTGAAGCAGTGATTAAAAATCTTCTTGTCCTTCTCTAGATTCAGCTCTTTTATTCCTTTTTCAGTGTCTTTCATGGACAGATACAAGGCACTGTGCAGACATGAAAACAGATGGATGAGTGGGGAGTCTTTCAGAATGGCAAGTCCTCTCTGGAAGTCACCACCTTGGAAAGACCTGCCATGATCACAAGTTTCCCCCCTCCTCAGGTGGCCCCTGGGCCTGGTCTCTCCACTGGATCAAAAGTAGTTAAAGGGCTGGGTTCATATTTGTTTAACTCTGTAGCCTATACAGCATTCAGCAAAATGTGCTGGGAAGGTATTTAATGTCTCTTACATGAAGAGACATTAAGCTCTTTGAGCTCTTTGGTGATATAACTCTTAGTGCCTGAAATAGAGTTGCCCCAGTTAGGTGCCAAGAGGAGAGGTTCCTGGGGCCAATTGTTCATACACATTCTAGATCTTTAATTGCCCTCAATCCTCATGTCTTACTTCTTTAAGTGTCCTTCAAGAGACCATCTGTTGTAGATATTTGCCTCCAAGAAAGAAAATTTGTGCTAAGCTTATCTCTTATTCTAAAAATTATGAGAGATGGCAAATTCTCATTTTTGGCCTTGAAGTAATAAACCAAAGATGGCCTTATCAGAGAAATTGCAGACAACAAACAGAAGACCGTTTTTGTGTATCCTGTGGTTCCATGGAGCACAAACATCATCCCCACATAGCACTGACAGCTGTGGCTGGAAACATGGTCACTTGACAACCCCTCCCAGCAACTACAGCTGGACTAGGCACTGCCTCTTGGGTCTTTACCAAAAGCTTTATTGGTGAGAGAAGGTGCTCATTCTCACCAAGCTCAAAGCGCAAATTTTATTAAATCCCTGTGATATGCCAAGTCCTGTGGTGGGCTTGCATAAGGGGTTTCTTTAGTCCCCTCCCAGAAACCCTCACCATCTTGTAAACAGAATCCTTGTTGGACATGTTAAGCAACCAACATGGAATTCTTCCTGGCAGGGCTCCCATTTCAGCATATGTCCAACACAAAAGCAAAACTAGCAAGAAGTGAAGAGACTCCTAGGGAAAGAGGCTCTTGTGGTAGGAGATGTGAAACATTCAGGAAGGAAGAAACCCTGTTCCCAACCCCTGTCAGAGGCAGAGTTTACCTGTGAGCCTCTAAAAACCTTTAGGTAACAACTCTCGCCTGCAAGTCCAAACCAGCCAACAGAAAAGACCATTTAAACCAAGTCAGGGCACCAATGACTTCTGCCCAGAATGGTTGTTCACCCTGGCTGGCTCTTGCTGGCTGTGTAAATGCATGAACTTGAACTTGAAACCTTACTTGCCTTTTCCTGCCTATCTAGAGATCCTGAACCTTTATTTCAAGACTAACTTATTATAGCTACTTCAAAAATCCAATTATGCATTCTCTCTCTGTCTCTATCTCTCTATCTCTCTGTCTCTCTTTCTACCAAGTTTGCACAAAATGAGGGAATTTATACTGCATTAGGCTCCTCTCCTCAGCTGCTAGGCCTTGGAGAATCTATGATCACTCCTTCAGACTCATGTAAACATCTCAGTACACCAAGTGCCAGCATCAACTTGGAGGAGTGGATACAGCCTCCAAAGCAAGCCTTGGAGCAGGATCTGTTGTGAGATTTCCATAGCGAGGGGGCACGAGGGTAGAGTGAAGCAAAGAAAATCACCCTAAGTCAACGGTTTCTGGCAGTCGAATGGACCTCCTGGTAGATTTCCTTGCAAACTTCTGACCTCCTTCAATGCATTTAATGGCCTTCTTGATGTCTCGAACCCAAGCATCTCTCTCTTCCAGGAAGGCTGCCTGGAAGAAGTGGTCCTGCTGTTTGGTCGTAGTGATCTTAAACACAAACTAAAAATCAAAACACATCCCATTAAGAGTGATTCCTTTCAAAGGTCTGAGTTCCCTTAGAAGCACAGTAGTTGAGTCAACCCCATTCTGGAAGTGCTTGGCCAACAGAAACCCAAATGCCTAGGGCTGAGTATGGGTGTTGGTAAGAAGAACAGACCCAGGGAGCACCATTCACATTGTAGGCTACACACAGGCTCAAATGTCAGAGCATTACAAGGTGTTCATCATGGCTAGGAATGTTGACTCACCATCCTTTTGCCAAAGTCTTGACAAGGACTAGTCAGTGTGCTTCCTTTCAGGGGGATCATTCCTTTGGGGCTGTTGTCACTTTTCTTCTTATAGAATTCAATTCCATCTTCTAACAATACAACCCACATGGGTTTCCAGGTGTTGAACACACTTCCCTGTAATGAAACAAAAAGAGCTGTGCCACAATGTCTTCGAAAATGGTTCTATAGATGGTGCACAGCTTGGTAAATAGCCTAGTTTTGGCCAGTGTGGATTCAGGTGATGCACGTTGGTCACACGACCAGGCTGGTAGGAAAGCAGCCTTCAGGGGAGAAGGGGACTGCCATTCCGCTGAAAACTTAAAAAAAATTTTTTTTGAAGATAAAATGATATACCTCCATAGGCAGGCCTTAAGCTTCACATGGCCCATTACCAAGAGAATATGGTATGACTCTCTAACCCCCTTCTTGTGCATTTCAGCCACAGAAAGCCTTATTTTCTGCTCCCAACTCTGCCCACTGTGTTCATTCCACTTAGGGACTGCAGATAGATTCTATCTCAAGTATCAATTCAGACTGAATAGTAACTGATGCCTGAGGCCAGACTCACTGGAAAGGTGCCATAATCCAATAGCTGTTTTGACTATGGGCATGGAGGCCATAAATGGTATTGGCTAGCTGCGGCTACTGCCATCCTTTGGTCTAATCAGATTTTATCTGAATATGAACATCAAGAAGAAACTCAGAGAGCAGCCTTGTGTATGAGCATAGATAAGTTGTATGAAAATCACTTGCAAAATCATCTATAATACAGTGAGACTACCCACGTCAGTGTGGCCTTAGGAAAATCCTTATTTAAAATGTTGGGGTTAATGCCAACCACCCTTGTAGCAATAAATCAACCATTCTGACTACATCAAGAAAGTCTCTCTTTCTTGTCCGTATTTTGGGAGGACTTTGGAAAAGGAAGAAGTTCTTTGCCTCTCATCTTTGAACCCATGGTGTCACCTTGTCATAACCACCACAAAATAGAATTATCATCCAGTTCCCAGCAGATCCTGCTGCTTATCTTAAAATACTAACAGCTTCTATATAAAGGTCCAGTTGCCCAAAAGGAAGACTATTTATACAATGAAGATAAATACTTGTGGGACTATCATTTTGCTTGTTCATGTGTTTCCTTTGTTTTAGTTACTGAAAAAAAAATTTTTTTTAATTAGAACACACTATCTCTCTTCTGCACAGGCAGAATAACTGTCCATACTGACACTAGATTATTTCTCTTTTTAAAAAATGGGCAATACCAGACACTATGCCGATACATGAAATAATGTCAATCAAATGCGTATCCGTTTTACATCTATTTAAGAGAAACTCATATTCACATTATAAAAAGCCCCTCCTATAAATCAGTAAAAAAATACAAATGACCTGTTTTTTTTTAATTGGAAAAGGACTAAAAGAGGCATTTTATTAAAGAGGATATCCAAAAAGCCTCTGAAAAGGTGCTCAAAATCATTTTTTACTAGGGAAATGCAGGTGAAAAGCAAATGAGATACCTCTGCACACCCATGAGTGTATCTAAAATTAAAAAGATTGAGAAGGGCAAGATTTGGAAAGGATGGTAACTGGAACTCCCATACATGACTGGCAGGAGGGCAAAATGGTGCATCTAATAATGGAAAACTATGGAGAATGTCCTAATTCTTAGAAGATAAATGTTAAAGTATTTAGGTGTGAAGTAGCATGATGTCTGCAACTTATTCGCAAGTATCTCAGTATAAAAATATGTGTCTGTATTTATACAGAGATACAGAAGCAGGGAAGAGAGAGCAAAAGCACCCTTGCATTAACAGTTGATAAATCTAGGTAAAGAACATATGGGTAATCCTACTATTTTTCCTATTTCTCTGTGGGTTCAAAATTTTGCAAAAATTGAGAAAACTTAATAAATAAATGAACAACCCATTACACTAATATATATTAAAATTTGTGGGGTACCTGGGTGGCTTAGCCAGTTAAGTGTCCAACTTGGGCTCAGGTCATGATCTCACAGTTCTTGAGTTCGAGCCCCCTGTGTCAGGCTCTGTGCTGACAGCTCAGAGCCTGGAGCCCTCTTCAGATTCTGTCTCCCTGTCTCTCTGCCCCTCCCATGCTCACGCTCTGTATCTCTCAAAAAAAAAATTTTTTTTAATGTTTTTAATTTGGGATATACTTTTAGAGAAATATGGGAAGTCTATTTAATAAAAAAGTAAAATAACTAAAAGTAATCAAAGATATATTCACAGAGCTAGGAGTAAGAAGCTGGGCTAGATTAAGGAGAAAATGCCTTTCAAGTACAAAACTTTATATCCTACCTCAGGTCTCTCAAAGACTAATAATGGCCAGTCTTTCAGGGCTTTTGGCCTTGGAATTGGGATAAACTGGGAGAGGTCAGCCAGCATTGCATTCCTTCTGTAGAGAATTAAAATAAAGGTACTCCAGAGCCAACTGTTCAAAATGAATTTGGGCTTTCCTAATTCAAATGTAGCCTTAGGGACTCTGTCAACTTCCTCAGAGGAGAATGTGTCATCTGGGATTTGGGCTCGTTATGCACAGTGAGGAGGCCAATATTCTGTGAAACAAAAGAAATCTGAACATTGTAAAAGTGGAAACTTTCTTCCAGGCTTGGCAGCAATTAATTAGGTGAGGGTGATGAAATTGTGTGTGATCTGTCTCCTCTCAGCTATTACTGCAGCTTCTCGCTGGACTACACTGACAGCATCTCTCTTCAGCCACGCCTGCATTTACTCCTTCTGTCCCCAGGCACCTTGGTGCTCATTCAATAGCACACCTGGAAGTGTGATCATAGGAACGTCCAGGCCAGAGAGGCAGTCAGAGTCATCTACCAACGCGCTCATCATACAGGTAAGAATGTTGAGGCCCAGTTAAATGACTGGGCCTACTACACCTGACCAGTTAATGCAGAATTGGGACTAAATCCAAGTCTCCTAATTCTCAATTTTATGCTCTTTCCATTTTCCCTCAGATGCCATCTTCCTTTGGGTTCTTGCATAACTGTAGTTCTAGACTCTAAATCAAAATGCTTAGGCTACTTAGCTAGCCATATATATAAGCTCAAATATATATATATAAATATATATCATAAATATATAATATAATGTATATTACACAATCATAGTTATATATGAATAATCATAAAACATCTAAACCATATTATATCATGATTTTATAGATGTATAATAGACACGTTTTATGATTTCATACATATATATGGCATACGTCTGTTTTCTCCCATTATAGGCCAAAACCTAAACTTTCATATCACAATGGACTGGTTTCAGATGCTGAGTCAGATTTAAAATTTCCCAGTGAACAACTGCTCATTATCATGGGACTGGTATAGTTTAGCGCACAAGAGTCTGACAATGCATGACACCAAAAGAAGAAATCTTAAAAGACAAGACATTTGGCCATATAAAAAATTAAACTTCTGTACATTAAAAAAAAAACCACCTGCAACAACTGAAAAGCAAACATAAATGCATGGCTATTTATAATATATTATAATATAATTAAAGGTTAATATTTTTAATATAGTTTTAAGCCCTTTATAGTCAATAAGAAATATACAAACCCTCCCAATTTTTTTAAATGGGCAAACAATATAAACAGGCAATTCTCAAAAGAAGAAAAGCCTGGAGTGAATAAACATAAAAACGTACTGCTTCAACAGAATTCAGAGAAACACAAATTAAAATTGAAAAAGATATAATCTTTTTATTAGTCACTTTTTTTAAAGATGTATAAAATGTATTGGGGAAGATTTTGGGGAAACAGGCATGTGGAAAAAAAAAAAAGGAGCTCTGTGAGTCAGCAGTTTGATGTAGGCTGCCAAAAAAACTCAAGTCATTGCAGGCTGTATAAATAGAAGCACAAGATCTAAAGTGATGAAAGTAATACTCTAACTTTAAATGGAGCATAACCCGTAGGTGACAATGGATCTGGAGCTGAATAGCCCAGGCTCAAATCCTGGCTCTGCCACATTCTAGTAATGTAACCTGGAGCAAGTTTTTAAACCTCATTTTCTACATCTGGCTAATGGCGATAATGCTACTATCTATTTCTTAGTGTTATTGTGTTTTTACAAAATACTCCATGTAAATTGCTTAGGGCAAGATCTAGAACACAGTAAACACCCAGTAAATACTACCTATTGCCTGTAATTCTGTGCTTATAGGTGCACCTGGAGAATGACCTTGAGTTCAGGAAACCTTAAAGCTGCAGATGATCGGGGCCTGTTGGCATCTCTCTCTTGGGGAATTGTTGGAGGAAATGCTAGGTTTTAGCCCAAAAGGGGACAGGCAGAGCAGATGAGGACTGTCCTGAAAGGTGTGAAACATTATCGTAGACTGTTTGGAGGCCCAGTAGGTGGAGGTTTCAGAAAAAAATGGTTTGCTGCATATCTTCAGGGAGAAATTTTAATTAGTGAGTTTCCCGTCACAAGCAGTACTACAGCATGCTTGTTAGTGGTTTAGTAAAAGGAATGCAAGCCACAGATGGGAAAGCTCAATGAAATGCTTTTTTAAGTATTCCTTTCAACCCTCAGATTCTACACATCTATTCCAAAACAAAAACAAAAACAAAAACAAAAACAAATAACCCTGGTGTCCCTTCTGTCCCTTATGTCTTCTATTTACAGATGCCCTACCAAACCTTGGGTCTTACCTACAAGCCAAAAATAAATACATCTTAAAAACATTTAACATGACCGTCTAAAAAGGAATACTCCATTGAAAATTTTTTCTAATACTTCAAAAGTTACTATGATACGGAGCCCTGATTTCTCAGTTTCCACATGTCTTTTTCCAGGAAATTTCTTTCTTTTTGAGACATGTTCATTCAACAAATCATGATAAAACAGCTCCTGTGTTTCAGACACTGTCCTGAGTGTTGGGGTATAAAACTGACCAGGAGGCAGTCTCTGCTGTCAAACTGTTCCCAGTCTACCCAGGGAAGACAGTGACCTTGAACGACAGCTCCAGTTCAGTATGACCAGTGCGCAAACTGGGGCATACTTTGTTTTGTGTAGCTTCACTGAAGATTGCCACAACTCATCGCTGAGGGTTGGGGCAATCTGAATTTGGTGTTTAGAACCCTTCCTAAACACCTCCCACAGAGTGCAAACATCTCGTTTAACTTCTCCTTTCTCTCAGACTTCTCTTTTCATACGTTGACGTGTGGCTGGAATTCAAAGGAAATTACGTTTTGAGCAAAACTGCGTATCTAACTAAAGCAGAACTGTGAGTGAGTAGGTGTCGTCTATTCTCCCACACTCATGGGACATGTTATTTTAAGTTGCTGTTGTATTAAATTAAGTCCTCATTTCTGGTACATCATAAATTGTATCATCTAGTTTTCCAAACTAATCCATGAAATCACTTGTATAACATCCCAGATAAACCTTCATTTTGTACCTATGTAAATTCTTTGAAGGCAAGGAAACTATTCAGTAGTATATTTTTTATATAAGTAAACCCTTCCACGTTGGACAATTTCTCAATAAAAACATATCGGGTGAGCAAAATAGAAATGGCACCAAGTGCTCAACAAAGTGATTTCTTGAGTCCTAAGGATTTGGGTTCAAATCTCAACCTCACCTCTCCCAGAATGTGTGGCTTTAGCCAAGTTACTTAGACATTAGCCTCCTCATCTGTAAAACGGACATGTTGCAAAGATTAAATGAGATAATATACTTAAAGGGCTTAGCACAGCGGCTAGCTTGTAGTAGGTGCTCAAAAACTGGTAACCACATAGACAGATTTCACAGTTTGTAGACAATACTGTGAAATCGTTCTGGTATAAAGTTATCCTGGGCGCCACCCATCCCAGCAACAGTGCTTTGGAGAAGAACATCACTGCAAAATGAGCACAGGAGGGCTACAAGAAACATAGTTAGGCATGGCTCTTCATGACACTGAGGCCACACTGCTGACTTCAGAACAGCTCTGCCACATAATAGCTGCGTGACCTTGGGCAAGGCCTTCTGCCTCTCTTGTACCTCAGTTTCCTCATCTGAAAGGAAAGGATAATCGCTGTGCCCACTTTGTAGTGTTGTTATAAAGATTACATGCATTAGTACATCTGGTGCTTACATCTGTCTTTGCTGCACAGTGAGCACAAGTGTTAGCTGTTATGATGGAGATGAGTCAACAAATGAAAATTGCTGGGAATTATTTCACAGTAGCGTGTCCAGAAGACAAGGTAGCCCTACAAAAGGATGCCTGGGCTGGGACTCCTGACCCTTCTGCTCTCTCTTGCACCCGAGTCTTTCAACTTTCCACCACAGCTTTCTGCAGCCTTTTTCTTTCCTGCCCAAACACCCTTGTCCTTCTCTTTCCCACCGCTCTGATTCCTGCACTTTCGCCCAGCCTCACAGGCCACCCCATCCCGAAGCCATTCTTGGGATCCGCCATGCTGCATGAAGTGTCTGCTAGTTGATTGTCGATCTGTCGACAGCGTGGTTTGCTCCATTAACCTCTAGGAATGAGGTTGATTTGGGACATGACTTAGTGGGGTCTAGGTTATTCATTGCATGGAAATCTCTTCTCTCTCTTTTTTTAAAGCTATGATTGATTATAAACATATCCAAATCAGTAGTATGTTTTCAAGGACATCCAGTGACATTTAGGTTTATTGGCTGGAATTAACCCCCAATCAGAGAGAAAGGAAGGTTGAGGTTACTAAACCCAATCTTGCCCACAGTACAGTTTGTCCAGGCCCCACTGTAGCTCTGGCAAATTCGTCTAACCTCCCTTTTGCTGGCTTGGGTAAGCCTGCCTTCAGACTGTTACATGGGATCAATGAGATGTTGGGTTTTGCCGTTACACAAGCCTGGATTTGAATCCCAGGTATTCCTCTTACCAGCTGTTTGACTGTGGGCAAGTCACTTATTCTCCCTGAGCCTTGGTTTTTTCATCTGTAAAATGGGGATAATGATACTATCTCAGAGGGTGGTTGGGATTGAATGAGCTCATGTTCGTAGGGTGGCTGGCTGCTATATGGTCAGCTCCACGTGCTCTTTTTTTTTTCCTTAAAGTCAAAAGTGGCAAGACTCTGAGACAAGCAAATCTAGGTCTTATTTAGAATGAAAAGATTGCAAAGTGCCAGAATCATGTATTTTCCTTCCTTCACATAACTATCATTTCTATGATAAAGAACTGAGGCAGGAGTTAAAGGAGGAAACCTGAATTGTAAAATGTGAGCAGCTATCTTCCACAAAAGAACAGCAGAGGTGCGCCTGGGTGTTTCAGTTGGTTAAATGTCCAACTTTTGATCTCAGCTCAGGTTTTGATCTCAGGGTCGTGAGTTCAAGCCCTGCATTGGGCTCCACTCAGGAACATTTCATAGTCATTGCCATTGACTGTTGACCCCAAGATTTCGGACTTGACAAAATTCTTGAACCACCATTTCTAATGTTGTATTTTGCCACCCCGAATTTCTTATCTCCAATAAAGTTATTTCACAAAACAAGATATAGGGAAAAAGATATTCTTTGTTACTATCCACATATCTTAAACTGGAGTAAATGGAGAGACTTCATATGTTATTGCTTGTCGTGCTTTGGTATCAATAACCATAGTCAAGACATCTAACAGCCTTGTCAGAGAAAGATTTCCATTGTCCTTTCTTCACTATTAACTTGGCAACCAACCCAGGCACCAGTACATATCCCCATTAGCATCTAGAAAAGGACCTTTATTTACTGAAGTGTATATCAATACTGATATTAATAATCATGGTCACATACACATAGCACCTACTATGTGCTAAGTTCCTGACATATAGTTTTTAATCCAAATGTGTGAGGTAACTGGAAGAAATTTAACGTCTAAAAACATTTATAGGAAATTCTGGCTTCAGGTGTAGTTCTGCAGCCAACAAAGGGAACATTTCTGAACCAAGCATGTCTTTAAAATGACAAATAAATGAATCTTACCACAAATACTGTTCAAAAGGTCCCAGAGAAAAATGCAAAAATTATGGAAGATATAAATTGTAGACATGAAAATTGTGGAAGATGGAAATTGTGAAAATATCTATATTAATTTTGACTATGCTTTTTTCTAGGGACATTTTCTAGATTGGCTTTTATAGGCAATAATCTGAGAGCATTACTCTCACTGACTAAAAACTATTTATTACTATAAATCTGTAAGCTTGACAACCCTCCTTCATCCCCATTTTCTAGTGGAGCAGCCTCGCTTATTAGAAATTTAGTCTTCTGTATTTTTTGTACTTTGTGGAGTTTAAAATGTGAACATACAAACTTAATAACAGCAATTTTCATTGCAAAATGTTTCCATTCACTTGCTCTTGTCTGAATACTAGCCCCAGAAACCAGGATAGAAATGTCCACATTATTACTGGTTCTCAAAGAGAATGTTGGCACCTATTGCAAAGAATCCACATACACCTCTGTGTGTCAATGTGTGTCTTTTCTGAGGATGTTTCAAAGTAGCTAGAGATGTTCTGCTAGCTAAAGAGCCTATCAGCTGTGGACTCCTTTATTCTCCAGAAGCCACTTATAACTCTCACTGTCACAAATGCATTACAAACCGTATTTCAAGTTACACTTACTCTAGGAAAATCTTGGTGTACTGGACAGAGTTCAGCACAATGAGTCAGAAACCCAAGTCAGAGAGTGGGTTTCTGGTGTCAACCTCTGTCTTAGCCATGTGACCTTGGGTAGTCACCCGGCTTCCAGGTCTCAGTCTCCTCTTCTGGAAATGGGGTATTGAAGCCAGGTGACCTGAAGTCCCTTCTAGCTTTAAATCAAAACAGAATCAGGCAGCAATGTGTGCTGCTTAACCCTCTCCGCGGTAGAACATTTTAGGCTAAACTGTTAAACCAATGAAGGACCTAAAACAGAGTCACTATAGGTGCTCATTCGATTAACGAGCTGGACTTCTGAAAGAATGTACTTAATTCAGTTCACTTCTGACACACTGAGCTTGCTTGGGTCATTGTGAGAGCATTTGTTCACGTAGGTGTTGCCCACAGGATACCAGCCCACCCTGTGTGTGAATTCACACAATGACACGACATACACCCAACATTAGGAGAAAAACAGTGCTAACAAAATTCAACTTCTCGATGCCATACCAGAGAGACTAAGTATTTTTTATTAAACTTGTCCCTATTTCCTAATCTTTAAAATCACTTCCTGCTACCTTAGCAGTACATTCAGAATGATGAATGAAGAGATTTGAGCCCAATTTCAGAAAAAAGATAAGGTTTTTTATGCACCAATTCTAAGAAGATAGCCCAAGAAATAAGCAACAATTACTGTGTCATTATATCATTTCTCTTTAATCCTTTTCTTTTGTCCTCTCCTCCAAAAACAAGTAAATAAATAAATAGGAGGAGGAGGAGGAGGATTTAAGTTACAAAGGAATAGTCTCTGAGTAACCTGCATAGGAGAAGAGGGTGAGTCTTCTAGCATAATATACACATGTGGCTCATGAAAAAAAAAATGCTCTAAGTCATTATTTAGGTTTTGCTTAGGCCCCCACCTCCCATATCCTGCAAACTGGAAGAAACAAGATCAAACTGCTGATGCCTGAGCTAGATTAGTTCACCTTTAAGAAACAGAACGCCGTGGAACATGTGCTGGCTTCCCTTGCAACGGTCTACAGGCTGTGATGCTCTCCTATGTCAGCCCAATAGGTTCAGCATAAACCGTTCCTAAAGTGACTGGGGATGGAGAGTCCAAAGCTGGACACCGATCATCCCCAATGCTATTTTCAGGGATACCCTTGTACGTGGAACTTCTGCTTACCCTCTTCACAAGGTAGCCCTCCCTGATCCGCTTTGGCTCCATGCCGGATGGACAGACAGCCGAATCCACTCTCAGACAAGTGTCGTTAGAAGCTCAGCCTCTTCTGAGAGCTGAGGCAGTTGTGGGCTGCTTTTCTAGAGCGAGGTCCCTTTCACAATTTCCCATCTGCTGGTGATCTCATGATCACATCCTCTTCCTCTCACTGGGCTGGAAGACCAGAATGAGGAACTGCAGAGAGAAATAACCCATTCTTTGCTAACATCGAAGACTTACTAAAAGTGAAGTTGGGTTGAATATTTACCCCAGGTAAATTTTTGTTACCATAAACAAAACCATTCTTCTAAAGAGAAAAAAAATTGGTGAAAGGAAGAGGTAGATGAACAAGAAAACCTCATTTTGTTTAGTTCTTATAAGAAACCCCTGGGGAAATGATATTATTGTCCTTTTCTTACATATAAGGAAACTCAGGCTCAGAGAAGAAAGTGGTTGTCTCAAGGTCACACAGCAGGTTAAGAGGTGGAACCAGAAAAGTAGGGAGGGATCTCACTAGGTCTGCTGCCTCCCATCTGCTCTGAGAACTGGGTGTCACGCAGAACACTAATCCACAGTAGGCATGTCAAAGGAAGTCCACAAGCAAACGTATGAGAAATCGTCCATGATAGTCCCAGCTTTATGACTCCCCTTCAGATGAATAAATTAAAGACCCTCCCAAAGTACTACAGCAGAGAGTCCTACTGTAATGATATTCAATCCTGTATTTCCCAAGCTTATTTGGCCACAGAATCCCTTTTTGAACAATTTGTATTACCATTCATGTTATGGGTTGAATTGTGTTGCCCCAAAAGATGTCCTAACCCATAGTGCCTTAGAAAGTGACCTTATTTGGACATAGATGTAATGAGGTGAGATGAAGCAATCTGGAGTAGGTGGACCCTTGATCCAATATGACTAATGTTCTTATAAGAAGAGTGAGACACGCAGAGAGAAGACAGCCATGTGACAGCAGCGGCAGTGATTCATCTACAAGGCAGGGAATGCCAAGGATTGCTGGAAAGCACCAGAAGCTGGAAGAGGCAAGCAAGGACTCTCTCCTGGAGTAGTCATAGAGAGCATGGTCCTACCAACACCTTGGTTTTAGACTTCTAGTCTTCCGAACTGTGAGACAATAAATTTCGGTTGTTTTAAGCCCCCTTTTTGGTACTTTGTTAAAGCAGCCCCAGGAAATTAATGTAATTCAGAAAAACTGGTATTCCATAGAACAAACTTTAAGAATGTTAATTTGACCATGTGAAAACGGGCAGGCTATTCAATCACTCTATGCCTCAGTGCTCTCATCTATAAAATGGGGATAGTAACATCTATTCAATTGAGTCATTCTGAAGATTAAGTAAGATAATATGTGGGGCACCAGACTGGCTTAGTTAGTAGAGATGCAAGTCCTGATCTCAGGGTTGTGAGTTCGAGCCCTACATTGGGTGTAGAGACTACCTAAAAGTTTTTTTTTTTTAATTAAAAATAAAAAGATAATATGTGTGTTTTTAAAAGTATCCGAAACATAGTAAGTGTCCATAAACGTTATATTCCTCATTTCCAGGGAGTATCCATTACCTTAGGGCTGATCTTTTTCAATGATAAGTTTAATGGAGGTTATGGAAGTAATCATTTTTTTACTAGCTCCTTTTCTTCATTCCACCAGTCACCATTCTTTGGCTGCAGTCAACAGAAACCAACTCCAGCTAATTTACTGGAAGAATATAGGGTGGCTCACAGACTTGAAGAAAAAAATGAAGACTAGGTCTTTGGAAAAACACAAACCAGGACAGCTATGGGGTTCCACAAAGCAAGAACTAATGAACCACCTCTTTGAGACACAAAACTAAAAGAATTCCAGTGGTTTTCAGGCTCTACAAGTTCCCAGAGATGGGGCCTTTGATTGGTGTAGCTTGGCTTACTGCTTACCTCTCTGCTACCTGAAGGGGGAGCCTGTGAACTGACAGCCCATCAGGACAGTGCCCAATGGGGCAGGGGCTCATCCCCCAAAGTAAAATTGAGGCACTGTTAACAGAAGAAGAATGAAAGGTCCCTAGGCAGGCAAAACCCACCGATATCCACAGAAGGCATCTGAGGAACCAGGAAAATTAGGAACAGGAAGAAGAAGATCTGTACTTGGGGTTTTCTCAAAGCCTCCTGATGCACTCTCCTTCTTCCTTCCAGCTCTATATCTAACCTACAGTCATTGCTCCTCTATTTTTCAATTTTATGCTGATGCAGATTATGTAGAATTATAGATGGTTTGCCATCAGTTTCTCATTGCACCAAAATCAGTAAGAAAATATTCAAAAATTGGGGGAAGTAGGAGTGGAAGAATCAATGGCACCTGAGTAAAACAGAGACAAATAAAGGCATGGTTTGCCATGTCTGCACTTAAACAAGTATTTTGCTAAGTCTGTATTTGTACAGGCAATGGTCACAGTTCACCGATTTACCAAGTCTGATTCCATGGATAAATTGGTCTCCTTTTGTTTAATTCATCAAGTGACTTCTAACTTATAATGTTTCTCCCTTTGTCTCAATATGACAAGAGGTCTTGAAGAACCCTTACACAGAAATGTCATATTATTTGGATGCCCACGATGTAAAAGCACCCTCTGCATTCTGAATAATTCTTTTCAAGAAATATGTGTTGAATGCTTGCCATGTACCAGGTGCTGGACTAAGTAAAGATGTCTTGCCACCAAGAGCAGCCCAAATTTGTTGGATCTGCTGAATGTACCCTGAATGGACTAGATGCTGCCTTTCCTGCTTCTCCTCCGCCCACCATAGGTCATGATGCCTGCTTAGCAACACCTAGTGGTCAGCAGAGGGAACTGTCTGAATCAATGACGTGTTTAGGTCTTCTCTTACCAGTTAAAGCAAATGCTCTTCTGCCCTGTCAGGTCCCATTTCCAGACCAAATAATTACAACCTCTTTTCATATCTTTTTCATGTATGTGTGTCTAGATTACTTTTAAAATCTCATTTTGTCCCCCTGTTAATTCTCATATTTGACCAACACCTTGGAAACATTCTTATAGTACCTTTCATCCCAGGAAAATTTGACTTTGGAGTGAGCAAAAAAGACAGCTGCATATCTCCAATGGTCTCTCAAAACAAAATAATATTAAATCTAAATTTTCCCTACTTCCTTTATTTGGGTTCAAATAATATGAACAGGAACAGAATTTAACCCAACTTTAACGTTGAAATATATAGATCCCTCTTTTTAAGGACAATAAGTAAACAGAAAATTCAGCAGATGTGGAGAGAGTTGATGCTGCAAAGGGAACACATTCATGAAGAAGCTGGACCCAGTCAGGTGCAATCACAAAGCCCCTACTTTTTCTCAGTGCTCCTCACTCTGGCAATCCATTCTTTCTGAGCCCATTGGATGAAATCTTGGTCAGTTTCCACATATTTCCCAAGAACTCTTAGCTTAAAAAAAAATTTAAATCAGTCTAATGATCATATAAGTCTAGTCCAGTATAATATAAAATACTCCAAACACTCTTTTTTTAGTTGACAGTCTTCCCTCACTGCCAGTTTGAAAACTGGAATGAAAGAGGAAGATTAATTATCAGCTTCTCACCCTGTCCTATCTCCTTCTCTAACCCTATTTGCTAAGTTGGACTTTCCGATCTCTCCAGGGTCTAAGGGACAGATGTACATGGTGAAAGATACATCATCAGAGCTGTCCCTCAGTAGAACATCTGGGACAGCTGCCTTAACGCTTCTGCTTGGGGGGAGGGGAGAGTCTATTTGCATCGTGTCTTAATTCCTCATTTTGTTACATCGTTAAAATTTAATTTGAAAAATTCTTTTCATGATAACCTAAGGAACCATGAATGATGCCCTAATATGCAGACTCCTTTCAAGTAGACTCGTCCTAAGTAGCCTTACTCATTCAGTTGCCCCAGGTCCGTAGCCCATTTGGGTCAGCCCTGAACTAGGTCTTGCCTTGCTGGCCAGCCTGGTGCCCCAGCATGGCAGATGCACCATGGCTGGCACTGGACCCAGCTGCCTGAGCTCTAATCCTAGCTCCACTATTTCCTGGCCACGTGATTGGGCAACTTACTTGGCTTCTTTGTAACTCAGTTTCCTTGTTTATAGTACTAGGGTAATAATAGTCCCCACTAAATAAACTTGTTATGAGAAGTAAATGAAGTAAACTATGTACAGCTCTTAGATGAGTGTCTGGTACATACTAAGTGCTTACTAAATACTAGCTATTATTAGTTTTTTTTAAGGTTAAAGTATAAATGACAACCTGAAAAAATATTTGGAATAAGTATAAAATACAAAAAGTTACTATTCATAACATAGGACAAACTCTTATAAATATAATAGAAGAAGGAAATCGAGGGGCGCCTGGGTGACTCAGTTGGTTGAGCATCTGACTTTGGCTCAGGTCATGATCTCATGGTTCGTGAGTTCAGGCCCTGCATCAGGCTCACTGCTGTCAGCTCAGGGTCTGCTTCATGTCCTCTGTCCCCCTCTCTCTCTGCCTCTCTCAACCTCTCTCTCTCTTTCAAAAATAAATAAACATTTAAAAAGAAGAAGAAAATCCAAGAGAAAAAAATGATCAAAAGATATGGAAAAGCATTTTACAAAATAACTGAAAATTACTAATGAAGAAAAAAGCGCCCACCTCAGTTGTAATAAAAGAAATGCAACTTAAAACAATTACAATGTGCCATATGTTGCCCTCAGACTTAAAACCATTTTCATATTGGTGAGAACATGAGGGCACTCCCATATACTGTTAGTGAAAATAGAAATTAGCAAAAGTCTCTGTGGAGAGCAATGAGCTAGTACCTCCCAAATTTTAAATACATGCTACGAGACAGACTAACTACATATCCCAAGGATCATACACTTCCTATATTTGCTTATCCCAGAGAGGACCATTGACCCTTCTTAAAAAATGCCCACTCAGTCTCCAAGATTTCATTTGTGGTCTGCACCTCAAATTCTCTAATTCCTCTCTAAAACTTATCAGGAGATCATGCATCTTTAAATTAATAAACAGATTTTCCTGCTTAGTAACGAAATTAAATCTATCTTTCATTTGAAAATCTAAATCCGGGCATGGTCCACTTTTTCTGTAAAAGGCCAGACAGTAAATGTTTCCAGTTCTGAGAGTCATACAATCTCTGTCACAATTACTCAACTTTGCTGTTGTAGCATAAAAGCCACTACTGACAATATGTAAATGAATGAGTGTAGTTGTGTTCCAATAAAACTTTATTTGTGCACGTTTAAATTGAGCTTTGTGGGGCGCCTGGGTGGCTCAGTCGGTTGGGCTTCCGACTTCGGCTCAGTTCGTGATCTCGCGGTCCGCGGTTTCCAGCCCCGCGTTGGTCTCTGTGCTGACAGCTCAGAGCCTGGAGCCTGTTTCAGATTCTGTGTCTCCCTCTTTGTCTGACCCTCCCCTTTTCATGCTCTCTGTCTCAAAAATAAATAAATGTTAAAAAAATTTTTTTTAATTGAGCTTTGTATTATTTTCATGTGTCACAAAGTATCATTCTTCTGATCTTTTTCAACTATTAAAAAGTGTAAAAAAGGGGCGCCTGGGTGGCTCAGTCAGTTGGGCGGCCGACTTCGGCTCAGGTGGTGATCTCATGGTCTGTGGGTTCGAGCCCCGCGTGGGGCTCTGTGCTGACGGCTCAGAGCCTGGAGCCTGCTTCGGATTCTGTGTCTCCCTCTCTCTCTGCCCCTCCCCTGTTCATGCTCTGTCTCTCTCTGTCTCAAAAATAAATAAACGTTAAAAAAAATTTTTAAAAAAAGTGTAAAAAAGACATTGTAAGCCTGCAAGTCATACAAAAACAGGAGGCAAGCTCAATTTAGCCCACGGGCCATTTTTTGTTCTTTGTTTTTTGACCCCTAATCTGAAAGATAGAACTCCATTTAATCTGGTAAATGAGCTACCATATGAGCCTTTGTTCCCAACTCTAGACCGCAACAGAAGAATTCTCAATAAATTTCTAACAGTTTTCTCAATACCTCATGGTATGCATATATTACATATAAATTACAGTAAATACCACAAATGGCTCATGGTTTGAGGAAATAGGTGGCATTCCTTACAGGTTATTCCAGTTCTAATGTACTTATGAATATACTTGTGGATTTTTTGGATCATCAAAATATATGAACTTGTGAACATTTCAAAAGGTACAGAAAAGACTGAAATAAATAGGGAAATGAAAGAGGGTGAATTAATGTTTTCCATTAAAACCAGTGATTTTGTATTTCAGTAGGGTTGTTTTCATTACATCAGAGGGGATAGATATCAAAGTCTCATCTCAGAACTGTGTCCTTCCACTGGCCCCTGCACAGAAGAGTGTCTGGAAGCATGCACCAAATATTTTATGAAGTGGGGAAGAGGAGTAATGAAGAGAGCTTTCACTTTATATTTTAATCACTTCTACATCATTTGAACATGTTGCCATATGTATGTATTACTACAATAATTTTGTTTAAATTCAATAAGCATTTCTTTTTTAATGATTTACCCAGAGTTGTCAAGAATATGGTAGGAGAATAAATCAGTCCCACCGTTTGAGAGGGCAACTAGATAGTGTGTATCAAAAGCCTTAAAAAATACAACCCCTTTGACTCAACAATTAGAATTTTCCCTCCTAAGAAAATAATTATAGTTGGCGTGGGGGGGGTGGGAGCGGGGAGTTGTAGAATAGCCATGAGGATTTTCTTAACAGTATGATTCATAATAATGAGAAGTTGAGGGGGTATCTAAATATGCAAGAATAAAAGCTTGGTTGACTTATGAAGCATGTGTAGAATAAAATAAATGGCTTTCAATAGGAATAAGTGGAAAAAAGCAGGACAAACTAGTTGGAGATTGTATGTGCTAGTTTTTATATAGTGAACATGGAACTTTTTTATTGGGCTGAAAATGGGTTGAGTCCTGTGATGATCTAGGTGCTGAGGGATAAACTGTCAAATTTTTCACTAGTACTTGTTTCAAAATGGCCCATAAATATTTCAATAGTTATAGGTACAGAGTATGGTATGGCTTTGGTGTCCAGTTAACAGATGAATGGCATTAACGAATGCCAAGGTGCCCACAGTTTTGGTGTAGCACGCCCAAGGCTCCAGAAGATTCAGCACAGCTTTTCAGGGGTTCTGGCCCATCAGCACTTCTCCTGGCAGCAACACCCTCAGCTGGACTCAGCAACAGAGGATGTGCTCCCAGAGCAGACAGCAGAATCCTTGATGTCAGGTATTCGCAGCCTGGATGCAACAGACAGCACCAGACATGCATGCCCACCCCACCCCCCACCCTCAGTGCAATGGCCTCCGGGGTTGTCGGAGAGAATCTAAGGAAGGCCAACAGGGAAAACCTACAGTAACTGACAAGGCCATATCTGTGAGTCCACGTGAGTCATCTCCTGCAGAATCTTCAAAATACGCAGGGGACCAGGGAAGGGGGCCAGAACTCCCATCACAGAAGGTATATGCACAGCTGAAAAATACCATGTGCAACTGACGATGAGATCTGGGTTTCCCCCCAGACTTGCGGGGCCCTGGACACACAGTTTCTATATCTGCATCACGGTCACTGGATACCAAGGGTATCTTCAATCTTCATCTTGTTCAAACAAGTTCTTTCCTAAAATGGGCCTCTGAAGATACAGCTGCTTGGAGTTCCAGTTGTCACCCATCCTTCTTACATTTCCTAACCACTTCCAGATGAGCTAAGTGGCATTAAGTGTAGCTGAGGTCACCGAAGAGATTTTTAAATAAGCTATTTTAAAAGTTACTGACATCAACAGCTCCGAGCTGTTATTTCTAGGTCAGCACAACGTCTTCTCAGTAGCAGCGACAGTCGTGGCTGAGGACCGCCTGACTGTGCGGGAGGCAGTCGGTCCTGAGCTGGGTGGAGCTCCAGCAACGTAGTGACGTTATAGGCCCTCTATCGGCCGACCTTCTGTAAAAGGTGGAGGAAACTCCTCCCAGTGGAATTTAAACCAAATGAAATATCTGATCATCACTTGGTTCTGAAAATTTTTTTGACACTTTAAAATTTAGAAATAAGATGCATATATTTCATCCTATTCAGACTTTCCATTTCTTTAAAAATAATTTAGTGTCAGGGCGCCTGGGTGGCTCAGTCGGTTGTGCGGCCGACTTCAGCTCGGGTCATGATCTCGCGGTCCGTGAGTTCGAGCCCCGCGTCGGGCTCTGTGCTGACCGCTCAGAGCCTGGGGCCTGTTTGGATTCTGTGTCTCCCTCTCTCTCTGACCCTCCCCCATTCATGCTCTGTCTCTCTCTGTCTCAAAAATAAATAAACGTTTAAAAAATAATAATTAAAAAAAATTTAGTCTCACTTATAGAGAAAAAAAAGATAAAATTTGGGTTTATTTAAATATTTACCAAGTGACTCTGGGAAGGGAAGCTGGATCCGACAACACCTAAATTCCAACACTTAGATTCTACAATTCTATGAAATAAATGGGATTCACTCAGATTTGGTTTGTTTTGGGTAGTTGGATCTTTTTCAAGCCCAGAGCTTCTAGGATATTTTCAAGTCCCTGGTTTCTAGGATATTAAGAACGATAACAAAAGAGAAATGATTCACCTCTTTATGAGAGGCACAGATGTCAGTGCATCTAAGGATTGTGTTAATCTTCCAAATGCTGTGGATTGTTTTTTAGATGGCATTCTTCTTAAACACCTTGATCAACATGAATCCACAATAATAAGACCTTACATTTATTGAATGCTTACCATGTCTTGGCACTATACTAAATCCTTAATTTTAAACTCATTTAATCCTCCCAATGTAACGAGGCAGCTCTTATTATCATGCCTGTCTCACAGATGAGGCAGCAAGCACAGAAAAGTGAAATGACTTGCCCAAGTCAGCTCAGTTCATGAGGACAGCAGGCTGGGATTTGGTCCTAGGTCTGTCTCATTCCAGAACCTGCAAGCTCCTCACAATACCTGGCATACCATCACCTCTAGGTTGTGGTGTGTGGCAGCCATGAGAAATCAATTAAATTCACATCAACCCCAAAAGAGAGCTACCATTTCCACAGATGAAACAAAGCTTCCTGATCTTTCATTCTTAAACAAAAGAAAAAAGAAGCTTTTATATAGATGCCAATAAATAAATAAAACATCCCTATGATAAATGTAATCTTGGATTTTGTATAGCAACTTCTTAAAATCTCTTGACAAATCTGAGGTAAGAAAATAAACAATTTGAAAAAGGCTTTTCTTCTGATGGGTGTTAAAACAATAGGAATCATATATAAAACTTTCTAATCATCTATCTTAATCCAGAAATAAAACCTCTAGGATAAATAAACACACACACACAGATACACACACACACACACATACACACACAGGCATATATACATATATATAATCTCAGATGAATATCCTTTCCTTTTTTTTTTTTCAAGAGAGAAAGAGAGAGCAAACAGGAGAGGGGTAGAGGGAGAAAGAGAGAGAGAGAGAAAGAGAGAGAGAGAGAGAGAGAGAGAGAGAATCCCAAGTAGGCTCCATACTATCAGCTCAGAACCCAACGAGGGACTCAGTACCACGACCCTGGGATCATAACCTGAGTCCTGAGCCCTGAGCCGAAATCAAGAGTTGGGCGCTTAACCAGCTGAGTCACCCAGATTCCCCATCAGATGAATATCCTTTAAACAATCCTCCCTGTAAATCATTTTTCATCCCAGCACGCAAGATAAAAGTTGAGCAACAAAAAGTCTGAGGTTACAGTCTTTGGCAAAGGCCTAAAGTGTGTATATTCTAGGTAGCTAATTAAGAGCAGATATATATGCTCTGAAATATTATCAAGTTCTTATTCAGTAAAGAGTGGTGTAATGGATAGTAGCGCATGGGAGAAAAAAAACAGACAAATTTAGATTCTACATCTCACACCATATATTAAAATAAATTTCAGATGGATCAAAAATGTAAATATTGAAAATATGAGGGGGTGTCTGGGTGGCTCAGTCAGTTGAGCATCTGACTCTTGGTTTCGACTCAGGTCACGATCTCACAGTTTCATGAGTTCGAGCCCTGTGTTGGGTTCTGTGCTGGCAGCTCAGAGCCTGCTTGGGGTTCTCTCTCCCTCTCTCTCTGCCCTTCCCCCGCTGTCTCTATCTCTCTCAAACAAATAAATAAATAAATATTAAAATTGTTTTTTAAAAAATATCAAAATTCTATCAGAAAACATGAAATAAAAATAATTTTTATAATTCTAGAATGAAGATGACATGAGAGATTAATAGATTAAATTACATAAACATAAAAATTACGTATGAGAAAAATACCACAAACAAAAAGCCACGTCAAACTGAAAAAAATGATTATATAATCACAGACAAAAGGCTAATTTCCTTAGTGTACTAAGAATACATATAAAAAATATGAGAAAAACAGAAAATGGGTAAAGAATATGAACCAACAGTTCACAGGAAAATGAGGCCAAATGATTCTTCAACTTACAAAAAACAGGTGAACCCATTCATAATAAAGGACTGTGCAAAGGAACAAGAGGATATTCCTTACCTATCAGATGGCTCAGATTCACTTCATCCATTCACTTCATCACTCTTTGTGGATGAAGGTGCAGGGAAATAGGCAAATGGCTGGTGGGACTGTAAAGCAGAACAAACTCTACGGAGGAAAATCTGGCAATGGTCGTCAAAATTATAGAAAGCACATAATCTTCGACCCAGAATATCTGCTTCTGAGCAAAGATCCTTGGATATACTTACCTGTATGGAAATAACAAATATACAAGGATTCCCCTCTCTAAGGTACAAAGTAGTATCTCTCATCATCTTCCATTTCTTTCTTATGTATTGATCATAACAGCACCAATACTGTCCTGATCTGCTTATTTGGTTCGACTGTCTCCCTCTAGAGTGTGCATATGAGTAAAAGGTAAGCTGCAGGCCTGCTTGGGGAGGTGATCCCCATCTGCCTTCTCACGGCACCACTTCCTTGTGTAAATGCGGATACCATGAGTTGGTTATCTGTCCTGTTTACTGGGAGAGCAGTATATGGGCATTCAGGCAAGCCACGGGCCTACGCCTATGACTGGAATCATATAGACAGGTGGGGACTAGGGCAGTACACTCTCTGTTTCAGAATGAAGCACCCATAGCTTGACCTCGTTCATGGAAACCCTGTATGACCCACAAGGAGCTGCTGGATCACTGATAAGATCAAATATGTTTCACATGCTGTTTTACCTGACCTGTTTCAATCTACAGAGTAAAACTTAGTGCTAGACTTAGTTCAACTGAATACTACTAGCCGCATTGCTAGTCTGAACCTAGAACCACTCCTGGTGGCCGAACCACTCCAGAAGGTGGGCTGCATCCCCAGCATCCAGAACAGGATCTGGTACATATGAGCAACCCTGTAAATAATATTTAAATGATAAATGAATGGATGGATGAATATTGTTACGTGACCAAGATCAAAATGCACAAGAGTAACACTGCATGCTATCATTTGTGTAAAAAGATAATATTGCTTCCATTGGCACAGGCTAAGTCTGGTCAAAGGCACAAGTAATTTTCACCTCAGTAGATGAGTGCACTTCTATGTTTGGTAGTTACCGGATTTCTTTAAAGATTTTTATTGGAAAATGGTTGTTGGTCTGCTTTATCATATATGTAAATGCATAAATGATTAACCAAAGTTTTATATCATAGGCAATAATGATTTTGAACTGGAATATCTTCAAAGCAGACATTACCAAGGAGCTGGAAGTGGTATATAGTAGATAGGTGGATGTTAAGCAACGTAGAACCCTACTGATCCCATAGGATAGAGAAGCTGGAAAATAATACAGTGTAAAGTAATTAATCGGGTTGATCTTCCCTATGAAGTTGGTGAAAATCAGTAGGTTTTGAGATAAGAGATGCTAAAAAAATATTAACTTGCATTATAAGGAGTTTGTATTAAGCTTTCTCATCATGGTTAGATAATAGTAAAAATTGCTATTTCATTACAACTAAAATAAATGTATATATACATGTTATAACAAATACATAAGATACATTATATATAAATACATACATATACATATATAAAAAATTATGTATATACATATATATATGTTTATATGTAAAGAAAAATACATGTTTTCTATCCCCTATGTAATAATTGGAACAGATGACAAGTTTACAGATAACCCAAGAAATATTAAAAATTTTTAAGAAATACACTTAAAAAATGGATAGCATTGCCTATCTTTATACCACTCAGAATTATCATGTGATGTAATAGGAGACTGTTCCTGCTATCTGGTTATCACAGCATGGGCTCTGTATCAGGGGGTCTATACTAGACAATATCCATCTACCTATGTTTTCTATATACTTTATCCCATTAACAGCTTGTTTCCCCCAAGTCCAAGGTAAAGTCTGCAAATATTGCAAGGTCTTTCCACTCTGACTGGTAGTGCAAACAATTCCCAGTCCTACTGCTGGGGATTATTCAACCTACTGCTTTCAGGTGGTTCTTTCCTGGCCTGGTCGAATTTTGCCCAATGTGTGCACCGATCAGTAGTTAGCCAAAGATCCGAGCGGACTGCTCTGCAGATATCCAGCACATTCTCAGTCTCTCTATTCCATCCCTCCCCACTAATAATCTGCCCTGAATATTCTTACTAGTCTCCTCTTCTCATCTCTGCCTCTCAGTTCAGTGAGGTTACTAGGCTCTGTTTCAGTTCTCCTCTATGCCCTGGAAATGGCTTCAGACAGTCAGCTGGGACAACCATAGGGCTTGCCTTATTTATTTCCCTTCTCTTGGGTTTCATGGCCCTATGCTACCTGCTGTCCACTATCTGAAAACAGTTGTTCTTGCTGTTTGAATTTCTAGTTGTTTATTACAGGAGGGAAATTCTAGTTGCAGTTAAACCTTCATGGGAAGAGGTAGAAGTCAATAATTTTATCCTTCATACTTCTCCAAGAGTGATAAAGAGTATCTCCAAGGTCTGTTTCAATGATATTGTAGTCATGTTACACACACACACACACACACACACACACACACACATGCCTGCAACAACAATAATCCTTATCTTTCAGCGGTTCTACTGAAATATTTGTGGACTAAGTGATATCATTTCTGGAATTTGCTTCAAAAATATGGGTGAGGGTAAAATTGCATGGAGATACACAATGGCCATGAGTGGATAATTATTGAAGTTGGGTGATGAATACTATCTGCTTTCTTATGTTTGAAATTTCCCATAACAAAAACTTTTCTGAGGTTGTGCCTGGCTGGCTCATTTGGTGGAGCACGCGACTCTTGATCTCAGGTTTGTGAGTTCAAGCCCCACGTTGGGGGTAGAGATTACTTAAAAGAAATCTTTAAAAATAACTAATTAATTAAAAAATAAAAACTTTTCTAAAATCCATTATAAGCAACTCTATGTTTAATGCCCACTAAACAACCTCTGTGTCAACTTCACAAGAATGAATGATCTGAGGGCCGGGGTTTGCTGGTAGAAAGAGGCCAAATATGAAAGCAGGCAGTGTGAAAAGAGAAACCACAGGGAAGGGAAACTGAAAAGCTAATGGCAGTCCTCAGCCGCTGTATCTTATCCGTTCAGGTAATGGCCCTCCCTGATAACCCGAATATCCAGGACCTGGCACTACAGCAGGCTAACCACAGCCCTCCACCTGCTGTGAGAGGGGGCGGAAGCCCTGCCCAGCTCCACGTAGTTACTGCTGTCACGGCTTGGGCTCTATTTTAGAGAGTGAGATTTCACAAGTCACAAAACCAATCTGTCCTGCCACAAACTCTGGTTAAATAGAATCTGGATTGCTATGGTAACGGCACAGACAGGCAGGAGGGACCCATGCTTTGTCACAGTGACAAAAAAGGAGGTGAAAAGCAGAAGTCAGAGAAAGCAACCTGTTCATCACTCAGGACCTAGCCAGGAGCTCTCTTCAGTAAATGCTCTGGAGAATGTAAATGCTGCCTCCTCTCAACCCTCAATGACGTCCTCTATGGCCTCCTCTATAGGGCTATGTTTATAACACAGAGTCTGTGCATCCAGGGAAGGTATCATTATTTCCACTTTGCAGAAGGGAAAACTGAAGTTCAGAGAGACTAGGGAAATCTCTAAAGTTCAGTAAGTGCCAAAGCTTGGATTGAAACCCAAATCTATCTAATGCCAAGGCCCATGTTCTCCCATCTCTGATCCTGTAGCATTTAGCATTTGTGAATGCTCATTCAGAAATTATCCATGTACACCTGTCTGTCATCAGTTATAAAATAAACAGAATAAACAATATCATAAAGGCAAAGGGAAACATAGAAATAATGTTTAAGTATTTAAAGGTCCAGGGTGTTTTGAGAACTCATGTTCTGTCCCTCTCCTCTCCCAAATTTCAACCAAATTAAGAACATAGTGCTAGCCTATAATAAAGGGGGGAAATCTCTTTCCTTTATGGAAACCTGAGAAGAGATAAATAAACAGAGACCTGCATTAAGGGAGGGGCCAAACAAGCAATATTCTAGGACATCAATCTGTATGTCAACCTAATATCATTGGGGTAAATGGTAAATTATTTATTATAATTAATAAATAATATAATTATTATAATTATTGGGATAAATAAAAATTATACTATTCAGTTCAGGTTTCTTCACATAACTTCTCAAATAAACAGTACAATGTAAGTCAGTCTTATTCTTGTTCAGGGCCTATAATAAAGCCTCTATTTGAACATTTTTCTTTTTTTAATATTCTTTTTTTAAGTTTATTTATTTATTTTGAGAAAGAGAGCATACAAGCAGAGTAGGGGCAGAGAGAGAGAGGGGGAGAGAGAGAATCCCAAGCAGACTCCACGCTGTCAGTGCAGAGCCTGATGTGGGGCTTGAACTCACGAACCATGAGATCATGACCTGAGCTGAAGGCAGACGCTTAACCGACTGAGCCACGCAGGCGCCCTGGAACATTTTTCAATGTGGTAGATAAAAGGGTATTTATCATCTCAAACTCTTTTTTAAGGAAGGTGTTTTTGTTTGTTGGTGGTGTTATTTGGGGATATCGTTTGTGTTTTGTTGAACACAAATACCATTTTTATCTACAGCATGGTTACCTTGTCATAGGTGAAGACGGAAATCAAGAGGACTCTGATAGGAATGCAGCCATGAGGCTGTTGCGGCTGCTACACAACACGCACCATGAACCACCACTTCCACCAATGAATTCTAACTATATTTTAGTCTTTGCATTATTCACTCAAGACTGAAAGTCCTAAAAAAGACACGCACCTCACACCTCATACAAGCATTAACTCAAAACGTGTAAAATCCCTAAATGCAAAATGTAAAACTAGAAAACTTGCAGAAGAAAAATAGGAAAAAATTGGTGTGGACTTAAGTTAGGCAAAGATTTCTTAGACATAACAGTAAATTCATGATGCCTAAGAAAAACAAATCAATGAACTGGAATTCTTTAAACTGAACAACTTTTCAGGACCCCTGGGTGGCTCAGTTGGTTGAGCATCCAACTCTTGGTTTCAGCTCAGGTCATGATCTCACGGCTCATGGGATTGAGCCCCACATCAGGCTCTGCACTGACAGCACAGAGCCTGCTTAGGATTCTCTCTCTGCCCCTCCTTGACTGGTGCGCTCTCTCACTCTCTCTCTCTCTCTCTCTCAAAAGTAAATTAAAATTAAAATTAAAAAATTTTTTAAACATTACATAAATAAAAATTAAATTAACTACTTTTCTCCTTAAAAAAATACCACTAAGAAAACAAAAAGACAAGACTCACACCAGGAGAAAATATTTGCAGATCACATTTCAGTACTGTATCTAGAATATATGAAGAACTCTCAAAACTTAATGTTAAAAAAATTAACAACCCAATTTTAAAAAAATTTTTTAAATGTTTATTCCTTTTTGAGAGACAGAGACAGAGCGTGAATGGGGGAGGGGCAGAGAGAGAGGGAGACACAGAAGCTGAAGCAGGCTCCAGGCTCTTAGCTGTCAGCACAGAGCCCGATGCAGGGCTTGAACTCACGAACTGTGAGATCATGACCTAAGCTGAAGTCAGACACTTAACCCACTGAGCCACCCAGGTGCCCCTAACAACCTGATTTTTAAAAAGGCCAGAAAGGACATCAACAAACATTTCAAGGCTGAACAATGCCCCGCCCCCCAAAGATGCTCACATCCTAATTCCTGGAATTTGTGCCTATATTACCTTACACAACAAAAGAGACTTTAAACATGATTAACTTCAGGATCTTGAGATGGGGCGATTACTAGGGATTATCCAGTTGGGCCCAATGTAATTACAAGGTTTCTTATAAAAGAGAGACAAAAGGGTCAGAATCAGAAAAAGACAGTATGATGACGGAAGCAGAGAGAGATTGGAAGATGCTATGCTGCTGGCTTTGAAGACAGAAGTTGAAGCCATGACCAAAGATTGAAGGTCATCTCTAGAAGCTAAAAAGGCAGGGAAAGAGATTTTCCCCTGAAGCTATCAGAAAAAAAACACAGCCCTGTCAAGTCATTATTTTAGGACTTTTGACCTCCAAACTGTAAGATAATTTGTGTTGTTTTAAGCTCCTAATTTGGTTGTAATTTTTACAGTAGCAGTGAAAACTTAATACCTATATATACATATATACACATATATGTATATACAGTTAAAATTGTTTTAATGTTTATTTATTTTTGAGAGAGAGACAGAGAGCAGAGAAAGAGGGAGACACAGAATCTGAAGCAAGCTGCAGGCTCTGAGCTGTCTGCACAGAGCCTGACATGGGGCTCAAACTTCCCAACTCTGAGATCATGACTTGAGCTGAAGTTGGAGGCTTAACCAACCAGCCACTTAGGCTCTCCCAAGAGTTTAAAGAAAACAGTTTTTAAAAAGATAAAAACATATATATGCATAAAACATATAAGCAGGTTCTTTTTAATTTGTTTATTTATTTTGAGAGAGAGAGAGAGGGAGAGAAAGAGAATCCCAAACAAGCTCCATGCTGTCAGCACAGAGTTCAATACTGGGATTGATCCCACAAACCATGAGATCACGAACTGAGCTGAAATCAAGAGTCAGACGTTTAACCAACTGAGCCACACAGGCGCCCCCATATTAGCAGTTTAAAGAAAAATTATGAAGTAAATATATGTGTAACCATCACCCAAGTCAAGAAATAGAATATTCCCAACAGCCTACACACCCCCATGTTCCCTTCCCCTTTATATATTTCTCCCCCCCCCCAGAGATTACAACTATTTGACTGCATGGTAATCATGATTTTCCTTTATAATTTATGTGCATATGTAAATGTACACAAAGAAGTGTATTTCTAAACCGTATAGCAATTTTGCTTATTTTGTAAATGTTTACATTGTGGTAACATTTGCATAACACGAGAGAGACAGAGCACAAATGGGGGGAGGGGCAGAGAGAGAGGGGGTCGGAGGTTCCAAAGCTGGCTCTGCACTGACAGCAGAGAGCTGATGCAAGGCTGGCACTCAACGACTATGAGATCACAACCTGAACCAAAGTCAGACGCTTAACCGACAGAGCCACCCAGGTGCTCCACCATCATAAGCATTTTGAAGTGTGCATTTCTACAATGTTTAAGTACATTCACATTGTTGTGCAACAGATCTCCAGAACTTTTCGTCATACAAACCTGAAACTTTATACTCATTACATAACTCCCATCTCCCCCTTCCCACAGTCCCTGATAGTGAAGCTTTCTGTTTGTATGATTTTGACTAACTTTAGATACATTATCTAAGTGAAATCATACAATATTTTATTTCGTCTTTTTATAACTGGCTTATCTCACGTCACATGTCTTCAAGTTTCCTCCATGTTGTAGCATGTGTCAAAACTTCCTTCCTCTAGGGGCGCCTGGGTGGCGCAGTCGGTTAAGCGTCCGACTTCAGCCAGGTCACGATCTCGCGGTCCGGGAGTTCGAGCCCCGCATCAGGCTCTGGGCTGATGGCTCAGAGCCTGGAGCCTGTTTCCGATTCTGTGTCTCCCTCTCTCTCTGCCCCTCCCCCGTTCATGCTCTGTCTCTCTCTGTCCCAAAAATAAATAAACGTTGAAAAAAAAAATTAAAAAAAAAAAAAAAAAAAAAACTTCCTTCCTCTTTAAGGTCAAATAATATTCCACTATATGTATAGACCACATTTTGTTTGTCCATTCACCTGTTGCAGACACCTGGGTGGCCTCCACCTTTTGGCTGTTGTGGATATTGCTGCTGTGAACATGAAAGTACAATCATTTCTTCAAGATCCTTCTTTCGGTTCTTTTGGGTATATATCCAGAAGTGGTATTGCCGAATCATACAGTAATTCTATTTTTAATTTTTTGTGGAAACACCATACTGTTTTCCATAGCAGCTGCACCATTGTACATTCCCATAAACAGTGCACAAGTGTTCTAAATTCTCCACATCCTCTTCAACACTTGCTATTTTCTGTTTTTCTGTTTGGGGAAGGGGGGGGTATTTTTGTGTGTTTTTTTTAATTTATTTTTTCTAATGTTTATTTATTTTTGAGGGAGAGAGTGAGCGAGCAGGGGAAGGGC
This sequence comes from Prionailurus viverrinus, assembly GCF_022837055.1. Lineage (NCBI taxonomy): Eukaryota > Metazoa > Chordata > Mammalia > Carnivora > Felidae > Prionailurus > Prionailurus viverrinus. Next base: position 86,127,240 of record NC_062563.1, on the reverse strand, counting down.
AGAGAGAGAGGGAGACACGGAATCTGAAGCAGGCTCCAGGCTCTGAGCTATCAGTACAGAGCCTGATGTGGGGCTCGAACTCAAGAACCACAAGATCATGACCTGAGCCAAAGTCGGACACTTAACTGACTGAGCCTCCCAGGTGCTCCTTGGGGGTTTTTTTGGTAGCAGTCATCCTAACAGATGTTAGGTGATAACTCATTGTGGTTTTGATGTACATTTCCTTAATGATTCATGATGCTAGGCATCTTTTCATATGCTTGTTGGACATTTGTATACCTTCTTTGGAGAAATGTCTATTCAAATCCTTTGCCCATTTTTTAATAGAGTTATTTGGGATTTTTTGTTGTTGTTGTTAATGAGTTGTAAAAGTTCTTTATATATTCTGAATATCAACCCCCTATCAGAAATATGATTCTCATTTTCTCCCTTTTTATAGATTGCCTTGTTATTCTGTTGATTGTGTCCTTTCATGCAGAGTTTTTAATTTTGAGGTAGTCCAATTTATCTATTTTTACTTTTATTGTCTGTGTTTTTGGCATAATAACCAAAAAATAATTCCCAAATTCAGTGTAATAAAGATTTCCCTCTATGTTTTCTTCCAAGAGTTTTATAATTTTAACTGTTACATTTAGGTCTTTGATCCATTTTCAGATTTTTTGTTGATGTTTGCTTGTTTGTTTGCTTTTATGGTATAGGGTAAGGGTCCAACTTCATTCTTTTCCATATGGCTACCCACTTTTCTCAGCATCGTTTGTTGAAAAGGCTGTCCTTTCCCCTACTGAAAGGTTTTGGCACCTTGTTGAAAATCATTTGACCATATATGCAAGGTTTTATTTCTGGGCTTTCTATTCTATTCCATTGGTCTATATATCTGCCTTTATGCCAATGCCAAATTGTTTTGATTACTCTAGCTTAATTATGCCTCTTTTGGAACTATATGGAATCCCATTTGTACTCTTGAGGGTCTTGGTTTTTGTTTGTTTGTTTGTTTGTTTGGCATTGAGAGATGCATTTCTGTTACTGCATGTAGCTCTAATTGGTTCGTTTTCATTGAAGTATGATATTCTTTTGCCCAAAACTTACCCACTTTATTGCTGATAAATATTTAATTATTTCCCAAAATCTATGGCATTTTTTGGAAATAGATTGCCTGTTACCTGGTCCCTTCAGGTTTGAAATTCTTTTTCATAGCTACCTGAGTATATTTTATAGTCTATTTTGAACTAGATCAACTTTGTGAATTCATCTTTTGTGTTTTTAAATATTTCATCCATAGCTATTTCATATTTCCTATCTGTTATTGTAATACCTAAAGTTCTTGGTGGTCTAAGTTTGTGTGAAATCTCATTCTTCTCTTTTTTCTTTTTTTTTTTTTTTTTTTTTAAATTTTTTTTTCAACTTTTTTTATTTATTTTTGGGACAGAGAGAGACAGAGCATGAACGGGGGAGGGGCAGAGAGAGAGGGAGACACAGAATCGGAAACAGGCTCCAGGCTCCGAGCCATCAGCCCAGAGCCCAACGCGGGGCTCGAACTCACGGACCGCGAGATCGTGACCTGGCTGAAGTCGGACGCTTAACCGACTGCGCCACCCAGGCGCCCCTCTTTTTTTTTAATAAATTTTTTAAATGTTTGTTTATTTTATTTATTTATTTATTTATTTATTTATTTATTTATTTATTTATTTTAATGATTATTTATTTTTGAGAGAGAGAGAGACAGACTGTGAGTGAGGAATACACAGAATCCGAAGCAGGCTCCAGGCTCTGGGCTGTCATCACAGAGCCTGAAGCGGGGCTCAAACTCTCCAACCATGAGATCATGTGACCTGAGCCAAAGTCAGGTGCTTAACCGACTGAGCCTCCCCAGGTGCCCCTCATTCTTCTCTTTTTTCTGTGTGGTTTTGGTGATCTTTGATTATATGCTGATGTTTGGTTGATATTCATCTATTGAAGCATGTGTGGTCTAAGTTCAGCATGTTTCCTCCAGATATGATTTTTATTCACTTCTGGGAGGAGTCAGGGACTGCTGCAAATCTACAACTACTTTTAATCTCTATTCACAGCATGAGGAGCCCCAAACTCATTCTCCTCCCCTCCTCCCACCAAGTTGCCACTGGCATAAGAACTTAGTTTCTGGATTGCGGGGCTGATAGTGCAATTTCGTTTGTTCCTGCTCAACTCTGCCTTCTCAGGGACACTGAGATTCATTGGATTCATGTTGGTTTTTTCCTTCGGAAAGTTCCCTATTCACTGTGATAAAAGCAATGTAATAACAGTTGTTTTATGTAAGTTCAAGTTGTTTTGTTAAGAGGAGGACTCTCTCAAGACTATCTGGTCCAACATCAGATCAAAAGCAGAAGTCCTTCAGATGTCATTTTCTGGTAAGCTGGTAAGGCTTTAAGGGTCTTATCTGAGAATAATAAATAGCAGTTATTCCATTAACCAAACCAGGCTTTTGTTTTATTGAATAAGTTAAGCAAGAGCTGGATTTTCTTCAGCTGAGGACAAATGCTGTCTCTGGACCTCACAGAGGAATTGCAGTGATTTGGAGAAGAGAAAGGTAACTGTAGAAGAGTAACAAACTCTACTGAATGAGTTTTATTAAGTTACCACTGTTTGGTGAAGAATGTGAATCATACATTAACCACAAACATATCCATTGTTAAAAGTAATGTGATTTGGATCTACTTTGGATGAAGTAATGCAATTCTAAATTTGACTCTGAGGTTGGTAAGAGTGAGAGCGAGGGTCTGTCACCTACATCAGGTAGTATCTGGACAATTAAACTTACCTTGATCTTATTATTTTGGCCTGTTGCAGAAATGTCTTCACTGTTAAGATTTGATGTCTGTCTCTTAGTTTAGAGCACATACTAGTATAAAAAAATCTACTTGAAGAACAGTCTGTCTTTTGCAAAACCACATTTCAAGATACGAAATTACTCAGTGTACCTTAAATAAGAACCCACACATATAAAAAATTTCTCCTTATATTCAGTGCCAGGAAAAACCTTGTCTCTTTAGAAAAATATGTTTGCTTCTTTTTATCAGACTAAATAACCCATATGCTTCCTGTCTCAACTTTTTCCCTTACCTTCCAGAAAAAAATCAGATCTGAACTAAGGGCTTAGTTGTGGTAACCAGTGCATCCCAGGTCCCATTCTGTCTCTGATTGTGTTTGCAAAAATAACTTGATTACCCTTTGACTTCATATCATAAAAGTAATACATATTCATTATTCACTGTAGGAAATAGAGTCAAGAAATATGGGGGGGAAACTCTGTTACTATTAAAACCTTAGTATACGTTCTCTGATTATACCTTCCCCACCCCCACCCCCACCCCAATTCTATTGTTATTTCCTTAAGAGAGGAAAACTGACTCTTGACTTCTGTGGGGGAGGAAATTTTTCTTTTTCTTCTACTGATCCTACATTCCTTGTCTGGAGCCCTGCCAAATAGAATGACAAAAGACACATTAACAAGAGAAAACAAACAGATACACCACACTACCACATGGAGTACCCAGTGGCGAGTAACGTAAAGATGTGATTAGAACTTAGGTGTGTATAGCACCTTAGAAAAGAACAACAATTTTCAGCAAGGTTTGTTGAGATTTGTAGATTCCTTGGGTCCCATCTGTTGGTTGGTAAGTTTCTAGAGTAGTCCCGGTAATTAACTCTTGACCTTCCTGATAGAGACAGGAAGGGGTTACATATTTACAAATTTATGTCCTGCTTTTTAGGCAAATAGGGAGAAGACAGAGAGCTTTCCATGTATCGGCTCTTCTCAGCTGCCTTCAGTTCAAATTAATCATTATGCCAAAGTGGCCTATTTGGGGTGGCAAATTCCCCAATCACTTACTTAAACAGTAAAAATCTATTTGTTAGAAGGATACTAGAGAACTCCCGTAATTCAAGTAGAACAAACGTCCAGGCCTCAGAATTACAGTAACGTTGGTGGCTCTCAGCCCCCAGCAACAGAAATCACAGACAGTCTCCTTAGGACGTGGCCATTGGCTGACTCATCTCCAAACTACTTTTTTTTTTTAACTGAGTGTTGGCCAGCGTGGAGCACTGTATTCAGCAATCCCACTAAGATTGCGTGGACTGGAGCAGAGCCAGATAGCCAGTGCAAATGAGTTCAGGGTGGCTCTGTCAACATAAAATCAGGGTGGATAGAAGGAAGTCTTTCAAAGCACTGTGCCGCTTGTTTTCTCTCTTTCCTGTGTGGTCACAGCCAAGTGTTAATGAATTTATGTTGCCCCACACCTAATGCTGCTGCTGTGAGAAAGAAACCAGGGACTGATTCTCATTCTCCTAGTGGATTTCCTGAGCAGGCATCAGCTGCTAAGGAGTGTGGCTGCCTGCTGCCTCCATGTCCTTTCTGCCTCTTGTCCCACCAAAGGTGGCTGAGCCATCTGGAGGAGAGAGAAGAGGGAGTCCACACTGAGCATCAACCTCCTAAGTACATTACATACAATTAGAGCAAAACTAAAGTTGATTCTGTTTATTTTAAAAATTAAGGGGCGCCTGGGTGGCGCAGTCGGTTGGGCGTCCGACTTCAGCCAGGTCACGATCTCGCGGTCCGTGAGTTCGAGCCCTGCCTCAGGCTCTGGGCTGATGGGTCAGAGCCTGGAGCCTGTTTCCGATTCTGTGTCTCCCTCTCTCTCTGCCCCTCCCCCGTTCATGCTCTGTCTCTCTCTGTCCCAAAAATAAATAAACGTTGAAAAAAAAAATTAAAAAAAAAATTAATGGTAGAGGGGGTGTCTGGGTGGCTCAGTCAGTTAAGTATGCAACTCGATTTCGGCTCAGGTCATGAGGTCACAGTTGCGAGATCAAGCCCTGCATCAGACTCCACACTAGGCATGCTTAAGATTTTCTCTCTCTCTCCCTCTGCCCCTTTACCTCACTCATGCTCTCTCACTCTCACTCTTTCTCAAAACAAATAAGTAACATTTAAAAATAAGAAAATAAAAAATAAAATAAAAACTAAAGGTAGATGGTGTGAATCTGTTCTATACCCTCAACACATGAGACCTAACAGGCGATGTGTCCAGGTGTATATCTAACGCAGTATTTCTCAATACTTATGGGAACACCCATTTATGGAACACTAGTGCACTCAGTGATATTAATATTAGTTTTGAGGAAAGGGTTGTGGCAGTCAAAATACATTTGGGAAACATTGCCTACAATATTATACTTTTCTATATCAAATGAAAGGTTCTAGTAGTTCTCTCCCTCCCTCCCTCTCTCTCTATATAGGAATATATATTAAAAATTTGAATTCATGGGGCACCTGGGTGGCTCAGTCAGTTGAGTGTCTGACTTCGGCTCAGGTCATGATCTCACAGTTCGTGGGTTCGAGCCCCGCATCAGACTCTGTGCTGACAGCTCAGAGCCTGGAGCCTGCTTCAGATTCTGTGTCTCCCTCTCTCTCTGCCCCTCCTCTACTCATGCTCTGTCTCTCTCTATCAGAAATAAACATTAAAAAAATAATAATAATAAATAAAATAAAATAAAATTTGAAATCATGTAATTTTCACATCATTAAATACAATTATTCTTTTTCTTTTTTTTCCCAGTCACGTAAAAATGTAAAACCATTCTTAGTTCACAGTCTATACAAAAATAGGCAGAGTCAAATTTGACCCAAGGGCTATTTGCTGATCCATGTTTTACATGTTTGTAGCACAGTGATCACACCCCTTAAAAACGCAATTTGTTCAGGGGCGCCTGGGTGTCTCTGTCAGTTAAGCATCCAACTCTTTATTTCAGCTCAGGTCATGATCTCACAGTTTGGTTCATGAGTTTGAGCCCCGTGTTGGGCTCTGCACTGATATCACAGAGCCTGCTTGGGATTCTGTCTCTCCCTCTCTCTGCCCCTTTCCCACTTGCACTCTCTCTCTCTCAAAATAAATAAATAATTTTTTAAATGCTATTTGCTCAAACAAAAACACGTACATGCTTTTGGGCTTCGTTATTGGAAAGATTTCAGATTTAACATTTCCTAGGCAGAACAGTCTTAATAAATGCTTTTGTACCTGTGGTGCCTAGCTCCAAGTTGGCCTCCGGTGATATCCACTTCCTGGCAGTCAGCCCTTGTGTGTTCCCTTCCATGTGACAATAGCATACGATATAAGTAATGGTATGTCACCTCCAAGATGAAGTTATAAAGACTATGATTTCTGCTTTCTTTCTCATTCTTACTCTCTCTCGCTCTCAGAATCTGCCATGTTGTGGGCAAGGCCCACACTGCAAGAAATTGAACCCTCCAGTCAATGGTCAGAGAGAAACAGAGGCCTCCCCATCACACCCATGTGAGTTAATTTAGAAACACAGCCTGCAACCTCACCTAACAGCTTAAATGAAACCTCATGAGAAACTCTGCACCAAAATCACCCAGCGAAACCCTCCTGGGCACTCGATCCCCCAGAAACTATAAGGTGATATATATGTACTGTTTCCAGCTGCTAAGTGTTGGGGTGATTTTTTTATGTCTCCCTAGATAAGTAAAGTGGTACCTGTGTTTGACAGAGATCTATTGGGTTCCTGACACTAACCATTCACGTAGTGCTGCTCTCAAGACCCCTCCTCTCTGACTCAGAACCCAATCCCTTGTCTGGGCACCCAGTCCATGAACCCCGCTGTACTCAGACACTCCCTGAAATTGAGACTTAACTCTAGCCTTTGGAATGTCTGTGTGTCACATATGGAACTAGTAAAACAAGAGGGGGAAAATTCCCTGCACATTATTTTCCATAAAACACTGGTCGGACTTTCCGAATCTAGTAGTTTAATAGCATTTTTCCCTCTCAAGAAAAAAATAATAAGTTAAGTTGCTGCTTCCTGACCTACTTATGTGATTCATCTCTCCCTACTCACACTTTCCAGTTTCTTTTGACAGTATATTGCACTCTAAGTGACAGTTCTGTCTTTGAGAATTGTGCTGTTTTTCAGTCACCTGATTCTCCTTATCATGCACAATCTATTCCACTCTCATCCATCAGTATTAATGGCCCTGTGATTATTCAAGATGACACTTTGTAAAACATAAGGCAGGAAAAGCAACAAATATAATACTACTCCCTCTGCCAAGCCAGTCACATGATCCTGACACAAGCTTGGAGCCAGACCAGTCATCATTACCAAGAATTCATCTCATTGTATTTTGTGATTTCAGGGTATGACAATTTCTTAATGTATGCAAACACCTTCTATACCTTTAGAAAGTGACTGGTACTGTGCATTCTGTTTCAGTGTGAGGTGGTTTCAGGCACCTGAGCATGTGGGCATGTGAGTACATGAGGATAAGACAGGGTGCAAGAAGAGGGAAATATCCTGTTGTTCTAACTTCCCTTACTCAATTTGTTTCTTCATTAATCAGAGAACTCTAAAGGTAGAATAAACTGCAAAAGATCATTAAAATTCCCATCTGGTCTTTGAATTCCATAGCTACGTCTTCAACAAAATTAGACGGGATCTAATGACATGGGTTGACAAGGGTTATCAGTGGCGATGGGCTTGCCAGGCACTGTGCTCGGACTTCAGGCACCAGACTTGGACCATCTCAGCTCAGATTCCTCCTCCATCATTTATTTTTGTTTTTTTTTTTTTCTTTTGCTTGACCAGTACCTTCATTGGTCTTTCTTTGGGAAAAAGCACCCCCTTCTTTTGGGAAATGATTCTTCTCTCCAACCATTTGTTTTAAAGTTTCTATTTCTAGTTATTCCTGAGGTCCAGCTAATACTTCCTCTCCTCTGTACTATCCTTTTCTTTTCATAAAATACCCAGACAGCCTTTACCTAAGCTGGTTAGAATTGAGTTCCTTTACTTGTAATCACTTGCAAATTAATCCTAATTCAACTGTGCTATGTGTCATGGTGTAAATAAAAGAATAGGAAATTATGGTCTGACTGTATCATAAGACATGTAAAAATAATTAGAGACCTATGTAAGACAATACATAAATATAATTATTATAGTAATCAATTATCTAGTGGTATATTAAGTGGGTTTTAGCTAAAGAGCATTTAAAACCCAATATTCCATTTGTGAAAAAAAATTATTAAAATTGCCACACTTGCATGTTAAAAAAATCTATAATTGATTATCATATGCTAACCATTAATACCCTCACCAAACAGATATAATGTATAATATTTTGCGGCAGCCAGACATTCTGCCACTTTTCTGTGGAAGTCCAAGCTCTACTCTCTTGTTGAACATCCAAAAGTTTAAGTATTATTCACATAACTTTAGTAGTCAAAATGTCAGCATCCTAACATTGAAGAAAATTTCAAAATATTTGAACAAATGGAAAAATGGGAAGAGGGGAAAAAATTAAGCTGTCCCTATCCTTATCACTTGCATTTAACAGAGCGAAAACAGGAAGGGGTCACTTTTTTAAAGTGCTCCTATGGGAAGAGAAAATGTGGCAATAATCTGAACCTATCACAGGAGACTCAGTGAATGTCCTGCTCTGGTTTGTTCTGCATCGAACGAAAAATTTTGCAGCCTAAGAACAGAAGATAACTTTACTGTCTTTTTCTTGGGTAACCATATTAATACAATGCCATGAATTTTTCAGAGGACATATTGAAGAAAATAGAAATGACCAATGGCTTGAATATAATACATGGAAACCTCATTTGTAAACACTGAGAAATGACAGCTACATGAGGTTGTTCAGTGTGAGGATGGAGAACAGTAGAGGAGGGAAGAAGAGAGTAAAAATAAAATTGTGATCAATACTTCAGCCTATGGGAAGAATGTGTAGATGTCTAAAAAGACAGTTTGCTCGATGATGAACTCAGATTTCATGGGCTTCATTGTATTATTTGAGAATAAAGAAGAATACTGGACCATTTTTTGGTCAAAAACTTTCACCTTTAGAAAGGAACCTATAAAGAAAAAATATTGCTCTAAAATATTAGGCATACTCTAAATATCATATTCATTTTGCACTAGATTTTGACTAATTTTATTTTTATAGAATTAAGTAAGGAAAATTAGAAGTGGGATATTTCCCACTTCCTGAATCTACCTCTCTTCCCCTCATGCACTCACATGCCTGCGTGCTCAGATGCCTGAAACCACACCCCCCCAACCCCTGACATGAAACAGAATGCACAATACCAGTCACTACAAACTTGGGTTATCCATGTCCATTTTCTCCTCTTGCAGTCTGCCATTGCCCCCAATATTCCAATTAGCTGTCAGTTGACTATATTGTGATTGCTCTGGGACTTGAAGAGCAGTGAGTATTGGTGAGGGCTGGGCTAGTCAGTAACAGCTTTAGGAAGAAGGCAAGACTTGACTTAGGCCTTGGTGGATGGGTTAATTACAAATAATTCTGAAAAACTGTGATTCATTGATTCATTCAACAAATATTAAGCACCTATTATTTGCTAGGTTCAGTTCTAGGTACTGGGAAGAAGGTTGTAAACAGGATAGAATCTTTGCCCTAAAGGTTTTTATATGCTGGTGGAGGAAACAATGTACAAGTGGACAAATAAATGTATATTTTATAATTCAAGATGCTAAATGTTCTGAAAATAAAATAGGGAGATGGCATGGGGGCTAAATTTAGACCTCTCTAGTGAGCTAACATTTGATCAGGGGCCTGATTACAAAGACAGAACAAGGAATGCAGAGATGCAGTGAAATAGCATTCCAGGAGTTTGGGGGGAGGGGAGAATGGGAACTTAGTGTCTCACCCAGGCAGAGTTTGAGTTGGGGACAATGAAACCATTCTGGAGATGAATGTTGGTGACAGTTCCACAATGATGAATGTACTTAATACCACAGAAGTGTACACTCTTAAAACTGGTTAAAATGGTCAATTTTATATTATGCATATGTTTTAAACTTTTTACCATTTATTCATTATTGAGAGACAGAGCACGAGCATGGGAGGGGCAGAGAGAGGGGGAGACACAGAATCCGAAGCAGGCTCCAGGCTCCAGGCTCCAGGCTCCGAGCTGTCAGCACAGAGCTGGACACTGGGCTCGAACCCACGAGCAGTGAGATCATGACCTGAGCCGAAGTCGGACACCCAACCAACTGAGCCACCCAGGTGCCCCTATTATGCATATTTTAATCACAACTGTTTTTAAAAGGTTTGTATCTCTATGAAATCTAATTTTAATTGAATATTTATTTTGTGAACAAAAAGTGAGTACTGTTCTTCAGATTACATCCATGGCAGGAATTAACAAAAGTTTTATTTGGATGTCACTTCTTTTTTTTTTTTTTTAATTTTTTTTTTCAACGTTTATTTATTTTTAAGACAGAGAGAGACAGCATGAACGGGGGAGGGGCAGAGAGAGAGGGAGACACAGAATCGGAAGCAGGCTCCAGGCTCTGAGCCATCAGCCCAGAGCCTGACGCGGGGCTCGAACTCACGCACCGCGAGATCGTGACCTGGCTGAAGTCGGACGCTTAACCGACTGCGCCACCCAGGCGCCCCCTCTTTTTTTTTTTTTTTAATTTTTTTTTTTAACGTTTATTTGTTTTTGAGACAGAGAGAGACACAGCATGAACGGGGGAGGGGCAGAGAGAGAGGGAGACACAGAATCGGAAGCAAGCTCCAGGCTCCGAGCCATCAGCCCAGAGCCCGACGCAGGGCTCAAACTCGCAGACCGCGAGATCGTGACCTGAGCTGAAGTCGGACGCTTAACCGACTGAGCCACCCAGGCGCCCCTGGATGTCAATTCTTATGCTAAATTGATCCAGAACAAATGCAAGCAAGAACTGATATTAGGATCACCATCACTGAGCCAGAGTCTGCACACTAACTGCATGAGAAGGTAACCAGATTCCCCCAAGAGTCTAGCAGACAAACAGTAGGCCTGTTGCTCATCACCATGGCTACAAAATCCTTTGGGCATAAAGTAGGACCTGCATTCTTCAGAAATGGTCTGGGAGAATGGCTTTGCCTTCAAGTCTAGCAAATGAAACTCAGAGAGGGAGTCTTAATAAAATAGAGAGTAAACTAGTTAAAATCTCTGCCACTGAGTCAGTCTGAGCAGGAGAGAGGAGTCTGGCACATCATAAATTACTGATACTAATGTTTTTTAAAAAAAGGAAGGAAGAAAGAGCTCCTGCAGGTATTAAAATCTGAACATAGATTGAACGAAAAAGAAAGTAGCTAAGCATGCTGGGATTGGATTTTATGTATATGTATATGTATACACACACACACACACACACAGAGCTATGTCTTATGTCATAATGCTGATTGCTTTTTGAAGCCTATTATGAATTTAACACAGAGTCTGAAACAGTGAACATGGAAAGTTGCTAGCCTGGTTCCTCTGTCAAACCCACCATTCACTCGGGCTAAATTTACCAATTTCCAAAAGAATATAATAATGGTTTCCCTGTTGATAGACAATGTTTAAAGTCATCAATTTGAGATAGTAACACCAGAGACCTTAAAAATATTTGGGGGGGGGGGGTGCCTGGATGGCTCAGTTGGTTAAGCACCTGACTTAGGCTCAGGTCATGATCTTGCGGTTTGTGAGTTCGAGCCCTGCGACAGGCTCTGGGCTGATGGCTCAGAGCCTGGAGCCTGCTTCAGATTCTGTGTCTCCCTCTCTCTCTGCACCTTCCCTGCTTGTGCTCTGTCTCTCTGTCTGTCTCTCTCTCTCTCAAAAATAAACATGAAAAAAATATTTTTTTCAAATAAAAATAGCTACAATTTATTAAGTATCTATATGTATCTGATACTCTTGCTTGTTTTATATAACCTCATTGGGTTCTATGAGCATCATATATGTTACCATTATCATTGAACAAATGAAAAACCTAGGGTTCTGAGAGGTTAAGTAGCTTGGCTTGTTCAAGGTTACTAGCACATAATCAGCAGAGCTGGGATACAAACACAGATCCACTAGACTCTATTCTCAGACTCTTTGCACCTTTGTGTTAAAAATAAGAAAATTTCCAGTTACTTTTACATTTACTAATTCCATTTTAAGAAGTTGCATTTTATCATTCTGAAAATGTTATTCCTAATGCATTTTGCCCAGCATCTGTAACACCTCATATTTGAAAAGTAATTTATTTTTTTCAGATGTTTTCCATTTTCTCATTTAATTCTCATAGTGTTGGGAAGGACATATTTTAATTCCCATTTTACACATAATGACAATTGAAATGCAAAGATCTTAAGCGCTTTGCATAAAGCCACTAATTAGTGGCTGAGCCAGCATTCAAACTGGAGTCATCTTACTCCACATCCCATACTCTTTTCAACACACAGGTGGAAGTTGACTTGAGACTGTGGCATTGCTGAACAAAAAGTGGAGGAAAACTAAACTTTCCAAAATGACTTTAAAATAATTCCAAAAGAGTATCACCCTCTTTCTAGTCCCTATCCACCAGAGTAACCAACATTACGCTTGTTGTGTACCTTCTAACTCTTTTTTAAAGGACTAATAAAAACAGATACACATTTATATGGTTTCAATTTTTTTTTTAGTGTTTTGTAATACTATCATCCTATAGATATTACTTGCAATTAGATTTTTTTTTTCAGTTTACATTACTTCAGATAAATCATATGGGCCTAATTACTTTTCAAGATATGGGAGAATTTACATAAGAACATGTTTAAAACAAGGACAGAAATTCAATGCAACAAATATTTACAGAGCCCCTACTATGTGCCAGGCACTGTTCTATGCATTCTAGGTTACAGCAAAGAACAAAACAAAAGTGTTTGCCCTTGGCCTGCCACAGTTTGCCATTGTGTACTGACCCCACTTTTACCAATAACAGTTTTAGCATATGTGTTTGCTAATACAACATATAATTATATTAACAGTGGCACAAATTATATAGCATGGGTATATAATAACTTACTTATTGGTTGACATTCAGTTTATGCTTTGTTTTGAATTTTACTATCAATGATGCAATTAAGAGCCAAACTACATATATCCAATGAATGTAATGATGATTTTATTTTTTCTGAAGAATTGGTTTTTAGGGGCGCCTGGGTGGCGCAGTCGGTTAAGCGTCCGACTTCAGCCAGGTCACGATCTCGCGGTCCGTGAGTTCGAGCCCCGCGTCAAGCTCTGGGCTGATGGGTCAGAGCCTGGAGCCTGTTTCCGATTCTGTGTCTCCCTCTCTCTCTGCCCCTCCCCCGTTCATGCTCTGTCTCTCTCTGTCCCAAAAATAAATAAACGTTGAAAAAAAAATTAAAAAAAAAAAAAAGAATTGGTTTTTAAAAGTAGGATTGCTGACCCAGCAATGTACGTATGTACATACATACATGTATACATACATGGTTTAACTTTAACAAAATTCTTTAGATTTTTTATTTTTTAAGTAATCTCTACACCCAACGTGGAGCTCAAACTCACAACCCCAAGATCGAAAGTTGCATGCTCTACCTGAGGCAGGCAGGAGCCCCATTTACAGTTTAACTTTTAATAAATTCATTAAATTACTTCCAATAAAAGGTTGTAGCAATTATATTCTTCCACCAGGTTATGACAGCGCTGATTTCCCTACCTCCTTACTATCACTGAATTTTAAGTCTTTAAACTGATAGACAAACTGATAGACAAACTGATAGACAAACAAAAAAGTTTGATATTACTGACCTAGTTTGCATTCCCCTGGCTTTGCTACTAGAAATGACTAAGCATCCTGACATATGTTTATTGACCATTTGTGTTTCCACTTAATATTAATTGCTAATATTAGAGTCAGGCACTGGAATGTGCATCATCTCATTTGATTATCACAATAACCCTATCAGAGAGATAACGTTTTCTTCCTCTACCCCTTTTGCAAATGAGAAAACCGTTTCCAAGAGGTTATGAAATTTGCCCAAGGTCACACAGCTGGCAAGGTGATAGAGTGAGGGTTTTAACAAGTCTGACTGTAGGGTTTCTGGGCTTAACTACTACATAAACTGCCTCTGCTGCCAAGGAACATTTTCAAGTCAATCCCTCCAGCTTCATTCCCTCCCTTCTAGTGAAGTCTGAACAACTTGGTTAAACTAGCAAATATTTAATCCTTGCAGAAGACACTATGGTAGACATTATTGGGTGATCTGAAGAAGAGCTCCTGCCCCCAAATCTTATTGGGGAACCAAAGTACATTTTATGTAAGGAACATATGTATCAGGTTTTTAAAGGGATTTTATTTAATGTCAACAACTTTGGTATGGTCAACAAACTTATCAATGCAGAGAAGTGAACAATCACACAAAACTCTGCAGCCTGACAGAATTTAATATTATTCAAGAGTAGTGTAGGGAATACGGCAAACAACTGCGAAATGAGAGTTAAAGCTGATGTAGCTTTAATGTAGGAAACAAATCACTTTTGAGATGATGTTATTTCTAAAGAAAAGCAATACTAACCTGGTTGAACAAAAACTACCGCACAGACCTCTCCCTTCCCATTCGTCCTCACCAACCAACTTCTCCATTCCCCAGGTGTGCTCAGTGGCTCTGGTACTATCCACCCAGGTGGTGCTGAAGCAGGTGCTTCCTCCCGTTTTGCGAAGCCATTTCCAGTACAGCCCTAATACCCTTGGTCTCCTCTTGCTTCCCAAATCATGAGCTGTCAACCGACTTCTCCCATGGAGACGCTCCAATCTCGCTCAATAGGAAATCTAAATTCTGCCTTGTCGCAAGGGGTGCCCTGCCAATAATCTTGTGACCAATTCCTCCTCTTGGCCATTGTCACAAGGGTTATTAGCTCATTTTTCAAGATTTATGTAAATATACGCGACTCATTACACCGTGTCATCCTTGAGAAAAAGATATACATAATAGAAATACACATCTACAAGAAGGTGGAGTTCTTTGAATATGTATTGGTTTTTTTTTTTTTTTTCTTGCGCACATTTCTAATCCAGTTTAGTTTGCTGGTCACATTAGATGGAATTGCGCCTTCCCTCGGCCATTTCCCCCAAGCTTTGGAAGGACTCATATTTCCTGACATCTAAATCACTGGCTAGCGGTTTCCTGCCCCGCTTCCCGTCTCCTTTTCGCCTCTCCGCCTCCTCCTGCCTGGCTGGTGCCCCGATTCGCCAGCAATGGTGTCCACAGCTCTCAGTCGACCGAAGTGGTATCCAGATTACGAGGTCTCGGTCCTTGGTGTAGTGTCGCTTAACCCCAGCACCCCAGTACCTCCTCCTTCCCAATCCTCTTCTCCGCCCGCCCCGCGTGGCTCTAGGAGGAGCCTAAATGTCCTCTTCCCCAGCTGAAGGGGATTGTGGTGCGTAAACAGGATTAACTCTCTCGCCCCCAGCTGCGCGGATCTGCCCCGGGCCTGCCGGCTGGAGCGAACCCATCAGTGCGCGGAGGGCGCAGCACCGGAGCGGGGGATGGGGCAGCTCGGGGCCTCGGAGCTATCTCCCGGGCGC
Source organism: Prionailurus viverrinus (assembly GCF_022837055.1). NCBI lineage: Eukaryota > Metazoa > Chordata > Mammalia > Carnivora > Felidae > Prionailurus > Prionailurus viverrinus. The sequence goes on along the minus strand of NC_062563.1, from coordinate 86,111,844 downwards.
TCTTCCTCGCCGAGTGGGGCGGGAGGCCACGGCCTCAGGAGCTGCCTCTCAAAACCCAGGGCGAACGGCCGCGACGGTGCGGGCTCTTAGCTGCAGCCTCCCCTCCGCCACCACCCTCTCCCGCCCCGTGCTTCCTCTCCGCCCCCCACGCTCCAGCCGCTCGGTCGCAGTCCGCGCAGTCCTCCGCCCCCCGGAGCCTCCGCGCCGGTCCCGCACCCAGCCATGGGGGACCTGCCGGGTCTCGTGCGCCTCTCCATCGCGCTGCGCATCCAGCCCAACGACGGCCCGGTCTTCTTCAAGGTGGACGGGCAGCGCTTCGGCCAGAACCGCACCATCAAGCTGCTCACCGGCTCCTCCTACAAGGTGGAGGTGAAGATTAAGCCCACCACGCTGCAGGTCGAGTGAGTAAGCGCGCGAACCGCGGCTGCCCGGCCCCGCTAGGGGTCCGCGCGGAGGACTGAGGCCCCCGGGACAGCCTGAGCCTCTCCCCTGTCCCTCTGGCCTCGCGTCGCGCCCAGCGGGCCCAAGGGTGGGGGAAAGAGGTCAGTTCCCTGCTCTTTTTGGTCCCCTCCTCTGTTTTATGCTTGACTTTCCCTATTCACGCTTCCTTCCACCCGTTGCGGGGAGGGATGTTTAAAACAGCGTCAGGAAGCCAGGGTTGGGCCGAGGGTTTGTTTTCTTGCAAATTTTTCATCCCTTCTGCCCAGCCCTCGGCACGGACCCCGAGGCATCCCGGGTGGTTCACCTACCGCAATCCCAGCCCTGTCGACTCGCCGGATTCAGCCAACCGCGAAGCTAAGGAGCGAGAAGGGCTGAGGAATGAGGTGTAAAGGCGGGGATGGGATGATTATTGGGGTTCCCTAAGGGATGCACCCTACTCCACCATCAGCCCTTATGTGACTGGAGACCTTGGGGCTGGAGTAGCAGCCATAAATCCGAGCTCAGCCTCCTCTGCTTGGGCCTAGTTTCCCGGTTTTCCTTGCCGGGTGTTTTTCATTTTCTCCTGATTTGTTTGTTCATCCTGGTGATGGTGCCTGGGATTAGCAACCTCCCTGCCACAAAAGGATGTTTCTTGGTTTATTTGTGGCAGGGATTATCTCTCCCCTGCTACCACAATTTGGTTCACCCAGTAGACTTCTTCAGTATAGAATGGTGCAGTAGTTTATGGGGAAGTATCTAGGGATGGAGTCCGTTACCTCTCAGCTTCCACTTAAAGCATGGTGTGAAGTTTAATATGGAAAGGGGAAATAAACCAGCTTACACTATATCTACCATGTGCTGAGCTTGCAGGGCGGGGAAGGGTTTTGAATCCACCAGATACCTTGTATAGCTGAAGTGTCATCTGTAGTCATTAAATTCAATAAACTTGTATTGGCGTTCTAGGTATCAGGCCCTAATTCAAGGACCTAGAAAAAAACTGGTTTGTTTCTGGTGCTCTGGCCCATCTACTTGTCACTGTCCCCCACAGCTACATGCACTGGTTACTTTCATTTCCCAGAGTTCTGTGCATCCCCATATGATCCAGACTTCCTTTCCCATCTTTCCTGGCAGCCTCTTCTCCCAAGTTATCTGTTCTATAACACGTTTTCTTCAAGGTGGTTCTCTATTTTTTTAAAACTAATCTAAAATGAATGTGTTAATGACAACTATTTTTTCTATTTACACTTTAATTTTATCAAGTCTTTTTTTTTTACTGCCCTAACCTAGTAGTTCTTAAACTTGAGTGTCTGTCAGAATCATCTAAAATGTTTATTAAAACACAGATGGCTGAGCCCCACCCTAGTTTCCAGTTGCCATGTCTAAGGGTAAAGCTTAAAATTTTGTTTTAGGCAGGCGATGCTGACACTGCTGGTCTAGGAACATACCTTGAGAATCACTACCTTAACACAAAGGAATGATGTCAGTGAGAATTCCTGATTCTGTGGCTGGCTTTGAGTAGCCCAAATCATGGGACCTCTGATTGTTGGAACAGAAAAAATCATGAAATAACTAGTTCAGTGTTTCTCAACCCTACCTGCACGTTAGAATCACCTAGAGAACCTTAAGATAAATTTACCAGTGCCCAGACCACACCCAACCAGTTGAATTCTAAGTTCCAGGGTTGGGAATGGGGCTGGGTGTAGGTAAGTTTTTCATAGCCCCACAAATGACAAACTATAGAGGAGGACTGATGGAGTCTGACTCAGCCTTGTACAAGTGTTCTGGATGAGAATACTGAGGTGAGTCCAGAGAGTTTAAGTAGTTGGTCTAGGGTCACGTGACTGGTTAGTTGGAGAACTCAAGACACCTGACTTTTCAGAACTTTCTACAACACCAGAATGTCTCCTTTAGCCAAACCCGGTAGGATTCCTGCCTAGGGTGTGGTCCAGACCAGGATGGGGTACCTAAGCTAATTCCTACCATATATAGTTAACCTCTGTCCATTGCAGGAACATTTCCATTGGTGGTGTGCTTGTCCCATTGGAGCTGAAGTCTAAAGAGCCTGATGGTGACCGAATTGTTTACACGGGCACATATGACACGGAAGGTGTGGCCCCAACCAAGAGTGGAGAACGGCAACCCATCCAGATCACAATGCCGGTAAGACCTGTATGGGGGTGTCAGGGCAAATGGAAACCATGGAAAAGAAAACAGTCACTATCTTCCCTTAAGAAATAAAAGGAAATACTATGAAATTATAAAATATTATTTTAATTCATCATTTCATATTGGAATCTATTTGTCTATAATATCCCAATGCAGTTAATTAAATAATCCGTGCTTCTTCAATGGTCAGTTTCTTAGTAATTTCTTATATGGCAAAAATATTAAATCTCTTCCCACACTTTCTAATCTGTTCCATTGATCTGTCTATTCTTAGGCTAATACTGCATTGTTTTAAATGTATTGCTTTTATAATATGTGTTCATGTATTTTGTAACTGGCCACCTTATTAAATTTGCTTGCTAAAATTTTTCATTTAATCTTAGGTTTTTCAGATAGGCAGTCATAATCTACATATAACTGTCATTTTCTGAATCTTGTTATGCACTGGCTAATGTTTTTAGAATAGTGTTGCATGCTAATGGTGGTAACAGGTATCCTTGTCTTCAGGGTTTTACTATTAGGTACAATGTTAGTTTTAAATATTTATCATGTTGGGGCGCCTGGGTGGCGCAGTCGGTTAAGCGTCCGACTTCAGCCAGGTCACGATCTTGCCGTCCGTGAGTTCGAGCCCCGCGTCAGGCTCTGGGCTGATGGGTCAGAGCCTGGAGCCTGTTTCCGATTCTGTGTCTCCCTCTCTCTCTGCCCCTCCCCCGTTCATGCTCTGTCTCTCTCTGTCCCAAAAATAAATAAACGTTGAAAAAAAATTTTTTTTTAATATTTATCATGTTAAAGCATCCTTTTTCTAGTTCACTCTGCCCCTCCCCCGTTCATGCTCTGTCTCTCTCTGTCCCAAAAATAAATAAACGTTGAAAAAAAAATTTTTTTAATATTTATCATGTTAAAGCATCCTTTTTCTAGTTCACTAAGAGGTATTTTTTTTTAGTTGGGAGATGTGTCGAATTTTATCTAATTCCTTTTCCCGTCTATGGAGATAATTGATCTACTTTGATACATTAATGTAAGAATTATATAATAAACTTTGCAATAATAAACTACCCTTTACTTCCTAAAATAAACCATACTTAAATGTTATGTATTTTTTTTTAAATATCACTAAATTCAATATGCTAATATTTTACTTAGGATTTTTAGATTTTTATTTTATTAATTTTTTTATTTGCTTGATTCATCGGCAAATGTGAGGATTTCTTACCTATCAGGCACTGGAGAGGATTAATGAACAAAATAGATATCCCTGTCTTCATGGGGCTTCTAATCTAGAGGAGGAAAACATACTTTATACATGATTATCAATCAATAAATAATTACTACTATACAAAATATATTGGGAAAAGTAGTAGTGCCTTTGGAGCATATACCAAGGGTCTTATCCTAATCCAAGATTTTGGGGTTGGCCTTATGGAAAAATAATAAATAAGAGTTGAGGGAGGAGGGAACACTTGAGGAAAGAGGAGCTACAGAGGTCAAGAGCTGGGGGAGAGTATAACGTGTTGTAAGGAAGGAGAGAAACCCAGTGTGGGTGGAGCAGAGAGGGAAGCAGAGACCGCTCAAGATAGAGCTGGGGCAGCATAGGTGGATTTCACTACCTCATCTCCAAAGCCACTTTCAGTTTTAAAATGGTATAAGGGTTACAAATATACCTAGTCAGGTGATGAAGGAAGTCAGATTCCCAAATACAGTTATTTAGGAACACTGAATAGGTCTGAAGGCCAGCAAGTCCCTAGTAGGATTCCTTTTTGATTGGGCACAGATACAGAGAGGAGGGGCTGGGAATATATCCTAGCATCTCAAGGATTTACATATTGTTTTAACATGAAAAAAATTAAAACTTAAATGTGAAAAGGGGCACCTGGGTGGCTCAGTCAGTTGAATGTCCGACTCTTGGTTTCAGCTCAGGTCATGATCTTAACACTTTCATGAGTTTGAGCCCTGTGCGGGGCTCCACGCTGATAGTATGGACCCTGCTTGGGGGTTCTCTGTCTCTCCTGCTCTCTGCCCCTCCCCCACTCACGCTGTCTCTGTTTCTCTCAAAATAAATAAACTTTAAAAATGAAATAACATACCAAGTTTCAGAAATTTGAACAAAAACTTTTTAATTTTTTTTTTTTTTTTTTTTTTTTAGTGTTTATTTATTTTAGAGAGAGACAGAGCATGAGCAAGGGAGGGGCAGAGAGAGAGAGGGAGACATAGAATCCAAAGCAGGCTCCAGGCTCTGAGCTGTCAGCACAGGCCCAATGCAGGGTTCAAACCCACAAACCTCAAGATCTTGATCTGAGCTGAAGTTGGACATGTAACCAACCGAGCCACCCAGGCACCCCAAGAAAATTTTTTTTTTAATTTTTTTTTTAATTTTTTTTCAATGTTTTTTATTTATTTTTGGGACAGAGAGAGACAGAGAATGAACGGGGGAGGGGCAGAGAGAGAGGGAGACACAGAATCGGAAACAGGCTCCAGGCTCCGAGCCATCCGCCCAGAGCCTGACGCGGGGCTCGAACTCAGGGATCGCGAGATCGTGACCTGGCTGAAGTCGGACGCTTAACCGACTGCGCCACCCAGGCGCCCCCCAAGAAAAATTTTAAATCGATAGTAATCCCTACATTTTGACTCTGTTGATTTTCAGGTTACCTTTCACATATATATAGTTTAGAGTTGCAGTCATTTTTATTATATAATCGTGCAACATTCTATACATATTCATTGTTATAATTTTAATGGCAACATAAGACTATAATGCTATGTCATAATGATTAGACTGTTCCCCAGAGATTAGGTATGTCAAGTGTTCTCATCATAAAAAGTGCTATGATGAATAATTCTGTGCATATAACTACCTCAATAGGAGTAATATTATTTGGCCAAAAGAAATCCTTATGGCTGTTCCCACATATGGCCATTTGTTTTCTGTTTTTGTTTTTGTTTTTTTAAGTGTTGTATGTACTCACTTTACAATGTTACCAGCAATATAGAAGTCTGCTATAATCATGACATAATGGGGAATTAGTTTAAAAAATAATACATTTTCTACTTTACACTTTTTACTATAATTTACAAGAATGAACATTTCAACATTTAATTTTCTTTTTGTGTAAATTGGTTCTTTCATGTTTTGTCAATATTTCTATCAAAGATTATTTTTTAAAAATCAGAGTCCTAGGGCATGCCTGGGTGGCTCGGTTGAGCATCTGACTCTTGATTTCAGCTCAGGGCATGATCTCAGGGTCATGGGATAGAGCCCCTCATCGTGCTCTAAACTGAATGTGGAGCCTACTTAAGATATTCGCTCTCTGTCCTCTCTTTCCCCTCTCTAACCTCCATCTGCCCCTCTACCCTGCTCACATGCTTGCTAGCACTCTCGCTCTCTCTCTCTCAAATGAAATGAGGTAGGGGGCGCCTGGGTGGCTCAGTTGGTTAAGCACCCAGCTTCAGATCAGGTCATGATCTTGTAGTCTGTGAGTTCGAGCCCCACGTCGGGCTCTGTTCTGACCCCTCAGAGCCTGGAGACTACATCAGATTCTGTATCTCTCCCTTTCTGCCCCTTCCCCACTCATGCTCTGTCTCTCTCTCAAAAATAAGTGAATATTTAAAAAAAATTTTTAATAAAATGAAATAAAGTAAAATTAAAAAGTGGAGTTCTCATGAAGATTTTTTTTATATCTGTCATATCTGTCGTATTTCTCTCACTATTGCTTTGCTTACTTTAATTTTCCATTGTGTAGAAACATAATTACATTTAAATCTCTCCTTTTCCTTTATGAGTTCTTCTATTTAAAACTGAGAAGGTTATTTTTCCAGAGTTGACAGTTTATTTTGATGTTTCCATAATTTTAGATTTTATGTTATTTAACTTTCTGCTCATTCAAACTTGATTTATATGTTTATACTATAGATCATCTTACAAAGGATTTAAGATTGTATTAGCATTTTTTGAGTCCCAGTAGTAAAGCCCAGGTTCTTACCTATAATGCCCACATCTAGAAGAAGCAAGTGCTTGATAGTTGATTGTTCCAACAATGACCACACTGGTCATGAGCATTGTCCATGTGCTTGTATGGTATCTGTAATAGGCTGATTCTAAGGAAAAAATTGAAGTTATAGAAGATTTCCTGATAAAGTCAGCGGACTTAATGTTAAATTCAAATTTCATTCTAGTAATGAAAGCCTCACATAGCCTTTAACACTATTTTATGACTTTTGTCATCAGTGTTTCAAGCTTAAGTATTGTAAATTACAGACACAACCACACTTTCACAGACAATAAGGAAGCCTTGAAATGTCCAAGTAAATCCAATTAGTCAAGTAGGTGAATCCAGAAAGGGAAACTGAATTAAGGGTATACAAGAGAAACTTCTTAGAAGTGTAAAGTTACTTCAAAGTATTTTTTTTTTAATCTTTGGATAAATAATGCTGGGATTATTGGCTATTTGGGGGGGGGGGGGAGGGGAGGGGAATCACTGTTATTCTTTCCTGATATCATACCTCAAAATATATTTCAGATGGATCAAGGGGTTAACTGTAAAAAGTCAACTTCTTAAAAAATTGGCATGAAAAGAATTAACTTAAACCTGAAAGAAATGGAAGATATCCAAAGCTAAAAATTGAAAGTTTTGATTAAATGCAATGTAAAGTTTCTGTCAAACATCATAAAGTTAAATTTTCATTAAAACATTTAAAAAATTTTTTAACATTTATTTATTTTTGAGGGAGAGAGAGAGACAGAGCGTGAACTGGGGAGAGGCAGAGAGAGAGGGAGACACAGAATCTGAAACAGGCTCCAGCACAGAGCCTGACACGGGGCTCGAACTCACAAGCTGTGAGATCATGACCTGAGCCGAAGTCGGATGCTTAACTGACCGAGCCACCCGGCACCCCATCATTAAAAGACCATTTAAATTAAAAGGCAAATAGCAATTGGTGAAAAACTTATTTGTAACATGCATAGTATCCTAAGCTATGTTGCCTTGATTTTCAGCCACTGCCCACACAGACCTTGCTTGCTGCCATTAGTAACTTTTCACAGCCCTTTACTACCCACTGAAGCTGAAAGCAGGAAGTGGTCAAATGATATCTGACTTAGGCTGATGGCAATGATCTGTTTATTCAGATAATTCCAGAGGCCCCAGCACTGGGAGTGAATAAAGTGATACCCAACTCTTAAAGCTCTCAACCTGCACTTCAAACACCAGCACTGATTTGTACCTTAATATGACTAATGCCCCACTCAGTCCCTCCAAGGAGAGAGTCCAGGTGGAGATTCTGTTGGCACAAATCATCCCATTCCCCTTTTGTTGGCCCTCTTCAGTGGGAGGCTGGTGGGAGTTTGAAGGAACAAAAAGGGCAGGGACTTATAGGCGCTTGTTAGGAGGCTATGTGCACAGAGGTAGGTAGCCTTACACATGTCTTCCCAAATAGAAAAGTTGTTCCTCATGTCAGCTCTGTGGAGTCATTTGGCAAGATCTGTAACTTAATATACAAAGAATTCTTAGAAACCAGTGAGAAAAAGATAACCATGGGATGTGGCAAATGGAAAAATAAGCAAAAAAAAAAAAAAAAAAGCAATTCACAGAAGAGGAAATACAAATGACCAATATATATATTTTTAAAGGGCTTGATTTCACTATTGTTAAAAACAAAAACAAAAAAAACAAAACCCTACAAATAGTGCAATGCCAATTTTCACCTACAAAGTTGGTGAAATATTAAAAAATAATACCAGTTCAGTGTGAGCATATTTCTTAATGAAATATAGTAATTTTTATAAATTGATATTGTATCCTACAAACTTGTTAAATTCACTTATTAATTTTAGTAGCTTTTTATTAGATTGCTTAGTATTTTCTGCAGTTGTTCATCTATAAATAGAAACAGTTTTACTTTCCTTTTTTTTTTTTCCCTCTTGCCTTAAGGTACTGGCTAGGACCTTCAACACAGTGCTAAACAGAAGTAGTAAGAGCTGATGTTCTTGCCTTACTTCCAATCTTACAGGGAAATAACTCATTCTCTTACCTTTAAGGGTGATATTAACTATAGATTTTTTTATCAATGCCCCATAGTCAGATTAAAGAACTTTCTTTCTAGCCCCAGTTTGCTGAGAGTTTTTATCATGAATGGATGTTGAATTACCAAATGTTGAATTATCCATCTATGGATATGGCTTTTCTTCTTTATTTTTGTTAATACGGTGAATTACGGGGATTTTAAATTATTCAACCATCCTTGAGTTCCAAGGATAAACCTCTCTTGGTACTGTTGTAAGATCCTATTTCTAGATTTGCTTTATTAATATTTCAAGCAAATAAAAGTTAAAAGCAAATTTTATGCATAAGTCCATGAGGAATTTTTGTCTGTAATTTACCTTGTAGTATCTTTGTCATTTGTGTTAGGGTAAAACTGGCTTCATAAAATGAATTAAGGGGCAGCTGGCTGACACAGTCAGAAGAGCATGCAACTCTTAATCTCTGGGTTGTGAGTTTGAGCCCAACATGGGGTATAGAGATTACTAAAAAATAAAGTCTTTAAGGGGTACCTGGGTGGCTCAGCTGGTTAAGCATCTGACTTCGGCTCAGGTCATGATCTCATGGTTCGTGAGTTCAAGTCCCGCATCAGGTTCTGTGATAACAGCTTGTAGCCTGGAGCCTGTTTCAGATTCTGTGTCTCCTTTGCTCTCTCTGCCCCTCCCCCACCTATGCTCTGTCTCTGTCTCTCTTTCTCTGTCAAAAATAAACATTAAAAATTTTTTAATTAAAAGATCTTTAATAAATAAATAAATGAATAAACAGTAAAATGAATTGAGAAGTGTTCCTTCCTCTCTTGTCTAAAAGAATTTATGTAGAATTGTTATTTTTCCCTTAAATGCCTGAATATATCAGTGAAGCCATTTGGGCCTGAAATTTTCTTTCTGGGAAGATTTTTAACTTTGGATACAATTTCTTCAGTAAATGGAGGTCTACAAATAGCCTGTAGCTTTCAAGGATTTTGTCCATTTCATTAACTGTATTGGTATAAAGTTGTTCCTAATTTAAAGTTTTTAGGATCTATAGTGATAATATCTCTTTCATTCCTGATATTGGTAACTTGTTTTCTTTTTCTTGCTCTGTTTTTCTAGGGGTTTATCAATTTTTAAATTTTATTTGTTTATTTAAAGTAGGCCCCAAACCCAGTGTGGGGCTTGTACTCACGACCCTGAGATTAAGAGTCACGTTCTCCACTGACCAAGCCAGCCAGATGCCCCTACGGTTTATCAATTTTTAAAAAAAAATTTTAATGTTTATTTATTTTTGAGAAAGAGCAAGAGAGAAAGAACATGAGTGGGAGAGGAGCAGGGAGAGAGGAAGACACAGAATCTGAAGCAGGTTCCAGGTTCTGAGCTGTCTGCACAGAGCATGACGTGGGGCTCAAACTCACAAACCATGAGATCATGACGTGAGCCTAAGTCAGATGCTTAACCAGCTGAGCCACTGAGGCACCCCAGGGTTTATCAATTTTTAAGACCTCTTCCAAAAGCCAGATTTTTGGTTTCATACTTTTTCTTTGCACTTTTTTTCTCTAGAGTCTTATAGTCTTTATCATTTTCTCTTTTCTGTTTCATTGATTTCTACTTTTTATTATCTTCTCTACCACTGGACTGACTAAAATTAAGAGGACTGGCAATGCCAACTGTTGGATAGGATGTAGAGCAACTGAAATTCTCATATTGCTGGTAGGAATGTAAAGTGGTGCAATCAGGAAAAGTTTGACAGTTTCCTATAAAGTTAAACATACTGTATAATTCACAGAAGTTTTAGTCCTATCTGTTCAACTAAGAGAATTGGAAAACGCGTATTTACTAATAAAACTTCAAAAGGTACAGGAGTAGAAAGGCTTGGAATCCAGTAGGAACTGATAGATCACTCCACACTAAAAGTCACAGGTGCTTATTATACTGAATTTGTTTACCAATGAAGTAACATCATGCTTCTACCAATATAATGTTGCTCCGTGCTCTCAAGTCAATGGATTTCTGAGTGACCCATATGAATTTCATACATCTCTAATGTAAGTGGGTGGCGTGGTGAGAAGTACTCTAATGATTCTAGGCCGACTGGTTGTAGGACCATCGATATTATTTAAAACAAACTTTTCAGACTCCTTATTTGTTACTGAAGATGACAGATGAGTCTCCTATCCATGGAACTGGATGCTTCTCTTCCATATCAGTTGTAAAATAAAAACATACCAAGGCTTGCAGCTTGTACAGACAAATGGCAAATAACATGTCCAGGTCTATAGTAAAGTGTCACTTTCAGAATACAGTAGACTGGGTGGCTTAAACAACAAATATTTATTTCTCACAGTTCTGGAGGCTGAATTCCAAGACCAAGGCACTAGCAAATTTGGTGTCTGATGAGAGCCCTCTTGTTGGTTTAAACAGTTGCTTTCTGGGGCGCCTGGGTGGCGCACTCGGTTAAGCGTCCGACTTCAGCCAGGTCACGATCTCGCAGTCCGGGAGTTCGAGCCCCGCGTTGGGCTCTGGGCTGATGGCTCAGAGCCTGGAGCCTGCTTCCGATTCTGTGTCTCCCTCTCTCTCTGCCCCTCCCCAGTTCATGCTCTGTCTCTCTCTGTCCCCAAAATAAATAAACATTGGGAAAAAAAATGTTTTTTAAACAGTTGCTTTCTTGCTGTATCCTCACATGAAAAAGCATAGAGACATCATCCCTTTTTTGTCTATTTTTATAAGGGCACTAATTCCATTCACAAGGGCTCCACCCTCATGAACTAATTTCTTCTGAAAGGCCCCACCTCCAAATACCATCACATTGGGGATTTAGGCTTCAACATATGAATTTGCGGTTGGGGGGGGGGGGTGCGGATACACACATTCAGTGCCTAGTAGTGTCCTAAAGCATTCTACATATGACAATCCATTCATGTTCTTAAGGAGAAAAAAGAAAAATTGTTCCATTAACTCTTATCTCATTTGCTTATATAAGCAGTTTGGTTTAGTGATAATAGCTACCAGATAGGAATTAGGAAACCTAAGTTCTTGACTTTCTCCTATCGTTAGTTAGCTGCATAGTCTAGACCTAGGGCAGTCACTTAACCTCTCTGAATCTTAGTTCTTTCATCTGTAAAATGGAAATGGTAAAACTAGTCAAAAGACCAGAGTAGAATGACATATGTAAGGTATTATATAAAATAAGAAGTGCTATACAAATGCAGAGAATCATACCTGTGTAAATCACATCACCCAGGGAGCCTGACTGGGTAAGTTTTCCTTGGAAGGCACAGATGGGTCGGGAGGGAGTAGAGAGCCTGTGTAGTTGCTTCTGTTCTTTAAGAAGAATATCAGCTTTTGAGACCCCATCTGCTCCTATATCAGAGGAGAAGAAATTCTCAGCTAGGTGTTGAGGCATCCTGGAAATAGAACTCCAGAAGAAAGACCAGGAAGAAGGCTAATGGGAAGTTAGGACAAGTAAGGCATGGGGAAATATATGCATAGGTAGCAGCAATTAACTACAATATGACCTTTGGTCCAGTACTAATGAAAGAAAAAAACAGGGTACCTGGATGGCTCAGTCTGTTGAGCATCTGACTCTTGATTTCATCCCAGGTCATGATCCTAGGGTCATGGGATCTAGTCCCATGTTGGGCTCTGAGCTGGTGCTGAGTGTGGGTATGGAGCCTGCTTGAGATTCATTCTCTCTCTCTCTCTCTCTCTCTCTCTCTCTTTCTTTCTCTTTCTCTCTCTCTCTGCCCTTCTTCCCTGCTCATACTCTTCTTTCTCTCTCAAACTTTAAAAAAAAGAATGATTTCCCCCAAATCGGGTAAACTAAAAGACTTGGAGATGTATGACTTAGAGAAACAGTTTACCAGTATCGGCACTGGAGAAAGTAGCTATAATGTATGGATTCACCAAATTATGATAGTAGCCAATAAAACTATTACAAATCCCAAGCATATGCAGCTATTAAAGAGGAAGGTACTTTATAATTCAGTTTTCTGGTTTCTGTTTTCATTGACGTTCAAGTACACATTTAGTATTTCATTCAGCTACTGAAGAGCTGAGATTAAGCCTTTAAGATACATCAGGCTCTGCTCTGACAGCATGGAGGCTGCTTGGGATTCTCTCTGCCCCCCACCCAGACTTCCTCACATGCACTCTCTTTTTCTTTCTCTCAAAATAAAAATAAACCTTTTTAAAAAAGAGGAAAAAAATGAATTAGAAGCACCTAAACATTCCATATCTTTTAGCTCTAACTGTTGCTGTCAGCAGATTTCTACAGTGGTCTCCTGTGTTACCTTGAGACTTTCTTAATTTTTAGGTTATTCAGATACAGTGACACACCTGTAGTCATAATCATCTTTGTTTTTGCAACCAACTTTTATTTATTTATATCTATTTCAAGAAAGGCCTCGGTGTTGTTTCTCCCACTTACCTAGCATGGTCTCAAGCTGCTTTCCTCAAAAGATTAGCTGGTATGTGTAAAATATTTTTATAGCTTAATGTAATTCAATTGTACTTAAAATGTGCAGTGCCCTGTGCTGGTCAAATAATAATAATAATCCCTCTTTAAAAATCTTGGTCATTTATAAAATGAGATTTCAATTTATTCTTCCCATAACGACCCTGCTGTCAACAAAGCTGTGATCTTTTCATTACTATATATGTATCCTTGATAGAATTTATAAAACTGCTGGGGTGAGGGAGATATATATGTTAATTTTTTAGGGATGATAAATCCATTTCACCCTTTAAAATATTCTGATTATAGGGGTTTCTGGGTGGCTCAGTTGTTAAGTGTCTGACTTTGGCTCAGGTCATGATCTCACGGTTTGTGGGTTCAAGCCTCACGTGGGGCTCTGTGCTGACAGCTCAGAGCCTGGAACCTCCTTCAAATTCTGTGTCTCCCTCTCTTTCTGTGTTCCTCCCCTGCTCACTCTCTGTCTCTCTCTCTCTCAAAAATAAATAAACATTAAAAATAAAAACAAAATGTTCTGATTATAAAAGTAACATATTTATTGCAGAAAATTCAAGTAGAAAAGATGGAAAAACACTCAATTTCTTTACTTAGAAACTTTATTGTTAATATTTTTCTACTATCTTTTTTATGTCTTATTTTACATACTGGAGCTCATACTGTATATATACTGTCTTTATCCATCTTTTGCTTGTTGATACTGTTCTAAGCATTTTCTCTCATCATTAAAAACCCCAAATTCCTGTGAAATGGTTATATAAATCCATCATATGGATATGCCACCACTTCTATTATATTACCCTGAAGTTGGATGCTTAAATTGCTTCTGGTATTCAGAAATTTTTACCAAGTTGATAGGTGAATAATATCTCTGTAAAAGTTCACATGTATTTTTAATTTTTTATTTTATTGTAGAGAGAGAGCATGCACATGACTAGGGGAGAGGAGCCGAGATTGGGGGGGGGGGGGAGAGAGAAAGAGAGAGGGAGGGAAGGAGGGAAAGAATCTCAAGCAGGCTGCACACTCAATGTAGAGCCTGACACAGGGCTTAATCCCACAGCTCTGGGATCATGACCTGAGCTGAAATCAGGAGTTGGATGTTCAACGGACTGAGCCACCCAGGGTCCCCTAATATTACATTAGAAGATTTTTCAGATGTTAGCTATTTTTTTTTTTTAATGAATGTGTTCCAGCTTTATCCAAATATTCATAGTAGCTTACTAATTAATCATATAATCTTTTATATTCAGGATGTTAACTATTTGGTAATATCTGTTGTAAATACAGTTTAGCTTAATTTTCCTTTCTGATTATAAAAACTAAATCATTGAATTTTGAAAATACAAATAAGTATACAGGATAAATAAAACCCATTCCATCCGTGTTTCTAACATGAATATGTATATTTTAATTGAATTAATACCAGATGTTCTTGTTGGTACTCTGCTTAGTTCAGGTAACAATGGAGAATAATAGAAAAAGTTTATTAAATATCTACATTTAGTGGGAAACTGGGTGGCTCAGTCAGTTAAGCAGCCGACTTAAGCTCAGGTCATGATCTCATGGTTTGAGTTCAAGCCGCTCATCAGGCTCTCTACTGTCAGCACAGAGCCCACTTCAGATCCTTTGTCTCCTACTCTCTTTGCCCTTCCCCTGCTCTTTCTTCCTCTTACAAAAATAAATGTACATTAAAAATAATAAATTTTTGCATGTAGAATTTCTATATAGTATTCCACTACATAGATATACCATAAAACTGTCTTAAAGATAGGCATTTAGTGTTCAGGTTTTCACTGCTATAAAGACTGTGTTATTTATTTATTTATTTGTTTATTATTTATTTAGAGAGTGAGAGTGAGCGTGAGTATGCAGCGGGGTGGGGGACGGAGTGGGAGGGAGTAAGAGCAGGAGAGAGAGAATCTCAAGCAAGCTCCATGCTGTCATCATGGAACCCAATGAGGGGCTGGATGCTGGATCCCCAGAACTGTGAGATCATGACCTGAGCTGAGAGCAAGAGCCCATCACCTAACCAACCAAGCCGCCCAGGCACCCATCACTGTGATGTTCTTAAGATAAATTAGAAGTAGAATTGCTCAACCCAAGTATATTCACTCTTTAACCCTTTCTAAAGCCTGTACAATTCAATTCCCACTGGCAGTGTTTAGGATATCTGTTTCCTTGTAGCTCACTAAAAATCCATATTTCTTTTTTTTTTTTTAACCAACTTTGAGGCGTACTTTCCATGTAATGAATGCACTCATTTTAAGCATACTGATCAATGAGCTTTGACAAATATACATATACTTGTATAACCACCACCCCAGTCAAGATGTAAAACATTTTCTCCAAAAAAGATCCCTCTTGTAGATTTTCATCAATCATTAATCCCTTCCTCCTACCGCAGGTTCTTTTTTGATTTTTTTTTTTTTAACATTTGTTCATTTTTGAAAGGCAGAGATAGAGTGTGAATGGGGGAGGGGCAGAGAGAGAGGGAGACACAGAATCTGAAGCAGGCTCCAGGCTCTGAGCTATCAGCACAGAGCCGGATGCAGGGCTCAAACTCACGGACCACGAGATCATGACTTGAGCCAAAGTCAGCCACTTAACCGACTGAGCCACCCAGGTGCCCCCACTCCCACCGCAGGTTCTAAGTAACCCCAGATGCTTCCTGCTTCCTGCTTCCTGTCAGCATAGGTTGTATTCCGTCACTGTAGATTGGAGAGATAGACAGACAGGCAGACAGACAGACAGGTGTGGAGGGGGAGGAGGAGGAAGGGAGGGAGGGAGATGGAACGGAATCATACAGTATATGTGTTCTTTGGGATCTGAATTCTTTTGCTCAGCACATCTTTGAGATCCATCGTTGTTGCTGCCTGAATCATTATGTTTCTTTTTATTGTTGAGTAAAATGCCATTTTATAGATATACCAGAACTTGTTTATCACCAAGTGAGTAATGAAATATTGGGTTGATTCCAATCTGGGGCTATAGTGAATAAAGCTACCGTATACTTATACAGGTCTCTAGACTGTTAAACCGTGATCCACTAGAAAAAGGTTCTTTTCTTACCTGGGGAAAGAGTTGGGGACTCTAGGTATATCACCCATTGTTTCAAGTCAGGCAGATTTCTCAGAGGAAAGCCAAACCTTGTTTTGGAATCAAATTAGCAGGATGAGGCAATGGTGCAGGATATAATTTTGAGAGCATCTTGGAAAGCCATCTGGGAAGCACCTGATCATCCTCCTCCTGTAGCAGCCTCAAGCATAAGGCTCCTGTTGCTCACTGCCCTGCCACCCTCCACGTCTTCTGGCTCCTGACAAGTCTAAGAATTCTGCCAAGTCAGTCCCTCTCCCTTCCCATGACAGGAGAGGGTCAGAGGAGAAAATAACGTCAGGCATCATGCTGTGTAATGCCAGATCCCCTAAATAGCTCCAGGAGGCAGTAGCAGGGTCAGGCTACCCTGCAGGCCACTTGAGCACCTGCCCAGTGGCCTCTAGGCTATTCTATGCCCTCTTCTTAGCCACATGGGAATTGTATGCTTATGGCTCAGGAAAAATCTGTGCAGTGACCCGCAGGGCCTACCTTCTGGAAGTAAAATGCAAACTTCTTGAGGGCAAGAATCACACCTTATACACATTTTTATATGTGTAAGGCACATAGTAGGCACTTAAATATGGCTTTTGATAATGTGTAATCAAAGCCTGAGACATAGGCCTGGATTCCTGACTTATAAAACTCAATAGTATTTGCAAAAGTTAAAGAAGGGTCTTAAACAATCAAATGCTAAGAAAATATTTTCCCCTGGAATTGAAATTAATGATGGAAGGGCAATTGTGTCTTATGTTTAGTGATATAGTTCATATGTTATTTCATACAACTGTCTTTTGAAATAGAAACCAAAAGATAATCACTAATGACTATTCCCTCTCTTTTCTTCCTCATCCCCCTTTGGAACAAGCTCTGAAATTTTGAGATTCAAAGAGTGGTTTCCAATAATTAAATTTGGAAAACAGATAAATTTGGGGAGTTATTTTTATTACAGACAGTGGGACAGCAAATGCCACTGGCACAATGGGAATAAGATTCTACAGAGGGGGAAAAAGTGGTTTACAGCTTTTCAGGAAAATATCTCACATAATAAAGGAAAACAGTGCATTAAAATAAAGGCCTAAGCTTTGCAGACCGAAAGAATCCTGACTGATTACTACTGATTATGCAGGATCTCTCTCACTACCATTAGCTCTTACCTGTTGCTTGTGGCAGAATGAGGTTTTTATGGGGCGTGTTTCTCTTCCCTCAGTTCACTGACATTGGGACCTTCGAGACAGTGTGGCAAGTCAAGTTCTACAATTACCACAAGCGAGATCACTGCCAATGGGGAAGCCCCTTCTCTGTCATTGAATACGAATGCAAGCCCAATGAGACACGTAGCCTCATGTGGGTGAACAAGGAGTCCTTCCTCTGAAGATGGCTCTTTCGGATGTTGCTGGACAATCTCTTCAAAACCCTACGTTTAGATAACCCAGCACAAGCCTTCACCAAGGCACACCACAGCGTTGCTGTTACCCATCGGGTGCTGATGACCTACTAGCCCCCGACTATTTTGAAAGTGTAATTCCCTTCTGATGCAATGCTCCTGACGTAAAAGATTGTGAGTGATGTGCCATCCCCAAGAAGATCCCTTTCTGTATTCTGTGTTGGTGTTCCTGCATCCAGTTGTTCCCGGTCATGCGGTTGACCGCTTGTGAGGAGCTCAGTGGAATTGCAGACATACCCCTTCTTAATGATTCCACTGAATGTGGTGTTTTGTTTCCAAGTTGAGTGATTTCCCCCCCTTTTTTTTTGTAAAATGCTAAATAAAAAATAACAATGTGTTGTGGGTTCTCTCCCAAGTGTAATATGGTAACATGTAACTTGCAATGTTATGTGGCTCTCTAAGCAGGCTTGGTGAAAATGTAATACAAACAGCAGTGAGTTGGACTCAGATGCTGTGCTTCCTATAAACAGCTCAGCTTTTTCAGGGAACAATAATGACAAATAAAAGGACAAATATTTAAGAAGTATTTATAACACATTAAAACTCTTTCAAGTAACTTAAGGTATTATGTTATGGCCTAACAGAAATGGGAAAAGGCATCGTTGGGGTCCACTGTTAAGGT
The DNA here is from genome assembly GCF_022837055.1 of Prionailurus viverrinus. Taxonomy (NCBI): domain Eukaryota; kingdom Metazoa; phylum Chordata; class Mammalia; order Carnivora; family Felidae; genus Prionailurus; species Prionailurus viverrinus. The sequence goes on along the minus strand of NC_062563.1, from coordinate 86,093,624 downwards.
GACAGAAGTTGTAGGGTTACCCTTTTGGCAAGCTACCCTAGTACTCAAACATGCATATGATGGCATCCCTACGTTCCCCTTCACTTGAACTTTGTAAAACTGTGTATGCAACTGTAATGAACTTTTGATATTTCTTAATAAAGGTATTAAAAATCATGCCTTGACTTGCCTTCTTAATTTGGTTACTATCTGTCTAGCAGGTGGATCACTGCTTCAGGTTAGCCCTCTTCAGCTCTCCAGCTAAATTGCAGGATAAGGAGGATATACCTGGAGTAGAATTAGCACACTTAATCATAGATCAGCTTTGACAGTCAACACTCCAGCCAGCTCTAACAAAGTTAGCAGAGACTCTGGCACTTGGTGAGCAATCAGAAAAGTTTATCCTGGGGCGCCTGGGTGGCTCAGTTGGGAAAGTGTCTGACTTTGGCTCAGGTCATGGTCTCACGGTTCATGAGTTTGAGCCCAGCGCCAGGCTCTCTGCTGTCAGTGTGGAGCCCACTGCGGCTTCTCAAACTCCCTCTCTCTTTGGCCCTCCCCCGCTTGCTCACTCCCCCAAAAATAAATAAACATTTATAAAAAAGAAAATGTTTGCCCTGTCTTCTCTCCGCTCCTCCTTCCACAACGACCAGTCTCATCAGCTGGCTATGTAGCTGAGCAGCCTGAAGATGCACTACTGTAACAGAGCACGTACACCAGGGTAGAGACCTCCTTGCTTGCTCCCAGGGTACTGCAAGTTAGGTGACACAAAGCCCTTACTCCATGCAGTTTGAGGGTAAATTCCCTGAGAAGGAAAGAAACTTTTTCTGGAAAAGTAACATACTACTCTGCAACAGTGTTGTCATGTTCACTTGGGAAGAACAGCTCCTACCGTGTTGGGAAAAGTTAGCTGTGGCTTTGCTTTTTTTGCTACCTGCAAAGCCTTTGTAGGAATATGCTAGGTTAATGGAAGTGTAAGCCGTTTATCGTAGAACCACGTTGGCAAGGCTGGCCCCAAACCCTTTGCCCCTCTAAGTCACGTACCTGTAATGAGGCTGTACCGCCAGCAGGGCACAGCAATGCCTTGGGTTTAGGCGAATCATGAGCGATGTTGAAAGAGAGCAGTGTGTTTCTCAATTCATTTGTCAAAAATAATAGTGTCTATTACAACTGCTAAATACAAGCATTAATCCATTCCTAACCTCTGTATTTTAAAAACCAACGTTCAATTATTTGAACAGACACTGAGATAAGTAATGGATTTACTACAGACAGAGGCTTAAGTTTTCTTCCAGAATATCCAATAGAAATGCAGGCTTACAGGCGGTGGGAAAACGTGAAAATGATATCTTCTAGTCTTTTGAAGCATTCGATTAGGAAATACTTTCATTTGTGAAATGAGGTTTCAAGCTAGTGACTCCTCTGTCAGGGCTTTAGTATTGGTTTTGAGGAGGGGAAGCAATATCACAGCTTCTGTAATTTTTTTTTTTTCAACCAGAGGCTTTAATTTTTGAGTTTAGAATGACGCAGGGCTGGGGCAATATGACCTGGTGTACCTGCACACACCCTCCCACAGAAGAGTGGGAAGGTGAGCCCCAGACAAGAAGCTGGAGGATCTGAGTCCCGCAAACATGCTGGTTGAGCCTAAGTGGTCACCACCTTTGTAGGTCTCCGCTTGTGTCTAAAACGAGGAGTTAGGCTAGTAGAATTCTAAAGCCCTTGGGGCACCTGGGTGGCTCAGTCGGTTAAACCTCCGACTCTCAGTTTCCAGTCCGGTCATGATCTCAGGGCTTCATGGGCTGGGGCCCCATATCAGGGCTCTGTGCCGGCAGAGTGGCGCCTGCTTGGGATTCTCTCTCCGCCCCTCCCCCCTACTCACGCTGTCTCTCTCTCAAAATAAACAAATTTAAAAAAAAATTCTAAAGCCCTTTAAGTATCTCAACTTTACTCTCTCCCTTTTTTTAAATTTAGTTTTCATTTATTTAGTATTTTTAAATTTACATCCAAGTTAGTTAGCATATAGTTCAATAATGATTTCAGGAATAGAATCCAGTGATTCATCCCCTACATATAACACCCAGTGCTCACTTAACAAGTGTCCTCCTTAATGCTCCTTGCCCATTAGCCCATCCTCCCACCCAAAACCCCTCCAGCAACCCTCAGTTTGTTCTCTGTATTTAAGAGTCTCTTCTGTTTTGTCCCCCTCCAAAAAGTGTGTGTGTGTGTGTGTGTGTGTGTGTGTGTGTGTGTTTTCCTTAGGGCTAAGAGGTAAGGTTGAATCAAGAGAGGTGGGGAGGAGATGGAGAAGAAGTAAACAGGAAATCTTAACAGCTAATCTGCCACGTTAAGTGATCTTTCCTGGCATATACTGTTCTACTTATGATTGGAGTCCAGCCCAGTCTCTCTGGCTAGTTCTCGCATAGCTCTCCTCCTACTCCAAAATTTGAGTGCTCAGCTATATCAAGCTGCTGAGTTGTAACTTTGCCCCTCAGCCATCTGGAAGGGCTATTTTTATACAAGTTGTAGCCATGTCCCTCTACTTCTAAGCATCAGATGGCTACCCAAAAGCTTGAGGAACTAGGCCATCCTTCTAATTATGATGATGACTAACACACTTTTGAACAGGTGGAAGAGTAGAAATGCCTTGAATTTATATTTTGTGACACCTCACTTATCGAGAAGTCACTTACCCAGCCATCCAAACTATCTGGATCACAGTGGATAACAGAAAACATGCCAAAAAATAAAGATCCCTGTCACAGATGTCACAAAGTCCATTCACTAAAGGCTTGGGTCTTCCCTCAAGACCTCACAACTCCTACTTCAGAGACAGTTCTAATATATCGGGTGATCTGGCTTCTGGATTTTAGGAAGTTGGAAGCAGAATAATTGGAAGAAAGAGGGCAATTTGTAGGAGTAGATACATTGAAGATAATTATTTTTTCACAGAGGACAAAGAAAGCAGGTAAAGTACATCAAAAAGTGTAATAGTGGGGCGCCTGGGTGGCGCAGCCGGTTAAGCGTCCGACTTCAGCCAGGTCACGATCTCGAGGTCCGTGAGTTCTAGCCCCGCGTCGGGCTCTGCGCTGATGGCTCGGAGCCTGGAGCCTGGTTCCGATTCTGTGTCTCCCTCTCTCTCTGCCCCTCCCCCGTTCATGCTCTGTCTCTCTCTGTCCCAAAAATAAATAAATGTTGAAAAAAATTTAAAAAAAAAGTGTAATAGATAAGGACATCCCTCTACTACAGGGATACAACCTGTGCTAGACCACAGTAGTTTCTGTGGACATCAAATAAAAATTTATATACACAGTCATTGCCCTGATTTACTTAGGAAGATGATCCATTATCTTCAGAAATGTAGCATCGTGACTCAGTGTTTAAGAGTTCAGATTCTGAGGGCACCTGGATGGCTCAGTCAGTTGAGCCTCCAGCTCTTGATTTCAGTTCAGGTCACGATCCCAGGGTCATGGGATCGAGCCCCAAGTTCAGCTCTGCACTGAGTATGAAGCCTGCTTAAGATTCTCTCTCTCTCTCTGCCCTTCTCCCCACTTCTGCTTTCTCTTTCTCTCTTTCTCTCTCTCTCTCTCAATCTCTCTCAAAAAAAGAAAAAAAAAAAGATCAGATTCTGTAACTTAGAAGCCTCAAATCAAATCCTGGCTCATCCTCTTAACAACAGTATGACCTTAGGCAAGTCACTTAATATCTCTCTGCTTCAGTTTTCCCACTTAGAAAATGGAGATAATAAAGTCCCTTATGGAGGGGTTGTAAGGATTAAAGAAGTTAAATTATGTAAAATCTTTAGAATTGTGCCTGACACATAATATTATTTTTTTAATTTATTATTTTTTGAGTGTAGTTGACACACAATGTTTCATTAATTTCATATGTACAACCTGGTGATTTGACAAATTTATACATTATGCTATGTTCATCACAAGTATAGCTACCATCTGTCCCATCACATCGCTATTAGAGTATCATTGGCACACACATAGCATTGTTTGGTTCATTTTGTTTAAAAGACAGGGAACAATACATTTCCAAACAAAAGCATTTTAAAAATGTCAAGAAATTAAAAACTGAAGGTATTTAAGGGACTATAACTTCTTCTTCTAGGATATTCCTTACATGAATATGGAGTGATAGTCAAAGTTTATAGTCTATTTTTATACAAAAAAAAAGAAAAAAAAGAAAGAAGAAAGAAAGAAAGAAGAAAGAAAGAAAGGAAAAGAAAAACATATAGAGACAATATTTTAATGATTTAAAAGTAAATACCTTGAAATAGTATATTTTAAGATATGCTGGAAAAAGAGTTTCTCCACAACCAGGCTTCATAAAGTTTCTTTTAGGAAGACCCAGTTTTGAACAACATGGAAACATCAGGACAGAGTCAGAGAACTTAAAATATGGTAAAGGTCAAGAATGCTGTCTCAAGTTCTTTCTGTTATTTCATTTCAGGTAGGCAGTGCCTGTATCTCCATTTTCCAGAGGAAAAATAAGTCTCAGCTGCTGAAACTTAAGGCTTCAGTTTAATCAGCTGATTTTATAAGGAACTCCTTTCTTTGATCCCCGGTTTCCTCACTTATGAAACAGTGACAATAATATCCCCATCACAAAGTGTGTTCAGATTAAATAATAAATCACATGCAAAGTACCTTCTTTCTCTTCTTCCCATCTCCTTCCGCCTGACACATTTCATTTAAAATGACTTCATTATGTGCCCACGCTCCTACAGTGTTTGTTTTTTTATCTTGATGGCTTTGCCTAAATTTATTTGCAGTCAGGTAGATCAGTTGCTTTTACAAAGAAAATAACTGCAGCTATCTTAAATATATATGATATATATCTCATAATATATATGAGACTTAAAAATTACTGCCAATAAATAGAAGTACTCAATCTCTTGAAACTCAGTACTTGGTATAGAAATATATAGCACTCTACACAGCAAATTTCTTAAAGATGACCTTTTCTCTCTTTTTTTAAAATTATTTTTTATTTTGAGGTGGGGGAGGGGCACAGACAGAGGGAGAGAGACAATCCCAAGCAGGCTTTGAGCTGTCAGCGCAGAGCCCCATGAGGTGTTCAAACTCACGAACCCTGAGAACATGACCTGAGCTGAAATCGAGTTGGACACCCAACAGACTGAGCCACCCAGACACCCCAAGATGACCTTTTCTCTTTAAAGTCATAACTAACTACTATTAGAGCACTAGCTAAGTAAGATATTACCATTTTTCCTGAACAAGTATGGTATTCCACTCCCATTTGCTAACGAGTGAAAGCTCAGGCAATATTTTTGGTCCCACCCAGGCACCGTAGATTCTAGCCACAGTGAATTTCTGATTCTCCTTCAGATATACCAAGTCAGAACAGTTTCCTTCCCACTGTACAGGCTGTTCCCTCTGCTTGGAATGCCCTGCTCCATTTTCTACCTAGCAATGCCTTCAAGTGCCAGTTTAAATGTCACCCCAGTGATGAAGTCGTTCCTGACTTCTCTAAAATGTTGACAGTCAAGAATAATGTTGAAATCTTGTTTACTGAAATATTTTACTTTTTTTTTTTTTTACCCCATTTCTGAAAAGTGTCATCAGCCTCCATCTAACTTCTGCTTTTCTTAAGTTCTCTGGATGGCTTCCACATATTCTTACTGACTCAGTGAAAATGATCTGACTCAATAAAAAGGTGATGAGATTCTAGAAAGAGCTAGCTGGCTAGCTGGCTGACTGGCTGGCTGAAAAACCAACCAGTGAGAAGTTTGGAATGTATTAACCCTTCGGGGGTTAGTTCTGCTCTCTCTAGAAGAAGGAAAGCAGATGATAAAGAAAGAAGCTTCTGCATTTTCTTACTGACTTTGATTTAAGTGAATATAACTTTTCATGTTAGTATTGTTAATGATGTTGGTACTAAGATGTGTAGCTCTTTTAAGGAGTTTATTTATGTTAGGGTAATCGTTTGCGCTCCCCACCAAATGTTTCCAGCCTTCCCCTGTCTAAGCACATGATAGGATTGCACTTCTATGGCCTGGCCAGAGCCATGTGAGAGTAGCTCAGGCCAATAAGTAGTTGTGAGCAGAAGTGACTCTGTGCTTCCAGCCTGAAATATCCAACTATCTATGCAATACCCGACAGAGCTCTCTTTCCCTTTGCCATGGCAAACAGCCACTTTCAGGATGATCCATGATGAGAAAACATGGAGTAGAACCCTAGGCAGACTTTACTGAACCTGTAGCATAAGTAAGAAATAAACTTTTGTCCCCAACCTTTTAATGTGAAAATGTTGAAATCTACAGAAAAGTGGAAAGAACTGTACAACAAACATCCACATACCCATCACCTGGATTTCACAATTGACATATTGATATATTTGCTTTATCACTTATCCATCCATTCATCCACCCACCTATCCATCCATCCATCCATCCTCCTATGCTGAATCAATCTATCTTTTTTTTTTTTTTTTTTTTGGTTAATGAGAAGCTACCGTAAAATACTACTAAGATTAGGTGTTGTTTATTATGACAGTATAACTTAGACTTTCCTGATCTACAGCTGAGGAGCCCTGACCAGCTACTCTCCTTTCCTACTGAGGATTCTAAAGTGGAACTACTCCAAAAGGAAAAGTAATTGTTTTAAACTAGTTCTAAGACATCATTTCCTGCCAGGGAAAATTTAAAGTCATGGAATGAATTAGGAGATTAATTAAACCATCTTTTTTTCATCTCATGGACTTAAAAAATAAGATAAACTGTAAGCTAGTTTAGGTGAAGCTCTGTCTGGAAGCAATAGGATGGAATAAATGGGGGGAAAGGAAAGGCAAAAAGCACATTCATTAAGTGCTTGTTGTGGGGCAGACATTTTATATATACTATCTCATTAAATCCTCTAAACTACCCTATAAACTATACATGATTTCCATTTTTATTTTTATTTTTTTTTCAACGTTTATTTATTTTGGGGGCAGAGAGAGACAGAGCATGAACGGGGGAGGGGCAGAGAGAGAGGGAGACACAGAATCGGAAACAGGCTCCAGGCTCTGAGCCATCAGCCCAGAGCCTGACGCGGGGCTCGAACTCACGGACCGCGAGATCGTGACCTGGCTGAAGTCGGACGCTTAATCGACTGCGCCACCCAGGCGCCCCGATTTCCATTTTTAAAATAGGGATATTAAGCTCAGAGAAGTTAGGCAGCTGGCCCAAGGTCACATAGCTAGTGTGAGCGGAAGAGACTGAGTTGAAAACCCAATGATTCCAACACATGTAACCTTCTCTAGAAATCTGCAAACCCCTGTTCTCTGATAGCCCCAGAAGCTGTTTCTCTCCCACTCACAAAGTCACTCATAGAAAGGACATCGCCCATGAGGTGACACTTGGTGTTGGTAGCACTCTTCCTCAAATTATTTGAGAAAAATATTTTTTGAATATTCCAAAAATTCAACAAGCCCATTAAACATAGGAGCACGGTGAATTTTTCAAAGCTGAAACAGCTGTTTATCCTTTTCCTTTATCAGTCACTTTCTCTGATTAACCAAAAAAAAAAAAAAAAAAAATTCAAAAATACTTCTTTTTCCATTTGTTTAGCTCAAAACCCAGTCAGAATGTTGATTTTCTCAGTTTATTCTTTAGGCTTGTATTTTGTTGTGGAATAGATGCACATGTGTGTGTGTATGTGCACACACACATGTACACTGGGCACTTATGTCCCCAAATGTAGGTGATTGCACCTTGAAATTTAATGAAGAGACCACACTCAGAGTCTATTTTTAGAATTTTGATGGCTACAGCCTAACGATTTTGCATTCACATAAGTTATACCCAAAGTAATCAGTGGGATGGATGTAACTTTATTTCTTTTTTAATGTTCATTTATTTTTGAGAGAGTGTGTGTGCATAATCAGGGGAAAGGGCAGAAAGAGAGGAGAGAGAGAATTCCAAGCAAATTCCAAGCAGGTTCCATGCTGTCAGCACAGAGCCTGGTGTGGGGCTCTACCTGACAAATCTGTTGTTTTTTTTTTTAATGTTTACTTATTTTTGAGACAATGCAAGTCACAACGTGCAAGCAGGGGAGGGGCAGACAGAGGGAGACACAGAATCTGAAGCAGGATCCAGGCTCTGAGCTGTTAGCACAAAGCCTGATGTGGGGCTCAAACTCACGAACCGTTGGATCATGACCTGAGCTAAAGTCAGATGCTTAACCAACTGAGCCATTCAGGCGCCCCTGTACCTGACAAATCTTGAGACCATGACCTGAGCTGAAATCAAGAGTCAGACGCTTAACCAACTGAGCCACCTAGGTTCCCCAAACTTGAAATCATCAGGTTTCCATTCAGGGTAGGGATGTTTTTCCTGAACTAGGTAGCTCTTGCTTGCCTGTGTAAAAGGGAATAGCTCAGCTAGATTGCCTGGGAAGATAACCTAAGAACCCACTTAGCACTTGGGATTATAGGAATCTATCCTCACCCTGTAGATGTAATCTAATCCTGAATGACAAGTTCCTTCAAGTATTGAACACAGACTTTCTTAACTTTTTATACAGCTTAACCTTTTCCCAGTGATTTTTATGAGACTAAGCCTTAAAGTAAAGCATGGATACAAAGGGACGGCATGCAGGAGTTGCCTGGGGTGTTGAAACTGTTCTGTATCCTGACAGTGTTGGTGGTTAGATGGGTGTATACATGTGTTAAAACTCTATTCATAGAACTGTACACACACACACACACACACACACACACAGTTAATTTTACTATATGTTTACTTAAAAAAAAAAAAAGCATGAACATACTAATGCAAAGTGGCCCATGAGTCAAAAAATCAAGTTTTCAAGGTCAGGCATCTCCCTAAAGCATCAGAGAGGGACAAATTCCACAGGGACAGACCACCGAACAGACTTCCCAAGGAGTAGCTGCCAGTATGGTTCTCTCCTCTTTCCTTCAGGTATATAGATCCTTCTGGGAAACTGACGAGAACCAAATGTTTTCCAGAAACCATCTGAGAAGAGTTCAGTGTCTTCCCCTGATGGTCTGCTTTGAATATATACATATCTTACCTTGCTTTTGTAGTGGTATTTTTGTCCAATCTGGAGTCATGAAGCCGAAGGGTGGGCATGGGAAGAAGACCATGATCTAGAAGTCAGAACCCGGCAAATATGGAGTCAGGGAAGTACCTAAATCAGAAACTACGTTAATTCAATTGGGTTAGCCTCATCGGATCTGAGGAAATCCAAGTCTGTAGAGCTGAGAGGGGGTTCACCAGAAGAAAAGTCACAGGAATGAGGAGTCAGGGCAAATCCAGGCAGATCCATGGACTTGGACAGTGGCTGACTAAGTAGGAGCCCCTGGACCTTTGGGAGAACTGGTGCTCGGCACCAGTGGGCATCTGCTGCCTAAAAGTTCTGAACTTAACCCATCTTTACCACTGTCTCTACAAGATCCTGTCATTTAGTTGTGTCAAGTCTTCACTTTGGTCAATGTGTTCCTTGGCAGCCCTGCATTGTCCTGTGAATCTTTTTGCAGCTTATCTATCCAGTGTGGGAAATTTCTGAACAGACTTGAAGGCAGGGGTGGGAGCCACCTGGTGAAGACACCAGTAAGCATTTGGTGGGGTGGGTGGGGAAAGTGAGAGAGAGCAGAGGGTAGGGGCTGGAATTATCCCACTCTCTCCCTCTTTGCTTACATCTGGTGCCCCAGGAGCTGTTCTTGAGCAATGCCTCTAAGAGCTGGCGTGAACTTGTGCTTGTTCCTCCCTCAGGGAATGAGGGAAGACAGGCTTAAAGCTGCTAAAATGCTTGGAGAACATCCAAAGAGAAGCTTAATACAAATGCAACGCATTAATGAAAACAGGTTGGGTCTGGCTAAATAGTGACTATTCTAACAAAACAAACATAACAAAACCTGACAATTGTTCTGAAAAAGAAACAGTCCAGCCTTTGTACATAAAGGTTGATGCTTCTTTAGAGTATTCACAGAATTCACTTCATTCTGGTTTCCTCAAACTCAGGCTGCTATCTATTTATTCTCAGAAGTGCCAACCACCTCAGGAGAACAGTCGCCTCAAAGGATCGCTTATGGGCATAAGCACATTCTTCAGTGTATGCCATCTCGAGGAACAAATGTTCCTTGCTTTTTTTTCCCCCAGATTATTTGCTTTGCATTCTAAATTTTTTTTTTCAACGTTTATTTATTTTTGGGACAGAGAGAGACAGAGCATGAACGGGGGAGGGGCAGAGAGAGAGGGAGACACAGAATCGGAAACAGGCTCCAGGCTCTGAGCCATCAGCCCAGAGCCTGACTCGGGGCTCGAACTCACGGACCGCGAGATCGTGACCTGGCTGAAGTCGGACGCTTAACCGACTGTGCCACCCAGGCGCCCCTTGCTTTGCATTCTAGGGGAGGGCTTCTTCCCACAGGCCATCGGAATTATCTGGGGTGCTTGTTAAAATGTAGATTCCTGAATTCTACCTTTTGCAGACCTGACAAATTAGGTAGACGCTCTGAGAGTAAATCCAAAGTATCTGCATTTTAATAAGCACCTTAGACGACCCTTATCACAGTAAAGTTAGAAACCGTAAGGTCTATTCTCTATAGTTCTTCTCTTTAATGTTCATTCACTCATTCAACAGACGTTTGTGCTACCAACTGCTCTGCAGGCCAGGAAATGGTGAGGGTACTACAATAAGTATTCAAAGTGCTCATCACCAGATAATTACAATAAAATGTGGTAAATGCTGTACTGAAGGGGATATAAAATACATAAAAGGATAGGAGGACCCTGCAGGAGTTGAAGGCAGTTTCATAGGTGATATCAGAGATGTATCTTGACAAATTAGTAAAATCCAATCAGGAAGGGAGACAGGAGAAAAAGCACATTTGAAGCACAGAGAAGGGATGGCAGGATATTTGCATATGAAGGCTGGTAATCCACTCTGGAACAAGGGATTCTGTGTGGGTGGAGTGTAGGGAATAGTGGAGGAGGAAAAAGGCTCAGGTTGGGGCCAGACTGCGAGGAGCCTTGCATACATGCAAATGGTTTAGGCTTTGCTCTGTAGCAAATAGAGCTGGAGGAATTTTTTAAGTGCAAAATGACAGAATGAAATGTGTGTTACAGAGTGATCTCCCTGTTGGCAGTTCAGAGGCAGGGAGAGGAAGACCAAAGCATCTGCAGAGATGAGGAGTGAGAGGGGGTAGACCCAGACAATGGCCCATGTGGACAGAGTGGTCTCCGAGGTGGGGTTAACAGACTATGAGAATGAAGGAGAGGAGGCTGTGTGGAGGCACTGCTGGTTTAGACCACAGCATGGGGAAGTAGAGGGACTATAGCCCTGGGAAGGAATGGGGTAGGGCAAGTAATAATAGCTAGTCTGAGTCAAGAACTGCTCCAGCAGAAGGCATTTTTAATACCCATATAATTCTTCCAGCTCAGCAATTTGAAAGCCCATCTGACAATTATGCTTGTGAGCAAACCGTAGTGTCTGGACCCACTAGTGATCGTTTCTGTTGTGCTAGGGACTAGGTACACTTGTTAAGTGAAAAAAAAAATCACCCCATTATAAGTAGCATGATTCCACTTACATTTTTTAAAACTAAGCACAGGGAGACAAATAGAGAGGGAAACAGACAAAAAGAATGAGACAGACAGACAGGGGTTGGGATTTGAAGACGTGTATGAAAAGGCGGGTTACTATTAATCAGGAAGAGGAGTAGGCCTGGGAGAGGGAATCTTGACAATTTGCTCTGAATTCCGGTGCATTTTCGAGTTGTTTTTAACAGTGAGTTTTATAGACGTATGCTTTTGTGACTTTTTAAAGCCGTTTGTTAAAAAATGCTTACACATCTTCTTGGTTGCCACTAGGTGGTACTGGTGGCAGGACAGATTGGACAGCCTTTAAGTTTGCTGTGCCCCTCCAGGACACCTGCATGTGGTCTAACTTCTTAACAGTAAAGAGTGAAACGAATTACTTCACCCATTATTATTAGCATATATTCTCAGAGCTTGGGGCTCAAGAGCCCCAGACGTCCCTTTTATTCCCCCTTTGGATATAAAATAAAGGATTTTCTATTCAATTTGTATCAAAATATTTTCAAGTTCAAAAATGTTCTTTCTGCATCAATGTAAGTTATACCCAGTTTAGTTCACATGTATTCAGATTTATCTCAAGATCTCCACTCTACAATAATATTCCCAAGCCAAATTTTAATCAGATGCCTAAAAATAATTTAACTCTTCCCTGTGATGTCACCCTCCACCCGAGGTTTCCTAATTCCAAGAATTAGGCCTTTCTTTTCATCCACGTACACTTAATTCTTTTGGAGAGTCATTATCTTCCACCAATTCAGCTGATGTAAGCAGGAGACAGAAATGTTATCACTTATTCTCTTTCCATGTCCCATGATAATGCAGTAATTGTGATTTCAGTTATGGGGGATAAGCAGGGCTTATCTCCTCTCATGTCATGGAGTGGTCTGAATTGTCCTTTGTTCTAAAACAGTATTTCATCCTCAAAACAAGTACCTGGGACTTCCAATCCTGGACTTACCATAGCCTAGCAGAATGCAGTGAAAACACTTGTGTGCTCCCTTCAAAATGCCAATTAGACCAGCCCGGCACACACAAAACTACTTAGTCCCAAGGGCTGCAAAATCAAGAGGCGTCTGCTAAGGCTCTGGCTTGGCTAAGGCGTGCTCCTGGTCATAATCCTCCCTAGACCTGCCCGTGATTCTTCAACCTTCTTACTCCCACCCCCTACCTGACCCCTCCAGCAGGGGCAGTATGCTGAGTCAGCTTTTGGATCAAACCCAAGAAGAAAGTGACCAAGGTTACAGGGTTGTGCTCGACACTCCCTGCATAGCCAGTTGAGCCACTGATAAATACCAGGGCGGGGGGAGTCAGGAACATTCCATACCAATGGCATTAGATATCAAATGGATATTAGCTACTGTCCATTATGATTAATAATAAAGACTACTGTTTATTCAAACTCTTATTATTTGCCAAACCCTGTGCTAAATCCTTCACGTACTTTATCTTGGTTTCCCTAACCACGCTGTAAGGTAGCATTATTGCTCCCATTTCACAGATATGAAAACAGAGATTGGAAAGGTTCTAGTGGCAGGCTCAGATTTATCTGTTTTCAAAGCTTGTCCTCTTAATCCCTGTTCTTTTCTGGAGGTGGTTAAGGGTCCTGATTGTTCAGAGATCTGTTTACACCAACATTTAGTAAGTTACCAAGAACCTCAACTTTCCCCGCTCCTTTACCTCTTAGTTCATTATCTTTTGCAAAGGGGAGAGAAAAGTTCAAGGCAAGAAGGTAAATGTAAATCATCCATGTGATATATATCCATGTGATAACATCTTGCCTTCACATTTTTGATGGCAAGAGCTATGTTTTTCAGTTACTTTTTGTCTTCCCTCGGCACTTCCCATGATGGTCTACCCACAATGGTTTCTCAATACTTTGATGCTTCAGTGACTGGCTGGCCTCTTGTTCACATTTGGGGTCAAGAAGGCTCATGGGATATAACCCAAGGTTTGTGATTTTCTGCGGGCAGAGATAATTTTTGCCATCTGTTTCCCTTTACCATGAATCCTTGAAAATTGGTCTCCAAATTGAAATATTTCATCTAGTTTTTAGATGGGTCTAATTATATTATTTTAAGAAAAAACAGATCAAGCATAGTTGTTTGAAAGTAGTAAACAAAAATAAATCCACCACAACACTCTCTTTCCTAGGAACTTGGAGCTAGAGATTGTTTTCATGGTATAATTAGGTAGGGACTTCTGTGACTTAATTTAAAAGCCTGAATTATAATCACCTTTTTTTTTTTTTTTTTTCAAAACAGTTTTCTTCTCTGCTACCCCTGGATGAACCTGGCTCTGCCTCTCCAAATTCAATGATGTCAGGTCAGCAGGGAGCAAATTTGAGACTGTACAATTCCCATCAGCTATTAGCTGGGGAGATGTTTTCATCCCCAAGGTCCAAGTTCAATGCTACAGGGCATGTTTTCTTTCTGACAGATGTGGTTATCCCTTATTAACAGTAATGGGTGTTAAGTGTGAATGTGAAGAAGACGCTATACCCCTAAGATTTTCCCAAGCTTGAATTTTGTGAGGCCAAAGTAAACACGGTTTTGCTCTTTGGCTCCATCCTCCTCTATGTTTGGACAAATGGTGACACCTGAATAAGACTCCAATGATGAAATGCCAACACATGTGGCTTCTGCATATGTCATCTAAAGGACGTGGGTTTTGAAAATGGGTTCTTCTCTGTGTAATTGTTGGCCTGGCAAGCCATTGTGACCGGGTGAGGGAGGCGAGGAGACATTTCTGAACAGTTTTCTTTTTCTGCCCAGATGTCCTACAACTTGTGCCAACAAATGAGATAATACTCAGCACTGCGTTAATGTCCTATTTGAAATGCTTGCATCCCAGTCTACCTTCAGTTGATCTTATCAGTATCAGATACTGTGCCATCACGGACTGAAAAACAGGCACTGAAAAAAAGAGCAACTAACATATGAATAATGAACTGTTCGAGATGAGACGGACAGTTCTAGAGGGCTGGCTCCACTTGCCTGAGAGGGTGTATAGCAACGTCAAATAAGCCAAATAAGAGGCAGCCTTGTTTGTAAAGTACTTAATAGGCCCCAGAGGGAAAAGAGCTCAATGAAACAATCTTGCCTTATTTTTTCTTCCTTAGATTCTTTGCTCTATTTCATGTAACTGATGATTTAGAAACACTAAAATGTGCCGGTTGTAAGAACACCCGTCTGCCAGGATTGTTAAAATACACGTTAACAGCTTTAATCTGGTTGGATATACAGCTATCAATAGCAGCAGTGGCTTTAGCATGCACTTAAACTCAATAATTTCTGCCAATGAGGGCTTAGCTGACATTTATAAATTCTTCGCCAGAAAAAGAGTGGGAAATAATATGATTAATAGTAAGATGAAGACTTTCTTTTCCTCTGACATTATTTTAAGGATATAAACAACTCATTCTCTTCTTTGCTGGTATTAACCTACAAAAGACAAGAAGTCAACTTGTGGTTATTTCTTCATGACTGTTGGCCTCAATTCCCGGCTCAGGAGGTAACATAAAGCAGTTCAACTGGTTTCGTCTTGTTTGAGAAACTAAAATTAAAATCTCAGGAGTTACTTATTTTAACCCAGAAACAGGAAAGGAAGCAGTCTATCAGAAAAAATCATAAAAGTTTCCCAAATGTGTGGACTTTTTACACTTAGTACCAATCTTTCACAAAAAACAAAACAAAACAAAAGTAGTTGTTTTTTTTTCTTTAGTTTTTTTTTAATGTTTTTTGAAAAATGTCTTTCTGTAGTTGCAACCCGACACTGCTACTGGCATGTCATAATCTACTCTGGGGAATGACTAACTAAATTACTATATCCATAAATATTCTAGTGGAAAACATTTGCAAGGCTCATTTTCAAAAGTACACTGAGGTACCTCGAAGTTGAGACCAATCTCATAAGACCAAATTCAATTCTATTTTTCTACATTATAGTCAACAATTTCAAGGTGTTATTTTAAACATCACAGCTCCAAAAGTATGACAGAAAAGAGTTATATGCATGCTATATAAACCAATACTGCAGTTTATTATGGAAAAAAAACCTACTCAGTGATGGTGAATTCCATTTTTCATACTACCCAATTCTGATAGTCAAGCAGCCTCTGGAATTTATTCTTGGCTAGGATAAGTGATTTTTTTGGAATATAAGATTTGGACAAATGCATGTTATACTGGCTCTTGACACATTCAATCTTTCTGTTTTTTTAAAATCATAAATCATGCTCCTGTTGTCAAATTTTAAGCTTTTGAAGAAGAAATAGCACTAGGTGTTTATTTACCAAAGCTAGCTCAGTTGAAGTCATCACAACTAATTCTGGCTCCTTCCTGGAAATCTGCTAATCACAAATTACTTGGTTAAAGGAGTAAATGTGCTATATTAACTGAATGCTTGAGTGAGTAAAGTTGTTTATACATTGTGTTACCCATTAGACAAAATTCTATACTAGTTACTGGACAATCTCTAATTAGAAGGGGTATTGTGTTTCAGCCAAGAAGGCTTTATTGAGTGCCTTCTATACATTAAAGGAGACAGAAAAAGAGATCACAAAGTAATTTCCAGATTATTTTACAAGTTACAATCGTTGAGATAAAAATGTGAAAGTAAAAACCAGGACAAACAAGTAAATAACCTATCTGCTGAAGAGGAAGATCTTTTATTTTCACTTTTACTTTTGGTCTTCATTGTTATTAAATTCCATTTTTTTTTAAATATCTTTTTTTTAATTTTTTTTTAACATTTATTTATTTTTGAGACAGAGAGAGACAGAGCATGAACGGGGGAGGGTCAGAGAGAGGGAGACACAGAATCCGAGACAGGCTCCAGGCTCTGAGTTGTCAGCACAGAGCCCAATGTGGGGCTCGAACTCACGGACTGCGAGATCATGACCTGAGCCAAAGTCAGCCGCTTAACTGACTGAGCCACCCAGGCGCCCCTAAATTCCATTTTTAATCCACTTATAGGAACAATTTGAAGCTTACTAGGTAAGTTTAGATCTAAAAGATTGAGATCTTAGCATTATCAACAATTTGTGGTTGCAATTCCTGGAAACAAAGAGGTAACATTTTTGAGGGTCTCCATAGGACACACAACACCCCCCCCCCACCCGCCACCAAATATATCAATCTAAAGAGAAGTAGAAGTATTTTTATGCATGAATAATGAGTAGAATAAATGCATGCATGCATGAATAAAGAAGTTTTTTTTAAGACTTTTTTCTTTTCTTTCTTTTTTTCTTTTTTTCTTTCTTTCTGTTTTTGTTTTTTTTTCAATAACAACGCCCCGAGATCAAGAGTTGCATGCTCCACCAACTGAGCCAGCTAGATGCCCTGGAATGAGTCTCTCCTTAAGTTGTAAACACAAAGGGCTCCAATTCCAACCTCCTTGGTTCCTTTCTTGGCTTGGCAACTTCTTCCACACATCCCCAGGGTGAATTGCTTTGTCTCATGGACACTTCATCTTCCTGCCTGGAAAAAGGAGAGGAAGAATAATAATGCTTTGACAGCAGAGGTGTTGGTAAGAATTAATTTTTATAATATGCTACATTAAGGTCCTCAAGTAATTCATAACTGAGAATTTATATGGCACTTGATCATTGCTTAAAGTTTTTAAAACAGTCCTTGGTTTTTCAATTCAGGCAAAAAAAAAAAAAGAGCAACAAATCTTTATATGTCAAACAGTAGGATTAAGCATAGGAACATTTTGGCTTTCCTAGGAGCAATTATTTTCCTGAGGTGAAAATATTGCTTTGCTTTAGGCTATGAATAGAGTAGCTTTCACTTAGAGTTGATAAAAGCCCAAGGAAGGAGGTTTTTAAAAAGCCATTTTAATAGCTTATTCTGCCATCTTTGGGTGTGTTTTCAACTAGTTATTCAAGGGGAATCGATTAATCTATTTTATAATTATTTAATTCTAGCACTTAAAAGAAACCCAAGAAGTCATTTGATTGATGTCCTCTTCCCGCAGAAATAGTATTGAGCACTTTTTCTGCAAAGCAACACTCTCATTTTATACATAAGGAACTGAAGGCTTGGTGAGCTTAAGTAACAGAGCAGGGATTTAAACCCACATCATTGGACTATATAGCCTATTCTCTTTCTACTACCTCAAACAACCGTTTTCAAGAAATGATACCAAAAGGTGCCCTGCCCTGTGCAAATAGGCATTTCTTCTCTTTGTTCCTTTCCTTTCTCTGAACTTAAAAATTAAACTAAGACATTCTAATGGAACTCAGTCCCATGCCAGAAAGCCCAAATCATCAGTTATTTTTGAAGTTGTTTTTGAAGGATAGGTAGTTTATAATCATTTTAAAAAGATGTTTTTATGAATTTTTATTGAAGAAACAATAGGTACATATATCCTTTTTTGAAAATTGACTTAGTTCGCTCAGTTTCCATAATTACTTATAGCAAATTAAAATGCATGTTTTATTTTCAGAGCCTTTAAACTTTGTATTAAAGTATAATATATGTACAGAAATGAAATGTACTGCCTAAATAAATGTCTAAAGTCCATTCCATCTTCATCTTACAAGACATGGTGCCATTTCACATCTCAGAGAAATCTATACAAGTAATAATGAGCTCTAATAATGTATAAATTACCTCATATACTTCAGAGTGCTCTGAAAGGTTAAGCTCATTATTTAAATTAAGATATTTTTATAAAGTATTATTATAATTGTGATTATCATTTTATTTTATTTTTTAAACGTTTATTTATTTTTCAGAGAGAGAGGGACAGCGTGAGTGGGGGAGGGGCAGAGAGAGAGGGATACAGTAGAGAACCCAACGCAAGGCTCCACCTCACAAACCACGAGATCATAACCTGAGCCGAAGTAGGACACTTAACCATCTGAGCCACCCAGGAGCCCCGTGATTATCACTTTAAATGATAATTACATATTTTTCTTTTGCTTTTGGACAGCAGACAAGACAAGATAAAGGTAATTTTAAAAAGTGTAACCACCTCTGCGCATTATCACTGTCCTTAAACAGTGATTAATAACCCATACAAGTATGAATATGTATAAAATTTTCTTCATACAATTTACCTCCACACAATTGCATAGATCATCTTTGTTGCTTATTATTGGAATGCTACGGCCTTCAGGGCCACAGATACCTAAACACTTGAATAGCAATTAAGAGGAGTCAGTCCTAAGTTGATATCCATCTGTGTCCTTTCATTTTGACTCCTATTTCTCTGTTTAACATTCACTGACATGTAAACAGATGGAGAGACCTTTTCAAACTCACATCATTGTTCTAAGCTGGTAAATACCAAATTCCCAACTATGGAGGCTCTGTGATGCTCGTGGGCTAGGAGCACCTATTTATGGAAACATCACCAATGAGCATAGGTCTTCTAGTGTACTTGGTTGCATTCACTTATCTCGAGACGGTGAGTCAGTTCAGCACTACTTTTAACTCAGGTAGAAGGATATAGGCCACTATCCTTCTACCTAAGTTGAAAGTATGCCAAGACTCAAACGCACACACACAAAATACATACACCTTGAAAGACTGACTTGGACTTAGTCCCTATTCTCTGTGTGTGTTATGACAGGTGTAAGAGCTGAGTGGCCTTCTGGGTACCATATCTCAGCTGTGCATCTCCTTCCTGGTCGTGGGGCTCTGGCACCATTAGGAGAAAACACCCTAAGAAAGCTTCCCCCAAGGGACTGAATTCAGCTTTTGTCTGCCTGGTGAAAAACATAATTCTTCTCCTACAGTTCCCCAAGGATTTTCCTAAGGGAGCAACACATAACACTAAACTGACCCAATTTGAAGAACAAGTTAGCTAGATGAGAAAGAAAACAATGTTCCATAAACATATTGACTGAAACCTCAGTAGTTTCAGTTTAATTTGCTGTCAGAAGTTGGTTAATTATGTTCTTTTTTGGCACTGAAATCTGGCCGTAAGTTTTCAGGAAAAATTATTTTTAGAAAATATTAAATATAAATGCAGGTATTAAAAAGATCATAAAAACTTTCTTAAGAGCTTTGTGGAGAGTAATTTATGTCTGAAATTTATTAGGGCCCAATATAATCACCTATTTAAATAATTTGATTTTCTAAATTTTTTTCTTTAGAATTGAAATTTCTACAATGTTTTAGATTTCCCCCCAAATTTTATTTACATGGAAAGATTTTTAAAGGTCTTCATTTTGGGGCACCTGGGTGGCTCAGTCAGTTGAGCATCTGACTCAGGTCATGATCTCATGGTTCATGGATTCGAGCCCCGTGTCAGGCTCTGTGCTGACAGCTCAGAGGCTGGAGCCTGCTTTAGATTCTTTGTCTCCTCTCTCTGCCCCTCCCCTGATCACACTCAGTCTCTCTCTCTCTCACAAAAATAAATAAACATTAAAAAAATAAAAGAAATAAAAAAATAAAGGTCTTAATTTTATAAACATTACATGGTCCCAGAAATTAAGATAGATAAATAAATACATACATACATACATACATACATAAAACAACTAAACAATAAAAAAAAAAGTTATGGGGTGAGGAGTAGAGAGAAATTAGAACTGATCTATTGTCATATATTTTCCTACTAAATCATACAGATAGATCAGCAGATATAAAGCTATTCCAATTTCCCTTGTAAAGACTTGGTGATAGTTTAAAAATTGCTATGGTAAGAAAGTGTTTCCAGATAGCTACAATTAATGATGAAAATGAATGGTCATTATCTACATAGAAACACTGTACTTCTGGTACAATGAAATTCAAAAACTAAATTCATAAAGCAACTAAAAATAAGTAGAAAGTCTATATGAATCTATTTCTGAGACAAGTCTCTTGACTAATTCAAAAAGTATCAGTCTTTGCTCCCCTTCAAATGATCACTTGATTTCCTTACCTTCTAGTTACATAACTGATTCTGTGACTTGTAAACAAACATCCCCATTTCTTGACAATTCTGGATCTGTGGGTTTGTACTGCTGTTTCCCTGTGGAGGTTGAGAGCTGCATAATGATTTATTCTTCCCCGCCCCTGCCTTCTTTTCCTATTTTGCTCCCTCTTTTTTTGTCAAAGTAGGTTAAAAAAAAAATTCAAGGGAACTAAATGTGAAAACAAACCCTGGTGCTATAGGATTGAGGCCAGCGATTTAAACACCCTAGGCATAAGAAATGCAAAATGTGAGGGTCTCATACTCAGATGAGCTCCCCGCAGGGAGACTACTAATCTGTAGTATTTTTCAGCATCCCCTGGAATCCTAAACATATGCTTCTGTGTAAAGCAGCTTTGATTCTCCTGATTTCCCACGCATGAAACTCATAGCTTCAAAGAGAGCTCTGCATGCAAAAGATCCATGCTTGGGCGTTGGGGGGAGTTCAGGAGGAGAACAGGCTAGAAGGCAGAATGTGGGTGAATTAACATTTGAGTCTGTGCTTTAATTCCAGTTCTATCTTTCATTGTTGTCCCAGTTAAAATATTGCCTGCTAGCAAATTAGAAGCTTTCTATTTTGGTGATTAGACTTAATCAGTTAACTGGAATTAAAACACACCTAATTCCACCACAGAGAAGGTAGATTCCAGATAGGATGTTATGTGGTAGATTTGATTTATTTTCCATAGTTTAGAGTAACTACAATTTATACTGTGAAGTGTTGTACCATGCACTTACTGGCATTTTGTGTTGCTGATGGAATCTTCAGGAAATATTTTCATTACATAATCACTTGATGCAGGTAAAATAAAGATGAATAAACTAAGTTTTTGGAGTTTTAAAAAAAATTTTTTTTAACGTTTATTTATTTTTGAGACAGAGAGAGACAGAGCATGAACGGAGGAGGGTCAGAGAGAGAGGGAGACACAGAATCCAAAGCAGGCTCCGGGCTCTGAGCTGTCAGCACAGAGCCTGACGCGGGGCTCGAACTCATGAACGGTGAGATCATGACCTGAGCTGAAGTTGGACGCTCAACCGACTGAGCCACCCAGGCGCCCCTGGAGTTTTTAAAAAATAGAAATGTGATCTTAAGTGAGGACAAATAACAGAGCCTTTATATACTTTCGATGATTATGAAATTTTAACTAATTCTTCTTTTGTGCTTGCTATTTTATTTATTTATTTATTTATTTATTTTTAACGTTTTATTTTTGAGACAGAGAGAGACAGAGCATGAACGGGGGAGGGTCAGAGAGAGGGAGACACAGAATCTGAAACAGGCTCCAGGCTCTGAGCTGTCAGCACAGAGCCTGACGTGGGGCTCTAACTCACGGAGTGCGAGATCATGACCTGAGCCGAAGTTGGCCGCTTAACCGACTGAGCCACCCAGACGCCCCTGTGCTTGCTATTTTAGAAGACCTTTTTTCCTAAGTATTTTTTAGAACATTTTCTTTCCCACTTATCAGTTATTCTTCTATGAGTCTGGGCAGTGTAAATTATTTCTTTGCCAAAGAATCTCTTGGAACATCAGAATCTAACCTACTTGTGGACTTCCTTCTTTCATAAAAAGCCCCTGAAAGTATTTTATTAGCTGCAAAAGGGCAGAAATAAGGATCTTTTGAAATTGCAAACAGCATCTTTCCATAATGTCTGGCGATTTGGTCTTAGTCCCAGAGTGTTAAGTATTGTGACTAAGGAATATTTGATGATCTCTTTAAATGATGTTTGCCCTTCCCCTTTAAAAAAACATGTTGTCCTGCGAACTTTTTTACATTAGTGTATTCCCTAGCTTTATTTTTGAAATTTATTTTCACATGTATATTTTGGATAAGATAGCCCTATTCTCTCTGACCTTGATCTAGGTGATCCAGGTTGAAAGTGGCAGGCCCCAGTTCTGTAGCCAGCAGACTAAAAAGAGATTCTGAAGTGAAGTAGTTGCTGAACCCAAGAAATTAAGAGGAGCGTCTGTTCTTCCCAGAGACTATCATTAGAGCTTGCCTAGTTTTGCTCTGGCAAGTTTCATAAGGTCTGTTAGAAACAATAGAAGCATAGATCTACTGAGCTGAAAGGGATCGTACTTAGCCTTCATCTATTCTAAATCCCTTACGGTAGAGATGAGAAAATGCATCCCAGACAGGGATTGTGATCTTTTTTATTTTTAATTAGATATATATTTTTAAGTTCTTATTTATTTATTTATTTATTTTGAGAGAGACAGAGAGTATGAGCAGGGGAGGGGTGGTGAAAGAGGGAGAATCTTAGGCAGGCTCTATGCTGTTAGCACAGAGCCCATGCAGGGCTCGAACTCGTGAACCGTGAGATCATGATCCAAGCCAAAGAAAGTCAAGAGTCAGACACCTAACTCACTGAGCCACCCAGGCGCCTCAGGGATTGTGATCTTGAGGGGCACATTTTCTATTTGTATTCTTTTTTAAAAAGCCATTTCTAATTCAAGTTCATTTTAACAATATTTATACCGTACTGTGGACAGGACTCCCAAAATTTGTTGTGATTGCTCTGTTCATATGGTAGAGGAATTGAAGGGAAAGACTAGTTTGCTCCCACGAAAGGACTGAGAAAATACAGAGCAAAACATTGGACAAAACATGAGGACCTGGATGTGATTTGCCAGCCTCCATGTTAGTAAAAACAACTATTTGACTTACTTTATATAATCACAAACTTCAACTATGAAATAGAATAATAAAACAGTGTTATGGAAGACTACATGTTTCTCCATAATAGAACATAGTTGGTATTTTATTATTTTTTTTAATCGTTTATTTATTTTTGAGAGAGGGAGAGACAGTATGAGTGGGGGAGGGGCTGAGGGGGGGGAGGGGCAGAGAGAGATAGGGAGAAAGAGGATCCAAAGTGGGCTCCACGCTGACAGCATAGAGCCCAGTGCGGGGCTCGAACTCACAAACTGCGAGATCATGACCTGAGCTGAAGTCGGAGGCTCAACCGACTGAGCCAACCAGGTGCCCCCATAATTGGTATTTTGAAAAGGTAGTTTAAAAATTAGCTTTCTTACTCCACATACCTGCTTCCTGTGTATCTTGGAAACACATTTATTTACTGTATAAACAAAGTTGTAGTTTTTTTTTAAGTTTACTGCTACTTTTTGTTATTTAATGAGTAGAAACACTAGTTGAGAAAACAGTAGAGATTATCTTTCTGTTATTTCTACACTAGCCCAAAACATTCCAAGTAAGAAAAAGTTGGTGAGTCTGTTGTCATGGATGCCCCCAAATGTCTCTATGATATGACTGTTTTTACAAAGTCAGAAAAATTGGACCAATGCCTTTTCTCTCATTGATACTTCTGGACTTGCTGTCTGACGGATGACTGGCACGAGTCATTGGTAGATTTAGTATGGCCTTCTGGGACTGTTCTTTACAGAGGGAATGGTTTTTATTTAAATGTGGTTCTCAGGCTAAGGGTTATATACCAGGAACCATTGTTACCAGAGCTCTCCAAAGCCTAAAGTGTTACACGAATACCACAGTTGGTAAGGAAAACAGTTACCCAACAGCGTCAACATCCTATTTTTATTTTAAAGAGAAAATTAAATACATAAGGGCAATGCATGTGTGTTTGTGCATGCGCACACAGATAGAGGCGTACCATAGTGGTGAAAAGCTTGAGCTTTGGAGTCACACAGACCTGAGTTCTACTTCCAGCTCCAGTACTTAATGTCCTCTTTTCTTAGACCCACAAAATGATTTTCAGTCAACTGTGAAGAATTAAAAACATGGTATGGGTTTCAAAGTGCTTAAAATTATGTCTCTATAAACTATTCATACTCATTCCCACATTCTTCCAGCCAGCCATACCTATGATTCTTTATGACCTGCTAACCAGCCAAGCTCAGATCTCTCACTGCTTCTCCACCAAGTACTAGAGGGCTCTCTGGGGTTCAAACTTCTTAAATTCAGTGTTTATAGTCCTTCATTCTTCCACCCACCACTATCTAAACATCCTGCAGCCCCTGCCTGTCCAAAGCTTGTTTACTGTCACAAAAACATGCAGATCTCAACCACTAGTTGATTTGAATCTTCTGAGACTCCTCTTCTGATCTCAACCTCATAAGTCCTTGTTCTTTTTTTTTTTTTTAACGTTTATTTCTTTTTGAGACAGAGAGAGACAGAGCATGAACAGGGGAGGGGCAGAGAGAGAGGGAGACACAGAATCCGAAACAGGCTCCAGGCTCTGAGCCATCAGCCCAGAGCCCAACACGGGGCTCAAACTCATGGACCGCGAGATTGTGACCTGAGCTGAAGTCAAATGCTTAACCAACTGAGCCACCCAGGCACCCCATCCAAAAACCAGTTTTAAATGGTAGAACATGGGGGCGCCTGGGTGGCGCAGTCGGTTAAGCTTCCGACTTCAGCCAGGTCACGATCTCGCGGTCCGTGAGTTCGAGCCCCGCGTAGGGCTCTGGGCTGATGGCTCAGAGCCTGGAGCCTGTTTCCGATTCTTGTCTCCCTCTCTCTCTGCCCCTCCCCCGTTCATGCTCTGTCTCTCTCTGTCCCAAAAATAAATAAAACGTTCGGAAAAAAAAAAAATTAAAAAAAAAAAAAATAAATGTAGAATTTGCTGAGGAAAACTCATTTACCAAACATTTCATCCTTAGTCTAAAATATACAATTTTTAAGTAAAATATTTTCTTCTATTTCTTAGAAATACAATCACCTTCCTCATTCTAACAAAATTCATAAAATATATCTACATTGCAATTTCCAGCTGTGGCCTTGAAAATTTTAGCACTAGCACAATTTGCCAATTATGTAGAACCAATGAGTTCTATTTACAGTATTCTAAATTTTGCATATCTTCTACATGTTTATAAACTTTTTTCAGAAGACCAAATTATTTTTAAAAGCATATTGATTAATTTTAGTGACAGTCTTGAATATGTAGGTATGGCTCATTTACTGAATATTCACAGTTTACAACACTGTATTGGATATATTTCCTTCCACGAGTATTTTTCTTCACAATATGCCTTTTTGGTTACTCTTACATTTCCTGGAAGAATAGCATTAAAGGTGGTTCTCAGGCTAAGGGTTATACACCATATCTCAACAGATACGTCCAGGTGTATACCAACGGCCTGAACTTTTCTATCTGTCTTAGTCCTATTTGACATGCTGCTGGACCATCCTTTTCATCGTGAACTCCTCTTCTTCAGCTTCCTGGGCATCCTTGCTGCGTCTCCTGCCCTTAGCCAAGTCCATTATCTTTTCTGTCACTTCCTTCTCCCTCCACTACTTAAATGTGGATGCTACCTTTGGTTCTGCCTTGGTAGTGCTCTATTGCTTCTATGTTCTCTGATTTCTGTCCTCTATCTCATGGTTTCAACATTCATCTTTATGCAGATAACAACCTAATTCTAACATACTTATCATCTGGAAAAATGACCAGCACACAAAAAGAATTGCTCATTATATGAAGAGTGTTAACAGACAGCCTCTAAAAGTACTGTGGGATATTCCTCTAACACAGAGATTTAGATGTGGATTCAGGAAGTTTAGGAACACATTTCAAATTTTTTTTTTCAACGTTTTTTTATTTATTTATTTTTGGGACAGAGAGAGACAGAGCACGAACGGGGGAGGGGCAGAGAGAGAGGGAGACACAGAATCGGAAACAGGCTCCAGGCTCCGAGCCATCAGCCCAGAGCCTGACGCGGGGCTCGAACTCACGGACCGCGAGATCGTGACCTGGCTGAAGTCGGACGCTTAACCGGCTGCGCCACCCAGGCGCCCCTAGGAACACATTTCAGAAAGACTTTTATCCCCTTTTCTTTTTGGCCCAGTATATAATATAAAAATAACTTACATAACCAGTTAATCACATAATTTTGGGAAACTTTTCCAAATTTAAAAATATTTCTGATTTGTGTTTCATCTGAAAATTAAATGAGTTTTATTTTGAACAAATTCAATGTTGTTAATTCTTATGAGAATTAGAAAAGTTGCACATAATCCATAATTTAAAGTGTTTTATGCTTAAAAATTTTTAAATTCCATCCAGTAATTGATATACATTTTCCCCAAACTCATTAATTCATGAAGCTATGTATTATGAGCATTGTTTTTCTACCATTATGTTTTTAATAGCAAATACACAGAGTTTCAGCTACATTATCATTTAAATAGGCTTTTGCAGAAAGTCCATTGTTTACAAAACTCTTTGTAAAATGGGTTTCCACGGAGAAATGAGTTTCCAAGATGGAATTTAGAATCCTTGGCTCATACCTCTGCTGCTTAACAAGAAGGGAACCAGCCACTTGCCTGCCATCTCAGGTGCTGAGGAACTTTTCCTCAACCACACCCTTGAGCAAGCGGTGAGCTGGCATCCTGCTCTTTCTTCGGTACAAAAAAAGGAAACAATATATTCCCCATGCAACCTCAGTTCCCACTGACAGGTAATTAATTTTATGGTGTGGAAGTAGCTGGCAAAAGGTACAAAATATTCTTAAATCTGGGATTCTTGAACTGGGGCATACATGTTTTATCTGGGAGGAGTGGTAGACATTTCCTCTAAACCTGCATTAACAATAAATGTGTACTAAAAAGAAACAGACATTACTTTCGAGTCGTTTTAACTCTCCTTCTTAATTGGCATTTTCTTCCTATATCTAAGTATAAAATTAAACACAGTATCTAGTTGACATTAGTCAGTACAATCATGAATAAAAGTGTGGATGCATTGGGGTAATATTGCACTGGAATATCTTAACTACAGGAATGGTAATTTGTTTCTCCTGCCACCCTTAAATCTTATATATGAATAAAGGACAGTGGTCAGTCCTTTAAGAATAAGGCATATTTCTGGATATCACAATGATCTGGAAAGTCTACACATACAATTTCCTGTGACATTTCTAACTTCTTGAAAGATACTTGTGGAGGCACTGACACCTGAGGCTGCCTATGGTCAAATAGGACTATAAACATTACTCTTTCTTAAAACTTCCTTTCCCTTTAATTTGCTCTCTGCTTAGCAGTTTATTACTATCTGTGGGTCCTTTCTTTTCTCTATCTCTAGGAGAAAATTTGAAGATTTCACTTTCAACCTGTTTTTAGGTTGATTCCCACATCTCTACTCCCTTCTAACCTGCTTTTCCAGCTCCCACCTGGTGCTTCCACTGGGATCTCTCATCAGCAACTCAAACTTAGCATTCTTAAATCCAAACTCATCCCTCTCCACTCAGCAACTAAACTTCTGATTTCTCTGTTTCTCTTAATAATGACATTATTTTTTGTCATCCAAAGTAAAATGATCATCTTTTATTTCTTCCTCTCCTTGTTGCCTACATCCACTAAATTGCATAGTCTGTGCATTCTTGCTTCACGTCTTTCGTATTTACCCCTTCCTTTCCTCTGCCATTAGTACTTCTAATTACCTCATGCAAAGCTGTTACTGTTTTTGTAATTAGGATCTCTGTCTTGTGTCTCCCTCCAACTTACCTGACATAGTACTCCCCAACAATCATCTTTTGGTTGCTAAGTTTTCCAGGAAAAATATCCACTTGTTAAATATGTCCTTTGTATTTTACTTACCTAGTTATCTAAAATCAAGTAAGGGGACCATTTGGTACCTCCCCGTTCTCCCTTCCCCACCCTCCCATATTAAGCTTTACACCAAAACTTAATAGAAAGAGACAAGGAGAATGACTATCATACTTTCATTTTTTTACCTTAGGGTAAAAACTTGTGTGTTAAAGGCACATTTTAGGTTTACCTCTCTCCATGAATTCAGAATGGACTAATTAATTTCAGTGTTAGAAATGCAGCCTGCTACATGCCTATATTGTGTGCAGTATACACAAAGCTGAGAGAATGTAAGTGGTGAATCTGGGAGATTTGTAGGATGAGAAAGAGCAAGTAGACATGGCCCTTGTGTCTCTTGCTATGGTCAGTAACAGAGGCTGACCTATCTTTCACAGTGCCTAGCTTTCAATTTCTGATTTAGGTTCACAATACACACTTGTTGAATGATTGTAGTCTAAATTGGTTCATATTTTCACAAAATTATGGGTTACTCTAAATCTACTGCCTCCAATATAAGTCAAATGCCTTCTTAGTATTTAATCCTCAGTCAAAATTGTAATTTGGTTTTCATTGACTATGTCCGAAGGACATAGACACAAATAAATGCAGTTATAGTGATTGTCTCTAAGAGACTTGAGGAGGAGGAATTTTTTTATATGGTACTTAAAAAAAATGTGCATGTGGGGTGCCTGGGTGGCTCAGTTGGTTGGACATTCGACTTTGGCTCAGGTCATGATCTCACATCTGGTGGGTTCGAGCCCCACATCTGGCTCTGCTGACAGCTCGGAGCCTGGAGCTTGCTTCGAATTCTGTCTCCCTCTCTCTGTGCTCCTCCCCTGCTTGCACTCTGTCTCTCTCTCAAAAATAAATAAACATTTAAAAAATAATTAAAAAAAATTAAAAAATGAGTATGTCTTAATTTCATGATAAACTAAAATAATATACCTAAAAACATAAATGATATACATTTTAGCTTAGGGGCTTTTCTCTGTTTTAGAACATATTAGTATCTAAACACTATATAAGAAACATATATAAGAAACTTAAGTAGCAGAAGTAGTGTCATTTCTTGGCCTTTCCTTGATACATTCACTGTATGAGACAACTTGTTACCAGTCTTACTTTTCTTTATTCATCCGGACACAGAAATTATCTCTAGGAAAGAAAGAGACACAGACCTATGGCATGCCACCAAGCCTCTTAAAAAAGATGCAGGCTTATCATGGAAAAATAATTACCAAAGAATAACACTCATGTGAGGAACTTCAACAGACTGCTCTTAAAAACACTATGGCTTTTTATTAAACTACTCAAAGGATTTGTAAGATGTTTCTGACCACTCAGAAAACATTCTCTCCCTCTCTTTGACACACATAAAGCACAAGATTATCAAGGATTTGAAAAGGAATAAATGGTTAAAATAGTTGCAAAATGTATTCCTCACTATCCTTATCACAACTCTCCTATCTGCTTCCCCCCGCCCCACATTACTTTCCTCCTTATGCTCTTCAATACTCCATTTTCCATTAAAGTCTGAATTTTCTGGGAATGGTAATATTCACCAAAGTCGATATAGTCCTACAAAAGGGATAAGTGGGCGATCTATCTGCGAACGTGTTTCAAAAACAAACACTGGGCACCCCGTCAAACGGCAGCTTGGAGGGTTTAAGGAAACCACAGAGCTGGGTGAGGAAGTCTTCGCGGGAGTGGGAAGCAGTCCTTCTACTCGGCTGTCTTACGGCTCCCCAAGCCTCAAGCTGTAGTCAGCTTTGGCTCTTGTTCCCTGTCTTTCCAACCTGGCTCCTGACCCTGCCAGCTCATACTGGGGTGTGGGCCTGCGGGTGCTGCACCGGGGTGACAACACTCTAGATGGGCCGAGCAATTTTGTAGTGGGTCCAAACCGGTACACTGATAAATAAAGTATTCCCGAGTAAACCGATTCCCTCTAGGGCTTGGATTCTTTTTTTCTTTCTTTCGGGTTTTTGTTTTTGTTTGTTTTTTTTTTTTTGGTGCAGTGTCTGGGTGGCTCTGACACCTTAAGGCCGCTCATCTGCTCCTCCTCCCCCACGAGGATCCTACTCCTGGATCCAAGTACGCCTTCTCCCGGAGTTCGCGCACCCCTTGCATTTCCTCCCTCTCACTGTACCCTTGCATTTCCTCCTCCTCCCGACCCAGCCTCCCCCCCACCTGCCCGCCTCCAGCCACATGACAGGAAGGGCTCCGCCACGCGACGTCACCGACGTCCGCGCCCCCGTCCTCCCCCCGCACCGCGCGCAAAGAGCGGCAGGCGGAGGGGAGTACGTGGTCGCACGCTCCGCTCTCCCCAACCAGAGCTCGCCAGAGCACCCCGGCGGCCACCGCCGAGCCGGCTCGCGGGTTCCCGGATGTGCGCCGCTCGCGGAAGCCCCGCCCCCGCCGCCGGCTCCGCGCGCGCCCCCGCCCTCCGCCCTGCTGCGCTCCGCTTTCCCCTCCCTCTCCGCCCTCCCCCTTTTTCGTGCCTTGAGGTTGCGGGTCAGCGCGAGCCACTGCAGTGAGTCCGTCACGGCTCCCGCGCGAGTTTAGGTTGCAGCCCTCGAGCCGCCTGGCCCCCTCTCCCCCTTCTTCCCCTCCTCTCTGCTTCTCTGTCTCTCCCCTTTTTCGCCATCTCTCCTCCCCGCTCTCTCCGTCTCTGAATCTCGACCTTAATTTCTTTTCTTCCCCGCCCGCTCCCGCGTGCCCAGTCACCCGGCCGGCGCGGGCCCCGCGGCGCCGCCTCCCCTCCCCTCGGGCGTCCCGAGGGCCGCAGCCGCCCCAGCCCAGCTGGGCCGCCGCCGCTTCCTGCGGGAGCCCTTCTGAACGCCGACACTCTTCTCCCCCCGCGCCAGCCGCCGACTACCCAGCAAAATGGTGAGACCTTTGCTTCCCCTATGCACCATCTCTCCTCCGCTCGCCGCTTTCAGGGACGGGGGCGGGGGCGAGCCCCGACGCCCCCGGCCGGCTTCCCCCGGTGGAAAATTCGAGAGACCCAGGCAGGCTGGTGCCGCGGCGGGTCCGAGAGAGCCCTCAGCGGCCCGGGTGCGTTGGCGGCTGGCGGGGGGCGGTGGGCCGGCTGCTTGACAGGGCCACCCCCCAGCCTCTGCGGGGCGCCCCTCCGCCCCTACCCCCCGCGGTCGTCTGGAGTCCGTCCGGGCCTCGACCCCCTCCTCCCGGCCCATGGGCCTGGTCCTGGCCCTTCGTCGCCCCGCGTTACTTCCCTCAGGACCCTCCTCCACGTGGAGACCCCCTTTCACCACCCCCCCCCCCCCCGCCCCCGACTCGCTCCTTCAAGTTCTGGCATATTCCAGAATCCTGGGGAAATAGTATGTGGTAAATGGCTTTTTATGTAAGACCCACTTTCTCTCCAGAGCTGTTCTTTATCCCACTCCATTTTCAAACAGTGAGCCTTGGCAGGAATCCTGCCACTTCTCCCCTTTTCTGTTAGTATTTTGCTGCTGTTTGCAGCCTTATGGGGCTCCTTTCGCTGCTGCTTTTCTCTTTGCACTGGCGAACCGGAAAGGTCCAAGGTGTATATTCATGAAAACGTAGTCCTGCTCGGTCTTTGATAAATGGAGATACTTGTTTTTAAAGCTTCCTTACTGTCAAGGGTTTTTCGTTTTCTTTGTTACCGTCGTAAGTCTCTCTCTCTCGTGGTGGTTGTTTTTGAATCATGGCGATTTAAATTTGTCTTTCCTTACCCTCACATTAATCCCTAGGTAGAATTCATTGCTGTAGTGTTTCAAACCGACGCTAGGGGTGTGTCTCCCGCCTCTGTCACCGTGGCCAAGAAATCAACGACGCCCTTTTAGCCTGTTACCTTACCGGTTCTCTTGCTCCGGGTAGCCGCGGTAGTTTCCTCTTTGCAATCACGAACTGTATACGTAGTAGTTAAAGTTCGCAGTGCTTTTCCATGTAAGATATTCAAACATGGAATTTGGTGGCTACGCTTTTTCTAGAAGTCTTCAAACAGTTGTCAGAAGATTTTTAGACCGATTGTTGGACGTTGGGTAGTTTCTTGTATTGTGTTTCACCCCGTATGTAGAAATCAAGTATTTGAAAATAGAGTGGTGGATTAGTGAAGAGAGAAATTCAGTTGATTGCAACTAAACATCAGTTTGGTGTGATTGTGAGGGGACAGAGTGAAACTAGAAAATTCAAGTCAGCTTTTATTGAAAATACAGGGCAAAAGATTAAGTGCACTTTTCAGTGTACTTAAAATCCAGATTAAGAACAGACTTAATAAATGGTTAGTGATTTTGATATATAGAGGAAAATTTTCCCTGTCAACTTGGGAGGCTGCTCAGAGACAACTTTGGCCGTCAAAGTTACGAAACTTAGGTTTTTCCAGACTACTACAGAAAGCAGCTTAGATCAAGGCCCTTCATAGAGCAGTCTTTTTGTTGCCATAGTTTTTTGGAGTTAGGAATTGCACTTTAGTGCTTTAATACCACTTCCTTATACATATATTTTACTTGACGGTCAGGATCTTGAAGATCTTTGGCCATTGCAGTGAATGTTTTTACCTGCATTTCATTGTGAGGAATAACGATCCAACTTTTTGTTGCTTGTATATTATATATCAGAATGCGCTGTTTTCCAAGTAGTTTGCTTGCTTGCTTGCTTGTTTTCTGTAGTGTGTCCCCTCAGGAACCTCCTCTCCCCCTTTTTTTGTTCTTAAATTTACTTTCCTGGTACTCAGTGTTTTCTTATCTTTAAAAATTTTAAGATTTATTTTATGATGTTTTCTTATAGGTGATTATTTCCCTCTTTCTAGTTTCCTCTTTGGTATTTATTTCCTGATTTACTCTTGGTTCTTTTAGTCTGCCATTCTCTCAATTCCATTTCAAGACCTAGTTAATTTGTTGTGACAGAGGCCTCCCAACTTTAGGATTATTTTGGTCTGTTGAATGTAGTAGCACTGGTTTGAAAGTGTCAAGACGATACCTATAGCTGAATTCTGCTATATAGGATATTAATTAGCTCAAATAAATTGGGCTTTGGAGTGATCTGGTTCACTGTTCTAGTTAATGGAGTATAAAGTTCTGAAAATTTTCACTCCCTTTGGAAAACTTTATTATAACTCTTACTGAGTATCATGAACCTGTTTACAGTTTTGTCAGTGGGTTTTAATTTAGGAATTAACTTATAAATATCACTGATTAATTCAAGTAAGGGGAAGGTAAAAAGATTGGATTGAACCTATCAACAATCTTTTCTGACAGGTATTTATTTTAGTTGCTACATTAAATATACTTTATTTCTTCTTTGCCTAAGAGTTCAGTCTTTCCCTCCCTTCACCTCTTTTTGAATTTTAAACTGTTGAGCATCCAGGCGGGATGAAGATTTTATATACACAACACACACACACTTGAGTACTGTGCTTCTAGGAATTTTCCCTTACTGGTCAATTGTCTATGGTAAAATAAATATCTGTTTATAGAAATACATAAATAGATAACTTCACCATTTTTTCTATAGGTGGGCATGTGTATTTAAATAGAGTACTTCAGTGTTAATGGCATGCAGAGGAATGTAAAAAGAATTAAATGATAAAATAGAGTGTTTAGGTCAGTGGGATTGAAAAGTTTTTGGAGGAGTAAATTTTTAAGGGCATTTTTAGAAACTTCGTTAACTTTTCATGTATCAGAAATAGTTTTTCTTACCATGTACTTAGGATAATTTAAAAATAGGATTTTATTTTGGATGCATATATGAATATAGTGCATAAGTAATTGGCTTTTCTTTTAAATTTTGTTTCTTGGGAAACCTTAAATCTTGTAAATGACCTTTTTATATCTCTGTGTTTTTTAAAAATGTTAATTTATTTGAGAGAGAGAGAGAAAGAGCAGGGTAGAGGGGGAGAGAGAGAATCCCAAGCAGGACCACTGTCAGCATGGAGCCCCACTAGGGGCTTGATCTTACTACCATGAGATCACAACCTGACTCGATATCAATAGTCAGACGCTCAAACGACTGAGCCACCTAGGTGCCCCTATTGTTGTGTTTTTAAACTTATTAAAATCATCTCTACAATGTATAAATAGAACTTAAAACATTTATTGCTGTCTACGATACCTGCACTTAGAGTTGCACACGACATACTCTAATTCTGTGACAAAGGCTACTTCAACAGCAAAGCAAGCAACCTGTCTTATGGTCAGCAGAATTAAAACTGACATCAGTCATGAGGAGAAAATTTCTCTGCTCATTATGTCCCACAGTGGATGAGAAAATTGAAAAGGTGCAGATTGCAAGGTAAAGAAGCTAAGGGTCAGTTGGCAAAGCAGTGCAAGGGACAGACAAGTGCGGGAAGGTTGAAGCATCTGTCATAGGTAGTAAGGCAAGCAAAAGTACAAGGCAGTATAAGGAAGTCAGCTTGGGCAAGGAGGATTAAGTGAGTCAGACTGACCATGGGCCCAGAGTCTGGGCAAGCAACAGGATTCATTCATATCACGAGTACTTGTAGATTTTGTCTCATGTTCATTGGTTACTGTGCTTGGTTGTTGAGGATGTTAAAATGATTAAGGCAGGTTTCTTACTGTCATTTTCGCCTATAACAGTAGACAATGCTAGTAGGTGTGAAAAGTTAGCTCTAGTTATATGAATAATACAAAGCCTGATAGAAATTGAGGAAAGAGCAAGATCAGTTTCTTCTGGGATAGGGAAAGTTTTATGAATCAGGTGACAATTGAGCTGGGATTAAAAAGGTTATTAAGATTGCAGTAGGCAGAGTTGGAGGCATCAAGGAAAAGACTCTTTAAATCTTGGAGAAAGGAAGAGAAAACATATATTTGGAACACTAGTATTCAAAATGTGGTTCTTGGGCCAGTAGCATCATCTGGGAATTTGTCAGGCCCTAGTCTGGACCAGCTGAATTCAAAACTCTAGGGATGGGACCAAGCAGTCTAGATTTTATAGCTTTTTAGGTAATTCTGAAATATGCTAACTTTGCAGAGCAACTATTTAGAAAATAGCAAGGAATGTTTTTATTTAAATTTTAGTTGAGTATTTGTTGACATACCTCATACTGGCTGTATAAACATAAGACATAATTGTAATTTCCAAGGAACTTAATCAAGTGGAATAAACAAGACAATTATGCATGGTGACGTGCTATTAACAAACTAAAGTTGGGGATGCTTAAGAGTACATAGCAGGGGAGGGGTACCCAGCTGCGTCAGTCAGTGGAGCATGTGACTCTTGATCTCCAGGTTGTAGTTTGAGCCCCACACTGGGTGTAGAGATTACTTTAAAATCTTTAAGTAAAAATATATGGCAGGGGAGAGGCTTAATCTAAACTGGGATGAGGATGAGGCAATGAGATGAATGTCCCTCAGAGGAAGCTTCCTGGGAGAGATGGTGTCTGAGCAGAGTCAAAGGATGCGTATTTAGCCAGTGGGAGAGGTGGTCTGCTTAGAGTATTATGTTTAAAGCCATAAGATATGCAAGCCTGTTTAGCCTGGTTGGAGGGTAGAGGATTAGGGTGGAAAGGAGAAAGAGGGTGGTCAGGTAGATTGAGGCAAGACCATAGAGGGGCTTGCATATCATATGAAGGAGTTAACATTTTTTTCCCTAAAGCCAGTGGGAAGCTATTATTTTTAAGAATGACATTGTCTCATTTACTTTTTTAGAGAGATTAGTCTGGTAGCCGTGTGGATAATAAAGTAGAATAAAAGAATATAGGTACGGGGACCAATTAAGAAATTATTACAGTAATTCATGTGAGAAGTAAGGACTCAAAAAGAATGTAGGAGCAGTGCAAATGGAGAGGAGAGACCAAGTATGAGACATTTTAGGAGCAGAAGATAGGACTTGGTGACTGTTGGATTGTGGGTAAGGAAAGGGATGAACCATGTGTGGCTTCTGGCTTGGGTGACTGGATAGATGATAGTGGTATCCGTTCAGCAAATATTTATTGAACACCTACTAGGGTAAGATTCAGTTCTTCATATTCTAGGGGTATATGAGAAATGCTGTCCCTGTCCTCAAGAAACTTCCAGTTTGTTGGTATGACTTGTTTTATCTCTAGTGTTCTCTCCTCATTTGGTAATCAATGCTTGGAATGCCATGTTGCAAGATTCTAAGTTCGTTAGGATACAGTGCTGTGAAACATTAACACTGCCTGCCACATAGATATCATGGTCTAGGATAGAAGAAGCTTGGTATTCTAAAGGTAGGAAGAGGTAACATATGTTAGAACAGTGATTCTTAGTACGTACGTGGATCTTGAACTAGCTGCATCAACATCATCTGGGATCTTGTCAGAAATGCACATTCTCTGCCTAGGAGGTATAGGAAAAGGAGATTAAGGGAGTGCTAATAAAACTGTTAATAGAGGTCATAATCTCTAAGTAACTTCAGTTAAAATCTGGGTGATGAAAATAAGATTGTAAGGAAATGTAAACTCTAAGAATGCAGAGGCCTTGTCTTTAAGATTACAGATACTTGGTATATACCAGATATTAAGTAGTGTTAGAAGGAATATGTAAATGAGTAAGTGGCATAAAGGAGTAAGTGCTGATGAGACCATGGAGGCAATGAGTGTTCCTTTTTTGAGACATTTATGAAAAAAAGGACAAAGAAAAGTTAATTTCAGTGGTTTACAGTTGGGATGTATTCTATTTAGGATAGCAGATGTTGGTATTCTTTAGAATTAGAAGAGAAGCCAGGTGAGGGAGCTCTAAGAAAGGATGATTAATGGAATGAGTCCTAGAAGTGGCAGAAAGAAGAGGGGAGGGATAAAGGGAAAGGAGGGACATCAAAAGAGGGGAAAAAAATCAGAGTGAGGAAAGTAGGCCATGGCAACAGATTTGTTTTAATAATGGAGTTCATGTGGTATGACCTAAATCATCTCAGTAATTTGAGATAGTTTGAGGCAAGATCATCTGAAGTTGAGATTAAGGCTAGGCAAATGGGGTGAGATTGAGGGTGAGGAGTATGGAAAAGGATTATAATACTTATTTGGGGAGATTTGATATGCAGTTAATAGGGTATTAAGTAAATGTTGTTAAATAGTAAGTGGACCCAGGAGAGAGCACCAGTGAGTCGGTGACCTAGGGAATGGATCTAGGAAATTGGAGTATTAACAAGAAAAGAGGTTAGTACTTTGTCAGTCTTTTTTTTTTTTTTTTTTGAAGTTTATTTATTTTCAGAGGGAGAGAGAGAGAGGAGTGTGTCAGTGCACGAGCAGGGGAGGGACAGAGAGAGAGGGAGAGAGAATCCCAAGGAGGCCCCATCTGCAATGATGGCATGGAGCCTAACATGGGACTCTATCTCACGAATTGTGAGATCATGACCTGAGCCAAAAATCAAGAATCAGAAGCTCAACCGACTGAGCTACCCGGGCGCACCTGTCAGCCTTTGTTTTAATAACTTCTGATGAAATTACATAGGTCTAAAAGGAACCATTTTTCTGAGTTCAGATTTTATATAAGGGCTATATCTAGTTGTAGATTGATATTCTTAATTTTTTTTAAAGTTCTAAGGACACTATTAATACATTTGCTTAAAAATTCAAATTATACTGAAAGGTATAAATGGCAAGTGAGCCTTTTCTGGGCACCTCTTTTGCTTGTATTGATCACTGTTAAGTTTCTTGTATACTTTTCCAAAATGGAGCTTTTTGGTATTTTTTTCAACCCACGGCAGTGTATGGATTTATTACTATTTCATAATTAAAGAGATTTTAATGATACCATGGTCTAGTTACTCCTTACAATGTCATTCCAAGGTTTTTAACTGTATTTCAGTTAAGCACTGACTCAAAAACAATTCAGTGTAGTTTTTTAATCAGCGATTTTGTAATGATTGAGGTTGAAAGTAATCTCTACACACAGTGTGAATTGAACTCACAACCCTGAGATCAAGAGCATATGTTCTGACTGAGCTAGCCAGGCCCTGTGAGAAAATATTTTACCAGAACATTTTTTGGTACTTATTTTTTCTACTTATCACCTTGTTAAGCATTAACTAAATGGGTAACAATTTCTTTCTTTCTTTTTTTTTTTTTAACTTTATTTTTGAGAGAGAGTGAGCAGGGGAGGGGCAGAGAGAGCCAGAGCCAGAGAATCCCAGGCAGACTCTATGCCATCAGCACAGAGCCTGACGTGGGGCTTGAACTCACAAACCGTGAGACCATGACCTGAGCTGAAACCAAGAATTGGATGCTTAACCAACTGAGGCACCAAGGTGCCCCAGGATAACATTTTTTTTTTTAATTAAAACAAGAAAATGACCTCCAAAATGTAGTCTATAAAGCATGTATTTTATTTCAAGTTTGCCAGATTAAAATTACTTCCTCACTTTTATACTTCCAAATAAACCTTCTCTTCAGCAGCCCACATCTACTCTCTTTTCTGAATTTTCTCCTTGAACTCCCATACCCTTTTTGTGATTATGAGTTGACAGTTAATGTGTAGATCTGGCACAGGAGTAAATTTCGAGATGTGATTACTGTATGTTTTTGGGTTTGTCTTTGGTTTTGATAATCTTGTACTATAAAAATGTTTTTAACACTTGAAGATTTCTATAAGAAATCTTTTATTTATTTTTTTAAATTTATTATTTTTTTTAGCGTTTATTTTTGAGACAGAGAGAGACAGAGCATGAACGGGGGAGGGTCAGAGAGAGAGGGAGACACAGAATCTGAAACAGACTCCAGGCTCTGAGTGGTCAGCACAGAGCCCGATGTGGGGCTCGAACTCACGGACCGCGAGATCATGACCTGAGCCGAAGTCGGATGCTTAACCCACTGAGCCACCCGGGCGCCCCAGAAATCTTTTAAAATTTAGCATTGAAAACGCAGCGACTGTAGGTTCTTACAAGTTCCTTCCTCAGAGTTTTGTTTTGTCAGTTAAAGCCCATTATTAGGTGTATCATAAGGAGGGCTGTGTTGATAATCTGTTGCTATCCCAAGAAACATTTCTGTGAGATGATACTTTGAATTGTTTTTGTAGCATAATTAAATTTATCTGTACTCTAACCAGGTCTCTTTTGTCCTTTGTAAATAATACAGAGTATTTTTGTGTGTGAGAATTAGGTATGCATTTTAAAACTTAGGTACAAGGTAGTGAAGCATAGCAACCTACCATTGGCTTTAATGGAGCTGTCTGTTAGCACTTTTATTTATCCTTAATCTGTCTAGTTTTAGGGCTGATTTTTTTTGTCCTATCTACCTGAGTCTGATGCCACAACCAATCTCCTATTATAGGTGTGCAGTAAGCCAGCATCCTGGGGTATTATTTACTTGTAAGGCAGTCTTTAATAGAAATTGTTAATGTCAGGAAAGAAAAGTGCGAGTAGGTAGTAAGGGAAATCTGTGATTTTAAATCTATTTGTGTTAAAACTGTTTTCCTAACAAATACAATTTTATGAATTATAAACTAACTCATAATCTTTTTCAAGGAAATAATGAAATTTATGAACAGATACATTTACGCTCTGCTTTTCTGTTTGGCTGTCACTCTGTCATACTTCTTGACTATTTGCTCATTTTCTTGTTTTTCAGTACACTACAGTCTAGATCTGTGATGTCCAAATTACTAGCCACATGGGACTATTAAAATTTTAATTAAAATTAATTAAGATAAAATAAAATTATAAATTTAGTTCTTTAGTCACAGTAGCTACATTAAAAATACTTAGTGGCTACTTGTGGCTAGTGGTTACTACATTTGTGCAGATATAGAATGTTTATGTCATTGCAGAGCAGAAAGTTTTATTAGATAACACTGGTCTAGAATGATTACGTATCTGCATTTCACTGAAAGTTATTATGTTGGCAGTAATCTAATTACCAGCATGAGATTTGGAGTTAGAAAGATTTGAATTTGGATTCTGGTTCTGCCATTCATTAGCTATGTGACCTTGAACAAACACCATAAGCTCTCGACCTTATTTAGTAGTGTAAATTGGGAATTAAGAACACCTCAAATTGTGACAATAATGAATGTCTGGTAATCCAATTGGTACTCATTAAATGTATTTGGTTCTTCTTTCTTTGTACTTGGCTTCTTTGTAACGTTGGAACTTGTTGGAAACTCTTGGGAGTTCTTTCCTTTTTTGGCTTCCGTGACATTTTCTGCTAGTTGCTGTTCTGCGTCTCTGACCATTTTTAATCTTTGTTGCTAGCTTTTCATCTGGGTTTGGTCCAAGGCCCTCTAAGTATTGATTGTATCACTTTCCCATTTAAAATCCTATATATCATAGGATTAACACAGCCTTAACATAGCTCAGAGACTTGATAGGTTCTACTTATTGATTACTTTGCTTATTTCACCATGTTCCTGCTTTTGCTCTATGCTCCAACAACTTGGTCTTGTTACGTTTTATTAAGTATTGTATGCTAGGTTTATTCTGCTGTTTATTACTACTGTCAGAGCTTTTTGCATCGGCTATGTTTGGAATGCCACAAAAGTCCCTCAAGTAAGTGACTGAGCCTCCCACCCCCATGGCAGGTCACACCACGTTCCTATATTATGCCAGCTGCCAGCATAGATTCCTCCATATTATAAGAATTTAATAAATATTTGTTGAACGGGTGAATTGAGTGAATGCATAAATTCTTTGTTTATTTTCAAAGTTTCATCATCTCTTACGTAGTGATGATTCATATCTTCAGCCTGCGTCATTCTTTCTGTTCAGTCTGAGGATCTAACTGCTTATAGGATATTCACTCTAAATAAAGGTGTGTGTAAGTCACCTCAACTCATCATAACTAAAACCACATTCATTATTGTCTTCCTATTCATGCTTCCATTATTCCCTAATTTTTCTTATTGGAAACAATTATCAATTCATTCACTCCTGGCCGGAAACCTGGCATACCTTCTTCTCCCCTTTACTACTAAAGTCTTAAGCAGTTCTCAGTTGCAGCCTGTGCTAAGAGTAGTAGAACATAGAAACATGTGGCCTGACCTGTGGGGGTGGGAGGCTGTTACTTACTCAGTTACTTACTTGAGGCATTCCTGTTGAGTTCACATACTATTACTGATAAAGAGGAAAACGTATTTATAATGTTCCCAGCATGTTAATACTTTGTGCCATCAAGCAGTGACAGCTGAATCCAAAACACACTAACAAAGCTAAAAGTAGTGAGCCAACAAAGAATAATGTATACTATCCATACAGCCCACATTCTTCCTCATGACTCAGTTTGGCCATTTATCTATGTTGGAAGAATTTATTGCACAGTTCCTCCAGATGTTTGTGCATTTTTCTTTTGTTTCTATAACTTAGTTTCAGATACCCCTTCTTAACACTTTTTTCTGTTACTTTCATCTGTACCTTTATTTTAAAAAAATTTAATGCTTTTTCCTTTTTTTTGAGAGAGAGCACAAGTGGGGGAGGGGCAGAGAGAGAGGAGACACAGAATCTGAAGCAGGATCCAGACTGTGAACTGTCAGCACAGAGCCCGATGGGGCCTCGAACCCACAAACCGTGAGATCATGACTTGAGCTGAAGTCAGATGTTTAACTGACTGAGCCACCCAGGCTCATCTGTACCTCTTAAAAGTCCCATACTGGGGTGCCTGGGTGGCTCAGTCAGTTAAGCGTCCGACTTCGACTCAGGTCATGATCTCACGGTTCGTGTGTTCATGCCCTGCCTCGGGCTCTGTGCTGACAGCTCGGAGCCTGGAGCCTGCTTTGGATTCTGGGTCTCCTCTCTCTGCCCCTACCTTGCTTGTGTGCTGTCTTACACTGTCTCTCAAAAATAAATAAATGTAATTAAAAAATTTTTTTTAAAGTCCCATACTTATTAGTTAGCACATCTTTATGCTTAATTAGGATTTTTGTTGGTTTTGTTGGTACTCTGATTGCATAGGTTTTGAGTGTCTGCTTCCAACTGTTTTCCTTAAGCCGTTTTGTTTATTTGTTTGTTTATTTTAAGTAAGCTTTTTGCCGAGCATGGGGCTTGAACTCATGACTCTGAGATTGAGTCACATGCTCTAATGACTGAACCAGCCAGGTGCCCCAAGCGATATTTTTTTGTTTTTGTTTTTGTGTTAATGTTTATTCATTTTTGAGAGAGAGAGAGAGAACATGAGCAGGGGAGGGGCAGAGAGAGAGGGAAGCACAGAATCCGAAGCAGGCTCTAGGCTCCGAGCTGTCAGCACAGAGCCCGATGCAGGGCTTGAACCCACAAACCGTGATATCATGACCTGAGCCAAAGGCAGGCGCTTAACTGACTGAGTCACCCAGGTGCCCCAAGCCATGTTATTTTTAATCGTAGTTTTAAGAGCATGAAGTTTTTTCAGGAGCATCAGTATCATGTTATAACAAACCTGTCTTCCCATTTAGAATCCCCCAAATGCCTCTTGAATCACCTTCTTTATCCCCATTGCCCCTGGCATTGTTGGAATTTCATTTATAGTTCATGTGGACTATTTCCATAGCCACCATAATGCTTTGATGTTTTTGCCTATAGTTTCTTCCTTCTTCATTCTGTCTTCCAGAGTTGCCACCAGAGTTTTTCTTCTGAAAAGGAAATCCAGTGTCACTGCCTTATTTGAAAGTCAATGCTACCTCCTCTATTAAAATTTTAAATTCCTTTGAATGCCACTCATGTTCTGATCATTGTTTCTAGCCATCTTTATGCTATAACCGAGTCAGGTTACTTGATTCTCAAGTGTCTCATCTTTTTTTTTTTTTTTTTTAACTTATTGGTGCCTTTGTATATATTTTTTCTTTCATCTACACTGTGCTTCTCCTTTCTCTGGCAAATATCAAGATCCTGTTACAATGGCATTGGGTGAAAACTTTACCAACTCCCTCAGGCAATTAATGGCCATTTGTAAGTAACTTTCATAATAGTATATACCATATTTCATTGTGTTTAATGCCTCCCCTAAACTGTGACCTCCTCTAAAGCAGGGGATGCATTTTTATTCATCTTTGTAAAGCCTGTTCCCATTGTAGTATCTCTCATAGAATATAAGTGTAAGTGGTAGATAGGTAAATAGACACTTTGCTTGCTGGCTTGGGAAGCCAGCAGAGGTGCAGCTGGGTTAGTTATATTTATTGTATAGGTCTGTGGAGGTATTTGAAAGTCCTATGCTTAAGTGCATTAGCACGGTGGGGAAGCTACTGAAGGATACTATTGATTCTGAAAGTTACAGGACTTCTTTTATGCTTCAAGAGTTTTTTTGTGTATCTGAGTAAATTATCAGTTGGATGTGAGTATGTTATTTCATTTGTTAAATGGTAAGTAGACTTTTCCATAAATAAAGGAGACTCAATTTATAAATAGTGTTTTTGTTTACGTAAGTTGATTTACCATAACATTTTTGTACTAAGTGTATTCTAGAACAGCTGATAAACTGATACTCCCGTTCTAGATCTTTGATTTCTTAATTTAGCAAACTTCTGTGTTTGCCCACTGCATATATCAAACATAGCGTTAGGGACAAAAATGAAGGAAAAAATACATAGCTCTAAAGATTCCATAGCATAGATTGAGTCAGGCACATGGAGGAAAAAATGATGATACAATACAATTGTGTGTGTATGTGTATGTATATGCACACACACACAGGTTTCAGTAGAGCTATTATAAGGTGCTAGATTTCTTCTGGTCACTCTGCTTGTCCAGTTTGAATTTGACATGTAGCAGCTATTTGGACATTTTATTCTGGTCATATTACTCCTAGAATAAAGTTGTATAATGTCAGACAAGTACTGAAAGAAGACTGTCGTCATTTTGTTGTTATGTTGATTTCAGTGAATTTTATTTTATGTTGTGGAACATAATATGGTGTGGTGGAACACTGTTGAGATATAAATTGGAAGACCTCTAATGGAGTATGCTGAATTTACACACACACACACACACACACACACACACACACACACACACTATTTGTAAAGTGGCCACCAGACTGACTAAGAGTTCTTGTGGGTACTGAGTAAGATAATTATTAAGGTGCTTGATAAAGTGCAAAATACTGTTTAAAGTTTAAAAAATCAAACTACTAAAGGGTGGCTCAGTTGGTTAAGTGTCTGACTTCCGCTCAGGTCATGATCTCGTGGTTTGTGAGCTTGAGCCCCACAGCTCAGAGCCTGGAGGCTGCTTCAGATTTTGTGTCTCCCTCTCTCTGCCCCTTCTCCACCTATACTCTGTCTCTTTCTCTCTCTCTCTCACAAATAAACATCAAAAAAGTGTAAAAGAAAAATCAAACTACTAAAAACTAGTCTGTAGTATTCTTAGCAGATCTGGGTTTCATAATCACTTCATTCTGATTTCTGTGCAGCCTCTGTCCATTAAGTACTCATTAACAAAGTAGAAAATGTATCAGAGTGTTGGGTATAAGTAACAGAATACCCACCCAACTAAATGTGTCCCAAATAATAAGGAATGTACTAATTCACAAAATGAGAAGCCCGGAATCAGAGTTAACAGAGTGGTTCAGCAGTTCATCCAGTCTCATCAGGGACATAGGTCAAGATCACATTAAAGGTCCACTTGTCCAAAGAGGACCGCCACAATTTCATATACCAGCATATGCCTGAAGGAAAAAAAAGCAGGGAGCACTTTCTCAAGTGTCTCTTTTTATTAGGTTCCAACTCTCATTACAGATTTTTTCTTAAGTTCCATTGTATTTTCCAGGT
This sequence comes from Prionailurus viverrinus, assembly GCF_022837055.1. Classification (NCBI taxonomy): domain Eukaryota; kingdom Metazoa; phylum Chordata; class Mammalia; order Carnivora; family Felidae; genus Prionailurus; species Prionailurus viverrinus. The sequence goes on along the minus strand of NC_062563.1, from coordinate 86,048,988 downwards.
TTCTTACATACCAACAAAAGACCTTTGTGCCTTTTGACCACCTTCCTTCAAGGCAGATCTTATAAATTGTCCCTAGCTTACCATCCATCACTAGGCCTTATGTAATAAAAACAAGCTCAGTATTTTATTTGGTGCTCTGAACAGAAGTCACTGATTACTGATGGGATTGTAGGCAGTGAAATTATATCTGGTTTCTGATGTTAATACTGTATTTCTTCCCTCACCAATACATGGCTATAACCCTGTGTTGTCAGCCTCTTCACAAAAGTATTTTTTGTACCTAGGTTACCCTAATCAAAATTCTGCTTCCTTACCAAGGATATCACTTGCCTTGCGCAGCAGCCGCCTCAAGTGAAGGAACAAGTTGGAAAACTTCCAGTAAAAGACCAGACAGTAAATATTTTAGGCTTTGTGGGCGCCATACAGTCTTTTGCAACTACTAAACTGCCATTGTAGCTTGAAGCAGCTATAGATAATACACAACAAATGAGCATGGCTGTGTTGCAAAAAAAAAAAAACCTTAGTATACAAACACAGGTGGCGAATTCTTTCTAAAAATGCAAACATCAAAAGAAAAATAAATTGAACATCATAAAAGTTAACTTTTATGCTTCAAAGAACATCAAGGAAATGAAAAGACAACGCACTGAATGGGATAAATTTTTACAATTCATAGACTAATAAGAGACTTCTGTCTAGAATATATAAAGAAGTCTTACAATTCAACAATAAAAAACCCAGCTAAAAAGTGAGCAAAGGATTTGAGCAGACATTTCTCCAGAGAAGATAAACACATGTCCAATAAGCACATGAGAAGATGCTCTATATCACTAGAGAAATGCAAATCAAAACCAAAAAAGAGATACCACTTCATACCCACTAAGCATGGCTATAATCAGAAAGACCAGATAAGTGTTGGTGAGGATACGGAGAAATCAAAATCCTCATAACATTGCTGGTGGGGATGTAAGTGTTGTAGCTGCTTTATAAAACATTTCTATAACATATTAAACATAGAGTTGTTATATAACCTCGTAATTCCATACCCAAGTATCCACAAGAAATGAAAGAAAAAACTTGTATATGAATTTTTATACAGTATTATTCATAATGGCCAAAAAAAAAAAAATGGAAACAGGCCACATGTACACAGATTAAATAAATTGTGGTATATCCATATAATATTATTGGCAGTAAGAATGAAGTATTCTTGCTGTATTACATGAGTGAACCTTGAAAATATTCTAAGTAAAAGAAGCCAGTTATGGAATACATACTGTATGGTCGCATTTATATGTGGTATTCAGAATGGGAAAGTATGTAAAAACAGAAGGTAGATTAGTAGGATGAGTCAGGGAGATGGGGAGTGACTGTCAGTGGATATGGGCATTCTTTTTAGTGTGAGGAATTTGATTGTGGTAATGGCTGCACAACTCTACGAAAAACCATCCACTTCAGGTGGGTGAATTGTATGGAATGTGAATTATATTTCAGTATAAAGCTATTTATTTTAGAGTGTGCGAGTAGGGGAGAGGGGCAGAGGGAGGGAGAGAGAATCTTAAGCAGACCCCATGCTTAGCGCAGAGCCCAACACGGGGCTTGATCCCACGACGCTGGGATCATGACCTGAGCTGAAATCAAGAGTTGGACACTTCACCGACTGACCCACCAAGGGGTCCCTAAAGCTATTATGTTAAAAAACCAAACCCATAAAAGCTATGGTAATCAGAACAGAATGGTATTGGCATAAAAACAAACACCTAGATCAGTGGAACAGAATATAGATCCCAGAAATAACCTACACATATATATGGTCAGTTAATTTATGACAAAGGAACAAAGACTACACATTGAGAAGAGGATGGTCTGGTCTCTTCAGTAAATGATGTTTAGAAAACTGGACAGGCACATGCAAAAGAGTGAAACTGGACCACTATCTTACACCATATACAAAAATCAATTCAAAATGGATTAAAGACTTAAATGTAAAACCATAAAACTGGAAGAGAACTTAGCTCCTGGACATCTGTCTTGGTGATGATTTTTTGGATTTGACAGCAAAAGCAAAGGCAACAAAAGACAAAGTGAACAAGTGGGACTGTCACACTAAAAAGCTCATGCACGGCAAAGGAAACTGTCAACAAAATGAAAAGGAAACCTACTGACTGGGAAAAATATTAATAAATCATATATCTGATAAAGGGATATTATCCACAATATATAAAGAACCCTACAACTTCATAGCAAAATGACAGTCCAATTTAAAAAATAGGCAGAGGATCTCTATAGACATTTTTCCAAAGAAGACATGCAGGTGGAAAACAGGTCCATGAAAAGATGCTTAGCATCACTAATCATCAGGGAAATGCAAATTAAAACCACAGTGGGATATTACTTCACACCTGTTAGAATGGCTGTTACTAAAAAGCCAAATAATAAGTTTTGATGTGGAGGACGTGGAGGAAAGAGAACACTTGTGCACTATTGGTGTTAAGTTGGTGCAGCCACTATAGAAAACAGCATGGAGGTTCCTCAAAAAATTAAAAATAGAACTGTATGAGCCAGCAGTTCCACTTCTGGGCACTTATCTGAAGGAAATGAAAACACTAACTCTGAAGGATGTATGTACACTCATGTTCATTGTAACATTTACGGTAGCCAAGACATAAAGCAACCTAAGCATCTATTAATGGATGGATGGATGAATGGATAAGAAACTATGGTGTGTGTGTGTGTGTGTGTGTGTGTGTGTGTGTGTGTGTGTGTAGGATGGAATATCACTGTCATAAAAAAAGGAATCCCATCTGCAACAATGTGGATTGGGGGCAATATGCTAAGTGAAATAAGATAAAGAAAATTACTGTATGATCTCACCTGTGGAATCTTAAAAACAAAACCAAAAACTGAATTCATGGATACAGAGAATAGATTGGTAGTTGCCAGAGGCAAGAGATGGTGGATGATGAAATAGGTGAAGGTGGTCAAAATATACAAACTTTAGTTATAAAGTAAGTCATGAGATCTACAGCATGGCAACTATAGTTAATAATACCGTACTGCATATTTGAAAGTTGTTACGAGATTACATCTTAAAAGTTCTCATCACAAGAGGGGTGCCTGGATTGCTCAGTCGGTTAAGTGTCTGACTCTTGATTTCCGCTCAGGTCATGATCTTCACAGTTTGTGGGATTGAGTCCCATGTTGGGCTCTGTGCTGACAGCCTGGAGCCTGCTTGGGACTCTCCCTTTTTCTCTGTCCCTCCTCTGCTTGTGTGTGTGCATGTGCGCCCTCTCTCTCTCTCTCAGATAAACATTAAAAAAAAAAGTTCTCATCACAAGAAAAAAAATTTTGTGACTGTCTATGGTGATTGATGTTAACTAGACTTACTATGGTGATCATTTCACAATATATACAAATACCAAATCATGTTGTACACCTGAAACTAGTATATGTCAGTGATGCTTCAATTAAAAAAAAAAAAAAGATAATCACTGAAAAAACCAAACCAAACCCCTAGAGGTGGTAGGCCTGATATGCTTGGGGCCATAGTTTGGCAACCCCCTAATAGATTATTACTTCTTAATTCTCACGCAGAGTCATTTCCTTCTATCTGACTGTGTTTTCCTTTATCTCTTTTCATTGCTGCCATCTAACATCTTCCTGGATACTCCAGTTTTTCATTCACAATTTAGTATCTATGTCACATTTTCCCTCTAGGATCCCCCATTCCTTAATTGTTTATGCACATCTTGCTTTAGTCTTCCTTGACCTTTCGTTTTACTAACTTATACTTTGAACTGCTTACTTTCACACTAGTTAGGGTAGTTGGTCTCTTACCATCATCCAGAACTGTGCTACTACTGGGATTATATTTCCTCTGTTCTGAGATTATTTTCTTAATTATAATTACTGAAAATGCTATGCATACAGAGTTTTCTATTTTGTTTTAGGATTATGTATGTTTTTAAATTAAAATATAATACCAAATTATTGTTCCAAGTTGTTGGATGGTTTCTGTGTAATAAAGTGTTTTATATTTTCCATTGCCATACTATTCTCCTCAGCTGTCTCCACCTATCTCACACCCTATTATTGTCTCGTTTTTGTGATTGAGACTATGTTAGATATATGAACAACACATTTTAAATTGCTTTGTCAGTGTAAGTTGGCAGTGACTAGCCACTTGAACCTAAGTTTTCCAAGATGAGAGGAAAACGGTTTCAGTAACTTACAGCTTCTCTTATATAATATAGAGAGGATATAGCTTTATCATATATTGGTGAGAATACTATGGGAATTATGTTAGTGTGAGTTCAAATTTGGTCTCTGTCACTACCAGTTTTGTGACCTTGTGCAAGTTGCTTAACCTTGACATCCCTATTTACCAAGAAGATTGTTTGGAGGATAAATGAGATAAATGTATGTAAAGTCTCTAAAAGAGTGCCCAGCACATAAATGTTATTTCTTTTTTTTTGTATTCAGTAAACTTTTCTTTTTTGCATCCATATTTATATTTACAAAGCTAACTTGTAAAGATTACTTTCTAGATCTGTCAGCTTTTGCCTTTAAAAAAAGCCCATGAGAAGTTGACAAAGTAACATTTATTGTTTTGCATGTTTTGTTTGAACTAAGGTAGTTTTTTCTTTTAAGTTTATTTTGAGAGGGGTGGGGGAGAGAGAGAGAGAACAACAGGGAGGGGCAGAGAGAGAGGGAGAGAGAGAGACTCTCATGCAGGCTCCCTGCTGTCAGCACAGAGCCCAGTGCAGGGCTCAAACCCATGAACCATGAGATCATGACCTGGGGCCAAAACCAAATGCCTAACTGACTGAGCCACCTAGCAGGAGCCCCGGAACCAAGGTAGTTATTTAAAAATTTAAGTTAGTGCATCTGAACTTAGTCTGAGATATTAGGACTTTATATAAAGAATTGTTTTAATTTGATGGAAATAATGTTATTGTTATAAGTAAAACCAGATGAAAAGAGCCAGCAGGGTTTTTGCAAACCTAGACTTTCAGAGAGGTCTCTGCTTTAATAAAGCTTTTGTTGTGTCTGTTGCTACTTGAGAAGTATCTTACACCTTTGGGAATGAAATCTTATTCTTAAATCCTTCCTTTTATTAATTGCTTACAGTGTATTAAATACTGGAAGATATCATTCTTTTTTTTTTTTTTTTTTAATTTTTTTTTCAACGTTTATTTATTTTTGGGACAGAGAGAGACAGAGCATGAACGGGGAAGGGGCAGAGAGAGAGAGGGAGACACAGAATCGGAAACAGGCTCCAGGCTCCGAGCCATCAGCCCAGAGCCCGACGCGGGGCTCGAACTCACGGACCGCGAGATCGTGACCTGGCTGAAGTCGGACGCTTAACCGACTGCGCCACCCAGGCGCCCCTGGAAGATATCATTCTTAACTTTTTGGACATACACTCCTGTAAAAATTTTGGGTTGGCATAAAGATGATTAATTGGTGAACGGACTGTGTTTAAAGTTCATATGACAGTTGTTTGGAACTTAATACATTTTCCAAAGAAATAACAAAAATGGATGTACCTAATAAAGATTTACAACAAAAGCATATTTCAGTGATAATTCAAAAATATTTATTAAGTATTTTCTATGTGTCATGCACTGAAGGATAACTGTAATGAAAAACAAAACACAGTAAGAATACAATCCATTGAACAAATTTGTGGGATGTAGCTAAAGCAGTGCTGAGAAGGAAACTTAACAGCGCTAAATGCACATTTCAGAAAAAAGAAAAAAAGTCTCAGTAATCGTGAACTCCCATCTCAAGAACCTGAAAAAAGATAAAAAACAGCAAAATCTACCCAAAGCAAAGAAGGGGGAAATAAAGATAAAAGCAGAAATCAGTGAAATTGAAGACAAAAACAGAGAAAATGAATGAAATCAAGAGTTGGGTCTTCAGAAAGATCAATAAATTGATAAACCTCTACAAGATGGGGAGGAATAAAAGAGGAAACAAATTCTCAGTATCAGGAATGAAGTGGAGGGTATCACCATAGACCCTTCAGACCTGGCAAAGATCATATGGATATACTATGAACAACTCACATATAAATTTGACAACTTTGATGTAATGGACCGTTCCTTTAAAAATACAAACCACTACCGTTCATCCAATATGAAATAGATGATTTGAGTAGCCCCCATTACCTTGATACCTGCCCCCAAAAGTACAAACACTGTCAACTTTCCCATATTAATGTACATGTAAAAATTTTAACAGAATGTAAGCAAATAGAGTTAGTTAAGCAGAATGGAAAGAAAATTGTATACTATAACCAAGTATGAGCTCACTGCAGGGATGCACAACTGGTTCACTATTTGAAACTCAGTATAAATAATCTGTATGAACAACTAAAGAAAACTCACATGACCACATAATTTGATGGAAAAGGCATTTAATAAAATTCAGGACCCATTCATGGTTTCTTTAAAAAAAATACAAATACATACATGGGGGAACTAACTCAGTTGGTTATGGAATATCTATAAAAACCTATAGGAGGGGCGCCTGGGTGGCTCAGTCAGTTAAGCGGCTGACTTCAGCTCAGGTCATGATCTTGCGGTTTGTGGGCCCAAGCCCCGTGTTGGGCTCTGTGCTGACAGCTCAGAGCCTGGAGCCTTCTTCAGATTCTGTGTCTCCCTCTCTCTCTGCCTGTCCCCTTCTCGTACTCTGTCTCTCTCTCAAAAATAAATAAGATAAAAAAAAAAAAATCAAACCTATAGGTAACATTATACTTAATGGCAAAGACTGAATGCTTTTCCCATGAGATCAGTAACAAGGCAAATATCTGCTCTCACCACTCTTTCAACGTAGTGATGAAAGCTCTACCTGGAATAAGGGAAGAAAAAAATAAAGGTATACAGATTGGAAAGGAGGAAAATCTCCCTATTTGCAGATGACATGATTGTCTACATAGGAAATCCTGGGAAATCTACAAACAAAAAACTAGAACTAATGAGTTCAACAAGTTTGTAGGATATAAGGTAAACATACAGAAATCATGGTTAATTTTAGGAGAGAAAAATAGGATTGGTTAGGTTAGCTATTAGGTAAATTTTAAACTGCAAAATAAAATAATAGGTATCACTATTTCAGGCCCCAATATGCAGTAGGATCTTTAAAATAGTTAACATTATGTACCTTCAATCATTTACTAGGTGAAGTTATAGAGTAAAATTTTGGAGTATTTATCAGGCTAGAAAATTTTAGGGTTTTGTTTTTCTCCTAAAATAATTTGACAAGGTCAGATGTTACTTCTGTTGGAAAACTGGTCACTTTAACAGTGATATACTGTATTAACGAACATTTCTGTCATACAATAGCATCATAACTAATTTTTATAGAGTATCTACAAAATCCCTGTTGCCAGATTTGTTGCTGTAACTAAGGTCATGTTTGATTTGTATTGCTAACAGCATCTGCTGTTCTTGAGATTTATTGCCTTTTCTTATACTGTCTGTTGTACTGGCTTACAAAAGAACATAATATAAAGTTAAGCATACTCTGTTTGGGAAACTTTTGTCTTCTGGACCAGCAGGATGCTTCAAGGTGTTTCTTGACATTCCATGTCTGCCTTCTCTCTCCCTATCTCCCTCCCTCTCCTTCTCTCTTCCATATTTAAGTATGTCTAGCATCTTCATTAGTAGTCAAAAAACAATATACCTAGGAGGATCCCTTGAAATCATCTAGTTGAACTTTTTAAAATAACTTTATTTTTATCTTTTAAGTTTATTTAGAGAGCGAGTGTGTGTGCACACAGAGGTGGGGGAGGACAGAGAGAGAGAGAGAGAGAGAGAGAGAGAGAGAGAGATTCCCAAACAGGTTCTGCGCTGTCAGCTCAGAGCCTGATGCGAGGCTCGAACTCACGAAACTATCGTGACCTGAGCCAAGATCTAAAGTCAAACACTTAACCAACTGAGCCACCAAGGTGCCCCCAAACTTCCCTATTTCCTGAATGGAAAAGTCAGGTCTAGAGAAAGGGGTACTTGTGAACTCAGCCTAATAGAGACAAGAGATTGGTCCCTGGAAGTCTATGATCTTTTCACTTCCTTTCACCCAAATTGATCTATCCACAGTTTGAACCCCTTGTTGTATACTTCTGAGAGTAAGAAATAATCTGTCCTCAAACAAGTATTAAGATGGTTAGTGATTTTACTTTAGAAACTGATTTCTTTATAATAATTATATTAACTGTGGGAAGTTGGCAAACTTTGTCTTTCAGCAGATGAAGACTTTTGGACTCTCACTTTTTCTTATTTAGTATTTTTCAAATTTACCATATTGTAGTTATCAATTTTGATACACATTAAATCAGGAATAGGAATATTTCTGGCAAAGAAATGAAAGTATTTTTGGATCTCTTTTATTTCATTTTGTTTAGAGTTACTTTGATCTTGAAGTGTCTAGATGTAAGAGAATAAAAATAAATTTTATGAATGCATGCTGTAAATTTTAGACTATTTTCAAAGGGCTGCTGTCAGAATATGTAGACATTTATCTTTAGTAGACTTTAAGAGGTGACAACATTGTCTTATTTGGTTATAGGCTCTTCTTGGGAACTATAAATATTACTTAAGTATTAGAGTACTGCTTGCTTATTGGACATCCAAGTGCCTAGTAGATACTTATGAGGGTGAGTATCAAGGGAAGCAAAAATCTAAAGTTCTTTAATAACTGGACGTTTAAGAATTTATTGAATAATATACCCTTTAACAATTTTCGTTCGTTTTGTTTGTTTTTTGTGTTTATTTATTTTGAGAGAGAGAGAAGAGTGTGTGAGCAGGGGAGGGGCAGAGAGAGAGAAAATCCCAAGCAGGCTTCATGCTGTCAGCACAGAGTCCGATGTGTGGCTCAGGGCTTGATCTCATGAACCATGAGATAATGACCTGAACCACAATCAAGAGTTGGATGCTTAACTGATTGAGCCACCCAGGTGCCCCAAACATGTTCTTTAATATGTTGATGCTTAACATGCCACTTAAACCAGGTTCCTAAAGGCTGTCTGGATTTTTACATGCACCTATAAAATACTTCCTTGCATAAATTTAGGACAGTGTTAAAATTGGCAAGGGATGGGGCGCCTGGGTGGCGCAGTCGGTTAAGCGTCCGACTTCAGCCAGGTCACGATCTCGCGGTCTGTGAGTTCGAGCCCCGCGTCGGGCTCTGGGCTGATGGCTCAGAGCCTGGAGCCTGTTTCCGATTCTGTGTCTCCCTCTCTCTCTGCCCCTCCCCCGTTCATGCTCTGTCTCTCTCTGTCCCAAAAATAAATAAACGTTGAAAAAAAAAAAAAAATTTTAAAAATTGGCAAGGGATATCAAAGGATAATGAAAACAATTGCTGCCTTCATGGAGTTTAAGATCTAAGAAGGGGAGTAAGTAAAGGATGAAAGAATTAGAAGGACTATAATTAGACTGTGTTAGAATTAAAATTACTATAAGCTTCTGGTTTCTCATTGAAAATTAATCTAAAAATATTAATTTGCTGCCTTGAAATGAGTATGTTATATAAACAAAAATCCATATAGTTCTTGAATTATATGAGAGGAAACTATTACTATTTTAAAAGAAAGTGATGATATATATATATTACACATATATATATTACATATATATATATATATTTTTTTAAGTTATTTTGAGAGAGAGGGAAAGAGAGTGAGTGGAGGAGGGGCAGAGAGAGAAGGAGAGAGAATCTCAACCAGGCCCTGCACTGCCAGGGTATAGGAGCCCGATGTGGGGCTAAACTCAGGAACCGTGACATCATGACCTGAGCTAAAACCAAGAGTCAGATGCTTAACCAACTGAGCCACCCAGGCACCCTGAGATGTTTATATTTCTAACTAGAGACTTGAATCTATGAGTTATAAAGCAATTCCATTATACTTGAGATCAGTTTTATTGAGGTATAACTTACATATAGTAAAATTAACCAATTTCAGGCATACAGTTAATATGTCTTGACAGATGTATAGTTTTGTAAGCACTTCCACAATCAAGATGTAGAACATTTCTTGTCACTCTAAAATGTTACCTGATACCCTCTTAAATCCTAGAAACCCCTGATCTTTTGGTAACTATAGTTTGCCTTTTCTATTACTTATAAATGGAATCATGCAGTATGTAATGTTTTGTATCTGGCTTCTTTCACTTAGCTTACTGGTTTTGAAATTGATTTATTTTGTTGTGTGTATCAGTAGTCTTTTCCTGTTCACTACCCAGTAGTACTCCATTGTCTGGATACACCACAGTTTATCCATTTGATGGTTGGTGGACATTTAGATTGTTTCTTGTTTGGACTGTTAACAACAGAGCTTCTGTGGATATATTTGTACAAATCTTTATGTGGACATGTTTTTATTTCTGAATGTTATGTTAAACTTACTATTAAGAATCCATCAGGGGCACCTGGGTGGCTCAGTCGGCTAAGCATCCAACTCTTGGTTTCCACTCAGGTCATGATCTTACAGTTTGTGAGTTTGAGCCGCACATCAGGCTGCCTGCTGACAGGGCAGAGCCTATTTGGGATTCCCTCTCTCTCCCTCTCTCTCTCTGCCCCTCTTCCTCTTGCTCTCTCTCTCTCTCTCTCTCTCAAAAATAAAGAAATACACTTAAAAAATTATTAAAGAATCCATCAAGTTGTTTTCCAAAATGTGTTATTCTGCATAAAAATTTCAGTTCTCTATCTTCACCAACACTTGTCATGTCAACATTTTTACTTTTAGCTACATATACTGTATACGTCTGGGTGTTGATTCTATTGCTGTGTTACAAATAACCGTAAATTTAGTGGCTTAAACAGCACTTAACCGTAATGCTAGTTTAACATGGGGTCTCTCTTCAGGGAATCACAAGGCTGAAATCCAGGTGTCAGCCAGAGTGAGTTCTTGTCTGGAGGTTCTGGGGAAGATTCTGTTTCTGAGGTCATTTATGTTGTTGGTAGAATTCAGTTTCTTGCTCTTGTAAGATTGAGCTCTCTGCTCCTTGGTTTACTGTCCACTAGAGGCTACTCTTAGCCCTTACAAGCTGCCTGCATTCAGTGGCATGGGGCTCACTCCCTAGTCTTGAATTCTCATGGTTTGAATCTCTGACTTCCCCTTTTTGCTTTTATTTTATTTTATTAAAAAAATTTTTTTTTAATGTTTATTTATTTTTGAGAGAGACAGACAGAATGCGAGTGGGTTAGGGGCAGAGAGAGAGGGAGACACAGAATCCGAAGCAGACTCCAGGCTCCGAGCTGTCAGCCCAGAACCTGACACAGGGCTCGAACTCACGAGCTGTGAGATCATGACTTGAGCCGAAGTTGGACGCCAAGAAGTCGGACGCCAACCGACTGAGCCACCCAGGCGCCCCTCCCCTTTTTGCTTTTAAAAGGCTCTTATGATTAGAACAGACCCACCTGAATAGTCTTATCTTATGGTCAACTAATTTGGAATCTTAATTACATATACAAAATCCCTTTGAGCCAATACCTAGATTAGTATTTGAATAACTGAGAAAAGATGTTTGTATACCTAGGGCTGGGAATTTCAGAGGGCCATCTTAGAATTCTGCATAGCACATAACCATTTGTTCTACATTTTCGGCAACATTTTATATGTCAAGTTTTTAAATTTTAGGCACATATATACTAGTTGCAAGTATTGTATGTAATTGTAGTTTTAATTTTGCATTTCTCTGATGTCTAATATGAAACATATTTTGATGTGCATATTTGCTGTGTCTGTATCTTTTGTTATAAAATGTCTACTCAGGCACCTGCACAGTTAAGCATTTGATTCTTGATTTCTGCTCAGGTCATGATTTCACAGTCATGAGATCGAGCAACCCATGTTGGCTGTGTGCTGGGCATGGAGCCTGCTTAAGATTCACTCTCTTCCACTCCACTCCCTCTGTCCTTCCCCCACTCGCCCTCTCTCTCCAAAATAAAATAGAGTAGAAGAGAATAAAATAAAATAAAAATCTACTCTTTTGTCTTTTCCTTTTTAAAATATTGATACCCATTTGTTTTAGCATCATTTGTTGCAAAGGATTTCTTCCCACTGAATTACCTGGACACTTTTGCCAAAAACTTAACCTTTGTGTGTGTGTGTATGTGTGTGTGTGTTCTCCATTTTATTCTGTTCCATTTATCTTTTTATCTAGTCTTACACCAATATCATTCTATTGACGATTCCAGCTTTATAATAATTCTTTAAGTCAGATTGTGTAACTCCTTCAACGTTGTTCTTTTTCAGATTGTTTGGCTACTTAGATCTGTATGGAAATGCATTTGATTTTTGTATACACCTTGTATTGTGTGGCTTTGTTTCATTCATTTATTAGTTCTGAAAGTCTTTTGTAGTTTATTATTTGTGTACATACACAGTCATGTTATCTGCAAGTAAAAGCAGTTTACTTTTCTCTTTCCAATCTGTATGCCTTTTATTTCTTCTCTCTTGCCTTATTGCATTGGTGCAGATACCTTTATCTTGTTCCTGATCTTAGGGAGAAGGCATTTAGTCGTTCACCATATTAAGTATGTTAGCTTAGGCTTTTTGTAGATAGGCTTAATAGATCGAAGATCTTTGCTGGATTGTGGTTCTTATGGGTGTTGAAATGTGTCACATTCTTTTGTTTATATATGTTGATGATCATATGGTGTTTTTTATTTTTTAGTCTGTTAGTGTAGTGAATCACACTGATTTTGAATGTTAAACGAAGCTTGCATTGCTGGGATTTTCCTCAGTTGGTCATGAATTTTATTCTCTTTAAAATTTTTTCTGGGGGCGCCTGAGTGGCTCATTCAGTTAAGCCTCTGACTTCTGCTCAGGTCATGATCTCATGGTTTGTGGGCTTGACCCCTGTGTCAGGCTCTGTGCTGACAGCTGAGCCTGGAGCCTGCTTCGGATTCTGTGTCTCCCTCTGTCTTTGTCCTTCCCCCGCTCATGCTCTGTCTCTGTCTCTCTCTCTCAAAAATTAATAAATATTAAAAAATTTTTTTTCTGGATTTACTCAGATATTGTTAATGATTTTTGTATCCACTGTCGTGAAGAAGTATGGGAGTATAGTTTTCTTTTTTATAATGTAATGTTATTCTCTGATTTTGGTACGAAGGTAACACTAGCCTTATTAAATGAATTTAAGAACTATTCCTTCCTTCTGCTTTTTGAAAGAATTTGTGTAGGGTTGGCATGTTTTTGTACTTGGAATATATGATTGAACTGAGCAGTGAAGCAATCCGGGTCTGTAGTTTTCTTTGTAAGAAACTTTTAAACTCAAATTCAGTGTATTTTAAGAGCTGTAGAGCTGTTCAGCATTTCTTTTTTCTCTTGAGCCAGTTTTGTCATATGGGCCTTCAAGAAACTTGTCCATTTATCTTAGTTATAAAATTTTTTTTTATAGTATTGCTTAGAAAATTCCTTTATTTTTCTTTTAATGTCTGTAGGATTTGTATTGATTTGCCTGAGGGATTACTTATTGACCTTTTCCAAAAAAGTTTTTGTCTATCGATTTTTCTTTGCCCATTTCTATTTTATTAATTTCTCATTTTTTTTCTTTCTTTAGGTTTAACTTCTTCTTTTTCTAGCTTTTTACTTTGGGAACAGATCATTATGTTTTGGACTTTCTCTTGTAACGGCATTTTCCTCAAAACACTGCTTAACCTGTATCTTACAAGTTCTGATGGGTTCTGTTTTCATTCTATCCAAAGCATTTTCTGATTTCTCTTTGTCATTTCCTCTGTGACTCCTGGGTTATTAGAATTGTGCTTTGTTTCCAAATATTTGATTATTCCCAAATACCTTTCTAGTTTAATTATATCATAATGGAAGAATATGTCTGTATGATTTTAGGCCGTTCAATTTATTGATACTTTTTTTTGAGGCTCAGAATAATGGCTTTGTGAATGTTCCATGTTCATTAGAAAAGAATATTCTGCTGGTTTAGGACACGTTGGTTGATCGTGTGTGTTCAAATCTTCTATAACTTTATTTTTTTGTTCTATTTGCTTTCTTTCAGTTACTGTGAGAGAAATACTAAAATCTCCAAAATGATTGACTGTTTTCCTTTCCATTCTTCAATTAGTACTTGCTTTCATTTATTTTGAAGCTGTGTTAACTGTGAGTGTGTGTGTGTGTGTGTGTGTGTGTGTGTGTGTGTGTGTAGACCTAATTACAGTATGGGAGGCTCGGGGGTTCCCCACACATCCGCACAATTTCTGGACATTAGTTAGATGTCCTACAATTCAGTTCTGACACTGTCTACCTAGACATAGCATTTGATTCTACAGGTGAAGGGCTCAGTCCTGCAAGACTGCCTCTGTCTCTCTCCTTCAGATGCCAGTTAACAGATCTAGATTGTCTCCTGGGGTTCTGACCAACCTGGTATAGTTGGAAGGATAAAATGACCCCCGTTTTGGGTTTGATTAATTTGCTAGAGTGACTCATAGGACTCAGGGAAACACTTTATTTACTAAATCACAGTTTATTGTAAGGATATAACTTAGGAATGGCCAAATGGAAGGGACACATGAGGCAAGATACATAGGAAAGGGTGTGCCCTCTCCAGGTGCTCCACTCTCCCTGCATCTTTTCGTGTTCACCAACTTGGAAGTTCTCTGAACCCTGTCCTTTTGGGTTTTTATGATGGCTTAGTTACATAACTACAGTTGATTAAATCATTGATCTTTGGTGATTAATTCATCCTGTAGCCCCCCCCCTCCCCAAAGGTCAGAGGATAGTGGGGCTAAAATTACAGCCTTCTAATCATATAATTGGTTCTCCTGGCAACCAGACAGTCCCTATCTTTAGGTGCTCTCTCACAGTCCCCTCCTTAACATAAGACATCTTTATAGTTCTCACTTAAGAAATTCTGAGGGTTTTAGAATCTCTATGCTAGAAACAAAACTAAATACATTTTTTTATTATAAATCACAATAGACTTAGTATCATTACATCTTCCTAATGAATCCATTCTTTTAACATTATATAGCCCTCTCTATCCCTGATAATGTATTACTTGTTCTGGATTCTGCATTTTCCATTGTTACTAGCCACTGTATGCTTCTTTCGATTAATACTTTTGTGGTATATCTTTCTGTCTTTTTAGTTTTAACCTACCTCTAACTTGTTTTTAAGGTAGGCTTCTTATAGATAGCGTACAGTTGTGTCTTTAATTGTAATTACTACAATGTTTACCCTTAACATAGTATCATTCTCAAAATGTTTGGATTTAAATCTGCCATTCTGATATTGTACTTTGTTTTTTCCACACTTGATTTTTGTTTCTTTTATCCTATTTGCCTCCCTTTAGATTGAGTATTCTTTATGATACTGTTGTATTTATCTTTTTATTAAAAAACAGTTGCTGGGCTCCTGGGTGACTCATTCGGTTTGGCATTTGACTTCGGCACAGGTCATGATCTCGCGGTTCACGAGTTTAAGCCCCGTGTGGGCTCTGTGTTGATAGCTCAGAGCCTGGAGCCTGCTTCGGATTCTGTGTCTCCTCTCTCTGCCCCTTGCCCACTCACTTTCTCTCTCTCTCTCTCAAAAATAAACATTAAAAAAAATTTTTTTTAATTAAAACAGTTGCTGTAGGGTTTTTAATACACATTTTTTTTTTTTAATGTTTATTTATTTTGAGAGAGCAGAGGAGAGGCGGGGGCAATGAGACAGGGAGAGCGAGAAGCCCACGCAGGCTCCATGCTGTCAGTGCAGAGCCTTACACAGGCTCATACTCATGAACTGTGAGATCATGACCTGAGCTGAAATCAAGAGTCAGACGGTCAGCCCAACCAACTGAGCCACTTAGGGCGCCCCTATAATATACATCTTTAACATTATGCTCTACTTTCAAATAACATTGTAATGTTTCCCTCATAGTGCAAGATCTTGACAACATACATCATTCCTCTCTCTCATATTTGTGCTGCTGTTGTCACACATTCTACTTCTATGTACATGTTATATACCCCACAATACATTGTTACTATGTTTGTGTTAAGTAAGTTAATTATATTTTAAAGATATTTAAAAATGAGAAAAAAGTCTTTTATATTTACATACAAATATACCTTTTTTTTTTTTTTAAGTTTATGTATTATTGAGAGAGAGTGCGAGCAGGGGAGGGGCAGAGAGAGAGAGAGGGAGACACAGAATCCTAAGCAGGCTCCAGGCTCCGAGCTGTCAGCACAGAGCCCCATGTGAGGCTTGAACCCACAGACTGTGAGATCATGACCCGAGCAGAAGTCAGACATTTAACTGACTGAGCCACTCAGGCGCCCCACAAATTTATCTTTTTGGTGATCTTCATTTCCTGGTCTAGAATCAGATTTCCATTTAGTACAATTTTTCTTATGCCTGAAGAATATTCTTATGACGTTTCTTGTACTGCACATGCATTGGAGCTTAATTCTTTCAGTTTTTGGTTATCTGGGGAAAACATTTTCCTTGATACTTGAAAGATTTTTTTTACCAGGCACAAGACTGTTCAGGTTGAGGTTGAAGTAACCTTTTGGATATGTAGATTTTAAGTTTAGGAGACAGATGAGGCATTCAGTATTGGTGGAAAAGCACTGAAGGGCTCTAGCTGGGCTGGTCCTTGGGTCTTGTGGATGTTGGCTAGCTGGGAATCATGTGGATAGAGGATTGATGGTATTATTTATAAAGAAGTGATAACGCTGTGAAGGTTGGTGGGAGAAATAAGGACTGGGTTTCAGAGTCGTCCTTGAAACTACCATATAACTCTTTTGCTCTCACTTTTTTTTTTTCTAAGTTTTATTTATTTAAGTAATCCTTGTACCAAATGTGGGGCTCGAACTCTTAACCCCTAGATCAAGAGTTGCATGCTCCTCTGACTGAGCCAGCCAGGTGCCCCATGCCCTCACTTCTAAGACAATTATAACATTAATCATTATCATAAAACACACACACACACAACTCAGAATGACAATTCAAAGTGTCATTATACTCTTTTGAGAATGTTTCAAGAAACATACTTTAAGGTAGAGTGAGATTTTTTTTAAAGCATATATAAAATTTTAGGTATGAAATACGTATGTGAGGCAGTAAAAGATAGGAATCATTAGAGTCTTAAAATCAAGTAAGGGGCAGAATAAGCAAAACTCTATCTCTGTTCATTACTAATGGTCAGGTTTTATTAATGTTTGCTATTTCTTCTTAAATATTTTCTTAATGTTTATTTTTGAGAGCGAAAGAGAGACAGAGTATGAACTGGGTAGGGCAGAGGGAGACACAGAATCTGAAGTAGATTCCAGACTCTGAGCTTTCCACGCAGAGCCTGATGCGGGGCTTGAACTCACAAACCATGAGATCATGACCTGAGCTGAAGTCAGAGGCTTAACTGACTGAGCCACCCAGATGCCGCTGTTTATCATTTTCTTCTACCTTTAATATATATTTGATATTAAAATATTTTATCAACATTTTATATGCTTTATTGAAAGTTGACAAGTGCAGCTGTTAAATACAGTGACACCTTACAACTGTGTAGAGAACATGCACAGAAACAAATGCGTATAACTACTATACAGGTAATATGCAGAAACCCCTACTGGGAGATCCATTTCATTAGCTAGAATGGATCATTTTTCAAAGTATTCAACCAGCTCAATCAAAAGACTTCAGCGAACAGGAATTTACTTCAAGATATTCAGCAACTAGAAGAGTTCAGATTACACAAAGTGACTGATGATGCCAGATTCTTAAAATTTCTTCAGGTGTAGTTTTCTTCATGTAGCATTTTTTTCTGTAGATCTCTGTATAAAAGACAATTCACACCTCTTCAGACATCTAGATTTCAATCTGTACAACATAAATAGTAGTTACAGCCCTCTATTGTACAAAATAGTTCCACTACATACACAAATATACAATAAGCAAAACAACCTTCATGGTAAGATAGCCTGGGTCCCAGCTACCTGTCACCATTTCAAAGAATTTTGTGTCATCTACTGTTTTAGAAAGAGGCACAGTACTATCGTTTTATGGATTTTTGGTGACAGTCGTCAATTTGTATGATGAACTATGTTTCCCCTCATCTTAGGTGAGACTATGTGTCAGTCTTTACTCTGACCTCCCTTTCAAGTTCCTCATGGGGAAGAGGAGAGAGGAAGGCCCACTGGAGCCCCACTGCTTCTAACCCCATGGAGTATACTACCTGCAAGCAGGAGAGAACTCTTGGGAGCAGGGATGGGGAGCAGGGAAGGGATGATGGAAAGGCACACAGCTCCTCAGCATGAATGGAACCACTTCTCACATATCTGCCAAGCTGCATGAAGTCCCAGTATATGCATGCTAATTATCTGATTAACCTTTAATTCACCCAACTAAGAAATTTCTTCAAGCCAAAAGCACATGAGTGTTTAATACTGGGAAACAGACACAATGGCATAGGTCAGCTTCACTTCTCTTGTGCAGTGAGCAATGAAATGGGTGACTGTAGAGGTGGATGGATTCCCCCTTGTATATCTTCTCTGGTCTGTTCAGTTCAGACAGCAGCAGCCAGTTCTTCAGGGGCATGGGAGGCTTTGCGGTTGGTCCTGAGCCCTGGAACGCTGGCTGGGCTGGGGGCTGTGTGGTCACAGGGCGGGAGCCAGTCTGCAGCTGGGCCTGAAACTGGGCAAGCTGCTCAGGACTGGCCAGTGTCTTCAGCAGATTGTTTTCCTGCTCCAGGAAATTTTTCTCTATTAGTTCTTTGATTTGCTTTTTAAGGGTTTCCACTTCCTCTCTAACCACATAACATCAGATGGCTTTTCACCAGATCCATAGCTTGCTTGATTTTGTTGTCAATAGCTACCACACTTGCACCCAAGGAGCTATTGTCAAGTCTCACAGAAGTGTTTTCAGTCTCCAGCAAGGATGACAAGAAAGAAATTGAAAAATGTCTCAGTTGGTGAACTCCTAGATCCATCACCACTGGTCTACACCATTGGGATTTCATGCAATTGCAGCCACAAACAGCCTCACGGGAAAAAGGAATACCAGCAGCCTTGTTTGAGCTAGATAAAAATCTTCTAGCTTTTTGCAGCCCAGGGAGAAACAGAAAACAGCAGCCCTGGTTTAAAGAAACCCAGCTTCTGGGGCTTGGTGATCCCAGGAAGATGCTGATCCCACTGCTGTGTGGAGAAGCCTCCGAGGTCTACCGCCGGGCTCCACTAAGGCTTTTCAATATTAAAATATTTTTAATGTTTATTTTTTATTTTTTTAACGTTTTATTTATTTTTGAGACAGGGAGAGACAGAGCATGAACAGGGGAGGGTCAGAGAGAGGGAGACACAGAATCCGAAACAGGCTCCAGACTCTGAGCTGTCAGCACAGAGCCCGACACAGGGCTCGAACTCATGGACCGCGAGATCATGACGTGAGCTGAAGTCAGCCGCTTAACCGACTGAGCCACCCAGGCGCCCCTAATGTTTATTTTTTAAAGAGGGGGAGAGAGCACATGCTCAAGTGGGGGAGAGACAGAGAGAGAGGGAGACAGAGAATCTGAAGCAGGCTCCAGGCTCTGAGCTGTCAGCACAGAGCCCAATATGGGTCTTGAACCCATGAACTGTGAGATCATGACCTGAGCTGAAGTTGGACACTTAACCTACTGAGCCACCCAGGCGCCTCAATATATATTTGATATTTAAAGTAACCTTAAATTAACCAGTTCTGGAAAATTGCAGTTATCTGCTATAATTTTCAAGGAAAAAACTAATTAATGATTGGTAGCATGCATGATAAGAATTGAAGATGCTAGCTAATTTACAGGATAACCTTTCTTAGACTTCAAATTTACATAGTGTAAGATAACTTTTTAGGAGTTTAAAAACTAGTGAGCCAGACTAGAATGTTCTTTTCAGACTGTATTCAATAACTTCACAGGCTATTGTAAGTATATTCATATATTAATCCTATTGCTCATGTTGCTAGATAGGGTCAAGATTAGGTAAATGGAATATAGGATGTGTAGTACTCTGATTTTATAACTGAACTTTAAAAATTCAGTTTAAATTAATTTAAATTCTGTAGACTTTAAGAGGATTTTCATTGTTTTTATCTCACATGAGTCTGTTTTACTAGAAGTTTTTACTGTTTTAGATTTAGAACTGGTTTCATCACTGATCAAATGATGTGATCATCCACCAGGTACTTTGACCTCCCTAGGGTCAGTTCATTAAGAATTGTTAAATGTGGGTTTTTGACTGGGTCTGTAGTTTTTCTAGAGCTCTTTTTTCCTTAAATAAATTCACATGGAATCCTGGATAGTAGATAGATGGTTGGTTTTATATATTTTATAAGTTAGGAGTTCAGATAAATTATATCAACTTGGAATTTACCCATGAGATAAGACTTTTCAAAAGAAAAATTTGAATTGGCTGCCTTACATTGGACCCATCTTCCTATTAATATTTGTTTTATTTTAGTTGCGTGGCATATAGAAGATAGTAGGTATAAATGCAAATAGTTTTTTTTTTCTTTTTTTTCTTTTTAACAGCTTTACAGTCTCAGGAAACTCTTCATTTAAATATATGTGGCAGGAGAAACTATTCTGACTTTTGTCCCAAAATGAATTTACTCAGCAAGACAGAACATTGACAGTCTCCTGTGTTTTATTTTTTTTTTCAACGTTTTATTTTATTTTTGGGACAGAGAGAGACAGAGCATGAACGGGGGAGGGTCAGAGAGAGAGGGAGACACAGAATTGGAAACAGGCTCCAGGCTCCGAGCCATCAGCCCAGAGCCTGACGCGGGGCTCGAACTCACGGACCGTGAGATCGTGACCTGGCTGAAGTCGGACGCTTAACTGACTGCGCCACCCAGGCGCCCCATCTCCTGTGTTTTAAAATTATACAATCCATATGTTTAGGGCATTAAAAATATTTAAAGTAAATTTTTAGGGGCGCCTGGGTGGCGCAGTCGGTTAAGCCTCCAACTTCAGCCAGGTCACGATCTTGCGGTCTGGGTCACGATCTCGGGGTCCGTGAGTTTGAGCCCCGCGTCAGGCTCTGGGCTCATGGCTCGGAGCCTGGAGCCTGTTTCCGATTCTGTGTCTCCCTCTCTCTCTGCCCCTCCCCCGTTCATGCTCTGTCTCTCTCTGTCCCAAAAATAAACAAAAATGTTGGAAAAAAAATTAAAAAAAGTATTTAAAGTAAATTTTAGTCAAGGGTTTGTATAAGTCATAATGTCAGAGACCCAACTCAGGCCTGTTGTGATTTGAGAGCTCTTTATATCCTATTTTATGATTTTTTTCTTATCAAAAAATGATAATTTATAGACCTAGATACATTGGTTTTTGGCTTATTTCCCTATGTTTGTGACTTAGAATATTTAAACCTTTTAAAGACATTTGTACCAATTTTGTGACTAATTATTATTTATTTCTTTCTCCAGGGAAATGAGGCAAGTTATCCTTTGGAAATGTGCTCACACTGTAAGTCACATATTCTTGTTATCAAGAATTTCTTTTATTTACACATCTCTCTCTATATATGTATATATCATACAACTCTGTATGTCTACATAGTAAAGTTAGCCCTTAACTATTTAAAATGAGTAATGAATTTGACTTTGTCTTTTAAAGTTATCAGAGCAGGGAACTGTTTTTGTTTTTTTTTAATAGAGCTGCTCTTTATTATCTGTATTGTGCTGTAGTTACAAATCAGCCCTCAGATCTCAGTGGCGTAACCCAACAGAAGGTTTTCAGATTAACAAAGTTTCAGGTAAACAGTTAATTTACTTATCCTTTGGTTACATAAAATAAAGTGTGTTGAAGGCAAAACTTCGATAGACCAAATAGCTATTGCCAAAGATGTTTCTCAGAGGAGTGAAGAGTATAAGAAGTGTGGAGTGGTCTGGTTGTTTCTGAGTGTACTGGAGAATGTAAAGAAAGAAAATGACAGTTTTTGAAATTCTTGATTTAAGGATCAGAGCACTAGGGAGCTTATATAAAAATCATAAAGTCTCTTGTATGGAAGAGCAGTGATTGGGAAAGGAGAGATCTTTAGAATTGGAATAGGGACCATTGGTAAGTTAGATGGCATCACGAGGTCCCAGGATACCCAAACAGTTCTGAACCTTCCTTGCCATTTCTATTAGATGTAACTGGTCCTTCCCCATTTGGAGACATTATCTTGCAATGAAGTGTCGCTTGGTTTGTTTGTCACTTTCCCAGTTGCCCTTTGTTTCATTAGTCTCCTTTCTTTTCCCAAAACCTGTGTTAATTTCATTCTCTTCAACATCTTTGCTTGCTTATGCGCTCTGGGTAGAATGCTGTTCTATCAGCTCTTTATTTGACGTTGTTGTCATTCAACTGTCAGCATAAATGTCACCCCTTTGGAGATGTTTTTTCTCTCTCTGCTTAGATTCTCTGACATGAATAGTACCCCATTTATTTTCTTTGTAGCAGTTATAATAAGCTGAAATTATTTATCATTCCATCTTACATTTTGTAACTTCTATAATTTGTTTTTAAATGCTTATTCATTTGAGAGAGAGCATGTGAGCAGGGGAGAGGCAGACAGAGGGAGAGAGAATCCCATGCAGGCGTTGAGCTTGTCAGTACACAGCCCAACACAGGGTTCGGTCCCATGAGCTGCAAGGTCACAACCTGAGCATACACTGTTGACAAATAATGCATACACTGTTAAAGCTGCCCCTTTCAGTTTTATCTTCAGAACTTAGTAGTAAGTCTTCTTTCTTACTACTTCATCTATGCTTTGATGAAACTGTTGAGCCATGTCATTGAAGATCTGTAGTTGTCAGTGATTGTGTAACCAGCTATGAATCTATCTGGGTTCTTCTACCCAGTTTATAGCTTTTTTTTCTCTGTTCCCTATTTGGTTCACTAGAATAAAATGTGCTTTTATAAATGATTTGGATGATTTCCCCAAAATGAACTTGTCTACACTGAAACCACCACTTTTCTCCCATCCACATATTGTAGTAAATTTTTTTTGTCACTTAAAAAACTTCTTTAAGTTTTTTTTTTAATGTTTATTTTTGAGAGAGAGACAGAGACAGAGCACAAGGGGGGGAGGAGCAGAGAGAGAGGGAGACACAGAATCTGAAGCAGGCTCCAGGCTCTGACTGTCAGCCCAGGACCCAATGCGAGGCTCAAACTCAAAACAAACAGTGAGATCGTGACCTGAGCCAAAGTTGGACACTCAACTGACTGAGCTACCCAGGAGCCCCTAAAAAAATTTTTTTTAACATTTGTTTATTTTTGAGAGAGAGACAGAGACACAGAATTGGAAGCAGGCTCCAAGCTCTGAGTTGTCAGTGCAGAGCCTGATGCAGGGCTTGAACTCAGGAATCGTGAAGTCATGACCTGAGCCAAAGTCGGACTCCCAACCGACTGAGACACCTAGGCACCCCTGAAAAACTTCTTTATATTATTGGAAGAGGTTAGTGTTATCTGTGAATAACTACCCATTATAGATAAGAATGTTAAAACTCATTTTTTTTTTAAATTTATTTATTCTTGAGAGAGAGAGTGTGGATGAGCCCGGGAGTGGCAGAGGGGGAGAGAGAGACTCCCATGCAGGATCTGTACTGTCAGTGGGGAGCTAGACTCAAGGCTCGAACTCCTATGAGATCATGACCTGAGCCAAAATCAGGAGTCGGATTTTCACTGACTGAACTACCCAGGTGCCTCTGTTAAAAACTAATTCTTGAGGCACTTCACTATTTATATGTCCCTGTTCAGGTTAAATAATGTCTTGCCTTCTCACCTCTTCAAGACTCACCTTAATTCTGTGTTCTTGATGGGTTCTTATGTAATTGTCTCAGGCTTGAGTGATCTCAGCTCTTCAGGTAGTTACTGTCTGTTTTGTTCCTTTAGTATTTACCTTAAAAAAGGTAAGAAGATTCAGGGCGCCTGGGTAGGTCAGTCAGTTGAGCGTCCAACTTCAGTTCAGGCCATGATTTCAGAGTTCGTGGGCTTGAGCCCCACATTGGGCTCTGTGCTGACAGCTCAGAGCCTTGGAACCTGCTTCGAATTCTGTGTCTCTCTCTCTCCACTCCTCCCCCACTCATGTTCTGTGTGTCTCTCTCAAAAATGAATAAACATTTAAAAAATTAAAAGTAAGAAGATGGTAAATTATATTCTGTAAGGTACTGTCTTCAGCCTTGTGATATACCGACCGATAAAGTAAGCACCCACAAAGTACTTACATTCTGGCTATTGGGTAAAATTATTACAGTACAAGTAAACCATTATGAAAAATAAAAATTCTAAGGGAAAATTACTGTTGGTTACAGAAGTTAAGAGCTTTGTGGATGGGGTGATGAAATTGGTTTTGAAAGCTACATAAGATTCGAATGCTGATTAATTCTTTACCTGTCTGGTCCTGTTTGTCTTTTTCAGTCTCCTTAAATTTCATCCAGGTCTTCAACATTCTGTCCAAATCCCTTGCATAATCCTTTCCAGTACTCTGCTTTTAATCACTGCCTTGTCTCCTGAGTCTCAAGAAAACTGAAAACATTTAAAGTGTTAGCCTCCTCATGCCCCTCCATCTTCTACCTCTCCCTGCCAGTTTTCTCAGTGCCAGTCATGCTTAACTGACTCCTTCTGTCAGTGTCAGTTTGGATTATACCCCCTTATTCAAGGTCAGCCTCCTTCCTTGTGCTTTTAACCTCATCCACTCTCATCTCTAGGACTTTGTTTCTCTGTCTTTTCCTATATATCTTAAGTTTTAGCTCTTCAGTTTACACATATAATGAACTATGCTTTGATTCTGATCCTTCATGTACCTCCTAGTTTTTCTTCACTTTTTCTCCTATTTGAGCTTCTCAAAAAAAGAGCATATACTGTACAGTTATCTCCATTTCCTTATTTCTTTTTTTTTCAACTTTAATTTAATTTTCAACTTTAATTTCAACTTTTAATAACATGTAGTATTAGATTTTAGAGGAAAAGAAGGCAATAGTGAAACATCTGACAAAATGCAGTTGCATAATTTGGTTAAATGTGAGAATAGTGCCTCTTTACACTATAGAAAATGACCCAGCCAATAAGCAACACAGCATAGATCAAAGACTAAAATTTCACTCTTCCAGTCAAGTTAGGTCACTTAATCTGTCACTACGGATTAAATGTTCATCATGAACATAATTTCTGAATCTCAAAATACCCCAGAGATGAAGATATACTAAATATTTCTAAGTTTAACAGAGGTTAAAAAATTTAATAGGTCAGATCAAAAGCTAACAAAAACACTTATATTACAAAAAAAGAAGTCTTGCCACAGTTTGTGTAATAAGTACTGTATACCTAAGTTCAAATTCCAACTCTACCTTTTACTAGCTTTGTGACCTTGAGCACTTAAGTTATTTAACTTTTCAGTACTTTGGTTTCCTCATCTGTAAAATGGTAATAGTACCTGTTGTATAGAATTGTTGTTATTCAGTTAATACATGCAAACTGCTTTCAGCAATGCCTACAACTTACTAAGCACTATAAAGTGTTTGCCAATATCACTAATTAGAACAGCAGTATTCTGGATGTTAATGCTCTTGTCAAGACCAAGGAAAGAACTTTGAGTCACCAAGTTATACTCACATAGTATCTATTTCCTTATTTTTGCTGATTTCTTGGCCTGCTGCAATCTGGCTTTTATCTTTTACTACTCTAATGAAACTGTTACTCTTACAGTCAATTTCATTTTATTGACACATTGACTATTTGCCAAACCCCTTGGATTAAAAACTCCTGTAAAATCATTTGTGCTGTTTTGGGGAAATTGGAGCATGATTGTTTAATATCAAGGAGTTAATTATTAATTTATTAATATTTTTTCAAGTAGTGTTATTGTGATGTTTTTAAAAATAATGTCTTTTAAAGATAATACTGAAGTTACAAGGAAATGATATGTCTGGAATTTGCTCTAAGATAATTGAAGTGGGTGTATAAATAAGATTTCTCATGTGTTAATGGTTGAACAGTTGGATGATAGGTATATGGAATTCATTAAACTAGTCTCTCACCTTTGTATGTGTTTGAAATTTTCCATTATTAAAAGTTTTTTTTTTTTTAATTAGAGAGAGTGCAAGCTGGGGGGCGGGGTGGGCAGAGGATCAGAAGCGGGCTCCGTGCTGACAGCAAAGACCCCAGTGTGGGGCTTGAACTCATGAACCTTGAGATCATGACCTGAGCCAAAGTCAGGCGCTCAATCAACTGAGCCACACAGGTGCCCCAGAAGTTTTTTGTTTTGTTTTATTTTTTAATGAATGGAAAAAGGGAGGAGGAAGAAACTAAAAGTAATATCAAGGAGCAATAATTAATTTATAGCTAAGTATGGCATATGCAGCACAGCAAGCTTTAATAATAAGAGGGTATTTTTAAGCTCATTTTCACCAATAAAGGAATTAAGGCATTGACAGTAAAAGCATAAGTGCAATACCTGGCATAGAGCAGATGCTGAATAAATATCTGTTGACTAAATAAGCTAGTATAGAACTCAGAGCTGGACTACATAGACAACTACTTGGATAATTTTAAAGGCTGTACCTTTAGGAAAACCCAGTGGTTACCAGTCACCCCATTTATTTTCATAAATAATCACAACGAATACTTATATGGCATTTAACATGTGCCAGGCATTATTCTAAGCACTTCACATATATTAACCTTTTTAATCTTTACAATAGCCTCATGAAAGAGGTTTACTTTCCCTGCTATATGGATGAGAAAACAGGCAGAGAGACCTTCACTAACAGACTTAAGGCCACACAATAGGAAAAGTAACAAAACTATGAGTTGATCTCAAGTAGTCATGCTCCAGAGTCATATTTTTTTTTTAATGTTTATTTTAGAGAGTATGTGGGTGTGCATGAGTGGGGGAGGGGCAGAGGGAGGGAGACAGACAGACAGATAGACAGACATGTAGACAAAGGATCCAAAAAGTAGGCTCTGTGCTGACAGTAGAGATTGTCAGGGCTCTAACTCCCAAACCATAAAATTATGATCTGGGCCAAAGTCAGATGCTTAACCGAACCAGCCACCCAGGCATACCACGGTTATATTTTTAATCACAATACTATGTAGTCTTCCGTATAGTAAATATTACCTGATTAATGTTATGTTTGTGTTTACATGAATGATTTTAGACAAAACTGGATTGTCTAATATGTAGATAAGTATTCTTTTATTGTCTCACAATTCAGCGTTTACTTTTTATTGAGTTAAATTATTCTAAGCCATTGTGACTTTGGCTAACTTGTCTGGACCAGGAAATGTATACTCTCTTGGGTGATTTGTTCAAAGATGGGACCTTAGTTGTAACTTGGCATGGTAACTTGGAAAAGTGACTCAGTGCAAGATACTACTTTAGATAGTTTAAGCAGAGGACTAAAATGGGGGAATAGTTGGAGGTATGAGTGGAAAATCAGATTCAGCTAATTTTTACTGCTGATAAAACCAGTATAATTCTGAATGTTTTTGATAAAATTGGTAAACATAGGGCTTATTTTGTAAACTGAATGTAGATGAAAGACTAAGAAATCTTCTGTCTAAAAAGATGTCTCAGTTTTCTTTCATTAGAAGGTGACCCAAGAAGAGCTTGGCAGACTCTGAAGGCATGTCTTTTGCATAAAGAACTATAAGACATCATTAGCCTATAGGACACTGCTCTCATTTTGAGTAAACAGTCTCGTAGTCAGGCAGTTTTGTTTCTGTTTTGAGTATTTACAGGTGACTTGAAAGTGTGGAGTAATTGACCTTACTTTGTGCTGTTAATTTCTGCTCTCAATTAGATAGTCTCAGGGAAATTTACATGTTCATATTCTTTGATCTAGTTTTTCTTTGTTATGAAAACAAAACTTTTTCAAAGAAAAAGTTCCTCTAAATTTAATTTCCTCTTTTTCTGCATTCTTTTTTCCTTTCTTATTTGAACTAGCTTAATTCCATTCAGTTTTTTTTTTAATTTACATCCAAATTAGCATATAGTGAAACAATGATTTCAGGAGTAGATTCCTAAGCCCCTTACACATTTAGCCCATCCCTCCTCCCACAACCCCTCCAGCAACCCTCAGTTTGTTCTCCATATTTATGAGTCTCTTCTGTTTTGTCCCCTTCCCTGTTTTTATGTTATTTTTGTTTCCTTTCCCTTATGTTCGTCTGTTTTGTCTCTTAAAGTCCTCATATGAGTGAAGTCATATGATTTTTGTCTTTCTGACTAATTTCACTTAGCATAATACCCTCCAGTTCCATCCATGTAGTTTTTAAATAATATGTGTTCTAAAGAGTGATTTCTGGTTGACTATCAAACCTTTATTCATCATCTCAAATCTTTGGAGGAAACCTTTTTAATATTTATTGATATTAAATTCAGTTTGAATGTGCACAGGTGAAAATAGTAAAACATTTTATTCCTAAAATGCCATTCAGTATTACTTAAAATTTTTTAAATGTTATTTTTGAGAGAGAGAGAGAGAGACTGTGAGTGGGGGAAGGGCAGAGAGAGAGGAAGATGCAGAATCTGAAGCAGGTTCCAGGCTCCAAGCTGTCAGCACAGAGCCCCACCTGGAGCTTGGAGTCAGGAACTGTGAGATCATGACCTGAGTCGAAGTTGGACACTTAACCGCCTGATCCACCCAGGGGCCCTAAAGCTATTTATTTTAAACCTTTTTGTCATTAACTTTGAAATTGACTTCTGTATTTGTTACTTTGATTAAAATGTTCATAAATTCATATCACATAGTCCATGTTTCTTTTTTTTTTTTTAAGTGTTTATTTAATTTTGAGAGAGGGTGTGAATGTGGGAGGGGCAGAGAGAGAGGGAGACACAGAATCTGAAGCAGGCTCCAGGGTCCAAGTCATCAGCACAGAGCCCGACACTGGGGCTCGAACTCCCAAACCATGAGAGCATGACCTGAGCCGAAGTCAGATGCTTAACCGACTGGGCCACCTAGGCGCCCCACATAGTTCATATTTCTTAGTCTACCAGCTGTGATTTACCATTTACTTAATTATATAGTGATCCTGAACTCTATTTTACCTAGTCTGCTGAGAATTGCTTATATTCTACTTTCTTTCAGTAAAGCCTTAAAGCTGAGCCATGAAGGCAGGGGGAAAAAAAGTTTTCTAGGGGCCATGGGTGGCTCACTTGGTTAAGCAGGTAAGCATCAGACTCTTGTTTTCAGCTCAGGTCATGATCCCAGGGTTGTGAGATTGAGCCCCGCTTCAAGCTCTGTGCTGAGTGTGGAGCCTGCTTGGGATTCTCCTCCTCTCTCTGCCCCTCCCCTGCTCATGTGCACTTTTTCTAAATAGATAAATAGACATTAAAAAAAAAAAAAGATTTTGAAGTCTTTTAAAGTATAGTGTATGACTTGAACATCTGGGTTTTGAGTTGTTACCGTGACTTGCTGTTATATGTGTCTTTTTTTTACAAATACCTGGATTGTCTTCTAGGTTCTAAATATTTTGGGGTTTTTAATAGTAGTCTTGGGGCACCTCGGTAGCTCAGTCCGTTAAGTGTCTGCATTTGGCTCAGGTCATGATCTCATGGTTTGGTGAGTTTGAGCCCCATGTTGGGCTCTGTGCTGACAGCTTGGAGCCTGGAGCCTGCTTCAGATTCTGTCTTTCTCTCTCTCTCTCCAATAAACACAAAAATTTTAGAAGTAGTCTTAATAAAAAGTGAGGTGCTAGACTATCCCATGTTGGTATGGCAGCACTTACAGATTTGTAGTTTTAACAGTGAAGTTCATGACATAGCCTACCACAAATTTGAATAATTTCGTAGGTGATAAGGAGAAGTCAGTTACTTTAGCTGGTGAAAAGGCCTAGCCATCCGGTTAGCAGAATATGATAAATTCTTGGATCTCCTTCAGAATGTTAGAGCAAAGAATAAGGAAAAATATACCAAAAAAGAAAGCTTTGTGGCACATATACAGACAGTAATAGCAACTGCCTAAAGGAAATTTCAAGAGATGTAGTAGATAAAAATAGAAGCAAAACTAATGATTGAAAAGTAGGAGAAAATTTCCCTCACCTGAAAAATAAAATGTTCTGATTGAAAGAGCATTCTGATTACCAAGAAGTTTAGATGAAATATGATCAACATTTAGTCTCAACTTCTTTTGAGAAGTTTACATTTTAAAATTCCAGGAGTGAAAAGAAAATTCTAAAAGCTGCTAGTTGGGGGAAAAATTGCCTAAAAAGAATAGGAGTGTTTTGGCATTGGATTTCTTAGAGATTAGAAAGCAGTGGAGCAATTTATTCAAAGTTCTGAGTTCCTAAACCTAGAGTTTGATACCAGCTAAATGATTGTTCAGGTGTGAGATCAAATTAAAGACATTTTCAGAAATTTAGGGACTTTTGGGAAATTTAGCTTCTATAAGTTTTTTTTTTTTTTTTTTTTTTTAATGTTTATTTATTTTTGGGACAGAGAGAGACAGAGCATGAACAGGGGAGGGGCAGAGAGAGAGGGAGACACAGAATCAGAAACAGGCTCCAGGCTCTGAGCCATCAGCCCAGAGCCTGACGCGGGGCTCGAACTCACGGACCGCGAGATCGTGACCTGGCTGAAGTCGGACGCTTAACCGACTGCGCCACCCAGGCGCCCCAAAGTTTTTGAATATGTAGTCAGACAAATGAAATAGAAGTTAAAGCAGATGAGATCCGCAAAACCAAATCTCTAAGACACCCAGTGAAAATCACAGGATAATAACTATGCCTATGGGCCTAGAAAGCAGTTGGTACAAATTAGAGCAAGAAACCAGAATTGTCTGTGAAGAGTCTTCAAGAAGAAAGAAAAGAATATAAATTGTGTGCTGGAATTTCTTTTCTTTTTTTCTTTTTGGAATTTCTTAAGGTAAAAGGCAAATCATTATAAGAAAAATAGAGATTGGGTATGTAGTGTGACATTATTGATGATAAACCACGTTAAGCTCTGGAGCAGCCGTAAAATCTTGAATAATTGGTGCTAAAAGTAAAAGAAGTCTTAAATATGCATTCTTTTGTAAAAAAAAAATCCCATATTTTGGGGCGAGTTGGGGTTGGGGAGTGGTACAAAGCTTTAAAAAAGTGCGACTAAGTGTTTAAACACAACATAACACAGGAACATGATCCTAGGGTTGTGGGATTGAGCCCTGTGTTGGGCTCCGTACTAAGTGTGGAGCCTGCTTGAGATTTGGTCTTTCTCTGCTTCTGGCCCCTGTCCCCTCTCCAGGAAAACCTGGAGAATGTGATGTGTAATGAATGGGTTGGGATTGAATTTGACTTACAAAACATAGGAAATCTTTAAGAGCTGTGTCTTTTCAGGCTTACACTAGCTTACACAGTGTACACATAGGTTAAAAAAAAAAAAGTATATGGGGTGCCTGGGTGGCTCAGTCGGGTACGCTTCTGACTTTGGCTCCGGTCATGATCTCACGGCTCCTGAGTTCAAGCCCCACATTGGGCTCTGTGCCGATAGCCCAGAACCTGTTTTGAATCCTCTGTCCCCCTCTCTCTCTGCCTCTCTCCCACTCACACCTTTTCTTTCTCTCTAAATAAACTAAAAAAAAAAAAAAAAGTATGACTTGGTTATTAATAACAATGAGAAAACTTGAAGATGTGTTTTTATGGTGTTTTAACTATATGCTTTTTCAGTAGGCTAATTATCTATTTTTATTAGAACCACAGTGTAGATAAACCAAAAAGAGAAAAACAACAGCAATACAAACACCTTCAGTAGGAAAACCAGTAATGTATAACCTGGAGAACATCCCAGAAATCTGTGGTTTGATTTTTATTTCTTTGAGATGAGAACATTCTTATTGTTCTCTTTTCTCCACACTTGCCTGAAAATGCATGTTGAGGAACAGCAGTGTTTAGTATCTCTTAGCTTAATCTTCTGTACTAACTATTCAAATGGAACTAACATATGAAAAGAAATTAGATTAGAAAGTATTTCAAGAAATGCTGTCACTCAGTTTTGCCATCAAGCTTTATAGCATTTGGCAACTTAAATAATTCTCAGAGTCTGTTTCCTCATCTTGAGTTTTCATCTCCAAGGTTTCTTCCAACAATTTACATTACATGGCTTTTCTATGACAAATTTTTTTCTGAAGCTGTTAGCTCTGAAAACAATTTAAAAAAATTTTTAAGATTATTTTAACTGTGCAGCTTATTTTGACATTTTTGGATAACATTCATTTGCCTGAGTGAGTTCTGGTGTGGTGGATCATTTTGGGTCATATCTTTTATATAAGGTAGGAGGAAGTCTGTGGAACATAACAGTATTCACATTTAGAAGGAACGTTTTAGAAGAAAACACAATTACCAGTATCGGTAACAGAAGAACTGAAATCATTACAGATCCTACAGATGTTAAAAGGGTAACAAGGGAATATTATGAAGAATTTTATGCCAATAAAGTTCTACACCTTAGATTAAATGGAAAAATTTAATCTAAAACAAATACTTAAAACTGACACAACAGTAAAAAAAATCTTGATAGAATTATATCTATTAATGAAACTGAATTTTTATTTAAAAACCTTCCCACAAAGAGGGGCACCTGGGTGGCTCAGTCGATTGAGCATGCAACTCTTGATTGCAGCTCAGGTCATGGCCCCAGGGTGGTGGGAGTCAAGCCCTCCATTGGGCTCTGTGCTGAGCATGGAGCCTGCTTAGGATATTTCTCTCCCTCCCCCTCCCCCTCCCCCCTCCCTCTCCCTCTCCCTCTTCCTCTCTCTATCTCCCCCCCGCCCCCCCCCCCCCCACTTGAGCATGCTCTGTCTCTCTAAAATAAAAATCTTCCCACAAAGAAAACTCCAAGCCAGATGGCTTTACTGGCAAATTCTAACATTTAATGAAAAAAAGTTATAATCCAGATTCCTTCAGAAAATAGAAGCTAGCATTATTACACCATTAGCAATACCAAAAATATCATAGAAAACTGTAGACCAACATGCACCATGAATGTACATGTAAAAATCTTTAAATATTTGTAAATCTCATCCAGCAGTATTGTAAAAAGGACAATAAAACATGACCAAGTGGAATTTATCCTCAGTGTGATTTTAACTAAAAAACAGTATAATTCACTATGTGGGCAGAGTAAGAGAAACATGATCTTAGCAATAGATGGAGCAAAATCTTTGACAGAGTTCAGTGGTAAATATACTTGGCAAATTAGGAATAGAAGGGAACTAAACTCGGATAGAGCACCTGTAAAAAAAAAACAAACAAAAAACAAAACAACAACCTATAATTAACATCATACTTAATGATGAAAGACTGAATGCTTTCCACCTAAGATTGGGAAAAAAAGTAGTTTTTCACTCTGAAGAAGTGTAGTCAAAGTTGTACTAGAAGTTCCTGGGACTCCTGGGTGTCTCCGTTGGTTAAGCATCCTACTCAACATCTGCTCAGGTCATGATCTCATGATCTTGGGTTCGAGCCCCACATCAGGCTCTGCACTGACAGTGTGGAGCCTACCTGGAATTATCTTTCTCTTCTCTCTCAAAATAAATACATATAAAAAACTTAAGGAAAATTGTACTAGAAGTCCTAGTCAATACATTAAGTCCAGAAAAAAAAATATATTCAGGTTAGAAAGGAAGTAGTAAAAAATTGTCTTTACTCTTAGATGATGTCATTGTATATATAGTAAATTGTTACTAGAAATAAGTGAATTTAGCAATATTGTATGATATAAGAACAGAAGGCAAAAATCAGTGGAAGTTTTATATAATCACAATGAATAATTGAAAAAAAGTGAAATTGACAAAAAAACCATTTATAAAGAATAAAAACATGAGATATTCATGTTAGAAGTTTAACCAAATATATGTAAGATTTGTACACCTAACTATGAAATGTTACTAAGCGAAATCATTAAAAAGACCTAAATAAATGGGGAGAGATGACCACATCATAAAATGAAAGACTTGATTCTGTTCTGCTCTGATTGATCTATAGATTCAAGTCAACCCCTATTGAACTCTCACCAGGCTTTTTGTAAAAATTACCAAACTAATTGCTAATTCCACATGGAAATGTATGGGTCTTAGAAAAGCCATAACAGTTTTGAAAAAGAAGACAAAGTATGAGGACAGTGCTCCCTGATTTAAATATTTACTATAAAACATTAGACTGGTATTGGCATAAGATAGACCAGCCTGTGGAACAGTAGAGGACATAGATCCATATAAATACAAATATATATATGTAGCTTCACTGGCAAAATATATTATTTGATTTTTTAAATTTTTAATTGAAATATAGTTGACATATATAACATTGTGTCAATTTAAGTTGTACAATGTTGATTTGTGTAGTTGATTTTTTACAAATGCGTCAAAGATACCATTGTAAGGGAGACTTTTCAACAAAATATATTTCTATATGAAATAAAAATTTGCCTCTAATCCCATATATAAAAAATTAAATGGGTTATAGATTTAAACATAAAAGCTGTAAAACTGTGGAACTTTTAGAAGAATATGTAGGAGAAAATCTTCATGCCGGGTTTACTCAAAGATTTAGTACACATAAAACATGAATCATAAAAGAAAAAATGGATTTCATCAAAATTGAACATTTTTGCTCTTTAAAAGATAACCTTTGAAAAGGTAGCTTACAGACTGGGAGAAAATACTTGAACTACCTACGTGGTGACAGAGGACTTGTGTCAGTATACAGAGAGAATTTCACAACTTTTTCAGACAACCCAGTTTTTGTTTTTGTTCTTAATTTTTGAGAGAGCGTGAATAGGGGAGGGGCAGAGAGAGAGGAAGACAGAGGATCCGAAGTGGGCTCTGTGCTGACGGCAGAGAGGCTCATGAGGGGCTTGATCCCATATGATTCGTGAGATCATGACCTGGCCTGAAGTCAGATGCTTAAGTGACTGAGCCACCATGTCGCCCCCCAGACAACCCATTTTTTAAAAGGTAAAATATTTGAACAGTTACTTTTCAAACGAAGATATATATGAATTGACAATAATCACATGAGAAAGATGCTCAAGATCATTAGGTCTGAGAAATGCAGATTAAAACTATAATCATATATTGCTACCACCCGCTAGAATGGCTAAACTTAAAAAGACTGGCAGTACCACGTGTTGCCAAGGATGTGGAGCTCCTGGAATTCTCATAGATAGATGGTGAGTGTGTAAAATGGTACACCATTCTGGAAGACCTTTTGACAGTTTCTGAAAGTTCAGCATACAGCTTACCCAGTGACCCTGCAAGTCTAGGAAAATATTTGTTTACAAAAAGACTTTATGAATATTCTTAGTAGCTTTATTTCTAATAATTCCAAACAGGAAACAACAGGTATGTCTAGTAACAGATGCATACATTTAAAAATTGTGTATAGGGGCGCCTGGGTGGCTTAGTCGGTTGAGCGGCCGACTTTGGCTCAGGTCATGATCTCGCGGTCCGTGAGTTCGAGCCCCGCGTCAGGCTCTGTGCTGACAGCTCGGAGCCTGGAGCCTGTTTCAGATTCTGTGTCTCCCTCTCTCTGACCCTCCCCCGTTCATGCTCTGTCTCTCTCTGTCTCAAAAATAAATAAACGTTAAAAAAAATTTTTTTTAAAATAAATAAATAAATAAAAATTGTGTATATCCATACAGTGGACTCTACTACTCTGCAATAAAAAGGAACAAGCTACTGCCATGTAGCAGCTTGAATTACTCTGAAAAATTAGATGAGAATAAGAAGATAAATAGAAGAGTACACCTATATGATCCCATTTATATGAAATCCTAGACATAATTAGTGACAGAAAGCAGAACAGTGGTTACCTGCTATTGGTGGTAGGGGACGTGATTGACTGCAGAAGGGCTCGGGAACACTTGGGGATGATGGAAATGTGCTTTTATCTTGATTGTAGTGATGCTTACCTAAGTGTATACATTTGTCAAAACCTGTAGAACTATGTATTTAATAATGTGTTTTTGGAATGTTAAAGTTGGCTTAAAATTTATTGGTGTTTTACAACTTGATAATTATTTTGTTGGTGCTGCTGTCTAGCTTTTTATTTAACAATTTCATTTTTAAATTACATGAAAATTATAATCCAGAAACACCAAAAATGCGCCTTGCCTCTTACCTTAGAAAATTATGATATATCCCTAAAATCTAGACCTTTTTAAGTATATGCAGGTTTTTCATTTGTAAGAAAAATTTGTGTGACTTTGTGTTAATATTTCATAAAATACTTTTTCAGTTTTCTTATAATATTGTTAAGGTTCTTTCTTTGTTTGCTTTGTTCTGTTGTCAGACTATGCCTTGCAGAATATAAATATTAAACTGCTACACTAAAAGGTTGGTACAGAATTGGGGGCTTTTTTTGCAACTGCTTCTCTGTGACTGTCTCTATCGCGCCCTCTGGTGGGTTTTGCATCTAATTGGGGGTAACATGAAAATCCACTCATTACCTTTGAAGGAGATAAATCTTACAAAAGACTTAATAGAACTTTGAAATTAAACTTTAAGTTGAGAAATCACCCAGTATCTTCTATTGATAACACTATAATGCTTTATTCTTGTGGTAGACTTTATAAGAATTATTCAGTACATGTTTTTCCATAGGCTGTTTTGTCCTGTCTGATGGCTCTTTCCACAATATTTCTAAGATAGAGATTCTGAGATTGCTTACTAGAGTAATCTTTCCTAATAGTTTTCATTCTGTAATATAGTTCTAAATATTCTGCCATACAAAAGAGAAAATTCCTCTTGAAAATATATAGTCAGAAGAGGCTGGAATTCCAGAGTCTGGAATATTTTATGGTGCCAGAAATTAAGGAGATGCTCAAAATGGGGATTGTTGAAAGGTCACACAGGAGCCAACCTGAGGTGGTACCTAAACAAAGCTGGAAAAATTTGATGAATAGTGACATTATTGAATTTTAACCTGTAGAATAAGTATCTGTGAATCTATGCTGATGTGAATAATTGAATAAAGAAAGAAATGGGGAAGGGGCAGTTTTTATTTGTTTCTTAAACAGGAACGTTTCAATGTACAAGGAAAGGGGAAAAGAAAATCATTAAGCAAATACCATAGTGATTAAATCTTGCACACCAGAGTCGAGTTGCCTGTGTATGCTAAAATTAGGTTAGAGTTTTAGGAAGAACGGGATATTTGTATAGTCTCAAAGTATTGTTTCCCCTTCCCCTGATACATTTTTTAAATATTTATTTTTGAGAGAGCGTGAGTGGGGGAGGGGCAGAGAGAGAAGGAGACACAATCTGAAGCAGGCACAGCACAGAGCCCAACACAGGGCTCGGACTCCCAAACCATGAGATCATGGATGCTTAACTGATTGAGCCACACAGGTGCCCCTCCCCTTGATATTTTTTAATACAAAGGGAAAGATAGTAGATTTATAGTGGAGAAATCTGACAGACACCACCCTGGCCAATTGATTAAAGTTAACATCACTAGCAAAAAGACATTGACATTGTGAACCCTTTGATAACAATGTGTGCTGATAAGGACACATCATCATTTCTATGGTATTTTTGCCCCAAATGCCAAAATGTATCCTAATCATAAGAAAATATCAGCAAGCTTAAGGTGAGGGACATTTTACAAAATACTGGATTAAAAGTTTCAAGGTCATGAAAGACAAGGGAAGAATTAAGAGCTCTCATAAATTAGAGGAGACTAAGGAGAAATTAAAAAGTCGCAAAAATAAGAGTTCCCAAATACCCCTCAGCTAGCTTCCTCTAATGTTAATGTCTCACTAAACCATAGTACAGTTACCAAAATCAAGAAATTAACATTGGTACAAACTGTTAAACTTCATATTTTAGTAAAAAAACTGGTGACATCTGAAAAGTTCTTTTCCAGGATTCTAAACAGGATCCTACATTTAGTTTCTTTCAAATTACTGTTACTGCTAGAATTTGAAAAAACTTGATTTATTTTGTTTTTGTTATTAGATGATTAATAGACTAACAGATAGTAAATTGTCTATAAATTGACTATTTAAAAGAATTTCCTCAAGGGGCGCCTGGGTGGCGCAGTCGGTTAAGCGTCCGACTTCAGCCAGGTCACGATCTCGCGGTCCGTGAGTTTGAGCCCCGCGTCGGGCTCTGGGCTGATGGCTCAGAGCCTGGAGCCTGTTTCCGAATCTGTGTCTCCCTCTCTCTCTGCCCCTCCCCCGTTCATGCTCTGTCTCTCTCTGTCCCAAAAATAAAAATTAAAAAAAAAAAAAAAAAAAAAAAAAAGAATTTCCTCAAGAAGGATTAGTCTTGTTGCTGTTGAGTACTACACAATTACTGGGAATTGGCTAAAGTTTGCAGAAAGTTTATTTTTCTACCATTCTGCTTATTTCTTTTTGTTTTCATTTTGAGAAATCTCAGAATCACCTAAAAGAGCTTAGACTTCAAAGTTGTTTTTCTTTTAACCCTAACAGTGGAGTAGTAGTAGTAGTATGTAGTAATAATAATAATGCTTTAACAGTTGGAGACCTAGATGTCTTCTATACTATTTTGGAATCTCTTTTATTCCTTTTTTCTTTTTCTTTAAAAAAAATTTTGTTTTAATGTTTTTTTTTTTGTTGTTGTTGTTTTTGAGAGACACCCCCCCCCACACACAGACAAGACAGAGTATAAGCAGGGGAGCGCAGAGAGAGAGGGAGACACAGAATCCGAAGCAGGCTTCAGGCTCTGAGCTGTCTGCACAGAGCCTGACGTGAGGCAAAAACTCAAGAACTGTGAGATCATGACCTTGAGCTGAAGTTGGATGCCTAACCGAATGAGCCACCCGGGTGCCCCATTCCTTTTTTCTAAGTGAGAAAAAAATAGGAAGGGAGATGGTTGTTTTTCTTCATCTGAGAGAGTGATGAATGAATATGCAACCTTCTGTCTCTTAGTATTATTCTAGTATTAATATGTCCAGTTGACAGTTTTTATTAAAACTTACTGCAGCTCTCTTCAGTAAATGGTATTGGGAAACTGGACAGCAACACGCAAAAGAATGAAACTAGACCACTTTCTTACACCATACACAAAATAAATTCAAAATGGATTAAAGACCTAAATGTGAGACCTGAAATTGTAGACATCCTAGAAGAGAGCACACAGGCAGTAATTTTTCTGACATTGGTCATGGTATATTTTTGTAGATGTGTCTCCCAAGGCAAGGGAAATGAAAGCAAAAAGAAATTATTGCCACTACATCAAAATAAAAATCCTGGACATAGCGAAGGAAACAACACAACCTAAAAAGCAGCCTACTGAATTGGAGAAGATATTTGCAAAGGACATATCTGATAAAGGGCTGGTATCCAAAATATGCAAAGAACTGATACAGCTCAACACCCCCCAAAAAACAAATAATCCAATTAAAAATGGCCAGAAGATATGAACAGACATTTCTCCAAACGACGTCCAGATGGCCAACAGATAAATGAGAAGATGCTCAACATCACTAATCATCAAGGAAATACAAAGTACAATGAGCTATCACCTCACACCTTCCAGAATGGCTAAAATAAAAAAACACAAGAAACAACAAGCATTCATGAGGATGTGGAGGAATAGGAAGGAACCCTTTTGTACTATTAGGGTGGGGGGGAGATGCAAACTTGTGCAGGCACTGTAGGAAAAGTTTGTCATTTCCTCAAAAGGTTAAAAATAGAACTGCCCTACAGTAATTGCATTATTGGGTATCAACCCCCAAAATACAGAACACTAATTGAAAGGGATACATGCACCCCTGTTTATAGCAGTATTATTTACAATAGCTAAATTATGGAAGGAGCCCTAAGTGTCCATTGATAGATGAGTGGATAAAGAAGAGATGGTATGTATATACAGAGGAATACTGTTTGGCTAAAAAAAAATGAAACCTTGCCATTTGCACAACATAGATGGAGCTAGAGAGTATAATGCTAAAAGAACTAAGTGAGAGAAAGACATCTGATTTCACTTATATGTGGAATTTAAGAAATGAGCAAGGGGAAAAAAAGACCAAGAAACAGATTCTTCACTGTAGAGAAGCAGAGAGAATGTAGGTGGGTTGATGGGTGAAATAGGTGATGGAGATTAAGGAGGGCACTTGTCTGTGATGAGCCCTGGGTGATGTATGGAATTGTTGAATCACTGTATTGTACACCTGGAACGAATATACCACTATGTTAACTATACTGGAATTAAAAACTTAAAAAATATCTTAATGCAAAAAATAAAATTTACTGTAGCAAAATGAGCTCTCTAAAAGCAGATTCTTAATTATTATTTTATGTGTTAATGAGATTCTTGAAATCACTTGTTAAAATGAGTAACCATCTAGATTTCACCTTTATCCCTGAGTATAGTCAGGGTGCATTGATCTTCAGTAAGGTCTCAACAGTTTAATTTGGTGTTTTCTGTGTAAGCAGTCCATCAGTTCCTTATTAATAACTTTATATTTCATAAACTCAGAAAAAAAAATCCAGCTTTTAATGTCTTCCTTAAATATTAGAGAATGATACAATTACTTTATAAGATTCTTTATTTTAGTGCTTTGTAATAAATTGACTATGTAGGCTTTTTCAACTATTAAAAGTGATAGTCCTTCCAAAGGCGTCCTTACAAAAAGTAGAAAAATAACGAGTTTTAACTTGGCAAAACATATGAAAGAGAGTATCTCTGAGTCACAAGATGAGTCAAGAGGGTGAGGTTTGTTTTTTTCCCCCCTTGTCCATCTGTTTTAAGGGAGTAGGAAAAATCTTTGATCAAAGTTGCTACCAAAAGTTGGAATTTGTTCTTTAGTATTTGACTTGTACCAAGTGCAGATCTGAAACGTTTAATGGTACTACCAAGATGGGTTTAATCTACTTCAGAGATCTGTGCCTAATTTGTACGAGATTGGTGGATGCTGATACTTCAAGAATCGAGATTCCGTTTCATGCTTTAGCACACATTTAATCCTGCAACACATCTGGTCTACAATGCTGGCAAGTGGAAGTGCTGAATAACTGCTTCTCTGGTGACAGTAATGACCAAATTCATCACTTTGTTCCATACCTAAAATAACTATTTTTACCATTTGTTGTTGAAAGCTAGCTTTCTTAGATTTTGGCTTTAAAAGATATTTATGGCATTGCCTTCCATGTTAACCATTTAAAAATACTGAAATTATTTAGTATAGATTCCTTGTTCAGCTAGCCTCAGAGTACTGAGTAATCTAGTCTGTGTCTTATTATTGTAATCCAGGCAGGAAGGAAGGGACAGAAAGGAGGAAATAAATGGGTGGTTGGAGAATAGATATTGCCTACTTTCAAATTACACTGTCTTCCTAAAGTAAATCCCAAGGTGAGTTTTGGCTGCATGGGGTATGTGCAAATGGTGGTGAACAGAAGATTAGATAGAGGTCATTCCCTCCATGTTTTATTTCTGGGGCTTTTTAAAAAGCCATTTGTCACTGGCACATTGCTTTGCCTTTAAGGAAAGTTGTAACTACTCATCCAGAATAGGTATCAACTATTTGTAATATTTCACAAGCTATTTAAAGCAAAAGACAGAAAATGTCTTTTAAAATGTTGTTTTAAGGGGCGTCTGGGTGGCTCAGTCGGTTAAGTGTCCGACTTCAACTCAGGTCACGATCTCGCGGTCCGTGAGTTCGAGCCCCGCGTCAGGCTCTGGGCTAATGGCTCAGAGCCTGGAGCCTGCTTCCGATTCTGTGTGTCCCTCTCTCTCTGCCCCTCCCCCGTACATGCTCTGTCTCTCTCTGTCTCAAAAATAAATAAACGTTAAAAAAAAATTAAAAAAATGTTTTAAGGGCTTGTGCCAGAGAATTAATGATACTCATAACTACAGGATATACAGTTAATTCCCCCCATTTTTTAAAGATTTTTTTTTTAATGTTTATTTTTGAGAGAGCAAGCAAGTGGGGGAGGGACAGAGAGAGAAGGAGAGAGAATCCCAAGCAAGCTTCATGTTGTCAGTGCAGAGCCTGGTGAGGGGCTTGAACTCACGAACCATGAGATCGTGACCTGAGCTGAGACCAAGAGTTAGACGCTTAACCAACTGAGCCACCCAGGCACCCCAGTCTCCCCCCTTTTTAAATCAGAAATTGGTACGAGGCTCATGATCAGAGTGTCCAGCAGAGGGTATATAAGGAAACGGAGGCATGAACTTTATGCTATAGAAGAATTGTGCCAAGAGCATTGTAGCTAAAGTAAAGATGGGGAAGAGAAGGATGGAAATTTAAATTGAGGCTAAATATTGTCAAGGGCTTTAGACTTTGTATCCTGAGCGTGTTAGCCACTACACATTTTTAAGCATGAGAGCCAGCAATTTGGCTGAATGTGGTTTTTAGAAAGATTACTGTTGGCAGTGTAAAGAAATATATTTGATTTATGATTCATCTTTATTCTTAATATTCCTTGTTCATCTGTCAAGACTGGAATGCTTTTGGATTAGTGGGGTTTTCCAGGTAATTGAAGATAGTCCTTCACCTCGCTCTCAATTTCAGAATGTGACTTTATAAAACTGTTATCATGTTTATATCATAGCATTAGTAAATGGAATCTAACAGTTTCTATAAGTATTATGGCACAACAGTTCTGCCTTTGCTCTTTCCAATTAATGGTACACTCTAGAGTTACTCTAAATGAGATGCTGTTTGGGGACACGTTGTCTTTCCTTTTCCACTTACAGTGTATTTTAGTCATCCATTATGTTCAGTTTCCTCATCACCTTTTCTGGTTTGTGGTTGTAAGGCAAAACTAAAGATTACTGGAAAAAGTTAACTCATCCTTGGTATGGAGAGGGAGAGTAGCTTTCAGCAAACACTATGAACTTGGAGAAACTGTTCTGAAAGATCCGCTGATTGGTGTCTGGTAGGTTAAGTCGAGTTTTACTCTAAATTCTGATGGCATTTTGATGAGTAAGTTTTAAATCTGAAACACTTAGAATTAAAACTCATTTAAAACATTTATTGAGTACCTTTTATATGCAGTGTACAGAACACCAGTGAAAGGTCGTGGACTCTGGTCTGAGGTGGGGAAGACAGGTAAATAAATAAATGAAAAGCATTTAAGGGACTTAAGGTTTATTAAATTTTCCTCCCAGGAGTGAGGATATCCAGTTTCATCATGGAAAATAAGAAAATAAGGTTTATTTGAACAGTTGCTTTTATCATCTGTTCATTAAAGAATAAAAGGGACAAAAAAAGGTTATTTTTAGTTGATGTGTTTATGAGGTACGTATTTCAGTTTTGATTGGATTATTGTAGGTATATATGTGTGTTTTGCTATTTGAAGCAATGTTCAGTTGAATCATTAACATAAAGGCATTTCTCTTACAGTAAAATATATTTATTGAAA
The DNA here is from genome assembly GCF_022837055.1 of Prionailurus viverrinus. Taxonomy (NCBI): domain Eukaryota; kingdom Metazoa; phylum Chordata; class Mammalia; order Carnivora; family Felidae; genus Prionailurus; species Prionailurus viverrinus. The sequence continues at coordinate 86,005,731 of NC_062563.1, read as the reverse complement.
ACCTCAAATGCTGCAGAATCACATGTTGGGAAAGTATGGTTTGGGTAGACTCAAGTATGCAGCTTTGTAGCAGAGTACTTAGAAAACGATCACGGTCTTAAAAATTTTAGCATAAATAGCCTCTGGCATTTGTATTACGCACCATAGCTATTCATTTATTAGCCTTAAACTAGGACTCGAGCTTCCTATTTTGGACCTTCCTCCAGGTCCTTGAGGGCAGCTGCTTTAGCAGAAACTAATTTTGTAAAAATTAAGTAAGGAGTCATGGTACAGTCCCTTTGTTAAGTGCTTTTTGAGGCTTGGTGGTGGGAGAGGTGGAGAGATGAGGAATTATCTTTGCAGCTGGTTCATTTGTACCCTTTTCACCATAGAACAGTGTTGAAAAGACTTTTGAAGTTCCTGAAGCTACTAAACTTGCTGTTTTCTGTAAAGGAAGGCATTTGTTTTCACCTTTTTTCTTAAGATTTTATTTTATTAAGACTTGTTCTTTGAGAAAACTTGTCCACTTTTCCCCTTCAGAACGAACTAGGAAAAATCCGTATGAACCAGTGACATTTCTGTGCTCTGTTGACTCACAAACCAGCTCTTATGACTCCCTTTACCAGCTGCATATGAACTACTTCATATTAGAGCAGCATCTGGTAGTTAGTTGTATCGTCTGTACTTTGTAGTGCAGATACAGTTTTTATTTCACTTTAACATAATATTTTTATATTTAAAAAATCTTTAACTTTTAAGTTCTTATAGTGAGAATGCCATATATTCAAACTTTCAAGAAGTTTGCAGTCTCGGTCTCTAATACTGTGCGCCATAATACATGTATACCCATGGGCAGCATAACATTTGACTTAATTTTCTGTTAATATATTTGTATTATTTCTGTTACCAAGATTAAAATTATTTGTATGAATTTGATTTCTTAAAGGAATGAAGATAGTAATGTAATTTAGAAGAAAAAATCTTTCAAGAATGCATATGCATATTAGAGACTGGATACTGAATTTTTACAGAGTAATTATAAACTAATGCAAACATTTCTTAAGTGAATTTTGTTAGCTGTGGTTCTTTTGGTTAAAAAACATAAAAGCGGTATTTTATTTGCTCATACTTGCTAAGAGTATCTCTGGAAGAATACTCAAGAAACTGGCAACATTGCCTCTAAGGAGGGGAATTGGATGTCTACAGGGTGGGATAGGAGGGAGGCTTTAATTTTGAACCATGTTCAAACCATGAACTATTAGAAAGAAATCAAACTTGAAAAAAATAAGTGAAAGATGCTTTGGTACAGAACAGAGATTGATTTAGCCTGCCTAGTATGAATCACCTGACTCCATGATCGGCTTAGCATTGCAATCCTATAATATCTTGGTGCGTATACAGTTGGTTTGTATGTTATGGCAGGGGCAGGCAAACAAAAAGGTAACCAAATAAAAATACTCTGTACTTTTCTGTTACAGGCAATTAACCAATAGAATATGTAACTTTTAATTAAACTCAAACTTTGATTAACTGCTGGATTTTTTTCCCATATAATTCTCATAAAATCATTTTGTAAATCTTGCCACCTCTTTTGGTTTGTTTTTAGTTGATGCTGATGAAATTAAAAGGCTAGGAAAGAGATTTAAGAAGCTCGATTTGGACAATTCTGGTTCTTTGAGTGTGGAAGAGTTCATGTCTCTGCCTGAGTTACAACAGAATCCTTTAGTACAGCGAGTAATAGATATATTTGACACAGATGGGAATGGAGAAGTAGACTTTAAAGGTAAGAAAGTTTTTTAATTTAACAAGTTAGGTAATCTATCACTAGTCTTATAGTTCTGTGTATGAAAATGTCTGAAAATTTAGTTTTTTAAAAATGTGTTTATTGGTGATCTTATAATAATAATGTTAAATTCTTGAAACGTGTGGTATATGAACCTTAATGAACTAATAAGTAAAAGATCTTTTACTGCTTGGTTCATATATGATCAAATTTATCTATTTCCTTTGTTTTTGGAAAATTAATCTTATTTTGGGAAACATGTTAGAACTGCATTTTTAGAAACTTTATTTAAAGAATGAGACTTACACTAAGCAATAAAAAATAAACTGTAGTAATAAGGAGATGAGCATTTTACACAGGATTATTTTAATCTAGAATTTTACATAAAACAATAGTGATTTTGCTAATATTACCATGGTACATAATTTTATATTTGATTCTATACTTTGTCATCAACAGACTTTGTTATTTTAGTTCCAGGAACTGAGTTTTAAGTGAAGGAGGATCTAAAACAGATTTTATGATAGATTTAATGTTAAACAGGCAGTGAAGAAAAATGATCATTTTCACGAGGCTTCCAACACTTTATTTAAATGAGTCTGAATTTTGGGACCAGAAATTCAAAATTATTTTTGTTCTGGCAAAACAGTCGGGGGGTGCTTGCTGGCTCAGAAGAGCATGAGACTTCGATCGTGAGATCGTGAGTTCAAGCCCCACACTGGGCAGAGAAAATTACTTAAACAAACGGAAGAAACAAAACAATGTATAATCTTTTTTTTTAATACTTGTAAGATTTTGTGTTTTTTAAATATTTTTATTTTATGTTTAAATGTTTATTTCTGAGAGAAAGAGAGCAAGCAGGGAAGGTGCAGAGAGAGGCGGACAGAGGATCCTAAGTGGGCTCTGCAGCTGACACATAGAGATGGAGCCTGATGTGGGGCTCAAACTCCTGAACTGTGAGACCTTGACCTGAGCTGCAGTTGGACGCTCAAGCAAACTGAGCCACCCAGGTGCCCCAGGATTTTGTTTTTAAGTCATCTCTACACCCAGTATGGGGTTCCAGCTTACAACCTTGAGACCAGGAGTCGCATGCTCTGCCTACTGAGCCAGCCAGGTGCCACTGTGATCTTTTAAAAAACCCCTCTTTTATAGTTCCATTCCAAAAAGAAAGGGTTAAATAGCTTAAAGAATTGTTTTTTAGTGGTAAGCTGTGTGTTACTTAAGAAATATTGCTCAAATTGATTTGACCTTAGAGAACTGAAAGTTTGGATATTTAAAAAAATATATAGAACCTTGTTTGTTGAAATTTCAAATTCGTCACTTTCAGTTTAAAACATTGCTTTGTAATATTTTCTTTTGCAGCAAAAAAAATATTCTTTTATGGATATGTTAAGTTTTTGTGTGTGGGGAGGTATTATGTATTTTCCTATATAAAAAAAATGAAACTTCTGATTTGTAAACACTTTCTGTTCTTACTCAGAATTCATTGAGGGAGTCTCTCAGTTCAGTGTCAAAGGAGATAAGGAACAGAAGTTGAGGTGTAAGTATTTTTCTTTACTGAATTCATTCTTCCTCTTATACCACTACTACCCATACTACATTATAAACTCCTTTTTAAAAAATATTCTAAAAGATGACTTTTTCTAGATTCTTAGTATATGTAACAGAAATTGTATATTCTGGAGAAAATCCTTTTAGGCTCTTTGCAACTAGTATATTCTAATGATGTCATTGTTGCTTTTTAGTTGGATAGAAAGAAAACAATTTCCTTCTTGTGAAAACAGCTATATAAACTGCTTGTCTTGGATAAGAGATTTGTTGATGAAAGTGGGAAGAAATGTTCTAATGTCATTAGGTGAACTTAGTTTATATACATATTTAGCCAGAAGTCCACTCTTTTGGTTTATGTAGGCACCCTCTATCACAGTGAACATCTGTACCTTTGTAAGTTATTCAGCCTCTTAATTAGACATTTTATTCAGTAATAGTTCTGTGAGGCACAGGATATATGCAAACATCTTTTGTAAATGAACTCTTAATATAAATGAGAATAACAGTAATAGCAATTGAACTTTTGCCATGTTTCAGACACTGTTCTAAGCAATTTTTTACATGTATTATATGCCAGTTATAAAGTACTCTATAAAGAACCTGGGAAGTTGGAACTGTTATTAGTCCCAATTTTATGTATAGAAACTGAAGCTTAGCAAGGATAAATAACTTTCCTTTAGGTATGCTAATTGGCCCAAGCACTCTTGACTCGAGAGCCCATACTTTTTTTTCTTTATTTTTAATTTTTTAATGTTTATTTATTTTAGAGACAGAGCATGAATGGGGGAGGGTCAGAGAGAGAGGGAGACACAGAATCTGAAATGGGCTCCAGGCTCTGAGCTGTCAGCACAGAGCCCGACGCAGGGCTCGAACTTACAGACCGTGAGATCATGACCTGAGCCGAAGTCGGACGCTTAACCGACTGAGCCACCCAGGCAGCCCAAGAGCCCATACTTTTAACCAGCTGTGTAACTGCCCCTAGAGGCAAGATCAAATGTGAGAAGGAGCCATCTTCATAGTTATAATTCTAGACTAGATGTTTGACAACTCACTGTTTTCTTCTTCATTGAAGGTATTTACTTGTGATTGCCTTACAACTGCCATTGATTTTCCTTACTCTTTTTTTAGTTGCTTTCCGTATCTATGACATGGATAAAGATGGCTATATTTCCAACGGGGAACTCTTCCAGGTGCTGAAGATGATGGTGGGGAACAACCTGAAAGATACACAGTTACAGCAAATTGTAGACAAAACCATAATAAATGCAGATAAGGATGGAGATGGAAGAATATCCTTTGAAGAATTCTGTGCTGTGAGTACAAAAGAGCTGGTTCTTCAAAAGTTAGGTTTTAAAAGCATTTATAAAACTACTTAATAGAGAGTTCCTTATACTTATTTGCCCTAGAAATTTATATACAGTATTTGATTTTACCTAATTGCCCATATTCAAAGTTTTGAAATATTCCTTATGGTAACTGTTAATAACTAACCATTATTATTCTCAAGAATTCCTGTTCCCAGTGATTATCTGGTAATACACCCTAATGCTAGTACCATTTTACTTATACTAGTAACTTTTACTTATTGTTGGTAGTCCCCCACATTACAAACAGGGCATATTCTTAAGGTTCATTTAAAAATAAATATGTTTGAAAACACTTGTGGAGGGTAGGTGTTGATGCAGTTTCAGCTAGGAATCCAGAAGTTTGGCTTCATGAGGACAACAGAAGTGGAGTGCCTATGCATGTTAGACTCATCAGCTAGGCAGTGTAAATGGTGATTCCTCCCCTGTCCCCTCTCCCAAGCTACTGATGGATTTGCCACCACTCAGTGCTTCCAAACAGGAACACAGCTGCTCAGCTTCTTTCTCTACTTTGCCAAAGCAAAGATACTAGCCTTTTGATACATATAATAAGGAGTCTTAATTGCAAGCTAGAAAGACCAGAGAATCCAGAGGAGAGGTGAAGATAACAAAGAAAAAAGTTTTAAAGTTTTTCAGTTATGATTGGATGCTACTGTGGCAAGATTTCCTTCCTCCCTTTTCATTTTTTATTTAGACCATACAAGGAAAAACTAATGACTGCTTGTGTGTCATGTAGGGACTAAAGTTGTTACTGTGGCATTGAAGTAGAAGTTCACATTATCTTTTAAGTAGCTTCCTTGCTCTCAAGGGAATACTGTGTGCATGCTGTTTCAAAAAGTAGGGTGATGCTCTAAAATTGAAAGAACAGACTGGGTCTTTTTGGAAGAGGGTTAGGCTTGAGATTGGAGACTTTGTTGCCTGGTAGTACTGCTGGGAGGGTTTATGTTACTCCTCTGTTTCTTCTTTACCAAAGATCACAGAAAGACTGGTGTGGAGTGTGGTCAGATTGTGCTGTGGGACCAGGCTGGTCATGTCAGCATAGGTAGCCAGTTTTCAAAAGAAGAAAAGAAAAGGAATTCAGGGGTGCCTAGGTGGCTCAGTCAGTTGAGCATCTGACTCCTGATTTCAGCTCATGTCATGATCTCACAGTTCATGAGATGGAGCCTTGCGCTGGGTTCTGCGTGGCTCCAGCAGCGCAGAGTCTGCTTGGGATTCTTTCTCCCTCTCTCTTTGCCCATCCTCTGTTCACACCTGCACTCTTTCAAAATAAACAAACATTAAAAAAAAATCCTGAGCATTGAGGGAACGAAAGCAAAAATGGAAAACTCTTTCCTACAGTGATGTGAGATGTATATAGATGAAGATTCCATTTAGTAAATATAAAAATGTAAGTTAAAATTACACATAAATTGTTTGTCATTGGAAGAAAACTGTGTATGATGCTGTTTACGCTGAAGACATAAGCTGTGCTTTGAGTTTATTTCCAGTATTTGATAAATTGCTTTTGTATTTTTGAGGAGTGTAGTTTGGGGATGGAGAAAAACTTTTGTGCTTTAAACCCAACTTCTCTGAACATTGATCAAGTCCATAACTTTGGCTTCATTGAGTCCTTTTTATTCTGATTTCTCAAGCTATAGTGGTAAAGAGATGGGAAATTACTTTAAAAGATCACATGCTTGTCTCCCTCCTTTAAAAATTTCGGAATACTTAAACATACAAAGAAAATAGAAACAATTGATGACAGTGTTAAAGTTGGCAGGTTGAACTGAATGCTTGTACAGCTGACCCTTGAAAAACATGGGTTTGAACTGCACATGTCCACTTATATGCTATTTTTTCTTTTCAGTGAAGTACTGCACATGTTTTTTTGTGTTAATGTTTTCTTTTTTTTCTAGCTTTATTGTAAGAATGTAGTATGTAATGCATACACAAAATAGTGTTAATTGTTATTCATGAGGCTTCTGGTTAACAGTGGGCTATTAGTTAAATTTTGGGAGAGCCAAAAGTTATATGTGACTTTTTTACTGCATAGCGGGGTTGATATCTCCAACCTCTGTTGTTGTTCAAGAGTCAGATTATTTATTTTTGCTTTCCTCTCCAAACTCCAGTTTAATTAAACAGATTAAAAAGTAAAGGTTTTGAACCCACAGGACAAAGAGAATAGTAGGGAGGATAGCAACTAGACAATTTAAAACTCTGTAAACTGACTTAATAGGAGAAAAAATGAATTGAGCTATCAGCTTGTAAAGCTGAGCGGCAACTTGGTATATAATGCAGAATCCCTGAAAGGCTCAGAAATTGGTAGCATAAGATAAGTGAAAGTGGAGGGGTGGCTCAGTTGGTTGGACCTCTGACTTTGGCTGAGGTCATGATCTCATGGGTTGTGAGTTTGAGCCCTGCGTCGGGCTGTGCTGACAGTTTAGAGCCTGGAGCCTGATTCTGATTCTGTGTCTCATTCTTTCTCTGCCCCTCCCCCACCTGTGCTGTCTCTCAAAAATAAATAAATGTAAAAAAAAAATTAAGTGAAAATGGGGATAAAGGCAAGACTAAAAACAGTTGCTTGAAGTCTGTTTAAAAAGCATTCAGAACACTAGATCTCCCTACTCTGTTCAGACTCCTCCACTGTAGTGGGAGATTGGAGAGGGTGAAGTAATTTGAGTCTGGAAAACATGAGGAATAGATTGTGTGTTGGGGGTAGGGGGGTGTGCGTGGTGGTGAGTATCCAAGAGAAGGCAATGCAGGAATGTTATTTGCAGACCTGTAGGGAAATACTGAATATTACCTGAAAATCCTAAATGATTATCTCTGTGTAAAAGAAAACAGAGAACGAAGGCAGGGTAGCAAACTGCTGTTTTCATAGAAGTTGTAGAGCTAATTGGCTATTCAAGCTTTATTTTTGAAATAAAAATTTTGGGTTAAATTTAAAAATAATACAGATGCAGTTATACACAACAACATGGATTAATCTCAAAAACCTGTCGGGTGAAACAAGCCACACATGAAAGAAATTTCATTTTAAAATGTACAAAAACAAACCAAACTAATCCATGTTGTTAAAGTCACAGTAGTGGGTGGGTGTGTGTGTGGGGGGGGGGGGGGCGCGGGTAGGGCAGGAGGAAGGAGATGGCTAGTGCTGGAAGGGGGCCGCAGAAGACTGCTGAAAATGATCTGGGTGCTTAGCTACTTGGGTGTTTACACTGGGAAAATTCAAGCTATGAACATTTATGACTTACGTATTTTCCTTATGTAGGTTATATTTAATAATACAGGTAATTACACTTTTAGATTACCATGTCATTTATTCACTGAGATTTCTGTAACAATTCTGCATGTATTGAATGAAGCCCATGAGAAAATGTGCAGAAGTTTTTATTTGGTATTTTTATAATGCCTTCTAGAATGGACTGACAGGTTGGGTTTTGAGGATAATTTTTATGCTAACATCTGGTTATTATTTAATATTAAACTACCTTAGTGTAGGGGTTAGCAAACCAAAATGGGTCAAATCCTTCCCGTGGCCTGTTTTGTAGGTCTTTGAGCTTAGAACAGTTTTTTACATTTGTAAAAAAGAAAACATGGGAGAGGAAAATGCCAAGAGAAATTATATGTGGCCTACAAAGCCTATAACACTTCTTATCTGGCCTTTTAACTTTGCCAACCATTGTCCTAGAACACAAGAAAATGCCTGTTATCCTGAGAGAAAGCCCTTAACTAGAGGCAATACAGGTTTAAAAAAACCCAAACCTCAAAAGCCAGCTTCTGAAAATGGTTAAAGTAGTATTGTTTTTTAAATTGTAGGGTTTTTTTTTTTAATGTTTATTTTTGAGAGAGAGTATGAGTGGGGGAGGGGTGGAGAGAGGGAGGCAGAATCCGAAGCAGGCTCCAGACTCTGAGCTGTCAGCACCAGAGCTTGACGCGGGGCTCGAACTCATGAGCTGTGAGATCATGACCTGAGCCGAAGTCGGACACTCAACTGACTGAACCACCCAGGAGCCCCTTAAATTGTAATTTGGTTAAGGTGGTCAGACTAGTAACAAGGAATTTTCAAACGTGGTTAAGCTTGATTTGTTCCTATCTGTTGCAGGTTGTAGGTGGCCTAGATATCCACAAAAAGATGGTGGTAGATGTGTGACTCTTTTTCTAAAGAGTACCACCCAACACTTTTGCTTTCTTCTCCATCTCTGAAGATCTGCTCAAGACGTCCAGCAATGCTCTCTGTGTATTTAAATGGAAGTATTTTTCTCTGTGAAGCCACATTTTCCAACACGAGCCTCATGAAGCCAACTAAGTGTTATTGAACTCTTATTCTCTCAATAACTCAGTGTAGCACTTTAAAGTCTGAAGGACAGCAACATGAAAAGAGCATATCAATGTGGTGAAGAAAGGGAAGGGGTTGGCTTTTTAATTTATTTTTCTTCATCTTTTATAACAAGAAAGTATCTATATATACATATGTAAATATTTATATATAGATATATGTAGCTTTCTATATGTGTAGGTTGGCTTTAATTTAATATACTTGATTCAGAAGCAAAATGATAGAGTACAAAAGTGCCAAGCAGAACATAAAACATCCTTACTTTTATTTCACACAGTTTTATATATAGATAGAAAGTTGTACAATTTGAGCCGGGTGTTAGGCCAGCTATTTTCCTTTTCCTGTGCTTTCTCCTTTGAGAGATTGACAAAGCATTTGTTAACGTCCTATTACTTACCTTAATTACATTTTTGTAACAGAGGAGTCTGTAATTTTCTTTATACCTATGAATAGATTTCCAGGGACTAGGTCTCGTTGCTGAGCAGCTCTACTGCATCTCTGCCTGAGGAGAAAGTACAGTGCAGTGCTGCCGCCAAGAGCTCCTCCTTGTGTTCCGGCAGGAACCGCACCAAGCTCACGGCTGCTTCGTTGTTACTTCTGAACGAGGAGCCATTTTCCTTTCTTAAATGTCCCTGAGTTAAATGTAAGTTACCAGTTGTGGAAAGGCCGGAAGCTATCTGAGGCAATCACGATTTATCTTAAGACATTACTCAATGAAGAATACCTGAAGTAATCATGGACTACTTAGGATATCCATTCATTTGTTTCATTACATGGGTAAACCGTTTGTCATTAAACTTCTGTTTGAACCGTAAATTTCTTTTCCGTTTCAGAAAACTTGCAGCTAATCTGGAAAATTGGTGATATTTAATGTGCATGTACATATCTAAACACCCACACAGATTGGTGATTTAAATGGAAGAAGTCTTTTTATCTCTGTATGCCACAGAAGAGCAAAATTGTATCAAAATTTATACCTCTCCTGTTTCTTTACCACAAGGCATAGAGAGTGCATGGTGGTTTTCTTTCTTGATTTGCCCATATTTGTAATGGATGATAACTGAAGAAACGTGTGATATAAAAGTAGTGTATCATGTTCCACCACTTGATATTATCCCTTCCCTTTTCTGCAAAGGTACTATTGGCTGGAAGAGAACATTTTGGTTAGCTTTCTAGGAAAGTAGTCTTCCCCTATGTAGTTTTTCTAGAAAACCAGTTTCATAATCATGAGTGGAAAAGGGCAGGTTGAATCAAAGTAAATGAATCTTAAATTGGGCACGCCTGCCTGCCATCGCTGTTCCTTCAACTGAGTGCTGCACATCATGGGCTCTGTCTGTGAGAGAAAAATCCCGGTGCTTGGTGTCTTTGCATGACATGGAGTTTTGCATGTAGATCAATTTAAAATGTACCTCTTGTTTACATAATTTGCATAATTTTAAAAGATAATGTTGCCAAACTTTGGAAATGTTAATGTTCAAACTGAGAATCTCCACTACATGTAACTTTCTTCCTCTGGATCAGTACGTGGCTTATAATCCCAGCCAGTGGTTTGATCTGTTCCAGTGTCAACTGCCATGTGCTCTGCTTCAAGGGGGAACTAGTCTTTTGTGAATTTTTTGTACATAAGTATTTGTTACAAATATTTTAGCAAATGCTTTCTATTTCTCTTGCTTGTGCATATCTTGGCTGGCGTTACAGAAAAATAGTGCAAACATTATTTCCTTACTGGGGAATGAGGGTTTTTTTTTTTTCCTTTTTCTTTTTTAGTGCGGGTGGGGGAGGGGTTTATGTTGAATGTTTAGTTTTTTCTTCTGCATGAAACGTCATGTTGTGGGATCTTTAGAAAACTTCATACTGTATGAATAAGAAAATAAAATATTTGAAACTTGCTTGAGTGTACTCACAGTCATCTTTGTTGGGCTCCCACAGCCATTAGGTAGTGTTTTGTCCATTAGGTAGTCTTTTTTTTCATTCTTTTGATTTAAAAAGAAAATGGTAAATTGATGTTTGGTATTTGACTATAGGCCATAAGATAAATCTGCTTTATCACTGGTTAAAAACACAAGTCATTACAAGGACCTACAAAGCCTTTCCTCATTATGCCTTTACTACTTACCCTTCTGCTTCCAGCTGCCTTCGCCTCCTGTGGTTCCTGGATCTTTGGGCTTACTTCTGCTGTGGGCCTTTGTATGGTCTCCCCTGCCAGATCCTGCACAGCTAATGCCTCCAAGTCTGTTCAAATATGTCCTGGCTCCCAATGATGTTCCTGGCCATCCCATGTAAACATACTACACCCGTGTCTCCTTTACCCCCCCCCCCCCTTTTTTCCCCCCTCTTCCGTTGCATTTACCCTCTGATGACAGGACTTACTTGGGTATTTTGTACATCTGTCTTCCCTGGTTACTGAAATAAAATGAAAACTCCACAAGGGCATTCATTTCTATTTCTGTCCATTGTTCACTGACAGCCTCACTTGTCTAGAATTCCATCTACCTCTTAGCATTAGCTCATTAAATACTTAATGAAGGATTAAACAGGCAGGCGTTAGTTAAAACAACCTCTTGCATTTGCAGAACATCATAGTCTTGGTAAAAACGTTCTTTTACCATTTTTCACCTTTACTACTTAGAAGAAATATGCCCAAACACTGGTCTGGCTACTTTAAGTGTTTATTTGAAAAATAAAGTTCTTTCTTCATCAACTTTGTGATGTTTTTAATTTTATAAACTACAAAATAGGTACAAAGACTAGCTAGCCTGCCTTTGTTCACTACAGTTATCTTTGAACTGCTGCTTCTATGATTCTAAAAAACCCACATACTACCTAGTATTAAGGGTCATGATTCAGAACGGTTTTGTGCGATGATTTTTTTAATTACACTCCATAGACAAATGTTTATAAATTTATAAAAAGTTATAAATTTATAAATAAGTTGGTAAGTTCATACAGTACTGTTTAAACCAGAAGTTTCCCTCCTAGAAGAATCATAAACAATGCAAATCTTTTATTGAAAATGAAGTAATAAATTATAATGTGTAAGTATAGTGTGCCAAATTCAGATATGGAAATTATCCTCAAAGCTGCTGTATTACCAAACCTTTCCTTTCTGTTTATGCTTCTGGCTGTGAGAACAGAAGTGATGAAGGCTTAGAGTGACTGGAATACTCTTCACATGGTTTCTTGTGACCACATGTGGAGGAGAAGGCTTTTTCTCTAGAGTCCAAAGACAAGATAAAAAGTCTCTTGATTTGAAATCAGAACCGATCTGCTGCTCTGCTAGCCACGGCTCGGATATTGCCATAAACCTTTGATGGAGGATTTCCTGCAGAGGAAAATAAACGTTATCTATACAAATATACCCACATACAGAAGCTACATGGAAAGCAGTCTACAACTCTAAAAAGAACATTTTCCAGTGGATCGCTCTTAAACCAACAAGAGAACTGTAAACCATACCCAAATATCCTCCAAAAACATTTTAAATCCTGAGTCAAAGGCACCAACCTGTTTCAAAAAGAAGCTGGTCAATCAGATCTGGGTACTGATGGAAAATCCCATCTAGAGCAAGCTACTACAATCCTGTAACTCTTAACAGAAGTTTGCTTTGCTGCAAACTTTGCTGCACAGCTTGAAAATAGGACTAAGTGTGTCAATTAAATTGATGGTGACCAGCAGCTCTTTTTTTTTATTGAAACCTAAAACATGTTGCCTACTATTCTGGAAGGGCTTTTCACTGCACCTCAGGGGAAAGCAGCAAAGATTTAAGCAATATAATCCAACAAACCCTGTATCTTCTCTAGCAAACAGAATCCAAGCAAAAATACTCCTTTTTTCTTTAGGTCCACATTTGCCAACCCCCATTTCTACTTGCTATCTTTAACATTAGCCTTCACCTACACTGATTTGCAAATGTGGTTTGAGTTCTAAATTCCCTATTCTTTTCTTTCCAGAGAACACACCCAAGGAATAAATTGCTGTTACCCAGGATAAGGTTGCATATGGCAGTTCTTGCCATCTTGATGTTCTGGAAAGAGCCAAGGATGTGAACTTTCCTGCAAGAGAGAATGTGAGACAAGTTAGCAACAAAAAGCATTTCCTTAATGAAGCCCCCTAATCCAGAAACTTCGGAAAATCATGACAGATACAGATCTCTAAATAAAGAAGGTGGTGATGGCCGCACAACTCTAAATGCACTAAAAACCACTCTGAAGGGGAATATTATGGTATGTAAATTATATCCCAATAAAAATCAGAAAAAAAAACTTTTAAGAAACCAAGAATTTAAGATTCTTAGTTAATGATGGTTACTAACAAGTGAGTGCCTTTATGTGCTGTGTATGCTTTTATGTGTTCCCATGTTTTTTGTTTTTTTTTTTAATTTTTGAGAGAGAGGGGGGAGAGAGACACCAGGGGAGGAATACAGAGAGAGAGGGAGACACAGAATCCAAAGACAGGCTCCAGGCCTGAGCTGTCAGCACAGAGCCCGACATGGGGCTTGAACCCATGAACCGTGAGATCATAACCCAAGCCGAAGCTGGATGCTTAACGGACTGAGCCACCCAGGTGCCCCTATGTGTTCCCATTTAATCCTTACAGGAGCTTTATTAGGTAATTTACTCCCATTTTACAAATGAGGTAAATTTACAAGAATTAAAAAAACAAAAACCCTGTCCAAGATTACACACTGGCAGAGGTGGGATTATTAAGTACCCACAAATGCAAGTAACGCTGTATTTAATCAAAATATTTGGGTTTCAACTGCAAAGCTTTCTAAAGGTTATCTAAGTTTAGGGGCGCCTGGGTGGCTCAGTCGGTTAAGCGTCTGACTTCAGCTCAGGTCATGATCTCGCGGTCTGTGAGTTGGAGCCCGCGTCGGGCTCTGGGCTGATGGCTTGGAGCCTGGAGCCTGCTTCCGATTCTGTGTCTCCCTCTCTCCCTGCCCCTGCCCCATTCATGCTCTGTCTCTGTCTCAAAAATAAATAAAACGTTTAAAAAAAATTAAAAAAAAAATAAAGGTTATCTAAGTTTCTTTATTCATAGGGTCATTCAGACCCTCCTAATGGGTATTCCTGGCTGACTGACTCAAACAAGATGGACAACATAGTTTTGTCTTTTTGAGCCCATCTTTCAAAAAATATCAGTAAACTGACACCAAAATTGGCAGTGGGAACACCAAGAGGAACCCTCTTGCCCAGACAGACTCAGGCATTTCTGAAATTGGGGTAAAAGTGAAAGTCTGTTCAAGATGATCCTCCGATTTTCTTCCCTACTCCGTGGAATCAGGCAACCACCCACTGTAATGGGTGAAATTATGGGGGTGGGGGTTGTTCCCTGGAAAAGGTAAAAGACATGATGTCTGGACCAGGGGTACCAGGTACAGTTGAAGTAGGAGTACCATGTTAAAAACAGGGACATGTCAAAGCAAATATCTGCACACTGATTGTTGAGACCTCCAACTGTCTTCCATAACCAGGCTTCAAAGTCTGGCAGCAAAGAGCCTGGAGAATGCTTCTCTGGGGAACCTGCCCTGCCCAATAAAGACTAAAAGAGACATTAGGGCTTCCTCAAAGAAACAGCCTGGCAGTAACCCTGAGTGAAGCCTACAGTCAACCAGCATTACCCCCTCACCCCCTCAGGCCCCTGTGAGCTCAGGGCTTCCAGTCTGCTCTTTACTGCCTCACACATATGGCAAACACTGAGGATCACCAGAATCCGAGAAGACCATCTAATACAAAAAGTAGAAGTTACAACCAGCAAGGTGAAGAAAGCATTACAGAAACAGAGGCTGTGGGGAGAAAAAAGTGAAAACCGCAAGAACAAAACAAAATCAAGTCAGTAAGATCAGAAAAGCCATTTCATGTACCCATGAATCAACAGCAGGATGTTAAGAAAACTAAACATAAGGATTAGACGACAGAGTTACAGAAAGGAATTCCAGATAGGGTGGGGGAAAGAAAAGGAAAGCCAAAACGGTTCAAGAAAATTTCTAAGAAATTTCTAAAATTTCATTATAGAAAACGAGTTTCTAATTTGAAAGGGTCCAGTACGATGAATAAAAACAGACCCACACTAACACATATCACTATGAAATTTCAGAACACAATGGATTAAGAAGATAGTACAACTCCCAGATAGGAAGCTAAAATAATCAGATAGCAAAATGTCTTTGGACTTCTCAACAGCAACACTGAAAGCCAGGATGTAGCAATGTCTCCAGAGTTCTGAACGAACTGTATAGTTGGCCAGCAGCCAGGACATCTTCAAAACAAGATCTCAAAAAATGTTCTTCCTATGCTAATAAGCTTGCTTCTGGACTACCTACAGCACCAAAGTAAGGAGTACTCGGGGGTGGGTGAAATGAGTGAAGAGGATCAAACAGCACAAAACAGCATATAAATTCCAGTTATAAAATAAGTTAAGTCCTGGAATGTAATGTAGAGCATGTCAGCGATAGTCAATAATACTGTGCTACAAGCAAAGCTGCTGAGAGTAAATCTTAGAAATTATCACACAAGAAAAAACAAATTTGTAACTGTGTTGATGAACGGATGTTAATAGACTTACTGTGATCATTTTGCAAGACTTATTGTGATCATTTTGCAATATATACAAGTATCAAAGAAGAAAAAAACCCACAAGTACTCAAAAAGAATCCAACACCAAGGGATTCAAATAGCAAAGGGGCAAAGCTGAAAGGAGAACCCAGGATGCCAGCTGGGTGCCAGGCAGAGAGGGTACCAGTGCTTCTGAAAAAGAAGGATCCAGAAGAGATTTCTCAAACGTTTGCTAAATCCAGATACACCAAGGAGAGATACAACAGCAGACAGCTTTTTAACTGAATTTTACTGAATATTAAGAAAGCACACAGGTAAGGAATTATTTTTTCAAGTGAAAACAGAATTGTAAAGGACAGAGGAATCACAGTATATCACCTGGTTCAGCTGATGATACAGTGAGCAGAGATTCTGTACTCAGGGAATACTGAACACCAGTCTTACAGCACCCCCAGTTTATGGGGGACATAGGGAGGGAGAAGCAAACTGGATGTGAGAAGGCTTGAGTACAGGGGGTGGAGGTGGGGAGAGGGATGAAAGAAACCTAAATTTTCATCTTTCATGGTAGAAAGTCAACAGTGAATCTGGAAAAAAAAAATCAAGCTGGTATATAAACAAGATATTTGGAAATATGGGCATAAATAGTTTAAAATTAGCTAAAAGAGTTGAAACTGGTTCCTCTGAGGAAGGGGAAATGGAAGTAGGTGGTAGAAATTTGGGGCTTGCTCACAGATGTGTATGTTTGATAAAAATAAAAATTCTTTACGACAGAGCAGAAAGGTGAGGAAATAGAGAAAGCAAGAATACTTGAAGTGTGAGTAGTTGTGCTCCCAAAGTAACGGGGCAAGATCTGAATGGAATGCAGGTCTCAGGACATATAGGCAACATTATTTGCCATCTAATATACTGAATATATTTGGAATAGTTTTTAGTTTATCGTGCTCACGTTATACTGTATTTTACGAGATTATCGACAACTCATCAAAAACAACATAGGTGCATCTTAGTCCACCTTACGGTTATATCATAATTAATATAAGTTGTTGAACGTGTGGATTTCCAATTAGCCTACTTATACTGAAAACTCAAGATAGTGCATTTCTTTGATTTCAGGTAGTATGTAATTCGGTTTGTAACAAAAATACAAAAACATAAAAAGTTACTCAATAACAGCAACACTATTCATAATAACCCCAAACTGAAAACAGCCCAACTGTGAATGGATAAACAAAATGCAACACATCCATATAATTAGTACTTGGCAATAAAAAGGAATTACTGACACACCCAACAAAATGGAGACACTCAAAACAGCATGCTAATTATAAGACGCTATACAACAAAGACCACATACTGTGTATTTCCATTCATAGAAATTTCTAGAAAAGGCAAAACTACAACAGAAAGTAGATCAGGGACTCCTAGGCGGCCCAGTTGGTTAAGCATCAAATTTTGGCTCAGGTCATGATCTCAGTTTGTGAGTTCAAGCCCTGCATTGGGCTCTCATCAGGCTCTGTTGAGCCAGCTTCGGATCCTCTGTAAGCACCTCCCCACCCCCCCACCCCCATCGGTACCCCTCCCCAGCTCTAACGTGGCATACGCACTCTCTCTCACAAATAAACAAACATAAAAAAAAAAAAAAAAAAGATTAGTGATTGCCTGGGATGAGGTGGGATCATAAGACTACAGATCTGCCCCAAAACTCACTGAACAGCATACTAATAGAGGTAATTTTGGAGGGATGTAAATCATACTGCAATAAAGCTGTTAAAAAAGCTAGTTCAATAGTGCATTTTAAGGTGACACAAACATGCTTAAAATTTAACACAACACAGTACCCATAATTTGATTACCAAATCAGTTACATTTTTAGATTTCTAAATTAACAAAGTTTTTAGGGCTACATGGGATACTTTCAAATGTGGTATACGTTTCAAAACATTTTAAAATTCCTAGTTCAAAAAAAGCTTTTCTCATGGCTCCATACTCCCAACTGCAGGCTCACGTCACAAAGATCAAAATTACAATACACCTGTCTTCCAGTAAGAGGGCCACCAATGTGGTATTACCATTAACCCTCGAGTGTAAAACAGAGTCTAAAATTTAGATTCTAAATTACAGTGAGGCCCTGAGTTTAGAGCAAAGACAGTATGATTTTAAATTAAAATTATTTCTGGGTTTAGCAGCAGGCAGATCCCTCCTCCTCTCAGTCAACTGCTTCGTTCCCTAACTTCATGGCATTATATAATCTGCGAGCCATCTGCCAGTAACCCCGACCCAGCACTGCAGCAGCATCAACCCCCGACAGGGCTAATCCCAGCTTGACTTCCTGCACCCTTACTTTAAGCCTGTCTCATCTTCTTTCTGTTCAGATAGCTGCTCTCTAGTTTTTCATCCAATGTGCAACACTCTCCGTCCTTTTAGGGAGGACCTTTCCATGTAATTCTACATTATTTACAAAGTATCTACATATAATTCTTTAAAAAGAAAGTCACAAGGGCATTCAAAACACCTACTCTTTGCCCTCTCCTACTGATTAAAGAGTCCCCTAAGATTCTACTGAAATCTTCACGCGTCAAGTAACTTCTTTTAACAGTAATTCTAAACATTTCCTTTATTGCTGACAAAAAAGCTAAAATTTCTAAGATCTTCTCAACCTACTTAATCTGCTTTCAAAGTAACTATGTATTTCATTCAGAACCATATACTGACAAAGATTCAGTGGCAACATAATGGATAAAATACAATCTTTATAGCTTCTTGAAACCAGCAAAAGATCAAATATAAATTATGACAATAATTTTCTCAAGATCAGATACTTACACATCAGCCAAAACTATCCGCGTCCGTGTCACATTCTCTATGGTGAATTTGGTTTTTCCTCCTTTGCCAGCGATTCTTCCTATTGCTCTTGACAGGTGGTCTCCCTTTAGGGGCTTCACTAAATGAGAGGAGCGAGACCTCAGGAGGCAAGCCAATCCAGTACACTACCCACTCCATAATGAACTTTAATCATTAACTAAATTTCCCTACTAAAAGACACAAAACATATATTGTCTATTTTTAAAACCTGCTAGTAATACAGGTCAAATGATGCTATTAGAAAGCTAAGAGACACATATGATACAAAGTCAGCAATACAAAAGTACAATAGTAATAGGAAAAGACCATCATACACTCACCATCTGTAATTTCAAAGGACTCTAGGAAGAGGTCATCCAACCTAATGAGGGCAACTGCATCCTACAACATAAAAATAAATGCTGTGGAGCCCTTCATTTAGATACCTGAGAATGACTATTAAGTTAAAATTCACCAACTGTAGGGGTGCCTGGGTGGCTCAGTCGGTTGAGCGCCCGACTTCGGCTCAGGTCATGATCTCGCGGTCCGTGAGTTCCGGCCCCGCGTCGGGCTCTGGGCTGACAGCTCAGAGCCCGGAGCCTGTTTCAGATTCTGTGTCTCCCTCTCTCTCTGACCCTCCCCCGTTCATGCTCTGTCTCTCTCTGTCTCAAAAATAAATAAATGTTAAAAAAAAATTAAAAAAAAAATTCACCAACTGTAGACCTAGAAAACCCCCAAATTTTTTTCGAAAAAGCCCAAATCCATTGAAACATTCATATTATATTTAAGCCCCTATTTCAGATGTCATGAAATCACTCACCTCTACCTGAAACCCAAGAATAAAGGCTTTCACAAAATCAGCTGCTTTTGTCAGAGCACTAACATCCTTGGTTTCTTTACAAGTCTGTTAAAAAAAAAAAAAAAAGGTACAAATTAAGATTGGAGATAATATTCCAACAAAACACTAGGACTGACCTTCCCCATTATTAAAATTTCCTTTACCACCACCCTTCCCCAATATATTCTCTACGACCCAGTTTTTGGTGACAGATCAGCACTACATTTAATTTACCCAAAATCTATAAAGAACTTACCAAACTTAACATCCAAGAAACAAACAACCCAGTTAAGAAATGGGCAGAAGACATGAATAGACACTTTTTCAAAGAAGACATCCACGTGGCTGACAAGATACATGAAAAGATGCTCAACATCGCCCATCATCAGGGAAAGACAAATCAAAACCATGATGAGATACAACCTCACACCTGTCAGAATGACTAATATAAACAATAAGAAACAACAGGTGTTGGTGAGGATACAGAGAAAGGGGAACCCTCTAGCACTCCTGGTGGGAATCAAACTGGTACAGCCACTCTGAAGAACAGTATGGAGATTCCTCAAAAAACTAAAAATAGGGGCGCCTGGGTGGCTCAGTCGGTTAAGCGGCCGACTTCAGCATAGGTCATGATCTCACAGTTCATGAGTTCGAGCCCTGCGTTGGGCTCTGTGCTGACAGCCTGGAAGCCTGCTTCGGATTCTGTGTCTCCCTCTCTCTCTGCCCCTCCCCCACTCACACTCTGTTTCTCTCTCTCTCTCTCTCTCAAAAATAAACAAACATAAAAAAACAAACAAACAAAAAAAAAAACCCCTAAAAATAGAACTACCTTATGATCCAGCAAGTGTACTATTAGGTATTTACTCAAAGGATACAAAAATACATATTTGAAGGTGTACATGCACCCCAATGTTTACAGCAGCAATATCAATAATAGCCAAACTACGGAGAGAGCCCAAAGGTTCATCGACTGATAAGTGGATAAGAAGATGTGGTATATATATATACAATGGAAGAGGGGTGCCTGGGTGGCTCAGTAGGTTAAAACGTCTGACTCTTGATTTTAGCTCCAGTCATGATCTCACAGTTCATGACATCTAGCCCCATGTGGGGTTCTGTGCTAACAGCGTGGAGCCTACTTGGGATTTTCTCTGTCTTTGCCCCTGTCCCACTCACACGCGTGCTCCCTCTCTCAAAATAAATAAATAAAAAAAATGAATGGGATGGAACATTACTCAGCCATCAGAAATAATGAAATCTTGCTATTTGCAACAATGCAGACGGAGCTAGAATCTACTATGTTAAGTGAGAAAAGTCAATCAGGGAAAGGCAAAATACCATGATTTCATTCATATGTAGAATATAAGAAACAAAACAGATGAACATATGGGAAGGGGAGGAGAGAAGAGAAACAAACCACAAGAAACTCTTAATAAATAATAGAGAACAAATTGCCTGAGGGTTGATGGAGGGAGGTGGGTGGGAGATGGGATAGATAGGTGATAGGCATTAAGGAGGGTACTTGTTATGAGTACTAGGTATTGTATGAAAGTGATGAATCACAGAATTCTACTCCTGAAACCAATATTACTCTGTATGTTAACTAAAATTTAAATTAAAAAATAATAACTTGCAAAACAAAATGCTCCCAGCTTTACAGCTGGGTAGTTCCATCCTGCCAAATGACTACACTCCATGAGCGATCTCACTCTGGGGTAAACTGCAAGATTCCCTCTGGCACAGCCCAGACGCCCACACGCTGAGGGACCTCTGACCCTGGTCTATCCCGTCAATGCCCAGGCTGGTCCTCTTCTTCCTCAATGCATGCAGTCTTCCTGGGAGTTCTGATCTAATCTCCTGACTTCAACTGTCATTATATACTGATGTTTCTCAAAGCACTAACTCCAGTACTAACTACCAAAAATGATTTAAGCAGGGATCTTTTCCTCAAAGGCTTTACTGGATAATTGCAGAAATAGCTGCTATTCATAAAATTCCTACCACTGAAAATGACATGCATTGCAAAGGTGCTTTACATACAGCAGCTCTAACCTTCATGTCAACCTTGAGTATTAATATAAAAACCTTTACATTTGAGAAAACTAAAGTACTAAAATGTGAAAAAGGTAGAATTCCAATACAGGTCTGATTCCAAAATTGTCACTTCTATTCTCCCACACAGACTCACAATTTAGTTGAGACCACATATTTGACAAATTTAAAACTCTACAAGGTTGTGTAATGGCACATTTAAAATCAGACCCCAGTTCCAATCCTGTATGTGATCTTGGGCAAGTCCCCTTCTTGCTGCAGGTCTTAAGTTTTCTCATTTGTAAAATAAAAAGGTCAGAGTGGGAGGTCCTGAAAGCCACCCCCCCCCCCCATCAAGATTCACTTATTAGTGAATGAACTTTGACTAACATACTCTTTTTTTTTAATGTTTGTTTATTTTTGAGAGAGAGAGAGTGTGTGAGTAGGGGAGGGGCAGAGAGACAGGGAGACAGAGGATCCGAAGCAGGCTCTGTGCTGTTAGCACAGAACTAACAGGGGTCAAACCCACGAGCCCTGAGATGATGACCTGGGCTGAAGTCAGATGCTTTAACCAACTAAGCCACCCAGGGGCCCCAACTAACATACTCCTTTGACCCTCAGTTTCCTTGTATCTAAATGATGGGGATTTGTTAAGTACTTCACAGGGCTGTCCTAAAGGTTAATATGATGTGGTGCGTGCTAAAGCACCACTACGTTTATGGCCTCCGGCAGGACCAACAAGTGTGAGTGGAATCCAAACTAATGCTGCTGGGACATGTGACAGCCAAGCACAGCAAGAGTGTAGGCTCTGAAGAGACGACTGCAACACAGGCCAATCCTAAAGGAGAAAGCTCTTGAGCTGGATTCTGAAAGATGACTGGGATTGAGGCAGGAAAAAAAAAAGAGTACAGAGGAGAGGGCCTTCTTCAGAGAGCAAAGCCCCCAATAGTATGGACATAAATATGTTCAAAGAGATGGTGAGATGAGTTAGGACTTAAATTCCTACTTAAAAGGCAGGTTAGGTCAAAAAACAGCTTTTGCCCTTCAGAGATTTTGAAGACACTAGGATATCATAGTAAAAGCAGTGTGGTCCGGGCACTGGCACACAGGAAGGGGTGGTGAAAGGAGATCTAAAGCAATGAAGCAACGGAAACCCTTAAGGAAACAAGGTGTTCTCACACAAAGCTACAAAAACCTGCATGAAAGTGACAATGAGAACAAAGAGGAGTTCTACCGCCACGTTCTAGATTTTAAACTTTAGCAACTCTTCAGAGCTGTGCATCTGCTTTACTGCATTATTCTAGCTCAACATGAGCCTATACCAGTCCTGATGACGGTATAAGAACCCTCAAAACAGAAGATAGAATTAATTTTGGTTATTGATTCTAATACGAAACTGGCACCCAGGAAAAGAAGACCAAAGTCAATTAATATTAACTTTCAAACTGACACCATGAAATGAATATATGTGTGTGTGTACAAGTATGTACTTTTGTTCCTTATTTACATACTTCTTTTTATGACAACCTCTTTACTCCACCTTCTCTCATTTCAACACAGAACACATCATAAAATACATGTACAGGCATGGCCAGTATTTTGGTCTGACCTTAGGCCCACCTTATGAATTCAACTAATATACATGTTGAATGCAAACTTCAAAGACATTCAAGAAGTTCCAGCTCACTGTACTATTTTAGAAAACTGCATGACGACCGTTTAACAAAACAACTCCCACTAAGGAAAGCCTATTCACTCCTTTTCATCCCTGTAGGAGAGAGAAGCCCTAACATATTTGGAAGTGGTTGACATTCTCCTTACCCTGATCTCTACATTCCTCGATTTCAAGTTAAAGCGTATCTGAAGTCCCAAATGTTCTACAACAGGAGTAAATATCTTCATCCAGTTTTCTTTTAATGGCGTGTATCTGTTAGCTGGGACCGGAATTTTCCTTGTTTCTTCTTTCCCACTCTACAATAAACGAACACACAACTCGGGAGATGTCTCGAAGGATGGAGATGGGCATTGCAAAATGACAGCTCTTCCCCAAAAAGATTTAATTGAACGAATTAAACTTCGTTCAGGAGAGTCGGTTCTCTAAGAACCCCTCTACGGAAGAGCCCCAGCAGTTTTAACATCACCGAGAGGCCACCGGCTAGGTCCAACTTTGGCCCCGGCCTCGTTCCTCACCCACGGTCCCCGCTAGTACCAGGAATCCATCCCCAGCGAGGGGCGGGAAAACGGGTCTCTTCGCGGGCCGGGCCTCCTCTGTGTCCATGCGGGCCGCGTCCCCGCCCTCTCCCGCCGCGGACAGCTGCTCAGCCTGCCGTTTCTTCGCCCGCCGGCCACCCTTGCGGGTGACTTGGGTGAAGCCGTCCTCGGCCCCCGCGCTCTGGGCCTCCATCTGCGTTTCCATCCCCAGGAATCTTCAGCCCCAACATGTGCTTCCGGCCAGAACGCGAGCACCGCTACAATGCGCAGGCGCACCTCGCAGGGTCCAGCGTCCGCCAACCAGCCCCAGGGCTCCGCCCACTTTCCTAAGAAGTCCCACGGAGGGGCCCTGGAGCGGGATTTTGTGCGTTTTTTGGACCGGAAGGGGGAATATCCTAAAATATGCCTGATTCCTGTCGTGCCCTCTGGCTCCGCCATTCCCAGCCGACGCATTTGCAATCTCCAATATGTGTATGTGCGAAAGGCAGTAGGTAAAGACGATAAGCAAGTTTGTGCTGTCAGTGAAGAAAAATCTTGCTTCACTTCAGTGGCGCATCGGGCATTATCCGAGACAACTAAATCCAACTCTCCTTGGTTTTGGGGGCTACTACGGCAAGCGGGAGGGCGAAAAGCGTTAATGTTTGGAGTCTGGTTTCCCGGTTTGTGTTTTGTCAGGGTCTGCGTGTACTGGTTGGGCGGGGGGAAGTTGGCTGGACCATGTCGGCCTTCGAGAAGCCTCAGATCATCTCCCATATTCAGAAGGGCCTCAACTACACGGTGTTTGACTGTAAGTGGGTGCCCTGCAGCGCCAAATTTGTGACCATGGGCAACTTCGCACGGGGCACCGGCGTCATTCAACTGTATGAGATCCAGCACGGGGACCTAAAGCTGCTTCGGGAGGTGGGTGCCAAGCGGGACTGCCCAGTTCCAGGATCTGGGACTACCGTTGGTGAGGGGTCGAGTGCGGATCTGGGGTTGGGGGGAGTCTGCATTTCTTTTTGCCCAAGCCTCCGTCCAGCGTCCCCCAAAAGCACAGCTCGAGCTGCGCGGAACCAACGAAGATGATCGCAGATTGAGGAATACTTCCGACGTAAAATGCTTTGGTTCGAGTCCTGAATTCTCGGCTGGCCAGTTCATCCGCGCCCTGCTGGCCCCTTCCTGCAGTCACCCTCGCAGTCCAGAGCGGGGTCCCTGGGAAGTGACATTAAGATTTCGTATCTAAATTCGAGGCCCTTCTAGGCAGTGCACAGTTGTTTGTGGAGTCTTTTTAATAGGCCCTGTTAGTAAAATGCTTTTTCTTACAAGCAGAGACAAAGCTGGTACCGTGATGCCTGCATTATAATTGGAGGAGACAGCCGAACCATTTACTCTTCAGCGAGTATCAATTGATTGTCTGATATTCCCCGGCATGTGAATGACAATGACCCTGGTTTCACGGAGTTTATTTTCTAGTGGGAGAGAGAATCAGTTAAATGATCAAACAGACGATGCATAAATACAAGCAGATGAATTCTCTAACATAAAGGAACACGGTTCTATGAGAGTAAAAACAGATTTGGGAGAGTAGATGCTAACTAGGCCAAACTAGGAATAGAGGAGGTTTCCAGAGGAAACAGGGTATGCGGAACCTCAGCGATGGGAGTGGTAAGCAGGGACCAAACTTTGCAAGGTCTTTAAGTTGTTTAAAGGATTTACGCTTTTTTAAATGGGACATCTCTGAAGGACTTTTAACTGGATGTGGCAAGAGCAAGTTTACAATCTTTGTGAAGATCATTAGTGAAAGAATTCGAGAATAATGATGGTAACTAATATTCTTGTACTTGTTTACAGTTTTAAAAATGCATTGATCTCAGGTGATCAGTCATAATCAAGTATTAGGGTTGTAATAGACTACAGGGAAGGTTGAGAGCTCCAGGGATTAAAAACTATGGAGAGAATCTGCATGGAGAAGATTGGCTTTAAACTGGTAGATAAAGGTTGGGGCGCCTGGGTGTCCCAGTACAATGAGAGTTGGACTTCGGCTCAGGTCATGATCTCAGGGTTCCTGAGTTGGGCTAGCTGCTGTCAGCACAGAGCCCGCCTGAGATCCTCTGTCCCCCTCTCTGCTTCTCCATGCTCTCTCTCTCAAAAATAAACCAAAACATTAAAAAAAAAAAAACCCAAAACAAAACTGTGGTAGATAAAGAATGAATACAATTTGGATAGGCAAGCTTGGATTAGAAGGTATATAAGATCGATCCCATCTCACTTTAAATTTCAATGAGTGCCAGTTTTCTTGTTCAGTTTGTCTCTTCTTTTTTAGTTTATTTATTTTGAGAGAGAGCAGGGAAGAGAGAGAAAATCCCAGGTAGGTTTGGCACTGTTAGCAAAGAGCTCACAGATTGTGAGATCATGACCTGAGCTGAAATCAAGAGTCAGATACTTGAGCCACCCAGGCGCCTCAGTTTGTCTTTTCTAGCCAGGTACTCAGAGTTCCTACACATGACTTAACCTTTTCTACCTTGCCTTGCTTATGTTGTTCGCTACTTAGCCACCAGGCACGTGTTGCTATTTTAGGGTCCAGTTCAGATTATTTGATTTAGGAAATCCCTTCCTGATCCCCACACAAAGTAAACTCTTTACATTGCATTATGCTGGTTCTTATCTGCTCCAGAAATAATGTAATTCTGTCTAATCTCTAATTAGATTGTAAACTCCTGGAGAGTAAGGACAGTGTCTTTTCATCACTGTGGTTTGTAAAGTTCAACCACTCAATAAATTACTTGTTAAAAGGATGAGTGAATGTATAGTCTGTAAAAGGATGTAACTTGGAAAATTTAAATATCAGTTTATTGATCATTAATCAACTGGGGTCAGGGTTTGAACAAATGGAAACATTGGAATAGCAGACAAAAGCAGGTGAAGTATTAGGAACAAATACCAAATACCATCAAATTTAACCAGAGAACATTTACAGACTCTGACTTTTTAAAATAAGGTATAATTTGTATACACTTAGGAACACACTTGTTCCACAGAGTGAAATAATGCCCTTTGTCTCTGTTGACAACCTATTTCAGGATACCATGCTAAAGAAGGACCAGAGGTACTTGAAGAATGAGTCCCTTCTTCTAAAAAGCCTCTTGTCTAGAGAAAGGATAAAACAAATGCAAAAACACATTTAAGAACTTAGATTGTGTTTGGCTGTTATGGTGCAGTGGAAAAGAATACAGGTTAAATATAGGCTCAATGGGTCTCAACTCTTACTGTGCATCAGGATCAGCTGAGTATGTTCTGTTGCTGTTGTCATAGACTCTGTGTGTGTGTGTGTGTGTGTGTGTGTGTGTGTGTGTGTGTGTGTTTTAAAACATTCATGCCTTGGTCCCGCCTTAAGAAATTCTGATGGAGTGCGACTCTTCATTTAGAGTAGAGTGAGGCCTAGATACCAGTATTTTTTAAACTTCAACCAGGTGATTCTAACAAGTACCAGTGTTGACTACCATGGGGCTAGATGAATTTCTGAAATACTTGATTCTTCAATGTGGAACCACCTCAAGTTATGTGTTCCAAAGCCCATGTATCCAAGGTAAAAATGTGAAGGAAGCAAACAGGTCTTTGTTAATGTTTGCCTTATCTTGTTACTAAGGATAGCTAGGGAATGAGGGCCTTCATGTATAGTTGAGCAGTTTGCTACACCACACAACCGGGTTGCAGGGTTCAAGTGGAAACTGAAATCTGTCTCTTTCTCATCAAACTTTATGAATGTGAGACTTCCTCAGCCTATAAAGGACAACTTTCCTCTAATTGGCACAGAGGACTGGGGCGGCCCTGAAAACTGGAATCATAGTTGTGGATGTTTATACTTTAAAATTTAGTAAGTTAATAAAGTTCTGCTTTTTTAGCCCCTGTGCCACTTAGTTCACTGCTTGTTACCATGTGGTTCACTAACTCTTTTAATGTTAATTAAAGTAGTGCTAGGATGTGGAGGAGGAAATACTGACAAGCTGTACTAGACCCACCCACAGATGGAACAAAAATAGCTCTCATGGGACTTATCCATCATGGGCTTCCTTAATCATGTTAACTTATTGTGGCAAAGAGAACCAACAGCTAAGTCATGGTCATTTTCAGGGTCCTACAGCAAAAGTTATTAATATAAACCAATTTTCTTTTTGGAATAAATTTTGCAAAATAAATCTTTTTAGCTGTGTTTTTTTTTGTTTTTTGTTTTTTTTTTCCCTAGCAAGGAAAATTTAAGTAACCAGTGGATTTTTTTTAAACCCTTGTTTCCCAAAGGTAAAATACTTAACAGAAGCAGGGAAGGAACCTTTTTATGAACTATAAGAAATTATGAACTATAAGAAATTAGCTTCACTCCATTGCCCCTTCTTAATTTAGCTATTATGATGTCCGTGAATATCTTAGAAAGAGAAAACACCCTTGCTTCTATAAGTCCATTTGCCAGCAGAGCTCAGCCCTTCTTGGCCAACTGCAGTCCTCACTGCCATGCAAATAATAAGATGTTTATACATTTGAGGTTTTTTTAAAATGTTTTTATATTTTGAGTTGAATTTTATTCTTGCACAACAGACTGCTAGTATCTATAAATCTGTATTTCTTTAGTATAAGGAGAAAAGAGAACATGAGGGAGGCATAGATAACTATATATCTTGTAAAGATATGAATGAAGGTAGGAGCGAGAGGACACAAATCTGAACGTAGGTTCAGTTTGTGACAATACCATTTACTCTCCAGTCCTTTTCAAGGTTGGAACATTTTTGGTACTTCTAATCACTCTCTGGTTTATGGAATCGGGGCTACATAATAAACTTAATTGATTTACATGTAGGTCTGGGGGCAGCCACAATTAGTATAAAGAACTTGGAATCTTCTTCGCTGTATGGACCTTGAGCAAGTCTTAGTCCTCTAAACCTGTTTCCTCATCTGGAAAGGGGTGTTGCAAACACTTAGCTTGCAGTTGTGTGAGGAAGGAAAGTGATGGCCTAGACTAGAAGAACATCTAGAACAGTATCTGATAGATGTGCTCAATATATGGATGCTGTTTTCATTATTGAGTATAAATGACACCAAAAACTATGGTGTGTCATGTGAAAACACGGTGGGAGAAATGGGATCGTGGACTCCCAATGGTTTTTCTCCAGCACTAGGAATGAGAGGCTAATAGATGTTAATTTATATTTTTATTCAACAAATGTTGAGCACTTTAAGGTGTTTAACAGATGCTGCAGGGCCCCATTTTCATGGTACTCATTCTAGAAAGGACACAGATCATTGAATAAATAAAATAATTTTATTGGTAAGTGCAATAAAGGAGATTAAACAGGGTGGGTGATAGTGATTTGGGGGTTCCACTTCAGATTGGAGGTGCAGGGAAAGCCTCTCAGAGGAGGTGACATTTAATCTGAAATCTGAATTTGGAGAAGACAGACATGATGTGAGGGAAGAGCAGTTCAGACAGTGGAAATAGTAAATGCAAATGTCCTGAGGTAGAAATGACTGTTGTGTCTGAGGAGCAAAAAGGAAGTTGCAGATGTGGCTGGAGTGTAGTAGAAAGGAGAGAAGCAGGAAATGAGGTCAGAGGAATCAAGGCAAGATTTCAAAGAGCTTAGTACATTTATCTACCACAGGCCTTGGTACCACTCCTATGAGTCTTTGCCTCTAAATGTAGATGCAGTTTATTTCATTCCATTATATTTCAATAAAGACTGACTTGCAGGGGCACATGGGTAGCTCCATTGGTTGGACTTCTGACTTTGGCTCGGGTCATGATCTTGCAGTTCGTGAGTTTGAGCCCCGTGTCGGGCTCTGGGCTGACAGCTCAGGACCTGGAGCCTGCTTCTGCTTCTGTGTCTCCCTTTCTCTTTCTGCCTCTCCCTGGCTTGTGCTCGGTCGGTCTCTCTCTCTCTCTCTCTCTCTCTCTCCCTCTCTCTCAGAAATAAATAACAACAGTTAAAAAAAAAAAAGACTGACTTTTAGAATTTGTGCAATGACAACTGTGGAAATATCTAGTATAGGATCTATTGTAATAGAGTGGCTCTCAGTTTGGTTTCTTTCCTTTTAAGGTAGAGATTCTCAGATGTGTTCAGGTGCCAGAGTGTCTGGACATTGTGGTGCTGTTTTTGGAACTCCATGAAATACTCGAGTAGTTTGTTCCAATTCCGTACAAAGAAGGGGTTTTCTAGTGGAAAAATCAGACTATATTAGACATATTGTGATCTTTATATCACAAGAAGCAACCATACATAAACTTTAATCTTCATTTCCAGGTTTTCTTATTGGCGTTCATTTGCTAATATTTTCTAACAGACAAGGTAAACAATATTGAAGAAAACTTAAGTTTGAGAAAATCATATCCATTAGCTTTTTTTTTTTTAATTTTTAACGTTTATTTTTGAGAGAGAGAGAGAGACAGAGCATGAGTGGGGGAGGGGCAGAGAAAGAGGGAGACACAGAATTGAAGCAGGCTCCAGGCTCTGCGCTGTCTACCCAGAGCCCGGTGTGGGGCTTGAACCCACAAACCATGACATCATGACCTGAGCCAAAGTCTGACGCTTAACTGAGCCATCCAGGTGCCCCTGTCTATTAGCTTTTTAAAGGTTCTATCTGTGTGTGTAAATTTATGTTGGTGCTGGAAGATTAGTGTGTTCTAGGAGCATGGTCTGAGAATCTTTGTTCCAAAGGCTTAAAAGGTGAAAGTTAGATGAAGAAATACCACAGGGAGGAAATTTTTTGCTTCCTAGTTTTTTATTACCAGCAGTAAAATCTTCGAAGAACCATGTGCTCACTGTAGGGACTGAAAAGTACAGGCTAGCTTTTATGGTATAACTCTTCTGTGGCTTAGGAAGAAGAGAAACCCTATGAAAGGCTCCAAGTGATAGTGGAATTGTGAGAAGCAGAGTGTTTAGGTGGTAAGAGAGGAGAAAATGGGAGACAAGTCTTCCCAGGTCCCTGAGAAGAATTTTCCTGGAGAGTTCTATCAATACATGATGCAACCTCCCCACAGCCCCTAACCCACGAGTCCCTGGAGCCATATTCTTGTCCATGAGGCCTACCAGCTGCTTACCCAAGAGGCCCATCTTCACCCTCTGCTTCAGACCGGGGTGGGGGGGGGGGGGAGAGCCATGACCAGTGACTTCTTGCTTGGGGCATCCAGGCCCAGTGTAACATAAGTGGAAGAAGGAGTGGGTGTCTATTTCATCAGTTGGCACACGTTGGAACTCTGAATTACTTTAATCATAGAAATTGTGTCCTAACAGTGATTAAGTGCTGTGCCACTACTGATATTTCAGTTACTTTTATTTGGGGGAAGTGGAAGGTGGGGAGCACAAAAGTGATCTGGAGTTGGAAACTGCTTTGTTAAGTTGCCAAATTTTTGATTCTTCGTGTTGCTGAATTATAACTTTTTTTTTTAGTAAAATTGGAAAAAATAATTGAAATAAGTGAATATCAGGTTTCTGAGTAACTATCTGGGACCACAAATGCATTAAAAAAATTATTCTTGTAATTTTGTGTTCCTCATCAATACGGTCTTTTACAACCATGTTATTACAGATGACTGCTTTTGTTTACTGGGCAGTTTCCACGGAGGCTGTGAATGCTTTCTTGTAGACCTGGCTACATAGTAACTGCTCATTTCTCCAGATCCCAAACAGTGTGAAAGCTTAACAAGCTGGGAGTTTCCAAAGCCCTGTACCATATAATAATATCTTTTGAATCATGAGAGAAAAGTTCAGTTTAGTTTGTATTAAGTGGATTTTTTTTTTCTTTGAAAACTGCTCTATGGAAGTGCCTAGCCAAACATTTAAAGTGGCAGGGAAATTATTTTTTTAATTCTATGAAACAGGCCAAACCTACTAGGAGGGATGAGATTGGCCCAGGAACTGAAAAGTTTCAAGAAGAAATCCCCTGGAAACTGGAGAACTCTGGAGGGAAAAAAGTGTATGCAGAATACTGTTATGTCAAAAAAAAAAAAAAAAAGTCAAAGGAAAATATAAGGGCCTTCTTATATTAAATTAAACCTATGTGTTTAATTTAGTGTAAACGTGTAGAAAAAGATCTAGAATGATGGGGATTACTACTGGGGAGCATCAAAGGGAGACTCACTTTTTTCCCTTCAGTTTTTTGTTTTGTTTGAATTTTTGTAGGGAACATGTATTACTCTTGTACACATTAAGAATAGGGGCGCCTAGGTGGCTCAGTCTGTTGAGCCTCTGACTTTGGCTCAGGTCATGATCTCGCAGTTCGTGAGTTTGAGCCTCTTATCTGGCTCGTTGCTGTCAGTCTGTCAGCAAGGAGCCTGCTTCTGATCCTCTGTCCCCCTCTCTCTGCCCCTCACCTGCTTGTGCTCTCTCCAAAATAAATACTTAAAAAAAAAAAAGAATAAAAATCTGGGGTTCTTGGGTGGCTCAGTCGGTTGAGCATTAGACTCTTGATTTCGGTTCAGGTCATGATCCCATTGTGGGATCAAGCCTTGCATTGGGCTCCACTCCATACCCAGCATGGAGCCTGCTTGGGATCTCTCTTCCTCTCCCCCTCTCTCCCTCTGCCCCTCTCTCTGCTCACATGCTCTCTCTCTCTCTCGCTCTCTAAAAAAAAAAAAAAAAAAAAAAAAGAAAAATCTTAAAGTTTATAACAGACTAAGACAATAGGTTTACCCCGTTGAGGCCAAGTAAATGGAGGTGATATTATAGGGCTAGAGTATGGAGTGGGGTAGGCATCAAGCCTCATCAGATTCTGTATTGCCCAGAGTTCACAGGGGCCAAGGCAGCAGCTGACTCCAGGAGAATCAGGGCAGGTGGGGTTAGGGTGGGTGGGGGTGACAGAGTAAAAGGAGATTAGTGGATGACCCACACAAGTGTGGGAGTAGCTAAGAGTAGCATGTATATGTGGGAGGAGTCAAATAGGAACTGATATTTTGGTTGTAAACTCCTTCTTGAGGGCATGGCCAATCGCATTCATGTTTGTATCCTAGTCTGTTCAGTTCATTGACTTTATTTAGTAGGAACTCAATAAAAATGTTGGAATGCATAAGTTGGGCAAAAGTGTAAAGTTGTGTGCTTCAAGCTCTTTGCCTATGACAGGAGGGTATTGTATGATATCATTTCTTTTTTTTTTTTTTAATGTTTATTTATTTTTGAGAGAGAGAGAAAGGATCCCAAGCAGGCTCCTTGTTGTCAGCGTAGAGCCGGACATGGGGTTTGATCCCACCAACAGTGAGAGCATGACCTGAGCCGAAATCAAGAGTTGGCCCCTTTACTGACTGAGCCAACCTTCGGCGCCCCTGTATGATATCATTTCTT
This sequence comes from Prionailurus viverrinus, assembly GCF_022837055.1. Classification (NCBI taxonomy): domain Eukaryota; kingdom Metazoa; phylum Chordata; class Mammalia; order Carnivora; family Felidae; genus Prionailurus; species Prionailurus viverrinus. Next base: position 85,972,962 of record NC_062563.1, on the reverse strand, counting down.
AGGATCCTTTTGATAATATGGTCTAGACTTGATTTCCTTAAGCCATGTACCTTAACTAGTGCATTGGTATGTGGTTGTTTTACTAATGGGATTATATGCAATACTTGGAACAGAGCTTTTTAAAGAAACTTCAAAATATTGGCTAATCCATAGCAATAGCAGTGCCTTTGGCACTCACGCATCTACAAATCTGTGTGCATTGACAAGGTCCCAGAGAGAATAGTGACATAAACACTCTCAGTTTATAGGGTTCTGCAGGGAAAACTATAAGAGACACATGAACATTTTTGTTCCTGTAGCCATCTGGAAAGAATAACATCTTCATTATGTTCTTATTCCTACTGAGGATCTTAGAGAAGAATACCACATGAAATGTTGAAATGTTCGTATTTGCAAACCAATGGAGATGGTGCACTTGTCAGCATTTGAATGTCTCATTAGTGAGATGAGAGCAAAGGCAAAATTAAAACTCATTCTTTTTGACAGTTACACACTTTTAAACTACAGAAAAGTGATGAAAGGAAAAGCATAATTTTGATCAGAAAATTTTTTCATTGCTTTTTATATTATGTGCCTTATTTAAGGCCCATAGTAGAGCCATAAATATCATGAATTATAAATAGCTGCTTACATAAATAATGTATCCTCTTTCCTTCCCTCTGTCAAGATTGAAAAGGCCAAACCCATTAAGTGTGGAACATTTGGTGCAACATCTTTACAGCAGAGATATTTAGCTACTGGAGATTTTGCTGGAAACCTTCATATATGGTAAGATTATTTAGTCAATATTAAGACGCAAGATAGGCAGTTTCCTTGATAGTCTTGTTACTCTTCCTCTGAAAGGGAGGTTTCTTATTTTAAAATGTTCCTTGTTCAATTTTAACTATTTATAAAAATGTAAGAATTGTCCTTTAATATATATTTCTAGATTTCATATTCAAAATCCATTTAAAAATACTGTTTTTCTTTAGCTAGTTTGAATAATGTTACCAATATTTATTTCCACACATGCTGTTTGGTGCTAGCATTTAATCCCCTGTATTTGTACATAAAGGGCTATTCCCCACACATGTAAAACATGGAAAACTTAAGATACTGTTTATATTTCAGTGAGACATTTGGCATTATAGAACGATACACTGAGTTTTTCTTTGCTTGAATTTTTTAATGTAGAATTCCCAATTCATTAAAAAAATTCTGCACATCTAAGCACAACTTTTTAGGAACACATCTATTGAGCAAATCAATGTAAACCTGTTGCAAATGAACAAGACCGTAATTATGCCAAATGCTTATAATTTTCATGTTCTACCTTTAGTTATTTCCTACTTAGATTGCATGAACTGAAATTCCTCAATTACTTTTCAAGAATATGTCTTATTTTTACTGTTTAAAGTATATAGTAATGTTCTAGAAAGAAACTATCTTCTCTACTTCATGTTTTCTAAGGTGACCTTTCTTGATTCTCACTTAGAATCTGTTGCTTTCTTATTAAATTACTGACATGAATCATAAAATAGAATGAAGCTATTTTAATTCCCCTTGCTTTAACTGCTTAATAATTAAGTTAGCATTTATTAGAATGCATCAGTTCTTACATATACTTTCAGAGAACTTGGGAGAAACCAGTCTGAATGTTCTTTTTAAAAATAACATTTCAGCATAAGACTAAGCAACAAATATAACTATTGACTGTCTCCCTAATAGAGTTTCCTAGCATAGTCACAGGTATTACTGACTTATTTTCATTGTTAAGTCTTATAATTTTGTGTTGTAAAAAGCATTATTTTAAAGTCAAACAGTAAAGCAATTCTTTGAAGTGGAATCTCAGTCCTGTTTAGTCCTGATTCTTTCACAATGATGCTACAAAAATAAACATGGTCTCCTAGGTTGAGCTATCTGAAATTTTAATTAGGGAGATTTTACTAATCAATCTTGGCCTAGTAATAAGTTGGGATTACATTTCGTGAATAGCTACCTTCATTTTTTTTTAAGTATAAGTTATCAAAAACTGACTTGTTAAAGAGAAATGTGGATAGAAGCTCCAGGAGAAAAGAGGGAGGCAGGAGAAGGGGTGTATTAACATAACTTACTTGAGCCATTCATCACCCTGCCATCTTGGGTAGACTCAGACACCCACAGTAGTGGGTGCTTTCCTGCATTCCTTTCTCTTAACTAACCAGGATTTAGACAAGCTTCAGCCAGTTCGACTGTAGATTTGCTGTGCCTAGCATGATGGTACACTGAAAAATATGTAACTAGATGAAAACAGTAAGGAATTTAGTGAGAAAATAATACATTATAAAGGAGGAAACATATACAAAGTAAACACTACTCATATTTTATCCTTCCAAAAGATCTCAAGATCAGACTACCAAGGACTACTTTGGAAACATTCTAAATCACTTTGAATTTACTCTATGTTTAAAGTAGTGATTATCAGACTTCAGTGGACCAAAGAGTCAGCAGATTTGGGGCTGTTTATCCATTACATCTGTGGAGGAGCCCAGGAATCTGTATTTATTAGTAAGCTCACCTGGTAAGTCATGCGCAGAGGTCCTAGATAGATCATCTCTGAGAATCACTGAGTGTGCTCAGGACTTTGAGTTCCAAGTTGAATGATGGCAGTGCTCATTAAGGGCTCAAAAGAAGCTAAAGTGGAGAGAAAATATTGAAAGTAAATGTATAAATTACCTTCATAGCAAAACCCTTATTTTTTTTTAAGTTTATTTATTTATTTTTTTTATTTTTTATTTTTTCAATATATGAAGTTTATTGTCAAATTGGTTTCCATACAACACCCAGTGCTCATCCCAAAAGGAGGAGATGCCCTCCTCAATACCCATCACCCACCCTCCCCTCCCTCCCACCCCCATTCAACCCTCAGTTTGTTCTCAGTTTTTAAGAGTCTCTTATGCTTTGGCTCTCTCCTACTCTAACCTCTTTTTTTTTTTTTTTCCTTCCCCTCCCCCATGGGTTCCTGTTAAGTTTCTCAGGATCCACCTAAGAGTGAAAACATATGGTATTTGTCTTTCTCTGTATGGCTTATTTCACTTAGCATAACACTCTCCAGTTCCATCCATGTTGGTACAAAGGGCCATATTTCATTCTTTCTCATTGCTACGTAGTACTCCATTGGTATATAAACCACAATTTCTTTATCCATTCATCAGTTGATGGACATTTAGGCTCTTTCCATAATTTGGCTATTGTGGAGAGTGCTGCTATAAACATTGGGGTACAAGTGCCCCTATGCATCAGTACTCCTGTATTCCTTGGGTAAATTCCTAGCAGTGCTATTGCTGGGTCATAGGCTAGGTCTATTTTTAATTTTTTGAGGAACCTCCACACTGTTTTCCAGAGTGGCTGCACCAATTTGCATTCCCACCAACAGTGCAAGAAGAGGGTTCCCGTTTCTCCACATCCTCTCCAGCATCTATAGTCTCCTGATTTGTTCATTTTGGCCACTCTGACTGGCGTGAGGTGATACCTGAGTGTGGTTTTGATTTGTATTTCCCTGATGAGGAGTGACGTTGAGCATCTTTTCACATGCCTGTTGGCAATCCGGATGTCTTCTTTAGAGAAGTGTCTATTCATGTTTTCTGCTCATTTCTTCACTGGGTTATTTGTTTTTTGGGTATGGAGTTTGGTGAGCTCTTTATAGATTTTGGATACTAGCCCTTTGTCCGATATGTCAGCAAAACCCTTGTTTTAAAACAAAAATCTAAATATGGTATGCATTCTTAAATTTCATTAGTGGACTAAATGTTTAGGACATGTGGAGTAACTAAGAAGCTGTGTTCTGTTGCCTAGGAATTTGGAAGCTCCAGAGATCCCAGTATATTCTGTAAAGGGCCATAAAGAAATTATAAATACCATAGATGGTGTAGGCGGACTGGGAATTGGGGAAGGTGCACCTGAAATCGTGACTGGCAGCCGAGATGGTAAGTTAAAGTATTCTGTGTATTTAAATTTTTTTTTTCTTTAGATAAGTCTCTGTGCAACAATATGTCCTCTCTATATGGAAATCCTCTTCAGAGGCCTTGACTTCCTAAATCTAACAGTGTTTTTTAATGGGGAAGTTTAATTGCATATCCCTCAGTTGCTTCAGACTTTTGAAGTATTTTGAGATAGAGGCATAGCACTTGCTATTTTAGTTTTGAGCAAGTTCAGCTACTAACAACCATAGTTTCCTATGAACCTTGAAAGATTTAAAATTTCTTTACAGGTTTTTGAGGCAGCTCAAAAACAATATAAGGTGGGCAGCAACTTTTCATTTTCTTTTTTTAAAAAGCAGAATTGGTACTTGTGAAAATTGTCATATTGACAGTTAGTTGAACATCGAAGTTCCGCGATCCTTCTACTGAGCATCATAGAATGATCCAAGGGCACCAACTCCGCTTTTCTGCCCTGTGGTGACTAGCAAGGGACAGGTCTGTTGGTGTTCAAAGCTGTTCTGAATGACTGTAATGGAGTCAGAATTTTTGTTGCTTCACGATGGGTACGTAAGAAATTTGGTGCCTTAGTGGGTTTGGCTGCTCGAGACCATGAGGAAATTACTTTAAAAGAAAAGAGATGTATTTTTCTAATAGTTACTCAACAGTGTCTGGGTTTTAGAAATCAATTATCCGGGGTGCCTGGGTGGCTCAGTCGGTTAAGCATCTGACTTTGGCTCAGGTCATGATCTCACAGTTCGAAGGTATGAGTCCTGCATCAGGCTCTGTGCTGACAGCTCATAACCTGGAGCCTGCTTAGGATCTGTGTCTCCCTCTCTCTCTGCCCCTCCCCCACTCGCTCTCTCTCAAAAATAAATAAAATGTTAAAAAAATTAAAATCAATTATTCTTTTTAATCATAAAAGCAATATGGAATATATAAGGAAAAGTAGCATTCAATCTACCACAGTAACATAACCATTAGATTTGTTTTCCTTTCCAATCTTACATACAATTTTGTGTAGTTGTTTAGATATGATTTTTATCTTTTTTATGTTGTGTCATATGCAAATGTTGCTGTCTCCATAATTACCATTTAATGACTGTAATATTCCATTCTATGTATATATCACAGTGTCCTTAACCATGTCTTTGTTAATAAGCACTCACTTTGCTTTAAGTTTTTATTGTTTTGGGAGAGTGACTTTAAAATAATGAAGGAATGAGTATCATCATGTATCTAACTTTTTTAGAATAAACGTGTTTTATGATTTTTTAAATTTATTGTCAGACTTGCCAAAGTATTCATGTACATTCTCAGCTACAGTCGATGAGGTAGATTTCGAGTCTGTCCTACCAGCACTGATTTTCTTTTTTCCCCCCTAATTTTAGATTAAAAAAAAATTATTTAATGTTTATTTTTGAGAAAGAGACAGAGCACAAGTGGGGGAGGGGCAGAGAGAGAGGGAGACACAGAATCTGAAGCAGGCTCCAGGCTCTGAGCACTCAGCACAGAGCCCAATGTGGGGCTGGAACTCATGAACCGTGAGATCATATCCTGGGCCGAAGTTGGATGCCCAACCGAATGAGCCATCCAGGTGCCCCTCCTTAATTTTATAAGTAAAAATGGTCCTGCATTCCCACTTGTGTTAACTTCTTTCTATATTTGTTTACTAGTTAGTTTTGCTTTGTGAATTGTCTGTTCATGTTCCTTGCTCATTTAACTATTGCAAATTTCATATGAATCTTAACGATTTGTATGAACCCTCTACAGTAATATAATAATCTCTTGTCACATTTGTGAGAAATTTTTTTCTCCTTAAAGTAGCCTTTTTAATGACTGGCTTTATTTTATCCTTAGAGACAAATCTAGTGGGATATCTCCCCTTTTCCTGAGTTTATTTCCCTTTTAAAGATTTTTTGCCTTTTTCCTGTTCTCTCTCAAGTACTTACTTGCCTTTCAGCCATTTTATTAAATGCATTTGTATTTCTCCTAGGCAGTGATGAGTTTAGTTAGTAGTCCTGCAATTTTCAGTAAAATGAGGGAGTTGAAATTCAATTGAGAAGAAATATGTGTTAATTTTATTTAATATTTCCCTCATCTCTATTGCCACAGGGAAATTAAGTTTAATTGTATGTGAGATAGTGTTCTAAAACCCCATATAAGAAATCATAAATGTAAAAATCAGAGTTTATTCATCTGTATAAGAAAAATGCCAATGATTATATGGGTAGTATGGAAAAAAATAAAAATTAAGATGACACTGATATTAGTCTAAGTAAATAGTACGTTAGTTTTAGGCTCAAAGAAAATAAGACCTGATCTGAATTACATAACATTTGTGTTTGCCTTGTCGGTCAGACCTTATTGATAACTTCGGAATAGTTGTTGGCTCTTCTGTGTATCTATTAACTTGGAAATCAAGTCAGACAGTAACATATGGGTTATATCTCTGATATTAAATACAACTTGCCCATTTAGAAGTCAGAAATATGTGAAAAATTTTCAGGTTTTTTAGTATCTGTAATACCGCCATGTACGTAGGAAGTCATAGGAAGAGAATGCAGAAATGTCCTCAATCAATGTTGAATTTTGCCAACTCACTTGTATTCACAACAGGAACTGTGAAGGTGTGGGACCCAAGGCAAAAAGATGATCCTGTTGCCAATATGGAACCTGTACAAGGAGAAAACAAGAGAGACTGTTGGACTGTGGCATTTGGTAAATTCTTGAAGAATTCTTGCATTTGATGTATCAGATGGTAAAAAGCACAGTGGTTCAAGGTAGTCTCTTTACAGTCTGTTTTTTGGATTATTCTGATAGTTTACTGAGGCAAATAGAGATGGTGGTTAATGTCAGCCACTGGCGCCTAGGTTTGAATCCTCACTTTTTTATTTCTTGCCTGAGTGAGGTGGGCAATTTAGCAATCTTCTCTGTTCCTTAGTTTCTTCATTTATGAAGTGAAACTAGTAATAGAATTTACCAAATAGTTTTATGAGGATTCAATGAAGTAGTACATATACAGTGCTCAGAATTGTGCTTAAATTATTAAGTGCTCAAAAATATTTGCTACTATTACATACTTGGGTCTAACGAGACAATGTGGACCTAGTTTAGAGTCAAGTGCCATTAGTGGAAATAAGCAGAGTCTGAAACACAAGTGGTGACCTAAAAAAATCTTACATCATACTCTACACAGAGGATGTTTATTTTCTAGAACATAGTTATGCCATTACAGAATTATTTGTTAATAATTTGATAACAGTGTTCCTCTGTTACTATACTTAAAGTGAATATTGATTTTGTAGGACTAATTGATATTCCTTAGTATCTCTTACTGGGAACGAAAATGAAAATAATTTTTGCTACTACAGGATATGGGTCATACTTTGTTTGAAATTTGAAATTCTTTCTCCTTTTTCATTGTATAATACTATATAGATAACAGACATTAATAGTGGGATTTAACAGTACATGTGAACTGTTTAAGTTCTATATATTATTTTAAAATTGCACTATTATTTAATCAGAGGAAAGTTTTAGATTTCCAAATTAAAAACTAAGTTATCGTATGGGAATTACTATGTGTTTGTATATAATGAGCAAGAATATGTAAACTTAACACATGTACGCTTTGGGGAGAAATTTCAGGATTTGTATTTAGAATCATCATCTAAAATTTGATGTGATAATTAAAAAGTAATTATCTGTGGGCCATTAAAGCCTTTCATCTTTGACCTAAGGGACATAAGTACAATTTAAAATCGGGGACATTAAGTTTGAAAAACAATCCATTGATTTGACCATTTTATGAATGTCATAGTACTGTACTGTGGGCATGCAAAGTGAGAGAGATTCATATACTACCCTCCAGAAGCTTATAGTTCAGTAAAGAGGGTGCAATATCTACACTAATTATAGTACCGGGTAAGAGTGAGAAAAGGTCACAAGAAGTATGGATGAATATAGAAGGAATCTTCAAGTGAGAAATGGCTGTGGAGGAAGAGCATTTTGACCTCAGACCAAGTATACATAGGATATCAACCACTGAAATTGGGAGGAAGTGTCAAGCATAAGGAATAGCCTGAAAAGTGCCAAAGTAAGTATGTTAAATGAAATAGTGGTAGAAGTAGCCTTAAATGTGGCTCAGGGCCACAGTGTTGAGAAGTGTTGAGATGGTGGGGAGGTAGTGGCAAACTTCTGAAGGTTTTTGCAAGGATGAGATGTGACTGAAGCTTTAGGAAAATCACATTGGTGTGTGTACTGGGGAGAGAGGAGTGCCAGAGGTACTCTAGAAAACATCCTGGATCCAAGCAGGATGAATTAAACTACAGATTATAAATTTACTTCAGGGGCCACCATCCATACAAATGTTTAACAGTGTATTACAATGTATTTCAGATTTCCTTGCAAAGATAACACCAGACACCATTTTGCAAACTAAATGGTTTTAAAGTAGTTTCTATTTGCATTCAAATATAGTTACTACCAAGAAAGCAATAGAAGCATAGCTGTATTTATTCTACCAACCCCTGCTATGTTTGAACTGTAATTGACCCGTTAGTCTGCAGATATAATAGAGAAAGACCATTTGCTTTCAACTTAGACTCCAATAAACATTTTCACTCACCCCTTCAATATAGAATCTCAGCAAATGAGCTTTAAAAAAAAAAAAAAGCAAAATTAGATAACCAACTTAATAATCTTGATGTCCTATCAGGTTTGGCAAAATGAGATTCTGCCTAGTGTGATTTTGTATAAGGTATATGTATAAGGTATAAGGTTCTATAACATTATTTTAGCAGCCTTCAAATTAGTGTTTATAAAGATACACAATGTTGTGTCTTGATTTCCAGGCAATGCTTATAATCAAGAGGAGCGTGTTGTTTGTGCTGGCTATGACAATGGGGATATCAAACTGTTTGATCTCAGAAATATGTCATTGCGGTGGGAGACGAACATAAAAAATGGGGTAATGTACCTTTGGGTTCTTATAGTTTGTCTGAGCATGTTTTTGTCCACCTCCAAACTACTTCAAAAGGATAGCACCTCTAATAACTCATCTCAGTACAGCCCCTCTGCCAATGGTTTTTAACCTTTTTGAGCTGTGGAGCCCTTTGAGAATTTAATGAAAATCATGGATCCTTTCTTCAGAAAGTGAACACACACTCAGATGTGGTAGGACAACTCCTGGTGAGTCACCAGCTCCTGTGTCCTATTTGTGGACCCCTGTGGGCTATGCGCAGTGTGATATTAAAATGAGCTAGGCTAGAGGCCTTTTTTCCTGCTAATATTAGAATAGTAACAGCCTCCACAAGTTCTTTCAGATTTTTGGGTCCTGAGTTGTACACCTTTAGTGAAGAATGTGGTTCCTTCCTGTTTTCTAAAATCAGCTTTGACTGGACTGTATAAAATAATTATGTAACAACAGGGGCACCTGGGTGGCTCAGGCAGTAGTGTCCAACTTCAGCTCAGGTCATGATCTCGCAGCCTGTGAGTTCGAGCCCCATGTCGGGCTCTGTGCTGACAGCTCAGAGCCTGGAGTCTGCTTCAGATTCTGTGTCTCCCTCTCTCTCTGCCTCTCCCCCACTCATGTTCTGTGTGTGTGTGTGTGTGTGTCTCTCTCTCTCTCAAAAATAAATAAACATTAAAAAAATAATAATTATGTAATAACAGTAAAAAATTATATGGCTTTACAAAATAATCTACCAGACAGGGGAACTCAGGATGGTTTTGTTGATCCTATAAACCAAAAAGAAATTTTTTCATTTAAAGGTATTTGATGTATTGGTTCTCAAAAGATAAAATGATTATTTAAATCCTTTCACATGAGCTGATAATTTTAAAGTTGTTTTACTTAGTTTAAAAGAACCTCCTGAATAATAATCATTAGACCATCAATAATAAATATTTTCTATTACAGGTATGTAGCTTGGAGTTTGACAGAAAAGACATAAGTATGAATAAATTGGTAGCTACATCACTGGAAGGAAAGTTTCATGTTTTTGATATGAGAACACAGCATCCAACCAAAGGTTTCGCCTCTGTTTCAGAAAAGGTAAATATGGGGGAAATGTCTTTCTATGAAGGGGAATGTTCATAGCTTGTTTTAGGCTAATAAATAGAATTAGTCATCAAGGTTCTTTCCAGGTCTTTATATGAAGGGAGCTATTTTTAATATATTCTTGTGGGAACTTGACAGGTTTTTCTGTGCAGAGTACTTCCCCAAAGTTTATCAGTTTTAGATTTCTTGACTATAATAAAGGCTTCAGTTGGCTAAGAATCTTATTTTGTAGTTTAGGAGCAATCAAAAGAAAACTAGCTGATGTTGAGAATTGGATCAACAAAACCTAGCGTAGTGTTTTCTAATAAATATATAGTATTTGTATTAATATCTAATTATATACTTTTCAGAACATATCAACATATATACATTTATGTCATTTCATCACATCTTATTTCATATTCTGGTTTGCTACATTAAGTGAAATTATTTCAAGCATTAACCCTTGTACATAGTAGGTTCAAAAAAATTATTCAGTCAGTCATCCACACATACATACATACTTTACCTTGTCCCAAAGAGTATTTGAGGTAGCTTAGAAGGAAACATGGTATTATCACATCAAAAATAGATGAAGAGAAGGCTGAGCACAGGAAAAATACTGGTTAAAAAAAAGAAAAAAAAAAAAGATGGTGATGCCTGGAATAAGGGGATTGCATAAATTCCTGCTGCAACACCCTGTCATTTGCCAGAGATGGATTGGGAATGTGACTCTGACCTTCCTCGAATGTAAAAGTAAAGATCAGTTACAGATTTGTAGTTTCCACAAGATTAAAATATGTAAATTGCTCAAGAAATAAAAATTGACTCTCTTGTTCCCTCTCCCTCCATTGTGGATTCAGTAGTACTTCTCAAACCTTCCCATTTTGTCTTTTTTTTTTGTTATTGCTGCTTATTATTATTATTATTGCATATAAATTACTGTCGCTGCCTGATGAACTAAATTCTTAAGGTAGCTATAAGTTGCAGTATTGTTTTGCCTTTGTTATTTCAGAATATATTAAGTATCAACAACATAAAGCACTTTATTAAATTGTCCCTTATACAATTGTAACATGGTTCTCATCTGCCCATTATAAAGTGTCATCTTCAAAAGTTTTTGTTATATTTATTTAATCAAGTAATTGCTAAATCTGTCAAACAAATGAGGCCACTGTATTTTAAGAGGTCATGGCCCCTCTTTTTGTGTTTTTACAATTTCCAGAAGAAAAAGAGAAGTTTAAACTATGAAACAAAATAGGTTTTAACAGCCTGGACCTACTCACTTGAGGACTGTCACACACTTAAAGGGTGTATTTTGAGATATGTGTTTTTAATCTGCTAATGATAATCCCCTTACATGACTATTAAGTCAAATGCCTAATCACTAATCACTCCCTAAAATATAGTGTCTAAGAATGACTTAGATCAAGTTAGTTGGTCTCACTGCTCCTGCAAAGCAGAAATCTTTCCTCCCTCTTTCTCTCTTCCACTCTACCCCCTTGTCTCTCCCTCTCTCTAGGTCTGCCCCTCACCCTCCCTTCCTTTCTCTCTGTCTGTCTTTCAAATTCCTGGCAGTGAATATTACACCATTAACACTGATTTACTAGCTGTTGTTGAGGTGCTAACAAGCTGTTAACCTTCCAGTTGCCATTTTTGTCTTTTAGTTTAATATGACTGAATAAAGATCCTGGCTTATTATAACCTTAAACCCCATCTATAAGTCCCTGTGGTCCTTATTTTGAAGACTAGATAAGTCAAATGGTACAAATTAAAGAGAAGCCTCTTGGAACTTGAAGTTAAAATTCATTCTGTATACGGGAACTCTCTGAAGTTCCCACTCAGTTTTCTGGAAACGTGAAACTGCTCTAAAAAATAAAGGCTGTTTTTGTTGTTGTTGTTGTTGTTGTTGTTGTTGTTGTTAGTTTGTTTTTAAATCAGTCTATCCTTTTTTTCCCTTAGGATGAAGTATGTTTTTGTACTTTGAGTTTTTCTTCTCCCTCAGAGTGAGCTAGGGATATTTACATGTGTAAAATCTATGTATATGGTACTATATACCTAAATGGACTTTTAATCTGATAACATCTTTTTTTTTTGATCCAGTAGAACTTTGTTTCGTAAAGCCACAAAGAAAAATGATGCTTTTATTACTTATGATGAACTCTGTAAATCTCTGTAGCCCTTATGAAGAGATGTGCCAGAAATACTGGAATTACTTCTATAATGGTTGTTGAAATTATAGTGGTAAAAATTCTTTTTTACAGTATTTCTCTTCTCGGACAATCTTTATCATATAAACAAACATAAAAACTAGTTATGTGCCTCTCATCCTGTTTAGGCCCATAAATCAACTGTGTGGCAAGTCCGACACCTGCCACAGAACAGAGAGCTCTTTCTGACAGCTGGAGGCGCCGGCAGCCTTCACCTTTGGAAGTAGTAAGTCTCCGCTGATGCTCATGGCTCCTTGTTAAGTTACTGGTGGGTGGAAAGTAGGATTAGATTGAACTTGGTTGTCCTTCTTCCTCCTTTGACTTAGTTCATTTCGATAATGATTTTAAATTAAAGGGTGTTATTTTGTCTGCTTTTTCAAATTAATGTCATTATTTTACACTTAGTAGGTATTAACCTTCTTTTGGCACACTAAGTATATTTGTCATTTTGGTTGTGTCTTCCATCTATCGGGGTAACTTAGGAATAGTTCTTTTCATAGCTTAAAATCATGGCTTTGGCTAGGTTTTATTGTTGTCGGTTTTTGTTTTTGTTTTGCTTTGGATGTGAAAAACTTGACCAAACGCTTTTGTGAAGTATTACTTACTGTCTGGTCATTAGAACACCACCTCTAGAGAATAAGAAATGGGTTGGAATTCTTAATCGTAGATCCTGATCACTCACTTGACCAAGTTCAGATACCGTTGTTGTGAAAGAATCCAAACAGCACTGAGGTGACGGATGGGTCTCCAGGAAAAGCCCCATCACGGAGTTTGCTTTCTGTGTGCTGGAGGCAGTGTGAGTTACAGCCTTGGCTGTGCTCTGAGTCCCTGGTGCCCTAACGTGGCACATACTAGGTCAGCTGCTCATTTATAGGGCCTGATGAAAACCGAGACTTAATGGTATTTCTTTCTCCATCACTCAAGGGGGAAAAAACCCACTAACACAAGCCCATAAATGAAAGATATTTCCAAAATAAAGTTTGATTCATGATATAAGAAGAAAACCACCATCTTCAGTATGGCTAGGACTTTCACACCTACAAAATACTTCTCTATTTATTAGCTTCTTTTAGAAGGCAGCAGGGGAGCTGAGAAACAAGGCCACAGTTGGAAAGTGTTCAAGTATTTAGGGATCTGGCCAAAAAAATGCTTGAGATCAAGACTGTACAGGTCCTGTGAGTAACAAGCAGAGGAAAAGCTTTACGAGTTGTGGGAGAATGCCCAGTAGATAGACCATTTGATAACTCGTCTTCTCCTTGTACCTTGCCCATTGTCCTTACCCAATTCTCCCAAACCAGGTCATGCTCCCCATTAGTCTCTGCCGATTGGATCGTGCAGCAGCACATCACTATTCTGCCTGTGACCAAACTATTTAGGCTGCTTCCTTGAAGAACTAGTTCCAGTTTTCTCTGTAATCCACATACAGAGTTGTAGTTCTGTGTGATGTGCAAACACGTTTACAGCTAGAATTTTTGATGATAGTGTAAAGTGGAGTCTTGTATACAGTTGAAATTTGAAGCTAATCTCAGGGTGCCTGGGTGGCTCAGTCGGTTAAGCATCCAATTCTTGATTTTAGCTCAGGTCATGACCTCACGGTTCGTAGGAATGAGCCCTGTGTCGGGCTCTGCACTGACAGTGTGGAGCCTGCTTGGGATTTTTTTTTTCTCTCTCTCTCTGTCTGTCTCTGCCCCTCCACTCAATTAATAAATAAACATTAAAAAAAATAGAAACTTGAAGCTTATCTCAGTATGAACTTTAATCCTTACCATAACAGGTATCTAGTCTAATCTTCAAATTGGTTTGGAGCTTTGCTGTCAAGTATTACACCAGCAAAAGAGATTTGGTTTAAGTAAAATGATATTTAGCTTTATTTCCATTTGCCAGTCTCCTTTGGTAGTAATGCACTTAAATTATAAATATTTATTGAGCACCAGAGAGTTCCTAGAGGAACTCACCTAGTTAATTCAGAAATCGTTTTTTGAATGAATGAACCCCAACATGCTGATTTTTGTGTGTGTGTGTGTATATTCAAAACACACAAACATACATTCTTAAAACTTTAGTAGACAATATAGAGGGTTTAAAAAATATTTATGTTGTTTTAAATACTAAATATGTATTTATGTTATGTTTTAAATACTAAATAAGCTAAGAGACCTGAAAAAAAATTCTGTAATTTTTTCATCATCTGAATATCTTATTCCTCTTTTTTTTTAAATTTTTTTTTTCTTCAACGTTTTATTTATTTTTGGGACAGAGAAAGACAGAGCATGAACAGGGGAGGGGCAGAGAGAGAGGGAGACACAGAATCGGAAACAGGCTCCAGGCTCTGAGCCATCAGCCCAGAGCCTGACGCGGGGCTCGAACTCACGGACCGCGAGATCGTGACCTGGCTGAAGTCGGACGCTTAACCGACTGCGCCACCCAGGCGCCCCTTATTCCTCTTAATCAAAAGAAGTTGTATGGTCCAAGAAGAAGAAAGAATAGTAGGTTATCTGCCTATCACTTCTATTTCTTCTCTGCTTTTGAGTTGCTTTGTACCTTTGAAACTCTTACCCTTTATTAGCACTTAAGAAATGAAGGTAGTATCACAGTCGATACCTAACAGGTTTTAAAGGCCTTCAGAGGCAGATTGTCCCTGTATTTCACTAGGAGCTCATCTCTGCTATAGGGAGGGATGTTTCTTCTTACTCTCTCAAATCCAGACCAACTAGTCTTTACAGTTGTTAACCTTCAGCTCTACTTATTTTATAAATTGGTATTTTCAGCTGAAAGAAAACAAATATTCTTAGAATTGCTTTTTTTTTTCCTTGAAGCAATGATATTCTAGGGTCTAAAATACCTGAGTAGCACATTCCCATGGAAATGGTACACAGAAGGTGTGCATTGGGTCTGTGTCATGGGGCTCGAGGGTTAGAAACAGTATCTGTTCTTCATTCTGGAAGTATGTAGGTGAGGTTCTGCAAGTGTTACTCACAGCCTTTGCTTTTGCACCTTTTCTGCCTACGGTGTCCTGCAAGCCGAATCTAGAGAAGAACTGCAATAAAAGATTGTGAGGAACACAAGTGAATTTCACAAAGAATGCTAGATCAATCTAAGACTTTTATTATGAAAAGAAAATACAGACTCATGCTGAACACAGATGATATTTAAAAGTTTTTAGGAGAGGGGTGCCTGGGTGGCTTAGTCGGCTGAGTGTCCGACACTTGATTTTGGCTCAGGTCATGATCTCATGGTCGTGGGAGTGAGCCCCTCATTGGGCTCCACGCTGAGCATGGAGCCTACTTGAGAGCAAGCACTGTCTCCTCTCTCAGAAAAAAAAAATTTTTTTAGTAGAACCAATCCCCTTTAAAGCTGTTGAGGTTGAAATAGTGTCTCTTTGTATAAAACTCAACATTAGAAAGATTATTTGTTCCAGTAATCAACTGAGAAGTAAAAATAGAGTCACGGATTATATGTATATGAACACAATGTGGAGAATGTTAAGATTTCTCTCCTTACCACTCTGGTCTTGTTCTCAGCGAATACCCTATTCAACGGTCAAAGAAAGATTCTGAGGGAGTAGAGATGGGAGTTGCCGGCTCCGTCAGCCTTCTGCAGAATGTCACCTTGTCTACCCAGCCCATTTCCAGTTTGGACTGGAGTCCAGACAAAAGGGGTCTCTGCGTCTGTAGTTCATTTGATCAAATGGTAAGAGTACTGATTGTTACAAAACTCCATAAAATTTGATCTAAAGACTTTGGACTTGAAACCTTCCAGAAGAACACTCATAGTATTTAGAATGTGCCCTGGAATCCTCTGACCTTCACTGAACAAAGTTGGATTTGACTGAGAAAACAAGCCCCAGATGCAAACATCCAGACTAGCCCGTCTCTGGGTGGGAAATGCCGAGAGGCGTGTTCCAGCAACCTGACTGGACACCGGTTTGCGGTTTGTTAGCGCATGGGGCACCGCTGTCTCCAGGGCCAGCTCTGTTCATCTCCCCTCTGTTTCTAAGAAAAAGTTGATACTTGTCTATATTCAAACATATTTTTAATTTGTTCTTCATCACCAGAGTTATAATACTTTACCATAACACCTAGTTTAAAATTGTTTGTTTTGGTAAAACTACTGTGAATTAATTAACCTTCATAAATATACTTTGAGAGATTTCAGTGTCAGTAAGTTTCTGGAAAGAATAGTACTTTATAAAATACCAAAATGTCATGGTCAGACTAGATTTGGGTAACGGTTTTTAGCTATATAACTCATAAAATAAAATATTATTTACAATGACCTCTTTTTACTTCAGAAATAAGAGTAAAATTAGACTTTTGCTTATTGAGTGGTAAGTGATGTTGAGATGTATAAGACTGTGGGGTTTTCTAGCCTTATTTTTTGTCACATCTTTTTATATATTTTATGAATAAATTTGTTTTTTGAAATCTATGGAAGCTCTGATTCTGATAATTTAACAGTAGTAATAAAGCTGACACCAACACTGCTTTGCTGTATAAATGCTTAATAAGTACCTCTTAATTCACTTTGTTTCCTTAGTGTTCACTAGATCTTTTGATAAAGCTCAGAGGTATTCACTTTATCACTCTTTCATTAAGCCCGCCCTCCCTCACTCTTCTACTCAAGAGTCAGAGCCACCTGAAGCATTTGTAATATGTAAGCTTCCTGTGATCTCATGGGTTCTTGGAAAGTTGCTAGTTCAGAATATTAAATTCAGAAAATTAACCTCTTAAAAAAACCAACAAGATGTTTTATGCTGTGGACAGAATTATGGAAGTAAAAATTAAATTGAACTTTAGGGGTGCCTGGGTGGTTCAGTCATTTGAGCGTCTGACTTTGGCTCAGTCATGATGTCACGGTTTGTGGGTTCCAGCCCCACATCAGGCTCAGTGCTGACAGATCGGATCCTAGAGCCTGCTTCAGATTCTGTGTCCCTCTCTCTCTTTCTCTCTGCCTTTCCCCCGTGCATGCTCTGTCTCTCTCAAAAATAAATAAACATGAAAATAATTCAATTGAACTTTAAAAAAACCTATACCTGCTGGGTTTTGGTTTTGTTTTTTCAATTTTCAAGGAAAAATAAAAAATTTGTGAAATTCTTTCTCAGAAAACTTGTGTTTGAAGGTATAACTAGAGAGGTTTAAGTCAAGGATAGTAAATACTTCTATCATTAAATCTAAGATGTCATTGATTGTAAGATGATCTGCCACAGAGAAAGGAAAACGCTGCCAGTGAAACCAATGCACACTTCTTATCACTTAGCATTTCTTTAATATTCCTTGAATGGTCTTTTAAACTTAGATCATCCTTATAAAGGAAAATATATACAAAATAAATTTGGTATGGTATGCCTCAGATTTCTGCCTATTCAGAGTCTGAGCCTTCTACATCACCTTTCCATGTTCCCCTTACGGTATTGTCCTTTGTACCACAAAAAATGTTGGTGAGGCAGGATTTCTTTAAAACATGGTCTTTAATTAATTGTCACTTACTCTACAAATTTGGTGTACACATGCCAGCTGTGACAACTGTCGTCATGATTGCTGCCAGCTTACCAGGATCTAGCAGGATCGTTCAGTTATCTATTGCTGTGTAACAAATCACTGGGAAACTTACTATCTGTGCTCCATGCAGCCTCAGTCAAGCAGCCAGACTTAGGGCTGGAGGATCTGTTTCCAATGTAGCCTTCATATGGCCTGCAAGTTGTCAGCTGGGACCTCAGCCAGGCCTGAGAACCAGGGGTCTCTCCACATGGCATGTGCTTCTTCAGAGCAATGGTGGCTGGGTTCCAAGGATGAGCATCTGAAAAGAGGAGGCCAGGTAGAAGCAATATCATTTTTTTTTAAATTTTTTTCAACGTTTATTTATTTTTGGGACAGAGAGAGACAGAGCATGAACGGGGGAGGGGCAGAGAGAGAGGGAGACACAGAATCGGAAACAGGCTCCAGGCTCTGAGCCATCAGCCCAGAGCCCGACGTGGGGCTGGAACTCACAGACTGCGAGATCATGACCTGGCTGAAGTCGGACGCTTAACCGACTGCGCCACCCAGGCACCCCAGCAATATCATTTTTAAATAGCTTAGCTTCATAATTCATTTAGTGTCACTTTTGCCACATGATATTAGTTGAGGCAGTCACAAAGTCCCCCCACACACACCCCCTGTTTAAGGAGAGAAGATATAAATTCTACTTCTTGATGGGGGCTTGGCTAGGTTCTGGACGAGCCTGTGAGACTTAAAATATTGTGTCCATTTTTGGAAAATACAATCTGGCTTGGTGATACAAGATGCATCTCAATTTCAAAGATGTAAAAAAGGAGGGAGAGGAGTGATGGGCTTGTTAAAATTGATGAAATTTGTTAGTTGGAATGCAAGTCCTCTATCCCACTCAACTGCTTACACCCCTCCCTGCCCCTAATTTATTGCAGCCATTATTAATCAATCATGGTACTCATTTTCTCTGAGCCTCACAAGCTTTATTACACAACTAGGAGCTACTACCAACTGTTGGTGATCCCCTGTGGAGTCCAGCTAGTCTCCTGGACCAGGCATTACCTCAGTGTGGACCCCCTCAGTCCTTGGGTCTAGTTTTTGGTATCCCACACAATGATGGGGGTCTCCTGCATGAGACCATCCATATAAACCAAACATGCAAAAACAAAATGGCACTTCATTTGTATACCATGAGAAGTGAGCCTCTTAGCTACCACAATGCTTAGGTTTGCCAGTAGGTGTACCTCCTGTCAACTTACCTCATGTGTTGCATTGTGAGGGCCAGATTAGAAGCAGACATTCACAGCATTTAGAAATAATTCATCCAGGCCTCAGTACAACCTAAAAACCCAATTTAGATATTGTGTACATTTTAGTGTACTTGTTTCCATTCTTCTTTAGCATAAACATGTGGCACTTTGCTAGGGGTGGTGGTAAACTATCAAAATATTTTGGTAAGGGATCCCTGGAATAATTCTGTTCATGGGGTCTAGGCCCTTCTAGGCAAGTGCTACTTTGTAAAGACATGTTTTCCTTTGGTCACCAGATTGTCCCTTAAGGTAGGTGAAGCAGCAAATAGGCTTTGGATACAAGGCTGGTTTATGCAACCTGAGTATAATATCTCAATCTGCATTCAGTCGCTATGGCTAATTTGGAAAATAAGTGGGCAGTTGGCTTTTAGCTATGTTCCTTAAAAAGGACTGGTTGGTTTTTTTTGCCCGGGAAGGCCTCATCCCTGCAGGTCTACCCTTGTTGTCTTGTGTAGCCCCACCTCATTAATCTGGGTGGGATTAGGCTGCCAGAGCTGCACAGAGCTGCACAGAGCTCTCCCTCAGAGCTGGGCCATGCCCACCAGTCCCTATAAGCCAGGGGGCCTGGTGTTGCCTCCTGAGAGAGCCTGGGGGCACTGAGCCCATGCTGTTCTTAGACCTGCTGGGATCTGCTCATGGAAGTCCTGTCCCACATCCAGACAGCTGAGGACTCAGGGCTGCTAGGACGATGCCCCCACCCCACTCCACCCACACCCCTCTACGCTGCCTGGAGTGGGGGGCAGTTCTTTGGCCAGTAGAATCGCCCCTTCGTCTGTCCCACAGGGCTAGGGTGGACAAGTAGCTGCACAAAAACTCTCTTTTATCCAGATCCTGCAAATCTGTGTCACTGTATCGGGATCTAGAGGGAAGAAGATCTGCCTGTCCTTAACCTTGAACCAGAAAAGTGGGTGGTTCCTAATCAGAACAACACAGAGAAAGCAGATGCACATTGGCCTCACAAGGCCATGGCCATTAATGTCCATAGGTTTTGTATATTTTCCATCAACCATCAAGTTTGAATGCAGGAACAGATTCTGGCTGTGTTTTAAGTCATAAAGGGAGATTCAGGATAAACACAACCTCTGCTGCCAGGGAAAACACAGATGTCAGAAACAGCTATGGCTGTGACCAAATACAGCTGCATTTATTTATGTAGTAGCACTGAAGCAATTTTCAGGAAGGATTTTTTTAACAACTGAACTTTGTTTCTGGTGGTCCTGATCCAACTCTGTCCTTAAGTCAACTTAAAGCCAGATCATCCAGCAGTGCCCTTCACACAACATTCAATACATATAGATTGGTGATTAAAAAAATTATGAAATTATGGCAAAACCCCCAAATTATTTTTATTTAAAAATAAAATTATTTTTATTTCTCTCTTCCAAACATCTAGGTTGGCAGTCTAGGCTGCTATGGTGGCTTCATAACGAGAGACCTGACCCTATCTTGTTTTTCTACCATCTTCCTTATGTATCTTTTACCTCATCATCCATCATCACTGGGGCTGTTACAGCTCCAACCATCACATCCACATTCCAACCATCAAGAAAGTAAGAAGAGAAAGGATACCCTGTCACTTAAAGAATATCACTTCTGCTTTCATTTCTTTGGCCATGGTTGGTCACATGGCCACACCTGCCATAGAAAGGTTGAGAAACAGACTTATTCTGTGCAGTGGTATACTCAACTCACATCCAGGAGTTCTGAGAAAGACAGGGGAATGAATATTAGGAGACATAATGGATTTGGCCAGTGTCACAGAATAATAGTCTAGCATAACACATCCCTAAGTTCTCCCATGAGGTGAAAACCAGGGAGTGATCAATTCATACTTCCTCAGGCTGGATCTAGATCTTGGCAACCAATATACACTTTTGGGAATTGCATCTTCTCCCTCAGCCAGTATAGACATGACACAGTGGAATTACTTGTTTTCCTGACCTGTTAAATCTTTTATTATCCTTTACATACATTTAATGGAAGCCCAGCCCTGTACAAAAATATGAAAGGTAAGTTCTCCCTAAAACTGAAACTGATCTTCTATCCTAAATTTCTTTCCTGGAAAATTTGTGTTTACTTAATAACAAATTGTTTCAAATTCTAAGCACTGCTTCTGTCCACTGGACAGTGCAAAGACTTGGAATACAACGTGAGTGGAACACTTGACCTCATGCATTTCCATAAACTCACAAACGAAACTTGAAGGGAAAACAATGTATTTATGATTCAGTGTATAGGTCTCTGCCTAAAATTGCTTTTGTTGGTGACTTAGGTGGATAAATTTTGTGTAGATACAGAAAAAATAATTTGTTAATACTGAAGAACTGTCCCTCACACAAAATGATTTCATCCTTTTTCTATGTGAGAACAACCAAAAGGTTTCTGGCAGATACTTAGGGCTTTCAATTATGCCGAGGTACTATAAGATCTGCCTCTTAACAGCTTTTAGTGAATTGTCTTCCCTCTGGGAAGGAGTCACTCTCTCCTAGGGCTGTGCTTTCTGAATCCCAGGCCTTTGTTACACCTAAAGACCCTGTGGTGTGCTGCCCCCTTGTGGGAAAGTGTGGGCATTGGGGATCACAGAAGAAAATAGATTTTGCCCTTCAGATGCAACTGGAAAACCTTCATTGTTCAATTCACAGCAGGCACACAAGTCAAACTGGACCGCAAGAAAGACATTATCTTATAGAAATTTCTTCTAAAAATGAGAGTGTATTTACGAGGAGAAAAACACTTTACAGCATGGCTAAGCTTGTACACAATGGATTTATTAGCCAAAACTTGTATAATTAGATTTATTATAGATTCAACCTTTTAGTGCACCATGAGAGCTGACTTCCAAAAGGAAACATTTAGCTTTTTATAAATTGGGACATTATCTTGTAAAGTAAATAATCTCTGCCCCACCTCCTATCACCCATTCATTCTGTAAGTTCTAATTGTAATACTAAGTATTTCTCCAAGTAAAGACCTCTTTATACCATCGGCTATCTTCCTGCAAATATTCTAGAATCCCCCCCTTCCTTGTTCCATATTTGCATGGGATATAGTCACTGATTTTACAAGGTATTTCTGCACGAACAACTCAATGAGCAGGAGCCCTGCATCTGTCCACTTTTGGCACTGTGACCACACAGCTAAAACAGGCAGCACAAAGTAAAGTGTGGTCAAAAGAGATTCACAATTCTCCCTCACACGAGAGGCTGAAGACACTCACATTTCCTGTTCATTTTAAGTCTTCAACTTTTCTTCCTTCCCCCTAAGAATGCTCCCACTGGGGTTTTTGTAGCAAAACAGAACGTCAGCTCTGGAAGAGGCCTTTGAGTCTGCTGAGCCCCATCCCTCCGTTTGTATACAGACTCAGGAGCTACGTCTCCTGACCCCCTCATCCAGTGCTCTTCACCCTGCACCACCTGGAGGCTGTTCCATGCTCCATCCACCCCCCCACCCCTGCCGAGAACCAGGGCACCTTTCAGTCTACCAAGCCAGAAACTGAGATCAGGTGCACAAACAACACCACCTTCAGAGGTGATAAGGTAAGCAAATAAACACCAGGGAGGAACAGAAGCAGAGTTTGGCTGTCAGCACCCTGGAGATAAGTGTTTGATCTGGGCTGAGCACATCCCTTATCTGGTGAGAAAGCACATTCACACTCAGAGGGAGCTTGCAGCAAGCACATCTGGAACCCTATGAGTGCTGACCTGGTCCTCACACTAGCTGAACAATGGATTAGGGGCAACTGTTACCACCCACCCAGGGGTCCCTGAACTCCTGGGAGATCATAAGCTAAAGATTCCAAAGAAGACAGAGCCAAAGTTCTCAGCTGAAGAGTCCTGGTGGCCCCAGTCTCTCCTCATCCACTAAGGGCCTCTGGGGCATGCCATGGATTTTCCAAGTCTGCCCAGTAAAGCTTCTTAGAAGTGTCATAAGCCTCATTCTCTCTCTCACCGTTCAAGTTACTGAAGCTGAAGAAAACAGTGAAGAATGAACCCAGGGAGAAAACCATTAGCGTGTCTCTAAAGAGACTTGACTAAGATGACGTACATACAGATAATAATAGTGACAATAATAGCAGCTAATGTTTACTGAGCATTTACTATATGCCAGGCACTATACTAAGTGTTTCTCCTTCAATCCTCACCACAAAACTTTGAGGTCAGTACTATTGTTGAAATTTGCAATTGAAAAATAGGATTCAGGAGATTAAGAGACTTGCTCAAAATCCCACAGCTAGGACACAGGAGATCCAGGAATAGAAACATGGTTTAAAGATCCCCTAGAACCCAGACTCTTAACCTCTTCTTTTTCATATATTGGTGTAAGTTGTTTGATGCATTTTCCCCCCATCTGTTTCGCTACATTAAGGATAAAAGTCCTGTGAAATAGTGTTATCACAGTGAATGGAGCCTTTAGCAGGGATTTTCATGACAGCAGGAGAGATGGAGGGAGCATTGATTGAGTGCAGGATTGGGAGGGGGGCGGGAAGGAAAATGTGTTCTAGCATAGACTGGGCGCTGGCTTCCTTTCCACCCTCGGCACAGCCCTGTTTTCTCCCATTACGCAGGCAGCAGTGGCCTCCCCTGCCTACTCTTTCCTCCTCCCTCAATAACAGGAACCCATTTCTATTGTAGCACACAATAAAGATTATGTTTGCCAGCCTCTCTTTTAGCTAGTTGTGGCCACTACGGTGAGCACGGGCTTGCACTACAGGGACAGCAGAATACAGAGCATGAGGAGCCTGGGGACAGATGGTGGAGAACCATCACACCTGCCTGAGGCTGTTTACCTCGACTTCTTCCACATGATGGACAAATGCACTTGTTTTGTGTTTAAGTTCATAACTTGGGATTTTCTCTTGTGTGCATGGATACCTAGTCCTAACTATTAACTTTTTTTCTTTTTTTTATAAAGGGATTCCCAGAATCCCTCTCCTGGCCCACGTGACATGAAAACATACAGGAAAGGGAATTCTGGTAAGTGTAGTTCAGCCTAGCCAGGTTGGGATATTATAAAGCTACCTCAGGTAGCTCATGGAACTGAAGGAAGAGCTGAAGAATCAGGCTGGACAGGAAAGAAAGCAAGGCAGCTCTGCGGATCTGGCAGATGACACCCCTATTTTCTCTATGTCTCAGAGTCACCTCCATCTGTATTCCCTCCTTGTACTGTTCAAATTCTCAGGACACAGTCTCATTGGCTGGTGAGGTCATGTGCTCATGCCTTGACCAAAGGAGAACAGACTCCTTGATTGACTGTCCAAATAACAATCCATGAAATGGTGGAGTGGTGGTCCCCCAGAGGGAAATCAAAGTGCTGTTTTAAGAATAGGGGTGTGCATGCCGTAAAGGCAGACACAGTGGATATCCATTGCACCTGTTATTGGTCTGGATTGACTGCATTTTCAAGCAGACTCTCCCTACGTGGTAGCTGAAGAGACTGAGTGTATATCAGCTCAACTGAGCAGCCCCTGTGGGCAGAAGGCATGTTCCCCTACCAGATCCAGTAGAGATCTTGGGATCAGGGTTCATTGGCCTTGCTGGTCCCAGGGCTTCCCTGAGCTAACTTGTGATGGTCAAGGACAACAAGTGCTCCCATTATTTAGGCCCAAGCCCACAAAGTCCAGACAATGTGGAGAAGATCGGGTGGTTCCTATACCAAAGTGAGGCTACTATCACTACAAGATGCAGGGGAATGGCAACTGGGCAAGCCAAAACAGCATGCTTGGGGAGGCTTGGCCCCAGCCCTGCTCTTCACATGCTGCAGGTCTAGCTTGAGGCCTGTACTTGCAAAACCAGCAACTGAGACAGCCTCCTGCAAATCTAAAAGGTCAGACCTATGAGGAAACCAGCACAGAAGACACGAGAGCATGAGTAAGGGAAACAGAGTAACCAGGATGAGGGTGGGCAGAACCCTGAAAAGCATATAGAAACAAAGACCTCAAGATCCCTGGGTGGGGAACAAGCATACATAATTGTTTCATGTTGGATACAAGAGCAGACATCACCAACCGATAAATAACTTGCATAAGAGTCATTCCAGTAATAGCTGCAATTCTCAGCCCATGGACATTCTCATTAGTAACCATTGGGGAAGACCCGGCTACATTTCTGGGCCCCCTGGGCCTCCTGCCCTCATAGCTCTGTCAGGAGCAGCCTGAGTAAGCAAGGAGAAAAATGGGACCTGTTAATTAGTGTAGCTCCCATGTGCCTGCCTGCCATGGGGAAAGGACACCCAAGAGGGCCTGGTCCCTCAGGCTGGGCTGTTATTTACCAGGCCCAGTGAGGCCCGAGGCAGGAGCACTCCAGTGACCCTGGTGCTAGTCTCCAAGGAGAAGCAAACTCTGAAGCAAGATGCAAGGCAGTGCAAACCCAGTGAGTCAAGCACCCAGTGGCAGCCACGAGGTCTGCTCTGCATACAACAGGTAAAGGCCTCTTAGAGAGGTTATTCCAATCCACATGCCAGGGCTCCTCCCCTCTAAGCATGATCACCTGTCCTGGGATGTTGCTGGGCTTTTAGTTAAAAACCCAGAAAAGTGCCAGGCAGACCCGGAGGAGTTGGTCATTCTATCCACCTTCTAGGACTGAAGTGTCCTCTGACAATTCAGAGGAGCTGACCAGGAGGGGCTTGAGTGTGTATGTGAGGGGAGAAAAAGTCAACAGGGATAATTTGGACTTTGCTCACCCATGCTTTGGGGGCCTTAAAAATAAGGAAGGAAGCAAAATTGTCTGCCTGGTTTGTCATTCACTTCAAGGCAGGTGACACCATCTTTGCCATCAAAGTACTTGCAAGCTAAGAGAGGTGTCCCACAACAAATTCAGAGGGGAAGCAAAAATGCTGCTCACAGATCATTCATGGTCCAAAAAAGCATTTGCTCCCAGTTCAGATAAAGAGGAAAATAATTAATAAAATGTTGTCAAGGAGGGAGACCTGCCTCTTCCTTGATGCACAGGTCCTGTCCTGTCAGTAAACTGAACAGATACTTTCCTGAGGATCTGGTATGTGTCAGAAGAATTATACTCTTTTATTATGTAATTATTCCCACTCCAGAAAGTAGAGGTTATTATCCCCATTCTACCGATGAGGAAACCAAGGCTCAGAGCAGTTGAGCAAATTGCTTCAGGTGACACTGCTAGAATGTAGTAGATCCAGGACTTCCCTCAGTTCTTCTGCTCTGTATCTGGTGTCCCTTCTCCTGCAGCAGGCTAAATAAGTCAGGTACTAATACATTACTCACAACAGAGATCCCCTGGGTTTGATTGCATTGACTGTGAACCTTTGACGCACTTGCTTTCCATTTGACAAATTCTACAGGACCTCATGTAGATGAAGAAGGAATTTTATTTGCTGTCTTTGCCAGTGAAAGTGGGACTTGGTTTGGGACTCAGGCACTGTCCGTGACACCTGTCATCTGCAGGGTGGGTGTTCTGGATATGGGATGGGAGAGGACCCTGGGGAGGGAGGTGATGGGCCATTACAATGGTCAGGAAGGATCCTTTGGGGATATGTGAGGAAGTCACTCCTGCTTGATCCTCACCAGGGACAGGAGCAGACTCAGTTGCCAATAAAGTCCCATTAATCTTTAGAAGGCTACAGCCATCACATTTATTCAATAGCAAATATGGATTGTTACGCTAACCGGACCATAACTTAGAACAGTAGTCTCTAAATTGTGCCTTTTGTATTCATCACTGTAATAAAATTGTCTAATTGGAAACGTCCATATTGACAAATCAACAGGAAGCACATTGATTTAATAGTAGCTCTGAATTATTAATTCTGCAATTTTTTATTCCATAGAGCTATTACATTTTCATCAGATGGACCTTCTCTTAAAGAGGGCCAAAGGGTTATTCTGAAAAATTCCTGAGACTGAAGTAAGGAAGTTTTATGGGTGCTGTGAAAAAGCCATTTGGCTTTTTGTATGCACTGCTGTATGTGTGTGTGTGTGTGTGTGTGTGTGTGTGTGTGTGTGTGTGTTTCTAAACTGATTTTCTTAGGTGATCTGAGCCAAAGATGGGAATTTAAAGTTTGCTCTGTTAGTTCTGTGGACTGAGATTACCATTTGGGGAAGAAGAGATGGGAATCAATATAAAAGATCACATACCTGGCCACACTAACCCCTCTGAGGACAGTCCAATTTGGGCACAGGCAAGCTTACTGTGGTGATAATCCATAGCACATGACTAGGCCCATAACAAAGACTGGCTTATGGGTTAAATGATTGAATGGGACACTGTTGGTTAGGAATTGCATTCCTAACTGCATGTGACAAAGACTCTTGAATATAGTGGTTTATTCTCTTATATAATGGCAGTCAAGATGCTGGCAGTCTAAGGTTGTGTGGTGAAATCACATTATTCAGCCTCCTTTCTTTCTTTTCTCCAATCCCTCGTACATACATCATTTCTAATGTTCTTCTCTATGGAATGCTAGCCATAAAACCACTGCAAGGACACCTGGGTGGCCCAGTTGGTTGAGCATCCTACTCTTGATTTCCGCTCAGGTCATGATCTCATGGTTTGTGGGATAGAGCCCCATGTCAGGCTCTGTGCTGACAGCGTGGAGCCTGCTTGAGACTCTCTCTCTCCCTCACTTTCTGTCCCTCCCCTATTCGTCCACATGCATGCTCTCTCTCTCTCTCAAAATAAATAAATAAACATTAAAAAAACCCCACTACATATGTTGGAAGAAGGCATAAAGGCAGAAGGGCATAAAGTGGCATAACTTCCAGTAAGCAATATTGCACGATATTCTAGTAACATTGCCACTCACAGCTCAGGGGCCAGAGATAGGCATGTGGTCATACTTCACTGAAAGTAAGGGTATGAAGTGTAGCCTTTAGGTAGGCATACCACCATTCTGAAATAAATTAGGGAATCCCTACTCAGGAATTAGGGAAAATGGACATCAATTTTGCATTAGTAGTTTGTTACAAAACACCATTAGTATGGCTTTTGGGGGAGACAGATCGGCAACATCTACCAAAATGTTAAATATTCATATTCTTTAAACTAAAAAAAAACTATTTTCAATACATTTTTTAGAGAGAGAGAGTGCAAGAGGGAGAAAGAGAGAAAGAGCGAGAGAGAGAAAGAGAAAATCTTACGCAGACTCCATGCTCAGTGCAGAGCCTGTTGCGGGGCTTGATATCATGACCCTGGGATCATGACCTGAGCTGAAATCAAGAGTTGGACACTCAACTGACTGAGCCATACAGATGACCCTAAAAATTTTATTTTTAGAAGTCCTTTATATATATTTACTCTCACATATGTAAATACACAAAAATGTATATATGTGCTTATTATAGCACAGCACTATTTATAATATCAAAAAATTAGAAACAGGGGGTGCCTCAGTGGCTCAGTCGGTTAAGTGTCTGACTCTTGACCTCAGCTCAGGTCATGATCTCGTGGTTCATGAGATCAAGTCCCACATCGGACTCTGCACTGGCACCGTGGAGATTGCTTGGGATTCTCTCTTTCTGTCCCTCCTCCACTCTTTCTCTCTCTCTCTCTCAAAATAAATAAACACTAAAAAAACCTGGAAACAAACTAAATATCCATCAACAAATTGTCCAAGAAACTATAATATACACTATGGGATATTATGGAACTATGAAAAAAGAGTAAGATGACTAGAAGTACTGAGATGGATATGAGGTATTACTAAATTAAAAAGCAAGTTGCAGAATACTACACATATTATAAGTGCAATATTATCTCATTAGTAGAGTTTTTAAATGTGTATTTAGTTATTTTTTGAGATAGAGTGGGCAAGGGAGGGAGGGAGAGAGAGAGAATGAGAATGAATCCCAAGAAGAGCCCCGACATGGGGCTTGATCCCACAAACCGTGAGATCATGGCCTGAGCAAAAATCAAGAGTTGGACGCTCAACCAACTGAGCCACCCAGGTGCCCCTAGTAGAGTTTTATTATATATATTTCTGGAGGTGTATCAAAATCTTTGTGGACAGAGGAAGGAGCCTGTGTTATTTGAAAGAGCTGCCACTAGGGCGCCTGGGTGGCTGTTGGTTAAGCATCTGACTTCAGCCCAGATCATGATCTCACAGTTCATGAGTTTGAGCCCCACGTTAGGCTCTGTGCTGACAGCTCAGAGCCTGGAGTCTGCTTCGGATTCAGTCTCCCTCTCTCTGCTCCTTCCCCAGCTCACACTCTGTCTCTCCCTCTCTCTCAAAAATAAACAAACATTAAGAAGAAAGAAAGAAAGAAAGAAAGAAAGAAAGAAAGAAAGAAAGAGCTGCCAGAAACTCTAAAAGAGAGAATCATAGTTAATGACTGTGAGCTGAACCCCTGATAACAAATAAATGAGTGGAGTCCATGGTCAGAGAAAGTGTTACCAATCTGGTTTTCAGAAGAGTTCTGCTTGTACCAAATTTTCACCAAAATGTTGGGTAGGCCAATCAGATGTAAGGTCTCTGTGGCACGCTTTAATGATGAAACTGGGGTGGTTCCTGGCAAGATGATGAACAAGATATCCTGATGTACTGCAATGGTGCTGCATCGAGGGGACGACATGCTTTTTAATACACTGACCTCTCACCAGAAACAAAGGGAACTTTCCAATGATAATAAGCAAAAGAATAACATACAAACATGCATAGTAAGCTAAAACCAGGATCGAGAAAGGAAAGAAAACTGTAAATTTGGAAGATAAATGCCAATGCCAGTCACAAATGCAGGGACTGGAAGCTAAAGTCACCCTGCTGCTGGAGCCCATTCCCTCATTAAGAAGGTTAAAGCTGTCTCCTAGTGGTGGTACACATGACTCTAGGAATAAGTAAATGCAAATCCATTTTGGACAAGGGTGTCATTAATTCAGGTTTACAGGGTTCTCACAGATTATGAAAAAAAAAATCACAATAAAAAATTACCAAACAAGACATAATGATTATATCACTTAGAACTAAATGTAACATCACATGGCAAAAAACCCCAAATAATGGTGGCTTAAACATGTGTTTATTTGTTTTCATATTAAACAAACCAAGAAGTAGGTATTCAGGGAAGGTTTATCACAAATTCATCAGGGACCTGTTTTCTTATGGTTCATGAACCCTCTGAGATCTTGGTTATGATCATTATTCTTGTGATCCCAGGTGGCTGCTGGAGCTCCAGCTATCCACATTCCAGACCATTATGGAAGGAAGGACAAGAAAAGCATAACTATTCTTTTTAAAAACATATTTTGGAAGTTGTACATAGCACTTCCACTTAGAACTTATTGGCAAAATTCTAATCCGAAAGGTTACATCTGGATGTCAAAACAAAAACTAGGGAGTTTAAACTGGCTGGCAATAAGTATGGCTAAAAATTAGTATTTTCATTCCTAGGAAGGAATGGAAGAATGGATACTTACTGACCACTAGCAGTCTTTGGCATAATGAGTATATAGTAGGCTGAAAAATGGGCCCCCAAAATATCCCAGACCCAATCCCTGGATCCTGTGAACATTACCATGAAAAAGGGGACTTTGCAGCTGGAAACTAAGATTAAGATTGAGATGGGGCAATTATCCTGGATTATCCAAGTAGACCTTAGATGCAATCACAAGTATCCTTATAAGAGGAAAGAAGAAGGAGATTTGACTACAGAAGTAGGACATGTCATGATGGAAGCAAGAGGCTGGAGTGATGCAAGGCAGGGGTCCCAAGCCAGGGAATGAGGGCAGCCTCCAGAAGCTAGAAAAGAGAAGGAAATCAATTCTGCCCTAGAGCATCCGGAAAAAAGCAGCCCTTTCAATACCTTGGCTTTAACCAAGTGATTTTGGACTTCTGGCTTCCAGAAATGTCAGAGAATGAACTTGCACTGTTTTAAATCACTAGTTTTGTGATCATTTGTTATAGCAGTTATAGAAAACTAATAAAAAGAGTCAGAAGAAACAAAAACCAAATATAGTGCTCCTTCAAGAGTTCAGATGTTGTAATGATCAGATACTGTAAACACTTTATTTTTAATTTTTATTTATTTTTATTTGAGAGTGAGAGAGGCAAAGGGAGGGGGGAGGAGAGGGGGGGGAGAGGGAGGCAAGGAGGGAGGGAGAGAGAGAGAGAGAGAGAGAGAAAATCCTAAGCAGGCTCCACCCTCACCATGGAGCCCAACATGGGGCCCAATCCCATGACCCTGAGATTATGACCTGAGCTGAAATCAAGAGTTGGATGCTGAACCAACTGAGGCAGCTAGGTGCCTCTGGAAACACTTAAAAGAAAGTTCAAATATAATTTAAAGATAAAAAATTTTCATGTTAAAAATGTGTGTGGAAGAGACTATCAACAATGACCTAGAAATCAGAAATGGAATCCATTTCAGAAATGAAAAATTATAATCTTTTTATGAATAACAAATGGATGGGTTAAACAGAAGATTAAAAATGGCTGAAAAAAGAATTGATAAGCTATAGAAAAGAGCTGAGGAAATTATCTGTAAAACTGTGCAGAGACATGAGGAGATGAGAAGGATGACATATAAGTTAAACAGTATGGAAGATAGAAAGGGCAAGAGAGGAGAGACAATGTTTGAGGTGATAAAATATGATGAAAGCCATGAATCCACAATTACAGGAAGACCAACACATAGCAGGCAGAATAAAAAAAAAAATCTACACCTACACACATTTTTGTATGATTCCACAAAATGCCAAAGATCTTAAAAACAGCTGGAGAAAAAGGATCACCTATAAAGCAAAGGCAAGTGGGGGGACAGTCGACTTCTCAGTAACAAGGGAAAACAGACCAATAGAATATCTTCCAGCTCATTAACATACTGTCAAAATGAGATTGTAGTTCAGGAAAGGTATTTTTTTAAAAACAAGAGCTAAATAAAGATATCTTCAGAGTACAAAGAATGAGAGAATTTACAATGAATGGTTCTTAACTAAATGAATTTCTAAAGGATATCATTCAGGAAGAAGAAAAATTATCTCAGTAGGAAGGTCAGAAATATAAGCAGGAATGATAAGCAAAAATACCTGGTAAACATGAAGGCTAAACTGAAGTAAATGTGAACAAACATTATCTGGATATGATTAATAATATAATACAAATATAATAAAATGATGATATACAAATACAAGTTGAAATCAAATGAGATACTACCCACCCACTATCTTAGCAAACACGAAGAAGCCTGACAATATCTAGTGTTGGTGAGAATGTGGAACAAGGACTCCTACATATGGCTGAAGAGTGTAGACTGGTGCAAACACTTCGGAAAATAATTTGACCCTGCAACACCCTAGAGAAATTCTTGCACATATGGACTTGATGACAAGTTCAAAATGTTCATAATAGCATCGTCTGCAACAGCAGAAACTGGAGACAATCCAAATGCCCTTCAATGGAGAATGTACAAATAAACTGTGGTCTATTTTCACAAATGGAGTCCAGCAGTGAAAACGATGACAGCACAGTCAACTGACACAATAGGGATGAATTTTAGAAACATGTTGAATTAAAAAAAATTTTTACATTTATTTATTTTTGAGAGACAGAGTGTAAGCAGAGGAGGGGCAGAGAGAAAAGGAGACACAGAATCTGAAGCAGGCTCCAGGCTCCAGCACAGAACCTGATGCGGGGCTCAAACCCATGAACTGTGAGATCATGACCTGAGCCAAAGTCAGACACTCAACTGACTGAGCCACCCAGGGGCCCCTAGAAACATAATGCTGAATTTTAAAAAACGTAAGTCATGAGAGATTATGTATAATATGATTCTACTTTTTAAAAGCTCAAAATCCACACTAAAACTATAATTTTAAGGATATCTACCTATGTGGTAAAGGCTATTTTACATGCCTAGAGGGTGATAAACACAAAATGGTAATTTCTTCAGGGAGTTAGGCTGGAGATGGAATGAATAGGAGCAAGTAAGTCACTTCAAAGATATTGGTAGTGATGGAGCTTTAAAGTTGCATGGTGGCTTATGTTATTATTATGCTTTGTAACATACATGCCTTATTTATACACTTTATGCATCAATTATTACACAACAAAATAAAAAAAATAGTGAGGATCTGGCTCAAAGCCAGATTGCCTGGGTTTCAGGCCTGGTGCTGCTACTTAACTGGTTGTGTGACTTTAGGTAAATCCCTTAACCCCTTAAATCCCAGGGTTCTCACCCTTAAAATAAGGACAATGATAGTTCCTATCATCCAGAGTTGTTATGAGGTTTGTATAAGATAATGCTTGTAGAGCACTTACTAAGTGCTCAGTAAATGTAAGGAGCAGTTATTGTGATTACTCTTATTTTGGTCACTGTGTGCAATTGAGCTCTGCCAGTGTGCAATCCAGTCAGCTTCACCTCTACTTCCCCAGTATCTCCTTTTTCATGCCCAAATCCTTACCCTCTCCTCCCTACTCCCCCATACAAATATGAGCATGGGCAGCATCTAGAACTCGTCTGACAGAGCATTTAAAAGCACACATATGGATGCCAAGAAGGGAATCCTAAGCATGAAGAGACAGAATATTCTTTGTGTTAAGGCCCAGCAGATGTGGCTTTTGCTTCAGAATGTGTTTGGATGGTTCTGTTTGGCTCTTTATAAAACTCTGAATGACTAATGTATAAGTGATGCATCCTTAGGGTTGCAACCAGGACATTCAACTCTGACTAAATAAAACAAAAAGGCATCCCTTTAGGGAGATTTGGATGCTTATAGGGTCTGAATGGGCTGTGGAAAATGCTTCCAGAAGTGGGATCCCTGAGGAATAATGAAGGCACAGTTGATCAGGGCAGTCTGACAAACCCTGCTAGAATCCTGGCAGCAAAAGTCTTGAGCTGAAAGTTCTGTTTCATTGTGCCTTAGGGAATGGAGAAAAATAAGTACAAACTCACCCTTTCCCTCCACTTTCTTCTTTTTTTAGCTCTCGTGTAGCACAGGCCGCTTTCATCTGGCTCAGGAACTAGGCATTTTGCAACCTGTTTTGGAGTGCTTCCCTTTGTGTTCTCTGGAACTGCAGCTGGTTTCCTTGGCTGGAAACAAAGATGGAAAGAGAAGCTCATATCTAGCTGCCTTCACTCTCCTCCAATCCCCTAACTCAGTAAATACAATCCATGGCGTGATGCCTAATGTAGGTCTTCTGTCCATGCCTGCCGGCTCCCAATTCTTTCTCAGACTTTTGTCTTCTTTGGCTACTGCCACTGTTTCATGCAATGGGTTGGTCTGCATCCTCCTAAAAGATGTGCTGAAGTCTGTATTCGTCAGGGTTCTCTAGAGGAAAAAAAAATCAACAGGAAGTAATAGAGATATATAGGAAGAGATTTATTATGAGGGACTGGCTCACGTGATTATGGAGAATGAGAAGTCCTGTGATCTGCAGTTGGCATGCTGGAGGCCCATAAAAGCCCGTGGTATAGTTCCAGTCCTAACATGAAGGCTTGAGAACCATGAGCATCAGTGTCACTGGACAGGAGAAGATGGATGTACCAGTTCAAGCACAGAGAGCAAATCTGCACTTCCTCTATATTTTGGTCCAGTCAGACCCTCAACAGGCTTGATGCCTACCCATAATGGGGAAGGCAATCTCCTCTACTCAGCCCACTTATTCAAATATTAATCTCATCCAGAAATACCCTCGCAGACATGCCTAGAAATAATGTTTAACCAAATTATCTGTATATGCATCCTATGGCCCAGTCAAATTGACATGTAAAATTAACTATACTCTGCCTCCCTGAAGCCTTACAACCTAGAAGTTAAGTCAATCATTAACCCTATTTTGTAGAAGAGGAAACAAAGGTTAAGGGTTTAAGTAGCTTGTCTGAGGTGACCCAGCTATAAAGCAGTAGAGCCAAGATTCAAGCCAGCATATCTGACTTCAGAGTTGGTGTTCTTGACCCAGTTGAGGCCCATCAAAGGTGAGGAACTACAGTTGACCCACAGAATCTGTCTTAGTTGGCAGCTGTGCAATAGCTTTCATGGCCTCTCTGTTATGGTCCTTTTCTCAAACTTTGGCATATATAAGAATCATTTGGAAGACAGGCTCAGCCACTCATGCAAATTTCTATCCTCTCAGAAAGTCCCTTCTAGTAGGTCTGGGATGGGGCCCAGGAGTCTGCATTTTGAACCATGTAGCTCTATAGGATATCTGTCCAGTCAGGAATTACAGGATAAACTTACCTTTTTTTTTTTTTTTTTAAAGTAGGCTTCAACTTGGGGCTTGAACTCACAACCCTGAGATCAAGACCTGAGCTGAGATCAAGAATTGGATGCTTAACCAACTGAGCCATTCAGGCAGCCCAGGATAAGCTTACTTTTAGACAGCATGTTACTTACCTTTTCAAATAATAAGCTGATGTGGTTTTAGGTGAAATAACCTTTCAATTAAAGCAAAGGATCAAACTGTTAATCTGAACAAAATGTAATACATACATTCCAGGAAGTCCAAAGGCTGTTCAAAAGGTCTGAGAAACAGGTGGAAAATGGAGTATTGTATCTTTTTCAAATTAAAAATTGGACTCATTGCTTTAAATTTAGAAATATTTCACTTGAAAACACAACTGAGCCTATTTTTTGAAAAGGGAACATCTGTTTACAAGTTTATCTTATCACTACCAATTTCTGAATATATTGCATTTGTGTGGTCTCAGACCACATCTTTTGAAAAATGTATTTATTTCCATGCCCCTATGGTCATGTCTACAGGCAGAAAGAACCACACTCTACAGGAGTGAGGCTGCTCCACACCTAGGGCCATTGTAACATGGATCGGGGAGGAAACTTTCAACGAGGTAAGTGTTGTTCACCGTGTTGCAAACAGAATTAAGAGCCTCTCAATTACTCTTTCCGTAGGAGGAGATTGCATTAATGTCCTATCCAGATTACACTTCTCCTGGGCTGGTGACTAGGACATTTCTTTGTCCAGATAATTGGTAGTTATATACTGCTCTTCTTGCTTGTTTAACCTCACTTGCTCTACCTACTTCTTCCTTCTTCCCACTGACAAACCTAGCCTTTATTGACAGATATAGTTTTCTGAAAAAAATCCCCAGGCTGGATGCTAGGTTGGTGACAAAAGAGTTCCAGCCCAGCCCTCTCTTCCCACTAGTTCTCTTCCCCTACCCCCAACCCCCACCATCATGCTCCTTCCAAAGAAAAGTATCATTGCAGTTGGAAAATCTTAAACCAATTAGATTTTAAACCAATTAGTTATTAAATTGGGTCTCTTAAACCTTAATGAGGGTAGCTGTAAGTTTTAACATTTTACTTCAAGCCTATATATGATTTATTTCATACCTACTAAGTGTCAGACTGTACAGGGCATCAACGTGAATAATCATATTTGGTCATTACAACTGACCTGCAAGGCCGACAACTGTGTTCAATTGTTTGGAAGCTTTTGTTCTAAACTATTTTTTTTTTAAATTTTTATTTATTTTTGAGAGAGAGAAACAGAGGGAGCTTGAGACAGGGAGAGGGAGAATCTCAAGCAGGCTCCACACCCAGTGAAGAGCCCAACATGGAGCCTGATGTGTGGCTTGATCCCACAACCCTGGGATCATGACCTGAGCTGAAATCAAGAATCAGACACTTGACCGACTGAGCCACCCAGGCGCCCCTAAATAATTTTGTTCTTAATCTCATTTAGGGGTGCCTGGGTGGCTTGGTCGATTGAGCGTCCGACTTCGGCTCAGGTCATGATCTCACGGCCAGTGAGTTCGAGCCCTGCGTCGGGCTCTGTGCTGACAGCTCAGAGCCTGGAGCCTGTTTCAGATTCTGTGTCTCCCTCTCTCTCTGCTCCTCCCCTGTTCATGCTCTGTCTCTCTCTGTCTCAAAAATAAATAAACGTTAAAAAAAAAAAATCTCATTTAAAAAGTAGTAATTTAAAGGGGCGCCTGGGTGACTCAGTCGGTTAAGCGTCTGACTTTGGCTCAGGTCATGATCTCACACCTTGTGGGTTGGAGCCCTGTGTCAAGCTCTGTGCTGACAGCTCAGAGCCTGGAGTCTGCTTCAGATTCTGTGTCTGCCTCTTTCTCTGCCTTTCCCCCATTTGCACTCTGTCTCTCTCTCTCAAATAAACATTAACATTTTTTTTAAAGTAATACTTTAATTTTATATAGATAATATATGCACAAAATCTAAAGGCAATTGAAAAAGCCAAAATGAGATGTAGTATAAGTGCAAACTGCACACTGGATCTTGAAGGCTTAATATGAAAAAAAAAAAGAATGTAATATGTCTCATTAATAAGTTTTTTTAAAGTTTATTTATTTTGAGAGAGAGCGAGAGAGAGCACACATGAGTGCAGGGGAGGAGACAGAGAAGAAGAGAGAGACTCCCAAGCACTCTTTGTGCTGTCAGCACAGAGCCTGATGAGGGGCTCAATCTCATGAACCGCGAGATCATAACCTGAGCTGAAATCCACAATCAGACACTTAACTGACTGAGCCACCCAGGTACCCCTCATTAATAAGTTTTTATACTGATTAAATGTTGAAATGATAATATTTTGGATATATTGGGGCTAAGTAAAATCTTTTGTTAAAATTAAATTCACCTGTTTCTTTTTTTTTTTTTTTTTAAATTTTTAATGTTTGTTTTTGAGAGAGAGACACACACAGAGCACGAATCGAGGAGGGGCAGAGAGAGCGAGTGAGACACAGAATCCGAAGCAGGCTTCAGGCTCCAAGCTCTCAGCACAGAGCCAGAAGTGGAGCTCGAGCCCACAAACCCAGAGATCATTACCTGAGCCAAAGTCGGATGCTTAACCGACTGAGCCACCCTAGAACCCTGTGTTTCTTTTTTTAAAAAAATGTGACCACCAGAAAATTTTAAATTACATGTGTGGCTTGTGTTGTATTTCTACTGGACAGAGCAGTGCTGAAATAGTCAGGAAGAGGAAACCACCCCTTTGCAGACTCAAAGGGAAGACTTAAGTGGAGGCAATGGTGCATGACAGGTGACATAGAGCAAGCTCTGGTAAATAACAGGGAGGGGATCAATTAATATTCTCTATTTAACATTTAGTTCCTGTTAAGGATGTAAAAGTTGACATTGAGACCATGGCTTGTCTTACACCTTCAATCAGGTATTCTGCTTTCAAAACAATGGCACTTAGTGTTCAAATCTATCAGAACTCCTCAGCGAGCCTCCACCCCCAATCTGAGCATTGTATGGCTCCTGCAGATACTCAGTCCTCAGTCACAATCTTGAGGGATTTAAGACTACTTCATTTTATTCCAAGAGCCCTTTTCCTTTTATGAAAACCTGGCCCACTGACACTATGAGTCCTTATTTAGAAAACAAGCATACAGGCATATCTTTTAAGAAAAGGAAATCTAAGCCTTCCATATATAAATGTTTAGCTGGTTTACAGTGAGCCTAAAGCTGAAATCAATATAAATGGTGTCTTGGATAGAATTCCTTAGAAGCAGAGCTTGACACAGGGACTTGGGTACACATGATTTACTAAGGCAGTGCTCTTTAGATAGGTAGGTAGGTAGGTAGGTAGGTAGGTAGATAATTAGAGGCAGGAAGACAAGGAAGCAGGATAAGGAAGGGGAGAGATCTGAGCATGAGCATTGCCTAGGTGAAATCTAACCTTGGCCTGATCCATGGTGGGTAGTCTCTGGAGCCATGCTGTCCAATAAAAGTTACTGCTATGTTGGGAATGTTCTATGTAATTGGCACTGCCCAGTATAGTTACCACTAGCTACATATAGCCATCGAGCATTTGAAATGTGGCTAGCATAACTGACAAACTTAATTTTTAATTTAATTTAATTTAAAGAGCTACATACCGCTAATGTCTACTGCATTTGGAGAATGTAGTGCTGGAGTATAAGCCTCAAGACAGAACAGGGAGGAGGAGGCTGGCCCCTTGTGCTCTCATTGGCTGTGGGCTGCCCTAGCCTTGGTGGGAGGGTGGATGGGGCATAATTTCCCAGGCAAGGCTGTTAGCAGGGGACATTCACACTGCTGATGAGTGGGTATACTGGCCAAGTAAAGGTGATGAGGTGCACCCCAATGCCCACTACATGTTAGTTCTCAACTAGATCTCCTGACATCTTATTTTCATCCCTCCTCATGGATTCTCCAAGAACTGAACTGTAGCCATAGAATAACCTGAAGCCAACAGCTGGCCATGTGCTTCGTGCAGAACAAATCTCCTAATCCCCAGAGCTGTGGGTTCTTCTCCACTCCATTCTCAAATCTTCCCTGGAAATTCTACTGATTTGCTGGTCCCAGGAAGAGGGTCACCATGTTTTGCATAGGTATGCAGAAGGAATTTTTCTGTGGGCTTCTGATTATTAGCTTTTTCAGCCATAGAGAGGAACTCTATTTGATTTTACAATATCTACTACAATCTTTGAGATGGCTAACCCAACAGCTCTAAAAAAAAGAGAAAAACAAAACCAACTTTGCCCTTTTCCATGCTGAAGTGTCATAGATCTGAAGTTATAAATGAGGAAACCTGAGTTCATGTTTTATTTATACCTATTACATTTAATTTATGGTGTTGGAAAACATATTCAGCTTAATTTATGCAGGAATTAACTTTGGTAGAGATTAATTTTGAATCTATGGCCCCTTCCTAAAGTATATCATCTCTTTTCATAATCTTGGCTTGCAGACAGAGATGGTAGTGAGGGGGGGGGGAGGGGAAAGAAAGAAAAAACCATAAACAAAACCAAAAAACTTTAAAGGGGAAATACTTTAGATCCTTAAAATGAGAATAATAACATGTTTTAGAATTCGGATACTTTTAGAATTCACAGAATTTAGAATTTATATAATGGTTCTTTCTATTGAGTTCAGACATCCAGTAGGTTTTAGATGAAAATACATAAAACAGAAGAAAATAAAAAACAGGACCTTGGCACATATTAATACTTAAGAATTTAAGAATTCTGAAATATTTAATCAGTATTACACACATGTTATCTATGCTACATCTTTATAGATTACCAGGTAAGTGTGTGTGTATGTGTGTTAGGAGAGGAAAGGGATGGGAAGGAGTGGGAGATCACTGTGTCAAAAAATCAAAGGAAGGTGCCTAGCTGGCTCAATCGGTAGAGCGTATGACTCTTGATCTCAAGGTCATGAGTTCAAGCACCAAGCTGGGCATAGAGCTTATTAAAAAAAACAAAAACAACAACTTAAAAAATCAAAGGGAAGCACAAAATACAGCTTTGAGTCTCTGGACAGTCAAGGAAAAAAAGGGAACAATAGATATCATGCCTAATACAAGAAAGTATATTAGTTTGCCAAGAGGAACTAATTTTGGTTTTGTTTCAGAAAGTTGTCTATCTAAATAAAGAAAGCTGTTCTTTGTTAAAAACAACAATAACAACAAAAAACAAAAAAAGAAAACTAGGGGCGCCTGGGTGGCTCAGTTGGTTGAACATCCTACTTTGGCTCAGGTCATGATCTCTCAGATCTAGTCACACCTGCTTCTTCCTGTTTAAGCCTCAGGAAGTCAGTGCCACTAGGTGGATAGAGAAGGAAATAAAGTGAGTTGTCTCCCACCCTTCCCAAGGCAGATGACACCCTCTTTCCACAGCCATTATGGTCTCCACCGCTGTTATGGTTTCCTTTCCTGAGCCCCTGGCACTGTCTTCACCCCAGGAGCCAGCTGGCACCCAGAACTACAGGCCACCTCTGGTGATGGGACAGGTGTGCCAAAGGAGGGCATCTGGGGAGAGGGTACCAAAAAGCACTCCCTCAATAATGGGGTCTTGTCTGTTAATTTTTACTTGAAAAAAGGCAGGGGCATTCTACCTATCTATGTGTTTTACTGGACAAAAGAAGAGAGTATATATAATATTAAGTCATCGTTCTGTAGATTACCTGACCAAGTGAGTGATTCTGGTTTGCTTCTTGACTGTGTCGTTGGCAGTTGCATGTTTAGTTCTGAAAGGGAGAACAAATCTCTGTCCTTCACCAGCACTGCACAAAAAGCAATGCAGGAAGCTTAGTCAAGTGCGCAAATCTCTACTATCAACTTTTCTGCCACATATGGGGGAATTACTGGCCCTTGAAAGCTATCACAAACAGATAAGAAGCAAGGTTATAACATGATTTGACACGGAGTTTTGACGGGCTTCACTCAGAAATGTGGAAAGTGCGGCTTTAAAGGCACCATTTCAGGAGATTAAGATTTGAAATTGTGTTGCTTTATCTTGCTGTTTTCTTTCCACAGCCTTTTCCTTAGGCCTTGCGGTGGAGTTCTTTTTTTTCTTCCTTTCTTTCCCTAGTGTACATATGAAGGTTTGCAACGCTTCACGCTTGAAGACTTGAAGAAAACTGAGTAAATTTAATATGACCAACTTCATAGTCACTGGCTCCACATGCATTTGCTTGCTGTGAAGAGAAAAGCATGTGAGGAAAATATATTGCCACTGAAGGAACGGATCTGTCTCAAGTATAATTGCTCATTTTTATCCATCCCTTGTGTCTTACCAGAGAAGATTACTAAAGAGGCTAGACCTGCAGCACAAAGCCCTCTCAGCCAGATCTTCAGGATGGGCCACATCTCTAGGCCTCCTTGTTCTCCATCCCAGGCACACCAGCAATAGCTCAGCAAACACCAATTCCCTGGGTCCCTTCTCAATTCTCTGACATTCCTTGAGCTTTTTAAAATGCTTGAGTCCCTGAGCTCTTGGCAGCTGAAACAAAACCTGAAAGAAATCCACTAAGCTCCACAGTGTGTTAAACCCCTCCAACAGCAAGAGGCGAAACCCTTCTGTTTCCAGTCATGTGGATGCTGGAGCCACTGAGCTCAGATTACTGGGTTAATGGTCTTGGAGAAATTGAGCCCAAACTCTACATCCAGAAAGGAAGAGCAGATTGAGTCCTCAGCCCAGAGCTGCTTCTATTTCCTGAAAAGAAATGAGGAAGCAATCACTCATATCAGACTTTCTAGAACAATCCTGTTTGAGCTTTCCTACAAATTTTGTGGGCTATAAAAGAGCTTCTGTCCTTATTAGAGCACATGCTCTAACTGTGGCTGGGGGTGGGAGATGGAGAAGTTGGGAAAATGTCGATCTAGCAGCTAACAGAAACTGAAGGTGGAGAACTACTCCTATTGTTTCTGGGGGCCCACTGCAACTATTAGGGCAATGTGTTATGAGGAAGAGCTGTGGACCAGAACTGCAGTTGAAACTGGCTTATCTGTTTAGCACATTCTCAGTCTTGTCAATTAAACAGAAACCGGGGCTCTGACAAGTGTGGGGAAGGAAGAAGAATGACAAGGCATGGAGCTGGGAGCACTAGTAAAGGCTTAAAGCCTCTGGCAGCATCACATAGGTTGTGATGTACAGGCAGAGACTTTCCAAATGGCCCTGGGGACCTGGGATAGAGGTTAAGAGGGAAAGGGAGACTCAACAAAAGGAAAGTCTGGGACAAACTCTGCCTATTCCATTGTTTTGCTTAAGTCAGCCTTAGTTGATTTAGTTCTACATAATGAACTAAAAATGTTACCAGGAATAAAGAATCACCTAAGATACTGATCTCAATGATGTGACACATTGCCAGGGCCTTTGGTCAGGGTCTGGTATGGTTTTAACAATATGGCCCTAGTCTGTCTTTCTCAGTACATCATTTTTTCTACCTTCCCATCAATCCAATCCC
The DNA here is from genome assembly GCF_022837055.1 of Prionailurus viverrinus. Classification (NCBI taxonomy): domain Eukaryota; kingdom Metazoa; phylum Chordata; class Mammalia; order Carnivora; family Felidae; genus Prionailurus; species Prionailurus viverrinus. The sequence goes on along the minus strand of NC_062563.1, from coordinate 85,930,393 downwards.
TTGCTCTTGTCCTTACCAACTCTTCCCCTTTCCCAGGCAGACCATGCACTTACACAGCTGTGCTGAGAGTATTCTCACTGCCTGGCAGAAGTCCTCCCTCTACTGTCTAAAGAAGTTCATTATCTGTTCTTCACGTTCCCTGTCAAGTTCCTTCTATAATGACTTTCCTAGCTCCCCAGACAAAACTAATCTTGTCCTTCTTTGAATTTCCATTTTTATGCTCTCTAGCATATGTTGGATTATGATGATTTTTTCATTTGTTTTGCTCTGGTAGATCATGTATGCTTTAAGTGGAGGGGTAGGGGAAATCAAAGTTAGGTTTAGTTACCTTGTCCTGCATTAAACTAAATGAAAAGTCTGAGATGTGTTAAATATTGTCTTAGTATTTGGTAGATGTTTATAAAAGGAGGAAGTAAATAGAGGTAGAGAAAGCTCTATCTTTGTTTTCAGTGTTGCATACTGGCATACATACACACACATGAATATAAATATATAGAAGTACTATGTAACATATACCATGCTAGGCAATTTTACATGGATGTTTTTATTTAAGCCTCACAAGGGTCTGTCGTAAAGGTGAGGAAATAGAAATGATTAAGGATTTAAGTAATTTGCCCAAGGTCACGTAGCTAGTAATAGAGCGTAAATTCAGATTCAGATAATCCGACTCCAGAGCCCAAGATTTCACCTGTTACTATTAGTTACCACCTTATATCATATCTATAATGGATAGCTGTTATTTTCTTGGCTGCCTGCCTGCCACTTTAAAAGCTGAAAAGTTCAGACATTGTCCCAGCCTCCTTTGCAGCTAGGATGCAGGCACTTGACCCACGCTTGACAAAACAGATGCATCTGCTGGTGACTTTGAACTGGGAGCTGGTGACATAAAGAGACAGAGACAGTGGAGAATCCAGAGGCATTGAAATGGTGGTAGCAGGAGGAGTGCCATCCAAATCCAGTGTCTGTGGCTACTGGGTGACCTGCAGCAGCTGTTTGTTGTTCAGTGGTAGGGGCGGTGGTGGTGGATTTCTCACCACATTGGTTAAGTGGTGTGCTCTTGGCTGGGATCCACTTGCTGCCTAGCTCCCTTGTTTGGTCTCCTTTTCTAGCCTGGTTCAAATCTTTTTGGAATGTCCTTGAATTATTTAATAACTCAGTAACAAATATGTATAATCTTTTTTCCCACTAAGTCAGCCTTTTTCCCACTAAGTCAGCCAGAGTTAGTTTCTGTTGCTTGTAGCCAAGACACTTGGCTGGTATAATATCCAAACCCATTGTCTTGCATATAGGTTCCTATATTCCTACCTGGAAAAAAAAATCCCACATGTGTCCAGAATTTTATGAAAGTTCAACTGAGTAGAGGATGAAGGTGGCAGATTGTGTATCATTGGGAAGAATGATTTCTAGCTCATCTATCTGACTACCTATTTATGATGCATATTGCAGTTTGCATGGATGAATTGCATGGGGAATTTTCAGTATGTTGCTACTATACTAGAATCCAGAAATGGATTTTTACCTTCCAAGTAAATTTGATGTCCAGGTCTAACTCTGATTTCCAGGTCTAATTCTAAAACATTTGTAATGAATTTAGCTTTTGAATAATAATAAGAAAAAATACTAAATATCTTTCCTGCTCATTACATGCAAAATGGCTTCCCCAAACTGTAGTACTTATGAAACTAAGATCACAGAGGAAGTTGAATTGCTGAATTATTTAATATAATCTGACTCATTAGAATCTTAGTTTCTGATATGGAAGAAGATATGATAGCTTACATAAAGATTATCGATAAATTCCAAAATGAAATTCACTTTGAAGAGAATGAAATGTGGTTGGGTGTAACTAATCTCTCTGTCCTAATTCAATGAGGGAGCTGAGTTTGCAGTTTGACAAAGGGGTTATAATTACAAGACATCTTGGAACTTCTGGAAGAAGCTACTGCTTCAGATTGCCAAGTGGCCCACTGAGATGTCAGATACTAGACAGAAATAAACCTTACAGAGGCCAGAGGTTTGACCTTGGTAAGTCTAGACATACTAACATGATTATCATCACTCTAATCAGATTATAAAGTAAACACACACTCTACAAAGCAAAGAATCTCATGGGGTTATTTACAGGATGATGAAAAGCTGCTTTCTATCTTTACTGAGGACATAACAGGAAGATATGGGGTGGTTTTTAACATGAGAGACTTTGGGATGATTAATGGTTTTGAACCAGGATTAATTTGGAGACATTTTTGGTGGAAAGGGAAGGGAGGCGTTACTGGCATCTAGTGGGTAGAAGCCAGGGATGCTGCTAAACACCCTATAATTCACAGGACAGTCCCCACAACAAAGAATTATCTGGCCCCCAAATGTCCAATAGTGCCAAGTTTGAGAAACCCTCAGTTAGACATAAGAAAGAAATTTCTGAGTCTGAAATTATATAAATAGTGGAATGGGTTTACAGGTCCAGGACTAGTGTGAGTAGAGTTAAGTAGTTGCCTTAGGGTACAAAATTTAAGTCCCAAAAAATATCAGTTATCAAGATAAATAATATTTAAAAAAAAAACAAAGTCAATGCAAAAAAAAATCTATGATGAACAATATAACAAAATTTTAAATAAAGATAGGATTCAACAGGGAAGGGATTTGGGTATACAAAGTTGAAATATTATTTATCTTGACTACTGAGGCTTTGGCAACTCCTTCACCTGGCCCCTTTTAAGTTTGTGCCTGAGGCAAGTGCCTCACTCCCCTCATCCTAGTCCTGGCCTGTTGGATTATTAAGGGCATGCAATTGTTTTAGCTAACGGGTGATTTGATTAGTTTATAACTAAACTGGGGTTAGTAAGGTCTCATAAAGTTAAACAAGAAGGCCTTTCCAGGTCTAGAATTTTAGATCTTAGTGACTACATTAAGGAAGCAATTCATTTATTAAACCCCATAGAATTTCCCTAACATGGGTTTTTAATTTCTCTGATTTATAGCCTGGCCTTGATTAGCCAAGATCACCTTCATTATGAATAGTAATATATGAATGGCATCCCAAAGAAATATGTGGCATTAACTGTGGTCTTAAGCAATACTCATCTGTTGTAACTCACCCTTCCAGAAAAACAATCCTTGTATGACTTTTCCATTTTACTTAGCAAGTAAACTATTCCTGCTTCTTATCCTCTCTTCTCCCCAATCCCACTTCACCTCAAAATCAACTAAATATTCTTTTCTGGGCTCCATTGATTTTGACATTATTTTATATTACTTGTCCCTTTTGTCTCCTAGAATGCCCTAGATAGAATTTTTTAGGGGCCGGAGGAGAATATTTTAAGTATTTTTCCTTCTAATTGGTTGGGGAAATATCTATAATTACTAAGTTTATGTATGTGGTATATAGAGTACTCACAACATAAGGCTGACCCCCTCAGAAATGTCAGATGAAAGATTCAAAGATAATTTACTATTCTGAGCAGGGCAAGATAGACAGTTATAAAAAATTACAGTAATATTACTAATTAGGAGAAATGTGGTCTTGGATCCATACCAGAACAAACACTCTAACCATTATAGATTGCTTACTATTAATCTCCCTGGTTTCCGTCTATGTGTGGCTAGCCTATTAGAGTACCTGTATTCAGCAAATGTACTCGTGCATAAAGTAACTGGATATGGGACCTACCACTTCCCCACATCCTGTCACTTAATCTGACATATGTACAATTCCTTTTGATCTATGTTAACCATCTTTATCTCAATGCACATCTCAGCTTCCTATCTGTTATTTTACAAAATGCTTTAATCAGAGGGTAGCAACAAGTTGGGTTGAATTACAAGGTTTGGGTTTAGGATTTTTTTTTCCATTCTGTTAAAAACAAAGCAACATCAAACTTGGGCTCCTTCTTCCCAACCACGTAGTCATTGCTATTGTGATGAGCTATTTTGAGTTTATTTCTTGAGAAAAGAACAGAAAGAAAGAAGAGAAAAAGGACCTAAGGGACTAAGTGGTATATGGGTAGATGAAGAATAATTCTAATATTAATTGAATTGCCAAAGCTAGACATATCCAAATGTTTTCTTCCTTTGTCTCCTTTTTCTTTTATTTTTAATTTGTGGTCCAGCGGTAAACAGAAGTTCATGTGCATTTGTCTACTACTTAAGTAAAGGATGCATTTAATTGTCTAGGATTTGGGACTCTGAGCTGCCTAGATGTGTGCGTTCCAGAAAATCTACCAGAAAGAGCAGTACAGAGCACTGAGTGGAATGCATTTTGCCCTCGGGAAGAAGTCCTTTTAGTATTATGCATTTTGACTAAGGACAGGTCATAGGATCTAAATTGTATGTGGCTAGGTTTTTCAATCCACAAAATGGTGATGGCAATGTTTAGAGCTTCCTTTATAATAAACTGTATACATGAATATTAACTTTGTGGGCTACCTATTGTTCTGTTGCAGAAAAAACAAAACAACTATGTTCTTTAGAGAATTTTAGCTAGACCTTGAAAGAAAATCAAATGAGATAAATGGGGTGTTTGTTCTCTTTTCTAAATACAGAATACTTTTTCTCTAAACAAATGTTACTCTACCTATTTTTATAATATATCCTGGTCAATTGTCCAGTTAATTTTCTTTCTTTTCAAGATTATTATATATATATTTTTTATGATAGACTTCCAAGTGAAAAGAAAACAGCTTTTTAGAAAGTATATTGAAATGAAGCATGATATTCTATTGATGGGGCTAGTTAATCTAGCCATTGACTCAACAGGTTTGGGTTTATAACCGGTGAAGATATTTTTAGTTCTTAGGTAGAAATGAAATGATCAGGTCTTTCAAGCAACCACTTGCAGGACTTAGACACTAAAGCTTGAAGAGATGGGAACTCTGAAGAACCGCTGAGAAAAACAGAACATATTCCTGAGGGTCCCTTGGAGACAAGTTGCAAGAGTGGTACCAAGATGGATTTATCATCTTGTTTTGTGAATATCAGAGAAGGAAAGAGGACATTTGCAAAGCATTTCCATGCTTTTCACCACACAGGGTATTGCAGCAGAAGATTCTGCTTATAGTCAGTGCTCAATAAATGAGATGCCAAGAATAAGGCTCTTAAAGGTTATGTGAGGGCTTGATGTGAGTTAATATGTGAGATTCTGGTTCTTTGCCGTATCTGGTGGGTTCTTTGTGTAGTTATCAAGCTTTAAGGACTAATGACTTTGAGACAGGGAACTAGAAGTACTGTGGAGTCATTGCTTCTAATTATGCTTCTTAAACATCTTATTTTTGCTGTTTCAAACATCTATTTTATGTTTTGCTTTTAGTACTGACACTTCAACATTGTCCCCTTCTAGAGGGGTGGAGAATATAGGGCAAAGTCAAGAAGTCTTTTCTACTGTGAATGTCCCCTCCTGTTCCTTGAAGAAGGGTGAGGAATCCGGAACAGAGTGTGATGCCAGGGTTAAGACAGAGCAACAATTACACATGACAGGTAAGGAAAAGTTTCAAGTCCAAATACTTATTAAGTAGTGAACACAATTATTTAAGATCACAAGAACTTCACACTATTTTTTCTCCTTAAAAATGACATTTTGATTTGATTATGTAGCTATTAATTTTAAAAAGGAGCCGATATTGGAAACATTAACCTGGAACTGTATTTTTCTGTTGCTTTATATTAAAAAAAAAAGACTATAGTGAATCTCTGTGTGAACTTCAGCCATGAGATCTGAACCAATGATGCTCTAGAGAGCAAAGAAAAGTGGGAAAATGTTCACATAAATGTTGACTGAAATAGTAGAGATGGGATCCTTTGTGAAGAAATAAGACACTCTAGCATTTCTTCAAGTGTGTTTGTTTGGTCCAAATCAGTTATAAGGGTGGTTGTGGAGGTGCTTTAAAAATGACCCTGCTCCTCAGTGGTCTTGAGAAGAATCAAGGCCACAGACTGCAGTGAAAGATTTTCCAGGTAACATTGGAACATGTTTGGAAATACAGCTTTAGAATTCCTTCAGCCTCAGAGGACTGGCTCAGGGCAAAATCTCCAAACAAAACAAATTACTAAACATCCACAATGGAATAAGAAATGCTCCCTTAAGGTGTGTTTAATTGAGCCATTAATGCACAGTGAGGAGCGGCCCAAAGCACTTGCATTTCAACCTCCTGGCTCACTCACTTGGGCATACTAGGCATGTCAGCACAGCCTCGTAAAACACAACCAATTGTCTCTTATTCCTTAATTAACATCTTGTAAAGTTGACAATATGATTATGATTGAATTGAGCCAGAAATGAATTGGTACTTTTATCTGCATATAACATAGCTTCCTCTTGGGAACTAAAGGGGTAGTGTGGATAGGAAGGGAGCTGCCCACTGTGTGAAGAAAAGCAAAAATAGTGTTATCAGAAGCTCTGTAAAACCTTTAAAGAATAACAAAGTAAGTGGATCTTAAAGGCTCTATAATACTTAATTTAATCAGCTTCCTCCTCTTTAGCATAAGACTGGCTGTGTATATAGCACTAAGGCAGAGTAGGAAGAACCAAGTGCCAGGTGCAATTTTACCTTCTTTTTATAGATTATCTCATCTAATCCTGCAAACGAATTATGAGGATGTTACAATTATCATCTCCTTTTCAGGGAACTAAAGCACAGAGAGGAAAAGTAACTTGTAGAAGTTCACACAGCCAGAAGTTCTGTGCTAAGGTTACCACCTGGAATTCTAACTTTATAGTTGTGCTTTGTACCATTATACCACACTGAGTTTTGTCTACTAACTTTTTTTTTTTTTTTTTTTTAACTAAGCTTTATGCCCAATATGGGGCTTGAACTCATGACCCTGAGATCAAGAGTTGCATGCTCTACGGACTAAGCCAGCCAGGCACCCCCCCTGCTAAACTCTTAAAGCAATGTGTCTCAAGTTGGGGTCCAAAGGCAAATTTTCCTGGACTCAAATTCTGTGAGAATTAGCATTTTTAATGGTCTAATATTTTGTGACAATCTGAAAAAAATTAACATAAGCATGTTTGGGGAACCATGTTATAATTGGGTATGGGCCTGTGTTGTGACTTCTTTTTGCCTATGTAAATTCCTGCCTCCTGTGAAGCCACAGACTGTGGGAGAGAGGGATTTAGTCATTAAGGTCACATGCTTCTGACAGTCATGACATCATGGAAGAAAATCTCTAAATACAGTTTGTATTCCTTGTTTATTTCTCTGTTGGGAACTTTTCCTTTTTTCATTGTTTGCCAATTCTCATTGGCTATTTTGTTTCCTTAATTTTTTAATGTACTTACAGTGTAGGAAAAGTGGAGATACAGGGTTCCCTGCCTTCCCAACATTAATTATCTGTATTCCTACAGTTATGAGGCTGAATATTTTATCTAAAATAAATAAACAAACAAACTTGTAAAATTAGTCTTCCCTCAAACATCTCTCTCTCCCCACTTACTCTAGAGTCTATCACCTTCCAAATGCCCAGTGTGGGAAAAGCAGGTTGACTGCAAAGTGCCATCACAAATATTGCAAAGGATGCTATATTTTAGTTGAGCAAAGTGATGGAAAAAATGGAAAGTCATGGGCAAATGAGGACCGGCAGAGTTAGACTAGTTATCATTAAAGAGGAGAGAATCTACAAGGATTATGATAGGATAGGTGCTTTAAAAGAGAAAGATTTGTCTCCAGGGACTAAGAGAGGCCCTTGGGAAAATTGGTACAGTCTTCACATATTTCTGCACAAATGAATCTCTTCGTGGTTATGTCATGCCATCCAACAATTTTGAAGTACATTTTTAATTTTGGAATATGTTAGATTTATAGAACAGTTGCAACTATAATACAGAGGTCTTGTCTCTACCTTTTACCAGTTTCCCCTAATGTCAGTTCTTAACTTACCAGGATACATTCGTCAAAACTAAGAAATTGACACTTACACATTACTTTTAACTAAACTCCAGCTTTTCAGATTTCACCAATTTTTCCAATTTTTTTTCTGTTCCAGGATCCAATTCAGGATACCACATTGTATTTAGCATCTCATAATTTTGTTGGAAATATTTTAAACAAAAATCCCAACCAATATTTGAATCTGTCCTTCTTCATTCTAAGAATTAGTGTGTTGCAGTTATAAGCAGAATTTTGCTAATATATAATAAAGTAAGTTTTTAATAATATTTTTTCTTCCAATTTTCAAACTGTAGTACAAATCAAGACATTTCTTACACAATTTACTACCAAATTTTATTTTAACTATGTTACTTTAACTGATTTTATCATCCTACTATGTTTAGATGACTACCATAGTTGGCTACAGGGGCTTCTTTAAAGTATGCAAAATAGGTTATTAGGATCTGTGGAAAAAAGGAATAAGTAAGTTTGCTGTCTGTATAATCAGTAGAACTGTGTACAATGCACATATTCATTATTTGAGCTAAAAATTAATTAATAAATTAATGAAACAAAAATAGTTTTGATGCATTACAGAATGCTCACATGAATACCTGGACAGTAATGTATTGTCAGACGGTAATTACTCTCTGCCTTCCTCATGACACACAGATGTATACCTTCAAACAGACACGCAGCATTATGATAAAAAAATAAAGTTTTCATCTATTTCAGCAGTATTATATTTCACCACTATTACTTTTATAATATTATGAAATAAGCCCCACTGAATATGTAGTTTATATATTGGGGGTAAGTTACCTTTACAGTTTTTTTTTTTTTTCACCTTTACATTTTTTGGTTTAATAAATAACTCTTAATGTCTAGGAGAATTAACACTTTCCAAGAAGCCAAACTTACTCCTCTTCTGTTTCACATATTTTTAAGAACTGTGGCCATTAGCTAGTGCCAAAATTGTGTGATTGGGGCATACAACTCTATATATTTATTTCTCTGGTGTTTGAATTCAGCTAAATTGGCCTACTCCTGATCCTGACTGGGCTCACTTGTGTGTCTGGGCATGAGCTGTAAGACAGCTAGTTTGGCTGGGCTTAATGAGATGACTGGGTTTTGCTCCATGTGACTCTCACCTTCCTCCTAGGACAATGGGCTAGCTGGGCCTATCTTTCTCATTGTGATGGCAGAAGCATAACAAAGCAAGCCCAGATTTTCAAGCTTCCTCTTGCATCATATCCATTAGTATTCCATTGGCCCAAAAAAGCAAATGGCCAAACTCATAATCATGGGGTGGGAAAATAAACTCTAAATCCTGATGGGAGGAATAGCAAAGTCATCTGGAAAACGGCACAGACACAGAGGGCTGAAAATGCATTGACCTGTTTCTTTCAACAGTTTTGCCTTCTCATAACAGAGACCCATCTTACAATGTTGAAAATGAGGTAGGGCCTGGCCTTGTAAGGAATACATATAGAAACATTTTCAAAGCCTTAACTTGCAAACTATAGCACCTAATTTCTGTCATAAAATTTAGGAAAGGCAATTAGTAGTTTGGAAATTATGATTTTGCAGATTTTATAGACTAGGTACAGAGTGCTTAACTGAATCACACATGTCCACACCATTGATGAGGACTGATTTCTGAGTCATGGATCATCTAAAAATGCCCTTTCCCTTTACATCCTTGATTGTCATTCCTTGATCACTATTCTTCATGTGGGAATGGCAGGAGCCACAAAGCTACATGCAATTCATAGAATTGATTCATTCTGAGTAATAAATATATTTATTTTCATTATGCCTATAAACATTGATTATTTTTTTTTGGGAGGACGTTATTATGTGGCAAGGTTTCAGGGTATTTTTAAGGAGTATGACAGGAATCAATTTCTTAAATAAGCACTGAATTATCAGTTATTTGTTCAATTGGCTAATTCTAGGAAGGTTTTAAAATCCTGTCTTTATTCCATTTTTTAAAGAAGTTTTTAATGTTTATTTTTTGAGAGAGAGAGAGAGAGAGAGAGCATGAGCAGGATAGGGGCAGAGAGAGAGGGAGACACAGAATCTGAAGTAGGCTCCAGGTTCCGAGTTGTCAGCACAGAGCCTGATGTGGGGCTCAAACTCACAAACTGTGAGATTATGACCTGAGCCAAAGTTGGATACTTAACCGACTGAGCCACCCAGGTGCCCTTATTCCATTTTTTGATGTAAATAACTTAGGAAAATAAAGCACTGTGAAGTGAAGATGAGTGTTATGGTCTGAATGCTTGTGTCTGCCCCAAAATCATATGCTGAAATCCTAATGCCCCAAGGTGATGATACTAGAAGCTGGGCCCTTGGTGGGGTGATTAGGTCACGAAGGAGGAGTCCTTATGATGGGATTAATGCCCTTTTTAACAATGTCTGAAAGAACTCCCTTCTGCCTTCCCTAAGTGAGGACACAAGAAGTTGACAGCCTAACACTGGAAGACAGCCTTCACCCAACCTTACTGGCACCCTGATCTCAGACTTTCAGACTCCATAATTGTGGGAAGTAGCTTTCTATTGTTTATAAGGCACCCAGTCTGTGGCATTTTGTTATAGCAGTGTGAAGGGACTAGGACAATAAGGGAAGAAGTGTAACTTTTTTGTGTATTTAGAATGACTTATGAGCTGACAACCTAGCTTAAATTTTCCCATTCCACCAGATGTTTCAAATGAATCAAATATTCTTTGAGACCCAGAAAACAAAACCAAACAACAACAACAACAACAACAAAAAAAAAAAAAAAAAAAAGGAAAGGAAGGAAAAAGCACAAACAGAAAGAAGAGGAAGTGGTTTATTTATTTAGGTTATTTAGATAAACAGTAGAGATGGCGATAGCATCAATTGCTTATTCCCTAGAATCTCTTACCCTTGGCTTCAAGATAGAATATTCTTAACATCTGGGTATTCTTCCAGGGTGTCATGAAACACTAATGACCTCCCCTGCGCTAAGCCTAATTTGCTCCTAAATTCTTATTGTCTGGAATATTTCTGTTTCTTATAGCAGGAGTCAAATCAGGTGGAGTTAGATTGCAGATTGTCTTCTGAGCTAGCAAGTCAGGGCCCCAAGTGGAGCCGGGCATGCATGCAGGGATTTCCATCCTTTAGTACCTACCTGTCTGAGCAAAGCTTACTCTCCATCAGTCCCTCTCCTGCAAGGCTGGAAGATGAGTGGAGTGTGGGGAGGCTCAGTGGCAGAGCAGCCTCACCTGCTTATTTATTCTCACTATCTAGCCTGAGAAGAAGGGAGAGAGTGATTTGGCTACTTTTGGCTCAATGATTAAAAAATGAGATTAATGAAACGTTGAAAAAAAAAATAGAGTTAAAAAAAAAAGGGGCGCCTGGGTGGCACAGTCGGTTAAGCGTCCGACTTCAGCCAGGTCACGATCTCACGGTCTGTGAGTTCGAGCCCCACGTCGGCTCTGGGCTGATGGCTCAGAGCCTGGAGCCTGTTTCTGATTCTGTGTCTCCCTCTCTCTCTGCCCCTCCCCCTTTCATGCTCTGTCTCTCTCTGTCCCAAAAATAAATAAACGTTGAAAAAAAAAATAGAGTTAAAAAATGAGATTAATGAATGAGAATATGCTTCCAAATGCTGGTGTGGACAAGTTCAGTTATTTTTTAATTCATGATATATGAAACAAAGATAGAAACGAAGCTTACTACTGTAATTGTTAACGTTAGTATAATCTGCAGTTTACTTTTCAAAATTGAGGGAGGGCATTGGGGTGGCAACAGGCAATATTCTGCAAAGTAATATTTCGCAGAACATAGACCATAACCTGTGGTAATTTTTTCATCCCAGGTCCTTAAAACTCACAAACAAGATGGGAATTTTGTAAACAACCCACCCACAGAGCAAAACTGCTACATTTCAGAGAAGGCTCTTCCTCTCTGGTCTCCCATCCATCTTCCTTCCTCCTGTCCTTCCTCCCTCCCTTTCTTTTCCTCTTTCTTTCTTTCTTTCTTTCTTTCTTTTCTTCCTTTCTTTGTATTTTACATTTAGCAACTTGTAAGAATAATACAATACACTTTCTCATACCATTCACCTAGATTCACCAATTATAAACCACTTTGCACATTTGATATCTCTCTTCAATATAATTACTATTATTGTTACTATTAGTATTTTTCGAAATCATTTGAGAGTAAATTGAAGACAACATGGCCCTTTACCCCTAATCTAAATATTTTAGCATGCATCTCTTGGGAGCAAGAACATTCTCTAACGTAATCATAGTGCAATTTTCAAACACAAAACATTTAACATATATTTAATACATATATTTAATTTTATATTCAATATAAAATCTATATTCAATTTCACTAACGGCCCCAATGATATTCTTTATAGAGTTTTTCTTCTTCACTGATTTGGGATTCAATCCAGGATCATGCATTGCCTTCTGCTGCTGTGTCTCTCTAGTTTCTCAATCTAGGACAGTTTCTCTTTTTTTCCTTTCATTATTCATGACATTAACACTTCTGAAATAGAATTTTTTTAAAGAATGTCCCTCACTTTGGGTGTGTTTAATATTTTCTGAGGATCAGATTCAAATAATGCCCTTTTGGCAGGAATAATACATTAAATGATGGTGCAGTATTTCTTAGTGCATCATGAAAGGAGGCATGTGATGTCAGTTTGTCTCATTAGTGGTACTAAAATAGAACAACTGGTTCTATATCTAACAGATTTTGCTATTGTAAGATTACCATTTTTACTTTCGTAATTCAAAAATAGTCTGTGATGAAGTGTTTTAAGGTGGTGTAAATGTCCACCTCTAAATCAAACTTTCACCTAATAGTTTTAGCATCTACTGACGAATCTCACCTGAGATTATTATTATGCTGGCTGTAACAGTGATCTTCGTATGTTATCATTCAGAAGTTAGAAAAAAATTATAATATTTTACTCTGATATTAATTGGGAGCCTGATTTTGTGATACATAGTTTGAATACTAAGATCTAAGAAACTCCCTAAATTCAACATCAGAATTTTCTTTTTTGATCAACACTGGAATTTTCTCACTTCCTTCTTTTTTAGAGATAATATTGTATAGTGATAATTACTGTTACTAATAATTAATGTTTATTAAATGCTTACTCTGTGCTGAGCACTGTGGAAAGCACTTTTGGTGTCTCATCTGACACATAGTTATTATTAGACTCTATTTTCCCCCATGAGAATATTAAGGATCAGAGGCTAGTAACTTGACTAGGGTCACATAGCTAGTTTGTCCCAGCTACTTTTGCATACCCTGCCATATTTCTACTGTGAAGTAATAAAATGGGAATTGATCTACTCTGGGAATGTTGTCAGTGCCTTTATCTTCCAGTTCCAAGGCCAGCTATATTGTTATATATCGAGTCTCTTTTCTTGCAGCCAAGAGCTGGAGTATTCACTAGTACTGAGGTGAATTCAAGCCTCTTGATGTGAAATGGAATAAAAGAAACTGTGAGGTAGCATAAGGCAGTGGTTTTCAAATGCTATACGGAGGCATTCCCCCCGCCCCCCACTCCTGTGACGGGGGATTTTGGATAACTTTTTTTTTCTTCTCCTCCCCATTCCCCTACTCCCGCCAGTTTTATTGAGATATAGTTGACTTATAAAACTATATCAGTTTAAGGCACACAATATAATGACTTCATATATCTATGTCTATATCTATCTATATCTACAAAGTTAGGAATATAAAAATGATGCTGTTAATCACTTACAGTAGTCCTGACCTCATCCTTAGAGAATATGGTCCAAGACCCAGCAGCACCACCCCACCCAACAGCTCCATGCCTGAAACTGCAGACAGTACTGAACCCTATATATACTATTTTTTCCTATACACACATACTTGTGATAAAGTTTAATTTGTAAATTAGGCACACTAAGAGATTAACAACACTAGTAATAAAATAGAACAATTATAACAATATACTGTAATAAAAGCCATGTGAATGTGGTCTCTCAAAATACCTTATACTCACCCTTCCCGTGATGGTGTGAGATGGCAAAATGCCCAGGTGATGAGATAAAGTGACATGAATGATGCAGGCATTGTAATTTGGTGTAAGGCTACTATTGACCTTCCAATAATTCTTCAGAAGGAGGGTCATCTGCTTCCAGACTGAGGTTAACCTCAGGTAACTGAAACCAAGGAAAGTGAAACCACGGTAAGAAGGACTACTACTACATTTTCAATGAACAGTTTTTCCTCTCATATACTGGCTGTATTTATTAAAATATAGTTTTGTTCATTGAAACTAATAATGAAAAATCTGGAGTCGTATTTTGCCTTTTCCCCATTTTTGAAGAAATTCATTTTTTGCTGTATTTTACGAAGACATTTTTATCAATGAATTGTAAAAATAAAGAACCTGTGCTTTCGCCACAGATAATTTGGGAGTCCGCTCTAGAAGGTTAATTTTGAGGTGGGCGAAGGGAGTGTAGTAAGAACCAGGGTCCCGGAACCAGCTTAAACAAAAATAAAAACCTGACCAAAGCTTTAGCAACTAACATCGTTTTCTGGTTCAATACATCGTTTTCTGGTTCAATACGCTCAACTTGTATTACGGCGGGTGTCCGCCGAGTACAAACCTAGTAAAAAGTAACCGCTTCCCGCCGCAACTCCTTGCACAGCTTTGGCCTGAGGCTCTTGAGAGTTTAGGCTTGGGAAAAGGAGCCAGCGGGGCGGAGCGAGCAGCGTGAGATTATCAAAGAGCGCCGCTGGCGCCCGGGATAGAGCCGGCGCCTCATTGACGTCACCACTGCCCGACTGCTTTTCCCGGAGACCGGAGTAGAAGGCCAGCGAGGTATTATTCGCAGCTGGGGGTTGAGTTTGTCTCGTGTTTCTGCAAAAGTTCGCTTCTTCTGGGAATCCCCCTTTCTTCCCCTGGCTGACTGTGAGGAGCGGGTCGAGCTGCGTAGCCTTCGTGAATGCGTTCCCTCACACCCGAGCGTTGGGGGCAGCATTGCTTCAGGCCCTCCACTTGGGCTTGCCCTGCGGCTGCTTGCTGGCTTTGGCTAACCTTGGACCCTTACTTCTCCCTCTTGATCTGGCCTTTACTTTTTTCTTCTCAGCTCCTCCTATCAAATATTGGAAGGCGAAGGAGAAATTAAATAACTTAACAATTTAAAGCTGCCGTCAAATCTTGTTTAGGGAGGAAGGCCAAAGTGGGAAGTGTAGAGGAGTAACTTTACTGTGTTACCCACATTTTTCATTCACATATATGATCACCAACTGCCTGCCGCTGCAGTATTAGCCCACTTGAGTCGGTAGGCTAATCTCGATTTAAAGGTGAAATCCAGAGTGGGTACTCAAGAAAGTTTTCCTTTATGCCTCAGGAAGAAGGTTGGGTGCGATTCAAACTTCTGCTTAAAATTATCTTTAATGTCTTCCTGTGTGTTGACCGCAGTTCAGTTTTTGCTTGATGAAGATGTATGTGTCCCGCTTATTAACCTCTTTGGACTGTCTGATAATATACTGAAGTGAGAAGTAATTGTATGTTGACATTGGTTCCAAAAATGTTGGATCCGAAAAAAAAATCCGACAACTATTGAAATTGAGAGAACTGTTTGTGATGGGTGGAAATGCCAGAACTCATTGTTTTGTTGAAAGATAAAATAATGACAGTGTGAACAGTGGTTTTCCAAAATGCTATAGAATGTTAATAGCTCCCTCCAATAGCTATGTTGTATGTATCACAGTACAGAGGTGATACAGTTTTTCATAACTGCTTTTAGTTTTTAGATGGTTCTTTATATGTGTTATCTCAGCTACTGTTTCCAAACAGTTGGCCCTTCAAGTTTGGCTTTGAATAGTCCACATTGGATTAGGGTATTTGATCATTTTCACTTTAGTAAAATAATAACTACTACTACTAGCTACTAGTGATAACTGAACCATGCACTGTTCTAATAGCTTTACCAATATTATTCATTTAACTTTCACAATAGCCCTATATACCGTTACTCTTTTAGAGATGGTAATATTGTAATAAGCAAATTCCGTGGTTTTGGAAGGTAGTTTTGCTGCTTCATATCTATAAATTTGAAAATATTTTGAGTTAAACATTAACATTAAATAATCGAAGTAAATTCATTACAATCTGATGTAATTATTCGTCTCAATCTTGAGCAACCTTTTGTATTTTCTATCTTTTTCTGTTATCGGGCTTTGGGATAAGTTTTTTTTAAGTTATTTATTTTGAGAGAGAGATAGAGAGAGCAAGCTGGGGAGGGGTAGAGAGAGAGAGGGAGACTGAGTAACAAGCAGGCTCCCGTGCACTGTCAGCGCAGAGCCCGATGCGTGGCTCAAACTCAGGAACCATGCATGAGATCATCACCTGAGCTGAAATCAAGAGTCTGACGCTTAACCAACTGAGCCACTCAGGCGCCCCTAAATTTGTTTTTTAGAGGTTAACACCTTTAAAAAGAAAAAGTTAATCTTTTCTCAGGGATTTTACTGTAAGTTTGAAGGAAAATTATAGGTGGTACTAACATGGGTTGTCTGCCAAAGGAGTGATATTATTGACGGATTGTTCTATATATGTTTCACCGTTATTTTCTAAGAAAATGCAGTGCAAAAAGGTCATTATGGTAATAGAATTCTGGTGTGACATCTGCAGATGTCCTCTAGTTCCAAAAAAATTATAAATTGGATTTTTTTCTGGCTTAGTTCATAATTGTATGTAACTCTGCTTAGCATAGGAATGGAAATAGTCCTAGAATGTACATTATGGTACATTTTTCTTTTGGATTCATGTGGTGACTTCCTAATATCTTTAAGTATAAATTCTAATCTGATATTAAGATTTTCCAAAATTTGTCTCCAGTTTACTTTCATTGGTTTTAGACAGTTAACAGATAGTTACGAAGTACCTAATATGTGTCAAGACATTGTTAGTCACATGCAGATGCAAATGTCATGCAACATGAATCCCACCTTGAAGGAATAGCACAGAGGATACATAACCAGTGGAATGTTTTGAGCAGAGGACTGACACGATCTGATTTAGGTTTTTAACAGGATCACTCTGGCTGCTGTGTTAAGAACAGATTGTTGAAGAGTGGCATAGGCAAAAGCCAGGAGACTAATTAGGAAGGTGTTGTAATAATTCACATGAGATTATAGCAGCTTCATAATCTCATAGGGTGGAAAGAAATGAATATGGTGAGTAGCAGTTCAATTTTGAACGTATTTTGTAGGTAAAGCTAACAGATTTGTTTATGGATTAAATGTGGGTTGTAAGAGTAAGATAATTGTCAGGGTATGGGACTTGAACAACTAGAAGGGTGGAATCGCCATTAACTAAGAAGTGAAAAACTATGGGAGGAGCAGGCTTGTGGGGGAAGATTAGGAGTTCAGTTATGACATACTATGTTTGAGATGTCTATTAGTCATCCAAGTTGAGATGTTGAGTCTACCAAGTCTGGAGTTCAGTGGGAGTAGATCATTGCTAGAAAAGAACATTTGGGAGTTGTCAGCAAACAGATGGTATTTAAAATTGGGAGACTGGAGATAATCACCAAAGGAGTGAATATAAACAGAAAAGAACGTAGTACAAGACCTGAGTCCTTAGGCATTTTAGCCTTTTTAGGTTTGGGGAGATGAAGAACTAGCAAAGGAGACAAAATGAATAGCTACTGAGGAGCAGGGACAGTTTTGAGAATCTAGTGTTGTGGGATTCAGGGCCGAGTAGTGTGTTCATTTTTGTCAAATGTAATGAATGGATGGGTCATTTGAATCTTGATCTTTGAATTTATCAAGATACATGAAAATGTGTATGATTGATGGATATATGATAACTAAGTCTGGAGAACCATGAGAGTAAAGAAGAAGGAGAAAAGAAGGAGACGAAATTACTCCTTTATAGAGGAGAGGGCATTTGATGTTGGTTTAAAGAATTAGTGTTTCACTGGGCTCAGAATACAGGGGATGGAGTATAAGGACAGGTATTCAGAGCAGAGGGAAAGGCTTCTTTCCCTTCAAGGCCATACCTCCCAGGCTGCTGTTTTAAAGATACTTTTGCAAGTCCTTTCCTTTGTGTCCGTTAGCCAATTCCTGCATTCTTGGTAATTGTTCTTGCTCTAGGCCTACTGAACGCTGCTAAAGAAATTCACAAAACCCCAACCAGGTCTTCTCTCAGTTGACTGACAGTTCCTTTATTTATCCTTATCTTAGCACGGAATCTACGATGCCATGTAAATGAGTAATATTCACTGAACATTTACTACATGCCAGGCACTAAGGATTGATTCTGAGTAAAGACTTGCCCTGTATGAAGCTTACAGTCCAGTGTGGATGATGGACATTAATCAAATAATTGCAGAAATATGAAATTACAACAATGATAAGGAGAAAGAAGGATGCTGTGAGACTGTACCTAGTGGATATGAGGGGTGAGGGAGCGGAGTTAAGCAGGAAAAAAATCATGGTGGCTGGGAGTCCTCGCAATTCTAGGAGTTCTAGGGATAGCACACATCCAGAAAGGTTTTTGTAATGTGAGAAGAGGGAGAAAATGGCCTCATGGTGGCTAGAAAGTTTATGTGTACAGAAGGGAATCTATTCATATGGTTCTTTGAATATAATAGAGCTAAAGAAAGTAGGTTTGATTTTAGCTGCTAAGTTGGGGAAATGACATTTTTATCTGGTATATTTCTGGATGAAGTAAATTTCAAAGAATTGAAAAACTTATATGTAAATACAGATAATTATTATAATATGTATATTATTGTTTGAAAATAATAATTCTGAGAGTATAACATAAAATGTGCTCCCTACCTTCCTGCTTTTTGGTTTCCCAGGAGTAGCCACAGTTAACAGCTTCTTTTTTAAGAAATTTACATGGATATACAAGTATGCCTCCATACTCATGTATCTTTTTTCTTAAAAACAAATGAGTGTATTATATGTGCTGTTCCGTTTTTGTTGACTTAATATATCTTAGGAATCCGAGCTCTACTTTATACCTTTTCATGGCATCAGAGTATTTTATTGAATGAATAGATCATAATTTATTTAACCAGTTCTTGTTGATGGGCATGTAGAGTGTTCCCTGCTTTAAAGTGTCAGTATTTTAGAGTGTTGCAGTAGATGTCCTTGAACATTATCTTTGGGAAAATGTACTCTTTGGGAAGTAAAACTGCTGGGTCAAATAATTTGTACATACACAATTTTGAAGCACATTGCCAAATTCCTGCCACCCCCCATGCTCAATTTACACTCCAGTTAATAGTGAATGAGAGGCTGGTTCTCCTCACCTTTGCCCATATTAGATACTATCAATCTTCTTAATTTTTGCTTGTTTGACAGATGAAAAGTG
The DNA here is from genome assembly GCF_022837055.1 of Prionailurus viverrinus. Lineage (NCBI taxonomy): Eukaryota > Metazoa > Chordata > Mammalia > Carnivora > Felidae > Prionailurus > Prionailurus viverrinus. The sequence continues at coordinate 85,911,174 of NC_062563.1, read as the reverse complement.
GCATTTTGTTTTAGCGATTTATGTTTCTTTAATTATAAGATTAAGTAGCTTTCTTTATGTTTATTGGTCATCTGGATTCCTTTATATGTGAACTGCTGATTTTCTTTGTTCATTTTTCATTTGGATTACAAGTATTCTTTTTGTTGTTAAGTTGATTTGTAGAGGTTCCTTTTTATCTGTCTTTGTTGCAAATATTTTCCCTAGTTTTATATATGACTTTAGACTTGATTTGATGCTTTGTTTATTTATTCATTTTTGCATGCATTCATTTTTAGGAGAGGCAGATAAAGTATACAGCATCAGGATTTTTTTTAGAAGGAAATTTGTGACATTATTGAAATAATTAGACACTCTGGAATGTCAGCCTTTGTTGGAAATGTCAGTAATAAACACCTCATTTGAGGCCACAGGGTCTGTTTTGTTTTTATAAGCTTTGTTCAACAACTATCACAGATCTGGTGAGCACACCCAGTGACCTAGCTTCCCATTACCCCCAATTACATTTGGAATTGAAATGAGATATAGTAGAGCTGCTTAAGTATTCTAGACCGTACTTTCTATTTAGGTGTTTTTAAATTTATGAACTGAGTTATATTCTAAATGTTAATTTGTGAGTTAGCTATCTAATTTCACTATAGAAATAATGTACATAGGTTCTTATCTTGACTCTCAAAGTATAATTAACTCATGAAGGCTAGCTTTTTTTAAAATGCAAATTCAAGATGTCTTGTAATTTTACCCCTATGTACTTAAGTATGCACCCTTAAATAAGGATATTGTCTAATATAACTATAATGCCATTTGCATAGCTGTGTATTTGTTTATTTTGAGAGAGAGGAAGAGAGAGAGAGAGAGAGGGAGAGAATCCCAAGCAGGCTCTGTGCCGCGAGTGAAGAGCCCAGTGCAGGGCTTGATCCCACAAACTGTGAGATCATGACCTGAGCTGAAATCAAGAGTCGGAGGCTTAACCGACTGAGCCACCCAGGCTGAATTCACCTGATAGCTCATTTCTAATTTCATAGCAAAATTATCAATGATCTGTTAGTGTCATCTAACACCTGATCCATGTTCAGATTTCTTTGTCTCAAAAATAATCTTTTTACACATGATTTGAATCAAGATCCAAACAAGGTCTACATATTCCATTTGGTTGTTAGCTCTCCCAGATCTCTTTAATCTCTTCTTCCTCTACCTCCTCTCCCTTTTCTTAGTTTTTCTTCATCCCATTTATTTGTTACAGAAACCAGGTCAATTGTCCAGTAGAGTATTTCTTATTCTAGATTTGTCTGTTTGCTTTCTTGTGATGTTGTTAACTTGTTTCTCTATCCTCTGTATTTCCTGTGAAATGGAAGTTAGCTTTAAGGGCTCACATTGCTTAACATCAGGAGATTCATAATTTGTTTGTGTCCTACTTTCAGTGATGTGAAGATTGATCCCTGGGTTTAAGTAGTGACAGTCTCGGGGCCTGTGGGTGGCTCAGTTGGTTAAGCGTCCAACTTCGGGTCAGGTCATGATCTCACAGTTAGTGAGTTTGAGCCCTGCGTTGGGCTCTGTACTGACAGATCAGAGCCTGGAGCCTGCTTCAGATTCTATGTCTCCCTCTCTTCTCTCTCTGCCTCTCCCCTGCTTGCACTCTGTTTCTCTCTGTCTCAAAAATAAATAAACGTTAAAAAAAGAAATTAGTGACAGTCTCACCCCTCCATTGTAAACTTGCCCCTCACCCCTTTATCTGTCAGTGATTGTTGCCTGTATCTATAATTTCAATAGGGGTTGCAAAATGATGATATATTTTTTTGTAATTTGTCATTCCTTCACATTTGTTAGCTGGAATTTGAAGTCTAGTTTTATTACTTGGGAATCTACGGTCAGGAATAACAAGACTTGTGGGGAAATTCTGTCAGAACAACAGCTTGTAATGCTAAGAATGTACCTTTTCTGCTATAGTTCTGGAGGCTGGAAGGAGTGTGATTGTCTTTTTGATGTGACAGCTTAGTGAGACTGCAGCCCCCAGATATTCAGTCCAATACCAACCTAGATGTTGCTGTAAAAGTATTTGTAGATGTGATTAAAATCCACAAATCAGTTGACTTTAAGTTAGAATATTCTAGATAAGCTGAGTGGGTTTGATTCAATCAGTTAAAAGGCTTTAGGAGCAGAGCTAAGGATTCCCTGACAAAACAGAAGTTCCACCTGTGGACAGCAGCTTCCTCTTGTAGCCAGGAGTTCCAGTATGCCCTTCCTTGATGGCCTGCCCTGCAGAGTTTGGAATTAGTTAGCCAGCTCCCACAGTTGTACAAACCTGTTACTTGCAATAAATCTCTTTATATATATCTCCTATTGGTTCTACTGCTCTAGGTGAGCTCTGCCTGGTACCAGGAGCAACTCCCCTGATTCCTGTTCTCTAAGAAAATGGGGTGGGGAGTGGTGGTAAGGGTCAGAGAATCTACTTTTTTTAGGGTGACCATATGACTTATTGTTCAAACTGGCACTTGTGGAAGAGAAATGGAGAGCTGGGCAGATGGCAGACTGAAACAACAGGTATAAACTGGGATTGTCCTGGGCAGATCATGACATAGTCATTCTGTGTGTCAGCCACTGGTGATACAACAGCAGTATGACACAGCCCCTTCAAGGAGCTTGTAGTCAAAGGGAAGTCAAGTACATCAACAGACATCACCAAATAGTGTTTTAGGTGACATGACAGCTTGTAGTTGTGTTTCTCCAGAGAGAATGGGAGGGTGGCACTCAGAGAAATCTTCACTGGCTGAAGTAAAACCTGATCTTACCTCCAAAAATAAGCAAGGTTTGAACAAAGTTAAGTGCGAAGAACGGTTAATGTACAGAGAACCATACAGGTGAAAGGTTAGAGTGAATGAGCATGGCACATCTGGAAAACTGCCATTGTGGCTGCAGCTATAGGATTGGAAGAGGAGGGTGATGAAAGATGAGGTTAGACAAACAAGGGCCATGTAATAATAGGCCTGGCATCCATACTGAGGGGATCGGGAACTTTTGCAGGATTTTAAGCAGGGGTGTACAATGATCAGAGTATCCATAGAAAAATCATATTTTGTAACATCTCAAAATTGAGAGTGGAAAATATTGACAGTAGGGAGATTGCTCAAAGGCTCTTGAAATGATCTAGCCAGTGAAAGTGGAGGAAAGCTTGTGGTGTAAGGACATTAAGGAGGCCAAACTGATGGGATCTGGGACCTGAGGAAGGGGTAAGGGGTGATTCCTATGTTCCTGGCTGGACTGACCTCCCGGAAGTAAGAGAATCAAGGGTAGCAGATAGGGGGATGGCTTCTGTTCTATGTGTGATGCTGTGCACCCCTCTTTTCTCTTGCCTGTACTGTGGTTTCCCTTACCACTGAGAGGAAGAAGTGACAGTAACATCCTATAGGAGTTACAAGGGGAGGGTTCCCCCCTCTCTCTGTGCTTTAGTCCCAACCAGACCTTAGAGATGGAAAGAGGCAAATTTTCTCATGTCCTCTTCCACTTCCACCTTTGCCGTTGGTACTTTAGAAGGAGGAGGTGAGGTGGAAGGGTGAGAAATACCTTTAGAACTTGGGAAGGAGTAAGGAGCAGAGGAGGGTGAGTTGTTTTCTTCTTTCTCTTCTTTGGGCATTTTACCATGTACAACTTTGGGCAAGTTATTGAATCTGAAGTAAGTGAGTATACTTAGAAGTGTCTGGCTCTTAGGCAGTGATTTTCAAATGTTTGCTATTGCTGCTAATACCATACATGCATGGTGTCATCCTGGGACCTGAGTAACAAAGGGAACAGAGGGAAGTTTCTGCAGTTCTCTCCTTGTAACTTTTCCTGTGGAAAGAACAAATATTCAGGAACTGTCTGTGTAAAATGTTAGAAGAAATCATGAATTGGAGGGAATTTCTGATTATAGAAGAACCATTATTTTGTAGTCAGCCTTGCCTTTATTTTTTAGTTAGGGAAAAGGCAAGTGGTTCAGTTCATATTTAATGAGGGTAATTATTCTTACTGCCTTGCTTTCAGTGTTCACCCTCACCCATTTTAACAATAAATAACTACTTGTTTATTGGGGCTTAGGGACCAGGAATAATTGCAGGAAAAATCCCCATCATGATTCTAGGGAGGGAAATTATTCACTAATAGAAAAATTGGATGAAAACATTCACATTTAAATAAAGGCCTTTTTGTGTTTTTTATACTTGCAGTATTTGTTAAGAGCCAAAACACTTTGTTAAAATATGCCTTTATTTAAATTTAATGATTATTTTTATTACGATTTTAATACATGCTTTTTGAAATAACAAAATTTAAACAATGAAGAATGAAGAGTTAGAAAAATGAGTCAGCTTTGATCCTATTCCCTAATCTCTGACCCTTTTCAGAGAGAATGTCTCTTTTTTGTATATCTCCTTCCAGACCTTTTTCTTTTTTTTTCTTTTTTTTTTTAATTTTATTTTTTCCTTTTTTAAATTTACATCCAAATTAGTTAGCATATAGTGCAACAATGATTTCAGGAGTAGATTCCTTAGTGCCCCTTACCCATTTAGCCCATCCCCCCTTCCCACAACCCCTCCTGTAACCCTCAGTTTGTTCTCCATATTTATGAGTCTCTTCTGTTTTGTCCTCCTCCCTGTTTTTATATTATTTTTGTTTCCCTTCCCTTATGTTCATCTGTTTTGTCTCTTAAAGTCCACATATGAGTGAAGTCCTATGATTTTTGTCTTTCTCTAATTTCGCTTAGCATAATACCCTCCAGTTTCATCCACGTAGTTGCAAATGGCAAGATTTCACTCTTTTTGATTGCTGAGTAATGCTCCATTATATATATACACCGCAACTTCTTTATCCATTCATCCATCGATGGACATTTGGGCTCTTTCCATACTTTTGCTATTGTTGATAGTGCTGCTATAAACATGGGGGTGCATGTGTCCCTTCGAAACAGCAAGATAAATGCCTAGTAGTGCAATTGCTGGGTCATAGAGTAGTTCTATTTTTCATTTTTTGAGGAACCTCCATACTGTTTTCCAGAGTGGCTGCACCAGCTTGCATTCCCACTTCCAGACCTTTTTCTACATATCTTTATATATACCGGTTTTTAGACACAAATGGCATATGTTAGTTACATATTGTTTTGTATACAATGTTCTATGAATTTTTTCACCATTTCTCATTTGTGTTACTACATAAAGATTTACTTCTTTGTTTTTAATATTCTCTTGGATGGATGTGCTGTAATTCATTTAACTGTTTCCTTATTGATGAATATTTAGATTAGTATTCAGTATTTTGTTAGAGATTTTTCATTCAACAAATGTTTATTGACTGTCGGGCAGTGCTAGTGAAAAAAACACAAAAATTTCTGCTCTCATGTAGTTCCCTTCTTTTGGAGGTGGCCAGGCAGTAAATGAATAAATAAGTCAGATGCTACTGAGGACTCTGAGGCAGAGGAGATCGGGAGTGCTGGGAGTGGGGTGTGTGCCTGTTAACATAGGTAGTCAGGAAAGGATTACCTGCAGGTGACCTTTGAGTAGAGATCTGATGAAGGTGAAGTATTGTGCTCTGAAGCACCTGGTGGGGGAGAGGCATTCTAGGGAGGGAAGAAGAAGCACAAAGGCCCTGAGGTAGGGGCATACCTGACGTGAAAGAGCAATGAGGCTGTTATGGCCTGAGTGGAATGAGGAGATGAGGTTACAGAGGAGGTAGCAGAGAGGGCTTTTTAGGCCACTGTAAGTAAGGAGTTTGTCTTTTATTATTTTTTAAAATTTTTACTTAAAATTTTGTTTCTTTTTTATTTTAGAGAGAGCCTGCACGTGAGCAGGGGAGAGGGGCAGAGGGAGAGAGAGAGAGAATTTTAAGCAGGTTCCACGCTCAGTGCAGAGTCCGACGTGGGGCTCAATCTCATGACCCTGGGATCATGACCTGAGCTGAAATCGAGTTGGACCTTCAACTGACTGCCACCCAGATGCCCCAGATTTTGTTTTTTATTGAATGAGGTGTGGTGAACCTTTGAATGGAAATTTCCTAAACTATCAGAATGGAAACAAGGAGGTCATTTAGGAGGCTACTGCAACAATCTGGGCAAGATACAGTGATGGCTTGAATTTACTTGGATCAGGGTGGTCTCAATAGAAATGGTAGGATGTGGTTGGATTCTAAATATGTCTTAAAGCTAGGGTGAAAGAGAAGAGTCAAGGACCACTCTGTAATTTTAGGTCTGAACAATTGGGAAGGTGGAGTTGGAAACACTACAGTAGGCAAGATTTGGCTTTGGGCACATTACATTTGAGAATCTATTAACATCAACCAGAGGTATTGAGTAAGCAGTTGGAAATATGATTTGGAGTTCAGTGGGGAGGTCAGGGTTGGAGATAAAGACCTGGGAGTCATCAGTATATTAATGCAATTTAAAGCCCTGAGCTCACCTAGTGAGTAAATTAGAGAGGAAAAGAGAATCAAGGACGCCTGTGGGCATTTCAAGGATAAGAGGCTGAGGATATGAGAAGGATGCTGCAAAGGAGACCAAGAAAGCAGCCATGAGGTAGGAGGGAAATCAAGAAAATGTGATGCCAAGGAAATGAAGAGAGTGAACAGTGTCAAGTGATGAGAACTGGGAATTGACCGTTGAATTTAACCATGTGGCTGTGTGGATGACCTTGACGAGAGCAATTTGAATGAGAAGGAGGGGGCCCGATTGTGGCCGAATCAAGAAAGAATGGAAGGAGAGGAATTGGGACTGTTAGTGTAAGCACCTGTTTTGAGGGTTTGTTCTAAAAGCAGTTGGAACTGTTATTATAAGCACTTCTTTCAAGGATTGGAAAATGAGGCTTTTGCTGGAGGGGGATATGAAATCAAGATATTTCTTTTGTTGTCAAAGATGGAGAAATAAAATGTTGTAAGCTTATGGATAATGACGGAGCAGAGGGAAAAATTGATGCAAGAGAAAGTGGGAGAGATTGAGAGAAGAGTTCAAGGAGTGCATTTTAATAAATTTGTATGTATGTATACAGAAATTTCTCTAAGCTAGATTCTTAAGAGGATTTCCTGAGTCAAAGGGTATGTATGTTTAAAAAATCTGTACCAGTTTATATTCCACCTTCATTGTATACCCTTGCCAACATTGAACTTTGCTCATCTTTAAAATTATTGCCAGTCCAATGGGTGATACTTTTTTAATTTGTAGGAATTCTTTATAAAATTGAACTAATCCTTTTTTATATTCTGGCAAATATTTTCTCCCATGCGCTTTCTTGCCTTTTAACTTTGCTTACGGTATACTTTTACCATGTGGATTTTTTTTTTCTTCCAGTTTTTATGTAGTTAAGTCTGTCATTCATTTCCTTTCATAGCATTTGTGTTTCATTTGGATTATGTAAATATTTTATATAATCTTTTAATAAGTTTATTCATTTGCCTTTTTAATTCATCTGGAGTTTATTTTTGTGTTATGAAATAGGTATCTAAGTTTTTCATCTTTTTTTGTGTTCTTAAACAGTTAAATACTGTAAGAAGTAACTGTTGCTTAAAGGTTTAAAAGAAAATACCTAGATCTTCTAGGCTTGGAGCCTTTTTGAAGGGTAGATCTTTGACTTAAACATTTTCTTAATAATCTATTTGGTTTATGTACTTCCTTTTAGGTTAATTTCGGTAACTGATTTTGTTTTCCCTCAGCACCACATTCTTTTCAGCCAGATTTTCAAATTCATTGGCTTAAAATTCTACATAAAGAGAAGAAATATAAGTCTTCTTTATATTTGCAATATATCCTTTGTACTTACACCTGTATTTGGGCAGCAGATGCTGGAGCCTTTCACAGATCTAGAGATTGGTTTAGCTGTTTTCAGCCCTCATGGCCCAGCTCTTATCTTATTGCCCTTCATCTTGGGGTTATTCTTATGTTGTCCTTCTCTCTCTCTCTCTCTCTGTAGGGGATTTCTGGCTTCTTGTATTGCTTTCCTATCACTCTGGTCCCATTTGCTCTTTAGCTTACAAAATTTTGTACTGTTGAAGTCTGCTCATGGATACATGCCCTTCTTGGTTTCCAATATTACTATGGACTTATTTTTATATTTCTTCTGGCATTTTGGAGAGTTTTGGGGAGGGATCAGAGGCAAATGTAAATTTTCAGTTAGCTTTTTGAAATAGGAAGTCACAATTCCTTCCTGTGGGGTTTTCTTTTATCACAGTTCTTTGTTTAATTGCTGGTTGCACAGTAGTTAGAGTGTAATTTTACAGCACAAGTAGTGATCATCAGATGGATTTCACCTTCTTTTTTTTAAGTGAAACCAGATGTCTCAGCAGAATATACTTGTTGAATAGAAATGTTGATATATTGCCACTAAATATTCCAATAGTACTTTTTAAAGTTGTGACATAGGCATCATAACATTTAGAACTATAAGGGACTTTACAGATCATTAGACCAACTGTCTTATTTTATGGATGAAGTAGTTGAGGCCCAGAGACTTTTCAGTGATTTATCTAAGGTGACAAAGTCAGTAATCAAGCAAGACAGAAAGCCCAAGTCTCTTTACTTCAATTCTGCTATGTTTTGCTCTTTCACACATTCTTGGTGGTTCTACTTAGCTTTGTAATATGAAAGAGGTATTTTCAGCTAATAAACTTCTTTTAAACCTAAAGATGATATGTATGGCTTGGGATTGCTTCTGAAATTTGGTCTTAGATATCATATTAAATGCCTTGATGTGGATTTTGTTTTTTCTCACATAGATATTATATATTAAGATATAAATGTGAATTTTAAAAGAATGGGCTGTCAAGGTATACTCTGGCCTAAATGAAAACCATATAGTTTATTCCTCTGAAGTTTCCTCTTTTCTGCTGTGATTAATGGACTCTTTGAATTTGTTATTAATATTTTAAAGAGGCTTAAAGAATATATATATAGGCTTCAAAATGATTTTAGTGATAGTCATAAGATAATTCAGACCAAGGTTTTCTAATTTTTTAGTTTAATATACCATGCTGCTAGATCAACATCTAAATTTATGGTGTGCCTGAGTGGCTCCGGCGGTCGAGCATCCGGATGAGTGTAGGACTTCAGCTCAGGTTATGATCTCGTGGTTCGTGGGTTTGAGCCCCCCGTGTCAGGCTCTGTGCTGACGGCTCAGAGCCTGGAGCCTGCTTTGAATTCTGTGTCTGCCTCTCTCTCTGCCTCTGGGCTGTTCACTCTCTCTCTGTCTGTCTCTCTCTCTCAAAAATAAACATTAAACAAAATTTTTTTTTAATTTAAAAGGGCTAAAATATATGTTTTTGCTTTACTTGTGATTTTTCAGCAACCATAGAGATAGGATATACTCATCATACTTTCATTGCTTTGCTTGGTTTTTAACTTCAACAGAAAGTTTTTTAAATGTAGGACTTTGATTAATGATAATCCATGTTTGGTGGTCATGTCTTTTATTCTTGACAAACATTGAGGCTCTAATATGTACAGCATTAGTGGACTTGGGTGGGTTCTCTTCTCCCCTTGCCCACCTCAAACAATTTGAGGAGGGGAAGTTTGAAGGTAGTTGCTCTAGAATTATATTCTAAGAAGATTTGTTTACTTATCTTCAGGTTTTACCTCTTGTAGCACTTTTTAAACACGTGATATGACGTATTGATTTTGTTTTTGTAAACTAAAGAGCAGTCTGTCTCCCATGAATTCTAAGAATTTAATTTTTTTACAGTTGGTCATAATGGCAGGTGAAGAAATTAATGAAGACTACCCAGTAGAAATTCATGAGTATTTATCAACATTTGAAAATTCCATTGGTGCTGTGGATGAGATGCTGAAGACCATGATGTCTGTTTCTAGAAATGAGTTGTTGCAGAAGGTATTTTAAAAATGTAATTTAGAAAACACAGTGCTGTGTTATGAAAACATACAGAAGACATAGATTAGCGATGTGCTCCTTTTCCCCTTTATTTCAAGTGTTTGGGTATTTTTAAGGGGAAAAAACAAACCAGAACTTCAACTTTAGGAAATACTTCCTAACTATATTTTTATTTTGACGTGGTTTTGAGAAAAAAAGGAGCACTCAAAACGTTCTTTTTGACAGACTCTGTCTTTGACCTTTTAAGTATTACAATGATGTTATCAGAGTTTCTGGAAACCCTATAGGACAAAAAGAGTAAATTGACTTGGACAGTCTAAAACAAATCTCATTATGTTTCTTCTGTCTTTGGTATTGCCTAAGCATTTTAGCCTGCCTCTTATACATAAATGCATCATGTACAGTGTTTACATTGATAAATTACTTTTGACATACAAAGCCCAGATCATAACTCCTGAAATTAAAATAATTGAAAAGAATTTTTCTTGGATTATACATATTCTTTGTCTAACTAAAGATGATGCCTCGAAGTGAAAATTTGTGGGCAAAAATCTCTGGTTAACAATTTTTTTTTTTGCAAATTATTTCAAGATCATTTGGTTATTGGATTATAGGAAGTGAAAGAAACATCTCTTTGATACATTGTATTTGGTGAAAGTTTAAAATATGTGATGTGTTCATTGTATGTACTTCTTTTCTCTCTCTCTTTTTTTATTAAATAGTTGGACCCCCTTGAACAAGCAAAAGTGGATTTAGTTTCTGCTTACACGTTAAATTCAATGTTTTGGGGTATGTATATTAATTTGGAGTTAATTATGAAGCAAATTATTATGTCAAAGGTGATTTATTTTTTATTTTATTTATTTTATTTTTTTTTCAATGTTTTTTATTTATTTTTGGGACAGAGAGAGACAGAGCATGAACGGGGGAGGGGCAGAGAGAGAGGGAGACACAAAATCTGAAACAGGCTCCAGGCTCCGAGCCATCAGCCCAGAGCCTGACGCGGGGCTCGAACTCACGGACCGCGAGATCGTGACCTGGCTGAAGTCGGACACTTAACCGACTGCGCCACCCGGGCTCCCCGGTGATTTCTTTTTTAAATGCTAGCAATTTATATATTGTTATACTTCATGGTAATTTTTATAGTCAGATATTTATTTCTTTTAAATCAGAATATCAGATGTCCATGAGCCGCATAAAATTTAATATTACATAGAGGTTAAATAAGATTTAATTTATCATTTTTTTGTGATATTTCTTTTTTGTGAGTAACTAGAGTTTCTTTAATTAATGCTCGCAATTAATATATATGCCATTTTGTTCCATGAAATCTTTGTCTTGTAGTTTATTTGGCAACTCAGGGAGTTAATCCTAAGGAACATCCAGTAAAGCAGGAATTGGTAAGATTGCAGTGGATTTCTTTTTATTTGACTGTTTGTTGTGGTATTCCTGAAGTCAGAGTCATAGTACTTTATCACACTAGTTGTGGAGAACAAAATTATTTAGAGTCCTAATTATGAAAGTGAGCCAGATTTCATCATGTCTTTAGTTTTTCTTTTCTTTGCCTTTGTCAGAGAATTTGTGTTCCATATATTATATAAATCTCTGGATGGGAGAACGTTAAGATTCAAGTAATTATTTATAACTTCCATATTATTTATTCTATAAATTCTTGAAATCCTGTTCATCTCTACAACTGCCCCCCCCCTTTTTTCTAAACTCTTACACAATTCTTAAAAGTATATTCTAGTTGATTTACTAGCAAAGACGGGAAAGTTTCTCCCCCACCTTTTCAATTCTTCCATTAATTCATTTTCTCAGCAGTAAAGAATCCAGTTCAGCAACAAAGCTAAAAGCTTTTTTGGCACCAGTTGTATGTGTACTGTCCAGTAATTCTGCATTAGTGACATATTTACAACCTGTAATAAATCTTCTAGGTTTGTCTTTGTATTCCATTTAGATGTATAAGTACAGTATATAAGGTCTAGTATCTTGAAGTTTTTGCTGACTTCAAAAATTAAATCATTCAATATGAAAGAAGAAATTAGAAATCAAACTTATGGTTACCTTCTTGACTTGGCTTGATGAATAAGAATATTAATACATTTATTCTTTGTGTTTATAAAATACAAGATAAATATGTGAAATACACTTGACACTGTATTATTATTTTTAAGTCTTAAGGTGTTGATATGTATGTTATTTACAACTTGCTAGAGTACTTGGTCATTTACAAAAAAAATGAGTAAACCAGAGCTCTTGTCTTAATTTTATAAAATAGGGAGTAAGACACGTTCTTCTTTTAAAGTTCTTGGGGGGAAAAACATTTATTTTTAATGTAGAAATTGTGAAAAATACTTACAGCAAAAATGTAAAACTATATGAGGCACAGATCTTGATTTGACCAGTGGTACTGGCTTTAAAATCTTAAGGAGGGTGCACTGTATGTATCATCTGTTTTCAATTTTCTGATATGGACTTTACATTTGTAAAGTTCCTCATTTTTCCTTAACACAAAGTTATTTGTAGTATTTTAATACTTGATTCTTTCATTGGAAAAGGATAAAATTATTATCTTTTTTCTCCATCAGAACCCACTTTATGGAGGAGTACATTCATATTCTGGACGAGAGTTGGCACATAAAAAAGCATACATAAACCTATTCCCCTTTTCTGACCTTGTGACAGACATCACTAATTGATCACAGAGTCAGCGTGTGAGAGGAAATCTATTTGTCATGTATATCATGAATGGGGAAGGGCATTGCAAATAGTTTATTTATTCAACAAATAATTGAGTGCTTACTGGAAGCCAGGCATTATATCCAAGTAAGATGATTCCTCTGTAAATAAAGCTGATAAATACCACTGCCCTTGCAGCAGATGCCAGTGTATCTAGTGGAGGGAGACAAGCATTTAACATAATAAGCAAATAATAAATATATGTGGTATGTAGTATGTTAGAAAGTTGTAGCTTATGGGGAAAAAAAAATAGTGTAGGGTAAGGGGGATTGGAGTGCTTGAGTAGGATTCCATTTTTTTTTTTTAATTTTTTTTTCAACGTTTTTAATTTATTTTTGGGACAGAGAGAGACAGAGCATGAACGGGGGAGGGGCAGAGAGAGAGGGAGACACAGAATCTGAAACAGGCTCCAGGCTCCGAGCCATCAGCCCAGAGCCTGACTCGGGGCTTGAACTCACGGACCGCGAGATCGTGACCTGGCTGAAGTCGGACGCTTAACCGACTAGGATTCCATTTTAAATGGTAAAGGCAGCGCCTGTTAACGAGATTAACGTTTGAACCAACTGGAAGGGAGAGAGGGAGTGGTTATGTAGATATTTGAGGAAGATAACTCCAGGCAAGGCTGGAGTGGGTCTGTGTTGGGAAGACTTGGGCTTTTACTCTGAGAGAAATAGAAAACCATAAGAGGATTTTGAGCAGAGTGGTCAGCCTTTCACAATTAAAAAATTCTAGGGGTCTGCATTTTTCTGTGTAAATTTCTGTAACTATTTTGATTATTTTAATGAAACTTGCTTTTCATCAGTGATCACTCATTTACTATGCTATTTTATGGCTCTCATCCCCTTTATTTAAATTTTCCAGTCAAAGTATAGAATAGCCCTTTATTCTGATTAATGGTCTCAGAAGATTCGAAGTGATATGGCACAACCTATTCTGTTTTTCACCTTGTAAAGTCTGATTAGAACTATAGTTTTCATCAGAAAGTATTGTGTGCTTATTGATCAAAAACTATGAAATTGAACAGAAGATTTTGTATTTTCATTTTGCTTATTTTAATTGTGATACTAGAAAGTAAAATAAAAAAATAGTTAAGTACTACTTCATCCATTTCCTGTTTAGAAAAATTTCCAGTTTAATTTGTATGCTGCAAGTATATGAGAGCTCTATTTTATAGACTTCAGATATGTAAGAGTTATTATGTGCATTTAGGTTAATGCTAAGTTAAATATATAACCACACATAAACAATTCAATGTTTATCTCTGTAGTGATGTCTTAGTCTAGTTCTCCCTATTTTGAAACATCAAAACACTTCTGAAATGACTTTTTAGTGTCTATTCCCCCCCAGACTATGAACTCCAGGAGAGCATGGAGCATGTTTATCCTATTCACTTGCACTTACTATCACCACTCAATAGGCAATAAATACATATCTGTTGAATTTAACTGAGGTATAGTATAATAAAACTTAGTGGTGGTGAACAGCTTAGTAAATCTATTGCTTTCTTTTCTTCTTTTTTTTAATCTTTAAGGAAAGAATCAGAGTATACATGAACAGAGTCAAGGAAATAACAGACAAGAAAAAGGCCGGCAAGCTGGACAGAGGTGCAGCTTCAAGATTTGTGAAAAATGCCCTTTGGGAACCAAAACCTAAAAATGCATCCAAAGTTGCCAATAAAGGAAAAAGTAAAAATTAGCCTTTTAGTTTTGATGTACACCTATTGAAAAAGTACATCATTTTTATTGTTTTCCACAAAATAGATGATTATGTGGCAATACAAGGTTTAAATGTATTCCTTATTGAATTCGTATATAAAATTTACATTTTAAATTTGTAATGCTAAATATTTTTTCCCCAGAAAGATTGTTATCTTTATTGATTTTCCTATAGACCACTATGAGATTTTTAACACTGTGGTATATTTTATATTTATAGTTTATCATCTTTCTTGACAAGACTCTTATTTCCCTATACAGGTCAATCTTTCAAGTACCATTTTATAAGCAACTATGAAATTTAAGTTAAATGTTTTTTGTAAACATTTGTCTATTTTAAATGAATAATGACTTTATGAAGTATGCTTATCTGAAGGCTGAAGTTATAAATACATCTGTTTTCACTATATAATATTAAGAGAATGAAATGACTTAAATGTCCATTTTTTTCTATGTTGTTACTTCATGTTTTCATGATTTTGGGAATTACTATTTTCTTTTGATATTTGAAGTGTGAAATTAAGACTTTAAGGTTATATTTTTATTCTTGGCAGTTTGCCTCTATGTCCCATTTAAGGTAAAATATATTCTCATTAACTTCAGATGGGAAATGAGGTTGTATATTGATGGCTGAATTTTGGCATAATAGCTATATCCTATCAATAAAGGCTGTAAAGTTTGTATAGCTGACTGTTTATTTTTCTCTTTTGTATAAATTTGCCCTTGAAATTAGGAAGATAGGTTTTAGAAATCATTAGGAATAAATTCATGAGTTTTTGTTCCTTCTGCATTATGGCCATAGTTCTCTTGGTCTCACTTTTTCAGATTTTTGGATTGCATGTTTTTGAGGTGATACCAAGTACATACAAGTATTTTGAAACAACTTCCTATGTTATATAATGCCACTTAAGGGGAAGAGAAATCCAGAAGAGATTATATTGTGTTTATATCCTGATTTATTTTTCTGGAATATTTGTCACAGAGAATTATATGTATTAAATTTTTTTTAATGTCTAAGTCCTTGAACTTTAATTATATGCTCTTAATGCTTTCAGTCTTTGAGTCCACATCATTATGTATAGGAATGCCAAGTACAGTAAAGTACTTTAATTTTTGAAAAAGAAGTTGTTAAAATTTTCTGTGTGATTAATTCTCCATAAGTAACCTTGAATAAATGGATTTCTTGATTTATGGTATAAGATATTGGAAACGGTCTTAAAATGTAATGGATTTTGTAAAGCATGTTGAACTCTTTCTATGACACATGAAGAGGAAGTCACTGATAGATGCAGAGTCTTTTGGCTCAGTTGTCAGACAGTTTTTGAAGTGGAAGAACATTTATAGTTATTTCATTTCTTCTTTCACCTTCATCCTCTCAAATTTTGAGCTTTTTTGAAAAGTAACTTCTTCATGACAGAAATAAATGTTCTTATGACCAAGTGTAATATATGTGTTGTTTATTACAAAGGAACTTATAACTTGAATTTTTGTATATTTTCTAATTTCATAAAGAAAAAAGTTAAATGAAAAATGTCATACAGTTACAGAAAATCATTAACCAAGTTATTGGTTTGTGAAAATCCAACTTTTAAATTCTGTTAAGTTGGAGTTTCTTAGTGAATAATTCTTTCAGTGTTTTATTTAGTAGAAATAAACAGTTTGAGCATATTCCATTTTAGTATGTAGAATTTGAAATACTTATTACCTGGCACATAATAAGGAGCTGAATGGTAGTAGTGCAGTGGGTTTTATTTTCATTTGTTGTTTATTCATTTCACAAATATTTAATGACATTTATTTACATTGCCAAATACGATGCTAGGTTCCATGGAAGACAACTCAAGCCTTTATTCTACTTTTATAAAGTGTTATGAAAGAAGTAGTCTTTTTGTTCACTTTTTCAGAGTTACTAGAAAATTTATGACAAATTGTGCTCATTAACCTTAGTCAGAACCATAAAGGGTGATGGGTTGATCTATTTGACTATGGTACAGTTATTGTTAACATAGTTTTTTCCAAATGACAGTCTGCTCTAAGTTTAGATGTTAATCACATCTTTTATTACTCTCTTTGGGAATTAACAAGTTGGAGAGGTTATAGCTATAGATATTTTTAAGATTAGAATTATAGACTATTAATCTAATACTAAATAATGAGATTTTGTTTTTTAATATTATTTTAAGTACAATTTTCTTGTTTCATAGTTGCAGGATGGGAATTCATTTTAGTAAAGTAGAATATGTTAAGAGGAAAATTGAAGGATGAATTATGGTTTACATTCCTGGAATTAGGAGGTTATGTCAAGTTGATTGGTTTTTAAGATACCCTGCAGATTAAAAAATTGTTCTACTTAGCTATTAGAAATGGATTGGTATTATTTCTAAATAAGGCTTTTAAAATTGACTAGAAATGTAGGAAATGTTTCAAAAATGGACATTGTATTGAATATAGATACTTATTTCTTAAGTAGGTCATTTGAGGAAAAGATGCTCTAGGAATCACTCAGTTTATGATATAGTTAAACTATGATTTTACGCAATAAGTTATCAGAAATTTCGGCTTTACAAAGTGACATTAACTGAGAAAGATTTTGAACAGTGATCCTGACCCTCATGTAATAGCTAAGTTTGGTATATAAATGGAAGAAAAGGAAGCACTGGCATCTCATTTTCTTCCCTCATAGCATAGTTCATAAACTTGCCTGGATCAATTCAGTGGCTCTTTTACCAAATGACCTTGGTAGCAACCTATTTTATATAAATGTGATTTGAAGGTACTTTACTAATAAAAACATTTCCTTTTCCCTGTATCCTGGTCTAAAACTCTTTGGTTTTGGAAATACAAACCACATTTTGTTTATTTTATATATTAGCATTTTATAGTTGTCATTAACAATTATGTTAGGGGAAAAAGTATACAGGACTTTATAATAGAATTTTGTAGACTTGTTCTACTTGGTTAATTTGCTGTTGCTTGTGAGCAGGATTTCAACAAAATGCTTTGAATGGTTTTGGTTTGCAGAAATGTTTTCCTATCAGTGAGCTGCCATAGACTACTCTTTGGAGCAGCCACCCTCTGACGTGATGTGCCTTTTTAAAGTGTTTATTTTATGGCATAATTTTTAATATAGCTAGGAAGGATTAGTAAAGTTATCTAGAAAAGGGGATAGCTATAGTGATATGTGTTGGCAATTGAGGTTTAATTTTAATTCTGCACCCCGCCCCCCACCCAGGCCAAAAACCAAAACCAACTTAGCTCTGTATTATTCTTCTGTTCATAAAAGGTTGAGAAAAGATGCTACCTGCCTCCCCTCCCCCCATAAGCCTGGAAGTTAAGCAAATGTATCCTGGCAGAATAACTGCATGCAAGATGTCAATTTTGTCAAGTGATATATTTCAGACAGTGTACAAAATTTGATGGTGGGAAAAATAAGCTTTTATAAATGAAACATTTAAGAGACTTTTTTATTATTTGCTTTCAGTTTAGTGTTGCCTTTTAGGTGCACCATTTCAGTTTGGCAGCTACAATAAATGACTGAAGGAAATTGAAGATGATAATTCAACATTTCAAGATGCTTCTGCTGAAATGAATGTAGACCTATCCAGAATTTATAGTAATACAGTTTTTTAAAGCCAAGGACCCAGGAAATGCTATGATTTGAATGAGGTGATTAGAAGAAATATAAAGTATCTTCAATCCCTTGTTATGTAGGCATTATCTATTGAGAGCCTATGTTGAAAATGGTAGTGTAAGAAGAATAGAGGCTTGTTGTGTACAATTTACTGTAGTGTGTACAATTCATCTTGGGCCTTGTCCAAAGAGGTTTAGTTATTAAAATAGCAGAAGAGTTCTTCTAACAAGGAATCACCTGATTTAGTGATCCATTTAGCAATGGCTTATCATAAACCATATTGTAATGTATCTGGCTGATACTGTTTCATTTAGTGACCTTTGCTCTCTCTAATAATAACACATTCCATGACTTATTTAAATCAGAATCATTTACTACCTCATTTCTGATACTTTTCTAGTATCTCTCCCTTAAGAAAGAAATCATCAATAAAATATGTATATTTGATGGGTTTTATGAGTTTTGACATTTTTGAGCTTTAACATTTGTGATTTTGACTACGAATGACCTTAGAGGTTCATGGGATATGCGGTATTTTGCAATTTTGCCAAAGCATAATTCTAATTACTGCTAAACACCATGCAGAATGGCATTACTCAGCTAATGATGTAGGCTAACCTCTCAGCAGCCACGGTTTCTTCCCTTACAGTCTTATGCATTTATTCACTTATTCGTTCCACAAATATTTATTGGGCCCCTTCCGTGTGTCAGGTTCTATTATAGGCATGCGAAATTCAGCAGTTATCCAGACGGTATGTAGTGATTGGAAGATGTCAAACTTTATTATGTGCAAATGGCTGCTATGGGTTGAATTGTGTTCCCGCCAAAGACATATGTTGAAGTCCTAACTCTCAGTACCTTGTAACTCAGAAATAGGGTCATTGTAGATGTAGATAGTGAAGGTAAAGTCATTAGAGTAGGTCCTATTCCAATATGACAGATTTCCTTATAAAAGGGAAATTTGAACATAGACATGCATAGGGAGAACATCAGATGGAAATGAAGGCAGAGATCAAGGTGACGATTGTAGAAGTCCAGGAACGCCAAAGATTGCCTGCAGACCACCAGAAGTTAAGTGAGAGGCCCAGAGCAGATTCTCTCTCACAGCCTTCAGAAGGAACAAACTTTGCCTGGGTTTGTAGTCTCCAGAGCGGAGACCATACATTTCCATTGTATAAGCCACCCAGTTTGTGGTATGTGTTATGGCAGCCCTAGCAAACAAATACAATGGCTGTTCGATGTGAGGAATTAAAAATATTAATAATTTGGATGTGTAAATATGTGTGAAAAAACTTTGACCTAAGATGACAGTGTAATTCTGAAGAAAACCGGGAACCTGTATAAATTTATTCAGGAATATTTTTGAATTTGGGCAAAGATCTCAGGACTTAGACTTGAAATGTCAAGGGTCTGTTATACTCATTCTGCAGCCAAAATGTTCAGACTTTCTAGCAGACATTGTCAATTATGATTGAATGTACCATCCTTTAAACTTGGTTTGAAGAAACTCATTTCCCTGAAGGAAGGAAAATTGTCAGGTTTCCATGGAGAGAATATTTTCACCAAGCCTATTATATGCTGTGTGGTCTTTTCCCAATATAATGCAGCAGTCAGGTTTAAGTAATGAAAATAAATACTTAAAACATCTTACCCAAGTTGTGCTTATCCAAGAGCACAAACCACTTAAGAAATCTCATTGAATTCAGCTTGATAGAGGTTTTTTTTTTTTTTAAGCTCTTATTCCCACCCTCCCCGCCCCCCCCCCCCCCCACCCAAGTCGAAACTGTATAATGTGCTATTCAGTTTTCTTTCTTTTAAAGTTAGGTATTAGAGAACTCAGAAGTGGGTTTTATTCTTAGTGATTTGGGCCCAGTTTAATATTTTTTAGCAATTTAAATGCTGCTTATTCATTTACAGCTTTTAGAGTCAGCCAGTAGATTAAACATGGAAGACAAGCATGTAAACGAAACCAACATTGACAATGTAAAAGTAAAAGCATATAGAAGGGCATTTGAAATGAGAATAGAGCATTCTTATATGGGGAGAAATCCAGATGCTGTACAACACTGATGGATGAATATGGTTTTCAGTTTATTTCAGTTTTAAAGCCCTATTATTTTTTAATTCTTACATTGAAAACTGGAAGGAGTAAGGGGGACCAGGATAAGTTAAATCCTTATATTTAGGATGGGGAGTCCAATAAAGTCCAATGAAAATTAGCAGTGTAGATATACATTATGAAGATAATCATCAGAATTAAAGACAAATGATTTGAAAGTGCTAATACCTCATTGGAACAGAGGTAAAGTGGGAGCACAGCTTTTTTTTTTTTTTTTTTTTGTACATGGCTTGGTAAAAAGTGAAAAAATTGTACTGATGAGCAAAAAAGTGAGGAAGTTGTACTGATGAGCAAAACATTTGTTCAAAGAAGCAGCATGACAATTAGATAACCCAGTAAATCCTAGTTATTTTGTTTTTGAAAAAATTTTTAGTTTTTGAAATGCTAGGCAATAAATACTTAAGTAAGAATGCTTAAGTGTGTGTGCTTATATTTGTCTTAAACCCTCAAACACCTGTGTATAAATATGTCTGTAGGTATTAAATAATTTTCCTACATTTGAGCCCAGCTTAATTTTCATTTTAGGCAAGTTGCATTCCAGACATAGCTAGAAAGTAAGTTTTTTTATTTTTATTTTTTTTAATTTTATTTTTTATTTTTAAAAATTTACATCCAAATTAGCATATAGTGAAACAATGATTTCAGGAGTAGATTCCTTAATGCCCCTTAGGTGTCTCTCTTTCTCGTCTGCCTTCCATGTTCTTTCGGAACTTCTTTTTTTTTAAGTTTATTTTGAGCGAGAGAAGGGGGAGGGGGTGGAGAGGAAATCCCAAGCAGGCTCCACATTGTCAGCGCAGAGCCTGAAGTGGGGCTTGATCTCATCAACCATGAGATGGTGACCTGAGCTGAAACCAAGAGTTGGGCGCCCAACCGACTGAGCCACCCAGGTGCCCCTCTTTCAGAACTACTTTTTTTTTTTTTAATTTTTAATTAAAAAAAAAATTTTTTTTTAACATTTATTTTTGAAAGACAGAGCATGAGTGGGGAAGGGGCAGAGAGGAAGGAACCTAAAGCAGGCTCCAGGCTCTGAGCAGTCAGCACAGAGCCTGACGTGGGGTTCGAACCCACAAACTGTGAGATCATGACCTGAGCTGAAGTGGGACACCTAACTGACTGAGCCACCCAGGCGCCCCTCTTTCGGAACTTCTAAATGTTATTCAAGATAAAGTTAGATGCCACAACAACAGGGTTATATGTAAGTGATAGTGTGATCTTTGCTTGAATGTTTTTTAATAATGCTGAATTGGAAGACTGACTTTCTTGTATCTAATTTTCACACAAAAAAAAGTTCATAAGACATGCCCTTACACTTTTTTTCATTATCTTTTTTCACACTGTAGTCTAACTAGATATATGGAAATTGGTTGTTCAGTAACCGAAGTTCTACATTTCAGAAATATAGCAAAATGTAAAATCTTTTTAGGATTTGTCCTAACAATGGTTAAAATTAGGGTTTAAGGAATTGGAATTGCTAGATTTTATCTACCACTTTTAAAATTTGTAAGAAACAAAGACTAACTTAATAGAGGTTTTCTTAATTATTGATGCTATTTAAAATTTTCCTTTAACACAAGTTACCTAGCTATATTGCCTAAATACATGACAGTGGAAATAACCTGTAATTAAATTTCATTCTCTCACTTATCTAGGCATTTAAGATAACCTTAAATAATTTAAATATATAACAATGAAAAGAAATGTTAAAAACAGCTTTTGGAAATAGTGTTAATGTGTATTTTAATCCTCTTAAGGGAAGTCTACAGCCTAATTCATATGTCCTAGACTATAACTTGTTAAGCTTAATTCTTATGTACTGCCTTGAAATTTATAGAAACACTGAAATAGTCATCTTAAGGTATAATTGTTTATGATGTATTGTTGCCTCTACTCCTCCTCTTCCCGCTTTATATGTAATCTTAAGGAAATTAAGTAGTGAACTTTATTTTCTAGGACAGTTTTAGGTTCACAATGGGAAGTACAGAGAGTTGCCACATACCCCCTGTCCCCCAACATCCATAACTCCAACACTGATGACATCCCCCAGTAGAATGGTACATTTGTTACAATGATGAACCTACACAGACACATTATTATCACCCAGAGTCCCTAGTTTACATTATGGTTCACTCTGGGTGTTGCACATTCTATAGGTTTAGGCAAATGTGTAGCGACCTGTATCTATCATTACAGCATCATACAGAATAGTTTCATTGCCTTAAAAATCCTCTGTGTTCCACCTAGTCATTCCTCCCTACTTAGAATCCCTGGCAACCACTGATCATTTTCCTGTCACCATAGTTTTGTCTTTTCCAGAATGTCATAGTTGGAATTATGCAGTATGTAGCCTTTTCAGATTGGCTTCTTGCAACAGTAGTATACATTAAGTTTCCTCCATGGCTTCATGGCTTAATAGCTCATTTGTTTTTAGTGCTGAATAATATTTCATTATCGGGATGTACCACAGTTTATTTATCCATTCACCTGTTGAAGGACATCATGAATGCTTCCAAGTTTTAGCAATTATGAATAAACATCCATGTGTGGATTTTTTTTGTGGACATATGTTTTCAATTCCGTTGGTTTAGTAAAGACCAATTATATGCAATTGCTAGGTCATATGATAAAACGCATTAGTTTTGTGAGAAATTGCCAACTATTTTCCAAAGTAGCTGTACCACTTTGCATTTCCACCATCAATGAATACGAATTCCTGTTGTTCCACATCCTCACCAGCAGTTGTAATTTATTGGGGGTGTTGGCAGTGTTGTAATTTATTTTTAAAGCTTTTATTTGTAGATTCTGCCATACATTTTTGTATTGGTTTAAAGAGAATTAAGTGATCAAAGGAGATATAGAAAATCTTAAAAGTTCTTTTTAAAAATTTTTTTTTAACCGTTTATTTATTTTTGAGACAGAGAGAGACAGAGCATGAACGGGGGAGGGTCAGAGAGAGAGGGAGACACAGAATCTGAAGCAGGCTCCAGGCTCCTAGCTGTCAGCACAGAGCCCGACGCGGGGCTCGAACTCACGGACCGTGAGATCGTGACCTGAGCTGAAGTCGGACGCTTAACTGACTGAGCCACCCAGGCGCCCCAAAAGATCTTAATGATGACACTGGAATGGAGCTAGAATCTGCATCGTGAAAAGCTGCCAACTAGAATATTTCATTCAGAATGAGACTTGGGCTTTATTTGATTTTGTTTTTAGTTTCTTTCTTACCCCCCCCCCCCTTTTTTTTTTTGAGAGAGAGAGAGAGAGCATGCACACAAGTGCAGAAGGAGAGAGAGGAGAGGGAGAGAATCCCAAGCAGGCTCCACACCCAGCCCAGAGCCAGCCAGAGCCAGAGTAGAGCCCAGTGCAGATCAAAAGTCAGTTGCTTAACTGAGCCCCCTAGGCGCCCCTTGGTCTTTAATTTAAAATCCATCTTAAAATTCTTTAAATTTCCTGATTCATTGGAGAACATTTTCATTATATTCAAATTTTTATAAGCCAAAGTATTGGAATCCTCTTCTAAAAATATATATATTTTTGTCAGAGGTAAATAAATGCTTGTTAATATGTTAGTTGGGAAGTACAATTGAAGTTATTAGGGCTTTTTTTTTTTTAAGTTTATTTTTTTTGAGAGAGAGAGAGGTGGGGAGGGGCAGAAAGAGAGGGGGAGAGAGGATCTAAAACAGGCTCTGTGCTGATAGCAGAAAGCCCCATGAGGGGCTGGAACTCATGAACTGTGAGATCATAAGCCACTGAGCCACCCAGACAGCCCCCCCCCCCCCCGAGCTTTAATGTTTATTTAAGGGCTTTGTTTTTAATGCTATCTTTACCAATTGTTTTAAATATTATTACACTTATCAAGATAAACTGAATACTGGGTTGTCATTTTCATGGCTGGAACTCAGGCTCAGTGTTTACCATATTTTTGTACTAGTATCTGTAATTAAAGCACTGGTTATTCAATTTAAAAAATGACTACATGGGGCATCTGAGTGTCTCAGTCGATTAGGCATCTGACTCTTGATTTCCGCTCAGGTCATGATCTGTGGGTTTGTGAGCTCAAGCTCCATCTCCAGCTCTGCACTGATAATGTGGAGCCTGCGCAGGATTCTCTTTCTCCCTCTCTCTGCCCCTCCCCCACTCATGGGCACGTGCACGCGAGCTTTCTCAAAATAAAAAATAATAAATGACTACAAATGAATAAAAAGATCCTCCAATCATTCCTTTCTGAATAGTGATTGTTCTGTGTGTGCGGATAATTGTCATGCACTGTCTCTGTGTGAAAGTCTGTGCATTTATGGCAGCTAACAGCAAGTCCTTGCCACGAATAATCCAGGCTTTTTGTTACTGCATTTGGGATCCATGCAAGCCAATCGAGGTGCATATTTACTATGTTTTTGTTTACAATGTTACTGAGGCTCAGAGAGGTTAGGTCTTGCCCAAGGTTACACAATTATAGTCGTCCCCGCTTACCTGGGATTTCGCTTTGGCCCTTTTAGTTACTTACCCAGGGTAACTAAAAGGGAAAGCAGATGGATCTCCTTCTGACCAATCACAGAAGGTCAATAGTTGACTCACGCTGCGTCAGAATGCCATTTTGTTTCAGTGCACGTGGACATTTTATTCTCTCCTGGCGGGAGAGGTGAGTATTTTGAGAGACAGAGATTCCATGTTCATGTAACTTTTATTATAGTATACTGTTAAAATTGTTCTATCATCAGTGTTGTTAATCTCTTACCCTGCCTAGTTTATGCACGGAACTTTATCAGAGGTATGTATAATTGTCGTTTCTCTCCGCGGTTTGGACATCCACCGGCGGTCTGGAACGTAACCCCACTGCAGACCCCGCTGGCGGTCTGGAACGTAACTATTGTAGGGAGGCTAGGATAGGGGTCCACTGGGAGACTGCACCTTCACCGCTGTGTTCGCCCGCAGCTTTTTTACCGGTTGAGGAACCTCATGAAGAAGAGGCTTGGGGGAGAGGACCTGGCTCGGTCAAGGATGCTGTTGGCTGATTGACCAGGCTTGCAAGCGAATTTTCAAACACTGTGTAGCTGGTTTTAGTTTCAGTTTTATGTAGTAGCTGTTAAATTTGCACAAGTTTTAAGCATGATTTGGAGCTGTAACACATTTCTGACAGTGCACTCTGTTGCTAATGTCAGTGATGGGAAAATCATCCTGAAATTTTTTTTAACTTTTTTTTTTTTTAATGTATGCTCCACGCTTGAGACCCCAAGATAAAAAGAGTCGAATGTGCTTCTGACTGAGCCAGCCAGGTGCCCCAATCACCCTGAATTTTTGACCAGGTCTGACAATTTGTCCTACAGCTCAGACCATCATAAAACTAGTCAAGAAGCCTACTATTGATACACCTGGCATATTCCTCAAAGATAGTTCTTTCCTTAAATTAATAGATTTAATTTATTGATTCCCCCTCCTGGCCATGTAAAACATGCTCTTTATAGAAATTAAAGAGAAGTCTCTCCCATCCCCTACCAGGAAATAATTGACTAATATTTAAATATTTTCTTTCAGCCTATTATTTACATTCACATTTGCATTCAGCTGCATTGTGTTTTTGCATCGTGTTTTTATCACTTTATTATAAGAATTTTAATGAAACAGTTTAAATACGTAGTTGGTTAAAAAAGAAAAAAAGATGTAATTGGTTGAGGTAAATAGGTGTTTACTCAGTGCCTACTATATGCTGATGCTGAGCCAGCCTGACACTATGAAGAGTGAAAGGCAGTATCCCCCACTGTTGCTTGATTTTACAACCTAGGTGAGGTTTTTCCTCAATATTTATGCAGCAAAGGAACCCTTTACTGATTAATTTTTAATTTTTATTAATTTTTAATTTTTTTAAGTTTATTTGAGAGAGAGAGTGAGCAGGGGAGGGGAAGAGGGCGGTGAGAGGGACAGGGAGAGAATCCCAAGAACACTCCATGCTGTCAGTACAGAGCCTGATGCAAGTTTGAACCCTTAAACAGATCATAGCCTGAAGCAAAACCAAGAGTGGGACGCTTAATGCCACCCAGGCACCCTAAGGAACCCTTTATCATCTAACTACTCACTTCAAATTTTATCGCTTTTAATAATTTGGATTTTCACGCTTTGGGTAAAGATGTGCTTATGTCTCTTCCGTGTTAGATTTGTCATCATTGCGTTTACCGATCAGAACCATTGGGTGGCAGCAAAAGAACACAGAAGATTTTTTATTTTTCTTTTGTGTACACAAAAATGAAGTGAAAGCTATTTGGATTTCACGGGTGATAGGGAGAAAAATACAGTGATTAAAACTTGACATGTAACTACAGCAGATGAGACCCAACACATCTCATCACTAAATACATGTTACTTACTGCAGGTAAAAAATTCAATTTATGTTTTATTGTTACCAAAGCCATATTGTAAAATTCTCCTTTCAGTTTTCTTTTAGTCACAAGAATATCTTTCAAGATTCCTATGCGGTTACTTTTCTATTTATAAAGGTGAAGAGAAAAACCCAAGCCAGATACTAAGAAAAACTTGTTTAGTAAGAAACTTGTGAACAGAGATTTTGAATGTCAAGCAACAGTGGAAAGGAGTAATTTTCTTGACGGTCTGTTTTAAAGAGCATTCTTGGAAAAAAAACTAGTTGAGTTTGGAGTTCTTGTTCATAGACAAGAGTTTGTTTTAACTTTTAAAAAATCGCTTAGCAAGCAGATTTTAAGTAATGTGAGTCTCTTTGAAGATTTTGTCCATACCTATAAAGTTACAAATGGCTTAGCTCCAAGCTGAGTATACCTTACGTATGATAGACAGCTCCAACTAAAAATGTGAAGTGGTCATGAAGCAGTGACAAGGTAACAAACACTTGTTTTATTTTTCGTACAACTATTTGCAATCTGTTTAGGTAAAAATATAGCTTCCCCTTTCTTTCCAGCGTTTTAAAACGTAATACTTTAAAAGAATCTTGTCTTTTAAATTTTAGACAGAAATATATTTAGCTTATGTGAAAGCTTCTAAATGAGCTATATAAAATATTAAGTGCAGAATGAAAAGTTTGCTTTTTCCAGAGAGCTGAGTATTGAGCAAGCCAGGGTACCATTCTGGAGCTTATTGTCAGAGGGTTATGGAAGAACAGTGTTTATGTTTCTTCCTGTTCAGCTTGGGACCTTCCAGTTGTGCTTGGAGGCTGAACCCTTCTTGATTTTATTTCTTGTTGGCAACATTACCATTGCCTTTTGATGTATGTATGATACAGATCAGTGAACCTTATGTTACTTGACCCTTCGTGGAAATTAAATTTAGGAAAAATGGAGAAGTTTTTTTTCCCCCCACCTGTAACGAGTATATGGCCACCAGAGTCTCAATGGTCACTTTTCTTTAGCAGTACTCAAATGAGATGTTCCAGCAGTATTTATCGGTACTGAAACCCCAATTTGAAACTATAGGTGGTAACTCTCCTGGGCTTGGACTCTGGCCATCAGTGTCTGCTGTAAATCTAGAACAAGGACAGAGAAATAATTATTTTCACTCTTTCCTCCTCTTGAAGCAATTTTTTTGGAAAGGGTGGGATGGGGAAGGGAAAGCATTTGTTATTATCCCAATGCAAGATAGATTTATGTGAGATGTATTTAGTTTCTTTAGAAACTATGTAGAGTCACTCTGGTGAGAGAGTCATTTGCTATTTCTAGTAGTCCACAGTATTTGAGGGCCAGAAGGTTGTAAATCCTCTTGGGAAATTTCTGGGAAAGAAAATTCTACACACTTCCTCAGTAATAACACTTGTAAATTTTTTCTTACGTCTATCGTCTGGTCACTTGATTTTCATTTATTTGTATTGGGTGTCAGTACATTAAAAGCAATTATGAACATAATGAAACAAAGTTTGTTTTGAAAGTAAATGGTAAAACTAAAGGCTGAAACTAAATATAATTTGTAGTTGTCTTTACAGACTAGAGAGACCTGTATTTCCGGTTTCAGGATAAGTTTTGTTTCAGACTTACTATTTGTATGGCTATTTTAAATTTTGTGGAATTTGGTGATCCAGTGTTCTTAAAATATATCTTGAGGTAAATACCCCAATAGGATATTTTTAGTATGAGTTGTAGAACATCATAAAGAATATTGTAACACAGCTTCAATTTCTTGATTCTGTCAGTGACAATTGACTTTGAATGAATCACTGAAATTATGCATATGCTTCTCCATCTATAAAGTGGGTACAATCATATCTATTTTTTCTTATCAGCTATACAGATTCAAATTCAAATGAAAAGGATTCATGTTTTTGGAGGAAAATGCTATTAAAATGTTAAATTTGTAGTAGTAAAATTAATGATGATGTTTTACAACAAAACTGGACAGATTTGATGGAAAGTTTCTCTTCTAGTTCTCTATTTTCTTTTTCCCAAATAAGGTTTATAAATTAATAGTTGAAGAGGTCATTTTGGGAAGTTAGGGCTCTCAAACTTTGCACTTGCAAGGTTCTTTGCATGAAACCTGACCCTGGAGTCTTATGTGCTCTGGAGATGTAAGGTTTTGCTAGGCTGCTTGAGAATATGGCCCAATCCTTGAAGGAGTCAGGCAGTAAAAAATTTCTAACAAAGGAAAGGGGATTATGTTTTATGAGAAAGTGTCAGTCCTTTTCTAATTCATTTGAAGAAAGAAGGTCACACCACAAGGTGTAGGTTCTCTCTGTATTTGTTACAAATGAAAGTTGTTCCTCTTTACTTCAGAGCAGTGTCTGGAGCAGGGACTCTCAGCTCTGGCTTTGCATTGCCATCATTCTTGAAGGTTTAAAAAAAATTCCCCATGCCCAGGCCCCACCCTAGACTAACAAATCAGACTTTCTGGGCATGGGGCCCAGGCATTAGTGTTGTTTGAAGCTCCTCAAGATGTACCATGCAAGGTTCAGAAGCACTGGTCTAGAGACTGTAGTGGAGAGTAGCAACTTTGCAAAAGTCTTAAACAGGAGGGCAGTCTTCAACATTCATTACTTTGTGTTTGCTTCTCTTTTAATGTATTATTTATTAGAGAGTGTGAGCGCATAAAGGGGGAGGGGGAGTGGGGAGAGAGAATCCTAAGCAGCACAGAGTCTGACACGGGGCTCTATCTCATGAACCATAAGATCATGACCTGAGCTGAAATCAAGAGTCAGATGCGTATCTGACTGAACCACCCAGGCGCCCCTGTTCTTGCTTTTATTATCTTACTTTCCCAAAGCAAACCTATAATCTGAAGACAAAAAACAAAAAAACAAAACAAAAAAGCAAAACCAAAAAAAAAAAAAAAAAAAAACCCCAAACCCATATAATAAAGATGTGCTCCAAAGTCAGCAAATCTTGTCAGTTAACCATGGTCCTTTCTGGAACACTTCTAACTTGGCTGTGCCACCATGAAGGATGGGGTGATTCTTTCCATCCTATCTGTTCACTGTGCCATTAAAAGGAGCTTAAAAATGAACATAAAATTAATCTGAACCCTCTCAGGTACTGCTGAAGTCCTTAGATATTGACACAAAATGAAGGAAATGTTTTACTCAACTTGACATGAACCCACTGAATAATTGCCACAGGGTTTAATAAATTGGTGGTTTTTCTATTCTGAGATGATTAAAAAGAGAAAGAAAGGAAAATAAACTCACAACTCGAAACAGTCAAATAATGATGTTAAATCATTTGTACATACATACAAGCAAAAACACGTTCAGAAGGTATTTGTTAATAGAATCTAGGCTGTCTATTTCATTATATGGACCTGGATAGACAGAGATTCTGGACTTGAGTTGGCCCTGGATAGCTGGGACCTTAAACATTTCTTTTATCCTCACTTAACTTCAGTTTCCTGATTTATAAAAGGTGGCTGCATCTATGGTTCTGGCAAGCCAGAGATCTTATTTGCTACTTCTATAATCCTTATCCACTTCTCAGATCAACTCTGCTGTAGAGAATCAGAGTTCCAATTAGCTATAGACCTGCTTTAGAAAAATTCCAACCACAGGTGATAATTTTTCCTGGGTGAGTAGAAAAGAATGTTGATGTCATTTACTACCAATTGCATTTGTCCCTTTTTATGAGGAAGATAACGCAGACATTGGATTAAATTTCAAGGCTGTCTTAGAAAGACACATTACACAAAGAACTGGGAAATATTCTTTTTCAGTGATTATGTTACAGACACTAATGTTTAATATGACCCATAAATCAGTAAAGTACATGAGCAAGAGTCTGACATACTTTAAAAAAGAACCCAGCAATTTACTTATATATTTGATATATAGTTGGTACTCAACAAATGTTTGTTAAATGGTGAGTGAATTTGAAAGGTTGAAAGGCAATTTCTCAGTCTCTAATGCTAATTTGAAGAGGTCCTAAAAAAAAAATCAGTGTGTTTTGGTTATAAAATATGTTTTTGATTTGAATTTTCTTAAATGGTTAAAATTTGAGTATAGTAAAATAGGGCAAACATGATGGGGAAGAGGTGGCATTTATTTTTAAAAATTTTAAGTGTTTATTTCTGAGGGAGGGAGAGAGAGAGAGAGAGAGTGTGAGCAAGCATGACCGGCGGGGGGGGGAGGGGGGTTGCAGAGAGAGAGGGAGACACATAGTCTGAACCAGACCACAGAATCTCACAAACTGTGAGATCATGACCTGATCCGAAGTCAGGTGCTTAACCAACTGAGCCATCCAGGCGCCCCAAGAAGTGGCATGTTCTAATCAGTGTTTGGAGTTATAATTTATAAAATCATTTTGAAAAGTTTACAAAGGTTACAGCGAGCTTTGGAGCATCTTTAACCCATTTCATTAAAACTGTGATCTCAATGAACAACTCCAAGGTTGTTTTTCCTATGGGGTGTATATCTAGTTATTTCTGTGGTGATATCAACTATGATAAACTGGTGGCTATGAGGCACAGTTTTAATAAGATTTTAAAGACAGTGGAAGTCATATTAATATTCTAATATAACCATTTGTTTGCTAATACTTTTAAAAGACATTATTTTGGTCAAGTGAGTATTTGGTTATTTTAGATTAAATAATTATAAATTGAGGAAACACTTGGGAATAGGAGGAGTTAGAAAAATTTTGTTTTCTTAGCTCCTCCTATTTAAGATCAGAAAGAAGAGGAAATTTGTGTTTAAGTGTCTTCTGTTTTAGTAATGGTGGGCAGTCATTTGGACTGACCTGCTGAGTCCAACTTGAAAAGCTGGACCAAACCCAGCAAACAAACAGACAAAAACTGCATAAGGATCCCAGAAAGTGAACAAAATAAATAGCAAAGAATTCCAAAGCCAGGATCTAGAGATAGGGCAAGACTCAGAGGGTGGTCTTAGAACTGAGTCTGCTTTTCTTGCATTTCTTGGAGATAGGAGGCTGAGAGGTCAAGTGGTCATGCAATAGTTTTGATGTGCTCTGAGCTAATGAGCAGCAATAAGAGAGTTCTAGTGCCTCCTTGCCCCACTTTGATTTGGGATTCCAAAGGATTGCATTCTAGGGGCAGAGAAAAGTGAATGGGAAGTTGATCCAGGGTGCTAGTGTTCCTAGGCACCCAGTGAAGAAAATATAAGTCCCTCCTGGAGAAACAACATCATTATCCAATGCCTCAAATTACTTCTACAAGGAATTTTGCAAAAACAATATTTAGGGCATAATAAACAATAGACAGACAGGAGACATGAATGAAAGCCAACAGAAACAACACTGTGGAAATAGACTCACAAGGGTGCCAGATGTTAGAATTTTCAGATACAGAATTCAAAATAAACATACCTACTTTGGTGAAGGTGGTAAAGGACAAGATGGAGAAATTTGGCAGATGTGGATACTATAAGAAAAAAGACCAAATAGAAAATCTGGAGCAGAAAATTTAATGATGAAAATTGGAAGATCTCAGTAGTTGAGTATGACAGGAGATTGACACAGCTGATGAGAGAATTAGTGAGCTGCCTGATGGATTAAAGACAATCTCCAGAGTGAAATTTGTAGAAATGAAAAGAATGGAAAATGAGAATAGAGGACAGAAGATATGGAAGATGGAGTGAAAAGCTCTAACTTATGTGTGATTATAGTTCCATAAAGAGAGAAGAAAGAGAATGGAATAGAAGCAAATCTGAGCAAACTAGATGTAAGAATTTTCCATAGCTGATGAAATTCATCAACCCATAAAGAATTGCTTATAAATCTGAAACAAGGTAATATAAAGAAAGGCACATTCTAGTAATATTACTGAAACAAAGGTAAAAAAAAAAAAAGAAAGAAAGCAAACAAGCCAGATTTAAAAAAGATAGACTGCCTTCAAAGAAGCAATTGAACTGACAACTGATAGAAAATGATGGAAACCAGAAGACAATAGAATCATATTTTAAAGTGCTGTAAAAAGACCATTGCCAATCTAGAAATCTAAACCTGTTGAAAAGATAATCCAAGAATAAAGATAAAGAAATTTTAGGCAAGAACTAAATTTAGAGAATTTGTCAGCAGATTCACACAAAAATAAATTCTAAAAGGTTTTCTTTAGACAGAAGAAAATTCAGATGAAAGTTTGGGAAGAATGAAGACCTTCCCTCCCAAAAGAAAGTATATTGGTAATTCTAAAGCAATTATTAATTGCACAAGACAGTTATAAAATGTCTTGTGGGGTTTTAAGTAAATAAATAAATAAAACCACGTAAAATACATGACAAAATGGCACATACCTTGTTAAGGGGAGATGCATGGTATTTTGTCCATCAAAGGGTAAAAGCAGTAATTAGTATCAGATTTTTGTTAAGTCAAAGGATGCAGCTTGCTATGTAGAGTCACTGATAAAGACTATATAACTTCTGAACTAATGGGCAAAAAGTTGGAATAATAAAAAATATTTAGAAAAATCAAATCTGAAAGATAGGAAAGAAGAAAAAAAGAACCACAGAATGAGTAGGACAAGTCAAGAGTACTTAGTAAGATAGTAGACTTAATCTCAAAGAATTAGTCATTACATCAAATATAAATGGACTAAAATTATCAATTGTATAAAAATTTCAGGAGATCTAAAACATAAGGATACAGAAAAGTTAAAAGGATGATAAAGTTTTGATGTACCAGAAAGCTATAACAATTCTTGTTTTGTATGTAATAACATAGTATCAAATATATCAAATATATAAAGCACTGATAGAAACTAAAAGTAGTAGAGAAACTGACTCTCTTAGTTATTGATATTAACATGCCGTTAACATAGAATAAACAGAAAAATTATAAAGGTGTGGGAATTTTGAGTAACAGTTAATAAACCTGACCTAATTGACATATAGAATACTTCACTGAGTATCTATAGAATTCTTTTCAAACCCACATGCAACATTATTTTTTAAATTGACTATAGACCATTAAGCAAATTTCAGTAAATTCTCTGGTCACAACATAAACTTGAAAGGGGTAACTAGATAATTAACTAGAGAAAGATTACTAGAAATTTCCCATATATTTGAAAATTAAGAATTATACTTCTAAATAATCTGTGGGCCAAAGAAAAAATCATAATAAAGATCAGAAAATATTCTGAATTGAATGAAGATGTGATATAATGTATGAAATGCAGCTAACATAATACATAGAAGGAAACATATCCTTAACATGTTTATATTAAAAAAGAAGAAAATCTGAGCCCATAATCTAAACTTTTACCTCAAGAAGCTGGAAAAAGGAGCAAATTATATCCAGAGATGAAGGGGAAAAAAAGAGGTAGTGAAGAGTAGAAATCTATGAAATAGGAAACAAAGGTACAATAGAGAAAGTCAATGAAGGCAAAAATTAATACAATTAATGAAATCTCTAGCAATAAAGACTAAGGAAACAATAGGTAAGGTACAGATAACCAGTGCTAGGAATGGAAAGGGGGACATTATCATAGATCATCTCAATAGATGCAAAATAAGCATTTGATGAAATTCAGCATTCATTCATGATAAAATCTGTGGGTAAACTAGGGATAGATGGGAACATCCTCATTCTGAAAAGGGTAATTACTAAAATCCTGCTGCAAACATTACACTTTCCCGTTGATTTTGGGGAAAAAGGTAAGAAAAAAGTAAAAGGTATAAGGACTGAAAAATAAGAAAACTGCCTTTATCTGAAGATAAGTAAAATTAGAAAATTTAAAAGAGTCTACAAGTAAATTATTCTACTTCATAAATCACTTAAATTTTGTTATTTTTGGGAACAAATGCAAAAAGCTTGGTGCAAGTCCTTTTATGGACTGAATGTTTGTGTCCTCTCCCTCCTCCCCCGCCATTCATATTGAAATCCTAGCATCTATCTCTCCCTTCTCCCACTCCCTGTGATTGTATTTGGAGATAGGACCTCTAAGGAAATAATTAAAGTTAAATGAAGTCATATGGGTGGGGCCCTGATCCAATAGGATTAGTGTCCTTACAAGAAGAGACACCAGAGAGCTCTCTTGCTGCTTGCTGTCCCTGCTCTTTCTCAGAGTAGAGGCTATGTGAGGACAGTGTTTGTCTGCAAGCCAGAAGAGAGTCTTACCAAGAACCGAGTTGACTACACCTTGATCTTGGACTTCTAACCTCCAGAACTGTGAAAACATAAATTTCTGTTAAGCCAGCCAGTCTGTGGTATTTCTTTATGGCAGCCCCAGCTGCATAGTACAGCTTCTCTTCAGGAAACTAAAAAAATCACTGAGAGCCATTAGGGTAGACTTAAAAAAATGGAGAAGTATAGCAGTTCATGGATTGGAAGAGAATAATTCTCTTCAAAGTGATCTACAAAAGTGCTTCTCAAACTTTACTGTGCACACAAATTATCAAGGGACATTGTTCAATGAGGTTTCTGATTGAGGAGGTCTGGCATGTGGCTGAGATTCAGCATTTCTAACAAGGTGGCAGGTGATGCTGATGCTGAACCACACTGACCATCAAAGAAATCCCATTCAGTGTCCAAGCGGTCTCCCCACTTCCTTCTCCATATTATCAGCTAGTGAAATAACTTCTGCAATTCTCAGCATATGGTCTGCTTTATTTCCTCTATTACCCCCCTCTTTCTCCTGCGATGGATTCTCTTGAAGTTAAATTAGACATGGTATCCTATCATCTGTAAATACCTAGTGTAAGTCTTTTTAAGGCATAACCATCTTACAGTTATCATAGGTAAAAAAAAAATGGATGCTGCTTCTCAAAATCATCAAATATATAGAAAGTTTTCAAATATGTCTTCTTGGTTTCTTAGAATTTATCAAGAAATTGATGTACAGTTTCTCTTTTCCTCCATGATGTGGTTTAATATGTTCCTCTGTAAAATAGTAATAGATCTAGACAGGGCTTGATGAAATTGGGCTTTGACTTTATTTTTCATAAGAACACTTAATAGATGGTGGTGTATGTATTTCCTATGGCACCCTGGAGAAGACACATGATATCTGTTTCTATTTTCATGATATTAAGATTGATCACTTGTTCACCTACTGGTTTTAGCAGCCATTGTTGGTAACTTCCCACATACATGATTTCATTAGGGGTTACAAATGGTGATATTCTAATTTTATTATTTCTTATTTATTAGGTGGAACTCCTTTCCTAAAGAGGGATTTTCTTATCAACTATTGTTACCCTGATGCATAGTTTGTACAGGAAAGGCAGAAGAAATGCTTGATTCCTTTCCTTAGTTTTTCAGCCTTTAGAATAATGAATTGATTCTCTAGAATTTTCTTTTTTTATGTTTATTTTTATTATTATTTTAAAATATAATTTATTGTCAAATTGGCTAACATGCAGTGTGTAAAGTGTGCCCTTGGTTTTTGGGGTAGATTCCCATGGTTCATCACTTACATACAACACCCAGTGCTCATCCCAACAAGTGCCCTCCTCAATGCCCATCACACATTCACCCCCTGCCCCCCGTCAACCCTCCCTCTCTTATTTAAGAGTCTCTTATGGTTTGACCCCCTCCCTCTCTGTTTGTAACTATTTTTTACCCCTTCCCTTCCCCCATGGTCTTCTATTAAGTTTCTCAAGATCCACGTATGAGTGAAAACATATGATATCTGTCTTTCTCTGACTTATTTCACTCAGCGTAATACTTTCCCGTTCCATCCATGTTGCTGCAAGTGGCATGATTTCATTCTTTCTCATTGCCAAGTAGTATTCCATTATATATATAAACCACATCTTCTTTATCCATTCATCAGTTGATGGACATTTAGGCTCTTTGCACAATTTGGCTAACATTGAAAGGGCTGCTATAAACATTGGGGTACATGTGTCCCTATGAATCAGCACTCCTGTATCCTTCAGATAAATTCCTAGTAGTGCAATTGCTGGGTTGCAGGGTAGTTCTATTTTAAATTTTTTGAGGAACCTCCACACTTTTCCAGGGCGACTGTACCAGTTTGCATTCCCACCAACAGTGCAAGAGGGTTCTTGTTTTTCCACATCCTCACCAGCATCTGTAGTTGCTGGAGTTGTTAGTTTTAGCCACTCTGACTGGTGTGAGGTGGTATCTCGGTGTGGTTTTGATTTGTATTTCCCTGATGAGGAGTGACGTTGAGCATCTTTTCATTTGTCTATTGGCCATCTGGATGTCTTCTTTGGAAAAGTGTCTGTTCATGTCTTCTGCCCATTTCTTCACTGGATTATTTGTTTTTGGGTGTTGAGTTTAGTAAGTTCTTTATAGATTTTGGATCTATAAAGATTTTGGATACTAACCCTTTATCCGATATGTCACTTGC
Source organism: Prionailurus viverrinus (assembly GCF_022837055.1). Classification (NCBI taxonomy): domain Eukaryota; kingdom Metazoa; phylum Chordata; class Mammalia; order Carnivora; family Felidae; genus Prionailurus; species Prionailurus viverrinus. Next base: position 85,874,442 of record NC_062563.1, on the reverse strand, counting down.
AAATATCTTTTCCCATTCCGTTGGTTGCCTTTTAGTTTTGTTGATTGTTTCCTTTGCAGTGCAGAAGATTTTTATCTCAATGAGGTTCCAATAGTTCATTTTTGCTTTTAATTCCCTTGCCTTTGGAGATGTGTTGAGCAAGAAATTACTGCTGCTGAGGTCAAAGAGGTTGTTGGCTTGCTTTGTCCCCTAGGGTTTTGATGGTTTCCTGTCTCACATTTAGGTCTTTCATCATTTGGAGTTTATTTTTGTGTATGGTGTAAGAAAGTGGTATAGTTTCATTCTGCATGTTGCTGTCCAGTTCTTCCAGCACCATTTGCTAAAAAGACTGTCTTTTTTCCGTTGGATACTCTTACCTGTTTTGTCAAAGGTTAGTTGGCCATACATAGTGGGTCCGATTCTGGGTTCTCTATTTTATTCCATTGTTCTATGTGTCTGTTTTTTGTGCCAATACCATACTGTCGTCATGATTACGGCTTTGTAGTAGAGGCTAAAGTCTGGGATTGTGATGCCTCCCACTTTGGTTTTCTTCTTCAATATTACTTTGGCTATTCGGGTCTTTTGAGGTTCCATACAAATTTTAGAATTGTTTGTTCTGGCTTTGAGAAGAATTCTGGTGCTGTTTTGATTGGTATTGCATTGAATGTGTAGATTGTTTTGGGTAGTATTGACATTTTAACAATATTTATACTTCTAATCCATGAGCATGGAATGTTTTTTCATTTCTTTGTGTGTTCTTCAACTTCCTTCATAACTTTTCTGTGGTTTTCAACATACAGATATTTTATATCGTTGGTTAGGTTAATTCCTAGGTATTTTATGGTTCTTGGTGCAATTGTAAATGGGATCAATTTCTTGACTTCTTTTTCTGTTGCTTCATTATTGGTGTATAGAAATGCAGCTGATTTCTGTACATTGATTTTGTACCTTGAAACTTTGCTGAATTCATATATCAGTTCTAGCAGCCTTTTGGTGGAGTCTTTCAGGTTTTCCATGTAGAGTATCATGTCGTCTGTGAAAAGTGAACGTTTGACTTCTTTGACAATTTGGATGACTTTTATTTCATTTTATTGTCTGATTGCTGATGCTAGGACTTCCAATACTATGTTAAACAACAGTGGTGAGAGTAGATGTCCCTGTCATGTTCCTGATCTTAGGGGGAAAGCTCTGTTTTTCCCCATTGAGGATGATATTACCTGTGGCCTTTTCATATGGATTTTATGGTGTTTAGGTATGTTCTTTCTATCCTGGCTTTCTTGAGGGTCTTTATTAAGAAAGGATGCTGTATTTTGTCAAATGCTTTTTCTCCATCTATTGACAGGATCATATGGTTCTTATCCTTTATTTTATTAATGTGATGTATCACATTGATTGATTTGCAAATATTGAGCCAGTCCTGCAGCCCAGAAATGAATCCCACTTGATCATGGTGAATAATTCTTTTTATATGCTGTTGAATTTGATTTGCTAGTATCTTGTTGAGAATTTTTGCATCAATTTTCATCAGGGATATTGGTCTGCAGTTCTCCTTTTTTGTGAGGTCTCTGGTTTGGGAATCAAGGTAATGCTGGCTTCATAGAATGAGTCTGGAAGTTTCCTTCTGTTTCTATTTTTTGAAACAGCTTGAGAAGGATAGGTATTAACTCTGCTTTAAATGTCTGATAGAATTCCCCTGGGAAGCCATCTGGCCCAGAACTCTTATTTGTTGGGAAATTTTTGATAACTGATTCAATTTCTTCACTAGTTATGGGTCTGTTCAAATTTTCTATTTCTTCCTGTTTGAGTTTTGGTAGTGTGTGGGTGTCTAGGAATTTGTCCAATTCTTCCAGGTTGTCCCATTTGTTGGCACATAATTTTTCATAGTATTCTCTGGTAATTGTTTGTATTTCTAGGGATTGGTTGTGATAAATCCATTTTCATTCATGATTTTATCTATTTGGGTCTTTTAGTTTTGAGAAGTCTGGCTAGGGATTTACAATTTTGTTTATTTTTTCAAAAAACCAGCTCTTAGTTTCATTGATCTGTTCTCCTGTTTGTTTCTTTTTTTTGGATTCTATATTGTTTGTTTTTGCTCTGAACTTTATTATTTCTCTTCTTCTGCTGGCCCTGGGGTTTCTTTGTTGTTCTGTTTCTAGTTCCTTTAGGTGTGCTGTTAGATTTTGTATTTGGGATTTTTCTTGTTTCTTGAGATAGGCTTGGATTGCAATGTATTTTCCTTTCATGACTGCCTTCGCTGCATCTCAAAGGGTTTGGACTGTTGTGTTTTCATTTTAATTTGTTTCCGTATATTTTTAAATTTCTTCTTTAATTGTCTGGTTGACCCATTCATTCTTTAGTAGGATGTTCTTTAACCTCCATGCATTTGCAGGTTTTCCAAATTTTTCCTGTGGTTGATTTCAGGTTTCATAGTGTTGTGATCTGAAAATGTGCGTGGTTTGATATTAATTCTTTTATATTTATTGAGGGCTGTTTTGCGACCCAGTATGTGATCTATCTTGGAGAATGTTCTGTGTGCACTCGAGAAGAATGTGTATTCTGCTGCTTTAGGTTGAAAAGTTCTGAATATATCAGTCAAGTCCTTCTGGTCCAGTGTATCATTCAGGGTCATTATTTCTTTATTGATTTTCTGCTGGATGATCTGTCCATTGCGGTAAGTGGAGTATTAAAGCCCCCTGAGATTACCACATTCTTACCAATAAGATAGCTTATGTTTGTGATTAATTGTTTTATATGTTTTGGTGCTTTAAAATTTGGTGTATAAACATTTGTAATTGTTAGCTCTTCTTGATGGATAGACCCCATAATTATGATATAATTTCTTGTTGCAGCCTTTAGTTTAAAATCTGGTTTGTGTGATATAAGAATGGCTATTCCAGCTTTCTTTTGACTTCCAGTAGCATGATAGTTGGTTCTCCTTCCCCTCACTTCCAATCTGAAGGTGTACTCAGGTCTAAAATGGGTTTCTTGTAGACAGCAAATAGATAGGTCTTGTTTTTTTATCCACTCTGATACCCTGTGTCTTTTGACTAGAGCATTTAGCCTATTTACATTCAGTGTTATTGTTGAAAGGTATGGGTTTAGAGTCATTGTGTTATCTGTAGATTTCATGCTTGTGATGTCTCTGGTCCTTTGTGGTCCTTGCAACATTTCACTCACAGAGTCCGCCTTAGGATCTCTTGTAGGGCTGGTTTAGTGGTGATGAATTCCTTCAGTTTTTGTTTGTTTGGGAAAACCTTTATTTCTCTTCCTATTCTGAATGACAGGCTTACTGGATAAAAGATTCTTGGCTGCATATTTTTCCTATTCAGCACATTGAAAATATCCTGCCACTCCTTTCTGGACTGCCAAGTTTCAGTAGATAGGTCTGCTACTACCTTTATGTGTCTACCCTTGTAGGTTAAGGCCTGTTGGTCCCTGGCTGCTTTCAGAATTCTCTCTTTATCTTTGTATTTTGCCAGTTTCACTATGATATGTCATGTAGGAGATTGATCGATTCAAGTTACATCTCAAGGGAGTTCTTTGTGCCTCCTGGATTTCAATATCTGTTTCCTTCCCAAGATTGGGGAAGTTCTCAGCTATGATTTGTTCAAGTACACCTTCTGCCCCTTTCTCTCTCTCTTCTTCTGGAACTCCTGTGATACGGATATTATTCCGTTTCATTGAATCACTTAGTTCTCTAATTCTCCCCTCATGGTCCAGAATTTTTTTGTCTTTCTTTTTCTTTTTGTCTTTCTTTTTTGTCTTTCCCGTTTCTCCTCAATACCCATCTTTTTCTATAATTTTATCTTCTATTTCACCTGTTCTTCCCTCTGTCTCTTCAGTCCTCACTGTCACGGCCTCTAATTTATTTTGCCCCTCATTTACAGCATTTTTAAATTCATCATGACTATTTTTTAGTTCCTTGATCTCTGCAGCAATAGATCCTCTGCTGTCTTCTATGCTTTTTTCAAGCCCAGTGATTAATCTTATGATTATTATTCTAAATTCTTGTCCAGTTATATTATTTATATCTGTTTTGATCAATTCTTTAGCTGTCATTTCTTCTAGAATTTCTTTTGAGGAGAATTCTTCGTTTTGTCATTTGGATAGTTTTTTGTCCCTATGTGTTTTTTTTTTTTTATGAAATTTATTGACAAATTGGTTTCCATACAACACCCAGTGCTCATCCCAAAAGGTGCCCTCCTCAATACCCATCACCCACCCTCTCCTCCCTCCCACCCCCCATCAACCCTCAGTTTGTTCTCAGTTTTTAACAGTCTCTTATGCTTTGGCTCTCTCCCATTCTAACCTCTTTTTTTTTTTTTCCTTCCCCTCCCCCATGGGTTCCTGTTAAGTTTCTCAGGATCCACATAAGAGTGAAACCATATGGTATCTGTCTTTCTCTGTATGGCTTATTTCACTTAGCATCACACTCTCCAGTTCCATCCACGTTGCTACAAAAGGCCATATTTCATTTTTTCTCATTGCCACGTAATATTCCATTGTGTATATAAACCACAATTTCTTTATCCATTCATCAGTTGATGGACATTTAGGCTCTTTCCATAATTTGGCTATTGTTGAGAGTGCTGCTATGAACATTGGGGTACAAGTGGCCCTATGCATCAGTACTCCTGTATCCTTTGGATAAATTCCTAGCAGTGCTATTGCTGGGTCATAGGGTAGGTCTATTTTAATTTTTTGAGGAACCTCCACACTGCTTTCCAGAGCGGCTGCACCAATTTGCATTCCCACCAACAGTGCAAGAGGGTTCCCGTTTCTCCACATCCTCTCCAGCATCTATAGTCTCCTGATTTGTTCATTTTGGCCACTCTGACTGGCGTGAGGTGATACCTGAGTGTGGTTTTGATTTGTATTTCCCTGATAAGGAGCGACGCTGAACATCTTTTCATGTGCCTGTTGGCCATCCGGATGTCTTCTTTAGAGAAGTGTCTATTCATGTTTTCTGCCCATTTCTTCACTGGGTTATTTGTTTTTCGGGTGTGGAGTTTGGTGAGCTCTTTATAGATTTTAGATACTAGCCCTTTGTCCGATATGTCATTTGCAAATATCTTTTCCCATTCTGTTGGTTGCCTTTTAGTTTTCTGGGTTGTTTCCTTTGCTGTGCAGAAGCTTTTTTCTTCATAAGGTCCCAGTAATTCACTTTTGCTTTTAATTCCCTTGCCTTTGGGGATGTGTCGAGTAAGAGATTGCTACGGCTGAGGCCAGAGAGGTCTTTTCCTGCTTTCTCCTCTAAGGTTTTGATGGTTTCCTGTCTCACATTTAGGTCCTTTATCCATTTTGAGTTTATTTTTGTGAATGGTGTGAGAAAGTGGTCTAGTTTCAACCTTCTGCATGTTGCTGTCCAGTTCTCCCAGCACCATTTGTTAAAGAGGCTGTCTTTTTTCCATTGGATGTTCTTTCCTGCTTTGTCAAAGATGAGTTGGCCATACATTTGTGGGTCTAGTTCTGGGGTTTCTATTCTATTCCATTGGTCTATGTGTCTGTTTTTGTGCCATGTCCCTATGTGTTTTAAAAGCTTGTTATGTGCCCTGCACCTGTGAACACTACTATACTGAAGAGGGGTCATACACTGTCCAGGGCCTGGCCCTTCAGGAGGTGTTTTTTGGAGTGTGCTACTTGCTCTTTGTTGTTGTGACTTTGGTTACTTTATCTCCGTACTTGTAGTGATGTTTTGGACCCTCCACCAGGTGGGCTTTGATTTGTTTGTTGAAGTAGGCCTGGAAAGGAAAACAAAACAAAAAATAAAAACAAACACACAAAAAAAGCCCCCAAAACAAAAAAACCAGAAACACCAGATACAAGTAGCCAACAGGGTGGAGGCGGTGCTGATGGAAGAGGCCTTATCCCATACAAAGAGAGAAATTACAGGGGCAGGGGTAAAAGAAAAGAGAATAAAAATGACCAAAGAAACTATACGACTTAATCCAGAGAGAGAGTAAGGAAAATAAAGAAGGAGGCGGGGGAAAAGGAAAAGAAAATAAAATTGACCAGACAGAAACTATATGGCTTAATTCAGAGAGAGAAAGGAAAATAAAGAAGGAGGTGTACATTATGTATAAAGAGAATAGATTAAATATTTCTGCTTAAACAAACCAACAACCAGAGTAACCAGACTAGAGGAGGGAGGAGATAAGGAGAAAAGGAAGATTATATATGTATATACATATGTTATGTATATATGTGTGTGTGTGTGTGTTATATGTATATATATGTGTTATATATGTATATAAGTATACATACATATGCGTGTGTATATTCTTCCATATATACATATGTTCTTTCTGTATATATTATATATATTATTCTATATTCTAGGTTATGTACATAGAATATGTATAATAAGAATTATCCAAGAATTAAACCAGGCAGTGCAACAGCCCTAGTCTGGAGGAGGGGCTGTCTGGTTTGTCAGCATCAATACTGCTCCAGTAGATATGCAGTTACCAAGTGCAGAGCGGCGTGGTTCGGTTCAGTGTAGGTGGTTCTGCCTCCCATGTGGGCCTGCTGTCCATTCCCTGAAGCCCCACCTTGTTGGTGATGGGGAGATAGATGGCGACCCCCCAGTCTCTCCTCCACGGATCAGGTGCCCCAAACCACTCTGTTCAAGCCATCCTCACCGTGGTAGGGGCACAAATGAGGTGGTTTGTCCTGCTCCATTGATTCCCGTGCCTCCCTAGCGCTTGGCTGGGATTTAAACCCCGATGTCTTAAAGAGTCCCACTCCGTGCACCCTGATTCCAGGGAAGAGCCACCCCGTGCCACTGCACAGTGCCTCCCGTGGTTTGTCCCACTCTGCAAATCCTTTGTCTCCCTGGAGCTAGCTGCGACATAAACCCCGATGTCTTTAAGGTTCCCACTCTTTGCCACCCAATATATGTTCTCTGGCTGGTGGGCACAGGCAGGGTCTTTGTCCTTTGAATGGCCATATAGTTTCTTCCCACAGCACTCCAGGGAGGGGATTACTTTCTCTCACTGCAGACTGCGCCTCTGAACTAGTTACTGAGCCTGGGACCGGCTCCTCTCCTCCCCAGGTGTGTGAACAGGGCAGCTGGCCCCAGTGCAGAGAAAGCCCCACAGTTAGAGATTGGATATTTCTCTGTCCCAGTCTGTGGTTTTTCTCTTGTCCAGATACAGTCCTACGCTTCCCCATCCTCTCTTTCTCTTCCCTTTGTCTTCCTGCAGAAGGGGATCCCTCCCCTCCGTTCCTCTGCTGCCCATTTTATTTCTCCCAGTTCGCAATCACGCACCTATGGCCCATCACATTGTCCCAGTAGGTCCCTGGGGATGTCTCTGTCACTTTGCCACCCGGACTCTTGGAGTTCAAAGTCCTTTGGCCTCAACACTGCTGTGTTTGAGAGACAAGGGAACTTTGGATCCCCTACTTCTCCGCCATGTTAGCCCCCTTCTTTTAATGTTTATTTTTGAGAGAGCTCAAGTCGGGGAGGGGCAAAGAGAGGGAGACAGAGGATCTGAAGTGGGCTCTGTGATGACAGGCTGACAGTGACCCCAATGTGGGGCTTAAACGTTGAAGCCAGACGCTCAACTGACTGAGCCACCCAAGTGTCCTGATTCTCTAGAATTTTCAAGAGGCAACTAATTTTTTAAAAAATATCATTATTGGAGCACCTGGGTGGCTCAGTCGGTTAAGCTTCCAACTCTTGATTTTGGCTCAGGTCATGATCTCACGGATCTTGGGTTTGAGCCCCACATTTGTCTTTGTGCTGACAGCATGGAGCCTGCTTGGGATTGTCTCTCTCTTCCTCTCTCTCTGTTCCTTCCCTGCTTGCATGCTCTTTGTCTCTCTCAAAATAAATAAATTAAAAAAAAAGGTATCATTATCAACTCTGGAGTTTTCAGTTTTACTGGGTTTCAGTTTTTTGTAGGTATTATTCTTCTTGATGTTGCAGTTGTTCCATCTTTGGCCAGTGGGAGCCTTTGCAGGTGGTCTGCTACATACTTTTGACATGACCCCAGTAAGTCTGCAGCTTCAGCCCAGTTCATTGTTTAGCATTTATATTCTTTTCTGGTCCACAGAGATTTTTTTCTGGCTTTTGAGCCCAAGTTTATACTTTTGTTTTTCTGTCTTTACACTTTATCATTGCTTTCTTTATGGAGTAGGTTGGTGAATGAAAATATCACTTCCCTGCACCACCTTGAGTACAGTGTCCAAAAGAAGTTTTGAAATGATCACCCATTTGTAAGATGTCTTCAACAAATAAACAGAAATTTCAGTGCAGCAATGACATAGGAGAAAAATGTCATGATCATGAGACACACCTAAGGAGATGACGGGTCCAGAAAGGGTCAGGCTGAAGACTTGAGGTCTTGACCACAGTGGTAGGAGGAGGAAGCAGATATCAGAACTGTGCGTTTGCTCTGTACATTGCGCTCTGGGTTAGCCACAGAAAAATGTTTGTCCTTTACAGTCTAGAATGTGAGTTTTAGCCACTCTCAAGAAGTTATATCTTGCCTTCTTTAAGTTTTAGCTTAAAGGACTCTTTAAGGGAATGTTTATCCATAGACTCTTGGATGAGGTGACCGACATACCTGGTGTTGGGAATAAGCAAAAGCAGAACAACTGTCCTCTGAGACTTATTTTTGTTGGAATGTGCTGAGCATTCCAACTGCAGAGTAAAACTGCAGTGACATAGCTGAATTTTAAGTTCTTGAGTTGATACTATAGAAATAATCTATTCATGTTCTACTTTTTAAGAACCTCCTTATTTTTCATTAATTATTGAATAGTATTTCAAAAAGATGGGTGTTTCTAGTTAAAATGATATATATTTTATGCTGAATGAAAATGTCTCAAATATGTCCATTAATTTAAAAAGACAAAAGTGTGTGTGTGCGTTTGTGTATTGTTTTGGGCTTTACTAATATCATCCTTATCTGGCATCACAAAAATCTCCACACTTTATCCTTCCCACAGATTCATGATTGATCTTTTAAATTGGAGCTAAGTAGCAAATAAATGAATATATACATCAATAACAATTATTTTCTGAGGTACTTTTCAAATCTGAAGATTTTGTTTAAACTGTTTTTATTAAGTTTAGAATAACTGATAACTTTCTTTTGATAGGAGAAATGCTACAATTAATCCCAGACTAATATTGTATTTTTCTGAATAGTATTATAATTTAAATTAGCTCATCTTGTATTAGTTAATACAGTTGAAACAAGTTCAGTTTCTTTTATGAGTATTAGTGGAGGTTTAGACTCTTGGGCATTAAAAAATAATGCAAAAAAAGGTGACAAAATATTTGGTGGTTGATAAGGCTTAGAGTTCCTAGTTATGTTGTATATGAATTGATAAAACACCGAACTTTGGAAAGTGAGATCTTGTCAAATGGAATGGGAGCTTTAATTCTCCAACGTTGACTGAAATCAGTTAATTTTCCTGTAACATTCTTGTCTCTGCTTGAGTTACTTTGTTAATAGATTTTTTTTTTAATTGAAACTTGGGGCAATACTTTTTACAAGTTTGAATTTTCAAATTTTATAGACAGGTAATCCAAGCCCGGGCATGAAGTTTAGGAAACCATGACCTCTGCCTTGGCTTCCTCATCCTGTCCAGTCCAGGAGCTTTATGCAATCAGAGCTTTGTGGCATGGCAGCTTTGAGATGGCAGATCTACAGTGACGGTGCTACCAACACTGCAAGTTAGATCACCTCTATCTCATGCTGGGTAAAGTATGGTTTTGAAATGCCTTGTTCTTAGTTTTAAATTGGAGAGCTTAACTAGTATCAAAAGCTATGTTTACTCCTATGTTTTAATTATGCTTTTTGCATTTCCGTCTGGTATTGTAGGTTTCAAGTGTTTTCTTCTTGCTACTGGTGTAATAAATGCTCATTGTAAATGCCCAAACATGAGAGAAATACGAGGTATAAAACGAGCACACCCAGCAATCCCACTGTAGAAGATGCATCCTTAACCACTTAGGCCTACCAGTTTCATGCACCAACCAGCCTGACTTTCAACTGTCAGCACCTGAGAGTCTTTGAGTGAGGATTTTGCTTGAGAGCAAATTGTGTTTGGGCTAGCTACAAGTGCTGAGGAATCAGTTGCCCTTGGGAGCCCTCAACCGTGACTGACAAGATGTGTTAGTAAATGGCTCCACTTCCTTGGCTCTCAGTTGGGATAACTAAAGACAGTGTTCTAGGTCTTCCCAGCATTCTCCGGTAGGATTAAGCTTCTGTTGTCCACACTGGTAACTTGCTTGAGGACAACACCTTCTAATGACTTCCCCCCCTTCCTATCTTCTCTACTCCCCAACTGAGTTTTCCTGGGATTACCTCCTAAATGAACCTCTTGTACTTTTTTCTTCTGGGAGGACCTAACTTAACATACCCATCTTCCAAGGATGATGCCATAACTTCAAATTCTCATTCTTTTCATGTGAATGTGAAGAATCACTGCTGTTCTAGGGGCTTTCTCTAGGTTGGAAATTTAGCCAGAGATTCTGTCCGTTACCCTCCTGTTCATAGGAACTGAGTCTTTGGGAGCAGGGTTGTCCATTCCCTCTGGGGAGTCACTTATCAGGGTTTCTCCAGTTTGGCAACATTGACATTTGGAGCTGGGCAATACTTTGTTGTGGGGCTGTTTTCAGCTTTGTAGGATGTTTAGTAGCATCCTTGGTTTCTATCCACTAGATGTCAGGAGTATCCCTCACGGCAATTGGAACAACCAAAAATGTCTTTGAACATTGCCAAATGTCCCTGGGGGCCAGAGTTGCCCCCAGTTGAGAACAACTGAGTTAGATCAAGTACATATGGGTGGAATATGGCAAGTTTGTTTGGGGTACTTGAAGGCTTTCTGAGCACCCAACAGGAAGGAAAACGCAGATTGAAGATGACCTGAAAGAAATCTTCAAAGTTACCCTTTTGTTTTGGAGTTACCTCTGCCCCATAAAATAAGAATAAAAGAAATATATTAGAAGAATTCTTTTATGGTAATGAGGGTTCACTGGTGGTGGTGCTTAGTTTGACAGAAGCTAATGTCTTTAGAGAGGGTGATGGCTAGCTAGTGTCCTGATGGAACGTGGGAAGATGCCACTGAGTTTCTTCAAAAAGAGGGGCTCCATGAAGACCTGAGTCCTGGGTTGAAAAATCCAAGTTTTAAACTGAGTAAAAAGCCTTTTATGCTGTATAGTTATGCCTTTGTGTTCAAGTCTGTGGTTTCAAACCTCCCTGGGAAAGGAAGGGAACAAACCACTGTCAAGCATAGCTGTGGCAACAGCCTAGTCTCTCATAAAGAACAAGTAAAGATTAAGTGCTTGGGGTGTCTAAGAAATAGCTGAGCATGGCTTGATATACTTCAGAGAAATGTATTGACTAGGAGAGACCCAATAAACCTGTACCCCAGGGCAAGCCTGGGTGGACAGGCAAAGATCTGGAAATACAGTGAGCAGCAGGAATTCCCTGGGGATTGCCTCCAGTGTTGTGCAGGTGGATAAAAAGCATTTGATGTTTTCACCTGCTGTGCTTCCAGTTTGGTGCAGTGAGAAATTCAAAACCAGAGACAGGAAGCCAAGAATTTTTTGCACAAACAAGAGTCAGTCAGATTATTTCCTAGAGCAACATAAGGGTGGGAATTGAACAAGTGTTTGACATACTTTGTTTTCACACCAGGTGTCAGAGATAAGATAAGACTGTCCAAAGTCAGAGAAAATGCTGGGGAAAAAGGGATAGATTATCATCTAGTTGATAGTTTAGAATTCCAACCCCTCCTGCCATTCAAATTCTAGTTTTAAAAAGCTTGACAATTCCTCTTATACGCCCTGGGAACATATTCTAAACTTGTCTGAGCTTACTTTTTTCTTGCTTAAAATATAACGGCAGATCACTTCTACTTTTCAAAGTGACGCCATCTTTTCTGGTGTTGAAAATCGCAGTGGCTGACTTTATCCTCAATTTGGAATCTTGGGGGGAAGTGTAGGAGTTACTGGAATGTCAGCCTTTTATTAAAATTATTGGACTGTCATGGGAAATAAACTACTGGAGCTTCTGTTTCACAGTCTGCATCAGTGATTCTCAAAAGTGTAGTTCCAAAACCAGCAGCGTCACCATCGTCTAGAACCTAGTTAGAAATGCAGATTCTCAGGCCCATCCCATACCTGCTGAGTCATAAACTCTGGAAGTGGGACTCAGCAATCTGTGTTTTAACACGTTCTCCAGGGGATTCTGGTTTATACTCAAGTTTGAGAACCACTGGTCCACGTTATGGGGGAAAAGACAAAGTGAGGATGTCTCACCGTCTAGTCACAGGCTCCTGCCTAGATTCTTTTTTCATTTAATTTAATTTAATTTAATTTAATTTAATTTAATTTAATTCAATTTAATTTTTATTTCATTTCATTTCATTTTTTATTATTTTATTTTATTTTAAATTTACATCCAAATTAGTTAGCATATAGTGCAACAATGATTTCAGGAATAGATTCCTTAATGCCTCTTACCCATTTAGCCCATCCTCCCTCCCACACCCCCTCCAGTAACCCTCTGTTTGTTCTCCATATTTAAGAGTCTCTTATGTTTTGTTCCCCTCCCTGTTTTTGTATTATTTTTGTTTCCCTTTCCTTATGTTCATCTGTTCTGTGTCTTACAGTCCTCATATGAGTGAAGTCATATGATATTTGTCTTTCTCTGACTAATTTCGTTTAGCATAATACCCTCTAGTTCCATCCACATCTTGCAAATAGCAAATTTCATTCTTTTTGATTGCTAAGTAATACTCCATTATATATATATATATATATGTACCACATCTTCTTTATCCATTCATCCATCGATGGACATTTGGGCTCTTTCCATACTTTGGCTATTGTTGATAGTGCTGCTATAAACATTGGGGTGCATGTGTCCCTTCAGAACAGCATACCTGTATCCCTTGGATAAATACCTAGTAGTGTAATTGCTGGGTCGTAGGGTAATTCTATTTTTCATTTTTTGAGGAACCTCCATACTGTTTTCCAGAGTGGCTGCACCAGGTTGCATTCCCAGCAGCAATGCAAAAGAGATCCTCCTTCTCTGCATCCCTGCCAACATCTGTTGTTGCCTGAGTTGTTAACGTTAGCCATTCTGACAGGTATAAGGTGGTATCTCATTGTGGTTTTGATTTTATTTCCCTGATGATGAGTGATGTTGAGCATTCTTTCATGTGTCAGTTGGCCATCTGGATGTCTTCTTTGGAGAAGTGTCTGTTCATGTCTTTTGCCCATTTCTTAACTGGATTATTTGTTTTTTGGGTGTTGAGTTTGATAAGTTCTTTATAGATTTTGGATACTAACCCTTTATCTGATATGTTGTTTGCAAATATCTTCTTCCATTCTGTCAGTTGCCTTTTAGTTGCCTAGATTCTTACACTCTGGGACGGTCCTTGTCTTTACCTGGTTGCCAAGGAGGCACTGATACCAGGCCATGTGGAAGACTGCCTCTCCCAGTAATTCTGACCTCTGTGTAGCACCTGTGACATGGACATGAGGAATGTGGGTTCCTGGGACCAGAGAGCAAGGCCTGGCTACCTTCCAGTAAAAGGCAACAGATTCATTTGTTGAAATGCCATCGCAACTGCCTGTCAAACATAACTCTGGGTGAACAGTGGTGCTGGCTTGTGGAAATATTTCCTCTGCTAACTCCCTAAAACAAATAAGAATAAGAAAAATGGTCATCTTTAATGAGTTCCAGTGATGTGCCGGGCACTGTGCTAAATTAGCCCTATGTGTGTAAACTTCACTGAATCATCACAGCTCTCTGGTAGGCATTTGCTGTACACTGAATGTTTGTGTCTCCTCCAAATTTGTATGTTGAGTCTATAACCAGACTCAAGGGGTTTGCTGCTTGGGGTGCATCAAATTGAACACAACCCAAGGAAATGGTGAAACCAAAGAACTTTTCATTACTTGTTACAAGTAAAGAGATGGGAAGATAGCTCGTAAAGTGCTGTCTCCCTATGGCGTTAGTACAGGCAGCTTTTGTGCAGTGTATTAGAGGTGGGGGCAGGGAGCTTGCTTAGGCACTTTGGTTCAATTATGCATGCCTAGTGTGTCAGCTTGGTGGTGCATACATCATATGTTCCAAACATGGTGGAAAGCTCTGCCCATAGGAGGAGATCTTAGCATTATAATGAGCTAAAAGTAACTTCGGACAACTGAGGGGAGCTTCTGCATAGGTCTTCAGCTCCAGTTCATCTCAAACTGACTCATGTAAAGAGCTGTCAGGTGAGACACACCTAGCAAGGGGTTATTAGGTGAAACACTTACTTGGGTGACTCTTGGCTAGAAGTGTTGCTTCCGCAAAACAAGACACATTCTTTCCCTACTTTTGTCCCTTCCCCTCCTTGCTCCTGCTGATCGCTTTCAGTCCTCTTATTTGAGTAACTTCCTGTTGCAGCCTAGCATGACCCACCCCCACGTGATGGTTTTGGATATGGGCCTTTAGGAGGAGGTGATGAGGTTTAAAGGAGAGAGGCCATGAGGTTGGAGCCCCCATAGTAAGATTAGTGTCCTTATAAGATAGGGAAAGACCTGTGTTCACATGCTGTCTCTCCTCCATTTGAGAACACCGTGAAGAAGTGGCCATTTACAAGTCAGGAAGAAGTCCTTCCCCAGAACCTGACCATTCTGGCACCCTGATCCTGAACTCCCCGCTTCCAGAATTGTGAGAAACTACACTTCTGTTTAAGCCACCTTGTCTATGGCATTTGGTTCTGGCAGCCAGAGCTGATAAGGTACTATTATTATCCCATTTTATAAATGAGAAAACGGGTTCAAAAAGGCCAAGTAGTCTGTCCTGGTTAACCCGAAAAAGTGTAGATTAGGCTATTATTACCTCACAGTAGATTAGTGTTATGGCCTGTGTGATTCTGTCCTCTCAACCTGAAAATCCTAGATTTCCTGGTCAACTGAGGGTGTAAATTCCTGCTTTTGCTGGAACCTTAGTGATGTCTCCTCCTTGTCTCATCAAGCATGCTGGACTTTGGACCTTCTTCCTCCATGATCCAGGACTCAGTTTTCCTGGACATCACATTCTGACTCCACAAAGCTCCCCATCCACTTAGGGAGGAGCTATATTCCCTTGCTCAAGTTCAAATGCACTTCAGATCTCTTGCACAGGTCTCAGTTCCCTTCTTTCTTGTCCCAGCCCCACAAACACACTGTATCCTCATGACTTGAGGTGCCACACTGCACGCTCTCTGCTCTAAGAAGACACTTTTCTCTATCTTTAAAGACTATGCAGACTTGTCTTACTTTTATCTAGTGTAAGCAGACAATTCACTTTGTCTATCCCTTAAGAGGTGGACTGTCATTTCTCTGCATGTGTGTAGTTAGTGTTTGCCTTGCTTCTCTAGTGATCTTGTCCCTTTTAAGAGCAAGGACAACGCTGGAATGCCTGAGTTTTGCCAGTCAGTGAGGCGAAAACAGAATTGTGAAGAGAAGGGCCCAATTGGATAGCTTTGTGACTGAGGAAAGGCAGATGTGTGTGTGTCTGTGTTGATGGGGGTGGGGATGCTCTCTAGTGGCAGAGAGGGAACACTGCTATTCTAGATGTATCTGTTTGTGTTGACATTCCATGTTGCACAACCTCACAGCTTGATATGTTGATCCAATAAAATCATCAAGGGAGTGAACTAAAAATACCCAGAAGATCAGTGGACAGGAGAGCCAACTGTGTGAAAGGCACCAGAAAACTCTTCTTGTCACACAAAGCATTGCTAGAAGGAAAAAAAAAAACCAACAACAAAAAAAAAACAGTCAAAGAAAAAAGGTCCAGCAGGCAATAAGGTGATGGCAGGTGCTCTGAGTTTGCCTTGGGTCTCTAATGATAGGCTTTTATCCTATTAGAGCTGACTGACACAGAACTTATTAACAAATTAAGAAGTGTTCATTCCTTGAAATATTTTGGACATTATACCAACTTTTTGGGTTGTTGAAAGGACTCTATTATGTCAGGTTGGCTTGGAACCCAGGAAATGAGTTGGCACTCTTCAAAGTTAATAAAACATCATTTGTCATAAGATTTGCAGGTGTGACTCAGTTCCTGCATTAAAATATACAGTAAAAGCTGAGGGCTGAGGAGCCAGCCTTTTGCCAAGCCTATTGAGTCTTGTATAACTGGCATGCTCCGAGCAGTCAGGGATCTTCTGTATGCTATCTAGGTTTGACGGGTTTTGCTTGTGTGAGGATCAGTACCCTCACCCCCATGTAGTCCCATCTTGCCAGGGGGCCGAGTGCAAGAGAACCCCTTGCTGTTTACTGGTTGCTGGTTGGAGGTTGTCCTGCTGATACACTTTGGCATTGTGTGACTTTTGTCTTTGTGAAGATGAGATTTTATTGATTTTGTTTGTCCATTTGGATAGGCTCATGGCAGTGGCAGTGGCCCCACAGTGGCCAAAAACTGAGTCTTTTTCTAGATGAAGTAGATTCCAGAGGTGACTGGAAATGCCAGTGTGGAGTGCAATTGTGTTCAGTCAGAATCTCGCCTTCCCAAGCCTTTTATTGCTTATGGGATCCATCCCCACAGGGAACCAGAACAGGCTGATGACCCCAGGATGAAGCGCTCCCACCCCAACATATCTCCTCTTTTTCTGTGTCTGAAATTCCTTTTGAAGATGATAAAGTGATCATACTTCAGGTAGAACAGCATTTTTCAATCTTTTTGGTTGTGGGGTCCCTTTACACTTATAAATTAGTGAGAACTCGAAAGAGCTTTTAAGTCGGTTATATCTATTGATATTTATCATAAAACATAGGGGTCAGCAAACTATGGTGCATGGGCCACATCTAGCCCATGACTTTTTTTTTTTTTAACGTTTATTTATTTTTGAGACAGAGAGAGACAGAGCATGAATGGGGGAGGGTCAGAGAGAGGGAGACACAGAATCCAAAGCAGGCTCCAGGCTCCGAGTTGTCAGCACAGAGCCTGATGTGGGGTTTGAACTCACGGACTGCGAGATCATGACCTGAGCCGAAGTCGGATGCTTAACTGGCTGAGCCACCCAGGTGCCTGTAGCCCATGACTTTTTTTTTTTTTTTTGTAAATAAAATGCTATTGGAACAAAGCCAAGCCCATTTATTTATATGTTGTCTGTGTGGCTTCAATGCTATAACAGTAGAGTTGATTAGTTGCAGCAGAGACTGTATGAACCATGGAGCCCAACATGTTTATTTGTACCTTTACAGAAAAGTTTGCATATCCCTGATACAAAATGTAAATTGAGAAATGTTTAAAATATTTATTAATTCATTAAAAAATATCAATAGTAAAACCATTACAAGAAAACATTACTTTTTTATTGAAAAAAAAGTCTATACTTTCCAAAACAAACAAAACAAAACAAAAAAATGCTTGCTAGTGAGACTCAGAATGGCATTGTTTTATACTTTGGCAAGTTTCTTTGATGTCTAGCTTAATAGGAGCAGCTGGATTCTCATCTGCCTCTGCATTTAATCTGTTGTGGTATGTTACTTTAGTTGAAGTGGGTAAAGAAAATCCAACTCGTAGAAGTGTGTAGCCAGAAAAGGGAGAAGTATTTTAAATAGTCATTTCAGATATTTATGGATATTTTCTTTGACATTACAACAAATCTTGACAAGTGGTAATTTCTAGGAGGTTGCATATAGAATCTGAAACCAGAGCAGTGAAAATTTCATACTCTGTTACATTTAAATACACTGGTCTAAATTGCACTTTGAATGGATTTTATACCCATGTAAGATTTTGTAACATTATGCATTAATTATTTTGAAAATATTAGTTCACTGAGTTATTCAGATCTTCCAAATGTTGACATATTTCATTTTGTATCATATCAAAATAGCACATTTGTTAATGTCACCATCAAGCTCATTAAAAGAGTCTTTAAGCTGTCAAACTCATGGTAGTGAATACAAGTTTCCCAAAATTCTAATTTTTGTTTGAAACCTCAAATTTTATAATTGACATCAAATGCTGTCAGTTGTTTTCCTTGTCGAGATATGCTCATTTCATTCATTTCCAAGAAAATGTCTGCCAAATACCCAAATCTGTATAACCATAGTTTGTCTGTCAGTCAAATAGAATGGTGTCCCATTAAAAAAAAAAAAAGACCAATTCAGCTTGCAACTCAAACAGTTGCACAAGAACATTTCCTAGAGGCATCCATTGTACTTAGTATGCAGAAGTGCCTTGCATATATTTCTCGTTTATTTACACAATATATTTAATATATGTATATTCCCTGGTTGAGCTTTAGTACAATTAATGCTTTTCTATGTTTATCAAGGACATTCTTAAGTAAAACTTTTTTCTTTCTTGGGAGTATGTGACAGTAAGAGGTACAATGACTAGCACAGTTTGAGGCCACTGCCTTGATATATGCTAAGGCACCATCAGTTTTACCCTCCCCTTCACTGCTTTTGTACCATCAATGTTCATGTCAACACAGTGAAGACAGATATCATCTTGCTGTGATTACAGACATAGTTTTGACTTCATGGATCCTTGAAAGTGTGTCCATGGACCACACTTTGGGAACCTGCTGAGGTAGAAGAGCAATAAATTGAATTAAATTCTGCTAGTTCTAGGAGATGCTTGTGGGTAAAGTGTTTTATGATTAAGTCATGTTAATGATTTAACATGTTGGGAAAATGTGGTATACTGTATCATATTGTTGGAATTTCCCAGTTCTCATTAGGTTGTAAAGGCTCTGAGAAGTCCTCAAGAAAATAAACATCTTTATTTTTTTAAAGATTTTGTTTTAGGGGCGCCTGGGTGGCTCAGTCGGTTAAGCGTCTGACTTCGGCTCAGGTCATGATCTCGTGGTCCGTGAGTTCGAGCCCCACGTCGGGCTCTGTGCTGACAGCTCAGAGCCTGGAGCCTGTTTTGGATTCTGTGTCTCCCTCTCTCTCTGACCCTCCCCCATTCATGCTGTCTCTCCCTGTCTCAAAAATAAATAAACATTAAAAAAAAAAGATTTTGTTTTGAAGTAATCTTTACACCCAATGTGGGGCTCAAACTTACAACCCTGAGATCAAGAGTTGCATGTTCTGCTAACTGAGCCAACCAGGCATGCTGAAAATAAATATCTTTTAACTTTGGATTTCCCAAACCCATTTTGGGGAAAACATCCCTTTTCCTTCTTAAAAAAATTTTAGTTCTTTTATTTTTTGAGAGAGGGCATGTGAGCGGGGGAAGGATAGAGGGAGAGAGAGAATCTTAAGTAGGCTCCACGCCTAGTGTGGAGCCCGACACGGAGCTCAGTCTCACCACTGTGAGATCATGACCTGAGCTGAAATCAAGAGTCTGACACTCAACTGACTGAGCCACCCAGGCATCCCCCTTTTCCTTTTTTGATATATGTGAATACCTTTTGGGAAACCATGGCCTTTAGGGCATAAACATGGCTCTTGGGATCCCTCCTGAAAGCAGGCTTTGATGGACTGAGAATTGGTGTGTTAAAGGGGCTGGGGAATAGCAGGGAGCCGAGGGCCCTCAGAGACTGACTCCTGGACATAGGCCACTTCTAGGTCCTCTTCTCCTTCTTTTCTGGGCCGGGTTCCTGACAAGAAAGCCAGTGAGTCACGGGAGAGAAAGCAGTAATCCTCCTGGCTAGCTCAGAGTGCCTCCTAACCACTCCTTTTAGAAAATGCCAGCAGATCTGCATTTTTCACATTGCTGGATGGATTTTAAAGAGCTGAGCTAGGCAGAAAAGACACTGGCCTCTGCCCTGAAGGGTGCGGGTACACGGCAGGTGGTGCTTGGCAGCAAGGGGTTTGTTTCTGTCTCCAGATCCTATTGTGTTTGTGGTTCTGGAACCTCACCAGCCTGCCTGTGGTACTTGAGGTAATCGGGTGCACCTCTTTATTAATTGTGACAGGCTGGCCCTGGGAACCTCTGAGAAGGGGCAGGCCCTTCCAGAAACCTTTCTCCTGGGGATTACTCTGTGCTGCCTATCCTCAGATAGAAAAATCCCCTGTCTGCAGGAAAAACAAGGGTTTAGTTTTGTCCTCAGTGAAGCTGAACTTTTGGAGCTTATTCTCCAGTCTCACCTCATCCCCTCCTGATAAATACTCCCAATCAGTTGATACATACATCCCTTTTAGTGGCTTCCTAAAACTGACCCAGGATCTATGCCTGCTTAAGTTTAAACAGATTCATGTCATGCTTTTTCCTACAGATAGTAACAAATCTTGCAATGGAAGTGTGGGGCTGTTTCTCTTCAAAGTCCTTCCAGATGTTCCCCACCCTCCATGCTCAGGGTGGAGCCCAACACGGGGCCACAACAGGTATTTGATTCTGTCAGTCCCTGATCTGGTTGATGCTATCAATGTTGTGGTGTGATTATAGGCAATCACTTCAAGAGCTTTTTTTTTTTTTCTTTTTTTAAGTTTATTTAATTATTTTCAAAGGGGGGACGGGAGAGAGGGAGAGAGAGAGAGAATCCCAAGCAGGTTCCACACTGTCAGTGCAGAGCCTGATGTGGCCCCTTGAACCCATGAACCGTGAGATCATGACCTGAGCTGAAACCAAGAATCAGATGCTTAACAGACTGAGTCACTCAGGCGTCCCCAATTCAAGAGCTTTTCATTGAGCATCCACTGTGGGCAAGATGCTCTTCTAAGGGTGTGAGTGTGGGTGAAACAGAGCCCATTGAAGTGTCCAGTGTGAGAAGGTGAGGTATTCTCAAGTGTCCTCAGTGTAGGGGAAAAGGAAGCAGGAGCCAAGGGAGGCTTGACAGATGGCTGTGGCTGGGAAGACAGGGAAGGAGCACTTTGACTCTGAAGATCCCAGGAGGCTGCCAGGAGAAGGTGGCATTTCTGTTGGACAGTGAGGGTTGGATAGAAAGCTGACAGGCCAGAGTTTGTTTGAACCAAAGAATCTACTGCCTGAACAATATGCTGAAAATCACCAGGAAATAGGTCTGCTAAATTTCCTGTCATCTCTAAATTTATTCTAATCTCAACTTCCTGATGTTTTATGGGCATTTTCTTAATGTTTCTCATGCATTTGGTCTTTTGTCCCTTCTCAGTGACACACTTCTGGAATACAGAAGCTTCTATGTAGTTTTTTTTTAAGACATCCAGCCTGGGTGTGTACACAAACCTTCGGTAACCATTGAGGGAGAGTTGCTGACAGTGCTCTGAGCAAGCTTCCGAGGTCCCATGGTTTAGTGCTCTCTGAAAACTGACCAGTGGCCACATAAAGTGTATAGTGAAAATGGCAGGAGACCTGGGTTTTGATTCAGCTTGCTACTCCTTAGCTCTAGGCCTGGGACCATTCGCGTAGATTCTCTTGTTCCTGGTTTAGTTTTCAGTGAGGTAAGGGAATTGTCTTAAAGCCATATTTCCCAAAGTGGGCTGTTGAAAACTATACGACCACCATAGTGTGTCCAGACTGTCCTGCAGGTTATAGACTGAATCCATAATGTCATACACATATATAATTATTTTTCCAATGTATTTAGAAGTGGTCATGACTTCTAAAATATGGGTTCATTTTGAAGTGTTACTGAGTTCATAATGGCTATTAATGGCAAACATAATAAAGAGTAATGTTTATTAAATGCTTGCCAAATGTGAATTGTAGTAAGTGCCTGTCTCAGGTTGGAATTCCAGATCTGGAGAAGAGGATTTGTGTATGGAGGGGCTTATATAGGATTTGTTTAAGAATTGGAAGAAGCAGGAGAGAGGAAAAGAAACCAAACAGGGATGTAATTCCAGGTGAAGTCCCAGCCTCAGCCTGAATGAATTGGGTGGGTGGGTGGGTGGCCTCTGGAATGTAAGTGACATCATAGATGTCATAGCTTGTCCTCACTCATGGCAGAAGAACTGGGCCTTCATACTTCTACCCTGGTCAATCTCTGGCTAAGGGCCACATTAGCAGGGTGATGGTGGTGTTGGGAGACACAAACTCCCAGGTATTTCTGGCTTTTTGAGCCTTACCATAAAGCAGTTTCAGTAGCCTTCAAACAGTTCTCTGACAAGAATTACAGGCAGTTAGAAGATAAAGGAGAAAACCCCACCCCAAACCACTCCATACCAAGAGTGGCCAGAAGCCACATGTAAGGAGACAGGTGTACAGAAACCATCAAAGTGCTCCAAGGGGGGTCTGATGGAGTGTCATACCAGCCACAGCTGGCAAGCAGTAGATCCAAGATTCCAAGCAAGAAGCCCATACTTTTACCACCATAGTGCATATTGATCACTGCTTCCCCAAATGCAACAAGATATCATATGTGTAATGAAGAAAATTTTGGGAATAAATGGACAAGATATTGGAGGTGCTATGTGGTGGTCTAACATTTGATGATGTCATGATCTCATGCCAGTGTTGTGCTCTGATTTCAAAGCAATTTCAAGGGCAATTTGGATTTCAGTTATTTTCTGTCTTAACAACCCTTCTGACTTAAGCAATTTTAATCAAAATCAAAAGATCCAGCTGCAGTTTGTTAATAGCTAAAAAAACAATGGCCAAAGGTGAAAGATTTTCAAAGGACTACACAAGGCACTTCTGTTGGCAGAATAATTGAGAGATGGCTGTTTGAGTGGGAAACAATGTAATTTGGATTCCTAATTCAGCAAAATTACTTAATTGGCAACACATGCTTCCCAATCACCAGAGAAGAACAGGAGGGTGGTTTTAATATGGGAGCGGAGCAAGATGGCAGGTTCCTAAATATGGAACAGGGAGAAGTTTTCCTTTTATTCAGTGTTAACTTCTTGTCATTACCTGTCTCATCCTTTCTGTAATCCTGTGTTCATGAGGATAGTGACTCAAAGCTCCCATCATGAGTTGCTCTGAGAATCCCATAGACTGATAAAGAACTCTACAACTGTACCATGTCTGGTACGGTAAATCGTTGAGGGCATTCAGGGGGTCTTGACCTAGACTCAACGGTGTTTCTCAATCAGGGACAGTATCCCTCCCCTCCTGAAGGGTTTTTAGAAATATGTGTGTGGGGGGAATCATTTGTTGTCACAATTAACAGGTTGTCGCAAGGTGAGTGTATGTAGGCTAGTGGAATGTAGTTCCTGGGGGGCCAGTGATGCTAACCATCTTGCAGTGCACGGGATGGCCCCACTTGAGGAAGAAGTCTTACTTTAAATGCTAATGACACCAGCACTGAGAGACTCTGGGAGAAGTGATTTGAGAAAGGTAATCATCTTTAAATATGAGACACAGTGGCCTCTGAAATGACTTATACTTTTCCATATACCTGTAGAAAACCACTTACGAAATGACAGGGTTAAGCAGTTAAGGCTACTCAGAATGGAGTTGCCCTTGTCGTTAGTAGTGAGCTCCCTGTCACTGGAGTTATTAAAGAAGAGGCCAGAAGCCTCAGGTAAGGGATATTGTTAAAGGCATACCCAGCCTGAAGGAGAGGATGGATTAGATGTTCTCTGAGAGGCTTTCTATGACCAGGATTCTAGGGTTTTGCTTACTATTTATTCTCAGAATTCTGGGTGAGAATTCCAGGGAAGCCAAAGGAATTAAAACTGAAAATCATGCACACATGTGAGGTTTAGTTGGAGAGACAGGTTGGGTGGAAAGAACATGAGTTAAGATTAAGAGATGATGGAGAAGGTGCATCATAGGTTAGGAGTGAACCAGCTCTGATTCCTGTCTCTACTAACTCACTGGCTAGTGTGGTCCTGGGCTTACCACATTTTCTCTTCATCTGTTGGGTGGTGGTGCTCAACTGTTCATTGCTCAGAATCTGTGATTCTATAGTTTGAGAGTAGATCATGTTCTTTGACATAATTCTACTGGAGCTTTAGATAAGTACCTTAATTGATTATTCTTATGCAATGTGTGAAATAAAAATAAGCTCCATTTTGTTTTTCTCATTCACAAGGAAAAAAGTAGGCTTAAGTAAGCTTGTATGCTAAAATACCTTAAACGTGGGAAGTATAGTAAAGTAAGTGCCATTTTGAGATTTTTCTTCTGTAACCCCTTCCTATAAATTCTAGTGCTATTGGATAAATGGGTCTCAGGAAGCTGCTTGAAGCCCTCACAGGTCCTAGATACCTTTATTTTTGGAGCCCTATGCTCCATCATATAAGACTTATTAAAATATTCTCACCTTTCCCATTAAATAAAATGTATATATAATAATATGTTTTTTATTTTTTGATTTTAATGTTTTTTACTTATTTTTGAGAGAGAGAGAGAGAGAGAGGACAGAGCATGAGTGGGGTTGGGGGTACAGAGAGAGAGGGAGACAAAGAATCCTAAGGAGGCTTCAGGCTCTGAGCTGTCAGCACAGAGCCTGACGTGGGGCTCGAACCTATGAACTCATGAGACCCCGGGCAGAGAACTCACCTAAGTGATGCCCAGGCTCCTGACCTATGGGAAATGTCAGGTGGTAAGCAGGTGTTGTTTTAAGCCACTAAATTTGGGGTAATTTATTGTATAGCATAGAAAAGTAATATATAGGGGCACCTGGGTGGCTCAGTCGCTTAAGCATCCGACTTTGGCTCAGGTCATGATTCCACTGTCCGTGAGTTCGAGCCCCGTGTTGGGCTCTGTGCTGACAGCTCAGAGCCTGGAGCCTGCTTCAGATTCTGTCTCTCTCTCTCTCTGACCCTCCCCCATTCATGCTTTGTCTGTCTCTATCTCAAAAATAAATTTAAAAAAGTTAAAAAAAAAAAAAGAAAAGTAATATATATTGCTTGGTGGTATGCCTTTGCTCAGGCACAAGACAAGATTTTAGGTGGTTGGGTAACTAGTTGTCTTCCCTTTTCTTCTTGGGTTACTCAACCGAGTTTTTACATCTATATGATTCACATTATATTTATCTCAGGAAAAGCAAGGAGACTCTGACTTGGCTTCATCATTAAAAGTCTGGCTCATCATGTACTTCATGTGTGATGGCATTTCTGTGGTGAAGCGCTTTGCATGTTTTCCTATGAAGGTAGTCCAGTATGGGTTTCATTAGGAATTGAAAAAAGCAAAGTGGATGAGAAGCCATGGCGTAAAATAAAGAAGAAGTGCCATAAGAGACCAATAATTTCTTTCCAGATAATGTTTCTAGTTCTCCTTTCCTGTTGCTGACAGTTACTCTTTGTTTGTTTTCAAACAAATTCTACCAGTCAGCAGGCAGCTGGAAATGTGTTTGGTTGCCACAAGGTTGTCTGTCTTGCTTTCTTCCTGGGGAGCTGAAAAGCTGGGAACTCACCCCGTTACTCTCCAGTTTCCAGATTTTCTAGACTCAGCATTAGGTGGAAAGAAAGCTGAGTTTTGATAGAAAAAAAAAAAATCTGAATTGTCCCTTAGAGAAATAAAATGCTTCCACAAACTGGGGCCCTGGTGGGTGTGAATTGTGCGGGTGGAGGAAACTTCATCTTGTGTCTTCCACATTGTGTTGTACTTGATTCAGGATTGTTTCATCCTGCTGAAGGTGTCTCTTTCCCTCGTGACCCAGGGCCTCTTCCTAATCCCTCTCTGAAAGCCTCTTCCTTTTCATTACATGGTCATAATTATTTCTCCGTCAAGTGCGTAACCTAACACCTCTCCATGCACACTGCCAAGGCTTGAAACCATAATAAGCGGAATGCTCACCTTTGAAGCCATTATTTCAATCATTACAACACAGTTTATTCCTTGAGAGGACATTAACATTTGAAAATGTGTCAACCAGAGTAAGAAATTCATCATGATCATAGACCACCTGCCAACTGATTAAAATGCAATGTTCTGATTTTCCTGGATTTTTTAGATCTGACATCAGTTTACATTTTTACATTATCTTGGTAAAGTTTTTGGTAAAGTGCTTGTGAAGGCCAGAGAAGTTTGATTTTTAAACAAGAAACTAGAAAAAAAAATGCGGTCAGAAGAGGGCAAAGGGATCCCCTGGGAGCATCAGGGTTGATGGGAGAGATGCCCCATCTCCCGCCCCTCATTGAGAAGCCATTTCCCTCCTAGCAGGACTCAAAGCTGGGATGGCTTCTGCGTTTGGGCACCTATAATTTTGAGCAAAAATGAGTCTGGTTGCTGTGCTGAATTTCTTAGAAGACTTTAATGAGATCATCTCTGCAGTTCAATTGGTAAGGAGTAAAGGACAAATATTCCACTTCTGTCTAGCAAAAAGCCACATTTCATCATTAATACAGTTGAAATTGTTAGTTGAAAACATCTAGCAAAAAAATAAAAAAGGAAAAGGGAAAGGTGGGTTTGAAAGTAAAATATAAATTCTCTGGAAGCTGGAACGTGGGGTTAATATCATGTCAACCTAGAGATTTTCTGGATGGTATTTGTCGTCAAGGTAACACTACTTCTTTCTAAAGCTCAGAGAGGAAACCGGCCAAGGAAGGTGGTGCAATTAGAGTGACCTTAACCACTCACCTTTCAGCTTCTGGAATGTATTTGAAATGGCTAATATTTTCGGTTAGGTATTTCAGTGGATCCATTTTTTCCCAGTTACTTAGTCTTCATAACAAGCCACCCAAATTTTAATGGCTTGAAACAATAATACTTATTTTGCTTCTGGATGTATAATTTGGGCAGAGCACAGTGGGGACAGTTGTGAAGTCAGCTGGAGTAGCTTGAAGGCTAGGGTTGGAAACATCTGAAGGCTCGTTTACTCACGTATCTGGGGATTAATCCTGGGAAGACTAAAACAGATGAGCTAACACAATTGGGGTTCCTTGGGCATCTTTCTATTTCTGTGTGGCTTTTCTAGGTGGTCTCTCCAACATAGCGACTTCAGGATAGCCTGACTTCTTACATGTCAACCTAGGGTTCTCAAGGTGCATGTTCTAGGAGAGAGCAAGGCCTATAGGCAACAATACTGTATTACAAATGTAAAATTTTGTTGAGAGGGTAGATCTCATGTTAAGTGTTCGTACCATAATAAAATTAGAAAGAGAGAGAGAGAGTGCCAGTCAGAAACTGTCTCACCATTTACAATCCAGTCTTGGAAGACATCACTTCTGCATTCTGTTTGTTAGATGAGAGTCACTAACCTGGCCCACATCTGAGGGCAATGGAATTTGACTCCACATTTGAGGCCCTTTGATGTGTAAGTGTGCTTTGTAGTTCTGAGCATATAGGGACTGGGATAATGAAGGGGCAGCTTCTTAGCTCAGGCAGTTAGGGACAGCTAAGTGATATCCTCTATGGAGTGTTCTCTATCCTTCTAATACAGAAGATTGTCCCCTGCCCTCTCTGACTGATCAGCCACGTGGCCTGCGATTCTCTCAATTCTCTCTACATCTACACAACCCTGTAATGCTAAATCTGTGCTGCATGTTTGTCTATCCAATTAGACTGGAAACATCCTGAGGGCAGGAACTGCAGATATATATATATATATACACACACATATATATATACACATATATATATGTATATATATATGTATATATATGTATATATGTATATACACACACACACACACATATATATACACACACACATATATATGTGTATATATATATATTTAATGTAATTTATTGTCAAATTGGCTAACATACAGTGTGTGAAGCGTGCTCTTGGTTTTTGGGGTAGATTCCCGTGGTTCATCACTTACATACAACACCCAGTGCTCATCCCAACAAGTGCCCTCCTCAGTGCCCACCACCCATTTTCCCTTCTCCTCCACTCCCCGCATTAACCCTCAATTTGTTCTCTGTATTTAAGGGTCTCTTGTGGTTTGCCTCCCTTCCTCTCTGTTTGTAACTATTTCCCCCCCTTCTTTTACCCCATGGTCTTCTGTTAAGTTTCTCAAGATCCACATATGAGTGAAAACATCTTTTTGTTCCCCTCAGTTCTGAGCCTGGCACCCAGTTCAGATTTGTGAGTTGGTTAGTATCCTGACATCCTATGCTTTCTAACACCTACACAGTTCTGTGAGTCAGAAACCTTTAAGTTGCAAGTGAAAGAAACCTAACCTACGCTAATGTAAGCTACATGGTCATTGACAGCACTGGAGTGCCCCATCTTTCTTTTTCCCTGCCTTCTAATGTCTCTGATTTCTGCATGTTGATTCATTCTTGGTTCAGTTCTCTTCTGTGGTATGAAGATAACTACGGGAAACTCCAGATTTATTTGCTCACATTTTCTGATTAGTCCCAGAGCAAAAAGAAAATGTGTGTTTCCTGAAAGCTCTGGCTGCAGTCCTACAGTGGCTGTGATTGGTCAGATTTGGGTTGTGGTCTCTCTGAAACAATCTCTGCGGCCAGGGCTTGGGATACACTGGGTCTTGTTCTCACACTTGTGATAGGAGAATCAGCTCTGGGTGATAGCCAGCCCTACCAGACCAGAGGGTCAGTGCTCACAAGGAGAACGTAGCACGTGTTTATTAAAATAGCTGACTCAGCAGTGAGGGAGGAGAGAGTGACTGCAGAGACTCAGGGGTCTGAAAGGAGGAATTGTGTGGCAAGAAATGAAAGGGAAAGAATCTCTTCTTTTTTTGAGTACCCAATGTATGCTATAAGCAGTAGGGTCTTTATAGATTCTGACCTCATTTGATTCCCCAACAATTCATTAAGGCAAGTAGGATAATTTTAAGTTTAAAGAAGAGGAATCAAAGCTTGATGATGAAGGTAGGATTCAAATCCAGGATATTTGTCTTCAAAGGCCCTGTACTTTCCTCTAACCAGGGTTTCTCAACCTCAGAACTACTGGCATTTAGGACCAGGGAAATCTTTGCTGGGAGGGCTGTCTTCTGCATTGCAGGATGGTTAGCAGCGTCCCTGGCCTCTACCCATTAGATGCCAGTAGCACTCCCCACCCAGGTTGTGACAATCAAAAATGTCCCCAGATATTGCAAAATATCTCTTTGGGGCACAAAATTGTCCTAGTTGACAACCAGTGCTCTAAACCATGCAGTTGAGCTAATTCAAAGTTGTGGTGCCTAAAAATCCATGCACCTGCAGTTGGGAAACACCACTGCAGGTCATAGCCTTACATTTTCTTGTGTTTTTGTTTGTTTTAGGAAACTTTGGCATTCACATGAGTGATTTCTCTAATCCAGTGGGAGACAGTCAATGGTTTGCCACATAAAGTAATTTTTAGTGTCATTGGTTCACAGAAATGCTTCTTTATTTGGAATGCACATCCAAGAATCAGTTTCAGAATCAGAGCTTCTAATATTAAATAAAAAGAAGAGGTGGTAAATGGGAAGGTGTTTAGTTCTGTCGGCCACAGTCTGTGTGAAATGAAAGTGGGGGTGTCTCTGTTGTAACTGTCCCCAGAGGCCATTCGCTGTGTGTACGATGGTTTGTTTCTGAGAGCAGTCGAGACGCCCTTTCTATGTGGAGAGAAGGGTTTGCAAGGCCTGGGTGGACAGAGCCGAGAGAGGAAGTTGGCACGGCCCTTGCTGACTTCATCTCTCCTGCCAGTCTGAGCTGATTTGTAAGGCTGTGTTTGGTGCCAGGGATGGGATGGGAAAGGGGAAGTAAATTCA
Organism: Prionailurus viverrinus; assembly: GCF_022837055.1. Classification (NCBI taxonomy): domain Eukaryota; kingdom Metazoa; phylum Chordata; class Mammalia; order Carnivora; family Felidae; genus Prionailurus; species Prionailurus viverrinus. The sequence goes on along the minus strand of NC_062563.1, from coordinate 85,845,051 downwards.
AACAAAAAACGCCCCTGAAGTGTCTGAAAAGAGGCTTTTAGCACCATTCTTTGAGTGCTCTCAAGCAGACTAAAGGTGCAAAAATTTAAAAAGCAGCCACAATCACTTTGGAGAATGGGATAGTGTATCCAACACAGTGATATTATCACATCTATTTATTAGACAAAGGACTTCATTGTATCATAAAATAAACATGTTTCTCCTTCTAGTTCCTGCTTTGTGATGAATCTTCAAAAATGAGCTTACAAGGGAGCAGCCTGGAAACTTGGCAAAAGTTGTTTTTAGACAAGTGCTTCCAAAATATCTGATTGAAAGGGTTTTCAGACTGTTTTCCTGGCATGCTGTGCAATTTGCAAGCGATTTCTTTTTTTCTTTTTTTTTTTTTGGTCAATTGTAGGTGGGAAGGATTGTTAAGAGTATTTGAAACTCATTTCTTACATTTATAGACAGATATCTTCCAAATTTATTAATTTCCAGCATGGGTAGCAACTGAACATTCTTGCCCTTAATTATGGAGTTCACATCTGGACCCCCAAGTGTCTTAGTGGGTCTTGTGCCAGGGTTATTACCTGCTCCTCTTCCCTCCCTTCCATTCAGGATACCTCATGGACACCTTCTAATGTCCTGGTGAATTCTAGTGGTTAAATCTTTTATCTTTAGAGTTTCATTAGAATCTCAGATTTCCTCAGAAATTAAACACTCTAAGTGACCTGAAGATGGAATTTTCTCCTCAGTAAAAATCTAGTCAACATTCTCCCCAGTCAAAAAATCCAGGATCAAGTTGTAAGGCTAATTTCTCATGAGTGTAAAACTGCGTAGCTTATCTCAAAAAGGTTATGTACTGTATGATTCCATTTGTATAACATTCTCAGAATGACAAAATTATAGAGATGGGGAGTAGATCAGTGGTTGCCAGGGATTAGGTAAGGGAGGAAGGGTGTGACTATAAAGGAATAACACAGGGAATTTTTTTGTGATTATGGAAGTTTTGTCTTGATAGTGGTGGTGGTTACACAGGTCTCCACGTGGGGTAAGATGTCACAGGATTATATAAGGACACACCAAAAAAAAGAGCTGATGCAACATTTGGTGAATTTCGAGGAGGGTCTGTTATCTATAATTATATGGTGCCGGTGTTGATTTCCTGGTTTTGATAACATGCTATCAATATTTAACATGTCAGGAGAAGCTGGATGGTGGATACACAAAACCTCCCTGTACTATTTCTACACCCTTGTGAGTCTATGTATGTATGTATGTTTGTGTGTAGGCTTCATGTCCAGCATGGAGCCCAATTCAGGACTTGAACTCATGACGCTGAGATCATGGCCTGAGCAGAGATCAAGAGGTGGATGTTTAACTGACTGAGCCACCCAGATGCCCCTAAACTATTTAAAAATAAAATGTTAAAAAGATTCTAAAAAACCCATCTAAACTGTATGGCTTTATAGCATCTGGCATGGCAGAGAGGAGATGGCCCATAGTAGGTTAAGACATGAATGAAATGAATTACTGAACGGACAGAAGATTTTTTGCATTATATTAATGAAAGTTTAAAAGACTAATAATAATAGATGACACTTCTGATTACTTAATATGTGTCAGGGTTTGTGCTAAACATTTTAAACATTATCTCATTTAATCCTCCTAAGAATTTTATGAAAAAAAATTTTTTTTTCCTTTGAAGGTAACTTTACAGATTTGGTAGAAGTATAGAAAAACAAGGGAATTATTAATGACAAAAATATCACATTAGTAGTTAACATGGTGGGTGGGAAGACAATGCTGTTACGGGGCACAGGTGTATGGAGACACTACAGTGGATATATAGGGGTGTCGTATCATTCTTCTTCCTCTTTTTTTTTTTTTAGGAATCAAAAGAGAGGAACTTTCTTGACATATCCATAACTTAATTGTAATGTCAGCAATTTCTTTTTTCTTTTCATTCTTCACATTTTAAAAATTAATTTATTTTAAATTTTATTTAAATCCAAGCTATTTAACATGTAGTGTAATAATAGTTTCAGGAGTAGAATTTAGTGATTCATCACTTACATACAACACCCAATGCTCATCACAACAAGTGCCCTTCTTAATCCCTGTTTAGCTCATCCCCCTACCCAACACACCTCAAACAACCCTCAGTCTGTTTTCTGTCTTTAAGAGTCTCTTATGGTTTGCCTCCCTCTCTGTTTCTGTCTTATTTTTTCTTCCTTTCCCCGTGTTCATCAGTTTTCTTTCTTAAATTCCACATATGAGTGAAATCATATGATATTTGTCTTTCTCTGACTTATTTTGCTTAGCATAATACATTCTAGTTCCATCCAGATTGTTGCAAATGGCACATCTTTACCCATTTGTCAGTCGATGGACATTTGGGCTCCTTCCAGACTTTGGCTATTGTCGAGAGCGCTGCTATGAACATTGGGGTGCATGTGCCCTTTTGAATCAGCACTTTTGTATCCTTTGGATAAATCCCTAGTAGTGCAGTTGCTGGTCTGTAGGGTAGCTCTATTTTTAATTTTTTGAGGAACCTTCTTCATACTGGTTCCAGAGTAGCCACACCAGTTTGCATTCCCACCAGCAGTGCAACAGTGTTGTATCATCCTTTTTAAAGTTGTACATGTTCTTTATATATTTTCTTGTATGAGTGCTCTTATTTATATATGGTAAGTCAGGTGGGGAAAATATATAAATAGGAAAACAAAACAAAGCAGAGCAATGGATGGTGTGACAGGAGTTGTTTTATCGACAAGGGCATACCAACCAGAGATAGTTGCTCCCAGGCAGGGGACACCTGGCTCAGATCAGTGGGACACCGTGACTGTTGGCCTGGAATACCAGATCCTCACAAAGAGGCCCCAGCATAAACTATCAGAGATGTGTCCTCCAAATGAGTTAGTGCTGTGGGGGAAATGAAATGCTTTTCTGTGAAATTCTGACAGCACACTGGTGATTCATGAATTCCTCATCGGCTCCTGGCCCCACATGGACATGTAGTCAGATAGTCAATTCTCCATTCTCAGTGTTGATAGAGGGAGCCAAGCATGCACACTTTGCTGTTGTAGCACCTTTGGATATGGAGATAAGAGGGAACACAGACCCAGAACATGAAACCCAAAGGTTAAGAACTGGAAAGGGACTTTGAGAACACTGGGCCAGCCTCTGTATTTTACAGATGAAGACAGCCAGGTGTGGAGACACTAGGATTGTTCCAGAGTTTGGAGCGACTGAGAGGACCTGAGTGCACTGTATCCTAGGGCTGCATGCTCAGGACTTTCTGTTGTTCACAGTACTTCCTAGGATTCTCCTGAAGAGTTTAAGGGGCAGAGATATAAGCAAAACAGACAACAAGCACACACTTGGGGTAATGGGAAAATAAACTAGGAAAACAAGATCAAGTTTGGAGGAATGTTATTTTAAATGTTTATTTATTTTGAGAGAGAGAGAGTGCAAGCCAGGGAGGGAGGGAGGGAGGGAGGAAGAGTGTGTGTGTGTGTGTGTGTGTGTGTGTGTGTGTGTGAGAGAGAGAGAGAGAGAGAGAGAGAGAGAGAGAGAGAATCCCAAGCAGGCTCTACAGTGACCTGAGAGAGAGAGAGAGAGAGAGAGAGAGAGAGAGAGAGAGAGAATCCCAAGCAGGCTCTACAGTGACCTGCAGAGCCCGAAATGGGGCTTGAACTCATGAATTGTGAGATCATAACCTGAGCCCAAATCAAGAGTTGGAGGCTTAACCGACTGAACCACCCAGGTGGCCCTGGAGTAAAGTTTTTGTTCACAAGGTGTGTATGAAGCTGTTTCACAATGCCATGTGATTTTAACTTGATTTTAACTTGATTTTACTTGAATGAATGTGAGCTCTAAGGAAAGGACCAAGTGGCTCCTTCTCAAAGCTAGCAACAGATTGGGGAACTTTGGAGATATTTTATCTTAAATTACTTTTAAAAATAATTATAGGAGTAATATCTGAATACTTGCTCCCTGTAAAAATTCAAACAGTACACGTGTCTAGAATAAAAAGTCAAATTACCTTCACTGATGCTGCTCTCCTTCCTGTAGGTAACCACTGCTAAACACTTACTTTGTATCATTCAGACCCTTTTGTGTGCATTTACATACAGGTATAAAAGATGCATATATGTAGCTTGAAAAAAAGATAAATCCAGCTATCTGTATTCTGTGATTTGCTTTTTCTCTGAACAGTGTCTTAGAAATCTTTCTGCCCGGGTAACATGGCTCTACCTCCATCATCTTAATGACTGCATCATGGCACAAGTGGCATAACTGTTCTCTTCGTGATGGACATTAGAGTGAATCTAAATGAACGAGGATCAGTGGATATTCCAGTCCTTGTGGCTTGACTTGAGCCATACTATGAGTGGTTTTGTGAATCTGTTCTCTGAACTGGAAGAGCCTGGTGTCTGCACGGTGTCTGCACGTTTCACTAGATACTGTCAAGGTGGTCATCAAAAAACATATAATGAGTTACATACTCCCCACAAGATATGTTTGTCCATTTTGCCACATTCTTTCTATAAATAAATATTGTCAATTTTTAGAAATTTTGCCAATCTGAGAGATGAGAAATGGTACCATTATATTACTTCAATATTCCTTTCTGTGGTTCTTAGTAAGGTTGACTGTGCTTTCTTGTGTTATTTGACACTTGTGTTTCTTCTGTTAAATTGCCTAATCATATCTACTTTCCTTTTTGAAAAAAAAAATTGTTCTTACTGATTTGTAGGCATATGAATGGGTAGTAACTTTATGATGGTGCAGATATCTCCTCTTGGTTTATTGCTTTTATTTGAAGTTTGTTTATGGTCTTGTTTGCCTGGAGATGTTTTAAATTTGTGAGTCATCAAGTTGGTAACCTTTTCTTGTTTTATACATCTTGTGTTTTGTTTAGAAAAGCATTCTCCAAGATTATAAAGTTATTATCTTAAACTTTCTTCTGATAACTTTTTAATACTTAGATCTTTAATCTAACCAGGATTTATTCTTGCACATAGTATAAGAATCTAATTTTATACGTTTTTTCCCCCAAATGGAAAGCCATTTGTCCTGACATCATTTATTGTCTAGTTAATCCTTTCTTTGTCATATACTAAATCTGCATTTCGTTTCTGAAGCTATCTATTCTATTTCATTGTTTAGTATGCCAGTGACACCCTGCCTATAAAATATTGTTATTTTTTACCTTGGATATATTTTGTGAGCTTGCTCTTCTAAGTGAATTTTAGATTCAGCTTTCTTAGTTTCCATAAAAAACCCTGTTGATGTTCTGACTGTCATTTCTCAGAGTTTATAAATTAATTGTGAGAGAACTGATATTTTGCAAAATGTAGTCTTCTCATTCATTTGGGAAAAAAGTTTTTTAGTACTTCAATAAAATAGTTTTTTACTATAAGATTTATGCATTTCTTTTTTTAGTTATTTCTAGGTATTTCATAGTTTTTGTTCCTCTGGGGATTTTAAATTTTCATTGCAATTTCTATTAGAGTTTTATTTTGTTTCTGAAGCTATTGATTTTCTATATATTGATCTTGTAATAGGCTACCTTACTGAACCTTCTTATTGATTCTGATTTTCAGTTTATTTTCTTTGCTTTTTAACAAATAGATAATCATGTCATCTGATAATAGTGGAAGTTTTATTTCTTTTCCCCCAATACTTATGATTTTTTTTCACTTTTCTTACTTAATTTCATTGATTAGAACCTTTGGAAAAATACTGGAAACAGTTACAAGTTATCAAATATCAATCAAAAAGACAAGAAATAAGAAGTGTTGGCCAGGATGTGGAGAAAAAGGAACACTTGAGCACCGTTGATAGAAATATAAATTGGTTTAGTCACTGGAAAACAGTAGGAGGTTTCTCAAAAAATTAAAAATAGAAATACCATATGACCTAGTAATTCCACTACTGAGTATTTACCCAAAGAAAATAAAAACACTAATGTGAAAAGATTTATGTACCCCTATGTTTATTACAATGTTGATATTTACAATAGCAAAAACATGGAAGTAACCCAAGTATCTATTGCTGGATGAATGGATAAAGAAGATGTGGTGTGTGTGTATATATATATATATATATATATACACACACACATACATACACAATGGAATATTACTCTGCCATAAAAAGAATGCGATCTTGCCATTTGCAACAACATGGGTGGGCCTAGAGGGTATTATGTTAAGTGCAATAAGTCAGTAGACGAAGACAAATACTGTATAGTTTCACTTACGTGTGAAATCTAAAAAACAAAACAAATGAACAAGAAACAAAAAAAACCATACTCTTGATCACAGAGAACAAACTGGTGGTTGCCAGAGGGGAAGAAGATAGAGGGATGAGTGAAATAGATAAAGGGATTAAGAAAAAAACCCCTAAAGATGGTTAGGTTAAAATAACTTATAAACTGGTAGAGACACTTATTTTGAGTTAGAGAATAAATTCCAGATGTTGGTATTTACAAGAGACACGAAATGAAATGACACAGAAAGACCAAAAAGAAAGGGATGGATAAAGTTATACCGGACAACTTGTAACCAAAAAAAGATAGATGAGACAATATTAATTTCTAGGAAAATAGATTCCAGTATGAAAACCATTATTTGGTCTCAGGAGGATATAACATGTTGTTGAAGGATACAGTCCACTGAAAAGATAAAATTATTTTAAACTAAAAAGAAATCATTATGAACTACAGTGACTATATTTCATATTCATCTAATAAAATATCTGTGTACTGTCCTAGGTTTCTCAGACCCTTGTAGTTAGACGTGGCTGTGAACTAGTTCTGACCAGTGAGCTCTTAGAGGTGATGTGTGATACTTTCAAGCTAAGCATTTGAAAACTGGTGTGCAACTTCTGCTTCTCTCTTAAACATTAAGGTTAACAGCCATGCTATTTAAATTTATTTAGCCTTGGGGTGCCTGGGTGGCTCAGTTAGTTAAGCTCCCGACTAATTTCATGGTTCGTGAGTTTGAGCGCCACATTGGGCTCTGTGCTGACAGCTCAGAGACTGGAGCCTGCTTCAGATTCTGTTTCCCTCTCTCTCTACCCCTCCCTTGCTTGCACTCTGTCTCTCTCTCTCCCTCTCAAAAATAAATAAACATTAAACAATTTTATTTAGCCTTAACTACACATTTATGGTTTATTTTTACTCACACTATTTTTTAAACCAATCCCTTTTCTCTTTTAGATTCACTTTCCATTTTAATATTGTATATATTCATATAATTTGTTCAGAAAAGTTTTCTAAGTTTGAAAACATTTGAATACTCGTGTACCTGAGAATGTCTTTATTTTGCCCTGATGGTTAGAAGATAGTTGAGTCTAGAGTTTTTGGTACTTCATAAGAACATTGAAGACATTGCTCCATTGTGTTTTAGATTGAAGACATTAGCTCCATTGTGTGTTGTAGAGGAGAAGCCTCATGCCAGGTAGATTCTTGTTCTTTTGAATGTAGCCTGTTTTTTCTTATCCCTTTCTAGTGATTGATTTTATCAATCTCTGGAGTTCAGAGATTTCTGCAGACATGCTGAAACCATCCTTTTGTTTTCTTTATTCCACTTCCCTCCCTTCCTTACTCCTTCCCTTTCTTCCTTTCTTTCTTCCTTCCCTTCATTCTGTTAGCAATTCGTATCTATTGCATGTTTTACAACACTTTGTGACAGTTCATGTTTTTAACAAGTGTATATAAATGAACACAATTGATAGCTCAGATATGTTTTTCCAGTGTAAACGGAAATCCCTGTTCCCTTTGGCAATAACTGTAGCTCTGGTTGGAGATGTTGGTGGTGGTTCTGGAGTGAATAGCAGTTATGGGTCCTGGTAGGGTAGACTTTTCCTTTAGGGTGACCAGTAGTTTGTTTTCTGATGAAAGTTTGTTTCTTCCCTGGAGGTAGCCCAAAGTTACTGAGTACATTACTTTGTCTCAGCCCCAGTATCTACTCTGAGAATCTCTGTGTCAAAATTCCTGTATCACAGAGCTGCATTTGAGGGTAAACTCTGCTAGGCACTCTGCCAGGGGATGGACATAGTTCTTCTGTACTTTTGAATAAGTGACAAGCCTACCACCAACTCCTCCTTTTATCCTTACTGCCTCTTTTCCTAGAGTTGTTTTAGAGCTCTTTACTGGAGAGCTTCTCATTTGTCTTTGTGGAATTGCAGATTCTTTAGATCTGTTTCCTCCTGCTTTATCTAGGAAATTCACAGTTCTGGTATCTTAGTGGAAACTCTCTTGGTTTTTCAGCTCTACTAAATTTATTTTTGTTTGCACATTTTCTTTGTGATTTCAGTGGAATTCAGAGAATGAGACCAGGTAAATACTTTTCTCCAGTTAGCCATGTTAAACCTTCATTTGATCTTTTAATAATTTGATGTGAATAGTTTGAGGTTTTTATATATACATGGCAGTATACTTTCCTTTGTAGAATGGGATTGTCGTCTTTAATGTAGCTCATATTTATCATGCACTTAGTTGGTTTCAGGCACTATGCTAGATTTTTAATTACTTATTTTATTTTTACATTTTTTTATTGAATTAATTTTCTCACTTAATTTTTCTAATAGACCTTATACTTGGGATTATTATTTGTGACAGTTCATGTTTTTAACAAGTGTATATAAATGAACACAATTGATAGCTCAGATATGTTTTTTGTCCTTTAACAGATGAGGAACTGGTGCTCACTGAGGGTAACTGACTTGTTCACATTATCTAACACTTGTAAGCACCACATTCTACTGCCTACTATCTTTTCTATCTTATAATCTGATTTGGAAAACAAATCCATGGATTCCTTTTCATGTCAAAAACTGTGTATACTGCAGCATTAATGGTAATTGCTCCATAATATTACATCTTACTGTATATACTCTTATGTATATACTCTAATTTATTTTGCCAGAGTCACCGATCCTATATTTGCCAAATTGTACTGAATACTTACCATGAGGTAGGCATTGTTTGGGCACTGAGATAAGTAAGACGTGGTCTTTGACCACATGGAATTTTCATTCCAGTTTGAGACCTAGACAATTACAAATAATTATACAAATGACTGTTTAATTGCATATGTGAGAGATACAAGGTCCTAGTGTATGTTAGCCGTGGGAGCTGGTCTGGCCTGGTAGGTATGAGAAGCCATCTCTGAGACTGACAGAGCAGGAGAAAGTTTTACTGTTGCTTGCTGGGCATTTGGTGGGCATTATGCCTCTATGGCTTAGTCTGTGAAATGGTGTTAAGTAGAATCCAATCCAAGAAGCCTGTGAGAACTATATTAACCTAATGACATTCTTACTAAGAATCTCTGGGATTAAGATCTCCTTGCTGTGCACAAATCATTTGAATGAATTAAACATGTAATTGAAAGGCTCATCGTGTGCTACTTGAATGCTTTGCTGTACCAGAAATAAAATGAAAATGAAATCATTTTCTCTTTCAAATAAATATTATATACTGTGGGCTTCACTGGCTCCATTAGCACTGTCCGATTGCACAGAGGCGATTATATTATTTATAATACGTGCAGATAGTAAGAGCCTCCTTCAACTGAAGGCAGACAAGCACTGTAGGATCATTTCCCTTCTTACTGGCCCACACAGTATTTCTTGTTGCTTCTCTCTCCTAAAATCTATGGCTGGTTGGTGTTTTTGTGTTCTGATTTTTGTTTTGTTTTCTTTGAGACTTCAGGTAGCCATTTTCAAAGGGTGTTTCTTTGCTCAATATTTTGAGCAGGTCAAAACTCATCATGAGACTGGAATATTTTGAGTGAGTCAAAGCTTGTACCCTCATGAGACTGGTATGAGAATTTTTTGTTATGCTCTGGTTGAGTTATGATTTGTTTGCAGGTTAACTTCCTGGTATCAACTTAGACACCCAGTGTGTGTTGTCAGTAAGCGAAGTGACTGTCAGATCAGTCATTGGCCCTATAAGTTCATAAAACTTTAAGGAGGTCCTTATCATTTTCCATAAGATGATAAAAATGGAAATAATATTTACCATTCATTTAACACTCACAATGTGTCATGGGCTTCATATATTTTTCTAATTTGATGAGGAAATTGGGGATAAATGATGTTAAATAATTTGCTCAATGTTACTCTGTAGAGAGCCAGGATTTGAATCTAGATCTTTCTGGCATCCAAACATGGGTTTTTCTGTCTTTGGTGGTTTTAAAATAAATGGTTGCAAATTCTTTGACTCTTTTCAGATTGAGAGGTTGGGTCTGTGTCCCCTCCCTTTAAATCTGGGTGGACTTATGACCACTTCAACCAGTAGAGTAGGACAGAAGTGATACTCTATGACTTTTAGAGTTGGATCACAGAAGGCCATGAACTTCTGCTGTGCTTGCTGGAACATTTACTCCTGAATCAGTAGGTAAGAAGCCTATTATCCAGATGCCACCATGTTATGTGGAAGCCCAAAACACATGGAGTAGTCATATGTGTAAGCATTGCAGCTACCATTGACAGTTCCAGCTAAGCCCAAACTGAGACATCCCAGTCCAGGTGCTAGACATGCAGTTGAATAAGCTCTAGATGATTCTGGACCCTATCATTCAATTACCCCTGGACATTTGAATCTTTCTAGTTGAAGTCTAGATTCTATAGCACATAGGCAGTCTGTCTTCACTGTGTCTCATCTAAATTTCTGACCACAGCATCCTGAGTATAACAAGAGCCTTATTGTTTTATACCACTAAATTTGGGGTGATTTGTTGTGTAGCAATATTTTGCAGAATTGGAAGGGATCTTAGGTATTGACTAAACTAATTTCTACCTAGTAACCGGAATCTCACCTATTTTTTTTTTAAGGTTTATTTATTTTTGAGAGAGAGAGTGAGAGAGAGCGAGCGAGAGAGCACTATCAGGGGGAGGGGCAGAGAGAGAGGGAGACGCAGAATCTGAAGCAGGCTCCAGGCTCTGAGTTGTCAGCACAGAGCCCAGTGCGGGGCTCGAACTCATGAACTGAGAGATCATGACTTGAGCTGAAGTCAGCTGTTTAACCGACTGAGCTGCCTAGGTGCCCCTCACCTATTTCTAATTGAGGAGTCACATACACTAGCAGTGAATGAGCTAGATCTAGCATTCAGAAGGGTTTTATTTGGCTGAGAATTTTGAGTTTTAACAATGATTAAATTTTACACAAGGCCTGTATTTCCAACTTCTCTGGGAAAACCAGAAGATCTGGAAATACTAAGTAAGAAAACAGTCCTGTGTTTCTGAATAGCAGCTACCTGCTTCATGTGGATCTTTGCTCTCCAGTGTTAGTGTTAGAGCACTCCTGATTTCACTACTGGCGCTCCCCGCTTCTGCCTGCTTACTGTAGGCAGATGTGTTTGTAGATGTGAGAGATAGATGATCCCATAGCCTGTTTCTGAGTATTAAAAGGTGCTTAAGAATTTTTGTTTCTTTTGCTTTTATCTTCCAAAATTCAAGTTCGGGTTGCATTACTGTAATCTATTTTGCATGTATAGTAATTATAGTGATGACTGGAATACCTTTTAATGCTATAAAATGGTACAGCTTAAGATGAGCATTAAATCCCAAGTCTTATATTTAAGCATCCATCTGTCAAGATAAAGAAAGATGGAAAAGAAGTCAATTAACTTTAGGGTAAAAAAATTCTAAAAGAAGGTTATACTTCAGTTGTAGATTTAGTGTTCACTCTGTTCAGGACTTATGAATGGATTTGTTGTGGAGGAAGACCTGTCTTTCTTTTTTCTTTTCTTCTTTTCTTTTTTTTCTTTTCTTTTCTTTTCTTTTCTTTTCTTTTCTTTTCTTTTCTTTTCTTTTTTCTTTTCTCTTCTCTTCTTTTCTTTTCTTTCCCTTTCTTTCCTTTTCTTCTTTCTTTCTTTCTTTCTTTCTTTCTTTCTTTCTTAAGATCTTTCTTTGCCAAAGCCCTTTCTGGAAAAGAATTTGGATTTTGGCATAGATCCATTGTGTTGTGGATGAAACCCAGGTCTTTTGTGTAGCCATGATAAATCATTGATTTAGGAGAGTCATCAGTGAAGCAGCTGCTATTTACTTTGTTGGGGTTAGTAGAATATTAATACGTATGCTTGCCAACTGTCTAAAGGGGTAAAAGGAAGAGAAGAAGAAATTTTGTATTTAGTAAATACTTAAAATTCAGACCAGAGCAGAATAACCCATTTCTGTTTTCATTGGCAGTATAGCAGAAGGGAATGTCTTAAAATTTTTTTTTTTCCACTCAAAACTTTTCAGGGTTAAATAACATAGGAAATGATTACCAAAGGAAGTTGTAGAAACTTCATCCAGAGATGTTTAATGAAAAACAAGGCTTTCTAGATAGGAGAAAGTCATTCCAGCTTTGGAGTGGGGCAGTGGTAGGAGATAGGGAAAACCAGTAATCACTTGATAACCTTCTAAAATCTCTGGTAGAGCTTTAGTAGCTGCTGTACATTTTGGTAAGTGGCCATAGACCCATAGGAGAAGGTCTTAACAAAATTGGCTTGGAATTGGGTATGTATTGGATAGTCATTACTTATTACAGCTGATTGGCGTTTGCTGTTAGAATATTGTTCTTATGAGGCTAATGCAATCTTAACACCCATCCATGGCTTCAGATAATTTCTTTGGTGCTGTTCAGCATGATGTAAGTTACAAAGAGGACTTTCCACCTCGTAGACAAAGTACCACACAGAAATGGTATGGTGTTGGCTTCTAATTTTTATATTAGGTTTTAAATTTTTGGAAAATTGTTAGTATGTGGATACTTGCTGAGAGGGTCTGCAGCAAGGGGCTCTGGATGCTGATTTTAACCATGCTTTTAGCCATTGTTATTAGAAATCGACATTGAATGACTAACTCCACTAGGTGAAAACAGTCATAGAAAATCATAGATGGATACACAATGACCCAGTTTCTTTCCATGAAACAAGCATGTAATTTTCTAGTATTAGAAAAATGAGAGTAACACAACTTTCTCCACATTCCATGAGGCATCCTCCCCCTTTAGTGGCTATGTGAATCTTCTTCCTTTCTTGGAAAGAAATGTTAATCAAGTCTTGGACATCTGATGAGTAAAGTCTGTCCCACTTGCCATAGCCTTCTTCAGGAATGAATAACATCATTCTCCAGTTTGTGAGAGTATTATTAGTAGAAAACCCCTAGCTTCTACCTGTCTCCTGGGCTTGCCTTGGTGGAAGAAAACCACACGTTAAGTTATCATCCTTCCAGGAACAACACATAGATTTTTCCAGTGACTGATCGAAGTAGGGATATGCAAAATTCCATGACCGCTGTCATATTTGATACCAAGTACAGAATTTGGGGGTCCCTAGGACCATTCCTCAGGCTTGATAATTTGCTAGAAGTCTCACAAAACTCACTAAAAGCTGTTATGGTTATGGTTTATTACACTGAAAAGATACAGATTAAAATCATCCAAGGACAGATAAGATCCATCATCCAAGACCCATAGGACAAAATCCAGGAAAATTTTACATATGGAGTTTCCCATTGTCCTATCCAAGTGGAACTGTGGATAGCATTGATTTCCCCAACAACAATGTGTGACAAAAAAAAAAAAAATGGAGTGTTGCTAACCAGGTCAGCCTACCTGATCCTTAGTGTCCAGAATCTTTATTTGGGGATTTATTATGTAGACATGGTTGACTGTCTACATGGCTGACCTCTCGAGAGAGAGGGAGAGAGAGAGAGAGGAGAGGGAGAGGGAGAGGGAGAGCAAGAGCACCTCAGTCTCTGTTTCCTCTGAAGGTCAAGCTGATAGCTTGTGATCCAAAGCACCTATGAATAGGTTTCTTTAGGAATTGCTTGAGACTCCTGCATGTGCAACCTGAAATTATACAGGAGGTTATACCCCATGGGAAAACCCTTGACAAATGAGCAATAAGAACTGGTGGATTAGTTCATTCTCTCTTCTTCTTGGTGAACTGTTGCTCACATATGGTCCAATGGCATCCAGCTCCAGTCTCAAATAATGGTGGCCAACCCAATAATGAGTCTTTATGGTGGCTCTTTCTTTCTCTTCCATATTTCTTTTTTTCCTGCCTCCCCCTTCTGCTTCCTGAACTCACTCCCCTAAATAGATAACTTGCACTGAAGCCGTTGCTGCAGCTCTGCTTTTGGGGGAAATGTAGTCTGTGTACTGTAACATGATGGTCTCATCGTTGCTCCCAGTCAGATGTTGCCAGGAACTACCTTGTTAGCACATGTCCATTTTGCGTGTGTTTGTGCACATCCTTCTCTGCCCTCACTTGTTTTCTAAGCTATATAAAACAAGGCAAAACAGGTCAAGTCTCATTTTGAGCAAGAAGTACTTTTGAGGAATAAAAACAGGGAACATTTTTTGATTGGTCCTTATCTGTCAAGCACTAAGTTTTATATGTATATATGTGTGTGTATATATATATGTGTATATATATATATTTATACATTTATATGTATTTTATATATGTATATAATTTATATATAAATATGTATGTATATAACTTATAAATATATATTTGTATATATTATATACAATATATACTTGTATATATTATATACAATATATACTTGTATATATTATGTATATATAATATAATATTATATATATATAAAACCCAATTTACTCCTTAACTTAATCCTCTGGGGGAGTCACTGTTATTGTTCCTATTTACACATAAGGAAACTGAGGCTAAGATAATTTTAGTAACCTTCTTTAGTGGTTTGGCTGGTGAATGGTGAAGCTAGGAAGCCATCTGATTTCACTATTTGATGTCAGAGCAGAGCTCTTAAATACTAGAAATCCCAAGATGCAAATCAATATTAGGCCCTGTGGGGATGGTTAATGGTGTTTGACTACCAACATTTAATATGTAAGCATTAGGATGGGATTGCACACTGAGTCGATTTTTCTCAAGCAGCCCAGGGAGAGAAGCCAGGCTCCCTCCAGTAGGAGTAGAAGATCTCATTCACCAGGCAGGTGAGGGTCAGCAGAAGGGAGCCACTTGGCCTCCTATCTGGCTTTGATTGCTAGAAAAGGGTGAACACTGTGATATTTATTTATGGTTATATATAATGTTTATGATTATTTATGATATTTGTAAATAGATGGCTCTGCCTGGTAATTTATGGCTGTTTCTTGGGCTTTTAATCACAAAGATGGCCTTAAAAATAATTTCATTCTGCTGTTAGAGGACAAATAGATGGTGTTTGCCATGTCAGGCTTCAAGTAGGAACTGCTAGTAACACCTGGGAAACAAAACAAATAGGATTAGATAATTTACAAAAGTGCTCCATTTTTCAAAACCTTCTCATTTTCCTTCTTCATGTTAGTATAATGTTTGTCTTAATTAGAAGAAACAGGTCATGACTCTGAAGGCAAACAGATCCATTATTCTTCAAGAAATGTGCTAATCCTCCAGCTTGAGGTCAGGCTGCATACATAAGGGGTGCCTCAGGAGGGGGAGTGTTTTTTTGTTTTAAACTGCTGCTGAGCAAATATTTCCTTCTCCTCACCACAATAAGCTTCCAAAGCAACCTACAAATGTCTTTCTGAGGAGTATACAAAGAATCTAGACCCCATGCCCAACCCTGGTACACCTGCTTGGGCTGGAGTATTTTAGGGTCCTTTGATGATAGCAGTCATATGTACCATATTTGCTTTCCAGAAGTAGGCTCAGCCAAACAAGTGAAGGGTGGGGTTTCCTTTCGGTTGTTTTTTTAAAAACACAGAGTCATTAATGGATCCCACAGTTTGTAATATGCATGTAAATTTCTATTTGTTACATGACATGGCATTATTTGCATGAATCAATTTTATTAGCTTCCTGGGATTCTGGCCCCAGATGAAAATGAAATAAGAACCACAGTGGCAAGAATTGTATGTAACTAATGAGTTCTGTGTCCTTGGGCAACTTCTGTAAGACTTTCTGAGCTTGTGCTAGGAATGATGGGGGATTCAGAGATGAACTAGGTGCAGAATGTGCCTTCCATAAGCTCACAGACTAATGGAGGGAGGTATGAACAAATACCTCAAATAACTAAAATGTGAGAAAGAGTCAAATTTCATCACATGTAGAGTGTTTAGTAGCTGAAGGATGAGATTATTTCAAATAGAAAGCATCCAGAAAAACTTTGTAGAATCTTTTGGGTTTAGCCTTGAAGGGACAATTGAATTTGAATACTGAAGGGTTGGGCTGGGAAGGGCATTCCAGAGGGAGGGAACAGCCTGGACAAAGGCAGAGTGTGCAGATGCCAGGGTATGTGGGCAGCAGTGTGGGGAATGTGAGAGCAGTAGGGAGTCCAGGGAATTGAGGAAAGATGGTGGAGTGATTTGCACATTAGATAAGGAATTGTGGAGTTGCCCTATGGATGACTCAATCCTTTGTCAGTTGAGGCTGTGAGTTGTCTAAGGTCACAAGGCTAGCAATTGGCAGTAAAGTGGATTCTAGCCCCCATCGTGATTCTCAGTCCAGTGGGTTTTGTGATCTTCTCTCTTCCTTTAGATTACAGGGGGTTTCTAACTTGGCGGTATTTTTGTTAATTTTTGACAGATACCTTGAGGAGCCCATTTTGGGAGGTTAAATGCAGTGTGGTCCAAAGGGCTTAATCTTGGAAATCTACCAACTTTGTGGTTAACTGTGAATAGGTTTGTTCTTGCTTTCCTTCCACCTTCCCTCACCAATTAGGATACTGGTTGGGCCAGGTCTGAGCGAGGAAGGCCTTGGTAATAGGCACGTGGCTGGGGGTATGCATGTGTGAGAGAGAAGGATGTGTGTACGTGCATGTATGCCTGCTGTCTCTGTACCAAGGCCAAATATGAATCACTTTTGGACTTTTGTTCACTCAGCTTGACATGGGTAAAAAGCCAGCACAAAGAAGAGTTTTACTTTGCCCTAGAGCGTGTTTACTTCTGGGCTTAGCTGGAGCTCAGGAAATGGAGTATTTCATTGACTAGGAAAGCCCTTACTTGAAGTTGGCTGCATGCTGGCTTAGCTGAGAGATAGAAACAGAATTTTTAGCACTTGAACACTGAAAGGGACCTTAGAGATCACCTGCCAGAAAGCTTTTCCTGACAGCCCATGGCTTCCTGAATCAGGGTAATACATGCCTCTCAGGGTTAGTCTATTGGTCAACAAATAGTAATCAAGAGCTTAGTATTTGCCAGTCATGGGTGTTGTGATGATAAACTGGCATAAAGCTAATCAGGTACCTAGCACTGTGAGGGCACACAGTTAAGAAATGGTAACTTCCATACTATGGAGTATGCTCTGGAGACCTGGAAACCAATGTATAAGAATATCCTTGTTGGGGACAAGGGTCAGTTTTTCTGGATTTCACCCCAGCAGAGTCCCTTCTTTCTCGAAGCCCATGTTTTCAGCAGGCATCATCTTTATTTTACAAATTTAGCATTCAGGAAAACATCTGGACTTGTACCCTGACTGTTAGTCAGTTTTTAATTTTTCTGTTAAATCTATATTTTATAATTTTAAATATAATTAATTTCTTCTTTTCCTTTTATTTTTGCCCTGATTTTCATTTGTATTCGTGTCCTAGGGTAGCTGTAATGAATTACCACAAACTGGGTGGCTTAAACCATGTGAGCATTCTCTCATAATTCTCGACGCTTGAAGTCTGAAATCAAGGTGTTGGCATGGCCATGCTCCCTCTGAAGCCTGTATGGGAATTCTTTCCTTCCTAGTTCTAGATTCTGGTGGCTCTTGGAAATCTTTGACATTCTTTGGCTTGTAGATGCATCACTCTGATCTCTGTTTTCTTTGTCACCACATGGCCTTCTTCTCTGTGTGTCTGTGTGTTCACGTGGCTGTGTTATAAGCATGCCAATCATTGGATTTAGGACTCTCCCTAGGCCAGTATGGCCTAATTTTAACTTAACTAATTTTATCTGCAAAGACCATTATTTTTAAATAAGTCTACATTCTGAAGTTCCAGGTAGACTTAATTTTGGGGTGGGGGATACTATCAACCCAATATAATATTCATAAAGGGATTTTGAAAGAGAAGAAAGGGTACGTAGCAGATGAGTTCACATTATTGTCTTCTTCAATTTATCCCATAGAATTCTAAATTACCTGGAGTGATTGGGAAGGAAGGCTCTAAAGTGTTGGAGAGTTAGTGGTAAGAGCTCCTGGGTGTGCACTGAGTGGAGCCAGGAAGGTGGCTTTGTCCTCCAGGTTGGGTAGTGACTATGACTGGTCAGTTTGGGCCAAACACCACTGGTTCATCATGGTTCCTTAGCACCTGTATGAAAGGAGTTAAAAAAGGCAGATTCCTGGTTTGGCTTTGACATTTACTACTGATGTAGTAAATTGAAACAGATCATATAATCTTTCTGAGCCTGTTTCCTCCCCTGGGAATTAGGATCAGCAATAATGCCTACCTTTCCCACCTCCATAGGGTGTGGTAGAGATCAAATGAGAGGAAATGTGAAAAGTTCTTGCCCCACCTACAGATAACCTGTATGCATCTGAAGTCAGGGTGACCTTTCAAAAACACATCAAGTCTTTTCACTTCCTTGTTTTAAGCCTTCTAATTGTTCCTTCATGTTTAGGATAAAGCCTAGACTTGCTAACACAACTTAAAAAAGTCCTATAGAATCTGGCTCCAACATAGCTTTTCAGCCCCAGAGCTTTCTACAAGTTCTACCTCTCTTATGTACACTTAATTATTCTGGGCCACATTTGAAAGCTCATTTTCTTTTTTTTTTTCTTTTTTTTTCTTTTTTTATTTTTTATGAAATTTATTGACAAATTGGTTTCCATACAACACCCAGTTGAAAGCTCATTTTCTAGAGTACTTAGTTTAGCACTTGATTATCTTTTGTCTTGAATTAGTCTTTGCACCTTTCTTGTAGGAGGATATAATAAAGTGGAATCCATAGAGGAAATAAATAAAAGCAGAGAGCTCTGGTTGAAGTGGGAAGGTGTCACCTACTTATCTCTTATTTTGGTGTCTCCTGCCTTGGCTTTTTCTACTGCCTTTCTCCCTACAAGCTTGGCTTTTTTTATAGAGCACTGCTTGAAAACCACTGTTGTATAGACTTTAGTTCAAAGTTGCAGAAGTACACACATACACATACGCATTTATCTCTCTCTTTCTCTCAGATGGCATTAAAATTATAGTAAGGAATTTGTAAAAACTATAAACTAGTAAACACTGAAGGAACTAAATATATATGAGAATAGCAGTGATCCAGATCTTTCAACAAATCTTTAGAAGGCAGAAAATATATGAATAAATAATTGGCTAATAAAACAGAGTGAGAACATCCATTGCCCAGCAGAATAGTAGGGAGGTTCTGTCCTTGGAGACAGCATGCATGTCAGAGGGTGGGAGTATAAAGTAAGGCTGAAAACAGAAGACAAATTAAAGATCCATGGAACTGTTGAGCCCATTCCCTTTAGCTTCTCTGTGGAACCCACAACAGCCCTTGTTCTCAGGCTGAATATTCAGAGGAAATTGAATATACTCTTTGGGGGAGGACTAGTGTGATGGTGAATACCCCAGAGTAAAATTCTCTTCGTTCTGAAGTGAGGAGTCTTAAGATATAATGCCTGGTTCTCAAGATATAATGGCTGGTTCTCCACTTTTTTCTTGAAGCAAACCTTGCCAGTTTTGATAAACCAAACCTTTGTCCACAGAGCTCCTGATCATGTATTCTATTGCTTCCTTTATGAAAAGACATCTGAGGATTATCAGAACATTTGGGCAAATGTAACATGAAAGAGAATGGCTAACAACAAACAAATAAAAATGAGCCTGAAGAAAATGGAAATAATTGAAGGGACAGAGGAGAACTTAAAAATTTAGTTCCCTCAGAGGGATTTGAGAAAATATTGCATTTATTAAATAAGAGAATTTTGTAAAAAGGAAAAAAAAAAAGGATAAAATGAGAACAGTCTTGTGGAACATAAAAAGAGGATTGCTAACAAAATTAATTGATACAAAATAAGACAAAGTGAAGGAAACTTCTAAGAACTTAGAATAAAAAGAGAGAGAATGAAAGAAAGGAAGGGAGGAGAGAAATAATTAGAAAGAAAGAGGAAAAGCAGGCAACTTGGGAAGGAACAAAAATCAGTAGTTTAGTCTGTTCAGGCTGCTATAACAAAATACCAGAAACTGGGTATCTTATAAACAAAAAACATGTATTTCTTACAATTCTAGAGGCTGGAAGTGCAAGATCAAGGCACCAGCATGGTCACATTCTGGTGAGGCACTCTTCTGGCTCATAACTGGCCCTTCTCATTCTGTCCTCATGAGGTGGAAGGGGACTAGCAAGTTCTCTGGGGCCACTTTAAAAAGGCATTAATCCCATTCATGAGGGCTACACCCTCATCATCTAAGTACCTTCCAAAGGCCCACCTCTAATACCATCACATTGGGTATTAGGATTTTAACATATGGATGGGGGGGACAAAAACATTCACAAGCTAGCAATCAATGTGGTCTTTATCTTCTGAACAACACTGGAGGTTAGAAGACATGAAGCAGTGCTTTCAAAGTTCTGAGTGAATGTGATTTTTGAGCTAAAATTCTATACCTAGTTAATCTATCAAGTTTGAAATCAAAGTAAAGATAATTTTTACAAGGACTCAAAACTATTACGACTATACACTCTGTCTTAGGAAACTATAAGAGAATGAGTTTCAGGAAAAAAAAAATCAAGGGATTGAAATAAGAAAGAGGAAACTATAGGAGACAGAGGTTTCAACCCAGAAGAATAGCAAACAGAAATCCCAGATCCTGGCAACTGGGTCTTAGGTCTAGGAGGAACTAGTCCTGATTAGAGGGGAAAGACGGGTTGTGGTAAAACAGGTCTGGGCAAGGTGGGGGAAAGGGGAACTTATAAATAAAATTGTATAATGAGAAATTTGAAAATTGTGAGATTATAATATTATGCAACATAAGAAAGAGGAAAAGAGAATTCAAAACCTCAGAAACAACAACAAAACTGTACAAGAAAGTGGTGGTCCATCTATAAAGAAAAACTCACTGTGGTATGATTTTGACCAATTGATGGAATGTGAAGGAGAATCCATTTGTTTTTAAAAAAAATTTTTTTTTTACATTTATTTATTTTTGAGACAGAGAGAGACAGAGCATGAACAGGGGAGGGGCGGGGGGGGGGGGGGGACACAGAATCGGAAGCAGGCTCCAGGCTCTGAGCCATCAGCCCAGAGCCTGACGCGGGGCTCGAACTCACGGACGGCGAGATCGTGACCTGAGCTGAAGTCGGACACTTAACCGACTGAGCCATCCAGGCGCCCCAAGGAGAATCCATTTGAATAGATGCCAGTAGAATCCATTTGAATAGATGCCAGTAATGTTACGGTATTTTCTGGTTTTCACCCTTTAGAATTCTCTTGTATAAATCATGGAGAACTTGAGTATGGTCACAAAGAGAATATAGACATTATTTATCTAGATATTGTAAACATAACAGGAATAGCTGACAGAGGTTGGGGAGTGGAAGAAAGGAAGAAGGAAATAGTTGTGAGTAGTTGACAGAACAAGAAATGAGGCTCTAATATGCCACTTGAAGTTGTGGATGCTGAGTGGAAGAACTGAAAATGGGGATGTAACTAAATTGGGATAAGGAGGAGGAAGGAAAGGAAGGTGTAGGTGGTGTAGGTGAGTTAAATTTTCATCTATCATAGGAATCTGTGTATAATGTGTAATGATAATAAATCAAGAAATAGAGTCATACATCTATTATATAGAGATTGGAACCACCAGGAGAAATAGAAATGATTAAAATTATTGCCTCTGGGAAGCAAGACTGGGTGAGGTGGGGAGCGGAAGGTCATGGATTTTCAATTTAAGTCATTTCACATAATATTTGATTTAAAAAACCATATACATGTATTACTTATTTAACACAAAAAATAGACATACATATACCCAAAGAAAACTCCTGGATGACCTCTGAAACTTGCTTTTAGCCCTCAATTTCAATTATAATTAGCTGAAATTTCAGCTCAGCTGAATATAACTGTAATTAAAAATCTCAACTGCCTAATGGCAGACAATTAGCTGGAGCTGTCAGGAGCCAACAAGAATGATGGGCAGTTTGAAGACTTTGCTGTAAGATTTGGCAGCAGACTGCCAAGGATTCCCGCTCCCTGATTCTTCCTTCATGTCTTCTAATCCCAAGGAGGCAGCAGGATTTATGGCACGATCTTTGGCTTTGGACTTCACTGCAGACCTTCATTCAAGTCTTGGCTCCACTACTTATTGTCTGTGAGACCTTGGGCAAGTTATTTAACCTTTCTGAACCTAAATTTTGTGAGCTCAGTATGGAGATAACACCTACTTTGCAGTGTTATTATAAAGATGGAATGAAATAATGTAAGTACTGATTATAGTATAGTGTCAGGCATATTGTAGACATTCAATAAATGGTAGCTATTAGAGGCAAACACAGCATTTAAAATGGTTGAAACACTTGCTGTTTGGAAATATGTAGGGATTTTCCACTTGGTAGAATTTGAAATGTCGATGTCTTTCTAGCTTTTGCAGTCTCCTTGCCAGGAATAGCTAATAGGCAGCATCTATGTTACTGCTCTTACCCATGGCAGGCATAGCTAATTGATCTCAGCATTCTTGCCTGCTAAGTTTAGATGTGGCTTCAGTATCTTTTTCAGTACAGCCTTTGAGATAGCCATTTCCAATCAGTCAGAATTGGTACTTGAGGTAAAATCCATTTTTTATCTTTGTCTAGACATAACAAATCCATCTTGATGATCAGTTGTCTTAATGGCTGGGTAACCATATGGTCACATGCCGGTAACTGTGTGCATTCATTTTTTATATCCTACATAGTGACTCCCCGATAGGTGCCTGGAATGTTACCGTTACTGGGGTTGGTGTAGGATGGGGTTGGTGTAGGAAGGCTTTAATGACTCTGCGCAAGCTAGCATCTCTCCCTAAGAGTTTATCATTATTAGTAAGTTAGGAACCTTTAGGGAATGAGAATAAAGACTTGATGATTCTAGAAACAACATGAAACTGTTCGGGTTATAGGGGCATGAATAGAGGGTGGAACCTCAAATGCACTTGACTTCAATGACTGCCACTTCCATACACGAAACCAAATTCTTAGTTCTGTTAAAACTAGCTGTTCAAGGGGTGCCTGGGTGGCTCAGTCGGTTAAGTGGCTGACTTCAGCTCAGGTCACGATCTCGTGGTTTGTGAGTTCAAGCCCCGTGTCAGGCTCTGAGCTGACAACTCAGAGCCTGGAGCCTGCTTCTGATTCTGTGTCTCCCTCTCTCTCTGCTCCTCTCCTGCTTTCTCTCTGTCTCTTTCTCTCAAAAATAATAAACATTAAAAAAGCAAACAAACTAGTTGGTCAAGTGTCTTTGAATTTCCCTGATAGGCTGTTTACCTCCCAGGCTGTTTACCTCTTTTCTCCAGGCCACTGTCTATTGAAAGAGTGGACCAAGCCCTCCATGGTGTCTTCTTAAGTCACATTTGCCCACCCATGATAGCTTTTAAGTCTCTAAATCTTAATACTGATTTTACCATAGTGTGGTTCCATAGAAATCTGTGCAGAGGGGATGGGGTTGGTGAGGGAGGGTCCACAGATTATGGTTTGGTAGGACCTCTTTAAGAGTCCAGTCAAAGGTGCTGACCTGAGGTCAGAAGAAGACATTGCTTTGTCCTCACAAGAGGACAAGAGATCCCATACTTTGGACTTGGGGTAGTTGGCTTTCACTGGTGTTAGTTTAAATATATTATTTAATTGCTGCCTCTTCTATGCTTTATCTGAGAGCAAAACAAAACCCAAAGTCAGCCCCTTGAACTGTGACATTAGAACCAGGCAGATTTTCAGGGAAACAAATTTTAAGTAGCAGTGCTAGACAGAACAAAAGAAAAGTGCAAACACACACCCTATACACACACACGCATAGTTGATTGATACAAAGTTGTACATTTGTGTGGTGTTCTCTTTTAAATATCTACTTATTCCAGGCTTTCAGAGGAAATGCTCTATGAAAAGGAACAATGTGTGAGAAGAAACACACACACACACACACACACACACACACACACACACACAGACTCCTGGGGGGCGGGAGGGAGGTGTGGGTGCAGAGAATGAGGGTGTGAAATCAAAAGGATGATTAAGAGAATTTGACAAAGAAAATGACTTCTTCCACCCATTTAACACCCACATTAATCCACTCGGATGATCAAATGCAAAAGACAAAGAGAATTACAACCTTTTCCAGGCCAAGAAATAATAATTATTCAGAAAAAAATCTTGGCAAAATGAGGAATAAACCAAGCAGAGAGACTGAGAGAGAGAGAGAGATTGAGGGGAAAAAAGCCAGCAGTTAGACTGTGGTGTCGGCTAGGCTTTGTACAGTTCGCCTCCTCTTGGTTTAAAAGGAAGAAAATAGAAAGAAAAAAAGTCAAACTCTTTATTTGAACAAGTAATGGAAAACTGTTGGTTGTGATAATCCCTGGGCTCCCCTTCATGGTGGCTCAGTGCCATTTTCCTGGTAGAAGTAGCAGAGGTCAGCCGAGGAAAGAGTGAATTCTCAGGACTGTGTGTGGGGGCTTTGTGTTGTTCTATTCAAACTGCCCCTATTTAAGTGCTGGGTTTTATTTAAAAGCTCTGCTGTCCCCTGATAGAAGAAGGGAGTGGAAGTGGGAAGAGGTAACATGTGAACAAGGTTAGAGGCGGAAAGAAAAAGGAAGGAGAAAAAAAAAGAGGATAAGTCCAATTTTCTTTGGAAGCATATTGTATTGTTAGGCTTGCCTGGCTCTGTTCCAAGGGCTCGATTGAAAGTGAATTTCTCTTATTGAATTCCATCCAGAGATATCATAACCTCAAAAGGCTACTATTACCCAGAGGGCTTCAGATGGAAGCATTTGTGCGTGACTCTTGAAATGCAGGGAGTCACAATTGTCATTTGACAACACAGGACTCCTCAGGCCAGCTCCTTTCAGGGCAGGGGAATTGTTGACATAATCTGGCCCCTGGTTCCTTTTGGAGGGACCAGTCTCTCTGTTTCTCAGGCTTTTTTGCTCAGCAGGTGCAGCAGCAAGAAAACTGGGGAGCTTAATAAAAATTAACATCAACCCCAACAACAAATATAGGCTCCAGGCTGATTTAAACATCAAATGCCTACCCTGTGCTGGCAGAATAAGGGGTCATAGGTCGTGGTAAGGGTCTTCAGGGTCCTTGGGACTAAGTTTATCTTTTTTAACCAAAAGAGGTAGTGAAAATATTACAAAATGTTACAAAAGTAGCAACCAAAACACAGACTAAATGACCATACTAAAAGAAAGGCAAAGGCTTTGGGATGGGGGAAAAATATCAAAGCTGACTTTCTGATTTGTATGGATAGTATTTTTCTTCTTGTGAACTGGCAAAGCAGAGAGTTGTATGATATTATCACATCTTAACAGTTCAAATGTTCCTGTCCCCTCTTCCTTTTGATCCACTCCCTTCTTCCTCTTTAGTCTCTTCCTTCCATTCATTGCAGCCGGTATTCCTCCTTTTTTCCCTTCCTTTCAGCATTAAGTAGTGGGAGTTGCTTCCCAAAGCTTAGCTCTGATAATAAACCTCTTGTGCGGTGACTCCATTTATTCTTAGATACACACAACCTGTTTTGAATGGGGCTATGGAGAGAAACTCAAATAGAATTAACCACTCTTTTCAGAAGTTGTTGAATACAAGCTTTGGTTCTCAAAATCAAGTTTCAATAACTGGCTTCTTTTGAACAAAGTGCAAAGGAATTCAGAATAATAAGTGTAACAAGATGGAGAAAATTTTATTCATCGGTATTCTGGAGGAAAGCACTGTACGTGTTTGGGAGAATTACTTTGATAAACCACTTTCGCTGGGGATTAAGTCTCCAAAGTATGCTCAAGTAACAAAAGATGGTCACTAAACTGCCTTGGAAGAAGGGTGGGTCCTATAAACGTGGGAGTCCTTTGTTTTGCTGAATTCAGTGATTAGTTTGGTAGGCCAGTCTGGAGCAGGAGGAGGAGGGAAGAGCTGAGTGTCTGAGAGAAGAGGAAGTTCAAGTGTTGGGATGTTGAGGAGAGATAATCTGAGAAAAGGAGAAAGGAGAAGCAAAAGAGAAACCCCAAGCCTTCTATAGCTAAGGTGGGTGGGGGG
Source organism: Prionailurus viverrinus (assembly GCF_022837055.1). NCBI lineage: Eukaryota > Metazoa > Chordata > Mammalia > Carnivora > Felidae > Prionailurus > Prionailurus viverrinus. The sequence goes on along the minus strand of NC_062563.1, from coordinate 85,818,914 downwards.
TTACTATATTGTTTAATTTTTTATCACAAAGATTTGAAGCATAGTCAAAAGTAGACAGAATAGTATAATGAACCCCAGCGTTGCCATCACCACTTGTGGGCAATTTCTTTTTACATCTGTATCTTCGATGTACTTCTTCCTCCCTCTTTTTATTTTGAAGCAAATCCATGGGAAACTTGGAAAGAAAGAAAGATTCCATGGGAATTTTTACATTGCTTCCTGTGGTATGTTCTGCTTCTTGCACAGCCTTCCATAAAATGTGCATTGGTCACTAATGCTTATGTGAATAGATTTATCTTTGAGGATAATCAAGGACATGCTGTTCTGTATCAGGGTTTGAGCAAAGTGAAAACAGTCACAGCACATGTGGACCCAGGAGGTGGGTGATGAGAAATTAGCTGACAGATCTAAATTACACAAATATTACAGATTTCAGCTCAAAAGAAAAATGTGGTTTAAAACCAAAATGTTAAAATATCTATATATGAGTGCCTTTGGAATTTTTCTGCTGTCCACACTTTTAGACATACTTTCACGGGTCTGTTTACTGAATGTAGTTTGATGATGTGGAAGGAATGCTTGATTGGGAGTTAGATTCTTTTATCACTTGGTTATGAGACACTAGACAAATCACCTATCTCTCTGGGTTGCTTGTTTATTCATACCTGGCCTATCTAATTTCTGTTGTGATAATCAAATTTGGGAAGTGTAAGTAAAATTATTTTAAAAATATGATGTTTTAGCAATGTGAGCTATGGTATTAATGTTATTGTGAAAGGGCAGGACAAGATTCTCTCATCTGCATCTAGGCCTGGGGGGCTTCATCTTTTAGGTTCTTTTAGTCTTAATAAAGGATTCATATTTTAGGATCTGAGGTCTTTTTTTCAACGTTTTTTTTTTTTTTTAATTTATTTTTTTGGGACAGAGAGAGACAGAGCATGAACGGGGAAGGGGCAGAGAGAGAGGGAGACACAGAATCGGAAGCAGGCTCCAGGCTCTGAGCCATCAGCCCAGAGCCTGACGCGGGGCTCGAACTCACGGACCGTGAGATCGTGACCTGGCTGAAGTCGGACGCTTAATGACTGCGCCACCCAGGCGCCCCTAGGATCTGAGGTCTTAACAAAAGACTTTATAACCTGACTGTTGCCTTCTTTGTTAGGTCATACATTTCTGGGTGCCCTGATTTGATCTTTGCTGAGAAGCCATTTCTTAGTTTTGGCATTGTTTGCCATCTGGAGAGGCTGGTAATATTCAAAACCAGCAAGTCTTGGTACCTTTTGTTTGAACTTTCAGCTCTCTTTTCTTTCAGCTTCTCTCAGCTTCTCTCTTTTCTTTTGCATTTTATTGTAAGCAGCAAAAAGAAATCATGTGGCGCCAACATTCTGACTGAAGATCTTAGCTAAATCACCCATTTCATTAGTTACATGTTCTACTTTCCATGTTAGTATAGGCGACAGTGTTGCTAAACATAATAGGCATCCCTTTCCTTCAGTTTCCAAAAAGAGGTGCCTCATCAGGAGCCCCCTCAAAGTCCAGCTTCTTCAAACAGTGTGTTCAAGGCACTTTAAGCTCTCACTAACATTCTCCTCCAAATCCTGTAACTTTACAGTTTCTGCCCATTACAGCCAAACTCCACTTTACAGGTACCAAAATATGTATTAGTTATCTAATGCTGAGCAACAAATCCTCAAACTTAACATTTTAAAATAATAAACATTTAAATAAGACTTAATAGGGGCATCTGGGTGGCTCATTTGGTTAAGCATCTGACTCTTGATTTCAGCTCAGGTCATGATCTCATGGTTCATGGGTTCGAGCCCTGCATTGGGCTCATGGAGCCTGCTTGGGACTCTCTCTCTGTCTCTCTCTGTCTCTCTCTCCTTCTCTCTCTGCCCTACCCCACTCATTCACTCTCTTTCAAAATAAATAAATAAATAAACTTGAAATAAACAACAATAATAAACATCTCCTAGTTCTTGTGGGTCAGAAATCTGGGAGTGGTTCTGGCTTATGGTCTCTCATAAGCCGGAAATTAAGGTGCCAGTAGAGCTGCAACCACCTGGGGCTCCAACAGGGCTGGGGGATCCTCTTCCAGTTTCACACATGTGACTGTTGGCAGCAGTCTTCAGTTCCTCGCTCTTTGGGCCTCTCTAGTTAGCTTTCCTCAGAGCAAGTGATTGAAGAGCACAAGGGAGAGATACCATACTGCCTTTTATAATCTAGTCTCGGTCATGCAGTGCTGCTTCCTGTGTACCTTATTAAGTCATTAGGAGTGAGTCACAAAACCAGCCCATATTCAATGGGAGAGATTACACAATGGCATGAACACCCAGAGGCTGTGATTATTGGGGGTCATCTTGGAGGCTAGCTTACCACATTTACTGGCTACATTCAGGTACTGTGCTCTCTTGGAGATAGGACAATGAATGAGATGCAGTCCCTGTCTTAAGGAAGTTCGGGTTGTGGGGGATATAACTAAGTAAACTGGAAGTGTCATAAGTACCATGACAAAGTTACAGGGGCTATGTGAGCACTGAGGCATGGGAACATAACCTAGACCAGGAATGAGGCTTCTGTTTGGGGGTACTGAGTCTTGAGCTCACCAGGTAGGTAAATGGGTAAAATTCATTCCAAGGAGAGGGGAAAACAGAGGTAGAAATGTGGCCCTCTGAGAAATACTCAACAAATTGGTATGGCTAGAGACAGGGTATAGGCAATGTAGGTATAGGAGATGTAGGGTATAGGAGACGTAGGAAGGGACCACATTATGAAGGATCTCATATGCCAAGTTCAGATGTTGGAACCTTGCCCTAATGATTATAAGGACAGTGGTTGTGGTGGCAGTGGGGGTGGGAAAGGGGGCAACTGGAAGATTATGAGTGCTCATTGAGGGCCTCCAGTGTGTCAGGTGGAAAATGTTGAAGACAGTGACTTTGGTCTCCAAAAGATTACGATTTGGTCTGGAAAATAAGATGATGTGCATAATTAGTGGCCTTTTAAGGTGGTTCCTGCTAATATGCTGTGAAAAGTATAGGCAAGAAAAATTATAGGAATTTTCTGAAGGGAGAGATCAATTTCTGGAGGTGTGGTCAGTGAGATTTCATGGAGAATGTAGAGTCTGACTCTTGAGATACAGTTGTGGGATATATAGGAGAGATGGGGTGGGGAGAGCCCTTGTAGGTGGAGGCAGGAGAGGAGGAGGCATGATGGGAGCAACACGTGGTCCAGTGTGGGTAAGAAAGGGGGTTCTGTGTGGGAGAATGACAGTCGAGGGAAAGGTAGGGACAGATTGTAGAAGACCCTAAATACCAGGCCAGGGAGTTTGAACCATGCTCAGTGAGGAAGAGGGAGCCACTGATGGCTTGTGAGCTAGGAGTATTTGAGTCTAGATTATAGCTGGTCAATACTCTTCTCCCTCGCCTCCTTTTCTAAACATAAGAAGGTGCTGAAACAGGTAAATAGCCTTTCCTGGCTACATTCAGAGGGCCCAGTAGAGAAGGATCTAGAATATAGACTTCAGGACTCAGATTTCTAGTGCTTCTCTTGTTTCTTGCTCTGCCCTCTTTCAGGAGGACAAGCTCTGAGCTCCAGACATAGCTTGGGGTCCCGTGTAATGGGTAGTGAGTCCTACCAAGGTAAAATTCTCTTAGGCTTGGTGTTTTCAGGGCTCATCTGATCACCACTTAACATTTTGTCTAATCAATAAAGCTTGTAGATGTTTGGCAGAAGAAATTAATCAGCTATTAGTCACCAAAGAGCGTCTCTGTAGCTTTTTTGGAAAAAATTTCCCTGTTACAATTGAAATTGTAGTTGTTTATTGAATTTGAATAGAGGGAAGGACCAGAGGCAGACCATCCTGGGTCTCCTTTTGGAAAGGTTTGGCAGAGGTGCCTTGGTGTTTGTTCGGCTGATGTTTGGTTTTTTTTATATATATATATATTTTTTTTTAATTTTTTTTTTCAACGTTTTTTATTTATTTTTGGGACAGAGAGAGACAGAGCATGAACGGGGGAGGGGCAGAGAGAGAGGGAGACATAGAATAGGAAACAAGCTCCAGGCTCGGAGCCATCAGCCCAGAGCCCGACGCGGGGCTCGAACTCAGGGACCGCGAGATCGTGACCTGGCTGAAGTCAGATGCTTAACCGACTGCGCCACCCAGGTGCCCCTCGGCTGATGTTAAGTAAGAAAAATGCAGCTGTTATTTTCCTAAGTTCATCAGTGTCTACAGACTGCTGGCTTCAGCAAGGGGAGGAGACGAATGTGGGCCATGCTGTGCGCTGTGATGGACCACACACTGGGCACTCCAGATGGTTCTAGTCCTGGCTCTGTGTGTAGGTGACCGTGCCGTGCCAACCAAATTTCCTAGCTTCTTGGGACTCAATGTTCTTATATTTAAATCATTTACCAGATTTGGGATTCCCAAAAGCTGTTCTGTAGACTGTGTTGCCCGGTGGATGCTTTAGTGAACAAAGAGTTCTGAGTCAAATGAATTTGGAAACTCTGTATACTATATATGTCTCATGGAGATTCATGAGAGACACCAGTATATTAAAAGAGTGAGCATGTTGTGGTCAAATGACAGAACAAAAAAAACCTGCTTGACCTGGCACATACCCAAACATTTTTTTTTTTTTTAATTTTTTTTTTCAACGTTTTTATTTATTTTTGGGACAGAGAGAGACAGAGCATGAACGGGGGAGGGGCAGAGAGAGAGGGAGACACAGAATCGGAAACAGGCTCCAGGCTCCGAGCCATCAGCCCAGAGCCTGACGCAGGGCTCGAACTCACGGAACGCGAGATAGTGACCTGGCCGAAGTCGGACGCTTAACCGACTGCGCCACCCAGGCGCCCCATAACATTTTTGATCACAGAACCCTTTGTTTATTAAATATCTAGTGTGTGTGTGTTTTGAGGGGGTGGGGAGGGAGGTGATCTGAAGTAGGCTCCACGCTGTTAGTGGAGAGCCCAATGTGGGGCTTGAACTCATGAATTGTGAGATCATGACCCGAGCCAACGTCAGACACTTAACCGAGGTGCCCCTGTTTATTAAACATCAGAATGACTAACAGAATATGTTCCTGAGTCTGACATCTGTCTGTTTTTCTGGTTTCTGATTCAGCTTCATTTCTAGCCTTAGATGTTCTCCCTGTAAGTATTCTTTTTTTATATAAATTTTTAAAAAATATTTACTTTTGAGAGAGAGAGAGAGAGACAGAGCATAGTGGGGAAGGGCAGAGAGAGAGAGAGAGAGAGAGAGAGAGAGAGAGAGAGAACCCGAAGCAGGCTCCAGGCTCTGAGCTGTCAACACAGAGCCCGACACAGGGCTCAAACTCACAAGCTGTGAGATCGTGACCTGAGCCGAAATCAGACGCTCAGCCAACTGAGCCACCCAGGTGCTCCTCCCTCTACGTATTCTTGTGGGCTCTTAAAACTTCATAACCAACGCTCCTGCCTCTCACCCTCAAAACAGTACTTTGAATTGTAAACTGAGACTAACATCTGATTGTACAAACCTTTCCCTGACCCTCCTGCTGACCTGTGGTGACACAAAGGCTCTGAGCCATGTCTCTAGTTTGCTCAGCTGTCACCCTGCCATCCACATCTCCCTGTGGTAGTAGAATACCATGTCGGCCAGTGTTACCTTTTACTGTACAGAGAGGTGAGTGTTTGTAATTTGGTGAGAGTTGGCTATGAAGACCATCTGGAGAATGAGTAACATGAATTTTAAGGATCAAATTCTGGTTTTTAAGAACAGTTTATTTATTTTGAGAGAGTGTGTGTGTGCGAGCAGGGAAGGGGCAGAGAGTGAGGGAGAAAGAGAATCCTAAGAAGGCTCCACTCTCAGTGCGGAGCCCAATGCAGGGCACCATCCCATGACCCTGGGATCATGACCTGAGCCGAAACAAAGAGTTGGACTCTTAACCAACTGAGCTACCCAGGTGCCCCTCAAATTCTGTTCTTATTTCTTAGTTTTTATTTTTTTGTTAAAAATTTTTTGATGTTTATTTTTGAGAGAGAGAGAACGAGAATGAATGGGGGAGGGGTAGAGAGAGGGAGACACAGAATCCTAAGCAGGCTCCAGGCTCTGAGCTGTCAGCACAGAGCCCAACACGGTACTCGAACTCAGAATCACGAGATCATGACCTGAGCTGAAGTCAGACGCTTAACCAACTGAACTACCCAGGTGCCCCCAAATTCTGATTTTGAAATGACAACCTCATCTTGTGAATTTACTGTTTAATTCAAGATACTTCTCCTGCCTTACCTCCCCTATTCCATAAAGAACCCATGTATTTGGCAAAAGTTAGCACAATACTAGACTTCAGAGGATCTTAACTCTTTTCTTTCAGCTACTACTTGTCATCTTGGAATTTATTGTTTCACTCCAAAGTAATATTGTAGGTTTGTGCTGGAATATGCCTTTTTGGAGACAGAATGTAAATTACCAGAATGAGGCAGCAATTTATGTAACTGTTAAATTCTATTAGTCATGTTAAAGACCATTGATCTTGTGAGAAATTAGCTAAAGCTATAGAGATCCATGTGAAGTCAAAGGTTTCCAGAAATATCTAGTGGCTCATTGTCTTTGCTCCCTTTCATGATGAATTTTAGGACAAGAATTCTCAAGGAGGAGGAAGAGATTAAGGAATTATCCAAGCCTTAGGTTACAATATCTGGTTACTAATTTTGATTCAAGCCAATTCTGAGTTATACATAATTTCTGGTAAAATATGGTGGAGCTGTATATCTAGTCTCTTTTTGAAAAGAAAAGCCTGTTAGATTACAGGCATAAAATCCACCAAAGTATACACCATCACCAGTTCATACTTTTAAGCCAAATTTATTATTGACTTTTTTATATGTACTGAGAAATGGAACTGGTGGCCCTACCACAATGAGACTTTCTATTAACCACACAGAACTCCACAACTTTATATTCATGTCTCTTATGCTGCTTGGAGAGGGTTTATTTTTGTTGTTTTTCTGACTCAACAGAATTCTTTAAGCCCATTGCCTGAGTGTATATTCTGAGCCCAAGTTTATGTTAGGCACCGAAATGATAACGAGATAATACTTTTTAATACTGCTGGAACTGTAGGGGAAGAAAAACTTCCTTCTACCTCTTAGGTTCTGTGGCTGGTCTAAGAATTAAATTGACATAAGATAGAGAAACAGGAGAAAAGCATACAAATTTATTTAATGCTTTGACATGTACATAGGATTCTTCGGAAGGAAAATGAAGAACTAAAGAAGCTGTCAGGGTCAAAATCTTACTAGTGAATGATAAATTATGGGGAGGTGACAGGACAAACAGGATTGGGCTAGGGGTAGTAATTTTGGGACAGTGACTATGAAATATATGGGGAAACTAGTGAAGATATGGATTATTTTAGTAGTTTTCTCTTTTGTAGAACCATCTTGACATGAACTCCCAGTCTGGTGATAATGCTGTTCTCTTTCTGGTGCAGGGGGTATCTTTCTCATGGGAAATTTTATGACCTGCTTTTAGGTGCAAAGGGGAGGTCAGAGAGCTTTACTGCATCTGCTGTTTCTCAAGTATCTCAAAATAATCAATATGCCAAAGTGGCATATTTTGAAGTGGCGTGCTCCAAATCCTGTCAAAGTCCTGTTATACACCAAACAATAAACTCATTTCACCTAGACTGTAAGCTTGAGCTCTGTAGAAATCACTGACTTGTCAGAATGGATCCTTGCCTCAGTCACTTTACCTTCATGAGACTCTATCATGGTGTCACATAAAGGAGTTGGGCCAGATGGTCTCTGAGTTTCTAACATTGTGTGACTCTGAGAGAAATATCAAAACTACTTTATTTGGGTCTCCATACAGCAGATAGGAAATTGGCCTTAATGTGGTAACATAAATGATTAGAACTTCCCTTGAAAATCAATATTTCAGGGTCCTTTTGTCTAATCTCTATCACAGGCATCCATTGGAAATGACCTTGCCCTTGTATTCCTTGTAGCAAAGCCATCCCTCTTATCAAGGGCCCTGGGATCATGCCACACTTGGGTTCAGATTCCAACTGAGTGGTTTTGTGACTTGTGGCAGGTTACTTAACCTATCTGAGCCTCAGTTTCCTCATTTGTAGGAAATGGATAGCGCTGGCATTTGCCTTATGGGGGTTGCTGTGAGGCTTGAATGAGCTAATCTATTTATTTATTTTTTTTAATGTTTGTTTATTTTTGAGACAGAGAGAGACAAAGCATGAATGGGGGAGGGTCAGAGAGAGGGAGACACAGAATCTGAAACAGGCTCCAGGCTCTGAGCTGTGAGCACAGAGCCCGACGCGGGGCTCGAACTCACGGACCGCGAGATCATGACCTGGGCCGAAGTCGGCCGTTTAACCGACTGAGCCACCCAGGCGCCCCTGAGCTAATCTATTTAAAGAGAACAGCGGAATGCTTGGCACAGTCATGCTCCAAATACCTCAGCTGTCCTTCCTCGTGTGGGGACCACAACACTTTGGTCTTCACCCTCTTGTGTGTCCCTTTTGTTGATCTATGTTTGGGTCTTGCTTAGGAGACTGCTTGTATATTGTCTCCTATCTGGAGCTGTTAGCCCCCATCTTGTCGCCATCCCTAGAGCCTTCTTAGACTTCACGTTTTTGCTACAGATTCCTTAGCATCCCTCTCACCTTACACTATCAACCCTCTACACGCTTGCACATATTCACACCTTCCTCATGCTACATGTGAACCCTCCTGTTGCTTCTTGAAGGTAGAAAAACTATTTTGATTATCCCGACAGCATTTTTCTCCCAAGTACTGGTTACCAGTCCCTCTCCTGATGACACTATGCTCTTCCCAGAAGTTTGCACAGTTGGGGTTTGCTTTATACCTTTTAGAAAGATGGAGGTGATGTGAAGGCCACTCTCATTTGTGAATATTCTTGCTCAGACGTGTATTATCTATGTCAAGAATAAATGGATGAATAGAATGTTTATTATAATCATATTATCTTTTTAAAAAGACATCCTTCTTTTTTCAGCTCAGTGTCTTGTCAAGAGACTTTTTTTTTTTTTTTTTTTTTAAAGCAGATCAGTGCCAAGCAGTTATCATTGGGCTAGTGATGCTGTCAGGGCTGGAAATCAGAAAAACTCTTTTCCATGCCTGGGATTACTGACCCATTTGTTCCACTACAGGAACATAGGGAAGCAGAGTGTCTAAGGAGCCCCATACTATCTTATATGGACTATGGCTTCCTCAGCTCTGGCAGGACCGGGACTCTCCTGAGATCTAAGCCAGGGGATTTCAGACATGGGGATTTAGTCACCCAGCAAAATAGACATAACACAAAATTGGCAGTTATTAACTTTTATTTTTGCCAGTAAGAGTATTTACAAAAAGTAAAAACAAGCTGAAAAATAAAACTCCCATTTAAAATCACAATCATTTTCATAAAAGACATTAATTAAAAGGATTTTTTTAAGACCAAAAAGTAGGACAGACATAATAGGAACCTCCTTTAACTAAAATAAATTTAGCCTTATGAAGAATTGATTACAGTGTCCTTGTTTTTTTTTTAATTTAATTTTTAAGTTTTTAAAATTTACATCCACATTAGTTAGCACTGCACTACTAGGCGTTAACCCACGGGATACAAGTGTGCTGTTTCGAAGGGACACATGCACCCCCATGTTTATAGCAGCACTATCAACAATAGCCAAAGTATGGAAAGAGCCCAAATGTCCATTGATGGATGAATGGATAAAGAAAATGTGGCACATATATATACAGTGTCCTTGTTTTTAAGAATGTACCCTGGACTGGTAAAAATGTTGATATAAGCTAGCACTTGTTCATTGCCTGATGTTTGAAAACAAAAGCTTTGAGGCATACAAGGACACCAAAGTATAGGGGGCAAAAACATGAGTGAGATGAAATGAATAAATGAAACCTAGACAATCCACTATATCTTCAGGACAAAATAATATTCTGTCTTTCATCTTGATTGTTAATAATTCAAATCTCCAGTCCTTACCAGTTGACTAAAATGTTTCCAAAAAACACACTTTAAAATAGTGAGAAAGGGAGGAGAGGGTGGGTGATGGGTATTGAGGAGGGCACCTTTTGGGATGAGCACTGAGTGTTGTATGGAAACCAATTTGTCAATAAATTTCATAAAAAAAAAAAAATAAAATAAAATAAAATAGTGAGAAAAATGTGTTTTCCATTGATAAAAAGGCAAATGACTTTTCTTCGGTTTACAGCATGATGATCTGCCCCTAACTCAGTTGGTCTCTGCGGTCTTTATTGAGAGTTCTTAACCCCTAGCCTGCTAGTGCTATTTGCATGCTCATCATTTCTGTAATTGATCTTCTCAGCTCCCTTCAAACCTTGTAGGAGATGGCTTTGAAAGTAACAAAGGATCACAGAGTAGGGCCACTCCAGTTGGAGGCTGGCTCATGTGGGCATTGTGGCACTCGCAGATTCTCTACCTCACTCTGCCCTGTGATCCCACCTTGGAGAATTCTGGTCAGTGTGCAGGTAAAATGGCTTATTGGAGCACAGGTGCAGGGCAGCCAGGCTTTATTGTTGCCAAGATGGAACAAGAGAAGTTTGTTTTTTTCTTGTGTTAGTAGAAAAGGAGTGGCACTAGTTGCCAGGCAGCTGGTGTTGGGTTATCTACTTGGATTATATGCTAGAAGAAGCATCTGCCCATGCCAGGTCACTAGCATGTTATGAAAGAGAGAGGGAGGGAGAGAGACAGACAGACAGAGAGAGAGAGAGAGAAGAGGGAGACAGAGAATGGTTCCTAAGTTTGGTCAAAGATCTGAATACATTCACAACTAGAAGAGCAACTGTCATATGTATTCATGGATTATAGAGTGAAACAAGTCCAAGGAACCACAGATATTTCTTATTACTCTCAACTTCTATAAGTGAAAATGAGAATTCAGAGAGGTTTAATGACTTGCTCAAGGTCACACTCTTGGAATGGGGTCAGAATTGCACTGTCCACTGTGGTAGCCATTAGCCACATGTGGCCATTTAAATTTAAGTTAGCTGAAATTAAAACTTCGTTTTCACTAGCCACATTTCAAATGCTCACTGGCCACATGTGTCTAGTGGCTACCATATTGGACAGCACAGAAGTAGAGCATTTCCATTGCTGCAGAAAGTTGTGTTAGTGCTATTCTAGAGACTCTTGGTCCAAATTCTTTCCATTATTACAGTGAGATTCTCCTCCTTCCCTATGTATGCAGTCTATATCTGTAATTGTTATGTATAGTAGGAAAGGCATATTTTGACATTAAATTAGAAATAAAGTCTTCTATTTCTTACCTCTTTTGAAAGTAGGAGCAACTTGAATAAGCTTCCTAACCCTTCTAGAAGTGCCACTTACCTGTAAGCATTTTCCCCATCACACAGAATTATTAGAATTAGAACATGGTTTAGCACTGTGGTTGCTTTGACTTCAGGGTACAACTTTTTCTTTAAAGCTAATATTGATCTAACAGTGAATTCTTTAGAAAACGCATACAGCTCCTTGAGGAAAAATTGGCCATGGTTGTATGGTATCACAGATGTCTGAGGGCTTTAAATTAACACTGTAAATCTCAGGATTGTGGGGGAAGAGCTAGCAACTTTATTGAATGTCTCCCATCTGGCTGTGTTTCAGGCAGCTGCTTGACTGGCAGGGGGAGTGGTAGGTATAAGAGTAGAAATTCAGGTATCAGAAAGTATTTAATAAAGAGTCAGTTTTGTACCTATACCCAGGGATCCCATTTCAAATTTATTTTTCTTACTGAGATCAACAATAGAATATTATGCTCGTGGCAACAGTGGGATCGGACTGGCTCAGGCTGTGGAGCCCAGCTCAGCATGGGGCAAGGCTGAGGTGGGGATAAGGTTTGGTGGACATCACAGGTTGAGGGAGTCTTGAGTTTAAGGATGCAATAGACTCCCCAGCAGGATGGCCTGGTGAACAGGACTATCCTCTGATTCTGTGGCGCTTAGGGTTTGCTACTGCCTGCTGGGTGTGGGCAGCCCAAACTCTCTGGCAGGAAGAAGTACTGTTTTGTAAGTAATTAGGATGATAGAATCATATTCTGTCTGATTGCCTTTATCCTGATCTGTTATTTCTTTTTTTTTTTTTTTTAATTTTTTTTTTTTCAACGTTTATTTATTTTTGGGACAGAGAGAGACAGAGCATGAACGGGGGAGGGGCAGAGAGAGAGGGAGACACAGAATCGGAAACAGGCTCCAGGCTCTGAGCCATCAGCCCAGAGCCTGACGCGGGGCTCGAACTCACGGACCGCGAGATCGTGACCTGGCTGAAGTCGGACGCTTAACCGACTGCGCCACCCAGGTGCCCCTTGATCTGTTATTTCTTACAGAGAATGACCTCTCCAGGATATTTGGTAGTAAATATTTTATTTCACTCAGAGCAATGTACAATCCCAATGTTAGTGAGCTGGAGGTGACATTGAGATCGCCTGTGGACCCTTACAACTCAAACTGTGGCCCGTGGACCAGGAGCATCAGCATCGTTTAGGGGCTTGATAGTGAAGGGATCACATTTTTGACATAAAGATTAAAGTGAAAACACTTGAAATCTTATCTGAACTTTTCTTATTTAACTGAAGTAGAGCTTTCAGAAAATATGCAGCTGTCATTAACCCTGCACTGAGGGAGTTTCCTTCACATTCTAGGAGGGAGGCAGACTGATTGCTCATTACCATTAGCATTTAAAAAACCCCAGTAGAACCTTCCATACTCTTCCACTGACCCTTCCCCCCGACTCCATTTTTTTTTAAGTTGGTATATAAATTTTACCTCTGGGTATTCAGCAAGTTACTTATTACTGAGCAAATCTTGTATGCACTTTAAGTAAACTTTATTTTCTGCTGTTAATCCTTTTATTGTCAGTTAATTAATTCACATGCCCTTGACCACTTGAACCTAAGTTGGTAGAGGAAAATATTTTCCTCCCAATGGTAGAAAAGCAGAATCTTTCTTTCTCTCTCTTTTTTTTTTTTTTTTTTTTTTTTTGAGAGAGAGATCGTGAGAGTTGGGGAGAGGACCAGAAGGGGCGAGAGAGAGAGAGAGAGAGAGAGGGAATGAGAGTCATAAGCAGGCTCCACACTTAGTGCAGAGCCCAATACAAGGCTTGATCCCACAAATTTGGGTTCATGACCTGAGCAGAAATCAGTCAGATGCTCAACTGACTGAGCCACCCGGGTGCCCCAAAAAGCAGAATCTTAAGCTCAATCCCATAGCTGTGGAATAGGAATCAGCATTTTAGCATCATCTCCTAGTGAAATGTTTGTAAATTATAGTTTGTGAAGCAAAAGGGTTGGCAAATAATCTTTGTGAATGATTGGACAGTAAATTTTGTAGGCATTGTGGACCATGTGGCCTCTTTTGCAGCTACTCAAGTTTTGCCAGTATGGTGCAAAAGCAGTGATGAATAAATGTGTCTTTTGTGATGGTTAATTTTTCATGTGTCAATTTGACTGGGCTAATGGATGCCAAGATAACTGATAAAATATTAATTCTGTGTGTGCCTGTGAGGGTGCTTCCAGAAGAGACTGGCACTGGAATTCATGGACCAAGTAGAGATTGCTTTCACCTTTGTGGATGGGCATCATCCAATCTGTTGAGGGCCTGAATAGAACAGAAAGGTGGGGGAAGGGCACATTTGCTCTCTGCTTCTGCCCTTGGACACTGGTGGTCCTGGTTGTTGGGTCTTTGGACTTGGACTGAGACTTAGACCATTACTCCACTGGTTCTCAGTCCTCAGGTTTGGACTGGAACTACATTATTGGCTTTCCTGGGCCTCCAGCTTATAGATGGTAAATCATGACACCTCTCTGCCTTCATAATCACATGAGCCACTCCCTTATAACAAATCTCTTTCTGTATATCTATATATATCCTATTGGTTCTGTTTCTTCAGAGAAACTAATACAGCTGTATTTCAATAAAACTTACAGACACTAAAATGTGAATTTCATATGCTTTTCTGTTCCATTAACTATTCTTTTTTTAACCATTCATTTTCTTCAACCATTAATTGTTTTTCCCCAAACATCCTTAGCTTGCAAGCTAAACATGTGGTAGGTTGGTCTATGGGCCATAGTTTGCTTATCCTTGGTGTAGACCATTATTTCCTTTTTTTTTTTTTTTCCAAAACTTCGTAGTACACATGGAAAATTATATTGGTACAGCACATGGGTGAATGAATGGGTCTACTTGTGGTTGGATTGACCACTTGAAGGAGGAAGAGGTCTCTGATTACACTGAATGCTGAGAAGAATGGACAAGTTTATAACCCATTCATGGCACAAAGCTGGCAGGCTATGGTCTAAACCAACCCCCTCTGTGTTACCAATAAAGAAACAGACTGTCACCTTTTTTTCATCATTTTATCCCCAGGGTTCATCCTTTTTATTTATTTATTTATTTATTTATTTATTTATTTATTTATTTTTTTCTGAAATTTATTGACAAATTGGTTTCCATACAACACCCAGTGCTCATCCCAAAAGGTGCCCTCCTCAATACCCATCACCCACCCTCTCCTCCCTCCCACCCATCAACCCTCAGTTTGTTCTCAGCCCTTAACAGTCTCTTATGCTTTGGCTCTCTCCCATTCTAACCTCTTTTTTTTTTTTTTTTCCTTCCCCTCCCCCATGGGTTCCTGTTAAGTTTCTCAGGATCCACATAAGAGTGAAACCATATGGTATCTGTCTTTCTCTGTATGGCTTATTTCACTTAGCATCACACTCTCCAGTTCCATCCATGTTGCTACAAAAGGCCATATTTCATTTTTTCTCATTGCCACGTAATATTCCATTGTGTATATAAACCACAATTTCTTTATCCATTCATCAGTTGATGGACATTTAGGCTCTTTCCATAATTTGGCTATCGTTGAGAGTGCTGCTATGAACATTGGGGTACAAGTGGCCCTATGCATCAGTACTCCTGTATCCTTTGGATAAATTCCTAGCAGTGCTATTGCTGGGTCATAGGGTAGGTCTATTTTAATTTTTTGAGGAACCTCCACACTGCTTTCCAGAGCGGCTGCACCAATTTGCATTCCCACCAACAGTGCAAGAGGGTTCCCGTTTCTCCACATCCTCTCCAGCATCTATAGTCTCCTGATTTGTTCATTTTGGCCACTCTGACTGGCGTGAGGTGATACCTGAGTGTGGTTTTGATTTGTATTTTCCCCAGGGTTCATCCTAATGGCTGGTCTTAAAGACCCCTCATTTTCTGAATGAATAGCTGAGAAGTGACTTTCTGGTAACTAGCAGAGCTAGGAAATGAGTTGCTTGCTTACTGGTCTAGTGCCCTTTCTGCCCTTTCGGAAAATTATGATTAAAAATGTTACTGAGCTGGAGTTGATACTTTTCGGGAGAAAAGCCACTTTTTGGCAGAAAGAGCCTTCCTGAGCTCTTACATCCTATTTGTGATAGACAACAGGGCTGCTCCTTAGTACTTCTGATTCTTTCCTTCCAAGCTCACTAGAGGATGGTATGCTCCTGGACTCTTATGGTTAGGCATGGCCATGTGACTTAATTTGGCCATTGAGTGGAAGTGAGATATTGAAGTATTTGAGATAGTGTGTGAGTCTCCATGCCCTTTCCTTCTTTGCTTAGAGATCATGAAACACGAGATTGTGGCAAATGGTAGAGCCTTTATCAGCCTAAGTCACTTGGAAGACTATGAAGAGTCTCTGCTGATCCACAAGGTCCTCATTGTCATAAGCTGAGATTTTGAAGTTTTATTACTGCATCATAACTTAGGATATCCTGACTGGTATACTCTCTCATAGATGATTCCCAAAGAGAGTCCAGGCCTACTGGCTAACAAGAGACACAGGAATGAATATTGTAGGGTCTGGTGCTAGATTTTTAGGTCTCCAGTCAGTTATAAGCTTTAGGGACCATGTCTTCACCATCTTTAAATGCTTTGAGTGGGGTTGTTACAGGTTAAATTGTGTCCCTCCTAAATTCATGTATTGAAGTCCTAATCCCCAGTACCACAGAATATCACCTTCTTTGGAACAGGGTCTTCACAGAGGCAGTCTAGTGAAAATGAGGTCATCATGTTGGTCCTAATTCAATGTGGCTAGTGTCCTTATAAGAAGGAGAAATTTAGAAACAGACACATAGGGAGAAGGCTATATGAAGATGCAGGCAGTGGTCAGAGTGATACATCTATAAGCCTAAGATTGCCAGCAAATTGCCAGAAGCTGGGGAAAAAGGGGTGGAATGGATTTTTCCTCATTGCCCTCAGAAGGAACCAAACCTGCC
Organism: Prionailurus viverrinus; assembly: GCF_022837055.1. Taxonomy (NCBI): domain Eukaryota; kingdom Metazoa; phylum Chordata; class Mammalia; order Carnivora; family Felidae; genus Prionailurus; species Prionailurus viverrinus. The sequence continues at coordinate 85,802,625 of NC_062563.1, read as the reverse complement.
AACACCTTGAATCCAGACTTCTAGTTTTCAGGACTGTGAGACAGTAAGTTTCTGTTGTTCAAGCCACATAGTTTGCAGTACTTTGTTACAGCAGTCCTAGCAAACTAGTGTGGAAAGTTTTTTAAAGCTGTTCTTTTTTTTTTGGTTTTTATGTTTTTTTTTAATGTTAATTTATTTTTGAGAGACAGAGTACGCGTCGGGGAGGGGCAGAGAGAGAGGGAGACACAGAATCCTGAAGTAGGCTCCAGGCTCTGAGCTGTCAGCACAGAGCCAGCCTCACACGAGGCTCGAAGTCCAAACCATGATATCATGACCTAAGCCGAAGTCAGACACTTAACTGACTGAGCCACCCAGGGGCCCCAATGCAGAAAGTTTTTTAAAAAAAGTTTTGATTATATTTTCCGTCTTAAACAGCTTACTGTAATAAAATTTACATACCATACAGTTCACCCACTTAAAATATACAACTCAGAGACACCTGGGTGGTTCAGTTGATTAAGCATCTGACTCTTGATTTCAGCTCACATCATGATCCCAGGGTTGTGGGATCAAGCCCTGCATTGGGCTCTGCACTGAGCATGGAGCCTGCTTAAGATTCTCTCTCTCTCCCTCTGCCTCTCTCCCCCATTTGTATGCTCTCTTTCTAAAATTAAAATTAAAAAAAGTGTACAACTGAGTTGGTTTTTAGTATATTTATGTCACTATAACTACTTTAAGAACATTGTTATTTCTAAAAGAAACCACATACCCGTTAGTACTCACTCCTCAGAATCATCCTTCCCACCACCACCCAGCCCTGCACAGCCACTAACTTCCTTTCTGTCTCTACAGATTTGCCTATTGGAGACATTTCATGTAAATGGAATTGTTGAGTATGTGGTCTTTTGTGACTGGATTCTTTCACCTAACCTAATGTTTTCAAGGTTTATCCATACTGTAACTTGTATCGGTATTTCATTTGATTTTATGGCTGTGAATAATATTCCATTATATGGATATACCACATTTTGTTTATCTTTTATTGTTTGATGGATATTTGGGCTGTGTCCACTTTTTGTCTAGTATGAATAGTGCTATTGTGACCACTTGTGTGTATGTCTTGGTATGCATGTCATTTTTATTTCTTTTGAGTATATATGTAGGAGTGGAATTGCTGGGTCATGTGGTAACACCATGTTTAATATATTGAGGAATTATTGCCCAAAGTGGTTGTATCATTGTACATTCCTGTCAGCAATGGGAGGGTTCCAATTTCTCTACGTTCTCACCAAGACTTGTTTTTATCTGTCTTTTTGATTATAGCCATGCCAGTGCATGTGAAGTGGTATTTCACCGTGGCTTTGATTTGCATTTCCCTAATGGCTAATGATGTCAAGTATCGTTTCATCATTTTGTGTGTTTATTGGCCATTTATGTATCTTCTTTGGAGAAATGTCTGTTCAAATCCTTTGCTTGTGTTCCGTTGGGTTATTTGGTTATATGTCTTTTTTATTGTTGAGTTGTGTGAGGTGACTTTATAGGTGGGGATTCATTTCAGTAACACTAGATTTTATTTTTTTAACCAGCAGGGTGAGAATACAATTTCTATTCCCTGTAGGGTTCTGAGGGCTGGTTAAATTTGCTGGATAATTTAGTTTCTTCCTTAAGTTAAGTATTTGAACATACGATAAAGGCCAGGCAATTCTAAGTGGTCAAGGAGGAAGAAAATGAAAAGAATTTGGAAGCTTACTCTCTAGTAAAGACTTTGGTCATTACAAAAGTTTTCAGGCTTCCTCTTTGTGTAACCCCACCCGGGAGCCTCTTTCAGTATTCACACCATCAGCCAAAGGGGAAGAGGCTTTTTTTTTTTTTTTTAACCTTTTCCTCTCCTCCCCTTCAAATAGTTCTTTATGCGATTTGTGATTTGTTTGCTATTGTCTTTAATTGTTGAACTCTGGGTACAAGGGTTCAAGGTAAGTTGAATAAGTTATTCACCTCCTACTGAACAGATTCTGTCTTTGTTACCTGGACCAAAGCAGAGAGCTTCTCCTCCCCGACTATGCAAATCTAAAGCAGATAAATGTGAGCTATCAGGAGCCAATTTGCTGGAAATCTTCCCCTTAGTAATTGGCTTCATATTTCAGCTCTTAGAAAAAGTCGACTCTCATTACCAACCCTGCCTTTTCCCCTCCAGGCCAGCAGAGAGAGAGGTAGGGTCCATTGGAGACAAGGAAGGGGAGGGAATGAAACTCCAGATGAATTATTATTTTTTTCTCTCTGCTGGCTTTACTTCCAGGTGCCCCCTCTCAGTCATGCTTCTTCAGAAAAGCACCGCATCAGCCGGCCAGGGCCTTCTTGCCAATGGTAATCATGTCCTTCCCACCCCAGGCTCCCTTTACCTAGATAGGAAGTGACAGGCAGGGAGACCTCCTGCTCTTGGGTTCTTGGGAGGGGAATACAAAGCATTATATCAAACACCGCCACCAGGCCAGCTCTTTTGGGTTGCATTAGGCAGTCAAGCATTTTGCTGCCTGCTGAATGTCATCTCATTTAACATTTTGTTAAACAACTTCTAAAGGTCTTAACAATATGACAGATGGGCCATTGACTGGGTTCTTAGTAGCTAAGTACCAGTTTGGCTAGGCTGGATTGTGTTTATTGTTCATTAAATGTTATTTAAAGAACTCAATCTTGATGCCTCCAACCCCCTGCCCACCCCTCAATGCATACTTTCTGTAGGACCCCAGGGTGTCACATTAGAGGCCTGTTCCTATAGAAAAGCACAGCAGAAAGAAAGGGTGGAGAGAGGCTCAGAAAGGAGAAGAAATGAGAAGATAAGCAGAAGAAAGTGGAGGGAGGCAGAAAAAAGTATGTGTGTGTGTCTGCGTGTGTGAGCGTGAGGAGTAGCTGGAGGGGGGTTATCGTTCGAAGGCAAATGTAACAGCCAAATGAGACAGAGCAAAATGGCTTATTTCTGCAGATGGCAGGCCCTGTCCCTTTTGGCTTCAGTTTCAGGGAGGGTCAACTTCTACCTTGCTTCCAGATTCAGGCGGAGGAAGGAGGGTGTCTCTGAGGAGTGGTGGCTGCTCATTACGCTGACCACACTGGCATTGCACTCTACCCTGTTTTTTCTTCCCGATGAGCTGTAAGCGACTGGAAGACAAGGACCCTCTTTGCCTTTGTTTTCCCCAAGAAGTGGATGACAACCCCTGCCATGGAAGAAGCACTAAGTAACTCACTTGTGGTTGGTCATGAAGTTGGTCTAGGCAAAATAGTCTGTTTTCTGCTGTTAAAAGATAAACTGAGACGTAATAAAAAATTTTAAGAGTGTATCTGAACAAAAATCCATTCAAATCTTACAGTGCCAAACTGGTAGCGATTAGGAGTCCTACCAACAGCAGCTAGAGGAAAGATGAGTAGAGAAGGTATGAAAGCAAAGAAAGGAAAATTCTTTGATTGGTTACAGTGTAAAGTCTACTTGGCTGTAATTGGTTGTCCTTATGTTTTTATTTCTTAACCTCGAAGCATTTACAGGCTTAGGCCTCTAGAGCCACCTCAGTCTAATGGGTTCCTTATTTAATTAATTTAACACTGCTTGTCAGGTTCTAGATGATCAAGATACAGCTACTAGGGCCAACACCGTTTCATCGGCTGGAACAAAGGTAGTTTTAAAGAACTTTGCCAGCTCACTGCTTGGGTTCCTAAGTCCTCCAGTGAGGAAATGAGAACTTCACACTGTTCTGGTGTTGTCAAGAGCACCACTACTACCAAAGATAAGGAAAATGAAACAGAAACGTTGGGCATTATCACAATATGGCAGGTCTGGTAGAATGATATTCTTTTTTCCAGTTAGAGGATGGCAATCTAGAATGTCAAGTCAGAAAATGACTTAGAGAATGTCAGGGTTTGAAGGAACTTTAAGAATCAACCTACTTCAGTGGCTACGTGTAACCAGATGAAGACAGAGTCTTAGAAACTTTAGCTTTGGTCACACAATCAGCAGGGAGCTAGACCCAGACAGCAGCCTCTTAGTGCAGAGAGCTTCCTATTGTTTCAGCCAGAATTCTTGATTGTGAGTGATGGAAACCTAATGGTGAGAATTCCAAAGTGCACTGACTTTAGGCATGGCAGGATCCAAGGACTCAGTAAGTACATAAAGACGTTTCTTTCTCCACCTCTCATGTGTGCTGTCCTTTGTATCGCATTCATTCTGAGGCAGACTCTCCTAAGACATGGTAGAAAGTGACCACCAACAGTCACAGTGCGTACTCCACCAGCTTGACAACCCCAGTAGATAGATACACAGCTTCTCTTTCCTGCTGGTTTCCTCATGTCCTAGGGTTGATGGTCTTTGGCCAAAGCCAGCTTCAGGCCCATTTGCCCCTCCTGGAGCCTACGAACGGGGCGGGGCAATGGTTATACTTGAACCGTGTGATGAGGAGAAAAGTAAAGGGAAGAAAACGTATATCTAGCAATAAAGAAGAGCCCACTCCACTTCTGTACCATGGGATGATGTGGACATTTTTCTGGTACCTGGAGGCAAAGTCTCTCTTGCTATAAATGACCTGCTGGACACCCACTAACTCCTTTCTGGAGTCTCTGTGTCCTTCTTTCTAGGAAAGCCACTCACTCTGACCTCCACTGTCACTAGGGGATGAAAAGAGACCACATGCTTCATCAGATTGTGGAACCTTGGGCACGAGAAGGTGGAATATTCCACTCTTATTTCTTCCACTTCCAAGATCTCTTAGCCTGTTCATGCCTAAAAGAGGGATACAATAATGCAATTCAGTGTAGGTTGACAAGTGTTTATTGATTAGCTCTTTAAGTAGCCATAGTGTTAGGACCCAGGAACCATAAAGATAAGGAAAGTAGATGTGTCTGATCTCTGAAGGTTAGCAAAAACCCTGATCATCTAAAAAGCCTTCTATTGTGCAGAGGAAATAAAATAATACAAATGCCTGGAATTCAGGTGTAATGGGATAAGTGCTATGGATAAAGAAATATTTGGAAGGGAAGGGGATATACTTTGGGGGAGATTTTGGAATGACCAGGAATGACTTCCTAGAGGAAGTGACTTTTGTGTTGGACTTCAAAGAATGGGAATGGGGACTTGAGTAAAACACTGTCAGGAAAAGAAGAGGAAAAAGCATTGTAAGAAGAAGAAATCGTAGACTGAGCACAGTCATTAACCTAGAGAGGGGTGGGGCCTTTCTGAGGAACTGTGAAGAGTTGAGTCTGGAGCAAAGGCGAGGTTAGTACAGAGATAGGGTGAAGGAGAAGAGAGTCTGAGCCAGCCTGCAGCAGAAGAGAGGGCAGACCCAAGCTCACCTGCACCAGTCTTTGGACATTATGTTGATTCCTATCAAGCTGGGTCTTCAGAGATTTAGCTGGGTTGCACTGAAATAAATATTCTCATATTTGCCACATCAGACTCCATCATTTTGATTTGGGGAAGCCAAAAAAGTCACATCATTAGTGACTTGCTTCTAGATTCACTAGAAACCAACGGATAATTACTGGATAAAGTAAATGTATATTTTTTGTCAAGCAGCAGTTGTTAAAACATATTTCAGGTGATATATTCTGTTCTTAATTGTTTTTTGTTGTTAGTATGGTTGGACCCAAGTGAATATTCTAATAATGTACTAAGATGGAACCACAAGATTGTGTAGAAATCATATCAGCATTTCACTCTAGGTTATTGTGATCAAGAGCTTGGGATGTCTTGGGGCACCTGGGTGGCTCAGTCGGTTAAGTGTCTGACTTCAGCTCATTTCATGATCTCATCGTTCATGAGTTTGAGCCCCACGTCAGGCTCTGTGCTGATGGCTCAGAGCCTGGAACTTGCTTCGGATTCTGTGTCTCCCTCTCTCTCTGCCCCTCCCCTGCTCATGCTCTGTCTCTCTCTGTCTCTCAAAAATAAATAAACATTGAAAAAAAAATTTAAAGAACTTGGGATGTCAGCCTGAAAATCACATTTTCTTTTTACATATTAAAAAAGTTTTTTTTTTCATTTTATTTATTTGAGAGAGAGAGAGGGCACACGCAAGCAGGGGAGAGGGACAGGGAGAGAGAGAGAGAGAGACAGACAGACAGAGACAGAGACAGAGACAAAGACAGAGAGAATCCCAAGCAGGCTCTATGCTCAGCATGGAACCTGATGTGGGGCTTGATTTCATGACCCTAGGATCATGACCTGAGCTGAAATCAAGAGTCAGATGCTCAGCTGCTTAAATGTTTGTTAACTGATGGGTGGTATGCCAATTTTTCCTGCTTCTGACTATCACTTAATGTGATGGAATTCTCCTCTGTGTCTGAGTTTGACTTTTGTATGTTGGTAGACAAGTCCTTTCCTTCCTTCCATAAATATTAAGTCCATAAATTGACTTACACTCAAGGCTCAGTGTTAGCTTTGTGTTGAATATAAAGAGATATCACAGCCATACCCTGTTTTTAAAAAGTGCATAATTGAGCTCAGGCGAAGACACAGAAAGAGCTAAATGATAGAGCAAGACAAGGTGCCACAAGGTACGGACTCCTTGCTGTGAACTCCTAGGAGAGGTGGTAGAAGGACGCTATGGAGACCTGTTGTGTCATGAAACAGACATACCTGAGGCTGGCCATGTATGTGAAGGGCATACCCTTGGCTTGCATTTTTACACTCTGCTTTCTTCTGGAAAATCCAGACAGCTGGAGATTTTCTGCTCCAATCTATGAGGCTTGCATGGCTGCTGCAATTTTTGCCATTTTCTTCCTTCTTGCCCACTGCTGGAGTTAGCGCTTGCTCTTGTTACAGCCCTCTACTTAGCTTACCGTTAGGGTACATCTTCCCAAAGGGGGCACTTGGGCACTTATATGTGGACAGATTACACCCTTTGCATTTTTAGAAGCAGAAGAACTGGGCTGTCCTGCCATGACTGAGCTGAGGATTGGGTAGGCTGCCCTGGGAGCTTGTGCTGAATATATTATGTATGTGTCTTCTGGGTCAGAGTAAATTGGGCCCTTAAAAGACAGCCAACTTTCTGGGTAATTAACCCAGTTTTGTCTTGAGAGATATAACTGAAATTGACTGAGAGAGACATAGCCACAAATTTTTAGAGAGAAAGCGCTGTTCATAATAGACTGGCCATTCAATGGAAGGGAGGAAAGTAATTTTCATGGAGACCCACTGCAAGAGACACTCAAAAGGTGGTAGGAGGCTACAGACTCTTTCTACCTGCCTGAAGTAAAAAAAAAGTTACCCTGGCTTTAAGCACATTATAAAGATTTGCCTAAAAAGCAAAAATTAACTGAAAATTGGTGGTGAATTGGCCCAGTGCAGAGAGCAAGTAGATGAGGTAGAGAAAGAGGGACTTCTCATAATTGAAAGCTTATTTATTAATTTGGAGAGAGAGAGAGAGAGAGAGAGAGAGAGAGAGAGAGAGAGAGAGGCAGAGAGAGTGGGAGAGAGAGAATCCCAAGCAGGCACTGTCAACATGGAGCCTGACACAGGGCTCAGTTCCACGACTGTGAGATCATGACCTGAGCCAAAATCAAGAGTTGGACGCTTAACTGACAGAGTCACTCAGGTGCCCCCAGACTTCTCTTAATTTAATGTGATAAAATCAACATATTGCCTTTTGTGTTGTTGCTATACATACTTTTGGGGTTTGTATTTAGCACTACGTTCCCTTTTCCTTTTTCCAATTCAGTGTCTTAAACCTAAATTACATTGCTGGCTGCTGTCCTGACATAGACTGGACAGACTCTTGACTTGTCAGCTAAGTTAGGGACATAGACATGATGTCCTGTAATATTTAAAAGAGCTAGACTATTTCTCAAAAAAACTATTGAAGTTCCTGGAATCTTTTGAAAAATTAGAAATTATAACAACACTAAGTGTAGATTCCTGCATGGAAGCAATTGTCCTGAGCTCAATGCTGGCTTCTCCTTATCAATGGGACATTCTGCTGTTGAAGACAGTGCCAACCAGTACCTTTTGTCTATTTACATAGCCCACTTCACCTATTTAAGTTACCTGTCTGACCTCTGTTGCTGTTTGAGTTTGCAACCTCCACCCACCCACCCACCCAAACAAACAAAAATACAAAGTCACTAGTGATAGGGATTAAGAAAAATGTACAGTCCAGAAGGAACTTGATGAATCATTTGGTGACTTACCTTTACTCTAAATGGGTGGAATGTCCTACCACCCATACTGGATGCAAAATAGATACCTGTGATTGTTTGATATTTTAGGCTCAGGCTTTAGCAGGGGCAATGGAATGTTCTTATACTTCCAGGGACATGAATCTGGGGTTATAGCTTTCTTAAAGAAGGTTTAAACTCTGAGCCCTTTTCAGCCTTGGCAAGTGAAATGGAAATAGGTGCGCAGAAACATTCATTATTATCTTCCCTCTGCCATTCTCAAGTCTGAACAGCTCTTTCATTTCTCATCATTTTTAGCACATTGTGGCCTAGGTATGTGGCTAAAGGGAGAGGATAGGACATGATCCTTGTTTCAGCATTCAACTGCAGAATGACATATGAATCTGATTAACTTTCATATTTGGTTTTATTCAAAATGTCTCATTGGCTCCCTCCCAACTTTTTTTGCTTAAACTTTAAATCTGAAATAACAAAATAATACAGTTGAGGTCTGATTATTGCCCTTTAAAGTTTTTTCTTTTTTATTCTTCTATATGACCAGGCTTTACAAAAAGCTATTTTACTCTAAGAAATTAGGTTTCTGGTTATCAGGAGCCCTAAATAGACATGAATTACAAGAACGTCCTTTGGAAACCCCACGCAGCACTTGTTTCATTAAATTCCATGAAGCGACCTTAATTTAGTGGAACACTGGATAGGCTGTTCTTTTAACCTATTATCACTTTGGCCAGGCCCATAAACCATATTCATGGATGATTCCATCAAGAAGGACAACAGTGGGATTAATATTATTTCAGGATACAGTAAATGCCACAATGATGAAGCTGTTTAAGATCTGGTGCTCACGGTGTCACACTGAATGCATTGACATTTACTCTGCTATCACTTCATTTCCAATATTCCTTCCAAATCAGCCGATGCTAATGCTTCAGCGTGTGTGCAGAATACAATGTGGGCGGGGGTGGGGAGACTGGGAAGGGATTGTGCAAATCCTTTGCCTTCCTTTTTTCTTTTGGTATTGAGGGTGAGGATAGTATTTGACAAGCAGTAGCCCCCAAGATGTCAGTTCTTAGGATTACAGAGGCTCCCAGGAACTGCTTTCTTCTGGAGTTGGGTCCCCTCTTGTCTGAGACTGAATAAGTGGTATGGGTCTGATATGAACCAAGAAAGCACTGGTTGATGTTTTAGCCTGATGGCATGTTGGGATTGAGTGCATATGAAAATTCAAACAGCAGACCATTTAGAAGGTCTTATTTGCAGTATTTCCTGAATTACCTTAATCAGACTTGGTGCCCCTGACAAAATATAAGCTTAATGATACTAAATATCTGAAAGCTGGTGGGTAGTTTTGGGAAGTCTCTTTTAAAGAAGCAATAAGGATATTATCCCTAATAACATTATTAATGTCTACTACTTTCTCAAGTGGTCTCAGCTCCTGATTTTGAAGGTTAGGCTGTCAGGGTTGCAAGGAATTTTAAGGTTACTAGTTCGTGCTTCTCAAAGCATGTGTCTGTGAATCACCTGAGGTCTAGTTAATTCTAATAACTAGAGTCTGGGAGATCCTAACCCAGTAGTTCTGGTGTGAGGGCTGAGAATCTGCTTAGCATCTAACTCCCGGGTGATGTAGATGCTGCTGCTCTGTGACTCATACTTTTACTGCAGGATCTAGTGCAACCATTGCCTATACCCTCTTCAGGTGAGAATCTAGTGTATATTTAGACCTCTTTTAGTAGGAGGCAGCTCATATTATCTTAAGGCTGTCTGTTTCATCTTTGAGCAATTAGTTTTTCTTTATATTGCAGCCAAAATTCCATCCCCTGGACCTGTTAATCTCTGGCCCTGTCTCTAGCCATTGGTCTTGTACAATACAAATGGCAAGGCAAGAAAACAGCTCTTCTATTGAAAAGAAGCTTGCATCCTCCAAATTTCTAATCTGAAGGAAACTCCCTGGGTGGGAAGGGATAGCTGACCCATGGATAACTTTTGTCCCTTTGGGGTTTACCATTCTGGTTGACTTTACTGACTTCTTATGGCTCTTGAAGGCCACATGCTAGTTTTTGGTTTGGCTCCCACTCTTTATGCCCCAATTGGATGAGATCATTCCCTTTTTTTAACTCTCACATCCTTGTGTGTGTGTATCATAAAAATTAATTTATCCCACCTCCCCGATTGTAAATCCATGGAAGCAGAGATTGTGCCTTACGGTTCTTCAACTTCTCTACAGTGCTTTTCACATACTAAGAGCTCAAACCATGCCTATTAAATTAACACACAGAACCTATTTCAAGGAGCTTATAGCACTGACACACCAAAACATAAAAACTGCAACATATTAAATTGTCACACTAGGTAGTTATACAACAGGTGAATTTCAGAGAAAGGAAAAGTTCAGTGCAGATAGGAGCAACTGCAAAGAGCTTTAAAGGAGGCAAAAGAAGAGAGGCTTTTAAATTTAAATTGGCAGTGCATGACCCATTTGAATCAACTAAGGATTCTGGGGCTACTTTGGAAGAGAGTCTAGTAGATGGTATAGGAGTGTATATGGTTTCTTCCAAGGAAGTTGGGGGAGGGATGGATATAACTTGGGTGGATTTAAGGCAGAGGTTTGAACACTTTTTCAGTGAAGGACTGTGAATATTGAATAGTGAATATTTTAGGATTTATGGATGCAACAACTCAACTCTGCTGTTGCAGTGTGAAAGCAGCAATGAATTGGCAGGAGGCATTCAAACAAAACTATGTACACTAAAAATTCAATTTCATGTAATTTTCATATGTCATGAGATATTATTCTTTTTAGATACTTTCCAACCATTTAAACATGTAAAACCATTCTTAGCTTGGGTATCGTACTAAAACAGGTAGTGGGCTGGATCTGGCCTGGGCTGTGGTTTGCTCATCCTTGGCTGATGACGTGGATGTCCAAGTTGAACATTTCACTAGCAAGGGTTTTATGGATTGGTGACTTGAGATTGAGACAGATACCACCCCCAAGAGGGGGACTATCAGCATTCATGAGAGAGTGACTGTTTGAGAAAAATGTGCAAGGCTGGGAGTGAGATGTTATTATCTAGGCATGGCTGGTTCCCCAGATGCCATTTCCCTATATGAGTGAGGTCTCAAGATATGGAGAAACTTTGGCAAGGATTCTCTTCTCTCCACTCTATCCCCACATCACCCTAGTCCTTCGTCTTTTATTCTGTATTGTCTCTCCCACCTTTCTGATTCTACCTTTCTATAGTTTCGCTTTTCTACCTCATCAGGTTTCCTATGGCATATACTTAAGCTCTTAGAATTATGTAAATAGTTCTTTTCCTTGCAAAAACCTCCCTAATATTTTGGAACGTGATTACCGTCCTTACCTAGTGACATTTGATTTTTTCTATATGTGATACGGACATTAGACATGAACAGTCTGCATGAAATGTTTGGGAAAGCATGTATTTTGGGGGAGAAAAAGAGGCAGATGCACGTCCAGAGAGTAGAACAAACTAGCTCTGGGACCTGGAAAATATACTTTCTCTCAGGAGGAGGAACAGGGCAGACAGTGAGTTCAGTGTGGGTCATGTTGAGCCTGTATTACCTGGATGAAGTTTGATAGCTGCTAGGCATATTTAATAGGCAATTTGGTGATTAGTTCTAGGATCTAAGAGAGAGGAATGGCTCAGAAGTATAGATTTGGGAATCATCACCCACCCTTGCAACTGGGTGGGGCTCTGGGACTAGAATGTGGCAGAAGAGGGTCTGTGTGACTTCTGAGTTAGGTACTAAGGTGATATGGCTTCTGAGTGGCTTTCATCAGTGGATGTGCACCTGGGGATAAGCCACTATGTGGAAGCCCAGACCACATTGGGTGGCCCATGCATAGGTATTGTGGCTAACACCCAGCTAAGATCTTGGCCTCAGCCACCATCAGCTGCCAGGGATATGAATGAATGAGGCTCTGGGTGACTCCAATTCCCAGTTTTTGGGTCCTCCAGCTGAGAGCCCATTATCGTAGAGCAGAGAAAAGTTTTCCCACTCTTGCTGTGATTCCTGACCCAATGAATTTATGAGCATGATAAATAGTGGTTTTACACCATGGTTTGGAGTAGTTTGCATAGTAATTGGAAAGGTTGTATAAAAATATGATATGTATGAATGTGTGTGTACAAATACATTTATACACACAAGTATGGCCCAAGACCCTAGGTCCTCCTGGATGGGAAGGGTCTCATATGCCTTTTCCCTTCTTTTGCAATTTGATAAGCCAATTCACAATAAGGCATTGGTAACTGATAAATGGTAAAAGGAATTTCAAGCAGGGTGGTAATTTGCTAAGGGTGGGGACGGTGTTGAGGTTTCTGGGAACCCTACTGTCATATCCTTTTCTCCAGATGAAGGACATAGACCATAGGTCTGTTCCATGCCAGCTTTCTTTGATGTAGTTTAAAAAAAAAATTTAATGTTTATTTTATTTTTGAGAGAGGAGAGAGAGAGAGAGAGAGAGAGAGAGAGAGAGAGAGAGAGAGAGAATGAATATGAGTGGGGGAGGGAGAGAAAGAGAGGGAGACACAGAATTTGAAGCAGGCTCCAGGCTCTGAGCTGTCAGCACAGAGCCTGATGCGGGGCTCAAACTCACAAACTGTAAGATCACAACCTGAGCCAAAGTCCATTGCTTAACTGACTGAGCTACCCAGGCACCCCCTTTGATCTCTTTTTTTTATTCCAGTTTTCTCTAACTCTCAAGAAGGGACTGCCAGTGGGGGTCTTCTGCCATGTCCCAATGAGGCACAAGATACAGGGAGATTCTAGTAGTAGGAAGTCCATGAGGAGAACCAGAACATATTCCCAAACAATGTGATACCTGGGAGGGAGGAAGCCTAGGGAATGACATCTGTCCTTCCTACTTGGGGTCCTTATCTGCATGGGTGCGAGGGTGAATGCTCCCTGGTGGCCTGCCATGGCCCCTCCATGGCCCTTCCCCTGGGGCTGCAATGGAAAGTGCTTCTTCATGTCCTGCCCTTTATTCCTTCCTGGGGCTTGGATGTGGGAATCCTGCAGCCCCTGGATAGCCCCAGAGGTAGTGGTGTTTCTGTCTTTTATAAGTGAAATTTTATTCTTATGAAGGCTGAGAGGGAGAACAGTTATAATTGTGTCTCTGTGATTTTTCAGCCTCCCTCCCCATCCTTTCTTCTTCTTTCTCCCTACTTTCCCCCTCTTTACACTTTCCTTTCTCTTCATTTCCCATTTCCTTCCTTGTTGCCCTTCTTGCCCCCTGGTCTCTCATCGTCACTTCCTTCTTTTTCTCTCTTGATTCTCTGTTTTAAACCATTTGCTCCAACTTTGGCACAAATGGTGGTAAGCTGAGGCTGGGGGATACCAGTTCCCATTTTGCGATGATGGGATCATATTTTCACTAAGATGACTTAGGAGGGGAGAGTGGAAAGTGAGGAAGTGTTTCTCTGCAGTGTAGGGGTGGAGGAGAAGGGAAGAGCGTGTTGAATCAGGATGGGGATGAGGAACTTCCTCATCAGCCTCAGCATCAGTAGAGAAACAGCCAGGGAGTAGGAGCATGAGCCTTCGGGGTCTTTCTCTGTTGGGTATAAGAATTCTCTGGTGAGTCACCTGGAAGGGCCTGGCTGCAGCTGGATAAAACAGTCACCATGGCCTTAAAATAAATGCTTCATTGAGGTGTCCTCTGGGAAACCCAACTCACATGGATTCCTGTTGAGTTTCCTGTTGAGCATCCTGTTGATGCTCAGGGTAGGTCCCCCCAAAGCACAGAAACATATGCCTTAAATTTCTTTCTGATTTATTTTCCATTTCCAGGGGCTTGATGGAACAAAGTTGGAATTTTGGCTACCTGGCATCTCTGGAGCCACAGAAAGAAAGCTGTTTTCTGTGGGATAGCTACCCAGAGCCACCCCTGTCATAGCCTAACCAAAGCTGGCTGCTTGAATAGATAGATGAATGAGGTCTATTTTCAGCTCTGCTCAGCTTGGCCTGAGCCAGGAGGTTGATGGGTTTAGACTCTGGTTGCTCAGCATCAGTCTGTTCTGGAGGAGGGGAATGAAGTTCTGGATAAAGGTCCCTCACAAACCAGACTCCCCTGCTTCCCAGTCTGCCAGTCAATGAATGAATTTGGCCATTTGCAAGTTGAACTGGGTCCCCTTTCCCTCCTCCTCTTTTTAGACCCTCCCAAAGCTAGGTGGTCCTCCATTGTCACTGTCTTTGTCCTTTGAGACATTGTGGAGCAGTTCAGAGCTGGACCAACACGCTGAATAGCTGGGTGGTGTAGGCTTACCCCAGGATTGGAGGTGATGCCACCTTCTCTCATCAGTTCTCTAAGGAATGACCCTCAGGTGTGGGACCAGTTTTAAACAGAGCTCAAACTGTGGCGAGAGCCAAGAGACATGGGCTAGTAACTTTTAGGTGTGTTTCACTTTCTGTTTTCCCTTTTAAGGCCAAGAGCCTTTGAAAGCTTTTCTAGCATTAACAATTTGGCTGAATGCAATGGTCTGACTCCCTCAGTGGGCCGAGCTGGTGAGGAGCAAACATCTGGCTTAAACTGTTGAAAGGCAAGAAACTCAGAATTACTTTCTGATACTTTCTGCTTCAGTTTAGGATTTTTTAACATGGCAGTGTGGTGGGCCAGCTGACAGAGGGCCTGCCAGGCCAAGAAATAGACTTAATTTTTGAGTTGAGAGCACACTGTTCAGGATGGGGGGTTAGGGGGAGAGACCAGATGATGAAGCCTCATCTCCCCACGAGGTGGCACCGGCAGGGATGTAGGTCCTGTAGGTCTTGGGTGGAAGCAGTGAGGTTTTGCATGAATTCTTTTCTGATTGGCTCTTATGTATTTTCTCCAGGGAACACCTCTGGTCTTTGCTTTCTTTCTAACAAGATCCCTGACCATGGAGCCACAGGCCTTGCCCCTGGCTGGCAGTGCAGTCAGATATAAACAAGCTGAGGGAAAGCCTGGTGTCAAACATTATGTTTACTAAACAAAACCGACAAGTTCTCATTGTTGCGTGAGGAAGCCCTGTAGCTCTCAATCCTCCTGAGCTGAAGAGGATCCATTTTATTGAGCTCTGTAATGACAGACCCGGCTGGAACAGCTGGGTAGTTTGTATTAGCTCTAAGAGACTCGAGAGGGCCGTTTTTCTTTAGAAAAATTATGTTTTTCATTTAGACCAACAACAGCCTGTCTGAACATACCTTCCTATAATCTTTAAAAAAGTGGTAAAATCATAGCTCAGATTGTTCCCTCAATACTTAGGGTGGTCAGAATTAGCAAATAAAAATAGGTGATACCTGGTTAAATTTGAATTTCAGATAAACTACAAATACTTTTCTAATACAAGTATGTCTTGCACAATATTTGGGACGAGTTTATACTAAAAATGTATTTGAGGTTTTATTTGAAATTCGTATTTAACTGGGAAATCCCTTATTTTTTCTGGCAATATGTTATTCCTTTCAAAACATCCCTGCTTAAATACCTCTGGTTATAGGGAACTCACTACCTTTCAAAACAGTCATTACATCGTTAGACAGCTGTGATCGCTAGAAAGCTCACCTGCACATTAAAGTGACATTCTCACACATTTGCTGCTCATGTACACCTCTGGGGCCCCTTGGAATATGCCTAGTCCATCTGCCCTGTGACAGCCCTCTAAATGTTTATTAACAGCTCTGTGTCTCCTTGAAGTTTTTCTTCTTCAGCCTGAACATCTCATGTTCTTTCAGTTTTTCCTCAAGTGATGTAGTTTCGGGCATGCAGGCCAGCCTGTGAATGTGCTCTGCCTGGCTTGTTTAGAGCCTTTGTAATCAAGTGGGATCTGGTGGCCCCAATGATGTGTTTGATTGACATGGCTTTGTGCTTGTTGTCAAGAGTCCGTGTCTACTATGCCAGGGAACTTCTAGCCTCATGAGCCAAGCTTTGGCACGGACTCTTCTCTGAAGAAGGAGTTCTGCTGCTATCTGTCAGAGGGGAGCTTATAGGCAATTGGAGAAGTGTATGCTCCTTCCTTGTTATAGACTGAATGTTTGCAGATAAACTACACCCCACCCCTCAAATTCACGTTGAAACCTAATTCCTAGAATGATGATATTTGGAGGTGAGACCTTTGGGAGGTGATTAGGTTATGATGGTGGAGCCCTCATGAATGGGATTAATACCCTTATAAGAGACCCCTTGCCCCTTCTATCATGTGAGGACACAGGGAGAAGATGGTCATCGGTGAAACTGAAGTGAGCTCTTATCAGATACTGAACCTGCTGTGCCTTTATCTTGGACTTTCAGCCTCTAGAACTGTGAGAAATATGTATCTGTGGTTTATAAGCCATCCAGTCTATGGTATTTTTGTTATAGCAGCCCAAATAGACTGAGACAGTCCTATACTGTACACACCAAAGTGAATGTGGCAGCACTATTCTTATTTATATTGGCTCAGGTCATGATCTCACAGTTCGTGAGTTCGAGCCTTGCGTCGGGCTGTGTGCTGACAGCTCAGAGCCTGGAGCCTGCTTCAGATTCTATGTCTCCCTCTCTCACTGCCCCTCCCTACTCATGCTCTCTTTGTCTTAAAAATAAATAAAACTTTAAGAAAAACCCGTCAGGCTGAAGTTTGCCACAGGAGGTTTGTTACAAGCCAACTGTGGGACTTTTGGAAAGTCATTTATCTCTTTGGCTCTCAGCATCTTCATCTAAAAAATGAGGCGATTGGATTAATTCTCTAAGGAAGAAGAATGTCTCACAGAGGCTGTGGGTGTGCCTTTTGACACACAAGGCTAACTGGAATAAAACAGATGAAAAAAAAGATGACAAAAATGTTAACTGTTTTAGATATAGAAAATTAAATGTGGACTACTCATTGATGCCTGTCTGTGAGGTCTTTATTGGTCCATGACAAGAGAAACACAGAAATGGAAAAGCATTCAGAAATATGTAAATCTACCTGACATTGCTGTGGCATCCAAATTTAGAACCAATGGGTTGTTTCATTGAATAGGGGATGGGCCACTGGGTACCACTGAACTTGTGGGTGGTAGATGGCATGTGATGTGAGCTGTGTACCAGTCACTTAAAATAGAACCATGTCGGGGCGCCTGGGTGGCTCAGTTGGTTAAGCATCCAACTCTTGATTTCTGCTCAGGTTGTGATCTCATGGTTTGTGAGTTCAAGCCCCACATTGGGCTCTACGCTGATAGAGCATAGCCTACTTGGAATTCTCTCTCTCCTTTCTTTCTCTATCTGACCCTCCTCCCCCCCCCCCCCCCCGCCCCCTGTGCGTGCTCTCTCTATCTTCCTCTCAAAATAAATAAATAAACATTAAAAAAAAAGAGATAGAAAAATGGGTTCATTACTACAGACAGTTTGAGGCAAAGCTGCTTTACTGACATGCTTGAATTACAGGTGTGCATAGCTATTGTTGTGCCCTTGGTCTTTGAGGTGCCTGGGAGAGGCCTAAGGCAGCTTGGACCAGCCATTAGACCAAGTTGCCTGTAGCCATGAGAAATCAGTTCACTGTACAAATATTACCCTTTTCTATGTGTGCCGTGAAGTGAGTAAGGGTGAAAAGTGCTACCATTTCTTCAAAAAAGCAAATAGATACAAATGAGGGGACTGGGCTAATTGTTGCTCAGACTGCAGCTTCCAAATGAACTGGATTGATCTAGTGGTTCAAACTGGAATTCTGCTCCCAAGCAAAAGGGTCAAATATCTTTCCTTCTTGTTTACCTTTCTTTTAAAATTAAATTTAAATTCATCAAAGAGATACATGCACGTTCTTTAAAATCAACTAGTACTAAAGTATATCAAACATGAATCATCTGTACCTCCCCTCCTTACACCCCATTCAGGTTCTCCAGAAGTAGCCACTTTCAAGTTGGAGCTTCAGTGTTTATGAAGAGAATATACTATGGTGAAATGCTCTGCTTTCCCACAGACCCTCAGGGGGCTCAGTGCTGGGAGTCACCAGGCACCATAAAGCACAATTGGGTGAAAATCTGAACACACAGCAGTTGGACCAGGGACCACCCCAAGGTCCCCCACATCACTCCATCATAGCCAGGCAAGCCCTCCTTGCCACCATTCTTCTGGGAAAAGAAATTGGTATAGCCACTATGGAAAACAATATAGATGTTTTTCAAAAAAATAAAAGTAAAACTGCCACATGATCCAGCAATCCCACTTCTGGGTATGTATCTAAAGAAAATGAAATCACTATCTTGGAGAGATGTCCACACCCCCATGTTCATTGCAGCATTGTTTACAATAGGCAAGATATGGAAAGAACTTAAGTGTCCATCAACAGATGAATGGATAAAGAAAATGTGATACAGGGGCTCCTGGGTGGCTCAGTCGGTTAAGCGTCAGACTTTAGCTCAGGTCATGATCTCACCGTTCAAGGGTTTGAGCCCCGCGTGGGGCTCTGTGCTGACAGATCAGAGCCTGGAACCTGCTTTGGATTCTGTGTCTCCCTCCCCGCCCCCCCTGTCTGTCTGTCTTTCTTTCTGCTCCTCCCCAACTTGTGCTCTGTCTCTGTCTCTCTCAAAAATAAATACACATTAAAAAAATTTAAAAAATGTAATATATAATGGAATATTATTCAGTCACATCAAAGAAGAGATTATTTTTTTAATATAATTTGTCAAATTGGCTTACATAGAACACCCAGTACTCATCCCAACAAGTGCCCTCCTCAATGCCCATCAACCCATTTTCCCCTCTCTCCCATCCCCCCATCCACCAACAGTTTGTTCTCTGTATTTAAGTCTCTTATGGTTTGCCTCCCTCCCTGTCTGTTTGTAACTACTTTTCCCCCTTCCCTTCCCCCATGGACTTCTGTTGTTTCTCAAGATCCACATATGAATGAAAACATATGATATCTGTCCTTCTCTGACTGACTGACTTACTTCACTCAGCATAATACCTTCCAGTTCTATCCATCTTGCTGCAAATGGCATGATTTCATCCTTTCTCATTGCCAAGTAGTATTCCATTGTGTTTATAAACCACATCTTTTTTATCCATTCATCAGTTGATGGACATTTAGGCTCTTTGCATAATTTGGCTATTGTTGAAAGCACTGCTATAAACATTGGGGTACCTGTGCCCCTGTGAATCTGCACTCCTGTATCCCTTGGGTAAATTCCTAGGAGTGCTATTGCTGGGTCATAGGGTAGTTGTATTTTTAATTTTTTGAGGAGCCTCCACACTGTTTTCCAGAGTGGCTGCACCAGTTTGCATTCCTACCAACATTGCAAGAGGGTTCCCGTCAAAGAGGGGATTCTTACCATTTACAACATGGTTGGACCTTGAGGGCATTATGCTAAGTAAAATATGTCAGAGAAGGACAAATACTGTAATGAATTAATTTATATGTGGAATATAAAAAAGTTGAACGCATAGAGACAGAGAGTAGAATAGAGGTGGGGGAAATGGGGAGTTGTTGGTCAGAGGGTAAAAACTTCCATTTATAAGATGAATAAGTTTAGGGCATCATTAGTATCATGATCCATTATATTTACCATGCTGTACTAATATACATTAGTATATTAGTATATACATTAGTACAGCATGATAAATATAGTTAACA
This sequence comes from Prionailurus viverrinus, assembly GCF_022837055.1. Lineage (NCBI taxonomy): Eukaryota > Metazoa > Chordata > Mammalia > Carnivora > Felidae > Prionailurus > Prionailurus viverrinus. Next base: position 85,782,910 of record NC_062563.1, on the reverse strand, counting down.
ATACTGGATTATATGCTTGAAGTTTGCTAAGAGAGTAAATCTTAAATGTTCTCACTACAGACACAAATAAAAGGTGATTATGTGAGGTGATGGATGTATTAACTAACCTGATTATGGTAGTCATTTCACAATGTATATAGGTAGCAGATCATCACAATGTACACCATAATCTTACACAACATTATATGTCAATTTTATCTCAATAAAGCTGCAGAAAAAATTAGAAATAAAAGAATTATCAGAGTATATCCCCTGCCCTAGGAAGAAGATCAGAGTATTTTTCTCTGAGAAGCTAAACACCCCCAAGAAAAGACATTTGGAGGCCCCAGAAGGGACTTTTGTCTATCTTATAGGGACCTCCAGCTGTCAATAAGTCCACCCTCCACAGAGCTTCCAGTTGGCTATTTCTTCACACCTAAATAGGAATGGAGAACCAAAGGTTTGAGAGTCTTCCAACATGAAAGATAGATGCTTTAGTAGATTGATTTCATTAATTGTCCCAGTTAATGTCTTCCCTGTCTTCATGCCTTCATGCTGTGGTTTCTGCTACCAGCCAGCTGGAAAAATGTGAGAGAGAGGCATTTATGGAAGACCCAAGACCCTTCAAATCAAGGCCATCCTACATCAGCCAAATGCTAGTAGTCTTGCCGGCTGAACACAGGTGCATGAATGAGCCCCACCCAGATCAGTCAAGCCTCACCCAGGTGACTCATAGACCAAGCACTGTTCTCCCTGAGGAAAGCAAAACTCTATGACATCCAATCTATAAGACATTGATGTGGATGAATACATCCCCTGCCTCTTCTTGTTGCATCACCAAGTCCCACTTCTCTGCTTGAGGTCTCAGAACACCATCTGGGCCCTGAAATCCAGTTCACTGTAGGAGGGATACCCTGAGTCCTGTCCCAAGAAGAACAGGAGGCCATGGGTAGAAATCAGGAAAAGAAAATGCCAGAAGGACCTTGCTGGACACAGGCTTCATCTTCTGGCTGTTGGTCCTCCTTTACAGTAATCTCATATGGCCCATGGCTCTATGGTTACTTCTGTGTTTGGGTTAGTGAGAAATCCAGAATGCCAGGTGGAACTGGCTGGATCTTGAACTCAAATTTTGGCCCAGGGAAACTCCAGGGCTTGCCAGTAAAGCTGGAAGCAGGGGAATTGTGAAGTTGGTAAATATCATCTACCACACTAGCCCAAGATCTTCCTTTCCTTTGGCCCTGCCTTCCTTCCTACATTCAAACCACATCCAACTCTCTCTGCTGGTCTCATTTTAGGAAAGATTCTGCTGAAACCCAGGGGACATTTAAAATTTTTTTTTAATGTTTGTTTATTTTTGAGAGAGAGAGTGCGAGCCAGGGAGGGGCAGAGAGAGAGGGAGACACAGAATCTGAAGCAGGCTCCAGGCTCTGAGCTGTCAGCACAGAGCCCGAATCAGGGCTTGAACCCACGAACTGTGAGATCATGACCTGAGCCGAAGTTGGACCCTTAATCGACTGAGCCACCCAGGCACCTCCCAGGGGACACTTAAATGTCACTTTTTAAAAGTTTATTTTATTTATTTTGATCGGGATTGAGAGAGAGAGAGAGAGAGAGAGCGAGCGAGAGCGCACGCGTGCACATGAGCAGGGGAGGGGCAAAGAGAGGGAGAGAGAATCCCAAGCAGGCTCCATGCTGTCAGCACGAAGCCCATTGTGGAGCTTGATCTCACAAATTGTGAGATCATGACCTGAGCCAAAATCGAGTCAGACGCTTATCTGACTGAGCCATCCAGGTGACCTAAATATCACTTTTCTTAATGTGTCTTATAATTAAAGTCTTATTTCTAACTAGGATGAGGAGCCTTACCATTTGAAAAGGCTTTCCTCTAGAAGGTGGAAATCCTTTTGAGGGAAATGGGTTTGTGTTTTTCAGTGATCTTGAAATGGTAACCTGTGGCCAGAGCCAGTGCTGCCATTCTTATTTTCCAAAAACATCCTAGAGATAGTCATTAGCTCCTTGGGGACCAGAGAGAAAGTAAATAAGAAAACCGCCTTGCAAATGCATATCATGTTTTGTAATTTGGGCTCTCTGTCTCTGTGATACTCAAATAGAACTCACAGCCACACACTGTTACCTGAGTAACAATCCTTGAGTTGGCATTTTAGGATCAAACAGGTTCCAGAGGAACAATTTCATTTTTTCCTAGGCCTTTGCCAGCTTTCTGAGGCAGGTCTTCCTCCTTTTGATGCTACAATAGAACTTATGGTCTCCTGGGAAGATGAAGTCTAAAAAATTAGTTATTATTGCCCTGGGCTTTACAACTAAAGCAAAGGAAAAGGTGAGGTAATTGTCTGAACAGTTTGGGCAAAGCAACCAACTATCCTCAATGGATTGCAAAGGTTGGAATTATCCAAATAGAATGATACAGTGAATCTGCTTAGTACTTTTTAGTTTCTAGGAGAGTAAGCACCATCTCTTTTTGGGATACTTCAAATGGAAATGTTGAAAAAATTCATTTGTGTCAATTTAAAGATCAAATTGGCTTTATTCAGTAATTCATGAATTGGGCTGCATCTCATCTAAAAATAGAAAGGAGCTCTGAGGAGCTGTACAAAATGGGGGACTTTTACGGGCAGAAGAGGGCAGGGACAGGGAAAGAGTGGGTGACCTCATCTTTCTTTCAGGGACTGTCAGACAGATTACCTCACTAATGCTGACCAGGAAATTCCAGATTGACTGCTTTAAGTTTATATTCCTGGGAGAGGTTGAGACTATAATTAGGTTATGTATGAAGTCTTGGTTTGCTGATGTGGGGCTTTGCACAAGTGACTCCATTTTGGGCCTGTTTTTTGTTTCGTTTTTTTCAACAGACTTAATAAGCTTCTTTGGTTGTTCCAGTTTGCTTCCTTGGAAGTGGCACACAGAAGGAACCTCATGAATGTAATACCAATTGCGAATGTTTATGAGATGGTCTCATAACTTAGTACTGTTCTAGGCATAGTACTAAGGGTTTTAAATAGATCTCATTTAGATGTTGTCACAATGACCCTGTTAACATCCCCACTCAGCAGATGTTGGACATGGTGCCAACAGAACTTTAGGGGACTTGGGTGAGGTTCACAGCTGGTAAATTGCAGAGCTGAGTCAGCCAGTCTGACTCCAGATCCTATCCTTTCCAACATGAAACCTCTAGGTGGGATTATACTATGAGGATACTGAGATCCAGAGGAATTGTAATCAGATGAAGGGAATTTAGCGGGTTTGTAGAAGAGGTGATAAATGCACTCACTAGCTAGATGATAGAAGGCAAGAAAGTGCACCCCTGGACCTCAGATTCTGCAGGGGTAACTGAAGGGATTGGCCTTCATTTCATAATTTGTAAGTACACCTTAGGTGTCACTTTCTGTGATTTAAAAAAATTTTTCTTGAACGTTTATTTATTATTGAGAGACAGACACAGAGCATGAGCAAGGGAGAGGTAGAGAGAGGGGGAGACACAGAATCTGGAGTAGGGTCCAGGCTCAGAGCTGTCAGCACAGAGCCCGACATGGGGTTCAAACTCACAAACTACGAGATCATGACCTAAGCTGAAGTCGGTCACCTAACCAACTGAGCCACCCAAGGCTCCCTGTCACTTTCTGTGATTTTTAAAGTGGCCTGGGTCTGTGGCCCTCAGTAGTGATTTCCTGAGCTCTGATTAGAGCTGAGCTCTGTACTATTTGATCCCTGGTGTTCTTACAAGGAAGGATGAACTAATAGGATAGGTTGAGTTTTCCTGTGGTAACAAATAGCCTTCAAATCTCACTGCCCTAAACAATACAGTGTTATATCTGATGTGCTTACATGTCCATTCTGTGTCTGAGAACTCAGTAGTCCTTCAGAACCCAGCTGAAATGGAACACTCTGCCTAAGGGGGGAAAAAAAAGCTCTGGAAAGGATTACACTGGAAATTAAATTCTCTGGCCCAAAACATAACATGTGCCATAGCCTCTCCCTAACTCATTAACCAGAACTAGTCCCACAGACTCATCCAACTTCAGGAGACTGGGAGGTACAATCCTACTATTTGCCCCAGGGGCAGACAACTGGAAATATTTGGAGAACAGCATTAATAGCCACCTAAAATATGAATGCCACAATGTCCCTTTAGGATCCTGCATAACTAAGGGAGATAGCAAATTTGGGCAGAGCTGCTAGTATTGCATTGTGGTTGGAGGGGTAGGTTGGACAAGAGAACACTTCAATGAGATAGTGGAGACTAGGTTGGGAATGGACATGGGGGTAAGGAGAGGTCACTCAAAGCCAGGTTTTCTCTAGGGTCATCTTGATCACATTCCTTCCTTTACTGTTTCTTGTAACCCACTAATTAAGATAGCTAAAAATGTTACCATGAGCTAAAGTCAACATCAATTAAAAATCCCATATATATTTCACATGAAAACACATGGTCTTCAAACATGTGTGATTTTCATCAGACCTCCTCATCTGTTTGTCATTTAAGGTCCAGGCCATTTTCCATATTTCTATCAAAAGCTGCCTGCTGTAGATGAAAGCCTGGCAAATAACTGTGTGCAAGGAACTTTCTGAAGTTATAAATAATCAAGTGCCTGTGGGGGGTTGACCTCATATACAATAATACACAGAGTAATGATCAGAGCTCAAGGGGAAAATGGAGCTGAACAATTGCCTTAGTAAGGAGAAGGTTTCAGCTTTGCTTATAATAACACGAGTGTCATTTTCCTGACACCCTCATCCTCTGTCAGGAATAGGGCTGAGTGGAGCTATAAAGAGAGCTGGGAAAGTAGCTGAAACACAGGTAGGGACAGTGGTTGATGGTAAGTGTTTAGCAGTCAGCTCTCTGGGGGCAAAAAAGCCCTGATTTGTAGTGTTTGCCAATTTCCATGGTGTAAATACCCCCAGCATGTCTGAATTTCAAGGTACCAACATGATGTCATTAAACATGGATTTGAGAGGAGAAATGTATATGATTGGCTTTTGCAAGCCAGTATCACCTGGGTTCTTCGCATCATTGAGCAGGGAAATGGAGATGGTTGCTTTTCTCCTGTCCTCTACCTAGCTCTAGTCCCAAAACATGATGTTTGGAGCTTGGGTGGCAGGAACCATTTAGAGGAAGATAGTTGGCAAGGGGGAGGCAGACCCGCTGCCGAGGAATATCGGGGACTCCCATATTCTGTTCATTGCCTAGTTCTGTGGCTACAAATGACTACAAACTGGGTGGATTAAAATGATAGACATTTATTCTCTCACAGTTCTGGAGGCCAGAAGTCTGAAATCGAGATACTAAAAAGCTGGTTCATTCTGGAGTCTCTAAGGCAGAAACTGCCCTGCCTTTCTCCTAGCTTCTGGTGATAGCCAGCTTCTGAAGCTTGCCATTTCTTGGCTTGTAGACATATTCCAATCTTTGACTCTATCTTTTCATTGCCTTCCTCTGTGTGTGTGTCTGTGTGCCCTCTCCTTTTCTTAGGACACTAGTCATTGGATTTATATCTGCAAAGACCCTATTTCCAAATAAGATCCTATTCTGAGACTCTGGGTGGATAGGGATTTCTAGGGGGCGCTATTCAATTCATTACACATATGTATACAGAGTAGAGAAAGGATTAGAGAGGGGCATGGGCAAGACCAGAGTTGGCCACCTGGCCTTAACATTTCCCTTGACTTCCTAGAGCATCCTTCAGGCTGTGATCTTTTTCCTGATTTATGACCACAGGCCAGCAGGGAAGTGGTCTGTGATGACTGGGTTGCTTTTCCACTTAGTCATGCCCCTCACCTCCAAACCCAGGTGGGTGAGGAATGGAATGGCCATGGCCCAGTGTTCTTTTCAGAACACCCCTATATCATTTACCATCTTCTTTGAAAATAATTTTGGCAAAACTAGACACAAAACTTAAGAGAGTTCTGTTCTGTAGTGTCATACAACCTATCTAGTAGAATAGGTCATTAATAGATACTGAATGAGTGAACCAATGAACACAGTTGAGGGACACTTAAAATGGGCTTACTGTGGAGGAAAACAGATGAGTTCTCAAGTTCAAAAATATCTTTTCAGTCTGAAAGACATATTCCTGTCCATTAGGTCAGTGGAAGACAGTGACTGGGGGATCAAGTGTCAGAGGCCTGGGAGACATTTAGTAGGGCCCTCCTTGGCCCTGTAATAGGAGCTGCCATCAGTGGAGGCAAGCTTGGCTCTTCTTCATGGCCCTGATGAGAAAGCCAGCTTGGCTGGGCCCCAGAGGTTAGGGAGAGGTCACCAAGATGCCACTAGTGGCAACTTTAAACCACATCTTGTGAGTGCCTTCACTTTTGTCCATGAAGCTTGTTTCTTAGCCTGGAATGCAGAGGAAGGGAGTGGACGGCTCAGGTTTCCAGGAAAGAATCTGGCTTTGGAGTGTATGTGCTTTTTAGCAAGGCTCACACTTAGGGAAGCACCATTATTTGGGGGATCTGCTTGCCTAATGAGATTTTTACATATCAGGCCCAAATTCCTCATTTCCACCAACCATTTTTGGGATTGATTGAATTTATGTGCCGTGGCTTAGGAGTTCGTAACAAACACCTTTCTCTCAGGCACTTTGCCCTGTTTCAGCTCTTCTACTCCCCCAAGGTTGCCCTTTCTCCTGGGTTTCAGGTATGCAGTCATTTGGCTGGTTGAGCCCTGTGATCACATGAAACAATGACCATATAAAACATACCTCCATTTAGAGATAAGCACTGATGCATGCCCTGCAACGGAGATTAAAATCTGTCTCATAAATCTCTCCACAATGCTGTATTTTCCACATATAATGATGAGAAGTGAGCTAGTAAATAAATAGCTGAGCAAAAAAAATTCCTCACAAAATACCCTATGATTAGGAGGTTTGATCTCATATTGCTAGAAACCATAGGAGGGGGTAAGATTTGTCACTGATATTGCTTCCTCCCCTCACTATGGCATTGCATAGAGGGTTCAATTTCATTCATCACACATTTTTTTTTAAAAAGCCTTCTATGTGCTGTGTGCTGGGGTATACATAGGTTTAGTTGGGAGTTCACAGATACAGTTGATAAAGTAATAGAATTTGAAACATATTGGGGCACCTGGGTGGCTCAGTTGGTTAGGCATATGACTCCTGTTTTAGGCTCAGGTCATGATCTCCTGGTTTGTGAGATTGAGCCCTATGTTGGACTCTGCACTGACAGTGCAGATCCTGCTTGGGATTCTCTCTCTCTGCCCCTCCTCTGCTCTCTCTCTCTCTCTCTCTCTCAAAATAAATAAATAAACTTAAAATAATTTGAAACATATCAATTTGAGATCTAATAAAAATATTAATCTGTGTGTTTACATGTGTCTTAGAGTTCAATGGGAACGTTGCATGGAGGCATTTGACACATTTTTCTCACGTATAGTGGACTTAATTATAGGTCCCCAAGGTCCAAAATAAATAATGGAATGAACCAACCATTTCTGTGATATTTATAGCTCTACCATGATGGTAGATTTTCTGAAAAAGCATTTAAGGACTCACTTCTGCTCCTTAGTGTGTTGATAAATAGGGACAATCTACTGGTCTGAGTCTTGGTGCCAACATTTTATTTTATCTGAGGTAATAAGGAGTGTATATATGTGTGAATGTCTGTTATGTGTGTAGGACTGGGTGTGTTTGTGTGAGTATGAAGGTAGGTGGCTAGGAGCCACAGGATTTACAGAAGAAAACATGATATAATGAGAACACATTTTGAGATAACAAATAACTATTTTTGTTTTCAGTAATTCCTAGTTGCAGGTGAACTTGCAGTTGAAGAGCAACCATGTTGGTAAGATTTCGATCATTCAGGTGCTCCCATATGTAAAGAGGAATGCCTCTTTTGCCATGATGGTTAGGCCATGAGGTTGCAAACTTGGATTAAGGGGAAGACATGATGGAGTAAAAGGGAAACTTGCCTTTCTACACCGAGCTAATGTGGGATGGAGAATAATATCTGTAGATGAGGAAATCAGACTTAAGGGTCTTTGTTTCTCTCACTCCATTTGGTTCCCATCTCCCATGCACAGATAAGAATGAAAGAGAACACTGCCCTAGTGGACTAGTGGTATGCTTTTCTTGAGTGCTCTGTGTGTGTGTGTGTGTGTGTGTGTGTGTGTGTGAGAGAGAGAGAGAGAGAGAGAGAGAGAGAGAGAGAGAGAGGCAGAGATTGAGACGAGAGATGATCCAGGTCTCTAGGAGACGTCTGTCATGAGGAGGAAGCTAGGCAACTGAGGAAGGATGGACTGAAAAACCTGAGGCCAGGTCCTGGTTACCATGGTCTGACTATGGCTTGCAAAGGACCCAGAAGGACACATGTAACAGAGAATAGGGGAGGGCTGAGAGGGTAAGAAGCATGTGTCTTGATATGCTGGAGGCCTGTGGTTAAAGAGGTTGCACTGGGCAGGGGCCTTACAGTCCAGTGTGTGCCCCTTCATCCCTGACCCCCCCCCCCCAAAAAAAAAAACCCTCATAATTAGTCATCATCTCTACTGTCACTACTGTAGGGAGCAGATCTGTTCTGGGTGATAGGCAGCTGAGACTAGGGAGTACACAGAGAAGTGTCTTGCCTGCTGGCAAGAGGATAAACTGATCCCTTCATGTATCAAGACAACATCTTAGGGAAAAGAAGGGGGATGAAATCTGAGAGACAAAAATTCATCTAAATACACTGATTCATCTGAAAAGGAATAACTAAATGCGCCCTAACAGGGAATTTGAATTTGAAAACACTGAGTGTCTAAGGGGAAAATTTTCTAAGGGATGGGACTGAAATACTGTTATTTCTCAAGTCTAAATTTCCCCAGCTACCCAGGTAGGCAGGGGCCTGGAGGGGGAACAGAGCCTTTTTGAGGAATAAAAAAACTTCAGTTTCTCTGTACAGTTGATTGGTATAACAGAGCAACCCTGATACATAGGATAAAAATAAAGTTGTAAACTTTCTAATATTTTCATCTTTTTAAAAACTGTTTATTTATTTTTGAGAGTGAAAGAGTGCAAGCAAGGGAGGGGGAGAGAGAGGAGGACAGAGGATCTGAAGCGGGCTTAATGCTGATAGCAGCGAGCCTGATGTGGGGCTTGAACCCACAAACTATGAGATGATGACCTGAGCCAAAGTCGGACGCTCGACCACCTGAACCACCCAGGTGCCCCCCTAATATTTTCATCTTTTTTTTCCTAATATTTTCATCTTAAATAAACAACTGTAAAATAGTCATGGAACATTCTGAAACTTTTCAGTTGTCTTTTGAATCTTTTGTAAAAATACCTTGGGAACAGGAATCTTTGATGTACCGTCTTGCTGGTATCCAGCAAGAAGAGAATAAGGGACCCTGAGCACCTGAGTTCTGACAGAACCCAGCATGCCAAGCAAATCTGGGACCTTCAGCTGGTCCAGGTATTGATGAGGAAAAGGCCTTGAGAAATTTAGTCTTCAGGGAACATTTTCCTGGAATTCAAGACTTATGCAGATAACAACATTCCTTTCTCTGGGGGTGCTTTTTGAATATGGGAAATAGGTACTTGTGTGACCAAAACGATTATGGTGCAAATTGTTCTGGACACGGGGGAGTGGCCTAGGTGACCTTCCAGGGGTCTCCTACCTAATCCATGATTTTGTAAGTAATGAGTTGACAGAAAATTGCATTCTGTGTTTGGTCAGCCATCTGCTGTTTCCCCAATGCTGGCTGATAAAAGCATGGCTATGTGGGGAGAAGGTGAGCTGTAATTAATTATCTATGGCATTGATGAATTTCTTGTAAGATATTCCCCTGCTAATCCAGCAATATAGCTGCATCCATTTCCCCCCTCCCCAGTGTTAATGGTCTATTTATGGACTCAGCTCCATAATTAAATGTTTCATTTGCAAGAAAATGGTTCCTAGGAAAATCCGAGCTCTCTCTGTGTGCCTGCAATCGGCTATTGCAGACGTTATATAAGATATTAGTCCATGTTGGCCTGCTGCTCATAGCTTTCTGGATAATCTAATGTATTATGTTTCTGGTGTATGTAAATTACTAAATGTAATATTCTTCAATATGCCTGCTGAATGAAGCCAAATGTATTGTGGGCATAATTTTAATTATTTATATGCTATAAAAATGGAAGAAATCGGAATTCTAGAAATCGGGTTCTAAAATACCCCTCTGGTTTTCTTTTGGGCACCAGTTTAATCAGATTAAAGCCATAATAGTTTTTCAACTCCTGCGTCACACTTGTTTTGACCATCTCTTCTGTCAGCATGTGGCTGCCCCATGAAGGCATTTAATGTCAACCCAGAGTTTTTGCCATATTAGAAAACAGCACATATTAGATAGTTGGGTTCAAGTCAGGGGCACCTTTGGTAAAGCTCAAGTCTCCCTTCTGAGCTTTGCCTTTTGTTCTTGAAATCGGTCCCTGGCAACTCCTGATCTCAGTTTTCTTCTGAGTCAAGTAGGTAGAAGCTAAGTGGGTGAGGCTATAAAACAATACTGGGAAAGAGCAAAAGTGAGAGGGACATGTGTGTCTCTGGGTGTGGCACCATGAAAAGAGAATGAAAACCAGCTACTTTTATTAACTTGTTAGAGATGTGGAGGCCAGTTTTTAGTTTGAGATAGCTGATAAGGATAAAATGGATTTGGGTATCTACTCAAGCCCCATAGACTATCATCTGAAATGAGTTGGTCTAGTGATTTTTATCATATTGTGATATTGTGGTTGGATGTGGAGTCTGGAATCAAAGCCCTTGGTTTTGATTCCTGGTTTCATATTTTAGGTGAAGCATCTTAGGCAAGACACTTTTTCTAAAGCCTTGGTTTCATCATCCATTAAGTAGAGAGCATGTTAACAAGGCTGCTTGGTTGAGACGTCATGAATATCAAATGGAATGATGCATGGGAATGTGATTTTTCTTCTTTTTTAAAAAATATTTATTTAGAGAGAGCACGAGTGGGGAGGGGCATAGAGAGAGGTAGAGAGAGAATCCCAAGCAGGCTCTGGGCTGTGAATGTGGAGCCTGACTCAGGGCTCAATCCCACAAACTGTGACCTCATGACCTGAGCTAAAATCAAGAGTAGGATACTTAATTGACTAAGCCACCCAGGCGTCCTGGGAATGTGATTTATACACACTAACTGGGGCTACAAATGGATGTTTTTGTTGTCATTACTTTCTTCTCTTGCCCCATAAGCTGCAATGACAAGCAAGTCATGTTTTAATTCTTCCTCCCTTCCTTCCTTCCTTCCTTCCTTCCTTCCTTCCTTCCTCCCTCCCTCCCTCCCTCCATCTTTCTTTCTTTTTGTGACTGATGAGGAGGAAAAATAATTTTTATGAGTTAATCCAGTCAACTGGATTAGAGGGGGGGAAATGCCCTTTTCTTTGGTGATAGACAATAATGGGATATTTTGTTTCTATAATACAGACCTCTTAAGCCAGTTAAGATTACAGCGTCTCACATGTTTCATGAAGGACCAGTTTTTAAAATTCCCATTTTATTTATTTTATTTTTTTGTTGAACAAAATATATTCAGTATGTATGTATGTATGTATGAATGTATTTATTTATATTCTCGTTAGTTAACATACAGTGTAGTGTTGGCTTCAGGAGTAGAACCCAGTGATTCATCTCTTACATATGACACCCAGTGCTCATCTCAAAACGTGCCTATCACCCATTTAACCCATCCCTGCCCCATCATGCGAACAGGGGAGAGAGGCAGAAAGACAGAATCTTAAGCAGGCTCCACATTCAGCATGGAGCCTGATGTGGGTTTTGATCCCATGATCCTGGGATCATGACCTGAGCCAAAATCAAGAGTCAGAGGCTCAACCGACTGAGCCACCCAGGTGTCCCTAGCTTTTAAAATTTGATCCATTGTGGACTAATACTTTCATAAAATATAACTAAATGTATTGTTAAAAACATGAAATAAGAAAGACATATGACGTACAAGTCTTACTTTTCTCTTATTATTATATTTATCAGACATAAAATTACCCTGGCAAGTTGCTATAAAACTTTGACATCTGTACTTATCTCATTGTAGACGAGGAACCAAAGATAATGGACCAACAGTACTGAAAAGACCCCACTTTAAGGAATGCTGTTGTAGGTGGACGAGACTTCAAACAAAAGGAACTAGCCTAGTTTCTATTGTACAATAGCATGTATTCTGAATTTTTGCCAGATAAGCTGGTAAATGGGTACAAAGCCCAGAGAAGAAAGGATAAAGGGGAAGGGCCTGTTTTGACACAGAGAGAAGCCCAGGAAAAAAAATGATAGCTGGTCAAAGTATAAAGAGAACAGTAGTTAAATGCCATGTGCTGGCGATGGTGCACAAAGATAGTTTTAAATTGTTACCTTTGTTGGATTGTGTTATTCCCAAACTTCAACAAAATCTGTTACATACAATGTCTGCATGTTGGTGGTGCTTGGGGGCTGAGGCAGGGTCTGTATCTATGCCCAAGGGAGAGTTGAGAGCAGGGAGGCAGCCCTAGGACCACGGTGGTGAGTAGAGGCCAGAGTCAGCCCAGCAGGGGAGATCAGAGCCAGTACTGGCCAGGAAAGTGTCAGCCTTCTCCTGAGTGTGTATGGATGCATTGAGATCAGCTCTGGATTTTCCATTTTATATTGGATGGATTTGTACTTATGTGGCATTAAGAACAAAGGGGACCCCAAAAGTTTGGAGGATAAGGGATACTCAGGTTCCACTACAATTTTTGATGGAAAGACTTCTGCCCACGTTTTGCCATCAGAGTCTCCTGTTCATTACATGTGGGATTCTTTATCCTTATCAAAGGAAGAATGTATTTTTTTCTGGCTGAGTCTGAGCTGCACAAATGAATCAGAAATAGGGCTTAGATGTGTTCTGTCTTCTTAGCATCTTAGCATCATTCCTTCCCCCTATAATTATCATACATTTATTGAGAATTTGTTGTGCCATCCTTTGCACTTTGGATAAGTCATTGCAAATCCTTATGGTGGTTCTGCGGTTACATAGGTTTTTTTTATATCCTAGACCTACTATTGCTAGTTATTGTGACCTTAGCTAAGTTACTTCACCCTTCTGAGTCTCAGTTTCCTCATCTATAAAATGAGGGTATAAAAATAGATATGACCTCATAGTGTTACTGTCAAGATTAAACAAGATAGTATCTTTCAGGCATTTAGCACACTACCTGATACATAGTAAAAGTGGTAGTAATCGTAAAAATAATAATATTAACGACAAGTGACATTAAAGGGTACTTGCTATGTGCCAAGCATTGATTAAAACACTTATATTATCTAACTGCTGACAATAACCCTATGAGGTGGGTGCTATTATCATCCCCATTTTACAGATAAGGATTCTGAGACTCTGAGGTTAAGGCATTTGCTGATGTCACACAGCCAGAAAATGATGGAGTCGTGTTATAATTCAGGCTGTTTGACTCCATAGCAGTCACTCTTAATTATTACACTACACTTGTCACTCAGAAAATAGTTTATTATTATTATTATTGCAGATAAAGAAACTGAGTCCCAGAAAGGTGAATAATTTGCCCAAGGCAGTATAGCCATGGACAGAGCTGAGATTGAAAGCTATTGGCTTTCTGTGGCCCCAGTTGGTTGTGTGGCTGGGTCCTGGGAATTTGGATGGATTAAATGGCTTCAGCCTGTCCAGGTGGACCACATCAAGAGCCATGCCCTCCTCATAGTGGATGTGGATGGGTGAAGGCAGGGTTCGTGACCTTTGACATCCTCTGGAGTTGCTGAAGTCTCAGCAGTGAGCCTGAGTTACGAGTTTGGAGAGCAGACTTGTTGGAGCCCAGAACCCATCCACACCCAGCCTTGATTTACATGGGAACATTTCCTCACTGCTGGCATTGGGGAAGGGAAATAGCAAATTTTGGGTGTTTGCTTATTTCCGTCAGTAATTTCAGCTAGGAGGGGTGAAGCCTGATTAATTATACAGCAGCTCATTAAAACATAATATCCCTTTGAAGCCTAGAGCAGCAAGTGGAGAGCTGTTTTGCAACGTTGGTGGGACTTTGGGTAGTCTCCAACTCATCCCTCTGATGCAGCTGGATAAGGTGTCAACTCTAGAGTTGTACCTTTCGGCACAGTCGAGGCAAACTTGCAGGTTTGTGGTGTAAAGAGAACTTTGGGAATACATGGGTATGGCAGAATCCCCCCGAAGGGACCCCCAGGCTGAGACTGGGCCTACCCCATATCCTGTCACTAGGGTCCTGATGAAGCCCCCAGTGGGGGGCTTCTACCTTCCCCCATGAGTGAAACCACCCCAGGGAGGTTGGGGCCACAGCTGGCCGAAAACCCTTGTGACCACCAGTGCCTCCACCTCAGGAAGACACTGCAGGCCAAGGAAAACACTTGGTAAACTTAGCCTGTGCAGCTCTCAGTAACTCATTTAGGATTTAATGTTTCTGTTTAAACAGAGCACAGAAGGCTTGGAAAGCAAGTTTAGTGACTCCTGAGAGGATAAACCAGTTCCAACTCTTATTCATTTTTGCTTTTGGCACCTAGAAGGTGCTCAATAAATGCCTGTTCAATTTCAATCATCTTTTGTGGTTTTTAAAAAAGTTTGGAAACACCCCAAGCATCATCTATTGGATCGCTTAGATTTTGGCTGAAGTCAAGTGTTGAAATAGTGGGTTACTTAAGACTGATTATTCCCAATTAGACAAATAGTCAGTGGACATTTATTGGTCAGGCATTGAACTGAATGCTGTGGTAGGCGAAAGACATGTAACTGAGCAGGTAAAAGTCAGAGCAGGAGCTGCCATAACAGGAATATAGACAAGCCAACTGCAGGGAGAACACAGCAGAATGGGATAAATTATTATTATTTTTTTTAATTAAAAAATTTTTTAATGTTTATTTTTGAAAGAGAGAGAGAGACAGAGCACACGTGGGGGGAGGGAAGAGAGAGAAGGAGACACAGAACCTAAAGTAGGCCCCAGGCTTTGAGCTGTCTGCACAGAGCCTATTGCAGGGCTTAAACCCAAGAACCGTGAGATCATGACCTGAGCTGAAGTTGGATGTTTAACCGACTGAGCCCCCAGGTGCCCCGCAGAATGGGATGAATTAGATTAAGAGATCAGGAAAGCCTTCACAGAGAGGGACACTGTGGGAGGAGCCTTGAAGGGTGAGATTTGGAGGCATGTTGGGTAGAGGTGCAGATTTATAGTTAACTGTGAAGGACAAGAGCAAAGGCTTCCAGGCACGAAGCTGCACTGGCAGGTATGCGGGGTGGCTGAGCTTCTGGTATGAAAAGTCAAAATACAATTTTTTTTAAGTTTAAAGATCGGTCCTCCTGCAAATATATGATAAGCCCATGTCAAAGATTTATTTAACTCATTACTTGAGGAGGTAGCAGAATGGTAAACTGGTTCAGAAAAGAATTGGAGAGACTGAAGCCTAAAAAAATCAGTAAAAGAAGGGATATTGCAAGAAGACTGCAGTTAGATAGGAGTCCGCTTGATATCCTGTGGAGCGATGATTGTGTAACCTGTGCAGCTATTTTCTCTACCAGACAGAATTTATTTGCAATTATGCTGGGGAAAAAAAAAGCTCATTTATAGCTTGCCTATTTTATATACATTCACCGAAGTTTATAGAATTTGAACCAGCATCAATGGTAAATGGTAAGTCCTGTAAAATTTACGTATCTCTAGAGCATCAGATAACCCCAAAGCAGGCTTTTTTTCACAATGCTCTAGGATGACTTTGAAAACACATGCAGTAATCTTCCCTAATTTCCAAGTTTCAGATAATCTGGCTAATGGAAAACTGTTCTGGCCAGATTTGGAGGACCCGGTGATAGACTTGGACTTGATTCTGTATAAGTTTTAGCAGAATTAATATGATATGTACCAGCATGTAGGAAGATGATGGGAAGGACTGGGTGGAAAGGAGAGATGGTGGAGATTATGGTGATAGTTCACGTAGAGATGATGAGTGGCAGTGGGCTGAGAAAGGAGGGATCTGATATGAGGGACCATGTGAATATGAATTGATTTCATGGGGGCTGTGAGGTAGGGAGTTCAGTTTCACAAATGTTTATCAGGCATTTACTAGGTGTCACCTGTGATAAACACCAGCTGTTCAAAGAAGAGTAAGATAGTACTGTTGTCCCCCAGTAGCTTATAGATATGAAAGATTTTTCTCAATTCCATGTAAAGGCCAATGGTACAGATATGTACAGGGTGAATGGAGTCAAGGTCAGGTCAGGGAGGAGTCCCAGAGAGAGTCTTTAAGGGCTAATAGGCATTACACAAAGGAGGAGGTTGGAGGAAGTTACTCAAGCCTTGGTTGCACATTGGAATCACCTAGGTAGCTTTCAAAATTCTGGAACCTCTCTCCCACCTCCGGAGATTCTTATTTAATAGACTTGGTATGACCTGGTCATAGGGAATTTTTACATCTCCCCAAATGATTCTAATGTGTAGTCAAAGCAGAGAATGCTTGTGAAGAAAGAAAGTATAGGAGCACAGGCAAGGAGGAATGTATAAAGCAGTCTGGAATGTGCTGGGGAGAGAAACATAGTACAGTAGTCCCGTTATCTGCAGTTTTGCTTTTGCGATTTCATTTACCTATGGTCAACAGCAGTCAGAAGCAGACACTCCGCCTTCTGATGAATCATCAGAAGGTCAGTAGTAGGCTAACCCTATGTCACAGTGTCTACATCATTCACATCCCTTTGTCTCTCCATGGAGGCATTTTATCATCTCGCATCATCACAAGATGGGTGAGTCCAGTAAGATATTTTGAGAGAGAGACCGTATTCTTATAACTTCTATTACAGTATATTATTATAACTCTTCTCTTTTGTTATTAGTGTCATTAATTTCTTGCCATGCCTAATTTATAAGTTAAACCTTATCATAGGTAAGTATGTATAGAAAAAACACTATACATATAGGGTTTGGTACCAGCTGTGGTTTCAAGCATACATTGGGGGTCTTGGAGCATATCCTCCCTCGATAAGAGGGGGGAATACTGTACTTTAGCACTTCTGTTGTGATGTGGGGAAAGTGGGAAAGAGAGGCTGGGCTGGCTAGAGCTAGTGGCCACCATGGAGAGCCTTATCCCATCAGTGTGGAAGTGGAGATCATGCTACCCATGTTCTACTCTGGGAGATGTGGGGGATGGGATACCACTAAGGTCCTAAAATAAGGACAGGAAACTTTGGAAAATACCGAATTTGCCATGGGAACTCATTTCTTTAAATGTAAAATGAAAGATTAAACAGGATGGCATCTAATAAGTTCCTTTCAGTTTAAGAATTGCAAAATTCTACATTTTTGCCATCAGTTTGATGTTATTGATGTTGGGTTGAGTTATACTTAAGACATTCATGCTCAGAACCTTAGGGAATATCTACTTAAATAGAATGATGCTGTTTTTTTATTTTAATCCAAGGAGTACTACATACTTATAGTATAAAAGCAAAAAATAAAACTGTGTAATACAGAAGAGTTATAAAGCAAGTTTTTCTTCTGGCATCCTATGTCCCATTTCCTACAGAAACCTTCTGGGATAGTTTCTTGTGTCTATATATCAATACTTCTTTACATATGTAAGCATGTTATGTGTGCACATTTAATATTGTACCCATATAGGGCCATATTGTACAGATTATTCTGTAACTCATGGTTTTCACCTTACAGTTATTTTTGGCATCTTTTTATGCCTGTGTTTTTAAAACTATCTCCTTCTTTTTGCTGGTTGTATGGTACTTCATGGTATGACACCATGATGTCCCTAACCTTTAATAGACATTTAGGTTGTGTTAGTAGTTCATTGTGTTATAGTATGTTCCAGCAAACTTTCTTGTACATACATTTGTGTAACGGTGCAAGTACTGTCTATTCACGGAACAATCCCTTAGACACAGAATTGCTAGGTGTGTGATTAAGTACATTGAAAATTTTGATAGGCATTACCAGTTGTCCTCCAAAACTGCTGTATTCATTTATATGTCCAACTATAAAATGTATGAGTGTGCTTTCTCTTCATTGCCTTATAAATGCTATATATTTTCAGAGTTTTAAATAGCTTATTTTGGGGTGTGAAAAATGATATCTCATTGTTTTAATCTGCGTTTATTTAATAGGAATTGATTATCTTTTCATATGTTTATTGTCTATTTGTGACCTTTTTGTTGAAACTGCCTATTCATGTCCTTTGTTCTTATTTTTTTCTTATAATTTCTTATAATTTGGAATGTGCTCTTTATCATACACTAAATTCTCACATAGGTTTGAATTTTTTTCTGGATTCTTTATTCTGTTCCAGTCAGCTGCCTGCCTATCCAGGCATTAATATTATACTGTTTAAAGATTTTTTTAAAATTTTTATTCAGTATTGAGAGACAGTGTGAGTGCGGGAGAGGCAGAGAGAACGGGAAACACAGACTCTGAAGCAGGGTACAGTCTCTGAGCTGTCAGCACAGAGCCCTACGCAGGGCTCGAACCCATGAATGGTGAGATCATGACCTGAGCTGAAGTCAGCCACCCAACCTACTGAGCCACCCAGGCACCCCTATAGTGTTTTAATAACTAGCTTTGTAATACACTTTACTATGTGGTAAGACTGAGTCATCCTCAATGACCTTTCTGTTTAAAATTCTCTCACATGGTTTACTTTTCCAGATGAACTTTAATATTATATTATGAAATTAAAAAATTTATTGGAATTTTTAAAATTGGAATTGAAATGAATTACTAGATAAATCAGAACTGACATCCTTATTCTGATGAGGCTTCTTGTTTAAGAATAAGTTTTATTTTACATATTCAATTTTTTTGTTATTCAGTAGTTTTCAAGTTTTATTCTATAGGTCTTATACATTGAGTTCCTTGTTAGATATTTTATATTTGTTTTTGCTATTGGACAAAGGAATTTTACTTTCATCTTATTTTACATCTTGTTTTCATATAGGGAAGCTATTGGTTTTTGTACATTCTGGAAGAACTATGATAAGGGACATGCAGAGGAAGAGAAGGAGAGAACTGGCAGAAAGAAAGAATCCAGAGACTGTAGTGGAAGCTAGGGGAGGATGCATCTCAAGGATCAAATGATGATCAAGGTCACTATCAAATGATGTCCAGGGCAAATAAGAAAGAATGGGGCCTGAACCTGGAGCCAGCTGAGAGAGGGATGCAGTAAAGATGAGAATAGTTAGGAATCACACCAAAAATGCCACACCTCCTTGTCTTTTGTGTTCTGTGCACTGCTGTAGTCCGAGAGCCTTCCATGTGTGATAGAAAAATCCAGAAGCTTGGATGCATGTGTGTGTGTGTGTGCGCGCGCGTGTGCGTGCGCGCATGCATGTGTGCATATGCACGGATATGTGCTGCTGGATAAGGAGCATAGGTATCAGTCTCAGAATCTGTGGGCTTACATGGGAGCTGATTATTGATGGTTTTATTTATAGTGAGTGTGATGTGAACCCTAAATTGGCATGCAAGGCAAATGAGAGAAAGTTTCTCTGGTGCTATAGGGTAGGGCAAACTAGGGCACGGATTTGCTTTTCCTGAGAATTGAGAGCAGTAGATGAATAACAAGACATTGTTTCTTCTCTTTTTTTTTTTTTTAATTTGTTTCAGTGAAATTTTGTTCACATGGCACTTGAGTTCCCCAAATGGCCATAAATCCCTGAGTTGGCTGGAGGCTAGCCTCCCTTTTCCTGCCCAGGTTTAGCTAGCCTTGTCACCAGCTGTAAAGGTTCTTTTGGACAGCAGGGGGTAGGAAGAAGAGCTGCATGATTGGCTTGTGGCATTGCTTTCTCCTGTTGCTTTCTGTTTGTCCAGGCCCGTGCTTTAACAATAAGGGACTTTCATTGGCTGTGATATTAGAATAGGTTAGAGATATATAAATATCATTATACTTATGAAAATACCCTTCCAGTAACTGGACCCTGAGAGCGAGCCAATGAATTGCAAGAAAGCTGACCTTTCCAAATGTAGGGCCTAAGGTGTCCAGCTCGGAATAAAGGAGGAACCTTAGTATGGATGCTGATGTTCGATCTTTGGTACTTAAGACTGTAGCATAGGGATGGAATTTAACCATGATTTGGAGGAAAAGCTCTTTAACAGAATAAAATTGACTCTCAAATTTTAGAGGAGCGTTTCTCAGGTTGACACATAAGATACATAATACTCAGTTAAATTTATATTTCAGATAAAAATGAATAAAAATTATTCCCATTTTTATTTCCTAACTCTGGCAGCACCACACAGCTTGTCTTTCTAAGGTAGAGATGTCCATCTTTAATGGCAAAGCTCAGCTGGACTTCGTTGGGTTATCCTGTGGACTGATGATTCTTAGAGAAGAACTGTTTAGGGCTAGATATCCTAAACATCCACTGGATTCCAGTTTCTATCCATTCTTTATGTACTGAGCCTCTCACATCCATCTTGTCTACTCTATTCCATCACCGCCCAGGGAGTTCCAACTATTAACACCATTAACCCAAAATGTTCATGGGCTCAGTGATTTACTCCCTTTGCAGTAAACTCCTATTGGTTTTCTCTGCTTCGTTTCTTTTTCTCAACACTCCCTTCATGCCACACTATTCCACCCTGAGTGCAATGATCTGAAAAATGATTCCCAAACTCCATTTCATCATGTCCTATGGTGATATGTTACCAGTCAGATCTGTCTACCTGTAGAACTGAACCACATCTGTCTGTGGCCCAGAATTTTCAGGGGTGTAATTTCTTCTAGCTCAGTCACATCTGTGACTCTTGTGCCCTGAGTTCTTGAGAGTTGATCTTTCCTACCCCTTCACAACTCCTCACTCAAGAGACACCTACTGGTTGGTTGGTTCTAGTGAATCCTATCAGAATTGGCCAAATTTATTGCATGGGAAAGTTGTTTTAAGCCCAAGGGTTTTGTGCTGGAGAAGTTCAGAGAGATTATAAGACACTGAATCTTGTTTTTACTTATGTGAGCCTCCCTCTTACTGTTATTCCTAGTTTTAGGGCTCAAAAGGCAGAGATCTCTGTGTTTGAACTCCCGATTGGTCCTTTAAACTCCAAAACCAGCTTAAGCCAAGAGGGACTCAATAAATATTGGTGTTGGAACTGAATTGAGAAGTTTATTCTTTAAGTCACTTAATTCTATATTTCTAGGTTGAAATCTATGATATATTTCTCTTTGGAACTTCCTGCCTGTGTCTGCAGGTCTTATTCAAGAGAATAACTGCTTTGGCTGCTCTACTCGGAAACATTATAGAACATTGCTGGAAATGAGGAAGAGAGGTTGGAACCAAGAATAGTAATACTATTAATAAAACTGGATGAAAGCTATAATCACAATAATAATGGTAATACTATAAAGTGTCCACTGTGTTTCAAGTGATTTATGCATATTTTTCTTTAATTCAACAACATCACCAGTAGGTGTTATTGTTACCATTTCACAGATGGGAAAACTGAGATCCAGAGTGATTGAGCTGTTTGCCCATGGATAAAAGCTAGTTACGTCATAGAACCAGTATTTGAATAAATGTCCATCTGGCCGAAGTCCTAGGTTTACCCACTATACCAGGTCACATTCCTCTTGTTGGTTGTTGGGGACTTTTGCTTTGTGATTAGAGACTCATGGGTCCATTAAAGGGAAATGTGAGGGCTGAATGGTAGCCTGGCACCTGTAGCCAAATATCACTCCATTCGGAGGATCATTTGCCTGCCAGAACCAAGAGGAATAAGGCAACTGGGCCCAGCTCCTGGGGGTCTGGAATGTGATGTGGGTCCCCAGGCAGACTTCTCTGAAACCAGACCCTGCCTTGACCCTGGTTAATTACTCTAGTTATTCACACAGCCGAATTCCTGCTGTCAGTGGGTCCTGTGATGCACATCAAGTCTGCCAACATACACAGAGCAGTGCTAATCCTGGTGAGCTTGCCCTGGGGCTGGGCAGGACGTCCTATCGAATGATTATCATGTGATGAAACCCCAGTGCTCCCTGGCCTGTCCTGGCTTTCCGGCTGCAGTGTTAACAGACTTTTCTTCTGGGGCATCAGGGAGCTGGAAATCGCTCACATGGATCACACACGCTCTGGTGCCAGCCCAGCAGCTTTACCTAGCTGAAGGCCTGCCTCACTCTGGCTTGATAGCAATCGAGCCCTCCCAGTTGGAGCTTGTTACCTGGGAGCTGTCCAGATCCAATGATGAAAACTGGCTAGGGTGTAGTTGTTACGGTCAATTACCGGCAGCCCATTAAATGAGGGTTGGCAAACCTGGGAGCCCCTAAGCGCCATTTCTGAGGCACTTTGGGTACATTGTTTTTTTTCCAGCCTCTATTCTCTTAACCTGCCTTGGCTCCATTCTTTTCTTTCATGTTGAGACTCATGGGAATATGAAAGGAGATGGAATCCAGGGTTTTGGATTCCCAGTGTAGTGATTCCTGGGTGGTGGGATGGGATGGGATGTTCTGTGCTCAGAAGGTGGGCTGAGCCTCTTTCACCTCTCGAGGAGAGGATGTGGACTTTGTTGAGAGCCAGTGAACTGAATCACCAGAGAGGTCAGAGTGTGCCTGGAAACCAAGTGCCGGCAGAATTCCTCTGAACCTTCTTAACACAGGGCTAAAAGGAAGCTGCCTTCTAAATCTTTTTTTTTTTTTTTTAAACGTTTATTTATTTTTGGGACAGAGAGAGACAGCATGAACGGGGGAGGGGCAGAGAGAGAGGGAGACACAGAATCGGAAACAGGCTCCAGGCTCTGAGCCATCAGCCCAGAGCCTGACGCGGGGCTCGAACTCACGGACCGCGAGATCATGACCTGGCTGAAGTTGGATGCTTAACCGACTCTGCCACCCAGGCGCCCCGGAAGCTGCCTTCTATAAGAAGGCTACATCCAGGCCTTTCCAGGCAGTCAGAGGCTCTCAGTTTGGACATTCCTGAGGTGGCCTATGCTCATCATTTTGGGCTAGGCTTCATTCTGGGCCTTCTTTCTGAGGAAGCCTAGAATTGCATCACCAGAATTTCTCTGGTCTGCTAGGTAGGGCCTGTTTTTTCCTAAAGGCTAAGATTTTCCTCACGAATACTTTAGACCAGAAATTTAAAAAATGTGGTCTCTAGACCATCAGCATCAGCATCATATGGAAGTGAGTTAGAAATGCAAAGATCAGGGGAACCTGGGTGGCTGAGTTGGTTAAAGCATTTGATTCTTGATTTCGGCTCAGGTCATGATCTCACGGTTCCTGAGTTTGAACCCTGCATCGGGCTCTGTGCTATCAGCATGAGATTCTCTCTCTCTTTCCTTCTCTGCCCATCCTGCTTGCGTGCTCTCTCTCTTTCTCTCTCAAAATAATTAAATAAACTTAAAAAAAAAAAAAGAAATGTGAATGACCAGGCCCCACACTTAACCTGCTGAATCAGGACTCTGGGGGTGAGGCCTGGCAGTCTGTTTCAGCAAGGCCCTTTGGATGGTGAGGAGGCATGCTTAACTCTGAGTTTACTTCTTTAGACCCATGGTGTGGTCTGTGGAACACAGCATCAGCATCTCCTGGGAGAATACTTGAAATGCAGTATCTCAGGCCACTTCTCAGACCTGCTGAATCAGAATCTGCATTTTAACAAGGTCCCCAAGTGATTTGATTGCACGTTAAAGCTTGAGAAGCAGTGGTTCTCAACCTTGGTTGCATGTCAGGTTTACCTAATGTGCAGGCCCCACCCTGGACCAATTAAATCAGAATTCTTCAGGTAATGCCCAGGAGTTGGTATTTATTAAAAGTTTCCCTAGTGATTCTAATATATAGTCAAGGTTGAGAGCAGTTTCTTTGGACCACCATAGGCTCCAGAATCACAGGGAGTTACGTCTATTAAAAAACAAAACAAAACAAAACAACCAGCCAACTACACAATGACCAGAACAAACCTGGTGATGTAGAGCAGAGCTGTCCACCAATATGGAGGGACACATTAGTGCTTCATGGATTTGTTGGGTAGATGTGGAATTATTGATCCTATCAGGCCTTGGAGGTGGCAGGATGGGACCTGGGTTGGCACGAGCAGCTATGTACCCTGGGGGCTATTACAAATATACTTTTCTGTATATGCTGAGACAGGAAGAAGCATAAGTAGAGAAGCTAAGTCTGTTATTCCTGAGTTTATGTGCTAACAGTGGTGATGGGGTATGGGAAGGGTTGCAGGAGTGAGATGCTAAAAATCACTGACTCTGGGGCTGAGAAGGCAGGAACAGGCCTTTAGATATTTGATGACTTCTGTAATTCAAATCTAGACAAATGCTTTCTAGACCATTATTGCCACCTGGTATTTATTTAGTATTCTTGCTCTTTAGAGATTTCCTAGCTGTTACCTTATAATTTCTTACAATAGGCACAGATTATTTTCCTTTTTAGAGATGAGTAGTTTGAGGCCAAGAAAGTTGGGACTCCCTTAAGACCAGTTAATAAGGGACAGTCAAAGGATGAAGTGTTTCCTTGATTTTCACTGGAAAGGTCTAAAGACCTTTCATGTCATAATGGCAAATGCTACCTCTGGGATGGGGGCAAGGAGATTGGGAGTGGGACTCAGCCCCCTGTTTTCAGGCAGGGACTCCATGTTCCTACTGCTGCTTTCAGTCCTTGCCTGGAGCCTGGGGCTTCCTGGGAGTACCCCAAGAAAGCTCTAAAAGAGGAACTGTTTAGCTAATTACAAAGCCCGACTGTTGTTTGGCTGGCTGGAGTGTGTTAACACGTCCCCCTCTCGCACAAGTTTTCATCCTGGTGCTGGATGAACATATTGTAATTATGCTAATCGTGCTGGCTGGGCAGCCTGAGGCTGAGAGGGAGGGGGCCCCTCTCCCTAATTGTTTCCCTCTCCTGGAGCAGTTGGTGCTCTGCCTGAGTCCCCAGACAGGCAGAGGGAAGGCCACAGGGCAGGTGGAGCTAGGGAGTAGGCTTGTACAGGGCTTTCTGTCCTGGGGCTGCTGGATCCACCTGGTTTTCAGGGAGGGAGAGGTCAAGGATAGGTGCCAGGGATGGGTCCATTGAGTAAAGGGACCTTCTGCTGGATTCAATGGGGACTGTTTTCAGGACTGGTCCTTATGAGATTGTGAAAGAGGCAAATTGATCATTGATGTCCTTCACCTTCTCTTTGGTGATGGTGGCTCTTCCTCCCTTCCCACTCCTCCCTAACCCCTACCCCCCATTCTCTTGCTTCTTTTTGCTTTTTCTAAACCTCCAGGCACACTGTTTTTCTGCTGGTTTGGAGTTTGTTTGTAGGCAAGTTTATGATACAGACATAATTATAGATATAGATACACATACAGATATAGATACTGACATAGACATGAACATCGTCACATGTAGGAGACTTAATGAACATTTGACTACTAAAGGCAACTTGTTAGAGAGAATAATGCTTAATGAAGTTAAGGCCATGAATGATGGAGATATTTTCAATCAAAATGACCTGTCCAGTGTTCTTTATATGACAGGGTTATATAAGCAAAATTGTTAACAGTTGGCACCAATGGAGTTTTAAACATGGAGTTGATAATGTATACTGGATTTCTTATTAAATTGTTTGCACTTACTTTTTCTAACACCATCCATCTTCATGAGCTCATCAGTAAAGGGCACTTCACACAGATTTCGTGGGCACATAAGGCTCTGTGTGTCGTGTACATTTATATCCATCCAATGAAAGGAACTGAGTCTCACATCCAAGCTGATGCAGACTGAAAAGGATCACTTAACCAGGAATGACCTTGAGATGGTTAGCCTCTGGGCACCCATCTGGAGTTTTCACAGGATGTGTAATGCTGGTCCAAGCTCACTGTAAGCAGATTTTACAGGGCAGCATGACACTGGTCATCATTCTGGATTGTACTGAAGTAACTGTTGAGAAAGCAAACCTTGACTTGGGACTGTCACTCGTTAGAGCTTTATTTTCCACTTGTGTTTCAGTTTGTGTATTTCCCTTGGTAGTCTCCTATTCAGCTGTCAGGGAGATCATGGAAGAAGGAGTGCTTCTTTTTCTCTTTCTTTTTGATCATGCAGGTCTTTATAGCTGCAAAGGACTCCAGGGAAGTGCTAAGCTTTGTGTAACTGGCTGATGGGTTTCATTTAGCACCATGATTCTTCTGTGGGATTCTTTGTTCATTGCTGGTTGTGAAACTCTTGATTCAATCCAAAATTTCTGAGCCTCAACTAGACTGGTTTATGGCGTCATGAGCCAAGTATAGAATGAAGATTGTTAGTTTGGTTTATCTTGTCTGTTAGTCCAGGGCTAGCTGGGTCTTCAGCACTGTGCTAGGTTTTAGAGGAGTGGGGGATGTACAAAATAGCAAATACAGTCCTTGCCTATAGGGCAACACATGTCTAATCTCTTATCCTTCAGTCTCTCTCTGTAATTTTTTTCCCTTGAACTTTTCCTTCTTTTCTCTTTGTCCTGTTTTCCTCCTCCTCTGTCTCATATTTTTTCTTCTGTGTGTGTTTCCAAATAAGATTTGTCTCAACTAAATATTTCTGCCTTTCCCCCTTTATTTCTATGGCCTTATTAATTTTTTTTTAAATCATCTGATTATAGATTTTCAAAGCAGGAAAACAAACAGGCAGGCAACAAAAACATCTCTTGAAGCCTGATTCCTAAACAGTCACGGATGGGTTAAGCAGACCTTCCCTCTCCTCATACTATATAACCTTGCCCAGGTATTATAACTCAAATGGTCCATTATCTGAAAGATCTCCCTAACAGTGGGCGTTCTGACCTACTATGCAGTATGCGCTTCCTCCATAACCATTCACAACAGGCTAAATGCAGGGCAAAATTTCAGTCCTAAATCAGAATTACCCTGGATTCCTGGCACTTTAGACCAGATTGCTAATACCCAGTGATTTCATTAGAGTATCTCTTGTAGGCGTGGACTTTTTTTCCTCCCATTTTAAAATGCTAGTTAAAAGGGAAAAATGACAAGCTCATTCCTCTGAAAGAGAATTTTGGCAGGCAGATAGTATGATTCTGGAACAGACGGTTTAAATATTATTTATGTGTTAATTTAAAGTTGCAACATGGGCTTATGCATATTCCTGCAACATTAAATAGCTGTTCAACTTGCAATTGTTATCAAGATTAGATCAGTTTATTTGGAAGAAGAGAAAACATAGGGTGGGTTGCTGCCCCTGGGAACAGAGAAGCCACTATAGTGCAGGGTCTCAGCCGTTGGTGAGAGAAGGAAGAGCCAGAGCATTTTCTCTGCTAGGGCAGGCAGCCTGTTACTGGGGCTAGAAACCACTGTCCTCCAATATGTGGTTATTGACCTGTTAAAATGATTGCTTTTCATTTGCTACTTCAGATGTAATTGTTGACTCTAGTGTGGACTACATTTATGTACCATGTCCAATAGCCAGCAAGCAACCTTCTCAACTTTGAGAATGGAACAGGGAGGTAATTAAATGGAAAATCAACAATAATACAAAACATCATATGATAAGACAAATCTTATTCTTTTTTTTTTTAAAGTTTATTTATTTTTGAGAGTGACAGAGACAGCATGAGCCGGGGAGGGGCAGAAAGAGAGGGAGAGAGAGAATCCTAAGCAGGCTCCAGGCTCTGAGCTGTCATTGGAGAGCCCAATGTGGGACTCGAACTCATGAAACTGAGGTCATGACCCTAGCCAAAGTTGGACACTTAACTGACTAAGCCACCCAGGTGCCCCAAGGCCAATCTTACTCTATCTTTAATTGTTATTTTAAGAAAAACTGAATGAAGTTATTTACCTCAGAAAATAAGAGGAAAAATCCTCCTTAGGTTGAATCACTTCTTGCCACGTTTTAGGCAACAATAAAGTTGGATACCTAATATGAATTTCATACAGAAAAAAAAAGGATGGCTCATAGATGTGTAAGTCAGGATAGGTTAGGTTATGGTGGTGTAACAGACAATCCACAAATCTCAGTGGCATAGCATATAAAAGCTTATTTCTTCCTCATGAAAATTCCACAAGTCAGAACAACTTTTGGCTTTCCAGGTTGCTTGCATATATTACTGTGCCATCTGGAACACATGTCTTGCACTTTGGTTATTAGAGCATGGGAAGAGCTTTGCATACCGGCTTTTAAATTCTTCATCCCAGAAGTGAAATACATCACTTCTGCTTGCAACTTGTTGGCCATAATTAGTCATAGTACCCCTCCTAACTGTAACTAAGCTGAGAAATGTAAAGGAACACATAATGAATGCTAAATGTTTCTGCCACAAAGCATAAATGGGACCTATGCTGTGTTAAAAGGGTCTCATTTTGTTAACTACCAGTATTTGTGTGATAGGAGCATTTTAGAGAGGCTTGCAGAGGGCTAGACTACTGGGAGGATTAAGGGTCAAGGTCCTCTCAAAGGCAGGAGAGCTGGAGTCAGCTCTATACTTGCTCAGACTGCTGGGTTTAAGTAGACAGAATTGTGGGAGACCCCAAGAGGCTACAGACAGAGCATCTGGTTGCCCTACTAGGGGACCATCTCCGTATAAAGAGGCAGATGATTTGGAGGAGTCTGATGCTTGCCATTTCAAATCTCTGGGTTTGTGAGGACCCTTTCTGAGGCTGACTAGTGCTCTGTAGACACTGACCATTCCTGCACGTAGTCCTCCCAGATGCTGAACCTCTCCTAAGGTAGGGATACCTTACTGGTTGTTGTGACAGCAGTGGTTGTGTCCCATGGTGACTTACCCAGAGAATTCCACCAGGTTTCTAGAGGAATAAACCAGGCAAGCAGAGTAGGTCAGTATTGTTGCTTTTGTGGTATAAACTAGGGCTTCTCAAACTTGGTTATGCTTACAAATGACCTAGAGATCTAGTAAAAAATGCAGATTCTGGTTGAGTAAATCTGGGGTGAGGCCCGAGATTCTGCATATTGACCAAGGTCTCACACTTCACATAACCAAGGATTAACCAAGGATTCCAACTGGGTATGTTAATTTACTGAGGCTCAGTTGTGTGAATATGATAGAAGGTTTTCCTTGGAAGCTTCCTCTGTGGGAGGCAATAATCTCAATCTCATTATTCCTATTGTGCAGGCCACTGATGGGAATCACACATGGGCGGGCCTTCAGAGACAGAGAGGCCTCACTTGGGCTGAGCTATTTGTGAATATATGAATTCTCAATACACCTGGTTTTGTTTTCTCCTGTTAAGGAATCTGACAGGCAGTTAATAGCTCATGAAAAAGCCATATCCAAACTGTACTTTGAAGGAGTCAGAAGGTACTGCTTTTGAATGATTTCCTTCCCGTTGCAACTTCCAAATCCAGTCTAGCAAGGGGCCTGGACCCTGAGTGGCTCCTCTAGCATTCAGATGTGTGTGAGCAAACACAAGAGGCAATCAAATCACCTTAACACTGGCCACTTCAGAGCGCTCACTTGAGATGACAGTTTCAGCTTCAAAAGAGGTATGCAAACCGGAATAATGAAATGTTCCATTTTATTAAGTTCCTGGCCAGAGGGAGGGATTGTACTAGAAGGAAGAAAAGGTGGGGGGGGTTTGGCTTGATTTCTGTGACGCTGATAAGCAGTAATTCTTGCAGAGGGGGGGAAAAAGTAACCCACTGCAGTAAAACCATTTTCATAATACCATGGGAATGAGTTATTGCTGCGAGTGAGGCATGGCTCCTAATGGCTGCCTCGGCTTCCATCTCCATCTTTCATGGGCCAGTCCGACGTTTTTATAGTGCTGACACAAGAGAGAGCATTTACGTTGCTTCCATTCTCCATCTGTCAACAGTTAGGGTAGAGGGCCACTACCTGAGCTTCACTTTTGATCTGATTTCTGTGTCGCTCGGCATGGGACTGCTGGATATGTCGTGGGAGCAGAGTGGCTCTGGAGGCCAGTTGCACCACGTTTTCAGACCACTGATAGTTAGGAGGACTGAGAGTAAATTGTTTTTGCACAAATCAGAGCAAAGTGCCCTTTCCTCTCCTTTATGGTTCATCAGAAACTTGGCCACGGTGCATCGGCCTCGCTTTCCCTGGGCCTCCCAGAACCTTGTCCGAGTTCCATTTCCAGAAAGTGGGATTCTCTGTGTCTCAGTGGACCTGGTATATGCCTGACTCTGAAATAGCAACCCAGAGATCTGGTTAAATGCACGAATGAGGAGAAAACGCTTAACGTGTGTGTGCCTCTACATTTCCACCCCTACCAGTAGTATCCGTGTGATTTGCGCTAGGAACATGCGTATCCTTCCTGTCACTTCACTTCAACCCCCAAAAGCTCTTTAGGGATTGCTTACCAGTATTCCTAGGATCCATGAATGCAGAAGTTACTTCTTCTCCTCATTAATACATTGAGAGGTAACTATTAGCATGTACTAACCTGTATTGTTAGTTGCTAACCTTTGAGATCAGAGAATGTTTTCTTTATATTTTCCTGTGGTGAGATTCCTGGCACTGTACCATAGCAGTTACTCGATGTATGTTTGATTGATCAGCAGATTGACCCAGTATCTGCTTGGATCTGCTTATGCTTTAAAAGGCAGGGTGTTTGGAGGGTGAGACAGGATAGATACCTGCTAATGCATGCCTTGAAGTCTTTGTAGAGAGTACCATTTGATGTGGCTGCTAAAACTGTCCACAAGCCAGTGCAAAGAATTCTAACAGGAGAGAAAAGAGTCAGTGTACAAACGCAGATATGGATTGAAGCCTGATCGCAGAGTGTAGCAATGTCTCTGATGGAGCCTGAGTGTCTTTTGGAGCTTCTTGGTCCTAAAGATCTCATTCAGCTTTAGTTTAGGATGGTAATAAGTTAAACTCCAACACCGGGACGGCCGTTGATCAATGAAATGAGCTGGCAGTTTCCAGACAGATTCATGAAATGAAATACCTCAAATTGACCAGTCTGAGAACATTTTTCACAGCCTATCCATCCCTTCTGAGCTATTCAGAGAGCAAAGTAAAAGAAATTAGAACTTTGAAATTGCTGCTTGTCCAGTGGCAACCTCTCTGGGACACTGAACGAGTTGCAATTTATCTAGTTTTTTCCACTTAGAGAATTGGCAATAGCAGCTGCACCAACCACATTTAATGAGTATAGATGTGTTAGATGCTGTACTGAGTCTCTCGATCTCAGTTAATTTTCACGACAAACAGGCAAGGTAGCAGTGGTTATCCTTATTTCATAGATGAGGAAACCATCACTCAGAGAAGGAAGTAAGTTACCCAAAGTTGCACAGCTAGGAAGTTGCAGAAGGACTTGAACCCTAGCTCTACTTGATCCAAAGGCAAGCTCATAAATGTTACACAAACTGCCTTTTCCCTTTTCCAGCATCTCTCCTTGAAAAGAAATGCTCCTTTTCCAAGTGGAATTGGAAGACAGTGGGGTAGGTCCCAGTTCTTTAAGAGGTATGTCCTTGTGATTTGGGAGGTAGGAAATATAAAAAATAAATTTTTGCTACTTCTCAGCCTGGTAGCCATTTCAGATGAACTAATAATAGTTGGAACTGTTTTGTGGGAGAACTCCATTCCCCTTTGAGAACTGTTGCAGTAATGCCTTTGGAAGGATTTAAATTCCTTTTAGGAGTTGGGCTGCCAAGGTTACCAGCCCAGACAACCAGGAGAAGGGCATTCAACCAGGAAGATCTGAAGGAGAAAAAATAAGTGAGAGGAGAGGGATGAGTTTGATTCAATGCATTTCAGTCACTTGAAGAACATCCAGGGGTGAATGTTGGACTAGAACATTGAGCATCAAAGAATATGACTGATGCTTTGAAGTGGAGTAAGGAGACCAGTTAAATGTGTAAGAATAAATAAATATGAGGCCAGTTAAACATGTGTAAGAATAAATGAGGTTATTAAAGGACACAGTGCAGAGAGGGAAGGAGGAAATCAAGGTAAGAATCTTGGGAGGAAGAGGAATGCATAAGAGAAAGTAGAAAGTGCTCAAAGCTAGGAGAGGAGGAATTATGCAGGGGGATTGTTAAAAGGGTCTACTAAATTGTTAGATGGTTAAAAGCAGTGTCTACCACAGTTGAACATGTGTGCACATTCATATGACCTTGGGCTTCCTTCTTGGTATATGGTCCACAGAAATGGGTATGTGTGGGCACATACCCATACACGCAAGAATATTCATGGCAGTTTATGATAACCCCATGTGTGTCAGCAGTAGAATAGAAAATAAATTTTAGCATATTCCCACAATTATAGTAGTACACAGCAATTAAAAATGAAGTACTATACGTGCAACAAGAAGGATTAATCTCATAGACATAATGTTGAATGAAAGGTTTTTTAAAAAGAAGTATTCATAAAGATAGCAAAAATTAAAGAGGACTGATTTTATATCCTCCCTGTAAGAGACATTTGGGATTCTGATCCTCCCTTATACAGGCTTTATAGCAAGTGTGCTATTTTGGAGGCTTTTTTTTGAGCCTAATAGAGTACAGAATTGGCTTTTCCCCCCATTTAATTTGCAGCTCCTCTTGCCCCCAAACCCACTGGAGTGAACATAAGTGTTGATGCCAGAGAAATCTTTGATGGATCCCTAGCTTTTTGGACTTGACCTTTATGACTAGCACCTGTTCACTGAGGGTTGGTCAGCCTTCTTGATCACATGTTGGGATTTTCTGCTTGGTCATTTTTGGTTTGACTTGCATATTTAGTCCAAATCAGTCATTCTTTGTAGGAGACTCTAAATTGAATACAGAAATAACAGTTTCCCTATTAAAGGGTTTCTTTTGTTTTGCTTTTGAGTGTGAATTTCATGAATATGTTTGCCTTATATGCCCCAAAGAGTAATGAGTACTAATTTAGGAATCCTTTTTTGATGTGGTTTGGCTGTAAGTCATGTCTTTTAGAAATTAGCATAAACTTCTCTTTTTTCTTTCTCTCAACATGAGAAGTCAGTGTTGCAGTCTTTTTCCTTTTGTTTCTAATAAGGTAAAGACTCCACAGGGTTAATTAATGCCAACTATCCTGTGACAAAGATTGAGCCAGCTGAGAGCATTCATTTATTACCCAGGGTGAACAAACCAGCCGTTGAGGAGGGAGAAAAGAGAATAATCATCCTTCAGCAGGAGAATGAAGCAGTGGAGGATCTGGGAACCTGTGAGGCAAAGAAAGATTTCTAACAGTTTAAGAGAGTAGCCAGTGGCAGTAGCTGGAGGCTGAGATGGAGCAACGATGTAGGATGGAGTTAGAAATAAGAGGCTGGGACGCCTGGGTGACTCAGTCGGTTAAGCAGTTAAGCTTCTGACTCTTGATTTCGGCTCATATCATGATCTCACTGTCGTAAGGTTGAGCCCCGTGTCGAGCCCTGTGTGGAACCCCATGTCAGGCTCTGTGCTGGGAGTGGAGCCTGCTTAAGAGTCTTTCTCCCTCTCTCTGCCCAACCCCCTCTCAAATAAAAGAAATCAGAGGCTAAAAGTGAAAGTGGGAGGGATGGCAGTGGCAAATCTATGAAAGAGCTGGAGAAGAGGTGAGAGCCCCTGTTGAGTAGAGGTGAAAATTCAGGCACTGTCCACCTGCTATCAAGACTTTGAAATGAAAAAAATAATATTCCCCCCACAGGTAGAAGCAACTGAGTATTTCCAATCATCTATGCATTTTGTGTTGCGGTGGGAGTTGGTAAAACATCTGAGAGATTGAATTGTTTACTCTTCAATCATTCATTTTAATTCAGTGGAATTAATTCAGTGGAAACATAGTCTTTAATAAATGATTATTATTCCACTTTTTATTGTGGAGATTTGAAAACATACACAAGTTCAGAGAATATTATGGTCCCCAAGGCTCCCATTACTCATTACCTAGTGCTAATAATTATCAATACTTTGTCATTCTTGATACATGCTCATTTTTGGAAGATGAGTTCAGGGGAATTTTAATTATTTTTTGTATTAAAGAAGAGCCCGTGTCTACCTCCTAATCTCATTTGCTCTTTTAAATCAAAATAGCCACCAAATACCCAACAGATATTTGGGGACTATTTTTCTGCTTTTTACAAGTTGGCGCAATTACAGGAGCAAGCAGTAAGATCTGCTGGGGTTTGCACTTGTTGGCCCCATTATAGATGAGCCCTTAGCATCAGATGGTGGCCAGGCAGGACGATAAAGGATCCTGGCAGGTTTTGGTGCCTCAATTCTTTGATCCATGGGATCCTTCTTCAGGCATCCTGGAGCTCAGGATCTCTTACCTGTCTTTTAAACAACATACCTGCGGAAAAAGTTTTGCTTGACTTACCATGAGAATGGATGATTGGGTATATTTCATGTCTGTCTGTTAGGGGAAGCTTCATTTTAAGTGTAAATAAGAAGCTGGGTGAAATATATAAATCAGTAATTGCAAAAGGCAGGTGTTAGGCAACAGGTTAGGGAATTATTTCTTCCGGATGCAGGGCCTGGACCCCAAAATCACTTGGTGTAGGCTGCCACCTATTTCTATATACAGAGTGGCCCCAGCATGTCAGCCTTCTTGTGATGTCCCCAGACTTCATCTTCCATACTTCCTGGGCACAGCTCCCTCCTCCAAGTTCTGGTCAGCCTTGTGCTTGTGCCTTCAGGATCCCTGTCCATAGGCAAGGTCAAAAGCTTGTGGCTGTGGTGCCTGCCGGGGTTTGAGAAGGGAATGTGCAGCTGTTCATTTTATTTTTACTTCTTCCTGTTCTTCCCCTTACAGGGGTTGTCCACCCTCTGCTGCCTTCTGAAATGATTATTAATGGAATCCTCTTCACTTTTTCTGAACCCTTGGTTTTTCCTCTTAGTTCCTGATTATTTTAATTCTGCTAGGCTCTTTTTTTCATGTCTTTTGCCTGCTGGTCCTTGATTTACAGTCCTGCCTTTTTCCTGCTCATGTCCTTCTTTTCTATTCCTGTCATATTCTTTCTCTTCTTTGAGCTTGCACATATTGGAGCAAATGAAAATATAATTTTCAGATTTTACTGGCCCAATTATTCTATTTTAAATGAAGCCATGGCAGCAATCACACTGATCTCTGAAACCCAGGCAATCTGAGGACAGAAGAAAAATACTAGCTCTTCTCTTGCCTTCCTGGCCACTTGCTCTGATATGATTTTTATCTCAAAGAATATTATAGATTTAAACATGTTATAAGTCACATTAAGTTTTTTCCCAATGAGAAAAAGGTAAATTACTAATATTTTTGAATACATTAGTGATTCTTTTGAACATCTTCTGGGTGCATAAGTGTTATGCTGATCAGCTATGCCTTTGGTAACTTTTCCAAAAGATTGGTATCCTATAATTGATCTATGAAGTAAGAACAAGAAGAACTGAAGGTATTATGCAAGTATTAAGCCATGAAATTGTCATAGGGTGTATCTTTAATAGTTTAGCTTGGTTCTCATCTTCATGAAGATTTTCCTAGCCATTGCCGGAAGTTCTGTTCTTGAATCCTTCCTTCCTTCCTCCCTCTCTGCCTCCCTCCCTCCCTTCCTCCCTCCCTTCCTCCGTCCCTCCCTCCCTCCCTCCCTCCCTCCCTCCCTTCCTTCTTCCTTCCCTCTCTCCCTTTCTTCCTTCTGTCTTCCCTCCCTCCAACCCTCTTCCCTCCCTCCCTTGCTCGCTCCTTCCTTCCTTCCTTCCTTCCTTCCTTCCTTCCTTCCTTCCATCTATCCTTCTTCCATCCTTGCTTCTTCCGTCCTTCCTTCCTTCTATCCATCCATTCATGCATCCATACGTCTGTCCATTCACCTATTCAATCACCCATGGACTCATCCATCCACCCACCTAGTGCTTATTACTCTTTGTAAGACGCTGTGCAAATATTGGTCACGCAAAGAGCAGTATAGTCCCCACCCTTAAAGGGTTCATAATTTGGTAGGAGAGAACTTATAATAATAATAGAAGCTAATATTTATTGAGCTTTAACTATATGCCAGGCATTGTAATAAGCATTTAAAATAAATGATCTCACTTAATAATCAGAGAAACTCCTGAAGTATCATTGCACAGATGAGAAAATTATTGCTGGGCTGGAAATATTGGACATGAGGGCTAGTTTGACTTTAGAAGCCTATAAACCTTCAATCTGATGGTCAGCCTCATAAAACCCCAAGTGGTAATGTGTCTAATTCCCACAAACTATCATTCTTCTTACACTGGTAAGAAATAGGAGAGGGTTTGGAGGCCACCATTGGATGTCCAGTCACTGTGAGCCTTTCCTGTGGAGACATCTGCAATGAAGGATTAGGTGGGGACTCTGCTGCTCATAGTCACAGGGTGGATGAGCCCAAGAAGGGAAGAAAGCCTGACTCCTTGAGCTCAGGTTTGGAAAGAAGGTTCTCTATTGATATCTCATTGTGTTGATCTCTGTTGTATTTTAATAATGTAAATGTATTTTTACACCTTGCTTGAGGATTCTTAATTTATTATCTCTGAATGGCAGTGATGGTAGTTGGAAAGCAGTAGCAACTTGGGGAAACACAGAAAAGTTAAGTAACTTGCCCAAGGTTACAGGGCTAGGAAGTGCCAGAGTGATACTTGAGCCCAGAATCAGGATAGTTGTCTCTACACTTAATTTGTTTCACTTACTTAGTGCTTATTGGATATGTGCTTGCAGTACAAAGAACAAATACTTGGAGCCAAACCAATCTGGGCATGAACATGCCCTCCGGCACTTGCTAATGTCATCATCTTGGACACATTAAACTTCCATAGCCTCACTGTCCTCCTTTGCAGAAGTGGGATAGTGATACTTAAGGAGACAGGCTGCTGTGAGGATTAAATGAGATGATGGATATAGAGTACTAGGCTGGTACTTGGCACACAGAAGAAGAAGACCCTCCATAAATGTCTGTTGTCTTAGTTTGGGTCTCCTCCCTTTTGGATTTTGGTTCTCCAAGGGCATATCCCTACTTACTGTGGGAACTCAGGAAGTGTCTGATGATTATGAATAGGGCTTTGGGAAGCCATGTGAGACCAATGGCTGTCAGCTTTTAGATCACTTTCTCTTTAATTTTAGGGGAAATAGATACATTGTAGGAGACTGGCCCCATAGTGGCTTATCATCATCATCATCATCATCATCATCATCATCATCATCATCAAAGCCTTTAACAAACAAAGATTACCTGGTCATAATCTTCATGGGGTGGAACCTGATAATCCTTACTCTCTCCCCAGTGATTCATATGATCCACCAGTTTGGGAAGCTATTAACCTTAGAGGGTTTCATTACCTATAATAGCCCAGTGTCCTGTGTACAGTTGCCAGATAAAATACAGATGACTAGTTAAATCTGAATTTCAAATAAACAATGAGTACTGTTTTACCCTAAGTATCTCTTAACTATCACACAGAACATACTTACGCTAAATATTATTCATTGTTTATCTGAAGTAAAAATTTAACTGGTGTGCTGTATTTTTATTTGCTAGATCCTAATCCCAGTTCATAATGATGCAAGCGTGTAAGGAGAAAAGACCAACATTTCCATGTACTTTCTACTGCCCTCTGAAATGCACACAGTGCTCTTTTGGTTAATTTTCCCCTCAATAAAAAACATGAGTTGCTAACTGGTGTTGGCTAAGTCTTGTGTGATTTAATTCCTCCCACCACAGACATTATTTTGTATAACCCATAAATGAAGGTAGATTTAGGTATTGTGATGGAAAAGATTTTTCTTTGAGAATTTCTGGCCCTTGAGGTTCCATGTGGTCACCCTTTGTCATCATGCTGGGGATAGCTTGAGGCAAAATAATGCTACTCACAACCTCTTCCCACCACACCACCTCTTTCCCTAACTTTGTGTCACTGTGAATCCTCAGCTCCCTCCTCTTGATTTTTATGACCTGCAAAATGGTGAAAAGATGAAAAAATGTCCTGAGCTTAATCGAAAGTCTATCTAATAATAATGAGTCCTGCAGCGGGATTGTAAAGAACGCAGATCAGACCCACTTAACCATAATGGTCCTACAAAGTAATGAAGACTCAAGTGGTCCTTATTAGGTATCAAGCTGTGAATCAGAACTCATCTAACATTCTGATTGCTGAGGAAATCAGTAATTGATGTGACAGAATGGCCATTGTTATTATTATTATTACTTTTCTTTTTTTTTTTTAGACGAAGCTGCTAGAAGCCTGCCCCCAGCCTCCTTGGGGTATACCAGGTGTGCGGGTTGAGTGTTGCCCTTCCATTAAATCTTCAAATGGGGGCTCTAATAAATCTTGCATTGAAATAAGTAATGACCACATTTAATGACCAGTTTGTGTGAGTGTTAACAGCTTGTGAGCCAACAAACTGGTCATTAACAGGTGCTAACTTTTGCTTTCTGGTTTAAACAATCCATTCTCATCTTTCTCCTGTTTGTGTTAGGGACTTATGCAAATTATGGCTGTTTTTTTCATTTTCCTTGAGATAGGCAGCTCTTTTAATCAGATACCTCTCTGCTCATGGCTCCTCTTTCCCAGGATTGTTTCTTCTGTAGTTCAGAGATGAATGC
Source organism: Prionailurus viverrinus (assembly GCF_022837055.1). Lineage (NCBI taxonomy): Eukaryota > Metazoa > Chordata > Mammalia > Carnivora > Felidae > Prionailurus > Prionailurus viverrinus. Next base: position 85,744,532 of record NC_062563.1, on the reverse strand, counting down.
ATTTTTTAAAAAAAAAAAATCCAGTTTTTCTTCTGAAGGAATGAATGCATCCTGGCATAATTTGGTTCCAGAATGAATTAGGTGAAAAGTCATGGAGAAAAATCCACTCTTAAAATATGAAATCTCCTTCTTTGGAGAAGGAATGCAAATAGGTGGAAAATGTCATAAGATTTGAGGCAGCATTATGTCTGCTGAGGGGATGTGACAAAGATTATCATCTTTGTGCTAGAAATGAATAGACATTTCTGTTTGAAGAGTGTGCGATTGATCTTCCCTTAGTCCAATATGTGTCTGCAGTGGACCCCTCCAGAGAAATCCCCTTCCCACAGTCTCCCTTGTTTTGGTTTCCTTGCTTTTGCCAGATTATTAGTAAAAAGAACATACTCTCCTCTCTCATGTACCCTTGGGGGAGTGGGGTTGGGAGAAAGTTTGCGTTGCATGAGTTTCCTGTAGATAAAAGAGAAGTCAGAAAACAAGAAGTCTAAATTCTGTCCAGTGCGCTACCTTTACCATCTTGTGTATATGGAGGCTGCACTGGATTATACACTGTTCTGAAGCAGTGCTTCTGAAACTGTTTGTGGCAAAGAGCTATTAAAAAAATCCAGTCCATTGCAGATTGATCATTTTTAAAGTATAAAATCAGACACTTGAATGTCCTGGCCAATGTCAAATTGCTGTACAAGTTTCTAACTGGTTTCTCTCACTTTTCATACTTATCCTGTCTTGGGCACAGTGGGTGTGCAACCAACATCAGTCATGGGTCACACTTTGGGTAGCACTGTTCTCATGACCTTGAGTCTTTCCTCTTTTATAGGTAGGAGTGTTGGTGGTGGGAGAAAACTGTGGCTCAGCCACAACTTGCAATGATCATTTTCTTGGAATGACTTTATGGTGAAAGGGTGGGCCATGACTGGATGGTTTCTCAACTATCCAGTCATGGATATTTTATTTTTAGTATAGTCTTCTATGATATTTGGCCAACAAGAAGGAAGCAGCTTAGTGAAACTAATTTTCCCTCCTGGGTGTTCTTCAGATTAGAGTGGCTGGAGCACTTGTCTTGATTAATCTAAACCCAGGAGCAGAGAGGAAGGCGCTCTGGGCCAGCAATAGGGTTGTTGTTTGGGGAAGAAAGGTAACCGTGGTCTGAGTCCTCTCACACATGGAAGTGTTTTATCAGATGGGGCCTTTAGAAGGTTCTGTGTTCTTTATAAGTGTCAGAATTTTAAAACTTAATGTTATAAAATGTGTAAGGATGATGGCAACAATCTGTAAAATGGCATTTAAAGTCACATTCAAGTTTTGTTCCTGGATATTATGAAATTTAATTGTATTAGTAAGCTACAAGGTACCGTTTACTTTCTTGTTTATGGTTGTTTTCAGTTTGTCACAGAATCTGAAATAAAAATGCACTGTTTAAAATGAGTGGGGTTCAATACCTTAATATATTTCTTTTAAAGATCACTTACATGTTGGTCAAACCCCATTGAAAAGCAAAACTGTTAAGAGTGAACATGTATTTTATGAAGACTTGGTATTGCTTAATGGTTGGCCGTAATCATATGAATATCAGCTTTAATTTGTATCAGAGGGTTTGTTGAATTTGAACTAAAAAAGTCCCTGTGTTCTAATTCTAGCACTATTGCTCTCAGAGTTCCTTAGGCTCCTTGCTTGTTTTCTTCTCATTAATACATTGGAGGCCCCAAGAGTTCAGTTTATCTCTTCAGTTAACATTTATGGAACACTTACTATTGTGAGGCAAGGTGCTAGACACTGAGAGATCAAAAGGAAGTAAGACATGTGCCCCACCACTCCTGGCACTGGCAATGAAATACGAAAAATGAGATGGACCACACAGGTCATCTGACGTTCAAGAGAGGCACAGCCACAGTGAGCTATTGTGGGGATGCAGATGAGGAGAATACTCACTTCTGGGCAGCGGCTTGCAGTGAAGGTGGAGGCTAGGAGAAGGGAGGGATGATATTTTAGGCAGTGGTCAGCAACTTTTTCTATGAAGGGCCAGGTAGTAAAGATTTTAGGCTATGCATATCAGATGGCTTTGATTGTAACTATTCAACTCTGCGGTTGTGATGTGGCTGTGTTCCAATAAAATTTTTATTTCCCAAAGCAGGTGGTGGGCCGGATTTAGCTTATGGTGGCACAAAAGGTATTTCTAGAGAAATAAAGGAAGGAAGAACCTAGAAATAAATGTGGATCAGTTCTAGGAAATTTGGATGCTAAGCTGAGTAATTTGAACTTTCACTTGAAGGTCATGGAAAAAAAAATCACTGTATTGGTCAGGCCAGACCAGGCTATGTGTCAGTAAAAACAAAACAAAACAAAACAAAACAAAACAAAACAAAACAAAACAAACTTCCAGAGTCTTTTCATACAGTGGCTTACTTCTAGCACATACAAAATTTGATGTGGTGAAGGCTGTTCTCCCAGATAATAGCCAGTTATCCTCCATATGGTATGGCAGTGACTCAGGCACTTCCATTTTGTGGCTCTGCCATTTCAACACTTGGGTTCCTGGGTCACCACAGGAGAGAAAATAGAACTTAGAAAACTCATACTTGTTTTGCAATGCCTTGGTCCAGAGTTGATACCCTCTCTTCCATCACAGTCCAATGGCCAGAACTTGTGGTCTGGTTCTGTAACTATAAGAGGGTTGGAGAAGAAAATCAGAACAGGTAAGCACTAGAAGTCTCTACCACATTGTCTGTGGGCAGAATGAAACCAGTGATGGTGTGGGAGGAGGGTGGCAGAGAAGTAACATGATCACAGTGTTGCCTGTGGAAGGTTAATCTAAAGGACGGCCCGGAGTATGGAGAGGCAGGGAGACCAGTTAAGACGTTACTGTAGAAGTCTACTCAAGAGTTAGTAAAGGACTGAACTAAGGCAGTGGCAAAGGAAATATGAAGGAAATGAAATATGTGAGGGAATTAAGATCTGGTTGGGCACAAGGACAAAGAGAAGACTGAGTGAAAGGTGTTTCTTTGTATTATAGCTCAGGAATGTCCTCAGGGAAGTCGGAAGGGATAAGTCCTAGAAGAAGACAGAGAATTTGATTTTAGGGGGCATGTTGATTTTGGAGTGCTGGTGGACATTCAAGTAGAAGCTTCTGACAGAGTTGGAAATTGGAATTGAGAGTCTTTAGATGTGGTAATTGATGCAAGGGGTAGAGATATCACTAAGTGACAAAAATAAAGAAGAAATATGGGGCAGCTGGAAGGGGAATGGGGACCAGCAAGAAGATACAGAGTTAACAGAAGAATAGCAAGGTCTTTCATCAAACAAAAGTGAGAAAGTTTCAGAAGGGAACATGTTCAACAGTGTCAGAAGCTGCAGAAAGATGAAAAGGCAGGTTGTAATGTCTGGTGCTAATGCACTGCTCCTTTCTATTGGATCTCCTTTAGTCCCTTGCTCAGCCTCAATATGCTTTTGGCTTCACCTGCTTATACCTGCAACTCTTGTGAAAACCACCTTCAGGCTACTGGAGTGATTTTGCTGGTGTGCTCAGAAAGGAGGAAGTGCCTGGAATTTACCTTCCTCTACCTGTCATCCCGAGCCCTTTGCCCCACTGCCAGCTGGGAGGTATGAAAACCTAGTTCCCTTGCCTTAGGTTAGGACAACTCCAAGATATAACTTACATTCTAGAGCTCCCCTGTGGGACTTTGCTTGGTTCTTCCCCTCACTGCCCTGCTTGCCCCACTCCCTTTTTCTCCCAGGAACACTGCCTTCACTGCTCTAATAGATCACTTGCCTGTGAATCCTCATGGCAGAGTCTGTTTCTAGAGCTAATTCTAGAATTGGATTTACAATAGTTTGGTCTTGGGGGAACAGTCCCAATGATGAAACAACCCCGGAGAGGCTGGAGTGCTGAGAAGCAGATGCCACGTTATGAATGGTTGAGGAGTGACTGGATGATAAGCAACTGACTGGGGATACCAGTAGAGAATATTCAGTGGAGAAGGTTGATGGTGAGAAGCTCAAGAAAATGACAGGGTAATATGGTTAAATAAGGTTGCTTATTTGGGTTTTAGACTAGTAGAAATCTGAGCATGTGGCTAGTCAGAAGGGATGGCATAAACAAGGAAGAGAAACTGAAAACACTAGAGTGAATGAGATGTGACGTAGATAGAGCAACTATGGAGGAGACAGTAGAGGAGGTCTCCCGAATGTAGGTAGAGGGATGGGCATTACAAAGAGGGCAGCATAGTGTGTCCTTTAACACAACTATGAGAGCAGAAGCAAGTCAACTTTAAGTAAACGTGTACTGAGGAGCCAGGCTGGGAAGACTTGGGGATGATGCAATTTAGTACCTACATTTTGCAGACTCTGAAAAGGTTCAGAGAGCTCAAGTCACTCAGTGGGCAAAGAGTGGAGCTGAGACCTGAGCAGGTCTCCTCATGACTTACTTTCGTTGTTGTCCTATGCAGCCAGGACTGGCAGAGAGAAAGCCAGCTGAGAATTTTGGACAGTGGAGGGGATGCTGATGAACACCCTCCTTCCCTGTGATCCCTGTGTGAGTGAACAAGGACAAGGTAGAGCCTTGGTCTGTCTTAGATCAGGTCTTCCTGACTGACACAGAACACACTCAGTGTGACAGCCTTAACAAAATGAGTTGTTGCATAGAATAACATTTTTCAGTCCAGACAGTCCAAACTGTGGGTTTGGGAAAAGACAGACACTCTGGGGAGGAGGAACCAGGTCTTGGTTCCCAGGACAGTTTTCAAGTTGATTTCAAAGTGTGTGATTGTTTTAATGCCTTTAATATTGGCACAAGCACCACTTAAAGAAGTTCATCAACAAAGAGAAGCCTAGCAAGCTTCCTGACTCTGGAAAGGGTGGAGGTCAAGAGAGCAAAGAGGTGGAAGGGGTCTTACAATTTTTTTTTTTTTTTGGTAAAGAGTCTGGAATTTAACTTAAGTCATTAGCTATTGAGCATTAAAAAGGGACCTTTATTTTTGCAAGAGGATTTATGGCCTTTTATATGTTTATTTTTCCTTCACTATTAGACATCCAAGGAAGAAAGAACACAAGGGTCAGAGACTCCCTCTGTCCAGCAATAGGCCACATCTCCCTAGGTTTCCAAGTTCAAGGTGTTCCCTGGAATAGAATGAGGGGAGAAGGGAATGCTTTCACTCACCTGGGCTGAGTTTGCCTCACTTCTCATCTAAGAATCAACCCTCCTACCCTCATCCTCACCCTATTGAACGTGACCCCACCCCATCCACCCATGCCATTCACTGACTCTCTTGCTTATATTTTCCTACCTTCCAGAGAGGGTGTGTCAGGCATTCTGCTTGGCTTGTAAGAAATACAAAGTAGGATAAACTACAGGGATTGTCCTCCAAGTGTTTACAGGGTAGGTGGGAGAGCCTTCTGTATACTCAAAGAGGCAAATAATTGCTTTAACTACATCAATTCAAGATAGTTTTGAGAGATATCAGTGGATTGTTAGGCACTCAAAGTTTAAGGATTCAGAGTGAGAGATCCCTGGACTGGACTAGGTGTTCTGTGAAGATTTCGTAGTGGAAGTGGGAGCACAACCAGGCCTGGACATTTGGGCAGAATTTGGATGTGGAAATGAGAAGAGGCTGGGGGGGGGGTGGTTTCCCTTCATACACACCGTGTGTATGCATAATCTGTGATGGATGTTTAAGCAGATTCGGTGCATAAAGGGGACATCGATCTGTTTTTGTTTCCAAGGCAAATGAACTTGTGTGGACAGCACGGGGGCTCATTAAATGCTTGGTGAATTGGAAGGCAGTTTCTGTGAGCTTGGAATGCTGAGCCTGGCAACACTAAAAGATCACTCCATCAATATTTAGTGAGGTGCTCTGAGTTGTAAGGACTCCACCACGGAGATGCTATAGGAGGTAAGAGTGAAAGAGGATATCGTTCCTGCCCTTGAGAACCATACAGTCAATGATGGACTCATTGGACACAAGCCCACAAGCAGAAATTTAATAGTTCAAGGCTCTGAAAGGATCAGTGGAAATAAGTAACATAACCAAAGTTACTGGAGGAATTTGAGTAGATGGTGGTGCGGGGAAGAGTGTTGATTGTACTGAGCATGACTTTTTTTTTTCTTAAACGGTTGGCTTTTGGGGGGAAAAGTTAAAAATAAGGCAAGGAAAATAAAGGTATATCAAAGGACACATGAATGCTCATAAGAGACTTTATATTGAATCTAAACATCTTGATCTTACATTTTATATCAACCCTTTGCTCTCATCTAGCAAAATGGGGTAGATAAACATGGAGAAGTAACTCTTGCAATTACTTCCAAAACCCTTGTTGGATCATTAATTTTCTCTCTTTTCTCACTAGTTTTATGTCAGAGCCAGAACTATTAATGTGCCACCATAAACCATCATTTCCCCTCTTTTTTCAGCATGTGGTGGTCATTTGCCTGTGGAGACACTAATGAACAATAGAGTGGCAGGGATACACCATGCAGGGATTGGGGAAAATGCAAAGGGAGGCCAGAGGAGTTGTGGGAAATTTGAAAGATTAACCCCGCATTTCCTAAATTAATAAGTGTTCATCGATGGACGATAAGGCATTTCATTAATTGGTGGATGGACCTTTGATCTTTCATTTTAGGGATTGTCACTGCTTGGCCTCAGACCTAATTCTTTCTTGACCATAACCTGGCTGTGGATAAAAGTCCTTCTATGGTTGGGGAGAGAAATTTCACAGATAACCCAGAGGTAACCCAGCCGGAAAGCAAAGAGTTGACTGTGCCATACCTAATTGACAGTGGAGGGGTAACCTCAGGTTACGTGCCTTTCGACTCAAGTTCCGTATTAGCTGTTTGCTTGGAAGGAGCAGATGTTTTGGCTCTGGTGGTCACTGCTCACCTCTGTCTGGGAGGTGCATCAATCACTTTAATTATAATGGAACGTGGGGCCAAGAACTGAAGGAGAAAAATCAACCCAATCCCAAGAACAATCTTTCTTGATGAATTCTCCCCTAAATCGAAACAATTCACTGGATATCCCAGCTGGGGTTCATATGCTTTTGATTACTGTGGGCTATTTAGCTCTACAAAATGACAGGCTGCTTAATGGACTTTTAATGGTTATAGGTTTCTCTCTCTTTTTTTAATGAGCTTCACCAGTTTGTTACTAATGCCCTGTAGAAATTTGGCGAGGGGCCAGACTTGATGTTACACATTTCTGGTTTCCAGGCGGCATTCATGGCATACACGGAACCATCATAGCCAGTGGGGAGGTATGTTGCCAATCGTAGTAGGGTAGTGCCATCAGGGCAGGGAGAGCAGGAAAGCTAACTGAGTGCCCTGTAGTCCTAATAATGATGTCATCTTAGAGAAGATGGTTGCTCTTTGTAGCTGAAGTTACCCTGAAGGCTTTAGAGGCTTTGGGATCCCAGGGGCCAGGAGAGTTCTCCATGTTGGGAGTGGCCTTTGCCTTCCTCCAATTTCCACAGTGTTGGTAAAAGGTGTCCCTCATGGATTCGGTTGCATCCTGTCCACCAGTAGGTCTGTGAGTGTCTAGAGACCAGGGCCAGGTTTTGTCTTATCATGTTTGTGTCTGTAGTGCCTGGTGCCAGACTGGGGCCATAGTAGATACCCAATTCACGTCTGTTGAGGGGGAGGCAACAAGCATTTAGAAAGAGTGAGGAAGAAGGGCTTTTACTGAGAGGACTCCCTGTTCTGGGCAAAAGCATGAGATCTGGGGCAAGAGAAGTATGAGGAATGAGGAAGAGTGAGGGCATCCTGAGTCACTAATAACACTAAGAACTCCCATTTCTTGTCATGCACCAGACACTGTGCTAAACACTTGGTATCCATCACCTCAGCAATGCTGAGTAGTAGACAGACGGTGGTGTGCTGCTAAATGTTCAACAATCCACTTTGGATGGTCTGGGGAAGATGCCCAGATTTGTAGTAAATACTTCCACTCTGACCTCTTTCAAACATCCACGTGGTATCAGCCAGCTGGCAAAATTTCATAAAATTTAACAATTGGCTTTTGTGAGCTAGTGTGAACACACCCCCAGAGGTAGGTTTCATTATCCCATTTTACAGATGCAGAGGATAAGGCTAAAGAAGTAAACAGGCCATGTTCATAGAGAAAGTAAAGGACAGAGTCCTTTAAGGTCCAGAGTAATTCCAAAGGATATGCTCTTGACCACTGCACTGCACCACTTTCCTGAGCCCACTTCTGCCATCACTGGAGTAGCCACAAAACTGGGAAGTGGGCGTTGTGGCCCATACTTATCTAAAGCTCACTCTGGTTTCCTGGGTTGCCCCTGTAGGTTACCTACAATATTCTCTATAGAACTTTGTTGGAAGCTTCTGGTTCCTGGGCCACCCCCTCCTCACTGTCCCTGCATTCTGCTGACCCACTCTATGGATGTTTTGCTTCTTACAGCAATGTGGGCTCTAGTCCTGTTATGAGGTATTTATTGTGGTCCCATCTCCTCATTTTATAGATACGCAGATTGGGGGCCAGAAATACTAAATGATTTATCCAGTTACACACAGCCCATCAGTGGCAGCACTGGAAATAAAATTGAGATTTCCTGATTCCTAACCCAAGGCTCTTCCCTGGAAATGATTCTGCCTTCCCTCTCCTAAAAAAATACATGAGACTTGGAGTTAAAAAAAAAAAAAAGTAACTGGGGGTAGATTTTCCTGCCCCATTGCTGATGTTCTTACTCACTGCTGGCTCCCATTTTGAAAGATTCAACTTGACTTCCCTGGATTCAGGGGCAATGAGCCGAGAATTCAAGGACAGGCACCAGGAGCACGTTGTGAGGTGAATGCAGCAAACATGAAAGACATTCTTTGGGAGCTTTAGTGGATGGGAGGAGGGGGAGGGAGGAAAGGTGGGGGCTCCTTGCTGAAATACCCTCATGTTTCGGAGTCCCGAGATACTCCTAAATCACGCCCAGGTCATATGGTGCCTATACTTGTCTCTTGGCCTAGGGTGAAAACAGTTCACGTTGTAAAATTAACTTTCCACATTTGGCTGGCCCACGCGGGCCAGCTTTCTTTCAAAGTGAGTTTGCGAATGAATGAATGAATGTGTTGACTGGGTTACTGTTCTTAGGGGAGCCTTCTTTGCATCGGACTTGGAGAAGGATTAAAGCTGGTTTTGAAAAGTGTTGGTGCTCTCCCAAACACAGCATGCTGATAGAATTCTGGTTGCACTTTTATTTGCTATGGAACAAAATGCTCTAGTTTCATGGAAGAAATAGCCCAGCAGATGGTGTTTGGTGGATGGCATGAATGTAGCCTTGTAAATAAGCATTCAAAATAGACCAGCTTCCCCCCAAATTTACCATCTGCCCCTTACCCCATGAGGTCCACAGGTGGTAAAAGAAAGAAAGGAAATTGATGCTTTTAGTTGTTATTGTTACTCTTTTAGTAATCCCAAATTATGGCATTCTTATATTTGGTTATTCAATTTTTGGGGAGCAACTTGATGGAATTTTAGGGTTTGATTAGGCTTAAGAGTAATTGTCTAAATGGCATTGCCCTGCTTAGCTTCTTTTTGGGGGGTAGCTTTTGATGTGGTCCTTTTTCTGCAGCTCTCATGGCTGGGAGGCTTCTGCCTTCTCCCCTGCTCTGGATAAGACTCTCAGATTCCCTATTGCTTCCAGTCTCCCAAAAGCAGGCTAATCTAATGTGCATAGGATCTGGAATCATGCATACCTGGACTGGAACTCATTTTTAATCTGTGGAGCAACGGACAAGTCAATCTCTGTAAATCCCAGTTTCCTCATCTGTAAAATGAGGACACTAATGCTGTTAAAAGGACTACTGAAGAAGGTCCTTAAGTTTAAGTGAGAAGAGGCATCTGTGGCACTCAGGACTTTGTGGGCAATGTTGAAAAAATGTTCAGTGTTACTATTCATGTCATCGCCACCATCCCTGACTATAATACACAGCTATCTAAACTGGGGAGTAAAAGGGAATTCTGGGTATTGGTGATTTATTTCAGGGGTGGTAGGGGAGGGTGATGGAACTCATCAGGCTGACTGCTTACACTCTTCCTCTCCCCCCGCCCCCACCCCCGCAAAAGGAGTTCCCATAGGCCACCAGCCAGAACATGACTCAGAGGATGGAATGCTTTGTGAGGCTTTTGGTGGGTTGGGTTGACTATGTAGGCAGGGAAGATTTAAGTCAAGATTTTCTCGCATGTAAATGGTGGATGGTTCAATGGGATGGACTGAGCATTCGGATTAGGAATCTGAGGTCAGACTCTTTAAAAGGCAGGAGTCTGTTTTTAACACTGGGGCCATGGGAATTCTTAATTATTGATTCTCTCCCATTTTTGCAGAAACAAAGATTGGGTTTAACCTATAGGATTAATTTGCTCAGATTTGGAGTGAGGATTTACAAGGGGGCTGGATTTAGAAAACCCTAACTTTTGAAATTTTTGTTGCAGCTTCAGTGATGCAGAGACTTAGGAACAAAATGGTTAGGTGGAAGTAGGGGCCAGAGAGGGAAACTTCTGGAGTGTATCTTTGAAGAAGAGCTTCTCATTGGGGTGCAGCTGTCTCTTTTTAGTGATTATGGTTACATTGAGAGAATGGGGATTTGTTGGGGTGCTGCTTATTGAGAGGAGGGCGAGCAGATGTTCTGAAGGAGACTTACAGCTCTTCAAAAAGGACCGAAGGAGATTTGACCTGCAATACCCTACCTCTCTAGCATTTAGCTGGTTCTTTTCTCAGAAACTTTCAAGTGACAGTTAGAATCTTCAAGTTGTAGTAACAAAAGGTATCATAGAGGTGTTCCAGTTCCCATCTCCTTATGTGACAGATAAGGCAACTCCAACACAATGAGATCAAGTTGTTGTCACCCCCTTCCCTAACGCCCCCGCCTTAAGATCCAGAAACCAAAGGTGGAAACTGTGTTCTTGTATTTTTGGTAGAAAAGGTCAGGATTGCGCGATTTTTTTCAGCCCCTTCTCATACTAAAAGTAGGTGTTGTTGAACTCATTGCATGCTGGTTAGAGTACAGCATTATCCTTAAGAAATATTAATTGAATATTAAGCCTAGTGTGTATTGTTAGGATGAATAAGAGGATGGTCCTTGCCTTTTAAGGCCTTAATATCTTCAAGAAATCACAGCAGAGTTCAATGAAGTTGAGCAGTCTAAAGCTAATAAATGTTCAGCTAGAGAGGTATAATTGAGAGTCCCAGCCCAGGGGCCAGGGCCTGGTTTTAGTGCTATCTTTCTGCCTCTTCTATGACAACTTGAGTAAATTACTTGATATCTTTGAGCTTCTCTCCCAACGGTTTTTGAAAACTGTTTTTGATGATAATACCTCTCTCTCCTACTTCTGAATTTTGAGAAACAAATGAGATAATAGATTTGCCTAACTGTGAAGTGTAGTAGAAATGGAAAGGATCCCCCTTGGTGGGACTGCACTCGTAGAGTAAAGAATTAAGGTAATTTATGATTTCACTTACAGTCATCCTCATAATCATTATCTTCACTACTACCATCTAGGAGTTTTCGTTAGATGCCTCTCTATATTTGGCATTTTCTTACTCTCCAGAACCCTACAAACCAAACAGCCACTTTCATTCAGCAGGTTCAGGTAATTGTGACAAATTAGGGTTTACATCATCTGGTTAGGTGTTGCAGTTGTCTGCATCACTATTTATATTTGTATGTGGCAACTTGTGCAGCAGTTTGGTTTTTCTCCTCAGCCACACTGTGTTCAACAGAGGGAGACAGTTGAATCTTAACCCAATAATGGGGCTTAATTTCTTTCTCTATCAAGTCCACAGATACCATGCTGACTGTTGTAGATGTTGGCAATGATGTGGCCCAGGAACAATGTCTTTCATACCAAAGAATTTTAGGGAGAGCTGGCACAAGCTGCAAATAATTATAAGAAACAATTAATTCCTGGATCCAACAGAAGGCAGAAGTCTTGAGAATATACTATAGCCCAGTGGTTATGATGCTTATTGTTAATTTGGTTGGCAAGGCTGAAATAAACATTCTAGGCTGGATCTAACTAACTCTCCTTTAGAGATGTCTTTGCTACCTCTGAAGCAACCTAAGGATCAGGTAGTTACCTACCTGATATTTTATTCTCTCCTGTTCTTTTGTAAAAGAAGTTGGATTTTATTTGAGTGACAGTGTGCTCAGTCTCCCTTGTAACTAGAAGTTAGCAATTGGCTTAAGAAGAGGTTGTTGGGTGGGACTTCCAGGAAAGCTCCTTGAGAAGGGAACGGTAGTTGACCTGTACTCCCTTTTGTTCTTCCTATTTTTCTTGCCCCATGCCTGGATATAACTGTGATTACTGGAGCCTCTCTAATAGCCATTTTGACTAGACGAAGCAACCACATGCTAAAGGGTGATAGAACATAAAAACAGAAAGAGCCTGACGCTGTGGCTCTTCCATGCAATCATGGACTAACTCACTTTGAACTTCTTTCACATGAGGAAAAAAAAAACAAAAACAAAACTTAATCACTGCTAATTTCCAGAACCTACTACTAGCAGTCAGATGTAATTCCTAACTGATACAGATGTCTTCCCCACCCCATGAGTAGTGCTCTTGTTTCTTTGCATCTAGCTCCTGGAAATTCTGCCTGTGTTGGTCCATGCTGATTCACAAGCCCCTACAAGAGCAAAGTTGGACTCAGCTTCTGCTAATGAGTGGAGGAATTGCTTGTGAATACAATGCTGGGATTATAAGGTGCTGGCAGCCATGCCAGAATAATAAGGTCACATGGAAAATCATACCAGTAAATATCTTCAGTAAATATCCTGTCCCACTCTAGTGCCCTCCAAATACCATAGCCTGGATCCACAATTCATGTGGTGGAGTTGCAGCCTCTCTTCCCCAGAGCCATCATTTCTGTTTGTGGGGAGAATGATGAGGGTCTCGGGTACTACTCCCAATTTTTCTCTGTGTAGCTGTTCAGCAGTAGCGCATATTTGTTCTGACTTGCAGCTGAAATCCTGGTTTGTTTGAGTTTCTTTTCCCTAGCAATTTCATCTATAATCTCAAAGATTGTAGCTGTAGTTTGGTTTGCTAATCTTGACCTTTGGCTGAGTGACATGCTGCCCTAGAAGAGGCTCAGAGGACATGCGGACACTTCTTCAATGTACTGTGTCTCTGTATTATTACATTGTCCTTTTGACCATTTGCTATAAGCCCTGTAGTGCTGTACTCACCTTTCAGATAGTTTTAAGCTTGAATTTCAGGGAAAGATTTCAGAAAGATTTCCATAATCCCTAAATTTCTCTCATCGCAGAAATAGTTAATCTTTCAGTGATATTTTGGTGCATTCCTGGGACTAAAAAAAATCCAGGGCAAATATAAGGCAGCAGAGCTGGGAAAGCAGAATATTCTCTGCTGGTCTTCTTTTATGGTGGGTTTGGTGATCGTGGGCCAGATCTGAGTGTGTTTATCAGAGGCAGCTGCTGGTACCATTTAAATTGAATTCAGAAATTAGAATGACAGCACTGCCCACTGTAAGTGACTTTTGAGTAGTTTGTATAGATGTTATGGTGAGCTTACTGGTCTGACCATATTTAGAGTCACATATTTCTCACATAATACCATATACGTTACATATCCCAAATATTGCTTATATGGTGGATTGATGAGGGTGGGTGAGGTTGCCAGTTATGGGAGGGATTAAACAAATAGCTGCTGTCTAATGACTTGAAAACAATTTTGCAAGACTGTTATGATAAAAGGAATTTCTTTCTCTTGGAGTAACTTGTAGTTAAATACACATATAGGGTATGGCCAAGAGAAGGAAAGAGTTTGGGGAGAGAAGATCTGTCCTTACTTCTGAAACTTTTTTAAAAAAATAAACTTAACCCAAACTGAAGATTTTACTTTCATTTTATTTAGACTTTATATTAAACAAACTGAAACGTGCAGGACAGCCTGTAATCATATTTTTCCAACTTTCTCTTCTTTACAGGAGATTGAGGTCTATGAACGGAATAAATGTAATTAAGAAAAAAATCAACTCATCTGGAAAGAATCACTAATACTATAGAATAAGTTTATTATTATTATTATTATTATTATTATTTTACAAACCTAGCTATTCTACCACTGTTCAATAGAAATGTGATATATATGATGTGCATGTCATTGTAAATTTTCTAGTAGCCACATTAAAAAGCATTAAAAGAAATAGGTGAAATGAGCTTTGATGTATCTTAACACAGTATATCCCAAGCATTATCATTTCACCATGTGAAAAATTAACAGGATAATGTGTGTTCTTTTATAGCAGATCTCAGTTTGGGCTAGCCACATTTTAAGTGGTCAGAAGCCACAAGGGCCTGATGGCCACTGTCTTGGACAGGACTAGTCTAGAGGACAGGGCTTGTATCTGATTTAATTAGTTCCATTGCCAGCTAAACAAACCATTGCTGAAAGAACTGACTTTTGATCATGAGCTTTTTCATCCTCATATATTCATATTTCTGCCCTGAGTGTTAATGTCTCATAAAACATTTTGGGAGTAGAGCTTGTCAGCTTAAAAGAAGAAGTACTCCAAAGCTGCTGGAGATGCAGACTTTCTAAACAGGAGGGGAAATATCCCTAGATTAGGCAGGCCATGGGTTCCATGTTTTCTGGAAGAAAGATACCCCCTTAAAATTGGAAGGTTCAAGGTATCCATTTTTCTTTTTACCTGTAGGGGGAGCTCTTGTCCCTTCACTCTATAAATTCCAAGTTTGGTTCTCAGAGGCTGGCAGCTTCGAGTTCTTTCACCTGGGTCTGTGGAGAGTTTGTTTTTTGGCTCCAAACCAGCAATGCTTTCGCAATCTCCACACGTTACAGCTGCTGAAATGCTAGGACACCAGCCGGGTGGCGGCTTGAGTCTTGTGATTCCCAGGCAGTCCAGCGAAATGATAAACAAAAGTCTTTTGTGCAATATTAATAAGCTTTAAGCACTCCCCAGACGAGCCCCTTGTCATCCAAGTAAGTCATGTGTATCAAAAGCCCTTATATGTGAAAGTTTGTTTTCATATCTGGCCAGCGTTGAATGGGAGCCCCCTTTGCCATGTTGTAAAACAAACATTTGTTTATTTTGTGAACAGTGCTGGCAGTATGATACAGGAACCGGGGGCTGAATGGAGGGACCCCTTTCCAAGGAGGCGCCTTTGAAAACCTTTCTGCTGGACCATTCCAACTGTCAACTGATCTTGAGTTCTGTTTACATTAAGACAATAACAGTGTTTCCTAAATAAATAAGTCAGAGGCACCCATAGGCCTTAATGAAACCCCATAAATGGGTTGGGGGGTGGGGATAGGGGAAAGGAGTTTTTGTGCTGTGCAGAAACAATGGCTAGTTCATCTTACCATGTATCCGAGGCCTGTGTTTTTAAGACAGAAGGGGGCCTTTGTGTTAATTGCACTGATAAAACTCTCCTGATAGAGCTTCCCCTGGAACGCTGGGACAAAAGATGTGACATTTCGCCCCGTGTGAATGCCACACTGTCAAACAGACATTTTCTAAAGCAGAGAAGTATTGGTCACCCCCCCCCCCCCCCCAGCAGATGAGCTAACCTCTCCTGGTGTGCAGAGAAAATAAATAAAAACTGTAAGACTAAACCATCTGCCGTTGGGGGTGTCTGGCTTTTTTCTTGGTAGGTTTGGAGCTTCCAGGAATCTACTGCAGTTTCTGATCGGCCTAAGTGGCCTTCAGGCATAGTGGACACAGAGGCAGGCAGTTACCGTAGAGGAGTGAGTGCTGATCAGGGAGTTTGGGTGCCAGCGAGTCTTCCTTGGAAGCAGGAATTTCAGCCAGTTACTGGAAATCATGTTTCTGAGCAAAAGACATAATATTCTAGGTGAGGACTGGAGGCTGAAGATGAGGAACTAGCAGGGCTCACAGCATGTAAATTTTAAAAATATTTTATAAATACTGTGATAGTATTGTGGAAAATCTCTTAGACTTCCCCCTGCAAGTATTTTCAGTTATAAGGATTCCTTATTTGTTTTGTTTCATAGAAACATATTTTTCCTTTTTTCTTTTGTGGGGGGAGAGAGTTAGAGAGAGTGCACAAGCAGGGAGAGAGGGTAAGGGGGGGGGCGGAGAGAGAGAATCTCAAGCACAGAGATTCTCCACACTCAGCACGGAGCCTGAAAGGGGGCTCAATCCTACAAACTTGGGACCCTGACCTGAGCTAAAAATCAGGAGTCGGACGCTCAACTGACTGAGTCACCCAGGTGCCCCCCCACCCCCGAAACGTATTTTAATATAGGTTTAATAATAGCATTCACATTATTTTGGAACTAGCTTTTTTCTTGGTTACCATTATTTCCTGTGCATTTTTCTCCAAGTTACCACCTAACCTCTGTAATTACCGTTTTCAGTGGATATACAATCTTCCAAGTGGATATACCATCATTTATGTGTCTGTTTCCTTATTCTTGCATACTTAGAATGCTCATGACTTTTCACTATTATTAATAATATTACAATGAGTATCTTCATACCATAAATGTTTTTCTTTTTTAGGGAAATATTAATTGGGATAATACCCAGACTATAAATACTTAAGGCCTTTTTTTATGTTTATTTTTGAGGGCAGAGAAAGATGGAGACAGAATCTGAAGCAGGCTTCAGGCTCTGAGCTGTCAGCACAGAGCCCGATGCGGGGCTTAAACTCATAAGCCATGAGATTATGACTTGAGCTGAAGTTGGAGGCTTAACCAACTGAGCCACCCAGGAGCCCCAGGCCTTTTTTTCTATTATAAGTGTTTTTAAAAATTTATTATTATTATTATTATTTTATTATTATTATTATTATTTTTGAGAGAGAGAGAGTAGGGGAGGGGCAGAGAGAGGAGAGAGAGAATCCCAAGCAGGCTCTGTCCTGTCAGTGCAGAGCCCAATGCGGGACTCAAAATCCTGTGAGATCATGACTTGAGCTGAAATCAAGAGTTGGACAGTCAACTGATTGAACCACTCAGGTGCCCGATATTTCAGGCTTTTTAACACAAAATATATTGTTTCCCAGAAGGATTTTCAAATAAAGCTGTTTATTTTTCAGACTGTAATCACACCTTCCTTTTTATAGCACTTCTTTATTTTTCTATTCCCTTGCCCCTCTTGTTTGCTCAGGACAATCCCTCCACCTTCATGAGCTTCCTCAAATTTCCCCACATAAATATTACCTTTTCACCTCCTTTTAGGCTTGGATGTTTCCCCTTAGAGACCCTTAGATGAGGACATTAAATGCAATTTATTTTCATCGTTGTAGAGTAGAATGTTTCAACTTGTAATATATAAATTCCTAATTGTTATGGTCTAGATGTGTGTGAGATATACTTAGTTTTAGACTAATTTGTAATTTATATACATTTCTTCACCCTTCAATAGCTTGAAGGTGTTAATAGGGGTAGATACCTTTTGATAAGTCTGCCAAGTCCAATAGCAAGATCTCCTTAATTGATGAGTTCTTGCCATGCTGGATCACATGACTGCCTCCCTTTCCCAGCCCCATGTGTGTCAGGACTATGTGTGGGTGCTTGAAACAAAGTGAGCCATGTGCCACCATGGGCCAGAGAGGTGAATGGGGGTGGGGGATGGAGGAGAAAGGGAAAAGGAGAGGCACAATGCAGTAGACTCACAGAGAAAAACAGAGTTGGAAAGAGAACAAGCATTGTTTCCTGAGTTCCTACTGATATCACAGTTCTTAGTTCCAGTCTTTTCTCTAGTCTGGCTATATATTCTTGGCTTGGAATTTGGAGAGACATCCCAAATAAAAATTTTCGTAATAAACCTTCCTCCCACTTTCTTTCTCTCCTTTTCTTTTCTTTTCTTTTCTTTTCTTTTCTTTTCTTTTCTTTTCTTTCCTTTCCTTTCCTTTCCTTTCCTTTCCTTTTCTTTTCTTTTCTTTTCTTTTCTTTTCTTTTCTTTTCTTTTCTTTTCTTTTCCTTTTTTGTATATGCTAACTTGGATACTAGTACCCTGTATAACAAATAAAACTGGAAATAGAAGTCCCTTGGTGATGTGCTAATCCATGTAGCCTAATAATAAAATAACTAATTTGGACATTGACAAAAGTTTTAGCTATTCTTTGCTGCTGACAAGTGGGGCTGAAGGGTTGAAACATAGTATAATTCCATTTATGATTCTGAAGCAGTGGAATCTTTGAAGAAAACATTTTTTTCCCCAATAAGTTAAAATTATTGACATTATAAAACCTAGCTTATGTCAGCTGCTCAAAATGCTGGACAGTTTGGATTATCTTACACAATGACTTTGATTCAAGGCTTTGGGTGACCATATATACAGATTGATCTGAAGGGCAGAATGTATATAACAGTTCCTCCTGCAAACCTAGCTGAATAAATGTTAATTTTGGAGGCAGAAAGTACAATTTTCAGAGAGGAAAAAAAAAGGCTGTTTGGTCTTCTTTGATATAATTAAAACAAAAACTCAAGATAAACCTTAAAGGCCTCATAGCTTCTCACCTATGAGAATTCTCACCTATAATTTAGAATCTTATGCTTAAAATTGACACTCTCCAAAGGAGGGTTAAAAACCTAGCTCGACACCTTGAGTTACTACTGATCTTATATTTTTCCCTTTCTTGCTTTTATCTGTCTGTCTATGTACATATGTATATATCTATTTATAAATCATGGAATGCAAAGGGGAGCATAAGGGTGGGAGTGAGACAGCCTCCTTGCTACCAGAGGAAGCCTTTCCTACTGAGAAACAAAGGACACAAGCCTCACTAACTGGGATAAAGTGTGAATCATGCCCTCTCTTGGCCTGTTGGGTGGTGGGGTTGTATTAAAAGATCTAACTGACCCTGGGAAAACATCCTTTCTCCTGGTCTGAAATGCTTCTCCCTTTAGAGCTTTGGAGATTCTGGAAGCCTAGTGAGGCACTGACATTTCAGACACTCCATACAGATCTGTCCCTGCCAGTGGAGTATGTGTGTGTGTGTGTGTGTGTGTGTTTAAATTATAAATAGTTGACTAGCCTTTTATGACTGTGATTGTACAATAAGGAGCAATGGGCAAAGCTATCAAATCATTTTAAATTGGCCTCTCTGTATTTTCCTGTTTGCTGACTAGATGGAGTTTATCAGTAGATTGACATATTTCCTAGCATATGTGACCTCAGGCAGTCATTCTCCATTTTTTTTCCCTGCCAGGGTTTTGTTCATTCATTTAATTAAAGTGTGACGAGTGCCCAGAAAATGCCTGGAACTGTGCTGGACATGATGATCGCTACTTAGGGCATATCTGCTACTGCTCCATGGACCCTCTGCTCTGATGTGGTCAGAAGGCAGTGAGCCCAGCCAGTGTGAACCAGAGAACCAATCAATGAGCAAAGTATACAATGCCCAGCCTCAAGCAACATGCAGTCTGCTCTGTGAGATGAGGGAAGTGCCTTTGCTTCCTCCCCCTGTGGAAGTAGCAGAGGTGAACAAGGAGTGTCCACAGGTAGAACATGTCTGGCTGAAGCGGTGACCCAGGTGGTTGCTAAAAAGGGGTTTGACTATGTCTTAAAAACCAGGCAAGGCTGGAGGAATGGGCAAGTGGGTGGGTGCTAGAGAGAGGAGGGGTGTGGGGAGAAGCAGTGTAACTGTTTCCTCCAGTTCTTGGAGAGATTTGAGCTGGGCAGTGGGACGTTGGCTTTGGACAGAGATTGAAGAGCCTTGAATATACTCAGGAGCCTGGACTTTGATCCCAAAGGCAATGGGGTGCCAACTTTTGACTAGTTCACAGGCTTCCTTTGGACCTTTTTGACCCCATCTGTAGAGGTTCCACATGTGGGCATCATCTTTTCTTTGCTCTTCCTTCAGATGAAGATGTGCTTTGACCCCCATTAGACTCTCAACTTTGTAGTCTGAAAACAATGACCTTGAGCTTTGGGTTAGAAGCCTGGTTAAGGAGGGGCCCCAGAGCTTGGTGTAGGGTAGTGTGGAATCAGTTGTTTGCCTGTGGTCTCAAGCTGGCTTCCCAGAAAATCTCTCTCACAGAGAGGGCCTTGTAGAATGCATGTGTGTGCAGGGCATTTGTGTGTGTGTGTGGTAGAAGCAGATTTCTAAGAATATCCAGCAGACTGGTGGCAAGTTTGCCAGGGGGATTTATTGCTGTCTTTCTTGCAGCCCAGGATGTTGAAACACAATGAAAGCTTTTTTCCCAACCAACTTGGGAAGAGTTTTCTAGGAGAACATATCCATATCCATATAAATACACACACACACACACACACAGACGCGCGCGCACACACACACACACACACACACACACACTAAATATATCCAAGAAAACAAGATATAATGTTTTTTCTCATCTTCATCAAAGTTTTTATTTTGGATTTTAGGACAGGTTCTTCATCTTTTTTCAGTACATATATCTGTTAAGGATTTTTCTTCTTGAATAATAGGTTGAATCTGTAGACCTCTGTCTTTTTTTTCCCTTGGATTATTTCTCTCTTCACCCAAAATATTTTTCACCTACACAATATCTGCCTTCTCCTTTTCAGGGGCTGCATGCTATACTGTGGAATGGAGATGGGGTGGGGAGAGGTTGGAGTGAGCAGATCACATCAATCTGGGAAAAGTATTACCTTCCTAATTTAGTCCTGCTATCAGAAAGGAATCTTACGAATGGAGCCTCCCCTCACTTCCCCAGGGTGTGCTTTTCAAACACTCCAGCTCCAGAGAGATGGATTATGGCTGTAAATGCACCTGTTATGGCACATGTTAAATAAAATTTTATTTTATAGTTTGTCTCCAGACCAAAAGGAGGTAGTGATCTGCTGGAAGGCCTGTAGGTGTGACACTTGGGGCTGGTTGGGGGAGTCCTGTGAAGACGCAGGCAGACTGCAGAGGGCAGTGTGAGACCACAGCACTGTGAGCTGTGTGGCATGCCTGGCTGTTCCTAATATAGGCCACCTGTGATGTTTCAAGATAAATTACGTTAGATGAGGAAAGTGGTCAATTGGATTTACAGTAAATATATGTTAGTTACATTCACCCCAAAGAAAGTCTAAGATTCTCCCCTCTCCCCCAATTTCAGGACATCAAGTATTGAGACTGGCTGAGTGGCAAACTTGTACGCTTCTCTTCAGGGATGTGAATGTCTCTTGTAAATCTCTGAGATGACAATTGAGATGATATTAATGCCTTAGGGTGCATTGAAATTTAACCTCACTGGGTGCTAATACAGCTCTGTGTGTGGAGAGACACTTCTTTAATAATCATAATAATATCTCAGATACCTTCTAAGTCTTTTCTGGAATAGTAGGAACTGTAGCAAGATTGTTGTGGGAGTCTTTTACTTAAGAGCTGGCGATGGGTGCTCAGGGTGCTTTGAAGTGGGGGGGGGGCTTCCAAGAGGGGAGGGGAGATTGGTGTATATCAGAGTCAGTTTCTGTGCTGGTCTAGCACAGAATCTAAATGTATGCTTTAGGCTCAGATAGACTTGGGTTCAAACCTGCCTCTTGAATTTTCTCTGTTGTTATGTTGGTGTAATTGTGACATTTAGCAAATTCCTAAAGTTTCTATATTAAGTGAGATAATATATATGAAATGCTTAGCACAGAGACCCAGTGTAGAGAGTATCTGGAACATGATGTCATAATTGATGTTCAATTTGCAAGTATTTATTGAACATTTACTAGGGGATTTGACAGAGGGCAACATCAACAGAAACTTACCCTTGCATCTAGTGAAAAAAGACAGACATGGAGGCCTTATTACATCATGGCAGTACTTGGTGGGGGGTGGGGCGAGAGTGCAGCTAAGTGATAAAGAACATGGACTATGGTGCCTGGGCTTGAATCCATTTCTATTACTTCTAGCTATACGATCCTTGGGAAGTCTCATACCTTGCTAGTACTTACCTCTTAGGGACTTACAAGAATTCAATGAGTTAATGCTTATAAAGTATTAGAATGATTTGTGGCATGTAGTTAAGTCACAGCAATATATATTTGTTGATTATTTTGAGTTTGATCAGTTTGAAAAGCGAAAGAGTAAGATTGTGTGGAAGTGTATTATAGGAAGAAGGAAATAAAATTCCACAAAGGTGGGGAATGAATCACAAAATAAATTAGGGGAAAAAAGGATAACAGGCAGATTTACATGCTTACTTATGGAATAATCTCCAGGATACATAGTTAAGGATAAAAAGTGATGGGACATACCAGTATACACAGCATGCCTCCATTTATGTACAAAAACTTAGCCTATCATGTATGTATGTATGTATGCATGTATTCATCCATCCATCCATGTATTTACTCATAGACTATTTTAGATAGGATGTACCAAGAGATTGCTATTAGTATTGCCTTGTGGGGTGGTCTGAGAAATTGTAGTGAGAAGAAGACTTACTTTTGGACTATTTGAAGTTTAGGAGTATTTATTATTTCTTAGGTTAAAACAAGAAAAGATATATATCTATTCAGGCTACAAGACAAGTGGAAAACTAAGGCTAATCTTACGTTACAGGTAATGGAGACCATGCCCCGAGGGTGTCTGGGAGTTCAGAAACAGCCTTCTTCTAGGTAGGAATCTTGGATCTAATCATCAGTCCATAGATTATTCCTAATGCACAGTTTTTTCTCTTATCTTCACATGTTTCTCAAGCTACCCTCTGACCTCTTGGACTCTTTTCTCTTATCACACTGTTCCATACCACCCACTTTAACCTGATTTTACTCTCTTCTCCTTTTTGAACTAAAATAAAGACAGTGCACAATGAGAACTTTGGACCTCAAACTACTTTAGGCAAGAAGCAGGCTAAGAATATTACTTAGATACAAACATAAGGAATTTCTTATTGAAGAAAATGAGCCAGAAGGCAGAATCAAGAGCCCAGTGGGTAGAATCAAGATCTGTGAAGAATCGTTCACCAGGAGCAGTCCTAGTCAAGGAACTGGTGATCTGTGCCAGACTGGATTTCAGAACTGCTGTGGACCAGTGATTGCTATGTGCCTTGCATTCTCCTGCTTTTTTTGAACAGGAGTGTCTGTTTTGTTATCCTAACTGGGTTTCCCACTTGCATATAGAGTGTACAATATGTTGAGTATTTTAGAGGCAGATAATTTTTTTGTTTAGCTCCCAGGTCTTCAAAAGCAATGGTAACTATACCAGACAATACCAGTGGTATTTGAGGAGCCTCATCCATATTGGGGCCTGGTCTAGGTGGCTAGATGCTGGGCCTGAGCCTAAGTCTGATCTTATAATAGGAGGAGACTGGCTCTGGCATGTCATAGGAATCCAAATAACTTATGGCCAGAAGGTAGCATATGGAAGTGAAAAACTTACTGTAAGTTCTTTGACATTCTTTCCATTGAGAGGTGGGTCTATGTGTCATTCTCAGTGCCATGCTAGAACTGGCTCACACCGGCTCTTGAGAACCAATTATGTGCATCTTTTCTCATCAGCTTGTTCAGTGACATCTTGCTGGTAGCTTGAAGTCAGCCATGGTGGAGGTTTTTATACCGCAGGAACTGGCAAATGCTAAAAATTGGGGCTTCTATTTTTCCTGGAGAGCTGGTTGTTAAACATTCACAGCACTTCATTGCTTATATTGAAACATTTCTGAGATGTTGGTAGAGGCAGGGATGCATAGTTCATACAGGCCTTGATTTGCTCCAGGCCTCCCTCCTGACCCACACTCATGGCCCATTCTTGTTTTAAAGCTTTGGAAGGATAAAGAGTTGGCATTACCTAAATGGGTTAAGTCATTCACCTGGGAGAGGTGACCATTCTCTAAATGACACATCCACAGTGATTACTTTATCTGATGGGTTAATCTAGCAATCTTCAGAGTGTGGCTCAGGTACTCTTGGGGGTTTCCAAGGTCAAAACTATTACTTTCATAATAGTACTAAGATATTACCTCCCTTTCCACTCTTAGTTTCTCATGAATATATAGTAGAGTTTTCCATTGTACATTTGGAAGATCTGCATAATTCAATAAATCAATATTTTCCAAATGACTAAAGCATGATGTTATAAAATTATGCATGGGTGAAAGTTCCATTCCGAGTACAAGAAACACTAATGGATTTTAATGTAACAGAATCTGAAAAGTTTACTGATATGGTTTCAGAATCCTCATTATCACTTGTCGAGTTTCAGTGTAATATTAAATCAGCATAGTTGAGTTTTGATGTAATGTCAAAGAAGAATATTTAGACTTGTCCTAAAAGACTATTAAAGGGACACCTGGATGGCTCAGTCGGTGAAGCGTCTGACTTTGGCTCAGGTCATGATCTCGTGAACTGTGAGTTCGAGCCCCGCGTCGGGCTCTGTGCTGAAAGCTCAGAGCCTGGAGCCTGCTTTGGATTTTGTGCCTCCCTCTCTGTGTCCCTCCCCTGCTTGCGCTCTGTCTCTCTGCTCTCAAAAATAAATAAACGGTAAAAAAAATTTTAAAAAATCATCTAAAAGACTATTAAAATACATATCCCTTTCTCTCTTCTCATACATTTCTGTGTGAGGCTAGATTTTCTTCATATACTTCAAATAAAACAACAGATCTCAACAGACTGAATGCAAAACCAGATAGGGGAGTGCAACTATCCTCTATTAAGCTAGATAAAAAGATTTCAAAAAACCTAAAAGAACACCACTCTTCTCATTAATTTATTTTGTTTTGGTAAATGTAGTCATTTTATTAAAAATTCTGTTTATGCATATATTTAATGGGTTTATTGTTATTTTAAAAATTTTTTAATGTGTATTTATTTTTGAGAGAGAGAGAGAGAGAGAGAGAGAGAGAGAGAGAGAGAGAGGAATTGAGAGCGCGGGCGGGGGATAGGCAGAGAGACAGAGGAAGACACAGAATCTGAAGGAGGCTCCAGGCTCTGAGCTGTCAGTGTAGAGTCAGATTTGGGGCTCAAACTCACAAATAGTGAGATCATGACCTGAGCCAAAGTTGGATGCTTAACCAGCTGAGCCACCCAGGCACCCCAGAGTTCATTGTTATTTTGAAACAAGTTAATAAGTATTTAAAATATTTCTTACTTTAAATTTCTAATATGGTAAATGTGGTAGATGTAACCTGTATAAATAGAAGTTATTTGGGGATGTCAGTTGTTAAGAGTGTAAAAGGGTCCTGAGGCTAGGGGTGGGGAACCTTTGGATTGTTCCACTGTCACTGTCTGCACAGGTGCTATTGGTTGGTGGTGGAAGGAGGTGGGAGAAGGACATAAACATCTTCCGTAGATGTGTGGGAGGAGGGAAAGTGAGCCACACTTTGTTGTCAGCAATGAGCAACTGGGTTCTAGGGAAGCCAAGGGACTTATCCAGAGATACTTCATACTTGGTTGGTCCAGGTGGGGGGCAACTTAGGAATCCCACATTCCGGATTGTTTTGCTGAGTCTGTTCTCTTGGGATGCCCATAGGGTGCCATGCACAGTCAGGTTCTTGGTAGATGACTTTTGAACATGTGGCTGGCAGTGATTCTGAGGGTAACCAGGGCATCCTGTTTTCAGTTGGGGAGATCTGGGTCTCAATCGGCTTCACATCAAACGCAGGCCACCATTGTACTACCAGCTGTGATGCCTTATAGATCCTCCACTGCCAAGTGATTTAGTCATAGATTTAGCAAATCTTGTACTGTCAATACTATCTTTTGAGAGGACCTCAGCCATTCCTATCCACATGTTCAGTGTTAATTGGAGGCAGACTGAGAAGTTTAGCAGTTCAATCTCTCTTTACAAATACGAATACTATTACTTCTACTATTTAACATTTACTGAGCACATAGTGTTTTACAAATACTCTAGAAAGGGCCCACCACACATTAGACACTAGAGGTCACTAGGGGCCTAGGGAAGAGCACTCTGCCTTCATAGCCAGTTTACAGTCTGGCAGGGTGGGGTGGTGCTGGGGAGGGATGGAATAGGAAAGTGCTTGGCAGTGACCTGGGGAGCTGTGCAGTTATGCTCACCTTTTTCTGCTGCGTCTTATTTGATTAAAAAACAAAGAAAAACTGAGCCCAGCCAGAAGCAAGGATCTTCAGCATGAGGATATCTGGTTTACAAAGCCTTGTAGCTTAACGGCCAATGTGAAACATTCCTCTTTCCCTTCCAGTTAGTTGGAAGAGAGCGGAAGACTGCCCAATGAATTTTCCCTGTAGCTCTCAGTTTCATTTCAATAAGAGGGAGGGGAGGGAAGGAGAGCCTCACTGGGTAGCAGATCATCTTCCATGTGACCATGGAAAATCACAGGTATTTTGTCTCTTTAATTCTATTGGAAGGTGAGACAGGCATTGCTTACTTATTATTTGAAAGCTACAAAAAGGTCTGCGTGATGCAAAGTTTTTCCCTCCAGGCCTTCTGTAGTTCCTACCACTCCCACCATTAGCAAGACTCCTTGGGGACCTTGGGGAGCTGTGTTCATTTTAAGCGACTGGATATGTTCTCACGCTCATTTGCACAACTTAGTCCCATGATTCGGTCCCTGTTCAGCATGCCGCCCAGCGGCTGGCACCTAGTGCTCTCCAGCTGCCTGAGTCCCTCCATGAGTCCCTCACCAGCTGACACTTAACAGTTCTTGACCTTAATTCTCATATGAAGAATCTGTCCCATGTTTTTGTTCCCCTGACCACTGTCCTGGCCTCCAGGTTATTCGTAGCTCACAAATGGCTATTCATTAGCTCTGGGGTTTTGCACTGTGTTCTAAAGAGCCCAGAGAGTCCCCCAAAAGTAACTTTGGAGCTGCTGTGGAACCCAGTGGGGAGCCAGGATGGGTGGTCCCAGGCTGGCAATTTGGATATACCCATGTAGCACTACTTGTGATTTTATAGAATATTCCCTCCTTGTAAATATCCCTTTGAAGGGTCTTGCTTGAAAAAATATGGTATCAGAATGAGTGCCAGTGGTTACCCTCTCATAACCTAGAAGACAGGAATAGTCAGGAGAGGCTTGCCTGCATCCCGTCTGGCCCACTGATTGCCCTTTTTATCTGTTACTATCACTAAAGGAACTAGAAGGGAAAACAACTGAACAGTTTCATATAAGTAAAGGGCCTAGTGGCTGAGACACATCCCTTCATCTTGGCCTATTTTTCCCTTCTAACTTTTTAAATTCTGAAATAGGCACCCAAACGAAAAGTGCACAGAACACAATATCATTGCTTAAAAATTGGTGAGAAAGTGAGCACTTATGTAACTGACACTGAGGTCAGAACATAGAACATTACCAGCACTTCTAAGTTCCCTTTTCTATCCCAGGCTTCTACCTCTCACCACCTACAAATGAATCACTATCCTAAGCTGTATAGTAATCACTTCATGGCTTTTTACCTTAGCAGGCATCCGTAAACACTACAGTTTAGTCTTACCTGGTTTTGAATTTTATATTGACGGAATAATAAAACCTGGCTTCTTTTGCGAAATGTTATCACCTTCCTCTTTTCCTCTCTACCCCCCTCTCCCAAGAAATGCATTCTGTAAATCTTAGGAAGGATTGCGAAAACATTTCTACATTATCAGACTATAATGAGAAAAAGTAGTTGAACAACAATGATTCTTAACAAATGTCTTCAGCTTGGATGTAATTACAGTGGGTGGGTATTAAAGTAAATGTAGCATTGCCATAGTTAGTATTTATGGAAGAATGTTCATGGGAAGGACTTTCTATTTTAACTTCACAGATGCTTACAATTCTTGAGAAGCAGGTATATGGCAAACAGAAGTGTCTGCTGCTTCTTCATCTTTCTTTTTTCTTCTTCTAAAATCTCCTTGGTAAGGACACAAAGGGGTATATATTATTCTAGGGTCATCCAGAAAGACAGGGGCAACTGGGAATGTGAGCAGCCCCCCTGACTTGGTCTGGCCTTCTGCCCCCTTGGCTCCCACCTCTTTCTGGTGGTGAATGTTGAGAGATGGTGATGGATGGTTAGTCACAAATAGTTTTCAATTTACCAAAGTGCACCCGGCTTTCTCTGAACCTCTTTGAAATGCTTTTAGAGCAACGTGGAGAATGGAATTCAACAACAATTCTCCACAGCTGCAGTCAGAATACAGCAACCCCAGGAGCAGCTGGGGGCAGTTGTTTTCATGTTTTGTACTTGCTGTTTCCTTAAAAGTTCTCTCAGAAGCTTCTGGAAGGTTCTGTGACTTCCATATACTGAGAGACTGAGTCTGAGGCAGACCCTTAGATTCCAGGCCCTCACCCAAAATTTGACAAGTATTTGTTCCCACTTCTTGCCAAGAACATGTCCTCTTAGAAGCACCTTCACTGTACCCTCCTGTCTCCCACCCCAGTAGCCCCACATTCGAGAGCATTCATCCTGTGGCGACTCTGTTTAGTGAAGGGAACCCTCATAGACAAGTCAGGATTTCTGGGTTCTGGCCTCAACTGATGTTTTTAGTCAGCTCCATGACCTTGTTTCAACATCTCTTCTCTTTTGGTCTTTGTTTCCACATCTATAAAATATGGAAGTTGGACTGAAGACCCCTTAGGATCCCTTTCTGTAGGGAGTTACAATGATGTTTCAAGGTAAAGGGTTGGAGACACTTGCTTTGGCAGGGCCGTTTTTATATGGAGATGGAGAAGTCAGCAGAATAAGTAGCCTTTCTTGAGGCAAGCTTTAATAGAGGAAGGACTCTGTCATAAAACAAAGCAAAAACAGAACCCTTCTCCACCCCTTTAAAAACCACTCCCACAACAAATAAACAATTCTTCCTTCTCCAGTTAACCATTACAGTGCCTGAAATGTCACCAGGAGATCCTTACCTTTCCTTTTGCAGATTTTGTGATTTTTCTAGAGTATATTACAAAAAGATGTAAATTTCCCTTAAAAAGGAGAATAGACAATGCTGTTATCAGTAAGGCTAGTGGTTTGACAAGGGACTGAGTTATAGCTGCTTGCTTGTGACACTGTTCAGGGCAGTTCCCAACTTGAAGGGCCATATTCTATGCCAGTTCTTCTCAAACTTCAGTGAGCCTATGAATCACCAGGGGGGATCTTGTAAAATACACATTTTTATTCAGTAGGACTGTGTGGGATCTAAGAATCTGTATTCATCAGCTCCCCAGTGATGCTGATGTTATTTGTCCCTAGAGCACATCTGGAATGGCAAGAGTCTGTAGCACATGACCCTGTTCCTACACATAGCTAATTGGACTTAAAGTGTTGGGCACCTGACTCCAGCAAGTCTGTGAGTCGCCCTATGATTAAAAAAAAAAAAAAAAAGGATGATGAACCAAATAGGAATTTAAATAGGAGATATGGGCAGTGGTTTCAGGAGTAGAAGTGGAAATATCAATTAAACAGATGCATACAGAGAAGACCTGGCTCATTTTATAGAAAATATGAGAGAAGGACTCTATGAAGATGGTCTGATAAGGGCATGAACTGTCAGTCTGGATCTTGAACACTGAGTGACCTTCTTGTTCCTGTCTCTACCAGGGCCATTGGACTCTACGTCTCATTTGTCCTGTCAGGCCTGGCTGCTGAGATTTTTTTTTTCAAGGTTCCTGGCGGGGGGCGGGGTGGGGGGAGGTTGGAGGGGGCGGGCAACAAAGTTGCTCTGAGATTTTTATTGAATCCTGAAGACTTCAGACTAAAAACAAGAATCTGGCATTTGGGTGGGGATGTACATCTAGGTAGGGTATCCTAGTGAGCACTTTGGATTGCTGTTTAGATTGAAAGACTTGGGCACCTGGAGACAGAAGTTTGTGGGGTGAGAGACAGTACAGAGATAATGGAAGGTAAAAGAGAGTCCAGGATTGCTTTAGTTTGTCCAGGATTTCTTATAAATATTGTCAGTTTTTCTACAATTTATTTGTAGAAATCTGGATTGTTGCTCACATATTATTCTCTAGAATGATTTTCTTCCCCTCCATCCCTATGGCTGTTGAGAGAGCACCTATATTCCTACAACATTACTCCAGCCCCTTGGTCCAGCCCCTTGGTCCAGCAATGGACAGTTTCTCTTCAACTTTTTGGAAGAGTTCAAGAAGAATTGGCATTAATTCTTCCTTAAATGTTTGGTAGAATTTACCAGTGAAGCCATCTGGTTCTGGGCTTTTCTTTGTTGGGTTTCTTGGTTGGTTTTCTTTGTGGTTTTGGATTACTGATTCAGTCTCCTTACTTGATTTTGGTCTGTTCAAACTTTTCTAATTTTTTCATGACTCAGACTTGCTAGTTTGCATGTTTCTAGGAATTATCCATTCCTTCTATGTTGTCCAATTTCTTGGCATATAGTTGTTCATAGTAGTCTTAGGATCCATTGTATTTCTGTGGTAACAGTTGTAATATCTCCTCTTGCATTTATAACTTTATTTGAGCCCTCTATTTTTTTCATAGTAAGTTCTAAAGATTTGTCAATTTTGTTTATCTTTAAAAAAAACTCTTAGTTTTGTTGATCTTTAATATTATTTTTATTTTCTCTATTTCATTTATTTTTGCTCTGACCTTTGTCATTTTCTTTATTCTGCTAACTATGGGCTTAGTTTGTTGTTGTTTCTCAAATTCCTTTAGATGAAAGTTATGTTGTTTATTTGAGATCTTTCTTTTTTTAAATGTAGGCATTTGTTGCTATAAACTTCCCTTTTAGAACAACTTTTGCTGCATCCCTTAAGTTTTGGTAGGTTGTGTGTCCATTTTTGTTTGCCTCAAGAATTTTTTGATTTCCCTTTTAATTTTTTTCCTTTATCATTTAACTGTTGGTTGTTCAGGAGTGTATTGTTTACTTTCCAAATATTTGTCAGTTTTCCAGATTTCCTACTATTATTGATTTCTAGTTTCATACCACTGTGGTCAGAAAGATACTTGGTATGACTTCAATCTCCTTAAATTTAAGACTTTTTTTTGCAACTTTGGGGCACCTGGGTGGCTCAGTCAAACTTCTGACTTTTGATTTTGGCTCAGGTCGTGATCTCACAGTTCATGATATTGAGCCCTGCATGGGGCTCTGCACTGACAGCACGGAGCCTACTTGGGATTCTCTTTCTTCCTTTCCTCTCTGCCCCTCCCCTGCTCATTCTCTCTCTTTCTCTCATATATATATATTTAGTCTATATATATGTACTATATACATATAGTATATATATAGTACTATGTATATAGTATAATATATATACATATAGTATATATATAGTATATATATACATATAGTATATATATGTGTGTGTATATATATATGTGTATATATATATGTGTGTATATTATATATATGTGTATATATATATACACATATATATTATATATATGTATATATATGTATATATATTATATATATGTGTATATATATGTGTGTATATTATATATATGTGTATATATATACACACATATATATTATATATGTGTATATATATGTATATATATATTATATATGTGTATATATATATATGTGTGTGTGTATATATATATATATATAATATATATATATATGTATATTGAGAGAGAGAGAGATGACTTGTTTTATAACCCAACATATGATCTATTCTGGAAAATGTTTCATGTGCTCTTGAGAAGAATGTGTATTCTGCTGTTGCTTTATAGGATGTTTTATATATATCTAATAGGTCCATGTGGTGTATAGTTTAAGCCTAATATTTCCTTATTGATTTTCTATAATCAGATTGTGAATGATCTGTGTTGAAAATAGGGTATTTTAGTCTCTACTATTATTGTATTGTTGCCTATCACTGTATCCAGATCTATATTTTCTAAATATATTTAAGTTCTCCAGTGTTGGGCACACACACACACACACACACACACACACACACACACATCTCCTGGTGTGCACGGTTTCTTCTGAGAAATATGCTGATAGCCTTGTATGAGATAAATTTATTTTCTGTTACTGTTTTTAAAATTCTCTCTTTGTCTTTGATTTTAGGCAGTTTCTTATAGTGTGTCTTGGAGAATATTGTTTTGGATTGAAATTATGGCATGACTAATTAGCTTTCTGAATTTGGATATCCAAATCTCTCCCCAGGTTTGGGAATTTCTCAGTCATTATTATTTCTATAAATAAAGTTTATGCCCCTTTCTTCCTTTCTTCTCCTTCTCATTCAAATAGGCCTTCTTCGTTTTTCTTGTTCTTGTTCTCGTTCTCCTTCTCGTTCTCCTTCTCCTTCTCCTTCTTCTTCTTCTTCTTCTTCTTCTTCTTCTTCTTTTTCTTTTTCTTTTTGCTGTTCTGATTGGATAACTTTGAATGATTGGTCTTTGAGCTCACTGAGCTGAACTCTGTTGAATTTTTCCGTGCAGTCATGATGTTCTTCAGCTCCAAAGTATCTATTTGGTTCTTTTTTTATGTTTTCTATCTCTTTGTTGAATTTCTCATTTTGTTCTTGTATTTTTTTCCTGATTTTGCTAAATTGCTTATTTATGTTTTCTTTTAGCTCTCTGAACATCTTTAGAGCAATTATTTTGATTTCTTTGTAGGACAGTTCATGTATCACTGTTGCTTTGTGCTCAGTTACTAGAAGTTTACTATGTACTTTGATGGTGTCATGTTTCCCTGATTTCTTATGATTTCTGTACCCTTGTGTATAGGTGGCTGTGCATTTGGAGAAGCATTGATTACTTCCATAATTTATGGACTGACTGTGTTAGGAAAGACTTTTATCTGTAGCACTCTGCAGCATGCTTTGACCCCAGGTCTAGTGAGGTAGGGTGTCAAATGCAGAGGTATATCTTGGCCTCTAGTCCGGGGGGGGGGTGGTGCATGATGTCTCTTTGGCTCAGGCCACTGAGGTCCACATCAACTACTATGTAGCCCTTGTTAAGTGTGGCAGGGGTCTGCAGTGGCTGCAAGGGATGTTGGTGTCCGTGGCATCTCCAGGTCTGGTGGCTAGGAACCAGGGCAGACAGCAGTGGTGGCCAGAGACCATGGTGTGTACATTCTCAGCTGCAGCGCCCAGCTGCAGGTACCTATGTAGTGGCAGAGGCTGGTTGTAGACACACTAGTAATGGTGGTGGCCAAGGTCAGCAGCAAGAGCCTGGGCCATCTGCGGGCACACTTTTCAGCTGTGAGGGCCTTCGCTATTGATGTACATCCTTGTGATTGCAGTGTCTCCCCATGCATGCATGCCTGGCAGTGGAGGCTGGTGACTGGAGTCAGGCCAGAAGTGTGCAGGTGCACAGCTGGAGTGTCTAGCTGCAGGTGAGCTTAGTTGTGTCGGCCAGTGAGGGCAGACAGGGCTGGATCCAGGCCTATGAGCAGCTGCAAGTGCTCTGGCTGTTGGTGTGCACTTTTATGTCTGTAGGCTCTCCTCACAAGTGTGCACATGGCAGTATGGTCTAGTAATGACAACCAGTCTGGTGGTGTGCAAGTGCGCAGCTGGAGGGGCTAGCCCTAAGAGTACACATGATGGTAGGGGTAAGCTGTAGGCATCTAGGCTTATGTCTTTTACTTGTACAACCACAGATGCCTGAGTTGGCTGCTGGTGTGTATTCCAGACTCTGCTGGGGGCAGGGATGGGAATAAGCGAGGAGGGTCTCAGGTGGCTGGTACTTGCAAATGGGAATACCTGTGGGGAGAAAACTGTTAAAATCTGCACGGGGTTCTGGCTGCTGTGCTGGTGATTGTCTTCTCAGTGGCAGAGGCTGCTGGGGTCCTCTGCAGAGCAGGTCCCTGGGAACCTTGGTTGCTCCCACTGCATGACTGATAACTGGCAGTCCTTACTCTTCTTCCTCTTCCTAGCTGTCTTTGTAAGTCTCAGCTTTGCTGGTCTCTGGGTGGGGTGAGACTGAAGTGGTCCTTTGCGCAGTGTCCTGGAAGCCTGGGGAAGCTGGTTGCTCACCCCACTCTCTCTTTCCTGGTGAGAGGAACTCTTTGCAGCTGGGGAGTTCTCTCCTGGAACTGACCAATGCCAGCCTTGAGTATGGAATGGTGCAGGCACAACGAAACTGTTTTTCCTTCAGGTTTTATGCAGTTATTCTTGGGTTGTTTGTTTGTTTGTTTGTTGTTGTTCTGCTGTGTTACTGAATTTGAAGTGAACTCTCTCAGAGCACTTTGTTCATGGATAGCTATCTAAGTGTTGATCTTTGTTGGGAGACAGAGGCTGGCATCTCCTACTTTGCCATCTTGGTGATGGCATTCCCAATTTTCATATTCTCGATGGCACTTAATCTTTATTACCCTTGGGGAGGGAGGAAGAGAACAGGGCTGGGGGTGGGCTGGGCAAGAAACTTCAGCTTCTGGGCTTCAAGTAGCCTTTTCTATGTGACTGGCTAAGTCATTTTACTATATTGTGTGCTACAGTTACCAGTGTTAAATGGTGATAATAAGGGCAGGAAGCTCAGATGTGTGGCTTCTGTTTTGGGCATAAGAGCAGAACTTTCTAAGAGTCCCTCTCAGGTCATATTAAGAATTTTAGAGGCCTTAGCATGCAAAGATTTTAGTGTCCTCCTTCCCACATGTAATTCAGAATAAAAATAATACTAAGCGCTACCACACATGTAAAGAAATCTAACGGAATTCTTACCTTATTACCTTGGTGTCTTTTTACTTTTCAGCTATCAATTCTTTTTCAATTTTTTTTCCACACTCCTTTTTTTCATCGCAGGTGACCTAAGCGTGTGCCCAGTCACACGCTTGGTCCTTCTAGTATCAGCACATGACCATGTGCTATTAGTGAGACCAACAGGAGGTCCCCCTTCCCACTGACAATGCTCCAGCCCTTAACCGAATGGGCTAGATTGGTATCCAAGATGGTCCCCTACCATTTTTCTAACAATAGGCAAGAAGCCAATAAGACATTCACTCCTCATTAACTCAGGGGACAGTGAGATCTCCTGGAAAGAGCAGTGGTCTGGAGACAGCAGACCTGGATTTCAGTGCTGGCTTTATCCATTTCTATTTGGGGGGCTTACATAAAGTTTTTTTTTTTTTAACCTTTCTTCACTGGTTAAATGGTGTTGCTGTAGACCTCGTGAGACTGTAAGGAGTAAATAGCAAAATACCTGAGGGCAAGCGGCTTGGTCCATTTTATCAGTACATCCTTGGTGCCTGCACACTGCCTTGCACATTTTGGGGACTTACTAAGGATTCATTGAGTACATTATTTCTTCAGCCCCACTGTAGTTATGAGTCATAATTCTCATTGAGAAAATAGATAGAAGTGGGGCGCCTGGGTGGTTCAGTTGGTTAAGTGTCCGACTTTGGCTCAGGTCAATATCTTGCGGTTCGTGAGTTTGAGCTGGTGTAGGGCTCTGTGCTGACAGCTCAGAGTCCGGAGCCTGCTTCAGTTCTGTGTCTCCCTCTCTTTCTGCCACTCCCCAACTCACACTCTGTCTCTCCCTCAAAAATAAATGAACATTTTGGGGCACCTGGGTGGCTCAGTTGGTTAAATGTCTAACTTTGACTCAGGTTATTATCTCGCAGTTCTTGAGTTCGAGCCCCACATCAGGCTCTGTGCTGACAGCTTGGAGCCTGGAGCCTGCTTCGGATTCTGTGTCTGCCTGTCTCTCTCTGCCCCTCCCCTGCTCTCTTTCTCTCTAAAATAAATAAATCTTAAAAATTAAAAAAAATAAATGAACATTTTAAAAAATTAAAAAAAAGAAGATGGATAGAAATATGCAAAATTCTTGATTGCTTGCTTATGAGTTAGTAAAGTGGATGGAAGGCCTGTTTCTCCAAAGTGGCTAGAGTGCCTCAGGAAAGTGGTCTGATGGGATTTCTGGTCCCTTTGCAAATTTTGTTTGGTGGTCAGGAATTTGAACATGGCACTGAATCTGAACTTGTGCTACAAAGAATTTTATACCTTTTACTGTTATACCTTTTACCTATTTACTGATTGATTTACTGTAGACTCATGGGCAGCAATGTTGAATAGGTATTTCTCAGCAAGGCACTGAGGTGATACCATGATAATAGTATTGTCTCATGTGGTAACATATAGGAACTATTGGCATTTGTTTTGGTATTTATTTATTCTTTTACTGTGCCTGTCTTGATACCTCAATCTGTACTCATTATCTATTTTGGTTTGTAACAAATTACCACAAACCTTAGCAGCATAAAACAACAATATCTATTATCTTTGTTTCTGTGAGTCAAGAATCAGTTGTGGCTTAGCGGGGTCTAAGGCTGCAGTAAAGGTGTCCACTGGTGCTGGGGAATGATCCACGTCTAAGCTTAATCATGGTTGTGGGCAGGATTCCCTCCTTGCAGGCTGCTTGACAGAGGGCCTCAGTTCCTCACTGGGTGTTGGCCAGAAGCCATCATCAGTTCCCTGCCACATGAGCCTCTCCACAGGGCAGCTTTCAACATGTCAGTTTGCTTTGAGCAAGCAAGAGAGAGAGACAGAGAGAGACATTTCTTTTATAACCTAGTCACTTCTTCAGTGGCTTTTGCCCTGTTCTGTTCATTAGAAGCAAGTCACTAGGTCCAGCCCACATGCAAAGGGAGGAATTACATAAGAGTGTGAATACCAGGAGGTAGGGACCACTGGGAGCCATTTCAGAAGTTGAGTGTGGGGGCAGTGCAGAGGCAGCAATAGCTTGATTATGCCACGTCAGCCTCCCCTAGGTGATGGGCAACCACAGAAACATTTCACAGTTGAAGAGGAGGAGCCTTAAAATATCACTCAGCCAGGGGAGCCTGGGTGGCTGAGTTGGTTGAATGTTCAACTCTTGATTTGGGCTCAGGTCATGATCTCAAAGGAGTTCAAGCCCTGCGTCGGGGGATGTGGACTCTGCTTGGGATTCTCTCTCTCCCTCTCTCTCTGCCCCTCCCCTGCTCACACATTTTCTCTCTCTCTCTGTCTCTGTCTCTGTCTTTCTCCCCAAAACAATATCACTTAGCCAGAAGATTGGAAAGGGAGCAATGGGTAGTGAGAGCTGTCACAAGGAAGCTTACAAGGGAATGGCCACATGAGGATGTCCACTGTATCCCACCAACCCAGAGGTCAAGGCCAGCCTGGAGGGTCACAAGGGCCCCTTCTGGGTCTTTGGCCAAGCTCTTTCTCCTTCTTCAACTGCCTTTTTATAAAAGATTGAAATATAATTGTTATACCGTGTTACACTAGTTTTAAGTGTACAACATGTTGACTGGACAATTCTATACATTACTCAGTGCTCACCATGATTGGCATTTTTAATTTTTTTTTTATCCAGGTGTGGAATGGTGGCAGTATTCTCTCAAAAAGTTTATGTTATAAGATGGGGAAAGCTATTTTTTGGATCCTGTCTTTTGGGTCTCTGTTCTAACTCTTCACCCTCATTCAGAGATGGGGAGAGCACAGAGCAGGGGTGGAAAGGTGGTGCTTGGGATGGAAGGATATGGAATGGACCCCTCTTAGAACCCAACTACTATGCTGCCACATAGGTTTTTGTGGGCTGGAGTTTCTGGGGTTCTGTGCACTCACTGGGGAGCAAAGAAGAGGAATTCTAATGCCTCCAGGAGAGCTGTAGTGCTGGCCTTCCACTCCAAGTCCTTTAGAGCAGTCTTCAACATAAGCTATATCCTAGAGAAGCATTATGTGTCAGGGTTGCTGAAGAGCTCCAGGCTGCCAGGGCACATCTTGTGGCCAAGGGTTTAATAGGTGGCTCTTCAAAGGAAAAGAAAAGGAAGCTTTTGCATCGATGCTTAAGAATTTGACATGTATTTTGCACCTGGGATGACTGGGTTGCATTTTCTGTTCTTGTCAGGCTCTCTCATAGCTCAAGACACTGTATCCCAACTTCCTGTGGAAGAGCTGAAGGCACCTGGCCCAGCCCTGGTTGTTCTGCTTGGCAGGGCATTTGGGTTTGTCTGTTTACTTCATCTTTGACCTGTGGGTGAATGACTGGCTACCCAAAACACATGGTATTGAAGGAAGATGACCAAGGGAATACAGAATCAAAACTCAGTTTCTTACTATTAAGGAAGAGTGGGCTGCAGAGAGACAGAAGATCCACAAAATGAAATGAGATGGGACATGTGCGGTCATAATGCTGTGAAGATACTCATTATCATTCAGTAGTGTGAGAACTGAGACTCTTGTGGTAAACACATGAAAACTGAGAACTGCTTTTCACTGAATGTTGGGAGCCTTAGAGGATAATACATTTTCTAGGGTATCATTTGTCTAAAAGATTTTCTACTCCCACAGTGGCTAACATTTGGCTGGAATGAAATCACTGATGGGTGCTGTGAAGATGTGTTTTCTTGCCACAGTGTGTAAAATGCCCTAAAAGTGACTGGCATAAGCATTTCAAAGTGAACTTGAACTTCAGAGTCCATCAGAACAGTACTGACCTTGCTTTCTTGATTTTCATAAAAGATTTTAGTGTTTCAGTGAGCATTGCTCAGTTCCATCTACTTGAGATAGTTCTTGCTCAGCCATGTATTAGTTCTTAAGGAGAACTAGAAGTAGAACCTTTTTTATCAATTATTGATAAATTAGCCAGTGACATCTCCTTTGCTTCCTTGCCCACTTTTATTAAAAAAAATCAGAATGGAGACTTTTGAAAATGGCCCCATCTTGTTTCTGAATTCTCTGAAATGATCCACACTCTCTGTTGTTTCCATTTGCTAGAATGCACAGGAGTAAACCCCCTGCTTCTTCTACTTTGGTAAATGTTACAATATCTGTGTCTTCTTCTGAGCACTTTCATTCCAATCACAGAATAATTACTAGTTTGCAGTCACTCTGCTCTTTTTTTACCTTTTAGTTTAAGATGTTGGGATTCCCGCCTACATAAATAATGTCAGGAAGGACACAGAGATGCTAAGATGTTTCTATTTTCTTCTATCCTGGGTGGGTTTTTTTTGAAAAGATGTCAGCATCAATTGGTGGCTACCACCTTGTTGTATTTAATTATTCCTGACATTTAATTCATCATGATATGGAAAGAGAAAATGCAGTCTATCTATTCCTCCTTCTCTTCCAAGAGAAACAATGTAATAATTAAGATGGTAACTAAAGTTCTAAGAATAATGAACAACCACAAAGACTAGCATCGTATTACTCTTAGAGCATTAATGGGAAATGTGAGGTCTGGGGCTATCTCCTCCTACTTCATTTTTTTTTTTCTATCCAAATTATCATGAGTCATCATTCTGTGTAAATGAGTAATAGTTTAATTTAAATAAGCCAACATTATTTGGAGGTCATTTATCACCGCACATCTCATTCACCGACAAGTCATGTGGAATTATGAAACTTTTTGTGCACCAGAGCTGGAACTCTCATTGAGTTTGGGAGGGCTTCCTTCTGCGTGTTTGAATTTGGAGACCAAATTCAACACTGTTCTCAGGAAGGGCATGGATAGGTGTAGTGATCAGCTGGGGAATCAGAGCTGCAGTGAGAGAGAGGCTTTGGGTTTTAGATTTGTCATTTTAGAGCACAGGAGCTGGATTTGAGTTTGAATAGTAGTCTGTTGATAGTGGCCCACATGTATGCAAGTGTGTGTGTGTGTGTGTGTGTGTGTGTGTGTGTGTGTGTGTGTGTGTGTGTGTGTGTGTGAGACAGAGAGAGAGAGAGAGAGAGAGAGAGAGAGAGAGAGAGAGAGAGAGACAGGGAGGAAGAGGGAGAGGGAGGGAGCGAGGGAGAGAACTGATCTGAAAGCATAACTTTTCAATAAGAACAACCTGAAAGGAGAGGAAAGGGATTTTTTTTCAAGGCTAACTATAGAAATTGAATTCATATTGTTAGAATTAACGATTGAAGGCAAAAGAAGATTCAAGCAATGCTTCTCAGCCGGCACGTTCAAATGATAAATTTCATTAAGGCACTGAAAGAAGCAACAGCTGCAGTTAATGAAAAGCCAAATTTATCTAAATTTCCTCAGTTGATCATTATGGCTCTCACTCCATAATCATGTG
This sequence comes from Prionailurus viverrinus, assembly GCF_022837055.1. NCBI lineage: Eukaryota > Metazoa > Chordata > Mammalia > Carnivora > Felidae > Prionailurus > Prionailurus viverrinus. The sequence goes on along the minus strand of NC_062563.1, from coordinate 85,704,794 downwards.
TGTTGGAGTGGGGGAGAGGGAGGACAAAGGGAGAAGCTAGGTTTTTGTTTTTAAAAGGATACCTTCTGAAAAGGAAGTGGCTTTAGAGCTAATCTGTGAGTAGTTGTCAGAGTTTTTTTCCCCTTCTTGGTATCAATGTACTCAATACTCTAGTTTTGTTGTTTTATTTTTAACCTTCCTTAGGAGAATTTAGTTGTCTCCTGTATCAAATGAAGCTTATAGGCATGGGCTGGAGACAGAAAATCCAGGAGGAGGATTGTGATAATTGTATGAATCTGAAATGCTTTCCAAAACATAGTTATGTCCATTGAGGTGTTTCATTATTGCAACACCTGTGAAATAGGATTGGTATTGTCTGACTCTTTTAAGGAGAAGACTGAGGTTTTGGGGGACCAAATGACTTGCCCAAGGTCAGCTAATTAGTTCCTTTAAGAGATGGGGACAGAAGAAGGTGCCTACTCTGTGCCAAGTGCTTTACTAGAAAATAGAACAAATTCCCAGTACCTCCCATCCATACATGGTGAAAACAGGAAAATCCTGTCGCAGAAACCACTCAGAGAAGCTGCCATCAAAGGCTGCTTGGGGCCAGCTTCCCCCTAGCACAGAGCTCTGCACAGAGCCTGCATGTGGTGTGGAACTCCATTAGAACTTACTCACCATATGTTTGTTTGCTGGTGTTCAGTGGAACCTGAGGGAGGGCATAATGGATCTCCGTTACTAAACCGTGTGGAAGGCTTCCAGAGATTTAATAGTCTACCTCGAGGTGATGAATAGAGGGGCTCTCATCTTCCTTGCATAATCAGGGAGCCTTGGTGCTTTCAATGCACTGCACTCTCCTCCAACACCCTTCTGGAAAACTCTGTACATCTGGCACTCCTGGAGTCATTTCAAAAACAGAGATGGTTGGGGGGGGTTGCCTTCCTCTCATCTTCCCTGAGAGAAGATCTGTGGGATGAGACTGCACTGAAAGCTGGAGATTTTGAGAAGAAAGTAGGCTAGAAGGATAGAGAGGAGAGGGGAATGCATTTCGGTGAGTTGGGTTCCCTGCCTTTTGACTGTGGTAGTCTGATTATATTGTGAAGGCTATTGCTGTGAAGTGCACTGTGGGCACTGCAGCGGTGGCTTGTGGGAGCATCATTGTGCACGATGCCCACAGCCAAAGGTGAATGGCTGCTGATACCACTGAATCACAAGGCTGCCAAATGGGCATGGAATTTCATTCCTTCCAGTAACTTTCTCACTGATGTGCTTTTCATTCCTGTGGTGTGGAAGAAGGCTGGAGGGTATTCGTGCAGGGGATGACAGAAATTGAACCACAGTAGAACTTCATTGGTATGTCTGCCAGAGGACTGAAGCACTTGCAAAAGAAGCCCTCACAGAGACTGAGCCTGTGAAGTCAGGAAGGGCAGAAACCAGTCTGCTTCTTGAATGAATTCAAAGCCTAGAGAGAGGGGAGAATGGGGATCATGTAGAATGGAGATTATTAGTTCTTTTTTCTCAACTTTGTGTCTCTCTACCAACCACTGTCCTGTTCCCTCATCTTTTGTGAACAGTACTCATTTCTGCTACGTTTATCTCCCCCCCCCCTTTTTTTTTGGACAAATTAAGTCCTACCGTGAAAATTGAAACTGGTGCCTTCTGTACAGATTTGTTGTTACGCCAAACCATCAGGGCATTCTTGGTGCCTCATGTACTATTTGAAGGAGATGGGCTGGTGAATGCGTGAAGCCTTTCTGTACTCATCTTTTCATGGACTTGGTTTAAGACCTGTGCATGGAGTAAATCATACTCTTGTAGTATTCTTCCAGTTCAAGCCAACTATAAGACATCTACCATGTCGCAAATACTGTGTGAGGCACTGGGAGTGAATAAGACTTGTGAACAAAGCTTGGTGCTTGCCATCATGCTGCCTTGTGGGAATGACATTAAAATAAACAGTCATGGCATTAAGTGTTAGGTGTATGGCAGTGTTTTCTTTTCCTCACACCATTTGCTTAGGGGATTCCAGAACTGGGAGAGGATAACCGGGCTTGTTGCGGTATCAAGCTAGGAGAGGTTTTGTAATGTAACCTAAGGTTGGCAAGGGGCAAATGTTTCTTGATGATTATAATGTAAAGTTATGTCAGATGCCAAGGATGGACCTGGGCATGGATGTCTTGTCCAGACTTATTAGTGGGTATTGGCAGGAGAACAGCCTCCCATGCGAGTGGAAGATGCATCTGAAATTGTTTTTAGATACCTGAGAAGAACAAAAGAAATTAAGAGCAAGCTGAGCCAGAGTGGTAGACCACCTTCCCTGCTCTTTCAGCATCTGGGGTCCAAAGCTCCTCTGATCCTTTTTCCAGAAGCACAGGAGGAAGGGAATAGCTGAGACCATAACACATGGCAGGCCCTGAACTTTACAAGGCTGGGAGAGGCCTGGCACACACTGATGCTAGAGGAACAGAATTAACCTCAGGAAGGGAAGCATCAGGGACTTCTGGAGCAGAGAAATTGGGAGGAGGGGTCTCAGAAAATTGGGGTAGTTCAGCCAAGATTTACTTGTTTTACTCATAATGATGGTGGTATTCGCAGGGTGCAATGGACGATCAAAAGAAGGATTTCTAACCCAGACAAATGGGTTGGAAGATTTAGGGAAGGTGTGATAGTTAATTTTATATGTCTCTTTGGATCATGGGGTGTGTAGATACTTGTCTAACTATTATTTCTGCGTGTGTCTGTGATGGTGTTTCTTTTTTTAAGTTTTATTTATTTTGAGAGAGAGAAAGCAAGCAGGGAAGGGGCAGAGAGAGAGATGGAGAGAGAGAATCCCAAGCAGGCTCTGAGCTGTCCATGCAGAGTCCAGTGCGGGACTCAAACTCACGAAACACTCATGAACCGTGAGATCATGACCAGAGCTGAGATCAAGAGTCAGTCACTTAAATGACTGAGGCACCCAGGTGCCCCCGAATGCCAGTCTTAATTAGAAACACCCTCACAGGCACTCCTGGGTGACTCAGTCGTTTAAGTGATCAACCTGACTCTTGATCTCAGCTCAGGTGGTTTGTGAGTTCGAGCATAGCATCAGGCTTTGCACTGATGGTGTGGAGCCTGCGTGGGATTCTGTCTGTCCTTCTCTCTGCCCTTCACCTGCATGTGCTCTCTCTCTGTGTCCCAAAACAAACAAACAACAACAACAACAAGATTGGCATTTGAATTGGATTCACTAAAGCATGTTGTGTTCCCTGATGTGGGTGGGCACCATCCAATTCTTTGAGGGTCTGAATAGAACAAAAGGTGGAAGGAGGAAGAACTCATTCCTTCTCTGCCCAACTATATTATGTAGTTGTTTGTTTCTTTTTTTTTTTTTTCCACTTAGCAAACTGCTTTTAAGAGTCATGGATGTTGTTGCGTGTAGTATTAATTTTTTGTATTGCTGGGTAGTATTCCACTGTGTATCTACCATAATATGCTTATCCATTCACCAGTTGATTTATTTGCAGTTCTTGACTATTATAAATAAAGCAGCTACGAACATTTGCATAACAAAACATTGTATGGAAAAATGTTTTCATTTCTCTTGGGCAAATAACTATGAGTAGAATTGCGAGGTAGTAGTATGCCAAAATGTTTTCCAAAGTGGCAGTGCCATTTTGCATTCCCACCACCACTCTCATACGAGAGTTCCAATTACTCTACATTTTCACCAACTCTAGGTATTATCAGTCTTTTAAATTCTAGCCATTACAGGGAAACTAGAGTGGTGTCTTATTGTGGTTTTAAGTCACATTTCTCTAATGACCAATGACATTGAGAATTTTTTTATGTGCCTGTTTGCCACCCATACATTTTCTTTGGTGAAGTATTTGATAAAATCTTTTATTTATTTGAAAAATCAAGTTTGTATTTTTACTATTGAGCTGTATTTTTTTTTAACGTTTTTTTAAATTTATTTTTGGGACAGAGAGAGACAGAGCATGAACAGGGGAGGGGCAGAGAGAGAGGGAGACACAGAATGGGAAACAGGCTCCAGGCTCTGAGCCATCAGCCCAGAGCCCGACGCGGGGCTCGAACTCACGGACCGCGAGATCATGACCTGGCTGAAGTCGGACGCTTAACCGACTGCGCCACCCAGGCGCCCCAAGCTGTATTTTTTTAAATTTTTTTTTAACATTTATTTATTTTTGAGACAGAGAGAGACAGAGCATGAACAGGGGAGGGGCAGAGAGAGAGGGAGACACAGAATCTGAAACAGGCTCCAGGCTCTGAGCTGTCAGCACAGAGCCCGACGCGGGGCTCGAACTCACGGACTATGAGATCATAACCTGAGCCGAAGTCAGACACTCAACCGACCAAGCCACCCAGGCGCCCCTGAGCTGTATTTTTTGATATGCACTGGATACAAGCCCTTCATCAGATACATATTTTGCAAATATTTTCTTCCATTTTGTGGTTTGTCTTTTTGTTTTCTTAATATTTTACTTATTTATTTTTAAATATTTTAATGTTTATTTATTTTTGAGAGAGAGAGAGAGAGAGAGCAAGCAGGAGTGGGGCAGAGAGAGGGAGATACAGAATCTGAAGCAGGCTCCAGGTTCTGAGCTATCAGTACAGATTGTGATGCGGAACTCGAACTCACGAACCATGAGACCATGACCTGAGCCCAAAGTTGGATGCTTAACCAACTGAGCCACCCAGACTCCCCCTTAATAGTCTATTTTGAAGATCAAACATGTTCAGTTTGAAGGAGTCCAATTTATCATTTGTATTTTTTTACCTTGCTCTCTCAGAGCACAGTCCTATGCTATCTGTTGTCCAATGTCTGAATACCATTGTTTCATATATGTAGTCTGATTTTCAGCTGTGTGCACAGGGAAAACATTTCCCGTAATAGTTAATCCTTCATTGGCAAAAGTGGAAGTCCTAGACTTTCAACAAAGGGAACAATTGCTTTAGGACTATATCCCTTATAAAAAAGGCAAGTAATAATTGTTAGGTAAAATTCTCTCTAGAATTCTTTACATTTGCCCCACCCCACATCCCCTCTACCCTATGTCAGTTCCTTCTGGAGTTAACTACTATCACCAGGTTTGTGCTTTTTCCTGAATTCATTCTATAAGTTTATAAATTTATATGTATACATAAAAGAGTATATTGATGATTTTGTGGGGTTTTTTTGTATTTAAAATTTTTCATAAATGGAATTTTTACAACTTGTTATTTTCCCTCAGTGTACCTCTTGGATATATATCCATATGAGTTCAATTAGATCTACCTTATTCTTTTAAGTTGCCACTTAAATGGCAACTTAATTTGCCATTCTTTTTAGTATAGCCACATGTGTTGTGTATACTATATAGGATATAGCATATCGACATGGATATGTCTTAATTTATCTAGCAATATTCTCCCTTCAGAATTTTTACTTCTCTGACTTCTGTAGATAGTTGTGGACTTCTGAAGATGATAACTTGATTTAAAAAATTGTCACACATTCAAAAGATGGATTAAATATATCTATTAAAATCATAATCAAGCAAACACCCTTGACCCCTCTACCTAGGTTATGAAATAAAACATTGCTAGTTTTCTAGAAACTTCCTTTGTGCTCCTTTCTGACATAGCCCCCCTCTTTTAGGCTTCAAACATAATTACTATTCTATTGTGATAATAATTTCCTTTGTATACTGTATAGTGTTACCACTAATACATACATCATAAAATTGCATTGTATTTCCTTTTCTTTTTGAACTTAATAAAAATGGAATCATGCTGTAAATTTCCTGTTGTCACTTACTTTAACCCCCTCAGTTCTGTTTGTGAAATTCATTGACACATGTTATTGATGTTTACTCTGTTTTATTGTGGTATATTATTTTACTTTATGAATACACCACAATTTATGTACTTTTGGGTTGTGTCTAGTTTTAGGCAATGCTATCCAAATGATTGGTACATTTATCCTCTGAGGCAAGAGTTTCTCTGATGTATATGTTGTCTAGAATTGCTTGGTCATAATGAGTTCACATATTCAACTTTTTTAGGTATTGCTAAAAGTTTTCCAAAATAGTTGTAGAAATATATACCTCTACCAGTGGTATATGAAAGGTGACATTGCATCCACGTTCTTGCCAACAGTTGGTATTGTCAAATTCATAATTTTTTCAAATCTGCTGAAAGTATAACGATAGCTTATTGTGCTTTTAACCCGCATTTCTTTGATTACTAGTAAGGCTGAGCACATTCTCATATGCTATTGACTACTCAGATTTCCTTTTTTCAAGTTAATGTCTTTTGTCTATTTTTTCTTTTTCTTTTTTCCCTTTTCTCTGTCCTCTGCTCCTCTGTCTCTTCATCCCACCCTCCCTTCTGCAATTTTCAGAAATTATTCTGTAGTCTGGATTGCAGTCCTTTTTTAGGTACGTGAATTGCAAATGTTTTATCCTCATTGAGGCTATCTTCTTGCCATATTTATGGTGACTTTTGATGGACAGAGGTTCTTAATTTTAGTATAGTCAAATATCCATCTTTTTTATTACAGAGTTTGCTTTTTGTGACTTGCTTAAAAAATCCTTCTGTACCCCAAGAAAATACTATCTTCTAAAATCTCACTTTTTTGTTGTCACATGTAGATGTTTAGGATTAAATACCCAGAATTGATTTTTATATGAGCATAGGTAAAAGTAAATTTTATTTTATGTTCCAAATGAATACCCAGTTGTTCCAACACAGATTTTGGAATTTTAGACTTTTACTATTAATCTGCAAGCCAACTCTCACTATACATCAGTTGTCCAGATAGGTATTGTTCACTTTCTGGGTTCTCTATTTTGTTTCAATTAATCTATAAATTTTTCCACCTCAGAGCCTAGACCATGCTTTTTAATCATTATAGCTTTATGATAAGTTTGAATAATTAGTAACATAAGGTTTCCCAATTTTCTTCTTATTCATGTATGTCTTGGTCAAGAATATTAATTATATTAACATTAATAGAAATTAATATTTCCACATGAAGTTTAGAATCAGTGTTCAAGTTTTAAAACACAAGCACATATACATTCTCTCTCTCTCACTCCCTCTTTCCCTCTCTCACACACCAACTATTGGGATTTTGATTCTTTATTCAATAGAATAAATGCTAAACTGTTGAGATTTATTCTGTTGAGTCTATAGATCAGTTTGGGAAGAATAGACATTTCTATAACATTGAGTTTTCCAGCCTTTTAATATACTTTTTCTATTACACTAAAATCTCTTTAAAAACAATTTTATTATTTTATCCGTAGAGATCTTTTATTCTTTTGTTAAATTCATTCCAAATAATCCATATGTTTTGTAAATGATATTTTAAAAAATTATATTTTCTAAGTAATTATTGTTGGTATATAAAAATTCAATTTGTATATGTTAATTTTGTTTCAAACAACCTTGATAAACTGACTTCTAATTTTATATCTGAAAAAAAGTTTGGCTTTTTTTTTTTAAATTTTTTTTTTTTAACGTTTATTTATTTTTGAGACAGAGAGAGACAGAGCATGAACGGGGGAGGGTCAGAGAGAGGGAGACACAGAATCTGAAACAGGCTCCAGGCTCTGAGTGGTCAGCCCAGAGCCCGACGCGGGGCTCGAACTCACCGGAGCCGAAGTCGGACACTCAACCGACTGAGCCACCCAGGCGCCCCAAGTTTGGCTTTTTCTAACCTTTATGTTTTTTTCTTTACTGTACTGTCTAGGACCTTTAGTACATCAGTGAATAAAATTGGTGATAGTGAATATCTTTGTCTTATTTTCAATCACAGAGGAAATAAATTCAACATTTCACTCTTAAGTGTGCTATTTTATTATATGTGTGCATATGTATATATAACATATACATGCATGTATGTTTATGCATATATGTATTACATGTATTTTTAAATTATTATTTAAAAATTATTTTTAAAAATGTCCTTCATTTCCTCTTTTCCTCTTTTATTAAGAGTTTTTACTTTAACATCATTACAGCGTTTTGAACTTCATCAAATGTTTTTTTTCGCAACTACTGAGATAATTAGGTTATTTTTATCTTTTTAATCTCTTAGTGTGGTGGTTTATGTTAATTCATTTTTTAAAATTCATTTTTCTAATGTTAAACCATTTGTACTGAGGGATTAAACCCAATGTAGTCATGAGTTATCCTTTTTATACATTTAAAATTTTTTTCCAATATTTTATTTAGTGATAGCCGTAATTTTTTTTTTAATGGTCCTTTCAGATTTTGATACCAAATTTATGTTAGACTTCTGGTTTTTGCTAGGGATACAGAAATGGTTATAAAGCATATGAAAAGGCAAGACAAAAATAATATAGCTCCAAAAGACAAAACAGTCATCAGATGCAGCCTCAAATGTGGCACATATGTTGGAATTGCCTGAAAAAGATTTAAAATAAATATAAATAATATTTTAAAGAGTTTCATAGAAAAGGCAGACAGCATGCAAGATTGCATGGGTAATTTTAGCAGGGAGATGAAAACTATAGAAAATATCAAATGGAAATACTAGAAATGTAAAACACAATGACAGAGATGAAAAATGCATTTGTCAGACTCATTAGTGGATTTGATACAGCTGAGGAAAGAATTAGTGAACTTCAGGCTAGGTCTATAGAAATTACCCAGATTGAAACACAATGAGAAAAAGTGAAAATAAAACAAAGACAGAACAGACTATCCAAGAATTCTGGGACCATAGTAACATTCTTAACATAGGTATAATTTAAATCTGGAATGGGAGAGGGGAGAGGGAGAGAGAGGGAAGGAGAGAAAGGGAGACAGTGAGAGGGTACCAGAGAGAGGAGAAGAAAAAGAAGGAAGGGGAAGGAGCAGGAGTGGGAAGAGAATATTTGAAGAGATAAAGATTATGCTAGCTTCAAAGACTGAGTTAGGGACTGTTATGGACTAAATTGTATCCCTCCAAAATTCGTATACTGAAGTCCTAATTCCAGTACTTCAGAATGTGAGTGTATTTGGTGATAGGGCCTTTTAAGAGATAATTATGTTAAAATGAGGCTGTTAGGGTGGGCTTTAACCTAGTCTGACTAGTGTTCTTATAAGAGGGATTAGGACATCCAAAGAAAGACACAGCGATGCATTCATGCACAGAGGGGCGACCCAGTGAAGAAGCATCAAGAGTGTGGCCATCTACAAGCCAAAGAAAGGGGATTCAGGAGAAACCAACTCTCCTGGCACCTTGGTTTTGCACTTCAAGCCTCCAGAACTGTGAGAAAATGGATTTCTGTTGTTCAAGTAACCAAATCTGTGACATTTTGTTATGGCAGTCCTAGGAAACTAATACAAAGAGTGTTCTGGAAGGTCTTGAGTTTTCAGAAAATGTTTATCAACCTTGAATCCCTTTACATTCTCCCAATGTGGAGTGGGATCTTCTTGGTAACTCTTCTTACATGAATGAAGCTCTATGAACTTTAGCTTTTTGCTGCCCTGTACCTCTTGACTTACAGAGCTTAGAACTATTCACTACTATTTTATAGAACGTAGGTTGCAAATTCGAATGTTTATATGAACTGGTCAGTGAGTGTGGATGATTAAAGCAGACAGATAATATAAAAAATGTAAAACTCTTGATATCCTCTCATAATCTATTCCCACTTTTGATAGAAACATAAATATGCAGAAATAGTTCTGTACCACAGGAAAAAGAGCAGCAGAAGCATAATGATGAATGGCAACTACACTGGGTCTCAGTGTCAGGGAAGCAATAGGGAATGGTGGCAACTGTGGCAAATTGGGAATTTCCTGTCTTATCCAAAGGGGGCAGTTACCATTAGTTCAGTTAATTGTTACCATGTTGAATTATAAGCGTGGATTTAACAGATCTATTTTTCAAGAGAAGTCTGGAAGCAGAGTATGTATGTGAAATTTCTCATTGAGTATGTTGGCAACTAATTCATTAAACAAACAAACTATATAGGCAAGAGAACACAGGTGGACAGATATGGCAAGTGAATTGTGTTTGCAAATTTTGCTGTAAACAGTTATTATTCTCATGCAGATCTTTTGTAATTGCTTTATGTAATTAGAGTTCAACTGCAAAGACCAAGGCTTAGCTAGTTTAATAGGAATTGACTGACAAATTATTAATCATATGGTATTCATTGTTTGAATTAAAAATGCTTATATGTTCCCCCTAGCATTTTCTGTGTGGATTGTTTAAATTTATTTCAGTTGGTAGATGATTTGGTTCAGAAAGTAGAATCTCCGTTTCTTTTCCAGAAAAAAAAATGTGCAACTTATTAAGAATAATAGGTTTGGGGGAGAGAATTTGCCCAATTTGGGCATCAAAAGGTGGAAACAACCTTATTTCCATTTAGGTAAGCAAAATTTCAGTTTTCTTTATGCAACATAACAAAAGAGGTTGTCATTTGCTTAGTGTAAAATGATAACCTGACAGGGCTTTAGCAGATAAATATCAAAGTTAACATGTGGGTTATATTTGCATGTTTTCTTTCATCATTGTCCTAAGAAACTGTAACGAATTTTCAACTGCATGTTAAATCCTGGCTGTGTATGTAAGAGAAAGACTTCAACAAGTTTGTTAAGCACTTCCTTCATTTTTGCTTCAGATTTAGGGAACTGCTTACAGAAGGCATGAGATCATTTGAGGTCGCAATAACTTTTTGAGAATGCCTTGTAAGAATACAGGATCTAGTATATTGAGAATAGGAAGTAACTCATTCTTATTTCTATTTTACCAGGTGTGTGTGTGTGTGTGTGTGTGTGTGTGTGTGTGTGTGTGTGTAGGAGAATATAGGGCCAGGAAAGACTATAGTATTTAACCTATTTTTATATTTAAAATGGGTTTATTGTATGCAACATATAGTTGGGTCTTGGGTTTTTTTTTAATCCTCTCTGATAATCTTTGTCTTTTTAATTGATGTATTTAGGCCATTCACATTTAAGGTGACTATTGATATAGTTGGACCAATATCTACCGTGTTTATGTGTTTTTTTTAATTGCATTTTTTCTTGTTTTCTTTTTCTGTCCTGTTTTTCTACTTCCTCTGGTTTTAATTGAGGATTTTATATAATTTGCTTTTATCTCCTCTCTTTGCATAGCACATATACTTCTTTAAATTTTTTTTTGTAATTGCTCTAGAGTGTGCAGTATAAATTTTTAACTAAGTTCAGTCCGTTTTCTTTTTCTTTTTTTAAAAATGTTTTTAAATGTTTATTTATTTTTGAGAGAGAGACAGTGTGAGCAGGAGAGAGGCAGAGAGAGAAAGGGAGATACGGAATATGGAGCAGACTCCAGGCTCTGAGCTGTCAGCACAGAGCCCGATGCAGGGCTCAAACTCATGAATCATGAGATCATGATCTGATCTGAACTCAGACACTTAACCGACTAAGCCACCCAGGTGCCCCAAGTTAAGTCTATTTTCAAATAACATTATTCCACTTCATGTGTAGTGTAGTTTAATACCAGAATTTTCAAATTCCTGAAATATAGTATTTATTAATTCATTTAAAAGATCAGTGTGGAACACATTCTGTGTGACATGCTGTGCTAGTTTCTGAGAGCACTTTGATGAGCAACACTGTCACTCATTTTTAAATGGGGAAGACAATGAATGAAGTGATCACACAGGTATACATTTAAAATGCTTAGTTTTATGAAGATGTAAGCAGAGATCTGTAGGCTATGCTGAGGGTATGAGGGTAACTCTAGAATGTCCTCCTCTGGGGAACTTTTCATTTCACTGGCCTTCCTAAAGATGACAGAAAGAAAACTAGGTGTATTCCTGGTCAAAGATTCTGAGAATATTTCTGGACTGAATCAGTTCTTGAGGGATATGGGAGGTGCAGTCTATCTTTTCTTTCAATATCTTTATTCCCACTGTTCCATGCCCCTCCACCCCCAACTCCCTCACCCAATTTAGGTGAAAACAAATTACTGTTGAACTCCTCTTCCTTTTTCTTCTCTCTGTTCCACTTTCTCCTCAAATCTATAATAACAAGTAGTGGGAGAAGGGTGGAAGGGAAAGCCTTCTAATGGACATTTGGCACACTATTTTATTTGGTCCTTCCTTCACCTAAAGTCTACTTCAAGCTGGTTTTAAATAATTTCCAGGATTTCTGTAGAGCATGTCCAAATTAGTAGCATCATGGAATAATCACTTTAACCCAACTGTAAGAATAATACTATGTTTGTTTGGTGTTAGAGCCATAAAAATATCCTGAGAATTAGCAGATTATGAATGTTCATGGTCACATAGGAGTACAAAAAGTGCCATCTTTATTTTTCTATAACTTATTTTATTCTGACTTTGAACTATTTTGCCTGATGCAGAAAACTTAATCTTGTTCTTTAGATAGACTCCTTTTCTTTGTTGTCAGATCCTTTTATCTCCTTCTTTCTCCAAGCATTGATGTTACTTTAGATGGGGGTAGCTGACACCATGGTGTTGCTAAGGAAAGTGTGTGTTTTATATCTCCATCTGTTACTATTCTGGACTCTTTTTATGTTTAGTGTTTTTTTATGTTTATGTTTATTTTTTAATGTTTTTTAATTTTTGTTTATTTTTTAAATGTTTATTTTTGAGAGAGAGAGGGAGAACACAAGCAGGGGAGGGGAAGAGAGAGAGTGAGACACAGAATCTAAAGCAGACTCCAGGCTCTGAGCTGTAAGTGCAGAGCCCGACACAAGGGTCAAAACCACAAATTGTGAGATCATGACCTGAGCCAAAGTTGGACGCTCAACCAACTGAGCCACCCAGGCACCCCCTCCCTATTCTGTAATCTTTGAGATACCACCTAATCTCTTCTGACCCTTGGGCATGTATTCTATCCACTCTGGCATATATATAACCCAAAATCATCCCTTCTTGGATTCTGATGTTTGTTCTTTTTCCCTGCTGTGCCCATGAAAGAGGTCTTACTTTGGTGAGACCTCCATTATCATGTCTGCTGTGCATTCTCTGGACTTAGAGAGACAGAGAGACAGAGCACCAGAGGTAAGGAGAGTGCAAAGGAACCAACACACCTGGACTTACACCTTATGATGTCATGACTGGGGTAACTTCTTGCTCAGCTCTAGTAGCCAGTAGAGTTTTTTGAAAAAGGCCTTGGCTTTATTGTTGAGGCTAATCTGTGTTCAAATAGCATTTGTTTGTATGTTTCACTTTGGTGAGTTAATCATCTTTGTGAGCATTTTTCCATCTATAAAGTGGGTATAATAATACCTACTTTAGTGAATGGTTATAAGTTTAAGTGGGATGCATTTGTAAAATATCAGTATACTTCCCAGCCCAGAGTAAATTTGAGTTCAATTTCTTCTCTTGGAACAGTAGTCTCAAGTAAGTCATTTCTTGTCTCTGATTTTTAATTTCTTCCTTGGTAAAGTCAAGTCTATGGTAAAGGAAGGGTGAGTGTGATGAAGAAGAGAAAAGAATTAGACCAAGTAACATTTGAGATTCTTTCTATTTCTAAAGTTCTAAGATTCCGAGTAAGGTCACTAGGGGACAAAGGGAGTCTGTTCTGTTCAGAGAATCAGCCAGTTTTTGGAACATAGAGCCAAGCTTGCTGTGCGCTATTGTGTGACTCCCTGGCCCTGGGATTTCAGTAAAGGCCTTGGCGATGGCCTACAGCTATGGAGTTCCCCTGGCTGTAGCTATTCACTCACAGCCTTGAACAGACAAGGAAACAATGAGAGAAATGAGAAAAATAACAAAGATGTTATTTTTCAGCAGCTCCCAGCTAATCGCTCCCCTCACTTTCTTCTTCAGACAGACCTTTGGGACACTGGAAATCAAAGCTTTATTGCCACCCAGCTGCCACCTGTTGCCAACTTTCTCCAAGTCTGCTCCATGTCACTTGTGTTCAACTTATACCAATGTTTCTTAAGAAACTAACTCAACCCAGTTACTGAGCAAGGAAACTTGCTTGGTAGTGGTTGGCTTTAAACAGCAGATGGATAGAGCAAGCAGAGCTTGTGTGATATGTACTCCTGATATTTACTGGTTCTGTGACCTTGGTTAAGATGCTTCTTAACCCCCCTGATACTGTTTCCTCAACTGTAAAATGGAGATGTATGTATTGAGTACCATGAAAACATAGTAGTACTATAGAGAGTTGTGGCAAGGATCAAGTGAGGTAATGTGTAGGACATGGTAAACACTACGTGGATGGTAGTTAAAATTCTTGTAAAGGATAAGGGTGTCATGATTATGGTTGCAGCATTGTGAATTGTATATGGGCTCTGGAGCAGGGATAGCTTCAGGGATCCCAGCTCCTCACTGCAGTCCTAAAGCTTATTGCCTTCTAGACTCTTCTACTGGGCTATACCTGTACCTTCCCTTCCTCTCAAGTCACAAGGCCCAGGAGGGCCTCTGTAGCTACATGGATTATTTCTAGTCATCAGAATTACCCTATTATTGAAAAAGACGCATACTTTAAAATTTGGGGGGCTCTATTGAATAGGTCAATATTTTCTTAACCAAGGATTCTTAACCTTGCATTCAAGGGCACTAAGAACTTTGGTCTTTCTCTAACTTCATGAAGTGAAAAAATTGATACGAAAGAGCATTTTTCTGAGAAGTCAATCAATCTCTTCTGTAGGTTCTCAAAGGCATCTCTGTCCCAGAAAAGGCTGAGGGTCCATATTCTCAATGACATATTTGGTTTCCCTTCTGATAAAAGTGGATACGGTAAGGTTAAAAATTATACCCTGTGGGGAGATCAGAACCTAAGCAGGTTGTATTGTTTGGGCCCAGAAGCCAGGGGATGAGGTGGAGCAAGGCTGTTTAATGACCAGAATGTTTGTGGTTGGCCTCTCTTGTCCTTTAGAGTTACTGGACAGTCGGGAGCAATTGAGATCTACCATATTCCAAATGCAGTTTAGTCAGTGGTGACCTCCTAGGACAGCATGGCCAGGGCTGAGGAGCAGGCAATTATTTCATGGACTTTAGAGCTGGAAAAGAACTTGGACATCACCTAGTTTAACTCAGATGAGACAAAGGAGGCCTGAAGGGGTTGGGTGACCTGCCCACAAAGTCAATGGCAAACTCCAGCTGGGATCTGACTCTCCGAACCTCCCCTTCCCTTAGCTTCTCCTCCCCTTCCCTTCCCTTCCCTTCCCAAGCAAATCTTTGTAATTATTAGCTCCTAATTGTCACACAGATGATAAAGAGTTGGATATTTGGGCAAATGCACAGAAGTTTTGAAGACAGCATAAGGAAACTGTAGAGGTTCTGTGGTAGTAGATGTGCTGGAACCCTTATTTTTAATCAATATGATTGAAACTGCTAAAACTTAGAATATGTTGCTTTCCCCATGATTAGATGTACTAACTGGTTTAAGCAGATAACAATTCTAAGACTTTAAACAATTCTGGCTTTTTTCTAACTATAAAAGCAATTTGGGATTATATTATAATTGGGAAATATAAAAAAAGATGAAAGAAAAAAATCACTCATTACATAACCTCATAACTGAGGGGTAACTCCTATTCATATCATGGGATATTAACTTCTGATTTTCTCTTTATCTGCCTCTGTCTCCCTATAGCTCTCTCTCTCTCTCTCTCTCTCTCTCTCTCTCTCTACTGTAGATTTGGGACTGTATTGTATTGATTGCGTGGTATCCTGATTTTTCCATTTATAATCATATCATGAAATGCCATCTATGCCATTAAAAAAGACTTCTAAAAACATCACACTTAATGGTCACTGATATGCCATTGCATAGCTGTATCCCGATCCCAGGTTAATTTAAAATTGACCCTGTGGCTGGACATGTATGTCCACAGATATTCTAAATAGTGCTGTGATGAACATCTCCACACATAAATCTTTATTCACACCTCTTATTACTTCCTTGGGGTAGATAACTGGAAGCTGAGCTACTCGGGCAAGAGGCATGACCTTTTCCAAATCTCTTGATACCTACTGTCAAATTCAGAGGCGTTTTAAATGTGAAGAAAAGGTCAGTGGAAAAGGCTCTCCTCAAACTTTTTTTATGGGGCCGATGTACTGAACTTGCTGACCCAAACCAGATTTTTTATGACTTTAACGCATGTGAAACTTGATAATCACTAAAAAGGATCCTGTCTATCTTGGATGGTCTATGAGGTGATTTCCTGTTCATTCAGAAAGTAACTGTTGGCAACTTACTATGTGCTGGATACTTAGGATACTTGAGGGCCAACAGATGACAGGGGAGAAAATAATCTCCTAGACGATGATGTGTTTGAATATTAATGTGACTGAGTGGAAACATTGACTTCCAGCCTTCAAGTGAGGTTTCAGAGGCTGAATTATTGTCTTAGATGAATTATTTGTCTTTATTTACACAGTTTATTTCTTTGAGTATTTTCCCATTTTCCCTGATCCTCCCTCAGTTTTGACTGAGTTATATAACTCTTCTTGCTTCTATCTAATTTTGCCTCCCAGAGGACTGCTTGCTGGGAGTAGTATGGGAATATTTAGCTTAGTAAGAGGTATTTTTTAAAAGGGTATAATTGGTCCTGTTTTCCAGGAGGAAAAGCTGTTCAATCTCAGTCATACCTGTCTACTTTTATCAAGTGCACAGAAGTTCTAGAAGGGAGAAGTTACACTCCTAGGTGCAGTAATTGGGTCTCCTGCATTCATTTTGTTGCCCACAGTAGGTCAGGAAGTGTCTAGTAAATGTTCATTTCTTCTTCTTAAGTACCCTACTGTCCCTTCCCATTTCCCTTTCCTTTCCGTTGGATGACACATCTATGCCTTTGTTGGAGAGGGAACTATTCCACATAAATACGGTAACTATTTTTTTAATTGTTTATTTATTTGTGTGTGTGTGGCGGGGGAGGGGCAGAGAGAGAGGGAGACACAGAATCCGAAGCAGGCTCCAGGCTCTGAGCTGTCAGCACAGAGCTCAATGCGGTGCATAAACCCATGGATGGCGAGATCATGACCTGAGCCAAAGTCAGATACTTAGCCAATGAGCCACCCAGGCACCCCTAAACATGGTAACTATTATTGTTGTGATAGAAAAATCTGCAGCATAACTATTGAACCACAAACTGTATTTTTTTCCGGTAACACCAGCCACGATCTACATTTTAAAAAGTTCATGTCTTCATACGTTATTGTTTGAGGCTATGAATACCAGGAACGGAACAGAGACTAGCTTGAACCCACCCTTTTCAGCAGCAGTTGAACCTAATTAACATGGAAACTCAGCGCAGTGGGCAAACAAGTGGTGTTCAGATGAAATCATGCTCCTTCCCTGAGGCCAGGCATCTAGTCCAGTCTGTAAAATTTAAGGTCTATTGAAGAGAGGTATAGCTTTTTAATTTTTATTAGTTTTTTTTGAGTTTGCTTATCTACGGAGAAAGAAAGCATGTGTCTTTAATTTATCTTTTTGTGGATACTTTGCTAGAATCCCAGCTTCATTGAATATTTAGAATGCTTTTGCTTTAAAAGCAGAAACATGTTTGAGTAAGAACTAATTTTTCATCGTGTAGACAAATATTTGAGTAACTGGTGGAAATAATAAATTACCAGCATAAAGTGATTTCATTGCTCTTAAAAGCAAAAAAGCACTCCTGGGAATTTCACGGAAATGACTCCATTTTCATATCACTCCCATGATAGCCATTTGATCTTACTCTGGGGTGGACTGGCATGCAAGTTTATTTTTAATAAGTGAGCACCTACATATTCTCTGGGAAAACCAGTGGAGAAGTGGGTATTGGGGGAAAACAACCAAGATCTAGAAGTGATGATCACGTCCTTGATGCCCTGCCCAACTTTTTAATTTTTGTCTTCAAACAAAACTTGCTTGTAGGAACTGCCTTGAAAGACTATGTTGTTCTTTCCAAGGAGTTTAATGAGTGCTCATTATTTCGACCATTTGCACTTTCCTGTTTCTCAGATTCTAAATGCATAATCCAATTATGGTTTGTGGGTCTGGTTGGAAAACAGTCTGACTAGGGAATTTAAATTTTGAGCCACATTGGTCTTTGGGAGAGAGAACCATTGCTGGATCTGGGATGGTATTAAAGAACTGGATCTCTGAGGGGCGCCTGGATGGCTCAAGTCGATTAAGCATCCGACTTTGGCTCAGGTCATGACTTTGGCTCCGACAAAACATCCGACTTTGGCTCACGGTTCATGGGTTCGAGCCCGGCATTGGGCTTGTGGCAACAGCTCAGAGCCTGGAGCCTGCTTCGGATTCTGTTTCCCTCTCTCTCTGCCCCTCCCCCACTCGTGCTCTGTCCGTCTCTAAAAAATAATAATAAACATTAAAACAAATTAAAAAAAAAAGAACTTGATCTCTGGGTTCAGGCTGTATGATTTAATCTTAGTTTAGCCCACACCACCTTTGGGTTCTAGGAGAGGGATTTAACCAACTCTTTGCTTAAGCTCTTTGAGCTTCCTCTGCTTCATAAGGTAACAGAGAGGATTAAATGGGCTGATGCATGTGGCATTGGCATATAGCAACATCTGAATACATGTTAACTGACACTATCACGCTGGAAACACAAAAATAATAATTTTCTTGTTTCAGGATTGGTAGAAGAACACTCATAGATGGAGCCAATACATTTGCAATCCAGGTGTGGCTTTTTCTCTAACCTCACACATATGCAAAGCACTCCTTACACACATTACCGAGTTTTTTTTCTCTGGTGCACAGAAATTTTCACCGTGATGCCTCTAGAGTAGGTTAAGAAGTTTATATTCTCTTTTAAGATATTTTCCTTTTATCTGCCCAGTGATAATCATTTCCTGTACTTTGTCTGTGACATCATATTCAAAATATGTTAGTGCCTGGTCTTTCTGGCATTAAGCCAACATCACTGGCCCAGAGTTTCTGAAATCAAAACACAGATTTTACAAAGTCATACTGAAAGTTAGACATAATTTGTGTTAAAGAAAGTAAACAAAGCTGGGTATCCTAAAACACACACCACCCCTCCAAAGATCTAACTTGAATTCAGGTGAAGCTCAAGTAAGTTCTTGCACATTTTTCTGGCATTGATCCTTTTTGACTGGCACTCAAACCTTTCTTTCTAAACGTATCATATTTCTTCAACTGGGGTCTCTGGACCTCATCCACCATTGGGCTTTGTGGGTTTTTCCTAGTGTCTGAAATTAAATGTTTGTCTGGTTATTTTTTTTTTATTTTGTCCCAGGAAGGCTGTCTTTGGATTTCGTTAGATTCTTACCGGTTCAAAATTTTTGTTTTACCTGAGCTGGCTCTTTACTCTTCCCATACTGATATGCCTTCCGTGATCTGGAGCCACGTGGCTTATCTCTACCCCTGGATCTTTTCTTTTCTGATATTTAACATTTCTGGCTTCTTGCAGTGCCATTCCCGCCTGCTACACCAGGATTTTACACCATCATCTGTTCTGTTACCACCTCCACAATTTGTGATTTATCCTCATCCCACCTGGATGGTTACTTCCCTCAAAATCAACTCTCTTATTTACTTAAATATATTTTAAAAGGAAAACAGTGGATAGATCATAAAAAGAGTTGAGTATGAAAGTAGGGGAAGACTGTAACATCAGAGAAAAAAATTCTGTCACAGCAGAAATAGAGGCCAAAGACAGGTGATTCCAGAGCTAGGGAAAGAGGAGTGAGTCTGGGACTGGTGACCTCATAAGGCCTGGGGCTGAGAACAAGAGCCATCAAGAAATCAGTGGAAGCTGGGGATGAGCAGCCAGATGTGATGAGTCTGGCTAACCTGTGGGGAAAGGAGATAGTGCTTACATGGGAGAGAATGGGGCACAGGGTAAGAGTGGGAGCTAGAATGTAGAGTTTCTAAGATTGATCCAGGGTATTGGGTGAAAGATGGTGCATAGGGTAAGGCTGTAAATGAGAAAGGAGCTTTGGAAACTGAAGAAAAGATGGAGGCTGAAGAGGGGAAATGGGGGATGGGTGAATGTGGAGACTGAGGTGATACAGGCTGAAGGTTAAAGTTAAAGAGAAGAGGCTGTGGAGAGGGAGTGCAGGATATACCAAAAGGGGGGCGGGAGGAGATACCTTGAAATGGGCAGAGGCAATTGTGTGTGTGTGTGTGTGTGTGTGTGTGTGTGTGTGTGTTTATGTGTGTGTGTGTGTGTGTGTGTGTGTTTCATGGGGAGCAGGTACAAAGTAACAAATGGAGATCATCTTCTTAAAAGGACAAACCAGTGTCTTAATCTGTTTTTAAGTCTGGCACAGAAATCTGAAGTGCCAATCTCATATTGGCAGAAAGAGATAAACACTCTACAAACACTACAACACTCCATAAAAGTGCTTGAAAGTGCCACTGTTTGGGTCAGATAGCCAGGAGATACTCCGTCTACCCTGGCAGTATCTCATAGACTAGGGCAGTGGTTCTTGAACCATAGTGCATGGGAATCACCTGGAAGCCTTGTTATAACAAAGGTTCTGGTTCAGCAGGTCTGGATGGGGGTGGGAATTTCTGTTTCTGAAAAGACCCTGTGATGCTGCTGCTGCTGCTGGTTGGGGACCACACTTGGAGAACTATTTGGCAAGGAAAACTGTTCCATGCCTTTTAGAGATTGTTGGAAGTGCTCTTATGCTTCTTTTAGCAGTAGATTGCTATGATATAAAATGAGGTAAGTGAACTTGCCCTTTTAACTCCAAACTTACAAATATAAAACATTTTAAATGTGAAATGAAAACATTTAAAATTACTATTGATTCTCATCAGTGCAACAGTTCAATAAAGAAAAAAAATGTTTTCATTCTCCTCTGTTTCCTGCTTTAATACGGATTCTTAGGTTTGCTTTTTTTTTCTTTTTTGAGGAAGTATTATTATTTCATATTGAGTCTGTGGTGGCCACTTTATGACATGAGGGAAGGGGAAATGAAGTGGGGACCCAGGAAAATTTTCTTTCCCAACAGTAAAGGTGGGGATGGCTAGTGGTGAAGAGGTTTCTGCTGTTGCTGGGCCAGGATGCTCCTCTGGCCTGGCAGCCTTGCCATGGGGGTTGTCGCCTTGGGGCTTACAGCCCTCTGCCCACTTTGGCTGCTCTAGCCTTTCCCCTGGGTCCAGGTCTGAGCTTGGAGTGCAGGGAGGACCCTTTGGGGGAAGGGCAGGGCACCTATCCAGTGCTCAAACAGAACCGAGCTGACTGCATCAGAAACCATTGTGTCACCTTTAGCATTTCTAATGATGAATCCACACAATGCACACATCCCAACAGATGCTGGCAGGGTAAACAAAAGCTTTTGAATATTAGCATAAGGTTCACATTTTTCTTTGCTTAGACTGGACAGAATTGTCCTTGCTCTTGATAAAGGATTCCAGGGATTGAGGCAGTGATTAAGAGAGTTGTTTAATCAGAGAAGGGAGACGGTCCAATCAGTAACTAATAAAAATCAACCACATAAAGGATGTTGGATATTGACTTCTTAGTACTCCTCATTTTCAGCCATCAGCGACCTATGTGTATTGGAAGCTGTAGCTGTCCATTTTTGATGTTTCCCTCTTTAGAAAAGGGAAAAAAAGAGATACCTAGAGCAAATCAGAATGAGAGACTGAGTGCTCAGATGTAGAGCAGTCAGATAAAATGCAGGATGCCCAGTTGAGTTTGAATTTTAGATAGATAATGAATACATTTCTGTATGGGACATTCTTATACTTCTGAAATTGAAATTTAGCTGGACATCTTCTATTTTTATGGGCTAAGTCTGGCAACTCAAGAGAAAAGTTTCTGTTTTGAGAGCAGACTCAACATTCAAGGCTGAGTTACCACTTGTCCTGCTTAATGCCATCCAGAATGTTGAGATTCTCCAAGTACAAAGATGCAAATTCACAAGTGGTATTTGGTATTTATGAATTCATGTGGGTCTTAAGAATTTAGATTTATAATCTTAGAAAAGGAACAAAAAAATTAAGGTTGGTATTGACAGAAAGCCAAAAGTGACTCTTTCTGTACTTTTTATGGCAGTCAGCTAAAGCTGTGATTTGACAGACTGTAACAGTGAGTAACAGATGGGCCACCTTTGGATTATCTGTGCTGTATTCAACACCTCTTTGAACAATAATTATAATTTGTTGGGGGAAAATATCAATTTAAAGGTCAAGTGCTTTCATAAAAAAAGGTGATTATTCAGTATTTTCTACTTTGAACACATCAGGATTCATTGTATTACTGTCTTTTGTGCAGCACATATATGCTGAAAAATGGATCGCTTAATTATATGATTATCTGTCTTCAGGGAGGACATGTGAACATGAATGGGAGCTGTCAAGAGAGGTACATTGCTTTACTTGTGATTCTTAATCTATATCTATAGCCATTACAGGTTACAAGTTGACTTTTAAAACAAATATCTAAAATATAAATTACTTTTACAATGCAAAGTGGGCATTTTGGTGTAAAAGAGCTCCTTGAGCTGAAAAATGGACACATTACATGAGTGAGGCTCCAGGCTCACTCCTTTTTTTTTCCCCTCTGATTTTTAGTCATCAGTCTAGAAGAGGCGCAAGGGAAGACACAGCCTCCTAATTAACTGGGGAGAAAGAGGGGCAAAGGCTATGCAGTTAACCTTTATAATTGAATCACCAATCACAGTGATAGAAAGGAATACCGCTTTGCAGTGAATCAGAATTCTGGGAAAATCTCATGAACATTCCAGGCACTGTGAAAACCAGAAGATTGGAGAAGTTAAGCATATGTGCCAAACTCCATTAATCTCTTTGTGTGTTTTTGTTAGTCCTCTGGGCTTCATTTTGGAGAAGAGGTTCAGTGTACAAGAGAAAATTAAGTCAGTAATGCTGGTGTAAGCTAAAATCAGCAGGGAAGCTGGGTTCAGAGGCAACGACACAGGAGGTAGATGATAAAGGTCTTCTTCTAAAGGTGCAACTAGATGCAGACAGTTCCAAGTGACACCCTTGGTAAACTCTTTCAGTGGTCTCCCAATCTTAGAGCCAGTTAAGCTTTAATTATATATTTTATGACAAACAGTTATGTAGTTGCAGAAGACAGAAAAACAAAATGCTGTCCAACTGTATTAAGGTTGCAGTATATTTACTTACCAAGGGATTCCAACTGAGGATGTTCAGCCCCGAAGATAAAGTCATTGCTTCTGTTTCCAAGAGCGTTTAATGACTTTGAACATCATGTTCAGGGTCAGTTCCTAATATGTAACACCAATCCCCGATCTTGTTCTTGATGGAATGAAAATAATATACACCTTATGTTTCTATATGTCAAATTAATCTAATCCACTTCCTATCCTCATAAACTTATTTACACATGCACCATCTTAGACGGGGTAAATTTGCCAAGAAGAAGAAAAGTCTCCTTGCAAAGCTGAAAATATTTTTACAACCCAAAGGTGAGCACCAGACACACGAAAATAATTCATTTTGTGAAGATCGCCAAGAAAACCTTGTTTTGAAATCCCGGTGCCCGTGATTACATCATGCCAGGTGAAGCATCCACCGATGGAAACAATGGATAGACATTTGCTCTTCTCCAACTCAGCTGTCTGGTTTCAAAGGGCTTTTTGTTTTTATTTTTATTTTTTTGCCTCTCTTGGCTCCGAGTGGCTGCAACACATGGTAAATCTTTAACTTCAAGTGTCCTTCTGTGGTGACCAACTAAAATATTAGCAAAATAAATGTTTTATGGGAAAATGTTGGCAGGAGCCCCAACAGAAACAGGTGGTATTGGGTTATTTCAATATAATGTAATGATACAGCCAGGTTTCCATCTGGACAGCATGTGGTTGGGTCTGCTCAGAGAGAACCAAAGAGTGTGAGTATGCACTGGGGAAAGCAGCGATGCACAAGTGTGCAGCTAGATGGCTACTTTACAAAATAATAGTCTGAGCTCCGGGTCCTCTGGGTTAAATATTTTTACTGTCAAAATCTGAATTTCTTCATAAAATATTAAAGGTGAAGCAAACCTCTGACATGCAATACTGAGCTGTGTAATTATAAGGCAGTTCCTGGAAACCAAAGAGAGTGTGCATTAAAGCAAGGCGTTTATTATAAAAGAGTTCATTACCCTTGGAAGTGAAGACATGTTTTAGAGGGAGCCTCAGAACAGAGAAGCTTTTTAGCAAGGCTTACCATACTATGAAAACAAGGTTCAGCCTTGTTGGTAGGAATGCAATTAGAAAATAAAGAGAGAATGGGATTAGTTCACTGCTAAGGGCCTGATCGTGATCCAAAGCTAAAGAGATGTATCCTTAATTTACCACCAGGGAAGAGTCTTTCTCCCTCTTCCATAAAATTCCTGCTTCAGGCACTTCAAAACACATGGAATTAGGAACACTTGGAACATTTGGTTTTGCACTCAGCTCTCTGCACTGTGTATTCATGCTAAGCTCGATAATAAACTCTTGGCTCAATAACTCCCTATATGTATCCCAGAGAGAGGCATCAAATTATGGCTATGTGCAGAGGTAGATCCTCTTCAGAGGCACTGAGACCTCACTGCCTGGCTCTCTCAGCTCTAGCCAGAGGAAGAAGACAGGAATATGCACATAGAGAGTAAGCAAGTTGGAAGTGGCTTGCAATTTCCTTGATGCCTACTGGAAGAGTCAGGCAGTCATGGGCACCATCTCCCAGGATGAAGGAGTCCCTTTGACTCCTGGGTACTTGGCCAGGAAAGCCTGGCTTCTAGAGAATTAATTGCAGCCACTAATTGATAGTGCAGCAACACGGAGACATTCAAAGCAAAGGTCTAGACGTAAAATCGAAGAGCTGATGGAGAATAGTGATGGAACAGTGAAGGCTCAGCAGGAAGAGATAACGAAGTGAAGAACTTAATGATGAGCCCTCATACCACTTGTACCCAGAGCGGGGGATCCATTCAAAAGGCTCTTGCCTGTTTTACTCAGAGAGTGGACTGCCCTACATTATCTTCTTCATTTTCCTAGATTATTAGAAGAGATGGTGTGATGAGAAACCTGGAAGCTCTGGAGTCAGATTCTTTTACTGTCTCTATTGTGGGGCTGGACTGAGGCTAAGGAGAGAATGGTGCCCTAGAGGACAAGGCAAGTTGTACTGTGGACCCTGGCTTACTTAGGAAAATGGTTTTCTCCATCTGGAGCATACCTGATACGAAACAATAAAGATGCTTTGCTTCTTAGTTCTTTTCTCCAAAATGTGTTGGGTACCAATTGTATGCACCACAGGACTTTGGCTCCTGTGGGGTGCTAGAAGGTGGTGGCAGACACAGTCTTCTTAGTTGAGGAGTTTATGGTCTAAAGAGGGAGAGTGTACAGTCAGAGGGGAACTGAAATTTGAGCTGCCCAAGGGTGTAGGCTCTGTCTTATTCTTCATTTTACTCTCCATCACACAACATATAGTAGATGCTAAAATAAATGCTGAACTGAACTAGACTAAAAGACAGGTGATGGGGTTTGGCGGATATCTGGTCACATGTCTTAGAAATGTCTTTTGAACTCTTTGGTGGGTCTCAATTCCTCTGTGTAGAATGAAGAGTTAGACGACTGGATCTATCTCCCTTCTAGCTCTCAAATCCCTAGGTCCTAAACTGAGAGAATATGGAGACGACAGTATATACACTGAAGTGCCAATGATTATAGGTAACAAGTCCTACCATTTGTTAATATCTCCTACATTAGGTAGGATTTAATCCCTACCATAAATCTGTAAAGTTAGAAGCTTTGTCTCCATTTTTCAGATGAGTAAACCCATTCTCTTTTCCAAGTTCACATAGCTGATGAGTGTTGGAATTGGGATTCCCCAAACTCAACTATATCTGACTCCAAATACTGTGTTCTTTCCGCTATATATCAAACTGCCTCCCACCTCTGTGCTAAGGAAATATTGAAGTGAATGTAATGATTTAAGAGAGAGGTGGAGAACTTTGTAACCAAGACATGATTTATGTCTCAGAGTTAACTGCTTGGCTTTTTAGCCAGGTGGTGTTTTTTCAGTCTTTAGAGATCATCTGAGATTGGGGCAGGTTACTGAATTAATTGCACAACCATTGAAAACTCTGAGTATCTTGCCTTGGAGTTCTCTCCCTGAGTTCTCTTTTCTCTTGAGTTCTAAACTATCCAGGCCTCCAAATGTAATGACACCGGTTCTTCCTTAAGGAAAAGTAAATACTTTAAGCCATAGAGTAAAGTGAGTGGGCTTCTCCCAGTCAGGGAGGAGGCTGGAGCAGAGTCTGTGTTTTGTAAGTGGGGGAAGCAGTGGTATTGACCTGTGGACCCCCTCTTGCCCTTCCGCTGGCCTGTGGTGGCTTATACTAAGAGGCAGGGGGAGAAAGGGAGGCCAGGAACTTTGTGGAGAAACATAGTGACTCTGGTGTCCCTTGAATTGTCATTTGGCTCTACATGGCGTGGTTGAAGTGAGGAAAGCTACCTCACTAAGCTTTAGGCCATTGGGGAAATTGTCTATACAATTCTTCGATGTTGTGGTGACAAAAAATCAGATGCAGATGTAGAATTTGGGTGGTCATTCTGAGAACTTATTGAAAATATTGCTAATGACTAATATTTATGAGCACTTAATATGTGCAGGGTCTTATGCTAAGTGGTTTTCAGGTGAGAAAATTGAAGCTTAAGAAGGTTGGGTAACTGGCCAGAGGTCATAGGAGGTAGGAAGGGTGAATCCAAATCAGTTCCGTCTTGAGTCTAAAACTCAACCTCTTAATCATTATGCTTAAGGTATAGCCCAAATGTAGTGCTGTATAAATAAGGTAGTGAATGTATGTGGTACCAGTGGGGTAAGTTGGGACTCATGGATAAAATCATTTAGTCTGGATTAGAGGGGCCTTTCCTTTTGCCATGGCGAAATAAGTTTCAGATGTATTAAATATGAGAGCTAAAAACAAAAGCAAAACACAAATCAGTAGATGCAATGGCAGAAGTTCGTAAATATAATAAGTGATGTTACAAGGCAAAGAAGGACTTTATGAAAATAATTTAAAAATATGACAGAAGATGGATAGATTTGGCCACAAAAACCCTCCAACATTTCTAAATATCAAAACTATGAGGAAAGTTGAAAGACAACTGGGGGAAATGTGTATAGTCTTTGTCAGTAAAAGGTGCATATCCCTAAAATATACTGCATTCTTACCAACCAAATAAAGAGACAAACACTCCAATAGAAAAAAGGTTAAGATCATGAATAAATAATTAACTTCTCTGTTAATAGAGAAGAAATACAAATGGACAATCAGCAAATTAATATAGGCTTAGTCTCACTAGCAATAAAAAATTAAATTTTAATTCATACGTCTTTTTTTTTAGTTGTCAAAGAGAAAATAAGCTGATAAGGACATTAGTGAAATTCAACACACTTTGGGACATTTTCATGTATTTATGGCAGATTGTACTTGTACAACTTATCTGTAAGGCATTTGTCTGACATGTATCAATGTTTTAAATTTGTTCACACTCTTTGTCCTAAATTCTACATCTAGTAATTTGTTCAAGAAAAATCATGTTAATAAATGTATGCAATGGCTTCCCTCTAAGGACAGGTATTGAAAAATTAGAAACAATCAGAATACTCAATATTAGAGAATGGTTAATTTAAATTTTTTACTTTCATCTGAACAGTAAGGAATCTAATAGAATTTATCCAGTTACTCAAAATAACTTTGCAGAATATTTGATGCCATGGAAAAATGTTTAGTATGCATTCCTTAGTGAAAAAGTAGACTACTAAATGATATACATTTTTTTCTAGAAATTATATGTTTACACATTTCCTAAAATGACTAGGAAAAAAAGACACAAAAATGTTAATAGGGTTTATCTCTCTGACCAAGGAGATTATACACACACACACACACACACACACACACACACACACACACACGTATATGTATATATATTATGTACATATATATATACATTTTTTTCCTTTTTGGTGTTTTTTTTTTGGTAATTTTAAAATATTTTACATGTATTTTTTGTAACCCAGAACAAAATGGCATTAAAAAGTAGACTGCCTATTTTCTATATGGTTTCCTAAGACATGGTGTGTTTGTGTGTGTGGGAGGGCTAAGGACCAAGTGCTATGAGATATATCACCTGAAATATTGCTTTCATTTCTAGTGTGTTATTACGGTTTTGGGAAACCTAGTGTATTCTAAGGAGCAAAAAATGCATGTGGACGCAATTTTACTTTGAGGATTCCAAGTTAAGGCAGAGAGCTATTAATTTATTGCATATATGAATATAAAAACTAGACAACAAGATGTTAACTTGACCTGTGAAGTGGATTCACTTATGGAAGCAGAGGTCGGCACGGGTCTCTCCACACCTTCCAGTGCGAATTGGACTGACATCTGGATTCTCTTACATTCACATTTTCAGTTTTCAAGTCCCACTCCACCTTATTTAACCAGATTGAAATTTAGGACTAGAGTTTAGTAATTAACTAATGTGTGTGTGTATGAGTGTGTGTGTGTGTGTGTGTGTGTGTGTGTGTGTGTGATTATATGTGAGGAGATGGGCATTACAAGCTTTTTGTTTTGTCCTTTTGAGGTGAAGCTTATTGCTTTGATTAGTTAATGTTCTAATTTGGGTTGAGTTTATCAGCTCTGTTTATGATCACTTTTTCAAGAGTTTAATTAACTACTTACAGAAAAAATCTACTATGCCATGCAAATTCATGCCTCATTAAATCCTGGCTGGAGGCCGTTTAAGGCAGGACTGGGATCTCCTTGCTAGTGGTCTACTGGCCCCACTGTCTTCTGCAGTTCTAGGGCTAGGAAGTAGAATTCTGGATTGCTGAACCCCAGAATCAGAACGTTGAGCTTTTAGAGTATGTTCTAGAGGTCCAACAGAATGTTTAGCTATTACCGTGGTCAGGGAAGGATTACTAGGCAGTTGGTAGAGTTCATTTGATACAGTCTTATATTATCTTTGGAGAATTCAGAACAACTAATGACTCTTTGCCTCTCCCTCCAACCAGTGTTTTTCTGGTAGTGTTTTTATTTTGTATTTGTATTCCTTTGCAGTTTTCTCTGTTAGATGTCAATCTGTGTTCAAATGAGCCATTTTATCTAATCAAATAGAGGTATCTTAAATTTTATCTCTTATATCTAGATAAGAACAAGTCCACCCAGCTGTTACATCTGCCCACATTAAAAAACAAAACAAAACAAAACAAACAAGTATTCTGAGCACCTGGGTGGCTCAGTTAGTTAAGCATCTGACTTTGGCTCAGGTCATGATCTCACAGTTCATGAGTTCAAGTCCCACATCAGGTGAGCTCCAGACCTGGCTTTGGGTGAGCATGATCCCTGCTTCGGGTGAGCCCTTCTTCCCTCTCTTCCTCTCCCTCCCTCTTTCTCTCTCTCTGTGCCCCTTATGGGATTCTCTCTCCCTCTTTCCTTCTTTCTCTCTGCCCCTCACTCATGTATGTCCTCTCTCTCTGAAAAACAAAAACAAAAACAAACCCAAATAATTTTATAAAGATTTTAAATAACACTAGAATAGACATAGGAGACTAGCCCATTTGCCCTCTTGAAGTTTGCTCGACAATTAATTTCTACCTGTTAAGTGTCATATGATCCATGTTGTACCAGCAATATAAGATAAGAAAGTTAAGACAACATGGAAATGTTTGTGTGAGTCAGTATTGGATGACTTATGAAAGTTCAGATAGATTCCATCTGTTTTTTTCCTCTGTACACTAGTTACCTGAAGTGTCATATATGGGAAGGGAAACTAACTAGGATTTGGATTTTTTTTGGATTTATATATTTCTCTAGTGCTGAATGGTGATATTCTCAAGTCAGACCATCTCAGTTGCTCTTTGTGGGAGCAAGAAATGGTGCAGTATGTTTAATTTGGCAGCCAAGAACCAGTGAACCACACCAGTGGCAGAGTGGTATGGAAGCTCTTTGCTCTGGCTTGAAAAATGCAAGCACCTTCTGCTAGATAAATCAATGTGGAGTGGCCCCAAATCAAGTGCCTTCATATCAAAGTGAGTGGACTTCATTTTAGATCTATGGGGAGAAGAGAAAGTCTAGAGGACTGGAGAAAATCCAAACCAGTTCATCAGCCCTTAATGTTTTCAAGAACATTTTATTTTGCTGCAGTATCTAGTACAGGGTTGAAGGCTGCCTTGGTGAGGGATGAAAAGCAGAGTTATTTAGGACTGGTGACTTCATAAACTTTAGAATATGGACCCAATTAAGCTAAAGACCTTGAGAAAGGTGTGCCTTTAGGGTATTTATTACAAGTCTAGAGTATTATAAAATTAAATAAATCCTTCTCTCTAGAAGGAACATCCACATTTGTGGCCATCTATAAGAAACATACTGATTTATTAATAACTTTGTGTTGGAAAGCTCAGCTCTTCACATTTTTAGCACAGATCTGGAACACTGTTCTTCCAGGGTCCTTTGTGAATAGTGGAAGTCTGTTTGGGATGTATATAAGAATGCAAGGTGAATTGCATTTCGCTAATAGTAATTGGGTCAGGAATAACAGTAGCTTATATAAATTATGAGTTTTTCTTTTTCATGTAAAAGAAGTCTGAAGACAAGCACTAGGCTAATGTCATGACCTTGTGGTGTCCTCAGAGTCCTAGGTTCTTTCCAGCTTCCTGTTCCTTCATCAAGAGGATGGCTTCCATCCCTGGAGATGCTTCTTGGTCCAAGATAACTACTGGAGCTGTAGTTATCATCACTTCCATGCCTATGTAGGGGATGAAGGGCAAAACGAGGAGATCCTAGCTGTCTGTCTCTTTCTTAAGAGAAAATCTCTTCTTGTAACTCATTTTCAACAATATCCATCTACACATCATTGGTCACTCTGACCTGTAAGGGCATATTTTAGCCAGGCAATCCCAACTGGATTCTTTTACCAAGGAAGAAGGGAGAATATACATTGATTGGGCTATTAGCATCTGACAAATCAGGAGTGCCAGGAACCTATGTGAGGCACTTCCTGAGCAAACCTGCCTGCTCCCACTTCTGATCCTGAAGGCTTTAACACCCTTTCTCAATAAATTCAGAGCCTCCGAGCATCCTGTGTGATACAAGACTAGTTCATCTATAAAATAGGCACCCTCAGAAAGGTTTACCAGGGGCCCTGGGGTGGCTCAATTGGTTAAGCATCTGACTCTTATTTTTGGCTCAGGCCATGATCCCACAGTCGTGAGATTGAGCCCCATGTTGGGTTCCATGTGTTGACGGTGTGGAAATTGCTTGGGATTCTCTATCCCTCTCTCTCTCTGCTCCTCCCCTGCTCATGCTTTTTCTCAAAATAACTAAACTTTGAAAAAAAAATTAAGTGCTTCTTTTTGAGAGAGAGAGAGAGGGAGAACTGGGGAGGGGCAGAGAAAGAGGAAGTCAGAGGATCTAAAGCAGGCTCTGCACTGTCAACACAGAGCCCGATGCGGGGCTTGAACTCCCCAACTGTGAGATCATGACCTGAGCCTAAGTCAGGCACTTAACTGACTGAGCCACCCAGACACCCCAATAAACTTTTTTTTAATGTTTATTTATTTTTGAGAGAGACCGAGCGTGAGTGGGGGAGGGGCAGAGAGAGAGAGAGAGACAGACAGACAGACAGACAGACAGAGAGACAGAGACAGAATCTGAAACAGGCTCCAGGCTCTGAGCTGTCAGCACAGAGCCTGATGCGGGGTGAAACTCGCGAACCGTGAGATCATGACCTGAGCTGAAGTTGGACCCTTAACTGACTGAGCCGCCCAGGTGCCCCAACTTTTTTTTAAAAAAGGTTTACCTTGGGGAGCCTGGGTGGCTCAGTTGGTTGAGCATCTGGCTTTGGCTCAGGTCATGATCTCATGGCCCATGGGTTTGAGTCCCGTGTCGGGCTCTGTGCTGACAGCTCAGAGCTTGGAGCCTGCTTCCGGTTCTGTGTCTCCCCCTGTCTCTGCCTCTCCACCACTCGTGCTCTCTCTCAAAAACTAAATAAACATAAAAAATAAATAAAAATTAAAAAGGTTTACCAATTGGCTGTGGGATACACAACAATCTAAAGAGGAAGGCAAAATAAAAAATAAAAAGGTTTACCAATTGACTGTGGGATACACAGCAATCTAAAGAGGAAGGCAAATTGGCCCTGGGTGCTGGAAGTAGACATCAAAGGCAAGAGTGTAAAAACACAATTTGAAATATTGTCATTGATGTAGCCAGTTCACCTAGGACAACAGGATGTGGACATGGTTAAGTCTCAGATCTCTGATTTATCCCCAGCACAGGAGTTTCCAGACTAATAGCCACTTTTTACTGCACACTTAATAGGGCCAGGTGCTAACCATCCATTATATCTAATCCTCATATGACCTTGCATGGGAGACATTGATATCCCAGTTTTTCAGCTAGGGAAATTGGAAGTCAGGGGGTTAGATCACTTACTCAAGTCACACAGCTCATAAGAGCAAGAGTAGGGAGGTGGACCCACATCTCTGACATCAAATCTGTGTCTCTCTCCTCTGTAGCAGGCTGGCGATTGGATGCTGGTTTAGGAAAGACACTGAGATTCTGTAGAAGAAAATTTGATGGCCTTGTTCTCATGATGGGAAGTGGTACTTAGGATGGGTTGAAGTATCCCTGCTCCTGATCGATGGCAACTGTTCCCTGACCATTCTCCATTGCACCCCAGGTCCACTGTTGGGTGTTCAGAGAAGTGAATTCCTGGCCTCTTATTTTCCTTGTTGGGTCACATTTTGTGCTACCTTCATCCCCATGTGTCACTCTAGAATGGAGAAAGGCATCATAAAAGCAATCAGTATATATTCTCATATTTTTTCTTCATCTAAAAAGATGAAGTCATGGCATATGGTCAGATTGCCAGCACTGTTAATAATAAACCTCATATAATTAAGCACTGATTTATTCCTTTATATAAGTGAAACAAATTGCTTTAACTGCTTTGCTCAAGACCATCCAGTCAGATGGATTATGAATAGGAAGTTGAAACTAAAAATTATGGGTGCTCATATTTCACTGTGGTGGAGGTTTATTGGAGGCACAATTAGAACCCTAACTAAATGTGTCCTGTGTCCCTTTTGATGGAGAGATCAGATATTAATCTGGGGATATGACTAATTCTCAACACAGCTGCTCTCCTTGCTCTAATATTCCTGCTTTAGGTTCAAAACCTGGAAACATGTTTAAAAAATTGATCAGAGCTTATAATAGCAATAATCACCTTGAAATTGGTTGTTACTCTGGTTAATGAACTGAGTAGTAGAGCATAAGCCTCCCTCTGTGTCCCTCAGGCCTTTAACTAACAAGCTGGTTGTTAACCACTGGGTTTATTAAAAAAAAGAAAGCTCTCTTTAGGGGACTGAACTGGGAAAAAGTAGGAGGCTGAATATTTTCACTCATGATCCTTTGACAGCATCAGCCACCTCCAGCAGCCAGACCCCTCTCCCACCAGAGCCAAGGCTGGGATGACCCAATGGAGATGCCCAAAGAGTGGTCCAGGAGCTTTTTTGAAATGCGAAATCTCAAGTGCCATCCCAGACCTGTGGCACAAGGGTGTGTATTTTAATAAGATCCCCTGCTGAAGAAGCCCTGAGCTGGGTGACTCCCCTTGCTCCAAGCCCCAATTTATAAAACTGGGACCTCATATCACAGGCTTCTCTGCAGACTCTCATAAGGTCTCAGCAGACCCACTGTTTCTGACCTCAACTGAATCCCCACAGAATAAGGCAACATGCACCAAAGCATGGATCATGACAACTACTGGGGAATAGACCCTTCATAAATAGCTATTTAAAAAAGCTATTTCCCCAAAACTCATCTCCTTTTAAGGAAGAATTTCTTACAGAAAGGAGAAGCCCGGCTTTGTAAGGGTGCTGGGATTGTCAGGCAGCCTCAAGTGGTCAAGGCAGTCCCTGTGGTTCAGATGTTATCAAGTAAGGGGCTCACACTCTTAGAATGGTTTTGTTCTAATTTGATATCTTAGTGGTTAGATTAGACCTCTTGCCCTTCATTTAAATGCCACTGACAAAATTACTTGCTTAATGTCTGAAGAGAAACGCTCCTTTTCATAGAGCCTGCGGACTTCCCAAGACCCCTAAGCAACCCTTTCCAAGTGAGTGGGGTTCAACTCTATGCTCTGCTTCAGGTCTAATGAGCTGCTGTTTTATTTCTTTGCTCTGTTTCCTTTTCTAACTGTCCAGGGCAAAAGATTTCCTCAAAACCTTAATGAAACCCAAATCACAGACTATGTTTTATTGATGTGCGTGCCACTGTTCTGGAATGGTGGGATGATAGGT
Organism: Prionailurus viverrinus; assembly: GCF_022837055.1. NCBI lineage: Eukaryota > Metazoa > Chordata > Mammalia > Carnivora > Felidae > Prionailurus > Prionailurus viverrinus. Next base: position 85,670,603 of record NC_062563.1, on the reverse strand, counting down.
GAAGGGAGCAGCTTCAGGGAGCCGTGGAAGGCTGTGGGAATGACGTCATGGGCTAGGGAGGCTGTGAGCAGTTGGGGGAGAGATTCTCCTGCAGTTTGGCGTCCACAGATAAGCCTGGGAGTAAAAAGTGACATCATCTGGGTTAAGCAGAGCATTGGAGATACGAAATATGAGGAGCCAGCTGGGGCCAATCCACTTCCTCACTCAGACCCCCAGAGTCACTTAGGTTGTAAGTCAGGCTCCGTGAAAAGACGCTGGGGTGAGCTGTGCACAGCAGTTCTACCAGGATGTCATTTCCCCACCGCTCTTGATAGAAACCACCTCTCCCCTTCCCTTCACTTCCTTTGTGGTTTTTGTAGGTGTTGGGTCACTCGGTGTGTATGCTGCCCTCCTCCCAGATTTACTGGAATTTAATTTTTTTCACTCTAAGGAAGGTAGCCCCTTAATGACCCCTTGTTTCCTTAAAAGGAGGGATACCTTTTATGATTTGTTGGTTGTGAACTGGATAATAATGTGATTCTAGGTTACTTTTCACCCATCGTGATTCTTTAAAAATTTTAAGTTACAAAGAAGTCTCATTTTGTACTTCTGCATTGCAAATTTTTAGGAATCCAAGCAAAACAGCCTGTCTTTCAATCTGTGTTGTATTCTGTAAGACATTTCATTTTCTTTAACGCACATTGTGCCTTTTCTCTTTTTTCAAAACTGGAGATTTGTAGACAGTTGCACAGTGTTGGATTTAGAAGGACCCTGTGTGGGAGCTAGTCCAGCTCTCTCATGTAATAGAAGTGGAGCTCTAGCTTTAGTGGGGTTGCAACTTACACCAGGTCACAAAACTAGTTGGTGCCAGTGTTAGAATCCTGTTTCTCCTTTCTTATACTGGATTTTGAAAATTGTACAACGAAAGAATACTTAGAAGGAAATTCATTCTTTGTCCAAAATGTAGCAATTCCCTCCCTCCCAATACTCTCCCCACCCTGCCCATTGCCATTTATCTATAGATTTTTTTGCCCATTCAGAAATTTAAAAATATAAACAAATTAAATTTATTAGTGCTTTTCTTTATGTTGCCTATGCATTTTTGTCATATTTAGGAATGTCTGTTATACTCTAAAGTTATTTTGAAAAATGTTTTTTTCTAGTGCATTTATATATCATAGAAAGGGCTTATAAAGTAGCAAACTGCTACCACTCTATACCTCCCTTGCCTTTCTTTGTTTTCATGGCACTTGTTATTCTAGACCTAATGGAATGTATCACAAAAGGAAGGACTTTGTTTTGTCCTTTACAGGACTTTGTCCATAGTAGATACGTCAGAAGTTTTCATTGTTGAAATATTTTGTGGGTTTTTTTTTGCCACATTTAAATGCATTTGGAATTTATTTTACAGTAAGGAATAAGGTAGGTCTTCAATTCTACTTCTTCTTCCCCCTTTAAGTATCTCCCTTTTTGTCTTTGGTCGACTTTTTCATTAGTAAGTTCATTCTTTCCCCATGAATTTGAAATATCATTTTTATCACATAATACCTACCTGAAATTATTTGAGGACTATGCCTCATAAATATCCTAGCTTCTTTAATGTGTTTTTCTCCAGTTAAGATTATTGTGTGTGCCATTTTATCGAATCCTCCTGATTTCCCTACCCTTGTGGTTGTTTTGATTGGGATTGGACCCTACTCCTTCTGACTCATAGTCTAGGAGTAGTACTCCTGGACTAAATTAGCTTGGAATATAAAAGAAGGCATCTGAAGAATAAAGAAAATCATTATCCCCAACAGGATTAGATGTCTGAATTCAGAAATAACCAATGGAGTTGCATTTATTGAAGATATACTATCATATTTCATTGAATGAAAGATAACATTAATTACAAAACATTGCTTTATGTACCATTAGAAATTTTAAAAGAGAGGTGCCTGGGTGGCTCAGTAGTTTAAGCATTGGCTCAGGTCATGATCTCATGGCTCGTGAGTTTGAGCCCCACATCAGGCTCTGTGCTGGCAGTTCAGAGCCTGGAGCCTGCTTCAGATTCTGTGTCTCCCTCTGTCTGCCCCTCCCCTGCTCACGCTCTGTCTCTCTCTCCTTTAATGTTTTAAATAAACGTTAAAAAAATTTTTTTTAAAGAAATTTTAAAAGATTGTCAAGTTAACTATGTAATACCATCAATTGTAAGATGCATTCACTTTCAAAGATGTTAAAATGTGAACAAAAATGTGTCTTAGAATCAATGAAAGAGATTAGTGGAATGTATTATAAAAAAACATAATAGGAAATTTTCTTGCATAGTAATTTTTGTACTCTTTTTAAATGATTTTCAAAAATCTCATCTTGCTTGTTCCTTATTACTTCTCTGTGGTGGGGGAAGGACCAGTGTTTTAATTCTCAGTTTATCTGTAACAACAATAGCAACATGTATGCAGCAATAACCATGAGTCAGGTGATATTCTAAGCCCAAGGTCATAAAATAAAGGGTAAAGTGATTTGACCCTGAGAAATTTGGTCCCAGAGTTCATGTTCTTTTTTTTTTTTTTTTTTTTAAGTTTTTTTAATGTTTATCTTTGAGAGAGAGAGCGTGAGCTGGGGAGGGCAGAGAGAGAGAGGGAGGCACAGAATCTGAAGCAGGCTCCAGGCTCTGAGCTGTCATCACAGAGTCTGATGCGGGGCTTGAACTCACAAACTGTGAGATCATGACTTGAGCCAAAGTCAGATCCTTAACTGACTGAGTCACCCAGCTGCCCTCAGAGTTCATGTTCTTAATCATAAACCTGCATGTGATGAGGAACTTGAAATCCAGAGACCTTAAAATATTTCCAGGATCTCTGAGTGGATTCTGACTCCTACACCGGCATGCTCTACATGCCACCATTTGAAAAATGTAATAGTGAGCACCATGGGTCATTATATTTTTAAACCTTTGGTTTTAGTTCAGAGGGGTCTACTAGTCTTGACCTGTGGTGTTACCAGGAAGGATGATGAGTAGGAGAGGGAGCATTCAAGCTCTTTAGACCAGAGACTTAGAAGATACATTTAAGTAATTTCTAAGTTCTCCTTTCCAATCTCAGCAATTTACAAAACTATATACAAGATAGAGGCTGGTTATTGGCTTGAAGTATATTTCTCTTATACTTTTTGCTTTCGTTATTTCTGCCTTGACTATAATAAAATATCTCCAGTGAGCCATGTGTTCATCAGAACTTTGGGTTTCTTTCCTGAGGCTCTTGCTTTGTTTACCCCAGGTAGAATCACCAACAGTGGCAGCTCTCTCTGAACAGAACTTCCCACTGAATTATACAGAACTGATTTCGGTTGACCCTAAAAGGACAGTCCTTATAGGGTGAGGGATGCAACTTCTTTCCTTGGAGTTAATTATGGTGATTATCTGCATGTCTGTGTGTGAAATTTCTGTGCTTACCTGGAATGATTCACTTCCTGAAATATCAACTCATCTAAGTTTTTGAAGTCCTTTCCCTCCACGAAGGACTCAAGGGCATGTAAATGAGTGATTTGTGAGTATTCACTTTGCTTTTTGGGGTATAGAACATTCCAGATGGAGTGAGACAGCAGCAATTGCTTTTACATCTTTACCTGGACTTTTGGTGCCAGTGCCTGCTTGAATAAGGATCAGGTTGCCTTTCTCCTTGTTCTGGAGAACAGATTTCCTTTGTTTTAAAACAAATATGGATGAACCACTTTCTCTAATGCTTTTACAGGGATAGGTGTCAGGATGCACCAGGTTACCCTACACTCATCATTAAAACTGAAAATAGAAGTTACGAGAAAGGAATTTAGGCCTAGCTAGTTCAGGCCTCATCAGACCCTCCCCAGTTCCATTCATTAATCCCTCTTACAATGCCTTTTTCTCCCCGTTTTATCTCGGAGTCTAACTGACTGAGATTTTGGAAATGAACTTTCCTGAAGTGTTTTGGACAGTGTGTCAGAAGTTCAAGATCACGGCTTCTCGACTGGCCATCAAAGAGAAGGGAAATCTTCTCTTACAAATGGGAATTTGCTGCAGTCTCATGTGTTAAACCTTAACCAATGAGCCCTAAGAATACCTCCCCAACCTCATTAAAAAATTAAACAATTTCAGATAGAGAGTTATCCATGAGGCAAAATATTGCTAAAGTAACTGGTGCTCCTCCCTGGCTCTGTAATGATTTCTTAACCAAACCTGACGATGCCTTGGTACTTCTTCCATTGCTCTGCCTGGGAGCCATGTCACTGGTACAGAGGCTGATTCCATTTTAGTGGTTTGATGTGACCCCAGAGGCTATCCTCTGGAAGCTGACCACCAGGCCTCCATGGACTATCTGAGGGTTTTCCCAGCATTCTCTTTCTCAGCAGGGTTGTGATAAAGGAAACTATATTGGCCTCTCTTAACAGGAGGAGTATTTACTCTAAGCTGTGATTAACAAAGGTGTGCTTCTTGAGATGGTGAATTTTTACATTGTTTCTGTCTTGTTGATGACCTCCGCCCTGAAGTATTTTGAATTAAATAGTTCGGTCCTGAAAAATGTTAATTACTATAGTTTATTGGAGAACTCAATATCAGGATTCAGTTTACTTTGAAACATTGCAAATACTAAACACACATTGCCTCTGTGTGTTCAGCAATGGTGATTCTAATATGGTCAGTTGTTATTGTGGCTATGAAGCCTTATTAGGGTCCTGTAGAACTCTCTGGAATGTGTAGATTTTTACTCTAATTGCAGGCTATGGCTTGGCTTCTGCTATACATTTATAGCAGAGGCTAAGTGTGTGTATTTACAGTAAGTTTCAGCAACAGTTGAACAAGGCAGTAAAACTAGTAGGTAGGGGTTGGGTTTTGGGCACAGACTGTGTGGGTTAAATCCCTGCTTCCCACTTACTATCTTTATGGTTTGAGGCAAGTACCTTAATCTCTCCAAGTTTTGTCCTCTTATTTGTGAAATAGGAAAATTAAAATAGAGGTCTGTATTTGTTTATCTAAAACTTTTGGGGCTAGATGTATTTTACAATTCAGATTATTCGATACCTTAGAAAAGTTAACTAGTGTACATACTCTATTTGACATTAACCCCCCAGCAAGAGCAAGGCCTGGGTGGTATTCTGTAACCTATTAATATTTCTGGAGCAAAATGGATAACTATTCACACTAAATAAAGATTAGGAATAGGCTAACAGCAATTAAAATTAAGTTCAGATTTTATTGTCAAGTGAATTTGTGGCAAACGTATGAACAAACTAGATAGTTTCAGGGGTTTTTGGACTTGGGAGTTGCATATAACGGATAATAAATTCGTACTTACTCTTTTTTTTTTAACATTTATTTATTTTTGAGACAGAGAGAGACAGAGCATGAAGGGGGGAGGGGCAGAGAGAGAGGGAGACACAGAATCGGAAGCAGGCTCCAGGCTCTGAGCTGTCAGCCCAGAGCCTGACACAGGGCTCGAACTCACGGACCGTGAGGTCGTGACCTGAGCCAAAGTCGGACGCTCAACCAACTGAGCCACCCAGGCGCCCCCGTACTTACTCTTAAAGTTATTCTTCTTAAATAAACTATGTGAAAAGTGCAGTGGTTTCTGTATAATAACTTCCCAATAGATGTTAGCTAGCACTGAGGTTTTAATCTTCTTGCTGGAATCCACTTCCTTAATGTTAGTTTGTCTCTGAGCATTCTGGCTGGTCATTTTGTCTTTGGGTCACCCTGTAAATATGTGTTGTTTCCAAGTACAGTGAAAGCTTGGATTGTGAGTAGCTTGTCGTGCGAGTGTTCTGCAAGACGAGCAAATATTTCTAATAAATTTTAACTTGTAAATGAGCAGTGTCTTGCAATAGGAGTAGTATGTGTCACCAAATGTCACATGATCACAACCGAGCCAATAGTTCTCTCTCTCTCTCTCTCTCTCTCTCTTTCTCTCTGTGGTATTGTGGGTGATTGTCAATGCAATGTCACATTTCTGTGAAATCCTCCAAGGAGGAAAAAGTAAATGTCATTTAACAAGATTCCTTGTTAAAGCTGCACGAAAAGAAAAAGATTCCATTGAGCCAATAGATAGCAGTGATTCCATTAGTGGTAGTGAAAGTTGTCCTACCAATCCTCCTGTCTCTTGTCTCCTTCACACCAGTCATGAACGTTTTCAAAGGTAAGTACAGGTTAATTTGTTTATTTTCTTCATATTTCGTATTTTCTTTATTATTTTGTATTATATTACAGTATTATGATCATTTTTATATGGATATTTTTGGGTTGTGGCACGAATCACCTGAGTTTCCATTATTTCTTCTGGGGAAATTCGCTTTGATATACAAGTGCTTTGGATTACAGGCGTGTTTCCAGAACGAATTATGCTTATAAATCAAGATTTCACTGTATACCCAGATGAGAAGTCTTTTACTAGCTCTGCCTTTTAAGATGGTTCTTCTGTTCCACTAGTTCTAGAGAGCAGCAGGCCCATTGAATGTTCTGTAATGATGGAAACGTCCTATATCTGTGTGATCCAATATGGCAGTCAGTAGCCATGTATGGCTGTTAAGCACTTGAGACGTGGCCAGTGTGATTGAGAAACTGAATTTTGAATTTCATTTTATTTTAATTAATTAAAATTAACATAGCCACATGGGAGTAATGGCCACCACATACTGGGCAGTACAAGTCTAAAGAGACCTGGGCATGGGGTTTCATGCTGAGGTGACCTTGTCCCCTCTAGATGCAGAATTCTTTATCCTTAAGCTGCTGAAGTTGATGAGGAACTTCTCCTTCATTTGTTTGTTTCTCAAGTAGTTTATGAGTGTCTGCTACATATCAAAGTTTGTGTTAGGCACTGGGGATACACTGCGCTAAAGGAGGACACACGTATTTAAAGCATACATTTGTGAGCGTATAAAGTAAACATTTAAACACATGAACACTCTCTAATGAATCCAGTGATAGAGTTGCTGGACACACAGCCAGCCTGGTGGAGGGTCAGAGGAGACTTTCTTGAGAAGGAAGTGTTTAACTTCTTGTACAAGTAGAAGTTAGCCAAGGGCAATGGGCTAAAGGGAAGAAGACATTCTAGGTGAGCATAAGAAGAGACATGGAAATGAAAACCAGTGTGGTATTGGGCAAGCTATCCTTTGTTGATATGGCTAGAGTGGCTGAGGTTGGGGCTGGTGGTCAGTACATGCAAGGCCTTTTATGCTACTGAGTTCTGAGAGGCAATAATACTCTGAGCTAGGCAAACTCGAGAAGTGGAGACTCACTCTTTCGTAGTTTTGGTTAGGATTAGTCAGGAAAGCAAAAATCTATGCTACATACTTCAAGATGGAGGAGGTTTCATGTTGGAGATTGGGGTCCTATATAATGATTAGGGTCTAGAGAACAAAGTTAAGGCCACTTTGAAGAAATTCAGAGGATTACAGGAGGACACCACCAATCATCTTGGCCATCTGTAGCCCTGAAAACCATAGGCAAGAATCCACCTTGGCTGTTTGCTCTCTTCCAATGCCTGTGTGCCCTGCTGCAGCTGGAGGACAGTGCTCTTCCTTCCCTTCTACCTTCCAAATCTTATGTCCGTTTCTTTCAGTGGTGGAATTTAGCAAAGAAATCTGTGAATTGTAGTTTCCAGGCCTTCTACTCTTGAAGTGCAGGGAAGGGCTTAGATGAGCAGGACAGCACTGGGTAGTAATAAATAGTATAAGGTACAACCATTTTCTGAAGTGCCTAAACTAGTAATGTCACCTATAGGTAAGGTGACCACAGCATTTACCATCTAAACCAGGTCATTTTTGAAATTGAAAGGGGCTATAAACTTTATTGATAGGTTATTAGTCGATATACAGAATTATAATCTGTGACTATCTCCGGCAAATAGAAATATGTGGTTTCCTTAGATTAGGGCATCATTAAAAACTATGTAATTTTTTTAAGTGAGGGGAAATAGAAGAGACAACAAGGAAAAAATGTGGGTAATTGTTGAATCTGGGTAATAGGTACCTAAGTCTTCATTATACAGTTCTGTCTTCTTTTGTGTGTGCTTAAAATTTTCATAATAAAAGTTAAATAAAGAAAGAAAGTACCTGAAATTGAGATTTAATTGATTCATATATATGTGAAGTATATGTATATATGGATACATATGAATATATATTGATATGTATAGTTGTTAATATAACCTATTCAGAGGATGGTGTTTAAAAAAACTAATATGTGTGATCCTTTAGGACCTCTGAGAATAAAGTTTTGTAACCAGAAAGGGGAGGGGGACTTTGGGTTTGGGTTTTGGAGCTGTTGGACACTGCATCTGAATTCTGTTTAAAGTTGCTCAGTAGGTCTTTAGGAGTGGCTTTGATAATTAGTCCAGAAACCAGGATTGCAATAGAATTAGCCCCTGAGATGATTTACCATAGTCCCTGGTGTCTAGAAAGTGCTCAGTAAAGACTTTTCAGTCAACAAAGTAAGAATACCGCTGTGTTCTCCTTTTGCAGGAAGTAAGTTTAAACTCAGATGACAGCTGGCAAGGCTGGGATAAGTCTGGGAAGATAGCTATCTTGATGTCAGGGACCATGGCTGTTTTTTGAAACATGAAGAGGTTGATTGCATCATGCTCACTTGATTTTGTAATTTATCCAGTTGAGCTCTTAACTCTGCTTTTGAAAAAATAAATTTATTATGAGTTCAGTGGAGCCCTGGCTATTGTTTCTCCAGCCTGGAAGCAGATGTGTCTTTGGAGCATGCTGGTTTGGAGGACCCACCAAACATCCCAAGGAACTAAATGTGAAATGAGCAGGGAATGTTGGCTCCCATCTCAATGATGCTTTGTGATCTAAGAGGTGTTTTCCATTTTCAACAATGTGCTGCAGAACGGTCTGTAACAGTCTGTTGCAATTTTCTCCCCAAATCTCCCACATTTCTGCCAATAGTGAATTAGACTGTCATTAGCTTCACAGATGTGCTTTGATCCCTACACGGCTTGTCTCCTGGCGGGGAGACATCTGAACCATTGATGCAGATTTTCTAAACCTGGAGGATAAAGCACAACACAGTGCAGAGAACGTGGGCGAGGAGCCTGGAGCCCTGGGTTTGACTTGCATTTCTGTTGCTAATTAACTGTGTCATCTTGGGTGAGGCACTAAACTTCTCATTGTCTCAGTTCTCCTATCTGTTAAATGAGAGGGTTGGATGGGTCCCTAAGTTTCTTTCAGATTCTTTGTTAATGAATGGGAAAACTCTTCAGGTTTAGAGACAGATGCTATCTTGCTACTGGGATTTGGTTGTCTGAATTTACAATCCATGGTGCTTTTCCGGCATAACGATTGATCCTGTTGGGTTACTAGCTCACTGGTCCCCAGTATGCTGCCTGTCAAAGGGTGCAAGAGCTCTCTGGGCTTGATGATGGATCTTTTGGGGGCATCTCTGTCCTTCAAAGACCTCATTGTTTAAAGAAGGAAAAATACATTTCTGAGCTGATAAAGCTCTTAGTGATCCTCTAGGGACTTCTAGTCTATACCTGGATGTATAGGGCAGGAGCCCAAGACCCAGAGAGGGTAATCACTTGGCCAACGCTATGTTTGACCCCACTCCGATCTGCCTACCATTAGGCCATAATCCCAGTACTCAAGCTTGTCAGCAGCCCACACCTCGTCAATGGAAAGATCCTTGGTGATTTTAATTTCACCATAGACAAGAGCAAGATCATAAGGAGTGCAGGTGCTTCTTCAGGCTCAGGGAAAGTTGTGGCAGTGGATTTAGAAACCCTGGCGGAAAGTTCCCGTGTCACTGTGTACAAAACCAGGCAACTCACTTACTTGTATGAACCTTAGTCTCATCTGCCGAGTGGTAATGGTAATAACACCTTTACTGCCTACCTCTCAGACCTTTCATGCAGAGCTCATGGATATGATGGGACAATTCTGATAATTAAATAGATTTAAATAAAGGATAATAAAATGCAGTAACAAGCACCTGTTGAAAATTTTTGACATGTCAGGCAATGTTTATGCCCTTCAAGTACATTTGCTGATTGAATCCTGAAATAATTCCATTAAGTAAGTGTTACAAATGTAAGGCTTTTTTTTTTCTTTTTTTAAATAAATTTAAAACAACTAAGATTGTTGAGCTAATGAAGAGAAGTGCTGGGTCTCACACAAAGGCAGTCCAGGCATGTACTGTGAACCACATACTAGAGTGACTTATCTTGAGTTTTCAGTAGTCCCATGAAATCAGCAACCATCTCCTGACTACTATATATACTGTTCTGAACAATGCTGGACGATATCTTTGTATGACTGGTGCCAATCCAAGCAACTCATTCCAAGATAGGTGATGAGCACAGCACTTTCCTCACAGGGCCTATTCTGCCCCAGAATCAGGGAGTGTGGATGACTGGGTTGGAAAATGATGATTATTGAAACCAACTCGCAACTATTCACACCTCTAACCACCTCTGCTCACACACCCACTCAGCACCCTTGCTCATCACCTCAGTAAATAATCAGTATCTCTCATGAATAGCCAGAGATGTAGCTGGGAAGGAGAGGCCAAATCATGCGCCTTCTCTGTTTGTCTGGAGCAGTCATGTATGGGATCAGTTTTCAGACAGAGGGAGGCATATCTATCTCTTATCTGTTTTTCTGTATCTGTCTACCTACCTATGTACCTACCTACTTTTGAATTATACTCTTAAGGGGCTCATTTCAGAGGTTTTGATTTCCAGTTATTTCCTCCTGACCCACCAATTTAGGCAATAAATTACAACAAGGAATCTTTAAAGTATATGTTTTAGTGCACTTTGAGGGAAAGGATAGAGAATTCACAATTGACCACTGATGGACAGGGCATCATCCCCAGCAGGGGTAACAGCTTCTGATACTTCCTCCCCTTTGTATACACCTTGAAATTCCAGGAGATAGTATGCAAAGAAAATGGAGTCCTTTGGACAAATACTCCTACACTTCGAATTTGTTTTAACAAACATCCTAACCATATGAGAGAGAAAATATCTGAAATATTTGTTTATGACAGATAAACCTATGTGTATATATGTGTGTATGTGCATATATATGTATGCATTTACATAATATACACATATAGCTACATATAGGTAATAGGCATGTATGGTCATGTTATATTTGTATTTGTTTAAAATATCTAAAACATTAACATGTTGATAATTTTCTAATTATAAAAATAATACATACTTTGAAAATATAGAATAACAATAGAAAAAGTCATCCCTTCACCTGAAAGTAGCCACTGTAAAGATTTTTTTAAGTTTGTTTGAGAGAGAGCATGTGCATGTGCAAGTGCGGGGAAGGGGTAGAGAGAGAGAGAGAGAGGGAGGGAGGGAATCCCAAGTGGGCTCCATGCTGCCAGCACAGAGCCAGACCAGGGGCTCAGTCCCACCAACCATGAGATCATGACGAGCCGAAAGCAAGAGTCGATCGATTAGCCGACTGAGCCACCTGGGTGTTTCGCCACTGTAAAGATTTTGAGATGTGCTTCAGTCTCTTCTAGGAGGAGGGAGGGGCAGAGAGAGAGAATCTTAAGCAGGCTCCACATTTGACTGAGCGACTTGACTGTCCCTCTCTTGTTTTTTAATCAAAGGAAAGCTTGTGCATAATTTAAAAACTCAAATAGTCATACAAAAAAGGCAGCAGATCCTTGCTCCAGGCCTATTGTCAAGTGAGGTTTCTCAGAGGAAATGGTTTTCAACTGTTTTGGCTGTCACTGCTGGTATTTATTACCATATTTATATATGATACTTCTTGTGCTATTTTTAAATTTTTTTTTAATCTTTCTTTAGTTTTGAGAGAGAGAGAGTGCAAGCAGAGGAGGAACAGAAAGAGAGGGAGACACAGAATCTGAAACAGGCTGTCAGCACAGAGCCCGATGGGGGCTTGAACCCACAAACTGCGAGTCCATGACCTAAGCTGAAGTCGGACGCTTAACCAACTGAGCCATCCAGGCACCCCTATGTGCTATTTTTGACTTACCAAATGTAGACATTACCTGTTGACTTCCTACGAATGTAACCATTTGGGTCTCTTATAGCCCCTCTGCCCTTTCACACACATTCACACACCTTCTCTCCAACCAGTACCTTTTATTGTAAATCAAGGTTTACATATAAATACTAAAATTCTGACTTCAACTCCAATACATGTGTGTAACGGTTTTCCCACGCCAGACCAAAAAGATAATAGAGAAGTTCTAGGAGTCTAATTTCACCTATTAAAAAAGTTACCTTCTCTGTTCAGTGCTAAGACTCTTCCTTTCCTTTCTTACCTCTGCAGAGCAAATTGACTTACTTCTGAGAAATTCTAAGGAGGAAAATGGGGTAGATCTGATGTGTGGTGGTGATAGTCTAGGCAACTAGACCCCAAGATTCCTTCTTACCTGAGCAGTTTTCTGTTAAGAACTTCTTGTTTCTTCTGCGTTTCCATCAAGTTTTAACTAATGGGACCATTTTGAATATAATCCATTTATCTTTTGGCTAGTTCTTTACCTCAGAGAAGTCCTTCCCAAGGAATAGAAGCTTGGGCAGTGCAAGGGAGCAATGCATTTGTAGATTAAAGGTAACACCACTTGGTCTTCACAAATCCTTACATCTTAGTTACTGGGTAATATGGATGTTCTTTCACTTGCTTACTTCTGTTTAATTAATCTCTATATCCTCAGTGCTAGGACATAATAGGTACTAAGTGAATGCTTAGTGAATTAATGTGTACATAAGTTATGTCCTGGAAAGGTAAATAAATTTGATAAATGAAATACTATTTTAAAAATGATCCATATCATAATTTCAACCTTGTTTTCTCTTCATCTCTGATTTCTTGTTATGTCAGAAATAGCTCCTTCTTCCCAAATATTCCCTGTGCTCCCCTGTGATTCTCAGCTTCTCTTGCTTTAATGTGAGGCCAGATGAGTAGTTCTATCCAGTAGGATATGAGCACCAGTGATGGGTGTCACTTCTTATCTGAGACAATTATGAGCTAGTGTTAATTCTTTCTGTCCTCTCTGTCCTGGTCTGGAGGAGGGAAAGGGGTGGCAGCTAAGAAGACTGAAAGGGTAGAATGGTCCTATAGAGACAGCTTGGTTCCTTGAGGCACTGGAGGAGAAACAAGAAGAAGAACTGCCTCACTTGCCTCCAATAGGGATGTAAGGGAGAAAAAAATCATTGTGTTAACCATGGAGATTTCAGGGTTTCTTTGTCATTACAGTGGAGCCTAGTCAATCCTAACTAATAAATACTTCCCTTGGTTGTTTTATTCTTATGAGCATGTCTGAAGGAGAATGTGACTAATACCTCTTTCTCAAACGTAAGAGTGTACAGAATCCTAGAAAAAAAGGAAAAATAAGTCTCTTGGACCATTTTATTTAATAATTGTTTCAGGTAGGTACATACATGGAATTAAGGAAAAGCTCTTTATGTTTATAGCTTTTCTGTAACTCCAACATCAAAATTAAAAAAAAAATCATATAGATACGCCAAGTCACTACAGTTTGTGATTGGTGGTATTTTGTTGAGATAAAATTGTGTGCATTTTGTTGAGTTGTTGAAAAATACAATGTCAACTTTAATTCTATATTTTAGTCATTTCTCTATTTTGATGTCAGTGACTCTTAATGAAGAGAATCCTTGTTGCATAAAAATGATGTAGAAAATTGCTTTATAAACTTCAGGCCTTTGTTTGCTAGTTCAGGATAATTGGACCTTTCTTCTAGCCCAAACTCTACATGGAGCAGTCCGCAAAAGAACATTTCAGTGAGCTATCTCCTACTCTATTAGCTGTCTTATTCAACTGGGAGGAAAGATTAGTATTGCATTGTTAGTTAAACTTCCGTTAAGTGGATAAGTAATCCAGTCATTACTTGAATTAGGACAGAGAAAGTATTTGTTGTGCATTTGCTGCTGTTTACTGCTAATCAACATTTCTAAATGGTTTGGAGAGGTCAGGGTCCACCCAATGTCTCTCCTTACAGTGGGTTTGTCCTGATTGCCAGAGCAAATTTCTTCTTGAGTCAGGTGTACCTGACAACCTATCTTGCTAGTAAAAGAGAACAAAACCTTCAAATTCTCATGGATAGTTATTTTGGACCCTTGAGAATATGTCCAGGGAACTAAATGTTTATGAACCTCTAATTAGTACCATAGTTGAATTTGGGCTTTTGGAACCAGACAAACCTAGATTCTAATCTTGAGTTAGTCTTACAACCTATTGAGCAAATTATTTACCCTGCCTGAGTCCCTGTTTATTTATTGTAACAGGGACATGATACCTATTACACGATATTGTGAAGATGAAGTGAGATATACATGCTTAGCATGTGGCATATGATGTCATTCAATAAGTGGAAATATAATTACAACTCCTCTAGTTAATTAGTTTGGTTAATTTTCTTCCGAGTATATCTGGGTGGCTCAATCTCCTCTCCATTTTGTTTTCATACTCTCACATCCTCAGGTGGTTCCTAAGGCTTGAAGAAAAAGGAGATACTCATCTGCAGAGTATTAACCTTAAAAATGAACCTGCTGTGTTTCAGCACATAATCTCCTGGCCAGCTACATTAGTCTTTGGTAGATTGGTAGTACTGGAAATTACACGGAAATGTAAGACTGAAGAATATAGGCCCGTTGGGAGTCTGCTTTCTTCTTTTTTTTTTTTTTTTAATTTTTTTTTCAACGTTTTAAATTTATTTTGGGACAGAGAGAGACAGAGCATGAACGGGGGAGGGGCAGAGAGAGAGGGAGACACAGAATCAGAAACAGACTCCAGGCTCTGAGCCATCAGCCCAGAGCCTGACGCGGGGCGCGAACTCACAGACCGTGAGATCGTGACCTGGCTGAAGTCGGACGCTTAACCGACTGCGCCACCCAGGCGCCCCAAGTCTGCTTTCTTCTTATTGAAGTACAGAAATGTGTATACTGTGTTTTTTTTTCTCCGTTTTTTTGGAGGGCAAGTAGCTATCACTGTGGCGGTCTACACTTGACATTTTACTGTTCTGTCAGCATATTTTTGTTCCAGGGAGTTCTGAAGAGCAGTCTCCGGTTTATAAACTCTCAAGTTAGAATCTGTGGCTCTTCCTTAGTGGGCTCTAGCCTCTACCGGCACCATGGTGCTACTCTCATGAGAGTTGTCATTTAGAGTTGTCAGCATACCTGAATCTGGAAATGGGAAAGAGAAGGGAAGAAATCATGAGAAGCTCAATGTACCTGATGATCAATGTCTAGTTTAGCCTCCCAGAAAGGTTACCCTGCATAAGGGTAACCACTCTACCCCAAAGCATCAGATTATTACTTCAATTTCTTCATTTTACTTCAGGCAATTTTAGTTAGTTGAGTAGAGATTCATGACGGCTAACCCATTTCATCTGCTAAAAGTGCCTCAGGTTTTGAGAATGTTGGAGCCTAATAAACATCCATGTCTCTCTGAACAGATTCTTTCAGATTTCTTTCCTCCGAACACCTAGCTTGGCTTCCTTATCTGAACAACTTGTTATTTTGAGTGATGGTAAAGAATCAGAAGAACTCCGAATCGTGGAGCGCTATGAGAGTTGAACAGACCTAGGCAGATTCCTGCATGAGGAACTGAGGGCGGCTTGAGGCCAGAGACCCCAGAGGAGAGGGACACTAGTAAGGGTATAAAGAGAAGAAAGGCTGAAGATGTCAGAGACACACTTTATCAACAGTAAACTCTCATTTATCATTTGCCTAAAGTAATTCCCAATACCAAGAAAGAGGGAGTGGGAAAGGTAGAAAGAGAAAAAATTCCTTTAGCTAATCTTTTTCTGGGTCTTCTTATATCTTGTCATAATCCCTTCTGAGAGGTGACTTTGAACGTTTTTGTATTGTCTCATCTGTGAAATGGGTCGAAAGTTCTGCTGTACATTTAATAGAAAGGCTATAAAGATGAAATGTGCATCTGCTTTCAGAAGAAAATGCTATACGAATGCAGAGAGTTAACCACCTTTGGCTCTGGTGGCAGACAATGGGGAGCACATGAAATTAGCTCGTTCTCTCTTGCCACTTGCGAAGAATTCTAGGAAGTGCATAGTTAGTTGGTATGACTGGAGGAGGAACTTATTTCTTTCTGTTCAGTCCCCTTTTACCCATGAAGTGAAAATCTTTTTAT
This sequence comes from Prionailurus viverrinus, assembly GCF_022837055.1. Lineage (NCBI taxonomy): Eukaryota > Metazoa > Chordata > Mammalia > Carnivora > Felidae > Prionailurus > Prionailurus viverrinus. The sequence goes on along the minus strand of NC_062563.1, from coordinate 85,654,508 downwards.
GGACAGCCATTTTAAGAAATTAAAAAAAATTTTTTTTGGACAGTGATTTTTATGGTTCCCTTCAAGGAGTGAAGAATAGAGGTGAATCTTTGATGCCATTTTTCCCTTTGATTTTTTTTCCTTGGAAAAGGGGTAAATTTTGAGTCCCTGAGTTTTTCCTAGGTCTTACTTAGCACATGGGTGTAGCTCTTGAGAAAATTGAGCCTGATCTGTTGTGTCTTGAAACCCTCTTTGAGCTGAGCCAAGGAGCACCTTGGGCACAGCACAGTGTCTCACCTGCAGATGGAAATGGACACAGGATCATGCATTGCTGTAGACTATAGTATGGGACCCGGTGGGGGAGTCTGAGTTCTATTCTTGCCTGTATCATTGCTGGCTGTGTGATCTCTGGCATCTTCTCCCCTACTTGCCTCAGTTTCTTCATCTGCAAATGGGGAATAATGCCTGTGCCTTTGTCAGACAGTTGTGGGGATTAAGTGAGGTGACAGAATTTCTTCATTTTACTTCAGGCAATTTTAGTTAGTTGAATAGAAATTCACAACGGCTAACCCATTTCATCTTCTAAAAAGTGCCCCAACTTTTGAGAATGTTTGAGGCTAATAAACATCCATGTCTCACTGAACAAAGGATGTAACAAAGTGACTCAGACATAGTGAACACCAATATTGTTAGCTGTTGTGAGTGTCTAAAGATCCTTAACTTTTTGGCTAAGAGATGCTATGCTAAAGATTTAGGATCCCCTGCAAAATAAAAATCAACTTGAAGCTATATAAAGCACTATTGATAGTAAATACTTTAGGACAATGGGGAAACAGGATTTGACAAACAAAACTGATTTTGTGCTGGCTTCAGAAATTTGCCCACCAAAAAATGGTGCCAGACATAAGAGGCCAAGCTCTTGTACTGGCAGCTATGTACCTGCTTGACTTTCCGGGGGAGTATGGGATATATTTTCTACTACAGTGCTGAAATATGAGGGGGAGAGAAAAATCCCATTAAGTCTAGATACTTCCCATTTTATGGGTGAAGACAAAAGAGTGGATGGGATGTCAACATCAAAGTATACCAAGGGAGTAGACTCAGACTGTAAAGGATTTAGTACTTTCAAATGATTTCCATGTCCAGTGATACTTGAAGTGTTTTTAACACAATTCCATGGTATCTATGCAGAAAGATGCCATTTTAAAATAATGACTGTGAAAAGTTATTTGTCAAAACTCAAGTAACTAAAGCAAACACTTTTCTGTGCTTGACATTTATTTGGCTAATTTTCATGTATCTGTACAGTTTAATAAAGTCAGCTGTAACCTCATCCATTATATAAACTCAGAACATATTTTATCTACTTATCTCAGACCCTGTTATCTGATATTAGTGTGAAAGGAAGGAGTTTATTCTCTTTTCCTTGGTACTGTTTCTATGATCAGAACTCTTCTTTAAATGTGGCTGGATTTAGGCTTTCACTGTACGTCCCAAGTGGGTTCACCACTGTTAATGAAGGGAAGGGGTTCTAGTGATTCTCTTTATTTCCAGATGCTTCCTTACTAGTGCTGGAGAAGGAAACATGGAGATCCATTCTAGAATGTGACTTCTCTCAGAACCCCCTTTCTCTTTCTCTTTTACTAGGTAAGGTAGATATGGTTGCAGAACTTTCTTAGATTGTACAGAGATTTGTTCCTTCTTTCTCAGGATTGTTTTCCTTTCTTCTTCTAACCAAGCCTTATAACAACCCCAGGAATTCTAGGACCTGATTTTCCTTAGATCATATTAGAGTAGGGCTCTTCTCCTCATCCTCACATGTCCCATAGAGACCTCTTCTCCATTCTCTTGAAGCAGGGAATATGAGGGTGAACACTTTGGGTTTCTCCCATTCTACTTGCTTCTTTCCAAGTGTTGGAGTAGTTAACTGGGTTGCTGGGAGGCTGACATCCATGGGACAACATTGAAGTCAGTTATTAGTATGGAATGGTGCCTCTGCCTACATCCAGAGCAGATGGGCTTATGCACTTCCAGTCTCCCAGGGGGTCAAAGAGTAAACAAGTCCTCTACTCTCTCCTTGCCCTGGCATCTCTACCTAGTACTGGGCCATGTGTTAGGATGGGTTCTCTAGACTCCATCTTCTTATTGACAAGTCTCAAGGATTAGATAAGAGAAGGAAGTTGGAGAAGGTTAGAGTTGGAGAAAGAAGCTTCTACTTTACTCCCAAGTGTAAGCTGTGCCCTTGTGCCCAGCTTTATCATAGAGCCCAGTCTTTGGGTATGATTGAGCATTTGTTTGTATATTAATAAAACCAATGCTTTGACACTCCTTACTCCCATGATTCTTGGGTAGATTGGCTCAACTTGTCAGAACCCAGGAGCACAAATTGTGACTTAGGTCACAACCCCAACTCCTCCTACAAGATACAAACCCAGGGGCACCTGGGTGGCTCAGTTGGTTAAGTGCCGACTTCGGCTGAGGTCATGATCTCGCAGTTCATGGGTTCAAGCCCCGCATCAGGCTCTGTGCTGATATGTCGGAGCCTGGAGCCTGCTTTGGATGCTGTGTCTCCCTCTCTCCTGCCCATGCTCTCTCTCTCTCTCTCTCTCTCAAAAATGAATAAACATTAAAAAAATTGAAAAATAAAAGATATAAACCCAGTAGTATCATTTCCATTCCCTCAGTTGTTCCAACCTCCAACCAGGTGGGACCTTGTCCCTCCTTTTCTCTGCCCAGGTTGGCTTTGTATAAAAGCTTTGTTTTTGTTCCAAGAGAATGGCCTTGGCAATTCCCATCCCACTCTTCTAAACTTGAGTTGGAGCTATGGCTTAGGTTCTGAGCAATGTGGTTGACTAGAAAAGGAGGGAAATAATAGTTTCTGGAGAAGTGACTTCACCAGAGGCCTGTTGGGAAAAAGGAAAGATACTTGTACTCACTCTGGAAAGTGGGTTTTTTTATCTAAAAATCTGGCGCTGCCATGAGTAGCGTGGAGCTGACCCGATGGTCACTCAGCAATATAAATTTCACTTAAGAAAGAAGGAAAGGAAACAGTGATGATGCTGTTGAAGGAGAGGGGTATAAGTCTTTCCCATGGATTTTTCTTAGGGCCCCCACTTGAGGTACTGCAGATACTGAAGGGAAATGACAATGGAGACTCTCAACAGCAACAAAGGTACATTGCTGACAGGTGCCCAGGTACATTGAAGCCATTTGGGAGCCACGTCCCATTGGCTTGGATATAGAAGAAAATGGCTTCTATTGAAGAGACACCCTACCTTTCCCAGAGGGAGACAAGTGGATACTGGGGGCCACAGGGACAAGGAGCTGAGCTCTGGGATACAGAGCTTACTGTCACCTCACATAAGGTCTCTCCATTTAGGGGAGTGTGGTTCAAGACCAGTCCTATGATAGCTGAGCAGATACCGGTGGGAAATGCAGTAGGATCAGAAGGCGTGTGGTCCAGTACGAGTAAAAGCAAAGCTTCTTCTGAGTGTTAACTTTGAATGCTAAGGAGGAGGGCGGCTCAGGTGAGAGACCATATGTATTTAAATTCTGTAAGGTTATAAGATCTGAAGTGAATGTCCTGGGAGAACAGTGTGAAATGACTGTTGAGTCCAAACCAGGGCTATTTTTTATTAAATATTAATGCCACACATTTCTGCAGGGTTCATAGAACAGATGTTAGGCCTGACATTGTGGCGATTTAATTGACTAAGAATATTTCCTGTCATTTTTATCAATGTCTGGCTTTCCAATGTCTGTGAAATCTGAAAATATAAAACACAGGAAGAGATAATTAATACTCCGTTTCCATCCGTGGTTACCTGAATATTGCCCCCTGGAGAAGTTGTAGCTTTCTCCTGAGTATTTTTCTTGGAGGCAGAGACAGGCTGAGCTGACCTAGTCTCCCTGCAAATTGTTCCACTGGGCCTGTAGCTGGAGAACAGCCCACTCTGTAAGCGCAATTCTTTCTTTCCTGTTGGTTTTAAGAAAATAAGCAACTTCTAAATAAGCTTTGCTTTCGTGGCAAAAACTCCTCGGGGTTCCGATTTTTCCCTTTTTTTCTAAATCCTCCCCTCCTCCACTTTCCCAAGTCCTTTTGCTCAACATCTTCCTAGATTTAAAACAACAACAATAAAAGGCTCTTTGATAGCGAAATCTTTGCAGAGGGACCTTTCTAAGTAGAATCCAAGGAAGTGGATAGGACTTATTTTGAGCAAATTCGCAGTGACATAAAATGTGGCTTATGGTGATTTAGCATCAGGAAATATTTGCTAAGTAGAGAGCTCAGGAAAGAACAATTCTAAAGTGATTCTTGGTCAGGTGCAGCTTATAATGGGCCTATTCATAGGGAAAAAAAGCCCTAGGTCCCTTCCTCACAAAAATTACATTATTTACATGGAAAAACTGTGGTCACACATTTGCCCTGTAAGGAAGGCCATGTTGCTTTACATTTATTAAATGATTTTGGCCCGCCATGCTGAAGTTTCTGTTACAACCTCAAGGGAGAGCAGCTCATGGTAAGAGAGGGAGAAAGGAGAAGATGTGTTGTTCTCAGCCCTGGACATTAAATCATTGCAGTAGTGATTTTAGAGGAAATGAGGCAAAATTGGGCTAAATGAAAACCTGCTGGTGTGGCCTGGGAATTACCCCTAGCAGCTCAGGGAAGGCCTAAACACTGTACCGTCTGTACCCGTGGGTCTGAGCTGTTGCCCTCTGCCCAGGGATTTTGTTCTCCACCTTAAAGGTGCAGGCTTGGCCCACCTGTCTGCTTCTAAAACACCCTTGTGCTCTTGTTGTCAAAGCGAGTTGGCATGTGTCATTAGCTGAGGGGAATTAAATCCTGAGCTGTAGAAGTGTAAGGCACTTTTTGAAGGTAGTTTTTAGGATGCAGAGAGAAGTGACACTGGTGTGACAGGGAAGCCAGTGTCTACCCTGCCGTCTAATGTGATATGAGAGGAGATGACATGGGGGTCCTTGGTGGAGGCTCACTGCAGCGTGTTATAGAATATGCTTTAAGGAAACAAGACCAGGCCCCTCCGTGTGTTATAATTTAAGGGGCACGTGCATCTGAGCCTGTAAGTCCACTCTTAAAGCTAGTCTTTGAGGGGAAGGCTTGATTTCTGAAGGACCCTTGGTAAAATACAAATGTGCTATCTTGGCTGCGACACCAATGAGTTGGTGAACCCACAGGATAGATTAGTTAGTGGTTTGGGATGTCGAGAATAGGTTCCTGCAGTGAGAGGACATAAAATTGGTAAGTTTTAAAGGGAGGAGGGGGGATGGGGGAGTCCTAGGCATAGATCTTCCCTCTATGGGGTGCAACACAGTCATGTCCAGGTTGAAGGTACAGCAGGAGGACACTGAGTACTTGGAATCTCCATGAAGAATGCTAATGAAAGGAGGATAAGAAGGGCCTGAGACACATCTTGCTCTCTTTGCCAGGGCCTGTCTTGGATGGCTCATGTTTTTTCCTACCCAGACGAGTATCACCACACACAGTCCTTTCTTAAAGGATGCTAAGCATTTTGTTTTCCTACACCTGTTCTTTGGTTAAAAAAATGGGGACCCCAAGCCTAAGCCCCACAGTCGTAAGGGGCATTTATGACATAGGAAGACTGAGACATTCTCCAAGCCCAACACTGAGCATCAGACCCTGCTTTCGCTGCTGAATTTCCAGCACCGAAGCTAGAAGGCGGAAGTAGCAGGCCTGGGTGAAAAGTTAGGTGATGTTTATAGCCATGGAACCAAAATACAGGAGGAGGCAGGTGGGTGAAATTTGCCTAGGTTGCCTCCATGTGTATAAATCATGAGCTTTTAGTTCGTTTAGGGGAAAAATCAAGCATTCCTGAAACAGACCCATTTCCCCCCAGCTTTTTTAATGTGCCTTTTCCTGGATTTTGCTTTCAAATCTGCATGAATTATTTTTCTTCTATTAAATATTAATGTGCCTTTCTAAGTAGAAAAAGGGGGCAAATTAGGTCTGGTACGCATGTTCCCTGCTACTATTTACTGCTGCTGGGGGATTGCAGCAAATGCCAGCTCCCAGCACATTATTAAATCAGGCCTGCACTGAGCCCAGATGTTATACCGGAGCCGGTGCGGTAGATACAGGTTAAAACCAAACAGCAGCAGGTGCCAGGTTCTCTCTGGTGGGGCTTGCCTTCCCACATCCTTCTCCCTTCCCGCCCCCCCCCCCACCGCCCCCAGTCCTGTGTGTGCCCTTTGGCAAATTCGCCATCAACTGGGTGCAGCTCGCTCTTCCTGGAGCAGTAATTGTGTAAGGGGGATTTATTTTTTTAAGCCTGTTATTTTTTCCCCAATGACTCTTTCTACTTGATTAGTTCAGGATCAATATGTCTGGTAGGCAGAACGTGACGGGGAGGGTGATTTATCAGTGTCAGGGGTGGCTCTGGGCTTTGTTCATGTGGCTCTCCTCTTCATAGTGACTTCCCCCTCACACTGACACACATGTGCGCACGTGTGTGTGCGCACACACACACACACACACACACACACACACACTACCGCCACCACCACCAACAACACATCCTTCTCTCTGCTCTTCTCCTTATCTAAATTCTACTCATATTTGTGACCAAGATGAATTTGGCCTTCTTGCTGAAGGCCATCCTATGGTGTCTAGTTTGTGACCTCCAACGAAACTGTGATGTTTCAGATGATGATTGTTACATGGTATGGGTTATGGTTCCCCAATAGTCTGTAAGCTTCCTGAGGGAAGGAATTATATCTCAAAAATATGAAGTGTGTAAAGAGCACAGGATTTGTGGTCAGGATCCTGAATTCTGACTATGCAACCTTGGCAAATTTTTTAACGTGTAGAATACAGTTTTACTATCATCACCTACCTTCTTCCTCCTCCTCATTTCTGAGACTCAGATCATTGTTTCTCAAATTGTAACGTGCATATGGGTTTCCTAGGATCTGGAGTGGGCCTGAGATCCTGTGTGTCTAATGGGCTCCCAGGTAATGTCGATGATACTTGTCTGCTTGTCACACTTCGAGAAGCAAGGTCTCAAAGTGAATCCTAAGTGAGATAATATATGTGAAAGTGTCTCGTAAACTCAAAAACCCTGCCTATATCATTGCTAAACCTTAAGTCATCCTTGTCTCTTATTTTTTATCCCCATTTCAAATTCATCGGCAAATCCCACTGGTGCTGCCACAGAAGGCATCCTGAATGCAGCCATTTATGACCCCCTCTATCACTTCCAACCTCAGCTAAGCCACCTTCACGTCTCTTGCTTGGAGAGTATTGTAGTAGCTTCCTAACTGGTCTTCTTGCTTCTACTCCTGTCCCTTTCCTACCCTCTTCTGGATCCCTATAGTATTTTTGCATCCAGCAGCCATGTGATCCTTTTATAGTATAAATCAGATCCTAAAACTCTCCTCTCCCAAACTCTTCAGTGGCCTATGAGGGCTTGATCAATATGGCCCCGACTTATTTGCAGCTGCCTTCCTTCACCTCCTTGCCTCTCACACTTTTTCCCTCTGCAAGAACCTGGCTTACTCTGTAATTTTATCCAGCCCAGTTCTCAACTTCCCTTTCTGTAGTAGCAATCCCATCATTATTTACCCCCTGGCCTGGATTTATTATGTTTTCCATCACACCTACTACTACCTAACATTCCATCATGTATTTATGTGTCATCCGTGGTCTGTCTCACTGATGCAGAATAAGCTTGTGGGGACAGAGGGTGGTCTGGCTTGTTCTGCTCTGTATCTTCAGCATTTGGAGCAGTGCACGGCACATAGTAGGCCCTTAGATATTTGCTGGATGAAAGGGTGAATGAATTATTCTTACTTAATTGAATTGCTATCTATCCCATGCCTGACAGAGTGATTACTTCATAAGCATTTGCTGAGGCAATCATCGTTGCGGTTTTTTAAACGGACGGTCCCTGGATGTCTGTCAGTGGGACAGTTACTCATGTTTACTGTGGGTCAAGTACACCAGTACATGATTGATCTTCATGACTGAAAAATGTAGACCTTTGAACAGGAAGTAGAAGCAAATGTCTGAATTCTGAGAAGCAAAATTGTGAGAGTTGAGATGAGTTACAGGTATCTTGGCCCCTCAGGACTGCTGATCTTTGCTTAATCGCTTCTTAGCCAAAATGATGCTACACACACACACACACACACACACACACACACACACACACCCCTCCAAACCAGCCGGCCAAACCACACCAAAACTAAACCACAACAATAATGGAACTAAGTCCTAAAAGGAAAAGGACAAATTGAGAATCTGGGTTTCTGATCAAGTAAAAATGCTGTGTAAATGGGTGCACACAGGGGAGGACTTCTCAAGTTGGATAATGGAATCTCTCTTTACTTCAGTTCATCTAAAATAGCACATTAATAAACTGAACCAAATGTGGTGCTACAGCTGGTTTTATTGGTCATTAACATTTACAGAACCACGTGAAGTCATGTTTTCCAATTTCGAGATTAAAAGATTTAGCTGGCCTAATTATCGGCCTCTAAATGGGGACTGCATCAGAGTGCAGCCAGCAAAAGAGTTGTCTTTGCCTTCCAGGATGCCTTTGCCTTCGCCTTCATGGTGCAGGTGATTGAAGACAAACGTGTTCAGTGATCCTTGGCTGGATTTGACCCTACAACAGGGTGGCTACTGGCAGCTTCCTGGCCTGCCAGTGCATTGTCTACAGTTTAAAGGTGCTGTATATTGGGTTTAGGAGGCTACCTTGTACACACAAGCAAATGGCATCCATCCTTGAAATCTGAGTTATTGCTCGGGTTCTCATTGGTTTTCTGTCTTCTGTTCAGTGAGGCCAAGCCATTAATTGTGTGATTAAGTGTGATTAAAACCTCTACCTGAATGAGATTTTTGGTAAATGAATTAACTCATCAGAAATAGTGCTTGCCAGACCACGTGTCTTGATTTTTGGTTCAAGAAATACGGCAGGCTTGAGGCAAAGGCAGGGGAGGAAAGTAAGTGTGAGAGAGGAGGTGGGGGGGTGGTGCACAAAGAAGAAAATCAACCAGCATTTTATTGAAACCTTTCCCTCACCTCCCTGCCCTGTGCAGGACACTGAGATAAGTGCTCTGGGGAGACCATGGCAGAAACACACACAGAGACAGCCATAGACTCAGTTTTTGTGGCAGGGTGTGCACTGTTTGGCCCCGTGCCAAGGACAGTGACTCTCTTGGTGAGGATTTGCATCCAGGGGCTCACAGGGATATACTGTTGATGGGACTGACTCCATCAGTGTTATTTCTCCCTCCTGCCCACCCTGGACCACTTGCACATGCCCAGCATGGGAAGCCATCAGGGAGGCAGTTGCCCAGAGGGAAATGTGACTGCCAAGGTACAGTTTTTCCTGAGGCCATGAAGATAGTTTCTGGTTGTTGTAGCTTTACTTGTTTCCTGCTCTCCAGGCACATTCTAGAGAGTGCTTCTGGACTCTGGCGGGCAGGGGGGTGGGGGGGTGGGGTTGGAGGGGGTACTTACTCTGCACTGTGAGCACCTAGTTTTGCTGAATGAGTCTGACCAATCTCCAATCTGGGTTAGAGTTTTCTTTTAATTAGGACTCAAGGAGCAGGGCAGGCCAGGGGAAGGGGTTGAGATCTGAGTGACATCTGGTTTGGCAAATGAGAGACTGGCTGAGTCTTTTGTTCTCTTTGGGCTGAGCTTCCTAATGCGCAAAATGAGGACAGTTGGCCCATCAAATGACCTCACATTCTATGCTTTAATAGCAACAGTGGGTGGCCATGGGTGGTCCTGAGTGTAGGATGGCTGTGACCATCTCTATCTGTAGTAAGAAATCTGGCAGCATTATTGAAGGTGGATGGAAGGAGGGAGAGACTGAAGACAGGAAGAACACTTAAGGAATGCTTACATAGTTCCAGATCACGGTTTTAGTTTCTACTGCTTCTGACTTTTTTGTTCAGTGTCTCCAGACCAGTGTCCTCCTGATCACTGATCCTTGCTTTTTAATTCCTGTTGGTTATGGGTTGAATTCTGCCCCTCCATACACACCGCCTTCCCTTCAAAAAAGATATGTTGTAATCCTGAGCTCAGTACCTCAGGAGGTGAGGCAGTGCATTTCTGCCATTTAAGGCACTCGGTTGGTGGTGCTTTGTTATAGCGGCCCTAGCAAACTGATACAATATCTTTCTGCTCATCCGGTTTCATACCATTGGCAAGCCGTGACCACCAGCACACTGATTTCTTCTCAGTCTCCCCCAATGTGTTAGTCCTTGTATTGTAAAACTTAGACTGTGCTTCCTACCTTGCTCTTTCTTGGGTCTATCCCTGTATTTTGCACGTAACTCTCCACTTAGTGGTTGCTGTGTGTGACATGGGGAGGTAAACGTGGTGGCCCTACAAGTGAGTGGCTTTATCCACCTCTGGGCTTTCCTGTTATGCCCATACTCTGCTGCCACCTATGGTCTCTTGGGGTCTAAGTCCCCCACCATGTTTTGAACTTCTCATTAACATGTGAAGCTGAATCAGAAGGCTGAAGGCCTGTGACTTGAAGCTCCTTTCTTTACTTTTCAGATTTGTTTGCATATAATTACAGCATTCTTGATCCTGTTCCCAAACCATCCCAAATGCATTTACTCCAAGGTATGGCTCTGAAGTTGGAGATCAAGTTATAATCCAGTGACACATAACTGAAATAATGTGACAACTCTGAACAATATTAAATTCTCAAATGTCTAAAGTAAACACAAAAATGTAAGAGGCCAAAGGGGCTATGTGATCTATTAAAAACCTAGTTTCCTTATGGTCAATTTCTCTTGTGGTATTCCAATATCAGCTTTCTCTTCAAATTTCTTTTTTAACATGGGCACTGGAATTTTATCATAAGTATACGATATATTGCTTTGATCATTTCTGGCCTATCTTGTTTTACTAAAAGAAGTCAAAAGAGACACACTTTGCCATCAATCAACAGACATGCATTGACCTTGTGCTGGGTCCCACAAGCTCTCTGCTGGAAATGTAAACATGGTCTCTGTCCTAAGTGAGTTGGGGAGATAAGGCACTCACATTCCAAGTACTTAGGACAATTAAATGCTAAATAGTGTTGAGCTGGCCTCGGTGCAGTAGGAGTCTGATTTCATGGAGTGGTTGGGAGAGGTTTCCTGCCTGGATAACATGTAAATTTAGTTTGTTGCTGAAAAGGTCAAGATATTCTGCTTTCCCTTTCACCTCAAAAATTTCCCTCTACCTGCCTGTATTATTGGTTGATTATAAATCAGACTCCAAATAAGAAACACAAAATGGCCTGAGGTGGGAGCTGTTGGGAGAAGCTGTCACCCTTGATGCAGTAGTGGCCACCTTATTCATCTGAGACAGATAACACTTAGAAATCATAAAAATAACAGTCTCCTGTTAGTCTAGGCTGTCTCTTAAGATTCTGTTTCCTACACTTTACTTACCAGAAGATCCACAATTTTCTAAGATACACATAAAGTTTAAACGAGGCCACTGGGAGTTCCTTTCCCATTTTCCTGGTGGGGGAGATGGGAGACCTGTTTCCAGCTTGGAATTTGCACAGATGTGTTTCCAATAAAACGCAATTAGGCCTCATGTCTCCATTGTCCCCTTCCCATTCGCTGTGAGGTGGTGCAGATGAAGTGTGAGCTCACACGCAGGATAATAAAGCCATCGCTTGCTTCTCCTCTTCGCTTAGTTTCCTTTACAAAAGTGCAGATTTAATTTGAAGTTTGGAGAAGAGAGGAAGGAAAAGCAACTTTCCAAAACATGAGACAACAGTTCTTTCTAATAGGAACCACATTTTCCCTCTAAATTATGGTACCTGAGGGTCCCTGTGCAAGGGTTGAGAGGTGATGAAGGTAAGCTTGGGGAGGGTTTGGGGAGCTGTGGTTGATATTTTGGCCCATCTGGGCTTGCATCTCTTGGGTTTCTTGGGATTCATGGAATACATCTGACCAGAGTGAAATGTGAGAAACCCTTTAGAGAAGTGACTGTGGAAATAAATAGCAATGAATATTTATATGTCTAGACCAGAGGTCAGAACTCTTTTTAGTTTTCCAGGCCATTAGTGGGGTTAAATAAGGTCTACAGGGACCATAGGTTCCACTGGCAGGGTTAAAATCTAGGTCATAGGGGAAGGAACAAAGTAGATGGGCTGAAGGGAAAAGGTAAAGACTTAAGAAAGAAAAGGGGATATAGGGAAAAAGTGTCCACAAGGGATGAAACAAGTAGTTGTAACCAGCAATAACTCTGAATCTACTTTAGGTTCAATCATTATCTTTGGCTTAACTCAGCATTCTCATATTTTTTTATATGATTTTTAAAAGATGGTTAGATTTTTCCTATACTTTCTTTATTCTCAAAGAATAAAGAGTGGAAGATAGTAGTCACTAGTGGGAGGGGAATCAGAGTTGGTAAAGCCTGGGGAGCTCTCCCTGCAGGTGGGAACTCTCTTGAGTTATGGGGCCAGGGGTGATATAATGGAGCCAGGGGTGATATAATAGTAACTGGCACAGAGACTAACCAGTGAAACCTTCAATATTGCCCCTCTCCCACCCCATTCCCTTTGCTGCCCCCTTCTTCCTAAAATGGAGTCATGTTTGTTGGCCATCATGACACTGGAGGGGAAAATGGTTTCTGCCTTTCCAGGAATAACTCAAATCTTGTTTGGAAATATTTGGAACGTGTTGGACAATTAATCAGAGTAATTTTCTTCCAAAGAGAAAGCAGAAAGATTTGGAGTGAGATTATTTGAATAGTGTTAGAAAAAACTATCCAAGAAAATGTCCTTTAATACAGATTTTAGTTTTATATGGTGCAAAGATTTTCCCTTACAAGAAAAGATTGGGAGATAGAAGGCTTTTGTTTGTTTGTTTTTGGTCCTTGTTCTTGTTTGTTTGTTTCAAGTTTTTATTTTTTAAGTCCAGAATCAGTTCCTTCAGCCAACCATCCATCTGTCCACCCATCTGTCCATCCATCTATCCATCTACCTATCCATCCACCCATCTACCCATGCATCCACCAGCAAACGTTTTTAGGGAGTCTGCTTTGTGCCAGGAACAGAGCTAGGCACTGTGGATAGAGAGATGAATGAGAAATAATTCCTGCCCTTGGGGAGCTCATAGTCCAGTGGGAGAGAGATATAAACATTAATTATACCGGTGTGATGAATGCTGTAATAAAGTTCAGAGCAGGGTGCTCAGCTTCCCCACAGAGCTGTAGGGCAGCCATCATCTATTTTACTTTAGCCTTCTAAAGGTCTCCGATTCCTCCAAGAGTAAACTCTGAGCCCCAGATCTCAAGGGTGCTGGATTAGGTATAGCTTTAAAATAAGTCTTGCAGGTTGCAGCTGCTAGTGATTCAAAGACAGTGAAGAGAGAGGACTGTGAGACTAAGTCCCAGGGCTCATGGATTTCTGAATTTATGTTCTCTCAACTTTTTTCCTCCCTGGGGCCTAAATATGCTCTAATATGGCAGTGCTACATTCCTGCTCCAGCTTGTCTCCAATCTGCTGTTTAACTTGTTTCTTTGGGAGGTCGCTGCTTATCCAAAGAGTTTCACTAAAAGCTGCAACGGGGTAGGGATTGTGTTCCATATCCCTCACTCCATCACCCAAAGCCAGTCAAACAACAGCTGCTGAGGGCTTAGACCACACTGAGCAGATATGCTGCAATTTCTCTGTCTTCTTTTTTGTCACTACTAATCTTTACACTCTAGACTTTCCAAAGCCAGACTGCGGTCAGGAGAAAGATAGTGACAGTGGGGACACACAAGTCCCTGGCAGAATGCTCTCAGGTCGAAAACAAATATAGTCAAATATTCTAGTGGGATTTTGTTTTTGTTTTTGTTTTGCCTTTTGCTACCAGGAATAAGAATAGGAAAAGGGAAGTATGAAGTTGGGAAAATTTTTGTTGTTACCGAGGTTTGAATATTTCCAATATCAGAAATTTGTGACATAGTGGACAAGATGCTTCTATTGATTCCACTGAGAAACATTTTTAATGGTGTTTGCTACTGCGGAGAAGCTTTCCAACCAAGGGAGAAGGAATGTTCTAGATTCACATATCACCATGAATGCATGGCCTTAGAAAACAGCTGAAAATATTGGTGTAGAGAGAATGTTTTCTTTACTAGTTTAATGCTCTCCTAAAATGTAAATTTGAGTTTGTTTGGGTTGTAGAAAAGTTGAGCTGCTTGGCAGACGTTTCTGTGAATTATGTGGTTGAAGCATATTACTGACCCTTTTGGTGACCCTGAAAATGTGATTTTTAACAGTTAAGGTAGGAAAGAAATGATCAGGACTGCTAAAAGGGAGGAAGATGGAACTGATATTTTTGAAGTCATGAGACCTAAATTTAAAGGCAAAACAATTTAAAAAAAGCATGGTGATTGCTTTATAAACTGTCATATTTGGGCCATTTGGGAAAACAGGTTGAAATTTTCAAGTTTTAGCACTGGAGGGAGCAGATGTACATACAAATGTAAATCACACCCAATCGTTCAGATGACTGGGGTGGATAGGACCTAGTGACACTTAACCATCTTATGCCTTACTACATCATGTAAGTCCTGGACATAAGTCCCATAGCAGGTTGGAGCAGCCTTTTGAGGGCCTGATTCAGGGCAGGGGTATAGGAATTGACAAGTTTTCCAGTCAATAGTACCTGCATGAAGTTTTGAAACCCCCTGGATGAAGGTGCCACCGTGGTATAAAACCTCCTGTCCCATACTTGGCTCGCCACTTTCCCAAGTGAGGACATACCTCATTTGGAGCACTAGTCACTCCTGACTCTACCAGCCTTTTTGCTCTGCCCTCCCTTCTCTAAGCCCTAGCCCATGATTGGTTCTGCTTTGCTTGAACCTTAACCCTCATATGAATAGTTCCTGAGTGTTTTGTTGTTATTGTTAATGAAATCTTAGAGTCATATTAATTTTTGAAGGAAATCTGAGTACCTTCCCCAACTGAAACCAGAGAAAGATGGTACGGGAGGAAACCTATGAGAGTCTAATTCTGGGAGTTCACAACTTAATTCGAGCATATGTCCCTCTAATGACATGTGTCAGCATGTCTGTTATAGTGACTTGAGGAATATACACTGACTGCATGTGAGAATATTTATCTCCCATGTGACCCATTTCCATCCTGAATCTTCATCAGATGTTATTTTCTGCATAGGCCACACCTATGGTCCTATGCCTTTGCTCACGTTGTTCCTTCTGCCTCTGGTGCCTTTCTTCTACTTCTCCATCTATCAGGGTTCACATCGAGTCCACTTCTGTCTCTATCACAAGTATCTATCAGAATTTTTGGCATGTCACAGGATTCCAAGTGAGAAACCAATTCAGTGAATATTTGATTGAATGGAAGGGTTTGTGATGTTTGCCATGGGAAATCGTGGACCATGAAAAAAACACTAAATAATACTCAGTAGAAATCAATTCCTTTTTAGAATTATTATTGGAAGGCAAGTAGCATTTGGGAAGGCAGGAGGGAGGGAGTTACAGGTGGGAGAAACTGTAACGTCAAAGGCATAGAGGTGGAGATGAGCATAGATTTTAGGTAAAAGTGAGATGTGACTAATTAGATTGGAAGAGGTGTTGAAAGAAAGAATAGGAAATAATGTTTGGAGGGCCCATATTACTAAGCCCCTTGAGAGGTCTGGAAGAGATGAAATAGGTAATGAGTAGTCATTGAAGGTTCTTTTTTTAAAATTTTATTTAATGTTTATTTGTTTTTGAGACAGAGAGAGACAGAGCATGAATGGGGGAGGCTCAGAGAGAGAGTGGGGGACACAGAATCTGAAGCAGGCTCCAGGCTCTGATCTGTCAGCACAGAGCCCGATGCAGGGCTCGAACTCACGGACCATGAGATCATGATCTTAGCTGATGTCGGACACTTAACCAACTGAGCCACCCAGGAGCTCCTGTCATTGAAGGTTCTTAAGCAAGAAGTAACATGATGCAAATGGTGGATTAGGGAAATACAACCTAAGGTAGAGCAGGGGAATGAGCTGTAGCTGTACTGGCAGAGACTGAGTGTGGTATAAAATGGGCTGCTGTGAGTCAGGGGTGGGGGGTAAGTTTGTTCTGGTAGAATTTGAAAGGAAAAAATGCCAGACTTGGTTGAAAGGAAGAAATGCCATACTTGGTTGTAGATGAGGAGAGCTAAGATTCTTCTTATTGACTGACTTGGGATTAAGAACATCTAAAAGATTAGAGGAAGTATGTTATAAATAAATATACTTCCATCTTAAAGATTCTTTTTTATGGTCAATCAGCAAGCCCTAATTTGTGAGAAGAGATGGGTTTTGAACATCTATTATTCTAGAGCCTTGACCTGATGCATCTCAACATTTGGGCACAAATCTTTTCTTTCTCTAGTGCAGAAAATGTTAGAAGCTTTTCTGCTGATTCTAGACGAAAAATGCTGCAAAATTTCCCTTCTCAATTTACTTTTATCAACTGTGTGTTCTATCTTATACCTTTTGTAGCACTGCATATTATTAAATATTTTAATCTTTTTGTCAGTGACGAATAGAAAACAGTATCTTATTTTAATCTTGTTTGCATTTGATTGATGAATGATATTGAACACCATTTATGTATAAATTAGCCATTCATATTCCTTTCTACCTATACATATGTTATTGCCCTCTGTTTTTATAAGGGGATCCTTTGTCCTTTTTATTCACTAATAAAAGCTCTGTTTAATAATGAAATTAAGTTTTGTTCATCAGAGCTGATTTCAGAAGCCTAACTTTTCATAGATTCTAAATCTAAGTTTATGTGGATTATCAAACTATCCAATCTGTGAGTATTCAGGTGGTTTAGAACTTCCCAAATCCACCCTCCTTAATCTTCAACTACGTTTTTTTTGTGTGTGTTTTGTTTTCATATTTAAACCTAGAGTGCTAATTTAGAAAACCAAAAGTACCAAAATGTATCCTCCTCTTTTCAAATCTACGTGTCTTTTTGGTGACTCCGCATCTCTAATCTACACAAAAATACAGTGTATTTAAAGTGAAGAGGTGTTTTGGGGCGCCTGGGTGGCGCAGTCGGTTAAGTGTCCGACTTCAGCCAGGTCACGATCTCGCGGTCCGGGAGTTCGAGCCCCACGTCAGGCTCTGGGCTGATGGCTCGGAGCCTGGAGCCAGTTTCCGATTCTGTGTCTCCCTCTCTCTCTGCCCCTCCCCCGTTCATGCTCTGTCTCTCTCTGTCCCAAAAATAAATAAACGTTGAAAAAAAAAATTTAAAGTGAAGAGGTGTTTAAATGTAGTTTCAGCCTTTCCTTTGGAGTGTCCAAGATCATGCTGGGGTGGGGTGGAGGAGGAGTACTGAAAGATCATGTGTCTGACAGGTGCTGCTATCTTGGTTCTCATATTCTGAACCCCTTAAGGGAACTTGATAACTCAACTGACCATTATGCCTGTTATGGGGTAAATTGTATCCCCCAAATTCGTATGTTGAAGCCTTAAATCCCAGCACCTCAGAATGTGACTGTATTTAGAGATAGGGCCTTGAAAGTGGTAATTAAAGTAAGATGTGGTTATATGGGTGGGCTGTAATCCAATATAAGTGGTATCCTTGTAAGTAGAAGAGATCAGGATATGGACACACAAAGAAAGACCATATGAGGACACAGGGAAAAGGTGGCCTGCTGCAAGTCAAGGAGAGAGGCCTTAGAAGAAACCAACCCTGACCACACTTTGACTAAGTCTTATGTACACCTCATAAATCATTCTCAGACTCAGTTCCATGGGAGCCTAGAGGACTCCACAGACGAGTTTTAGTAGTTTTGCAATCTTTTTATTTGACTTTCCCTTGGAGAATATATTTTAACTATTTTAAAACGCTGTAATAAAAATAACACACATTCAGACTTGTTTTATTTCACGTTTTAACATATCTAAAAACACCAGCATATTAAAATGTGCTGCTAGGTTAACTTACTTGGAATGAACATCAGAATAAAATCCTGCCATCTGGATGTACATATTTGATGAGAGATATTGATATTCTGCACTGGTCTGTCTGTCTGTCTCTCTTAAATGTTGACATGATTGCTCCACGTCTCCACTGATAGAAAATTACACAAGTGCGTTTGTGAACACAGTACATTTGCACCTGCTCAGTTAAGTGCTACATCAAGCTTATTTGCATTTGTTCTCCTCATGGCATAAAACTTGTCTGTGCACCCACAACTGACTCTCTCACATCTTGAAATCATCACTTTAGAGCCAGAATGAATGTTTCCTTTTTGACTTTATGATTAGAAATGCAAGAATTTATTAGGTGTTACTAACAATTCAACTTTGAAACAGATATTTCCTACTACTTTTCTTGCAAGCTTCTGGATGAATTTAGTTGGACAGAAACCCAGGCTGTAAGGGCAGGTTGTTCTAAAACAAAGCAATACAAAACTATTGCCACTTGCAACTACTTAACCAGAATCCGTATTTTCTAAATACTGTGCGAGTAAACCAAAATGAAATAATAAATTGGATACTGAGGATTATATACAATTGTGATTATTCCAAATTTTTATATTCATCAAATCAGTCTCAGAGTGGTCGGCAATATACTTTATACTACATATACATGGCATATGTGAACTCATGAAATAAGTATATTCTAGTGAATTTCTGCTCCTATTTGTCTCAAACATGAAGATTCCACATGAAATCTCATTTTCATTAAGGATACCATTGCTGCAAGGAAACCCAGCAAAATTTCTCGCAGCTCTAACTTCCTCTAATCTTCCAAGGTGGGTGTGAACAGGGTTCAGGGAGGGGTAAGTCAGGGCATAGAAGGGTGGCTGATCACCAGTCTTTATGTTCAGCCTGGGAGCTTTCTTTTACCTTTTTGACAGAATGATTGAGTGTCTAGGTACATACCTACACCCATTCTGGGGCATTGCATCTGGTTGAAATTTCAATTGAACAAATGAATAGGCCTGTGAAAACTACATGGTATGTATAGGAAATTATCAAAGATGGCTACAAAGGTTTTTTAAATATTATTTTTATAAGGCATATTATAATTACTTTGAAACTTGCTAAAATTCCATTAAAATGTATTGCATTTCCCTGGTCACCTCCTCTCTGAAACAGATCTTATCTAGAGGCAGTATCTGAGAGAATGTGCGGGAGGAGTAGGGCCTGGGACCAGGGTTGGGGTTGGGTGGGTATATGAAGTGTGGGGAAGTGATTTTGCAGCCTGCATAGCGGATGTGCATAGTTGGAAGCAGGGACCCTAGTTTGTTTCAGCTGCCACCTTTAGAAGTCTCCTCACCAGAGCTTAGCATATTCCAAGGCCCTCCCTGAGTGTGGGGTATTGTGGCCTGGCTGTGACTACTGGCTCTGGAAGTAGATAGCCCCAGTGGTGCCTGTAGAGTATTCAGAGACAGAACAGAGGGGGAGCTAGGGTTGCATGTTTGTCTGCACCTGACTTTTTCAGTGGCTCCCCCCCTTAAGATGAGAAGTAAGGGTTAGGTTTTGATTGCTAGAAGGTAGTAGGTTCCAGGAGTTGCCTTGGGACTATATTCACCCACTGAGATGACTGATTTTAGGACTGAGTTTTTTTGTCTGGAGGACTAGTTAGGTTGAGGTGGCTGCTCTTCTGATTTGATCTTGGTTATTGGATTAGTTAGGATAAATGTTCACCTACATAAAATAGAGATTCTAAACAAAAGTGGCTTAAATAAGACAGACTTTATTTTTCTCTCATGTAATAGTCTGGAAGCAGGAGGGTCAGAGCTGGTGTGGAGCTCTGTTTCATAAGATTGTCCAAAGACCTAACACTTTCTATTTTTTTCCCTCCATCTTTAGGGTGTTGCCCTTATATGAATGATCCTGAATGGCTCCCCTACATCCATGATCCAGGTAAGTGGATGGAGGAAAAAGGGAAGGGGTGTTGATCATTTAGGACCACAGCCTGGAAGTGAATGCATCACTTCCATTCACATGGTCTTGTCTAGAGTTTGGTTACATGGCCATGTATAGCTTCAGGGAAGAAAGACTGAAAATGCAGTCTTTCTTCTATGTCATGTGCCCAGATACAAATAGTTGGCTCTATTTCAAAAAGTAATAGAAGCATGAATATTGGGGGGTACAACTGGCTGATTCTGCGGGTATTTAACGAAGTATGAATCACCATGCTACTAGTTGGACTTCTGCAAACACATTTTCATCATAGAAGTAAATGGCCAAGGCTGAGAGGTATAGTGTCCAGAAGGAGAAGCCTGGTAGCCCCTGGTCTAATGGTATTAATTGATACTGCCACTATTAGTATTTGTTTTTCTGAGAGGCAGGCAAATATTCATCTAGGAGGCTGCCATTTATGAATGACTCCATGGATTCCTTGGTCTCTGGATTTTGGCCGATGGCAGGCACAGGAAACAGATTGGAAGGCAGGAGGCAGTGAGGTACTCCCACTCGCTCCCTATTGGCCCCTGGCAGGCATGGCGAATTCCCTCTGTGAAGGTCCCAGCTCCTATCTAGCAACCCTCTCGTAGCCGTAGCTCTTTTTAGGTCCCAGAAACCACCCCTTCTCCTCATTTCTTCAAGTCTAGAGCTGGTAACTGTTTCTGCCTGCTGTTGGTCTTGGGTGCTTCCTTATTACTTATTGTTTTCCCTTCACTTGCCTATACTTTTGAAAATAGTCACGCTATGAAATTCTCTTCATTTGCCTTCTCTTTGTTCCTGGTGAATTCCTGACTGCTTTCTTGGTGAATTCCTGACTGATGCAAACCTGGTTTTGGGTGTGTGTGGTCAGGCAAGCCTAGCAGAGGAGAAAGGAACATGGTATTTGTGGGTATGTGCAAGGGAGAGATAATGAAAAGAGGTCTCTAAGCTAAGTAAAGAGAAATGAGGGCATGAGCAGGGCAGATAGATCCAAAAAGTGGAAGAATCTGTTGTTGGGAAATCCCTCTGGAGTCAAGGAATTTGGGGTTTGGGGTACTAGAGTGAGTGAGTGAGAAATTGGGGACTATCCTCAGAGAATAGAGAGCTTAAAATAGAGAATTTGTGACTGATGCAGTTGTTGCTAATAACAATATTCAGGTCATTGGTTCTCAGCCCCAGCCTTTAATCAGAATTTCCAGGGGAGCTTGTAAAAAAATACTGGTGACTGGCTTCAGCTCTAGAGATTCTGACTGTAATTGGTCTGGTGTGGGACCTGGGAATTGTAATTTAAAAAAACTATCTCAGATAATTCAGATGTATGGCCAGTGCTGAGAATCAGTAGTCTAGGTATAAGCATGGGTGGATAGGAGGAAATGATCCTTAGCAGCCAGAGGTCAAGGAATTGAGAGGGCTGAGGCTTGGAAGAATCATCTACGTTGAAGTCACTAAAGGGGTAGCAGGGTTCATGGTGGAGAGAATTCAGTCAGTCTGAGGCTTGGAAGAGCTTGAGACTTAATTACTCTGGGGACAAATTTCTGGCCCTATCCTCTGCTCTTAGCACGGAGTCTATGTCCAAGGGCAAGGTTGGCTGTAGGTAAACTTTTCTTTGGCCTACTCCCTCTCCCAACTCACCTCCATCTTAGGTTTTCATTGTTTGCTCTTAGAGTTACCTTTTCCCACTGCTGGTGTTTGGGGAACCACAGATTCAGGGACTCTGCAATGTCTTACCTGGATCTGATTTTCTTGAGATCTGACTCAATTCCTTATTCTTTTCTAACCTATAACCTTCTTCCTCTACTCATCAAAAAAAAAAAAAAATTGCCTTTCCTCTGCCTGACTCCCTCAGGATTTTTTTAGTGGGTTGATTATTCCCAGAGGCTCATTCCTACCTCAGAACACCTAGTAACAAGCTTGTATATTGAGAGGGGGCTTCCCATATTGCAACACACGTGTTAGGGCACTCAGGTACACAAAATAATTCAAATCCTCTTTATTTCCAGGTAAGTGTGTGTAATACTGTCTAGCTTGTTGAGAGAATAGTCCATTTTAGCTGGAAGTTTCATCCTCTTTTATTTTCTACATGCGTGCCATTGTGGGGCCATTTAAATCAAATTCTTCTCTATAGCTGAGCACAAAACCTGCACATTTCTGGTTTTGCTCTTTCTGAAGATAATTTCTGCTGTTTAATGAGATCTGAGAATGAAGTCAGGCATGAGCAGGAGAAAGGTCACAGTGTGTGCTCAAAGGTATATTAACTACTGTTGGAACTGACATCGGTCTCCTTCCAAGAGGACAAAATTAAGCAGCAAATAGTAAATACGTTCAATGGCACTTTATTGCAAGTAGGACCATTTACAATGAAATAAGAATATGAGAATGGTTTCAAAGAGAAAATGGGAGTGCTTACAAATAGAACACATCTTACCGGTTAGAGTGGGAATGTGATTCCAGTCAAGGTTAATGGGGAAACGGTTAATGAAGGGTACAGATTCCAAAGCTGCATGATGCCATATTGTATCTCACAGAGGTAATTAATACTAGAGACTCTGGCTAAATGGACACATTATACACAGCAGACAACTTGAAATTCTGCACACCATATAGAGAGGCTCCTCTGGATGCTTTATGACTCACCCTGATACTGACAGTATGACATTAGAGTCCATGTTTTCCATCCCTTTTCCTTGTGGAGTCAGTGTGGTACATGGAAAGAACACCAGACAGAGAGAAAGGACAGGGGTCCAGCCCAGACTCCATTGCTAGGGGGTGGTGTGCAGCCTTGGGCAAATTTCTTCCTGCTTCTTTAGGCTCAATTTCCTCTTCTGTAAAATGAAGGGGTTGAGGAAAGTAATCTGTAAAGTGTTTTCCAGTTTGAATCTGAGATATTCTGCACTTCATTGTCATACCACCATTATCACTTAACCTACCTCATAATTATGTATGGATGGATATAGCTGGGTAAAAGATTGTATATGCAAATACAGGTGTGCATGAACATTTACCTATATTACCTGTTTGTGGCACATATGTGTACTTCATTGTTACCATGACTTTGAAATGACGTAACTGTAGAGATTTGTGTTTAAAAGCTACCATCAATGTTCATGTTTTTTTACCGCCACCCTCACATTTTTTCCCCCCAAGGGTAAGCTAACAGGAGTAAGGTTACCTATAGAATTAATGCCTGGGATTAAGATGAATGTGGGTGAAAGAGCCCCTTAGCCTGCTGGCTGCAGGATTATCTGTCTCTTAAGAAGCACCTTCTTTTCTCTCCTTTTCTTGCTCTGAACACCCGAGGCGGGAGAATGAGGCTAAGGATCTGTAGCAGCAGGTGAGGGAAGGAATGGGGATCACATTACATCCTTCACATTTAGCTGTCTCCTTGGGCTGTCTGGAATCTTCCCTGTTTGCCTACTTGAGTAGAGGGGCTTAAAAGTAGGGCATTTGCACACACTGATTTTTCATCCTAGTGATCATCTTATTGACAGGCATTGCTTCAGCTGGACAGTTTTCTCTCTGTGTTCAGGCCTGTTGGTAGGTGGCATCCCGAGGGCAGATTCCATTCTTATCCCCACCTGACAACTCACTCATTGCTGATTTTTAAAATTCCCAGGTGCACCTTGTTTGTTTCTCTCTTCTCTCCTTCCGTCAACCCCACTACCTATCCTTACTCTTGCTCCTCAAAAAACAAAACAAAACAAAACAAAACAAAACAAAACAAAACAACATACAGCCTCCGTGGGTTGTCTGGCTATAGAAGTTATTCATGCTTTTTTTAAGAGAAGTCAAGAAATACCTTCCTGTTGTTCTGAATGAAATAGCTTACAAAGGCCCACCAGATCCCAAATTTAGGAGGCGAGGGTGCCCAAGGAGTGACACACTAAATTTACACACTAGATTTACACACTAAATCTTCAGCTTCCACCTCCCTCCACAGACAATGGGAAGGAAAATCATGGAGGGTTGGCAGCCCCAGAGCCAAGTTACCACGTGACATTGACAGCTGCAGAATTGCACCTATTGATTGTGGTGTAGGAGCGAATCTTCCATCAACCTTTAATTGAGCTGATTCCCAAATAGAACAGGGTCAGCTTTTGCTGTGCTGCTGAGTCTAAATAGCTGTGACCAAGCTCTGGTTGATATCTCTTTAACAGACCCTCATTTGGAAACTTTTTCACATTCTGTGTGTTCTAGAACATTGGACCTTGGTTGAGAGGGTTCATCAGAATCACTGAGGGAAGTGGTTAATCCTAGAGAAGATGGTGCCTCATGCCAGTTATCTCTGATTCAGTGTCTGGACAGGAGGCTGGGCAATTGTATTTTTAATAAGCTACTTTTTAAAGGCGATTCTAATGAGTACCCAGAAACTTCCGGAGGATTCCATCACAAATTAAGAGACCTACTGACCAAGTGAAGGAGACAAAGAAATGCTGAAATTGTGAAATAATCATATCACATCTTGTTCTGTGGGAGGGAATATGGCTGCATGGATGTGAAGAGAAGTACATTAACACTCTTTTTGTGTGATTTTCAAGTGTAAGGACATTGCTCTTGCTCTTTTCTATTGCTGTGTTGCTTGCTTCATTTCAAGGAACAATTGGACTTTCTTGGAGGGGTCTATCATTTAGATACAGCTTCCCCTCAGACTCCATTAGGAGGGACACTCCCCAGCCATCACCGCGGACCTGTTGGTGAATCTGGCATTCACTGAAAGAATAAATTGGATTTCATTACATGATACTGTATAATGTAGGGTGACCTCCTCCCATTGTTATGTTGGGTGGATGCTCAGACAGTTCTGATTTTGATTTCCTGGTAATTGCTTCCTCATGGATTCAGCCTTTAAAAAAAATTATTTTTTATTTTTTTAGTCCCAAACAGATGCCTCCACCGATCCCTTATTGCCATTCTCAGCCTCCCTCAAAGCCTGACTTGTTCCTTAATGAATCCGCCGCACACTGAGCTGTGGCCAAGGAAAATCAAGAGGCCATTTCATCAAAATATCCGTGATGGAAAAGCCTGTTCTCATTCTGAACTTGTGTTTCACTTCTGTCCCACCTGACCTGGAGGGTCTGCCGTGGGGGTTATGGGAGGACATTTGAACCCTGGCTACTGTTAAAATGTCCTCATTCCAGTGACTCTACTTTGTTTACATTCCTGCTCTGCTTTGCCTTTGAAGCTGCTCCTTATTGGTGGATTGGCGGAGCCTTATGGCTCCCATACATTTTAAGGCTGCATTCCCCAGAGTTTGCCCCAGCGATGGAGACCTGCACTTTGTCTTTTAAGCAGATAAAAAGAGAGGTCAGTCAGAAGTAATTCCCCTACTCCTCGTATAAACAATTTAACTGCTGCAGCAACATACTTGCTTGGAATTACTCCCTCAGATTCAATTCCCTTTTCCTGCTCCACTTGTAAAAATGGTTAGTGTCCTCTATAAACTGCAGCTCACCAAGGTGCAAGGCTTGCTGTGCGGTTGTAGAATAAATGTTAATCTAATACAGGTTACTAGGTCAAATGCAATCACAGGCTTGTGGGAAAAGCTTAATACTGTTCTGCTTCTTCTAACACAGTAAACCTGGATATTATATGATAGGTTAAACACCAGTGAACCATGGCAAGAATTTTCTTGAAAGTAGGATTTAGTACAAAGGAAACTACATTGAAATGGTGACCTAGGATTGACTTTGCTCTCCAAGAGAGCATTCTGAGATGCTGAAGTGCACTGTGAAAACGGACTCCTTACAAATGTGATGTTCTAGAATTCCTTGCTCAGGGGATGAATGCCAGTTGGAGCAGCTGTGACACATCTAAAGGTTTCATATGTTGTCAACTATGACTTCCATTCCCCCTCATTCCCCAAAAATTCATGAGTGCAGATACACACACACGCTTACACCCACACACAAACTTTTCTTCTCAAATGTGAATGTGGCATTGGATGGCCTTTAGAATTTGGGTCCCAAGTTGAACATCTAGTAAACACAGTGTCAGGAGTGCGGAGCATATGTGGGCCAACTGCCTTGAGAAGACTCTATACAGATCTTCTTAGTGGCGGTGGACTCCACACTATTTTATGTGGATGTTAGTGCTGTTAAGTGTTCCCAGCCTGTATTTGTGATCAAATGCCAGGGCCGAGATGTACATATGCTAGCAGATGTATAATAAATGCTTAAGTAAATGAACATCAGGTTTTAGGGGAGCTGTAAAGTCTGGTTTGTGGGACCACTTAGGTTCTGTCCTTCATGGCGACAGGGGACTAAGCCAGGACAAACTTGGTAAAGTCTTGTGGGGGTCTTCGGGGAGGATGCACCGAAACTCTCATCATTAGCATCATAGTGGCAGTGCAGGTTCTCCTCTTAGCTTCCTACCGAAACCCCATTCAATGAGCAATCACAGCCAGAAAAGGAGCCCTTTCACACAGACTGGAACCCACTTCTCCTCCTGAAAGCAGCTGGGAACTCTGCTTTGTGTCTTCTTTTGGCTCTTAAGGAAAGTTCTAACCAGGCTCCAGGAAATTGTTTGATTTGTGAAAAATATATTTGTGCATTTACAAATGTGACCTAGCTCTCAAGTGATTAAGCTAGATCATTTAGCATGTTAGCTGAGTTAGTGTGTAGACATTTGATAAAAGGCCTCTTGCTGCTTGTGTTTGCACGTTAGATGATTGAATTAATCAGGTGATACATTCCTGGATGGTTATGAAACTCTCATGAGAGTCACTGCAGGCATGTATGCGACCCTTAGGAAAACTGCATAAATGAATAGGTGTAGGCTGGATGTAGATTTTGGTGAAATGCATTTTTTAAGTTCTATAAAAGTAATAAAGATTTTTAGGAAACAAACCCAGCGAACTGGATTTCATTACTGAACTCGGTTGTTGGCAGGAATGGAAGAGACCTTATATGGTTAGTTTTTGTGCGATGGCTCTGCATGGCTGTCCTCTCTGGCCAGCCTGTCCTAATCACCACTCCTGCAGTCCATCCCCCACCCCTTTTTTTGTGCTGTGAGTAGGCAGCAAGCCACTAGGACTCAGAAAAGGTGGCTGGAGGGAGGCAGCTGAAACGGACTCTCATTCAGATAGTTTCCCTGCAGCTGGTATTAGAGCTAGTTCCTTCGACAGAAATGGGGACCCCAAGGGCCTCCATTGATTGGGAAATGTCAAACACATAATACATAGATGACTTAAAATGCCCTAGGCTCCTTTTCTCTCTTTACTACAGACTGAATAGTCAGGTTTCTCTGCCTCTTTAGGACTCCATTTTCTCCCAAGTTTTTCTTTGAAAAGATGTAAAGGGAAAAATGTACCTTTCTCCATAGCTTCTGTGTATGCATTGAGCATAGAATGTTGGCAAGACCTATGCTGTGGCATGCTTTCTGTATGAGTTTGATACACAAGCATTATATTGGGGATGTACATAATCCTTCAAATGGGTAGAAGCCAAGCTGGCAAGTTTTTAGGCAATGGCTTGCTCAGGATGAAAATGCCAAAGAATGAAATATCTTCTTAGGCTGCCACTGGCAAGTTCAGAATGGAGACTGGCCTCTATAAAGATGTCTTTTCTGTGAGTGAACATGGCCTTAGGGGTCAAATGAAGTTTTGCTCCTTCTTGGCTGTGTGACCTGAGACTACCTAAGCACTTTGTGCCTCAGTTTCTTCAGCTGCAAAATAGGAGTGATATCTAACTTCCCCTTTGTACCTTTATGACAAGTAGGGTGGACATGGGCCTTGGACATGCTGCCCTGTTTGCAGCAACAGGTCATCACCTTTCTCGTTTCCCTCAGGCTCCCGTTTCACTGCATTTTCTGACAGTCTTGAAGGCCTGAGCATTTTGCTCCTACCCTTTGGTCTTTTTCTGACTTTAGGTGTTTCTGACTTTTCCTAGGGACACCTTTGCCCTCCTTCCTGTCCATACTCTCCATCAGCTGACTGGCTTGGGTGGGTGATTCAGGTGTCTCTCCACAGGGCTTGCGGATGTCAAATGGTGGATTGTGCGTGAAACATCTAATAGAGGGTAATAGATAATTCTTTGTCCTCCTTCGTTCCCTTCCCTTTCCCAAGAAATGCTGTCAATTACCAGATGAGGCAATTTGGGACATCACTTAAAAATCTCTGCGTTTGTGGATAATAGGTATAATAATGCCCATTCCACCGGGTTAGGGGAAGAGTCAATGAGATTAATAGAGGTTAGGAAGTCCAAATCCTGTTATCTTCCACCAAGAAAAGTCAAGGCCCCTCAGCCAAACCCAGGGATAGGATTTGAGAATCAGAACCATCCAAGTGGTAACAAGTATTTGCTATCAGGTCTGACTTACCCAGTAGACACAGTACATACAGAGCTTAGGGTACACGATACTTTTAAAGACCCATGAAAATATCTTAATTTCTTTCTATGCCAGAAGGAAAAAGGTAAACTTTTAGAGTGAAGGAAGTTTTAAAATACATAATATTAATAAATGCATTTTATAACAATACAGTTGTAAAATACAACCTTTAATAGTTTTTGTTTATGGAGGAAGGCAAAAGTGTCCCCAAGGCCCATGAAGGTCATATGTGGCCATGACTTACTTCATGAGACTTGAAAGTCTCAATGGCTAATGCACACGTCACCCTTTTGACAGAAATTCCTATATTTTTTAAAATGTTTATTTATTTTTGAAAGAGAGGGAAAGAGACAGAGAGACCACGAGCAGGGGAGGGGCAGAGAGAGAGAGAGAGAGAGAGAGAGAGAAAGAGAGAGAGAGACAGAAGATCTGAAGTGGGCTCTGTGCTGATAGCAGAGAGCTTGATGCACGGCTGAAACTCACAAACCATGAGATCACGACCTGAGCCAAAGTCGGGCGCTTAGCCATCTGAGCCACCCAGGTGCCCCAGAGATTCCTATCTTTTTTCATGCACTCAGAAGGAAGTTCCTCACAGATGAGCAAAAATGCTTAATGCTGGTCACTCTAAGTGAAGGGAACTGGTAACAGTCACCAAAACAAAAATGTGTTTCTTCTGCATACCAGAGGGCTATTGTAGGTAAGGAGACCCAGCCTCTGAATGGAGAAAAGTCTAACTATTTCTACTTGTACTTGATTTTCTATAACCAGAGAACAGATGTGGGATTTATTTGCCATCAGGTCCAAAAAATTCTGGGATTGGGAAAAGTATGAGCAGTTTTGTCAAATGTAGAATTACATGGAAATCCAGGATTCATCATGCATTGACTCCTCGGCCACACAACTTCCAGGATACAGGGAATACAAATGCATTTAGCTCCCATTAAATAAGAGGAGAGAAAACCAGACGTTCCTTCACTGAAATTACTTCCCTGAGTATAGGGATCAAACAGGACTCACAATCAGGGAGTCAGAATGTGTTCTTTAAACCTTCAAATTACTGCAAATGAGGTGCAAGCCTGTGTCTTTACTCTGTGCCCTTTCTGCCTTGTTTTAAATCCTCTGGAGGGGTGATTTTCCTCCAGACAATTACATCCCATCCCTAAGAGAAGGATGGCTACTGTGTGTAAAGTCATTCCAGCTAAGCACTATGGGCTCTAATTTCATCACAACATTATGAAACTGATCAGTTTCTTTGTATAAAATCTTAAAAGGGCTCTATGGACTCTTTAAGCCAAAAAAGGGCTTTTGAAAGCAGTTCAGGAAATTGCCAGCATGGAAGCGATTTCCACATGTGTCTCTCAATATTGCAATCTCTCCCTTTAGGTGCTGATCTTTCCTAGACTGTAATAAGAAATGAAAGAACAGCTTATTTTTCCTTTTAAAAAGAGGCACAATTAAAAAAAAAAGTCCCCAAGAATCTTGTATGTGGGAATGACATGCAGACCATTAGCTTTCTTTCCTTGGCTTTCAGGCTGATCTGTATTCTCAATTTGCTATAAGTATTCCATTCCATCTAGGTCAGGAAGAATTACTTGTGTGTAACTGAAGTGGAGTGTGGATTTTAAGCAGAGCATGTGATCCTAAGAATGCAGAAAGATGGTATAAATTTGCATCTTCTTAAGAGGAACCCTGTCTAAAAACACTGAAACCATTTTAATCTAATAAAACAAAAAGGGAAGGGATGGAAATTCCATCCGAAGACTTCACACAACCTTTTCATTTCATTTGAGTAAAGAATTACAAAATCATCTGTCCAGCTGTTAAATGCCTTTGAGGGAGATTTTTTAAATTGTAGTGCACACTAAAATGGAAGGTTAATATCATGCTTTGGAGACAAGGGGAACAGCTTCTATTTCTGGGTAATGAGTCATGCCCTTCTTCCTGAAGACCTTTCAGAAGTGAGAGTTGAAGTTACCTGTGGGCTAGAGAGGCCATTGCTCCAGGAAGGCCTATGTCATCAATG
The DNA here is from genome assembly GCF_022837055.1 of Prionailurus viverrinus. Classification (NCBI taxonomy): domain Eukaryota; kingdom Metazoa; phylum Chordata; class Mammalia; order Carnivora; family Felidae; genus Prionailurus; species Prionailurus viverrinus. The sequence goes on along the minus strand of NC_062563.1, from coordinate 85,624,288 downwards.
AGGACACACAACACGTATCCTTAGGGACATCTGAGCCCCTTTGATGCCCTGCCATGGAGTACAATCTTGGCCTCCTCCTAGCAGGGTTGATGATTATTTACTGGAAACTGACTTGTGGCTCATTTTGTGGTATTTCTTAAGCTGCTGCTTTTGAATTTATATGAGTGTTAGCCTTGGTCTTTTTCCTTCTTCTCTCACTTTGCCACTGGGCCATGCAACCCACATGGAATTGGATTTCTTGGAACAGATTTCCTGTCGATTGATGCTCATGCTTTGTCTTCAACTCAATTTCATGTGTCAGAACCTTAGGGTGACATATACGAATGAATAGGCAAATTGCACTTAGTACTCTTCTGGCAAGTTATCTGAGAACTTCAGGGTAATTGCTTAAAGAGAGTTTTTACTCTTAAATCTGGTCCTAAGCATTCAAGTTAGTTCAACTTCACAAATATTTTTGAGCATCCACTGAGTGAAGATCTATGACAGGTGCCATAGGGATAGAAAGATGTAGGAGATATGGTTTGTCCCTCAAGGACTTTGCAATCAGGAAGGGAAGACAGAGAGTATGGAAGAACTCTAGTACATGAGATACTCACCATACTATCATATAGACTGTGGAGCCCTGCAGAGAGTTACGAGTGGGGAATAGGTGTTGTTGGGATTGAAAGGTGAGAAGAGTTTTATCATGTAGAGGGGATAAGAGGTGAGGGCATTTGGAGCAAAAGGTATAGGAATAAAGAAGCATAGAAGAGTGAATCATCACTGTGTTTGTGTCTGTGTGTGTGTGTGTGTGTCTGTGTGTGTGTGTGTGTGTGTAGAAGGGAAGTACAGGGCACTGCAGACCTTGCATGCTGGATGCTGCTAGAGATACAAAGACAAATCAGGCTCCATGGCCTCCCAGTCTAAGGACTTAGTGTGGAAGACAGGCATATGCGTAAATAACTTTAATGGATAATAGACTGTGAGAGAGACTAGGAGAGAAGCATATGCCATACTCTGTGTGCATCTCAAAGAGAAATTTAGGAAGGAAGAGTTTAATGGGACATAACATGATTAGATCCAGGGAGTAAGATAGAAAAGTCAAAGATGACTTCTGCATTTCAAAGACCGTACTCTGAATGATGGAATAATAGACACAACACATTTTGCTCCTTGTTCAGATAAAATTTATGACTTTTTTCTCTGATTCAAGATAAGCACATACTATAGTTTTAGTCACAGTTTGATGTATTGAGTTGTCTGATGTTCTCATAAATGCAAATAAAAACTGAAGTCTGCCAAGAAGGAAGACAATCTACTCTTGCACTGGCCTCAAACCCTATATGCAAATAGGTACCTTCTGAAATGAGTGCCACACAACACGTATGAAGGGTCAATGTATTTGCAAGTAAGTAAGGGGATGGAATAGAAGTGGTGAATTTAAAACTCAGAGGAGTTATCTATCCAAATCCCTAATATTTGGGAAAGTCTCACAAATATATTTTCTTCCAGTTACTGTTGGAATGGCTGAAGAGAGATGGCCTGGTGGGCTGTGGATGTGGAAGGGAATGATCTGTATGTCAGGTTTGGATAAGCTACAGCTCTAAAGGATGGGAGACGGGAAAATGTATATAATATGCATAATGTCTTGAGAAGAATGGAAGCGGGGTTGAGTCTGAGAAGATGGCTAAGGGCTATCATTTACTGAGCATTTATAGTTTGTCAGCACGACTCTAGCCACATTATGCTACTAGCTCACTTGAAAGATCATAATCTTTCACAGTAGATTTTATTATTATATTTATTTTACAGATGAATAAACTGAGGCATTAAGATTAAATAACTTGCCAAGACACACAACTCTAAGTGGGTGGTACCCAGAGTCTTTGCACTTAATCCTTTTGTCAAAATAAGTCTTAATAACAGAAGGCAAGAGAAGAGAAATATTTGACCTTAGGGTGTTCCTGTATAAAATTATATTTTGATTTGGGGAAAAGAAATACGTAAAACCTTGTTAAATTTCCTGGGGGAAAGGACTGAATCAGAGAATCATAATTTTAGAATTTTCAAGAACCACGATCTATTGTCATTCATGACGATTTCTCATTTTTTGGTTAAGGAAATTGAGACTGAGAATCAATTAAAATGATCTCATGTTTGCTGGAGGTTAAGAACATACCCAGCGCACTGCTGTCTAGTGAGGCAGAATGATGCTTGCCAGCTTGTTGACATGAGCACACATGGGCAAGGACCATGAAGTAAAGATCAAACATCTTAACACAGGGCTCTGGCTCTGGAAGAGAGCCTTATAACATGAGAGGGTCTACTTGACTTTCTAGGGAAGCAAAGTAGAAGTCCAGTGGGCTTTTGATCCAACTTTCAAGTGAAGTGTTCACACTCTCCTAAGGTGCTCTGATTGGTTGTCCAGTCTTGGCCACCGGAAGACCAGGAATTATACTCCTTTCTTTTTCCATAAATTTACTTCTAATAAATTCTCAGTGTACAATATAGACTCTGTGTTGGCTGGCAACTTGCTTTTCTCAACAAATCCAATACACTTCGGTGTTCATTTGATGGTTGATTGAAGTCCTTATCAAGTCTGTCTGAAAGTGTATGAGGAGGGTTTGCAAAGTGGCAAGGTGTCTGGCAGATAACCTTGTGCTGGCTTCAAGTTCAGACTCCACAATGACTTGCAAGTGGTATAACCTTGGGCAGGATTCTTTACCTCTTTAAGTCTCAATTTTCTCATGTTTAAATGAGTGAAATAATAATCCCTGTATCATAGGGTTCTGTGGAGGATTCAATGAGCCAATACAGATAAAGGGCTTAGCACTTGCCCGGCTCATAATGAGAATTCAATATGTCTTAGCTAATTACAACAAACAAAATAAATTCTTTATAAACTTGTGTAAATTCATCGTTATTGAAAATATAAATTACAGTAAGATATAATGAGTCTATTATAATTATAGTAAGATAGAGTTACCAAGTTTTTTACTGCACAAGGCAAACTTCTTTTTTTAAATTGAGTTTCCAAACTGAGAGTCCCTCTCAGTAGGGCAGGTAACTGGTAACAAGTGGTCATTTTTTAGAAAACCTTTTATGGAGACTACTGTGTTGTTCAAAGTCAGTCATGTGAAGACTTCTGTGAAAAATCTCTTCCAGAATTTAGAGTTAGGGAATGACTTTCTCCCACTGACATCTTTCGTACATTGGAAAAGGAAAGCCACTCACAGTCCTGCTCGTTTTGCTTTGACTGTCAATGCTTTGGTGCTAAGTTTTTATGTTCTGTTGCAGAAAGGTAGGTTAGCATGAATTTGCTTTTTCTTTTGTCTTATTACTCATTTTAGTGTTTTCTTTTTCAGTTTTATGACTTTGGTGCCTGATATCTTAAGCTTTCTCAAAACTCTTTTGTAAGCTGGAGGAGAGAAATGTAAGTAAATACCATAACATAATATCACGTGGGTGGTTTTTCTTATAAACACACCCTCTGCCCAATTCTACACACCTGGTTTGCAGTGCTTTTTATTTGACCCAAAGTCCAATCAAAATGGCAAAGTTGACTTTTATATAAACACTTATTTTATGTTTTAATAGAAGGGGCCATGAAAGTCCTACCCTCACAGGCATTTAATTTCAGTGGAGAAGGGGTCTTACAAAGGACTAGAGGTAAAGATTGTTTTGTGGACTAACTGACCAGGTGGGGACATAACTTGCTAATGAGCCAAAGCAGTTAATAATCATAAAAAAAGGACAAATAACCAAACAAAAACAGCAGTTAACATTTCTAGTATATTTTAAAAAGCACCCTCATATACCATGACTTATTTGTCCTGTCAGCCCTGCAAGTAGGAAGCCTTACTTTCAGCTTCATTTTAGATGAGAAAACTAAGGCTCAGTTATGGTAACAGACACGCCCCAGATCTCACAGGAAGTAACGGATCTTAATTCAAAATCCTGGGTTCTGCTTACTAGTCCAGGCTGCCTCCCTAAGGCCTAACCTCATGAGTACAACAAGGAAAATTCTCTTTTAACCTCTGGCCCTGTGTCCAAAGGTTTGTTCAGTAGAGGACAGGGAGCAGCAAAGAGTTCTAAGTTAGAAATAATTATCTTTCAAAATATCATATGACTTCACTCATACGAGGACTTGAAGATACAAAACAGATGAACATAAGGGAAGGGAAGCAAAAATAATATAAAAACAGGGAGGGGAACAAAACATAAGAGACTCTTAAATATGGAAAACAAACAGAGGGTTACTGGAAGGGTTGTGGGAAGGAGATGGGCTAAATGGGTAAGGGGCATTAAGGAATATACTCCTGAAATCATTGTTGTACTATATGCTAACTAACTGGGATGTAAATTAAAAAAATAAATAAAACTTAAAAAATAATTGTCTTTCATATATACTCCATCGAGGTTTTTCTTTTTCTTGCCTACAACTAGAGATACTTAAAATCAATCTCCTCTTAGTTGGGGGAGGTTTTTGGCAAAGAAATTTGTGCAGTAGCAGTTAGCCAGGCCTACCTGTGTTAGAGTCACATTTGCCCCAAACTGCTGTACTTTCATGGGTCTGAGCAATGAGGAGGTTGATATCTACAGCTGTAGAGCCACAGCTGTGGATTCTGCATAAGGCAGATCACGAGTCTTGATGAATTTTTCATGTCTGAACTGAGAATCTTTGCTATTGGGTAAAACAGAAAGTGACCCATGTAAGTTAGACTCCATGCAGGAAGAGTCACCTACACCAGAAGGTGGGATTTCCTGGATACCTAGGACAGCCTCTAGGCAGAGTTCATCAAACATCTGATGAGGAGGGATGGGTAGCTAGACTTGATTAGAACTGGTTTTACCCACATGTGAATTGTATTTTATGTGTGCATGAACTGTTTGGTGGTGGTATGTGGTACATTTCTTCATGTGAGTTTACTTTTTCCAGAACCTTTCCTTTTGTTATCATTATAAAGCACTGAGTTGTAAGAACTCCTCAGGTATTGATATGGTGAAGTCACTGACGGGGTGGACCTGTCCACCTCCCTGGTTAGCAGAGTGGGCTGACAGATCAACGGAACTCCCAATAGTCTGTGCCTGTTTCCACTTGGATGTGCCACTGCTTGCCATCAAGAGGGCAGTATTTTCTTGAAGATTCCATTTGAAGATTGCTCAGAATGTTTTCTTCTGGAGAGCGTGTTTCCTTTTCATAGTCTTGCCTGACACATGGAAATGAACATGTCTATGCATTTCTCTTTAACATATCCTAAATTTTCAGAGTTAGAACTTCTAAGGTCTCATTTGAAGGTCAGCCTCATTTTCCAAATAGGCCAGTACGAGTTTCAATGGGCAATGTGAAGTTTGAATGATCTTGTCTTTCTGGAAAACTTAACATTTTGTTTTGTTTGCTCCAGGCGCACCCCTCCCCAAACCACATTCTTTTCTTTTTAGCTTATGAGAGAACAAAAGTCCTATCAGGAGTAACGAAACCACCTGAACCATTCTTTTTATATTTCCAGAAATAGTTTATGGGGCCACTGAAAGATGTTGATGCTATCTTTTTAATATTCTGAGAAATAATCCTATTAAACAAAAAACAAGGGAAACTGTTATGCCCACAAAGCGGAATTACCCAAAGCCGACTGGCAGGGGTCGAATTTCTTTTCAAAACCGTAGCTGTATGCTGCTTCTATCGCTCCATCTAGGGCTTGGTGAATGAGCAATAATTTGTGGATTCTGCTCATCTCTCTTTGCGAACTTTGTTCTGTGGAATTAGATACAACTTTGACAAATTAGAAAAGGCCTCCCTGTGCCCGCTGTCCCCAGAGTAACACAGTCCACTGATTGTGCGCTGGGCTTCTGAAGTCCGGCCGTGTCAGGCCATCAGCAGCAGCCCCGCCACCAGAGTACGCTTTTTAATAAGCAGGTCTGTCAGCACCGGGTTCTTCGGATCTTCCGACCTCTCCTTAATCCTTAGGACGCACTGACTTTCGTCTCTGTTTCACTTATGGCAGAAGGCCCTGTGCCGGGAAAGAAATATCTTCTTTGTTTACACCATATAGGCAACAAAATTAACCTTTGAGATTAACTGTAAGTGAGTGAGGATCATGTTTTATCTTTCCCTGGGACAAGGGGTAGAGATTAACACGTGCATAAAGGGAGTGAGCATGTACACGTGTGTGCATGCATGTGCACATCCCTCCTCCATTCACATCATAGCCCCAAAGAACTTTCTGCTCCTGTTCTCTCTCTCTTTTCTTTCTTTCTTTCTTTCTTTCTTTCTTTCTTTCTTTTTTTTTTTTTTTCCCACATAGGGTTTATTCTGCGTTGGATAGACCTAATAAATGGTATTCCAGTTTTTTCTAATCTTTCATTCCATTTCAACTCTTAGAGAAAGGAGAAGCATATAAAACATCAACATATTAAATGACGCCCAGTAGGCCTATGGATAAAAACTTATCTTCGGCTAAAGACACGGGATCATCTACTTTCCCAGTGGAATTCTTTGGCCCAGTAGAAGTAAACATTGTCTCAGTGTACAGCAAGAATGATAAATGATTCACAAAGATAGAGGAAAGTGTCTCTTCACTGGTTTACATGTCAATGTATTCATGTTTAATAGTGCCAGATGGGAGAGTTGTGGTTCTCCAAGATACAGGGAATACTAGCCTGGTAAATACTTCTTTCCTTTGGGCTCCCCACCCTGCAAACACAAACTAATAGGAAAAATGAGAGATCTTGTTCATATTCATTTCTAATTTATTATGTTTAAACTGCAGTTTGACCAATTACACTTGCGGAACATTTTTTAGGAGTTGACATAAACATCAAAAACAACAGTTATGAGCAAAATTTGTCCTGGGGAGAGAATGGAAGCCAGCTGCCTCAATATAGATGTTATTCTTGATCTCTGGAAATGTCTAAAGGGTAGGACAAGATGAGGTCAAGCATTAGATGATTTCTGACCTGTGGAAAGCCCAGAAATGGACCTCAGATGTCCACTGTATGCTGCTGACAGCATAGGAACCACCCATTCTGCTGTGTGCTCTCCATTTTTGATGGGGTCTTAACCTTCAAAAACCAGCTCAATAATGACAAGGAATCACCACCACCATGGTGACTAAATCCAGGCACCCTACTTATGGCTCCTGTCTCCATTTCTTGAAGTTGCTGAAATGTCTGGGACTTAATAAGGTAGTGATTCATTCTGGCCACAGCCATTTCTTAAAGCCAACAGTTCTATTAGAAACATATTATGATCCCAGTTTCTTCATATTTAGTTGGATTCTATGGAATTTGATTACTTTTATAATTTTGTTGCCTTTCATCAAACAGGATGATTTTCTGCTGGTTTCAGTTCTATGCTCTCTCCCTCTCCTCTCTCTCTCCCTCTCTTTTTTAATAAACAGAACAAAATAAAGTGACATGTCAGCACAGAGATATTTTATTTTTCACTCAACAGTGGCAGTGACCATAACAATTAAATAGAAGAGAAAAGGGACTTTGTTGTAGGTGCACAGTTGAGGTTATGCAAAATGGAGCAATAAGCAGGTCAGTTGCCAGGGAGCCCATGATAGAACCGCCGGTGTTTCAGGGGAATGAAAAGAGCATGTGTGTTGGGATCCCCAGTTTCCCCATTATCATCATCTTGAGCCAGGTACTTAACGTGTGCTGCGTTAGTTTTGGCTCTGGAAAGTGCTTGCAGGAAGCAGTTTTTTAAGTTTCCTTGATATCTCTGGGAGGTAATAAAGATCTCTATTTACAAATAATGCACTTTCTGCGAAGTGCCTTTGTGTGGGCATTGCACACCCTAGCAAAACGAGAGAGGTTCTTTGTTTTGCCTTGGTGGGAAGCGCAACAGTTGAGTCTGCAGGATGCCTGGTTTGCAGCCAAACCTTTTCCTTTCTGGGTGTGTGACACTGTTCAAGTCATTTAACCTCTCTGTTCCTCTGTATTCTTATTTCTGGAATGGATTTAATAATGATGTAGGGATCCCCGAGGGACCAGCAGATGAAAGGACAGCACTTTATTTCCTGGCTGTCTTGTATCCTTTGAGATGCTGCCAAGTGTCACCTTCTCAGCAAAGCCTTCCTGGACCACTGGGGGGCTGGGGGACCCCCCCGTCCAGCTCACTGAGAACACTTATCATACTACATGCAACGCTGAGTTTATGTGGCTTTTCCACCACTCGCCTGCTGTAAGCTCCTTGTAGGTAGGAACGGTGATTCTCATCTTGTAGCAAATGAAACAGAGCCAAGCCTAGTGGCTGGTCCACAGCAGGTGCAGTAAAGACAATCGAAGAATGGACAAATTGAACTCTATCATTAAAAAAGTGCTCAAAGGGATACTAGATTTGCTAATGTCTGTATATCAGCTCCACGTGGCAATGTATGTTGAGGCAAATTTGTAAAACTTTAACTCAGGTTTTACACATTCTTACAATAGAATTCCTTAAATGTTCACAAAATCTAAGGAAACTAAAAGTAAAAGATCTTTATTGGAAAAAAGTTTGGAGTGCCATTTCTCTCTCCAACTTGCTCATATGAAATAAGCACAAGAGTGTAAGAGTAATGACTGACTACTGGGGGGAAGGTAAGGCTCTGGTAAAACCTTGGATTATATAATCACACGAGTTGTGCCCAGTATTCCCTGTCTGATCTGCAGAATAGTGCATGTTTTTATCTGTATAAGGTGAAATGAAAAAATACGTGAGGCAGCTCTTGTTGGTGTGTCAACCTGGCAGGCAAAAAAAAAAAAAAAAAAAAAAACCAAAAAAAAACCCAAAAACAAAAACAACAACAACAACAAAAAAAACACAGTAGAAGATATATTTTGGATTTTCCAGAAGTGAGGACAAATCTGTAAAGCTAAACTGACTCTCTCAACACACATGACCACTGTGATAACACTCATCGGAGGAAAAGATGGCATGTTTTTTCTCTCTCATCTGTTCCTGTCTTCCTTCCCCTCACATCCGGTATTTTATAATAAAATTTCCAACAGATATGGGCTGTTCAACAGTCACTAGCAATACATTGATTAATTATGTGTGCCAGACTTTCAGTATATAATTAAGCTAAACAAAACTGCATTAAAGTAATATGAATAATTTGACTTCAAGCCACAAAAACAAGGAAACTGAGTGAAAGCAGAATCTCTGACCTCATTCACTTCAGCATATTGTAGGAGACAAAAATGTAATCAGAGTTATAAATCACATAGCTGCCACAGTATGACGATGGAGAAAGGAAATTGTTCTGACCTTTGTTGGGAAGAGTTTCAAAGGTAGAAATTAAAGTGCACATTTTGTTCATTTCACAAAATTCTTTAACTGGGAAATATGATGAACAAAAAACACCCTTTCCTTACTTAAGGGGGTAATGACTATTTTTGTTATTTTTAAGAATGTCATTTGATTGCATTTTCTTCAGTATGCCTTATACATGACACGTTTACAGTGCCTCAAAAGTATTTCATGTCTATATGCTTTCACTGTCTCTGACACCAAAATTCAGAGAATAAAGTATATTATGTATCTACAAAAAAGGAATTAATCCTTAATAACCTTCCCCCCCCATTATAAAAGTGATATTTATTCACTGTGGACAAATTTGGAAAATGCAAAAAAAAGTATATAGAAAAGAAAATAAATTGCATTCATAATTCTACTACGTTAAGAGTTCTGAGGTAACCACAGTTAACACCTGTTTCCTTCCAGTTTGTAGCGTGTGTATGTGCGGAGTCAAGGATCATCATGCCGTGTATACACTTTGGGACCTGCTTCTTTCACTTCACAATATTTCACAAGCATTTTTCCATTTCATAAAATATTCTACAGAAATCAGATTTTCAGTTGTTTAATAGAATCCTATAATATGGATAAATCATACTTTATTTAACAAAGTTAATGTTTTTAACAACACGATTTTTAATTATTATTTTAAAAGAGCAAAACCCTTGAATGAGCAACTCTATGCATAACTCTGTATGCATGTTTCTGATTGTTGCTTTCCATGAAATTCCAAAAGGGCTTCCTTCAGTAAAGGATATGAGCATATTTAAGCCTTGTTCCATCATATCCAGGATTCATCCATAAAGGCTGAGCCCCTTGCATCCTCAGCTCTAATGGATGAGCCACGTGACCACCCCTGAAAGAGGACATTCTTAAAAGAGGATGTCCTTTGAAACCTAAGGAGTGGGGGGAGTGAGTGGAATCATAAGGTGCAAGAGTGAAAATCTTTCCTTATGTTCCTCTACACACAAACAGCAATAGCAGAAAAGAAAGAGGGAAAAGGATTGTGAAAAATGGGAAAGGCCATCTGAATATGAACTATTTACTTTATTAAAACCTATCTGTGAGGTTTGGCACCCTATTTAGAGTGAGTATCCAATTAATCTGTCACTGACATACCAGAAAGAAGTTCCAAGTTGCAGAGATGCTGACCACCCAACTTAAATGAACCAAAGCACCAGAGGGCTGTGTGTATCCACTCACCCAGTGAATGGGTATCTTCACTGGTAGTAGATTTTATTCAAAATGCCACCCATTCTCTTTTCTGAGAACTGCTCTCCCACTCAGTCCATGGGGTTTCGCACCTACCGACTGTGTTTGTACCCTTGCCATGGCTGATTAGACTGGCTGGCTCAAGCTAGGTTGGCTGGAGATACTCCTAAAGATAGTAAGTTAGTCTCTTATATAGGTTGATATTCCTTTGGTTGCAAGGACTAGAAGATTGGACTTATACTGTCTTAAATATAAAGGGGTTTTGTTGATTTCTGTTCTCAAACTGTTCTAGGAGAGATTTAGGCTGCAGGAGTGATTTGGTCAAGGACTCAAATGATGTCAGTAGGATCCAAGTCTTGGGTTTCTTCCTCTCAGTTGGCTTGACCCTCAAGCTGGCTCCCCTCATGGTTGTAAAAATGACAAAGCAGTCCCAAGTTCACATTCTCACTCAGGCCCCAGGAAAAAGAGTGAGTTTGTGTCCTAGCTTTCTACATAAATCTGTGGATTCATTTTAACTGGACCTATTTAGTTGTTGTGCTTTTCCTGAACCAGCTATTGGCCAGGGCAATGAAATCCACTGGTTGATTGAGCTGACTTGATTTTCCCTCTGGAGCTAGAGGTAAGGTCCATCCCTCATGCACTACATTGCTTGGGAATTGGAATACCGTAAGGAAGAGGGAAATACATCCCCCAGAGGAAATTAACAAGTATATACTAGTATTTCCCATGTAGTTACGACTCTAACTTACACAGGTGGGGGTAATAAGGGCTAATTCTCCCAAAAGGGTTGGGCAGCAGTAAAGAGAGAAGAAGAAAGCAGGTGGAACAGAGAAGCAGGGAGGAGGTGAGGAGAGGATGTTGATGGATTATTCTACTTATTCTAATTAGAATTCTAATTATTTCTACTAGTCCTTTCCTGTGGTCTAGTTCTATTCCTGCCCACTGTTCCTTGAGAAACCCCCATATCCTTATAATAAATTCCGCTTTTGCTCAAGTTGTTTTGAGTTGTTACCTACAACCACATTTACACCAATAGTGGCTTCTAGAACATTCCCAACCTACTGCCGAGGACTGCCTGCCTTTATTGCTTCCTTTGCCTTAGATGTAGGCCTTCCATTTGGTAGTTCTTTTCCTTCTTTTAAAGGTGTTTTGGATTAAATGTGGCTACCAGGAACAGGGAGCAGTAAGAGTTGACCATGAACCTAAGACAGGCTGGCCGTAGTTTATTGGGCCCATTTGATATGGGTTTAGGGAAGACATTTGACTCCATTTACTTAACAGATGTTTATCAGTTCTCTCAACAGAAATGTTGCAAAAATCTTCAAAGGAGCCCTTCTTTGCCTCCCTCTCCCCACACCTTGGATGCGATGTTCAGTGAAATATGTTGACTTTTTTTTTCTTTACAAAACCCATAAAAATGTCCTGGTTGACATGCAATGTTGTGACAAGCCCTAGTAGATTGTGTCAATCATGTTGCTTTATGTTACATTAAGTGACATATTGTAATGTGATTGATACAACATGGGATGACACATCATAATGCAAAATATCATCTGGAAAATGTAGAAAAACAACAGAAGACTTGAAGCCACTTTTACTGTCTAATTCTTCAAATAAGATAGAGGAAAATCTTTCATTCCTCAGGATAGTTACCTGGGAAAGGTTTAGGTCTTGTGGGGGTTTCAGTGGTGCTCTTTTCCTTTGTAATTAACAGGTGATAGTGGAAAATACTTGCATTCTTTGGGGACTGATAAACTCTGAGTTTGGATGGAATGTCTCTAAACCTTTCTGGAGCCCCTTAGTAACAATATCTGTTCTTCACATTAATATTGCCTTTATAGATTTTATATAAAAGGATTCCACCTTCCTCTACCTAGTTAATATTCTCCTCTTTAAAATCTCTGATAAGGGCACCTGGGTGGCTAAGTCGGTTAAGCACCTGACTTAGGTCAGGTCATGATCTCATGCTTCATGAGTTCAAGCCCCACATCGGGTTCTGTGCTAACAGGTCAGACCTTGGAGCCTGCTTCAGATTCTGTTTCTCTCTCTCTCTCTCTCTCTCTCTCTCTCTCTCTGCCCCTCCTCCACTTGCATTTTCTCTCTCTCTCTAAAATAACAAACATTAAAAAAATTGAAAAAAATCTCTGATATTTTTCTCTTGTTCTACAAAGTCTTGAGGAAAAAAATTGCCTTTTCAGATTTCACTGTGAGGTCAATGAGGGTTTTTTAGTATATCTTTGAAAATTTTTACTGTAGCTCCAGAGTCTTACATAGTTTCTGGCACATAGTAACACTTAATAAGTGTTTGTTAGGGGCACCTGGGTGGCTCAATCAGTTGAGTGTACAACTTTGGCCCAGGTCATGATCTCATGGTTTGTGAGTTCGAACCCTGCATCAGGCTCTGTGCTGACAGCTCAGGGCCTGGAGCCTGCTTCGGATTCTGTGTCTCCGTCTTTCTCTGCTCCTCCCCTGCTCACACTCCATCTTTCTCTCAAAAATAAATAAAGATTAAAAGAATTTTTAAAAAGTAAAAAAAAAAATTAAAAAAAATTAGTGTTTGTTGAATGACTTACTGAAGAATGTTCATCTTTAATTATACTTAATTGCATTTATTGAGTGACATTTAATCACATATGGTGAAACTCCATGTATTAGTTTCCTAGGGCTTCTGTAACAGAGTGCCACAAATTTGGTGGCTTACAACAGAAATGTATTCTTTCACAGTTCTGGAGGACAGAAGTCTGAAACAAGGTGTCAGTAGGGACATACTCCCTCTGAAGGCTTTAGAGGAAGATCCTTCTTTGCTGCTTCTAGCTTTTGGTGGCTTTGGGGTTCCTTAGTTTGTGGCTGCCTACCTCCGATCTCTGCTTTCATCTTCATATGGCCTTCTCTTCTGTGTCTTCTTCTCTTCTTAGAAGCACACTTGTCATTAAATATAGGGCCCACTTGGATAATCTCGAGGTGGATGATAGCTTCTTAAGACTTTCAGCTTAAGGGGCGCCTGGGTGGCTCAGTCGGTTAAGTGTCCGACTTCGGCTCAGGTCACGATCTCACGGTCCGTGAGTTCGAGCCCTGCATCGGGCTCTGGGCTGATGGCTCGGAGCCTGGAGCCTGCTTCCGATTCTGTGTCTCCCTCTCTCTCTGCCCCTCCCCCGCTCATGCTCTGTCTCTGTCTCAAAAATAAATAAAAAAACGTTAAAAAAAATTTTTAAAAAAAATAATAAAAAAAAAAGACTTTCAGCTTAAGAAGCTGAAGGTCTTCTGCAGAGACCCCTTTCTCCAAGTAAGATTACATTTATAGGTTCCTGATGGGCATATCTTTTGGAGAGCGGCCATCATTCAACCTGGAATATACCAATTAAAAAAAAAATGAGGTGCGGCATGTTGGGGAATTAACATTTTTTTGGGTAATGGTTGCATAAAATACCTTTTTAATCTATGTGTAAAATCTCTCTGTTTACTTCCATGTCTCAGTAATTATGGTATTATAAAGATAATTATATATTTCTTTAATAATGGATACCTTTATAATATCAAAGTTCCCAATCTGAATGTGAATTTGCACTAATAATTGAAGATATAGAGGATTGTAAAAGCTGAGATGAATGTGTAGACCTCATTATAATATAGACTCTAAAGTCCTTTAAAAACAAGCCAACTAACCACACCTCTTCCCTGAATGTGCTGTGAGATGTATGTGATTTGTTTTCTGAATGTGAGCAGAATCTAAGGAGAGATTCTGGCTAGTTGAGGATTTTGAGTAAGCAAGCCCATTAGAGTTTCCTTAAATGTGAATTCCATCCCTGTTATCTCCCCTTCTGCCTATATCCACTTGCAGACATAGGAGTTCATAGAGGTGAGAAGCGAGTGTTTGGGGCCACCAGGGAAGGTCTTGGGAGAGAGGTAATGTAATAAGAGGACAGGCCATTGATAGAAGAAGGTGTGGCCTCACAGTTTGCCTCAGGGCCACCAAGTGCTCACTTCTAGAGAGCTCTTATCCTCCAAGTAATGTGGGGTCAGACCCTTAGAACCAGGCACCTCTGAGTCATGGAGACAAATAGGCCCTCTGGTCTTCATTCTGATAGCAAGACAGGATCACCATAGACGCATAGTAACTTTTCCTCTCTTTGTTCAATATCTTGTGGCTGCATAGAGTAATTTAATAAATCAAAATCGTCTCTTTCAATTTTCATTGTGGCTACATTGGTGTTCTTTTGAATGGAGTTCAATTATTGGGATGGCATATATTACTTTGAATCATTTTACAGCTCAATCAATACACACATCTTCATAATAAATATCGATGTTCTTTGGATGCCTATGCTAGTGTCGCACATATTCAGCATGGCTGTTAGGATCCAGGCAGCTCTGGGTAATTAATATTTTTATTTTATTCTTTCATTGAACTCTGTCACTCATATCTGCATTGTGGCCCTTCCAGAAGGGAAGAGAAATGCTGAAACAAACAGAATCCTCCAGAAATCCATTACACTAAAAACACCGAAGTTTGAGAAAATTTGCTGTGGAACTCCACTGCTATAGAATAAACACTTTCAACTCAATAGGGAACACAAAGAGCCTACCTGCTATTAGTCTTTGTAAATGACCAGCCAAAAAGAAGTAGAACGGTTTTCCTAACAGGTTAGAAAAGGAAAAATCTTAACTCAACTGAATCCTCCTACAAATACCAAAGGCCTCTAGCTGGGAAAGCAAAGATACCTGGTGAGTGGCTGTTAAAGGTGCAGTGAAATCTGAATATCTGATATGCCAAGGATCATGATCACAACATTTACTAACTAAGATTCTTATACAATCTTATATTTAATTATATTCTTACAGTCAGATATAATCAGTGATTTATTTGAAACTTCAGTACATAGTGAATTACTGTTGAGTAGATGGTAACGTGTTTGAATTTCTAAAATATTTTGGTTTCTAGTAAGAATTCAGCCCCAGTCTACAGTATCTACAGTGAAGGCATTGGGTCTCACCTCCATCTTCACGAATGAAGAGTCACTAGACTGCTAATCCATGGGTTCCCTCCCAGGGGGCTCATGTAATCTCTGGTATTTGTATTTTAATAATGATATACGTACTATATTTATCCATTTATTTTTTTGTTTTTGTTTTTTTTATTTTTTTAATATGAAATTTATTGTCAAATTGGTTTCCATACAACACCCAGTGCTCATCCCAACAGGTGCCCTCCTCAATGCCCATCACCCACCCTCCCCTCCCTCCCACCCCCCATCAACCCTCAGTTTATTCTCAGTTTTTAAGAGTCTCTTATGCTTTGGCTCTCTCCCTCTCTAACTTTTTTTTTTCTCCTTCCCCTCCCCCATGGTCTTCTGTTAAGTTTCTCAGGATCCACATAAGAGTGAAAACATATGGTATCTGTCTTTCTCTGTATGACTAGGAATTTACCCAAGGGATACAGGAATGCTGATGCATAGGGGCACTTGTACCCCAATGTTTGTAGCAGCACTTTCAGCAATAGAAAAATTATGGAAAGAGCCTAAATGTCCATCAACTGGGGGCCTGCGTGGTTCAGTCAGTTGAACGTCCCACTTCGGCTCAGGTCATGATCCTCACGGTCTGTGGGTTTGAGCCCCGCGTCGGGCTCTGTGTTGACAGCTCGGAGCCTGGAGCCTGCTTCGGATTCTGTGTCTCCCTCTCTCCCTGCCCCTCTCCCACTCATGCTCTGCCTCTCTCTTTCTGTCAAAAATAAATAAACATTAAAAAAATTTAAAATAAATGTCCATCAACTGATGAATGGATAAAGAAATTGTGGTTTATATACACAATGGGATACTACTTGGCAATGAGAAAGAATGAAATATGGCCTTTTGTAGCCACGTGGATGGAACTGGAGAGTGTTATATTTACCCATTTAAAAGCAAACACCTAGATGCTCTTATTTTTATTGTTAACTCTTTGGAACTCAGAGCATTGACAAAATCATCTGAGTGGGGGAGAAAGATCAGCGATAAATAGTTTTCAGTTAGGGCCCAAGGCTAAATTATGGGACAAGAAGGATTGTGTTCTTTTGTTTCGTAGTATGGAAGGTTAGTCCCAAATGCTGGAAAACAGATGTGCCCTTTCATTTTGAGTGCCTAGTGTGTATACTCAGAGAGGTATTTTTTTTTAACGTTTATTTATTTTAAGAGGGAGGGAGAGAAAATGAGAAAGAGCATGTGAGCCACTGTGCGTGTGAGCGGCAGCACAGCGGCATAGAGAGAGAGAGGGAGGGAGAGAGGGAATCCCAAGCAGGCCCCACACTCAGCGTGGAGCCGGATGCCGAACTTGATCTCGTGTACGTGAAATCATGACCTGAGCCAAAATCAAGAGTTGACGCTTGAGCCACCCAGGCACCCCTCACAGAGGTATTTTTTAAGTGCTTGCAAAATGTCTTCTCCAGTCAGTTTGTATCAGGCACTGTCCCATTGATTTTATTTTGCCTTTGTAATTGGAGCTGCATTTCAGTGTTGATTTATTACCTGCATAAATCCCTTTGCCAGGGGTTATAAAAGGAAAAGGCAAGCGCTACCCACATTTAGCAGTACCAGAACAGTGTTGCCTCTAAACTTAAAATCCTTAACATTCTCTAAGCTTAGAGCCCTATCTCACCTATTTCTGTGCAATTTATTTCAAACCTTTCTGAGACCTGGATTTTTTTTTAACATTTCAATGTTGTAATTTTTCCTACTTATTTTAATTTTTCTTGGTCCCAAGACTATAAAGCAGTGCTGCTCAGAGTCAGAAAATGTTGAGTAACAAAATGAGAAAACCCTGAGTATAAATTTAAGACACCCTGTGCTGCTTTACTTCTGTTTATCTATTTGTACTGGTAATTTGATAACCTAGACCACTGAATGAAGAAAGTGAAGAATGATCAAAATATGAAGCAGTGGGCGCTGCACATTCAGACCTTATCAGTTCCAGGATCAGCTATCTGTTTGAAGAAAATTACATTGTATCTGTCAATAGACTTAATAACTCAGTGCCTGCTATTTGATAATGGATAATCACACAAATTCAGGAAGCTAGACCATATGCCATTCCAGTTTTCTATTCTCTTATTCACCTTAATTTTCTAGATGAGTGAAATTATCTAGTCCTGGCCTGAAGATGGCATATATAGAAATAGAGCCTGCAGGAATCCAGCCGCCTCTGATGTTAGCCCCGTGCAGGTCAGGGCTGCCGGGTTATGTCTGCGACCCTGGTGTCTAATTGAAATGGGCAGACTTTGGAAAATTGTAAACCTGGACAATGCAAGTGATGAATGGATGGAAAATAGTAAAGGGCGGATGTGGAACAGCTGAGGGAATTGGCTGGTGGGAAACAGTGAGGCTGCAGAGGCCTAGGATTCAGAATCTTAGAATAGTTCCACATCTCTATGTGTGAACTGTGAAGGATAGGGACTAAATGGTAAAGATGATATAGGGATGCTGTTTTCTGGAAGTAAGGGTTTTCTCAAGGACCCTTCATTCCTGTTGATGCAGGATGCTTTTCCATATATAGACCCATTTCTCCACTCTCAATTAATGTGGTCTTTGTGTCACTTAGTAATGATTTTGGCTATGAGTATTGCAGGAGCTAATTTCAGTGACTTAAGCAAGTAGGTGTTTCTTCTCAGATATCAAGAAGACAAGATGTAGGCTATTTCTGGTGTAGATGTAACTGCTCAGTGATGTCATCAGGGACTTAAACTTTTTCCATCTTTTTGCTATGCCCATCATACCAGAGTGCTTGTCTTCATGCTTGTTTCTGGTGGTTACCGGGTGGCCACTGCGTGTTTCCTCCTGTACATGACAGGAAGGGAAAGACTGAGCCATCATCACCTGCCCCTTCACGTCAGGAGAAGCAAACATACCCCAGAGGCTCCCAGTAGACTTTTATTTCCATCTTATTAGCCAGAGCCATAGCACATCGCCATCTTGAGCTCCTAAGGAAGCTGGACAAAGGAGTATTTCACTTGGGGCTGACATCTTGCACCTGAAAACAGAGTTTCGTAAACGAGCAAGAAGAGAAGAATGCATATCAGCCAGGCAATGGGCAAGGATGCCACAACCATCTACCTAAGATTTATTGTGGAAGGAGAATAAGGGTTAGACAACTGTGCTATTTCATAGAATCACAGAGAAAAGTGGTCCAAGTAATGCCAGTTGTGGGGGTCATGTGGACACCATTGCAGTCTGTTTTTATGTGCTTTTTAAAAATATGAACAAATCGGATATTTTTAGAATTTGTATCAAATCAAGCAAAACCACAAGGACACACTATGGAGAGCTGGCTCAGCAAGAACAGGAAACTGAATCCTTAATTTCAGCCTGACTCTTGGCTGGAATTATCCCCTAAATTTCTATAAGGTCATAGTCTAAATTGAGCTTCTTTCTTTTTCTCCTCTCTCTCTCTAGATTTACTAACTTTAAATCTCTCTTTCTGTGGGCTAGGAATAATCATCAAGTCATATTCTTAGAAGAGGAAGACACCTTGCTGATCCAAGAGTCTATCACCTTCTAGTAGATAAAGCAAGATGGCTCACTCATTCAGTGTATTCTGTACATATATCACTTTTTTCTTTCCCAAAGAGGCTCATAGGATTTGATCTGAATATAACATATCCCCAGAAATGCTGAAGAGAGAAGTTGAAGGCGAGCTTATTGCCATGTTTTGCATATATGGATCCAGGGACTCAAAAGCTTTTCCCCAAGTCACACAGCAACAGCCCCCACTGTAAATACTGCTATAACACCCTTTCAGCTTGGCCACACTGTCTTGCTATGAATGGATGTCTCTTAGAAAGCTGAATCATGACCTCAAATGAAGAAAAGGCCGTTTGTCAAGTATTCTCTTTTGAAGTAACACATTCCTTGAGTGGTCAATTGGAGGCTGCAAAAGGCCTCGGCTAGAAGATTTGGGGGAAGGTGAGCTTTTCTTGGTAGATTCATGAGGGCTTGATGTCACCATTTTTGTTCCTGCATTTTTTTAAGCAAGAAGGAACTTGTTTGCAATTAGAATTTGTATTCATTTTTGTACCTAGTCAAAGAATAGCTGTGAATCCATATTTAAAACTGTGATGTGTGAGTGCCCTTTTTTATAGTTTCATTTATTCACTCTTTGAACTATTGATGGAGTATCCACTAAGTCTCTGTCGTGGTTCGAGATGGGGTGAATTATGGGACAGACACATGAGGTTGCTGCACCCCTGTAGCTTCCATTCTAGTAAAGGGGAGACACAAACCGCGAATGCAATTATTAGCGCTTTCAAGGAGTTGAACTTGAAAAGTGGCAAGCAGGAAATGACTTGGTTTTTTCTACCATTGTTTCTCGGAACCTGATTCTTGGAGTATTCATCCTCGTCCTGGGGATGAAAATTTGGGCTCGTTGCATAATTTTTCCAGTCATTTGAGATACAAGAAGAATCTCCAAAATATTTGAAGGACACTTCTCTAAGGTAGAACAAGTTAGGTTTGCTAAAGGAACAGAAAACCCAAAGGGCCATTGTGACTTTGCCTCATGGGCAGAGGGGAGAGCGCATGAGAGGAGCAGAGGTGGGAACCCGAGTGGAGGATAACCAGGTTAAGGGTCAGGAGTGCAGCTTTTATTCCCAGTAGGAGCAGCAGCACTGGAGGGTTTCGAGCAAGGGAGTGATGTCCTCTGATGTGTAGTTTAAAAGATCACTCTGAGTTTTATGTGGGAATGGACTGTAGGGAAGCAAGAGAGGAAACAGAGAAAGCAGTTGGGGGACGCTCTTGCTCTCGTCCAGGGGAGAGATGAAGGTGATGTGGAGGGTGGTTGAGATGGATCAGGGGTGTGCAAAGCCTTTAGGCTGACCCTTCTCTCTCACAGTCCATAACCTACCACAGTGACAGCCGTGCAGTGGCACATAAGTCCTTGCTGAATTTCACATGAATACCTTTGCGAGTTAAAGCAGTGCTGTTTATATGGTTTAGAGAAAATGTGTCTTTTTGGCTTCCCTGACTTCTTCTCTAATATCTCAAATCCCCATTCTAAATGCAGGTCTTAGAATATAAGCACGTATTGAAGGCATAAAATCAGGCTAAGGTAAACTTTCCCTGACTCAGAATTTTTCTAATTGTCACACCTTGGCATAATTCAGTCTTCAGTCCCTACACACAGGGAAAAGTGTCATTAAATATTGTGAGAATTTGGTTTTCTGACTTAAAAAAAAAGGTGTTCTTACTCCCCCTCCTCTTTCTTCCTCTCTCTGCCCCCTCGTTTTTTCTTTCTTAAGAAAATAAGAGAATGGGAAAGCCGAAGGCTTGATTTAATTTACTTTGGGAGAAAATCTAAGGTGTGGTATCATTACCTGTACGTTTTCCACATGTTTGTCAGGCTTATGTTTACACACGTTTGCCAATAATTATTTTGAGGAGGGGCAAAAGGAAATTCAGTGATAACTTTAGAAAAATAAAATCTCTGATAAAACCATAAACCACTCCAAGAGCCGCCATAAAACTTCAGCACAGTGTATGGTTTCAAAGCAGGATTTGTGAAGCAAAACCATGATTAAAGTAGGAACAATATGAGCTTTGTGCAGTCCTATTGGCCCCTGGTGTGTAACTTAAAACTCTTGCCTCCTGTCCTGTGCCAAGAGGAGGTTCTGCGAGGTGAGAATGCCCAGGGAGGAGGGCTCTGCACAACCAGGGTGGGGAAGTTCCTCTTGTTCACCAGGGACCTCTATACCCCTTGTGATAAAAACTGAGGTCAGGGTTCAAGGTAATACATTTTCTCCCCCTCCCGCCCCAAACCTGATAGGGCTTCTCAGCAGAAGGCTACTGAGTAGACTTTGGTCCTTTAGACTGACTGTTGTAAATTTAAGTTTGGCTAGATTTTCCCCCTTGACTTCCCCTTTTCTCATCAAATAGTACTCCCTCCCACCCCCAGTGTTCTTACTCTCCTCTCTAGTCCAAGCTTTGGGAGCGTTCCTTGCCTCTTCCTCATCTCTCTCTCCTCACCCTCTTCTCTTTTTTTTTTAAACATGTATTTATTATTGAGAGACAGGGAGAGACAGAGAATGAGCATGGGAGGGGCAGAGAGAGGGAGACACAGTATCCGAAGCAGATTCCAGGCTCTGAGCTGTCAGCATAGAGCCCGACGTGGGGCTCGAACTCCCAAGCAGTGAGATCATGACCTGAGGCGAAGTAGGACGCTCAACCAACTGAGCCACCCAGTCGCCCCTCTTCTCTTTCTTTGTACCATGTTCTCCTCCCTTTTCCTTTTGTTCTTCTTGGCTGTCTTACATCCTATGGCCCCTGCCCCGTCTTCTCTGTCTCTTCTCCATCCCCCTGTGGCTGTGAGCAGGTGTTACTAGTTGATGATAATCACAGACATTTGTTTCCTGTATCCTTCAGACTCCATTTTGGGGAGCAAATGGATATGGGAGTTACTCTAAGCATGCAGATGGATTCAAGTCAGGAAAACCTTTTGTTGCTCCTTGAGCATCCTAGGGACAAACTGGATTTGTCCTGCTGAAATGTAAAGAGCCATGGGTCCAGCTCTGAGTGCCTGTGGTGAGCCTGCCACAGCATCTATGGCCTCAGGGTGCCCATTTACAAATTAAGGGGTCAGACCAAATCCCCTTGAACCACTGCTCCTTGAGCTCCTAAGCTAATCCCAGCATCTGTCTCTGGCCTCACTGCATTGGGCTCAGTTTCCTCTGTGACAATAGCTGCCTGTCTTGATATCCAACTCATGGGGTCTGTGTCTGCCCCAGGAGGTGATGAGTTGGCCAGCTCTCCCCTCTGCTTTGAGCAGACTTCCTTCAGGCCAGACAAAAACTACTCCAGGAAACTCACTCAAAAGGGGAGGAAAAAAAATAAACCTGTGTGACTTAGGAGATCTTTTTCTTTTCTACTGGGCTTTTGCTTCTCCTAAAATGATCAGATTGCTCTGGTGTGGTCTGAGCCTTGGGTCTATTATCCCTGTTGGCCTTCTCTGCTTCTTGCAGGCAGCAGGCTGGGCTGGCTGTAGGCCCCTTCTTCACTGCCCTCCCCCATTGCCGTGGCCTGTGATTTCTCTGAAGATGTTTCTGTTCTTTCCAAGGCAAATGAAACTTCATGGACCATTTCTTCCTTTTTTCCTAGAAGCGAAGACCTGCACAAGAGAGGGGGGTGGGGAACAGAGAAAGTCACTTCTCAGCACCGAAGAGGAAAGTGCTGACCCAGCGTGGGGCACTGGGACTCAGAGCCCAACTCCAGAGCAGATGGCCGCTGCACATTCACATTAATCACGCAGCTTCCTGCATGTCAGGTACAACATGATTTCTAGTGATAAGTGCTCAGTATTCAGTATGAGAAGTCTAACAGTCTTACTTCCTCTCTCCCCTCTCTCTCTCCTGTCTCCCTCCCTCTCTCTCTCTCTTTTAAAATAGGAGCAGATATTTTTCATTTCTAGCCCAGATGCTACTATTTCTCTGTTATTTGCACTTACTGAGTTGAAATGCAACAGATGTTTGAAAAGGGCTTAAAACTAAATTTCTCATAAGGGACCAAGACAAATAAATCGCACACCTAACTTTAGAGCCTTGTTTTGCTCAGACTCTCGGCAGATTTTTTTTTCTGGGGTGGAGAGGGGGAAGAAAAATTCTGTTAATAAAATGACAATGAAAAGACTATAATAATAATCATGATTATTTATTGACTGAGCTCTAGGACTTTTAGTCACTTCAAGTAGTTTTCCATCTGTTATTTTATTTGACACTCACAGCTACCCCATGGGGGCAGATATTATTGCCCCCAATTTACTTATGAAGAAATCGAAGCACAAACAGGATAAGGGAATTGACTGAAATTGAAGCTAATCCAGATTTGAAGATAAGAGCTTGGTTAGATCACAGACTCCTAGAATCTTTGAAGGCATACACAAAACTTGAGATGAATGCCTTTAGTAAATGAAAATTTCCAGCCTTTATCAACAAGAGGCCCAGTATGAGTAGCACCACATTATACTGGACTTTACCCCCCTCCCCTGTATTATTTCTAAGAGTTCCCAGGGGGGGCCTTAGATGGATTCACCAATGGCCTTCTTCTCTGCTCCCCTTTAGATGTCTGAAGCCATGTGCTTCACTTCTGTCGCACAGCTGAGGCCTTTGGGGTGAGCACCGTTCCTTGCTGAGACTTTCTAGAAGCCTAGGTCATTATCACCATCCAGTACCCTTTAGACTGCAATGTGCTGGAGCCAGGATATGATCCCTGCAGAATGGAATGGTCCTTTTCCCCATCGGTCCTTCTGTCTTCCAGGTCCCCCCAGGTCCCTTATACTAATTAATAGCTTTTTCTCAGAACCTGAGAATCTCATGTTCTCTGATCGTCCCCTCCTTGTCTTGGTCCATCAGTTTATCAATCTGATTCGGGCTCACTGAAGGGACACCACTTTGCTCGCCCTTCAGCTCTTAAATATTAAAAAACTTGAAAAGGAGTGACTAGCTGCCAGAGCAACAGAAAAGCTTAGGCACTCCTAAATGAGTCCTTGCTTGTTCCTGTTAGGTCTTTGCTGGTGATTCTCTGGTACTGGCTCAAGCAGTGGACCTGAGGAGAGATGAAAGCAGAGGGCAGCTCTAACCCAGCCACGGTGAGGGTGACAGGACAAATGGAATGTCATTCCTGCCATCTTGGTTGCCATCTCCTGTGCCTGGAGTCTTCTCTCTCATGTGGCCCAATCTCTCACCTCCTTCAGGTCTTTGCACCAAAGCCACCTTATCAATGCGGCCTTTCTTAACCACCCTATTCCAAATGGCAACCTCCTCACCCAAGCCTAACGAAGACACTTCTCTGCTTAATTTTTCTCCATAGCATTTTCAGAAATACATGTAGCATAACATTTGTCATCTTAACCACTTCTAAGTGTATAGTTCAGTAGTGTTGAGTATATTCACCTTATTTTGCAGCCAATCTGCCTAACTTTTTCATCTTGCCAAAAAGAAACTATACGCATTAACAACTTCCTTTGCTCCTTCCCCCGGTCTGGCAACCACTATTCTACTTCCTGTCTCTATGAATTTAATGATTCTAAGTATTTCATATATGTGGAATCATGTAATATTTGTGTTTTTATGACTGGTTTATTTCACTTAGCATCATGACCTCAAGGTTCATCCATGTTTTACCATATGACAGAATTCCCTTCCTTGGTAAGGCTGAATAATATTCCATTGTATGTGTGTGCCACATTTTGTTTAACCATTCATCTGTCAGTGGACACAGGGGTTTCTTTTACCTTTTGGCTATTGTGAATAGTGCTGGTATGATCATGTTTCCATAACATTTTTCACTTTCTCATATTCTAAATTAAGTACTTGTTTTTTGTCTGGCATCTTCTATTAAAATGTAGGTTCAAAAACTTCTGTCTATTTTGATCCCTGCTATGATCCCGGCTCCTAGAATAGTATCTGGGACAAAGTAGTTACAAATATTTGCCGAGTGGATTAGAAGACAGGAGAAGGGAACAAAGCTTAAAAGAAAAAAAAGGGGGGAGGCTTTTGAAGAAGTCAGAGCAACCAACTGGTATTAAATGGTCTCTCAATGTAAGAGTTACATTATCTCTTATCTTCAAGTCACCTACAGACCAAGCTCTCTTTCTGTCTTCAATCCATTTTCTAGCAGTGACATTAAAAGCTGAGTACACATGATGAAACTTGGCTGCTGTCCTCATCATGGGACTGACTCCATTCTTTTCTCACAGGGGCTAATGTGGAAGGGTCTTTAGCCACATTTCTCAGGAAAGCAGTCCAGTTTTTCTTCGCTGCCCCTAGCCCCTAGTCTGATGCTGCTGTGTTCCTCAACTCCAAATCTATAGGTGAAGTCAAGCTTGAGGGAAAGAGGAAGGGCAGGGGGAAATTAAGGTTCTTCTCCACATTTGTGTCCTGCCGTTTTCTCATCTCCACAGACTTAAATCTTTAATGGCCTAGATCCAAAACAACAAAAAAGCTTCAATAATGAGAATATTTAAATAATAATAATAATAATAATGGGAGTGTTTTATTATAATAATCATTGATGAAACTGAAGACCAGCAAGGACTAGAAGTACCTTTCAAATCATCAGGTATCAAATTGCCCTTAGACTAATCTGGATGTAGATGGCTGCAAATTCTTTGAATATTGGTCACTTGGGGGCTTTTTGACCCAAAGTATAGTCTAAATACAAGCAGTGACAGCAGCATCGTCTGGGAACTTACTAGAAATGGAGGCTCTCTGGCTTCTCGCTGGCCCATTGAATCAGAATCTGCATTTTAACAAGATCCTTCATGGACTCCGATGTACCTTACTGTAGTCTGTTCAGGCTGCTGTGACGGAATACCATAGACTGGGTGACTTATAAACAACAGAAATTTATTTCTCAGTTCTAGAGGCTGGAAGTCTAAGATCAGGGAGCCAGCATTGTTGGGTTAGGAATGCGACTCAGCTTCTTGTGTCTTCATATGGCAGAAAGAGGGCTAGCAAATAGTCTCTCTGCTTCTTATAGGTGCACTAGTTGGATCATGGGAGCTCCACCCTCATAACCTAATCATGCAAATACCAACTCCCAATTTGGAGGCCCCACCTCTAAATACCACCATATTGAGATTAGGATTTCAACATTTGAATTCTGGGGGGATACACATTCAGTCCATAGCATATCCTAAAGTTTGAAAAGTATTGGCTTAGGGTGTCCACTCATTTAAATAATACATCATTCCCAACTTTTAGGCATATTTTTCCTTATTGTAATTTCAGAGACTAAACATTGGTCTTATTCCATATAAGTAATTTCTGAATCTGACTACAATAGATATTTTGCTTTTTTCTCTGGAAAGCCAGTTTATTCTAAAAGATCTACTAATTTTTAGACCGTGGAAGTAACTTTTTGAAATCACAGTATCAGAACCCAGAGTCTGTGCAATTTAAGATTCAGTGGTAAATTGCAGAAAAGAACTTAAAATAGCAAAAACAAAAAGTGCTTCAGGTATTAGTATCCTTGTTCTATTTTTTCAGAATATTCAGGTCCCTGTTGGGCATCATATGTCTAGAGAAAGTGGAGTTTTAAGTGAATTAATGTCACCTGACATGTCTGTTCCCTTTCCCCGCAGCTAAATTCCAACAGTACTTATACCCAAATTCTCTCACTTGTGTTACCCTGTCCCTGTTACCACTGCTCCTCATGAGGACAGCTTGGAGTTCAGCAGTCTCTTGGTGGTGCCATTTCTGGTTATTCCCACTTTCTCCTTTCTGTCTTCATTATCATATGAGCTTAGAGATCAAACACACACACACAAATGATACCAGCAAAAGTTTCTCTCTGTGAAGCTCCGATGCTGAAGCTAAGTCACCATTGTTAGCTTCGTGATTTCACTGTCCATTGCTGGAGTAATTTCTGTGCTGTGAAATGTCCATAGGGTCTAACTGAGATGTGAGTGGCTTGGGGTTAATAGAAGAAATGTCTCATATTAGGCTACTAGCCTGGATGAAAACATGACTGCCTCTGTCTTCAAGAAAAAAAAAATCCATCTTGAGACATATTCTTTGTTCTTTAGGCAATACGGTGGGGCAGGAGCCCCAGTGAATCAGACTTGGAGTTTAACGATCACAGCAGTTTAATGTCCTCATTTGGCATAAGGGGAAATTGAGGGTTAGAAGATTTCATTGATCCACCCACGGTTAGCATGGCTTGTGGGTGTCAGCTGAGAGGAAGCCTCAGTGGTATGCCTTACTGCATTAAAGGAACCAATGGGAATGTGCTGACTGGCAGCCTGCAACTGGCTGCTCTTTATTTAAAAAGACAAGCAGGTATGCAGCAAGGGCCTCTCACTTAACCTGCTAGTCGTCACCTCCTGCTGTGGGAAGCATCCACATACCAGGAACATGAGGGCATTTTGAATAAGCAAGTGGCATTGGAAGTTTCTATCTCCGGTAGTGTAACAATGGGCTGAAATTGGCCTTGAAATACCCCAGGATGTATCTGTGACCTCTCCCAGGAAGTGCCTCTAGAGCACTTTGCTTTCTTCGGAGCCACTCTTCCCTTTTTCTGTGGCCTTGAAGTCAAGGCATAGAAAAACCAGGCAGGATGCCTCAATTTGGGGCAAATGACCTGTGTAATAGCAGTAGTTACAATTGATTCCAGAGGACACACACTCTTTGCTTCTTTCATTTCTATGTTATGAGGCAAATAGAAAGAAGAATGAATATTTGGGGCAGGGAGTGAAAAAATCAGCAATTGCTTCTCTGGACAGGCACCAGCATAGATGGATGAGCCCTTAACCCAGGGCAGATTAAAATGCTTTTGACATGTAATAGAATCAAGATCAGATATCATGATTCTAAGAGCATCATTAGATCAAAGGATGTACCTTTGGGGGTTCTTAGCATTAATCACAGGTGAGTATGAGGGCCTTGCCATGTTGCGAGTACTTCTCATGAATACAGACTCACAAGCCTTACCCTGCAAAATGTGGAAGGGGCTGAATCATAAGATAGTCATAGTCACTGCTGCTTCCGGACAGCTGTTCTCTGTTGGAGAAGCTGGGCTTAAAGGCAGGAGAGAGAACGGGTGGTGGTTGCATTTGGTTTTGATTTAAATGATATGGTTCATGCTTTAGCACTGATTTCAATTCAGGTTGTGTTTGAAAGAAGAAGGGATACTTTGATTCTAAACGTGATCAGGTAAATGGCCCATCAAGTTCCACGTTGGGGAATTTTAGGTCAAAGGCTGTGGCCAGGGTTGGTGTCTAGTGTACACAGGTGAGCGACGAGCACATCGCTGGACCCGCATGCATCGTGTTCTGCTGCCTCGGCTGAGCCTGTGCCTGGTGGTGGCAGGATGGAGGGGTTCTGGGGTCACCAACGTGGTGTGGTGCCAGGGCTGGTAATCGGCAGCTGTGCCTCCACACTGGAGGAAGCCAGGTCTGCCAGGGGAGGAGCTCAGAGCTCAGAGAAGACACTGAATACGTCTCAAGTTCTTCCAAAATGAAGAAAGCACAGCTCCCACATTGTTCTACAAGAGGGTTGCCCAAAAATCCTTCGATAAAGGTAGTTGTGGGT
Source organism: Prionailurus viverrinus (assembly GCF_022837055.1). Lineage (NCBI taxonomy): Eukaryota > Metazoa > Chordata > Mammalia > Carnivora > Felidae > Prionailurus > Prionailurus viverrinus. The sequence goes on along the minus strand of NC_062563.1, from coordinate 85,595,774 downwards.
CATTTAATCATGAGGAGGATGGAATTTTGTCTCATTTCCCCATGTAGCAGACATTTCCTCTTCCTGTTTGGATTATGGCTACTCTTCCACTCCAGAGGTTTGGTCACTACCCCAGGTATCTATGTTTTTCAGCTTAGACCTTAAAAAAAAAATGGCCCCATATGATTTTCATTCAATTACATGAGAACATTTAAGAATATTTTTGTTTTCAAAAGGATGAAAAGCCAGATGAGCCTTTTATAGGCCTTTAGAAATATATATAAGCTCTTAGACATGAGAAAGTTATTTGCTAAAGGTGTATGAGGGGGAACTGCAGGAGACTTCAGTTTGCCTCACAACTTTGAACCCCAAATTTTAAAAGCATCTTTAGGTACCTCTCCCACCCATTTGATTTCGTTGCATCCTTCAGTTAGAGTAGACATAAAGCAGGCACCCAGGTGGCTCAGTCAGTTGAGTGTCTGACTCTTGATTCCGCCCAAGTCATGATCTCATGGTTTGTGAGATCGAGTCCCGTGTCGGGCTCTGTGCTGAGAGTACAGAGTCTGCTTGGGATTCTCTCTCTCCCTCTCTCTGCCCTCCCCCTGCTTATACTCTTTCTGTCTGTCTCTCTCTCTCTCAAAATAAAAATAAATAAACATTTTAAAAAATAGAGTGGACATAGACCTTTTCCCCCTGACACTTGCCATTTGCCACATATAGCATTATAGTTCCCTCACCAAATACAACACAAAACGTTTCTCTGTTCATAGATTTTTCACCCAAGCAAGAGCCAGGACTGTACTCTTTTATTCTAGATGTTTTATTTATTTATTTTTTCAAATTCTTTTGGCCGCCCCCAAAGGTGCCATTGGCCACCAGCCACAAGTCTGCAAATTGCGACTCTTCATTAAGCTCAGTTTTTTTTCTCTTAGGCAAACTCCTGAGCCTCAGGTCAGCCAAATAATACTTAGTTAACATCTTTAAGTGGAAAGTAGAAATTTCCTATATCATACCAATGACCACCAGCTTTGTTCTCTATATTTGTTGAACAACCTCTTTTTAATGGCTCAGGATGATTGAGAGACTCTAATTTTAAGTAGGTCTGTGGTGATGTGTATTATAGCACATTTCAAATGATGCCAGACCAGAGGACAATAGTTTTGTGAAAGAAGTCATGGCACCTTTGAATTAGGATAGGGTTGCCAGATTTAGCAAATAAAAACACAGGACACCTCATTAAATTTGAATTCTAGACAAACAACTAATAATTTTTTAGTATATCTCATCTGATATTTGGGATATAGTTATACTAAAATATCATTTGTTGTTTGTCTGAAATTCAAATTTAACTGGACATTCTGTATTTTATCTGGCAACCCTACTTTAGGACACAGGAGTGACGTTATTTTTTTTTTTTTAATTTTTTTTTAACGTTTTATTTATTTTTGAGACAGAGAGAGACAGAGCATGAACGGGGGAGGGGCAGAGAGAGGGGGAGACACAGAATGGAAGCAGGCTCCAGGCTCTGAGCCATCAGCCCAGAGCCCGACGCGGGGCTCGAACTCACGGACCGCGAGATCGTGACCTGAGCTGAAGTCGGACGCTCAACCGACTGAGCCACCCAGGCGCCCCGTGGAGTGACGTTATTTTATGTGGCCATTGGAGTTAGAGTATGGTCTAGCACTAAGACTTCAGTGCCGGGAGGTCATTTCAAGAGAATAATCAAGTCAGGTTACCTTACTACAGAGGGAAAATCTAATCCATTGCTCTATATCAGGATCTAAGAGATCAGGCTCTGCAACAAATAGAATGTGAGGTTAGAAAACCACATCTAAATCAGGTGACCAAACTTGACAGTTGTCGGTGTGGGGATGTTCTGTATTACCCGTGCGTGTCTTGCTTCCTTTATTCTCCCTAAACTGCCCATAAAGATGGATGTGATTTGCCATCTAGTGATGCTATAGGAAGTTGAGCATTAATGAAGAAAAGATGGCTCTCTGTCCTGGCTCAGGACTCTCTGGGTGCTTAATGCTAACCAGCTTCTCTCCTGGTTAGTATTAAGATGGTCTCGCAGGCTCTTTTATATAGCTGATGCTTGATGCACAGAACAGGCTTGTAAAACCCATCAAGGAAATAGACATGGACCCGCAGATCAACCACCACAGGGTCCTGACTCCTTGCTTCCTATCACTGTGGTGCTGGGAGAGGATGGACACTATCACAGAGGGAGGAACACTGGGCAGAGCTCAGGAGACCAGGGCACATGAGGACTCGGCTTGCCAGTCTGTTTCTCAGTTTGCTTGCCTTCAAATTAGGGTAATAATAATCCTCATCCTTCCTATGTAAAGGGGAGGGCGTAATCACCAGAATGGCTAATAAACACGTGTGTTTTCTGAAATGGATGGAATACCAGATAAACACAGGACAATTATATTTTCCTTTGCTTGTTTCTGCTGCCCTCTTCTCACTGGTGGGATGACCACATGACCCAGTTTGTTCAGGACAATCCAGATTGTGCCTGTTGTCCCAGCATAATTATTAACAGTACCCTTTCGCTCTCAAACATGGAAGATGCATTCTGATGTCACTTGACTTATGGGAAACCTGTTTGTGAATACCAACCTAGGCTATATTTGACAACAGAAGCAATATTTGAAATTAGGAATTGATCATTTTGATTTGTCAGAGACTACACTATTGCAAAGTGGCCATTGAAGATCCCAGTCTTCTAATCTGAAGGCCAGGATTCTGTTTCTACATCCTGTCCCACTTTAACCTACAAAGCTGATAATGAGGTTCCAGGTTGAGAATGAGGTGAGAAGATCCTTTTCTCTCCTTCCCATAATCTCAAAGGATAGGATTTCTCAAATTTTGGGTAGGATAAGTCTGTGTTGGGGCCATCCCATGCACTGAAGGATATTTCACAGCATTCCTGGCCTCTACCGGGGTAACAGTAGACACCAGTAGCACCCCTGCCACCTTCAGTTGTGACAAAAATGTCTCCAGACATTGCTAAACATCCATGGGAGCAAAATCATACCCATTTGAAAGTCACTATTATTTTTTATTTATTTTTTTAAAGTTTGTTTTTGAGAGAGAAAGAGAGAGAGAGAGAGAGAGAGAGAGAGAGAGAATCCCAAGCAGACTCCGCACTGTCAGTATGGATGCCCACATGGGGCTCCAACCCACGAACTGTGAGATCGTGACCTGAGCCGAAACCCAAACTTGGACACTTACCCGACTGAGCCACCCAGTTGCCCCTGAAAGTCACTATTCTCTTTTTTTTTTTTTAAGTTTAGTTATTTATTTTGAGAGCGAGAGAGCGAGAGAGCAGGGGAGGGAGAGAGGGAGAGAGAATCCCAAGCATGCTCTGCAGGGTCAACAGACCACCCAGTGCAGGGCTCGATCTCATGAACAGTGAGATCATGCCCCGAGCTGAAATCTAGAGTCAGACACTTAACTGACTGAGCCACCCAGATGCCCCCGAAAGTCACTATTCTTAAAGAAAGGGGTTAAGATTTCTAAGGGAAAAGTTTTATTTTGTCTGGTTTGTCGTGGTCATAATTGGACTTGGGGAAGTTGTCAATTACATAGTTACAGCTCCAAACCATTGACTCAATAACAACAGCCACAATTGCCACTAATATTTTTAAAGCCCCTTGTATTTACCAAGAACATTCTGTGCTTTCAACCAAGGTTGCCTGGGTAAACCTTGGGAGGAAGGCTATTTGCTGTTGCCATGTGAGTCACACCTCATGTGTGCTAGGCAACATCCTCAGGATTTGGAGAGTAGAATGGATGTTCACAAGTGGGGCAGCTTACCATTGTCTAATGGCTGGTCATGTCCCTGGCAGTGATGTCTTATAGCACCATGCTCAAGGGGTCTCGGCTGAGTCTTTATGAAGGCAAGAAAGGATTAATTGGTAATGAGAGAGCACTCATCTTACAATGAGAACACTACACAGTTTGAGACCCCTCCTTATAGATAAAGTTAAGAAACTGATGCTGCTTCTTTTTAAAAAAAATTTTTTTTCATGTTTATTTATTTCTGAGACAGAGAGAGACAGAGCAGGAGTGGGGGAAGAGCAGAGAGAGAGGGAGACACAGAATCCAAAGCAGACTCCAGGCTCTGAGCTGTCAGCAGAGAGCCCGATGCAGGGCTCGAACTCACAAACCGTGAAATCATGACCTGAGCCATGGGCAAAGTTGGTCGCTCAACCAACTGAGCCACCGAGGCACCCCACTGATGCTGCTTCTTAATGGAATAGTTCACACACTATCTAGAACCTTCTCTGTGCCTTACACTTTCTGGAAAAGATGTCTGCTTCCTGCCTCCAAGCAATATTAATATTAACTCTTGAGTCTGAATATTTTCTCACTCTCTTACAGAAAGTACAGGCTTTATGTCTGGGTTCTTTATCAACCAATACTAGCATACTCAGCAAATACTGTGCTGGGTACAATACCTGGGCTTCTCTGAGTATGTTGCATCCTCTTCTGTGTAAGATCAATGGCCGCCATTGATCTTTACGTCTGTTGAAGAAAAAAACAACTCCCCTCCTGGAGGGGAATGTGATGCCTGCTGTAGAGTAGCATGGCCATTGTGATTATGCCTACGTAAATGTTAAAGCATGCCCCTGAGACTCAGGAGCAGGCAGGGGAGGTACCTCTATATCCCTTTATGCCTAATAATGTGTGGTGGGACAAATATCAAGCTTCTTTATGGTCCTTCTATTCTTGCTGGTCCACTTCAATTGTAGGTTAGAGTGGAAGAATAAACACAAGGGGAAGCAAGTTTTCAGGGAGCATGGTTATTGACAGGGAATAATTAACACAGACATTAATCAATAGCAGTAAGAACAATAGTGAATCATAGTGTTTTGGAGGAGATTTCGTTTGGGAGAAAACAAGGACTTTGGCATGTCAGTGAGTGAGAGATGCCACAGCACTTCAAGAAGTGCACTGTGGCATTAGAGAACTTGAGAATGGAAGACCCATCGTCTTGCTTAGTTGAGCTGGATGCTTGGTTGTTAGTTCTGAAGAGTCTTTAAGGTAGGAAATTTTAACAGCTTTATTTTTTTGAAAGCTATAGTTAGCATCCTCAAATACTAAAATAATTGGTACTCAACAATAAAGGCTACAAGTACATGTGGGAGAGAGCGGTTTTGCTGGAGTGACAGATGCAGTCATGTTCCAGGGAGAAGGTAAGGGGGATGTGGACATTCACTCCATGATCCTACACAGCCCCAACTGCCGTGCTGCTGTGGAGGGGACATTGGAATGTGAAACAAGTACCATGAGGCCCTCCAGCCAAACTCTTCCAACTGAATAAATGAGCTAATTCTACCATATCAGCCAGTAGATGTCTCTCTCTGTTATATCCCTTCTGATCATTACCTTGGCCATCAGACAGTTCTGCTACATTACTCGACTGTACTGCCGAGAGAGAATTGACAATATTAAAACGACTCCATTGCTTTTATGAACTGGCTCTAGGAGACTAGAGTCCATTTCCATTACTGAGATGTGTTGTGTGCCTAACCAAATGCTTTTGGAAGCAGATAATTAGGCATTGCAGGCTGTGATTGTTTAAAGAAGATATACAATGAGGTTTCAGATTTCAGATATGGTGCTGTGAAATGTCTTATTGCATGAAGATTATGCTCACTTTCAAAAGTGCCCCTGGGGTTATTTTAGTTGGGAGTTTGGAAAAGGACAGGGCTTCCTTTCTGGAGCACACTGTACAGTAGAGGCAATGGCCACATTTTAAATTCAAGAAATCCTTGAGAGGCAACCGGTGAGTAGTGCTGAATAATTCCAGCCACACACATACCATGCCCTGAGGATGGGCAGGAGGTGGAAATCACACCCAAGAAATTAGGGTGTTGCTTTTGAAACTTTAACTTCTTGTTCTTAAAATGCCAGTGCCAACATATATTGTTTATATGTGCTGATACAAAGCATATTTGAAATCTGAAAGCATTTAAGAGTTAAATAATACACGACCAATATCTGGAATAAATTACTGAAAATGCTAGCGTAAAGGGAACACATTTACTACACCTTTTAAGACCCCAAAGAGAGCCCTAAAGAGAAAAGATTCTTTTCAGATGAAATATATAGATGGCCTGGTGATGATAAAGGGGAAATATATAAGGAGACCTTTTCCAGACCTTCCCAAGTGGTCAGAAGTAAAGGTAGGACGATTATTGACTCAGGTGTACCTACACCTGAGTGAGATCATGAGCAGTGCCGATTGAGACCCCATCAAACTTCCAGAAGGTTCTAACTCTCGGATGGCCTTATTATGAAGCGGCCATCTGTAAGCTAAAAGTGTATTGCAGTAGGAAGGCTGTTTCTGACAGTTTTCAGGACGTGATTTTTAGTTCTCGATGAGCTAACAATCAGCTAGAACTTTGATATTCAAAGTGTGGACTGTGGACCAGCAGCAGGAGCAGCTGCAATACCTAGCATTTGTCAGGAATACAGACTGTCAGGTTTTACCCCATACCTACTGAGTCAGAGCCTACATTTTAACAAGATCCTCAGGTGATTTGTTTGCACGTTAAAATTTGCAACTGTTGGGCTTTCCCACAAATATTTCAAGGACAGAAATCATGTCATTCAGCCATTCTTTTATTTGTTTATTCAGAGTATTTAGTGAAGGAATACTCTGTGTGAGGCATGAGGCAAAGCCCTGGACAGACAGTGCTGAATAAAGAAAGACTGGATTCCTGCCATCATAGTTTTTTTTTTTTTTATTTTAAAAATAGACATGGTTCTTATAGACCATCACTATTTGAAGGGCTTCATGCACATTGACTCATTTAATCCTCTAATAACTCTTTGAGACAGGTCCTATTGTTTTTTACATTTTAGAGATAAGGAAACGGATGCACAGAGAGGTTAAGTAACCCTTTCAGGGCCACACAGGTTGTATATGGTAGGGCCAGAATTAGAATCCAGAGAGTCTGGCTTCAGAGTCTAGGCACTTAACTACTATGCTATGTTACCAATAAAAAAACCCCAACTAGTAACAACCTATAATTTTTGTTTAAGGAAATAAACAGAATGCTGTGATAGTTAAAAATGAGGAGTAACCTTAGCTAGGCTGGTCAGGGAAGGTGTTTGGGAGATGATATTTAAACTGAGAGGGGTGCCTTAGTGGCTCAGTTGGTTAGGTGTCCTACTCTTGGTTTCAGCTTGGGTTGTGATCTCACAGTTTGTGGGTTGGAGCCCTGTGTCGGACTCTGTGCTGACAGTGTGGAGCCTGCTTGGGATTCTCTCTCCTCTCTCTGCTCCTCGCTGGTTCTCTCTCTCAAAGTGAATAAACTTTAAAAAATTTTTTAAAAATTTTTTTGTTTATTTATTTTTTTGCTTATTTTTATTTTGTTTATTTGTTTATTTCAGAGAGAGACAGAGCATGAGTGGCAGAGGGGCAGAGAGAGAGGGAGACACAGAATCTGAAGCAGGCTCCAGGCTCTGAGCTGTCAGCACAGAGCCCGATGCAGGGCTTGAACTCACAAACCGTGAGATCATGACCTGAGCCGAAGTCGGTCCCTCAACCAACTGAGCCACCCAGGCAACCCCAAAAAAATTTTTCACTGAGACCTGGAGGAGGGGAAGGACCCATTCATGGGAAGGAGGAGCACATTCTAAGCAGAAGGAATAGCAAGTGCAGAGGACAAAGGACCAGAAGTTGAAAGAATGGGTCCCTTTTGAGAACTGCCTGAGACTGTGTAGATGATGGGGGAAGGGCTTAAAGGGGAGGCTGGGGAGGTTGGAAGGGCAGATTCCACAGGGAGATAAGCAGGGGAGCTGCTGCAGAGCCTAGCAGGACAGAGGGAGAGGTGGGATATAAATTATTCTAGGTGTCCTGGGAATCCAGTAAGGGTTTCACCAGGAGAGTAAGGTGGCCTGAATGCTGATTTGAGTGCTGAGAAGAGACTGCAAAGCAGCAGAAGCCATCCAGAGTCAGTCTGAGCGGACTAGTTGAGAGATGGCTGTGGCAGTGGGCGTGGAGAGGAGGGCACAGATGGGAAGTGTAGCAGAATAAGCCACCCCAAATATGCCTCTTTGGCATAAAGATTATTTTCAGCTGATTATTTTTGAGAAACAGCAGACACGAGAGAAGCTCTGAAAACGGAGTAGAAGTTATCTTCTATAGAGGAAATTTACATTTGTAAAGGAAATCTCTATTTATAAGGGTGTCTTTCTGTCTGTACCAGGAAGAGAAGGAAGACTAGATCACAAGAAAGTCTTAACAGTGGAGAAGATACCCACTAAAATCTGCATAAAAATTATACCGTTGTTTACTGTGATTTTTTTGGTAGCATCCTGTGTAATTGACCACCCCACCCCATTTCCATTTTGTCTTTAGCTGAAGATGGTATTTAAGGTGGTGGCTTGGGCCACCACTCTCAGGAGTTCATTTGTTTTTCTTGGATATCTCCCATGTATACATGAGGTGTACATGTTAACAAACTTGTTTGTTTGTGTCTTATTAATTTTTTTGTTTGTTTTTTATCACAAGGGGTCTTAACCAAGAACTCAGGAAGGTACAGGGAAAATTATTTTTCCTCCTCTATAGATTCAAGATCTGATCTGGAGACAAGACCAACAGGGATGATTCCTTGGACATGTATGTGTGTGTACTGTTAAAAGGTAAACTGAGACATATTAAAACTTTAAGAGTTTATTTGAGCAGAAATCTGTTTGAATTGGGTCGCACCAAACCGGAAGTGTTTAGAAGTGTTCTACTGGCAGACACTTTTATAGAGAAAAGGTGGAAGTGGAGTGAGGAAGTTATTAATTGGCTAAACTTAAAGCCTACTTGGCTGTTTGTGATTGATTGTCCTTAGGTTTTGATTTTGTAACCTTGAAGTATTTATAGGTATAGATACTGGTTTGCTTACATAGGCTGCCCAATGTTGGAACCACATCACTCTAAGGGCCTCCTTATTAAATTAATTTAAAAATACACATGTGGATATGTGTGTCAGTGTGTATCCATTAGTGTGTTTCTCTGAGGGACAGTGTTATTAAAATAGAAGAATTGGATTATACCAGGGTTTCTAATTGAAGCCCATTGGGTACATGCTACTTAGTGGGCTCTGCTATTCAGTGTGGTGGGAAAAATGCAACGAATAGGTTTGGGTGGGTGGGAATCACGTACTCTTCTTAAGATATATTCAGTTTGAGGTACTGATGGGGCTTCCAAGTCGAGATGTCAGGGAGGCATCTTTGTCTTTCCAGCATTTAATTGTGGATCTACAACAAAGCCAGTACTTAATACTTGTTGAATGAATTTTGGGGAAGAAGACTTCCTGGTATGAAAAGGTATTTAGCTCCATAGGCGTTTACTGTTGCCTGAAAGCTGCTCTAGTGAGATCATAACTTCGCTTTTTATGGTTAAGAATGACATAAAAATATAAACAACTGTAGCAACAAACAATCCACAAATTATGGAGAGGTGACATTAATTAAATTTACACTAAGGTATATGTGACAAACACTAGCACCTTCTTGAAAGCAGATGGGTAGAGTTCTGACACTGGAGGGGAAGAGGATGCTAAGGTATAGGTGCCTGGCAAGCATGTTTTATTTAACAGACTGTCTTTAATGATTAGCACAAGTGCTCCAGTGCTATTTTGAACAAGACATCTAAGATGGATTTTGCCTAAGGTCAATGCTGTTCGATTAAAGTAAATTTTGCGACTATAGATTCTTGAGAGAATTTGAACATTGTTTAAAAATCATTCACCTCCTATAACCTTATCATACACACTCCATACTTTGTTTCTGCTTAACTTTATCTATTCAATGACTTTATCTATACCAAGGACACAGAATTAAACTACACTGGGATGTGCAGAAAAATTCCAGGTTCCATATTTTTAGGCTGGTTCTAAACTTAGTCCAGTAGGGTAAATTTTCTCTTTAAATCATTGTTCAGATTCCTCCCTCCACTCTTGTCCTCTTTCAAGATGGCATCAGAGAAAAGGAGAAAGATCTTCATAGGTTTAGGAAGAAGGTAGTCTCCTTGCGTGAATGCTGACTGATGTCCACAGAGATCTGGTTTGCTGGCTACTTTCTCTGGGCATCCTGCATCTGATGAATTTGTGGTGCATTTCATAGTTGGATTATGGTCCAGGGGCTTCTCCCTGTTGCCTGGCCTCCTCTTGACTCTTCCTATTTCTGTAGGTCACTTTGAGTCACTGTCAAGTGCCCCAAAGGTTTCCCAGATCAGGCCATCCACCACACAACCTGTGGGCTCACTTTGCCTCCTGCAAGGGCTCCATGGCTGTCTATTCAGTGTCTGATACACACACATAGGAGTGCCTATCTCAATGCTCTTTCTTCTGCAGACCTCCCTGGGGAAAGGGAGTTTTTCCTTGCCATCTTCTCCTTTTCTCCAAAGTGTTCCCTTTCACTTTCAGTGAAATTAAAGTGAAAAACACATATGAGGCAGAAGGAAACATATATTGGAAAATATTTTGAAAATATATAGTTATGCACATCTGGAGTCTGTGAATGCCAAAGAGAGGCCCGAGACAGTATTAATAAGGCCACGAAAAGTCGCAAGATATTCTTGATGACAGAATGCATCCATTCAGAAGAAAATTGGGGGCGCCTGGGTGGCTCAGTCAGTTATGCATGTGACTCTTCTTGATTTTAGCTCATGTCGTGATCTCATGGTTTGTGAGATCAAGCCCCGCATTGGGCTCTATGCTGACAGCCTGGAGCATGCTTGGGATTCTCGCTCTCACCCTCTCTCTTTGCTTCTCCCCACTCATGGTGTTCAGCCTCTCTCAAAATAAATAAACTTTTTAAAAAAGTAAGAAAACTGGCCCTTGGAACAAGAGTATCACACCTCTTTGTTCTTTTGTTGCCATATTGTCTTCATTGGCAAATAAAAGTCTTACTTCTCCAGTATCATAGAGCAGAGTGTCTAAGAAAATGAAATTGATTCAATTGAGTGAGTCCTTAATGGAACCTACTGTGTGCTCAGCACTCTTCTTAGTACCGTGGAGGAGAAGAAAGATGAAAGGCATCTTTACCATTCACAAATAAACTGCAGACTTCTTGGAGAGATATGCATGATCCATGCTTATGAAGCAGTTGACTAACGAGACCAGGTGGGGTAGGCTTGTTAGGATAAATGTGTGGCATAGACCTTGGATGCCAGAAGAAATGAAGAGTGAGAGATCATCTGGACTTGGAGATCTCTAGATAGAATGGTGCAGACACTAGATATTGAGGATGGCAGTGTTGCAGACAGGCAGGAAAGTATGAAGGGGAAGGTGTGGAAGGTAGGAACATAGGGAGAGCAGCAAGAACCAAGACTGAACCAAGTATGACTAAATAGAGCTACATGTCCAATCTAGTAGCCACTAGTCATAAAACATGGCTAGTTTATACTGAGATGTACTATACCTATAAATACATACCAGATTTTTAAGTTTTAGTATGAAAATTATATAAAATATCTTATGAATAATTTGTAAAATATTGATCGCATATTGAAATGATAATAGTTCAGGTATATTAAGTAATTAATTTTTATAATTTTTTTTATTACATTTATTTATTTTTTGAGAGACATAGAGCACAAGCTGGGAGGGGCAGAGAGAGAAGGAGACACAGAATCCGAAGCAGGTTCCAGGCTCTGAGCTGTCAGCACAGAGCCTGATATGGGGCTTGAACTCACAAACTGTGAGATCATGACCCGAGCTGAAGTTGGACACCCAACCAACTGAGCCATCCAGGCGCCCCTATTAAGTAATATTCTTAAAATTGATTTTCCTGTTTCTTTTTACTCTTTTTTAAATGTGGCTCCTGGAAAGTTTAAAAATACATTTGTGGTTGCACTAAATTTCTATTGGACAGCACTGGGAGAGAGAAAGGTGTCAGGGAAGAGACTAACTGAAGAAATGGTCTGTATAGCACCGTAGGTCCCTTTGTTCTGTAAAAACAAAAACAAACTTCCACAGGAAAGTAACTGCTCATTCACTAGCAAAAGCAACCAAAACTTCAGTAATATTTCTAAATGAACCCATGTTGAATGGGTTTTAGACAAACTTTAGCAGTTTCGTATGTATATAAAAAGTAGGATGGTTATGGATATTGCACTAACTCTGAGGTCTCAATGGGTCTGTAACTATCACTTTGGAGCTGCATCTGGGTGGTGATGATGAAACAGTTGGAGAGAGAATGCTAGCTATGTTGGGTAGAGCCTTGAGTGTCAGGCATAGGAGTTTGGACTTTATTTCCTAGGCAGTAAGGAATCTGAAATGCCCCCAACCCTCTGCCGCTATTTCCTTTGTTTGTCTAACCAGTATAGCTTTTTTTTAAAAATTTTTTTTAATGTTTTTATTTATTTTTGAGAAAGAGAGAGACAGAGCATGAGCAGGGGAGGGGCAGAGAGAGAGGGAGACACAGAACCCAAAGCAGGCTCCAGATTCTGAGCTGTCAGCACAGCCTGACACGGGGCTCGAACTCACAGAGTGTGAGATCATGACCTGAGGTGAAGTCAGACGTTTAACCGACTGAGCCACCCAGGCGCCCCCTAACCAGTATAGCTTTTTTAGCAGCTCTTGTCTTGCTGCTGACTTTCACTGTTCCTGCATCTTGGATATGGCTGAAAGTGCCCTCAATCCCCGAAGGAGGAAACTGAGGGGAATTCTAAAAGATGGGGTTGAGCTTTTCTGGGTGTCCCCAAACCTCTTTTAGAATCACTGTATAGTATCTGGTCAAGTGTGCCAACTGAGGACCTTTTGTAGGCTTAGATGACAGCTGTGGAAGTGTTGTTATCTTGTAGCCAGAGACCCTGCTGCCCTCTTTGTCTTCTAAGTTTCTAAGTGTTTTGAAATTATTTCCCTAACTTGTGTTAAAAGCCTGACTTCCATTTCCAATGTCCAGTCCCCTTCTGGAAGATTAGAAGCATCTAACTTACCTGTCAGAAAACAGATAACTATGGCCCCTTGTCCAAAACCGGCTGCTCTTAGTCTGATATCTGGGAAGAGGTCTACATGGGGCAGTTCTCATGGTAGCAAAGGACATGCCATTTCAAGGTGTCATCTGAGGTTGGTGATAATTATAGTCAATAAGGCCCATACCCGAGGGGTTAAAAGGAGCTGTTATAAACTTGGGTAACCTTGCTACTGTTTGGGACACAGAGATTTATTTTCTGGATTCCTCAAGCCTTCCTCAGGAGATTTTGTCCTGTAAGTCTTGCTGACAGATTTATCCTGGGCTCCAGTCATCGATGGCTGTTTTCTCACTAAGCAGGTGGAAGGCAGAAGCCGGGGAAGGTAACTGCCAGCTGAGAGGTCGTTTGTGAATTGGTGCCATGAAGTGGACATAAATTTTATGTATTCTGCAAGGCCTTAGCTATTGGTTCTGCCTTGTCCTAGATTTTTCCTTTGTGACGGTATTTGCCATCGGCGTTAGCATTATTGTCTGCAGCGTTAATTAGAGATTTAGGCCTGGCCTGTGTAGCATGCACAGGCCATCACAATTCCTACAGGAGGAGTGGTGAGGAGGGAGGATTTGGTTACACCCACAAAAACAGGCGAGGCAAAAATCTCATGATACCAGGCTTCCAGACAGCATTTCCAGGAACATTTTAAAACTGGTAGACATGTCTCCTGCTTCCCCCAACCCTACCATCACCACCACCCATGGCCAAGGGAACAATTCCTGTTTGACCCTGGTTCAGCCTGAGTGGCAGAGGGTTTTGTAGGGAGAGAATGACAGGATAAAGGAAATAAGGAAAGAAATGGTAAAACACACACACACACACACCACCACCACCACCACCAAAAACACACACATATATATGTCAATATCAATATATCTATATCTATATATATGTATATTTGTATATGTATGTCTATATCTATCTACCACAGAACTTTAGTGTTTTGCTTTTTTTTTCCCCCCAGCCTTTTTTTTAATGTTTATTTTTGAGAGAGAGCGCATGAGCAGGGAAGGGGCCGAGAGAGAGGGAGAGAGACGATCTGAAGTGGGATCCATGCTGACAGTAGAGAGCCTGATGTGGAGCTCGAACCCACAAACTGTGAGATCATGACTCAAGCCAGAGTTGGATGCTTAACCAACTAAGCCACGTAGGTGCCCCTCCCTAGGCTGCTGCTTCTTTTTTTAATTTTTTATTTGCCATAGAATCCTTTGTTCAAACAAAATTGTTGTAGTAAACATTTTTTTTTAGCTCACACTATAAACTGGGAAGTGAGGTAAACATTTTACACATATTATCTCATTTATCTTCACAAAAACCCTAGAGGCAGGTGTTACTGTCTTCATTTTCCAGTCAAGGGAACCAGCACACAGATGTTAAAGTACATGCGTGAGGTCACACAGCTAGGAAGAGGTGGAGTGGGGATGGAAGCTCCAGCAACTGGTGTCAGAGCTGATGAGACACAAACCGGACACAGTGAGCGTATCCTCCAGATGTGCTCTTTACCTGTGTGCTCTACTGGGAGGATAGAATGAACAGAAAATCCGGGAGCTGCTGTCATTGAACCTGAGATAGGATGCAACCCAGACATGACCTATTCCCTTCTTACCCTTCACCCCAGAGCCTCTAAGGGGAGTAAGCTACTTCTGATCTAGTCAAGTTCCCTCATGTTCTTGGTTCATGAAGCTGAGCAGCTGTGTTTGAAAGGTGAAGAGTCTTGTACAAGGTCACATAACCTGTCAGTGTCAGATCCTGGCCATCTTGATTCCCAGGCCACTGCCAACCCCACACTCCCAAATGGCAACACCAAGACACCTTACTGCACCTGAGATGCTGTTGTGCCAAGTTCTCAGTACTAAGAGACAGGTGGCTGAGTAGGCCAAGCCCAGAGAATAGCTAGAATGTTCTACAGAAACACAAAATTTTGGTGCAACTAGGAAATGGCACCAACCCTTCCAAGTTCCTGCCAACAGCTGATGCAGCAATTGTTTGGACCAAAGCCTGCTTTCCCAAAATGAGGTCCACAAAATGCCCGAGGCTCTTTTCTCAGAATTTTCCATACGTTTTCAGTTGCTACCAAGGTCTAACCTAACATGTTCTCCTTACCCTGCTGAACTTTAAAGTCTGGGTTCTTTTGCCTTGGTATGCCACGAGCCCCTCTAGAAATTCTAGGGAATTCCCTTTTGCATGTCCTCTTCCTCTTCCTTGGCTTTCTCCTTCTCAAAGAAAGGGACTTGATAGTTTTTAATTAAAACTCGCTGAAGGGACTTAAATCTGTCCTGAGGTTAAAGAGGTGGAGGCTGTCATTGAATCTCTGCCTTAGTTACTTAATCAGCTGCCCACTATGCATGCCCAAAGGATTCATGCCTGAGCAGGTGTTCTCTGGTCTGAAGAGGGAGGTGAAAGGGCCCATTAGGATACAGAGGGTGGGGGCCACAACTGGAAAGTTACCAGGGGAGATGGTTGATTCTATTTTGTAGCCCCATGCTCTGTTCCCAAATATGGATGCTGTCTTCCCTAAGCCTGGATCTGAAGATACAGAAGTAAAAGCTAAGTAGTTTTACATCTTTGAAAGGAAAGAATTAATTTTTCTAAAAATTTCAAAACTTCTTTCTTGCCACCAGGGCCAGTTTCACGGGCAGATGACCTTTGTAGTTGTGTAGGGCACCGAGCTCGGAAGGGCTCCTCACTTGATTTAATGCTCCACTACTCCCATCTTAAAATTGTTAATAGTTCTTGAACATGGGACCTACCATTTTCATTTTGTACCAGGCTGTGCACACCATGTAGCCTGTCTAGCCTGCAACCCAGTTTGAGATATGTGTGTTTGTGGTGAAAGTGGGTGGGAAATTGATGTTTATAAGGGAGTTATGACCCACTCTGGTTTGCAGCCTTTTAACAAAAACCTGGCATAAGAGTATATGTTTAATTTAGAGTAAAAAAAGAAAAAAAAAACAAGCTGTACCCTATGAAAAGCATGTGGTCACAATGAATTTGCTATCTCAAATGAGATAACCTTTATGAGTTAAAAGACTAGTCATTTCTCAGTGCCTTGTGCTATTTTTGGCTTATAGTTCCTGAGACTCCAGCATATGACCTTTTCTAACCAGTGCTTGCCTTGCTGGCAGTCAGGTTACCACGGGTCAGGGCCCAGACACTTCATCTGTTGTTTTCCCCTTGGGTACAGAATGAGACCTCATAATGAAGTAAGGAGTTTCAGTGTTGTTTATCATCTTTCTCGTAGATAATATTCAAAATAAATCATCGAATTACTTCTAGAAATTTCATGTCATTATATGCAAAAGACTGAGTGTTATTTTTCAAGGTAAATGTTGAAAAATGCCAATATTATAACAAATTAGTTTATTTATATAATCTTTAGTAAAGTCATAATAAAATAGATATTGAGCATTTGAAAGAAGACATTGGAAAGCAAATGTTTCATAATATAATTATAAATATTAGCAAGATTATCAACATCAGGTTTAAGATACTATAATGAAGAAAGATAACAATAAAAAGAAAAGAATGTAAGTAGCTAAGTTAGAAAGAAAAGGATAATGTAATTCTTAATCTCATTTGTCAAGGAATGTCAAAAACCAGAAGTCTACTTTATTTTGTAATTTAAAGTGAGGCAGGGGCCAATTAGACCTTGTCATCTGGTTTTCTAGCTATTATTTATAGACTTGACCCTTGAACAACATGGGTTTGCACTATATGGGTCCACTTATATGTGGATTTTTCTTTTTTATTAACACAGTACAGTATTATAAATGTATTTTCTCCTCTTTGTGATTTTCTTAATAACATTTTCTTTTCTCTAGCTTACTTTATTATAAGAATACAGCATATAATACATATAACATTCAAATATGTGTTAATCAGCTGTGTTATTGGTAAGGCTTCTAGTGAACAATAGGCTCTCAATAGTTCAGTTTTGACTGTGTGCGGGGGTCACTGCTCCTAACCTCTGTGTTGTTCAAGGATTAACTGTATATGGAGCACTGTGCATGGCTGGGTAGTTTTGACCTGTTATCTGTTCTCTGTCTTCTCAAAGAAGCAAATCAGAATACTGACCCTCATGTTGAAAGACTATGCAATGTGTTTGGGGGTCCTTATGGTTTCTTCAGCACAGACTTAAAAACTCAAGTTTCTACACAGGCCAAGCAGGCTACAAAAATGGGTATGTGCCTGGGTGGGGACTGGGATGAACTGGAAAGCCATGTCCAGTCTCAAGTGAGCAACCCCATTCAGCAACTGATGATAGTTAACTGGAGGGGATATTGCTGTCAGAAGTTCTGAATTTTCAAACAGAGTGGATCATCTTCACCAGGAGATTTGGAACTCTGGCTAGTGAATCAAACATTTAAAAAGTGTACTGTCCAAAAGCAAATAAGCTTCTATGGCTGCATGTTGCCATGGGTTGTGCATCTTAGGCAGTACCCTGTGTTCTTGTGTGGGCTGGGCCATGGATAACAGTAGAGGGGAAGGGAGACATCTTAGGGACGTTATTTTCAGACTGAATTTATTTTCACAAACTAGAGTAAATGGTTTCCTTTTTCATTAGGTTATGGGCAACCTTTTTTCTTGCTCTTTTTTTTCTTTAAAGTTTATTTATTTATTTTGAGAGAACAAGGATGGGAGGGACAGCGAGGGATAGAGAGAGAATCCCAAACAGGCTGCTTGCTCTCAGAGTGGAGAGAACCTGAGATCATGACTTGAGCCAAAACCAAGAACTGGATGCTTAACCGACTGAGACACCCAGGTTCCCTGGCCCTCTTTCTTGTTCTGATTTAGTTGACGCTAGTTTCACATAGTTCCTTCTTCATGAACTCCATTTGCCTAAATACATAACAGGAGTGAAAACCTTCTAATCTTTACTTCACATTGAAGATTAGAAAATAAAGGAGTAGATACAGATATTTCTGAGAAGAGTGCAGTGAACAGAACCACATATGGAAGATGAAAAAACACAACTTTTTGGCGATTATTTGACTAAATTTCTATGAAAGCTATGCATACCATGCTGACATATTATATGGATTGGGCATATTTTAATTGGGAGATGATCTAAGTGATCACACTATTTCTCACTTTCAACCCTGAAATTTTGTGAGATCAAATCCTTGACTTCTTTGGTTTTATGGACCATTTTCCTTCTGGGTGAGCTGGTCAGACTAAGCTAAGAACTTTTGATCAAGTTGTAAATAAAACATCTTTAAAAATTTTTTTAAAGATTTATTCATTTTTTGAGAGACAGAGAGAGACAGTGCAAGAGGGGGAGGGACAGAGAGAGAGGGACACACAGAATCTGAAGCAGGCTCCAGGCTCTGAGCTGTCAGCACAGAGCCCGACATGGGACTCGAACCCATGAATTGTGAAATCATGACCTGAGCCAAAGTCAGTCAAATGACTGAGCCACCCAGGCGCCCCAGAAATAAAACATGTTTAAAACTGGTAACATGGGGCGCCGGGGTGGCGCAGTCGGTTAAGCGTCCGACTTCAGCCAGGTCACGATCTCGCGGTCCGGGAGTTCGAGCCCCACGTCAGGCTCTGGGCTGATGGCTCAGAGCCTGGAGCCTGTTTCTGATTCTGTGTCTCCCTCTCTCTCTGCCCCTCCCCCGTTCATGCTCTGTCTCTCTCTGTCCCAAAAATAAATAAACGTTGAAAAAAAAATTAAAAAAAAATAAAAAATTAAAAAATAAAACTGGTATCATTTATCCATATATGGAATTATAATCACTTCTGTGTAAAATTTATAGTTTTAGATGTTAAGTTTTATGGTGTCACATAACTAAATTATTAGAATAACCTGTGTCTCCCACTAGCAAACTTCATAGAGTACCCATCTTTTGTTTCTGAAAGGAAGCCTAAATTTGTTTGTTTTGGTAGAAATGTGTATGGTGTGTTTGTGTATGTATCGTGTTGAGTGTGTGTGCGTGCATCTATGGCATGATGTATATGTGTGTATGATGGGTCGTGCAAGGTGTATGGGTGTGTGTGTCCCCAAAGAGCTGCTTTTGATGTTTACAGGCTCAATGCTGTGGTCGAAGTTCACTGCAAGACGCCTACCTCCAGGCGTGCAAAGTTCTTATGATGATCCCTAAATTTCCCTTTTCCTCCTTGCTGGCTATTTTGGTTTCATGTTTTAGCTCCTCTTTTCTCTCACCAGCTTCATTACTTGTCTCCTAGTGCTGTCTTCAAAGCCAAGTGTAAATCTGCTAATGATTTGCTTCTTTCTCTATGGTTTTACCCTTTCCAACTTCCATTCTCAACCCTCATAGGCCTTCTTCCCATTCTTCTTTTTTCCTTCCCCTGGGTGGAAAACTTAAGCCTCTACCCTTCTTCATTTCTTAATGTTTAGTTTACCTTTCTGGCTTTCAGATTCAACTAATTATATGACTTCTTAAATCATAGATCTTTTTCTTGTTTCCAACCCCTTTTTCTCCCCCATTCAGACCAGTGCACTTGCTTTTTCCCTTTGCTCTCTCAGAGCTCTCTCAAGAAATGAATTCACAACTTCTCCTTCATCATCCCCCTCCCCCTCTTTTCCTCTCTCCTCTATTCTCTTCTTTCTTCTAGCCTTATTTTCTGTTGTTTTCAAACAGCACTTAAGGCAGCTTGCAAAGATGTTTACAATATGACAAAATTAAAGAAATAAATTAAAAAGTGATATAGGAGGAGAATCAGAATAGACAATGTGATATGAATGGGAAATTAGTTAATACACACCTCACCAAAGAGTCAAGTTCCCCAGAGACTTCCTGATTTTTCCTCTTGCTCATTTTGATGATATTCCTTCCCTGGAAGCACGTCAGAGAAAACTTCTAAGAGCTCAAGAGTCAAAAGGCACTGTGATCATGTAGTTGACAGTGTGTTGGTGCCATTGCTAAAGGCCGGGGTGAGAACAACTGGCCTTTGAGAGTATCCAAATACCAGCCATTTTATTACTGACACAGAGCCCTTACTGACAACTTCTTTTCAAAGGGAAAATGCCAGTCATGGAGAAGGGGTTGGATGTCATCTCTCATCTGCATTTAGGCCTCATCACATGGTAACACAAGAGAGGATCATGCATCATCCCCAATTGATATCATGTCACCTCTGCTGGACTGGACCTGCTTTTCCTTTTCAAGTTTTGCAAAAGCCCTTGAGAAGGTTCCCAAGACCCCTTTTACCATTTCCCCTCAGGCTCTGGGCTGGATGCCATTTCTGCCTCTCGAGTTTTCTGAGGCTTGGGAACATTGCAATTTCTTGATGGCTGGTTCTCCTATTGATCTTTATTTCCTTAAACATTTCTCCTTCCTCCTTCTGGAAATTTATGCTTGTTTCTGGCATCTGCCCCGTCCTCTGTGAACACTCAGGCAGAGAATTCATTTAAGGGTTTTTTGTTTTTTTTTTTGCCTCTTCTGGCAGTAAATCTCCCTTGCCATTTCTCTGACCTCTTGTTCCTTGTGTACTTAAAAATGTCTTATTTATTTCAACCTCATATGTAATTTGTCTTATGCTCATTCTGCGCTTTTGCTTGTCTTATCATTTTTTCACACTATCCTGATTTTATTCTGTAATAGTTGAGGGCCTCCTCTACCTGCTATGTTATACTTGCCAAAATGCCCCTTCTTTGCTTTTGAGCCATCTTCCCAACACCAGCTCTCTCCCCTCATCTCCTCTCTCTCCCTTGCCTTGGTATTTATTACCATGCATTCTCTATTGGCCGGTAATCATCTATCTTAATTTTCCATGTTTTCTTCTACCTTCTCTCCTATTGCTTTATCCGCTGTCACTCTTGTCATAATTTTTCAGCCACCTAAGGCTCTTTTGACTTGAGATGATTTGCTGCTGCCTCTTCTGCAGGCCCAGTATGACATAGAAATCCAGGCCACTCATCCCTTCTTTCTTCCTTTCTTTCTTTCTTTCTTCCTTCCTTCCTTTCTTTCTTTTTCTTTCTTTCTTTCTTTCTTTCTTTCTTTCTTTCTTTCTTTCTTTTTCTTTCTTTTTTGCAATAAATGGCCAAGTTAATTCAAGTTTTATCCTTCATAAAAAGAAATCACTCTCCAACCATATGGGATAACTTATGACTGTAAATAAATTCCCCAATGTTTTGTTCCTCACAAGTTTTCACTTTCCCAGCAGAGCTTGGGAAGTCCACGATGTTAAAATCCCTAGGGAGTGAATATTTTCATGAAAATCCACTTTATTCTACTCACAGAGATTTTATTTTTCAGTAAAGTTAGGGGGCATTACAGCTTTTCTCTTCTACCCCTACTCTCATCTCTGCCCATGCTGCGTTTTCAAGGAAGGCGATTCTGAGTTGTTGACCTCATTTGTTTTCCTCAAAGCTTGGGCTAGAGGAATGTTCCTATTTAAATATAGGCTTTAAAATCTTTCTCACTTGGGGAGCCTAGGTAGCTCAGTTGGTTAGGCATCGGACTCTTGATTTTGGCTCAGGTCATGATCTTACAGTTTCTGAGATCAAGCCCCATGTCAGGTTTAATGCTGACAGTGCAGAGCCTGCTTGGGATTCTCTCCTTCTTTCTCTCTTTCACTCTCCCACTTGTACACACTCCCCTTCTTTCTCAAAATAAGTAAATAACCTTAAAAAAAGTCTTTCTCACTCTAACTTATGAATAAAAGCTCACCTTAGAATAAAAAAGCCCATTCTTTTTTTTTTTTTTTAAATATTTTTATTATTTTTGAGACAGAGAGAGACAGGGCATGAGCAGGGGAGGGTCAGAGAGAGAGGGGCACACAGAATCCGAAGCAGGCTCCAGGCTCTGAGCCGTCAGCACAGAGCCCGATGCGGGGCTCGAACTCACGAACCGTGAGATCACGACGTGGGTCGAAGTCGGACGCTTAACCGACTGAGCCACCCAGGCACCCCAAGCCCATTCTTTTTAAGTTAATTCTGTTTCTGGGGTTTTGTGTGAATATAGGTAGGGCTACTTTCAACACTGTTTACGATGGTGATGCTTGGCATTGCCTCAAACCCAGCCACTTGTGCAGAACCAGGGCATTGCAAGCACCTGTGGGGGCTACATGGACTCACATTGGACCTGATCCTTCTCCAGAGATGATACAGGACGACTTTGGAATAAAAAAATAAGCACTAAGTTTACTTTGGTGGGATGTATATTACGGAGATTACCTCTGAGATTGATTTATTGATCAATTGATTCTTTATTCCAACACCTTTCTGAAGAAAGGAATAAAGCTGGCCGTATAATCATTCTGTCCTAGTCCATGTCCATACAGTTTGGTAGAAGTAATCTTCCAAGGGTATAGTCCATACCTTTTATTAAATCTTGACTTTATTACTGTTGAATGTTAAGAGATTTCCTGAATTATAATTTCCTGTGTCGTTGTTAGAGCATCCGTTGCTTGTGGAGGAGAATCAGCAGGCATGGGGTTTTCTCTAGGCTCTACTCCTCCACCCCCCTGGAGTAAATGACTTAAATATTGATGTCTCTGTTTCAGTTTATGTATCTTGAGGGCGGTGTTTTCATTCTCTCTCTGCTTCCCAATGATTCCATGACAGTGAGATGACATGGCCCTAGGAAGCAATAGAAATAAAGTGAGGGAACTGGTTAATACTTCTAGTTAAGTAGATTTACATTTATGCTGTTCGATTTCAAAGCCCTGCCTGGTAGATTTACAATAATTAGCCCTTTGAAAGCTTTGTCTGAATTTTTCTGGAATTTCTAGTATGTGATGCTTAAATTGATAGCTTTTACTTGTCCTAACATCTTACAGAATGTTCTAGAAGCTGGGGAATTAAAAATTTTTTGATGGCCATCTCTTACATCTTTTTCAGTGTCTCAGTTATACAGCTTCAAGATGACCACTTTTGAAATATGTTGTCAAATCACTTATTATCCTTTAAAGCATACCTCAACTTACACAGTGCTGTTGTTGTTCTCATTCCTGGATCACTTTTTCAAAGGTGCCTATGTGTAGCACACTGTCAGGGATTTGGGGAAATGTTCTCTTTCCTTCACCAAGAAAATCATGAAACAACCTTACATGCTTATTGTAGTTCCTGATTTTTTTTTTCTTACAGGAAAAACATTTTATTCCACAATTAAATATAGGGTTGGTATGAAAATAGCTCTAGGAGGAGTAATAAAGATTTAAACTTAGGCCAAGGTTTAAATGACTGATACTGGATTCTTGTCTGGGCAGATTTTGTATGTGGCCATATGGTAAAGAGACATCCTGGTTTCTTGAAGGCTGGGAGAGAGACCTAGAGAGTGGATAATGAATAAACATAGAACAGGGAGCTGAAAACAAATTCTGTCACCCTCACAATTTTGCCTTTGCATTTTCTTAGTCTTGCTTACTGCTGGGTCTCAGCTACTTTTAAGAAGGCTCAGTGTGCTTTTCAGGGCTCCTGATTCTCCAGATGCCATGACATTACGCTTCTTGACTAAAGTGGAGACTAAATCTGCAAAGCATACTGGTGGAAATCAGTACAGCGCTGTGGGAGAATTGTCAGAAGATATCCCTGGCTTCCTCACTTCCCTCAGCCAGGAAGGGGTCAGAGAACCCTGTCCCTCCAGTGGCTTCTAATCCCATCACTCAGCACAGAAGTTCTAAGTAGGGCAAAGGCATCTGGGGAGGCCAGTGGTTCCCCTTCTTACCTCTAAAAACGAGCTGTTTTGTTTTGTTTTAGTTTGTTTTCATTCAGTTATTGCCACACTAATGGCCCATAAAAACCAGCCCAAAACCTGGTGGCATACAAAAATAAACATTTATTTCTTGCTTACATGTGTGTTGGTTGGCTGGTCTAGCCTTAGCTGGGCTTGGCTTAATCTGTGACTGGGTTTAAGCCTGCTTCACGTGTCTCTTGTCATTCTGGGACCTGCAGCTCTAGGAAGCTTTTTTATGGCCATACATAAGAGGGAAAACTGACTGTGCAAGCCCATTTCCAGTTATTCTAGAAATCTCCAATAAGCCTAAGTAAGCCACATGATCAAACCCAAAGTCAAGGTGTGGGAAAGAGAATTTTGTCTACCAGGAGGCCATATTGAGGATATGGAGATTTAATATTACTGTAGGGGATTGGGACCAATAATTAAATATACCACAGGCTCTAATAAAATAACATCAAAATTATCAGACATCCAAAGACTAAGACACAAGGTGGTTGGACTTTCAAAGGGCAAATATTAATGAAAACAACATACATTTATTTTTATAGTAAATTATAAAATTATAGAATATATTATTCCAAGCTTGTTCATATTCAATCTTATCTGGGAGTCTCAGGCCAAATATATGTATGTGGGTGTGGTTTTTAAACCATTTATTGAGCATTTATTATAAATTAGGCATTATGGTAAGTACTTTTATGTCCATTATCTTTTTTTTTAATTTTTAAAATGTTTTTATTTATTTTTGAGACAGAGAGAGAAAGAGCACGAGCAAGGGAGGGGCAGAGAGAGAGGGAGACACAGAATTCAAAGCAGGCTCCAGGCTCCGAGCTGTCAGCACAGATCCGGACGCAGGGCTTGAACTCACAGACTGTGAGATCATGACCTGAGCCGAAGTCGGATGCCCAACCGACTGAGCCACCCAGGTGCCCCTTATGTCCATTATCTTATTTCCTCTGCTCCCTATTCCCATGAAGGTGGTATTATTCTCTTTTGGGAAGTCTGAGTTTGAGAGACCTTATGTAACTTACCCAAAGTCACATAGCTAGTAAGGGGTATAAGCAAAACCTCATGTGGTGGCTTCAGAGTGTTTTCTTGTATCTGCTGTGCTATGTACTGCCCTCCCATTGTATGAAATAAATAGCCCTGTGAAGTAGGTGTTATTTTAATTTTATCTTATTTATTGATATTTTATTTATTATCATTAGTTTTTAATTTAAATCCAAGTTAGTTAACATGTAGTGTAATAATGATTTCAGGAGTAGAATTTAGTGATCATCACTTACATGTAACACCCAGTGCTCATCCCAAGTGTCCTCCTTAATGCCCTTCACCCATTTAGCCCTTCTGCCCACCCAACACCCCGCCAGCAACCCTCAGTTTGTTCTCTGTATTTTGTCTCCTTCTTTGTATATTTGTCTCCCTCTCTGTTTTTATATTATTTTTGCTTCCCTTCTCTTACGTTCATCTGTTTTGTGTCTTAAATTCCACATATGAGTGAAAACATACGATATTTGCCTTTCTATGATTGACTTATTTTGCTTAGCATAATATACTATAGTTCCATCCACATTGTTGCAAATAGCAAGATTTCATTCTTTTTGATTGCCAGGTAATATTCCATTGTATATATACACCACATCTTCTTTATCCATTCATCAGTCGATGGACATTTTGGGCTCCTTCCATACTTTGGTTATTGTCAGTAGTGCTGCAGTAAGCATTGGGGTGCATGTGCCCCTTCAAAACAGCATGCCTATATCCTTTGGATAAATACCTAGTAGTGCAATTGTTGGGTCATAGGGTAGTTCTATTTTGATTTTTTGAGACACCTCCATATTGTTTTCCAGAGTAGCTGTACTAGTTTGCATTCCCACCAGTGTGCAAAAGGGTTCCTCTTCCTCTGCATTCTCACCAACATCTGTTGTTGTCTGAGTTGTTAATTTTAGCCACTCTCACCGGTGTTAGGTGGTATCTCAGTGTGGCTTTGGTTTGTATTTCCCTGATGATGAGTGATGTTGAACATCTTTTCATGAGTCTGTTGGCAATCTGGATATCTTCTTTAGAAAAGTGTCTATTCATGTCTTTTGCCCATTTCTTCGCTGGATTATTTGTGTTTTGGGGTGTTGATTTTGATAAGTTCTTTATAGATTTTAGATACAAAGATTTATCTGATAGTATCATTTGCAAATATCTTCTCCCATTCTGTCAGTTACCTTTTAGTTTTGTGGATTGTTTCCCTCGCTGTGCACAAGCTTTTTATGTTGATGAGGTACCAACAGTTCATTTTTGCTTTTGTTTCCTGGAGACAAGTCAAGTAAGAAGTTGCTGCGGCTGAGATCAAAAAGGTTGTTGCCTATTTTCTCTTCTAGGATTTTGATGGCTTCCTGTCTTATGTTTAGGTCTTTCATCCATTTCGAGTTTATTTTTGTGTATGGTGTAAGAAAGT
Source organism: Prionailurus viverrinus (assembly GCF_022837055.1). Lineage (NCBI taxonomy): Eukaryota > Metazoa > Chordata > Mammalia > Carnivora > Felidae > Prionailurus > Prionailurus viverrinus. Next base: position 85,569,718 of record NC_062563.1, on the reverse strand, counting down.
GGTCTGCATGTCACTGTCCAGTTTTCCCAACACCATTTGCTGAAAAGACTGTCTTTTTTCCATTGGATATTCTTTCCTGCTTTGTGAAAGATTAGTTGGCCATATGTTTGGACGTCCATTTCTCGGTTCTCTGTTCTGTTCCATTGATGGTGTGTGTCTGTTTTTGTGCCGGTAGCATACTGTCTTGATGATTACAACTTTGTAATATGTCTTCAAGTCCGGGAGTGTGATGCCTCCAGTTTTGGTTTTCTTTTTCAGAATTGCTTTGTCTATTCGGGGTCTTTTCTGGTTCCACACAAATTTTAGGATTGTTTGTTCTAGCTCTGTGAAGAATGCTCGTGTTATTTTGATAGGGATTGCATTGAATATGTAGATTGCTTTGGGTAATATTGACTCATTTTCATTTTATACATTGGTAAAAACAAAAAACAAAACCAGGCAAGTGACATGAATCATGCAGCTGATACAGTGCCCAAGGGGTGGCGCCAGCACCAGAATTTGTGTGCCCTGTACCCAGTCCCACGGTAGCTTCAGTGCTAGACTCAGACTCAGTGTTTATTTTTAAACCACTTGTGTCTGTTGGTGTCCTATCCCTTCTTGTTGCCACCTCTTCTCTCTTTGGGTTCTTCCCTTCTTACCTAGAGCTGTCTCTTTATAGATCTCTTGGGAAGGTCGTGCTGTGGTGAAATCACAGCACTGCACTCCTCACCTCTCTGCCAGTTTGGGTTATTTCTGCTCAGACACAGATTTGGCCAGCAGGGCTGTTGACAGTTATATGCTGAATTCATTTCAGGTTGTTCCCAAGCCTGGCCCACAAAAGGAAATCAAGCAAAAGATACTCTCACTGTTTTTAGGAGGAACATTCTAGATGGCCTGAGAACAGAATGCTGGGCTTTAACTGCATGGACCTCCAGGGATGGGGATGTGTGTTTACATGCTTTATATTATTATATGAAATGATTTTTTGGAGCAGTTTTGGAGGGAAAAGGAAGTCACAAAAAGCAACCTGGGGGGGAGTGAGTACATTGAAGGAATTAGTAGCTTGACTTACTTTCCTTTGATTATTGGGGGGTTTTGTCTGTGTATTGACATGGTAAACCTAGTTCAGTCATGCCTCCTTCTTCTTCTCTGCTCACAAGTTGTGAGATCCAAGGGCCTACCTGAATTTGATAAACATTAGAGTAACTTGGATGATAGGGTTCTCCCTGAATACTTTCTTAGTATCTCCTAGGAGCCAAGGGGCATCCAGGACCTCTTTTACCTTCGCTAACATGTTGTTCTGAACACCAGGCCCTCCTTGCTGTGAAAGCAGAGCACACTGAAACCTCCTCTGTTGGTTGTTTCTGTTGTCTGAAACCAGATCAAGGGAGCCAGATCTGCAGCCAGGATTGGGAAAAAGGAGTATAAGGGGCTATCTCCCTCCAAGGATCAGTGTCACCAAGGTGCCACTAAACTGCTGAGTTCCAGTGTTGCCAGGTTAAAAGAAGTTAAAGGAAATAGTGACATGAGACTAACGTAGTGTTGGATGGGTCCTGAAAAATGAAACAACTTATTGCAAAGTTTGGTATGAGAGGAAATAAAGTATTAAGTGAGGAAGGGGTTACAAATGTGGCTTCTTATATTGATTCTCTGATTATGATTTATAATTTAGTATCAGCATCAGGGAGGGAGCGAAACCCAAACCAGATGAAAAACAAGATAAACATGCATAATGGGAAAAGCAACAAACTGACAGTGGGGACACTGGGCTATTGTCCCTTTCCACCATGGGCAGCTATGTAGCTTTGGGAAAGTCACTTAACCTCCCTATATCTCTACTGAAGAAAATTACAGCAGAGCCTAAACTGCTTACTGCAGAAAGTTGATTTGGGGATCAAATGAAATAAAATACATGAAAGCATTTTGTAAACTGGAAAGTACTATCCAAATATCAGGGCTTATTATTCTTTCTTAATCCTGCCATTCCACTGCCCTCTCATCTCAAAGAACAGAAAAATGTTGGCACAGGATAATTTTCACAGTTTAGAAGGAGGGGTAAGTTGTTGCCTTTGCACCCTTCACTGCTAACATCTGTCACCCCCAGCTCTGACAGCTGCTTCGAAGTTTGTACTATGAATGCCTCAAAACAGGGTTGGGTCAGCCTCCAATCCCTACTCTGTCATGCCCCAACCATATTAAAAAATTAACATCTCTTCACTTTCCATATGCTTGGAAAGAGGCCATGAAGGAAAGCTCTTGATAATCTTTTTATCCTATTTTTCATTTGTTTGGGTTTTTCCCCTCCCCCACCCTGATATTAGCAAATTGTAAAATATAACCAGAACACCAGTATGAGAAGCAGGATTTGCAACCCCTTCCCCACTTAATACTTTATTCTTTTGCACACTCAACTTTGCAGTGAATTGTTTCATTTCTTAGTACCCCATCCAAGAAAATTTCCCATTCAGTAATGTTAATAATAATATATTTTTAAACCTTGACTTAAAATTATAGTAAGTGCCAAGAGGCTCTAGTTGCTATTTTGTTGAAATAATATCAGGTTTCCTGTGATGCTTTACATAGCTGTCATCTCTGTGATATGATACGTCCATGATTTATTGACCTACTAAAAGTGCTGTCATTGACTTGTCATAATAAACTTTTCCTAAAATATTAAAGTGTGGAACATTGAGTAATAGCTCAAACCAGTACAGAGCCTTGATTTGGTTGTGGATTTGGATTTGGTGGCCTGAAGTTCATCTTTTTTGCCTTGAAAATGAAAACTCTGCCTTGTCCCCGCTCTCACTTTTACTCTCCTCCCCCCAGGGTTAGTTGTCACTAAAGAGATTGGCAGAAAGGAAGGGACAGCATGTGAGAAACTCTGAACATGAAGGACTGACCATAAGCTTCAGCCCAATGGTCACTACTGTGTCTGAAAAGGCTTTCAGAGAAGTTAAACACCATGATCCTTGTCCAATTGACTTGCCTTTGTGAACAAATAATTGTATCCACTATGGTGGGGTGGTGGTAGGGGTTCATTTTTTTCAGAAAGGGAAAGATATCCATCCGTGGAATCTGAGTTTATTATCCATGGATAGGGAAGCGAGGAGAAATTTAAAACTGGGGAATCTCCAAACACAACTGAGACACATGGAAGGCTTGTAGTAGAGTCTGTCTCCCTTTCAGGCAGCTACACCTCTGACTCTGGCATGCCAGTTGGCTAGTCCTCTTGACTCTGGTACTGAAAGAGGTTGATCCTAGTGATCTGACCACGATTATCTCCTTAGGTTCAGCTGGCTGTTCAGATTATGCTGTGGGGAGGGGATAGGGCTAGGAGATCTTCCCCATGAAATATACATGTATTTACTTTGGAGCTTTAGGGAGGCCATGTTACCTAATCCATTTGTCATGAAGTAAGACACATTTGTAAAGGTATGAGTCTTAGATTCATGGAATCTAGGAGAGGGGGGTTAGGGTGGGGGATAAGGAAACAAGGGAGATAAAGGGAATAATGAGGAAAGCTGAAGAGAAGTGACATAGTACAAATGAGAAAGTCAAGTGGTAAAACACAATCTCAAAGAAGGAGATGCAATGAAGCATTTATGGGTATTTAATCTTATAAATATATGTGTGCAAACATATATGATTAAAACCCTAACAGGTTAACTGTCACCAAACTGCTGTTGAGGCTCCAACTTGAATTTAGTCTTTTGACCAGATCAAATTTTATATGAAATATTTAAAATGTTTTGTTTTATTTATCCACAGAAATTGGGTGAGAAATTATTAAAAATCTGGAAGATTTTTCAGAGGGAAGGTGGATAGGAGGATACATGAAATAGATACAGGGAATTAGAGTACACTTACTGTGATGAGCACTGAGTTATGTATAGAATTGTTGAATCAAAAACAAATCTGGCAAAATTTTATTTTATTTATTTATTTTTATTTTTTATTTATTTATTTTTTAAATCTGGCAAAATTTTAAATCCTTTGTAGTAATAATGTTTTAATTGAGGAAAAACAAATTTTTAAAAGAAACAAAATGCATATCTGTAACAATATATAAAATACATATCTTTATAATTCTATTGCAGCTTAAATTCATTTTGTCAGGTTAGAAGCATAAATATATAAATGTATCTAAATATTTGGAGAATTTTAAATGCTTACAAAATGGCCATGCTTGGTTCATGTGGAGATGTGAAGGTCTGAACAAGGCTCCAAAAACAAAAAAGGACTATTCCTATAATATGCACAACCCAGATATCCTTACTGACAGATGAAATGGCCAAGGTTCAGAGTGGGAGACATAAAATTTATGTAGAGAAAATTCCTGTGTTTTAATTTTAGGAAACCAAAAATGTACTTTGGGAAGACTTCTGATTTTGTTGTTGTTGTTATGATTTCACATTTCTAGATAAACAAGAAAGGGTACAGAAGAAATTAACTCTCCTTATTCAACTAGCCCTTTAATTATTAATACATGGTGCTGTTAGTGCCATGGGATCCGAAATATTGAAGGTAGTTCAATTATATTCTCCCAGAGTAGAATGCTAAGAGATCAGTCACTAAACCTACATCATGGAATTGTTCAGAGAATGAGATAAGAAAGTATTTGAGGGAAATGGATGGAGGGCTTTAAATGGCTCTATAAATATAAAATATAACATTTCAGGTACTGCAAATATACCAGATATAGTTATCTCATGGCTACTTGAGATCTTACGCTGCTTGAGAATAGGCATGAGTTAATCAGATAGCAAGACTGTAGGGTCCAGATGATGCACTAGGCACTGTGAGGAGACTTTCATTTTTTCTTTCTTGTGCAACAGGTATTTTTTGAGCCAGTATCTTCTAGGTCCTCTGGTAAGCACAGCCAATACAGCAGTAAACAAGTCTTCAGAGTGTTCATGGTGTTTACATTCTAGCAGAAAGGACTGTTTTTAGATCTCAAACCTCCAACCTTGGAAGCTGGATTGGAATGAAAAGGAACATATCTAAAAGAGCAAATACAAGACAGTATTTCACAAAAAGTATATATGTTTGGACACTCAAAACTTTTGCATAGCGGAAATCCAGGAGCTATGGAAAACTTTGAAAAGAGATTGAGTGTTTCTGGCCTGGAAAGATAGGTGAGGTTAGGAAATAAAGAGCCAAGGAGTTCTTGACAGGGGGAACATCAGTGGACAGGGATAAGGATCAAAGAGTCTGTGTCCTCTTTATACTCAGCAGGTCTGGTTCTATGCCAGGGACTTGATGGGCATCCTTCAGGGGTGGCAGCCTTCTCTGCTCCTTCTCGAGCTCCTGCACACCTCTTATTGTTGACAGAATGAGGGAGAGCCTGGCTTACAGCACATGTTAACATTGGCAATATTCATGCAGGCTGACACACTAAGGGGTTGCCTTTACCCTTAGTTGAAATCAATCCCTTGTTGACAGAACTGTTTCTTAGAGCTGAAATGTAGGAGGTACCATGGGTCTCATGTTGCTCTCCCCTGGAAAAGTTGGTGAGAAACCAGTGCTGGACTTGTGACTCACATGGAGCCTGGCGTAGGACACAGGGAGTTTGATCTGGCTTATTCAGGAAGCCGATTGATTGGGCCTCAGATAAACCAAACATAAAATGCAAATCCCTATGCTCTTCTAAGGTTGTCTATCTCAAGACTAAATTTAAGGTTTAAAGGAGTGTTTTCCCTTGAGGCAGGACTAGGAAGGGAAGAGGCTATATAGGGGAAAACATGTCATTTCTTCATTTTTTTTTTCCAAGGACCTTCACATGGTAAAAGGATTTGTAGGTCCAAATAGAAACAGAGAAAAACACGATTAGTTTAGAGAAAGTCAGTCAAAGCCTTTGTTTGCTGTTATGGAAACCAAACAACTGCTGGATTGAATGATACTAATATTATATTTTTATTTTTCAACTGTTCTTAGAAACTGTGGAGACACAGCTTAAGTTTATAGTCTTAGATTAATTCCATAGTCTGCATAATCAGTAGGAAAAAATTAACTACATCAGAGAAAGTCCTAACACCCTAAAAGGAAATGCATGGGATCTATGCAAACAATCACAGAAAAATAAGCTTTACATTAAAAAGAATCAAATAAAAAACGTAAAGGGTAAAGCTACAAATTCAGTACTGCACAGTGGCTTCATGAAGGACAAGCGTGTGTCTTCCTAGGAGGTCTGGTGAGTCTTTACAATACAGCAGGAGCTTTTGTACTTGCTATACTTTAACGTAAAATTCAGCATATAAAGAGAAGCAGTTAGGAAGAAGTGTTTGTTAAAAATACGTGAGGGAAATGACTGAACAAATCAATAAATGGGGGAGAAATGGGCAAATCTTCCTTAAAGAAGAAATCCAAGTCATGTAAGTAGATACCCCCTCTCCAGGAGATGGAAGTTAATTCCTTCCTCCTTCTCAAGTGGGAATTGGATGTAGTGACTTACTTCCAAAGAACAGACCCTAGGAAAGGAGAAATAGTACCTTTACAGTGGAGAAACCTGGCAGACACCACCTGAACCAAATGATCAAGGTGAGAATCATGGTAATAAATTATGTTGGTATCCTTATGGCTTCTTATTTGACGCAGTGGGAAGGGTATTTCACCTCTATACTATTTTTTCTAAAAGTCCAGAACCATGGTCTTGTCATGAGAAAACATCAGACAAGCTGAGGAGTGTTGTATAAAATACCTAGCCAGTATTTCTCCAAACTGTGAAGGTCATGGGAAACAAGGAGACTGAATGACTGTCAGATCACAAGGGACTAAGGAGGCGTGGCTAAATGAAAAATGGTATTCTGGATTGGCTCCTGGAACAGAAAGATGACATTAGTGGAAACACTGGTGCAGTCCAAATGAAGTGTGGAGTTTAATTAGTAGTAACGTACCAATGTTGACTTCTTAGTTTTGACAAGTGTATTATGGTGAGGTGAGAATGTTAACTTTAGGGGAAAGGGGGTGAAGGGTGTATAGGCACTCTCTGATATCTTTGCAGTTTTTCTGTAAATCTAGAGTTATTTCAAACGATTACTGCCTTTTCTTTTATCTTTTATCTTTTCTCCACCCTAGATTCTGTGAATGTAGGACTTATACCTATATCCAATTTCCCTGTGTCATGGTAAGAGAGTGTTCTCTTAAAAACACTAAAAAGAGACAGTAAATATTTGTCCCTCCCCCAAAAAACTCTTTGTCCTTTTATTTTCTGGCTTTTTCTTTGGTACCACGAGATTCCAATATATTTATAAAATTCTTAAGCTATCTTTATTCATAAAGTCATAAAAAAGTAATTTTTTAAAAAAATCTGAAAAAGAAGTGATAATACTCCCCAAGATTTGATTCAAAGGACTATACATAGCTAGATTATCAAGTAAAGATATATTTAAAGTGAAATACCAACTATATCTTGAAATGCCTCTAATCCTCGAAGTTCTCTTACAAAACTCTACATTCTGAGAATAATATGTCAGAACTTCCAAGCAAAGGACAAAGGATCAAAGATGCATTTTTCTTCTTATTTAAGGGTCTTCTTTCATTTTATTTTAGGGCCCCGGGGTAGCCTCTCAGCTTAAGCCCAGTATTCACCAATCACTTGCTAATAACTAGAGCTGAAAGAGGGCTCTGCCCTAATGCCATTATGTTCAAGAGCCATGATTGATTGTGTTATAGTATGTTTTTGAAACCTAATTACTGTCTGAGTGAGTATCTGAACTCATTAATCTTTAGTCCTGTAAATAAGTAAAATTGACTAAATAACTGGATTTCTCTAATGATGGCTTAGGTTATCTTTGGACCTACTGCCTTGCCCTACCCTCTTCAGGGCAGCAAATTATTTTGCTTAATGGTAATTGCTCCCCAGCTTTGAAATCAATTTGTAAAAGTCGGCTTATAAAACAATTTTCCATGTTGCCCTGTGATTGCTTGGTCCCTACTCTGTCTTTGTGGTATAATGAGCACATCCTGTGATGTGTTCACAAACCATTGTGTTTTCTGATGACCCTCCTTTGTGAGGAGGGTCACATCACTTAATGAGATAAGAGGCTATGTATATGTGGAAGGGGGTGGGTTGGAAGAGTGGTTTTATTTTCACCTTACTAACTCTACCTTGGTTCTTTTCTCCCCACCAAAATAGAAAACAATTTCATGTAGCGTGGCTTATTCCATATACTCTAAATAATGTAATAATCAATAAAGATGATTCCTTTTTTCTTCAATATCCAGCTGCAACATAACTAGGGTGTGGAGTTTCTATATATTCTTCCTTCTCTGTTTTTTTTTAAATGTTTTCCTCCTTATTACCATTTTATTAACCATTAGAACTGTTCCCCAGATAGTAGCTTTAAGAGGAAGAGGATTAGGCAATATTCATATGCACCTTGGGACTTTTGCTTCCAGCCAGGGTGGGGTAACATGGACCAGATATGCTCTCCCCTTGAAACAATTAAATCAAAAAGCATATATGAAATCACAGTTTTCAATGCATTGGACATCAGGCATCCAAGGACAGAGATCCCTGAGAAATGAGGACACATGATTTGAGCCGCATAATTGCCACAACTTAGAGCCTTGGAAAGTTTATAGGCTATAGCACAGACAGAGAAAACATCCTGAATGAAGAGTTGAAGCTCAGAATCTGGGGAGACCATGTCAACTAGAGGTCATAGGACAGAATGCCAAAGAGTGAAATGCTACACAGAAAGAAACTCTGGAAATCTGTAGAGGGTCCTCTTTGAATATTCAGCTGAATACTGATCAGCACATGTGTGTGAAGCAACTATCCAAGAGGAAAAAAGAATCACTCAGAAGGATTAGAGAAAACAGAATCTAACATTCACACGAGGCAGGAAATAGTACCTGTTTCTACCAGTCAGATTGGAAAACTTCACAGTTCATTGGGCATTGGGTTTTGCTTCAGTAATGGGGAATAAATAGCTCTAGACTTAAGGCTACCTAACAAAGCTGAAAAGCAAGCCAGGCATGGACCAAATATTGCAAATAACTTAGTATCTCAAAACAAAGTACAAAAATATTTATAGGAATCAGAAAAACACCCAGCATGCAACAAAATAAATTCACAGTCCTTGATGTCCAATTAAAGATTACCAGGCATACTAAGAAACAGGAACATATGACCCATCTGAGTAGAAAACCAATTAATCAAAATCAACCTAGAACTGACAATGATGTTAGAATTCACAGACAAGGACACTAAAAGCAGTTGTTTTAACTTTAGTCCATATGTTCATGAAGCTAGAAGAAAGATTGAACAAAGTAAGTAGAGAATGCAAGATGTGAAAAAGACCCAAATCAAACTTTTAAAGATGAAAACTACAATGGCTGAGATGAAAAGGACATATGATGGGATTAACATCAGATTAACATCAGATTAGTCACTGCAGAGGAAAAGGTTGGTTAACTTGAAGACGCAGCAATAGAAACCTTCCCAAAGGAAAAACAGAGAAACAAAGCTCGAGAAAAAATGAAAAAGAGCATCAGTGAACTGTGAAACAATTTCAGTCAGCTTAATATACATGTTATTGGAGTTCTCAAAAGGGGAATGAGATGAGACATAAAAATATTTGAATGAATATCTTGAAGAATACTTGAAGAAAATTTGAAGAAAACAAATAATCCAATTTAAAGGTGGGCAGTGGACCTGAAGAGACATTTTTCCAAAGAGAACACACTGATGACCAACAGACACATGAGAAGATGCCCAACATCATTAATAATCAAAGAAATGCAAATCAGAACCACAATGAGATATCACCTCACACCAGTCAGAGTGGCTGTTATCAAAAAGATGAGACACAGGGGCACCTGGGTGGCTCAGTCGTTTAAGCATCCAACTTCGGCTCTGGTCATGATCTCACAGTTCGTGAATTTGAGCCCTTCATTGGGCTGTCTGCTGTCAGCACAGAGCCTGCTTTGGATCCTCTGTCTCCCTCTCTCTGTTCCTCCCCTGCTTGCTCTCGCTGTCTCTCTCAAAAACAAATAAATAAATCAATGAATGAATAAATAAATAAATAATAAATAAATAATTAAATATTAAAAAATGAGAAACAAGTATTGGTGAGGATCACTGTACTGTAAGAAATGTTAAAGAAAATCATTTAACAGAATATGATACCAGAGAGGGATATTGATCTATACTACATAATGAAAAGCATCAGAAACATTAACTACAGATTTTTTTATTAGCTACATCTCTTTAAAAGATAAGGGACTGTCTTAATAATAATAGTAATACAGTATGGGGTTTATTTTATTTTATTTTTTTTGGCTTAAAACAGTACACATTTATTATTTTGTGGCTCTCATAGGTGAGAGTACAAGAGGGAGGCAGAGGAGAGAGATCAAGACAGATGGCCACTTGGGAAGGTCTGGGCCTGATGTTGTTGCTGGGCTTAGATGGAGGGAGGGGCCCTGAGCCCAGCCTGCGGGTGGGGTGGTCTCTGGAAGCTGGAAAGGGTGAGGAATCAGATTCTCATCCAGAGCCTCCTGAAGGAATGGAGGCTCATTGATACCTTGACTTTAGCCTTGTGAGACCCATTTCAGATCTCACCTACAAGAACAACGGTATTTATTATCTAATTTCCATACAAAGGTGAATATTGAAGAACAAAAAATGAATTATTTTATAGAGGCCAGTGAAATTGTTTATTCTTATTAAGATATTAAGACTTTCAACGAAATCAGCTAAAATCTATTGTCATTTTCTTCAAAATTATTCTCTAAATTCCCATTTATATTCTTAGGTACTCTTTTGCATAGTCTTGATAAATAAAGTATTTGAGTTTAAAAATCAACCAATCACTCAGCCAACTGAATGACCCACTCTGCAAACACACACGTGAGCGAAAACCAAAAACAAAATGAGCCAAAAACAAAGCATTTAAAGTCTATAAGCAGTCACTTTTAACAATAGATGCAAATGGCTCGAATGAAATTTCTAGTATGTTATTTTTATCTTGCTAGTATTAAAATGAAGGAAAAAGATCAATGCCTAGGTTGCTGGAGTCATATATCCTAATGGGTCATTTATTTCTTATGTTTAACTCCTTCCTCTTCAAAGATACTGGACGTATTATCCATAATCTGGAGTGGGATTCTTTAAATGTTATCATTAGAGGTATGTTCAACTGTAGTGTTTGAGATGTACCAATTATATTCTTTTGGAAGGTTACATTAGAAATGCTGTGGCGGCATACACTTGTTTTGGAAGTGTAAGTTAGAAACACACACCAGAAATTACAGTGTGGGGTTTATTACATATGTAGTAGTAAAACATATGACAAAAATAGCACAAAGGCCAGGAACGGAGAAATAGAAATGGAAACATACACATCATAAATCCATTCAAAAATTAACATTTACTGTTCAGTAAGTATTGCAAGTGCTGTTTACTGAGCATCTATTATGCATTCGACACTGTTCTAGCAGTTACACATACAGTGGAAGGCAGAATCGATAAGATCCCTGATTTCATGGATTGTACATTTCACCGAGTTGACAGTTAACAGTACACAAATAAACAGGATAATTACAGACTGTTTTAAGTGCCACAGAGGAAACAAATAGGATGCTATAATAGAGAATAACAAAGTGTGTGGGAATAACTTAAGGTGATCAAGAAAGTTGTGTGTGACAAGGGTCATTTGAACTGAAACGCGAAGGATGAGAAGAAGCCAGCCCAGTTGAGAATCAAGGGAGAGGATCCCAGGTTGAGATAACTTATGAGCAAAGGCCCTGAAGGTGTGTAAGAACTCAACCAATTTTAGAAACTGACTGTCCAAGGGACAGTGTGGCTGAAGTATAGTGAGAGAGAGGGGTAGAGAGGTGAGAGATGGTACTAGGGTAGAGGTCAGATTATACAGGGTCTTGAAGTCTTGACCAGGGTTTTGGGGTTCATGCTGAGCACTGTGGGAAACATGAAAGAGTTTCAGCAAGGGAGCAAGATGATCTGGTTTACCTTAAACAAAAGATAATTTTGCTGTAGGATGGAGAATGAAAGGTAAGGAGCAGGAATATAAAAAGGAGGCTAGTCACAAGGTTATTTCAGTGGTTGAGGCAAGAGATGATGGTGGTGGTATGAATAGACACAATGGCAGTAAGAAGAAATAAGTAACTACATTAAATATGTATTTTGGAAGTAGAACTGGCAGGGCTTGATGACAGATATGGATGTGGGGACCAGAAAAGGAAGAATCTAGTAGCTGGGATTTGACCCAGGTCCATCTGAGTTCAAAACTTTCTGTTTTCAGTGCTGCCATTATTAGGTTGAATACTTACTATGAATGGTGTAACTCACCAGTCATGAAAATATCATAAAGCATAAAACGATAGACTTTGCCATCAAGGACGAAAATAGCTGGCAATAAAAAAACATGTTAGCTAGAAACCAAATGATACCAATAAGTATTATAGAAGTTCAGAGGAAGAGGCAGCAGATGTAGACTCAGAAGAGTATGCTTTGACAGGGAAAGAGAGAACACTGTGTGGTGGGTGAGCAGTATTAGCAAAGATCTGGAAGTGGGGATTCCCACATGTTTTTAAAGGGATACTATCGAAACTACAATGGCACATTAGTAAACAAAAAACTCAAAGACAGTTGCCTTTGAATACGTAGCTAGAGGTAGTCGGTCAGCTTGGAATGATTGAATGGTAGAGCAAAACCTCTAAATGGCAACCTTCAGGTCGACCAGTTTGTCATTATTGTGGAGCTATTGATTAAAAATGGGGAATTCTCATACATTACATACACTGTAGCAATCATTTTGTTTGTTTTTTGAGAGAGAGAGAGAGTGAAAGTGCAGGAGTGTGCATTGCAAGTGGGGGAGGGGCAGAGAGAGAGGGGGAAAGAGAAAATCCCAAACAGGTTCTACACTGTTAGTGGGGAGCCCCATATGGGGCTTGATCTCACAAACCGTGAGATCGTGACCTGAGCCAAAATCAAGACTCACGTGCTTAACTGACTGAGCCATCCAGGTGTCCTACATAGCAATCATTTTAAATAAAAATTAGGGATAGCAGGGTTTCATGTCTCAACTAACCTGAGACAAATGGTGAAAGCAGAATTTGGAATTGTCCATTGTCGGGTTTTCTACCACTTAATAGAAATGAAAGACATCTTTTTTTCTCTCCCCACTTTCCCTGCTTAACCTTCTTCTTTAAATAAGAACATACTACTGGTTTTTCTGACTCTAGGAGTCATTTGTGATCTGTGATGGTTGGACTTTATTGAGCATTGTCAGAATGTACAGATACTGTAAATGGCAGCATCTCTGCCCATGGAGAGTTTTCTGAAACATGGAACAGACTCCAAAGCACCAAAAGTTAACCCATTTGGGTGACTCCTAAGATTGGCCCTATGGAAAGCAGCCCCAACTTTACCAACCTTACGGCGTCATGGAGGGAATCCACAGCAAATGGCCCACTGGAATCCTTTAGTTCTGTAACCAAAAGGTGGCCATTGCCAATCTCAGGCCCCAACTTCAAGACTGGAGGTCTGAAATTCATAATTTATAAGCTCAGTGGCAAATTACTTCCAACTGAACCTTTCTCAGTAAAACCCTCACCTCTGTCCATGTGTTTCCAGCTGTGCAGTAAGAAGAAATGAATCATTTCTGAAAAAATAACAATTGAATCAAGCCCTGTTTCTTCTTTCCAGACCGAACTCCAAACTGTGTTCGAATGAGGGATAGCTGGCAGCAGTGAACTTCCTCTTCATCTCTGCTTGCATCCCACTTCTGGTAGTTTGAGCTTGTCTGGGTTCTCAATACTTTTTTTACCTATAAATCATTGGGCAAGTGTTATTCACAGTTACACTCTGGCTGTGTGCATGTGCACACACACACACACACACGTTTCATAATTCCTGGACAATGCACTCAGTCTAATCAAGTAATTCCTACTTTGTCAAGTCATTTATTTTGGGAACATTTACACTTTGAAAATTGCGTATTGTTGTTGTTGCTTTTTAACTTTATGACCGGCTTGATGATAGCAGATGGAGATACAGAGATAGCATTTTGGCTTTCAAAACTAAGCAATAATATTAGCTCTATACAGCCAAAATATTAGAGCACATGAGTAAAAGAAGGTATCTCCAAGTTGTTTGTTTTGTGTGCAAACTTCTCCCCTACAAGGTAGATATGTTTAAATTTCTGTCTTGCTAGAGATGATAACGCAAATTTCTGACATTTGATTGATATCACCTTTGGGGCCACAGTTTTAAGAGAGCACCGTGTTCACCTAATCCATTATAGAATATAAGCTGCTTCTTTTGGGGAGAAGGCTGGTTCACTTGTAATTGTTAATCCCCCTGCTGAGATCTGGGTATGTTAAAAAAGGAGGAAGAAGTCACTCTTTGGACATAATTGGGGATCTAATCTTCTATAAAAATCCTCCACTTGAGTGATACTCACCTGCTCCTGGCCCTTGGTGATACCTTGGGCTTTTTCACCTCTGCATGTTTGCTTACCCAAGTGCATTATTTAGGACCTTCTGTTCCTCTCCACCTTCTCTCATTGATTCCACCCAGCCTTCCAGCCCAGTGAAAACCCCACTGCCTTGGCAGGGTCCCCTGACCACACCAAACTGACTTGATGGCTTTCTCTTTTGAGGTCTCTACTTTGGCCCCTTGCCGCTTTAGATTGTTTATCTTCTCATGTTAGTCTGTCCAATTTCCCAAGTAAATGTGGATAGAAGAATATCAAAGATGTTTATACAGGTGATCATCTACTCCAAATTCTCAGTCTTTGGACTCCCGAACCAGTACTCTTTTGGCTTTCATGCTATTCCTTATTAATTTTAACCATGCCTACTAACTTTTGAGGGCAATGACTTATTCATTTATCAAGTCATTATTTATTCATCATTAAGCAGATATTCATTGAGTGTCTACTAGATGCCAGTTTCCATCCTAGGCACTGGAGATACAGTCGTGACCTTGAGAGAGTGACATTGTCCTCTCTCTTAAGGAGCATGCATTTTAGTGGAGGACACAGAAAAGACACAAGTAAGGAAACAATAATTTTAGAAATTGACAGTGCTACCTATAAAGCACGAGGATAAGCAGGGTGATAGACTAGAGAGAGGCGGTGGTGTGGGGAGGCTGTTACATTAGCTAGGGCAGTCAGCAGAGGCCTCTCTGAGATGGCACTTGATCTGAGATCTGAGTGATGAGCTGTGGTTGGTCTTAGGGAGATCTGGGAGAAGAGTGTTCCATGCAGAGTAAAGAGCAAGTGCTAAGGACCTACGTCAGAATGAGGTTGGTGTTTTAGAGGAGAAAAATATCAGTGTGGCTGCAGTGGGGACCAGCAAGAAGTGGGGCAGAAGTGGGGGGATGTCAGGTGGGACGGGGTCAGAGCATGACCTTTGTAGGCCAAGTGAAGAGTTTGCAGTTCGTTGTCTGAGGAAGTGGGGAGCCCTGGAGGGCTTGATGTAGGGAAGTGACATTACATAGGAGTCACATTTGAAGCCTATCACTCTAGCTGTCAGCAGGGAGTTTTTTCCTTTTCTTTCTTTTATTCTTTGTCTTGCTTTTCCTTTTTGGAGGGTGTACACACCTTAACTTCCCGGCTGCATGAATTTTTACATATGAATATACCCATGTATCTACATCCATAGTAAGATACAGAAAAATTCCAGCACACCCCAAAGAGCTTTTTCATGCTCTGCCCAGTCATTCCTTTCACCACTGTTAGGATGACTTCTACTACCACAGATTAGTTTTGCCTATTCTTGAACAAAATACAAATGAAATCATATAATAGCATGCACTCTTTTGTGTCTGGGACTTATTACCATGTAATATTCTCTGGAATGAATATCCTACAGTTTGATTTACTATTGATGGACCTTTGGGATGTTTCCAGTTGGGGCTATTTGAATAAAGATTCTATGAACATCCTTGTACATGCATTTTGGTGGACACGTATGCCCATTTAGGTCAGATATAAACCCAGGAGTGATATTGCTGGGTCTTGATTTATGTATTTAGTAGATACCATCAAACTGTTTTCCAAAGTGGTTGCACCAATTTACACTTCCACTAAAAATGCACGAGGATTCTAGTTTCTTCCCATTCTTACAGTCCTTTTACTCTTAGCCATTTTGGTGGGAGTGTAGTGGGTGGGGGTCTCATTGTGATTTTCTTGGGGGAAGATGAAGGGGCTGTTTCTCATAGGTGCTTATGATTATGTTGTTGATTGTAAGGTTTGGTTTGGAAAGTTTGGTCTTCAAGGCTTCCTGGCTTTCATTCCCTATTTCCAATACCACATTTCCCCCCACTGGTAGTACCCTCCAAGAGCAGTATAAAAGCCATGCATGCTGATATGACATCATCAGTTCATTGTCTTTAAGGAATGTGATATTTCATCTTTTATAGGGTGACCCTATTCCAAGATAGAAGGGAAAATAGAAAACAGGGCTTAGAACTTGAAAGAGAAAATTTGGGTCAGGCTCCAGCTTAATGCAGTTTCCATTCTTGGAGCCAAAAGGCCTTCTAGTCAGTGCACAAAGGGAGTTGCTGGAGGAGTGGGGACTGTTGGTTTCATTATACGCTCATTATACCACTACATCAGGGTGTCTAGGATTTTGCCCTAACAATGAAATTAAGGGTGTTATGCTTCATTTCCTGTTTTGGAAAACAGTCTTTGGCTTAAAAAAAAAAAAAAGGGCTAATTGCATATTGTTTTAAAAAATTGGGTTGATAATTCATCATATCATAATTAAACTAATTAGAATGCTATTATTTTCCAACAGCTTTAATGAGGTCTTCCACTTGGCAGGGAACCTGTGAGACCAAAAAATATTGCCATTTGTTAAAAGATAGAGAAACTCTGATGACAAACGACTCTATTCAGCTGCATTTTGGTTAATAAGATTTATGCATTAATCTAGTTATACTTTGTTCCCTTGAGTTGGCAAACTTCTGAAGTTTTCCAATTCTCTACTGTGTCTCTCCTGTTCCCCACCCCCTTCTCCTCAGAGAATTTCTGGCGTCTGAGTTAAAATAGGTGGAAACATTCTCTGTTTCCAGCCGAGGCTCCCCAGCTTGGTTGGAATGCTCGTCTGGTTGTAATAGAGCCTGCTTTTCAGCCAGCAACTCTTAAAATATCTCCTCGGCATATGAAGCAGAAAATAGAAGTTTGGGCAGCCTAGTGTTGGCTTGCAAGATGTTTCTTGCTGCTTGCTTTGGGGGGCACTGTTGCTCCAGTTTGAGAACTCCAGCGGGGCTCTGGTGACTGATGGCTCTCCGTTGCGCAATTTTGTATCTGCACTCCTTGTCAAGTAATCATTACAAATGTTTCGTGGAGGAACGAGCTCGCTCTGAGCAAAGGTCTGCCTCTCTGAAGAAGTGAAGGCCTGAGGGGTGGGCATTGGTCTGTCGTGGTAAAATTTCCCCCTTTGACAGTGTAATTAAGTGCTAATTAACTAAATGAGTGTAAATGTTGAAGGCTGAGATAAATATCTACATTTTCTTAATCTATTTTTCCCTTCTAAAATTTGATAAAGGAAATTCGGATTTAATGGAGGATATATGTCAATTTTTTTTTTTTTTTAAGATTGCAAATCTGCTTAGAAGGAACTCAGATCCCCGGGTTTGGATTTCTACAGGAAAAGTTAGCAGCATATAAATATAGGAGAGGTACAATAAAATGCGGATGCGATATTGCAATAATTATGTTAAGAAGGCTTAGTGGAGCTACCTTTTTGAAACATCTGGTTTGTTTCTGTTCTTTCCACATCCTGCAGATGTTGCTGAACCCATGAAATATACTGACAGGAGAATACATTAGCTCACGGAGTCATTCCAATGAATAAAGCAAAGAGTAGCCTCTTAACTTTCTAAAAAATCTAGTTAGAAAAGAATTCTGCTTTCAGAGCAGGCAGAGATTAGGCCAATAATTGAGAGGGGCCCAGGGCCTTCTAAAAGTGTCAATAGTGATCTGTTCTTGCCAAAGGGGAAAAGAGACACTTTGTGGAGGGGCAGCCAGAGTAATAAATGGGAATCTTTGTAATTCTAGTACTTTCTTATTACCTTCATGGTTAGTGATTAAAAATAGGGCTGAAGCAGGGATAAGGGAAGCCCACTCCTTCTGTGCTCAGTCCTAGAGCTTTAAGCTGCTGAGCCCATCTTGAGTTCAGTGACTCTGCCTCTCCTCCTAGCTTCTGGAGCTCCTAGTGAGTCTCAGAGGCAGGTAGACTGCTCCTGCGGCTGAGGCAAGTGCCTTGGGAAGGGGACGCATAATTGAGGTACCATCTGTGGCATGGGGGCTGATGACAGCTGCAAGACGCCCTGACACTCCTATGTCAACACCCTCCCCAGGCGGGAAAAGACAGGGGCAGGCACATGTACGCTGAGCCTTAGGGAGAACAGACATAGCCATCCTTGAAGGGGAGGGCCTGGGGAGTTTGAGTTTATTAAATAGGAGTTGGTTGCCTATGAGATTAACACCCTGAAATAAATGCAAAGTTAAGAAATATTCTGGCCTCCAGCCCACTTGGCAGGAAGATTAGAAACCTGGAATGGTCAGAAAGACAAAGCCTTAAAGGGCCAATGTCACGTTTAGTTTCTGGCCGTCTGTGATCTCTAAATTTCCCCACCATTTACATCACTCCTTTGGGTTACGGCATCATGTGTTCAGAAGACCCCTATTAAAATGTGTAACAGATGTTTTTCTGGCCACCGGCCTGGTAGACAAGAAGAACTCACTCGTATAAACTCATCTATGAGAAACTAGTGCTTCTCTGGTTCAGCTCTGAATTGTTGAACTCCAGATACTGACATCCACTCCTGTTTGCCTTCTTCCCTCTGGGGCAAAGGGATAAATCTCTGGGATGTTTCACAAAAGACTGTTTCTTGCATGTTCTCACAGGGTTTCTAGCTAGCTTCCTTTGGGTCACCGAGGAGGGGTCTCTACTGCTTGCACCAAATCCTTCCATTTCAGCAATGATTTTGTGTACGGTTCCACCAGGCAGACACCTGGCTCTTGGCTGCACCATTTACTCCTGCCCTGGGTCAGCAGAGATCTCTTCTGAAATTTCGCAAGAGCTCTGCCTCCTCAGAGAATGATTTTAAATTTCCTCAGCCTTTCTCCCCACCAGTGCTACACCTCCCTTCCCTTTTCCTTTGGCAACTGGCTAATTTCTGTTTTTGATTTTGCAGCCATATTTCCCTATGCTCAATCGACAGATTAAACAGATATGACTAGGTTTTAATCATCTTTGGGAACTTTTGACACCAACGTTAAATGTGTTACTTGAGGAAAGAGGTTTAGCATCATTGTCGTTATCATGATAATAATTTTTAACATTCATACCACCTTTTAGACTGAATGACATGCTTTCCCATATATTATTTCTGCTGATTCTCCAGGCAATACTGATATAGGCAGAAATTACAATGTTGAGGCTATAGGTGAAGAAATCAATGCTCACATAAAGTAAAGCTATTTGTTCAAGGTCATATAGCCAGTGAAAGTGGGATTCAACGCATTTTAGATTCTAAGTTCAGTGCTTTTCCAGGGCATAGTGAGCCCTTATTAATAATTTAACAAGGTAGGAACTTAAAAAGATAGGCCATGGAATGGGAATGCTTTTGTAGGGTAGGGTAAGTATGCCAAGAATTCAAGAAAGTAGGGAATCTAGACAGAAATACAGACATGGTGTCTACAGCTAATTTTCTTTAAAATGTGTACTGCAAGATTCCAATAGGTGTATTGTTAGGAAAAGAGTTCCATAGCCAAATAGGCTTTATAAATAGAAAGTTAAACAAAGTCATGAAAATTTCTTGATTACAGCACTCTCAGAGACTTGGACATGAATTATAAATTCCCAAGGCAAGGATCAGATATACTATGACTATTCTGCAAACATATTTGACGTGGGGCCCTTCTTGACTGAAGCATCTCATGAGATACGCTTTGGGGAAAGCTGGTCAGAAACACCAGCATTTACCAGCTGAGAAGTGAGTCAGTCAAAGAGGGGAAAGATAAGAACTCTTCAGATGTCAGGAAAAGATCTAGACACCATGTTTATTCTGCTAATTACTGAATCACGGAGTTTTATTGTCCACTTTAGTAGGCTCTATGTTAAGGTCCTACAAGGAGTAAAACTGGTATGTCAGTATTCCAGATGCAAGGTCTTATTGGGAGAGGAACTGGCAGGACTGAGGGAGGTGACAGTATAGTGAGAGGAACACGAGGAAGGAGGGTGGGAGAGCAGGCTCTAGTCTTGAATGTTTTTAGTCTTAGCTGTATGACCTTGGTCAAGTCACTACACCTTCTGGGCTCCAGTTCTCTCAACTATAAATGAACAGAATGGACTAAATGGTTCCTCTTAGGATGAAGATTTCATGATTCTATAAATAGACATTATATGTTAGAGGGTGATAGATGTTTCGGGTGGAGACAGATTTGGAAGTTGATTTCTTAAGGAATGTTATGTTAGTTTAGCATTGCCAGAGGGGAATGGTGAGAGATCAGGTGGAATCAGGAGCAGGTTGTCTTGTGGATAACAGCAGACAAGGAGCATGCCATGTTACCTCCATGTTTTAAAGTTTTAAAGTCAAATTTCAAAGTCATTGGTGCCAGAGCCCCAATCTGAAAGGCAAAGAGTCACTAGATAGCCATTGCTGGCTTTGAAGGGAAAATAGAGCTTACCTGGCTAGCAGGGGAGTAAGCTTTGGAGAATAAAACCCAAGCCTTCTTTCCTAGAGGAATGAAAAAGATTAATCAGAGAAACTGCTGAGAAGGAAGATGAAATCATCAAAGAGATGAGGAGGCTCAGTATCAGGAATTGGCAGAAGACTCAAGGAAATGGAGGATGATAAAGAAACTGAGTGTGAGCTAATGGAAATGGGTCAGGAGAGAGACTGGAGGATTAAAAAAAACATAAAAGTACCCCAGTGAAGGTGGCTTCCTAGTGAACAGAGCTTGACACCCAAGACACAAGGAGGGGGCTGATTTGATGTCCTTTTCCACTCAAGACTCAAAAGGTATAAAAATCTACTCCCACACTGATCTTTTCAAAGAGATGCTGGCCAGGGGCATGAGATACACTGGAGATACATGAGACATTCATGGTCTGAGCCTAAACGTGGTTCTGGCCCAATAGCCCTTGAGTCTTTGAGTGTGACAGAGGATTTGAATTTGACTTCTATCCATGATTGAGTCCCTGGATGATCTGAAAGTCATTTCTCCTCTCAGAGGTTTGTATTCACTGCAAAACAAAGAGCTGAGGACTGGGAAAATTTGATACAAAGGCCAGTACTTCTAGTAGGACAAGGTCAAAGCCCACATACCTTAAAATCTGAAGTTCTGAGCCTCTGGCAATTCTGGCTGCTTAACTTCTCTGTTCTACAGATTGCCATGATACCTTTGCTGATAGGATATAGAAAACAAGGTAACACAAGGTTACCTTAATGATAAGTGTTTGTGGGATTGGATATAGGAAAGGAAGGCAGTAAGTCGTGAAATTTATGGCAGCCTTACACTGCTTGACCAGATCCTGCCTGGACAACTTCTGCCTGCATGGAGGGGGTGGGGCCTCAGCCATCACCCAGAAGTCAGTGCAATGCAGAGTTGTTCTTTGTTCTGTTCTTCTCTAATCTCAGTAAACTCTGCAACATCTGAATGAAACAAGTATTAGGTTGACACATGTTAGAAGGCTCCTGTAACTCACTCCTTTGTTTAGGAGCTTTAGAATTCCTTAGCAGATTCAGTGCTCAGGGATTTTGTGTAGCAGCAGTGTCTACACTGGGCAGCGTAAAACACAACCACAGTATTTAAGGAAAGCATCGTAAGAGAAGGCATACAACCCAAGAAAAAGCCTGTGTGTTCCCTGCCTTAATCACTCATTGCAAACAGAAAGGTCTTTCCATGGGCCTGTTAGCAGGCTGGACCATAGTGAGAAAAAAAAAAAGGCACATACATGGCCATGTCTATCTTTGAAGGGTACATAAGGGGCATACTCTCATTTAAATAGGGAAGAACATTTTCTTAGAAAGTCCACGGGAAAATAATATACTTGATTTGATCTGTGTAGGAATAATTCTATCTCAAGTTGTGTCTAAGGAATTGCAATGGTAGACTGAAAAGTGAAAAAGTCAGCTAGGGAACTAGACACCGTAAGTACATGATTCTTTTTTTTTTTATTAAATTTTTTAACGTTTATTTATTTTTGAGAGAGAGAGAGAGAGAGAGAGAGAGCATGAGAGGCAGAGGGGCAGAGAGAGAAGGAGACACAGAATCTGAAGCAGGCTCAAGGCTCTGAGCTGTCAGCACAGAGCCCAACCTGGGGCGCGAACTCACGGAGTGTGATATCATGACCTGAGCTGAAGTCAGAGGCTTAACTGACTGAGCCACTCAGGCACCCCTAAATACCCAATTCTTTAGCAGAATACACAACACATGTCTGTGTAGCTGATTAGCACTTTAGTCTTAGAGAAATAATGGGTCCTTATCACCATAGGTACCTGGATCTCTGTGAATAAATGGGTAAGAACAACCCATCCAAACTTATCTCACATGAGCTGGCTAGAAGGTTGGGCCTGTCTTGCCCTGAAATAGCAAATCTATCTTTAGGCAAAGGCTGGCTTTTCCTTCCTGACACTCACGTGTTCAGTGGGTTAAGAAATAAATGTGAATGCAAAAATGGGCAATACCAGGCAATTTACATTTCCTTTTCCTGATCAGAGAACAGCACAACATTGACTTTCTTCTCTCTAGAGCCTCACTTCTCACCAGCTGTGAATGATTTTTTCCCCTTCTCTTAGGAGTCTCTTCTTTCTTCCTGTGGGACTAGCTCCTCAAGGGCAGAATTCATATCCTATTGCCTTGTTCTCCAGTGGCTACCTTGGTATTGTGCACACAGGAGGTGTTTAATAGATGTGGATTGGGTAAATAATGCTCTCTCTAAAAACTGTATAGACTTTTCAATGCTAAGACATACCAACCTGCTCCAGCCCCTCGTGTTTTCTTCTTTACATTTCTTTAGCTTCCTCTTTTTATCTCTTACCACCTTTCCTGCCACTTGAAATTCTTCATGCAGGTTGGAATAAGGAGATACAGTGTGGAGTCAGCTGTTCTTTACCTTTTTGTCTGTGCTATAGACTGAAAGTTTGTATCCCCCCGCCCCAAATTCATATGTTGAAACCAGATTCCTAAATGTGATAATACTGGGTGGCCAAACCTTTGCGAGGGTGGTGTCTTCAGGAAGGAATTAGTGCCTGAATAAAAAGAGACCTCAGAGAATTCCCTTGCACTTTCCTCCATGTAAAGATACAGAGAAAAGATGGCTGGCTATGAACAAGGAAGTGGGTTTTCTCCAGACACCAAATCTGCTGGTGCCTTGATCTTGAACTTCCCAGCCTCTAGAACTGTGAGAAATAAATTTCTGTTGTTTTTAAGCTGTCCACTCTATGGTATTCTATCACAGTAGACCAAAAATTCAAGATAATCCCTTTCTCATCATGAAGTTTTCCCTTCTGATCCCTATAGGAAATCACATACAAAAATAGCAAACAAAATCTTGCAATGTTCTGATAGCTGTGTTTCTGTTCTGTAGCTCTAACTCCCTCTGAAGTGGCTAGTGAAAGAACTTGCTTTATTGTTGTAACCTGAATATAACTAACGTACCACATGGCCTTGTTTATGCATAATATAGATTTAAAGAAAGAGCAGTATGTCAGAGGAAAAATAATAGAAAGATGTTTAAATCTGTCTAATCTCATAAAACAGGGGTTGGCAATCTATGGCTCCAAGGCCAAACCTGTTGTTTTTTTTTAAATGATGTGGTTTTTTTTTAGACATCTTTATTATTACCAATTCTGAAGGGTTAAATTCAGTCTAGGTTCTGTTATCTATGGATTTGAAAAAAAAATTATCATTGAAAATGTTAAGGTTATTTCTTTAAAAATTTCTCCTAGGCTCATTTTAGAAAACTGGAGACTTCGAGAAATGGTTTGAGGTGTCCAATACAATAGACCAGCAATCTTTAATAAAGAAAAAAATAAGCAGTAACGAAAAAAATGTACTCTTCTTGAAAAAGCAATCTCAGCCTTATATACCCAGTTCTTGTGGTACAGGATGGGGTTGCGCTAAAGTGGAACCAGCTCATTCTGTTGTCCCAGGGGCAGCAGTCACCATGCCTCTCTTCCCTTCTGAATGCAGAGTAAAACAGTGGTCAGGCTTCTCTTTCAGTTACAGTGATTTTATTTTGTTTTATTATTTTTTTAGGGTTTATTTATTTTTGAGAGAGAGAGAGAGAGAGAGAATGGGAGGGGGCAGAGAGAGAGGGAGACACAGAAACCGAAGCAGGCTCCAGGCTCTGAGCTGTCAGCACAGAGCCCCATGTGAGGCTTGAACCAACAGACCGTGAGATCATGACCTGAGCTGAAGTTGGATGCTCAACTGACTGAGCCACCCAGGCGCCCCTCAGAGGGATTTTAGTTGAAGGAAGAGTGTGTCTCAAGCTAGCTTAAGTAAAAGGAGCAGTTACTGGAAAGGGTACATATGGTCCAACAAGGAGCTGGAATCACTTGGAAGGCAAGCACAGCAGGTACAATAGAGCTTTGGGCAGCTGGAGCTACAGGACGGCTGTGGACTCAAATGGCTCTGGAGTTTCATGGTTGTAGATTGTAGACCTTCTTTTCACAGCCACTCTCCACCACTGTTCACTTTCCCCAAATCTCTTCACATTCTGAGTTCAAATTCTTGAGAAAAGGAATTAGACTGAATTCTTTCAACTCTAGTTGCCAGGTCACACCATGGGCCAATTCATAGGCTTTTGATGGACTGTAATCCAGTCATTGGCCATCTCTGTGCAAAGACTGACCTTAATGCTGCTTCATCCTTCAACGTGGGGTTCTGAGTAGGACAGGTCGAGCAGGGGAGGAAGGGTCACAGCAGGCACACTGACTGACACATATACAACCATCCAGGCCTAGGCTGACATGCGCACAACTTATATCTACATTGCTAGAAATGTCCCTGCCTGTTATTATCTAAACATTGTGCATGCAATTTTGGGTTCATCTATGACCTCCCAGCAGTGATGCAATCCAAAAATTCTATCTGCATCCAGAGGCCACCAAAGCTGCAGTTTTGTCTCAAAAGCCACAGCCTCCTAGTAATGTTCATTCCTCTCTTGACTCCATTTTGATCCTATTCAGACCATCACTCTTACCTACACACACCTGCACACACACACACACACACACACACACACACACACTGTATGTATGAAACATATGTGTGTGTGTGTGTAAAACATAATGCATGGAAAAAAATCATATATCCTAGGACAGTGTATCTCTATTCTCCAGACGAATCATTCACAATTAACACCTTATATTTTTATTTTTCCTGGTAGTTACAATGATACCTTTTATTTATTTTTTTTTAATTTTTTTATCGTTTATTTATTTTTGAGACAGAGAGAGAGAGACAGAGCATGAACAGGGGAGGGGCAGAGAGAGAGGGAGACACAGAATCTGAAACAGGCTCCAGGCTCTGAGCTGTCAGCACAGAGCCTGACGCGGGGCTCGAACTCACAGACTGCGAAACTGTGACCTGAGCCGAGGTCGGACGCTTAACCGACCAAGCCACCCAGGCGCCCCACAATGATACCTTTTAAAAATATACTTTATATTCCCTCATTTCTTGATTTTCCAACTTACAAAATTGTTGTCTTCTCTATTTGAAAGTTGAGGAGTCCAATATTCCTACAATATTTTCTTTCTTTCTCACTCTACCTCTACTCTCCAAAGTTTGTTAATGATGTTGTTGTTTGTAACAACTACATTCTGTTCTGTAGCCAAAATTAAATCTACTGTGTCAACTGGTTGATCCTAAAAATTGAAAATCAACAAACAATATTTTAAATCAACATTATGTATTTTTCAAATCCAATGTGTGTTTCACCTGAACTTTGAAGACAACCACTATTTTCTAGAATTCAGTATTACTGGTAAGTCCCATGTACATCTCATGGTCTTCTCTTTGTAGATAAGTATTTTTTGGTCTCTGTGGAGTTTTTTAGGATTTTTTTTTTATCCTTGGATTGTTTATCATTTGAATGTGTCTAGATAGTGGACTTTTCCCATATACTGTACCCCACACAGTAGTTGTGTATTGTTACTTAAGGAAGTCAAATCTTCTTTAGTTATGTCTTTGATAATTTCTTCTTTACTGTTTCTGTTTTCTCCTGGAATGCCTTATATTTTCTATCCTTGTCTTTTTATCTATTTTTTGGTAGAGTTTCTAACTTTTTCTTCCTTATTGCTAACTTTTTTTTTTTTTTCAACGTTTATTTATTTTTGGGACAGAGAGAGACAGAGCATGAACGGGGGAGGGGCAGAGAGAGAGGGAGACACAGAATCGGAAACAGGCTCCAGGCTCCGAGCCATCAGCCCAGAGCCCGATGCGGGGCTCGAACTCACGGACCGCGAGATCGTGACCTGGCTGAAGTCGGACACTTAACCGACTGCGCCACCCAGGCGCCCCACCTTATTGCTAACTTAATCTTCACATAATTTTATTTTATTAACTCTATCAATGATTCTTGTTTTGGTACACTTTTAAAATAGTTTTATTGAAACAGCCATTGTTATGCCCAGAATTCGTGATCCCCAAAGACCACTAGGGAGCTGAGTCCGATGCAAAAGCAAAGACCCTTTATTCGAGCTAGCTCGAGCTCAATCCCCTACCTGCACCCACGCAGCGGTGAGATACCAAGGAAAGAGAGTGAGTTTCAAAAGGACAAAGGTTTTATTGGGGCCTAGGGGCAGTTGGTGAGGTAATGGCTATGGCCTCAGCCGATTGGCTGGGGAAGGGTCCTGGGGAAGGGTCCGAGTCCTGTTAGGCAGGTGAGGGGGGGGTTACTCAAGGGGAGGAGGTGTGGTCAAGGTGAAGGACACAGAACTAGATGGAGTCAGGCATAGGCCCGCCCTTTCACCACATTTGTTTATGTATTCTCTATGGCTGCTTTCAAATGACAGTGGCAAAGTTGAGTAGTTGTGACAGATACTGTAATGTCCTAACCTTTATAGAGAATGTTTTCCGACCCCCATCTTAGTAGATGCCAGGGTGGGGGTGAGTAGAACATTCTTAATGTATAGGCAAACAATTTTCCCCTATTTCTGTCACATGTAGTGACCTTTATAGGGACAACTGCTGGACTCTCAGAAAAGAAAATAATCTTTTTTTCCTCTTAACTTCCTGTCAAAAATTCCTTTTTGAAATCCAGCCTAGGTAGCTCCTACCTTCATCATCCTCACTTACGTTCTTTTGAATAAAATCCTTCCAACCACTAGTAATTCTCATTTATTTTTTCCCTAAATACCAAAAACTCTACCCTGACTCTGCTCATTCTAGTTGTCAGCTCTTTCTACTGATTATCACAAATTGTTTATCACTCACAACCCAGGATTCACGCCAAAGGAGTCCTTTTTAGGAGGGGTGTGTAAAGAGGAGGCTGATAGGCTGGTCAAAACTATGTAATTTGTTCCTGTTACATAATGAATCATTTGATGGTGGTTAGGAGGTGAGGCTCACCAGCAACTTACCTTTATGCACTCTGAGCCTTTTCATATGAATTCAGAACTCTCCATGGTGCCCTCTCTTCTTGCATGCAGCCTCTTAAAGATTACTACCCACTCTACTCACATGGGTCCCAGGTGGAAAATCTCCCCTCTAGGGCTTTCTGCAGGGGATATCCACTTCCTAGGGCCTCTGTTCCTCTCAGTCAGAGTGCTTGAAGGACATTTCCTCATTCCTCTCACGTCTTTGCCACGCATGTTTGGTGTGTGTGTGTGTGTGTGTGTGTGTGTAATGCACACTCATACATGGTTTTTAGTAATTTTTTAGTACTTTTTTAGTAATAATTTCTTTTTCTGGTTTTGAAAGTGAACTTTCTTCGCTGCAAGGAAAGTTAAAATACAAAACTGTATAAATAAGAGAAAAATCAGTTATAATCCCGTATACAGAGGTAACCAGTATTAACATTGGGATACATAAATTTATAATTATTATTCTGTTAGTATGTATGTGAATGTTTACATACTGATACACACACAATATTAAATCCAATTTCTGTTTAGAGTATATACTTAGTTTTGTATTTCTTTTCATTTAGTGCTGTATCCTGTGTTTTTGCTTTCGGGTTTGTACGGCTGTACACTGCTTTGTACTTGAATAATTGTTTTCCTGAGGGAAAATCAGGTTTTTTAGTCAGACCATAAATTCCTTGAGTGCAGGGAGAGTTTTTTTCTTTTTTATCTCCTTCTCTTTTCCTCGCCCTCCATTCCTATTCCCACCAGCAACTAGTATCATTTAGGAGTAAAGAATGAGTGTTTGAAAAGTATTTTCTGAGTAGGGTTGAATAGAATGACATGTGAAGCACCCATAGGAGGAAACCTGAGTGCCTGATCTTCCTCTCTTGTTCTTGCCACACAGAGAAAGTCACAGCTTGAAACGAGCCGTGAATGGTTCTTTGGCGGGTGCACAGCAATACACCTGCTGAGTTACGAGCCTGATGAATCATTTGCCTGGTTATCTTGCTAGTCATGCTGAACTGAATGCCACTTTTCAAACCCAGCAGGTCCAAACTAAGGCTCTTTCCTTGCTTTGGTTTTGGGTTAGTGTTTTCTCTGCAAGTAGTCTCCCTATCTTGTTTTAAAAATCTGTAATAATGGACTTACAAAAACAGTATTCAAAGAATACCTCACTATTCTTGCTTTTCTAATAAGAGTTTTATTACATATTGCCAAGTAAATTAGATTTGGCCCCTTGTTTTATTTATACATAAAACCAAGCAAAGATATCAACCATGGGATAAATTAATAACAAGGCATAACCCTGCCAGATATTTCCTTTGGGGGACAAACCAAACAACAAAACCACCCTCCCAACACTTGTCTTTATCTATTTCATTACATGCTTTGGCAAGTCTGAATGGCCTGCTTGTTTAACTGACCTAATGGTTTTGTTTATGTTTTTTTCTTAATTTACTCCTTTGCAAAAGTTAATGTCCCTTTGCTTTAGCATCCAAATTTCTCTCTTCTGTCCCAGTCTTCCTTACAGTTCCCCGTCTCTTCCCCATTCCTTAGATGAGGAACTGCAAGGGTCACTGAAATTAATGAAAAACACAGTCGCAACAACATGAAACTAGAGGCCCAATTTAGCTCTAAGGGGCTCCGTTTGGGTGTATCACGTTGCGTTATATGATGTAAGGGCTTCATGTGGGTTAATCAAAATGTAACCTCAACCCTTACTCAAATCACCTGTTGGACTGCTGTTTGCCCGAGGTTGAGCCTTCCTGCTGCTGCTGGGTCTGTAATGCATTTAGCTAATAATAATCCCTTCCATTTGGGAGAGTGCCTTCTACTTTTCAGAGCTCTTTCACCTCTATTATCTCATTTGATCCTTACTCAGCCCTGGGAAACATTTCCCATTTTACGGATGAGGAAACCCAGAATAAACTGACTTGCTCGTGGTCACACGCCCAGTCTCTCCAGTTTTTCTCTCTCCCAAATATAAATAAGTCCCTAAAGTTTGGGCAGCTTTTTAGTGGTTCTACTTAATACCACCCAGTACATTTTCTTACAGTTAAAAAGAAAAGAAAAGAAAAGGCAATCATATTAAAATGTTGCCCAGGATCTTATATTAAAAATTGAGTTCTAGGGGCGCCTGGGTGGCTCAGTCAGTTGAGCGTCTGACTTCAGCTCAGGTCATGATCTCGCGGTCTGTGAGTTCGAGCCCCGCATCGGGCTCTGTGCTGACAGCTCAGAGCCTGGAGCCTGCTTCGGATTCTGTGTCTCCCTCTCTCTCTGCCCCTCCCCCACTCATGCTCTGTCTCTCTCTCTCTCTCTCTCTCTCTCTCTGTCAAAAATAAGTAAAACATTTTTAAAAAATTAAAATAAATAAATAAATAAATAAATAAAAATTCAGTTCTCATTTCAAGTGCCATATTCCACAATCTGTGGTTTAAAGACACCAAAAGCTGGAAAGAAATTTGAACATCACCTAGTCTATACCCTGGCCTCTCAGTCCCAATTTTCTTTTTCTTTTTTTTTTAAGTGTATTTGTTTACATTTGAGAGAGAGAAAGAGAGAGACAGAGAGAGTTTGAGTGGGGGTGGGATTGGGGGAGGGGCAGAGAGATGGGGAGAGAGAGAGCATTCCAAGTAGGCTCTGTGCTGTCAGTGCAGAGCGGATGCGGGGCTCAAACTCACAAACCATAGATCACGAACTGAATGGAAATCAAGAGTCACTCAACGGACTGAGCCACCCAGGCACCCTGTATTTTCAAACTGTCATCGATTGGGACAGTTTGACCTCAATTCTACTGGAACATTTTTGCCGTATCCTGTGTATAGCCTTTCTCTGGTCCAACTACACTTTTAGTAAGAAATTTCTATTAGAACTTACCAAATCCTTTCCTCTGCAATTCGAGCCACTTTCACCTCATTCTGCTCTCAACACAATAAGCAAACAGCTCTTCTCTTCTTTTATCCTGTATCAGATTCTCATTCCCTTCCCTCTCTTTCCCCAAATTTGAGTTTTTTTGCATTGGATCAAGATGATTTATGACCTAAAGGAGGTGGACATCCAGGAACTTATTTTTCTGATAAAGGTATAAATTCTGTAACAAAATACCTAAAAGTCTTGGCAGCAGATTGGTAGCCAGAGTAAAAGCAAACTGTCATCTCTTTGGGCCATGTTTCTTGAGACTCGGTTTCAAAGAATTCAGAGGCACTTATGTGCACACCCAGGAGTAGGGGTGTGAGATGGCCCCAGGCACATGCAAGCTTCCCTGTGGTTAAACCAAGCTGCAGAGCTGTGAATTGTATATAACTCACACAATCCCATTTCCCGCTTTATGTTTATTTCCCTTTTGTCATCCTCTAGCTTCTAATAAACTCTTGTTTAAATGCTTCTGCCTCACATCGGTTGTGCTATAGGAAATTCGGGAAAAGGTTAAGTGTCTATGCTTGGGACAGAATGTTGAAGAGGGAGCAGCTTCTTTTGCCTCTGAGGTTAACATAGTTGAGCTAGATAGTCACAGGAGGGCTGAATTTTAGATGTGAGAGACAAAATTGTGTGGCTTAATCATCTGTCTCTGTTGGAGAGCATCCTTCCTCTGCTTATCTCAAAGGACCTACATTATATTTTACTGAGGATGATTGTAGCATTTTTTGCATAAAGAACCTTATTCTTTTTTTTTTAATTTTTTTTAACGTTTATTTATTTTTGAGACAGAGAGACAGAGCATGAATGGGGGAGGGGCAGAGAGAGAGGGAGACACAGAATCTGAAACAGGCTCCAGGCTCTGAGCCGTCAGCACAGAGCCCAACGCGGGGCTCGAACCCACGGACCGTGAGATCATGACCTGAGCTGAAGTCGGCCGCTTAACCGACCGAGCCACCCAGGCGCCCCATAAAGAACCTTATTCTTAAACCAGTTTGCAAATTTACTGAGTGCTCCAACCTATGCAGTGTATATGAAGATTCAAAGAATCATGTGATACTTTTTCTGCCTTCAGGGAGCTAATAGTCAACAGGTTGGATACGCCTGAAACATCAATGACTATGATGTTGAGTGTGGCAGGGACGTAAAAGGTGCTTTGAGTAGCCACACAGTAAAAGGATCACTTTCAGGTTCTGGTAGGGGGAAAGTAAGGCAAGACTCCCAGTACTGGTGGCATTTGAACTGGGTCTGGGGGGTCAGGAATTTCTAGCTGAGGAGTTGGCCTAGGCAAAGACAGAGGCAGGACATCTTTAGGATTCAAAGAGGAACATGTAACGATTCATGTAAGGGAACAGTGAGAGAAGAATTTGGATAGCCGATTATGCCAGATCGTGGATGTCATGGGAAGATGTCATGGAAGGCTTTGCATGACAGTGTCAGTAGTTCCCACATCATTCATTCACTTGCTGGTATATATGGTGAATTCTGAACACAGTGGCAGATTCAGGAGCATTATGCTGTGGGTAGTAGAGTAGAAAGAATATGGACTCTGTGGTCAGACAGACTGAATGAAAATCCTTTGTGTACTGCTTGCTGCTGTGTGACTTTGGCAAAGTTATACAACCTTTCTGGGCCTTAGTTTATACTTCTGTAACATGGAGGGAAATTTAAATGCCCTCATCTGGCTATTGTGAGGATTAAATAAGGATATATGAAAAGTATAAGATACAGCAGGCATGTAAAAATATTTGAATTCATTTTTATCTTTTTTCTGAGAATTGGCAGAATATTACCCAGAGAGTCCCTGCAAGCCTTCCCATAGGTACCTGCAATCCTGGGATGAAACAGTTTAATCTTTATCCATTCCCTGATGTGCAGCATAGCCTTTTACCTAATAGCCCTAATACCTAATAGTAGATTCTAGAGTATGGGTGGATAAAGTATAGCCAAAACTGAGCTGGTTTCCTGTTTCTGAATGGCTTAGGAACTAAGAATGTTTTTTTTTTTTTTTTTTTTTTGAACGTTTATTTATTTTTGGGACAGAGAGAGACAGAGCATGAACGGGGGAGGGGCAGAGAGAGAGGGAGACACAGAATTGGAAGCAGGCTCCAGGCTCTGAGCCATCAGCCCAGAGCCCGACGCGGGGCTTGAACTCACGGACCGCGAGATCGTGACCTGGCTGAAGTCGGACGCTTAACCAACTGCGCCACCCAGGCACCCCACTAAGAATGGTTTTTAATGATTGAGGGGAAAAAAAAAGATTTTGTGACATGGAAAAACTACATGAAATGCAAATTTCAGTGTCCATAAATGAAGTTTTATCAAAACACAGCCACATTCATTCATTTACATATTACCTGTGTTACTGGTTTCTGCTTATACACTCAGAGTTGAGTGGTTCTGACAGAGATTGTATGGCCTGAACAGCCTAACATATTATCTGACCCTTTACAGATATGTGACAAACCTTGGTCTAGATCATATCCTTCCTAATTCCTGTTCCAAGAGTTTTGGTGAATCTATCCAGTATGAACACTGGTTAAAGAATAGCAGGAAATTCTTAGTGTGTCCATTTTAGATCTCGTAAAGTTTGTTTGAGGAGATGTTGTGCTGAGCAATGTTGGCTTACTCTCCAGAATGAGTTTCCAATGTCCCCAAACTCAAACTGTTTATTGCCTGCTCTCCATGGGAACATCATAGAGACAGGTAAAAGGAGTATTTGACCCGTTATGTTATTTTAATATGTAAAGCTGGGCCTAAAGTGTTAGTAGTGGAGAAAAATTTGTTGTGAAGTTTATTTTTTTTAATTTTTTTTGCATTTTTTTCAATATATGAAGTTTATTGTCAAATTGGTTTCCATACAACACCCAGTGCTCATCCCAAAAGGTGCCCTCCTCAGTACCCATCACCCACCCTCCCCTCCCTCCCACCCCCCATCAACCCTCAGTTTGTTCTCAGTTTTTAAGAGTCTCTTATGCTTTGGCGTTGTGAAGTTTAAATGAACAGTTTGTTTAAAACTTTTAGAACGTCAAAAGTCAGAAAACAGCTAAGGTGGAAGGAAAAGAAAAAGCCTGTTGCTTTCCAAGTTGAATTCAAGCTCTGATACCTAGGGATAATACCAATGATTATTTTTTGTAAGAATGAAACTTCTCTTCTGAACAAGGTTAAGGGTATAAACATCTTCAGGTTGCTTGTGGTTGCTGCTAATGTAAACCTGGCTCCATTAAAGCCTAATCTACCTTATCCTATCCTTGGATGGACTTCGGTATAGTAACCAGCAAAGAAGGACACTGTGATAGTCATGATGTTTGAGGAGCCATACCTTCCTCTGTCATCACTAGAGCTACTTTCATTCTAAAGAAACCCATGCTGAATGTCCTTCACCTATAGCCAAAATAGAGTTTTCATAGTGCTAAGTTACTTAAAGGATGCCTGAGCAGACAGGGCTTGGAATACAATCTGTGGATACTTGTAAATACTCCTTTGGGCTATTTAAAACAGCTAACATCACCTCACTAACTCATTCACCTATTGAATTTTATCAATTAATTATCATTTACTGTTTAATAATAGCCTATGACAAATTCCTTTCTCTTTCTTTCTTTCTTTCTTTCTTTCTTTCTTTCTTTCTTTCTTTCTCTCCATCCTCCTCTTTGTTTCTCTCTCTCTGTCCCTTTGGATAAGGTGATCACAAAACCTAAGTTGTATGGACCATAACAAACTATCAGTAGCTTACAAATTTATAACCAGGATAAACACAGGGTGCTCTTGAACCAAGAAGAGAAATACCAGACCCTGACTGGGAAGGTAAGGAGGACTTTTTGGAAAGATAACAGTTGGGCTGAGAACTGAAACTTCACTCAGAATTTGTTCTATGAAGAATACAATGAAGAACTATCATCCTCAGTGACTAGAACCCTGTGGGTGAAGAGCTAGAGGTGAATGAGCTCTGGGTGTCTGGGCACCCACAAGGAAGTCAGTGTGGCTGGAGGACAAAGTATGAGGTGGGGCTGGTACTGGGACGCTTGGCTGGAGAACAGTAGGTACTTTTTATCAATGACTGTATGTCATGCTGAGGAAATGAATTTTTACTTGAGGGCAAGGGAATAGCATAATCAGGTTAGTATTTTAGAAAGATCATTAAGAACCAGTGTGAAAAATGAATTTGAGTGGAGCACATTTAACTGGTTTTTAGAAGGCCAGTAATCCAAGTAAGAGAAACAGAGCAAGTTGGAACCTCTGGTGGAAACCGGGCTTTCTCCTTTTAATCACTGACCTTTGTCTTTGCACTTACCTACTCTCTGTGTTCTTTATACAGATCTACAATCTGTTTCTTCCAGTGGCTTTGAGGACTGGAGAGGAGAGATTATGTTCAGGTTCTGAACCAAAACCAAAACCAAAACCACAGCCAAACCAAAACCACACAAAAAACCCAAAGTAGTATCCCAGAAGTCTAGTCTAAGAATGTCTCTAACATGGACTGATTTGTTTGGTTGTGGGGTGGATGTAATTTACCTTGGGTTTGACATTTTAACTCTTAACTTCATGGGCTACTTCAAACATTATAATCAAGGATTAAAAAAAAAAAAGATTTGGGCTGGGAGACAAGAAAGTTGGGTCTAGTCCTAGTCTGTTATGAACCATCTATGTGTCCTTCAGTGTTTCCCTTAATTACTGTAGGCCTGCTCTCCTATATACCTAATGGAGTAGTAGACAAGACAATTTGAGTAGTTTCCCTATTCTATAATTTGAAAATCAATTCTTTGGGGAATTTTGACAAGCATGAAATGTCTTTATGTGGACTTCCCCAGGGATGCGGGGCCGCTAAGATGAGCACTCACAGCTTCGTGTCCACTCTGCCACACACTCAGAGCATCAGTTTTTGGTTTGCTTTTAAAATTAATCTATTGAAAGACACATGAGACCTGTAGCTCTCCTGGGAAATAGAGTGGCTTAATGTATTAGTATTATTCTGATGGGATAGGCTGCTGAGACCAAGATACAGGTTTTAAAGTCATGGAAACATTGCATTTTTGTTGCATTCCTATGTAGGAAAGATAAACATTTCTTTTTCTTCAAGTGGTGTTTATGTTATCCACCAGAAATGTGATTGATAACGTACAAGCAGGAGGTGATAGTATATTTATATGAGACCCACACAAGGTAATCCCACATGGAGAAATATCCTATAACAAAACCATTAAGGATGGCTTGGCCAAAGTGTTCCTTTTCCTCCAAGGAAAAATATATCTTTTAATAACTGAATAATTCATCTATTTTGATTCTTCAGACTAGATTATGACCTGAAGTTACTGCAGTACTACAGGAAATCAAGTTTGATTTTGTAATATAGTCAAATGAGTACTTTAGAGTGCTATGTCTGAGATCAATAAGGAAGCAGTAACTACATTTACTGTCATATGATGATATTGATGTAAAAACATAATGGTCAAAATTATAAAATCAATTTCATAATTTAATCAGAAATGTTTATTGATACTGTTAAAGTTGAATTCAATAGCTTCTGGTATGTAGTTAATTTCCTACCTGTCAGAAAAATGTATTGAAATGTTCTTTCTTGAAGATGATTGGAGTTAATTCAGTAGAGAAAACAGCAAAGTTTCATGCTAATAGATAGAGATTTCTTCTCTCTCCAACTCTCGGTGGTGAATGCTGGAAGCTTTTTGTTTTGTTCTTTTAAATATGACAAAACAAGGAAATATCCCATCAGCCACCCAAGTGGTTGGGATGGTCATCCTCTATAATCGAGTGCTTTCTTGGGATGAAGACACAGTTTTAACTTTACTGTAAAACTGTAGAAATGAATAGGCAACACATGTATAGAGGTATGAGAGATGTGTGAATCTTCAGTAGCCCCTTATGAAATGAGATCTAGTTAAAAAAATAAATGAGGGGCGCCTGGGTGGCTCAGCTGGTTAAGCGTCCAACATTGGCTCAGCTCATGATCTCACAGTTCGTGGGTTCGAGCCCTGCATTGGGCTCTGTGCTGACAGCTCAGAGCCTGGAGCCTGCTTCAGATGCTGTGTCTTCTTTTGTCTCTGCCCCTTCCCCACTCATGCTCTTCCTGTCTCTGAAAAATAAATAAACATTAAAACAAATAAATGAGAAGAAAGAGAAAGTTTTAGAGACGAACTCTTTGATGCTTTTACTTTGGCACTAGCTACTAGTTTTGATCTTTATTCACATTAAATTAAAAGTATTTTAATTGTTGCAGATGGCTCTTAAAGGAATGTGTGTAAGTTTGACATATAGGTTTGAAATGATGCTCTTGCAGATTCTGAGAACCTGCCCAACCCTGTCAGGTTCATTGTCCAACCTGTCCAATTTAGATGAGATGAAGACTAAATTCTAAAGATTCAGCAGTTCATTCAGATGTGTGAGAAATATGTATGTCATGAAAAATAACACAATTTCGAAATTCAGCATGACTCTTTAGAAATTATCATTTTCAGGGAACCTGGGTAGCTCAGTCAGTTGAGCATCCAACTCTTTATTTTGGCTCAGGTCATGATCCCAGGGTCGTGGGATTAAGCCCCTTGTCATGCTCTATGCTAAGTGTGGAGCCTGCTTAAGATTGTCTCTCTCTCTCCCTCTGCCCCTCTCCCCAACTCTTTCTCTAAAATAGAGTAGAATAGAAATTTACAAAAAAAGAAATTATTATTTTCTTTGTAAAACCTCATAATACTTCCTCATTATGTAGTCAGTGAAGTCAAGTTTCCTTATACTGGCGTTCAAGTTTCACTCTCTGACCAAACTATTTTCTGTCTCATCTTTTTATTCTTTTCCCACACTCTGCTTTGGTCCAACTTGCCTTTGAAGTCTCCCGTTAAGTGGCCCATATTCTTTTCTTTGTCACTGATTGTTCTATGCTATGTTGCCTTCTTGGCACTTTTGATACAGATTCATGTGCTATTCCACCATGTACTTACATCTTCTTTTTTGGCGTGTGTGTGTCTTGCCTCGCCAATTAGACTAGAAGATCTCTGGGGGCTGGTACTAGGACCTGTATCCTCCAGAACATTAAGCAATTGCACACACAGTAGTTGTTCAGCGAGTGTTTGGCCAACTGAATTTTCTGTGAAATTGTTAAGATTAGAGTTCCCAGAGGCAGCATTTTGGAATGCAGCCAAATTCATTCTTTGGGTGTGCTTCAATTCATCGCAATGAATCAGAATGGAAAATCATTCTTAATTAGAATCATAAAATTCCTGCCCGAGATGGAACTGCAGGTCTCATTGTACAAATGAGAAAATGAATGCCCAGAAAGTTCACAAAGGTATTTAGCATCAGAGTCACCATCAGACTTCAGGTCTCTTGCCACCTGTCCACTCCTCTTTTTACTACACTACAATGACTACTGAGGAACTAATTATAATTACCCACTAATGAAAAGGGAAGACAGGTTGCTTTAAAAATGAACAAAATCATTTGAGGATAAGGTGATGGATTCTCCAGAAGTTTTAAAAAGTGATGATAAAAGATAATGAAGAAGCTTTATTTGGGTTGCTAGTTATTAATTGTTGACCTTTGGGTATAAAATATTCTTATTAGAGCAAGTGAAGCCAGCAGTTCAGCAAAACAGAAAGCTAAACTACCTGAAAAGATACAGTGACTGTATTTTGAAGCATAACTCACTGGATATGTGTTCTAACTCTAGGCCTGCATGGGATTTGCCTTCAGGATTTTCCCCCTTTTCTCTATAATTGGTCTGTTCCTTATCTTCCTGGGCCATGTCCTCCTTCCTGGCAGTTGGATTTTCCATTTGTCTTACTGTTCTTCTAATATCAAATACTCAAATTAAAGATTCAGGTCTAAATTTTTATTATCAAGTGTCAACTAAGACTATGCCTACACCAAAAGAAAAGGATATATTTAGGCATGAAGAACTTAATACATAAGGAAATATGAGGGTATATTTAATGGTAGTGTGGGTCTGTCCACAGAACTTACTATAAGCAAATTCTGTCTTCCCATTAACTCTCATATATGTTTCTGTGGGGAATAAAACACCCAATTATCTGGGTGAAGATAACAAAGCAGAATATTTTGGGCCATTGATTCACACATGTAATGTTGTGTAAAATATAAAGACTATTATAGCACTTTTATGATATAATATCTAATATTCGTTGAATGCTTACTACATGTTGGCCCTATCAGGGCTGTATATTTCTCATTGAATCATCGCAGTAACCTTGCAATATTTATATTATGATCATCACTTAAATAAGCTGAAGAGTATGGCCTTTGAAGTTAGAGATACCTGAGTTTAACTCCCACCTCCTCCATTTATTAGCAGTGAGACCTCCAGCAAATTTCCTAACTCTTCTAAATCTTGTGTTTTTTTTCCTTAGCTGCAAAAATGAGAAGGAGAATAATACGCAGCTGATAGTAATAAAAGTATTAAATAGAGGATGCATATAAAGTGTTTAGCAAAACCCCAAGTATATTACAGGTGCTCAATAACTGTTACCAATTTTTGTTTACTATTATTACAGATGAGGAAACTGAGTTTTATAGGAGTCAAGTAACTTGTCCAAAGCCACACAGCAAGTAAGTGGAAGAACTGAAATTTAAACTCAGCTCTCCCAAGTTTTAGTGTCTGGGAGAGTAGGGCAGTGGCCCAAGAACTAGGTGGGGAGTGGGCCAGGGCAGTGTAGATGAAACAGAAAAGAAAGAAAATATTTGTATGAGACGTCTTGTGAAGAAAAAGATGATTGACAAGCTGTAATACAGAGGCAGAATGGTCACGAATGACCTCAAGGTTGTAAATTTGGACTAACGGAAAACGGAGGAGCTATTGGTGCCCTTGGACTGGAGCCCAGGAGCCTAGACCTGCCACTGCCGAACTACCAGTGAGGAGTTGCCTCAGCTGTAACAAGAACCATGTACAAAGGGCTGCCCGTTCTAGGGTGCAAGAGGCTGTAGTTCTTCTACACATGCTGCCACCATACCGCCAGACACTCTTAGCAACTGCTTTGCTGTTGAAATCAGAAGGAGAGAAAAAACACTGCTTCTGTCTTTCCTCCAGCAGTTCCTCCACTTGGCTGAACCTAACAAGAAGTCAGCAGGCAAAGGTGTCTGGGAAATGTAGTTTGTAGCACCCCAGCCCTAGTAATACAGAGCAGAGTATAGAAGCGCAGGCTGTGGGGCTGAGAAACAAATGATAAATGTCTAGAATGGGAGGAAACATTAAAAGACCTAGGAGCTTCAGGAGGAAGAAATAGTTTTAGAGAAAATAAGTTGTTTTCGTTGTGGATAATTTATATCACAGAGAAAGGTAAACGCTTCTGCTCTTAGAAATGCATTAAAAATAGGATACATTATTTGTTGGAATGGACCTGTAAAAGTTAATTAAATTCCATTACCTATGATCATGTTCTAACATTAAGAGAAAAGCTAATTGAAGTAAAATATAATAAATATAACAACTGGGTATTATGTATATATCAGCCTCTCCATATTTCTCCTGTTATCAGGTGCTACATAACAGAATTACATTTTCATTCGTCTATAGGCTTCTAAGAATTGAGAAGAAGTCACTTGAATGAAGAAGATCTGTAGGTGCACGAACTATAATTTTGTTCTATTTCCTTTTTATAACATACAGAGAGTATTTTTAGGGGACAGAGCACTGAGGCTTTGCCATGAAAACTTCTCAGGCTACAAGACTTTATCTAAACTTGGTGGTAAATCCCTGGACTTATTTTCCCTGTACCCTAGAAGACAGTACACAGAACTATTGATCACTTTCTGAGTATTTCTTTTTTCTGGGTCCAGTCTTTCCTACTTACTTTCCTCCCTTTCTTTATTCAGTTAAAACAGAAGTCACCTGTATCATAGGACTCTTAGGCAGTTCTGTAAGCAGATCAGGAATGGTCTTTGAAAATTTTCCACGTGCAACTCTCTCTTTACCTGCAAATGCAAGGCCTGTACTATCATGTTCAGAAGAACTTAGAGCCGAAAGGCTATCATTTTTGAAAAATAATTTGCATATCACATTTTTAAGTTGTTTTGAATAAAGGAGGTAGAATGTTACTGTTTTCATTAATACTATGTCACCCTATGGCCAAAAATGTTAGTGACCTCCCCTTCTTTAATTTTCATTGTCTTGCTTGGTGACGATCAGGCAAACATAGCGAGCAAAATATGAACTTCTTCTCTTTGTATCAATTGTTTAGTTCTTTGTCTATTTGAAAATGTAGACAAGTTCTTCACTTGCTTTGAAGCCTTTCCTGGCTATACCAACTTACAGTGATCTCTGCAGCCTTTGAAAAAGAGACTTTACAAAGACATCTGGCTTCATGTCATATTAGCTAGGATTGGACTAAGAGTCCCTGGACTCTTTTATCCAGGGAAGCAGAGGGGCGATGAGCAGGCCCACTGAAATAGCTTTATTCATCCTTTGTCATCTCCCTATCTGCAAAGATGTTCTCTCTTAATCTCCGCTTATATCTCTTGGTTCTTTGATTCATTTCCTGGTTTTCAGTGTTCAGGATGCTCCATGCCCCGTTTCACAAACCCACTGCCAATAACTAGATAAACTGCCTCCACAGTGGCTAGGGCAGATCTTAGCAGTGCTCATCAAGGTCACCAATGTGTTTCCCTTCTTCTTCCTGAATGTAGCCTTCTTGAATGTAGGTGGAGCTGTGGGACAGGTTTTGGTCATTGGGTGTAAATAGATTCCTGGCCTCTGATATCTCCATGAGATTCTCTTCTCTCTTCTTCCCTCTTTTCTTGGGCAGAGGCCGAGGAATTAACGGGGCTTCAGTCAGAACCACCTGAATCCCTGAGTCTTGCCTGGAGCAGAGCTGGTTGACCTACACCAGTAGAAAATTAACTGTTTTGGGGTTAAGTAGCTGATAGGTATCATCATCATCATCATCATCATCATCATCATCATCATCATCACAGCCAGTGTTGCAGACCTAATAAATACATCTTGAAGAAGACCCATTTGATAAACTGGGAAATTTAGCCTTAAAGAATTACTCAAAGACCCAGAGCTAGTGAGTGGCAAACCCAAGTTTGCATTACTAGGCTTAAGTTAATTTAACCAGCAATCTGACTGCCACCATTATCCTGCCATTTGTTAACCATTAACCATTAACTTGTAATCTGATTGCTACCATGGCTCTGGCAACAGGATACCTGGAGATATTTTAGGTGAGTTAGGAAGACCTACAGCCTGCTGTCTGAGATGAGATGCACCTGACAGGTATCAGGCAGAAAAGGAAGAAACTTTGTAAAAGAACTCTGGCTCTTTCTTCAGCCTGCATGGGTCACCTCTCAATCCTAATAACTCTCACTGAAGAGGATCAACTACATTTTTACCACTTCCACCTGCACCCAGCCTACTAAGACCAAGCCCTGCTTCTCTTGCTTCCACAGAAGCCAAAATGGGGATCCCAAGAATGTGGGCAAAGAAGGCCAATGCCAATTCCTAAACCTGAGGCACTGGAAAGGACTAAGAAGAAAGGACAAAGGAGCCAGTGTCTTGATTCAAGAATACTCAAATTGGGTCTGAATTTTCCACTGGATAAGTTTAGGAAGCCCTCTCATTTTTTTCTATGAGATGAAAGAAACATAAAGAGTAGGTGCAATGTACATTTCTTCCTTTGTTCTTGAAATTTTCTGGCTTATCTAAGCATCTGACTTAAACTGGTATATGAGAGCAGGCAAACAAAAATGGCCATTGTTTAGATTATAGCCCATTGGTATTAGATTTATCACTTTTTGATTCTTTTCACCTTCTAGCTCTGAATTTCTGCTTTTCAGTTTTGTTTCCAGTCCCCTTGGCTTTACTTACTGTTTCAGCACTGCTTTCGGTTCTTTAGACTTCAACTTTGCACTCAACTCTCAACCTCTTTGCCCAATCTCTATTTTTGGAAGTAAATTCCTCACTCTAGAATGGCTCAGTGGTATTGCCCTACCCTCCCCCCCCCCCAAGCTGGTCCCCCAGTTTACTCTTCTCTGCAGAAAATTGCAGAGTTTTCTTGAAAAGGAATGGGGATGAAGACAATAGAGCACTATTAAACATAAGTCTCTGTGGCCTTAAAACAGGTTCAGATTTAAGTTCTTCCTTATCTGCCACAACCTATATCATTTGTCACAGACTTAGAGCAAATGACTACACTCTTCAGATTCCATCAGCAATATGGAATGGGGGCTCAGCCAGAAGCTACTGCCTTTATCCTCGCTCTCCAAGTCAAGCTCACTCTTTACTGATGGTGATATTTGGAACTTGATGGGACACCAGATGTTCTAGCAGCCTTTCCTTAATGTGAAGCTTCTATGATCAGAAAGCTGAGTGGCTATATTTGCATATGAAACTGTTTTCTATGGCAGTGCTGGGAATATTAAGTGGTGATATTCCATGGAGCTCTGGAGGCTTGCGTCCTTAGCAATGATTTAGGAAGACCTGTTGCAAATGACTACAGTTAAATTGGCAAGCTGTGCAGCTGATGGCCTTGATGTGGTCCTTAGGAGTGTCTCTCAAGCCAGTTACAACTTATGGCCCTGAGTTATTCTCATTGCTCCCAAGATAGGTTAAAATAAGGGGAAGACTCTACCCTAAAGGAACTTACAGTCTAGTTGCATAGGTAAGACATACGCTCAGGAACATTGCAAGGTGACATACAAAGAAGGTGATATAGTGAGACACAGACTATGTAAACAGTGAAGGGATTGAAGGTGAGGCTAAAGTTATTTTGCTTGTGTTCTGTTCCATTTTCTTGAAAATCTCCCAATAAAGTAAAAAGAAAGGCATTAGTATTTCACTTTTCCTTGTTCATGTCCAGTTTCCGGATGAGTTAGTCATGATTTTCAAAGCTGATGATACACCAAATGTGATTGCTTTAGGTATAGTAGTCCATTAAGATGCAGTGATGAAAAAGGTACGATGGCTTTTTTATTAGGGAATTCAAATGGTATTTGTACAACATAAACCCTTCAGAACATCCTGTGCCTGTTCCACCTTAGCATTTTGGACAGTTTCTAAATCTTTAGTGCTTGAAGGCATCAAATGTCACCATTTAATATTTTTTCTACCTTTATTTACCTATACAAGTGTTATTAGCATTTACATTCTTTTTAGAGGTCTTCATTTTGTTGAATAATCCAAAGTGGTTAAGAGGTTTATTCCGACTAAATTTTTATGGTCAATTTGATTGGATTGACAAGTATCAAGTAACCTGAAAATATTACCTTTAACGAATTTTTTGACTGTATGCATTTCTGTAACCTTGGTATTTACTTTGTTCAGACCCTAGACATAAATGCTATAGAAAAACACAAGAAATACATGTCCCATACACCAAACACATACAAAAATGAGGTACAGTGCAAAAATGCTGCTCAGGTTCTGAAACAATGAGGAATTCTTTTGAGGGATTTTAGACAATGTGGAGAAACAGTTACCAAAGCCGCAGGAATGCCAGGCCTGAAGCTCAGGCTACAGAATCTGAGTTTAAAGAGATGATGATGGATTACCCAATTCTTTCCTAAGACCCTTCTCAGAATCCCATGGTGAATGAAGCTCTGGTCAACACGTTTTTCACAAGGTCGCAGTGGTAACTGAGAATGAGCAAAGAGAGGGAATGAAGTTGAAACTAGAACTAAAGAGCATGAACTATGAAGATGGGCTCAGTTCCTTAATCTTTTAAAGATACTTTCCAGGTGGATCGACTGAGCTGTGTAACATTTCCAAACATGTAGATAAATCTCCTCATCTATCATGATGTCACCAATGACCCTAAAAATCTGCAGTCCATGGTTCATCATGAAAACATTTCATGGATGCTTATTATTTTCTGTGAAGGAGAGTAAACGTAGGTTTTTGGATTTTGGGGCTTGCTCATTATGAGCTCAGGCTGATGTGCAACTGTGTTTGAATTCAAACTTCAGCATGAGGATGTTTGAGTATAAAACTACAAGGTCCTTTATTAAATTTAAAATCATGGGTTACGTGTTGAACGGCCTGCATTCCATCCCATTGTTTAAATTCATCAAATAGTCACTCTGGAATTATTTCTAACAATTGGGATGACTTCATTTGTGTTTGTTTTCCCTTTCTATTAATCCATGACAAACTGTGAAATTTCCCATTTTTACCATAACCAGGCCATGAAATTTGTCATCTCTCTCTGTAATTTACATGGAGCCTTGGCTATAGATACATTTCAGGCAGGGTGATTGCTTTCCATCTGACACAGAGGACAGAACAAAGGAGGGATACACACAGAATAGAACACAAACAAATTCAGAACAGACATTAGGAAGGTTTTTTTTTTCTTCCCTTTTTCTTTAATGCTGTAAAGTCTGCTAAAATGTGCCGACTGCCTCCCAGGGAAAAAGGTTGATGGCACAAACTAAGGCACTATTATCAAATCCAAGGAACAATGAAATGACACTCCAGGG
The DNA here is from genome assembly GCF_022837055.1 of Prionailurus viverrinus. Lineage (NCBI taxonomy): Eukaryota > Metazoa > Chordata > Mammalia > Carnivora > Felidae > Prionailurus > Prionailurus viverrinus. Next base: position 85,524,822 of record NC_062563.1, on the reverse strand, counting down.
AGAGGGGAGAGCTTAAAAGAAGAGATGTCTTGACAAACTAGAATGAGTTGGAAGGATGTGGTGGGAAATCATGTGAGTAATGTGGTCAGGAGGCATTTGGAAATGGAGTTTCAGAGGCAAGCCACCATAACAGTACAAGAGTTTTAAAGCTTGTTCACAAGCTATTGTTCATGGGATGGTGAATTTCCCATTTTCTTTCCACTCCCTCTTCTCCACAAATGAACATAAATTAGTTTCTTCCATGTCAAATGGATAAAAAGTCCTCTGAACAATTTACGTTAACAATTAGACTGGACATTTTGCAAGGAAGTTCTGTTTCTAATGATCCTCTTCTTGGTTGGGGGAAGGAAAGAAAGAAAAAAGTTTTCACTGTCCATTTGTCTGAGTTGCAAAATACAGCATCTTCCTTGAACTTGTTGACTGGCAGGCCAGGTTATTCAGACTATGGCAATAGCTAACCAACCGCTGAGAAGTAAGGTCACTAAGCCAAGTAGATGTGCTCTTTATCCACTGTAGACCTGACTGGTGTTATGATTTCCTTTGAAGGAGGAGAAATGTGGCTTTGTTTGAAGGTAGATATGAGGCTAGAAGAGAAGGGATTGGGAAGGAGGTGACATCTAAGCAATAGTTTGTGGCCCAGTGTTTCCATCTCTTCCTGAGCAGAAGGGAAGTGAGAGAGCAGGTGGATATCATATCACATAACCGAGTGAGCCCCAGGTGACTGAAAGGGAATGACGCCTTGGGGTCTGTCACAGTGCATTTAGGCATTTTTCTCTAGTGAGAGGATGCTTGTTTTCTAGGATCTAGAGTGATTTATTGAAAGAGGATTGCTACTTCTTTTTAGTTTAGATGTAATCGCTTCTTGGCCTCTTGGCTAAGATCAAGTGTAGTTTAGATGTTAAGTGGGAGATAGTTTTAGAGAATGGAGTCAAGCCAGTTGCTTTAGCTAAACTGTGGTCCTCTTTGCCCATGGTGAATAAGGATTGCAATGCTTAGTAGGAAATCTCACCGGTGCATTTCATTATCTATTGTATTTCCTCTTCCATTTCCCCCCCATATCATGAGAAAATAGGAGGTTCTAATTCTTTCAATTCTGTCATTATCACTGTAACGTCCACTGGCTTATTTTTATCTCTTTTCCTCCTGTGGTAGAGCTGCCATTTTAATATAAATAAATGGCTGGTTTAAATGCTCATTTTGAAAAATAGAAGAAAAAAGAAGAATGCAAAGAATGCCATCATGCAAAATCTCCCCACACCCAGGAATAATCACTGTTAAAATGTTGACATGCTTCCTTCCAGTTATTTTGTTCTATGCCCATATTTTTAACATAGTTGCATTCAAATTACATGTGAAAATACAAATGATCTTCATTAACTTAACATTTTATCATAAGGGTTGTCCTCTAACATTAGAATCTTCTTCAAAGGTGTAATTTTGATAGTTTCCGTCTTATCCCATTGAGTAAATGCATCAACATTGTCTTTACATTTTCTTGGGATTAAACCTTTCTTTTTGATTGCATCTATTTTTATGACTATAAATACTATAGTAATCATTTTTGTGCACACATCTTTGCATGCATTTCTGAGCAGGATAGATTTCTAAATAAGGAATGACTAGGTAAAAGCACATGGTTATTTTAAAAGATGCATTTTTACCAAATTGTATTCTGGAATGGTTGTACCAATTTACATTAATAATAGCTTATTGATCATGTTACTAGCATGATAAAAAGAAACCCTCTTACTTTGATAATTTTAAAAAGGGGGGTGCCTAGGTGACTCAGTTAAGTGTTATCCCACTCTTGATTTTGGCTCAGGTCATGATCTCGTGGTTTGTGAGATCTAGCACGCCCCGCCCCGCCCCCCCCCCCAACCCCTTTCTACTCTCTGGCTGACAGCTGGTGGAGCCTGCTTGGGATTTGGGGATTTGGGGATTCTCTCTCTCTCTCTGTGCTCCTCCCCTGCTTGGGCACATGCTCATGCACACACTCTCAAAATTAATAAACTTTACAAAAAAAATCTATTAAAAAAGAAAAAAATAGTACTGTCTTACATTGCACTTTTGTGACTTCCAGTGAAGCTGAACTTTCCATAGTTTCTTTATTCATTTATCTATGATGGTATCGTGGCAGTCATGAGAAGGTGCCTCTCAGAACTCCTACTACAGGAGCATCACTGACTGAGGACCCCAAGTACAGCACTTTGAAATCCACTACCCTGTATATACTGGGGCCACACCACTTATGGATTGTTCCCTACTGACCGAGTGTGGTGGGGATGCTAAAGCAGAACCATTCATAGGAGACACAGAACTTCTTTGTTGGCTGATTTTGTCTCAAGGACTTTCCTGTGGCTTTCTGTCCTTTCCTTAAACTATCAGGCCGTCTACAACCTCTCTCCCTATCTCTTATAGCTCTCTCAGCTTACCTAGCTCCCTCCTTATTGCCTTTCACACAGGCAGTTCTCATAATGTTATAGGTTGCGTTGTGTCCCTCCAAATCCATATGTTGCAGTCCTACCCCTCAGTACCTCAGAATGTGACCTTATTCATAAATAGAGTTGTTGCAGATGTAACTAGGTAAGATGAGGTCTTACTGGAGCCAGATGGGCCCCTAATCCAGTATGACTGCTGTCCTTATATAAAGAACATGGTATGAAAAGACACATGCTTGCAGAGGGAGGGCAAAGTGAAGACACAGAGAGAATGCCATCGATAAGCCAAGGAACACCTGAGACCACCAGAAGCTATGGGACAGGACAGGCATGGAGCAGATCCTCCCCCACTGCCCTCAGAGAGACCCAACCCAAAGGACACCTGGATTTCTGACATCCAGCCACCAGATCTGTGAGACAATAAATTCCCATTTAGGCCACCAGTTTGTGGTATTTTGTTACGGCAGCCCCAGGAAACAAGTACACCTAATAAAATCCTCCCACTTTTAATCCTGTCTTATAGTCTGTGTCTTGGACACCTGGACTAAGATAAGCTTTATATAAGCTTTTTATATTTTGAATAGTAAACCTTTGCCATATTCTTGCAAATATTCTTCTAGTTGATGACGCATTTTAATTTAGCTAATAATATTTTAATTGACAAACAATGCAAACCTTTATGTAGTTAAATAATCAACATTCCTATGGGTTCTACCTCCCTCCCTTCCATCCTCCCTCCCTCCCTTCCTCTTTCTTCCTCCCTCCCTCCCTCCATCCCTTCCCTTTCCTGCTTTCCTCCCTTCCTTCCTGCTTGCTCTCTAGCTTTCAAGTATTTCCCTACTAGAGAGATGAGATATTCACCCATTTCAGTTTTCCCCCCTTGTTTTTAAGGTGTGAACTTTACATTTAGCTTTTGAGTATATTTAGAACTTAGTTTGTGCATGTACCAAGGTATAAAGTCTACGGTATTGTACCCAGTCTTTTCTAATTTTTTTTCTCTTTCAAATATGTTTAGCCATCCTTAAATAAATACATTCTTTCATATGAATTTCTGAAACTTTTTTTGTCAAGCATGCTAGAAGAGAGAAAAATACTATTGGGGGTTTTATTGGATATGCTTTAAACAAACAACTCGATTTGTCAATAATTAACATGATTAAGAACATTTAATTTTGCCATCTGAAAATGTTATGTCTCCAGTTATTAAATAATTAGTTTATATTTTTCAGGAACTATTTGACATTTTCTTTACATAGGTCTCATGCATGTCTTGCTAAGTATTGTCTTAAGGATTTTATGGATTTGTGCTTTTATAAATGTTGTATTTTTTATGATATTTTCTAACTAGTATGAAGAAAAGTTATTTCCACATGGTCATATCATATTCAACAAGTTTTACCAAAATTTTTTATTAATTCCAATTTTGGAGTCTTAGCACATGTTTGGGAGTATTCTCCATGGTGGTAAATCTCATAGAAACTTTGGCTGTGAGAGCTGGAAGGATCTAAAGGTCATCACATCCTCTCATTTTATAGATGATCCAACAGGGAGCCTCGGCACAATGCTCTAAATACTGTGAAAGGAAAGCCCTGAAAAGGCCTTACCCCATCTTCTTAGAGACTCTTAAACCAAAGATCATACAGTGCAACATATAGAAATGATTTAATATTTATGAATAATTATAGTGATAAAACAAGAGTATCCATTTATTGGGGCCCAGGCACTTGCTAGGTGCTTTATATATACATGGGCAACCTCATTTTATTCTTACAACAATCATTTGAAAGACAGTTGTTCTACATCACTGGCAGTTGTATCTAACTGGAATGTCTCTCCTCTTCTCACTCCTGTCTGGCTATCTCTCTATCCGGTCTTTTTAGGGGTAAGAGAGATGTACCAACTTACTTCGTAGGGCTCTGTGCTGTCCATGGTTACTATGAGTCTTAGTCTGTTATTAATTAGAAGAGTTGATCCAAGCTTTTTATTGCAGAGAACAAATATCTCATCAGCACCCCTACAAAAGAAACAAATACTAAAAAAATAATAACAAGTATTTTAAAAGTTTCATTGGCTAGACCGAATGCCAAGTCAAAAAAGTTGAGTTTTTAAGTATATTTTGAGCCTCTACTATTGGAGACTTGAACAATAAAGTTATAATGGTTTCTAAACAGAAAGAGTTTATATCTAGGGGTGCCTGGGTGGCTCAGTTGGTTAAGCATCCAACTGATGATTTAGGCTCAGGTCATGATCTTGCTGTTTCATGAGTTTAAGCCTTGCATTGGGCTCCATGCAGGCAGCTTGGAGCCTCCTTAGGATTCTCTCACTCCCTCTCTCTCTGCCCCTCCTCCACTCATGCTGTCTCTGTCTCACTCAAAATAAATAAAACTTTCCAAAAATTAAAAAAATTAAAAAATAAGAAAGTTTATATCTAGAGTCACAGAATCTTCATGATGGAAGGCACTTAGGTATCATCTGGTCCAACTTCCTATCTGATGTGCTTCTCTGATGAATTCTTGACAAGTCTCTTTTGAAACAGCTTTCTAATTGATAGAAAGCCCTTCCTTCCTGAAGGCTCTCTCCTGGTGTCTTCTACCCTCCTCTACTCATTTGCCTTTTGTAGTCATGGGATAAGTTCAGTTTCTTTTAATGTTTGAGAAACAACCACTATGTGCTATATTCACCTTTCTTAGTGATGGCTTTTCTGGTCTAGTTACAGTTAATTAGTTAAGATGAGGTCATACTGGAGTAGGATGGGAGCCTAATTCAGTATGACTGCTGTCCTTATATAAAGAGTGCTATATGAAGAGACACATGCTTACTGAGGCAGGGCGAAGTGAAGATACAGGGAGAATGCCATAGATAAACCAAGGAACATCTGAGACCACCAGACAGACATGGAACAGATCCTCGCCCAATGCCCTCAGAGAGAAGCAACCCAGAGAACACCTGGATTTTTTTTACTTCTAGCCTCCCCAGTTTCCTCAGGTATCTGTCATGTCAGCCCTTTCTCCTTCTCAGACTCTATCCTCTGAATGTGGACTTTTGTCAGCATCCCTCTCAACATGTAGAGTTTAGTACTGAACAGACTGGTTATGATGTGGTACAAACAGTAAACAGTAGGAAGAATGTATTGTGTCATTTGATCGGAATACTACATTTCCATCAATATAGTCAAAGTTCCTATTAGTTATTATTATTTTTTAAATATTTATTTATTTTGAGAGAGTGAGAGAGGGTGTGTGTGCACATGAGTGGGGAGAGGCAAAGAGAAAGAGAGAGAGAGAATCCCAAGCAGGCTCCATGCTCACAGTGCAGAGCCCAATGTGGGGCTCGATCTTATGAACCGTGAGATCATGACCTGAGCTGAAGCTAAGAGTCAGACACTTAATGGACTGAGCCACCCAGGTGCCCCCCATTAGTTATTTTTAACAATTGGATTACATAATTAGTAATCTCACTTCCCATGTAATTTTTGATGCTCTACCATCCTCCTAATTCTACTTCTCCACCAATTTTCCTCCTCTTAATAAACAGCCCCACAAATTACTCAGCTCTAGCCAACACCTGGTTATCATTCTTGACTCCTTCCCCTTGAGCAACCCATTGCTATGTCCCACCTGCCATTCCTGCCAATGGTATCACCCCCTCTACCACTACCACTCCACTCACCTCCATCTCTCTTCTGTGCTGATGAGAGAGCCTCTTAACTTGTCTTAGGGTTTCCTCTCTGGGCTCCTATTTATTATATTCTTCACACAGAGAATGTCTGTGTGAAGACAGAGAAATCTTCGTAAATTATAGATAGCATTCTGATATTTCCCTACTCAGAACTCTTCAGGATCCTCCAATTCAAACTCAGACAAAATCTAGTCTTCTTTATTGGGGGTCACAAGATCCTGCCTGATCTGCCTACCTGTCCCACCCTGCTCTTCACCTCCCTCTGCTTCAAGCCACCTGGGCAATTTTTTCTGTCTCTTGAACACACTGAGCTCCTTCCTTACTCAAGACTCTTGCAGATGCTGTCTCCTATACCTGGAATGTTCCTTATGGTTTATTCCCTTAATTCATTTCTGCTGAATGTCACCTCCTCAGAAAGTCCATACTTGACTACTCCATATAAAACAGAACCCTTAACATCTCCCCACAGTCACATTCTGTTTTCCTTATTCTGCTTTATTTTTCTTCCTGGCACTTATCACCGGTTGCCATTACATGTTTGTTTATTTATTTGTGTAATTTCTGTTTCTACCACTAGAATGCTGGCTCCATCAGAGCGGAAGTTTCACCTGTCTTCTTGTTGTTGTTGTTGTTGTTTTTCATTAAAGGGGCCTAAAATAATTCCAGACACATACTGGGTAGTTCCTGAGACTAGTATGTTCCTGACACATAATTTGTTTTATTTTTTAATTTTTTTAATGTTTTTTTTATTATTGAGAGACAGAGAGAGAGACAGAGCATGAGCATGGGAGGGGCAGAGACAGGAGGAGACGCAGAACCCGAAGCAGGCTCCAGGCTCTGAGCTGTCAGCACAGAGCCCGATGCGGGGCTCGAACTCACAAACTGTGAGATCATGACCTGAGCTGAAGTCGGACGCTTAACCGACTGAGCCACCCAGGCGCCCCTGACACATAATTTGTTAATGAATAAATTATTGAATGAATGGACTGTATTGAATTTGCAGCCAGATAAATGCTTTAGTTTTCTTTTTTTCCAAGATCTCCTCTCTGCATTGTGGTTTTCTAAAGAGTTCAATAATTTTATCTTGGGTGCATGTCTTCTGAGCTATGGAATTTAAATTCATTCTCGTTAGCTTGTTAGTTTTATATTTGACTCTTGAATTAGGCTCTAGTTTTTCTCACCTAAGTTTGTCCATACTCTTCTTTCTAGTCTAAACATCTTTCTCTTTGATAGATAAGATAAAATCTGGGGAATTGTACTCAGTTCTGATATACATTAATGGATTGCCAGCTCATCAGCTCAGCAGGCTCTGCGCTCTTTCCTGCTCTTGCTTTAAATAGCAAAGAAAAAAAAAGAACTTTTTCCCGAAGCATTTTTCCTGAGTGTTGACTCTTTCTGGGCCCACTTCGTTTTGGAAAGCAAGCCTAATATAAGTGAAACAATGAGAGAATTGTTTAAGATATTTTATAATTAAGTGATATGGCACATAGACTCTGAGGCTTTGAGAAAATAGAATGATCACAGAGAGTTTGCAGAATTAGAAAAGGTTTTGTGTAGGATGCTTCCCAACTTTTAAATATGCTGGTGTATGTTAAAGAGTAAAATCTTTTGACTTTTAGAAATAGTAGAGCATCATACATAGTTTTAGAAAAATTAGCAGGGCGTGGAGCTGGTGATTTTGTCAGACTGCCTGTGTTAGCTGTGCATGATTTTTATCATAAGCCAAAAAGACATCACTGTCCATGTGAGGTCAAGGGCAGAGTGGCAGACAGTGTTCAAACCAAGTTTTCAGGTCAGCAGATAGCCTTGGAAGTGCTCTTGGAGGGTCAGGTTAGTAACAACACAGCAGCAAGCATAAGCTAAGCATCTTGAGAGATTAATGACTCACTGCTCTCCTACCCCAGAGACCCAGCAACAATGTTCCCCAAATAACTTCTCATATAAAGCTCAGAAGCACTAAATGTATGTGTTTGGACTCATGTATGTGTATGGGTGCGCTTGTGGATGCACGCATACTATGAACATTCATATCTGTGTGTACTGTAAGGGAACGGGCATGTTCTCTTATTATCATTAAATTCATATTTTTTCCTGTTTTCTATACCAGTAAGGCCCTCCAATTTTCAAAAGCCTTGCAAGGTTCATTATAATGGCTCTAAACAGTAGGGAAAAAATACAGTTTTGCCATTAAAGCATTTGAATAGGATGATCCTTTAGATCTAGTGATATGTTGAAACACAGGAAGGAATTTAAGAAGCCTGGTGGGGAAGGGGTCTCACGGACACCCTTGAGAGGTTGGGTTTTTTTTTTTTTCCATAGTGACAGCCTAACCTATCGGTAAAGTTGGCTGATTGGTGGTAAACATTATGGAGCATGAAAATTTTTCCACATGTCTAAGTTTTGCTTTTTCAACAACTGTGCAATTGGGCTGACCTAACTTTCATTTCCTGTTTCCATTATGGTTGTTAGTCCCAATTCTTCCCACATCTGCACCCAGACATATCTCATTCTACAGCCTGTCTGCCCATCTGGGCGGTGGGGTGACCTCATTCCTGAGAAGAGGCCTGTAAGCTGTGCTCAAGATAGACGGCCCCTGACACATGGGTGCGTGTACCCTGATGTGCAGCTGCAGGGGTTCTCGGGCCACCCTTGGCTCATTGTGCTACAGAGGGCTTTGTAAAAGGTTTTCAACATGTGTTTGCCTGGATATTTTCAAGGCTCATGCACAGCTCTGTTTTAAATATTTAACCTTATATGAGGATGTCTGAGGCTTCCTGAAATTATTCCTCTTATTTGTAAAAGGGAAGGAATCTGATCACACAAATCTGAATAGAATGATCAAAAGACCAAATGGCAATCCACTCACTTGCTGTCATTTTCAGAATTTTATATGTAGAGAGCATTTGCTCTCCTTGCCAATCAGGCTGTCAATATGTATTTATTGAGCACTGTAAGTATAAGCAGAAAGGTAGATACAGTAAAGCAAAAATAGAGAAACCCACCGTTTAGGCATACAGCTAGTTGAGAGACACTATTGACTAGTATGGAGTAGCATTACAAAATACCATGAGCAGTTTTTTGAGTGTTACTACATGCCAAGGTTAAGTGTTATCTTTAAATGTGTTATCTCATTTAACCCTCAAAACAAATCCATTAGTTAAGTGCCGTTTTTCTCCCTGTTGCTCAGATAAGAAGGCAATAGTTGGTGTGACTGAGGAACTTGGCCAAAGTACTCTTCCAGGAGAGCCAGGATTCATACTCAATACTTTCAATACTTTCTTTTTTTTTTTCTAATGTTTTATTTTAATTTTGGGAAAAAGAGAGAGAGAGAGAGAGAGAGAGAGAGAGAACAAGTGATGGAGGGGCAGAGAGAGGGAGACACAGAATCTGAAACAGGCTCCAGGCTCTGAGCTGTCAGCATAGAGCCTGACGTGGGGCTTGAACTCACAAACGGCAAGATCATGACCTGAGCCCTGAAGTCGGATGCTCAACCGACTGAGCCACTCAGGTTCCCCTCAATACTTTCTGAGTTCACTGCTAGATGGGGCTCCAGAGCTCAACATCTTAACCACAATGTTGTGGCACCTCTCGGTGCAAATCTCTGTAGTGTATAAAGGCAACACTTTTAGACTGAAGATCAGAACTTACATTTGCAAGTAGGACTTGGGCCTCCATTTGGCTTATTTGGAGTAATCTAACACCAGGAGTACCTCACACTGGCCCAGGATTATTCTTCAGTCTGTTCCCTGTGTGTTCTTTCTAAATCAACAGAATAATAGCACAAACAGGGGCGCCTGGGTGGCTCGGTAGGTTAAGCATTAGTCTCTTGAGTTTGGCTCTCAGGTCATGATTTCATAGTCCTGAGATCCAGCTCTGCACTGAGTGTGGAGCCTGTTTAAGATTCTCTTTCTCTTCCTCTGCCCCTCTCCCCCACTCATACATGTGCGTGCTCTCTCTTAAAAAATAAAAATAATAAGGGGCACCTGGGTGGCTCAGTCTGTTGAGCATCAGACTCTTGATTTTGTCTCAGGTCATGATCTCACAGTTCATGAAATCAAGCCCCATGTTGGGCTCTGTGCTGTCATCGCAGCCCTGCTTGGGATTCTCTCTCCCTCTCTCTGTGTCCCAACTCCACTCATGTGTTCTCTCTCAAAATAAATAAACATTTAATAATAATAATTAATTATAATAATAATATTAACCCAAACACAAGTATAAAGGAATAGAAGCTTTAGATTATATGGATAATTACTTTTCTTTGGTTTACAAGTTAAATCCATGTAGGAATTGCAGCCTCTATAAGTAACTTTTTACATTCTTTATTTGCTTCTCTAATTTTTACAATCTTTTTATTATAATATAGTGATTAAGAGCAAGGATAACAAGGATGTCCCCCCTTACCACTTGTATTCAACATAGTACTAGAAGTCCTAGCCTCAGCAATCAGACAATAAAAGGCATCCATATTGGCAAGGTAGAAGTTAAACTTTCGTTATTTGCAAACAACACAATAATCTAAGTAGAAAATACAGACTCCACCAAAAAATTGCTAGAAGTGATACACGAATTCAGTGAAGTGACAGGATATAAAGTCAATGTACAGAAATCTGTTGCATTTCTATACACCAGTAATGAAGCAGCAGAAAGGGAAATCAAGGAATTGATCCCGTTTACAGTTGCACCAAAAACCATAAGATGCCTAGGAATAAACAACCAAAGAGGTAAAAGATCTGTTCTCTGAAAACTATAAAACACTTATGAAAGAAATTTAAGAAGACACAAACAAATGGAAAAACATTCCTTGCTCATGGATTGGAAGAACAAATATTATTAAAATGTCTATATTACCCAGAAACAATCTACACATTTAATGCAACCCCTATCAAAATACTACCAGCATTTTTCATAGAGCTAGAAAAACAATCCTAAAATTTGTATGGAACCACAAAAGATCCCAAATAGCCAAGACAATCTTGAAAAAGAAAAGCAAAGCTGGAAGCTTCACAAGTCTGGACTTCAAATTATATTACAAAACTGTAATTATCAAGACAGTATGGTACTGGCACAAAAACAGACACACAGATCAATGGAATAGAATAGAAAACCCAGAAATGTACCCACAAGTATATGATAAACTAATATTGACAAAGCGGGAACGACTACCCAATGGAAAAAAAGACAGTCTCTTCAGCAAATGGTGTTGGGAAAACTGGACAGCAACATGCAAAAGAATGATATTCGACTACTTTCTTACATCATAGACAAAAATAAATTCAAATTGGATAAAAAACTTAAATGTGAGACAAGAAACTATTAAAATCCTAGAGGAGAACACAAGCAGTAACCTCTTTTGACATCAGCCACAGACTTCTTACTAGATACGTCTCCTGAGGCAAGGGAAACAAAAGCAAAAATAAACTTTTGGGACCTCATCAAGATTAAAAAGCTTCTGCACAGTGGAGACAATCAACAAAACTGAAAGATAAGCTTGGGAATGGGAGAAGATATTTGCAAATGACATATTAGGTAAAGGGTTAGTATCCAAAATATATAATGAACTTATCAATCTCAACACCCAAAAAGTAAATAATCCAGTTAAAAAATGGGCAAAAGACATAAATAGACATTTTTCCAAAGAAGACAAACAGATGGCCAACAGACACATGAAAAGATGCTCAACATCACTCATCATCAAGGAAATAACAAATCAAAACTACAGTGAGATATCACCTCACACCAGTGGGAATGGCTAAAATTAACAACACAGGAAACAACAGATGTTGGCAAGGATGCAGAGAGAGGGGAACCCTCTTACACTGTTAGTGTGGATGCAAATTAGTGCTGCCATTTTGGAAAACAGTATGGAAGTTCCTCAAAAAATTAAAAATAGAACTACCCTATCACCTAGCAATTGCACTACTAGGTATTTACCCAAAGGATACAAAAATAGTGATTCAAAGGGATACATGCACCTCAATGTTTATAGCAGCATTATCAACAATAACCAAATTATAGAAAGAGCCCAAATATCCATCAAATGACTAATGGATAAAAAAAGATGTGGTGCATATATACAATGGAATATTACTCAGCCATCCAAAATAATAAAATCCTGCCATTTGCAAAGATGTGGATTGAGCTAGGGTATGTTATACTAAGTGAAGTAAGTCAGAGAAAGGCAAATACTGTATGATTTCACTCATATATGGAATTTAAGAAACAAAACAGATGAACATGGCGGGGGAGAAGAGAGAGGCAAACCACAAAACAGACTCTTAACTATAGAGAACATACTGAGGGTTGCTGGAAGGGAGGTGGGGGGGATGGGTTAAATGAGGGATGGGTATTAAAGAGGGCCCTCTTTGTGATGAGCACTTGGTGTTGTAAGTGATGAATCATTAAATCTTACACCTGAAACAAATATTATACTGTATGTTAGCTAGCTGGAATTTCAATAAAAATTTGGAGGAAAAAGTGAACAAGTGAACAAAAGGACATTCATTCAGCAAATATTTACTGAGGAACCATGATCCAGGAACTAAACAGGAAACTGTGGGTGCCCTCAGCTTATGTTATCATGGAGATACATAAGCAATCAGAAACAATGGGTTGGTTTGATAAAGAACAATATGTGATACAAATAAACAGGCAGCAAGTTAATTCTCTTAACAATATCTCTGTGTGTCATTGGGGAGGATACAATGTAAGTAGAATTTAAACCTGAGAATACACCACATCAGGAATTTTTTTTTTTTTTAGCTACTATGCTTCATTTTTCTTCTGAAGATGAAAAAAAAAAGGCAGTGTTATTCTCTCTTAATATAATGGGGCAATCAACAGAATAATTTGAGGTCTTGAATGAAGGAAATTGGAAAAAATTTGAAATTGCCTAAAGTTTGAAATTGCCAAATAATGCCACAGATTTCAGCAGTATTTATACATATGCTTAAAACTCTTAATTTTGTGCAATACTTATCCCTGAGTAATTAATCCAGATTATACCATATCAAAAACTATAAGATTTTTGTGATTTATTGGTGTTCCTCATTCAAGGTCACTCCCACCTAATTTGCCACCACACCCAGCAAATATGTAGCCTTTGTTCCACAAATACATTAAAAAACCCACAAATATTAATAGATTTTTTCCCCCTGAAGTGAGTTACTAATCCCTTTTCAGTCATTTCAAAAGAGATGTTTGCAAGTTTTGGCCACCAAGAGGTACTTCAGTAGGTGAGAAGATAAACTGTGGTATATCCAAACAATAGAATATTACTCAGTGCTAAAAAGAAATGAGCTTTCAAGTTTCGAAGACTTGGAGGAAACTTAAATGCTTATTACCAAGTGAAACAAGCCAATCTGAAAAGGCTTCATTCTGTATACTTCCAACTATCTGACATTCAGGAAAAGGCAAAACTATGGAGACAGAAGGATGAGTGGTTGCCAGGGGTCAGAAGGTGAGGAGGGACTAACAGAGCAGAGGATTTTTAGGGCAGTGAAACTAGACTGTATGGTAGTGAGTGGTGGATATATGTCATTACATATTTGTCCACATCCCTAGACTGTCCAACACCAAGAGTGAACCCTAATGTAAACTGTGGGCTTTGGGTGATAATAATGTGTTAATGAAGGTTCATCCATTGTAATTAATATATCGTTCTGGTGAGTGATATTGATATATGGGGGACGATGTGCATATGTGGGGACAGAGGATGTATTGGAAATCTCTGTAACCCGCTCAATTTTGCCTGGAATTGCTCTTTAAAAAGTTCTGTTAAATTTTTAAAAAGAAAATGGAGAAGTTTGGACTATATCCGTGATGTCATTTTCATAGTTCCATTGGCCAGAACTTTAAAAAAAAAAAAAAAAGGAATATTTGAATCCATGTGAACATTTTGATTGTTAAACCTCAAATATGACTTAACAGATTAAGATTTCAGGAATAAAGACACACCCAAGGTGACAACCTGTAGACCAAGCTTCAGCCTAGAGCAATTTGAGCTGTCAGGGACATTAAAGCTCATTAGTGGGATTCCTGCACAGAAACACTGGCAGTCACCGCCCTACATTTCACAGTTCTTAGAAAAATCTTCTCATTGATGTTGAGGTGTTGCACTCAAGCTGATAGCCTGAGGTATTTAATTGAAAGGCAAACATATTGGCTTTATATGTTGTGCTTTCTGGAGAGGGTGGCTTTTTTATTTTTAAAGTGACAATGGTGAGAAAAAAAAGAAAGGGGGGAAATCCACTCACCTGTGACTGTATTAAACCACCCAGCAGCTGTTTATAACTTAACACATCATTCCGTCCCCTAAGAAGTCTTTAACATATGAAAAGGAAGGCCTGACTGAGGGATTAACTAGCAGAACTGGGTGAAATGCTACACTTGCTTTTGATGGTGTGAGATTTATCTTCTGCAGGCTATTGATATTATTTTTCCACTGTTTTCTTAAAGATTAGCCGCAGGGAATTTAAATAATTAGGCATAAAATCTCTAGCATGATATTTAATCAATCACATCTTGGTTTTCAGCTGATGCAAGGGCTGAGGTCAGCTGTGGGAAAGGCAGACGCAGTGGAGGAGACCTGGCCAAGCTGCCCTCCTTGTTGGGCTTGTTTTCAGGATGACCGGGAGTGTCCAGGAACAAGCCACATCCTCAGGCAATCTGCTCACTCTGTTGGTGTTTCTGTTTGTTTATTGTGCAGCCTAAAGTTCTTCTTTGCAGGCAAATGGAACCCATAAAAGAGTAAGAACAGTCAAATGAGACTTTGAAGGTCTACCCTCTAGGAGAATTTCAGGGATGTTGTAACTCTCATGGTTCCAGGAAGGAGGGGGAAAATGATAAAATTTGTGTTGGCTGATGAAAAATGCCCATGAATCAGGCTAGGTTTTAACATTTTGGTTCACAGGTATATTAGTCAGTGTTCTCCAGAAAAACAGAACCAGAACCAATAGGGTTTCTGCCAATAGGGTTTGTGTGTGTGTATGTGTGTGTGTGTGTGTGTGTGTGTGTGTGTGTGTGCATGTGCATGCAGAGAGAGAGAAAGAGAGATTTTTATGAATTGGTTCATGTGATTAGGGAGACTAACAAGTCCAAATCTTCACGGTAGGCTGTCAGCTGGGGATCCTGGGAGGAACTAATATTGTAGATCAAGTCCAAAGACCATCTACTGGAAGAATTCTTTCTTTCTCAGGGAGGTCAGTCTTTGTTCTATTAAGGCCTTCAGCTGATTGAGTAAGTCCCACCTGCATTGTGGAGGGTAATCTGCTTTACTCAAAGTCCACTTAAGTATTAAGCTCATCCAAAAAACATACTCATAGTAACATCCAATTATGTTTGGCCAAATATCTGGGCACTGTGGCCCAGCCAACTTGACACATAAAACTAACCATCATGGTGAGTTTTTTGTCAGCTAGTAAGACTAAATACTTTATATTCATATCCTTATCAAATTCCACCATACTTTGAGAAGATAAGCCAAGAAAAGAGTATAATGAACATGTAAGTCAGAATGTGTAAGATGGTGTATAAAAACCTAGTTTAAAAAATATGATAACAATAGGATCTGAGTATAAGTAAAAAATAATAGTAAACATTTATTTGGTACAATTTGTCAGGAATGTTTGAATCCTCACAAAGCTTTGTGAATTAGCAAATACCTGGAATCAATAAACTGGGTTTGGATTCCAGCTCTACCACTCAGTGGCTGTGTGACCTTGGCAAATCCTTTAGCCTGTCTGCTCTTCAGTTTCCTTAGTAGGAAAATGGGAACAATCATAGCACTCACTGTCAAGAATTATTTGGAAGATAAAATGAATACTGTCATAGCAAGTATTTAGAACAGAGCCTGGCATACTAGAGTCACTCAGTGAAAAGTCAGCCATTATTGTTATAGAGGATAATAGAACAGAGAGATGGGGGCCAAGGAAGCACAATATCCATCTGAAACCTAGAAATAGCATATTGCCTGCATGCCATCATCCAGCATGTTTATAAGTAGATAAACGAAAATATCATTCCACTGAAGTCGTATGAACCTGCATTTCAACTGAAAACACAGTCTCCCTTGGCAAACCTATGACTAATTTTGCCGACAGAGAATATGAGGGGAGCCCTGACACTTGCCTCCAATATATTGTCTCCAGTATTGTCACTTGTGATTACCTTTATTGAGTTTGAATTGAATAAAGCCATCTTATGCATGACGTTTCCCCTAGAAATGATGGCAGCAAAAAGAGGCAGAAAAAAAATGCATCGACTGAGCAATCCAAGGTGGTTCAGAATGGGCTAGTGTGAGAGACTTTGCAGACCTAACTTCCCTGAGTTTATTTGATCATGTCTCAGGCTACAAGGAGTTATCTTGAAGAAACACTTTTTAACTTATGGTAATACTGGGATCTCTGTACTAAAAATCAATGTGCATTTTGTTTCATTTTAGAGAGTCTCAACAACAGTAGCCCCAAACACTTTAGAATACTCATTGTGGCACTAAAAGTCAGTAGCTGCCATGGACCTTAGATTTTCTGTAACTCAGCCAAGGGCATTTTGGAACAATGATGGCCTGAGTAGCCAGATCTTTAGGTTTAAGTGACCCCTTTATTTAACATCTCATTGATGAGTTTCTCAGCTTTTCCTACCCTTAATTGTGAAACTGAACTGATTTCTGCATATAATTTGCACACTACCTTGAACTACTTGGTTTTCTTTTCTTCTTTTTTTTTTTCTTTCAACTTTTTTTTTTTTTTATTTTTGGGACAGAGAGAGACAGAGCATGAACGGGGGAGGGGCAGAGAGAGAGGGAGACACAGAATCGGAAACAGGCTCCAGGCTCCGAGCCATCAGCCCAGAGCCTGACGCAGGGCTCGAACTCACGGACCGCGAGATCGTGACCTGGCTGATGTCGGACGCTTACCCGACTGCGCGCCACCCAGGCGCCCCTTCTTTTCTTCTTTGACTTTGCCTGTTGCTCCAAGAGAGCAATGCCCTTGTTGATTTCTTTTGCCTGGGGCTTCGGTTAAATAAGACATTTCAAAGTTCTCACATAATTGTTTTCTGACCAGGAGAACTAAGAGACCTAAGAGAATTCCCCTAGCGTGAAAAGCCATGTCACAAACCTCATATAGTTGTTTTGTGCTTCTGGCCTCATTCTTTGAATTCTAAGCATGGAAAACCAATAAACAGTAACAATGATGCTGACTAGGTTGAAATGGATTCTCCAATCCACCATTAAACATCAGAAATCAGTCAGGCCATCATGAGAGGCCAGCAAATTGTTAGGTGATGAGAGTTATTTACTAATGTTTTGATGGCTCCACTTAGCATAAAGGTGAACTGGAGACAATTCTGACCACATAGGCCCTCACATGATGTTTTATTGGCTTGGCCGAATTATAAATCCTATATCCACGATATAATTGGCAACTTACTCCTTCAACAGATGTGGGTTATGCAATCAGGGTGGGGAAAAGATGCACTGAAGCCGACTTGCTGGAAATCTTTACTTTCAATCTATAAAATATAATGAGGTTATGAATATAAAAGTGTGGCCAAATACCAGTGTTTTGTAAAGAAGTATACAAATTTAAGGAGACACTGTATTATCAAAATAAAATGACCTATCTATCAGATATTAAGATAATCAGTGTATAATTTACTTTTTTGTAAGTAGTTTCTGCAGACCTTCATAGTAGAGTCCAATTTCAATTTCAAAGACTATATTTTAGGATTTTTTTTTTCAATGAGTGATTTTCTTCTTCTTACCCATTCTTTGATAGTGGCTGTTACGCATCAATTATTATTAATCAACTGGAAGAGTAAATTTAATACCGTAGACACACAACGGGTCAGTTTGCCAGCTGGCTTAAGCTATAAAAGGTGGAGTGTGTGTGTTTTTGTGTCATAAATTGCTCTGCATGATGATATAGTCATTGTTATTTGCAGAAAACTTTTTATTTTTGTTAGGTCAAGAAGCCTGTAATTCTCCAAGTGATCCCTGAACCTTATTTAATGCAGCAAACCACAAAAGGAGCTGGGTTGAACTTTGGTGTCTGCAAGTTAGAAAGTAATAACTTTCTCATCTTTTCTGTAAGTGACTTATGCCATGTGATGAATGCAGACCCTTCCCTCACAAGGGTTTCCTGATATTATACACTTGTAGCAAATAAGGTTAGAACCTTTAAAATATAGCATTTAGTAATGTGCTGGAAATAGCTTCTTCTCGATTCCTTTAAAGGTCACCGCATTTGCTTTCCAGGCGTCATTTTAGCTCTAGCCTCTGCAGGGTAGAACTGAGAACATGCTTGCCTTTGCTCCTTCAATTCTCCCAAGCTTAAAAGTAAAATGGCAGGATCTTTCACATAAAGTGGAGTGTGTGCGTGTGTGTGTGTGTGTGTGTGTGTGTGTGTGTGTGTGTGTTTTCTTGTGAGTTTAGATGTATAAAGAAAATCTTAATGTTGGTTATATATATGCACGCTTTTTTCAGTCAGAGGTATTAGCTTGTATTATGCTCAGTTCAGAAGCCAAGCTTATGGGAATGAAATTGGGGCAACATCTACTAAAGGAAAGCAAACTCTTAGGAAAGCACTCAATTATTTGTGCTTTTCCTGAGCACTCCATGGACCGTGCTTCACCGAATCTAAGTATATTAACAAGACTATAGCCAGATAAATTAGCATCAGCCCACAAATGTTGCTGCTGTTCTGCTGGGCCAGGGGTTGGGCGGATGGGGGGGCGGGGAATGAATTCATAAAGGCATTGATATAAAGCAAGAAAAAATAGTCAATATCAGCATTGCGTTGCTATCAAAATTAGATTGGAATGGCAGATTGAAATGAGAGGCTTTTTCACACCAACTGATAAAATCAAGTGCAGGCTGGCAAAAAGAGAATGGCTCCTCGTAAAGCATATTTCACTAGAGTCATCATTGTCATTTGTCAGTATTGCCAGTATTCTTAACCTTCCTCACATCTCCATCATTAGCACCACTGTTAACGTCATCTTTGTCCTGTTTATAGCCAGCAGTTGTGTTTCCTCTTAGAAGTACACTAAAGATGAAAAATGGTACATATCTGGTGCTCCTGGGTGGCTCAGTTGGTTGAGCGTCGAACTTTGACTCAGGTCATGATCTCACGGTTCATGAGTTTGAGTCTCGCATGGGGCTTTCTGCTATCAGCACAGAGCTTGCTTTGGATTCTCTGTCCCCTGTCTCTCTGTGTCTCCCCTCTCATGCTCTCTGCCACCCCTCCCCCCATCGCTCTCAAGAATAAACATTTAAAAAAAAAGTCCATATCTGCTAATAGCCTACACTCTGTGTTCACCATGCCCTAGCTAATTTTGATACTCTCTCTGCCAATTAAAATTTCTACCTAGAACTCCAAGCCAGTCTAAATTCTCTTCCTTCTTCCAGGACTTCCCTTCTTCTGAATTCCTCATAGTAGCCACTACTAGGCTATTACTAATTTTTCATTTAAAATTTATCTTTTTTGGGGGTGCCTGGATGGCTCAGTTGGTTAAGCATCTGACTCGATCTCAGCTCAGGTTTTGATCTCAGGGTCCTGAGTTCAAGACCCAATTTGAGCTCCATACTGGGCATGGAGCCTACTTAAAAATGAATGAATGAATGAATGAATGAATAAATAAATAAATAAATAAATATCTTTTGTGACTTCTAGCAATCTTTTCAAATATGCATATTTTGCTGGTTCAGCTAGAATATAAGGGTCTTGAAGGCAGAGACTACTTCGTACATTGGTGTAAACACCATAGTATTTAGATTAGTGCTTTACATATAGTATTATGTAATAGTTAGCAAATATTTAAAAATATTTATCAATGGATTGCAATTGTACAGGAAATTTGGAGAATTTGTTCACAGCCAAAATGTTCCTATAAGTAGTATTAATTTAGCTAGAGAAGTTTGTATGGGAAGATGACACCATGTGTACTTATGGTGGGGAATATCATGAGTTGGAAGTCAAGGAAATTAGAATTTGTATGAAGTGGAGAAGATCTCTCAGAAGAAAGAGTACTTTGCCTGTTTTTTTTTACAGTGTTCTCTGCATGTGATCTGTAGGTTTGGCAGTGGCTATTGAGAGGGTTGGAGAAGATGCCGTGAGGGGAATGTAAAGGTGAAATCAGAGGGTTAAGCCAGCAGCACAAAGAGTGAGTGAGATAAATGTGGGATAACTGACTGGTGAAACAGCATTTGAAAACAGGGTCAAAAGTTTGCATTTGGGCTGGACAGGTAATAACTGTCCTTAGAAGATTTTGAGTAACTGGAGTATGCCATCCATACAGCACATGTACAAGATTGTTTTAGTGGGAACAAGAAGTGAGAAAGGGAAGAGACTGCCATAATTCATGGATAGAATAACCTGTATCTGAGAAAAGGCATGAGAGAAGAAGAGGGAGAAATGAATGGCACACAGAAGAACTGGTTAAACTTGCAAACTTATCTGTATAAGGGACAATGGAGGGAGAGACTGACATTGTCCATGATACTGAAGCCTCAGGGGAAAAGAAAAATTTGCCTTTGTCCCATCCCAGGGTAGGAAGAGTGAGCAGTGAAATAGTATAATGCCCGTTATCAAGAGAGTGGGTGGGCAAAAGATCGTTCACTCTCTCATTCCAGAGAGATCTCTCCTTAGCTCATGAAAGATAATGGGAAGACTTAAGGTTACATAGATTTTGGGTTTGTATTTGAGATATCTTAAGCCTTTTAGCAGAGAGAGGGTACAGAAAGCCACTGATTGGAACTCAGGTGTACCATGTTCTAGACTCAACATGTCTTTTAACTGCAAGTCTACCTTCTCTGAGCTTTTGAAAAACAAGAGAAACAGACAAGGTAGTTTCTGAGCAAACCTTCATATTCTGTGTTCTACACTGCGTTTCAGCATACCATTGCTTGACATTTGACAGCAGGGGTGTTGGTGGAAAGTATAACTTCTGTGGATTAAGCCAAGATGGCTGTACAGAACTCTTGGAATCAGAGAATAGCTGTCCAATATCTGTGTTTTGTAATATATATTGATTTGCATAAAATTTTGTTCCAGGATGTTACTTTCAAAATTGTTTGTAGTTGACTTTGCTGCCAGGGTGCTAGTCAAATATGACAAATATGGGAAAGACTAGAAGGCAGGCAGAGAAGAAAACAGACACCTTGGAGGGAGAACTACATTTTTAGCTTGCTTTGTTTATGTGGGACTTTCAGGAGTGTGGGATGATGTAGGTTGATCAATAAAACACCCAGAAATGTCTTTATGTCCTTACAAATGAGTGGACCATGTCTGTGTTTGCAGCCCCACACTCATGCAGTTTCTTTCCTTCTACTTGGGAATGTTAACTTGTGTGAGTTTCAAAATAACATCCTGCCATGTGAACTCCCTCCATTTCGGTTATTTATTTGCTGTAAGTGAAATAACACCTTACTGCAGCTTGGAATTTCCCAGGCACTTTTGAATACATATACCTAAGATATTAGAAGATATATGAATACATATCCTTGACCAATTGTTCAAAATGTCATCCACACCTGAATCTGATGAAGCTTTTAGCTCCAACTACCAATTTATAGGAGAGAAGAGAGGAAGATGTAAAATTGTACCATGGGGAGGCAATCAGCTACATCCAGACTGTGAAAAAATCTTTAGGGCATATTACCTGATTTCTTAACAAATATATTACATGAAAGACAAAGAGAAATGAGATGGAACCCATATATCAAAGGATACATTAAATATTTACAAATGAATTGCGATATGTGGACTCTCTTTGCCTCTTCATGCAGACATACAAATTTTAGAATTATGATAACAATTACAAGACATTTGTAAATTTGAACATTGACTAGATATTTGATAATTATTTATAAAACATTGTTAATTTTAACATCTGTGACAATGGTATTGTGGTTCCTTAAAGATTTATGATCTTTTGGAGGCATATGAGTTTACTTACTGAAATATTTGTGGATAAAATGATACGATATATAAGTTGCTTCAAAATAACATGGGAAGGGGGAGTAGCTGAAACCAGGATTGGCCATGAATTTATTATTGAAGCTGGGTGATGGGTACAAAGTAGTTCATTGTAGTGTTCTGTGCTTGAAATTCTCCACAGTAAGAACATTTTTTTTTAATGCCATCAATTTGCATTGAGCATTTTCTTTGATTCTTGGAGCTTTCTCAGCACTTCCTCAAGTGACAGGTTAGATTATCCCTATAAGAATGGGATATAGATATTATTGCCCTGTGGGTAGAAGGTGTTGTTAATGCTGAGGTGGGGGAAGCACCGTTAACAAAAATATTTTTAAAATTTTTATTGTACTAATGGTTTCCTCCCCTCGCCCCCTCAGTTTCCAAACTGGGATCAGAGGGAAAAAAAAGGGCCTGATCAGGAGGAACAAAGAACCTTAATTTTTTCTGGCAATGCTATTTCTACCAGGCAGTCCATTGGCCTTTTTAAAAAGACAAATTCATGATGCAAAGGACCCCAATTCACTGACCAGTCCCAGCATTTAGACTCAGACTTTATTCTTCTGGGTTCCATGTGATTTCTAAGCAATAAATATACGTTAGAGAGACTAAGGACATTGGGAATCCAAATCAAACAGCTACAGCTATGGTTTCCCTACCCTTTACTTTCTGGAGCCCACAGAAAGATGAAGTGAGTAGTTCTCTTTGCCTTCATCTCCCTCTCTGGTAATATCTGTAATGGACACTTGTCTTAAGAGTAACTTTCGGGGCGCCTGGGTGGCGCAGTCGGTTAAGCGTCCGACTTCAGCCAGGTCACGATCTCGCGGTCCGTGAGTTCAAGCCCCGCGTCGGGCCCTGGGCTGATGGCTCAGAGCCTGGAGCCTGTTTCCGATTCTGTGTCTCCCTCTCTCTCTGCCCCTCCCCCGTTCATGCTCTGTCTCTCTCTGTCCCAAAAATAAATAAACGTTGAAAAAAAAATTTAAAAAAAAGAGTAACTTTCATTGATGTATTCTCTTCTCTCTTCCATCCTACCAGTGAAATCAAGAGTAATATGACCTCACTCTCTACTTTTGGGGTGGGCTCAGTTTGGCTTAACCCACTCAGTATATTCTGTTCCATTGGTTTGGGTCATTGGTTCTGGGGAGGACATATTCCCCATGTGAGTTCACCCAGTATATACTTCAGCACTATTGTAATATTGGGGCAGAAGGAATCTCTCCTACTGGACTTGAATAAAGACAATTATACCCCTGACTTTGTCAAGTAGTTATCCTGCTACCATAGGAGAGCTCATATTAAGGATTGCTTAGCCAAAATATGGAAAGAAATTTGATCTTTGGAAACATGATTGATACACTGGATCAATTAACCATGAAACTGCCTTTCCTTGAGAACGTGTTGGTGCTGAGGGTCAGTAAAATCTTGATTATTTAAGCCAAATGAATTGTGTTTTATCTTATTTGTAACTAAGAGCATCTTAGCACAAATGAAACATTCTTACCTATTGACATAGAAATGAAGGAGATATAATATTCTGATAAAGAATCCAGGGGTGAGAATATACTGCTTACTTTGCCTTTTGAATTGATCTATATCCTATCTCAGATATAGTACGACAAGATTGTGAAGACCTAGTTGGAGACATCAAGTAAACACATCAGGTGATTAGACAAACCTAAAGGCATGATTTTGCTGAGTCTAATGATGTCTGGTGGACCTAGAAAATTCTGAATAGTACCAAGTGATGAAGTAGAGGTAATAATTCAAGGTGTACAGAGTAACCTTTGTGACATCTCTAGATGTTGGAGGCTAGGAGAGAAGAAAAGCTGAGTTTAAAGTTTTACGTTGCTGTTCCCTCTTTAGAAGAAAACTATGTCAGCTGCATAGGTCAGCATGCACGCTCAGTTGGCATTAGATTGCTCCACAGGGGTGCACCACATTTGCTTTATCTACTTTTGTATTTATTAACTATATTGATTGAGTACCATATGTATGCTAGGCACTGTTCTGGGCACTGGTTAAGACATTCTAGTGTGAGAAGATCAGACAGTAAACAACTAGACAAATAAATCTATAGTCTCAGATAGCAATAAGTGCTCAGGAGAAAAATAAAGTAGAATAAAGAAGTCTAAAAAGTACCAGGGAGGAAGGATATAATATATAATGTTCAAGCAGATGACATTTGAACAGAAATCTGAAAGACATGAAGGCTGCTTTCAGAACAAGTTAAATTTAGGTATCAACCATTTTTACATAGTTTTTGGTTTGAAAAGGGAATTCAGTGCAAATGTATAATTGCTTATGAAACAAGCCAAACAAAATAAAAGTGGGCAAATAACTTTTATACCTCCCTTTATACCTCGCTTTTATACCTCCCTTTCACTCTCCCCATTTTAAACACTCACCCACCACCCTGTCCATGGAAACAGAAGTTAAGAATTTTGAGTAGTCAATTAGACTTTTTTCCTAAGTTTATAAAAACTTAAACTCCCTGAAATATACATGGAATGTGTTTGTATGTTTACAATTATTCTTACTTCTTACAAAATTGGGATTATATTATGGACTATTCTCTGCAACTTGCTCTATTTATGCAACAATACTTTGTGCACCATGACAATACACATCAACAGACATCTAATACAGTCCTCTCTGCCTTGCCATTTGGTTGCTCCTCATTTTCTTTTTTTTTTAATTTTTTTTAATGTTTATTTATTTTTGAGACAGAGAGAGACAGAGCATGAATGGGGGAGCGTCAGAGAGAGGGAGACACAGAATCTGAAACAGGCTCCAGGCTCTGAGCTGTCAGCACAGAGCCCGACGCGGGGCTCGAACTCACAAATCGCGAGATCATGACCTGAGCCGAGGTCGGCCGCTTAACCGACTGAGCCACCCAGGTGCCCCATGGTTGCTCCTCATTTTCTTAGATCTCTCATGCTGGATAATGGAAAAGAATAAAACCTGTGATGTAGGTGGGTCTTCCTGAAATTTTCTTATATAATATTCCAAATGATGGAAGTCAGTGGAAGCACTGAAGAAGTTAATTCATACAAGTACTTTTGGTACTAAATCACAATTTTATATCTGTCTACCTATCTATCAGAGGTTTTCACAGGCCTCTAAAGTAATTTGGGACGTAATCACAAAAAAAGGTAAATATTAGAGAGAACCATGACATTTTAAAACTGAAAAGCACTTAAGATAGCACCTAATATAATCTTATTTCATTAATTTGGTAAATATATAGTGAGTGCCTCACACTCAGTAGGCACCATGAAAGAAAAAGTTGTCTAGGACAAAAAGTTGCCTAGGACATAATCTTAGTCTAAATCTTAACAGAAGATCAAGCAAGGGCTAAAGAGATTCTTTTGCAAGACACAATAGGGAAGTGACAGATGTAATTTGAACACAGACCATCTGGCTTTGAGTGCAGGGCTCTTTTCTATTGTGTCTCATGGTCTACAGTAGTTTCTAATAGTATATAACTGAAAGGCCAGTCTGAGTGCTCTCATTTGCAAAAACCTTACCCGTTAGAGTTCCATGAAATGAATGAAATACTAGTTAGACAGCTCCCATCTGTAGGAGCTGGTAGTTTACTCTGAAAAATTTTAGCATAAGAATCTGATTTCAACCCATCTTCTCAGAGGGTAAATTTTATTCCATTTCCTTTTCTCAAAGCTCTTTCATTAGTATATTAGACTAATGAGTGAATCAATAATTAAAACTAGCAATATTTTTTATTATGTCTAATTAAGTGCTTAATCAGAACATTCTGGTCTTTAATCCTCTGAAAGCAGCATTTGCCAGAGGATGAATGAAATGGATGGGTGAAACATTACTAACAAACCCCTATACTCAGCGGACTAAGGACAGAGCTGGAGCCTTAAAGGTGAAGGTGAATTGGAAGTCATCACAGAAGGGACAGGAAATGGCAATAAATCTAATAGCTGTTGAAGACCATGTTTCTGAACAGATTTTCACTATGGGGAAGAGTAACTACAAACTCAACTTGTGAAAAAATAAAAAAGTTTGTTAAAATGCTAAAGAATGGCTAACAAAATTGAGTTATATCTCGGTTGGTTTTGGATATGAAGTGTAGGTATCATAATGTTGTCAGCTGTCCCTAAATAAAACTATAAATAAATTCAGTGCAATCATGTAAAAAAAAAAATCCCTATAGCTTTTTTTTCTTTTTGGTGGAATTTAATAATCTAATTTTGAGCAAAGGCCCAAGGATGGTCAAGACATTTTTGAAGAAGAGCAAAATATGAAGTAGGGAGAGACAGTTATTAAAACACAAACACACACACATGCACAATATGCCTTGTAGTTTTGACCTAGGAATAGACAAATAGACCAATGAAAGAGAATAGAGTATAGAAACAGAGCCACTTACATGGAACTTTGTGGGCATTATGAGTAAGTGCAATAATTATGGATTATTCAATAAATAGTGCTAGGACATTCACTTTCCCTATGGAAAATGAAATCTGATGCCTACCCAACATCATACACAGGAATCAACTTTAGGTAGATTAATGGTTGAAATGAGAATGACAAAAATAATTCTGGAAAATATTATTTTGATTTTGTGGTAGTAGGTTTTTTTAAGTAAAAGCAAAAATAAAAAAGGAAAAAAACTTAAAAAAAATTTGATAAATTCAACTGCATTAAAATGAAGAAATGCATCTAAAAATCTCAGAGAGAGTGTGAAAAGAGAAGGCCCAAATTTACAGAAGATATTTGCAACACATTAACTGTAAAAGAGATTAGTATCTAGGTAATACAGAGAATTTCTACAAATCCATTAGAAAATGGCAAATAATTCTATACAAAAATAACCAAAAGCTGTGAACAGGCATTTCACAGAAAATGTAAATGGTCTGTAAGCGTACAAAAGTGTTTAATACCAATAATGGGAATGTAAAATAAAACTGTAATAAAATACCATATTCCACATACTTGAGAAGCAACAATTTCTTAAACACTTGGCAATTAGGAAGTGCCATGAAGAATGTGAAGCAGTAAGAATTCACATTCACTGCTGGTGAGAATATAAATGGTACAACCATTTGGAAAAAAAAAAAAAAAACTGTTCAGCTATGGCCAGTAAAGTTGAATACATTTGTACTCTATGAATCAATAAATTCACTCCTAGGTATTGTCTCAGGAAAATTCTTGAACATGTATGTATACCAGGAGATCTATACAAAAATGTCCATAATAGAAATGTTTTTAAGGGGCGCTTGGGTGGCTCAGTCGGTTAAACGTCCGACTTCAGCTCAGGTCACGATCTCGCAGTCCGTGAGTTCGAGCCCCTCGTCGGGCTCTGGGCTGATGGCTCAGAGCCTGGATCCTGCTTCTGATTCTGTGTCTCCCTCTCTCTCTGCCCCTCCCCCATTCATGCTCTGTCTCTCTCTGTCTCAAAAATAAATAAACATTAAAAAAAAATTTAAAAAAGAAATGTTTTTAAGATCCCAAACCTGGGGGAAATGGGTGAATAGATACCAATCTATTTGCATGATAAAATAGTATGTAGCAGTGAAAATAGATGGACAGTACCTGTATGCGTCAACATGAATGAATCCTAAAAACCTAACGCACAGGGAAAGAAGGAGGTCACAGAAGAACACTTACAGGATGATAAAGTTCAAAAAGAGTAAAATCTGAACAATTAATGGTTCTGGAACATGCTTAGTTGGTGAAACCGTATAGAAAAGTGAAGAAATCATTAACATAATATTTAGGACAGTAGTTACCACAGAGGGTGAGGGAGAAGCAAGCAAACAAGTATGTCAGGGGAATTAGGTTGTACCAGTAATGTGATATTTCTTAACCTGGGTGATAAATCCACAAGTATTTATGCTATGATGATTGCTTTGTCTATGTTATATTCAGATATGTGACTGTTTTAAAATTCATATGCATATACATGAATACACATATATATGAATACATAGAAATATTTAAAAATAAAAATCATTATGAAGTTAAAAAAGAAAAAAGAAAATAGTCTTGTACAAAGGTGGTAGGGGAGGCCTAAGAGCACGTCAAGCCCAGTGAACAGCATATACTAAGTTTCAGTCAGCAGTTCCGTGAACCATGGCTCACTCTTCGAATATCTTGTCTATCTTCTCACTCTTCTGGTGCTTCAGTTTTATAGATTTAAATCTCACCTATGTGCTGAGAACTTCCAAACTTTGTATCTCCAATTTACACCTCTCCCCTGAACCACAGACTCCTATGCCCAGCTGCCTTACTGTTGTCTCCATCTGGGTGTCTAACAGGCATCTTGATCTTAGCCTGTCCAAACCTGAACTCCTGATACCTGCACTCCCCGCACCCCTGCCAAGTCCTGCTTCCTTAGCAGCCTGCCCCTCCTTGTGAACAACATTTCCACCTTCCCAGTTGCTCAGGCAAAAGTAGACAAACACCTTGGATTCTTTCTTGACTTACTTTATCTCCCTCCCTGAGTTCAATCAGCAAATCCTTTTGGCTCTACTTTCAAATTACAGGCAGACTGACAACTCTCATGACTTCTACCAGTACTGTCCATGTCATCTTTCCTTGTGTCACCACCACCTTTCCCCACCCCCACCTCTCCATATCCCCCTTCACATCATTTTCCACATCACTCAAAGTAAAAACAAAATTTCCAGAGCCTTCCATGATCCGGACAACCCCTTGCCTCCTGACCACATCTCCACCACCCTCTCCCTTCTTCACCTTGACCTCCTTGCTGTTGAATGAGTCAAGAATGCTAGGGTTTTTGCACCAGTTCTTCCCTCTATCTGGAGTGTTCTTTCCGCAGGTACCCACTTGGCTCACTTCCTCAGCCCCTTCAACTTTTTGCTCAAATGCTCCAGGTTTGGCCTTTCCTATCCACCCCTCCAGCTCTCTCCTGTCTTCCCTCTTATAGTTACTACCATGTCAGATACTATATATTCTACATAATTGTTTATTCTGTCTTCCCCAGCTAGAACCTAAACTGCAAGAATGCAGGAAGATTTGTCTGCTTGATTCACTGCTGTAGCCCCTTGAACTTAGAACTCTGCCTAACACATAATACATGATCAGTACAAATTTAATGGCTGAAGAGGGAAAAAATGGTGCTTTGAGGGAATTAAAACAAAAACAAAAACAGTTAGACTGCAGCACAGAATGAGTGAGAGATCAGCCTGGGAAGGTACACAGGAACCAAATCATAGATGCCTATTTTTGCCATATTAGCATGAATTAAGAATTATGTAAGCTATATTACTTACTCAATTTAACAAATGCCATGCTCCTGAGAAAGGAAATTCAACTTCGCCTGCATCCACAGGGGACACTAGCTGTCATGCATAGTTATTCTAAGTCTGAACTTCTGAGATTTTCTGGTGTGTGTGCTGTGTTTGAAGTACTATCTAGGTTGCACACACAGACACATAGATACCACACACGTACACGTATTTTCATATACCCACTAGTATATTTATGTATATATGCGAGTTTTTGACATAAGCAAGAAGAGACAGAATCAATGCAATCAACATCAAGAACCCTCTTGTAAAAGCAGAAAGATGTACAAGTGAGTTGTTTGTGATCTATTGAACTTACAAATTTATGAAGAGCTTTCCTGAATTAACCTATTTGTAAGTAGAAGATATTGACTTCACAGATTTTTATTCAGTTGTAGTCCATAACCTGACTATGGAAAATAATATCTTATGAGCTAATCCTCAGCAGGACAAAATTTCTAATTAATGCCTCTGAGGCATTTATCCTGAATTGATTGGTTCTTCTATCACACACAGCCGGGTTGGCTGGCCCATACTAAGCAACAGGACCAGTTAGAAAGCTCATTGTGATAATCCTTTTACAATACTCCAATGGACCATTTGTAAAGGGATAAATTTTGTTAGAACTAATGCGTCCTAAACCACAATGGCCTCTGCCCAGTAAGTTCACACATGTGGACTACTTGGTAATTTTAGATTTATTTTTATCACCTTGAACTTTTATATATGGTGAATAATGTAACAACTAACTTATCCAATGTCAGAAGATCTGTTTGGCTGTCATAATGTTTCCAGGAAAAAAAAAAAATCCCCTGTCCAATGAAAAGACACTCTCTATATGCTTTCACTATAGTTCTTCAGGTCTTTCAGAACTGAGACTCTGTAGAAAACACGAGACTTGTACGCATATGCAAGCTGGCACGCTAGCTCCAAATGTAATTGAAGACACATTTCTCCATGGATTGAAGTGTTTTGTTTAGAAATACATTTCCCATTATACTTTTTTGCACATTTAAGTTTTTTTTTTTTTTCAGAAATGGTTTCTTTCATGGTTTCCTTTTAAAAAAAACTTATTTAATAGTGTGAGAAGAGGTCTGTTGTGGTTCGGGTGTGGCTAAACCAGTTGTGGCCCTTTGAATATTTATGTATTGGAATAATCATATTCTCTGTTACTGGAAACCATTCTGTTTTTCTCACAAAAATTCACAAGACTTGCTTCTTCCGTTTTCCCTAAATCTGTGTTGATCAGGAGTGTAAATCTCAGTGAGACTCTTGGTTTATACAACCCTGGAAACAAAGTGGCCACATATTTTTTAAGGGCCTCTTCCATGAGTCTGGCAATTGTGTGATAGAGTGTTACCACCTCTTCTCATTGTTCTCATCTGGGACAGCCACTCGCATGTTGGAGAATGGCAAGATCTGAATGTCTCCTTGAGAAAAGAGGCAGTCGGCAAGTGGACGTCTCCTTCATTGTTCAGTCCTTCTCTGGTGAACAGTGCTTTTGCGTTGCTGGTGGAAATTCAAGCGTGAAGCCAATTTTTATGCTCTAGATGGCAAAAAAATGCAGCTAATTCCAAAGGGTTTCTCCTTCTTCCCCTGGCAGCTGGTATGTTTATATAGTGGGGATGAAAGGCCTGACATCTGTGTTTACATTTCTACGTAGCAGGGTCCCCCAAACCCACAGTTAGGAATCATTTATATCCAAGCACCTCTGCCCCAGAATTACAACAGCAAAGTCTTTCAACTTCTCCTCGGCAAGGGCCTTTGATCTCCTTGTGCAAAATGCTCTCTGATGAGTTGTGATTGGAAGAGGAGGGCTGGGAAGGTTTTATACTTTGACAGCTTCCTCCTCTCTCTCCACCCCCAACCATATAGGAACATGACCCAGACCTTTAAGTACCCAAACCTCTTTCTGTAAATTTCACTGCGTTACCAGAACAAAATTAAAATAGACTGGTGCAACAAAAGCAATTGGTCTCAAAGAATTTGAATTTTTAATAAGTACTCCTGTTGGTTCTGGTTTTTTATTCCAAGTAGATTAGAATCACCTGGGTTGCTTATCAGACATGGAAAATCCAGAATCCTATGCAACTCTCCTGAACATGAATTTCTAGGTGTGGTTCCAAGAATCTGTATTTTTCACATCTTGAGATGAATCTTAGGTATGTCATTGTCTTGGAACCCTTAGACTAGTTGGCTGTAGGGACCGAGCTTTTAATGTGAGGACTAGGGTATACTAGTCTTTGTTGCAAGACAGCATCTCAACCTCTGACCCTTTCAGTGAAATGGTGATGGTCTTCCCAAGTCAGAATCAGTGTAAGTTGTTGAAGTCATCTTCTTTGAATGTTTGAATGGCTTACTTAATTTTTCCTGACCTCATTATGCTACTTGAGTTTCCCTTCCATAACCATGCCCATCTCTGTTTTGTCCCCTCTCTGAACCCTTGACAACCACTAATATGTTCTCAATTTCTCCATTCTTGCCATTTAAAAAGTGTGATATAGGGGCACCAGGGTGGCTCAGTTTGTTGAGCCTCAAACTCTTGATTTCAGCTCAGGTCATGATCCCAGGGTTGTGGGATTGAGCCCCGTGTCAGGCTTCACACTGTGTGGATCCTGTTTAAGATTCTCTCTCTCTCTCTCTCTCTCTCTCTCTCTCTCTCTCTCTCTCTTCCCCCCCCCCGTCCCTCTCCCCGCTCACACACTGTCTCTCTAAAATAAGAAAAAGTGTTATGTAAATGGAATCATACAGTATATAATCTTCAGGGATTGGCCTGTTTTTGCTCCATGTGATTCCTTAGAGATGCATTCAAGTTGTCACATGTGTCAATAGTACTTTCATTTCTATTGCTGAGTAGTATTTCATGGTATGAATATACACAGTGTATTTAACCATTAGCCCATTGAAGGACAGCTAGGCTGTTTCTGGCTTTGGTCCATTATGAATAAAGCTTCTATGAACATTCATGTACAGTTTTCTGTATGAATACAACTATGTTGGTATTTTATCAGCCTCTTCAACTTTTATACTTTTATAGGCTAATCACAAACTCTGTCACATCCATAAAATCTTCCCAGTTTTAACTTCAGTTAACCTTATATTTTCCCCTTCCTGGATGTCAAAGCAACACCTACCTATACCAGGCATTTTAGCGTTAGCCTGTAGTCAAGTTACTTCATGTTGCATTTATTGCCTTCTCAATGAGATTGGAAACTGTTTGGGGGCAGGGACCACATTATATCCCACTTTTGTATATCCTGCAGTACCTACTACAGCCTTGGACATACCAGCAAATTAACCAACCAGACAGATAATGTATTTTTTTTTTCATTTAATCTGATTTATTGTTGTGCCTCTGTGACTAACAGAGTATATCATGTTAAATACTGTGTGGGTATAAGAATGCATAAAAAACACGGAAGCTGCCCTCAATGGATTTTTAATTTAGCTACAAAACTAAAGCCAACACTAATACGTGTGAGGTTATAGAACAATGAGCTGCTGTGATTTTGATGCCGAACACATGGACAGAGAAGAGAGCGATGAGTGTGGGCTGGAAAAATTGAGAAGATT
The DNA here is from genome assembly GCF_022837055.1 of Prionailurus viverrinus. Taxonomy (NCBI): domain Eukaryota; kingdom Metazoa; phylum Chordata; class Mammalia; order Carnivora; family Felidae; genus Prionailurus; species Prionailurus viverrinus. Next base: position 85,491,882 of record NC_062563.1, on the reverse strand, counting down.
TCATGGGGAAAGTAAATTTTAAATCAGTTCTTTAGGAGAGGAGTGACATAAAAAACTGGTGGAGAAGGAAAAAATTCTAAGAACATCCCAGTGTTATAGGAGTGCTGTGTGGTGAGTTGCTTAAAAAAAAAAAAAAATACTTGTTAATCAGAATAGGTAGATGAGGTGTGACCTGACTATGGCAGGTCTTGGAAGGCATGCATGACATATTTGTGCTGGTTCCATCTTCTGGAATATAAAGTTGGTAACAAAAGCTCACAGCAACTAAACATGTTGAGGTAAGTCCAGGCTGTTATGCTGAACTCTAATCCTGTCAGACGTAGAACCTACTGGCCTCTGGATGTTCTGGGAATTTGTCAACTTTCAAGAAATATTATGGAGCACTGAGATTTATGTCCTGGTAGACCCTTGACTAGCATGCGGTACCTCTTAGAAAGTATTTGAATTGGGTCCACAGACTTGTGTGATGCTCTAACAGTTGCTGAAGGAAGTCTGCTTAGGAGATAAAACAGTGATGCACCCCTTCTGCCAGAGGAAGCAGCAGGTGCTCTAGGGACCAGGTGATGAACATAAACTGAGTTGAAGAGAGAGCATGGGTCCTAGGTATGGAGTGAAGCTGTACTTCATCAACTCCTATGACTCCCTCTTCCCTTTTCCCCTCCCCATAACATCTGGACAGTTCTTCTCTGAGAAAGTCCTATGAAAAAGCTGATCAGAAGGAGCTAAAGGAGCTTTATGCTATCAGCTATAATGGATGAAGCTGCCTGGAGGTCAGAAGTCCAAGGGAGGATCGCTGGCTTTACAGACAATGGTCCTGGGTCTGTCAGTGGTCCCTAAAGCCAAAGACTGCAAGAGCAGTGGGCATCAGAGCAAAGCTGTGATCATCACCATGACACCACCACCAAGATCCCTAGAAGTCACTTGGAAGGGAGCTTCTGCATAGGGCTCAGAGGCTTACGATATGTGCTGTTGTTATAAAAGCAATATTGTACACTCATTGGGTGGTGAGGCCTGGGAAGGGATGGGCCCCACAGCTTCTGGTATCTGGTAAAAACTGAATAGTGAGGGGTGCCTGGGTTGCTTCAGTTGGTTAAGCATCCGACTCTTGATTTTGGCTCAGGTCATGATCTCATGGTTCCTGAGATCAAGACCTGCATCCTGCTCTGTGCTGACCATGCAGAGCCTGCTCAGTATTCTCTCTGTCCCTTTCTCTCTACTTTTGTCCTGCTTGCATGCGCCCATGCACACAGGCACACACACACTCTCTCTCTCTCTCTCTCTCAAAACAAATAAACAAACATTTAAAAAGACTGAATAGTGAATGTCAACGTCAATTACACATTAGGTACTGGCTATGCTAATTTGTGGCCAGCTGCAGAAGACATTGGCGTGTACCAACAGCAAAGACAAGTTAATTCACATAGGGTGTGGTTGATGGTTCCATCCCTTGCACTTCTGTGTTTGTTTCATTTCCATTTTCAGTTGTGAAGGAGAGACATTTATTAACAAATGCCTAAAGAGTTTTGTTTGTAGTTTTAGAGGTCTGCAATAGGAAAATATTCATAGCCTAAGGGTCCCACAGTAAAAAGCAAAATGTGTGTAATTCCTAAATACTTATGGAATTTCAAGCACAAATTCACTTAGAGTATTAATGACTTTACTGAAGACAGACATCTAACTTAAAATCAACAAATCATTAGACTTGCAGTAAAAGTGTAAGCAATGCCTAATTAATATACTTGTTGATTATTTTCCTTGATAGAGACATTAGTTGTTAAGTCTAATGGCGCCTCAGAGATCAACAGAATAGTGAGGAAGGCAACCAGCCAATGACTTTAAGTCATTTAACCAAAACAGTATTTTCTTCCTACTTTCCTCCATCAAAATAATATCTATTATTATTATTATATTATTATTACTATGTGATATAGTTTTGTTTATCTGAATAAATGCAAACATTCTAGGATATAGACATAGTCTCAAAGTACTTTATAAAATAAAGTGAAAGACAATGTGATATTAGAAATATAATTTGTTGGGGGGCCTGGGTGGCTCAGTCAGTTAAGCATCCGATTTCATCTCGGGTCATGATCTCAAGGCTCCTGAGTTTGAGCCCCGCATCGGGCTTTCTGCTGTCAGCACAGAGTCTGCTTTGGATCTTCTGTCTCCCTCTCTCTCTGCCCCTCCCCCACTAGCATCTCTCTCTCTCTCTTTCTCTCTCTTTCTCTCTCTCTCTCTCTCTCACACACACACACACACACACACACACACACTCTGTCTCTCACTCTCGCTCTCTCTCTCTTTCAAATATAAATAATTAGAAAAAAGAAATAGGGACACCTGGGTGGCTCAGTCGGTTAAGCATCCAACTTTGGCTCAGGTCATGATCTCGCAGTTCATGAGTTCGAGCTCCGCCATTGTGCTCTGTGCTGACAGCTCAGAGACTGGAACCTCCTTCAGATTCTGTGTCTCCCTGTCTCTCTGCCCCTCCCCTGCTTGTGCTGTGTCTCTCTCTCAAAAATGAATTAAAAATTTTTTTTAAAAATTAAAAAATATATATAATTTGTTTTCTGTTTTTCTTGAATAAACCTCTTTGGGTTCAAGTTACACTCTCAGAGGAGCCTTCTTTTCACATTAGCTCTGGCCCACAGAGAAACAGGTGACTGCCTTGCCATCATTGTGGGGAAGGTTGGCCCCATTAGCTCTGTTTTACACATGAGGAGTTTATATAAATTATCCGTAGCCAGCAAATGGTAGAACTGAAATTAGAAGCTACGTCTGTGTGACACCAAAAACTCCCATTATTTTTCCTGTGCGATGCTGAAGAAAGATAATCAGGATATATGAGTCACTAGTTTCAGCACTCTCCACCAAGCATTTTCCATATTATTAGAGTAACTCCCTCCCTTGAGAAATAAGGAGTAAGTAAGCAAGCAAATTCCTTGAGGAACACAAAATATTTAATTGCTATTCGTCACTTCTCTTACTCAGGACAAGATTAATTAACTCTGATCTTTTCATTTGCATGGGTCTAATGTAGATGGCTTAATAATTGCTTCTTTAAGAAGAGACTCTTCTGAGAAAATGCCATGTGAATAAATCCGAACCTTCTTCACTCCTTCCTACTGCCTGAACTTGTTTTAGACAAAAGAAGTCTGTGATTAAAAAGAAAAAAAAGCCAAACATTTCAAATCTGGTGGTGAAAACCCTTTTCATCATGCTTGCAGATACCATCAAAGTCCAAGAAATACTGCAGGGTTTTAAGATGTATATTTTTGAGCTTGATGTAAATGACAGGATCTCAAGCTGCAGTGTGACTCCAGGCCCAAACTAGAGACAGTTCCCAAATACCTTCAAGTTACACCAAGGAAGAAGCATTGCACATAGGCTGTTGATTTATCAAAAACTCAATTTTCCATGACAAGCTCCATTGAAGACTGAGGAAAGTCAATAGCCAGGAGTTCATATCACCTTGGACAGCGGCTAGAAGATGGGACAATAAAGAAAGAGACCATAAACTCTGATAAGCAGTGATTTACCAATTAGATGTGAGAAAAATAAAGAATAATTAAAATGACAAAATACCATGAGTCATTAAGGGTTAGCCTAATTAAATAATAGCCCAATGTAAACCAGAGATTTATGATCTACCAGCTGCACAATGTGGGTTTATCAAAATAATGAAAATTGACATACACTTTATACACAGCCTATCGTTAGCTGTCTTTTTCAACATCTATTTGGAGGTCACCTAGGGAAATATGCCTCCAACCTTAACTAGTTACTAGATTCTTTCTGCTGTAACCCAGTCCTCAATGGAACTTGTATTGCCTCGTCCCGCCTGATGGACAGAATGGTGACTTTTCTAGCCTAGTCTTATGGCTTTCCTCTACTGCAGGCTGCCTTTGTGTGTTTGGCTTGCTCATTCATGTTCCCCAACAGTGTTAACATTTGGATGCTTCTTTTGGCAAAATATTTAGAGCAGCAAGGCCCCAAGTGTTGCCCTCTGGGGCCCTTTGGAAGGCTGTGGATTGGGTGGGATCCCTGCTCATCACTGGTGCTGCACACTCTTGGCACATTGCATCGGCCAGATGGACTTACATATGGACACATAGTCATTGACCACATCAGTCAGTGACTTGAGCGAGCAGATAGCAGCTTTAACATATATTATGCCTCTGCTCAAAAACAGCCTCTGCTCCTCTTCCTCTGTCCTCCTAAGCTTCTGATTTCCTAAGGCCTAGGGGCACATGGGGTTACATGCAATATGACCTCTATCAGTACAGCCTGAACATCCACCATTTGAAGGTCCTGTTCTGTTTGTTATTTATTATTCATCTTACATGGTTTAAACTATCTATTTCCATATCAGCTTCACTCTTAGCACTTGTGCTAGCCCAAGTACCAGTGACTTCAGGTCTTTTTAGCAATGCTAGCTGTTGTTCCATTCTTCTCACACCATTTAGCTGCTTGACAAGCTGATTGTGTCCTCCTCGATATGACAAATGTGAAGTTGTGATCCCACCCAGGGTATTTAGATCATTCCAGGTGGTGGCAACACTTTTGAGAAGACTGCTACCTCCAGTAATTCTGATCAATTATCTGAAATAGCAATGTGGTAATGAGTGCCAGGCCCCTGTCTGGCAAATCTCATCCTACCCTTGAGTCTGGTACAGGTCATACCCATCTCTTGGCTGTCTCTTTGGGACCTGGATGAGGGTGAAGAACTAGATGGTACCACTTGACTGGTGCGTTCCATTTCAAGTGCTGCAGAATTTGGTGCCCAGAAGTATAAGCTCCCCAGTAATACCACCCATGTGCATAAATGGTTAGATTGTTCTGAACAGTCACTAAAAACCAGGTAGCAAACCTATTAAGGCAGTTTTGCCAATTGGTTCCTACCTAGACACAGCCTTAATAACTACACTTTCCAAAGACTTTGCAAATGTCATCTTGTTCATTCAGGTTGTTGAGAACTCTCTCCTTCTCTTAATCTCTAGCTCCTTTTATGGACCTACAGGTTTGTGTTGATTCTCCTGTGATGAAAAAAAAAATCTGATGAAATTTTAGTATATAAAAGCAAGTTAGGGGTGCCTGTGTGGCTCAGTCGGTTGTACGGCCGACTTTGGCTCAGGTCATGATCTTGCGGTCTGTGAGTTCGAGCCCCGCGTCGGGATCCTTGCTGACTCCTTGGAGCCTGGAGCCTGCTTCAAATTCTGTGTCTCCCTCTCTCTCTGCCCCTTCCCCATTCGCACTCTGTCTCTCTCTTTCAAAAATGAATAAACGTTAAAAAAATAAAACAAATAAAAGCAAGTTAGTAGCAGAATAATATGTCCATTTTAATATGCCAGACATTGTGCTAGATTCTTGGTATACTCTGGTGAATAAAACATAGTCCCTTCTGTCTTGGAGATTATAGTCTACTGGGTAGGATAGACAATGACTAGATAAGCAAACAAATAGTTAAAATTGATCAAAGTATATAGGTAAAGCACATAAAATAATACCTGGAACATAGTGTTTAATAAGTGAAACATTATTCCTGTTGGTAATAACTATGATATAATAACAATTATGTAATTGTTATTGTACATAGCATAATGTTATTATATTATATATCATTATACAAGGTAGTGGGTATTCTAGTGATCTGTTGTTGAATAACCAATCAATGTAAAATTTAGTGGCTTTAAACAATAACTACCACCATTTATTTTGCTTATATCTGTAATTTGGGCAGAGCTCAGTGGCATCACTTGGGGCATCTCAATTAGAAATTGGAGGATTGTCTTCCAAGGTGGCTCCCTCACATGACTAGCAAGCTGTGTTAGCAGTTACCTAGGAGCTCAACCAAGGCTGCTGACTGGAGGCTACATTTCTCTCCATATAGGTCTTATAATGGGGCTGCTCGAGTTTCCTCACTATGTAGAGGCTGGGTTCCAAGAGTATTTCAAGTTTCAGAAAGTGGAATCTATCCTTAACACCCTTGACCTGGAAACTTCCACCATATTCTATTGGTCAAGCAGTCACAGAGCCTGCCCAGTTTTAAGAGGAGAGGCCATAGACCCTTCTTCTTAATGGGAGGAGGGTCAAAGAATTTGCAGCTGTCTTTAACCTAGCACAGTGGGTTAAAAATGCAAGCTCTAAAATGTGTCCATTTCTTTTCACAAAATACCAGCTTATTTGGCTATAGTGTATATTTAAAAGCAATTTCTTTTTTCATTTTGGGTTCTTGGTTGAGATAGGTGGAATAGATGGTGTTGCCATCACTCCACAGGGAATTGAGGCAGAGGGATTTTGAATTGCATAAGGTAATAGCCATACTGTAGAAAATGTAGGGAGCTTTGCTTCCTTGCAGGCCCCAGATGCTTCCCACAGTTTTGTACAGCTTGTGATTGGGCTTTGACTAGTCATACACACTGGCCTGTGACTCTAAAAGAACGTAATTTTAGTGGTCATAGCAGTGCACCACTGGTACCCAAGTTTTATGATATCCAGCTGCAGAATGCATCATCATGTTTCTGAGGCCTAACTTATTGAGATCATTGTTCAATTCTGGTGTACCATCTGTTGTCCGGGTCTTCCTAAGTGATTTTCTGGGCTGTCTTCCCTTTTCACTGGGAATGGAAGGAGTTGTCAAAAGCCCAGTACATTCTTTACTGCATTGTAAAGCCATCAGGACTTAATTAGGGAAAAATTCTTCAGCAACAATTGATTTGTTCAACTATCATTCAATTTGAAGTACTCTCTTTTTATTAAAAAATACTTGAAAGTTGTTGGATGCCAGCTTTGGATTTTTTGAGTGTGTCTCCATCTTTTTTACATCCTGTCCTTAGCAAATTTTCAATAACTCAATTGTAGTTTGAAAACTACTTCTGGTTAGAATTTGTTAGAAACTTCCATTTAACACTGATTCTTGTTAGGTATCTGTAGATTCTGATAGGTAAGCTAAAAAAGACAGTTGATTAAACTTAGTAGCTTAGAGTTTTCAGAAAGTGTTCCAAACCATTGCTCAGCATCTAGGCCTTTGGAAAATCAACTTCGTGTTTGTCTCTAGTTCCTTTCCCCTGAAGTTTTAGCCTCTTTGTATGTAGAGAAAAGTTGGAACCATATGTTTCTGATTCATTTGTAACTAAGATTTAGAGTTAGCTCATGAAGCTATTGTTTTGTAAGAACATGTACTTTAAAGTTGTATGTAATCCATTTTAAGTCCTTTCTCTTCTTTAAACAAGGAAACATTTCTTTGCCAAACTTGACCTCAAAATAAAAAATTTGTTTGTTTCAAGATGCTGGAGCCACTGACAGTATTTAGGGTGTTGCCCCAAACTCCTACAGTCTCTGCGTTTGCCTCAGAATCAGTTCAGATAAAGATTTGTGAGCCTGTCTTTGGATCACTGGGCAGTCCTTGACCAGTTTGCAGTCAAAGTGTTCCAGGAGCTAAAGGACATCAATTTACCTAGCTATGCACTTACCTAATTGTTGCAAATATTTAGAAGCTAGAAGAATAATAGTTGCACATGGAAAGATGAGTACCTTTGTAAAGGCCAAGAAAGAAATAGTTTGTATGGATCAAATGTACATCACAATATAAAGGAAACAAGAAAATGGAAACTTTGAGAAACTAAATCACTGGACTAGAACCAGCAGAGAAGTGGTGAGGGGGAGGTGAGAAATGGAGGTGAGTAATGGATAGAACAGTGGTTCTAAACCTGGCTGATGATCAGACTCACCTGGATAAACACCTGTTTTACAAGTATAGATTCCTGGGTCTCAGGGTGGGTAAGTTTGGGCATCTGTATTTTTTTAAATGTTTATTTATTTATTTATTGAGAGAAAGAGATCAGGGGAGGGGCAAAGAGAATCCCAAGCAGGCTCTGCACTATCAGCACAGAACCTGATGCGGGACTCCATCCCATGAACCATTAGATCATGACCTGAACCAAAATCAAGAGTTGAATGCTTAACTGACAGAACCACTCAGGCGCCCCAGGTGTCTGTATTTTTAAAAGCTCCTCAAGTGATTCTAATAATCAGCCTGGTTATTGGAAATAATTTGAGAACTCTACACACACACACACACACACACACACGCACGCACGCATGCACGCACACCCATGAATGCACAATTGTAGAGAGGAAATTAAAGTCCAATCTGGGCCATAACACTCTATTCTTATGCCCTGAAATCTGACTGTGCTCTACCTCAGACTGTAGGAAAAGATCTTAGGTAAATCAGCAGCTTTCCTTCTGCATTCTTTTACACAATACAGAATATTTCTTCCACCAGGTCTCAAACCAAGGCCTAAGGTGAGAGAAAAAAACAACATAGATGGCTATAAGATCTGTAACTGTAGAGAAGTGTTTACTTGGCATTCATTTCATCTTTTATTTCCAGCTCACAACTTTACTGTATACTTAATAATGAAAATCCAGTGTCATCCCTGGGGCATTGACAGATGCTTAAATCCTTTAAAGTAGGATTATATTATGTACATTTTATTGCCTTTCAGGATCTTGTCAGTGCCCTCAATGGAATTTCTCCTTGCCCAAATGGAGTTGAATAAACACGTTGATGATTTCTCCAAATCCACTGAGTAAAGCAGAGCCCTGAGATGGTAAATTTGTAATACCAAATTGCCTGTCCAGTCAGGGCAGTGCCTTCCCAATGTCTGCCTTGAGGAACACCCAGCATCAGGATTGATTGTTTGTCTCAGATAATGTTTGGGAATGGGTCCAACTTGGTTTCAGCAATTAAATTCCCCAGGTAAAAAGCTCTTCTTATAATTTTACTAGACTAGCATTTTCAACAGCTATTAATGAGCCAAGTACTGTGCAATTTTATAAATGAAGGGATTCAGGCTATCATTATGTATAAATCCTCCCCAAATTACCTGTTCTAGTCAGAAGGCATGATCTGAAAAAAGAAACGATAATGTTGTGGAAAATGATGACATTCTGTAAATAAAATCTGGCAGCAAAAGTTCTTAGAAAAACTAATGCTCGAGTCAACATGCCTCAATTTATTGCTACATGAATCAGAAATTAATTTTTCTGCAATCATTCTTATACTTCTGAACTGTGACATCGTTAACAGAGTCTGAACACTCAAAGGTACCTAGACTCTTAATACAATAAGCCAAAATGAATATAAATGGTTGAAAAGGGTAGTAAACTAGTTTTCTTGAAATTTTCCGGAAAATTGAGTTTACAGTGACTAGAATGTATGAGACTGCCAAAAGGTATGGAGGTTAGGGGATGGGAGAAGTGGAATTATTATGATTTTCATGTCCATAGGGGCTTTTATGTTCCCTGGGTAATAACAAACACCAAATACTGAAAGTATATATTGGCCAGGAAATATTATTGCTGGAACTGTTTTGCATATAGCTTCTTTACAACATTACTTTCTCCATCTTTAAGGAGTGGTGCATGCTCTGAATCGGCTTCTGGAGTCCTTTCCAACCCATTTCTACCTTTGTTTTCTAACCATCCAACCAAATATCGGAGAGGTATGAAAACATCTAAGTGTCCCGTTTAGGAAAATGTAGCTGCTATTGATGTTGTTTGGCAAAACACCTTGATGGGATATTTTGGGTATGAAAAGTTAAGCCCCAAGTCAGGGTCTAGAGGAAGGATGCAAAATAAGGGGATGCCGAGTTGCTCGTATGTAAAAATATGTGGAAACTTTTTAGTATGAGCAGCCTGAGAGAGGCAACGAGGGACACAGAAAATTTGGAAGCATTGAGCTGCAAGGAGATCAAGGGAGAGAGGGTGCATAGCAACATGTTGGATTTTGGGGCTGGCAGGGGTTATTGGCTAGGAATTTTCATAATAGCAATTTGATACTACATTTTAAATATTGCTGCACTATTCAGTGCTGGAACATAAGCACCATGAGGTACCACTGGACTTCACTAGAGTCAGCTACACATTGCTCCTTGTGTTGGTGGTCACTTGGTAGAAGAATTAAAAGGATTTGGGCCTGCATTCCACATCAGGGTCACCTAGAGTGGTGAGAAGATTGTCACAGGAGATGGACGCTAGGTAGAGAGTCAGAATTCAGATGAAGCAGAATATTGGAGTAGGAGGAAATTAAGAGACAACTAAGCCCCTGAGACTTTTCTACTCTTGTCCCGTTGCCATGTATCTCATAGGGCCCGCTAGAATTATCTCTCAACTGGTCTTGCTATTCTCCTTCTTCCCCTGTTATAGTTTATTCTCCATAACAGCATCTGGGGGAACTTTTAAAATGTAAATTAGCAGACGGTAGAATAGGAGTTTTCTAGAACATTGATTTTGACAGTCATCTACAGAAGAGACTACTTTTGTGGGAGTCCAGTAGTCTAGGGGAAGAACTGGAGCAAAAAATCCAAGATAGATGCATTGAGGATGTTAAGAAGAAAAGATAAAGAGAAGATAAAGTTTCACTTTATTCTTGCTACCCCATCTCCAAAGCACCACAGTTCAGTGCCAAGACAAATTCCCTTAACCTTTGATTTCTCCCACAGGGAAAAATGAGAGCATAGTGAATGAATGCCCAGCTTCTCTAGCCAGGCAGGATGCTGCCCAAGAGACCCTTTTTTTTTCTTGCCCCACCCAGAATACTTAGGCAGTGGGAATAGCTAAAGGGTTGGGAGGGGCCACCAGGACTCAGAACTCACCAAAGGACCATGGATCTTACTAACCTGCTTTGTGGATGCTATCAGGAAGCTGCCCACAGCTGCTTGGGACTAGCATCAGTGGACCTCCCTCCCAGCTGGCTCACAGTCACCCCTAATGCTCTGCATGTTTTACCTACCTCCCAAGGTTGGCTCCCCAGATGTGCCCCTGCAGACAGTGAGAGCAAGCCTTTATAGATGGCTCATGAGCATGTACAGAAAGTTGGACCAACTCTCTGGGATGGGAGAAGGCACATAAACTTGAACAATTCAGGGAACTACCCTTCAGAGTCTCTTGGAACCAGTATGGCTTTGCAGGATTGAAAGAAGGCATACAGTCTTAGGACTTCCCCTCAAAGACAGAACAAAAGGTGTGGACACTATAAAAACAAAGAAACAAACTATAGGCCAGTATCACTGATAAATATAGATGTAAAAATCCTCAACAAAATACCAGCAAAATGCCTTCAATAGCACATTAAATGGATCATACACCATGATTCAAGTGGGATTTATCCATGGGATATAAAGATGGCTCAACATATGCAAATTGATAAATGCAGTACACCATATTAACAGAATGAAGGATAAAAATTGTACAGTCATCTCAGTATGTACATAAAAAGCATTTGACACAATGCAGTATTCTTTCATAATAAATACTCTTGGTGATTTGGGTATAAAAGGGATGTCCTCAATGTAATAAAGAAAATATAAGACAAGCCCACTGCTAGCATCATAGTCAGTGGACAAGAGCTGAAGGCTTTACCTCCAAGATGAAGAACAAGGTACCACTCAGCTCAGAAGAGTGGCCTACTCTTACCACTTCTATTCCACATGGTACTGGAAGACTAACAGGATCAATTAGGGAGGGGGAAAAAAAGATGTCCCATTTGGAAATGCAGAAAATCCTAGAGACTTCACCAAAAAACTGTTAGAACTAATAAATAAATTCAGAAAAGTTGCAGGATATAAAATCAACATACAAAAGTCAGTGAGTGGCATCTCTGTACACTAACAACAAAATATCCCCCCCCCCCCAAAATAATTAAGAAAACAATTCCTTTTGGAGTGCCTGGGTGGCTTGGTTGAGTGTCCAACTCTTGCTTTCAGCTCAGGTCATGATCTCAGGGTTGTGGGATCGAGCCCTGCATCAGGTTCCATGCTCAATCATGCTCCCCTCTCCCCTGCTTGCATGTTCTCTCTCTAAAAGAAAAACAGAAAAAAGAAAAGAAAAAACAATTTCTTTTACAACAGCATCAAAAAGAATAGAAAAATTTAACCAAGGAAGTGAAAGATCTGTATATATAAAATGTTGATGAAAGAAACTGAAAAATACACAAATAAATGGAAAGATATCCTGTGTTCATGGATCAGAAGAGTTAATGTTGGTAAAATGCCCATACTACCCAAAGCAATCTCTGTCAAAATTCCAGTGACATTTTCTCTGAAATAGAAAAAATAATCCTGAACTTCATATGAAACTACAAAAGATCCCAAATAGCTAAAGCAATCTTGAGCAAGAACAGAGCTGGAGGTGTCAAATTTCTTTATTTCAAATTATATTACAAAGCTACAGTAATGAAAACAGTATGGTACTGGTATATAAATATAGATACATAGACCAATGGAGTGTAAGACAGCATCCAGAAATAAACCCATGCATATATGGTCAACTAATCTTCAACAGAGGCACTAAGAATACACAACGGGCAAAGGATAGGCTCTAGTAAATGGTGTTGGGAAACTGGATATCCACATGCAAAAGAATGAAATTGAACCCTTATCTTATATCATACACAAAAATCAACTCAAAAGGGTAAAGTCTTAACTGTAAGACTTGAAACTATAAAACTCCTATAAGAAAACATAGTGGGAAAAGCTCCTTAAAAATGCTTGATGGGACGCCTGGGTGGCTCTATCGGTTAAGCAGCCGACTTTGGCTCAGGTCATGATCTCATGGTTTGTGGGTTCAAGCCCCACATTGGGCTCTGTGCTGACAGCTCAGAGCCTGGAGCCTGCTTTGGATTCTGCCCATCTCTCTGACTCTCCCCTGCTCATACTCTGTCTCCCTCAAAAATAAACAAACATTAAAAACATTAAAAAAATTTTTTTTATTGCTTGACAGCAAGTGTCTAGCAATGATTTGTTTGCATGTCACACTGAAAACATGGGAAACAAAAGAAAAAATAAAGAAGTGGGACTATGTCAAGCTAAAAAGTTTCTGCACAGCAAAAGAAACCCATCAACAAAATGAAAAAGCAATCTTCAGAATATGAGAAAATATTTGCATACCATATATCTGATAAGGGGTTAATACCCCAAATGCAATGCCATACAAAACTCAATACAGGACTCATACAATGCAATAGCAAAAACAACAAATAACCCAATTTTTAAAATGGGCAAAAAGCCTGACTAGACATTTTTCCAAAAAAGACATAAAAATGACCAACAGGTGTATGAAAAGGTGCTCAACACCACTAATCACAGGGAAATACAAATTAAAACCACAGTGAGATACCACCTCACACCCATTGGCTATTATCAAAAAGTCAAAAGATAACAAGTGTTTGTAAGGATCCAGATAAAAGTCCACCTTTATACACTTCTGGTGGGAATATAAACTGGTATAGCTATTACAGAAACTAGTATGGATATTCCTTAAAAAAAAATTAAAAATAGGACTACCATTGATCCAGCAATCTCATTTCTGGGTATGTATCCAAAAGAAATGAAATCAGTATCTCTAAGAGATATTTGCACTCCCTATTTATTGAAGCATTATTGACAAAAGCCAAAATGTGGACATAATTGGAGTGTCTGTCTAAGGATGAATGGATAAAGAAAATGTGGTATGTATTACACAATGAATACTATTCAGCCTTTAAAAAGAAGGAAATACTGCCATTTGAGACAACATGGATGGACCTTGAGGACATTATGCTAAGTAAGCCAGATACAAAAAAACATGTTCTCATTTATATGTGAAATCAAAAAAAATTGAACTCATAGTAACAGAGAGTAGGATGATGGTAGAGCATGGGGCTGAGGGATATGGGGAGATGCTGATAAAAATATACAAACTTTCAGTTATAAGAGGAATAAGTTCTGGAAACCTAATATATATCATGGTAACTATTGTTAATAATAATGTATTATATACTTGAAATTTGCTAAGAAAATAGATTCTAAGTGTTCACACACACACACACACACACACACACACACACACACACACAAATGGTAACCATGTGAGATGAGGTGATAGACATGTGAGTTAGCCACTTGTGTTGATGATTTCACAATGTATACATATATCAAAATATCAGGTACACAGTTTTCACTTGTCAATCATACCTCATGAAGGCTGGTGACAAAATGTAACTCAGATCATGATTATTTCCCATTCTTTTTAGAATAAAGTCCACATTATCTGTCTTGGTCTTAAAGATCCTGTGTGACCGGGCTCATGGCTAACCCTCTGGTCTTGTCTCTTCCACCCTCTACCTCCCTCCTGATTGCCCACACTGGCTTCCCGGTCATTTATCCAACATGTTAAGGCCCTTACCATCTCAGGGTTATATACTTTGTGTCCTGTCTGCTGGGACAGGACAGATTCTGGAATAGCTGGTTCCCAAAGATCTTTCAGATCTTAGCTTGTATGTCATCTTTGCAAAGAAAGCTTCTTTGATGTTTGTTTGTTGGTTGGTTGGTTGGTTTGTTTTAGAGAGCACAAGCAGGGGAAAGGGGCAGAGGGACAGAGATAGAGAATCTTAACCAGGCTCCACGCTCAGTGCAGAGCCTGATGTGGGGCTTGATCCCACAACCCTGGGATTTTGACCTGAGCCAAAAAAGAGTCAGACGGTCAACTGACTGAGCCACTTAGGCAACCCTGATCATCTTACTTATAATACTTTCCCCTCAACCCCTGACTGTCTATTCTTTACTCTGCTTCATTTTTCTTTATAGCACTTTCCATCACCTTCAAGTTTTATTTATTTGTTTATTTACTATCGGTCACTCTGTGCGTGGCAACCTCTAAATTGGCCCCCAGTGGTCCCTGTCTTCTGGTTTAGGATCTTGTGCAAATTCCTCTATCTCAAGTATCAGCTGGAGCTGGACCTAGTAACTCCTTTCTAATGACTATAATTCAGCAAAAGTGATAGGATTAGGTTACAAAAAGACTGTGACTTCCATTGTGCCTTCTCTTACCCTTTCTCACTGCCTCTCTGGGAGTCACTGCTCTGAGGCAGCAAACTGCCATGTTATGAGCAGCCTATGGAGAGGCCCAGGTGGCAAGGAACCAATGCCTTTGCCAACAGCCAGCAAGGACCTGAGACTTATAAACAGCCACATGAATAAACCTGGAACCAGATCCTCTTCCAGTTGGGTCTTGACATGACTACAAGCTCCAGCTGACACTTTGTGGCCTTGAGTCCGAGTCCCCCGCTAAACCACACCCTGAGACAGAGGCCCCAGCTAACCCTTAGACACTATGAACTAATAAATGAAAATTGTTTGAAGTCACTAGGTTTTGGAGTAATTTGTTACATAGCAATTAATAACTAACAGCTCTGCAGGAATGTAATCCCAATGGGGGAAGGGACTTAATGTCTCTTGTTTTGTACTCTCTCCTAAGAAGGTAGAATGCCTGGCATACAGAGACACTCAATGAACTTTGAGCTTAAATGACTAATTAATGTTAGGGTGGAGTGGAAGACACTGGGTTTCTCAAAATAAGTGGATAAAGGCCCAAGCCAATATTGATGTTTAAAGCTAAGGCTGTTCTTAAGGTCAAAGGTGACTCCAGAAGTCTCAAGAGAACTCAAGTAACAGACATTCTGATAATACTAGGCTCATAGTAGTAATATTTTGATGGCAATTATTGATGCTGGTCTGTGTTGCTTAGCAAAACTTCACTGAGTGCCTGGACAGGCTGCAGCAGAAGGTGAGGGGGGTTGGCGGGGAAACATTATTTGGTCACTGTATGCATGTGGAAGAATGACTCAAACTTCCCACACTTTGCTCATCTGTAATGACCTCACAGGGCTGTTGGTAATACACAGAATAAAATACATAGTGGGATATGGTTTATTCTCAATAAATTATGGCCTCTTTCTCCTCAGGGAGCTTATTATATAAGGAGATAAGATTCACACATAAGAAAGATAACTAACATGGGGTATAGTGTTTATAATGTTAAGTATCTGATATTTTTGAGGCAGGAGTTATAAGGGAATAATTAAATATTTTCTGGTTCTTCCTTCTGTAGTGTGAGGTCTTGAGTATATTTTTGTCACTTGAGAATACCAACATTAATTTTTCCTCATTAATGTTTTTAGCATTAATTAGAAAAAAAGGCTGCTGAAAATGGTGAAAACTCACGAGGACCTACAAAAATGTAGTAGGGAGAAATGATAAGAGTATAACAGATAAACTCCTACTACTGATTACATCACAGGGATGATTTCATGTGTTTGGAGGAAAAAATCACTGTTCTTAAAGTCTAGCATCCATTTCCAGGAAAGACAGAGTAGGATCTCTCAATTCATACCTCCACAGGAAAAATCACATTGAAAATAATGATTTCCTTCTAATGATTTTCTCTAGATTATGTAAATTTCTTGGGAGTCTAAGGAAAACTAATTGTAATAGTAATAATAATAAAGGTTTTTTTTTTCCTTTTGCTGTGTACTGACTAATATTCAGATTATGAGCAGCTCTTTGGGAAGGTAAGGGGAGAGAATAGATGTGAAATCATTTCAGAAATTTCCAACTTTCCAGAAGAAATTTTACTTTAAAGGAAAATAACAGCATAATAGGAACCACATTGAAATCAGCACAACCGCTACTATTGAGAAAAAGTGACCATGGCTGTCTACACATACAGGGAGGTCATTCAGGCTGGTTCAAAAATTCCTTTTTCCATAGTGGTCTGTGTGTCCACATGGTGACAAATGGATCAAGCAGGGCTTTTGAGGTGTTGGCACCACCAGTGAGTGCCAGATGGAATGTGGTGAAAGTTCTGATTTGTACCTTTCAGACCAGAGGTACTTGCCAAAATGGATGGGTCCTCCTGGCCACCTTTTGTAAGTACGGCCACAGGTATTCAGCTGAAACCTGTGGGTGAGAAAGACATAAACTGGTGCCATAAATTTGTCAGACCAGGAAGTCATAGGCCATTCAGTAAATGGTAAACCCAATGGCCCAAAAGAACAAAGGAGTCTCTTTTCATCAGAATGATTAGGCTCATTCAACAAATATTTATTGAGCACCTACTGTCTGCCACACATAATAGAGACTGACAAATTCTCTTAATTAAAGAGTGACTGAAGTGGGGGAACAAAATCTCAAATCACCTGGGATGGTGTGAACCTAACTGTGCACTTCAATCCAATGGAAAGGAAGGGCCAGGGTCCTGGGGACAGGCCTATAATCAGAATATTGTGGCACCCATTCTGCCCACAGACTCTTGGGGTGCAGCTTTTTGAAAAAAATTTAGTGTTTATTTATTTTTGAGAGAGACAGACAGACAGTGAGCAGGGGAGGGGCAGAGAGAGGGGGAGATACAGAATTCCAAGTAGGCTCCAGTCTCTGAGCTAACAGCAGAGAGCCTGATGCGGGGCTCAAACCCACAAACCATGAGATCATGATGCTTGATGATCATAAGATTGGATGCTTAACCAACTGAGCTATTCAGGTGCCCTGGGGGTTACAGCTTTTTAGGGTGAGTTTTCTGCCTCCACTTGCTCAGGCCAAGACCCTTCATGTTTTGGAGGAAATACAGATTTTGCCATGGCATTTCACAAACCAGACACTGGTCTCAATGACATCACTTCTAAACTGAAATCTGAATTTCATCTCCTTAAGTTTATATTTTTGGGTAGCAACTGTTGGCTCATAAAGCTAAAAGGATGTTGAGACTTAATTTACTTCCCACACTCTGGCATACACTAGTCTAAAAAGATGAAAATATTTCCTATTACAGAAGATCTACTTAGGAGAAGAGGCCATTGGGTCTTATAGTAATATATTGTCATGTTTTGTTACCTTCACAGTTAACTATTTTTATCATATTTTTTTTAATTTTTGATTTTTTTAGGGAGAAAGAGCGTGTGAGCAGGGCGGAGAGAGAGAAGGAGAGAGAGAGAGAGAATCCCAAACAAGCTCTCCACCCTCCGTGCAGAGCCCAACATGGGGCTTGATCCCACAACCCTGAGATCAAGACACAAGCTGAAACCAAGATTGGGACGCTCAACTGACTGAGCCACCCAGATGCCCCTAATTTTATCATATTTAACCTAAGTTCCTCAGCAGCATTTTATATCTATTTTAAGATATCCTCCTCTGGGATAGTTGAGTATTAGTTGATCACAAGCCTCATGATAAGAGTTATTTGTCACCTCAAGGTTTTTCAGATCCAACTTCTCCTAATTCTTTCTTGGTAACACTAATGCTTGTAAATAAGCATGCTGAATGGGGTCCCCAAAACAATGATGATACTGAGCTTTTACTATGTACCAGACATTGAGCTAAGTGTTTTATTCAGTTTATCTCAATAGCTCCTCACAACAACCCTTTAGAGGTAGGTTCCAATCATTTCCCCCTTTTGTCAATAAGAAACCTGAGGCTTTTAGAGAAGTCTGTAGTTTGTACAAGACCACAGCTAGGAAGTGGTGGAGGTAGGATGTGAATATATAACAGTGACACAGTTACCCAATTAGTCATGGAAATAAGACTGCCTACCTTCTATGCTAATAGATCTAAGTATCAGGGCACCTGGGTGGCTCAGTCAGTTGAGCGTCTGACTTCGGCTCAGGTCATGATCTCACAGTCCGTGAGTTCGAGCCCCGTGTCAAGCTCTGTGTTAACAGCTCAGAGCCTGGAGCCTGCTTCGGATTCTGTGTCTCCCTCTCTCTCAGCCCCTCCCCCGCTCATGCTCTGTCTCTCTCTGTCTCTCTCTCTCTCTCTCTCAAAAAAAACAAACATTAAAAAAGAATAGATCCAAGTACTAAATTGAGTGTTAATTCAGCAATATGCCACTTTTAAAAATAAATTTGTTCATGTTGTCTAATGCCTATCTGTCACTCAAGTGTTTGTAAAATCAGGGGATTTTTTTCCCCCAGATTCTTGCTTTTTCCAATTAAGCTCTTTTTTAAACCTTTGTTTAATCTTCAACTTCAGATCCACAAAAATAATGGCTGGTGATTCATCTAATACTTTTGCTATTTTCTTTGGACATATAAGTCTTTATATTTCTCTATTTAAGCCAGAAGTTCTCACTCAATCTTGGCCGAGCATTGGAAACAGAAGAACTTTCAAAGATCCTGATGCAAGGGGTCACACCCAAAACCAATTAAATTAGAATCTCAGTGGGGGAAAGCCAGGTGATTACAATGAGCATCCAAAGTTAAAACCCTAATTTAAAAAAAAAAAAAAATTCTTCCCTGGATATTTCCTATATACCCATTTCACCTGTGGCCTGCTCTGGCTTTTGCTCATCTAGCTAGGACTATGAGTTGGTCAATTCGAGACTCATTTCCGAACGCCATTGCATTACCTGCCTGTAATATAGAGGCTGAAGAAGGTAAATAATCTCTTTTCCAGACTACCTTGAAGGTGGAGGAGCTATATGATGCAGTTCTGGCCAATGACAAGAAGGTGACAGTCTGTTGAGGGCTTCTGGGAAGCCCGTACATCCATCCAGGTGCTTCTAATAATAAGTTTGTCAGTTCAAGTAGTTGAATTTTTCCCTTTCTATCTGGATGTTTGTTCTTTATCTGAATATTTCATAGACATGAACTGAGCATGTGACTTGAATCACAGGTAATCACAGGGAAATCAGGGGAAAATTTGATATCTTCTTATTGATGCCTTAGTCTCTTTTTCCACACAGAGACCTTGGAGTTCATGACAAAAGTGTCTTACAGAGAAAGTAAAGGCTAAGGAATTTGAGAACCCTAAGGTCTACTTTGAAATTCTCTGAGGAGGTGGAATTTCCATGTTGGACATATGATATTTATAGGAGGAAACCAAAGGGATTACATAGGTGGTATAGAGTTTCAAGGTAGCAAACATTCACTCTGAGCCTGTATATTTATAATGTGTGTGTGCGTGGATGTATGTTATATGTTTGCTATTTTTTGTGCAACTTTTTAGTCAAGTATAATGTACATACAAAAAAGTGCATATATTGGGGCCCCTGTGTGGGTCAGTCGGTTAAGCATCTGACTCTTGATTTTGGTTCAGGTTATAGTATCACGGTTTGTGGGATCAAGTCCCAAGTCGGGCTTTGCACTGACAGTGTGGAGCCTGCTTGGGACTCTCTCTGTCTCCCTCTCTCTGCCCCTCTCTTGCTCGTGTGATCTCTCTCTCTCAAAATAAATGAATAAACATTTTCTTAAAGTGCATATATTGAAAAATAAAAGCCCAAAGAATGTTTAGAAACTAATGCATCTTTTAACCCAACACACAGGTCAAGAAACAGGACATTATCAGGATCCTAAGAGCCCCCTTGGTCTCCCTTCTAATGACTACTCCTTTTACCAAGAATAGCCACTAGGCTGCCATTTCTTTCCTTTTTTTTTTTTTTTAAACCAGTGTGTGCAAGGGCAAGGTCACCTCTTTTCCTGTTTTCACATGCTATTGAGATGGGAAAGTCAAACCTGTTCCATGGCATATTTAATTATGGGAAAATGAAAAGCAAGAAATAAAATCTAGACCAACAAAACAAAGATTTAAGTTGGTATCACTTTCCATATAATTGTGATGCCAGCAGAGACTCAATAAACATATCAGCATTGTTAAAATGATTTATCAGCCAAATAGTTGAATGTAAAATATTATCAATACAGGTGTCATCATTGATCTTTCTTGGGTCTCACTGCTGAAGAATGGGGCTGCTAGATGATTTCAACAAACAATCCTTGACAGGAAACCAAAGGCAACAAGGCACAGGGACAGACAGCTGACAAATGCAGTATAGGGCCATTAAAGCATGTGATGAATTTGCCAGGAAAGTATATATTTGTGCAAAAGGTGAGCTCATATCTCCCATAAATTTGTCAGCCGTGACACAGTGTTCTCCTGCTTGGCATGAGTAATGCCTTGCTATTTGCTGCCTTTGTCTGGCAAAAGCTCTATCAGTCACTCCAGGGTTATTTACAAAGAAACGTGTCTATCAGTTACAAGGACATGACTTTGCCGCTAAAAGATAACAAAAGAGGAAATCAGGCAGTGGCCTCTCAGCGAGGGATGCGTCTTTTCCAGACAAGCTCTGGACTGGAATGAATCAGATGGACGGCAATTGGCCGGGCTGGCCCTGTGCCTGGCATGACCAGCCTTAGTACATTTATCCACACTGATTAGATTAGAAATTATTAATAGGGGGCTACGGAGTAGAGCAAAAGGTCATTTAGAGTTTAATTCTGTTCTCAGATAACTTCATTTCGGCTGATGGGATTGTTATTGTAGGGGTTTTATATGTTTATAGGAAACAATATACTCAATAATGAAGTCGTGCCTCCTTCTGCAAGGTCAGGAAAGCTATTGTGTAGCTAGATTGAAGTCTTCACAATTGTGTTAATTAAGTAACAGTGATTGGGCTTGGTCTCCTCTTGAAATGCATTTAAGGGCCTAAAAGCTGCTGAGAATGTATTCTTTCAATATAAATATAGAGGAAAGCAAGTGAGACCAGAAAGCAGCCTGTGAGTGAGTAAACAGAAGAGCTGACACAAAGCTTTTACTTAAGGAAGACAGGAGCCTGGTTGGCACATGTAACTTCTTGCCTCATAAATACAAATGTCTTGTCAGTTTAGTATTAAACGTAACAGGTCCCTTTTTTCTTTACTCAATTCCTGATGAATCTGAAAGATGAAGTTATAGGATTTGATGTTGATGGCACATTATGTCTCATCAGTTATTTTACTCTCTCCCAGGCCTGCCTGTTTGGGGTAGATCAGAGTGCAGTAATAGCTACATCCTTCTCTGATAAAGGACCATTTCCTTGGTTTTTGCTTTATAGACCCAGGGACATTAGTGACAAGGAGTTCAGCTCTGTCCTCCACTAAGAGTCAACTTTGGAAGGTTTATAACTCAGACATTGAAATTTGCTGGAGGTGGCTGCAATTTTGTTTGTTCCAAGAGACAAGAACTCTTCTAACCAGATAAAAAAGAACTTGACTTTAAATGAAGAGTGGGTTCATGGAAAGCAGTCTTTTGTCATGTTTCTTAAAGACCACAGAAGACCTTTGGGTCCTGTGTATAAGCAAATAACCTTTCATTTCATTCCAGATGTAGTGACATCCCATGAAAGGGAACTTTGAGGTGAAACTTGATAACTGGTGATTGAGCCTTGTCTTTTCAAGTCTCTGCGACTCTCCCCATATGCAAGACCACCATATCAAGACAGAACTTGGTTTTCCCAACAAGAGGACTGTCAAATGGAAATATCTTCATTAATATGGTCTTTTAAAAATACTACTAAAGCAGTAGTTCTTGACTAGGAATGATTTTGTCCCCCAGGGGACATTTGGCAATGCCTGGAGACATTTTTGGTTATAACAACTCGAGTGCAGGGTTCTGCCAGCATTTAGTGAGTAGAGGTCAGAGATGCTGCTAAACATTCTACAATGCACAGATGAACACATACACCAAAGAATTACCTGGCCCAAAGTGACAGGAATGCTAAGGTTGAGGCACCCTGCTCTAAAGAACCTGTAGAATCAATGAGGAATGAGAACTTACAAGAGATTACTCTGTCTGGGGAATGAGGCACCACGGTGTCTATTGAGGAAAAAAATCTATAGTTATGACATTATAAATAATATATTAGGATTTTAAAAATAAAAGATTTCTTTATTTATTTCTGAAACAGAGCATGAGTGAGGAAGGGGCAGAGAGAGAGGGAGACACAGAATCCAAAGCAGGCTTCAGGCTCCTAGCTGTCAGCACAGAGCCTGACGCGGGGCTCGAACTCGTAAACCGTGAGATCATGACCTGAGCTGAAGTCGGTTGCTCAACCGACTGAGCCACCCAGGCGCCCTGAAAAATAAAAGATTTCTTATAAAGCTACTCATTTCAATTAAAACTTAGGAGCTAGAAAAAAATGCCTTATTTCTGTTGTTGTTATAAGATGTGCCATATGGTTTTAGAGTTACTTGGTATGAGATAATGTCACACCTCAAAAGCTTTGTATGAAACATGCATGAAGTTTAGCATGATGCACTTGGAAAAGGGCTAAGCTGAGATTTCAGATATTTAAATGCTGCTCCACCACTTACTAAACATGACCCATCTGGGCCTCAGTTGCTGTTTCTGGCCACACACTGAAATTGCAAAGCTTGACATCATTATTTGGCTATTCCTTCTCCCTCAGCCCCAGTGATAGCCAAAACTGGGATTTCTCCTTAGTTTCCCAGGGTTCATGGTCATCCCTTCCTTTATATTCCCACTGGCCTGACTTTGGTTTGAGTCCTTGTTACTCCACATCTGGCCTGTTACAGTAGCTTCCTAGATAGTATTCTCTCCTCAGATATATCCTACAAGATGCTATCAGCTTGTCTGCTGAAACCATTACTTAGTTTTTGTCACTTCTCTCAAATTCTTCCGTGGCTGTAAAGGAAAAGTCACTTTTGGCGTGACAACCCATCCCTCTCTGATCTGCTCAAGAACATTTTTCTAGAGCTTGCCCTAAGTGTTTTCTCTACTTAGATCTTTGCTGTCCATAACATCACTGTACTTAATGACTTCTTCATAAAGGCTTACACTAGATCAGTAGTCTTCCGGGGATACCCTGTTCAGAAGCAACCTCCTGTCTTGCATGGTGCCTCCTCACTATTATCTCAATCTTCTTTCAAATCTGAAGTCCCACAGCCTCTCAGAAAGTTTCCTAAGATTTCCAGTGATCCCTCTTATATGTACTTACTGTTTGCAAAATGTATATAGTACCTACCATGTTTGACCTTGTATGTACACTTTTCTTCTCCCTCCATTGATATCTTTCACCTCATTTCAATTATCCAAGGGCAAAGAGACACAAACTACCATGTTGAAGTAGGCTTTACATGGGTTTCCCTGTGAAAAGTAAAGAAATGCTTGGCACCATCCTCTGGGTTCAGTGCATATTCATAATTGTCTAAAACTAAGACATTCTGGAAGATAGAGACATATTCATACATATAAATAAAAGTATAAAGTCTTTCCAGTTAGGCTGTAAGCCTCATCATTACAATCATAATCCTCAAAACTTTTGTGTCCTCTGAGCTTTGTCATGGAAGGCATCCAAAGAATGATTGAATGGCTGATTTTATTTTGCGTATGTTTTTCTATTTGAAAACTACCAGTGGTCAAATAAAAATAGTATCCAGACTTGGGAGATACTTTGGTTACTATAAAAACTACTTTGCATTAAAACAATTTTACAGTGTGTGTCTATGTGTGTGTGTGTGTGTGTGTGTTAGAAGATTTTTTATTTTTATATATATGATATATAAGATATGTATTAATATATATAAGAGAAACATCTCTGTTTAAATATGCCTCTTGAGATCTAAGAATAAAAATTTTCTTGAGGGTCCCAGTTGACTTATTATACTTTCCAAAGACAATGAATGGATTTCACTAGATTCCTAAACTTAAATGAAATTCTCAGATTTTGACATGGAATTGGAGGAGATTATCCATGTTGATTCATTTTTTTTTTTAGCAAGCTGGCTGAGACATAGGCATAGTTTGTTGTTTTATGGCCACACGTGCATCAAAGTATTTTTTTCATCTTTTCCCTTTTGACATAAGCATGCTTGGGGTATATATATATATATATATATATATATATATATATGGCAATAGATTTTACTGGTATAGTTGTCTGCCTTGCTTTACCTATAAGGGTTTGTTTGCTCTCACCTCACTTGTAGGTCCCTAAACTTCTAATTTTTTAAGCATAAAAAAGATAGCATCTCTGTCTATATCCTGCAGTATTCACCGCAGTATTTCCAAGTCTCAGCTGTGATATTTTTTTGAAAAAGTGGATTGCTATAGTTATGTTTCTTCATTACTACTTTACTTGATCTCTCTTTAATCTATGCATGTAGTAATGTTATTCCCCTCAAACTAGAATGCCCACCTTTTAAAAGGGCAACATAGCTAAATGCAGTGGTTCTCAAAGTGTGATCCTTGGGACAGCAGCATCAGCATCATCTAGGAACTTGTTAGAAAGGTGGATTCTCAGATCCCATCTATTGAATCAGGAACTCTGGGGCTGGGACCAGCAACCTGGGTTTAAACAAGCCTTCCAGGGTATTCTTATTCAAGAATAAGTTTGAAAACTACTGGCTTAGTTGTTAAACGTACGAGCTCTGGACCAGACTGCCTGAATTTAAATCTTTAACTCTTGAGTCACATAACCTTCCTGTGCCTGTTTCCTCACCAATGAATGGGATAATAATATACCATCCACATATTGTTGTGGGGAGTTGAAATTGAGATAATACATAAGAAAAGTTTAGCAAGGCCTGGCACCTGCTGAGCACTTCATAAATTTTAGCTATTGTTGTTCAGATTTTGCCCATTCTCAAATGTTAGAATACTTCTTCCTCTTGGTCATATTTCCTGCCTTTGCTGAGCTGGCCCCTTCTCCTCTCTTGGATGCCCTTGCCACTTCTCTTTCCGTCTTCAGATGTTGCCAAGTTAGGGATAGTGGATGCATATATTTTTCTGCAAATACTGATCTCCCCTTTACGAACATTTTTTTCTTCAAAAACAGTGATGAGCAAACATAGAGAAAAGTACAACACATTTAAATTTTTCTTAGGTCTGTTTTCTATTTTAACTATAATATAATTTCCTTATGGTCCACATGATTTTTTTTCAGACCTTAGGAATGTGAACCGGTACTTATTTTCATGACTTGTGTAATTGATATGTGGATGGATGGGAATGTGTTTTTGCCCTGTCTTCAGTGATGAATCATTCTTGTTTGTTCTAGATGCTTCTGGACTTGTTATCCTGTGTCATTTCTAACCGGTGCCAGTTTTTGACAAATGATAGCAGCAAGGCATGGTGTGCTACCTCAGGTTCTTATTTTCTCTGAGTGTTTGGATGTAATAATTTTAGAGATGGCCACATGGCTAATGAGTCTTGCCCTCAGGAGCTCAGCACAGAGGGAGCCCTCACTAGCCTATCAGACACCTTCTTTGAAAATGGTGGAAGTGTGAGAGAACAAGATGAATGGACATTTGTGTATCATATTCTTTGAGAATTGAATAGAGGATTTATGGTGTTCCCCGACTTGACACACTTCACACTTGTCATGCTGGCACATTGCATTATACTCTGCTGCCCATGGGGCTTTTGATGATGTTTCAGAAACAAGTAATAGATGTCTCTGTGCTGTATCCATACATTTGCAGAGAAAGATCCAATATTAAGAACAAAGGTACAGTAAAAACCATCCCAATCAACCAAACACAACAGCCTAACTCTGCTCTCTGTTGTCTTGTTAGTCCTGATCCTTACCTAGACACATACAGCCCTTTCCCAGCGACAGATGATCCACCTGAAGTAACGGCTTAGGCACATTTTAACACCTCCTGGGGGATATACAATGGACGACTGTTTTTAAGTGCAATATAAAGCCACAGTGCAATATAAAGAACACTGGGTTAAATATCATAAACTCTTAATTCTAACCCTGACTTGGCTATAGCCTGCTGTGTTGATTGAGCTTAGATGTATCTCTTATGGCAATCTCCCAATTGCCTCATCTGTCACATGGGCACAAGAATTCCTGGCTAGCTTACCTCCCAGAAGGAATACATAAGAACTTATTTTGAAAAGTTTGGAAATGAGAGAAAACCACCTGTATGATTACTGAAGAGGCAGTTGGAATACAAATGAATTTGCCCTCAGTTTTACAGAAATAGAAATAGAGCCTTTAAAAGGATGAGTGAGGTTTTTTCCCAAGGGACACTGTAAGTGATGAACAGACAAGGTCTGGATTCCTATCTTCTTGTCCTTAGTTGAGGTACCCTGAGATTACTACCCACACCCCATGTTCAAAGGACCACTGCAGGCCTGATAAATGAGGAATCAGCAACAGCTACACCGCATTCGAAGTTAGAGGCCTTTAGCCTGCCTTTCTGGTGGAATTCTGTAGCACTTCTTGAGAAAGAAGGGCCCGAAATATTGGCTGTTATCAAGTTTCCCACTAGCCAGGTTGGAGAGAAACCACAAATGGATTTATTTTTAAGGAAACTTTTTTTTTTTTTTAATTTTTTTTTTTCAACGTTTATTCATTTTTGGGACAGAGAGAGACAGAGCATGAATGGGGGAGGGGCAGAGAGAGAGGGAGACACAGAATCGGAAACAGGCTCCAGGCCCCGAGCCATCAGAGCCTGATGCGGGGCTCGAACTCCCGGACCGCGAGACCGTGACCTGGCTGAAGTCGGACGCTTAACCGACTGCGCCACCCAGGCGCCCCTTAAGGAAACTTTTAAAAAAAATTTTTTTTTAATGTTTATTTTTGAGAGAGAGAGAGAGAGAAGAGAGAGAGACAGAGCACTAGCAGGGGAGGGGCAGAGAGAGGGAGGGAGACACAGAATCCAAAACAGGCTCCAGGCTCTGAGCTGTCACCACAGAGCCTGACACAAAGCCCGAACTCATGAGCTGGGAGATCATGACCTGAGCTGAAGTCAGATGCTTAAGCAACTGAGCCACCCAGGCGCCCCTTAAGGAAAAGCCTTAATCGGTTATTTCTTAGACAACTGAGTTAGTGAACTGAGAGTCTCACTGAATGCATGTAAATAGTGAGCACTGTATGTTTAATACCTTCTGTGAAATTAGGACTCCTTATTTCATATTTGTAGATCTTCCTTATATGTGTCATGTTTTTACCATTATAATGCCATTAAGAGCAGAACCTTTTATTTTTATTTCTTGTCATCCTCTCCAATGCCCTAGGTCAATGCTCATTAAATATAGGTTTATCAACTTGAAGTGAAGAAAGATTGAAAACATCTGGAATAAGAGGAAGAGAAAAATCTCTGAGTCTACAGTATCTCATCTCCTCTCAACCTCCAAATAAATTAGAATCCCTTTAAGACATTATCTGTTAGGTCTGACTGTATATATTCCTCAATTTCAATATTCTTGTTCTGATTTAGGACTTTTGTGGGGTTGTCTTAAACTTGTGAGCCTTCATGTTTAATCCCGTGATGCTGGAGTTATTGATAGTTTTGCCTTTGTGTAATGTGCCTTTAGGCATGCAGTCTAGCATTTTTTCTTCCTCGTTTATGTCACAGAGGTAACACCAGCTTCTTCAGAGTCCTTCTCAAAGGATCTTGAATTAAGGGGAAAGTCCTGAGATTCATGTTAAGGGAACATCACAGGAAGCAGTGGTAGTAAAGACAGGACTGAAGTTTTAGACCCATTGATATCTAAGTCTCAACCAAATATGCACTCTGGTTAGGATTTGGGTCACTCATTATACTGCTGAGTTCATGAGAAGGGTACATATCGTGTTTAACAGAATAGTATCAGTCTGTGTAAGTAAATTAAAATGATTCAGTTTTTGTATATGTGGCCAAGGCCATTGCATTATTTGTCTATTGATGTTAACAAATTATTTCAACATTTGGCAGCTGAAAACAATACACACTTATTATCTCGTTTTCTGTGGTTCAGGAATCCAGACACATCTTAGCTGGGTCTTCTGCTTCAGTATCTTATAAGCCTGCAATCAAGGTGTGAGCCCAGAGGCTGCATTCTCATCTCAAGGCTGAACTGCGGAAGGATCTGCTTCCATGCTCACTCACATAGTTCGTGGTAGGACTCCATTCTTCTCAGGGTATTGGACAGAAGGCTTCAGTTCCTTGCTGGCTGTTAGCTGAAGGGCACCCTCAGTTCCTTGCTGTATGGGTAACATACAACACGTACTCATGTACTCCTGTACTCTGCAACATGGCAGCTTGCTTTATTAAAGTATGCAAGCCTAAAAAGATGATTAAGAGAATCTGCCAGTAAAATAGAAGTCACAATCTTTTGTGATCTATCACAGTAGTGACATCCTATCTCTTTGGCCTTACTCTGTTTATTAGAAAGCAAGTCACTAGTTCCTGCCTGCCTTCATCGGTAGGGAATTCCACAAACCATGAATACCATGGGATGGGGATCCATTGGAGGCCATCTTAGAAGTCTGCCTGCCAAAGCCTTTCATGTACACCTCTGAAAAAGAGAATCCATCGTACTTATTGAATGTGTCCTGAACACTGGGGTTGGATGATATTAAACATAATCGAGTAGTTGTCCAGAGAGCTCTTAATGGGAGAGTCTGACCTGTTTCTAATTTCTTTCTTTGCTTCTGAAAATAATTATTTGAAATTTTGGTAACTTAATAATACTTTGTGTTACCCCAGAGTCTTAAAAAAAAAGCTCCCTCATTTTTCTAGGAATTCTTAGATCATTACTGTACTTTGCTGGTACAGTAACTGATTCTCATGGTTCTTGGTGAAGGTTGCCATTCATTGTGCTGGTGATTTGGGACCACCAACAGGCTAGAGTTAGGATATTCTTGGGAGAGATTATTAGACCCTGAATTTGGGTGTCCTAAACGTACCTTTTTATGTACCTTGTGTCTTCCATCTGTAAACTGTAAGCCCAAATAGCTTTTCTCAGTTGGCTGCAATATAGTTTGGACACTGGATGAAGATGCCTTGATATCTTGGTAAGAGATGCACTAAATAAATATTGGAGGTTATTATTTAATGAAAATAGCTAGTTTTAAAACTTGTTTTTCTCTCCATTACATTGCTACTATCTTACATCAGACCCTTGTTGTTTCTTGCCCTGTTCCCATCTATTCTGCTGCAGGTAGAGTAGTATTTATAAGATGCTAATCTGATCATATCACTTAAAATTTAAAACTCTGCAACAGTATACAAGGATCATCATGATATAGGGTCAGGTGAACAAAGCAGGGTTATATATACTAATTGCTTATATATGTAAAACATATTGCTTGAAGGATACTCAGAAAATTTGTTTCAGTAGTTTTCATGGCTAAGGGAAGGACAGGAGAGAGATTCTCTTTTTAAATTGTAAACATTTTGTCCTTTTAGATTTAGCACCACTAAATGACTATATGACCTAATTAAAAATCAAAACAAAACTCTTCCATGCCCTGAAAACCTTTAGAAAAGGTTCAGATTCTTAACCTGGAGGACTCTTTTGATGTTCTCTTTGCCAACTTTGCATCATCTTCTGCCTTCTCTCCCCCTTCTCTCCTCTCTTCCCCTTCTGCCTTCTCTCCTCTCTTCCCCTCCTACACCCTGCGGTCCAAGCACCTCCTAAGTACAGTTATCTGTGGACCTGTTTAGCCAGGTCCAGGCCTCCACACGTTTTGACACCTGTACCTTTGTCTCTCCTATCCCTTCTTCTCATTATGACTTTTCATCACTTTTCATTCAGCTAATTTCTGCCTATCCTCCAGGGGCTTCTTTCTGATTCCTCCACGACGGACCTTGTGCCACTTCTTTGTGCAAATTTTGATCGTAGCATTTACTGCACTCTATTTTCAGCAGACACCAGTCTCAGGCTATAAACTCAGGAATGCAAGAAGTAAAAATATTATTTTATTTTTTGTAAATAAGTTTAATTTCTAGCACAACTCCTATCTTAGGTCAGGTTCCTCAGAAGCAAACCTTGAGAAGCAAATCTTCAGGAAGATATGTCTGCAAG
This sequence comes from Prionailurus viverrinus, assembly GCF_022837055.1. Classification (NCBI taxonomy): domain Eukaryota; kingdom Metazoa; phylum Chordata; class Mammalia; order Carnivora; family Felidae; genus Prionailurus; species Prionailurus viverrinus. Next base: position 85,461,487 of record NC_062563.1, on the reverse strand, counting down.
CAACTTAAAAAAGTGCCTTTGGAAGAAACCAAGAGGGCAGGGAGCAGGAGCAATAAGGAGAAGGCATCACGCAGGGGTACAGTTTCAGGCCAAGTCCCAGAGAGGGTGATGTCAGCCCGATCCTGCCGGGAAATATACTCTGAGGTAAACTCATGATTCTGGTTCTGTGTTTAATGTTTGTATCCCCTAATAAAATATGAATTCCAAGGGGGTGGGAACTGTGTTTTTTTATTCATGGACATATTCTAAGCAATTAGAACAGTGCCTTCAAATAGTAGTCATTTATTGAATGAGTGAATAAACTACTCTCCTTGTCGTTTTGACAAAAAGAAGCATATTCATTTATTCATCACACAAGTTATGGGCATCTACTATGTCCTAGGCACTATTTAGGGAATATAATAGTGAAAAAAATATTTGATATGTTTGCCCTCAAGGAGTTTCTAATGGGAAACATGGGAACTGCATCACAATATAGTACAGGGAAAATCTACGAGGACATCCCAGCCCCATCTACAGAGATATCATTAGTGAGTTCATCCTAACTTGGGTGCACAGGGTTATATGAGACCTACAACCTCCCACAGCTTTCCCTTGGTGAGCTCATGCAGCCTTATGCTGTAAATGCCACCTATATTCTAATAACACCAAATTTGTTTTTCCCACTCAGACCTCTCTCCCAAATGCTGGACTCATATAGCCAGTTGCCCAGGAAACAAGGTACTGTCTTGCTTCTTGGTTGGTTCTTTCCAAAGTATCTGTCACAGCACCAATATCAGGGACTTATCCTACCCTCCAATTCATTTTCTTTTCTTCTTATTCTTCTTCTGTCCTTCCAGACTCAGGAATCTTCATCTCATTGAGGGTATGGTAGTTGGGGTGGGCGGATGTAGGAGGGTTACATGGGATCTTGTGTCAATGGTGAATTCTCCCAAATCTACCATGTATAGCATAATTTTTATTCCCTGGGTCCTGCAGATCCTGGATTTGCTCTTCAAAAAGTCTATTTTTTGCTTTTCTGCTTTAACGATCCTGATACCTAGTTTGAATGGGAGAAGGACCATGGAGTAAAAAGAAATTATAGGGAATGAAAATAAAATCAGTTGACACATCTAAACATTTTTTCCACATTAACTTGGAATTAGGTGTTTAAGGGTCTTTCCTCCTATTACATTTTGAGTGCCTTGGGGGCAAGAACTGATCCTTATTCATCTTTGTAACATCAGCATTGGTACAATACCTGATTCACAATAGATGAGCTGTTTGAACTAAACTAAGGGTTTCTGAACACTCCACATCTTTATACCATTTTTTTTTTCTAGCAAAGAAAAGCAGTATATTATAGTAGTTAAAAGCATAGGCTCCAAACACAGACATCCTGGGGTAAAATTCTGGTTCTGCCCATTAGTAGCTATTTTATCTTGATCAAGTTATTACTGTCTTCCTGCCTCACTTTCCTTATCTGCAAAACAGGAATGTGGATAATGATTTGGTTTTTCTGATACGGTTGTTGTATAAGTAAATGAGTTAATACACATAATATGGTAGGCCAGTTCTTGGTGCAGACTGTATTTAAGTTTTAGCTATGTTTATCCCCTCTTCTTAAAATTCCCGTGTCTTTGTCAGCCTGGTTAATTTCTGCTTCCTCATCTCCTTCAAATGTTCTTTCAAAAGGTTTGTTATGCTCGTTCTCCAGAAAGTATCCCTTTACCCCAGGTTAAGCTGAGGGCTTCTCCTTTATGCTCCCTTCCTTAGCTATGTGTTCTTCAACCTTTTGTAAGACATACCCCGTTGTATTATAAAGAGGATGGTTCTACATCCTCTTCGGACTGGCCTATGCCTCGTTATTCACCTTATATACCCGGCACTTATCACACTGTCTGGCACATAGCCGATGCCAAACAAATGCCATCACAAAAGTGAGTAAATATTCACCTGCTCTAATTACTGCCCTTACAGCTAGCTTGAAGGTGTCACTTTGAATCTACCCAATGCCTCCATTTTCTGTATCTGGGATCAGTCTTGCCCACAATAAATGGGATTCTTGGTTCCTTCAATAAACTCAGAAAATGTGACTCACTGGGGGCAGAATGCCTTTGAAGGAGATATGTGTGCTGGTCCCCTCTTTGAACTATATTATAGAATGATTCATCTTCCATGAGCCACATAACCTCAAATCAGAGCTCCCATCCACCCTCATCTTTCATTCCTTCTTCAGTTGCCCATTTTTTCTCCCCTCTTCCTGTTTCATCCATCTCACCTCCTGCCAGGCCTGTGCAGACACAGACATGCACACACACCTTTGATCCTGCTGACACCAATGGCACTAAGGAAAGAAGTTCAATATGTCCACTGGCGTCAAAATATAGTAATAACAGTCCTTCAAAATGACAATCACAGGCAGCCTAGGGGCATTCAGGGGCTCTTCTGCTTTGTGCTTTGTGTAGTCTTTAGTGTTTTTCTTTGGTGTTTGAAAGCAAAGGTAACTGTAGTTTGCTCTACCTGAGAAGTGCTAGTGAGCTGGCATTCAACAAACATATAGTTATGGCACTCCTGTGGTGAGGAACAGGCAGAGTTGGGGGTTGTTTTGTGCCCTATCTCACAGACTCTAGCAAAGCATGATCTCCCGTTTGCAACCGGTTACTCAGCTGCATTTCATGTTTGTGATTGTGTTGACAAGGAAAAAGGCACCATTTCTGGCAGCATCTCTTAGCTTCCTGAGTTGCCTCGGGCACTAAGAGAAGGCAGGAGGCACAGACTGACTTGGTTGCCACCTGACACCTCTTCTGCTTAACTAAGCCCAGAGTACCCATCGGGACTCCACAAGCAGCATCCTACAGCATCCTAACTAGGCAGCTGCTCCCTGGATCTGTGTTCATCTTCCTATTGCTCCCATTCCTCCCCTCCTGCCAAGTATAACCCAACATCCAGTGGCAGAGAAAATAGACACCTAGGACGAACTGTGTCCAACTCCTCTAGTGGGGAACCAAGACAGACACTTGCCAGTGTTATTTCATTTTTATTTTTATTTTTTCTGATTTGCTATTTATCCTCTCTGTCAGCAAGAGCAAGAAAAACCTGGAACCTCAAAATCAACTGCCATCCTGAGCTGCACTGAGCTGGCAGCTTCTAACTGATTCAAAATGTAATGTTTTGTTTTGTTTATACCAGGCAAAATATAGTTTTCTATTTTGGGGTGGTGGCTGGTTAAATGAATCATAAAACAACTTAGATGTTTCTTGGCGATCCACCAGCTATGTTAGATCAATATTTGATAAGTTATAAATGAATGAGACACATACAGATTAGATTTTCTTCTGAATACACACTGATATGGACCGCACTGGCAATAGTAGTCTTCATTTAGTGTTGTCTGGGACACTTGAAACACGCATTGCCATATCTGAAGATGGGGCATTTGTAGATGTGCTGGTAAATAGCCTGGTATAATTGTGTTGAATGACATTTTTTCCAATGCTCTTTTAATTGGATGTGAGAATTATGCTAGTTTCTAGGTATTTCCATCACATTGTCAACGATGAGCTCTAATCATCTTGTTACAGTAACCAAAGGGAAAAAATCAAGAACATGAGTATAGAGGATATAAAATGCAGATTTTATATAATTAAAAAAACTTTTTTTCCTACAATTTTTAATGGAAATGTACATTGTAGCCTTGGAGTGAGGGAATTTTCAGAAATTTGCAGAAATTTTCAGCAAAGTAATGTAAAAAAAAAATCATTAACTTTCAAAACTGCCTTTACCAATCAATGGTTGAAGTGAGATAAACTTAACAATACATTTAGAACTTAAAATTATCCAAAATAGTTGGGAGGCAAACTACCAAAGGATATGTATTGTCCATTTTTGACAATTATCTTTAATACCTAATTTTTGGATATAGAGGTTCCTTGCCCTATGGGTTGTTTGGAAAGCTAAACCAAAGCTAAAAATGATCTATGTTTGCCATCTGCAAATCATTCCTAAACTATTGTTTTAAACATCCAGTGAGCTGACCTTTGACCATCCACTTCTGTTGTAGAAGGGCTCAACTGTTTTGGCTCCATACCTGTATAGAATACAAGAATAGCTAACACATGTTGAATGCTTACCATGGGCCAGGCATTCTGAGTCTTCAAATTATTCTCCCAGTTACTCATCATGAGAACCCTATGAAGTTATTATTGTTGTCCCCATCTTACACGTAAGGAAACTAAGACACAGAGAAGTTAAAAAACTCCAGTGATGGAATGGAAATTCGAACTAACCACTATGCTAAAGGAAATCTCAGAGCTGAATGATATCTTGGAAATAATTGTCCCAGAGATGAGAAAATTGATTCCAAGATGGAAGTATCTTGCTTAGGTTGATATAACCATCATGTAAAGACACGGAGTGTGGTGAGAAGAGCACTCAAAACAGACTCTAGCTAAGAGTGGGATTTTTCTTCATGTGGCCATGTTTCTTGTTGTATGACCAGGGAAAGACAATCATTCTATTTATACTGTCCATATATGCAAATATGAGATCATGCAATATTCAACCAATATGTAGCAAATACCCAGCCTGTGCTACATATGAGAGTAGAATACAGCCTTCCACCCCATCCCCGTTCCCCAGAGACGTTCACATTCTAGTGGGGAAGCAGATGGAAACATAGAATTATGCAAGGGCTATGTTATATCAGAAAAATATGTGCAAGGTATAGGATGGTATAGGATGCCTTTCCAAAGACATAGTTTGGTTTTGGAGCTGGGCTTGGGAAATGTAAATAACTCAGTATGTTGAAGGATAGATAGGTCACTTGCATCTGAAAAAGTGCCACCTTACCATTGGTGATGTTCGAGAGGTAGGTGGAGGAGGTCCTACATGTCATTCTAAGTAGTTTAAGCTTGGACACACAGGTCATGGGAAGTTATTCTTTTTTATTTTAATTGTAAGGTAGTTAACATACAGTGTTGTAGTAGTTCCAGGTCTACAATATGGTGATTCAACAATTCTGTACATTACTGAGTGCTCATCATGATAAGTGTACTCTTGATCCTGTTCACCAATTTCATCCTATTTCCCACCTCCTCTCCGGTAGCCATCAGTTTGTTCTTTATAGTTAAGAGTATGTTTTTTTGCTCATTTGTTTCTTAAATTCCACATAAGAGTGGAATCATATGATATTTGTCTTTCTCTGACTGACTTATTTTGCTTAGCATTATATTCTTGAGGTCCATCCATGTGGCTGCAAATGGCAAGATTTCATTCTTCTTCATGGCTGAGTAATATTCCATTATATATGTGTAATATTCCTATATAAATATATGTATATATGCATATTTAAATATATATAAACATATATATTCCATTATATATGTACACACACACACACACACACACACACACACACACACACATACCAACTCTTCTTTATCCATTTATCTATCAATGGAGACTTGGGCTGTCTCTATAATTTGGCTATTGTAAATAAGGCTGCAATAAACATAGGGGTGTATATATCTTTCTTATTTTCTTTGGGTAAATATCCAGTAGTAGAATTACTGGAATGTATGGTAATTCTATTTTTAATTTTTTGAGGAACCTCCATACTGTTTTCCACAAACAGTGGAAACAGCTATATTTCCATCCACCAACAGTGCATGAAGGATCCTTTTTCTCCACATCCTTACCAACACTTCTTTACCTTTTGATTTTAGCCATTCTGACAGGTGTGAAGCAATAGCTCATTGTGGTTTTGATTTGCATTTCCCTGATGAGTGGTGTTGAGCATATTTTCATGTGTCCATTGGCCATATGTAATGCCTTCTTTGATGAAGTATCTGTTTGTATCTTCTGCCCATTTTGTAATTGGATGATATTTGTTGTTCAGGTGCTGAGTTGTATAAGTTCCTTATGTTTTGGATACTAACTCTTTATTGGATATGTCACTTACAATTATCTTTTCCCATTCAGGAAGTTGGTCTTGTTGATTGTTTTCTTTGCGAAGCAGAAGCTTTTTATTTTGATTTAGTTACAATAGTTTATTTTTGTTTTTGTTTCTCTTGCCTCAGGAGACCTATCTAGAAAAATGTTGCTTTGTCTCTTGTCAGAGGTATTATTCCCTGTGCTCTGTCCTAGGGTTTTTATGGTTACAGGTGTCACATTTAGATCCTTAATCCATCTTGAAATTATTTGTATGTATACTGTGAGAAAGAAGTCCAATTTCATTTTTTTGCATGTAGCTGTCCAGTTTTCCCAACACTGTTTGTGAAGAGACTTCTTCCCATAGCATGTTCTTACCTCCTTTATTAAACATTAATTAACCATATAATCATGAGCTTATTTCTGGACTCTCTAGTCTGTTCTACTGATATATGTATCTATTTTTGTGCCAGGAGCATATTTTTTTTTATTATTATTACAGCTTTGCAAGGTATCTTGAAATCTAGGGCTGTGATACTACCAGTGTTATTCCTTTTCAAGATTGCTTTGACTATTTGGGGTCATTTGTGGTTCCATACAAATTTTAGCACTGTTTGTTGTAGCTTTGTGAAAATATGTTGTTGGTATTTTAATAGGGATTGCATTAAACATGTAGATTTCTTTGGGTAGTATGGACATTTTAATAATATTGGTTCTTCCAATTCATGAGCAAAGAATGTCTTTCCATTTGTTTGTGTTGTCCTCATTTTCTTTATCAGTATTTTATAGTTTTTGGAGTGCAGGTTTTTTACCTCTTTAGTTAAGTTTATTCCTAGGTATTTAAGTATTTTTGGTGCAGTTGTAAATGGGATTGTTTTCTTAATTTATTTTTATGCTTCTTTGTTATTAGTGTATAGAAATGCAATTGATTTCTGTATATTGATTTTGTATCCTATGACCTTACGGATTTCACTGATCAGTTCTAGTAGGTTTTTTTTGGTGGAGTCCTTAGGGTTCTCTATATATAGTTTCATGTCAGCTGCAAATAGTGAACATTTTACGTCTTTCTTACCAATTTGGATGCCTTTTATTTCTTTTTCTTGTTTGTGTGCTGTGGCTAGGACTTCTAGTGTTATGTTGAATAGATATGGTGAAGAAGGACATCCTTGTCTTGTTCCTGATCTTAGGGGCAAAACTCAGTTTTTCATCAGTGAGTATGATGTTAGCTGTGGGTTTTCCATTTATGGCCTTAATTACGTGAAGGTATGTTCCCTCTAAACCTACTTTGTTGAGTGTTTTTATCACAAATAGATGTTGTACTTTGTTAAATGCATTTTCTGCATATACTGAATGATCAGATGGTTTTTATCCTTTCTCTTGTTGGCGTGACGTATCACATTGATTGGTTTCAAACATTGAACTACCCTTGCATCCCAGGAATAAATCCCACTTGATTGTGGTGAGTGATTTTTTTAAATGTATTGTTGGGGATACAGTTTGCTTACATTTTGTTGAGGATTTTTGCATCTATGTTCATCAGAGATATTGACTTGTAGTTCTCTCTCACTCTCTCTCTTTTTTGCAGTATCTTTATCTGATTTTGGCATCAGGGTAATGTTGGCCTCATGGAATGAATTTGGAAGTTTACTTCCTCTTCTACTTTATGGAATGGTTTGAGAATAGGCATTAACTCTTTAAATGTTCAGTAGAATTCACCTGTGAAGCTGTCTGGTCCTGGACTTTTGTTTTTTGGGAGTTTTTTGATTATTGATTCAATTTTGTTGCTGATAATCAGTCTGTTCAAATTTTGTATTTCTTCCTGCTTCAGTTTTGGTAGGCTATATATTTCTAAGAATGTATCCATTTCCTCTGGGTTGTCCAGATTATTGGCATATATTTTTTAAATAATATTCTCATATAATTCTTTGTATTTCTGTAGTGTCATTTGTTATTGCTCCTCTTTCGTTTCTGATTTTGTTTGAATTCTCTCTCTCTCTTTTTATGTCTCTTGCTAAAGGTGATCTTTTCAAAGAACGAATTCCTGGTTTCATTGATCTGTTCTATTATTTTTCTTAGTTTCTATACCATTTATTTCTGCTCTTATCTTTATTATTTCCTTCCTTCTACTAGTTTGGGGCTTTATTTGTTCTTCTTTTTCTAGCTCCTTTACGTGTAAGGTTAAGTTGTTTATTTGAGATTTTTCTTTCTTCTTGAGTTTGCCCTATATTGTTATGAGCTTTCCTCTTAGGACAGCTTTTGCTGCATACCAAAGATTTTGGACTGTTGTGTTTTAGTCTCCAGCTATTTTTAAATTTCCTCTTTAATTTCTTGGTTGACCCATTCATTGTTTAGTAGCATGTTATTTAACCTCCATGTTTTTGTATTCTTTCCAGATTTTTTTTCTTGTGGTTGATTTCTAGTTTCTTAGCAATTGTGGTTATAAAAGATGCATGGTGTGACTTCAGTCATTTTGAATTTACTGAGACTTGTTTTGTGGCCTAATATAGGATCAGTTTTGGAGAATGTTCCATATACTCTTGAAAAAAAATGTGTATTCTGTTTTAGGGTGGAATGTTCTGAATATGTCTGTTAGATCCATCTTCAATGTTTCATTCAAAACAACTGTTAACTTACTGACTTTCTGTTGGATGATGTACCCATTGATGTAATTGGGGTGTTAAAGTCCTGTACTGTTATTATATTACTGTTAATTACTTCCCTTATGTTTGGTATTAGCTACTTTATGTATTTGGGTGCTTCCATATTCATTGCATAAATTTACAATTGTTATATCTTCTTGTTGGATTGCTTCCTTTACAATTATGTAGTGTCCTTCTTTAACTCCTGTTACAGTCTTTGTTTTAAGGTCTATTTTTTCTGATATCAATATTGCTACCCTGGCTTTCTTTTCACTTATAGTGGCATAACAAATGCTTTTCTATCTCATCACTTTTAATCTGCATGTGTCTTTAAGTCTGAAATCAGTCTCTTAGAGGCAGTGTATAGATGCCCTACATCTTTTGATTTGAGTGTTTGGTTCATTTACATTTAAAATATTGATAGGTATTTTTTTACTTGTTTTATGGTTGTTTTTGTAGTTCTTCTATGTTCCTTTCTTCTCCTGCTCTCTTCTCTCATGGTTTGCTGACTTTCTTTAGTGATATACTTGGATTCCTTTCTCTTTATTTTTTCCATATCTATTACTGGTTTTTGATTTGTGGTTACCATTACATTTATGTATAACATCATATGCATATAGCACTCCATCTTAATGGTTGATGGTTGCATAAATTTGACCCATTCTTTATTCCTTTCCTCCCACATTTTAGGTATAGGTGTTGTACTTTACATACTTTTATGTTGTGAATGCCTTGGCTGATTTTTATGGATATATGTATATTTCTACTGCTTTGTGTTTCCCACTTGTCTTACTCCTATTTATGATCTTTCCTTTCCATTCAAAGTCTCTTTTAACATTTCTTGTAGGGCTGGGTTAGTAGTCATGAATTCTTTTTTTTGTTTGTCCAGGACAGTTTCTCTCTCCTTCCATTCTGAAGGATAGCCTTGCAGGTGTGTTGTTGTTGTTGTTGTTGTTGTTGTTGTTGTTTCCAGTACTTTGTATCATGCCACTCCCCTCTGACCTGCAAAGTTTCTGCTGAAAAATAAGCTAATAGCTTTATGGGGTTTCCTTTTATGTAACTATTTTCTTTTCCCTTGCTGCTTTTAAAATTCTCTCTTTATCACTACTTTTTCCCATTTTAATTACTGTGTGTCTTGGTGAGGATCTCCTTGGGTTGATTTCATTAGGGGATCTCTTGCCACCTGGATCTGGATTTCTGTTTCCTTTCTCAGATTTCTCAGAAATTTTCAGCTATTATTTCTTCAAATAAATCTTCTTCCCCCTTTTTTTCTCTCTCCTCCTTCTGGGATTCCTGTAATGTATTATCATGCTTGATGGTATTGCTGAGTTCCCTAAGTCTATTTTTTATTTTTTATTTTTTATTTTTCTCTTTCTCCTGTTCAGCTTGATTAGTTTCCATTACTCTGTCCTCCAGGTTGCTGGTCCATTCTTCTGACCTTCCTCTAGTCTACTATTTATTCCATCTAGTGTACTTTTAATTTCAGTTACTGAATTCTTCATCTCTCATTGGTTCTCTTTTATGTTTTCTATCTCTTTGTTAAGGGTCTTACTGAGGTCCTTCACTCTTTTCTCAATCCAGGGAATATCTTTATGTTCATTACCTTAAATTCTCTATCAGGCATATTACTTATCTCCATTTTGTTTAGGTCTCTTGCTGTGATTTTGTCCTTTTCTTTCACTTAGGGCATATTCCTCTGTCTCCTCCTTTTGTCTGACTCTCTGTCTGTTTCTGTATGTTAGAGAAGTTAGCCACATCTCCTGTTCTTAAAAGTAGTGGCCTTATGAAGAAGAGGTCCTGTAGCGCCATGCAGTGCAATATGCTCTGTTGACCAGAACCTGGTGCTTCAGGGGTGTCTCCTATGTGTGTTGCATGTGCTCTACTATTGTGGCTGAGTCGTGTTTGCCTTCAATCCTGTTGTCTGTGATGGCTCCCTTTGCCTGTTGTGGCAGGGTTTGGTCTTTTGTTGCTAGTGGGCCAGTCTGGGGCCCCTTGGGCTTGAGTTGAGTCAGGCCAGGCATTTACCAGAGATGCAGTAGCACAGAACTGCCAGGTGCTTTCTCTGTGTAGTCCCCTTGGAAACTTTAACTGGTGCACTGGGCCTGCAGTCAGACAGGCATGTGTGGTTATCTTCTCTTCTCCCCAAGGCATGGGTCACTTCAGAGTGGTGCTGGCCCCTGTTGGGTCTGCTTGCACACTGTCATGCTTGTGGCACCACTGTGGATGGGGTCCATTTAAGGGTGCTTTGGAGGGGACAAGGTGTGTGGTGTTAGCAAAGTTTGTGCAGGTTTGTGAGAGGGGACTTGGATCCACTTTAGAAAACTCCTGCAGTAGCCCTGTAGGTGTCAAGTTCACAGAATGTGAGAGCAGGGTGTGATGTTGACAAGTTAGGTGGACAGTATTTTCACTGTGTTATTTCCCACGGGTGGCTGAATGTTTAAGCTAGGGAGTGAGGGAGGGAAATGGCACCACCAGCTCTTTTGTATTTGGAGAAGTCTCCCATTGATCCCTGTCCTTCTAGCAACCACTGTGAGATTAGTAAACAAATATCCCTCCCCACATACCTCAGGTGTTTTTCAAACTGCTGCTTCTATACTATATCTCCTTGGGGCTGTTTGCTGTGCTGTTTCTTTAAGGGCAGGGACCCCATTTCCTATTGCCCTGCTAGCTCTTTCAGAGCTGAGCCCACTGATTCTAAGAACTTGCAAAATTATGCCCCTCTGTTTTTCAAAACAAAATGTTATAAGGATTCATCTTCCTTATATGGGTTTCCCGTGTCTGGGGTGCTTGGTGTGAGGGTCTGTTTCTCTCATCTCTCCATGCCAACAGTGTCCCTCCCTCCTAAGGATAGTCCTGTGGGTCTGTTTAGCTCCTGATTATGTGTCCACCCTTCCTGCCCTCTCCAGTGTGGCCTCTTCTCTACATTTAGCTGTGAAGAGCCTTTTCTGCCAGTTTTTGGATCAGTTTCTGAGTTATTTACACTGACATAGGTGTTATCTAGTTGTATGTGTGGGGCACGGTGAGCTTAGGATCCTGCTCTGACACTTTCCTGGCAAGTCCATTATTTAAAAATTTTAAGTGTGGAGGTGATCTATTCAGTTTTATATTTAAGAAAATTCACACTGTTGACAACATGAAGGATGGTTTGGAGGTGGTACCATTGGAGATAAAACATTGTAAGAGTTCAAATGAGGAGCAATAGGCCGAACTAAGGCAGAGGTGGAGGCCGGGGAGCTAAACACTTCTAATAATGTTTGACAGGTATTTAGGAGGTAGAGTCAAAAGAACCTGCTTATTATAAGAGTCAAAGTTATAGGATGACTTCATAGTTGAAGTTCCCACTGTGGTCTGGTGGATAGTGACACCATTTGACAAGATGGGGAACATAAACTGATAATTGATGTGGGGGTATTTTGAAGGGAAGACAATATATTCTGTCCTTCATATGTATTGTGTGGTGAACAAATGAATTATTAAGAGATTTCCATGAGGCTGTTAAAATGTGGGTCAGGAACTCTGGAGAGATCCATGCCATAAATACAGAGTCTCTTACAGTTCATTTCCCTCTCGCTTCCTCCCCCCCCATATGTTTGTCTGTTTTGTTTCTTTAATTCCACATATGAGTTAAATCATAGGCCATTTGTCTTTCTCCGACTGACTTATTTTGCTTAGCAAAATACATTCTAGCTCCATCCATGCCATTGCAAATGGCAAGATTTCATTCTTTTTTTTTGATGGCTTTTCATTCTTCATCTTTTTGATGGCTGAGTAATATTCCATTGTATATATGTATACCACATCTTCTCTATCCATTCATCAGTCGATGGACATTGGGCTCTTTCCATAGTTTGGCTATTATTAATACTGCTATAAACATCAGGCTGCATGTAGGATATGTGTATTTTTAATTTTCATAGCTGTTGCTTGGTTGCCTAGTGAGTTAGGTACGTGCTTCTTCTAGTGTGCCTTCCTGTACTGCAGAGGCCAGAAGGCTAACCCTATATTTTCCAGAGTCCATTGCAGCCAGAATAAGACTTAGGTTAGCCAAGTTCATGTAATACTTGAAATGCAGTCGTGAGGTAGAGACCTCATTTCTGCTGAGTATGAAATTTTTAGATGGAATGTAAAGACAGGGAAATGTTTGTTTGTGTGTTCGTTTGTTTTCCTGAAATAGTGTTAATGAAATTCCCCATGTCCAGAAATAAACCAAGTGTCCAACAATAGAATGGAAATTAAGTTGTAGAATAGTCAGACAGTGGAGTACTGTGCATCAGTGCAATGAATTAGCTAAAACTACTCGTGCCAACCCAGAATATCTCAAAATCACACTCTGGAGGTAAAGAAGAATCATAAAAGACTACACAGAGCCGACATTTGTGGTGCCCCTCACTCTATCCCATTAGCTCAAGTGATTTCAGGCAGCTGTGATGGACACTAGCAATGACTAGTGTGCCAGTTCAAGGTCACAGTGAGAGCCTCTGCTTTTCTGCCTCAGGCCTTTCTCAGAACCGTGGGAAGCCACTTAGACTGAACATGAAAAGGAGTTAAGCCCCTGAGAGCAACTCTTAACCAAATGGAGATGAGGTCAGTGAATAATACTGTCTCCTTTCCTTCTGTCTGGTAGGTCACTTCTGAAATGTGTTCTACACGTTTTCACAGGGGGTACAAAACAGGCCTATGCTTCGGTTGCCCACAGTAATAACCTGCACGGTAATGTACTATTATTTGATTTCTCTCTTCTCTAGTCTCTACTCCCACTCCCACACTTCTGCTTCCTGGGCTCACATCCAAAATATACTCTCTGCACCAAGTTCTTTGCATTGCTTTCAAGGGAACTCAAACTATGACATATAGTATGGATCCATTTGTGTACAGTTCAAAAACAGGCAAGATTAAATATTATATAAGGAGGTATGCATGTGAGATAAACTATGAAGAAAAGCAGGAGAATGGTTAATATCAGAAATATGTAACATGCTGAACAATGGGAGAGGGGAAGGAGCCATAGTCTGGACAGAACACATAGTGGCTTCAAAGGCGCTAGTCGTGTTTGATTCCTTAAACGTGTTAGGTAAATGGCATCTGTTCCATTATCTCTTTAAATTATTAGTTCTTGACCTTTTGGTCTTAGGACCCCTTTACATTCTTAAAAATTATTGCAGACTCCAAAGTATTTCTGTTTATGTAAGTTAAATCTAATGATATTTATTGTACTTGAAATTAAAACTGAACAATTTAAAAATTGTATTTGAATTATAATAAATTCATTACCTGATAACATAAATGATTTATTTTCATAAAAATAACTATTTTCCAAAGCAAAACCAAACAAAGCAAGACAAAATTGATTAAGAGTGGCATTGATTTCGTTTTCCAAATTTCTTTAATATCTGGCTTAATAGAAGACAGCTAGATTCTCATATCTGCTCTGTGATTCTATTCATCCTATAGAATTATGCAAAATTTTGAAAAATATACAGAAAATCAAGTCTCACACAACTGTAATGTTGGAATATAGAGCAGTATTTTAATACATTTTCTTTTTTAAATCTAACTGTAGATATTCTTCGATACAGTATCCAAACTTAACAAGTGGTTTTTTCTTAAAGGTTAGTTGCAATGGGTATCTAAAACTATATCAGCTAACTTTTAATACTCTATTACAGTAAAATCCACTGCTCTTCCTTCACTATGAATGGATCTTTCACCCATGCATGATTTTATGACCATACATTGGTCATTTCAAAAACAATGGTTCACTGAGTTATGCAGAACTTCTAAATGTTGACACATTTCATTCTATACCATCAAAAAAGTCATACTCGTCAATATCACTACTGATCTCATCAGAAAAGCCTTTAAATGTTGGGAACTGTTAAGCTCATAGTGTTGAATACAAGTTTTCCAAAATTCTAATTATTTGCTTGAAAGCTCAAATTCTATAATTGGCAACAAATACTATCAGTTGTTTTCCTTGAAGTGACAGGCTCACTTCATTCATTCTTGAGAAAATGTCTACCACATTACCAACCCTAAATAATCATAGTTTGCCTATCAGTCGTTCTTTCAAGTACAAATCATGCTGTTTGAATAAAGAGGCTAGTTCAGCTCATAACACAAACAATCACATGCTGCCTCACTTCAAGACAGCCCTCATACTTCTATGGGCAGCAGAAGTGCTTTGTGCATATGTCTTGTTTCATTATGTATACTTGAGTCAAGATTTAATAAAATCAATCATTTGTACAGCTCCATCAAAGACATTCTTAAGTTAAGTTGGCATTCTTTCATCTACAAGTGCATACTGGTGAAGAATACAGTGACTACCAGTACAGCTTGGTGCCACTGCCTTGGTTCAGGCTGCAGCATTTTTACCCACCGTTGTTTTACATCAGGGGTGCAAATGTCAGTACAATGAAAAAGGCAAATAATGTCACAGTATAGTTATAAAAATAGTTTTGACCTCCTAAAAGCACCTCAGGGAACTCTAGACCAACTTTGAGGACTTTAAGTTGTGTTTATATTGTACATAACTTTTTAATATTTATTTCTCAATAATCAAAAAGACAAGTCAAGTTCCTATGCTGCTAATAGTCATTTTATAAAGTCATTTCATTCCCTTTACTGACTGTATAAGAAGTAGATTTCTCGTTGAATGGGGCTTCCTCCTCTCTTCTTCTGGCAATACTATTGTACTACCAAACACTATCACTCCCTGTTCCTTCCCCCAAGTCATTCAAGCAGTTGCCTTTTTTAAACTAATAAACTTTATATTTTTAAAGCGGTTTTTAGATTCACAGTAAAATTGAACAAGTACAGATAGTTCCCATATATTCCCTTTCCTCACACACAACAATATCTCCCACTATTGACATTCTGTACCACAAGGTACATATGTTACAGTTGATGAACCTACACTGATACATCATTATCACCCAAATTCATAGTTTACATTAGGGTTCACTCTTGGTATTGTACATTCTGTGGGTTTTGTAAAAAGTATAATTACATGTATCCATCATGGTAGCATCACACAGAATAGTTTCAATGCCCCAAAAGCCCCCTGTGCTGCTCTGCCTCTTCATCCCTCCCTTTCTCCAACCCCTGGTAATCACTGATCCTTTTACTGCTTCTATACTTTTTTCTTTTCCAGAATGTCATATAGTGGGAATCTATACATAGCCTTTTCAGATTAGCTTTTTTAGCTTAGTTATGTGCATTTGACATTCCTCCAAGTCTTTCCATGGCTTGATAGCTCATTTCTTTTTAACCTTGAATTCCATCATCTTGATAAATTACTGTTTATGAATCCATTCACCAACTGAAGGGCGTCTTGGTTGTTTCCAAGTCTTAGCAATTGTTAATAAGCTGCTATAAACATCCTTGTGTAGAAATGTGTATAAGTTTTCGGTTCATTTGGGTAAATACTAAGGAGTGTGATTGCTGAATCACATGGTAGGAGTATGTTTGGTTTTGTAAAAAATTCCACACTGTCTTCCAAAGTGGTTGTACTATTTTGCATTTACACCAGCAGTGAGTGAGAGTTCCTGTTGCTCCACATCCTCACCGGCATTTGGTGCTGTCAATATTGTGGACTATTGCCATTCTATTAGGTATACAGTGGTATCTCATTGTTTTAATTTGCTATCCTCTTATGATATATGATGTTGAACATCTTTTCATGTGCTTACTGGCCATCTATATATCTACTTTGGTAGGTGTCTGTTCAGATTTTTTGCCCCCTTTTAAAATCAGGCTGTTTGTTTTCTAGTTGAATTAAGAGTTCTTTACATATTTTGTGTAGCAGTCTTCATCAGATGTGTCTTTTGCAAATATGTCTCCCAAACTAAGGCTTGTCTTCTCATTCTCTTGGCATTGTCTTAACAGAGCAGAAATTTAAAGTTTTAATGAATTATTTCTTTCACAGGTTGTGCCTTTGATGTGGTACCTAAAAAGTCATCACCATACCCAAAACCAATTAGATTTTCTCCTTTGTTATCTCCTAGGAATTTTAGAGCTTTGTGTTTTACATTTAGGTCTATGATCCATTTTGAGTTACTTTTTTTTTTAATGGTTTTAAATGTTGTATTTATTCTTGAGAGAGAGAGAGAGAGACAGTGACAGAGCATGAATGGGGGAGGAGCAGACCAAGAGAGGGACACAGAATCCACAGCAGGCTCCAGGCTCTGAGCTGTCAGCACAGAGCCTGATTCAGGGCTCAAACTCACAAGCCGTGAGATCATGACCTAAGCCGAAGTCAGACGCTCAACCGACTGAGCCACCAAGGCGCCCCTGAGTTACTTTTTGCAAAGATGTAAAGTCTGTGTTTAGATTCTTTTCTTTTTATGTGGATGTCCAGTTGTTCCAGCACCATTTGTTGTAATGACCATCTTTGTTCCATTGTATTTTCTCTGCTTCTTTGTCAGAAATTGGTTGACTATAGTTATATGGGTCTATTTCTGGGCTCCATTCTGTTCCATCGATCTATTTGTTTATTCTCTTGTCAATACCACACTGTTTTGATCACTGTAGTTTTATAGTTAAGTCTTCAAGTCAAGCAGTGTCAGTGCTCCAACTCTTCTTGTCCTTCAGTAATAAATAGCTATTCTGAGTCTTTTGTCTCTCCATATAAATTTTAGAATGAGTTTCTCAATATTTACAAATTACCTTGCTGTTTTTGATTAGGATTGCATATTGCATTGAATGTATGCATGAAATTGACAAGAACTTGTCTTGACAATATTGAGTTTTCTTATTCGTGAATATGGAATATCTCTTTAATTATTTGGCTGACATCAGAGTTGTAGTTTTCATATAAATTTTGTTAGGTAGCATTTGGCTTTTATACTGCTAAAAAGTTTATAATGTTTTGACCCAGGCAGTTTGATGACACATTTTTGCCTTGGGAGAATTTTGACAATGCTTAAAAACCAAGCTATTAAACTCCAAGTTTTAGTTTACCAAATAAAGTTTTTAATAGGTACCTTCACAACATGTCTACCGAGAAAGTGTCACAAAAAGGTCTGGGTATCCATTTTATAAAATGGGCTGAGGAATGAAATGTTGCTCAGGGGTATCTGCTGAGGACATAACTATTTTAACTTAATCCCTTTAAAGTGTTGGTAACTACATGACCCATGTGAAAAGAACTACACCAAGATGTCCTATTTGTGTTACTCTTGCTATGAAAATGCAAGTTAGCATATGCAATCTAGTCTGAGGGCAAAACCCAATGTAACTTAAGTATTCCAGTTGGCAAACCCCAAAACCTATAAATATGATTCTTGGATTCCCTAACTAGGAGGACTTCATTTCATTGTGTGCCGTAAGCCAGAAGCTCCAGTGATTTCTACCTTTGCTTCTTTTTTCTCTGGTGTTTGTGTGACTCTCAGATAATTATGGCACTATTTATGCTCTTCCAGCTCATGCATTTCGTATCTCCCATTTGTTTCTAGAGTGAATATTTCATGTGGATTTCTAGTATCATTTTTAGTGATTCACAGTCACATTTTACAAGCCAGCATTTTCAGTGCTTGGTTTGAGCTCCAGCATAGTATTTTTGGAGAGTTTGTTCAACTAGTTTTGGCTTTTCATGAGGCCAAAAAATAATCCAACAACCCACAAACAAAAGCAGTAATAAATTGGTGGGTAGATGCTATGCTTTAACCATGTGTTTTGTTCTCACTGAGAAAATCTCTTGGGTAATTTTGGAAAACAAATGAAAAAGTAATGAATTTCTAAGTGAGTAAGGATTGCATTTGTATATGCAGCTATTCTTTTTACCATAGTATTCCCAGTGTATTTAGGCATTTTAGCCCTAATATTTTAAATGTGAAATCTCATAGTATTATGTGAATAAGAATGTATTTCTGTGATCTACTAATTTACAACAAAGAAGCCAAGAATAAATAATGGGGAAACAACAGTATTTTAAATATATGGTGTTGAGAAAACTAGGCAACCACACGCAAAAGAATTAAACTGGACCAATAACTTACACAATACAGAAAAATCAACTAAACATGGATTAAAGTCTTGAATGTAAGACCTGAAATCATAAAATTCCTAGTAGAAAACAAGTGTTAAGTAAAGGCAACAAAAGCAAAAATATGCAAATAGGACTACATCAAATGTAAAAGCTTTTCACAACAAAATGAAATGAAAAGGCAACCTACTGAATGGGAGAAAATGTTTGCAACTTATACTTATGAGAAGGTGTTAATTTCCAAAATTTATTAGGAACACATATAACTTAATAGCAAAAAACTCCAAACAGATTAAGAACTGGGCAAAGAATCTGAATAGACATTTTTCTAAAGATGACATATTGATAGCCAACAGGGACATGAAAGGGTTCTCAGCATCACTCATCATCAGGGAAATGCAAATCAGAACCACAGTGAGATATCACCTCACATCTGTAAGAATGACTAGTACCAAACAGATAAGAAATAACAAGTGTCAGTGTGGATGTGGAGAAAGGGAACTTGTGTGCACTGTTGATGGGATTGTAAATTGGTACAGGTTCCTCAAAAAGTCGAAAATAGAACTACCATATGATCCAGCAATTCCACTTCAGGGTATTTATCCAAAGAAAGTGAAAACACTAACTTAAAAAGATACATGCACCCCCCCCCATGTCTATTGCAGCATCACTTCCAAGATAAGGAAACAACCTAAATGTTCCTTTATATGGATAAAGAAAATTAGACATATATATTCAATTCAACCATGAAAAGAATGAAATCTTGCATTTGCAACAACAAGGATGTACCTTAAGGCCATTATGCTAGGTGAAATAAGTCAGACCAGACAAAGACAAATACCATGTGGAATCTAAGCAAAAATTAAATAAAGTTAAGAAAAACAGGTTAATAGATAGATAGGTTGTTGATTGCCAGAGGCAGGAGTTGGGGGTAGGCAAAATGGGTGAAGGGAATCAAAAGGAACAAACTTCCAGTTATTAAATAGATCAGTCCCAGGGATGTAATGTACAGCATGGTAACTATAGTTAATAATACTGTATTACGTATTTGAAAGTTTCTAAAACAGTAAATCTTTAAAATTCTCATCATAAGAACTTTACAGCTATGTATGGTGACAGATGTTAACTAGAATTATTGTGATGATCATTTTGCAATATATACAAATATTGAATCACTATGTTGTACATCTGAAACTAATATAATGTTGTATGTCAATTATACATCAACAAAAAAACCATAAAAGAATGTACTCCTATAAATTTCCTTTTATAACTATAATATTTTTAAATCAGTGTGGTCAGATTTTAGCCCAGGGTATTCATTGTAGATAATTGGGCCTGGCTGGCTTCTAATATTTAGTTTTAGAGTTGCAGGGCTGTGGTTTAATGTACCTACTTCCTTTATTATTGTTTTTGTTTGTGGGTTATGCCCATTTTTGTTGTACCTTCCCCCCCCCCCTTTTTTATAGTGATCCCTCACTGTTTTAAAAAATACATCTGGAAATCTTAAAAAAACAAACAAACAAAAAAGGCCCTGTTAATGGACATTCACTATTCATGACTTGTTTTCTATGAACTCTGCAATGATGTTGTGGTTTAATACTGACTAGCAAACAGTTCTCAGAATACTGATTCTGCAAGAATTCAGCAAAGTGATCAAGGCTCCCTCTCTCTCATATTTTGACACCTGTCAAAGAAGGCACAAGTCAGTGAAACCAGCAATCTTTTTTCAAAGAGATAATTCACTCCTCAAACTGGTTTTGCTGAATTTGAATGCTCAAAAAAAAATTATTGGTTCACTTTTTCAATTTTATGACAACTAGAGCCTAGAGGTGACTAGATTTTGTGCCTCTCATACCTCCTTAATAAAAATCCAAGAGTTTTACAACATTGAAAGGTAGCAAAGTATAGTGGTAAAGACCTCAGTTTTAAATGAGAAGTCCCAACTTCAAAGTCCATTTCTAGCTACTTGACCATGAGATATTTATTTAGCATAAGCTTTGATTTCTGTCAAATGGACAAAGATCAGATATTGTGAAGATTGATATTAGCTACTCTATAGTGGAATTAGGGCTGACGCTAGTCTTGGGACTTGAATCACAGTGCAAGGCCGTCTATTTCTAATAGCGTCTTTGTGTCTTTTCTTCCCACTGAGATTTACAAATTCCTATGAGCAGGTATTATATTCTTTGTCTCCTAGTGTTCCACAGTGCCCAAATCAGGGTTAGGACATGTAAGATGGTCAGTAAACATTTCCTGAATTTTACTGAGTCAATTCCATGAAGAGAAAGCACCCAAGGAATGAGGGAGCATCTTGAGTTATGGATTCTTGCCATTACTATGTCCCTAATTTTGAATGTGTTTATTTGTCCTTCAAGGCCTATGTTTTCTTGTTTGTAAAACAATGTTAGGTCAGCTAGAGCCCTAAGAATGTGACTGTTTTGTTTTGTTTCGCTTGAGAGAGAGAGAGAGAGAGAGAGAGAGAGCACACCAGCAGGGGAGGGGCAGAGAGCGAGGGAGAGAGAGAATCCCAGGCAGGCTCCACACCCAGAGTGGAGTCAGACATGGGTTTGATCCCAGGACTGTGAGATCATGACCTGAGCCAAAATCAAGAGTTGGATGCTTAACCGACAGAGCCACTCAGGCACCCCAAGAATGTGTAGTATAGTGAATTTACATGAAGCCTGATGAGCTTTCTCTGGAAATCTCCAACTAGGTCACTTTCTGTTGCAGAGGTAGAAACAACTTGTTTCAAAGGAGGTATGTCTTTGAACCTTCTAGCCCACTACTTCTTGCAGGGAACATCAGTATCTGGATGTAACAATTCTTTATTCTCATTTATTAAATCCGAAAATCTGGTTTTCTTGCCAAATTAAAGACAATTACCAATCCCTCTTTTTTCCACTTTAGCTACAGCCTTGCAGAGGGCAGGTTAGGAACTCTGTGTGAATTCCCATACAAGCTCTCAAGAGAGTGATTGAATACAAAGCAGACCTCTTTTCTGTTAAACTCAGAATCTTACTTGATCTTACCTATTTCAAGGTTGCAATTAGGCTGTTTCCTTGTTAAGTATAAATCAAATGCATTTGAACTCTGTCTTGGGAAGATGGCAAATGCTCAGTACCAAAGTTTCTCTCAGTCTGATCAGCTTCTCAGGCGTTCATCCTTTTATATGATTTCTTTCTTTTTTTTAATTTAAATGTTACTTAACATACAGTGCAATGTTAGTTTCAGGAGTAGAATTTAGTGATTCATCACTTACATACAACACCCAGTGCTCGTCCCAACAAGTGCCCTCCTTAATACTCACCACTCATTTAACCCATACCCCCACCCACCTCCCTCCATCAACCCTGTTTGTTCTCTGTTAAGAGTCTCTTGTGGTTTGTTTCCCTCTCTTCTCTTCCCCCCCTTCCCATATGTTCATCTGTTTTGTTTCTTAAATTCCACATATGACTGAAATCATATGGTATTTGTCTTTCTCTGACTGACTTATTTTGCTTAGCATAATACATTCTCATTCCATCCATGTCATTGCAAATGGTGAGATTTCATTCGCTTTGGTGGCTGAGTAATATTCCATTGTATGTGTGTGTGTGTGTGTGTGTGTGTGTGTGTGTACGCGTGTGTGTGTATATACACACACACATGCATACACCACATCTTCTTTATTCTTTATCTATTCATCAGCCACTGGACATTTGGGCTCTCTCCATATTTTGGCTATTGTTGATTGTGTTGGCGTAGACATTGGGGTGCATGTTGTACCCCTTCGAATCTGTATTTTTGTATCCTTTGGGTATATACCTAATAGTGCAAATTGCTGGATAGTAGGATGGTTCTATTTTTAGGGTTTTTTTTTTAATGATTTCTTATTTAAAAAGATATCCAAATGTTCGTTTCCACCAGAATCTGGTTGCCCTGATGTGATACACCCAGAAAGGGGAACAGATGCAGTGTAAGGGGTTTCCACTAGAACTAGACTCTTACCTACCTCAGATTTCTCTACCTCCCTGCCCATACTTCTGACGCTGGACATATGCTGGAGTCACTAACTTCATAAGGGAAATTTTCTGAGATGGTCAGATACAAAATTTGAAGATCAGTTACTCCTAATCATAGTTGGAGAAGGATGGCATCTCATGCTCAGCATCCATCCATTCATTCACTCAACAAAAGTTTACCGAATGATTACGATGTTGTAGGCTCTCTGTAAGACACTGTTTTCCTCTGTGTAATTTCTTGTACTTGTTTCTCAGTATCTTAGGCTCCTCCTCTTCTTTCTCCCATATTCCTACTAATATAATACCTTACTGTGGGGATTTTGTCCTTGAAATTTTTCTTTTGACTGTAGGGTAGACCTAAGACAGGGCATCATATTTCCAGGTTTGATAAGACAAGGGCAGTTAATGTTAGGAATGGACAAAAGGGGCCAGACTTTGGCACCAGACCCACTGGAAAGGGCATGGGAACGAACAAAATGGCTAAATTGCTTTGGACAGTATAGAAGCTCACAGTTGTCCACAGAAAATTCCCAAGGGTCATGGTGATTTCTGTTCTCAAACTAGATAAACCAAGACTTATCACTCTCTGGGTCTGAAGTTCTCAATGATAAACAACTTCATACCTGCCCTTCACAGTAGAGAGAAAGGAAAGTGCCCTTACATGTCCCTGAAGGTTTTATTTTTGGTAAGAACACCTACCATGAGATCTGCCTTCTTAAGAGATGTCTAAGTGTACAATATAATATTGTCATTTACAGACACATTGGTTAGAAGATCTCTAGAACTTACTAATTTTGCATAACTGAAATTTTATGCCCATTCATTCGCCAGTTCTCCTCATCTCAAATCTTGACCTTTTCATTCCCAGTCCGCTGAATCAGCATTTTGCCATAATTTTGGCTACTCTCATATTGGCCTTGATGGTCACTGGAGTCCAAGGAGTTTCAAACCCTGCTTCAAGAAAAATTGGGACATACTGTAAAAATTGATAGACTTTCATGGTAAAGAGTTTACCGCTCCAGAATGCCAGCCAATGCTATGAGGATGTACACAAGAGTGCACAAACATTTCTTATGATCAAAGGCAGGATGCCCTCCTACACACTAAAAACCTAAGGTAAAAAACAGAAATCATTGGCAAGCTGCCCCTAAACTCCAGCCAGTAAACACAACAAGAGCGCAGCTTCTTATTCTGTCAGGAGGAGTTCTGTGCTCTACAGCACCTGCCACAAGCCTTTGTCCACAGGTGGCAAAGCTCCTGCCATCCCAAGCAGCACATGGCAGAGGGGAGGCAGCAGCTGACCTCCTTAGTAACCTGTTATGACAACCTGACAGCAGACCGGCCGGACGCTCCAGACTGTCACCAAATATGTCACGGAAGGCTTCCCAGGCTTGAGCATTTAATTTGCTTTACATAAAATAAAAAGTTAGACTCCGGTTCTTCCTTTCTCTTGCTTTTAAAGCAAAACTCCATTCTTTTAAAAGAGGAAATCTAATAGGCACTCCCCATATACTAAAAAGAGCAAAGTAGAAGTCCTTTGGATGAAACTGAGAGTGGGTGATGGAAATGGGCTGGAGCACGTCTGCTTAGCTTTCTCGCATTATCCAACCCACTTAAAGACCTCCAACTAGCACCCTGGACTGCAGTTTGACAAACAGAAAAACTTAGGGCTAGAAAATCTCCAATGCACCTCCATTTCAAACAAGCTTCGTGAAGGCCAGGCTCTGTCTTGGTCATTCCTGAATCCTGAGAGCCTAGCATGGCTCTGGCATATAGTAAGTGTACACGCGCACGCACACACACACACGCACACACACACACACACACACACACACATTTGATGAATAAATACAAGACTTTTTTTAGATGTCATGAAATACATCTATTTATTTCAGATTATAGCTCCCTGTGACCAATAGAGTTAGAGTTGGTTTTCAACATTAACCTCCCCTTGTGACCATGCACCTATACCTTCCCCAGCTTTTCTCTGCACACAGACAAAAGCTCAGCTTTAGCTTCCTTGGGATTGCATCTAAAGTACCAAATGTAAATGTCTCCCAAATGGGGAGACAGCTTGTTTATACAGGAATAATTGCTTCAGCACAGTGTCCTCCTTTATAACAAAACTTGCAGAAAATGCTGAGTAGTCAGATTCCTTACCTTTGCATTAGGAAAGAATTTAAAACCTATTTCAGTCCTTTCTTTGGCCTCATGTAAAAATAAAGCTTTTCTCCCCAAGCTTAGGCCTAAGCAAAGAAATCTAACCCTGACTTCTACTTTCCCCAAGCCCCCAAAATAAGTCCGGGTCATTTTGAAATAGATTTTTTCCCTCGTTTCCTTAAATCGGGGCCAGTCAGTGATGGACAGATGTTCCTGTGCCAGTTTGAAACTGCAGTGAAGGGTGTAAGTGATGCGTCTCTCCGTTGTTCGCTCCTCCGCCCTCCCCTGAAGAGGGCAGTGCTAAGTGTGGATCCTGCCAAGAGAAGGCCGGAGGCTTCGCCTGAATCTTAGGGCAAGCCATCAGGTGGCAGATTTACCAAGGAGCCCGCCTGCTGCTTGACTTCATTACTGTTTATCATCATGTCTACTTCTTCTAAAATTTTTCTTTATTTAATCACCTAATACTATTTTTATTGGCCTGTCAGAATGTGGGGGAGAGTAGAAGGGAATTCATTTCATGTGTTGTGGAACATTATTATGGTAAAATATTAGGACAAGTCTATACCTTCCTCCTTTGAAAAATAAGATACAAAACCAATTAAAGTTAAGTGATTACTGAAATGCATCTAATTAGTTATTAACTTACACACATCAAGCTATGATGGCAGCTTTCACAGCAAAAATCCTGTTGGTGTTGATACAGAAGATAATTGATATCACAGAGGCCTCCGCTTCTCAGGCAATTGCTTAAGAAAGCACCTTCACAGCTCAGAGCCTTCTCTCCCTTTGGGTTGGGGTACATTTTCGTCAATCTGACAAGATCTGTCACATATTATCAGACAATTGATCACCGACTGCTTGCAAGTCTTAATCCATCGTTTGATCACACATCAAGAAAAATTGCTTTTTATGTCTTACATCTTGGCCATGAGAAAGGGGAAGAAAGCAGAGACCAGGCTTCCGGCTCCAGCTCATTACTTTTTTGCAAATGATAGATGGGTTCACTAGGCAATTTAACTTTAAAATGATCTTTTCCCCTTTCTCAAATAAGCAAATAGAAGGAGCTTTGCAGCACAAGCTGAGCGGAGAGGGAGTCTGCCTGCTGTTCCTTTTGTGTCTCAATAATAGGCGCCCATGTGTGGATGGAGGCACGTATGGTTAGCAAATATGTATTTACTTAGCATTACTGCATCTACTTCTAAATAATAGGATTTAAAGTGGACACACACAGAGAGACTAACTTTCACTCTCCAGGACATAGCTATAATCATTTTACACATTTCTTCAAGAGCACTTATATATAAAGTAATTTGAAATGACTTCTAGTTTACCAAAAAAAAAAAAAAAATGAGTATTATATAATGACATAGCGAAAACCAGTTCTAAAAAAAAATCATTTCCCCTACCATGAATCCAGTTATGTTATTGTCAAAATCCTGACCTTATGTATATATAGTAATATACATTCTAGCTTTCTCAGAATGGGGCAGAACCTAATAATGCAGGAATTAGCCCTATTTCTAATAATTGATTGCTACTTAATGTCAAAAAAGAGAAAGCATCTGTAATTATCAATAAAATAATAGCTAAAACATCAAACTTTTTGAGGGATTCTATTTAAGTTGTCAGCGTACCCACAAATACCCTGGTAATCTGTGAATAGTATTCCTGAAGTTCGCAGCATTCAGACATTGCAGTTGCGTTCTTTGAGGCCAGGAAGGAAAAGTCCCAATTTCTAATGGCTTACTTTCCCACTTCTCCGCTAAAAACCTCCCTGGGAATCCTTCACTATTGTACATCCTCTGTAATTTAAAGACACAGCTGAGAGTCAGCCTTTGCATGCTTAAGTAAAATGAAAGGCACTGAGAGATGTAATTAGTGCTTTTTCTTTGTCATGCAACTCGAGACTGACAGTGTTTCCAAATAGTAGCCACTAAATCTTAAAGTCAGGCAGTACCTGGCTGGCCTGCAAGCTTTTGTCAACCAATGGAAAACACTCTAAGGCCAGGAACTAGACCCCAATCTCTAAGAGAGTTTGTGTCAGGCACAGAAAGAGTGTGCCAAAAAATATTTGCTCTGGTGAAATGCACATAAAACCTCTAGCTTAGTTAGAAGTATTGTACCAAAGTCAATTTTCTGGTTTTGATCATGTACTTATGTAAGCTGTTATCACTGGGGGAAAGTGGAGGAAGGATACATGGGAATTCTGTTCTCTTTTTGCAACTTGTAGGTGAGCTTAGAATTATTTCAAAATACAATTTCAAAAAAATATTTACTGAAGGGGCCCCTGGGTGGTATAGTCAGTTAAGCGTTCGACTCGTGATTTCAGCTCAGGTCATGATCTCATGGTTTGTGAGTTCAAGCCCTGTGTCAGGCTCCACATTGACAGTGTGGAGCCTCCTTGGGATTCTCCTTCTCGCCCTCTCTCTCTGTCCCTCCCCTCGTCATGCTCTCTCTGTCTCTCAAAATAAATAAACAAACTTAAAAAAAATATTTGCTGAAAAGAGAATGAATGCTTCTGTAATTCTTTAAGCCTTCTGAATGTGCTATGCATTTGAGGCCCTGAGGTCTCAGAGTCCTCTCATGCACCTTTTTTTCTTGTTTTTATTGTACCCCTCTTTCCACTTCAAGCCCTGTGTCCCATGCCCAGATTCTGATTCTGCCTCTGGTCCTCTAGATGTGGTGCTTATATCTGACCTTCCCCAAAATTTGGCTGCTAGCCTTCCAAGAGGAATTTTGTCACACATTTCCTCTTCTTCTTGGCCTGGATTTTCTCTTTGTACCACCACTGCATCTTTCTTGGTGACCTTCTCAGCACCCAGTTTCCCTTTTGCCCAGCCTTTGTGTGTGTGTGTGTGTGTGTGTGTATGTGTGTTTGTGTGTGTGTTGGGGAGTGATGTACAGAGTGGAAATGATGAGGGGTGAAGTTGAGATTTAGTCTGTGGTAACCTGCATCTCTGAAATAGATTTCTGTTTATAAAGAACAATTTCCTGCAGGGGGAGACTCTACATAGTTCAGATTGAACTCTTTGGCTTCACTATATATTTTGTGAAAATACTATTAGAGCCTTCAAAGTTTAGCTTGCTCCGTATTTGTTTTCACTGCTGGGTGTCAAGAGCATGATCCCCGTCATCTTAATTGACAGAGAGAGTAGACTTACTGAGACTACATCCTAAGGCCAAACAGCATGGTCTGGGCATTTATCTCAAACCGGATTTGCCTTTGAGAAATCAGCTGGGACCCTCAACGACTTCCCCACCACTCCATTCAATGAAGGGACAGTTGAATGCAATGGTTAACAACACAACACGGGGCCGTATTATTTTGAATCCAGCTCTACTTACTAGGAGTGTGACTAAACAAATGAATCTCTCTGTATCTTAGTTTTGCCATCTGTAAAATGTGGATGATAATAATTCCTAGCTTATAGACATCTTGTGAGAATAAGTGAGAGTTAGTGTTTTGAGAAGTATTGAGCTCGCCATCAGTTGGCACTCAGTGAGTGTAACTATTATTCTCTAATGCCTGTTCTACTTCCATTTCCTGTATCACCCTCTACTGGCTCCTAAAGGTTCAGTATGGTGACTTGTGCTTAGAAATAAGAATTTTAAAAAATGTTTTTTGCTTTGAACATTTCCCTAAGTGTCTGGAAATAATAGAAGATAATCAAAGAAGTCTCTGAAATAAGGTTGGAAATTAATCAGTATCAAAGAAGAAATCTAATACAGAGTCACTCAGATTTCTGAATCTACTGATCAAATCCCTGTTGGGATGCAGGCCGTAGTGGAGATGCTGGTGAGCTTTGTGGAGACGTGACCGCATACCTGAAACTCCTTGAGCTGGTTTTCTCCTTGTAACTTACAATGCTCTGAGCTGGGGGAGGCCAGGGTGGATTTCGATTAGACCAGAAGTCACACTGCGAGAAAGATAGGCTTAAAGACATGGTTGAATATTGCCTTCCCTTCCCTTCCCTTCCATTTTCTTTTAATAGCATATACAAACCGAACATTGATACTTGGATGAGTCTAGCTCCCAAGTGTTAAATGGGATGTTTAGAGCCGTAAAGCACTCTGATGTAGCCACAACTCTGGAATGGAACTGTTTTCAAAGGTGCCTCAGTTTTCCCAGTCTTTGCTATGGCGAGAGCTATCTACTGACACTTGAACTAATGGCATCCCAATCCCAGGCAGTTGGCATCCATTCCATCCCTCCCCTTCTAATCAGCAATACAAAGTACTAGAAACTTGTTGCCTGAATCCTTTCTCATTAGCTCTGGAGATGCAGATTAAAAATCATTCTTTGGTAGTATTTATTAGGTTTATATGATCTGCTTTCCAAGAAGCATTTAGAACAAACAATAAGTTATAGCTAAATCCAATGTGAGCAAGCAATAGACTCAAATTAGAAGAGGTAAAATTAAATTTTCATGTATCATAAATGAAATATCCATTAGGGACTTCACAATGACCTTCAGGTTCAGCAAGTTCTGTATTAAAACTTCCAACCTGAAAGATACAAGTGCTGGGCCAGATAACATGCATTTCAGGTACTATGGAGGAAAAGGCCCAGCCAGCCACAGTAAACAAATGTAACTAGTTTTGGAGAAATGCTATTGACAGTAAAATTCTAATTTTACTCCAGCTCCCAGAACAGATGTACCTCCGAGTCCATAGACTGCAATACTTAACTGCAGCTACTCAGCTGTGACCTTCAGCCCCAGGCTCACTGCAATAAAATTTTCATGCAACCATATGGAAGAATATTTTAATAGAGATTTACTGTCAGTAACTGTCCCAAAGGAGCAAATAAGGAAGCTGTAACATATTGCGTACAGTAAATCAAGGGGACTTCAATGGAAAAACGAAACCTCCCGGAGGCAAGCATCTTTAAAATTACAGGCAACACTTTGTACAAATATGTGTACAAAGGACTAGATATGCACTCAGTTAAGTAGCTCAAAATGGTTTCGATTTGCAGATATATTTATTTAGAATTTATTTATTGGATTTTATAAGTGGCAAGCACTTACCTGTCAGGGCTGAATGCCTATGTATCCCCCTTCCCTGGGGCAAAACGGAAGTGAGGGAGGGGTGACTTCAACTGAAAATCTTACCAAACCCGGGAATGTGGCAGGCAGCATAAATTGCACCCTCTCTATAGCCAGGTTTGCTTCAATTTAGGGTGAAGTATTAAGCACAGGGACAAAATATTCCCTTAGCCAGTGTATAAACAGTACTGGGTGAGTTATTTGAATGGTTAAAAATTCAGCTTAAACAATAAATGGGGACACATGTTGATTAAAACTCCCAGTGGGGCAGAATGCATTCAGACTCCCTACTTGGATCCTTGATTATGCTTTACCCAACATTTTTGCATGTAAAAATGTCTCCTTTTTGAGAAGCTATAAAATGGCGATTTTTGTATAAATGGGTGTTGGGCCTGTCAGAATCAATAAACCAGATCTCATGCTCCTCCTCCCCTGACCGTGTGTTTATTTGGAGACATGAGTCCACGGCACCGGGCCACAGGTGAGCTAAGAAGGAGGGATAGAGCCTGAGTGTGTCACCTCCACGGCTCCACGCTTCAGTTCACTTAGTTACCACCACGACACCATTTCCTTGCTCGGCTTCAGCTCTTACTGTTAAGAGCATTTCAGTTTCAGATATTTGTTTCCTGAGGGCAAACAAGCAGCCATCTCCCCCTCTACTCAACTGATGGAAACTCTAATGTGAGGGGCAGTAATTTAGAGATAAATAGACCGAACACTGCCCTTGACAGTTCATATTTTATGGCAGAGAGAAGGCCTAAAACCTAAAAAACTCATGTGTAGGAGGCATAGCACAAATGCTTCATCCATGATACATAATGAAGGTACATGTCTTTGGCATCAAACCGAAAATCAAAATATCCAAGTGACCGTGAATAAGGGAATCGGGTGATAAATCTTTATGTTTTGCTAAATGCCCGTGGGTTGTCACATTTGACAAAGAGTGATAACAATAGAAGAATTGTCATATCTGATAAATGTGTCTCAGGCATTCCATTCTTCTCTTGAAGTGGTCCCAGTTACTATAAAACACAGGTAACATGCACGGGTGTGCAGATTCAAAACAGGTTGGGTTACACACTGAAAGTGAATTATCTTGACTAATCAGAACCTGGCTGGAGGTTGTAATACAATAGGAAGCTTGAGACATTAGTTCATGCCATCAGATTAATGTATAAATCATGTTACATGGCTAACAATGAGTTTGTTACCCACCAACTTTCCCAGTGTTTCAATCACCGTACTTTTTTCACAGTTGGATATTGTGTTCCCTGGACCCTTTAATGGCACTCTATTTCACATTGAAATGGGAGTCAAAACTGGAAATGCTCCTCAAAACATGTTAGTTTGGGGACACAAATGTATGCATGATATGTGTAGTTTCTTCCTTTGAGAGAAAGGCTGATTGGGATGAATTTCCAGAGTCCTTGCATTATTTGGCTGTGACCATGTTAAGAATCACCCTTTTTGTCTTTATATGGAATAGAATGGTCATGTAGACAATTTTTGTCTGTGTTTAGTTTCATGAATTTACCAAGAAGGGTGAGTCATGCCTTAACTTTTTTGATTCCATCCCTACAACAAGTGATGTCTGAATGCTTACTCATTAAAGGCATTTTCCCCTCCATCTCCTGAAAGGTTCCATGACCTTGGTTAGCTCTATACCCAAAGCTTTTGATTATCTTGGCCAGTACAGATTGTCCCTCTCCTCTTCAACCCACTCTCTATTCCAGCAAGTTGGTTTCCTCTTGACCTCCACAGGTTCTATATTTAATTTGTCATACCCTCAAGTCACATGACTCAAGAATAAAATTATTTTCCTTCCTTTGTGCCTCTCCAAACCTTAGCTTTCTTTTAAGACTCAGTTCAGAGCTCCACATCCCCAAACAATCCTATTGAGCCATTCTAGGCCCATCACTAAATGCTAAAGACCAAGTCATTTTCTACTGAGTAGTTAATACATTCTGAGAATATGAATAATTGTTTAATAAATACCCATTGACAATTGATTTGTTAATCTTTTGAACTTCTTTTCTTTCTTTTCACCACTTTGCCGTGTACTTCAGACTTGTACTTCCCCCAGAGAAAATGAAAGAATGTATTCTGAAGAAATTTTTATTCTTACTCCTCCCACTGGGAGCATGCTAGAAAGTAATCATTACTTAATGTAATTTTCCACCTATAGACATCATTTTACAAGCTGCAAATAATGTGAATAAAATGTAACTATATACCCAACCAACAAACAAAATCTCCCAAATTAAAAGCAATATACAGCTGGAATGAATAAAATAATTTGCTAATTAGAAAAGTATTCATGATAGATGCTAAGCTTCTCACAGCTGGAAGTTATCAAACAGAGACTTACTCAAGAATCTGGGGGAGAGGATTTCTGTAAAGGATGGGCGATTAAGTTCAATAAATCTGGGGTCTCTTCCAAATCTGAGATTCTATGATAATTGTCTGAATTTAACCAATTAGAAAAAAATGATTTTAGGAGTCCTATGAGGTAAGTTTTTTATATTCCAAATGTCTTTAAATTACAGCCAGAGTTAGGACATTAATTTGAAAAATATCTGAAAATAACTGGTCATTAATTGATGGACTGACTTACTAAAGTCAAAAGGAGGGTTTTTCAAAGTGGCATGGGTGTGTGGACCCAGCTACAAAGCACTTTGAAGTCAATCTTATTCTTAGAACATGCACCTACAGTTTAACTGACCTGTACATGTAAATGGATGGCTACTGTGCACATTTTAATAAATAAGTATTTATGTGCCCATTGAAAATGGCCCAATGTGCCCAACGAAAATGAAAGTCTTGTCAGTTTTCCTGTGATTTGTTAACCTTGAGTACCTAAAAAGAAGTAGTGAAATGCATTGCCCTGTTGGGTGTCCCAGAGAGCTCTACCAATGCTATGGTCCCCTACCAAAGTCAGGAAACCTATCTTTGCACAGTCATACTTTCAGACTTACAGTAGTGATATTTCACAAGTAGGCACCAATGTAGACATACCAACTACAAGCCTTTGGCATCTTATTGTTTGTTACCTAGATTTAATTCGTTCCTAAATATTTTAAGTGACACCCCTGAAGGCAGTGTCCATTATCCAGAATTTTTGGATACCAGATGCTTGGGTTAAGTAAAACCAAACATCTAATGACTATCATTTCTTCTTCAACTTAATGTAGTCTTTTGATATGTGTCCAGAGAAACCATGAAATTTTGTCTTCTCATTATTTGGATTTTGGTGTGGTCAGGGTATGGATATTTTGAGATAAGGGTTAAAAATTTACTCATCTGAAAACTGTATACTTGTGTACACGTAGAGTATACATAGGTATGCACAACTTGGTAGCATTTTACTAATTTGTAACAATTTAGGAAAGTTTTGGTTACAGGGTCCCTAAAAATTAATGCAGTGCTAATTCTTTCTAGTGAACAAGTGAACAGAATGAGGTATTTTCTGCTTTATCGGTATCTTCTAAACAAGTATATTTGTGATTTACAAGAAAAAGATGCTTTGAAAATGTTTGAAAGGAGTTTATTCAGTTAGGTTAATGCTGCTTATGGAATGATTTTTACTCTTCTAATTGGGAAAGCTAACTTTTTCTCTTAGAAAAATAGGAAACTTCTCCCTTACCTGAAAAAACACAATTTTTGAATTAGCAATGTATGAATCAAAACTTTGTTACATGTTAAGAAACATCTGGAGTAAGTGTAGTTTATAGGTATAAACCCAGATATATATTATGGTTAAATTGAATGTATTTTGGTAAAAATTAGTCTGATTCGACCATACTAATTATCATGCATCTGTTTAGTTAATTAGTCTAAAGTTTCCTGATTCACAGTTCAATGATGAGTTTTTCATGAACTTGTTGGATATTTTTATTCCATCTTCTTTTAGCCAGGATCATCCATAAATGTCCCAAGATGCAGCAGAGGGCAGAGAAGTGTGGTGGCTCCGGCAAAAGACTGAGGCTCTGAGACCACATCTGGATTTCTGTTTAGACACTTAAGAAGTCGTGACATCCAGAGCAGCAACCTAGCCCCTGCACTCCTGGTGAGGTAAGTCCCAACCATAACTATGAAAAAACCGTGGCCTCTCTTGAAGTAGGATATTGGATCGATCCAAAGTAATGATGTTGTTATTAATATTCTTATCCTTGATGTAATTATAATTATTTGATGTAATTATACGAACTAAAATCGCTCATGCACAACTCCCTTGTGTGGGGGAAGCAGACAGTAAAAAGCATGAAATGTTTATCTGTATTATGGTTTTAGTTTCTCTTTACCCTCTTGGAGTTAGCTGCCTGAGTCTTGTTCAGTGTGACAGAAGATCATTCTAGAGGCTGGGAGGAAACAATGAGATAAACTGTCTAGGTGGTGATGAGGTATGAGGTATGAAGCATCCTGTCACATTTCAGGGTGAAATTCATCTTCGACAAGATTTCCCCCACATCCCCCACCTCCACCATTTCACAGCTTGTATTCCCAGAACACGAGTATCAAGATTTCATTTGCCTTGGAGCCCTTCCAGAAATTAACAGCGTTAAGAAGAACCATTCTATTAAGTCAGGATGGTGTCCAATAAAAGCAATGAATGATTGGAAAATGGACCGTTTTAATGCTGTTCAGTAAAACCATCGTGAATGTTCTTAATTATGCAATTCCATCCTTCCTGTGTAATTGGCTCATTTGATTTTTTTTCCTCTCATGGTATAGAATAATCTGAGTTGGGGGTCAGAGTCTTGTAATGTTGTTATGTTTGACTAACATTTGAAGATGATGAGGCAAAATATGTGAGAGTGTAAAATTATTTGGACCCCCCCCCCCCCAGACAACGAACGAACAAGCATGAAGGCTCATAGAACTGACAGGAATGGAAAACATAATTGTACCCTTCAGAGGCATCTAACCTCCATTTGCAAATACAGAGCACTCCATTTTTTTTTTTTTTTTTAATTTTTTTTTTTCAACGTTTATTTATTTTTGGGACAGAGAGAGACAGAGCATGAACGGGGGAGGGGCAGAGAGAGAGGGAGACACAGAATCGGAAACAGGCTCCAGGCTCCGAGCCATCAGCCCAGAGCCTGATGCGGGGCTCGAACTCCCGGACCGCGAGATCGTGACCTGGCTGAAGTCGGACGCTTAACCGACTACGCCACCCAGGCGCCCCAGAGCACTCCATTTTTAAAAACTCTATTCCTTTGGTTTTGGATAGTTAATGTAATCCCGTGACTCAAAATTCAAGAGGCACAAAAGGGTATATTGTGAGGTATCTTCCTCCTTGGCATCTGAAGCAACTAATGTTATCAGGTGTGCATGATGCTCTCAGAGATATCTAATGCATATTCAAACACTTTTGTGTAAATTTTCATTTGTGTTTTTCTTATGTGTACACACAGTAGCATTATCTACTAGGATTTTATATTTGAGCACTCAGTCGGGTACTGGGGATACAGTAACGAGCAAAGCCAAGTCCTTTAGGGAAGCTTACATTTTTGTGGTGGAAAGCAGGCAAAAAGCAATGACCAAGATAGTTTCAGATTGTGAGTGTTTGACGTTGACCAACAAAGGGGGTGCTGGCTAATTGAGACTAGGTGGTCATTAAAGGCTCACCAAGAGGTAAGAATTAAAAAAACAAGAAATCACTTTTAAAAAAGTTGTTTTTACGTTTATTTATTTTTGATAGAGAAAGACAGAGCATAAGTGGGGGAGGGGCAGAGAGAGAAGGAGACAGAATCCAAAATAGGCTCCAGGCTCCAAGCTGTCAGCACAGAGCCCAACGTGGGGCTCGAACTCACAAACCGCGAGATCATGACCTGAGCTGAAGTCTGACACTTAACCAACTGAGCCACCCAGGAGCCCCAAAAAGAAATCACTTTTTAACTTTTGCATTAATCTGGCTAAACATTAAGTTAAACCTAACAACGTGCCCCTAGATAGCCCCACAAAACACATATGTGGAGACCTGGGATTTGACAGACAATTCACGTTTAAACATACCCTTCAAGGTAGTGTGGTGACCCCAAATTTCAAATGCACGCATGCTCATCACTGCCTGATGACTCTTGATACCACTGTGCTCTTTTAATCTTGCATGACAAAAACTACAGACAGGAGACGCCCTAAGAAATTCACTCTCAGATAAAATATTTCATGGAATGCCTACCAAGAGGCTGGGACCATAACACTGACAGCTGCTTCTCATCTGTACTCACTGTTCCGACCATATTTTAGCCAGTCTACAAAACCCGCAATTAGATAGGGAGGTTAGACTCTTCTCTTATTGTGGTCAGCGTGCCAAGAAAATTGAAATGGAAGGAGAGGACAGATTGCTAAAATAAGAATTCTGAAGGACACTTGGCATGACAGTGAGACCAGTAGAAATTCATAGACCAATCGTTTAAACTGAATATCTGGATAAAAAAGTAAAAAAAAAAATCTGTGCATATTTAGACGTTCTCAAAAATCTTAACTTTTGTCATCAGATATCTTGGATACTATCTATAACTGGATACTGGGTTAATTGTTTCAGTTCTCATCCAGATGTGCAGTATAATGTAGAAGTATCCCAAGATAGCTACTCGTAATTTTCCTCCAGGTGTGTGAAAACATCTATTTCCATTTCTCTAAAATAATTGAGGACTTTTCTGGTTAGTCTAGATGTGTTGGTGGCTTTTAAGAGTGACAAAATACATACCAGTTGAGGTTTGGATTTATGCCAAATACAGAAACTCCTGAAAGTGACTCATTATTTGACAGCACAGAAATTACTTTAGATCTCTGTTGAAATTCTGTTCTCATTATGGGTGTCAATTATCATCGTATTGTAAAATAGACGCAAAAGGGGGAGGAGAGTGGGTAAAATCTGAGGCAGCTCCTCCCTCTTGGCCCCCACTACGTGACACGTGCAGAAGGTTGCCGTTTTTTATGGACCCGCACGGCAACTTACATATTTATATTTCTCCAAGGAATGAAGGAAAAAGTCTCTTCCCTCCCAACCCAGGTCTTAGTCCATTTGGGCTACTGTAACAAAACAACACAAACTGAATAGCTTATAAACCGTAGAAACTTATTCTCAAAATTCCAGAAGCTTGGAAGTCTAAGATCATGGTGCCAACAAATTCGGTGCCTAGTGAGGGCCCACTTTCAGGTTCACAGATGGCTTTTTCGTGTTGTGTTTTCATGTGGTGGGAAGGGGCGAGCGACCTCTCTGGTACGGTATTAGGAGGTGCTTGAATCACGAGCATGAAATTATACTGCTTTTAGACTTTTCTCAGTTGATTCCACCTCAGTTGGGCCCTTTCAGGTAAAAGCAAGTGGAATTTTATTTCATACTACTTTTATATCCACTATTAGATCCTACCCTCCCACATCTAAAGGGAGAGGGGCAGCTCAAACAGTTATGTAGATAGAGAAATGGAGTCATCAATCCATTAAATGTTTTGCCCAAGGCTGCCCAGAGTCGGAGGAATGAAAGTCACCCTGCAGTCCCTGACATTAACTTAGAGTTCCTTCCACAGGATCAGATGGTCTTCTGGGAGCTGGGCCAGGAAAATGAGCCCCTAGAGAATTTGAAATTCCCCAAAGGTGTGATGCAATGCCTGCAGATTCCATCCAATGGCACAATTCCAATTCTCTGTAAAAGAGGCAACGAACACGGAAAACTTTGAGTGTTAGTCACTTCCCTCTTTCCCTACTGCTTCTCAAGAGAAGGCAATCTTCTCTCTTCAGGCCCCCTTCCTCTGTCAGGGTCTAGGATGGTGTCCGGTTGCCAGGAATGGCACTGGAGCTGACTTTGTGCTTGTGTTTCTCCATGAAGTGCTCTGGGTTATTGGCATCTGTGGACACATTCTATTTCCCCAGTGCAGCAACAGCAGGTTCTTCTCCCCGCCCCCACCCAGTGGAGCTGGCCCACAACCAATTCCAAAATTAACATTTGTTTGCCAAACATGCACAGCTGTAATCAGCCTGCTGGTGGTTTGCTGCATAGCCTGCCACCTGCTAGCTCCTTTTCCAGAGAAAAAGAGGGAGGGGAGAAGCTCAGAACACAGTTCAGGCAATGATTTAGAATCTCTCTCCATCTCTGCTACCTTCTGCCAAACTCTGGTTCATCCCCAAAGAGCACTGCAGATTTGCTTATGGTTTTGATGGCAGTTGGGGCAGAGATACTGCTTTATGTTTTCCAAATGGCAGAAAGCAACAAACTGGTTTCTTCTCAAAGGTTAAGGGTCTTTATTTTTT
This sequence comes from Prionailurus viverrinus, assembly GCF_022837055.1. Lineage (NCBI taxonomy): Eukaryota > Metazoa > Chordata > Mammalia > Carnivora > Felidae > Prionailurus > Prionailurus viverrinus. The sequence goes on along the minus strand of NC_062563.1, from coordinate 85,423,485 downwards.
GGCTAGGGAGAGGGAGTTGTTTATAGAAGACTGGGTCAAACCATCCCTGTTATGACAGTTATCTAGGCAAGAGAGGAACAGACCCAGTCTCATCCAGGATGATAAATGTTAGATGAGAAATGAACCATCCCATAGTTTCGCTGCTTGGAGGTGGAAGAAGGGGGAGACTGCTGGTGGTTGAAATGTGACAGAACACAGAAATCCAAAGAAACTTCTGGAAAGTTTTGTTATAACTTTACCAGTATTTTTTCACTTGCCTGCAGCCATTTCCTGTTATCTTCTAATTCATTGTTTTCTAAGAGAAATTTCATAAAAGAAACTCTTTTTTAATAGCTCGACTGAAGCTAGTGTGATGAAAACAATAAAAATTCTTGTTTGAAAGGGGTTCTGTCTCTGTGTCTAGGATAAGAAGGGGGATAAGATAACATAATGTGCAGCAGCCACTGCTCATTAGTGCCAGGGCCAAGTGAAGTTTGAAGGTCCAGAGTTTCAAAAGCGTCACACCGAGTTTTAAACCCAAAAGGCTTGCTTCAGTGGGATCCTTCTGGAGTAGAATCTTTGTCTAGTTGTAGGGGCCACTTCTGGCCATCCACCAGGTGTTTGCATCTTCTTGAAGCTTACAGCATCCATTTGACTTTTTTTTTTTTCTGTCTTCAGGTGCTGCCTTTCTTCTTCACTATTCAGGTTCTAGAGTGTCCATGTTTTGCTTTGTTCAGTAGGTAATTATGGCGGGTGGGGGGAAATGGAAAAAGCCAAGAGGAAGATGGAGAGATAAAAATCTGGGCAGAAATATGGATTTTTAAAAACAATCCCTAATATTTTATGACATGAAGGAAGAATAAAGACTGTTCTTAAAACCCTCAAATTTTAGGGGCACGTGGGTGGCTCAGTTGGTTGAACGTCTGACTTTGGCCCAGGTCATGATCCCACGCTGCTGTGCGTTCAAGCCCGCATGGGGCTCTGTGCTAAGGGCTCAGAGCCTGGAGCCTGCTTCAGATTCCGTGTCTCCCTCTCTCTCTGCCCCTCCCCCTCCATCTCCCTCCCTCTCTCTCTCTGTCCTAAAAATAAACATTAAAAAAATTTTTTAAACCCTCAAATTTTAATATTTTGAAGCCACCTCTTCCAAACTGATAGTAGAGTCTCAGTCTTTTTCAGCTCTGTGGACATGGAAAGAGGAATGCATTAGGAGTAGGAATACAGAAATCCGTATAGCAACCTGGCCAATCTTACTGTTTCATTGAGTCCTTCGTGTTTTGAGGAATCTCTTCATAAATTGATAGCCACTGGTTAAATGACTAAAAGGAGAGGATAAATATCTAGTCTCTTTGAGTCAGCTAGATATACACTGTAGCAGACTAATTAGGTGAAGTTGCCTTCCAGAATGTATGACGTGCTAATGGGACTTTCTCTCTACAGCATAGTTCAAGACTTTTGTAGAGCTCTATTTCTTAAGTCTCTCGTTTAGTCTTGCAGGTGCTCTGTTGACTTCAACTTAACTTCCCAGGTTGATTTTTGACTAACACTCCAGGCATTCACATTCCTCATTCATAAGGCATGACTTGTCGTTTCCAAACTACATCCTGGGTTCTCTTGCCCAAATGTCTGTCTCTGCCCACCATTTCCCCTTTGTCTGGGAAAGCTATAAAAATTCTGTTCCAATGAAATGTTTTTTTTTTAATTGAGATGTAATTGATAACATTGTAGTCATTTTAGGCATACAACATAATGTTATTTACATACATATAGCAAATCTTTAATTTGTGAAACAGTCTATAATCCTTTCAGATTGACATAATCCCTTGTTTTTGGTGCCACAAACCTTTCATGGCACTTATGCTATCCTGGCATATTAGGCTTTAGCTAGTGATGCGGATGATTGTCTTCTGCTTAAGCAGGTGGCTCCCTGTGGAAGCAGGTTCCACAGTAGCCTTGCTCACTCTTGTTCCTTCCTCACTCTTCCTGCTATAGGGCATGCTGCATACACTCCATACAGATTTCTTAAATTGAATTGAATGTGATAAAAATATTGTTAATGATCCTGTAGGGATATTAAAAGAGCGTAACAGGGGCGCCTGGGTGGCTCAGTCGGTTAAGCGTCCGACTTCAGCTCAGGTCACGATCTCGCGGTCCGTGAGTTCGAGCCCCGCGTCGGGCTCTGGGCTGACGGCCTGGAGCCTGGAGGCTGCTTCCGATTCTGTGTCTCCCTCTCTCTCTGCCCCTCCCCCATTCATGCTTTGTCTCTCTCTGTCTCAAAGATAAATAAATGTTAAAAAAAAAATTAAAAAAAAAGAGCGTAACATGCCCATCCCCCCCATCCACCTCCCCTAATTTATTAAAAAAAAAAAAAGAGCATCATGCAGAAATATACTGCAAGGAGCATGGGAAGATTAAAAATGAGGACAAGGGCACCTGGTTGGCTCAGTCAGTTGGGTGTCCGACTTCAGCTCAGGCCATGATCTCATGGTCTGTGGGTTCAAGCCCCACATTGGGCTCTGTGCTGATAGCTCAGAGCCTGGAGCCTGCTTCTGATTCTGTCTCTCTCTCTCTCTCTCTCTGCTGCTCCCCCACTCACACTCTGTCTCTCTCTCAAAAATAAACATTAAAATAAATAAATAAACAAACAAACAAATAAATAAATAAAAATAAGGACATTGGAGGACTCAAGACACACAGAAGGTAACTCTCCCGAGAGAGAAAAAATAAAGGAGAAACCAAAAAGAGGAAAAAATTATAAGCTTTTGAAAACATAAAGTGAGTTTCTCTCTAGCCTTCCAATAGACTTGGAAATGGTTTTTTTAGGGGGAATCATGGGCTGGACTATCTGGATGAGAGGACCCACATTGTCCTCCATGATAAGAGAATGTTCCATAGGACCAGAGGAAGACATAAGCACCCAGGATACCAGCTGGTGATGGTGGAGTAGCCAATCATAGAAAGGATCCAAGAAGCCACCTTTAGCAGATTTCTCATGGGAGGGAACTGCAAAACATAAATTGAGACATAAAGCAGCATGCCCCAGGCTTTTCAAGTATCTTAGGTAAGTGTTTTTATACACTGAGTTAGGCCAGGAATTTTTAGGAATTGGCTATACACTATACATAGTATTATATCCAATATTGAATTTATATTATTAATATTAATAATTATTGCAATGTTATATACAGCATATTTAAATATTTATGGAGCCACAAAAGCACTGATAGAAACAGTGAAAAACATGGACACCATTTATTTCTTACCTCCTTCTCCACAGAACTCAGCTGGTTGCATTTGTCATATAGTATTTTCATTTAATCAAACTTATTATAAATTTATGGTAAGAGAACTGTATTTCAGATATTCCCAGGAGTGTCAGGAAAGAAAATATGCCACTAACCAGCTTTCTATAAAATTAATCACCTGGGAAAATTAATGAAATTGTGCTTGAATATAGGTGTTACATGTAAAAAAGATAATGCATTCTCCTCCTTTCTTTGAAAATTAGGTGTATATTTTTATGTCTTTCTAAGCACAGTTGAGAGTGGGAGGGAGTGTTCTACCACCAAAGTTAAGTGGCTTCAAAAGTCTCCAATTAAAAAAAAAAGTCTCCAATTATGGGGTTTGCGGTAGGGCACCAAGTTCTTTACTTAGTCTTGGGTATCCTCTGTTCAGAGCCTGAGGGAGAAAGACAAACCATGGCTGTCTGTTTTCCAAACTGTGATTTATTTCTTCATCTAACAGGGTCCCAGCTCAGTACTGGCATATAGTAGGTGCTCAATAAATATTGGCTGTATTCATGAGTAAGTGGCAGCCATTTTAATTAAGAAAGCAGAAATGTGAAGTTTATAAATGTCCACAGTTGTTGGGTTGGTTATAGGTTTGCTAGCCTCAGGAGAGAAAGCCATAGGTCTTTAGCAATTAAATACTATGGGAAAGAGAAATTTCTGCTCTTTGCATTTATATTTTAGAGCTGCTGCTCAAAGTGAGCCAAAGATAGGACATCACAGGAGCATTCAGTATTATATGATCAAAAATCGGAGGAGATCCCCAACTTTTGCATTCAGAGTGCTTTTAAGGAGAGTTTACTGGAGTAAAGGAGACGTTTCTACTCTGGAACAGAATCCATGCTGTTGGGCAGGACTGAAGGCTTATTTGCTGGACTCCTGGATCTTCTGGAAAAATCTCTTTCCCTAGATTACCTGAAACTTTCCAAGGCTTCTAATATTTCCATCTTCAGTCACTCATACTTGAGCCCAACCAGTGGCATAAGAGAAAGACAAAATTTGAAAAATATTATGTGGATATTTTAAACCACAACCTCACCTAATTGAATAATTCTGGCAGAACTGTGTTTTTACATGCATGATCAAGACAAATCCCATCTCCGACGTGGCTGCAGATACTGACCCTGTACAGGTTTCCGGAAGCCTAGAGAATGGAGGAAGGGAAGGCCTTGTGTAAAAGTAGAAAAATGCTTGTGAGCAGAGAGCTCAGGATTACAGGAGTATCTTTTCAATGGAAACACCAGAATTCAAGGCATGTAACTTTGCAGCTTCATTATTCAGCAATATATACATATATATACTTAGAATACTTGTCTTCTTAGGATGTGCTCTCTGCTTTCGATGCATTTTGTAGATAAGTAACATTGAAAAGAAAATGCCAATTTCTTTGTACATAGCAAGTATTTTCCAGGTGGATCTTCACGCTGCTCAAGCCTTCCTGCACCAGACCGTCTAAGCATTTCTCCCTTTCATTCCACCTGCCACCAGGATCAGATTAGTTCAACATATACTTTTTAGTTTCTACAGTGTGTTAGATAGCAATCCAGGAGTGACAGACACAAAAATGCATAAAACAGCTCCTGCCCACTGGTGATTTCCAGTCTAATGGGGAAGACAGCTGTATCTTAGATGACTTCAGCATACAAAGCACTAAGATAGAGGTATGAACTTAGGGTGCTTTCTTTGGTACGCAGCTACAAACATTTGCCTACAGGTAGGTGGTATTACATGCTTTCTTGTATGTCTTTCTTTTCTCTCTGATTGTTTTCAGACTCCTTCAAGGCAGTGCCCATGTTGCTACTTCCCTACTTCCCTCATAGGTGACATTCTCAGTAAACACTGATCTAAATGACCCTAGATCCATAGTTGACAATGCAGTCACTTTCTTGTTGACTTTTTGTACAATTTTTACAGTTTAGACTCTAGAGTCACTAGGAGAGAGAAAAGGAGACCCCCAAACTCAGATAGTTAGGAAATTCATTGTCTAGAATTATAGTTGTACCTTCTCTGAAAGACCAGACTAATCTTTCGAGCTCTGTGGAGCCTTAATTTAGAGGTACTATTGACTATTCATTACCACGAGGTTGCTCAAGTGGCAAAGAGCATGTGTGGTGTTTAATGTGATCTTAAACATTACTATCTACGGTAAATCAGGAAGGGGGCACAAGCGTTAGAGTTGCTGTTTAATGATGTATGAAAAAGCTGCCTGGTAAAGTGCACCATTAAGAAAAGCTGAAACCAGCGCCGAACAACGACCTGATGATATATTGAGACCTCATGACCAAGGCCAGGTCTCCTAACTTGGAAGGTGATAAGCGTCACGTGCCCTTGCAGAATAACGAAACTAAGCTCCGGCATGGGCTCATGTAGCATCTTCCTACCCAACCCGGTCATGGCTTATTTTTAAATCTCCTTTCCTGTGGATCCACAAACAGACCCACAAACTTAGAAAATAAGCAAAAATGCTAGTCAACAAAAGTAATCTGTGTTAGTTAGAATGGCATATGGTAAGCCAATCTTGGATCCTTCAAAGAAACGCCCAAAGCAAAATTACTATTACTATTAGTTTTCTACTTTTACAAACACAAGCTAGTGATTATAATGGTTACCCTTGGTTTAAAAGGCTTAGTGCCAATATGAGACTGCAAACTTACTTGTGTATTTCTAATTGGTGGCTTGTTAAGAAGTTGTAGGTTTAGAAATGACAATTGATTTTATGTCCTCCCAGGAAGATTTTATTGGTTTAAAAAAACTGTTTAAGAATTGTAAAGTCTGTATAAAGAACTTACCAAACTCCACACCCAAAAAACAAATAATCCAGTGAAGAAATGGGCAGAAGACATGAATAGACACTTTTCTAAAGAAGACATCCAGATGGCCAACAGGCACATGAAAAGATGCTCAACGTTACTCCTCATCAGGGAAATACAAATCAAAACCACACTGAGATACCACCTCACGCTGGTCAGAGTGGCTAAAATGAACAAATCAGGAGACTATAGATGCTGGAGAGGATGTGGAGAACGGGAACCCTCTTGCACTGTTGGTGGGAATGCAAACCGGTGCAGCCACTCTGGAAAACAGTGTGGAGGTTCCTCAAAAAATTAAAAATAGATCTATCCTATGACCCAGCAATAGCACTGCTAGGAATTTACCCAAGGTATATAGGACTGCTGATGCATAGGGGCACTTGTACCCCAATGTTTATAGCAGCACTTTCAACAATAGCCAAATTATGGAAAAAGCCTAAATGTCCATCAACTGACAAATGGATAAAGATGTGATTTATGTATACAATGGAATACTACTTGGCAATGGGAAAGAATGAAATCTGGCCATTTGTAGCAATGTGGATGGAACTGGAGAGTATTATGCTAAGTGAAATAAGTCAGGCAGAGAAAGACAGATACCATATGTTTTCACTCATATGTGGATCCTGAGAAACTTAACAGAAGATCAGGGGGAAGGAGAAGGGGAAAAAAAAGTTAGAGAGGGAAGGAGGAAAACCATAAGAGACTCTTAAATACTGACAATAAACTGAGGGTTGATTGCGGGGGGAGGGGGGGCGGTAAATTGGGTGTTGGACATTGAGGAGGGCACCTTTTGGGATGAGCACTGGGTGTTGTATGGAAACCAGTTTGACAATAAATTATTTAAAAAATAACTAAATAAAATGCAACTTTAAAGAGAAAAAAAAAGAATTGTAATTCTGCTTGCTTAGTGGAAAGAGAGTTTCAAGGTCCATTCCTCATAACTTCTATCTAATTGATTAAACCTACTGTCTGGTGAGTTCGTCTTACAGACTGCCTGCCAATAACGAGTATTTCCTGATATGGCTGGAGTGTAAGTCCCTGACAGAGTATTCTCCAGATCTCACATGGATATCTCTTAGACTCTTTCTGTTGCTTTGGGTAGACACAGCTAGTCAATTGAATTGAACTCAGTGAGGACCATGCTTCCCAATGCTGAAACACTTAGAACAGGGTTGGTGAGACAAGACATAACTACACGTAGAACTAAGATGTGGAAAGATGCGGTGAGAAAATAAATGCTTCCTTTTTTCTTTTTCTTTTTCCAAATGAATTATACTGATAAGAAATACACTAGTGTGGAAGGGAGGAGTTGGTCGGGGAAGTTGTAGGAGGTGAAATTGGCCCTGGCTCTGAGCCAACTTTTGAAGGAAGAGAAGGAAACAGGAGGTCATGCTAAGCAAGCGTAAGCCTGAGCAAGTGGGCAAAGGGAGAAGTGCTCCATATGGACTCAGGAAACGGTACCCTACATAAACCCGGAGCAGAAGATATGAGCATGTTGTGGGATTGTTTATAATAGAGGGAGGCAAAGCTTAGCACAAGGTCATGATCACCTAATACATCAGGCTAAGGATTTAACATTTTACCCAAAGTCCAAGCTATTACCTATCACTAAAGTATTTCAAGATTTCATTGCCTGATAATAGTTGAATATTTAAATTTTTTAACCCAAAGTTTGAATATTGACCCCTATTTCAAATATTCCTCCACAAGGCAGATGGAACATTTAAATCTTTATGCTTTTTGTCACTGTGTATACCAAGTTTATTTATTTATTATTTGATTAGGCTGATTTTTAAATAGTCCTACTATATATTAAGTCTGGTCAGGTCTGTTGGCAGAGATGGAAATGTGTCTGAATTTTTTTGGAGTCTTGAGTACAAATCCCAAAAGGAGAGGCGTAGGATACTATGGACTTTATTTTCTGTATTTATTTTATATGGCAACTGAGTATCTACTAATAAGTGCGTCACTTAAAGTAAAACTCTGATTGTAAAGGGTATCTGTAGAAAAGCAACTGTTTATGTTCTGGCAGAGCTGAAAAGCCTCCAAAGTATAGTGCCCATTGTGTATGGGACTCAAAAGCACAATTAACCAAATTCTTATTTTGTTCTACACTTTAGTCATCCCCATGAGGATGTTTACTTTAAAGGAAAGGATATTTTATTTTACTGTTTAGTATCTAAATCGAGGCAAATTTTTGGAACTTGGTGTGTTGGAAGGTAGCTGATGGCCATTGAAGAATATATAACATTAGGTAGTCGAAGGACTTGAGTTATTTCATCCTTAAAATTAAGTGGAAGTTTGTACCCTTGACTCATGCAGAGGGAGTCCAGGCATCCACACTTGAGAAACACACTTGAAGGAAGTGCTTATGCCCCATAAAGCTGGCAAATAGATTCAGCCTGTGCAGGTTCCCTGTGGTATTTGCCACCCATGTTAGCTATCTTTTATGTTCGTGGATCTTAAGTATCTGATGCTTGCTCCCTGTGCAGTAGTTATTTCAGGATTAAGACTATTTATGTATTTCCCTGGGATGCCAATGGAAGCTAAAAACAGTGGCTAGTTTGTACACTTGAAAATCCAAAACCATAAACCTGAAATCAGTATGTTTCCAACTTCACTTTTCTTAGCAAGTTCCCTTCTCTCCTTCCTCCTCCTTTACCTCCCTCCTCTTCACCTCTTTTCATTCCATTGTTTTCTCCTTTTATCCCTACCCTTTATGGATTCCACCTCAGTGAAGAGAGAGAATGAGCCCCATTTTTTCAATATTGAGGATCAATTGCTCACATTTTGATATAAATACACTTGAAAGGTAAGATTGCAACTTGCTCTCTACCTGTAGGAACCTTCATATCAGGCAATTTTCACATTCCAAAGTTTGTCTCTTAATGTTTTCTTGCCCCCTGATTCCATCTAAGTCCATGGAAATCATAAATCCGCATAGTACTTAGACCTAAACTGTTTGACCTTTAGCCTTAGCCTTCTAAGTTCCTAAGCTACATTTGGATGCAGCTAACACAACCATAAAATCCTCAAGTTTCACTGAGCCCTTTTCCAGTGTTTTTGTATCTTCTGCCAATCTTTGGGAGGATGTGTTTTATAGCCTCCAGGTCAGCATGCATATTCCAGTGTTTTCTGGTTTCCAAATTGGCACAAAACTCAAGGAAAGTAAGAAAGCATTCAACAGCTACTTGTAAAATCTCTACTAGCTATGTTTCTCCTTAACCCAGCTGTTTATAGTGTTGATAAGGGTAGATTGTGGTCCACAGATGGTTCTCCAAACATAAAATCTTCACACTTAGAACCCTGCCTGTTGTTGCCATGTCATTTCTTGTGGCTCTATTGCAGACAGCACCCACACTTCACCGCAGGGAGACTTTTGAGAGGGTATTTTTCAGTGTTCTCCAGTACATGAGACCTCAGCTGTTGTCCAGCTTCCAGGAGCCCCAAAACACAGGCACATGTCCTTTAGGGATAGTTCTGGCTCTTTTCCTACCCGTATTCTGCATAGTCTCCTTTTCAGGGATCCCTTTAATAAGTGAAATTAAATGTATATGAGTGTTTTAAACATATTTCAGGAAGTGGTCTGTATGTTTTGTTCTATGTTTACATAGGAAAGACAGGGTTTTTTTTTTAATTTTTATTTTTTTATTTTTTTTTTTTATGAAATTTATTGACAAATTGGTTTCCATACAACACCCAGTGCTCATCCCAAAAGGTGCCCTCCTCAATACCCATCACCCACCCTCTCCTCCCTCCCACCCCCCATCAACCCTCAGTTTGTTCTCAGTTTTTAACAGTCTCTTATGCTTTGGCTCTCTCCCATTCTAACCTCTTTTTTTTTTTTTTCCTTCCCCTCCCCCATGGGTTCCTGTTCAGTTTCTCAGGATCCACATAAGAGTGAAACCATATGGTATCTGTCTTTCTCTGTATGGCTTATTTCACTTAGCATCACACTCTCCAGTTCCATCCACGTTGCTACAAAAGGCCATATTTCATTTTTTCTCATTGCCACGTAATATTCCATTGTGTATATAAACCACAATTTCTTTATCCATTCATCAGTTGATGGACATTTAGGCTCTTTCCATAATTTGGCTATTGTTGAGAGTGCTGCTATGAACATTGGGGTACAAGTGGCCCTATGCATCAGTGCTCCTGTATCCCTTGGATAAATTCCTAGCAGTGCTATTGCTGGGTCATAGGGTAGGTCTATTTTTAATTTTTTGAGGAACCTCCACACTGCTTTCCAGAGCGGCTGCACCAATTTGCATTCCCACCAACAGTGCAAGAGGGTTCCCGTTTCTCCACATCCTCTCCAGCATCTATAGTCTCCTGATTTGTTCATTTTGGCCACTCTGACTGGCGTGAGGTGATACCTGAGTGTGGTTTTGATTTGTATTTCCCTGATAAGGAGCGACGCTGAACATCTTTTCATGTGCCTGTTGGCCATCCGGATGTCTTCTTTAGAGAAGTGTCTATTCATGTTTTCTGCCCATTTCTTCACTGGGTTATTTGTTTTTCGGGTGTGGAGTTTGGTGAGTTCTTTATAGATTTTGGATACTAGCCCTTTGTCCGATATGTCATTTGCGAATATCTTTTCCCATTCCGTTGGTTGCCTTTTAGTTTTGTTGGTTGTTTCCTTTGCTGTGCAGAAGCTTTTTATCTTCATAAGGTCCCAGTAATTCACTTTTGCTTTTAATTCCCTTGCCTTTGGGGATGTGAGGAAAGACAGGTTTTAATCCTATTGTTTTGACTCAGTGTTCTATCAAGAAGGTCTAGGTTGGTGGTGGTGCCTGGGTGGCACAGTAGGTTAAGTGTCCCACTCTTTTTTTTTTAATGCTTTATTTATTTTTGAGAGGCACACACACAGGGAGAGTGGGGGAGGGGCAGAAAGAGGGAGACACAGAATCGGAAGCAGGCTCCAGGCTCCCAGCTGTCAGCACAGAGCCCAACACAGGCTCGAACTCACAAACCGGGAGATCATGACCTTGAGCTGAAGTCAGACACTTAACCGACTGAGCCACCCAGGCCCCCCTAAGTGTCCCACTCTTGATTTCACCTCAGGTCATGATCTTACAGTTGGTTGTGAGATTGAGCCGCGAGTTAAGCTCCATGCTGGGTGTGGAGCCTGCTTAAGATTCTCTCTCTCTTTCTCACTCTCTTTCTCTCTCTCTCTCCCAGATTGTGTATGCTCTCTCCCTCTCCAACAAAAAAAAAAAAAAAAAGGAAAAACAAGAAAGTCTTGGGATTTTCTGTATTTGTATCTTATTTTTCTTTAAAAGAAAAAGAAAACAGGGGCACCTGGGTGGCGCAGTCGGTTAAGCGTCCGACTTCAGCCAGGTCACGATCTCGCGATCTGTGAGTTCGAGCCCCGCGTCAGGCTCTGGACTGATGGCTCAGAGCCTGGAGCCTGTTTCCGATTCTGTGTCTCCCTCTCTCTCTGCCCCTCCCCCGTTCATGCTCTGTCTCTCTCTGTCCCCCCAAAAATAAATAAACGTTGAAAAAAAAATTAAAAAAAAAAAAGAAAAGAAAAAGAAAACATTTTCAGGCCCTGTGCTATGTTACATGCTTTCTTTGAGTCACCTAATTTATTTAATTATTTATTTAATTTATTTAATAAATTAATTTATTTAATTCTCCTAATAATTTTATGGATATGGTATTCTTTTTTCCACATTATGAATGAGGAAAACAAAAACTCAGAAAGTTGTTCAAATTCACATGACTCACATTGGGTGCAGCAGAATTCCAGTCCTGCAGTTTGGTACAAAAATAAATGAATGAACAAATAAATCATGCCCTTTCTACTATGCCATGCAGTCTCCCTACTGAATAATTTGCTTTTATACTTATTTCTTAATCTCTGAATTGGATGCTTTCCCCTTTTTCTTTCTAAGGAAGGAAGGAAAGATGGAAGGGAGGAAGGGAGAGAGGGAGGGAGGAAGAAAGCAGAAGAAAGTCTCTACTCTCTTGGCTTCTGACAGTCATGGAAAGCACTTAACATCAGAGATGGGTGAATGGTCAGGAAGGTGGTAGGACGTCACATAGTTTCTTCTATGTCCTCACTCAAGGACATGGCAGGGTGAGGCAGGGCGAGGCCTTCCTGAAAGTGAAAAGATCTTGGAAGAAGCATTTCCTACCTGTAAATACAAGGTGATGTGAAAATTCAGGGGCACGAGTGTGGTCAATCTCAACTAATCAACAAACACTGAGAATCAAGGGAAGGGTTCTGGTTCTGATGCCCAGAGAAGGGTTGAACAGAAGCTGCAAAGGTGCTCTTCCAGTGTTCTGTATCCATGAGCCCTCTCGGCTGTCTCCTGCCCCCTGCCCTGCCTCTCCCTACTTCTCTGAATCCTTCAGTGAGGATTATCTCATTCAGTGTTCAAAAGAACCATATGATAGGTTCTCCTGTTATCACCATCTCATAGATGAGGAAACTTGGAGTTCGCAAGATAGGTAATTCACCCACAGTCTTGTGGTTTCTAAGCAGTAAGGCTGGATGGGAAGGAGTGACCGACTGTGAGAGGTGGTATCCTGGGACATGAGGCTTACTGGGACCGTTGTTTACTGTAGAATAAAAACTGGTCCTACCCAACCCCAAACTCTGTGCTTAACCTTTTTTATGGCACTGACCCAGAAGATTTCTCTTCTAATTTGAAGTTAGTGTTAAATTCAACTTATGCAAAATAAGGGGTGTCCAGTTCCAGTCCAGGTCTCTTCCTGCCATGGACAGGGCCTCACATTATCTCTATCCATTCTACATACACCATCTTAAGCAATCTCTCAATATCTGTACATTTATTAATTATATACACAAATAAGTTATATAAAGATAGATACAAAAAATTAGCATTTTAAAAGATGAGATTAACTATGAAAGTTTTAATACCACCTTCTCCCTACCAGTAGATAATTGTATGAACATTCTTTGGTGTCTGCAAACAGTTGGGAGACACCAGGCTAACAATTGACTTTTGATCTGAGTTTTCTAGAATTGATTATACAGTGACACTTCAGGGATTGTACAGACGATCCTTTATTTACTTATTTGTTTCTTTGTTTCTTTATTTTTAAAGGTTTTTTTTTTCATGTTTACGTATTTTGAGAGAGAGATAGCAAGAGAGAGTGTGTAAGTGGGGGAGAGGCAAAGAGAGAGAGGGAGAGAGAGAATCCTGAGCAGACTCTGTGCACAGAGTCCCATGTGGGGCTCTATCTCATGAACTGTGAGATCATGACGTGAGCTGAAATCAAAGAGTCAGATGCTCAACCAACTAAGCCACCCAGGTGACCCAGACAACTTAATTTAAATATTATGCCTTTTGAGCTGGCAGCAGTCTTTTTTTTTTTTAAGTTTATTTATCTATCTTGAGAGAGAGAGTGAGCATGAGAGGGGAGAGGCAAGGAGAGAGGGAGTGAGAGAATCCCAAGCAGTCTGTGCACTGTCAGCACAGAGCCAGATGCGGGGCTCGATTTCACAAACAATGGAATCATGACCTAAGCCAAGATCAAGAGTTGGGACACTTAACCAACTGAGCCACCCAAGTGCCCCAAGACAGCAGCAGTCTTTTCTAGCCCCCAATTAATAATTTTTTGAAGCAACTCCACTGATCTAATTGATGGACTTTATAATAAATAAGTGTGGTTAGATTAGATGAGAGTAGGTTTTTACAATATATTTTTGAAAACAGGCTCTGCTGTTCAGAATGTTTCAAATCCACTTCTCTGTTTACTGCATTTATTACATTCCATTCAACTAGCTATCACTACAAAAATATCTGATGGGCTTTTTGCCTGAAACTGGGTTTGCCTCTTGGTGGGTGGGTGTCGAGCCAAAAGACACAACCAAGCCAAAGAATAGGAAAAGGAAGGGTTTTACTTCCAGCATGTAAAGGAGAACACCGGGGATATTTCCCAAAATGATGTCTCCTTGAACAACAAAACTGGGGAAGTTTTAAGCTAAGGGTTCATATATATTCATGAACGGGCTTGCACAATAGGGAATTCAGCATGGAATTGAGGCAAAAATCTGCTAAAGGTCCTGGTCGAAGTCACCAGGGCTTGCAAGGGTCAATATCATCACTTCTCTGGCATTAGTTGGTTTGGTATCTGAGTGCTCAAAGGGGTTGAGATCCTACAGAGGTAACTCAAGAATGTGCTTTGAGAAAATAGTGCTGGTCAGGCATAGATCACAGAATGGCTGGGGGCCTAAAGTAACTTTTCTATGTCGTGATAGATAAGCTGGGCCTTATCTTTCTTTTTCTGAGACCCCTAATTCTTTTTGTTTATAGGCTCAGCCATTGGCTAATAGCCAATAATTAACTTTAGTATTCCTCCAGAGATATGTGAACTTTAGACAATATTTCTTGAGGATTTTTAGGAATAACTATAGAAATCTCTAGAAGGGTGGGGTCAGATCAGTAGGAGAGAGATTTTTGAAACAATACCAAGACCTCACTTCCTGATCCTTCTGGGGCACCTGCCTATTTATTGGTGAATTGGGCCAGCTTGAGGATACTTTGCAGGCCACCTCTTCTCAGTGAGATGAGTTCAAATCCTTGCTTAGTACGTGCAGGAGAGATGGGTCAGTGTCTGAAGCCCTGAACTCAGGGTATAATCCCTGTTCTGCCACTTGTAAGCATTATGTATGAGGGCAAGTCGCTTCTGGACCTCAGTCTCAGCAGCAGGAAACTCTCTTTGACAATGTCACCTTGAGCTCCTCTGTAGTTCTAGGGTTTGTTCTTTTGTTACCACAGAGTTGTTGCATGCTAGGGTCTGGGGGCAGAGTTGGAACCCGAGTTATAACTCATGTTGTATACGCCCATGTGGGGGTTGTGCTGACTGACTCCACTTTAAACTTGGGTTTAATCTCACAAACAATTTCCTTTTTATTCAACGAATCCCTGATGCACGTGTGTCTCTACATAGGAATTTTTAAAGCCTTTCCCACGGGCAAGTTCTGGTCTGCCTGCCTAGCCCTGAATTAAATTAATAATTACCCATATATAATGATCTGTATATTAATCATAATGAATCATAAGATTGAAAAAAAATCCTTGAGAGGACTTGTATTTTCCTATGGATACTCTTGGTTCTGCATACAAGAGTCTCTGTGTCAAGTATGTGCTGTCTTCAGCTTGAGCTAAATACCCTCCCCCTCCTTCAAAGGTAGCACTTAGATGCCATAACCTTCATAAAACCTGCCAGGATTTACCTGATGACACCCAGTGTTTCCCCATGCATCATACCTCTTGAGCACAACCTTTTATCCCTCGGGTATCATTAATTTTAAACATTGCTGCTTTTCCCCTAATATCACGTGCCTTTGCTTTTTGGTGTAGATTTGCCCTCTTAACACATTCTCTCCCCTCTTACTTCTCCCAGACAAACAGGTATCTAGTGTCCCCCTAGTTTTAAAATATGAATTCCTTCTTAGGAATATTATTAAGGACATACTTAATGTATTTTTAAAAATGCATCGACGTGGTGTGTTTTTCCTTATAAATTGATAGTGCATTGCACTGAAGCCCCCTTTGGTGTTCTGCCTCTAAAAAGTCCCCCGTTGTGCCAAAATCTATCTACCTGATCCCCTCGGAACCATTGAGCATCGGACTACAACCCATTCTTAACCCCAAACTAGGAAATCCAAGGCTCTCTCCTGTACATAGGTCATTTGATGTGAGGTGAGGTTGGAGTGTAACTCCCACTAAGTGGGTATTTCGAAGATAAATAACAAAAGGGATTACTGAGGTAATTGATGCAGCTCCAAGACTTGGCTAGAGAGGCCCTGAAGGAAAGCTGAGGACTGCCAGAGCTCCCTAAGATGATAATTAACTTAGGAATTGCAAGCTGTTGGAAGGACCTGCCTGAGGCCCTTCCTCTTTTGTACTCAAAGAAGGGAAACCTGAGGAATGCTTCTGGAAGCTGGGGCAGGCATAATTCTCCTCTAGAACCTTCAAAGATCAAGCTGCTGCAAGACAGAGATTTCAGTTCTTTTAATTTATTCATCTCCAGAATTGGGCAGCCAGTGATGGAAATTGTGCCTTGTTATTCATTGTAGTCAAAGCAGGTACTTATTGTTTTAAGTGAACTCTACAGAAAAGTACAGGAAGACCGGCAAATCATGGTCTTTTTTCATCTGCTTTAAGCAATAGCATAGTGTAGACTAGTGTAGAACTGAGGCAGAAATTGCAGGGCCCGATGGGGACCAAATTTAAGATCAGCTGCCATTTATTGAGTATCTACTATGTGCCAGGACTGTGAAAGCCCTCTAAGATACAATTATTCTGCAGTAAGACGGGGGCTATAATACCCTCTGAGAGTTGTTCTAAGGATGAAGGGACTTATTTCACACAGTATTTATCATCTTATCTTCCCTCATGATTGGCAGCAATTACTTTGCCCTTGTTTCATCCTCACAAAAAACTAGTGAGGTTAACAGGTGTCCAACTCAGGATATCATTTGTCTCCTCAACTTCAACTCAAGGCCTCATGCACAGAAAATAATAATAGTGCTACTGAATTCATAACACATCGTAATTTGCATAATGCATTCATATATGCTATCTTCTTTAATAATCAAATCCTACTTTTGAAATAAGAATTAGTCTCTCCATTTTAGAGATGAATATTTGAGATGGAGAGCCCTCAAATGATCTATTTGTTCAAGGTCACATGATGAAGATGGACCTCAAACCCATCAAGACTCACTGGTGCCTTTAGATGGAAAAGGCAGTGTCCTTAAGGTTATCCATGTAATGGCACTAAATTAGCCTCCTGCTCCGAACTCAAAATACCATTCCCCTCACCTGACATGGCCCTGCAATCCTGCCCACTAAGGTTTCCCATTTGAGCTACGGCAGTGAGTTTCCAAACGGTCCTTGTAAAATAGGCAAACATTTCCCAGAGAGGGGTGGCATAATGAGCTAGTACATCTCAAACGTTTCCACGTAGTGGAGTCACATATCACGTGTATGTGACTGTATTAGGTTCCATGGCTATTGCAACAAATAACTGCAAACCTGGTAGCTTGCAACATGAATTTGTTATCTCACAGTTCTGGAGGCCAGAAATTAGAAACCAGTATGAGTGAACTGAAATCAAAGCGCCAGCAGGGCCCTGTTTCCTCTGTGGTTGCAGGGAGAGTCCGTTCCTTCCCTCTTCCAACTTCTGGTGGCTGCCAGCATTCCTGGGCTGTGGGCCTAGCCGCATAATCCAGAGAAAGCTCCTCCTCTCAAGATCCTTAATCACATCTGTTGCCTGTTAAAAAACAAAATTCAACCAAGTGAATTTGAAGATCTAATTGGGTTTGTTAAGCGATTCACGAATCAGGCAGTATCCCATCTAGCAAGTAGGGATGCTCCAAGGAGTTGTACAAAATGGAAGGTTTTTTTATAGGTCGAAGGGTGGGCGAGGAAATTGTTAGCAAAAGAAAAGAAAGGATTGTTCTCGTTCTCAGTACCTAGATGCCCATTCTAAGGCTGGGCCCTTCTCACTTCAAATGGCCCTGCTTAGTGCCTAGTTCCTGAGAGTGAACAGTAAATATTATAGGTTATAAGAAGTTCTCTCCCGAATGCCTGTGTCTACCTACCAACCTCCCCCATTTCTCTATTTCCAGAACTCTTTTCTCCCCATCCTTCAAGGCCTAACTATAATTCTTAATCATGAAGCCATTCCTGATCTCGATTGCTGAAAATAATCTCTTCCACTTTTTCATAGCATCTTATGTGACTCTTTTATGTGACTGTTGGATGGCATCTATAACTTTAAAAAAAATATTTAGTTATTCTGAGAGAAAGAGAGTGCACATGGAGGAGGGGCAGAGAGAGAGGGAGACAAAGAATTCCCACCAGCTCTGCACTGTCAGTGCAGAGCCCAACACAGGACTCGATCTCATGAACTGTAAGATCGTAACTTGAGCTGAATTTGAGAGCCAGATGCTTAACCAACTGAGCCACCCAGGTGCCCCAACATCTATGACTCTCTAGCTTGCATCGTAGTAACTTACGTGTAATTTGTCTCTCTTCCTAAATTCTGAGCTCTCTGAGGTCGAACCAATCTCTCACCAGGACCACCATGATAGCCTTCTAAGCTTTACCTTCACCCCTCCTCACCTGCAGTCACACAATCACAGTGACCTCTATAAAATTAAAATCAGATTATATTATTCCCCTGATAAAAGATTCTGATAGCTTCCTGTCACACTCAGAATAAAATCCAAATTCGTTCCTATGGCTTGCAAGACCCTGCAACAATTGCAAATTCTCCCCAAACCTTCAACCAGCCAATGCTATCTTCAGTTACTCTCCCCCAAGTGCCCTGCCTATGTTGAATTAGAAGGCGCCCTGTCCTGGTAGACCATTATCAAAGGCACCCTTGCCCTGGGCTCTTGCAGCCTGTGCCAGAGCACACACCTTCCTAGGCAGGTACAGCCCAAGCTGGATCCTATCCCTAGTTGGGCCCTGTCTACTGAACACCTCTCTGCGGGCCATGACCTGAATTTTTCTAGTGTAAATAAATCCCTTGCTGTGATTCTAAAGATGGAATATACGCAAGTAGAAAAGCAACTGTAATCATGTGTGAAGGAGGAAGTTTATAAGGATGTTCATTACAGCATTATTTGGAATGGTAAAAATCTTCAAATGAACTAACCACCTAAACAGTTATTAGTAAAAAAAATACTGAATTATGTTAAGTCCAATTGCAGAAAACTAAGCAAATGTTAAAGAGTAATAAGACACTTACTGTCTAGGGCTGGAGGACTAGGGGGAAATGAACGTGACTGCTGATGGTTATAGGGTTTCTTGAGGGTGGAGAACTTGTCATGATGGTTGCATAATTCTGCACATACAAAAGAGCAGTCAATTGTATGCTGTAAATGGCTGAATTGCATTATATTTGAATTATATCTCAATAACGCTGTTAAAAAGAATATGATAGAACTGTGTGATAACCCTGCAATTACTTTTTATTTTAAATAAAAACGAGTTATAGGACAATTTAAATATAGGGTATATTTTCAGCTTTAGAAAACAGGGTATGTAACTATACGCACATATGCAAATACATTAATGCATACACATGCACGTGCAGATTGATTAAAAGAGAGGATGGGGTGAAAATGCCGCCCTGGATGGTAAACTCTGGGTAGTTGGATTGGTGGAGAGATTGAAAGGGGATTTCATTTTTTATTCCTAACCAATTAGGGATATGTCAGCTGCAAGTTCTTGAATACCTGACAAACTGAAAACAAACAGAGGTTAGTTTTCTCCTCCTAACAAGAAGGCTGGAGATCCATCGCTGCATGACTTGATGTAGGGACTGGCATCTCTGAGATGACCTTGGCTTTCTCTTATGCCTGTGATGTGATGGCTGCTGAGTCACTTGATATCAAAGTCAAAAGTTCTTAGATTCTCCGGGTCCCTGACACATTTTTCCTTTTGCCTTATCACCAGAATTATGTCATATGGTCACTTCTAGTTGCCAGGGAAACTGAGAAAGTATTTTCTTCTTCCAGTATCAATAGTGGAAGGCACGGAGAGAGATGGGGGTAGGAATAAATGCTGGGTTGGCCAACCAGAAGTATCTATCCCAGTGTGCTCTAAGTATACCACAACTGGTATCCTTTGCATCTTTTCCAGAAGCCTTCATTTTTTTTTGTAGCTAAAATAACAGTAGTAATAATAAACTAAATCCCACCACCCAAAGATAGGCATTATTACTATTTTGATGTCTATCTTTTCAAATTTCTCTTTATTTCTCTCTCTGTATATAATATCTGTATATCTGTGAATATGTATATATATGCAGAGGTATATATGTAATTTTATATAAATAGTATTATACCCTAATTATTATTTTCTAACCTTTTTCACTCAAAAAAAAATCATGAGATCTAATGTCAACGCATATGGATAAGAGACAGCATCCTTTTCATTGTTAAATTACAATTTTATCATTTTTACTGAACCAGTTCTCTGCTAACAAACATTCATGTTGTTTCAGATTCTTCCCTGTTGTAAACAATACCTCAGCAAACATCTCTGTCTGTTTGGGCAACATAGTACTAGTGTCTATCTCCCTGGGATATAGCGACATTATTATTGAAACTTCAAAAAGCACATCTACCATTGATATGAGATGCTTTAAGCGATCATAAATAAAATCAGGATTTCTCCTTTATTCTCTCTTCCTCACAATAATAAAGAACATTTGAAGGAGAGTATGCTAAAATATTTAAAAATATCAAAAACATTTCAAAAAATACCTTAAATATTGCCTGTAAGGGAAAAACTGAAACCATGAACTCACTTCTTTAGTTGTTTTAAAAAGGAGAATTTTCGTGCTCGCTTCGGCAGCACGTATACTAAAAAAGGAGAATTTTCATGTTATTTATACTACAAAGGAAAGAGATGACATTAAGGTTTGACACAAATTGACAAAAGCCAGATGATGCGAACTGAACACTATCCCTCTACCCAAATTCAAGCTTTTTAAAGCCAAGATGGTTTTAACAGAAGAACTATGCTCCAGTCAATTAAATTATATCTTTAAAAGATAGAGTGGTGACTCCATAGGACCGTCAAAACCATATCTAGCATTACATTCTTCCATGGCAAAGACTCACAACATTTTTATGAACACACTAAAGGAGGATAATGGAAGAGACCTTGCCTAGTTAATGGCTAGGGAGAGTAAGAAGATTCTGGCGAATTTGACCCACAGAACAATCCTGCAGCTGCAAAGGCAGATAAAAAGGAGACATAAAACAACTTTGCAAATAATCTGCCCAGACGTGTCTGCATTTTCCTGTTCACAAATACCCTAGAAGTGAGCAGAAGTAGGAGAGAATAGACTGCCTGTAAAGAATCTGTCTACAGGCACATACCAACTACCATTAAGAGGAACACACACCATTTGTTCTCCAAGTGAGTCATTCTGAATGAGTCATTCATTATTTGAATTTGCTTTTCTCCAATGCTATTGTCTATTGACCAATCTTTGCTAGTTGCCTTCTTAAATCTATATTATTTGTAAGGGACCTACCCAGATTTATAATAGGTTCCTCTTCAAAAGCTTCACCACCTTCCATTGCTTTTGTTCTCAACCCCTACTGACCCCACCTCCACTCCCCACCACTACATGCACTCAGAATTGAAAACCACAAGACCCTCTCTAGGATCCTGCCAAGATGGCAGATTTAAGAGTAGTAGAAGAGCCCTATTATCAGACATGATAAAACCAGTTGTTAATTAATTAATCCAAAGTTAGTTCAAGTGGTGAATGATTTGAAATAATATTATACTTGAACATTTATCTTAATGCACATTTACTTCATGTGTGTGCTGATGCAAGAGGGAGGCCACTTCCTTCTGTCTGGATTCTCTTTGGAGTCCCAAGTCTTCTTTCTTATATACATATCCAGAATGCATTTCTACATTCTGGTTTCTCTGAGGAAAATTAATGATACTTGCAAAGCAATTTGACAGCCAAAAAGCTGTCCAGCTTTTTGGATCGTTTATAGTTGTCTTACGCACTCCTATTTCAACAGCCTACTTTTTTAAAAGTTCACCTGTATCAAGCCTTTCTAAAGCACTCAACTTAATTTTTCATTGATATAACCCTTTCTACCTTCATATTTTGTCTGATATTGTAATATGATGTTAAATGACATAATTATATCAACAAGTACAACATAAACAGGTTTGGAAACAAACTTCAGATGACACTGGTTCTTGGTCAACATTCAGCTCCACGGTGAGGAGCCATTAGCATTCATTCTGCAGTGAGTTTTGTGCAGTAAATAGAGAGCAGTGGCTAATAGGGTAGATCTAACCTGACAAAGCAGTTAAATCAGGACTGGTTAAGAGTTACTGCACATCTATCAAGCTATAAATTTTAGAGTCTGAACAATTTCTAATAACTGGCAAGAAACCCAGGACTTAGCTGCTTGCTACAAACTCACTATGTGACCATAGACAGGGGTGATATTAAAAAAATGTTCAAGGAGCACCTAGGTGGCTCGGTTGGTTGAGTGTCTGACATCCACTCTGGTCGTGATCTCATGGTTCATGGGTTCAAGCCCCATGTCGGGCCTGGTGCTGACCGCTTGGAGCCTGGAGCCTGTCTCAGATTCTGTGTCTCCCTCTCTCGCTGCCTCTCTCCCACTCCTACTCTGTCTCTCTCAAAAATAAATAAACATTTAAAAATAAATAAACAAAAATGTTCAAGAATCATTGGCCAGGATAGCCTGCACACTGTCCAATTAGAATTCATGCTGGCCATAAACAACCTGTAAGAATATGTGTGTTCTAGCTGGAGATTAGCCCTGACCATAGGTAAACTGGCATGTTGGGCATTCTTCACTTGTAAATGAGGGAGGTTGGTCAAGCAAAGCTCTATTGTTCCTTCTGACTCTGAAATTCTTCCATTGAGCTATATGCAGCTCTAATTAATTTCCTCCTATGGGATTCATCAGTTCTCTGATTCAATTGTTTCTTCTTTCTTTGGATAGGTGCTGTCTCAGAATTGTCACTGAGACAGACTCTCATGCGCAATAACAAAAAGACAATAGCAAGGGAGGCATGGATGATAAGATAGACATTAACCATAAATACAGAGCATACAGTATGTACTTTATATGTGCTACATTAGAAAAAAAAACATTTACCTTCACATACTCACATCCTCCTTCCTGATTCTCCAGGAATCTGTCTTCTGCATGTTTCATTTTGTTTTTAACCTGGGGATGACGCTTGTTTTTATGCCATGCTTAGTTTACACAGATTGGAACATGTTTTCCACATGCAGGCTTCTTGTTTGCCAACAAGCCCAGCTGTTGGGGGGCACTGAAGATCACCCAATTACAGAAAACAATCTTGAATACCTTTTCATGTCTCCCTCTCCTACCCTAGAGGATCTTTTCCAACAATTGCAATTCTAAGGGCTTCTTCCATTTACAGGAAACATTTACTCCTTTATTGTTCCCCCCACCCCCACCCCTTTCCAACTTATCCTAAAAGAATTTATCATTGAGCAGGTAGGGGGCCCTTTTCAATTGCCTCTGACTTACAGACCAAGGCGGGGGGGGGGGGGGCAGGTCCATCTAATTAGACTTTGATTCTGCACTCCTTCTACAGGAAGACAGGACACAACAGAGTTGAACACTCGCTTGGGGAAAACTGCGCGCACACACACACACACACACACACACACACACCCACACCAAAAAATCTCCAAACTACTTTACAGCATTGGTTCAGGCTCCCGTATGCCAGGTCCCAGCCCATAATAAATTTTATTGCAATGTTATAAACTTCTGAAAAGAGGAACTTGGAATAGAAGTGCTGACACGAGCTGCCAGACCCGCGGCACTACATTCTTGTGGGTTCTGTCCTGACATCAGCGCACATCTAGGGCAAAACCCAAAATACTAAAATACCCAAATAATGTTTTCCCTTTCAGATAGATTCCTTTTCTCTCAAATTAATTTTAGTAAAATAAAAAACTAGGTGGTCTTATCAAAGAGAAATGGGCACTCTTGCAAACAACACATGACTTCGTGTGGAGTCATGGCTTAGAGCTCAAAGAGTTTTTCAGCCTAAGTTAAATTCATCTTGCAAATAAAGTGCCTTTTTTGAGGGGGGGAGGGGTGGGTGATTATTCATGTAAATGACAGCTTTATGTACTATAATTACAGTCATTAATGAAGGCACAATTACTTTATCATACATTACCAGGATCAAAGAAGGTCTCTTAAGAATCAGTTGTCAGTATATAGAGTCAATACAGAAATTAGACCAAATACGAACTGGAAAATTGTGCTTAAATAATGCCCCAGAGGTTAAAGAAACAATGAGTTGAAGTTGCAGAGTGAGAAAATTAAAAAGACACACTAGAGGTCACTGTTGCTACTTGAGCTGAGGTTGTATCCTATCTATCTATTTATCTATCTCTCTATCTATCTATCTATCTATCCATTTTTGGTAGCCTGTGTGCATACTGGAAAATCTCGAAAAAGATCAACTGCCTTAATTAAATTTTAAAAACTCTATCATGGTATTTTTCCCTCTCTGTTGTATGTTGGATATTTAAGATAGAATTTGAAAACAAATCTGAATTTTAAGGATTTCTTTCATGATCATATCAAATAATTCATCCCTGATGAAAAACCTTACCCCCATTTTGTGGATTTTGAAAATCACCTTCAAACTATTCCTTCACTTGGATCCAAAAGTAAAAGTAATTGAAGAATTCTGTTTGGTATTCCTCTCCCTAATAGAAGGAAATGATTCCAACTCTTAACATTGTGCAAAAATGTAAGATTGTTAAATATGGACAATATGTTGAGTCCCATTTTTCAAACTCTATAGAGAAAGAGTCTCTTAAGTATGGCAGGTTTGTGGAAAATCTTGGAAACAGGTCATGGGAATTGTTAGTAAAATATTCCAATTCTACATACATAAAAGGAAATTATTTTAGAAAAACAACCAATGTCTAAGGTGGGCCATTGCAAACATAATGAGTCTAACAGAAAGAATTCCCTTTTTTGCAGCCTTCAAGAGACTCGGGTCCTGTCTTTTCCCACTGAGTATGTACTCAGTAAGTACATACTGTTGCTAGAGAAAAGGAGCCCATCCATTCCAGAGACCCAAAGCCCAGCTTCTGAGTGTCTTAACAGAGAAGTTAAAAGCTGAATGGTGTATTCCAATAAGAGTATCATACCACTGCCAAAGTTGGGATTCAGTATTCTTCCTCTTAGAGTATTGGTCTTAGATATGGGTACTGGTAATAGGAACATCAACAAAGGTATATGGCTATATTCAACTCTAGGCCTTGAAACATTTTCAGAAAGACGGGTCACCCTAACTCCCCTGCTTTCTGGTCTTTGCACATGAAACACATCTCCTCCCATTTGATAACATAAGGCCTATACCCAAAAAGAAAAAAAGGAGGAAGAGGGAGAAAAGTGTGAAGTTTCCTTTTCTAAACCCCTACTTTGCTCTGCATTGCGTTATTTGCTTTGTCCATGTAGCTCAGTCCTGGGAGTAATTAAGGTTCAAAGGCCTGAGTAATAACTCCTTAGTAACTAACTGAGTGCTTGCTACAAGTTTCATGGGTGTGGGTAAAATAGATTTGGAATTTAATTTGAAAATTTTAAGAGAGGATTCTGTATATTTAATTGTATTTTCCAGGGGGTGGGAACTAGTGGGAGGCTCAGAACCTCGGTGTGAATGAGATGGAAGTGTCTGGCCCATGTGAGAGTGCAGCATATGGGGGAAGGCCATGTGCCCTAGATGCAGGGCTTCCTCCACAGCCCAGCTGGGGTGAACTAGGGCAAATTCTTGACCTTTCTAAGCCTAATTTTTCACTTGTGAAATGGAGATCATAATTTCTGTCTCTGCAGGCAGAATTACATAAATTAATGGTTGTAAAGTGCCAGGCCTAGGGCTTGGCACGGGTAAGCACTCAGTAAATGTCAGTTGTCATCGTTGTCATAGGGGAAGTTCACTGGACTCCTTTGCACCTATCAAAGAGACACAGAAGCTATGTTTACATCCATAAGCAGGTTTGAAACAACAACAGCATAAACAAATAACAGTTGAATTCAACAGCTTGTTGTTTGGGAGAAAAAAACAAACAAACAAGTTTTAATTAACAGTTGTGTCTTTGTTTTTCCGAACAGTTTTGTGTATACAGATTCAAATGTGGACTTTAAGGAAAACAGAACACTTTACTACCATTACAGAACTATTACCATAATTTCTTTGGTTAAGAAAATTACGTACATTTTGTTAACCAAAAGAAAAAAAGACATTAAATGTGTCTGTGTTTTGCACAGTGTAACTATTTTTTTGAAAATGCTCTATAATCTGCAGGCTGGAGGGTGGACTGGCGTTCATTGAAGTCAGCCACATGTAACAGCAGCCCCAGACTTCTCACAAGGTTGAAAGCCACTGCCCTCACTGGTTCTGGTTGCAATTATAATATGCAATACATTTTGTTTTAAATGGAAGCTTTTATAATGAAATTTGGAAGCCCACGTCATTTCCCTTTGCTTACTACAAAAAGAGAATTTGAGGGCAGACAATAAAGGAAATGGCAGGGAACTATTATGTGACCTTGGGCAAATCGCTCAGTGGTTAGGCCTGTACACACACACACACACACACACACACACGCACGCACGCACACACACCCTTAGTGTTTAAATTCTTTTGCAGAGCTATGTCAAGCAAAAAGTGGAATGGAGATTTAGCAATTCTATGGTTATTTTGAATAAGGGATATTTGATCAACTTGAATGAATAATTGTTACCAAATTTTCTCATTAACCAAGAAATTGCTAAATCTTGTGTTTTAAGAAGTACTGCCCGGGGTAGGGGAAATGAAGGGTTTTCTTCTTCACTTGGGCGTACAGCTGAGAATTTAGTCTGTAGTTTTGTCCACTGGTCTCCCTGGAATGGAAGTCCCGGAATTTCCTTTCAGGCTAGATTCAAACATTTTCAAAACCGTTATTCTCAGTTAACACCCTGGAACATCACTTCTGAGGTGATTTTATTTAATTAAACAGGGCTTGGGCAGAAATACAGCAAGATGTTTACCACTTACACGAAAAAAAAAAAATCCAGAATCCTGTCCCCAAACTCCCAAATGGATAAATCCCGCACTCCCAGCTCGCACTCAGACTCCGCTTCGCCTGACCGCAGGCAGTTGCTGACTGCAGGGAGGAGTTGGGCGCTGGGGGAGCTGTTGCACGTACGTAGCACGTAGCACGTAGACGTAGCACGGAAGGCGGAGCGGAAGAACCATGGAGTGGTCCCATCTGAGCTCGTAGTGGGTGTGACTACCTTCAGGTACTGGTTTCCCCCTTGGCTGATGCAATGTTGCCTCATTAGGGACTCTAAACGCCAGTTTGACTTTGAGTATAAATAGAAGGTCACAGCTCTAGGGGTAGCTCTGCGGAAGAAGGAGACAGCAAATAGGAGACAGCAGGAGGGGCTTTTCCAGGGAGCTCTTTAGTGTGGGTCTCGGGCTGAAGGACAGAGAGCAGGCACGCCAGAAGGGACGCTGGGGTTGACACCCACCGTCTCCTTTCGCCCCGCTCATTAATTTAGCCCGTGCCTTTCAGCCGCATGATGCGGTGAAAAAAGACCTCCTGCCACGGCGAGATGTCTGCTTTGCACAGAGGCCTGGATTCTGCCCTTTCCTCCTCAGGAGTTCAAACGAGTCACTTCTCTCACACCGTAGAACTTTGGGTGCAGCAAGGCAAACGCGTTCAGATGTTTTCGTGTCTTGGGACGTTATGGGAGGTAGGAGGAATTGAGTTCCCGGACCTCAGGTGCAATGCACAGGTCCACGGCAAAGTCTTTCCACCTCAGGATCTGTGGCCAGACCTTCCTTGTCCATGCTTCTCAAAGTTCAGGCCACAGGTATTGTTAACAGGATCATTCAGAGCCCCGTTTTTAAAGGTACGGCACACTGGGCCTTACCCAGGATTCACTGAATCAGCATCTCCGGGCACGGATCCCAGGAATCTGCATTGTAGCCACCTTCCTGGTTTTTGTTTGTTTTTTCCTTTGCACATTATTATGTGAGAAATAGGGCCAGCTGCCACCAGCTTTTAGTCTTAATAAGGGCTAAGCTCTTAGCTTAGTATGGACCCTCTCTCAGTGGCTTATGGATTGAGCACTCCTGGGTTCCACTCATATTAAAGGACATTAGGAGAGGGTAGTTTATCTCATGATTTACTCGACAAGCATGATTTTGAGGGAGTGGGGTGAAGAGTGTTAGCGGTATCAAGAAATTTTTAATCAATTGAGCGAGACAGAGACAACATCTGTATCTTGGCCACCTCTCCCGTAGTGTGTGGGTTTAGTCACTTCTGCTCATCACACATCTGATTAGAAACACAGCCACAACCAGCGAAGCAATATTACAAGGTAGGTTGTTGTCAGCTTGTTGTTTTTCTTTAAGCCACTCTGTATATTCTGAATTACTGCTTTGAAAGAATTATTTTTAAGTGGTAAGTTAGATGTTTTCACTGCCATTGTTCTTGTGATTACTAGAAACCCAGGACTTTCCACTCTAACTAAGATTGTTTAAAATCCTTACATAAGAAGCAGGTGGACTCTATCGTTATGTATGCCGAAGGGCACAAAGGAAGATACATAAAATTTTAAGTACCCAAATTGCCCACTTTATGCCATATACCTCTTGTACCATGTATAAAAATATATATGTATATATATATAATAGGAAAGAATAAAAATTTAAAATAAGTATATATCCAGGTTAAGGAAAAAGCATACTGCACAAAAATGTCTTTGTATAAATGCTGAATAAGATAGGGTAAGGGGATATTTATAGTTCTGCAGACGACTTAATATTTACTGCACCAGGAATTCATCCATCCTTCCAACTGGCTTGAGAGGCGTTTGAAACCAATAAAGCATATTTGTGTCCAAGCAGGGAGTGGAGTCCAGGCCCCACATAGCAGACCTGAGATGTGCTGGCCCAGGGAGCTTAAGTGATGTCAAATGTAAACCACTTTTCAAAAGCATGTTATCAGGTCCACACCAGACTATCCATTTTGATAATCTCATTCCATTTTTCATTTTATTGTTGAAAGGAGAAATAGATTAATGAGAGTCCAAATCCCCCTAGAAAGAAAACCTTCCTTATAAGGCATGTCTGAAGAGAGATTTGGAAAAATTACTTACTCTGCCTTTGTTTTGCCAAGTAAAGTAACATTTAGACCATTTATATTTGAAAAATTCTTAACCCAGGTCAGCGTGGCCTACTAGATTGTATCTAGAGGGAAAGAAATGAAGAACAACTAAAGATGATGATGATGATTTGTTTAGGTCAGTTCCAAATCTTCCAGACCTTGGTTCGCCAGTGTTGATTGACCGCTTGCCAATTTTCAGTTTGTGTGTATGATGGACATTTGGGGACAAACCCCATGATCCATTTCAGATACAACAAGAAAAAAATTGGCCCCAAATTGCATTTGCAAATGGTGTACCACATGAAAGAAACATTTGTCTGAAGAGAATTTTAAATGTTCAGCTCTTGGATATACAGATATATTCTTTCAGGTATCTCAGAACACTACAAGAAAGCTTGCCAGAGAATGATAATCAGAATCATAGCAGGGCATAAACAGAAGAGAACAGAAGGAGACTTAGAAATCATCTTATCACATTGGTGACATCGTTTTACAGATGAGTGACCAGAGCCTATAAGGGTGGTCCCCGTGATTTCAAAAAACTTGCTTCCATTAGTCTTTCAGGGCAGTGAGTCAAATGATACTGTGGTAGCTCCAGGAAAAAATGTCAAGGTTTGGAAATTCTTTAGCCACTCAGAGTTGGAACAAGAGCCCCGCTTTCCAGACTCCCAGGCCAGAAGGCTGCACTTGAAAGGATAGGAGGCTTTTTTTTTTTTTTTTTAAATAATTCCATTTTGTCAACCAACTAGAAGACAATTTTGCTTAGATGCTCAGTGGAGGTGTAGTAAAGTATTGTTTCTGACCAAATGTTCCTGTCCTCAGTGAGGTTATAGTAAACAGTATTCCTGCCCTAAACAAATTTATTAGCCAGGGTCATTTTTAACTTTACCACCTCATTCTGATTTTCACAGCTGCTTCTCAGAGCGCTGGCACTGCCATTGATAATCCAAGCTTTCAGCAAGGTAAGCTCCCATTTGGCTAATAACATTTCATTTGGTTGACAACAGGCTAATAACTAGATCTTGCCACACACACACACACACACACACACACACACACACACACACAAGCCATCGCAATGCCAGGCTCCTGTCAATTGAATTAGGAACCATTGGTATAGACAGATAATCAAGGTCACAGGAATTCAGAAGAAAGAGACGTTATTGTCTTTGGAAAAGAGACTAACTAGACGAGATGTAGCTCCATTATTTACCATAAATAATTAGGGTACAGTCCCTGTTGGTAAAGAGCTGCACCGTACTTGATGGATCTTGTTCTATTCATCTTACTACCAGTGTTCTTTTTAGGCATTTTTGATGTCTGCATTTAGAGCTATTGGGTCTGTTGCCTCCCTTCTCGTGGGACATGGGGAGAACGGCTGATACTTTATTTGTTCCCGACAGCTAAAAAAACACATAAAGCCAGCAGAAACAGAGAACATGGTCTCTAGCCTTCTAGCTTCAGACCCCCGTCTTGGGTTGCATCGAAGCACACCACAGAAGCAGTCCTGGCCAAGCACACCACTTGAAACAAGCTGGGGAAGCCCCTGCTGGGCCAGGAAGGGATGCCGGTCATGAGGCTGAAATCTGGCCCAAAGGGGAGGCAGAACCTTGGATGGCTCTGCCAGGAAGGGACTGTGTGTACTCTCACTGGGGTGAGAGCTCTGCCCTGCGGTTTGGTGAGTTGAGGTGTTGTGCACCTAAGGCCCTCCCAGTAAGCTGCCTCCCAGCAAATGCAAAACCGCACCGTGGCATACACACCCCGGCAGAAGGAAATTAATTAAGACCCTGTGCTGACATTCCCTTCTGAGCTCACGCCACCCTCCAGCTAGGGCCACACATCACTCTGTGAGAGAGCAGACACAGCTGTGGGAGCTGTCTAGACCTGCTGTGATTAAGAAGGGCTCTGCTGCCTTAATGTCGAGTGTGTTTTCTTATGTCAGTATTGTCTCCTAGTTTTAGCATGACTGAATTGTCAAAGGTTTTTGGGTGGGTGTTTTCCCCCCTTTTTTTGGCCTTGCCTGTGAAATGACACAGTCTTCTCTTTTCCTGATTTCCATTATATTTCATTGTATGGCCATGCACAGAGTAACATTTTTTTTTTAAAGTTTGTGTGTTTTCCATCTAATACCATGCAGTAACTATAATGCATAAACATGTGTTTAGGCACTTTGGAAAACATTTTTAAAATTAAAATGCCTCATGTCAGTCATAGGCATGCAGTACCAAAGTGTGTATGTAGCTGATCATGTGGATTATGTATTCAGAGGAAAACATCTTTATAGTTATTGTTCATGTTCCATAGCCACTTTTCATAGTGAACCATCTCTGCATTAAAATAGCATTTTTATTTTGTCAAGACACTAAAAGCAATTGGAGGCCAGTGTTGATCGACCGCTTGCCAATTTTCAGTTTTTAAATCAAAGCTCCTTTGGACTTAGTAGGTGTGAGCTCTGTAAATATCTATAGTCATTCTATTTGCATTTTACATGCATTCAAAATAACTCTCCCTTAAAAAAAAGAAAATGACTGAAGGAACATTTGCTCTAAGTTGAAAAACATTCCACCTCAGAACAGTCTCTTGTAGGCTGAATGATAGTCCCTTTGATATAATGGTTCTTAATGAAAATTGTGAGGGATTTTTCTTCTCTAAAAGCCTCAAGGGAGTTGGGCGGGAAGGGCACAGATCAGCAGTAAGAACAACACCCCTCCCAAGAGGCAATGACATTTGTTCTCCCGTCCTCAACGTTTGTTCCTTAATTATTTTAGATATTGTCTCCTTATTGTTTTGAATGCTCTCCCTAAGAGGAAAAGTCACTTTTGCACAATGCACACAATACCCAATGTTGCTAAAGGACAAGGACCAGCCTTTGGGACTGAGCCACTTAAGACTGAAAATCTCCAAGCTTATATTTCTTTGTCATTGTCAACATTATTTTTCAAAATTTGAAAATATGAACACCAATTAATTGACCAAGATTCCAGCTATTTAATTAAAACTTGATGAGTTACAGAATTTGTGGGGATGGTAAGCAAGTATTGCTTGGGTTGTGTTGTCAAAGGCATCCAGGAAGAATTCCATCCAAGGCATGAATCTTAATAGGTACTTCATTTTCCCAAGCTGGATTTTATTTTCATACAATTTTATTTATCACATACAGTTGTTTAGATGAATCCTTGAGTAAATATAAAACCATGTGAACTCTGTTTACAACACATCTTGTACCTAAAGGCCCTGACAATGAATAGAGACTCAAAGATGAATTAAATGACCCCACTTTCAAAGATGTACTGTCTAGTAGGGGAAATAGAGAACAAAGAAATATCTTACAGTGTAATACATATAAAATCTCATTTGTGTCTATACAAAAATAGCCTAGAGAAGGGAGTAACTGATTTTTTTTTTTTTCTGGAGAAGTCAATGAAAAGGTAAACCTAAGCAGGATCATAAAATGTAAATAGTTGATTGTTTCCTTTGCTGTAAAAAAGCTTTTTATCTTGATGAGCTCCCAGTAGTTCATTTTTGCTTTTATTTCCCTTGCCTTTGGAGATGTGTTGAGTAAGAAGTTGCTGCAGCTGAGGTCAAAGAGGTGGTTCCTGTAGGATTTTGATGGTTTCCTGTCTCACATTTAGGTCTTTCATCCATTTTGAGTTTATTTTTGTGTATGGTTGTAAGAAAGTGGTCTAGTTTCATTTTTCTGCATGTTGCTATCTAGTTCTCTCAGCACCATTTGCTAAAGAGACTCTTTTTTCCATTGGATACTCTTTCCTGCTTTGTCAAAGATTAGTTGGCCATACATTTATGGGTCCAATTCTGGGTTCTCTATTCTATTCCATTGGTGTATGTGTCCTGCCTTGATGATAACAGCTGGGACTAATGAATGGATAAAGAAGATGTGGTGTATGTATATGTATGTGTACATATGTACATACATACATATACATACGCACAATGGAATACTACTTGGCAATGGAAAAGAATGAAATCTTGCCATTTGCAACAATGTGGATGGAATTGAAGGGTATTATGCTAAGTGAAATAAGTCAGAGAAAGACATATATGTTTTCTCTCATATGTGGAATTTGAGAAACTTAGCAGAAGACTGTGGGGGAAGGGAAGGGAAAAAGTAGTTACAAACAGAGAGGGAGACAAACCATAAGCGAACAAACTGAGGATTGATGGAGGGGGCGGAGAGGAGGGAAAAATGGGTGGTGGGTATTGAGGAGGGCACTTGTTGGGATGAGCACTGGGTGTTGTATGTAAGTGATGAATCATGGTAATCTATGCCCGAAGCCAAGAGCACACTGTATACACTGTGTGTCAGCTAACTTGACAATAAATTGCATTTTTTTAAATAATAAAAATAAAATAAAATGTAAATAGTAGTGTGCTAAGGACACAAGAGGAAGATGGCTTATATACCAGGAATAATATTTAGAAGAACATGGAAGAGTGAAACCAGTGAAAGAGAGATTGAGAGGGAGACCATTGCAAGCAGTTCATTGTTACAGAACATGAGTGGGAAGGCGTCGGGGGTGAGTCTGACCATGCTTTCAGGGCCTAAATCACGGAGTCTTTTACGCAGTACTAAGAAAGTTGGCTTCTAGTCTGTGGCACTAATGAACCATGGCTGAGGTTTAGGCTTTAAGAAAGATATCTCCAGTGGTACTTTGGAGGCTGGATTATGAATTTGAAGGGAGAGAAACAAGGATGAGTAAGGCTATTTGAGAGGCCATTATATAGTCCAAAGAAAAGAGGATGTAGGGCTTAACTAGAAAAGTAGAGACAGGAGAAAATAGAAATGACAACTATTAAAAAGGGGGGTTGGTAGGTTGAATTTGGAGAGTCAGAGAAGGGAATGAGCCATGATGACTTTTGATCCTTAGCAAAGAAGCCCAATGCAGCATTTAAGGAAGGGTGGTATGCACAGATGCAGGTATTAAGGGTAGTCTTAAAATTGTTTTCAATTACTCATCACTAGCAGTGGCAATTTTGTCAACTAGTATTCGGATTCTGCCTGCATCTTCTGTATTCCGGGGATAGGGAAGTGGCAACATCTATAATCCATGACTGCACTTAGCAGATGCCTGGAAAAAAAACTGGTAACTCCCTAGGAGGCCCGATGAGAACAGCCCAGAAATTACAGTCAACAGAGTTGAGCCAGAGCTGGCCCTGGCCAAAACAACCAGTTAGAATAGGGGAAATTCAGTAAATCATTTGGTTATGTGGCCTATGTAATATGGCCCCCTACTAACTCCAAACCTACAAGATACACATACACATATAGAGATGTACACAAATACATCAGAATAATTTGAAGATTATTTTAACAAATTATTGTATATTTTGACTGTCAATGCCGTGTTCATGGAAACTAAAATGATCTTAATATAGGAGGAACCCACTTATCTCAAAAGCAAGCATTTGTTTCGGATATATTCTGAAATGCTAGCATTTGTTAGGGGAGAATTTTCTACTGGATATTTTTCTAATTTCTGCCCTTTCTCTGTCTGCTCTTGTCCCAGGGATCTTAGCCTTTTGCAGTGCAATTATTCTCTGAAAATAATGAGTGTATCTAGCTGTGCCCTGGGCACAGTGTTGTATTTTACATGGTTACATCATTTATTCCTCCCAACAACCTACAGGTTGAAATTGTTATTACCCCAATTTTCAGATAAAGAAATAAAAGCAGAGCGGTTAAATGACTTGCCCAAGATTACATAGCTAGCAAATGTATAGACACTTCAATCCCAAGATGTTTGACAGCTTGTCCAAGTGGTCTTAGCCACTTTCCATGTCTTGGATTTACAGATGAAGCAGGTTTTCTTGTGTACAAGACCAAAACTCAACCCCATCAGTCATTATTATCAATCATTTTTGTCATTTCATAACCTCAGAGTTTAAATCTGTAGTCCTGTGATCCCCTACCAACCCAGGAAAACCTAAAACAATGAAATTGCACTTGCCTGGTCTGCTGACTTTACACCAAGATCCAGCTAAACTGTATGAACTGTCAAGGCTAAAACTAGGACTTCTATCTTAGCTAACACCTGCCTCTCTCTCTCTCTCTGTTGAAATATATTATAATTAGCTGCTCTTCCTGGGAGAGACTGTAAAACTGAATGCAATTAAACAAAAAGAGAGACAGCAGATTTTATAGCAAAAAAAAAAAAGTAATTTGGAAAGCCAACTAGATGGATGCATATTCAAAAGTAGCAATTTCACAGGCAAGGCAAACCTCCCTTATTTTGCAATAATGTACTGTGTACTGACTGGCAACCACTGTAGCCTTTTGCACATGCTTGGGACTCTATCCTTGTCCACTGGTACTCACAAAATGGGTTTGGTTGAATTAGGACATTTAATAGAACAGCCATTATCTGGCTGTGGTTTCACGTTAGTCAAGGACCACAATAAGCAGGTGACATGTGGCATACAGCCCATGATCCTTACTAGCCAAACGGCCCACTGAGTGCAAAGTGTGTGTTACAGATACTCAGACAGGCTGCTGTGCTATAACTAAAGGTGTGCAGTGTGGGACCAGTTGCCTCGTTTCTCTCAGTCAGTTCTCCGGCTGTGAAATGACCATGCTGATGCCTGCCTTACTTCCCTCAGGAGAACATGGTGAGATTCAGAAAGGGCTACAAACAAATTGTCTGTTTTATTCAAGTTTGGCTAATGAAAAACCTATAATACAGCTCTTTGTAGAAATGTATTCATTTGTCGCTGAACAGATACTAGTCCCTGAGCACAGTTCTAGGGGAAGACCCAGTTACTTACCGTTAATTAAAATGACTCATCATTTTCCTAAAACTGCATGTGGGAACTGTCAGTCCAAAAGGTAGATCATGAAATAACCCATGGCCCAGTCACTAAAAGCTGAAAAGATTTGTAAGTGCCTCAGAAAAGTTCACAACTTAGTTGGAGAAAAAAAATTAGTCAAGGCAGATGTGTAGTGCAGGTTTGTAGCTGGGGAGAGGCGGACTTAGGGAGAAGAAACGCAGAAAAAAATTAAAGCTAAATGTTAGCCTCATCCTAGAACATACCAGCCTGGAGATACTCTGGGTTTTATTGAACAGTTGCAAGGTAGCTTTAATTTAGCACTATATTTTGAAAGGTTTGCTATACCAGTGCTCTTTCCAACATTGCTTGTGTGTTTTTGGCTATGCCTAGAGGCCTGCTGTGGACTGATGGATGTCCAGGTGTGGAAAAGGATGCTAGCCATTTGTTTGCACTATGGATTTATTTCTTTGCCCTGTCTTTGCTCCTCCTAATTAAAATAGTAAACATTATTGTACTCAAAGCTGAAATAGCCCCCTGGACATGAGAGTGTTATGAATTAATAATTAGAAGTAAACTCCTTTAATACGCCTCTTCCTCATATCAAATCTTTCAAATGCAAAGCCAATTTGCAATAAATATCAGAGAAATGTAAAAGGCAACCTGATATTGAACATGAAACCAAACTCTCACAAAAAGCAACATAACAAGCAGGAAAAAAGGAATTTTGAAAATTATCTTCCAAAAAAAAAAAGAAAAAATTATTTTCCTAAAGAATTCTGAATCCCCAGTGCTCTATTTTCCCAGGTTAAAAAGAAGTTAGACTATTGTAGGCGTTCTGAACTAGGTTACTGAGTGGCCATCTGTAGCAGGCCAGCCCCTGGATGTCGTGCCCCTGTTAATGAAATCTGGATGTGCACTCGTAAACGGACCTGGTGAACGGTAGATGTCAGCCATTGGGTGATGGGCAATCATCAATCATCCATTGTCAGTTACTTCTGTCCCAGTGAGTAAGCCTTTATTTAAAGCATAAAGTAAGAATGTTGCCAGACCACAGGAACAAGCCCTGAGCTGTTTGCAGGTGCTGCTATTCACAGCTGCCAATTAAACCCCTGACATTTCCATCTTGGCCATGAGGCATAGCATATGCTTTTGACATACCAGTTTTTTAAAACAATATCATCTATCTCAGATTATCAATACATATGTCTTATTCTTTTCCCATGCTTACAACATTAGGCTTTTCAAAATATCTTGTTTTAGAAGTAGAGGAAAGAGAAACAGAAAAACTCTAGTGAACTGAATTATTAAGATGTACACATAGCATTTTCTTGTAACTGGGGAAGTGACCAGCATTTTAGATGTGGAAAGTCATCTGTGATGCCTAAATATACATGGCAGAGACTTCTTTGAAGATTTCAACTTTTGGTAATCTTGTCCCTACCTTTCTTTCTGAAAATTTTTCTTATTCTCTGGTAACCAGATGCTACCTACTCATCTCATGTAATTCAGTGCTGTTAGAACTAGGTATTAAATTTTTGATTATATGACTACATTCCAGTTCTTTTCATTGGGATTCAAACATAAGTATGCCTTGTGTTGGAAGAATTTCGTGAAATTTGCCAGACTTTTTATTTGGTCTCAATTGTAGGTCCATGAAAGGGTGTACTCCTATGCAGAGTTTACATGATGCCTTTACTTCCACATATTTCCAGGTTGGAGTATAAAAGCATGCCACCACTCTTGAAGGATTATAGATATTATGGACATTTCATCTATAAATACCATGAATAGGAAAAAGAGAAAGAGAGAGAAAGCTCTACATACACCTTTTGGGAATATTTCCCATTTTTAACTGATTTACCCATTTTTCTAGCTCTTGGTAAGGGATGAAGTTTGGTTACAAACAGAAATTTGAAGTAAATTATTCTTGCTGATCAGTGTTTAGAAAATGGGGCACCTGGGTGGCTCAGTCAGTTTTGCATCCAACTCTTGATTTTAGCTCAGGTCATGATCTCACAATCCATGGGACTGAGCCCCATGTTGGGCTCTGTGCTGACGGCGTGGAGCCTGCTTGGGATTCTTTCTCTCCCCCCCCCCCCTCTCTGCCCCATTCCTGCTCACACTCTTGTGTGCTCTCTGTTTCTCTCAAATAAATAAACTTAAAAAAAAAATGAAGATAGGTTCTGTGTGGTTTTATGTTGTTTCACAAGAATTAGGTCAAAATCAGCTGTGATTGAAGTGTAAGTCTTTGTTTTTCTAGGTCCAGCAACAGACTTTCTGATCTGAGACTGCCTCGGCCTTTCTCCCCATCCCCTGTTCATCTGGCAGAGCTATACACTTACTTCCACATTCTGTGGAATCCCCGATTCCCACTGATTTCAGGGACTTCTGTTGGGGAAAGCAAATCTGACAAAGCCAGGGTCTCTCTGTCTTATTTTGTTTTATCATGGTAGAAATTTGACGTTATTTTCTCACTTCTCAGCAGGGGAAAAGTTGCTATACTCTTTGAGGGAGGCTCAGCAGATTTCCATTGTAAAAAGAAGAGAAAATTTGTTACTGCTGTTTGTGTAACAAAGGGCTACTAAAGGAGCTATCTTCTAATAAAAAGATGGCTTTGCTCTGTAAATTAATTTTATAATAAAAGCTGCCCTACGAATATATCGAATGGTGAAAATCTGAAGTAAATATGTTAGCATATCAAGAATACCTGTGTGTTTGAAATGAAAATTCGATGACTTACAGCGTCCTTGAGCCCTTGAGCCATATGCACACGTATTTCTTAACAGAGCTGAGGATGCTGTGCAGTGGCATCAGCTTTGGGCTGCTCAGTTGGGACAGTGTCCACAGGCTTTGAGATAAAAGTGAAAGGTTGGGCCACTTACCTCCACCGATACCAGGTCTTCCAGGTGCCTCTGGTTGTAGCAGTAATGAGAGCGATGATGGCAACAGTAATGCTAATAATAACAGTAATGGCAGCTACCATTACAGATGGCAGCTTTGTATGGTGGTTGAGAGCATGGATTCTGTAGGTAGACTGTAGATCCTGGCTCTGCCACGTACTAACTCTGTGATCCTTAGTAGATTGCTTAACACTTCCGTGCTTCAGTTGCTTCCTCTGTAAAATGGGGGTAGTAATAGAAGCTACCTCATTGGTGCATTGAATGCTTGGAGTAGTACCTGGCATGTACTACAAGAAGTACCACTAGAGCATTAAAGAAATGAGTATGCCTAGAACAGAAACTATATCATTATTCCTGTTTTTCATGGAGGCAGACTGAGGCCATGTGAGGCTTCCAAGCCAGCAATTCACCACATTTTAACCTGGGTTGGTGTGACTTCAAGACCAGTGTTCTTTCTGCCGGTCTTCCAGGCTTTCTATTGTAGGCGTCATTTCACAACTTACACCATTGATCGGAACGGGGTTGAAGAAAAGAGACAGTGTTTGAAACTTGGAAAAGGCAGGTACTCCAGAGTATCAGAGCAACAGAAATCATCTAAAGACAGGGGACAGTAAACATTTTCCCAAAGCCAGAAAGTCAGGTAGTCACCACACATAATGCTCCTGAATGAATGAACTCATTCATTTATTCAACAGTTATGCGTGTCCCCCACCTTTCTGCACAAGGGGCAGCAGCCTCACGTGTAGCCACTTAATGAGTAAGAGGATGTGTTTTATGTGATTTTGTCAAAGAAAGAGGCCCACGATAACTTTAGGAAATGATACTAATGAGAAGATGCCAGTATTTTTTCTGGCAGTTGAATCCAGTTTGGTAAATTCTGGGGCTCTGTCTTCTCCCCTTCCTCAATGTCTCGAGGCAGAGCAAGCTGGCCACAGAACGAGGCAAGGGCTGTCTGTCCCAGGGCTGGGTCTCATCAGTACATTTGTGTCTCTTGTGGTTGTCTTTATCCAGCCTAACTGGTATTGTTTTTGGCACTCTTAACATTATGATGTTATGTTTCAAATGTTTCCAAAACTGAAACACACAAGGTCTTTCATTTCCTTTCTGCCTACTAAGATTATTTCAGCTCCACACATGCAAAGCAGAGTATTATGCAAGAAATTAATCATATCAGAGCAAAGTAGCTACTGAAAAATTGCCAAACACCATAAACATTGGTCAAAATGGAGTCCAACCATTTGCACAGAGAATAATTGAAGCTATGGATTCACTTGGGGTAACTAAGCAACTTTTCATTATGAATTATAAAGCTTTTCAAACATAAAATGATATCTGAGAGGAGTGCATTACCTAAAAGGTTTCGATAAGCAATGAAAGGAGCTTTAAAATATGCAGCAGGGATCAATCATCCAGCTGTATAGTGTTACTTATACTTTGTGGCGTCACCTACATTCCTTGATAAACAATGTCCCATAACCTCCGAGCATTCCCATTATTTTCGTCAGCACCCAGACATAAGAAGTGACAAAAATGTCAGATGATGTTTTATTTACTAATATAAAACAAGTTCTCGTGGAAGTAGACATTCTACGACAATGGAGGTTTATGAAGCACATTTCCCAGCACCAAAAATGATTCACGTTGTCCAAGAAAGATAAAAAGCCTGCTGTTAGTGATGAATTTTAATTGGAATGTTACTCATCATGGGCATGAATTTCTTTCATTTGGGAGATGACATGTCCTGCTTCTGTTGTGGAAGGACAGTTGAGTCTGCCTGAAAAAGAAAAGGTAGCTAAAACACACTTTTGACACCCAAAAGCAAGTTGTCCTGGTGTCACCTGCCGAAACAAGTATTCTCATGTCTTCCAGTCATGGCTTTGCAGGCGACGTTTTTGTCAGTTACATGTAAAATCAAACCCAGCATTCAGACTCAGATGCAGAGAAGTTCTGCCTTCCTCTACCCTGTTTATGAAAAAACTCAAATGAAATGGGAGCGTCAATTGGGAAAATCACTTGATGGTATGGAAGAGTTGGAATTAGCTGTAGGATTCTACCAAAGGTGCAGCGAGATAGAGTGAGCAGCACAGAAGAAAAAATGACAATTGTAGATTCTCTTCGTTTTGACAGAAGAGGGCCTGAGTGTGGCATATCAACATTGACTGATGCTAGGTAGTAGAGAAAGGGAACTAGTAAAAGGTCAGGAAAGTGGAGTTAAAGAGGGTGAGGTGCATGGAGACTGGAAAGGTAAAAGGGGCGGGGGGGAGGAGAAGGGTGAGGAAGAAAGGCTAGATATATGAAAAGTTTCAGGACCTCACGTCCTTTGCAAAAAGAAAATCGTTTACCAACCTTTATGTGATTCAGGAAATACTGTGGTTTAGGAAGGTTTAAACTAATGTAGTGGGCATTGGTCCCATGATTGTGGGGAGAAACTACTTCTCCTGAGTAGGACAAATAGGGTGGCTGCAGCCAGCCCCTTTGGAACTCGATATAAAAACATCAATTTGCATCATGGAACCTTGGCCGGCCTGCTTTGTGGCGGTGGTACAAAGCAGTCAATGCTCTATAGATACACAAATTGATTACTTCAATTACCAAAATCAATTTTCCAGAATAGAGTGAAATACATGGAAACGTATCTCAAAAGGTCATTTAAAATTAGCCCAAACTACCAACTGAAGGCCCTGCATTCAGAAGAGCACCTTGCTGCACATTGTAACTCTCCCTTTCCTGTATCTTTGCCTATGTAAGGTCTGAGGCTAAAAGCACCCAGCTGGAACCTGGTGAAACAACAACCAAATTGCATTGCTCCCTGTGCACTCATGAATCTCTTAATAAGCCTACCTGATACAGTTCTTAGTATGGAACCAGGGTTTACTCCTGTAAGTAAAAGGGTCAGGTCTATTCTACACCCCCCCCCCGCACCCCCCCTTAATAGATATTGTTTGAATTACGGCTTTCCTTTTAAATTGTGGCTGGCCATGTATGTTTTGGGATATGTTGTATGTATTGCATAAACACATAGACCATTTTCTGTTCAGATACTATGCACTTTTATGTGCAGCACAGTTATCCACATATATATAATATCTCTCATGCAAATATACAAAAATTCATGAGGATGTTTTGCTCTCTTAAAATCCTTTCAGATTGCTTGGATGATTTTCTTTACATGTTTTCAACTTACCTAACGGCAAACCTCACTTCATTCTACACTAGTCTAATTAATTTGACAGGACTGGAAACTTGTTCTTCCTGTTCACACTTATTATTCATCTTTTCAGAATGCCCTGTAGGGAGGATGAAGCACAATAAAGCAGTAGTTACCAAATGCCTTAGTGCTAAATGCCCTTTTATGCTGACTCGGCACATTGGTGGCATTGAGTAGATCTGACTTTAGGGCAGCCTAACAAAAATGACATTTTCTAGAGTATCATCTATTTAAACAGGTCTTAAAGAAGGGAACTATGTCTGTTTTTCCCTGAAGTTTTACAGTGGGCTCTGGGGACTACAATTTATCCCTACTGTATCTGAAATCTTTGCTAAAGAAATGACAGAGGTATCATATTTTGCAAGATAAGCCTTCAGTCGGCAGTGGCAAATGTAGAGATAATTTCAGGTTTCTTTAAGAACTGCAGACATAACCTGAAACATACCAAGCATTTTGAGAAGGGGTGGGTTGAAATGCAGAATCGATAGATGCAACCAGAGAGAAGGGCTTTTCCTTTTAGGCTAACTTTGAAATTTTCCTCAGAGAGCAAACTTTTGATAGGGGGCAAAGATTCTTACAAGGTTGGTACAGGTGGATAATTAAAAAAATAAGAGTGAATTTATCTGCATACATTATTTAAATACCTAAAGCATTTCTCTGCTTTAATGATAAATTACGATCAGTAAAATCTGTTGGCTGCCTTCAAGCTAACTAATGGATCACTAATCAGCAACAGTCGAATCATCCTAACTAAGGTGGAATAAATATCTCCAAGGAAGCTGCAGTTAATTTTTTCGGTCTAAACCTGTACAGATGCTGACATATACGTACCTATATTCTTGTACTACATATGTGTGTGTGTGGATATGTGCATACATGTGTTTGTATGCACACATTAAAAACCTTTGACACCTTCTTGTTCACCCACCACTGCTCTATTCTTGTTGGTATGTTGTATAAGAAAGATTGTTCCTGCCACTAATTAATCCTTAAAGAGATTGGCTGATACATCTCATTGTTACCAATACATTTTTAATTGTTCATTTTACTCCAGCACCATTTGAACACAAGTCAATTTGCAGTTTCATTAGAGGACAGAAAAGGCCTGGGGTCTATCCTTGGTTTCAAAAAAGAAAAGGATAAAAAGCAGGCAAAATTTCAGAAAGAATGTTAATCCTCGAATTAATCAAGCAAGAATTAATGTGTGCTGCTACTTGAGTGCCTAAGTCTTCTTGCCAAGAAGTGCACTTTGTCATACCTACCCCTCCGGAGAAACCTCTTTACAAGCTTTGTGGCCAAATACCCTGGCAACTAATGACGAGCTTTGAAGCAACATTCACAGACCATTTGCTTTGATGACATTTGGAGGCTTTTCTCCCCTCATTCCCATTCTATTGTTAAGTAGAGTACACATGCCATACAGCCTTTGAAAACTAATCAATACAGTAAGATTTGTCAGGTTGCAGCTGACTAGTATTACATCTTAAAACTCTTTCCTTAGCTGACTTGTTGTACACATTTTTAAGTTAAACCTTATGAAGGGGGTTGGGTAGATTAGCCTTACCATATTCACAGGCACACTAGTATGACATGGCTCTTTCTTCCATATTTTAACATCAAAAGCTCATAATCTGTGTAAGTTAACCTTCCATAAAACTAAAATTATATGGTCATCATACATAATCTGATGATTGATTACAGCTGTCAGAAAGGTCACAAATTGTAAATGTTTACTACAGTTGCACCATGAAAATTACTACATACTTTAAAAAAATCCATCTAGAGAAAATAGACAGCTTACATTCATAGGTTGCAGAACTGAAGCATATATGTTTTCTTTGTGACTTTTAGCTCTCTTAAAATCAATGTTAAAACCCTTAGGTCTGATTTTTCATTTCAATG
Source organism: Prionailurus viverrinus (assembly GCF_022837055.1). Taxonomy (NCBI): domain Eukaryota; kingdom Metazoa; phylum Chordata; class Mammalia; order Carnivora; family Felidae; genus Prionailurus; species Prionailurus viverrinus. The sequence goes on along the minus strand of NC_062563.1, from coordinate 85,379,888 downwards.
TCTTTGTGTAATGTGCCTCAACCATACCTCATCTAATTTAATAAGATGCAAGCTAAGGAAGTACTTAAGTTACTTATCAAGGGTTTCAGATGACACATTATTATTGTATTCAAAAGTCAATATTTGCTAATCATGTTAGTACAGGAACTGTTCCAGGCCTACAATTCTTAAATTGCAGAGATATTTAAGATTAATTAAACCTATCTCCCCTGGTCCTCTCTCTTCACCTCTGTGGAAGGAGTAAATCAATGACATCCTATGTAAGCCCAGAGAGCCAGAGCTTCAAGCCTGAAAGCCACTAACATCCTTAAGCCTCTGTTTGCATCGGCGCCCCAGAGTTGAGCTTTGCCATTTCTCCACGGTTTACGGAACGTTTGCGTGTTTTGAGAGCAAAGTTCACCAGTTTGCTTGATGTAATTAAAGAGGTATGACCGTTCCTGAACATACAACCTGGACTCCGATATTTTTTTAAGTCAGGAGAATGCTGAAATGATCATCTGGTCTGACGTCTTTTTTCTTTTTATATGAAACTTTGTGGATAAATTCGCAGCAGACAAACTTGAAAGGGTACTTGCGGTTTCCGAAGCCGGGCACAATGAGAACCTGTGCCTGGGTCCACATCCCTGAAGGGGTTACACTCAAATGACACGATTGCAGTGAACCCCTGACCTCTTGCTTATACACTTGAGCGGAGACAGCCAGCTGTTCAAAGGTCAAGGCTCCTTTACTTTTAGACAGTAGACTTGTTACACAAGAACCATTGCTAATCTAATGTTACGTACAGAGCCCAGGACCTGGCTGAGATTAAGTGATAAATAAAACTTTGAAGTCTTATTAACGTGTATTGACTAGTAGAAAACTGCCAAACGTAGTACTTCAGTGATGACTACATTAGCTGCTAGTTCAGTTCCCTAAGGAGAGACTAGTGCATTAGCCCAGTGTGCCACCCAGCATATATTTACAGGTAGTTCGTGAAAACAGTAATGCTATGCACACTGAATATCTGGAACATGAATCAATGGAGACCAGCTAATTAGGTTATAAATGCATTGGTTTTATTTTTAACGTGTCCTCAAATAGAGTCTGCGAGTAAGCATTCTGAAATGGGGCTCTTAAACTGAGAGAAGCGACAATCAGATTATTCTCTGCCACTCTCCAATCAATCCAGAAGAGGCAGGTAAAATACTCTGATGCATATTCTATATAATCAGAATGACACATCCTATTAATATTCCAATTACTGTTGAACTATTAGCAATGCCTGAGTCTGGTGTCTTAGAGCCTCATAGCAGTAATCCGGGAACTTCGTGTCATCTTTTGTATTCATTCAATTTAAAATGAGACAATTTTCCCTTTAAAGCACTTTTATTAAACATTATTTTATGCATGGATTTAACATCCTAATTGATTTAGGTGGACTCTCAGAATGAGATGCTAACTCCTTTTGTTCTTTTCTTTGCTGAAAGAGGTCAGCAGCTGTGATCTTATTTATAAATTTAAATGCCAAATTTTAGCACAGTGAGTTATTATTAAAATAATAGTTATTCGTGTTCATAAAAAAATCTCTATTCACACTGTAAAAAACAGGAATCCGATAATTTAATAAACTGGTCTAGAGTAAGAATGGGCCAGAATTGTCACTCAGAACACATAAAAATCATAAAATCGTACACATGAAAGTGACTTTGGAAAAAGCACTGAGATGTTTCCACTCTTCTAAATATTGCCTCAACCTAAAATTTGCTTCTTTTTTTTGAAACTCATATAGGAATATATTCAGTACCACAGAAAAAATACAGTTCTATAAGCGAAATATAGAACTACTAGTTGAAAAAGTCAAACTTGCCAGCATTTCGTCCATGTTTTAGGTTGTTTGCTTTATCTTAAATTGATTTTGGTTAAATGAGTTTGTGTGATGGTACAGCGTAGATCAACCTCTGCTTTCTTACATTATGTAGCTGCTACTGGCCATGAATATCATGAATGTGGCACACAATGCTGATGCCTTGGCACAGCTTGAGAGGAGTGGATATAGAAAAAGGTGGATGCTGGGGCGCCTGGCTGGCTCACTTGGTTAAGCGTTGGATTTTGGCTCAGGTCATGATCTCATGGTTTGTGGGTTTGAGCCCCGCGTTGGGCTCTGTGCTGACAGCTCAGAGCCTGGAACCTGCATTGGATTCTGTGTGTGTGTCTCTCTCTCTCTCTGCACGTGCCCCCACTCGTGCTCTGTCTCTGTCTCTCAAAAAGAAATAAACTTAAAAAAAAAGAAAGAAAAAGGTTGATGGATATGAGAAATGTTTTGGGGTAAAGTCTAAAAGATGAAAGGTTGAAGTTGGGATATGAGTAAAATGGAGGAATCAAGGAGGATCAAGGAGGAATCAAGGCTTATGGCTTGAGAAATTGAGTAGATAGTTATTTCCAAAGATGGAAAATACTGGGGAGAAGAGGTTGAGTTGGGGTCTGCTGGTGCAATAAAGACTTCTCTTTGGACATGGTAAGTTAGAGATGCCCACGTGGAGATATCAAGGGTGCAGTTGGATATTTAAATCTGAAGCTCAGAAGTAAGGTATTGACTAAAGATGTCAACTTAAGCATTGTCAGCATACATATGGCATTAAAAGCTATGAAAATGGATGAGCTAACTCAAGGCCTGAGTATAGAGAGAAAAGAGGGACTGAACTCTGAAGAATCAGCATTTAAAACCCAGGCAGTACGTAGCCTCTGTGTCAGGGCCAGAGATCATGCTCCAGAAGACTTGATCAGATGACCCAAGATGAGATTTGAAAGGCATTCCTTTCCTCATACCCTAAAGAACTGTACCAAATTGAGATATATGCTTGTGAAGGATCATTTTATTGTTCTTATTTTTATTTTTATTTTTTTATTAAAACTTCAATACAGAGCACACCACAGCCGTTCTGGAGCTTGGGACTCTAAAATGGCAGAGCAGCTTTCTCCGGGAAAGACGACAGACCAGGTGTGTACCTTCTTCTTCAAAAAGCCTGGTAGACAAAAAGGGGCTGCGGGCTGCAGAAAGCGCCCCGTCTGCAACCGGGAGTCTGGAGATGGCAGCAGCAGCAGCAGCAGTGACGAAGGCAGCACAGTGGTTCGCCCAGAAAACAAGCGGGTGATCCACAATCCGATGATACAGAAGACCCATGGTGGTGGTAAACAGAAGGTGGCTGCTCTGTTGAGCAGCAAGGAGGAGGAGACCGAGCCCCAGAGCCTTGGCATGGTGTACAAGTCCACCCGCTCAGCAAAGCCTGTGGGACCAGAGGATATGGGGGCAACTGCAGTCTACGAGCTAGACACAGAGAAGGAGCGTGACGCACAAGCCATCTTTGAGCGCAGCCAGAAGATCCAGGAAAAGCTAAGGGGCAAGGAAGATGACAAGATCTATCGGGGGATCAATAATTATAAGAAATACATGAAGCCCAAGGATACGTCTATGGGCAATGCTTCCTCCGGGATGGTGAGGAAGGGCCCCATCCGAGCTCCCGAGCATCTTCGTGCCACTGTGCGCTGGGATTACCAGCCCGACATTTGTAAGGACTACAAGGAGACTGGCTTTTGTGGCTTTGGAGACAGCTGCAAGTTCCTCCATGACCGTTCAGATTACAAGCATGGGTGGCAGATCGAACGTGAGCTTGATGAGGGTTGCTATGGTGTCTATGAGGATGAAAACTATGAAGTGGCAAGCGATGAGGAGGAGATACCATTCAAGTGTTTCATTTGTCGCCAGACCTTCCAGAATCCAGTTGTCACCAAGTGCAGGCATTATTTCTGCGAGAGCTGTGCACTGCAGCATTTCCGCACCACCCCTCGCTGCTATGTCTGTGACCAGCAGACCAACGGTGTCTTCAATCCAGCGAAAGAATTAATTGCTAAGTTGGAGAAGCATCGACCTGCAGAAGAGGGTGGTGCTTCCAACTTCCCAGAAGATCTAGATGAGAGTCGAATCCCCATTACTTAGTTTTCCCATTATTCTCATACCTCAAAATAAATATTTTGTGCTAAGCAACGGATTTGAAAATGAGTACAGTAAGAGGGTAGGAAAAAAAAGAGGCCGAGGGACATGCTAACCATACTCTTGAATCAGAACCTTTGCAGTTGCTGTTCCCTGTGTTTCTGGGACACTTCACCCTCAGAATTCTATATGACTCACTCCCTCACGTTCTCCTGGTATCCATGCAAATGTCATCCATTTAAGTGAGGACCTCACTGACTGCCTTATTTAAAATAGCAACACCAATCCTGTCCCTATCACTGTCTATCCTCCTTCCTCTGTTTTTTCTTCATAGAATTTATCACTGTCTGGTATATATTTACTTGTTATTTGCTTGTTTCTCTCTCTTCTCACTAGAACATAAGCCCTATAAAGAATTTTGTTCCCGTTTCACTGCTGTGATCACAAAATATCTCCCACCCCAACCCTGCAAATACTTGACACACAGTAGGTTCTCAATATATTTTTTAAATGAACGAATGAAAGAACAAACCAGAAAAAAGAGATAAAAGGGAACAGCTAACGAAGTAGGAGGAAAACCTGGAGGTATCTCAGAGGCTAAAACAAAAAAAAGGTTTGGAAATGGAATATGGTCTAATATGTTAAATGCTGCAGAAGGGTCCAGGAAGATGATAAAGCAACAAATGCATTACATTTGGCATTATGAGAGTAACTGATGTTGACAAGAGCAGTTTCAGTATAGTGGTTAGGACAGGAGTCAGAATTATTAAGGGTGAGGCGATACTAGGAGATAAGGAAGTGGAAATAGAGGCAGTAGGTAACGAATTTGAGAAGCTGCTGTGAAGAAAAGTACGGTATAAGGCAGTTCATAAAGAGGAATATGAGGTGAAGGAAGGGTGTATTATTTGCTCTGGATTTTTAGTGGGGTATTGATTATCTCCTGCCACAATATTGCTGGTTAACAAACAACCATAAAACCTTAGTGGCATTCGATAATACGCAATTTTTATTTCCCTGGCGTGGTTAGCTAGGTGGCTTTGCTTTACGTCTGGAATTTGGCTCATGTAGGCTGGCTTCAGCTGGGATTACTTAAGTATGTTCCACGTGTCTCTCATCCTCCACCAGCCTAGTCCAGGCATGTTCTCCTCGTGACACTGAGCCACAATACCTAAGTGGAAATGGGCAAGTTCTCTTGCCAGTTCAGAACCAGGACACTGTCACTTTGTCTTCATTCTCCTGACTAAAGCAAGCAAGAGGCCAGCTAGATTCAAAGGAGAAGTAGTCCAGTTACTATTGCTCTGATGCAAACTGCCCTAAAACTTAGCAATGAAAAATAACCATTTTATTATCCTTAACAATGTCTTTGGGTCAGGAACTCAGACAGGGCACAGTAGGGTTGGCTTTCCTCTGCCCCATGATGTCTGAAACCTCAGTTGGTGAGATTCAAAGACTAGGGACTGGAATCATCTGGAGGCATCTTTACTTGTGTTTGATAGTGATACTGGTTGTCAACTAGGACTACAGCTGGAGCTCTTGGCTGGAACACTAGCATGTGTCCTCTCCATGTGGGTTAGACTTTCTCACACCATAACAGAATTAATTGCTTCTTTCATGGCAGCTCAGAACTCTGAAGGCTGATAACCCAGTGTGTAAAGCATGAAGCAGGTCTTCTTTTATTACCTGGTCTCAGAAGTCAAGCAGTGTCCCTTCTGATGCATTCTGCTGGCCACAAACCAATTCTCAAGCCTTCTCCAGATTTAAGGAGAGGAGGATTATACCCTACCACTTAATGGAGGAGTGGTAAATTTAGGAATGGATGCAGACACATTTATGAGTGGGAGGGGGAAGAAGAAAGATGCAGTAGTTTACTTTCTAATATTAGTTGTACTTCATTCGGTGTTGCTTGACCCTGTGTATTCATTCTACCTGAGAGCAGCCAACACAGACCAGAAGGTTCTTCACCCTACACGGAAAGAAAATGTATTTTTAACCTGAGACTGGAGCTCCCAGGATAAAGAGTTTATCCAAATTGACTCCACCTACTCGATTTTGAAGTTAAGTCCCTGAAGATTCTTGGGCATGGCTGCTGAAAAAGCTGCTTTACATTTAAAAGTCTCAACGGAGAGTATAAAAGCAAGTATCAGCAGTCATGTATTATAGGAGTTGGTTCTCAGTGTTTGACTCAGTGATGCCCAGGGCCTTCTCCTGAGACATTTCTAGGGTGGCTTTGGTGTCCAGAAACTTCAGTGCAGCAACGCTTTACAGACCATGCTGATTGCAGATTAATTTTGCGAAAACCTATAAGATATTTCAGGTCTTTGAGTTATTTGAGTATTCAATTTAATTTTAGCCACAGATGTTTATATAGGATTTCTCTTATGATTTCATTTGATATATTTAATTGTAATGTGCCATTATTTCAAATCACATTTTGGAGATGTTAAACCTAAACATGTGGGAAATAAATGAAACTTTTAAAAGTAGATTCTGCTTTTCTTTGTGGGTTTTCTGGGCTAAAGCATTGAAAATAAGCTGACATCTGTTGTAAATTTATGCTATATACTTCTGGTCTCTAAAACCATATACAACTTTATACAATACAATAAATGCAATGCAATGAAATATATATACAGTAGTTCCCCCCCACACTTATCTATAGGGGATACATTCCAAGACCCCCAGTGGATGCCTGAAACCACAGATTATACCAAAGCCCACATATACTATGTATTTTACTGTACATAAATACCTATGATAACATTTAAAAGAGTTTCAAATCTTTGGTGTTACATATTGGATGTAAATGAAAAACCAGATGCAAAATCATTGACAAAATATACTGTTTGAAGAAGGTGAGATCTTTCTCGTGAGTAGGAAGAGGAGTGTTTGAATAAATATCATCAATATTTATAAAGCATTTTGTAGTTTAAAAAAAGTTTTTGAATGGTTTTCTGAATAGTCTTCTGTTGTGTGTAGGGCAGGCATTATTGTTTTATATTCATTTTATAGATGTGGAAACAGGATCAGAATATTTAAATGGTTTTGTTTCACAAAGTAAGGAAATGGCAGAGCTATAATTTGAACCCTGTTTTATTGCATCTCACTGAATGGATTATGTGTGTTTATAAAGATACACCTAAATTTATACATGTTTCTATACATGTGTCAATAACATAGGTCAATATTGTGTAATCCATTATCACATATCTAATTGTGTGTATGTCTATAGAAATGAATATACTAATAATTATTTAGATCTTAAGCGCAATCACTCACATATTTTAATAGATACAAATGTATACTTATTCATACATTTTTCCATCTACCTATCAAACTTCTGTTTGATATCTGAAAATATGTTTGCATTTGGTACACATTTTGATAAAGAAGTATTTAAAAGAGGGGCGCCTGGGTGGCTCAGTTGGTTGGGCGGCCGACTGCAGCTCAGATCATGATTTCACGGTCTGTGAGTTCGAGCCCCACATCGGGCTCTGTGCTGACAGCTCAGAGCCTGGAGCCTGCTTCCGATTCTGTCTCCCTCTCTCTCTGCCCCTTCCCTGCTTGCTCTCTGTGTCTCTCTCTCTCTCAAAAATAAACATTAAGTATTTAAAAGAATACAGCTAATAAGATGCCTTTACATTTTGAAAGTCAAACTAACAGAGCCTTAGTATTTAAAGTTGGCATTTTACCCACTCCTTTTCAGAGCTAAAGGGTTTCAATAGTTAAAAATTCTATGAACATTTATGAGGAGGAGCCAAAACAGAGAAAACAGTGTTTACATATAATCCATCCTTGACGTGAACAAAACTTTTGATAAAATTGTAACATAGAAGACTCGTCCATAAATCCAAGGGCAAAGAACTTAAGAAAAAACCCAAATGGGCAGGCGTTTACCAGATGCCATGTGGTGTAAGTGCAAAAGAGCTGATAAATGTGGGTGAAGCAGAGTAGGTCTCCTGGATTAGCTACCTTCTAAATATGGATCCAGGAGAAGGAAATGGCAAAGAGGAAAGAAAGTCAAAAACACCAAACCACAAGAGCTCAGGCCTAAACGCACAAAAGGCAAAAGGCGAGGTTCTGAGGAGTAAAGTTAAAAAAGGACTTATGGCAATTCATGAATGTCTCAAACCCATGACCAAGTTTAATGTACCTTTGTCTTGCCACACCTCCAGGATTCTAAGAAGCTATTCATTGTAAGACGAAGAATTCAGTAACCGTCCTTTTGGAGAAAAACACTATATTAAATTGCATGATGAATTTAGGACATAGTCTGGTTGCAGAAATGTGAGAAAACGTGTGTTGGGCAGCTGGTACATCTTTACATCAAGGAAATAAATGTTTGACTTGAACCACTTTGATTAAGAGAAAGATGTATTTAGTGAATAGTACTCAAACGATAACAAGGTTTAACAGAGAGCAGAGTCTCAGTGAGGTACAATTAAACAAATAGTTAAATAATCTAACATACAAGTGTTTAAACAAGAAATCACAGACTGCCTTGATCACCACTCAGTGCACAGTGCGTGAGTCAGAAGAAATTATTTCAGCACCATTGAAGGGAAGAGCCATGTTGTGCTCAATTCTGGTTGACTTATTGCAAATAAGGGTATCAGAGAAAATGAGAAGTTTATGGCAGGAGGTAGATAAAATTATTCAGTGACTCAAGGAAATTAATTATAGAGGAAAAGCTCAAAAACTAGGTGCGTCTGTGATGACCTCATTGAGGGAAGCAAAATGACAGGTGTTGCAAAGGCGGATACCCTGAAGGGATCTACATTTATAACAACCAAAAAGGGAAGTCTGAAATCCCCATGAGAGGTAAGCATGAGCAAAATTTAATTGATATCTCTCATCCACCCTTTGATATTAGGTAACATTGGAAAGAAAGAGTTCTGAGAAGTGATTAACATGAATGCAAACAATCCAAATATGGACCTGATTAAGAATTCAGAGGGAGAAAAATAAACTCATATGAAGGCACATCTTTTACAATTTTACTTTATCTGGAATTTTTCTGACCCCGAATGAACAGTTAAGGAGAAAAAAATGTACCCCTATCTTGTCTGGAACTGGTATGTGAATTCAAGTTCTCAGTTTTAATATCAGGCAAAGCTTTTTTCTTTGTTTATTCTTGTTAAAATATTACACAAAATGAAACCTAAGTAGTTTGTAATAACTACTGTTCAGATGCCACATTTCAGTTATTACGCCGTGTCTTTATGACTCAGAAACCTTTGAGACTAGACCTGTGTGAGATCCTCAGGTTCTGCTCCTCCTCTCACTTATGTTTGCATCTGATCACAGTGATTTGAGCATTTAGTGAAGGAGAACAGAAGGAAAAAAAGTGCTCACGTTGTTTATACACAGAATACAGATTAATAGTAAAGTAAAAGTTCATTTGGCATAAAATGTTGATCAGGATGTCTCTTCAGAATATTTCTATACTAGCCTTGCATTCAAGAAGCATATTTGGATTCTATTAAAAAGAACCCTGACACATTAAAAAAAATTCTCAACATCACTCATCATCAGGGAAATACAAACCAAAACCACAATGAGATACCACCTCACACCTGTCAGAATGGGTAACATTAACAACTAAGGCAACAACAGATGTTGGCGAGAATGTGGATCAAAAGGATCTCTTGCACTGCTGGTGGGAATGCAAACTGGTGCAGCTACTCTAGAAAACAGTATGGAGGTTCCTCAAAAAAGTAGAACTACCCTATGACCCAGCAATTGCACTATTAGGTGTTTATCCAAGGGATACAGGAATGCTATTTCGAAGGGACACATGCACCCCAATGTTTATAGCAGCACTATCAACAATAGCCAAAGTATGGAAAGAGCCAAATGTCCATCGATGGATGAATGGATAAAGAAGATGTGGTATATATATACAGTGGAGTATTACTTAGTAATCAAAAAGAATGAAATCTTGCCATCTGCAAGTATGTGAATGAAAGTAGAGGGTATTATGCTAAGCGAAATTAGAGAAAGACAAATATATGACTTCACTCATATGAGGACTTCAAGATACAAAACAGATGAACATAAGGAAAGGGAAGCAAAAATAAAAACAGGGAGAGGGACCAAACATAAGAGACTTTTAAACATGGAGCACAGAGAGTTGCTGGAGGGGTTGTGGGAAGGGGGGCTGGGCTAAATGGGTAAGGGGCATTAAGGAATCTACTTCTGAAATCATTGTTGCACTATATGCTAACTAACTTGGATATAAATTTTAAAAAATTAAAGAGAAAGGAAAAAATAGCAAAAAACAACAACAAAGAACCCTCTAGAAGGCCTAGAATCTGCCTAGGAAATAACTAACAAAACATGAATGCCCTTAAACCTCACCGTTCTGTAATTGCAAGTAAGGTCATATTAACAGTAATGACTTAGGGCACCTAGGTGGCTCAGTCAGTTGAGCATCCAACTTCAGCTCAGGTCATGATCTCACAATTGGTGAGTTCAAGCCCCACGTCAGGCTCTGTGCTGACAACTCAGAGCCTGGACCTGCTTCGGATTCTGTGTCTCCCTCTCTCTCTCTGCCTGTCCCCTGATCACACTCTGTCTCTCAAAAATAAATACTAAAAACAAAAGAAAACAAAAACCCAGTAATGACCAATATTCCTGTAGTTAGAAAGGCCTTTTTTTAGAATATTATATCCAGAAACATTAATGAGAGGAGTGCATCTTCTGTTTCCTAAAAATTTTAAACTCTGTATAACTGAAGGCAGTATTAACAGAGTTGAGAGAAAAAAATGACAAAATGACAAAATAATAGGTTTAAGCCTACATAAAAAGTTATCTGAATATAAAAAAGCTACTACCTTAAAATACGAATGCTCTTGAAAATCTAAAAGATGATTGATAATTACAGAAAATGGACAAGTAATAGATATAAAACATGTTCCACTACTAATCAAAGCAATGTAAAATGAAATTACAAAATAATATGTTTCGCCTCTCATAAAATGAATTGTTAGTAATCTGAGCTGAGCAGGGTATAGGGGGAATGACAAACCCTCTTAGATGAGAAGCGAGATTTTAAATTGGAACATTTTTAGAGGGTGATTTAATAAGATAAATAAAAAATTTAAATGCAAAAATTTTGCCTCAGCAATTCCACTTCTTGGAACATATTCCAATGAAACAATTGGACAAGTACACAAAATTTGTGTGCACATATGTAGAGATTTTATAAGGAAATAATATAGATAGATTGAAAATAACCCTGAGAGTTGATGGGGGATGGGAGGGAGGGGAGGGTGGGTGATGGGTATTGAAGAGGGCATTTTTTGGGATGAGCACTGGGTATTGTATGGAAACCAATTTGACAATAAATTTCATAAAAAAATAAAATAACCCGAATGTTTATTGGTGAAATTTGGCTAAATAAAGAATAATAGAGTTATAAAATGGAATACGGTAGAGCCTTCAAAAGGATCAAGTGATTATTATGTAGAGTTTTTCCTGAATGCAAGCACGGTCACACACTAGGAAATCAAGCATAATAACTTTCTATAATAATATATGAGAAGATCATATATCTATAAATGTTTGTTATAGATCGAATAATGTCCCTCCCCAAAGGAAATTCAGGCAATGTGACCATGGAGGCAAGGATTAGAATGACATAGCCAAAAGCCAAAGAATGCCAGTAGCTACCAGAAGCTAGACCAGGCAAGGAATGATGCTTCCCCAGAGACTCCAAAGGAACCTAGGCCTGCAGACATCTTGATTTTAGTCCAGTGGAACTGCTTTTGGACTTCTGGCCTCTAGAACTGTGACAGAATAAATTTCTGTTGTTTTCAGCAAGTTTCTGGTAATTTGTTACAGCAGGCACTGGAAACTAATACAGATTTGGTGCTGAGAAGGAGATGCTACTGCAACACATACACAAAAATGTGAAAATGGCTTTGGAATTGAACAGTGGGTCGTGGCTGGCAGAATTTTGAAGTCCATGATAGAAAAAGCCTAGATTTCCTTAAAAGGACTGTTGGTAGAAAAGGGAATCTTCAAGATGTTGCTGGTGAGGGCTAAGAAGGAGAGCATGACGGAGAAAGCCTGTATTGTCTTACAAGATACATACACTGCCATACACAAGATGTCGGTAGCAAAATGCATGCTGAAGCTGCTGGGAAGGCTCAGAAGGAAATGAGGAACAGTATTTTCAAAACTTGAGAAAAGGGGATCCTTGTTATGTAGTGGCAGAGAATCTAGCTGAATTGTATTCTGCCAGGTTATATGGAAAGCAGAATTTGTAAGTGATGACCTGTGGTTATTTAGCTGAGGAGATTTCTAAGCAAAATGTTCAAAGTCCAGGCTGGTTTCTTCTTGTTGTTTACGATAAAATGGGAAAAGAAAGAGACAAATTAAGGGAAGAATTATTAAGTAAAAGAAAACGAGGACTTGATTTTGGAATTTCTCAGTCTATCCAGACAAAATTAGGAGATTCACTGTTAGAAGTATGTGTTCTGGCAAGATGGCTGAGGGTATAGCTGGCGGGACAAAATTTGCAGGAGAGATTAGGCATGTGTGACTCATGGATACCCTGAACAGTCTCAGTAGAAGTGAGGAATAGAGATGGGGTGATCCAGGAGAGATCTTTAGACGACCATAATGTCTAATGGTGTGAATCTCATGATATATATGCAGACTCACAAAGTGTTTGAAAATGTTATTCCAACACCGCCAGCTGTTATGCAGACATTGCCAACATGGACCAAAAGGCACAGGGAAAGAATGAAATGAAGTAAGGCTTTTGGACCCCCCAAATTCTACAGGCAAGAAACAGAATGATAAAACTACTCAGTTGCAAAAATATTACCACCCTTCAAAAAAAAAAAATGACTCTGAAGGCAGAACCTTGGGCTCAGAGGGTGAAACCATGGAAATGTATACAGTTTTATCTTTATGTGTTTTTACATAAATAGTATCTGATCTTACTGTTTCTTTTTTGTATTCGACACTATGATTTTAAAATTTAACCACATTGCTATGTACATATCTAATCTGTTGCTCCCATCTCTGAGTCCTTCCAGGGGATATTCTTGTATATGTCCCTTATAATAGATTTATTCTCTATGGTAGCACAAGGTAGGATTATAATTCCTGATCCCTGGTTGTCAGGTAGACCATGTGCCTAGTTCTAACCAATGAATTGTATGAAGAGTGACATGTGTCATTTCTGGGTTAGAGCATTTAATCACCCGTTCAGGACTTCCTAAGACCTGCTTCTCCCTGTGGCTCAGGGATGAGCAATGTTCAAAAAAGGCTGCTTTATCAGCATGGTCCCCAAAGAGACTAGCTAAGTAAGGAAGCCCCTGCCAATGCATGCTGGACACATAGTGTGAACAAAAATGAACTTGTGTTTATTCAAACCACGGAGATTTCGGGATTCTTTGTTTCACAACACAACTGAGTTTATCCTGACAGCTGTGTCTTTTAAGACACTCTGTGAGAATCTATCTGGGGTATATACCCTGGAGCAGAATTGGTATGTGTATACCTAAGTTGGCTAAGTACTGACAGCTCTCCAAGATGGCTACCCCAGTCTACACTCCCTACATGCCCCATCCCTGCCAACATTTCACATTTTCCAGCTTCTAATTTTTGTGACACTAATTGGCATAAATGGATATCTCATTATTTCTTTATTTGCATTTCTCTGATAAAAATTAATTTAGGGAATTATGCTCATTAGCCTTTGGGAATTTGTTGTCTATACATTTTTTTTGTTGTTCATATGCCTTGTCCATTTTTCTATCATAGTTGCACAATTGTGTTTCCCTTGTTGATTTTTAGGATTTCCTTTTATAAATAATAATCAAAGGATATTAGAATAATCAAGGTCAGTTAGATATTAAAAATATCTTCTCCATTTGTCTACTTACTCTTTCCATCATGACCTGAGCTGACCAAAATTCTTCTTAATTCTGATGTGATCAAAGCACTAATTTTTTGCACTTTGAAATTTTGTTGAAGGGGCGCCTGGGTGGCTCAGTTGGTTGAGCATCCGACTTCGGCTCAGGTCATGATGCAGTCTGTGAGTTCAAGCACCATGTTGGGCTCTGTGCTGGCAACTCAGAGCCTGGAGCCTGTTTCAGATTCTGTGTCTCCCTCTCTCTCTGTCCCTCCCCTGCTCATGCTGTATCTCTCTCTGTCAAAAATAAATAAACATTAAAAAAATTAAAAGAAAATTTTTTGTTGAAGAAATCCTTTCCCACTGTTAGGTTACAAGCATGTTTATTATTATTTTTTTTAATGTTTACTTATTTTTAAGAGAGAAACAGAGTGCAAGTGGGAGAGGGACAGAGAGAGAGGGAGACACAGAATCTGAAAGCAGGCTCCAGGCTCTGAGCTGTCAGCACAGAGCCCAATGTGGGGCTCAAACCCATGAATTGTGAGATCATGACCTGAGCCGAAGTCATGCTCAACAAACTGAGTCACCCAAGCACCCCTACAAGCATATTTTTATATACCCTATTCTGAAGGCTAGAATGCTAAAATGTTGAAATGTTAAATGTTTGAATGATATAATTTCTGATAGCCTTGTTTTTCTTTTCGGTATTTATTGAGCACTCACTATGTTCCAAGTATGGTGCAAAGTATTTATTTAATTCTTGTAGCATTGCTTTGAGGAAGGTACCATTAGAAAACCTGTTTTACAGAGAAGCAAATTGAGCCTCAGAGAGGCCATGTGAATTCCCCAAGGTCATATAGCTAATAAGTGACAGAATTTGTATTGTAATCAGGTGGTCTTATTTTAGAATGTCCTTGTTCATGGGCATAGGATAGTATGAGTTCAAGGTTCAACTAACTGACTTCTCTTTATTGAGCATCTATGTGTGTATCACACACCAAGCAAGCCCTGCCTTTGGGAAAAGTAATCATTTCATATATATGTTTATATATGTCATATTGTTTTTGATATTTTTAATATATATACTTTAAAAAAGGTATTAGCTTTCCTTTTTAATTACTATGTAGAATTTCTTTTGAGCATTTCTGCCAGATGTTATGTTAGATGCTGGGATGTGGCAATGAACAAGAAAGGGAGGTCTCTACACTCCTCGAGCTTAGAGGAGGAGACAGACAGTGAATCCCTAAATGACCTCAGCCAAGCAAAGAGGTGGGATAAAACTATTCCAAGCAGTAGGAATGGCATGGACATTAGGCAGGAAAATGTATGCATTTATCCAGCAAATCCCTGTAGATCACAGGGTTGTCTCCTTAAAGAGGAAATAGAAAAAGCATTGAGTTCTCATAGGATTTAACAAAAATCCCACAATTTCTTACTCAACATATCCCATTTTAATGATTAACTTCATGAGGTCAATCTCTTAAGATAGAGGACTATAAAATATTCCTTTGTTATAATACTATAGTTTGTCATCATGGGATTATTTTAATTAAAGCACTTGATTAAACCCTAATTGGTAAGTATTTAATTAAAGTATCTGATTCAGATCAAACCAGAGAAATCCGGTTTCTCTAATGTTCTTCAAATACACAAACATGCACACATTCACATACTCATGCCGAAACATTCTCACACACATACACAAGCAGTAACACAACCACACTCACAGGCACACCCTCAGACACACTCACATACTCCTGCGTATTCGTGTGTAGTAGAGCATCCTCGCACTCACAGTCATATAAACACCCACACACTCCTCTGACATAAACCCACACTTTCTAAGGGGCGTACAACTCATTTATGCAACATTTTAACAAATACTCACTGGTAATATACCAAATGCCAAGCCCTAGAGATACAACAAAAAAAAACCCAGGATTCATCTCTGCCCTCATGGGGCTGACCTTCTAGTGGGGCATACAGAGACTCAACCAGACAGCAAAAAATGTACATTATAATTCCAGGTTGTAATGAACACCATGGAGAAAATAAGCCAGGTGATGAGACAACAGTTACTGGAGGTAGTCACCATGTTTAGAGCAGATGGAAAAGGCTTCTCTGGAAGATGAAATTTGAACCGAAGCCTGAATAACAATAATGAGCCAGCCATTCAGAGGAAGGGGAAAAGAACAGTGCAGGCTGAGAGGAGAACAAGTGCCTGGACAAAGGGCTTTGTGTGGACAAGGAACCAAAATGTGGTCATATGGCTGAACTTTATTGAGTAGAATAAGAGCTAGGAAGGGACACAGGAGTTAAGTCCAGCCAGCCCTTATAAACCGTGGGGCTGAGTTGGGGCTTATTATAAAAACAAACAAATAGTAGACCGTGTATAATGTAAGTGCCCCCAGTTGATAGGATTTATAGTTCTGTAAGTCTATTCCGGCTACAGTTTGAGGAATGGACTTGACAAGGGTGGAAGCTAGGGACCCATTGGGAGGTCAGTGCACTCAGCTAGGAGAGAGAGATGATGGCGGTATGGGCATGAGTGGTCACAGTGGAACTGGGGAGAAGGGCGTGGATTTCGGATGTGTATTGGAAGTAAGAAAGCCAGGACTTTGTCAAAGATTTGATGAGGTGATGAGATAGGGTAGGGTTAAGGATGCCTAAGCGGGTCTTCTGCTTGAGCATCTGAGAACATTTGTGATAGGTGGCCTTTGTGTAATCACTGCCTGTATCATAGTAATGGCTTCTGTTTATCCAGTGCTTACTGTGTGCCAAGTATGTGCTTTGTATTATCTCATTTATTCTTTGCAACATCTGTATAAAGTAGGCCCTGTTATTATCATCTCTGTCTTAGAAATGAGGAAAGTAAGGCTCAGTGAGGTTAACTTCCTCAGTTCCAAGGACTTGTATGTAGTGTTGGAACAAGAATTTAAAGGCAAAAACGCTGAACCCACAGTCACCTCAGTGAGACATTGAGTAACCATTACTTCAGGAGCCTATCACTCCACATTTGAATTGCCAGGATCTTTACTACTAGCTTCTCTTTTGTTCGCATGTTGACTCAAATTGTGACCAGTTCACTGCAATTTGTATCCTTACCCTAGACATGGAAGAACAAGTAAAGTGCTGACCATTCATTTTTCTACTTATGCTGGAAAAAAAGGTAGTGCAGGTGGATTAGAATTATAAATGTAAATGAAGATTGAGGATTATATTTGGATTTTATTTTGCCTCCAATTAATATGAATGAGAGGCTTAATCATTATTATATCTATATCAAATGAATAATTTCAGAGATGAGTGCTTTGGGTATAATTTTTCCCCCATTACTAATTAGGGTTGGGAACACACTGTTGGCATGAATCAGAACCTATTATTAAATATGATATTACTCCTGATTAATTGGATTATTCCTTTTCTGATACTTCTAGGGCTGTCCCCCTCCCCATTCAGCAATGCACAAGACTCATGATCCTCCTTTCTTCACACTTACTCCCGATATCATCTGCTTCTGTGACTTCAATTCTCACCACCTGGCCAGTCCTGACCCTCTGCACCCTTGACCTCTCTCAGAGCTCTGTGCAGCATTTCTTGTCCACTGGCTCCAGGCAGGAGGGAGAGAGAAAAGGAAGAGTGCACTCTAGAGAGTAGAGTGGTGAGAGACGATGAAGATGATAATGATGACTACTAGGTGTCAGGGGAGACAAGCCGGATTCAAGGTCCTATTTAATATATTTAAAGGAAATTTTAAGACATTAAAAAGGAAAGTTTTATCTGCACTATCCATGCAGGCCCTGTGAGTTTGAAGACAAATCTACACTCAGATGCTGAACATTGAGCTATTTCTGTTTATAGAGAGCACCCAATGTTGTGGACTCAAGTGAATATATGTAATTGAACACATACTGCGTAGGGACCATAATCCCTATATCCAACACTCTAAATATAAGGCCCATATCTTGTATATACAGAGGACAAACATAATCTAACCAGAGACAGTCCTAGGTGGTCAGAGAATCCACAGGGGGTTGCTTGCCTGGATGGTATATAGGACAAAATGGGGGAAAGAAGTCCTAACTCAATATGCACTGTTCAGAAGTTTTCTAAACAAAATAGAGTTAGGTGCTAATCTAACCTAGAGGAAAGAGTGTGTTCTTTACACTACATCTGACCCTCCCAATTCCCACCCCATACCATGATATCTCTCTTAATGCGGGGGGCGGGGGGGGGGAAGAAGGCAGTAGAAACATGACATGAGAATACAGAGGGATATAAAAATGGGAAAGAGGGAGGAGGTAAAAGACACTGATCAATTAATCCTCCCATTTTTTAAATCAGAGAAAACCTTGGCATTCAGTAATGATGAATCAATGCTGCTGACAGATACATCATGTTAGGATCTCAACAATCTAATTCTTCCGTCAACAGAAAAGGCAGGTAATTACTGCATTATCAAAAGTCTTGAAAAATACAGGAAGGAATGCCACACCAGTACCAGTGCCGCATTATCTGACTAATTTTATTAAAAACTTAGCATCATGTGTGAAACTGATCACCACTCCTGGAGAGAGCTGGGAGGCGGTTAGGGAAGGACGTTAAAATCCTGCAGGGTAATTCTTCTTAGGAGAGAAATACCTTTTTATTAGAAAAACAAACCAAAAAAAAAAAATATATATGAAGGGTCATTTCAGTTGTGGAAAGACAGGCCTTAGGACATGGCCAGTTGTGAGATAAGGATAAATAAAGCATTGAATTGTTCCTCATAATGAAATGGGAAGAATTTTAATTTTCAGGGACATGAGAGAGAGCTCATCTCTGGACAGTCCAGAGATGAAAGGAGAAGGAAGAAGATAACGTTAAAGGAAAAGTCACAAAATGATAATTCTCAATAGCACAAATGGTCAAAGGACTTACAAGAACATCAGTGTCTAATATTAACCTTATCTGCTGTGCTATAACTCAGTGTAACTAATCACTAGATCAACAATAAAAGTCTATTACACATAACTATCTTTGGTAGCTGCTTTGTTTGGATTGTGTTTTAAGGAATTTAAAAGGGAGTTCTGATCTCTGGTAAGTCAACTAAAGAAAAGACAGCTTCCACAAGAGGTCAGAAACAAATGAGATGAAAATTCAGCAGAAGCCAAAAACTAGAACAAGAAACGTTTCAGAGGCTCCTCAAAGAGACACACTGTGGTACACACTAAGTTTCCCACCGTAGGGAGATACTCACATTACTTGAATTTAATGGTAAAACTCATAAGGCTAGAAGACTGAGGCTTATCTCTGAGTTATATTGCATACATCAAAAAATTGTTTAATCTGTTCCTCGTTGTTTAAGATAGCTTGAAAGGGAAACAAATCCCCAACAATAGATGATTAAGAAAAAAATGATAATCATCTGCTAGATGGAAAATTATGTAATCAATAAAATAATATTTACAAAGGATTTAAAATAAAATGTAAAGTTTTGGTATGTTGTTTAAGATGAAAATAAATATGTAGTATTATTGGAACTCTGCATTACCTAAATTCATCCTAGGAATACAGAGGTGACTTGATTCTAAGAAATTTATTAATATACTTCCACCAGTTAATAGATCAAAGGAGGAAAATGCATTCGTCTTCATAGATACTAAAAATACAATATCCATTCTTGATTTTTATAATTCATTAGCATAATAATAGATGGATACGTCCTTACCATGATTTTCTATCTAAAGCCAAAGCTAGAATCTTGCTCAATGTTGGGTACAACCCTATTAAAGTCTAGGAACAATTTAATATTGTTCAAGCTGTACTAACAAATGGAATAGGCTAGAAAACTAGTATATATATATACTAGTACATATATAACTAGTATATATATATATGTATATATATATATATGTATGTAGTATATATATACTAGTTTTCTAGCCTATTCCATTGATAATATGTATGTATGTATGTATGTGTGTGTATATATATATATATGTACATGTACATACATATACATACAGGAGAACATACATTGTATACATATGTATATACATATATACATATATGTGTATATATATATACATACACATATATATATACATACAGTAGAATACCAGAAGCTATCTACAAATAAAAGACTATAAAATATTTAAAACATTGTATATAGCATGCTTCTATCTGTATAAGGAAAAAAAAGCAAGTTTGTATATACACAGACTGTTTAGAAAAGGAAGTTTGAAAAATAAGGGGAAGAGTTGGAATCTGGAGGTCTGGGATGGGAAGGACATTTTTCATATAAACCCTTTTTTTACTATTTGGATTTTTGATTTGTAAGTATTATTTTACAACTAAGAGAAATTAAGAATTAAAAGAAAAAACTTCAAAGATAAAAAATGACAGAAAATTAAATGTTTAATAATAGTTGCTTAAATAAACTATGATAAAGGTACTTTATGGGATTTAAGGCAGGCATTAAAAATTATATGTATGGAATTAAAGTTAAATGAGAACATATGCCATATTGCTCAATGAATATTTGTTGAATGAATGGAATGATGAATCCCAAATGGGAGGAGAAATAGGATAAAAATTATGGATACTGAATAATCATAATTATATAACACCATAAATAAATAAATATATATATTTATAGAGATAGAGAGAGAGAGAGAAATGTAAAAAGGAAAGAAAGAAGGGGCGCCTGGGTGACTCAGTTAAGAATCCGACTTCGGTTCAGGTCACGGTCTCATGATTTATGAGTTCGAGCGCCACATCAGGCTCTGTGCTGACAGCTCAGGGCCTGTAGCCTGCTTTGGATTCTGTGTCTCCTTCTCTCTCTCTGCCCCTCCTCCACTCATGCTCACTCTCTCTCAATAAATAAATAAATAAATAAATAAATAAATAAATAAATAAACAAACATCAAAAAAAATTTTTAAAAGAAGGAAAGAAAGAAAAATGTAATAGTGATCTCTTCTGCTTGGTGGTATTATAGTGTACAATTAAAAACATTCCTTCTATTTTTCTGATCTTTCAGAAATTTATGTAATAAATGTGCATTCTTTTAAAATGAAAAAGACTTTTAATTTAGGAAGCAAGATGCTCTATCTGCTTTTCTGAAGAAATGTGGAAAATAGCAAATAGATTACTCCCCACAGGCGGTTCATGCAGACCCTACAGTGTGGGCACAACTTCCTTAATGCTCACCCTGAACTACACTGTTGATTTTGAGTTGTACTTACAAAATAAACAGTGGGCCAAAAGTAAAAACACTGATACAATTGAACGTGATCTGATTTATTCTAAAATCACAGACTTGCCTGAGGCACAATTCTTTAGGAAAACATTCCAACAGCTAAAAGAAGCTTGTACTTAAAGCAGGTAAAGTTTCATTCATAAAATTATTTCCTGCTCCTATTACAGCATTGCAAAAAAATTAGAAACTGCTGCTCCTGGACTTTAAATTTAGTATATATATATATATATATATATATATATATATATATATATATATACACTTTGAAATAAGTGGTTATGTGAAAAATGTCTAAAGCACTCAGATGATGTTTGTTAATGGTGGTAAGTTTTAATAAATTTATTTGAAGTCCAATGGAATCACTATTGGAAATCAAGTCTTAGTAAAGTAAGGGATTTTCTTATCTCTGTAATACATATTTAGATATTTTTAGATTAAGGACCAAGCTATTGGTCTATGGTATATAAATTTATTCTTTGCTTCAGCGTTTACCAGTAATTGATAAAAGTTACCTCACATACCAAATCTCCTAGTCTACCCAAACCCTTTGCCCACTTAAACATTTTTTTATAAGAGTGGTGCTCATCTTTTTTAATACGAGACATAAACTAATTTTTCTTTTGCTAATTTATAAACAAAATATTTTCTTTCCTTGCATTTGAATTACTATGTTTTTAAAAATATGTTTCCAAAATTTTGAGAGGAGAAATAAAAGCTCAGTGGTTCCATATTCCCTTTCACATTAAGAGTTTAGTAAATTTTTCAATAACCTCAGTAATCTGTGTTCCCCCCAACACACGCATATTTCCTAGGCAACATAGTTGTGTGTAGCCAGAATAGTCCGTTGGAATCATTACCATTTCAGATCCACTTCATTCCTTTGCTCATTTTGTTCTTGCCAAAGTCTTGTCTTCTATCCTTGGCCTGAACTGTTCTGCTTCAAGGTGACTCAGGAGGTGGCAGTCAAGCTGTCGGCTGATGCTGCTTGATTGCTGTTAAAGACTTGACTGGAGTTAAAGAATCTTCTTTCAGCTCACTCACATGGTTGTTGTCTGTTAGCCAGCGCCTCCATTTCTCCCCACACGGACTTCCGCATAAGCTGTCACTACTGGCATCCTCCAGGGTTATTAATAGGAGGGAAGGAGAACAAGAAGAAAGCCATAGGATATGAATACCAGGAGTGGGGAGTATTGGAAGTCATGTTGGAGGCTGGCTACCCTCAGAACTACTACACTTAGAAGCCCAGATGAGGGGCAGCTGGGTGGCTCACTTGGTTAAGCAGCCAACTTCGGCTCAGGTCATGATCTCCCAGTTCGTGATTTCAAGCCCAACGCCCCACGCCAGGCTCTGTGCTGACAGCTCAGAGCCTGGAGCCTGCTTCGGATTTCTCTCTCTCTCTCTCTCTCTCTCTCTCTCTCTCTCTCTCTCTCTCTCTCTGCCCCTCTCCTGCTCATGCTCTGTCTCTGTCTCTCTCTCAAAAATAAATAAACATTAAAAAAAAAAAAGCCCAGACGAAGTCCCAGCTTCTCTTGGAAGCTTTCTTTAATTGCTACACCTCTATGATTTCTTTCTTCTCAGAACACTTTTAGAAGCAATTCTCTACCATAGTTGGGTCTTAATGTCATTTAAAAATTTTTTTAAGTTTATTCATTTATTTTGAGAGAGAGCACGGGGGAAGGGCAGAGAGAGGAGAGAGAATCCCAAGCATGCTCTGCACTAGCAGTGTGGAGCCCCATGCGGTCTCCAACTCATGAACCATGAGATCACGACCTGAGCTGAAATCAAGAGTAGATGCTTTGGGGTGCCTGGGTGGTTCGGTCGGTTGAGCGTCCGACTTCGGCTCAGGTCATGATCTCACGGTCTGTGAGTTCGAGCCCGACGTCGGGCTCTGTGCTGACCGCTCAGAGCCTGGAGCCTGTTTCAGATTCTGTGTCTCCCTCTCTCTCTGCCCCTCCCCTGTTCACGCTCTGTCTCTCTCTGTCTCAAAAATAAATAAACGTTAAAAAAAAAAAAGATGCTTTACCCACTGAGCCACCCAGGTGCCCCTCATTTTTGAAATTTTTTACGTGTTTCATTTTAAGTAATTCTTCCCAGTGCAGTGTAAATTCCTTAACTACAGTAAGACTCAATATATTTGATAATTACTATCTCAATTTCAGCAATATTGGGCTTAGTCAATATTGGGATGAGTCTATTTGAGGATAGTGGTACTGAACACTGCATGCTGATTAAAATGGCCTACAGAGCTTTTAAAAAATACCAATCCCTAGGTGATATGCCCAGATGGGCACTGGTATTTACTTAGATGCTTCCCAGGTGATTACAATGAGCAGCCAGTAGCTTGGAATATTTCCTGCCTCGGTCATAAAATTAAGAGGAACCTATTTTGAATTGTTTGTTGTTGTTTATCATCTTACAATTCCACCAAACAAAACATTTGCTATTTTTGATACAGTTCTCTTAATTAAAAATATTGGGAGACTGATCAAGTAACCATAACTCCATTAGTGAATCTAGTTTTTATACGTATATATTTTTTGCTTCATACTCTGTCCAAAATAGAAATATACATAATTGCTTTTCCAAAATGTGCAATTATCATGTCCTCTAATAGAAAAATTAAATCACTGAATATAATAAAAAATTGCCCAAGAGTCATGACAATCAGCTGAAATGGTTACAACTGCAGGTCATAAAATTACTTCCAATAGATAAAATTTATAGTCTGAAGATTGTTTTCCACCCAGCCATTTAAGATCTGTCAGGAAAGGAAGTGTCTGTTTCACTTGATGTCCTTAAATCTTTTCTCTTCTTTTACATTGTCCATGAGATTTTTAAATTCCTTACCAGCTCTGTTTCCAAAGGTTCCCCACTATCCCACCTCACCCCCACCCTTCACCCCTGCCCCCAACCACAGTCCACAATCCTGAAAAGGATGGAGTGAAAAAGGCCTTTCTGATACAAAAGAGTTTTTCAAATACATGGCTTTCATGACTTGAGATGTCACAAGGGAAAGAGATTCTTTACTGCCTGATTAGAAAAATCAACTGTTTTCAATTGCTTATTTAATGGTATTAGCCTTAGTCCTTTTGCCACTCTAATTCCCATCCTCTAATTTGAAGAAATAAGTAGTGAGCTCATTTACCTCTTAAGAATAAGATGCTTCTGTGGTAGGAGAAGCTCTTTTTGAAAAGGTTAGTTAACTAATTCAAATCAGAGACTAAAGTTTAGGACAATGATTCTCAAATGTGGTACACATCCTTTACATTTTTTTGTAAAGTACTTATTTGGGACCTAAACCAGACCTAATCAGCATCTTACAATGTAAAATTTGCACTGATGAACAGTGAATGAAACAAAGACCATTAAGCTTTGCTCGTATTTCTAAGACACTTCTCTCTGTCCAGCATAAATAGATTAGACTAACAAAAAAGTACATGACTGTTGAAAGTAAAACAAGGGAAGGTAAAATTGCAACATTTAAAGACAAAATAGAAATTATGATTATCATCGAGGTTCCTGATTAATAGTTGAAATAATGCAGAATTATAGAGGGTTTATAACAGTGCTTAATAGTAGACCAAAACAGAACAAACCCAGAACGTTTTTCCCTACCATCACAAAGAAAAAGAAATCAGAGCCCCATGATAAAAAGTTTAAAAGCCAAATTTCTACCACAAATTTCACCGATTTCTGAGTGAAAATAACAGGACTTCACAACAGACACTTCGTATCCTAACCTTACCCCTGGCTCAGTATCAAACTGTGTTGCAGTTTCCTCTTATATTAGGCCAGATTGTTTTGTTTGCAAGTTATAGTTTAATTTTTAAAAACCGACTCTATACACTTCCTCTAAATGCATATTTTAGCAATTTCATTCTTTTTCTTCCCACTTAATTTATAAAATAGAAAAATATGCAATAAATTGTTTACATAATTGTTCAAATATTGTTGCACAAGATGGCAATGAAATTCAAATAAAACTATAGCCTGCAAAACAGGTCCAGAAAGCAAGTGCTCTAATTGTCCATTCGGCTGTTAAATGAAAATATGAGTTGGGGGCAATAGAGTTCTAGGAGTAGTGATGCAAAATATAGCAAAGTACGTACTTTCAACCTGTACCCTGAAAAGAGGTTTTTCCCCAAATAGTTGAAATATAACTGCCTATAATTAAACATAACTAACACTTTACCTAAATTCATTTACTGTGTATTTTAGGTCTAAACATTTCACTGGTTAAGAAAACTTAAAGGAAACAATTGTGACTTAAATAGTGAGAAGTCAGAGATACGACTGAGAGTTTCTTCAAAGGCAAAAAAACAAATGAATAACTCAAATGAAGTTGTGTTTGAAAACTATATTTCCTGAAGTATGCTTTAATAATCTCTGCAAATTGGAACAAGCCAAGGGAGATAACCTCTATAGTGTTGAATATAATATCTCAAATGAACTGGCATCAAAGATGAAGATGATGTTATAAAGTCAACATTTCCCCCATTTTCTTCCTGGATATCACCCAAAGCAGCACAGAGAAGGAGATAAAATAACACAAACTCCTCTTTTTTTTTTTTTTTTTTTTTTTTTGCAGAACGAGTACTGAACGATAAACTAAAAACTAAGTGTAGAGTTCCCCATAAGGGTGCAGGGATGCCTGTGCCAGAAGAACAAGGGGGAAAATACGGCTTCAGATTTAAGAATGATTCAGCAAAACACACTTCTTAACAATGAGGGATACCCTCTGAGATGCCAAATCCAATGCCTTGTTTGCAACAATGCAAATAGGCTGCATGTGCTAGAGGCAGGAACTACTCTGGATCTGGCTTACTTCTGGGAATCAAAAGGATGGCAACAAACAAGGAATCATACAGATCGGCTGTATTTGCAGGGAGTATTTGCAGAAAGTGAGTGCAGAGATCTGGCATTGTGAAAAACTTCCTATCCTTATTGACTTGGGAAAGTTGTAGAGAGACAAACTGATCCACAGAATTCTGGATCCTCAAGATAATTCCAGCTAACCTGGAATATAGCCATCAACTTTCCCAAACATAAGACTCCTGAAAATAACTGACCTTGGGGAAATTCATTTGCTTTGAAGATGAGTAATGAAAAAAAAAGGAAGTATCACCAGAGATACACGAATATACTGCGAGAAGGAAACAAATACGAGTATCTTACCAAGAATATTAAGCAGAAATTTTATGGGTCGCCTGGGTGGCTCAGTTGGTTAAGCGTCCGACTTCAGCTCAGGTCATAATCTCGCAGTCTGTGAGTTCCGGCCCCGTGTCGGGCTCTGTGCTGACATCCCAGAGCCTGGAGCCTGCTTCAGATTCTGTGTCTCCCTCTCTCTCTGCCCCTCCCCTGCTCATGCTCTATCTCTCTGTGTCTCAAAAATAAATAAAAACATTAAAAAAATGTTTTTAAACAGAATTTTTTTCCTATTGTATCAGATAAATTGGGGCCAAATTTTTCAACAGAATTTAAAAACCTCAATCAAGCAGTACTTCCTATGAAGAATGAACATGGAAAAGATATTTTAAAGCTCAAGGAATAGATAAGACAGTAGGAAGAGATAAATTATAAGTTCAACTATAAAGTGAAAGAAAAAAATGACAAAACCATCCCTCAAATAAAGGCGAAATAGAAAGAAGCACAATGGAGAAAAGATTGCAGAAAACAATAAAATATAGATATAAGAAAAGTAAGGAAATGAAATAAAGAGGTAAAAGGGAACAGGGGCAAATTGACTCAAGATTCGCATAGAGTCCAAAAAGAAAAAAAATGAAAAAGAACAAGTGATTTACAATATAGTTCAAGTTTATTTCCCTGAAATAAAAGATTTGGACTTACATAGTAAAAGAAAAACTCTGTCAAAGAAATGTATATTCAAAATAAGGAACAATAAAACATTCCCTAGGAAATTTTTGAGGAGTTCAGTGAAAAAGAAACAAGTATTTGGGCAATCAGGCAAAAAGCTCAAGTTACTTTTAAGGTATGGGGTGTGGGTGGGGGATGAAGTTGGTCCCAGACTTTTCTATAGAAAAATTCAAAGCCAGAGGGCCTCCTGGGTGGCTCAGTTAGTTAAGCTTCCGACTTCAGCTCAGGTTATGATCTTGTGTCCATGGGTTCCAGACCTGTGTCAGGTTCTGTGCTGACAGCTCAGAGTCTGGAGCCTGCTTTGAATTCTGTGTCTCCCTCTGTCTCTGCCCCTCCCCCGCTCATTTTCTGTCTCTCAAAAATAAATAAACGTTAAAAAATAAAAAAAAATCCTATGTGATGTGATGTTCTTATTAAAAAGGTATTCATTAGAATGAAAACAAAAATCTAATTATCAGGAAAAAATGAAAAATATATGCATGGGAGGGGATAAGGCTAATTTGAAAGGCTTTTTTAACAAGTGTAAAAAAAAGCAAAACATAATATGATGCTGACACCAAATATATTTATCATCATAATAAATATAAATAAATTATCTCAACCATTAAGAGAAAGTGAAGCCTAACTCTGTATAAAAGACATAACTGAAAAAGTGATTCAGTGATTCAGAAGGGAAAATTGAAGGATGGGCAAAATTTTACTAAGCAAATATAAGTAGAAAGGGAAGATCATAATTTTAATACCAGACAAGATTGTATTCAGGCTCCAAATCACTAAATGATACAAAAAAGTTTACTTTCTAAAACAAGATGATAAAATTGAAAATGAAAATATACTAGTTATGAATCTGTATTGTATACCACATAACTTGGATACACTGTTCAAAGACAAAAACTATTGAAAAAGATTTCTGCTTTTCGTTTGGATACAGGAAGTGACAAGAGAATGTTCCTTCCCTCCTAAAAATGAGATACAGCTGGATAACCTAATAACAACAATAACACTTTTCTTGAACCTATCAGAGAGTTGAGTTGCAAGGCAACCTATTAAACTGAATTTTAAAAAATCACAAGTTCCTCTAAAGAGATGGAACACATGAAATGCTTCACCTTTGGCAGAGAATGAGAGGAAGATGTGACTTCCATTAAAGCAGGTAAGAAAACAGTGTTCTCTATTTGTGTCATCTGTTCTTTGTGGTTGTTTTTCCTTACCTGCCTTGTTTTGGATATTTTAATAATGTTAAGCTACCTAATTCCTTCTTGGCTTGTTTTCCCTTTCTTACTTTTACTTGTTCTTCCAGGTTTTGCAATCTATGTCTTTAACATCACATTTTACCCATATAACTTTGTGTCCACTTATGTATGCTGTAAGAAATTTGTAACATTTCATACTGTATATAATTATTGCATTATATTTTAATTCTACATATTTTGTAATCCCTACACCTTGTTACCAATTTGCTTGAGACGTTCAATGATCTTTCCATGAATTTTTCTACAACTACCTGAGAAGAAAGAAAATCTAAATGACCAATTATCATAAAATAAATATAATTGTCAAATAGCTATTCCTCCATAGTTCCAGACTGTGAGGGTTTCAGAAATTAATTCTAAAAGAAATAGATAAATCTATATTACCTAACTTATTCTAGAATATGGTAAAAAAAAAAAAGGCACTCTTCTAAATCCTTTTTATAAGGTGGCCATGTCATTGATACCAATGTATGAAACAGATTTCACATCCACACAAAAGAAAACTAACAGTGTACTTCGCTGAAAAAATCCTAAACAAAATGTTAGCAAGTGGAATCCATCAGCACATTCCAAGAATTGTACAAGAATATAACTGAGTGGGGCCGGATTATTTTAGTACTACAAGGACGAGTTAAGATTAGGAAAACCAGTAATTTAATATAAGATTGAAAACAAAAACAAGAGAGAAAACTCACAGGGTTACTTTATTAATTAGGCAACACATTCATTGGCTATAAGAAATTGTTCAAATAACAGTGGCTTAACGAAATGAAAGTTTACTTCTCTTTCCTGGAATAGATTGAGCATAAGCAATTTAGAAATGATACAGTGATACCCTAATGTTAGGGACCTTATGGCCCCAACTAACATTAGAGAATTAATAATGAAGAAGGGGGGAATAGATATTGGGCAATATAAAGTAGTGTCTCCCAGGGGTGCCTTGGTGACCCAGTTGGTTAAGCATCCAACTTCAGCTCAGGTCATGCTCTCTCTGTTCATGAGTTTGAACCTCGTGTCGGGCTCTGTGCTCACAGCACAGAGCCTGGAGCCTGCTTTTGATTCTGTGCCTCCCTCTCTCTCTCCCCCTCTCCTGCTCATGCTCTGTCTTCCTCTTTCAGGAATGAATAAACCTTAAAAAAAGCTTAATAAAAAAAAATAAAAACATAAAGTAGTATCTCCCATAGCCATCACCACTAATGATGATAATAAGATTTTTTTAAGCAGAAATCCTTGATTTAAAAAAATAAGATAAATCATAGGATAAAAATAATAAAAACTATTAGCAAGATATGTGTCTCATTCTAAAAGTCTGAAATGTAGATAATAAAAAAACATACTGGAAGCATTCTTATTAAAATCAGAGGTAAGATGGGATACCTTCAATGATGACAATTATTCAACAATGTTCTTGCAGATATTAGCCATTACAAATAAAAGTATATGAATGAGAGAAATAAAATTTGTAAAGGATGAAAAGAACTTATTGGTTGTGTTAGTTTTCTGTTGATGCATACAACCTACACCTAAAAATCAGGGACTTAAATAATAACATTTACTATCTCCCATGATTATGTGAGTTAATTAGGCAGCTCCTTTTTTTTTTTTCTTTCTAATTTATTTATTTAAATTAAAGTTAGTCAACATACAGTGTAGTATTGGATGCAGGAGTAGAACCCAGTGATTCATCACTTACATATGACACCCAGTGCTCATCACAGCAAGTGCACTCCTTCATGCCCATCACCCATTTAGCCCACCCCCACCGTGTACCTCCCCTCCAGCAACACTCAGTTTGTTCTCTGTATTTGTCTCTTTTTTTTTTTCAACGTTTATTTATTTTTGGGACAGAGAGAGACAGAGCATGAACGGGGGAGGGGCAGAGAGAGAGGGAGACACAGAATCGGAAACAGGCTCCAGGCTCCGAGCCATCAGTCCAGAGCCCGACGCGGGGCTCGAACTCACGGACCGCGAGATTGTGACCTGGCTGAAGTCGGACGCTTAACCGACTGCGCCACCCAGGCGCCCCTCTCTGCATTTGTCTCTTATAGGGGGAGAGAGAGGGGGGTGGAGAGAGAGAGAGAGATTGAGAAGGAGAGAGAAACTAAGAAACAGACTCCTAACTATACAGAACAAACTAATGGTTACAAAGGAGAGTGCATGGGTGAAATAGGTGATGGGGATTAGGAGGGCATTTGTTGTGATAAGCACCCCGTTATGTATGGAAGGGTTGAATCACTAAATTGTACACCTGAAACTAATATGACACTGTATGTTAACTAACTGGAATTAAAATAAAAACTTAAAAAAAAAAGAATAAATAAATAAGTAAATAAGTAAGTAAGTAAATAAATAAATAAATAAATAAGAAAATAGGGGCACCTGGGTGGCGTAGTTGGTTAAGCATCCAACTCTTGATTTCAGCTCAGGTCACTATCTTGCAGTTCATGGGTTCAAGCCCCGCATCAGGCTTTGTGCTGACAGCATGGAGCCTGCTTGGGATTCTCTCTCCCCCTCTCTCTCTGCCCCTCTCCTCCTCACTCTCAAAATAAATAAATAAATCTGAAAAACATTAAATAAAATAAGGTCTAGTTTTTCTGGTATAAATATGGCTACTCCGGCTTTCTTTTGACATCTGTTAGCTTGATAGATGGTTCTCTATCTCCTCATTTTCAATCTGCAGGTCTCTTTAGGTCTAAAATGAGTCTCTTGTAGGCAGCATATAGATGGATCTTTTTTTTTTTTTTTAAATCTATCCTTACACCCTGTGCCTTTTGATTGGAGCATTTAGTCCATTTACATTGAGTGATTATTTGAAAGATATGAATTTGGTGCCATTGTGTTACCTGTAGAGTTGGTATTTCTGGCAATATTCTCTCGTCCTTTGTAGTCTTTGTTGCTTTGGTCTTCTGGGGTTTTTTTTGTTTTGTTTTGTTTTGTTTTTCCTCTTCTCAGAAAGTCCCCCTTAAAATTTCTTGCAGGGCTGGTTTAGTGCTCACAAACCCCTTTAGTTTTGGTTTGTCTGGTAAACTCTTTATCTCTCCTTCCATTCTGAATGACGGCTTTGCTGGACAAAGAATTCTTGGCTGCATATTTTTCTCATTTAGGACATTTGATATTTCTTGCCACTCCCTTCTGGCCTGCCAAGTTACCATGGACAGGTCTGCTGGTAACCTTATGTGTCTACCCTAGTAAGTTAAGGAACTTTTTCCCTAGCTGCTTTCAGAATTCTCTTTATCTTTGTATTTTGAAGTCTCACTCTGATGTGTCATGGTGTTAACATATTTTTGTTGATTTTGAGGGAGTTGTTTGGGCCTCTTGGACTTGAATGCTTGTTTCCTTCCCCAGGTTAGGGAAGTTCTCAGCTATAATTTGTTTGAATAACCTTCTGCTCCTTTTTCCTGCTCTTCTTCTGGGACTCCTATGATACAGATATTATTTTGTTTTATAGAATCACTAAGTTCTCTAATTCTCCCTTTGTGATCTAATACATTCCTTTCCCTCTTCTTTTCAGCTTTATTTTCCAGAATGTTATCTTCTATGTCACTCATTCTCTCCTCTGCTTCTTCAGTCATCTTTATGACTGTATCCAGTCAGTTTTGCATCTCAGTTAATAGCATTTTTTATTTCAGCCTGACTAGTTTTTCGTCCTTTGCAGCAAGGGTTTCTCTTCTGCCTTATATGCTTTTTTTCCAAGCCCAGCATTGTTCTAAATTCTTGTCCAGATACATTGTTTATATCTGTTTTGAGCAAGTCCCTGGCTGTGATTTCTTCTTGACCTTTCTTTTGGGGAGAACTCCTCCATCTTGAGATGTTGGCTAAGTTTCTGTCTTTTGCATGTTTTAAAAGCTTGTTTTGTCTCCTGCACCTAAGAGTCCTGCTGTATTAAAAAGGGGTCATACACTGTCCAGAGCCTGGCACTTTAGGAAGTGTTTCTGGTGTATGCTGTATGCATGCTGCTGTTGGATTTTGGCTGCCCTTTCCCACTGATCAGACCTCTGCCGAGCTCTTCCTTGCAGTGGGAAGTATCTGGACATTTAATTAGGTGTACTTTGATATGTTTGTTGAAGTAAGCCTGGAAAAAGGGAGGAGGGGAGAGCCTAATCGCCAAACAAGAGAAAAGGAAAAGGAACAACAACAACAAAACAGAGAATCAAAAAACTATAAAGCCAATTACAAAGAAAATAAAAAAGAGAAAAAGAAAAAAGAAAGAAAATTAATAAAAAAGTCTGATCCAAAAAAAAAAACAAACAAGAAACTATGATCCTGTTTCTAAAAGAGAAAAAAAAAAAGAGGAAGAGGAAGAAAAAGGGAAATTGAGAGAGCATGAGCAGGGGAGGGGTAGAGAGAGGGAGAGACACAGAATCCGAAGCAGGCTCCAGGCTCTGAGCTGTCAGCACAGAGCCCAATGCGGGGCTCGAACCCATGGACCATGAGATCATGACCTGAGCCAAAGTCAGACATTTAACTGACTGAGCCACCCAGGCACCCCTAGAATGTATTTAAAATGATTAGCCATATCTCTTATAACCTCTTTTCACCTAAGTAAAGACAAAATGGTAATTTTGAAAATTTTATTTGAAAAATTTATTTTAATTTAACTTCAAAATTTTTACTTCTTTTAATATATGTATTAATTAAAATGATACAGGTGCTTTATTATCTAGTTAACAACAAAAATTATCTACTTGTAAAAGTCAGTAACTCTATACAACAAAGCTTATAGGTTATGCTACCTCACATCATGGCAATAAATTATATGGTTATTTCTAATATTTCTAACTCAAAGCATGTAATCAGTTTGTGTGTGTGTGTGTGTGTGTGTGTGTGTGTGTATGAATATACATCTATACAAAAGTTAAATTAGGAAGTGATTGTTTTAACAAAAAGTGTCATAACAAAAGAATAATCCACACAGTTCCTATAAATGACAGTCATCTACTATATACTCTAAATATTATATAGTATTAATTTATATATACTCTTTCCAGGAACTATCTATTATATAAAGTTATATAATTAAAACCTCCTGATTAAAACTATAATTTTCAAAATACGTTAACAATAATAGCACACAAACATAAAACCTATTCAAACCTATTTCTTTTAGAAATACAGAACCTTGAGGATCTTAGATATCTAAATTAATTCCTTCATTTTCATAGTGGGTATAACAGATATCCAGAGAAATTTAGTTGGCAATTAATTATTGATAAAAACAAGAATTAATGACAAAAACAAAACAATAATTAATGACAAAAACTTCTGGCTAGTTCAGAAGTTAAAATATGGATTTCTGTATCTAAATATTTTGTGTTATTTTGGGGCTGTGTGAAATATGACATATTTATGCCTACATTAGGAACTTCTCATGAACAAAATCTCCATATTAGTTCTTTCTATTCCAAATATCTAAAATTGACAGCTCTTTCTCCAATTAAAAAATAAACATAACAAACTCTTCTCCTTCACCATATAGTTAATAACTAAAAAGTCTGGACAGAATTAAAAGTTCAATCACCTAAGGATTTTAAAGAATTGACAAAAGCAGGCAGATTTTAGAGGAAAACTAAAGGTTGGAAGCAATAATCATCAGAAGGTGAATTTTCTCTATTTGAGAGACTTTACTGCAAGGTCAAGCACAGTTGTAGTACAGTGAAAAGTGGCTAAAATGCTGAGAGAAAGTTTGCTGTCTTTTTGTCCAGAGGAACTAAGGCTAGGAGACACAACAAGCAGAGTTGTGTATGAACTCAGAAAGGAGAGAGGCAGATAAGGCAAATCTAAACATTTGGGCAGACCTGGTTGACTCTAGAACCACACATGTGCTGAGATGATTGAAAGGAGTGTGAATTGAGATCTGAGCTGCTACTCACCACAGGCAAGGCAGAGGTTTCTGTTTGAATCCAACCAAACTAACCACCTGCTCAAACAAAAATATGAAGACTCTTAAGAGGAATATAACCAAATTCAGAGTCTCTACAACGTAACTGATACAATGTGCAGGATACAACTCAAAATCATTTGATGTATGAAAATCCAGGAAATGTGATCTAATCTCTAGGGAAAAGATAATCGGTAGAGGCCAATTCTAAGATGATCAATAACTTAGAATAATCAGACAAGGGTTTTAAAGCAGCTCTTAAAACTGTGCTCAGTGATATAAATGAAGATATTTGTAATGAACAATAGGAAAATTAGTGGAGAAACTATGAAAGAAGAGCCAAATGGAAATTTTAGAACTAAAAAATGGAATATCTGAAATTAAAAAAATTCATATGATGGGTTAAAGAGCTATGTGAAGATGATAGTGGAAACACTCAGTTAACTTGAAGATAGATCAATACAAATTATTCAGTCTGAAGGAGAGAGGGGAAAAAGGGTAGAAATAAAGTATAAAGAGCTTCAAGTACTTGTAGTACAATATCAAAGGGTAATTAGAATTCCAGAAGGAAAGCAGAGAAAGAAAATGGGGCACAATAAAATATGAAGAAATAATGATCAAAAACTTTCCAAATTTGGTGAAAGACAAAAATTTACAATCCAAGTACTTCAGTGAATCTAAAACAAGATAAGTATGAGGAAAACCAAGCCTAGAAATATCACAAACTGCTTAAGACCAAAGTCAGAATACCCCAAATAGTTTTTGATCAAAGTTCTTAATAAACTTTATTGATTTAAAAAAATAATTCTGAAAATATAATTGAACAGAAAACTTTCTGTCCTGAATTTCGGTTACATATTTATGTATAACTTTAGGTAAATTTAGGAAATTTCATTAAATAAAGTGTGCCAATAGGATTGTTATAAAAACAGGAAAAGCTTTAATCATGGGCTTAAAGTAACAATTTACTAAAATATACAAGAGTAAAAAGAAACTCATAAAAGATATTTTTATTTTAGTGTTTTGGAACATAGAAGTTATATTTCGGGCTTTTGAATATAGCCAAATTATTTACATTATTTATTGCATATTTTAAATAAATATGTTTAAAACAGACTCTTCAGCAGTGAAAATTCAAGAGCCTTATAGATATATAAGCAATTTTTTACATTTCCTAACTCTAAACAGAAAATTGGTTCATCTAGTGCAAAATTAAGTAGGATGTGATTGGGAAGATCTGGGTCCTAGTACTGGTTCTAGCCTAAAATGTAGCCTTGACTGAGTCACTTAACCTCATCTGAGTCTCAATTTCCTCATATTTAAGATGTGGGTTTCATATTTTCTATGGTTAAAAAAATAGAGTAATGGTTAAGAAAGTGAACACTTGTGCCAGACTGGTTTGAATTCTGGCCCTCCCACTTTTAGCTATGTGATCTTGAATAATGAACCACTTTGTTTCCTTATGTTTATGTATTTATCTACAACATGAAGCAATATCCTCTTCATAGAAGTATTGAATTAAATAATGCATGTTAAATTTTTATGTCAGTGCTCAGTAAGTGTTAGCATTAGCTTGTTTTAATTTTTTATTTTTCATTAAAAATTTTTTAATTTTTTATTTATTTTTGAGAGAGAGAGAGAGAGACAGAGCTTGAGCAGGAGTGAGACAGAGGGAGACACAGAATCTGAAGCAGGTTCCAGGCTCCAAGCTGTCAGTACAGAGCCCAACATGGGGCTCAAACTCACAAACTGAGATCATGACCTGAGCCAAAGTCGGTCAGTTAACCAACTAAGCCACCCACGTGCCCCTAGCATTAGCTGTTTTTTAAAATGACCCTGAAATTTGAGGTACATATGAAAGTACATATTAAGTGAATAATAAACACAATTCCTTTTTGCATATTAGAATTTTGAGGCAGGAACATAATAAGGGTATGCCCAAGGAAACAGTAATTCTGGGGCACCTGTGTGGCTCAGTTGGTTAAGCATCCAATTCTTGATTTCAGCTTGGGTCATGATCTCATGCTGACAGCACGGAGCCTGCTTGGGATTCTCTCCCTCTCTTCCCTTCTCCCCACTCACGTTCTTTCTCTCTCTCTCCTAAGTAAATAAACTTTAAAAAAATGAAAACAGAGTAACTCTGTAATGGAAGCAGAAATAATAAGATACTGTTTCGTGTATAGGTGACAATTCACAAAAATAAATCTTCAGACATCAAAAAATCAGTAATTTTTATCTGTTTATTGTTGCTTCAAAGATACTTGGAAGTATTCAAGTAACTGATTTGACTGCCTCTATTTGGTAATTTTTTTTCTCTACAGTTTGTTCTAAATGAAAGTAAACTATACTTCAGCTCCGTACCCCTCAAAAATATTTTTCTTTTGAACCACTAATAACACTTTCAACATCAAAAAGTGCATTGGTAGAACCAAGCAAAAGGTGCAATTTATTAACATAAACCTTTGAGTCTGAAAGCGTACTACCAGATTATAGAAAAATATTGTCAAGTGAAATCTAAAGCAGAGGATTAACAGCTTGACAAATTACTTGAACAAGCTCATTAGTAAAGGACATATTCACAAGTGCTAGAAATGTCTAGAGAGCCCAGAACTGTGGTTCTTTTTCTGAGTAAACATTGCCAAGTTCTGAAAATGCCATTTCAATAGTTCTGGCAATAATTACAGCTTAGAGATGTGGGATTTTTCTTCCTAAGGGTTGAAAGCATTATTGTCCCTGTGGCTTAAATTTTCTGTGTACTGGGATGTAGAGATAATGATTTGCATGTTTCATATCTTAAAGGTATAAAATGTATATTTAAATGTATTTTTTCCTCTAATTGTAATACACTTTACTCAAATGTTTCACCTATTTTACTAGATACCTTATTTCATTTCCTTGGCATTTAAATACTGCTTAATAAAAAATAATAATTACAATGCTAGGCAGTGAGGCAAGTAATTAGTTGATGTTTTTAAGACTAAATTTTATTTTAAAATATTCTTAAATGTCTTACCACGTGAAAATACCCCTGATTTTAAAGCTCATTTTCATTGTTCCTCCCTTAGCATTTTCTATTTCTTGCATGTCTTTTGGGATACTGAACAGCTGAAACTACACTAAACCACAAAGAAATCTGAGGTTACTAAATAGTGTCAAGGAATGTTCTGCATCTCTTTGTCTCTGCCTTACAGAGAATACTCCCAGACTCAGAGAAGTAATAAATGGAACAGGATCTTCAGCACTTAAACAATGTTGTCTATGTTTGCATTTAAAAGATACTAAATCCTTCATACCAAAGGACATGTTTTCTATTAAACATTTAAAATTTTCACTTTGAATAGAAGTCCAGTTGTATTGAAAAAAAACAAAAACAAAAACAAGAAGCCTTCAATAGCACC
This sequence comes from Prionailurus viverrinus, assembly GCF_022837055.1. Lineage (NCBI taxonomy): Eukaryota > Metazoa > Chordata > Mammalia > Carnivora > Felidae > Prionailurus > Prionailurus viverrinus. Next base: position 85,342,409 of record NC_062563.1, on the reverse strand, counting down.
ATAAACCAATATCATAGCAAAAAAAAAAAAAAAGATCCATTTAAAAAGAATAATGGTGACTATCAAATATATAGAGTAGAAAAAATTATTGTGGGAAGACAATGAGATATGGAGTCAGCCTGCACTGGTTTTAAAACTGAGTATAGCTCGTCATAGAAAAACTGAGCCCCCATCTCCTTAGCTCTGAACTGGGAATAACATCAACTGGGCAGTTGTGACAATCAAGTGACATGATTGGGCATGCATCATAATCCACATCTGTTACTTATGTAGTGATTTGTGGTCTGATCTAAAGTTTGTACTTTAGGCAAGTAGTCACAGTTAAAATAGTATGTTGACAGAAATTTGAACTATGTTGTTAGGGGACTAGTGTTATGTGAAACCCATGCATGTCAAAATGTGCAAAATAGGACTGTCTACTCTCAATTTTTTTTTCCTACTGGCCTTTATGCTATTGTCATATATTTAACTTTTACGTTGTAAACCCAACATTGTTATTTTTGTATAGTCAATTATCTTATAAAAGATTTAAATAATTTTAAGAATCTCATACATTAACCCATGTGTTTATCATTTCCAGTGTTCATCATTCTCTTCTGTAAGCCCACATTTTCATTTAATATTTTCTGTCTGCTTGAAGGACATCCTTTAATATTTCTTGTAGTGCCAGTGATGAATTAATTCTTTCAGATTTGGTATGTCTGAAAACAACTTTATCTCATCTTTGCCTCTGAAAGACATTTTGCTGGGTATAGAATTCTAGGTAGACAGGTTTTTTTCCTTTTAGTGTTTTCAAGATGTTATCCATTGTCTTGTCAGATTGTTTCTAATAAGAATTCTGACATATTCATCTTTGTTCCTTTGTTCTTCTCTTTTTTGACTGCTTCATGATTTTATCACCAGTTATATGGTTTGGTAGTTTTCTTCATATCTCTTATGCTTGGAGTTCATTGACTTTCTTCTATTTGTAGGTTAATAGTTTTCATAAAAGTCTGGAAATTGTTAGGCGATTATGTCTTGTATGCTATCCTCTCTGCCTTCCTCCTTCAGAGACTCTAATTAATCATACATTAGGCTACTTGAAATTGTTCTACAACTCACTGTTCTTTTTTCTCATTTTGAGTAATTCCTATTGATATGTCAAGTTCATTAGTCACTAATCTGCAATGTCTAATTGCCATTAATCCTATCTACTGTACTTTCACCTCAGACATTGTACCTTTCATCTCTAAAAGTTTGTGTTTAGTCTTTTTAATATCCTCCATGTTTCTACTTAGCTTTTTGAATATATGTAACAACTGTGCCTGTTGTAATGTTACCTGTTAATTCTAACATCGACATCACATCCAGGTTTCTTTGTATGCCTAGTCATCTTTAGAGGGCAGCCACTGTGAATTTTATCTCATAAGTGCTGGGCATTTGGGGTTTTTTTTATAAGTATTTTTGAGCTTTTTTCTAGGATACAGTTGTAATATGGGAATGGTTTGATCCTTCTTGACCTTGCTTTTATGATTTGTTGGGTAGGGGGGTACCATAGTAGTGCAACCTAGCGCAAAGCATTTCCTATTACTAGGACAAATTACTACCCAGTGACTTGTGGCTGGTGAGAACTGGCATTGTTACTAGACCCTTGTGAGCACTGGACAATGTTTGTTCTCTCTAATCCTTTTGAATATCTCTTTCTTCAGCCTCCATTTCCTCACATGTATGTGCTGATCAGTACTGAGTTTAATAATCTTAAGGGGGATCATCTGCAGATCTCTGGAGTTCAGTCTTCTCTTCTCAGTGGTACTCTATCCTGTGAACTCAAGCTAATTTGGTTTCCCTAGACTCTCAGCTCCACTTTTTCACTCAGTAAGTCTACTGGGCTCTTCCTCAGTTCTTCTTCCTTGCATCATGTCCTGGAAACTCCCTCAAGGTAGTAAGCTGGGAAAATCATAGGGCTCCATTTGTTTGTTTCCTCATCCTCAGGGATTATTTTCCTCATTGTCTGAGGTCAAGTCTTGAAGTCCATTTTTTGATGTAGTTTGCTTATTTCGTTCTTTCAGTAAGACAGGTACAAGTAGTCCTCAATATTCCATCTTGGCTGGAAACAGAAGTTATATCTATCTTTTAAGAAATGACCACTTCTTGAGTTTTTGTGTAGTATCAGAGAAGAAAATCTAGAATTATCTGAAAACACTACTACTTTTTCCTTTTCCCAACTACAATCTGTGTGAGTTGGACTTCACAACAACATATTGTAACAAATGCAGAATACCACTCTTCTATATAATGTGAATCTAACCAGAAACCTTAACTTTATTACCTGGATCAGAGTTTTACTAGCAGTTTGAGGTATGTCATTTCATCTTAAACTAGGCAATTAAGCTTTCCCCAATAGAATTAAAACCAGAACACCCAGAAGTTACAAAATAGTGAAGTAAAATGAAGACATTTTAAGTAGCTATACATTTTATGTATTTCTCTACTCTTTTGTTTAGAGGTTGAATGAAAAAGGTGATCCCTATGTGGATTCATATAATCAATACCCACCCACATGCTCACATAAAAGTATAGGAGTCATCTGTAACAGCAACTGGGATTGGGAAAAAACTCTGAGCTATATACGAGTAAGCTACAGAATTCCTGTGAGTTTTTGGCACACGTGCCTGAAATGTTACAATTCTTTCTTGTATATATAATTTCCATAGACAAATGATTTTTATGAATAGTGTCCATGAATGATAGTATGCTCAATAGTTAAGATCACAATATTTGAAATCAGACTACTTGGGTTCAAACTCCAACTACTTTCTAATTGTGTGACCTTGAGGAAGTCACTTAATATGCATACTTCAGTGTCCTTTTTTTATAAAATGGTAGTAAAAGTGTTATTTAAATAGTTGTTTTGAGAAGTAAATTAGTTAATGTAAATTTCTTAAAACCATGCATGGTAAATAAAGCATTTAGCAACTTATATAAATTTTGCAATTATGGTTTCTTTTCAACCCTGTTGGCTATTAGTCAATGAACTTTAAATGCACACATATCTGAAATCTATCCCTAGAGGTACTCATTTATGAAGTCTAAGAGAAGGCACAAGTTTGTTGTTTTGTTTTTGAGTCCCACAAGTGATTCTGATCACTACAACCTGGCAAGAACTGAAAATCATAATCAGACTTTAAATTATCACTTACAGTAATCAGTGTTAGGCTAAATTTAAATTGTTTCTTGAAACATTTTCTAATCCTGGATAGCTCAGGGAAGCAGATTGCTTCAAGTAGGAGGAGGCAGAATCTGCCATCAGAATATATCTAAATTCATAAAATATTTGATAAGTAACCACTGAATATCAGTACTGGGTAGAGAGAGAGAAGTAAGGTGCCTCTGTTCTCAGGAATGTAAAAGTTAGTGATAACAGAGTAGCATATAAGCACTATTTCCTAAGGTGTGGTACATGCCTGCATACCACTGACTCTGTGTAATAAGCAACCCAAGTCTTCCTGGGATGAGGTTTGCCTTTCTGCAGCAAGAAAGAGTAGTGACAGATGAACTTTATTCTGTAGTAGACTTTCCTGCAATAATGGCATTATCACTGTCCGCTTTTCTATAGCCAGCCTGAGCCGAACTTGAGCTGGAATAGAGCTGCCAGGCCTACCAATTGCCCTTTCTTTGTGTGGAAACAGATTTCATAGAGATTGGAAAGAGCCAAGCCAGAGAAACTATGCAGCCCTCTGTGTGCTCACCGAAGGGCCACTGACTCCACTATTTCCAACAATAGCTAAGAGAAGAATCGGGATAGGAAAGGAGAATTTGAACAGGAGTAACCCTAGAAAACCAATCATGTTCAGGTTGAAATGTGCTGGGCCACTTACTATTCCACCTACCAGCCATAAGTACTGTAAAGTTTCCTTTTAAAGTGAAAAGTCATCCCTTTAAGAAAACTACTCAGTAAATGGCAGTATAGGCTGTGTGAAAATATGGCAACATTAGGAAGAAAATACAAAATAAGAAGTTGTAGAAATATTACCAGGACACATATACACCTGAATAACATATATGACATTACAGGATTGCCCCCATGAAACATCTAAGAAATGTTACCACCATCATCAGAAAGAAATCAATTTCAGTGAGAATGGTCAGGTATGAGTTTCAAAGAAACTGAGATTTATTAGGCTGAGTCTTAAAGAAGGGACAGAATTGGCTAAAGGCACGGGCTATAGAGGAAGCAAATGGCAGGAAGGGAAGAACTTAAACAAAGGAAGAGATATCCAAAGCATAGTAAGAACACAGTGAAGCCACTTTAGAAAAAATAATCTCAGTTCATCATTTCTTACATAGAAAATTTACCTATATTTATTTAGGGTCTTTATTATATATTTTTGGACAAATAATAAAGGTTACCTAGAATATGTTATTTCACTATATACATGAATATACAATTTTTGAAGTGGTATATCTTTATATAGCAATACCTTAAAATGCATGAATTATATTGATATTATCATATAGCTCTAAGACACCAGAGTAGTGGTGAACATACTAATAAGTGTTTCACATCTATAACTTTCATCAGGTCTCCTAAAGCCATTTAGGATACATAAAGCATTCTTACTGCCCTTATGACTTCGCTGAGATTTTCAATTCTAGTTTAGAGAATTTTAGACAGGCAAATAGAAACAATAGAGTAATAGAGAAAAACAAATTGGTAAAAGTCAGAAAATTTAATCAAAGGAAAATTTAATAGTTGTAGGAAAACTGAAAAGAGAAAGATTCTCATTTTTATATCATGGAATGATAAAATTCTTTAATACAAGAAACAATGAGATTATTAAACAGACCTTAATGTACTTTTTGTTACTATTTTTTTAGTTTTATACTATGAAATAATTAATGCTCCTACAAACAAGTTATTTTAAATACTGATTAATACTCTGTAGCAATTGGCATAATTGTCTAGGTGTTCATTAGAATGATAGCAATCATTCTAATCATAGAACAGCTTTAACTTGCCTTGTGACTTTCAGAACAGTATCCATTTCTCACCCATACAATAAAGAAGCTGGACCAGATGACATCTAAAGTTTCTGACAATTCTAAATGTTAATAGTGCTATATAACTTAGCCAGTCTACTTTCTTTTTTTCTAAACTTCTTAAATCAGCATTTTCCCTAAAATTAGTGAAAGCTTTCCAAAATGCATCATGTTTTAGAAAATTAAAATTAAAATCTATTTCAGACTAGGAATTGAAAATAGCAATTTCCTTACAAATAAATCGAAATCCTTTATTTCCCACCAACCATGTTTCTAAGAAAATGGAAGTATTTTTAAGATTCAGAAATCTATAAAACCTTTAAGAAACAATTACTGAAAGTAAAACTAAAAAAAAAAAAAAAAAAGTCTCGAGAGCCTAGGTGGCTCAGTTGGTTAAATATTCGACTTTGGCTCAGGTAATGATCTTGCAATTTGGGAGTTCAAGCCCCACAGTAGGCTCTGTGCTGACAGCTCAGAGCCTGGAGCTTGCTTCAGACTGTATCTCCCTCTCTCTCTGCCCCTCTCCTGCTCGCACTCTGTCTCTCAAAAATAAACATTAAAAAAAATTTTTTTAAAGTCTCATTTCTTAGTAAGATGAAGCTTTGTATTAGGAAGTTATTGCAATAAAAAAATTAGCAAATTATCTATTTTTGGATGATCCACAATATTTGAAAAAATAACTCCTTTATTCTGTATAATTTTATACCATAATTACTAACTTTCCTGAATTTCTAAAACGTATATGCAATTACTTTCACATACCTCTTCAAGGAAAGGTTTCATTAACCACTGCAAACATTGATTTATTAAATAAAATAGAAGTCCATGCTTTATAACTCAGCATTAAATTTCTCACAGAGAAATCAAGAAAGAATATTCCCTATCATAGATAGTTATTAACTGTCTTTGTTAAGTCTTCCAAATATTTCATAAAAGAAATCAAGTTAAGTGGGAGCTGCCTTTACAGATGATGCCTGTGCTTTGGCCATTCTTCGAACCAGTGCTTCTTGTCTTTTTCTTTGAATTTCTTCAGGAGAATATTTTTTATTTTTCTCTTCTTCCTCTAAAAATGAAACAAAATATAGATATTACTTTTATAGACTACACAGTCATCTTGAACATGAGTTTTAATTTTTTACTTTTATCATCCAGACTTGCCACATTGGTATAACTATTAAATCACACTAAACTACTAAATACGATATTTGATGTACAGATACAGTGTTCTAGGCCAAAACAAAATCAAGTACTGATCAATCTGTTCCTATTTTATACACCTTTCACAGTGTGATAAAATTCATTTGATTAAAACTGTACATTTTGACTTCCCAGCATATAATTCTTATGAATAAAATCTAATTTACATAATTGACAAATGAGTACTTTTTAAGAACTAGAATTTTATTTTACTTTTTAATTGTCTTAATATTTTATTTATTTTTGAGAAAGAGAAAGACAGAGTACGAGAGGGGGACAGCACAGAGCCTGATGCAGGGCTCGAACTTGTGAACCATGAGATCATGACCTGAGCCGAAGTCCAATGCCTAATAACATACTGAGCCACCCAGGTATCCCCAAAACCTGGGATTTTAGATGTTATATATAAACTTCAACAGAAAGGTAGTCAAAATATAATGAATTCAAATATCAACACCTTAAATAGTATACATTTACTATAAGCTGTATCAATATTCATGCTAATTTTTTTTCCTCTAGAGAGCTCTAAGATTTTCATTTTAGCCATTCAGGAAAAAATGTTTTAGAGTGATCCAGTGAAATCTATCATGTCAATAAATATATAATTCACTGTCAGATGTTTTTATTTGGAGGACACATTTTATATAAACATTAGAAAATTATTTTAGGGGCACGTGAGTGGCTCAGTTGGTTGAATGTCCAACTTTGGCTCAGGTTATGATCTCATGGTTCAGTTTGTGAGTTTGAGCCCTGCATAGGGCTCTCTGCTGTCAGCACAGAGCTGGCTTCTGATCCTCTTTCCCCCTTTCTCTGTCTGCCCCTCCCCCAGTCATGCTCACTATCTCTCTTTCTCTCTAATAAATAAACATTAAAAACATTTTAAAAAGATTATTTCAAAGAGCATTAATATCTGAATGAAAACTTCAATTCGAATGTCTTTTTAATATATAAAAATGTGAAGCATTCTGACATTCCTATGCAGCATATTTTAGTATGCTTTTAGTATACTTTAGGTAAATGTACTATAAAATAAACAATGTGTTTTAAATTAAGTAAATGAAAATAAAATTAAGTTTGATTTTAGTAACATCCAATTCTACCTCTGCCAAAATACTGAGTTCTAATAAAATGAATTTAATTCCAGAGTTAAGTCACTTTGAGCTAAAATATTAGATTATCTATGTAATGCTAATAAGAATCAAACTTTGAAATTAGCAAACATATTTTCTCATTTAAATGATGTTTGAAAATTAAGACCATCATATTTAAGCAACCTTGTATTGGTAAAACTGTTTATGTTGTAAAATCTGTCTCTCATAGAATAACAATCTGTAGTACTGTTGGCAGAGAAATATTATTTACACTAACATCTAGACACAAGTTTAGAATTTGTTCTAAGACATTTCTCTTATTACCTAAGGGAGATTATTTGTCCAAAATACATTATCTGTCTCCCCTTCCTTTCTTGGTATAATTGGAAATGGGAGAGGGTATTCAGGGTAAGAGAGAAATATTTCAGATAAACTCCCTAGATGACTCTGATGACTTATTTCCTAAACTTATTACCTCAAAGATTTGTAGCTATTTCTCCCTATAGAAAGATGCTACAAGATACTTTATAATTAGCTTGACTAATCATCTAATATTTTAGTCTCAAAGCTGAGAAATACAAGAAACTCAGAATTCACACATACACAGTTGCATTCAATTGACCACAAGTTTGAAAGGAAAACAGATTAATAATCCATGACAGCAGAAAAGAACATAGCTCCCTAAAACTGGGTTTACAACATGGTGAAATTCTTGGAAAAATAATTTCAAATGATATAAAGTCACACCATGAAAATTTGATTTAGAGAGTCACGCTTTTCTCTCATCAGCCCTTCCTTTAGCTCATTCTGCAATAAACATACATGGCAAAGTTTCAAACTATTTCAAGGTACTCAAAGCAAGAGTGGCTCTTTTTTTTTTTTTTTTTTTTTTTTTTTAATGTTGGTTTATTTTTGAGAGAGAGATACAGACCGTGATCAAGGGCAGAGAGAGGAGACACATTCTGAAACAGCACACAGCCTGATGCAGGGCTTGAGTCTAAGTCTGACACTCAACTGACTGAGCCACCCAGGCGCCCCAAGAGTGGCTCTTCTTAATCTTTATTATAAGGCAGAAATCAGGAAGGAAAAAAAAAAATTCTGTAAAGGGCCAGAAAGTTAATATATTAACCTCTGAAGGTCATATGGTCTCTTGTTGCAACTCTTCAGCTCTGTTATTGTAGCATGAAAACAGCCATGGACAATATAAATGATGTGACTGTGTTCAAACAAAACTTAGTTTATGGACAATGAAATCTGAATTCTATGTAATTTTCAAAGGTCATGAAATATTACTTTTCTCTTGATTTTCTCAACTATTTAAAATGTGAAAAACATCTTAGCATGCTGACTGTATAAAAACAGCCTCTGGGCTGGATGTGGATGGGCCATGGTTTACCAAACCCTGCCTTAAAACAAGGGTTAAATGGGTTTTGTTTCAAAGATGTTCTCTAGAAAGTAGCTTGCTACAAAACAAAGTAAAATAAAGTGGAAACAATAGAAAATAGATTAATGTTAATTAGAAGATTAGGTACTATCAGTAAACTTAAAAAAATTGATAAGATAAACTGAAAGGCAGATTATCCACTCATAAAATATGCAGATAAGGTAGTAGATAGTTTTGGGAAAACTCAAATATTCCAGAGAGATCTTTAGTACTCTTTAACATAATTATAACTGTATTTAAATAATTTCATGTTGAGAGTTTGGTCCAATTAAATACATTTACTTAAATATAAATTTAAATTATTTACATGATTTATTTAAATAAAAATAAAAATTATAGATTAACAACAATTTTTAAAGTTTCAAAATATCTAGGCTATAATATAGGGAAATATTAATTGTTGGTGTTGATAAGAATATAAATTGATGAAACTTTTTGGGAAGATTTAATGATATCCACTAAACTTCAAAACATTCTTACATCAATTTTTCAGTAATTAACAGATACAATCACAGGAGCATGCAGAAATTTATGTAGAAGTATATTCACTGGAGTATTGTTTGTAATGTAAAAAATGCAACCAAACTGAACTTCCTGTCAATAGAGAGGCAGTTAAATAGATCAAGGTACATCCATATAATGACATACTATACAGTCATTAAAAGGACTGAAGCAAAACTATACATAGAACTGGAAAAGAGGGGCGCCTGGGTCGCTCAGTCAGTTAAACATCCGACTTCGGCTCAGGTCATGATCTCATGGTACATGGGTTTGAGCCCTGCATTGGGTTCTGTGCTGACAGCTCAGAGCCTGGAGCCTGCTTCAGATTCTGTGTCTCCTTCTCTGCCCCTTTGCCCTTCACCAAATTGCACTCTGTCTCTCTCTCTCTCAAAAATAAATAAACATTACAAAAAAAAAAAAAAAAAACTGGAAAAGATAGCTATGTTAAGTGAAGGCAAAACCAAGTTGCCAAATAGTAGGTACATAGCATATAATTCCATCTGATAGATGTATAGGGGCGCGCACACACACACACACACACACACACACACACACGGACATTTTTATATGCACAGAAAATGTTAAATGATGTATTATAAACTGTTAGCTATGGTTTTCCTGAGGCATGGCTGTGCAAAAAGAGAAACTGAGAATTTAATTTTTCACTTCAAATTAATTTACTCTGCTTTCTTTCTTCTTAAACAACGAGCATATTACTGTTACGAGTTAAAAAAAAAAAAGATCACTTAAATAGGAAAGTTGAGCAGTAATGCCAACAAAAGCACCATCTAGAATCTAAACAGAAAACAATGATGTAATGTTAAAAGAAGATAAAATCTCCCTCACCTTATTAGCATTGATCTACATAATAGATAAAAATCCTAATATTAGCCCGAAGTGAGGGAGACTGATTAAAAAACATCTGTAATTACAAGCTAGCATAGTAAATGCTATAACAGAAGTTAAAGTTGGGTATTGGAGAAACCCAGAGAAAGTGAACCTAAATTATTGAGCTGAATAAAAACATACTGTGTTTTAAAGGACAAATGGAAAATGGCCAGGCAGATTTGGTATATGCATGTGGGGGTACTATGTTTCGGTGAAGGAAATGGCATCTGTAAAAATGTAAGGCTGTGAGAAAGAACTGGACATTAAGAAGTACAAGTAGTTATGCCAGATACAGTGCCTTTTAAAAAAGATTACAGTATCAGTGAATAAGATTTTTCACATTATATTACATGATATTCATTCAGATACTTACTAAACATCTTCTATGTGGGAGATGCTGTGGTAGGTCTAGGTATTCACAGATAAGACAGACAATAATCAATACTTAATTGCAAACTGTGATAAAAGAAATAAGAGAGATGATGGAAAATGACAAGGAAAAGACCTATAGATTGTTCAAGGAAGGTCTCTGTGAGAAGGTCATACTTAAACTGAGACCTAAGGATAAAAAAGCACCAACCAAAAGACGGATGGGGGTGGGGAGAAGGGGAGACAAACATCAGGAAGAAATAGTTTTAGTTGGGAACAGCATAGTCAGAGCTCCTGAACTAGGAACGAAACTATGCTGTTTGAGAACTGAAAGACAGCTAATGTAACTGAAACTTACTTGGTAGGTGAGGTAACAAAGAAGGTAGGCTGGTAAGGAGTGATAATCCAGGGCCTTGCACATCAGTGTAAAGTTGGAATATTATTTAAAAGATGATGGCCATCATTGAAGGCTGTGGTTAAGCACAAGAATGCCATGTTTGCCTATTTGTTTTTAAAAGATTATTCTACTGTTTGGAGACTAGAGTTGAAAAGAGATAAAAGAACTGCAGAAATCTAGTCAAGAAATGTTAGCTTGGATAAGGGAGGTAGAGGTTGAGTGAGGAAAATGGACAATTTTAAGATGTATTTTTCTGAGATAGAAACAATGCAACTTGATAGAATTGTGGGAGAGGAATCAGAAAAATCAAAGATGACAGACAGGCTGTACTGAGTAAGCAAACTGCAATTCTAACCATCAGAGCAAATGTGTTTAATTAGAATGCTCTGAATTTTCAAATATTGCTCACCTCAATGTTCTGCTAAACATAGGAGTATGAATGAAGTTTTAAAACAATGAGATATTTAGTAAACATAATCTCTTGGAAATAAATAGATCTAAAAGTACAATTTCCTAGTAAATAATTCAGAAAACATTCAACAAATATTTACTGAATACCTACTATATGCTAGTCACTGAATTAAAAGCTGGGAATCTGATGCAGTCTTTTGAAAACATAAATCACCCCTCTTTGTATATTACAGCATAATTATTCCTAAGAGTCACTTTAAGAATTCTAGTTAAATGTCATACTTTTTTAATCTTACATGTTACACAAATTTGATACAACAAATAACTAGGTTAGCTACTTTCCCAGGTGATAATTTTCAAACTACTTTATACATACCTTTTGAAGGTTGTTTCAAAGATTCAGAACGTTTCACCAAACACTGTTGTTGAATAGCCCTCCCACAAAACGAGTGGACAGGAGTTTTATTTTTCTCCAAACCCTGTGTAATTTTGGTATCAGAAATACTTCCTGGTAGACAATTTTGATTAAACTGGGAAAGAATTTGAGAATTTTTCATCTTTGTAAATGTATACTTAGGAAACCTAACTGTTCTGTTAAGGCCACTCTGATCTCCATCTCTTGTGCTCCTATGGCACAGATGCTGAGTACTTAATTTCTTCTTATAAGTAGCAGTTTCTGTATTCCTATAATCTGAACTCACATTCAAACTTGAACTTCCCGTAAGAACTGACTGTGGACTTTTCACTTGTATTGGAACATCAGTGTTATTCCAGGAGAAATGCAGATTATTGATATGACAATTTGATTTCTTGGAGTATATTGTCAAATTTGTTGTAGCACCTAAAAAACTTGGAGAATTTCCACAGATTTCCCTTTTATCCATCTTCACTGGTTTATTTAATTGTGAGCTATTTGTGAAAGATGTGTGCCCTGAAGTGCTGCTGAGATTCAAATGTTTTGATTGTACCAACTGACTTTCTTGTTTAGATGTAGTAAATATGTTTTTGGCTCCATGTTTGGAACTATTATTGATCTCAAGTGTACTTTCTGGTATCTTGCTGCCCTTTCTAATGTCTTGTTGCTGAGTTAGTCTTTCAATATCATCACATGCTTGGTATAATAAATCATCATCTACATCATCTGCTTCCCAGGTATTCTCTAATTGATGGCATGCTTTAACAATTTCATTGGCAAATGATGGATCATTCCAGTCATCAAAGAAAGAACCTAACTTTGATGCATTAGTCTGATTTGTATTATAAACACTGGTTTCATTGCCCAAAGTTGCAGAGCCAAAAGGATTTATATTAGCAGGTGCTTTAAAAGACTGATTAAAAATGGACTTATTTTCTTGTTCATTAGAATATCCTGTGTTCAAAGTAGACTTTTCAAAAGTATTTACATTAGAAGTAAATTTAGTATGCATATCTTCTTTTACTTTTGTCAGATTAGATGCAACTGAACAGTCTTGAACAATTTTATTGAAAGATTTCTCAAGTTTCATTATATATCCACTGGATGGCAATTTGTTTGGTTCATCATTTGGATTTAGTGAAAAACTGTATTTTCCAGAATCTATTAATTCCTTGTTATGTGTCTTTGAAGGGAGATCTTGTACAATTTTTGAATCCCTTAACTTGGCACCTAGGTTTGTATTCATTCTTGACTTATGTTTATCACACTTATTGTTAAAGTTACAAATACTCTTTTGATCAGCAATCTGGGCTGTTTTAGGAGCTGGGGAAAGTTCATACATTTTGACATTTTGCATAACAAAAGGTTCATTATTTAGTAAGTTTTCCCAATCATCCTCAAAATCACTGGTAGGAAATGCATCAAGGTGTTTATTAAAAGCTTCTGGCTTCTCAGTGTAAGAAGTCACACATGGATTTGTCATTCCAAGAGTATCTACTTGACAAGAAAGTGATCCTGGGGTTTTATCTGGCAGTTTTTCAGTGACCAGAGTTTCATTAGTAATGATTTTCTCCTTTTTCAAAGCGCTTTTCTTTCCAAAGGTAGTATTACTTGTGTTCAAAAAAGCATCTGACAGATCTTGGCTGAACTGTCCACTACATTTCTGAGTAGAGCCATCAAAAATGGCAATAAAGGCTGCTTCAGCATTTTGGTCAAATGGCTTCTGACTGCTATTTTGATCATTTATCACAGACATTTTGGTGTTTTCTTCCATTGGGTTCTTCATTATAGCATTATCTATTTCTGGAACTATATCATGTAATAACTGCATCTGTACATTATCTTTATAATTACTTAAAGTCTCTGCTTCTGAAATTGTCTGGATAAAATCATGATTTCTCTTCTTTTGCTCTTGAATCACATCTAGCTCTTCCATATTTTTATCAAATTGCTTAGCCAATTTCATAAGTTCTTCCTCTTGATTTTGTGTTTTCAACCTATTAAACATTTAAAAAGTCATAATTAAGAAAGCTTCTAAGAGTCATTATAAATATTTAGTTGTTATCAAACATATTTTAATATATTAAACCTCAAAATTTCAACACAATTATTTTAAGTCTAAAGTTTTACAGGTCAAAACTGAAAAAAGTAATTTCTAAATATTTTAATAGATTAACAAAATCAAAGCAGAGTATTATTAAATATATTTACTCCACTGAATGTCAGAAAAGCTGAAAAGTTTGAACTTACTTTGTGCAGCTGATTTTTGCTCTTGATTTGCCTTTTGCTACACTAGGAGTACAAGGAATAGCAGAAGCACCAATCCACATGCCTAGCATGGAGTTTGTTGTTGGTTTCTCATCCTTTGGCAGAAGGGAAAAGAGATATGTTTACAAAGGAAGGAAAGAAGGGAAGGAGGGGGAGGGAGAGGGAGGGAAAAGGAGGGAGAGGGAGAAGGAAAGGGAGAGAAAGAAAAGAAAGAAAGGGAAAGGAAGGAAGAAAAAAGACAGAGAGAGAGAGAAAGAAAGAAAGAAAGAAAGAAAAACAAACTTTAACTACATTGAATTATCTTCCTAAAGCAATAAACTGTGGTAAGGTGATAGTTTACTAAACAAGCTCCAGAACAATGAGAAGTTGGAGGATGGCAATAACAAGTTGCAAGAAGTGATCCATTTATGTTTCAGGAAATTAAAATATTCAGAATTTGTAATTCCTTATTTTCAAAAAAAATTAAGTTCTAAGAACTTAACAAGTGCATATTTAATGGCAAAGGCATAGTTATTATCAAAAGAAAACTGACTTCCTAAGAATAAAGAGAGATTCATATGGAATTCTTTCTATATCACCTGATTCTCCATATTTTCACTATCCCCATCATAATCTTTATCTAAAGTTGGACAATCCATGTTGACCTGAATTGGGAACACTTAGAATTCAGGTCAACAGGACTGCACTAACTCACAAATGAGTTAGAAAGTGCAAGGTTAGAACTAATGCTAAGAATAAGGCAGGAATAAGAACAAAAATAAGTAGAGAAAGGAGAAAGGGAAGTTTGACCACTATGAAGGATAGGAAAAAGCCATTTTAATCCTGGATATTTTTGCTATGTGTTTCAGTCATCTGATCAAGCAAAAAATTAGAAAATGAGTTTATTCATTAGTTACAAACCAAACCAACAAATCAAATAGGTTAACCATTTTCTACTCTATTTTTGTACTTAGAATGAACACAGTACTTAGAATGAACATAATATCACACAAGGTAAAAATAATCTTATCACTAGATTTATAGGATACTTGAAGGCATGGAATGATCTTATGATTATTATAGTTCAGCATCTAACAAAATGCTAGGCATAAAGAATATATCAGTTTACATTTATTTGCTAGGTTTAGGTGAAAAGATCCCTACAACTTGATACTTTAAAATCCTCAATCAACAAGCAGTTTAGCAGTTTTCTTAGATGTCCACTTGAACCTAGTAGATTTTAGTTTCACAAAATACTCCAGTAAACCAGTAAGTTTACTTTTAGACTCTATACATTTCCACTTTTGTTTCAACAACCTTGAATTTAGGGAAAATAACATTCTTAATGATTTAATTATGGGCACTTTGTCCATTTACCAAGTATTTTAAAATTAATTGACTTTTTTAGAGAATAAAGGTAGGACAGCCTTGTATGTTTTTATATTAATTATATTTTTAAAATGTCTTTAATAATAATTGCATAATTCATTGATTTCCAATTACAATCCAGGTGTTATAAGGTATCTGAACATATTACCTCATTTACTCCTATATACAGTGTGTAGTTGTATAAAAATGATGAAAAAATATACATCTTCAAACAAACACCATATGAAAAGTATCCCTGAAGAAAGTGAAATGATTGTCCACTGAATATGGAAGTGCATATTTTTAAAAAATGTCACCTCTGAAAATACCAAGGTGACTTAAATAACTATTTGAGGGGGTAACTCACCTAAAAATAAAAAGCATGACTATGTCATTATGAGAACATGTCAGTCTTTTTAAAAGACCTTGATACTACCAAATATCTATAGGCTTTAAAAGTGCTTAGTTGAAAAAAGTAACATTTAAAAGCAACTAATTTCACTGTATTTTTTCTTATATACAAGTTACAACTTGCATATTGTTGCCACTTCTTTATGTGAGCTATTATTTCCAGCCCACTTAGGTAAAGGGTCCAGTAATTTACTCAACTATCTTTTTATCACAATTTAAGCTGGCCAGCCCAAACACATTTTATATGCTTCTTTCATGTGAAACCCACAACTAATGAAGATCTATTGTTAACTTATGAAGTAAATAGTATCGTGGCATAAAAGCTATTTAACTACTGAACCATATGTAAAATGAATTCCTATGACATGCCAAACATGGAATGCAGAGCTAGTAGCAACATAGTTGTTTTGACTGTGCTAACTGTAATTTCGGATGTTTTATAGCCACTAAAGAAAACTTTATTTCCTGTCTCCTTCACCTGGATGACGGTGATTCCTTGTAACCATAGTTTGGGCCAGCGCCATCTATTGTTTACCATAAACAATAAACCCTTGATAAGGGTATGTCAAGGAAAAAATCCCAAACTAAAATGTTTTCTAGACTTAAATATTGTTAAATAAGAAAAAGAGAGAGAAGAGGATCAAAACAGAGGTTGACTTAAACTTTATATTTCTTTCTTTCTTTTTTTTTTTTTTAAAGTTTATTTACTTTGAGAAAGAGAGATAAAGCGTGAGCAGGGCAGGGGCAGAGAGAGGGAGAGAGAACCCAAGCAGACTCCATGCAGTCAGCAGAACGCCATGCAGGGCTTGATCCCATAAGCACAAGATCATGACCTGAGCCAAAACTAAGAATCAGAAGCTTAACTTAACCAACTGAGCCACCCAGATGCCCCTAAACTTGTATTTCTATTTCATTCAAGCAGTACAGGAACTGAAACAAAGAGAAAGAAACTTTTGAAGATGATTCTATGATAGCAAATAACTATCATAAACTATAACATAACCTTACATTTATAGTGCTCTTTAGTTTACAAAGAATTTTTAACTAATTTATTCCTCCCAATAGTCCAATGGAGAGGGAAAGACAAGTACTAATTCTGGTTTATAGCTGAATGAAGTTCTGAGAACTTAAGTGATTTGCGTATGGTCACTCAGTTTAGGAGGTGGACTCAGAACTGATTCCAAATCTAGTGTTCTTTCCACTTTTATGAATGTTGCTCAATGATCTTATTAGTCCACAAGTTTAAGAAGAGCAATTTTAATGGGGAAAAAGTAGGCTGTAGACCATAAACAAATACCACTCACAAAAAACTTAAAAGTTTAAATTTTTATTTTTTGATTCTATTATTTTAGTAACTTTAAAAATGAGGCCAGGGGCGCCTGGGTGGCGCAGTCGGTTAAGCGTCCGACTTCAGCCAGGTCACGATCTCGCAGTCCGTGAGTTCGAGCCCCGCGTCGGGCTCTGGGCTGATGGCTCGGAGCCTGGAGCCTGTTTATGATTCTGTGTCTCCCTCTCTCTCTGCCCCTCCCCCGTTCATGCTCTGTCTCTATCTGTCCCAAAAATAAATAAACATTGAGAAAAAAAAATTTTTAATAAAAAAAAAATAAATAAATAAAAAAATAAATAAAAAAAAAATAAAAATGAGGCCATATATGGTTGAACAACATTAAAATAAGCACAGGGGCACCTGGGTGGCTCAGCCGGTTGGGTGTCTGACTTCAGGTCATGATATCACGGTTTGTGAGTTCAAGCCCCGAATCAGGCTCTGTGCTGACAACTCAGAGCCTGGTGCCTGTTTCAGATTCTGTGTCTCCCTCTCCCTCTGCCCCTCCCTGACTCACACTCTGACTCTCTCTCAAAACTAAATAAAAGTTAAAAAAAAATTATAAAAAAAAAAACGCAAAGCTCTAGTCGAATTTCATCACTAAAAAAATTAAAGTAAGATACATTCTTAGGAAAATATATATTACCAATTATACATTATGTCCCATTTTTCAAAACCTACATTTCAGTAGTAGAAAAGGTAAAAGTAACCTTTACTGCTCTATTTTCAGAAGAACTGTAAAAGACCAAATATTTCTCATCCAAGTGAACTATATGTGGGCCTAGTAGCATAATTTTCACGGTTTTTAAATAAACTACAAACCTAGTGATATTTACCTGAGGAGCAATACGATTAACAATATGTGAGATTTCATCACTATCAGTAGTGTAAATCTGTTTTCTTCTTCCTTTACCTAAAGAAACAAAAACATTTCTATAAATTGTAAACAAAAAACTTAATTTTTAAAAACAGCAGTCACTTCTTAGAAAACAATTTTAATTAGCATGGCTTAGATCACTGTGCACTGACATCACAAGCATATCATAACAATCACGGAAGAGTCTCAAAAAACTTCTGTTGTATAAAAGTTCCTGCTACTACCTGACTGAAATTCTATAGTTAAATCCTAATCATTTACCAAATATTTACCCAGATAAAAATGCTAATTAATAATAAATTACCTAACTGTTTTGTCATTGGAGAATTTTGATCCCAAAAGATATCATTCTGTCCATCTGGATCATTAGGAGAACTGAAGGTAGATGACAATAAATCCATTTTCAGCACTCTCTTTGGTGTTTCATACCTTTCTAAGTAAAATAAGATTAAAAAACAATTGTTGCATTGCAAAGCATTACTTTACTTCATAATACCCCAATGTCAAATATCCCTTAGATTACTTTTTATGGTACAATTATAAAATTTTCTGAGATATTACTCTAACCACAACTGAAATATTTCACATAAAAATCCTTGTAATACTTGACAAATTTGACATTGTAAATAGCAAGCATTTTAAGATAGACTAGTAGCTCTATGAATGTATAACAGTGTATGATCTAATCACTTCATTCATTACCACTGGAACTTGGAGGCTTTGGGAACCACCTATAATTTATAGATATATTTCAAAAACCAAACGGCTCCCAGCAGTAAAAGTCTGTTTAGCCCTCTTTCATCAACTCTATCCTACTTACACTAATTACTTTAAAAAGCTTTAACGACCCATTTCTTGGTTAGTTTTGTCTAGTTACACTTTTACATTTCTACAAAGAAATGTTGTTCTTTCCAAAACTGCTTTATGAGAGTAAAGACAAGGTAACAAAAGCCGACTTTTAAGAACACACTGTAAGAGCATTTGTTTGAAGTGCAGTGCCTACCAGGATTTATTAGAAATCCTTAAAAAATGGAACACCAAAAACTGACCAGAATATTCGGGGGCCCTTAGTTTCCTACTTTGAGGGCCAGCATACACAGGAACTTCCGGCTTATTCGTAATGAGGTGAGACATCACCAAAGCTTTGAGGAAAGAGATAGCTACGGCTTTTCATATGACCCCTCCACTTAAGCAAGTCAGGGCAAAAGTTTAAGTGGGGAGGGGAATAAGTCTCCTGGGAGCAAGGTGAAGGCAGCAAGTCTATCCGATAGCTCTCCTCACTCTGCCACTGCTGATGACTGGAGGAGCAGCCTAGAAATAGCCGCCCTTCCTCAAACAGGTAAATCACAGGACCTACTTCTGTAGCGGCGGCAAGGGAGTGGTCAAACCGAACAGGGCAGAGCTCAAACTCGGGGATTGTGGCGTCGTGTTCCTTTCGGATTCACGAGGGGAGAAGCCCAGAGAAAGGAAACACTTCAGACTCCACCCCCACCCGCACCCCAGGTTTCGCCTTGGCAAGCGGGCTGTGGGGCTGCAGCGCACAAGCCCGGAGAGGCCGCGTTGCCGACGTCTCACCCTCGGGGTTACTTTTACTGCACGAAGCGGCTGCTGGAGGCTGCTCTTGGTGTGGCACGGGCCGGGGAGACCTCTCTCCGGCCCTGCGGAGCCCTGAGCCGCGGGCCGACCTCAGCCGCCTCTTCCCTGGCTCGACCACCGAGCTGCATTCCTCAGCCGCCGCCGCTTTGGGCGGCGTGCTCTTCAGGCCAGGGCTGTCCCCATGTTTCCTTCGCCGACTCATTGCCTATAACCCCCCTCCGCCAGCCGCTCCTCCTTTCACATTTTGTAACGGGAGGGGTAAAGCAATGAAACTACAAGCGGGTCTCCGCGCCAACGGCCGCCGCCATTTTGGCCGATGGGGCGCTCGTAAGAGGCGGCCGCTGATTGGCTGCGTCCGGGCGCGGGGTGGAGCGGTCAGGGTGCCAGGGCTGGGCGCTTCCGCAGCCCGCCTCCAAGACCGCTAGGCTCTGCTAGGTCTCCTGGGATTGGAAGTGATTGTAAAAGGGGCAGTGATCTGGTCGCAGTGTGAGCGCGTGTGAGGTGGAAAGGAAATGGAGTCTACTGGCATCTCTTTACTGGATTGACGACAGGAATTACACATTACTCAGATTTAGATTATTGTGGGTTTTATTATTTTAAAGAAGAGGTAATTAGGAAGGAAAAATTAAGCTATTTTTTCATAGGTGATATGTGCTTAGAAAAATCCCAAAACTGGGGTGTCTGGGTGGCTCAGTCGGTTAAGCATCTGGCTTCGGCTCAGGTCATGATCTCTGGGTCTGTAAGTTCGAGCCCCTTGCCGGTCTCTGTGCTGACAGCTGAGAGCTTGGAGCCTACTTCAGCTTGTCTCCCCCGCTCTCTGCCCCTCCGCCGCTCATGCTCTCTCTCTGTCTCTCAAAAATAAATAAACGTTAAAAAAGAGAAAAATCTAAAAACTGTAGGGAAATTATTAAATTTGTAAATTAATGTAACGGAATTGCAGGTACGAAGTAAATATTCAAAGATCGGTTATGATTGAATATATTGGGGACAAGCATAACGTTGATTTTTAAAGAACTATGATTTCTAATAGCATACAAAATATCAAATAACTAAAAATAAATTTAACCAAAATTGCAACACCCCTACAGAGAATTATGAAATATTTTTGAAAGAAATTGATGGCCTAACTACAGTTGACCCTTGAGTATGACAAGTGTTAGGGGTGCTGACCCCTGCACAGTTGAAAATTCACTGTAACTTCTGATTCCTCCCAAACTTATATTAGCCTGCTGTTGACTAGACGCCTTTCAATAACATGAAGCTGATTAACACATATTTTGTATGTTATTTGTATTATGTACTGTGTTACAATAAAGTAAGCTGTAGAAAAGAAAGCATTATTAAGAAAATGATAAGGAAAATACATTATAGTATTGTCTTTATAAAAAAACAAAAACAAAAAACTATATGAGTGGACCTGCACAGTTCAAACCCATGTTGTTCAAGGGTCAACTATGAATGGAGGATTACACCATATTCATGGATTGTGAGACTCAATATTGTTATGTCAGCTCTTCCCAAATTGATTCTATGCAAATCCATTCAAAATTGCTGTGGGTGTATGTGTGTAGGTTTGTGGATATGGGTGTGTGTGAGTGTGTAATATGACAAGTTTATTTTAAAATGTATGGAAATGCAAAGCACCAAAAATACCCAAGAAACTTAAAAAAAAATCCAAGAAATTCTTGAAGGTCCCTTGAAGATTAATAAAGTTGGATATGTACCCTGTATCAAGACCTGTAAAGTTATGGTAATTAAGATATTGTGGCAATGGTGAAAGGAGAGGCAAACATGAAAGAAACAGGATAGATGGCTCAGAAACAGACCTTTACATAAATGGACACTAGATTTAAGACAAAGATGACACTTCCAAGCAGTGGGACGAGGACTTTTTGATAATAAATAGTGCTTGGGTGATTTGATATTCACTTGGGGGAAAAAAAAGAAACTTAGCCTCTACCTCAAACCATACTCCAAATTGTGTGCAAGGTGATTATATATTTAATTGTAGAAGATAAAATAATTAGTGTTCTAGGAGATGATATAAATTGTCTTAATGACAGGAATGATCTTTAAATTAAAGAAAAATGTCACCAATTACAAAGAAAATATATATGTATAATTTTGATTACATTAAATTGATAACTGGAGAACTTAGGTCTATTGGAAGACAACATTAGGGAATGAAAGGCAAGGCACAGATTGGAAGAAGATATTTACCAGATGCCAAATTAGGGCCCATATGTAAAATATATGAAGAACTGATATAAATCACTGAGAAAATGATTGACCACCAATAAGAAAAACAGGTCAGATACTTTAGCCTGCTCTCCCAAAGAAAATCTCAGTGATCAACAAACTTGTATAAAGGTGCTCAACCTCATTTGTAATGAGGAAAATGAAAAATTAAAACCCTAACATGATATTCCTCAACACCCATCAGAATGGTTAAAATCAAGAAAACTGTCAATAGTGGTGTCAAGGAAGGGAACCAGAGAAGAGACTACAGCACTAGCCAATGCCTTGATTGCAGCCTGTGCAGGACCCAGAGCCTGTGGACCCAACCAGTGGGAACTGTCACCTACTGCTGGAGAGAGTATTTTGGTACAACAACTTTGGAAAACAGTTTGTGGTCTAGAAATCCCACTCCTAGAAATATAACCAATGGGAATACATGGACTGTGCATCAAGATACATTTTAGAAAAGTGTTTTTAGCAGTAAAATTTCAAAATTACCTCATACTGGAAGCCAACCAAATGCCCTTCAAGAGTACAGTGGGTAAATATATTGAGTTATATTTGCTCAACAAAATGCTGCACAGCAACTCAAAAGAAGAATTACAACGCCTTGCAACAATGTGGAAAATCTCATAAAGTTGAGCAAAAGAGGCCAAACTCCCAGGCTCTTCCTTCCCAAGAATGCTATATAATTCTATTTACACAAATGTAAATAGGTAAGGTATTATTAGGGATGTAAGTTTATGTGTTAAAATTATAAAGAGCAATCAAGGAAGCGATTACCATGAAAGTCAGGATAAAGGTTACTTTGGGGAGGGGAGAAGGGACAAGGATCAGAAGAGAATGGGGGCCATGGATGATCTGGTGTGTTGGCTTTGTTGTCTTATTCTAATTGTGATTTTGTGATAATTTATTGAGCTGAATATGTTGTTCTGTGTATTCTTGTGTGTATACATTATCAATAAAAATATTTTTTAAAACTTAATGTGAGGCAAAAATCTTTGTTTCCACCCGGGAACTGAAATGCATTTCTTCTTTGTAATTTACTCTCTTTTCATTCTTCAGTTTGGCTGACAGAAATCCTAGAACTAAATCTGAGGTCAGTTCTAGCAATTACATAAACCATTGTGACCAAGTATTTCCATTCTTTTTCCTCAGTCCTTGACTCTCTACTAATATTTCCCTTGCCATGATTGTTTTTAATATCCATATTTTAAAACCATTATTTAGTTTTATGTATTTATACCTGGATATGACTGCTTGGAAGGTTACATCTCTTAAAATTCACATTAACTTGAAACTCCAATTGTTTAAATTAGTAGGAATAGTGATTTCTCTTGGGAATCTCTCTACCTACCTATCAACTGGCCAAGAATCCCAGAAGCAGAAAAAAAAAAAAAGTTCATGTTCGTACAACACTTAATTAAATAGATGGCATCATAACTATCTAAAAGACTTGATTTATCAGAAAAATATCCAACTCACACTTAGAAAATAATTGAAAGAGTTTGAAGAATTTAATATTGCCTATAGGAGTAATAACCATGTGGTAATCCTTTAAAGCATATTAATACTGCAAATAGAATAACAATGAATAATTGCCCATAACTGTCCAAATTCTATTGTGCCCAAGTAACCCTTGTAAAAAGAAACAACTGGAGCCCGAAAAACAGACATGTGTTGTTGCCTTAGCATGCCCAAGATGGCTGTGATTGTAGTCATTATGTGGTAGGAAGCTCTCATAAGTTTTAGCTTGGAAGTTACTTAATTCACACAATCTGTTACAGTTCTAAATGTAGTTCAAATTAAATGTACTTCCTAAATATAGCTCTTGAAATAAGTACAGTACAATTAACGGCTTGATAAAAAGGTTTTAAAAAATAAAAGATAGCTCTCCTAGACCTTTGAATGCAATATGATTAAACATGCCCAAACTTAGCATTTCTAAGCATTTGAATATGATGCACATATAAGTAAGGTTGAATACAACCAAAAACTTTTTTTTTTTTTTTTTTAAATTTTTTTTCCACGTTTTTATTTATTTTTGGGACAGAGAGAGACAGAGCATGAACGGGGGAGGGGCAGAGAGAGAGGGAGACACAGAATCGGAAACAGGCTCCAGGCTCCGAGCCATCAGCCCAGAGCCTGACGTGGGGCTCGAACTCACGGACCGCGAGATCGTGACCTGGCTGAAGTCGGACGCTTAACCGACTGCGCCACCCAGGCGCCCCTCAAAAACTTTTTAATAAACCAAAGTTGAACTCTTAACTTGTTTACTTGCAGAAATTATCCATAAGCTTGGCAGTGATTATTAAACAAAAAATAATCAAGAGTCTACGTGTAGTAATTGCCTTGTCACTTATATCACAATGATAACTATCTGCTGGATGGATGGCTAATTGTGAGAAGTCTTTGCATCAAGAAAAAAAATAATAAAAATCATAACGTGCTATTATGTAGCACAGTGTGTGTGTAGAGCCCTACCCCAGCTCAGAAAATATCAGATAAAACTGGAAGAATCTGAACAGACAACAAAATGAGTAGAGAATTTTCTTTACAGTCTAGTTGCTATGTTTCTAAAATATACCCCCAAATGAGCCTGGGTACATATGGGGCTTATTTTTCCTCAGTCCTGACCTAGTAGCAATTGGAATTAAAATCACCTACCATGCCCATCCTTCTTCTGAGTGAACTGCTTCATCAAGAGCCTCTGCTGCATTTAGTCCCACCAGGTGGTCCCCATCAGGTAAAACTGGACTAGAGTGGGCACTTGATTTTGGGAACCAATCCATAGGCTGGCTCTCCACCTCTGACTATCCCCAAAAATACATTGAGACAATCATATTTCTTGGAGATTTGAAGTTAAGAATTTGTTAGAAGACCTTGTACAAAACCATGGTGGGGCTGCACAAACTATGAGAAAGCCCATAGATAGTGGAATAGGAAAAAGGGGCAGTGTTATCTGACAGGACCAATGCAATGAATATGTAGACTCCAGATACTTGGAAACTGAACATTCAGCCCCAGTGTCCCAAAGCCAGGTTCTATTGTAATTCCAGTCCTTTTCTTTTTCAAAACAGGCCCATACAGTGAACTTCCTTTCCTTGAGCTAGCTAGTTAGCCAGTTAGTCTGTATTCCTTAGATCCACAAAAGCTGAACTAAAACAAAGCTTGGGATCAACAGTTAACAGTCTAATTGTTTCTCAGTTTTTATTAGAAGGCATGAATTGGGAACACAGAAATGCCAGCTGCTAAATACATTTACTTTAAATGCTGTTTGCAAAGCACGATACCAAAACTATTTTCAAGGACAAGATGGTTGCTGTAAACTTTGGCAAAATCATGCTTAATTATAAAAGATTTAGGCAACTTTTTATAATAAGTTAAGGGAATATTATTTTGAGAAGTTCAAAACAGAATGTAACAGAATCCCATTTAAAGATGGGGTTGGGAGCTAAAATATTTTAGTGATTCATCTGAATCTGAGACAAATTATAGTGGGCACTGTCATCTGAAATCACTTTATTTTTATTTTTATATTTTTACATCTCTTGGCTCACTATTGTTAAAAAGACTTAAAAGTGTAGAAAATATAGACGGTATTTGCTTGCCTTTCCAACCCATACTCCAGGATGATGTTTCAACCTCTGTTTTAAAGCTTTCCACAATTTCCTTACCTTCTCAACCCTCCAATCCCCTTTCCTTGCTGGCCTCCAACTTTGAATCAATTATGCCACTTGCTTTCTTAGCTCCTACAAGTGAGCTATTCACTAGGTTGGAGAGGTTTCCAACTGTGCCATCATGAAGCAATAGTCACCAGATGAACTTTCAGTGGCACAAGACAAAGTTTCACTGATCAGCAGAATTCATGCTTCCATTCTCTGAAAAAGTGATTCTGAATTTCCACCACTGTCTATGTAAGAACAGCTACCATGAGAAAAATGAAGGGTTTAAGTACTAAGAATGGGTTCCTTTAAATCTTACATAAAATTTCATAAGGAAATAAACAAGATTTGGGATGTTTTGGTAATCACTCTACAGTACCTTACATACTTCCTGAAATCTTCACCACAATCAAGGTAATGAATATATCCATCACTCCAAAAGTTTCCTTGTGTCCCTTTGTATTCCTTTTGTTTGTAATATGTAAGATTATAGAATTTACTTTTGATTAATGGCTGTGTTTAACAATTAGCTAGCATAATTCCTAAAAATTTAATAATCAGCTCTTAAGAGTTAAGATCAGCTGGCTATAATACATCACTGATATTCTTACCTCTCATTCTCCTCTCTTAGTGAGTTTAAGTAAATCTCAGTTCCTTCAACTTATCTTCATTATTACCTATTTGTCTAAGCTTTCATCAGTTTTAAGCCTCCCAATTCAGTGATTGAGCTCAGAACTGGACCTAGAGAGTCCTACTCTGTATGTTACAGGATTAAAAATGAAACCAAGCTGTAAATGTTAAAGGAAGGGAGAGCCTGGGGCATTTTCCTAGGGCTGAGAAATTAGAAAGTTTCTGGGAAGGCTAGCTCCAAGTAGGAAGGGACCCTTTCTAACTGAGGGACCCTTGGGAGATCTCTCTGTAGACGTGGGAGGCAGGAAGAAAGCAAAGCAGGTTACTTAGTTCTGGAGTGGGACATATTTTTTGTACACCATGCTTTCTGCAGGCACCACTTAACAGTACCACTAATTGAATTCAATGCCACTGATTATTTCAGTAGCAACCCCCATTGGGCCTGTATCTACCCAGGAATAATGGTTGTGGGTGTCAAAGAGGTAATTTAAAGAGATATTTTCCTCTACTGCTTTAAGTGAAAACTTGGAGGGTGGGGACCTGAGCAGCCCCAAAATGTCTTATTCAGGCTTAATTCTTTTCCCTGATTATACTGGAATCTAATTGTCATCTATGTGTTTCTGCTTTTTCTAATTAAAAAAAAAAATTTTTTTTTTAATTTATTTTGGAGAGACAGACCAAGCAGGGGAGGGAAAGAGAGACACAGAATCTGAGGCAGGCTCCAGGCTCTGAGCTGTCAGCACAGAGCCCAACACAGGGCCGGCACCCACAAACTGCTAGGTCATGACCTGAGTGGAAGTCGGATGCTTAACCCACTGAGCCACCCAGGAGCCCCTATATATTTCTGCTTTTATGAATAGCAGGAAGATGGCCTGATTTTTAAGATTGCACTTGGCTCTTTTTTGAGCAGCAGCATCCGGATCATTCACTCTGCCACCATAATTTTAACTTAAAACACTTCTAAACTGTACTTGAGACTATTACAAATTTGTTTATTTCGCAGTAAATAAAATAATAAAATCTTCTTAAAATTATTACAACAATTAATAGTGTTTAGATTAGCTCAGCCAAATGCATACTTTTGGGGATGCTAGAAGTGTCCTAGAGGCAAATGGTTCTTTTAGTGAATGGTTCATTTGTACAGAATACTCTGGCCAGAGCTGAAAATGGCTTTTAATTGTTTAGGAGTGAGATTACAGCATTTAAAACATTAAAGTTAGCATAAAGTTAGCATAAGAAAATTTTCCTTTCAATACAGCTTTTCCTGTCTTTCAGGCTAATGGAAAAAATGATTGGTGTATTTCAAGTGAATGTAAAGGACTCTTTTGGCTCTGGTCTAGTATCAATATTCTGGGTAACAGTGTTGGGGAAAATTGGGCCCTGGGGGTTGTCATCTCATTGGCATGAAACGTATGGAAAACACACATACATTTATTCTGCTGTTGAACTGTTTTCCTAAGCCTGTTACTATGGCTTCTAAGTGCATCAACAGGCAGGCCCCTTTACATGCTGCTCTTCACATCTCCAAATGCTCCCTGTCCTTTTAGTCATCGCTATTCAGAGCAATGTGGAAGAGCAACCCAGGTTTCACCTGGGAGCTTATTAGAAATGCAGAACCTTGAGCCTATCCCTGACTGCTGAATCAGAATCTGCATGGTTACAGAATCCCCAAGTCAGTCACGACCGCAAAAAAGTTTGAGAGGTGACCATCTACATGGACTTTCCCTAGAAATTTTGACCGCAATGATTCATGCCTCTTTTTTCTGAACTCCCACCTTACCTTTTGTCCATTCTGCATGATTTAGCATTTGATTATATAATCCTATGTTTCTCACTAATTATTGGACATATGCAAATATTATTTCCCTGACAATATTGTGAGCTCTTCGACCAGGGGTTGGTAAAATTCTCTAAAAGGGAGGCACCTGGGTGGCTGAGTCGGTTGAGCAGCTGACTTTGGCTCAGGTTGTGATGTCACAGTTGGTGGGTTTGAGCCCTGTGTTGGGCTCTGTGCTGACAGCTCAGAGCCTGGAGCCTGCTTGGATTCTGTGTCTCCCTCTCTCTGTGCCCCTCCCCTGTTCTCACTCTGTCTCTCTCTCTCTCTCTCTCTCTCTCTCTCTCTCTCAAAAATAAACATTTAAAGAAATTAAAAAAAAATTCTCTAAAAGGCCACATGGTAAATATTTTAGGCTTTGCAAGCCACATGGTGTCTCAGTTGTATGTTCTTTTTTGGACTTTAAAAATTAAAATATATTAGGTAGAAAGTCATGCAAAAACAGACCCTAGTATACATTGGATTTGTGGGCAGTGATTTGCCCACCCCTACCCTTGGCAAGACCAGAGTTGTATGTTGGGCTTCTGGTACAATGCTGTTATGGAGGTTTGCAATCAATGCTTATTTAGTGGGTTGTTACAAGTCATTTCACATTCCCTTCTGCCTTATGTTCTAAAACATTTTGAGGTTAGGTTTAGAAAAAGTTACAAAAAATGATACTATGTTGATAAAAAGAAATATTTACATATTTTAAAAAGAAGCTATTCATAAGAATGGAAGATTTCAGGGGCACCTGTATGGGTCAGTTGGTTAAGCCTTAGACTCGATTTCAGCTCAGGTCATGATCTCACAATTTGTGAGATTGAGCCCCGCCTCAGGTTCTGTGCTGACAGCATGGAGCCTGCTTCTTGGGATTCTCTGTCTCCTTCTTTCTGCTTCTCTCCACTTCCACATGCATGCACACTCTCTCTCTCTCTCTCTCTCAAAATAAGTAAACATTTAAAAAATGGAAAATTTCAAATAAACTCATATATAGTTTTTATTTTCTTATGGGTGCTAAGACAAAAATAAACCATTAATTTGTAATTGACAAAAGAATATAATAATCCTTAATTTTTCATTAAGAACATATTGCTAAAGAAATGCTGATATTTATTCCAGCCTAGTATGAGTACATCAATAGTAAAAAGAATAAAAGTAATATGCTGACGTAGTTGATTTAAAATTTTTTATGGCGATATATTTTTTATAGCTTGACCACAGTATTATTCTTTACTAAGTGCTTGTTAACTTGTAACCTGATATTATTATGAGCCATCCATGGTGTTTAAAGTATTTATACACCAGGATGCATTCTTTGATTTTTGATTCCATTAATACTTAAAGAATTGAAACAGTGTTACCAAGAGAGGAATGAAAAAATATTCTAGGGAAAGCAGCAATATAACACATTTTTACAAACAGATACACACACACACACGCACGCATGCACGCACACGCACACATAAGCTCAAGCCAGCATGCTGACCTGTGTTATTGCTCCAGGCAATGTTGGGAAGAGAAATGGGTTTTCTGTTTAGGAAAACTATTTTGTGGGTTTTTTTTTTTTTTTTTTTTTGCTTTGTTTGACCCTTATACGAAAACCATAATAAGCTTATTTTGAGACCAGAAAAAAAATGTAATTCTCCTGGTAGGAAAGACCAAAAAACATTACTGTTATATATCTGATAGATTGTTTCTTTCATTGGTATCAAAAGAACTGGCCTGTGTTTGGAGATCTGAATTTAATGAAAGGCTACACAGAACATATTTAAAGTTGTGAAACCGTTTGCTATTAACATGATACCTAATTTTTCTTAAGACATTGTTCATCCACAGAGAAAGAAATCATATCATATTCAAGATTTAAGAGCAGATTATTTGCGTTTATATCCTTTTAAGCTTGATACGTTCATAAGAATAGGGCTTTTAATTTTCTTATGCTTTAAGAGAATAAGAGCTAATCTATAAATAGTCAATTAAAAACTCATTTTTTTGTTGTTTGAACATATTTTTATGTTTCCACTGAAGGCTTTCCAAGTTTTATTTTATTTCCATGTCTTTTTTCCTGTCTGGAGTTATGTTTAATAATCTAAGAACACCACTAAACTGAATGTAGTTAACCTCACATCCCCAAAACATTAGATAATTTTGATCATTTTGAGGTGCTGCCCCTTTTTGCAGTTTTCTACTGGGTTTCCTGGGAGTGAAAGCTTGTACATTTCCAGATTGGCATAGAGAAACTTACTCTGAAATATGTCCAGGATAGTCAGGATGATGGCTTCACAGGAAGTCAGGTCTAGGGAATCATTCATTCAAGATGATCATGTTTAGGTAGTAGAAATCAGTGAAGGTAACTTCAAAGGTCAAAGGCCATGAGCCTACTTTTTGTGTGTGGGGGGGGGGGAGTGGGGGCAGGAGCAGAGAGGGAGAGAATCTTAAGCAGGCTCCACACTCAGCATGGAGTCCAACACGAGGCTCGATCTCACCACCCTGAGATTATGACCTGAGCTGAAATCTAGTCGGACACTTAACTGACTGAGTCATCCAGGCACCCTGAGCCTACATTTTAATTAGTGGATTTATGTTTGAAAAATTCCATGTTTCCCTTTTGCACATGCATGTGATTGTATGGATTCCCTGAGACGTGGCTGTGCATATTCAACCTAGTAAGGTGGAGAAGAGAGTAGGTACTGGGTTTTTACTGCTGCTATCTTTGGCCAACTCCCTTTATGGCAGAAACACAACTTGCCTCAATTCCTGCTTACATGCAGAACCCCATTCTTCTACACGAGGGACCATGTAAGTTAACACCCAAATTTGGATACTTCTGATGGTGAAAAAGGGTGCTATTAACAATGTCAACTGAAAACAGATGTACAGCAGGGACATTTGGCTAATGGATTAATGAGGAATGTTGAAGAATGAATGGATACCATCCAAGTATTTATTCGTGGGTTCTCAAAAGCCCTGGATCTCCAGATTTGAGGAGCTGGTATAACAAAGCACTGGTTTTGGAGGTACACAGCTAATTAACATCCTAGTTTATCACTTGCTACATGTGTGACCTTGGGCAAATTTCCTAATTGCTCTTTTCAGTTTCCTGGTTATAATAATCCTTGCCACTCAATGTTGTTTTAAGGATTAAAGAGATGATGTGTGTATAGTATTTAGCACGATGTTTGGCACAGCATAATTACTCAGCACAATTACTTGTTATTATCCCTACTGGACCAGAATCTAGTTCTAACTATATGAATAATGATACAACCACAGCAAGGTGGAAAAGAACCTTTGTGACTGCTTGCTCCATACATTCTTTGGCCTTCTAAGACAACTCCAGCCCAAAGTCCCTTGATCATTCAGTAAGCTCTTACCATGGTTTCCCTTCATGAACATGGACCTCTTGCAAATATTTAGGCTGAACCATGAGGGTCAAG
The DNA here is from genome assembly GCF_022837055.1 of Prionailurus viverrinus. Taxonomy (NCBI): domain Eukaryota; kingdom Metazoa; phylum Chordata; class Mammalia; order Carnivora; family Felidae; genus Prionailurus; species Prionailurus viverrinus. The sequence goes on along the minus strand of NC_062563.1, from coordinate 85,311,068 downwards.
GCCTACTGCTTGAATAGATTACATGCAGCCACAATGACCCATTTTTTTTAGGATGTTTCCCTAATGCTCTGCAATATTTGACTTCTTGGAAGAACACATTAGCAAGGTGGAAGATGTTCAGCCTACTTGTGGATATATAAATTCTACAGTTCTGTTTTCTGAGTAACACAAGAGAGCTGAGGCCAGCAGTTTGCACATGAAAACAACATTTCAGGATTTCGAAAGCTGTTATTAAAAATTAGTCTATGGTGGGGTGCCTGGGTGGCTCAGTCGGATGAGCATCCGACTTCAGCTCAGGTCATGATCTCACAGCTTGTGAGTTCGAGCCCCGCATCCAGCTCTGTGCTGACAGCTCAGAGCCTGGAGCCTGCTTTAGATTCTGTGTCTCCCTCTCTCTCTGCCCCTCCCCTGCTCGCACTCTCAAAAACAAATAAACATTTTAAAAAATTTAAAAATTAATGTGAACATTAAATTATATTGAAAACAAGGTTAATAAATACTCAAAATTCACCAGCTTCTAATTATTTTACTACATTTAACTATTATCTCTGCTTTTGAGCTTATTTGTGTCCATTGTGTCTATATGGTAGAATACTGTATAATGGTCTGCTACTGTCATTGCACATCTGTTCTCAACTCCACATTCAGTGATGTTACTTAGGCAGCTTGAAATCAGCCATGATGGGTATATTCACATCATGGAAGCAGATGAACACAACAAATCAAGGCTTGATTTAATGTTTGTTGATTTTCTAGACTTTAGAAAGTGATAGGGGAAATGCAGATTAAATCTACAGGTATGCTCTGACTGCAACCAGTATAGTGTGAATATTACACAAAATTGAGGCAGTATACTCCCAATATTCAAAAACAATTCTCTGATTGAGGAAGGAAGTCAGTCAGATCATTGAAAAACTAGTGAAGTTCCTACATATATCTTCATTGCTTCACTTTCTCACTAACGTAAAGGAATGTATCAACCAACATTCATATCAGGACCACACTCTTGTTCATCTCTTGCATCCATAGTTTGGTGATGAATACAAGAATTTAACAAAAAATTACAGGAGTCTGGGAGGTTCAATTAGCTTACATAGAATTCACAGTAAAGACTATTGTGTATTTTATTATTTGCAAATCATGTGATGTGAAATAGCCTCTGTATCAGTGAAAGCTCATTATAAATGTGTGTGCGTGTATGTGTGTGTGCCTACCTAGCTGTATCAATATTAAATATGTTCTTTGTTTTTGTTTTGATTTATTTTTTGGTTTTTTGCAGAGGGAGCTGGTTGTTAAACACTTACCAGAACATCACTTGTTGGGACGTATGGAGCTACTCTTATCTGATGTCAGAACTGCCACTGAGGGCAGTATTTAAGTATGGGAAGTTCAGGGCTTGGCCATTGTTGCACTGCTAATCCATGGACAGTCCAGATAAGTAGGGGTTAAAGCCAGAGAAGAGAATCTTGAAGATTGAGACTGGAGGGTAGAGTGAATGGTAACTGAAGGTAGACACTTGAAAAGGGACACAGAGTAATTCAGGATGGGAAAAGAGACAGCCAGAGAGAGAATGAGATGAAGGATGAGGTTAGTTCCTGAATTTGCTCCCTTAAAGGCACTCATTTAAAGGATACCTATTTTATGTGAGGCCCCCAGACTATCCACTGTTTTGAGAATACATCTAGAAGCACTGTGCTGTCTCTCAGACAGGTTAGAGGTCTCTGAGGTTAGAGGAGTATTGGTAAGGTCAAAAGTGAACTTTGGTTTGGGTGAGGTTCCAACTCGAGGAGATTAGGGAGAAATGATAGCCATTTTGGGGAACATATTTCTGTAATACGGTAGGATGATTATTAGAAACACTGCAAACCTTGTTTCTTCTATTCTACAATTTTATGTCAGATTTCTTGGAGTCTCATGCTTAGCCATTAGATCCTCACATGGTATTCTTATGCCTGTTATCTACATCTACTACATATAATGTTTTTGCACATTTTTTCTGATTTTAAAGGCAATCCATATTCATTATAGAAAATTTGGAAGTCACAAGAATATTTAAAAAGTTACTTAGTCAAATGCCATAATTCAGAGATAATGATTGTTAATATTGGAATGTTTCCCTTAGGATATATGTGTATATATGCGTACATGTGTATATATGTGTAATATATATATATGTATGTATACACACTCATATGTATATATGCATAGTATATATATTAGCATGTGTAGTCTTTTATTTGCTACTACATTATGTCATGAGCATTTTTATTTGCTCTTAAAGTTTTTTACTTATCTATACTATTGTTCATATAGAAAAATGCTAATCCTTTGTTACATTTTCTAAAAAATATTTATTAATGTGTCATTTTCCTTTTAAATTTGTTTTGTGTGTTTTTGCTTTAAAATTTATTCTAAAACTTTAGATAGTTCAATGTATTGATATTTTAATTTGTTGACTGATTTTCCTCCCTTTTGTTCGTGTAATATCTTTCCACAACTCAATGACAAAAGTAGCCACAAAATATCCTTCCAGGTACACACATATACGTGTAGGTATGTGTATATATTTATGTATATAGGCATACATGTACAAAAAATGTATTTTTTAAAGTTTTTTAAATTTATTTTGAGAGAGGGAGAGAGTGCAAGTGGGGAAGGGGCAGAGAGAGATAGAGACAGAATCCCAAGCAGGCTCCATGCTGTCAGTGCAGAGCCTGATGTGGAGTTTGAACCATGAGCCATGAGATCATGACCTGAGCCGAACTCAAGAGTCATACACTTAACCAACTGAGCCACCCAGGTGCCCCAAAAGCATATGTATTAAATCTTGAATCCCTCGGAAATTCAATTTTGTGTAAAGGATTTAAATATGACTTAATTTTTTTTCTGAAAGCCAAGTGAATTTTTTCAGAAGGCTCATCAGCAGAATATATTTTCAGTTAAAATTACATTTGGCCTTTAGAGAGACTTGAAAGACAATGGATTAAACCAGAAGTTCTCAGACTTGCAAACAAGCATCAGAGTCCCCTGGAAGGCTTGTTAAAATCCAGATTGCTGGGCATTTTCTTCAGAACTTTGAGACAGTAGGTCTGGGAAAGTGTCCAAGAATTTGGATTTCTAACAAGTTTGCAGGTGATATTGATGCTGCTGGTGTAGGGACCACACTTAGAATAACTGGTTTAAACAGCTAAGGGATTGATGAATATCAATGGATCAGGGATTGATGGTCTGTCTAAAGCTAGGCCACGCAAGCCAGGTACTTTGGTTGTGTGATACCTTGGAAATCTAGGCTCCTTGGATTTTTCTGTTCCTTAATCCTTAGATTGGGGCTTTAGACTTTATGGTCCTGTGATTGCCCCTGCAACTCCATGTTCACTCCAGTAAGAGGAAGAACAGGCTTTACCTGTATCTCCTCCACCACCCCTCCCCTGTCTCTACACCCTTCCCAAGCTGGACCTAGAGATTTCTGCTTAGAGCTTTTTAGCTAGAATTGTGTCACATACCAACCTGTAACAGCAATTGGGATATAGAGATTTTTTGTTTTTAAAGCTCATTACATTGCTACCCTGAACAAAACTGGATATAGAAGGCATTTGTGTACTGTTTGTGATTTCAGTGGCAATGTTTCTTTCTAGTGTTTCATCATTAAGGAGCTATCTTACTTTCCTTCCTCACTTATAAGGGGCTATCAGGCATAGGATCTTTAAATGTGATAATACGTTTTTCTTAATTGGTGTATTGATGTAGCTGAACTCATTGCAACACCACATGTCCTAATACTAAATTGTCCTTGCATTTATGCCTGATTATTCTCTAATAGTCTATTGAATTTGATTGCATATATTGTATTTAGATTTTTCCATTATTTCTCCTTTTTTTCCTTCAAATTTTTATTGCATTCTAGTATTAACATATAGTGTAATATTGGTTTCAGGAGTAGAAACTTACATATAACACCCAGTGCTCATCCCAACAAATGCCCTCCTTAATACTCATAACCCATTTGGCCCATTCCCCCATCCACCTTCCTCCATCAACCCTTGTTCTCTATAGTTAAGAGTCTCTTGGGGCACCCACGTGGCTCAGTTGGTTAAGCGTTGGATACTTGATCTTGGCTTGGGCCGTGATCTCACAGTTTGTGAGTTTGAGCCCTGAATTGGGTTCTGTACCGACAGTGCGGATCCTGCTTGGGATTTTCGCTCTCTCCCTCTCTCTCTGTCCTTCTCTTGCTGTAATGTTTTTCTCTCTTTTTCAAAAATAAATAAATAAACTTTAAAAAAGGGGGGTCTATTATGGTTTGCTTCCCTCTCTTCTTTCTCTTTCTCTGTGTTTATCTGTTTTGTTTCTTTTTTCTTTTTACATTTATTTATTTTTTGAGAGACAGAGAGAGGCAGAGCACAAGCGGGGGAGGGGCAAAGAGAGAATGAGACACAGAATCCGAAGCAGACTCCAGGCTCTGAGCTGTCAGCATAGAGCCCCAAGCGTGGCTCGAACTCACGAACCATGAGATCATGATCTGAGCTGAAGTTGGACACTTTACCGACTGAGCTACCCAGGCGCCCCTATCTGTTTTGTTTCTTAAATACATTATTTCTTATTAACTAAATTAGTATGTTGTTGACTTTAGAGTTATACTTAAGTTTTTATATCAGGCTTATTCTAGCTTTAAAAACAAACTTGTTGATAGTGCACTGTGTTCCTGGGAATCTGCTAAGCTGAGATTTACATGAATTGAATTTAAATTTTATAGACATTTTGTGAGGTTCATACCTTACCTATCCCCATTTTACAGATGAGGAAAGTGGGTTTGAGATCAGTCATATAAGGTCATCTATCTAGGAAATTCTAAGCCCCTTATTCCTTACATTAATTCTTGATTTATTTGGTATACTGGGAAGCCTTCCATCTTCTGTTATGTTGTATGGGAATTATTTATTTCTGAAAAGATTAAAATAATGTCTCCATCAAATAAATTCAAATATTAATTATCTGATTCTGTAGTCTTTTGGGAAAGTTATTCATGATAACTTGAAGTTTTTCTTCCAGTTAATTTAGATTTTCAGTTTCTTCCTTGTCATTTAGATTGTCAAATTTATTAGCATACAATTGAACACAGAATACACAGATGAAGATTATCTCCATATTTGTCACAATGTCTTTTTATTAGATTTATTAAAGAGTGCTAATTGCATTGTTTTTTCAAAGAACTAGACCGTGGCTTTATCTATCAGTTTTCTACTTCTTTTTTTATAATTCACTATCTATAAACATAACCATCTTTACTTTCTACCCCCTTTTTCCTTAGAAAATCATTGCAGTTATTTTTTTTCCAGTATCTTTAAGTAAATGATTAGTGTATTTTCTCTATTTATTTTGTTATTTTTTAAATTTGACTTTATTAATTTGTTTTTAAATATAGCTTTTGGTAGAATTCCTTACCTTTTTATATATATCATTTCATTTTGCATTTGATTTTGTGTTTAGCCAATTTAGGAGAAATTATTTTAACTCCCAAAGGATTATAAATATATGTCTGTTTTTTTACTATTAATTTTTGGTAGTTTTGTATTTTTTGTTATTTTGTTTTGTTTCATTATGATCAGAGAAAGTGGCCAGTATAATTTTCATTTTTTAAAAAATTTATTTATTTGTTTTGAGAGAGAACAAACCAGGGAGAGGCAGAGAGAGAGGAAGACAGAGGATCTGAAGCAGGCTCTGTACTGACAGCAGAGTCTGATGCGGGGCTCAAACTCACGAACAGTGAGATCACGATCTGAGCTGAAGTTGGACGGTTAACCGGCTGCACCACCCAGGCGCCTCTAATTTTCATACTTTGAAGTTTACTGGGACATTGTTTGTTTCTAGAAAATGATCAAATTATATTTTCAAAGACATTTTAAGGTTAAATATTATCTGTGTTTTTTTTGTAGATAAAAATATGTGACTTCATCTTTCTTAATTATTTTGTCATCAATTAAATCTTTTATTTGATGCTTCATAGAGTAATAGTGGTTTATGAAGAATCCCACTATAACCCTATTTCTGTCCATTTCTTCTATTTTCATCAATATAAACTTTTTATATTTTTGTAACCTGACACATGATTCTTACGTCTCCTTTTAATCTTATAAATTCATCCTCTTTAATCTCATATGTGCTTTTCTTTTTCTTCTTGGGTGTTTTATTATATATATAAATATTACTGCCTCTGCTTTTTTTTTTTTGACATTTGTTAGAAATATTGTTGACCATCTCATTCTCTGTAAGCTTTTTGTTTAATTTTGTTTTATATATTTGTCTTCTAAGCAACAGTTAGTTGGATTTTCATAAAACTAAATCCAAGTATTTTCCTTTAATAAGGAATTTTAAACTGATACTCATTAAGTGTTGTAATCAATGTTTTTGATCTACTTTTGGAATTTTATTTTATTTTTCTAAGTTTATACTTCTTGTTCCTTTTCTTATTATCTGCCTTGTACTAGATAAACTGTGTTTAAAAAAATTTTTTTAAATATTTATTTATTATTGAGAGAGAGAGACAGAGTGTGAGCAGGGGAGGGGCAGAGAGAGAAGGAGACAGAATCCAAAGCAGGCTCCAGGCTCTGAGCTGTCAGCACAGAGCCTGATGCAGGGCTCAAACTCACAAACCGCGAGATCATGACCTGAGCCGAAGTCAGACGCTTAACCAACTGAGCCACCCAGGCACCCCGATAAACTATGTGTTTTTTAATTTTTATTTCTTTCAGAAATTTGGAAGATATCATCTTACCTTCAATTCTATTTAAGCATTATTTTTTGGTTAAAAATACAGAAATTTGTCAATCTTTAATTATTCATTCAGTGGGCATTTTTTGTTGGTTTTGTTAACGAGGCACCATTCTATGCCATACGTTACCATAGCTGACAAATAAATAAATACATAAATAAAAATGGTATCATCTCTGCCTTTATGAATTTTATGCTCCAGAGAGTAAAACATTTGCCAAAGAATCACACAACAATGTTATAAAAGTCAGGGTTCAACCAGAGATGTAGAACCACTGGAAGATGTATATTAAGAAATTTATTACAAGGGTCTGACTTACTCAATTCAGTGTGCTGATTAGGCAAGTCTGAAATTTGTAGGGCAGGTTATCAGAAAGAGTGAGCTAGAATCTCTTAGTCAAGGGCTTAAAGCTGTTGTCCATATACAGAAATGTCTTCTTCTTTAGGGAAACCTCAGCTTTGATTTTAAGGCCTTTCAACTGAGTGAATCAGGTCTACCTAGATGATCTAAAAAAAGTCTCCCTTGCTTAAAGTCAACTGATTATAGACTTTAATCACACCTACAAAATAATCTTCATAGCAACACCCTGATTAGTGTTTGATTGAATATCGGGGGATTATAACCAAGTTGACACATCAAAGAAACAATTAAAAATGTAAAATGATCAATTGTGGGAGTATTATAAGGAAGAGGTACATAGTATTATGAAATTGAACAGAAAGGGAAAAGTTGACTTAGGGAGGCTGCGTAAGCTGTGGCCCTTTCATGGTTCATCTTGTTGCTTTGCCCAGTACTTTATGAATACATGGAAGTCATGGGCCAGGTTGATCACAACATGCTGAGTAGGATCTTAAAGGGAGTTATTTACCTCATTTATCTGGACCCAAATTATTTTCCAGATGAGCCACACCAGAAGAATCTCCCCTTTAAACTGGTTCTCAGACTGTTCATTGCTTTAAAAATGTCAACCTAAGCAAACAAATACTTCATCATCATCATCAACAACAACAACAACAACAACAACAACAACAAATACACCCAGTCTTCAAACAAGCATTTTAAGACTTTTCTGAAATCTAATGAACATGCGGTAGTAAGAACTTAATATTTTACCTTCAGTTCTTGACAAACCTCTTGAAAAGTTAATAAATTTATCTATCCCTTGGGTTGACTTTCATTGCAGATGATATGTTTCATATATGATGTAGATAGCCCTCTGGTGCCAGTGTAGTCTAGTGGAGAACACAGTGTGCCTCAGTACTGTGAACAGCTTCCGTCTTCGTTATCGAAACAAAAATAAATGTGTGGCTAATCATTGGAGGCACTTCATCTGCACCTTGGGTGCTCAGATGTTTTGTCCAATTGAAGTTTTGCGCAGCAAATAAGCTTTTACTTCTGCCTTTTTTTTTTTTTTTTTTTTTTTTTACCATTTCAAAGGTGCTGGTAGTCTGTAGAGTTTCCAAAAGGTGTTCATAAACTAGGAATTTTTGGGAATTTTTCTTGAGTGACATCAGTGCACATATACTTGTTAAAAACCAGGAGCCACCTGCAGAGAGATGTCAGGATCAAATTGCATCCTGAATATGAAAAGAATGACTGCCACCATGGAGCACCTGGGTGGCCGACTCAGGTCATGATCTCACAGTTTGTGACTTGGAGCCCCACATCAGGCTCCGTGCTGATAGTGCAGAGCCTGCTTGGTATTCTTTCTCTCTCTCTTTCTCTCTGTGCCCCTCCCCCAATGCATGTGTGCAAGTGCTCTCTTTCTCTCTCAAAATAAATAAACTAAAAAAAAAAAAAAAAAAAGAATGTCCATCCATATCTTGCTTCAAAACATTGCCAGGTCAGGGGCACCTGGGTGGCTTAGTTGATTAAGCATCCAACTTTGGCTCAGGTTGGAATCTCCTGGTCCATTAGTTGGAACAGCCCTGTATTGGGCTCTGTGCTGACAGCTCAGAGCCTGGAGCCTGCTTTGGATTCTGTGTCTCCCTCTCTCTCTGCCCCTCCCCCATTCATGCTGTGTCTGTGTCTGTGTCTCTCTCTCAAAAATAAATAAACATTAAAAAAAAAAAAAGTTAGAAGGCCAACAGTTCTGGGAGTGGATGAAATCAGTTGCCAAAGACACTGCCTCACCTTTCTCCTCTTCTCTAAGACAGACCCAGTTCCATCTTTTCCAGGGCTCATGGTTTTCCCATGATCTCCATAGCAGTGAAAACCTTCCTTTCTTTGAATCGGATTTGAGACAAGCAAACACGGAGGATGTGTCTGACAAGGATTGTGCATTAGAACGAATCCAAGTTTTGGTAAAGTTCTTGTCTTTGCACATTGAACCTCTGTTTTAGGTAAAGACTACACTGGGGTGTTGTTAGGATGGATGGTTGTAAAGTTTGGCATCAGCCTTATAATCCTCATGTTTCTGTAATGAGAATGTGATGTGTTTCCTTGAGTACCCTTTGCTTTGGTCTTCAAATTGCATTGAGGCCAGAATCAGCGATTTATCCAAAAGAATCTTATCCTATCCAATTTAATATCATCAAGAAAGGCTATTTCTGGATCTTTTCCTTCTTGCTCCTCACTCTGTTTTCCCTGGCAATTAGGCTGTTTACTTAAAATTGCATTTTCCGCTTAGCAAAACGATAACAAAAAATTCCACCTAACCTGAGGTGAAGCATCATTCAGAGCAGTGTGACTATAGAAAGAAGAAGTCATGCTAAGGCATCACCATTCCATGTGAAAGGGCAGTACCTTTGACATGAAATTAGTAAAAGCTCTACTGGAGACTGTGTTCCACAAAAAATAAGGAAATAAACAAAAAAGAGAAAGTCTTGAGATTCAGGAGACATAATCTAAATCAGGAGATAGATGAAGGGAATTCCTAGGATAATTAGGAAGTGATGTCTTAAGATATTAGTAGTTTAATTAACTTATACTGTACATAAAAGCAGAAAGGAAGTTCTCAGGAGGAAAGACCCTGAAAGTAAAGGGGAGATTTCTTTCTGGTGAAAAATTATGTTGACTATTGGCATGTGTGTGGAAAGTTCGCAATAAATATAAGGAAAACCCACATAAATGAAAACAGACAGGTATCTGGGATGCCAGGTGGCCTGGGACGGGATTTTTGACAAATTATGGCAAATTGAAAAGTATGGCAAAGCCTCTTGCCCCAAAATAATTATAAAACTTGATACATTTTTGGGGAAAAAAAACTGCAGGGCTCTAAACGTCAAACAAAGGCAAAACAGTAAATTAAGAAGCTTTTATTACTAAGAGCAATTTGCCGAACTTCAGATAAGAGCAGTAGAAGTTGTTGCAATCCTTGGCTATTCCCATTTAGTCCTTTAGCTCACATGGTATGGTTTTTGTACCAGGGTAGGGCTAGCCATAAAACCAGCAGCTTTTTTTTTTTTGACTATCACACAATTATGCTAATATTTTATTAATTCAAAACCACTTTATAAGAAAATGTAAGTATGGCTTCCAACAGGAATGTTATATGAGGACTTGATACTAAGCTCACAGAGTTTAGTTCTCTAAGGAAAAACAGGATTTCAGGTTAAACAATATTTTGTAACCAAAACTCTAATCCCAAGGATTCCCATAAACGTATTACAAATGACAGCATGAAAAAAAAATATCTTGAACAGCAAACCTCTTAATTCCTGCCCAGCTAACGTGTGACATTTAATATTATGAAAACAAAACTGGCAAAAATTGAACTAAGACTTTTTTCCATAGCTGGGATATGGTATGCAGCTATAGTTGAACAAGAAGTCTTTAAAAGTTGTGGTGAAAACCAGCAGCTTTGTTGTTGAAGGGGCTCATGTGATTTGGAGCAGAGGGCATAAAAATCCCTTATCCAGCAGTATTGCCAGTAATAGTATCAGTCTTAACAGGAAAAGAAAAATGAAAACACCAACCCTGTAAAGCAAGCCTGAGGTTGTAATCTTGTTTAGAGTGAGTTACAGACCTGTAGATTCCAAAATAATTAAGAGAGCCATAGAAGAGCTAGCCAAAGTCCTTGCACATCACTAGCTGACTGGGAGACCATGTATATATGCAGAGAAGAGCATGACTGAGTAAAAGCAAGGTCAAGTTGCCTAAAGTTTGGATGTGCTCCCAACCAACAGACCTATGAGCAGGATGTAAACCTTATTGCTTCCAGGACCACATCTGGTCAATCATGGGCTGGCCACAAAGCTATCCATACTGTGTTGACCTTTGATCTAGTTTGACCAAGAAAAAAGAGAGAAGCCACAAATTAGGGAATTAAGAATGAAAGAGAGGACATCACTGCAAACTCTGAGAAATTTAAAGAATTATAAGGAAATATTAACAATATGATGTCAAAATATTAGAAAATTCAGATGAAGCAGATAATTTCCTAAACAAAGTACTGAACACAAACTACTGAAACTGACCCAGGAAGAAATAGAAAATCGAATAGACCAACAAGTTAAGAAATTGAATTAGTAATTAATAATCTGCAAAGAAAAGCCCAGGCTCAAGTATCATCTCTAGTGAATTCTGCAAACATTTAAGTCAGAAGTAATACCAACCCTTCTCAAATTCTGCCAGAAAATAGAGAAAGGATTGATTCCCAATGCTATGAGGCTAGTGTTATTCTTATATTAAAGCCACCTATGGATATCTCAAGAAAAGAAAACTGTATATTAATATTCCCTTTGACTATAGATGCAAAAGCCTCCAAAAACAATTGCCAAGTGAGGGGCGCCTGGGTGGCTCAGTTGGTTAAGCATCCAACTTCAGCTCAGGTCATGATCTCGTAGTTTGTGAATTCAATCCCCGCATCAGGCTGTCTGCTGTCAGTGCGGAGCCTGCTTCAGATCCTCTGTCTCCCTCTCTCATTGCCCCTCCCTCCCTCAAAATAAATAAATTAATAGTTTTTTAGAAAATTACCAAATGAAATCTAGTAACATATGAAAAAGATCCATAATGACCAAGTGGAATTTATCACGGAAATGGAAGATTGTTTTAACATCTGAAAATAAATCAATGTTATATACCATATTAATTTTGAAAAAAAAGATAAAAAACATATATGTTTCCTTTGCAAGGAACACAGAAAAAACATTTGAAAAAATACTGTGCTCATGGATGATAAAAACTTCCAACAAATTGGGAATAGTAGGGAACTTTTTCAGTGTGATGAAAGGCATCTGCAAAAAAACTATAGCTAACATTATACTTAACTGTGAAAGATTTAGTGCTTTGTCCCTAAGATCAGGAATAAGCCTAAGATGTCCACTTTAACCTGTGGTATTCAACATTGTACAGAGACTCTAGCCAGTAGAATAAGAAAAGACAAAGAAATTAAAAGTACATGGATTGAAAAAGAAGGAAACTGCCTTTTTTGAAGACAACATGATCCTGAATATAGAAACTCCCAATGAATATAAAAAAAAGCATACTGGAACTAAGAAATGAGTTCAAGTTTACAAAATACAAGGTAAGTATACAAAAATAAATTATTTTTCTATAGTCTAGCAATGATCAATTGGAAAATGAAATTCCATTTCTAATAGCATCAAAAAGAATAAAATACTGACTATAAACATACTAAAAGTAGTACAAGTCTTGCTCACAGAAAACTATAAAACATTGCTGAAAAAAATTAAGATTAAAGGGTTCTTGCCTGCTCAGTTGGTAGAGCATGGGACTCATGATCACAAAAAAATTAATATGAAATAAATGGAGAGATATTTTATGCTCTAGACTGAAAGACAATATTGTTAAAATGGAAGTTCTCTATAGATTCAATATAATCTCTATTGAAATCCTAGGAGGCTTTTTTTTTTCTTTTTGGTAGAATTTGACAAGCTACACCTATAATTATATGGCATCACAAAGAACCTAGACTAGCCAATGAAACTTTGGAAAAGAATAAAATTGGAATTCCCAATTATAAAACGTATTATAAATCTGTGGTAACCAAGACAGTAGAGTATTTGGGTAAGCATAAACATATGGATGAATGAAACAGAATTGTGAGTCCAGGAATAAATTCTTGTATTTATAGTCAATTGCTTTTCAGCAAAAGTGCCAAAGCAGTTCAGTGGTGGGAAAGGGGAATCTTTCCAGTAAATGATGCTGGGACAATTAGATGTCCATATATTTAAAAAAATGAACTTGGACCCTTATCTCACACCATACATACACATTAACTCAAAATAGTTGATACATTTGAATGTGGGAACTAAAACTGTAAGACATCTAAAGGAAAACAGGGGAGAAATCTTTGTGACTTAAGAGTTAGGCATAGATTTCTTAATGATATCAATTGAAGAAAAACAATAAAATGGATTTGAAGACATTGCTCTTTGTATTAGTTTTCCATGCTGTATAGAAAAATACTTTAAAATTAGTGGCTTAAAACAACACATACATATTACTTCCCAATTTCTGTAAATCAGAAATTACAGCAAAGTTCAGCTGGATCCTCTGCTTAGGTTTTTATGAGACTGCAGTCAAGGTGTCAACCAGGGCAGAGGTCCATTTCCCCAAATCCCCACAGGATCGTTGGCAGTATCTGTTACCTGGAGCCTATAGTATTTATGGTGGCTTGCTTCTTCAAAGCCAAGACTGAGAAAGAGAGAGAGACTAGCTGGAGAAAGAGAGACCCTAGCAAGATGGTTGCTATGCTCTTTAGTTATGTACATGGAGCCACCCTTGCCACTGTCTCATTGGTTGAAGCAAGTCACCGGGACCCACCATCCTCAAGGGGAGGGATTATGCCAAAGCACCAATACCAGGAGGAAGGGTTTATGAGGTTTATCTTAAAGTCTGTCCACCACACTGGTCCAAAGACATCAGTAAGAAAAAATTAAAAGACAGGTCACCAATTTGGAGAAAATATTTGCAAATCACACATCTCAGGGCTTGGCAAAACTATGGCCTGTGGCCTGTTTTGGTAAGACTCATGAACTAAGAATGGTTTTTATATTTTTAAAGGGTTATTTAAAAAAAGAATATGCAAAAGAGACTCTATGTGGCCCAAAAAACATAAAATATTTGCTACCTGTCCTACAAAAAAACCTTACAATTCTCTGATAGATCTGCTAAAGAACTTATATTTAGAAATATAAAGTACTTTACAACTCATTAATAAGGAGATAAACAATCCGCTTAAAGAAGAGTAGGAATTCATGTAGCATTTAGAAGCAAAGATTAGCCCCTGGGTGACAGTACAGAAAAGAGATTATAGCTACAAGGAGCTGAGTTTGCCCAACAACCTGAGTGGGCTTGAAATAGGATTCTTTCCCAAAGCATCCAGTAAAGAACATGTCCTGATGATATTGTAATTTCGATTTGGGAGACCTTAAGAAGACCTAGCTGAGCCCAAGTGGACTTCTCACTTACAGAAACTGAGATAATAAATGCACATTATTTTAAGCAGCCACATTTGTGGCAATTTGTTGTAGCAGCAATAAAAGTCAAATGCAATGGGCAACAGATGTACATAGACATTTCACCAAAAAAAATCACGGGCCAATAAGCCCATGAAAGATGCTCAAAATAATTAGTCATTAGGGAAATGCAAATTAAAATGAAATACGGCTATATAACTACTGAACTGGCTTTAAAGAAAAGGCTGACAATTTCAAGTGTAGGTGTCGATATGGAGTAACTAGAGCTCTCAGACATTGCTTGTATGAATGTAAAATGAGACAGCTACTTTGGAAAACAGATTAGCAGTTTCTTGAAAACTTAAAGGTAAACTTACTGTACATCTCAGCAACATTATGTCTAGGTATTTCTCCAAGGAAAATGAAAATGTAAGTCTACACAAAGAACCGCACATGTGTCATCACAGCAGCATTATTTATAGTAGCCAAAAAGTGGAAACAATCCAAATATCCATCAAGTGATGAGTGGATTAACAGAGTATTCTATACCCATAAAATAGAATACCATTGATCGATAAAAAGAACAAACTCCAAATACATGCTACAACATAATGAATCTCAAAATATTATGCTAAGTGAAAGAAGCCAGACAGAAAGCCCTACATACTGCATGATTCCATTTAAATGAAGTTTCCAGAAAAAGGCAAATTTATAGAGACAGAAAACAGATGAGTGGTTGCCTAGGGCTGGGAGCAAAAGCAGGCGTTGATTGCAGACAGACGGAGGAGAGTTTTTTGGGGTGATGGAAATGTTCCAACGCTAGATTGAAGTGATAGTTTTGCAATTCTATAAATTTACCAAAATTCAGTGTATTGTACATTGATTTGTAATTATGGGTGCATATTATGGTGTGTAAATCATACCTCAATTAAAAAAAAGAGATGTTAATAGTTCGCTTTGGCAAAAATATAAGGAAATGTAATCATAGTACGGTGCTCAGCTATGAGTAATATTTACATAGATATAACTGCATATTGATTTATTCTACAAAAATGAATACAGCTACATTGGAATCACAGATCAGGGAAAGCCGAGGGGATGGGAATGTAAGAGTAAAATGTTCAACTACCATAACAGGAAGTAAATTATGTACAAAATTTATGTATCTAAACATAGCGAAATACACCTATTATTTAAACATATAAATGCCAACAAGAACAGCTGAGTCAGGTGATTGCCTCTGACGTCACCAAGTAAGGAGTAGGAAAAAGTGGGGAGAATTGATTTTTTTTTTTTTTTTTTTTTGTCACAAGCCTTGTAGTACAATTTGACTTTTAAAAACATACATGTAGGGGTGCCTCTGTGGCTCAGTCAGTTGGGTGTCCCATTCTTCATTTCAGCTCAGGTCATGATCTCATGGCTTCGTGGGTTCCAGCCCCGCATCGGGGTCTGTGCTGGCAGCACGGAGCCTGCTTGGGATTCTCTCTCCCTTCTCTCTCTGCCCCTCCCCAACTCACACTATCTCTGTCGCTCTCAAAAATAAACTAAAAAAAAAAAAAAAAAAAAAAAATGTACGTTTACTTATTTTTTTTTTAATTTTTTTTTCAACGTTTATTTATTTTTTGGGACAGAGAGAGACAGAGCATGAACGGGGGAGGGGCAGAGAGAGAGGGAGACACAGAATCTGAAACAGGCTCCAGGCTCTGAGCCATCAGCCCAGAGCCTGACGCGGGGCTCGAACTCCCGGGCCGCGAGATCGTGACCTGGCTGAAGTCGGACGCTTAACCGACTGCGCCACCCAGGCGCCCCTACGTTTACTTATTAATGAAAATAACAAAGAACTTAAATCAAACACCAAGTTTCCTTGTTTTTTTTTCTTCTATTTTCTATTTCTTTAATTTTTCCTCTTCTCTCCAGGAAATTTCCTAAATTTTCCCCATATTTTATTTCCTAACAAGTCTATTGAGTTTTTTTTTTTAAATGTGCTCTCATATTTAAAATTTCTTGATCTTTTTTGTTCCTTGAATCTTCCTTTTTATAGTGTTTTATTAATAACTGCCCTTCACTCTATGATTATGGAGTTTTTCTCAACCTTCCTTTAAAATCATGATTTTAAAAAATGTGTTTTTTTTTCCTGTTTGCTTGATCTCAGTTATTCCTATTATAAACTTTTCTTGGCTGTTTGGGAATATTGGTAGCCCACTTATGTTTAAGAGGGTCAGATTAAGATAAATTTCCAGAGAATGAACTACTAGTCTTCTGTCTGGTGACTGGGGAGAATTAGCTCTGCTTCACATAGTGGGAGAGGCAATGTGATCTCTAGCTGCTTCTTAAGCTGCTGTTTGCCAACTTGCTTATGTTAGCAACCCATTTCTGGAAGTATTTAGTACTTCCAATACCTGAGCCTTTGGAGGATTCTATGCTCATTTTCCAGATTAGGACTCATCTTTCTCCGGGCTTCTAAATTACTTATTGCTCCTCTATATGCTTTACCTTTTCCAAAATGTTGAAGTTGTATCCTCCTATTCTATCCCTCCCTGGAGATTTATATCTATAAAAGCAAAAATCCTGGGGTGCCTGGGTGGTTCAGTTGGTTAAGTGTCCAACTCTTGATTTTGGTTTATGTCATGATCTCACGAACCATGTGATTGAGCCCTGCATTGGGCTCTGTGCTAGCAGTGTGGAACTTGCTTGGGATTCTTTCTCTTCTTCTCTTTTTGCCCCTCCCCTGCTCATGCTCTCTGTCTCAAAATAAATAAATAAACCTAAAAAAAAAAGCAAAAATCCTTTATTGACATATATGAATGGAGAGAAGCAAAATGAGAGAAATGTACTATGTCTGCCACTACATAAGTCCCATAGATTTGAACACAGGGTCATTTTTAATGTCACATAAACAAAGAAACTACTACATTTTCAGTTCTTAAGACAAACTGCTAAGTGATGTTTGGAATGGATATCCTTACCCTAGACCTGAGTGCCCCAACTCTAGAAGAAGTCATAAGGTAGAGAAAGGTTAAGGCTGGGGATGAGGGAGGTTTGGGATGGGGTGGGTTTGGGCAGATGGTGAAGATGAGGTGGGTGTTAGGTAACATCCAGAAGAAAACTGCATAGGACCTAGAATTATATGTCTTCTCTGTCACAGGCTTTTTTTCCGAACTATTCTGAGCAAAATGGATCCTCTTTTTCCTGAGAAATCACTTGTATCCTAAATGGCATGCAAAATCAAATCCTCTCATTCTTCTCTTAAAATAACAATAGTCACACTCACTTAATTTTAAATAACACATGCATTTGTCAACATGATGATGATACATATTTTACCATTGGAAAATTTAAACAAACCCTCTGCTTTTGATAGATTTCTTGATTATGATTCCCAAGGCAGAGTTTGAATAATTCAGGAATGCTTTTCTTAATGTATCCGTATTTATGATATAAATAAGGAAATGTCCCCCAACTGGAAAGTATCTTCTTTTTATCTTCAGTAAGGAGTGTTATCAATTTGTTTTTATATATAGTTTTAATTTTTTATTTGGTATTTATTATAAAGTGGATATAAGAGAACGGATATTTATGTTATATGATGCAGTCTTATTCTCAGTTCCAGATTACATGGGATATTCTCAATATTTCTTTCCATCAGTTCTTGTGGTATTCAATATTATACATACATTTAATTGGATACTTTAGGCTATTGTATAATAATGATTTACGGGCTATTGACATACCCTCTGAGGCTAATTCAGTTATAACACTTAAAAATTATTATTGTTAGTTCTAAAATGAATATATACTTGGAAAAATTCATGTCATATCAAAAATGAAAAAGTAGAAGGTGAAAGTTTCCCTTGATTGGAATGGTTATGTCTGCCAGGCATGTTACTTGCTAAAATAATATTCTAGAAACATAGCAATGATTTTACATTTTGGCAGACTAATTTAGATAGTAAAACAATCAGGACAGTAGTCACATTGGACAGTAGTCACATTAGTCTGCCTAGATTGCCCTTATTGATTCCTGTACTGTTGTATCCTGAGAGGAATAGTATCTGAATGCAGATGGAAAAGGAGCAGCTTTCAAAGAGGTGAAGGAGGAGAGAGATGTTATTGGATTAGAAGATAATCCCAAGGGGGGCGCCTGGGTGGCACAGTCGGTTGAGCGTCCGACTTCAGCCAGGTCACGATCTTGCGGTCAGTGAGTTCGAGCCCCGCGTCAGGCTCTGGGCTGATGGCTCGGAGCCTGGAGCCTGTTTCCAATTCTGTGTCTCCCTCTCTCTCTGCCCCTCCCCCGTTCATGCTCTGTCTCTCTCTGTCCCTAAAATAAAAACGTTGAAAAAAAAAAATTTTTTTTAAATTAAAAAAAAAAAAAGAAGATAATCCCAAGGACACGTGGGTGGCTCAGTCAGTTAAGCATCTGATTTCAACTCAGGTCATAATCTCACAGTTTGTGGGCTTGAGCCTCGAGTCGGGCTCTGTGCTGACAGCTCAGAGCCTGGAGCCTGCTTCAGATTTTGTCTTCCTCTCTCTCTCTCTCTCTGACCCTCCCCCACCTTCTCTCCCAAAAAAATAAATAAACATTAAAAAAATAAAAAAAATAAAAAGAAGATAATCCTTAGCGGATGAGAAGTGAGTTTATGCAACCAGACCCCTTTGAGTTGGGTGTGGTTAGTGATGTGAGTCAAAGCCTTTTCTACCTTCCAGGCAGCCCTCCTTAATCTTCTGAACCACAGAGTAGAGTTTGAGCAATTCAGGAATACACTCCTTAATTTATCATTATTGTTTATGGAGATATTGGATTTTTTTTTTTTTTTTGTGCCTTCAGTCAGTGTAGTTGCCAGTTTGGTCTCTCTATGGATTTTCATAAGTATTGTAATTAGAAGTCTGAGGAAGGCGAATTAGGCACTGCTAGTCTTGTTGCTATGATTACAAAGAAGGCCTTAAATATTTTATAAATCTTTGTCATGGAGGCTAAGACAAGAATTTAAATGGAAACTTGTAGGATATTTATACAAACAGTAGATTGAAACATACTACACTTGTTTTATTTCTGCTCTCATTTGTAGTCTATAGCTTCCACATGGTAATTCATTATGGCATAGAAAACACGACGCTATGGTTTCTAAAGCAAGGTTTTATAGGACTGTGCTCTATTTCTATTTGGGAGAATGAAGTGGTTCAAAGGAGAAAGCATTGGGCTTGAATGTAAAAGATATGAATTTGAATCATGGTCTGTCAGCTACTAGTTGTGTGTAAGTAGGACAATTACTTGAACTTAGAGCTTCAGTTTCCTTATCTGAAAACTGAGATTAGTAATACCTCCCAAGGGTTGTCGTGAGACTTAATGAGACACTATTAAGGAAAATACAACATCAACTGATATGTTTGCTTGATGGCAAACAAAGACAAGTGTGGTCCTTGCCCTCATAGATCTGACTATCAAGAGGCACAGGCAGTAATCAGATAATCAATATCACTAACCAATGTGAAATTTCACCTGTGAGAGGTGCTGTGAAGGAGAAGCTCTTTTTTTCATTCTCTCTATCCCATCTTCCAAAAAAATCTATTGTCTCTGCCTTCAAAATGCAGGCTGTCCTCACTTTGTGGTTCTGATAGACATGATTTTCTGTTATGAAGGTTTAGTTAAGTAATAACTGTAATGCCCCCGATTTCGAATCCAAGAGACCACCAAGGAGCCGATACGGATGCAAACGCACGAGGGTTTATTTGCAAGCTGAGCTTGGGTCCAAGTACACCGGACACAGTGGAGCAGGGACTTGGACCCCTAGGTTAAGAGGCGTAGCAGTTTTATAGGGGCCAGTGGCCAATGAGATTGTAACACACACAGAAAGTTGCATAGTCATGTCAGCAGGTGGCCTATTGAATTATAATTTACCCTATTGTAACTGTTTGAACTAGCCTATCACTCTGGTCAGAATTGGCACGCAAGTTTGGCGGGCAAAAGGCGGGGTTTATATTCTTTGACAGTTAGGGGTTCCGCATTCCTATATGAGCCAGTTTCCAGTAAGGGTGTGCTCAGCGGTTTGACTAGGGTGGGGGAGTGTCTTAAGCAATAAGTAGGTCATGTGGGGGTTATACATGAGATGGTGGGTGTAGCACAAAATGGAGTTAGTCTTGCTCTGCTTGTGCAGGGGTAGGGGATTTTTGTTAAATTTCTTGGGTCCCACAATACCAGTTCTCCAACCACATGGTTCAAATTTCAGTTACCGCAATACGTGAATTATGAGTAAGTACATAAAGTATAAATGTTACTATTAGGTCTTCAGTCCACAAATCCCCACATATAAACAGATGTGCATCATACGCTGTGACCAATCACGTCTCCTCATTTAATGCCTGTGGGCAACTGGTCACTGCATATCTGTCCTTCAGTTCATGCACAGACAGAAAAGTGTGTAATTATGTTGCCTCTTTGTCTCTTAGTGATGAACCCACTCGACAATTTTGCAAAAATGGATAATTAAAAGAAACAATTGAGCCACAAAGATGAAAATGCTGTAAAGAAATGAAAAATGACAATGCTGGAAATGAAATTCAAATCAAATATAAATGGAGGTATAGAAGAGCCCAAGGTGGGGCTTGATACAGAGCTCAATGAGGGGCTCAACACGGGGCTCATCTCACAATAGCGAGATCATGACTTGAGCTGAAGTCCAGAGTCCAGAGCTTAACTGACTGATCCACCCAGGCAGATGCCCAATATTTCTAATGTTTTAAATTACAGTGTCCTAAATAAATAATAACTGTAATTTTTTTTATTTACCTGTATGCTTATAACTGACAGTAGAGAGTTTTTAATGTTTTGAGAAAGATTTTTTCAAAGTTGGGTAACAAATATAATTTTTTCCCACTAACTAAGATTATTATGAGATGCATGGTTTTAGTTTTCATGGAAAGATGTACAGTTTCATGGAAAGATGTACAACTGCTACCATTTTGATCTGAACCACTTTTGCCTGGAAAGTTATTGCTATAATCCCTTAACTGATTTGTTTTTGTTTTTGTTTTATTTTCTGTGCTCCTGGCCTTGGTCTCCTTATTTATTTTGTATTGAGTTTATTCTCAATACAAAACCAGAGAGATCCTGAACAACACATGACAGATCATTTTACGCTTCTGCTAATGGCTTCCCATATTACTCAGAGTAGAAGCCACAGTCCTTACTTTTACAAGGCCTCTTGTGATTTAAGTTCCTGGTACTTTTCTGGCTTCATTTGTTTTTATTGTTTTCTTCCTTGTTTCTCTCTGCTCTAGCCAAAGAGGGCAACTGCCATTTTTTTCAATTCATCAGGCATGCTTCTGCCTCAGGGACTTTGCACTCTCTAATCCCTCTCTGGAATGCTCTTTCTCCAATAGGCTTTATTCAGAGGATCTTCTCCATGATTACTTCCCTGGGAACTCTCTCTAAAATTCACCCCCTCACTGAACATTTCTCATCTCTCTTTCCTTCTTTATTATCACTTATTTTTTACCTTTATTATCACTTATTTTTACCTTAGCCAGTACTATATATTTTACTTTTTTATCTTGTTTATTTTTTGTTACCCTCACTACAGTGTAAACACAAAGAAGACAAGTTTTATTCTCTACCTTTTATCCCCAGTGCCCGCAATGGTACCTGACATGTGGTGGGTGGCTTCTAAATATAGGTTAAATTAATGTTGAGTACATGATTGAGAGCCTACACTTTTTAACATTTTACAGAAATAAAATTATTTCTGGATCATAAAGAGATTACTTTATGCATTTGACAAGTAAATGTATGTATTTTTTTCTGCCTGAATA
This sequence comes from Prionailurus viverrinus, assembly GCF_022837055.1. Lineage (NCBI taxonomy): Eukaryota > Metazoa > Chordata > Mammalia > Carnivora > Felidae > Prionailurus > Prionailurus viverrinus. Next base: position 85,289,132 of record NC_062563.1, on the reverse strand, counting down.
TTAAATTCTACCAGAAGATAGAAACAACTAAATATAGCTTTGCCTTCAATGACAAATATATTGTCGTTTAGTTTACCATTAATCTTCTGTTTGTGTATATTGATGACAGTTATACCTGAGCCCATTTACAAATCTGGCACCATAACTTTAATTAATTCTATTATTCCTTTGCTGTCGTCAATGCCTCAGTTCACCAGATGGTGTAGGCTCTAGATCACAGTGTGTCATATTATGTACCGAGAGTGTCCTTACCAATATAAAATGGTGATTGGTTTTCAGTAGACTGAAAAAAAAGTCTATATTTTGGTAAGATGCAGAATATTCTATAACTACTCGGTGATAAACAAATAAATCTCCATTATCTACTCTTGCCCCAACACTACCATCTTTAGTAATTACTTCTGTGTCTCTCCTTTGTTTTTTGACTAAGAAGAGGTATTCAATCTCCAAGCATTTATTCCTTGAAATTTCATATGCATTAACATTTTACTTTGAAATAATTTCAGACTTATAGAGAAGTAAAAATAGTAAAAAATTCTTATATATCTACCACCCATGTTTTCTAAATGTTAACATTTTACCATGTCTGCCTTTTCATTTCTCCTATCTGTATGTGTGTATGTGTACATGCAAGTATTGTCATTGTGCCTGAACCATTTGAGAGGAAGTTGCAGACGTATGCCCCATCAGCCCTAAATATTTCAGTGTGTATTACTAAAAACAAGGACGTATTCTTACATAATCCCAGCATAATGATCAAAACCAGGGAATCTATACATTTAATTTTAGACACAGCATTTCTAAAACTGTATGTATTGGTAACTGATACTATCCTGATTATTATTATGTCTATAATTTAATCTGCTTTCAAAGGGAGTACTGTGTCACTGTTGCCTTTTGTTCTTTTTTTATAAATTTTCCTTCAAATGATGTCAAAACGAAGCTTACTGCATCCTGACAATGGTTATATCACACTGTTTTCTTCCATGTGAATTTAAAGCAGCAGATCAAAAGTTATTCTGAGACCTCCCAGAAATAACACATCTGTCTCAGTTTTTAGACTTACTATTTTTGGTCTGGTAAAATTAGAGAAGACCCTTGGGATTTAAAGGTTTGTGATGAGCGATTTTGAATGTTCACAGAGCTGTTTCTCCCCACAAATTATGATAGGCTTTTGTTACTATGAGGTCATGGTACTGCCCCCCTCCCCCCCAAGCACTGTATCACATCGGCTTTTATAGTGTCATGAACACACGATGGTTTCTTTTCCTATTTTGAGATTTTGGTTTGTTCCTCCCATCCCACTTGGTGCTGAAAATTTTTCTACAAGTTCTTTGTAAGTAGGCCTCAGTTGGCACATTTGCTTACCAGAGCCCCCAAAATCAGCTTTGTGGATTAGTTACCTATTATCTTTTTCTTTACCCTCCTTTCCTTGTTCTTTCAGGGGCTGTGGATGGTAACAAATTTCTTGCCTCTAGTCCCAGATTCTTGCATTATCCCTTGAGGTTCTTTTATACCCCATCCACACCTATGTAATCAGTCCCTTTCTAAATAAATCCTCATCAAATTAAAATTATTTCAATTTAAATGTGCCATTTGTTTCTTGATGGGACCTTGATTTATACAATGCCCTTACTGTTTAAAAGCGAGTTTTCACTGGCTTTTCTAATCCTGTCAGCCAAAATGACCTTAAGGGGCGTGGGGCTTTATGTGCCTGTGTGTGCACACGTGCATACATCTACTTAGACACAAACCACATTTATGAACAAATATTTGTAATTATTCTGCATATTCAATTTTCATAATATTTTATATATCATAAAACTTTCATGATATTAAATAACCTTTTTATATGATATTAAATAGTCTTTGGCGCTCTCCTTTTTAATAATTTGCAACATTTTGCATGGTGGCTGATTATAGCATAATTAAGTTACACATTTTTCTCTTTGGAAACATTTCATTCTTCCTAAATCTTCAAATTTCCACTATCATAAATAATATTTGTAAAACATTGTATGTATAAGGCTTTGATGATAAATTCCCTGAAGCATAATGAATGAGTTAAAGTATATATTTCTATTTATAAATATTTATTTTTATTTTATAGATTAGAAATGTCATATTTATATTTGGTATATTATAAAATTTCTTTCTAAAAGAATTAGAACAATCTATCTATGTGTGAAAGTACCCATTTTGCTGCATCTTAGCAAACATTGTGTAATTTTGTTTTTTCACTTTTTGCTAATTTATCAGAAGAAAATATCTTGTTTGTACATTTGTATTATTATGAATGGAGTTTAATTTATTTTCATACAAACATTTTCATTTCTCCTCCATAAATTTTCTTCTTTGTATAGTTCAGAAACTCCTTTAATTCTCTTTTTTATGCTTTGCCAAAAATCATGTTAACTAAAGAAAATGAAACTAGAACTTAAAAAAAGCCCTAGTTTTGGGGTTTTAGTTTAGTTGAGTTTTAATCAACTAGGAAGACATTGTTGACCCATACGTGCTAATTATAAAGTAGTTATTATATTTTTAATTCTTTAATGTTTATTTATATTTGAAAGAGAGAGGGAGAGAGTGAGCGGGGTAGAGACAGAAAGAGGGAGACAGAAAGCAGTCTCCATGCTGTGAGCACAAAGCCCAATGCAGGCCAAACTCACAAACTCACGACTGAGAGATCATGACCTGAGCTGAAATCAAGAGTCAGCCACTTAACCAACTGAGCCACCCAGGCGTCCCTATAAAATATTATTTCGAGGCTACTTCCTTAATTTTATATCACTATAATCAAATGCTAGAATCTCTATCAACTAACTTAGTAGTCAGAGATCAAGCAACAGTATAATTTTCTATAATGCAAAAGGAGTTTCTTCTCGGAGAACGTGAGTGATTCTGGTGAGGAGTTGTAAGAGGGATGTTAGTCTGAGTTTTTGGTTTATGGCATTGAGAGTCATGGAGGTTTCAAGGGGTGTCATTCATTAAGGTGCTGAAGGAAATATCTAGTTGTGTTTCACCAGCCAGTGCAATTGGGAGGGAGATGTTCTCTTCAAAAGAAATCATAGTTAAAAAACTAGTTCCTAGAGAAAAAAAGGTACAATCCACGGAACAAGATTATTAATTCTCCATACATTTTTTAAATGTTTATTTATTTATTTTGAGAGACAGACAGAGAAGAGAGAGTGCACAAGAGCAGGAAAGGGGCAGAGAGAGAGAGGGAGACAGAATCCCAAGCAGGCTCTGTGCTACTCAGAACCAGAGGCAGAGCTCAATCTCATGAACTGTGAGACCTGAGTCAAAATCAAGAGTCCGACGCTTAACTGACCGAGTCACCCAGGCGCCCCTACACTTTTTCTATGAAGCTTTTGAAAGCTTGTAGAAGATTCTTTTGCAGACATGAACTATATATACTCTTAAATTATAACGAAAGGGCAAAGAAAAATGAAGTAGTGACGGACAGTTTTCCTAGCTGAGGTGTTTGCTTTGCCCAGCGCCAGGCTGAAACCTCTGTAGGATGGGCAGAAGAATATCATGTGACCTGTATCCGACTCTCAGCCTGTGTTGGGCTTAGCACCCTCATTTCCCCAGGCTTACGAGACCTGCAATCTCAACCTGGGCAGGACTAAGAACCACTTTATCCTGGGGTTCATCTGGACCTGGGACCAGCTAATTTCCCCATATCTCTCTTTTCAGTTGATCTTAGCTGTGCTCTAAATGCCAGCCTCTCTGGTCAAATGTTCTTTCCAGCTCTTTCTTTTTATGCTCTCTGCACGTTCTTGCTGCCTATTCAGTTACTGCTCTTCTTCCCTGCACGGTGTGTCTGCTGAGGGAAGCCCCTGCTACATGGTGAGTAAGGTGTCCCCTTAGTCTGTAACTCTCCAGATCTTGCCCATCTTCATGACTCAAATAAAAGCAGGTCTCCCCCAAGTTGCTGTTCCTTTCACGAGCTCTCCTTATGTGATCAGAGGAACAATGGGGGTGGGAGTGGGGAATGGAAACAATCTCTAATTCTTTAGGCCTCCTCACTTATACTTTATTGTAAAAAAAAAAAAATTGCTCTACTTTGAGGCTTACTCTCTTCAGATGCTAAGCATCCATCTACTTTACCAGTCACTGTCATGATCTGGGCCCCTGGTGCATATATACACCTTCATCAACAACTCTGGCACCTGGCTCAGTCATTTTCTTCTCCCTAAATCTCACATCCACTCTTGGTCTTTCTTTCTTTCTTTCTTTCTTTCTTTCTATACTTATTTTTGAGAGAGAGAGGAAGAGAGAAAGGGAGAAAGAGAATCTGAAGCAGACTCCATACTATCAGTGCAGAACCCAATTAGGGGCTCGAACTCATGAGCCACGAGAACATGACCTGAGCTGATGTCGGATGCTTAGCCAACAGAGACACCCAGGTGCCCCCATCTTGGTCTTTCATATCTACTTTGAAGGCCCTTGCAACCATGAGTAGGTATACCCATGTGAAGCCAAAATTCACCAACTGATGTTTTTTTTAAAGCAATAACACAAAAATTTTGAAATACTAAAAATGGTAGTCTGTTTAGGAAACTTCAGGCCCCCTAGGAGAATTGAAGTGTGACCAAGTAACTTTCTCTGGCCAGTGAAACAAGAATGGACCAACTGTGTTAATTTCATTCAAAAGCTTCAAGGGCCAATGTGGCTCATTACAAGTGGCTCATTACATTTTTCCTGCCTCTGTGGTTGTTGAGATGCAATATAAATTGCAATAGACTCATTTTAAGCTGCTGATATTTTCAACACAATTTAGCATGTACTGATGGATATATTAAGAAACAGAGACTACCCTGTCCCCAATCAAAAAAATGTTTCATGTATAAGGTCCTTTATTTTCTATCCAAGATAATCTATGCTGGTGAGAGTGTCTGTTTCCTAGTTTTTGAACATCAAAGCACATTGAATTTCTCCAAGATAAAGGAGCATATAAACAGAGTTTTCCTTTTGTGGGTAAGTTTTTCAATTACCTGCCTCAAATGGGAACCTTACTGGAACAGAGATAATTGATGATTATGTCATCCAATTATTACCTTTCTTTTGTTATTTCAGGGATGGAGAAGGAGGTTTCCTCTAAAAAATATTAAAGATGTTTCTTCTCTTTTCTTCCCTGCTCCAATACATTTACATCCCTTCTTGGGATAGAATGGTGAGAGACATACTAGATTACTTGATTTGGCAATTAAAGTGCCAGCTCCAAGGTTCAGAAACAGTCTTAATAATTACTGATCAATTCCATATCTTCCTAAGAAGATGAAGAACTGTCATGTATCCAGTATCCAAAAAAGCTCCCTGGCCTATAAATAAGATCACTTAAGAGTTTTTCTGAATAAGGGCTGATATTTGGAATATAACGTCAATTCTGACTTCTTTAGTTTCCATCTCTTGTTTTCCTCATTCCAGAACTATAAGGATATTCTTATCCCTTTTTCCTTCTTTGGTTGAAGCTCTTAAACATCACATTCTCATTTTTCTTGAGTTATCATTCACTGTCTGCCTCAGTGGTATGCTAGGGCCAGCTCCCACAGCCTCCTGAGAATAGATTGTATTTCTTCCCAACCTCAAGTTCAGTGGCTTCACACTGAGTGCAGTGACTTCAGCCACAGTGGCTGATTTACAGAGAAAATAAAGCATATTGGCTTATTATATTTTCATCCATATATATGTGTATATATATATATATATAGCCATGTGGATAATTTTCTTTTCTTTTTTTAATGTTTATATTTATTTTGAGAGAGAGAGAGCAAGAGAGAGAGAGCATGGGAGGGGCAGGGAGAGAAGGAGAGAGAGAATCCTAAGCAGTCTCCACACTGTCAGTGCAGAACCCAACATGGGGCTTGAACTCATGCACTGTGAGATCATGGCCTGAGCTGAAATCAAGAGCTGGATGCTCAACCAACTGAGCCACCCAGGCACCTCTGGATAATTTTCATCCAGGACTTGAACCTAAACCTCCTTCCCCTTTTCAGCTCCAGCCATCTCCCTGCGTTCCATTTCTGCTGCTCATTGCCAAGGCCATATCCTCCTTGATGTAATTTGGAACTGATTCATCCCTGAAATGTTAGACCAAATACCCTACCCTGAGTTCAAATGCCAATATTCTCAGCTCATTGCTCTCTTACTCTCATCGTGCCAATTGTTCAGAGCCCCAATCTATTTATTCTTCCTCTTCCACAAATATATCGTCCCTTTTCTGTCTGTGCTTCTTTTTCTCACCAGCCTAGTCCCCACAATTCAACACATCAATTATTATTTTTTTCTCCCTTAATCCTTTTAGCTCCCATGTGGATCAATCAATCCCTGTAACCTGTGTGCTGCAGGCTGTTGAACACAGAAGTTCAAGAAGCCAGAGAGAGGCAGCTCTGCGTATTTGTGTGTTCTGACCCAGAGATTGACAAATGTTTTCCGGAAAGGGATATGTAGTAAATATTTTAGGCTTTGTGGGCCGCATACTATCTTCTTGTATGCTGTGTTCTTTTTTGTGTGATACTTTACAAATGTAAAGCTCTTAGCTTGAGAGTTTATAAAACCAGGCCAATGTCTGGAGTTAAGAGACATTGCCTGTTCTTACCCGAGACTGACCCACAGCAATGCTTGGCAATTCTTGTTGAAAACCTCTATCTGCTCCCATTCTCCACAGCAGCCCGTCTTAATGTGGACCGTCAAAAGGTTCCTCCACAGCTTGCCCTCTGCTTCAGCTTCATAGCAGACCAGACTTTACTGTTTATAAGTAGGTCTCTGCCTAGCTGGTTTTCTCAATACCTTCTCCACTACGGCTACTGCCATTTCATGAGTCTAGCCCTTTCCCATCTTGAAAGACCACCATTGTCCCACAGTTACAAATACCACTATGGCATATGATGTTCCCCGGTAAAAATATAGTGAAGTGTACCCCAAAATATAAATAGCCCTGCAAATCCCTGATGAGGAATGCTACAAATAGACAATGAGTGGCATACTCACTGGCAAAGAGGTGTCAAACCTTAGCAGCATTACAGACTATTACATATTACCTTCGTGGGTGCTTAGAAGAGCCAGAATTGTGAAGACCGAACTCCCGAGCGCCAGAGAGTTTCTGTGTTAACACTTCTGGAAAAGATCTTTAGACTTACTGTCACTTCATACTTTTATCCATGAGGTTCTCCCTGCCTAGAAGACTCCTTAACTACCCTGACCCCTTCTTAACTTAGTTAGGCCCTTCTTCTGGGATAAATGGATGAAAGTAAACAAACATTAAGACGTATGTATATCCTTGATTAAGACATGCATATCCTTGAATTATTTGTCAGAAATGTGTATCAATTTAAACTCCCACAGTGTGTGAAAGTGTCCTTTCCACCAAATGGAGGACATATTTTTAATATTGTGTTTCAAAATACGTCAATTGAGTTGTTTCAGAAGAATATTTAAGCTATATAATTGCATACGTGTCTGACCCCAATGCTTTATTCTGTGAATGTTTGATATACTATAATTACAGTGCTAATAGCTCCCATAATTCTTTACCTTGGTTTATTCTGTGGAATTATTTCAGCAGTTTTGGAAAAATCATCCTGGGCTTGTTATAAAATTTGCTTTACTAGCCATGCGTGGCACCTGAAACTGTAGGTATTTAAGTGATTGCTTCTTGGGATGTGTGCATCCAAGTGCAAATGAGTTTGGCTCTGAACAGATTTTAGCAGGCGTTTGACAGCTTGGATGACTGGCACATTGTCATCTTCATAACACACCTAAAATGCAGAGTGCCAAAAATCACAAACAGGTTGGGTGTAGTTAAAGATCTGAGACCTTGTCCAACTTAGTTAATCTTTTAAATCATAGCAGCAGAAATATGCCAACTTTAATTAAAATTAACAGCCTGTGTTGTAAAATATGATCATCTTACCTGAAGATATATATTTTTATTTTAATATTCTATCTTCATGTTAAAATGTGTCTTTGTAAGACTGGTGTGTGGTGTCAGATTGATAGCTGGTTGGTGGGACAGGAAACCTCCTTGGGCAAGAAGGGTAATTTTGGTATACTGATCAGTATTTTCTTTCTCTGACCATTTTGATTTGTTGTTGTTGTTGTTGTTGTTGTTGTTCTAGGGCTAGAAAACTTGGGGAATTTTTATTGATGAGGAACAAAATCTATTTTTGTTGTATCATATGTTGATAATAGACATGAATAAAACACAGCAAAGGGACCCTTACAGAGTCAGTGATTCATAACACATAAAACTCTTTTCTGGAGGTGCTAGGGTTTAATAAAGAAGACTTTGAATCAGTGTGTGTTTGTGTGTGTGCATGTGTTAGTTAAAATCCACAAATTGGTAAAATACAGAAAGAGAACAAGAGATTAAAAAGGGGCCCCCGGGTGGTTCAGTCAGTTAAGCGTCGGACTCTGGATTTTGGCTCAGGTCATGATCTCAAGGTCTGTGGGTTCGAGCCCCCTGTCATGCTTCTCTGTCTTCCTCTCTCTCTGCCCCTCCCCTACTCACTCTTTCTCTCTCAGAATAAATAAATAAACATTTTTAAAAAGTACAACACTCAGTCTTTTTTTTTTAATTTGGTTTTCAGAAATTTCTATCATGTGCAAAATATTCACTAGATGTTTTCTTTCCTAGCACTGTAAGTCATCAATGTAGATTGAGTACCCATTTAAATTTTTTTTAATGTTTATTTATTTATTTTGAGAGAGAGAGGGCAGGGGGCAGAGACAGGGAGATAGAATCCCAAGCAGGCTCTGCTCTCACCGAGCAGAAACGTATGCAGGGCTCCAACTCTCGAACTGTGAGATGGTGACCTGAGCCAAAACCAAGGATCAGACACTGAACCAACTGAGCCACCCAGATGCCACTTCAGTGCCTATTTTATATTTCTTTAAAAAAAATTTTTTTTTCCACAGAGAGGTAATATAGGAATTCTGATCAGTTGAAAACTGATACCAGGGATACGACATATGCCAAGTAAGAAGAGAAATCAGTGGGGGAAGGAGAATCAGAAGATTCTGCTATCTTGAGAATCGAGGCTGAAAGTGTCAGCATAACGGAAGTAGGGAGGCGGTTCAGAGAATGGAGTGAAGCTGGATTTTGTTACAAGCAATTGCAGTCGCTCTCCCTTATCTGTGGTTTTGCTTTTGCAGTTTCAGTTACCCGCAGTCAACGGCAGTCCAGAGGCAGATGATCCTCCTGAGGAGTCATCAGGTCAATAGTAGACTAACACTACGCTAGGCTTCGTCACAATGCCTCTGTCATTCATGTCAGGCAGACGTTTTATCATCTCACATCATCCTAAGAAGGGTGAATATAGTATGATAAGACAGTTTGAGAGAGAGACCATAGTCACATAACTTTTATTACAGTATGTTTTCATCATTCCCTGTTATTAATAGTTACTATTGTTTTCCTGTTATTGTGCCTAATTTATAAATTAAACTTTATCTAGTATGCATGTATAGTGGTCTGTACCTTCCCTGGTTTCAGGCATCCCCTAGAGGACTTGGAATGTAAAGGGGGTACTGCTGTAGTGATAGTTCTGGCATGAGTACCTCGGTATCTTGTACCTACATTATCTTAAAGACATGGATATAAGAGCTTCAAGAGGCTATGGTGAGTTTTTAATTCCCTCATTTCATTTTTCCAGACAAGGAAATTGAGATCCAGAGACTTGTCCATGATCTCACAATGAGACAGGATTAAAGCAGAGACCAGAAGGCAGATTTTGTAAAAATGTTTATTGGGGCACCTGGGTGCCTCAGTCGGTTGAGTGTCTGACTTCGGCTCAGGTCCTGATCTCATGGCTTTGCTTTGGGCTCTGTGCTGACAGCTCGGAGCCTGGAGCCTGCTTCAGATTCTGTGTCTCCCTCTCTCTCTGCCCCTCCCCCACTCATGCTCTGTCTCTCTCTCTCTCTCTCTCTCTCTCTCTCTCTCTCTCAAAAATAAACATTTAACATTAAAAAATTTTTAAAAATGTTTATTTATTTTTGAGAGAGAGAGAGAGAGAGAGAAGGAGGGGCAGAGAGAGAGGAGAAGGGGGCTGTACTGACAACAGAGAGCCAGATGCTGGGCTCAGACCCATAAGCCATGAGATCATGACTTGAGCTGAAGTCAGGCACTTAACTGACTGAGCCACACAGGCACCCCCAGAAGGCAGATTTTTTTAAAGAATTCCAATATAATCAACAGTGTTGTATTAGTTTCAGATGTATGACATAGTGATTTAGCAATACTATACGTTACTCAGTGCTCATCACATCCCCATCACCTATTTCACCCATCCCCCGCCCACACCTCCCCTGTGGTAACCATCAATTTGTCCTTTATAGTTAATAGTCTGTTTTTTGGTTTGTCTTTTTTTTTTCTTTGTTTGTTTTGTTTCTTAAATTCCACACATTACTGGAATCATATAGTTTTGTTCTTTGACTTATTTCACTCAGTATTATACTCTCTAGATCCATTTCTGTTGTTGCAAATGGCAAGTTCTCATTCTTTTTTCATGGCTGAGTAATATTTCAGAAGGCAGATTTGTTTTTATTCCCCATTTTTCACTTCTGTGATCTCTCTTTGATGATACAGAAAATATGTACATCTGGTAGTTTGAATTATTTGAAATTTGGAATTCCTGTGACTGATGTCTTTTAAAACAAACATGCTACAACTTATACATTCAAATGAGTTTTATTCTTTTCTAATATCACATTAAACGATTATACAGTAATTCTAAAACTGATTTATGATCTGTGTAATCTTGGATGACTTTCTTAATCTTTCTTTTTTTTCAACGTTTTTTTTATTTTTATTTTTATTTTTGGGACAGAGAGAGACAGAGCATGAACGGGGGAGGGGCAGAGAGAGAGGGAGACACAGAATCGGAAACAGGCTCCAGGCTCTGAGCCATCAGCCCAGAGCCCGACGCGGGGCTCGAACTCCCGGACCGCGAGATCGTGACCTGGCTGAAGTCGGACGCTTAACCGACTGCGCCACCCAGGCGCCCCACTTAATCTTTCTAAACTTTCGATTTCTCACGTGTAAGATGAAGATAATAACGACCTTGCAAGTTTGCTTAAAGGTTTAGAGAAGATGTATATAAGCACTGTAGGTACTCAAGAAATAGTGGCACAGCTAATGTTCACTGATATATATTACTGTTTAGGATTTTACATGAAATAGATCTTTTGATCACTTGGACTGTTTTTAGGAAGATTACCATTTAAAAATATATATTAGCATTGCTCAAAGCATGTTCTAATTCATCTTCTGGAATGTTTACATTTGAGTACTTAGAAAAGCCAGTTTTCTGAACATGAAGCTGCTGCTTCCCCGCTATACGGAGCCTTTCTTGTGTGACCATCTTTTAGGCATCTCTGGATCACCATAGGCCCTGCCTCTAATCACGACACTGTACTGTTTTATGTGGAGGTGTATTATATTCCTCCTAGTCCTGTAACAAATCACCACAAACATAGAGGTTTAAAATAACACAAATTTATTGTCTTATAGTTCTGGAGGCTAGAAAGCGTACACAGATCTCACAGGGCTGAAATCAAAGGGTTGACAGGGCCATGTTCCCTCTGGAGTCTCTAGGGGAGAATATATGTCTGTGTCTTTTTCAGCTTTGAGAGGTTGCCCTGGCTTCTTGGCTCATGGCCCCATTTTTCCATCTTCAAAGCCTATGACATTAGGCCATACTTGTCTCACGCTATTATCTCTCTGGCTTTCCTTCTTCGGTCTCCCTCTTCCATCTATAAGGACCCTCAAGATTACATCAGGCCTCTTTAGATAATCCAGGAAAATCTCCTTATTTTAAGATCAGCTGATTACTGACCTTCATTAGATGTGAAACCTTAATTTTTCCCTTGCCATATAACATAACACAGTCATGGGTTCTGGGGATTAAGATGCAGACATCTTTGGGAGAGCAACATTCTACTTACCACAGGAGAGTGCATAAGAGGTAATAGAAGCTGCTAGTTAGGAGCTTGATAATCTTACTTTATGTTCTCTGTGGGAGAATCTGATATCATTGACATATCCTTTACCAGCCTTGTTTTGTTATCAGTGCTGCTTTGCAAATGTGAGATTTCCTTTTGCCAGCAAAATAGTTTGTTTTATATAGCATTTGTGTGCAGCAACATCTTTAAGGTATGTTAGTGCTACAATCGCTAGTATGTTTCAACAATGTACCCTTCAAGAGGTAGTGTGGTAGAAAAAGGCATTCTTGGGGGGAAGTATGTGTACTGAGTATCGACCATACCTTTGCTCCATGCACCCTGATCCCCATCACTGTGGCTAGGAGAACAGGGTAGAAGGCAGATGAATCTAGGTTTGAGTCTCAAAGTTAGATATGTGACCTTGGGCAAGTATTTATAAACTGCAATTTGCTCATATACAAAATGAAAACATTAGTAAATGAAATAACATATGCAAAGTATTTAACATAGTAGCTGACTCATAGAGGACTCCATTAATGTGAGTGACTGTTGTTATTTTCATCTTTTTGAAGTTCAGTTCCCTTATCTGCAGAAAGGGTTGGCCCAGATTCACCCTGTTTTAACAGTCCGTGGTTCTAGATTTGGTTTTCTCTGTAGGAAAGGATTAAAAAGTTAACTTTATTTTATTTTTGGAGAGTGAGGTAGGTAGATTATAATTACGTATTAAATATCTCTGCTGTAAATGTCATACATCCATTTATGTTTATTTTTTTTAATGTGTGTGTGCGTGTGTTTTGAGAGAGAGAGAAAAAAAGAGAGAGAGAGAGGGAAGAAGGGGCAGAGAGAGAGAGGGAAACCCAGAATCTGAAGCAGGCTGCAGGCTCTGAGCTGTCAGCACAGAGCCCAACAGGAGGCTCGAACTCACAGACCACGAGATTGTGATTTGAGTTGGAAGTCAGCAGTTTAATCGACTAAGCCACCCAGGCACCCCTCCATTTACTTTAGTTTTTTTTTTTTTTTTTGAGATGGATCACATAAGGAATATGTCTTTAAGATATAATCTTTTTTAAATTTCAAACTTAATGGCATATTTGGCCATAATATTCTTTTTGACCAAAAAACTTTTCTACTATTTCTTTAGGTATGTCCCTTTTCTTCACATTAAATATTATTTATTTGCCTTTTCTCTTTGTTTTCTTTATTGTTTTTGCTAGTTGTTTGTCTAATTAGTCTTTTTGTTTGTTTTTAAACCAGCTTTTACTTTTATTGACTCTCTTTTTGTTTTTTTAAAACATATCACTAATTTCTGCTTTTATTTTTGTTATTTTATTTCTTATACTCTGCATTTTTTCTTGTAGTTCTTCTAATCTCTTGAGATGGATAGCTAGATACTTATTCTCACTCTTTTTCTAAAAAAATATGCAATTAAGAGTGTACATTTTCTTTTGAGTATTGCTTTAGCTGTATATCACAAGTTTTGATATGTAGAATTTTCATTATTGTTTAATTATAAATATTTTGAAACTACCATTGTAATAATTATAATCTATGTATCATTTAGATTTTGAAATTTCTGGATATATGGGGTTATCTCCTTGTTTTTGACTGCTAATCTTATTGCATTTATTCAGAAATTGTGGTCTGAATGACAGATATTCTTTTTTTTTTATAATTTTTTTTCAACGTTTATTTATTTTTGGGACAGAGAGAGACAGAGCATGAACGGGGGAGGGGCAGAGAGAGAGGGAGACACAGAATCGGAAACAGGCTCCAGGCTCTGAGCCATCAGCCCAGAGCCCGACGAGGGGCTCGAACTCAGGGACCGCGAGATCGTGACCTGGCTGAAGTCGGACGCTTAACCGACTGCGCCACCCAGGCGCCCCGACAGATATTCTTTGATATTTGTTGAAATTTGTCTTGTTTTCTAATAGAGGGTCAAATTTTGTATATCTTCTATAGGGGCATGAGAAAAATGGGCATTCTTAATTGGTATATATGCAAAATTTGGTATGTCACATACTGATATTTTGTCCTTGATTTATCAATTAGTAGGAAAAGGTTATTAAAATCTCTCACTATGATTATGGCATTACAAATTTATTCTTGCATTTCAATTGACTTTTGCATACTATATCTTGAAACTCTTTTGTTAGGTATATATGAGTTTGCAAATTTTTTGTCTTCTTGGAAATGGTTAAATTATTAATGCTTTACTATATAATGACCTTATTTATTTCAAAATAACCTTTTGGCCCTAACTTGTATTTTATTCTCCTATTAAAACAGTGACTACAGCTTCTGTTTGTTTATTTGTTCATTTTGGGGCCACATATCTTCTTTTTCCCTTTACTTTCAACCTTACTGTGCCTTTGTATTTTAGGTGTCTTTCTTTTAAATACGTGTAAATGAATTTCTTTGTTTACTCAGTGTTTGAGTTTGTAACTGATTTGTTTTTATCTTCATTTAAAATTTTGTTTTGTAATTGAGATATAACTGATATATAACATTATATTAGTTTCAGGTATATAAGGTGATTTGATATCTCTATATATTGCAAATTGATCATCACGATTAGTCTAGGTAACATCCATCACCACACAAAGTTAACACATTTTTCTTTCATGTAATGAGAACTTTTAAGATGTACTCTCTTAGCAACTTTCAATATGCAAAACAGATTGTTAACTATAGTCATCATACTGTATATTACATCCCTAGGACTTATTTATTTGATAATTGGAAGTTTGTACTATTGATCACCCTCACCCATTTTGCCCATCCACCTATCCCTGCCTCTGGAAATCACCAGTCTGTAAGTTTCATTTAGTTTTGTTTTAGATTCCACATATAGGTGAGATCACATTGTATTAGTCTTTCTCTGTCTGACTTATTTCACTTAGCATAATACCCCCTATGTTTATCCATGTTGTTGCAAATGGCAGGATTTCCTTCTTTTTTATGGCTGAGTAATATTCCACTACCTATGAAAATCTTCTTAACTGGAGAATTTGGTTCTTTTATATGTGCTTTTATTAATGGAATTTGGGAATTTATTTCTTCTTTATTATTTTATACTTCTGCTTTCCTCTTTAACAGTTATATTAGACCTTATGTGTGCAAATTATCTACACAGAAAGGACTGTAGAAGCCAATGTAGTGGATTGACAAGATGAGGAACAAGTGTTGAGAAGCAAGGGCAGAGCTTAGAGGAAGGCTGAATAAACCTGGGAAAAAGATCCACAAAGAGAGATAAATTCTGACCAGAGAGACAGGAAGAGGTTCTATAAAGGCAATGTCTTAGGGTCCAGTAGCTGAAAAAGTCTAGGTAGGAGTGCTTTGTCAATGATACCAGATGCTACAGATTCTATTAAGGTGATTAAATTTGATGGTTAGATGATTGTTGAAATGAATTGTTTCCATGGAGTAGTGGGAGCAAAAGTTTTGTGGGTGAAGAAAAGGCCTGATACAGAATATAATCTTCGAGTTGAAGATTTATAAGGATAAGGACAACTTCAGTATGGGAGAAAACTGCCTATCAAGATGTGGGAGCATTGATGCAGCAGAACAGAGGTAACTGATGAATCAAAGTCTTCAAGATAACAAAAATCTGCACTTTCTTCTGATGTAGGTTTCTTTTCAAGAGTCCACTTAGAGACCGCACAGATTACATGCCTAATTACGAGTTGGAAGAAATGCAATATAAATGATGAGGGTGTCTCAATAGGGAGTGCTGATGAATCCATTAATTTGGGTATCATTGATCAAGCACTGTGAAGTTAATCCTGCAATGTGGGTTAGATCAGAGCATACATTAATAAACGCACTTGCGCTTGACCTATAAAATGAATTATCAACATGTCCCATAGGGCCGTGAAACCGGTGAGCTCTCTGAAGAATCATCACTATCACTAAGCCATTTTAAAGGCCTGGGTTTATATTTTCATTAGGAGAAATATCTCTGAATGTCTTTCCTAATGAAAACCAAGTGCCTAATTTTTGCTAAAACAGACTCAGGGCAATTATTAAAGTTTTTACTCTTAGAGTGAAAATAAAGTAATTTTACTTTACCTGTACCTTTTGTTGCCTTTCCTTTGGGAAGTGACTGCAATTACCAATTTATTTAGCAAATATTTATTGAACGGTGCTAGCAGTGTGACACTCATCCTAAATGACATTAGCTTATCACACAAATTAGGAGGAGCTATTTACATTTTATTTAGGAAAAGAATACTTAACGAGGCTGTACTTCATCTAGGCATCTTAAATAAAGCACTGTTTCAGGACAAAGGGTAGTTATCACATTGCTGAGAGTTTTTGACTGCTTAGGAAAATCTATTCGTTTTCTCCTAGAACTCTGACAATAAGATATTGGGAAAAACAATGTCAAAGGATGACTGGATGCCTTTTGTGATGGCTTCCTTCAAAAAAGACGATTTTTCTTTTGTAAGGAAAACCCTTTTCTAGGAGCTTTGGTTATGAAAAGTGAGTGATTCCCCCAACTCACCTAGATCTTGGGAAAAGTTCTTTATTTACGTTACATAATAAAATAACAAGAATTTGACAGTTGTCTCCTGGTAACGTAAGAATGAGTTGTATTAGAGCTTGAGCACTATTCAGAGAAGAAGAGAGATGAGTTAAAGGGTCTTACAGGAAGAAAACATGGCCAAAGGTCAGGACTGAAGGAAAAGGAGAGTTGGTAAGCGGTTACCTGTGGCAGAATAGTTGAATATATTTATGATATAAGACATGCTACTTGAAGTTGGTTTTTGATCTGTGATGTAGTCTAAGTTTTTCCAGAATCCTTACTAAAAATCAATTTTACACAGCAGCCCTTAATTTATTGGTGTTTTTGGTAATGAAAGATGAGGATCATGCTTGTGACAAAGTAGGCAAGAAAAAGATTTCACCTGGAGGTCAGGGCAAGGAAGGCAAGTTTGATTTCAGAAGAAATAGAAATTGCATAGAGGAAGCCCTTTGGGACCCCATGGAAGTGTTGTGGAAGGGCTAGTCTTCTCTTGCAAAATGGAATGGTAGCAGGGTGATTTTATTTGTAAAAACATGGTTCCTGGTTCCTGAATATCAGAGAACTTGGGGATAGCTGACTTATACTAGAAGCACTGATAACAATGTCAGCTGGCCATGAGAATTTATTCACTCCAACCAACCCAGGAAAAAAACCAGGCCTTGAGATTTCTAGGATTTGAATTGGAAAGAATAGATTTTTCAAAAAGGAAAATGAACACATTCTATTTCAACATAAATGCCATTCCAATATTAACATTTTCCTAACTAGTTAGCACTTCTTTTTCAGGCCATATTCAGCTGTAAGGAAACTTAATAGGTCAAGTCATGTTCTATACAGTAAGAATAGTTTCATTCTTTTGAGAACTTTAGTGGCTTGTGGTCCAAATGAGGTCAGGCTCTATCTTAGCACTTGCTTTGCATTCTCAGTTGTTTTGGCAAAAGATTCTCATGCAAAATGTATACTCAGTCATTGGGGTTAACATTGTCTGAACGCATTAATAATGGCTTCCAATGGGAATTATTATTTTGATACTTTTCTTGGGCTAGTGTTTCTCATGATATAATAAGCTATGCAACCATATAAGAGAAAATTAGGAAGTCATGATGTGTCAGGCAAAACTTGGGAGGAGAAGAGCAGAAGAGTAAGAGGGAAGAGGCTTTGGAGTCAAACTGGGTGGATTGAAATACTGGCTCTGTCTCTCACCTGCTATGACTGTGGATAACTTACTCATTCTTCTTGCTCCTCAGTTTATCTGTATAATGAGAGGGTTAAACAAATTACCTGGCACATGGTAAGCACATAATAAATGCTAGCTTCCATAAAAAGATGATTCTTGATGCTATTCAAACTATCCATTTAATACCTATTATATATCTAGTATGTGCCAGGATCTGTTAGACTGTAGAGATATGAAGAGGAAACACTAACCCCTTTCTTTGAAGGCTTCACAGGCTTTAAGTTTTTGGAGACCCTAAGGCTAAGACTCATTCTTCTCTTCTGTGGGTTTATAACCACTAAGAAATAGGAGAGAATGAATTGGGATCCAAACTTTACCCTTGGAATCTCAGCATTTCCGTAGCATGGGGCTCCAGGTAGAGAGAGATGGGAGAATGGTGCATCCTAAGTCCACCTATCATTCCTTTGGAGACTGAGCAGCAGAGGGAACCCTTCCTTCCTTGCTGGCAGGAAGACCCTGCCAAGGTTGGCTAGCTTTATACAGGCAGGAAGTACATGAGGAAACATCTGTCCTGGTGAACAAGCAAGACAGAGTGAGCATAGAAAGGGCACCCTTCCCACTCTGATTCAAAAGAACCTTACCCAAATATGGGTGGGTCTTAGCCTAATCTCACCATCATAATTAAAAATTTCTTTTGTAGACTCATAAATGTGCATACGTGTGCAGTTTTAAATTTGATAGTATGGATTTTGTACTAAAGGAATCTTCATTCATGTATATTAATAGAGAGGTTGTAGAGCAGGACTGATGTTTGTTTCATTTATTTAGCACTTGTGACAAGATGGCTCTGGGCCTGGCTGGTGTGAGGGCATTGCTTTATTGATTAAATAATGTGATGAAAGGGAACAGTGCTTATGTGTTGAGAGATTATTGCCAGAGACGCTTGGCCAACAAAGTGCTGAAAGGAGAGTAGTGTGACACTTTCACTGTAAGTAATTAGCAGCCAGTTGGAACCCAAACACAGCATCCTGGGGAAAGTTCCAGTTAATGCAGCAAGTTTGCATTTTTGAAGGCATGCAGAATTACATTGTTTCCCAATTGAGCTCATTTTTTGACTCTGCATAATAAAAAATAAACATCTGAAACTACAGTGATATAAAACAATATACTTGAAATTGCACAAAAGAAAACAGTGCACTTTTATAGAAAAGGGACACAGATCTATTCTCAGGAATCGTATATAAAACAGTAATAAATTTCAAACAATGCATTTATTACACTACTTTATTGTAGTTCTAAAAAAAAGCACTTACAATTCTCAGAAATGTTATAGGGTCTGTGTGGAGTGAATGTGTTTGTTCACGCATTTATGGTAGAAAATAGGACTGGACTACTCAAGAGTGTAACCTGACATTTGTCCTTTGGCCTATGGAATGATTTAAAGGATAGATACATTGCCAGGAATTATGGTGATCTCTGAGAACCCAAGGCATTAGGGGATTTAATTCAAGTTATGACACTGGGACTTACTCTGTGCCCTATGTACATAGTCTACCCTACTGGAAAGGAATGCATAGGGCATTTGTGCCACTTTTGACAAATTGATCTCTATCTCACCATTTGTATTCCACCAACACTTCAGAGTATTACTTCCAACTTTCTGTTCTTCATTCTTTCACTTTTTTCTCTCTTTGACTTCTCTGCTTGAATTCTTTATTTCCCTTTTCTCTCCCTTAGTAAATACTTAAAACAAGGACTCTGGAGGCTGTCTTCCTGGCTTCAAATCCTGGTTCTGTGACTTATTAGCTATGTGACCATGGGAAAACCACTTGATCTCTCTGTGCCTCAGTTTCCTCATTTGTAAACTGGTGATAATAATAGTATCCAGCATATCAGGTTACTAGAAGGATAAAATATTTAAAATATTTAAAGTGCTTAAGTTTCTCGACACAGAATAAATGCTATTATGCTTTGTATGTATTTATACACTAATAAATACACTGTTTGATTCCTACTGACTCAAAAAATATGCACTAGGCTCCCTAAGACCTGCAAAGTGATAAAAGGGATTCAAGGTGTTCAATTATTTGGCTATAAACTCTCTTTTAAGTTTTTTTTCACTGTATGCTCCACATACTCCATATTCGGGTCATTCACCACAGCCTGAAATTGCCATATATTTTCCTACTTCTCCAAACTACTCACTTAGCCAGAAATGGCTCTATTTCTTCTTGTTTTCTGCCACTCAGAAGCTGAACACCTATGTTTTTGTTACTTATCTAAAGAGATTGAATACTGCAAGTACATTAAAAGTGCCTGTGTTGGCTGTTCTCATTTAATGTGGTTGTGGGAAGCCAAATGATAGCTCCCCTCTCCCAAATGTCCACATCCTAATCCCCGGAACTAGTAAATGTTACCTTACATTGCAAAGATTTTGCAGATGAGATTAGGATCTTCAGATGGGGAGGTTATTTCGGTTAGTGCATGACCCCAAGTGCAGTGACAAGTGTCATTAAAAGGTATGATACTACCTTTCACACTTGTGTGAAAGGTAGATTTCACACAGAAGAGTGGAAGGCACTCTGACTGTGGAGGCAGAGATTAGGGTGATGTAGTCACAAATCAAGGACTACTAGCAGCCACCAGTAGTTGGAAGAGGCAAGTAACAGATTCTTTCCTAGAGTCTCCAAAGGGAGTGGTCCTGTCTAAACCTTGATTTTAGCTCTGTAAGACTTATTTTGGACTCTGGTCTCCAAGAGTGCAAAAGCATGAATTTATGTTGTTTGAGGCCACCAAGTTTGTGGTAAGTTTTTACAGCAGCCAAAGGAAACTAAGACAATGGTATTGTGGTCTACTATTTTATTTACAACATTTTTCTTTATTTATTTTTAAAGTCATATAGGGTAAAATTCACTGTTTTTGGTGTGCAGTTCTATGAGTTTTGACAAATGAATAGATTCATGTAATGACTACCACAAGCAATATATAGAATAGTTGAGGAAGAAGAACAAAGCTGGAGGGAGCATACTTTCTGATATCAAACTATATGGCAAAGCTATAGTAATCAAAACAGTTATGGTACTATCATAAAAATAGACACACAGAGGGGCGCCTGGGTGGCTTAGTTAGTTAAGCGTCCGACTTCAGCTCAGGTCATGATCTCACAGTTCTTGAGTTTGAGCCCTGCATCGGGTTCAGCCTGGAGCTTGCTTCCAATTCTGTGTCTCCCTCTCTCTCTGCCCCTTCCTTCCTCTCTCTCTCTCTTTTCTCTCTCTCTCTCTCTCTCTCAAAAATAAACATTAAAAAATTTTTAAAAATAGACACATAGATTAATGGAACTGAATAGAGAACCCAGAAATACACTAATTTCAACTAATTTCTGATAAAGAAGCCAAGAATATATAATCAAATGCAAAAGAATGAAACCGTACCCCTATCATACACCATACACAAAAATCAACTCAAAATGGATTAAAAAATTGAGTGGAAAACCTGAGATAAAACTCCTAGAAGAAAATGTAGGTGGTAGGCTTTTTGATATCAGTCTTGGCAATGATATATATATATATATATATATATATATATATGTATATATATACATATATATGTGTATATGTGTATATGTGTATCAAATAATATATATTTGATCTGATACCAAAAACAAAGGCAACAAAAGCAAAAATAAACAAGTGGGACTACATCAAACTAAAAAGCTTCTGTATAAAAAAGGAAACCACCAACCTATAAAAGGCAACCTGTATAAAAAAGGCAACCTATAGAATGGGCGAAAATATTTGCAAATTATATATCTGATAAGGGGTTAATATAAAAAGTATGTAAAGAACTCACACAACACCACTTAAAAAAAAAAGAAATAAAAACAAACAAAAAACCCCAAAACCAATCTGATTAAAAAATGTGCCAGGGAACTGAATAGACATTTTTCCAAAGGAGACACAAATGGCCAACAAATCCCTGAAAAGGTGCTCAGCATCACGAATCATCAGGAAAATGCACATCAAAACCACAATTAAGATACTACCTCACACCTATTAGAATGTCAGTCATCAAAAAGATAAGAGGTAAGTGTTGGTGAGGATGTGGAGAAAAGGGGACCCTTGTGCGTTTTGGTGGGAATGGAAATTGGTGCAGCTGTTTTGGAAAACAATATGGCAACTCCACAAAAAATTAAAAATAGAACTACTGTATGATCTGCAATCTTTCTGAGTATATATTCAAAGGAAATGAAAACGGAAATGAAAACAGGATCTCAAAGAGAAATCTGCACTCCCATGTTCATTACAGCATTATTCACAATTGCCAGAATTTGGAAACAATCTAAGTGTCTATCAATGGATGAATGGATAAAGAAGATGTGGTACATATATATAGCGGAATATTATTCAGCCATCAGGAAAAAGGAAATCCTGTCATTTGCAGCAGACTTGAATGGATCTTGAGGTCATTATGCTATGTGAAATGAGGCAGGGAAAGATAAATACTGCATGGCATCACTTACTTATGAAATTTAAATAAAAAGTCAAACTCATAAAAACAGAGTAGAAAGTGGTTGCCAGACACTGGGGGATTGGGAAAACAGGGAATAGTTACTAAAAGAGTATGAACTTTTAACTAGATAAATAATTTCTGAAGATCTAATGTAAAACATGGTAGGGGAAATGTCTTCACAATATATATGTATGTGAAATGACCATGATGTAGACTTCAATTATCTTACAGTTTTGTCAGTTATACCTCAATAAAGCAGAAATTAAAAGAGAGAGAGAGAGAAAGGGAACGGTTCTGTCACCCACCCCCATGCCCCACATCCTTGTACTACTCCTGTGTAGTCAAACTCTCCCCACACACTTAAACCCTGGCAACCATGGAACAGTTTATCATTATAATTTTGCATTTTCCAGAATGTCATATAAATGGGGTATTTCAATATGTAGCTTTTTGAGTCTAATTCTTTCACTTCGTATATACATTTGAAATATATCTCATGTTCTTGCATGTACCAGTAGTTCATTCCTTTTTATCACTGAATAGTATTTCATTTTATGGATATGCCATAATTAGTTTATTCATTCTTTGAGGAACATCTGAGTTGTTTCCAGTTGCTAGCAATTATGAGTAAATTTGCCATAAAGATTCATAAGCAGGTTTTTTTTTAGAACACAGTTTTTTATTTTACTTGGGTAAATATCTATCAGTGGAATTGATGGGTTGTATGGTAAACCTATGTTTAACTTTATAAGAAACTGCCAAACTGATTTCCAAGTGGCTACACTATTTTGTATTCACACCAGTAATATGGTAGAGTTCTACTTGCTCCACATCCTTTCTAGCACTTGGCATTGTCATTTAAAAATCTTTTTATACTTTATTTTAGCCATTCTGATACTTCTGTAGTAGTCTCTCATTGTGGTTTTTATTTGCATTTCCCAAATGATTAATTATGCTAAGCATATTTTTCATGTGCTTGTTTTCCATACATATGTCTTATTTGATGAAGTGTCTGTTTAAATATTTTATGCACTGTTTTAATTGGGTTGTTTTCTTAATTTTGAGTTTTGAGAGTCCCTTATATATCCCGACACAAGACCTTTGTCAAATTGTAGCAGGATTCTCAGACAGTGAGTTGTGACACGGAGGCTTTTCTTTCCAGAAAGCAACTTTATTCGTGCTGGCACTGGCTCAGTTGGGTTACCTGAAGAACTGAGCCCTGAAAGCCATGTGGTGTAGTTTTTTATACATTTGCTACTTCTTTGTCTCCTATATATGGGAGACAATACACAAACATGCAGTCTGATTAGGTGGTTTCATGTTACAGGGTTGTGAGGAATGTCACCTAGGCATATAGCCAGGTTGCCTTCCTTTATCTTGAGGTTTTTTTTTTCTTCCACATTCCTTAGGGGGGGACCCTACCATGTTCCCACCCTTTGATGCTCAGACCCCTCTATTTTGGGTCAAAGAGCATCATTTTGGTTTAGAGGTTTATATTTCCATAACATTACATGAGTGGCTGTCTTTCTTTAAACCATTGGCTCAATGAGACTGGAGACAGACCGTACAACCAGGGGAGCTAGGCAGGGTAATATTAAGCACCCTCCCCAAATTAACAGGATAATTCCCATGAGGGTTTTGAAACCCCAGAGAGTTGAAAACCATCTTCCAAATACCTCCCCGGGGTTCCAGCCATTCCAGGTCTGGACGGGACAAGAGCAATCCTCATTCGATCTGTGATCTCCTCTATCACTTTTCTCTCATCATCTGTCTGTAGGCAGCAGTTGCTCAGGTTAAACTTTCCACAAACTCCTCCCTCAGAAACAAGCAGGTAATCTAAGGCCAAGTGATTTTGATAGATGGCATTGCATATTTTGGTTTGCTGCTTGACTAGTAAGTTAAGAGCTCTGGCAGTTTCATTGGTTATAATTTCTACAACTGCTTGTGGTCTGATTATGCAGTTTAGCATGTAAATGGGAGTGTGGTACCCTCAGGACCCATCCTCTGCCCAGGTGGCAGGGCCATAATATTGGATTACATGCTTGGGAGGCCACTCATCATCTTTCCAATTGCCAATTTGTAAGGCATGCCACTTCCTTTGACACCCCTATATCCATACATTTGAACTCCCAGATGTTCCCCCCTGGCAAGTGGGAGCAGGAAGAAAGATGGACAAATAGTCCCCAGCACACATGGCCCTGACCAGCCTGAAGGAAGTACTATTTAGGCTTTTTTTCCACATATCCAGTATAGCCCACCTGGGGCCCACCATTCGATGGCTGCGTCGATGTTGTCCCAAGTACCTGGTGATTGGAGAAGTTACACAAAGGGTGAGGATCCAGCTCCAGGTGACCCGGGGGCCCCCACCTTTAGGTTTCCTAGGTGGCTGAATTATAAAACCTTTGGCCCAGGCACGTTAAGTTTCCAACAGGGATGGTGAACTTTCCTCCCCATTGGGGAAGACAGTTCTTCCCAATAATTGAGGTTTCGAGGAGCCAAACCCCGGTAGTGGAACTGGGGTATTTTGTTCCATTATAAGGCTCATGGGGATCTAATTCCCTGGCCTCCCCTGGCCATTGCTCCCCCATGTTGGTTCCCTCACATACATAGCATGAAGAGATCTTTAGGGTCTGGGTTATAGGGTCTAGTTCTACCAGACCCTATAGGGTCTAGTTCTACCAGAGCTAGAAACAAGTTCCTTGCTGTGACTGAAATGGGAGGGTGGCTACTTCTTATTTCTTCATAGAAGGACTGGAAAACTTGATGGGACATGATTAGATGGGTGGGAGTGACTCTTAAAATATAACACAGTCCCTGGGTCTCTGCCCCGCCCAGAGATTCAGATGCCGATTTGGGTTCCCCACTGCCATTTGTAGTCTCCTGGGTTAATGATGGTAAAATTAACAGTGTTACAGGCTTTTGATTGACAATCTGATCTAGCAACCCCCTTTGGCAGGAGTGCTGTTGTACCTTCTTTTTCCCAAGGAGCCCATGAAACAGCTCCAGCTGGGGCATAACAACTCAGGTGTATAGGCACATAAACCGTTTTCCTCACAGATGTATTTGTCATTGAGTCGATATTCTCACTCCCAGTCTAAGCCTCTGCATGATATATCAAGAGTCTTCGGGCCCTCCATGATGAGTGCCCCCTTTTTTCGTATGACAGATGCCTCTGGGCACATACATCAAACAGCATTGACACCGGTCATTTGGGGTTGGTAATTTGTGTCCAGCTGATCAAGGCCCCACTTCTTGGTAGGACCGGACTTCTAACCAATCTTCACTGGGGGAGTATTGTGGGTCAAAGCAAGTGTATTGACTCCCCCATTGGCAGATAAAAAGGTGGTCTTATTGCGTATGCATGTCCCCCGGATCTTTCCCTGGTGTGAGAAGTGAGTATGGTATAGTAAGGTCCAAGTGACTCCCTGGCCTGACCTGGTTATGCGAATACTCCCTGACCTGGGTCACATGATGAGAAATCTAGGTCTACAAATGGGGTCCAGATTAAAAGCAACCAATACCAATAAAACATCCTATCCACAAGAGGAAAGTGAGTGCTAACAGAAACCTCTCACCACATTTCCAGCTGGCCAGGGTAACCTCCACCAATCTTATAGTGAGAAGTAGGGCAAAAATTGCAATAACAGCGAGAGACAAGGGGTGACAGTGCATCACAGTAAGGAGACAGATACAGAAAGCAAAGACAGTCTATTTATTTCACTGGACCGTCAATTCCTCAAGCTTCTGTCCTCCGTAGATTAGTCAGCTTCCAGAGTGACTAAAGCAAGGCTGCAGTCTCCTGGAGCCTCTGGAGTTGCAGATTGCTTTTTCCATATGGTCAGCTTACATGGCGTGGATGGATCAGGAATACACTCCCAGTTCTAGGATGCCGGCTTCACTCTGCTGTGGTGAATCCAGGAACCCACCTGGGCTACCTTTACTCTGTCTTACGGTTTCCCCATGCAGCTGTGGTATCTCCCCTTTGATGTCCCTGGTAATGCATGACTGCCACTCTTTTAGGGGCCCACACAGTGTCTAAGACTTCAAGGATTTCCTTACCATGTTTTATGTCCTTCCCTCCTGAGTTTATTAGACCCTTCTCTTTATATAAGGCTCCATGTACATGGAGGGTGGTGAAGGTATATTTAGAACCTGTGTATATATTAACACGTATCCTTGCTGCTAGTTGGAGGGCTTGGGTTAGCTCAATGAGCTCTGCCTTTTGTGCCAAAGTCCCCTTTGGCAGGGGCCTGGCTTCAATGACAGAATTCAGGGTCACCACAGAATAACCAGCAAGGCGCTCTCCCTACTTACAAAACTGCTACCATCAGTGAAATGTTCAGCATCAGGATCTTTGAGGGGCTGATCCCTCAAGTCTTGTTGGCTGGAGAACACTTCATCCATGACTTCGATGCAGTCATGGTCTGGCTGGCCTGGCCCGACAGGAAGTAGGGTTGCAGAGTTTAGGGTCCACACTATTTCTAGGTGAATGTGTGGGTTCTCACATAGCATTCCCTGATATCTGACCATCCTGGCATTGGTTAGCCATTGCATTCCATTAATGTCAATACGCAGTGTGGCACTCAGACTGTCAATTCTTGTCCCATAGTTAACTTGTCAGCCTCACACACCAAGAGGGCCATGGCTGCCAGTGCCTGTAGGCAGGGGGGCCAGCTTGGGCCACGGAGTCAAGCTGCTTGGAGAGATATGCCACCGGGCGATGCCATGACCCCAACATCTGAGTTAGGACCCCCACTATAATACCAATGTGCTTGTGGACATACAGAAATAAAGGCTTGGTCATGTCTGGGAGACCTAAACCAGGCACATTGGTAAGGGCTTGCTTTATTTCCTCAAAGGCCTTTTGCTGTACTGATTCCCACATCAGGGGTTCCCTCTCTCCCCCCACTTTGTAGCCTCAGAGAGCGGTTTTGTCAGGACTGAAAAATTAGGTATCCAGATTCTACAGAAACCTGCAGCCCTGAGAAACTCCCGAACCTGGTGTCGGGTTGTTGGGGCCGGGATCGAGCAAATGGCCTGCTTCCTCTCTGGGCCAAGTTGGCGCTGCCCCTGGGACAGATGGAAGCCAAGATATTTAGCCTTTTCCTGACAGATTTGGGTCTTTTTCCTCGAGACCTCATAACGGGTTTCCCATAGGAGGGTGAGGAGCTGCTGAGTCCCTTCCATGCAGCCCTCCTGGGACTTTCCGGCTGCAGTAAGTCATCCACGTACTGAAGCAGGACGCAGACATGTTGATCCTCTGGGAAGGCTTTTAAGTCAGGGGTTAATGCAGTGCCGAAAATGGCTGGGGAGTTTTTGAAGCCCTGAGGCAACCTGGTCCAAGTCAACTGGCTCTTGTCACCATTTTCAGGATCCTCCCTTTGGAAGGCAAAGATCATTTGGCTCGGGGGGGGGGGGGGGGGCGCCAGGCGGATGCAGAAGAAGGCATCTTTAAGGTCCAAACAGGTGAAGAAGGTGGCTTCAGCAGGAATCAGCCCAAAAAATGTATAGGGGTTTTGGATCACTGGCTGTATGGTGATGGTGGTCTGGTTTATTGCCCGCAGGTCCTGAACCAGCCCATTGTCATCTGTGCCCAGTTTTCGGACAGGCATGAGGGGGTGTGTTCCAAGGTGACTGGCACAGCCAGAGGATCCCATACTTAAAAGTCTCTCCAGGTGCTTTTGGATCCCAATCTGTGCCTTGCAAGGGATGAAGTATTGTCTCTGGCAGGTGGACTCTGCCCTGGGCTTCAGTTCCACAACCACAGGGGGTATGTTTCAGGCTAGTCCTGGTAGGATGTCTTTGGCCCACACCCCTGGGATTTTAAAGAAGCTCAGGCACAGGTTGTGGTTCTTTCTTGAGACTGTAGAGATGCCACTCTTCTCCTTGAGGAATCGTGAGAGTCATAATCTTTGCTTCTGGTTTCCATAGGGTCAGAGTAGCTTGTCCCCAGGAGTTGAAAGTTACCTGGGCCTGCAGCTTTCCAAATAGGTCACGGCCCATTAAAGCCACGGAGCAGTCAGGAGGTACAGGAACTCATGAATGACTTCATGGCCACCTAAGTTGTATCGCCGAGGCAGCAGGAAGGGATGTGCGTCTGACTGGCTGTGGCCCCCATGATGGCAGCTTGTCTCTGTGAGAGGGGCCCACAGGTCAGGTCACTACCAAGTGTTCTGCTCCAGTATCCACCATAAAGTCAATGGGTTGGCCCCCACATTCATTCAGACCATGGGTTCCTGGGGGCCTAACAAAATAGAGTCTGGTCTGTTCTAGTCCTCCTCATAGCCTTCCACGGTGGCTAGCCCCACAAAATCGCCTTTGGGGACCCCATGAGGCTGTGGGGCCGTTTGGTAACAGCCCTGGACCACATGGCCTCTTTCTGCTTGGGGCCTTGCTGAGAATTGTCTGGTTGCTGGGGGCACTCACTTTTCCAGTGGCCCTCCAGTAAGCACCCTGATTCCTTCCTAATTTTGCTCTGGGGCAAGACCCTCCTCCCCGTCGTCGTTCCCTTCTGGCCTCGACCCTTTCCCTGTGGGGCACCTTTCTGGGAACATTCAGACTGCTCTACCAAGGCAGCAGCTAATAAGTCTGCCTTTTTTGCACCTTTTGGCATTCTTCCCTCCATGCGGCCTCCTCACGGTTAATAAATACCTGGGTTGCTACTTCTAGCAACTGACTGCCATTCATGCCGGTGAAACCCTCTAGTTTTTGCAGCTTGCGCCAAATGTCCCTCTGGGCTTTACCTACGAAAGTGGCATTAACCATCCACTGGTTAGTGGGCGCTTCTGGATCAAATGGGGTGTAGAGAGGAAATGCCTCATGCAATCTTTCATAAAACTGGCTCGGGCTTTCCTCAGGTCCCTGGAGCACTTCTGATGTTTTAATCATATTTATGGCCTTTCCCTCCTCCCCCCTCCACCCCCGTTCCTCATGCCATTTAGAAGGGCTTCTTGATACTGTTTGGTCCTTGCAAACCCTCCATCTATACTTGAGTCATTTGGGTCCTATTTGGGGTCCTCCCCAGGAAAGTGAGTCTGAGCGTAGGCTTGGGGGTTCTAGTGTCCCAGCCAGGGCACTCTCCTCTAACCATTTTAGGGCTGCCTGGGTAATTTGGCGTCGCTCCTCCATATCGAAGAGGGTCAGAAGAAGGTGGCGGCAGTCTGTCCAGGTAGGTTTGTAGGTTTGAATTATGGACTGCATTAGGTCAGCCTGGGGTTTCTCTGTATAAGAGGGGGTATGGTGCTTCCAATTTAGGAGATCTGTAGTGGTAGAGGGTTGGTACTCAAAACACACTGGCTTCCTTGGATCTGGCCTTTCTGATCATAATAGATGGGTCCCCTGGTTTCCCTCAGTCGCAACTGTAGGGCTCCCGGGTGTTGCTGCAGAGAACGGCTGCCTCTGCTGGCTTGATTCTCTAGTTGCCTTCTAGGAGGCTTATGTGGATTTGAGACTAGCAGTCCGGTGAGTCAGTCACATTCAGGGAGGCCAGTGGTGCTAGAGGTGGTGAGGCCTCGGGACTAAGAGCAGGCTCTCGATGGGGTTTCAGCAGCTAGGGCTGCTGGGGGGATGGGGGCACAGATGACAGTGAGGGGTACACTGTGCATATGGTGGTGGGTTCTCCCCGACAGGTTCTCCCGACAGTATGGGCTTTTAAATTTCTGGCCGATGTTTGGAGGAAGCTGTGACGTGAGCCATCATAACTTTACAGCTCTCTTTAATATAGACTTTTAGCCAAGGCATCCGGGATAGGACCAGGTCTTGCCAACAGTAAATGTAAGGAAATTGGTCAGGGTGGCCCGGGTCCCCCACAATGACCCTGAACATTCCGCCAACTACTTCCTTATCAAGTGAGCCCTCGGAGGGCCAGCCCACCCCAAATGACGGCCAATCAATTTCACAGAATGTCAGGAGCTTTCCAGGAGTTAATTTCACCCCATATATCCCTTTTTGAAATTCTTCAACATATACTCTACGGGAGTGGATTTACTCTTCTTTCCACCCATTTTCTCCCCCTAACAGACAACTTTAAGGCACACGCGGGGAAAACGAGGAAGGAGGGGGACTAATTTGGAGAGGACGTACACTCGCTTTGTCCGCTTCCGGCCGCTCCCCTCTCGGAGCTATTTCAGGCGCCTCTTAGCCCTGGCGGGCTCAGTTTCAACCCCTGACCCGGATGAGACTCCCGAGGAAGTCTGACACTGCGTTAAGCTGTATGAGGTTGCCCCCGAACCGGGGATCAGGACTCAACACTCTGGTCAGGTCAGAACCTTTCCGTTGTCTGTCTCATTCACACGCATATACACGACTCCCACCCACCGCCCTATATTCAGAACCTTAGGGTTGCGGCTTTATTCCTCATCCTTTGTGGAACTACTAGGGCAGCCCTGGGAGGTGGTCAGACTCTCGTTCTTACTCTTAGGGGCAGGTGTCCCCAAACAGTCCCGGGGTCTTACCAGTCTGACCGTGGCGCTCTCTAAGCTGGTTCCTGGGCCTCACAGGTTCCCTTGCGCTCACACGGGGTCCCGGCCCCGGTGCGCCGGGATAGGCTAATCTCCTACGGACAAGCAGTCCACTGGCGCCAGGTGAGGTCACTTCTCCTGGCGCTCTGAGGTTCCTACCGCTGCCGCAAAGGAGGTGGAAACGCACCATCTTCGAATCCCGAGGCGAGCCCCCAGGTAATGTAGCAGGATTCTCGCCCAGAGAGTCGTGACGCCCGGGCTTTTCTTTCCGGGAAGTAACTTTATTCGTGCCAGCACTGGCTCAATTGGGTTCCTACCCAAAGAACTGAGCCCCGAGCATCACGTGGCTTAGTTTTTTAAATACATTTTCTACTTCTTTGTCTCCCATATATGGTAATACACAAACATGCCGTCTGATTAGGTAGGTGGTCTCATGTTACAGGGTTGTGAGGAATGTCACATAGGCATATAGCCAGGTTGCCTTCCTTTATCCTGAGGTGGTTTTTTTTTTTCTAACACATTCCTTAGGGAGGGGACCCTACCACAAAATATGTGATGTTTTCTAAGTTTTATTTATTTACTTGAGAATGACAGAGACAGCACAAGCAGGAAAGGGGCAGAGAGAGGGAGAGAGAATCCCAAGCAGCTCCACGTTGCGGGTACAGAGCTGGATGTGGGGCTTGAACTCATGAAACCATGAGATCATGACCCGAGCCGAAGCCAAGAGTCGGTCGCTTAACTGACTGAACCACCCAGGTGCCCTTCAAATATGTGACTTATACATATTTTCTCCTAGTTGTTTTCCCATTCACTTAATGGTGTCTTTTGTAGAAGAAGTTGTAATTTTGATGAAATCCAGCTTATAATTTTTTATCTTTTCAGATCATGGTTTTGGTGTCAAGGACTCATTGTCTCATTAAAAGTTACAAAGATTTTCTTCCATGTTTTCTTTAAAACTTTTGTAGTTAATATTTCACATTTAAATTTATGATCCATTTTGAGTTGGTTTTTGTATTAAGTGTGAGGTATATATTAAGGCCTTTTTTTTTTTTTTTGTGGATGCCTGTTTGTTCCGATTGTTGAAAAGACTATCCTATCTCCATTGAATAGTCTTTGTCAAAAATAAATTGGCCCTATTTATGTGGGTCTATATCTGGATTCTTCTGTTCTGTAAATCAAGTGTCTATCCTTTTGCCAATACTAAACTTTTAATTTATGTAGGTTTATAGTAAGTAATGAAATAAAATTTTATTTGATTATTCTTCCACCTTTGTTCTTCTTTTTCCAAATTGTCTTGACTATTCTAGCTCCTGTGTCTTCCTACATATATTGTAATATTAGCTTGTTGGTTTCTACAAAGAAGCCTGGTAGCGTTTTGACTTGGATTTCATTGAATTTATAGATCAATTTGGGAAGAGTTGACATTTTAACAGTATGAAGTCTTCTCCAACTTGTTTTTTTTTTTTTAACCTTCGTAATTAAGTTAGTATTTAAATTTGTTTTTGTAGTCACTAGTTGTTTAGCTATTTCTGTGTTTTTCAAACTGTTTTGTCCATCATTACCTCCTACAAACTGTGCTGTGCTTCTCCGTTTAATATCCTTGCTTCTGAAGTATATTCATTGTGATTGTCTGTAAGTAAAATGGGTGATTCTGGGAGTGGCTAATTTTTTCAATATTTGTGTGCCATATCTTTATTTCATTCTCATTCTTATGTAATAAATTATCTAGGTATAGAATTATAGAGTATTCCTCTATGTATTGAAATATCACTTCAAAATCTTTTATCCTTTAATACTGTTTTTAAAAATACTAGTCTGATTAGTCTGCAAATTTTTTCTTTTCCTTTTTTTTTTCTGTTTGCTTTGTTTTAGTGTTCTGCATTGTCATCATGATGTGTTTACACATAATTTTAAAAGATTTTCTCCTGCTCGGGACTCATGGTTGTGGAATTTATGGATTCATGTCTTTAATCAATTCTGGGAAACTCTTAGCCATTATTTCTTCAGGAATGCCTCACTTTCTTCCTCCAAATGACTCTAGAAGTGTCCGCGTGTACCTGTGTGTGTTCATGCATGAACTTGCAGTCTTCTCATATTTTCCATCTCTATACAGGATTGTCTGAGCAATTTCTTTAGATCTGTTCTTCAATTTACTAATTCTTTTGTCATTTTGTCAGTTTTTATCACATCTATTGCTTTTTATTTTATTACAGTTTTCATTTCTAGAAATACTATTTGGTTGTTTTTAAAATCTGTTGTTCATTTTTCTTGATGTTTTGTTCCTAGGGATTTTTATTCTTTCTTTTTTGTCTTTATTCATTTTTCGTTGATTTTTGAGATATTTTTAGATAGCTGTATTGTATAAATTTTCTCTAGATTCTTTTCCTGGTGCATATTCCATCTGTTGACTTTTAGTCAGGTGGCTTTTCTGCAGGTGAATTCTGCAGTTGTTTGGGAGGTAATAATTGGGAGAGCTTTACAGTTGTTGGGGTAGCAAATCTCTGGGATCAATTGTTATGTAATTTTCTGATCTTTGGACAAAAAAATGTGTACAATGTAAAGGCCTGTGCTTTTGATTTCTCGTGAGAGGGTTTTTTTTTTTTTCTTGCCTCACATGCACTATGCCAAAGGATAGAGGGTTTTTTTTTTCTTTCTTTCTTTTCTATTATCTTTTACCTCCTTCCATCTGTCATTCCTTTCTATGGCCCCACAGCATTGTGTCAGCTCCCCAAGGTGAATGCTGTTTGTTTATGGAACTGGGCAACTTCCTTTATTTTCTTACAAGTTGAAGTATTTATTTCAAACATTCTGTTGTTGTTAAATGCTTGGTAAAAATTACTGTTAGCAGTGTCTGCCACCTTGCCCTAAGAAATCTATAGTTTATTCGTTGCTTGTGTATCCTGCCCCACCAGTCCTTCAACGTAAGTACCATTTATTATGGATTTTTTTCTTCCATAATACCTAGTATAGTATTTATGTGTAGTAGATGCCAAAAATTGCTTGTTGAAGGGATGAATACAAAAAGTGAAGTGTGTGTTCCAGGATTCTCTGGTAGAATGGAGACGAAGTTATTTCTAGATATGTGGTAAGAATAGAAGAATAAATATATCACTGTGGCCAGATCAAGTGTGTCTGTCTCCCCAGATTCATCCTCTCTGCACTTTTTTGCCATATTCTGTGGCCTGGGGAGACTAACCTCTATGAATGAATCGTCTAGGCTCTCTGGCTCTCTAGCTTCCACTGGGGATGGGCTAATGAGAAGCACCAGTAAGAAAAGAATACGTCAAAGTAGGGTTTCTCAAACTTTAATATGCATGCAAATTACCTGTGAATCTTCCTGAAATGAAAATTCTGAATCATTAGGTCTGAGATGTAGTCCGTGGGACTGCATTTCTTTTTAAACTCCTGGGTGATTTCTGTTGATGTTCTGGAGACCACTCTGTAAGTGGCAGGGGTTAGAGTATTTTTCCTTATTCTCTCCCTTCCTTGGGTGTCTACATTCCAGCACTGGCTGTATGCATCCCTCTTTGACAGTGGTTCTCTACCTTAGCTATACATTAGAAATATTATATGAGGTTTTTGAAAACCTGATTTCCTGGCTACATCCCAGATATTTTACATCAGAATCTCTAGGGGCGGGACCCAGGTGTCAGTAATTCTTCAGCTCCAGTGTACAGCCAAGGTTGAGAACAATGGATAGATCTTTGACTAGAGGTTCTGTTGGTTGGCCTTCTTTCCATGGCTACAACTCTCCAAAGGCAATGATAACCCTGTTTCCCTCACTCCTTGCCCCTTCAGATCTGTGAGTAGCAGTTGTAACTGGTTGTTTCTAGTTACAGAGTGTCTAAACCTCCTATTTTGGTTCCCTTAACCTTGTTCACATCTCTATAAATAGTACCTTTAATGAATTATAGTCCCCTTATCCGTGGTTTTTCTTTCTGTGGTTTCAATTACCCGTGGTCAACCACAGTCCGGAAGCAAATGATGATCCTCCTTCTGACATATTGTCAGAAGGTCAATAGTAGCCTAACACTAGGTTATAATGCCTGTGTCATTCACTTTACTTCATCTCATCAGGTAGGCATTTTATTGTCTCACATCATTACAAGAAGAAAAAGGGTGAGTACAGTACAATAAGATTTTGAGAGAGAAAGGCAACATTCACCTACTTTTATTATAGATGTTGTTATAATTGTTCTATTTTATTATTATTGTTGCTAATCTCTTATTGTACGTAATATATAAATTAAACTTTATCATAGGTATGTACAGGAAAAAACATAGTATATAATGGGTTTGGTATTATCCGTGGTTTTAGGCATCCATCGGAGGTCTTGGAACATATCCCTTAAGCATAATGGGGCAGACAACTGTTGTATCATTAAACTCCCAGATCTTCCCTGCCACAACTCTAGCTGATATTTAAAAATAAGAAATTTGATTTTTGATTTTGTAGGTAATTGGGAAACCAGTGTAATCTTAGGAATAGTGTCAAGTTCAGAATTGTGCATTAGGTATTGCTTTCAGATGAAACTTTTCATTTCACATACTTTAAATTTAGAAGTATGGACTTTTATTATAAGATACCAAGCTCAGATATTTTTTAACTGTTCTTCTAAAAGTATGACTTAAGCTAACACTGATTTTTTTGAAATTAGAGAAAAAGAGTAATATAATAGTAATTTAGTTTCTAATTACTATTGTTCTTTAGCTGTGATGTAGCCATAACTTAGTCTGTAGATCGGATTGATTTCTTCCTCATAAGGATTTTCTTGAACTTGTGCCTTTAGTAAAAAGCTGACTCAAGTCACCATGCTATTGCTCTCTTGGTTTTCCTCAGAAGGTACTGGCACTTCCATTGCTTTGTAACTCACGGTGTCGTCACTTGAAATAGTGAGTTTGAATTTATTTTTTCTTCTTGAGTACTACCCATTTCCTTAGAGTTCACATTTCAAGAACTCCCTGGATATTCTGACTAAATTGCCATTTTAAGAGGCTCTCCATTTCAATTTCTCAACTCTCTACCAATAATCCTGCCTTTAATCCTAGCAAAGGACTTTCCCTACAAAGACCCATAAGCCATCATCATTCCCCAGGAGAAAATTATTCTCTAATCTTCCCCTCAATTTCTTCTTGTAAACATTGAGCCTCTGGCACTCTACCCAGAGTGTTGTTAGCCTTTTGTCTCTTCTTCCATATAAATGGGTTTTTGCAATCAGACTTGAGTATAATCTTGAACTGAACTCAAGTGAACAAATGATTTCCTCCCTGCTGTTGTATTACAACTGTGTAGTGGAAAAAAAAGGGGGGGGGGCGCTTATAATTTCTTTTCACTACTGAGAACAGGGTGAGGGGTTGCTGCTACTAATCCTACTTCAGGGGTACTGCCCTGTTTTTAAGATAGGTGTAAAAAAATATCAACTTGAGAAAGTGGTTTTTGAATGAAGCAGTGTTTTATAGCTCTAGCTATAGATTTAGATGCTCTAGTGCAGCCCATTTGGGAATATTCTCTTTCTCACTGCAATTTCTTCCTTCTGTTTCATAAGACTGGGGAGAAGATGGAAGGTCGTTTAGAAGTTTGGCTATAACATGATGACAAATAATCATGTTGGCAGGTGACTTCTCTGTTGTGTGATAGAATATATCGGTTTGAAACAAAATTTAGGAAATATTTCACTGGAGCCTTCAGAAAGAGAGATATGTATAAGACACATTTGTCCAGCCCTTTTTGGAACCGGTTATTCCTAAAGGACCTGCTTGCTGCTATGTAGATGCAATCTGAAAGATTGAAAAATTAAAACCATCAGTGTGCACTGTGAAAGAAAATGAGCTTCTTAGGCTTTAGTGGACTTTTAAATATGTGAATTTTTTTGTAGGCTAATTCAAATGTTAATAAAAAAGATAAGAGAATTGATCTGAATGTCTTTATTCTTATACTCATAAACCAAATTCTGCACATTAGTTCAGAAATATTGAACCTTTAACCAATTATAAACACCTCTTTTCTAATTATTTAGGTTGAAATACTTCTAAGGATTGCATCTAGGCATGCAGTTATTTAAATGAATGTTTTTGTAAGTTTTTTTTTCTATAATGTCTTCAATTTTTTTCTTTTTTAAAACTTAGAAATGTTTCAGGTGTTTTGGGATGTTCTTGCAGCTGTTCATGGGAAATAGATGAATTGATTAGTAACAAGCTAATGGATAACCTGGTTCTGTAGTATGTCCTTCATATTCTGTGTGTAGGTACTGATTTCTAAGAGAATAGTGAAAATAATACTCACATGAACCATCTGTGCTAAAGGAAAGCCTCAGAGGCAACACAGATCCCAAACAACCATTCATACAAATCCATTGGTTTTGGAATTATGTTTGTTTTCTTAATTGTGTTTTGCTGAAGACCAATATTAAAAGCAGTTTGCCAAGGAAAAGACCAAGGAGCTGTTTTAGAATAAAGAAGAATAGGAGAAATAACAACTGAATGCAATACATAATCCATGATATTTGGGGCCATGAAAACATTATCGTGATACTTGGTAAACTCTGAATGAAATCTATAGATTGGATAATACTACTGTATTAATGTTAATTTTCTGATTCTGATATTTGTATGTAGTTTGGTAAGAGTATGTTCTTCTTCATTAGGAGTCCACATAGTGTTTAGGTCTAAAGGAGGATCACATCTGTAACTTATTCTCAAATGATTGAGAAACATGTCTGTTTGCATATACACATCGCATACATGTATATGTTAGGCATATACATATGCGTGTATGCCTGCACATGTGTTTACATGCATACAAAACAGATAAAGCAAATACGGTAAAATACTAACACTTGGGTAATGTGGGTGAAGTCTATACGGGAATTATTTTTTAATTAATTAGTTAATTAATTTTTTAGATGGAAATTATTTGAGTCATTCTTGCAACTCTTTTCTGTGAGTCTGAAGTTATGTCAAAATTAAAAATGAAAAGAGACAAAAGCCACTCTGAATGTGCTTGACAAGGGAACAGGTTACTCAGACACAATAGATAGCAAGAAAAACCCAATCATTCATAGGAGACTACAGGTCCTATTAAAACTTAGTGAACACTTATAAGTCTATATATTTTCTCATATGGATGTTCTTCAGAACTGCAGCTAAATTTTCATTCAGGAAATTATGTTCAATGAATTAGAATAAATCCAACCAGAAAGTAGGAAGTAGTCATTTCTATAACATTTTACCTTGTAGTCGTTGGCAAATGCCAAGCTGCCATGAGTGGATTAAATATAATGGTATATGTTTATTTTCATGAGAACTGATACTTTTCAGATGTTTGTTTTATTAGTCTACCTACTGTTCTTTTTTCTGGTAAATGAAAATACTGGGTCCTGTTAATTTCAGAGTAAACAGGAAATGCAGAGTGGATTCTTTATAGGTATGTTTCTTTGTTGTTAGATTTGCTAATTCTCATGAAAAATTAAATGCATTAAATGAGGAGGAATAGTTCTACTTTATAGTCTATTCACCGAATCTTCAAAACATTTTCCACCTTTGTGTCAGACATTCTTACTCAGTATGTATTTCCCCACAGGACCCCATCTTCCTTGTCCCTAGACCCATGTGCCTCAAGGCAGGTGACCTACTTCCAAGGCGAGGAGCTCTCCTAATCCAATCACAGTGATCCCATTTCTC
The DNA here is from genome assembly GCF_022837055.1 of Prionailurus viverrinus. Classification (NCBI taxonomy): domain Eukaryota; kingdom Metazoa; phylum Chordata; class Mammalia; order Carnivora; family Felidae; genus Prionailurus; species Prionailurus viverrinus. The sequence goes on along the minus strand of NC_062563.1, from coordinate 85,250,836 downwards.
TTGCCAGTGACTGGTTTAGGCACCAACATATAGCTCAGTTTTAGCCAAAGAAAAATGCTGGTTAGGATTTAAGGAGCCCTGAATTTACTCCTGAGGAAGAGACATTTTGCTTCCTCACTGTGGAGTCTAGGTATGAAATTTGGAACTATGTAACTTTCTGAGGGCAAAGCTGGGGGAAGGATGAGAAGGTAGAAAGATGGAAAGACTCTGGGTGCTGGGTGACACCTGTAAGCTGCTGAATCAGTCAGCCCTAGCACTAGAATTGCCTTATGGCTTACAATCTGTGTTACTTGCAGGCAAATGCATGCTAACCTATTCTTGTATATTCTGGAAATTTCTTACAAAATGTTTTTTTTTTTAATGCCATAATTTTTTTTTCAACGTTTATTTATTTTTGGGACAGAGAGAGACAGAGCATGAACGGGGGAGGGGCAGAGAGAGAGGGAGACACAGAATCGGAAACAGGCTCCAGGCTCCGAGCCATCAGCCCAGAGCCCGACGCGGGGCTCGAACTCACGGACCGCGAGATCGTGACCTGGCTGAAGTCGGACGCTTAACCGACTGTGCCACCCAGGCGCCCCAAAATGTTTTTTTTTAATGCCATAATTTATTATTAAAAAACCAGTTCATTCATCAAACCAACCAGATGATATAGAGACAGAGAGAAAGAGAGAGCAAGCAGGGGAGAGGGGCAGCAGGAGAGAGAGAATCTTAAGCAGGTTCCACGCCCAGCACAGAGCCCAACACGGGACTTGATCCATAAACTATGAGATCATGACCTGAGCCAAAATCAGGAGTTCGACGCTTAACCCACAGAGCCACCCAGGCACTCCTAGATTGTTTTTATTCCAAGTAACAGACCCTTTGAGAAGCAAATGAAGACTACCAACGAATTCAATTTTGTAGGAGTTTTAGGGAATAAATAACTCTCAGTTCTTAGATTAAAAATTTGAAAATTTAAATCTTATAGACAGAACTTTCTTTGCATGACCTACAAGTACACTTTTGGTCACCGTCCTGATACCAAGTCCAACATAATAAAATGTAAAATTTTGAAGTGCAGCATGGTGCGGTGCTCCATTTATCACATTGTGGTTGGACTACAATATTTGGTTGTAATTTAGTGGAACTGCAACCAGAAGCTTAAATAATTGAACTATAATAGAATAGAATGAGTAAAATCAGAGTAAACTGCATGTATAAAGGTAAGTTTCATGAAACTGTTTAAGTAGCGGATTTGTGTATTGGGTTATATCATAGAATGTATTTCTCACTGTGTTTTGGTCATTGGTATGGCAGAAAAACGTATGCTCTGTAGCAAGACAGATTTGGCTTCAAATATCTAACTTAACTGGCTTCTTATCTGGAAGAAAGCATGGAACCGTGCCTACAACATAGTAAGCACTCACAAAGTAGTGGCCCTTCTTTCCTGCCTCTTTCCACAGGCTCCCTCCTCCCCTTTGCCATGTGGACTTGAACTTATGAAACCATAGAGTAAAGCAGCACTGGCATTAGCAAACAAGGTCTCTTCCAACAAACAGATGCAACTGTTTTATGTATTATATATTCATCCAAGCTTGAAACACCAGGAGCGTATTGAGTGACGGGAGTCCTAAAGCAAGGGATATCAATTATATTTAAACTACGACAAATTGAATCTCCTGAGTTCACAGCTAAGAAATCATTCTGGCCTAGTCTTAAAATAACAGATATTTGGGGGGCGCCTGGGTGGCGCAGTCGGTTAAGCGTCCGACTTCAGCCAGGTCACGATCTCGCGGTCCGTGAGTTCGAGCCCCGCGTCGGGCTCTGGGCTGATGGCTCAGAGCCTGGAGCCTGTTTCCGATTCTGTGTCTCCCTCTCTCTCTGCCCCTCCCCCGTTCATGCTCTGTCTCTCTCTGTCCCAAAAATAAATAAACGTTGAAAAAAAAAATTAAAAAAAAAAATAACAGATATTTGGTTAAAACGATTGATTGTTTTCAGTTTGGGTTACCTCAGCAGAATGACACACTATCCATTAAAAATGCTGGTGTGACAGGGCGCCTGGGTGGCTCAGTCGGTTAAGCGTCTGACTTTGGCTCAGGTCATGATCTCGCGGTTCGTGGGTTCGAGCCCCACGTCGGGCTCTGTGCTGACAGCTCGGAGCCTGGAGCCTGCTTCGGATTCTGTGTGTGTCTCTCTCTCTGTTTCTCCCCCACTCACATTCTGTCTCTCTCTCTCTCTAAAAAATAAATAAAACTTAAAAAATTAAAAAAAAATGATGGTGTGAGGACAGTGGGCTACTCTGGCACGCTGAGCATCTGAGCTGACTGACTGGTGCTCAGATGTCACCAGACCAGGTGTGCCAAGGCCACGGGCCCCTGTCAGAGGTGAAGGAGAGGGAATAAGAAGATAAATGCATTATCTCATGATAACCATCGCTGTTCCACAGAACCCACATTACCACAGGAACAGATCCTTTATGTTTTTTTTTTTTTCTTCTTCCTCCAAGTCCCATGTTTTTATTTGGTATTATTCACCTTAACTCCTTATTTACTGTGTGGAATGTTCCTGTGAATCTCAGGGAGAAGAAAAAAAAAAACCATATTTGGTTTTGCTGACAGAATTATAACAAAAAAAATAGACTGATTCTCCTCTTGCCCTCCCTCCTGGTTTCCTTCCTTTCTCTTCCTCTTCCTCCCTCTCCTCTTTCCTTTTCTTCTTCTTTAATACAACATCTATCTTTGTGCCTGAACTCTGTGAAACTGCTGAGTTAGTCAAGGCAGTAAATCAAACCGGTCCCTTTTACCTCTAGAATATACGAAAGCATCCTTCTGCCATTGAGCTGGCACCCATGGTGGGATCAAGTGCTACTGTTAACAGGAAGGCAGGAAAGTACATTATCACTTCAGGGCTGTCATTACCAGAGGGTTTCAGTGTGAACTATGGCATTCAGAGAGAGAAAGCAGGCCAGAGAGAAAAGGAGAGGCTGGATGAGCAGAGAGGGAGGGAAATAAAAAAGCAAGATTTTGTCTGTTTGTTTATGAGGCTGACCAGAATGGCAGTGATATTGATAGTAGAAGAATTCAACTCGAATGCAAAATGTGATACTACTTTCATGTAAAAGGTGATTACGATAGCCACCTTCCTCTTTAATCCCATAGGTACACATATGGAAAAACACAGGCTCAGCCACACCCATGGCTTCTTCTGATCAGTTCATGTGCATCTTAAATCTGTCAAGACAAGATCTTCTCTTTAGTTATAAACCTCAACATATATATTTTTAGTACCAGAGAAATCCCAAAGAGATCAGCTCATTTTATTTTTTTTCTTGCTGCTTGTAGAAGAAACACATTTTAAGATTTTTTTTCCTGTGTTATAAATTTTAAAATTTAAAGAAATCACTTATCTAATGTCTCAAATTATGACAATAAAATGGCTAAAGATATGAGAGTGCTTTAGATTTTTTAACTTAGTTCATAATACAGTTGCCAAGTGCTGTCTCTAAGTAATGTTATCACCATCTTATAACGGGGGGATTTTGCTGAAGGCAAAGGAGAAAAGTTCAGAATCTGGGGTTTTGCTTCCTTCATTCCTTTATACCCAGGTTGCTTAGCACAGACACTGAGCTCTTACCGGAGAGCAATTATAATCATTTTTGTCTGTTTCTTCGAAGTCTGTTTTCTGTCTGGTTTCTGTTGTGCAACATATCGGATAAGCAGATCCTTAATGAGTTCAAAGTCGGCTAGTTAGTTCCTGGATGTGTAGCAGGCCCTTTTAATCTGGTTATATGTAGCAGGTTACTCATTTTTCCTATATCTACCCTCCACCATGCCTGTACTAAGGTTTCTAATTTTATTGCAGAACTATTCACCTTTAGCAACAGAGAAATCATCATCATCATCGTTATTTTTTTTTTAGAACAATAGTGGTAAGCAAAGTGTTGTAGAAAAAGCAAACAGTATGGAATAGCTATTAGTATAGGGAAGAGCTACTATTCCCTGCAGGACCATCTGTTTTCCCAACAAAAAAATACAGTGCTTCTCTGAGTTATTTTTTAAAGGGCTTAAGCAGTCATTCAGATAATCAGACTTCATTGCTATGAAATTTCATCAAAGTGTACTCAATCCTTGAACTCATATCTGGGTCCATTTTGCCAATCAGATAAAACTTCCAAGGCTTTTTCCTAGAGGCATGAGGGTTAACTTGATCTTATTGCGTTGCAAAAGATTTTGTGCTACAAACCATTTTTCATAAAAGCTATTTGTTGTGTTAGGAGAACTCCAGACAGGCTCCTTATTAGAATAGATTTGGGAGGGTGGGATGGCGGGCCCTGCTTTTTCACTTTGATGAAATGAAAATTCTTAGAAATTCTGTCAAGTTAACAGCAGAAGAAATGAAGAGGCAAAAATGATACAGGGGAAATCAGCATCTTAGTAAGTAAAAATGTTATTTCTCGTGAACAGACCAACAACCATTTAAAAAAAAAAAAATGAAAAACAGTCCTAAGGAGATCCCTGATGTGGAAGCACTGAATTCATTTGTCTTAAGATTGTCACTTGCTTCTGTTCTTTTCTTTCTTTTTTTCTTTTTTTTTTGGATATAGAGGTTGGAACCAAGCGACTCCTTTCTTTTTTCCTTTGTAGAGGTCAGCCACCCAATGCATGCCCACTCACATCCACACCAGCACAAACAGCCTTTGCATCAAAAAAGCACTAGGTGGTGCCCATTTTCTTTGCCGGTGAAAGTGCTGGATTTCCCCAAGGGAGTCACTCCAGAGAAGTTCATCAGCCCCCAGCCCCATAGAGTGCAGTCCTCTCCTTTGACAGATGACCAGAAGCATGGCATCCCGTTCAGTCGTTTCCCTAAAGTATCCTGGGGCTTGCCAGTTTTAGGACAGAGTTTTGGTTTGGGAAGTCAGTGGTTTTAAATGTGAAGGTAGGGGTGGAGGGTTGGTGGAGGCAAAAAGCTTTGAATATTCCCTTTGAAAATAAAGGATAAGAGGAATAAAGGCTGCAACCCTGCCATCTGTGTCTCTAAAAAGTCATGGCATAATATCTTTGCCAAGGCTTTCCTCCTGCCAGATCATCTAGACAATGCAGTGCTGGTTTAATTTTTCCCATTTTTACCCATAATCAAGCTATAAAAATAATAAAAGAAAATAAAGGTTAATCTTAAATTTCAATTAGCCTCCTCATGAAAATAATTCTTTGTCAAATGAAGTATGGTTAAACTGAAGATTTTGCATGCCTCTGTTCACCCCCATACCTACTGTTTGAAGAGGTGGCTTTAGATCACTGGGTTTATTCCGTAAAAAAAAAAAAAAATCTTATTAGGCACGCTTAACAGATTGTTGCTTTGTGAGCAAGGAGAGCAAATAACTGGCTAAGAAGATGTTTTCTTCAGGACAATTTTATCCAGGCGATATGCCCATCAGATTTGTTTTCGAATTTAGGAGCATTTAGAAGGTTCTTGTTCTTGTAAAGATCTGGTATCCGGTATCAGCAGCTGGGCGTGATCATACTATTGCCACAAAATGAAAAGAAGAAGAATATATTGACTTTTTTTTTTTAGTTGAAATGGGCAAAATGATTGTCAGTCTGTGACCTATTCTCTGAAATTTGGCTGAATAGTGTTAATTTGTGAAAGTATATTTATTATGTTCTGAAGAAGGCAAGAAAATAGTGTTTTGAATGTTAAAAAGTAGGTTCTTGTAGTAAAACCTGAATTCTGCTTCCTAGTTGGTGAACCAGACTCCCAAATACAAGGAAAATAAAGGTTGTTAGTAGTTTTAAAAAGTCGAACTAAGAAAAAAGCCTTATTATGAAACTACAAGAATTATTTCTGTGCTCTAGCTGCCCTGTCATATGTCATGACATGTGGCAGGTTGACTGCTCATTAATTCTATTTATATCAGTATGATAATCCACCCCACTGAGTACACATGTGTTAAAATATTCATAAATTATGTTTATTGCGAACAAATATACATTAAATGCCAAAAGAAGACCATTATTTAAAGACAAAACTAGTCAACAATCAAATAAGCATAGCCTTTTTACTGTCAGTCCACTACATTATGTTTTATCAAATTCACATTAATTGCTTCTCCTTCCAGTGCCTCATAGGGAGTGTTTATCTTTTGTATTTAAACTGTGCAGAAGACGTAGATGTCTTTGAAAGGAATAAACTTGGGAAACAAAAGATGTCACATTACCTGACCAATAATGATATCAACTGGAACAAGCTATCTAAAGAGGAATGCACTTCTGGCCTCCAAAATGATTTTTAAAAATATGTCATTTGAACCCTAATACAGACTTGAACTGAACTTGAACTGAAATTGTAGACCAAATTAAATAAATCAGATAATTTTTTGATAAAAGGTTGCAAATAACAGTTTTGGGTTTATACATATTTTGGAAACAAATACACAAGGGATGGTTAATTAAAATCTAGTACATTGAGAATGGAAACCAATAATTAAAATGTACTGCAGCACACCGTGTTTTAGAACTTATTACTTCCAAATGAAACAATCTTGAACTACTCTATTTTGAGTGATTTCAGGAAGTTGAAAAAGTTGAAGTGATTATTCTTTTTACAAGCTGCCTGTGCCGTTACAGACCACAGTTGAAAAGTTTGAATTTCTTGTCAAAATCCAAAGTAGTTTTAGTTAAAATATATTGCCTAACTTACCCAATTCATCATATTCTGAATTAATGCCATGAAAACATCTAGGATTATTAATTATTAGGACCACACTTCAGGTATAACTAAAATAATGGCCATTTGAAAAAGTTAACTGTGTTCTGGTCTAATAATCTATTTGCAATACTCCCTAGGAAAGTTGTAAATTTTCAAAACTTTATACTTAAAGGGACACTTTTATTTCTAGAGAGAAATAGTAAATGGTGAGGAAAATAAAGTAGGAAATTCTGATTTTGTTTCATTGTTATTGTACCCTTCTTTTACGCAGCAGGGAAGGACACAACATGGACTTGAAATGCTTTTTGAATGTTGCCAGTGCTTTGCTACAAAAAGGAGGCCATCATCCTTGGATTGTGTGTTAACTTCAGGTAAGATTTTAACTTCTTTTTTTAGATTTCAGCTTTATAGAAGCACAATTAACAAATTTAATTGTAAGATACTTAAAGTGTACATCATGATGATTTGATATACATATGCATTGTGAAAGGATTTCCCCCATCTAGTTAATTAACACATCTGTCACTTCACTTATTCATTCATTCGTCCACTCACTTATTTGTGAGAACATTTAAGTTCTATTTCCTTGGCAAAAATCAATTATACAATACAATGTCCTCAACTATAGTCACCACGTTTTACACTAGATTCTCAGACCTTATTCATCTTCTAGCTGAAAGTTTGTACCTTTTTACCAACCTCTCCCTATGTTTGCCTTCCCCCAGCCTGTGGCACTTTTTCATTCTGTTTCTATGAGTTTGAATTTCTTTTTTTGTTTGTTTGTTTTTATATTCCACAGAGAGAAAAGATTTTCTATGTAGTGATACCTCACAGAATGCTTTGTTGTCCACTTGCCCTTGGAAGAAAAATTTCTTTACTTAAACATTGTTTAAAGAAATTTATGGGTAGGGAATCTACCTATATAGATAGATGAGGAAACTATCATAAGGAAATCATTCAAAATATTAAAAAAGAGCCATATGTATAAAATTGTCTTTCTAATGCTATTTATAATAAATGTCAGAAGGTGTTTTAGTATCTAACAATGGAAGCATGTTTAGAAAAATAATAACATTAATTTGGTGAAATATTATGTACTCAATAAAAATTATGGACAGCTAACTGTAGGGCAAATGTGAAATAAAATATTAAGTGAAATTCAGGATACAAGATTAAGGTATAAAATGATTATAATAATATCAAGGCATGCAAATAATGAATCAGTAAAAGAGTTTGGACAAACATGTGAATCGTCATGTTAAGGAGAGAGACTGATTTTTTGGCTTCTTTTCAAACTTTTATTATGCTGTCTTACTAAAATCATTCAGAATGCATTTTAAAATTTCAAAGAAATTATTTGGAGGAAATCAGCAGTTAATTTACATTTTTTCTTTAGATGTCATAAATAATCACCACAGATTTTTGAAGAGAAATATTAGACAACTTCCACTTCCAAAAATGCTAACTTTGAAACTGGTATCCCAGTATGTGGTTTTTAGCAGTCAAACCTAATTTGCTTTTTACTGAGTCACACGGTGCACATATATTTTATTGGATAAGAATTCCCTTTTTTATTTTATTTTTTTATTTCGCTATTTATTGTATTCAGCTCCAAACCACAGCATTTTCATCTATCAGTTCTGAAAAACACTGGTAGCCATTTCAGAAAAAAATAAGTAAGTAAAACAAAACAAAAAAACAAATCGAAACATCACAAAACCCTCTGTATGAAGCTCTCTGCAAAGTTTGGGATGCACTTTCATGTGAATCTTGGCCTCTGTACAGCACGGCTGCACAATAATTTTCATCTGAGATTTGAACATATTGGAAGAACTATAGCCTTCCTTTCTTTTATCCTGTCATTTCCCCCCCTGGAAGTGACGGGCATATGGCAGGCACCCTCCCTGGATTCTCAAACAACAGGAGGGACCTGATTTCAATTCCTACATCCTGTCATCAGTGACTCTCGGGATATTTTGTTCTTGCAAGGCTAAAGATGTGATTCGAATTTGCCATACGGACAGAGCTTAATGCGATGCCATTTTTACCACTAGAGCCCTCAATCAGTTAATTAAACATGATATAAATCACCGCATGTATTTGTAAAGTAAGATTAATATGGCAAAGTCAAAGTAAATGAGGAATCCTCCCCATCCTAGGAGTGTGAATCACAGATAGGAAGATTACACTTTTGGAAACTCAATACTTTTGAGCAGGCTTTGTTGGTTTAATCCCTTCGACTGCTTTGTGCAACATGAAACCTGGAGCTGTCATCTTTAGCCAAAATTTCAGCCATAACTTCCTCAGCTTTCACCCCATTATTGAAATCTGCATTCACAATACTTAACAAAGATCAAACCTTTCAGCGGACCACAGGGCAGTCTCTTACCACCTGGGACACCAGAAACATGTTTAATAAATATTTCATTTTGTTTTAACATGAAGACTTCCCTAGTTTCCCATTTTTTTCTTTCCTGGGGAGCTGAGGGCTACCCCCAAGCTGCACATTCCATCACTGTGGTCAGTTAGGTTTATAGCCTTAATAAAAGGATTTTCCCCTTTCACATGCTAGGGAGCCTTGTTAAACCAGAGCAATTACAGAAACACAAGATAGGTGCTCTGCAAAGATCAAAGCTCACCTAAAGACAGCTCTGTAGGAATTTGGAGCTTTCTTTGAAAAGCACTCAGTTTACAAAGTATAGAGGTATTAAACCCCAGGAATTAAAAAAAAAAGCCTAGTTTCAAATAATGTTAAAAGTCTGACAGTAGTTAATATGGGACCTCCTTCAGCCACTCTGTGTATTATTCCTAATATCTATTCACAGCATATCTATAATAGCTCCAAAGGAACCATTATGTTCAGAAGACATAGGCATATGATGGATCCTTAATACCAAATACATTACCTACTCAGTAGGTACATTTTAACCTCAATATCCTAGCTCAGGGGGAAGGGTGAAAAAATGGCCTGTAAATTTCTTTAGGAGGAATAAAAATGCAGTGTGCCTGGGCCTTATGCTTTGTGGCTCACTCAGTGGGATCACTAGAGGCTCTCCCAGGTGACAGTAGCACCTGCCTTTGGGGCCACGACACAACTCACACAACTGCTGTGGGGTGTTGATGCACCCAGTCTTAGGCAGTATGTTTTCCTCTACCTCTCTAGATTGTTGTCCTTCTTCCTTAAAACACACACACACACACACACACACACACACACATGCACACGCATATCGTGCTTGAAGGTTCCATTTCAGAATAACATTGATAAACCCTGAGTAGTTTAAACTCAGGCATGTGGCTGTGGGAGCTTTCAGGTGACAAAGGGTGGCGGTTTGGGGATTCCTTTCTTCATTTGGCTACCTGCAAGCCAAATAATTTCTTTTGTGTGCAGTATCTAAATACTACAAAGCAGTATAAATGGCCTCAACCTGGGATTTTGAATTCCATGCTTCAATTTAGGAAAATAAGTTATTTAAGTGGCAGCTATTGCCAGGAACATTTTGGTATCAATTTAGTGAACACCATTTGGGGGTTTTGGTGCCCAATAGCCTTAGCTTTGAAAAATGCAGAGATCTGTGCAAAGCCTTCATTTTACATCAGCATATCCATTTTAAAGAAAACATTTTTTAAATGTTTATTTATTTCTGGGGCATCCGGGTGGCTCAGTCGGTTAAGCGTCCGACTTTGTTCGGCTCGGGTCATGATCTCACAGTCTGTGGGTTCGAGCCCTGCGTCGGGCTCTGTGCTCAGCTCTGTGCTGGCAGCTTAGGGCCTGGAACCTGCTTTGGATTCTGTGTGTGTCTCTCTCTGAACCACCCCCCCCCTCCCCCACTTGCACTCTGTCTCTCTTCTCTTTCAAAAATAAATTAAAAAAAATTAATGTTTATTTATTTTTGAGAGAGAGAGGAGAGAGAGAGAGAGAGAGAGAGAGAGAGAGAGAGAGAGAGAGAGAGAATGCAAGCAGGGGAAGGGCAGAGATAGAGAGGGAGACAGAAAATCCCAAGCAAGCTCCATGCTGTCATTGCAGAGCCTGAAGTGGGGCTTGAACCCATGAACTGTGAGATCATGACCTGAAAATCAAGAGTCCAATGCCTAACCACCCAGGTGCCCCAAGAAAACGTTTTAATAATGATAAAAATAGGAGCTGGTATTTATTGACTGCTTGTACATGCCAAGCTCTATGCCAAGTAGGTTACATGGAATATCTTATGTAATATTTACAATAATCCTGTGAGGTAGGCTCTATTACTATATTTATTTTATAGAGGAGGAGACTGTGGCATAGAAGGGTTGAATAATTTGCCAAAGATCACACAGTTGGTAAGAGTGGGGTTGTGATCTAATATAGGCTACACCTGTCTGGAAGCCAAGCTTTTACAACCTGTGACTATCTGATTTGAAGTTTATTTTGGGCTCTGAACTGAAGTCTGTATTTTCTAGTTTCTTTTTATTTAGTAGTAGCTTTAGGAATTGAAATTAAAGTTAACAGCACTGGGTTTTTTGTTTTTTGTTTTTTTTCCCCAGAGATTAACTTTCTTGCTTTTAATTTTGGTGTTAAACAGTAATGAAACTTTAAGTTTTGTGTTTCTCATAATTTATTTTGGGAAATGTCATTCACCAAAAATAAACAGTTTCATGATAGGAAACAACATTTTTTTTCTTTTGCCTTGGAATCACCATTTCATAATTCACCTAAGAAAATATAATTATTGAAAATAAAAATATTCAATTATCTTGTTTGTACTTTCCTTTAAGTAAAGCCTTTTCTTTGACTAGCTCAAGATTCTGATGTTTTATCTAATTGTGAAGAGGCTTATTCCAGATTTGGAAGTAGTGTGTCTAGTGTTAGTTAGATAGGGCTGAATTTAGAATCTTAGATTGACCAATATTTGGGTCTGTAATCTTGGGTACCTGGGTAAATTCTCTTAGGGTCAGCAGATTATCACTGGTAAATGAGAAAAATAAGGCCAGTCATACACTGTTATTATGAGGACCATGAAAATGAAATAACATATCTATAAAACACCTAGCAGAAGTCTGACCTATGTTGGTTCAAGAAATATTACTTTCCTCTCTCCCCTTGATTGTATTTATAACATATCTTGTTGAAAAGCTTCCCCCTTCTCCCTTAGATAGGCTTTGGAAGTCCTGCTTTCACCGTCTGGCACTTTATGGGAAAAGAATTCTGAGGCCTGATCAAGCTTGAGTGTTTGTATCATCAGGGAGCCCTTTTACCATTCCTGCCAGGCCTGAAACTGAATACAGGGGAACGTACTGTTCTTGTCAGGGCTTTGCTTGATGGTTGAATATCAAAGGGATCCTTGAAATAGGAGGAAAAGGCATAATTTTAGTTTTTAGATTATGAACATTGTAGATTTTAAGAATTTTCTAACTATCTTTTATGGATTGTCAGATCTCATTTCAACAAATATCTCAACACACTGCTCAGCAACAACATATGTCATCTTGCCCTTTAAGACCTTGTCACCCACTGCTCCAAAACAGGACACTTCCTCCTAAGGCTATAGAGACCTGGCCTGCATGTTCGAATAGCCTCCAGTTTCTTGGGGGTATGTAATAAATATTAATAATTATTCAATCAATCAATCTGTCATGTTTCATAAGCACTAGATTTCTTTCACGGTGTAAAAACACAGTTGACATTTTATCGAAATTCAAGAATTTTTGAAGGAGCCATTTTTATCTTTGATCTTAGTATATGTCTATAGAAACATACATGCATACCAGTATCCTCTTAAGAGGGATTGTTAATGTCAAAAATGTTTATTTTGCCTCCTGACATCTCTCTGGTCTTTGCTTTCTTCACTTTCCATAATCTTTCTTTGTCTGTATGTGATATTCTCATTGTCTTTAGAAGCATTCAACATGCAGCATGACTATATGATCAAGCCTATTTAAAAATATCATTTTAGGGGCTCCTGGGTGGCTCAGTCAGTTAAGCATCCGACTTCGGCTCAGGTCATGATCTCACAGCTCATGAGTTCGAGCCCCGCGTTGGGTTGTATGCTGTCAGCTCAGAGCCTGGAGCCTACTTCAGATTCTGTGTCTCCCTCTTTAGAGGCTCCTGGGTGGTTCAGTCAGTTAAGCATCTGACTTCAGCTTAGGTCATGTTTGTGAATTTAAGTCCTGCATCAGGCTCTGCATTGACAGTGTGGAGCCTGCCTGGAATTCTCTCTCTCTCCCCCTCTCTCTACCCCTCCCCTACTTGCTCTCTTTCTTTTTCGAAATAAATAAATAAACTTAAAAAAATAAAAAATAAAAATATCATTTTAGTGAACTATGAAAAGTTGGCTGCTACTGGATAATGCATTAAGATAATTCTGCTATTGTTTCCTACTCAAAGTTTCACTCACTCTACTAGAATATGCAAACATAGAAACGCTTGGCATCTAGTCAGAACATTTCCTTTTCCTTCTGGGGTTGCCTGATTTAGCAAATAAAAATACATGATGTTCAGTCAAATTAGGGTTTCAGATAAACCATGAATAATTTTTAGGGTAAGTATGTCTCATGCAATATTTGGGGTATACTTATACTAAAATATTATTCAGGGTTTATCAAAATTCAGCCTTCTCGGGCTTCCTGTATCTTACCTGGCAGCTCTATTTCTTCTACCATTATAGTGTGTAAAAATAATAAACTAACAAAATAACATACTATTTGGTGATGGTAGAAGGGGTCTCTGCCTTTGTATAAACACTGGGAAGACTCTGAACCAAAGGTTGAGGACTAAGTCAAAAGAGATGGTTTGGTATTCTGGAAGGGCTAACAATATCAAACAGCTATCAAGCCACAGTTTGTAACTCACCTTTCTGATTTGCTTTAGTCATTTTTCTTAAAGGCAAAAATGAAAATGACTTAATCAGAAATAGTGCAGAAAAGCAGATGGCCTCTGGATATATTATTTACTCATTATTCATTTTTTCATTCACCCGACAAATATTTATGGAAGGCCTACTATGTGTCAGGAACTAACAATATTTGTATATTTGTATATTTGTATATTTCTGTTATATGTTTATTCTGGTTCAAGGGTTTTGTGTGAACCAGATTTTAATGGTGGTAATTTTGAATAGTAATGGCTGTATATGCCTAAGTCACGCTTCTTGCTGTCTAATCAAACATCAGTGATAGACATCAAGAGTACTCTTGGTAATTAATGATATATATTTTATTGGAAGTCTTTTGCCTTTAGAAAATAGTTGTGTACTTAGAAGATTATGTTAGAAGAATTCTTATTCTTAGAAGAATATAAGTACCTATATTTTATATCTATAGCTACATCTTTGACAAGAACCTATTTCCCCATAGCACTAAGTTACATTATAATTCATTCCATATTTTTAGAAACCAGGTCAAAATATTGTTCAGGCACATTGCTTCATCTGTCAGACATGAAAATGACTTCTATCAATTGTCCTTCTTAATTTTTAAGTCATTTTTACTCATTTTGAGGTTATGGGGAATCTTACATGTGTTTGATTGGATTCAGTCAAATAGGCTGTGCGGCTTTTACTATGCCTTGTAATTTTTTTCATTACAATAAAAAGCCTTTTAAATCACTGCTACTTAGACTTATATTGAAAATACTTGTGATACTTTTATATACAGTGAGTTTAATGCCAGGATGTGAAAGTAAATTGATTGTAGGCAATTCTGTGCTTGAGCACCCCAGAGTAAAAAGAATTACACTAGTAACTCTGGGGACCTCCTGCTCTCAGAATGGCTGTCTGTGCACTCAGACATCCACTGGCAGGTGAAAAAAAGAAGGGATTTCTTAATTCTGATCTGAAATTGTATAAACACATTTTAATTCAGAGAAATAATTTTTGAAGGGGAAAAAGGCACCTCAAGAGACACTTATGTTTAATGTTTTTAATCTAGTAAAATGAGCTGCAAGGAAAGTATGTCATCTTTGCAATAAGCATTTGAACATCTTCTAACAGTGACTTAAATGCAGACAACTTGCCATCTGGAGGTTGCGTGGGGTGTGGAGAGGCTTGGCTGGATCAGCTATAAAACCCTCATGGACTTTTTACCTCTGACACCCTGGTCAGAGTGAGAAGTACTTGGGGCTTTTAACCGAGTCTCTAATGACACGCACCTCAATCAGCTTGAGGAACAGCTGACGTGTCTTAGGATGAATTTAGAGCGCCGTGAAAGCATTAGAGAATGAATTAATATTTTGGGAAGGAGTCCTTGGTTGAAATTGTGATCCCTGACCACTCACTCAGTCCTGATTCTTTTTTCCTGGATCTTCAAGGTGAAAATGTGCAGGAAACCAAAGAGTTCTTGGGTTTTCAATGAAAGCAAAACCCAGATGTGTTAGGTTTGATTTTAGGAGACGGACTAGCTGCGTCTACTTGTTCACTTCCCTTCCCAAGCTTAGCTGGGGCAGATATTGAGGAAGGGGATGAAGGCAGGAAATAAAGAGATAGAATGTGTCTGTTGACATCAGCCATTAAGACTTGGAAGGGCCAAGGGGGAAATTTTGTACAGATTTAGTGGGCCTGGAGACAATCTGGTTCTAAATGAAGTCAGGCCTCTCATATGCAAGCACATTTCTATCAAGGTTATGGCGTTGAACAACTTCTAGAGAGAACCTCACAACAGTGACTACCGCTACTCCCTGGGACCAAGGCCTCTTATCACCAGTTCCCTTAAGAGAGAGCCTCATCCAAGACCTTATCTCCGGGTTCTCATACTAGCCTGAGCACAGCTCCACCACATGTGTCATTCGCATTGGGTTATAATGACCGAGTTCTGTTAGAGAGGTAGTACTTACACAAGGGTATAAGAGTACAGGCCCCAGAACCCGCTGCCTACGTTCCAAACCTAGCTCTGTCATTGACTACCTTTGCAATTTTAAACAAATTATATAACCTTTCTGTGACTTGGCTTCTTCATCTGTAGGATAGGAAGGATTGAGTCTATACCTATAAATTCCTTGGTTACTACCATCATTTACATCTTTTCTAGCAGGCTGTGAGGCTTGCGTGCTGAGGCTGTGTGTTATTTTTGCAGTTATATGTTCTTAGAAAATAAAAGTGTATATATAAATGTGCATAGGAAATGAGAGCATTTTTCACATGTGTTTGTCAGAATGGTTGCCCCTGACCAACAAAGGCACAAGATCATTTAATAAAATCCTTGAGCTAAAGCATCATGTGTAAATATTCAAACGTGAGTTCATAGGGATCTTCTGGTCCAATGTTCTTCTTTTACAGATAACTGCAGCCCAGAAAAGGGGTCCTGTAGCAGGCATTGACAGCACCAGGATTAACTTCTGTGGTTCTTATCATCAAGTGTGTGCCCATTCCATGGCACAATGCTTTTAGTCTTTGTTACAAAACATATTCAATCCAGTCATTTTGAGATGGCCGTTCTATTTTGCACCTGAAAAATATCCCCTCTGATAAGTTTCCTGAACCACTCTCCAGATTTTCCATCTGTGTATTCTAAAAATTATCTGTCAAAATGGTGAGGCTCAATGCCAACACCCAGTCCCCTCCAAAAGATAATGCACTGGTTAGTTACACCACTGGTTAGTTACAACAGGCTTTTGGCAAAGCCAAAATCTTGGCTTTGGCAAAGCCAAATCTTCTTTCTAAAAGAAGATTGTCAAAATGTTTCACTCATGGGCTAAACTTCACATTTTTATCATCTAGCATTCATAACATCAATTCTCACCTTCCAGCTGTCAGGGATGGTCACTTTGCCTCAAAAACACCTTGTGAATTCCTATCACTATAGCTTTGTTCATGTTATATCTTTCACCTGGAATGGCCTTTCCGTTACAACCCATCTTACAAGGTCCTGCTCAGTTTTATCTCTCCTATGGAGCCTTTATTACATAGCCCAGCTTACAACTAGTTACCCAAAGCAGGTAAGGGTTAATGCCACATTCTGTTTTTATAAACTGGAGCCAGTAAATATCTATGATATCTCACTGTCCTCTTATGAATATTGCTCAATTTAGACCTCTGCTCTTCTAGGCCAGAAGCTGTGTATTCTTCTACATGCAGTCTGGCCATCTGAACTATGGACGGATGCAACTTCTTGTTGTCTGGTCTTCCTGAGAATGCATTATATAGATTACAGTTCATTTAGAATGCAGCTGCCGGGGTCGTGACTCACACAGAGATTAATCATTACGCCTGGGTTAGCTTCATTACTTTGACTACCCATTACATCTTGCCAAGATTATAAAATGTTGCTTTTAACTTACAAGGCCTACACTAGCATTCACTTACCTCCAAGACACGCATTTATGCTGGTTTTTTTTTTTTTTTGGTGTTATTAGGTCACTGGAAATTGCTAACATTTCCCATAAGCTTTGATTTCAAAAATTACGTCCTGCCGAAGCTTTCTGACATCAGGTTGAGTAACATGTCTAAAAAAGAAAGTATATCATGTGTTATATTATAAATATTATAATATTTTACAAGGTATAAAGGACTGGCATGAAAATTTTAATAAAATCACCAAGGTTTTCTTTGATTTCCTTTTAAAATAATAATGTCGTCTGTAAAAAGATTTAAAAATTGTCCTGCAATTACCGTTGCTAATGAAAATACTGTCACACTGGTGCGAGCCATCTATATTTTCTATGGCACTATTCCCTTCTCTTCATCATGTGATTCAGCTCAACCCTGGAAAAATAAAGGGATTCTAAAGAGAAATACTGCTACTGCTCCCAGGACACAGTGAGTGTAAGTGGAAAAATTAAGGAAGAAGATATTTACTAACAAAACTTGCTGCATAAATTCAAGTGAGAGAAATGAAGAACCACAAATAGAGATGGACTCAATTTTCTAAAACCTGTATCCATGTGAGGTCTTCCCAGAAGCAAAAAGCAAAAAAAAAAAAAAAAAAAAAAAAAAGTTAATGCAATAAAATACTTGAAGGAAAATTGCAAAAGTATGCCTGGCATCCTTATTCAGTTGTATCCTTGACAATTATATTTTAAGGAAGTTAAAATTAAATCTTAAAATACATGTGAAATATATGTGGAACTGAAGGGGAAATGGAAAATAGAAGACATTGAGAATAGGTTATATTTAAGAGCAAAAGTTGTATATTACAGTTTCAATCCTTGTATGAAAATTTGAATGTCTTTTTTTTCTTAGTGGGAACTTATACTGTCATTCTTGATGCAGGTAATAGGGATGAACTTGTTCCTGATCAATCTCAAAAATTTGATGAGGTCTTCATAAAACATGACTGGCAAGTAAATTTAGAATTGCTGGTAATAGCATATGTATAAAAAGGATTTATTGTATGCCAGGTTCTTTTTTAAGCATTTTATATATAGTAACTTATTTAATCCTTACCATACCTCTGTGAGGCTGATATTATTATTATCTTCGTTTTACAGATGAAGAATCTGAGGCTCAGAGAGGTCAAGAAACTTGGCCAGTTAGATAGTTAGTATGCATTGACACCAGAATTCAAACCCAGATTATCTGGCTCCTGAATTCATGTTTATAACCACTACGATTTACTACTTCTTGGAATCATTGTAGGGGGGCACCCTTCAAACTATCCAAGACCTGTGTTATAGAAATAGCAATTTGAAGGCGAGGAGAACCAGAGACAATGGATTTGATGACTTATTGATTAGGATCCAGGGTTCAAATTTATTCTATGGAGAAACAAGGTCTATCTCATAGTCTACAATGAATTTATGATAGTAGGTGCATGCCAGGTGACTTAATTTGATGAAGAATGGAGGGCTTTCAGAGCAAGGAGCCAGGTACATCATTTAGAAGATATTCTGAAAACATTTCTGCAGTGTCTTCCATATATCCCTCACTCCTGGATCTAAACATTTGTGTAAAGGAATAGAATAATTATTTAAGCTAGAACACAGAAAAAATCAGAGAGCATTTGTTTAGGTGGATAAAGTTAGTCTTGACTAAACTAGAAGAATTTGTAATAGTCCAGCCACAAAAAAAGAAGCAGAGACATAGAAAGAAAAAAGCATGCAAATTCTCATCCCAGGTTTGGAATTAATGTGTCCCATGGGTTCAATAATATTAGACTTTTTTCATAGTTTCTTGAGAATATAAAGAACTGTATGTACCAGTGCCTTAAAATCTGTAGAAGAATCATTCAGAACTTGTAATTGTTATTAGGAAAGCTAGTATATTTATCTAGTAGTGTGAGGTGTTCTCCTGGTGTTATTCTATTTTGTACTCTTGGATTTTGATTTCCTTTGACTAAAGACATTTTATTTTTTCATCAGGCCTTGAAGAGAGCTTTCACTCAGGAGAACTTCAATATGTGTTGACATACTAAATGTGAAAACTGGGGTTTGGTCTAGTTTACCAAACATGCATAGGGTGCTTACTGCACAACAGGAGCTATGCTAGGTGCAAGGACATGGAATGATGTAGATGGGGGCCCTGCCCTTAAGGGCCTTAGTGTTGTTGAGTTCCCTATAAAGCATTTATTTGTCAGGTCATTGGTTTAGGTCCTGCCAGTCATCCCATAGATTTCCTCTCCAGTGTCATATTCTCAGTTTGTGTGTCTCCCCCTTAGCCACTAAATCCTGTGAACTGGTGAAATCTTATCTGCTGTCCATCATTTGGGGACATGGAAAGTGCCATTTTGTAAAAGAAAATTTACACACAAAAAACAGCCTTTTAAAAAACACAAAATAATAAAACATCATAACATCTTAGAATAACTTTTGATATCAGTTTATAAAAGTTGATACTAAAAATGAATTCTTGCTTTGATCTTTCTTCTAAAGAAGGGAATGACCTTCTTTGTCATTTGTATTGTTCTGCCAAGTGGAAAACAGATCGGAGAGCTCTCATTTTTACTTTTTTTGTTCCTGGTTTATATCCCAAATGGAAGACTTTTGGTATAATAAGCAACTTAAGCATTTTTATTTTCTGTTGTGTACTATAACATCCCTACTCTGTTTCTAAAAAAAAAAAATTACTTGAAATTTTACTTGAACATATTTTCCATGATAGGGTTTATAACTCTACTCATATTACTCTATAGGGGGAAATAATACATTGATAGCACCGTTATATAAAATTCCTAATACAAGTGAGTAAATGTGCTGGGCCAAGGTTCTTCATGGTTTAACCCAGAGGTTGACAAAGTACAGCCCCAGAGCAAAATCTGGCCTGTCATATGTTTCTGTAAATAGTTTTTTTGGACCATTGCTACAGACATTCAATTACATATTGTCTGTGTCTACTTGACATACTAAAGTACAGCTACAATGACAGAGTTGAGTAGATACAAAAGAGATCATATAGTCCACAAAGGCTAAAATATTTGCTACCCGACCCTTTATAGAAAAAAATTCTGCCAACCCCTGCTTTAAACTATTCTCCAAATGTACATAATAAACATATTTGGGGGGGGAGGATGAAAGGGAAGCAACTTTAAAATTATATTTAGCAGTCTTTCCGCCTATTTTTGAATAAAATGCATAACATAAAATAAAAGTTAAGACTTAAAAAAAAGCTGATTTACTGATCAGTGATCCAGACGTTAGAATCCTATTCAGATTTATGCAACACACACAAGTTGAACTATTTTAATTTGGAAGTTATAGGCAAAGATACAGAACTAGAGAGATGGCTAGACAAGATGAAGAGACAAGTAATTTTAAATAGAAGAAGAGTAAGCAGAGACATGGAAATAGGGAAGCGTATGAAGTTCAGGGTATAGAATGCCATATTTTAGAAGCTGTTAGTTTTGGTGGAATGTATTTATTCTGAGTTAAAAAAATTAGTGTAAGAACTAATGATTGCACAATGGGTTGAGAAGGAATAGAAGATATGGTTCTTTCCGTGGAAAAGCTTACACTTGAATTGTAGATTCAAAAGTAAAGTCCATGATAATTTTTAAAAAATAAATACAAGACTTGTATATTGGAAACTATAAGACATTGCTGAAAGAAATTAAAAGGGCCTAAATAAATGAATATATCAATGTGTATGGATTATATGACTTAATGAGATGACAATAATCCTCAAATTGGACTACAGATTCAATCCTTATCAAAATCCCAGTTGGCATTTTTGAAGAAACTGATGTACTGATCCTAAAATTCATATGAAAACATAAAAGATCGAGAATAGCCAAAAAAATTTGTTGCAAAACTTATACTCACAGTTCACAACTAAATAGCCAAAGATGTAATTAAAAGAGCCAAAGTTGGAGTACTAATATTCACAATTTAAAAACTTACTACAAGGCTTACAATAATCAAGACTATGTGATATTAAGAATAAACAAATAGGGGCGCCTGGGTGGCGCAGTTGGTTAAGCGTCCGACTTCAGCCAGGTCACGATCTCGCGGTCTGTGAGTTCGAGCCCCGCGTCGGGCTCTGGGCTGATGGCTCAGAGCCTGGAGCCTGTTTCCGATTCTGTGTCTCCCTCTCTCTCTGCCCCTCCCCGTTCATGATCTGTCTCTCTCTGTCCCAAAAATAAAAAAAAAAAAAAAAAAAAAAAAAAGAATAAACAAATAGATCAGTAGAACAGAATTGAGAGACCAGAAATAAACATTTATGGTCAGTTGATTTTCTACAGGGATGACAAGATGGGGGAAAATAGTTGTTTCAGCAAATGGTATTAGGACAACTGGATCAACGTGCAAAAGAATGAAGTTAGACCCCAACCTCACACCATATATAAAAATTAGTTGAAAATAAATCAAGGCCCTAAATTTAACAACGGAAACTATAAAATTCTTAGAAAAATACAGATATAAATGTTTGTAACCCTGGATTAGGCCACTGTTTCTTAGTTAAAATACCAAAAGCACAAGCAACCTAAGAAAAAATAGATACATGTCACTTCACCAAACTAAAAACTTTTCAAGAGATGCTATCAAGAAAGTGAAAAACACCACACCAGGATGGGAGAAAGTATTTGTAAAACATACATCTGATAAGGGTTTATTATACAGAATACATAAGAACCTTATAGCTGAGCAATAAGAAGAAAGATAACCCAATTTAAAAATGGGCAAAGTACTGAATAGACATTTCTCCAAAGATGTTATGCAAATGCTTAAATAAGTGTATCAAAAGATACTCAACATGATTAGTCATTAGGGAAATGAAAATCAAAAGCATGATGAAATACTACTTCATACCCACCAGGATAGCTACAAGCAGAAAGATAAATATTAACATATGTTGACAAGTATGTAGAGAAATTGGAATCTTCATGCATTGCTAGTGGGAATGTAAAATAGTGTAGCCTCTTTGGAAAACAGCTTGGTAGTTCCTTAGAAAGTAACTGTGTTTAAGCTACCATATAATCCTCAACTTCACTCCTATGTATATGCCAAAAATAATTAAAACATATGTCCATGCAATATCTTCTTTGTGAATGTTGATCCCATTATTCCTAATATTCAAAAAATGGGAACAACCCAAATGTCCATCAACTGATGAATGGTTAAACAAAATGTGGTATTTCTATACAGTGGAGTATTATTGAGCCATAACAGGGAATGAAGTACATTTATGCTATAACATGGATGAACCTTGAAAACATGCTAAGATGCCAGATACAAAAGGTGACGTATTGTATGATTCTGTTCATATTAATTTCCCCAGTAGGCAAATCCTTACAGGCAGAAAGTAGATTGATGGTCTACAGGGGCTGGGAGGAGGGAAGATTAAGGAGTGATTGCTTATAAGTATAGAGATTCTTTTTGGAATGAAAAAAATGTCCTGGAATTAGAGAGTGATGGTGGTTGTACAACTTTTGTGATACATAGTAAAAACCAGTGAATTGTGTGGTTTGTGAGTTAAATCTCAAAAAAAGCAAAACAAGAAAATGAAAGCCTATGAAGTGATTAATGGGGTGAGGATGGGTCTATGGAAAAAGGGAGTTTTGAGAAGAGAAAGCTCCTATGTCCTAAAGGCACTAAAAAGGTGAAAGGTAAGAGAGCCTTTTCTGCAGCAGGTTGCATGTTGGGAAAAATGGAAAATCAGTTTGGAAACAGAGTTGTAGTTAGGTTACTTGGGAGCCTTAAGAATCAATCAGAAAAATGTTATAAAGGGTTGCACATGGAGAAATAGGGAATCATTGTAGGTCAAGAAGTTGAAAGTAGAAGAAAGAGAAGAGGGATGCCTGGGTGGCTCAGTCGGTTAAGAGTCTGACTTCATCTCAGGTCATGATCTCGCGGTCCGTGACTTTGAGCCCTGCGTTGGGCCCTGTGCTGACAGCTCAGAGCCTGGAGTCTGCTTCAGATTCTGTGTCTCCCCCTCTCTCTGCTCCTCCCCCACTTGCACTCTGCCTCTCTGTCTCTCAAAAATAAATAAAACACTAAAAAAAAAGAGAACCTACAAAATGTCAGAGATGAAAATAGAATTAAAATGCAAAAGCAAAAAAAAAAACCTCTTTAAATAGAACAAGGCTGGGGCGCCTGGGTGGCTCAGTTGATTGGGCGTCCAACTTCGGCTCAGGTCATGATCTCGCGGTCTGTGAGTTAGAGCCCCGCATCGGGCTCTGGGCTGACAGCTCAGAGCCTGGAGCCTGTTTCGGATTCTGTGTCTCCCTCTCTCTCTGACCCTCACCTGCTCATGCTCTGTCTCTATGTGTCTCAAAAATAAATAAATGTTAAAAAATTTAAAAAAATAAAATAAAAAAAATAGAACAAGGCCAATTTAAGTAAATTAAATATATTCTACAATTACGTGTGTTTGTGTGTGTGTGTGTGTGTGTGTGTGTGTGTGTGTATCGTGGTATATGTGATCCCATATAATAATATAGTGCACTAAATTCAGGCATGCATTGGTAATTAGCTCTTTTGTTTGAATTAGAAACATAAATTGTGTTCTTCCTATCCAAGAGATATTAAAAAAAATTTTATTTAATTACAGATGTTGAAGCTCACTGCAAAAAAGAGATTTAAAAAAACCCTTCAGTTTATTGATTTTATCATATTTAATGTTTGCTGTGACAATCTGATATATCTTTATAATGAATAAAATGACTCTTATTAATATGCCACACCATGCTTCAACTACATTACCCATTGAATATTACAAAAGGGAGATTTTATCTTGTTTATTAGCTGCCCTCTTGAGAGTCATCACAAACTTACTGGAGGTGTAGGTAAGCCTGCTGATTGAAAGTTGTGATAGGGCAAAGTGCTTCCAAATCCATCCCAATTTTATGGGATGACTAAAACCTATGGGCAAAACCAGACTTGTAACCTTGAATCTGTGACCAAGAATGCAGGACCTAATCCTCTAGTGTTTTTGACCTGAATGAAGTAGGCAAAATCTTGGGTTTGAGTTCAGTGCCATGGGTCTATAGTTATTAGTGATCTTTCTCATCTTGGGGGACCTGTCTAGTTCAGTGATTTTTTTTTTTAAGTTTTATTTATTTACTTTGAGAGAGAGAGAGAGCACACGAGCAGGGGAGGGCCAGAGAGGGAGAGAGAGAATCTCAAGCAGGCTCTGCACTGTCAGCGTGGAGCCTGATGTAGGGCTCGATCCCATGAACTTTGAGATCATGACCTGAGCTGAAATCAAGAGCCGGATGCTTAGTCAACTGAGCCACCCAGGCGCCCCTAGTTGAATGATTTTTAATGGCCATCAATAATCAAACTCAACAGAGTGTGTACGCCTGTCCATAGAGAGGGTGTGTTTGTCAGCACTGATGTATCCTATAAGTCACTTGGACACTGGTTTCATTAGTTGGCATGAGTAAAGTATGACTAAAAGGGTGTGGATATCATCATTTGCCTTTTAAGTATTTACTTGCCAATTTTTTGGCATAATTAATTTAATTTATTTATTTTAAAACTATTTTATTTTTTTCTTTCCCATTTTTTATATGAAATTTATTGTCAAATTGGCTTCCATACAACACCCAGTGCTCATCCCAACAGGTGCCCTCCTCAGTGCCATAATTTAGACTCTGAGGAAGAAATGATAACGTGTTTGCAGTTAGGTCTAGGTTTCTCAGAGTGATTCATTGTAGAGTGGAATTGCCATGCTTTTAAGTAAGTTGTGGCATATAAAATTCCTAGAAACTTTCTACCCATTGTTTGTTCAGTGGAAGAACACTTACTAAACTTGTGTCAGATTTGGGGCATGTTGTAAAAGGCACAGTCGTTGTCCCAGCACTTTGGGAAAAAAACGCATTAGAAATGCAAGAAGAATTTTATAAGTCATGAAATGACCAGACTGAAGACATAATTGGTGTTGGTGGTGGGAGTTTGTATTTTCTTCTGCATTTTTAACTCTTTCAGTACTTTAAATTTTTCTGCAATGAGTTCTTATTACTTTGATATTCAGAACAACAGCAGGAATAGCAAAGCATTAAAAAGGTCTGTCCCTGAGAGTGGAGATAATAGAGTAAGGCCTTTGTGGAAGCTTGAAGGACGATTGCAGGCAAAAGAATTTTATATCTGACAGGAGGAATGAAGAAAGACTATATGGGAAGAAATCTGGGGGTGATCTTCATGACAAGTAAACACCGGTTGCCAGCCTCTGGCCCTCCTGTTGCCTGACATATCCTCTGGTTGTCTGAAGTCAACCTTTCTCCTGCTAGTTGATGCCAGAAACTTCTATGCCCACCCTCAAACCTTCAAATGTTTTTCTTGTGTCCAATGAATAAATTTTTAATCTCTTAAATCTTCCATAGAAGACTTCTGGTTATCTGCCTCTGGTTGTACCGCCTAATTTTATTGCTCATTAGATGTCTTGATTAACCTTCCTGCCACACAGGCCTACTCTGCATTCTCTGATGAACTTTTATCATCTCCTTTTCCTGCTTTAGTTTTGGAACTTTGTTTCTCACCTTCTGACTAAAACTCTTACACATAGTTCAAATCTTGGTTCAATAGTTCAATTCACAATGCTTCCACACAGGGATTCAGTGTATTATCTTTTACTATTTAGGCACAACAGCACAGGTGTTTGACTTGAAATATCACTTAACATTTGAGTTACTGTGCCTCTCTCTCCTCTCACCACCCCGTATGTGTACACACACACACACACACACACACGTACACAAATGTTGTCTCTTCCATCAGATTTCAAATTTCTTGAGGGTGAGAGCCATATATCTATTTTCCCCCAATAGTAATAATGTTAAAATGGCACTTTGTATATAATTAGTACTCAGTAACAGTAACTACAAATACTTATGTACCAGGTGCTGCCCTAAGTACTTCATGTATTTAATTTATTTATTCCTCACAATATTCCTACAAGGTAGGAACTACTATTATCCCTTTTTGGCAGACAAGAAAAAAAACGAAGACTACAGATTAGCACTGATTAGCACTAATATAGCAGCCACTAGCCATATGTGTTGATTTTAATTTGAATTAAATAAAAGATTAAAAGTTTTATTCCTCAATAATAGTCACATTTAGAGTGACCAATAGTTTCATATGTCTGGGGATGAATGTATTGGACAGCACAGATTATAGACCACTGCAATCACTGCAGTAAGTTTTATTGGCCAGTAGTGGCCTATATGGTTAAATGACTTCCCCAAGGTCACACAGCTAGTTAGTGTCAGGATCAGAAATTTGAACCCAGTCAGCCTGGTTCCATGTTAACTTGCTGCAAAGAATCAACATGAGCAGGGGTGCACGAACAAACACACACATACACACACAGATACAAACACATTCACTGAAGGCTGAAGAACGAAACCACTTGAATAAAATGAACACGAAAGCAGATTTTTCACTGTCAGATGGAAGTGCAGTAAAGAGACAACTGTTTTACCCAGTCTCATGCCATCTACTTGAGACAGAAAAAGAGGATCTAAAGAAAGGTTCTCAGAGAGGTACCCATAGATATCCAGGTCTGGATGCAGTGTTCACTCATCACACCCACAAATGCATAACTTTTGATTTATCCAGAATAGAGGTTCTTCATCCTGGGTTGAACTTAGAGTATGAAACATCCACTGAAATATCAAAGTTCAGTATATTTGTGTCTGTGCACTCTCTTCTTTGGAACAAATCCATAACTTTTATCAGATTCTCAAAGGGACGTGTGACTCCAAAAAATTTAAGAACCATTGATCTAGAATAATAAATTAATTATGCCATTAGTCTGGAATTTGAACTTGATTATTTTAAAACTTGAGTTATTAAAAAATTCTCACTCATTTTTGATGGTTATGTAAATTGGTACCAACTTTCCAGAGACCACTATGACAGAATCTCTCCAAATTTAAGAAAATGTTCTTTGAATCAGCAATTTCCCTTATGAGTGTCTGTCCTCTAGAGATATTTGAGCATGTATGTACACAATAATATATGTAGAATAGTATACTGTAGCCTTGTTTATAAAAGTAAAAAACAGGAAGTAACCTGAGTGTTCATGAACAGAATGATTAATGAAATAAGGTAAGAAATAACAATATTTGGAAAACTATGCAGCAGTTGAAAGGGATAAGACAGATTTATTGTATTACATATAAAGGTCTTTAAACATACTGTTGAATTAAAGGAAAATTGAAAACTGTATGGTTTTAAAAAGCTTAAAGGTTATGTATACTTGTAAATGTGTAGAAACAAGCTTGGAATACCAGTCTAAATACTTAACATCAGAGATAGGGGTGATCATGGGAGCTGGGAGACAGGGGATGAGAAGGAACTTTCACTGTTTATTCACTTCTATTCTGGTTATATTTTTATAACCAAAATGCATTTATTTACTACTTTCATAGTTTAAAAAAAGCAAACAATGCAAACAAAATTTGTTTTGGGCTATAATATAGCTCTTTAATTTACCAGGAAAATTGATCTTTCTTTTCTGCAACCCAGATTTTCCATACTTCTTGTAATAAATAAGAGTCATACACAACTTTTAGGTCAAATAACTAAGCGTATGCAGCCCACCAAAGTCATTTTCATAAAGTAGTGCTTTGACCAGGATGCATCTTTAGATGACTACCTGTAGATCTTCAGTCTCCAATATGGTATATAAATATCCCCAGTGGTAATGATGATGATGACAGTGATGGCAATAATGATAGTCATGATGATCTAACAGTGACAAAACTCTATTTCAGATACTGGTCTTGATGCTTTATGGGTAGTAACTCATGTAATTGTCATAACCACCCTATGAAGTGGACACTACTCTTCTTGTCATGTTATAAATGAGGAAACTGGAGTACAGAGAGCTTAAGCAATCTGCCAAGCTCATATGACTCTGAGAGGCAGAACTGGGATGCATAATGGCTGTCATTCCAAGGTCTACATGTCTCACCATGATGCTCTTCAGGCACAAACCCAGTTTTCCAGCCTCATTTTTCACTCCCCCTCCAATCTTTCTACCTCCCCCACACACTGTGACTCAGTCCTTGTACTCTTCAGCATTTTCCAATATCCTGTGTGTTTCTGAGGAACATGGGCTTTTATGTAATCCTGGGAAACACAGCTTGCAGATGCCTGGAACACAGGAGACCTGTAGCTTGTTCTTTGACCACATCATTTCCTCTAATTTCCACATGCTTTCAAGGCTCGGATCAAACACTGTCTCTTCCACGAAGTTTTTCTTGCTTTCTCAGCCTGAATTCCTTCCTCCTGCTCTGTTCCCAAAGCCCCTCTTTGTCACTTCTCTTATACCATACACAGCACATTTGGTCTTTTGTAAGCCTTGTTGCTCTTTGTGTTCCCCCTGCCCCCGCCGTTGATTTGACGGTTTCTGGAGGCAAGGGTCAGCTCTGGTTCATCTTCTACAGTGTACTGCCTTAGTACCAACTTTCTCAATTTATTTGAATTGGTGGAATTGTTAAGAAGGATGCTTAATATTTGGATCATTAGAGCCAATTAACTTAGACACTTTCTGAGCAGAGTTTTATGTCTGTACATAAGAACTTAGAGTTCCATTTTAGCAAACGAATGTGTTTATTTTTATTTTATTTTATTTTATTTTTTATTTATTTTGGGACAGAGAGAGACAGAGCATGAACAGGGGAGGGGCAGAGAGAGAGGGAGACACAGAATCAGAAACAGGCTCCAGGCTCCGAGCGATCAGCCCAGAGCCTGACGCGGGGCTCGAACTCCCGGACCGCGAGATCGTGACCTGGCTGAAGTCGGACGCTTAACCGACTGCGCCACCCAGGCGCCCCAAACGAATGTGTCTAAAAATAATCAGCAGAACTGTTTCATGTGTAACATGTTTAAATAATAATAATAAATAATAATGCTAATAATATTGGTAGTAATAGATAAGATTTATTTAGCACTTAAAATGTGCCAGTACTTTAACTGTTTCACTTGACATTTGAACAAATATTTGAGGTTGGCACTATTAAATCTCTTTTTTCTTAATGGAAAAGCTCAGGCTTGCATAGGTTAAAATATGTTGCACGGGCTCAAAGAGGTAGTCAGAGTCTGAGTCAGGATGTGAAGTCTGATTGGTCTGATTCTAGAGCCAAAATTGATCTTTCTTTTTCCTAATGCTGACTTCCAGTAGTGTGCAGTGAAGCATCAGGGTGCAGCATTGTGTAGTGGGATCAGCGTGGGCTGGAGCTCAGGTAACAAGCCTAACAGTCCTGGTTCTTCAATTAATTCCATAAACTTTGGATTGTCCATCAACATCTTTAGGTCTCATTTTCCCAAAGTGCTGAGGTGGGTTTGGGTAGTGGATCAATAAATATCTAAGGTCCCCACCAATTCTAGTCTCTGATTCTCAGAAGGAGCCAAAGCCTCTTTGACGTTTACCAAGTGTTACATATGGCACGTGTCAACAGCTGTGAAAATTTTATTTAATCCACTGTGTTTATTTTCTTCAACATAAAGGTGAAATATTTTTACATTTTCCCAATGCATTTCTCAGTAATAACATAGCCAGTAAAAATATTTTTGTTCATGTAGAGCAGTGCTATTATATCTTAGCCAAAGAAAAAGCACACTATTATAAACTGGTGGAGAAAAAAAGCCTCATTTGTTATCAAGAAGGAGCAGAAATATAGCAATTATTATACTGCCCATTCCCTAATTTGACTTAAATTAGTGACTTTAAGTTATCAGAGGTTATGAAATATACCGTATGTGCACATAGGAGACAAAAATATTGCTTGCTAGTACCTACGTTTATGACATTAATCTATCTCTCAATGATCTAATATAAAATAAACCATTTGAAAGCAATTTCGTTGAAATACTTTCAGAAATGTTGAAATGAAAATATTAATCTTTTGGAAGTGTCATGCTGGATGTGTTTTTTTTTTTTTTTTTTTTTTTTTTTTTTTTTTAAATCCCAGGAAGATGGGTTAGGGAGTGCTGAGAATAAAGAAACAGTCAAGAAGATGCAAAACCAAGAGGTAAAGATGTCAGCCCATAACCAAGAGTGCTATTTCCTTTTTGCCTTCCTCCTTTCCTCCCTCCCTCTCTCTTTTTGTCTTTCTGCTTCCTTTCTCTCTTCCTTCCATCTACAGATATTTCGGCAAACCTATGCTAAATAAAATACTATGCCAGACACAGGCATACAGATGTGAAACAAAACAAGGCCCTTATCCCTTGGAGCCTAGAGACTGTCCATAGAGGTGGGTTCGTTTCTTTAGAGGGTAATAGACTGAAGGGGTCCATACTTCGTCTACTCATGGATACTCACGTTAGCCTGGTGCCTATTCAACAGGTCCTTTTAAATTTGTTTTTCTCTGCCTGTTGAGCAGTGACACTCCTTCACGTTAGCATACTTTCTTACTCTTACTCAGTGTACTTTCTCCTTAACCACAAGTAAATAAATAATAGGAAAGCTAATTTAGTCTTTTAAGAACACTGAAAAATGTTCAGTGTATGTGATTAAAGTCATTCCAGAAAAATGTAATTGGGGCTGGGAGTGAATGCGTTTTTCTACCTCTGATGCACAGGTGTATTTTATACCTATCTATATAGTTTCTTTGCAATAGGAAGAGAGGACAATTGTACCTCAATTATGATGAAAACTCTTCAATAACTTGTTACTTCACCTAAAATAAAATCCAGTCTGCTGTCTGAGGTCCAGGATGATCTAGCCGTTTCTGCTTCTGCTTCATCTTGTCTCCTTTCTGTACCTTCATTATGCCATGGTCTTTTCCAATGTCATCATCCCAAACTGCAGTGTTGATTTCATTTTTTGCCATCATATTACAGTTCCTCTCTGGTTTGTATTTGCTTACTTGTTTATTATTTGTTTCCTCTGTAAGATGCAAGCTCTGTGAGGGACTCTGTCTCTCTTGTTTGCTATTATGGCCATAGGGCCTAGCATAGATGTCTGGTACATATTTGCTCAATAAGTGAATGAATGAATGAATGAATGGGCATACTCATTTGAAACTTAGACAAAAACACAATGGTCAGTATTCTACAAGATGGAATAAGTTGTTAAGGGTATGAATTGGAAGTGACACAGCTTGGGTTCCAATCCCAGTTTTATCATTTACAAACTATGTGACCTTGGGGGAAATCACTTCCCCTATCTGTGCCTCAGTTTCTAGAGAATGAAGATGGTATCTACCTCAAAGTTTGTTGTGATTATTAAAGTAACACCTTTAAAGTACTTGGACCAGTAAATGCTAAAGAATGGTCAGGAGGTTTCATATTCAAGAATTTCAGAAATGCTTATCAACCACTGTTTGAATGCCAATGAAGGTTTGGAGGTGGAGGGTCCAGTGGCTCTTTGCTTAGTCTAGGGTGTGAACCTGAGAGCTGGCAGTCCTTGCCAGAGCTGGGAGGACCATAGAAGCCCCTCCCATATGGCTGGTCTGGGACATCCCGAATGTACATGGCCCTGTCTGGCTTTATGGATAGAAACAATTGAAGGCTATCCACACATAGGTGCAGTGTGGATCTGGCTATCAGTGACAGTATTTCACTAACAGTTCAGAGGGAAGTAGTGGCGAGATAACTCAGCTGATGCCTGCCCCCAGCTGCCAGCTTCCAGAGCATCAGGGGTCTGCCAGGCAGAAATGACAAGACATTGACAGTTTTTAGACTCTACACTGCAGTTTGATTCATAATCAAGGTTTGTAACAGGCTGAAAGTGATTCATCAGTTCATTTTTGCAGATAAACGAGCAGTCCCTTGTTTCCTTGGAAACTTGGACCTGAGCATATGTAGCTCAGAATGTGCACCCTCATGTTTTCAATTGAGCAGATACAGGGTGAGTTTCTCCCAAGAGATTCAATATGTTGCCTTAAACAGAAGAAGCTAGAATAGGAGAGAATTGCCATATTAAAATTGGATGCTACAGACATGGCTAGATCTCTCAAAACACAGTAATGCTGAATAAAAGAGACAGACACTCTTAATCTGGCCCTCACTGGTTTAGCAATTTGCATAATTTATTT
Source organism: Prionailurus viverrinus (assembly GCF_022837055.1). Lineage (NCBI taxonomy): Eukaryota > Metazoa > Chordata > Mammalia > Carnivora > Felidae > Prionailurus > Prionailurus viverrinus. Next base: position 85,218,817 of record NC_062563.1, on the reverse strand, counting down.
TTCTGAATTGAAAAGGTGTATGTACTTCTTGAAATATTCCTTTGTATACATTTAGAATGTCTGATGTTTACACTGCTTACTCTTTGGGGATCTTCATGAGCTAAAATCAAGCTCTAAACCCCTATTTCTGCATAGTGGCATATAGGGAACTAGATAGATAAATTCTTGTTCTGGAATATTTATGACAAACATGAGGCGATGTTAGCTTTTTAAAATGAAGTCTTAAATATAGGATTATTTTTAGTTCCCAAGATTCCCCCAGTGCTTCCCCCAGCTTAGAGTTCTCTGAAACTTGCATGTTTTCCCGTAGCATGTTTAAAATGCCTACTACTTTCTACTAGTAATAAAAGCTTCTTTTGTGTTAGGCAACATGCTGAACCTTCTGTATACCATCTTTCAAATTCTCTTGTTTTTCCATTTAGCAAATGAGGAGATTGATGTTCAGAAAAACATCATTTTTAATGGTGAGGCCAGAAGTTGAGCACAGGTGTATCTGAGTCCCAACCCTGTGCCTGTTACTCAGGACCTACTTTATCTACTCTGATAAGGCAGAGTGGAAGGATGGGGTGTTCTGTTTAATCAGCATTCTGGTTAATAAAAAGTCACAGATCTATCATTTATAATTTACTAGCAGCTACAATATTAGAATAGGGCAAGTGAGTGGCAGGAAGATAGTAACTCAATGTGAGCTGAAAAACACTTAGCATGAGTAAGAGTCAGAGGTGCTACAAAATAGTATGGGTATCATGTGAAGTTGTATTCCCCCTCTCACTGGGTCTGTAATTAGAGACTAAAATACCACATGGAAAGCATGTAGTAGAAGAGGTTTCTGCTCTTTTGTGAAAGATGATGTTGGAGTTGCTTAACGGTTATAAGACTATGAATCTAGATAACAGAGACCACAGTGAGTGAGATTTAATCTTTGCTGATTCAGAAGGTACTTCAAGGCTTTTCAGTACTTCAAGGACGTCACTATGACCATCAATTATGAGTCCTGAAATGTGAGGAAATATTGGATTTCTGGCTAAAAGAAGGCCAGCTAAGACAAACTTTTTTTTATTTTTGATTCTTTTAAACTATTGCCAGAAACCAAAGTTACTCCTAGATCTGGAGTCTGCAAACTTTTTCTTTAAAGGGCCAGTTAGTAAATATTTAAGCTTTGTGTACCATATGGTCTCTGTCATAGCACTTGACTCTGCCATTATAGGATGAAAATGACTATAGACAATATGTAAATGAATGAGCATGGCTAAGAATGTTTTTATTTATAAAACTATTTGGTGATGTCGATTTATAAATTTCCAATCCCTGCTCTAGATTAAACATCCTAAAATTGTCATACATATTTCCTTTTCTAGTGGTTATACAAAAAGTCAAACCTAAAAACCTAATCACAATGGTTTAAGATCATCCAAGAGGCTTTTTCTCTTCATGTATATCAGACATAATGCATCAAAGATCATACTGTGTCAATTGATTTCCTTGAAAAAGAGAACCAATAGAAGAAGTGTATTTGGAAGTGATTTCCAACATTTAAAAAACTACTTGGAAAAAAGAGATCTCAGAATAGCATCTGGGAAATTAACTAGGACCATCAATTGTGCTGAAATAATCACCAAGGATTTAGTTGACACATAGCCAATGTTCAATATGATGACTGTGGCCAAGAAGTATTTGTGAAAGTAACTACAAATGAATTTAGAGGAAATTGTAATTTTCCCCTTTAGTTATTTAAGTGATAGGAAACCCATCAAAATGATGACAAATGTTACAAGCTGACTTTGCTCCATGGAAATGATGTTCAAATAATACAGTGCCTGAGCACCTCTGCCTAATTACCTAGGCACTATAGTGACAGATAGTTTAGAAATATTGAGGTAGCTATTGATAAAGCACGTGGAAAATGTGAATATTCTTCAAATTTCTGACAGTGGAGATGGACACGGAACTCCTGGTTTAAATGGAGAGATCATGGCTTCTTTCCTGAATTTAGCTCATTTCAGGTCCATTGAGCATGTGTTAGAATCAGTCGTGGTTTTTCAATGGGACATCATTTTTACCCCTGATTTAGAATACAGTAAACCACTATTTTTTTTTCTTTTTAAAGAAAGAAAGCTTGCCATTGACTTACGATTTAAAAATATCTAGCATATGAAGAAGGCATGCTCCCAACATTCAAAGCAACTTTACACAGAGGAAATTCTGGGGTAGGGGTATCTCTGGAGCTGTTACTTATGAAAGTCTGGATTAGCCATGTGACCTCTCAGCCTCATTTTCTTCAAGTTTAAGATGAGGTCAACAATATGTAGCTCAATGTCCATTGTGGGGATTAAGTGATATAACATTTGGGGAAACATTCTGTTCTACAAAATAGATAAAACTATGGCTATGATTAATGTTGCCAAATGACTGAAAAAATGGCTACACTAAGAATATTTAGGCAAAACAAAAATTAATTCAATGAAAATTAATTAATTCACTTAACTCTCTTCTTTCCTAAAAAAAAAAATCTGCTTTGGGTAAAAATAATTAATGGAGTATCCAGGTGTCAGGATAGCCACAGTTTTCATATTAATAAGGATCACACTACATGGAATTTTTCTGACTGTGGCTCCATTTAGAAATCTTAGAAATTGGTGATTCCTGTCTTGACTGAGTGCATGGGGACTTTCCTTTTGGCATCCTGTCCAGAGGGATTTATTGGCCTAGTCTTTGACTATCCATTTCTGTGGCCACATTGAAAAATGTTTACTTCCAACTAGTTAAGTTCATGATTCTGCTTGTGTAAAATTCCTTGTGTCTGTTTCCTGATGAGAAAAAAGCCAAGTCGATAGACCTGGGTTGGTGAGGCCCTGAATAATCTATTTTTTTCTATTAGTATTTCAAGTAAGGCAAATCTAGAGTTATTCAAGTCATAATGTTTTACATGAAAGCTTGCTATTTAGTTGGCTAAATATTTAGTTTTAGTTGATAAAGTAGTAAATATATATATGTATATAATTACATATAAGAATTATATAGGATAATATATACATACTATATAGGAATCAGGAGGCTTATCTTAACCTGAAAGAAAAACTGCAATAAATTATTACTTAAATGTGAATTCTTCCACAAACTTTCTTCCCTTTACAATCTGTCTCTGAACTACCCACAGATCTTGGAATAATTTTCCTGCTTAGGTTCAACTCTTCAATAACTAAAAATCCATAGATCCTGCAGTTATTCTGTAACAAATTTCGATTCCTCCAGTTGTTATTTTTACATTAGAAACAGAGTTAATGCTTAATGGGGACTTGGTCTGTGTGAGATGGTGTGTTAAGTATCTTTTTTTTTTTAATGTTTACTTATTTTTGAGAGAGAGAGAGAGAAAGAGAGAGAGAGAGAGAGAGAGAGAGAGAAAGAGAGAGAGAGAGAGACAGAGCTTGAGCGGGGGAGGGTCAGAGAGAGAGGGAGACACAGAATCTGAAGCAGGCTCCAGGCTCTGAGCTGTCAGTACAGAGCCTGATGGGAGCTTGAACTCACAGACTGTGAGATCGTGACCTGAGTCGAAGTTGGACACTTAGCCGACTGAGCCACCCAGGTGCCCTAGTGTGTTAAGTATCTTACTTGAAAATGTTTTCACCTTTATAACAACAATATCTACCCTGGGGAGTAGATATTATTACTATTATTTTAAAGGTGAGGAAACTAGGGGCGCCTGGGTGTCTCAGTCAGTTAAGCATCCGACTTCGGTTCAGGTCATGATCTCACAGCTCATGAATTCGAGCCCTCCCATCGGGCTCTGTGCTGACAGCTCAGAGCCTGGAGCCTGCTTAGGATTCTGTCTCCCCTCTCTCTCTGTCCTTCCCCTGCTTGCACTCTGTCTCTCTCTCAAAAATAAATAAACATTAAAAATTTTTTTTTTAATTTAAAGATGAGAGAACTAAATATTAAGGAATAAAATTGTTTAAGGACATACATTTAATGGGTGGTATAGCCAGTATTCAAACCTAAGGCAGTTTGACATGAATGTATGTATGTATCATATATATTGCATATGTTCTATATATTATATGTTGTATATATGTGCCATATTGTATGTATGTATAGATGTATTTGTAATATATGCCTAAATATGTACTATATGCATACACACATACATATATATTTCATGAACACATAAATAAAATACCCCAGCTCATTGCAACTGCAGCATACAATTTACATGGTCACTTACATGTTTTTTGCATTTCTACAAAGGAATTTGCAATGAAAGCCATTAAATAGGATGCAATTTGTAAGCCTTTCATTAAATAATGATTCTCAGCTGGATTTCTGAGAAGGGAATACTAATGCAACCATATGTAACTAGCATTGCAAGAAATTAGCGTTGCTGATTTAGTCTTGAATCAATCATTTTAAGCTATGCATTAGACTCTTTGCTGATACGTTTCTGTCTCAGACAACTTAGCACAAATTGTGGGCTGAATACAGTCATGTTCAGAGTATAATTTTTGTGAAATACCACTAACATTTCAAGTTTCTTGGATTTGGTAGGTAATGATCAAATCCATATGCAGAAAGTAAAAATGCTGCCACTCAGGGTCCAGTGGCTAATTACTAATCTCTAACATGTATTTCTCGGGCATGAGGTTAGGCGGTAAGTCAAGTTTCCAATGCCAACCAAAGTTAGATTTCTGAACATGGGAGCTGGAATGAGTTAGGGTGTGGGTGTGGCTGCTGTGTATTAAAGTCTCTAAAGCCCTAATCTGGTTGCCAAGATTTGAAAATGTTTTGAGACATTTTGAGGTTTTCCTGGAAACTGTGTTATTGGGCCAGTTCTACCACATTTTCTCCAAGTTTGAAGCAATGAAGTATGCTATTGTCCATGCTTATTTTATTAATCACAATAAGCTGTTTTAATAACAATGATGATCAGAGTTTTAGCTAAGAGAGATCATGAGAGAAGAAGCAGAAGAATTCTAAAGAACTAGATAAGTTAGGTCTTCTGGGGGAGAAAATGTGCTAAGAAGCCTTAGTTGGTAAGGCATGCCAATTTGTTGCCCCTCCAGGGTCTGAACTGCTCCCTTTAGACAGAACTCTATGGAACCTACACCATAATTGTATTTGATTGTTATTTATCTTAACTTTATTTTATTCTAGAATAGCTCCCTTCCCCTACTTATACTTTGACTAATTGGTTATTTTTATTCTGAGGAATGACATTGGTGTATTGCTTTCTCATGGTGTCATTTAACTGGTTTTTCTTTTTCCTGCCTACTAGTGATTGATTAGATTATGGTTCAGAGTTTTGACCAAGAATTCATAGGTAATGCTGTGTCTTTCCTATTGCATCATCTCCATAAACACATAACATCTGTTTAATCAATCAGTGAGTGGCTTCCTAGGTGGTGTCCCTCTGCTCCATCCATTATAAAATTTCCTATAAGTTTTTCACCTAATGATTTTGGCAGCTATAGATGAAGGCTACCTTGATCCATTATTTCATTAGGTAGTACTAAAATGTTTTAGAATAAAGTCTATTCCAGCTAAAAGGAGAATGTGAGGTTGGTGACACCTCCTGAGAAAAAGCCAAGGACACTATACAGGGACAGCACAACAGTACAGAACAACTAAACAATATGATTCAATTGGACAAGCTTATAAGATATAGTCAACATTCTCAAGTATATGTGATAAATATATTTGCCAGTGGCAGCAATAAGAAAACCTCCAGGCTGGTGGAGAAGCCAAAGCCCCAACACAAAATTGCTCACAGTAAAGGCTCAAGAACAGAATGGTCTTAATCTTTATGCTCCTTGATGTGTCTTCTAGTGGAGTCCAGGTGGTTTCAGTTTCATCCAAGCCTCAAATTCCAAGGAAGATAACAAGGTGACTGTCATATCTCATTTTATGAATGTTGTACATCTAATTCCTCCAAGGTAAATATTTCGTTAAAACCAAACAAATTGTAGAGGCCAAATTGCCTTGCTGTTTCTTAGTATATTTATCCCATAATAACAGCCATCAATATCGGTGGTTTGAATGTCTTCAAAAATAAACAACTACCAACAAAAATAAAACAAAGCAAAACAGGTTTAGGATCTGGTTTTTTTTTTTTTTATTATTATTCATGCCTTTCTGCCTTTCCCAACTGATATTCCTCATCTCTACCATAGACAACAGAAAATTATTTGAGTAACTATTTTCTCAGTTATCCCAAGGATGGTTCATAACCACTAACACTCTGGATTCATAGGAGAGAGGTGAATTCGTTACTTAAAGTAAAAGTCTAAAGGCATTAGGCCTTAATTCTCTTGTGGGACCCCAATGGAGAAAGGCTGCTAAACTGTAAATACTTAAGCATCTTGGTTAGCCTGAAAGATCCTTGAAAACATTTCTTGTTCATCTTTGTCTTCACCACGTTGCCTAGCTTAGCACCTTGTCCATAGGAAGTAATCAAATAACATTTGACATTCATTGAATAAGTGTTTGATTAAGCCTAGATACATGGCCTTGGTTGTCATAGTCCACAGAACTTTCTCTTTTGCAAGAAACATAAAAATAGTGCCAACATTTCTTATTGCTCTCCTTTCCAAACATTTCTGTCCCTTTCTTCTTTTATTTTCTTTATAGAACTTATTGTCCAACAGAACCTATATTTTTACTAATTTTTATATTTCCCTCCAGTAGAATAAATATTTTTTTGTTTTGTTCACTGCTTTTCTCCCACAGTGTCTAGGTTAGTACCTGGCACAAATGTATAATAATAAATATAAGAATAATAATATAATAATATTATAAAAATATAATAATATATTAAATATTATAATATGAAATAATATTGAATAATTTCAATTCAATATTCAATTATTGAATAATTCAATAATATTCAATTTTCATATTGAAATAATATGAAATATATATGAAATAATAAGTATATAAAATATATTTAAAATAATAAAATAAAATAAAAAATAATAACATTTAACAACATGATAAAAATAAATATATAAGGAACAAATGGATGTTCTGAGTATTCCTTCTTATATGAAATGTATGAATGGCATGCTTTCTGTCCATTTCTTTAAGTCCATATATGTGTATATTGCCCAAATATTCCCAAATTCTTTTGTCTTTATCTTCAATGTCTAAATAAAACAACTCAAACCTATTTCCTATGTAACTATAGGAAACCCTATCCCTGAATTATTTTGCTGATTACTGGTAGGTGCCTAGACGTCCCATTCATTGTCTATCACTTCTCTTCCTGGGCCTATCCCAAAACTGCTCTATTATTGCCATTTGCTCCCCAGGTAGTGCTTGGGGAGGCTATGGCTTTTTCTCCTCCTGACTTCTCCCTGAATACAAATACAACTTCTACCTCTATTTCCCCAGTTTCCGTAAAAGTCGCATTAGATTGCCATGATTAACCACCTTTGCTGAGGATTTGGGGAAATCATAAGAGCCACTCAACATAGACAACTCTGGAACAAACAGTGCAGGTCATGAGGTTTGTTGGTCACAATCTGTCATGAGAATCACCTGCTGGCCATTTCTTTCCTGGGACCTAGGTCATCTGTTATGTTTGTGGGGCCCATGCCCTCTATGTCAGTCTCCTTCCCCCTTTTCTCTTTTCTGGTCTATACACTTAGTCCTTCTCAAAGGCCTGAACTATTTTTTTTTTCTCCTCAAATTGCTGGTTACTTTCCATTGCTAATGGCTTTCCTTCTAGACCTGGCTTTAAGACTTGCCTTTGAAAACTTAAAGAGCCCATTTCATTTCTCCAATGAAAACAAATCATTCCCCCATTTGATACATTCTCCTGCCACTTTCAGAGTGTGACATAATGTCCTTGTTTTACCCTGGGTTCCCTCTGGAGAGCAGAGTTCCCTCTTTTTTTGGAAGTGATCCTAGGGAACAAGAAATGGGATTTGAAGAGTAAAACAGTTCAAGGGTGCAATACTGAGCAGGCCACCAATGTAGTCAACACACTCAATCCTTCTGGCACTTTCTGAGGAACTGTGCAGACATGTTTCAGAATCCTCTCAAAGAACAGAAGGGGAAAGCCTTTAGCCGCTCTTGACACTTCTGGGCACATAATGGATATCTGCATGTGTGACTGTCAGCTGGATATCACAGAATCAGAGGATCTCCAGGGCATATGCCATATGATTGAGAGAGGCACTGCAGGGTATCCCTGTGTAAGACTGGCTGCCAGAGCTGTGGCTGGGATAAAAGGCAGGCCGAAAGCATAGAAGGTGGTGCCCCCACATTGTTAAATACAAAATTTAACACTGGGCAGGAACTCAGAATTTCTACGCCGTTACTGACTGCATGAACTGGGACAAATCCCTTTACTTCTCTGAGCTTACATTTCTTCAAAATAAATAATGCCTTATTTCAGAGGATTATTGAAGTTCAGAGATAATTCAACTAAAACATAAAACAGTGAAGTCAAGCAGGTAATATGTATCCCAAATAGATTTATTATAATATATACACTTAATGTTAAAATCTTACATGACTACCCGAATCAAAGTCAAGGAATAATAAATCATTTCTGTAGTAGTAGGCAGATGCTGCCTTGAAGGGGATGCTGATCCTTACTGTGGCGGGGGGCGGGGGGGTAGGTTCCCACATTTGCATTCTTTTCATCCAGAGAGTATATGTGGAGTGTAGATGCCCAATTACCTGAAGAGGGCCTTGAACCCATGGGAGCAGATGTATGGCAAACGCGAGGGCATATTTGAGCCTCCTTGATGTGCAGAAACCTCATGCAGTGTTGGTGCCTTAACAACAGACACACTTAGGGCTGTAAATGAAGGAAGGTTGAGTAGCAATGTGGGAATGAACCTTCCTTAAAGGCGAAAATCAATCCCGTCAAGCCAACCACCACTCAAGGCTGTAGGCTCTTCCACTTCAGAGCAACATAGTTGTCACACTCTTCCATGGGTACTTGTGGAAAGGTTAGCAATTGAGGGAAGGGATCTGACTGAAGCTTCAAGCTGAATATTGGAAAAGTAATTTATTATTCTTTCCAGGAAGTAACACATGTAACAAAACCATCGCTGAAGTTTGCCTAGACAGGTGTAGAAACAAAGAAAAAAAAAGAGAGGGAGGAAGCCAAACCATAAGAGCCTCTAAAAAACAGAATAAATTTGAGGGTTGATGGAGGGTGGGAGGGAGGGGGGGGTGGGTGATGGGCATTGAGGAGGACACCTGTTGGGATGAGCACTGGGTGTTGCTTGGAAACCAATTTGACAATAAATTTCATATTAAAAAAAAAAAAGAAAGTCCATCAAGATATACCCAGGCAAATCTGGATTTGTCTCTCAAAATACTATCATGAGGCATAAACTGAGCTGCCAGGCCAAGGTGAGGCCCATCCATTAAATGCTGCTAAAAGTTTTCTCTTGTCAGAAGTTCCAGGGAAGGAGCAAAATGATAAAAAGTGCCACATATTCTTTAATTGTTGTGTATTTAAAATACTAGAAGTTTTTGTTGCAGTTACTAAAAACATTAAAAGAGTAGTTCAGACTCCCACAGTCTATAATTAAAAAAAAAATCAGCTTTTGTAAACATAGTTAGGTTTGCCTGAAATCAAATCCTTTACAAAACAGGACAGTTGGTATTGTTGTAAATTACTGATCACAGCAAGATACCTGTGACCGTTTCTTTGAATAAGTAAAAACACTGTGCTAAAAGTTAGTTCTTTGGGTAATTCTGGAACCAACTGAGTGATTTGGGCTTTGGCTTGGTTAGTTTATGTCATTTCTCTAATTCTTCATTTTACTGTGATTCTTTATTTAAGGAAGTCTGTATCAAATGTGTTGACACAATTAACACTATATACTTATAAAATATTTATTTTAAAAGTTCTTTAATATTTGTTAATCTCATTTTTATATGTCTTGATATTTCAGTTTGAAGTGTCTTTGTGTGTATATGTGCATGCACATGTGTCCATGTGTGTGCATTCGTGGTTGAACATATAATAGAAAAACCTCATGAGATCATCTCATCTGCAAGGTATTATTTCAGCAGAACTGAAAAACTTTTCTTCCATCAATGCACTTCTTAAATCACTAATTCTAAGAATTCCAGTTTTAGTGGTTCATTGCTTGGGCTCAAGTGTTAGTCCTTCGTAATTCCTCTAAGCAAGGTGATACCTAAAGTCATATCATACATTGGATGTCTATGAGCTAGTTTGTCAGAAACGTTTAGTTTGAAGGAGGTGAATAGCTTGTAAGGGCATTGGGAACCCAGAGGGCAGAAGTGGAGTTACCACTGAAGAATGGAGTATGGTAAAAGACACAGAGAGGATGGACTAGAAGAATCTATGACCTGTAGTTCTCACCGCCCTCTACATAACTCCAAGGGGATGCAAATTAGAAACTATCAAACTGACAAAACTTACACTTTTTTCCTCACATAAATGATGTCCTATCCTCAACAACTACTCTGTTGTCATAGCCATCAAAAAATGGGGAAAGCAGGGCACCTGGGGGGCTCAGTTGGTTAAGTGTCCAACTTCGGCTTAGGTCATAATTTCACAGTTTGTATGTTGCAGCCCCGCGTCAGGCTTGCTGCTGTCATTGCAGAGCCTGCTTTGGATCCTCTGTCCTCCTCTCTCTGCCCCTTCCCCACTTGCTCTCTCTCAAAAATAAATTAAAACAAACAAACAAACAAAAACCAAAAAAGAAATGGGGAAGGAAAATATCACTCTTGGAAGGGTGACAAGATAGAGCAGGAAAGAATCCCCATGGCCTGATCCAAAGGGGAGAGGAAGGGAAGCCCTTCTGGTTCTCAGGGACTGTGAAGAGAAAGTCAGAGATCGGTTTGGGTTCATCTTCTGAGTTTCCTAAAGAAGGCTGAGGCAGAGTGCCAGGCAAGCCATGATCTGACCTATTAGTATGGGAGGCTGAGTGTCCTTAGAACACTGAATATGAAACGTGAGAATGAGCCAACATTCACCAAGTACCAAATGAGACCCTGCAGCAGACAACAGCCCAAGAATCATGTGGAAATCCACCATGCCAATTGAGAAAAAAAAAAAAGGTGTAGGGGAAGAAACAGCTCTCACCAGAGGTTGAACTGTTAAAATTAGAAGAAAGGGGGAGGGGCACTGGAGGAATTTTATGTTAACTGAAGAAAATAAATATGCTACAGTTTTCCAGCACACCTGTGTCATGTGGATAATTTTATGGCAACAGCAACAGTTTTCAAGGAAAATATGTACCTTTGGAGATCTTGTCCATGTCATTCTAGGTGTTCTAATGGGAAGAATTCTAACATATCTTTATTCCAGGAGCAAATTATAATGCTTTCCTCACTTTCTTAAAGGAAAGAAATAATAAATCAACCTTATGTGATCTGTTTCTGTCCTTAACACAACTTACAATTTTGTGAGATTCGATGAGAGGCTTCTATTCATGATGACTATTTGGTAGCTTTGATGGCTATTTTCTCTATGCAGGCCCAAACTGTGAAATTTTATCAAAAATAATTAATATCTCTCAAGAACATAATGCCAGAAACTTGGAAAACTTACAGTTTTTTGGAAATCCTAATTCTGATGACTAAGCTAGTCTTATGTATTGGGGCCACTGCATAGATTCTAAGTGAAAGCAAGATGGTAGCAGTTTTCTGAATAGGCCCATTGATGGAGGACTCAGGCTCCCTATCTTTAATGGCTGTGACTTGGGTGTCTGGTAGTGGGTGGCAATAAAAGTTATTTGAGATGTCACATTATACAAAATAATAATGACTTTTAAAAAAGGTGTGAATTGAAATGAAAAGACTGCACCTCTGAAGTTTCAAGACAAGCTATGCAATATAAATAATCAACATATCATTTGGCTTCAGTTTGAGTCCTAATTCTAAACAGCTTACACATTTTCAAGTCAGAGTTACAGGAAAAACATTGATAGCTAAATAAACAGAGTGAGTGCATGATTAATGTTTAAAATAGTAAACACTTCACATTTGTAGCATTCCTTCAACAGATTGGTCTGGGAGACCTTGTTTTCATTCCTGCTCTGCAATCTGCGTTTTATTTATTTATTCTCTTTATGTTGAATTCCTCTCTTTTAATTTACCTTTCATCTTAATTTACTCTAGGGGGCAAAGTGAAAATGTCTAAAATAAGTGAAAAATCTAAAACAATTAGAAAATTTAAGACTGAGCTATAATCAACTCTAAGAACATTACTGCCTTTTCCAGCAGGATGAATTGTAGGCAATAAAAAGATACCATTAGTAGCTATTTTCTTTAGACTTTTAAAGACTCATAAAGCTTCATCTTATATTTCTAACAAAGAAATAAAATCATTCAGGAAAATGTTGAGGGTAAGAAGAGGTGAGGTCTTTTTGCTTATTTGTACTTACTTTGTTAGGAGTTACATAAAAATATAAGAAGAGTGAGGAGTTCTAAGGGGGGATTTCCCCTCACAGATCCCAGCAGCCCTAGCCAAGATGTGTTCACATTGTGTGATACTGAGTATCAACTAAAATTCAGCCATTGACCTATTAGGAAAAAAAATTAAGAAAGACATGTGATTTCTGTGTTTTTTAAAGATCAAAAAAAGAGATGGCCTAGAAATTATTCAGAGATAATGCTTGAATCATATTGGATTTCAGATGTGCTCTACCGATCTACTTTTTGAATGGAGAGAGCAAAAGGTCCTGTGCAGAAATCTTTAGTGTCCATGATTGGGTTGATAAATGCTGAGCATGTGGGTACATTTTACAAAATGTTAGCCACTGCCTCCCAATGGGAGAAGGATAGGGATATGTGATCCTGACAATTGTTGGTCATATGTCCTATGTCCTGGTTACTCAAAATAATTTCCATGAGTAGAAGTTTTGATCCCTTCCAGAGTCAAGATAGGCCCAGAACACAAATGTAGAGAACTCTTATTCATGGGAGAATTAACCAATGTAAGGATGGTCTAGGTGTACACATTCTGTGCATCTCTCTGGTTCTTCCTTTGTTCAGTGATATGCCTTCTTGGGATACTACGGATGTACTGTTGTGTTGCCCAACATCCTCCTTGGTCAAAGGTTTACCTTTGGGAGATAGTTTTGAAAATATCTGTTCATGATCCATTTGTCATTTTCCTATGTGATGTCTTTATGTCTGTAAAAGTAAAATCAAGTGTAATTCTTAGAAATCAACAGCCCATAAAAAAAAAAAAAACAAGTACACTTGATCACAGACAGAACTCTCCTGAGTCTGCCACTTTCCAGCAAGTGGAGTACCCACAAAGGAACATTTGGGTTCCAGGCTATTATGCTTGGTGGGAAGTCCTTGTGACGCAGCCAGAGGGTGCAGAAACCTAGATATTTGCAGACCATTAAGCAGACCATGTAATGGAGATTAACAGATATTTTCCCTCATCATCTGAAGGATATTATGCTTGATACTGTGTTTAGACAACTTGAAAAGCCACTTATGTGCAGATTGTAAAACACAGCACTCAGACAAAATAGGTGTTTATAGAATTGGTCTGAAAGGCCAAGGCATGCCATACCCTCCCTCCTTCTCACCCTCTTCTGAGAATTTGCTGAGCACCTATTTTAGCCATGTATTCTGGGGACCAAATGCATGAATCATTCCTTGAGGAATTTATAATCTAGGGTGAGTACAGACCTGTCAAGACCAAGCTATGAAGAACAGGGCAAACTAGAATGAAACAAAGCTTGTAATCCTGAGGTGAACCATAGGTTATCGACATGCTGAAGTAAGACTAATCTTCTAGGAAAAAATTCTTCTAGAAGGTGTGTTTTGAAAGATGTGTATGTAGGATTTCAATAGATATGAAAAGGAAAAGGTTTTAAGTCAAGCTGAGGGAATAATGCACAGTTGAAATGTAGAGAGGGAACTAGGCAATAGCAGAAGACCAACTTGGAATGTGATTGGAGATCAGTGTGTTGAGGAGTGGAAATATTTCTTTAACAAACACTTTTCTAGCACTGGTGATGTGTCAGGAATTCATAGCAACTTACTGATGTCTGTGCTATTACTATCCTCATTTTACAGATGAGAAACCTGAGGCTCAGAGAGGTTAACTGGTGATGCACCACAGCCAGCGAGCCTCAAACCTGGATTCATGCCCAGGCTCTCTGGCTCCAGTGTCTGTGCTCTTCTTGGTAAGATACGAGTCTCAGGACTTTGTACCATGTTCTTTATTCAATGAAGAGTCTTTGGCTGCTTTTTAAGTGGTTAATGATCTAATATAGGTGCTGGGAAATCATTCCAGTAATGGAATGATAGTTATATTAGAAATCACTAACACCGGCGCAGAGATCTTAAGCAGAAGAGAGTTTATATTTGTTGAAGCTTATTACATTAAAGACAGTGTGCTAGCCATATCTTGTGCATGCACTGAATTTCCCCAGTTTTCACCTTGGGTGGAAAGAAGTCATGTTAAAGGGAATAACTTCTACTTCACCAGCTCTTACCCCTAACTGCTGTTTTGGAACGTCATTTCCTCCCCCTCTCCCCCTGCCTCAGTCTTCAGGCATTTGGGAAGCTTCTAAGGGGTCTTTCACATGTGCTTTGGAACTAAGCAGTCATCTACTAGTCCAGTGTTGTCCAATAGAACTGTCTACGATGATGGGTCTGTTACTGAGACTGAGAAACCGAATTTTTAATTTTAATTCATTTTTTAAATGCAACATATGTGGCTAGTGGTACCATGTTGGACAGAACAGCGCAGATTGGTATTTCCTGGACATTTCTGCCTGTTACCACCCTTCTCCCACTGAGTGTTTTTGGGTGAAGGCTCTCTCTCTAAACATGGCAGCTACCTCTGTTGGGAACATCCCTTTCTCCTGTACCACTGCTTCTGATTGGGACTACTGCCAACTCTCAACAGAATCCACTGCTTCTACCAGGCATGGCCACTTCTGCTGACTTCTCCCCACAGTGCTGCCCTAGGGAGAAAGGCAAATCCCCAAAGAGTATATATTGCGCCCCCGTATATTGTAGAAATTTTAGAAAAACAGCTCTTTCAATTTTTACTTTAAGTTATTGATAAGTGTATAGAATGACAAATACCAATCTGTTAGGATTAGTCCTCTCAATCAACTTTGAGGTTTGTTTTCAAAGTTTGTCTTCTTGCCAGACCCCCTCCTCTTTGGGATGAATTTTCTTTCAAAGGGCTCTACAGTATGTAAGACATCTAAATTTGAGCAAGTTCAAATCTTGGGCAAATTAAAATGCTAGTTTAGGTGCAGATGAAGTGCTGTGATAAACACAAGTTACCTCATTTAACGCTTACAGCAAAAATACCTCCCCCAATAGAATAAAAAATGAAACCCTGAGAGTTTAAATAATTTGCCAGAAGTCACCCAGCTTTATATATGGTTGAACCAGGATTAAAATCTAGGTCTCAGGTCTTGATTCAAATCAAGTCCAGCCTCTATTTCCTTTATAACCAACTGCCCCTCTGTTAAGAGCCCATTGCAAAAAGAAGATAATTTATAATTATGTAAGAGGTTTATGTGTATGTTATACTGATTTGAAATTTAAGTACCTTGAAACGTGTTAAAAAAGAATGCATGTTTAAGAATAATTAGCTGAGGGTTGATGGGGGGTGGGAGGGTGGGTGATGGGCATTGAGGAGGGCACCTGTTGGGATGAGCACTGGGTGTTGTATGGAAACCAATTTGACAATAAATTTCATATGAAAAAAACAGTAAAATAAAAATTTTTGAGGAGCCTTAAAAAAAAAGAATAGCTAGCGAATCTCAAACAGCAGGTTAGTGTATAGTTGCAAATTGTTGTTTTCAAAGTAGCTGCTGTTTTGAGCAGCTTTGGGATTTCATGTTTCAAACCCGTTTGGTGTGCACATGGTAAATCAGATATCAGAAGTTAATACTAGGTCAGGTGCCTGGGTGGCTCAGTCAGTTAAGTGCCTAACTTTTGATTTTGGCTCAGGTTGTGATCTCATGGTTCGTGGGATGGAGCCCCACGTTGGGGTCTGTGCTGACAGAGCGGAGCCTGCTTGGGATTCTCTCTCTCCCTCTCTCTCTCTCTCTCTGCCCCTTCCCAGCGCTCTCTCTCAAAATAATAAATACATAAACATTAAAAAAAAAGAAAGAAATTTAGACTAGGTGATATTTGGAATGGCCACAATCAAGTCACTCCTTAGAACTAACTAGGATCATTCATAGTACCTGCATTGAACACATTGCTTTTCCATTGTTTAAAAATTTAAGATGTTAAACCCTTTGGGACTGCCACGCTGTTATTGCAGAGATTTGTGGAGGGTCAGCATTGTGGCTACAACTAAATCAGATATACAATTGTTTTGTAAAACAATGACTAAGACTAGAAGACACTGGGCAGTCAGCAAAATCAAAATGCCACTCTCCTTCCCCCCCCCCGCCCCCAACCTGTGTTTTGAATATTTTGAAAACAGCAGCACCCCATACTTTGCAGATTTTGCTTTAAGTAGGCTTTCTCCTGGAGTTAAGATCAGGGGAAATCCCACAGGATCTTATAACTAGTATTTTTTTAAAATAATGGACACAGGGTTAAAATTCCTTTGCTAGAAACAAAAGAAAACCTCTCCCCCTCCCCCACCTCTCGCTTGCTCTCAAGAATCCATTCTTTACCTTTTATTTTCTAATTAAGCAAACTTTAGTTATTTCACATAATAATGATCTTGCAAAGTTTGAAATTCAGCTGGGAAGATCTAGTTCATAGAGGGCAGATAATTTGTTGTATCCCTTCCACCAGGATATGTTAAGACTGATCATATCATCCATTATCTTGTTCTCTTTGCTTTCGTCATATATTACATAGTGTTATCTGGGCAACAAACATATTTTCCAGTATTTTTTGGTAAGCGACAACTTTCAGATGCTTTGAAAAACAATGCAATATCCCCACAAACGATTTCTCACCATGCCATTTGCACTTTTGGTATACACATTTTTAATTATAAGTCATGTAGCATTGCACCATTACCTATGCTGGGTATTACAGAGCTAAGTGGTACAAGTAAAATATTTCTGCTTAATCAAATCTTTTTAAAAAATTTTTTAAATGTTTTTATTTATTTTTGACACAGAGAGAGAGAGAGAGAGACAGAGCATGAGTGGGTGAGGGGCAGAGAGAGAGGGAGACACAGAATTTGAAGCGGGCTCCAGGCTCCTAGCTGTCAGCACAGAGCCTGATGCGGGGCTCGAACTCACGGACTGCGAGATCATGACCTGAGCGGGAGTCGGATGCTCAACCGACTGAGCTACCCAGGTGCCCCTTCAAATCTTAATAAATGATATTACCTTAGGCCACCTGTTTGGTTTCACACCAAATAAAAGCCTTTTTATTTGACGTGAAGACAAAAAAACTTCCTAGTGTCACCTCTGGCATATCTATTTCTCCCTTGCAAGCCTAGCAGTGCTGGGTTTTCTGCCCTGGCAAACGAGGTCTAAAACTGAATATCCAGAAATCAAACTGTAGTTCCACCATTCCTGATGTCCTCCCAGGTGAGCTCCTGGGCTTCATGCTCATACTTCTAAAGCAAGCAAACTTTAAGCTAATTACGTGCTAGTGTATTCTCCCTTGCTGAATTTTGGCAGTTGCTTCTGTAAATTATGAAAAATAAATGTGAAATATGCAGATGCCTTTTGTTTGAAGCAGATGTTTGGTCCATCTTGCCAGAATCCAATCAGCTGTTCCCCTGGGGGCCTTCTCTCCACAACATTATCCCACAGCAGCTTAGAAACATGAAGGGGTGATCAGAATAGCACTTCACAGGCCTTAGAGGAAGCTTCTGGACTTAAGAGGTCTTTGTTAAGGAGAATTAAAAATAGAAGTATCCCAACCCACAGGATTGAAACAATCAGATTGTTGCTGATAAAAGATACTGGATACAGAACACTTTTCTCTGGTGATGTTTGATAGAATTGAGAAAAGGGAGGTTTCATTGTTGCCCTGATAGTCTCTGGGGCCTGCCTTTCATTCCATCTTGATGATTCATGGCAATACTTTGGACTGTTACAGTCACAAAATTGCTGCCAATGTTGTTCATACCATGGTTCAGTGTCTCCTCACACAGAAATCTCCCTCTAGACAATAGATTCTTGGATATTTGACCATTATGTGGCTAATTGAGTAAGTTTAGGCAACAATACAGAGTAAGTCAATTCAGAATAATTCATCGATGAAGCAAACTAACTGCCATGCCATCAAAGACTGGCCATTCAGCTGAAGACCTCTGATTCACGGACAACCAACTAATGTAGTGAAGCTATTGACCAGCCCTAACAATACAGAATAATCCAATACACCCTTTACTGATGTACATCTAGATGACAGAAAAATAAAAACGTTTAGGGTCACATATTCGATTTTGAAGGCGAAATCTGTTTACTCACTTATTCAGTGATTCTGTTTTACTGGGCTCTAATTTTATTGTGAAATCTGGGTAAAATATATACTCAAATATTTTACTGTTACTAAATCTGCTGACCACTGTCATGTGACTTTGGGCAAGTTACTTAACCTCTCCTAGCCTCAGTTTCCTCATCTATGATAACATCTACCACAGAGAACTTGTTTAAATGAGACAGTGTAAGTCAAGTTCTTAAACACACAGCGTCTGGGCCTGACACATAACAAAAGCTCAATAGTGGAGAACTAATGCTGTAATTTTCCTATTCACTTTCTACCACTTCTCAATGAGGGTTTATGTATGTGCACATGTATGGATTTATGTATTTATTTACTTTTACGAATGCACATCTTTTGCACCACAGTTAAATACACTTCCCCTGCTTCTATTCACAGCAGAAGCAAGGATCCCCTTGCCAACATGTTCTGCTCTACCGTAGATATTTTGCATGAAGCTATAGGATGCTTGCAGTCTCCTCTTACTTTTATTATTTGGGCTAATAACTTCTTTAACTTTATGAGTCCCATTTCCCACACTTTCTCTCTTCTGAATCCACTTCAGAATTCCAAGCTCTTGTTTAATGCAAAGTTCCATAGTCTTCTAAAGGTCTGATTTATGAGTATAATGAAAGACTTTATACTTAGCTAATATTTACTGAGCCCCAACTATGAGTCAGGCAGCCAAAGTATTGAGTGTGATTAAGACAGACAAGGTTCCCTCATGGCTGGATTGGAATAAGTAACTAGGAAATACCTCACAGCCTCTGTACCTGAGCCACAATTCATGATTTCCAGAATCATGTACTGTGGCTAGTGTTAGCTAGAGCATTATAGAGTAGATGTACATTTTATTTCTGTATTTCTGGAATTTTTGTGCACTCCAAGAACATTTCACCATGTGTTTTGGAACAGTACAACTGATTAAAAAGTAAACATTTTGATCAAATGGTAGATTATTAGTTTCTTTCTGACATCAAGTAAAATTAATGTCACTCTGGCAACATATAGATACATCCTGACGGTGCTTTTATTTTGCAAAGCACTTTGTTATCTGTACTGGAAAAATCTATGTTCTCAATCTGTTTACCAAGTCATCTAAAAGAAAGGGATATGAGGAAAGAATAAAATAAAAAAGAGATAAAAGATAGATATGGCCTGTATCTTAGGGCTATTAATATTAAATTGAGGATATAAAATCTACAGACTGAAAATAATAATTTATGGTGTTAATAATAGTATTTTCACACAAGTCACATAAAAATGGGTGAATAATAACACTCATCTTATTCTGTCGTTTGGGGATTAAATGAGGTAAATATGCAAGAATTTTATAAACTCAGAGAAGTATGTACTTATTAGGTAACATGTCCAACTCTACAAAGCACACAGGCAGTTTTTCCTATTCCCCTTTAACATTAAAGAAACTGAGTCTCAGACAAACTGAACAACCTTTCTAAGCCCATAGAGGTAACAAAGCTTGGGGCTTAAATGTTGAGTCTAGGTCTTTTGATTCTAAACTGAACCTTTTCTCACTCTATTTCTCTAACTCTCAAATGATTTATGAATAATTAAAAGGCTACATAACAGTAAGACCATATTAATGTAATATAGACTTGATACATTAGTATTTGAGAAATATAAAGAAAACAAGCATAATCAGGAAGGCTTCCTGAGAGAGGTGATAGGTTTTGAAGGAGACGGAGCTGGATTGATCTATATATTATATATACTGTATGTATTATAGCCTTCCAATACTCTCTTTGCTTCTGGCTTCCTATCTAATTTAGGTTTATAATTCGAAATGATTTTTCCAACTTTGAAAGTATTTGACCTATCTTCTAGCATTTATTGTTCCACAAAGACCAGTTTTCATGTCTTGAGGAGGTGTGCCCCTGGCCAAGGGGCAGTCTCGTGTGAAACAGAGGAAGAGGGCACACCAGAGAGCAGATGCCACAGTTTTCCTCATCCACCATATGGGGGGCCATTCCAGATAGTGACCCAGGGCTAAGAGATACTATGAACCATGACCAACCTCTTGAGAAAGTCAAAGCTCAATTTCTCAGCCATTTTTTTAATTGGAATTTTCTTAGAAAAGTAGAGAGTTCTACTAAAAAAGACTGATAATATCAACAACAATAATAATATAATAATTCTTTATAGATCTACATCCAGAGTTAAAGAGAATATATTTTAAAGACATCGCTAAAGCATTTATCTAGCTTTAACTGCCTCATCAAAGAATATTATTTTTTAAAAAGAAGCCTCATAAAGATGTATGAATATATAGACCTGTGATTATTCAAAAAAAATTGTACAAATCAAAATAAATTTGCTGGAGCAATTTAAAATAATTAACCTTTGACAAACCTCCCTCTCTGGTAATGGAATAGTAACTATATGAATAAAAGATAAGTCGTGACATTCAATGAATTACAATATTCATCCCATAAATTACTTGATATAATAGCTCTATAGTCTACGTTTTTATAACACTAAAATGTCCTAAACACTAAAGAACCCATTCATTTCCAGTGTGCGGTTTGCAGATGGGCTGGGTAATTTCTTTTGCCTTCTTTGGATGTCCTTTAATTAAGTCTTTTACTATTATTTTTTCCTCCCAGATACACCTTGTTTCAGCCTGTCAACCACTTCTGCAGTACAGACACCTGGAAAACTTGAGGCTTGTGCTCCCCGCCCAAGTAGCTCTGAAAATGAGTGAGTGTGAACCTGATTTGCATGTTGGGTGGGATGGTTAAGGGGCTGGCATTGCTATATGGCTGATTGCCACATTTACGGATTTGGTGGTCCAGTCCATGGACCCTTTGGGTAAGGTGCTGCTCCTCTTTATGCTTCTGTCTCCACTTTCTGGGGATAAAAGGGTGGCAGTGATCTGCCCTGCTAGGTAAACTGAAGCCATCTTTGACCATATAAATATGATTAGAGACCACAGCATGAAATATCGGTGCTTACTAATGATAACTAGGAGGTGTTTGTTGGCATACACAAGCCTCAGGATGGCAGAATGGCTGCAAAATGCCCAACATTTTTGGTTCAAAATGTGTTGCTATTTTAAACAAAGAATAGAAACCTATGGTGATAGGATATCTCCTGAGAAATGGATGCTTCTCTGGCTACCCATTTTACCTATTAAGTACAAGATTTGCTGGTCATCTAGGGGTAGCCGGTTGGTTTTCTTTAACACTTCTAAGTCATTTGCTAGAGTAAATTGAACAAAATGAACCAATGAAGGCAGCACTGGTTTCCAATTCAATGTGAATACCTCCCCGGGGTCTTTCTAATGCATTTTATATCACAGTAGAATGTGTCTA
Organism: Prionailurus viverrinus; assembly: GCF_022837055.1. NCBI lineage: Eukaryota > Metazoa > Chordata > Mammalia > Carnivora > Felidae > Prionailurus > Prionailurus viverrinus. The sequence goes on along the minus strand of NC_062563.1, from coordinate 85,197,098 downwards.
CACTAACACATTGTTTAACATTTCTGTATCCTTGATCTCTTAATCATGGTCTGGATTCAGTTGTGCCATAATAAAAATAGACACCATTTATTGAACACTTATTCTGCCTCAGATATTGGGCCAAATCCTACAAATATATTTTCTTATTCAGTTCTTTCCACAACTCATAAGGTAGGTTCTAGTTTTATTCCCATTTTGCTTGAGAAAATTAAAGCTTAAACTTCTCAGTGATTTGCCTAATTTAACATTACACATTTAACTGTTACGCCGTGCTTCTCCAGACAAACCATGCTGTCTGGCTACCCAAACTCAAAACCCCTTCACAGAGAGGATTATCCTTGTTTCTTGACACTAACATCAGCAGGCCAGAGTTGCAGCTGTAGGTGATGGCAGGTACAACTGCAGAACTAGAGTTCACTTGGCTCCCTTTTTATCCCAAAGTCACAGAAGCAGGTGGGTGGGTCTCGCGTTAATTCCAGGCCCTTAAGTAGATGCTGATGCTGCAGAAACAGTCCTGAACAAATGGTGCAGAGTGCCCATTGCTGTGGCATTTTTGGGCAAGATATTGTTTGAGCCAAAAATACCTTCTGTTCCTCTGTCCTTTTTGTGAAAGTTCAGATGTATAAAAATAAAAGATGTATGGAAAATAACAGAGGTCACCAATTCACAGCCAAAATATTGTTCCTCAGTTTGGGGGGCTTAATAGAATCATGTCTAGGTAGTTGGACATATTTATTTTCTTCTATTAAAAAAAATCCAGGGTGATTTTTTTTTTCCTGGTCTTCTTTGAATTTTTTTTTCCCCTTCTTCAGAGGCCACTATATCTGAGCCACGAAGTTAGGGCTCATTGAATGGTCAGGAAGAAGGATATAGAAATCTGGTGAAGGGACCACCTATCAATCTATCAGCTATAAATGATTTTGATGGGTCATCTATTAACATTCCATGGAATGAGTTCTTCAGATACCCCTGAAGGAAACACTGCTCTTGCCCCATCATTTCTTTTTACCACTGAAAAAAGTTGGAGCTCAGAGAAGTTAAGGATTTTGCCTAGCGTTGCACAGCAAGTTGATTCTTCTGTCTCTTAGTTCAGCATCCATTCACCACATATTATGAGACATTTACTATGTGCCAGGAACTGAATAAAGCAAATTGGCTGTGTACCTCAAACTTAGATTTTAGGAAAGAAAAAAATGTATCTTAAAACCACAAAGGAATGTTCCGTTTCCTTTTTCATCTGTTATACATTTGTCCTTTTCCCTAGTTTCTTATGTTTAATGTCTTTTTCTTCATAATCTACAGAACGTTGTACTAGGTCTAGGGTAGAAAGAACGTTTTGGGCGGCAGTGATTAAAAAAAATGACTGTTTAGCGCAAAGATCCCCCAATTTTTTTCAAAAAGGTGCTATTTTACATTTCCTAGTGTTTTGTTTTTTAAAGAAAGCCAAGTGGGGCCAAAAGCAAAATTTCTACTGAACTGTATTTCCTTCTTTCTTAGTAGGATACAAAGTAAGAAATACATTGTAATCCAACATATGTGTGTGCCTGGGTATGCATATAAATATACAGTTGACACTTGAACAACGTATGTTTGAATTGTGCAGGTGCACTTAGAAGTGGACTTTTTACAGTATAGCACTATACATGCAGTTTCTTTTCGTCATGATTTTCTTAACATTTTCTTTCTTCTAGCTGTATATATACGTAGTATAGTAGTATATACTCTACATACATATATGTACGTATACATACATACATATAAATATATGTATGTATAATATATACTATACATACATATAAATACATGTATGTATAGTATATATTATACATACATATATGTACATATATACAAAATACGTGTCACCAGTGGGCTATTAGTAGTTAAGTTTTGGGAGATTTTCAACTGCGTGCAGGGGTCGGCACCCCTAAGCCCTGTGTTGTTCAAGGGTCAGTTGTAATTGAAACATGAAAAGTTTCATGAAATGGTACTCTCGTATGATATAATAAAAACAACATATTTTACATCAAATATGACCCTACTATTATTTCAACACTACAAGATGTGTCACACTGCCTATTCAACTTCATTTTTTTTCTTTTTAAGGTAAGCAAAGTTCAATAAATTAACCAAAGCAATTTGGGCAAATGTTTCAATTCTCTATTTAAGTTTTCTTGTAAAAATACCAAAAGGTCAGGTGTCCAGTGCATTTTGTCTGGGTTAGCCCTTGATCATAGATGGAGTCATTTGCCATTCAACTGCTAAGGGTACAATGGGAAGTCTGCCCCCAATTTCTCTTTAGCCTTTAGATTTCCTGGAGTCTAATCATGTGAGTTACCTAGAGCCATGTTTCAACCTCTCTGAACTTTCATCACACATGTTAAATGAGGAAGGGTAAGTCTGCGTGACTTTCACGATCTTTTCCAGCTTCAAAGGCCTGTGATTGCATGGTGTATTTTTTTGAAGCCTGGGTACCTGTGAAAATAAAGTCACCTCAAATGTATTCTGTGCATAAACTAAGAATTTCTAGAGCCACAAATATAGTCCATTTGAAGTTTCTCTAAAATGTTGACAGATGTGAATGGGAACATTATCAAATGCTTAGTTTTTACCTTTGTGTTCAGATCTGTTGTTTCATTGGGGGCATTTTTATAAAGTAAAAATGTACTACTGCTGTTCTTGGAATTCTCCTGGTTCTGCAACAAATTTAATGAGCTAAAGCGCTGTCTACTTATGTGCACTTTTGTTTTTAAGAGGTTTAGCCATTGTTGGGTTTAGGGTATCCCAGGGAGAGAGAGGTTCAGTTTTTCCTTGTCATGCTGTTACGACTGTAGTGCCTGTAGCGCGAGGGAATCCCAGCAGCAGCAACGCCAGCACCCGTGCACGTTATGCACAGTCCTCAGGGGCACAGGGATGGCATTTCAGCTGAGTTTGGGAAAAGTAATCTGGGTAACAGCCTGAATGCCACCTTTACTGGTAACGTAGCTCACCTGAAAAAAAGGTGAATTGTTTTATACTTTCTCCACGCATGGCTGTGTGAACATTTGAATCCTCAGATTAATAAAACAAGCAAATCAGCTGAGAGATAGCGTTTAGGGACGTGGGGCTCGCGTGGGTCTGGGTGGAGAGAGTTTGGCAATCACTGAAGGCTTAGGAAATCTTTGTCCTTTCAGTCCTAAAGCAACTGAACTGAAGTTTTGGTCAAATTGATTTTATGTAGAACAAAGCCAACATATTCATTTACAGTGAGAAATATGACTGCCACGTGGCCTGGAATATTTACTTGAGCATGACCTGTGTGTAGTCACACTGTTGACTACCTGCACCAGAGGCCAAATAATAACCAGCAGGTTGTGGGGTGATCCCGTAATTCCAACAAGGCGCATCAGTTACATAAGTGGAATATTTAATGCCGTATGGCCAAGACATTCCATGTGTCTGCCTTAAAAAAGAAAACAACAACAACAACAAAAAGGAATTGGAATGCTCATAGCCTGTTGGCTAAGCCTCCTTGTCCTCTAGACAGCAGTTAGATGCTGGGAAGAATATCATCTACCCTTCAATGCTGCTGTGAAGGATAGAGATAACACACATCTAGCACAGTGTCTGCTGCATTATAAAAATGCTGATAAAATGATGATTATTTTAACCTTGTGACAGGGCTTTTGTGTCCAACCAGGTACTCTTCTTCACTTCTGAATGATATTTTCTTTCTTTCTTCTATTGCACAAGTATTAATGATAATTGTAGATGTTTACAAAATTCAGAAATGCATCAAAAAAATAAAATAATAAGTATAATCTACACAGAAAAAAACTCTTATTAATATTTTGGTATTTAATTTCCCCTTAAATGTGGCTCCATTTGAAATGCCATTCTCTAAGATGGAAGGACAGAACTTATTTGATGCCAATAAAGGTGACTCTATATTCACCCCTTGTATGGGATCTGACCTAGTTCATCTGATCCACATAAGAGTTTTTTGAAATTCAATTCTACCTCCTCTGCCTCTGGCCAAGAAAAATAAAAATGAGAAATAAAATTTCTGGATTGAGTCTTTAAATCACACTGAGCCAAGTTAGGTAAGGAGCAGACCAGAAGTAACTTGTAGGAAAAAAATTACTGGTGTTGTTATTTGCAGTATAATTCCTGGTAGCCTGAATTTCAGATCCGTAGACCCAGAGTAAAGGTAGGGAAGGAGTTGGGGGAGGGTAAAAAGAGGTGGGGAATGGAAAAGAGGACAGGGGAGGTGTTTAGCTTTCATTTGCAAGCGTGATACCCGCTGCTTTGTTTATGGATTTGATGCTATTCATACAGTCTTTGCAATATTAATTTTTAATTTATGATGCTCATTAGGAGACACTTAAAACAGAACAATTATCATTTATCTTGATATATTATTTACTAGGACTGACTGTCATGGTTAGGGGCCCATGATTAGTGCGAGGGGGATCGAGAAGAGCTTCTAAAAGTGCTGGGGTAAAAGAATAGGAGCTTAGGAAGCAGTTGTCAAAACCCAAGGCCCAAAGTTCTGATGTCAAAGTGAAAGCCACACAATCCCTAATCAAGACTCAGGAGGCCCCCTCCAAGACAAGCCTGGAACAGTACTTAATGAAACTGCAGGATTATATTAATGAGACTCTCTGTTAGGCCACCAGCTCATCAATTATTCATCCAGCTGCATTCCTGATACTTTGCTGTCTTCCTCCTCTTTTTGCGTTGGTGTGATTACTTTTTTTAACCCTCAATTTCCTTACCTGGAGTGTAAACAGAGACTTCTGTTCTATAGTTTCCTTTGCTTCTGCTCAAACAGCATCTCTTTTCAATACTCATCCGGGATATCACACATGATAATGGAGGCCTACTAGAGGGAAGTCTAACTTCTGAGTCTCAGGGAACTAGGGCACCCCTGACTTTGTGCTTCCCTAATACTCTGGGCTTATTTTTGACAGTGTGCTCATCCCACTGTGTTCTGATCATCTATTTGTGTGAGACTCTTCCCCACAAATCTGTGAATTCCTAGAGAACGGAGCCTAAGTTGTATTTGTCTTTGTATTTTCAATTCCCAACATGATGCTTAACAGATGACATTGAATGAATGAGTGAATGCATGCATGAATGAATGAGTTGTGGGTGTTTGGTTACGCCTCATATTCAGCCTGTCTCTTTATAATCAAGCAGACTGTGAGGTGGAGGCCTGAGTACTACCTGCATATTTCACAGGAAAATAAACAAAAGCAAACCTTGCATTTACAATCTGGGTCATGTAGATGAAGATGTGTCTGTGGGCTTGAGGCAAAGCACCCAAGTCTGTGTGGTACTCAGTTCTACATAAGCTTATTTATTTCTTTTGGAAATTACGTATTAAAATTGGATATAATTTTAGGAACAAATTGTGTTTTACTAGGACTGACTGTCATGGTCTGGATGGCCATATGATTTTGAGGAGGATTTCAGTGAGCTTTCACAATAAACACCCAAGAGGCTGGAGTGGGCTTTGAAGCAGGACAGAGGTCAAGGGCTAGAACTTATTCCCAGAGTCTGTTATTTGTTTCACTCACTCAAGGTCAACAGGAAAACCAAGGAAGCCAGTTTCTACTCCTCAGGAGGTAGAATGCTGGAGGCTGTGATGCTGAGCAAAGTCATTCCCTCATGCAGTAAGGACTAGAAGTACTTCCCTTTTGTCCTGGACAGGTAGGGTGATGGACAAGTGGTCCATCTGGAAGTGGTACTATCTGGAAGGCAGTACAAGTGGTACAAGTAGTACTATCTGGAAGGCAGGTTGACAAAACAAGGGAAAGGCAGAGGTGGGTGTGAGGAGATGCTTTGATATTCCGCCCCCACCAGTTGTAATACTCAAATACCCAGGTCAGCTGGCAGATAGGATCATGCCTCTCTGCCTCAGCCACACTGTCTGCAGCGTGTCTGTGCTTTGCCACCAAATAACCTCTCCAAATGCCATTTTCATCACGTCACATCAAGAATCTGCAATGGCCTTCTTATAAAAAAAATAAAACAAATAAAAAAACGCCAGAAAAACAAATGCTAGAAAAAAGAGCAAGGTTCCAAATTCTCTGAAAGAATAAAAAGAAATGAGAAGACATGGATATAAATCTTCAGCTTGTCAAGGTAAATAGATGGCAAATCTGAAGGCAAGTAGTGACTTTGGCCAAATGGATTCTAATTTGTTACATCTCAACTAGTCACTATTCTGTAGAGTCATATTTAGAGAAATATTGTCTGGAAGTTCTCTCCATGGATTTCTAAATTGGGTCTTCTTATCAGTGTGCCAGGCTGAGAATGGGTTATGGGTGTGCTTCGGCTATTGTTCTTCCTCCTCCTTGAGGCATCTGGTGGGGTCCTCAGATGGGTGGCCCTGGACTAAGAGAAACCTTACGCATTTTTCCTTAGTTCATGGATTTGAAGATGTACATCTTTTTCCTCATTTAACATTTCTGAAATTCAAGTGTTTTTCCTTATCAATATATTGCAATCGCTTTTGGCCAGGTGGCAGTGATGAGGTAGTTGTGATAATCTGCACATAAACTTAATGAGGTAGTTTTCATAGTCTGCATATAGCTTGACTAAACTCGGTTGCAGCTGTTTACATTGTCCTTAGTTTAACTGAACGACGTACATCGTTGTACTGCTTACGTTGGGTCGAGTTTCCCTCAAAGTGTCTTCAAAAACATACATTATGGTTCGACATCAAAACAAAAAAGTTATTGTGTGAACAGAAAGGCATGGAAACAGAGACGTGGATGTAAATGTGATATTGTTGAAGGAAAATACGTCATAGGAAGGATGAATAATCCAGTGCTTTATGAGTTTGAGGAAAGGAAGATTCCCATCAAAGATGAAGCTAGTCAGAATCCAAGCTCTGCTATTAAAGGTGGGAGAAATTATTTTTTTCTTTCTTAGTGGTACGTAAGGTAGTGGTATATCTTTCGATGGCTAGATTTTTAGTTTCTAACCATTTCTCTGTGTGCCATGATATGAACCACATCGGGAAAAATGGCTTTAAGCTCCTGCCTGGATCTTTGGTTTTCCTGCAGTCAAACTTTCTGGTAAAGATATAATTTCAATTCAACTTAACAACTTTAAAATTATTAGACTGGAAGTATTGATTGTATTCAGAAAGAGCAAACTTGGAATTAATTTACCCTTTGTTGTATGTTAACTTACATCTAATTTCAGTTTAGCTTTACATGATAAAGATGGAATCAGACTGTGGGCCCTTAGAGCAGACTAAGCTCAGGGAATTTACATAAGCAGTGGGCACCGGGTCCAGCATTGTCATTCCCATCGGGGACAGTGGGAAGCACTCAGAGAGTTAGAGGCAATAGGTTCTTTCTGTAGATCTGTGATATCTGTGTGACACAGCCCACACTGACTGTGTGTAATTAAACAGAATACAACCTTCCTTATTTTTGAAGGTATAATTAGAGGCTGGTCTCCAGCTATCATTGGCCTCTTCATCAAAACAAAGTGGATCGTTCTGAAAAGAAAACTCCAGGATATGATTTACAAAATAAAATCACTTTGCATAGAAATTATTTGAGATAATTTAGTTCTGGTCTTTTATTTTTACAAATGAGTAATCTAGAGCTCAGAGTAAGTGGCCACCTAGAATCTCACAGTTTGCTCAGGGTAGTAATGGGCCTTCTGCCCCTGATGGGTGTCCTGCTACCATCACACATATGGGTCTCGCAAGGCAAAATTTCATATACACAAAATGTAGAACTATTTGTGTCTTTGCTTATGCATAAAACTTTATTACATCTAATTCTTCTACTAAATCTCTGTCCTTTTAGAATTGATGAACATTTATGGAGGTTTTTCACTGGTTAGGGACCTAATCCTGTGTTTAACTGAAGACTCTGTTCCAGAAGATTTTCCTCTAAGTAATCGTAACCTTGGTGTTTTTCACCCTCTAATCTCTATTCTTGTATCTATTTTCCCAACAAAAATACAGAAACCTGGAAAGATGGAAACCTGGAAAAATGTTACAGTCTCTCTTGGCTTTAAAAATGCATCAACATGACTCCAACCAAGATGGTAGAGATGGGGAGAGAAAGTAGCAAAAGTCATTACCTCTGCTTCCTACTCCCCTTCCTCCAGTGGAATTGCCAACATTGTTTACAGAGGGCTATTAACCTAATAAATACATTCTGGATGGAATGACCCACCTTTCTGGCTTTTAAGGTTTATGAAAAAGAATTGAGAGGGCTTGTCAATATAACCTTAGTATACAACAAAACGAGATCTGCCCTGCCTTTTTTTTTTTAACGTTTTACTGCAGATGGGTCTTCAAAACCAAAACTGAAAGGAAGTTACTCATTGTGTGTATTTGTACATTTATGAGTGCATATGACATAACATGTGTGTGTATGCACATTACACACCTCTGAATTTAATATAACATAGATTTTTATTCCCTCACAAGGCATCTTTAAGTCTAAAGATTTAAGACCATTATCTGGTATTTCCACAAAAGCCTGAATTAAGTGTATCGTTTCTCTATATAGAACCTTACATTTCCTTAGATAGTTGTTCTAAGAAGTAACTTCATCTTGGTGGTGTGGTTTATCTTGAGCAAGTGTCAAGTGTTATTTTCAAATTAAAAGAACAAAAGTAACAAGGAATTTTACAATAGGCAAAGAAGATAAGAGGGGAGAAGGAAAAAAGAAGAACTCTTTCCCAGAATCAAATAAATGGGATATGATATAATAATCTAAGGGCCTTTGAAAATTGCATCTGAAAGCCTGGTACCTGGGCAGGTGACACATGATGAATATTGCACTGAAACCTACAGCCTGAGTCACCATAAAAAGAAACAGTGTATATATTATAAATCTATCTCTTGACAACTATAGACAGAGGTTATTAGAGTGAATAATCAATTCCATAAAGAAATGATTATATGTAAACTTCAATTCAAAATAGAAATTCTTTTACTTGACCTTAGATGTTACTGTTTTATAACATGAGGAGCTTTGCTAATTTTTTTTCCTCTGAAGTGTCTCTTTGTTGTTTTAAAAGATCTTTGGGAAAAGAAGTTAAAGAATATGGGAAGCAGTGCTGAGCCATGAAATGTGTATGGGAGTAGAGGTGAGGTGTGATAGTCCCTATCAGGGACTTAAACAGTAGTCCCTGTGGTATAGAGCACCACGGCCCATGGTGGGCACTCCTGGGTCTGTGTGTCCCAAACTGTGAGGGGGCTGGCTAAATTCATTGCTGTCTTTACTTTCAGCTTGAACATTCTGTGCTTCATTTGCTCATCTTGCATTGTAAAACCTATCTGGAAGCTTTAACATGAATGAGGTAGGAAACAGCTGTTGGATTGTAAGAACAAACTTTAGTTAAAAAATGTGAATTTTTTTCCTTTGGAAAATCCCTTTCTAGTCTCAATTACCAGCACATACACTTGCTGAGAAACCAAATTTGTCAATCCTTATTTCCAATCGCTAGCAGGGCATCATATTTTCAGAACGCCGTTTGTGATCATTCCCCCTCAATCCGGTGAAACATCAGACTTGGATGTCAGCCTAGGCTTTCTTCTCTTAGCCCTCATGTCTTAGTCATTTAAAGAACAATGCTTTTGAGTAACAGAGTTACTTGTTCCTCCTGATTTCTTTTTCTTACAAAATTCAGTTTCCTGGGCGGCTTCTAGGGGGAAAATTCAATCATGAGATGTACTGTAGAAGAGGGCACCATGCTACTTTTAATATTAGCCCCTTTTAATCTGGGTAAGGTCATCGAACTTTTCTGATTTTTGCCTAGGGAGAACTTTCCCCTTATTTTGTAATTGACTTTGTCCCCTTTTTCATTTATTTCCCTGTCTCCTGGTTGTAGCATCTTCTCCCCGGAGTCTCAGGTTAGAAGTTTTCCCTTTTGTGAAACCATGACAGGTGCCTAATTGAATGATGAATGTCCCTTTATTACTCTGTAATTGAACTGCCAGCTTTTTGATTGGTTTGTAGAGATGCTCCCCCCCCAATCAGGCACTGCAGGGGGCTTGGTAGTTGGCAGTCTGGTCCTACACTCCATCTGTCTAATCCCATCTAGCCCCCACTTGCTTTTTGGGGGGTGGTAATAGAGGTAGGGAGTGAGGGGGAGGGGAGTCATAATAAATTATGCTAATTTGATGTGGCTCTGACAATGAGAAGATCGTATTGTTCCATGCATCTTGGGGGTAAATGCTTCAAGACATTTTGTCGTCATGGGTGCCTAGCCTGACAGGACCACGATGAAGATTAATGGGCCTCACCTGAGTGACAGAACAGGGGATTGTGGGGAAGAGAGGGTCATTCATCATACTCTGACAGGTGTCATTCAATCCGACAGCAGCTCCACCGTCACCCGGCTAGCAGTTCCATTTTTCTGCCAGTTAAGCAAGGAGTTTAATAACATCCCCAGAATTAAAACTCATTCTTTGTAGCAGGTCTGACAGCTGAAAATAAGAAAATCAATTCTTCACATGTTATAGCACAGTTAACTGACTGGGGCTTTGACTCTAATTTAGTCTTTGGGCTGCATTTCAAGCAAAGAGCTTTTTGTAAGACATCATCTATTAAAATTTATCCACAGCGCTAACTTTGGTGATGTTGTTATTGTGGGCACATTAAAGATTCAGGCTTTCAAAGCCAGTGTCCTTTACTCACTGCGTGCTGAAATGTATCCCTGCAGTAGCCGGGTCTCTTCTGCTTCATCCTCATTAGCAATGTTTACTGCTTCTCTCTTCATTAATATTGATCCCCTCCCCAATTACCGGCAACAACAAGACAGACACTAATTTGAAACATTTGGTATCATTAAACTGTTTGGATTTCAGGTTTCAGGGATCTTGGAAGGCAGAGAAGGTGGTTCAAAGATAAGAAAGGGAGTTACACTTTGGGGCTGTAGGGTTACCTGATGAATGATGACACTCTAGGTTGGTGAGTATGGCAGACTGCAAAACATGGCTCTGGGTTCCTTTGGTCCCTCTTCTCATCGGGAGGAGGGGTGTATTTGTCCACCTCCATGGATCTGGGCTGTTCCAGACTGTCATTGGTTTTGACCAATGGAATATAGTGATGCTGTAGAACTTCGGAGAGTGGGGCTCAAAAGATCTACGTCTTCTTCCACTAGTTGTGAAAGCTAGCCACCACATAAGATGTCAGTTCACCATGCTGTGAGGAAGCCCAAACTAGCTACATGGAGAAAGGGAGACTACAAGGAAATCCACTGAGGCACCAGACATGTGCATGAAGAATTTTTGGAACTTGCAATCTTTTCTCAGCAGCCAGCTGGATGTAGCCACCAGGAAGCCATCTTGGACATTCTGGCCCCAGCTGATGTCACCTGTATGGAACAGAAGAACTGCTCTACTGAGCACCGTCCAAATTTCCAGCCCACAGAATTGTGACCAAATAAAATGGTTGTAGTTAAAAGCCACTAAGTTTTGGGATAGTTTGTTAGATAGTAATGGAGAGCTGAAATAGAGAAGGTGAAATATTGGGGCACGGTGCAAGGGACTTGGGTACACAGCTGTTTTCTATAACACAGATGTAGAATTGTTCTGGCTTTGGGGGCAACATTTTTCCCCTCAAAGCCTCCTTGGTTTGAGTAGCTTTGCCTTCTTATACTGTGCACTCCCTCTAGAGCCCTCTTCTCTGTCCTAGGACAGGACAGTTTGTTTTAGTGCATTTTTCTGAGTTGAGAGAAGTTGTGTAATTGGCTTAAGAGGACTTGTCACATATATTTCTATGCTTCTTAGTTCCATCATTTTCATTTTATACATCTAGGATGAAAGAAGGTATCTTTGAACAATAAATTATGAAATTGAGTACTTAATCCGTGGCATAGTACTAAGCATGATTAAAGGGTTGTGAATTATATACAGTGATTAAGTTAACCAGATTATTGATCAACTTCGCGGGGTGCCATATACACAAAGTACATATAGATACGATAATTATTTTCTTGTGAATCATCTAATTTGGTTCTCAACAGTAATCAGATTAGCTGAAGACATTGGTCAAATAATCTGTTGGGGAATCAAAACAGAAAAATAATCATATCTTTATTGCTTTCAAAGAGCCAGACACCATAACAGCAACTTTTTTGGATTTCTGAGTTGTAAAGAACTGGGACAAAAATGTGATGTGGGGGATAGCTGTCTGTTTAAAGAGAAATCCTGTAGAGACACATGCTAAAAGAACACAGAGAGGGCTTGCAATCGCTGATTTGGATTTTCCAAATTCACATACCATGTCTATTTATTATAGCAGAAGAACATCTGAAGCTTGGGAAGAAGAGTTGAATTTAGGGAGCAGTAGCATCTCGAGAAAGGTCTTAAGCCCATGGTTAATTCCAGGGAAAGAAATAAAACTGAGTGTCACCATGGAAATTTTTATTATAATACTTTGCACAGTAGAACTTTTCCTTTTCTTAATACCATCCTTCAAAACAAACATCTGAAAGTCAGAATTGGGCTCATGATACAGTGTCTTTGAAACCAGTAAAGATTACTTAGCTGAGGAGTCTTAAAATGAGGCCACTATGGCTGAATAATGTTATTATGACCTTGAGTGGACTGTCTGCATTGGCATTGCCTTCTTAAGAATGCTTGCTGTCCTTAATTTCAAACTGCCCCCAAAACTCACATGCCTGTTCAGAGTTAGTATCTCTCAATGATCATACACTTACAGTCTAACCAGGTGATTTCAAGGCATCTCCTCAAGCATCTGCCATGGATGTTTTGTTTTGTTGTTTTGTTGTTGTTGATTGTTTTTCCTGTTTCAGGTTTTGCTTCTCCATTTCAACACTGATATCATAAAGAGGCCCCAGCCTAATACCCCACCCTTAGTATTAAATAGTGGATCCCCTAGCGTTCATTATGTCCTTCTACTGGGCCTGAAAAACAAGTATTGACTACAAAAACAAACTTTTGGTGCCTAGAATGTTAAGTTCTTTTTAGAGCATCTGGGATGATGATTGAATACAAAGTATACGATATTAATAGCTCATAAGCTAGCAGATCCTGACACATACCAAGTGCTCAAGAAATGATTGTAAATAAATATGAACAAGCCAATTCATGATTATCAGCTGCTTGCTGCCTGTTGAAGGTAGGAATTTATATAATATGCAAGAGGCACATTTGCTAACCTCTAAAGATGCAGTTGAGACTGGCAAGGCAGTTTTGCATATGGACCAGCCATATCTGAGAGATAGAAAGATTAGTTTATTAAAATCCACTACCCTGAGGGGCGCCTGGGTGGCGCAGTCGGTTAAGCATCCGACTTCAGCCAGGTCACGATCTCGAGGTCCGTGAGTTCGAGCCCCGCGTCAGGCTCTGGGCTGATGGCTCGGAGCCTGGAGCCTGTTTCCGATTCTGTGTCTCCCTCTCTCTCTGCCCCTCCCCCGTTAATGCTCTGTCTCTCTCTGTCCCAAAATAAATAAACGTTGGAAAAAAAAAATTTAAAATCCACTACCCTGAATCTATGAATGTTTTCAATCACAACAAAGTAGCAGACCTGACCATCCAGATGATATTTTGGAGGTAGAACTTTGGATTAAGAATCTGAAAACTTGGATTCTAGTCGTGTAGGCTCTGCCACTTAGGAGGTAACTTTGGACAAGTCACCTCACATGTCTAAACACCATTTTTTTGTACGTATAAAACTGAATCAATGTCTAGTCCTCCTGCCTAGCATTGGTTTTATGAAGATCATCTTATGTGATGTATATTACAACAGTCAACCCTGTGCCCACTACCCTCACCATCTTGCTGTCCCCAAATCAGTAAGTTGAAACCTATTTAAATATTTTTTATATTGTGACTCTAACTCCAAACATTATATGTTTAAAAACCTTTAAGGTGGTCATCCAAGAGCTTCTGAATTATACAAGTAGTTATATCAAAACTTGTTTGTTTGTTTTTTTTTTTTTTGCTAGCCCAGACAAACTTTCTGCGAGAACACCTATTCGGGGGTATCTTTACATCTGGTACAGGTGCTTCTCAACAATAGAACACAAAATATACTCTTGGGTTTTGTAAATGATATAACACAACGTTTATGGAAGCAGAAGCTGTGCCAAGGAAGTCATCATTTCTTGGGAACAGAAGATGAAGAAGAAAGAAATTGAAGAAGAATGAAAAAAGGGAGGAAGAAAAGAGAGACAGGCACCTCATTATCAAGGGCGAAGATGGCATGAAATCCGACCGTTTTGAGCAAAACTCAAAACCTGGGCATGACACACGTGCATGTGAAAACCACAAGGCTCTGATGGCCTTCTTTTTGCTGGGTTGAGGAGGGAAAAGAAAACAAAACTACCCCGCCGTAAAGATCCAAACAGGCCAGCAGTACTGGCATGACAGTTCCTACAGCGTGACATGCCGTTTCCACTCAGGGAAGCTCCAGCCAGGGAGCAGCATTCCAGTGGGTGGGTCTGATGTCAGGGAGGTGGATTCCATCCGACTTACAGCTGCACCAAAGGCTGACTTTGGCAGCAATTCCTGGGCTGTAATTTTATAAACAGTCTTTTCTTTCCAAACTTCCAATGTGAATTTAGACCTCAGCACAGATTCCGCCTCACATCTTTATTTTGTGTCATCACATTCTAATCCGATGACAAACAGTTGGTCTGAGATTTCAGTATATTACTATATTAGTGCAATTTATGTCCTGTGTGGAAGTTGATGATGTGTCAAGGCTATATTGTGGACTTGCCTGGATTCTAATCCAGTACCTAAAAGGATAGCATTGCTGTGGTGGATCACAGTGGCACTTTGTCATGAAACCAATGGTTAGCGTGTGGTGCTGGTGCCAGGAGTCCTTGGCAGCAATGTTAATTACATTTTCCCCAAAGTGGGCCAAAGATCTGCAATTTACCTTTGAACAATCGTTATTATAATTTAGCGTATCATTATACCATTTCTGCTTGACATTATTTATAGAAATATCGTTTTAAAATTTACACTCTACCTTAAATAAGTGAGATCTATAGAATGGAGTGGATCCAGCTGAGGAAGGGAGAGGGTGACTACCTAGGTTAGGGGGCCAGGGCTGCCACTGCCTAGCCAGGTTGACAGTGGCTTGATTCTCCCTGCATAGCAAGAGATGTGGTGCGGGATGGGAAACCAGTTAGCCAAGTGTGTTCTCATTCCAGGTCTGCGTCAGTTGTTTCATTAAAAGAAATTTCCACAACTTGAAAGCAGTCTTGTAGCATATCCCAGAAGAAGTAGACCTGAAATAGATGAGCTCACGAAGAATAGAAAGTAAATCAATTTCCATTTTCACAAGCCCGAGTCTGCTCATTTTCAGAGGGGACAAGTCATGCAGAAAATAGTGCCAAATTACTCATGGTTTAATGACAATTTCACAGAAAAGACAACTGATCTCCCATGTTGTTATGCTCAGGACTATGTCCGGATAGAGGTGCTTTAGACCTGGATTGGGCCATCAGAGCAAGGACGTAATGCCTCAGTGACCAAAGTCTCACTCCTTTCTTCCTGGCTTGGTGTGTGGATGTAAACAAGATGCTCTTCCCTGGGCAGCTGCGGAGTTCCTCTGCAGCGCTGCATGGGTTTGTCGTGCCTCCTTTTGGCTGGCCTTTTATCCTTGCTGAGATAAAAGAGATCAAACATTGTCATGTGATATTACATAAAGTAACTTCTTGGCAAACTATTCACATGGTAGCCTCTGGTTTACAAGTTTCCTTTGCTAGATCAACAGTTACTTTTTTGAGGTGTGATTATATGGGGCCAGGGAGGGACTATTTACTAATTTTGTTGCACTATTTTAAGACTTTTAAAAGGAACAAGAGAAGATGATTAAACCTTTAATCATGAGGCTTGACCTCGGTTTTCTCATAACGTTTAATAGGCAGATGTTGACTTATCGGGCTATTTATTTCTTTGTTATTTAGGATATGAAGTCAGTGGAATGTCATCAGAAGAAGTATGGAATAATAGTACATTTTCTACAAGTATATATCAATTTTATATCTGATTGGTCTTTCCATTATAAAGATTTTCTGTTTTGTCCACCAGAAGAAAGTTGGCTTATAAAGCTCTAAACAGCAGTGTCCAAGAGAAATGTATCATGAGACATACAGATATTAGCCACATTTAAAAAAAAGTAAGAAGGAAGTGAAAATAATTCCAATAATACATTTTCTTTAACCCAGTATACATAAGATATTATTTTAATGTATACAAAATCATACAAAAAATCGCTGATATATTGCACATTCATTTTTTTTTCATACTATGTCTTGGAAATCCAGTATGTGAAAAACATCTCAATTTAGACTAGGTAAATTTCAAGTGTTCAATAGCCAGATGTGACTGGTGGCTACCATATTAGATAGCATAGATCTAGACCCAATATGATTACCTCAATAGTTTTTAAAGTGTCTTTGTAATACTAATGTGCACCTCTAAGATTTTGGAGTATTCAGAAACAGTCTAGCTTATAGATGCTGTTGATTTTATCTGAACAATTTCAGTTTCTCAAGGCAAAGAGTAAGTGCATATGAAGCTTTTTACCAGCAAGATTTCTTCTTAGCCACCTTTCTTTTTTCAACAACAAAGATGCTAGTAGCCCGTAGTGAAACATAAATATTACACCATTATTCCTCCTTTCAATGACGTGACAGAAATGTGTACCAAACAAGGGAAAAAAATGTTTACCAAGCAAGGAAAAACCAAGTAGTTACAGAACATACTTTTTATCACTTCAGTCAAAATCATACTATTTTCTTAACTAGGCAAAGTCACATGATAAGTAAACTTGAGATCAAATTTCAGGATGTTAGAGACCCTTGGCTTAGGGAAAATTCTAGAAGCAGAAAGGTAAGGAGGTGCTGATGTGGACTTGAGGTAGAACACTTCCATGGAAGTAAATGCTCATTAGGGCTGCAGCTGAAATATGAGTTGAGCCTACCCCACTCAGGGAAAGTGATGCCCACATTAAGTCCACTCTGTCCTTGACTCTTCAGAAAGGCTGAGACAGATACCTCCTACAGCTGGTCTTAGGCTCATGAATTATATTCATTACCTCCCTGCTCATTCTAGAGTTTCTGTATTCTCAGCCAAGTAATGAGCTGGCTTGTTGGAGGCCCCCTATCTTCCTTTCTGAGGGGTCTAGCCCTTGGTTGCCTTACCTTTGTCAGGTTGTAATTGCTACAGTTGTCCTTTTACACTGTTCTTCCAGTCATGACAGTACAAAGAGGTGCCCTGTGAGTCTCCCGAACTCCATATACACTTCTCACTGCCCATATTATGAAGCAGCAACACTAGCTCCTCATGGCAAATCCAGTCAATTACTCTTGTGATTCTGGTAAACCCTTTCATTGCCAGCTGGTTCACCAATATGAGGAGCCCAACATGATTAAGCAGTGATCATAGCTTTATGTTTAGAGAACTCCTTACTATGTCCTTACGTGAAAGCATTCCTCACACTCCCACCCCACTCCCTACTGGGACCTCAAACCTCTAATTCAACAAAATCTCAAATTCCATAGGTGGGTCACCGGGAGACTGTGCATCTCTGTGTCCTAGCTACTGGGGTACAGCACCATGTGTCAGATGTAGGGTTTTTACATTCACTACATCCTGGAGCATAGCAACCCTATGGGTTGGGAAGCCTGTGCTGGCGCCCTAGTGGAAATCTTAATGGGATGTTCCAATGTTCTATCAAGCCAACTGCTTTCAGCTGATGCCATATATGGCAGCTCCAATGGATCCTATGCTCCCATGTTCGTGTGCTCATTGTTACATCTTCTTTATTGAATAATGACCAGCATTGATCAGATAGTCACCCAATAAATGCAAATTCATTATTTTGGTTAGTGAATGAAGTTATATGTTACTTTGAGAGGTTATAATATGAGACTGTGACCTTGTCAGGGTGATCAAAATGGCTTCCCTGAGGAGTATACCATTTGAAAGGTGTTTATAAGTTAACTAGGTGAAGAGAAGTAGGAGCAGTGGTCCAGGAAGAGGGAAAAGTATGTATAAGCATTGCATACCCAAGAAAATGAAAGAAGGTCTCCTGATTTTGGGTTGTATTTGAGGGTGGATGGTGTGAGAAAAGGATGGAGAGAGAGGGAAAACCATGAAAGGGCCTTATAGGTCACATGAAAGAGTTTTTATTTTATCTTAAGTGGAGTGGAAAGCCATTGAAGCACAGTGTGTATGAGGGTTTGCATGTATGAAGTAGGAGGCAGAGATAGAGCATCAATTTTGCAAATTGTCTTTACAAAGCCCACCCTGGCTGTGTACGGAGAAGGCATCAGAAAGGGCCAGGGAGAGAATACAAGTAGATCCAATAGTAGGCCCCTGAGTGTCCAGAGGGGAGCTGATGGTAGCTTGGCTGATAGAAAGCTTTCAATAAATTATTGTTGCTAGAGTTGTTGTTGCCGTCTCATAAAGTAGAGAACAGGCTTGTGTTGGTAGGGAAGCATAAGCTTCTTTGGGATTTATGTGGCTTCTTTGCTTTTTCAGGAGTGAACGCATCCCATGAAGGCATAGATGGGAGAGAAGCAGAGGCATGGCACACACATATCAGTGCTGCTCAGCTGGCACCTCTGCTGATTTTTAAAGTCGGTAACTTGGGCTCAAAGCACTGCTTTATTAATGTGGTGCTGCCCACAGCTGAGTCGCCTTATCCACAGTAGAGAACTGGATGAAGATGGGGTGACTTGGGTAAACACAGGAGTGGAAAGGGGAGAGTCAGCCTGAAGGTTCTCCCCTTTAATTTCTGATCTTTTACCTTTCCATGGGTCTCAGGATTTAAAATAGCTGCCTTGTTTTAGATCTGTTACTAAAACTACAGATGGTGAATCACTAGACACACCAGGCTAGTCTGGGTCATGAAGTCCACTCTTCCCAAATACAGTCCTCCACTTACCTCCTTTCCTGCAGCAATATACTCACTTCTTAGAATCCAAATCAGGTCATGAGTCACTTCTCCAGAAAGTCTTGTCTTCCCTGCTCACCCCATCCAGGCTGGTTTGCTGCTTCTCCCGTTTGTTCCCAGAGTCCTTTCTGCTTACCTCCTTCACTGCCTCTCTGCACTAGATGCTCTGACCATATCTCACGCTCTCAAGTCTGGCTCTGGTGACAGGCATGCCATTCATTTTTGTATCCTTGGCATGGTGCCAGAAATTTAAGTATAGGCATGAATGAATGGTTGAACAAGGAATGGATAAAGGTAAATATCATCTGCATTTAGGTAAAACGCAGATGGATGGGATTTAATCATAGTCAGATGAGAGGAGAAGGCTCGTTTGGGGAAGGGCAGCAAGGTTGGTCTGGTGTGCGGGTGATGGGATAGTTAGGTAGATGTTTCGTATCTTTCCTGCCCCTTCACAGAATCATCCTCTCTTTCTTCTGGGTCCACTCCATCTCATCTTCTAACACCTCAGGCTGTGTTCATGATATTCCTCCGTCTGGGTCTGGGGTGAGGTAAGTAGGCTTAGAGTTGAGAGACAAGGGCTAGTGGGACGGTAGAGAGGTGAGGTCCTGTCCCTCCATGATGGGGTCAGCCTTGCTGATCGCAGGTAAGAATCATACCAATGGATATCAAAATTGAAATTAGTTAAACAATTAATTGTTAGCCAGTTGCTTTAAGAATA
This sequence comes from Prionailurus viverrinus, assembly GCF_022837055.1. Classification (NCBI taxonomy): domain Eukaryota; kingdom Metazoa; phylum Chordata; class Mammalia; order Carnivora; family Felidae; genus Prionailurus; species Prionailurus viverrinus. The sequence goes on along the minus strand of NC_062563.1, from coordinate 85,177,472 downwards.
ACTTTTAAAAACTCAACTTCTTTTCCTCCTCAAATTGGTGTCTCTGTATACAGTACTAGGACAAAATGTAAAGAAGAAAGAGCAACTGAGGTGATAACACATGGGCCTTTCAATTCTGAGCTCTGCTCCTTCCTACCTCAGGAGTCTTGAACAAGCGCCTAGACATCAGGGAACCTCAATTTCTTTGTCTGTGATTGGAGATAATGCTCATTCTTTCTAATAGAGTTGATGTGAAGATGAAATGAAATAATTACTGTTTAGCACAAAGTCTAGCACATGGTACACATGGGAGAATGTTAGCCAGAGCTATTATAATGGATTAACTTGCACTACACGCAACTGTATGTTTTAAATAGTTCCATTTGCCCAGTAGTTTTACCCATGAATCTTTCCAGTACAAGGATCATTTTCATGCATAGATTTTGCAAGTTATCCTGAATACTTATTATCAAAATTCATCAGATAAATATAAAACTGAGTATATCTTAGACTAGGATCTTCATTTTGCTCCAATTTATTTTATCTTTTTAATTCAGGGAAAATATACTACATTTCTTTATCCTTTGGGATTAATCAAAACTGCACTTGTCCAATTTATTCAACTCTGAGTCGTTCTCAGTAGCACTATCTCAACTGGGAGATGTGCAATTAGTGTAACTTTACCTCTTTTCACTTTATCCAATATGCCTAAACTTAGCAACTCAGGGGAGCCATCCATGTTCCTGTCAGGTGGGTAGGACAACCACTGTTTTAGCTCTTGGCAAATACGGACATCTTTTTCAGGAAGAATGGAAATTGGGTAAAATAAATCACATACCTGTAATGACATTTACAGATATTATTAGCTTTTCTGAATGTGGTCCATTTAGGGTCCAGACTAAAGGCAACTTACTGTGCTAGAGGGAGCATAAGATCAGGGATCTGGATTACCCGTTAAATCCTTTCTAGCTGTGTGACCTTGCACAAGTCACCTAATCTTCTCACATTTTATTCTATTAAATGAGGCTAAAATAAACCCTCATCTGCTGTGAATATTGATGGACATTTTATTATTGTTGTTAGGATATGATGTGTTCTTTCCCCAAGGGATAGGTGTTCTAAGGTTTTCTAAGATTCAAATACATGTATATATCAGAGAGCACAGAACTGGTGATGTCAGCAACGATGAGATCTATTTATCTCATACCTGCTGTAAAATCAACTGCAGTATATCTACAGTTCCATAATCTAATCAAGAATATGTGTGAGAGAAAACAGTGTAAACAGTTTATCAAAAGACAAATATCTATCCAGTATACCAGATTCTTTAACACTAAACATTTATTGAAATGGAGCAGACTTTTCTTTCAATGCAGACTATAAATAATTCCCCTTTGGGATAAGTTTGCTGAGAATTAGGAATCCCACTACTTGGTTTGGGGGAAAAGAAATCATTGCATAATACAATCCGATTTTCACCTTTTCTGGTTCTTCCAGAATAGTTCATATTTTAATTTCACTTTGTGGTTCTGAGAAGCAATTATCATTTAATTCAGGGAGCTGCTCTTCAACAGCTTATCTCAGAGTCTCCCTCTTTCCTGGGAGACCTGCCTCTACTATTCTCAGAAGCTCCATCTCTGAGCTTTCGTCTCTTGGCCAAGGGTATAAATCAAGAAGCCAGTTCGATTTGGAATTTAGGCCTTATTCTTAGTTGCTGTAAGAAACGGACTGGGTTATTTATAACCACGGGTGTTCAGGTTTTCATCACCACAGACGGTTGGGTGTTTGAGAGCATTCACCTTTAAGATATCCAGAATACAAGCTGTTGATCCTCTGTGGATTGTAAATTTCTAGAGTTGGGCTTCTTGGTTCTTGTCGGCGAGGCAAGTTTTATGATCGCCATTACATTAGCTCTTCTGAAATGTTGGGAAGCTGGGAGCCTCCTTCCTATTAGGAAGCCTTGTCTTGACTTTCATACCAATAAAGTTGTTCTTAGACTAGAGTTCATCCTAATAAGCATCTTGAGAATTGCACCTGAACTAAGAAATATTTCCCCCTCTGTCTGCCCTAAGCCTCAGAATCTCAAGCAGCCTACATGCTTTGAATCTAAGACAAGGCTTACAGCCTAACAGCTTTTTTATCACCTTCCATCAAGCAGAAAAGCCTCCAGGTGGATTAGACTGAGTGTGTAAGAAGCTTACAAGGTAGCAGATGTCAAGCCTCAGTAAAGGTCATTCTATTAGGGCTATTCTCTTTCAGGGCACAGATTTCCTCCTGGACTAGTGTAGACCTGGGAAGGAGAACTTGGTATTCTGCCACAGACCTTTGGAATGCTTAAGGGGAAGGGTTATGTGTGACAGATGTGCACACGGTTTAAGAGTCTAAGCTTCAAAGGGGCAGCATGTAAAAGGACAATGGAATACAAATGGGAAAATGTTATTTGAGCAATCTTCCCAAGTAAGAGACACCAATGATTACTGGAATGTGATGGTGTTGTGGTTTCTGGATAAAGAATCTTTTGCTTATGCAGAAATAACACATTTCTTTATCAGAAAAAGTAAGTGAGAAGTCTACATATAGTTCCATCTGAGGAAGAAAGATTGAGGGAAGTTCCCCACTATCTAACCAGGATTAAAGCCTAAAGCTCTTACCTAATTGAATGTGGCACAATGGGTTGCTGAAAGGGTACAAAGCAAATGTGCTAGAGTAGAGGAAAAAAATTGCCTTTAATAAACTCTTCCTAGGAGCCAAGCTCCACATTATGGTGGCAAGCTGCACAATAGCAGAATTGTCTTCAGGATATAAAAACTTCATACAGAATGTTGGCTTGATGCTCTGGTTCAGCTGAGTTGAGTGACTTTGGCCAAGTTATGGCCATTGATGCGTCACTCACTGGTGGGCTATTGGAGTAATGTGATTAATCCTGCCATTTATCAGTCAAAATGACTCTCTGTCACCAGTACAAGTGCCAGGATCACACCGATGGATGGGGGTGAAGCAAGGTACATTTCTCAAGTTGCTTTAGTCGGTCAGTACCCAGTTGCATAGCACTGTGTTCTCGTGGTCCCGACTTTTCCAAGAAGTTTGGCCTTCCCGCAGACAACCCAAATTAATGTCAAGTCCAAATGGGTTCTCCGTAAAAACATTTGACTAATTCATTGCCTGGATCTTAACATTTGCGGCCAAATTTCCAGTCTTCCTGCTGAATAATTTCTTGTTGGAAAATGTCAAAAAAGGGGAGACATCAGAGGCTTCTGAGTCAAACCGTTTCCTCCCACACACCTGAGTCACGGGTCAAGGGTTTTACCAATTTCCTTTCGAAGACTTTTCCTAGGCTCCCGTCTAAAAAGAGTGTAGTGCCAGATAGATGGGAAGTAGGGATGTGATTAGGAAATCACTTGTATTTTTTAAATGTTGGATATGATCTTCTTGCCAGGGCTTTCCATTCACTGTCTTTGAATAGAAATCTGGTATTTCTGAGGAAGTGGTGGTGGTAGGAGAATGTCTTTACATGGCAATACAAAACCTGTCGCAATCTGGTGAGCCCTTGGAGTGGCGTGCTTAAAAGGGTTCTTGTCACTGGGAGTACTCACTGGAGCCACGCCAGTTCCCTGGGGAAGGCTGGTGTCTGCTACTTGCAGAGCTGGCTGTCAGGTTGGTCTTGTGTGTTTGTAATTAACTACGATGTCTGGATGTTGATAGAGTGAGTCTGGCCAATGGTTCCCCTCCAAAGAGGGGTTTCCTGGCTAGCTCTCCTGTGTCAGAAATGCCAAGTTGGGAGTTGCCTGGAGACTCCAGAGATGCAGATTTGTTTGGCTGAGCTCCGGTTGTGAAGCCAAGTGCGGAGAAAGCAGATCAGAGACCTAACCTGAATTATAATCAGTGGGCTTCTCCAACCATTTGGCTCCTCTGCTTTCCAACGTTATGTTTAATGTTTTAAAGCATATTTAGTAAACATGTCACTAGCAATTGCCAGTCCTTAGGCTCTCCCCACTCTTTCCTTAATGATTTTTCCTTTTATTTTGGGTTAGCTTGGGAAGCTGGTTTTGCAATGTGTGTGTGCGTGCGTGAGCATGCATGTGTGTTGTTGCAGGCTAGATAGATTGGCTAGCCAGATTAGTTATTTTTACTATCGCATTAGCTTGTTTGTAGCATCCACTTCTTATGCACCAGGTAAATAAACTTAATTCCCCACTTTTCTTTTCTTTTCCTATTTTTAAAATGTTTTTATTTATTTATTTTGAGAGAGAGAGAGTGAGGAGAGGAGGGGCAGAGAGAGAGGGAGAGAGAATCCCAAGCAGGCTCCACACTGTCAGCGCAAAGCCCGATGCAGGGCTCAAACTTGAGAACCGTGAGCTCATGACCTGAGCTGAAACCAAGAGTTGGACGCTTAACTGACTGAGCCACCCAGGCGCCCCTTAATTCCCCACTTTTCTTATCAAATTTGGCTAGTTCTCCTCTCTTGAGATAGCTGAGTTTAGGGTACACATCAGTTACCACAACAAATTTTTAATTTTTAGGCTCATGCAAGGTGTACTTTCTTTTCCTGAATTGAGTTTGAGGAACAATATTTCTGTGTTTTACCTATGTAGACTATAGCCACACTTTACCAATTGGTGAATGGCTTGCTTATTAATTCTCAAATGTCAGTATGGGATGAAGTTGGAACCTTTGGTCTTCCTAGTTTCTGCCTCCCTCTTCTTCCTTATCTCTACTCCTCCTCCCTACAGTATCTTTTTACCCTGGTCATTTTCTAGTTTTGTGTGGATGCCCGAATGTACCATGTTGCTTCATTGGCTCTTGTCTCCACACATTGTATTAATTTCCTACGGATGCTGTAACAGACTACCACAAACATGGTGGCTTAAGCAGCAGAAATTTATTTTTTCACAGTTTTGGGGGCTGGAAACCCCAAAATCAAGGGTCAGCAGGTGCATGTTCTCTTTGGGGGCCCCAGGGAAGAATCTGTTCCATGCCTTCTCCAAGTTTTGGTGGCTGCCAGCAATCCTTGGCTTGTGCTCACAGATTGTGTCTCTGTGGTCACATTGCCTTATCCTCTTCCATACAAATCTCCCTCTTCCTCCCTCTAATAAGGATGCATGTGATTGCATTTAGCACACACTCAGATAATCCAGGAATAATCTCCCCATCCCAAAACCCTTAACTGAATCACATCAGCAAGAATTCCTTTTCCATTAAGGTAACATTTACAGGTTCTGGGGATTAGAACCTGGATCTCCTTTGGGAAGTCACACACATGCCTGTGATTCTCTTCCACCCTTTGTCACCAAGTCAGTGCTACTCAGACTATCTCTGATAAAAGGTCATTGAAAAAATTTCAAATGCACTTTGTTGCAGACTTCTTTGTTTAAAAAATAACATGCTTGGACTTTGCAGCAATACCAGATTTCTATAAAGGTTTAAACTCTTACTCTTGTCTCAAACCAGACCAGTAACACTGCTACCAGTCCAGACCATACTTTGAGTAGCACTTATCTAAAAGACTGTTCATTCAAGCACTGCCTTTACCAGGAATCTTTTCTGGCTCACCATTTTGACTGCCCTATGTTTCCATGGTTCCTAGAATACTTTATTCTGCTCCTTATCACCTTTTTCTTCAATATTTGCCTTCTCCTCTAGCCTTAAGCTCCCTAAAAGTAAGAACCATGCTTTGGTGGGCTTTAAGCCTAGCATAGATCTTGATACATACTAGATGCTCAGTAAATATTTGTGGAATGAATATATGAGATACACATGAAATCTGGAGGTTGTATCCAAGATAAACAGAAAGAAGACTTATTTTGGGAAAATTTGAGGAAAGGATGAAGCTAATGAAACTTAAAGGAGCCTAGGATGGTGTGGTAGATTGCAAAAATGGTCTTCCTCTCAAGATGGAAATCTGTTTCCTTATCCTTTAAATATGGACTGACCTAGTGACTTGCCTTAACCAATAGAATGTGGCAGAAATTATATATGGAGTCTGAACTAGCACTGAGAAACATCATAGCTTCTGTTACCCTTTGCCACCATATGAACAAGGCTGGCTTTGGCTGCTCTACCTTGTATATAGAGGTATCATTCATCCATCTGAGCCTTCCAGATATGTGGGTAGGCTCAATGAAGCACAGGTGAGACCAGATTAGTACAGAATAGACACCTCGCTGAGCCCAGCCCAAGGTGATAATACACAGAATCATGTACTAAATAAAATGGTCATTATTTTAAGCCACTGAGGATGGCACTTTGTTATAAAGCAAAAGCTACTTGATCCACATAAGAAATCAAAAAATGAGGCATGAAGGTTAGTGAACAATTGTCCTCTGACTGTGCCTGGGCAGAATAGACATGGGTTCACCTTGTGAGGGGAAGGATTAGGATTAAAGGTCAGAAAGCACTTTTTTCTTTGCAGACTGTCAACATTAGAACACTAACATAGCCAGTAAGAGGGTTTAACACGGAAGTAATTTGAGTCTCTGGTTATGGATCAGATGGGTGCTAATGGATCCTCATAGAGCTTAAAACCAAGACCTGTCTTTAGAAACAGAGTCAATAAATAGGCAGAAGTTGATGATTGCTCAATTCATCCTAATTATATAAAAAATGACAATGAGTTTAACAGAAGTCTACAAAAAATACAAAGGAGAGAAGAAAGCAGTTGGGGAATACAGCTTTTGAGTCTGATAGCTACAGTTGAACTTGTGCTTCTTCCTCCTCATGACTCATTTGGTCATCCTCTTTATCATCCCCTCCACAAATATGTGCCAAGCACCTCCCAGGTGTTGGGCATAGGACTATATACCAGATATTCAATGGTGAGTGGAGCAGACACAGACCTCACAAATCTGATAGTTTGTCAGGAAAGACAACCCAACAGGCAACCACTAAGCTTTGAAGATTAGGCTTTTTTGCTTTTTTTCAGACACATCTGGCCATGCCTTTCGACCTCTGTGATGCCTGCCATCATGTGTAGCCAGCCTCCACCAAGCCTTTAGCATCTGTACCTTTAGCATGATGCTTAGATTATTTCATGATTAGTTTAAAATCAGCCATTTGAAATCATGCATTGCTAAGTTTTTGACATGGATCATGACTGAATCAAGGAGAGTAAAGTCAGAAGGTGTGAGAAAAGAAGTAATAACGGAGCAAATGCAAGCCTTTATGGGTTTACAGGTGAGCCTATTTGTATCAGGCTATGGTGAACATTTTAAACTTCTGCTATAAAACATCTGGGGCCTGAGATAACAAATCAGATGTATTGCACCCAACGTTAAAAACATCTCATAATTTACCACAGTAAATCAATCAGTGTTTTCCAGGAAATACTGGAACTGAAACAAGAGTTTAGTAAAAACAGAAAAATCTGTAGAAGTTTAGTTGATTTAAAGGCATTTCTTGAAATATTGAATCCCAAGGGCCAGAGCACACTGTATTAGAGAGATCCTTGAGAGATGTTTTTACAAGTTAGGGAAAGATGGCTTCCAGAAAGTTGTTAATTGTTTGGTAAAAGGAACACAATTGCTAGATCACTGAAACAGTCAGTTCTCAACTACCTGAGGGCCAATTGTTCCAAATCTGTGCCTTTTTGATCCTTGTGTCCATTTCACTGCACAGTACCACTACCATCCAAAGGGTTGGCTGAAGAAGGCAGAGGCCATGTAAGTCAAATCAGCTGCAAATTAACAGCACATTAGCTATGCTCGTTCTATGAATAGCTTCAGTCTCTGAGAGACTGACTTCATCTTTCCAACATGGTGGTCTTGTATACTTGTGGATTTTATTTATTCCACTGTCCTTGTCCATAATGACAGTGGTAGATAGCCAAGAGTAGGTGACAAGAATACAGTTTTCTATTTCTTCCATTAATTTTGCTTATATCTTTTAATTTTTAGTATACTATACCTCACCCAAAGTTTTCCTTCTGAAAACGTTCTCAGCAAGGTAAAATAGAAAGACTATGGGACTGGGTACTAAGAAACAGACTTCTACTCATGGCTCAGAGATCATCTAACTTCTCAATATTCAGTTTGTGTATCTAAAACACAAACAAAATAGTGGATTCTAGTCCTTGTTATGGGCAGGAGGGTGTTCTACAGGGAGAGGGAGGTACTATACAGAGGTTAAAAGCACCGTGTAAATGTAATATAACATTTTAAATTCAAACGCTTGATATTATGCTCTTTGGAAACTACTCCTGACGTGACTCTCAGTTCTAATCCAGTGGCGAAGTGAGGTTGTAGATGGCTGACTGTGGAAACTTCCCTTCCATGTTTGAAGTTGGTTCCTCCTCACCGCCAAGGTCTTTCTTCTTGTTTTGGTGTCAGAGCTCAGCAGCTCATTTTTCATGGGTTGGCAGTTGTCCATTGACTCTCTCCTGAAAAACTGTAATTGACCTAACTTTTTAATTCACAGGTATGACATTAAACTTGGGAATTATAAGATTATTTCTTCCAAGTCACAATATTCAGTGTGCACACAGAACATTTTAGGGTTTGAAATTTAAAGAACATTTCATTAAATGTCTCTGCTGTATCAATTCCAAAACCTTAGAGGCATTTTTTTAATAAGAGGATACTGTTGAGAATTTGAGTCATTGAATTCCTTTAAATCATTCTCCTTTGATGAGGAAAGTCCTATAAACATCTTATCTTGCTCTGTTTAAACTGCAAGGGAAAACACACATAACACGTATATAGACTTATGCATACATACTCCAGAAATAGGAAATACTCCATGATGAAAACCTAATGATTATATCTACCTATTACATTAAATAAATAAATAAATAAATAAATAAACATACATATATATATATTTTACATTTATTTTTGAGAGAGAGCACAAGCTGAGAAGGGGCAGAGTGAGATGGGGATCTGAGGTGGGCTCTGTGCTGAAAGCAGAGAACCTGAAGCGGGACTCAAACTCATGGACTGTGAGATCATGACCTGAGCTAAAGTTGGATGCTTTAACCGACTGAGCCACCCAGGTGCCCCACCATATATTTTTTAATGGCTCTAGGTAAAGTATATTTTACTTTTTAAAAACATGGAAAGCACTGACAAAGAGGCCAAAAACATTCATTATAGAGGCCACACGGTATAAGGGAATGGCTCTTGGACCAAGGACCAAGACACCTCTGCTATGAACTTGTGACCATGGTAAACAACTTAAGTCCCTGAACCTCAGTATATAAGGAGCTGAGCTCAGTAGCATTTATGAGATTCCTTCCAACTTTAAATTTGTATTTTAATACCAGTATCAATTCCAGTGTACTATATTTTTTGCTTTCTCACTGGTTAGGGTGTAGGATAACTTCTTTTCTTCTCCCTCCATTCTTCCTTTCCTTTCTTGTATAAGAATAATTTCCATGCATGTCTGTGATGTTCCTAGCACAATGCTACAAGTGATAAGATAGCAGTGATAAAGACAGACAAGGTACTTGCCCTCATGCAACTTGTGTCAGTGAACCCAGAGAATAAATAATAAGTCTGGTAAAGTCTATGAAAGATGGCTCCTGTTGTCTAGGACAGCCGAGGTGATAGACTATCTTAGGAAAAGCCAAGGTAGATCCCTGTCTGGTCATTTAGGCAGAATTTTACTAGTTTGTACTGTCTAACAGAAGAAAGTTTGCATTTAGAAGCTAGAGCCTAGAAGGCAAAGGGTAGAGCATGCATTAATGAGTACCCATCTTCCAATTGTTTGGTCCCACAGTCTCTTTTCTAATCTCTATTAGAAAAGCAGATTGAGAGATCAGGTGTCCTGACCTGGTCACTGAGCAATAGGAGCCAATTTTCTGTTTATTAGAGGAGAGCACTGACCACTCCCACCCCCTCCCTTGCAACCCACAGGGCCCTACATGGTTATAGATGATGAACCAGAGACGACTTGTATTTTAAACAGCTGAAGAGTATGAAAAATTCTTCATAAAAAGAGCTTTTGTCTCCTTTGTTGATATTCAAAAGAGGGTGAAGATAAGGTGATTCTAGACATGGTTTGGAGAAATTTCCTGAAAAATTGATCTGAAACTTGTGATAATCTTTTGCCAAATGAAACTGGCCCAGATTCTTCAATTCAGATGCCATGCAGCACCTACAGGAATCAATACAACTCTTATCTCCCGGAAGAGGAGTTGGCATTCTACAGAGTCTTTTGTCACAGAAAAGAAGGGATCATCATAAATTTCAAGCGGAGGTTCATGTCCCTCATTTCATAATCCAGCCAGCCATACTAGTGAAGCAAGGTCTTCTGTGAGGGTTAAATGAGTTAGCGGTGTAAACACTTAGCACAGTACTCGGCACGTAATGAGAGTGCCAAGTAGGAATTGTAGGATACTTGGGTGACAGGCACATACCTGTATTATCCAATACTACAAAAAACGCTTAAGTGATTTAATACACTAGAAATAGACATAGGCTTTATTTTCTTTTCTTTGATATTTTTAGTAGAAGCTACATATTTATTTCATTTTATAATACTAGTCAGGTACTCACACTGCAAATACCATTGCTTCCTCTACTTGTTATGGGGCCAGAAATTCATCACCGGAGTTTCAATTGTAGACAATGAGAATTTTTCTGTTTTCAAAAGTCTTTGGGGGGAGTCTTTGGGAGAGGGAAAACTTCAGCTTCTTTAGGCCAGCATCTAATGAGACAGTTGGGAAGAACAAAATAAACCAAATAATTCTTGAAAACTGCCTTCGAATACAATTGTGATCCAAGAGGGAAAATGGAAAGTGTTAACTGTTGAGAGACTGCTATGTATTAGAGCAATATTAGGCATTCTTATCTGATTTTTCATTTAAATCGTTTAAGTGGTTATGTCCATTTTAATAAGCGAGGATATTTAGTGCCTCTATGGTTAGGTGCTAGAATTTAGAATCAGGTTTGCCTAATTTCAAAGTCAAATTCATTTCTCATACTGTCAAAGGTAGGAGAAAGTAGAGAATAAGAAAAGGGGTTAGGTTGGAGTGAGAAGGCATTTGCTTGGAACAAGCCTTGGGATAAAAACAGGTAAATAGGAGAGTTTGCTTATCTTAGTCTGCTGGGGCTGCCATACAGAATACAGTAGACTGAGTGGCTTAAATAACAGACATTTATTTTCTCACAGTTCTGGAGGCTAGAAGTCTGAAATCAGGGGGCCAGAATGGTTCGTTTCTTGTGAGCTTCCTCTTCCTGGCTTGTAGGTGGGCTCCATCAATGTGTGTGCTCATATGACCTGAACACAAGGGGAAGGGAGGAGAGAGACAGAGAGAGAGAGAGAGAGAGAGAGAGAGAGAGAGAGAGAGAACGAGAGCAAGAGCCAGAGCAAGTGAGCATGAGAGCATGAACACAAATTCTCTGGTGCCTCTTCTTATAAGAAAACTAATCCTATCAGATTAAGGCCCCATTCTTATGACCTCATTTAACCTTTTTTACCTCCTTATAGACCTGATCTCCGAATACAGTCACACTGCGGTTTAGGGTTTCAACATATAAATTTGGGGAGCAGGGGACACAATTCAGTCCATAGCAATACTTTCTCTGAGTTAATGCTTGTCTATGTCTACTTTATTTTTGTATTCCCAATGCTTAATATGGTTCCCATAATAAAATGCAATAACTTATTTTGCATGAAATAATAAATGAATGCATGAATAAAAGCAGTTGGAGGTTCTTGCTTTCTGAAAGGCTATACAAATTGATGCTAAGGTATAATGGGATAGTAAAAAGACCTTTCAGCAGTTTAATTTTCTTTTTTTGTCTTCTTTTATTTTTTTAAAGTAATCTCTGTACCCAGTGTGGGGCTTGAACTCATGACCCAGAGGTCAAGAATCGCATGCTCTGCTGACTGAGCCAGGCAGGTGCCCTGCAGTTTAATTTTCTTTAAAAATTTCCCAAGAGTTTCCATTAAATAGCTTACTAGATATTTAGTGTTAATCTAGAGCAGGACTTCTCAACAAGGACACTATAGACATTAGGGATCAGATAATTCTTTATTGTGGGGGCTGCATAGTGCACTGTAGGATGTTTGGGAGTATCCCTGGCCTCTACCCACTAGGTTCCAGCAGTGCCCTCCACCCCAGTCGTGGCAATATAAATTGTGTCCAGACATTACCAAATACATGGAGAGGCAGGGGTGGAGCGTGTGTGGCAAATTCATTTGAGAACTACCAATCGAGTGTCGAGACGCTAGACCATATAGTATTATGGGTCTTAAAAAGGCTTCCCAATTTCAAAGCAGAGAATCTGTTTCAATTTCATTAGGAGGCATGATCCCTTGAGCCTTCCCTCGTTTCTCAAACTTTGGCACCTTTCTTGACTTCACTTACCTCATAGTTTTAACCTCATAGAGCCCACACAGAATTCTGGCCTCACCCCCACTTTTCTCGACCACTTGTCCTGCTGCCGTTCTTCTGTTGACAGTTCCTAGTCCTAGGAAGTGTCCATTCTTTGATCCTGCTTCTAGTAACGGTCAATTGAATAAGCAACAAATATGGCATCTTCAATACACTTCTTCCTGGTTCTGCTGCAAAGATATGTTCTCTAATCTCAGGTAAGCAGTGACCTGCAGCTTATCTCTAACTTTGTAGTGAATTCCCCCCTCTCAGATTCTGTCAACAGATGAAGCTCATCAACAGCATTCCATTTATGTGGAACCTCCCATTATATTCTCCCATTATTTTATTGGCTCATTTTATAGCAAAACAAAAGGGATTGTCCAAACAAAATGTTTAGAACAAGAAGAAATTTCAATGAAATACTTGATTCTATTAAAAATGCAGAGATGCTATAACATTCAAAGTGTCAGATTCCCCTTAGGAATGTGGAAAACCTAATTAATGGTGCTTCTCCCTTGGAAACGCCATAGGAAGCCCACAGTTACTAATACTCAACAATTTTGGTGCAAAAGCAAACAGTTCCAGCAAGCTCTGATTTGGCTGCTCAGATGTCTCCACTTTAGGGACCATGTCTTTATTTGCTCTGAAGGAAAGTCCATTCTCCTATCCAAGCATTCTTGGTCTTCTTCCTTGTCACCTTCTTCATATTATGTCCCCCTCTGCCAAATTTCCTTGCTGTCACTTGCATCTTCAATTTCTCCCGTTCTAGTTGTCTTTTCTTCTGTTCCTGAACACTTGCTTCGTGTTCTCCACCCTAAATTAAAAAAACAGAAATCTCTCTTCCTAATCCAGTCGTTCTCAATCAGAAGCGATTTAACCCCTAGTGAATATTTCACAATATCCAGAGACGTTTTTGTTTGTCACAAACAAGAGGAAGGGTGTTTACTGGTATCTAGTGGGTAGAAACTAAGGGTGCTGCAAAATATCCTAAAAAAAGATCATAGGACATTCTCCCCCCAACCCCCAACCAAGACTTACCTGGCTCCAGATGTCTTCCTTTCCTGAGGTTGAGAGTGTTCAACCCTATAATTACTTGGAGATACTGCACCACTTCTGCTCTTTCTTTTACTTTGTAACTTAGAAAATTCATGCACATCTGCTGTCATGCTTACCGATCAGTCACACTCACTTATTCCTTAATCTACTACAATCTAACTTCCTTCCATTGGTCACCAAATCACTCAAATCAAGTGACCCCAGTCCAGCCCTTAGTTTCCCAAGCTTCTCTGAAGTAAGTGATGCCACCTTCCCAGCCTGTAGCTTGGGAAATGAGGAAAGGGTCAAGAGATCCTGGATCCCAGTGAGGTTAAAGCAAAGTCTCTGGAGTGGGGAAGTCTAAGATTCACTGTATTCTGTGATCTAAAAACTAGACTTTAGATGAGTGCATCTGAAGTGAATTTGCTACCCTTTCCCAAAACATTCTCCCCACCTAGAAACAATTTAAAAAATTTTTTAATGTTTATTTATATTTGAGAGACAAAGAGAGAGAGTGTGAGTGGGCAAGAGGCAGAAAGAAAAGGAGACACAGAATAAGCAAGCTCCAGGCTCTGAGCTACCAGCACAGAGCCTGATACAGAGCTCGAAGTCGTGAACTGTGAGATCATGACCTGAGCTGAAGTCAGATGTTTTACCAACTAAGCCACCCAAGCACCCCTAGAAACAGTTTTTATTGCCAGGATTGGGGCAAGAGGCACTGCTGGAATTCAGTGGGTAGAGGCCAGGCAGGCTGCTAAATTTTCTATAGCCTCTTCCTTCTCCCTCAGCCTTAGGCCTCCTTCCTTGACTCTGCTCTGTTTATCTCCTCTAACCAGACAAATCTGTTTCCATTAAATCTACAGTCTCCTCTTCCTCCTCTTCTTTGTGTTATCTAGTCTACTGGTGTGTAAGCTCACCAAGAGCATTTTAATCATCCTGGACATCTGTAATGCCTTACAGGGTGGCTTGCTTTGGACGATGGCCCAATAAATATGTTTGCTTGAATTGGTGTTAAACTACATAGATGTCTATGTTTAAACATCTCACGAAACAGCACCCACACCTCACGAAAAATGCTTGAGCAAAAGTTGGAGCTTTTGTATATCATGTTACATCTTCCCTAAATTACTCTGTGATAGTAAAACAGGCCTGTGGAGAGCCACAAGGAAAGGGTGACAGAACTTGAATTTTGTCGCTGACACTACTGCTAAGGAGCTGTGTGACCTTATGAAACCTGGTATTGCTCTTGGGTATATTTTCTCATCTATAAACAAAGGACCCTCGAGCAGATAAGCATCAAGATGCTTTCCAACTCCGAATTTCTATGATCCTAAATAGAAAACGTGAAATTTTATTGCTAACAAAACAGTTTTATTTCACCAGGTTTTTAAGTAAAAGGACGTTCTGAAGTTGATCTAATCAATTAATATGCATCTACATTTTTATGAATCAAATACAGTGTTTAGATATATATGTGCATGAGTATTTTTAACTTTCCATCAGGTAAAGCTTGGTAATACCAGGCTTTATTCCTAGATCAAATGTTCCAGAGGGGTTCTAAGTGAGTAAAACAAGTTAACCATAAAAACACAGATCAGCCTTAACAATTTTGTCAGAGATAATGACAGTGTAATAGAGGGAATTTGAGAAACAATCAGAAATTGTGTGGGGTTCCCCCCCACACACAAAGCACATGTTAAATTAACCAGTAATCCTTGAAACTGTACATACCTGATGATTATTTTATGATATCTTGTATTAAAAAAAAAGGTCCCCAAACGCTAGATTTACAGCACTGCAGAATCCCACACTGTTGCAATGCTGTCTTCAATTCAGCCACTTCATATTGAAATTTCACACACAATAAT
This sequence comes from Prionailurus viverrinus, assembly GCF_022837055.1. Lineage (NCBI taxonomy): Eukaryota > Metazoa > Chordata > Mammalia > Carnivora > Felidae > Prionailurus > Prionailurus viverrinus. Next base: position 85,162,277 of record NC_062563.1, on the reverse strand, counting down.
TGGCTGACCTTCACAGCTATGGCAGAAACTAATTAAAGCTGTAAGGCTGTGCTAGCAATGCTTTTGTGCAAAACGTGAAGTTTGGTGATAATGAAATATGGGGTGCAGATGTTATTGTCTTAGATAGACTGTGCCCTTGGTTCACACTAATGAAGAACAGCAATTATTAAACAAAAAGTATTTTTTACCCATTAATTATTTTGTGTTGTGATAGTAGAAATAAAAACACTGTGGCATCTCTCCTACCGGCTTCTCCCCAAAGTGATTTTATGGAACTTTTCCAGCTGACTTCTGTTTCATTAGACATCCAGTTTCTACTTTCTTCTCCTACTGATCTTAGACCTTTGGGAGCCTCAAGCAAGGACCCGGTTAGGTTCAGAACGCAAAGGGTAAAGGGCAAGCTAAAAATGGTCACCCATAAAGATTTTCAGACAGCTGGAAGATTAAATAAATGAAGCTTTTTGGAAATAACTTCACACCAAACAGAGATGTCAGGAGAAATATGATGCCCTCCACACTGTTGGGGTATGATAGACAAAGGTCACTGCTGCCATTGAGGTGCAAGTGGAGAAATAAAGCAGGCCTGAGCTCTGTTTCTTGGTTGTTAGGAGGCTGAGTTTCTATTAATAGGTCAGTGTGGCTTGCAAGACTTCCACTGGGTCAAATATAACAAATCACAGATTTTCAACAATTGAAGAAAAACACTAGAATAAATAAAAGGCACATTGTATAGTTAAGTCTTAACTTTTCGTAGGCTAATAATGGAGTCTGCTTCTCTTTATCCCTCTCCTCACTGGCTTTAGGCCACTCAGTTCTCATTAACAGGGTGGAGATGGGAGGGACATGAGTTAAAGTCAGACTGGCCAGTTTCCCTATTTCGGGGAGGAGTTTGAAATTAGGTGCCAAAAATAACATTTAACAATTACTTGTGTAATTTTATCCGTTATGCATGCCCCATAGTATCTGTACTCTCCTACATTGGCATCTTAAGGCATTATCTATCAGGTGTCAGCTACTAAAACACAACAATGATGAAGGGTAGGAAGTAGCAGAAGAAGCAGGAGGGGAAGTAGGCACCAGTGGTTTATGTCACCTTAGATTAGGCAAGGAAACAAAGGTTAGTGCTTGGGAGGGAAAGGACCAACGACCATGAAAATACCATGTAGGGGAAGATGTGCCGTAGAATATATTTTAGTCTTTCAGTAACAGAATATTCAGTGGGACTATGAATTCGAGGAGTAATTAATAAAGGTAGTAATGGGTAACATGACTGTTGAGACAATGTGTCTCTTCATTTTAGGGAAATGGTAAGAACTTACTTTATAAAGGATAGCTATATATATATATATATATTGTCAGATGAAAACATAAACTTGTTTTATGGTTATAAAGAAGTTCAATTGTGTAGAGAATGGTACATATGGTAGCTGAATAGCCAAAGGAATAGACCATACCATTCATTAGACTATCGCTGCTCAGCTCCAACTCCACCCTTCGGTATGCTGCTTTTGATAATAGAATATTTCTTCCTTGCCATCATGCACAGTGTTAAACTGTTTCATAGAGAGGGTACTGCAAGGACAGTAGAGAAGGAAAGGCCATTCTTCCTGGATTCCTGTATTCTCTGTTTGCTCCTGCAGCATACGGTGGCCAGAAGCTCATGGGGTACCAGTGGTGCTCAGCACCAGCAAGTTTCATCAGAATTACCCATTTAGGTGGCTTCTCCCACACCCCAGAGGGTGGCTTTGCAGAGTTCCACTGGTGCAGCAAGCTTCTCTGCCACGCAGTGGGCCATGATCACATGCTCTCCAAGGGCATTTGGATCTCAGTCCTTGAAGGAAGGAGGGCTTCCTGGGGTCCTTCGCCTCACTTCTAGAGGTAGTGGCTGCTTTCTGTATCCATTTCTGTAATCGGTTACCTACTCCTGGCAGATAATCCCCTCTTGTAGTCAATAATCTTTTTCATTCCACTTTCCTTGTTCAAATTACTGTGTCTTTTCTGTCTCCTGATTGGAATCTGACTGATTCAATGATCCTCCCATCTTTAGTTCAACAACTTCTAAAAAAGAAAGAAATGAAGCCTTTTATTATCATGACTTATTGAGTTAAATATGAAAAATGTGCTGGAAAAGGAGGTATTGGTAATAGTAGGAATAATAGAATATAGGATGCAATTGAAGCAATTGTCAGCTTTCAGAAGAAATAGCCGTGAATTACAAAAGGTTACAATACCATGCAATTTTCAATACGAAGAACAAAGCAAGAATATACCAAAAATTTTAACTTTACCATATGCCAAATAAAATAGTAAATGAGAGACTGAAATACAGAAAATGGCGAAAAGTGATGACACAGGCACATTGCTCCATGTCAAAATTGCAGCGTGTCCACTTAGGGATTACAAAAGGCCTCTACTATTAAATTCTTTGGGCCAAAATGTAAAGCAACTACATTGGAGTAGCCCTGAATTCCAGTGCAGAAGGAAACTTAGATTGTCTCAACTTCAGGAACTGGTTTTGTTTCTGTCACTGTTCATCCGGAATACATCTCCAATTCATTTATTTGAGGCAGACTCCTTAGCATCACTAAATTGTATAGACACAAGATCCCATACACAGCCCTCTCTTTACAGCATAATCATCATTTTCCTCAGCAAATGTACCATTACACACAATATGATCAATAATGGAATGGATGCAGTTAAATAGAGCAGTAAAGAGACCTAACTGGGCACATTAATGAGAGACAGAGCAGAGCAATGGAAGTCCGCCCTTCCCCAAGGAGAGAAATTGCCCCTAGGATGTCAAACCATGTTTCTCCTCAGGCTGCTTGGCACGTGGACCTATCGATACCAGGAGTGGAGCTTTGTGATGGTAGAGGCTGCCCATGGGAATGGCATCTGGGGAAAGCAATTCAGGCAAAAAAGAGAGGGTCTTAACTTGCTCAGTGGGAAATAAGTGAATTGCAGTGCTCCTGACCAGGTGTCTTGTCTGATACTTCTATGCTAGGAGTGCCCCTTTGGCTTAGAAAAAATAATGTCAAACTTTGTTTCAAGCCAGAGCCCTGGGGACAGCTAAAACTGGGTTGCTGCAAAGAACTACTTTTTTAACCAGAGGCTGAGCAAAGTGCTGCTAATAAAACATTGGATGTCCTTCTGGCGGTTTCTTTCGGACTAGGCTGACTTTTGAATGATGGGTCTTTGGCATCTGCCTGTTTTTAGCAAAGTTTTAACTGTGAGGTCCTGTTTGTGTTGGAATCTTATTTGCCCCCATGAGGGTAATACTGCTTTAAGTCGGAAATAGAGAATGACAGTGACTGTGAAGTCAGTTCTTGTGAGTGTGTCTAAGTTACCAGGGAGGGCAGTTTGCTCTCCTTCTACCAACTACTGTTAGGAGCATGAGGAAATTGCTGCCCTACTCTACTAGTGTTATAAAGTGTATTGCTGGTTGTCCCCCTAAATCAGTGGTTCCTAAACGAGGCGTGCTTTGGGGATGGGTCCTGCCTCTGGATATTCAGATTGAGTAGGTCCTGGGCGGGGGACAAGCATCTATATTTTGAACCAGTATCTCAGTTGGTTTCCACACAACTGTTCTGGGGACTGTGGTTTAGTAATCACTACACCTAATGATACAGATTCTTCAAAGGCTAGGAGGGCCTAATGTGATAAAAAGTTGAAAGTGGAAAAATTGGTGCTCTTTGGGACTCATTGCAAATTAGAAGGAGACCTGGCAATTTGGAGAGGTCGGTATTAAACTAGCACAACTAAAGATGGAAGAGTTTAAATGGATGTGGTTCGGGCAGCACTGTTGGTAGAAGATCTGGCTCAGTCTGAATTCAATATTGCCAGCACCATAATATACATCTTCAGGGGATACATTCTCATTGTGTCCTCTGTCAGTGACACTCCTTGGAGCACAGTTGGAAACTGTGTTCAATAATCAACACATAAGAAGCATACTCATTATGGTTCAGTTCACGTATTTCATCATTGTGGCCTCCAAATTAGGAAAGGTGACTACTGTTGACCAAAGGGGATCTAGGACTGAAGGGTTAGGTGGCAGAGATTCCAAGGCTGAGGAGGAATGGGGAGAACATTTGGTCTACGTCACTTTGTAGTTTGGAGCATAAGAGGCAATTTGTTTTTCTTTGTTCCAAATCAAGAAGAACTTGCTTTTGGAATGTTGTTGAAGAATATCTTTTATTTTTCCATGGTGGGGATTCATTTATGCTAATTTATTCACACTCTTTTACAAGGAGCTCATTAAAAAGAGTAGTGCAAAGTTGAGAGACACATGTGATTGATATCAGGGCACAGCCCATGGTCAGGTAACAGGACAAGATTACTGGTTCCATGGAGAGATCACACACATAATTGCCCTGTCAACAACCAGCATATGTTAAAGTCAGGTTCATGCATGCAAAATGTTTGTTGGCTCATTCTAAGGATAATGTATGTTCCATGTAGATTCACATGAAAATCACATACCCACAATATACATCAAAATTCTGATTAATTATTTTGTAGTTACACATTACACACCTCCTACCAGGTAATCTTTCATGCTTAAAATATCTTATACCAAGTTGACTGGATTGCCTCAGTCATGTTCATTGAAACCTGGGTTAAAGGTCACCTCCTTAATCATTCATTGGATCACAGTATATTATTATTTGTTACAGCATGTATGTTTGGATACATCTCAGGCCAAATATAGTTTCCCAGTGAAAATAATAAAAAATAGTCAAAACCTGATACAGTGTATTTCCTTGATTCAGAGCAATCATTTTTAAGATTCATCCTCAAATGTTTTGAAGGGAAAAAAAGATAAAACCCCAAGCATTAAATGCACATACTGTTCATAAGTAATGTCTTGATTTCAGAAATGCTAGAATATGAAAAAGGAAAAGAAAAGAAAGGAAAAACAAAACCAAAAAGCATATATCTTTTTTTAGTTTTTTAAATTAAATATAATTTATTGTCAAATTGGTTTCCATACAACACCCCCGGTGCTCACCCCAACAGGTGCCCTCCTCAATGCCCATCACCCACCTTCCCCTCTCTCCCACCTCAGTTTGTTCTCAGTATTTGGTTTGCCTCCTTCCTCTCTGTAACTTTTTTTTCCCCCTTCCCCTCCCCCATGGTCTTCTGTTAAATTTCTCAGGATCCACATATGAGTGAAACATATGGTATCTGTCTTTCTCTGCCTGCCTTATTTCACTTAGCATAATACTCTCCAGTTCTATCCACGTTGCTGCAAATGGCCAGATTTCATTCTTTCTCATTGCCAAGTAGTATTCCATTGTATATATAAACCACATCTTCTTTATCCATTCATCAGTTGATGGACATTTAGGCTCTTTCCATGTATCTTTAAACATGTATCTTTAAACTGAAGAAAATGAAAGCTATTGTATCACAAAAGATACAAAGTATTTTGTTTAACATAATACTCTGTATCTCCATCCATGTCACTGCAAATGATAAGATTTCATTCTTTTTTGTGTAATATATATGTAAAATATGTAATGTTTTATGTAATGGTAAGTAATATTCCATTATGTGTTTGTGTGTGTGTGTGTGTGTGTGTGTGTGTGCGCGCGCGCGCGCACGCCTGTGTGTCTTTATCCATTCATCTATTGATGGACATTTAGGCTGCTTCCGTACTTTGGCTGGCTATTATAAATAATGCTTCTTATAAACATAGAGGTGCATATATCCTTTTGAATTAATGTTTTTGTATTTTGAGTAGTGCAATTACCAGATCATAGAGTAGTTCTATTTTTAACTTAAAATTTTTTTTAAGTCTTTAAAAAAATTTTTTTAAATGTTTATTTATTTTTGAGAGAGAGAGAGACGGAGATAGAGCGTGAACAGGAGAGGGGCAGAGAGAGAAGGAGACACAGAATCCAAAGCAGGCTCCAGGCTCTGAGCTGTCAGCACAGAGCCCAATGTGGGGCTTGAACCCACGAACCGTGAGATCATGACCTGAGCTGAAGCTGGACCCTTAACCGACTGAGCCACTCAGGTGCCCCTAAATTTGTTTTTAATGTTTATTTATTTTTGAAAGAGAGAGAGACACAGAGTGTGAGTGGGGGAAGGGCAGAGAGATAGGGAGACAGAATCTGAAGCTGGCTCCAGGCTCTGAGTCGTCAGCACAGAGCCTGACACAGGGCTCAAACTCACATGAGATCGTGACCTGAGCTGAAGTTGGATGCTTAACCCACTGAGCCACCCAGGTGCCCCTCTATTTTTAACTTTTTGAAGAACCTTCATGTTGTTTTCCACAGTGGGGGCAACAGTTTGCATTCCCACCAACAGTGCATGAGGTTTCCTTTTTTTTCACATCCTCATCAATACTTGTTGTTTTCCTGTGTTTTTTAATTTAGCCATTCTGACAGGTATGAGGTGATATCTCACTGTATTAAAAAGTTTTTTTTCTTAATGTTTATTTATTTATTTTTGAGTGAGAGAGACCGAGCACAAGCAGGGGACGGGCTGAGAGAGAGGGAGACACAAAATCCAAAACAGGCTCCAGGCTCCAAGCTGTCAGCAGAGCCCAGTGTGGGGCTTGAACCCAGGAACCATGAGATAATGACCTGAGCTGAAGTCCACTGCTTAACCTACTGAGACACTCAGGTGCCCCTCATGGTATTTTTGATTTTCATTTCTTTGATGATGAGTGATCTTGAGCATCTTTTCAAGTGTCTGTTGGCCATCTGGATGTCTTCTTAAGGAGGTTTTATCTTGACTTCATACATCTTCATTAGAGATTGAAACTTTTCTGGGCAAATTTGCAGAATGTGTAGATGTGCTTAGCAGGGTCTGTGTATAAGGGATAGAACCATCTCTTAAGAAAAAGTAAATGGTAAGAAGAGACATCCCTAAGGCATAGAAACTTTATCTAATGGCAACAAAAGATAACTTTCAGGTCAGCCCACATGAATTTGCACTTGAGTTCTAGGGATTGCAAGCCAATAAAAGCAAAACAAATAACAGGAGGATCTATTTGCTTTTGTTTGTTTGTGTTTTCTGTTTGTTTTGGTTTTCTTTTTCTTTTTCTTTTTTTGGGGCATAAATCTTTGGAGACACAGATTATGTAAGACAGTGTAACACAAGAGGGTTAGAAGTTCTGACAAGGTTAAAGCAGATTCAAATGCAAAATCCAGGGCTCAAGCCACAGTAGACTAACCTGCAGCTCAGATATAGAACCACTGAAGAGGTCTTCATGCATCCTTGGTATCACAGACAGCCACAAAGACAGGGACACACTGGAGGGCATTAGTGACATTATAGTGGCATCACTGAAGCCTTGGATGATCACTAATGGTGGAGATTGCATACCACTTGAAGGCAGCTGAAGACCTCTCCAGAGAAAGCCAAAACAGGAGAGGATAAAATTGTTAGATGCCAGATTATCCAGGAGCTCAGGAGAGGCACACTTAGAAAGAAGCTTTCCCAAAGTTGTGTGCGTAGCAGAGGGAGGTGGATAAGGAATGTGACCTTGTTTCATTTCTGGGTGAGGATGGGGCCCGCAAAAAAATTTTGCTATGGTTTTTAACTTTATTTTATTTTATTGTTTATTTGGTTTTGAGAGAAAGAGAGGGCATGTGCAAGTCGGGTAGGGGCAGAGAGAGAAGGAGACAGAGAATCTGAAGCAGGCTCCAGTGCAGAGCCCCACGTGGGGCTTAAACTCATGAGCCATGAGATTATGACCTGAGCCAAAGTCAGACACTTAACCAACTGAGCCACCTGGGCACCCCTTTTAACTTAATTTTCACAGGCTGATCTAGTAAGGTAAACCCAGTTTATATCTGTAAAAGTATGGGAAAGATATTTTGTGTGTTTTAAATGAACTTCCATTTTAATAGCTTACATTAAATAATTCCATGCAATCTGCTCTGTATTTTAAAGAAATCACACAAAATGTAATAGATTACTCTGCTATTAAATATAGGTAACTTAATCCGGAATATTTTAGAAATATATTATTTTCCTATTGTCTGTTCCTATTATTAATCAAGCAAATTAGCTGAGTCAAGTGGTTCTGAATGTAATGTGGACATTTATTATACATAGCAGTGTTAAAAATTATAGAATTAAACTCTCTGTGGTAACTGCATTCCAAAATTTAAACATATAGATGTTTATTTAGTTTATTTAGTCTTTAGTTTATTTAGTTTATTTAGTTTATTTAGTCTTGAAGACTAAATATCTAAATAAAGAGTTCACTGATTGGTAGGATTTTTAAATAGCGATTTTTGTTATGATTCAAAATATATTGCAACAAAATGATTAAACAATTTCAAAAATTATGTACATGCCTACATGAGTTCATACACTGTGTGTGTGTATGTGTGTGTGTTTTCTTTAAATGAGGTGCAACATTAACAATTTACATCTTGGTAGATTATAAAATACACTGTGTTTCAGTCTGGGTTCCCTTCTCCCTTTTTGTCATTTATGGTCATTTTAAAAACAATTGGCCATAAAAATGAAAGGATATAAAGACGTAAATGTGTTTATTGAACAGATGCATCTTTTTATTTAGAATCTTAAATGACATTTAAAAAAGAAACATGGTAAAATTTCAACAGGGACAGCTCATAATTTTACAGTATGTTTCTGAGATCTGGGTGGATCTCACTTTGCCTTTCTATTCTCAAAACCTCTGACACCTGCTTGTTACACGGAGCACAAGGCAATGCATGTTGCCATGATACATAAGAAAAAGAAAAAAAAAAGTCATGTTTACTCCATGAAAGTTTTAGCTTTTTTAGGACTAATGTGTATTAGGCCATACATTCCCATGTGATGTTCTCAGGCTCACAAATGCATCAGTAAAGATGGGAATGGTTGTGTATTGATGGGACTCTGAAAACAAAGTTCTCGTGTTCCCCACTGGCTAAGGCAGACACACAAAAAGTGTTTTCTTTTATGTGTGTTTACAGATAAATAAATGCATTGAGACAAAAACTAATTTGTATCAGCCCAAAAGGTGTAAGAAGTTATATTCGTTTAATCTACAGGGAGGTAACAAGGTAACATAACATTGCTATTCAAAGACTAGAACGCTTTTATGATGGAAGGAGGTACGTGGGGAGTTATTTTTATGAAAATTATTTGGAAGGATTTTTCTTCCTCATCCTTGGATTGTAGTAACATAGGACTCAAAAAAGCTGTTTTAATTAGAACTCTCAAATTCTATCATTTTTCTTTCTTTCTTCTTTTTTTTAAAACTGGGATGCCAATCCTTTGACCTTGCACTTCCATTGACTATAATCTATATATTTTGGTCTTGCCTAGGAGGCATCTGAAGCAAAGCTTGAGGATTTAAGAAGTGAAGCTTGACAAAGTTTCTTCTCTCCTATAAATTAGAAAATAGAAGTTATGTCTTTCAAAGCATTACAGTTTATTAAATAACTGAATACACACTTTGTTTCTACCCAGTGTCCCTCCTCTGACCAGGGACACTTTGTCTGCAAGGGATGTTTTAACTCTGAGGTCAGTAGGGATTTTCATTGGGTTGACTGCATTGAATCCAAAGGTCTGATTAAATTGAGTAAGTCCACTGAGAAATAGGCATAGTGCAATCCATGCTTAGAAATGTTCTCATTAAACAGAACTTCAGAAGCTTGCAAATGTTGCCAAATTTAATTTAATTCTGAATATTTTAGGAATGTTGCCAAAGTTGCAACTAAAAATCCCCGGGGGGGGGGGGGCGTTGTGGGGGGAGGAAGATGTCAAGGCTGTTGGTTTGTGGAACTATTTTTTCAAAACATTACATTCAATATTTCTGTGAGTTTTGTGTGTCTCACTAAACAAACAGGAATGTTAGTAGCTGTGAATTAACTCATGAGGAGAAGGCTTTTTAGTGATGTGACCATGTTCATATAGGGAGCAGCTTGTAACCTTGCACGGGCCCTGCTTTCGGGGTTCCAGGCTTGCCGATTACCTCCATTTAGCTTAACTAGTTCAAATACTTAATAACTGAAATTCACAGACTCTTTTTCTTCAAGCACATTGACAGTCTAAAAGTTAGCTAACAGTATCTTCAGAAAGCTCTATTGTGAAGCTGAATTTTGGTAACTGACACCAATAACTTAACAGCATTAAATCATCGATATTTTTATAGTGGATAAGCTAGTCTGCTTGTAAATATGTTCAAGGATAGCATGGAGGTGGCAGAGAATTATGCTACTACTTTAACAGCTAATAAATCTTTATTTAAGCAGGGGACCTCTAAACTTTAATTAGGCATATGAAAGCAGAGATCATTCTGAGGGTAAAAATATGCCAGTTCTCACAAGAAAAGACATCTGCTTTGTGGAAAAACTTCAAGTTAAAATTTACTCTTCTGTTACTTTGTCAATAGAAAGGCTTTCTGGTAGAAGAGCAAATATCTAACTTAAAAAAAAAATGACAGAAGCAGACAGGAGGCATTCCTGGCACACCCTAGAGGGGGGAAAGAAAAGCTCATTTGTGAACTTTGTGTGCATCATCTGGCTAATTCACATAGACACCTCTCCCCTTTTCTCCTTTCCCCCTTCCTGGGTCATGTAGGGCTAGTCCAGGAACTATGGCGCATTTAGTAGTCCCCAAGATACAGAATTGGCGGTCACCTTGTAGTTCGAGATTTTCAATGGAGTGCTTGCTCCCTCACGTCTCCCAACCTAGAAATGTCTCTTCTGCTCACATCACAAAGTATGGCTACACTAAGGTAATACCCCTCCTCCCCAAATATATAACTTATATATCTAAATCACTACTGGGCCTTGAAGTCTTTGCAGATTCCAAGTGCCTCAGTACCTAACACTGCTCCTCATTAACATGCAGAGACCACTGGGGATGGTTGCATTCTGATTCCAGATTCTTTATCTTGAGTTTGTGTCTTCTCTTGATTTCCTTCTCGAAAGGGTTTCAGTCATTATGGCATAAGACGATGACCTTGGGAAAGAGAGTAACACGTTAACCATCATCCTTGTTACGCTTTTAGCAAATGTTCTCCTTCTCTAGTGTAGAATTTGGTAGGCATTGTGGAGGAAGGGATGTAAGTCACAGCCTCTACTCGCATTGAATTCGATCTAGTTCGGGAGATGAGACACACATAGTTGAAGCATGCGGTAGCATCTCAGTTGTCAAAAGTACAGCCCAAGGCAATGTGCACATATGCGCCACAGGACAGGGATAAATAACATCGGGTTTCTCTGTGGGCCAAATCCAGTCATGGGGCCAACAAAGCTGTTTTTGTTGCTGTTTGTTTGCTTCTCATTTCTCAGGAGTCCTTCATCTAAGACCAGGATAATATATTTTAACAAAATTAGCTTCAGGAACGCAACCTTTGCTTGTAACTTGTGCTGCTTAGAGATGCGCAAATGAAGCCAAATGAACATCATGAAAACAGAACTAGCTTATTCTAGGATGTTTTAATTTTTTCTGCTACCATTTGATACACCTTGTAGATGTTCTTCCGCTTGCATGGTATTTCCTCCAAGACACTTATTTTATGCTAAGAAGGTAACACTGATGACTCACTTCAAATGTCAACAAGCATCATAAATAATGAATTCAGAATCAGGCTCATATTGCCCAATTAAACAGTTCTTTCATCTGATCAAATGCCATTCAGGCCTTTTTGTGCACTTTCCTTTATGCTACTTTAAAAGTCATCCTGGTATTGTTTTTAAAAAATAAGTAGAGTAGATACTCTCTTTTGAGAAAGACTTTAGATCTAGTCTTAAATGGCAACAGAATGCAATTTAATGCAAATAGAAGAAGTGATGTAAGGAGAAATGCATTTAAGTATCCTTTCCAAGATTCTGGAAGTAGGTAATCCTACACTAGGTGCCCATGGTGAGAGCTTAGAGATCTTGGGACTGCGTCTGAAAGGCAGTGTTCAGTGGACTAGTAATCAGGTACCTGGCTTGGCCCTGAGGTTAGGGGCTGACTGGGGGTGGGGGGTTGGGGGGTAGGGACTTAAGCAAGGTTCTCAACTCTCAAACCATGATATTTGAGATTTGGACCAGATGACCTCTGAACTTCCTCTCAGTTCTAAAATTCTATGAACTAGCCCAACTTCATCAAAAGGCTACTGTATAATTCTTAATACAAACTTGAGTCTTGTTTCTATTAACGTGAGAAACTGAAAATCTTGCTAGAATACAAATGTTTTTGATCTTCCCAGAACTTTCAATTGGCTGGAGTCTGCAGTAGGCTTTTAGCCTATTGGGAAATGACAGAGACTTATTGGGAACATTTGGGGGTTTCTGAATCATTGCATGAAGCAAAAAAAAAAAAAACACTTTACAGAAAGTACAGAAAGTTTCTCTGCAGTGGACTCCTTGATGAAGAGGGAGACTTTGTGATTTTGCTGCCAGTGACAATTGCCTTGTCAGTTCGGGAGTTTGTGGGATAGTCTTTACATTCAACATGTGTCTGTTTCGATCCAGTTTCCTCAAATGTGAAATGGGTACAATGCCTACTTCAGAGGGTTGTTCTGAAGACTGACAGTATAAAGTCATCTTGTATATCAGTTATATACTGAAAGGTAACCAACCATGCCACGCCATAGTGACTTGACACAAACACCATGTTATTCATGATTATGTGGGTTGGAAATTGGGCAGGGCTCAGAGGAGTCTGCTCATTTCTGCTCTATGTAGTGCTGGCCAGACCTAGAGTGGCTCAGTGCTTATCCATGTGGTCTCTCCCTCCATGTGGCTTTTATCCTCCAGGGTCTTTCTCTCCCCATTGTGACCTGTCTGTCCAGTTGGATAGGCTACAAATTTTAGTGTGTCAGGGGTATTCCAAGTGTGAAAGCGGTTCTGGATATGGAAGTCCCAGAAAGCCATTTCTGCTGTATTGTATTTGTCAAAGCAAGTCACAAGTCCAACCTAGATTCAAGGGGTGGACTTGAATGATGGGAGGAATAGTGAAGTCTCTTTGCAATTAGCATGGACCCAGAGAGCCTTGATTTATTAGGGGCCATTTTAAACTATCAACCACATCACAGATAAAGTATGGCACATGAGAGGCACTTGATGAATGGATAATATCTTCCACATTGCAACTTTTATCAACATTTAACCTTATTAGGTAGGCAGCACATATTAAAAAATTTTTTTAATGTTTATTCATTTTTGAGAGAGCGACAGAGGGTAAGCAGGGGAGGGGGAGGGGCAGAGAGAGAGGGAGACACAGAACTCAAAGCCGGCTCCAGGCTCCACGCTGCCAGCACAGAGCCTGATGTGGGGCTTGAACTCATGAACTGTGAGATCATGACCTGAGCAAAAGTTGGACACTTAACCCGCTGAGCCACCCAGGCACCCCAGGTAGGCAGCACATATTAACTCTCTGAGTTGAGGAAACTAAGAAGAAATGTTGTGTTAGTTGCCCAAATTTATAGTCAATAAGTGGCAATATTAGGACTTAAACAGTTTTCCTGCCTCCAAGTTCTCTGTTCTTTCTGTGAATTACTGCTGATAAATTGGAAAGAAAATGAAATGTGGAGAATGATCAGTGAAAATGCCATGGCTGGGAAGCCTTACAGGGCTTTGCTATTTTAGAAAACTGCATTTACTGTTTATGAGCCAAATGTTGGTTGAAAACGATGAAAGAAGAATATTTTCTTGACTACATTTCTTAGATATCTTTCTCTAAAATTTAATCACATCTGGGGCAACTTTGCTACTGAGCTCCAGACTCGTATTTATTAGCAAATGATTTCTTGGAGATATGTCCAGAATTTCACATAGTTTCAGCTTCGGCTAAGAAATCTACAGAGAAAACAATAAAGATACTGGAGTTGAGTCAGGCATGATCTGACAAGTATGCCTATCATGATCTTCTGAATTCAATCCTTTAAATTTGTTATGAAGACTATGACTACTTTCAGCAAATATGCAGAATAAAGAAAAGGAAAAAATATTGATGGTTTTAAAAATACAGAATACTCATTATAGTACAGGTCATTATATCATGTTTATATAATATTTAACATCAGTATATGAAATTCTTTGTATAAAAATGTCACACAAAGATTTTTATTCTTTGCATTATAATTGTTATTATTGTCATTATTTTGATGGAGTCCCCTGTTGAACTCTGAATTCTATTTGAACCTGAAACGGTAATCAAAATGTGGGCTATTTGATAATCCCCATGAATATGACTGAAAAGTTTTCATGAAAGCCCCGTAGACTGAACCCATTGAATTTAGAATAGTTCTCATTCTGGTAGAAAGAAGCAGATGTCCCAAACCAAACACACTTGGTTTAATATACTTTTACATTGGCTTTAATGGACAGATGTTTTGACTATGACATGGCAAGACAAGGATTTGAAATGGTGGATTGGAAAGATTTTGTTCATAAAAGTAATTGCTCTTACATTACAAAGTGCAGGATTTACATGTGGAAAATGTCAGCCTGTTGCAGCATCTCATGATGGATCGTGTTACCACAAGCCATGGAATTCACTAGAAATAACCAACTTACTTCTGAGGGGCCCTTTTAATAGGCATCACATACAGAATGGCAGGAAGGGGGAGCCTCACATCTAGAGTCATTCTAGTTATGTAGTTGATCCTTGGTTATACACTTGCAGGATTATCTATGACTTTTTTTTTTCCCCAACAGAATGTGGCTTCTGTCTATATTATTTTACAAGCTAAAAGCAATTTTTACATGCCCAGCAGTATTTAAACAGCTTTACAAGTATAAAGAATATATTTTATCCTCATAAGAACTCCTAAGAATAGGTGAGAAAATAATGTCTAGAGAAGCTATATGACTCACTCAAGGTCATACTGCTAGTAAGTGACAGAAACAATATCTTAGTAGTTTCAGAGTCCAATGCTCTTAACTCAGAGTCTGCTCTCTCTCTCTCTCTCTCTCTCTCTCTCTCTCTCTCTCTCTTTTTTAATTCTTCATCAAGTGGATGGTAGGAGCTGTATCTAATTATTTGTGTGGTTTAGGAAATTTTTAGGTAAGAATGTTTTAGAGAAGTGAAATTATTGCCCCAGAACTTATCCCGAAGTTAGTTCACGAGTAATTTTATTCCTGAATTTGGAAGTCAAAGGGTCCTCCATCCCATTAAATAGTCACAAAGACCTAACACTGATTCCATGCACTTTATGCCTTGGGCTCTACTTCCTAAATGCTTATTTTGACATATGAGATGAGAGATAAAGGGACAGAAAATTTAGAAAATATAAACCTATTTGTCCTAGTACAGAACCCAAGAAAAAATGTCATGATAATGGCTCTGCATTATTAGCAAAAGATTAACTAATGTTCACTACCCTTTATTTAGATGGCAGGGAAATAAACAATATATGTTAAAAAGTCTGTCCTCAAAAATGCTCAAAAGTTTTAGACTTTGGTTGCTCTGCAGGCTAAGCTTGTATAATGAGAGATCATATTTGTAGAAACCCTGTTCCCAGCAGTGCCACATAACTAAGTAAAAGACGCATCGTTGTGGAAAGAACACTGGGTGAGTTGGAGACACTCTCCCACTAGCTTGCTGATAAATGATCTGGGCAGGTCATTTATCCTCTCTGTGCCTCAGACTGCTTATATGCCTCCCTCAAAGAGTTATTGTAAGGATGAAATGAAATAATGTATGTGAAAGTGCCTAGTATGTAGTGTGTTCTCAATAAATATTTGTTAAAGAAAAAAGTAACATTGCATTCCAACGTCAAAGATGAATTATTTTTGAATTATGCCTTGGATATTGTTTGTGCAATAATATACATGTGGAAATATGGATAAAGGAACAGAAGTGATTGTCTTGGGATTCTTCAATAATTACACTACCTTCCTTTTGATTTATCCAACTTTTTTTTCTTTTTTTGTCTTTTACCTACTTTGAAGAATATGACTATTCAAAGACAGAATCCTTCTCTTTGATAAAACCCAGATGCATAGGGCAAAATGCATTTCCCACAGAAATTCATTTAGGGACCATAGGGTCCAGGAACTCTTCTCTTGGAATTCTGCCACCCATCCATTGTGTTCTCACTTGGCAAGAGGGGATGGAGAGTGGATTGTGACTCAGAAAATGACTAAGAAAGAGTCGAGCAGGTCATCAGCCTCTTCCAAACACAACCCCAGGCCCCCAGCATGACAATCAACGTAAAAACCTAACTGTATTTGTTGTGTAAAACAATTAACATGATAGGGGGGTGGAGACAAAGGGTAGAGAGGATTCAGGTTATCAAATGACCTGGAATTTTTAAAAAATATTTATTTACTTTTGAGAGAGAGAGAGAGAATGAGCAAGG
Source organism: Prionailurus viverrinus (assembly GCF_022837055.1). Classification (NCBI taxonomy): domain Eukaryota; kingdom Metazoa; phylum Chordata; class Mammalia; order Carnivora; family Felidae; genus Prionailurus; species Prionailurus viverrinus. Next base: position 85,145,998 of record NC_062563.1, on the reverse strand, counting down.
GAGGGGCAGAGAGAGAAGGAGAGAGAGACAGAATCCCAAGCAGGCTCCACGCTCAGCAGGGAGCCCGATGGGGGGTTCGATTTCAGATCTCACGACCCACCATGAAATCATGACCTGAGCGGAAATGGAGTCAGACGGTTAACTGCCTTAGCCACCGGGCAACCCCAAAGTGATCTGGAATTTATTTTTCATATAAAAATGCGTATGTCTCCCCTCCTCAACCAAAATTTTTTTTTTTTTAATTTTTTTTTTCAACGTTTATTTATTTTTGGGACAGAGAGAGACAGAGCATGAACGGGGGAGGGGCAGAGAGAGAGGGAGACACAGAATCGGAAACAGGCTCTAGGCTCTGAGCCATCAGCCCAGAGCCCGACGCGGGGCTCGAACTCACGGACGGTGAGATCGTGACCTGGCTGAAGTCGGACGCTTAACCGACTACGCCACCCAGGCGCCCCGCCTCAACCAAAATTTTAGATACTGCTCCAAAGTAGGAGGTGGGGGTATGAATATTTTCTCATACCTTTCCAGGAGATTCTGATACCCACCCCTAGTCCCCCAACTGTGAGAACTACTAGTCTAGTATATTAATTACATCTGTCTGCAGTTTGACTCACCCCATGGCCAATATCCTCAGGACCATAATGACCTAAAGCTGATTACGAACCGCCCCCTTTAGGCGGAGCTGACACCCTCAACATTCCCCTCATGAAATGGCATGTATCTTTTACACTAGGCCTACTTAGTCATTTTTGTAATCTGCTTGGCCTTTATTGACCTTCAGACATGTGCAAGAAGGGACCCTGTCCTAGTGCTATTCTTTAGTGAGCTCCATCTAAGCTCTCTTTCAGCCATGCCTCTCCCCATTGGATGAGGAGTCCTTGGGACAAATGGGCTTATCTTGTCAGACACCCACTCTTCCTTTTTGTTTGTGTTTTTCTAACTTAAATATGCTTAGGAAAAACCTTTGCATCTTGCTAACATACAGATTCTAATTCAGTAGTCCTAGAGTGGGTCTGAGACGCTGCATCCCTAATTATCTCGTGTTGCTGTGAGTAGCAAGGGTCTGCCCCACATACCCAGGCTCCTGGTATTCCTTGAGCAAATGATGTCAAGCCTGTATGGCCTCTTTCCTGGGTCTTGAAGACAGGTTCTGTGGCCAGCGTGGTATCCAAGGCCTGAGAGGTGGTCAAGGGCGTGCTTAGGGTAGGGGTCTGTGAACACAGTTTAGAAGGGTGAAGACCTTGAAGTGCAGAAAAGAGCCAGAGGTCAGAAAAGAAAAGGGCAATCACAGGCTTTATGCTGAGATTGGGATTATGGACCATGAGCCAACTCTCCCCATATTACCATATTCTAACACAGAATTCCAAGCAGTCCAAGAATTCTGAATTCAATGTTAGCTTCCGAGGTTGTTAATTAATGTAGGAAAAAAGAACACATTTTACTTTAACTGTGTGTTACCTTGACTGTATATACTTTTCAGCATAAAAACGTGCAGCATGAGGACCTCCATTTGTATTCCTGCTGTAGGCCCCCAAATTGTTAGAAGTGAGCCAGTCAGTAGGCAGCCATATTTGTAACCACCTTTTTCCCCTCACCTAGATCATTCTGAGCATAAACATTACATGACAAAAGGATCAACGGAAATTATTACTTTTGACTTGGACATTTCTTTGGCAGCTGCATGCATTTCTTTCCAATGTCACTTGAATCTCTTTCACTGGCCACACGTGTCTCTTTCATAAGCAACTTTAATATGTATATTGGACTATGCAGTACTCAACTCTCTGGGGTGTGAAGGAGTCACAGTTTCTTTTGGTTAGCAGTGTTTGCAAATGTGACTCCAGTTTTAGGACAATGAAACCCACCCAGTTCAAAACAGAAGGCTGGCTTGCAATACTCTTTTCTTTTCTTTTCTTTTCTTTTCTTTTCTTTTCTTTTCTTTTCTTTCAAACCCATTCTTGCATCCTATTACAGTAGCATAGTTTTACAAATTCTGGCTTAGGGTCAAATCTTAGCCCCACCATTTATAAGCTCTGTGATTCTAACTTTTCTAGGCCTCAATTTCCTTCACCCCTAAAATGGAGACAATAATGTTTGCCTCTTAGGGTTATTTAGAGGATCTAAGGAGATAACACATATGAAAGTCTTTAGAATTGTATTTGTGGGGCACCAGGGTGGTTCAGCTGGTTGAGCATCTAAGTCTTGATTTGGGCTCAGGTCATGATCCCAGTGTCGTGGGGTTAAGCCCTGCTTTGGGCTCTGCACTGAGCTTGGAGCCTGCTTAAGATTGTCTCTCTCCCTTTCTCTCTGCTCCTCCCCTACTTGTACAGTGCTCTCTCTCTCTCTCACTGTCTCTCAAAATAAACAAACAAATAAGTGAATAAACTTTATAGAATTGTGTTTGTGTCAGCCTGATAATATTTGCTATGATTATACTTTATTCCATTTTTTTACAGTTTTATTGAGATATAATTGATACACAAAAAATCACACATATTTGATATACACATTTTGATGAGTTTGGACATACGCATTTACTCATGATACCACAGCCACAATCAAAGTTTGTTCATGTTTTACCTGCTTATTGAAGCTGTATAAATGCTTTCTTTTCCCATTGGTTTTTCACTTATTTGAAGTCCTTTATCTTTGATAGTCATTATTTTACTATTTAACTTTTACTTACATTCTACTGTGTATTATGGGTCAACATGGTTTTTCTGATTATATCATAATACGCTTTAGGTCAAGGAAAATACCTTTATTTTCTGTCCTCCACAGCACAGTGTAAAATACTGAACACAAGAGAGACCCTCAAATCTCTATTAATTGTGAAAGGGTGTTTAAGAACAGCTAGGGCTGATCTGGTTTGAATGTTTAAGAACAATAGAAAGAGGAAATGGCTCAAACAGGGAAGGGGTTGTAAAAAGCAGGGATTGGAGAAGGGGAATCACTCAATTGGCTGAGCAAGAACAGAGATTAAACAACTGAACGTCATCTGGCAGAACTTGGTGGAAAGGCTGACATGCTTCTCCAACTGGGTGAAGGGGGCAGGGTTGCTTGAATTCATGTTGAGTAAGAGCCTCTTACCTCAGAGATAGGCTTATCTCTTTGCTTGGCCTCAGTAAACCCTCTGAACATAACTATTATAAGACTGCACCGTGAGAGCGGTAATTGACACAGGGGTCATCAAGAAAAAAATAGGATTAGAGTAAAGGATTTTGCAAAGGCGGTGATGTGTACTCTTGTATACTGCTTTCTCACTCTGGCCGGCTCTGCTGACTCACAGGAAAGCCAGTCCCCTCCTTCACAGTCGACCTTATCTCCCTCTCGTTTGCCTAAGGCATCATGCGAGCTGACTGCAGCTGGATATAGGGTCGAAATAGGGTCTGGCTGGTTGTAGGCCACAACATGGGAGCAAAACAACCGAAGGATTTAGCAAAACCCTAATTTGTTTACCCCCTTCTGACAGAGGAATGTTGATGTTTATTTCTGAGGCTGTGGTAGGACACTTAGTTCAAGAGTTCTGACACATTAACACACCACACAAGGTTAGTAGCCCACTTGTCCTTTATTAATTTGTTGGTGAATATATTTGTGTTTTCACATCACACCAAAAAATGCAGGAAGGGATGCAGTTTTGACATTGTTTCTTTACCCTTGCACTCCGTGTAAACAGAAGTTGTCTATCTGGCAGTCTAGAGCTGTATGTAAAGCCCCTGTTTACTTAATCTGAACGTCCGTTTCTTTTTTGCTTGGTCTGCAAAATAAATGAAACGAAAGAGTGTGCCGGAATCAGAATTGTGTGAGTCTGAAAAAGACATTTGGGTCACTGAGTAACTAAAAGCACCCTGTGTTTACATGTTTCTGCAGTTTCTGTCATTGCAGCTGCATTACCGCTTATAACAACTAATCTCTTTTTATTTGTATTTTACTTGATTTTATTTTGTGTTAAAGGCGCTTTTAAGCCATGTCTTCCAAATGTGTTCAAGGTTTCATAACTGTCTTAATAGTGTATACACATTATAGTGACGGCAGTGAATTTCCTCCAGTCTGGATTTTGTTAAGAGTGACTTTAAGAATGGTTTGTAGGACAATTAAAATGTGTTAATCTGTATTTGAAAACTTGATCCAGTTAGAAATCAGTTTTCCATCCACTTAGATTTTGCCAAAGTTTCCTATGTCACATAGCTGGGTTTTCCTGAGAGGCAGAAAAGGGAACTGAGGGAAAGGGAGTGCTTGGGAAAGCCTGGTAGTTATGCTAGATTTTAGGCCTCTGGGCTGATGTCCTCTTAACCTAACCCATGTTCTGCTTCAGGAGAAAATGATGCACTGAAGGGTTGGAAATGGGGCTTGAGCAAGCACACTTTTCATGCTCAACAAAGCCTAACGTCATTTCACTATACAATTTGAGTTATGTGTGTGCTTTTAATAAACCAATCCTCACAAAAAATAAATAGATTTGTTCTGCTTAAACTGGCATACAAAGAGCTTGGGGGAAAAAAAATCTTTAACACCTCTGGGGGATTGGAAGGTAACTTCACACTCCAGCTTCATGTTGGGAACGTGTGATAACAATTTGACAGGAAATAAGTGGATCCTGTCTCAGGCCTTGGGAGGAGACTAGACCCTGGAGCATAATGGTGTGAGTCTGGAGGCCAGGGAGCTTCCCGCCCAGCAGGGGGTAGCCAAGTGCCAGTAAATGGGAAGGAATTCAACTTCCTAGGATCCATTCAGCGCCAGCAACACAGCTCTCTGATTCTAGATGCGGTGTTCTTCTCCAGTGCTTAGATTCTGTGTACTCCAAAAGGAGCCACTTACCTGAGTGCTTGAGCCTATGTAACATTTTTTTTTTTGAAAGGGATCCCAATAAAGGGGTTGAAAGAGTGCATTTATCTGCCCAAGGCTTAGATGGAAAGCTGGTGGGTTGAGGCAAGTTTTACTTTTCCTTCTGATTCGATTTCCTTCTCTCCCAGTTGGCAGAAGCCCAGAATCCCCCGGGAAAGATGGAGAGAGACCAAGAAGTCAGGCCAGCCACCCTGGCTTGGCATAAACATGACAGTGTGTGTGAGTGTGTGTGTGTGTGTGTGTGTGTGTGTGTGTGTGTGTGTGTGGTGTAGTTTCAGGGAAGCCAGAGGACAGAATCCCCATAACCTTCCCTGAGGAAACCTGGGATCCAGCATCCAGCAGGTGAGCCCCTAGGATGTCCAGTAAAAGCCTGAGTGGAAGAGAACCTGACGAACTGCTGGGCTGCTGGGGAGAAAAAAATGCCAAGCTAAGCTCCTGGTAGGGAGAAGGGGGGAAGGTGACAAGGTCACTGAAGAAAAAATAGTTTTCAGGAAACCTGTGTTCCTTATTATCTGCTGTAGAAGGAGTTTGAGGCTGCACCACTGCCTGTGCCAAGTGAGAACATTCCAGCCCCAGGGTTTCCCTAGCCCGCTTCACCTTGTTGCTTCCCACTCAGGCCATTTTCGGTTGATGCTGCTTTTCTTTGTTCTGTTTTCTCCCAGTGCAATGAACCCTTACATTATGGGTTTCTGTTGTAGTTTTAACCTCTAATACACAACCATTACATCTTATCTCGTCTTCTAAATTACTCTAAAATCCAATTACAAACCCCCCTCTCCTTTAAGAGCACACAACTTGCCACATTACTGAAATGCTGGGCTGCTCTTTTGTTTTTCTAAATTAATAATAACTACCATTTTCCGTCTGCTCTTTGCATGGGAGTCTTTTATATCACCACACAGCTTTCCAAAATGCATATTATGATTCTTTGCTACATCTTTGCTGGGCTGCAAAAGAGCTAAGGATGATTTTCCAAATATTCATAAAGGATCTGTCAGTTTTTAATATCAAAACATTTGAAACTCTACAGTCCTTAAAAGAGAAAGCATTTTAAAATTTACCAGTTAAAATTTCACTACTGCTTTGCTTTGTTATGGTGAAATAGAAGTCCATCACTTTTAGGTTTTCAAAGGTTAGAATGGATTTTGTTTATTAAAATTTTTATGGGTTGAAAACTCTTAGTTCTACTAAGGTTTCAAAAGCACAAGTGAATTTTTAAATCCCACACCCATTGTGAGTTTCTTGAATCTACAGGAGGGAGGGCACTACCTTAAAGACAGATTCAACATCTATAAATTATAGAAATGTCTAAGTGAACACGCCGAGAACATTTTAGGTAAAACTTTAACCCTACCAAGAATATCCTCAAATACTTTTTCTGACAAAGAGGTGATTGTGATTTGTAATAGAAAATTGCTTTTAGGAAAATGTGTTAAATTCAAATATGATATTAGAAAAAAATCTGACTTGTTTAGTGTTTTATAATCACAGGTGTCTAATTGAACTGCAATTGCTATTCTTATTTGCAAATTCATTTAGTCTTAGAGAGAGGATATGTGACATACTTAAGGCATCTGATTATGTAGCAACAAAGTATCTTGGTATGTAATTATTAAAAATGTGTATATGGCCAATCGGCCACTCCACTTTTAACTTCACAAGCGTAGGCAGCGTTCAGTGGAGCTCTTCAGTGTAAAGTTTATATGTGTGAGTCCTTTCTCATGCTCAGGCTTTAGCTGCTCAGGATAAATATATTATAGCATGTTGGGAAAATTGGAAAAGTCCTAAAGAACATGTTAAATTTCATTTGAACCTTTAAATACAACACCTCTAGTTATATTTTTGTTTATTTATTGTACCCTATGGTTAAATCTTTATCCCCTTAAATATTAAATACATGAAAGTCCAGTTATTTTGCTTTAATAATTTCAGCATTTTCCTGGGGCATCTGGGTGGCTCAGTCGGTTGGTTAGGCGTCCGACTTCGGCTCAGGTCATGATCTTGTGGTCGCGAGTTCGAGCCCCGCGTCAGGCTCTGTGCTGACCGCAAAGAGCCTGGAGCCTGTTTCAGATTCTGTGTCTCCCTCTCTCTGACCCTCCCCCCTTTCATGCTCTGTTTCTCTCTGTCTGAAAAATAAATAAACATTAAAAAAAAACTTAAAAAAAATAATAATTTCAGCATTTTCTGAGGCCAAAGTGAAGTCCAAGCAAACAGATAGAGTGTAACTCAAGTGGCAACACTTGAAACTTACAGGCCAGGAAGGACATGGTAATCGCTACATAACATAATCAAATTCAAAATATAGGAACATGATTGCTACCATTACTAAAACTCAAGGAAAATGGAGATCAGGAAAAAAAATCATAAACTATATAAAAAAATTATAGTTTTTCATTCTTACAGTAATTATATACCACATGTACAATAGTTATACATATGCTAATATATACTATATATTGTATGTTCTTTTTAGTTGTCTTGAACAAATAGACTCTATAATCTTATTTTAATCATGATGAAAGCATTGTACCATCATTTAATATTTCAGTAGCACTAATGAAGCTTCTTTCCTCCCTCCTTCCCTTCCCTTCCTTCCTTCCTTCCTTCTTTTTTCTCTTTCTTGCATTTTAGAATTTTCAGTGAAAATAAAACCTAGCTAGAATTATTTTTCCCTTGCACCTCTAAATTCTGAATATTATCTTGTAGTTTCAGTGCATCTTAAACACCATCTATTAGTTTTGTTGGGCAGAGTATAGCACAACTCATACATTTCTTTAAGGTTTAAATGTTTTAAGAATTGACATTATCTACTTTGCTTAGAAATATATATACTTAAGCATTCTACTAATGTGTTCTTAAAGACCCTCTGATTTTTTTCTTAGCTTTTAATAAGTTTTTAACCATGTGGATATAGCAGACTCAATTCACACAATCCAAATTTATAGGTAGCCTTTGTAGAATTTATTATTTTTTTTACATAAAAGTACATTTCTCAACGAGTCTGTACTGTTGCATAGCAAATTTTAAAAGAAACATTTAAATTAAAAATTGTATTATTTTGCATACTTTATGGGTCTGCATTTTTTTTACATTTTAAATTAAGATTTTTGGGGCTTGTTGGCAGGTTGAAACACGGACTATTTGTACTCTAAGCTCTTTAAAAAAAATCTATTACTTATATCTGCTAAACAAATCAAAAGCGACTATGTCATACATGGCATTTAAAAAATAGTATCTAGAAGATAAAACATATTCTCCTAATTTATAAGCCACCCCTAGCAAGACTTTGAGGTTTTGTGTCGATTTGGAGATAGACCAGGCCTTGGGCCGCAGGAGCACCATTTGGGGTGACGTAGCAGTAAATTACTCTGTAGGGCCCTAGAGGCCCAGCAGAGTTAATGCAGCTTCCAGGAAAACGGAACACCTGGCTAGTAACTCAGGCAGGAGGACGGCCTGATTGAATGTGTCACAAGCATGTCTCAATCGTGATTTTTAAAGAGCAAGATGTGACACTGCAGCAGGCTTTCCTCCCTCTTCTTTCCCACCCTCCGTTTCTAGGGGACTGAGCACCCGGGCACCCTCCCTGCAGCACTGGGAGATTATTATGGTCTTAAAAGTGAAAGCCTATAATTTAAAGTCATAATTCCACCTTTAAAATGGAGATTGAAATACAGTAATATAAAATACATAAGGCATCAAGATGTAGCCAATGTCTCCTCCCATTAGATTTCTCTATTTACAAGGGGGACAGTAATAACAAGTGTATTTTCCATATGATTGTACAGCTTCTCCATTTAAAACGGGGGCAAGAGCTCTACTAGACCCAAATTTCTTTTAATGCCTACTAAATGAAATTACCTGGACCTAAAATAAGATAAAATGAAATAAGAATTTAAAGCCTAGAAAAGGCGGCCCCAACTTTTTAAGATATCAGATATTTCTTAGAAAACAATATCTTGGTCAGATAGATGTAAATGAACATACAGATTGTTTCCCTTAATATACCAAGAGCCTACCAAAAATTAAAAAAAAAAATGCTAAGCGTAGAAAGGATTGCCATTGCCAACTCCTTGACTTTAGAAACAAAAGAGCTCAACACATTTGGCAAACTCAAAACATCCCCTCCCCTACGTTTAAAAGTCATGTTTATGTATTTATTTTTTACAGCACTTCAAAGCTTTTTCATGATGCTGTGTACTGATTTTAAAATACCAGTTTTAAATACTAAATAATGGAGAGATAAAGTTTTCTGTGAATCAATTTTTCAGCCACGTGAGGAGAAAAACTATATGGAAAATGATTCTACTTTCACAAGGAAGGAAATGTCATGGGCCTCTGAATTGGGGACTAAAAGAAAAAAATTCTTGCACTGGTGCCTACTGGAAATTACTCAGAATAAGTATCTTTTTTTTCCCTTGAAATAAAGTTCAAGGTAACATTTAAATGAATAATTATTTACCATTTTGTTAAATGTTGGCGTGTATGGCAGGAATCATCTATTAGTACAAATGCTTTTTCTGCTTAGAATGGCTCATTAGTTTCTTTGTAGGCTGCACTGGTTTTAAGATTCAAATTCAAAATCTCCTCTGATTTTGCTGTTCCATTTCTGGCAGCTGGCCAGCAGCAGATATGCATAATATTTCACTGTTAGACCTTGCAAACATTATATCCTGCTGTGCTAAAGAAAACATTGTGTTTCTTACCACATGAAAATAATCCATCACTTTTCAATCAGCACACAAAAAAAGCTCTACCTGTTTTTTCCATCAGACTCAAGAAAAATTAATGGCCCCAATGTGAAAGGTGGACCCTCCATGCATGATCCATTAAAGTACAAACTAATCAAAATATATCTAGCATCTGATTTGCTAAGCAAGATGGAACAAAAGAGGTGTGATGAAAAAAATAGATCCTTCAAGACCCATACAACCTTGTTCTATCAGTATTAACCTTATTTATTTTAAATGTGGGAGGACATAAATAAAAGATCATGAAGTGGATCCGTGGAATTCAATCACTTCAAATAGGCACTCTGTATTTATCTGGAAGAGATGGCTGAAGGCACCTACTTGTGGACTGGAGGAAAATGTTACAAAATGAAAAAAAAAATGTTTTGAAAAAGTAAAGAAAGACAGTTAAAAGTCCCCTGCTTCCCCCCAGTTGGTCACTAGACAACATACTATATTAAAGTAAAATTTTTCTTTGGGAGCAAAAGTATAGTATTTTGTCAACTTGTTCATGCCTTTAAAAATAATTTCATGTCTTCAGCAATGCTGATGTTATAGCTAATTTTAAGTGAGGCATGAAGATTTTTCTCTCCAGGGCCATATGACTTTTGCTACAATATTCTAATCAGAAAGATAGCCATATCAAAAGAGTGCCAGTTAGAAAACAATCTATTTTACAACTGTTTAATGTTTCCATTGGACTTGCTTGGATTTCTTTGCTACCGCTGGGTTTTGGAAGATTTCTCTCTCTCTCTCTCTCTCTTTTGGTATGATGTGTGTCTTGCAGCTTACTGCATTAATAAAAGTGTATTAAGAAAAATGCAGACAGGGGAATATAATGCTAATACTAAGAAGGTATCTATGCTTATAGTTGTACACATAAAATATGTTTTTTTTGTTTTTATTTTTGTCTTCTTATGACTTTGAAATACCATGCTATGCTTTTAACTGGTATTCTAGTTTCTTTTTCTTTCTTTCTTTCTTTCTTTCTTTCTTTCTTTCTTTCTTTCCTTCCTTCCTTCCTTCCTTCCTTCCTTCCTTCTTTCTTTCATCTCTAGTTGAGGTTGAAATGGTCCTTATCTGAATATCTCACTTCCCACATCTTAATTTCCATGTCATTGATCCCCATTGAATGAGAGAATAGAGTTCCAGAGTTGAAAGGCTCAAAACCTATCATTTTGTATTTAAGAAAAGTGAAGGTCACAGATTTTAAGTGATTTATCCAAGGACACTCAGTATGGGTATGATAATGCTGGGATCCTCAGGAACCCCATATTAGTGCTTTCTTCACTACACAGGTGGTTCTCCTCTCCCAGAGGAGTGCTTGTCAAAGTTTAATGTGTATGCACATGATCTTGGAATCTTGCTAAAATGTGGAATTTGATTTATGAGGTCTGGGGTTGGGAGAAAATCTGCATTTCTAACAAGATTCCAGAGCATCCTGATGCTGATTTGAAGAACACACTCAAAGTAGGAAGGATCAGAGAACTCTGTCATATTCTTAGACTGGCTTTCAAGGTCCTTTGAAATCTAGTCCTGTCTTCTACTGGTCTGTATGAATGTTCCAATGTAGAGTACTTGCTCACTTATTGAATACCCTTTGAGTGTTTTGACTCCAATTTCCTTATTCATTCCTCTGCCTCTCTTTGCTTCATTGCAATTAAATTAAATTCTTTTTCAAGAATAAACACAAATGTCAACTTTTCCATGAAAATTTCCTTGCAATCAAATATAAAATGATCTTTTCCTTCTCTGATCATGTCTAGCACTCCTTCCATCCTTCCTTCTTCACTGAGGTAATTGTAAACTATTGTTCTGATAGCTTTATTATGTAAGCACTCAATACAAGTGTTGAGTTCCTAACAAAGAGAGGAATACCATTAAACTAATCAGTACAGACTGATGCATCTGAATTATTATCATCTACTTTGTTCTTGATTATTAAAGAGTATTTATGGAAAATATAAATTTAGTAGTAATATATTATAAATATATGTGCATCTGATTTCATAGTTATATGAACATATGTCAGTCTACGTTATATTTCAGTGGACTTCTTTTCCAAAGTTAGTAAATTTCTCACAAACCATCTTTTTTCAAAAACTGTTTCATTATGGAGCAAGTTTTTAGGAGGTGGGGTATTTTGAAAGAAAATAGAACATTAAAAAATGTAAGCATGTCTTAAGTGAATATTCTTGAACTGCTCTCTAGTATCTCAGCATTTTAAAGGCTACAGAAAAATTGGAAGAAAGGTCAAATGAGGCTGAGGAGGCCAAAGGTAAACTATGTGAAGAAAGGACACATTGGATTATATGTGGATTATATGTGGATATATATTATATATGTGGATTATATATAATAAAGGATTCATTGATGGATTGACTTACTGAAATAAGCCTAGGATTGACCAACTCAACTATGCTAAGGCATTGTGCTGGGGATCAAAGGTAGAGTCTTAACATTACATTGTCCAGAAAAATCTCTCCTTATAGTCTTCTCTGAAATTGGAAAGAAAATTAGAAATATAGTCTAAGTCCTTAATTTTGCATGATATTACCGGCTGGTTAATTGAAAGACTCTAAACAGTGGAGAATTTACCACAAGTATATTTTACTCAGCTATATTCATATTACTATGGTTGTTTATTAGAGACCAATGTTCTCAATATATTTAATTGTGTTTACATGTATATAAGAGAATTGTTTTCTTGAGGCCATATCTTTACAAAAGAATAGAAAGCCTTTAATAGAAAAGCACACACATATAATACTTGCCAGAGATTAATACACTATGTTGTGACTATTTCAGAGTAAAACACATCCCAACCAGTAGTCCCATTAGCATAGATACTATACTAAAAAAGTTCAGCTAAGTGATTTCATTTATTTATTTAATTTATTTCTTTATTACACCTTCACTGAAGTATAGTTGACATTCCATAAACTATATATATTTAGTCTGCAGTTTGATAACTTTCGCGTAAGTATCCACTCTGAAACCGTCATCACTATAAGATAATGAGCATATACATCACCCCAAAAGTTTCCTTATGCCTTCCTCTGTCTTTCCCTCTGACTTTACAGCAACCACTGCTCTGTTTTCTGTCACTTTAGATTATGGTTTTGTCTGGCTTCTTGCGCTGAACATAATTGGTTTGAGACTCATCTTTGTTACTGCATGCATCCTTCTCTCTTGCTGAGTAGTACTCCATTGTACAACGGATGCACAATAATCTGTTGATCTATTTCTCTGTTAAGGGACATTTTGGTGTCCAGATTTTGGCTATTATGAATAAACTTGTCCCTATATGGACATATACTTTCATTTCTCAGATTAATGCTTACGAACAGAATGCTTGATGTGTGGTAACAGCATATTTCACTTTTCAAGAAGGTATGGAAATGTTTTCCAAAAAGTACATTTTACCTGGGTAAAATGTAACATAACACCAGCGGTGTTTGCGAGTTTCAGTTCATTCACATCTTCAGTAACACTTCATATGGTCAGTATTTTTAATGTTAACATTCTAATTAGTGTGTAGTTACATTTCAGTGGAATTTAAGTAGTTTTAAAGACTTCCTTGCTAGGGAAACAGGAAGATAAGAAAATATGTTTAGTCTTCCTTTTCTTTGTGTCCTGTCCTAGATATTTCAGGTTGAGCATCTATTCTAAAATCTTTCTCTTTGCTCTGCCATGGTCAAAGATGTTCATTCGCCTTTCCCTTTTGACTCTTGCAGACAATTGCATGTCCTTAAAGGAACTACAACAAGAATTAGGAGTTCCCTGAAGCAGGGTAAAATGTGGCCCATGTGATCAATCATAGCTGCTTCACTGAACTATAATGACCCTGTGCACAGGAGAACATCTTCAGTGGGGCAGACTTATTTCCATGAAGTCCTACATTTCTAAATGTAGAAAGTTATTTCCACATTTAGCTTCTACCATGTTCAGTCATATCTACTTTTCTTGGGCATGTAGTGAACTGTATTGGTGTACAGTTACATGGCTTTTCAAAATAGAAGGACAAGTAGACTAATAGATAACTAGCCTGCTTTTTTTTTTTTAATACTGTCGATAATTCAAGCTAAGGAACAGGGTCAGTTACATAATATCCAACATCACAATAGCCATTTGCGAATAGTGAATAGCAGAAGCTTCCCTGGGTTTCATCAAGAATTACTACCCCCAAATCAAGTAAAGTAAAATACTTGGATATATATGACTTAGAGAAATAATTTCCAAGAGACGCAAAGAAAAACCATTTACCAGCATTATCAGCATTGGAGAAAGTAGCTATATGTTGTATGAACACATCAAGTTATGATAGTGGCCAGTAAAACTATTACAAATCCCAACCATGTGCAACTATTATAGAGAAAGTCACTTTATAATTCAGTTTTCTGGTTTCTGTTTTCATTGAAGTTCAGGTACACACTCGGTTACTTAGAGCAGAGATTAAGTCTTTAAGATACATGACTTTCTTTGTGCATGTATCTCATAAGTCATTCCAAACTACTCTCATACAATATAAAGGAGAAATTGGGAAAAATATCTAGTTGACCTCCACCTTTTGGAAAATTATTCCTAAATTAGATGTGATATAGTGGACATTGTGACCTCTAAGAGTCTAATCTACATCTAATCTAAGTGTCTAATCTTGACCAAGATCATGGTCTTGATGATAGTGATGATGAAGTTGATGATGAAGATGAAGAAGTTAATGATGATGATGATAAGAATAATACTCCTAATGATAATGGCAGCTAACATTTTCAGAGTGCTTACTCTGGGCCAGCACTCAGCTAAACGCTTTGCATGAATTGTCTCATTTAATCTTTGCAAAGCCCTGTCAGGTTGGTCCTATTATTATCTCCCCTTTGCAAGGAGATTCAGTGAAATAAATTACATAAACCATATGCCACTTTGTAAGCTCTCTCCATTCTAGTCCTGTCTCTGTTGCTACAAAAAAAAATGGGACTTAACTCTAATAATTATTGTTATCAAAGAAATTGGAGGACGGACAACGTACGATTTGGTTGGAGGAAGAGCTCGATAGCTCTCAGCCTGGATAACAATCAGTTAATGGAGGTAGATATCAGGAATAGGGAGAAAGCTCTTCACGCAGGAGATCATTATGCAGCAGCTCAGCATGTTTATTAATCATTGTGCACAATTAAAATGCCATTTCATCCCTCTAATTAAAACAAGTAGTTCCCTGAGGCTAGCACCTGAACTAATGAAGCCTGGTTGCCTAAGGATCTTATTCAGGAAAGGGAATTAACCAGTGGAGGAAGCAGTATGTTTACCAAGTTGCCCAGACAACGTCAAACTATATATGACATCATGAGGGAGTGGACCAGTTGAGACCACGATTTTAAAGAGCCAGGGATGCTTCTGTTTCTGAGCAAAGGCTGGGTTTAAGCATTGAAAGTATTCTAGTGTTTTAATTGATCAGGTCTTATCTCTCATCACCCTATATACTTAAGAAATGATTCTGAATTATTTTCCTTCTTGGTATGTGGAATGGGAGTCTCGATGTTCAGAGGAGGGGTTCCAGGGATTTTATGTTGACATCTAGGTGTTTGGGGGCATGCAGGGATTTCTGAAATAGGTTGATTATATAAATGAAAGGGGATATTGACAGGTTGTGAAGCACAATTTAAAACAGAAAGATGAATGGGTTAGATGAAGGAAAACCTAAGATTCAGTCCCAGCATTGCCATCTTTACTGAACGACCCTGAATAAGGCTCTTACTTTCTTTATTGTAAGATAAGAGAATTGGACTAGGTAATCATCAAGTTTTCTGTTAGCTCTAAAATTCTGTGGCTTTGGAAGAACTTGTAATGAACAAAGCAGCCCAAAGAGTTTTCACAGTATCCTAATGCCTTTAGATTTGGCTGAATCAAGTCTTGCTTATTCTTCCCCTCTAATTCTTGCTTAGTGCACCATGATATCTGTAGTGTCTAGCATCACACCTTCCATAATGTAGCTGTTCAACTAAATATTTATAGAAAACATGAATCGGGTTAAATACTCCGAATGCAGTTAACTCAGTGGTTCTAGTGCTCTGTTCCTAAATATGTAGTACTCCAAAGAAAAGAACCATCCTACATAGAGTTCTGCATTACTCATCTGGGGAACGGCAAACCTGAGGATTTTGGAGTTGCTTTCATTTTGACCAGTGTGTCAACTCAGTTTCCTACGATTCTATGCTTGAAAGGTATGGTCCCATGTTGCCTCCACTTGCACTTGGCAAAAAGCCACAGTTAATTTTTCCTCTGTTTTACCTGTTACTCTTTTGGTTCTCAGGATTTCTTGATGTCCTAGAAAAATATCTGTGCCTAGAAGTTTGGTGAACTTAGGAGTATTCATTTTTTTTTAATGTTTATTTATTTTTGAGAGAGAGAGAGAGGGAGGGAGAAGGAGAGACAGAAGGATGGGCAGAGAGAGAGAGGGAGACACAGAATCTGAAGCAGGCTCCAGGCTCTGAGCTGTCGGCACAGATCCCACCGTGGGGCTCAAACTCACCAACTGTGAGATCATGACCTGAGCCAAAGTCAAGCGCTTAACTGACTGAGCCACCCAGGCACCCCAGGAGTAGTCATTCTTGATCTAATTTTTATAGGTCACAGATTTCTTTGAGAATCTAGATTTTGTGAAAGTTTCACCCAAAAAATTAATAGTACAAATTTTCAAATAGCTGTGGATGAGAGGTTCTCAGACTTCCTGTGGAGCTCACAATAAGAATCCTTATTTTAAAGAATCATGGAAGAAGTTCCAATAGTCCTTTAGGGCACCTCTATCTAGCTTTCCTCCAGCAACTGAAGAAAGATGTCCATCTAACATATGAGTAGGTATTTCTTTTTGTGGAGACAGGACCAGTAACACGTGCAGGATGATGATGAGTTGTTTTTTACAGTATGGCCAGCAGGCTCCGAATGAGATACCACAATTTCAGGTATTAAATCTTCTACCTTCTTTATATATAACCAGCCAGCTGGCTTCAGTGTCTGTTTTAAACAAAGTAAACAAACAACAATGAGATGATAGTAGCCCTACTAATAGAAGAGAGGTCAATTATAGAAAAATATAAAGGCCTTGATTTTTTCACACTATCTACCTTATTTTTAGGGCCAGGAGGAAATTGGTAACCAAAACTATAAGCTTAGGTCTTAGGATATAATAATCTAAGAATTTAATCTTTCTGATTTGGTGCAATTATTAATATGTTGAATTATTTTATGTTGAAACCTATTTGGTTTTCTTTTCAAACCAAAGCTCATTTTCTATTGTATATCACAGTAGGAAATATAACTTGGTCAATAAGACATCCAGAAACTAGCAGAAATCAGCCAATAACTCAGATTAAGTGGCATGATAATTGGGTTTCCTAAGCATTTTTTGGTATTAAAACAAGTTAATCAACCATAAAACACAAACTCATCAGAATCTAAGGTCTTATTCAATTAACTTCTGGCCTCAAACACTTAAGTTTTTTTTTTTATTTCTTTCAAATTATTATGTCATATTTTGCCAAGAAAGAAAGGATTTCTAGGGTGGGAAATTCCAGAGATGGAATAAGAGCCAGTTCTTTTAAACTGTATCATTTTATCCATAATTATTATTTTTAGTAAAAATGAAAACAAAAGTTTTCTTTTTTGCCTAGAAGGGAGATAAAATCTTGAACTTGAAAGTTCAAGCAGAGAGACTGAAGTTGTATAGCTTTTTGTTTTAAATGACCCTTATATTCTTATATTTACTCTAAAACATTGGATAAACTAGAAACTTGGGAGCCAAAATAACTATTAATATAATACCACCAACACATGATTTTATCCCTAGATGCCTTATTTTAAATTGATTTATAACTTCTTAATATTTTTTCTTGGTATCAAGGTCATAGATTTATAGTCAAATTAGACAAGTGTAAACTTTTACTAGTCCCCCAAATCTTAGCTATAGCATGAGCCTGTATGTTGCCAAACTACTGTGGTAGAATTAAAAGATCAGAAGAGTTGTTTTGTTTTGTTTTGGGTTAGACAAAATTGGGTTAAGATTCCGAGTTGCATATTTAGCTATGTGACTCTGAGTAAGTTATTTAATCTATGTGAGTCACAGTTTTCAGCTCTATTTGAGAGAAAAAGATTTCATAAAATTCATGGTAGGCATACTCACAAAAAACCAGTTCCTCTCCTATTCCCTGGATCATCAACTCCATTGGATAGCTTCACTATAACTTTAAGAGTATTTGAAAAGATACAATTAACTCTCTTAAGTAGAAAGTAATAAGAGATCAGGAAAGATAGTCGGTCAAAATTTGGTAAGTAACCTGAGGTGAAGACATAAGTAATTGGTTTTCAGATGTAAGGATGGACACTAGTCAAGAACATAGATATTTCAGTCTATAGTCAGGGTTGAAAAAGGAAATCCAGGGGGTTGAGCAGATTAGTTAAGTGTCAAAGCATAATCTGGCCAACCAGAGAAGGGATAAAGGAGTGAAATATTTATTCATTTATTTGCTCAAAACCATGTACTGAGAATCTGCTCCAGTTCTGGTACTAGAGAAGCTTACAGTCTAGTTGGGGAGATAGACAATATACACACATAAATTTTAATATGCTATTGTAAATGCTTGTGATTTTAACAAAGTTCTGTGGGAATCAAAAAAGAAGAACAATTAGCATAGGAGGAAACAAGAAATATTCTTGGCCCACTAAACGTTTATAGAATGAGAAGGGAACATTTGATTTGGGTGCTAAAGTATAGAAGTTTGCCGAAGTGAAGATTCAGGATGAGAACGTTCTAGTTTGAGGGAAATAGAATGGATATAGCTTGAAATAATAAAGATCTGATGTGTAAAGAAAATGATGTAAAATTTAATGGAGTCAAGAACTTTGGGTAGGCAGGGAAATGGGCCCGGTTTGTCTTCATATGCTGATTCTGCTTATATTGTGTAGGCAATGGAAAGCTGTCAGAGATTTACTAAAGTGTTGGATTGCATGACAATCTTGTTTCTTAAGGAAAATTACTCTGATAGCAGATTGAGGAAGGACTAGACTTACAGCAGTCCAGTCACAGAAATATCAGGAAGCTCACTGATTTAACAAATACTTTAATAATTTGTTGAGGGGTGGGGGATAGTCATATTAAGCTTGTGCATCTACAAATACCTTGACTTTTGGAGCACTTATAGTTTACAAAGCATTCTTGTGTCATTAATTCTCTAGAGAACTCTGTGAAGTAGATGTTATTATCTCTAAAGAGCTCTGTAAAGTAGATATTAGTGGTAGTAGTATTCACATTTTATAGATGAAGAAAGTGAAACTGAGAAGTTAAAAGACATACCCATCTTGCAGTTATTAAGTGGAATGCTGGGTTAAGTCAGGTCTTTGATTTGGAAGATAAATTTTGTCTCTGCCATACAGACACTCAGAAGTCAATTGCGTTTTCAGCTGAGCATGGAGATTATATTGTTGCAAAAATAGCTGCAGTACTTGCCTTTCTGAATCAACACGCCAGTAATTCCCTCCCACCTTTACTCTGGACTTAACCACATGCTTTCCTTTGTCCATTGAGACAATAGCAAACATTACTGAATTGGAGACTTGACAAGTATTTGTATAATGGGCTTTCCCACTCTTACTATTCTTTGGAACCCTAAATCTGCCATGTGAAGAAGCCTTGGCTTGCCTTCTGTATAATAACAGACATGTACCTAAATCATCCCTGTTGTCCAGTAGACTTTAAGACAACCACAGGGCATATGGAGATGGCTATCCTAAGGTCATCTGTCCCCAGCTGAGCCAGCCCAGATCAGAATTACCCAGGTGACTCACAGACTTTGCTTATTGTTTTAAGTCATTATGTTTTGGAACTATGATGCAGCAAATGAGAACCAATAGTCCAGTACAGGGTATTTCTGCAAATACTTTTTGTATGTAATTTGGCAAAACAATAAAACAACATATTTATTTCTACCAATTAGAGCAATGATGTTCAAACTTTATCATCTAAGAGTTACTTGGCAACTTATTAAAAAAAACAACTCAAACTTGGGGTTACCCCAGATCTACTAAATTAATATTTCTGCAGCAAAAGCCTAGAAGGTTGCATTTTTAACAAGCTACACCATAATTCTTAGATTCGCTAAAATTTAAACTAAACTAGCATATTATTCTCCTTATATTCTCAAATATTCTCACATGAATGTCTTTTGTTAGTTTGATATGTTACTGGAAATTACCTTTAAACTGCTTTAGAAGAACAGGAGTCACTGAAAGTTTAACATAGCAGGGCACCTGGGTGGCTCAGTCAGTTAAGCATCTGACTTCGGCTCAGGTCATGATCTCATGGTTTGTGGATTCAAGCTCTGTGCTGACAGCTCAGAGCCTGGATCCTGCTTCAGATTCTGTGTCCCCCTTTCTCTCTGCCCTTCCCCTGCTCATACTCTGTCTCTGTGTCTGTCTCTCTTTCTCTATCTCATAAATAAATAAATATTAACATAGTATCATTCTCTGTAGTCTCTATGGATTTATAGCATAAGAAGAAATAAAACACTTAAAAGTATAGGCAGTGACTGAGCGTGAGATGTTACCAAATTGGCAATAAGTGTATAATTTAAATATTTATTTTCTTACTGAGATTAAGTTACTAGAGGAAAAGAGAAATGAAATGGGGAAGATATGAAAGGGAAAATGGCAGATATGAATGCTCTATCAGGGAGGAAGGGGAGACTTCATCACTGGTGAGTGTGTAGAACCCCAAAGTAAAGTGCAGACAGAGAGAAATAGAGAGGAGAGGGGTCAACAAGAAAAATAGGGTAGACTTGCTAAAATATTACCCCACCATGGTTTAAGATTAGCCATCTCAAGTTTCTTCTGTGAATTTATACAGTAACATAAAGACAATAAGATTTATGAAGCATAAAAGAACACTACAATAGCTGCTAAAGTACTGGTGTCTCCTAACCAAAGGGAAGGGGAGCTGAGAGCCAATCCCCAGTGAATGAGGGGGTCCAGTTACACTACCAGCTCAATTAAGAGAAAATCAACTGGCTCATTATTATACACAAGGACGTTCATTCTTCTGAGCAAGGAGAATGATTACAACTTGAATAGGAAAGCCACAAACCACTAATCAGGGTATCTCAGGTTTGACCTATTCAAGTATATTCCAAATTACCCAATTAGCTGGATTGCCAATAAATTCCTTGTAGCAGTTATATTGGCACTGATGATGCCATAATCAGTTGTCTTAATCAAGCTTTTGAAAACAAAAATGATGGGCTGAATATACTCATAACAAGGACTGGAAAATTAGAGCCACCAGGTCACTGCTTTTGGGTCACTCAACATTCTGTTCTGGTTACTGCTCTCAGAGGACCATGTGAGTTTTATTGTGTGTGGCTTTGTATTGCCACCTACCTACTCATCCATCCTCAGCCTTTGTTCCTATTTCCTAATGTTCCAGCTTCTCTTGAGGTAACACCATTACTACGTGGGTAACCTCTATAGCCCTGTAGCCCTTTTCCTGGCCATGAATCCACTGGCCTTATTTAGCCATATCTTGGCAGCCTGGATTCTTAGCCCTATTGTTTGCTACCCACCAGCTTGGGCTGGGGCTATAATTCCTAAACTGCAGATGATGGAAAATGAAGGACCTTCTGCATCCCAGACTTTTCTGATGATGACAGAGTATTTTATATTTGTTGGGCAGCAGTAGTTAGTTGAGGGCAGGGACTATTCATCCCTAACACTTCTGAAAACATGCCTGGTGCATAGTACATATTTACAAATGCTCAATAAATGAATTAGTAAATGGGAAAAATGATATTTTAGATCAGTCATAACCATGCTCCAATGGAGATAAGACATAGTATTTATAATAAGTCTACCAGAACAAACAGAGACCTATTTCAGTCTTATTCATTTTCCCCAGGGCCTAGAATGATATCTTGTGCAGTACTTACACTTAAGATATATCGTTTCAAATAAATGAATGACTACCCATGGCATTTTTTTTCATTTCTAGTGGAAATCATGAAAAAAGGGCTAAGTTATACATATGAGTCAAGGCTAGGGTGGAGATAAAGGAACAGTCACAAATTGCAAGGCAGGGGACAAGAGTTCAGCATTCACTGGAACCTGGAGTTAGAGACGAGAAAATTCTAACCCCACAAAGTCAAAGTACTCTTGAGGAGGTCATTGGCTTTCCTACTGCATAAGGAATGAGGGTTTGAATTAGTCCTATGAAGAGAATTAGGCACAAGACGCTAAAACTGGGCCACTGGGTTACCCAATTAGTTTAAATAACAATTAATAATTGCCATAACAAAGTGCAATACTGTTGGAACAAAATGGCTGAAGGATTGTTTAACTGTGGTTAGGTTGAAGAAAAATCTAAAGAGGTTATATTTAGGCTGGTCTTTTAAAACATTATTTGCAAATATAGATGCAAAAGTTCAAGACATGGTCTCTGTGTTGGTTTTTGGTTCCCCAAGGCAAGTATGAGTGGTTTCTTTGGGAGATGGTCTCTGGTAGGAAACCTGGTAGGGAAGTGAGGAACTGAGTCAGAAAAAAGGAAGGGAGCCAGTGAAGGTTTGGTGTCCAGTCCATTACCTGATAGCAACTGAAAGTCAGGCTCTCTAGAAAACCGGTAGGACCATGTTAGAGTTATTCCAACTGAAGAGTCAAGAAGTGGGGGCATTCTTCCACCCGAAATCTGCCATTGGTTGAAGAACTGCTCCTAGAGACATTAACTCTTTCATGCTGCGTCCTGCAGGTAGGTCAAACATGACTCCTGGGCAGACCATCATACAATTCACTATAGTTCCTGACTACAGTGCAATAAAACTAGAATAAATGCATCATCGGCATAACTTGATTCTGCTTTTGCAACTGCTTCCCTTTTCCCCTTCTCTAACTAGAGCTCTGTAATAACAAAAGATAGTTAAAGAAAGCATTGTCCCTTTTGTTCTTGCCCAACTAAGACCTGAAGCAAAGTTGGATTTCTTCCACAGAGCAGAGTGATTGGATTTCCTACACCAGGGCAGCAGGCAAAGTTTCTATAAGGCAATAACCTCCTTGATGTCCCCGGCCCCTTTTTGCCTTCCAATCATCTATACAGAAGAATAAACAGAGGGCTCAGTTCTCTGGTCCCCTAGGTAATTTTTTGGTTCTCTTGGGAGTCTTCTGACATTTCTGAAACTGCTTCCATATTCTGGATTCTAATCTCTACTCAATTTTCTAGAAGCAATGCCATTATATTGTGAACTACTTAAGGGCAAAGTCTGATTACTTTGTATCAACTTTGTAGTCTTTCCTGCCTCTAGAATTGCACCTGGAACCTAAAAGATGCTTAAAATACTGTTGGATAGATGGATGGATAAATGAGGAATGAGTGAAGAAGTAAGTGAATGATTGATCCTTGTCCCCTATAATATTCTGTTTACTGGCACTAAGGATCCGTTTGCTTCACCATCCTGATCTTAGTTCAGTTTTTTCAAGTTACTCACCTTTCCAAAATGAGATACCTTGTCTTCCCAAAGTTTGGATTTATTGCTCAGGACACTGGATCTTGCAGAACTGTGCCTAGAACGCCAACTTCAACACTTTTCCTTACCATATCTCACTCTCTCATATCTTCAATTATTCATTTGCTTTCTCTGCCCCTTTGGTATATGGGTTCTTTCAGGGAGGTAGGGTACTAATTTATAAGCTCTAGTCAACAATTAGTATGCTCTTTCTCAGGAATATTTTTTATTTTAAAATAAAGTGCCCAGATTTACCTAAAAGATACTATTGCCAAGTTCTCAAAATAAGTAATCTATCTATTTTAGAACTGGAACACTGACTATGCCCTAATTTTGCCATACTGTCACCTCTCTCCCTCTCCCGCAGGCTGAGATTAGGCACAGAGATGTGGTTTTCCTGACCTGTCAGCTGAGAGTAAATTATATTTCTCCATAACTATTTATCTATCTTATTCCCTCATTTCCTAACAAGAAGACAGGACCTAATTTGGGGGTTTTAACTCTCAAGTTAAGTAGTAAAGCTTATGGACTGTGTCTTAGATTATTCTTGACATCAGATATCTCTACCTATGTGGCAATTCTTGCCACAGAACACTGTACTATCAAGAAAGCCCCATAGTCCATGGAATATATCTGGAAGGGATTGTGGATAGGGTACTGAGGAAGCACAATTCTAACCATGGATACCATATGGGTACCATAGATTAGTTTCAAAATGAGTAAAAATGGCCCCAGAGTTCTGGATACATATATGAAGAGAAAATGAGTAAAGGAAATAAGCCCTGGTCTCTAGCAGGAAAATCCAGTGTTTTGGGGGATCAGAAAGGTTAGGTTTGCAAGCTTTAAGTTCCTTTTAAAAGTTCTTTTAAAAAGGAGCCCACATCCAAATAACTTGATGGTGACACATAACTTATGGCTAATAAGTGGACTACACAGATCATTCTCATCAAAGGGAGATCTTGGGTTGTGGCAGAGGGCTTAGGGTTCTAGGTAGAAGAATTGAAAGTTAGCAAAGAAACAGTTTCCTAGAAAGATGCGGGCGATCCAACTTGACTTTAGTGAATCATTTTTATGCAGGGCTTAACAAAATCCTACTTGCAAAATTAATTCAAATTGTTTGGATATAAACACTGTTGCATGTATTGAAACGTAATGATAAATGAGACAGGTCAACAGTACTTAACAACACATCATGGGGAAGGGAGATTTTTAGTGTAGAGCTTGAAAGCCTGGTTTTTGTCTGGCCTTATTTAACGTTTTCATTGATGCTCTGCAGAAGGGCGTAAACAATAATGTATTAATGAAATCTGCACATTTAAACTGAAAAAGCAGACTCCAGTGGAAGCTGACAAATGATGAAAAGGAATATTAAGAAATTAGAAATTGGATCAGAAAATAAAAGTTGGATGGAAAACATATATCTATCTATCTATATATAGATATATATAGATAGTGATTCTGAAAATCACTGTAAACCAAGAATTCTTCTAGAAGAAAATCCAGAAGGCAACATATGTAGCAATATTGGAAAAGATTTTACAAGAGCATGGAGCAGGAAGTGCCCTTAAGAGGTGCATGGCCTGGTATGGACACATAGAGCAATAAAATATCCATTTGGTAGAAAACCTCAGAATTCTATTTTTTTTTTTGTTCCAGTCCTTTCAGACTCACATCTCTCTGTCCTGCAGGGGAGACACACACACATGCAGGAGCACATGCACAGGCGCACACACACACATACACACACACACACACACACACACACACTCGTGCATTTCCTGCAAGGAAAGAACAGTGTTTTTAAGGGTTCGGCATTTTTTTTTTTAATCAACTTATATTTTTACCAGTTACTGCTACTGTTGGAAAACAATGTTTTTGTTTTTACACTAGATTTAGTCTTTAGAAGTGAAGACTAGGGAATTTGATTCAAGAGAGAACAAATCAAAGCTAAATTTCTCAAATGAACTGAATGCTACCAAATATACCACATTTTATATAGACCAGTATTTTTCACACTTTTTGATCACAAGACCCTTTGCACTCTTAAAATTAGTGAGGACCCCAAAGAGCTTACAGTTATCAATATTTCCAACATTAGACATTAAAACTGAGAAAATTTAAAAATATATATTATTTTATTTAAAATGACAAACACAGTATATAGTCATGTAATGTATTTTATGAAAAATAATTATGACAAAATAATGCAAAATGGAAATAATGGAAAATGGCATTGATTTTTGCAAATCCTGTTAATATTTTATTTGGCTTAATAGATAACAGCTGAATTCTCATATTGGTTTCTGTCGCAATCTGCTGGATATGTTGAATTGTTGAAATATATGGAGAAAATTCAGCCTAGGAGAGAAGCTGGAAGAAGTTGGAAGAAAAAGGATAATGCAGACCATGTGACAGAGTCTTGGACTCCAGGGCTGAGGTCCTCACTCCAAGCTGAGAATCCTACTATAATTCAAAATAAGTTATATAATTTAGGGTCTGTATATGCTGAGATGAATCCTCTTAGTTTGTAAATAAGTCATATTTCTATGCATTGAAGAAACATTTGATAGCATAGGAAGATTTGAGTGGGATATATAGTGAGGTACTAACATCGATAGTTTTGTAAAGTGACAACTTTCATGAGATCAGATCAGATAGTATTTTTAAAAATCAGATATAACTAGAAAAAGGTCTTGGGCTCCAGTTTATAGCTTGTATGAAATTGAATGTATTTTACAATTTCATTTGCATCATTACAAGTAGAAGCTCAAATCTTTTCCAATGCTGAACGTTTGATTTTGATTAACACAAATATGGAGGCTACAAAACTTGAAGGTCACCCAAGGATAATTTCTGGAGTATAAACCACCAAAATTTAAAGACTGAGTTGTGTTACTGAAGGAAGTACAACAACAAACAATAACATTATTCTGTAGAATGATAAGCTTAGAGGAATACTTTTAAACCATTAGACTTTTAGACCATTGGGTCACCTTTCAGACTGAATTGGCCAGTGAGTTTGGCAAATATTTATACTGTGCTGATCAGTAGTTTGAATGACTTGACCAAATAGTTATTTTGGCATTCTCTACAATATTACCAAAGTATTTGACATGCCTTTCTGATTATGTAACTACCTTTCTTGCTCAGGTTTCTTCAAAGACTTCTTTTTGTGGTGTGGTCCAAAAATCACATAGGGGGATTTTTTTAAGAATGTAGAATCCCAGTGCCCATCTTAGGATACTAAGCTAGAATTTTGGAGGAAATAGGTTCTAATATATATGTGCGTGTGTGTGTGTGTGTGTGTGTGTGTAAATATATATATATATATGTATATGTATATGTATATGTATATGTATATGTATATATATATGTATGTATGTGTATTTAACTTTCTCCCCAAGTGAGTCTTTTGTTATTCAACTTATTGATAAAAAATCTAATCTTTGTAGGATTAAATACAAGATTCTTCATGATCAGTCCCTAGACAGCCCAACTTAATTTGAAATAACTCATACGACCCACAGCAACTACTTACAATTCCCAAAATGTGCACCATTTTCTTATTTCTCTCTGCCTTTGACTCTGTACTTCTTCAGCGTTGCCTTCACCCTCATTCTTGGGTGCATTTGGTCAATTCACATTCTTTCAATAGTCAGATCAATATCACCTCTTCTGTGAAGCCTTCCCTGACTTCCTCAAGGAGTGTGGCTTCTTTTTATGCATTGCACCTCCACTATGGCATTACAGACTTTATCCTGTTGTAGAATAAGTGTCCATTTTCTTGACCACATCTCTGCTGAACTGTTAGCTTCTCAGTGGCATAAGCTATATGTTTTTTTCCGCCTACATATTCCAAACACTTAGCCTAGGGGCTTGAAATACTATACATGCTAACTAAAATATTATGAAAATGAACATGGTAGTTCATAAAAAATAAGGGGAGAATTCTGAGAGCATACTTTCAAATTTAATTTTTTTCTTTACTTGTGAAGGCATAAAGTTAAAAACAAAAGGAAAGAGAGAAGGGGGAGAGAGAGGTCATTGTATAAAAAATCGGCTAATGTAAATCAGCTTTGTACAAATAACATATGAAGTTGGAAAAAAGGGGGGGCACTGCCACACACCTTTGAGGCAGAAAGTCTCATTAGTATGCAGCAGAATATACAATGGATTCCAAATTCAAACTCAAAACAGTAATAAATCAAAGCAATAAGGTGAAAAATGATGGGATCAGCAACAGTGGTGGCTATTAGCATGTGCACCTGCTGTGAGACAAAGCAACCCAGGGAGATGCTTGGGAGAAAATTCCAATGCTGAGACCAAGAGCAAAGATGTAATTTTGAAATGAGTGAGACCTGAAGCAGAGGTTCAGGATGCTTTGAACATTTTTTTGCAAAAGGTCAGAATGGAAAATGGGGCTGCCCCAGAACCGTGTTTAATGACAAATGAGCTCCAGACAGTATTTTTAAGGGAAAGTTGGTCAGTATCTTCTGAAGAGTTCTTTTTTTTGTTTCTTTTTTTAATTTTTAAGCTTTGTTTATTTATTGAGAGAGGGAGAGAGAGAGAGAGAGAGAGAGAGAGAGAGAGAGAGAGAGAGAATGAGCAGGGGAGGGTCAGAGAGAAGGAGAAAGAGAATCCCAAGCAGGCTGTGCACTGCCAGTATGGAGCCCAACGCGGGGCTCAAACTCACAAACTGAGATCATGACCTGAGCCGAAATCAAGAGGCAGACACTTAACTGACTGAGCCACCCAGGCACCCCTCTTCTGGAGATTTCTAATGGAATGGACTCGCTACTTCTCTTGGTTTTATTGATGACTGGCAATCCTGAATGGTTAAGATAATCGAATTATCCTGGAGAAGTAAAACACCGTTAGCTTATCAAAAAACTTCAAGATTTTTGGTCAGACAGGTCTGGTTTATTCATACCTGATTGCCATAACAGTATGGCATCCTGCTAACCATGTGAGGACCTAAAACTATCATATTTTCCAATGCTAGTGCTACCTGCAGATGTTGACTTGACTTTTCAGAGGGATTTGCCAAGTTTTAATTTTTTTATTTTTTACTTTTTCAAGGTAAAGCAACCAACAGCCATAGAAAAATCACTTCTGGTTGCTTCTAATGAGGAAGTTAAAAAAAGTGTACATGATCCTGGTATATTAAGTTTTTATAAATCAGTCAGGCTCACTGTAGTTTTTTAAATAGATAATTCAACAATTAATCTTATGTTAAAAGAATCTGTCTTGAATAAAATGTAGATTGTCGTTCTAATAAATATTGTGACATTATTTGAAGCCAAGCCTTATTGCTAACCAATAAGCTGACTTTGAACATGGCAAAAATATTTCTGAAATATTCTATTTTCTAATACCTCCACGCCAAAATAAAGTCAAATTCATAACCCAGCAAAAACAAAACAAAAGAAGTAGGCTATCTAATAATGGGAGAAGCTTCCTAAATAACACAAGTAAACATTTTTGCAGTTGGTGCAAGCTTTCTCTGCATTCTGGCAATAAAATGTTTAGCATATACTCAGAAATAGCCATAGCTCATGTTTATTAAGAAATGACTGTGTCTTAAGCACTGTGGTTTTCCCGCCATTCCCAGGCGTGTGAGAGGGTGAGGGTGAAGGCATTGCAAAGGCAGTAGCATATCCCAACTTTGAGAGTTAATGAGAAAATAAAGCACATTCATTTGAGAAATGAATCTGATTTACTTTCAAATAACTTGGAAACATGATTTCCTCATAAAAGCCTTTCCTTTGGCTGCTACTTCCATCTCATACTTTTCTACAGACTACGGCCTCTGTCTAATTTCTGTAGCATCCATTCTTGTCACCAGCTGTTTACTAGTCACTATCCATGCCTTTGTCCTAAGCAGAGAGTTTCAAAGTCTACCAAGACCGATTAATTTCTTTCAACTCTTACTTTTCCTGTCTGGCTGCTGTGAAAGGCAATTCTAATCTGATCTCAGCCTCACCTCCTTGCCCCTTGCTGCCACTGCTTTGATCCTGAAGCTCTTTCACACTGCCCTCTGCAACCACCACCACCACCACGATAGCACAACAAATTGGCCCAGAATGCATTATCCAGTTCCAGGCAATTTTCAATAACAAAACATAAACACATATGCAGTGAACTGAGTCTCGTCTTTGTGGTGATTAAACTTGGCTGTCAGGGATTTCCTACATGTTAACCACAGTGCTAGAAAATAAAGTACAGGAGTAGAACATAAATATCAAAAAATTACTTAATGAATCCTCTGAAGAAGCTGAGGCATCAGCTGAATCAGGAGAAAGCATTGTGGATTGCAAATCATTAGACTGCTACTCAGCTGAGCAAATTATTATATAACCCATAACTCACAACAGGGAGTACCTGCAGTGCCCAACTCTTGCATTTATACTCCAAAAGTGCTGAAGTTTCAGAGGTGATGTATTACCTGATGAATGTCTGCCTATAGTTAAGCAGTGCACACATATACACGTGTGTGTGTGCATCTATATGTATATCTGTCTGAATACTTATGAATATTATACATGTCTGTTTATTAAAAGAACCATTACATAGCTCATTTATAGAAAAATTGGATGTTGTTATTTGATGTTTTAAATTGCTAACTGAAGATTTTGTTTTTCTTAGTTGATGTTTAATTTTAGAAGTAAGACCTTAAAGCCTTAGGTATACACTTAAGAAATTCAGCACTCACTCAGTAAGAAAATTGCTGACCTAAATAAATCAACATGCGAGGAGGAAAGTCTCCCTTTTAAGTATGAAAATTATGATTCTATTTGAGGTTCATCCCATGTTATGATATCTCTCTTAGGGATTCAACTCTTTGCAGGGAAAGGGTGTGTTCTCTGTTACAACCAAGTAGTGAGTAGAAGGGAAAAGAACCCCAGGAAGTCAGGGACAGGCATTTTGTCTAGATCTGTAGCTCTCAAGTACGATGTGATGTATAGAGCCCATGTTGTCTCTGGACTTCAGCTGAACCAGATGATCCCTAATTTTAGGACTATTACTCTCCAGGCATATATGATGGTAATGTTAGTACTAAAGGGAGATGTATATAATGCTAGAGAAGAGTTGTCAGTGGACCAAATACATCAAAGCACACACATGGGTATTTAATTAAAATAAAAAAAAAAAACAATCCTACATTCTTCTTTGGAAGGAGAATTCCCACAAAAGCAACCACCATATTGGATCCTACCAGGAAAATGGGAGACATATGCTACCTAGACCTTTTGGAATTGGACATGTCTGGTGAGGTTTAGATGGGGCCTTGGAAAAGACTGAATAGGAACATTTGGACATGTCAAAAGGAGTCCCTCTCTTTGCACCTTTTTTTTTCTTTGCCAGAGAAAGGAAATTGAGCAGCTGCTTCCGATGCTTCAATTTCAGTCACATACAGGACATGTGCCTGGGAGAAAATCATGCCTGGCAGATGCTGACTGGATTTATTTGTTCACAACAGCCTATATTTATTGAGTTCTCACTATATGCCAGGCACTGTGGTTGATGCTTTACAAGGGACATCTCATTTGATCTATAACAACACTGTAAAGTATGTACTATTATTATTTCTACTTCTTAAGGTTGGAAACTAATCTAGCAAATTGGTAGAGCTGGGGTTCTCACATAAGCAGTTTGATAATACAGCCTACTCACATAAGCAATAAACTATACCACCTCCTGGATTAATGAGTGGCTGTGATCTTTTGGGAGGGAGAGTGATTTTATCCCTTTGTTGTAGAAAGCATGACCTTTCAGGCTTCTCCTACTTTCCACTTTATGCCTGTAGTCATAGCATTATTATTTCCTGCATATGCCATATTCCCCCACACCATTTAGTTAATTATATTATTGTTTATCATGATTTCACAGGACTGGCTGCCCAAGTAGGGAATATGTGTGCACTCAGTTGTCACTGGCCAGGGGACTTAGCAGATGGAGGTAAGATGACAGAGTGCTCTGGAAAGATCATTCAGAAGAAAAGAAACGTGGAATAATGTAAACAGGAAGATTTGCTTCCTTGAAACAGGAGACAGGAGGATGGACCAAGAACCAGGGATATGTTCTTAAAATAAGCAGAGCAGATAAGCAGCCTCTTAAAAAGAAGGAAGTAGTATGTTCCCATTATAATTTCTAAGAGTATAGGTCTGTCTGACAATCCACATGGCACATATTACTGATGATGAGGATGATGATGATGATGATGATGATAATTTATTATTGAAGTCCAATGTGTATTAGTCTCTCCTCTTCCCTGGAGATAGGGTAATACACTCTTTTAAAGCAATTTGAATCAATTACATATATATTACATCTCTATAGCAGGAGAGACAGTAACACAGCTTATTCAGAGTTACTGCATTTATCATTGCAACTCAAAAAAAAAAGACTTGTTAAAGTAACATTCTTTAAAGAGTGTCTGGGGATGTTATAGTGCTGGATCTGCTTCTTCCAGACTTCCCCAGGTGGGATCTGGGATCTAGCTCACTGTGGTAACTGGCTGATAACACACCCGCCACTGGATTGCTTCCCTTTTCTCACCGCCTCCCGCCTCCTCTACTGGTGTTGCCTGTGATCATTTTCAATATAAACTACTCACATTCAAATTTGCATCCTGGGATATGCTTCTGGGGATGGATACCAGTTCATACTAATATCAGAAATTTGTACTTGAAATATGTCAGTTTATCAATGGGTAAAGAAGCCATGGATGTGAAGGTCACTTATGGAAAGAATATGAAATAATAAGAGAAGAAAGTAAAGAACCTTCCCTGAGGAACACCCAACACTTAAGGGTCAGGAAGACTGTGCATCAGCTGGAGTGTCAGAGAGTTGCAGAGAGAAGATGGAAAAATCAAGTTTTTTCAAGGGAAGTATTTTCAAGGGAGTGTTTTCAAGGGAGTGTTTTCAAGGGAAGATTTTCCTTTTTTTTTTTTAAGATTGAAAGGAACTTTTGAACTTGCTTAAAAAGTTGTTGGAGATAATGCAATAGAAAAGAAGAGCTTGGGGGCGCCTGGGTGGCGCAGTCAGTTAAGCGTCCGGCTTCAGCCAGGTCACGATCTCGCGGTCCGTGAGTTCGAGCCCCGCGTCGGGCTCTGGGCTGATGGCTCGGAGCCTGGAGCCTGTTTCCGATTCTGTGTCTCCCTCTCTCTCTGCCCCTCCCCCGTTCATGCTCTGTCGTCTCTCTCTGTCCCAAAAATAAATAAACGTTAAAAAAAAAAAATTAAAAAAAAAAAAGAAAAGAAGAGCTTGAAAATGCAGGTAAATTAAAGGATGAATAGTCAATGTTGTAAGATTTCCAAGAGAGTAAGATGAACTTGGATTCAGATCCTAAGCAATGGGATAAACTGTGCAAGGGATTTGGTGGATTTGATTGTGGAAAATAGAGGAAGTTCCTATCTGACATTTTTATAATTGGGTATTGGGAACAATAATAATAAACTGACTTTCCCTCCTAGTTTTATCTAAACCGAAGAGAATTGGTTTGACTGAAACTCAGAACAAAATGAATTCCAATTTTTTATTACTAAACTGTTACTTTAAAAAACCAATTGGTGGTGTCTGGGTGGCCCAGTTGGTTAAGCATCTGACTTCAGCTCAGGTCATAATCTTGTAGTTCATGAGTTGGAGTCCCATGTTGGTCTCCGTGTTGACAACTCAGAGCCTGGAGCCCACTTCAGATTCTGTGTCCCCCTCTCTCTCTGCTCCTACTGTGCTCACACTCTTGGTAGAGCTGGGGTTCTCACAATAAATAAACAAACAAACATTAAAAATTTATTTAAAAAATTGGATGGACATGGAATTTAAGGGGGTTTATTTTATTTAAGATTAAGTTAAACTCTCTTCCTCTATTCATCAAATTGAATTGGGATAGGGGTTCCTAATCAAGGCCTCCAAATGAGGAAACACTCTAGTGATTCTCATTGGTTTCATATTCTATGTGAAAATAGATAATTTTCACATGAATCTTATTGAAAATCACATTAATTTTAAAAATTCACTAGAAGCCTACAATATTTTGATTGAGACTCTCTTTCATCTAGCTAAAAATAACATCTGGTCTACATGAGTATGGTGGATGGTCTAGCAACCATAATAGAATTCCAAATCTCAGGTCAATATTGGAAGTAAAATTACAGTGAATATACAATGATTATTCATCTCTTAGTTCCAAACTTTTCTTAAATATCCAAATCTTTCTATTAGTCTCATATTCCTTTCTGTTACAGAGACTCAAATGTTGAACAAAATGATTGTAGGGCTACTTAAACTCTGGTCTATTAGCCATGGTCCATTAGCATCCACATCATGGTACTAGAGGTTAATATGGTTAATATGATCCTGGCTGAGGGATTAGATTAAAAGTTAAATTTTTAATGCAATATAAAACACCAAAAATTGTTGGAAACAATAAAAATAAAAGTTCCCATATATAGGTTAGGAAAATCTGACCTTTACTTTGATCCTAGGGCTTAGTAGGCTGTAGCAAAATGTACACAAGAAGAAAAAAGTGTGATCCTAGTCTCTATCTCTGACTATAAGACACGAGATTAAGCCCAAATATTCCCTCTGTGATAAAAGGATAGGCTTCAGTTATTCTAGTACAACCACTGTGATATTTAGTAAAGATTGAAGACCTATAATCAAATATATAGAAAGAAACTATTTGAAATGGTTTGAAATCCCACATAGAAATCTATTTATTATTTTATAAACAGAGTTTAGTAAAATCAAATAACAGAACATTGTAATAGTTGAATTATAAAAGCATTTGTATTTTGGAAAGGTTTTTTTTTTTTCTCTCATGTGGGATGTGTGTGTGTGTGTGTGTGTGTGTGTGTGTGTGTGTGTGTGTTTATAGTTAGCATGGTGTTGTTCTACCAAATGGGATTGGATATTTTCTTTGCTCCTGCTAACTATCCTCTTCTCCTACTTCTCCACTCTGGAAGATTAGGGAGGCAAAAAGGAAGGGTTTGGTGAGGAAATATGCTATATAAACTATATAAAAATGCTGGAATAAAATGAACATTCAAAACTCCTATGGTTGAATTTAATCTTTTGTTCAACTCATTCACCGAGAAAATCTGTCTTCAAATGGTTCATATTGCAGAACATGATGACTCCAGTCACCTATCCTAGACTCTACATTTGCTATAAAGACTATTGTGGCATGATGATAGATGAGGAAATTTACTCCTACAGTCTGCAGGGGAGTTGAGTGCCAATAATTTAAGACTTTCGATGATACAGTACTAACTTTATATTCTAAGCAATCACAACCTATATTTATCCACCTGCTGTTTTTATGACTTAGAAATCACACTATTTGTTTGTGATGGTAATTTATTATATTATAGAAGAAGATTTTCAAATTACAGACTTTCATTGAGTTAGGGGAAGGAATTAAAATACTTTGCCTTACTCCTTTTCAGAAATAAAAATAGTTTATTCAATAGGTTGGGTGTTCTCAAGGAAATGAGACTCTTGGTCATTTTCAGAGTTTTCATTTACAAACAAAATATGTAGGAACATGTTCAAATTTTAGATGAGAGAAGCCTAGAAATCAATTTTTAATAAGTAGAGAAGGGTGATACCTACAGTCCTTTGAAGGACTTTATCGTGTGTAGTATCTTCTCATTGGCTGTATACTAACAACCATTAAAATGATATTTCTCTTTAGGCATTTGACAACTACCCCTATAATTTTGGCCATTATCTGTGTTATATTTGTACAATTACTTGCCTAATTTTTCTTCATATAAACTCACGTTTTAATTATGTAGTGTAGAAGCCAATACCACTAGTGCTATACCTCCCACACTTTGGAAAACACTGCATTAAAACAGCAATTTTCAGCTACATTCATTGGCAATGTTTTACCCACATTTAACCGCAATTTGATGAGATCTAAAAATGTTTCCTTTTCTTAGTATCTCAGTGATGGTTGGTTTCTACTGAACACTATTTTAAATTGTATTTGAATAATTCTACCATAATATGGATTCATTCATAATTAAGCTATATGTTGCTAATAAATTGCTCTTCATCTTCTCTTAATTTAAATAGTCTTTTATCATTTTCCTCAACTCTATGCCCAATTGCCAGACATAGTTAAGTGTCTATGAACATGCATTTTTTCTCTTTCAATGATATTACTTCATAAAAAGAATAGATGGCCCATTTCACAGCTTTTAAAAATACCCCTGTGTGGAGGGTATGTGGGTGTTCACTGTAAAATTACTTCAATTTTCTGTATTGTTGAAAATTTAATAATAAAACATTGGGGAAAAATTCCAACTTATACTTCATGACAACCAAAATCATGCATCTTTGAATTTGTTCCCAAATTAGTGGTTGAAAGCAAGTGAAATATGCTGTAGTTAAATGAGAATATTACTAAAGTTTCTTTACATCAGTTGTGAGCTCTTTGAGTATTGGTCTAAGGAAGGTCACAAATTCCTTGAGGTATTGCTTGGTATTGATAAGTGAACATATTTGTTTTTTTTCCTCTACCAATAGTCAAGAGTAAGTAACTTCAGATAGTAAGTCATCTTTTAAAAAAATTTATGATTTTTGTTATAAGCAAGTTTTCCTGAATTTTGGTGCTAGAAAGGTATAAAAGGTAATATTCAGATTAAAAAATTATTTAAATTCTAGTTAGTTAACATACAGTGCAAAATTGGTTTCAGGAATAGAATTCAATGAATTATCACTTGCATACAATACCCAGTGTTCCTCACAAGTGCCTTCCTTAATACCCATCACCCATCTAGCCCATCGCCCACGCACATCCCTTCATCTACTCTCAGTTTGTTCTCTATCCTTAAGAGTCTCTTATGGTTTGTTTCCCTCTCTCTGAATATTCAGATTTAAAGAGGATACTGACTTGAGCTGTTGTATAAGCACCTGCAGTTCATCCCTTTTTGTTTGTTCTATATCAATTTACTTGACATATCTTCTCAAGGAAATATATCAATATGTTTATTACTTGCTGAATTTTTACCTTAATTTCCAGTAGTGAAGTTCCAACTGTGTATATACAATTGTGTATACGGGGGACATTAAAAAAAATCTTTGGGGGCGCCTGGGTGGCGCAGTCGGTTAAGCGTCCGACTTCAGCCAGGTCACGATCTCGCGGTCCGTGAGTTCGAGCCCCGCGTCAGGCTCTGGGCTGATGGCTCGGAGCCTGGAGCCTGTTTCCGATTCTGTGTCTCCCTCTCTCTCTCTGCCTCTCCCCCGTTCATGCTCTGTCTCTCTCTGTCCCAAAAATAAAATAAACGTTGAAAAAAAAAATTAAAAAAAAAAAAATCTTTGTAGTGATTTTTGGGACATGCAGTGTGGTATGGCATATTACAATATATAGCGAGCAGTTTCCTGAATACAGAATAATACATATGACAGTTCTGTAGTGTGAATAGTCCTCATTATCTTTCAACAAATAATAGTGACTCATCAAATAAAAGTTAATGATTTTAATGAAGAATCATTGGAACCTGCTGTTATTAAAGAAAGACAGATGCATTGATTGATGCACATAGTAACATGCCCTGAAATATGACTACATTAGGTCTTTACTCTTCTCGATTGATATGCAAGCTATAATAAAGCTTTTACTGTTATTCAATATCAGCAATGGCATCAGCAATATAATTTGAGCTGCTTGGTAGAGAAGAAGCCAAAACAAAGATCACTGAATATTGTTGTTTGATTTCAAGTTTTAAGATCTTAACTTCATTAAACTTGCTTGCATCCAGATTCCTAGGGCGAGAAAAGGAATTAAGCAATGAGAAAAAAAAACATAATATGTGAAATATACCCACATGTATTTTTATTCTTACAACAGCTTCTCAGAAAGTGAAATCTCCACTAATTATTTGTGATAGGACAAGCACAAAACAGTCTATGATAAATATTTTAAGTCTGGTGCTAAAATACCCTGTTTAGATAGGCAGGCCATGCAGCATCTTGTAAAATTCATTTCATATTTACTTCATTGAAATGATTGATTAAAACTGTATGGTTGTTTTTTTTTTTTTTTAAATCATGGTGCCTATTTTTTTCTAATGCCCAATAGCTTAAATCAGTGTTGCATAGTTTATGTAAGTAAAGATTGCAGATATTTTCTAG
This sequence comes from Prionailurus viverrinus, assembly GCF_022837055.1. Lineage (NCBI taxonomy): Eukaryota > Metazoa > Chordata > Mammalia > Carnivora > Felidae > Prionailurus > Prionailurus viverrinus. The sequence continues at coordinate 85,108,746 of NC_062563.1, read as the reverse complement.
GATAACACATCCTTCCTCAGCCCTGAAATTTCTGATCATTGACCTCTGGTGTAAAATGATCCATTGTCCACCTGCCACATGGATTGTACCATATCTTAAGCTTTAAAGTTTCATGGAATTAGCTTAACCCATAGGGTACTGGCATATTTGAACTTCAGCTGACATCCTTGAGGATGGATGATCTCAAAAAAGAATGGTCATGGTCAGTCCAGAGCACATTGAATTTGTCTGTACCTAGGCCATTTGCCTCCAGAATTTTTTTCCTTTTAATTGAAGAAGTCCAGACCACATAAACTATAGTTCACCTACACAGACGTTTATTCTTTACCACAGTTATTTTTACTCCCTGTATAGTTTGGCATGCACAGATAACTTGGTACTCATTAAGTCAAAGGGGTTTTCAGGCAAATAAAGAGCAATATGGCTTCCCATTTGCATTGATAAATGGTGTTACAACATTTAAAACTCTCAGGCCTGTTTGAGGACAATATTATAGTGTATTTCACAATTGTTTACAGCTTTTCAGAATGACTAGGAAAGTTGGTTGTTTATCAAGTAATGTTATCATATTGTAGAAGGAAAATAGGAAGTTTGGAAAATTGAGAATAGTCATAGAATTCTAGAGTGATAGAACTGAAAGGAATATAATAGAAAGAATTATAATGCCTGGCACTTCATCTCTTTGTCCAATCAACAAACATTTATTAAACTTCTACTGTGTGCTGGGTTTTGATGATAAACAAGATAGAGAAGGCTCATTGTATGCTTGAAGGAGTGCAGGACTGAGAGGGAGAGATACATACAAAAGGACACAATTAAATAGAGACATTGACAGGAGCTTTGGGAGAACAGAGGAGAGTGCAAATCTGTTTGAGGGCAAGAAGACACTCCGTGCTCGGAGATCTATTTATTTCCTTCTCTTAATTTCCTCTGAATGGCACTTGTGTTCTACTTAATCCTTATATGACTGTAAGTGGTTGATGATGGCAATGGATGGGAGTTTGCTATTCATAATAAAGGAAGACAAAAATGTCTTATCATGAGAGAATACACATTAAAATACATGTATTCAACAATTCTGATTAGAAAATTCTTGACCAAGAATGTGTCAAGGATAAAAGTATTTGTGGGCTAATTAACTACATCATGTTTAGAGTTAGATTAGTTGTCCTCAATCTTGGTTTCATATCAGGTTCACCTGCAGAATTTTTAAAAAGTACACTGGTTCCTATCCCAGCAAATCTGATTTCATTGATTTGTGATAGACGGAGGGAATCTGTATTTTTATGCAGTTCTCCAGTTGATTTTGTCCTGTCAAGAGTTGACAGGGGCGCCTGGGTGGCTCAGTTGGTTAAGCATCCAACTTCAACTCAGGTCACGATCTCGCAGTCTGTGAGTTTGAGCCCCGCGTCGGGCTCTGGGCTGACGGCTCAGAGCCTGGAGCCTGCTTCAGATTCTGTGCCTCCCTCTCTCTCTGACCCTCCCCCGTTCATGCTCTGTCTCTCTCTGTCTCAAAAATAAATAAACATTAAAAAAATTTTTTTAGAGTTGAGAGTCTTTGGTGTAGATTAGTGGCTCTTTACAACACATTCTCACCTTGATTTGAGTAAATCCTTATACTTTCAAGTACATTAGCAGGACTCACACTTTGTTTATTAAGATAGAAAAAATATACAACAGCTTGAATTAACCATGTGTGCTTTTGAAGCATCAGAAGATTTGGCATTCTCCCGGTTTCATTCCTTTTTGCTTGAAGAGCCTGCCATAATTCTAGTATCGTTGAGTACTTCTCTTGTTCTCAGCAAGTTGCGTCATCTAGTTTTTAAGATGCCTTTTTGTTGTAAGTTGCTTTCAATAATGTTATTTTTTATTATTTTTTTAATGTTTTTAACATGTTTTTTATGTTTTTAAACATATTTTTATTATGTTTTTGTAGAAAAAATTCTAAGACATAAAGCATAAAATTAGTAAAGATTACTCCTAATACTACATGAACAAGGAGCACTACTCTGTGGCACATATTTTCAGCCTTTTTTCCCCTGTGTTAAAGATATATTAAATATATTTTGTAATCAATATTTCACCTGAAAAATGTTATCTTGAAGAATTTCAATCCTTATAACTAATCTGTAGATCATAATTTTTAATGGTTGCTTGGCATTTCATTGAATATATAACTGATATTTTTAACTCGTCTCCTATTTGGAACATTTAGGTTGGTGCCTTTTTGTTTATTTATTGCTTCAAAGAGTGTACAACTAGATTTTGTTTCTTCATGCCAGGCTAGAACCTTTGGGGACTTTAAATCATTCATGGTAATTGTAGTATTTTACAAGTTTGATCTTCCATGTCACTTCATGCTTTCTCCCTCTTGTCAAAAGGCTGCCTTCCCTGCTTTCCTCTTATTTTCTTGCTCATCATTTGGCCATCGGTGATAAGAGTGAGTTGGGCTGAGGGTAAACCCCATGGCAAGGTCCTCACACACTGCTGAACCCGTCCTTTGCCCTTGACAATCCTATTCCAGGAAATACTGGGAATATTCTACCCAAATCTCTTCCTCCCTTCTCCTAAGCCATATGCTTTCCCATATATGGATCAGAACTGGATTTACTTCAGTGTAGTCTAAATCTTACAGAAGTTCTTAACAAGTTTCTTGTATTTGTATATCGCTGTCCCTAGTTCTGACTGCTAGTCACATCACATTTCCTTTATATCACATTTCCTTTATATCACATCCATCACGAGAAGTAGTTCTGCATAGAGATTCGAGACTCAGACACCAAGGGTCATTAATCAGGCTTCCAGCATTTACTCATTTTATGTATTCATATGATAATTTAACTCTCTAAATCTCAGTTTTCTCACCCACAATAGGGAATAGTAATTGTACTTAATTCGTAAGATTTTTATAGGGATTAAATGAAATAGTACTTGTAATGTGTATTAGCACAAAGTATGCCATGAGGAAGTACCTAATAAATGTTAGCTTGGGGAGGAGGAGGAAGATGAGGAGGAGGAGCAGGATTTCATTGGAGATCTTAGGTTGCCATTGTGCCCAGAACCATTTGGTGAGGAATGAGTAAAAAGAAACCTGATTCTTTTCTTAGAAGTGCCTTGTTTTAAACCAAAATAAACATAGGTTATGTTATAAAATTGTGTAATAAGTTATTAGAAGCAGGTTTTAAAATTGTTTTAAAGTTGACTCACCCTGTATCTACAAAGTTTTTCTTATTTCTTATATGTAGGTGTGTTTCTAACATTTATAATATCCAAATGTATGCTACAGCTTAAACCACCTATGAGCTGAATTGTGTCCCCCGTCCAAATTCACATGTTGAAGTCCTAACTTCTCATTCATAGATGGTGATTATATTTGGAGATAGAGGCTTTAAAGGTTAAAGTAATTAGGGTAATTAAGGTTAAATGAGGTCCTTAGGGTGGGCCTAATTCAGTATGACTGGTGGCCTTATAAAAAGAGAAGATTAGGACACAGATACATACAGATCATGTGATGACACCAGAAGATAGCCATTTACAATGGAAGCAGAGAGGTCTTAGGAGAAACCATCTGTACCAACACCTTGATCTTGGACTTCCAGCCTCCAGAACTATGACAAAAATAAAGATCTGTTGTTTAAGCTACCCAGACTGTGGTACTGGTTATGGCAGCCCCAGTTAACTTAGTACAGAACACATTTAATTTTTGCCCTTGGTAGAGTTAAAAATGTGTTGGTTAGCCTTTATAAAACATAGCATCATCAGCATCGTCATTATCGTCATGCTGCTTTCAGCAAAATAGCCTTAGTTCTTATAAATGCTTCTCATTAATTCTGTTTTTCAAGTATTTTGGCAAAAGCTACAAAACTGAAACAATTTTTAAAGAGGATTTCTGTATTCTGGGTATTTGCTTTCTTAAAAGAAAAGATTACTTTTTTTGGTTAAGTCTTTACTTTTCACCCTAGTCTTACTGTACTATTTCTGAAAGAGTCGTATGCTAAAAAGTTGACTCTGACGTTTTCATTGTTGGTTTACCTTTTCTTGTTAGACAACAGATGCTCTCCTAAAGTGCCTAAAATGTTTATATGAATGTAAAATGTACCCTTTTTGGTATAGTCTTTCCTAAGAACTCATTTTCTCTCTCAAATCTATAGAGATAGTGTATCTGAGTACTCAATAAAAATTACCTGTTTGAGTGAATATTCAAGAGATAATCCGTGAACAGGTTGAAGTTGCAGTTGTGTGAGACCAGCAGAGCCAAACAAAAATTACAGGTGATTGTTCAGAGTTCTGTAATCCACAAAGTTGAAGTTTTGTATCTTGCTTGAATTTAACACAATTAGCAGTCTATGAAAGATGTGCTAGCTTTACTTATTTACCACATTTTTACCTAACAATGAAAAGGAGTAAAGAAAACACTCTGTTTTCTTTCAAAGAGAGCTCTTTGTGATTAAAAAGTGTATATTTATGTGCCACAGCAGCTGTGCAGAATTCAGAACATGGCGGTGTCCATTAGTGGTCTTTGCTGGTTGAGAGATTTGCCACATATGAAAAGCTAGTGTCATGAATGGAAAAAGTGTGGTCATTGTAAGATAATGTCTCTCTTCATCTGAGTAATTATTGACGGAGACTCTGAAAATGGGGAGGAGAGTATTTTTGGGACATTCATGCTTAGGAGTTTTCTCTTTAGAATCAGTATATAGTTGCAAACTTCAAATTAAATTAATATTTTATATTTTAAAATATCTTCCAAGAAAAGCATTTTAGAAGAATAGCATGATTAGATAACTAGATGCCATCCCAAGAATGAACTTTGTTCATTTTCCAAGGTTTTAGGGAATATAACCAGGCTACTCTGGATGAATTATTATCTATAAGTTTTAAAAAAAAATTTTTTTTTCAACGTTTATTTATTTTTGCGACAGAGAGAGACAGAGCATGAACGGGGGAGGGGCAGAGAGAGAGGGAGACACAGAATCGGAAACAGGCTCCAGGCTCTGAGCCATCAGCCCAGAGCCTGACGCGGGGCTCGAACTCCCGGACCGCGAGATCGTGACCTGCCTGAAGTCGGATGCTTAACCGACTGCGCCACCCAGGCGCCCCTATTATCTATAAGTTTTTAAGGAACTTTATAGACAGTGATTCTACAGTCATACATAAATAAATTTTCATTTCATGTCTGTACTTGAAGTATGGGAGGAATTAGGACACGTTACATTGCTAGAGTCTTAAAAATATTACAAAGAAATACATTTAGAAACCGTTGGTTCTGTTTAGGAGATCTTGTTCCCTAAGTGTGGTATATGGTATTTTGTTTTCTTCCAAGATAATTATTCTTAATTTGTTTTATGGCATAACGACAGTTCTGAGTAAAAGTTAGTGTCCCAATTTTAACTACAGCTTCTTATCAATAGCATACATCCTTCCCCGTCAATTTTATTCTTACTGCTGTAAGCTCTGCAATTGGTATGTACTTTTGCGTTATCAAAATCTAACATACTGGTCAACTTTTTAATCATATTTGAAGCTTACTGGGTTCAGGGGTGCTATCATTGCCATGTTCACTAGATGCCTTTCCTATAGTGTAAATTAAGTCACAGAATTCAGTTACAGTCATTTCCTGCCAGAGAGAGGCAATTAAACTGTGGGTCCAAAGCTGGTAATGACTTCACAGTTACAGAGCAACCACAGACTGTGATGTTCCATATAAATGATCACAGCAGACCAATGTGGCCTTTTATCTGAAAGCCTATACTTAAAAGATGTATGGCAAAACTTTGTAGCTAACTATATCATTTTAGTTTATGTCTCTTGACATTGGGTGTCTCATTGTTACAAGCAAGGCTGCTCTTCAATGGAGCATTATGGAATATTTTTATTCTAACCACATATTGATTCATCTACTTTCATACTTGAGTAGTCATAATTTATGAAATTTATAGAGTTCTAGATGTTTGCTTTATATGGTCTACTTCTTTCATAGTTGGGTTCTTCTCATTTTTCTGAATGAGATATCCCACTAAAATCTCAGTTAATATGTTCTGACACTGCCATAGGACATTGTGAGCAGTAGCTTAGGATGGTTTCAATTTAATCTAGAGGAAGATGAGAGTGGGTATCCATTCCTTTCAACTCCTCAGCTCTTTTGCCAACCATCTTAGTCCACGTGTGGTTACTCAGGACACAGCGTTAATAGTAACTATCAAAATAATAGTCTGTGGGTTAAAGGTCAAGAAAAAATATGTAAAAGACTAAAGGGTAAACTGATGGCAAAGTAACTCATTTAGTCATTTAAAGGCTAGATTAGCATGGCCTTGGTGGGATCAGGGGTTAGAGGGAGCAAGAAGAATAAATGGGGACATCTCCAAGTAGTTTACTCTTTTTTTTTTTTTAATGTTTATTTTTGACAGAGAGAGCATGAGTGGAGGAGGGGCAGAGAGAGGGAGACACAGAATCTGAAGCAGCCTCCAGGCTCCAGGCTGTGAGCTGTCAGCACAGACCCCGACGCGGGGCTCGAACTCACAGACCACGAGATCATGACCTGAGCTGAAGTTGGACGCCTAACCGGCTGAGCCACCCAGGTGCCCCTAAGTAGTTTACTCTTGATAAAAGAAAAAAGAGGGGCGCCTGGGTGGCGCAGTCAGTTAAGCGTCCGACTTCAGCCAGGTCACGATCTCGTGGTCCGTGAGTTCGAGCCCCGCGTCAGGCTCTGGGCTGATGGCTCGGAGCCTGTTTCCGATTCTGTGTCTCCCTCTCTCTCTGCCCCTCCCCTGTTCATGCTCTGTCTCTCTCTGTCCCCAAAATGTAAATAAACGTTGAAAAAAAATTTAAAAAAAAAAATAAAAAAGAAAAGATTTTAATAGCATTATTAAACAAACACACTAGAGGCAGTTTTCTTAATTACAGTGCTGACCCAGCAGTGTACAGAGTGGTCTTACTATTGGCATGAAAGCTTTTACTTTCCAATAATATTAACCCTTCTTGGTACTGTATTTTTTAATTAAGGTAGCTCCTGGAAGTGCTGCCAACATCTACAGTTTTATGTTCCTGTTCGTGTTTTTAGAAGTCATTTGTGAAAGATGTGAGCTTAGAGTCCTGGCACAGAATCCAGTTCCTCTATCCAAGCAACTTTTTCAGTAAATCTAGAGGAAAATCTCACAACATCATGTTTTATTAAGTTAGCTGGTTAATATCACACTACACAAATTCTTGAGAGAGAGAGAGGGAGAGAAAGAGAAAATAGATAATTTTGGTCCCATAAAATATTCAGGGGCAGCAAAACCCATGTGACATGATCCATACAAAAAATACATTATTTGATTTTAAATATGAAATCAGAAATAGCCTTGCAGCTCAATTGTTGGGTATAATTAATTATAACACATTCTTACTTGTGGTATATAAAAGCACAGGAGCAATTGTTTGTAGTAATTATACAATGAAAGAATCATTGAAATTTCACTTTAGTATCTGAAAAACACTGGGTTGATGTAAATTTTAAACCGATTTCTTACATTACTTTGCTACTGTAGGGATCCAGGAAGGAACCTTTGAATTCTTCAGAGAATCACCATAGTTAATTTATGGCTTCTTAAAGAATTGTTTTTGGGGCACTGGGGTGGCTCAGTCCTTTAATCCTCCAACTCTTGATTTCAGCTCCAGCCATGATCTCCAGATTTGTGAGATTGAGCATGGAGCCTGCTTGGGATTCTCTCTCTCCCTCTCTCTCTTTGCCCCTCCCCAACTCATCATCTCCTCTCTCTCTCTATCGCTCTCTGTGTCTCTTTCTCTCTCCCTCTGTCTCTAAAAATAAATGAATAAACATAAAAAAAATAATTGCTTTTGAAAGGAGACCTGGGATGTATAATGTCACTCCAAAGTTTATTTTCCTAATTTCTCTAGATGGAAATGTGAAATGTGGCCTCCCTGAGAGAATTCTTGGTTCACTTAAGTAGTAGGTACATCAAGAATCAAGTGCAAGAGAAATGTGAATCTTATTCAATAAATTAGAGTTCCTGAGCATTCTAGATTGGATATCTATGCGTCAACAACTCTATGGACAATGGCCAAGTCCTTATGTTACTTGACTCTGGTTAGAATGTTAGAGGGATAAAATTTTCCCATGGGCTGATTTAGAGCAACGAGACATATTCTGTTTCATAAATTTTTACTATAGTTTCTTTAGATCTCTATTCTTTTATATGAATTACTACTTATAGTATTTTTAGTGCAAGCATATTTTCAAATATTTGTTTAGTTTATGGGTTATTTTCAAACTTCATACACCAAATTTATTAACAAACCTTTCGTTTTTTATCAGAGAATATTTTATTTTATTAAAAAATTTTTTTAATATAATTTATCAAGTTGGCAAACATACAGCATGTACAGCGTGCTCTTGGTTTCAGGGGTAGATTCCCATGATTCATTGCTTACATACAACACTCAGTGCTCATCCCAACAAGTGCCCTCCTCTATGCCCATCACTGATTTTCCCCTCTCCCCTGCCCCCACCCATCAACCCTCAGTTTGTTCTCTGTATTTAAGAATCTCTTATGGTTTGCCTCCCTCCCTCTCTGTTTGAAACTATTTTTTCCCCTTCCCTTCCCCCATGGTCTTCTGTTAAGTTTCTCAAATTCAAACCTTTCTTTCTAGACTACGTTATAAGATTTTGAGATGATGCAAACACATATCATTTATTCTGTTGGAAAAAAAATTCTGGGTTTTAACTGGAGCCACTTCTGCCCAGGGTGCCATGTTATGTTGATGAACCAACATTTAGTTAATGTTTGTGTCTTTGCAAAGCTCCACTTGATCAGAAGTGCAGTGTTCCAGTCAGCCAATCCCAAATGCCACACCAACTCTGGGCTCTGTAATGCTTCCTTGTTCCTTCTCACTCCAGACAAGGTTGACTATGTAGCCCCAGCCAATCAGACATTTTCTGTTTCTCTTCTGTATTCTTTATTCTTTATCTTATAAAATTTTCCTGCCTTCTGTCTTATTTTGCAGTTTTCTGAAAACAGTGCTTCATGAAGTATCAAATAAAATTTGTATCATCTCAATTGTCTTCTTTAATCATTTAAAATAATTCTTTTAGTTATTTTATGCACTCAAAATGTCAACTGTAAAACAATCTATTTTTTTCAGTTTCATAAAAAATGTTTTTCCTTTGGTATTTGTTTCTATGGGGTGAGTAGGCTCTATAATTGTCTTATGAGTCTTCCTTTAAGAGTTATTTTTTTTCAAGAGTTGATTTGCTGCCTCTGACTCTCTAGAAACTTTTACAAATGGCATTAGAACCTTTGGAGAATTGCCTTGGCACTTAATTGTATAATGTGCCTAGAAGCCAGCAATGGCTATAGATTTTGGTAACCGAAAGATAGTGATGAAAACCTTTCCTTTAGTATAAATATTCTCACTTAAGAAAAAAACCCAAATAAATAAGTCATAGCTAATAAAATATAGTTTCTTTATTGTTTTTAAGACCATGATATTTTCTATATTCTAGAAAAATCTTAATAGTGTAGACAGTTTATATTACATAGGTGAGAAAAAAATCGATAGCAGATTTATTTCTTGAAATCCAAATAAAATGAAAATTATAGTTGTTAACCATACTCAGCCATGACATTTGAAGATCAATCAGTGTTAACATTACTTCTACCTAATTTTTTTTCATTCCTTATTGAAGTGAGGAGTATTACAGCATCTTACCAGCATCAGAATTCCAAATGGAAGAAAAAAATGCACATTTCTCATAGTAGAGGTGGGAAGGAAGAACTCAAGCAGAAGTGATTTATCATTGCCATTTTTAAAATGAATGCTGTAATAATGTATTAAGTACAGAAACAATGCCAGATATCTCCCAAGTATATGATAAATTAATTTAGGGCCTCAGGGGACCATTTGAACAATAGCAAAAATAAAATCTTATATCCATTTCATAAGATGATAATTTAAATCATGTGGGCAGAATATTTTATTGGAATGTAATGATTTGAGGGGGGATGAAATTTTAGTGGAATGGGATGATATGTAAGAAAGGGTCAGTCAAGTGTGAGAGCGAAGGAGTAGGGAATGACTTAGAAATATTAAAAAGTTGTAGCTAGTAATGAAGTTGCATTTAGTAGTAAAAGGTATCTTTCTCTGCCTCAATTATTTGTTCTTCTATTCATTTATTCAGCAAGAGGTTAAAGAAATCCTATTATATGTCTCACTTTTATGTATTTGGGGAAAATTGCTTCATGTTTCTAATGAACAGGATCTCAACTATTTCTGAAATCTTTATTACGATGAAAAGAAGAAATAAAGATTATAGCAATCAAAAATATGGAGAACAGTTCAAAGTTAACCAATTTATTAAATGTGTGTTCCTGAGCAAGTAATAACTTCTCTGAATCTGTATTTCTTCCTCTGTAAAGTGACGTTGAAACAGCTGAACTTTATTACCCATTGAAGCCACATTTGTCAACTACGAGATGAGCTGGACCTGCTGGCAGGCTGGCACCCATTCTGAATTTGCTAATTCTCCATTTTCCTGGCCAAATTATACCTTCACATATCCACTAAAGCTATCAGGAGAGCCACAATCTCAAACCTTAGAACAACATCCAGGACTCTTAGCTGGAGACTGTACCTTTAAGCTTAGTCTTCCCTTGCCAAAATGTAGTATGCTACCCTGATGAGCTTTGACTCATCCTGACTCAGCAAAGGGACTCGAGGTCTTGTCTGTTTTCTTTTCATCCAGAGAGAAACGGGGAGACACTGTGAATTTCTATCTAAATGTATGAGGGTAGAAGAGGAGCAGACACCTTCTTCCCTTGCTTCCTATTGAAGAAGGACACAGAATCATGACAAAATGACACTGGAGACTAGCACACACTCGATTACAGGAAACAGAAAAAGTTTACAAAATGTATAGATTCTGACTGTGCTATAAATGAACTTGTTAAAGCTGGATTAAATTTGAGAAGCATTAGACCTATTGAGGGACCCTAGATTTTTCTGATCAGAATAAGACTTGCTAGAAAGTGATCTGGTTTCATGGCAGAACATTGTGTCAAACAGACAAAATTCTCTTTAAAGAATTAAATCTAGGTCTATGCATATGAAGTCGTGAAAATCTCTTCTCTGTGGTATGCCCATGTTCCTGCAATTCTTCCCTATGATTATGTTTTTGTTTATCTTTGTAGTCACTATTTTTCTGTTGGACATCAGAAAAATTCCTGCTTGTTCTTTACTTGAGATTTTTCTCCTTCTGTGGAAAACAGAGGTATCATTTCATCATGGAGAAGGTGAATGCAATATTGCTCTGAGTTGTTTATCAATGAGCGTTTATTGAATGGAGACCATGTGCTCAGTGACATGGGCTGATCTGGGAGAGTAGACATCATTCATAGGTCTCAAGAGTGAGATAGAGATTAAATAAGCAGCCACATTAAACTTCCTCTCCCCTCATACTTCCAATCTGTCCACTTGACATGGAGATAAGAATGCCTTGCCCTGATTTCCCCCACTCCCAGTCTTGCCCTCCCCAAATGTGATCTATTGCAGTTACTGACTCGCAGAGCCATAAAATAAGAGGACTTAAGGGGCAATAGAAATGACATTTTCCAGAAGCTAGGGAAGGGAACTGATTGGACTAGGGTCAGAGAGCTAGTTATTGGCAAACTCATAACTGAAATTCAGTTCTCTTTTCTAGCTCAGTCACAGCAACTCATACTCAGCCTCTCTGATACCAGGCAACTTCCAGAAAATTGTGTAATTCCTCATAACCTGTATTCAGGTGTTTTAGGTTTTTTTAGGGCTGCTATAACAAACTACTACAAACCTTTTGGCTTAAAACAGCAGAAATATCTTTGCTCATAATTCTGGAGGCTAGAAGTCCAAAATCACGGTTTAGCAAATCCATGTTCCCTCCAAAGCCTACAGGTAGACTCCTTCCTTATCTTTTCCTAGCTTTTTGTGGTGGCCAGCAATTCTTGACATTTTTTGTCTTGAAGATACATCATTCCAATCTCTGCCTCTGCTTTCACATGACCTTCTTCTCTGTGACTGTCTTTACATCATCTTCCCCCTTCTTATTAGGACACCAGTCATATTAGATTAAGGGCATACCCTACTCCAGTATGACTTTAACTTAACTAATTACATCTGCAATAGCCTTACTTCTAAATACAGTTGATCCTTGCACAACACAGGTTTGAACTGCATGGGTCTCCTTATAGACAGATTTTTTTCCCAATAAATATAGTACAGTACTATAAATGTATTTTCCCTTCCTTATGACTTTCTTAATAACATTTTCTTTTCTCTAGCTTACTTTATTTTAAGAATACAGTATATAATACATATAGCATACAAAATATGTGTCAGTTGACATTGTTTGTGAGGATTCAAGTTAATTATTAGTAGTTAAGTTTGGGGGGGGAGGGTCAAAAGTTATATATGGATTTTTGACTGTATTATGGGGCGCCTGTGTTGCTCAAGGGTCAACTTTAAGTTTGTATTCAGAGGTACTAGGGATTAGGAGTTCAACACCATTTTTGGGGGGAGTGGGTATGTGGGTACATAGTTCAATTTACAACTTACCCAATAATATGTAGGCTGGGGCCTATAGAGATCAAGAGGGAGAGTGGAGAAGTCAGTAAAGAGAGTTCTTCCAGGTCTCCCTCCACTGTTTCCCCTGGTTCCATTTGATAGACAATTTGTGTCCCACTAACAAAAATGGGAGGAGCTTTGCAACCAGGAAGTTAGGAGGGATGCTTATCTCTGTTCCTCTCTTCTCTCTTACCAACGAATTTCTTAGTCTCCATTTGGTGAAACCATGGCCCTCCCTCTCCTCCTCACCCACTGCTTCCTGTCTCTCCATCATGGACTGTAAACCTTGCTGGCCTGGCCTGGTGCACAGTCATTACTCGCTGACCTGGCAGAGAGCATCACAATGGCTAATGGAAACTTTCTCCTCAGCATAAACTGTGCAGTTCTCTAATTTGTTTAGCTAAACTGCATTAGTCATACTGAAAGTTTTATTATCAGAGTCAAATACAGGAAGCTGGAGCGGACATGCTGTATTTTAAAAAATTAAAGCATTTTTAAAAATAAGCTTGGCATATTGATTAGCTAATTTTCTAAACAAGAGGCTCATTCCTTTTAATCTTCGGCATTACTGTAAATTCTATTTCCGCCTATAGGTCATACTGTTCAAAATGGGATTAAAAAACCTCCAACAACAACACACTCATATTTCATGTTGGGTTTTGCTTTAAGATCACCTTTGCTAAGATACTATTGAGTTAGATGAGAGAGGTGTGGCTCTGGACTTCTACAAGAACTTGCCTCTGTAACTTTAGAAGGATGAACAGATATTCTTTGCCTAAGTTAAAGCTTACACTTTATACTCATAAAGGTGATTTTTGTATGTTTTCCCAGTAGTCCAAGACAAGCAATTGTGGGCAATTATTCTGACATTTCTATGGAGGTCACTTTATTTGCACTGTTTTTTTTTATTTCTTTTAGCCTTTTGTAGGAGTGAAACCTTAGGCATGTCTTTTCTCTCTCTTATTACTTGTTGTCATTGCTGTTTGTTTGTCTCTAACAGATAGAGAACAAATGGCCTTTGTCAAGGACTCAGCTAATGCTACTGGATAAGTCTTCTTATTACTGTGTCAGACATAGTACTAGCAGACTAGATCCTGTTAGGTGAGTGAACCTTTACATCAGAGTGCATAATGTTTTATAGGGACTATTACTCAGATTTCAAGTGTGTTATCATATACTGAGCCCACTTGAAATCTTCCCTTCCAAGTAAGCCTGATTGATCGCAGCCTCCATTTCATCAGACATTTTCAGTGTCTAGCATGGAGCTCATATCATAGTAAGTCTCAATAATCTGTTGCATAACAGTAAAGAACAAGCAGTTGACTGTTTCTTAATCTAAACTTAAAAACATAATTTCTTATTCTTGGTCCTGAATTCAGCCACTCCTACAGTAAAGGTTTTACTAGACTCCTATGTTGATGAAAACTCCTCATATTACAAGAGCAGAGGGAAAGTGTGTGATTTGAAAATTCCCAGATAAATTGCCCTACAGGTAAATGTTTTAGGTTCAGTGGATTTAGTATGTGCTAAAGAGGAAAGAATTAACTTGAAAGAAAATGGTAGAAAGGTTTATGTATTTTCTCCCAAAGTTTAGCTCAAATAATTAAATTAGAAAACCAATCATTTTATGTTTGCTCCTGGAGTTTATTTGGGATAAGCAATTTATTTTGTAGATTCTGCAATTGCCAAGTTAATTTTTTATGACATTTGCAAATGGATCAGACAGTGTAACATTACCTCCTTCTCCTTGCAAAAAGAAAAAAAAAAACCAGCAGCACCAAAAATAAATGTCCTAGGCATAGCTCTCACATAATTCAAATTACCCAATTCAAGTTTGAAGCCAATCTAAATGGCTTTACCCATCCCTACCTCTGCCCTCCCACACTGGAAATATGCCCCCCTGTAAGATGTCTTCATGATGAATGAGCTAATGTTTATGAAGCACTTAGAGATCCTTGGGCAAGACACTATCTAATTACAAAGTATAGTTCTCATTATTAAATGGAAGCTATTTTCCCCTTGTGTTTTTTGTTATCCATACCATTTCCATGCCATACATTCCTGATGGTTTCCATTGCAAAGTGGAATCAGCTTCTTAAAAATAAGGGGTTGGGGGGGCATGAGAGCTCAATAATTTTAAGTCACAGTGCATTGCACATGCCCAGAAAAGCCTAGATCACTTCCAAATTCAAGGACTAATAAAAATTGGAAGCACTCCAGTAATTTTAAATTGCTTTGCACATTGAAGAGTGATTTAAAATCATTGAAGTGATTCAATTTTTTTTTATATATGCACTTCAATTTAGAAGTGAGTCAGACAGACAGCATCATAGTGTAGAATAGAAGTCTAAGACATTGAATTACTGTTTTAAAAAGTTAGGAATTAGACTAAAATATAACTGGAGGAACCAAGATCAAACAATCACCAGAGCCAATTAGGCCATTAAGTGGAAGGACCACGGTGAATTTCGGGACACGTTTCCAAGACTTGTGTCCTCACTTGGTGTGTGGCCATCTCTTTTCCTTCTGAACTAACAGTATTTATAGTCTTATTGCTAATTTGTAAATACATCATATATGCCTTTTAACCTTTTTTCAGATTTGATTTTCAACATTATTATTTATTTTGTCAGGCCATTTAATTTTCACATGAATGAAAATTTATGTAGAAATATAATATGAGTTACAAATGGAATTAACATATATAATTTAAAATTTTCTAGAGCCACATGTAAGAAAATAAAAATGTGAAATTAAATTTTTTTTTTAAGTTTTTTTTTTCAACGTTTATTTATTTTTGGGACAGAGAGAGACAGAGCATGAACGGGGGAGGGGCAGAGAGAGAGGGAGACACAGAATCGGAAACAGGCTCCAGGCTCTGAGCCATCAGCCCAGAGCCTGACGCGGGGCTCGAACTCACGGACCGTGAGATCGTGACCTGGCTGAAGTCGGACGCTCAACCGACTGCGCCACCCAGGCGCCCCTGAAATTAATTTTAATAGTATATTTGATATAATCTAATATGTCTAAAATATGGCATTTTAGTGCATTATTAATAAGAAAAACTATTGAGATATTTCCATTCTTTTTCTTTCTTTATTTTTTTGTCTTTGAAATCTGGTGTGTATTTTACACTTACAACACGTGTAAATTTACAGTGGTTGCACTTCAAATGCTCAATAGCCACGTGTTGCCGGTGGCTACCATATTACACAGTGCAGGTATAGACTATAAGTACTTCGAAGTTATGAACTTCGTTTTCTATTTTGCAACCTCAGTTATACTTTGGTTTTACATTTTTAATTACTTTTACCATTTCACTTTACTTTGTGACTATAATAGTCAATGGTGCAGGTTTATAGCGTTAAAAGAAAACCAAACAAAGGAAAACCAAACAATCCAGTGTTCATTCTTCAGGCCACATGCAGTTTGACAATACATACCTGAGCTGTGTGTAGGATTGAAATAGAAAGCTGACATATGGCGTTTTCTGAAGGCCTAAGGCTGAATTTTAGCATCTATGCAATAACACATAAAATTCAAGGAATATTTGAATATGACAAAAAAAAGAAAAAGGAAATACAAGAATAAATTTTGGCCATCAAATTGAGCAAGAATTTGTTCACAGCTACAAAAAAAGGAGCATCATTTTCCTAGTAAAGACTCTGACCAGTGAATGTTTCCTATCTCAAGTCTCCACTGGAAAAGGCATTCTGTGCCCAGGGGACAGATTTTTCAGAGCCTCTCAGGGCAGCCCTGGATATGAGTAAATGTAAAAAAGATGGCACCACACAGTGGATGCATTGTCAGAAAAGCAAATGATTTTACATGACTCAGAGCAAAGAAAGGATGTGTAAGGCCAGAAATGACAGTTTGATGGATAGAGACGGATGGCCAAAAAGAAACCTCACCTAAAATTCTTTCCTTGAATATTCCTCCGCTCGAGAACTTAATACAACTACACTGCATTTTTTTCTCCATTTTGGGCCCTTTAATTATTTATTTGCCTAATTCTATAAGCAATGTATGTTCTTTATAGCAATGTTGAAAGTACAAGAAAAAAAATAATAAAGATGACCTTTTTTCCCACCAGGCAGAGGAAATCATTGTTACCATTTTGATTTATTTCCTTTCCAGTCTTTCTTCTATGGATTTTTATATTGTGGGCATATTATTGTGTTTTCTTCATTTTACATTTTAATGTGAGCATTTACCTCTGTAATTAAAAACCTCTTAGACCACAATTGACTTCGTTATTCCGATAACACTTTTTCCATTGTAAATGATGCCGTGATGAACATCTTTTCACCTAAATCCTTTTCTACATTTCAAGCTGTTTACTTAAAATAGATTGCAAAGAGAAATTACTGGGTCAAAAAATATAAACTTCCATAAGGGTTTTGAAATCATATTGCTGCAGTGTCTTCAAAAACGGCTACCTTTTCCTTTTGATAGATATTTCTACCATGCTTGGCACACAATATAAAACCAGATAATCTTGAACCTTCTATATCTAGTTTTGTTCCCCAAATCATTGCTTTAATTCTTCTTATGTAGTTTGTTTCATAATATTCCATAAGTTGTTGTCAATAACTTGGTGAATATCCCTGCCCCAGCAGCAATATACCTTTAACGTCTACTCAAGCTATTTGTGAACAGACAGAGAGGAGGGCCTTTGGAAATATTTGGCTCCATTAAAATGTGTTATTGCTTTAATTTCCTCAGATAGATTATGGAAAAAGATTTTGGGGAAAGATTCCCTTTCCATGTATTCTAAGAAAGCACCATTTGATATATCTCACTTCTGTTGCCTGGTGAACTAATTATCTTCTCAGGTTTGTAATAACCTACACTTATTGAGAATTTACTATACTCCAGATACTTTATATCTTGGATTTTGTCATATTTTCCTAACCTAACAATAACTCCATGAGAGAGTCATCATTATCAGTGCTTTTTTTACTATTAAGGGACCTCAGCCCCAGACGCTAAGAATAAGTAACTTACTCATGTTACAATGCTGTTCAATAGCAGAGTCAAGATTCAAACCTAGAATCTGGATCATCTGTTTTGAGAATAATGGTCTATTCTTAACTGTTCTTAACTGCCACCGCAATGCTATAGAGCCTCGGATTTGTTTAGAACTTTCCCTCCCTCATTTATATCCCCAGTGTGTCCTTTACATTCTGTTTGCTTTGTACTTGCAAGTCGTTTTGCACATGTCTGTTTACGAGTTGACTGTAAGTTTCTGGAGAGCACACTGATGCCCTGCTCATCCATATATCTCTACTGCCTAACACAGTGCCAGGCACCTCCCAGGTGCTCAAGAAACATTGAGTAAATGGTGTGAGTCAAAAATCTTGGAAAAGAGACATAAGATGATATTTTGTGATGTTGTTCTTTTAAAAGTATGGAATTTTTCCAGAGTGGATGATCTTATTCTTGTAAGTATAATTTAAGATAATCACCCAAAGAAGAGGAGACGAATCATTTAGTATTATGAGAATTTTGGATCCTAAGATGACAGGGCACTCTGGGTTATGTCCTATAATACAAAGCAAAAATTTAGCCAACACTCTTTCAAAGATTTGCTAACTGTTGTAAACCAAAAGCCCATCTTTTTAAACAAGTCTAAGTTGATGTGTAATAAGTTAGTTAGAAGTTATGTTTTCATGACTTCATGGTTTCAATTGTTTTACTTTGATTTTTTTAAGTGCAGCTAAGTGAGTGTGAACCCACACAAACAAAACAAAAAGGGGGTTTGTGCAGTCTTTGGAAACTGAGATGCATGATACCCACAGCTTTATTCAGCAACCCAAGGGGGTCAATATGTCCAACATTGCAATCTAGCACATTAAGGGAAATGAGGACTCCTTGGACAGTTGGAATAAAATGTTTAAAAGCTGAATAGCAAGGAAACCATTTAATGAGTCTTGTATGTGTTTATGACTTCTGTGTGTTTACGACTTCTGTGTGCTTTTTAAAATAAGGATGGATGTGCTCTTTGTAGAGAAAAGAAGTTGTTTGAAACCCCAAATGCTCAGGTTAGGACCCAAGAGTGACCAAATGTCTTTCTCACAGAGAATTCCTGCATTAAAAAAATGATTTTAAGAACAATGACTGGGCAACAAGCTCCCACTTGTCTGGATCATGTAGTTTGGGAAGAAATGATGCATCTTTAGGAATATGCTTACTTTAATCCTGCTATTTAATTAATATTTAAAGATAAAGGACCACTTTGGAGGTTTTGTACACATTGTCTTTGATTTTAGGCCTGTTTTGTGGGCAGTAGAGTTTGGCATTATTATTTATAGTTAGTTTCTTTCCTTTATATTACAGCTTTGCTATACCAAAATGTAATTAATATGGGAAAAATGCAGCTGAATGTGAAAAAACTGTTTAGGAGTATGGTTAGGGTTAGGAACTGTGTGTGTGTGTGTGTGTGTGTGTGTGTATGCACATTATGGGTACATATATGTACATTCTTTTTTTTGCATGTTTTAAAATATAATTTATTGTCAAATTGGTTTCCATACAACACCCAGTGCTCATCCCAACAAGTGCCCTCCTCCCTGTCCATCACCCACTTTCACCTCTCCCCCATCCCCCATCTACCCTTAGTTTGTACATTCTTTATATTTATGTATATATGTTTATTTTATGTATATACATATATCTATATCTTTAATATTCTTACATGTATACTTACGGAAATTTTCTGAATAATCTCTATGTAGAATTTTCCCCTTCTTTTCTTACATTCCCACAGTGTCCTATCAGTGTCAGAAGTACACTGATACTAATTTCAAAGTATACTTAGACAAAGAATAAATTTTTTCTCATATCATTTTTTCATGGATTATCAATATGTTTGCAATAAGAGGCACCAGTTTTTGTAGAAATCTGAAATGTGTTTCTAATCGTTAATCACAGGACTTCTCCACAGTGATGTAATTTGAATGCTTGGGGCAGCTCAATGTGGTGGCTGTGCACATATGGGGAATGTACTGGGTCAGTCCTAGAAAAAAGGTGAGTGGTCAGCAGATACAATCTGTGACTAAGGAGCAACATTCAGAAAAAAATAGACAACTGACATCAAACGTTGATGAAGTGGCACCAACAAGATGTTCTGACAATTGTAGTTCAGTAAGGGATTGACATTAAAAGACAAAAAGCTCGGGCAGATACCATGGAACTGACCTCAGATACTCCATGAAAATTTTTCCTAGTGACTTTCTTTTGTTCTTTCACTGTTTGTATCTGGGTTTCACTCCTTGTCTTGACTTAAGTGTGTCAGTCATGTTACAGGGGAGCCTCAGGGCAAAACCTCTCCAAGTCTCCCATGTATTTAAATTCTGCATTGGTGCCACCAGAACCCTAGTCCAGTTCAATTCAGGTGAATGTGGGTGAGGGAACTGGTTTTTAACAGAGACTAGACTCACACCCTGCTGCAGGGTGTATGTCCTGGGGTGAGGTGGGGACAGAATACTAGCAAAGCAAAATCTGAGATATAAAAACCATGGGTGGGAGTAACAGTGGAGCAAATAGCTTTAAGGTATCAACCATTGCTCTTCTGGGATAGACAGATGAACCAGAAATGGCCCAGGCAGACTTGCTCTTCCACCTGAGGAGACATTGCTTATAAATAGTAAATATTTCACCAGCGTGAATCTGTGAAGTAAGTCAGGACAGTCAAGTGGAGTTTTGAGAATTTCTAGACCAGATATGGAGTGTCTCCCAGGTACTACTTCAGGGAATACTGTAGTAAGGGGTAGGTTAGAGCAGGAAGGAAGATAATCAAAAAGACCTGCTCTGGATCTGCCACCCCTCCTTCAACTAGAGTCATTTCACATAATATCTCACCTGAATAAAGAAAGGGCTTTAGCATTAAAAGTACTCGGGGTGCCTGGATGGCTCAGTTGGTTAAGCGTCCGACTTCGGCTCTAGTCATGGTCTTGCAGTTTGTGAGTTCGAGCCCCACATCGGGCTCTCTGCTGTCAGTGGGGAGCCTGCTTCAGATCCTCTATCTTCCTCTCTCTTCCCCTCTCCTACCTCTAAAAATTAAATAAACATTTTAAAAAAGTACTCGAAAGACCTCTGCTTTATATAATTATTTACGTGGACACTGAAGTAGTGCCACAGACTTCACTGATAATAAAAACCGTCACCGCTGATTACTGCCTTGAGGTATAACACGTCTTTTGCGGAACTCTATGCTGAATAATAAGGAAGATCAGTGCCTTATGTGGTTGTTGGGAGACATCGTCCCTGTGCAACGCGGACGTGGTTGGACTCTGATACCTTCCTTATAAACAGCTGTGACACTGTCAAGGTTAAAATTAAGTACTAGTGGAGGTTATAATGGGAAGCAGTAGTCATTGAGTGCCATAGTTGTTGAGGAAGGCAAAGATATTGAAAAGCATGCACTTCTTGAGAAATTTAACAGAAGGCCATGAGGGAAGGGAAGGGGAAAAAATAGTTACAGAGAGGGAAGGAGGCAAACCACAAGAGACTTTTAAATACAGAGAACAAACTAAGGGTGGATGGGGGTGGCGGCAGTGGGAGAGAGGGAAAATGGGTGATGGGCATGAAGGAGGGCACTGGGTGGGATAAGCACTGGATGTTGTATGAAAGCCAATTTGATGATAAATTATATTAAAAAATGAAAAACATGCACGAAGGTCTGGCTATAATGCAAGCAAGCATGCTAGGTAGTGCTAGGTGTTCATGTTTCAGTGGCTCTAACAATCTTAGAACGCTGCACTAGATAGAGGATATCTATCTGGATTTCTATAGCATGGTGATGTGCTCTAGGAACTTGATTCAGGACAAACTTACATGCCTCAAACTGCTTACATTTGGTTTGTGTTGGTGCAGCTTCTCTGAATAAATTGGTGAGGCTAGGCTATAAAATAGGCCAAGATGTTACACAGGAATACCGTTATCTTCTCTACCTAGGAATAAAGAAAACTCTGTTCTAGAACTTCTAAAAGAGGATGGTATCACAAGTTACTAATATCACCACTTCAATAACAGTGTGCACTTAGTAAGTTTGTGGATCTTGAGTGATCCAGGAGATATCTAGTCCATGAGTTGGATCATCAACATAATATGAAACCGTGCCTCTAAGAGGCTACTCAGACTGAGTCAGAGATTTTTGTTGCCATACTCTGGAGGCATGAATTTGTTTTGAGCAGGGTGATCAGTGTCTTGACAGAATGTTCAAGAAGAGCCCAAATCATTGTAGACCAAGTCTTGTTTTAGATTCCAAAAGGTTGATAATATCGTATATTACCATTAAGTGTATAGTGAAAACCATGGGAACATTTTATATTGTTGATGGGTAATTTTAGTGTTCATATTTTCATTTTCCAAAATGTCTTGCAGTGACTTTGAATTACATTTATGATGAGAAAGATAAGGAAATCATAAACGTTTTAATCTCTCCTACTGGCTCAGGTTTTAAATAGAACCTGGGTCTTATCTAGATGTTATAAGAAAGCAAGGGCCCTCCAGTGGCAGTTAATTGAATGAGAAAGCTGAAGGAGAAGTTTTGGACAATTCTCGTAAAACCTCTTTAGATATTCCAGAAAACAAGCAAAGACATGGATCACTTGTCATGAAGAACTTACCTTCCTGAGGCAGGAGTTGTACCTGTTAGCTGTAATCCAGATTCTTGGCAAAAAGGAGTACTTTTTTGTAAACTAATAAAAAATAATATAATAAGCTAGCTGGGCAGACTTTGGTAGAATTATGTCACGTTCCATGTAATGCAGAAAGTGGAAAGAAAAGAATATGATGGCATATTTAGTCAGCACTACATAACTCAGTAATGATGTTTGGGATACTATCAATAATATTTTACTGGCAGTAAACAGATTTTGTGAGCTGAAGACACAGAGCTAGACAGCAAGTGAGAAGTTAGTACTGAATCCGTTCAAAGAATTTCTGAAATCTAATGCATCTCATTCAGGTGAATGAGAGGGCTGTATTCAAGTTATCAGAAGATGGAAACCTGGTTTCTTTCCAGGAATATCTCAGCAAATTCAGCCACATTACTTTCCGCTCCCACAGAGTTATCATTATTTAATTTCCCTCATGAACAACAACTTTTGTCCACTGGCACTGCTTCTTCTCACACTGCTTAGCTTCAGACACATCTATTCAAACATGCTCCAGGATCATCAAATTAAAGGACTTTTGATGAGGCCACAATGAATACAACCATGTCTCAAATATGTTCTCCCATGTACATTTATTAATATCGTTGCATATTTCCTGTCACTCTCAAAGTCCCTAAGGCCTCGATGATATCTTTTCTTCATTTATATCATATTACAAAAGAATTGCCTCTCAAATACTATCATAATTATTGACTTCCATAATGGCCACTTTAATTGAAATCATTTGGGATTTCCCAAAGGTAGTCATTCAAGTGCAATATAAAACAATGACCTATTAGCAGCTTTAGAATGCTACACATTATTAACAAGGACCAGTCCCCTTGCATCCATCTTTTATGCAAGAATTATATCATCAGGAACAAATATATTTCTCTTCAGGATTCTGTCAACTAACACTTGGGTTTACTTAGTATACACCTTAATACACACTTTATGTCAGACTTATTGTTAATTCAGACACTTTGTATGTGAGTTTGGTTATCATTCATAATAAGATTAATTATTCTTAGAATTAATTAGAATATTGTTAGTGAATCCTGAAATTCTCATAGAAATCTCTATTCACAGACATCTTGAGGAATTGGTAGGCATTGTGATCCCAAGTGGGGTGTTATAAAAACATTCTCTCTTTGATAAGGAGGATTTTAGAACCAATTACCTTACGATACCTGTAACCACAACTTTACTAACAATAATCCTACGTAATTATTTTTTTGCATTCAATTTATATGGATAAGCAATATCTAATAACTCATTCTCTTAACATGTTTATTGAAGACTTTGTTATATGTATTGTTCTAAATCCCAAGATCAGCACTTTTTTGTAAGGAAATAATTCCAGCCTATAGCCTAGTGTCCTAGTATTTGGTACACATTTATTTATATTCTCTCTCTAAATGAAGACATCAAGCTGATTTGTTTCCAAAAATAATTTTAGCAACAACACTGAAACAGAAAGTGATTACTCTGAATTAAACACAGCAACAAAAACAGCAACACAATTAACTGGACTTCCTAATGACCAAGGTACTCCCTCCATCTTGGGTTCATTGTGATTTTACTTTATTTGGCACCACAGGACCTGAAAGTATCTGTGAACTAAATGTAGGCCTTTTAATAGCTGAGTAAAATGAGGGCAAGGGATCTGAAGTTAGTAGGTACTGGAGTACGCTGCTCATACCCTTCTTTTTTTCAGAGATATAGATATTATAATGACAAAACGCATCACTCCTTTGGAGTTCAGGGATCTTTTACCTTATCAAGGTCTTTAGTGCTAGCATGTCTTCATATGCAAAATTCCTATTGCTCAATATAGTGCTAAGATAAGCCTTTCTAGAGATGAGGTGAAGTTTTAAACTTCATAACAGAAATGAACAAACTGTCTTTTAAACATGCACTGATACTATGTCATATGTTATTTAGGTTTCTACTTAACAGCTCGGTAATTTATTTTAGTTTTGAATTTATGTTCAGCTAAATTGACCACTCAATCATAAAAGGCTTGCCTATAATGTTTATTTATCACCACCACTCTCTATGCAATAAATACTTGGCAAAATCTAACCAATTTCACCAGTGCCTTCAGAATAGTGAAAATGTGCCCCTAAAGTCTACAAAAGGACTTGCTCTTCAAATATCCTAAAGTTTCAGATTCGTTTGCCAGAAGATACTATATAACTTAAAAAAAAAAAAACCTCTAAGTTTTCTGAGATTTGTCGGTATGAACTCACCTTGTGATGTTATTTCAATTTTTTTTTCTGAATTTAATATGTGTTATTTTGTGTTTATCTCTCATTAGTTCTTGCTACTCTTATGATCGCTGGTCATTGTTATCAAGTAGCATACATTTATGCGTACATATTTGGTAGTGTGAACAGTGAGCAAGGGATATATTTAATTTCATATGATCATCTGTAGTGAGTTGCACAAGACATTACATTCATGTCAGTTTTATAAGAGCCCCAGCATTTCACATTTCCTGTACAGGTTTTCCTTGAATTTTAATTGGATTATATCCCAATAAACCATCATAGGTTGAAAATATCATAAGTTGAAAATGTATTTGGTATGTCTAACCTACCAAAAAGCATAGCTTAACCTAACCTACTTCAAATGTGTTCAGAGCACTTACGTTAGCCTATAGTTGGGCAAAACCATTTAACACCGAGTCCAGTTTAATAGACACATGAAAAGATGCTCAACATCACTCATCGTCAGGGAAATATAAATCAAAACCACAAAGAGATACCACGTCACACCTGTCAGAATGGCTAAAATAACAACACAGGAAACAATAGATGTTGGCAAGGATGTGGATAAAGGGGAACCCTCTTACACTGTTGGTGGAAATGCAAACTGGTGAAGCTACTCAGGAAAACAGTATGGATATTCCTCAAAAAGTTAAAAATAGAACTACTCTATCACCCAGAAATTGTACTACTAGGTATTTACTCAAAGGATACAAAAATGTTGACACATGCACCCCGATGTTTATAGCAACATTATCAACAATAGCCAAATTATGGAAAGAGCCCAGATGTCCACTGAATGATGAATGGATAAAGAAGGTGTGGTATCTATCTATATCTATATATCTATATCTATATCTATATCTATATCTATATCTATATCTATATCTACATCTACATCTATATCTATCTATATCTACATCTACATCTACGTCTATATCTACAATGGAATATTTCTCAGCCACAAAAAAGAATGAGATCTTGCCATTTGCAATGAGATGGATAGAGCCAGAGTGTATTATGCTAAGCAAATAAGTCAACCAGAGAGATACAAATAATATATTATCATCCTCATATATAGAATTTAAGAAACAAAACAGATGAACATTGGAGAAAAAAGAGAGAGGCAAACCATAAAAGAGATTCTTAACTATAGAGAACAAACAGAGTTGATAGAGGGACATCAGTGGGGGATAGGCTAGATAGGTGATGGATAATAAGGAGGGAACTTGTTGTGATGTGCACTGGGTGTTGTGTGCAAGTGATGAATCACTAAATTCTACTCCTAAAACTAATATTACACTATATTTTAACTAACTGGAATTTAAATGAAAACTTGAAACAAACAAAACAACTCAAGTCTTTAAAAAATTTTATTTTTTAAATTCTATTTATTTATTTTGAGAGAGAGAGCAGGGAAAGGGCAGAGAGAGAGGGAGAGAGAGAGAATCACAAGCAGGTCCTGTGCTGTCAGCACAGAGCCTGAAGCGCGGCTCGAACTCACAAAATCGTGAGATCATGACCTGAATTGAAATCAAGAGTTAGATGTTTAACCAACCGAGCCACCCAGGTGCTCCTGAAAGTTGCTAAAATCTTATGATAAAGTGTCAAACACCTCCTGTAATTTGTTGGATACTAAATGTGAAAAAGCAGAATGGTTGTAAGCATATCACGTGACTGACTGGGAGCTGCACTTTGCTGCCAGTGCCCAGCATCACGAGAGAGTATTGGATATCACCCAGGAAAAGATCAAAATTCAAAATTCGAAGTGCAGTTTCCACTGAATTCATATCGCTTTTGCACCTTCATAAGTTGGAGACTATCTATAGTTCTAATACTGATTCTAATTTTATTCAGGAGAAGGGGAGAGTGATAGAATACATTTTTTTTTCAAATAGAGTATATGAATCTTCGTAAGACTGCTTCTTGGAAGAAATATGCAAACATTACACAAGCCATTGGATAATCTTCCTTAGCAAACTGAGTCAGGAAATATGTGTCCCACTCCAAAAAGAAATACTTAAATTTGGAGACAAAATTAACATGAAGCCTCTTGCAAAATGTTTGATAAGTGCCAGAGGAGAACAGTATTAAAGGGTCAATTGAATAAAAAAGAATTAAAAAATTTACTTTTTGCATCAAATTCCACGTTTAAAAGCACATTATAAGCAGGATATCTAATTCAAAGCAAAAGTTTGTCTTAGAAACAATGGTGGCTTCCTGAATCTGTACTTCTCTACATGATCAACTGGAGTGCAAATAAAACCACACAGGACCCATACCCCCCAGCATTATTTCTAAGAAATTGACAATATTATGAACTTTTCATACAATAGAGAAAGGGTGTAACCCTTGGAAATGTGGTAGTTGAGGCTAAGTAATGAAGTAGGATAAAAATTAAGGATCCTGATGAAAATACAAAGAACTTTAAGGTACAACAAGCTCTCTCTTCTATCCAACCAACAAAATCACCCATTTAAAAGTTGCATTTTATTATACCAACATAAAAGCGAGCTTTTGAATGAGGACCCCTGTTTAACTACCTAGAAACAGGAACCAATTTTATGTAAAACTGCTTTAAGAAGAAAAACAGAAAATAAGAATTACATTATATCAGATGCCAAAACTTTCACCCTCTAAAATCATGAAGCAGGAGCAACCTGGTGTAACATAATACTTACAATACATGTTCTTATTATAATATACACATATCACACTTGCAATCAGAAATTCAAATGTTAAGAACAGACCTGGACAATAATAGAATGGCAATAAATGCAATGAGAACTGATAGAACTCAGGAATGAAATTAAAGAAGCAAAATTATCTCAGAATTTTAAAAGTAAAGAATAAATTACACGATGGACAACAATAGATTCAAATAAAAATTTCATAAGAGACATTGAAAAATAGGGAAAACTATAAAGAGAATGAAAATGAAATAAAGAAAGAAGTAAAAGAGATCATGGAAAAACTGGTTGAAATGGAAGACATAAAAAGAAGAAACAAAATGTGTGTAAATGAAGCCTAGAAGAAAAAAACCAAAATAGTGGCACACAACTAATTAAACTATAACCCCCCAAATATTTCCAGAAATAACAAAACAGACATGTGCATATTATTATTAAAAAGACCCATCATATGTCTGGAAAAATCTATGTGACATGATCAACTCTAAGACTTATCCTAGCAAAACTGTTAGAATTTAAAGAGGAAAAATATCCTCAAGGCCTTCATGAAAATGAACAAATTATTTAAAAGGCTAAAAAGATGGGCTGGTTTAGATTACTTAAGAGTAACATATGAAGCATGGCAGCAATAGAATAGCATTTAAGAAACTCATGTAAAGAAAATTTAACTCAAGAATGGTATATATCACCATGCTGACTTTCAAGTATCAAATGTTAGAGAAAAACAGTTTTAAACATGCAAGAATTCAGGGAATAATTTATTCAAAAACTCTTCCAAAAGAATCTATTAAAGGTAAATCTTTATCTGGCAGAGATGACTGGGCAAACCTAGGTAAAAGAACTCATGGTGAATGTTTAATACATATCATTATAGATGTAACCACAAAGTAGAGGTGTGAAAGTCGGTGGGATAATAGCTTGTAAATGTTGTATGCTGAAAAATAGAAAGAATATAACTTTTTTAAAAAAGTTTACTTGTTTGAGAGAAAGAGAGGGAGCTCATATGTGTGTGTGTAGGGGAGAGGCAGAGAGAGAAGGAGAAAGAGAATCCCAAGCAGGCTACATGCTTGAACCCACAAACCATGAGATCATGACGTGAGCCAAAACCAAGAATTGGACACCTAACCAACTGAGCCACCCAGGCATCCCAAGAATACAACTTTTGAGATGTGAAAGAAAGGGATAGAGAAAGAAGAAAGTTGAAAAAGATTATTAATTTTCCTATAAGGAAAATAGGTGGGAGTTGAAACAGTTTCAAACTAACATCCCATTTAGAAAAAGGTTAAAGAAAGAGGGGTGTAAAGGCATTGTAAAAGGTACAAACACAAAGGTAAACACCAGAAAAAAATAAAAACTATGTCTTTATTTACTTTTACTTGAGATATAATTGATATATAACATTTCATTAGTGTCAGGTGTACAACATAATGATTTGATATATGTATATATTGTGAAATGATCACCACAATAAGTTTGATTAACATCTTCAGCTTCCAAATGCACAGTACAGTATTACTAACTATACAAGCCTTTCTTAGTGACAAAAGAAAAAAAAAGAGCAAAACTCATACCACATAGAGAAAAAAACACACTAAAAATAACATAATATGCACAGTAATTATGATACAATATTATGACCCTTTAAATGAAAGATAAAAGTCAATATAAAGAAATACAGAATGGGCTGAATTAACCCATTAAAAGAAAAATACATTCATATTGGTTCATACAGCAAAGCCTAACTCTGTGCTGACACATGCTTAACAGAATGATTCAAAAAGACATTTATATATAATATATATATAATATTATATATAATATATAATATTATATATATATTATATATATATTATATATATACTGGCAAAAGGAAATAATCCAAAAGCAGGGGTTATAATCCTGACATCAGACAAGCAGAATACAGGCCAAAAGCATTAAGCAAGACATGTCTGTATTTCTAAAGGTTATAACTTATAATGTAGATTTAGGTTATGAATATCTTTGAATCAAACAAAAACATTGATAATAAGATTTTTTTTTTAATTTTAGTGTTTATTTTTGAGACAGAACGCAAACAGGGGAGAGGCAGAGAGAGAGAGGGAGAATCTGAAGCAGGCTCCAGGTTCCGTGCTGTCAGCACAGAGCCCAATGCGGGGCTCGAACTCATGAACTATAAGATCATGACCTGAGCTGAAGTCAGACGCCCAACCGACTGAGCCACCCAGGTGCCCTGATAATATGGATGTTTTAACACTCCATATTTAGTATAAAACAGGTCAACTGGATTCAAAAATAAGGATATAGCAGGACTAAACAACATAATCAGTAATAAGATCTTACAGATACACATCAACATACAATACTCCTATAATAATATACCTTCTTATCAAGTGCACATAGAATATTCACAAAAATTGATCAGCAATAAGTTACTCAGATAATTTCATAAGTTTACAGGGCATTTGAATATTAAAGGCAACATTCTCTGATTACAATAGAATAAAGCTAAAAATAAGAAAAATTAAATGAAAGCTTATTCTACTTGGAAATGCTAAAAAAATCTTTACACTTAACTAAAAGGGGAAATGCAAACAGAATTAAAATATTTCTGAAAAATGATTATAATGAATAATGTATACTTGAATTTATGCTATTCATTTAAAGTAGCAATCAGAAAACTTCACAGTTTTTTTAAAACTTTTTTTTTTCAACGTTTATTTATTTTTGGGACAGAGAGAGACAGAGCATGAACGGGGGAAGGTCAGAGAGAGAGGGAGACACAGAATCGGAACCAGGCTCCAGGCTCTGAGCCATCAGCCCAGAGCCTGACGCGGGGCTCGAACTCACGGACCGCGAGATCGTGACCTGGCTGAAGTCGGACGCTTAACCGACTGCACCACCCAGGCGCCCTGAAAACTTCACAGTTTTAAACACATATGTCAATATCAATAAAACAGTAAAAGTAAATGAATTCAATTTCCAACACAAAAATCTAAAGAACGGAAAACAAAGTGAACAAAAAAGAAGCACAAGATAATAATCCATAAAAATAAAAACAGTAATTAATGAGGTAGAATATAGAACAGTAGGTCAATTTAATATACCAAAGTTCCGTTTCTTTGAAAAAAAATCAAGGTACTATTTAATCAAGAAATAAGAGGAGAATACACAGATATACAAAATAAGAAATGACAGGGAACAAATAACTATTGATTCAGAGGAAATATTTGAAAAACCTAAGAAATTACTTTGCATACCTCCCTGCAAGTAAATATGAAAAGCTAAATGAAGTGTATGGTTTCCAAGGAAAATAGAGTTTATCAAAGTTAACCCATAGAGAGATTTTTTTTTTTTAAAGGATGAGGTTAACAGAGAACTACTCGACAACAAGGGACTATGCCCAAATACCCCATAATTTTTCCAAGCCTTCAGTGACTGACTAGTTCTAATGTTCAATTTTTTTTAATTAAAAAATTAACCCATTCCTTTCCTCAAACTATACAAAATAACAAACTACAAATGAATTAAAATTTTACATGTGAAAATGAAATTGTACAAATACAAGAATGAAGCATAGCACAAGTGTAGGGGAAGGTTTAGAACTATGACTCAAAATCCAGAAGCAATGAAAGCTTTATCCATTTTATTACATAAAATAATTAAAGCATTTACATGCATTTTTCTAAAGACAAATGGCAAATATAGAAACAATATTTGCATGATATATCTTATTTAAAGGGATAATGTTTTGTTCTACAAAGAACTTTCAAAGAGTTAGGACAAAAAGACTAGAATTTCAAAATGAGCAAAGCACCTAAATAGATAATTTTTTAAAAGATATTAAAATGCCCTGCAAATCTATTAAAAGATGTTCAACTTCTTTCATAAAGGAAATATAAATTCAACACTACACTCAGTACTGTTTCTCACTAATTATATAGGCAAAATTTCAAAAGGTTAACAATGTACTGTTGGGGAGGCAGTTGGAAAACAGGTTTTCTCATTCATTACTGGTGGCAATGCAAAATGGAACAACCCCTTTGAAGGACAGTCTGACAATGTTTAACAAAATTAGAAATGTATTTGGCCCAGAAATTCCATGTCTAGGAATTCAGCCTGAATATGTACCTCTAACAAGTGTCAGTTGTAATTACAAACTACTGGCAATTCTAAATTGCCAGAACAAAGAATATTGATTGAATAAACTATGGGGCATACATACAATGGAGTACTGTGCAACTATAAAAAAGAATCAACCAGATCTTTATGAACTGATAGAGATTAATTACCGATATACATTGTTAAGGGGAGAAAAGCAAAGTGCGAGAGTCTTTATAGCATGCTACCCTTTATTCAAGAAAGGAGAAATAAGAATATATCCTTATTTTTGTAAAAAGAAACATAGGAAAGGATAAACCAGAAACTTATGGGACTGATTCTTAATGGAGGAGGGAAGCATTATAAGAAGAGAGTAATTTTCTCTGACTTTTGGAATCCTAAATATTCTGCATATTAAAAAAAATTAACAAGGGTTGGGAGTGTCTCTAAAACTAAACGCAAGGAGAAATAACTTATTTCAAACAAAATGTTTACAACTAAGGGGAGATGACTAATTCAAATGACTTCTGAATGCACTGCATTGACTATATACTGTTAGTCTTAGAAAGAAGAGGAAGAAGAAGAGGGGGTCGGAAGAAGAAGGAGGAAGAACAGAAGAAGGAAAAGGAAGGAAAAAAGCACTGCAGAGGAACCTTGAACTCTTGGTAGTAGGGATGTTTGCTGCAGTGGTACCTCAACCAAATAATTAAAATCAATGTCATTAATAAAGGACACACAGACATCACATCCCTTCTGATACAATAACCTGGATGGAAACTTTGCTTATGTAGTATTCTAGCCAAAATGAATAATCTGAACCTGAGGAAACATCAGGAAAAAAACTCAAATGATGAGATTTTGTGTAAAACAGTTGGCCTGTATTTTTTCAGTATGTTTGCATATCAAAGCCAAGAACGACAAAGAAAGTCTGATGAACTGTTCCAGACTAAGGGATACCAAAGAGATGCTGGGTGGTATCCTGTATTGGAAAACATTGTTATAAAGATCGTTATTGGAACAATCAAAGAAATTGAAATATGGGTTGTATCTTAGATGGTGGCATTATATCAGCATTCAGTTCTCTGAATTTGAACACTTGCTTTTAGGAAATAATCACCAAAACATTAAGGACTAAAGGGCATAATGTGTGCAACTATTCTCATATATTTTGGGAAAAAATACAAATTATCTAGAGAGAGAATGATAACACAGTGTGGCAAAGTGTTAAACCTTGGTGAATTGGAGTAAGAATATTCAGAAGTTCTTTGTACCATTATACTTTTTCCACAAATTTGAATTTATTTTGAAAAGAAATTTTTTTTTAAGTGCAGAAAAGAAATTGTGTTTGGGACCCTCACTCAGACATATTTTCAATGGCATTGTTACATTTGGAAAAGAGTGTTATTTACTAGATGGAGAGAGGTATAAGCTTTTCAAAATCATCCAAAAAAATATTTCCTCTACTGTGATTGGGTGTTTTAAACAGTTAACCTAAAAATGATCCTTTATTCTTATATTATACTCCTTATATGGGGTTTCTCCATAGCTCACTTATCAGCAACGGTGAGGTTTTCTTTTGTAAATTTCCACAGGCATAACATGAGATTGTGAAACACTTTGAAAAATATATTTAAAAAAATTTTTTAAAGTTTATTTATTTTTGAGAGAGAGAGAGAGAGAGAGAGAGAGACAGAGACAGAGACAGAGAGACAGAGAGAGACAGAGGGGAGGGCAGAGAGAGAGGGAGAAGGAGCTTCAGGCTCTGAGCTGTCACCAGAGTCCAAGGCGGAGCTTGAACTCAAGAGCTGTGAGGTCATGACCTGAGCCAAAATCAGATGCTCAACCGACTGAGCCACCCAGGCGCCCCGGAAGATATTTTTAAAAATTATGTTTGTAGATGTTCCTTCAATTTTAGAAGTAAAAGATTTTCTATGTAGAAAACTTAGAAACATGTTGGCATGGCTGAGTGATTAAGGAGATAGACTAAAAAAACTGAGAAAATATAGAAAAAAATACAAAGTAGAAAAAAACAACCATTGAGTACTGATTTAATGAAGGAACAGGGAGTTTAAAGTGTTTTGCAATTTTTGCTTGCAAGGCTGTAATCATTTGCAAAAAGGGCATATATAGGAAAGTTGATAGTAGATGAAATGTTGATTTATTGATGAAAATGAATCCACCACATTCCAAAAATAGGAAATTTGCACTTGAATTCACTACATTTTCCTTCCAGAAAGTGATCTCCTTTATAAAAAATGAAAAACAATTTGCTGATATTCAGTTTCATTAGGTAGATAAATCAATAACTACATAAAACCTGAGTAGCTTGTTGGCACAAATTTGCATGACCTTATTTTCACTTAAATGTATCAAGATATGTTCTGGCATTTAAAAAGAAACGCTTCTAAGTTCTCAGCCAAAAAATCTATACAAACAAGTGAATAATCGAATTAACTTTTATGCATATAAAGGTAGGAGGGAGGGAGAGAAAAGAAAAAGAAGGAAAGAAAGGTTTTCAGTTCCCTGAGAGGTTTTCAGGGAACTATTCAAAGCTGAAGAAGACGGTGATTGAGAAACAACCAAAGCACTATGTAAAGATCCTAAAACATGCCTCATCCTGAATTAGGCCGATGGCCAATTCTGGATTTAAGAATAGAGGACAGCTGGGTCACTTTCCCTCAAGCTCCTTTGCCATCAGCCCTTTCCCTGGTGTTCGTGCTTTTACTGCCTTTCTGCGAATTGGAAAAGGGGCCAGGACTTCCCTGCCCAGGGCCTCCTAAGCAGTATGTACATTGGTCATACATCACGTCACAGAACAGAAATGTTTGGTTTTGATTGTATTCGTTTCAGATGGCAGGAAGTTATTATTAGAATGAAAAATTAAGCCATTATGCCATAGAAGCTTTGCTGGATCTATCAAATTTATGGAGTTAATGCAGCAAAATTATCTTTTATAGCTGATAAAAACAGCTGGGTGTAGACAGCTGGCCTTTTCTTTGGTAGGAAGAAACAAAATGGCAACCATGTTGGGATGCCCCATACCAAGATGGAGGCATCAATGGTGATTGCTGGTTTGGCAACACAGGAAGAAATATACCACAAGTGGATGGTAGTCTGTTCCCAGAGAGGGTTTTATTTTTATTAATATTTTTGTAGGAAAGAAACAAAAACCATACCTTCACGTTTTCTAAAAATAAGCCTTCACACTCCTTAAGTAGCACTGTTATTTGTAGGCCTGCCATTTTTTCTGTTATTTAGTGAATGTTTCAATTAACATTTATGCTATAAAAATATTCATATAGCAATTACAACTTTTCAGAAACCAATGAATTGCAAGTATAGCTACTTCCTATTTATAAACCACTCTTGTAATATCTTCAGGAGCTGCTCATCTCTTGTAAAAGATTTGAGTCATAAAAAATGCAAAGCACAGTAAGTACTGATGTGGTGCTTTTCATTCCAAGAGCTTTATGGTGATAACTTATTCAGGCCACCTCTGTAAAGGTCACATTGATGACAGTACCCACTAGACCAGAACAGTATTGCATCCCTGGAGAGGTCCAGGTCTCCAGGGCATGCTTGAGTGAACCGGCACATTAACACCTGGGTATTTTTCATACCAAATTCTTGAATCTTTTCTTGCCACATGTAATGATACCTAAATGCCAACAAGGGTAATATTTTAATCCTGTCTTAAAGATTTAGGTTAAGTGTGTCATAGATTCTCCTAATAACCGTGTGTGTGTATTATATATGAATGCCTATTTTATTATTATTATTATTATTATTATTATTATTTGTTGAGTTTCTTGAGCTGTTTTATTTTCTTTCTGGTTCCATGAGAATAATTTTATTCTAACACAGCTTGCCTTGGTAATCAGAAACTTGCCTAGCTTTTTGGAGAGAAGATCTAAGTTTTGCTTTGTTAAGATTGCGCATATGAATGACAACTTTTGACCTTTTCACTGAGGTTAGAATTAAAAGGTAAACACATTGATGCAATTACTAAACTGGGTCCTGATGCAAATCAACCTGGCTTATCCCTTCTTCTTAAATATGTAATGGGTTTGGTTAAGCAAGAATAATGTTGTTGAGGTGCAGGGCCATGGAGAAGGAGGAATGTTTTTTTTTGTTGTTTTTTTTTTCTTTTTTTACCTTCAAAGATAAACTTACCATCAAAAGAGGAGAAAATGTGTTTGTCTTAGAGGCAGTGGAAAGGCTTTTTAATAATAAGAATATGTATCAGTTACGGGATTTTCTTATGTGCCACACTTAATTCTTCATATTCCATCCACATTACTTCATTTCATTGCATCATGCCCATTTCACAGATAAGGCCCTCATTAAAATTACTTTTGAAGACCATGCAGATAGATAATAAGTGACCAGTTGAAATTTAGATCCACGCAGCCTGGTTCCAGAGGTCTCATCTCTAAACACTGTATGAACCTGCTTCCCCACCACAAGGGAACCTGTTGAATGAAGCCCATGCCTTAGTGTTGTCAGTTGGCAGTACAAGGTCTAGGCCAGAACAATAGGCTGGTGTGTCATAAGAGTACTGGACCCAGAGGCTCCACTTTTATTCCTTCCCTGGCTCACTCTGCCTCCTCCATCAGTCTTGGGGCAGGCATGGCCCTGAAGCACTACAGGAGCATTTTTGTGGCTCTTGTTTTAGTTGGAGCATGTTATACTTTTAGGCTTGTAGCAGCTTCCTTGCCCTGGAGGTCATGCCTGATTCAACACTCTATTGATTAATTTCACCACTGCATCATTTCACTCCCTATGGGCTTGCAAACCTCATAGTAAATGTAAAAGTGCTAAGGTCAGTAAATAAAGAAGTGATAATGTCAAAAGCATTCTCTTTATCAGAAATTGTGTACTTTACGATTATCCTTGATATTGTGAAGAGATCTGTAGAAGTCATCTTACAGAGTATTTAAAATCTATTGTGAGCATTTAACTCTGATTTTCTTTCTTAATTAGAGATTTGGGTTCTGGTTATGCATGACTTTAAGCAAATTATTTAACTTTCTAAGCCTTAATTTTATCATCTATGAAAAGGATATAATAGGAACAGCATAGAGGTTTTGTGAGGATTAAGAGAGAAAGGTAGTATATAACTTCCTAAATAACCTCTGGTTCAAGATAGATGGTAGGGTAAATATTAATTCCCTCCCCTTAGACAACCCTCAAATGAGTACGAATATTTAGGAAGAACATAGGCGAAGGAAGAAAAATATTAAATTCCGGCTTACATTCTCAGTGACTGTGTGTTATTTTTACAAATAAGGTAAACAGTAGTATTGCTGACAGGAACAGTATTTCGTGTTTGACCTGAGCATTCCACTGAGCAATTGATTTGTTTTATGAATTAAAAAGGACCTCTCCATTCAGTCTGGGAAGATACTATGGAATAAGTAGGAATTGGGGAGTCATTTACATGACTCTCTGGAATTTTTATTCAAGTGGAAAATTCCAATTAAGAATTTTAATCTTGGTTTCCAGTGTTTTTTACAGCTGAATAATATTCCATTGTATACATACTACCTCTTCTTTATCCAGTCATATATGAATGGACAATTAGGCTGCTTCCATAATATGGCTATTGTAGATATTGCTTCTATAAACATATGGGTGTATATATCCCTTTGAAAAATTTGTTAGAAAACTGAAATGACATCATCCATAAATAGTTAATTATTTTACTTCCAATGAGGCATGATATGATTAAAACTGACTTTTCCAATGAATATTGATTGGTATGAATGAGAATAAGATATCTCAGCAGATGATAACTTTATATTTAAAATGACAGTGACATAGTCACCCTATGTGTAATGGATAAAGGTTATAAACAGTGATCTATTACTTTATTTTTTTATTAATTTTGTAATGTTCATTTTTGAAAGAGAGACAGAGTGCGACTGGGGGAGGGGCAGAGAGAGGGAGACACAGAATCCTAAGCAGGCTCCAGGCTCTGAGCTGTCAGTACAGAGCCTGATGCGGGGCTCGAACTCACTAACCGTGAGATCATGACCTGAATCAAAGTCGGATACTCAACCGACTGAGCCACCCAGGTGCCCCTATTTATTTTTTAATAAAATACAGGAGTTAAAATGAAAAATGGCAATACTAGACTTAACTAACATTCTATGTGTTCCTAAAAGGTACTTACACTAAAAATTATGATGTTTTAGTTTTCTGTTTCAAGCAGCTGAAATGTACATACATAAACATAGAGACTTTACATTTCCATGAATTGAAAATTAGGTCAGTTCCCACAACAACAACAACAAAATGCAACTATTTAGGTGTATATAAAAGTATGTTGGAATGGGACACCAAAAATAAACATTAAAAAAATATGTTGGAAGAAACTCAGAATTTTAACACTAAAGGACATATTGTACCAAATGATTATATTTTCAAAGACAAAATCAACTCTCTGACTTCAGTATGAAAACAATTTAACTTAGAAAGCCAAACTTTGATTATTTATATACTGCCAAGACCCGGTGTGGCCAAACTTTCAACTTGTCGACTTTATTTTGTGTTTATTATGTATGTATATTTATGTTCATAAGTATATATATGCACATACATATATGTGTACACATATATGTATATCTGTGTGCATACATATATGGGCATGCGTAAGGAGAGCCACTGTTTTGGTCTGTACATTCATACCATCCAAGGTAAACAGTGGTCTCTGTTAATAATAAGCATCAACAGAAAGTGATTTAAGAGGGGAGCTAACATGAGAAAAGCTTGAGCTTATAATAAAATTTTAACAATATGAGTCTTTGGTTGCACTGTGGAAACGTGTGGCTTTGTTTCCATGCAGACTATACTGAGAAATTCCATCTGGTCAGCAACGCTCATGTGTATGCTTTGGAAGTTGTATTCAAGTTTCATAAATCTTGTCATATATCAGGTTATTCTCAATACGGCCAAAGTAAATAATCTGCAGCCAGAAGAGTGAAAGATCATTTGTGCCCTAATTGCAGAACAACATTCTCTCTCAGCCAACACTACGGCTCTCCTTTCATTAATCAGGCCTTTGGTGACTAACATCTATTGATGTTTGAAGGAGTTTTCTGTGAACAAGTTTCGGGATATAAACCAGTCTGGAATTAGGATATTTAATTGTTTGAGTGACAGTCCAAATAACCCTCATGCGGCTTTTTCTTTTTAATAGTTGCAATATTGAGAAACAAGAGAAACCTAAGAAACTTCTGAGAGAAATGTCAATCTTGGGAACTTGGAAATGCGCATAAATCCTCTTACCCTGGCTAAACATGATTCAACTTCATGCTCTGGTTTGATGTGTTCCCACACCCACCATTTTCAGCTATTAATCTATTGTGCTTCTCTGTCTTGACAGTAAACTACTCAAAATTAGCAAAACAGTACTCAGACTCTAGAAACACAGATTCTTTGTGTTTTCGTGTGAAAGCTGCTTTTATCTAGACATTTCCTTTACAAGCCTGTAAAACTGAGGTAGAATTATGACCTTCTTTTGGATTGCTTTAGGGCTATCATGTCTTCAGTGACTCTTGAAGGGCCTCCAACAACATACTGGCTTGACATTTCAACTGCACGTTCTCCCTGTACCTGGGATGTATTTGTGTCACCTGCAACCCAGGCGGGACTCTTGCTTTTGCTCCTGTGTCACCTTCTTTCTCATTACCCTCATCTAGGAGATGTGTCCCTCTTTTGCTATTTCCTATTTCTTGAGTTCCTGAGGAGAAGCAGTTGTTTGTTCCACATGGCCTGTGTTACCTTGTTTAACCAAAATTCACTTAATTAATAAGATGCTGAGAATAAACAAGCCTGATAAAAAGGGTGGTCTTATTCTTGGCAAAAAACAATACCTAAGATTCTTACACATTCATTCGTTCATTCATTGAACAAATATATATTGGGTCACCTCCCATTGATACAATGATGACTAAGACAGAATACCTGTCCTCCTAGAACTTCTATTCTAGTGGGGAATAACAGATAGTAAGTAAATATACAAAGACAGTTTCTGATATTGTTGCATAGCATGAAGAAAATAAAAGAGAGTGTGGCCAATGAGAAAAATGGTTTGGGGAGCAATAGTTTGATGTTAGAATGTTTGGCAAAGATTACTCTGAGAATGTCACATTTGAGCTGAATGAGAAGAAAGAGCTAGGCCTATGATGGTATGGAGACATCATAGCCAGAGGGAACAGCAGGTGCAAATACCTGGAGTCAAAAAAAGAGTATCAGAGAAAACTGTATACAAGCCAGTGTGGCTTTTGCACTATGAGCATAAACTCTCTGGATGGCAGCTTGGCATTTTCAATCATCCGGCCTTTTGGTGGGGACCCTGTGGACATACCTCTGTTTTAAAGGAAGCACCTAGACTTTTTGACCTCTAACTCCTTTTCTCGGAGCGGCTATGGTCCAGCTGAGCCAGGTACTTAGGTATTGAATTTCTCTGATTATTTCCCCTGCATCTCACACAGGAACTGATCATCAAGAAAGCTAAAATCAAAACTGGGCTTCTCTGAGATGCAATCTATGAGACAGAAGGAAATGGCTTGTTTTTCTCATGTAGCAAATGACCAATCTTTGGTGGGAAGAAAGAGAACTGATTTCCTAGTAGTGGTTTTTCTTCCAGTCTTTTCCATGACATTCCATCCTATCTCTTCCCTAAACTCCCTGCCTTCTAATAATTTATGGGTTTCGGTCATAATTTGGTTCCCATTAAATTTGGTTCCCATAATTTCGGTCCCATTAAATGCATTTCTGTCTGCTTTGAATATTTACTTCTATACGATGATTGAATTAATAAAATTGTAGGGTTATTTTTTGATACTCCTACTTTTGGTCCCTAATTTGGGAACACAGAGACTAACTACTTTTATTGACCCAACCATTAACTAAAATTTAAAAAGAATTAATGAGTTTTTAAAATTAGCATTGCTTTATTTATCCATACATCAGGCCCTCCAGACTTTCAATCCTGGACTGCATGAAGAGATATGAACAAATGTGGTCTTCACCCCCCATAGCCCCCACAATGTACAGGGGACAGCCACACAGAAAGTAACTCCATGATAGTAAAAAGAGGCATATATGAAGTCTTAGGCCAGTCGTAAGTCAAGGCATTAACCCCGGAGAGATGGCAAGCCAGGTTAGAGAACATAAGTCAGAGAGTTGCTGGGGTAGGTGTCTTGACTCCAGCCCCTCAGACATTTCCAACTGCCAGGAGTGTAATATCAGATTCAATCTAAACTTGCAAGCTTCTGGGAAGACTGTGTTCTTTTGTATTTACCTTAAATCCCAATGAGTTGCATAATTGCTACCCTAGCTTTCTTGAACCACTGAATGAGCTATGGCTGTAGTTACTCAATTATTATTTTCAACACAACCAATAACTAAACTTTATAATTCCACAGGCCTGCAATATGAAGCCTGGCAAATTGATGTTGCAGGTTTTATTAGCTTTGCTTTCTAAGTAAACAGTCAAGAACAGGTTAGAAAAGACTCCTCAAGATTTAGTTGATGTTTATGATGAGCAACTGAAACATAGATGCTGGAAAATAAAAAGGCAATTATAGACAAGGTTTTTACAGGCCCAATGTGGAAAAGAAGCCAGGAGTTCATTTAACTCCTTCTCATTGAATACTTGTTTTCACCTGAGGAATGGGAGAAGGTTTCATCTGGTTAGTGCAGACCCATTTCATCATCTCTAAATATCACAGTGTTAATCACTTCGAACCAAGAATATAAGAAGATAATGCTATCAATACATTTAGAGTTTGTAATTTTACCATCCCCACACGCAAAGCGGCTGAAGAAAAAGTCATTTTCAAAGGTTTTTTACCAAAACACTGTATTATGTTCAACATGTTAGTAGCTAGAATAAATAGTGAATAACAAAACCTGTCTTTGTGTAGATGTAGCCATAGAAAGTAAACAACATCACAGAACATTTGTGGAAAAATCGTAAGCTAAAAAAATGTATTTTAGGACATGTCTTTTCATACAAGAATTCTACTTATGAGAATGTATCCCTTGGCAGGGTAGGTGGAAGTATGTGGGAGAGATTTAGCTATAAGAATGTTTATGGAAGTACTATTAGTAATAGGAAAAAATGAAAATCTAAATGTCTAATAAAAGAGGATCAGTTAATAAATTTCCACATCATGGAAAACTATGCAGAAATTACACTAATATGAAAGATCTTCATGATATATATTAAAGGGAAAATGATCAGATTGAAAATGGGATGTAGATACTGAACCATATGAAACTTTGTATAGATAAAAAGTGGTTGAATATCAGTAATTTATTAATAAACTAAACTATGATACCATTTTTGTTAACAATAAACCTCCTTTTGTTAACTCCTTCTACTACTATCCTGTATTCAGACTTGATTTCTCTTCTTTTGACTGTAGTAAAAGAATGCATCTTTCATCCTAGAGTATGTATTCTAAAAGATAGCCAGCAAAAAGTGAGCAAAGAAGAAAGAATACATGTTATGACACCCAATTAACTGCCTGTCACCTTTAGTTAACCAAAATTTTCTCTTCCCAAAGCAATATCAAGAATTTGACGCGCGCGCGCGCGCACACACACACACACACACACACACACTCGCATAGCTGGTTGAGTTCATGTTTTGAGTCATTTTTAGATAGCTGATAGTGCACGACAGTGCTGGCTATCTGCTAGGAACAACACTGAGGACAAAGGATAATCTGTTTATATTCCAAATTAGTGCATACCTGGGCTCAGTGCCCACATGAAATGGAGCTCTCTGCTCTCATATTCTTTTCTTCCACCTAGTTCTATATATCCAAGTTTTGGGCTTGGACATCTAAACAGAAACTCATTGCAGCCCCATTCACACCCTCTTCGGTTGCAAAAATCCAGACTCCCAATTCACCCAACACTTTTAGTACCTATTTTTACCTTCCTGAGGCCATTTGCTTTCTGAGAATATTATAGATATAATACACATTTATCCCGATATTTTGTTGTATTTATAGCAACTGTTATTATCACTGGCAAATATAAAATAATGATCACAATTATGGCTTTGAGAAAGTACAAGATCTTTAATCAGCAAAGAAATATTAGATTCTCTTCCCTTAGCTCTTCTTCCTAGCAAACTACTAGATTTCTCTAATAGAGAAAATTTTTCTGAAACAAAATATAAACCAAGGTATTTTTTCCTATAAATGCTATACAATTATCTTTCAACCACATGGGCTGTTTGGTACCATAAAAATTAGTTAGCAGAACTCTATTATTTCACTGATTTCCACAAGAAACCCTTTCCCATGTAGCATTTAATAATTTGAGTAATTTTTGTTGAAGATGTATTCACATTGTACCAGTGTGCCTATTTGTTTCCCCCAAATTCACCCTTAATATCTCTGTTTTTCTGATTCCGGTGGTTTTCTTCTTTTTAATGTATAATAATTATCTTCAAAGTTTGATGAAAATGAAGATTAAGAAGATTCATATCTTGAGAGTTTGATCCAGTAGGTCTGGGATAAGTTGAAAACCTGCATTTTGATCAGGAATCCCGGAGATTTTAATGCGCTGTCAAGTTGGGAAAAGAATGCTTATAGTCCTTCTTTTGCCAAATGGGCCAATGAGACTTTTCTCCCATCTTTTACCCGCTTCCTCCAAGTGCCTAATCTTTCTGGATCACTTAGAATACTAGATATCCCTCCCTAACCCCAATTTTAAATACTTCACCATTTTATTATGGAGGGCAATTTCATGATTATCTTTGCTTATCTGACAGTTTCTTTGGGAACTTAGCACTATCCTAAGAACCTTGAGTGGCAAATCTTTTCCCAAGAGAATATTTAGACTCCTATGAAGTTAAAACCTTCATTAATCAATAAATTAAGTTATTCTAATTCAATGAGTCATTAATGTATTTGGCATTTTATTTTTTTAACCCCAAATGCTATTTTTAGTGAAGCCCAGTAATATCTGTGACTACATCTAGGTCTTAGAGACCAAGGATTATTTTCATGGCTTTCCTTTTTTTTGTCAGTATTTAGTCCACAATATAAAAAAGTAATATCAGAAACCTAAACGCTCTAAGATTTTTTAAATGAATTTCAGGAAATAATAGCTATGACATTTTTTTATCCCTGAAGCAACTGCTTGATGAAAAATTTTGCTCTATGGGTGAAAAATGCAGAACATGGAATCCACCTGCTTTCACCTCACAGCCAGAGAACCTTCTCTATTAAAGTTAAACTACAGAGTTCTTTGTTTCCCAGGAATCAGAGATCACTGGTCCAGCTGTGATATGCAGTCTCAAAACACAAAACATCTGGAGAGATGATATGAATAGTTCATCTTATTTATGTTTGAAAGCTGAGGCAGTGTTTATGGAATGAAGAATTTGTTTAAATGAATGTCCGAACATTATGAATTCCATATCACACTTTATTTGGCTTCGTAATTGATGTGGTGAACCAAGAGCTCTCCATACATACACTCACATACATAGGCATGTAGCCACATAGCTATATATCCGTATTACATGTATGTATGTATCTCTGCCTCTATCTATCTATCTATCATGTGTCTACCTATCTATCCAGAGAGAGATCGCTATTTTTCTGTATGTACTTAGGGAAATCTCTGACCCACCGTGTTTATTTTTCTAAGATTTAAGAGTAGAGTGGAAGAATGGGATAGAAGTATAACATGAAAATAATATTTACCACAAAATCATGGCTATTAAGAAGCTGGCATTCTTTGAGTAGAATGTACGGTTTGAAATTAAAGTCCTATAACTGAATAATCTTCTTCTAACAAGAAGAATGTTCTCATAAATCTATTACTCAAAATGTTTTTGAAAGACAACTCACCATTTTTTTAATCAACTTTGAAGTCATAATTGTAAGTAAAGCTCTGTGCAGAGAAGTTTGGGATAAATATGTATGAAAATATAAAGAACTATTATCATGTTACTGGAAAATTTGGGGCAGACAGCTTTGACCTGATTATTTTCTTGAACTTTCTCAATCGGATTTATCAAAGGCAACTAAAAGTTCTTTCAAACTGTATTCCTAGCCTCTGAATTAATCACAATGACTTGTTTAGAGAAATATTCTGCAATGCCAACTGTATCCTGACTGAAATTTGAACCATCAGGGGATTTAGAGCTTCAGTGATTTGGGTTCTTGGTGGTCTTTGATGCACTTTCCCTACATACAATTTTTGGATTGTGGGAGGTTTATAATTGACTAGCCATTGACTGACTTTCGGCCAATGAAGTGCCCAATGTAGTGATGCAAGAGTTGTCTATAAAGGGACAAATTATTAGCTCTCCAAGCTATTAATTAAGCA
The DNA here is from genome assembly GCF_022837055.1 of Prionailurus viverrinus. Lineage (NCBI taxonomy): Eukaryota > Metazoa > Chordata > Mammalia > Carnivora > Felidae > Prionailurus > Prionailurus viverrinus. Next base: position 85,064,061 of record NC_062563.1, on the reverse strand, counting down.
GTGTCAATAGATTACTTTTTGAGTCTCATCAATTTTTTTTGCACGTCTTTTCTCTTAATTAAAAAAATAATTGAAATGGTTCTAAGATAAAAGTCTATTAATTTTGATTTCTTAAAAAACCCCTAAACTAACCAGTCCTTAGCCTCCATAAATATTTACCTCAGTATCTCATGTGACATCGAGAGCTCTAATAACCAATACTTTTTCTGACTTCTTTTTTTTAAGTTTTATTTTTTATTTTTTAAAATTTACATCCAAATTAGTATAGAGTGAAGCAATGATTTCAGGAGTAGATTCCTTAGTGCCCCTTACCCATTAAGCCCATCCCCCCTCCCACAACCCCTCCAGTAACCCTCTGTTTGTTCTCCATATTTATGAGTCTCTTCTGTTTTGTCCCCCTCCCTGTTTTTATATTATTTTTGTTTCCCTTCCTTTATGTTCATCTTTTCTGTCTCTTAAAGTCCTCATATGAGTGAAGTCATATGATTTTTATCTTTCTCTAATTTCACTTAGCATAATACCCTCTAGTTCCATCCATGTAGTTGCAAATGGCAAGATTTCATTCTTTTTGATTGCTGAGTAATACTCCATTGCATATATATGTACCACATCTTCTTTATCCATCCATCCTTCGATGGACATTTGGGCTCTTTCCTTACTTTGGCTATTGTTGATAATGCTGCTATAAACATGAGGGTGCATGTGTCCCTTTGAAACAGCACACCTGTATCCGTGGATAAATGGCTAGTAGTGCAATTGCTGGGTCATAGGGTAGTTCTATTTTTAGTTTTTTGAGGAACCTCCATACTGTTTTCCAGAGTGACTGCACCAGCTTGCATTCCCAACAGCAATGCAAAAGAGATCCTCTTTCTCTACATCCTCGCCAACATCTGTTGTTGCCTGAGTTGTTAATGTTAGCCATTTTGACAGGTGTAAGGTGGTATCTCATTGTGGTTTTGATTGGTATTTCTCTGATGATGAGTGATGTTGAGCATTTTTTCATGTGTCGGTTGGCCATCTGGATGTCCTCTTTGGAGAAGTGTCTATTCATGTATTTTGCCCATTTCTTCACTGGATTATTTGTTTTTTGGGTATTGAGTTTGATGAGTTCTTTATGGATTTTGGATACTAACCCTTTATCTGATACCTCATTTGCAAATATCTTCTCCCATTCTGTCGGTTGCCTTTTAGTTTTGCTGATTGTTTCCTTCGCTGTGCAGAAGCTTTTTGTTTTGATGAGGTCCCGGTAGTTCATTTTTGCTTTTGTTTCCCTTGCCACTGGAGACATGTTGAGTAAGAAGTTGCTGCGGCCAAGATCAAAGTGGTTTTTGCCTGCTTTCTCTTCGAGGATTTTGATGGCTTCCTGTATTAACATTGAGGTCTTTCATCCATTTTGAGTTTATTTTTGTGTATGGTGTAAGAAAGTGGTCCAGGTTCATTCTTCTGCATGTCGTTGTCCAGTTTTCCCAGGACCAATTGCTGAAGAGACTGTCTTTATTCCATTTGATGTTCTTTCCTGCTTTGTCAAAGATTAGTTGGCCATACGTTTGTGTGTCCATTTCTGGGTTCTCTATTCTGTTCCATTGATCTGAATGTCTGTTTTTGTGCCAGAACCTTACTGTCTTGATGATTACAGCTTTGTAATACAGCTTGAAATCTGGGATTGTGATGCTTCAAGGTTTGGTTTTCTTTTTCAAGATTGCTTTGGCTATTTGGGGTCTTTTTTGGTTCCGTACAAATTTTAGGATTGTTCGTTCTAGCTCTGTGAAGAATGCTGGTGTTATTTTGATAGGGATTGCATTGAATATGAGATTGCTTTGGGCAGTATTGACATTTTAACAATATTTGTTCTTCCTATCCAGGAGCATGGAATCTTTTTCCATTTTTTTGTGTCTTCTTCAATTTCTTTCATAAGCTTTCTATAGTTTTCAGTGTATGGATTTTTCACCTACCTTTTGTGACTTCTGTTCGTGTATCATGGTTCTCCTGTTTAACTCTAAATTAACATATTTGTGTATATATGTTTGTATATATACATGTGTACACACATTTGTGTGAGTTCACAAATGATTACTTTGATGAAAGTTAATTTCTGTCCACCGAACTGAAATAACATTAGGCAAATCTGATTTTGTATTTCCATTTAAAGTTTTATTTTTAGTACTAATTACTGAATATGTTTGTGTATTAATTTATTCCACATTTGTGTGTTTATTTTGTCTCAGTGATCTTTGTTACCTTAAGGCCTAGAACAACATTGGAGGCATTCTACATTTTTCTGTTACATAAATAAGTTAATCGGTGAGAAAAATGAAGACTACATCTTATAAGATTATGTGCATCTTGTAAGTCTTTAATTTTGCTATAGGAAATTCAAGTTAGGAAAACAATTTGATTTATTGATGACTCTATTAATACCTACAAATAGCAAAAGTTTGCCTTGACAACTAACGTGCAAGTACTTTTACAAATATTTTACCTGTATATAGTTTTAGGCATTTAAGTGCCTCTTAACATCATTAGGATACACAGTGTTGTTGTTACATTTATATCTATACCCCAGTTAATTATGATTTTTTTGGAATTATCCCTTAAAACTCTACATGAATAGGGACCAAGTCTTCCATTATTTTGTAACTCTCACATTGCTTCATACAATGCCTTATACACAAATGTTACTTAAGGAATGTATGTTGAATTGTTCCAACCAGGCTGGAAAGTTCAGTCAGTAGTCTTAGAGAATACACCAATAATTCAGTAGATAGTGAGATATATTATAAAGATTAAAAAAATTCATTGCATAGTAGAAATTTTGCTTCCAGCAATGGTAGATTAGTTCATTTTAGACCAAAGTTGCTTAGAGCAATAATGGAGTTGCTTAGAGAAATAATGGAAAAAAAATACTTAACCAGTCTAATTGAGGGTATCAGAGATACTAAGGCAGGATGGATTTGCTAACATCCAGGAAAGAGTTAATCCCTGAGTTTGCTTATAGCTAGGAAGGAATCCTAATTTAAGACTCCCGTTCCTAAACATGATAGAGTAACAGAGACTAGATTTACCTATCTACCTAAAACAATAAAAATATAGGAAATATACTATACAATTATTTCAAGACACTATATACCAGGCAAAAGGTCAATAATCCCTTAGCATTGAGAAACACACAAGGTAATTCCTACAGTTGCCAAGCTTACTGTCTTGAGAGACTTCCCAGGCTGTGGTAGGAATGAGAAACTGAGTCAGAGCCTGGTTCACTCCCTGAGTTAATGAGATAGAGCTGAGAGTGTAGGGAGACCAAGGCAGCTAGAGTTCAGAGAAGAATACAGGAGAGAACAAATCTGCAAAGTGAGAAAGACATAAATAAATGAAAACACATCCCGTGTTCATGGATTGGAAAACTTAATATTGTTAAGATGTCAGCAGTAACTAAAATGATCTACAAATTCAATGCAATTCCTATCAAAATCCCAATGATATGTTGTACAGAAAAGGACTCTGAATAGCCAAAATGATCTTGAAAAAGAGCAAAGCTGGAGGATTCACACTTCCTGACTTACTTTTTTTTTAATTTGTTTTAATTTTTTTTTAACGTTTTTATTTATTTTTGAGACAGAGACAGAGCATGAACGGGGGAGGGTCAGAGAGAGAGGGAGACACAGAATCGGAAGCAGGCTCCAGGCTCTGAGCCATCAGCTCAGAGCCCGACGCGGGGCTCGAACTCACGGACCGTGAGATCGTGACCTGAGCCGAAGTCGGACGCTCAACCGACTGAGCCACCCAGGAGCCCCTAATTTTTAAAAAATTGAGAGAGAGACAGAGTATGAGCCGGGGAGGAGCAGCAAGAGAGGGAGACAGAGAATCTGAAGCAGGCTCCAGACTCCGAGCTGTCAGGAGAGCCTGATGTGGAGCTGAAACTCATGAACCGCAGGATCTTGACCTGAGCCGAAGTCAAGGTTGGAGGCTTAACTGACTGAGCCACCCAGACGCCCCACACTTCCTGATTTAAAAACTTACTACAAAGCTACAGTAATCAAGACAGTGTGATACTGACATAAAGACAGACATATGTCAGAGGAATAGAATAGAGAGCCCAAAATGAAACCAAGCACACATGTGGCAGAATGATTTTACACAATGGTGCCAAGACCTTGCAACAGAGAAAGGACAGTCTTTTTAACAAATGGTGCTGGAAAAAACAGATATCCAGATGCAAAAGAATTAAGTTAGACCCTTACCTAACACCATATTTAAAAATTAACTCAAAGTAGATCAAAGATCTAAATGTAAGACCTTAAAAAATAATACTCTTAGGGAAAAAAAGGGGGAAAATCATGACATTTGATTTAGCAATAATTTCTTAGATATGACATCAAAAGCATAGACACAAAAATAAAAAGTAGACAAGTGAGACTCCATAAAAATTTTTAAATTTTGTGATTCAAAAGACATACCAACAAAGTGAAATGGCACCCCACTGAGTGGGAGAAAATATTTACGAATCATGCATCTGTTCAGGCAATATCCAGAATACATAATGTAATTATATATATGTATATATACATATATATGTATTCTGGATATTATATCTATTAGACACATAATAATAAATCAATGACTGTGTTATGTATAATATATTTTATATAATAATTATAACATAATAGCAACAAAAATATATATAGTATATATTTTATAATATTCAGAATATGTAGAGAATAACCAAAACTCAAAAACAACAAAAATAAGCAACTTGATTCAAAAAATGAGCAAAGGGCTTGAATAGATATTTCTCCAAAGAAGATGTACAAAAGGCCAACAAACACATGAAGGAGATGGTCATCACTAATCACTAGATAAATGCAAGTCAAAACCTCAATGTGATACCACCTCATACCCATTAGGAGACCTACTATCAGAAACAAACAAAACAAAACAAAACAACTGTTGGTGAGGATGTGGAGAAATTGGAACCCTGTGTCCTGTTGATGGGAATGTAAAGTGGTGTAGTCACTGTGGAAAGCAGTATGACAGTTCCTTAAAAAGTTAAAAATAGAATTACTATATGATCCAGCAATTCAACTTCTTGGGTGTATACCCAAAAGAATTGAATGAATGGTCTCAAAGAGATACTTGTATACCCATGCTCACAGCAGCATTATTCACAAAAGCTCAAACATGGAAGCAACCCAAGATTCTATTGATGGATACATAGATAAGCAAAAGTGGTATATACAAAAAATAGAATATTTCCTTAAAAAAAAGAAGGAAATTCTGACATACACTACAACCTGGAGGAAACTCAAGGACAGTTAAGTTAAATAAACCGGTTACCAAAAATCCCAAATATTTTCTGATTGCATTTATATGAGATGCTTAGAGCAGTCAAAATCAAAGAGATAGAAATTAGGATGGTGGTTTCCAGGGATTATGGAGAGGGAGAAATGAGAGTTATTATTTAATGGATATAGACTTTTAAAGATTTTAAAATATGAAAGAGCTAGGAAGATGGACAGTGGTGATAATTACACATTATGAGTGAATTTAATAACATTAAACTGTACACTTAATAATTGCTAAGATGGTAAATTTTGTGTTATATGTATTTTACCACAATAAAAAAATTAAACACACACACACACATACACACACAAATCAACTGATATAATTCACCGCATTAAAAAAAGTATAATAAAAACATATAATTAATCTCAATAGACCAAAAAAATCTTTTTATAAAATCTAACATCTATTCTTAATAAAAACTCTCAGCAAACTAAAAATAAGAGAGAAACTTAGCTGATAAAAGACATCTCAGAAAAACCGTGGTAAATATCATTATGCGTAATGATAAAAAACAATGCTTTTGCCTTAAGATTAGGATCATGATAAGATTGTCAACATCACCACTACTATTCACCATTGTTCTAGAGCCTTTGTCTTAGGTCTTCATACTCTGAATTATGTTTTCAGAAAGTACTTTCAGTTTGGTGAATTCAGTGTATCAATTTGCTCTTTATGGATTGTGACTTTTATGTCATACCTAAAAAATGTTGCCTATCTGAAGGTCAGTATTCTCTTATTTTTTTCTCAAAATTTATACTTTTAAGTGTTATGTTTACAAACACACATCTATAATCCATTTGGAGTTTAATTTTGTTTATAGTGAGAGATAGGGATAATGGGTCATTTTCTTATAAATGTATATCTAATTATTCTATCACAATTTAGTGAGAAGACTTTTATTTCTATACCTTCAACCTTTTTCAATATGATATGGCTTTATTCTTTTTATTTGAGTATAGTTTACATACAATGTTACATTAATTTCAATTGTACAGCTTAGTGATTTGACAAATTTATACATTATGTTCACAAGTACAGCTACCATCTGTATTAGCCACATTACTGTTATAATATCACTGACTGTATTCCTTATGCTCTGCTTTTTATTCTCATGACTTACTCATTCCATAAGTGGAGGCCTGTATCTCCCTCTTCCTTTCACCTATTTTACCTAACACCTAACCCCTTTCCCTCTGGCAGCCATTAGTTTCTTCTCTGTATTAATAGTTCTGATTCTGCTTTTGTTTGTTTATTATTTTTTTTTAGATTCCATCTATGAGTGGAATCATACATATTTATCTTTCTCAGTCTGACTTACTTCCCTTAGCATAATAGCCTCTAGGTACATCCATGGTGTCTGAAATGGCACTATCTCCACCCATTGTTATAGCTGTATAATATTCCATTGCATATACCTCATTTTTCTTATGCATTCATCTACTGATGGACACTTAGGTTACTTCCATGTCTTGGCTATTATAGATAAATAATATAAGTAATGCTGCAGTAAACCTAGGGGTGCATATAATTTTTCAAGTTATCGTTTTTGTTTTCTAATAGTGGAACTATTGGATCATATAATATTTCTATTTTTAATTTTTGAGGAGCTTCCATACTGTTTTCCACAGTGGCTGAACCAGTTTGCGTTTCCATAAACAGTGAATAAGGGTTTCTGTTTGTTTCTCAGCATCCTCACCAACACTTGTTATTTCTTGTCTTCTTGATTTTAGTCATTCTAACAGATATGAGGTGATATTTCATTGTGGTTTTGATTTGCATTTCTCTGATGATCAGTAACATATAGCATCTCTTCATGTGTTTGTTGACCATCTATATGTTTTCTTTGGGAAAATATCTATTCAGGTCTTCTACCCATTTTGTAATTGGATTGTTTGTTTTTCAGGTGTTGAGTTATATAAATTATTTATATATTTTGTATACTCACCCCTTTTTGGATATGTCATTTGCAGAGATACCTTCTCCCATTGTGTAGGTTATATTTTTGTTTTCTTGATTGTTTCCCTTGCCTTGCAAAACTTTTTATTTTGATGTAGTTTATTTTTGCTATTGTTTCCCTTGCCATAGGAAACATGTCTAGAAAAATAATGTGGCTGACATCAGAGAAATTATTGCCTTTGTTCTCTTTTGTTATTTTTATGGTCAGGTCTTATGTGTGGGCCTTTTACCCATTCTGAGTTTATTTTTGTGTATGGTATTAGGAAGTAGTCCAGTTTCATTCTTTTAAATGTAGCTATCCAGTTTTCTCAGCACCATTTATTGAAAAAGTTGTCTTTCCCCCATTGTATATTCTTGCCTCCTTTGTCATAGGTTAATTGACCGTACAAATATAGGTTTATTTCTGGGGTCTCTGTTCTGTTCTATTGATCTGTGCATCTATATTTGTGGAAGTACTATACTGTTTTGGTTACTATAGCTTTGTAGTCTATCATAAAGTCTGGAATTGTGATACCTCCAGCTTTGTTCTTTCTCAGGATTACTGTGGCTATCTGGCGTCTTCTGTGGTTCCATACAAATCTTAATATTATCTGTTCTAGTTTTGTGAAAAACGCTGTTGGTATTTTTGACAGGGATTGCATTGAATCTGTAGCTTGCTTTGGGTAATATGGACATTTTGACAATATTAATTCTTCCAATCCATGAGCATGAAATATCTTTCCATTTGTGTGTGCCATCTTCAATTTCTGTCATCAGTGTTTTATAGTTTTCAGAGTACAGGTGTTCCACCTCTTTGGTTAAGTTCATTCCTAGGTATTTTACTCTTTTTGGTGCAATTGTAAATGGTGTTGTTTTTTAAATTTCTCCTTCTGTGACTTTGTTGTTAGTGTATAGAAACACTATGGCACTTTACTGGATTCATTTGTTACTTCTAGTAGTTTTTTTTGTGAGGTCTGTAGGGTTTTCTGTGTATAATAGTATCATGTTGTCTGCAAATGGTGATAATTTAAATTCTTCTTTACCAATATGGATGTCTTATTTATTTTTCTTGTCTAATTGCTGTGGCTAGGACTTTCAGTACTATTTTGAATAAAGGTGGTGAGAGTGGATATCATGTCTCGTTACTGACTTCAGAAGGAAAACTCTCAGTTTTCCACCGTTGAGGATGATGTTAGCTGTGGGTTTTTCAGCTAACTAGTTTTTCAGCTAGCTGTGGGCCTTTGTTATGTTGACCCCATTTTGTTGAGTTTTTATCATGAATGGATGTTGAATGTTGTCAACACTTTTTCTGAATTTATTGAGATAATCATATGATTTTTATCCTTTGTTTTGTTGATGGTGATGTATGATGAATTTGTGAATTTGTGAATATTGATCTGTCCTTTCATCCAGGGAGTAAATTCCATCTGATCATAGGGAATGATCTTTTTAATGCATTGTTGTATGCAGTTTGCTAATATATTGTTGAGGATTTTTGCATTTATGTTTATCAGGGATAGTGGCCTGTAGAAAACTACAGAATTTGAATTCTGTTTATTGACCTTGTATTTTCCTCCAGCATGGCTAAACACATTCGTTCTGTTAGCCTTTTTGTATATTTAATCAAATTTTCAACCAATTTCATTTTTTTATTTGCAAATAGTTTTACTTCTTTCTTTCCAATATAGATATCTTTTATTTCTTTTCCTTTATTTTTTGCACTGACTACACCTTCCAATAAACATTGAATAGATGTGTTAAGAGCGCATATTCTTGTCTTGTACTTAATATTAAAGTAATACGTTTAGCCTTTTATCCTTACGTATGAAGTTGGTTAGTTGTCATAGATGCCTTTGTCAGGTTGAGGAAATTGTCTTCTATTCCTGTTTTATCGAGAGTTTTTTTTTTTTATCATGAAGGATGTTGGATTTTGTCAAATGTTCTTCGTGCATCTATTGAGATGATAGTATGTTTTTTAACTTATATTTTTAATATGACTAATTACAATAACTGACTTTTGAATATTAAGTCAACCTTGCATTCCTGGGATAAACCCTATTTGGTCATGTTTGTTCTTTAAAAATTTAAGTATACACCTACCACACAATAAAGCTATTCTACTTTTTTGTATTTACCCAGGTGAAATGAATGCATATGTCCATATAAATCATGTTTCTGACAACAGACTTTACCTGGAATATGTTTTTAAAACATTCTCAAAATTTAACAATAAGAAAACAAACACTATTTAAAAATGAGTGGAGGACCTGAGTAAACATGTTATTAAAGAAGAACAGATGACAATTCAGTATGTTAAAAGATCCTTAACCATTAGGAAAATGAAAATTAAAGCCACAATAAAATGACACTACACATCTATTAGAATTGTAAAAAAGCAAAGAAAAACATTCAATGCAAGTGCTAATAAGGATGTAAAACCACAGGAAGTTTTATATGTAGCTGGTGGTAGTATAATATATACAGGAAAAATGTATAGAATATATAAATGTACAGTATAAAATGTACTATGAAAAAATTTGGGAACTTTTTTAATGAAGTTAAACATAGATTTATAATTTTATCCAGAACTTTTGCTTGTGGTTGATTACCCAGGAGAAAAAAAATAGCTTATGTTCACAAAAATACCTGAATGTTAATAGTTAGCTGTAATTGCCAATAATTGGAAACAACTCAGATTATCTTTCAATTGGCAAATGGATAAAGACACTGTGATGTATCCGTACAATTGAATACTAACTATTTAGCAATAAAATGGAAAAAAAAAACAACGTTGATTCACATAACGCTGGATGAGTCTCAAGTTTAATTGATGAGAGAAGTAAAATCCAAAAGTTAACAATTTAGGTAATTTATTGGTATAGCACTCTGGAAAAGGCAAAGCCATAGTAAATTACGGAACAGTGGTTGCTAGGAGTTGGGTATTAAAGGACAAGTTTAATACAAAGAAGCAGTTGGAGGGAAAATTAGGAGTGATAGAAATGTTCTATATCATTATGGTGGTGAATAAAACTTTATGCATTTATCAAATGTACAGAACCATCACACTGTTTTCCAAATGACTACATCATTTTATGTTCCCACCAGCAGTGCATGAAGTTTCTGATTTCCTGGCATCCTCATCAGTGCTTAATATCTGACTTCTTGATCATAGCCATCCTAATGAGTGTGAAGTGGTATTTCATGTGATTTTGATTTACATTTTCTGGATGATTAATGATGTTGGAAATATTTATACGTGTTGTCATTTTTATCTAGAAGAGGTATGTGTTCTGGAGTGGCTAATAACAAAACTTATTGTCTTCCCTATAAATATACTATACCAAATATCATGATACGAAATATCTAGTAAGAAAAAAACTAAATATTCATTCTGCTCATTACACTCTTCCAAAAAGTCATTGGACAATATTTCAAGATTAAAAGCTATGTGGGAGAAACTGTATATAAAAGCATCCAACCACATCAAAAACAGGGAAATCCTTTAAATGAGAGTACAGGGAATGGAGAAAACAATACCATCAGCATTCAGAACTTATATTAAGGCACAAGCTGTAATGATTGAACAATAAGAATAGATTTAAATTATTGAAAACGCTTTTGTCAAATGTTGATTGTTCCTCCTTGAAATGGTATTTATTTACTTAATCAGTATATGTGGAGTAGCTGGGATCTCAATTTTTGTTGAAATTTGAATAGATTTATTATGTGGACAAAGGTTAACAGAAGTGAGCTAGCTTCATGTTGGCTAAGAGCTTATTTGCATATTGTGCAATTTCTAATAATGTCTCCTATTGACAGTAGATTTTTTTCTCAAGGCAATATTTAGGAGCTATATCTTCAGCTTTTAATAGGCGTAAAAAATCAATAAACCACTCAAGTCATTTAATATTCTTAGTCCTCCCAATTCAGACCAAAGGATGAAAGGAAAATCAAATAATACTGAAAAAGGTTATCAAATTCTTATTTCCCTTGTGTAAATATGAAGTTCAAGTCACACAGAGAGATGGTTCTAGTAGAGAGAGATTCTAATGTGTGCGGGTCACTCTTCTGGATGCTTAAAGGAACAAATAATTCTAAAAAATAGAGGTCAGCTTTAAAAAGATTATCTAAGTAAATAATGACAGAAAAGCACATACTGAGGTGTCTCATGGGTCAGTTTTTTTGAAAAAGAGGAAAAGCAGGTAGAAGGTTGTTTAAGGTTAGTAGTAAAGCAGTAGGATGTTTTCTGGAACCACCATAACAAATGCTTTATCACTATTCAGGATTAGAACGAGCATATCCTAAAAAGCTGCACAATGCCTTATGGGTATCTTCAAGTTGGAAACTTTTATGTTTCTGGGTATATATTGCAGGCAAGGGTTAGGAGCAGGGTTGCTCTCAGCTGCCTCCAAAGTTCAAACAGGCGTACTTAGTGTTAGTATTCATCTTTCATTATCCACAAATATCTCATGGAAATCAACAGACATTCAAATGAATGAGGATGCTGAAGGATCTATGGATACCAAATAGCAAAGATTTCTCTAATTTACTTTAAAACCTATGTGTATACCTTTTGGTGATGGAGCTCATGCCCATTTAGGGTATAAACCAGCTGAAATAGTTCTCTTAAGGCCAAAGAAAGAATTTCTTTGAAGAAGGAAAAGAAAGAGAAACAAACCGTCTTTCACTAAATAAATAGGAGTATTTCTCCCAAAGCCCTAAGTATTTTATTTAGGTATATAGCAATTAAAATGGATTAATGTATTCATTTAATTTTTTCAACTATATTATTAGCTGCTCACTAAGTTTCAGGCATTATTCTAAGTGCTGTGGATATGGTGGTAAACAAATTAAAAGCTTCTACCCTCACAGAGTTTATGTTTTAACAAGAAAAAAACAAAAGTATAGTGTCGTGTAGTGATAGATACTATGGAAAAGTAAAGCAAGACAGAGAGCTAGATGGGCCTAGATATTCTCTCACCATAAATATTTATTCACTGTTAAATCCTGACCTTTCTGAAACTATCCACAAAACCATGGATTTTATATGTTGATGTAGTCCAGAGGTGAATAGTAAAGGTAATATAATTATTTATTTTTAGAAGCATTTGCTGAGCATGCCCAGGTTTCATTATTGTTTATGTGTCTAAAATTTATCAGCCAATAGCTACTAGGATTTTGTCCAAGAGAGATGAAGACAAGATGCCAGGTGGCTAGTGAAATAACCTTTATGTTGTTCACTGTTTTTTTCTATTTTGATAGTTAAAATAATAACAGAATTTTTCCAAATAGTTTGACTTGTTTTCTATTAAAATATTTTTATTGTGAAATGTAACAGAGAGAAACATCTTTAGAGCATAAACGTTTATCTTAAATTATCGAAAAGAGAATATCCTTGAAAACACTCAGGTCAAGAAATAGATTGCTAGTTTCCCAGAAGTTCCCCATGTACTGCAATCCCTTCAATCCTTCAGTTACCAGTATCCTGAATTCTATGATTTCACTACATAAGGAAAAAATCCTATATAATAGAATTAGTTTTGCCTTAATATTATCAGAGATTTTAAATTTTGCCATTCTGATGACTATGTAGGAGATTGTGTTGAATCTGTAAAGCAGTTTGAAGAGAATTGATATCATTATACCATTGAATCTTCTAATCCATAAATCTTGCATATCTCTCAAATTGTTTTGACTTCTTTATGTCTCTCAATAGAATTTTGTAGTTGTCCCTGTAGATATTTTGCACATCTTATGTTTGGCTTATTTCGAAGTACTTTATATTTTTGATACTATTATAATTAGCATTCTCTATTTGAAGTCTTTTAATCATTGTCAATATATAAAAATAAAATTTATTTTTGTATATTACTGTTGTATCTAGAAAGCTTTTAGAAATTTCTTATAAATGTTCTGTTTTATTTTTAGATTCTTTTGAATTTTCTGTATACAATAATAGCTTTAGTGAAGGTTTCTTTGTTCTTTAATCCTTAGCTATCTATGTAGTATGTATGTATGTGTGTATATATGTACATATATATTGTCCTAATGCATGGGTTAGAACCTCCAAAACAATTTTGCATATAGTAATAGAATGCATCCTTTTCTCATTCTCAATTTCAAAGGGATAGCTTTTAATATTTACCATTAAACTGTTGTAGCTTTATAGATAATAATCATTAGACTAGGATTCTTTTTTTTCCTACTTTGCTGAGGGTTTTTATTTTTAGAATAGGGTGAATTTTATCAATTTCTTTGTCAGACTCTATGAGCACATGGTTTTTAGGCTTCAATTATTTACATAAAATTACTTTGCTTTTTATGTTAGAAAGCTTGCGCTTGTAGAAAGAAAAAAACTATTTGCTGATGATACTATCCTGTTGAGATATTGCTGGACTTCAATTGCTAAAATTTAGTTTATTGGTGAGAGAGACTTCTCAGATTTCTTTATAGCATCATTATTGGGTTTTGATATCAAGATTATTGTAACCTCAGAAAATGTGTTGGGGAGTATATCCTCATTTTCTATTATCTGAAGAGGTTTATATAGGATTGGAAATGTTTTTCCATATATATTAGGTGGAAATCACTGGTGAAACCATCTGGGTCAGGAATTTTCTTAGTAGTGAGGTTTTAATTAATAATAAAATTTGTTTAATATTGATAGGACTAATAAGGTTTTCTATTTCCTCTTGTGTCATTTTTTAGTAAGTTATATTTTTCCAAGATTTTGTTAATTTCATCTAGATTTTTGGCATAAAATTTATAATATCTGTTCATTAATTTTGTAGTCCCTGCAGTGTCTGTTATGATGGTTTTCTTTTCATTCTTTTAAAAATTTTCTCACAATTATTTGTATTTCTGTGGTGTTACTTGTTATTTCTCTTCTTTCATTTGTGATTTTGTTTATTAGGGTCCTCTCTCTCTCTCTCTCTTTTTTTCTTTCTTGGTGAGTCTGGCTAGAGGTTTATCAATTTTGTTGACATTTAAAAGAACTAGCCCCTGATTTCATTGATCTGTTATACTGCTTTCTTAGTTTTTTTTTTAAGTTTTAACTTCAATTCCAGTTAGCTAACATGCAGTGTTATATTGGTTTTAGATGTACAATATAGTGATTCAATCCTTAATATACATTACCCTGTGCTCAATGGCACAAGTACACTCCTTAATTCCCACCACCTGTTCAACCCATCCTCCTACCCACCACCCCTCTGGTAATCATCAATTTGTTCTCTGTAATTAAAAGTCTATTTCTTGATTTGCTCGCTCAGAGAACATTTTGTTAAAGCAGTGTGTGTACCCTTACCAGATGCTGGTTCTTAGCTACTGCACTGTGCTGCTCTCCACCTGTCCCCAGCTGCCTTTGTGTGCTCCCAGTCCACTAAGAGAGTCTGAGTATGACCTCCAAGTAGCAAAAAGCATGCTTATTACCCAGATATTGGTTACGATTTACCATTCTCCATTAGAAGTAGAACTCCTTGGAGAAATGGCTGATTCTAAGGCTTAGGTGGGGAAAAACAAGATGAACTGAACTTTTTATGCCAGAAAGTAAGGAGGTACTTAACTAGTGAAAATATTGTTTCAAAAGCACACAGGTATTAACCTGAAGGAGCTCTCCCTGGTCAAATCTGGAACATTTTGAGCATAAAAATAAATATTTATAGTAATGGATTATAGCCATTGAAATAAAATAGGAATCCACAAGTTTACACTGATATAAATTAATAAATACCTCAACCTTATAATAAAATGTTAACTAATAAATGAGATCAATACTATTATACCAATTTCACAGCTAAGGAAACAGAAGCAAACTGAGGTTTGGAGAGGCTAATCAACTTTCTCATTGTCACAGAACTAGTAAGTGTTATATTCAGGCCATACACTCAAATTTGTCTGACTCTAGAGTACACGTTCTTAACCAGTGCATTTAGTTTCCGATTTCTGATCTTAGGACTTTCAAACCAAATGACCTCCTAGATTGCTGGCTTTCTCTGAGGGTGTTGGCAACCACCCTGGTACTTGCAATCACATAATAGATCCCTGAGTCCAGTGGCTATGCTTATAACTAAAACCACCTTTTATCTTTTCCTGAAACTTTTCCTGAAATCTTTTCCTGAAACTAACCTTCTACTCTTTGCACAACTTGCCCAGCTTCTGACACATATGTTGTGAATAAACATTCATACGCATAAAATTTTCTGGGGTTGGCTTTGTTTTCAGGAGTTGGAATTACTGTTGATGTGATTTTTAAGAAGAGCTCAGGTACAAAACTTTTTTTTTTTTTTAGAAGACTCAGTTTAGCAGACACAAATATTACTACTGTCCCTTGGCTCCGAAAGAGTGGAACCAGCCAGCCACTCAGATGACAGACTATATTTTGCAACAGACCCTCAGCTAGCTTTGTATAAGATACCAGATGCCAGCCAAATGCAACCTTTCCTCATGTCTCTTATGCTAGAACATTCCTTTCTAATTACAGTAAAGGATTTGCAGGCATTGAAAAATTAAAAATAAAATCAGGCTTGTTCAAAACAGGTTCACTCTTGAAATAGGACAAATTAGATGTAGTCTGGGTTTTTAATACCATTTGACTGGCTGACTAGCTAAGAATTGGTTCCCACACAGCACAATAGCACTGAGATTTAAGAAAAGGTCTTTTAGTTTGACCACAGGATCCTATAACCACCAGTTGACACATAGCCACATGCCCTTCTCCATGCCACAACTTGGCAATAGCCTATATTTTGTGCTCTGAAATATTGAAATTCTAAGCCAAATACATGAGAGAATTAGTCATGGATTTTGTTTCTCTTTTGCTTCATATGTTATAGGTAAATTTGTGGATGTTAATAATAACAATTATGGGTTGTGGCACACAACACTAATGATACTGTATCGTATGCCTAGTTTTATCACATTACAAGGTAGAGTTCTTAGCCCAAACCCATCAGGACTGGGTTAAGAACCTGTGGCGGGAGCGGGGGGGACACTTAGGAATTTACCAGCTTTCCTTTCTTCTGCCCCTCTTTTCACTTACTTCAAGATTATCTTTGAAAAAAAGAAATATTTATTATTCACAGTGAAAAACCGAAATAACTACAATTCAAGTGAGGTGTAAATCACAAATCAAATATAATGCTTCCACAGAAGGTCCAATATGAACATAAGCAACGCATAAATTAGAATGTACTGTTTCTTTATGGGTTACACAGAAACCTTTGGCTTTTAATCTGAGCCTGAATACCAGAAAGTATCTACCTTAAATAAGTGTGGCTTGTAAATTAAAGTGATATTCTTTCTTCAGACCAGATGGGCAGGTTGGAGATAAGAGTCATAGATGGTGATTTTTATCTTTTCTGTTTCTGTTTATCTCCTGAGAGAATGCTTTCATATGGCAAGTAGGAATCCTTACCGTGCAAGTGTTCCTTATCTGTAACCACAGCATTGCTCTTCCTTAATTAGGTGTTTTAGCCCCATTTCCATCTCAACTGCCACCACCACCATCACCTTCAACATTATCATCAATTAATATTGAATGCTCATTGAATGATAAATACTAAGTTAAGCCAAAGCAGTCCACACATAAACAAAAAGACAGCAAAATGTCTCAGAAAATCAGAGAAGTGTGGATTTTTAAGACCCCCCCCAAAAAAGAGTTTATAAAGTATGTAGTCTAAATCTTTTTTGCTGCAGCTTGCTCATGTCTTCATCTAAATTTTATGGGGAGTCTAACATTGCCCTGCTAATATCTCTGAGGATTTTTGAGTGAGGGTCTTAGGGCCCCTTGTCTTCTCTGGCTGAGATTTCCTGCTTCCACTCAGTTGGTGCTCACACCCTACCTCCTCCCACTTTCTGCATATCCTGTCCCTTGCATTGTCACATTATACCTTGGTTGACCCTGCTTCAAGCTCACTCTGTTACTTCCTCCAAATTACCTCAAGATCAAAACAGATTTTTCCTAATAGTAGAGGTTAGGTGTGTGTGTGTGTGTGTGTGTGTGTGTGTTGAAAGATGCTCAGCACATCAAAACAACAAAACAACTTAAAATTAAATATTATTAAGCTTCTAAATTCATAAAGTCTCTTGATAGTACCTTCCCCTAGGCATGTCTTGTAGACTGTCCCTTCTTAGACCCTGGTCTCCTGCTATCTTCTGCTTTCCTCTTCCTTTCTCACCTCTCCTCATCTCTCTGGCTTCTTACTATATCCCCTAACTGTTCTTCCCTTCCTAGGCTGCCAAGCACGCAACATCTGTTTGCATTGTCATAGAGAGTGATTTTGTTGTTGCTGTTATTTCCCTGTGTCTTCCACACTATACCTTTTGGTATATTTTTAACAAAATTTTTCATTGTGGTAAAATACATATAACACAAAACTTACTATCTTAACTATTTTTAAGTGTACAGTTTAGTGATACTAAGTATATCCATATTGTTGTGTAACCATAAGCAGTGTTTTTTTTTTTAATTTTTTTTTCAACATTTATTTATTTTTGGGACAGAGAGAGACAGAGCATGAACGGGGAGGGGCAGAGAGAGAGGGAGACACAGAATCGGAAACAGGCTCCAGGCTCTGAGCCATCAGCACAGAGCCTGACGCGGGGCTCGAACTCACGGACCGCGAGATCGTGACCTGGCTGAAGTCGGGCGCTTAACCGACTGCGCCACCCAGGCGCCCCAAGCACGATCAAAAGGTGATGATTCTGTTAAGCAACAAAAGCTACTCACTCTAAGACAGAGTCTTAATATGAGATTCTAAAATTATTATATATGTGTATACATGAGTACAATGTGTACATGTGTATATACACGCATGCACATACAAACCCCCCTAACACAGACACATACCTATTTCTCATCAAAATGTGACAACAAGGGGCGCCTGGGTGGCGCAGTCGGTTAAGCGTCCGACTTCAGCCAGGTCACGATCTCGCGGTCCGTGAGTTCGAGCCCCGTGTCGGGCTCTGGGCTGATGGCTCAGAGCCTGGAGCCTGTTTCCGATTCTGTGTCTCCCTCTCTCTCTGCCCCTCCCCCGTTCATGCTCTGTCTCTCTCTGTCCCAAAAATAAAATAAATAAACGTTGAAAAAAAAAATTCAAAATGTGACAACAGCTCCTCAGATTGGCTTGCCTGTCACTTAGAAACAACTGGCAGGTTTCACAGATTGTTATATCCTCCCAAAAGAAAGAATTCATTATGTTAACCATGACCAATAATGTACATTTAAAAAATATATGTAAGCTTCTGTGGACAAACGAACAATGGAAAGGGAAATTTGTATTGCATATTACATACCATACTTCCCTCAAGTTGTCCTTCTTTCACTAACATTTAAATTCCTATGGCAACTACTACCTCCTTTCTAGTTCCCTCAACTTATACTCTCTTGTCTCTCTTAGTCCCTTCAGGTTCTCTCCCCTTTCCTGTTGTCCATATCTGCTCTTCTTCTCTTCTTTCATGCAGGTTCTGATCTCTTTTCCAAGTCTTACTATCCCTTATATGCTGATCAATTTAATGTACTCTGGGTTTCTTCAGTTTGAGTCACCACCCATTGCCATGCTCGGCATAAAAAGGGACCTTTATTTTTTGAAGTTAGTGGCAAGGGATTATAAATTCTGACAATACTTTTCATATTTAACATTTATTAAATGAGAATGCATCAAAATTTCAAATGCCCATAACATTTGTCCTAGCCATTACCTTAGGAATTTATTTGTAAATATATTTGCACACATGATGTATATATAAAGTTATTTCTTGAGGCATTATTTTTTGATAGATAAAGATAGAGAAAAACATGATGGTACTTTAAGAAGAGACAATTTAACAATGTACATTTATACACTGGAATACTGTGCGGGTGTCATAAGAATTTCAGGAAAAAAATTATATTGAAGTGATAAGACTTCCAAGGTATACTATTAAATGAGAAATCAAGGCACAGAAGAAGAGTTTACAGGGTATGCTACCATTTGAAAATAAGTGTGTATCAATTTTTGCTTTTATTTACACAAAAAGTTCTCTGGAATAGAAAGAAAGAAATGAATAACAGTGGGTTAGAGATGAAAGCTCTGGTTGGGATAGATCAGATTCATATGTGTTAAACTCTATGCCCTAAAAATAGACAAAACACATTTAAGTTTCTTCCAATACCAATGGAAAAAGTGACTATAGGATAGCGTTTAAAGATAATAAAAATTAATGCATCCAAACTTTTTATGAAGCCAATATATCACATCAAAGCCTTAAAATGCATAAAAAGAACAGTGCACATTGATCTCCCTTATGAATATCAAAGTAAATCCTAAATAATACATTATTAGGAAGAATCTAACAGTATATGAAAAGAGTATATTCTTCTGACCAATTGGGGTTTATTCCAGGGTGCTACAGTACTGTTCCGTATTAATAGATTAAAAGGAAAAAAGTCAGATAAGCATCTTTATAGATGCTAACAAGACATTCAACAAAATTTTATATCAACTCTTGATTTTAAAAAGAATGAGGGGTAATAAAAGAAATACACGAATAGTTTAAATAACATAAGAAAGATTAATACTTCCTAACAAAGTGGAAATCGACACATATGTATTTCAACTCTAAAGTCAATATCCTGCCTATTAGAAAAACACTAGATGTATGACCAGTAAATTCCAGAACACCAACATGTAGAATATCACTAATGTTTTTTACGAGTTCTAATAGTAATAGCCATTGTTATAAGGGAGGAAAATAGGGACAAAAATTATTTAAATTGGAAAATAGAATGTAAAATTATCATTTTTTAATGTTCTGACTTACACATGAAAAATCCCAAGGATTCAACTGTCTGATATGTTCCAAACGATAAAATAATACAGAAATGTGGATGAGTACAAAACTCATGTCCCAAATCCAGGATTTTCCCATGTAGAAACAGCAACAAATTACAGAAAATCATGGAAGAAAAAAATCCAATTACAATAGCAAAATAGTAACAATAAAAGATACAGGAAAAAGACAATCAGATCGAATCTATCATTTTGTACTGTATAAGAAGAAAAAATTAACATTAGGAGCAAAAAGAAGTCTTTAACAACTGGAAAAGATGGATTTATTCAGAAATATGAATCAAAGCTACTGAAAGCCCATTTGAAAAAATTGGATTCCTAACTTATACCATATCCCCAATGTCAAGCAGATCAAAGATTTTATCATAAAAATGAACAGAGAGGCAATAAAAAGAAAACGTGGAAGATCAAAAAATCTGGTAAAAATAACACTAAAATGTATATCATAGGCAATGTAATAAATTCTTATTAATATAAAGAGCTCCTATGATTGCATAAGAAAAAAAAAGAATCCAATAGAAAACTAGGTGAGGAGCATAAACAGATAGTTT
Source organism: Prionailurus viverrinus (assembly GCF_022837055.1). NCBI lineage: Eukaryota > Metazoa > Chordata > Mammalia > Carnivora > Felidae > Prionailurus > Prionailurus viverrinus. The sequence continues at coordinate 85,043,402 of NC_062563.1, read as the reverse complement.
GCAACAAAGGAGAAACAAACATCTTTTAAAACACGTAAAGTTAACTTCACTCGTAATGAGAAAAACCTAAAAAATAAACCATAAGATGACTTTTTTCACCTACAAGTTTGACAAAAGTGGGAACCATTGATTATACACTATATTAGTCTGGTAAAAGTGGCATTCTCATACAATGTTGGTAGAAATATATATTAGTACAATTTCTATGGAAGACAAACTGTCAGTATTTATCAAAATTTACAATATTTATTTGCTTCAACCCTACAATTTGATTTCTAGGAATTTATACTGTAGATATACTCTCATATATGCGTGATTATGTTTGTATAAGAATGATTGGTGCTACATTGTTATTAACAAAAATATTAAAACAACAACTAAAAAAATAAGCAAAATCTCCACTAATAAAGGATTATCAGTTATGTAGCTTAAAGCAAATTCAAACGAAATAAAACTATTTAATTATAAAGAGGAATGAATTAATTATATGCACTGAAAAGGACGGACTTTTTAGGCAGAGTATTAGGTGAAAAAGAAAAGGTAAAAAAATTGAATATATTTATAATTTGTGTAAATAATACATAACATTGTAAAAAGGATATATGTACATGTTGACAGAATATATATGAAAGATACATAAGAAACTGGTAAGAGGGGTTGTCATGGGGGAAGGGAACAAGGAAACTTGCTTTTTACTATTTTGGCTTTTTGGAATTATATACTGTTTACATGTTTTACCTATTCATAAATATAACTTTTTTAAGTCTCAAGACAGAAGAGAGAGCCAGTGTGGCATGGTTGCCATGGAAAAAATTTGTTCATACAGTTGTTACCTCAGTTGTTTTGTATGGGTAACATTTAATTGTTGCTTTAAACATATTAAAAAATATTGCACTTTTCAATCCAAGATTACAAAGAAAGATGATTATATTAACAGAAGCAGGCATAAACTAGTTAAGACAAAACCAGTAGAAATTGTAAAAACTTTGGAAAAAAACCCATGATTTTCCAAGGTAGTTTAGCACGACTGATATAAGTTTCATGAAGGACAATTACTTAAGCGGTAAACACTGCCTGGAAGGCGCTAAAGAGGTCAACCCCTCCACCCCCACCCCGTGTGAGATATGAGGAGCAGACTGTCACCCATGCACATACAAACACTAGTGATGGAAATGATGCTGAAGATTATGAGGGAGGCTTAGCCACAAATTAAAATCACACTGCTGAATAGTGAGCATGTAATTCTTTGAGAATACTTGCTATTGTGGAGAAAGTACATGTTTATGAGCCTTTTTGGCCAAGTGGTTACAGATCCTTGCACTCTTGCGTGCTCTCTGGTCTCCTGCACATTTGGAGAAGAACTGTGGTCTCTGATTCTCTCTTTCAGCAGGCATTTGCCTTTTGCAGTTATTCAATCGTTGTATAACTCCTCTTCATCCTTGCATTTTCTTTTTTTTTTTTTTTAATTTTTTTTTTCAACGTTTATTTATTTTTGGGACAGAGAGAGACAGAGCATGAACGGGGGAGGGGCAGAGAGAGAGGGAGACACAGAATCGGAAACAGGCTCCAGGCTCCGAGCCATCAGCCCAGAGCCTGATGCGGGGCTCGAACTCACAGACCTGCGAGATCGTGACCTGGCTGAAGTCGGACGCTTAACCGACTGCGCCACCCAGGCGCCCCCATCCTTGCATTTTCTTACTAGATCCCTGATTCTCCCTATCCTTTGACCCATACCCACTGCTCCCAGACCACCTTGGAAGTAGAGAATAGGCTTCACAATTTTTATTAAGTCAACTCTCCACAAAACTAGAACACGTTATTCAATGCTAAAAATAAAATGAAAAGCTGTCTTGTTTGTTGTGATTGTTGTGTGGCGATAGAATCAGACCAAGACAAGACCAAGCCAAAAGATGGCTTCCTTTTTAATGGTTCTCTAGTGTCCTAAGATAGAAAACCCTTATTTAAGTAAATAACTTAATGCAAAGGTGTTTAATGTTACTGCAAATTAAGAATTCTTCTAAACATTAGGTAATATTTATCTCCATTGAGACCTAGCAAACATTTATTCCTTATTTACAGTGCCAAACATTGGAGAAAAAAACTTTGGAAAAAAAATTCTAAGCCTGGGTATTTCCTGATATCTCAACATTTGATATGATATAGAAAAAAACATATTTTTTTTGTCTGAAACTGTTCTTATTTGGATTTTTGACCCCATCTTTTTATGGCAAGGCATCAAACGGTCCCTTGAAGGTAGATAGATGATATTACTAATCATTTCTACTGTGGAGTGGATAAGTCAGTGAAAGTAAGAACTAGAATCTGTCTCCTGAACTACAGAACTGTGTGTCCACTGTCTTCAAGATATATTCATTTGGTTGTCCCCTAGGCTTGTGACTTCATAGGTCTCCCTTAGAATTCAACTTCTCCTGTCACATCCTACTCATAGACTGGCATCCATCTCGTAACTGAGGCCAGAAACTCTTCTCTCAGTTTTTACTCTTTCCTTTTTTTCCTGATAAATTCAGTAAATCACCAGTCTTGTTAGAAAAATTGTAAAGCACGCACCCCCCTCACACAGTCTTCTTTCCAATGAGATATTTGTAGACAATCAGCTCTTAGCTTAACTAACTATCCAATTTCTGTCTTAAACTCAAGCCTTGTCCCCTCCAAATTATTCTTGACACTGTGAAGAGGGATCTCTTTCAATGAATACATGCTTGTAAAAAAATTCAACAGTGACTTCTACATTGCAAATCTGATCATGTAACTCCCCTACTTAGAATTTCTAAAACAACACATTGGTCTCAAGAGCTAAGTGAAAATTCTTATAGTTCTAAGGCGGTGGTGAACAGATCCCTGCATACATCTCTAGTCTTATGCTTTCTCCAATTGAGTTCCAGCCCTACCTAACCACTTAGGGTTCCTCTCAGTACTCTGAACAGTCTCTCCTGCTTCCCCCTTTACATATGCACTCACTCCTATTTATCTGTCTGTTCAATCTCAGCTCGGATTTCAGATCTTCCAAGGCTTTGTCAAACCCTTCCCAGCCCCACACCTCTGCCAAGACTGGATCAACAGGTCAGTGTCCAACCTATAGCTTCTGCAACCACCTGTGTTTACCCATGTCACGTGAAGTTTTACCTATATTACAAATATCCCTTTCTTACTCTGAATCACTTAGTAGATAATGAAAAACTTGAACATAGACGCTAGTCTGAAACTCAGCAAAATTCCTAGCACATAGTAGGCATTCAAGAAGAGTTTGTTGCACGATTGGTTAAGTGAGTGAGTGAGTGAATGAATGAATCTGAATGCCCAATACCCTCACGTTCAAATCAGTATTCCAAGACAAGCCCATGTCCCAAAGGACCTGACTATCTGGGCAGTCAGAAACCCAGAGGAACAACAATCTTCTCACTGATAACCACAATCTTGGTAGGTACCCTTACTGAAGAGATATCTGTTCACTGATGCCAAACTGCTGTGTGGATAGTAAAATCTGATTCCTAGGTGCCATACTGGGATCTTTCCCCAGTATCTCTGGACCTGCAGCACCACAGATCTGTGTACAATGAACAGAAGGCAATCGGTGAGTCTCCCTGTCAAAAAGACTATTTCCAAGAAAGACTAGAAAGGATGAGTGGGTATTTCTCGCCTTCCTTCCTCCCTTCTTTCTTTCATTCCTTCCTTCCTTTTTCACGGGGTTAGGGTTCAAACACACACATATGTGCACACACAAAGACACGCACTTACAAATTGCCATTGAGCTTCTTGTCATAGAGGAGCAGGGCAAGTACACAAGCAGGCAGTGTTTCACAAATATCTAAAGTGAGCTCTCTGTTTCATTAAATATTTATCAGCCTGTGTCTTTCCATTGAGTACTTAGGTATATTTAATTTTTTTAGTGTTGTTTTCTGTCTGGAATTAAAATAATGGCCTAAGCCAAAGATAAAAAGGATTTATAATGCAGATGTATACAGCAGAGCATCCTGGAAGTACCTATCCTCAACTCACCCTACTGACATAAAATTAGAAAGGTGCTCCTACACTCAGAAACATTTGGAGCATCTGTCTATTTCACTTTGCATCAGGGGAAAGAAAAAGATATGGAAGGAAGAGTTGGTAATTGTGGTATAAATTATTTGGTCTTAAAGGCTGATTCACCCCTAAAGAGAAAAGGAATTAGCCTCAGGCCAGTCTGACTAGGAGAACATCAAGTTTATTGACACTGCTAACTGGAGGAAGGCCTGGGAAGGGCTTGAGAGGGGTCTGGCTTCTCATTTTCCTAGGACAGCTGTAGCCCCTAAATGTGGCACTGATAATAAGATGATATACTTTCAGTCAACGGTGTGTGTGGTTTTCCTCACCTCCCCCCAGCTATTAAAGCTGTATTCAGTGGGAGACACATAGTAATTTGTTGAAAATCACTATTTGCTAAGAAACTCTCACAAAACCCCAAGAGCCCATTATATTAACAGAAGTGACAAGAAAATAAATGTTTTTGACAAGGAAGTGCTCCTATCCAGGGAAGATGGCTGCAACGTTGGTGATTATTCAGCGAATCAAACTTATTTAAACACACTGTCTCTGATACTTAATAAATGTTATAGTGTGGCTTTTTGTGGCTAATAAAACTTGGTTTACATTCCACCCCGTGTCTTCTATGATTCGCCTCCCTGGGCTCACTTAAAGTGCATTAAGAAGCAGCAAGCAAGATCAGGACGATTTGCTGCAAAACTTAAATAATTCATTTATGCACCACTGCTCTCAGACTGTGTTTTTACAAATGCTGTAATGAGACAAGCTGTGAAATGTTTTACATGGGGAAAAAGGCAGGGAAATCACTGAAAGAAAACCCCATTTCCATGCCATATTTCCTTGAGGTTCAGGACAAAAACAGGGAAAGCACGTCTTACAAAAACATTTGTGCTACTTACCAACTTCCCATGCATATGACATCAAGTAGATCTCATTTATATTTTCCATTAGCTAGAATTACAGTCATGTCATGTTTGAGAGACTTGGTTCCTGAGTTAATTTATAAAACGGATCTTTGTCTAATCAAACTCCCCAAAAGATATTTGGGCTGAAAGACTTTATAAAATTATTTTAAAGTTTATATGAATAAATAATTGGGCAAGAGTAGCTAACAAATAGTATAAAATAAAAAATGGTGTGCACAAGAACTGTTAGATAATAAAGCATATTATAAAGTCATGATATTAAAAGCAGTGTGGCACCAACCATGGAAGGCAATCAATGGAACAGTCTAAAAAGAACTAGGTAAAATAGGTAAAAACAGTCTGGAAGCAAGTAAAGAGTATTACATGCTCAATATACTATAAAAGCAACACTGCAAATGAATGAGAAAAGAATATATATATTATATATATACATATATATATTTAAAGATTCAAAAATAGTTATTTGAAAAAGAGATTGTATTCAAGAAATTTACCAACTGAAATTCAAAAATAGAGTGATGACTTAAATATTACAAATGAGAATTAAAATATCTATAAAAGATTTATAAATGATCTGGAAAAAAATTAAACATTTATATAATTATGGAGAGGGGAAGATCATTCAAAGCATAACACAGGGATAAACTGCAAATAAAGAGATAATTACATTTTATTACTGAAAATATAAAAAGAGGCATCTGTGTGTAAAAACGCTATTAACACAAAAAGTAATAACAAATTAGAAAAAAAGATTGTAAACGTATAGAGCATGGGACTACTATTACATAGGTTTCCTACCAATAAAAAATAACTAATTTTTTTAAATGAATAAAGAATATTAGACAAGACAGAAATCATGAGATACATAAAATAAAAAGACTTTATTTATTTATTCATATTGAAGTATAGCTGACACAGGTTACGTTAATTTCAAGTGTACAACATAGTGATTTAACAAGACTATACGTTATGCAGTGCTCACCATAAGTGTAGCTACCCTCTGTCATCAAGCATTACTATTACAGTCTCATTGACTATATTCCCTATGCTGTGCCTTTTATTCCTGTGATTTATTCATTTCATACCTAGAATACTGTATCTCCCACTCTACTTAATCTCTTTTTGCCCATTCACCTCTCCCCTCCCCTCTGGCAACCACCAATTTGTTTCTGTTTTGTTTGTTTGTTTTGGTTTTTAAACTCCATATGTAAGAAAAATCATATGGTATTTGTCTTTGCTGTATTTATTTTACCTAACAGCATACCCTCTAAGACTATCCATGCTGTTGCAAATGGCAAGATCTTTTTTTATAGCTGGGTAATATTCCACTGTATAGACACACCACATCTTCTTTATCTGTTCATGAAATGCTGGACATTTAGGTTGCTTCCATATGTTGTCTATTATAAATGATGCTGCAGTAAACATAGGGACACATATATCTTTCCAAGTTAGCACTTTTGTTTTCTTTCAGTAAATAAGCAGTAGTGGAATTATTGGATTGTATTGCATTTCTATTTTGAATTTTTTGAGGAACCTCCATACTGTTTTCCACAGTGGCTGGAACAGTTTTCATTCCCACCAACAGTGCCTAGGGTCCATTTTTCTCCATATTCTCACCAACACTTGATATTTCCTGTGTTTTTGATACTAGTCATTCTGACAGGTATGAGATGATATCTCATTGTAGTTTTGATTTGCATTTCCCTGATGATTAGAGATTGAGCATCTTTGCCTGTGTCTATTAGCCATCTGTATGTCTTCTTTAGAAAAATGTCTATTCAAATTGCACCAAGAAGCATACAATACCTAGGAATAAATCTAACCAAAGATGTAAAGGATCTGTATGCTGAAAACTATAGAAAGCTTCTGAAGGAAATTGAAGAAGATTTAAAGAAATGGAAAGACATTCCCTGCTCATGGATTGGAAAAATAAATATTGTCAAAATGTCAATACTACCCAAAGCTATCTACACATTCAATGCAATCCCAATCAAAATTGCACCAGCATTCTTCTCGAAACTAGAACAAGCAATCCTAAAATTCATATGGAACCACAAAAGGCCCCGAATAGCCAAAGGAATTTTGAAGAAGAAGACCAAAGCAGGAGGCATCACAATCCCAGACTTTAGCCTCTACTACAAAGCTGTCATCATCAAGACAGCATGGTATTGGCACCAAAACAGACACATAGACCAATGGAATAGAATAGAAACCCCAGAACTAGACCCACAAACGTATGGCCAACTCATCTTTGACAAAGCAGGAAAGAACATCCAATGGAAAAAAGACAGCCTCTTTAACAAATGGTGCTGGGAGAACTGGACAGCAACATGCAGAAGGTTGAAACTAGACCACTTTCTCACACCATTCACAAAAATAAACTCAAAATGGATAAAGGACCTAAATGTGAGACAGGAAACCATCAAAACCTTAGAGGAGAAAGCAGGAAAAGACCTCTCTGACCTCAGCCGTAGCAATCTCTTACTGGACACATCCCCAAAGGCAAGGGAATTAAAAGCAAAAGTGAATTACTGGGACCTTATGAAGATAAAAAGCTTCTGCACAGCAAAGGAAACAACCAACAAAACTAAAAGGCAACCAACGGAATGGGAAAAGATATTTGCAAATGACATATCGGACAAAGGGCTAGTATCCAAAATCTATAAAGAGCTCACCAAACTCCACACCCGAAAAACAAATAACCCAGTGAAGAAATGGGCAGAAAACATGAATAGACACTTCTCTAAAGAAGACATCCGGATGGCCAACAGACACATGAAAAGATGTTCAGCGTCGCTCCTTATCAGGGAAATACAAATCAAAACCACACTCAGGTATCACCTCACGCCAGTCAGAGTGGCCAAAATGAACAAATCAGGAGACTATAGATGCTGGAGAGGATGTGGAGAAACGGGAACCCTCTTGCACTGTTGGTGGGAATGCAAATTGGTGCAGCCGCTCTGGAAAGCAGTGTGGAGGTTCCTCAGAAAATTAAAAATAGACCTACCCTATGACCCAGCAATAGCACTGCTAGGAATTTATCCAAGGGATACAGGAGCACTGATGCATAGGGCCACTTGTACCCCAATGTTCATAGCAGCACTCTCAACAATAGCCAAATTATGGAAAGAGCCTAAATGTCCATCAACTGATGAATGGATAAAGAAATTGTGGTTTATATACACAATGGAATATTACATGGCAATGAGAAAAAATGAAATATGGCCTTTTGTAGCAACGTGGATGGAACTGGAGAGTGTGATGCTAAGTGAAATAAGCCATACAGAGAAAGACAGATACCATATGGTCTCACTCTTATGTGGATCCTGAGAAACTTAACAGGAACCCATGGGGGAGGGGAAGGAAAAAAAAAAAAAAAGAGGTTAGAAAGGGAGAGAGCCAAAGCATAAGAGACTGTTAAAAACTGAGAACAAACTGAGGGTTGATGGGGGGTGGGAGGGAGGAGAGGGTGGGTGATGGGTATTGAGGAGGGCACCTTTTGGGATGAGCACTGGGTGTTGTATGGAAACCAATTTGTCAATAAATTTCAGAAAAAAAAAATAAATAAAATAAAATAAAAAAAAAAAAAAAAAAAAAAAAAAAAAAGAAAAATGTCTATTCAGATCCTCTGCTTAGTTTTAAATCATATTATTTATATTTTTTGGTGTTCAGCTGGGTAAGTTCTGTATATACTTTAGATATTAATCCCTTATTGGATATATCATTTGCAAATATCTTCTCTTATTCAGTAGGTTGCCTTTTCATTTTGTTGATGGTCTCCTTCACCATACAAAAGCTTTTAAATTTAGTATAGTCCCAATAGTTTATTTTTCCTTTTGTTTCCCTTGCCTTGGGAGACATATCTAGAAAAATGTTGCTGAGGGTTATATCAAAGAGATTACTACCTATGTTTTACTCTAGGAGTTTTATAGTTTCAAGTCTCACATTTTGATATTTATTTTGAGTTTATTTTTGTGTATTGTGTAAGAAAGTGGTCCAGTTTCATTCTTTTGCATGTCGCTATCCAGTTTTCCTAGCACTGTTTCTTAGAAAGACTATCATTTTCCCATGATATATTCTTGCCTCTTTTGTCACAGATTATTTGACTATATAAACATGGGCTTATTCCTGGGCTCTCCATTGATCTATATGTATATATATATATATATATATATATATATATATATATATATATGTATGTATTTTTTTTTTTTTGCTGGTACCATACTGTTTTGATTACTACAGCTTTGTAGTGTATCTTGAAACCTGGGACTGTGATACCTCTAGCTTTGTTCTTTCTCAAGATTGCTTTGGCTCTCTTCACAGAGCTGAGATGAACAATTCTAAAATTTGTACGGAACTGGAAAAGACCCCAAATAGCCAAATGGAAAAGACCCCAAATAGCCAAAGTAACGTTGAAAAAGAAAACCAAAACTGGAGGCATCACAATTCCAGACTTTAAGCTGTATTACAAAGCTGTAATCATCAAGATGGTATGGTACTGGCACAAAAACAGACACATAGATTAATGGAACATAATAGAGAACCTAAAAATGGACCCACAAACGTATAGCCAACTAATCTGCGACAAAGCAGGAAATAATATCCAATGGAAAAAAGACAGTCTCTTCAGCAAATGGTGCTGGGAAAACTGGACAGCAACATACAGAAGAATGAAATTGGACCACTTTCTTACACTATACACAAAAATAAATTCAAAATGGATGAAAGACCTAAATGTGAGATGGGAAACCATCAGAAGAAAACAGGCAGCAACCTCTTTGACCTTAGCCACAGCAACTTCTTGCTAGACATGTCTCTGAAGCAAGGGAAAAAAACGCAAAAAGGAACTATCAGGACCTCACAAAGATAAAAAGCTTCTGCACAGCGAAGGAAACAATCAATCAAACTAAAAAGCAACTGACAGAATAGGAGAGGATATTTGCAAATGACATATTAGATAAAGGGTTAGTATCCAAAATCTGTAAAGAACTTACCAAACTCAACACCCCCCAAAAAATAATCCAGTGAAGAAATGGGCAGAAGACATGAATAGACACTTTTCCAAAGAAGACATCCAGATGGCTAACAGACACATGAAAAGATGCTCAACATTGCTCATCATTAGAGAAATACAAATCAAAACCACAATGAGATACTACCTCACATCTGTCAGAATGGCTAACATTAACAACTCAGGAAATCACAAATGTTGGCGAGGATGCGGAGAAAGGGGAACACTTGGGAATGCAAACTGGTGCAGCCACTCTGGAAAACCGTATGGAGGTTCCTCAAAAAATTAAAAATAGAACTACCCTATGACCCAGCAATTGCACTACTAGGTATTTATCCAGAGGATACAAAAATGCTGATTCGAAAGGGCACATGTATCCCAATGTTTATAGCAGCACTATCAACACTAGCCAAATTATGGAAAGAGCCCAATTGTCCATCAACTGATGAATGGATAAAGAAGATGTGGTGTGTGTGTGTGTGTGTGTGTGTGTGTGTATAATGGAATATATATATATATATATATACACACACACACACACACATATATATATACACACACACATATATATATACACACACACACATATATATATAATGGAATATTACTCAGTGATCAAAAAGAATGAAATTCTGTCATTTGCAACAACGTGGATAGAACTACAGTGTATTATGCTAAGCAAAAAGTCAGAGAAAGACACATATCGTATAATTTCATTCCTATGTAGAATTAAAGAAACAAAACAAATGAACAGAGGGCAAGGGGAGGAAAAATAAGATTAAAAACAGAGAAAGAGGCAAACCATAAGAGACCCTTAAATTCAGAGAACAAACTGAGGGTTGCTACAGGGGAGGTGGGTGGGGTATGGGCTAAATGGGTGATGGGTATTAAGGAGGGCACTTGTTGAGTAAGCACTGGTGTCATATGTAAGAGATGAATCACTGGGTTCCACTCCTGAAACCAATAGTACACCTCATGCTAACTAACTTGAATTTAAATAAATTAATTAAAAAAAATTTCTTTGCCTAATTAGGGTCTTTTGTGGGTACGTACAAATTTTATTATTATTTGTTCTAGTCTTGTGAAAAATGCCATTGGAATTTTGATAGGGGATTACACTGAGTCTGTAGATTACTTTGGGTGGTATGGACATTTTAACAATAGTAATTCTTCCAATATGTGAACATAGAAAATGTTTACATTTGTTTGAAGGTAGCCTTTGTTTTTCTTTGTTTTTTCTCATCAGAATACCAAGGATAAAAGATTAACTCCTAAGGTTGGGGAGGATATGGGAAAATAGTCACCCTGCTAAACTTCTGATTAAAAGTGTTAGTTCAATATATTCTCAAATAACTGTCTCAAAATACTTTTAACAATTCATCATTTTAACCAGATATTTCTCTTCTAGGAATTTATATAAGGAAGCAATCAGAGAAATTTACAAAGATGTAGTATGGAAGTTTATTACAAGGTTATTTGTAATAGTAAAAACTTGAAGAAAACAAAATATTCTCAAAGTGGAGTACTTACTGTATTATGGAATACTATGTAGCTTTTAAAAAAATTGGAAGAAATGTTTGTATAAGGAAACAGTCATAACATTTTTGAAATAAAAGGCAAGCAACAAAACAGCATTTAAAATATGCTACTAGTCTGTTTAAAACATATGTAAATACACAGATACACATACACATACAGAACTGAAGCAGATCAAATGAAAGAATGAAATACACAGAAATACACAGAAAGAATGAAAGTAAAATGAAGGGAAGTTATGCCAGGGACCTGCTAACCAAAATTAATCTGATATTGTGATATTAATATCAGGCAAATTAGTTTTTAAGGAGAAAGGATCACTAGAGATAGAAAAGAAGGAAGGAAGGAAGGAAGGAAGGAAGGGAGGGAGGGAGAGAGGGAGGGAGGAAGGTTCACTACCTCTAGATAATGTCCAAGGCACCAGGAACCTTAAATAATTCTTATCTTGTATTCACTTAATAACAAAACTTTAAAACCTGGTGGGAGGTTTATAATGTATGACCTCAGTAAATGATTCATAAGAAAGCAAAAAATTAATACACATATAGAATATTTCAGAATGTAGCTAACAAGTTTTACTAATAGGCATAAATAGAAAAGTTCTTCCTCTCCACTACCCCTGACTGGAGAATTACGTGAATTCCAAGCACACTGATATTTATGAAAACTGATCACTTTGTTGGCCTTAAAGCAAGTGTAAATAATAAGGGCAGGTATTATAGAAAACACATTCTCTGCAGACAATGTAATTCATTTATGTACCAATAAAAATATCACCTTGGAATACCTATACACTTGTAAATTAAGAAAAAAATATTTTTACCTACTTTATAAATAAAAGAAAAATTACAACAGGAATCAGAAAGTACTCAAAACTGAATAATAAGAAAATGCTACTTATCAAAACCAATAGAGTGCAGCTAAAACAATATTTAGAAGGAAATATGTAACCTTAAATGCATACACTAGAAAAGAAGAAAGACTGGAAATACAGGAGCTAAACATCCAATTTTAAAAGGTAGAACCTAAACAGAATAGACCCAAAGGAAGTGTAATAGTAACAAAACATATGAAAGCAGAAATGAATAAACTGGAAAACAAAGACAAGAGTTAAAAAGTTAATTAAACAATAATAGATTTGATCAATCACAGGAAAGAATGGTTAGAAAAAAAGATATAATAGTGTTTTCAAAAGATAGAAAAGAATGTTAAAAACTTCATGCCAGTAAAATTTAAGTTTAGTTAAAATTAACAAATTTGAAAAAAGTTATCAATATTAAAGCTATCTCAAGAAAAAAATTAACTTACATGATCTTGTAATCTTTTTTTTTATTTATTTTTTATTTTTTTTTCAACGTTTATTTATTTTTGGGACAGAGAGAGACAGAGCATGAACGGGGGAGGGGCAGAGAGAGAGGGAGACACAGAATCGGAAACAGGCTCCAGGCTCTGAGCCATCAGCCCAGAGCCTGACGTGGGGCTTGAACTCACGGGCCGCGAGATCGTGACCTGGCTGAAGTCGGACACTTAACCGACTGCGCCACCCAGGCGCCCCAATGATCTTGTAATCTTTAAGGGAAGATTTAATAGCTAAAATCCTCCCATGATGAAAAAAATGGATTTAGATTCTTTTAAGGAACAGATAGTTACAAATGTTGCCTAAGTGCTTTCAGAAAACAGAAAATGAGGAAAAGCTCCCCAACTACTTTCATGAGGCTACTGCACTAAGACATAAAATTATAAAAATTACAAAATTATAGACCAGTCTCACTCATGAGCCTACATGCAAAAATCCTAAGTAAATGTATTAGCAAACATAATCTAGAAATGTATAAAAACAACAAAGTTGGTTAGCCCAGTTATGCAAGGTGAATTTAAAGTTGAAAAATATCAATAATGTAATATACTACATCAACATATTAAAGAAAACAAGCCATATAACCACCTTAATATGAAGCACAAATAATGTTTGATAAAATCCAATATTCATTCATGCATTAAAAAACATCCTCTTGATAAACTAAGAATAGAAGGGAATTCCCTATTCTAATGATGGATAGTTATAAAGAAATCCCACAGCACACATTTAGTGGTGAGAAATTAAAAACATTGCTTTCAAAATCAGAAACCTGAGAAAGATGCCTTCTATCACCACTTTTGTTTACCAATATAGCTATAATCGTAGCACAATAAGACAAGAAAAAGGCAAAACTGTAATGATTGCAAAGCAAGAAAACTATCATCATTTATAGGTAATAGTGTTGCTTATATGAAATCCCAAAAGAATCAATAGGAAAACTGTTAGAATTAACCTCTGAGTATATAAAGGTTGCCAGGTATAAAATCAAGATACAAAATTCAAATATATTTCAATACACTGTACACTTTTAGAAAAAAAAATAATTTAAAGGATGTATACCATGTACAATCACAAACAAAAAAGGATCTAGGGATAGTTTTTTAAATGATATACAAAGACAATTACACATTTTTATTGAAAGATAATAAGGAAAATCTAAATAGATGTACAAAAATGCCACGTTCATAGATGGGAATAGTCAATATTGTAAAGACATCAATCCTTCACAAATTCATGTAGAAATTTGATGTAATCTTTACCAAAGTTCTAGTATCTGTGTGTATAGTATGTGTAATTTGACGAGATAATTCTAGAGCAAAGTGTAAAGAACAACCAAGAAACTACTGAATAAAATATAAGAAGGTATAGGGGACAGGGAGAAGAGAACTTAACTTACTAAATGTCAAGACTTAGAAGAAAAGGGGGAAAAACCAGTCTCACTTATGTACGGCAACTTGACATAGGACAGAGGTAAGAGTAAAGAGGAGCAAAGAATGCATGGGCTGGCCAATAATTTACACAATGTATAGAAACAATCCAAATGGATTAAGGACTTAAAAGGAAAAGGTAAAAATTTTCACATTGTGGAGAAAACATACAGGAAAATATTCTCATGATCTTAGAGTGACGAAGAGTTTTTGAAACAAGACCAAGTAAAAGGCAAACAAAAAAAAAGACTGTTAAAAGTAAAACTTATGCTTCTGCTCATGCAAAAACAACAACCACACACACACACACACACACACACACACACACACACACGGAGTAAAAAAAGATTAGCGCAAACTGGAAGCAGATGCCACTACACATATAACTGTCAAAGTCTTATCATCTAGGATGTTAAGGAGCTCTTGGAGGAGGAGGAGAAGGAAGGGGAAGAGAAGGAAACAACTAAAAGGCAAATGGTCAAAAGTCATGAACAGGCATTTCACACACACAAAAGTAAACCCAACAAATAAAGAATACTCAAGCTCTTTATTAATCTGGGGAAAGAAAAATAAAATACTGTGTTAACATTTCACACTTGCTGGATTAGCAGATACATAAAAGTATGATAGCATTAAGTGTTGGTGAAAATGTGAAACTGTAGGAACTTCTGAACCCTGCTGGTCTAAGAAATTCTACTTTTACCCTGGATAAATTATTGGATTGTATCAGGAGACATGTACTATAATAGACACAGTAACATTGTTCATAATAATACAAATTAAATATGACTCAAATGTCCAACAACAGTAAAATGCACCAATAAATTCTAATAGACTCATATAAAAAGAAACACCATGCAGTGATAAAAGTGAATGAAACCCAGCTACATGACACATTGTGGTAGTTCTCAATATCACAGTACTGAGCAGAAAAAGACATGTCAGGAATACACAAGGAATCTCTATATCCAAAGAAAGATAAAACAACAGGCAAAATTAAATATTATATTCCTTAAGGACGTGCACATATATGATAAAGTATAAAGAAAAACAATGAATAATGAACACAAAATTAAGCATATTGGCTTCCTAGCGTTTGGAAGTTTTTTTTTTTTTTCAACGTTTATTTATTTTTGGGACAGAGAGAGACAGAGCATGAACGGGGGAGGGGCAGAGAAAGAGGGAGACACAGAATCGGAAACAGGCTCCAGGCTCTGAGCCATCAGCCCAGAGCCTGACGCGGGGCTCGAACTCACTGACCGCAAGATCATGACCTGGCTGAAGTCGGATGCTTAACCGACTGCGCCACCCAGGCGCCCCTAGAGTTTGGAAGTTTTATGTGGTCAGGAGGGCTTTGAAAATACAGGACTCTGTAGCTGGACAAATGTGTTTTAAACTGCACAAACTCCTGCATGCATGATATATCTTGTAATTTCTTAATTCATAAAAACTTCTGAGACATAATGGTGAGTTGATAGGTAGTTTTTAAAGACTTCTCTATTTTGCTTATTTGAATTTTCTAATTTTGTCAACAATGAACACAACATACTTGCGTTATAAATTTAAAACATTTGTGGAATGAGACATCGTTTCTAAAAACTCTGCCTTAGTGGACGTGTCTAGTCAGCTCAGCAACTTTAGGACTTAGTTGATCTCACATCAAAAGGGTTATCCATGTGATGAAATCTGTTCATTCACGGGCCAAGGAATTCTGCAACAACTTTCTTCACTAGTGGATATGAATACAGAAATGTTAATGCTTACAAAGAACTTATAAACAGTATTATTTTTCATCTAAAGAGTGAAAAATTTCCCAAAATTTTACTTATATATCTAAGACAAGCTTTAAAAGTTCAGTACTTTTAAAAAGTATTTTTAATTTAAAGTAAATTTTTTAATGTTTTATCTACCTGTCCATATAACAATACAGACACAATCCAAGAACATTTTAGAAATAGATAAAAGAAAAACTGCAATTCTTGATTCTACCATCCTGAGATAGTCATAGCACATAGTTGTTTTCCCTTTCAACATAGGTATTCCTAAGCATAGATATTTTGCTTCAAAGTTTTAATTCCAGTGAAGATTCACGTCCCTATTCTGCTTTCTGACTTAATATGGTATCAAACACCTTTGTTGATACTGCTTAAAAAATCCCCCAAAACATTTTAAAAGGTATATAATATTCTATTAAGTGGGCTTACCATAATTTACTTAACAATATTCTTATCATTATTTTGTTTCAAGGCTTCCAAAGAAGTTTACAAAAGCTAGTTTAGTCCATAATTCTTATAATTACCAATATTTCCATAATGCCCAAGTGCTAGAAATACTTCCTGGCCTAATACTTCCTTTGCCTCTATTGCATCCTGAGTCACTACTCTGAGTCCTCAGAGTTGTGATGCTATACCACCCCAGGAGCTGACTATTAACAATGGGCTTCTCCATTCCATTTCAACAGAAACCCAACCTGAAAGCCTTCTCTCTAGACTACCACTGCTGAATCAACTGTCTTTATTTGGGGTTTCCCCAAGGCAGAGCCTGAGGCAAGTACTTGGCATGGAGAAGAAGGGAGCGTGAGATAGTGAACATTGTGCTCTGGATGGCACAGATGTGGGCAAGAAATGTGATTTGGCCTTGGACCTCTGAGAATAATAGAGAATACCTCCACAATTAGAGGGGGTAAGAGGCTTGGTCACTTATCTGCTGGCCTCCATCTTCCATTGGCTGAGGTTTTCCTCTGGAAATATAAACTTTTCCTCAGCATTGGGCTGTTCTGTGTCTTGCCCAAGCATGTAGCTTTAGATAAGACTAAGGCAGGAAGAAAAGTGGTGCATTCTGGGAAGGGATGTTGGCAGTTCAAGTAAGGTGGCTCACACAGAGCATTCCAGTTCAGATGCTGCTGCAATCCGCACTGAGTTGAGCTGAGGGAGTATGATGCTGGACTTCAAAGGTGCCTGCCACACTGATAGTAAAGAACTTGAACTTTCCTCTTCATGGCAATAGAACCTATTAAAAAGTTTAATAAGTGAGGCTCTGTTTTGTATAACTTAGTAGGTAACAGAAATACTTGGTAAGAAATAATTAAGGAAGAGATCGAGGGAAATAGAGAAGGAGTTTAGTTTGGAACATTGTGATTTAAGATTTCTGTGAGACATCATCAAACTGCAGATATTCATTTGGAAACTGAAAATATTGTTTCATCTCAGGAGAAAGTCTTGAATTAAGAAAAAATCTCAGTGGCAGCTGAAGCCATGGGAGAAGATGTGACTATCTGGGCAAACAAATAGAATGAAACAAGAAGGCAATGACAGCTCTCTAGAAAACTAGTTTAAAGGGTGAGCAGAGGAAGAAGAGTCAACAAAGGAGGTGGGAAGAAATAATAAGAAGGTAGTAAAATAACCAGGGGAAATGGGTTCCAGACCTAGGAGTAGAGACTTTTATGAAAAGAGTAGTCAATAGTATCATCAAATGCTGAAGAGAGGCTGTGATGATGAGAACTGAAAAGAATCCATTAGATTTTACATCTGAAGGGTAATTGGCAGCTTTGATAAGGGTAAATTTCAGGAGAGGGCTCAGGATAAGAGCCCATGGGTACCCTAATGAAATATAAAGCTGAATTAAGGAAATACCAGTTCCAGTTGCCTTGAGGCTGAGAGATGAACCAGGAGGTTGTGGTTGCCAGGAGTCGAGGCAATAAATTAGGAAACCCTAAAAAAAGAAAAATATTAAGAAAACCTGTGCTAAGGTGACAGCAGTGACAGTGGGAAACCATGGACTGTCAAGTTTTGAGGGACACATCTGAGGTAGGAACAAAAGGATTTGATAAGTGACTAGATTGTAGATCATGAATGAGACTACAGAGAGCCAAGGAGAGAGACAGGTTGAAGGTGTCTTTGAGGCTTCCATATAGTTTGGGAGATGGTAGAATAGATGAGGCATTAAACAGAGTTTTGAATATGTGAGATGGAACAGTTTTGGGGGAAATACAATGAATTCCATTTTAGGCATGCAGTGTGAGATGTGTCTCACATCTAGAAATATCTAGAAAGCACTTGGATTTATGGATCTTGAACTTATGAGAGTAAGATGAAAATATAGATGTGTGATTTATTTACATATGGAAAGATAAAGTTACATGACCAAAATAGTATATAAGACTCTGTACCTAGGAAAATCAGAGTTAAAACAGAGGAGGTTACAAAAGAAAACATCCAGGTATGAAACATAATGATAAAGCAACTAGGGAGGAGATACAATGCAGACAATAAAGAACCTGGTTTTGTGTAAAAGGCAGACTTCTGTTATTACACAGATAAAGGCCTAAAAATCTTCTGTCTTCTTTCAAAGTAGGATGGAAATATTTGCAAGGAAAGTGGAAAAACTATGGCTTGAAAGTGTTCCTGCAGATTCCAAATCCATAGCTATAAATGAACTGCAAGATAGGGCCAGACTTGCATTTTGTAAACAAGAAACAGTTCACAGACAGAAAACTTGCATTTGGCTCTAAAACTAAAATTCATGGAGTTTGATAAATCACATTCTTTTATCCCCCCCTCTACTCCAGGATATCTGGCTTTCTCTGTTTCTCCATGTTGCCTCTGATTAGAACATTATATTAAATGATTTTTACACCCCACCTCACCTATGCTACTTTGCTTGAGCCCTTAGGTCATTTCTCTTATCTCTTTGTTAAAACAGATTGGAATATGATTTTCTAGTTCTGCTCCTCTGAGGGAGGATAGCAGCCTGATTGAATCAAGCGCTGGATTCATTTTGACGGGGCTTATATTCTTTTGCTGAGGCTACCATAACCAAATACCATAGACTGGGTGGCTTAAACATCAGGACTGTATTTTCTCACAGTTTTGGAGGCTAGAATTCCATAATCAAGGTCCAGCAGAGTTGGTTTCTGGTGAGAGCTCTCTTCCTAGTTTGTAGGCAGTTGCCTTCTAGCTGTGTCCTCAAAGGCTTTTCCTCTGTGGTGCATGGAGGGTGAGGGAGTGAAAGAGAGAGGGAGGGGAGGCAGGGAGGGAGGGAGAGAGATGATGGGCTGTCTGGTATCTCATCTTATAAAGACAACATTTCTATCAGATCAGGGCCACACCTCATTTTACCCAATTACCTCCTAAATGTCTTCTCTCTAAAAGTAGTCACATTGGGAGTTAGGGCTTCAACATATGAATTTGGGGAGGATACAATTCAATTCTTAGGAAGGCTTATCCTGCTGAGATAATTCAAGAGGCAGAGTAATCCAAAGCCAAGTGGCTTTGGGTCTTGAGTACCACTTTAAACTCTTAAAAAGATTCTAGAGAATCTCATGAGAACTAAAGATTGCTGGTTGAGTTTGTTGATATTTAAGAGTTGACCTTTGTAAACAGTTAAAAATTACCTCATTTTTTGAGTTAATGTAAATAAAAATTTATTATTTACTAATATAAATAATTAACTTGTACCGTAAATTTATGTAGGGCTGAGCATCTCTCAATCATCGTGAATGCTAAATAATAACGTAGAACTATTGTAAGTAACGTTTACATGAAATGATGCAGGAATAACAGTACTATAAAATCACCTGGAAATGTCAGAATGTGGAGGATTATCTGGACAGGCTCGTGGAGCTTATAGATCATCCCCAAAGAAGATCCAAGAAAACCATACAATAACTCCTTGGACACCCTATCATTGGGAAGGTGGAGGCCATTGGATTATGGTGGAAGGTTCAGGTAAGAGGGATGATGTTGGCCACGGCCATAGCCCTGGGTTTGTGTCACTTAAATTTTGTTCCAACTCCACAAAAAGTGGAAAGAGGGAAATAAAGATGGAAATAAAGGCACTTGGAGTACTAAGAGGCTCGGGGGCACACAGCTCTCCTTTGGTGCTTCAGTAAGAAAGATGAAAACATCAGTGGGAAGAGGATTCATTCTTTACCTCCACATGGGAGATACAGAGGCAAATCCAGTGAGATTATACTAGCATTGCTGAGGTTTTGAGAGAAACACAGGAAAGTATCCATAGACGCCAGTGGCAGACATTGGCAGAGGCCAGGAGTAATGAGAGACAGCAGCTAAGGGAACCCACTGAAGTCTTCATGAATGCTCAGGAGAGATCCCAGGAACCCTTGGAGCCTAACAGAAGAATTGGTATAGATGGTATTTTTACTATGGCCTCCATGGGCTATACATACCTTTGGTTACTGCTACTATAGCATATAATTTGCAACTTCCTTAGGATGGTGAGAACAAGGATCTAAGATATGCAGTTGCTTATGGGTTTTCATATATCTGACTGCAATGTTAGTGCTTGTCCTAGAGCATAATTCTCAAGAAGATAGGCTACATGGTATACAGTCTGTCTAAAGCGCCTAAAAACTATAGCACCTAGACGTAGCATGCACATGAGGGAAGATAGCCCTTGGATGGCCTCAGCTAATTAGTGGTGGGTAGGTTGTGAGTCTTGAAGGCCACAGAAAGAGGGGTGTGATTTAGCAGCCAGAGCACAAAAAGGTTCTGCTATGCATATGAATGCAATGGTCTTATACACTCAGTCCCTGTATGTGCATGTGTGCACGTGCACACACACACACACACACACACACACACACACACACACTTCATTATTCTTCTTCTAACTGCATCTCCCACCTACTCATTCACAGAGTGAGAGAGTAGGTGGGAGAGACACACACAGCTGTGGTTGTAAATCATCTTTGTTCTTTCAAAGTTAACTTAGATTTTCACTTTAACCTTACTTCACTTGGAAGTTTATGTTAGGGTAAGGAGAAATCCTCACATGGAGATGTTAGGGTAAGGATCAAGGAAAGAGGAAATTGGGTCACAATATTATGTGCTCCAGTCTTAACACCTCACTTACACCCTCCCCACCCCAATAGAAGAGTATACATTCATGCAGATAAAACCTTGACTAGCCCTTCCAAGTGAGGATTCAAATTGGTTTCCAGTGTAGGAGAAGAGTTAACTCCTGTGGGTTCATTTTGAGCATGAGAGGGAGAATGCAATAGAAAATAAACATATAGACCTCTCTCAGTGCACGAGTCTAAAAATGGTGGTGACTGAAGCCCAGGCTGAAAGCTGCATCAGCTGCTTTACCTCAACTTTTTGCCCTTTTCCCAACATGCACATATTTATAACCTGGGTTTCCCAAACAGATTATTCTGTATTTCCGCCATCTGGTTTATGGATATTTTTTTTTGACATGCTACAGGCTGCCAAATGGTAAAGCTAGTAAGATTCTTGTTTGAGGAAAAACGACTCTGGCAGAGTGTTGTAAAATAACAGCACATTAGCTACTTGGAAGCAGTAGCACAGCTCCAGAAACTTCAGGAACGCAGAACGACTCTGAGAGGGTTTAATTAGGGTGCAACTGGACTGCATTATAAATTTGGGCAGAATATTGAAATGTTTTCTTCCATAAATGAAGAGAGTAAAAGGTGAAATGTTTTAAATTTGCCTTCATTTTAGGACTGTCTTCACTGTAGAAAAATGGTGTGGCTTCATTTATGCAGAGACCTAGCTATTGTTTTTTGTTGCTTCCATTTCTATCATGAAATAGAATCAAGACAATGTTAAAACAGGCCTCCCTTGTTCAATGGAAGGTCCCATAAAGTTCATGTCACAGCAACATTTCTGTTAAGTGAATCCTATTACACTGTTCAATTCCATTATAAATGTCAGAGATTCAGTCTACGGGAAAAGCAGCTGGCCCTGAATAGAATGAAATCACAGGTCAGAATGTGGAAAATGTCCTAAAAACTCTTATTTAAAGGAACAAATCATATCTGTCAGAAAAATGTTGCCATTCAAGGTATGGTTAAAAGCATTCTACACTCAAAAAATAATAATGTAAGAAATAAAAATACAGGGGTGGGAAATTCTGGCAGCATTGTCTTCTGCCTCATCTTGATTTATACACTTCAGCTAATGTCAAGAAAGCAATTCCTAATGATCAGAACATTTTGGCAGGATGTTTTATTTTGTTTTAATCATCTTCAATGACCTTAAAGCTTCCGATTTGATATTCTAGGTAACTCTGGGGCGTGGAGGTTGGGATGAGGTGGAATGCACTTTTTCTGGACTTTTACAGTAATCTCTCCAGACGGCTGTATCTGTATTCTTACACTTAGGGAACAAAGGGAACAGTGTCAAATGCAGTACCCAAAGGGTGTGTTTATTGTTTCAGTGGGGAATTCTGGTCTACTGTTTGCAGAAACGTATTTAGCAAACAGCTTTGTGTCATTGACTGGGCGATAGTTATGCATTTTGTGACTGTTCTGGTCTTAAGTTTGCTTCATTTAGCTGATAGCATTTTTCTCACTTAGGGCTGTTGGTGTATATCTATTGGAGTTTTTTGAGTTTAGAGACATTTTGAACACTAACTAGATGGATTTATTCATTCGCTCATCCATTTATTCATTTATTCATTAATACAGAGATCAGACACAACTTTCCTGCCCTAAACATACCCAAAGTGCCAGGAAAGGATTTCAGCGTCCCTAAAATATTGAGCATAGTATGCACAATCTGTCATTTAAGGACTGTTCCTTGAAATACAGGAATTATTATTACCACTGTAAAAATGTGTAAACTGAGGGTCAGAGGGGATATGCAGTTTTCCCTCCAGTGACAGAGGCCAGACTTAGACTCAGAGATCTTTTGGGGGAGAATTTCATATAACTTCTAGTACAATGCCACCCTGCCTCTTAGCAGTTTAAGAGTGGGGCCATCAGATTATAATAATAAAATGGGATTCCTAAATTTTGTAACCTTAACAGTATGTGCTCCCAACACGAATATCTGTTTAATTCACGAATTCCTTAAGTTCAGAAGTCTGAGAGGCAACTGTTCTAAAAAGAGAAGGAATCTGTACTATTCAAAATACATTTCCAGGGGTGCCTGGGTGGCTTGGTCAGTTAAGTGTCCGACTTTGGCTTAGGTCATGATCTTGCAGCTCACGAGTTTGAGCCTCATGGCGGGCTCTGTGGTGCCAGCTGAGAGCCTGGAGCGTGCTTCTAATTCTTTGTCTCCCTCTCTCTCTGCCTTTCCCCCGCTTGTGCTCTGTCTCCCTCTCTCCCTCTCTCTAAAGAACAAATAAACACTAAAAATAAATAAATAAATAAAATACATTTCCAGCAGTTAGTAACCCCTTGATAATATATTTACTGATAGTTGGAGATCATGCTGACATTACTCTTATGGGATAAAATCGACCACCGAGGGATCCATCATGTTGCTGCCTTCTGCACAAATTTGGAGACGAAAGGGGAGATGGGAGGGAGATGGCCAGTGAAATCTCTCCTGGTGGCCAGTCTCAATGCAAGTGAGGTGGGGGCTGGGAATGAAACACTACAAGGTTTTTTTCTTCCTCTCTCTTTCTCTGGCCCAATTCTAATCCCCATACATGAGAAGAGAGAGAAGAGAAATATTCAGTAGACAGAGAGGAAAAGAAGGAAGAAAAAGTAAAGGGGTTGTAAGTAAAAACCAGGGTGGGAAGACTTACAGAAAATGTTTTCAATGTACTCAAAAATAGTGGAATGAAATGAACCTTCATAAATTCCTAGAATACTGTTTCATATTTCTTCAATGAATTTCAAAGTTCTCAATGGGGGATCTACAGTGAGTCAACTTGCTGCATTTAACGTGGCCTCTGGGGTGATGGAATCAAAAGTATTCCAAGATAATTTTACAGTGTCCTGACATCAACTCTTTTTTGTGTGTTTTTAGAATATATTTTAATTGAAACATATTTGATATATAACACTGAACAACACTGCACACCTAAATGTAAGGTGTACAATAGGTTAATTTGGTATATTTATGTATTATGATTGCCATTGTAGTGATAACCATCACCTCTATCACATTACATGATTCATTCTTTTTAGTCATTGATATAATTAAGTTCTAGTCTCTTAGTAAGTTTGATGTTTATAGCACCGTATTATTGTGTATATTCACATATTGTGCATTAGGTTTCTAGGGTTATAAGTTTGTACCCTTAAATAATGTCTGTCTCACTCCTCTACCCCTATCCCCTGGTACCCACCCTTTCACTCTCTGTTTTTATGAGTTTAGCTTTTCCAGATTCCACATATAAGTGGCTCCTTATGGTGCTTGTCTTTCTTTGTCCAACTGACATCAACTACCTCAAGTTTCTGTTTGGGCCTAAGGTCTCTAGAATGCTTAAAGGGACCCAGGTAAATTGGTTTATTTTGTAATCCACCACACCTTCTCACTCATTCTGACGTGGAGCCCAATTTGGCCTCTGCCATAGTGAGGAAAAGCAAAGTGAGCTAAGCAGAGAATCTGTGAGATCGTTTATAAGCAAACTTAGTGAACGTTCAGAAAACTATTAGAGTGAATTTCCAGCAATATCATGCACATGTCTTTATTACGATGTTGAGTATTGCTGAAGCGGAATGAATTTACTAGTTTGCTGTAGGCTGGGGGAGGGGGCCTTCAGAGGTAATCTGTGGAGATAGTTATTGAGTTGGATGTGAGGCTTGTGAGTGCAGGGTACTGACATTGGTAAGGAGAAGAGAAGATTGAAGACTAGTTTAATAATAAGCCTAAAAGTGGTAGGTAATCATCATGAAGATGTTGTTTTTGTGTTTTAATTAAATTCAAATAGTTGTCTGTTTCACGTGTCAGTAAAGGCTGGAGTATAGTTCTGGGCACCCGTGGAGAGAACTATGTCAGTCAGTTCTTTCTCTACCTTTCCCTCTCTTCTTAATTTTTGTTTCCCCAGTTTTACTGAGACGTAATTAACGTAGACACTATATGAGTTTAAGGCATACACCATAATGATTTAACCTACATATATTGTGAAATGGTTACCACATTAAATTAACATCCAACATTTCATATAGATACAAAAACAAGTAGAAAAAGAAAAGAAATTTTTTGCTTGTGATGAAAACTTTGATAATTCTATACTCTCAACTTTCATATATACCATACAGCAGTGTTAACTACAGTCATCAGGTTATACGTTACATCCCTAGTACTTATTTATGTTACAATTGGAAGTTTGTACCTTTTGGCTGCCTTATTCTGAATTGTAACTTTGTGCCAAAATGAATACTGAATACAGATAAGCACTAGGAGAGACCTGGGGGACACTGAGAAGCAATATATAGTATAACTCTAGGAAAATGTTCTTAGAGCAAAGAAAACTTATCACTGATACAGGGATGGCCACTGTTCACCAAAATACACATTCTTCTCTTCTTTCTAAGAACCCAGACACAGCCATGTTTTCCAGCCTCCCTTGTGGCTAGATTCACAATGGGACAGAGTAGGCAATGCTGGGGATGGTCTGTGGAAATCTCTCACACGTGCCTCTCCAAGCTCTTCTGGGTGAGTAGGGTGGAAAAGACCACAGAGGCTTTGGAGAAATTGTGTTGAAAACGACAGAGACTTAGTCATTCTGGGTTACTGAACTACCATGTGGCTCCTCAGATGGGGGAAAATCACCATCATGAACAAAGAACACCTGCCTTTTCTATTATGTGATCAAGAAATAATCTTCTAGTGTATTTCACTTGTTCTAAATTTCAGGTTCCATTGTATCAGTATCTGTTTCCCTACTTGTCAATAAAAACAATTTCGGGAGAGAATATATGTATAATGTGTTATTACATTTTATAATTGCAAAACAAACAAACAAACAAACAAACAAACTGTTAAAAGCCTCTTCTCTGCAGGTCTCTAACATTACTTTCCTGTGTTTGGACTTATTCAGAAGAAGGCCTTGCAGAAGAGGAGAGGGAAGGTTGTACACATTCTTCCAGGTTCCTGTCATGCCACAATTCCTTGACCCCATGACAGTCAGGACCATAGCATAAATTGTTTAGATTTCTAAAATGGATCTGGAAAATGTATGCCTTTGCTGTTGGGGAAATTCTCTTGATTTATGCTCACCATGTTTATATGTACTAAATCATATTGAACTATATTAAATATTTTGTTTTTCAGTTTTGGTTGAGCAGTGTGTTGGTCATCCAAATTAATGACTATTCATGTGTGGCATAAATTCCAAGAGGCATTTACAGTGGGTGTGCCTTATTTGAATGGCAGAGGCAGATTGATGGCCTCTGTATCCCATGTGAGTGTCAGGCAGTCCAGCAACTGCTCAGTGTACTCACTCTATGGCCATAAACTTGAGTTGTTATGATTGTTGGTAACAGTTGTACTTTAAGCCATGAAGAAGAGTTATTTTAAAATGATGATCCATGTTGTTCCCTAATCACTATTTTTAAAGGCCTTGATGCTTCTACGATGTCACTGTTAGAGCCAACGCATGCCCGTGTAACTGATGGAAACGCTTTGATGCCACATTAATATCTATCTGCATAACTATCAGAGTAAATTCATTTATTATTCGAATATCTTTGCTGTCACCTAGTTTAAAATAACTGTTTCCTTTTCTTTTTGAAAAATATTATTCCACGGTTGCCGTTGTATTGTTTTCACACAAGGGAGAGGCCCTCTGCAGTCATTTATAGATTAAAATACTCTTTATCAATTAGCAAGTTTACTTTACTTTCGAGACAATGTTAGGTACCAAAGGTGTGGGGAAGAGAGAAGAGATATGTGGCGCGGTTTCTAAAATCTCAGGAGAAACACATTTAACGTGATAAGAAACATTGACAAACAGAGGTAGAATTTCATATTAGATTTGTTCAAGAGCACCTGATTTGAATCATGTCCCTGGTACTCTCTGGCTGCATCACACTGAACAAATCACTTGACCCATGGGGGTTCCATTTTCTCATCAGTTTCCCAACGATTGTGATACTCTCCACCTCCCAACACTGTATGTCAGATTAAGTAGTAGAGCACCTTGTATGGTTCTAACACTAGTACTGGAAGTGCCAATTATCAGCCAATTAAGCCAGCAGTGGGTGAGGGCTTCTCACAGGTGAGGAAAGGGTTAAAAAGCAGCAAATTATCAAGGAGGGCTTATAAGAGGCAAGAGATAGGAACTCCAAACCTCTGAGTGTAGGTGAGGGCCAACAAGGTCTATATACATAGGATTAAGAAAACAGAACTGTGGCATTTGAACATGATTCTATGGTATGGTCTTTGTCCAATGGAGGCATCTTACACATCAGCTGTGGCCCTAGAACAAGAGAGGTGTTCAGCTCACCTCTGGATTAGGGGTCTACTCATAACCTGCCACTGACTGCTAGTTCTTGTGAATTGAGTTTCACTTATAAGATCACCAGATTTGACAAAGCACTTATTATCACTTGATTTATTTATTTCTTTATTGTATTCATCTCCACTGGGTTGTGAGCTTCATGAGGACAAGAACATATTGTCCTTCCACTGATAAATTTTTAACTGATAAATCCTTAGTGCTAAGAACTGGAAAAGTATAGGCACTCGATATATATTTTGAATAAATGAATGAATTAAATAAATAATTGTGTATCCTCTGTGGGCAAATCATAGTGTTTGGGCTTAAGGCACCTACAAAACATGATTAAGACAGGTCTCTGCCATTGAGCGATGGGCTCTGTTGGTTCTAAGCCAATTATGCACTATTTTTGCTTGTAATTGGCTTAGGGATGGGCTGAATTAAGGCAATATTGGCCAGTAAAACAATGAATCAGTCTTACAAAGGCTTTTGAAGAAGAAAATTCTGGGTTCTTAAGAGAAATATAACCCTCCCCAACCCCCGTCATCTGTTTCTGTCTCTCTGTCTCTGTCTGTCTCTACTCCTTTACGCTATAAGCCCTTGGTGCCCCCAGTTATCTTGAGACCACAAGACAAAACTAGCAGCATGGGAAGCAAGGAAATGCTGAGAGAATAGGATAGAGATAAAGGTGGTAGGCACCTCACTTGATGCCTGACCCATTTTTGGACACCCAGTTTTGTAAGTCCTGAAGAGTTCTTGTTTGAGCCACTGGGGACTGGTTTTTGTTACTTCAGTCAAAGCGTCATACTTAATACCAAAGATCATTAAAATTCCTTCCAGAGAATTGAATAAAAAAATATATGTGGTCATCAAGAACCTGCCAAATAGTCTTTCATAATCTTTCGAAACACTTTATACCAAGAGGCAGTATCCAGTGCTGACCCAGATAGAGGAAGAGAGCAACAAAGCCCAAATTGATCTAATTAAGAGTAGAACCTAAATCTTGCTACTTTTGCCAAGAAGCAAAGAAGAAACAAACACAAACAGCTATTGTAAAGAAAAGGGAGTAGGAGTATCCTACATCCCTGAAGACTCTTAGTTACTGATGTGCACATGGTAATACTAATATTTTCATCTGTGCCCAGTTATCAGTTCTGTCTTTAAAAGGTGCTATGATTGGTTGTGAAATAGTCTGACCTGATCATTTAACAGCATAATCTTGGTTTTTCTGGCCGGTTGGCCATCTGTCCATGCACAGGTAGATAAGGGCTCAGCAAAGAGATGAGATTCAAATGGCTCTCTTCCAGTTCTAGTTGTTGTGGTGGCATGTGGGAGAAATGTAGAAGTACTGGCTACTAGGAAGTATTTAAAATTTAACCACCTTACCCATCTTTCATACTCACCTCAGCACTTTCCAGACCCTTCCCTTGTTACCTTCTTAATAGCATTTATTAAGCATTAAGTATTTATTGACATACTATGTACTGTAGTTACTTAGTAATTATTGTCTGTATCTCCCAGTTAACTGTGGACTCCACCAGGGCAGGGACTGTTGGTATCCAGTTCACTGATAATTGCCAGCATCTAGAAGAGTGTCTGATGCATAGTAGCTAAATAATCAGTATTTTTTGAAAGAACAAGTAAATGTTTTTTTTTTATTTGTACACGCATAAAGCAACTGAAACATTTTATAAATGCAGTTTGAAATTGTAACTCCAAGTTTGAAAATATAACTTCTCTGGTGTCCCGTTTCAGTTAATAAACAGTTTTTAAACATCAACTTACTTCTTTTAAAACTTGGATCCACTCAAAACGTATTTGACTCAGGAAAGAGTATATTAATGAAAATGTAGATTCTCTCAATCAGGGAACAAGGGGAGAATTTGGAGAGTTAAAGGTCAGTGTTTTCAAACTTTTCCCGGGGAGAAATATGAGACAGAAATATTAAGTTAAAGCATGCTGGACTAAAAGTTTGCACTAATTTTTTTCCTGCTCTCCAGATGGTTCTTTCTTTTTCTGGGAAGGTTGTGTCCCCTTCCCTGGACTGCAGCAAATTCCTTGGGTCCTCATTGTTCCTACTCCCCTTGCCTCTTCCACCTCTTGCCCACTCCCACTCCCCGCCCTGCTACTTGGGAAGACGTTGTGGTCCAGTGATCTGCAGAAAGTTAACAAGTGCTGAACAAGTATGCAATCCATATGATGCCTTCAGTCCATTAGTTCCCCTACACTTAAGTATCCAGTTTCTTTCAGTAAGTGCCATCTACTCCTTGCTTGAGGAGATGCCCGTGAGTAAAACTCACCACTGCATGGCTTAAAATCAAAGGGGGCTTGTCAAATAGGTCTTTGGAGGGCTTCCCAGCTCTAGGTGGCTGGAGTGCCATATTTCCTCCACAGACGCAGGTAGTCAACCAGGGTGTTTATTCACTGAAGGTCAGGCTTTTGTATTATGAAACTTCTAGCAGATGTGATAAGCAGTAAATTGCAAATCTATCACTTTTTTTTTTTTTTGCCACAGAAAGTGCGTGTGTATGAAATCAGCAGAATACTGCCTCTCTGTGATTTATGGCCTACTTTTGACCACCTCTTATCAGGTTCCCACAAACCCTTTTCTGATGCAGCTCATGTCTGAATGACAATAGACAAACCAGTGCCATTATGCACCAAAATCTCTCTCTGCATTCTAGACACCAAGATTACATCTAGGGTATTGATTTATTGCTGCCTTTCCCCCCCACAGGGACCAGTTTGTTCAGCCCGAACAAGATCGACTATTATTAAACAGAGCCAACAACTCTATGTGAACTTGGTAAAGAAATAATCATTTGCTCCTACCTTTCTAACCACCTGGGCATATAAGGAAATGCTTGAGTTTAAATATTTAGACTGTTTATTTGTCTCTGCTTGTCTCTTTTTTAAGTATGCAAAATAAGATAAAACAGGCATTTGGAAGAAGGGAACCTTTGTAGTTTCTCAGATGTTGAAACACAATGTGCTTCTTTTTACGAACCACACGGAAATGATTACAAATCTCTGCTTTGGTGTGTATTTCTGAAACACCTACTGTATCTGTAGCAATGAGGTTTTATGACAGCTTTAACAGTTTCTGCAAAATTTATATGTTCTACCAGTAGATCATTTTGGGGAGCGATATAAATTTTACAGCACATCAGAGTTTTATATCACCTACAAACGCCTGATGTAGGATTCACATTAAGCAGGCCCCACATCCACCCACAGTTTTCTATTCTTCAGGGTATTTATGTTTGCCAGGCAAAAGGGCCCTTCAACACTTTTCTCTTTACAAATGATCATTCCTCCTCCCTCGTTACCTTTCAGTTTAACATCATTCGGTCTGACTATTTGTCTATGGGAGATTCATTCCTGCTCTCATCAATTTACATAGTAGACAATCTCTGCACTACCTCTGCTCTCTAACTCCCATGTGTGGGGGTGGGGGGGCGGGGGTTTTTCTAGAGTTTCTGGAGCCCCTGAAGGCCTGAGTGAGCTAAATGAAAACTAAAGAAGGAAATCTTTTTTATACAGAGCTCTTATTTTCTGAACCCTGCTGTTAATTCCTATGGTCTGACATATGCCAGTGAACTTACAAGTGGGCCTGGAATAGAATATTTACAACCATAACTGCCTTGAGAAATCTGGGCATGCCATTGCTAAATCTGTGGGAAAATTCTAGGGCCGTGATACCAAAGATTTAGATACATTGAAATTAGAAAAGAATAGATCAAATTCAGAATCCACATTGTAGTTGGTCTTTTTGTTGAGGTTCTTATCAGAATGTCAGTTTTGGAAAAATTTCTATCACCTCTGTTCACTGGGTCAGGAACTTCTGTCCTTCATGTTTCTTATTTACATGAGCCCTTTTTTGGTGCCTGGATGCCTGAAATTTTATCATGTAGATATTTAATCATAATGAATGAAGAAAAGTATATGTGTTGAACATAGTGAACATAATTAGTTTGTCTGTTTCACTGGGAAACTATCCTTATCCCATGCCCCTTCCTCCTTACAAGTTTCCTGCTCAACCTATTTAGTTTGAATAAGAGTAAGCCTAAAACTTCAGCTTAGATTTGTGACTCAGGCCTACCAATCAGAAAGATTTTCTTTGTGTCTATGGAATCATGATCTAAACACGTGCTGTAGGCTCAGGGCCATGAATGGCCATCTTGGTGCTACCTGGTGAAAACTTACCTGAGACTGAAATGAAACAGATACAAACAGAGCCCAGACATGGAGATAAAGTTCTAAGACTTGCACTCAACTGCTTAAGGTGGCTCTGCCTAAAACTTGCTCTTCTCAGACTTTTCATTTAGGGTAACTGATAATTTTTTTTTTTACTTAAAGTAATACCAGGGGAATGGTAGATAACAACATATGAGGAATCAATTCAGATAAGCCATGTTATACTTTGGGCACCTCATGGTCTATGCCTTTTACACAACAAACAAGGTCATTTTTCTCATTATGACTTGTGCTATGGCCATTTATAAGTTATGACATTGTAGAGTAAGAAGTTAAAAAGCACATTCTTACTAAAACAAGCAATTGCTTCATGCTGGTGCCAGTTTCTGTTTTCACTGACCCAACAGACCAGTAAGGACAAGGAGGGCAAGACCAGAGTCATTTGAATTTAATCCCCAAGGAACAGGCAGCCAAGATATGCGTTTGAGCAAAGGAGTAACAACTAAAGATTTGCTCTCTATGAAGCGAAGACAGACAACTGTGAAGAAGGGCTGGCAGTGGGGAGAGGTTTGGGGAAGGGATAACTTTTAAGCCAAGTAGAAAGGTAGTATTGGCCTTTCCATTTGGAGAAAGTTCCTGAAGTTGAATTGACAGGATTCAATGATTGAACTCATGCTTCTGGGAATGGAAGTGTCAGAATTCCAGTAAAGAGGTAAAATAGTGATGATGTTACTGATAACAAGAAGAAAAGGAAACATGTATTGAACAGATGGGAGGAATAAGAGATGGTAGTTTCCCGTGGTAATTTCAACTTCAGTTGTAGCTTTACTGCCTTCAGGATAACGAGGTAAGTTTCGAAGTGTAGAGAAAAATTAAGGCTGAAGACATGAATAGTAGGAGACATCTGCATATGATGGCAGTAGACATGAAGATGAATGCATTCATTTATGGAGAATATACATGCAGAGCCACGGGAGAGAGAAAAGGCAGACCTGCAGGGACCAGCAACATTCAAGGGGTGGATTCAGTCTGAAGAAACACGGGAGGAGACTGAGCAGAAGCAATCAGAAGTGAGGCAAAAGAACCAGGAGAGAGTAGATCCTCGGTGTTTAAAATGGTGAGCATTGTCACAAAGAAAGGAGTAGTGTACAGCTGCCTAATTTATAAATCAGTTTAGTGAGGAAATTACTGAACTTCTCAATTTATTCATAAGTGAAGTGAAAACATTACTTACTAGAGAGTTCTGATGGGAAATGGCATTGCCATAGCACTAGCATTTTTTTTTTGAGGGTAAAATCCCTGCTCAATGGTAGCAACAGAGAGTTCATTCAACACCAGCCCAGCAAATTTCTCATGTTACTACAATTTCAGAATGTTCCTTTTCCTTCCCATTCAAATGTGATCAACCTGTGGACCATGCTCTACTTCTGATGACCTACTACCTATTCTTTTTCTCATACCCATGTGTATGTCCTCTCTGGACCACTACCGCCACTGATATATTAATGCTGACACTCATTTACATGCTAGGCACTTTTTAAGCACATAAAGTACATATTAATTTATTTAATACTTCCCAAAACTCTGATATAGTTACTATCCTTATTTCCATTTTACACCTGAAGGCACTGAGATACTAAGATGTTAAGTAACTTTTCCAAGTTCATGCAACTTGAAACTGCCAGGCTGGGATTTCAATCTGAGCTATTTGGCTTTTTTAATACATTGATCACATATCTGTGTTCTGCTTTGTTCTTGTGTGCATGTGTGTATGTGTATTACATAGTGAATTTCCAAATAGCTTTCAAATCTTTTGATGGCAATGCCAATATCTACTTACTTGAATTCTTTGAATTCAGTGATAATAACTAATGCTTATTAAGTACTTACTAGGTTCCCAGTCCTATGCTAAGTATAGGTATTTCATTTATTCAGTTAACTCCAAATATATGGATGGAGGTCATTATTATTTTGCTTGTACAAATGGGGAATTTGAAGCTTTAGAAGGTTAAATAACTTGCTTAAAGTCGCACAGGTAGTAGGTGGTACAGCTAGGATTTAAACTCACATGAGCACTAACCTCTTGACTATATTCCTTCACATGGAGTTGCTTTTATGAGTAAGCTCAATAAATGAAGAACTTACTGATTGACTATAATCATGCATGAGACTGCAGGGGTGGAAACTCAGTCTCCTAATGCAGTCTAGCTTGCTGGCCATGTCCCATATCTCATATATTTTCCATCTTATGGGGAACCTCTGAGCAGGGCTACCATTGAGTGTTAGATTCAAAACTACATTGGAAGCTCAATCATCTGAACAAATCAGAGCTCAAAAGTGTTCAGGCATGTAGTGAGTTTGACTAATACAGTTCAAAGATTTTAAAAAAGGAACAATGAAGAGAAATTTTCAGTTACAGCATGTCAGGACATAAAAGGTAAAGGAAATTGGCTTTAGGGAGTCATTTGAATAATGGGACAGTTCAAATAAAGGATGTTCAGATTACTGAATTTGCACTGTTACTTAATCTACCAGAGAGAGAGCTGCACTCTAGAGCATTTGCTTCAGCACTAGGCACCCCTTCTCAAATTCAAGTCAGCCATGCTCCCTTCTTCAGCTTGCTGTACCTCATTTTCAGCCCTTGAAAAGTAATGCATATTTTTAATCACTTTTCAGATGAGGAAACCTCTTGAGCTATTTTTTTTTAGTAACACGTTAACTTATACAACAGCCAAAAATCAATCCCTCTCAGCTGATGTCCTTCTCCAAGTTGAGATCACATTGTCATCCTTCTTTCAACAGAAGCCCTAGAAATAGTAGCAGCAAGAATAATTGATGGTTTGCCTTTCAAGCCCCTCTCAAAGCCTTAGTATCCTGTTGGGTGATATGCTTGAAGCACAGTCCAGAGGCTTTACCTTACTTACCCAGGTCTATCAAGGACTGATTGAGAGAAGTGGGGGAAAGAGATGCTCGGGCTTTTCTGATGTGGAAATCCAGGATTTGACTTATCCTTGCCAAATACTGCTCCACTTATAGGGCATGGCATATATCATATTTAGGGTAACAGAAGAGAACATTTGACCAGTCCTCTGTTGGAAGACTATGGACTATGTCAACTATATAGATACTCTTGTAGCACTCAATTATTTTCCAGAATGAAATCTCTAGTTCTCTTATGAATGCTCCAGCTGCAAGGTCTGAATTATTTACCTCTCTAATACCCAAATCAGATGAAATGACTGAAACCTAGAATAAGAACAGACTGTGGAAGAGAAAAAAGAAGGAAAAAAGAAAAAATGTTCTAAAAGGAGCTGAAAAGCTGGAGGTTGGCTGGCCGGTGGGAAACATCCAATGAAAAAGGAATTATCTTTTGATCTCAGCAATATTGGCTACATGGGGTCTCCTGAAAAACAGGTCATAGAACTCACCTTCATACACCAAGAAGCAAGAGGGGCTGGTTGAAGAGGAGCCATTTTCATTCCTTCACGTCTGCCTTGCTTCCTATAGATTCTATGGCTTAGAAGACGAGAAAGGAAAGGAAAGGGAAGGGAAGGAAAAGGGGAAAGGGAAGGAAAAGGGGAAAGGGAAGGGAAGGGAAGGGAAGGGAAAGGGGAAAGGGGAAAGGGAAGTGGAAAGGAAAGGGAAAGGGAAAGAGAAAAGAAAGGAAGACATTGACCCTGGAATTTGCTCTGCACAAAGATAAAATGCATTTTCTACTTCTTCCATTTAAAGAGATTATTCAAAATTTGTTCTAAGATATTCAAAGTCCTTAAAGAAAAACATTCTACAGCTTCTCTTAATTATTTGATTACTACAGTGGGATTTTGAGTATAGCCTGACCTTTGATTTAGGAAAGCATGTTAATAGTCCTCTTAGATATGAAGGATTGTGCATAGTAAATGAAGAGGAATTGGAAAATTCTCTCTGAAGAACACAAGAGAAATAGGGTTGGGTCGTTTGGTCTTAAAAAAATGGTGAAGATATGGAAAAGGAAGATGAACAGCCTCACCTTTGCAATGTGTCAGCTGGCTGGCTCTAAGAGAAATAGGCAGCCAGGGGGAAAATAATTGGTTAACTTTAGGAATAGTGATGTCTGCTGTTGTCCCACATACCATGAAATAATTCTGTTTGTTATCACCAACCTTTTATTGAAAATTTGTTTTTTACACTGGCCTGTGTTAGAACACTGGGGTTAACAGGGTTAATTAGTATGAAGTGCTCACCCTTGGGATGGCACAAGAGTACCATTGTGGCTTCCACACATCACACCTACTTTGAGTCTAACAAGGTGCCAGCAGTATCACTTTGAGGGAAAGCAGCAGTCCTGCGTTTTCAGGGGCTGCCTAACAGTTAAATTCTCAGAAACCCAAGGCAACCTGGCAGGGACCATTGGGAGGCAGTGAGAACAGAGCTCAGGTCATATGTGAACTGACTCCATGAAGAGATGCAAGATAAACTCCCCTTTTCCTGGATATAAAGGCAGATGGGATAATGGAATAGGGGAGCAGTAGGCTAGATCCTGCTAATATGTGGCTTCGGACAAACCAGATGGCAGATAATTGAGTTATAATTCATCCAATAAGTGTTTATTGAGCACCTGTTACATGGCAGGCACTGTGCCAGGTGCTAGGGATATAAAATCCAATTACACAGACAGTATCCTCAAGAAGTGAACATCTAGAGAAGAAGACATGCACATGGGTCGACAATTACCCAACAGTTAGGTGAATAGAATGATGATTATAACACTGATGACAGCTATCACTTACTGGTGTTTACTGTGTGCTTGGCATCCAGCCAAGTGCCTTTCATGTTCTACAACATTTACCCTTCCCAATGACTCAGTGTAGAAAGTCTTTTTAGTAGCCCTATCTTACAGATGAAGAAACTGAGACTTAGAGGATCTAACTTTTTTTGATCCAAGCTCATAATGCTTATGGATTTCCCAATTAGAGTAGGAGTCCTCATGGTCTAATCCCAGAGCTTGTACACTTCACAGGGTGCTGTGAGAGCCTGGTGGAGAAGCAGATGCATCGCTCAGTCATGAGGGCTTTAAAGCAAGAGAAGAGATATTTGATTCGATATTAAAATATGAGTAACTGCTACATTAAAGATGTTGAGGAGTGGGAGTGGGGAAAGAACGGGTATGCAAGTTATAGGCAGAGGGAGTGACACGTGTTGCTTCATGTGGATGTGAAACACCAAGCTATGCTGGCAGTGCTTTAGTTTGGCTAGAATATAGGGGTCAAAGGATGTGGGGTGGGAGGAGAAGAGGGAACCCGTGGTGCATGAGCCTAGAGAGATAAATGGGTTCTATTCATGGAGGGCTTGGTGTGCCAAGTCAAGGAGTTTGACATATAAAAGCTTGGAATCCATGGAAGCATATTAAGCAGAAGGATGATCTAATCAGATTGTGATGGTAGATGCCATTTAGCAACATTGAGAAGGATGGGAGTTAGTAGGGAAGGAAGAGTGAGGGAATCTATTTAAGAAGGTGATATTCCTGGGTGGCTCAGTCAGTTAAGTGTCTCACTTTTGATTTTGGTTCAGGTCATGATCTCACAATTTGTAGGACTGAGCCCTGCATCGAGCTTTGAGCTGACAGCACAGAGACTGCTTCTCTCTCTCCCTCTCTCTCTCTGCCCCTCCCCCACTCATGTCTCTCTCTCTCTCTCTCTCTCTCTCTCTCTCTCTCTCAAAAAAAAATAAATAAACATTAAAAAAAAAGAAGGTGATGCTCCTATTGGTTTGATTCACTTGGTTACACTCAAGAAATGAGACAGAAGGCAACTTAAGAGAAAGTAAGAAAATAGACCAAGAGGACAGTTGTTATAGAAAGTTATTTACAGAGAGCCCCAAGGTACATATGTGCCTTCATACCCTTTTTTACCACTCCCAGGACCAGATCAGCAAAGTCTTAGGATATTTTAAAGTTGGCTATCATCCTTGAAACACACCTTGGGACCTGACTTACCTAGCCTATCTCCTCATTGTTTCAACAGACTGAATCTGGAGTCCAGAGAAGAAAAATGAATGCAGGCACGTGAAGTGCAGAATTTTAAAGCTCATGTTCTGGGGTCATACTTCTTGTATTTAAATCCTATACTTACTCCTCACTATCTGTGTACTCATAGTTTTTTTAAACCTCCCTATGCTTCAGTTTTCTTACCTATAAAATGGGCTAATAATAATAACAATAACACCTACTTCATAACATGGGGAAGAATTTTATGAAATAATAAATACAAAGCACTAGAATACTGCCTGGTGGATGGAAAAAGTTAGCAATTATTTTATTTTCCAGATAACTACAGGCCTGATTTCTGGGGGTTCTCCTTTTCTTGCCAAGCAGGAAAGTGGCTGTCTGAGTCTGAAGCCAAGGCATTTTGGCTTAAGGAAACATTTTCCAAGGGTTCTTCAAGCTCTCCAGCTCTCTTGCAGAGGCCTCCACACTCTTCCTGTAGAAGAACAGGAAGCTGTCCCTTGGCCCCAGTGTACTCACTTTTCAGGATGACTTTTCACCACCGATGAATCCCAGGCTCCTGGACAAGCTTCACAGAGACTCATTTTTCTATGAAGTTTAACAGTCAGGCTAAATACAGATAATTCTGATTTTTTTTAAGGAAGGAAGATGGAAGCCTATATTCTAGACATGTCTTAAGAAATGGGAAATTATTGTTTGGGCCATGAAATTCCCTGCTGCCTTCTTTGGCTAATAATTAAAATCAAAGAGCACCACTAATCTGAAGCATCCATCCCTCATCCACCATTCAGAAAGTCCTGGACTGAATGGGTCAAACAAAAAGATAAGTTTGAAACCAGGAAGGGGGGCACTTTTGAAGACTTGTCTGGTTATAGAGTCTCTAGGAACCCAGAAACCTGGAAAGGAAATCCCTCAGTGTGATTACATTTATCCATGGATACTTGGAGTTCATTGGGCCCAGTGTTTCTCTGCACCAATTACCAATCTTCTCAGGGGTATGTCCAAGGTGAAACTGTGGCTGGGGCATCCTAATCCTTAAAACTCCAGGTCTACCTCAAGCCTCCTCCAACTCATATTTGAGATCTCCAGCACTACTATGGACTACTATTTCACCAGAGGATTTTGACAGGGACAACTCAGCTCTGTACCTTTTTTCCCCAAGATCTGGGTTCTATCAGAAATCACTGACATTATTTATCACTTACAAATAGTTAATGAAGTTTGAGTTGACAAAACTTAGGGGAAAGAGTCACTGTTTCAGAGCAGTCAACTCACCTGAGAAGACAAGCCTCACTCTACAAGCAAAAGTAGCTGAGCCAAAATTAGAAGCTAAGCCTATACAGCGTGAGGCGAGAATGAACTTGAAATGCTGTCACTTCCATTATCTCTCCTTTTACATTATCTGTAATTTAAGCATCAGAATGAGAGGGAAAAAGCCCAGACATGGGCTGCCACATCTCAGATGTCTGTGCCAAAAACTTTTTTTTTCACAGTTTTGTATGTTTATTGGCCATTCACGTTTCCCATTCTGAGAATTACATTGTTATATTGTTTTGCTCATTTTTATTTATTTTTTATTTTTTAATTTAACTCCAAGTTAGTTAACATATAGTGTAATAATGATTTCAGGAATAGAGTTTAGTGACTCATCACTTACATGTCACACACCCAGTGCTCATCAAAACAAGTGGCCTCCTTAATGCCCTTCAGCCATTCAGTCCATCCCCCAACCAACACCCCTCCAGCAGCCTTCAGTTTGTTCTCTGTATTTTAGTCTTTTATGGTTTATCTCCCTCTTTGTTTTTATCTTATTTTTCCTTCCCTTCCCCTATGTTCGTCTACTTTGGATCTTAAATTTCACATATGAGTGAAATTACATGATAATTGCCTTTCTCTGACAGACTTATTTCACTTAGCATAATACACTCTAGTTCCATCCTCATTGTTGCAAATGGCAAGATTTTGTTCTTTTTGATCGCCGAGTAATATTGCATTGTATTTATATACCACATCTTCTTTATCCATTCATCAGTCGATGGACATTTGGGCTCTTTCCATAATTTGGCTATTGTCTATAGTGCTGATATAAACATTAGGGTGCATGTGCCCTTTCGAAACAGCACTCCTGTATCCTTTGGATAAATACCTAGTAGTGCAATTGCTGGGTCATAGGGTAGTTTTATTTTTAATTTTTTGAGGAACCTCCATACTGTGCCGAAAACTTTGACAGCAACACACAATAGCTGAAGCTAACTAAGCAAAACTTGAATCAGCAACAGACAAATGTCTGTTTTCTGTAGTGTTTAAGTTCCAGAACCCCCAAGGAACATTCAGTGTACCAAAGTGACTCTATATCCAAGCAGAAGATGCCTGAAACCCTTTGTAAATTACCCCAGCTGTGCACTACAGTTCATGCAAGTCTCAAATCAAGGATCTTCATATGCTCCATATTTCACCAGTTACCTTTAATATTGGCTTCCAGAACATGAATTAGCCTGGAAGCCAAAAAGGTCACTGCATATCACTAGCTAGAGCTTGTTTGACACTATCACCGCACAATATGGACATGGGGCAGGGACTTTCATTATTCATCTTGTGCCTGGAATTGGTTGTTCCATTTCTTTCACTGCCGTAACTCTGCTTATTAATACATTCTTTCATCTCTAAGGCTCCCCAGCCCCTAACCTTTAACTATAGCCCATGTCCAATTCCAGCTCTGAAAGTACTTTTAAATTTTATACAGCCATATCCACCTCTGTACTGCTTATCATGGAGAGGAGAAATGGTATAGGAATGAACATATCAACAAGCCCTAGGCAAGAATTTCCATTTCTGAATATCTCGTAGCCAGAACTTGTCCATCCATGTGGCCACTGTGGACTTACTCTACGTATTACTATGATCTATTCAAAGGACTGTGCTTCACAGCTCTCCCTCCATTTTCACTTTCCCTGAAATCCCAAGTCCACTGCCATCTCAGCAAGCGAGTGTACTGTAATTAGCGAGGCCAGAAGCCTCTCAAGAAGGCCTACATGATAGTTTTCAATATGCAAGAGAAGAGCATAAAGATGTAACAACTAGCATGGAATACTTGGAAATGACTTCCAAGTGAGTACATGTGTACACATCACTAGCCTCTACTGACAGCCAGACTGTGGACCTAAAATCAAACAAACAACAAAAACTCATCCTTAGCTGTCAGTCTGTGGTCTCTAATCAAACCAACTGCCTCATTTTAAAAATTAGTGTAAAAAGTTATGGAACTTTCCTGAAGTATTCTAGATGATTATTAGTGTATTGACTTTTTTTCCAGCTTTATTGAGGTATAATTGACAAGTTAAAATGGTATATATTTAAGGTGTACAATGTGATGTTTTCTTTACATACACATTATGAAACGGTTACCACAATCAAGCTAATTAACATACCCATCACCTCACAGAGTCACTGGTTTTTTAGTGAGAACAGTTAAGATTTACTCTCTTAGCAAATTTCAGGTATACAATATAGCTTTATTAACTGCAGTTACAATGCTATGCATTAGCTCTCTGCTTCTGTGAGTTCAATTTCTTTTAGGTTCTGCATATAGGTGAGATTATACAGTATTTGTCTTCATTTGTCTGATTTATTTCACTTAGCACAATGTCCTCCAGTTTCATCCATATTATTGCAAATGACAGAGTTTCCTTCTTTTTTAAGGCTGAATAATATTCCATTGTATGTATGTGTATACACACACACACACACACACACACACACACACACAAATCACATCACATTATTCATCTGTCGACAGATACTTAGGTTGTTTCCATATCTTGACTATTGCAAATAATGCTGCAGTGAATTTATAAATGTTGATATCTCTTTAAGACCTTGATTTCATTTCCTTTGTGTATATGCCCAGAAGTGGTAAACACATCAATTTATGTATGTATGTATGTATGTATGTATGTATGTATGTTTGTATGTATGTATGTATTTAATGTTTATTTATTTTTAACTTTTTAAATGTTTTTATTTTTTGAGAGAGAGAGACAGAACACGAATGGGGCAGGGGCACAGAGGGAGGGAGACAGAGTCTGAAGTGGCCTTCAGGCTCTGAGCTGTCAGCACAGAGCCCAACGTGGGGCTCGAACCCACAAACTGTGAGATCATGACCTGAGCTGAAGTCAGATGCTTAACCCACTAAGCCACCCAGGTACCCCATTGTTTATTTATTTTTGAGAGAGAGAGAGAGAGAGAGAGAGTGAATGGAGGAGGGGTAGAGAGAAAGGGGGACAGAAGATCCAAAGTGGGCTCTGTGCTGACAGCAGAGAGCCCAATGGAGGGCTTGAACTCACGGACTGTGAGATCATGACCTGAGCTGAAGTCAGACGCTTAACTGGATTTTAAATGTATGTGTGTATGTATGTATTTAATGTTTATTTATTTTTAACACACTGACTTTTAAAGTTATTTAAAAGCAGCATATAGGGCTGCCTGGGTGACTCAGTTGGTTAAGCATCCAACTCTTGATTTTGGCTCAGGTCATGATCTCATGGTTCCTGAGTTCAGTTCAAGAGGCCCACATCAGGGGTGCTGACAGTTCAGAGCCTGTTTGGGATTCTGTCTCTCCACCCCCCTCTCTCTCCCCCTTCCATGCTCATGAGCGCTCTCTCTCTCTCTCTCTCTCTCTCTCTCAAAATAAATAAATAAACAACAAAAAAATAAAAGCAGCATGTAACATCTATGGAAATATACATCTTAAAAATGTATAACATTGGGGAGCCTGGGCAGCTCAGTTGGTTGGGCGTGAAACTTCAACTCGGGTCATAATCTCCCAGTTCTTGAGTTTGAGCCACACGTTGGGCTCTGTGCTGACAGCTCAGAGCCTGGAACCTGCTTTAGATTCTGTGTCTCCCGCTCTCTCTGCCCCTCCCCTGCTCGCACTCTGTTTCTCTTTCAAAGATAAATAAACATTAAAAAATTTAAAGATGTATAACAACAATGTATAAAATAAGTAACAACTCTTCTTCATCCTCTCCCCCCACCTCATCTTCTCCCTTCTTGTTATGATAGTTATTCTTTCAATAAATATTTGTTGAGGGCCCAGGTTCTGGTGTAGGAGGACATCATAGTTCCTCTTGAGAAACTCAACAACCTAATTGTAAAGACATGACATAGCAATCCACCGTGATAGGAGCCTTACAAGAGTATAGATGAAGCTGTGAACAGTTTTGCACTCACATAGGGGAGTCAGTGGGAGAAACACATGTTCTGTATCTACAAATGTAAGGCAATCATTACCAGATAGTTAAGGGCATTCCAGGAAGAAAGAATGGTAGAAAGAAAGATATGGAGACCGGAAAGAGGAAGGTATATATTAGTTAGGGTATAAAGCTAAGCCACTGTAATAAAAGAAACTGATATATAGAGTGACTCAAACAAGATAGCAGTGTATTTATTTCTCTGTTCAGATGTAGGCGGGCAGTCTGGAGCCAGTAGACAGCTCTGTTCCATGAGGTCAGCAGAGTTTCAGATTCCTTTTTTCTTTGTTTGCCATTTGTCAGTGATCACCAACAGTAGGGCTATGTTCCAGTCCATAGGAAAAGAGGAAGAGAAGTGGAACATAAGCAATTTCCTCTTTATACAACATGACCAAGAAGCTGTGCATATAACTCCACTCACATCCCATTTGTTGAACTTAATAACGTCAAGTTTCAAGGAAGCCTGGGAAATGTAGTTTCTAACTGGGCCACCACAGCCAGCTAAAACTCAGGGGATTTTATTATGGAAAAATGGAGGGGAGCATGTATAGCAATGGACAGTTATTAGCATCTGCTTCAGTATTTGAGGAATCCTTTGTAACTCCTGCCTGATGTATGGAGGAATCACAGGAAATGAAGTTTTCTTGAATATCTGATCGTTGGTATGGAAAATACAGTCTGTAATCCAAGCAAAGGGAACCAAATATGCAGTATAGGGTTGTACAACTTAAAAATGTGTACAACAATTTATTAGTATTATTGTTTAGTCAGTATTGTATAAACTTCTGATGCAATGACTTCATGGCATCCAAGAAATCTTCATGCTGGGAACCCATCCAGTATTATATTTTAAATACAGTTGGCATAGAGAGATCATCAGCTCTTTGTTCTTGTATTATATTCTATCAAAGTAATTGTTCATAAAAGAGATCAGGTTAGAATGGTTTATGTGAATTCCTGTGAAGTAAAGGGAAGCTCCATCAAAAATAAAGGATTCATTATATGATGTGCTTCACGATGTGTAGTGGTTATGAATAGAAAGCAAAATATCTTATTAATTATAATACACAAATTCTGT
Source organism: Prionailurus viverrinus (assembly GCF_022837055.1). Taxonomy (NCBI): domain Eukaryota; kingdom Metazoa; phylum Chordata; class Mammalia; order Carnivora; family Felidae; genus Prionailurus; species Prionailurus viverrinus. The sequence continues at coordinate 84,999,427 of NC_062563.1, read as the reverse complement.
GTTCCTATTCAATCATCAATTGGGTCAAATTGGGCTGGGATAACTACGTTATAAAGTTGTAGGAGAGAAAGCCAAATGCAAGAGGAGGTAATGAGGAGGATGAAATGTGAAACATACAATATGTGTGCTATGTAAGGTAATTTTCTGTTTTCCTGCAGCAAACATAGATCTTATGCCATATACATTCAAGTTTAAGATAATTTTTTAAACCTGGAAAATCCAACTCTTCAAAAACCCAAAATTATGGTCCACAAAGGCAAGCCACCACTTGGGAGGTCTCCACATTTCTCTTATTTGATAAGAGTATGACTTCTGGAGTTTCTCTAGTAATTGGATGGTATATTCTTGTAAATGAGACAACAACTAAGAAAATCAGATTGATGCTGATGGTGATCACTGGGCAGGTGTATCTCCACAGTCAGAGCAACAGCCCTCTTGGTAGCCAAAGACATTTTCTGGACATCATGATGCTCAGGACTGATGTGTGAACTTTCCTACCCCTCTGCCTCCTGTTAAATTAGGACCTACTGGAACATTAGTTAGCAGGTGACAGTCGGGAAGTACTGGTGACAGATTTTTAGCTTTATATCCACAAGACCAGCTGCTCCATGGTGACCCTGCTTTGGCAAGCTCCACTGGCAGCTGGTTAAATGTGTTGCTCTTGGCAAGTACCCACCAGCTGTTCCCACCTGTGGTCATATGTGGGATCTGTCACTTATGCTTATTAGATCTGTAAATCCGAGAGATAATCCGACCTGTTACAAAGAGCCTCATGCATGGTATATGAGCACCAAATTTAGTGAATCTCTTTTTAATATGTGATTATTTTGCACACAGCTTTTTGTTCTTTTTCCCTCATACCCACACAACCACCCAGTGCTTGATCAAGAAAATAATTAATTGGGAAGTCATTCTGCTGTAGGGTAACAAATACATGAGAACTTGAACTACCACCAGGGGTGCGTCCCAGCTCAAACCCATTAATTCAAGAACCCATTACTTTCACTCCCTCCCTTCTTACCTTCTCTCTTTGTATGGCATTTTAAACTATATAATTTGCCATCTGAAAGAGTTACGTAAGGCACAGAACATGAAATACTCCAAGAAGTCACACCATTAATTAGACTCTGACATCATAGGACCATAAAAATTAGAAGAATAGAGGCTCTGCAGCATGAAGTCATTTTTTTTGCCCATTTTTCTCCTCTCTGCCTTCTGCCCAAATGCGATTATTTCCTGTTGTATTTACTAGTTCTTTGTCCACTTAAGCAGGAAATAGATTAAATATGGCGCTTTCTCAGTGGTCCATCCAGTGTTATCAAAAAGGTCCCAAAGTAATTGACACTACCTCCCTTGAACCTGTGTGATGAATCCTTACTCAGTGGCCTTTTTGCTATAAATACAGTACCCGTCCCGGCTGACATGCTTGTATTATTGGACAGACTTTAATCTCAGCATTATACAGACCCACATTTTTTCTCCGCCAAACACTATTTGCAGTTCTGTCCCAGATGTAACAACCTAATCAAAACAGAATTTCATAGAGCACTACACAGAGGATTGGTTTCTAGGGGACTGTGCAACAGGTATCTCTATGTTTACTGCCTTCTTTTATGAAACTTGATACAATGCAATTGGCAGATTGCACATTGAACACTGGGACTCGACTCACAAGAAATGAATTGTAAATAATAAGGTTTAGCAGCAGCCAAAAACATTTTCAAGTACTCATAATGCCAGCATTCTCAACTATAACACCATTGATGTCAAATTAACACAGCACATTTCTACCTTTTCTACATTGTCTTTCTCAGGAACTCATATTATCAACTGAATTGCATCCTTGACAATGGATGCTGCCATGTTTAGAGCAGAAAAGAGAAAACTTTCAATGACTGACAGAAACAGGAAAGCCTTTCAGAGCACTCTGTCAAAAAATGGTCAAAGCACACAAAAATCAGTTAGAAACGACAGAAATCATCGAAGTTTTGAGTGAAGGAGTTTTTAGAAACTACCTACTGAGAAGACATGCACTTGGAATCTGCTTTAAAATTAGAAAAGCAATGTTACCTAAAAGTTAAAAGAAAAGTGCTCAGATTTCAGTCCTTGGCTGTTACCCAATAGTGGTATGAATACAGATAAATATCCTGATGCTTTTGGCCTCATCATCCTCATTTTCAAATTGGGGTTTGCAAGGTCTATGTTCAATCCATACCTTTTCAGGTGGCTTTTACAATAATCTGATTAAATATTTAACCAAAATAATTTTTTAAATAATAAAAAGCTAACTAAATGTAAGGTATTATTAATGTTCTTTCCAGTATCAGCATCTAATCCCAGTTCTTCAGTTAAAAAAAATTTTTTAATGTTTATTTATTTTTGAGAGAGAAAGACAGACAGACAGAGCACCAGTAGGGAAGGGCCAGAGAGAGGGAGACACAGAACCTAAAGCAGGCTCTGAGCTTTCAGTACAGAGCCTGATGCTGGGCCTGAACCTATGTACCGTGAGATCATGACCTGAGCCAAAGTCAGATGCTTAACCTACTGAGCCACCCAGGCGCCCCAAGTTCTTCATTTTATAAATGCGGAAACTGAGGCTCAAAGATACTAGAAAACTCATTCAAGGGAACAGATGGTACACATTAAAGCTAAGCCAATAATCAAAGTCTGTCATTGCCCACTGGATACACTTCCCTTTACTTGACAGAGATTCAAAACAGATTCACAAAATTCAAATTTTCTTGGGGTTAAGTGTGAGGCAAAAATGTGATATACACTTCCAAGAAAAAAAAAATCCAGCCTTGCTCATGCACCCTGCTGCCTCCACCATTTTAGCACTTCTATAATATATTATACTTGCAAACTGGGATATAACAATTAGTTAATTGAATCTTTGTAGCAGATGGTGGAAGTTTATGAATTGAATCAATTAATGAATAAATAAAAATAAACTGTTGCTCTCATTAGTGTCCCTAAAAAATATGTAAATAGCATACATTTATTTTCATAGTTCACAGATGGAGATTTTGAGGCCCATAGAGGTTCCATTTGCTTCTGAGTAGGTGAGTAATAGACATTCAATCTGAAACGAAATTTCAACAGGCTATCATTAGTCCTTTTTTCTTTCCTATCCAGAACACAGCTTAGTAGAGGCTATTTGCAGTCCTTTCTTCCTGTCTCCTTATCTACCATTTCGTAATCCAATCTGGCCTTGGCTAGGACACCTAGTTGCACAAGCTATAAGCAGCCTGGATATCAGTCGAGCCTTTGTCCTTCTTCTGAAAGGTCTCACATCCAGAGGGCCAGAGACAAAGGGAGACTAGAAGCCTTGGAACAAGTGTCTGAGAGGGGGCAATGGAATCTTCCATTACATAAAGCACTAGTAATAGTCAAGATGCTCCCATTTCTGGTAGAGTTTCTATACAGAAAAAAAAAAAAAAGGAAGGAGATTGTTGAGCTGTTCATGGCTTAGAATTTCTAACAGTCCTGTCATCTGCAGGGTCTTTGCTTCTATCCAGGAGTAGCCCTGCAAACACCCCCACAGCCATGCCTGTCCCTTAGGCCACTTTGGTGGTACCGATGATGAATCAGAACCTCCAAAACATTTTGTAAGGCAATCTTGTGCTATGCAGCATTTCATTGATGGTTAGCACCACATTAAAATGTCATTTCAGGCAATTAATATTTTATTTATAAACACTTATAAATATTTATTATAAATGACTATTTAAATAGCAGCTCATGAGAAAACAAATCTATTACGTTTGTATTAAAACATCTTCAGATGCTTAATTATAGGAATATTTAGACAAACCATTAAAAATTTATGCCAACTTTCTTGAGAAGTCTGGGACAAACCCAGTTAGACTTCCCCATTTAGCTGAGAGGGCAAATTTGATAGGGTGACACAGAAACAAGGGAGAAAAGCCATTTCCAGTTCCCCTTTCTAGTAGTTGGACAGATTCTGCCTTTATGCCAGGGAAGCCAAAGAGCATCTTTGTCTTGGGGCGCCTGGGTGGCGCAGTCGGTTAAGCGTCCGACTTCAGCCAGGTCACGATCTTGCGGTCAGGGAGTTCGAGCCCCGCGTCAGGCTCTGGGCTGATGGCTCGGAACCTGGAGCCTGTTTCCGATTCTGTGTCTCCCTTTCTCTCTGCCCTTCCCCCGTTCATGCTCTGTCTCTCTCTGTCCCAAAAATAAATAAACGTTGAAAAAAAAAAAAAAAGAAACATTTTTTTCTTAAAAATTGTCAGAAAAAGATGGACTCATTCCAAACAAATGTCCCAGGCATACTTGGAATCAAAATATGTTACGTGTTTAAATGTATCTGCTTAAACATCTTCAGCTTCTTCAGCTATTTTTAATCAGTTCCCAAACATGCAATTGGCAGTCCTATTTTTCAACCAGAAAGAAAAATGGTTATTGCCTGCATTGATCTGTTGTAGACTACATCACCTTACCCCACTCACTTCTGAAAATATAATTAAAACATTCTATTTTGATACCAGTGGCTCACTGAAGTATAAGAATCTAGGTGAACATTTTCCTTTTCTAATGGGTCTTAAGTTTAGGATGAAAACAAAGTAAATGAGACTGAATCCCCTTAACTGGCTGTAACTGATTTATTTCTGTTGAAATGCATTGTAATTTCCATACATCATGTATTTTCGCTTCAATTACTACACTGTTTGGACGTTATTTAGCTGTATTCATGTATTTGCATTATAGCTATTGCAAAAACACCCTATAAGACTTGCATACATTTGGAGCTTTAAAAGTACAATGCGTGATTTGATAGGAAAGTTGCAGTTCCTCCATATATTTCCAAGAATTGCTCTTTGGAACATTGTGTTGTTGTCACAACATGTCTCTCAGTTGTGCTTAATTTAATTGCTCTTGGCTTTTGGTATGAAACCAGTTCACTCTAATACATTACCAAGTGGTTTGAAATAGCATCGTAATCCATGAGGGTCATCTTATGAATTTTAAGACCATCCAACCCTCTTTAGCTGCTTTTAATGATCTGAAATTTATTTTTGAAAACAGGCATTATTATTTGTAGTGGAGAATATCACATAACATAAAAAATATGGACTAGATATTTTGCGTAATCAAATCAAAATAGAGATGGGAAAGCATTGTGGAATAGAAATGAGAAATCTGGAAAGACATACTGGATGGTGATATCTGATGGGCACCGCTTTGAAATAAAATCCTAATAACCTGAGGAAATCATTTTAAAGACCTTCAGAAAAACTCAGACATATTAGAACAGCTAGTTCTTTGCCTGGCATTTTTTTTCCCCCCAAAGCCACAGTAAACAACCTTGAGTGCACTTAAAATGTTGACAACACTGTTTTGAAATATTGGCCATAAGGTCATATGCCATAGTGAATTGTCCACTGGAAGTGAACAGTGTGATACTATGAAAAAGCACGACTTTTACATGCCTAATTTCAACGAGCTGCTTGTAACCTGGTTACAAACACAAATGTGAATGACTTGTTTAGTTTTCTTTCTTTCTTATTCGAGCCAAACCATGATCCAGTATTGTTGTGTTTTGCTCCAGTAACATTCTCAAAGCAATGAGACCTATCAACCTATTCTAAAAACATCCAGCCAGTATTCCATGAAGATTGTGATGTTTTGTTTATTTGTTTGGAGTCTGCTCTTTCCTTCCAGAAGCAGTGGCTATTTTTAGAATTCAACTTTTTATTCTTCCTTTAATCACACCCAGAATGCAATGCTTGTAAACTGTACCAATGTGTCACCTATCCTCTATTTATTACATCTTATGCTTTAAATATCACCTCTGACAAACAAAAGAAAAGCAAATGTCCCTAAATTTCCTGAAGGGCTGAAACATCAAGCCCGGATTATTATTGTTTACGTCTCAGCTTTAGCAGCTCCAGTGTCTCCATGGTCTGCTGTGTGCCGTGCTGGCAATGATGGATGGCCATTACGGCAGCTTATTGGAAATGGCTTGATTTATAACCTGTTCTCCTGCCTCAGTCTAATGGCTTCATTTCTTTCCTCCAGTGCGTGATGCCACAGCCAAGGTCATTGCGCCAATGGCCTTTTGTTGTTAGTCTGCTGATGACCAGTGTGCCCAGGAGTCAGCATGGGGAGGGGTGATGGGGGTTGCGGGGGGGGGGGAGTAGGGAGGGGGGAGCAAAGGGGTGGGGAAGCTCCAACCTTTACATTTTAATTTTTTTTTCATCTCAGTCCCTGATAACTGCAGTAGAACAGTAGATTAAATGCTGTCTTCTATTTGCTTCCCGTGCTTGCCAGACAAGGAGCTGCTTTATGATCCTCAGTGGGGAAGTCTATTACTCACCTCTACTTTAAATGACCAACATCAAATATATACAGCTCCCATTAAAGCTGAGATCAATAAAAATGCCATTAAGATAGTAAAAGTTGCTGATATTAGTGAAGCCCCCAAACAAAATATTTGATTTTCTTTCAGGTTGTTAGTGAGATGGAATACGAACATATAAGTGAAAGGAGAACTGGCCATGCCTATGGTCAATAATTTATCTCAGAGATTCATTCAGCCTCTCACCCAATATTTCCCTCCTGTCTATTGATTCCTCATCATTATTTGTCATAAGCTGTCCTAACTCAAGGAGAAAATATGCCCTGCTGGTCCAAGGGGAGTCATACCTGGAGAAATAGAAAGGAATTTCATTAAAAGCAAGAAAGAACTGCTGTGGCTTTGAGAAACTCCGAAAGCAAGTTGCCAAGACTTTTGTTAGAGACTTAAAGCAAGTGGTAAGAAGCTCAGTAGCATTGCACATGGACATCATCAAACCTGGACTGAGGGTGTTCTGATTGTGGCTCAAGAAAAATCAAAGGCCTTTTTGGGTGAGATTTTAGCTTTCAAAAACTGTGCACGAACACATACACGAATACGTGTATGTGTGTGCATGCGTGTATGCTTTTCCCTTCATATTTTCCCTTTCACTAGAATGTTCCATGCTCATTTTCCCAGTTCAGCTCCTACGGGTGCTGGAGGGAAGTCAACAGTTTTAGAGATACATTAGTAAAGAGTATACAGGGTTATGCCATTAGGTCCAACTGAAACCCCAAAGGTAAAAGCATAACTTTGGAAATAGGATTAATTTCTTAAAACATGACTATTTGTTTAAGGGAAATTTTAAATAAGTGGACCCTATTTTGTTTTAATGGGATACATGTTTTATGTGGCATTCAGTGGTAATCTTTGAAATTGGTTTTGCCACAATTGGTTTTGCAAGCCACTCATAGTGGCACCTTCAGGATTCACCCATAGCTCTGTCAGATTTTGTAGCTAATTGTAAGTTGAATATTTAAAATCAACTAGAAGATCACCTACACTCAACAACAGGATGCTCCAAAGACTATTTGGAGTTAATGGAGGTAATTTTGAGAAGAACACTTTTATTTTGAGATCCTATAAAGAGGATTTTTCTTTGGATTATCCTTAAAAATGAAAAAAATAGAGGGCCACATGTTGGTAGTTCTAGAAGTATCTTCCTTTCATTTCCTTGAAAATGAAAGAAAAAATATCAGTACCCATAACTCCAAATGTCAAAGCCCACAGTATGCCTACCTATGTGGAGTGCTATTAGGGAGATGAAAATTGTAACTTATCTAGATATTTGCTAACATCTACATTTGGTTTTGTTATGTTAGTTAATAAATGAGAAATTATATGTAATACCTATTCTTTTCAGTGATTTAACTTGCAGTCCATGAGGTTATATCTTTAAATTTATGGCTTCAGAAATAGTTTGAATAAGCCTCTGGAATCTCCCTTTTAGTTCTTGAGCAAAGCTTACTTCTGAAGTAAAAGTAAACATGGACTCCTTTGAATTCATATCATCAGGAAATGGGGCTATCTCAGGGGAAAAAGAGGAAAGACTCAGGCAACATATACAGAACCAGTTTCACCAATCTCAGTGAACTAATGAGTTGTTAATTATCCATTTACCAGTTAGTTAGACAGTATTTACCACAATTTAGTCAGTGACAAACATTAGTGATTTCTCAGTTTAGTCATATTGTCCATGTGACTCTATTGGGTAGTAAACAGTTATCAAGCACTCACTCCAGGCCAGAAGAACTGACCATCTATATGAGGAAAGCTATATGTCTAGACCTCATTTAATATGCCATTTAGTTCCTAGAACAAATCTGTGTCCATCATGATAGTGTACAGATAGGAAGACCAGTTAGAAGATGAATGCCATTTTGTTTCCAAAGTTTGTATAAGAAAGGGAATATAAAAGAGGGAGATAGGAAAGAAGGGAAGAGGGAAAGAAGAAACAAGGTAAAGATGAAAGAAGGAAGGGAGGAAGGGAGGGAGGCAAGGAAGGAAGGGAGGAAGGGAGGGAGAAGGGTTCTCATACATGAAACTTCCAGTTGGCCTTATATTACTCCTGTGATGGCTTTTACTCCTCTGTTATAAGAGTACCCCTTGTACCTATAATTCTCCTCCCTTTGCCTCAGCTATAATCAGCAAACACTTGGTCTACACAGTGGCTGTTGTTTCTGTCATGATTGCTGGGTGGTGCACTAGAAATAGTTATTTCCCAGCTGTTGGGAAAGTTGTCCACTGACAGCTCTCTACTGGTAACTCTTTTTTGGAACTACCTCTGCTGAAGGTCAGAGCCAACTGATTAAGGTGCATCTCTTCCAGGGGGCTTTCATTCAATGGCTATGGAGGAGTAGGGTGGGCAGTACCATATGAAGGCAGGCTCCAGATCCCAAGTTTATTCTGATCCCTACTAAACTTCCTGTACAGTCTTCATAATCATAGAATGTGTTTCCAGAGAACACAGCCCACAGAACTTCTTGAACAAAGCTCTGCACTCAAGCCACACATTCTCCATAGACATCAAGAAGGAGCCAGAGAGAAAGTCAATAGTCTCTGCTCTAGGGTTTGGTCTGCTTCTGTGACGTTATCACTGCAGCTAAAGACTTTGCTTTCCTAAAGAATCTTAGGTGGCTTGACTACTTGAAATTTTTTTGTTTTGTTTTTTGATACTGTTTTTTTAACCATCTTAACTATTATTTTTTTAATTTTTTTTTCAACGTTTATTTATTTTTGGGACAGAGAGAGACAGAGCATGAACGGGGGAGGGGCAGAGAGAGAGGGAGACACAGAATCGGAAACAGGCTCCAGGCTCTGAGCCATCAGCCCAGAGCCTGACGCGGGGCTCGAACTCACGGACCGCGAGATCGTGACCTGGCTGAAGTTGGATGCTTAACCGACTGTGCCACCCAGGCGCCCCTACCATCTTAACTATTTTTAAGTGAATAGTTCAGGAGCCTTAAGTATGTTCATATTGTTGTGCAACAGATCTCTAGAACTTTCTCATCTTGCATATCTGAAGCTCTATACCCATTAAACAACTCCCCGTTCCCTCCTTCCCCCAGCCCCTGGTAACTACCATTCTACTTTCTATCTCAAAGAATTTGACAACTCTAAGTACTTTATATAAGAGGAATCAAACAGAATTTTTGTGTGTGCTTGGCTTATTTCACTTAACATAATGTCCACAAAGTTCATTCACGTTGTAAGATTGTGACAAAATGTCCTTCCTTTTTAAGGCTGAATAATATTCTATTTTATGTATATGCCACATTTTTTCTTATCCAGTCATCCATCAATGGATAGTTGGTTGCTTCTACTTCTTAGCTGTTGTGAATAATGAAAAATATCTCTTTTGGACCCTGCTTCCAATTCTTTTGCTGGATCCTATGGTTGTTCTATTTTTAATTTTTTGCAGAAGAGTCATACTGTTTTCCATAGTGTCTCTACCAATTTAGTTTCCACCAAAAGTGCACAGGGTTCCAGTTTCTCCATATCCTTACCAACTCTTATTTTCTGGGTTCTTTTTGGTTTTGTTTTGAATAGTAACCATCCAAATGGGTGTGAGGTGATATTATAGTGTAGTTTTGATTTGCATTTCTGAAATGATTAGTGATGTTGAACATCTTTTAATGTACTTGTTGGTCATTTATATATCTTCTTTGGAGAAATGTCTATCCAAATCTTTGTTAATCAGGTTATTTGCTACTTTGTTGTTGAGTAGTAGGAATTCTTTATATATTCTAGATATCAACCCCTGATTAGACTTATGATTTGCAACTATTTTCACCCATTCCATAGGTTGTCTTTTTACTCTATTGATGGTGTCCTTTGATGAACAGAAATTTTGAAGTTTAATATAGTTGTACTTGTTGACTTTTGCTTTTATTGCTTGTGCTTTTCAAATCATTGTTACACCCATTGCCATGAAGTTTTTCTCCTATTTTTTCTTCTAAGAGTTTTAGTTTTCAATTTTATGTTTAGGTCTTTAATCCATTTGGGGTTAATATTTTGTATGTGGTATAAGATAATGGCCTAACTTGATTCTTTTGCATGTGGATATCTAGTTTTCCCAATGTCATTTGTTTTTCAACAAATGTTTAACTCATGTTAACATAACTGTGAACAACCCAAACCCTAACCCTAACTCTAACCCTAACGCTTTCTACCACTTGGCTCTCTCCTTCCTAGAAAAAAATCTCTCTCCCACTGAAGACTGTCTCCTAAATTACATTAGTCTGGATTGCCAGATTTCTCTGAAATTGGCTGAGTCTGCAAGTAAATGTCTTCAGTGATACCTTAAATTTGCTTTGTATAAAGAGAAAATAGATAGGTGGCCCATAATTAGTGGATCAGTGAAAATTTCTTCAGTAAAACTCAAATGTGTAAGACATGTCACATTTCTTTTCCTTTCCCCTAAATTACTGAATGTCTAGTGATGCTTCAGTCCTGATGGATTACTGGCAAATTCAAAGTCAGGATTATGTAGGATGGGGAATTATGCACCTCTTGAATCCTGGAAGCTAATATGGGGCCCAGAACATGGGTAAAAGACTGTATTGTCTTCTGCCCAACATGGTAGCCACAGTATCCTCCCTAAGCACACTAAGCCCTTGAAGGCAAGGGCCTCTGCTGATTTTATGCCAAACTTGTCCATGGGGCCATCTATTGATTTTGAACATAAACAATAGTAGTTGCTACTTACAGAGGCCTTACTATGAACCAGGCATTGTTCTAAGTATCTTTTATGAATTAATTCATTCTATCCTCACATGTACTGGATGAGATTATTTTATTATCATTATTATTATTGCTATTTTATAGACAAGAAAACTGAGACACAGAGAACAAGGCCCAGTAGCTCCATAGTGGTGGATTGGTATTTTAACCAAGACTTTAATGGTATCAGAGTCCGTGCTGTTGATCACAGCACTAATTTCCTTTGCTAAAGCACTTCATTTCCTTCCAAGCAGGAAAGTCTAGAGACCCTGCCACCTGACGGTGGTACCACTAGAGAAATGTGGTGTTTAGATTGCATTTCTCACAGAAAATGTCTGCTTCTCAACCTGGGCCAATATCCAGACAGGATTTTCTCCATTTTGCTCTCTTGATCTTCAGCTCCCTCTTTCTTATGCATAAGCAGCTCAGGCTTGGTAGAACACCAAAGATGGGTAGGGAATTTCCTTAAGGCAACTTCTGCTCTCTGCTGGCAACCCAAATGCTCCCAAGTCAGCTGAGCATAAAGACCTGACTACCTGCTTAAAATGGAATGAAGAAACGTATACAGGGACAGGACTCACACTGTCAGCCTCGTGCATTTTCCTGCCAGCTCATTATAAATCCTTCCCACTGAGGGCTTTTGCCGACATCCCGTCAGATCTGGGACCGACCCCTTATGTTTATTTATGCATTAAAGACAACATATAATTCTTCCCAGTCACAGATTTCTTGAAGTATTACACAGAATAGGCAGCACTGGAGTTTTCCCACGATTTGTAAAACACTAATGGGAGAATGGTTCTGCCTGGATCAGGTTAGAGTGAAGGTTCCTGTCCCACAGTGAGGCTAGATCCTGCCATGTGTCACCAGGACACTGGTCTTTAGAGTACAGTGCCTCACCTGCTGAGCTTGCCACATGTTTTTGGTTGGCTCTTGTGAAAAGCAAGTGTATGTGGACTGAAAGTAAGTAGCAGTGAGGCCCCAAACAACACCATAGAGTCAAGGGATGAATGTGTGCAGGGTTGAGAAATAGGGTTGTTGAGGCCAAAACAAGCTTGGTCTGTTTTCCCAGTTTCTTTTTCTACATCCCTCTTCATTAATCACCCACACATTCATCAAACTGATTAAAAATACCTCCAGAAAATTTGAACCAAATTCTTAAACTCTAAAGGGTTAACCTAACAGTTATTAAATAAGCATAAATATGTTTCAAACAAGTCCCTGGTCAGAGTTTGGTTGACTAGGGGGATTTCAACAAAATTGTTCAGCTTTGCAGTTGAAGCTGTCACTTTATACATGGGATAAGAAGAATTTTAAAGGCAAATGCAGGCATGGATCTGTGATCTGAAGGGTTTTTGTAAGTGTCTACTTGCCAGCTTATCAATGACAATGACATATCCTGCCAGTTTATGGTAAAGACAAACTTGATGAGGTAATGCACACTTTTCATTAATGAGCCTTTAATGAATAAAGCATTGGCAATGGCAGGCTGGTGGGGTTTGAAATATGGTTTGAAATAACAATCCAAACTGTTTACTGAGCTGGGATTATGAGAATTAGACATAGCATATTTCTGGAGAATAAATGCAATACCACTGATGCAAGTACCCAGAAAAATGAAGCTTAACAAAAGTCTGTTTTGAGAGGCACAGAATCGCCAAGAGCCAGTAATCTATCTGATAAAATTCACAAAATCCTGAACCAAGAACAGGTGACTGCCATCATTTTGGATTCAATACCTGGGTGTACTTTCCCCTTCACCTAGAGCTCTGTACAGTTGAGAAGTAAGGTAGCGTTTGATAGCTCCTTCTATAGCCAAAACCCCTTGCCTTTTTACATACTGATACTGGCTGGTGAGTTTCAGCTACTACTTTTATGTTCTTTCTGGTCGGCAAATGAATGAAAGGCTCTGTAGGAGAATAATGTGTTCAAATGCCAACTGCTTGATCCTTACAGCACTTGTAGCATAAAAAGCATTTGAAGACTTAGGAAGTGAATCATCAAGCATTAAACAGAGTAGGTAAACCTAGTTCAGTGACCTCAGTAAACATAGGATGACAGCAAAGCCATCCCCCCTCACTCAGGTTGTTTAACATGTTCTGTGGGTGTGACAAAGTTACACTTCCCCTATTCCTGGGTGATGAAGGGTTAGAGAGGTTTCACAGTCTCTAGCCTCTCAGAAGGAGGTATAGGTGTGCACGGCTGATGTTAAATCTTTCAGTAGTCTTGACCCTGAGAATGTGAAATCTTCTACTTGCCCATGAGCAGCAAGAGACTGTGAGGCTGCCAGAATTATCTTGAGACATTTAACAGTTTGCCTATAGATAAATCAATGAACTATAAATCAATAAACTATAATATATATATACACACATATACATGTATCTGTATATATGTATATATATATACACACATACATGTTAAAATATATAAATATAAAACATATATACATATATATAATATATATTATTTGTTAAACATAAATAGTTTGCACTCTAAATTTATTCCCTGTTGTGTATACACTGTCAGGATGCTGCTTTGAGGAGCAAACTGCCATTCGGTCTGTGACAGCCCAACAAGGGCAGTGCTAGGGATGTTGAGCAATGTTCCGAGGCTACATTCCACAGGAGAGCTGACTTTAGAAAGGAATGCTGCAGGAAGCAGCAGCTGTGGCAGCAGGACTATAACCTATCCATTCTGTCCTCTGGGTGCCTCGCAAGGAAGAGAGAGTACCTCTTTCTCTAGGCCTCGGCTTAACTGGCCTATTTCATGGCTGGACAAACATAGGCTCCTCGGCCTCTTTTATATCCTTGACTGAACTGTAAATGTCCAACAGTGTGACATAAAGCGGATTTAGAACACTGCTGCCGGTGCAGTGCTGAAAAAGAGGATTGCCTCTCAGACGGGTGGCCTCAGCTCCTGAGGAGACCAGACAGAGAGGGAGCAGCAAGTCTCCCAGGGCCTGGAGAGTGCTGCTGCTGACAGGGCATTTCCAGGAATCCTCTGTCTCCCAGACTTCATTCCAGCCCTTGGTGAGGTTTAATGTCAAGCCGTGAGGATAGTCTGGTCAGTGGGCATTGCTACCAAGAGGGGCATTTCTGTGGAGCCGATGTTCCCCAAATATCCTTTCTATTTCTTGACAAAGCCCAAAGTCCTGCAAATCTCCTCAGGTCCAGAGAATGCTACTATTAAAAAAATTTCTTTAATGCTTATTTATTTTTTGAGAGAGAGAGAGAGAGAGAGAGAGAGAGACACCAAGTAGGGGAGGGGCAGAGAGAGAGGGAGACACAGAATCCGAGGCAGGCTCCAGGCTCTGAGCTGTCAGCACAGAGTCCGATGCAGGGCTAGAACCCACAAACTGTGAGATCATGACCTGAGCTGAAGCTGGACACTTAACCAACTGAGCCACCCAGGCACCCCCAGAGAATGCTACTATTAAGGGAGGAATGTGTGTGGAACTGCTGCCTGCCAGCTATTGTTGAGGCCAAAAGTCAAGCAGTCTGTAAGTCTGCAGAGACTGAAGGTCTCCAAGCAGGGTGCTGCTATTGTGTGGTGCATTTCTGTGATGCCACTGTGTTCCAGATGTCCTGCTTCACCCTTAGTGAGAAACAAAGTCCAGTAAATCTCCTCAGTTCCAGAGATTGTTGCCATCGTGGGCTGTGTTTCTATGGAGACACTGCCTTCTATGGTCCTTCTCAGTCTTTCATGAGGTTTATAGTACAACAGGTCTCAGATTCAGAAAACTCTGATCCTGAGGGATAGATTTATGTGAGTTCTGCTTCCAAATCATCCTTCCAAATCTTTGTTAGGCCTAAAGTCAAGCACCATGTCTTTTCAGGCTGGGAGAGCCTTGATATTGAAGAGGAGATTTCTCAGAAGTTGCTGCCCATAAGGCGCCCTTCCAGCCCTTGGGGAATGGGGGGATGGGGCTGAAGACAAGCAAGACATTTCCTCAGATTCAGAGAGTACGTGTAAGGAATGGAGTGATTCCAAAGAGTAGCTGCTTACCAGACACCTTTCCCAGCCATTGAGGGAGGCTGAACACTAGCAACAAATCTCAGTGTCACAGATCTTTCCTGAAGAGTGGAAGACATCTGGGGAGAAGCTGCCTCCCAGGCCTGAAGAAACCCTGAAGGTCAGCAACAGGTCTCTTCAGCTTCCGTGAGTGCTATTGCTGAGGGAAGCATGTTTGAGAGCAGTGTTGGCAGCTGGTCTCCACCAAGAGGCCTAGCTTCTCTCGGCAAAGCCAAGAAAACCAGCCAAGGCCAAGGTTCCAAAGATCTCAGTAAGAGCATCCCCTATCCCAACCCTTGCTACCAAACCTGTGAAGGTTACCATTTCTCCTGCCTGGCAAAGATCCATTTCTAAGGTCTCTAATTGTGAAGAGGTGCTCCACAGGAAAAATTGCCCAATAGCCATAAAGCCTAGCATTGTTTGGTAGAGTAATTACAGAGATTGTCATAGAAAATGGTAGTCTGAATGAATCCAACCAAAGAAACCCTGAGGTAACTGAGAGTGGTGATAGAAATAATATCAGCTACTCAAGTGCACCAACCAACATGCCTGATTTTAAAAACTCTTTGGGAGTCTGAGAAGGATCCCTTCCTAGAAGAAGCACAAAAGGGAGAATCCAGATGATTTTCCCACAATTGTACACAATATGATCATTCATAGTTAGAAAAAGGTGAGTCAGAATAAGGGCTGTCAGGGCTCCTGGGCACCCGAGGAAGCTCACCACAATATATCTAATTTGGCAGAGAAGCCACTGGTCTAGACCCAAAATGCAACTGTGTCCAAGAAGCAACCTGCTTTCAAGATAAAATGATGCTATCCTAGAGTAAGAGGATGATGATGATAAGACAATTCTCAGTTGGAATTCTGTTGTGCCAGGCCAGGCTCCCCCTAAAGTCTCACACACTATGCTCATGACTCTCGCCCCGCTTTCCCCTAAGTTGCAGCTGATACGGAGTGACTGTCTCACTTCTTTCATCCTAACCAAATTTTATTAAGTAGGCCTCAAGTTCTTCTTCCAAGGAGACTTCCCAGATGTTTAAGTCAGTGGTTCTTAATTTTTTAACACACATCAGAACCACCAGAGGGCTTGCTAAAAGATGCATTGTTAGATCTCACCAGCAGAGTTTCTGATTTAGGTCTGGAATAGGGCCCCAAATCTGAACATTTCTAGTAAGTTTCCAATGGATGCTACACTACTGATTCAGGGACTATGCTTTGAGAACCACCACTTTAAGCTGACATTGAATTCACCACTTCCTGGCTAATAATTACAATTATTATGTTAATTATTCCTCAGTGCATGGTCTATGGACCATCTGCATCAGAATCAGATGCATACTTTTTTTAAAAAAAAAAAAAAGCAAATTTATATTCCCTACTCAAGACCTACTGAACCAAACTCCTGGTGAGGGATAAAGCCCAGGAATCTGAATTGTTAGCAAGTTCTTTTCAGTGATTCTGATGCACTATAAAATTGAGAATTACTGATACATGCCTTAAATGTTAGATAAATATATTATTTTGTATTGTTATTCCATGCATTGTAACGGATACTATAATCACAATATGGGCAAGAAGCATTTTTCTTTGAAGTTTCCTGGGGAAAATCCCATTTCTTATAGGGAAGGATGGAGCCAAAGCCACATCAGAGAAGAACACTATCACAGGTGAAAAATGGCTCGCAGTTTAAGAAGTCAAGTGTTTGAGGTGAAAGGAGTTTTCTTGCCTGAAGGTCTACTGAAAAATATGTTGAGTAGATGTGTAGTTTTGCAGAAATTCAAAGGAAACTAAACACCATTAGTCTGTCTCTTTCCTGTGGAATTTAGAATTTTATATCACTGAGGATGCTTTGGGTTGCAAGTAGTAGACCAAGAGGGCCAAAATAGAAAAAGAGTTATTATTTCACAAAATAGGAAATCTGGGTCAGGACACATACAAGAAGTTCAGTAGGTCAACATTCCCAAGGGTACAGATGTCATCCCTCTGTCTACTCCGCCATCATCAGGGCACTGGACAGTTCTCCTTTCCTGGTGACAAGCTGGCTGTGGAGTCCCAAGAATTATGTTTAGATAATGTTGTATCCAGAGGAGAAAAGTATTTCCTCATGTATGTAGATTTATTAGCAAGAAAAATCTTTTCCAGAAGCCCCTTAGCATACTTCCTTTCTGGTCGCATTGGCCAGGAAAGGGTCTCCTACGAATGCCAACATGAATCACATGCCAACACTTCATTACTTAGGCTCGGAGGAGACCATTTCCCTCCACATACATATGACTGGGCAGAGTTACCCCTACAATGGGAGTCTTCCAGCAAGGAATAAATGAGGTAATGGGAATGGCAGTTGGGTGACTAATAGTCCCTACCATATTGTTCTTCAGATGTCCTACGTCTAAAATATTGAACTTAAATATTGAATTTGATATTTAAAGCAGGGTCTCAGAAACCCTCTCTTCAAAACTTAGCAGCACTGTCACTAAGTAAAGGTGAGCAAATCACTTTTGGGCCTTTGTGTCCTTAATCTATGAAATGACAATAAATGCAAAAGCATCAACCCCAAACAACACCAGAAACCCCAACAACACTAATGACACATAATGAGCTCACACTATGTGGCAGGAACCGTGGATTCTGTTGTTGGGTCTTTACAACAGGGCTATGAGACAGGAACTGTTGAAATCTTCATTGGAATTGACCTTTAGATCGATTTCGACACTTTCCCAAAGTTGCACGGCCAGTATATGGGGGAATCATGCTAGAAACCATAAGTGACAGCTCCAGAGGAAGTCTCTACAGTCATCTCTGGCTCTGGACAGGCTTAGAAACATGGAAAATGGGCAATATGTTTTGCAGAAAACTGAAATGACAGGCTTAAGGGGGAATCTAGGAATCAGAATTGGGGAATAAACAGAAGAAGAGAGGTAGATATTTACAATAGGATTAGATTTGTCAGATAAAAATACAGGACACCCAGTGAAATTTGAATGTCAGATAAACAACAAATAATGCTTTAGTAAAACTATGTCCTAAATGTTGCCTGGGACTTACTTAATACTAAAAAAATTATTTGTGATTATCTGAAATTCAAATGTCCTGCGTTTTCACTTGTTAAATCCGGCAATCCTAGATGGGATGAATAATGGCCAGGGGTGGATAGGTAGTTGGATGGAGGGGATGGATGGATAGTTAGGGCGACAGAACTCTTAAGGGTAATTCAATTATAAAGGAGTGTGTGCATGTGTGTGTATGGGTGGGTAGGTGTGGGTGTGCATATAGATGGTGCGATGTGCATGTGTTTTAGATTGGCAGGGGAAGACAGGGCATGTGGTGAGAGTTTAGAGGAGATAATCTAGCTTAGAGAACAAAATATTTGCTGCCAAGGAGATGAGAAAGTGAACATTTGCCTTGTGGTTATACCAGTTACTCACTGTGTGATCTTTGATTAATCACACCACCTCTCTGTTATGCAGAGTTCCATGTTAATATAGACAAGATAACAATATTGGCTTTTTCCCACCACACATGAAAACAGAGTCACTTGAGCATTGTTAACAAATTCCAGGGTTGAAAGAGGGGTGCAAGGGAAGGCTATTTTTGTTGAATTGTATCAATGAGAAGGAAGAATATAGAAAGCTCAGGTAGGCTTGGGATTCTTTTCTAATTTCTTTGTGAAGCACTAGCTAAGTAATGATTCCAACCTAATATAGGGTGCACTGATTACAGCCTACACTTTGTTTCCAAGCCTTAATTCGCATACCTGAATGTTTCCCTCGTTAGCTGTGTGCATCACCCTCTAACTGAATCAGCGGAAATTAGCAAATTCAGACATCAGCTGTTTCTTTCCTGTGTTTAAACAGGAAGCCTATTGCAACCTGGTGATTTCTCAGGATTTATTTTTTCACAAGTGCCAAAGCAGCACAACACCAGCAGGATCTGAGCTGGGAGCATGTGCCGATAAAAGCCAGTTTCTTTTTGTGGTTGCATTTGTATTGAATCCGCAAATGAATGGGGTCTCTTATTATCTTGGAGGTAGAAGTCCATTACATTTCACTGGGCCTGTGTTATTTTGCTAATAAAACTAATACAGCCCAAGAAACAAGAACAGTGGAGGGCGGCAGGGTTAGCGCTTTCAGTGATATTCCCAGAGGCCTCTGAAGCAGCCTCCTACAAGTGATCAAATGGCCACAGCAAAGGCAAAGCATGGTGCTGGTGTATATGAAAACAGGACAAAACCACAAAGGGCACAGATAGAGAAGACTCCAGCCTGGTGGCAAAGGAGTGTGGGGGAGGACGTGAACCTAGTGACCCAGATTGGAGACAAGGCACCCCACATCACCTTCTAATGCAGGGCAGCATACAATCAGTGAAGTGAAAATCATGAGATAATCATGCCTCCTTGGTCATGCAAAAGACTGCCACAAAAATAAAGATGAAATGACTTACTCTAATGCACACGAGAGGCACTATTCAGAATCAGATCTACAGAAAGTGTGGCCAGGACTTTCTTCCCCAGGCCCAACAGTATTTTCCAAGCGATGTAAATCAATACCTACCAAAATACAGCTTTCTCCCTCATACCTACAGCTGTTGAAATTCCCACCATTGGCATCCACCTTGGGGTTAAGCAGGGAAGGAAATGAGCTATGTATTGTACAACCCAGGTTATGTAGTGACAGGGAAAGAAAATAGGGACCAGTTCTTTCTGGATATTTCACTGTGGTTGTCATCTTGGAGAGACATATTGGAAAGCATATTTATTGATATATGTTCATTCATTCATTCGTTCATTCAGTAATTCACTCAAAAAATTTACATTTTTTAAACTTCTATATGCCAGACAATGTGCTAGATACTGTGCAATGGGTAGAGAATAAAAGACAAATGGTACTCACCCTCTTGGGACTAATGACATGGTGGAGGAGATCAACGTGAAACAAGGAAACAAAGGCCTCAGTACCAAATTACTGGTTGTGAAAATGCTGTGGAGGATAACTATAGGGTGTTTTGAGAATAAAACATAGGTGGCTTCTTCAATTTAGAGCAGGCCACTCTAAGGTGGTGACCTGAAAAATGAGAAGAGACCCTGCAGGGGAAGAGTAAGGAGAAAGAACTTGTGTGAGGGCCCTGGTAATGAGAGAGCTCTGCCCTTGCCAGAAACTGAAACAAGGCCCCTGGAGTTCCAATGAAAGGAGGGCACAGTGAAAGGAAGGTGAGGGTGCCATGATGGGCAGGAGTGCAAAGGACCAGCCTTGGCTTCTCTGTGCAACGAAAGCAGCAGTTGAGCCTGCCTCAGGGTGAAGAGGGCGACCACCAGAAGGGTGGACCCCACCACCAAGGACCGGGATAAACTTCAACTTTGCCCAGTGCCCAGGTGTACAATTTCAGGTGTTACATGGTAGGCCTGATACTTTCATAGGTAATTTATCCCCTACTTTGAATTCTGTGTCTGCCATTGACCCCACGCATGGTACCTTATCCCACTTCCATATCTACGTTATGGTAAATGACCTTCAGTTCCACATGGAAACAGAGCAAAAACACGCCTCAGCTGCCACCTCGGTTTGTCAAACCTATTTTCCCAAGCTTCAAATGGAGACTGTGCCATAAACTGAAAGGTTTCTGACCAACCACGGCCACCACCTGCTAAGGCTATTCTCTGGTGCCAATCCACTTTCTCCAGCTGTCTTGTTTGCTGTTTGTGGCCGAGTAAACGCCGAGTCTCAGTGCTGGGCAGCAGATCATTAGGAGTAACTGATTAACAGCTGTTGCTGTAAAAGTTCTAGAGTTTTGTTTTGTGCAACCTGAAAGGGTGCTTGCTTTATGATTTTTTAATTAGAGTGTAAATATTGCAGCCCCATAAACCTCTTGATTTATTGCTGACAGGTGTGAAAGTTTTCACTTGCTGTAAAAAGCCCCAAGTCTTCTGTTATCTCCAGCCTCTGTTTTCTCAGGCTCTCCTGGCAGCTGGCTGTTTGGGGTGCTTTCTCTGGCTGGGTTTACACAGAAGGACATCACACAGCGGAATTGTCAAATAGAAAACTTATTCTCTGATTTCCTCAGTATCTCCTTTGGGGCTTCTTCCTTTGTGTCATTTCTCCCCTCTTCTTCTTTCCAGAACCACTGTGTGATCTCACTGGTTCCTCTGAGATTCCCTCAATGGTTCCTCTGCTCCAAGTCACGCCTGTGTTCTGATTTTTCTTCTGATGCTATCACATGTTCTATGGCCCTGGTCCCTTTGACCGCCATGAAACAAATTAATTTAAATACTTATTTATGGGTTCATTCAGTAAACAAATATTATTAAGTATGACTACAGTACGCACATTATTCCAGGTGCCAGAGATAGCATCAAGCAGGCTGAAATCCTTGCCATCACAAAGTATAAATTCTAGAGGGGTGAGAGAGAAAATATGCACATGACTGAATAAGTTAAAAAGATAATTCCAAAAAATCATAAATACTATGGAGATGATAAAATTGGACACATGTAAGAGAGGAATTGGGAAGCTGCTTTGGCCAGAAGGGCAGGAGATTAGGTTATTTTCTCCATCTTCCCAGCATGTGGCCCCACACTTCTGTTTCTTTTGGAAGACCAGTTTTATTCTTCTTGCTCTCATCCCATATTGACTGCTCCATCCACATGACCAAAAGTGACCATCCCATCTCTCTTTACATATTGATTTAGTACAAGCAATCAACAAAAACCTGGGTCCTCACTCCTAAAAAGCAGAATCTGATTGATCCAGCTTGGGTCAGGGTGCATCTTTGTGAAAATTAGCCTTGAACAATCACCTGTGTTATCTACAAGTATGGCCTTAGTCCCCATTACTATGGGCAGATGGAGTATTAATTCTATAGAAGAAGGAGAGTATGGGCCAGGAATACATACAAATAGATTTTTGCCATCGCAAGAATTAGTTATGGGAGAGAAGAAAAATAAATAAATAAATATAAGATGTGGCCCTTATCTTCAAGGTGCTTACACTCTCAGAAAGATATTCGTACATGAAGATACTGCTCAAATATAATGCAATAATAAGTGGTGCTTCTAATTTACCTCAAGGACATTAAGTAATGTAAGAACTCAGAAAGGAGCCAGTAGTGTTTCAATGGATCAGTGAGGTGGTTTGAAAATGCTTCAGATAGAAGGTAGGTTTTAAAAACCCACGTATGAAGGGAAGGGCAAAACTTCAGAAGCAGATCTGTTCCTGTTTTTTGTTTTGTTTTGTTTTGTTTTTATTTATAAAGCCAGAGGAAATGTGTAGTAGTTATCAGAAAGGTAAACAACTAGTAATCTTATTTACAAATAGTTGTTATTTTGTAGACCTCTCCCTATGGAGAGTCAGTAATTCAGAAAGAAATGATGGAGTCTTAAAATGAAGAGGTAGAATAACTGCCTTAAAGAAACCATGGGATTTTTGGAACCAACATGTTCTGATAAACTAAACTAAATAATATAATTACCTACTTGAGCTCAGAATTGAAAATCTGGCCATCTAGAGAAAATATCTGAAAATCCCATAGGCATTCAATGTACTCCCAAAATCCTCCAGGGAAGGAAGCCAAATTGCTTTTCAAAATATTTGGAATTTTAAGACTTCTCAGTTACTCTAGTCATGAATTAATTCACGCCTAGGGCAGTTGGTCTGATGTTGGATAACAAAACTTACCTGGACAGTGGTGTTTTACACATCCATGTTGGGATTATTAATTGTGCATTTTTCACTCGAACTAGTGTCCCAGTTTGGACAACAAATTGAAAGTTATCATACTCCTAGGGCAGATGTGTTTTAAAAAAATGATGTCCATTATTATTTCAGATATCAAGAAATAAGAACAACTTAAAAAAATATCTGAGGTAAAAATCTGTAGATGACTTGAGTCTCTAGACATTTGGAAGCTTCTAGGTGACTATAGCAACTTCTTACAGACTTTCAAGGCATTACAAAATTCTCCCTGCATTACTGTGCTTTCCTTATTCTAACACTGTCAGGCAAATGGCCTGACCTTAATTCTTAGGTTTATATTCCCAGAGTTAAAAAGCAAACGAGAATGCACCATGGCTTTTTGGTACAATGACAGCTATTACTATCTTTGGCCAGAAGAAACATATTTTTGACAGCAAACTAAAGATTGAGCGGGGTATTATCAGCTTTTCAAACACTAAAGTGAAAAAAAAATAAATGAGTAAAGGATTTGTGTGTCATTCAACAGAGTTTTAGTGTCAGCCATAACAGCTCTTAGTGGAAAAATGTTTAATACCTTCTACTTAATCAAAACTAAATTCCTCATAAATGACTATTTGATAAAAAGAAAGAAACGCCTAGTAGCAACTTATCCTACGATGTAGAATTGTCCCTCCAATCCCAAAGAATAAAGCAAAGCTGATTGAGAATATTCTAAGTACAGTATTAGGGTTTTGACAAACAATAAAATCTCAAATACCAAATTGCTCAGTCAGAAACACAATTAGATAACCTTGGACAAGTTGATCCCCACTGATTATTTTTCCCCAGAAGCTTAAAGTGTGAATAAAATGTTCTGGTATTTCACTCTCTCATCAGTTTTTATGTACTGGGGTTTTCAGGTTCCTCATATCCTTCTATTCTGTGATCCTCCTTTATCTTCCTTGGAGTCTATTCCGGGAATTACTCACGCATAAAGATTATGTGAGGAGCCTTCATCTCTAGTGCCTTTTCCTAATTGTCAAATTTACAGTAAAAGGGATAATAACTATTGAGTACTGATTGATCCACGTTTTCATAAATGCTGTGGCAATTTCTAGACACAGAGAGCAATCATAGTTTGCAGTAGACTGCCTTAATTAACAACTAGATGATTTCCAAATTTTTTCTGAAAAAATAAAATCGGAACATAGCTAATTCTCTTAATTTTGATAACAGAGGCCAGGAAAAATAAGCCTCATTGAAAATGCAAAGCTAGTCTTCAACTGAGACGATTTCTTTATTCCCTTCATTGATTTAAACTTTGTCTCCTTTTTTGTGTCACAGGCCAGTCCTGAAGTTCGAGGTGATAGCATAGATTAATAGTTAAGAATACATGAGTTAAAGTCACACTGCCTAGGTTCCAAATCCCAACCCTGCAACTTGCTAGCTGGATAAACTTGGATAGGTTTCTTAACATCTGTTAGTACCAGTTTTCTTATTTGCAAAATATCAATAGTGCCTATCCTAGTAAGTTAAATAGACATTAAGCATCAACACAGAGCCAGGCATAGAAAATAACCTTAACAAAATGTTTCTCTATTACATGAAAAAAAAAAAATAACTGTAAGGTAAACAAAGAGCTTAGATGCTCAGCTCCTGAATAATCATAGACTATGCATTTCTCCTGTAGCATATCTTGGTATCTGCTGACAACCTCTTTTTAATTCATGATGCATTCTCCAGCTATAAGCTTAAAGTTCTCTATCTTTTTGGCACAGACTGAGCACCATTCCCCAAGGAGGCTGTTAATTCATTCGGGCCAATGGTAGGCAATCATTATAAGCAATTCAAAGTTCCCTTTGGACTTCCTCTGGGATGAGGATACAACCGCTTCTTTATTATTTCTTAGAGAAAGGGTGACATCAACCTTTGTAATGTATTAGGGTTGACCCCAACTAGGAGGAAATATTTTCACTGAGTTACATTTCTGACCAATAGTGTCATGTCAGGAAGATTTCAGACACAATTCCTTCTGGTTTACCTTACCATGTATCTAGCAGACAAAACTGATTTGTGTACAATGTTTCTTCCAGTGCCACATTCCAGAATTACCTTTGGAAGGTGTTCTTTTGATTTATTCAAGTGGTTTTGCTAACTCGGTTATACACAGGTAACTACTTTGTAATGCAAGATTGTTTATAGCAATTTTAATAATGATTGCCAAATCATGAAAAAAGCATATATCCATCAACAGAGGAATGGGTAATCAAAATATGATATGTTTCTCTAAAGGAATATTCTTTAGCAATAAATAAGAATAAAATAAAATAAGGGATGCCTGGGTGGCTCAGTCATTTAAGCTTCCGACTTTGGCTCAGGTCATGATCTCACAGTTCATGGGTTCAAGCCCTATGTCAGGCTCTGTGCTAAGAGCTCAGAGCCTGGAGTCTGCTTTGGATTATGTATTTCCTGTCTCTTTCTGCCCCTTCCCCACTTGTGCTCTGTCCCTCTGGCTCTCAAAAAATAAATAAAAATGTTAAGAAATTAAAAAAAAGAATAAAATAAAATATTTGTGAATGCAACAACCTGGGAGAATCTTAAAAGTTTTTGCTGATTAAAAGAAGCCTGACAGAGCACTGGATGTTGTGTGGAAACCAATTTGATAATAAATTTCATATTAAAAAATAATAATAAATAATAAAAAATTAAAAAAGAAATGTAAACAAACAAATAAAAGAAGCCTGATAGAAGAGGATATATAATGTGCAATTCCATTTATATGATGTTACGAAACAGACAAAATTAGCTCATGGTCTTTTGGATTTGTTGTTGTTGTTGATGATGTTGTTGTTGTTTTACTTTTTCTCGCTTGAGTACAGTTGATACACAATGCTACATTAGTTTCTGGTGTGCAGCATAGTGATTCCGCTTCTCTACACGTTATGCTGTGCTCACCACAGTGTAGCTACCATCTGTCACCATATGCAGCACTTAAGACACAGGTAACAGCTTTTATTTCAATTAAGTATCAGGGCACACAAATCTTGATCTATTTACACTTACCTTCAATCTAACAATTCTTTCTCAGCATGATATCAACAAAGTTCTGGTTTTTATAAGCGTGTCAAGGTTCCAATCAGTTTTATCCATAAGTGTTCTTAAAATTTTGCTCCCATTGCCAAGAATGCCAGTCACCGTTCAGAGCATATATTCTTCTCTAGATATAACAGCTACTGAAATCTAACAGAAATTCATACTTATTTTAACTTACGGCACGACGGAGTAATGCTTGGGTAGTTTGGGCAAATAGCATATTCTACCTTGTAAGAATACTACCTGATTGTAAGTGTTCTTCTCTACAATCCCACTGAATGCCTCTCTGAATAGTCAGATCTCCATGTTTCTCATGAGTGAGTCCAGTTTTATCGGTAAGGCCTTATTGGTAATTGCCTTCAACAAAACTCTGATGTGGTCAGAGTATCTATCTGTTGTTTTTTTCACAAAGTCTACCAAACTTCCTTCAAAAGCATGGTTTTGACCATTTTGTCTAGTTTGCAACAAGTCACTTTCCTAAAGGATTTTCCAAAGGGACTCTAGCTAATAAAAACATGAATAGTATTTTTCTCCTACTCTTTTAGTTCCTCCTTGACAGAATCAAGATTTGGGACTGAACCATGAATTAGTATATTTAAAAAAGATTAGTTTTAAGATTTCCTCCATGAGTATCACTCACACATTGGGATCACTGAGATAGTATGTAGAAGACACTGTTTTCAACATGCCTTTATTTCATAAGGAAAGGAGAGAACTGTGACGTGACAAAGTATTTCTATTTCATTTTCACGAAATCATTGGTAAAAAGAGACAAAGCGTTAAAGCTAGCCTCTCAGGACTAAGTGAAAAGACAGTTTTTACAACTAGTTTTTAAATGTTGCTGCTGGCTGCCAGAAAAGCCACTTGATAGGATACAATTGCTACCAGTGATAAAATTGTGCATGAGAAACCTCCTTTTTGGCACTACAGCAAAGAAGAAAGTAGAGCAAGGGAGAAAAGTCACCTTTGTCAGACAGAAGGTTAGATGTATTAAAATAAACTCTTAATGGAACCAAAGTGAAGACCTGTATCGTGTCCAAAATTTCTGGTGGGAAAGTTTCATCAGCAATGAACTATTTCCCAAATGGGATAATTGATGAGCAATGCAGTATTTCACAATAGAAGCAATGCAGTTTTAGTAGACCCAGAAGCACATAGGAATATTCTTCCCACCGATTCAAAGTGGTCAAGGTTTGTAATTGTTTGTTTGCTTTAAATACTTAATCCACTCCATCAACCTGGAATGGTCTGAGCAGTTAATTAAATATAATGGATAAGGTTGCCTCAATATCCTAAATTGAATTTATCAGAAGTCATGTCTTTTCCTTTTTTTTTTTTTAAGTACGTATCATGAAAAATAGCCTAACTCAATGGATCGTTTCCATGTATTTCATTGAAATAAAGTGGAACCACTTGATATTCCTACCTCTTTACTTCCCATTCATTGGATGAAACCTTTGAGTTTATTTTCAGTCCCGAACACTGGTTTGAGTTTCCCCTATCAAGGTTATCAGCTTCTTCCATGTGCACAAAGACAGTGGTAACCTTTCAGTTCTAATCCTGATCTACATCTCAGAGGCATATAACACACTTGATCTGTCTTCCTTCTGTCTTCTCTGACTCTACTTTCTTCTGGTCTCCATTCAATTTATCAGATCACTCTAATTCAAACTCCTTTTCTGGCTCCTCCTCCTCCTCTACCCTCTTCCAAATAGTTCATTGCCCCAGGATCAATTTTGATCCCCATTTCTTCTTTATCTATCCTAAATCCCTATGTAAATCCATCTAATTCCCTGATTTCATCTATGTGCTATTGACTCTCAACTTTAGTTTACAGCCTTGACCACTCCCTTGAGTTCCAGCCTCATATATTCAACTGCCTCCTCGACATCTCCAGCTTTCTGTTAGTAGGGATCTAATCTTTGATGTTTTGTAAACAGATCTTGAATCTTCCCCTTCAACTCACCATTTAACACACATTCACAACCAACTTCTCCAAATTTGTTTCTGTCCTCAATCTTCCCCATTTCAATGAAGAGTGCATCATCCATTCAAGTGGCTCAAATCAAAGTCTTAAGAGTCATATTTAATTCTTAACCATATCCTCCTCAATGATTTGGCCCAACGATCCTAATGCAAACCACCATCATGTCTTTTCTAATTCTTTAATAGCCTATTAAATGATCTCTTTGTTTTTGATCATACTCTGCATATAGTATCCAAAATGATCTATTTTATGAACAAATCAGGAGACTATAGATGCTGGAGAGGATGTGGACAAACGGGAACCCTCTTGCACTGTTGGTGGGAATGCAAATTGGTGCAGCCACTCTGGAAAACAGTGTGGAGGTTCCTCAAAAAATTAAAAATAGACCTACCCTATGACCCAGCAATAGCACTGCTAGGAATTTACCCAAGGGATACAGGAGTACCGATGCATAGGGGCACTTGTACCCCAATGTTTATAGCAGCACTCTCAACAATAGCCAAATTATGGAAAGAGCCTAAATGTCCATCAACTGATGGATAAAAAAATTGTGGTTTATATACACAATGGAGTACTACATGGCAATGAGAAAGAATGAAATATGGCCCTTTGTAGCAACATGGATGGAACTGGAGAGTGTGATGCTAAGTGAAATAAGCCATACAGAGAAAAACAGATACCATATGGTTTCACTCTTATGTGGATCCTGAGAAACTTAACAGAAACCCATGGGGGAGAGGAAGGGGAAAAAAAAGAGGTTAGAGTGGGAGAGAGCCAAAGCATAAGAGACTCTTAAAAACTGAGAACGAACTGAGGGTTGATGGGGGGTGGGAGGGAGGAGAGGGTGGGTGATGGGTATTGAGGAGGGCACCTTTTGGGATGAGCACTGGGTGTTGTATGGAAACCAATTTGACAATAAACTTCATATACTGAAAAAAAATGATCTATTTTATTGTAACTCAAATAACAATACTCCTCTGCTTAAAATTTTACTGTGCCTCTGGTCACACTTAGAGTAAAATCCAAACAGTCCATTGTGGCCTAGGGAGCTTTGCATGATCTGGCCTGTGTCTAATTCTCCTCTCTTATCTCTTGCTGTGTCCTAAACCATTTAATCTGTTATAATCACAGCTATTTTCCCTTTTCGTTGAACACATGGAACTTATTCCTGCCTCAGGGACTTTGCTTTTACACTTTCCTTTGCCTCTTTCAATGGCTGCTTCTTGCTTTTTCATATCTCATTATGAATGTTATTTTGTAATGTATTTGACTCCACTCTATTCTCTATGTCACTATCAGAATAGTGGTTTCCCCTGAGAAGATGAGAGCACAGATTGCCTAGAAAGGTGAATGAGGGAGCTTTATGGGTAATAAGCTTGAGTCACCAGATTTGTGCATTTGCCAACTCTCAGTGAAGATTTGTGCATTTTACTGAATATAAATTTAATTTCAAGAGGAAAAAATAATTATATAACTCTAGTTATTGCTGTAAATACTGAAGTGTATAGGAGAAAACGTACTAATGTCTGCAATTTACTCAGAAACACTTCAAAATCTACAGTACATTGATAGATGGAAAAAGAATAGAATACAGTATATTGATAGATGAAAAAATATGTGATGAAGCAGGCATAGTACAACATTAATGGTAGAATATAGATGGTTGGCATATAAATTTTAACTATAAAATTAATCTTTGCTGGGGTGCCTGGGTGGCTCAGTTGGTTAAGTGTCCGACCCTTGGTTTTGGCTCAGGTCATGATCTCACGTTTCACAATTTCTAGCCCCGCATAGGGCTCTATGCTAACAGTGTGGAGCCTGATTTGGATTCTCTCTCTCCCTCTCTCTCTGCCCCTCCCCTGCTCATGCTCTCTCTCTCTCTTTCTGTCAAAATAAATAAATAAACCTCAAAAAAATCACCTTTGCTCTTTGTTTGAAAATGTTATAATAATATCTTGGAAAATTATTTTTAAAAAATCTAAAGGGAATCAATCAAAATTATTGGATCTGATAAGATAATCTTGCTCAAAAGGTGCTAGATATTATATAAATATACCAAAATAACTGTACCTATATCCCAGAAAACTGACTGGAAAATGTAATGGAAAATTAAGACTCAACTCATAATAGCAACATAGTTATAAGACTCAAGTTGTAATAGCAACAAAATCTATAAGACTCAATTCATAATAGTAAGAAAAGCTATACAATCATAGCAATACATCTGACGATGTATGAGAACAATATGAAAAAAATTATAAGACTTTCCTGAACTGCATAAAACCTGACCTGACATCTCCTATATCTCAGTGTAGAATGAGTGATCATAAATATTATAGGATGTAAATGTTAACCAAACTACTATAAATTCAATGCAATTTCAATCAAAAAAAATATAATGGAAACACTGACATGAAAAATTGATTATAAAGGATATTTGAAAAAGCAAATATGTAAGAATAGTCAAGAAAATTTGGAATAAAAGTTAAAATGGGAGAGAGAACAATTTGGAATGTTAAAATAAATCATAGCATTTTCACAAGTAAACAATGTTGAGTGGTGCCTGGGTGGCTCCTGGGTTAGGCATCTGACTTGGACTCAGGTCATGATCTCATGGTTTGTGGGTTCAAGCCCCACATTGGGCTCTGTGCTGACAGCCCGGAGCATGGAGCCTGCTTTGGATTCTGTGTCTCCTTCTCTCTCTGCCCCTCCCCACTCAAACTCTCTCTCTGTCTCTCTCTCTCTCTCTCTCTCTGTCTCTGTCTCTGTCTCTCTCTCTCTCAAAAACAAATAGACATTAAAAAAATTTTAAAAAAAATGTTGATTAACCAAATAGATCAATGGGACAAAATAGGGGGCCCAGAAAGGGACCCTTATAATTATAGCAATTTAATATGTCATAAAGGAGTCATTTTAAATCAGGAGGTATAGGATTTAATGAAGTGTTCACACAGTTACATATATATCTATAATAGTGTTCAATATCTTATTGTATTCTGGGTATAATAAATTTCTAATAAACAGTACAAAATACTAAATTTGCCATTAGAAAATAAAGATTTTATATTATTGTTGTAGGTTATATCTTCCTCAGTATAACATCATGATCATAGACCATAAAAGATAAAGTTGACAGATTAGACCATGTACAAAGTAAAAATCTCTATAAGTAAATATACATTATAAACAAAGATTAAAAACAAGCACAGAGTGAGAGAATTATTTGTGGCATAGATATGTAACATAGATAGGGTATAGATAGATGAAGCACAGGAATAGACCTATTTATTACATATGTAGCCAGGTTTAATCTCTAATATTTTAAGAGTTTTTAAAAATAAGTAATGAACAGGAAAAGATGCTAAGTTTCATTAGAGAATCAGAAAAATACACATCGGGACAGTAGACTATCTCCCTTTTGTTAGTTTTAGTTGGTAAATGATGACAAAAAAATTTAAATGGGATTTGATAACAAATACTGTTAGGAAAAGTGTGGGGGGAAAACTTTCACACATTGGTGGTAAGAATATAAAAGTTTTGGAAGGATATTTGTGGACCTATTAAATTTTAAAATATTCTCTTAATCACATACTCCGAGTTTAGTCATACATCTTTATATACACAAATACATAAAGATTAATGTCCAAGTGTATTTATTGCAGTGTCTAATAATAGCAGAAGTTGAAGAAAATCTATGTTTGCAACTGTCAGAAATGGTCACATAAATAGTACATTCACAATATAATACTGTGTACAAATTAAAAGTTTATATACTGACATGGAAAGAAATCCATTATTTATTATTGAGTGAAAAACAAATAATTGTAAAACAATATGTATCCTGTTGTTGATACTTATTTAAAAAATGATATACTTTTTAAATGTATAGAATATGACCCAGAAATATAAAAACTGAAGTCTCAACAGGATTTCCTATAGGAAAGATGTGTACTGGATGAGTGTAAAGGGAATGAATAATTTCTATGTTCCCTTTTGGATTTTATATACCATCCCCCCCACACACGCATACACACATACATATTTTAAGAAATAGTGTGCTGTGTACTTCTGAGAAAATTTATTTAAATTTATTTAAAAAAAAAGACATTTCAATGAAAAAAGAAAAGGGATGGGAGAAAAAAAAAAGATGGAGAGAGAGAAGGAACATAGTGCATTGCAGAGGGGAAGAGAACTAATAGAAATGAGGAAGATTTGGAGAATGAAAGATAAGGCAACAGAGACAGTGAGTAATGAGGTGTGAGGAGGGCCAAACCTTCCTAGCCAGCATGCTTGGACTCTGGAAAGAAGGCCCTGAACTCTACACTGAAGAAGGGCCCACACATTACAAACACACACATGTAAAATATGTTCAAGAACTCATGAACATTCTGTCACTCAGAATCTGATGTCCAGTACCAGCCCAGCATGACCCTAAACCTCCACTGTTATAACAACCACTGTTGAAGCCCCAAAGGGAGAAATGCTTCTCTACATCTATCTTCTTACGTCTTTAAAACAAAAGGCAGCTTCATCTGAATGCTAAGAAGGCTTGTGGGTGGTGCTATTGCTGACTTCAGAGACAGACACTGCATCAAGTGCAAGGACTATTTAAGCAACTAAAGCATTTAGTGAGAGAGAAGAAAAATTAATTAACTTGTCAAATCCTTCCTCCAAGATAGCGTGAGTGCAATAGATTCTTGCATAACGAAATATTTCCAAGTATCCATATTTTTTGCTTCTCTTTGTTTTCCAATTTCCAATTCCTCCAACTTATGGTTTGGGAAAAATAGTGCAGTGTTTGCAAGAATTGTACATATGGCTTCAGGAACATTTTTCAGCATGAAACAATTCACAGTTTTCTTAAACGGGTGTGTACTTGTGGGTGTGTGTGTGTGTATATGTAACTACATGTTACATGCATGAAATATAACACCAATTCCTTCTATTAGTGTATAAATCTAGATATTATTTTAAGAGGTGATGAAAATAGCAATATAAGTGTTAATAATTTGTATGAGGAAGCTAACTTAATTTATAATGATCTTTTTATAATGGTAATTTATCATAAGCAGTTCATTTAAATATTCAAACACGATATATAAAATTCTTCTAAGTGTTGATTCAAGAATTTTACTGGCAATTCAAGATGCTACTTCTACAGTAGAGTAAAATTTCTAAAACTGAAATTAATAAAAGGCTCTAATAACTACAGTGAGACAAGAGTTTGTCAAATTGGGCATTATTGTCAGTAGTACATAAATTATGCAAAAATCTTGATGTAGTAACACAATCAGTGATTTTGCTGAAGTGGAGGTAAGAAATATATTTTATGGAAAATACACAATAATTTATGAATTATTTATGTCTTAGTATTATTACTCATCCAACATCATTGGCCCATCATTATTTTAAGACAAGTGTAATACCACGACACATGCAATAATTGAATACTGTAGTCTTTTATATTTTGCTTTCAGTGATATGAAAACATCAGCCTTATTCTTTCTTTTTTATTATTACAAATGAACATATGTCAAGGTTTGAGAGGTCTGAGAAGGAGATATAGCTTACTTAACAGTTTGCTAACTTGATTTAAATCCTTTAAATATTTAGTCATAAAGTCTATGGTCCTCCATTTGTACTCTTGCCCAGGCAATTTTAGGTATAGACCTGTCGTTAGTTTCTTCACAGTTTGAGCCCTCTCTGCAGCCTTTTTCCTGTTCCCTGACACTCTATGCTTGGGAAACATTGCACACAGCCCACCAATCTATAAATCCTCTAGTACAAAACTCTCCTCTTTGCAAATTACCCTTGCTTTCTTTGTGGTTTTAGCCTTCCAACCTCTTCTAGCTAGGAAAATCCCACATAGAGAACCTGGTCCTCTTTCACAGCTGTAGGATACCTAACCTCCTAGTGAAGCACTTGAAATGTTTTTGTTTTCCAAGCACACTATCTGCTGCCCTGATGGGAATACAGTCATGGGGTCCACAGAGAGCAAGGGTTGGGGTGTAATGAGGAGGTTCTCTCTTCCTTACCTGTCTCTATGAATACGTATAACTTTTGTTGTGCTGGAATAAGCACTGAATTGGGCGTCAGATCCCTATTCAATAGATTCAAGGATTGGTTCTATTCTATGTGCTCTTATCCCAAGAAGGACATGTTGTCTTAGATTTTTCATTTGTAAAGTGGAGGGGGAGGTGGAAAGGGAATTGGATGATTTCTCCTTAACCCAACTTATTGTGGAACAATATGTCAATTCACTACCTCTGCCAGGAAGTAATTGGGAGAGAGAAATTGAACCTCTATAACTATCACTGAGAAAGGGGTGAGGAAGTAGGCAGTTGGGAGACCCTGGACTGGATGATTTACAATTCTAGCTCCTAAGGTTACCATATTAACTGCTGAAATGTACAGGCATGACAAGATAGTGACACTAAAGGCAGATGAAATTCTTTGAGAAAACAGCTGTAGCTTCTTTTCTAGGCTACAGATTTACTACAAAAGAAGTTGAGCTATTTTCCCCTTTAGCTTCCCAAAAAGATCAATAGGAATTTGTATTATGAACATCTGGAATTTTTCCCTGAGAAAAAATTAATAGGCTATTGTTTTTAAGGCCTACCATCACTTTTAAAACACTCTTTTCCAAGGTGACCACATCTTCCAAGCTCTTCTGCAATGTGATTGCTTTAACTATAGAATGTGGTGGGGTGACACTGCCATTTCCACACATATCCCTTTGCTGGCCTGGCAACTGATTCACTAGTCAGTCTCCTGCCTCTTGGATTATTTGGCCTTAGAATACTCTTGCGAACAAAGCCGCCATGCTTTAAGGCAAGACTGAATGTGATATTAGCAAATTAAAGAAAATGAGGCACCTGGGTGGCTCAGTGGATAGGTGTCCAACTTTAGCTTAGGTCATAATCTCACAGTTTGTGAGTTTGAGCCCCGCATCAGGCTCTGTGCTGACAGCTCAGAGCCTGGAGCCTGCTTTTGATTCTGGGTCTCCCTCTCTGTCCCTCCCCTGCTTGGACTCTCTCTCTCTCTCTCTCTCTCTCTCTCTCAAAAATAAATAAACATTAAAATTTTTTAAAATAAATAAATTATATCATCTGCACCTTAATATTACAATGAGTTTAAATATGGAAATAGACACATAAGTTTATGTGTTTACTTATATAACTTGTATATGTATCAGGATATGTCATTTGATAAATTCATAGATGAAAATCCCACAATGAACTGGGTAAAATCCATGTTCACATTTTTAGATTAAATGTTTTTTTATTTTTTTATTTTTTTTAAATAAATTTTATTTATTTTTTGGGGGACAGAGAGAGACAGAGCATGAACGGGGGAGGGGCAGAGAGAGAGGGAGACACAGAATCGGAAACAGGCTCCAGGCTCCGAGCCATCAGCCCAGAGCCCGACGCGGGGCTTGAACTCACGGACCGCGAGATCGTGACCTGGCTGAAGTCGGACGCTTAACCGACTGCGCCACCCAGGCGCCCCTAAATGTTTTTTAAAAGTAATCATAATTTCCCACAACTTATGACTTAGAGTTAAAAAGAACCTATTTGAGATGGGACGAATCCTTTCTTCTCCAAGATACTTCCCTTACTCACATGCTGTTGCTGATCCCAAGTGAATTTGAGCCTTCTAGTTCTCTTGCTTACCTCCCAAATTAATTTTTTAATGAAAATGGTGGTTCTTTTATCTCTTGTTCTACCTTTCATACTTGCTCTATTAACCAAATTTTTGTCTTACAAAAAATTGACAGAATAGGGGCTCCTGGGTGGCTCAGTTGGTAAAGTGTCTGACATGGGCTCAAGTCGTGGTCTCACGGTTCATGAGTTCGAGCCCCACATCGGGGTCTGTGCTGACAGCCCAGAGCCTGGAGTCTGCTTTAAATTCTGTCTCCCTTTCTCTCTGCCCCTCCCTGGCTCTCACTGTCTCTCTCTCCCTCTCTCAAAAATAAATAAACATTAAAAAAATTGACAGAATAAAGGCATATAGGCAAACACTATGTTAGTCTCAGGACAGCAGTGAGCTATTTATCAGCACACTACTGGAAGGAGAAAATCCAAGCTGGTGATTGCTAAAAATGAGTGAAACTCAAGAAAGACCAAGAACCCTTCAATTGTAGAATGAGCCTTTGTTTTCGCTTGCTGAAGGGAGAGCCTGGGATAGTTTGGTCTGGCTCCCTGCTTCCTGTCTGCCCCACAGTTTTGCCAAAGGCACAGCTTACTGGGAGAGAAACTGGCTGAAACCCACAATGGAAAAAAAGATGAAAAAGAATGAGAGTTCATCACATGGGAATGTACCTGAACTTGTCATTCAAAGATAATTAGATCTTGGTGAGGGATGAAAGGCAGTATCCTTATCAGACAGCTGTGGGGTTGTTGTTGTTGTTGTTTTTCTTTTTCAGTAGAATTTGGTTTAGAGGGAAAATGTGACTCCTTAAAACTAATACCAACTATTCTAGCATCTCTTTCAAATACATAAATACCAAAACTAACAGGAAAGACCCCAGGCTAGGAAAAATGCATGCCATGTCACAGGGGATTATTTCCTTTTCATTTGTAAGAGGTCAGACATGATGAATATGTGTCCTAACCCAAAAG
This sequence comes from Prionailurus viverrinus, assembly GCF_022837055.1. NCBI lineage: Eukaryota > Metazoa > Chordata > Mammalia > Carnivora > Felidae > Prionailurus > Prionailurus viverrinus. Next base: position 84,962,974 of record NC_062563.1, on the reverse strand, counting down.
GAAGAGTGTTAAGGTAGGGATTTCCTAATTCTCCTAGTCTTACCTAAGCTAAACAACTCTTCTGATGGACACTGATAACGCCAAAATAACATTTTCCTGGAATGTGAAACATTTTTGCTCACAGCTAAAGAGTGTATGAAATGTGGCATAAGTGGAAGAACAGTAATATCCTTTAAGATGATGACAAGGTTAGGCTTACATTAGGGTCTCATACTCTTGCCTGAGGGGAAGAAAGAAGAAGGAGATGATATGGGAAGTTTATCTGATTCCCCTGAGACCTTAACTAAAAATTCAATTCTTCAGATTTTTAAATATGTGCTTACTTTTGTTCTCTGGATATTGGAATGTGCTCAACATTGTATGAACATTCTTTGATGTTTCACGAAATCATGGTGACCTGGGAGTGGTCCCAATCTCAATTCATTTGCAAGGCTAGCACTGCACTTTATTGTGAAAATGTTCTCTTACTTTTATTATTCTCATGGCTATATCTTTTTATGGACTAGAGAATTTTATTTTATCTTCACCTTTTCATATGCACACATGCACACACACCATCAACCCTAGTAGAGTTTGTGGGATATCCAAAGAACTGCATATGAAAGCACAAAATATTTGGGAAGAAATATCCTGCAGTATATGAACGTGAACAGCAATATGATGCAATAATGAAAATAGTTTCAAAAACAAGTGTTACCTCTCTTTTCTCTTGTATTTGTTCAGATATGATATCATTCTTGGTTAATAATTAGAGCTGGAAGCTTTTTCTAATTGACTTTTGCCATCTAGGCTGCTATAGCTTAAAGCTTATCTATTGAGCCAAATCGTTGCTGCAAAGAAGTCTTAGTCCATGACTGAGCAATTTCTAGATGAGTATTATTTATCTGAAAATAATAAACACTCTTTCAGTTATAAGAGAGTTATTTACTTACAAGCTATTTTATAATATACTGTACCACACTGTATATAATCCACTCAGAACCATAGTGGTAGTGTTTAAATCCCAGATGTTACTAGATATATAATCTTGAGCAAGATATTTAACCTCTCTGTGTCTCAGTTTTCTCACCTGAAAACTGGGGATGATAATAACAGTACTAACCTCATGGCTCTGTTATATACATTAAAATAATTAATGTATGTTAAGCATTTAGAACTGTGTCTGGCATATACCAAGTGCTGTACAAATGATTGTGAAAAAAAATCATACCTACCTAATAGAATTAGATAAATACTGTATACTCTTGTAAGGGCTAAGTATAGTGCCTGGCATATAGTAAGTACTACATGCACTCACCAACATTGCACAAGTTAGAAAACACTTCTTCCACTAGCCACATGCTGCACTGGTAACAAGAGAGGAAGGATACAAAAAGTGAATAAGGACAGAAGATTGACCTTTATTTTGCACTTAACTATGTTCCAGGCACCTCATCATGCACCAAAGTTTATATTGTTTCTGCCAATTTTCTGCCAAATAGGTATAGCTACAGCAATTTTATGTAAGAGGAGATAAGACTCAGAAAGGTGAGCTGTATAAGATGAACAATAAGAGCACAGAGGGGACGCCTGGATGGCTCAGTGGGTGAAGCATCTGACTTTGGCTCAGGTCATGATCTCGTGGTCTATGGGTTCAAGCCTTGCATCAGGCTCTGTGCTGACAGCTCAGAGCCTGGAGCCTGCTTCAGATTCTGTGTTTCCCTCTCTCTCTTCCTTTACCCTCCTCTCACTGTGTCTCTCTCTCTCAAAAAAAATAAATAAAACATTAAGAAATTTTTTTTAAAAAAGAGCACAAGAAAACAAGGCCTGGAGAACTCCGACTCGTCAGACACCAAAATTCAAATTTACTCTGTTAGATTTCACTGTCCTTCATAGTTTAGGTTTTTGAGGAGCTGACAATTAAGTGGGGTAGATAAATACACGTAAGTAATTATGGGAATATGGGAAGGTGACAAATGTCTGAACAAAAATATAAGGAGTATGTGAGCACAACAATGCAAGCGGCATCTGGTTGGAGAAAATGGAGGAAGGGCTTTAGAAAAAGGATGGCATTTGTTCTCAACACTTAGGAGAAGAGAAAGAGTATTCCTCCAACAACAATGATCACTGACTACAGGACATGATCGGTTTTGAGCATTAGATCCCACAAAAAGCAGGATGTAATAGGAAATGTGGGAGGAGTAAACATTGAATCTAGGTGGGGGGGGCAGGGTGAAGGGAGAAGACAGGAAGAATATCATTGTGGAAAATATCACCAACAATATTTTTGCCTTAGAACCCTTACATATGAATATATTTGAAACCTGGGAGAACTGTGAAGAACTCAGACTTACTGCCCACTTCTCCACAAAGGTGCTACTTGCCTCTTGGCCCACTATAGTCTCGATGACTTTGCTGGGCTCCCCCAGCAGGCTATAGTCTCAGTTGAAGTCCCAAGATAGCATGGCCTTTCCCCCACATGCAAGCCCTGTCAGAGCTAACACACATCCCCACTTGTAAACTTGGATGAATACCACACTGAGAAGCTTGGGATCTGGCTGGTTGTGTCCTGAGTTGTAAAGAACACAACCCAGAAGTATGGGGAGGTAGCTCTCCAGGGTAAACTTTGACCAATGAATAAAAGAAAGTGGGTGGGGGGAGGAGTGAGGCAAATAAGTTCCCTTTATTTTCTTCCCTCTATGGTCTATTCTGAGGTTCAGTTTCTTCTGAGTGCCTAGCAGATGTGCTGAGGAACCTGCTGTGTCTCATTGCAGCTCACTGGGAAGCAGGCGTCAACTCAGTTATTCATAGCATTGCATTGCTCTGTGTCTGTCCTTGCTTTGTTTCTCTTTTTCCCTCTCCTTCACCATGGGCTTCTGCATCTCATGTATAAGCAATAAGCACTTTAACCCTTGCCTCAAGCTCTGCTTTCCAAAGGACTAGGGCTCAGGCAAGAACACTGTGTTTTCTTATGTCTGTACACTTAGCTATCCTGCATTTTCCAGCACTTCTTACCAAACCCTCTGAAAATATTGAAAAGTTTTATAGAGAGTTTTTTTTTAATTTAGTACTTTAGATCAAGCCACAGAGTTCTCTGAAGCTTTCATGCACCATTGGATTCCAAAGTCCAGTGAAAGATATAGAGTTCACATTTGAGGACGCTAGTATCATTCTTGAAAAGAACTAGTTAACCTCTGCTCTTAGTTTTGTTAGTGCTTCCAGTAGCTACTTGTTGGGTAATCCAAATAAATTCACAGATTTATTCACTCATTCACTCATTGCCTAAATTCTTAGCATATTCTGCAACTATACTAAGTACTGAGATAGGGGTGTGTGTGTGTGTGTGTGTGTGTGTGTGCACATGCTTACTCATAATACCAACCTAAGGTATATGGGATTATACTAGGGAATGTATAATCAGACAAAGACTAAAAATGAAACATCACATTCAGAATCTACATATAGACCATGTAAAAACAATGTGTTGATCACAACCTTAGCTTTTACATTTGCTTAAATGGTAGTTAAAGCACATGACAGTTAGGTTATTGATTTAATCTAACCTTAGTATTGGCTGATGAGTTTGAACTTGTTCAGAGTCTTTTGTCAACATATATATTTTTTCTATTTGTTTTCCTTTTCCCCTTTTTGGACTTTAGCTCAATCCCCTTGTCTTGCCACTCTTGACTGTTGCTGAGTCTTTTCTGGAATTGATAAAATCAGATTATTTGCTTTGTTTAGCCTTGGATGCTCTGATAATGCCATTGGTCAGGTTATTACATTTATAGCGATTTCGCTGGAGGACGAAAATACCCATGATCCTCTAAGAGGAAGAGAAATGGAAAAACCTAGCTCTGTTCCTTTTTGGGTGAGATGTGTGCTTCAAATCAGCTGGAAAGCACAGACATAAAGCAGTCTCCCGAAAAAAATGATCTTATCTATTGCATTTTTCTTTCCTTGTGTGAGTTTCCCTCAGCCTTGACAGAAAGGTTTGGGCCTAACGAGAGGCAAAAGACACAACAAACATGTCAATCATCCATGCAAAACAATAAAATGTGAAATGGAGCTACTTGAGAACATATGCCACTGCCCACTGCAGTGCTTCTCAGAGCATCTCTGTGAACTATTTCTTATCAGGCGTGATTAGTTAAGGAGCTTGTGTCAGAAAACAAATCAGCTATGTCACCAAGCCCACTTTTCAGTTTAGCTGACCTCTTTTCCATGGTAAGACTCTCTGGAAGTGAGTAGCGTGCCGATTTACATTCTAACACAAGCATCGTATTTTATCACATAAGATGACTTGAATAACACTGACCTGGTGCATTAGTTAAGATCATCTTTGTAACACTGCAGAAAAAGCAACCCCCACATCTCAATGGCTTCACCCAACGCAACCATAATTTCTCAATTATGCTACTCATCCCAGGCAGGTTGATGGGGCTCAGCTCCAAGCAGACGAGTAAGATTCGGGTGTTGGAGACTCCACTATCTTGTAGCTGAACTTTCTGAAATGTTTGGTCTCTCCACTTACCGTGACAGGAGAAGAGAGAAAACAGAAAATCTGTAAGGTCCTGACTATAGAAGCGACACATGTCATTTCCACTTACATTTCATTGGCAAGAACTAACCACAAGGCCCCACTTAACAGTAAGGAGAATGGAAAGTGGAGAGTGGTGAGCACGAGGATCTTTGCCATAGGCTCCATGCCAAGTTATATGGCACTAAATTGTGTATTTATCAGTCATAACTCTAACTTCCTCAAATGTTTGATTGTAGCACTCAATGTGATTAGAGGTGTCTATGTTTTAGCAATTTCTAAATCTTTTCCTTTCTTCTTTTTAATCTCAAAAGGATAGTGTTACATTCCACAATTCTTAAAAGCATTGTTGTAAATAATATAAATATTATTGCATTAAAATTTGAATCAGCACTAACATAATCATGTCTTTTGGTGTAACTGAATTCCCAAGGAGGACAGATGCTCCTTGACCTCTTCTCTTTCCCAAGATTTTTCTGGGCGTCAGCCACATCGGGGAAGCACCACGAGTCTTGGAAGGACAGCTCCATCGTGGGTGCACTCATCTCCTCTAATACGGTTTTGATAGGCTTAGCATCTCTGGGCAAGGCACCCTCTACCTCTGCCTTGTGCGGAATTTGCATTATCTAAAGATCACTCTGTAAGCTATGGTCCATTCGCCTTGGCAAATACTGTTTAAATATAGCATCCATAAATAAATGTTAAATAATTCATGAACATAATTTTGTAAATTCTGCTAGGCCACACCTCTCTGGGGGCATATTTATGAACATGCGTCAGCCCGGAATCAATGTGTCTGCCAAGCTCCTTGCCTCTGAGGCAGAATTCCCACATCTAGCCCAAAATGCTGCAAACGGCTCCGATTCCCCTTCAGTAGTCATCCATCATACTGTCACTTTAATTCAGATGCTGCTACTTGTTTTAATAACATACATCTTACACAAAGAATATTGCTAACACAAGAATCTTGGGGTAGATTTTTACAACCTCATAAAATGGTATTAACCCTCTGATCCCTGATGTTCTTTCCACGCAGCACAAGGCTCTGGCCGCTTTCCCTGCCCCCCTCCACCCCCTCCCATCTTCCTGATGCTTATCAATAACCTCTGTTCATGGGGACTATATAGCACCAGGACCTGTCATCAATCACCGCAGTAAAAATATTGTTCCCCTAGCATTGCCCTGAAGAAGTATGGAAAGAATAAAAGTGTTATTGCAGGAATTATTTAGCAAACAATAGATGGATAAAATGTATTATGGTAAGTGTTAAATTATATCACCTCATTACAGAGAGCTGACTTCAGATAGCAGGAGAGTGGCTCACTGCCTTTTCTAAGTAGTTCCAAAGAACAATGGGAAAGACCACAAAAGATTTCAAAAGGAAACACGAGTCTATCAGAACTAGGATATACTCTGCTGAAAAAAAAATTGTCTGGGGGAATGATTTGGAATAAAAACTTGTCCCTGGCCTGTTTTGAATATTAAGCTGGAATTTACAGAAGAGCAATGAGGGGTTATATTTAGTCGTTGAATATAGGATGCTATTCTAGGAAAGAGATTCTTAAAAAGAGAAAATAGATGTGTGGTCTAACCGCTCCCCTGCCATGCACCCCCTCCTCATACCCCCTACACACTTTTTCAAGCAGAGGTGAGGGAACCATTTTCATAGGTGAGGAAAATATATGTCTTGAAACACTGAGGTTTAAGTCAGTTCTAGAAAAGTGTACCATGCCAATATTTGTAGCTTCAGCCAGTGTTGGAAAACAATGTTCCTGAAATGTCAGATTAAGCCAATTACTAAAATCAGGCTTGCATTTTAAATACTATTAAAAATACCTAAACAAGATTGGAAACCATGTTATATATATTTTTTTAACCAAGTAGTAGTCTTTTATCAGTTGATGTAGATTTTTTTTTTTTTTTTAGGCATAATGTTACACTGGGCTCCTGGGATTCATTTGATCAACATGATTAAATTATTTCCTTACTCAGCTAGAAGGAAATTACTAGTTACCAGACATTATGTGTCTGTTAATTATGTGCAATAAGGCTCTCTCCTATCACACCAGCTCCTGCATTCATGTTCTGTGCATTTTAAAGGCATTATCATTAAAAAAATTTAAATATTGAAAAGGGACAGCTATAATTTTGTTTCATCTATTTAATAAATAAGTAATCTGTGAAATCAGTGGCACAAAGTATCTCTTTGCTCTTTGTATCAGCGTAGACATTCTTAAGAACATACTGAAAGATCCTTTTGATTTCTATCTTCACAAAAGAATATTTCCCCATCAGCTTTCTAGGACAGGGACTAGGTCCTTTATTACTGAATGGAGTGAGTATGAGCGTTGCCAAAAAAGAAATCTGTGATCTTGTAGCTCTTCAGTGTAGAATCTGTTCACCTGGGATGGGTGATGGCACCAAATTTACATTCCCTCTTACAGCTCAAATCTACAATCTAAGGTTTCAAAAGATTTTTTTTTTTTTTTTGCAAAAGAAGAGACAACATATGGTAGCTGAGAGGCCTTATTTTGTTTCTTAATGAAATGATGTGCTTCTGTTTCATATTAAAGTGTTAATCGGTCTGAAATTAGGTCTCACAAAAAGAATAGTGCTTTTAAAATGCTTAATATGATTCATTTTCTGCAGTCAAAACCAGATGACTTTTATTTTTGTATCAAAAAGAGAAAGTGGAAAGCAAGCTCTTCCTCCCCTAACGCCCCCACACTTCCCCCATCTGCCCAGGCTTGGGACCCAGATCCAATAACCGGTTTATAGAACAGAAAGCTCTTTAGAGTCGGAGCTTGCACCAAAGCCTAGGTTTTGTTTGAGTTTGAGAATCTTCATAGGTTTATGAAATCTCAACAAATATTTCAAAGAAGGAAGTTTCACATTTGAAGTAGGTGATCCTATTAGGCGCTGAGAGACGGTGCCTTTGTTGTGGGCCCAGGCATCATTTTATGTAAGATAGAGCTGTGTCCCACTAATATGCCAAGACATCACTTTCATGCCAGAAACAGATAGGGCTGAACTTGTTTCATGCACTTTGGCTTTCATTGTTAATAATGAATGACGAAAGTTCAGAGGAGAGAAGCTAAGTGGATACTCGGCTTTAAAAGAATGAATTTTAACTAGCAACATGCCAAACTAGTCAGAAACCACTTAGATGGTCAGAAAAGAGAGCAGAGAAAAAGAGCTCATCCCGGAAGTCTGTCCACAGCCATCAGTCCCTGCAGAGCCCACAGTGGTGAGATTGGTGAGTCTTCTTCAGGAACATTCTAGTGGCTGGGGCATTATGTAGCTGGTGCACCTCAGAGGTCTGAGAGTTTTGCACCAGGAGGCACAAAATAGGAATCTCTTATTCCGTTTTCAGAGGAGACAGAGACAGAGATAGAAACAGGGACAACAAAGTTGATTAATAAAATTTTAGATCGCAATGGATACAAATATTGATTAGATGAATTCATCTCTTTTAAGTCTAATCAACACTTGAAACCCCATAATTTCTTTTTAATTTCTTCTTCCTTTCTTCTTCCTTTTTACATTTTCCTTCTTTCCTGATTCTTTGCTTCAATTCTTCTTCCTTCCTTCCTTTTTTTTTTTTGTTTCCCCTTTTTCTCCTTCCTGTCTCCTTTCTCTTCCTTCTTTCCTTCCTCTTTTTTCCATTATTTTACCTTATATTTGACTTTCTGGAGAAAGACCTCAAAAACAAGAAAACATACTCTGAAGATCATGTATAGAGTATTTATGTTTTCATTCAACCATCATTCATTGAGTGCTTCTTTCACGCCAGACATCTAGTAGGCACCTAGGTTAGAAGAGTCAACAAAACAAATCCAGCCCCTTCTCTTTTGGAGCATAGAACCTATGAATCTTAGAAACTAAACTGCTGGGTTCAATGTGTTTTTCAGCTCAATTTCCTACATCATCTATAACCCCAACTCAGGAGGATGAGAACTGATTATCTGTTCCATCGGTCTGGTCATCCAAGATTCTAGTACAGTCATTAGATTTCACAGCTAAAACAAGAAGATGGACACAACTAAAACTGACAGTTTAGAAAGGATTTCAGCAATAAAGAATAAAACCACTTGATTATTTAGTTTAAATTTTTTTTCAACGTTTTTTATTTATTTTGGGGACAGAACGAGACAGAGCATGAACGGGGGAGGGGCAGAGAGAGAGGGAGACACAGAATCGGAAACAGGCTCCAGGCTCCGAGCCATCAGCCCAGAGCCTGACGCGGGGCTCGAACTCCCGGACCGCGAGATCATGACCTGGCTGAAGTCGGACGCTTAACCGACTGCACCACCCAGGCGCCCCTGATTTTTTAGTTTAAATGGAAATTTGAATTATCCAGAATGTCAGGTTTTCTGAACAACACATCTGAGGTTTGCTTTCTCTGGGGTAGAAGAAAAAGGTCTCACTCTGGTAATCAGGGGATGGCACAGTATAGCTCGATAATACTGTGTGTTCTAAGAGACCCTGACCACTTTGTGCATATGGTTGCCAATAGGCTCATCCATCATCCTGGGTGTTTTATCACCTCTTCTCTATATGTCATTGGGTATAGAAATCATTAAAAATACTATATCAATAGAATTAAGTATGCCGGCATCTTTTGATAGTCAAGAGCCCTGCAAATTTAAGTTTGGGGCCTTCAAAGCCAACTTTTAGAAAAGAGCTCTTTGATCTTTGATCCCATACAAATGAGCACATTCTCAATTTAGAAGAATGCCCTAATTTTGGGCACTTTCATGAAATACTAAAGCTGTTATTCTAACATTCAATTCAAAGCATTTCTGACAGCAAATTGACTAGGAAGAAAGATTCTACTTTAGTTGCCACAGTACTTCTAGCCACATCCAAACCACCACAGACCTAAGAGTCACACTCTCATGGCCCCTAAAACTGTGATACGACACTGAGTTAATGCTTTTACCACCTAAGAAAGTCAGGCTGGTACAGCTGGATTATTAACTTGTGTCGATGCTGAGTATTAGCTTGTGTTTGTTGCAAAGCTACTGAATGTAGATATAACCCAGCCTGGCTTCGTTTTTCCAACTAATTGAATTGACTAGTTGCCTCAGTGCCACTTCTGTTGACTTGCCTTGCATGCCTTGACAGTTGTGCTTTTTACCTGTAAACCTACTCCCATTCCCAAGTCTGAAGCTGGCCATAGGGTTACAGTTTTTAGAAGGCAGAGCTGGATGCACACATTCACGTTGCTTTGCACAGAGTTGTTCTTCCTTTTGGTATGATCTCCTTCCCAGCGTTTGCCACCTCACATATCTTAACAGCCAGTACTAGAAAGTCTTTTTCCCTGGCTCATATATTTTCTGTTGTGTTTTGAATTTGGGATCCCATGGTCCTCCCTGTCCTCTGGAGATTTGTCTTGGACATCTAATTGGAAAGTCCCTTTATTTCCCTTGCTGGAACATAATCAGAGCTCTGTTCCCTTTAGATTGTTTCTCTTATTTTGAAACCTAACAATACCCCTTGGATTTTGGCTTTACAATCTGTTGAAAAATCAGCCCTTCTCTGTTAACAAACACTACTGGTAATCCTTTGACTTTCCCTCTGCTTATTGGTACCTAGGAAATTCCCTCCAATTAACCCAGCCCTTAGCTGAGGAGTTTTGTTTATTTATTTTTAAGAAACTAAAAAGTCCCAGGTGGTGGGGGTGGGGGGATATAGCCTCATGCACCCTGGTGGGGTGTATTACACAAACTTTTGTGTAGACAATCTCACAATATGCATTAAACCTGAAAAACATACAGACCCTTTGCCCAAGTGATTTCATTTCTAGCATTATCCAAAGGAAATGATTCCTCAAGTGTTCAGAGATGTATAATCTATTCAAAACAGTATTATTTATAATAACAAAAATGTGGAACTTAGCTGTTTATCAATAGGTGGATAAAATAAAGTTTTCTATATTAATATGACAGAATAGCAGGCAGCATTAACGACATGCTAGAGAAGAGTATTTACTGATATTGAATATATCCGTGATATATTAAGTAGAAGATTGCAAAACACCCTTACATGTGCAGTCAATCTACTATCTATTTACATCCCTGCATGAATTCTACCTATCTTTCCATCTATTCAGTTAGAACAAATAATGGTTGGTTATGAGTGGTGGACGTATGGGTGTATTTTGTTTTCTTTTTTATGCATAGATACACTTCCTGATTTTCTAAAATGAAAATGTATTGCTTTTGTAATTTTAAAAAAAAGCAAGAATGGTTGAAGGAAAATGAGAAGACCCCTGGCCAGTGCAGGTCTCACAAACATATAGGGCAAGCAATCACATCAAATTTTTTGTTTGTTTGTTTGTTTTAAAGTTTATTTATTTTTGAGAGAGAGAGAGAGAAGAGAGAGCATGAGTGGGGGAAGAAGCAGACAGAGAGAGAGAGAGAGAGAGAGAGAGAGAGAGAGAATGAATTCCAAGCAGAGTCCTCACTGTGAGCACAGAGCCCGACATGGGGATCAAATCCCCAAACCATGAGATCATGACCTGAGCCAAGATCAACAGTCAGCACTCAACTCACTAAGCTCCCCGGGCGCCCTTACAATCTCATCAAGTTTTGACCCCCTGGGCACTGAAAGTAAGTTCCATCCAGTTCCCACCATTTTCTCAGGCACTAGGTACTCTGTATACAATGTGTGCCTTTACCTTTTGGTGATCAGTGCATTATAATATGGAAGAGATTCTCCATGAATGGTTATTGAGTTAAAATAAAGGAAACTATTTCTGTAGCGTACTTTGTACCTCTGTGCCACATAAATTCTAATAAATAATTCATTATTTAATGAATGTTATAATTTAGGTCATTGATACATACAGTAGATTGAATTACGGTTTCCAGTCTTTACCACTCCTGCCTCCACATCCTCTGCCATATGACTGCACTGTTCCTCTCCCAGAAACAGAGTGTACTTCTCCACCCATTGAGCTTGAACTTGACTATATGTCTTGCCTATGGGATATTAGCAAATAACATCTACAATCATCCTATATATTAGCAGAGGCTTGAAATGCTCTTGCACTGTTCAGTTTTCTCTCTTGAGCTTCTGTCATCACCATGAGAAAATAATGCCTTAGCTAGTTCACTAGTCCAAGGAGGATGAGAAACACATGGTGAAGATTTGAACCCAATCTATAATTTGGAGCCATGCCCAGCTGAGCACAGACTAGTTCAGTCCCTAAACCACCTCCACTCCCTCCCAGCCCGACAGCAGATGTGTGAATGGGAGTAAATGGTTGTTATTTTAATCTGCTAAGTTTTGGGATGGTTTGTTACACAACATCATTATGGAATTAGCTGGCCACTACAATACATTGACTAGATGTTAAGCTTTATTATATCAATAGCAGATATGAGGTATTAATGAAACTTGTTAAAAAATGCATAATTCCAGGTACAGCAGTGATCTCACCATAAGTTTGCATGGGAAATCAATAATAACTATATATTTCTGGAAAATTGACAAAACAAGTCTATTGTTTAAGAGCAAAAAGGAACTGAGGAGCCTCCTGAAATTTAATTCCAACAAGGTTAAGTTTTAATCATTAGATGTGAGGATCAATTCTAAACATGGTATAGTGTCTAAAAATGTTCACTGTGTAGTAAGGTTTGGGTCCCTGAGAGAGAAGGTGTAGCAGTAGCACGGCCTGGTGACAGACTGAGTGCAGCACAGGAGAAGCACAAGTAGTGACCAGTAATAACTGACCGTGTTTATGTGGGTGCAGATATGAGACACGTTTTAAGGTTTCTTCAAATTTTCAGAGATTGCAGAAGATGTGTCTTCATAAAAATGGTGGCAAGACCCAGGTTTAAATGTGATTTATTACTCTTTTACATGACCCTATTTAAGATGAGGACAAATGATTCCATTTGTCCTCATGGCCTAGGCAGGCATCAGGAAACTCAAGTTATATGGGTGTCATTTCACACCAACAAGTGGAGACAAGACTTTGTCATGTTGCTGCCAAATGAGGTGTTCCACTTGAGTTTATAACTGGTTCAAAATACCCAAACACGCATTCTGGAAGTTTGATCAAATGAAATTCTCTTTTAATGTTTTTTTTTAACTTTGCAATGAAAATTGTTGTTCATGAGACCATAGTGACTCAAAAAATGAGGAGAAATATAGGGTAGCCAGAGAGAGAAATCAAAGCATCACTAAAGGTGTTCCACATCTGAGAAAGATCAAGCTAAAAATGGAAGGAAATAGCTGTTACTTTATTCCATAAATTAAAAACAGAGCTGCTTTTCTCTTTATTTTGAAATACTTTTTTACAAAATAATGGCAGTAGACTGATTTAACATGCTCTAGTGATTTCTATTGAACTCCTACTTTCCCCCCCCCCCCAAAAAATCTGCTTGCTTTTGGTAAGATTTGAATGGGCCCTAAATATATGGACACCAAAAATTAAAATGCTACCTAAACTTTGACCAATTGTTTTAATATATATCAAACAATGTGCATTAATCCTTTTATACTCTTTTTGACCTACCCTGTCTGCATCTTAATCATTTTCTTGTTGTGCCAATATTGTTTGCATAAGAGTAGGTTTATAATTTATGTTTTTTATTAAAAGGTGTCTGTGGAAAAGAGATTTACCATGACTCTTCAGAAAATTATATTTTTAATCAGCTGTAGAAATTCATAGTGCTTTCTACATATGGGGCACCTTATTACAATGATCCAAACAGACCAAAGTCAACAAATAATCTTGTCTGTCTATTGTTAATTCTTAGAAGAACAAACATATGTTTTGAACATCGTTACTGCAAAATTAGCACAAGCAATCAGGCATTCCAGGAGAATAAAATAAAAATGCAGAGCACTATAGTATAATTACTATTTGCATTTAAATTGTGTGCTATTCTTTTCTAACACCATGTAGTAATAGTAAAGTCTAACATTTACTGAGTTCTTTCTGTGTCAGTAAATAAGATAATCTCAGATGATCTTCACAACAACCCTATGATATAGATACTATTATTATAGTATAATATTTTGCATATGAAGAAACTGAGGCTGGGTGGGACAAAATTGGATGCCCAAAGTTGCAGAACTACTCAGCCAAAGCAAAGCTTCAAGCGTGGCATGTTTGACTTTATCACTCATGTTCTATGGTATGCTTTTATTATTAATCAGTTAACAGTAGGTTTAAATGTTAAATCTGACATAACATAGTTCAATGATATCACTAACAGAAAAAAAAATCCCATGATTTTGAAAGAGATAGCTTTTCAGTAAGTATTTCATGAATGGAATGTGAAGGGAGGAACAAAGGATTTATCTAAAACAAAACATATCACTTACATTTTTCACCAAAATAATGATCATGGATATGTGTAGAGGCACCCCAAAGGTTACTCTTCCTTTAGTAATTTAAAACAAAAACAATTCTAAGAGGCAAATGCCTTAAGTTATTAGTGTTTAAATTTCCAGAATATGAAGTGCTTAACTGATATGAAAAATACATAGAATGAGGATACATGTATAAAATTTTTTAACGTTTATTTATTTTTGAAGGAGAGAGAGAGAGAGAGAGAGAGAGAGAGAGAGAGAGAGAGAGAAACTGAAGCAGGCTCCAAGCTCTGAGTTGTCAGCACAGAGCCCAATGCACGGCTCGAACTCACAAACCATGAGATCATGACCTGAGCCAAAGTCGGACACTTAACTGACTGAGCCATCCAGGTGCCCTGAGGATATATGTACAAATTGGAGATCACATGCTATGGTCACAAAGCCTGAAATGCAAGCATGCATTCATTCATTCCATGGATATTTACCAAGCACCTACAATGTGCATTGTTCTTGATGTGACAATATAGCAATGAAGAAGTCAGACAAAACTCTGCCCTCATAGAGCTTACATTTGAAGTTGGGAGACAGAAAAACAAAGAAACGTTCAAGTTCTTATAGTAATAAGTACTATGATGAAGAATAATGGAGATCAAGAGATAGTGATAAAGGAAACAAGACTTCAGCTTTTCTAGGTGAAAAAGGCTGTGATGTCAGCTTCTAGTTAGGTTAAAATTGTGAAAAAGCAGAGCAGTGTCACATCTTTGTTGGTATTACCCATATCTGAGGGATGTGGGTGTCTTTACTGATTGATGAACTGTATTAACTGATTTCTCCCTGTGAATGAGCATGTATCACTACTGATAGAATCCACAAGTCTTGATTACATGAAACTTATTAGTGAATTAGAAAAAATAAGATACACACATGCTAACATAAAAGGGAGGAGGAAAGAGCGTGTCTATTGCACCTATCTTAAAAATGGAGTTCAATCAACAGTGTAGAAAGGAGAATCTCTGGAGGCTGGAATTAAGGTAGAGCAAGGAAGGCTTCCTGGAGGAGGAGAAAATTGAGTTTGGACTTTAAAAATGGGTAGAGTTTGATTAGGCAGAGATGTGTTGTCTCTCCTAGAAGACTGTGGGCCTCCTGAGGACAGTCTACATTTGTCCTCTTTCTGCCCTCTGTTCATATCTATATTCCGGCAACTATCTTCTCTTGCTGAACTGTTTATAACCATTTCCAGGGCTCTTAGGGCAGGTAGAGATATGAGACATGTAAGGAGACAGAGTCTTAGCCCAAGGGTAAAATATGGGGTTTTGGTTCCTTCCAGCCATGGGATCTTCGACGTGGCATCTAACTTCTGTGAGCCTTGTTTTTCTCATTTGAAGAAATGGCACTATAATCATTGCTCTGTGTCCTTCTCATGACTACCATGGGATTTAAATGGGAAAAAGTGAAGCTATGGGAATGTTCTGGGTGGCTGTAAAGTACTGTACCACCATTGGGGGCTGACAGGCACTCTTCCCTAACAGTAGGCCACACAAAATAGACGTGTCTTACAGGGGTTTTAGAAGTCAGTTCATCCAATTCCCAAATTTTGCAGATTAGGGAAATTGAGACTTAGGGAGGTTAAGAGGCATCTGTGAGATCACACTACCAGTTAGTGGAAGAACCTACTTCTTAGACTCCCAGTGCTCTGCCTATCAAATTCTATTGGGCCATAGAGATGACACCTGCAGAAATGCCTACTAGTTTAACTTCAGATGTACAATTAGTTTTGTGGTCCCAGCTGAAGCCCTGTATCCCGTTTGCTCTGGAGGTAGTATTTTAGCCAGCACCTGGGAGGTGTCACTACCTCCCACCCCAAGCACTTTCCATGTGGCAAGACAGTAAGACTTATAGCAGACTAAACTGAGAGAGTGTTACCTACTTAAACTGTTTTTCTGACTTAATAAGAATTTTTCATCTACAGCAAGCCATTTTAAAATATTGTCTATACACAAACAGTCACTCTGAATAATAGGTCTGCACACAGTAAATGTCACCTCTCTAAATCACACGAGACCTCGGCAGCACAGCAGAGGAGGCTCCATAACAGTTTAAACTTCAGCCTCCCATTTATTATGGATGTGTTTATAAATCTCAGAGGGCACTCTTCCGCCTCCTGGGAAATCCAAAAATGGTGCCGTTGTTTGTCAGGGTGACTTGTCCAGGATGTTGAGGTCCTGGCCATCCTTCTTACATCCAGATCCCATTTGGTTCCAAAGTGGGTCAGCCAAGGTTGTTGTCAAAGATGCCATTTTCTCATCATTAATGACAGGAAAATTCTGTTCCAGTAAAAGTAGTGAGGGCTTTGAATACTGGCGTTTACACAATGAATGTAGGGGCTTTCTGTTTCTTTCTCTTTCTTTCTTTCTTTCTTTCTTTCTTTCTTTCTTTCTTTCTCTTACCTTGAATAAATGATCTTCTCTATAAAAGTGCTTTGAGTTTCTCACATAAGGGAGGCAAAAGACAGCTTACACAGCAACGGCATTGAAAAACTCCTTAGCCGCTCCCATCTGTCTTGGTTAGTATGAATACTTTAGCATTAAGTGGAGAAAAGGAGAATCCATCAATAGTTAATAACTGACCTTAAGATGGGAATTCAAAGTTCACCACAATTATACCCAAGTGTCAGAGAACACACATGGGACATTATCAATATATTTGACTACAAGAGCCTGGGATGGAAAATTTAAATACCATCAGAGGAAGAACTAGGCATTATTTTTAATGAGAAAATATTGTTACCATATCCAGAAACCCACACTAAGATACTCAAAGCCAAAATTCTCAGTTAGCAGTGATTGTGGAAAGGTAAGCATAATCTAAAAGAGCGGATAAGAGTCAGGCTAAAATTCTACCGTGTGGCCAGGTTGTAAACAAAACATAGCATAGGTTCAAAGGGAGAGTGTATTTAAAGGTGAAAATAAGATCAGGCAAAAGATGAAAAGAAAATGTGTGCAGAATTGCACAACGTGGATTGTCATCAAAGAAATGCAGCTTAAAACCATAATGATTTATCACTCCACTAGACTGACAACACCAAATGTAGGACAACTGGAATTCTCTAATTCACTGCTGGTAGGAGTCGAAATGGTACAACCACTGTGAAGAGCCATTTGTCAATTTCATATAGAGTTAAACACACATATACCTTATGACCCAGTGATGACATTTCTGGGTATTTACTTTGAAAAAAAAAAGAAAAATGCATGCTCATAAAAAGACTTGTACAAGAATGTTCACAGTAGTTTTATTCACAATGGCAAAATTTTGGAAATGACCCAAATGTCCATCAAAAGGAGGAGTGATAAACATTATGTCATAGTCATAGAATGGACTAGTACTCAACAATGCAAAGGAGTGAATCACAGGTATTTAAAAGTACAGGGATGAATCTCATAAACATTATGCTGAGCAAAATAAACTGGACACAAAAGAGTATATATTATATGGTTCCACTTACATGAAGCTCAAGAACAGGTAAAACAAGTCTATGGGGATAGAAATCAGGATAGTGGTTCCCTCTTGGAGGCGAAGAGGGTAACAGAAAGACGGGGAAACTTTCTAGGGAGAGAGTGATGCTTGGTGTTGGTTGTTAGTTACACAGGTGCAAATACACAAATTAAACTTTAGACTAA
This sequence comes from Prionailurus viverrinus, assembly GCF_022837055.1. Lineage (NCBI taxonomy): Eukaryota > Metazoa > Chordata > Mammalia > Carnivora > Felidae > Prionailurus > Prionailurus viverrinus. Next base: position 84,945,448 of record NC_062563.1, on the reverse strand, counting down.
TTTCAACTCATCTTAATATATGTAATTATACTTCAATTAAAGCAAAAAAATATATATGTAGAATAAGACCTGTGAGGCTAATTGTCTCCCTAGTATGCAGTATTATAAAGCCTTACTACTCAAACAGTGGTCCACAGGGCAGCACCATCACCAGGATGATACAGGAATGCAGAATCCCAGGCCCCAGCACAGCCCTTTCAAGTCAGAATATGCAAGTTAGTATGAAGCCCAGAATAATCCTATATACATGAACGTCTGAGAAGTATCCTCAGAGTGGCTATCTTTCTGTTGTTTTAAAGAAAACCACAGATCCATTCATCCTGTTTAAAGCAAAAGCAGTGTTCTTTAGGGGAATTACCTCACCTCCCTTTGTGTAGTCCTGAGGTTGTTGTTAATCAAAGTGCACTGCCCAGCAGTCCAATCAGATTCTCTGTCCTTAAACAGAGGGAAGTAAACATTGAAAACCACCGATGGTTGAGCATTCAGTAATAACCGTAAATGAAACTGTTCCATGGCTCCTGCTGCCCTCTTCTCTTCACTTGCCATAAATTTGTCTATTTGGGGACCTGGTTCTTCACTCCTGCATTGAGCTCTATGAACTACCTGGCATCCTTCCAATAAATTCACTTTTGATTACATTATCCAGGTTTGGATTCTGTTGTTTGCAGCAGTATCTCTCTGTCTTCCATAAAATAACTGCACTGGCTGAGACCATTCACGTTTACTGTTCCTCGTATTTTGTTATACACCCAAAAATGACAAATGGAGAAAATCAGTAGGAACCCTTAAAAATTCAACTTCCAAGAAGTAAAATTAATTTGGAATCAATAGACTGGCAAGCTGTTATCTGAGTGGCCTGCTCACATTATAAAATAGTACTTCTGAGGAGAATATGATATTGGCTAAATTTGGGGAACAAAGATTAGTCTTCTGGCAGAAGACTGACCAATGTGTATTGGAAACTAAAGTTGACTTTTGTGTTTTTTTCATACATAGACAAGAGGAATCTTTATGTAAAAAAATAAAAAGCTTGTTAAGAAATTTTTCATTCAAATGAACATTGGCAGATAGTAAAATAATCTATTTATTTGTTTATTTATTTATTTATTTATTTATTTATTTATTTATTTATTTATATTTTTAGAGAGAGACAGCATGCATGAGCAGGGGAGTGGGAGAGAGAGAGGGGGTGAGAGAGAAATCCTGAGCAGGCTCCACCCTGTCAGCACAGAGCCCGATGCAGGGCTCGATCTCACAAACCGTGAGATCATGTTCTGAGCCGAAATCAAGAGTTGGATGCTGAACCAACTGAGCCACCCAGGTGCCCCTGAAATAAATTATTCCTATATGTTGGAGGCGTCTTTTCTAGGACCAAGGAACATGGCACAAAAATAGTTTAAATGGAAGAGGAAGGATTACATGGCAGATACTGCCAATTGCCTATCTGAATCCATTCTTCTTTTCTTTCTTACTAATAATAGAACTCAAATTTATTCTGGGCCACAAAGTATCGGCTAAAATACTGCATTTCCCAGTCTCTATCACAACTCCTGGTGCCAATGAGATATAAACAGAATTTATTATATGAGGATTCCTGGAAAGCTCCATAAAAGTACTGACTATGTAGGTGGTTCACACTTTGCCTGCAACCTCAATCTCTCCTCCTGTGCAGAACATAGATGTGATGGCTGGAGTACCAACTGCTTTGAGGCTGGAAGCCCTTTGAGGACTGCTAATCTTGGACAGAGATATGAATCTATTCTGTATGAGGCTCCTCTGTTAGATACAACTTAATCTAATTCTAAGTGACATAGGGTGAGTAGAAGTTAGTGACTATTTAGATAGATTTACAAGTCTTTACCATTTCTTTTTGTCACATCTCCTCATTCGGTGGTTTGGCCCTTAGAATCATAAAATTTTAGAGCCAGAAGGACTCTTAGAGGATATCTAGGCAAAATCCCTCATATTATAAGTAAGACAAGGCCCAGAAAGTTTCAGTGATTTGCCCTAGACTCTGCCAGGATTTACTTATCAAGTATCCATTATTATCAGCATTTATCAAGTACACATAGTTATGCCTGTCAATGAGATACTTTACAGTGTCTAAGAGATCAGTCTTTCCAGGATACCTCATGTGTCTCTCAATTCATTGCTTCTCCTTCTTCAAATCTATAAAGAAGTGTAGATCTAATATATACTTTAATGACAAAAATACTAGGGAGTGGGGCGCCTGGGTGGCGCAGTCGGTTAAGCGTCCGACTTCAGCCAGGTCACGATCTCGCGGTCTGTGAGTTCGAGCCCCGCGTCAGGCTCTGGGCTGATGGCTCAGAGCCTGGAGCCTGCTTCCGATTCTGTGTCTCCCTCTCTCTCTGCCCCTCCCCCGTTCATGCTCTCTCTCTCTCTCTGTCCCAAAAATAAATAAAAGTTGAAAAAAAAATTAAAAAAAAATACTAGGGAGATAAGCTTGTCTTTTTAAGCTCTACCATACCTCCCATAATAAATATGGTCTGACACAGAGTCAATGATCATTTTGATTCCATTGGGGTGTGTGTGTGTGTGTGTGTGTGTGTGTGGGTGTGTGTGGGTGTGTGTGTGTGTGCTCGCGTATGTGTGCTTCAAGGATAGATAGTGATAGTATGAAAGCCATTTTTAGAGAAAGCATCTCAAACTGCTGAAGGAGAATGATGCCTGACAAGCATTTCTTTTATTGAATAATCCAGTTTACAAATGCTTCCAGACAGACCAAAGAGACTAGGTTAAAAATATGACAACCACAGTCAAAGCCCAGATGGAAAGTGTGCTGTGAATTATAAAGGTAGAGATGAGAAGGTTTCTCCTCAGTGAACTCAGCTATTGTAGTAGATCCTCTGGTCTAGATATATAACATTCTCCTTTATAGCAAAATCTCATTCAGGATAAAAGGAGAGGGTTAAATTGCTCTAAGTACTTTAGAAGATCTGCCGCTCATGCGTGTTTGGAAGATTATGAAGCACTGAAGCCTGGGTGCAGACAGACAGCTGAAAGTAAATCAAGGAAACAGTTGGGGAAAAGTCACTTGAGTAGCCAACTTGCCTGTTTCATAGATCCTTATAGGGTATATAGGCATGTTGGGGCATTTTTGTCTTAGCAATTACTACTGAAATTCACCATTGCAGTGATCCACAGGGATTTGCTGAAAAGGTTAATGGCATCTATCAGATTTACAGGGTACAACAAGGAAGTTGGCACATTCCCTCGGTGTGAGGTGTAATGTCACCTGTGTGGGCTGAACAGTCCACATTCATTACCATTCATTGGTCAAAGGGCCTGGTTTTTAACCAACCTTAGAATATAATCCGTCAACAGTTGAGCATTCATAGCAAGAAAAGGAGCAAGGGAGATTTCAAGAGAGAAGACAACAGAACTGTCATATTGTGCTGTCAGCTGATGGACCTTCCAAGAAAGTTAAGAGAAATCAGTTATCTGATCTGCGATGAAAAGTTGTGAGTGTTAAGACCAAGGTGAAAATAAATACCTAGGCCCTGTAGTGCAACTCTTTTAAAAATAACTTCATTAACACACCCACAGGCATCCTACTGTAGCTCTGTGTAAAGCTGTTGTCTCTCATCCACTCATTCTTCCACAGAGTTTTCAAGAAGCTGCTCAGATTTGTGTAAATATGTGACTATAATTGGCCTTCCAATTTCACAGCTTATCAAAGGCAGAAAGGAGGGCTCACCAACATTTCAAAGACAATAAGCACATTTGATGCAATGGTCTATGATTCTCCCCAACGTTTTTAACCTGCGATTGGAGAAACAGATGGTTAGATTTTCTAGGAAGCTTAAAACAGAAGCTGAGCTAATACAAAACTGCTCAGCTATCAGACGGGGCAAATCCATTCTGCCGCCTCTTTTTTTTTTTTCCCAGATCAAAACCCATCAGACGAAGGATTTAGCTTTACAAAAAGATATTTACCAGGAAGCTTTCTGCAGAAGAGAAGGGCATGCTTTGTTAAACCAGATGCATTTTATTTTTCCTGGAACCAAGATTTATGAAAGCAGTATGCTCATATTTCTCCATATACAGTAATTGGAACTCATTATGCTAATTGTATTTCCATTATCACTAATTAACAATCAGAGTGACCTGGCCCACAGTCTAATTTGTCTTTAATCTGTTTTTGTATAGGGAGTTTTACCCTGTAATTTCAAGGTGATAATTCTATTCAGTGCAACTTTATGAATTGCAGAAGATAACACTTTTGATGCTTGACGCTCTCCTCTTGCAACTGTTTGGGGGTAAAATGGGGAAGCAAATGGATATACTTGCATGTGCCCTCTCACTGATGAAATAGGTGCTTGACCTCTGACATCATAAGAGTATATATCCTTCATAATTCTTACTCAGATTGAACACCCAGTCAAAGCAATGGAACAGGTGCCCATACTGTTCAAACTCTGGCTCTCAATCTAAAATATGCAGTACTTAGTCTAAGAAGCAGTTGACATTTGCTGTCATCAAGAAGTAAAATGGGTGTTTCAAGTACTTTCTAATGATTAGTTAACACCTTATAAATATTTCCATGTGACAAATCTCTTGTAAAGAAAGAAATGACAGGTTTGGATCATCAAGAAACTTGCTTCTCATAAAAATGAGGTATCGAAGTGAGAGATGAGATATATTCATGGTATTCGCTCTCAGAGGATATGTTTATTATTTATCGGGCAAATTTACAGCAGTGAGATGTTAAGAGGAAGGGAGCTGGATTTGGAGCCCAAGGTTCTGAGGTCAAGCCCAATTCCAAGGCTTAATTGAAATCATCCTTTCTCTGAACTTTTGTCTTCTCATCTTAAACATTGAAATAATACATTTGAGATAAATTATTGAGACAGCATTGAGCAGTGGCTAATCCTGTGAAGACTTGGGAATCTGAGTGAATTCTGATTTGGACTCTGCTACATATTAGTTGATGGCCTTAAGGAAAGCCTTGGTTTCCTAAATATATTTTTAAATGGACATAATAATAGTTCCCTCTTTATAGAGCTGTTTTGAGATTGAACTAATAAAGATTAATGCAGATAAAATTCTTTGCCCTGTTACTGGCATGTGGTAAGCACATAACAAAGTCTAGTTCTATATGGGAGGAGCAGTCATGTGACAGTGCTTGGTAAACAAGAAAATCTCTCTTGTGACAGGGTTGTGATGATTGCCAATCAGTAAGGTGCGTTGTTTCATTCTGGAGGTTGAAGTGAATCAAGAAGAAAATACTTCTGTTGAAAAGGACTAAAAATCATACTGGGAGGGAGAGGACTAAAAGAGACGGAGCGCTAAGAAAACTGAACATGATATATTTACTTCAGAAAATATGCCTTTGCTCAACCTAAGAAACCTGGGAAGTTTCAGATCTACCTTCCCTTATGCTGACATCTAATCTAAGTAAGCAATGTTCCAAATGACCTCTGAGTTCCATCAGATTCATCTTCTTAGCCTGATTGACTTGGTTTCCCTTTGCCTATCTATTAGAGTGCCACGAGGTCTTGAAAAAAAGGAAGCCCTTCTTTGATATCCTACTCCCACTGCTACCCGGCCGTCTGCCAACCCTTGAGAACCAGTTGGATCACCATGCCTCCTCTGCACAAAAGGCAGCCTTTTCATGCTCTCAGGGAGCCCTGTTTCTAAGTTTGGCCTCGTCTTCTGCTTGACAGGGAGATTTTCTGAATCCCAGGGTCAGATATAATTGTAGCTCTGTAGCATACCCTGGTTTCACACACTCACAAAAAAGTATTTGGTTTTCCTTGTTCATGGCATAAATCACAGGATATCACCTAATCAACGAAATAATCTTAATCAATGCTTCACCGTCTGGCTTTCCATAACAATTCCAACTCCCTGTTGATGTTTTCCATCTTCCCTTCTGTTAGACCAGATGGTGCGTGTTCTAGCCTCTTTATTATCTTTTTCTGACCATAGTATTCTGTCCAAAGATCATTGTAGGAAACCCCCCATGCTGACGGCAGCCCTGGCCCCATCCTGCCTGTTAAACCTCGCCATGGTTTAGACAGCCTTTGCTAATGACTATCCTTTTCTAAACCTGTGCTTTATTCCAAAGCCACTCACTGGCTAGCCCATAATTACTGGATAACACAACCATTTCTGTCTTCACATATCCAGTTGAGCTTTCTTCTCCAGGTAAAAGCAGACTCCAACTGGAGTCTTTCCCATCTGGCATGACACTCTCTCACAAGGAGAGTCCGCAATCATGGTGCATCCACCAATAATGGCAGTGTCTTCTATCCTGTTGTGTTAAAAAAGGGAAAGGATCATCACCCGTGTATCCTGGGGTGGAAGAAGCTGGACCATAATGTTTTCCCCACATGCAAAACCCTGGCCTAATTATATTCATCTTCATAGACAAGTGTTTTCCACTTATCTTTCTGTATGAGCCATAATGCACATTAAAAAAAAAAACTTAAAAAACTGACATATCCGAACATCAGTGGCACTGTGACATGAAAAAAAGACAATTGTGAGTCAATTAAAGCTGTGGATCATCTTAAACAGTGATCATCAAACCTATCCTTTCCCTGCTGTGTACATGAGTGTGTGTGTGTGTGTGTGTGTGTGTGTGTGTGTGTGTGTGTGAGAGAGAGAGAGAGAGAGAGAGAGAGAGAGAGAGAGAGAGAAACTATCTGCACCAAATTCATTCCAAGATAACAATATCTTCTTTATAAAAATCATTTAAAAAGTCACTTCCTCAAACAACCTGGCTTTCTGGACTTCAGTTTAATCTCCCCAAAACACAAATTCACATAATACAATGAGTAGAAAATATAACAGATACACAGAGTTGAAAGAAAGCATCGGTATCTAAATTCCAAAGAATATACATCAGTCGCTGAGTGAATAGATATGCTAACTTGGCACCATTTTTCTATGGTATCTGACAGAACTGAAAATCACAGCGTGGAGAGATTTTTATCACAAAGGATTTTCAATTTGTTGTTTAGGAAGATAGATCTGCAAGTATCCTCTTTATCCCTAATGACTATAGAATGTAAATAATCTTGTTATAACCATATTTCATGTAAATTTTATCTCTGGATGAGGTAGATTTCCTTCTAGGCAATTCCTTTCTTTCTTTCTTTCTTTCTTTCTTTCTTTTTCTTTTTTCCTTCCTTCTTTCCTTCCTTCCTTCCTTCCTTCCTTCCTTCCTTCCTTCCTATCTTCCTCACCAGCAAGCACAATATGTGCTTGGTCCCCTGGTTAAAACAGAACTTAATAAACTCAAAGCTTTGCTCATTGTAGGTCATCTTACCATGAGGTCACATCAGCTGTATGGTCTTACTAGAACACTGTCTCTAATATTTCCATTCTGGAGCACACATAATCCATGTTTGAATTTTAAAGCACCTTCCAATCCACAAACAAAAGATACAGTCAATAGTCTCTTCCTAGACCTTCCCGTTTTCCACTTTCCACCTGCATTACTCAGTTATCTAAGGAAAAATAACAACCAGGGTCTTTTTTTTCCTTTCCAGAAATTTAGGCCAATACTGTAGAATGCAAATTTTACCCCAAGCACTATATCAATAAAGGCTAATATGGTTAACTTCTTCCCTGAACTTTAGCGAAGACTTCACATAATTCTTACTTTACTGGTGAGGTTTCTAGGATTTGGGATGCTTTTAGTTCCTCCTTTTCTATTCAAGAGGAGGAATAGAAATGTCTTTTTCTGCAATTGCTGAGTGTATTACTGTTCTCCATTTGCATACTGTCTGATGATTTGCGTGTGGGGGCAGCCAAAAGGTCTCAGAATCATTTCCCTATAAAACCATTTCCTTGCTGATAAGGCTTCCCATAAGCATGGCTGAGGAAAATGGGTCAGACTGGATTTCTGAAACAGTTTAAGGAAACATCTTCCAGATTGAGCAATATCCTCCAGGCTTTAATAAAGCATCTAAAGAGCTCAAGTTTTCCTCAAGTCATGCACAAGAAAAATTCCAAATGTCTTCCTTTCTCCTACTAGTATCTGAATATGGTCATCATCCTGCATACAGTCTGTGATCTTGCACCTAATTATAATTTACTTTCTATAACCATAAAAGTATTATTACATATCATCTCTCTTTTTGTAATTAAAAAATTTTTTAAAAATATTTCTTTCGATGTCATTCTTACTCCAAGTAGAACAACAACAACAAAAAAAACCCAGCTTATTAATTTTGGCCAAGACTTCAAAAGGTCTTTTAGATATGGTCTCCAGGTTGTTTTATAATTTCAGATCTTTTACACTTTTTATGATTTCATTCTTACCCCAACTAGAAAGCAAAGCTGACTTAAGTAATTTATCTAGGACCTTTATTTTTGAAAATCCTACAGAGAGTCCTCATGTTCTATTAATATATCACTTTGAAATCTTGTTTCTTGGGAAGATTTCTCCTCACCCTACTCTCTGCCATGCACACTGTCCATGAAACCTGAGCCCCTTATTGGAAAACAGGGTGGATATTAGGATCCCCAATGTGAATCTCATGAGATGGTGTGTGATGTGTTCCTAACAAGGTTGGTTGATTGCAACTTCATTGAAGATCAGTTGGTGCTAACCTATTTGCACCTAGTAAATGTAAATGTACATTTCTTCTCTCCTTCATTAATCCATTCATTAACTTGATATTTATGAAATAAGTCTCCATGTGATAATCCCTTTGTAGGCTCTTAGGGTATGGGCTGATTAAAATACAGTTACTGACCCCATGGAACACATAGTTTAGATGAAGAAACCACACCTAAATGATTAAATCTGAATTTATGAGAGCAGAGATTTTGTTAGTCTTACACAGCTGCCATGGTGCCTAAAAGTGACTGTTGCATCAAAAGTGCTTGGTGAACATTTGCTGAATAAACCTATGACTAATGGGACATAATAATGGCAGAGGCTTAGTCTGTGTTTTCACCATTCCACCCCCATCACCTAGAACAGAGCTTAATTCATAAACAGAATTCAATAAATACTTAGCACCAGCAATGCGACTGGTGTATGATGATGATGCCAATAATTATAACAATAATAAAGAAAATATACTGGCACTAGCTATGTGCCAGTACATGTCTGAAAAAAATACTAATCTGCATAGCAGTCCTCTGAGGTAGGAACTGTTACTGTCCCCATTTTCAGATGAGGAAGAGTTAAGTAAAATTCACACAAGGCACACAGCTAGCTATTATTTATAGAGTTGAGATTTGAATGTAACGGTCTGCCTCAAAAACAAACCCTCTTAAATACTTGGCTATCCTGCCCAATGTATGTTTGCTCAATTGACTTGAATTCAACTTTAGCCAGACTCTTGAAAGTTTTGAATAATAGTCTTAGTGGTTTAACTATTATTTTTTCCCCTACTATTATGGATCCTGATGCTCATATTTCTCTTAGCATAGGTCATTTTATAGAATCCTCACTTACTGAATGCTTCTGAGATATATTGTAGAAGGATGATTCCATCTATGATTTGTAAGAGATATCCATCTATGATTTGTAAGGAAAGAACTAAAAGCAAAGAGCAGGTAATAACCTGGAGAAATAGCTTGGTAATAGGGACTTCCCTGAACCGAGTGATAGGAGTGGAAATGTGCTCAATCATTAAGACTGTCTAGCTTTGGATAAGAAAGGAGGGAAAGATCATGCCAATGGTAAGAACTGCTGAGGAACTGGAGATACTACTGATGAAAATTTAAGAATTGTCTCAGAATATACAGTTTAGGGATGCACAATATAAGTACAGTGTTTGAAATGTTGGCTCAAAAGCAGAAGACAGCAAATTGCAATCCATGGGCTAGATCAGGCCCATCGTTTATTTTGGTAAATAAAGTTTTATTAGAGCACAGCCACATCCATTGGTTTGCATATTGTCCATGGCTATGGCTTCTTTCCAGGTAAAACAGTGGTGTTCAGTAGTTACAACAGAGACCATATGACGCCTTTAGTATTACCCTTATTCAAAAGTAATGATTAAATTCTAACAGACTGTTAGAAATATTGTATGGGATCCCATGTGCATGTCCTTGATCAGATTTTGAAAGTATGAGAGTATGTTTCTAAATGTTCAATTAATCAATCAATATTGCTGAACTATGACACCAAGATCTGACACACTTTCAAAACTAATCCCCTTGATACAAAAGTTTTATATAAATCAACCTAACCTAGGCAGGGTCCCAAGACACCCACCTATAATTGAATCTCTTTAGTTCATTACAGCTCAAAATCAGTATATAACACTGTTTAGGGTTAAATGGGCAGTGATGAGTGCAGGCGAAAGTGGTAGTTGGAAGAAAAAAATAAAGTCATAACCTCACTGAGATATCACAGTGGCCAGAGCAAGGAATATCATCAGATAAAACCCATTTTCCCTTGCCTGCCATAGTCTGAGGTGTCTTCTACTCTCTTCTCTCTGACCTAGCCCTAAGGCCACCTTTAAGACCCTTTTCCTCTGCTGAGTAAGGCGAGATGGAAAAGCACTTCTGTGGGAGGCCAGAGACTCACACTCCGACCTCTCTTTTATCACATCCTGGGTGGTCATGCTAGTTGAATCATCGTTTCCCTGATTTTAGTTGTTTTTTCTAAGTGGTGGTAATTTCCTGTAGACTAGATTGCTGGAGAATGCCCACATTATCTCCAGAGATCATTTCCAGGTCTAAGACTTCTGTTTTTAAGGCTCCAGCCTTCCTTAGACATGTCACCACACTGACACATTTTGAAATGTCATATGTACATTGACCTTTTATGTAGTGGATTGAGTGTGTCCCCCAAAAGATATGTGGGGGTTGTGATCTTGCTTGGAATAGAGTCTTTGCAGATGTAATTAAACTAAATATCTCAAGAGGAGATCACCCTAGATTAGTGTGGAGTCTAAATTCAATGACAATGTCCAGAAAAGAGGCAGAGAAGACACCAACAGACCCAGGGAAGGAAAGGTCATGTGAAGACAGAAGCAGAAATTGGAATGATGTATCTGGAAGCTAATAAATATTATCCAGAAGCTAGAAGCATGGAACAAGTCTATTTTAAAGCCTCCAAAAGGAATCAGCATGGCCAACCCTTTGACTTTTTACTTCTGGCCTCCAGAACTATGAAAGAATAAAATTCTGTGGTTTTAAGTCATCAAAAGTTTATGGTAATTTGTTACAGCAGCCCTAGGAGATTAATGCACATTCTTTTTTTTTTAACTTTATTTTTTATTTTTAAAAATTTACATCCAAATTAGTTAGTATAGAGTGAAGCAATGATTTCGGTAGATTCCTTAATGTGCCTTACCCATTTAGCCCATCTCCCTTCCCACAACCCCTCCTGCAACCCTCAGTTTTTTCCTCATATTTATGAGTCTCTTTTGTTTTGTCCCCCTCCCTGTTTTATTTTTGTTTCCTTTCCCTTATGTTCACTGTTTTGTCTCTTAAAGTCCTCATGTGAGTGAAGTCATATGATATATGTCTTCTTCTGACTTATTTCGCTTAGCATAATACCCTCCAGTTTCATCCACGTAGTTACAAATGGCAAGATTTCATTCTTTTTGATTGCTGAGTAATACTCCATTGTATATATATGTACCACATCTTCTTTATCCATTCATCCATCGATGGACATTTGGGCTCTTTCCATACTTTGGCTATTGTTGATAGTGCTGCTGTAAACATGGGGGTGCATGTGTCCCTTCGAAACAGCACACCTGTATCCCTTTGATAAATGGCTAGTAGTGCAATTGCTGGGTCATGGGGTAGTTCTATTTTTAGTTTTTGAGGAACCTCCATACTGTTTTCCAGAGTGGCTGCACCAGCTTGCATTCCCACCAGCAATGCAAAAGAGATCCTCTTTCTCCACATCCTCGCCAACATCTGTTGTTGCCTGAGTTGTTCATGTTAGCCATTCTGACAGGTGTGAGGCGGTATCTCATTGTGGTTTTGATTTGTATTTCACTGATGATGAGTGATGTTGAACATTTTTTCATGTGTCGGTTGGTCATCTGGATGTCTTCTTTGGAGAAGTGTCTATTCACGTCTTTTGCCCATTTCTTCACTGGATTATTTGTTTTTTGGGTATTGAGTTCGATGAGTTCTTTATAGATTTTGGATACTAACCCTTTATCTGATATGTCATTTGCAAATATCTTCTCCCATTCTGTTTGTTGCCTTTTAGTTTTGCTGATTGTTTCCTTCGCTGTGCAGAAGCTTTTTGTTTTGATGAGGTCCCAATAGTTCATTTTTGCTTTTGTTTCCCTTGCCTCCGGAGACGTGTTGAGTAAGAAGTTGCTGCGGCCAAGATCAAAGAGGTTTTTGCCTGCTTTCTCCTTGAGGATTTTGATGGCTTCCTGTCTTATATTGAGGCCTTTCATCCATTTTGAGTTTATTTTTGTGTATGGTGTAAGAAAGTGGCCAGGTTCACTCTTCTGCATGTCGCTGTCCAGTTTTCCCAGCACCACTTGCTGAAGAGACTGTCTTTATTGCATTGGATATTCTTTCCTATTTTGTCAAAGATTAGTTGCCCGTACGTTTGTAGGTCCATTTCTGGGTTCTGTATTCTATTCCATTGATCTGAGTGTCTGTTCTTGTGCCAGTACCATACTGTCTTGATGATGACAGCTTTGCAGTATAGCTTGAAGTCTTTTTCAAGATTGCTTTTTCTTTTCAAGAAAGATTTCTTTTTTTCTTTTTCAAGATTGCTTTGGCTATTCGGGGTCTTTTCTGGTTCCATACAAATTTTAAGATTGTCTGTTCTAGCTCTGTGAAGAATGCTGGTGTTACTTTGATAGGGGTTGCTTTGAATATGAGATTGCTTTGGGTAGTATCGACGTTTTAACAATATTTGTTCTTCTTATCCAGGAGCATGGAATCTTTTTCCATTTCTTTGTGTCTTCTTCAATTTCTTTCATCAGCTTTCTATAGTTTTCAGTGTATAGATTTTTCACCTCTTTGGTTAGATTTATTCCTAGGTATTTTATGGGTTTTGGTGCAACTATAAATGGGATCAATTCCTTGATTTCTCTTTCTGTTGCTTCATTGTTGGTGTATAGGAATGCAACTGATTTCTCTGCATTGACTTTATATCCTGCAACTTTGCTGAATTTATGAATCAGTTCTCGCAGTTTTTTGGTGGAATCTTTTGGGTTTTCCGTATAGAGTATCATGTCATCCGCGAAGAGTGAAAGTTTGACCTCCTCCTGGCTGACTTGGATGCCCTTTATTTCTTTGTGTTGTCTGATTGCAGAGGCTAAGACTTCCAATACTATGTTGAATAACAGTGGCGAGAGTGGACATCCCTGTCTTGTTCCTGACCTTAGGGGGAAAACTCTCAGTTTTTCCCCATTGAGGATGATATTAGCGTTGGGACACTCGTATATAGCTTTTATGATCTCGAGGTATGATCCTTCTATCCCTACTTTTTTGAGGGTTTTTATCAAGAAAGGATGCTGTATTTTGTCAAATGCTTTCCGGCATCTATTGAGAGGATCATATGGTTCTTGTCCTTTCTTTTATTGATGTGATGAATCACGTTAATTGTTTTGCGGATATTGAACCAGTCCTGCCTCCCAGGTATAAACCCCACTTGGTCGTGGTGAATACTTTTTTTAATGTATTGTTGGATCCGGTTGGCTAATATCTTGTTGAGGATTTTTGCATCCATGTTCATCAGGAAAATTGGTCTATAGTTCTTTTTAGTGGGGTCTCTGTCTGGTTTTGGAATCAAGGTAATGCTGGCTTCATAGAAAGAGTTTGGAAGTTTTCCTTCCATTTCTATTTTTTGGAACAGTTTCAAGAGAATAGGTGTTAACTCTTCCTTAAATGTTTGGTAGATTTCCCCTGGAAGGCCATCTGGCCCTGGAATCTTGTTTTTTGGCAGAGTTTTGGTTACTAATTCCATTTCCTTACTTGTTATGGGTCTGTTCAAATTTTCTATTTCTTCCTGTTTCAGTTTTGGTAGTATATATGTTTCTAGGAATTTGTCCATTTCTTCCAGATTGCCCATTTTGTTGGCATATAATTGCTGATAATACTCTCTTATTATTGTTTTTATTTCTGTTGTGATGGTTGTGATTTCTCCTCTTTCATTCTTGATTTTACTTATTTGGATCCTTTCCTTTTTCTTCTTGATCAAACTGGCTAGTGGTTTATCAATTTTGTTAATTCTTTCAAAGAACCAGCTTCTGGTTTCATTGATCTGTTCTACTGTTTTTTTGCTTTCGATAGCATTAATTTCTGCTTTAATCTTTATTATTTCCTGTCTTCTGTTGGTTTTGGGTTTTATTTGCTGTTCTTTTTCCAGCTCCTTAAGGCATAAGGTTAGGTTGTGTATCTGAGATCTTTCTTCCTTCTTTAGGAAGGCCTGGATTGCTATATACTTTCCTCTTATGACCGCCTTTGCTGTGTCCCAGAGGTTTTGGGTTGTGGTGCTATCATTTTCATTGACTTCCATATACTTTTTAATTTCTTCTTTCACTGCTTGGTTAGCCCATTCATTCTTTAGTAGGATGTTCTTCAGTCTCCAACTATTTGTTACCTTTCCAAATTTTTTCTTGTGGTTGATTTTGAGTTTCATAGCGTTGTGGTCTGAAAATATGCACGGTATGATCTCGGTCTTTTTGTACTTACTTAGGGCTGATTTGTGTCCCAGTATATGGTCTATTCTGGAGAACGTTCCATGTGCACTGGAGAAGAATGTATATTCTGATGCTTTAGGATGAAATGTTCTGAATATATCTGTTAAGTCCATCTGGTCCAATCTGTCATTCAAAGCCATTGTTTCCTTGTTGATTTTCTGATTAGATGATCTGTCCATTGCTGTGAGTGGGGTGTTGAAGTCTCCTACTATTATGGTCTTACTATTGATGAGTTTCTTGATGTTTGTGATTAATTGATTTATATATTTGGGTGCTTCCGCATTTGGTGCATAAATATTTACAATTATTAGGTCTTCTTGGTCTATAGACCCCTTGATTATGATATAAGGCCCTTCTTCATCTCTTCATCCAGTCTTTATTTTAAAGTCTAGATTGTCTAAGTATGGCTACTCCGGCTTTCTTTTGTTGACCATTAGCATTATAGATGGTTCTCCATCCCCTTATTTTCAATCTGTAGGTGTCTTTAGGTCTAAAGTGGGTCTCTTGTAAACCGCATATAGATGGGTCTTGTTTTCTTATCCATTCTGTTACCCTATGTCTTTTGACTGGAGCATTGAGTCCATTGACATTTAGAGTGAGTACTGAAAGATATGAATTTACTGCCATTATGATGCTTGTAGACTTGGAGTTTCTGGTGGTGTTCTCTGGTCCTTTCTAATCTTTTGTTGCTATTGGTATATATATATATATATATATATATATATATATATATATATATTTTTTTTTTCATCATTTGTCCCCTCAAAGAGTCCCCCTTAATATTTCTTGCAGGGCTGGTTTAGTGGTCACAAATTCCTTTAATTTTTGTTTGTCTGAGAAACTTTTTATCTCTCCTATTTTGAATAACAGCCTTGCTGGATAAAGAATTCTTGGCTGCATATTTTTCTGATTCAGCACACTGAATATATCCCACCACTCCTTTCTGGCCTGCCAGATTTCTGTGGATAGGGCTGCTGCAAACCTGATCTGTATTCCCTTGTAGGTTAGGGACTTTTTTTTCCCTTGCTGCTTTCATGATTCTCTCCTTGCCTGAGTATTTTGTGAATTTGACTATGATATGCCTTGTTGATGGTCAGTTTTTGTTGAATCTAATGGGAGTCCTCTGTGCTTCCTGGATTTTGATGTCTGTGTCTTTCCCCAGGTTAGGAAAGTTTTCCGCTATGATTTGCTCACATAACCCTTCTACCCCTATTTCTTTCTCTTCCTCCTCTGGGACCCCTATGATTCTGATGTTGTTCCTTTTTAATGAGTCACTGATTTCTCTAATTCTTAAATCGTGCTTTTTTGCCTTAATGTCCCTCTTTTTCTCTGCTTTGTTATTCTCTGTAAGTTTGTCCTCTATATCACTGATTCTCTGTTCTGCCTTGTCCATCCTTGCCCGCTGCTGCATCCATCCATGATTGCAGCCCAGTTATAGCATTTTTAATTTCATTCTGGCTATTTTTTACTTCTTTTATCTCTGCAGAAAGGGATTCTAATCTGTTTTCGACTCCAGCTAGTATTTTTATTATCGTGATTCTAAATTCTGGTTCAGACATCTTGCTTGTGCCTGTGTTGTTTAAATCCGTGGCTGTCGTTTCTTTGTGCTCTTTCTTTTGGGGTGAGTTCCTTCGGTTTTTCATTTTGAAGGGAGAAAAGGAATTAATGAGGTAGTAAAATTGAAATTAAAAAATTAAAATTAAAAAAATATTAAAATTAAAAATTAAAAACACACCCACGCAAAAATCAAATAGATTATGCTAGATCCTAGGTGTGTTTTGGTCTGGGTGTAGAAAGTGGTTTGACAGATTAGAGAAACAAACAAACAAAAAGGGGTGGGAGAGAAAAAAAATGAAACCATTGGAGAATTTGAAAAAATGAATACACTAAAGTAGACTAGAATACACAAAAGTAGAGAATATAGTAGAAAAAATTACAGAAAAATATTTTTAATAAAAATTAAAAAGAAATATGAATTTTTTCATTTTCTATATTTAAGAAAAAAGATAAGAAACGAAAAAGAGAAAAAAGATAAAGAAAAAAGTAAAAGACAAAAAATAGGAAATCATTTGAGAATTTGAAAAAGTGAATACACTGTAGTAGACTGAAATAAAATGATGGGAGTAAGAGTATTTGAAAAAATTTAAATAAAAACAAAAAATATAGTAATAAAATTGAATAAAAATATTTTTAAAAGAAATTGAAAGTAAAAATGAAGTTTTTCTCTTTCTGCATTCAAGAAAAAGAAAAGAAATGTAAAAGAGAAAAAAAGAAAAAAACAAAATGGAAATTGTTCGAAAATTTGAAAAGTTGAGTACACTGAAGTAGACTAAAATAAAATGATGGAAGTAAAGTAGAATTTGAAAAAAATTACACAAAAGTAAAAAATATAGTAATAAAAATTAAAGACATATTTTAAATAAAAATTGAAAGTAAAAATGAGTTTTTCCTCTTTTTGTATTCAAGAAAAAGAAAAGAATTGTAAAAGAGAAAAAGGAGAAAGAGCAAAAAAAATTGAATAGATGAACCTGCTAACAGATTGAAGTAGAACTGAAATTGCTTTGTTTTGCCCTAGAGGTCAGTCCATGTAGCTCTTTATAGTCCATAGATTAAGCCAGTGGTGAGGTTTGTGTTCTCAAAGAGCAAAGTTGGCCCAGTTGGGCAGGGCTCGGTGTAACAGCTCCGCTCTCCCCTAGATGGCGCTGCTAGCCTACTGGGGTGGATTGTTGTGGTGCTCATTGGTGCACATTCGCATGTGTGGGAGCGGTGAAAAATGGCGCCACCCAGCCACCCAGTCTGTTCTCCTGGATCAGCAGTCACGCACCAGTCCTCCGTCTTCTGCTCTCATCCACTCCCCGCTTTTCTACTCTCCGTGACCAGGCCCCAGGCAGTACCTCTCTCCCAAGTTTTGTCTCAGATGTGGCTGTTTTCCCTGGCCCCTTACATCCGAAGGACTGTGGCTTTGACCTGCTCTGCCCCTCTCTGGGAGGGTCTCACTGAGCGATGGCGAATGAGCAATGGCCAAAGGTCGGCTGCACCCAGGAAGGCCCGCTGGATCCTGCTGTTGCCGGTGCCCTGAGACTGCAGCCAGGTGCCAGCCTGCCCCCCCCAAAAAATCGCGAGATGGTATAGCCTCAGCGTTTCAGGGACCATGGAAAATCGCAACACACATCTGACACCAGGCTTCACCCTCAACAACTTTGCCCCAGTACCAGTGAATGTGGCTGCCTTCCGGGGTCTGCTGGGACCAGGTGGCTTCACAGTCTCTACCAAATGTCCTTCCAGCAGTGGAACCGCTTTTCCTGGTGTGGCCCGAGAACCTCCCAGACCCCACTCTGTTCCTGGGGATTCGCCCTTCCCACCAGAGCACCGCCAGGTATCGAGCTGCAGAGTTGCAGCCTTTGCACTCCCCTTGTTTACAGTCTTAATGGAATTTAAACCCTCTCCTTTCTCCTTTCTCCCCTTTTAGTTTAGTCCCTGTGGCTGTTTCCAATTTTCCACTTTCTCTCCAGCTGCTTTTGGGGAGGGGTGCTTTTCCCATATGCTCCCTGCCTCCCCAGTCTGCATCCTCTCTCCGCCTGCAAAAGCAGTTCCCCACCTTTCGGGGCTTCTTGCTCCCCAAGTTCAGCTCTTTGTGTCGAATATCTGCTGAATTCTGTGGTTCAGGTTGTGCAGATTGTTGTGTTAATCTTCCAATCAGTTTTCTAGGTGTGTAGGATGGTTTAGTGTTGGTCTGGCTCTATTTCATGGACGCGAAGACACACAAAAAGCTTCCATGCTGTTCCACCATCTTGGCTCCTCCCAGAGATTAATGCACATTCTTAAATAATTTTGGTTTTCTAATTCTTTATGCTACTAAAAATGGAGCATTTCTATTTGCTTTATTTTTTCTTGGGGTATAGATTGCTATAATATTTTGGTATCATTTGATAAGAAGTCACAGATCTCAAAGAAACACTATTTCCCTCAAGGGTTAAAAAAAATGATTTCTAGCATTTGTTAGAAAATTCATTTCCTTACCTAAAAGTATCTTTTGGGCTGTCTTCATCGTTTGACTATTGTTGATAATGCTGCTATAAACATTGGGGTGCCACGTATCCCCTTTGAATATGCATTTTTATATCCTTTGGGTAAATACCTAATAGTGCAATTGAAAAACATATCCCAAAGCTTCTGTTTTTAGACCTACCTGCCAAAAAGTTAGCTGTGGATGAAGATATAACTGTTTTGCAAAATCCCATTCTAGTGTATTAAACACACACTTACCTTTCAATATAGACAATTCATATTGTCTTTGTTTCTGGACTCTAAAACCAAATGATTCATGTATTTAGACAGTTTTCCTCCTTGGAATTAGGGTTTTAAAATAAGGTTTCTTCCTTTTCAAAAAAAAAAAAAGCCGAGTGACTGGCTTTATTTTGGAATTTAAAATGTCCAGCATTTATGGATGTTAACTAACATTTATTACCAAGATTTCATCAATTATGTAATAGATTGCTAAATGTCATTCCTGTGCTTCACTCCCAAAGTAACTACATGCTATATGCTTAGGAAAATATCATATAATTATAAAGTAATTCTGTGTTCTAGTAGATTACTTAGTAATTATACTTAATACTGTAGTTCCAATAGTGATTACTATGAAAGCTCATTATAAAAGGCAGAAATAGTCACATATGTGTTCTTAATTATATCTGCCACAATAGAAGTTAATGTTAATTGAAATGATTTATAGTTATTATAGTAACTCAATTAAAAGTATATACTAGTAGTGATAACCAACCTTCACAAGAAAAAGTATCAAATTGTTGTCAGAAAACTTAAGGGAGAGTCACTACCGACCTAATTCTGTTTGGTTTTCTTGGCTCAGGAAATGCTTCCACTATTCTCTTCCTATGAGCTTATTCATCACGATCTCCCCAGTACTAGGAGAATACTTGGAGTCTGGAAGTGCTCCATAAATGTGTACTAAATAAACGAATAAATAACTTGTAATATTTATTTTGATCCATCTAAAATAATTTGTAAGTGGATGGTAAGATTCTAAATCAATGTTCTTAATATTTGAGGGTCACTGGTCCCTTTGAGAATATGATATCAAAGTTCCTGCCCTTCTTCAGTAAATTATAAACATAGGTTTTATAAACATTTCCAGAATGTTCAAGAATCCCCTAGAGCCCATTCATGGAGTTTAAGTTAAGAACAAAGGCTCCTGAGAAGAGCAGCATTTTCAGAACCATATTATCTTATACCACGAGAGGATTGGGGCTAGACACATTCCCAAAGGAACTGATGGTAGTTTGCTTTCCTAGTTTTTCCTTTTTCCACTATTTTAAAAAAATATGTGGAAAATTAAATCATAATTTCATTCATAATTAATTTTGCTTCATATCTACCTTTAAATTGCCCAGGATAAGAAATTATACAAAAGTTCTTCCTTTGATAGGAAAGGACAAACAGCACACATTTCTAAACACAAATACACAGCCCATTAAAAAGACAAGTGTGAGATGTAAAGTTTCTGATTCACAGGAAATATTTGGCTGTGTTACCGCAACCTTGTTCTTCATACATTCCTAAGGGCAGATACCAGTAAGATGTCACTAGTGGTAAACTATAACCCAAGATAATAGCTTACTTGAGTGCACGTGGTCCACACAGTCCCAGGTCCAAAATTGGATGGACCCTGTAAGTGCCAGACAGAGGCAGTGCCCTTAAAAAGCTTTCTATCTCATTGAAGAAACAATGACAATGCTCAAGAAATACCACAAAACAATACCAGAGTGCACAATTATAAATTCTCCTGAATCCAGAGAAAAGGCATGTTGAAGGTAAGAGTAGTTGGTCAAACTTCAGAGTCAAGGCTGCAGAGAAATAGATTCTACTTTATATTGGCCAAAATTGTATCAATGTAGACATGAGTATGATATGGACAGAATGAAATAATTCTGAAGGTCCAACTGAGATCTGAGTTACAAAAGCCTAAGAGAAAAGCCCAGGAGGATATGACAGGATTTCAGGAGGCCTGAAAGTCATATACAGTTTGCAGTGTCTCTGAGGATCCAAATACCTGTGATGTGAAACCATTTCTCATGACCTTTCCCCAACTTTGCCTATGATGGGATGTGACCTAAATGTGAGTTCTGAGAGAGTTAACATAGAAAAGAACACAACTGTCATGTTATTCATTATATCAACAGGGGATTTGTTCTCAGTCCCCATTCCTTAATAGTGCAGAGCATCTTTCCTAATCTACATAATCACTTGTCAAGATGAGTGATTTCTATCCGCTTGTCAGTGTTACCATTTTTTTAAGATTACCTGAGAAATTGGTTTAACATGTATTAATTGATATACTTTTTTATGCAACTAGATATCATGGATAGATATGTTTGATAGTCTTTTCTTCCTCCCCCACCCCCCCAAATGTGTTCAGTACTCATGAAATGAGCTGAATTTCCCTAGAGAAATAAATTCATTACATTCTTGCCTCATAGATATGGGTTATACCCGGATACACAGATATCCCAACTCAAACTCCATCATATCAAGAAATCTATTCTAAGAGGGAAAGAGAAATCTGTTTCCACTGATGAGTGTACTGCTTAAGACATGTCTTCAACCCAAAGTAGAACATTTTATAAAGTCCTTCAGTTACACAACACCAACAAAATCAGAGAAAATTGTTGAAATGAGCCAATTTTCTTAAATACGTTTAAGCCATCTCATGGCCCAGTGGTGAATCATAAAGGCTCTGAGCTTAAAAGTCAGATCCAAAGGCACTTTCTTGGCATTTGACAATGATATTTATGAGTTACAGTCACAGACTCTTAGAATTGGAATCGTAGAACACTTCCAAATAGATTTCTTTTCCTTCTACTTTTTATCCTCATGTTGGAAGTTCTAAGAGTTTTATTTCTGATTTAGTTATAATTCATATTATGATATATTCAGATCAAATTTCCAAGGATGTGAAGAATGCATGCAAAATTATTCAAGTATTGATTATTTAAAAAAAAAAAGGAAAATATCTCCATATAGGGGAGAAAAGCCACTTAGAATCAAGCCTTCTTCACTTGTTCCTCTCCCAAGATACAGTCAACATCTTCCCCCAATCATAGCCTTTTCCTGCTCTTCATACAAGGCACATTTAAAGGAATCCAGAAAAGAAAAAACAAAACAAAACGTGGCAAATAGTTCTTATTCTGCTGGAAGGAAATCAGATTTAGGGTTTTGGTGGGTTCTGGATAGTCAGACAATATTTTCTAAAGCTGGCCTAGGGAGCTACATTTGACTTCTAGGTGAATAAAAAAGATCCTATGTTTTTAGTTTAAAAACTGTTTCGTTTAAAAAAATCTTTCTCATTCTTCCTTGACCCAATATTCACCACTCAACTCATTTACAAAGTGGTAGAATTTTCCTAAATTCAGTCATTCAGTAAACTCTTATTAGCACTTAGTTGGTGTCAGGATGAGTTCTAGGCACTGGAGATGGAGCAGGGAACATAGTAGAGAAGGATGAGTCTGACAAGGGAAAGCCATCCAAACTACGAGACCAGCCAGCAACAATATGAAAAACCCATGGTCTTGGTTTCAAAGGTCAAAGAAGAGACAGCTTCTTGGGGCACGTTTGTCAAACCAGAAGTCTTAGATGAAATGACTTTGTTGTAAGTCTTTCTTTGTCTGAGAAGGTCTACATTAATATACATATCATAAGGCTTTCTTTCTTTTGCTTCATCACTTAAATATTTTTTTAATTTTAATTTTAATTTTATTTTTTTATCCAAATTAATTAGCATATAGTGCAACAATGATTTCAGGAGTAGATTCCTTAGTGGCCCTTACCCGTTTAGCCCATCCCCCCTCCCACAACCCCTCCAGCAACCCTCAGTTTGTTCTCCATATTTATGAGTCTCTTCTGTTTTGTCCCCCTCCCTGTTTTTATATTATTTTTGTTTCCCTTCCCTTATGTTCATCTGTTTTGTCTCTTAAAGCCCTCACATGAGTGAAGTCATATGATATTTGTCTTTCGCTGACTAATTTTGCCTAGCATAATACCCTCCAGTTCCATCTAAATTTAACTTTAAATAGGTAATATTTTTACATGATTCTAAAAGATAGTAGGTAGATAGATAGGTAGAGAGAGAGAGAGAGAGAGAGAGAGAGAGAGAGAGATTTAACCAAATGCTTCCCTTCCACACTATTCAATGCTTCCCTCTTCAACCAAATTACATTACCCATCTTCCACTGTAAAACCACCATTTATTGTATATCTTTTAGAGTTTCATGATTCACATACAAATAAATAGTTGTAGTATATAGGTAGTGTTTCTATGTCCCTCTTTTTTTTTTTACAGAAAAAAATTAGCATTCATATATACTGTTCTGTTTTCATTTAATAATAAATCTTAAAATCTTTTTATGCTGGTACATAGAGAATCGCTTCATTGTTTCTTAATGCAGCACAGTATGTCACTTGGTTGGCTATACCATAAATAATATTTGTCCAGCCAATATTGACGGAATTTTAGTTTTTTCTAGTCTTTTGCTATTAAAAACACCACTGAAATGAATAAACTTGTGCATATGTCATTCTTACATATGTAGCGATATCTGTAAAGTAGATTACCATAAGTGAAATTTCTGGGTCAGTGGCTATATTCATTAGTAATTTTGTAGATATTGATAAATTATTCTCCACTGAGTTATACCAGTTTACATATATACCATTATGTTTCTACACAGCTTTACTAAAGAGTATGTTGTCAAACATTTTGATTTTTGTCTTCTGGTAGGTAAAAATGTTACAACAGCGTAGTTTTTAATATGTATTTTTCTTTTTATGACAGAAGTTAAATGTCTCTTCAGGTGTTTAAGAGATATTTGTGTTCAACTGTGGAGGAAATTTCTGATTCACTTTTGATCTATTTTCCTTTTGCTATTTTCCTATTGAATGTGTGAACATTCTCTTAATTTTTAGGAACCCTTAAAATTAGGAAAATTAATCCTTTGTTGATCAAATCAATTGCAGATATGTTTTTCTGAGTTTGTCATCTGTCTTTTAATTTAGTTTTCTTTTTTTTTTCTTTTTATTAAATTAACTCATTAATTTAGGGGAGCTTGGGTGGCTCAGTCAGTTAAATGTCAGACTCTTGATTTCGGCTCAGGTCATGATCTCACCATTTGTGGGTTTAAGCCCACATCAGTCTCCATGCTGGCAGTGCAGAGACTGCTTGGGATTCTTACTCTCTCTCCCTCTCTCTACCCCTCTCATGCTTTCTCTTTCTCACTTGAAATAAGTAAAATAAACTTTAAAAATAAGTTCTTTAATTTAGATAGTTAATATAGTTCCCATATACCTCACATCCAGTTTCCCTTATTATTTTTTTTTATTTAAAAAAAATTTTTTTTTCAACGTTTATTTATTTTTGGGACAGAGAGAGACAGAGCATGAACGGGGGAGGGGCAGAGAGAGTGAGACACAGAATCGGAAACAGGCTCCAGGCTCTGAGCCATCAGCCCAGAGCCTGACGCGGGGCTCAAACTGCCGGACCGGAGATCGTGACCTGGCTGAAGTCGGGCGCTTAACCGACTGCGCCACCCAGGCGCCCTGCAGTTTCCCTTATTATTAACAGTTTACATTGTTATGGCACTTTTGTCATAATTAATGAACTAATATTAATACATTATTATTAACCCAAGTCCACATTTTATGCTAATTTTCTTTCTCATTGTTGTTGAAGTGAAATTAATGTAATATAACATTAATCATTTTAAAGCATACAACACTATGTTGTGCAACCATTACCTATATTTAGTTCCAAGATTTTTATCAACCCAGAAGAAAACTCCATACTCATTATGCAGTCACTTCCTATTCGCCTGTCTTTCTAGCTCCTGGAAACCATCAATCTGCTTTCTGTCTCTACAGATTTATCTAATCCGGGCATTTCATATAAATGGAATCTTACAAAATATGACTATAGTGTCTGGATTCTTTTAATTAGCAGAATGTTTTTGAGGTTCATCATATTGTACCATGTATTAGTACTTCATTCCTTTTTGTAATGGAATAATATTCTATTGTATGTATATACACAATTTTGTTTCCATTAATTCATTGATGGATATCTGAGATGGATCATATAGTAATTATATGTTTAAGTATTTGAAGAACTGTCAAGCTGTTTTCCACAGTGGCTGTACTATTCCTACCAACAATGTATGACGGTTTCAATTCCTCCAAATCCTTACCAACACTTCTTATTTTCCATTTTCTGTTTGTTTTATGTTTTATAGCCATGCTAGTGGGTGGGGAGTAGTATCTCATTGTGGTTTTGATTTACATTTCCCTAATGACTAATGATGTTGAGCATCTTTTCGCGTGCTTTTTGGTTATTTGTATATCTTTTTTGGAGAAATGCCTATTTAAGTCCCTTCACCATTTTTACTTGGGTTGTCTTTTTGCTGTTGAGTTGTAAGTGTTCTTTATGTGGTACAGATACTAGATCATATATATGTATGATTTGCAAATATTTCCTGCAATTCTGCTGGTAGTTTTTTCACTTTCTCAGTGAAGTCATTTGAAAACCAAAGTATGAAGCACAAACAATTTTTCCCTATGTTTTCTCCTAGTAGTTTTATAGTTTCAGTTCTTATATTTTGATAATTGATTTATTTTTAGTTAAATTTCATACATAATGTGAGGGAGGGGTCTAACTTCAGTTATTCATTTGCATGTAGATGTCCACTAGATCCAACATCATTTGCTGAAAAGACTGTTATTTCCCTGTGTAATGATCTTGGCATTCTTGCAAAAAATCGATTGGCCATAGATGTATGGATTTATTTCCAGGCTCTCAATTCTTTTCCATTGCTCTATATGTCAACCTTATGCCAATACCACACTGTTTTGATTATAGTAGCTTTATAGTAAGTGTTGAAATTGAGAAGTTCTAGTCCTCCAGCTTTGATCTTATTTTTCAAAATTGTTTTGACTCCAAGGACCCCTTGTAATTATATATAAATTTGAAGATCACCTTTTCCATTTCTGCAAAAAAAAATCCTTTGGAATTTTAGTAGGGATTCTATTGAATCTGTAGCTAGCTCATTTTAAAGAGCATTGCCACCTTAACAATATTAAGTCTTCCAATCCATAAATACAAAATATCTTCCCATTTATTTAGGTTTTCTTTAATTTATTTTTTAGTACTGTTTTCTGGGTTTTAGTATATAAGTTTTCCACTTCCTTTGGTAAATTTGTTCCTAAATATTCTTAAGTCAATTTCTTTGTATATTACATAACCCAAGTTATAAATATCCTTTATGGTTTTGGATTTTGAGTCATAATTATATATGTCTACTGTATTTTAAGATTATAAAGGAATTTTCCTATATGTCTTTCCAGAACTTCTATGGCTTCATATTATTTATTATTTAAATCTTCAATCCATTTGAAATTTCTTTGGACATAAAGTGTGAGGTATATCGGTATAGGTTATTTTTCTCATTTGACTTTCCAATTGCTCTAACATCGTTTACTGTATGGTCCTTTTTTAAAAAAAGTTTTTTTAACATTTATTCATTTTTTTGAGAGACAGAGCATGAGTGGGGGAGGGGCAGAGAGAGAAAGAGACATAGAATCTGAAGCAGGCTCCAGGCTCTGAGCTGTCAGCACATCCTAACGTGGGGCTCAAACCCACGAACTGTGAGATCATGACCTGAGCTGAAGTTAGACACTTAACTGACCAAGCCACCCAGGCACCCCTATAGTATAGTCCTTCTTTTCCTCACCAATTTAAGTTGCTACCTTTAATCAGATACTAAATTCTATATATATTTGGACTTTTTACTGGACTTTCTATTTGGCTCATTGGTTTGTCTGTCTAATTTCACTCCATCACACTATGATGATTTTTGTGTCTGTTTAATATGTTTTAACATCTGGTAGAGCTCATGGTTCTTCTTTCTCAGAAGTTTCAGTGTTATTCTTGCTTGTTCTTTTTTCACATGAACTTTAGAGTCACCTTATTAGGCAAAAGAAAACCTTGTTTCATTTAGATTTAGAAATTAACTTAGAGAAAATTTACATGTTTATAATTTAGAGTCTTTCTGTTCAGGAATAAGCTATACCTTTTGTTTGTTCATTCTATTGAGGTTGTCCATAATATTTAAAATGTGTCTTTATATAAGACTGGATCATTTATTGTTATGTTTATTCCTTGGTATTTTATCTTATACATTACTCTTATAAATGGGCATTTTCTTTCATTGTATCTTCTAACAGGTTTTTGTTTGAAATTGGTCTAATTCATGATAGCTGTAAGAAATATTTATTTTCAAGAGATGATTGGTAAATAACTGCTAACTCTTCCGGCTTTACCCACAAAGTCATATCTTAAATTATAGTTTTTTAACACCAATATAAAATTTATTATAATCATAATTTATGCTCTAGATTTGAAATAAGAATGGTTTGAAAATTGAAGCAATAATGTTTTATACTATCTCAATGCTATAATTATTTAACTTTAGCATTAATGTATATGTTAATTTATATACACATGAATATACATGTGTATACACATACATAGCGTTCTATACATAAAAGTCTACATATGTATTTCTAGAGTGAAAATATCATTGACGTTGTCTTAGTTTTTGCTGATAGATATATGTCACTTCCAAATTACATTTGGAGCAAAGACTATTTTGGAAATAACTTTGAATCCCAAAACATGAGGACTTTCCTTACATGTGTATTTCATCACCAATTGTCTTTTATTTCTGCATCAGCTCATGGTATAAACTAGATACTTTCTGACTTTCAAAGAAATGGCTGATTTTTGTCATTCATCCCTGCAGTCTCCATGACATATTTAGTTTATTCTCTTTCTGATATTGTCAGCATCACTTTTTATTCTTCTTGAAAATAAGACTTTTCTAAAAGATGAGGAAATAGGCAAAGTAATGTTAGCACTTATATTTCAGAATAGATTTGCTTGTCATTTTTGGCCTTATATCACACACAAAATTTGGAACTTAGAAACTCAGTATGGCTGTCTAACAAAGAAAGTTTTTAATTAATTAATAAACTTACTTGATTTATTTGTACTCATCAAACCAGTTCATAGGCTGTAAAATAGAAGTATATGAATATACATATATATGCATATTCCTGAAAGATATAAGCAGTTTAAAAAATTAAGTGGAATCATGTGTCACACAAATAGGCATGCAATAAATAAATGGTTGGTAGAAAAGTAATAAATGAATTAATGATTCAATAAAAAGATGGACTTTCACAATTAATTTTTAATATTTTAACTTGAGCTTTATCACCAAAAGGAAGAACTTTTCTCTGCTTTTGTTAATAAGATCTAGGAGGACAGGAGCTTTGCCATCAACCAGCATTAGCCTTTTAGGGTTTCTGCATATCACCTTCTCCCCACTTCTGTTTGTCAGCTATGATGAATGATACTCCCATTTGGTCATGCTCTCTTTGATGTGCTATATCCTGCAATATTTAAAGAGAAGTTCTCAAATTCAAGAGGAGGTAGAAGCAACAACTCAGTGGAGGAGCATTGGGAATGGTGGGTTAGATCAGGAAAGTGGTGGCCAAATAGTTACCAAACTCTCACTAACTGTGGGAAGGAATATGGTATGGTGTTGGATTGCCAAGCACACAGTAATGTTCAAGTCCACCACCCATGAAGTCATACTGGGGGAATACAAGCCAGACCTTTTAGTCAAGAGAAATATCAGAAATGCTTGCTTCACTTTTTGTCCATGAGAAGGAGTCAAGGAATCAGGGCATTCATGACATTTGATCCAAAAGTTTGGATCTAATTATGAAAACTATGACTAATAGATACAGAGCAACACAAGAGCTATAGAAAAAAATACATACTTTTTAAAAGGTGGTATTCTACCAACCCACAGTTATTCAGAGATGGAAAGAATATTACTAAGACACTGAAAAGTAGGCACACACCAAGAGCTCATTTTCATGGCGTGGTTATAACTGAATGCCTGAGAGCCTTGAGATTCATGGTTTCTGATTGTCCTCAAAGAACAGCTAGGATCTCTTCAAAGT
The DNA here is from genome assembly GCF_022837055.1 of Prionailurus viverrinus. NCBI lineage: Eukaryota > Metazoa > Chordata > Mammalia > Carnivora > Felidae > Prionailurus > Prionailurus viverrinus. The sequence goes on along the minus strand of NC_062563.1, from coordinate 84,916,727 downwards.
CTTGAGGTCAGAATATTGTCCAAATCTGTGGAGCACTTACTGTCTACAAGGCATTGTACCAAACATGTAATATACATCCTCTCATTTAACCTGAAAAAAACTAGATGAAATACTTCCTCTATTTGTCCCTATTTTATAAATAAAAAAACAGAAGCAAAAAAAGACTCAGAATCTTGGACACCGGTAAGTAAATAGTTGATATGGGATTTGAATCACAGCCCTCTGCTTCAGGGTCCAGACTCTCATTACTATGCCTTTTTTTTTTCTGGAATAAAGTTGAGAACTTCTAAACAAGATGAAAAAGGAGGCAGATAAAGGAACTTTCATTTGGGTACAGTTTTTTTCTTTTTTCTTACACTCTACTGAAACTCTTAACATCTTCCCCACCTCCTCTCCCATTCAAAAAGTCCTAACACAAAATTAAAGAAAACTGTATTATTACCACAACCTGTAGACCTATAGGTTAATTTTTCTGCAGGTTTGTTCTAAGCATGTGCACAATTGTGGTCTATGAAAGAGGGGATCAGCTTCCCTGGGGTAGCTCTAAGGGCACTGCATGCCAGGGCCTGGAGGTCAACAGAAAGGCTATCCCTGAAAAGCAGAGATGACGGATGGCCTGAATGCACAAGGGGTTCTGGAATGCTTTTTTATCTTAAGTCACAGTGCTCCCCCAGCCCCCAGCCCTCCATTCCTCCCATACCTTGTTTCCCATCCCTCATGCCTATGGATTTACTCTTCTTCCTGGCTTTGATTAGCCTGCCCCACAACCAACCTCCACCCTGCTTTCCTGTCCTCCCTAAGAGCCAAGAGCCCTCCAACATGAGGGAAACACTCCATCATCATGATGGGAAGTGTCAGGTGCACAAGATAAATGCAAATTTCATGGCACCACTGCCTCATTCAGCCAAGTTTTATGAGACTGAGAAAACTTGGAACCTTATGCTGTGGGGCCATTTGGTTGGCAGGGAGCAAAACAGACTTTATCCAACACCGTCTGTTGGCAGCTCTGGTGCTAGATTTATAGAGAGAGGTGGAGATGGCTCTGGCTATCGAGCCTGCTGCTCAGCCAGCTGGGGGCCTCTCAAGTGATGGAAGAGTAATGGCGTGAATCCTGGGAGAGAGCATTCTACCTAAGCTCTCCCAATGGTGTCTTCGGGATCCTACCTCAGGCTGGAGAGGCAGACCCCAGTGAGACCAGCCTCCTGCACAGAGGTAGAGCATCCCTGACATTTCTAGCTACTCTCCTTCTGTGCCCACAAGACTCGTAAAACCTGGCATCCACGGCAGGGCTGGAGCTGGAAAAAAGATTTCTCTGATGAGCAACTAAGTCTGTTTTGTTACTTGTTCTCCTTTGAGTTTGTTGTTTTCTATTATAGAGGACGTTGCTCCATCTGCCTCCAAATCTATTATCCTGAGGGGGTGTCCGCCTGTGAAGAAACATTTGACACAGGCTGCGATAGAATGGCAAAAGCCCAAGCTTTGGAGCCAGACTGCCTGAGTCTGAATCCAGCATCCCTCCCTTACCAGCTCTGTATGACCTTGGGCAACTTTTTAATTCTCTTTCCATCTAAGTTCTCTCTCTGTAAAGAAAGGCATAATCATGACAACACTTACCTCATAATGTAGTTGGTCAGACTGAGTTAGTAAAATACAGCCCCCAAAATTGGGCCTGACCAATCAATGGTAACTTCTCCATGACATTTGACTACTGATACTTTGGCAAATGTACTTTCTGACTTCTTGCACAGTTTGGTTTTCCAGACGATGGGAGTCAGTCTGAAGACGTGTGATCACAATGAGAAGTTTCAAAAGCTTTCCTCAGCACTACCTGGAGATTTGACTTGATTATCAAAGGGCACACTGAGGAGGTTGGCTCCAGATTCTAAACTCTTTGATGCATGGGCTGAAGAGGGGAAAGAAATGTGAAAGAAAGAAAGAAACAGTAGCTGAGACCCAGATCCAATTCTTTGTAAGTGGAGTGAAATTCTACATGGAAAAGATTCTGGATCTTGAGGACTTTGGCAATTACTTGCAAATGGGAAAATTGAGCATGAACATGTTCTCTGGTCCCCCAGCCAGACGAAAGAAAAGCTAAGAATAGAACCCAAACTCTAGACTCCCGAGTCAGTGTTCCTGTATTGTAGTGGTTCTCTGCAGGACCTTCTGCCACCTTCCAGTGGGCTGGCTTCCCCGTGAACTGATAGTTTTTTCCCTCATTCAGATCCCCCGCCCATCTCTTCAGGTCAGTCTTCTCTAGGTATTATATTTGCAAAGTACTGCATCAGTAATTAGGAGAGAAATTTGGGGAGCCTATTAAAATCTGTGTGTCGGACACTGAGCTAGACATTTTGAGATGCTACAGAAGAGTACTGACCACCATCCCTGCTCTCAAACACTTTGCAACGTAGTTGACCAGACGCCGTGAAAGGGCCAGTGGAGCAAGGCGGGGTGGGAAAGGGCAATGGCAGATGCCTTGCCAGAAGTGGGAGCAGGGAGACTGCATGAGCAAATTGGCCCTGTGTTTAGACTCCCAGGTATTTTAACATAACCTATGGAGTTACTACTTTAATCTCTTATCTGCACTTATTTCAGATGAACTCTATTATGATTTTTCACCCTGTGTATTTTGAAAAGAATCCTCAGAAAGGCTCTTATCTTCCCCCGTACAAAGACCATTTTAGCTCTGTGACTTAGGTAATAATAGTAAAAATAATAGTGATCCGGGTAGTTATCATTGTTTGCACACTGACTATGAGACAGACCCGTGGGTAAGAACTGTGAGTTAACAGATGATCCATTATGTTGCAAAAGTTCAGAGACAGCCCTGCCTTTCATGAGTTTTAGAGTTGCATGCAGGGAGGTCTCTTGTTTAGCCTTTTCTGAACTTCCAACTGAGGAGGGGGCTTGCCTCGGGAGTCCCAAATGAGTGATACAAAGCACAATTCATAAGCTTGTCCTACAACTTCCTGAGGAAAGAGCCTTCCAGAACTTACACACCAAATAAAATAGTTAAGGGAAAAATGAGAAAAAGGTTTTTTTTTTTAAATCAATTATACTTTTAAATTATTTTCTTCACAGGATTTATTAGAACAAGAAGAAAACCCCCTAAAGTTCTGAAGAAATATTAACATAACATGCCTGTAACTCATGCTGTGTTTAATGAGAGGTGCTGTTTTTCCTGCCATGGGGGCCATAGCCCAATGAGTGATGGCTCTGAAAAGGGTCACATACATATTCATCAAATTCGACATGCACATGTAAACTGGTTTTAATAGGCCATGACAGCAGAAGTTGTGTCGGGCAAATAGCTGCACATGTGCTCCTTCCCTCAACTGGCATATTTAGCCATTAACGCTCTGGTATCCATGGATGAAATATTAGCTTGTTAACTTATGACCATCAGTTGTTGTTGGTGCTCAGTGGCAACCGAGGGAAGAGATCCTCTCAGCTACTTTATTAGGAGTAAGGCTTGAACTTCAAGGTGCTCATTTAACTTTACTGGTGCCAGGAACCTGGAGTCCAGAAGATGCATGCAAAATGTTCTAACCAAAATTGATATTACACCCAGTCCAAAATGAAGATGGATCCTACTCTGTCAGGAGCACAGATGGCATAAGGTCTAAAAATTTTTCATAATATATTTCAGTGTAAGTTTCATTTTATCTAAGTGTCAACAAGTTTGAAGGTTGTCAAGGTATACATGTTTGGTTAAACAGACGTGAGTTGCAAATATGAACTCTTCTAATACTCTCCCCTTGGTTATCTGATGAATACATTGTCAAGCTCACAAGTAAATTAAATTATCATGAATCAACTGAAATCACAGTTGATCCTCGAAAAACGTACCATCAAGTAATAAAGTGAGATGTTTATGTTTTGTAGAGGCTACCATATAAGAACAGGACCCCAAAGCCCGTTATATGAAGATGCTCAGGCCCTAAATTGGGGTTGGTAGATTGTTTTACTGTAACCATCTGGAGACCTCTAGCTACCTCAGATATCAACCTCTGGATACCTATATTTGGTTAAACACGAGTATCTTTAATGAACCACGGACATTTGTCCGCATCCATCAGTCACGTTTCTCCTTGGATTGAATTGGTGTTCTACTTTTCTATAAAACAAACAACTATGTGTCTGCATTGCCTAAAGATTCGGTGTAACCTAAGTGATTTGGGACATGGTCGTCTTTGAGCAACATGTTGAGGAACAGTTTCATAGCCTGAAAACTAATCTATCCTTCATAATCAATCACATTTTGTTATTGCCCTTGTTCCCCTTACTCCCATCCTTTCCCGTTTCTTCTCCAAAGCAATGATTGATCTTTGGAAAACAATTTTCTGTTCTTTATTACCAAAAAAAGTCCTAGATCTTCACCAGCTTAAAATAGGTCCCACTGTAGCTGCCAAGAGAGTAACCAACACAGTAAAATACTTTAGTCATTAATAAAATTACACTACATGGTGAGCAAATATGTTCAAAGAGCAGTTAGTTGAATAAATTCACTGGCTATTTAGCTCTTCCTCATGAATATAGTCTTCTGAGCACAAGGAAGCATATGCATGATATCCTTCTCTTGACTTTCCCATAATCAGTTGTGAATTTTCTCAACAACAACAAAAAAAGTATCAGGTATTGTACTTTCCAAGACAGACATGTTAAATATGTTCTTGGCTTTTCAAAAGGAATGTATTTGTCTTCATTCTCAGACCTGGTGTCTTGGGATAAGGTAATTTAGGGGAGAATATGATTAACATGGGCCAGCTCTTCATTGTAATATATTAGAGGGCTCAAATTTATTTGCCTGCTGTGTCACAATACAATGATTTTTTTGTGCCCCCCACTCCATACATCTAGGAGTTGTTACTGATTTTGCGTGTTTTTGTGGTAGTCTCGATTGAAAAGATTATCTCCATGTGTAGAGGTGATGTGATGTGTGTTCATTATGTTTTCCAGTTCTGGCTTAGGCTAATCAGTCCACTGTTGCCAAAGAACACAGGACGATTTGCTTGGTTTCTGCTTTTTTAGGAGAAAAAAAACACTAAAAAACAAAAAACAAACGTCCGTTTCTAACTGTTCTAATTACATTTCACTGCAATTAAGAAACTCCTCTCTAGAAAGCAATGTTGCTTTCCATGACCAGTGAGCTGAGGGAGGAAGTGAAGGGCCAGCTCTTCTTTGGCACTGCTGCCCATCACTAAGAGTCAGGAATGACTGGTTGCACTTGGCTGATTCAGAAAAATGCCATCTGGTATAGATTTCCTTTCAACTCATTGGGAGGAATTCAGGATCATGGGCAATAATTGAAAGCTGTTGTCTTTCGGGTGGTATTTTATTTAGCTCTTTTTTTCTGGTTAGCTTCTGGAAACCAGGCTGTCTGAGCTAACGCACATCTACTTATTCTACCTGTATTTGCACTCCTGACAAATGCCCCGTAAGCTAAGAGTGCACACCCATAAATAATGTGTGGTTTGCATTTATTCTACTCCAAAGTGCTGTAAACATCAAGGCCTACTTATCAGAGGTGTATGCCTGGTAACAGAGGGTCATTGAGAACTAGAACCAAATGAATTGGAGTAAAGCAGAATGAATGGCGAGGCTGGGCATAACTGAATGCTGGGTCTGAATTGAGGCCACTCAAAGTAGATCACATATGACTTTAATCCACCGCTCTGCCCAGCTTTCTTGGGGGATAAATCTGTCTCCAGTTTTTATTTACATATTATCATTTTACCGTATGTCACTGTCATAGTTTCAGACTTGAGTAAATCCACATTTAAATAGTGATTTGTCTCCTTTTGATAGTAAATATTCTCCTAAGTGGTGGTTAGGATTAAAGGGAATTTGTCGACAATAGGTAAAGGGGGCTATTTAGGATTAAATGAAATTATACACTCAGCCAAGAGAGCCTTCACTGGGAAGCTCAGTCCAGCAGGTGCCGGTTGTCCCACAAATTCCCCCTTTGAAAGTACAGTGATAATTCCCTGAAAGGAGCGAAAGAAAGGGAGGGCGTGGAGAAACAACACATACAAATGTTCTCAGCTCTCCAGACGCCCCAGGAGGGGGCAAATCCTGCCTGAAACAGCCCTCAAGACGCCACCACTTAAAGGTTAGCAAAGAGTTCTTTTGAGGTGACATTTAAACCTTTAATAGCTCCCAGCCAGTTTAGGCAGGAATAATTTCCCCTCACTGGAGGCCCGGAGCCGAGCACTGCTCAGTTACCTGTCTACAGAGGATGTGAGGGTGTGGATGAAACCCTAGCAGGGTGATTTGCAAACAGGGGGGTGGAGCCCGCCAGTGTCTGCCGGCCCTGCCCTCCCGCCCTAATTGCACCAAAGGCCGAAAAGGCTTCAGGTTGCACATTAGGCCCTTGCTGAGATTAGTAATTATAATATCAGTTTCCCCCAAACAGGACTGATAGAATGGCTGGGGGAGCAGAGGTGACTCAAAGTTTAGTAAGTCTTGGGGAAAGTTTACTGGCTCCTGCTGTTTTCTGGCTCACAAATTTGGCCTTTCTACTACCCAGCACTGGCCACAAACAGTAGGAATCCTTTTCAATCACTATTAGCAACACTTCATTTCTGTCATATTTGACCCCTGGCAAACTGCAACTCAGCGAAGAACATTGTTTCCAGAAAGGAACCAGACATCATTCAGCTAGAGACGATTTACTGTGGGACATGGGGCTGATTTGCTTTTGCTGTCCCCCTGGAGTGACTGGGCCCGTTAAAATGAATGGTCGCTTTGGACAGCAGTGCTTGGGTGGGGGGGGGGGGTGGTCTTTCCTGAGAGACAGAGAAGGGGTACAGGCCAGCTCTGGACCTTCCTGACTTGTCATCCTGCCTCCTTGCTCAGAGCCAGTGTCTTGGGAGAAACATGTCAGTTCCAGTGTAATATTCTGTAGCTTTTCTTGAAAGCAAGGCACATGTTACATAGTTGAGAACAGCTACTTTCTTCCCCGTATCAGGGCCACAGTGCTGGCTCCCTCTGGTCTTTGCTCACACTTAATTTGCCTAAACATGAAGAAAAAAAAGTTAAATACTAACCCAAACACTTGGAAGATTGAGGCTGCTTACTTGGGCAGAAGGCGCATGTCCCCCACCTCTTCCTTTACACACTGCAGGAGAAGGCACTTGGGACTTTTGGACTATTGTTTCCTTCCCATCCACTTGCCTATCTTGGGAATTCCTAAGCAGTGCTAAGAAGACTGTGACTCAGTCATCCCATATACCCCTTGGGTATCTTTCATTGTTAATAATATTAATCTTATTTGGGGGAGGGGGGTTATTGTTTAATGGTAAGAGTTTTTTTGGGAGATGATGAAAAAGTTTTGGGTGGTGATGGTTCTGCAACATTATAAATGTATTCAATGCCACTGTATTGGACACTTAAAGATAGCTATAATGATAAATAGTATGTTTTGTATATTTACCACAATAAAATAGTCTAATTTTTAAATAATATCAGTTCAGAGTACACACAGCTGAGATGTGTGATCTGCACGCTCTCTCTTAGTATCTTCTCCTAAGATGCAGTGTATCCACGTGGACCAACCATGGTGAGGAATGTTAAGCCCAGCACCAAGGCACCAATCCTGCCCCACTTCAGATAAAACTGGAAGCAGAGATGGGTTAGCAAGAGTTAGAGCACACGTGACTGGGCAGAAACTTGGATGACCCACTAAACACATCAATTCGTGGGTGTGGATTACTCAGATGGTTTGTTGGGCTGCAAATTAGGAACAAGATGGGCCCAGGTAAAAATGATGAGAACTGTCTTCTCACGATTACCCACAGACATTTAAAGAGGCAGGAGATATGGATTTCCAGAAAACCACACATATTTGGGGGAAAATAGGGGTCATTCTCCAGAGGCTTTGATCCGTTAGCTGGCATTTCACAGAAGGCGGCCAGACTGTGTTGATTCGACAACAGCAGTGCAAGCTGGGACCAATTAATTTACACTGCTTCTTGTGGGAAAGACAGCAAGGCCTGATATGTCCATTGCTAGCCTTCACAAAAGTTACTGCGGAGTGTTAAAATAGTTTATAAATTTATAAAATCAACCAGTGATTGGTCTTTTGTAACCATCAAAACCCATTGACTAAGTATTTGTGAATTATACTGGTTAGTCTTTGTGACCCTGCATTGTAGGCACCAGAGAGAGTGTAAAATTGAAATCCAAGCCATAATATTTTCCCACAGAAGAATCTAAGCATTGGGCTTAGATGTTCATTGATTCTAGAGTCAATCATTAATGTCTTCATTTCATGGGCATGCTTGAGCACTAGCTTAGACCTTCTAAGAGAGTCGTTAGTTGTTTGAAACTCATCACCTGGAGCTATAAACATGATTTAAAAAGGTTACCCCATCTGAGCAATGCCTTCCATCACCACTTCGGCCCAGACTGTATTCTTTTTCTCTCTCCCAACATTTGTTGGGTTTTGGCCATTCATTGGCAATTAATCTGCTGAATCCAGGGGAAATTCTGAGGTAACCACAGAACGTATTGGAAAGAGACAATTCTAGGTTTCCTAAGGCATCAGTGAGCTTAAAGACCATGCCTAGAAGTCATATCCCCTCAAGCTCCATTGTTCTAAGAATTCAATAAACTACCTCTTCCTACTCAAGATAGAGGAATGAACTAAAAATGAACTAAATGGTGGAATATGACTTTCAAGGGGTGCTATGTAAAAAGACAGGACTACATTAATAGCAGATATACTTTATTCAAGAAGAAGAACAATCTCCCTTTTGTATCAAAATTTTAATCACTCATTTCCCATAACCCAAAGGAGACTGAAAAGGAGACTAGACTGGACTCTGTGTCTTGATCTTCACTGAGATACATTTTAGATATGATATAAAAGGTTAGGTAGAAAATTATGAGGTAGATCCCAACTCATGTGCAGACTTATAAATGACACCAGAAACTGTTCCAGTACTCTGACCCTTTGAAGAGAAAAGGGAATACAGGCGAAAGAGAATTTTTGTGAAGAAAGGGGTGGGAGAATTTTTTAAAAGGAGTTTCCTATGTTGTCCTTTCTTCTTCTCTTTCTATGGATGAGGGGATTGGGGTGTTCCTCCTAATGCAAACCAAATGGTGGTTGGGGGTGGGGGGGGAGGTGTGTAAGAAACTACTTACAGCTTGGCCCATGTCCCTTGACTAATGCCTAATTCTTGGGACAGTTAACTGGGGGTCTGACTCCAGCCTCAGGAACTTAGAAGGCTGAGTAAGCCTGGCTTCCTGTTTTGATGGTGAAAGAGGAGAGAGTAGCCCATACACCCTGAGTTGGCAGGACACGATGTGAGGGTATTTCCCATAGACCATATAAGGGACGCATGGGAGGCAGTGGGGGCGTTATGACAAGAAAGTGTCCACAAGCAAATGAATCAGTTTAACCATTTTCCAGGTCTGGGGGGCATGATACTTCTCAGATGAGAGACATCTGTCCTATACCCTTACCTCTCCTCATTTTCTGTCACCTTCAACCCTTGGATGGCGAGAAAAACTGCAGTTGAAGGGTGGGGGAAGGAGGTGAGCTGTGGCAGAACAGACAGCAGAGAGACGGACTGCCCCTATGTCACCTTTCCACTGCAGGCTTTCAGCCTTAGGCAGGTACGAGTCAGAGTTGAGAAGCAGCTTAAAGCTAAATCAAGTTTTAGAGTTCGGATGAAATTCTGTCTTTTAGTTACTTTGTGGCTTGACTCTGTTGACTTAATGACTTGAAATGACCCAAGGAGTCTTGATTATGAGAGAGTGGTCAGAATCGTTGCAGGTGTTCCAAATGTTTATCCAGGGTAGAGAAAGTGAAATAAAATTTGCAATAAACTGCCATTTTATTTCAGCATGACAATTACTCTACCAATGGCCAGGCCATTAACAAATATATCCTTTCTAATGAGAATGGTAAGGTCTAAGAAGCTAAGTCAGGGATGATAGAAGAAGGGAAAGAATACATAAGAATAAGAACCAAAGCACTGACCAAGCCACAAATGGCTCCTGAGAAAATGTACAAGTCCTTCAGGAAGTAGGCTTAATGTCCAGATGAGGAGTCCTGTACTAAGGAACATATGAGGTGTTATAAATGTCTAGTTATTAGTAAGTCTGTAAGTCTACCTAAATATGTTCGAGTCATTTTCAAATAATTTCTGCTTTTCTGAAGTAGCAATTATGTAATTCCATTCAAGTATTGCCAAAATACAAATAACCTAAATGACAGCGGTTTAGCAATTCTACCAGGGCCAGTTAGGCATGACCCAATAGTCAACCTACCTGATCCAGGTAACAATGAGCACTTAGAGGTGATGATGTCTTGTGCATGTATCTAGTTACGCTAAATCTATTAGATGCTCTGTAAGACAATAGATGATACTTTATCCTTTGACAGTTAATAAATATTTGTTAAATAAATGAATGAGTAAAATAGGTAACCAATTATGCTTATCATTTTGATTCCCATCTTCCAACAAATAGAATCTTACTTTTACCCAAATTGCCCAAATAATTGCCCCATTTTATGACTTGTCTAGTAAAACACTGGCTATAGAAGTGCTGTTATTTGAAATTGATTTATTTGCCAGTTGTCAATTTTGGTATATTACTCCTTGTCTTTATTAGTAAATCCTATTGAAATAAACCTAAGCCACATAGCCATATGAAATGAAATATGAGCAAATCTGATAGAAATATCTTAGCTAATTATTACGTATAAAGGAAGAATGTTACTTGGCTATAAAAACTATAAGCACTTTTCATTTATTTTTTTTATTTAAAAAAATTTTTTAATGTTTATTTATTTTTGAGAGAGACAGAGACAGAATGCGAGTGGGTTGGGGCAGAGAGAGAGGGAGACACAGAATCTGAAACAGGCTCCAGGCTCTGAGCTGTCAGCACAGAGCCCGACGCAGGGCTCAAACTCACGAGCTGTGAGATCATGACCTGAGCCGAAGTCAGACGCTCAACCGACTGAGCCACCCAGGCGCCCCATGAGCATTTTTTATTTTGGAATTTCTGTTCATCATCTAGAACTGGAGTGATAGGAAATGTAGGGAAATCATTCACATACACAAATGACAAAGTCACCCTCCTAGCCCTAGGAAACAAATAGGAGATCATTTTTTTTTCTACTCTTTGGACTAACTAGCCTCCCAGTGGGCAGGAGAACCAGAGAACCAGTTGCACCCCATCCAAGAGAACTGTTATCAGAAGATCTAGTGACTAATATTGTATTCTCAAAGGAGGAGTAATGTTTATACTCTATTTTGCTTTTCCTGGTGGGATCTTCCTTATATAGATAACCCAGCATCTATCTTTTTCCAGAATGGGCCTTTCCAGAAACAAAATATTAAAGTGAAGAATGAAAACCTGCCAAGTGTAATTCTGGAAAATCCTTTTAATGTCAGAGAATTGTTTTTCTCTCTTGATCTTTCTCGGTTGTACCATTATGGTTTTGTCAAAAGCAACACTGGCTAGAAACTAACTGTAAGAATCCTTTGGGTCTCCATTAGCAACACTTTCTTCCCACCACGCTTGACCACAGCAGGCTGCAGCCCCACGCTCAACATTCCTTTGAGAAAGCAACCCAACATTCAACTACTACAGATTTATGGTGTGAAAAATGCCATTTTTAAGGACCTTGAAAATATTAAAAATGAACATGGCTTTGCTATTATTTTCCACACAGCAGGAATTTAAATTTGTAAATACTATTTCTAATCAATTTGGGAACTGCCCACAAAGCTAGAGGGAAAAAAAAAAGACTCACATGAACATTCTTCAGTTATCATTATATACTACAACTGACTTTCTACATTTAATCCTTACTGCTATAAATGTGTATCTTTCCACACATTTTTGTTTTAAATTTCCAAAAGATTCTGTTGCCATCCTATGGCTAAGAGCTAGCATTTGTGGCCAGGATAGAAGGCTGTTTATCTTCCTCAAAGCAATTTTTGTTGCTATGTTGTTTAAGTGTAGATGGCTTTTTGATTGGTTATTGAAAGCCAAGAAATATGTTTTAAAGCAATTTGTTTCTTAGAACATTTTGTCCATCTCATTACAGTGATGTCTATTAATGCTCTATTTACAATACTTAGAAAGATAATTTATATTCTATTAGTACCTTTATCCGTTTCGACCCTCTATTACCAATGTAGGTCAAACATTTGGCACTTAAAATGCTTAGCACTTAAAATTCCAGATAGAATAATGATAACGTGACTTAAACACAACATTTTTTTTAAAAGAACTAAAAGGAAAAGGGAAAACTTTAAAGTTTCAGCAGCACTTCATAGACATGAAATTGATCCCCAACCCAAACAACTCTATGCTCCATTATCATAGAGTAAATTTCAGAGCTATTTAGGTAGAGCATAAAGTTCAGGGAGTCATGTGACCAAAACCTCCAAGAGCAAGTAAATGCATCGGGTCAAAGGGCACAGAGCTGAGAGAAACATCTGGATTCCATCTTTTGAACTTTTAATGGAAACACTGATCGCTTGGTGCACATCTGGGGGTTTTGTTAAGAAGGAAAGATTTTTTTTTTTAAATGGGAGGTTTGCTCTAGTTTACTATCCTTCACTTGTGTTGGCTATGAATCCCTTCACATAATGTTAATTTAATATTTGAGCTATCTTAGAATATTACTAAAATTATATTGCTTGATTATTGCTTTAAGGAAGTAGACTTTTGCTTTTTTAGTTTCTTTTCTTTCAAGTTTTGCTTTAAAAGGAGTAACCCCAGGAAAAAGTTAGGGGACCTGCTTAGCTATGCAGACTACACTTTCCCTGGGGAAGCTGTTCTTAACACAGCAGGGAGATCCATTTTTAAAATCACCAAACAGTAACCAAGGAAAAGGCCTGTAGCATTTGACCAAGCTGGCTCACTGCCTACACCCCAAATTAACTCCCTGAGACATCTGCATATGAAAAATGTCGAAGCAAAGCCTTGAAGGGCTTTATAGCAAATGACCTAGCTTTTACCACATTGTTCCTGGTTGAAAAATGTGTCTCAAGCACAAATAAAAATAATGCAAATCTCTTTGCTGGAGACTTGCCACAGTATAGCTTCAGATCTGCTACTAATTGGGACACCATGCGTAAGTCACTTAAATTCTCGGACCCATGTTTCTCATTTGTAAAATGACAGTCCTAGACTATTTTTTTAGACTAGTTTGTTTTAAGCAGTGATATTTTTATGTGTTGATCATTGCTTAGGATACAGCACTAAAAACAATTGTTAAAATCTTGATTGTTTACAATGTGCTTTTCAATTTCTGCAGCACACTCATGTCTTTTTTCTCTTGATCTTGTGAGGTAGGTACGGCAAATATTCTCCCCATTTTGGAATGAGGTTACCGAGGCTCAGAGAGGTCAAGGACATCCTTACTGACCATAGAAAGTCTGTACGTTTCCTTCCATTGAAGCAGTCTCTCCTGGACATCAGGAGACTCATTCCCTGTGATTAATCTGTGAAAATGAAGTTCCTCAACCAGCAAGGCCTGTGCCACAAGAACCTTGATCAGTGGCATGTATGTATGGTAGGACAGGGATATGCTCCCAAGATTCAGAGCAAAGGGGGCAATTGCTACTCCTGAAGAAGGAACTAGACACATGATCAAGAGTAATAATCAAGCTGTTCTTAGAAAAGTACACTTTTCTAACCTGGAAAAAGGCCAAGTTTTCAGATAAAAATAGGTGTACCAAGTAACAGTTAAAAATCATGAACAAATAAACATCTAAGCATGATGTGGATTTTTTTTCTCTCATTTAAAAAGTAAAGAAAAAAAATCCTGTACATTTACAGGTATCAAAATAAAGTAATATAAACCTAGGGGTTAAGAACTGAGTCTGGTATCAGAAACGTAGCTCTGCCTCATTCTCACGAGTTCGACCTCGCTCAGTCTCATTTCCCCATTGATAAAATGAGAATAATTACTAACGTATAGATTTGTTGGCAGGATTAAATGATAGTATCTCTATATAGAAATATGTGTATATGAAGTTCTTAGTACATAGTAAAAAATACTGTTGTTACTACTATCATAAAGAAACAAAAATCATGTTGAGCTCTGGCCTCATAAGAACACTGAACTCTAGAAGATAAAAGTCTAGGTGATTCAATACACCTGTCATAGCCATGCTACTTTTCAGATACACAAGTGTCCGAAGAGTATAACATTAACATACCTTTCCTCAAAATAAAAAGAATTATAAAGTATCCCCACCAACAGAAATACGGGTTAAAATAAGGAACTTAAAAATGGCTAAGGAGTATTGTACAAGGACTTGTGTGGAATACCAAATCTATTTAAACACACATTGTCTAATTTGTGTATGTGGCATATATGTTCACAAAAGTTAATTTAATTTTCTAAATTATTTTTGAAATGCAAGATAGATAATATAAAAGCATTTAATAATAATAAGCTATATTTGAGTCCAGATATCTCGACAAATATTGGAATATGAAAAGACAAGGCATTGTAAGAATTAAGATTCTAGTACATTCCTTATCTTAATACATGGAAGTCTATAGATTTTTTTTCTTATTGTAAATAAATTTAAAGTTTTGAAAATAAATTAAATCAGAACTTAAAGATAACTACTAGTGAAATAAAAAAAAAGAAAGGCTTATAACATCATTAGAAAAAAATTAAAATTATAGGAAATACATGGGGCACCTGGGTGGCTCAGTTGGATAAGCATCTGACTCTTGATATTGGTTCAGGTAGTGATCTCCCAATCGTGAGATCAAGCGCCATGTCAGGCTCTGGCTGAGCATAGAGCCTGCTTGGGATTCTCTCTCTCCCTCTCTCTCTGCCCCTCCCCTGCTCATGCATTATCTCTCTCTCAAAAATAAATAAGTATTTTAAAAAATTAAAAAAAATAAAAAAGCATCAATAAAAGGAAACAAATGCACATAATAGATACACATATAAATATATGTATATTATCAAAATACTTTCAAACACTGTCAAAAAACTTTCAAATAGGATAAAGAGGAGGTAATTTATCTATGGAGAGAAATCTATAAATTATAATATGTAGAATTCCAAAAATACCATCAATAATATAGCATTAATAAGTAAATAAAATGTTAGGAAGATTTCAACAACTTTCTCTGTTGTGGACAGAAGGATAGCTAGAATTAATGAGACATAGAATATTCAGTAATAGAATTTTTTTTTTAATTTTTTTTCAACGTTTATTTATTTTTGGGACAGAGAGAGACAGAGCATGAACGGGGGAGGGGCAGAGAGAGAGGGAGACACAGAATCGGAAACAGGCTCCAGGCTCTGAGCCATCAGCCCAGAGCCCGACGCAGGGCTCGAACTCACGGACCGCGAGATCGTGACCTGGCTGAAGTCGGACGCTTAACCAACTGCGCCACCCAGGCGCCCCACAGTAATAGAATTTTTAAAAGTATCAACAGATACAAAATGAAGGTAGTACCTTGTAAAACAGAGAATATAGTTTTCAAGCACTAAAAAACTGACAAAATTAATCAGTTATTGACTACAAGGAAACTGGTGCTGATTATAATAACACTTCAATAAATTCTAAAAAGGGAAAAAATGTTTAGTTTACATTCTATCACCATAATGCAACACAACTAGCAATTAATAGCAAAAGTACAAATAAACCTTTGACTAATTGAATGTATAAACACTTGTTAAAATAACTATTGGAAGAAAGAGAAATCAAGGGGTGCCTGGGTGGCTCAGTCTGTTGAGTGTCCAGTTCTTGATTTGGGCTCAGATCATGGTCTGTCTCAAAGTTCTTTAATTCTTTTGACCTCATTAAAACCTTCATACCATATGTTTTCACTCTTATGTGAATCCTGAGAAACTTAACAGAAGACCATGGGGGAGGGGAAGAAAAAAAAAAGGTTAGAGAGGGAGGGAGCCAAAACATACGAGGCTCTTAAAAACTGAGAACAAACTGAGGGTTGGTGGGGGGTGGGAGGGAGGGGAGGGTGGGTGATGGGCATTGAGGAGGGCACCTGTTGGGATGAGCACTGGGTGTTGTATGGAAACCAATTTGACAATAAATTTCATATGAAAAACAAAAAAACCTTCCTATCCTTTCACTCTTTGATTGATTATCCTTTATTTAGGGGAAATCTTTGACTTCTGCAGATGTAATCAAATATCCCTATCATAGGCTTTGAAATTTTGATATAGCTCTCTTTCATTGTTATTGCTATAATCATAATAATGTAAATTTTATTATCTTATTTGAGTGATGTTGACCTCCTTTACTTTGGGTTGTCCTTATATCACTAGGGTCTAGCACTATTCCTGGTTTAAGAGAGATTTCAATAAATATTGGTTGAGTGAATGAATGAATGAATGAATGAATAAGTAACATACTCAGGAGTAGTGTATAGGCACTGTGACAAAGGCAATCCAAAATGATTCTAGTAATTTTTCACATTATAACATGTGTGCAGATAGACAAATCCATGTTATAGAAGTAGAACCTATGAAGTCAGAACATATGGCTTCGTGTTGGTGTTTCCTCTTGGTAACTCAGTGACCTTGTGCAAAGCCCTTAAAGTTCCTGAGTATCAGTTTCTTCATCAATAAAACCAGGGTAAAACCTGCACATTGGGGTAATGTGAAAATTATACAACTTTGAAAAGGCTTTGAGGATTATAAACCTCAGTAAATCTAGCTTAAACGCTGAAAGTACTATGGAGGCCTATAGGACACTGCAGAAAAGAAGGTGAATACATTCTTGCCTCCTCACAAAGGGCCAGTGAATTGTTCTCCAGAGTTTTCTGGCACACGGCCACACTCATTCGCTAACGTATGGCCTATGGCTGCTTTCACACTACAGCAGAGTAAGTAGTTGTGACAGAGACCATGTGGCCCACACAATCTAAACTATTTACTGTCTGGCCCTTTTCAGGAAAAGTTTGCCGAACCCTGCTCTAGAGTATTGTTATTATTACTGTCCCAGTGACTAGCAGTCCGTGCAGTTACATAAGCCAGAAACAAGACTGTCAGCTTGACCCCTGCCTCTACCTCACCCCCAATATCTGATTCCTACTACCTGTTACCTGGGGCCTTTGCTTGTGGCCCTCAGATTTTGTTTTCTAACCAAAAATCCTTGACCCCACACAATTCTTCACTTTTTAACAGGTCATGCATGTAGTCACACACGGTATTGTGTTTTGTTCCAACTTCTTCAGGAAGTAGGAAGAAGAGAGAACATGCCCACCACCAGGAAGATGTTTATGTGCAATATAAATGCAAGAATGAACCCAAACTTCATTTTCTGTATTAGTTACATAGCTTTTGTATGCCTCACTTTGTAATGAGTACAAAATAAAAGAACACATATTATAGAGATGTGAGGACAGAATGGATAACATATACAAAACACTTAGCCCAGTGCCTGGCACATATTATGCATTTATTAACTATTACTATTTTTATCCATGTAATTGACAAAGTTATAAAATACACAATTTTAAATAAAATTTGTGAAAATGGTCTTTTTAAATAAACAAATTACATAGGTGCTATGTTCTAAAATACTTCCAAGAAGACAGGGCACCTAGGTGGCTCAGTCGGTTAAGTGTCCAACTCTTGATTTTGGCTCAGGTCATGATCTCACAGTATGTGAGATTGAGCCCCACCTCAGGCTGTGTGGACAGTGCAGAGCCTGCTTGGGATTCTGTCTCTCCTCTCTCTGTGCCCACCCACTCACAGTCTTTCTCTCTCTCTCTCAAAATAAATTTAAAAAACCATTTAAAAAAATCTTTAAAAATAAAATAAAATACCTCTAAGAAGAAATAATATATATATACACATATATGTATATATATACTATATATATATATATGTATATATATATATATATATATAAATTAAATATATAAATTGAATGGGGAGCAGTGTTGTCTACACACACACATAAAAATATATTTAACCTGGGGCACCTGGGTGGACCAGTCAGTTAAGCATCTGACTTCGGCTCGGGTCAGGATCTCACTGTTCATGGGTTCAAGCCCCGCTGTGCTGAAAGCTGGAGCCTGCTTCTGATTCTGTGTCTCCTTCTTTCTGCCCCTCCCCCATTCACACTTGTCTCTATCTCTCAGAAATAAATAAACATTAAAAAATTAAAAAATATATATATTTACCCTACAGCTTACTTTCAAAAAGAGAATCTGAAGCACCCAATTTGTAAAGAAATAGTATATAACACATCTATGTGGTAGCAAAAATAATTACAGTTAATAAAAACCTCTACAATAACAACTTTACACTAAAAACTTAAAAGAATTCCTACATTCTTCTTGCTTTTACAGCTATGGAGCTTGGATACAAATTTGTCTTCAACTTTTAGAAATATTTCTGTGAATAAACCCATTGTCTAGTATCATTTTCATTTTCTTGCTCTAGTTCTCCAAAGAACTCTATAAATTGGACTTATTGTATACTCTGTTTTTATAAGATCTCATATCCTCTTTAGCTGAGGTAGCAGATGAGTAAATTAATCAATTTTATCCTAAAAATTCATGTGAGTAATTGAACCTGATAGTGTCACTTGCTTTCTTTATCCATCCAAAGTCTACCCAATAGAGGTGCCTGGGTGGCTCAGTTGGTTAAGCATCCAGCTCTTGATCTCGGCTCAGGTTTTGATCTCATGGTCATGAGTTCAAGCCCCACACTGGGCTCCATGCTGGATGTTAAGCCTACTAAAAAAATTAAAAATAAAAAGTCTACCCAATTGATAGGGGTGATGATTACACAACACTGTGATGGTACTTAATGCCACTGAATTGTGCACTTAAAAATGGTTACATTGGTAAATTTTATGTTGTGTATATTTTACTGCAATAAGGAAAAGTCTATGACCCTTCTGGCTTGATTAAGTAATACCTGTCTATAAAACCTCACATAGATCCCCCAAGTCAGAAGTAATCTGTCCTTCCTGTACAACCAGGCACTTGTTTGTTCTTTTGTCATAGAGCTTATTTCACTCTCTCATATCATAGTTATGTCCCCCTATGTTTTATCCGCCTCTAGGTTACATGTTTCTTGAAGGCAGGCACCAATCAGTCATCTCTGTATCGTTCTCACAGTGCTGAGCACATACAAGCTGCTTTAAAAATATTTGCTGAAGGCAGGCAGAAAGGAATGGAAGGGAGTAAAGGTGCTCCAGTGTCATTAAGAACACAGCAGAAGCAATGCGGTTCCTTGGTTTCCATTAGACAACACTGCTCCCCATTCAATTTTGCTCTCATCTGAAAAATGAGGTGTGCTAATATACAAATGCCTCCTTCTCAACAAATAAATATAGCCAAGCTCTTAGATAGCAGTCCATACTCATCATTTTAGGAGTCAACACTTAAATGCTGACCAGCAATGGGGAGGCAATGTTCACCAGGTAGAGCAGGCCAGAGGGTGACTATGGCACATTAGATGTCACAGGTTTTTGAAAGGGTTGTCTGTGGTCCACTCCAGCCACTGGCCATTCTGGATGTAGGCCCAATGTTGCCAGAACTTCTGATTTTCTTTAAGTTGGAAATTGGCTTAAAAATTTTAAAACAATATTGCATGCCAAATAAAACATATCTTTGGGAAGCGTGTGACCTGATTCTAACCCTTCACATGCTATCACAAATACTTTAGAAAACAGCTATTGTACAAATTCCAAGAAACAGCCTTTTGAATGAAGGGAATAATGAGTACCTAATGCAAAAAGGTATTTTAGGATTAAGAGATAACATGTAAAAGTGCCTAGCAAAGCATATATTCCTGCATGGATGCTCAATAAATATTAATTTCTTCTCTTCATTCCTCTTTCCTGCCTTTTTAATTGAGAAAAAAAGGATTACTGAATTTACTGGGAAAACATGGAGAAAGCATTATTTTGAATAAAAGATGCCATTTTCTTATATCAAACTCCACACCACATCAATATATTCCACACACTGAGGCTCTTCACCCATATAGATCCCTGTAGACTTGCTTAAACCCAGATGAGGCTGACTTGTAATTGGTAGTTGAATTTTTATGTGAAAATGATATTCTAAACATGTTTAAGAATGCTTGAATACAGATTTTTTTCTCTCTAGTGATTTAAAACATTCTTTCACACTTTATTTGTACCATAAACTTATTTATAAATAGTTTGTTGGGCAGCATAAAGCTTGGATCCAGTTTTTATCTGAATTATTGTGAATTTTGCATCCAGTTCTATAGAGTTGCATATCATCTCCTATATTCTCTAAAGCAGCAACAACCCACATATTCCCTGGACCAGTCCTCTCCAAGTCATTAACAATTATTTTGTTAAGTCATCAGTCGTGGTCTATGGGGCAGAGTAAGCCAAGAAAGATTCCACTGGACTTGGAGCATACATCTCAAGCTCAAGATTATTTCTTTTAAGATCTGGTTAAATGTGGGGAGCCTGGGTGGCTCAGTCGGTTAAGCGGCCAACTTCGCCTCAGGTCATGATCTCGCGGGTCCATGAGTTTGAGCCCCGCGTCGGGCTCTGTGCTGACAGCTCAGAGCCTGGAGCCTGTTTTGGATTCTGTGTCTCCCTCTCTCTGACCCTCCCCCGTTCGTGCTCTGTCTCTCTCTGTCTCAAAAATAAATAAATGTTAAAAAAATTTTTAAAAAAAGATCTGGTTAAATGTGAGCAAGTTCTTTCTCATCTGTGAAATGGGACAGATTAGTACTACTCTCATAAGCTTATTGTGAAGGTCAAATGAGATAAAGTTTACAAAATTGTCATATAAAGAATAAAGGGTTAAACCAATACATATACTGCTTTGAGTGGAAGGGACAGAGAGCAATTGGGATGGGGACCCCAGCATGGCTTTGTTGGTAGCAGTGTCTTGACATGAGGGTGAGACTCACTGTTTTGTCCTCCCAATGTCATAGGATCCCTTGCCCTATTACTTCATCCCTTACATCTGCACAATATATATAATCAAAAGTAGAAGGGAAGAACGGTGTGTTAATATTGGCAGCAGCAAAACAATAATACCATGTTTATTGGGCATTTCCTATGTTCTAAGCATGAAGCTAAGCACTAAGTGCACATCAAATGAATCTGCTAATATTTAGAACATCCCTGTGTGGTAGATATTATATTCCCCAGTTTACAAATAAAGAAACTGGAGATTAGCAATGGACACCATCTTGCCCAAGATCATTACCTAATACATGTTTGAGGCGGGGCTCCAAACCTGGCAGCACTAAAGCAGGACCACATCAACAGGGCAGCAGCATGAAATAGTTTATCCAAGAATACAGTTTTCCAGATAAGAGAGATGGATACTTCCAGTGCCAAAGTGTATCACTTGCTCTGGTCTGAAAGTATGACTTTGACAAAACACCTATCTCACACCTTAGGTGTGCTGCTAGTAATCTCCAGTGAGCTAGAAAACCAGGTAACTCTCTAAGATTGGGTGTCAAATTCTGAGCAAGGACCTAAGAAGAACTCTTAATGGGTGAAGTGCATAAGATGCTGTGACGAGATGAGACCTCCATTTTGGCTTCGCTGATGGCTATCAGCTAGCTGTAGCTTGGATAAACTGAATTTGTCAGAGAAATGAATACCATAGAAGTGAGGAGTTGAATACTTTTAGAGAGACACATCCCCCTCCCCCCCCCCACAAAAGGCATAAGTCAGACTTCCAAATGAATCTATTCCCTCTTCTAGGTCCCCTGTAGAGATCCTTAGAGCTAGCCAACTCCACCTGCTTTCTTTACATTACTCTTCCTTGTCTTTTTTATAAGCATAGTCAAATCATCCTTTACCCTTTTACTTCAGTTGTCATTTTCCAGCTGGAAAACAGCAAATTTGATCATTCGAACAGAAACAGCGTCTGTTGCTAACCCCTCAAGCTGGTGTGCTGGTTTCATTTCTTGCAGCCAAACATTCGGTAACATGTGTTTATATGTATATCTTTTCCTTTATATTAGTAATAAGTGGGTCATTAAGGGCTGTATAATGAGAGAATGCAGTTTTCTGGCCTGATAAGCCCCAGAGCTTCATTACCAAATTCATCTTACATGTCAGCCATTAAATAGCATGGCATTTTCCTCTCTCATCCATGCGGTATCATTTAATTTCATCTAAATGGAGTTTTCACTATGGTCATAATCATCATCATCTTCATCACCACTACCATCGAGAAGCATTTATTACCTGCTGCAATGCATATGGTGCTATATTTGGTAGGGTTCTACACAGCTCCATCATTGTGGCTCTCACCCATGAAAGGCTGCAAAGTACAAGGGGATTATTGAAAATAGTGAGATTTGAGTTCAAGTCCAGACCTCACCACTGCTAGCTGGGTTAGTTGGAGCACAGTATCTCCCTTCTCTGGGCCATGCCTCATCTGAAAGTCAGAGAGATGCATTATACCACCTCTGAGATCCCGTCACACTATAATCTCAGGTCCTCTTCTGGATTCACTTGCAGCCATTTTAAGCAGGAGGAGAACCAGCAGAGGAGAGAAATGGTCTGGAACTTTAAACAGATGGCTACATCCAGAGAAGTAAATATCCTCCAGGTTTCAGATCAGAGTTGTCTATGTTGAACATTGTTTCTTTCCCTGGCCTCCATGTGGTTTCTCTGAACTCTCAATACCTTCTGCCTCTCTTTTTCCACTCTGTTTCTGACTTGGCTCTTCCCATTTTCTCAAACTCGCGGTCTTCATATCCAGGTGAAAGCCCACACCAGACCCTCAACCTTCTCCCCGCCACACACAGAAGCATGAGCCTTGAATGGTTCTAAAAGCAAAATCCTGAGCCCCTGTTTTCCTAATCTGAGTACTATATATGATATCCTTAAAAGAGGATTGAGGCAGAGCCCCATGGGCATCCTGAGAACTGAGGACTGAGGTTTTTCATGTAGGAAATTACCCTGGGCAAAGAACTAGAAGGAATAGGAAGAAGAACCCAAAATGATTTCAAAGAGAATAAAGGATGAAACTCAGAGAAATGCAGACAAGCCCAGATGGTGATCACAGAGATGAAAATGAAAGCAAAAACCCAAATATTTTGCCTGGGCTAGGCTGGATACACATAGAAACAGAGGACAGGTGGGCAGTGGGATAATGGGGGCAAGGATTTAATGAGATGCAGAGAGGAATTCTGTGATTTATGTCCTGAAATATGCTTATGGGTCAGGAGAAGCATCACATCCCCTCCCAGACTGTGTATTAATTAGACTGAGTCAAAAGGCATAAAATCAGATAGGTAGCACTGATCCATAAGCAGTCACCAAATAACGCCTCTCTTACAATCATAGTTATTTACATTGGCTGTTCATGACTTTGTGTTTAGTGTTTAATATGAATATTTTCTCATAGAACCCTCCAAACTGCTGTTTTTGTTGCTAGTATGGTAAAATATACACATACCATAAAATTTACTCTTAATCATTTTTAAGTATACAATTCAGTGGCATTAAGCACATTTACAGTACTGTGCAACCCATCCCCACTATCCATCTCCAGACATTTTTTTATCATCCCAAAAAGAAGCTGTGTACCCATTCATTAATAACTACCCATCCTCCTTCCAACCCCTAGTAACCACACTTCCACTTTCTGTTACTATGACCCAACTACCTTTTAAGAGTAGCCATAAAAGTGGAGTTACAGCTTACCAGGGAGGGGGGCAGGGTGTGAAGTTTGAAAATCAACATATAAGACAAAAAACACAGTCAACATTCTCACTGAAAATACCTAAGGAAGAAAGGTACTCTATTAGTGATGGACACGACATCTCTCAATAAGATGACAATTTTACCTCCTTCACTGTTCAGTTGAGGCCCAAAGAAAGTAGTAACTTATACATTTAAGACCCTATTGTACAAAAGTATGTACTTGAAATACACTAGAATTGGTTTTTTGTTTTTTAATTTTTTAAAATTTTTTATTCCATTATAATTAACATACAATGTTCTGTTAGTTTCGGGTGTATAATATAGTGATTCCACAATTCTATACATTTCTCAGTGCTCACCATGGTAAGTATACTCTTAATCTCATTCATCTATTTCACCCATCCGCCCCAACCACCTCCACTCTGGTAACCATCAGTGTGTTCTCTGTTGTTAAGAGTCTGTTTTTTGGTTTGTCTCTTTTCTTTGTTCATTTGTTTTGTTTCTTAAATTCCACATATGAGTGAAATCATACGGTATTTTTCTCTGACTTAATACACTTAGCATTATACTCTCTAGCTCCATCATGTTGTTGCAAATGGCAAGATTTCATTCTTTTTTATGGCTTAGTAATAGTCCTGTGTGTGTGTGTGTGTGTGTGTGTGTGTGTGTATCATCTCTTTATCCATTCATCTATTGATGGACACTTAGGCTGCTTCCTTAGTCTGGCTATTGTAAATATTGCTGCAATAAATATTTGGGTGCATATATCTTTTTCAATTAATATGCTCATATTCTTAATACCCAGTAGTGGAATTACTGGATCATATGGTAATTCTATCTTTAATTTTTTGAGGAACCTCCAAATGGTTTTTCACAGTGGCTGCACCATTTGCATTCCCACCAACAGGGCATGAGGTCTCCATATCCTCGCCAACACTTGTTTCTTGTGTTTTTGATTTTAGCCATTCTGACAGGTGTGAAGTGACATCTCATTGCAGTTTTGATTTTCATTTCCCTGATGATCAGTGATGTTAAGCATCTTTATATGTGTCTGTTGGCCATGTGTTGGTTTTCTTTGGATAAATGTCTTTGGCCCATTTTTTAATTACTTTGCTTATTTATTTATTTATTTAGGTATTGAGTTGTATCTGTTCTTTATATACTTTGTTTTTTAAATTTTTTTTTCAACGTTTATTTATTTTTGGGACAGAGAGAGACAGAGCATGAATGGGGGAGGGGCAGAGAGAGAGGGAGACACAGAATCGGAAACAGGCTCCAGGCTCCGAGCCATCAGCCCAGAGCCTGACGCGGGGCTCGAACTCACGAACCGCTAGATCATGACCTGGCTGAAGTCGGACGCTTAACCAACTGCGCCACCCAGGCGCCCCATATACTTTGAATACTAACCCTTTATTGGATAGGTCATTTGCAAATATCTTCTCCCATTCAGTAGATTGCCTGTTAGTTTTGTTGGTTGTTTCCTTTGCTGTGTAGGCAAAAGCTTTTTATTTTGATGTAGTCCCAATAGTTTAGTTTTGCTTTTATTTCCTTTGCCTCAGGAGACAAATCTAGAAAAATGTTGCTATGACTGATGTCAGAAAAATTACTGCCTATGCTTTCTTCAAGGATTTTTATGGTTTCAGGTCTCACATTTAGATCTTTAATCCATTTTGAGTTTATTTTTGTGTATGGTGTAGGAAGTGGTCCATTTCATTCTTTTCCACATTGCTGTCTAGTTTTCCCAACACCAATTGTTGAAAAGACTTTCCCATTGCATATTCTTGCCTCCTTTGTCATATATTAATTGACCATATAATCACAGGTTTATTTCCGGGCTTTTTATTCTGTTCCATTGATCTATGTGTCTATTTTTGTGCTAGTACTATAGTGTTTTGATTATTACAACTTTGTAGTATACCTTGAGATCTGGAATTGTGATGCCTCCAGTTTTGTTCTTCCTTTCCAAGATTGCTTTGGTGACTCAGGCTTTTTTGTGGTTCTGTACAAGTTTTAGGATTATTTGTTCTAGTTCTGTGAAAGATGCTATTGGTATTTTGCTAGATATTGCATAACATTAGGATTGTTGAGATGCTCACATCATACAAGGACCTCAGAAATTAAGACCAAATCAAGGAAGAACAGTTTCATACCTTCCACTTCACGTTTACCTGGGGAAATATTCATTGAGTGGAATGGCAGATGGAATCATTTTTGCAATTTGAGTTATTTTTACCTCCCTTTCCTCTTTGAAAAAAATGCATACTGTTGAATTCTTGTTTGCTGAATATGTACAATAATTTTTTTTCCTATTATTATCCTCTTTATAAGGATGAGGGACACAGAAGTTAAGGAATTTGCTCAAATTCACAAATTCACAATTATTATTAATAATTGAACTTGTGCCTTTAAGTACTACCCACTGACTGCCAGTCAAATGGTATTTCTTTCAAGCAGATTAGACTGTTTTCAATACTAATTTGTTTCTTAAAAAATATTTAATTGGAAGGGTTGGGGGAGGCAAGTTGCTGACCAGGAAAGCTCATAAGAGGCACTTTTGAGGGCTATTCTAAAATTTTGCATCCATTTTCTCAGACTACACAATATGTAAATCTCTGGACTCTAGGGGCCAATTGTAAGTTGGTTTCAAATACCATGGAACACATAAATCTTCCTCCTTCCTTCTTTATCCCCTGTAACCCATAATCTATTCACTCTTTGACCTCCCCACAAGAAGCATGACTGCCTTAAATTTAGAGTTTTCCTTTCCATTAAACAATGCACATTTTTAACCCTAATCATATTTCAGAGATGGAGTCAATCAGCCTTCTTAGTGAGCTTGCTTACTGCCTCAGGTGAGAAGCAGCCTACAAGGACATAAACTGCCAGGGAGACACCATTGATGGAAGCTGGGAGGTAGAACTCTCAGGAATGATTTAGGAATGCAGACCAGTTTTACTTATTTGAACTAGCAGAGGGGAAGGTCAGGCCAAAACCATGAAAAAAAATCTAGATAAGGAAATATTTTTGAAGAAATACTGTTTTACAACTCCCAAATACTGACGATAATTTAAGTTTATCTCAGTTTATCCATTCATCCTATTGCTGACTAAAAGCTCTTAAGGACCTGCTCAGAGGAATAGATGAGACTAGTCTCTAATTAGCATAACTATTATAAAATGTAGGTTATTCAAATACTTGAAGACAATTTTTTCTAAGTAATCATGTTTACACCACTAATTTCTTTTTCTTGTAAAAAGAGAGTATGCTGAATAAAGGTAAATTTTAGCAAAAAGTGATAGTTTCCTCTCTGCATCATAATTACCTTTAGTCCATTACAGATTAGCCTTGATCCAAGTTTCAATTACTTTATGGCCAAAGTAATACAAATAAACATGATTAATTTAATAGTGAAATTCACTTTCATAAAATAATGACTTTCTTTCTGGAGGAAAATAAAACAAAAAGAAAGGTGATTCATGGCTTAGTATGTATAAAACACACAGAACAAATGATTAACAAAAATAAAACCCTCTTCTCCAAAGGAAGAATCTTATCTTAAGCCAAAATGAGAACAATATAGAAAACTTTAAGCATATTCGCTAATTTCCCATTTGGAGAAGTCCTCTCTTACATATTATTTATTCTATTTTCAAATGCCATGCTCCAAACATAAATGTGATTTTCACTGATGTTCTTCCACTGTGTCAGCCTACCCCTGCCCACCCCCCCCTTCCTAAGTTTAATTAAAACCAGCATTCGGCCATACTGGAGAAAAACCCTATTTACATAACACAAAGAAAAACAATTTTTAAAAGCCCGCATTAATCATGAGCTTTAGAGAAAGTCACCATAAATAGGATGTATCTAGCAGAGGCAACAAGCTCCAGCCACTTAAGAAAAATATGTCTTTCCAGCCGTCAGGATACCAGTGTTACTGAAGAACATAGCTCTTTTGTTCCACAAATTCCTCATTTTCATATGGAGTTACCATGATAGAGAATAATGCATATTGAAAGTTGTCTCATCTGCCCATTTAATCTAACCAAAGCTGAGTTTTATTTTATGGTATAACCAGTAGAGGAAGGAAAATTGAGTACCTACTATGGGTCAAGCAAAATGCTCAGCACCCTAAGACACTCCTATGTTCAATACTCCTGGCAGCTCCATGAAGTTGTCCAAGTCTACTGGCCTGGAGCTTAAACGTTTATTGCACAGAGGTCAGATTGTCCCAGAGTTTACTACTTTCTTGCCCAGAGAGATGCAAGGACATATTTAAGAACATCAGACATCCACTGTCTCCATCTGTATTATGCACATAACTTCTTTTGTGGTTGTTTCATTTCAACCATTCCTTAAGAAGCATTTTGATAAAAAGGGATAGAAAAGTATAGAAAGATGACCAATAGCAGAAACCTCAAACGAATGACATAAATGGAGAGAGGAGTACAGATTAATCAAGATTATCACAGAAGGTCGATTGATAAATGGAGAGCAGACTTAGTCATAATCAAAGAATCCATCTACTCACTCTGTCTCAGTTTACCTGAAATGTGAAAAAAAAAAAAGAAGAAGAAGAACTATACTGGCCTATTATGTCCCCAAAATATGAGAAGAGTTATATAATTGTCTTAAACAACTATGCTTATTTATCAAAGATAAAAGAAAACCATGAATTATTAAATTTTTACTACAAACAAGCCCCTTGTAGAAAAGATTTTGTGTGTATTTTCTCAATCTATACCACAAATGGGTGAGGTGAGTATAGTCCTCATTTTACAGATAAAGAATTTAAAACAGTGTTTTAATTCTTTGGCCAAGGTTACACAGTTAGTGGATGGTAGAACCAAGATTTTAATCCATATTTGTCTGATTAAATTTTTCTACCTACACCTACACTTCCTCTCTGTCCAGAGGTGGTCCTGAAAAGAATGGTTATGGCCATAACACTATAAGATGTACCATGTAGAATGGATGAACTGGTCTGGATATTGTTGCTGACTCTCATCCATGATCCACATTTACTCTCTCTTCTGAAATGCTGTGAATATAATAGCTTCTTTGATACCTCACAAGATGTAAACTCCAAAAGAGCAGGGTTTGTTTGTTTGTTTAGTGATTCTTTTCTTTTCTTTCAAAACCATTGTCATTTCTTTTAATGTTTATTTATTTTTGAGAGAGAGAGAGAGAGAGAGAGAGAGAGAGAGAGAGAGAGAGAAAGTGCAAGCAGGGGAGCAGCAAAGAGAGAGAGAGACACACAGAATCTGAAGCAGGCTCCAGGCTCTGAGCTGTCAGCACAGAGCTCAATGCGGGGCTCAAACCCACGAGCTGTGAGATCATGATCTGAGCTGAAGTTGGAAGCTTAACAAACTGAGCCACCTATGTGCCACTAGTGATCATTTTTTTTTAATGATGCATCCCAAACACTGAGAACAGTGTCCGGCATGTGGTATGTGCTCAGTAAATTTTTGTTGAATGGATGTAGTGAATGAACTCCTGCTCTGTCCTGAGCTCCATGATAGATGTTCTCTCTGATCACTCAGCTATACGCAGGCTGGCCTTGCCCTTCCTAGAAATAATGTAGGTTCAGCTGTATAGTTATGTCTTTATGGCCTTGGTGACCAGGTGAGTGGGAAATTACCTGTGATTACTATTGCCTGGAATATATAGAGACACCAAAGGGTGAAAATAGGGAGAAGCTCCCACTAAATTACACAGAATCACTCTGGTTTAAGACTAGGCTGCTTGCCTTGACATGTCCTTCTGCCCGGACCTCATGGATTTATGGGACTTCATCATGACATTTCAGGGACACTGTGTAGGTGGATAGTGTGGGTATGTCAGCCAGCCCACTCAGCTTGCTTTCCTACTTTATCCTGGCTAGTTCCAACCCCAAGTCCAGTACTGACTCTCACTTTATTTTCAGACATAC
This sequence comes from Prionailurus viverrinus, assembly GCF_022837055.1. Taxonomy (NCBI): domain Eukaryota; kingdom Metazoa; phylum Chordata; class Mammalia; order Carnivora; family Felidae; genus Prionailurus; species Prionailurus viverrinus. The sequence goes on along the minus strand of NC_062563.1, from coordinate 84,887,153 downwards.
ACATCTAAGTAGGGTTGTACTCTGTAAGAAGTTGTCTGTTTTGCATTTCCAAAGCCCATTCCTATAGGAGCAAAACTCCACAGCTGCTCAGAAGGCAGCTTCTGAGTTGTTCTGTCACTTGTTTTTAGAAGATCATTTTAACCCTTTTTAATTATTGAAAATCAACAGAAAGTTTCTGAACAATCTTGCAAAGTGACAAGTTCCAGAGTCACAGAATTACAGCTTACTGATTGTTGAAACTGACAGTCACCTGATGGACTGGAATGCCTGGTCTAGCTATATTGGACTGAAAAAAGGGGAGAAGAAAATGATTTCTTTCCAGGGTTGTGTTTCCTTTTCTCCTCCACTTTAGTGATTTGCCCTAGAGATATGTCCTTACTGAGAACCCCAGAACCAAAGTCTTTGATTGGCCTTGCACCTTATTCTGAACAGTGCTATAAACCAGACTCAATTGTTGCTGCTATTTCCAATAACTATGGTAAAATAATTTAAAAATCTCTATTTGATACAGGTGTAAATCATACTAGTAACTCAGTCATTACCTCTGTGATGACTTGGATTCTTGATTTCTCAATCAGATAAGCTATTCCTCTTAGCTTCTGATTTCCCCTCTTTCTAACCTTCCGTAATAATTCCATTAACTTTGTTCTGAATGTTTAAGATAGTTGAGATTCCAAATTCAAGACTATACTTGTTAATAATATTCATCAGAAGCCTTTAGGGACCAAGTTTATAATGGGATATAAGCTTCCCAAAGTTGCGTGTATATCAAAGACTTACATATACAAGTTAAGGAGTCCAGATGCTGCTTTGGGTAATGTCACACACATTCTGCCTAATATAAGCATTACATAACTCATTTGGGGTCCTAGGATACCCTAAACCTCTAAATTCTTTCCTTTATGACCTCTAAACCTTGACAGTGACAAATTATACCATCTTTTGAGAGCAGCTAAATAACCTGAACACTGAACCTCCCTGAGCCTTCCTTTAAAACTTAGCCCCTTGTTTTTGATTCCAGCCAGCCCCTTATTGATCCCTAATCCTCCTTCTCCCAGCCATCAGCCAGCCAGCCAGCCACCCACAAAGTGCCAAACCTGCCAGGCATGAAATTTCTCCTGCCTATCCTATGAGAGGGGGTCCCTTGTCACTTTTTTCAGTCATACACTTTGGATTTGATTGTCCCACATTTATCAGTTCTCTAAACTTGCATGTGTTGGAAATGAATATAGGAGGTAAAAAGATCAAACCTACTCAAGTTCAAGAGAAGCTGATCTGACACAGATAAACTATTTCTTAGAGTCTTTTGCAACAAAGGACCATGTAGACTTAACACTTTCAGTTTGGAATGCACAATTTGTAAACAAAAGCATGTGAATAGCTAGTGCTTAGCATTGAACTTGGCATACAATAACTGCTCAATGAATGCTCAATTCATGAGTTTATGAATGTCAAAATGTTTTACCAATTTCGCAGCCCACTGGGACCAAAGTACATGCTATATCATCGAAAGAAGTGGTCTCCAAAGTTTTTTGTTTGGACCCTTAACACATACATTGTTTGAGCATGCAGCTCTGTGTATGATCGTGCATAATGTATCATGTTCTTTATAAAGCATATGCAGAATAGTAAAAAATAGAATGGGATTTTTAAAACATATAAATAGGAGTTCTGATATTGAAGCCAATATAATTATTATTTTAAGTATATTGGAATGTCACACGAATGGTATAGCCTCAAAATGGGAAATTTCTGAAATTTCCAAATCAGTGGAACAGAAACATCAGAAATCTAAAATATCAAATTGACTAAATATAACATAATTTGGACTGTTTTAAAGCTGGAATTTATATTATATTATGGGTATTCTGTAATTCTAGAAATTTGCCTCAAACCAAATAATAAAATAACATTGTGAAATCTTAATTTAGGAAGGACTGGGAAACTGACCATTTTCTCTATTTCTATTTGGTTCACCTCTTTAAGCCACTAATTTCTTTTAAGAAATGAAAAAGCAGAAAAATCTTTTTTATAATTATTTTCCTAGTGTAAGTTAAACTAGTTTTTAATTTTCTTTGAAGTATGGTGGAATTCATGGACAACAGGAATAGAGGAAGCGAGATGTCAAAACAGGAGGAAATTGACACACTGCCATAAGTCAGAGAGCTGCTGTCACTCACTACAAAAACCAAACCTCTCAGGGGCCTATTGACCCAAATAGTTCAGACTGTATAGACTGTTAGAACCAGAAGCACCTTTAAAGTCATCTGGTACAACACCTCCTTTCTACAGAGAAAGGGACCAAATTCCCAAGCAGTTAATGGAAACACTTAGTGGTAGAGATAGGACTAGAATTCACATGGCTGATTCTCAATCTAATTCACTACACCATACTGCCTAAGCAGTGACTTGTTAAAAAAAAAATTATCTGTAATTACACATTTTTTGAGTGCTAGGCACTTTTCCAATAAGTTTGAGTTTAATTATTCCAACTACTCTATTTGGCTATATTATTTTATTTTTTCTTTTGCAGCGAGTATGTACTTCTGTATTTTATTATTTTCTACTTTATTGAGGTGTAGTTGACAAATAAGATTGTATGATATTTAAAATCTACAATATGATGATTTGATCTTTGTATACATTGTGAAAGGATTCCCGTTATTGTATTAATTAACATATCGATCAAATCAGATTATATTATTATCCCCTCTTGTAGCGATAACAAAACTTAGGAATGGAGAGGTTAAGTAACTTGTCTAACAAGGAAAGAGCCTGGATATCTACTATTTATCTCATCACTTCACTCTCAGAAAAAGAAAAGAAAAAATTCCAAATTATGACCAAGTCAACATAATATAAAACTGGGTTATCAGAATAGCTGTTTTCATTGGCTAAAACATTACAGAGTTACTGCTATTCCTTTCTGACAAAGTTCTGATGATGTCTGAATAATTTCATTCTCCACTTATTCAGCAAACAGTTCTGGAGGACTTTCTGTGCCAGTGACTATGTCAGGAGGTGGGGACTCAGGGTGGAGGGCTAAGTCAGACTGTGCTCTGAGGGAGCCCTCCTTTGCTGGCAGAGGCTGAGAAGGACATCATCACAAGGGTGATAAGGCACACTGGGGAACGACCTGGCTCTGTTACATTGGACTAGGAGTCTAGAGCGAGTTGATAGGATCAGACAAAAGTAAGACCCGTTCCCTCTTCACCATTGCCAGGAGAAGTTATATTGGTACTAAAGCAGGCACAAGTAAAATGTCAGTATCACCATAGATATTCAGACAGACATCGACTTACCACCATCCCAGTCTACTCTAGAAAAAAACAGGAGCAGAGTTTCCTCTGGGGGAAGCAAAATTATCTCTGATCTACTCTGTCTGATTGCAAGGGTTTGGGATTGTCTTATATCCAAAGAAATCTTCTACTCGCCTATCAGTGCCAGAAATTTTATTCTTAGTTTTTACCTATTAAGCTTAAGTCTTGGTATAAATATTTGAGGTGAGGCGAGGGTTCCCTTTTCAACTATTAATTTTTTCCTCAATTTGAATTTAAGAAGTGTGAAACTATTCCACAGAAGGATGTGAGCTTTCTTTTGTTCCCCAGGAACCAGAGTGAGAAGAAAGTGGGGACATAAGTATGTGGAACAAAGAAAACAAGGCACCAAAGACTGTCATGGCTCATGAAAAATTTGGCCTAGGACTGTTTAGAGTATTAATGCAATGGAAAGCATCTTTGTCCAGAGGAAGACAATGTATTTCAGAAAGGCAAAAAACCCGTGTGACAGAACGTTCTGGAGCAACAGAGCAGCACAGTAGAGCACCTTTCAAACTATGGTATCTCTAGTAGTTGGCTGTATCTGAAGCTGTTGGTTATATGTAATCATTGTTCTTGATTTTTCCCAAAACAACTACAAAGAGGACCAAACAATTTGAGTTTTGATTCAGGCCTTAATGGTTACTCCAAATAATCATCTTATAGCTGAGATAAAGGAGAACTCATGGTGATTGGGTTGACCCGTCTTCAGGCTCTGAATCCAGTGCTCTTCCATGGCATCAGTCTGCCTTCTGTAAAATCAACCATATAACCCGCATTTTTAGCTTTGAATGAGATGGATATGGGTGAGTAAGAAAGAAACTTCCATTCACTGGTTTTTCTCAAGACCTACGAAAAGGAATTATAAGTTTCTTTTCACTGTTGAGAATGTTGAGATCAGAGAGATTTAGTCTCTGTTCAAGTTCACAGCGCAACCAATAAGTAGTAGAGCTGAAAAGAATTTGAACTTGGAAAGTTACCACTAACTCAATAATACCTGATGCCCAGTCTACTCTGCCATACTGCTTCTGATGGTGACCCTTTGGTTTTCCCATCAGAAGTTAATTTGGAGCATATTTTCCTTTCTCAATCACCTCTTTAAGTAAACTTAAGTGGAGTTTACTTCTTTATTTTATTTTACCATGATTATCCAAAACAGCCCCAGTTTTGGAGCAGGCTTGTTTAAAGCACTTACATATGTTTTATGTGTCCTCTTCAACATACCAAGAAGTTTAAATTTTTAAAAAATATTTTAATATGCCATTGTTACTTTCATGCCTAATGATGACCCTGCTGATGATAGTCATTTACTATGTCTGGCCGCAGCATTGACTGGAACTGCCAGCAGTGAAGAAGACATTCTTCTGAAGAATTCTGGAATGTACAGTGCTAAGAAAATGACTCCAGGCTCTAGGACGCTATCCATCATCACCACTTTCGAAACCAAAGTTGCAAAATCTAAGGATGACACTATCACTGAAATTCCACCCACTGTCATGCCTGCATGTGTGACACTCTCAGCCAAGACTTGGATGTCACAACCTGGCTCTGAGCAATAGCACACTATAAACATGATCTTTGCTATCTAGTAGATTCAGAAAGATTAAAGAGCAGCATCAAGATAACTACACCATACCCCCTTACCTTCTGCGAATCATTCAGCATATTAAAAGAAGGCTAACTCATCATTTATTTCAAGTATATTTCATAATCAACTGCACCAAGGATACTGAAAAACAAGGTCCCAGTGTGTGATGAGCACTTGTCCAAACATCTTATTATGTCAGTATAGGATAAGATAAGCCTTTTCTCAGAGTTTAATGCAAATACATACACACACACACACACACACACACACACACACACACTGAAATATAAAATCAATTTCCCCTTCCCTCAATCAACTAGAAAAGTAGTTTGAGACTGTTTTAGGTTCCCAACACTGATGACAGTGCTCAGGGATGACTGGGAGGAGGCTGGAGGAAGGATGTGGGCCTCCTAGTACCCCAAAGAGAACAAGTTCATCTATATTTATATATGATGTTCTACATAAAGTTTCCCTTCAAAAAGGAATATGGGGGAAGGAGGGATGAATAGGCAGAGCACACAGGGTTTTTAAGGGCAGTGAAATTATTCTGCATGATACTATAATAGTGGATACATGTCATTATTCATTTGTCCAAACCCACAGAAGGTATGACACCAAGAGAGAACTCTAATGTAAACTATAAACTTTGGGTAATGATGATGTGTTGACATAGGTAACAATGTAGGTTCATCCATTATAACACTGCTGGGGGAATTTGAAAATGGGAGAGGCTAAAAGTGTGTGGGGACAAGAGATACACGTGAAATCTCATATTTCTCCTCAATTTTGCTGTGAACCTGAAACTACTCTGAAAAATAAACTCTATGGATTAAAAAAACATGAACATGAAAACTCCTAACAGTGCTCTGGAGTCTTCACCCCCACTAAGCAGTTATGTTGCACTTTCCTCGTGCCTGAGTCTCATCTTTAATGCACTTAGCACTGTCCTATATTCATGCCCCTTATGAGGAAGCAGATGTTGGGCTGGCATATGGTATCCACTCATAAATTTCTCTAACCTTTCCCTGGTGTATAAGTCACAGGCGATGATGGGTTCCAGTGACCGGCCTTCTTAGCTTTCCCCAAGGAGCTCTGGAGCACTGGTCCCATTTGTTCACCTCGGGTGGGTGAGCCAGTGCTGTGGGCATCCATCCACTGACAGCAGGCCCAGATGGAGGCAGCAAGAGTCCAGCAGGCTGGATCAGGCTCTGAGAGCTGCACCCAGCATCCCACCTGGGAAAGCCAGGGCTGCAGGAGCTTTTGGTCCTCTGCAGCCTGCAGGTGGCGATTGGAGAGGCTGAGCCAAAAGTTTCAGCTGCATGGAGTACTCAGAGTTGAGTTGCGCTGAAAAGGGGGCTGAATGGCTAAAAAGGGAGGTACTGATTAGTAGATCCTGATGCAAGCTTTCACGGATGGGATTACAGAGAACCCAGAGGTGTTTATGAAGGTCAAAGGAAGGGAGGCCTCTCCTGAAATAAAAATAAGTGTATACTCCCCCATCCTTTTCTTTCTGAAGGCTGCAATGGCACAAATAGTCTGATTGCATATAATTCTGTATAGGCACATATTTTGCTTTAGTTGATTTGCTTTAGTCTTGTCTCCTGACCCATATTGCAACCAGTTTGGAAACACAAACCGTGTCTCCTCCTTTCTAAAGTGCCTACCACAAACCTGGACACATATTATGCACTCTTAATCATTTATGGATTAAATGACAGATTTAAGGCCACCACCATTGACTTTTCTCCCATAAGCAGCAACTAATACTGATGTTACACTCTGTTGTACTTATACAGTCATGGTAGATAACGTGCTTTCATGTATATTGCCTAGTTTGATAGATTATTATGCCTATTTTACAGAAAATAACACTAAACCATTGTTTAAATGATTTGTCTAAAGCCATAAGGATTTTAAATATAGAAGAAAGATAGAGTTCACATTTCCTGGTTCATCCTTCAGTTGTACCTGGAGCTAGCCTGAACTTCAATTCTAGAATAAGGTCATTAACCTGAATTTTAATTCTAGAATAAGATAGTTGTTTTTCCTTTAAACGGGGATTTCAGGCATATAATAAGTCATATTTATGTATTTTAAAGGTAGGGTGGTATTATAAGTATTCTTGAAATTATGTTCAACTCTGAGTGTGGAGCCCTATCTATGTCTCTGTGTCTCCACTCATCCAACCTGTTATGTGCCTCTTCTGTGCTGGAAGCTCACTCTGTGCATTCCCATGAGAAACTTGTTTAATGGTGGACAGCTGACAGGTATATGCATAAATATAATATAATAGATATGTCTGTGCAATCTGGGAGATCACGAAGAAGGATGCCTTCATCCTTCTCTGACTAACCAATGGGGAAAAGGCTTCACAGGCAAATGACCATGAAGCCAAATTTTGCAGAATGGAGAAGGAGCATAAAATAGAATCACAGGCAAGAGAACAATGTAAGCAAGAGGCAGGGCATAAAAGAACATGGCATGTTGATGAACTGTAACTTTAATTCCATCCTTCACTTTGATATTTTCTCTCTTTACCTGTCAATGCTTCCTAAAATTCAAGCAATCAACAAATATTTACTGGGCATTACTTTGTGCCTGATATGGTCATTATTTCCTGTCCTAATTTCTCATTACCTCATACCCGAATACTTGCAACTGCTTTTTTGCAGTAGACCACAGCCTCTGGTCATTCAACACCTATTCAGTGAGTACATGCTGATGTATACTTATCTGAGAGGCACAATAGTGGGTGCTACTCAAGGTATAAAACTGCATAAAGCAAGAATCCTGTCTTCAAGGTGTTTGAATTCTTATAGGAGACAAAACAGGTATGCAAAGAACTATAATTCATGATATAATGTGAGTGGTACAGAAGAAGTATAAAATGAATTATAGGCACTTGCATTGTGTAGCAGAACTCCATTAGGACATGGTTCATTAGTACATGCGTTTGGGTATACTGTAAATGAGCTCTCGACACAAACAGAAATGATGAGTGAATCAATTAGGGGGGAGACTTTTCTCTCTCTCTCTCTCTCTCTCTCTCTCTCTCAGCCTAGATGGAAGAACTAAGACCCAGGTTTCAAGTTCAGAATCATTTTTAATGGCTTCATAGCTCTCCCCAAGATCTAAGACAATGGGATTGTGGAAGCTGACCCTGAAGAGGGACCTGATGAGGTAGAGTCAAAACCTAGCAAGTCATTATCAAGGGCAGGGTCAAAGTAGTATGTGGAGTTTTCCTATAACGTAACCCATGGAAAGTGGGAGGAAAACTGCAGAACCAGACCACCAGTTAGGACTAGGGAAAGTGAGAGAGTACTGCACTTGAGAGAACCTCAGACGTGTCAGTCAAAGTCATTCTAACACCCCCTCACAGCGCCCTGCACTTGCTCATGGCTTCAGTTACCTTCTGTACATAACCTACCTTGACTTCCTTTCGAGGATATAGCTTTATAGATCTGCCTGTCCAACCCCTCCCCCTGAGTATATATTTCAGTATTCCCAAGGCTAGAGCCATCATCCATCCCTCTAAACCTGCTCTCTATGTTCTCTACTTGTTCCGTCATCCACTGCTATCGAGTTGTAGAGTGAGAAACCCAACAGGCATTCTTGTCACTGCCTTCTCCTCTTCCCCTATGGCCAAACTGTCACCAAATTATGTAAATTTACCTCAGAGTCATCTTTGATTCCATCCCCTTTTTCCATCTTGTGGTCACCCCTCTGGTCTGTGAAGACTGAACTAACTGGTCCCCCACAGCCATTCTGACTGTTCTTCCACAGTCTATTTCCTATACTGCTCTCAGAGAGACCTTTGCAATGTCACTCCCCTGGTTCTAACATTTCTGCTGTTTGCCATTACTCTGAGAATAAAACCAAAATTATCAGCATGACCTCAAGAGTCTTGCTTTATCTAACTTAACCTGCCTCACTAATCTCTTCACTCATTTTTCTTCCCCAGCTTCCTGTAATCCAGCCACAATGTATCAAGTACATCATACTCCCTCTTCCTGCAAGGCACTGGCTCATGTTGTCATCTCAGCCTGGTATGGTCACCTCCTCCCTCCTGTGGCCACTTTCCATGTCTTCACCTAGACCCATCTCTGACATTTTAGCTCAAGTCTCCCTTCCCTAGAAATGCTTCCCCAACCTCTGTCTTCACTCCTCATCTTCCATCAAGGGTGGATTCTTTGAATTCATGTTCTCCCAGGACTGTATTTCTTCTTTAGCACACTAATCTCAGTTCATAATTAAACATTTATCAATATGATTATTTAGTTACCATCTGTCTTTCTCTGCAGACTATAATCTCTATGAGAACAAGAGTCACATCTGCTTTTTCTTCCCATTTTATCTCCAGTGACAATCGCAGTACTTTGGCATGTTAGGTGCTCAGTACATAAACATTAAATGAATAATTGAAGTGCAAGTAAATGCAAGCCCAAGAACGAGAATAGAAGTCAGGTCAGGCGGGGTGGAAAACAATTATAGATGTGTCCAGGAAAAGATGTGCGACTACAGGCTTCTTTGAAAAGAGGTACTGGCTTTCTTCTTATACTGTCATCATCTTCTGTGATAAGCATGGTTCCAGAAATGTTATTTTGAGAGTGGACTCCTCACAACCACATTTTATCAGACATTGCAATATATGTAATTATGACCCATGGGTATGATTGTGTCCAAGGTTTGCTAAATCCAGGTAATGTGGAATCATAGGTTCTGGTGCTTAACAGGAAGAATAGAAACAGTGGAGGCATAGGCTGCTAGCATTCCACTTAACTATCTCTTCACCTGAACTGGGATATGAAAAGATACTTCATATGAAAAGATAGTAAGCTTTGCAACAGCTTACTATTTTATATAAAAATGATACATGTTGACTGTATATGATTCAAACAATAAAAACAATAATAAACGGGAAAAAATCACACATGCTCAGGGATACCAGTGGTAATGTTTTGGTTAAACATCCTCCCTTAGGGCACGTGTATTTTTTATTACATAAAGGAGATCATATTTTGCATCAAATCCTCATGCTCACACATGGAATTGGTTTTTCCAAAAGATATGATGGAAATGGTTACTGACGTTGTTCTGACATCATACACACAAACATAGTTGAGGTAACATTCTTAGCCAAACAAGGAAGCCACAGATTTTCTGATGATACTGATTCAAACCCCCAAATAGTGCAACTTCTAAAGAGACCCAAACTCATAAAAATGGAAACCTACTGAATTGGTATAAGAGATCACAGAAAGGTGGGGAGGTCCTGGATGTCACCAGTCACTGGCTTTCTGTTAACTCCTAGACTAGAAAACCAAGACTCACTGAAGAAGAAGAGTGGGTGGTAAGGAAGATACAGACCAGAATAAAGTTCTGTGTGCATATTCAATTTGGACGTTCCTCGGGATCACTGCAAAATTTCAAGGCAAGAAGCTCAAAGGAAAATTAGCAATTCATTAGTGGCCAAGTTTGAAAAGTCACTATAGTCACTGTCTAATGAGGCTTTACGGTCTAAATTTCCAAGAAAGAAACAAAACATCTCCATTAGCTGGTGACAAACACCCCTGTGCTGTTCTGGAACCTAGGTTTTGTTGATTGCTGACACTTGAGAGAGGGTAGTGATTCATATTATGAAAAGAACTACAGTTTTTTTTTTAAGAGATGCAACTTGGTGACTAATTTTTGTCTCTCCCTGCCAGTGTAACCGTTTGAATGTTAATTTAATTTTACAGAATATCATTTATGTAAATGTAATTAGAAGGGAAACATGATCTGGAGATGCACAGCACCAAAGAAAATTTATTACTCCAAGGGGTATTGCTCTAATCATTCAACTGCAATATTGAGTTTCCCCAGATTTAATCTAAAAGCAATAAATTACAAAAGGCTAATGCCCTGCCCAACAACAAGCTGTCATGAACCCAAGTTTCAGGGAGGGAAACCAGAAAGAGGGAGAGGGGGAAAAAAGCCTGAACTTTATTTCAGCAACAGGCTATCCTCAGCTTCCTATTTCCTGACATAAAGCTCAGTAGAGACAACATAGCTAGGGAAAAATAAAAAGCTTCATTTCCTAAACATGAATAAAATGGTGACTTCCAGACTCCTACTGCTTTTCCCTTTAGAAATCTGACCAGGGCTCTTTACTTGTTACTAAACATTATTGTAAATGTTTGAAACTCAGGGCTCAGTGCTCCCCAACAACACACACACACACACACACACACACACACACAGAGAGAGAGAGAGAGAGAGAGAGAGAGGAATCCAGCCAAGATAAAACAGCCCTGTCTCTTCACCGTATGGCTGGGCTGTTCTTTTGCAGAGAAGAGGAAAGGACACAGTCTGATTAATGTCAAGGTCCATATTGCATTCCATTGCGTGCCTGCCGGAAAGCCAGTTCTCACAGGGAAACTTGCCAACACAGGGAAGCCATGCCTGTTAACAGGGAATGCCCTCCAGTTTCCACTTCCTCTCTCCATGCTGAAGGAGAGGTTGTGACTGGAAGAACTTGGGGTTGTAAATGGTCTCTTTGGTGCATAAGCCTCATACCTGAACTTGAACATGGCTATCTAGTTCTTTAATTACCATGATGGGGGGAAAAATCAACAACCTGGCTCCATAAAATAAACTCTCAATGAGATGTGTGAAAATGCCACTGCCTGGGTTTAAATTAAGATTAAATCAGGATTTCTGTGGTTAGGACTCAGGCATGGGCATATTTTAAAAGCTTCCCATATCCTAGTGATTTTCATCTGCAGTCCACATTAAGAATGACAGTCCTGGATAAAGGGTAATGACATGCAATGGAATACCCATGTTCAATAGGTGACCATGCCATGGAATCATTCTAGTGGATCGGGATTTCTTGGACAGGACAAAGGTGAAGGAGAAAGATATCTATTCATAGTGAATAGAGACAAAATTGCAGCAGGCCAGGTAGGCCATATTGTTTCACTGTGAGTTTAAAACCCAAATGATAAAAAGCCTTATGTTGTTACTAATTTCTTTATTGAACAAACAACATGGTAAATAATACAGCCTTCCTCATCTTTCTCAAGTCAAGGAGTTTGAGCATTATAAGCAGAATGTGTTTCTGGGGGTAGTGGGTAAAGCCAACTCCCAAAATAAATTCTGCATTTCTTTCATTATCCAGAAACACCTTGGCTCTGTTTGTTTAGTTTGGGCTTTTTGTTTTTGTTTAGTTTGTTGCTTGATGGGTTGCTCCTGGAATTCTGTGCATTTGGGGACTGTTTAATTCAGAGAAGGAGGTACTAGCCAAAGCAAACGAATATTTTCATTTCAAAGATAGAATTCTGTCAGTACTTTACAATTTACGTGTGCAATTAGTGGTATATGAAAGTTTTTTTTCATTTTGGTTATTTTTGTATTTATTCTGTTGTTTAGTAGAAGAAATTTAAGTGGCATTTTGAACCTGTGCTTTGATGGAAATTATTTTGTGAGTGGAGCAAAGTAAAATTTGACTTGACTTAAACCAATTTCATAAAGCATAGTAGAGGGGTTCTTTAGTGTGGATTGCAAAATTCATGAAAATAGTACATGAATAAAATTTATCTATATATGGCCTAAGTAAATTACAGGAGAAAAAATGAATTAAAAGTGAAACAATTGAGCTTTCAGTATGTTCATTATATTTCTCTACCACCCCCATAGTCCCCACCACAGACCCATAAGCTTGCAGTTCATTATTTGAATGGATTTGAGTTTATCTTCCTCTACTCCCAAAATTTAGTAATACACTTTAGTAGTATTCTTTAAAAGATAAAGTATTTGTCAAGAATGTTCTGAAGTATTTAAACAATGGAAAAGGGTAATACCTGTATGACCATTGGGTCCAGCACCTACTTCACAGAAGAATCAGTTCCTGACCTCCATGATGGACACAGATTGTCGGAGAATCAATAACTTTGGGCCACAGGAAAGGGCACGCTTGAGAGAGGGAGAAAATGCTCATTTTGACTGTTTCTCAGAACTACGTTTCTGCTGATTCTGTTACCTTTTAATTGTAGTTGCTGAATGAAACATGCTGATAGGCCACATAGAATTAAATTACCCAAACCAGTCAGGTAGAAGAGCATCGTTTTTTTGGTTTTTTTTACCTCCTCTGTGGAAGCTGTGCTTCAAATTTCTTCTCTGCTAGCAGATACCCCTTCTCTGTCTTAAAACCATTCGTTATATCTCATTTCTCACTAAACTTTTTCTTCCAAAGGAAACATCTCAAGAGTATTAAGTTAAGTGATTCATTATCACAGCCTCCCTGTCTTATATTACAAATTTAATCAGCTAATTATTTTTTTCACATTGCAGATATTTAATTATTAGCTAGTTCCTCTCGTAGGAGTCAACCAGACTACACAGAGACAGGGTTTAGTACAACCCATCTTTTCCTTCTTGTTTCAAAAGGCACTAAATAATATCATTGAAAATTATCAAAACAAAACAAAATCAACAATAAATGTGGTTTGGGCAGTCATATCATGAGGCAATGGAAAGTTTTCAACAGCCTGTTTGGGTTGCAACAACTCACAGAGAAGAACTTATAGTTATTCATATTTATTTGGTTCATGTCTCAGGCCACAACTAAACTAGTGTTCTCAACGTCACCAACAATGACACCAGCCAATGTCACCAACCACTGACCAACAAATCCATTTCTATTGAAAAATAATCCGGAAGTCACTCATTCCTATCAGTAGTTGCACATCAGATTCTAAAATGAACTTGCTCAAATACTCCTAATTCTTATAAATTCCTAGGTAATGATGAAACTGAGATAAAATTAAATGCTGAGGAATTATTTAGAAAATACAGCAACACAGCCCTTCCAGTCTTGGAATTATGAGCATATTTTTACACCCTCCCCCTTTTATTTTCAGTTATAGTTATTTGTCTAGATCATCTAAACTTTGGTCTTAAATCCTCAATTCATTTAGCCTATTGAGATATAGCCTTTGCTTAATAACATAAATTCTCACTATCAACTTATGAAGAGGAGAACTAAATCGTTGTGGCCTAATAATAAAATGTGATGAAAAACAAACAAACAGAAACAATAACAAAAATCACATAAGAGTTCGGTTGGTCCTAGAATCAAATTAGGATAATTGAGAGCTGAAAGAAGAAATATCATGGCTCTACAAGTGGAAGAAAACACCTGAATAATATAAATAGACATGGTGATCTTAGATCATTTTTGGAATAATTAAGGATCAACATGAATACATCCATCCATACTTATAAACATGCAGACAGATTCAATAAGTTGCACAACTTTGCACAGGGAGTAAGCAATGAATCTGGGATTTGAAACCAAATAAATGCATCTACCCCAATACCAAAAATAATTGAAGAGTTTGAATGGATAATCACAGAGGGTGGTGTTTGGTCAGATCCTTACATGAAAGGCCAGCTATATAAAGATCTGGGGATAGAACATTTTAAGCAAAGGGAGCTTCAAATGGAAAGACCTGAGGTGAGAAGAGGTTGGAAGTGAAAGTAAAGAAAGAAGCCAGCCGGGCTGGAGCAAGCCCCATTTATCAATGCCATTGTTGTCCACTTGCATTATAGCACCAGAGATTGGTAATGGCCACATCCTCCAGAAAGCACAGGTGACCACTTTTCATTCCAAAGGAAAGGCCTTTTGATTCTTTTGGCATTTCAATCGTTAGTGTGTAAGGTAATTACTAGCTGGCTAACATTTGAGCAGGATTGATAGATTCCATTTAGGTCAATGTGTGGCTTATGCTTTCCCACCCCAGGAAATTTGCCAAGGTCAGTAGGTTATAGGGCAAATAAATGCCACGATATGTCAAAATTTTTTATTCTTCTTGCATTTCTCCTGCCTTCTTGTTTAAGCACTGGAGCCAGCCTGGAAAGCTGATGGTGTAAGCCCTAGCCCAGTGCTGCACGTATAAACACCTTTTAATTCTCAATGACTAGGTCAAGGTAATAGCAGGTATTTGAAGCATCAAAAGATTCTTCCAAACACTTTATTTACTACCACAAATGAAAAATAAAATGAACAATAAATTGTGTTTGTTTTTAAACTCTGTTATCCTTTTTGTTCTTTTATTTACTGAATTATTTTTGGCACACGAAAAAGCTGTAACACATTTGACGTATACATCTTGATGAGTTCTAAGGTAAGTATACACCCATGAAACTGTCACCATCTACAATGCCATAAATTTAACCATCAGCTCTAAAAGTTTCCTCCTTTTTACCTTTTGATAAGCATAAGTTAATGTATTGTATTTTAAAAGGTAGAACTAATAAAATAATGTGTATTTGGGGAGATGGGTTGGGTAGGGTTTCTAAGCAGCCAAATAGCCATTTGGTATGTTTTTCCTTTCTATCAAGAATACACATTTTGATGCCCTATAGATATAGCCCTAAATCTCAAAATATGGGGGAAAAAGCAAAGTAGAAAATATTTTACCTCATAGTTGATATAGCAGTATGTTCAATTCAGGTCCGTAAGCAAATTTATTCAAAACTATCTACAACCTAAAACCTAAAAATTCTGCCTGGATTCCTAAGCTCATTTTGTCTGAGCTCGAGAAGCCCACGTCTAATAAAAAGTCAAAATACTTCTGAAATTCAAGCATAATTGCTAGAGTTTAATCAGTCTTGGTGATGTAATGAAGATAGCTAGGGGGAATGCACTGGATCCAGATCTAATGGTTATTTACTAAAACTTGCGCCAAACACTGCAGTCTACATTTTCCAAGGCCCTTCCTATAGCAGAGCTATTCATTACAATTTCTTAATTATTCATTCCAGCAAGGTTTATAATTATAAGCCCACCGCTAATGACAAGGCTATATGTGATTGCTTAGTAATCCCATTTTTTATCTGATGTTAATTAATGCCCACTTATAAATTGTGACTTAACCATAAAAATCCACTTGGTCCTTGAGTTTAACCTTTTTTATTCATTGAAAAACTAGAAGAAATCTGCCCTAAGGCACCCTCGTAAGTCCACTGTGCTGGTTTTATTAATATTTAAGCATACAACAGAGTTATTTCTTGGTATGAACTCAATGAATTCACTCCATGAGTAGTATTTGGGACATGGCGTCAGCATAGAGTTTGAAGGGGGAGGGGAATAAGTATCATTCTTTTTTCCACTCCAAGAGGCAGCTCTCTGTCAAGATTTCAACATTTTTAAATGTTGACAAGCATGTACACTCTAAGACACATTTTTTGCCTGGCTCATTATGTAAATTATATTCATGTAATGCATCACTTGGGTATTCAGGTGCAAGCCCATGGTGTCTAATACATGTCCTCTTTGTCAGGAGCGACAGCACTGTACATTTTCAGTAAAGATAACCGATCAGGGGAAAGAAAAAATAACTGCTATTTTCAATCAGAACTATAGAAAGTACCCTTAGTCCAGAAAAGATGTGATGCCAGGCTAAGGCTGTAAAATACATCTCTGACCTTATTATCCAGGCTCCTGTGTTAAATATAGTGGCTATAATAGAATTTGTATGCCCTAGTTTCTGACAGGTTGAATGTTGCTTAGTGATCCAGGAGTGGAAAATGGCTGTCTGCATTCAAAGGAGATCATAGATTACAGACATTTCCTGGGTATTGCAACCAGAGGATGCCGTTACAATGGCCCACAAAAAAAGAGACAGCCTCCTAATGCCTATAATTGGAAGGGCACTGTATTTATTATCTATTACTGTGTTATGAATTACTCCAAAACTATTTCTTTAGCTCAAAACTATTTATTTGTCTCTGGGTCGGGAACCTGGGATGACTTAGCTGGTTCCTCTGCTTTAGGGTCTCTCACAGGCTTCAGTCAAGGGGTCAGCCTGAAGTCTGGGGTCATCTCAAGGCTCAGCAGGGGAATGACCTTTTCATTTGCATTAGAAACAAGTCATTAGACTTACTTCACCAAGGGAATGGAATATACAAGGTGTGAATATCAGGAGGCAAGGATCATTGGGAACCATTTTAGAAGTCTTCCTACCAAAAGAACTGGGATCTCTCAGGTACCCAAATATCCCTCCCCTGTGATGGCATATTTATCATGGCACCTAGTGAAACTTACAAGCCAACACAATGAAATGGTAACACCTTGGATCTCTTCCTATGCCATGTTGACTGGCATGAAATTTAATAGTGTTATTCACAGGAAGTACTTACCATAGTGCAAAAAGGGAACTTATTTTTTTAAATTCCAAATAGAAGCAGAAAATCATTCTTTCTGGGAAAAAAAATAGGTTTGAATGTCCTTTCCCTTCATGTCTCCAATATATACAAAGCCTCGTCCAAAAGTCCAGAAGAGAACCTTAATCTTGCAATGTAGAAGGCAGGCACAGCAGGGTAGCTGAGGGAACTAGGGAGCTGCAGCAACCTGGACCCAGCCGCAGCCAGCATTGCACAGAGCATAAGGGTCAGAAGCAAAGCTTTCAGTGAAAATCACTTGACAAACACTATTAGCTGATGACTCTACTCTTACCAAGGACCTGAGCAAGGCTAACACTTAACAATAAAGCCATTGAAACCAGGAGCAGACTTTGCCCAAGCAAGAGGCATAAATAATGTGCATCAGGAGCAAGCAAAGGAGAACATAGAGTAGTTCAGGAACATTCCCTTGGCTACACTGGCTAAAGATTATCACTAATCATAAATGGTGAGGAACTAAGGATTGCCACTTATGTCCACTGTGTTGTATTTTTGTAAAGAGATGGGTAGGATTTTCCTATGAGTGACCTCAGATCTCTCTCTGGCTTGTCTGACAGTGACCCAGCTGTGACTGACGGCTTCCTTCTTTGAGGGAAGGTATGAGGCTGCAACTTTCCCTGGGTACACGAGGGACTACATCCAAATCACTTCCCAAGCAACCAAAATCTCTTAAGATATCTAAGATACTGAGCACCTGTGTTTCCTCAGAATAGCCTTCTTTTGGTTCTAAGCTAAGGTTATTAGAACAAAGCAAGCCCAATATACTTATCCCCATATAAGTCTGCTCTCACAATTACCTTGTAAAAAGGGGGATACGAGCAGAAATTGATGTTCCTTCAAGGGAAGAGTAACCTCACAACATATCCAGTGGCCTACCTGCCTAAGCACACTGTCTGCAGGATGAACAGGGAATTGAAGACCCCATGTCTTCTGACTGTCCTGCCCCTGAGTTCACCTGCACCAGGTGATGTTGCTGGCACCCACCCTGAGAAGTTTGCCCTAAATAAGTAGATGTATATCAAAACTTACAGAAAATACCATATTATTTTCATTGTAGAGTCAGTCTCATTTTGTTATTGTTGTTGTCTTCATTTTATACA
The DNA here is from genome assembly GCF_022837055.1 of Prionailurus viverrinus. NCBI lineage: Eukaryota > Metazoa > Chordata > Mammalia > Carnivora > Felidae > Prionailurus > Prionailurus viverrinus. The sequence goes on along the minus strand of NC_062563.1, from coordinate 84,868,923 downwards.
GCCCAAATTTAAAGAACCACTAAGCATCATAATGGAGAAATATGTGGAAACTAACTGTAAGAATGAATGTTCCAGTGCCCAGAATGGACAACATCTGGTAAGTCACACATTTCATAAAACGCCTTCTTAATCAGATTTATTTCAGCCTGGGTGTCTTGTGTATAATAACACTCAAATTTCATCATCAGTAATTTATTGATTTAGTTCTTTTTTGAGTCATTAAAGCTTGAAGGTTGTCTTAGCCTGGATTCCACATGAAGCAAAATCTAAGAAAATGGCTATGTGTGAGTAGTTTATTTGGGAACATGTTCCCAGGGACCCAGAGTGAAAAATGGGAAGGAGAGAAAGCTCCACACAAGGACATCACTGTAGGTGACTGGTTGTTCAGTCTTGTGGGAACATGTTCTAGAGTAGGAAAGGGGCAAAGGAAGAAGCATTTACCCATGGACTTTCAATTTGCATTGGTGAATATTTCTTCCAACCTAGAAGTCATTCTTCCTACTTCTAGTTTTCACATTTTTCTGGTACCAGTTGAGTTCTTAAAACACCCAATGTAGTGTTGCCAAAAAAGGAGCTTCATGTCTGCTGGAGGCAAGAGATATATAGCACTGGCCTGAAGCAAGGCTGTATTTACTGGAAACTGGCTAAAGCCTACACAGAACTATTTTTTGCAACAGCGGCTGACATAGGATGTTGGTATGGCTTTGAAGATCAGAAATGGTGGTTAAGAGTTCTCTAATAAAAAGGCTTTCAGACAGAAGACGTTGGTGGAGAAGCCATGAACCCTCAAAGGGTTAACAATTCAAGTGCTTAGTGCTTAGTCCTTAGTGGAACTAAGAGGTAGCACTGAAGCTATGAGACACAAGAAATCACCTTCTGAAGGACGAGTTTGGCTTGTTGGTTTCACTATGTGCCTTGATAAGTGTGTCATTGTAGCATAACGATATTCTGGGTACCCTGAGGTACCTTCTATGTTCCTTTGGTAGGATGCCTTTTAAAATGGCTCCCCTAAACTCCCACCTCCTGGAATTCACGCCCTTGTGTAATCTATCCTTGTTTGTGGGCTGGACCCAGTGACCTGCTTCTAATGTGAAAGATAAATCCTAGAATACTGAGGGCCAAAGTGATTTCATTTATAATTTTTTTTTTAGATTTGAGGGTTAGAAGGGGCCCAACAAGAATATAATCTCCAAGAGGGCACAGTTGGCCCTAGGTCAGTGTTTGGCACATAATTGATGCTCAATCAGCACTTGTTGAATGAATATAATTGGGGGGGGGGAGGGAGTGAATAAGTGATGATTAGTATTTACATCAAGGAGAGATCAAACCTAATCAGTTTTGAGTAATCAAGTAGCATGAGTAATCAAGATTTCTTCCAACGACCAGAGTGAGGAGTTAAAACTGCCCACATGGCACTGGAAAGATCATGGGACAAGTATTCAGAAACCTACTAGCTGTTTTGCTAAACTACTTTGAGCATTATTCTTTTTCTGCCAGAGGAGATGCTAATAATCATGATCTTACAAAGTCGCTTGAAGAAACAATATGTTTCTACATAAAAGTGCTTTACAAATCCACAAAGCACTGAACAACATTTGCTACTATTTGTCCCGCCTGCTCCAGCCCTCACCTATGACCTGCCATCCCTCTCTTTGAGTTACAGCCATAGGGGAAATACCAGAGTCCCAGGGATCTGTTCTGTTTTTAACTCACTTTCCAAGTGAAATCGTTTGGTTTTGCTCCTAAACCAAGGTGAAAGCAAGGTAGAAATGGAGAAAAGAACAAAGAGGAAGAAACTTGGATGGAGCAAATGTAATAACTTGCCGTGAAGACTTAGGAAGATTTAAATTGTTGCCAAGAACAAGAATGTGATATTTTTTCATGTGGGGCATATTTACTGATTAATTTCTTCTTTTGGTGTGGTTTGATGGAGCCTGAGAGGGAATATGAGAACCCTTCACCCAAGCTCTAGAATGTCTGATATTGCTTAGGACTTCACATTCCTCTGTGATTCCCACTGACTCAGCTCCGGGTTTGGATGTATTTCCCCTAGTTTTCACCAAAATCATACCTGTAAGAAGGAAAACAGGCCTGGAAAATGGAAGTGGTTGAAGAGCTGTCAGCTCAGTGTCTTGGAGGGAGTCCCTGAACAGCAGTAGGAAGAAGGCAGCTCAGTTTGGAGAAGTGGGAAGAGAGTTGGGAATGGGAGATAAGGGAGGAATGGGGAAAGGCCAGCAAGCTATGAGTCCATGTCCTTCATAGATGCTCAGCTCTGTCAAGATCAGATGGCATCTGCTGTTCAATTACTGAAATAATAGCTGTACCACCTGGGAAGTATGTGCTACCATCTGAAGGTCTACCTCCTGCCCTGGACACTGTGGGCCCTCCCCTAGAAGTCTACACCACTAGACAACCCACAATCCAGCAGTCAGAAGGATAGTGCCTGGCTCGGTATGGCACCTCCTGGGCTTTGCTCTAGTGAGATGCCCTGCTTTTGAATTTATATCAGTTGCCCAGACTGCACTGCATCTGTGTTACAGCTGCCTAATATTGTTCCTATCTTAATGCTATTCTATGCTTTCTCTCTCCACTAGTTCCCACCCTCTGAACATAAGTGCATACATAGGTGCTTGTGCACACACACACACACACACACACACACAGCACATGAATGCGTGTACACACAGAAGCCCACAGACACACACAGACACAGGTGTGTACATTCACACACAAACACCTGTGGACACATGCACGGATGCACACACCTGCAATACGCACATGCATAGACATGCACACACATTTACAGTCACTTTGCCCCAGCTTCACCACCTTCCCTCCACTTTCATTCTGTTCGCGTCCAGCCCTCCCGCTGGGGCTCAGCTCCTGGGCCTCGCCTTGCAGAAACTGCAGAGGATGACTTCCTCCATGGGTGTGTTTCCCATGTATGCCCGATGTCAAGTTACTCCACTACGCCTGGAAACACTTAACATTTACAAATTGTTTATTTTATGCCAAAATATTTGTAAACCTCACTTTTCTCACATGCAAAATGATATTAATCATATCTAGTTCACACATTTGTTACGAAGAGTACATAAGGCAATGCATGTAAAGGATTAGCACAGCGCCTGGCTATACCAATTACAATAATTGGTAGCTGTTGCTATCATGGTATGTCTCATTAAGATTTGTATCATTGGGCTTGTTGTTTATCATTAGATTTTTTGAGTTTTGAATTCCCATATCCTTCTAGTTAACTTATCACAGTTTCAAAATGATGCCTATAGTAAAGGACAAAGAATATAAGAAAATGGTTCTTTTGTTTCTTCTTCTTAGCTTAATTTAAAAAGAAAAGGAGAGAGGCAAGAATGCTTAGAAGTTTGGGGTTAAATTTAAATTAACTTTGTAGCTAATATTGATAGAAAACCAAAATAAGCTAAGAGTCTTTGAAGTTTATTCCTTCACAATGTCAAATTTCAGTTAAATCTCAACTAACAATTAAAATAACTTCAAGAGTTTCAGTTAAGGAGGAGGAAGATTCACGGTACAGCCTTCTTTCTGGAAGGTCACTACAGATTTTCCTTACACCCCTTTGTGCAACACAAGGGGCATATAATACACCTATTATACTTCCAGGGATGACATTAGGAAAGTCTAAACTACATCCAAAGTGTACTTTACTCCTAATAATTAGAACTAGATGAACAGCTAGAAAAAAAAATGAACTTGCACAAACTAAATCGGCTCAGCTCTAACTGATCTAATGCAGTTTTCCAAAGAATAATTGATATTATATAATCATAACTGCCAGTTTATGTCACAAAAGTGACATTTGACACTTTCCTGCTAACCAGCCTAACATCATCAATTAAAACATTGCTTGTGTAATGACATTTCACCAGTCAGCTTAACATCATAAATTATGACATCACCTCTTTTATGAAAGCAGAAGACTGAAGAAAGGCGAATGGGAAGACAGTCTACTGAAGACTAGCATTCCTCTTTGATCTGTGCTGTTAGAATATTTTATGATCTAGTCATGTTTCCAGAGTGATTATTAGTTAGTAAATAAATTAATGTATAAATAATTAAATAAACATTGTAAAATCGTAGCGGAAGCCATAAGAACAAATTGTATGTTTTCTAGTTCCCCTTAGTCATGATTCAACATCCCTGGATGGTGATAACAGGATTGTATTTCACAACTGAACTAAGAAATGGCTATTCTTGGAAGTCCCCGGAAAATGGGAAACAGGAAAGAAAACCTTTGGGTTTGGGCTTGAATTTGGAATAGTATATTTGTGTCTCACCAAACGCATTTAAAAACAATTTAAATGTCAGGAAGGTTGCATATTACCCGTAGGATTTCCAAAGGCTAACTACTTGTTTTTCACTTGAGACTCATAAGTATGTGCTATAGAAAATGTGACAGGAAGTAGATCTTGTAAATGGAAGGCCCCGATCCCATAGAAAGAACATTCATTTTTGTCCATCTAGCATGCTCTATTTTAAGGCAAAAAAAGAGTTTTTTCCCAAACTGTTTATTGAGCACCTGCTAGGCCAATTGCTACAGGAGTAAGGAAACTGAGTCCAAGAGGAAGGGAAAAAATTGGTCTTTCCTTCAGTTCTGTGATCTTGCCATGATTAAGCATGAAAATGCCAGGCATGGTACCTCATATGTAATAGCTCACGACTAAACAAGTATGTGGCGGGTGCCTGGGTGGCTCAGTTAAGCGTCTGACTTAGGCTCAGGTCATGATCTCTCAGTTCCTGGGTTCAAGCCCCGCATCGGGCTCTGTGCTGACAGCTCAGAGCCTGGAGCCTGCTTCAGATTCTGTCTCCCTCTCTCTCTCTGCCCCTTCCCCACTCTCACTCTTTCTCTCTGTCTCTGTCTCTGTCTCTCTCTCTCTCTTACACCCACACACCCACACACACACATAAAATGAATAAACATTAAAAATTTTTTTAAATAAATAAACCAGTCTGTGTTGCCTTCCCCTTTGTTTTACAGTTTGGTAGTAGAAGGATAAAGGTGTCAGTGTCTTAATCCACAATTTTCAAGAAAGTAATCAAACTCCTTCAAAGTCATTTATAGAATTAGGTATATGAATATCATAAGAATTTCTGAAGAGATATTTTTCTTTTTATGCCATGCAGCTGAGCAGGGAAAACTGGAAGGAATAAGGTAGACGTTCTTGACTTCTAGTGGCATTTGGCTTGGGACATACTAGTCATGTGTCTTCTTTCAGGCTAACCTATATGTAAAATAAAAAGTAACTGCTACCAAAAAAAAAGTGCCACCAAATAGGTCATTTTACAGTTCTCACAGTCCTTCTTGGTAGTTGGGTTTTCAGTTCTTAAGCTCAGTCTTTGAATTCACTGGATTTGGAGTGAATTTGGAGTTTGCTACATCAGCCAATGGTAAAACAAAGCAAGTAAACAAAAATAAAGAAGTTGCGTGTATTTGAATATTTAAATTATCTTGATTGCACATAATTAACAAATTCTGCTTTATCTTGAATTTTTCTAACTGTGATGGGCAAGTTCAGGCCTTGACTGGCCTTGGGCAAAGTCCCACATTAAGCCACACGGCGTGACTACTTGCATTGTTTGATGGTGGAATGCCAAAAACTACCAAAAGTTCAGGTTTATCTTGGGGTGGTTTTTGATGGATGCTTCATCCTGACAAGGAAGGGAAGTTTTTAGTAGTTTTCTCAGGGATTAAGAAGATATAGTACATGACTTTGTGTCCTAAAAGATCTTCCTTTTATTCATTAGTTCTAAAATTTAGTCACATCATGAGATTTCTATTTGTTGATTTTTGAAGGAAAGTTAACCTTGAGAAAATCTTTGAGCTGAATATGGTAAGAATTAAGTCTGATATTTGTGATAAAGAGAAAGGTTACTGTTACCACTAATGATTGATTGCCATTTATAATAAAATATACTAACTCCTCATATATACACACATATTTTGGATGGGGGGTCAGCGTTATTGTCTTTGTAGAATTCAGAATTTATAGAATGCTTTGGCATTGATGTTTGAGAATTGCTTACCCAGTTTTGATAATGAATTAATTCAATAGCAGACTTCAAAGTATGGTACAAATTCCAGATTTCCAAGTAATTTTATGTAAGCTGAGGCATGTTTGGCTACATTGGAACATGGATAAGTCTTTGAATTTTTTTTGAAAGACTAGAGTTTTGGAGAAGGAAGGAAGTGCCCCAAGAAGTGAGAGGAGTTAGAAAGGCTCCAAGTGCACCTGCTTTCTTCTTCGATGAGCAAAACATGAATGAGGTATCCAAACACTGGCACAAGGATATGTTCATTGCCATGAAAAGAGTTTTTAAATAACCGAATATGATTTCAAGCAAATGCTTGTAAACTCTCAGAGCATATCTTAGTCATCTCTATAAGGGGGCTGGGATTGCCTTCATGTCATTTCTTGACTTTTTCCCCCCAAAAGTTTTTGCTATGAATATTTATGCCTCAACTTCATTTACTGACTGAATTTCCACTCTGTTGGAATTATGCATCCCCATAGTGCACCCGAGAAAGGTGAGCAGTTAGAGGTGAGGAAAGAGATTTCCTGACCTTTCAGAAATAGCAAGCTACACTGGATTAAATACAGCCTGAGTGGGGTTACTTGTGGATTGGTGGAGTGTAATTACCTCAAAATTATCTCAGTGAAACAATTAGTGTGCAATAGATTCAGTGCCAGATCTGTCATTGTTCTGAACTTCTGTTAAAGCATCTCACTTCGTCCCCAAATTGGGCAATTTGTAATTCTTACAGTAGGTGCTAGTGAGGGCCTCCACATATTCCTCCTCCTGAGTGCAGACTTATTTACAGCTGTGCTTGTCAAGTGAGTTGTAAATGGGAAGGTGCTAGACTTGCCGTGATGGAAGAAGCGTTTCCTTGGTGATAGAGCATTCACTAGACAAGCTTCCTGAGCCATCAGCTAGGTAGACAACAGCCCGCTCTCATTACAGCCCTCAAGTGTCCAGGCTGAAGACACTGAACTTGTGGCTCTCAGTCCCACAGCTGGTTCTTTTTACAACTGAACTTCAGGCAAAAGGAACTCAAGTTTGAACACAGTGCAAAAATGTACATTTTTGGAAGTCATTTCAGTTTCCTCTTGGCACTTTTATGACACTTCCTCAAGTGGAAGGGGCAGGTCTATTTCATCTTAGTTATGTTCCTGTTGAAATTTAGGAGGTATTTCTTAGGCTAAGCTACCATCTAAACTGCAAGGATGCATTAGTCACAGGTGGGGTGGCTGTTGTAGCTATTGTTTATTTTTATTTTTTTAATGTTTATTCATTTTTGAGACAGTGAGGGAGGGGGAGAGAGAGAGAGAGAGAGAGAGAGAGAGAGAGAGAGAGTCTGAAGTGGTGCACTGACAGCAGAGAGCCCAATGTGGGGCTCCATCACGGCCTGAGCCGAAGTCTGGTGCTTAACCAACTGAGACCCCAGACACCCCTATTGTGGCTATTGTTTGCAGGAAACATTCAATTTCTCCTTTAAAGAAGCTTCTAAGCAGCTATTTCTTTAAGTAGTTAATAAGTTAAAAATATATGAGAAATCACAGTGTAATGGGATTATTTTTTCAGAGTTATTTTTTCTAAATCGATTATTTACTAGATAGCCCAAGGTGGTGTTTGGGTAGGTAGGGTAAAGTGAAGGTATCAAATGAAGTTATATTTATACTTTATAAGAGCAACGATTTCTCTTACTCTGTGGAAGGAAATAGTATTTGCCTTAAGTAGTAAATAGAGACATTCTGATAAACAAACAGGAGGTGCTTATTCTGCAACTTGAATGGAAATCAAGTAATCCCAAAAAACGAGCACCCAAAAAGGTGTGTGAAAGATTGTCAATGTTTAGAGTTCTTGAATAAAAAGGAACATAACATCATAAAATACATTTGTATTTGTTTTTACTATCTGTACCAATACAGTGAAGAAAACAACCTGGATATGCTACAAAGTAAACAAGCCTAGGGAAGAAAAATGGCTTAAATGAGCATTCTTTTACTGAGAAAGCCATTTATTGATATTTATTAAGTACCAAGTACTGTATTAAGATTTCACATATCTTCACTAAGTCATTTATTTTATACAGCCATCTTTTCAAGTAATACCATCCTAACTCTGGATGTCTCAGCCTCAGAAAAATTAAGAAAGTGGGAAATGCTGCACAGCCAAGCAGTAATAGGGCTAAAGTATGAACTTAACTCCAATTCCAAAGTTACAACTTCTTTTTACCATTTAATGCAGTGAGCAGCTTTCTAATACTGAGGAATATTGACAGAGAGAGACGGTTCTGTTAACATTCGTTATGGGGGAGCTGTAAATCTGAGCCTATACCAAATAAGAAGCGGAATAAATTGATACAATTTAAGGGTTACTCATGAGAAGGGGGATGATCATATGCTTTAGTGTGTGGGGGGGGAATGGTCACATTTATATGCTCAATTAATCTTAATGTTTAATTTATTAATTATGAGGACTATCTGAACAGGATTCAAGCATTAGTTTGTTTTGTTTTCTTGTTGTTTTTTTCATCAGCTTGGCCTGCTTTGGAAGGCCTTTTTTTTTTTTTTTTTTTTTTTTTTTTAGTGTTTACTTGTTTATTTTGAGAGAGAGAGAAAGAGAGAGAGAGAGAGCAGGGGAGGGGCAGAGAGAAAGAGAGAGAGAATCCCAAGCAGGCTCTGTGCTGTCAGCAGTCAGCACAAGCCCCACACGGGGCTTGATCTCATGAACCATAAGATCATGACCTGAGCCAAAATCGAGTTGGAGGCTTAACTGACTGAACCACCCAGGCACCCCTCAACCATTAGTCTTATGCAAGACTTTTCAATTTCTCTGCTTTCACACAAGACTGCCTTAAGTGGAGGGTGCAGCTTTATCTTATTTTTTGTTGCAGATGAAACTGAAACAGGATTTCTCAGACTAAACTACTGTCCAGTGAAGCTCAAAGATCAATGGCATACTGATGTGCAATTGCAATCTCTATACGTTTTTCTCTTGTTGTTAAATAAGACTTTGTTTTGTGTTTAAAAGTTACGAATTTTGTCACAAATTTCCCTGGTGTGAGTGTGTGTGTGGCATGTCATTGGTATGGTAGGAAGTATGTTGAACTTGAAGCAGAAAGTGTCTGTTGGCTTTGGTTCATAGCCGTTCAGGGTGCTGTTTCAGTTGGGTTAGTCCCTTGGTGAATTCAGGCCTCCCTTCCCTCATCTGTCAGGAGCATGATCTAGGAAACTTCATTCAGCCTTCAGCTCTATCTATACTAGAAAGTTGTACTTCTGGAAAATTTATTTGTGTGACTATATAGTTTAAAATATTTTCTTAAAGTATAACTGAAAGCCTAACCACATAAGGTTAGACTCTTTTTTTATTGTTCAGAGCCCATGGCTATTACTTTTTATTCTTTAATGAGCTTTAATGGGATGTAGTACTTAAATTCTTCCCCAGTTATTCAAATGTGTTTTTCAGAATGATTCTTATTTAGACAAACTGAATTAGGGATATCTGCTCAGCACTATTTTCTTCTGTAACAAGCATTTAAAAAAATAATCATACATCCAAGGCTTTTATAAGGTTGGCAGGTTCATGATACTGGTAGTATATGTTCCACCTACATGAGGATCTAGAACACATATTCCCAATATAAGATGTTGAAACTTCTTCCACAATTTTGAACTTATAAATGACTTCAGATTCAGGGAGGCTGGGTGGCTCAGTTGGTTAAGCATCCAACTCTTGATTTCAGCTCAGGTTGTGATCTCAGAGTTTGAGAGTTCGAGTGCCACATCAGGCTCCATGCTGACAGTGCAGAGCCTGCTTAGGATTCTCTCTCTCTTCCTCTCTCTGTCCCTCCCCTGCTCACTCTCTTTCTCTCAAAATAAATAAACTTTCAAAAAAAATTTTTTTTTAAATAAATGACTTCAGATTTCACTTTGTTTACACTCACTTTCTGGTGATCTCACTCAGTCTTTTTATTTTTTTTTATTTTTTTTAATGCTTATTTATTTTGAGAGAGAGAGAAAGAGACAGAGCACGAGGCAGGGAGGAGGAACAAAGAGAGAGGGAGACACAGAATCCCAAGCAGGCTCCAGGCGCCAAGCTGTCAGCACAGAGTTGGATGCAGGGCTTGAACTCACAAACCGCGAGATCATGACCTGAGCTGAAGTTGGACGCTCAACCATCCTGTGACCTGTGACTCAACTGAGGGAGAATAAAAGCTCCAAACCAGGGGGGTGCATGTGCAGATAAATGGAACTACATCTCTATGTCTCCTGGCCCGTAGTAATAGTAAGATGCCATCAATTAGAAGCTGCATCCCAATTTCAGAGACATTAAAATGTTTAAAAACATCCTGGAACCAAAAATGGATGTATTCTCCACCACTACCCACAAGATCCAAGCCACCATCATCTTTTACCTGCCTGTTTGTTGCACCCTAATTAGTTTGCCTATTTCTCTACTTGCTCCTCTATAATCTTTTCTCCACATAGCAGGCTGACTCTTTCACATTGTGAATTCAATTTCCTTGAGCACACTAAGCGTAATTGTAATTCAGGGCCTTTGCACTTGTTGGTTCCTCTTCCTGAAATGCTCTTGTCCCAGATACCCATATGTCTCACCTCCTCATCTCTTTTAAGCCACTGCTCAGATGTTGCCTTCTCAGAAAGCACTTTCCTGACCATCTGCTTAAAAATTTCTCTGCCCCCATACTCTGTTTCCTTGCTGAAGTTTTCCCCATAACACTTATTAATAGATATTAAAGTAAATGTTTTTATACACATATACAAATATAAGTATTTATATGGTTATATATATTGTGTAATGTTGCACTGTTTTCTACTCCATAAATATCTAGATATCTAATAGATAGATAGATAGATAGATAGATGATAGATAAATACTTAAACATTGATTTCTGTATTGTCTCCTCCCGCTATAGAGGAAGCTCCAAGAGGACAGGAATGCTGTTTTGTTCCCCAGGCCCAAAACAATGACTTGCACATAAATGGTACATAGTAAACATCTGTGGGATGTAAACGTGATAAAAATGGGTTAAATGTAGTGAAATAAATAACAAAATTGCCATAGAACGTGAAGAGTAGGGTAAAAAACCCTGGGTGTCTTTCGCTGGATATAAACTCTGTTCAAACTGTGACCATGCTATAAACCCAAGGTTGGAGGAATAAATAAGATAACCATTAAAACAAACCCATCAGCACCCACTCTTCCCTGCTACTGATTGTTATTAAGACTCCCAGGGGAAGAACACAGGGGATAAACAGAAATTAACACCACTATTTCTGGATGCACTGAACTTCCATGGTATTCAGAATGAACACGTGATGAGATGCTAGCATTCAGAGACCTCCCAGCAAATGGAATCCTATCAGCCCTCCAGAACATGCCAAATGTCATCTCTTCCTTGGTCTTTCATGCTCACATTCTTCCTTTTTATTTGTCTTATTCCAATGGTTTACAAAATAATGCACACTTGATTTTACTATTTCTGTACATAAACCTTTCTTCCATCAGCGCTGTAAATTTCTGATAGGGAGGAACCTCATCTGCCATCTATACAGTATCTTTTTACAGTCCCCAGCATAGGGATTTATCCTTTTGGAAATGGATAAAGTTTCAGAGGAAAGTGGAGCATGTTAACATTTGATACAGGTGTCAGGGTGAGCCTTAGATAGGGTGTTTGGAAAATTTACTTGCCAAGAATTGCATTGGATTGGAGGTCACAGGCACTACGGAGAAAGTAGTGAATATCAGTCAAATTGCTTGGTGGAGAATTTAGCCTGTCCACATTTGTCTCTCATTTTAGGGTATTGAGCAAGAGTGAACTAAGTAACCTTCGTGTACTTATACTCAGAGATACTTTGGTAGTTGGTAGTTATGGAATGAAGCTGGCAAGTATACAGTGAAATGCTATGTTTTGTTTTTGTTTTGTTTGCAGCTGATTGTCCATCATAGGTAGAGTCAGCTTCATCTCGACAACAATATCCACCTTAATTCTAGCCCTAGTGAACTGCTCTTTAGCCGGCAGACTATCCACTTAGAGAAATTTCCTAAAATCCTCCCTGGAAGAAGCATCTTTTGGCAGCAGCTTGTCTTGAAGGCAATTTGAGTCATTATCATGATGAATCTTAAGTGACTTCTGCTATTTAATTTTTCACCTTTTGGTTCTTTCTTTTTAGTCTTGCTATTCTGCATTTTATTCAGAATAAAAATCAGATAAAAATAAAATTGAAATTTTAGAAATCATAAACAAAAATGAAACAAAGGAGTTTTGAGAATCTTTTTTGGCTGGAACCTTACTACACAATTTCATCTTTTATTATGCAACCATATATTTACCTGATGTTCAGTGGTTGTACTGAATAGAGATCATCAATTTAAATAATTCATATACTTATAAAAGGATTGGATGATTTGTGATATGAAAAGACAACGTTGTTTCAGTGGTTCAGCTGCACTGTGACTGAATGCAGAATTAAAGTGATCTTTGGAAAGGTAGAGTGGCCCATATAGCTATTGTTTGATTCCATTTAAAAACTTTAATTTTTTAAACGTTTATTCATTTGGGGGGGAGGGGGAAGGGGCAGAGAGAGAGGGAGACACAGAATCCGAAGCAGACTCCAGGCTCTGAGCTGTCAGCACACGGCCCTACATAGGGCTGGCACTCATCAACAGCAAGAACATGACCTGAGGCGAAGTTGGCCACTTAACCAACTGAGCCACCCAGGCGCCCCATCCATTTAAAAACTTTAGAACTCAGTGCATCATCCTTTGCAAGGTGGGCAGTATCACTGCTGCACAACACACACATTTATTGTGTGTGAATGGAATTCCTGCAACAGTTGCCTCCTGACATTTACAGAGTACAATTTTGGCTGGTGCCTCCTGAAGACCTGCAGCCCTGAGGAGTCAAGGTTTGAAGAGTCAAGCTGAGATCATTGGAGGGGGAAATCTTCAGGCCTCCTGCTTAATTCCATGGATAGTTCTCACTGATGCTACCCTGAAATCAATGATTTTTGCTTGCAATTTTAAAATAAAAAGAGAAACACAAATAATAAAATCATCAGATTCAAGATTGAATGGACGTGATAAAAACTCGTCAATGAAAACGTAAAAAAATTTTAAGTAAATAATGAAAAACTAAGTGGCATTGAATAAAAAGTAAAAGCAAAAGGTCCACTTAATGAAATGATAAAGTGAATAGTGATTAGTGAAAATAAGATCAACTAACAAGAAGGAAAAGTGTAAAATGATGACTGACTGACTGAATGAATGAATATATAAATAAAATAGAACTCAGGGCCAACTCATGGTTCCAGGAAACTCCCTAGATATGGGATTCAAGGCCTGAAGAAATAGCCCCTGTCCAGAAAGCCCTTGCAAGTCTGGTTTCCTTTTCCTGTGCCATCCATCCTTTCTCCTCCTCAGCAGATCAAGAGGTCAGGATGGTTGAAGAAGCAGTGAGCACATCCACAAAATCTATTTTATATGTACATAAATTCTTTAGATGACCATGAAGTTCAAAAGCTAGAATTGAAAAAGAAAAATATATCTGATAAAGCTATCTTTATAGGAACACATGCTCATATGACAAACTTCTCAATAAACTAAAAATAGAAGGGAACTTCCTCAACCTGATAAAGGGAATCTACCAAAAATCTGTAACAAACAATATATTGAATGCTGAAACACTAGGGGATTTTCCCCTTAAGATCAGGGATAAGACAGGAATGTCTAATCTCACCACTAATACTTAATATAGTATTAGAGGTTCTAGCCAATTGGATAAAGGCAAGAAAAAGAAACAAAGGGACCCAGATTGTAAAGGAAGAAATAAAATTCTCTTTATTAACTGACATAATAATCTATGTATAAAATCCTACAAAATCTCCCAAAAAGCTTCTAGAATTGATAAATAAGTTTAGCAAGTTTGCAGTTTACAAAACAAAAATCAATTACATTTCTACTGACTAATCATTAACAGTCGTAAACCGAATTTTAAAAATCAGTATTATTATATTAGCTTTGAAGTAGGAAATATCTAGGGATAAATCTGACAAAAGATGTGCAAAACCTATACACTAAAATTTACAAGACATTACTGAGAGAAATTAAAGAAGACTCAAGTAAATGGAGAGATATACCGTGTTCATGTATTGAAAGACTCTATACCCTCAAGATGTCAATTCTCCCCAAAACTTATCTGTAGATTCAATACAATACAAATCAAACCCTAGAAAGATTTTGTAGAAATTAGCCAACTTATTCTCAAATTTATAAAGAAATTCAAAGAACCTAAATAGCTCAGATAACTTTGAAAAAGTAAACAAAGTTCAAGGACTTATAGTTACCTAGCTTCAAAATTTATTCAAAAGCTATAGTGATTGTGGCATTGACATCAATACAGACAAATGGATCATTGGAACAGAATTGAGAGACCAGAAAATAGATCCATAGATATGGTCCATTTATTTTTAACAAAGTATAAAGACAGTTTATCTATCTATCTATCTATATCCTTTTAAAGTTTATTTATTTTGAGAGAAAGAGAGAGTGTGGGCAGGGGAGGTGCAGGGAGAGAGGAAGACAGAGAAGCCCAAGCAGACTCCATGCTCAGTGTGGAGTCCAAGGTGGGGCTCAATCTCACCACCATGAGATCATGACCTGAGTCAAAATCAAGAATCAGTCACGTAACCAACTGAGCCACCCAGGTGCCCCAGCACAAAAGTAATTTAATAGAGAAAGGATAATCTTTTCAACAAATGGTGTCAGAATAATTGGATGTCCATTTGAAAATAAAAACAAAAACCTAGATCAATATCATTCATGTATACAAATATCAACTCAAAGTCAATCATAGGCCTAAATGTACGACTTAAAACTTCTGGGGAAAAAAATAGGAGAAACTATTTGTGAACTTGTGTGAGCCCATCTGTGTTAGATTTCTTAGATATAACACCAAAACATAATCCACTAAGTGAAAATTGGATAAATTGGACTTTATCAAAAATAAGAAGTTCTGCTCTTTGGAAGGCACTGTGAATGAAAAGATAAGACACAAAGTAGGATAAATTATTTGCAAATCACATATCTGATAAAGAACTTGTAACAGTATGAAAAGGACTCTAATTCAATAATAAAAAACCAAACAACTCAATTAAAAATGGTTAACAAATTTGAACAGATACTTCAGCAACATGTATGGATAACAAAAATACATGAAAATGCTCAACATCATTAACCTTGGTTTTTTTAAGTTTTTTTTTAGTTTTTTTAATTGTATTTTTTTAATTTATATCCAAATTAGCATATGGTGCAACAATGATTTCAGGGGTAGATTCCTTAATACCCCTTACCCATTTAGCCCATCCCTCCTCCCACAACTCCTCCAGTAACCCTCTGTTTGTTCTCCATATTTAAGAGTCTCTTATGTTTTGTCCCCTTCCCTGTTTTTATATTATTTTTGCCTCCCTTCCATTATGTTCATCTGTTCTGTGTCTTAAAGTCCTCATATGAATGAAGTCATATGATATTTGTCTTTGACTAATTTCGCTTAGCGTAATACCCTCCAGTTCCATCCACGTAGTTGCAAATGGCAAGATTTCATTCTTTTTGATTACCGAGTAATACTCCATTGAGTGTATATATATACATATATATATGTGTGTATATATATATATATATATATATATACCATATCTTCTTTATCCATTCATCCATCGATGGACATTTGGGCTCATTCCATACTTTGGCTATTGTTGATAGTACTGCTATAAACATTGGGGTGCATATGTCCCTTCGAAACAGCATACCTGTATCCCTTGGAAAAATACCTAGCAGTGCAATTGCTGGGTCATATGGTAGTACTATTTTCAATTTTTTGAGGAACCTCCATACTGTTTTCCAGATTGGCTGCACCAGCTTGCATTCCCACCAACAATGCAAAAGAGATCCTCTTTCTCCACATCCTCACCATCGTCTGTTGTTGCCTGAGTTGTTAATGTTAGTCATTCTGACAGGTATAAGGGGGTATCTCATTGTGGTTTTGATTTTTATTTCCCTGATGATGAGTGATGTTGAACATTTTTTCATGTGTCAGTTGGCCATCTGGATGTCTTCTTTGGAGAAGTGTCTATTCATGTCTTTTCCCCATTTCTTCACTGGATTACTTGTTTTTTGGGTGTTGAATTTGATAAGTTCTTTATAGGTTTTGGATACTAACCCTTTATCTGATACATCATTTGCAAATATCTTCTCCCATTCTGTCGGTTGCCTTTTAGTTTTGCTGATTGTTTCCTTTGCTGTACAGAAGCTTTTTATTTTGATGAGGTCCCAATAGTTCATTTTTGCTTTTTTTTTCCCTTGCCTCCAGAGACGTGTTGAGTAAGAAGTTACTGTGGCCAAGATCAAAGATGTTTTTGCCTGCTTTCTCCTCAAGGATTTTGAAGGTTTCCTGTCTTACATTTAGGTCTTTCACCCATTTTGCGTTTATTTTTGTATTCAAAATCATTAATCTTTAGAGAAATGCAAATTGAGGCTGCAGTAAGATACTACTATACTTTTTAGGATGGCTAATATTAGAAGGACAGGTCATATCAAGTGTTGGAAAGAATACGGAGCAATAGGAATTCTCATACACTGTTGGTGAAATGTAAAATGATACAATCAGTTTAGCAAACAGTTTGCCAGTGTCTCAAAAAATTGAGCATATACCTACCACATGATCTAGCATGCGATTACCCAAAAGATATGAAAGCATATGTCTAGACAAAGACTTATACACGAATGTTCATAGCAGCTTTATTTGTATATCTGAAAACTGGCAACTTAAGTGTCTGTCATCAGGTGAATGAATCAAAAAATTGTATATTCATACAGTGGAATAGTACTGAGTAATAAAAAGTAATGATGCATGCAACAATATGGATGAATCTCAAAATAATTATACTGAGTGAGAGAAGCTAGAGGGAAAAAAAGAGTATACACTGTATGAGTTCATTTATTAAAAAAATTACAGTAAATACAAACTAATCTAGAGTGACAGAAAGCATATAAGTGATTTTCTGGTAATTGGTGGGAGAGAGGCTGGGGAAGGGTGGAAATGAGCACTTAGCAGGGAGCATGAAGAAAACTTCTAGGATTGATGGATACGTTCATTGTCTTGATATGGTAATGATTTCACAGGTGAATATATGTCAAAAATTATTATAGTGTACACTTTTAATGTGTACAGTTTATCATCTATACTTCATTAAAATTGTTAAAACTTTATAAAAAGTGTTTAATTAGAGAACCAGTATGTTCAATTCATTTGGTAAATACTGATTGGATTCTAGCTACGGATCAAGTTTTTAAAAGTGACATTTAGAAATACTCCTTCTACTGGCTCTATGTCAGATGAATTTGAAGCTGAAGAAACTAGCAAGACAGCAACTCAGAAAGCAGGCATAGGCTCTGGAATTAGAGGACCATGCTCTTCCACTTGACCTGCATGACATTTGGAAAGTTAACTAATCTCTTTGAGCTTCAATCACTTTATCTGCAGGAGGGGAAAGCACCTATCCTACCATCGTGCAGTGTTTAGAAATCATGCACATAAAGTATTTTGCAAAAGTGGTCACTCCTTATAGGAGAGTAAATAGAAGCCAAGAGAAGGAGTTCCTTTCTTTCTCCTACTTTCTGACCTTCCCCCTAGTGCCTCTATGACAGAGTCTGACAGCAAGCCAGCTGGCAAGCAAGCCCAGAAAAATAAGTTTGCTAACCCCCAGCCCTGGCAGAACAGAACAGAACAGAACAGAATGTAAAAGTGCAGGACTAGGAAGCGACAGGTAAATAACTAGCACAGTATCTACAGGAGTAACTGCAGAGAGAGAACAGAGAAGGTGGAAACTGACAATGGAGAAAGAGAAGTGGTTGGAAAGAAGTAAATGAGAAAAACTGTCCCAGGAGTCCAATGAAGAAGAGAGCTCAAAAAGGTGATGTTTTCAGTGGTGTCCAATCCTAGGGAGAGGGCATGGTCTAAGAGAGAGTCATTGGATTTGTCAATTAGCAGTCCTAATGACCTTGAAAATCTAGCAGTAGCTTTTCAACTATTGTAGGAGCAGATGCCAGATTTCAGAAACACTTATTTCAGGATATAAGATGGCGGTCCTAAGCTACCCATTGCTGAAGTTTAACATAAAATGGAGAAATAAACTGGCTTTTACACCTTTCTAAGAAACTGGACCTGCCTACGGTGACCAATTCATACCCATTTCCCAGGACTTTCCTAGTTATAGCTTGGAAATACCCTGCTCCTGGAACCCCTCAGTTCCAGCCAGGCAAGTTGAGATGGATGGCCACTGTGACCCTGGTTGTCTTAGAGAATGTTCACAAGTGAGCTCTATTCAGGCTTCAACAAAGGAAACAAAAGATTTTGTTACTTGACAATACTAAGGTATTTCCAGCATAACCCTTGTCCCCCAGCTCACTAATAGTGCAGTCATTCCACTTGACTTTAAATGTGATTCTTCCCCATCCAGGTTTCACCCTCTTTAGTCCATCTGTTGGCTACAACGACATCCCAAGAGAAGTATTCTCCTACTTGGCTTTTCAAGCTCAACCTTTTCACGACACCCCAGTTAATTAATATCTGCCCTGGGTCAGCCTGGAGGAAAACGCATTGAGCTTAGAGATTTCCATTTTAACATTGAACCCCAGGAAGGAGCAAGGCAAATTTATACCAGTGGGTCTAATTGCTAGAAAGGTAATTCCGCAAAGATGGAAATCAGCTGAAAGATTAACACTGCTATACCAGCTTGAGTGCCCTGGCTAACAGAGAGAAAATAATGTTTCAATTAAATGAAAGGATACTGAATTAGGTAGATTACTCAGGAGACTGGTAATGGAATACAGAGCCTTTCACCTCCAGGTCACCATTACTAATATGGTCCAGGGCAGTTCTAGACCATAGTTTTGAGGGGCTGATGGCTCACCCCAGCCCTTGCTGTCTGCAGTACGTGATGAACTGGTCTCCCAAAGCACCTGCATCAGCCTCAAAGGTCACTGTGGTTCATTGAAGATGTAAGAGGAAGTAAAACCCCCTATTTGGAGAGGAGGGGCTGACCATGAGGATGGCTAAGGGCTAAATCAGACAACAGAAAGTGCTACGGGGAAATTGGGATGGGGGGAATGATTCAAAATGGGGAGCCATGCAGAAGAAAGAAATCATATTTCAACTCACATACGAGGGAGTTAACTGAGTTAACCTGAATTTAGAGTGGGCTGGAAGTGAAAGTGGTGATTAACGGTTTGTTCTTTGTGTGTATTGGGAGGGGAAGGCTAAGGAGGAGGAGATCTGCATTAAAAGTCAAAAGTTGGAGGTCAGAACTGGATGAGCAAAACTGAGTCATGAAATTACGTGTTATCACCCACGTTTGAATATGTCCCAGGGCTTATCTTACTCCACAAAATATTACCACAGGCGGATAAAGTCTGATATAAGGAGATTAGCTTAATTCCCTATGCCAGTGTAACAATAATCCTCCCCCATAATGGAACCCATATGTCAGCTGGGGTCTCCCTGCCCAGATAAGATTGTCTCAAACTTTACATTCTGAACCTTGTGGGAGTCTAAGAGAGACCCCAATATTCCTGCAAATTCTCAGAGGTTCTTATGGTTACCTCTGTATCTAAATTCCCACTTCTCCTGAGTAAGTTCAGTGTGTGGGTTATCTTGCCACTCTGGGCCTGCTGTGTCCAAGAGACTCTAAATGAGAAACTCAGATGCTTCCTCCATCTCCACAATCACTGTATTATTCTAAGATATTTATGCTCACAGAGATTTCATTCAAAATGGGATGTGAGGCATGGAAGGGAGGAGGATGTTTCTATTACAGCAACATGGGCCAAAATGGGGGCAGTCCCCGATCTTAAAAGTCTCAGAATACTCCACCACTGGAGACATTTGTTTGGCTCCCTCACCTTATTCTGTACATCTGCCTGATACTGTCCAACTACCTCTCTCTTTTCCCTTGACCTTCAAGATTGCTTCAGAAACCCCTCATCCTTCATATATCTTTTGTGGTTCTCACTTCCAAAGATCTC
Organism: Prionailurus viverrinus; assembly: GCF_022837055.1. Taxonomy (NCBI): domain Eukaryota; kingdom Metazoa; phylum Chordata; class Mammalia; order Carnivora; family Felidae; genus Prionailurus; species Prionailurus viverrinus. Next base: position 84,848,787 of record NC_062563.1, on the reverse strand, counting down.
TGGAACAACTCACTGAGGCTCCCAGCAAGGCAAAATTACCTCCAGGCCAGGAATCCACCTTCTAGAGGAGAGAGGGGAGTCTGGATTTTAAGATTTTTTTTTTCTCCTCACTACCGTTGTATACCAAAGAACCATTTCAACAATAGCCCAAAACTTCCTGATTGAGTTCATTTCTTACAATATAAAACAGAAATATGGGCATGTAGCAGTTAATGTTCAAATACATATTTGCAGATTGAGTTCCCCCAAGTAGAAGGCATAACTAGAATTTTGGCACCTTGATGAAGAATCATAGCATGGGATAATGACAGAACAGGGATGGGCTATGGGCATGCTAATAGACATGAACAATCCCATAGTAATACTAAATTGATGAAACCGTTAACGTCAGTTTGGGGAAATTGGGCTTAAAAGGGATTAATTAGGGTCTGAGTTCCTTGTAACGTGTTTCTGATGGTGGGGGAAAACAGATTTGTTATCTCACTATAGATGGCAGGTTTAGCATCATCAGCTTCTGGAAAATCTATAGGCTTCAAAGTTGTTTTCTGGAAATGTAATTGTGATGAGTATAGTTTTTCACTTTTTAATTACATGTTATAGAAATGTACCCTTTAAACATAAGATACCACTTAAAATACCTTAGTTCTCATCTAATTCAAACCTTCATTTTATGGATAGGGAAACTGAGGTCCTAAGAGGTTGATGGCCCTGGAGTAGGAAAAGGGAGCTGTTCTCCTCATCTGCCCTTGTTACCATCCCCTGGGTCTCATGCATTAATGCCTTGTAGATTTATAAGAGCAAAAATGATTTATGAATTCTGGAGAATGACAACAAGGAGAATTTTAAAAACATATGTTTAAGTATTCTATGCCCTTGATTTGATGGGAGATGTAAGAGAGCAGGGGAAAGTTGACCTATAGATCATCTGGATAATCCAGCTGGGCAAATAAGACAGCTTTTCATTAGCTAGGTACTTTGGAGTAGCTGGGATATTTTTATTCTGGTAATGGAGAGATAGATATGGCCTCTGGGAACAGTTCTTGGAAATTGTACTTTCTCCAGATGCTCAATTTGGGTGTGGGACAGATTGGTTTCAAGGCCAAGAGCAACAAACATTACCACAAGCCCACTGGTCAGAAAGCTGTGGATCTTCAAAGGTCTGGAGGCTTGCCACGAGACCCTTGGGTTTTTGTCATCAGTCTCTACAGCAACCTTACAACTTTCTAGACAGCAATAGTCATCAAAGTTGATGTTCAATAGAGTCAGCTCAGGTAGGAATAAGCCATGGCTGGTGAGCTCTGGTAGTTAGTGCCCCTCTCTGGACACTTAACCTTATCAGGCTGCAAGACAGGCATTTAGTGAGACATCAGTCATTTCCCTAGTGGTTTCCTAGCACTCAGTGGGAGGTAATAAAGTTCCTTCTGCCCCAGGGTTCCAACACTTATTGGCAGAAACTGGTTGAATAAACAAGGTCGGGGAGTATTTTTAAGTTCACAATATGGTCCTGATAACTGATTATCTCTATAAAGCCACTGAATATTAATTTTTTTTGAATACATATTTTCAAAAGCATACTTGGAAATCTCAAGTTTGGAGGTAGAGAGGGTAAGTCAAGACATTAGAAATGTATTACTGGCAAATATATCAGCAATAGACATGCATTAAGATTTTACACACTGGAAATATAGACGTAGTATGAAGAGTGTAGACACTTCCTACCCACATCTGTATAGCAGCATGTCTACAGGGAAACAGACTATATGCAAGTTCATAAGAAACAGACACTATGTGCAGCAAAATATACACTCACAAAATGTGACTCAAGTGTCAGGAAACACTAACGGATAAGTGCCCTCTTTCCTGCCCGACTTGGATGTGCATCAAACTTTCACTTATGGTATGTAGCACTTGCCTTAATTTGGGAAAATCTGAATTCCAGAATTTTGTTGGAAAAGAATTGCTGTTTTAAGAATGGACTTACCTATGTATTTCAGTAAACTCACTTATAATCTGATTTTTAAAAGTAAGTGGCTCATCCTTAAATATGGATTCATTTGACTCTGTTTTACCAACCATTTTATAATCTAATTTATAAATCTAATCTAATTTGCTTTGCAACAATGTAAAATTAGGTCTCAGCCCATCTCCTAACCAGAGATCTCAGTTTTACTAAGTTTTCTATTCTCCTTCAGTACTTTCGTTGCACTTCTAAATGGTTTTTATATGCCACTTATTTTTTTCTTCTCTCTTTTGTTTATTTGTTTTGCTTTTCGAGGAACATCTTAAAACTGAACTGAAATGAGTTAAGTATGTCAAAGTCAGTGATAGATTGACTGGAAATGACAACTGAAGATATGATAGAAAAGATGTAATAAGAATTTTCTCTCACAAAAAGTATGTGTTTTTCCCAACTGTTCCCATTAGGAAGACAGCACAAGTTTTTATATAACTCAACTTATTTTATAGGCAGGACTAGAAGCTAAATCAGAGGACTACCTGCCTTCATCACTGTCAAGCCACCACAAATGCTCCCCTGCTGAATTGCTTTGAAGGAAAGACTGATATATGATTAACACTTGGTCTAGTCTGATGGTCAAGTATAGTAAATGCTGGGACCCAATCTGTTGCAACACTCAATCTCCAACAAAAGAAATGGTTGCATTAATATTCTTAGGCTGCTCATTGAATCTCATCACTTACCAGAAGCCTAGAGAGAAAAGACCACTGACTGCTAAAGATTGTGAAAGCACATGTGCGTGTGCACGTGTGACCAAAACATTTTGGCCAATGGGTTTACCTAGAACAGAGCTTCTGTTTAGTGTACATAGAATATATTTCATTCATCTCAGAGTTCAGAGGTGTTGGAAAAAGTGTGGGGCTGCGACTCAGAAGATCTGTGTTCAGTCTGGCCCTGCCAAGAGCCGATTATGTGGCCCTCAGTTTGGTAGATGATACATTTCCAGGAGTTGTCTCCATCACACGACTACTGGGAGAGGGAAGCCATTGGTTCTTGGGAGGGAGAAGCTTTTGACTTCTCTTTCTGGCTCTTGGTTTGTAAAAAAGAGATGTTCACAATCCTGAACCCTCTCTGTGCCTGTTTCTTTCTCAATTTTGCTACCCTCAAATCCTTTCTTTGCTATCTATAAACATAGATTTCTAAAGTGATAGGCTTTCAGGATACATTGCACTAATACATCATCAGCATTGTCATTATGATGTATTAACACAATGCATCATCATAGACCTGTCAGAGCCATGATTTATGACTCAAAAATGTGTTGTAGTATAGAGAGGCATCGGGGACCCCATTGACTGAATGCTTGTTTATTTTTACACTTAAGAGCTTTGAAAGTAAGTTTCAGACTTCTTTTCCTCAAAGAAGAACTAGGGGAAGACTTTGAAAGGAGGACTCCATTTCAAAACACTGGAGGGGCCAGTGGGTCACTTAAGACATAAAGGTTTATGTTTTCCCAGACCACTTTAAGTTCAGAATCAAACTTCCACACTCCAAGTCATTTGGCTCCCGCTGGAAGAATTTGGCCTTTTCCATGTCTTTCCACCCTCTATTTAGAACTCCCTTAATGGTTAAGTGTGCGAGGTGTGGTAGGAAAGGTATACATTAGAGGCTTTCTTTTACTGCCAAAAGTAATAAGGATAGTGTTATATTTTATGAGAGTAATAAATGTGATTATGCAAGGAAAATTTGCTTGCAAGGTAACTGGGTACTGGCATTACACTTTTTCTCTTTCTGAGCATTAAGTTCTTTCATAATGTCCTCAACAAAGTATTAAGCACATATTGCATGAGTAGCATTGAGTACAGTGCCAAGAGAAAGGCGAAAGATATGGAGCCATTGTAGAGAATTAAAGCAGGCTAAAAAGCAACGTTGTATCATTCAAATAATATCCCCATGGAAATGATTGAGATGGAAGAAGATTCATCAGGAAAGGCTTCTTGGAAAAGATGAGTCATGAAGCAAAGTTGGGAGGACGGATGTTAGGAAAAAGATGAGAGCGACATCTGACTGCTCCCAAGTCCTGGATAACAGTTCTTTCCAGAATACACTTTCCCTCACATGTTCACCAGAGCCTAGTTTCTTAAGAACTAAGGCAATATTAAATCTGGAGTGTACAAATTGTACTGACTCTGGGTCTTGCAGCCTTCTCTGGATAACCTGACCTCCACCTTCTAATTTGTCTAGCCAGCGGCATGATCACTTACCTAAATGACAAAATCTGTAATGATCTGAAAGGTAGAAAGTGCCTTTGGCCAAGTGTTCTCTTATTATCAGATCCAAGGACCTGGAGCATGGTCCCAAACTTGGCAGGTCAGAGCAAATGTCACCTTAAGGATATCTGTACACTGTGACACACTTTTTCTCTCTGCAAAAAAATGCTTAATGTAATTACAGCCAAGCCTGATTCTCCCAGGCTTAATTCATCCGTGTGTCTGGGGAGCCGGAAATGTAACTAGCAAAGAATTCACTAACAGGAGAGGCAGGGAATTTGCCAAGAGTTTGTTAATCTGAAGGTTTATTTTTTTATCCAGATATAAAGCGAGTTTGCAAACTGGTTCAGATTAACCAGGTCAAGTTGTATATTTTATTAACTTTAAAACATAAAAAAAAATCTTTTCATGTTAAAAAAAAAAAGCACATAGAGTTAGATAGGTGGTGGCGGTGAAGGGAGGTTGTCTCCTTAATAAAATCTATAAAGAGAGATGTGTTAGCTGCTTATTCACTTTCTGGTTTCGGCCAGAAACAGCTGCAAAATGTCTACTCTAACTCAAGTCTTTTTATGAGTTCTACTAACTTCTTATTCAAAAATGCCTTTTATTGATTTTCTAAAAAATCTCACCCCAGAGATCTCCATGGAGAGAAGGAAGAACATATTTGAGCACTTTATGGCTCATTCACCACCATAGATGAGTCAAAATCTTCAAGATAATTATGTTATTGGCTTCATGCATTTCTGTTAGCCTACTACATTTTCTAGAAAAGCAAAATTACTTTGTTTCCCCATATATAACACAATATAATCATTGAAATTGCTGCCATGATTAAAATCCACCAATGAAGTTCTCTTGTCCCCAAGATAACATCTGAGTTCCCTGGCATACATTCAAATATCATCATGAACTAGCCTTTCTTTACCTCTCCACCAATATCCCCCACTATTTCTGTGCCTTAAATTCTAAACTCTTGCCATAATCAACTACTGACAGTCTTATACCTGACCAGCCTCTGTCTTGTCTCCAAAATTTGCATATACTATACCCTCTGCCCTTCCTGCCCCAGCTTCCCCAAAGTTTGCTGGGCTTACACCCCATCCTCTCGGTCTCAACTCTAGGGAAAAGTTGAGTTGTGAAGACACAACCAAAGATGTGTCTTCATTATCTCAAGACAGGGGCTAGCTGCACTGTCTGCATGCTGTCATGTCAAAACTTGCCCGGATGACTGATTTTTTCACAACACTGATCACACTGTAGTAGAATAATCATATTTGTACACATGTCCCTGGTCAGACAACTGGCCCTTGAGGTTCAGACTGTATCTGAATTTATATCTCCCAGTATCTAGCATCGTGGCTGGAAGGAATATTCATCCCTCATATAAATGTATGTGGAATAATTGAGCACAAATAAATGAATATTATAATATACATATCAATATCACATCCTGCTGCAAACCTCACATTAATTTACATCATTTTGTAAATGAACTTTACATATTAGCAAGATCCCTTATCTTAACCCAGCACAAAGCCTTGGACACAATAAGTGCTCAATAAAGTACAAGATGATTGATTAATAAATAGAAGCTCTGTGTGCACAATGGAGTAATTGACATATTTGTAATGCAGAATCAGAGATCATGCCTAGCATAGTTCTCCATGTTATTGCCATTTGCATCATGCTGGAACTCTTTATTACTGAAACACTGAAGTTTTGTTTTGTTTGTTTTTTTCAGTTAGGCCAACCTAGACTCCTTGGTCATTTCCTGTCTTAATCAAAAATTGCTTCATCATAAGGAAGAATTTGGTCTGGTGCAAGGTGTATTTTAAGAGACTCCCCCCCCCCAAAAAGGTCCAGTTGTCCCTTTATTGCCCCTCTTAAACTCACTGGCCTGAAATGTCTTATCAGCATTATACCATTTGAGCTTAGGGCTCTGAGGTCCATAAAAATGTCAATAGTATTGGCACAAGTGCTTAGTCTGCTTAGTCACCAAGACCCTGTTACTGGCAATAGCACCCCAACTTCTCTTGAAAGTTCTTGGGTGGATTTGTCTCTTGATTAAGACACTCATTCCTCTGAAAGACTAGTCAACTAATCCAGTAGCAGGCAGTTGCATCTGTAGAGCCATGACCTCACAACACCACTTAGCAGAGAGCAGAACCTAAGGAAATGGAATTTTCTCTGGGTAAGATTTGACAGCAGAGGATTCTTGGAGAATTATGGGATGATTGTCCTGACTAGTGCTGTAGAAACTTATGAGTGTGTAGTGAGCATTGTGGGCATACAGATGCCTGGAATGGAGCTGGACTTTCAAGGGTACAGAAAATGAAGAAAGGAAAGAGAAGAAACGAACACAAGCTACACAAACTTTACAATTTTTTCTTCCAACTGTGCTTTGGCCAGAGGTGGCATTTGGGAAATAACACCAATGCTAACCCACCTTCAGCCAACCTGAGGGCAACTTAGTAGGTCAGTGGGAAGAGTGAAGACATTGGAATCAGAAGGATTCAGGCTCCCTTTAGTAGTTACATGATCTTGGACAGATCATCTCAAAGACTCAGTTTCTTCACCTATAAAATAGGAATTACAATTCCTTACCTTGTAAACCATTTTGAGGATTAGAAGTAATGAATGACTAGCATATAGGGAGTGCTTGGTAACTTTCCCTCCCCTTCAACCGGATTGCAATGCCTTTTAACTTTGGCATTTAGTTCCCAATTATCACCACCATTGACAAAGAGAATGCTAACAGAGCCTCTTTATGTATCAGGAGAGAGGAAATAGGACATATCCATAATTGAGGCCTTTTAGATTTAGAGATGCCTGTTGTCAACCCCAAAAAGTCAGTTCTATCTTTCTTTTTTTTTTTTTTTTTTAATTTTTTTTTTCAACGTTTATTTATTTTTGGGACAGAGAGAGACAGAGCATGAACGGGGGAAGCGCAGAGAGAGAGGAAGACACAGAATCGGAAACAGGCTCCAGGCTCTGAGCCATCAGCCCAGAGCCCGACGCGGGGCTCGAACTCACGGTCCGCAAGATGGTGACCTGGCTGAAGTCGGACGCTTAAACGACTGCGCCACCCAGGCGCCCCAGTTCTATCTTTCTTAAGTCAAAACCATTGGAAGAAAAATGTGAAAATTCAGCCAACTAGTTGTATACTCTATCTCCAAATATACAGATATTTAGCCATGTGAAAGAAACAGTATATGACCTGATTACTTTTCATTTGTCACCCATATGGCTTGACCTTTTAGAGGTAGAGTCATCAACATGGACACCAGTGTCATTTTGAGTCTTCAGGTTTTCTGTCCTCATCAATCTAGATCATGGGCCAAACTACTGACTCACTCTGCTCCCTAAGGAGGTCCAAGTGTATCCCTTCATTCATATCCTAATGAATATCTTTGCTCTATTTCAAAATGAGCAGTTTTTTAGAAAAGAAGGTTTTTATTTGTTTAATGTTTATTTTTATTTTTGAGAGAGAGAGAGAGCACAAGCAGGGGAGGGGCAGAGAGAGAGGGGACAGAGGATCCTAAGTGAACTCTACACTGACAGGCTGGCAGCAGTGAGCCCAATGTGGGGCTCGAACTCATGAACCATGAGAGCATGACCTGAGCCGAAGTCAGTCACTCAACCGACTGAGTCACCCTGATGCCCCTGGAAAAGAAGGCTTTAAATGAATTTAGATTTTGTTAATCAGCAGTTAATCTTTTTTGTTAACTTCAGTTGAACTACTTTAAAATTTCTGAGTGAAATTTTTTCATTAGTAACACTGTTTTAAAATTCATTGTACACTTTCTCAACATGTTTGAGATGTCTCCTGCCAGATCACATATAGAATTGCCAGAAGCCAAACACATTTTTAAAGAGGTGAGTCAGAGAAAAGTGAATCAAAGATTTTCAGAGCTGAAGGGACCTCAGATTATCTGGCCCAATCCTCCATTTTACAGGTGAAGTTGAGACCAAGAGGGATGAAATGATTCGTCCAAAGTAACACAAATAGGATATGGCAAAACTGGGCTAGAACCCAGTCTTTCCAAGCTCAGTTTTCTTCCTCCTAAATTAAAAACAGAACTCTGAAAGAAACAATAGCTAGCACGTTTATGATGGGCTACTGAAGCGAACTTGGACGTGGGGTGCATGGAGGAACTGTTTACAGTAGTTTCAAAGAACACAGGTCAATCGTTCATTATTAAGTAACGGTGGGCTAGAAAAAGGAGCACATCTGATATTCTAGAATTCTTATGATATCTTACACTAATGCCGTGGTTCTCAATTAAGGATGGTTTTGTTCCCCACGGGATATTTGGCAATGTCTTGAGAAAGTTTTGGTTGTCACCACTAGGGTGGAAGGGATGCTACTAGTATCTAATGAGTGGTGGAAAAGGATGCTGCTAAAGATCTAACAGTGCATAGGACTGATCCCCACAACAAATAATCTGGCCCATAGTGTCCATATTGACAAGATTGAGAATCTCTGGGCTAATAGTTCTCAACTTTATCAGAAGCAACATCTACTTGTTATAACCCCAGGAATTACTATCTGCATCCATAATTAAATATAAAGGAGAAATAAAAGTAAAATAGTTTATAAGAAAATCATCTATAGCTCAGTATGTAAAATTCAGAGACAAGTACACTAAAAGGTACTTGTACCTATTCGCTGAATCATCACTAAGATTGCCACACATAGAGGGGCTGGTGGCACAGAAACCACAAAGGATTCTGCTGCCCGTGACATGACTTCCTGAAATGGTGAACAAACCTGGATAAAGCTTTGAACAAAAGAAAAGGAAAGGAAATCTCTCACTAATTCTAGTGTCAGCATATGTTAAAACCATGCAAAAGATAACTTTGTGCTGATTTGTAAGACAGAATGGATGTCTAGTGGGACATCTGGAAGTCCTACAAGTCACACAGCACATTGTAGGACAGGTAACACCCCAGGCCTCTCTACAAATTACCAGTAGCACCCCCAAATATTTTAAGAATCAAAACCCACACGCACATATCTAAAATGTCTTTCCCTTTTGAGTACCACCAATTTAGACAATAATGTGAATGTCTGTTTAATAGAAGTTAATAATCACCTTAAATATCAAGTAGCTTCTTCAAGACTTTTATGCAGCAAAATGGAAATCTCTATGCATTCCCTTCAATTATAATCAGAATCTCTTTGTTTGGCCTTTCATTGGATTAGAAAAAAGCCAAATTGACTCCTAAAACTTTCCTCTTTTCTTAACAACACACACACACACACACACACACACACACACACACACGGCAGTTATTTCACAACCATAAAAGTGGTGTTTCTCCAATGATCTTATTTCCAAATATTTTTTTCTCTAAAACTGTCTTTATTTTTACTTTTTTATTTTTATTTTTTAATTTCTTTATTTTAAAAGTAAAAGAACTTTATGTTTTATTTTTTATTAAGTCTACAATGCTTACCTATGGATATGATAAGCAAAACAAAGCAAATTGCAAAAACAAAACTATGCACTTTCTGAAAAACTATTCCTTAACTGAATGATCAACACAGTAATTTCTCTCCCATTAGAATGGATGTGTGCACATATTGTAATAGTGTAGGGAAGAGCTGTATTTCCATGCCATAAGAAGATTTTACAACAGCATAACCTCACCAGTTGATTAGCTTCTGTTTTTCAAGCCAAGATACTATTTAAAAACATCAAATTATTACTGACTCTCAAATTCTTAACTAGTGTATAAATTAGAAGATTTAAGTGGTCGTCTTGTATCTAAAGATATGTGGAGGAAAATATTTTCTCTTACTCATTCTTGACCAGACAGATGTAAATCTTACTCAAAATAAGTTAAACTATGACCCAACATGTGTGTGTGGTCTGAAGTATAGTGAAGATTGGAGAGTAGATGAGCTCATGGGGTTTGTAGGTTATTCCTACTCATAATTCTTCACCTAGAGTCACATCAATTTTATCTGCTTTATTTGTATGCTTCCACAAGATTTTGTTCCAACAAAGGATTTCCCCATCTAAAAAAATTTGAACACCAGAGCCCTAAGGGAAATTAGGCAGCAGACATAAAGAAATATAATGTAGGTCAAATTTCATCACAACAAATATTATTGTGACAAAAATCTCTATATAGCAAAAGATTTCTGAGCCCTAGGCAATAACCCATTTGTCTTCAGAAATATGCAATACAACAAAATAAAAGAATCTGGACAATCTTTTTATTATAATGGCCTTTGACCTGTATTCCTTGCTTGGTGGAAGAATGAATCTTTAAGTTGGAATTCAGTGTTGCTGGTTTCCTCTAGGTACAGCCATTTCCTTTTCAATCTGCTTGAAGCCTGCCAAATGTTTATAGTGAAATAAAAGACCTGAGTGGTTCAAGGCCGCACCTAGAAATGTGCTCCATAAACCCTAAGTGATTACTATTCAGCTTTGATTCCAAGAACAGGAGGAACAATAATCACAAAAGCAATATTAAGTCCCCATATGGTAGATTCAGCTGGTTGTCACCCAATGTCCAGTCTCTCCTTCTTTTTTGTTATTTGAAATCTGACTTTTAACTACACACATTGACATCTGACATATAATCTATATTCCCCAGTCTCCCTTGATTTAAATGTGGCTAATGAAATGTAAAAATATTGTGTGGGTCTTCAGAGAAAGTCACTTACAGTGAACAGTGTTAGCAGGGAGAAACTGCCATCTTCCTGTTTCTGAAAGTCAGTAATCATGGCTGGAACTTCTGCTATCTGGGAAAATTAGTTGTTGAGGATGGAAGCCATGTGGTGTGAAGCAGAAAAAAGTAGAATTATCTTGAGTTCCTAATGCTTTTGGAGAGTCACCAGAAAGCCCTGGATCACCTATTTCTACACTACTGTTACACAAAAGAATAAATACTTGTATGACTTATCCACTGTGGTTGGATTCTGTTAGTATCAGCCAAATAATTGATATATCATCCTATCCTAACCAGTATATCCTTCTTTGCTATATACTTTGAGATTATATTGCCTCCATTTGTATATTCACTTAAATTATACTCTATACATTTACTATGCATGAGGGCTTGTCCTGGGACTTCAGGTTTCAGCAGTTGAGATCAGTAAGACTGAAATCTCCTTAATTCCAGTCATTGTAGTAGGCAACATGATATCCTTAATGGAGCTTCTAGGGCCACACTAGAAAATGCCTTTACATTCTAATACAGCTTCTCATGCACTACATTTATTTTTTAACAATTTTAATCTTTTTCAGCTTTATTGAATTTATTTATTGATACAATAAACTGCGTATTTTAAGAGCATGATTTTTTTTAAATGTTTTTATTTATTTTTGAGACAGAGAGAGACAGAGCATGAGCAGGGGAGGGGCAGAGAGAGAGGGAGAACAGAATCCGAAGCAGGCTCCAGACTCCGGGCTGTCAGCACAGAGCCCGAAGCGGGGCTCGAACTCACAGACTGTGAGATCATGACCTGAGGCTAAGTCGGTCACTCAACCGACTGAGCCACCCAGGCACCCCAAGGGCATGATTTGATAAGGTTTCAAATACATATGCACTCATGAAGCCATCACCACAATCAAGATAGTAAATACAGCCATCATCCCTAAATGTTTACTATTTCCTTACAAATCCTTTCCATCTACCCTTTCCACCTCCAACCCCATCTTCAGGCAACCATTCATCTGTATTCTCTCACTATATATTAGCTTGCATTTCATTTTTTAGAGTTTCTTTTGAATACGCTGGTTTCTTTACCAACAATTCTGATGGAAAAACACATGACTGTATACTCTCATATTTTACTCCGTCTAGAGACCTAATCTGTTTCCCAGATTTCTAAAATGGCAAGCTATTCTGTTATTGTTTGTTTTTCTGTAATTTATAGGACTTTATCTGGGGTTAGCTACATACAGATAAGAAAGGAGTCACTGATGTTCACCCTTTTGATTATATGCATGGTCAATGATAAGTATTTTTATTTGTAAGTATGGATAGATATCAAGATGGGACTTAAACATATCACATGATTGCTGGAACAAAGAAGTTACTAACAAGGATTCCTACTTAATTCAGGATTCTGACTGACTTCTACACTTTATATGCATCTTAGGGCATAAAGAGTACACACGCACATACACACACACAAACATTAGTTTTTTTAAAGAATTTCAAATGTTGGGGCACTTGGGTGGCTCAGTCGGTTAAGCATCCAACACTTGATTTCAGCTCAGGTCACGATCTCAATGTTTGTGAGATAGAGCCCAGCATCTGGCTCTATGCTGACAGCATGGAGCCTGCTTGGGATTCTCTCTCTCTCTCTCTCTCTCTCTCTCTCTCTGCCCCTCCCTCACTTGCTATCTCTCTCAAAATAAAGAAATAAACATTTTTTAAAAAACAAATTTGAAATGTTTTAAGTATATGGAGTTTTTATGGCATCATATATTTTTGCTTACTGGTATCAACCAGTGTCTTTGACATACAAATTAATTCTTGTTTCAACTGATAAGTCAAACATCTCAGTAATTGTGGGATATAATTTCCCAAAACGTTTTTGAGAAAGGATCCTTTTTTGAAAGAAGACCATGTCTAAGGAATCCCTTCTATCACATAATAAGGCTCTGGAAATTGAAAGACATCTAATTCGTACAGGTTTCTACCACTGGAGAACTTGAACAAGTGCCAGACTTAAAAACTATATCTGAATGGATTTGACCCAAACCTATAAAAGATCTCATCCCATGCAGTGGGGAAAACAATTTAAGAAAGCCTCCTTGTTAGCTGGTATAGACCATCGTGGGTGACCCCTACCTCCATCCCCACTTCCCACTTCTTCCAAATCGTTAGCCACTGATGACTGCTACTGATGACTAAACCATGCCAAAGACAGTAGACAGGGGAAAGTAAACTTTAAGAGTCCCTGTGCTCAAATATATTTCTCTTTCTACTCTTGGACCCCATTCTGAATTCCTCCAAGCAATATTGTTTAGATGTTTGGATTAGAGTCCCATTTTTCCAACAGCGCATCTGTTTTCTCCTTCCACTAAAGAACTCAAGTGTAGGTTGGAAATGGTTCATTGACTGTAAGAAGATAGGTTCCTGCAAACCAAGCCAGAGCCAAAACCATTAAGCCATTAGGTTTTGTGTTCTCATATTTTATAGCACTCTTATTCACCAACCACGATGGGAGGATTTCTAACATGCTTCTGACCTCTCAGGGATAAGTAACTGGCACCTTAGCCCATGTAGCCAGCACACAAGGCTCTTTGTTCATTCCGTAGGCAGTGCTGCCTAACCCTGTGGTCTGGGCTCATGTAGGAAATGACTTCGATGGTGTGATTTGAGGGGTACTGGGAAATTCTCTCTCTCTTCCCCCTTTTCCCATCACCCAGCAACTGCCTCACCAAATACTTCAAATATATCCCAGACTGCTGCTACCTGCTACCTGACTGATTACCAAGTCATTTTAAACTATCCACACTGCAAATGTTGACCATTAAATTAGCATGATACTATCTGATTAAATGAAAACTTATAGGTTAGAGAATGCCAAATGTACCTCTTCAAGTTGTCGGTAGTCTCTAGAGGATCATCCATCATCACTTCTTTGATTCTTTCACAGTGCCTTGTGTTTAGAAGGTGCTCAGTATTATTTATTTACTTCCCAAAAAGAGATGTAAAAAGAATGCATGAAATGCTGACTCATGAACTTTCACTCAGTCTGCTAGACACATAGTTACCTCAATATATTCTGACTGAATGAGTGACCACTTGTGATATTTGACCAACTTTGCCTTGAATTCTCTTCTAGCAATTCTAAACTTAACTTAGTGTTCTGAGTATCTTTTATGTTCCTCTTAGAGTTCTAAACAAATGTCTCTGGACCCACACGAGCAAAATAATCAGATTCCTATTTGAAAAATAGAGTAAGTCCCAGCTAACTGGAGGAAAGACAATAGTGGAGTAGTGGGAGTGCAGAGGAGTAGGAATGGAGATTTGGAGGGCAGTCTAGGCCCTGCTGTTACTGACGCCATTCCTGGTGGCAGCCAAGTCATTGGCCAGACAGGATGTTTTTGAGTATGAGACGAAGGTGCTAATAAAAATTAAGCTAGAACAACAACCAACTGGGGCACAAGCTCAGCCTAAAAATCTAGGCAAACCGATTTCTCTCTGGGAACCTCAGTTTCATCATCTATAAAATTGAGAGTAAGACAAACCCACCTGTGTGGTCTCTTCCACTTCCAAGCATTTAGTTAAGAGCCAATCCTTATTTCTTATTCCTAAGTTCTCATCTACACTTAAAATAGGAATGCCTCCTTTCTGTTTGTTCACTTCTCTTTTCAATGGAAATTTCTGGTCACACAAAATCCCCTTGGAGATCCATTTCAAGGGGAGTCGGTCTCTCTAATAGTCTGTTTCTTGATGTGCAGCAGCTTTCAGAACTTTGGCAGAAGCACAGTTATCCAGAGGGAAGTGTGGACCATTATTTCCAGGCATTCCTATGTGAATGTGATTTTCCTTTTTAATTATAGCAGGCAAAGAGTGATAGGAACAGGCATGGGAAGAATGATGTAGGATATTTATTTTCATAGCTCTACCCTTTCCCTTGGACTCCTATTTTCTAGAGCTTCCGTGTTTCCATTCATCAGCTATTCTTTAGCCACAAGGCTTGCACAACTTTATTCTGAAATAGCCAATAGTTTACATATGACCCTTCTTCCAAGTCAATAAGAATAACAATCTACTACTTATACATGTATTATTTCACTTGATCCTCACCTCTGCTCTGTGTGAGAATTACATTAGATGACTCAGAGAAAACAAGTGATTTGTCTGAAAAGACAGCTAGCAAGCATCAGAGAGAACTAGAAGCCAATTCAATTTTATTTTGTCATACTGTGTCTCAGGAAATCCTATGATTAATGAGATTACAAGACTAAGAATACTTTGTAATTTCTGTTTTATAAAATATTAAACTATTTCTTAAATACCAGAAACATTATAGTAGAAATGGCAAACACACACACACACACACACACACACACACACACATGCAATACGGTCAGTTATGGGTCCAGTAGGAAATTCTTCTTACTCAACATTTAATGATTCCTTCAACATAACCATCCTTTATCCCCAGCTAAGGGGATGTCATAGATAACTCTTTCTGAAAAAGATTTCAGGATATTCAGGATATTGGAGGATATTGGAGCCAACACTTGTATAGCATTCAGTGGTTTTCTATACTGACTTTTAAAAACCACTGTTTTCATTTAACCACATGTAGATGGATAGAATGGTAGAGGATATTCATTGTTATAATTGCAGATTTAAAAGGAGCAGCCACAATAAGGCTTTCAATCTATGAACTTTTAAAGGGCATATTAGATACCTCATTTTAAAAATGGTGACTCTCTCAAGGGCTTTTGCATACTCATTAGGATAAAGAAGGTTAATGAGTCTACAGACTCACTGGAAGAAACCACTGGGCTATTTGGAAGTATCCTCTTGCTCCCTGTTACAACTGCCAAGGAAACTAAGTTAACTACCTCTCCAGAAAGACTTGGGATTGGATTTCAAAATTTAGGTGCTCTAAATAGTCACTGAGTATGCTCAAATCCATGTTAAATGCTGAAGTATTTATAAATATTTCTTTTAAATACACAAATTTTTAAGTTCATCCAGACAGGTGCAGGAATATATCATGTGCCAACAAAGTGTCAGAGCTTTTGACAAAGAATCAACAAATTGTGGCAATGTTTTTAGAAGAGCACAGGTCTTTGTGTGACATAAAATCCAATGCCAAGGAAAATCACCAGCTCCATCTGCAGTAACTCGTTTAAAAAAAAAGATTAAAAAAGAATTCCCATTTTTCTGCAGATGTCATTTGCTTTGCCAAGAAATTTAGTCATGTAAACCATTACTATGCCTGACTTAGCCTTAAAAGCCTCTGGACCTAATAAGTGATCAAGGTGTGGGAACACAATCTAAGTTCTGGTTCTCAAAGCCGAGTTAAGAGACTCTGACAAATTCAACTCATCTTTGCCAAATAACAGTGAAGCCACAAGAGATTGAAGTCAGAAGAGGGAACATGCCAGTGCTTTCTTGAAGAGTAACAACTTACAACAGGAAACTAAGATAATTGTTTAAAGTGTTGCTGGAACATTAATTCATTACACACTGGGAAGTAATCCCCTCATAAAGTGGTTTTTGAACTGATTTTGACATTGATTACTTTGTACTTTTTTAGCTGTAAGTACTAGGTTACCAGGATCAGAAATAGATATGCCCAAAGATTATGGATGAGTTTTATTCATGTTTGTCAGTTAGCTACTATTTACTATAGACTCAATAAAGGCGAGGTTGTCTACTAGGAATCAGAGGATTTTTAGTCACATGACACAAGAGCAACAGCAACAATAATTGTGTGACTTCTGCCTTCAGTGTCTCTCCTCTGGTTGGGGGAGATAGCAACAGCTACCAAGATAACCCAAAAATAAAAGGTAATAAAAGTAAGCACCCAATAGAACAGATACATGGTAACTATTAGAGGAGTTCAGATAAGGAATAGGTCACTTTGGGAAGAAGTGATCAAGAAAATCTTTATATAAGAGGAAGGATTTCAAGTGGGCTCTGAAAACTGGTTAAGCATTTAAATCAAGAGGCAAGGGGTAGAATTTTTGGCAAGAGAAACAGCTAGGGTAAATGAGCAGATATGAGCAACATGTGGGAAGAGTGGTAGATGAGTTTGAAAACACAGGCAAAGAAGATTAGAGTTTTCAGTGCAGGTGAAGTAGTTTGGACTTATCTATAGGCACTAAAATTAGTGAGGATTTTTGAGCAAGAATATATATATATATATATATATATATATATATATATAATTAGGATATGAGGTTCCAGTTAGATTTAAGAATACAAAAGTTAAGGAGCACTTGGGTGGCTCAGTCAAGTGTCCAGCTCTTGGTTTTAGCTCAGGTCATCAATCATGAAATTGAACCCTGTGTCAGGCTTTGTACTGACAGTGCAGAGCCTGCTTGAGATTCTCTCTCCCTCTCTCTGCCCCTCTCCCACTCATGCTCATTCTCTTTCTCTCTCTCAAAATAAGTAAATAAACATTCAAAAAAATATGAAACCTGAGAGTACTAGGTAGGAGTTTATTCTGAGTCCTAGTTTGAAGTTATAATTAAAAACTCAAAATTATCGAACCCATAGAATGTCTGAAGCACCCTTGTAGATGCTACAGGACACGAATAATTAAATAACAAATCATTCGCCTTTGAGAATTAGAAAAAAAAATTGCCCTGGAATATCAAAAGAAAGAAAATATCTGGTTATTTCAGTAAATTGTTATGTTCAAGCACAAGGACATGTAAAAATAAAATAGACTAAAATTAAAAGGTAGCACAATGTAAAGAAACTATAAGAATGATGTCAAGGAAATTAAAAATATTATACCAGAATAAAAGAAAAAAACACTTTGGAGGTTAAAAAGGCCAGAATTATCAAGAACAAAAGTGAAATCCATGAAAGAGAGGACAAATTTAAGAACTTAAGTTACTTAAGAGAAAATGTGTAATAGAGGAAAACTCCAGTAATAATCTTGATTGGAAATTCCAGGTTTTATTAACAGAATCCAAAATTGAAAAATTGGGGAGACTTGGGAAGAAATAAAAGCCTGATAAATGTTCCCTCCTATATATATTTTAAAAAAAACATGTTTTTTTAATCTAAAATTGAAACAAAGTAGGTTAAAGAATGCTTTTAAAAAATTGAAAGGTTTCCACCAATAGTTGAATTGAAGCAAAATATACAGTCTTAATACATTATAAAGGAATCCAGCAAAGAAAGCATGGCTTATATCCTGAACTTTGGAAAACAATAAATAATAAGAAAGCATGACAAACAGAATTACAGAAAGTAACAGAAGTCAGGCCAGATATATGAGTTATAACCAAAAGTATAAAAGTTAAACATTCCTTTCTTAAAAAACTCTTAGTTCGAGGCAATTTTTTAAACATACAACTACATCAGTTAATAAGAACATATCTAAAAGAAAGCAGTACAAATAAGTAAACAGTAAAAAGCTGCAAAAAAGATAAGTTATATAAGTAAAAAGCAATGAAAGGGCTGAAACAATAATGTCACGTAAAAAAGGCAAAAGCACAGAATGGATGAAAGTTCATTCATGCTGATATAAGACACAATTCACTAATAATGTATATTGTTTTGCTCTCTATACAGACAGTATTATTATATCAAAATGTTATATAACACATAAAATATAAAATAAGCATATAAAATATTAAGAATAAGTTTTTTTAAGCCAATAGAAGATAATTAAGACAATGTTCTTTGATGAATCAAGTGCCAAAACACAGATACAAGTAAAAAATGATTAAATAAATATAGATACTTAGTTCAATAACTGTATCAGGTTTTGCATCCTCCAGTGAAAGAATGCAAATGCGCCTTGCTTTTGTTGTTGTTTATATATGGTTTTGTTTTATTTTTTGCAATACCCCTGTAATAATGACAAATGTGATCATTTAATTGATTACGCTGACTCAGATGCCACACACACAAAATCAGTCTCAGTAATTATTGCAGATATAGCTCCCTCCCAGAAAACCATATTCTCAGAAGGAGATTAGCATTTAGGGGAGTTCAACATCTATGGAATGGAAGGAGGGGAGTCGGGATTGGACAGAGGCAGTAGTAGAGCTGTGAGTTGGGGAATGTAGATCTGTCATTAAATTTGTCCCCCCCAAGGAAGGGAGTGTCTCATTGGGTGGGGCAGCACTTCAGTGGGGGCACGTCCCAAGGATTCTGATTGCTGAGGTCTATCTACCTGCAGTAGTCCCAGCAGAATGAAATCTGTCTTTCTTTCCTGAAAGAAAAGCCGAGCTGTGCATCACCATGTCCATCATGGGTAGTTTAAAAAATTGGAAATAATAAAGGTTACCTTATCCAATAGAAAAGGAACAAAAAGGAAAAGGAAATTAATTCCTAAAACTTGAGAACTAAAAAATCTTGCTCCTAAGTAAATTTTTATTCAAGGAGAAAACCGAAAGTGCAATTACTGTATGTTAATTAACAATGAAAATAGTAATCTACATATCAATATATAAAAGATGTGACTGGGGCCCCTGGGTGGCTCAGTCGGTTGAGCCTCCAGCTTCAGCTCAGGTCATGATCTTAACAGTTTGCCAGTTCGAGTCCCGCATCAGGCTCTGTGCTGACAGCTTAGAGCCTGGAGCCTGCTTCGAATTCTGTGTCTCCCTCTCTCTCTGCTCCTCCCCCTCTCATGCTCTCTCTCTCTCCTTCAAAAATAAATAAAAACATTTAAAAAAATTTTTAATAAAAGATGTGACTAAATATGTACAAAATAAGATATATATTCTTTAATGTTCTGATAAAACTTAATTATTATACCATAATATTAAGAGAATGAATGGACAAAATGAAGCCACGGGAGAAATATTTGCAATACATATATCTGACAAAGGATTTGTATCCACAATATGTAAAGAACTCATACAATTCAATAGTAAAAAGACAAACAACCCGATTTAAAAATGGGCAAAAGAAATTTGAACGGACACTTCACAAAAGAAGATACATTAATGTCAAAAGAGCACCTGAAAAGATGCTTAATATCATTAGACATAAAGAAAAGGAAAATTAATATCACAATGACATACTGTCACACACCTACTGGGCTGGTAAAATTAACAAGATTGACAATATCAAGTGTTAGTGAGGATGTAGACCAGCTAGAATTCACATACATTGCTGGTAGAGGTGTAAAAGTTAAAACCTCTGGAAAAGTGGCAGTTTCTGGCAGTCAAACTGACTGCCTACCATATGACTCCAAAGGTCTATTATTAGGTATTTATCCGAGAGAAATAAAAACAGCTAGCCATGGGAAAACTTGTATAAAAATGTTCAAGCAATTTTACCTATAAGGGCCTTTAAACTAGAAAGTACTAAAAGTTTATCAACAGAGAAATAGATAAATAAAGTGGGATACATGCACACAACGGACTATGACTTGGCAATACGAAGAAATGAACCATGAATATATGTAACAACATGGATGTCAAATGTATGATTTTATTGATATGAAGTAGAAGCACAGGCAGGTGATGAAAACCAAAGCGCAGCCCTCAGGAACGTGAGGGGATGCTGTCTGGAAAGTAGCGTGATGCAATTCCTGGGATAGTGGAAGTGAGTTACGTGAGGTATGCATTTGAGAAAACTAACTGGACTATACACAAAATATCGGTGCATCTTAATGCTTTGTGGATAATACCTCAATAGAAAGAGCAACGACAAAGTGTTTTCAGAACCTCAAGATTATTTCTATATTATTTAAGTAATTTCAGAACATCAAAAATATAAAAATCTCTAATTCATTTTCTGAAGCTCTCATATCCTGATTATAAACCTGGTGTTGAGAAGACATAGTAGGAATGAATAGAATATAAATATTGAGTTTGAAACACACACACACACACACACACACACACACACACACACCGTACAAAATTAAGTGTAACATTATGCCAAAAGAATAATAAATTATGAGCAAATCACCTTTATTTCTGGAAAATGAGTATAGGGTATCATAGCAAAATCAAAATAGTGAAAAACTCTGTCATTTAATAGACATTATAGAAGATTTTGATAATATTAAGCATTTATTCCTGATTTTAAAAAACAGCTAGATAGGAGTAGCAAGGCAATTCCTTAAGTGTTAAAATGTATGTCACAGAACATCCATACTTAATATCATAATTAATGTGAAATACTGGAATCATTTCCATTAAATTCAGAAACAAGATAAGCCTAATATTTCAATCATTATTTCTATTCTGAAGGTTCTGATGTAATAATACAAGAAAGAAAAAGGAAAGAAAAACATTTTAAAATGTAAAAATGTGGGCCAACTAACAACTTTCTCATAAATGTAAAACGGATCAATTAATAAATTGGTATCACTTCCTAATATTTAGAAAAGATAAATTCCATAGCATACCCCAAATAAATTAGAAATAAATTACATTAAATATTTTTTTAAATGGTTATTTTTTTTGAGAGAGAGGGAGAAAGAGAGAGAGAGACAGAGCACTAGTGGGAGGGGGATAGTGAGAGGGAGACACACAATTCAAAGCAGGCTCCAGGCTCTGAGCTGTCAGCACAGAGCCCAATGTGGGGCTCGAAGTCACGAACCATGAGATCATGACCTGAGCCAAAGTCAGAAGCTCAACCGACTGAGCCACCCAGGAGCCCCAGAAATAAATTACATTTTAAATGAAAAGCAAATGACCATAAAGCCAGAATAAATAATTGTAGGTTAAAATATGCATGATTTGTGGTGGGATAACGTGGCAAATTAAACCTATGGCAAAAACTTTTAAAAAGAAAATAAACAGAATTTGGGAAAAATATCTTTAAAAAATCAAGATTTAATACAAGTATTTGTATTACATCCCTGATATAGAGTATTTTTCTGCAAGTGCTGCAAATTGCAAATAAGATACAAACATACCAATATGAAAAATGGGCAAAGGTCATGAGTAGGAATGTTACAAAATGAAAAAACAGAAGTAGCTAAGATTTTTTCTGGTAAATTTAATTAATGATGTATTGCTTTTGCCACACAAATCAAATCGATAACCTTAAAAATAAAAATGACAGTATCTCTAACCAGCAAGACACTGAAAATAGCCTAAATGAATAAAAATAGGTAATTGGCTAATTATGTGACTGTACCAGGAAATACTATGCTTTGATTATAATCCTATGTTGTGGAAGCAAACACCACAAGAAAATATAGACAATTACTGCTTAGCAAATAAGATAAATTGCCTAATATCTTTGTAATAAATATTCATTTTTAAAAGACCAGAGCATACACACCAAAATATTAAAAACATTGCTTTCTCTGTGTAATAGAAATAGGAATGAATAATACCTTTGTCTTTGTTTTTTGCTACACTGTCCAATTTTGTCTCCATTAAAAATAAATAAAAAGATTTTTTTGCAATCAGAAGAAAATGTATAAATGAATGATAAAGATATGTGCCATAAAATTTTAAAGCTAACCACAACCCTGATTAATAGAAGTAAATTTTCTTTGTTATTTTTCAGCAGAAAAAGAGATAGATGCATTTGCTAATCCTGATGTACTGTTTAAAAGGAGAAAAGAAAAAGAAAGAATGAAAAAGTGAAAGAAGAAGGAATATAAGGCAAAGCTCTGATAGTAAGAGAAATGAATTTTTTAATTTCAGAAATTTATAGGTTGCTAACACCAAAGATCAGAATGATAATTATTGTTCAGACTTAATTAGTACTGTTGCGACCCTCAGACAAAATGAAAGAATAGGAAGATATCTACCCAGTATCAGGTTCTGTAGAAGTATGTATTTCCCTGGAATATAAGTGGCTGTAGCCATATGATGCAGGATGCCTTTTTTTTTTTTCAGCTGAGCATTATCAGCTGGTGTGAAAACAGGGAGAATTAACTGAAACACAGTCATGTAACATGACCACTAATGTTTTGAAAACATTTAACTCTGGGTCCAACATGAGCTATAAGTGTAGATACCTAGATCCAATTTTCTGTTGGCACTGGGAGGTAGAAAAATAGTCTCTGAAGTATTGGCAGTGTTTGCAAGGTAGTAAGCACGGAAAATAGGAAATAATTTAATATGGTTCTAAATGGTACTTGTGAAATGTCTTTAAAAATAAATCCTTTCTGACTCTTCATTATGTTGCACAAATGAGAGGCCCAAAAATTATGGCTCAACACCCATTTTACATTCAAGGTCAGATAGGCAACAATCAGGCGATGATATTTTATTCTCCTGCACATATGAAATTCTGTTTGAACTCATCAAAGTGAATTTATAGATGTGCTAAAGTATCCAATGAGAAGATTGCATGTAAGTAGGACAAGTTCCCTACTTGGTTTCCTAATGCAAGTAAATTACTAGCCAGGCATGATTTTACTTGGTATAGAGGAGAGAAGTTAATAATTTTTGTCCCAACCTTGACCAAAATACAGGCCTGGATTTTTAAGGACAACAAATTTTAAATATCTTGGCAGTGATCATTCAGGGATATTTCTGAATAGGAAACATTCACATGAAGCCTTTTTCCCTTTGCCAGCATCTCTATAACTACTAGGAACTTGGGGGAATGCAAACAAAATATCTGAGTGTAAACTGAACCAGAGTTGAATATTTATCTGCTGCAATTTAATCTGAAGAGATGTTCTTCTAGCATTTGGGGTTTGGTTGAATCCCACAAAAGCCCAGCAATATTTAGAACCAAAATTGGATGCCTTGTCCTTAATTCACCTCTCCATATCAGACTTCTGTGGGTATAAGTAAATCTCATGAAGTTACATTGTATTGTGACATCTATTCGGTTCCAATTCATGTCAAAATGGAATTTAACATCTTCTTTGTGGTTGAAATTATGTTGTAGTTTTCATCAGAGGTTTTCTTCTTGATATTTTAGAGGTGTAAATTTACATATTCCAAAAATAGTCCTCTCTAGGCATGGAGAGGAGGCTCTGAGAAGGGGAAGGACGCAGTTTCACAAATGAATGGCAGAAAATGTTTCATTAATCCTTAATAGCAAAACAATAGAGGAAAGATTTGAGGATACCCCATATAATTAATAGAGTAGAACTAAGCATACCACACATGCTTCCGAGAAGATCATAGAATGCACTGCGGAAATAAGCAATACAATGGTTAATCACTTCAGAGAAATCATGCAGAAAGTACTACACGTACCACATCCAAGATAATGGCCAAACCTCTTCAAAATCATCCCATCTGGTAAATCTTTTCCAAAGCTCAAATTGCACCCGGCCATCCTTAACCATCCTCCACCCATCAGGCATATAAAGCTAGCTTTAGTCCCACTGCTTCAGCAAATAACAATAAAATCCTCCTGCCCCTCTAAAAGACTCAAAAATGTTTGTAAGTCCAAGAATGGAAGGGAAGAGAAGGACAGATGACCAACTTGGATGGATATTCAAGGGAGGCGGGGTGAAGCAATGATGTTTGGGGTTACACTAAGAACACAGATAAACTGACTTCATGCATGAGGAAGAGGATTCAAACTCAAATAAAAACCATGTCGTTCAGAACAACACTCTCAAGGGCAACACATGATCTTTTGGAATAACTGTACTAAAAGCAAATGAGTCTTAATCGTGTTAAATATTTCTGTGTTTAAGAAACAGATTTTTCCATCTCCTTTATTGGTAAATCAACTATTCAACTCTGCAAGATTTTTACATCTCTTTCATAATCCCTGAAATCCGTGTTGATATCCACTGTTGTCTAAACGTACAGGATTGAGCTGTTATGATTTTAATTAAACTTGTGCAAAGTGGCATATTAAAAGCAAATCTAACCAAAATACGGTGAAGCAAGAGGGTGAGGCTTAAAACAATATTAACAGCTAGTGTTTTGTGGTTTCTTTTCAAATACCAAAGGAGATGAACTGGGGTGAGGGAATATTGGCTAATAAATTTCCAAAGGAAAAAGAAACCACCTCTATTTTAATCGTTAAGCACGAGGGGAGGGAAGGACCTTAGTTAAGTATTATTTATAATGTTTCTCTCTAAGTTCAATTCAGTGGAATGAATTTGGTGACACCCCAGGGAATTCTGAAGCAAGGTAAAATTTTGCACCCAGAATATTTTGTGTACTGAGCATATACTTAGAGCTGAATTTTCTAAAAATATGCATTGAAAATTTCAGAACAAAATACCCACAGTCTTAACTCTTGGAGGGCTAGGGGGACATCACCATCAACTTCAAAATACACTGTGTATAAAACATTGTTAAACAGAAGGTTAATGTGCCAATTTTACTTCCGTCTTCCTGCAGCTCTGATTTAAACAAGTTGCACACATAAGTGATGCTATATGCATAAGGTTTTGCATTAAGTTTGCAATGTCAGGTTTGTTTATAAAAATCATATTTTTAACCACTGGCCCCTGGGGCTCTGTTCTGGGCAGTTACAAGTTCCAGCCAGTTCGATTCTGATTTTTAAAGAGACAGTTCTCATTTCCATGAACTTTCAATGGAGACATTTCAGACTTGGAACAGAACTCTTAGTTTATGTTTTCTGTGGCCTTATAAACTTACAATTAAGTTTATTTACTTAGCACAGAAAGTGCACTCCTGTTTGCCCTGACTGGCGGGTGGCCACCACCAGCCCCTGAGAGGCTCACAGAGTTTCCATTCCTTCTCTTTCCCTCTCTCTGTGCCTGACCACCACTACCGTGAAAAACTTTTCTCAGTGCTTTGAGAGCACGTACCATGCTATTTGGAACTTTTAACTCCATTCATAAACCTAGTGGCAGCCCGGTAGTTAATAAGGGACAGAAATCTTTATAGTCTTTTTGCACAGTGGATGAAATCCTGGCTTCTGTAATTTACGCCCCACCATAACAATGCTCATAAGCAGTTGTGGAACAGAAGACCTCCCATTCCTGGATCTGCTGCCACTTCAAGGAAAATGCAGACGCTTTGCAGAATATTCATGAGAAATAATTGCATGTGTTTTGCTTTGCAGTCCATCCAAACACGTTAACGTCGGAGTAGTTTTTGCTTTGGTCTTACCACAGAATTTTAACTTGACATGTTTCTCCATCCATTTTTTTACCCCCTATTTAGCTTAAGAGCACTAAAACATAAAGGAAACGTGATCATTATGAGGTTCTAGAAATATATTGTAGCTGGGCTTCCCAGATAAGATGTTCATTAAGGGACTAGCCTTTTATGTTATGAAAACTATGTGGATTACTCCACTGTGTCTCAAAACGTCAATGTAGGTTAGGGGCCAAACGGTCATGACGCTCACAGCTAATTACTCATGCTCCATCCAGGAAGTACTGTTGTTTGCAATGTGGCTTAGGCTTGTATAAACTTGATTCTTTGATATCAAAAAAAATTATCCAGGGCAAAATTATGTGTTTAGTACAACTCCCCCGGGTGAGCTTTCAGCTTGAGTTGACCCAGGGAAATGGGCAGAATGGAGACCTTCCTCTGGACTGCTGTCCGTAAATACTGCTTAGCCATCTCTCCTCTCCATGTACCTCTCCTAGATCCCATTCAGAGAACTCTAGAATCTTCCCCGAGATGCTACTATTTACATATCAATCCCTGAGCAAAGAGAAGTGTCATTTTTACATGGCAATGGGACTGAGGAGGAGTCACATGGGAGATGACAGCCTTGTGTTAGGCACCATCTGTGATTATTTATTTCGTAACACTGCAGTGTCAGACTTTAGAGCTGCATCATAGAATTGTAGTGGTGGGGTAGGTAACAAAGGTTTATCTAAGTCCATTAGTATGTACAGACAGTAGTCTGCCATTTTAAAAAAAGATTTCCATCAACATTGTCACCATTTTCAGCCTCAGCTTCCAAGACTATTCATTAGTGCCTATTTATCAATAGCACTAGGGTATCTCTCTAATTTAAAACATAAATAAATAAAATGTATGAAACGTCACTCTTGTCCATTAGAAGAATCCAGCCTAAGACATTGTAGTAGATATTGTGTTTTTTTAATATAATTTATTGTCAAATTGGCTTACATACAACACTGAGTGCTCATCCCAACAAGTGCCCTCCTCATGCCCATCACCCGTTTTCCTTCTTCCCCACCCCCCTATCCCCCGTCCACCCTCAGTTTGTTCTCTGTATTTAAGAGTCTCTTATGGTTTTCCTCCCTCCCTCTCTGTTTGTATCTATTTTTCCCCCTCCCTTCCCCCATGGTCTTCTGTTAAGTTTCTGAAGATCCACATATGAGTGAAAACATATGATATCTGTCCTTCTCTGACTGACTTATTTCACTCAGCATAAAGGCAACTGGTGGAATGGGAAAAGATATTTGCAAATGACATACTGGATAAAGGGTTAGTATCCAAAATTTATAAAGAACTTACTAAACTCAACACCTGAAAAACAAATAATCCAGTGAAGAAATGGTCCGAAGACATGAATAGACACTTTTCCAAAGATATTGTGTTTTCTAACCTTATGTCCAGTTCCTCTTCTTGATAGCTCTTGGATTTTCTTTGGGAGAATTACCTATTTTTTATTGTGGGGTAGTAGTTTTGGTGGGGTAGTAAGGCAACATTCCACTAGAGAGTTGAAGAGGTCTCTAGATATTTTTTCCTTCTTCGTTCTCCCAGATTTTGATTATGATCACATCACACAGCAATCTCCTTGTGTATTCCCTAGAAATTTTGGAGCCATTTTCCTTTCCCAACATCTCAATTCTCATAGCTAAAAAGTTATCAGGTTCTGTCAGTTGCAGTCTATAAATATTTCTTGAATCTCTTTTTCATCCCCTTCTCTCCCCATTGTCATAGTTTGGGCCCTTGGCATGTGTCCCGTACACCAATACAATGGTATCCTTACCAGTTCGCCTGCTTCCCACCTCTCTCCACCCCAACTCTGCAATAATAAAAGCAACTCAAAGCAATTTATCCCTTATGATGGTCCAGGTATTAAGCTAAGCACTTTTTAAAATCTAATCTCCAGGGGCACCTGAGTGCCTCAGTTGGTTAAGTGTCCGACTTGGGCTTAGGTCATGATCTTGCAGTTTGTGGGTTCGAGCCCTGCATTGGGCTCTGTGCTGACAGCTCAGAGCCTGGACCCTGCTTTGGAATCTGTGTCTCCCTCTCTCTCTGCTCCTCCCCCACTCATGCTCAGTGTTTCTCTCAAAAACAATGAACATTAAAATTTTTCTAATTGAAAAAATAAAATATAATCTTCATAACTCTCCTAAAGTAGATATTATTTTTCTCACTTTGAAGACCAAAAAAGCAAGGCTCAGAGATCATAAGAAACTTACCTGTGATCACCCAGCTAATACCCATCCTAGACAAGATTTGAATTCAGTTCTGTATGACCCAAATTCTGTGCTCTAAAAAAGGTAGAAATAGTTACATCTCCTCACACTAGTGGCAGAATAATCTTTCCAAATGTTATTCATTTTACTGCTAACAACCCTGATGGTTCTATATCCATTGTCTGTACAATAAACTCACAAACAAGTGAGGCTTTCTAGAGTCTGCATGACTTAGCTTTTCTAACCACCCTTCTTGCTAATCACTATGTTCACTAGAGATCCAGATGTCCAACCATCCCTGATGCCTTGGTGTCATCAAACAAGTGACATTCTCTTGTGCCTCTTTATTTTTTTGCATATGCTTCTCCTTCAGTTAGTAAGGCTGGTTTTGTTTTCTTCCATCTAGAAACACCCTGATCAGTCTTCTCTATGCATCTGAGATATGATTTCTCTCTAGGACCATCCATGGATCCCCTGGCCAAGGTCATTTCCATTTCCCCCAAGATATGCATTTGCACTTTGACCTCCTCTATTTGAGTCCTCATCATACTGTACTCTGAGCACTTGTTGGCATATGTGTTTCCTCCCTAGACAATGGCTTCTTCAAGGTCTGTGCTTTCTTGGCTTTCTATCCTATCTTCCACCCTGCCCCACTTTATCCTCCACCTAGTAATCTCACCTCTACCTTCCCTACCCCTCCTTTTATGGATTCAGCCACAGGGCCTCACAGCTATTTCTTAACATGCCATAGACACACCTACTCAGAATCCTCACACTGACCATCCTTTCTGCCTAGAAGTCTCTTTATCCAGAGGTCTACCTGAATGGTCCTCTCACTTCATTCAGATCTTTGCCAAATGTCAGCTCCTTCGAGAAAACTTCTCTGACCATTCATATAAGATATAAACATAAAATCACAACCACCATCACAGCCCTCACCCTTCTTCCCATTCTTAATACTGACCATTGTCTGTCACTATATTATCTACCTGTGTATGTATTTACCTATGTCTTCCAGGCCCACTGAAAATGAAGCCTTATCAGGGCAGGCCTGTGACTGCTGTCTTCAGTGCTATACTCCCAGGGCTTTTACCAGCAGCTACTCGGTAGGCCTAAATGAACACGTGAATCTCCTCCCCCACTTTCCAGTATTTGCAACATTGCCAGTAGCATTTCAGGGGCTCGAAACATATTTGGTATATGTGGAGTGAATTGTGGGATGAATTATTAGGACTTTCCATGGAATCCCCCTTACAAGCCTGACAGGTCAATGGGAACCCTCTTGCACTGTTGGGAGGAATGCAAACTGGTGCAGTCTCTCTGGAAAACAGTGTGGAAGTTCCTCAAAAAATTCAAAATAGATCTACCCTATAACCCAGCAATAGCATTACTAGGAATTCATCCAAGGGATTCAGGAATGCTGATTCATAGGGGCACATGCACCCCAATGTTTATAGCAGCTCTTTCAACAATAGCCAAATTATGGAAACAGCCTAAATGCCCATCAACTGATGAATGGATAAAGAAGATGTGGTTTATATATACAGTGGAATACTACTTGGCAATGAGAAAGAATGAAATCATGCCATTTGCAGCAACCTGGATGGAACTGGAAGGTATTATGCTGAGTGAAATAAGTCAGAGAAGGACAGATACATGTTTTCATTCATATGTGGATCTTGAGAAACTTAACAGAAGACCATGGGGGAAGGGAAGGGGAAAAAATAGTTACAAACAGAGACGGAGGGAGGCAAACCATAAGAGACTCTTACATACAGAGAACAAACTGAGGGTGGATGGGGGAGTTGGGGAGAGGGGAAAATGGGTGATGGGCATTGAGAGGAGGGCACTTGTTGGGATGAGTACTGGGTGTTGTACGTAAGCAACGAACCACGGGAATCTACCCCAAAAACCAAGAGCATACTTTACACACTGTATGTTAGCTAATCTGACAATAAATTATATTTTAAAAAATCTGACCCATCATAAAAGCTTCTTACACCCAAAGAGATATTTCAGAAGTTAATTAAATGATAAGAAGATCCTAATTTGACAGACAGCAAGACAGAAAAAAAAGAGAAGAGAGAGTTCCAAAATGTAACTCACAAAATTTTTTAGAGATGTTGCTCTTCAGGATCTCGTGACCCACGCTGTCACAAATGTCTCCATATATAAGTCCTTCTTGATGTCTTCTCCAGACAGAAACCAGCTTCTTGTTAGCCCACAGCTCCTTCATAGACAGGAATGCTCTAAATCAGGAATCCCTAATCCTTCCCTCTCTAAGTGAAACAAAGCTGGAATTCTCATCTGGGACCATGTCCCAGAAATGTGTTTAAGTCAATTTTACCATAACTTTTGAGCCACCATTAAGTCTTCTTGACCTGTAAGGAGCCAGGTGTCATGGGAAAATACTCCTTCTACTCTCTGCTCTGGTTGTCAGGAAGTAGAAGGAAACTCTATGATTCCTTCCCAATGTTATTTTCTCCCTCTTTCTAAATATCCTGATGTATCTTGGTGTAAAATATTAAACTTCATTTGTAAATTACTCCAGTTTCCTCTTTAGCAACAATGCCACTTAATCAATATTTCTTTTTTTTAAGTTTATTTATTTTGAGAGAGAGAGAGAGAGAGAGAGAGCGAGAGAGAGAGAGAGAGAGCATGCACACCAGAGCAGGGGAAGGACAGAGAGAGAGGGAGAGAAAGAATCTCAAGCAGGATCCATGCTATCAGTGCAGAGCCCAATGCAGGGCTCGATCTTACAAACTGTGAGATCATGACCTGAGCCAAAATCAAGAGTCAGACACTTAACTGACTAAGCCACCCAGGCACCCCTCAGTATTTATTTCTTATAAATAGAAAATATATTCTATGTATTTTGGTTCTGTAAAGTCTCTCTCTCTCTCTCTCTCTCTCTCTCTCTCTCTCCCTCCCTACCTCTCCCGCTCTTTACCTCTCCCTGTCCCTCCCTCCCTCCTTCTGAGATGACTGAGGTTTTAAGTCTGGGTGACTGAGTCCAGGGATGCTATTATATTAGAAATTATAAAAATATTGGGAGGGAAATTAAGTTTTGAGGAAAAGAGAATGAATTCTGCTTTGAAAAATTTGAGTTCAAGATGGTATTGGACAGCCAAATTCAGCTTCTCCAGAGTCAAATGAATATAGGAGCCTAGCGCTCTGGTCAGATTCTGCATCATCTTTCAATTCACTCCAAGCAACACTTGCTTCAACATACTTTGGTAGTCTTTCCTCCTCTGTGAAAGAAAGAAAGAAAGAAAGAAAGAAAGAAAGAAAGAAAGAAAGAAAAGAAAGAAAGAAGAAAAGAAAAGAAAGGAGGGAGGGAGGGAGGGAGGGAGGAAGGAAGGAAGGAAGAGAAAGAAAGAGGTTCCTCACAATTTAAAAATAATTCAATTATTCCCAAACACGCATTGAGGAACTATTATGTCCCAGATATTGCCCTTGGCTTTTTATATATACAGGACCTGACATAGTCCAAAGCATTTAGTAGCCACTTTATAAATACTACAAAAGCCTGGGTCTTTAATCTGAATCCTGGGTCTTTTATCATGGTGAGGGTGCAAAACCCAGTAGCAACAACTCTCACATGTTAACAATCCCTTCCAACTCCTGAGCTTCTGTCCCCACAGACTCGTGTCACACCCAGTTTACCCAATGTACTCAAGCTACCTCAGCCTGACCTAGGATGCTCTTCTGGCTTTCCTCCTTCTGTTCTGTCACCTCCTTACATAGCTCTGCCAAGGGACATCTCTGAGCAGTCCCACTCTCTCTGATCTCAGAGGGCTCTAAAGTCTGACCAAAACTTCAGTACTTGAGTATAAGTCCCCACCCACCTTTTGCTGTTTCATGTGAGGTAGCCAGTCATTCCTTTCCCACTAGAGCACAAGTCTCTCCAGAACAGCAAACCAGCTTCTAACTTATTTTGAAGCTTTATCCCAGTCTGAGTTCATAATAGCTCAATGAGTACTGGTTCCTGAAATGAGCCACCAACATCCCTAGTACAGGCGTTTGTATCTGAGAGGACAAAGCATTTATGTTCTGACAGAATTGACACAAATAAGCGCCCGTTCAAAATGAGCTCCCATAAGTGAGAGTCCAAGACTAGACCACAGGGTATACGTTGGGTGGCTTTGCTGGAGGATTTCCCTCTTGCATGAATAGCTGGAGGGCAAGTCCCTCCTTCCCATGTCTTCCTGGACCCCGAGGTGACTTCAGCAGTACCTGGAAGATGGGACAGAAGGCAAGTATCAGCCAATAGCACTAGCGGGATGTTTCTTTGC
Source organism: Prionailurus viverrinus (assembly GCF_022837055.1). Taxonomy (NCBI): domain Eukaryota; kingdom Metazoa; phylum Chordata; class Mammalia; order Carnivora; family Felidae; genus Prionailurus; species Prionailurus viverrinus. The sequence continues at coordinate 84,816,363 of NC_062563.1, read as the reverse complement.
TACTCCATTTTCATCTGGGCTCCAGGCAATTGTAGAGTAGACTCTGACTTACAGAAGGGAGGGGCTCTCACACACTCTATATCTGCACAGTCTACTTCAAGATTTTGCTGTTTGCCCATTCCCCTGCTCAAGCTCACCCCATGTCCAGTCTGTCTAGGTGCTTCCTAATTCCTTTAACTCAATCCAGGAGGAAAGGCTCCAGACCATGTTGATATCTGAGAGAGTCTTTCTCCTTCATTTCCATCTATCCTTCCTGAATAGAATGCTTTCTCCTCCCCTCCCCTTCCTCCCTTCCTCTTCTCTTTTCCTTTCCTTAATCTTTCCCACCTACTTAATCCCAAAGACCACTTCCAAGATATCTGGATCCAAGCTCAACATTCTCTCTAGCTCACCTTCAGGATGATGACATTTTCTTCATGATGGCATTGGTGGAACTTCTGTATGTCTTTCCCACCTGCTCGTCTAGTTTCTCATATTGGGCTGAACTTGCCTTCTCTTTTCTTTTGCAACATTACAACAAACATGCAGGGAGAGATGAATGACTTGGCAACAGCTCTCACAACTTAAGGAGGAAATTAGCTAAGGACTAACTCCAACCGGCTGCTCCTGGACTGACCCTACTCACCTTGAAATCAGGGCATTGGAAGAAGAAAGAGGAAAGGAAAATCACACACATAGCTGCAGTGCTACATGCTTCTGGGAGGGGATGTGTCTATGTGTAGTGAGGGTAAGGGAAGATTTTTGTGCACAGAGGAGAAATCTATGCAGGGGGACAAGGGGCAGATCTGCCTCAGTGGTTACAACAAAAATCAGGGGAAAATATTCTACTCAGAGGAATTATCCTCTACCTACTGGAGAATGGCTAATTCTATCCCACTGTGTAAGTTGCCTCATTTTTTCTGGGTTGTAACTTTGGGTATGTGGGCATGCAATTAAGATTTTTCTGGAATCACCTCATTTAACCCAATGACAATGGGGAGCAGGATTTCCCCATCTTAATAGCTAGTTCAGAACCCAGGTGGCAGTCCACCAGCAGCCGACATGAGGAGAGGCTGAGTGGCAGTTCTAATTGACCATTTCTATCTATGTTCCTCTTAGGAACATACAATATGAGCTGTCACAGCTTCCTGCCAATCACAAGAAATCTGACCCGGAGAAAGCACCATCTCAGAGAGAGGACTGTTTATACATCCAATGAATTCAGTTTCCATTGCATTATCTTATTTTTAGGCCATTGCAGAGAAAAGCCTGCCTAATCATATCATAAAATCATGAATTTAGTAGATTATAGATGATGACTTCAAATCTAAATATGTTCTTTGGCTTCCCAAACAAGAGGAAATTTAGCATTTGACATCATCTAACGTTAGACTCCAAGTTTGTTCTTTGGGAATACTCAGGAGCTTTTCAGAGTCACAGCTTCCCAAACATTTGGGAGGTGTGCTGTTTTAGGATGCAGAGGAGAAAGAAAACAATGAATTTGTGTTCCAATGTGCAATGAAAAGAACTTCTAGATGAGCTATTTTCCTGTCACCAAGGGGTTAAGGCAACATGGGAGATTTATGCAGAGAAGTTATATGCTACATTTGCCTGTTTTTCCCCCTTTTACGGTCAATGAGAGATTTTCACTCTGACACAATTTCAACAACACACATGTCATAAGCAATGGAGACTGGAAAGGAAGAGAAGCCCACAAAGGCAAACTAACTAGACAGACAGCAGCTCATCAGTGCCACCTGCTCACGCTCAGCTCCAGTGGAACCGTCTTGCCATAATAAGGCCAGACACATGGATTTCTAAATGTCTCTACAGGTGGTTAGTTAGCAAGGTGGCCACACACCCACAGATGCACCAGCAGAGTAACTACATGAGAAAACACGGTGTTTCAGTTTGTGCCTGCCACCTCCACTCCATCAGGGGACAGAGTTGGTACCTTCTCTCCCAAAGTTAACAGGGGACTGTGGGAAAGATGACAGAGCTTCAGATTCCCCACCCAACTCAGCAGGAAGGAAAGGAAGATTGTCAGACAAAGAAATGCCCTTCCAAATTCCCCATCCATGAATGGGCACACAGGTGTGCTTCCATTTTTCAGGCTTACATCATTCAGCTTGTCTCTGACCAGTGATTAATTCTGCAGGAAAGTAACTATGGCAGCTTATATTATGGTTCACAAATATTCATGGCCCCCTCTCTAGAGGAAAATTATAATTTCACTCCCTTATTGACTGGGCTTGGCCATGCGACCTACTATATAGCCCAGTGAACTATGTGGAAAGTGCTGTGTGTCACAGACTTGCAAAAGTTTTAAGAGCCAGTGTGTGTCTTCAGGCTCTTTCCCCTCTGCTTTATTACCAGCAATGTCCCAAAGGGAGATTGCATTGTCAGTCTGAGTTCTGGAGTGAACAGGGTGAACAGGGAACAGTACTGAAGTACACCCAGGAGGGACATGACCATAATAACCCTTATTGTTGTAAACCACTAAAGTTTGAGACTCATTTGTTACTGCATCATAACCTAGCCTATTCTGACTGACATAGTTACTTTAAGAAAGCTAATGGACCATCTATAATGAATCTAAGAATAGGGGCATCCTTGCTTGAGAAGTTCAAGCATTTTCTTCCTCTTGTCATGATCTCTTTCTTACCCATTCTTATCTCTTGGATTAGCTCTATCCTTGGTTTATTAGTCTAATCATCCTCAAGTGGGGTGTTAGGCAGAACAAATCTCTAGACCTCAGAAGTGAATACATTTTAGGCAGCTGATGGTGGTTAATTCAATTGGAAGAAGTACAATTATAGAATGTATTATCCTCTGAAAATCAGTTTATTATCTTTGCAATGGACACATTTAGCCAGTTTTATAAGAAAATATATTGATGCTATCTCTTCATATTAGAAAGGTATGATCAGAAAGTCATTTGGTAAGAAAGATCTGTGATAACATAATACAGTGTTGTTAGATATTATATACAGAAAAAAGTATCTCAAACTTAAAACAGTTGGGAATAATGATAATGTTCCAAGAATCAGATTATATGCTGGATTCTAAACATAAAATCCACTATATAGCAGGGAACTTTTATCTCATTTAATGCAGTTACTATATATTTATTACCTTCTATACACACAGCATTGTGGTTTTTTGTTTGTTTTTTTTTTTTGCAGAAAGCAGTTTCAAAGCTTACACATGTTTTTATTTAATAATGCAATGTAATATCCATTTGTGCTTAATCTAGAACTCATAAGTTTTTATCTTACTCTTCTTCAGATTGTAAGAGCTAATCACTTCGGCAAGCAGATTATCTAGATCTGAGTGGATGAGAGTATTTCAGAATTACCAATTATGCCACTAATTATACAAGAGAAGCAGTGACACAGAAAGTTTATGGTTTGACATCACAATTAGGAAACAACATTCTAGAACCATGGAATATTGGATTTGAATGAAATCATCTGGGATCTTGAGGCCCGGAGAGATTTAGCGACTCACAAACAGTGGTAGAGCAGAGTCCAGAGTTTAAATGCCATACACCCCCCATCCTGATATGTTGGTCCTCTCCTTATAACTGTGTGCTGAGGATGGATGAGACTCAGTTAAGAGATCTTATTTAAAATGATAGAGGGGCGCCTGTGTGGCTCAGTCAGTTAAGCATCCTACTTCAGCTCAGGTCATGATCTTGCAGTTCATGAGTCCAAGCCCCACATCGGCCTCTGTGCTGATAGCTTGGAGCCTGGAGCTTGCTTTGGATTCTGTGTCTCCCTCTCTCTCTTCCCCTCTCCCACTCACGCTTTGTCTTTCTCTCTCAAAAAATAAATAAACATTAAAATTTTTTCAATAAAAAGTAAAATGATAGAAATTTGTTTCAAAAACAAGAGAAAATATGGGAAAATTAGGAAGATGGAAATTATTAACACCAATAATCCACCCAAAATAGGTACTCCATTTAGAAAAATCCCAACAGTCCCCCAGACTTGGCTTGGGGGCTCACTGCTCTTTGAGGTATCTATTTGGTGACGAGGCCTTGTTAGTCTTCAAAGACTAACAAAGGCTTCCTTGGGATGAACAAACACCTTCCTCATGGGCATTTCCATAAGCTGGTGATAGCTCTACTCTGTTCTATAAGATTTATCTCCTGCAGTGGTTTTCAAACAAAGGTATGATTTTGCTTCCTAGGAGACATGTTTTATTGTCACAACCACCAAAAATCCTACTGACATATAGCACATAGAAGCCAGGAATGCTGTTAAACATTGTATAATGCACCTGACATCCCACAACAAAAATTATCTAGCCCAAAATGTCAGTCATGCCAAGATAGAGAAACTCTGATCTAGTCCAGTGTCTGTTTGATACTGTAGCCCTCCATGTATCTGAAAGGGGCTATGTTATTCTTTCTAAGTCTTCTTTATGGTAAATACCTTCACGTTTCTTATTATTCTGCATACGACTTAATTTCACCATCCTGCAATGACTGTGTTAGATATGCTCCAATGTGTCCTTGTCTCTCTTTAATTGCATCAAACAAAATGGCACACTATCCTCTAAATCATACATAGATCCAGGAAACTGTTAACTCCCAGATCATAGCACAGCATGTGCTTGATGCACTGAGAAGCCATCACTAAAAGCCTGAAAACAGTCTGATGTCTTAAATCAGACTGTGGATTCAGCAAGACTCCATGGTATTTAGGTGATGGTAGGAATAGTGGCAATTGCAAAAATGACACCTACTGTTATTTATTGAGTGCTGATGATATGCCAGACACCATTTGAAGGGCTTTATCTGCATACTCTCATTTAATCCTTCCATCAATCCCATGTGGTAGGTTGTCTTATCATCATTTTACAGATGAAGAAGCCTACTGTTAGGTTAAAAAACTTGCCTGAGGTCATGAAGCCAGTGATCCGATTGGCCAGAACTCAAACCTAGATCTGCCTAACCTCAAAACCCATATTCTTAACCCCCACAATGTGCTCTAACCCATCCTCCTCAAAACATGGCACATTTTACAAAAGAACAACAAACTACCACTACCACGAAGTAGCTAATGCATCCATCTTAACATGAATGCAAAAATATTGGCAGGAGATCTTACTCCTTTGCAACCTAAGACCAGAATGCACTTTGCAAGAAAACAAAGCTACTTGGACAAATAGGTCTCATATTTTAAGAGCCAAAAGCTTTGTGTGTTTTTAATAGTCTCTCGGGTAAAAACAATTCAACAGCAACATGAAGAAAGGAAATGTTTCCAACATTTTTGTGGCCCTCTGTTCAAGAAAGTTGTCCCACTCAAAACTGAAAATTCTGGTCTGGACCATCCCAGATTCATGAGTATCCTGGGACCTTACATGAATGAGCGATGGCTACAAATCTTTGTGCCTTTGACATACCAGGTTTGTTTTCATTTCAAAGGAGTTTGGGTAGTTTCTGCTCAGTGCTTTTACATTTGCAGCCTAAATATAGGAGCTTTTAGGACTATGACTCACACAGATCTTTACTTAGAAGAAGGTGGACTATATTTTTTTTTGTCAGCTCTTAAATTATTAGTCAAGTTACCATGTAATCTTTGAGTTTCACCAAGTGGCTTCAAGGATTAGATACTGAGAGTCGGGGTAAAGTGCTGGGATTACAAACTTTCACTGTGTTGCAATTTAAAGCCTATCTTTTCTTTCTTGTACATCCACGAACATATTTCTGCCATATTTATATAGCACTTTCCTGAAGACAAGGAAAACTCTGCTAGCAGAGGTGAGGGAGAAGTCCCCTGGCATTTAGAAGGCAAAGCTCTTTGGGGCGCCTGGGTGGCTCAGTCAGTTGAGCGTCTGACTTCAGCTCAGGTCATGATTTCATGGTCTGTGAGTTCGAGCCCCGTGTCGGGCTCTGTGCTGCCAGCTCAGATCCTGGAGCCTGCTTCGGATTCTGTCTCCTTCTCTCTCCGCCCCTCCCCCGCTCATGCGCGCGCTCTCTCTCTCTCTCTCTCTCTGTCAAAAATAAATAAACATTTAAAAATTTTTTTAAAAAAAGAAGGCAAAGCTCTTTCAGCAGGAGGGGCCCACCAAAACTCATCACAATTCAACTTTCATTTTAAAACTTGAGTGTTTGATATTGGTCTCTTTTAGTCAGCATAAATGTCTCCTCTTTCCCCATTTAGATCACCTCCATTCTCCTCTATGGCTGAGAGTATCCCTGACACATCATTTTCTTTGAATGCATTTGAAAAAGAATGCTTCACGCTCTCACCATTTATCCACCCTCAGACTCCAAGATGTCCTGTGAAGTTGGATTCTCCAAGTGTCTTTCCACCTGCCCCTAATTCTCCCCCCTCCAAAAATAAGGCCTAAATCAACCATAATGAAAAGTGGAACTGATGAGTAATTTCATTAAAGACTGACTACATACTCCTCACCTGTCCTAAATAACCTCATGCTTTAATTTTCCCAGTGGGACTGAAATGTCAATAGCGGGTATTAAAAAAAACAAAAACAAAAACAAAAAACCTTCCTTATACATATATACCAACCAGGGGAGAGGAGCCAAGATGGCAGAATAGCATGGAAGCTTTTTTTGTCCTGAAAAAAAAACAGCAGGAAACTGTTTTTGTGTGCAGAGAGAGGATGGAGACGGGGGTGGGGGAGACAAGCCCCCCCCCAAAACAGCTGGAGAGAAAGTGGAAAAGTAGAAACAGCCACAGGGACTGAACTAAAAAGGGAGAAAGGAGAAAGGAGAGGGTTTAAATTCCATTAAGATGTTATAAACAGGGGGAGCACAGAGTCTGAAACTCTGTAGCTCAATACCTGGTGGTGCTCTGTTGAGAAGGACGAATCCCCAGGAGCAAAGTGAACCCGGGGGTCTACAGACCACATAGGGAGAGGCGGTTCCCCTGCTGAGAGGACATCTGGTGGCTGTGTGGCTCCCCCAAAGGCAAAGGTGCCAGCAGACCCTGGAGAACAACCACATTCGCTGGTGCTGGAATAAGGTCATTGAGGGTCAAGCTGGGTGCCATATGTGTGTTGTGATTTTCCATAATCCCTGAAACGCAGCTGCTACATGATCACATGAACTTTTTCTGGGGCATGCTGGCACCCAGCCACAGTCTCTAGGCATCAGCAACAGCACAGTCCCGCAAACGTTCCTGGGTGTGGTCAGCACCTGGCCATTGTTCAGTGAGGCCCTCCAGCAGAGGGGCAGAACGGGTCAAAGCCACACTCCCTCAGAAGTAAGGGATTGGGAAAAACAGCTGCATCTGAGATGAAACTCAAGGGAGGTGCTGCCTGAGGCTTGGTCACGGACGGTGTAAAAGTGGGCAGTGGATGGAAGGCGGAGACAAAGGACGGGTGCATGGTCGCCAATTGGAAGAGTTATTATACTAGAGACTGGGTAGCTGGGTGACGCCATTTTCCCCGCTCCCGTATATAGACATACACACCTACAAGTGCCACAACAACTCACCCCAGTAAGCTAAGCAGCACCATCAAGTGGAGAATGGCACCTTTACACTAAGCCCCGCCCAACTGGGCCAACCTCACTCTTCAGAAACACAAATCTCTCCACCTACTTCGTTTATGGACTATAAATTGCTTCATAGTTTGACTTCTAGGGGAAAATGAAGTAATTTCAATCGTACTTCAGTCTGGTCCATCTATTCAATTTTCTTTTTTTTTCTCTCTTTTTCATTTCTTTTTCTTGAATACAGAAAGAGAAAATTATTGTTTATTAAAAATATTTTTATTTAATTTTTTTCTACTATATTTTTTACTTTTTTGTAAATTTTTTGAAATTCTATTTTACTTCTATCATTTCATTTTATTCTATTTTAGTGTATTCATTTTTTCAAATTTTCAAATGATTTCCTTTTTTTTTCTTTCCCCTTTTTTTCTCTAATTTATCAAGTCCCTTTTAATGCCCAGACCAAAACACACCTAGGATCTAGCATCATTTATTTGATTTTTGTCTGTGCTTGTGTTTTTAATTTTAATTTTTTTTATTTTAATTTTTTTTATTTTTAGTTTTTTTTACCTCATTAATTCCTTTTCTCCCTTCAAAATGATGAAATGAAGAAATTCACCACAAAATAAGGAGAAGGAGGAAACAATAGCCAGGGACTTAACCAACACAGATACAAGCAAGATGTCTGAACAAGAATTTAGAATCACTATAATAAGAATAGTAGCTGGAGTCAAAAATAGATTAGAATTCCTTTATGCAGAGATAAAAAAAGTAAAAGCTAGTCAGTATGAAATAAAAAATGTTATAACTGAACTGCAATCTCAAATGGATGACATGGCAGCAAGGATGGATGAGACAGAGCAGAGAATCAGTGATATAGAGGACAAACTTATGGAGAATAATGAAGCAGAAAAAAAGAGGGAGATTAAGGCAAAAGAGCATGATTTAAGAATTAGAGAAATCAGTGACTCATTAAAAAGGAACAACATCAGAATCATAGGGGTCCCAGAAGTTGAAGAGAGAGAAAAAAGGGTAGAAAAGTTATGTGAGCAAATCATAGCAGAAAATTTTCCTAATCTGGGGAAAGACACAGACATCAAAAGCCAGGAAGCACAGGACTCCCATTATATTCAACAAAAACCGACCATCAATAAGGCATATCATAGTCAAATTCACAAAATACTCAGGCAAGGAGAGAATCATGAAAGCAGCAAGGGAAAAAAAAGTCCTTAACCTACAGGGGAAGACAGATCAGGTTTGCAGCAGCCCTATCCACAGAAACCTGGCAGGCCAGAAAGGAGTGGCAGTATATATTCAATGTGCTGAATCAGAAAAATATGCAGCCAAGAATTCTTTATCCAGCAAGTCTGTCATTCAAAATAGGAGAGATTAAAAGTTTCCCAAACAAAAATTAAAGGAGTTTGTGACTACTAAATCAGCCCTGCAAGAAATTTTAAGGGGGACTCTCTGAGGGGAGAAAAGACATAAATAAATAAATACATACATACATACATACATACCAAAAGCAACAAAGACTAGAAAGGACCAGAAAACACCACCAGACACTCCAACTCTACACACAACATAATGGCAATAAATTCATATCTTTCAGTACTCACTCTAAACATCAATGGACTAAAGGCTCCAATCAAAAGACATAGGGTAACAGAATGGATAAGAAAACAAGACCCATCTGTATGCTGTTTACAAGATACCCACTTTAGACCTAAAAACACCTTCAGACTGAAAGTGAGGGGATGGAGAATCATCTATAATGCTAATTTTCAACAAAAGAAAGCCAGAGTAACCATACTTGTATAAGACAATCTAGACTTCAAAATAAAGACTGTAACAAAAGATGAAGAAGGGCATTATATCATAATTAAGGGGTCTATCCACCAAGAAGCCTAACAATTGTAAACATTTATGCTCCAAATGTGAGAGCACCCAAATATATACATCAATTAATCACAAACATAAAGAAACTCATTGATCATAATACCATAATATTAGGGGACTTCAACACCCCCACTTAGAGCAATGGACAGATCATCTAATCAGAAAACCAACAAGGAAACAGTGGCTTTGACACACTGGACTAGATGGACTTAACAGATACATTCAGATCATTTCATTTTAAAGCAGCAGAATATACATTCTTCTACATTGCACATGGAACGTTCCCAGAATAGACCACATACTGGGACACAAATCAGCCCTCAACAAGTACAAAAATATCAAGATCGTACTGTGCATATTTTCAGACCACAACACTATGAAACTCGAAATCAACCACAGGAAAAATTTGGAAAGGTAACAAATACTTGGAGACGAAACAACATCCTACTAAAGAATGAATGGGCTAACCAAGAAGTTAAAGAATAAATTAAAAAGTACATGGAAATCAATGAAATGGTAACACCACAGCCCAAAACCTCTGGGATGCAGCCAAGGCGGTCATAAAAGGAAAGTATATAGGATCCAGGGCTTCCTAAAGAAGGAAGAAAGGTTTCAGATACACAACCTAACTTTACACCTTAAAGAGCTGGAAAAAGAACAGCAAATAAAACCCAAAACCAGCAGAAGACAGGAAATAATAAAGATTAGAGCAGAAAATAATGCTATTGAAACCAAAAAAACCAAAAAACAAAAAACAGTAGAACAGATCAATGAAACCAGAAGCTGGTTCTTTGACAGAATCAACAAAATTAATAAACTACTAGCCAGTTTGATCAAAAAGAAAAAGGAAAGGACCCAAATAAATAAAATAAAGAATGAGAGAGAAGAGATCACAACCAACAGAGCAGAAATCAAAAAAATAATAAGAGAATATTATGAGCAATTATATGCCAACAAAATGGGCAATCTGGAAGAAATGGACAAATTCCTAGAAACATATACACTACCACAACTGAAACAGGAAGAAATAGAAAATTTGGACAGACCCATAACCAGTAAGGAAATGGAATTAGTAATCAAAACTCTGCCAAAAAACAAGAGTCCAGGGCCAGATGGCTTTCCAGGAGAATTCTACCAAACATTTAAGGAAGAGTTGACACCTATTCTCTTGTGTTCCAAAAATAGAAATGGAAGGAAAACTTCCAAACTCTATGAAGCCAGCATTACCTTGATTCCAAAACCAGACAGAGACCCCACTAAAAAGGAGAACTATAGACCAATTTCCCTGATGAACATGGATGCAAAAATCCTCAACAAGATATTAGCCAACCAGATCCAACAATACATTAAAAAAAGTATTCACCACGACCAAGTGGGATTTATACCTGGGAGGCAGGGCTGGTTCAATATCCACAAAACAACCAATGTGATTTATCACATCAGTAACAGAAAGGACAAGAACCACATGACCCTTTCAATAGATGCAGAAAAAACATTTGGCAAAATATAGGCCCCTTTCTTGATAAAAACCCTCAAGAAAGTAGGGATAGAAGGATCGTACCTCAAGATCATAAAAGCCATCTATGAAAGCCCCAATGCTAATATCACCCTCAATGGGGAAAAACAGAGCTTTCCCCCTAAGGTCAGGAACAAGACAGGGATGTCCACTCTCGCCACTGTTATTCAACATAGTATTGGAAGCCTTAGCCTCAGCAGTCAGACAACCCAAAGAAATAAAAGGCATCCAAATCGGCCAGGAGGAGGTCAAACTTTCACTCTTCGCGGATGACATGATACTCTGTATGGAAAACCCAAAAGATTCCACCAAAAAACTGCTAGAACTGATTCATGAATTCAGCAAAGTTGCAGGATGTTAAATCAATGCACAGAAATCGGTTGCATTCCTATACACCAACAATGAAGCAACAGAAAGAGAAATCAAGGAATCAATCCCATTTACAATTGCACCAAAAACCATAAAATACCTAGGAATAAATCTAACCAAAGAGGTGAAAAAATCTATACACTGAAAACTACAGAAAGCTTATGAAAGAAATTGAGGAAGACACAAAGAAATGGAAAAAGATTCCATGCTCCTGGATAGGAAGAACAAATACTGTTAAAATGTCAATACTACCCAAAACAACATACATATTCAAAGCAACCCCCATCAAAATAACACCAGCACTCTTCACAGAGCTAGAAAAAACAATCCTAAAATTTGTATGGAACCAGAAAAGACCCCGAATAGCCAAAGCAATCTTGAAAAAGAAAACCAAAGAAGGGGGCATCACAATCCCAGACTTCAAGCTGTTTTACAAAGCTGTAATCATTGAGACAGTATGGCACAAAAACAGACACTCAGATCAATGGAATAGAATAGAGAGCCCAGAAATGGACCCACAAACATATGGCCAACTAATCTTTGACAAAATAGGAAAGAATATCCAATGGAATAAAGACAGGCTCTTCAGCAAGTGGTGCTAGAAAAACTGAACAGTGACATGCAGAAAAATGAACCTGGACCACTTTCTTACACCATACACAACAATAAACTCAAAATGGATGAAAGACCTAAATGTAAGACAGGGAGTCATCAAAATCCTCAAGGAGAAAGCAGGCAAAAACCTCTTTGACCTTGGCCACAACAACTTCTTACTCATGTCTCCAGAGGCAAGGAAAACAAAAGCAAAAATGAACTATTGGGACCTCATCAAAACAAAAAGCTTCTGCACAGTGAAGGAAACAATCAGCAAAACTAAAAGGCAACTGATACAATGGGAGAAGATATTTGCAAACGACACATCAGATAAAGGGTTAATATCCAAAATCTATAAAGAACTTATCAAACTCAATACCCAAAAAACAAATAACCCAGTGAAGAAATGGGCAAAAGACGTGAATAGACACTTCTCCAAAGAAGACATCCAGATGGCCAACCGACACATGAAAAAATGCTCAATATCACTCATCATCAGAGAAATACAAATCAAAACCATAGTGAGATACCACCTCACACCTGTCAGAATGGATAACATTAACAACTCAGGCAACAACAGATGTTGGTGAGGATGGAGAGAAAGAGGATCTCTCTTGTACTGCTGGTGGGAATGCAAGCTGGTGCAGCCACTCTGGAAAACATTATGGAGGTTCCTCAAAAATTATAAATAGGACTACCCTATGACCCAGCAATTGTACTACTAGGTATTTTTCCAAGGGATACAAGTATGCTGTTTCGAAGGGACACATGCTCCCCAATGTTTATAGCAGCACTATCAACAATAGCCAAAGTATGGAAAGAGCCCAAATGTCCATCGATGGGTGAATGGATAAAGATGTGGTATATATATATATACAATGGAGCATTACTAGGCAATCAAAAAGAATGAAATCTTGCCATTTGCAACTACATGGATGGAACTAGAGGGTATTTTGCTAAGCAAAATGAGTCAGAGAAAGACAAATATCATATGACTTCACTCATATGAGGACTTTAAGACACAGAAGAGATGAACATAAGGAAGGGAAGCAAAAATAATATAAAAACAGGAAGGGGGGACAAAACATAAGAGACTCTTAAATATGAAGAACAAACAGGGTTACTGGAGGGGTTGTGGGAGGGGGGATGTGCTAAATGGGTATGGGGCATTAAGGAATCTACTCCTGAAATCATTGTTGCACTATATGCTAACTAACGTGGATGTAAATTTAAAATAATAATAATGATAATAATAATAATAATAACAATAATAAATTAAAGTGTGAAAATCCTAAAAGCTAATAAAGTAGACATAAAAAATTCAAAAATAAATACATAGATACATACATACGTAAATACTGACCAGGAGATTGAATGGATATTGCTCTTGGGTCCTGTGTCTCTCCTGCCTTGTGGGTTTTGTGAGAATCTCAGTTGAGATAGGGATATGAAATCTCTTTAATCATGGTGAGGCAGCTCAAAATTCAAAAGATTATTATTATTACCAAGTATGAGGCTCTGGTCAAAACAAAAGCTCTGTGCTGGTAGATTTGGAGAAAAAAGACACACAAGTGAGCATCCATCAGATCAAATATTATCACTTCTTAGGAATATTTCTTTAGTCCCTCAGATGTTACTGAATCACCATCATCTGGATTTCCCCAATGAGCTCACACAGCACCCCTTGTGTGTATCATTTATAACTCTGACTGGTGATTTTCTCATTTGTTCCCCTGTTAGACTGAGAACTCCTGTCAGTGGGCTGGAAGCTCATTTGTCTGTATCCCTGGTGCCTGGTACAGTGCCTACTATATAACAGGCACTCAACAAATACTCACTGATTTAATTAAGTAATTAGCTAATTAAGAATTAACCACTCAAATCAACATATGCTGAGTGCCAACTAGGTAGAGACAGCGATTTGGGATTCAAAGTAGGACTAGATAAATGTAAAATGTGTTAGTAAAGAATTGTTGAGATTGGAAGAAACACAGGGATGAAATTCATCTACCCATCCATCCATCCATCCAGTAAACACTGCATCTTACTACAGGCCAAGGAAATTCAGAAACCTGGAGGTTCAATTTCAGGTATGGATAAACCTTAGAGAATCATCCTAAATATGAATATAATTATAAAGTAATGAGCAGAGTGGTTAGTCTAGATTGGAGTAGTAAGAAATTAGGTTTTAGAAGCAGGCTAGTGTCAGATGGTGCTGGGCCTTGAATGCTTGGGCAAGGAGTTTATACTTTATTTCACAGGCAATAAGGAGCTAGTTTGTAGAGGGGCAAGACAGATGGGTTGCAGAGAGCAAGGGTTTGAGGCAGAGAGACCTGTGGGAGGCTGTTATAGAAATTCACATAAGAGAGGATGGCAGTATCCTAGGCTCTTAGAGAATTATCCCCTAAAGTCTCTCTCCTAATTTAAGTTGTAGATGCTCCTTTGAAGATATCAGGCCTATGTTGCTTCCCAAGTTAGGACCCAGACAAGAGAAAGAGGAACCTATGGGTACTAGAGTGAAGCATCGTCTAATTCAAGGCTTCACACTATTTAACCTTGGGGGTAGCATCCCTCAAGTGGTTAAGAAGACTGGTAAATCTTGGGGGAGCTTTGGGCTCTCCCCTCCTCAGGCTTCCCCTATACCAACCACGAACATCTTAGTTTGAAAAGACTTGTGTGAGAAAATAACAGTCCAAAACAATTTACAATTACATCTTTATTTCTGATTGGAATTAGATTAGAAACATTCCCAAATATAATTCATATATTTGCTTATTTGGTCATTGTCTACTGGGATGGTGAAGATGAATAAAACATAGACCTACTATATTCTTAAGTTTTCCTTGAAGTTTAAAAAAAAATAGAATTGATCCTCCCAGTATGCAGTTTTGTACCCAATTCAAAGTTTCTCTAGGATACTTGGAGTCATTCAGAAAGCTTTTCAATATATTTTGAGAAAATCAAAACATCCCTTCCATTAGCAATTGGGTCAAGAGACAGAAATACCCCAAAGCAAATGACAACCTTATCTTCCCAAACATTTTCCAAAAGTCTCTCACATTTTGGGCCCAACAGCTAGCTGTCTGTGACTAGTTCTCCTATATCATTCCTCCATTCCTATTTTTACTTTAAATGCAAACTGTTCTTGCTGTTTCCCACAATAGTTTTAGCCTTTCTTGGTAATCTAATGCCCTAGCCAATTTCCTGAGGTAAAGATGTGTTTATATAAAAATTGCTATCAGAAAAGCAGTTCAAAAGCAATGAAAGAAGTCAGTGTACATTTTAACTGACAACTACATAAATAGATGGAGTCACATTTCAGAGTCTTGAATTATTATGTACATTGTCTGTTCCCTCTCTTGGACCCAAGCATTGATTACATGCACACACAAATTTATGTTGAGTGCCTACTATGTGGTGGGCTCCATGGTAAGTAGTGAGGGTACATGAAGGAGCAAGACTGCATATTACCAGGACATCTGCTGCTTGGTAACTTATACTTTCTCTATTGATATATGGATACTTTTTGAACTGGATGACAAGCTCTGAGAGGGTAGAGGCTGTGTTTCATTCATGCCCTATGCATCTCTACTTTTCCTAAATTGGGCCTGGACTAGACGATGAAAATCAGAAATTTTTCCTTTATGGTTATAGCTCTTGCCTTGCATTCCTCCAATAGGACCATACATACAGGAGTTGTCTAATCTAGGCTTTGACATATGTCAGTTCAAGTTGGTTATTTATACATACTGAACTTCAGTTTTCTCATCTCTGAAATGGGAACAGTTATATCTGCTCTCATATTTGGTTATTTTGGAGCTTAAGTGAGACAATGGCATGCGAAAGCCCTTTGTAAACTTTTTTTTTTTTTTTTTAATTTTTTTTTTCAACGTTTATTTATTTTTGGGACAGAGAGAGACAGAGCATGAACGGGGGAGGGGCAGAGAGAGAGGGAGACACAGAATTAGAAACAGGCTCCAGGCTCCGAGCCATTAGCCCAGAGCCCGACGCGGGGCTCGAACTCACGGACCGCGAGATCGTGACCTGGCTGAAGTCGGACGCTTAACCGACTGCGCCACCCAGGCGCCCCTGTAAACTCTTGATATCAACATAAATGTGAGGAATTAATATATTTACTCCTAAGATGGCTTTGAATTGTTCTTTAGTTGTTTCAGAAATGGTTTTAGCTTCTTAAAATAAATCACAAATCTCTTGAAAGACAGGGCTGTATGTTGCCTAGGGCAATGCCAGGCCTGGCCTGTAACACAGGAAGGCAAGAATGAGTGGATAAATGCAGAGCCTTGGTTTCCTAACACACAGTCATATCTAGTGGGAAAATACATGCACATGGATCTACCAACAAAAACATGAGTATATTAGGAAAATAAACCAAAGAGACAGTGAAATCAATCATTTGCATTGTCCGAAAGGATCACCATTAAATATGTGGGATGACTGAACACATGGAACGTGGCTAATACAACTTGAGGAATTGGATTTTTAGCTATTTACTTTTTTTTAACGTTTGTTTGTTTATTTATTTATTTATTTTGAGAGAGACAGCGAGAGCACGAGCAGGGGAGGGGCTCAAACTCATAAACCTGTGAGATCATGACCTGAGCCGAAATCAAGAGTCAGATGCTTAACCACTGAGCCATCCAGGTGCCCCTTTAGCTATTTACTTTTAATTAATTCAAATTTAAATAGCAGTATGTAGCTGGTGACCACTTCGTTGGACAGCACAGTTCTAGTCTCATTTTGTTATTGGTTATGCTATTAGCTGTTTGACTCCAGGAAAATCTGTTGCCTTCTCTTAGCCTCAAGTTCTATCAGAGGAAAATATCTCCTAGGTACCCTTTTCAGGCAAAATACCATGTGAATCAAAATACAAGAAAAACCATTAAGACACAGGAGCTAATCCTAACTCTGAACAGATTTAATACTAACACACGCATAGGTGAATATGTTAAGTGCGAGGTCTTAGCCTATCTGTGCTTTGGTTCCTTCTTCTATTAAGGGGAGATAATAGAAACTACATTTTGGGGATTATTGGGATTAGATAATTGGATAAATAAAAGGTAATAATAGCATAGCTCCTGATGCACGGAAATGGTGAAATGTTAACCATTTTTATGACCATCACTAACTAGCTGTGAGAAATGTCTGCCTCTGACTCTCCGGGCTCCACTTTCTTTTTTTGAAGTGTGCCATCCCAACTGCATAGTTTCATAAGAATAAAATGAGACAACACGTACAACCAATTTGAAATGCTTAGAACGGACAAATATTAGTTTTATCTTATTTTTTAAATGCATGAATTTAGTAGAGCCTTAAGTTGAATCCACTCTCTTACCACTCATTCAACCTTTATAGAGTGTCTACTATGTGTGAAGGACTAGTTTTCAGGCTGCAGTTTATGGCAGAGAACAGTGCCCTTGCCCTTTCAGGAGTTTACTTGTGGGTGTGTGTGCACATGCACGCACATACATTCTTTCTGTAGTCTCCAGAGTCAGGCTGCCTCAGTTTCAATTCCAAATCCGCCACTTACTAACTATAACTTTAAGCAGGCTACGCAACTTCTTTAAGCCTCTGTTAGCTTATCCGTAAAAGGGAGTAATAATGGGAATCTTTGAAAACTAAGTGGAATAATGTGTGTAAAGTGCTTAACACTTAGTACCTGGCCCTCAGTAAGTGGTAAATAAATGATAGTTATTATTGTTTCTATTATTAGGGCATACAAAACCTGCTTTTCTCCCAAGGCACAATTCTTTGCTGAATTGTGGGTAACATATGGGAAGCAACAGCTAAGAGACCATAGGGAATCCTGTTTCCTGTTTTTTATGCTTCTCTGGGACTTCCAAACTCCTGTCCATCTGGAAATCCCTCAGCTAGAATACTCAAATGTTTCAGGCCTTGAGTGTTTTGCATTGTTTCAAAGAGGAGTCCTGATCTATGCTGCCTCAGAAAATGGGTGTAACCTTAAGGGAGGGAGGGGACTTGGGAGAGACAGCTTGCACACTGGAAGGTGTGTGGGTGGGAGGGAGCAATGGTACATGGGAGGATATGGGGTGAAAATGGAGAAATATTATCATTTTCATGGGTTCCGTGTTCAAAGTTGATCAATCCCTGCATTTCCCCAGTGTTTTCTCGGGCTGCTTTTTGCTAACATCAGTCAATGCCCAGAAAGATCTACAGGGGAGGTGGGGGTAGTTCTGCCAGCTAGTTACTAAAATAATGACCCTTGCCTCTCACTATACAGGTCACTGATAAGACAACAGCAGTATCAGCCACGAGGACCCCTTCTCTCTTCCACACTTGGTATAAAGATTCTCCTTTTGTGATCTTTTCCTCCTAAGACTCCATTTGAGCTTCATTTTAGCCTTATTTTTTAATGCATGGAAAGAATTAGGGGTTGGAGGAGGACACCCCTGCCTGAAAGATAACTCTGGACCCCTATTACTATTCTAGGGAGGGTTTGTGAGTATCCAATTGTCACAATCCATGATGAATAAATAAGGATGTTTCCTGGGAACAACCTAGGCTGATTGTTGTTCAGTCAGCTAGGCTGATTCAACCTAGGCTGTTCAATCAGCCATGTTTCCAGAACTAAAAGGATCATAGGCTGCTCAAACCTCTGGTCTGCCCCAGTGTCTAAGTTGTCACCATTTCTTCTTCCTGGAATGGAAGACTTCTGATAGACAGGAATTCTGCCTGCGAATTGAGCTATGAACCCTTTTAGGTACTCATGCCTCAGAGTCCACAGACAGGGAGATGTAAATATGGGGAAAAAACTAGAATATGGGGAGGGTACAGGAAAGCAATAGAAGGCTGCCCAAGGTAGGCACTCTGCAGTGGGTACGGGTCAGGGTGGTCTTCTTGAGAGCTATAGAGCCTGTATGGGGTGATAAGTGCTGTGGGTCAAATAAGAATAGATATGAAAAGAGGAAAGGAAGGGTTTGGAAAGGAGAAAGAAATTCATCTCCAATACTATCACCTACACTATTTTGCTAAGAGAGCAACTAACTGACTTATTACATAAAGAACTGGTCAGGGTAACCCCATAATTCATGGAGTTTATTTTCCCTTTCTGGAAGTTGCAATTGTGAACCTCGGAGATTTGGCAACAGTAGGTAAAGATGCTGCCAGAGGGAGGAAAGATCTAGTACAACCCTGTGTGGGCCATCTTCTGCTCAGCCCTCACAGCAACCTCGCCTTGTATGGCATTGGAACAATGGAGTTCCTTTTATCAGATGGAGTCCTCCCTTAATCCCTTGTTAGCATCAAAAGCCATGCACTCCATGAATGACTACCATGACTGCTCCACAAAGTATTTAGACAGCAGTGCAGGAGTGACTCAAAGTTTGTGACAGCACGGGGCTCACTCACTCTCCCCGCTGAAAGACTTCGGCTTTCTGCTGGCTTAATGCTTCCGGAAGTTCAGGGTCTTCTCTGAATGTCACAGGGCATACCCCTCTCCTCCCGCTGGGATAACGTAGTAAATTAGCAACTGAGCAAAAATGGCTCCCTTTACACGTCTCCTCTTTCCTTTCCACAAAACAGTTTGAGAGACCTGCAATTTCTGGGTGGACACTTGTAGTTAAACAAAGCATTTCACATACTGCTAGAAAAAAAGGGGAGCAAATTTTATTTTTCTCTTTCCTAATTCAAGAAGAGGCTTTAACCTAAAGCCTTATGTTCTGAGGGGAATGCTCAGTTTCAACATGGCAGAGCTCACACTGTGTGGAAGCTGAAGATGTCACCCACAATAAACATGAACCGCGGTGACAATGGGAAGTGGAAGGTGAAGAATCGCCTCTCCGAGCAGGGGGGTTGCTGAACGCGTGAGAAAGGGAAAGATGCATTTGATTGTGTTTACAAGATTCATTCACAGCACAGCAGGCAGTATTCACACTATAATATTCACCCTAACACAGATAATTTGATTTTCAACCTGGTTATCATGCATTCAGACATAGCAATACACGAAAATATATGCTTTAGCAGTGCATTTTAAACAAGGTTGCACACTTTAAGTCGGAATATATTAGAGGTGAGTGTTGAAGTTCGCAATTGGAGAAGTCCTAGAAATCTCCATTCAGCACGTGGCATATGCTTTGAAATTACTCAGAAAAAATTTTTACATTATGTTCCAGATGCTGACTACATATTTATATATCTATATACATACAGCATGCAGTGAAAATGATAAACTTGCTTGCTTTCTATATTTGTCATGGTTTGAAGAGTCTTGCACTTTCCTTAGAATCCCCAAGTAAAATGGAAACCTAACTCCACCCACACACCTTGAAATTATAAGCATTAGTACTATCACTGAGCAGGAGATGACAGATGATCTGGCCCAAACCCTTTATACAGGGAGTGAGGAAACACCAAAAGCCTTTAGGTGACTTCTTCAAGGTCACACAATTAATAAGTGAAGAATTGAGGTTAGGCTCCATGTCTTCTGAATTAGTTTTTTCTGCCTGTCATTAGAATTGAATTAGATAAAATGTAGGGAATACTCTGTCTGTACCATCTATGGGCGGGGGGTGGGGGTGGTTTCTATCGCACATCAGACACATAGATGTACTTGCCATGACCTTGCCCACTGGGGCCTATACTCCACAGGCCTGAGAGTTAGCCAGCAAGTGTTAAAGATGAATTGACTGCAAGGATTGCTCCCCTATTGCCTTCATTCCTCTTCCACCTATGATATGTGCTATAAAGGATATTTCTTGACTATGGGGGAGCCACAGTGGAAAGCACTGGTCTTGGAAGACCAGGGTCTTTTAATGCTACAGAGAGATCTTCTGAGACTTGGTATGATTCCCAGAACAACACAGCTTTAAGGTTCAGTAGATTGACTTGTCTTTTCATCAATGATAAATCTGTCAAGCGTGGTTACCAAAGACTGATTTGAGTCCTGGGTCAAATACTCACACTTAACAAGCTAAGGACAATTGCTCCCTGATGGTTGGGGAGCAAATGGATACTTGGGACACAGGAGAGCAGGTGACTCCAGGCGGAAGAGAGTCACTAGAGGAAGGGAGAAGACAGACCGGGGGCCCTCTCGCCTCACCCTGCACCCCCTGCATTTGGTAGCTGTAAATCTGTCTTTGTTTTTCCACACTCTGCCATGCTCGCATTCCCCTCACATCACCACTCACCAAATTATTTTGCTCACAGAGTTCTGAGCAGTTAGAAGTAGATGGGACTGGAAATCATCCAAGAGGCCATGAAGTTTGTGACCAAGGCCTGCGTAAGACATAGGGGGAGAAAGCACTAAGGTCACCTGGGAAAGAGTTACCCAAAAACCGTGTTTGAATGTTGGAAAAAGGCACTTTAGAATTGCCTTGTGGTAAAAGTGTTTAAAAAGGAATTTGTTTCTAAATTGTCTAGGAGGTAAGTGAACATAATTCATAATTATTTTCAAGCCCAATGCAGCCGTTGGGTTGCAGCAGCCTGGAACCCTCTTTGTCCCACCTCCAGCACTTGCTAACAATGCGGTCCTGAGGAAGCTACTTAACCTCCTTGTGCATCAGATTCCTCATCTGTAAAACTGTGCTATCTCCCTTCTAGGGTGGTGAAGATTTAAATTAGTTAATTAGGAAGAGTACTTACAGCAGTGCCTGGCCCATATTAAGGACTCAATAGAATGTTTGGGCCCATTTATTATTCTACCTTGAATGCAGATATTAGGCCTGAAGAAAGGTGGCAGTGATTCCTTTTTTACCACTCAACTATTCAGAGATTGCTTTAAGAACCAGGTTGTGGTATTTCTTCTGGCACCACCCTCCAAAATCACCTGAGATTCTCCCAAATCACAATCCAGCTTCTGAGAATATAGGGCACTCATGTACTGGGATAGAGTATTCTGCTTGCCTTGCACCACACAATTAATTGTGCTTAGTGACCATTTTTATTAGGTGGAGAGTGGTGACAATAAAATTAAAGGAGCACAGACTCAACATCACCTAGCCAAAAAGGAAAATGCAAACGCCCCACACATGTACAAATGCAAAGGCTAAAAGAAGATCTTTCCTCTTTCCTCTTTTTCTTGAGCTTTCTCCATAAGCTGAGCTCTACCCAGACAGAGGAGAGAACTGCTCTATGTAAAATGATGGTTTCCATGGCTGCTTCCAACAGAATGCCCTCCTCTCTCTAGAATTGGAACACCAGCCCAGCCAAGCCACCGTCTGCTCCTAGAGAAGGTCTGCCTCAGCCCCAGCGCTGAGGCCAGCAATGGGTCCGGGCTCACTTGGCCTTGTACTGTGCTCTCACAGCCCACCTCCCTTCCCCCAGTCTGGAAAAACTTGGGCAGGCCCCAGGTTCCAAGTTTGCATGTCCCCACCGATGTGGGAAGCGTCAACTCTGCGGTGGTTTAAGTGCATTGTTAACGCTGTCATCAAAGCCCGTGCCCCGCCTCATGCTCAGTAAAGCAGCTGGTGAATGTTGGGTCGGGCGATACAGATGGATCAGTGGAGGCAGGCCCAGAGCTCAGCATATCTACTTAAACAGGTGTTTGACTCTGCGTTTTCCAGGTGGCCAGAAGGAACCTGATCATTCGGTGAAAGAGGAAGCCATGTGGGAGAGGAATAGCTCCCCAGCATTGGCAAGGGCACATAGCCAGTCTCTTGGCTTTCATCCATCTGTTCACCAGACATGGTCTTCAAGCCAGAACATTTCCTCTTGGGGCTCATACTTACTTTGAATTTTAATGGAGAGTTTGCACTGTTTTATTGAGAATGATCTTATGGTCTGGGGAGTTAACTAGGTCACCAGAACTAGTGGCAGCTGAAGACTGCAGTCCGGGCGTCTCTGCTTCATCAGCCCATGTTGATCCCATGAGAAGCTGAAGGAGCTGCCTTGTAACGTGCTTCTCACCAGAGTGCTGTATTCACCCTCACGCACAGAGAACGGGGTAAGGGTGCCTTCTGGTCACTGAATGACAGACACCATCAACAGCCGGCCAGGAAATCACGAACAAAGACCAACGAAACAGCTGCTCCATAGAAGGCAGAAATCAAAGAAGCACTGAAGCAGCTTTTTGCAGCAAGATTTACAAATGAGGTTTCAATACAATTGGGAGCAAAGGGGACTAAAAACCCCTGTCTACTGGAAGTTTCAGTGAAGTGAGCCCCAGCACCTATACGGGGTATAGTGCTTTCTCTAAGGGGGACCTGAGATGCCCAAAAGACTTTAATTGGAAAACCTTAAGGGAAAATAGCACAGTGGTGAGGGAGAAAGCACACAAGTGTAGGAACTAAGGCAAGAAGTACCTCACAAAGACTTCTGAGACAATGCCAAGGAGAAAAGGCAAGCTGGTGCAGCTGTCTTATAGCCTGCAGCCTGCAAATTCCCAAGGAAGCCCTGTGAATAAATGTGGCACTCTAAAACTATCTGCAGGTAGGGTGGTGGAACCATCTCCCACAAGGCCCCTCTAAGGGTGCATAGTAAATTGAGTACATTCCTCATAACATAAATGAGAGAAAGGAGTTGGAAGAGGATAGTAAGGGGCCTTATCATGGGGCCACCTGCCCCAGAACTGGCACTGTGACTACTTCTTGCTCCTTCTCCTTGGGTCCTGTGACCCAGCAGGCCCTGGGGAGCAGAAAGGCAGCTGTCAACTTTCACATGGCACTCGATTCTGGCAAGGGAGCAAGTCCAGTGGAAGCCAAAGTCTTGTCACGATCCCATCAGCCCCACAATAGTGGAGCCTCTGCTGACTGGTCGCGGGTCACAGGAGTGTGGGAGCTCATCTGCCTCCCACATATGACTGCACAAATCATACTGCTTCCCCTCTGGAAAGCCCGAGGAAGCCTGTTTATGCAATTTCTTGTGCAGAGTCCCTCTATAAAATAAGTGAGAGGTATCCCAAAGACTAAAGCTGGTGTTTTCCTATTTATGTCTATAATTCATATTCCAAATTACTTCAAAAGTGATCAAAGAATAATAAAATCATATGTACACATGTGCACACAGGTTAGTCTGGTTAAATCAGCGTTTGTCAGTCGCTTCACTATTAAAATTTAGGGCCGGATAACTCTTTGTTATGATGGAGGTGGGGGTTATCCTGTGCACTATAGATGTTTGGCAG
Source organism: Prionailurus viverrinus (assembly GCF_022837055.1). Classification (NCBI taxonomy): domain Eukaryota; kingdom Metazoa; phylum Chordata; class Mammalia; order Carnivora; family Felidae; genus Prionailurus; species Prionailurus viverrinus. The sequence goes on along the minus strand of NC_062563.1, from coordinate 84,792,441 downwards.
ATCCCTTGGCCTCTACCAGTTAGATGCCCCCAGTTGAGAATTACTGAAAGATAGATAGATGATAGATAGATAGATAGATAGATAATTATATTGTTATAGAGAAAAATAAGGAGCCTAGTGTTCTTAACAACTGAGCACTAACTTTAGCCTGCATGGGCTCTGAAGGAGATGATCCAGGGTGGGAGCTAGGCTATAGAGGTCTCGGTGTTGACATTTACTGAATGCTTCTGGGAGCCCAGCACAGGGCCCAGGTTCAGTACAGTTTTATGCACGAAATCATTTATTATTATTGTCTCTATTTGACCAGTGAGAAAAATGAGGCTTAGCGTGGTAACTAACTTTTCAAAGGATAACCTGCTAAAAAGCAAGACAGCCAAATATGACCAGTTTTGTTGACTTTTAACTACTGTAATGGCACCCTACAACAGGATGGCTAACGATGAGCCACATACAGCCATTGAACACTTGGAACACTGTGACAACTCTAAAATGAGATGTGCCGTGTGAACTACACTCCAGATTTCAGAGAAATGTTGAAATGATGCACTAGATATGTTGGGATAAATAAAATACATGGTTAAAATAAATTTTATCTGTTTTATTTTCATTTAAAAAAGGTGGCTACTAGAAATTTTTTTTTTGACGTTTATTTTATTTTTGGGACAGAGAGAGACAGAGCATGAACGGGGGAGGGGCAGAGAGAGAGAGAGAGACACAGAATTGGAAGCAGGCTCCAGGCTCTGAGCCATCAGCCCAGACCCCGACGCGGGGCTCGAACTCACGGACCGCGAGATCGTGACCTGAGCTGAAGTCGGACGCTTAACCGACTGAGCCACCGAGGCGCCCCAGAAATTTTTGATATGCCTGTATGGTTTGCGTTAAATTTCTTTTGGAAAGTGCCATGCTAGACAATACTATCTCCCCTAGCATCAGTTTTAAGAAAGGCCAAAAGGAAAATAATGTGCTGTGGGCCATGAGAAAGATGCCAGTAGCAAGGGAGCCCATATAATCATCTTTTGTTATCAAACCAAAAAATAAATACAAGTAAAATCAGAAAAATCTTTTTCAAAATAAAGTTCTCAGTAAAGTTGGTAAAGGGCCAAATGAAAAACAAGATAGCTTCAAAGTATTTATATTCAAATTCATATGTCAGCCAGTTATTCTCTTCCTTGATATCAAATGCTGATTATTTGGTCCCAGACTCAGCCCCCGGTGGACCCGCTGCTGTGTTAGCTTACACGTGCCTTCATTTTTTCCTTCCTGGTCATTCCACTAGCTGTGCTGACCACCCATGCCTGATTTCTGTGCATTTTACCTGGTCTAAGGCAAAGGATAAATTCTAATCATCTTATAGTTCTAGTCACTGGCCTTTCCTGAAAACTCCACTTATTTTTTTTTTTTTAAATCTTACACAGACTTGTCATACAGAATGAGTCTCTGGGTGCTTTTCAACCCTGTGGTTCCTTGTACCCTTGTCTGGAGATACCTTCCTCTTTCAAACTCCAGGCCATGTGTTCAGTAGGGAAGCTGATAGACGTAGGGACCTGAATCTGCTTCCATGTGATCACAGACTGAATATGCAAAGTGGGCTCAACAATAGTACCAGCCTTGCGCCTTGTGGAGTTGTCGTGAGGATTGACAAATTAACCCACGTAAACCCCTGGAATACTGTCCACAGCATGGCATGCTAAGTGCTTCACGAACCTTAGTCACTGGTATTTTCAGTTGTCTTTGGATTAAAATAGGGCCAAATGTACATGAAGGTATTCCTGTTCCCCATCTACTCATGTACCTGCTCCCATCCTGCCTGTAAACCCATTGGGCAGATCAACTGCAACATCTGAGCCCCATGGCAGAGAGCAGGCAGTACAACCGAGGACTGATCAGACAAGAGGAAAGCAGCTCCTACCACATTGTTATTAGAGCTTGATGAACAACTCTGATCATCACACAGTTTAAAATTATGGGATTCAGGGCCAAAGCCCAGGGATTTGTTTCAAATCGGTAAATCCCCAGAAGAGGAAGTCTCTAAAGCAGATGCCAGGAAAGCACACCCAGAAGGCGCATGCAACAGGCTGCAAAGGGTTTTGTTTGCAAGGCCGTGGGGGCTGTGCTCCATTCCAGCGTGGGGCTGAAAGGTTGCAGGATAGAACAAAAGCAGACGGCAGGCTGGAGAGGGAGGAATGGAGAACCACCTCCCACTCAGGTCAATAATTGGAGATGGATGATGGTACCCGCTGCATAACCTCACTCTGCAACTTTTATGGGAAGGTTTGACAAACGACACCAGCAAAAGGTACAAGAGAGTGATTAAAACCAGCCCTTGTGAAGGCAGAGATAACTGTCCTGGGGCTTGAGTCTCCTTGAGGCTCCCCATTCCCACCCCCACCCCCCACCACTGTCTTGAGTTTTCCAGAACTTTCTTTCATCTCGTCACGTCCTTCCCCTCTCCCTCTACTGCTCCCTTTACACAAACTTGTTCTTTGGCATCATCTTATCCAGTAGACTCTGTGTGGCTGGACTTGGAATGAAAGTATTCACTCATTCAGTGCATCAAAATGCTCATCAGCTTGCTGTCTAAACAGGAATTTTTGGCATATATTTACCAAAAGAACATTCCCCAAAATCCTTACAAAGAAACTTCCCTGTTGAGGGAAATCACCAAGTCTTCTATTAAAAACAGATTCTCAGGCCTCAACAGAGATTTACTGAATCTGAATTTTCCAGGGAGAGGGTGGCCTCTGGAGAGATGCAGGGAATCCTATCCTCGGGGAAACCCAGGGAAACTGCTGAGCTTTGTCGTGCCACTTCCCTTGCAGGAAGTTAGCCTGGGGTGGAAAAAGTCAGTTCTAGTTCTCTGATCTTTAAGCTCTTCCTCCAATTTGTCTGAATGCTTCTGTTAAACTAAGATTCAAGTGGTGACCCATTAAAGGGACAAAACCAATCAAAGGAAAAATCACAGAGCTGCAGATCCTCAGACGTGCTGATGTCCCATGGTAATTGAACTGGACCAGATCAGAGTGACCACAGCCAGAAGTCTGTGTCCTGGAAGAAGCCGGGATATGGTGACAAATGTTAGGAGGCACTGATGGTGGCCAGGAAATGAATTATGCTCAGGAATGGTGGTCTTCAACTTGCTTGCAATCTTCCCTTAGGTATTCAGAGCTGTGGGGAAATGTCACCCTACCTGCTGGGAAAGATGAGTTTCTAGTTCTGTCGAACATACTCCTGTTTTCAAGCATGTCTTGACCAGCTTCCCGGAGCAAGAAAAACATGGAAATGTGCTGCATGTAAGCACCTTGAGAAAACGTGCCTGGGAACTCTGGCCTAAAATAACAAATGACTTGACTCCACATATATTTGCAGCTTGTCAGAAATCAAGTCCACCCTCCCCCTTTACCTGGGTAAAAGAAGATGTAGGCTACCCCTAAAAACCCTTTTCTTTGTCCAGTAGATGAGCCTGGAAAAACCATTACTGAACTTGGAGTCCTTGTTGGGCATCATGTTTATTGTTTCCTGCACAAACTGGGCAGATGATGCTAAAAAAAGCCACGGCTAGGTTTAGCATGCAGTTTGTTAATACTGTCCCTTAAGAATAAACAACAAAGTGACTCCTACAGACTCTATCTTCCCTGTCCCCGATATTTCCACATGCTTTACATATGCTGTATTAAACCTAATACAGTTATTATTAAGGTATCAATGAATGCCCAATAAATGCATGTGGGGAGAGGCAGGAGGAACCAGTGAGCACTCTCTCAGGGTGGCCTGTGGGAAATGATGGGACAATTAAGGCATTATTAGGGATCTATGTATAGGATTCTCCATAGGCCCCCACAACGGCTATAGTCAGCAACACCTGTGCAAGATAGCATGGAGAATAATGGAAAGGTAATATTTCTGAACCTTACAAGGCAGGCCAAACTCATTTAAAATGACAGCTGTCATTAATATAAACGTGTATTGCAGTGCCATGGGAGGGGGGTACTATTAAGTGCTGGAGAGGCAGGATCACCTGGAATACCGAACAATAGCAATATGTGGACCCTGACCTTACTCTTCGCACAAAGGGACCGCCATGACACGTACCAGACTAAGGGTCACAAATGATCATCTAAAGAAATCCAAAGAAGAAAAGCTCCCAGGCAAAAGAATGAGCTTGGTGGTACCTGCCTAGTTGATGACCTTTTCCCTTTCTTTCCTTTTTTTTTTTTTTTTAACTGTCCTTCAAGGGGGCTGAAAAGCAATTTTCATGCTATGGCTCTAAATATCGGTTTATCCCTCCGACAGGGTTCTGAGCGTGCCCAGTAGGGATGATTTAACACCGCGCTGATGACTTGCAACAGAAGATCGTCATGTGAAAAGGTAAGTCTGCCGCAGCTAATGGGCTCCTGTTTCAAGGGATGCTGTGTGTACATTACCAGCGTACGGGGAAGGTGCAGAAAGGCCCAGGCAGCCATTAGGAATGGAGTGTTGTTGATGATGAAAAGGCACTTTACCGGTGAGGGAATGGTGGGAGAGAGAAGGCTTATCTGTCTTTTTGATTAGAAATGCATGCTTCCTTTCATCATCTGAGCTGAAAAATTGGCTTCTGCTCTTGGTTTATGAAACCATTTTTCTTTTTCCTTTCTTTCCAGGTTTGCAAACTGCTTAATAAATTAGTTACTGTGAGGTACATGGGTGCCACAATAACCTTAGAGGCTTTTCCCAAATGCATCCTTAATATTTTATAAGTATTTAAATAGATTTATTCAATTTGAGCTGGCTGATTTATTCAAGCTAGCATTCCGGCACAAAAAGGGGGTTCTATGCAGATTAAAGCTCATCAAAAAAATTTAAGATGTGCTGATGAAGTTTTTTTAGGGATTAGAGCAAAACTTTTGCATACAGCTAATTGAGCAAACAGGGTAAAGAAACCATCAGAAGCATAGAAGCTTGAAATGGAAGCTTCAGGCCTATGGTCACATAGGATGTTCTGAACCATTCATTCATTCATTCTTTCATTCAACCAGCATAGTGGAGATGTTTGGGAACTGTGCTAAGCACTGGTGCCTTTCTGTCATTCTGTTAAATCCAGCTTTAAAAGAGCATAGGACCAAAACTTGCATCTATATAGCTCTCAGCCCAAGGAAGACAGCAAAAGTCAGATCATCTTATATAAATTATTCTGAGCAGAGAATGAAAGGGTAACCCCCCTGTCTGAAAGGGAAAACAAGATTTTTGGCCCTAAAGGGTGGTTCTTATCTCCAGCATAAAGTGACTTGAGTCTCCTAGGAGTTGCTGTGCGGTGACTCCAATGTCAGCAGGTGCGGGGAGGCCAACCCCCGCCCTGTCATGCCTTGGGCCCCCATTAAACCCCATGCTGGATCTTCAATGCTTCCAAAGACCCCCCTGATCCCCTGATCACTCAAAGATTGCTGATAGTCCAAACAGTCTGTGAAAAGCTAAATTCTATTCTACCAGATAAAAAGGCAGACTTGGAGATTTATGTCAGGTCACAAAAGCTTCAGAGAAAGTAGTCAGAATTAAAGAGAACATAAATCATCTTTTCAAAATATATTTTTTCTTATATACCAGATTTCTACATGCAGAATATTCGTCAAGTATTAAATCTAAATAGTCAGACATCCAATCCTAAAGAGGATGAAATATGTTAGAAAGTACACAATGATCAGTTTCAAGCGGCATAACAGATAATGCCCCAGTGATGCTTTAGAGACTAGATGAACAATTAAGGTAATTATCCATACCAAAAACTATTTTATAGAAATGTGCTACAAAGAAAAGAATTACATCAGAATCTAAATGATCAGAAAGCAGCAGCCACATGGGCAGTCTTTTGGAGGCCTTACCTTTTCTTTTCTCCACTATTATCTGTTTGACTAAGAGAGCTGAAAATTATACCATTTGTGTTAGAATCAAATGCAAATGGAATAATTGTCCCTTCTCTAATCAAAACACATTTGTGGATTGAAATACCACATGGGGCAATTTTCAGTTAATCATGGATGTTAATAAATATGACTCTAAGCTCATAAACAAACATTACTTTGGCTAATATAATATAGGAAATTATTGTTAAGCTTGATCAGACCTGTAACAAAAACTGAACTTTGCAGAAAGTCAGCCAATTAACCATCTGAAAATAGAGATGCAAACCAGCAGTAATGAAAGATTAGATTTAGCTAATATGCTTAGACAAATCATGCATTAGCACTAGGAAATATTTAAAGCTGCCTTGCTGGAAATGGAAAATATTAAGTATTGTCAGAGTATTAGCTTCTTTAAAGACTAAAACCCAGATGCTTAGTGATTGGAGATTTAAAAACTAGAAAATCAGGTTTACCAAAATCAAAGTTACCCAGAACCTGAATTATATCCAAGCCTCTAGCAACAAATGGTGTTTTCAAATGAAATAGAAAGATTTAATACTCATTCTATTTCCATCACTGAGCTTATAAGCCAATTTGAGACTCCTTCCTTTAGTCTTCCCTGAGTGTAAAATATGTATTTATTTTGGTGAAAAAAAATATCTAAGCGGCTATAAAAGTATTCCAGTCATCTGGAAGACCAGTTCTCGACTCAGTCCTGTAGAGGTACTAATCAAGGAAAAGCTGATGACATCACTTCCGGCCCCCTGCACTTCAAATAAAAACACTAAGCTTAAACCATAGATTGATATGTAAGCCAGAGCCCAAATACCTTCTTTCTACATTTACTCATTTCAAAATTATAATATGTTCCTCCAAGCTGACCTTTTCTCATTGACAGCAGTGGGAAAGCCTTCCACATGCTTTCCACTCGAAAAAGTCTGCTGTTGGGTCATTGTACACATGAAAGAGACTGCCCTGAAGAGGAAGCAGTGTGAGGAGTCTTTTTCCCACTTTTATTGAGAAATAATTAACATGCGTCACTGTGTAAATTGAAGGCATACAGTATGGTGGTTTGATTTACATATATTGTGAAATGATTGCCATGGTAGGTTCAGCTAACATCCATCTTCTCATATAGGCACAACAGAAAGAGAGGAAAGAAGAAAAGAAAAAAATTTTTTCCTTGTGATGAGAACTCTTAGGACTTACTCTCTTAATGATTTCCTGTATATTACACAGCAGTGTTATGGCTATAGTCATCATGTTGTCATTACATCCCTAGTACTTATTTATCTTCTAGCTGGAAGTTTGTACATTTTGACCACCTTCCTCCAGTTCCCCCTCCTTTTACCCCCACCTCTGGTAACCACAAGTCTGTCTTTTTTTCTATGAGTTTGTTTCTGTTTTTGTTCTAGATTCCACATGTAAGTGAATTGTACAGTACATATCTTTCTTTATAATACTTATTTTACTTAGCAAATGCCTGCAGGAACTATCCATGTTGTCACAAATAGTAGGATTTCCTCATTTTTTATGGCTGAATAATATCCCATTATATATGCATGCATGTGTATGCATGTATATATACCACAATTTATTTATCTACTCATCCATTAATAGTCACTTGGGTTGTTTCCATGTCTTGGCTATAGAAATACAGATATCTTTTTGGGTTTGTGTTTTCATTTCCTTTGGATACATTCCCAAAAGTGGAATTATGGGATCATATGATAATTCTCTTTTTAATTTTTTTTGAGGATCCTCCATACTGTTTTCCACAATGGCTGCACCAATTCACAGTCCCAACAATAGTGCACAATGGTTCTCTTCCCCACATCCTTGCCAGCATTTCTTATCTCTATCATGCTCATAGGTGTAAAGTGGTATCTTACTATGTTTTTAGTTTGCATTTCCCTGATGACTAGTGATGCTGAACATTTTTTTCATGTACCTGTTGGCTTTTTGTATATCTTCTTTGGAACAATGTCAATTTAGGTCTTTGCCCATTTTTATTTTTATTTTTTATTTTTTTAATTAATTAATTAATTAATTAATTAATGTATTTATTTATTTATTTTGAGAGAGTCAGAGACAGCTTGAGTGGGGGAAGGGCAGAGAGACACAGAGAGAGAATCCCATCCAGGCTCTGCATTGTCAGCACAGAGCCCCCATGTGGGGCTCCAACTCACAAACTGAACCACGAAATCATGACCTGAGCTGAAACCAAGAGTCGGGCACTTAACCACGTGAGCCACCCGGGCACCCCTGCTTATTTTTAAAAATTGGGTTATTTACTTTTTTGGCTATTGAGTTGTAGGAGTTATTTATATGTTTTGGATACTAACCCCTTACCAAATATCTGGTTTGCAAATATTTTTCCCATTCTGTAGGTTGCTTTTTCACTTTGTTGATGGTTTCCTTTGCGGTACAGAAGCTTTTTAGTTTGATGTGGTCCCACTTGTTTTTCATCTTGTTTCTTGTGCTGTAGGTATCATATCACAGTATCATTACCAAGGTTCATGTCAAGGAGTATAATTGCTGTTTTCATCTAAGAGTTTTATGGTTTCAGGTCTTACATTTAAGTCTTTAATCCACTGTGAGTTAATTATTTTTGAGTGGTGTAAAATAGGAGTCCAGTTTCATTCTTATACATGTGAACATTCAATTTTCCCAGCACCATTTATTAAAGAGATTGTCTTTTCTCATTGAGTATTCTTGACTCCCTTGTCAAATATTAGTTGACTATATATGCATAGGTTTATTTCTAGTCTCTCAATTCCATTCTCTTGGTCTATTTGTCTGTTTGTATGCCACTACCATGCTGTTTTGATGACTATAGGTTCATAATATAGCTTGAAATCAGGGAGTGTGGTGCCTCCTGCTTTGTTCTTCTTCTCCTGATTTGTTTCAGGATTTCTTTGGCTATCTGGTATCTTTGTGGTTTCATATAAATTTTAGGAGTGTTTTGTGTGCTTCTATAAAAAATGCATTAGAATCTTGATAGGGTTGAATCTGTCGATGGCTTTTGGTAGTATTGTCATTTTAACAATACTAATTCTTCCAATCCATGAATATGAGATACTTTCCCATTTATTTGTGCCTTCTTTCTTTTATCAGTGTCTTGTAGTTTTCAGTGTGGAGACCTTTCACTTCCTTGGTTAAATTTATTCCTAAGTATCTTATGTTTTTGATGCTATTGTAAATGAGATCAATTTCTTTTTTTCCAGAAAATTCATTGTTAGTATATAGAAACACTACTGATTTTTGTATGTTAATTTTGTATTCTGAAACTTTACTGAATTCATTGATTAAATCTAATAGTTTTTTAGTTGAATCTTTAGGATTCTTTGCATGTAAGTTATGTACTCTGCAAAGACAAACAATTTTACTTCTTACTTTCCAATACTGATACCTTTTATTTCTTTTTCTTGCGTGATTGCCCTAGCTAGGACTTCAAGTACTGTGTGGGTTAGGGGTGGAAACAGTGGGCACCCTTGTCTTGTTTCTGATCTTAGAGGAAAAACTTTCAACCTTTCACCACTGAGTATGATGATAGCTATCAGCTCATCACATGTGTCCTTCACTATGTTCAATATGTTCTTTCTCTGCCTAATTTGTTAAGAGTTTTTATTATGAATAGATGCTGAATTTTGTCAAATGTTTTTTCTGCATCTATTGAGATGATCATATGATTCTTTTTTAAATTTTTCTAATGATTTATTTGTTTGTTTGTTTGTTTATTTATTTATTTTGAGAGAAAGAGAGAGAGACAGTGGGGGGGGGGGGTAGAGAGGGAGACAGAGGATCTGAATCAGGCTCTGCACTGTAAGCGCAGAGCCTGATGCTGGCTGGGCTTGAACTCACAAACCATGAGATCATGACCTGAGCTGAAGTTGGACACTCAACTGACTGAGCCACCCAGGCACCCCTCTTTTCTTTTGTTCTATTAATGTGATGTCTCACATTAATTGATTTACATATATTGAACCATGCTTACATCCCAGAGATAAATCCCACTTGATCATGGTGAATGATCCTTTTAATATGCTGCTAAATTCAGTTCGCTGAATTGTTAAGAATGTTTACACTTAAAGGCGCTTGGGTGGCTCAGTCAGTTAAACATACGACTTCAGCTCAGGTCATGATCTCATGGTTCGTGAGTTTGAGCCACATGTCGGGTTCTGTGCTGACAGCTCAGAGCCTGGAGCCTGCTTTGAATTCTGTGACTTCCTCTCTCTCTGCTCCTCCCCTGCTCATGCATGTGCTCTTCTCTCTCTCAAAAATAAATAAACATTTAAAAAGATTTTTTTAATGTTTGCATCTATATTTATTAGGGATATTGGCCTATAGTTATCTTTTCTTGCAGTGTTATTTCTGATTTTGGTATCAGGATAATTCTGACCTCATAAAATGAGTTGAGAGTGTTGCATTTAGTGAAATGGAATATTGACATATAAGCTTTAGGGAGAAACAGCAATATTTTATCTGTTACAGATTTTTTTTTATTTCTGAGTCAATCTGTAGATCAATCTGTACATATCTGGGCAACTTAGTGAAGTACAAGTGTAAGATCATACTCTAAGCATATAAGAAATGCAAGGTTCCATCTGAATGATTCCAATAATAAAGGCAAAAATCAACACTTACTTTGAATTATTTAGGTAACTGTCACTCTTCTCCATTTGTACTAAAAATGTAGACCTAAGTCTAGAAAAGGAAAAGAAACCTGAGTGACAAGACAGTGAGTTCCTCTAAGGGGGCCAATTTCAATATGTGTGGAATCTTTCTACAATATACCTTCTACTTTTTACAAAATTCCAATATTGTCAAATATGGCAATCAATACATATGGCTGGTGAGATTAATAATTGTGTCTACTTACCAAACACTATGTAATTGTCAGTCTTTGTATTTATGTTGATTTAACTTATTAAACTTTTGCAACAATCCTATAAGGTAGGTACTATTTTTAATCCTCATTTTTTAGATGAGAAACTGCAGGTTAGAGAGGATAAGACACTTATCCTGGTTAATGGTATAGTTGAGATTTGAACCCAGGCAGACTTAAGAACTGCTGGTGAGGATTAATGAAAGCATAACCTTTCAAACATATGCTATCAGTATTCTGAATTGCTTACATTAAAATATTCTGTGCAAACCAAAATTATAAAAGGTGCCCATTCTACGTGGTGTACAATAAAATAAGTACCCCTATTAAAAAATAGAATTTCTATTTTTTATCTTTAGGTTCACTGCTTGTTGCTCTGTTTTCTCCATTATCAAGGAAATAGAGTAAAAGAAATATTTATTGTGCTGTGTGTCTTTGACTGAATCCACTCATCCTTCTTCCTTACCGAAAACCAGACTAAATATTTCTGAATGTCTACATTTTAAATTTTCTAACATTAATGAATAAACTGTACCTGGAATACTCTAACAAGTTCCCCACATGTCAGCAGGCCTCACATTCTACTGATTTGATTGCACCCGTGGACTCATGGGCTGACCCTTTCTGGGTCCATCCATCCTTGGATATTTCTGACCATGTAAAATAGTGACTATTTTGAAAATCACTGCTGGAAGACCATCAAGAAGGCAATGAACTTACAAGCCATAATATCTTAAAGAAACCTATAAATGAAATAGGTCAAGGATGAGGCACAGAAGTGGCTGGGAAAAAAAAAATCTACATTTAGTTTATACAACTTCAGCTCCCTGTCTGTTCACATTCCATATAAGGAACAGTAACTTTTCAAGCAAGCAGGCCTGGACATATTTCTTGGCCTTATAATTCTCACAGTTCTAGACATTCCAAGGTAGAGGGTCATTCAAACAAAGTTGTAATTTCTTGTGTATATTTATTTCCAAAGTATCTTATGCATAGTTTCCCAGTGAAATCATAGATGGAGGCTAGGGGAATGCTAGCTGGGCTATTTTTCAAGCACGTCTAGAAGGAACATTCAAAAAGTACTGCTCTTGGCCTTCTTAAGCAAAAGGGCCAGACTTGAGCTGGAATGCTACAGCAATAGCTTTCCCCACTGTGCAGTTCACTTGAACTGCAGCTTTTGACTTGAAGATCATTTAAGAAGAGAAGAGGGAGGAAAGACGTTCATGAGATTTAAAGAACAAACTTCCCTGTGGTCACTTAGGAGAATGACATACATAACACACATGCCAGACTGGTGGGGCAGTTATAACAGAGTCCAACAAGAATATTCTGAGAGGCCAGCCATCAACATCAAGTGTCTCCTCCATATCCCAACCACTCACCAGTACAGCATCCGTGAGTGTAGTACTTACTGCCATAGTTCTTTGAATGCCTCATCAGTGAAAGAAGTTAGACAGACCAAGATGGCAGCATGTTCTCCTTAAAGCTAGTCACTACTGAAAATTAGAAGTTAAGTTTTTAGTAGTTTTTTTCACTGTACTTAAAAATAACCAAATGGTGTATTTTTTACATCTTTAGGTGAAATTTAAAAGGCAAGACACCTAATAAAATGAAGAAGTTTTGAAAATCTGCACAGATCCAGCAATGATCATTTTTAACTCCCAGACAATAAGAATAGTTTAGTACAAAGACTAAATTATTTAAGGGAAAAGTAGTTTACTCTCTATTCATTCAACAAATATTTATTGTTATCCATTCATTTAGGCCTTATTGAGCAGACATTCTTTTTTTATAAATGTTTATTTATTTATTTTTGAGAGAGCAAGTAGGGGAGGGGGAGAGGGAGAGGGAGAAAGAGAACCCCAAGCAGGCTCTGCACTGCCAGTGCGAAGCCTGACACGGGGTTCAATCTCATCAACCATGAGATCATCACCTGAGCCAAAACCAGGAGTCAGAGGCTTAAGTGACTGAGCCACCTAAGTGCCATGAGAAGACATTCCTGTAGGCACGTGGGATATATCAGTGAACAAGATGTTGATACATGCCCCTCCTGTATCTTACATCTTCATGGTGAGAGAAATTCAATAAACAATAAAAACAATAAATTAGAAATTTTTCCTATAAGTTAAAGCATGTTAAATGCTAAGGAAGATAGAGAAAATTGAATAGACTGAGGGGATCAGGAGTTTGGGAGTTGGGGACAGCATAGGTTGCCCTCTTAAATACAGTGGCCAGAGTAAACCTCATTGAGAAGGTGAAGGACAGTTACGCAAATACTTCTAGGTGAGGGATTGAGCTATATGTAGATGTGTGAGGAAGAGCCTAGAGGTCAAGGAACAGCAGGTATCTGTAAAGATTGTGGCTCTTTGCCCCAAAAGGCACTAGAAGCTGTTGCGGGGATTTGCCCAGAAGAGAGCTGTGACCAACTATGTTTCTAAATTAAGAAACTATATTCCATGAAGGTTTCCTCAGACAATTAAGATATGTATGTATGTAAGTACGGTCTCTTATTTCTTTTTTTTTTTTGATGTATATTAATTTTTGAGTGAGTGAGAGAGAGACAGAGAGCACCAGCAGGGGAGGAGCAGAGAGAGAGGGAGACACAGAATCTGAAGCAGGCTCCAGGCTCTGAGTTGTCAGCACAGAGCCCATCGCAGGGCTTAAACCCATGAACCATTGGATGATGACCTGAGCCAAAGTCAAACGTTTAACCGACTGAGCCACCTGGGCGCCCCCAGTCTCTTATTTCTTAAAAATGCTACCAAATCACCATCAGACACCGAGTGTTAGTTCTCTAGTTGGGAAAATAGAACAGTGTTGCTCGGTCTAAATTTATTTACCCATTAATCCTAAAGCCTAATCAGGCATTTGCTGAATTAGATTCTACTGGTATTTATTAAACTGTCTACTTCGGTGCTAGAAAATGTGCCCGTCATAACTGGGAATAAAGGATACCAAAGGAAGAAGGGTATAAAATACACTTTGTCTCTTAATCTCCCTCAAGTTCAGGCTTCTCATCTGCAAAACAAAAGATTAGCTTCTATTTCTGGAAGTTTAGTGAGGATTAAAAGTCAAACACCTGGAATGGCGTGGGGCACACATGTTGTAGTTAGTCACTTAACAAACACTGTGTGTTTCTCACTAAAATCAATGAAAGATGTTATTGTTTTAAAATTAAAGTAAGATAAAGCCTACGGGGTACCAACTTTGCTATTGGAGAAGTTAAGTGACATCCATGTACTTGCAAAACAGAATTTTAGAAGATGTTCAGAAAGAAGTTTGAAATGGGCTTGGAATATTTGGAACCTTTGTGCAGTCAGAAATTAAAGTCAGCCAAAGTGCACTGAGAGTGCAGGATTTTGTATGAAATTCCCAGCAAGAAATTGTAGTACAGCTCTAATGCATAAATACTATATACAACACTCACTAAAACCTGTATGTGGCAAATGAAGACAAAATAGACAATGACTTAAAAGAAAACTGTGCTCTTTTATCACATTTTTGAGAAACTGTTCTTTTTTTATTTTTTTTTAATTTTTGTACATGTTTGTTTATTTTTGAGAGAGAGACAGAACATGAACAAGGGAGGGGCAGAGAGAGAGGGATACACAGAATCTGAAGCAGACTCTAGACTCTGAGCCGTCAGCACAGAGCCCTACAAGGGGCTCAAACTCACAAACCTCAAGATCATGACCTGAGCCAAAGTCAGATGCTTAACCAACTGAGCCACCCAGGCACCCCTGAAACTATCCTTAATTATATTAGACAGAGACTACAGAGAACATAACCTGGTGTTGAAATGCTTAAATGTACCCACTTACTTCTGCTGTTGACTTTGATCAAACTTCTTGTCCTACTGGGATTTGAGATGGAGAACAATCTAACACACATGGAAAGCAGAGATATTTGGGTGCAAAGGATCTCCAAACTTGCTGCCACTATCTGCAAGTAAGTTCAGCATGGAGATTGCTGAGAGAGACTTTAGATCATGTGGCCTTGATCCCCAAAGTTCGGCCAATGGCCAGTCAGAGACTTACCCTTGAAAGACAGGACTAGGCAATATAGTATGCACTTGGCCAAAATACAGTCCACTTTCTGCTGCTCCACCCACCACCCCACCTCTGACCTCATACCCTTATGTTGCAAGGGCTGCAGGATCCAAGATAAGACTGTGGTTTAGGATCTACAGAAGACTACTTTGCCTGAAAGCAAGGATCCAGTGGTTCCTGGAGGCAACATAGCTATGATACCCAATTAGCTGGGAGTTCATTTAGCAGCACACACAATTCCCTTTATTTGATGTACTTTCAGCATTGCTTATGAGCTATATCCTACTTAGGAGTATGAACTTTCCAATTATTTGCCTTACATTATGAATCATTTATCTACTCAATCTAATATTCTTCCCTTATGCATCTTAATACCTCAATTAACTATTATGATCATTTGTTATTTGTATACCAGAAAACTGCTTTCCAAGTTATTACTTATTGGTCATAATCAATTAGGGAAGTTTTTAGAGTATGGTTGTCTTATATAAATACACTGGTAAAGTTCAGCTCCTATGATTTCTGACAATTAAATTGTTCTGTCACTTGGGGACTCTCATTAATCTCAACTTGTCATCTTTGTTTATGCAGGTTATAATGGGCTATGTGTGTAAGTGAAATGAGACGCTAAAAGGCTTTGGCTTTTTAACTCTTTGATGAAAGTAAAATTGAAATACTTTCTTAAAATGGTGACTTTGATTTGTACAGTCTGAAGGAGCTGTATTCGAAACAGTGGCCCATCAATTCCACCATAACCCACAGTGATCTTTATGTAGATTTGTGATTAAGTGTCTAGAAAAAGATGAACTGGCTCCTGGCCATGGATTCTTGATATTTGTATATCCGGAAAAGGAAATCACAGAGAAAAAAAGTCAAATTGTGTCACTCTTCATCTTTACTGGTCAACTTATAAAAAAGCTCTGGATAGAACTATAATATATGTGAGTAAAAAGGAAGAATCATCATAGTGGTCAGAAAGGTCCTGGGGAAAAATTTAGATGTCAAGTGCCATTGACGATGATTTGATCCATGGCAGAGATTTAAATGCAAGGAGTTGTGGTGAGACTACTACAGGATTAGTATTAAGATGTAATTTATTGGGCATCATTATTTATGATGTAAAATATGCAAACAGTGCATTAATTAAATGCAGGTGTCCCTACCTTTAGCAAAACCTCTGACAATAATTAAATTATACAAAGTGACCCAAGTCAACAGATTAGAAATCTGAACAGAAATCTAAGAGCTTTAATAAAGTCATAAATCACATAAAGGAAATGGTAGGTATGATTACATTGAGAGTGAGTCTGAAAAGCATGTATAATAATAGAGCTGATGAAAAAAGGATCTGTAATAGAACTGTAAGGAACACGGGGAGTTCATATGCCTAGATGAAGCTACTAATCAGAAACTGGTTTGAGAAATAAAAATTTGGCAAAAGATACTTTAAAAAAAGAGTCCGGGTTCACCACTTTTGACTTCCCAAGAAAATTTAATGGTCTCATATTTGTTATGCCTCATCACTCTGTGATGTTAAGCATGGTGGAAAGCATTCTTTGAAAAAAGCTTTAGTAACTCTGAGTCTCCTGTCTAGTGTAATACCTTAGAACCCACTCCTGAAGAATGAAAAAATCAGTCATGAAAGAACTTTACTTCCAGGATTGGAATAGAATCACTACTTAGCATCAGACATCCTTTATTATGATTCTGTGATTCCATTTTTACCATTCTGTTCTCTCCTATACACAATGCCACTGGTGCCTTTCCTGTATAAATATAGCTATCCTTGATGGAACACTTCTTATGTGCCAAGCACTGTACTGCATTCTCAATTATCTGCACAAAAGCCCGAGAAAGTAGTTATACTTATTATACCCTTTTAATAGACAGATAGGAAGTTTCAGTAACTTGCCGAAGGTTAAGTCCAAGGATGTAAACCAAATCTGCCTGCTTCTGACCCCAGTCCTTGAGAGCAAGGACTACATCTCATTTACTTTTAATTCCCTCACAATGTGTAACACAAAGTAGTTATTGATAATATCAGAGGAAGACAGTGAAAGAAGGAGACAGGTATGAAGAAGGAGTTTCTTAACTCAATAATTTACTGTACCAATCTAGCATAGGAGGCCGTATAATAAGGAAATGCTATGAAATACCAGTTAGGAGGCATGGTGGCTTATCCAACGCTACTGCTGGTGTGTTGTTACACAAATAATTTAGTTTATTTCAGCCTCCATTCCTTGTCTATAAAACAAGGAGTTGGCCCAAGTGATCGTTCTGCTCCCTTGCAGCCCTCACATTCTCTGATTTTATGTTTCAAAAAAAATTATAAATTTCTGATTTATGTTTTATATTTCAAAGATGTTTCTTTACAGCCCCACCAGTCGCCATGATAAACCTGTCTTGTATTAAAACCCCGCCCATGTACCAACCACTTTGTATACATTATCTTCTGTGATCCTCATAACAACTCTGTGAGGATAGTATTATCATTCTCATTCAGCAGAGAAAGTGAAGCTTAGCAGGTTTACAAGCTCAAGGTCATGCAGTCAGTGAGTAGAAGTAAGGCAACCCTGATCTCATACATTTAGAAATTTACAAGTCTACCAGAACTTGAGAACTGTTGAAACTCTTACTAAATGGCTTCTTAGAAAGCAAAAAATACTATCCTATGACCCTGAAAAGTTTCCAATGTGATTTCCTCAATCAACAGGGGTCTGGGACTTGAGAAGATGAAACAATCATTGAGATGTGATTTTTGGAATTGCCACATTCACAGCCATGACTGCGTCTCTAACCCTGGGCGAACATCTCACAAAAACATCAGATCACTGCAAACCTGTCAACACTTGGCCGTCTCCACCATCTCTCCCAAGTCCAGGCCCCAAGAGCACTTTCTGTCTGTACTACTCGGTCGTCACTTAATCACACACTCCCCCATCTAGCCTGTTGCTTCATGTGCCTTACTCTTGCCTTGCCAACACAAATACTAGTTCCTTAAGGACAGAAACTGAGCTTTGTATTTCTTTCCAGCCTCACAGTATCTACAGCAGAGTTGAACCCATTAAGTGATCCTCCCTTTCATTCAACTTATTCATCACATTTTCAGCAGAGATCAATCAATGTGCTCTCTCTCTCTGCCCCAGTTCTTGTGTCCTAAAAGCACTAGCTACGTTCAACTGTTACTCGACTACAAACCACCCTGAAGTGTCTTCAGAACCACACTGTGCTTCTGATCCTGGCATTTGACTGCCAAAAGTGATCTGGTGCCAAGGTGAAGAATGTTAGCAGAGATGCCTTCTGCCTTCCAGGGAGGGGTTTGATTCTTGTAGAGGGCTTCAGGTGATAGTTCTCTATAAGTCCAAGGATGGTAAGTTTAAAATCAGGCCCAAGATAGAGGGAGAATAATAAAATCTCCAAGACCCCAGGGAATCCTACCAGCCCCTTCTCTTCCAGTTATGCTTGCCTGTCCTGCTGCTATCAAAGCTGAGACCATTGACTTGAGATTCCTTCTACTCAGCAATATGGATGATATGAACACCTGATTTCTGGTTCAACAAATACTGCACTGCAGAAAACCCTTCAGAAAACTCATGATGGCAGAATCCAAATTTTTCAAAACATATCATCCTGAAAGCATCTCTCTGAGTATAGGGCAAATGGGGCTTGGGTAAAAGGTCTTGATATCCATGTGAGGACCATGGACTTTGCAAATCAAAAGAGCAAGGTCTTAATCATTGGCCCTCAAACTCCCCCATCTTTGTAGGAGCTACCATATGGGATGATGTGGTTTGCTCCTTCCAAAAACACGCTGCAATATGACATTACACAACTGTCACTCTGGGCAAAGTTATTTGAGTTCAGTAACAAAATTCAAAGATAGTTTAAAGATATACCCTAGAGTATTAGAAACATTTTCTCCCACACATCTGGAAAGTTGAAGTGCAAAATATTAAGGTCTACAATGGAAATTGGAAGATAATTTGCATTTTTGTTCATCAAAGAAGTAGATGTAAACTGAAAACAGGAAAATAATAGAGGAACCAAGAACACTCAGTAAAAATAGTTACTACATGCTAATACATACTGTGAGCCAAGCTCTTGATAATTTTTTTTCATTTAATTGTCACAAAGACCCTGTGAAGTAGAATCTATCCCCATTTTGTAACTGAGACTTAAAGCTTCAGACACCCCTAGTAATAATACAGTTGCTAAATGCTAGCACTGATATCCAAATCCAGATCTGACCAACTCCAAGGCCAGGTTGTTAATCACCAAAATTTAGTTTATTTGTCTATCCTGGCAGATGATTGGGCATTCAGGGCTGGTCTTAGAGTTTGGTGTGTATGATTAATGAAATTGGAAGGATAAGGGACAATTGCCAGCTTCCCTAGATTCCTTCCTTCCATATGGCCCTGCTGAGCAGGTGCAGTCGGTCCCCTTAGGTTTGCTAGTTAAGGGACAGTACATCAAATAAGGCTAGAGTCAAAGGCGAGGGTAGAAGTGCTGACTTTAAACATGTTCTTTGAAAGTGCTGTTATTTGAAAAAGCTGTACAGTGTCAGAGCTGAGCAGGGATCCAGCTGTGAATAGCACTCTGCAGAGTGTTGATAGAATCTGGGCTGTCCAGCTGTGAAGGGCCCGGAAGTGCTTGAAGAGGTGACAAGCACCGAGCCCTCCCCCAGCCCTCCCCAACAGCTGTGGCCATTAACAACAGAAGCTACAGAGACTCACTGCAGCCAAAAGCCACAACACTACACTCTCAGCCTTACACCTTGTCACCTTGTCGGGAGCCTTAAGGCACCTCCACCAATCACAATAGACAAAAAAAATGAAATAACACCTACCCCAAGGTACAACAATGGCTCTGACATTGGACCACAATAATGGCCTAACTCCATGAGGAGTATCGGAGAGGTCAAACCAGAGAAATCTTTCCTTGGGCTCTTGCCAGCTCCCCTACCTTGGTCAATGAGTAGAAAGTGAAAATGGGGTATGGTTGGCTTGTCATCCAGAGATTATGTAGAAAGTGACAACAATGTGATATAGCGGAATCAGCAGGGGCTTTGGAGTCGGGGACCTAGGTTCAAATCCTGATGCTTCTGTGTACTAGTTATGCAACTTTTATGAATTAAATAAGCCCATCAAGCCTATCTTTTCTCATCTTTAAAGAGAGTAATAGTAATTTCCTTTTAGAATTACAGAAAACCCTGAGATAAAATATAAATCTCTATATATAGTGGATTTCTAAAAATATTCGTTTTCTTTCCTTTTCCCCTACATTCACAGAGGGGTAAAAATAGCAATTTTCTGCTAAGAAATCTCATGGGATGCAAAGCCTAGAAATACCAGGTGAAAAAGTAAGGCACTTATGGAGACCTTGAAGTGTAACATAGATTGCCAGTGGAAATGTTACTGGGGGAAATGAGTGGGTTACATAAAGGAATGTGTTAAAGTGCTCAGAACTTCCCTTTCCAGTTTTGATTATTTTGGATTCCTAGAATGGTTTAGGCATCTGTGGGCAATGTCATGAATACAGTGAGTACTTCCAACACTGGCAACATCTGAATCAGTATTTTTGCCCCAAATGGAAAACTATACTCAACACTGTCAAATGCAGAAGTTTGCGTGTAAACAAAAATGTTTAGAAACTGTGACCTCATCTTTACCTATAAAGGTTCTACCATCTTTCAAGTTCACATTCTGTTACCAAGTACTCTATCAATATCTCTGTTCCAGAAAATGCAACATAAACTGGTTTAAGCTAAAACTATGTAGAGTTCAGGTAGCTCATAAATGTAGGGTTCAGGCAGTTCAGGGGTCCAGTTCAGTTTCAGTTCCAGATTGATACAGACCTCAAATGAGGTCAGCAGGATCCAACTCTCTACTGGGCTTCTCTGTACTCACTACACTTGAGGATCTCCATAGTGGCCCACAGCACCTGCAGGCTCCCTTTGTCAAAAAAGTTCAGTCCAACAAAAGAGAGAAATTGCCTCTGGGATGGCACACATGCACAAGTGTGTGTACACACACACACACACACACACACACACAACATTTGGTGCCCAGATTGGTGTTTTATGTGTGTTGGCAAATCCAACTATAGCCAGGTGAGTAGACTTGAGCATTAGCCTTGCATGTGAGGCCCTGGGAATAAAGTCAGTTGGAACATTGACTAAGAATAAACAGGCATGGTAGTCCCAAAGCAAATTGGGTTATGGTTGTCACACAAAAGTAATGTAGATATTCCATAGAAAAATCAACCAACATCCACTATTACACTCTATACCCACAGAACAATGGTCTTCATGTCCTTTACACATTTACTAACTTCTTTTGTGCCACTCACATAGTACTTATCATATACAACCTTGTATCTTAGGTTAATGATCAGTGCCTTGAGGGCAGAGGCTATTTTAAGTGTGTCTCCATCAATATCGTCTTTCACAGTGCTTTGCCCACAGTGAATAAATTAAGGGAATTTAATAGAAATTAATGAATTTAACATACATAAACATTGAAAGTGAATAATTGAAGTCAAAAGTTGAAATAGTTGACCTGTAGAAGAGATTAAGAGAAACAATGTTAGAATTATATGGTATCTGGGGGTGTGGAAGAAAAGGAAATCAGAGGCCCTTTATTCAAAAATTGCTGTCAGAAATCCCCAAATTCCTTAAGGAATTTATTAAAGAGATTGAGAGGGCATATTGCTCAAAAACACTAAATATTCTCTGTGGGAAAGTAACTTTAACTTTCCAAGTCAAACCACCAAGATAAATAATTAAAGGAAAATACTCCAAAAGGTAGGTGAATTAATCAGAATGGGGAGGATAGATAGGAGACAAAGGCTCTGGAAAGAAGAAGGAGAAGGAGAAGGAGAAGGAGAAGGAGGGGAAGGGGAAGAACACAGTTTTCAGTACTCTACCAAGAATTTGGGAGAAAATTTTCAAATACGAAAGAGAAATTCCCTATCAAAATTACACAAAAAGTCTGTAGGATTAAATCTGGTCACCATCAAATCCCATCTGGAGAAAGTCTTCTTAGCTATAAGACAGAAAAGTTGATTAAGTCTCTTACATACAACCACACTGGTTTTAAATTAACCTCTGGGCTACTGGGTCATGGAGTATAGATGACTTGTTTTATTAACTATCACCAATTTTACCTTGCCGGGACTTCACAGAACACAAGCAGGTTTAAGAAGTTTGTTATAACTCCATTGCTGAGAAAGGTATTTCAACTGAGGATCTCCTTTTAGGAAAAGAAGTTAAATGTGTCTTGGGTGAGGAGAACTTCTGGCAAAATAGAAGAGACAGAAAATTATGACCAGTGGGCCAAATTCAGCTGTTTTTGTAAAGTTTTATTGACATACATCCATGTCCCTTTGCTTAGTATTATCTAATAGCTGCTTTCTGTTCCTGTAAGAGCAAAGTTGAGAAGTTCACATGGATCATATGGTCCAAAAAGCTTAGTCATCATCTAGACATTTACAGAAAGAATCTACTGACCTCTGCCATAGAAAAGAGAGTATCCCAGCCCATATAAACCAAGGGTGGCTTTTCTACCTGTTCTTAAAGAATCAGGCATATTAATGGCAAGATGGCAGCAAGATGGTTTCTCAGCATTAGTAAGGACTCAGGCACTCTGAGTAGGGAAAGCAAAGGAGATGGAGACAAAGCAGCATTTCTGGTTGCTGGGTAGAAGGCTCACTGAGAAACCAACAGGGAGCAAGATGTGAGAGGGGCTAGGCCTCCATAGAGAGAAAGAGAGAGAGGGAAGCAATTAGCAGAAAAGCATCCAGTGCCTTTGTCTGCCTCAAAGTGTTTCTCTTGCCTGCTACTGCTGCACATCTGAATGTTTTATTTCTTCGACCCTCTGAGCATTACCAAACAGTTATTATCTGAGCTTCTAACAAACAATTATTCCAGCTCCTAATTTATATTTCAATCATTTTAACTACTGATCTTACGATCACATCCAGGCTCTGATCACATTAGTGTCTATTAACTATGCAGCAACCAATAAAATCTGCATGAGAGACTTATTCCATATATACTCCCTTAGCACAATTTATTAAAATAATGTAGACTATTAACGTTTAAACTAAATGTAATATATATATTTAATATAAAAATTCTCATTACTGTGATTAATAAAATTTTTAGTGTAAGCTGATATTTAGTTAGAGAAAATGAACAAGTTAAGCCAACTGAACTATTTCAGTTACATTAATTTAATTAAATATGACTTTTACATTATGTAGGATTAGGTGCAGACCACTGATAATTCTAACATATTTAAAGAACCTAAAAGGTAGAATTCCCTTATCAAAGTTACAATCGAACCACCAAAGGTGTTTTAGATAAAGCATGTTAACTTCTCTCACTAAACCCCCTCACTTTTCCAGATATGCTCTCAGGAATTACAGAAGTTGAAAAGTAATGCAGTAATACTACACTGTCTTCCTCCTTAAAAAGTCTCATTGTTTGGGTTTTTCCTGTGGAACTGCACCAGGACCGTGTGTGTGTGTGTGTGTGTGTGTGTGTGTGTGTGTAGGGGAGAGAGAGAGACAAAAGCAGACACAGAGACAGGAACAGATCTCATGCTGGTTCTTTGAATTGTCTCTGTTTATATAGAAACATTTCCCAAAATGATTTCTGGAGGTATGTGCTGGTTAGACTCCACTTTACTCCTTGTGGGCTGTTCCATGTGGAACTACCCTGACCTGGGCTAATATAACTGCCTTGATACTTCCTAACTTTGCAAACAAGGAAATGACAACTTCAGCCCAGTTTTTCCGTTAGTAAAATGGGACCAAGAGGTGGTGAGGATTAAGTGAGATGGGTAGAAAACACCTAGCTTCTAATTGCTGCCCCTCAGAGCTGAGTGTCTTTCTGCTGCCTCAGAAAATGTTATGTTTGATTACTTCAAGCATAATTTCATGATCAGTGTGGCTGAATTATCTTCTTCATTCCGGAAATCTTTCCTAGATTGCCATGGCCATGAATCCATATTGTTGCTCTTTTCTGCACTTGGTGACATTTCACTGACACCCAAGTTGTCCCCTGATTATCCAGGGCTGAAAGGTGGAAGAGAATAGGTAGAGCACTAACCTAGGACTCCAGAAGATCTGTGTTTGAGTCCCAGTGTGCTTGCTACATGGCCTTGGGTAAGTACTTGGTCTTTTCAAGTCTCAATTTCCAATCCTGCTAAATGGATGTGGCCAACAATAATACCTAATTACAAAGCCATTGTGCATACTGAATTATTTCAGGTGAAGTGCTTTGAGTAGTGCCTGGCCCATATTATGAGCTCAACAATAATACCATCAATAATATTGGGGACAGTGATTTTTTAAACAAAATCACTGCTCTTCTGGAGGCCGGGTCATGCATTGGTACTAAGTTCAGAACTTGAGGAGACCCAGAAACATTTCTGTATCTATCATATTATCAGGAACTGTGAAGATCCAATTCTCTAGAAGGAAGAGAGGGCTTTTTCCATATTATCCATCCTAAGGTATATGATGCCCCATCCTTTGGCTCCAGAGGTTTATTTTATTGCTTGATAATGACGGAAGCATCCAGCATAGCTAGATATACATTCACTTTGAGAGAGCAAAATAAAAGCATAAAGGAGAAAACCTGTCCCTAAAATCTCCCACAATCATAAATGCACCAAGAGCACTGATGTATGATGGTTTTGTTTCACACCCAAAGTTTCATACTCCTGCCTCTGCTGCTAAGGGACAAGGATGATGTGAAAACAAAATGCTGACTTTCAGGCTTAAGATCCGTACTCATTATTGTAATTCTAAAACCAGGAGGAGAACCAGAACCCAGGCTGAATTATCACCCAATCTCCTTAATAAATGTGGACAGGGAAATCTCAAGAAAGTTGCTGGCTAATAGGCTGGAACAGATATTCCTACACCAAATCCATCCCAATCAGGTAGATTTATTTGGAAAGGACAGTCAGGCAATAATAGGAAGCAATTATTAAATGCAGTGCAGTGAACTTCTGGAGACAGGGAAGATCCACGGCTGTCATTTCATCCTTCATCCTTCTCTGAAGGCCTTTGATCACCTAGCCACTCTGTCCCTCCCCTTCATTCGGCAATAATTTGGACTGAAGGTGGCATTGTTCAGGTGGAGCTCTTAGGACTAACGAGTCCTCCCATCCTCTTCTGTAACAAACTAGTTAATGGGACTTGTGTCATCACCTTTGCCAATTCCCCTGCCCCATTACCTTATTTTATTTCAAAGTTATGTTAGAAAAAGTTCTTCTGTCGATAAGCCCACCAATTCTAGGAATCCTTCTTTTTTTTGGCAATTCCAATATAAGTTGCTTAGGGGCTTATGACATGGATTATGTTGCCAGACTCCCTGATTTGAATTCTGGACCCAACAAATATTAGCTGGGCAATAAAACAAACTTTCTGTCCTCAGAGTCCCCATCTGTTAAATGCGGATAATGTAATACAAACTTCAGTGGGGTGTTGTACAAATTCAGTGAGTTGACAAGAGTTAAGGGCAAGTTAGTTTAGCTAACACCTTTCACATCGCAAGTGCTCAGTAAATTTTTGCAATCTCTATCATCACTGTCACCAATACATAATTATCATTATTCTGGGAGTTATCCTTTGCATCTGAGACCCCATAGTTCTTTGAATTTGGGATCAGGTAGCATTTAAAATCTTCTTAGGAAGACTTACAACATGGGATGGTGGCTGAAGCATTAAATTGGGTTTAGGATACCCAACCCTTTGTAAACTGTACACAAGTAAGAAGTTATTACAAGTAAGGCAACTCAGAGACTATTTTTCTAGCTATACAACAAGGACAATTGAATCATATTTCAAGGTCTGACGACCTCTCTTCCAGCCTTCTCTGCACTCAAAGCATTCACTTGCTAACTGGGGTGGAAAATATGGCCTATGCATTTGATCTAGTGTCAGCATGGTCCACTTTGACCTCATAATGACTATGCCTTAAGCAGTGCAACGGTCAAGACATAACCACCAAGCTAATCAGACCAACCCAACAAGAAGCAAGACTTTTGGTTTCAGTCACTCATTCAGACTTTGTCTTCCTGTCCTCCGTGGTCACAGGACTAGCCAGCTTCCCCAAGATGCCACATAGGACACCTGAGTTACTTTGCAAGAAGAATGTTACATCAATCAGAAATAAAGAGCTCTATTTCAACAATAGATACAAAGAAAAAGAAGAAAACAGAAATTGTCTCAATAAAAATCAGACCATTCTTTTTTTTTAATATTTATTTTTGATAGAGAGAGAGTGAGAGAGAGAGAGACATACAGGCAGGCAGAGCACTAGCAGGGGAGGGGCAGACAGAAAAGGAGACATAGAATCCAACGCAGGCTCCAGGCTCTGAGCTGTCAGCACAGAGCGTGATGCGGGGCTCAAACTCACGAACCATGAGATCATTACCTGAGCCAAAGTCAGAGGCTTAACTGACTGAGCCACGCAGACACCCCAAAAATCAAACCATTCTCAAAGCCATATCTATTTTATGAATGTACCATAATTTTCAAAGGTTGTTGGACCTTGTTGCCTGTATCTGGTAATTCCATCTGCCAGGCTTATGGTCATGAGGAATTTGAACCACAGTGAACAAAATGCATCAAGACCTAGAAGATACCACCAAAGACCTCCTTGAGAAGCACCATCTCCATGGACTCAGCATTGCCCAGAATGAGTCTCATCAAACTTAATCAAGCTTATGAAAATAACTCAATCTCAGTAGCTTAGCTCCAGGGGCCTTCCTCCCAAAATCCATACAGACCCAAATACCATAATATGAATAGAACCTGCTTTTCAGTAGATAATACATGGTTTTGTTTCATTAGCGGAAGAGTTCTGCGTTGTCTGAAACAATAAAGGAGAAATTAACTTGGTCTGAGTTGCTGTTTGAGCTAGAATTTTGAGAAGCTGTGTCTCTTAATTCTACCCTGAGTTTAAAATATGGCACACCTGGACGATCTGGTTCTCTCCAGGGAACGTACTAACTCTGGATTGTTTTATGCGTTTGAAGTCCACCATATGGAACAACTGTGTCATTAAAATGGGCATTAAAAAGATTTGTTCACTCAGCTAGATTTAGACAGATAATAATACTTGGCACTTATATAGTGTCTTTCACCTGTCCATCTCAAAGTAAGCAATTTGTAAACACGTATTGTTACAAGCCCTTTATAAACCACAGCTATAGGTGTTTCCCTGTGTGTAAGACAGTTCCAACATGCCATACAATAAGTCCACACCAAAATAAGAGATGGTACAAAATTTCTTAAAAATTGTCTTAGTTAGAAAGAATTTTAAAAGCACTCCAAGAATGTTATATAAGAATTATCTCAAGCAATAACTACAGTCTGTCCACCTCAGACAGAGAAAGAGAGGCTCTGCATATATGACAAGTACTTTGTCATACTTGGAGCCACAAGATTTGTTTAATAATTATACAAATCCACAAGATTTGTATAATGGTACAAATACCATTACCTAAATTAACTGTGAATGAAATTGGCCAACACCTCATAACCACTTCCACTTTAGTAATTCAGTGTTCTGACCATAAGAATTGATAGGATTCCTATGCAACTTCAATTAGGTTTTCTGTAATTGTCATCCTATTTGCATATCTAGCTCTTTAGATCTTTTCCTCAATAGGTCAAAACTCAGAGGCATGGAGGGTTGCTCACTGTGACTTCCAAACCACTAATATTCCTCATAGCTTTACTTTAAACCAC
The DNA here is from genome assembly GCF_022837055.1 of Prionailurus viverrinus. NCBI lineage: Eukaryota > Metazoa > Chordata > Mammalia > Carnivora > Felidae > Prionailurus > Prionailurus viverrinus. Next base: position 84,764,863 of record NC_062563.1, on the reverse strand, counting down.
TAACATTCCTCATAACTTATTTATATGTATATTTTCCCCTCCAACCCCAGTCTCTCTGATCATACAATGCTCACTTTCCTTTTACTTGCACCTTTACTTCGTGACTTCTTTACTTGTGTAGCACAAAACAGTTTTAGGTATTAGATATTACAAACGTAAGAAAAAAAAAAACTCTGGGCTTCAGACTCCATCAAACAACATGTTGCTACAGGTTGCAAACATAAATATAGATTACAAATAAGTGTTACATATATGTACATCATGTCACAAGAGTCTGTCAGATGGGATAGGACAAAGGCCATAGTATAAAGCCCAGCTTTATACTGGGTTGTACAAAGTGGGCCAAGAGTATGAGTAGAAGCTTATATTCAAATGAATAAGGTCTGAATGAACAAAATAAAACAGCTAATAAAACACTATATCAGACAATAAGAAAAGATCTCTGTGAATAATCTAGATAATAGACGTTTGCTATAAGAATCTTGTAGGGGCACCTGGGTGACTCAGTCGGTTAAGCGTCTGATTCTGAATTTCGGCTCAGCTCATGATCTCACAGTTTGTGAGTTTAGGCCCCACGTCTGGCTCTGTGCTAACAGTGCAGAGCCTGCTTGAAATTCTCTCTCTCTCTCCCTCTCTCTCTCTGCCCCTCCCCTGCTCATGTTGTCTGTGTCTTGCTCTCTGTCTCAAAATAAACTTAAAAAAAATGTTGTATGAACAGTTCCCAGATGATCAAATTTCAAAGTATCAGTTTTTAAGGAGGTTATTATCAGTTACACAGTTTTCATAATATCTGGAAAGGTGATTAAAAACTTAAATGATGGCAGAAACTCAATAGTCAACACTAATGGGTGAAGCATGCAGGTGTATCATAACAGGGAGAAGTACATAATAATAATAGTTTGCTGTGATGTGTACCCTAACAGAAATTTTTCTCTTAACATGTAAGTGACTATATTTATATATGTATAGATAAGCTTATATGTAAACACATGTAGTTATATGTATATACACACTCACATACACATATACTGTATATCCCATTTTTTAAAAATAAATATGGGGGGGGGACTGTTGAAGTGGAAAACATACATGCACCTTTGAAAGGGGTAGCTGCTCCTCCATTCTAGGTAACCACTGCCATACAAGAAAGTGAGCCCAGTGTGGACAGATATTTTGACTTCTCATCAAGAACTGCAAATTTGAATTTTTTTTAATAGGAAAGTTTTTAATTTTTAAATGTTGACTCCAATTACTTTTAAACCCTGTACAACAGCACTTCAACTCATCAAACCCTGCTCATTGGATAAAAGCTTATGGTCTCCAGTGTTCAAGAAAGCGTGTTTTTCATGCCGAGGGAGAAACTATGATTTCTTTATGATTTTCTTTCCAGCACCCACAGAAATAAAGATTTATAATATAAAGTTCACTATTTAGAAATAGTTATGTTCCATTAACAAAATGAAAAGGCAATCTATAGAATGGAAGAAAATATTTGCAAACCATATATCCGATATGGGTTAGTAGCTAAAATATATAAAGAAATCTTATAACTCAATAACAAGAGACCAAATAACCCAATTAAAAAAATGAGCAAAGGACCTAAATAGTCATTTCTCTAGATATAAGATATTCAAATGGCCAGCAGATATACAAAAAGGTGCTCAACCTCTCTGATCATCAGGGAAATGCAAATCAAAACCACAAGGAGATATGACCTCACACCTGTTAGGACAGCTATTAAAAAAAAAAACAAAACAGAAGATAGTAAGTGTTGGCAAGGATGTGGAGAAAAGGGGACTCTGATACATTGTTGGTGGGGATGTGAATTGGTTACAGCCATTATGAAAAACGGAATGAAGGTTCCTCCAAAAATTGAAAATGTAACTCTGTATGATCTAGCAATTCCAATTTTAGCTATTTATGCAAAGAAATTCAAATAAGGATCTCAGAGAAAAATGCTTGCACTCCCATATTCATTAAGGCATTATTCCCAATAGCTAAGGTATGGAAACAACCTAAATGTCCATCAGTGGATGAGTGGTTAAAGAAAGTGTGGTATATACATATAGTTGAATATTATTAAGCCTTTAAAAAGAAGGAAATCCTGTCATTTGCAACAACATAGATGGATCTAGAGTACACGATGCTGAGTGAAATAAGACAGACACAGAAAGACAAATACTGAATGGTCCCACATATATGTGGAATGTAAAAATAGTAAAACTCATAGCAGAGAGTAGAATGGTGGTTTCCAGGAACTGGACGGAGGAGGAAAAAGATAGGTGATGGTAAAAGTTACAAAGCTTCAGTTATACAAGCTAAGTTCTGAAGACCTACGGTACAGCATAATGCCTAGAGCTAACAATATTGTATTGTATACTTAAAATTTGCTATAAGGGTAAATCTCATTTTAAATGTTCTTACTACAAAACAATACTAATACTAAAGGTGGCAGGAGGAAACGGAGTGAGAGATATGTTTATGGCCTTAATGGTGAGGACAGTTTCATGGTTTTATATTTATCCCCAAACTCTTGGAGGTGTATACAATTAAAATGTACAGTTTTTTTATATGTCAATCATACCTCAATAAAGTGGGGATTTTTGTTTATTTTGAGAGAGAGAGAGCATAAATGAGAGAGGGACAGAGATGGAGGGAGAGATGGAGAATTCAAAGCAGGCTCTGCACTGTCAGGGTGGAGCCTGATGTGGGGCTCAATCTCACAAACCGTGAGATCATGACCTGAGCTGAAATCAAGAGTTGGACACTCAACCATTGAGCCACTAGGTGCCCTATTAAAGTTTTTTTAAAAACAAGAAATTGTTATATTTACTGAAAAATTATGTTTGTGAATGGCATTTGTCCTGAGTACAAAAACAAAGAGCTTCTACAAATGAATAAGAAAAATGGTCATAAAAATATGTATATAAAAATATGAGTAAATTGAATGAACAAATATGAGAAGAAAAAACCACATGGCTATTAAACATAAAAAAGGGAAATTAATTTTAGTGTCATGCAACTCAAGGTGGATTTTTTTTAAGATTAGAAAAATAATTTAAAATACTAGATATATACAGGGCACCTGGGTGGCTCAGTTGGTTAAGCACCCACCTTTGGCTCAGGTCATGATCTCACAGCTCATGAGTTCAAGTCCTGCAACAGGCTCTGTGCTGCCTGCTTCAGACTCTTCTCCCCCTCTCTCTGTCCCTCTCCTGCTCACATTCTCTGTCTCTCTCTCAAAAATAAATAAACATTAAAGTTTTTTTTAAATACTAGATATATAATTTTTAATTAAATAAAAATAATTTTAAAACAAGCATAAATTACATATAATATGGAATTAAAATCCTACACAAATATTTAAGATAAAATAGACTTCTACAAAATTCCACTCTTCCAGATGTCCTAAACATTGCTGTGACATTGGAGGTAAATGTATTAAAATGGAGGAAGCAAAATTTATGTGGGAAACAGGAGAACCAGGTTCTATTCTGACATCAATGACATTGCCTTGGTCAATATACAACCTCTTTCATCTTTATGTTCTTTTTTAGCTAAAAAAAAATAATTTCATGTCCTATGTCATTTTGACAAATCTATTAATATAGATGGGTTTGGGGTTTTTGGGGTTTTTTTGTTTTTTGGTTGTTTTTTGTTTGTTTTTGTGTGTGTTTCAGCTACTTTTGCACCCCTCCTGAGAGTAAGGAACACATTTGGCTATTTCTTGCATAGTGCTGAATGTGTGAGAACCTTGAGAGGCTGTTTTAGACCATCTGATTAGAAACTTTACATCCATCTCTGTTGCTTCCCTGGGACTTTTATTTCCTACCAGTTGTGGAGTGACATGCAGGCCTTTCCCAATTTTAAACTCAACAAAAGTATGACATTTCTTTCATGTACTTTCCTCTTATTCATATATGCATCAGCATTAGCAAGGGGGTGGGGAGAAATGAAAGCTTCTAAATGTTGAGAGATTGGGCTGTGTAGGAGCAGCTGGCACAGGCAAATGAAAATAGTCAAATAAATGGAAGCCAGATAAAAATAATGTGGGTCATAAAATCCAAGAAAAGATACAGCTTCCCATTGCTGAGAGGTCAAACAAGATGCTTTCTAAAAAGTTGGCTACTAGAGGCGCCTGGGTGGCTCGGTTAAGTGGCATCTGACTTCCTCTCAGGTCATGATCTCATGGCTTCTGAGTTCCATCTCCGCATTGGGCTCTCTGCTGACAGCTCAGAGTCCGGAGCCTGCTTTGGATTCTGCCTCCCTTTCTCTCTGCTCCTCTCTCGCTCATTCTCTCTCTCTCTCTCTCTCTTTCTCTCTCTCTCTCTCTCTCTCTCTCTCTCTCTCAAAAATAAATAAACATTAAAAATTGAAAAAAAAAGATGACCACTAGATTTAGCTATATGAAGATCAATGTTGACCTTAACAATAGCAGCTTCAATGAAGTAGTGGGGGCAGGAACTAGGATGGAGTTGTCTAAAGAATAAATGTGAAGAACTGAGCAAAGATAATAGACTAAGCACAGATGTCTAATTTATCTCCCACCAGAAATTCCACTACAGAACTGGAAAATATATTATTCAGAAAGAAAGTGTGGGGAATATGATGTAAAATTATGGATTCACTGTTCTAGTGATCTAATTTCTGGAGATCTTTATTATAGATAAAACTGTACATGTAAGAAAAGGATATATCTACAAGATTGCCTATTGTGATATTATTGATAATACCAAAAGGTTAGAAGCAACCTAAATGTCCAACAATAGGCAACTGTTGAATAAAGTATTGTATACCCACAAAGAATACCATGTACCTGTGAAAATAATAAAGAACATCTCTATGTGGCCATTAGGAAAAACCAAAGGGCAAAAATTTTCATGTGAGAGAGAGATAATTAGCATATACAGGTGTTTTTGCTGCATTTTTTAATTAAAAAAAAGAAATACTGGAATAAAAACTTAGAAGGAGAGAAAAGAAATGGGATGGATATAAGTGAGTGAAAGTGAGATTCTTATTTAAGTAATTTTTGACTTTTCAAACTTGGTCGTAATATTACCTATTCTTTTAGTATTACCCATTTTTGAACTATGTAATTGTATTATATCTTAATTTTTTTAATATATAAAACACTGATTGGGGATGTAGAGGCCTGGAAATAGCATCACTTTAACCATTACAACAACAACAAAAAAAACAAACTACGAGTTCACAATTTTTCTTGAAGCTATCATAGAGCTGTGGTCACAGAAGTAATTAGTCTCAAATCTAAAGAAAGACAAGTGGCTGGAGGGAGTGGTAGGATGTGAGCACCTGCTTACCTAGGGCAGATACAGCCAGACATAGATAAGGAATAATCATCTGAAGCTGTTAACAAATTTATGGAGAAGCTGTTTAGGCTGGTAAGAGTGTGGGGCGACTTGGGGTCTGTCAGAAGCAAAAGGTGCCCATTTCCATGCATAAAAAGTATTCAGTCTCTAGTATTTTACACATGACACCCAGCTTTCAACAAAAGAAAAAAAATGAGATTATGAAAAAAAGCAACAAAAAACAACTTCCAAGAGATAAGACAATCAACTAAACCATATTCAAATATAGAACAGATGTGAAAGCTCCAGAGAACTTAAAATAATCATGATTACCATATTAAAGTCTATAATGGAAAAGATGGACAACATGAGGATCACATGAATAATTTCAACACAGAAGGAAACTAAAAAAGACTCAAATAGAAATGCTATTAATAAAAACATAGTAACAGAGATTTTTAAAATGCCCTCAACAGAGTTTACATGTAGATTTGACACAGCCAAAGAAAGAATCAGTGTCCTTGAAGATAGATCAATAGAAGTTACCCAAACTGAAACACAAAGAGATAAAAAATGTACTAAAATGAAAGAATATCCAAGAGCTATGATATAATATCAAACATCCTAACATGTGTATAATTGGAATCTCAAATTGGTGAAAGACTAGTTGCTGTTACCATAACATTGATAGAAGGCAATAATGCCCTCCCTCACCACTGCTGTTCAACATCATACTGGAAGTCCTAGCCTGTGTGATAGGGCAAAAAAGAGAAATAAAATTCATACAGATTGGAAAGGAAGAAATAAAATTGTTTCTAGTCACAGACAGCATGCTTATATACATAGAAAAATGACAAAGAATCTATTTGAATCTATATAATAAATGAGTTTAGGAAATTTGCAAGATACTAAGTCAATAAACAAAAATACCCCGTATTCCTACATCCTAGCAATAAACAATGGAATATAAAACTTCAAAAAAAAAGTACCTATTACAATAGCTCCAAAAAATAAAATTCTGAGTATAAATCTAACAAAATATACTTAGAATCTGTATGCTTAAATCTACCAGACACTGATGAAAAACCCAAATAAGACCTAAGTGAATGGAAAGATATATCATGTGAATGGATTGGAAGACTTGATAGGGCATCAGTTCCCCAAAGAACTGATCTATAAGTTCAATGTTTTATCATTTTTGCTCACAGGTTTCTCTGACAATACCAAAGTGTGGACCAAGTTCCTTCTCCACAACAATAAAAATACATAAAAGCATCTAAGTATACCCCATGCTTTTTAAGTTTGCTGCTATTTAGCTTGACTACACCTTCTCAAGTTATTCACTAAGCTTTATCATCCCCCTTCCAGCTTCTTATTAGGATCATCAGGCAGGAATGTACTACGTCTGCCACCTCAGTAGTTTCCAAGGATCCCAAATTTCTTTCACTATTTTGCTCATTAAGTAATTAATTGCCTTCAGCATTTGTGAGGAAGTTTAAGCTCCAAGAATGTTTATATTTAATTTTTAAAGGAAAATGAAGAATAACATGTAAATGCCAAATTCTAGAATTATTGGTTTTTATATTACCAAGGAACTCACTGTATGAAGAAATGGTACTAAAAATGAGAAAATGTTTGTCAACAGATATCTGAGTATAACTAGAGCAGAAAGTTGAACAAATATGTGGGAAACATTTTGTATGTGTAGAATAAGACTTAAATATGCTAGATCTCAGGGGACAAACTCATTTTCCCAAAATTCTAATCATGCAAACCTCCTAGGACCCACCAAGAAATTACTCTTCTATGTGGAGAAAAAGTACTAGTCCATTGGACCTAAGTCATTAGTTCCATATCCTCCCCACAAATCATCCTCAGTTCTCTTTGATGGGTCTGCAGCACTAATATTAATGAGTGAATAATGTCAAAGTACTAAATTTTGCAGTTATTTCTTATGCATAAATGTTCTACTTTCTGTGCTTTTGTGAAGAATTAAAAATTGTATGACACAGAAAATGGAAATCTGCTAACTTCTCTGTATATGCAAAATCACTTTACTCCTCAAAATTTTTCTCTCAGCCTCTCAAATAAGATTGATGCTCCTGGGCACATCGCCATGTTTATCCTGTAGCATTTCATGACACCCAACTTTCCCTACTCAGCAAACCAGCTAATCTCCAGGGGCTCTTGGGTCAACCTGAGAAGCAAAGAAATACACCATACTTTAGTGGCAGCTGCTTGGTATCATGTTCAACTGTGTCATTAAGATGCCTTCATGAGTCAAGACAAAATGTCTCAAGTTAGCAAATCAACGAATTTCTATGTAATATCATATAAAGATTATTTGGCTTTCAGAGTGAAACAGGAATAAAAGCAACCCAAAAAGGACTCACACACTGATTGAGGCAAGCATTACCTCCAATATATTTTTAATGGAATCTACAGAGAAGAGAGATTTTAGACACATCAAGTCAAAGACCAAAAAGATTTGCATATCTAATATGTATATATGGATATGGATATGGATATGTAATATGTGGATGTACTTTGCCTGACAAATGACTTCATATTGGATATGCATTGCCCTGAAACCAACACATGTTACTGTAAAGAGTCAAATAAGAATACCAGTAAGGTGACACATTAAAGATAAAACACAATGGAGTACTACATGGCAATGAGAAAGAATGAAATATGACCTTTTGTAGCAACGTGGATGGAACTGGAGAGTGTGATGCTAAGTGAAATAAGCCATACAGAGAAAGACAGATACCATATGTTTTCACTCTTATGGGGATCCTGAGAAACTTAACAGAAACCCATGGTGGAGGGGAAGGAAAAAAAAAGAGGTTAGAGTGGGAGAGAGAGCCAAAGCATAAGAGATTCTTAAAAACTGAGAACAAACTGAGGGTTGATGGGGGGTGGGAGGGAGGAGAGGGTAGGTGATGGGCATTGAAGAGGGCATCTTTTGGGATGAGCACTGGGTGTTGTATGGAAACTAATTTGACAATAAATTTCATATATTAAAAAAAGACAAAAAAAGATAAAATGACAAGTAATCTGCGAGCATATAGATGGGAAGTAACTAAAAACTATAAAAAGATTTTTTAGACTGATGTTTTTTTTCCTGCACTGTGGCTGTTAAAAGCCTTAATTCCATTATTTGTCTTTATTTCCTTTTATTTCTCTTCTCACTATTCTCTAATAAACTATAAACTAAAAAAAAAATCACCCTCCCTTTGGCCATCTCATTGTGAAAATACCCTCATTATTAATTATAAAAATATAATTCCTTCTGTTATCTTGTCTTCCATGTTTCTTCCCACTCTTCACTGCTTTGCTCAAAGCTGACTTGTGCTCAATGTCAGATTTCTCCCTAAGAACTGCACCTGCCCTGATTATATCTAACCAGTTCCTATCCCTGTGGACCTCAGGTCCCTCTCCAACTAAGATGTGACCACTGAATACAAGGGCAGGCCAGTGGAGATGGGGACATGGGCAGTGTTCATACACTTTTCCTACATCACATCTCAACCACTAAGGGCATTTACTTTGTAGCTGCCCAACCCTTGTCCTGCTTTCAGAAAATGCCACTCTGAATCACCTATGCTCTGAAAACCCCAGATACTACTTATGGATTTGCATGCGATTTGTTCCTCTGTCATCGTTCTGAGCTACCCATGCTGCAACCTACCAATATGTCCCCTTCTTTTCATCTAGCATCCCTCAATAGTGATATGAGTCCTTTTTATGCAAAGCATCTTCTGATGAGACAGAGATTAGACAATTCCTGTTAATCATAAGCTCTGACTGCTGTATCTTCTGTCTTCAAACTTATGGCAAGCTCTATTTCACCTCCACCGATAGTAAGTCAAGAGCATCAGAGACTCACTTGACAGTTCCTGCCTCCAGTCATTAACAGCATGTTCAAGATAGAATAAACTAAAAATAGCAATACATTTCTGATTCCAGACAAATGAGGTAGACACATTTCTCCCTATTCTTCCCTATTTCACCCTATTCTTCCCTATCCCTCCCTAAGTATAGCTAAAATCTTGAATGTTATATGTAAAACAAATATCAGACTGAAAGAGGGGAAGAGAAGACATACTGCCTAGGGGATGAACAAACTGGACTTGGGACCAGTGACAGATATGGCATTGTGTTCCCTGTGTCTTCTTTTTTCTCCTTTATATCCCACACTGGGTACTTGAGAAGGCTGTAATATGGTATAGCTACTTTGGAAAAAGTTCCTACAGTTTCTCATAAAATTATACATATGACTACCTTACATACATAAATTCCAATTCTAGATATTTATGCAAGAGGAATTAAATCATATTGTACAAAGGACTATAATGTTCATAACAGTTTATTTATGACAGCCAAAAACTTGGAACTGCTCATGTGTCCATTTATAGAAGAATGGGTAAAGAAGCTGTGATTTGCTCATAACATGAAATACTACTCATCAGTAAAAATGCATTCAACAATATGAATAAATCTTAAAGATATTATGCTGAGTTAAAGAAGCTAAACATGAGTTGAACATACTGTGTAATTCTATTTATACTAAATTCTAGAACATGCAAAAAATTCTATAGTAAAAAAAAAAATCAGGTTTGTTTTTTTGCCGGTGGGGTATGGGACAAGATTGGCTGGGAATGGCCATTATGAAACTTTCTGGTATAATGAAACTATTCTATAACTTGATAGAGGACTGTGTTACATAGGTGTATATGTTTGCCAGATTTTAGCAATTATAGATTTAATTGTTCATTTCATTGTACATACATTTTACATCAGACATTAAAGAAATATGGAACTCTAGTTAATAGTTTGCATGTCAAAATATCTAGAAGGGAATATAGTAACATCTCTAATTTACTTTGAAATGCAACAAATATATAACGGTTGAATGGATGGGAAAGTATATGGTAAGCAAGCATTGCTAAGTGATAATGGTAGAATCTGGGTGGTGAGTATAGGTATCTACTGTAAACTTCTTTTGCCTTTGCTTTATGTTTGAAATGTTTCATATTAAAAGGTTGGCAGAGGAATTGATTATGTATATGTGTGTGTGTGTGTGTATACAATTGATCATATATATTTACATATATGTGTATATACATGTAATTTTAAGATCCAGCTTATGGTTGCCATATGACATTCCCAAAATCTTGTTGAATTTCTGTAAGAAACATATCCTTTTCCATATAGAGCATCATGGAATTTCCAAGTATTCGTATTCAAAACAACAATAGAGTTGTTTTTAAGGCATTAAAATTTAAAGAAAACCAAATCCACAAAAACCTTTCTAACACTGAGCACTCATAGAGAAAATAATAGAAGACATTGTGGTGAGGAATAAAACTAGGCAGAATGCATATTTCAAACCAGTGTGCTTTGGTGCAGGAAGATAATATTTAGTAAAAATGCTTTCCTGCAGGTTTGTCCAGTGGTCTTTCTGTACTTCACTTAAGATGAAATGGTCTGGCCCAGGAAGTACAATAATAAAGTAGTCATCTTTTGAAACTTTGATTGGAATGATGAGGGAGAATAGTAAATTGTCCTGGAAGGACTTAGTAATGGAAAGTTTTCTAACGGGTATATCTGTGGAAACTGGGAGTCCTGGCTTGAAACAGGAGACCTCTCATGATTCCTTGTAGCTTGATTCACTCATAATACTGAGATAGAATCTGACTTATGCTATCAGAACTCTTGGATTCATTTAAACACATGGACATTGATCTTTAGTAGTGAAACTGTCTTGAGAAATTCAAAATTCTGTTAATGGATTACTGCCTTGTTAGACAAGTATGTAAAAATACTATAGAAATCTCACTGAGCATGCTTAGCAGGAATCAGAACTTTGAGCATATCTTGTATACCCATCCTATATAAAACCATATATATTTGAGGCCCCTGGGTGACTCAGTCGGTTGGGTGTCCGACTTGGGCTCAGGTCATGATCTCACGGTTCATGGGTTTGAACCCAGAGTTGGGCTCTGTGCTGACAGCTCAGAGCCTGGAGCTGCTTTGAATTCTCTGTGTCTCCCTCTCTCTCTCTCTCTCTGCCCCTCCCCTGATCACTGTCTGTCTGTATCTCTCTCAAAAATAAATAAACATTAAAAAAAAACTTAAGCATATATATTTTTTAATACCCATATGTCCTTCTGTTAAAAATAAAAACTAGTGTTTAGGAATAGCTGTTTCCTGATAAAACTACCCATCGACTTCTTTGCCAGACAAATGCAGCTCATACATTGACACATTTCAGTCCATCTGTATGTACAGCATGTTCCACATCCCAATTACAACACAGGCATCTTAACTTTAAATGAGACAAAACAAACATAAAATTAACACTGGTGGGAACCCCCTGCCACTCAATTTGTGTTGGGTTTAACACCTTCTTATTTTATATATCCTGCCACATAAACAGTTTTATATTAGCCACTGATATGGTGGCTTCCAACAACTCAATGTTGAGCTGTTTAAAAGCACTAATTAGCAGCTTTAATACAGAAGGGAACACATATATTAGAAAAATCCTGTAAACCCCAAATACCCCTTGGGCCCTGCCATTTGTGTGTAAAATAACTCAATAAAAATATATACTATATTCTTAATCACAAAACCTTTCAGGAGTATAATCAATCACAGAGAAATATAAACCATGACTTTATAAACAAAAAAAGAAAAATGATAACTTCCATTTAAGCTGAGCGTGTGAATCATCACAATGAGCATATGAATTTATAAAACTAAGCACACTTCATAATAGTGATAAAAATATTACAAGTATACATACATCCAATTGACATATATGCATTGCATTCAGTTTGGGCACAACTGGCAACATATTTATTAAATTAACACTTCATTTCTTTCTTTCTATCACTTCTAATAATACCAAAGCCATATATACATGTATACTAACTTTAACAGAAAATAAAGAAAATATTCTTAAAGTACTTTTACACTATTTGAGAATACAGAAACATATTTAATTTTCAAAGGATTCCAGGAACACATTTTTCTATAATTGGGAATATCCATATAATCTAATTATGTCTTTTTGAGTAACATTTAACATAGCTAGCTATTTATAACTTAAAGGAATGTTTTTTCTTTTCCCTAACTTTCCATGTACCTTGATCAGATAATTCTACTAGTTAATATTTCTAGTACATGTAAATAATTATATCCTGAGTGCTTTAAAATTACACTAATTCCTACACCATTAAGGAAGGAAAATGTTTCTAGTTTTTGATGCATTATAAGTGGGAGATATTAATTTCTAGATGAAATTATGCATAAGCAGGAGGAAAGCTTTGTACTGAGTTAATATTTAAACATAAAATGTTAAGTATCTCAGGAATTATGGATGATTAAAAGCAAATAGGACAACACAGCCATACTGTATTTGGATTGTGGGACCCTCTCCCGTTTGCACAATTTTCTACCCCCCGCCCACAGCAAAAAGCGTCTTTATATTTTAAAATTGTTTAGCTGTCAGGATGGATGGTTTGAACAGTAGCAAACACTCAAATCCAAAGAAATGGCATTCTTCAGTAAATATGTTTGTGCTATGTCATATAAATGAATTATAAACAGTAGAGTAACCTTTTTGTTTTTATCGTTAATACTTTGTCATTTTACAAACTGCCAGTAAGCAATATAATTTCCAAAGCAAGGTTGAAAACTTGGAGGAAATTAGCTCATACCAAGTTATATATATTATTTTCTAATGCAGTACTAATCATACTTTACTATTTTGGGTGAACAGCTTTTTAAAACTATACTGAATGATGGAATTGTCCCATTTTAAGTAGAAATTTCTACACAATGGGTAATTTCAATTCTTTCCAGCTTTATTCCACTATTAGAAACATATTTAGTCAAAGACCTCACATATTTACTATGAATATATTTTAATGTATTTTCTCCAAAGAAATAAAGCAGGTTGACACTTAGGTTTGTTTCTCCTTTCATGTTTTGCTTTAAATGGTGTTTTATGTTATAGGCTAATGAGTATCTAACGGTGTACTTAATGTACTTTGCATATGGTATTTCAGTAAAGACCCAGCATTTCATTTGGGAGGGCGGGCTGCCATGACACTTGAGCAGTTTTACATAAGCTGGGAGTATGTTTACAGTTCGCGAAGGCTTTTAGAGACAGATTCTATGTTTCTGGCAAATATGGAGCTATACACCCTTCACTATTTGTGACAAGTGATACTGTCTCTTAGTAAATTTGTGTCTGCCCACTATGATAAAAATTGGGGTAAGACTATAAGAGTTTAGGTCAGGGACAAAGAGAATTCTTTACAGGCCTGCTACATTAAATTATAGGACCACTGCTTTAGGTTCCTAGGACTGCTAGAGCAAAATGTCACAAACGGAGTGTCTGAAAACAGAAATCTATTGTCTCACAGCTCTGGAGGCCCCAAGTCCCAAAGCGAAGTTTTGGTGGGGACTTGCTCCCTCTGAACTCTGTGGGGAAGAAGTCTTCTTCCTGGCTTTGAGTGATAGCCATCTATCCTTGTCATTCCTTGGACTATAACTGCAACACACACCCCTCTCTTCCTCTGTCTTCACATCATCTTCTTAGAAGGACACTGAGCATAATGAATTAAGAGCCCACTCTACTCCAGTATGACTTCGTATTCATTATTTACATCTGCAACAATCCTATTTCCAAATGAAGTCACATTCTGAGGTACTAGGGATCAAGACTTCGGCTTATCTTCTGTGTGTGTTGGTGGGGGGTGGAGAGGGGGAAACACGATTCAACCTGTAGCAAGCATTAACCAATATCAGATGTAAACCTAAATTGGTATGCCCAGGCCTAAATGGCTAGCTAGGATCTTTCTCTGGACCATCTCCTCTCTTCTCGGAGGAGTTCCATTGCTTGGGGATGGTATCATGGAGGGAGTCACTTTCCTCCTTTAGATGTCAATCAGACAGAAGAAGAAAGAGTAAAGTGAAGAAATTAGGATTCCTGCGAATCACACATGGACCACAGTATAACTACAAACATCCAGTCTATGATGAATATCTTTTTAGAGGACTTACAATGTACCGTCAGGCAGAAAAAGTAAGAAAAGAACCTTCCTGTCTCTTACCACTCTTTGTTCTAAGGAGTTCCTTTGGAAAAATACTCCTTTGGCCCCTTAGGGGTGCCTCTGCTTTCCATCAACTTGATCTGGAGCTCATGGAGGTCACTAATCTCCAGAGCCATTGACATCCTCCAATTCACCAATGGAAAAACAACCATTAAGAAAGAAAGAAAGAAAGAAAGAAAGAAAGAAAGAAAGAAAAGAAAAGAAAAAAGAGAAGAGAAGAGAAGAATGGGTTCAGAAACAATGTGTGATGGGGTAGATTTACATTACCACCCACTTCAGCCTTTGTCTTCAAAGTGCTTTCTGCAGAGTATTAAGTGGTGTTTGGCTTTTTTTCTTTTTCATTTTTCTCTTTTTGGAGGGGAGGAGAAGTCAATGAGATTTTTGAATAGGCTCAGAACAGAGAGGTCACTTTTGAACAAATGACATGTAAGGCAAGATAAATTTACATTTTTCAACCTCATGAAAAACAAGGACAGCTTTGTCTGGGATTCACTAAGAAGTCATTGAAGGTAAGCGCCGGCTGCCCACTGGTCACGATGGAGTAAAACCCAGAGAAATGTGAGGTAAAGAGAGTTTATATGTAACCATAGGTTGAACATCCCCAACTCCCCACAAAAGCCTTTCATTTCCATTTGGAGTGAGTACACGATAACCTAGACCGGCCAGCCCCTCAGTCACCAAGCTAAGCTCTTGACATTTGCCTAATTATCTTTTCTCATCATCAGTCATTTCTTGAAGTCTCAGCTTCATTCAGATGCCAGGTATTTCCGAAATTAATCATGACATTGAAAGCGGCATCTTTTCATGTAAACGGACTTTATTATCTGGATCAGAAAGCCCCCTCTTCGAGTAGCGAAAGCCCATTTGTAGGGAAAGTGTCTGAAATCTGACATGCTGCCTTCCCAAGAAAGATTCTTCGTGTTGACCTCCCAGCAAGCACCAAGCATTCATCACTGTGAGCTTATGTGTAAGTGTGTGTGCGTGTGTGTGTGTGTGCGTGCGCGCGCGCGCGCGCCCACGCGCATGGGTGTACATGTGCCTGCGTGCAGCTAAAAGCCTTGGGCTGGCTGCATGCTAATTTGCCCCATTGTTTCAGGGTGACTGCTTTTCTAGTATTTAGGAACAAAGCCTTTTTGCATAAGCCCCTACCTACAATTATTTTATGTTTACCTCAAGGGCCACCATCTTATGTGTATTGCAACTATATTAGGGGATGCCAGAGCTTTTTGGTCTCCTTGGAAGGCCTCAGATTATAGACAGGGTTTAGCTTGATACCAGGACACCTCTCTTTCATTTATAGGCATTTTACAAACGTTTGAAGGCCCTGAACTATACCAACACATGGCTTTGCCCAGCCTCTCGGAATTTACAAAGGGCAGGAAGAAAAAGCTTCCAAGAGCTTGGTAAAGTGCCCTCAAACTCAATTTTTAAGTATATAAAATAAAGGATGGGCAAATGAGGAATTAGCAAGAAATTCCCACTTGTAGAAGTATCACCAGAACTGGAACCAGGGTCTCAAAAAGGGTTGCATACTTAGATTCCCAGCACTGCCTCGAATGTTATCTAATTACAGATCTTCCTCCTCTTGTGATGGGACTATATCCCGATAAACCTATCATATGTTGTAAATATCCTAAGTCGAAAATGCCCCTAACCTACCAAACATCATAGCTTAACCGAGTCTATCTTAAATGTGCTCAGAACACTTACTATTAATCTACCTCTGGGCAAAATCATCTAACACAAAGCCTGTTTTATAGGAAAGCATCGAACAGAGCAAGTAATTTATTGGATACTGTACTGAAAGTGAAAACCAGAATGGTTGTACGGTACAAAATGGTGGTAAGTATATCGGTTGTTGACCTTTGAAGTCACGTGGTTGTTGACCTTTGCAGTCACGTGACTGACTGGGCGCTGCAGCTCCCACTGCCCAGCATCAGAACAGAGGATTCCAGAGCATATCGCTGGCCTGGGGAAAGATCCAAATTCAAAATTGGAAATACTGTTTCTACTGGATGCATATCATTTTGTACCATCATAAAATTGAAAAATCCTAAGCTGAATCACTGTAAACCAGAGACCTTCTGTAGCTGGTAGGTTCACCTGATGATAAGCCAACTCCATGGCACATTTCCAGTGGAAAAGCAACCCCTACCCTCGTGTGTATAGTGACAAATAGGGAAAGTTCTTTCTACATCCCTGACTCACTTTTCTTTTGTTCTGTGCTTTAACAGCTGAGTGTTAATGATGGGATATTTGTCCTCTAAGAGGAGTACAGAAGAGTAATATTAACTACCTGCAACCCTCCCTCCTATGTGGAAATAAAATTAATGTTGTGACATAAGCTGACAAAAACCAGGAAATTAAAAGTTAAGGCTGAGACTCCTTTGTGAGATTTTACCTTTTTTGGTTATTGTAAAATGAATATAGTGAGGATAATTTGCCTGGAGGAAAGACCTAATCATGGAGTTCATCAAGAAAGAGTAAAAAAAAATTTTTTTTTAATCTATTTTTGCTCTCTTCAAGCCAACTGAGAGCTTGTTTTAAACAGTACCCCACTTTCTCTTACCCCTCCATTTTCTTAAACCTGAAGAATTTCTTAAACCAAAGGAAAAGAAAAACCTCCCCTTCATAGTCTACAAAAAGGCTAAGTAAGTAATACATTCCCCATTCTTTAAAACAAATGGACCCAGACAAAAAAGTCCAGTATGTCCTAAATCAGAATCAGTGGAAAGCACAGATTGTCTGGAATTTGGAAATACAGTTTTGGAGTGTTCCATTCACATCCAAAGTCCTATAGGAAAAACAAACATAAAAATCAGCTTTTGAGAGGCCATATTTAAGGAAGACCTCAACCCCTCCATTCTTTGGCTGTGTTTGAAGCTCAGCCAAAAGGGAGAAAAGGGAGTGTAAATTCAAGGAATGACGCTCTAGGCTGTAGGCCAGAAACTCTGAACATTCATCTTTCCCCCTTTGCTGAGAAGAATGTTTCTGGGGAAGAAGATCCGTGATGGGTTTGTTTCTAAGGGCTTTTCTGAACTCCAAAAAAAATTATTGTAAACTTTACCTTCCTCCCTGCATCTGCCTTCAGTCATGCTAATCTTGGGCTCCTTTCATCTCTTGGGTTCCCTGTTACAAACACAAATGGCTTATTCTGGTGCCTAGGAATGCCCTGTATTACCATCCTTTCTATTTGGATATATGGTTCGATGCTGTCTTATTTTGCAACAATATCATCACCTCCTGGGATGCTCATCATTTCCATAGCTATTTGCACATAACATTTCAGGAAGTTGCTAAATGTCATCCAGAACTGTTAACCATAATAACCAGACTTAAAGCTCCTTGAAGGCAGGCTCCTCAGATACAATAGCAATTCTTACAAAATCAAAAGGCAGGGGCGCCTGGGTGGCGCAGTCGGTTGAGCCTCCGACTTCAGCCAGATCACGATCTCGCGGTCCGGGAGTTCGAGCCCCGCCTCAGGCTCTGGGCTGATGGCTCGGAGCCTGGAGCCTGTTTCCGATTCTATGTCTCCCTCTCTCTCGGCCCCTCCCCCGTTCATGCTCTGTCTCTCTCTGTCCCAAAAATAAAAAATAAAAACGTTGAAAAAAAAATTAAAAAAAAAAACAAAATCAAAAGGCAGACCACATAGTCTGATAAAAGATACCTTTCTAATATATGAATTTATTTATATGAAAAAAACCAGTGAAGAATATTTGAAATGGACACTATTTAACAAGCTTGAAGATATACATTCCCTGTTTATTCACATTATCTGTAATATTGAACCCAATAAATTATACTAGCAAAGTTTCTTACAATCTGGCAAAGTGAACAGCAGTCATCAATGGAAAATTATGTGAGGGGTGCCTGGGTGGCTCAGTTGGTTAAGCCTTTACTTGGGCTCAGGTCATGATTTTGCATAGGGCTTTCTGCTGTCAGCGTGGAGCTCACTTTAGATCCTCTGCCCCCTCTCTCCCTGACCCTCCCCCTCTTGCACTCTCTCCCTCTCAAAATTAAATAAACATTAAAAAAAAAAAGGAAATCCTGTGAGATGGCCACAAAAGACCATCACTATCCACTAGTTAATGGCTTTTTATCTATTTATTTCTTAGGACAATAGCAACTAAAAATTTTACCCTTGCTCCCCTGCCCATATAGATGTAAATATATAGCCAGGGATCAGGCAAGCCTCAATCCCTAGCAAATGGTGAATTACATGCTTTCTAAAAATTTTGCTTATATTTATTAGAGTCAAACAAAGGCTGATGGGCTACATAGGCTGTGTTCGTGTATAACTGGCATACCTAGGAAGTTTAGGAGTTAGCAGTGTCTTGTATAAAACGGATATAGGAGGGGCTATGACAGCAGGGACAACTAATCTAAACTAATCATTAAGGGAGCGTTGTCTGCTGGGAAATCAAGAAAGCAGAGAGCAAAGCAGAGGTTTGCTCTGAAATCAGTTACATTAGTCATTAGGGATTTCCAAAATTGTTCTGATTTGAAGTCCTGGTCCTGGACTGAGTTTTTTTTAGGAGAAGAGAGTCTGCAAACACCAAAGCCCTCTCTCTCTAGGCTGCTGCTTTGAAAAAAATAGACGTTTTTTCTTACAAAGTGGAATACAGGCATTAGAAATTGAGACTGCATATCCCACTCATGGCAGCTGGGGCTTGAAGGCCTTTCTGTGCCATAGCCCTTGTCTTTGAAGAGAGTATACAGGATGGAATTGCAAAACCTCTCAGCTAAGTGTCGTCAAGGAACTTAATAGTTCAGAGCTAAAAACCTGTCTTATCACATTCGACTCCTATTTCTTACCTGTGAACTTCTCCAATTCTTTTATTACATTAAAAAAATGACTTATGGGGCGCCTGGGTGGCGCAGTCGGTTAAGCGTCCGACTTCAGCCAGGTCACGATCTCACGGTCCGTGAGTTCGAGCCCCGCGTCGGGCTCTGGGCTGATGGCTCAGAGCCTGGAGCCTGTTTCCGATCTTGTCTCCCTCTCTCTCTGCCCCTCCCCTGTTCATGCTCTGTCTCTCTCTGTCCCAAAAATAAATAAACGTTGAAAAAAAAAATTAAAAAAAAAAAAAAAAAATGACTTATTACTCTTTACAAAGGCAACAATATTCCTACAGTACTTGTCAAGCTGTGGCAATCACACTAGAAAGAGCTTCTAACACGGCTTCAGGACTGAAGTGAATGGCATCTGTCTTGCCACTCAATCAACCTAAAATTGGTGAATCTGGAGTTCCACTATCCATCTTCATTTCGGATGAATGACAATCCCAGACCCTGGGAGGAGACACGAGTTGCCTTGATTCTTTCCTAAGTTGGAGAAGTCAAAGCTGTCTCAAAAACAATTTCACAGTTCATCCTGCCCTCTCCCAAAATCTGTTCAACTTTCAGCCCTGATTGCTGCATGAGTACCTGAAGTAGTTTGTCTACTTGTGAAGGAGTAGTCTGTGGATTACAATCACGAGGCCCACACATGGCAATGAGCCTCTTTGTGAAATTTCTCCCATCAGGGGAAACTTGGGGGTTTACAAAATTTCATAGCTTAATATTACATGTTTCCTGTTTCACATTTCCTCAAGAAGAACTGCAAAGGAAAATCAGGTAACTCAGTTATTTGTATATTCTAGGTTTATGGTATTGTGTGTTGCCTTACCTAATGCATATGCTGTTAAATATGTATGTAAATCCTTCCCATTCTGTTATTATTTGGTAACCTTGATCTTGATTTTACATTGAATTTTACTGAACGATTGTAGCTCTTCATTCTGAACAATCTTTCTTTGTTTCAGTTGGCAAGTACTTCAGTGATAATTCAAGATACATAATTCATTTAACATTTAACCATCTAATATGTACATAGTGCTGTGCTGGAGAATTAGACGCATTCTGATTGTTATTTATAAATAATGGGTGCACACATATGCACATACACCTATATCTATGCATATACTTTTCATAAACAGTGTATTTCTTCATCAGAGCAGTCTAGCACAGTGGTTCAGGGTATGGGTTCCAGAGCCAAACTACTTGTATTCCAGGACTTGATCTGTCAGTTACTGGCAGTGAGACCTTGGGCAAAGTCATGTCTAACATCTCTGGACACCTTGTTTACCTCAAATATATGATGGTGATTATAGTAGAGCTTATGTCAAGGACGCTTCATGAGAATTATATCCAGAGAGAAGACTGGCTGATACCTATTGGACATTGACTGAACATTAGCTAATATTGGTGTCTCTTCCACTAAAAATACAACAATAATAGTACCTTCTCTATCAGGTTGCTGGGAGCATTATATGAGTTAAGGCATCTGAAGTTTTTGACGCCGTCATTATTATAACCATCATTAGGGATGTATTATCAAAACGCTATAAGAAAGAACAGGAGATGAAGATGGGGGGGGGGGAGACTAATGTAGACTGAAGAGTTTTGGCAAAGACACCAGAAACGAAGTGGAATCCAAACTGCCCTTTTAAAGGATGGGTAGGATTTTGATACAGACAGAGGGCTTTCTGGCAAATACAAATAAAAACAGTCTGAAAAGGTCCTTAAAGAGAATAATACTTTGGGGGCCACTGTGTAAGGGATGGATGTGGAAGACTATGAGCGAAGGTATAGGACAGGTGACAGAAAATTAGTCTGGAAAAGTGTATTTAGGCCATATTACTGAAGGCTTTCAGTAACCTACAAAAATAGATAAGCAAATAAATAAATAAATGGGCTGTGTGCTGTAAACATTTTAAAGCCGGTGGAGTTGTTGTTGTTGTTGTTGTTGTTGAAGGGAAAAAAATCACATGATTGACTCCATTTTATGTAACATCAAAGGTAGCATGGAAAATACATCAGAGAGAAAAGAGTGTGGAAACAGGAAGCCAAGCTACAGCAGCAGTATGGTAAA
Source organism: Prionailurus viverrinus (assembly GCF_022837055.1). Classification (NCBI taxonomy): domain Eukaryota; kingdom Metazoa; phylum Chordata; class Mammalia; order Carnivora; family Felidae; genus Prionailurus; species Prionailurus viverrinus. The sequence continues at coordinate 84,743,513 of NC_062563.1, read as the reverse complement.
AGATTAATCAATACAAAAATGGCAGAGCAATAAAACGAGTTTGGGAACGGGTTTGGGGGATAGACAAAATGAGTGAATGGCGTCAAGAGGCAGCAATTCCCAGTTATAAGATAAGTCATGGGATGTAATTCACAGTACAGTGACTATAGACAATAATACTGTATTGTGTATTTGGAAGTTGCTAAGAGAATAAATTTTAAAAGTTCTCATCACGAGGAAAAAAATCTTAGGAGGTTTGTTTGTACGTGTAATTTTCTTGAATACAGAGTAATCATTCAATAGCTTAAAACTTAAAGTTTAAATATTGAATGTCAGGTGGTCAACAAGAAGGCCCAACAGCTCCACCCTCCCGAGTGACAGGCCATCTTCAGATGCAGCCTTTCTGTGCCCACTCTTGAGACAAATTGCGATCACTTGCTGTAGCTAATTCTAGATACCCTTTAATATTGTGAACAGATATACCATCTGGTTTTATGAAGCCCATGTAGGCAGAAACCTATTCCTCTGAGATATATGGCATGTAGGTTGCTGTCTTTACAACTCCTCTCTCTCCAACCATTGTGTTCTTAGCCCATTTCTATGTGCCTCCCCCTTTATTTCCAAGTGACATTTTTAGTCTTTCAAAAGGAAGAAAGGGAAAAAGATGGAAGGAAGGAAGGAAGGAAGGGAGGAAGGGAGGGAGGAAGGGAGGAAGGGAGGAAGGGAGGGAAAGAGAAAGAAAGAGAGAGAGGAAGGAAGGAAGGAAAGGAGAAAGAAAGAAAGAAAGAAAGAAAGAAAGAAAAAGAAAGAAAGAAAGAAAGAAAGAAAGAAGAGAAAAGAAAAGAAAGAATAGGTCATTCTGATTTTTTCTTTCCTTCTTTTGTTCCTTTTCTTTCTTTTCTTTCTTTCTTTCTTTTGTTTTACATTTGAATGGTAACTTCTTAAACAGTCTGTGTCCTTTCCCAACCCCGCAGATCTACAATGGACATCACATGAGGGAAACCTAAAAGGATAGAAAATGGAGACATCAAACTTAAACCTTGCTGTTTATTCTCCAGCAAGTTAATGTTAGGGTATTGACATCCAGTCCAGAGTCTAATTGGTATCTCTAAAATCTCATTTAGAAAATTCCTAAACACCATATATAGCCAATTCTCTCTTTGAAGATTGTCCCCTGTTATACTACCACAGAGGAAAAACAAAGAAAGAACGGACAGAAAATTTATACCGTAGTTCAGTAATGTGTGACTTTTGCAGTAGTCTCTCCAAAACAATCTACTTTGCTCAGTTAAATCACTGCATCAGCAAATCAGTTACTCATCAAGCTGGACCACAGATTTTATCTTGTTCAGATACTCAAAACATCACATTTCTTGAATGAACTGCATGAGAGCTATGCTTTTCATTTCTGAAAAATCCTTTGTTTTCATAGATTATCATATTATCATATCCTATCCTGATAAGGGAACTATTTATTGTTTTTCCTTGTGATATTTCTCATGGCTATTTCTCTGACCCTTCCCCAACCTTCAAACATACAGACATAAACATATACTCACCCTCCCTCTCTTAAATTTATTTTCCACTTATTTTTCAAAAATAGCTTCAAACTTTGAGACACTTCTTGCATATTTAAGGAAGATGGTGAGATTCCATTGATTGTTTCTGGCTTGACAGTTTAAAATGTCAAGTTTTGTTACCCTGTATGAGATAATATTTGTTGTTTTGCTTTTATTATAGTTTTTTGTCTTTCACTGATCAAACAGTTTCTCCAGTTATTAGTTAGTGTGTACACGATGAGGTCCATCCTTTATGTTGGTTGCATACCACATTGTGCAGCATGACCCCAGTGAATCAGCCATTAGTTGTTTTGGGCCCCAAGACAACTGAAGGCAACCCACAAATCCTCCTGCCTAAAGTGGCAAGAATCCAGATCTTGTTATCCTAGGAGCTGCTGTGTGGGGAATGAAGAATGAGGGCTAACAGAGCAGGCTTGACTCACACTAAACATGGCTTTCTAAGAATATCCTGACATTTCCAGAAGGTTGGGATGGGTAAGATCCCAGTTGGAAAAACCATGAACGTATTTACTTCATAATTTTTAGGTTTTCATATCTTTGCTTTACTATATGTAGAAATAGATTCAACCTGAGCAACTTGAAGCAATAAAATAAAGAATGGGGTGGGGGGTGTGCAAGGAAGGCTAACTTGAGCAGAATATATCAATGTATATACACACACCAAAAAAGAAAATCCTCAAAACTATTGCCTATATTGGGAAGCGAAAATTTATAAAAGAGAGGCAGACATAAAAGAAGAAATTGTTTATTTGTTTGTTTGCCTTTATAAAACCCATTTGGGAGAAACATCCATATATATACATCAGTTATCTGGCTTGTCCCAGTTACACTGATGTTAGAGATGTCCTTTGTTAGAAATTAATGTGTGTAATAAAGTTTTACATTTTTCATATGTTTTGAAGTATATGAGCTATATTTCTTTTGACTGCATAATTACTTTTTGTACACAAGAAAAATGAGGTGCTTAGCCCTAAGTAAATAACCTCAAAACAAACCAAGAATAATAGTTACATTCTTTTCATCTTCTGGGCTGTATACAATAAATATTTCCAGAAACTTTCTAAGTTACGTTATTGTGACTTTTTGCCAAAAAAAGAACCCAAACTTTTATTGACTCAGAACTAAGTTCAGATAAAAATATGCCCACCTCCATATTGATATTTTGATACATTTGTTGAGAACACAGACTAATAACAGCTAAAAGCTTTTTTCCCAGTTTATATTAATTTCCAAGGTGTTTTCCCTTTACATTCTCAAGGAACAAATCTTCCACTCAGTATAAACCTTTTGGGAAATAAGACAGTAGATTTAAAGCAGTTTAAGTACTTTATTTTTCCGTGTAGATGCTTTCAATAACTCCTAAATTCCCACAGTAGAGAACACTATCAACAAAATTGTATGTTGTATTGATTACAGTTAGTCTCCTTTGCATAAACTTTGTTTTTAAGGCTAAGCATTTGGTTGTTTCTAAACAATGGGACTTAAAAAAAAATTAAAGAAATTTGCTCTGTCATTCACACCTTGAAGAACCAATTTGGGTCTTTAAAAATAGTTCTGTGGAGGCTGTAAAATCTCAAATTGAGAGTGGGGGTGAGACAGCGCTACAAATGCTAACAGACTTACTAAGAGACCCCTCCCCCTTTCTGGTAGCTGGCTCCGCTGTAATTACCAACCTGCCTGTTGTTTTCTTTTCCCTCCCTGGTAGCATGTAATATGACCTATGATATATTTTTTACTGCATTACTGAATTTAGTAAAGAAGTTCTAAGGTTTGCTAAGATTGAGTAAATCAGGAAAATACTGATATTTTAAGTTGTTCATGATGGACTCCACATAAAATATGCATGACTTATTTTCCCCCTCACCTGAGTAATTATGACTGTAACTTGGATTTTTTAAAAAGGTAATGGGGAAAATAAAATCAGAGTGGATTTTTCTTCTTTTTCTCTCTCGTTCCTAGACCAAAATCTCTGTGTGTATATGGGTATTGCCTATGCCTGTAGATGTATAGAACAAGAGAGCAAATGCCATAATCCATATATTAATAGTAGTTATCTCTGCAAATTAGAATTCTCAGTGATTTTATTATTTTTACTTTCACATGACCTCAATTTTTCTATGCTAAAAATTATTATTTTTATAATAAGTAAGTTTATTAATGTATTAAAAAAATAGTAGGTATAACTTGCCAATAAAATTTGTGAAATAAGTTAAAAGGAGTTTTTAAGTCTCTTTGCAAAATAGAATGTATTACTTTTCTTTTGGAAATTGTGTCTGCATTAGTGACAGTGGGAACACACAGATGATCTGGTAAGAGTATAAAAGTAAAGATAAAATATCAGTAAAGATCTGTGTCAGGCAGTAATCTGCCTTAGAAAAGTTGGAATAGAGAGAGCCAATCAAAAAAGACTGAAGGAACATATTGACAGAAAAGAAGCTAGTGTGAGGAATGATGGCAAGAATATTTCATCAGTGCAGAATATTCGTTTGCTTGCTCATTTATTTGTTTGTTTGAAGAACCTGCCTATAGAGAATTATAGTCCAATACCAGCAACGAACACTGAGAGAAGGGTAGAGACTAAAGAGAGGCATTACTTCAAGTTTGCAAGTACTGTGAGTTTCCAGAAGGGTCATTCTCTGCAGTGACAGATAAAAGCCTTAAAAGTAACTGTTACTCCTCAAGAGTGCAGTCCATGTAACTGTGCCTTGGAATATACCTCTCAGATTCAGACAGAAAGAGAGAGAGAGAATGAGGGAGATAGAGAATGACTCTGTTGCTTTCCTTTCTAAGTCATTATCTACCACTGATGCAGAAACTTCTGATAAATCTGGTGGGTTTTAGGTGGTCAATTGGTCATGTTCTGTTCTGTGTATCTTTGCTAGAACTCATCACTGTGATGGAGATCTTGGTTTTTGGACTCTGAAATTTTTCTGGGAGATGAGACACAACATTCTTGTCCATCTTCTCACATACTCATTTTTAGATATTGGTTTAAAGTCTTTGGTGGTTTATCTAGATTATCATGTTCCCTGCCTACTCTCTACCTTTGTGGTTTTCATTGCTCCCCAGCAAGCATCCTTCTGCATTCAGACCACCCTTCTTTGTACTGAATGCAAAGAACTCCTCATGGTCTATAAATACCCTAATTCATTTCTATCTTTTCAATTTTGCCCACCTTACCAGAAATACTTCTTCTACATTCACCAGCCACCTATTCTCAAAGATTACATAGAAGATTCCACATCCACACTGAACAAACCTTTCCCCAAATCTTTGCAGACCTTAGTTACATTTACTTCAATACAGTCAGGCTTTTATCACACACTGCTCATCTCCCTGCCTAGATCTGAATCCAGTCGTTTGTAAGTTGAACATTGCCAGGGCAGAGAAAGAGCACAGAGTGTTCTACACATACACATTATATGAATTACTTGTGGGTCTTCTTGCTTCCCTCTCATTCTCATTCTGCAGCCATATAAGAGAATTAGAAGATTGGTCCAGAAATGTGGCCTAAGTGCTCACATCTGGCTGACCTCTCCTTCCAGACTGCAGTTCTGCGAGCCTGGCTCTTTTCAACTGAATTAAGGTCAAAACTCTCCACGAAAAGACTCTGGCTTCTTCTGTCCTCTTCCCGCTGCCCGCTCCCTCCCCCCACGTCACTGTATCCTGTTCCAGTTGAAGCTTGGATCAGTTTAACTAGATGATTTCCCTTATGTCCTATAGCAATTAAAAAATAAATAAAACCAACACTGCCGCTCCTCCTCATAATGAAGGTACTCTTTTTCCCTTTCAGTAAGAAAAAAACAAGTTTCACACTTTGGGTCTGTTTACTGGGTAGAACCCAAAAACAGAGCTGTAAGACCGAGGACAGAGTTTCAAATGGTGACTTGTCTGTTTACAGATGAGTAATTGGGCTCCCTCACTGGCGCTGTGGGATGGTCACTTGCAGGTCTGATATTTATTTCCACAATTCACTGAATGTAACGGATCTTGAAATATAGCTTATAAATATTTAGAAAATATTGTTTCTAAGTATCTGCAGCTTCTTTACAGTGCATCGGGCTATTTATTTTGAAACAGCATCTCTTTTTATTGAGAGGTAAAGTAGATAGCTGAGCAGAGACGCATGCAGCATGGAACATAATTAATATTGTGGGGGAGAAAGGAAGGAGATCACTGTTATGCGGCTGACAATCAGTCCTCCCTCACAGGGAAGGCTTTTCAAATATGCAGATGAGGATGTCACCCTTAGATGTGCATTTGAACTTCCTATATTACGTTCCTCGATTTTATGATGTTTTAGTGGAAAAGCACTTGTTCAGGATCAATCAGTAGGCCCTCCAGACCAAAACGCTGAAGGCTTGGTGACAGCTTCCAAAAGTGGCCACAGAGCACTCTTCCTCGCCTGGCTCCACGTTCTTGAAAGCAGGCTTTGCAGCTCTGTCCCTTTGGAGATAGAGTCTACTCCATTTCTTGAACCTGAGCTGCCATGATGGCATGCTTTGACCAACAGATCGCAGCAGAGGTTTATTATACCAGTCTTGATATATGCTCAAAGGGCTTTCCACCTTTTACTCTCACTCCTAGAACCCTGAGTAGCAGCCATGAGGATAGCCTGAGCTGCCCTGCTAGATGATGAAACTCATGGCCTAGTCACTCCCATCACCACAGGTGTGACAGCCAGCGAACCCCAGAAGTCGAGCCCTCTAGCTGACTCGAGGCTGACCACAGATGCAGGAATAGGCCCGAAGAAGACCAAAAACACCACCCAGCTGAGAGCCCAACCCAGATTTCAGACCTATAAAACCAAAAGCTAAATTAATAATTATTGTTTTGAGCCACTAAGTTTTGGGGTAGCTATTTCGGCAGCAAAAGCCAACTGATGCAGGGTCATGATAGTGCAGTGGGTCATAACCCATAACCAATGTCTCAGTCACGTGACCATAAGGCAACCTCATTTCTACATGAAACAAGAAAGTCATTTATTCAACCTAAATTTATTGAGAACCTAATCTAATTCAGGTACTCTTTGTTCAAGGTGCTGGGAAGTACAACAATGAACAAAACTGGCTGAGTTCCTTCCTTCCTTGAACTTACACTTAGTGACTCATAGAGACAATGACAAATAACAAAGTAAATATAGAAGATAGTGTGTTATAACGAAAAGTTCTATAAGATAAAGAAGCTGAAAATAGGGGTAGACAGCAAGAAGGGAGACTAAATTTCATAAGGCAATCAGAGATAGCTATGCTGAAAAGGAAATTTGAGCAAAAATATAGGAATGAACTATATAGAAATCTACAGCAACAGTACTGTTTGATGGGACATTTTAAGTCAAAATTATATGCGAGTGGTCCCCATAAAGATCTCAGTCCAGGATTCGCTTTGTGTCTTTTAGCAGTGATTTAATAATCTTGCCTAGCATTCGTATCTATCTTGTTATTAAATCTCCACATTTTAGATTTAATGGTCAGTCATATGAATTGCTGAAAATGTTTCTGGCAGGTTGACGAATTTTCTGATGTTAAGTTGTTAATGGTAGGCAAAATCATATTTCTGTGATTATACAAATGTATCTCTCATGAAATACAAGTTATTTCTCTGGTGATCTTTTATTAGATTTTTTTAAAAATATGTGTAATTAAGGCTCTCTTCTTTTAATCCCTCAGAAATATCTAAGGTAAAGCAAAGCTTTTGTTTTTGCTGCTGTTATTTTGGTTTATTTTAATAAAAGGCATTATGTATGTTGCTTGAAATGTTCTATAATTATGGTTTTTTGTTTGTTGTGAAACAAATTGAGTGAGGCATAGAGATAAAACTTTATAACTCATGTTCTGTATTTGATTATTAGAAAGCAATATTGAACCTTTTAATTTACTTGCAGAATTCTAAAAGCATCTGGTAAATACCGTAGAAAAAAGGAAGTTAGTTGGCTTCCAACAAAGATGAACTCATATGCCCTTTAACAATCAAAAGAAACCATCCTCCACAGACTTGAACTAAATCTGAGTTGGAACTCATGCAATGGTTGAATAAAAGGTGAGATTTAAGAACACATTTCACCATGTGGTTGAGTATGAAACAGTGTGGTATAGGCTGCTGGCAGTTTTTTCCTCTTTCTGGCATAAAGTTGGACTACATCCCCAGCCTGTCTTTCCCTTACAAGTGATCGTGTGACTGACTTCTGGCCAATACAATGTGAGCAAAAGTGTTCAGGCCATAGAAGGCCTGGCCCATAAAAATGTACATGCAGTCACCTATGTTCTTTCTCTTCATTTGACAGAGTATTGGCACCCAGGGGATCCGTGTAAGTCTGTTCTGAAGCTGCCACAGCCTCCATCAGTCTGGGTCCCTGAAAAAACTATGGGAAACAGAACTACTAATTGCCTGTTAAATGGGGAATAAGTAAAATTTCTGTTCTCTAAGCCATTATATTTGGCAGAGGGAAGGGAGTTGGGGGGCTCTGGTGTTTGCAGCTCAGCATATTGTAATTGATACAGGAAGTATCTACCGTTCTGCTTTACTGCCCACATCAGAAAAACAAATGTACAATATTTTTCAGTGAGAATGCTAAGGCCGACAGAATGTTGAATGAAAATGACTACAGAAAAAATTGCCAACAATGAGAGTTCATCAACAAGTATGTCTAAGAAAACCATGTTTCTAAATAGAGATCATAATTCCTCTCTCTTTTTGATTTCTAACAGGTGAAAGAGATGTTGAGTTGATTATAGGTACTCAGAAAGTACTCAGTGAACAAATGCATGCATGCATGCATGAGTTAAAGGTGCAGGGTGAGAAAACTTGAGCAACATCAGGACACACAGGTTTTTACTAAATATTTTGCCATGACATGGCTGTGTGAATTTAGATATGTTTCTCTCTCTAAGCATTAGCTTCTCTCCTGTGAAATTTATGGGGTGGAACTAAATTTTTCCAAGCTGGAAAATTCTGAGCCCTGTTTCTATGGGTAACTGGTCCTTTCTGGTAAGTAAGTGAGAAAGACATCAAAGGCCCAAGGTCACTATAGTGTGAGAATAGAGTTGTACAGCCTGGGGAGCCAACGTCTCTTAGAATTCAGGCCACAGTACAAGGTGCCTCTTTGGCTTGCAGGGTGTTCCAACCTACATATCTATAAAAAAACTCACCAAAGCAACTCTTAAATCCAAAGAGGTCCTAGAAAGTCTGTGGTCTGAACTCAGTTTCATCACAGGTGAATAAATACAAATGAGGCCCCTGGAGGTTAAATCACAGAGTTACTTCTCCCAGCCAGGACTAGAATTTACATTTCTGAGCTTGCTACTCAGGGTACTTTCTTCAGGTCTTGCCCATGCTTACCCTCATCCAAACTTAAAATTGTATCTAACCCACGTAATAAGCATATGTTTCTTTTATTTGGTTGGTTGGTTGGTTGGTTAGTTAAAAATATTTTGTGTTATCAAGACTTCATCACATCTTTTTCTTCTCCAACAACTTTGTAGTAGACCTCTAAATCATCTCCACTTCTTTTCTCTTTTAATATGCATTCTAAATGTAATAACCATAATAATCTCAAAGTCTTTTGTGACAAGTTTTCAATCTGATCTGCCATTCTTCCCAACTGAGATGGATGTTTTGGTCTTTGCCCTGAAATACACTATTTTGCAAGCTTTCCCATACCAAACTTCACCAGGCTGATGCCACCAACCCAACCTCCAAATCCCAGCACACATATTTGTTACAATTACTAGGTTAGTGTGGTTTTAATCAGCAAAGCAGGAAATCTGAAAGAAAAATCAACATGAGAGATAAATGCTACTAAGTTTGTCATGTCTAAGAGAAATGGTATCACCAGGACAGAATGAAGGATGTTGAAAGAAAGAGGGAACCCATAAATGTAATCAGAAATTTCAGTAAAGTGGGGGAGTGCCTGGGTGGCTCAGTCAGTTAAATGTCTGAATTTGGCTCAGGTCATGATCTCATGGATTGTGAGTTTAAGCCCCGCATCAGGCTCGGTGCTGACAGTTAAGAGCCTGGAGCCTGCTACAGTTTCTGTGTCTCCCTCTCTGTTGCCCTTTCCCTCCTCATGCTGTGTGTGTGTGTGTGTGTGTGTGTGTGTGTGTGTGTAAAATAAATAAACATTTTTTTTAAAAAAAGAAATTTCAGTAAAGGGAGTTGACACCAAAGAAACAAATAGGAAATGTAGGTAAGCCCTTAGCTCATTCATTCTTTCAGTGTTTTATAAATGAGTGTTAAATTTTCCCAAATGTTTTGTATGTATCTATTGATACAATTATGTGATTTTTCTTCTTTAGCCTGTTGATGTGATAGATTACATTAATTGATTTTCAAAGGTTGAACCAACTTTACATACCTAAGATAAATCCTACTTGGTCATGGTGTATAATTCTTTTTATACATTGTAGATTTTGATTTGCTAATACTTTGTTAAGACTCTGTATATTTGTTCATGAGAGATGCTGGTCTATAGTTTTCTTGTAATGTCTGTCTGATTAGGTTATTGTAGGGTAATACTGGCCTCATAAAATGAATTAGGAAGTATTCCCTCTGCTTTTACCTTCTGAAAAAGATTGCAGAGAATTGGTATCATTTCTTCCTGAAATATTTGGTAGAATTTACCAGTGAACCCATTTGGGCCTGATGTGGTTTTTTTTTGGGAGGTTATTGATTATTGATTCAATTCCTATAACAGACGTAAACCTGTTCAGATTCCTTATTTCTTCTTGTGTGCAATTTGGCAGGTTATGTCTTTCTAAGAATTGGTCCACTTCATCTAGGTCACTGAATTTGGGGACACAAACTTGTTCATAGTATTCCTTTATTATCTGTTCGATGTCCATGATCTCTGTAATGATGTCCCTCTTTCATTTTTTTCATGCAGTATAGTTGACATACAATATTATATTAGTTACAGGTGTACAACAAGTGATTCTACAATTATATACGTTACATTATGCTCATCTTAAAAGATGTAGTTACCATCTGTTACCATACAAAGTTATTATATCATTGACTGTATTCCCTATGCTGTACTTTTCATTCCTATGACTTATATATTTTATAAGTGAAAGTTTGCAGCTCTTAATCCTCTTCACCTATTTAACCTACTTCATTTTGGATTCAATAAGTTTTGACTTTTCTTTTTTCTCTTAGTTAACCTATAAAGAACTTTATTTATCTTTCAGAGCTTTTGATTTTATTGATTTTCTCTACTGATTTCACGTTTTCAATTTCATTAATTTCTGCTCTAATTTTTATTATTTCTTTTCTTCTACTTCCTCTGGATTTAATCTGCTCTTCATTTTATAGTTTCCTACAATTAAATCTTAGATTATTGAGTTTAGATTTTTCTTATTTTCTAATATATGCATTCAAAGCTATAAATTTTCCACTAAAGCACTATTTTCACTGCAAAATTTTTCTAATAAATTTTGATAAGTTGTGTTTTCATTTTCATTTACTTCAAAGTATTTTTAAATATCTCCTGAGATTTATTCTTTGACTCATGTTATTTAGAAGTATTTTTTTTTTAATCTCCAAGCATTTAGGGATTTTCCACCTATCTTTCTGATGTTGACTTCTAGTTTAATTCCATTGTGGTTTGAGCATTCATTGTATGATTTCTAGTCTTTTAAATTTGTTAAGATGTGTTTTATGGCCCAGAATGTGATTAGTTAATTAGCAAATATTTCATATGGGTTTGAGAAGAATGGGTATTCTGCTGTTGTTGAATGAAGTAGTCTGTGGATGTCAATTATATACAATTGATTGATGGTGCTGTTGAGTTCAACTACATCCTTACTGATTTTCTGCCTGCTGGATCTGCCCACTTCTGATACACAGGTGTTGACACGTCCAACCCTAAGAGTGTTTTTGTCTACTTCTCCATGAAATTTTACCAATTTTTGCCTTGTGTATTTTGATATCCTATTGTTAGATGTATACACATTAAGGATTGCTGTGTCTCCTTGGAGTACTGAGTCCTTCGCCATTATGTGATGTCCCTCCTTACCCTTGATAATTTTCCTTGCTCTGAAGTCAGTTCTTTGTGAAGTTAATATAGTTGTTCCAGGGATGCTTGGGTGGCTCAGTCAGTTAAGCATCCTACTCTTGATTTTGGCTCAGGTCATAATCTGACAGTTCATGAGATTGAGCCCCAGATGGGGCTCTGCACTGACAGGGAGGATCCTGCTTGGGATTCTCTCTCTCTCTCTCTCCCTCTCTCTTTCTCTCTGCCTCTCCCCTGCTCATGCGCACTTGCTCTCGCTCTCGCTCTCTCTCTCTCCCCCTCTCTCTCTCTCCCTCTCTCTCTCTCTCTGTCTCAGAAAATAAATAAATTAATAAATAAACATTTAAAATATATAGTTATTCCATTCCAAATTTGTTCCATGAGGCCAGTATCACCCTCATACCAAAACCAAATAAAGATACCACAAAGAAAGAGAACTATAGGCCATATCTCTAATTAACATAGATGCAAAAATTCTGAAAAAAATATTTTCAAAACAAATCCAACAATACATTTAAAAAATCAAACACTATGATCAAGTGGAATTTGTTTCTTTGTTGCAAGTATGGTTCGATATTCAGGAAGTAAACAATCAATGTGATACATCACATCAGTAAGAGAAAGGATAAAAACCATATGATCATTTCAGTAGATGCAGAAAAGGCATTTGACAAAGTACAGCATCCATTCATGATAAAAACCCTCTCCAAAATAATTCTAGAGAGAACATACCTCAACATAATAAAGGCCTTGTGTGAAAAACCCACAGCTAACATCACTCAATGGTGAAAAACTGAGAGTTTTTCCTCTAAGGTTTGGAACAAGACAAGGATGTCCACTCTAACCACTTTTATTCAACATAGTGCTAGAAGTCCTAGCCACAGCAATGAGACAATAAAAATAAATAAAAGGCATCCAAACTGGTAAGGAAGAAGTAAAACCCTCCTTATTTGCAGATGACATGATACGATATATAGAAAATCCAAAAGACCCCAACAAAAAATATTAGAACTTATAAATGAATTAAGTAAAGTTGCAGGATACAAAATCTGTTGCATTCCTATATGCTAGTAATGAAGCAGCGGAAAGTAAAATTCAGAAAGCAATCCCATTTACAATTGCACCAAAGACAATAAAATATCTAGGAATAAACTCAACCAAAGAGGTGAAAGGCCTGTACCCTAAAAACTATAAAACACTGATGAAAGAAATTCAGAATGATGCAAAGAAATGGAAAGACATTCCATGCTCATGGGTTGGAAGAACAAATATTGTTAAAATGTCTATATTAAAAAAAAATAAGTAAATAAATAAATTAATTAAATGTCTATATTAACCAAAGCAATCTACAATTTAATTCAAACCCTGTTAAATACCAATAGCATTATTCATAGAATTAGAACAATCATAAAATTTGTATGGAATCACAAAAGACCGTGAATAGCTAAAGCAATCTTGAAAAAGAAAAAACTGGTGATATGGGGCGCCTGGGTGGCGCAGTCGGTTAAGCGTCCGACTTCAGCCAGGTCACGATCTCGCACTCCGTGAGTTCGAGCCCCGCGTCGGGCTCTGGGCTGATGGCTCGGAGCCTGGAGCCTGCTTCCGATTCTGTGTCTCCCTCTCTCTCTGCCCCTCCCCCGTTCATGCTCTGTCTCTCTCTGTCCCAAAAATAAATAAACGTTGAAAAAAAAAAATTAAAAAAAAAAAAAACTGGTGATATCACCATTCCAGACTTCAAGTTATAGCACAAAGTGGTAATAACTAAAACAGTTTGGTACTGGCCTAAAAATAGGCATATAGATCAACAGAACAGAATACAAATCCCAGAAATAAACCCACAATTATATAGTCAATTAACCTTCACCAAAGGAGGAATGAATATATAATGGAAAAAAGATAGTCTCTTCAAGAAATGGTGTTGGGAAAACTGGACAGCTGTGTGCAAGAGAATGAAATTGGACCACTTTCTTTCACCATAAATAAAAGTAAACTCAAAATGGATTAAAAGGCTAAATGTGAGACCTGAAACCATAAAAATCCTTGAATAAAGCATAGGTAGTAATTTTTCTGACATTGGCCATGGCAACATTTTTTTACATATATCTCATGAGGCAAGGAAAATAAAAGCAAAAATAAACTATTAGGAATAATTTAAATGAAAAAGTTTCTGCGCAGCAAAGGAAACAGTCAACAAAACTAAAAGACAAACTACTGAATGGGTGAAGAGATTTGTAAATGACATATCTGATAAAGGGTCGGTATCCAAAAATATAAAGAACTGATACAACTCAATACCCAATAAAAACCAAATAAAAAATAATCCAATTTAAAAATGAGAAGACATAAACAGACATTTCTCCAAAGAAGACATACAGCTAGCCAACAGATACATGAAGAAATTTTCAACATCACTCATCATCAGGGAAATGTAAATCAAAACCACAATGAGATTTATCACCTTGCACCTACCTGCCAGAATGACTAAAATCAATAACGCAAGAAACAATAAGTGTTGGAGAGGATGTGGAGAAAAAGGAACCCTCCTGCACTGTTGGTAGGAATGCAAACTGGTGCAGGCACTATGGAAAACAGTTGGAAATTTTCTCAAAAATTTAAAAATAGAACACCCCATGACCCAGTAATTGTACTACTGGGTATTTACTCAACAAATGCAAAAATACCAATTTGATTCAAAGGGATATATGCACCTCTATGTTTACGATAGCCAAACTATGGATAAGAAGAGGTGGTAGAGGGGGATGGGTGAAGTAGTTAAGGGGATTAAAAAGTACACTTATCATGATGAAAAATTAATTAAATATATATACACATAGCATCCCTTCCAATCTTGGGTTTAATGGAGGACATGATGTACTGGGTAAAAGGAATTATGATAAGCACAACTTTAACAGTGCCATGGTAAGGTATGAATGGGGGAGGAAAAGCATTCTATGGTCCTGTGATTAGATCTCAGTCTTTTAGTGAGTCTGTATCCATACACTGGGAACTTCATAAGTGTTTCTCAGTTTTGTTTTGTTTTTTAATTTTTTGAACCTCCTAAGGTGCTACGAGATGACTGGAGTTCAGTGTATCCCTTCTCCCCGTCAGTGAGGCTCTGTTAATAACCCAGTAGATTAGGCTTGTATAAAATAGCTTCTCTCAAGGGAAGGCTTTGTTAGGAAGAACACAATGTTCTAGCACATTTCAAAGTGGTTACTTTTCCCCTCCCTCTGCCAAAAGCCTTGGCAGGGAGGAGGTGGGGGGTGGGGGGTGGTTGTTTTTTTCTCTGATTTTCACTGTGAAAACCTGGTTGAGCTCCCAGAGATAAAACACAAAAGTGTGAAGGCCACCCTATGGCTGAGCCCCCCTGGAATCTTTACCTCACAGATTTAGCCACACTGAGCCTCCAGCAATTTATCAATTCCAGCCCAGGCTTCCTATCCTGGCACTGGTTCTGATGGAAGTTTATGCTCCTGGGTTTCTGCTCCTCAAAGCTGTAGTTCTCTGTATCTGCCTGTTTGTCTCTCCGATTTTAGGGGCAAAATTTGGTCCTGTATCCTTACTTCTCTGACAGATTTTAGAAGAGTTGTTGATTTTTCATATCGTTCAGCATTTTACTTGTTAGGATGAAGTGATGACTTCCAAGCTCCTTACATGCTAGACCAGGGGACTTCTTTTTTTTAACAAAATAATCATCATGGTTAAATGAGAAAGTAAGAGAGAAGAGGAGCCAGAGCTTGTAAGCTGGGTTCAAAGCCCAGTGTTCCCTCTTGCTTGTTACTGACCTATGGGCAATTTAATCCACTTGAGTCCAGCTTCCTCTTCTGTAAAAAAAGGCATATTGAAATGTATTTTCAAAGATAGATATATATATAAAATATATGATACATATATATGATACCATATATATATATATGTGTGTGTGTGTGTGTGTATGTATATACACACATATATATAGAGAGAGATACTCATATTCTAGTTCAGGATCTGGTGAGTCATAAGTCTTCAATAATTATTAGTTACTTTCCCCTTCCTCTTATCAGTTGCCACAATAAACCATTTAATATCCCTAAGGCTATTTCTTCATCTTTCAATGGGGATAATGATACCTAAGCTTACAAACTTATAGGACTGTTTTGATAATCAAAGAGTCAGTGTATATTATCGTACTTAAAAAAAAACTACAACAGGATAAGTTATTAAACAAAGACAAGGCAAGAATATTAGCACCATAATAATAATTATTATCATTACAAATATCCAAGGCTGTGCCTGACTCACCTGTCTTTATGCGGTTTAAAACTAAATCAGCAAGCCTTACATGATTATCCAGCCGGAGCTATTTTCCAAACCATTTACTTGCTTTAACATTTACTTGCTTTAACATTTTTTTTCTTCGATAATCAAAGCTCTTTGTCTCCAAGAATTTATAAGACTTGTCAAAAGAGTTTTCGGTTACCTTTCCTGAATTTCCTAAGCCTGTGCAATAGAAGTCCGCAAACAGAAGGCTACAATTCTCGCCTCTCCCACTCCAAGGTAGAGCCCTTGAGGCTTATGTTCTCAAGTGCCAGTGTTTTGCCCACTCTCTACCCTCTGCCAAAGAAGATCGTTTTGAGTGACGTAGCATGTAAACCATCAACCACTCCTTAAGACCAAAGGCATCACAGTGAGCATTCTAAGCCCTGCATGGCTGGAAGGCAGAAAGAAAACTCAGAATTTGTTCACTGTTCTTCACCACTTCCATTTTACATGTATTCCCTCCAGGGCTTCTCATTTTCCAGAATTCCTCACTCGGTATTTAGACCTGCCAGGCTTAAGTGACCAACCGTTTCCAATATTCCAAGATCTTAACAAAGTTATCTTTGTCTCACTACTCAATAACTTCCATACAATATTCTCCCAGAACTCGTTCCCTTGGGGCTGCTGATAGGTCTTTGTCCTGAATGATGTGAAACCTAAAGATGCTAGACACAACCAGCAAATGCCTTCCCTTTTCCTGCATCCTTTTCTGCTACTTCAAGTGAAAGAGTACTGCATTGTCAACTGATCGTAAGCATCTTGCATAATTACTTGTAACTAAACTGTTGCCACGATGTGTCTTTCTTAAAAAGAAAAAGATACTCCTGTTGCCCGATCTTGCACAGTCAGCAGCTTTCTTTATGGCATCGTTCATTACTGCCCTCACATTAATCCTGTGCACTGTAATGCCTCCCCAGTATGAGGTTTCCTTTCCTCTTCATATAGTTTGCTTTTCACTGTAGCTGCCGCACAGCATAAATCAATACAACGCGCACCATAAACACCACAAGTGCTAACCCTGCCAATTGGTTCTCTTTAATTGGTTTCAGCTAAAAACCTGTAAACCTAGTTGAAGTGAAAAAGCAGACAAATCAAAGGCAAGATGAATGACCCAAAAGCCCTCACTGAGCCAGGGGTTGCGAGATCCAACATGGTATTTTTCATCTCTGTCGTGGGTTTTTTTCCTTTTCTCTCTGGATCCTTTTTTACATCCCAGGTATTATACTTCAGCTGCCTCCACATTTATAATTACAGAAAGGAAAGTGTAAATACTCCAGAGGCCGAGTGGTGCATTTTAGCAATTGTGCCAATGGAGAAAGCAACTTGAATTGAATAAATATCCCCCACAATTAGTGTTATATTGACAATTCTTCATGGTTCCCTTCTTTATAAGTAAACTCAAGCCCTGAAGAATTCTCCCTTAGACGTCACACGCAAATGGCAGATTTGCTGGACATTTTTATCACCATGCTGAGTTTTTAAAACCTATGGCTTTGGTTTTTCAAAATACATTTACATTTCAATTTGCATTGCTGCAGGGACTGCCTATGCTTCAGATATTATCCATGTGTTTATCCACAGTGACAACAGTGCCTCAGGTACTGCTCAGTTTCTAAAAGCCTATCATTCTGTTGAGGCTGAGGTGATTGGATGAAGCCATTTCACTTGAGGGAGTCCGGCCAAAGGTCTATGGGAATGGCCTCTTCACTAGACCCCTCCAGAGCTGGCAATAATCCACTTTCTTCCTCTTGCTTCAGGTGGATACTCTAGTCAAGCAAATTACCTAGTCCATGGTCAGAGTCACTGAGCCAGGGACCCTTTTCTAGAAGGTTCCAAGTCTTGTCAAGCAAGTAGTGGTATTTGAACAGGAGAGCTCATGTGTTCAGCCAATGATAATTAAAACTGTGTGGTAAAGCAGCCATAGAGAAATGCCCTGGGTAGAAATACACTAAGGTTGACATTCATAGAAGGGCTTGTCAAACAGTAAAACATATGCATGCATACACACACACACACACACACACACACCATCAGAAGAAAGGAGCATTCGCTGGGCACATGTTTCAGAAGTGCAGGCTGTGTCTCAGAAGCAGGACCATCTCTTAGGCAGTTGCCACATCTAAATTAGCATTTCAATAACACAATCATTTCATCACACTCTTGAAACCACTTTTATCTTCCATTTTATTTAAACAGTGGCAGCGGCCAAATTTTATGAGAGGCTAGATACTAAGGCAGCCCCAAACTCAATTCATAAATCTTACACCCAATTCAGGGAGCACAAATGCAGTCATCTGGCATGTTTGTTCAGATCTTTCTTTAGTGTTATTTTATGGTTCTCATTAGCAGCCCCCAAAATGCTACTGACACAGTTTTCAGGGTTCAATGTGAGGTTGAATTTCTAGTCACACCGTCAGGAGGAGGCTAACGGTGTAAGGTCTCTCCTACCCAGGGTTGACGTGCATATAGAAGGAAGATTGCTCCTAGAGTATCTTTAAACCTAAACAGTCATCAGGGCATGCCCTTTGATCGGAGACACAGAACAGGATGCACAGGACATCTCATTACAATATGTGCAGGTCAAGGTAATATGATGTGGAAGCACAGAGCTCAGTGCTCCTGGTTTTGACGAAGTTGTTGTCAAAATGATCTCTTTCCCTGAGTTTTTGCTTCCTGCGGTGGCACACCACCCCTCCTTCCTTAACCTTCTTAGGTAACATGAGCATAGCTTCATTTATCACAGGTACTGAGTTCCCATTTTAGGATGCCTTGAAGAAACTTGTTAAGCTGATGGATCACAGAATAGTCCATGATTCTGATGTGTCATTCAGTATAAATTTCCCCCAGTCTAGTCAGTTGCTGCTATGTAGATGAGGAAGGGGGCAGGTGGGGAAGCAGTTGGATGTAGGACATGTAGCAATAAAGAATTGAAGGGGCGCCTGGGTGGCGCAGTCGG
Source organism: Prionailurus viverrinus (assembly GCF_022837055.1). Taxonomy (NCBI): domain Eukaryota; kingdom Metazoa; phylum Chordata; class Mammalia; order Carnivora; family Felidae; genus Prionailurus; species Prionailurus viverrinus. The sequence goes on along the minus strand of NC_062563.1, from coordinate 84,724,690 downwards.
TTGAGTGTCCGACTTCAGCCAGGTCACGATCTCGCGGTCCGGTCCGTGAGTTCGAGCCCCGCGTCAGGCTCTGGGCTGATGGCTGGGAGCCTGGAGCCTGTTTCCGATTCTGTGTCTCCCTCTCTCTCTGCCCCTCCCCCGTTCATGCTCTGTCTCTCTCTCTCCCAAAAATAAAATAAAATAAAATAAAATAAAATAAAAAAAAAAGAATTGAAAAGAGTTAGAAAATGCTTTTTTTGTAGGCTGTATTACAAATTTACTAGGAAGAAAAAAAAATCACCTCCTCAACTCTGTTTCAGCAAGTTGAGCTATTTAAAGTATACTGCAGGATGAGAGCCAGGGGTTTTCCACAGATGAGCTCACCTGGGTGTTCAGAGGACTATCGGTTTTCTAGAGTTTGTTCATAAACACACAGAAGCATGGAGGTTTCCCAGCACAGAATTTCCTTCCTAACTTTCTTTTCCCTTAACATCCCTATCTCCAGCAAATCTGAAAAACAGTTGTCTGGGCTTTGGCCAATACCATGTTGACGATCCTCATCTAATTGTAGGCTCATTGGAAGGAGATGTTGAAAGTAGCATTCTTCTGATCTACCATTCTGCCTTTTCTTTTTCTTTTTTCTTTCCATGGCTTATTTCATGTTTAATCTTTAAAGTTAAGATAAATCTCTACAGGAAAAGCAAAATATCCCTGTAATACAAGTGTATACATAGCTTAACCTTTTCACAAAAATAATTTTCAATTATCTAAATAGCTTAAATATTAATACCACTGAAAGAGACTAAAGGCAAGATTGCAGAAGGCAGAATGATGATGCCAATTTTTAGCTATAATTAAGGTTTTACTGTACCGGAGTCATCATGATGTTGAATCAGTCCACCTTGTGGATGGAATGAGCTGGGGTATGTGTTCAGAATGTGGGGCTTATTGAAAACAGGATAGTGCTGCTTTTCTGGTAACAGATCCTGGTCATGTTCACTCTTCTTATCTCTGCCCTGAATCAAAATACATGCACAATAATCCAGTCAAAGAACGTGTCAAGAAGACTGCAAAACCACTGGCATTTCACCACTTCCCAAAGACAACTGGAAACACCTTTTTATTCCCTAACACACTGGTGCATTCTAGCCAGGTGGCCCCTTCAGAGTTCTAGGCAGTGTTCCTACTCTGGAGCTACATGATTTATTTGGGGGGAAAAACTGACCCATGCACCTTTCCCTCTAACTTCATCACCGTGTTCCAATCTCCTTCATAGAGCTGGATGTTCTAAAAGACAAAGTGCGCTGGCCACTTTCTCTTCCTCCAATCTGTGGAAATGAGTAACGGAAACCTCATTTAAAATGAAGCTGGGAGGGGTGCCTGGGTGTCTCAGTCGGTTGAGCGTTAGACTTCGGCTCAGGTCATGATCTCGCGGTACGTGAGTTCGAGCTCCGCCTCTGGCTCTGTGCTGACAGGTCAGAGCCTGGAGCCCCTTTCAGATTCTGTGTCTCCCTCTCTCTCTGCCCCTCCCCCGTTCATGCTCTGTCTCTCTCTGTCTCAACAATAAACGTTAAAAAAAATTTTTTTTTAATTAAATAAAATAAATAAAATGAAGCTGGGAGACCAGGAGATGGCGCTCTCGTGCCCTATTACCCCCGCACACCCTGTAAAGTGAAAGAAGCCAGGTTTTACTATCCTTGAAGAAGAGTGGAAGACTTTCTCCTTGCCTGGCAACAGCCCAGCCAATGACAGACTGACATAACTCGGCCAATGAAAAGCCCAGTTTAGTTTATAACAGCCCCTCCCAACTCCTCTCTCCTGTATAAAAAAGCATTTCTCTCTTTTGTTTTCACAATTTGCCAATGGTTTGGCTATAACTGGAATGTTTCAGACTGCAATTTTCTGCCATTCCCGAATAAACCCATTTTGCTGGCAAAATAAGCAGCTGTTTTATTTTTAAATTTAACAAGTCTAAGTGGTAATTCTGAGCCAAACGCCTCTGCCACAGTTCAGAACAACCATCACTATCTAGGTACTTTGGGGTTTTGTGCCTTCACAATTCAAATGAATTTGGAAAGTTTTCCCACGTTTCCAACCAGTATTTTGCTTGTCACGGAGAGGCAAATGAAAGGGAAGACTTGACGTGGCAGTATTATTCCAGACATCTGCCCTTTCTTTGTCTTCTTTTTGAACGTCAACCAAAAGCATATTTTCATCTTTTAATAAGAATTGTGCAGGGAAAGTGAGATCGGCTAAACTTCTGAACAGCATTCCCCAATGGCTTCCGAAATAAATGCATCAACATTCTTATTTAGCACCACCTGCAAGAAAAGTCTATGGTCAGCGTTCAGGCTCAATAATGTAAAAATGAAAATTATTAGTTGGGAAATAGGTTTCAGGATCAGGTCTACAGAGGGTAACTTTAAACAGAAACATTCCTCTTGGAGACAGCCTTCAGAATGCCTTACAAGCATGCTGTATTTGGAATTTATCTATGAGTTTCATCCCCTTTGGGTCACACTCCTTCTAAATCAAATGGCTTTCAAATACAAACTCAACATTGTGAAGTAAGGTGAAGTTATTCTTTATCAGCTTTTCCTAACAGAGTTTTCTCCAGAGAATTAAGCTCCACAGAAAATGATTCAAGTGACCTTTTCCTCAGTTCTCCCAAGGAAAGGTGCTTTGCTAGTACTGTTCTAGATGCAGAGTAAATAATTAATTCTTTACATACAATTGATGCCTTAGGGCCTTAGGATTTAATTCTTTAGGCCAGCCTTGAGAAGGGTTGTGGGGTGCTTTGAAGAGCATAGAAATGTCATCACAAACTAATCTGAGTAGTGTTGCAAGGTCTTCTGTGTCCCCAAATATTACTAACATGACTACCACCACAAAAACTCTTACTACTACTAGTAAGATTAGTAGAATAGCTTCTATGTGCCAGCCAGTCACTATGCTAAGCACTTAAAACTCACCTACTCATTGAAACAACATGACAACTATGTGAGATGAGTATTATTATTATTACTATCATTATCCCATTTGACAGCCAAGGAGATGGTAATTAGAGAAGTTAACTGGCAAATGCCACATTTGAACCCAGTGCTTGTCTGCCTCTTCATAACCAGGAGAGAGGGGAAATCAATTATATTGTGACAGATGCAGAGGAGAAGTAAGGTTAAGGAGGTGATGGAACTGAGAAGGCTTGCTTACTTGTTGGAATAAGCGAAAGAAGGGAGGAGGTCAAGATGGAAGGTAGGTTGGTTCATGACCATGGCCAAAAAGGTCAAGGCATAAGAGAAGGGAAAAATGCCAAGAAGAGGACTGGGACCCCAAAGCTAGGAACCAATGGGAATCAGACCACTACTGGGATATGTTGAGGAGGCCACCATGTATCAGAGCTCTAGGGCAATAGTTCAAATCAAAATCAAAAGAGCATTTTGGTGCACCTGGGTGGCTCAGCCAGTTGAGTGTCCGACTGGGGTTCAGGTCATAATCTCACGATTTGTCAGTTTAAGCCCTGTGTTGGATCACCGCTGCCAGCTCAGAGCCCACTTTGGATCCTCTGTCCCTGTCTTTTTCTCTGCCTCTCCTCTGCTCACGCTCTCTCTCTCTCTCTCTCTCTCACAAATGAATAAACATTTTTTTAAAAAAGAGCATTTTAAAATGGTAAGTAGATCCAATTTTTTCCTTTCAGAAAAGTATTATGATTTGAACAGCCTCCTTCTTTCCTTTCCCTGCATTGCCTACTGCAGCCTTCTTTTGATTCCCAAGGGACAGTGTTTCTAATAGGATTCTTCAAACGCAGTGCATAGGATAAAGAAGAAATAGGGGCACGCCAGTCCTAAAAATGGAAGCCAAGGTACCTGGGTGGCTCAGTTGGTTAAGTGTCTGACTCTTGATTTCAACTCAGGTCATGATCTCAGCGTTTGTGAGACAGAGCCCCACATCAGGCTCCATGCTGACAGCACTGAGCCTGCTTGGGATTCTCTCTTTTCCTCTCTCTCTGTCTCTCTCTTCTCCTTCCCCAGTCCCATGCATGAGCACACTCTCAAAGTAAATAAATAAACTAACTTAAATATATGTATATATTGAATATATATATATATATATATATAGAGAGAGAGAGAGAGAGAGAGAGACAGACAGAGACAGAGACAGAGAGAGAGGGAGGGAGAAAAGAAATGAGAGCAGCATAATGTTGACTATAAACTGGCTGCCTGGAGTTGAAAGGTACGTTCAAAGTAAAAGCTCATGGCTACAAGCCCAATGGTTTTCCTTTACGTCTGAATGAATCTCTTGTCTCAGTTTTTCCCACAGATAAGATCCTACTTTTAAGATTTTTTAAAAAATATACAAAAATCAGCTAATTTCTATTAAAAGAAAACAAAGCATTTGGATGCTCTGAAAGTTGAAATTAAATATTCTGGAAGGAGACATCCATGTGAACTATCTCCTCCTCTTTCCCAGTTTGTAAAACTATTTCACTGAGAGACCAAATTGCTTTGATGATAAGAGATTCCCTCATTTAAAGCTCTTCTCAACTTGGAACTCTGGTGTTGGATATCAAGGATGTGGTATTTTTCTTCTTTTACGGTATTTTATTGGATATAAGATTTCATAGATTATAAGATGCACCATTATTTTGTGTACCACTAACAAAAGAAGAGCTGCTATTCGAATTATAACCAACCACCAACTTGAAGAGACATCTTGTTTTTAAACATGTTAAAATGTGAGTGGAAAATGTATCCCAGAAACAATGAAATGCGGTGACTCTTTGTTCCTTACTGCAACTGCCCGCACAGTCCATATACCCCTCAGGGAGTTTAGGTGCTGCTCTATTAAATCACACATCTGCCTGCTGCTGACGAGGGCAGCCTGCCGAGGGACCTAACACCACTGCTGCTGCTTCCTGCTTGACTTAGGTCTCAGCCCGTTGAGGGCTGAGGACTGTGGTCCATAGCTCTCAGACACTCCCAGAGAGCTAGCACAGGGCCAGGCACAGAGAAAGCACTCACCCAAAAGCTTTCCCTGTCTGTAGAGTCTTTTGAAGTCAGACCTAAAGAGGCCATGTTCTCTTCTGACACATGCCACATGCATGAGATAGACAAAGCAGGGAGTATTACCTGTGCTCACGGAAGAACACAGAAGTACCCAGATTAAGTAGCTCCATCTGCCCAAAGTTACCCCGTGAGCAAATGGCGTTGCCATTGGGAAAACCCAGTGTCAGACTCCCAGAGCAATACTCTATCTTTTTTCTGTTACTTCTCTCTGCTGCCAAACTAAAATGTCAAATCTGGAGGCTTCATCTGGTATTTTCCACCAGTCTTGAGACCAGGGAGCAGCATGAGCACCTGAGATTAGTCTCGGGGACCTGGTCCCTGTGGGGCTGCTCTGGGACACCTCTGGGACACCTGCTCCCGTCTCTCTATTGACCTTGCCTTCCCCAACCCCCTCTCCACCCTCTTATCACCTCCACCTGCCAGTGTTCCCACCTCACAAGCCAGGGAGCAAAGGAAGTCACAGCCAAGAGTTTAGGATTTGGATTCCCTATGACTATTTTCTGAAATATATATCTATATAAAAGTTATAAGAAAAACTAATCTCAAATCCTAGAATACCTGATTTCTCCTTATTGAGGTATAGAAGCAGTGGCAACAGCCCAAAAATGGTATGATTCCATGAGCCCAACAGGCTTTTCTCTCTGGAAGGGAAAAAAAAAATTAAAACATATTATCTTTTCACTGCTCTTTCCTTGCTGCTAAAGGGAAGCTTCACTAGCAGAAATCAGAGCATTCAACTTGTAAAGATTTAAGCAAGAGAAGGATTATACAAGATAATTCTCCCTTGATTAGAATCCCTTTTACCCCTCTCCTCCCTTTTTTCAGAAAATGAAGAAAACTATTTATTTTTTTCATAAAGGGGGTATCAGGTGGGATTGTGGGCATCATGGGTGTCTCACTATAATGGTACACTTTCTTTCCCATTAAATAATAAAATATGCTGTAGAGTCGCACAACTCCTCAGACCCAGGGGACATTAAACCAGGCTCATCAAGCACCATCCATGTGGAAAGATATGAATATATTTTTACCTGGCACATACATATTTCCTTTGCAGCTGCCTCAGAACCCTTGCTTCCTTATGGACTCACACTCCTTCCCAAAATGCAGAAGAGGGCAGGAGGGAGGGAGGAAGGACGGGAAAGAGAGAGGGAAGGATGGAGAGAAAGAATCAATTTTACTGATGACCAGAGAAAAAAAACTTGTAATATCTGAAAAGAAACAAGCATGAAAGCATATGTAGAATTCTTAATAATGTAACTTCTGACTATTTTTTAATTTTATTTTGTTTTCACTTGTAGGTGAATTTTTAAGTGGCTTGATTTTAGTTGCTACAGGCTGGGTTTATAGTCACTTTCTGTTCATTAATTGGTAATGATTGGATATTTTATCTTTATCTGAATTTCATTTTTCTTCCATTTTGACCGCAATGCACCAAAATCTTATGCTCAAGAAGGACCTGTTGAGGATTATATGTTGAAGCCAAGTAAAGATACAAATCATGAATTCCATTGCAAAACCCACTAATTGTCAGATTTTTGTGGAAGACTCTAATTAAATCCCATAGGAAAAGAACACCATGCAATGGAAAAAGAAAAATCAGTCATTTAAACAACTCTGCTAAGAGCTTAAAATAGACACAGAAGAACATCCTAAAAGTGCTTTTTTTTTTCAGGCAAGGAACAGAAAAATGTTGGGCTAGATAATAATATTCTAAGCATCTGAAAGGTAGCATCTATAAAAACTTTATGAGATGCGCTAAATTTATTCCAGACAAAAATCCTCATCGACTGACTGCCTGTTAGATTGTCTTTATTGTCTTTCATTCTTTATAGAGCTGTCACAGGGAGATTCCTCATGCTCAGCCAATCATGGAAGATTCCTTAAAAACCCTAGAGAAGAAAGAGATTGGTACATCAACCTAATCCATGCAGATGAAAACCCCTCCTCCAGTTCTACTGATAACAGCTGCCTCCCCCTCCCAAAAAACAAGTGTCTTTTATGAGACACTCTTCAACGGAACAAATGACAAATCCCCCCAAACATAAAACAGATTTCTCACAAAGAAAAAGCAGTACACTCGAACCACAAAATCCTCACAAGTTTGAAAATATCTTTCTCACAGATACAAATGTGAAAAGAGACATCAAAATTGTATTCCTCATGATTTAGATGTCCCAGATTAGTAAGGTCAACTCACAAATTTTGTTTTGGTGCCCTGACAACATGCACAAAAGTGCCCTGTCCAAAGCCATGCTCCATTCAGACCTGAACAAAGATAACTTGGTCTTACCATCTCCCTGTCCCTGGTGATGGTATTTCAAGACTGGCCAGGAATGTGAAAAGATATGTGAAGAGAGAGCTGGTTCAAGGGAACTTCCTGGACTCCATATCCCACTTGCCTTGTCCAAAAGCAGCATAGTGCTCTACAGAGCTTTCCCTAAATGCTGCATCACTGTCCCAAATGGGCACAATGCCTTTGGGTTTTGTTTTTTTTCAAAACTCCATGTGAGTTTCCTATAAAGCAAAGAGAGACCTCCAGAAGTGGTCCTCACCCTATGGCCCTACCCCACTTCATCCCTATGGGGTCCCACCCTTCCTCTTTCCCCTCTGGCTTCAAAGAAGACAGCTGCCTTCCTCTGTCCACCTGGGATTCAGCCTTGGAAGGCACCTTGCTCCAGCAACAGTGCCATCTGTCACCTGCATGATGATGAACCTTTCCTCTTTGCTAGCATATTCTCCTCTACACATAATGTGGATCTACATTATGATATGGATCTCTCCACAGTAACACGTTTTCAAAGTCCCTGAGGTCGTGTGTCTTACCATATCTATTGCCCTGCTCCCCCATTCCCTTACAGCTTCTTGGAGAGCAGACCATCCCCCCAATAATCTAGCTCCCATTCCCCTCTCCTAACTGGGCTCTTGCCCAGGTCAGTAAGAGCCTTGACTGACTACAGCCACAGAACCTTCCTCCTTCCTCCCCTCAGCTGCCTTCCCTCTGGAGCTTCAGACTTCCTTTTGGAAAATCTCCTCCTTTGACTTCCTGAAGCACCTTCTCTCCTATTTCTCCTTCTATTTCTCTGGCTACTTGTATACAGCTTTTCTTCCTCTTCTTTCACCCAGCTGGTCATGGACTTGTCACCCTCTTCATGTTCCTATGTTTTCTCAGTGTACTTTCCTCTGGGAAAAGTGTACTTTACTCTGGCTCCCTCCTCTGGAACCAGCTTCCACAATGATTGACACTATGGGTGATTGTGTTTACCACCTGTAACTTTGCCACGTTGTCCCTGTCTCTGCCACAACTTTGTTTATGCCCATGAAATAATTTCCCAGGAAACATAGATCCCATTTCACTTTAAGTGTTTATATATTTTTAAGAAAGAGAGAGAGAGAGAGAGAGAGAATGCGAGCACTTGTGGTAGTGAGGGAGGTGCAGAGAGAGAGGGAGACAGGATCCAAAGCAGGCTTCAGGATGACAGGAGAGAGCCCAATGCAGGGCTCAAATTCATGAGCTGAAGTTGGGCACTTAACCTACTGAGCCACCCAGGCGCCTCCCCGCCCCCCCCCCCATCTCACTTTAAAGCTTAAAATGCACAAAATTCTTGGAGGAGTAAAATTCCAGCAAATTCTTTCCTAAGAGATCATTTTGATGGTAGGGGAAGAGGAGAGGCAAGTCAAACATTCTCTATTCCTCAATTTTTCACGTATCCCAAATGGGATAATAACAGTGTCCTTACATCAGCCATCAGAAAGATCGACATGTCTTAACATTTTTTTAACTGTAACATTAGTATTACTTACTGGCCTGCGTACAACTAGTTTTTACTCTGGGAAAGTGCTCGTGCGTCTCAAGCCTTACACTCTCTTCTGAGCCAAGGAACAACAAGTTTTGATTAGAATACCTCTCAAAAATTTCCCTAACATCTCTGAAAACCTGTTGAGTAGTCCCTGTTGGACCCTGAATTCACTAGAAAACTGAGTCTCAGGATAGGTGAGAGATGGTATAATGAAGGAATAGAACAGACACAAAAATGGGAATTCTAGTATAAATATGGATGCAAAACCCTTTTATATCTAATAGGAATACTGGGGTAGGAAGCATTGATACAAGAAAAGACACCTGTTTCTTTTTTTTTTTTTTTAATTTTTTTTTTCAATGTTTATTTATTTTTGGGACAGAGAGAGACAGAGCATGAACGGGGGAGGGGCAGAGAGAGAGGGAGACACAGAATCGGAAACAGGCTCCAGGCTCTGAGCCATCAGCCCAGAGCCCGACGTGGGGCTCGAACTCACGGACCGCAAGATCTTGACCTGGCTGAAGTCGGACGCCTAACCGACTGCGCCACCCAGGCGCCCCAAGACACCTGTTTCTTAATGTTGTTGACAGTTCTGTCTAGTGTCAAATATCTAATGCAAAAAAAGCTTGCAGTGAACCCTTGCTACCTTCTCAGAATCTGAGAGGAATTTGGGTATAAATTAGGAAGCTGGGCTGCCATCAAGTCACCTCCTTATTTTGGAATCTACGACCATTGTACACTGACTAATGAAATTCACCACATATTTCTCATTCATTCTTTCTACCCTTGATGTTCTGTGTATCCATGTGACTTGCATTGGCCAATGAAATGTGAGTAAAAGTAAAAAGTAGCACCTTCAGGCTGAAGCTGTAAACACCTTTATGCAATTCATTCTATTCTCTTATTTGTTTTCTGCCATGGCCAATGGCAACATTATAGAAGAGGTACCCATCCGCCTGGGCTCCGAAGTCAGGATAATGCAGAGAAGCAGCCCCAGTCAACGTGCAAAGAATACAGAGCATGAGCAAACCAGACTTATTTTTACATAGTATACCTAGATCTGTACTGGTCTACTCCCATCAATCTAGCATCCTAAATCCTACCTAGTTAAGTCTTCTGCTAGCTTCTTTATCCTTATTTCTCAACATGCTCCAACACGAAACAGAGATCTATTCATTTTTTTGATGGCTGTGTAACAAATTACCACAAATTTAGCAGCTTAGAACAATACCGTTTGACATCTCAGTTTTCAAGAGGTCAGGAGTCCCGGCATGGCCCCTCTCAGAAGGCTTCTGATCCAAATGCTGTGGTCAAGGTGTTGGCCAAGGCTATGGTCTTATCTGAAGACTGAGGTCCTCCTCTGAGCTCATCCAGGTTGTTGACAGGATTTTGGTTTTGGTGGCTGTAGGACTGAGGCCCTCAGCTCTTGAAGGCCATCTTTCCCCTTAGGCAGATAACAATGTGGTTGTGTGATTTCTTCCAGGCTAGCTAACAAATCCCTCTCCTATAAAGGTTCACTTATTCAGGTCAGGCCCACCGTAAATATCTCCCTTTTGATTAACTCAGAGTCAGCTCATCAGAGACTTAATTGCATCTGCAAAGCTTCTTCCATCTTTGCATATAATACAACATAATCACAGAAGTGACATTCCATCATATCATAGGTCCTGGCCACACTTAAGGGGAGGAGATTATAAAGGGTATGAGTTACTGGGGGGTCATCTTGGAATCCCACCTATCACAGGAGGCCATTTTGCTTTATCATGTCCATACCCAAGCTCCAACTTCTCTTATGGCTTGACCGATACAACACCATCTTACATTCAGTCTTTTCTTCCCTGTGTGTTAATCCAAAATTTCTACATCCTTTAGCCTGAGATAGGCCCCTCTTCTTGAAAGCCTACTGTAAGACTGTCACCATATGCAGAGAACACTTTCGATTTCCCACTTTAGTTAAGTCTCAACTCTGAGTCATAATCACTGTACAGCAGACACATAGCAGGAGATAAACTCTTAGGACCTTAATCATCTGTGTAACACATGTAGCAGGATGATAAAATAAAGGTTTAAAATGATGCACAAAAATTCAGTATTGATGAAACTCCTACATGAAGTGCCAGATGCAAATTTTCAAAAGAAATAACTAAGAACAGGTTTCCTAAGTCAACAAACTTCTTTCCCACAAAGAGAATATAAAGGAATTAAGAGACCTGGAATTGTGGGAGAGTATTTTTGTAACAGCTGTTCAGCAGCCTCAAACCTCCCCTGTTGGTGGGGGGGGGGGGGGGGGGGGAGAGTGCTCCCTATTAACGCCAAGCAAGAAGGGCAACAGCAAGCGGCCTGGGAAGCTTGTTATGTGCGAAGGTCAAAGTAGCCTATGAGCAGACCAAACTCCCCTCCAATCCTGGCCAAATGTGGTAAGTCCTGAGGACCCAATGTTCAACTTGTCCCCGAGAGAATTAGTGTGAGGTCATTTTAAACAAGACTGGAGTCCTAAAGAAGGCCTGACTTGATGGTATAAGGGGAGTCAGGAGTAAGCGCTACAGGAGATGGGGTAGAGCTAAACGCGGGAATCAGAGGGCAAGTGCAGAAACTGATAGCACTTACGTCAAGAGAAGGGCAGGTGATGTCTGTAACAAGCCTGAACTTTCTCCAGGAGAGACAGAGTCATCTTTAACCCTCTGCTAGAACGTCCAGTCCAGAGAAAGCAAAGCCAGCTTACAACGGTATCAGTCATGAAAGAACTTTCCTTACTTCTTTCTGCCACCCCAGTGGGGTCTCTGACAGTGGAGCTGGACAGTGGAGGAGGAACCACACAAGGAGCAGAGAAGGAGCCAGTGGACAGGTGGGCAGGTTGGAGCGGGGGGATGAACACTTACTCTTTGTGAACTTGAAAGGTTGATTTGGATTGGCCATCTTAATTCTAACTTGATACGGTTGGGTTTTTTTTTTTTCCTTAAAGTGGACATTGGAATTTACCATCTGAAAGTATGTACAAAGGCCACAGGATTTGGTTTTTATCGAGTGGTAGGGAAAAACCATTCCTCACTGAGTAGGTGTAAAGGGAGAGGTGGGGACAAAAATAAAGTTGCACTTAGGATTCCTCTCCATGAGTCCTGTCCATTCTTATGAAATGTTCTTATCCAGCACACCTGTCTCTTCACGTGGTTGTGAGCTCTTTTAAGGGGGCAACTTGTTGATTTTAAAGTTCAAAGTCATGAATTAATCAGTCTTGTCACCTTCATGGAAAACCAAGAAGTGGTATTTCTTGTCTTTTCTGAGAAGGAAGAAGGAGTGGAGACTTCAGCTCCTACACATGCACACGCACACGCGCACAAGCACACACACGCACAAACATGCACACACACACACACTGACACCTCCCCCAGTCTTCTTGAAAGGAAGCAACACAATTCCAAGAACACCATATGTGCAACCATTTTTATTTCCCAAGCAGACAGCCTACCGATCTCACATTAAAGGCAGCACTGGGTCTTCTCTCCAGTTACTCAACTTTGATTTGGGGTCTGAACAAGAATTCCTGGGGAAGGAGATTAAAGGGGAGTTCAAAGTGGAGATCAGAGATTTTATGCAAGTGTGCTATAATTTGAATGATGAGAAAGCAACTGTTTGAAATATCTCAGTGTTTTTCAGATGTCTGGGGAGTGAAAAGGGAAGGGAGCCGTGGGTGTCTCAAATGCCAATTATAATCACAAATAGAATACGATCATACCTGCAATTGATTTGATTGAAGAAATAAATAATAAGCTACGTCAGTAGTCTCTAAACAAATAAGGGGAGAAGTCAATATGTGGCTCAAAAATATCACAAAGAAAACACATACACAGAGTCAAGTTAATGTGTGTGTGTGTGTGTGTGTGTGTGTATTTACAAAGCTACAAATTCATTTTATATGACCACATCTACCACCCCGCAGGCCAAAAACCAGAAAAATCAACTAATGGAATCAGATATTGATTCTAAAATGTTCATTTGTATCTCCAAGCATAGATACACCCAAACCCTCTGTTTACTTTCATATATTCATTGGCTGGCTTATTTGTTTGTTTGTTCGTTTGTTTGTTTTGCCAGTAAACCCCAATCACTCCAGCTCCATACGATATACTGACATTTGCTGCATGGTAGCGTGAGAAATAAACCCAAATGGGTCTTTTATTAAATGGCACTCTACAAAGACATTTCCCAATGGCAAGTTGGTGAAAAGAGGCGTTCTGCTCCTTGCATGGGGCCGGCCTGAAGCGGGACTGCATTCTCCAGATTACATCAGCAATGCTGGCTGTGGATGAACCAGGCCTGTGCATCAACCACATGCCACTGCACTGAGAAATCCGAGCCAAAGCAAAAGAGGAAAGTGATCCTAGATAAACTGGGGGGCTAATTGGGAAAGAGGGGCCAAGGAGCAGATTTATTTGTTTTGTGAATTATTAGCAAATTCCCTTAGGGTGCGGCAGATAAAGTGATACCGATCACAGTGTTATGGAAGAGGAATGAGTCTGAGATACAAAAGAGACTGAGGGATGTATTATGAATATTAATACTTCTGTTAACAAGGCCTTAAATGTGCCTTCCTTGTATTGAAGCCTCAAAGGGACCCATGTCTCAAAATGGACTTGAACAGGCTCCCTGCTGAATCATAATCTTCTAAAAGCTGATAAATTGCTCTCTTCTGGGGAAAGAAAGGAACTTCAAAGCAGACATTCCTCGGGAATAAGGATTTAGAAGTTAAAAAATAATAATAATTAATTTCATTTAAAATGTTTCAAAAAAGCAGGAAACTACATCTCTATAGTTTGTCACTTACTGCAATGGAATTAAAGCCTTTACCGTGGGTTGAGGATAGGAAGTCAGAAAATTAATAACGTCAGACATGTATTCATCTACTAAGTTCACTGAGGACTGGTGCAGGCCACACGCAGGGAATGCGTGGAGCCTGCAAGATGTGGAAAAGCAGCAGTTACACCAAGAAAGCACTGTAGTGAGTGACCTCCATGCCTTACCTCATTCACTTCTCACAGTGCCACTGTGAAGTAGGCCCTTGCATTATCCCTGACATCACAGATGAGGAAACCAAGCCTGGGAGGATAAAGAACTCTCCTAAGGTCGAGCAGATATTCATTGGTGGGGCCAAAATCACAGCACATTTTAGCCCAACTCTTTGAATCACGGTGTCACTCTGTGAACTTGCGAGACCTTGAGTTGCAGCGGGAGCAAGTAAGTGGCAGTAAAAGTGAAGAATAGGTCACATAACTAAGTGAGGGGCCAGTATGAAGACAGGAGAATGAATCCATAATCCCCTTAAATGCGCCATGACCATCATACCTCCCTGCCACTGTGCAGGCTGATCCCCCTGCTGGGAAACCTTTCTTCCTTTCTTCATCCCCATTCCTGCATTCTCCTTGTACGTGGGCTCTCCACTGTCTTTATGACTATGTCACTTCCTGCTGTGGGCGCTCCCCATCTGGCACTTCTGATACTTCTGTTACAATAGGTTGCATTATAAAGTGTGCTTTATATATGTCTTTGTCATTGGATGCTAACATCTCAAGAGCAGAACCAATAGACAGATGACTCTTATTTAATTGCCCTAGCTTTTAGCACGGTGCTGGCACATAACAGGCATCTATAAAATAAATGAATTAATAAATGACTATGAGGATAGGAGAAGTGGATGCCACGTTTATGTTATAATGAGAAAACTAATTTGGGCAAAGGAAAGTAACATGAGAAGAAAAAGCCAAAACAGGAGTGTGGGGTCAGATGATGCAGGTCATTCATTGAGCACAAGGTTAAGGTGCTTGGATTTTAGATGTTATCAGCAACGGGAGGCTCTGTAGGCTTCAGGCCAAGGGAATGGCATGATCTTTGCAGTTTAGTCAGTTTCCACAGGCCTTTAGCCACAGAATAATTGGGAAGTTAAGGAAACCAGAAGGGAGCTGACTGATAAAGGACAGATCTGGTGTCATTAGTACTAAACTTCAATTGGCTTTATCCTTTCCTTGAGACATATGCACAATAAGCGTGGACTCAAATACTGGACATGTCTACTTGATAATAATATATATGTTCATAACTTAGTACAAGCCAAGCATTCTTATTTGTTATATGTATTCCCTTTTGACCTTCACAACCAATCAGAACCAAAAGAAGCCCAGTTATTTATTTTCCTTATTCTAGGAAGCAGCTTAAGTGTTATTTTCCTTATTCTAGGATACCTTAAGTGACTGGCCCGTGGTAATACAGGTGGTAAATGGTGGAGATGAGACGTGACCCCAAGCAATCTCCCTTCAGAATTCCCACTACCCCCAATACAGCATTGTCACTTGGATACCTCGCAGGCACTTCAAATTTAGTATTTCCCAAAGAGAATTCTCAATTTCTCCCACACCCCAAAAATCATTCCTTCCCAGCCTGCCTCATCTCAGTAAATGCAACCATAATCCACCAACTGCTGAAGCCAAAATAAATTTAGTCATCGTTCATTCTTTTATGAAATTCACCCCCTCCCATCTGAACTACCAGTCTTGTCCCCCAGTATATTCCTAATCTGCCCACACCTTCTCCATCTCCTTTGCCTCCACCCTGGTCCCAGACACCATCAGCTCTCACCCAGACAACACAGTCACCTCCAGACAGGGATACCTGTATATCACCCTGTACAACCTATTCTTGACACAGCAACCAAAGCAATCTTCTAGTAGTTGCAATGTCACATTACTGCTTGCTTAAAACTCTCCAGTGGCATCTCTTACTTTTCTTGGTCCTGACCAGTGGCATTTGGCCTTCTCGTTCCCTGGAATGTTCTTCTTTGCATAACTGTCTTCTCATCAGTCAAGTCTTGGTTATTGTAACCTCCTCGGAGAGGCCTGCCCTGATTACTTTTCTAGTTAAGTCCTCTGCCGGGTACTTGCTATCCTATCACACGGTCTTATTTTCTTTATACTTGTAATCTACCTGAAAGTGTTCTCTTTATTTGTTGGTTGACTTTTATATGAATAGGTCTTTTATCTAGAACTCAGCTCTCTGGGTAGTGGCCTTTCTTCTTTTTTTTCATTTATCCCATCATACTGAGTAACTAGAACAGTGCCTGGCATGTAGTAGGTACTGAATAAACATTAACTGACCCTGGTCAGTAAAACACTGACCCTGCTCCTTATGCTCTGTGTAATGCAGAACAAGTGATTGAACTCTCTAAAATCTACCCCATGGAGTGATCATGAGACTTTCATGGTATGAATGATGTAACATACATAACGTAGTACTTTGTACATATCAAGTGTTCAATTCACTTCTGTCCCTGTCTCAAATACACAGAATGCATATCCATGTGTTAACATTTCTTTTAATGATTTATTCCACTGTCTGTTTCTGTTACTGATAAGCATCCCTCCTGCTCTACCAACTTCCCTCTTATAATGCTCCATTATGCTTCTTTTTCTATTGTCTGAAACAGCACTGGGAAAAGAGGTGCTCCTGGGGTAGGGTCACGTGACCACAAAAGCAGATTTTGCTAGTCAAAAGTGTCCAATAAAGATGGGAAGTTGCTTCCTAAATGTCTCTGGAAGTCTGTGGTTTAGTTCACAATATCTTCACAGATTAAGTTAATGCAAATAGCAGATGTATTTTGTAGCAACAAGACAAATGTTCAGCAGAATTAAAGTTATTCATGTGTAGTCACACTGGGAATATTTGCATGATATTTTGCTAATTGCTCCAAAATCTGACTTATAGCAAATAAACAAATGGGGAAAAAATAAACCAGCAAAAATTAGCCCCAGGCCTCTCTAGATTCTCTCAAAATCCCAATGTCTTTCTTCAACCCCTCAACCTTTTTCTCTGAAAGCCCAGTGGCATTGCTTAGTCTCCCAAGCATGTTTTTGGACCCATCGTTTCTGTGGAGACATTCATGGTTTTCCTCTGGTAATGAGAGGTCTTCAGAAGCACTGAATATTTTTCTCTCCCCAACTCCCAGTGTCCTCCTCAGACTTCAAATCTGTCTGCTTACATCTCCTAACTAAAGGATCATAGTGATAGATTGCATCACTTGAAGACGGTGTAAATTTGTCAAGACTTCTTAAGATATTTCAGATGATTTTTTTTGTCACTATATATGAGGTGCATTACTTTCTGAGGGCTGACAGAACAAAGTGCCACAGACTGGGCTTGAAACAACAGCTATGTATTGTCTAACAGTTTGGAGATTGGAAGTCTGAAGCCAAAGTACCAGTAGGGTTGATTCTGTCTGAGGGAGAATCTGTTCCACACCCCACTCCGAGCCTCCTGTGATGGCCGGCAAATCCTTGGCATTCCTTGGCTTTTAGATGTGTCACTCCAATCTCTTCCTCCATGTTCACATTTTCCCTGTGTACCTCTGTCTACATATGTCCATCTTATCAGGACACCAGTCACAACAGGTTAGAGGCCACTTTACTCCAGTACAACCTCATCTTAACTAAGTACATGCGTCACAATCTTATTCCTAAATAAGGTCACATTCGGAGGTACTGAGGGTTAAGATTTCAGTCTATAGTTTCCAGTTCAAACCCCTCAACAGTAAGGGTTTCCAAACTTTTATAAACATAGACAAGGGCACCCGGGAGGCTCAGGCAGTTAAGCGTCTGGCTATTGATTTTGACTCAGGTCGTGATGTCACAGTTCATGGGCTCGAGCCCTGCATCAGGCTCTGTACTGACAGCACGAAACCTGCTTGAGATTCTCTCTCTGCCCTTCCGTCCACTCATGTGTGCACATGCATACTTTCTCTCTCTCAAAATAAACATTAAAAAATATTTTTAAAAAACCACAACTTACATCCTTAGTAATTAAAATATCCAGGCACATACCTCAATATGTTGTTGTGTGTCTGTGTGATAGAAACATACATATCCATGTACGTTAAACATATGTAATAGACTGATTTATTAATATGTCATATATATTATAAAGCAAGCACAAAAGTAGAAAAATTAAATAATAAAAAAATGTTAATGATGAGAAAAAAGAGAGTAGAAGTGACAGTACTTAGTTCCCTCACTCCCAGCAGGTCCTCTTGTCCTCCCTTTTTTGAAGACCACTTCCTGAGTAACGTGAAGGGGATGAATCTAATGCCATGAAGCAGAAAAAGGAAAAATAAATCATTCAAGAAAGAAAAGCAAGATGACTAAATGTGAAAGATCTAAACTGGAGCAAAACTGAAGAGTTTGCGGTTAAATACACATCTTAAGTTCAAGTTCATCATAATTAAAATAACCCACCATTAAATTAGAAATGGGAATTTTATTCCAAAAGAATAGGAATCACCACATTCTGTCCTTTCTCTTAGAATCAGGAAAGAGTGAGGAGAATATCATTCTCCACGGCAGCAGGCCTTACTGCGGAAAATCAAGAAGTGATTTTCCGGGTGGCTTAGTCAGTTAAGTGTCCGATTCTTGGTTTTGGCTGGGGTCATGATCTCACGGTTGTTAGATCGAGTCCTGTGTCAGGCTCTCGGTCTGACACATGGAACCTGCTTGGGATTCTCTCTCTCTCTCTCTCTCTCTCTCTGCCCCTCCCCCATGCTGGTGCACACACACTCTCTCTCTCTCAAAACAAACAAATAAACTTTAAAAAAAAATTTAAAGAGGTGATTTTTCACCAGTGTTGTTTAATCACCAAGCAAGACACGGGTCCCAATATGAAAGCAAAAGACCATCATGAACTTCACCTTGCAGAGCCCAAAGAACTTGAGAAAATGACTCTCATCCAGGTTCTCCTCTTCTCATCCAGACATACCATCCTCCCTTTCCTCTGTGAGACCCAACATGGCTCTCGCTGGAAGCAGGCTTTGAAGAGCATGATATACTGCACAGACCATACAGGGACCCCCCTGCATGGAAGCCAATGCAAACAGCTACTGTGAACTCCCTCAGTTTCTTGATCTGTGAAATGGAAACCAAAAAGCCCATTCTGTCTATCTCAGAAGGACTTTGTAGGAACAAAATGGGAACATGGACAAAGAAATCCTTTACAATCAATTAAAAAAATGCTCTTTACTCTAAGACTATTATTCATGAATTGAGAATGTAAATGCAGCTTCCTAACTCATTAATTTCCTCTGTGAAAGTAGACATTGGTTCTCAGCTTTGAGAGACCAGCAAAGGAAGCTTCGTGTCCTTCAGCTGGTTAGTGTATACCTCCACATCCAATTCAGAAACATTCACAGGAAGTCAGCGACAAGGGCAGTAAAGCCAGCGCCTGGAATCACTTCCAGCTAAGAGGAATAAACCCACATTTAAACTAAAACATCAGAGTAAAACCTACAGTCTTAAATTTCCCTGTCACCAGTACCTACAAAAATCTTAGAGAAAATTACAGAAAAGCCTATCACATTGTTATTGCTTATTGTCTATGAGCTCTGTTGTCAATCCACATTCATCACAGCCATCTCACTTGCTGTTTTTTCCTTCTGAAGTTTGCATTTTGGTTTAAGATTTTAGGACATAGAAGGGTTGAAACCATGGAGCTCTGAAGACAGTCCTGCCTCCTGCACAGCCATCGCTCAGAATACTGACTTCCTTTGTGGTCATACAGTGAGGCCATGCCTCCATGAGGAGGACAGA
Organism: Prionailurus viverrinus; assembly: GCF_022837055.1. NCBI lineage: Eukaryota > Metazoa > Chordata > Mammalia > Carnivora > Felidae > Prionailurus > Prionailurus viverrinus. Next base: position 84,705,232 of record NC_062563.1, on the reverse strand, counting down.
TTCCATCTTGAGAGAACACTCCCCACACATTACCCACCAACCGAGTGTCACCCAAGGGCCTACAGATAGGATTCCTGTGCAAAACCATTTATAGGGGCTCTGGCACATGCGTTCACTCAGAGTCATGCTCAGTGTCATGCCCCTGGCTTCTCCAACCCAACAGCCACTTTAGGACTTCCCTTCTCTTCACCTCAAATCCACCTCCAAGCTTCCTCCTTAACCACAGCTTGTCTGGAATCCCTTCATCATCCTCTCTACGCAAGCTCTAGAAGTCCAGGGCAAAAGCCTCTCCCGTCGTTTTTAAATATGTTTAGAAATTCCCATTCTTCTTCCACCCACTCTTCTGTAATCATCTGACAAGTCATCAAAGAAACATCTGACAAGTCTTCTTTAGCCAGCGTATATGTAGATACGCGGGCTAAAGCTGCCCTCCTCCAGTTTCACAGCCCTTTTCTCCTCCACTCCCTTTATGTTAGTCACCTTGGTTTCAATCTGCCTCTGAATCAAGTACTGCTGCCTGTTCAAATCTGCGCTGAACTTTATGTGCCCCCTACACGGGCCCATGGAAAACTCTTCTCCATCATAGGAGGCACGTTGGAAGATGACAAAAACAGGGCCCACTCAACTCTATTTCAGAGTAAGAGAGGGCTTAGGGCTTTGAGGCTGAGAGTTAAGATCAGAATCCAACTTTGTGATTAAAAACTCTGTGTTAGGGCACCTGAGTGGTTCAGTCAGTTAAGTGTCCAACTTCGGCTCAGGTCATGATCTCGAGGTTCCTGAGTTGGTGCCCCACGTCAGGCTCTCTGCTGTCCATGCAGAGCAGGCTTTGGATCCTCTGTCCCTCTCCCTGCTCCTCCCCTACTTGCACTCTCTCTCTCAAAAACAAATAAACACTAAAATAAAATAAAATAAAATAAAATAAAATAGTAAAATATAATGAATAAATAAATTAAAGCTCAGTGTTTGAGGGCAAGCTCTCTAAAGCTCTGTTTCCTCATCTGTAGAGCAAGGACAGCAATACCCACCTCATGGGATTTTTGTGAAGATTAAGTTCAGTGAGATAATATGCCAAGCTCCAGGAACACTGACAATATTCAATTCGTTAATAGCCACCTTCCCATTTTGCACAGTACATCTACAGGTAGCAAGCTATTCTAATGACAAAGCTGAAGCTAGCAAGCCTTTACATTAGAGATCCTGGGGTGCCTGGGTAGCTCAGTGGGTTAAGCACCTGACTTCAGTTCAGGCTGTGATCTCATGGTTCATGGGTTCGATCCCCACATAGGGCTCTCTGCTGTCAACACAGAACCCTCCTGGGAGCCTCTGTCCCCCATGCCCCACTCCTTCCCAGCTTATGCCACTGTCTCTCTCAAAAATAAATAAACATTAAAATTTTTTGATAAAAATATAAGAAAGATTACAGAGTCACAACCCTGGCTGTACAATTAATTCACCGGGAAGATTTAAATCCTGATGCCCAGGCCACATCCCTGACCAACTAAATCAGCCTCTCTGACATAGGACCCAGACATCAGTATGTTTAAAGTTCCCCAGATAAGTTCACAGTGCAGCTGAGGTTGGAAACCCCTGCTTGAGATCATGGTGTTTATTTTTCCAAAGTGCAAAAGATGAGCAGTCCTCGGCTTGCTAACCTTGAGGATGAAGTGAGGAGGATGAAGAGGAAAACCGGCTCCAGAAGTGTTCAGTTTAGCGCAGCTGTACTGTTAAAAACTACAAATTCCTTGTCCAAATAAATACTTTCTTTTCCATGCAAGTGGTAAACATCTAAATGGACCTATTTCAATCACCAGATTTTGTGGCATAAGGCGCCCCTGGCTAAGGCTAGCAGTGGACATCAAGACAAGACTTCTTTATAAGACTTCACCAAAAGCCAGCAAGAGTGTAAGAGCATGGCACGCCTCAGCCCACCCCCCTACCCCACAAACTTGGAAGTGTAGAGTGTGTTAGAGCAGGATGTGTTAATGCTTTCTTTTTCCCTACAACCTTGAGACTGACATACCCCCCCAAAATAAAAGTTTCTACTCAGCCAAATAGACAAAGCCTTACCTGAAATTTTAGGAGCCTAATTACCAAACTCAGCACAAGGACAATTTAGTTTTTCTTTCTAAAGAAAAAAAAAAGGGGGGGCCAAAATAGTATTCTTGCAGGAAGCATAAATTGTATTGCTAGAAGTAATAGCAATCTCTTTAGCTATATCCCTTAGGACTCACTTCAGTCTATTTTCTTAAGTGCTGTATTTTTAAAGCTCTGTTGCATACCTCCCTCTTAGACATACTGAACTGAACATTCTAAATTCTGAGCACTTAGTGATGCAAGGTTGGTTGAAGATGTACTCTTAGAAAAATGAGTTCTTTTATCAATCACTATTGCTATGTGAGTCCCTGGGGAAGAAATTATTCACAGATCTGCTGGCCTCAATTTAGAATTTCTTGTGTTGTTATACTTAGGGTTAGATTGATTATTGCTCAAAAATATTTACTCCTGACTGCTTATTTCTATAGGAGAAATATATTTCCCTAAATTTGGATTAAGTCATGTGACTTTCTTTGCCAATGAGATATTAGCAGGTATGATGCAAATGATGGCTTAAAATGTGCTTGTACAAATGCACTTGCCCTCTTATGCCTCTGTCATCCATATGAGAAGAGTTTGGGCCCAGAATGAGTGGATGCATATGGAGCAGACCTAACCCCAGCCAGCAATAAGGAACTCAGCCTAGCCAGACCTACAGCCATGAATCAGAATCACCCAGCTAAGCCCAGATTAGATTAGCCAACTCCCACACAACCCACAATTGTATGGGTGAGAATAAATGATTTTTATTTTAAGCCACCTTGTATTTGGCATGGTTTGTTATACAGCAATAGCTGACTGATATTCACCATAAGACTTGGTGTTGAATAAATAAGAACCCACAGAGAGAAAAAATAATGGTTTTGGAATGAACTACTTATGGCTAATTCAAAATATTTTTTGAAATGAGTTGCTAGGGTGAAAAATCCATTTTATGCTACAAAATAATCATGCTGTTACAGTCATTATTGAATGTCTATTATTAGTGTATACATAAGTAAAGTAAATACTTACTTCTCTGAATAACTATTTTAGATGGTGAAAAATTCTATATCTTTGAAGCTGAATGGAAAAATTGGCTATAGTCCATGGTGGCTTAATTATCAGTTTTGTTATTAGCTGTAGAATACTAATCATTACAATTGTCATTCATTGAGCACATACTACAGTACTTTACCAATATATTACCTCAAAATACTATATTAAGGTAGGTGTGGTTATTTATACCCATTTTACAGAAGAGAACATTGAGGCTTGAAATGTTTAAGTAACCTGCCCAAGGGCACCAAGATATGAAGCAGAGACATCAGGATCTGTCCCAAGTCTGTCTGGCTCAAGAGCCTAACTCTCACTACTGCCTTTCAGAGTTAAAAAGACAAATGTGTAAGCAGAATGATGCAATAAGAATAAGATCATTAACATGGTTCTTTTCCAATCAAGGATAAGTCATAACATAAATCTCTATGACAAAATGTGGCTTCCCGATTCCCCTCTTCTACCGACCACTTTGAGTTAGTGTCTCAAATGTAAATATTCAACGCAATTAAACAAATATTTCTTTGGCCCTAATACGTACCAGGCTTTATGCTCAGGCTCAGAAATCCAGTTGAGTGCAGGACACAGTTTTTTTCTTTTTAGAAGCTTTCAGTCTAGTAAATAATTGATGTTGAAAGATCCTAACCAAAAATCCCAGTATGAGCTCTATCATGTTCTAAACGCAGAGTGAACAGATGTTCCAACTAATGATTGCTGGGGTGGGAAAGGGTGAGGGTTGGGGAGTTAGTTACATTTACTCACTGAGAATGCTCATTCCTTTCTGAAGGCAGCCAGCAGCCAAGAAATAAGACAAATTCTAAATTAAAGGGGATATCAAGCTGTGCAAGACTGCTGATTATAGTTAGAGCAGAAAGATAATGGCTGCATGAGACATTGAGCTCTAGTCCATTGTGGATGAAGCAGAGTGACATGCCCAGGCCTGGTGACCCAGATGGGCATGTTGCTGGCCAACAAATAATAAATTGAGGAAACTAATGGGGGAAAGAATGGATTCTGTACAGCATTATAAGACTGCCTCCCATATAAAAGGATTAGAATTTATTAAGTGGAGATATTTTGCTTAAGTGAAAAACAGAGTTGTAATACAGTGTTATGGTGCTACTCTCCAAATGGGTCAAATTTTCTGCTGCCCCAAGACTGAAGATGACAACAGACCCAAACATAGACTCTGTTGCCCAAAAAACTTAACATTTTTCTAGCCCCTTTTCTCTACCCATTCAAAAGTGGGCCTCATCTGAGCTTCCCCCTACTTCTCAATATCATTTAAAGAAGAGGAAAGAGGGAGTTGGCTAAAGCCATTTCACAAGTGGGATGCTAAATGTCAAAAGGTATTTATCATAGAGAGAAAGCATCCAGTGTTCCATAATTTTCCTTTACCAATTTAAAATAAACTGTTCCAGTTCTGTTTCATGAACAATTACCATCAGGGTACATTGATGTAATCCTGCACAGTAATAGCAAGCATAGTCATCAAATACTACATATTATCAAATACCATACCTCTCTTTGCAAGAAGTCAAAAATTAATTTTATTCATAATTCTAATTCTTTTTTTGTAAGTTTATTTATTTTTGAGAGAGAGAGAGAGAGAGAGAGAGAACATGCATGCACTGGCAGGGGAGGGACAGAGAGAGAGGGAGAGAGAGAATCCCAAGCAGGCTCTGCACTGTCAGCACAGAGCCCCACACAGGGCTCGATCTCACCATTCATGAGATCATGACCTGAGCTGAAATCAAGAGTCAGAGGTCTAACTGACTGAGCCACCCAGGTGCCCCTCATCATTCTAATTCTAATTTCAAATGTGGCAACATCCTGGAAATGTTGCTTGCTACTTTACCTACATTACTTAAGTGATCTGAGCTTCAGTTTCCTTACCTGTAAAATAGGAATAAGAAACCTACTGAAAGCATTGTTATGAAGGTCAGAAATAAAATACAAAGGACACTTTGTAAGATGCAGAGGAGAAAAATAAATGGCAACTATTACAGGTTTCTCTGCTATCTGAAAGTAGAGCATTCCTATGAAAATTTTCATGAACCAAAATGACACAAAGTGAAAAAGCTATTACCATTAATTTATATAGAAAAAACTTCTGTTTTTCCAGACCCCCAAAATAATCTCTCTTAGGCTTTTCTGATACCTTAGGATGCACATCGCTAATGGATGCACAAAATAAATCCAGATAAAGCACACATACATACAGATGCAGTTCAAAGCTATGGTGGCTGGATGCTGAGATGCTGAGTGTGGTTCCTGGGGAAGGAGCTTGGTGGTGCCGCTCTTGCTGCTCACAGTGCACACTGCCTAAGTTTGTGAAAAACAAATGCTGAATGCTACTTTTTCATAAAAACAAAGATCCTCTTTGGATTTCTTTCAGTCAGCAAAAATAGGTACTAATGCAGATCCTTCATAAAAACAAAGGGGTATAATCCGAACTAGAAAAACGAGGAATCATTAACACTTTTCATATTTAAAATTCTGTTATCACTTATATGTCTTAATTAAGTTGTCATGTGCTTTGGTATGTTTCCTTCTGGACATAAAAGTTAAAGCAAAGTGGCCCTAACCACCTACTACTTTGTTGTGGGTCACAAGTCCTTTGGATTTCAAAATGGCACTGTTCTTCTCTCATTGCTCCGTGTGTATGGAACTGGAGTTCACAACTTTAGCCCCTCTTGCTTCCCAAGCTTCTTGGGATCTCGCTGAAACCAAAGTACCCTCTAGATTCAGGATTTAATGTTTGTTTAAAATTGGTGCCAACTCAAACGTTGAGGGAGAGATGGGATTTAGAGATGGTTCCTGTTAGTGACAGGACCCAAAGAAATCGTAGCAGCTAGCCATCCCCTTGGTGAGTAGGGAGATTGTTCCTTTCCCAGTGGTTCACAGTTTCTAAGATGGGACATGAAAGTGCTTATGAGTGGGTCCCAGCAGGCACTGGAGTTGCAGCCTACCCCCTTCCCCAGCCAAGTCATTACCATCATCACATCTTGGCACAAATTATTATCTTATTGGCTATTAGCTTAGCCTAGAAAACCTCAGCCAAAAGGAACATCAGTATAGTTAGAAAAATAATCTAACAATATTTTCTTATGATGGATGATGTTAAAAACACCTATTCCCCGCCCCCCCCATTCAAATTCCATTTCTCTTCTTTGGAAATGAGCAACTCCTTTCAGTCTTTCTACGTAAGAAAAAGTCCAGTGAGTCAAGGGGTTTGGGAGCTGGTATTTTCCTCCCAGCATCCATGCTCCCCTTTCTTTTGGTAACAATGCCCAAATTTCTTTTGGGGATCATGTGCAGTCTCATTGGCTTCATCACACAACATGCCATAACTACCAACAACTCACTCATCCATTCTCTTCTGGATGGACGTTTCAGTTATTCCAGTTTTTTTTCTATTGAGAACAGAATGGCTATGAATATTCTTTTGGGGCTGAAGTTAGTCAGAGGGGGTTTCTGTTGCTTACAACCACAAAATATAAACTTATCTGTGGGAATACGGAAAATCCCCAATTATCATGTATCATTATTTATAGATGTAATTCATTGTTCTTTATTAGGAACCAATTATTTTACAAGTATAGGATTTAAGGAATTCCCAAGGGCACTGCAGCACGGTTCTGCTTTCACGAAGAGAAGCTATTCCATTCCTCTTGGTTTCTGGTCATCTGTCATCTACCAATTGTGGATTTAATTATAAAAGACTTTAATCAACTGACTTCTCTTTCTTTCCTAATGAGAACTGGATAGATAGTTACCTTTCTAGCTTAAAAAAAAAAAGGCAGGGGTGACACAAATTGCTAATAAATATTTGCAAAGATGCTCAAACTCATTAGCAATCATGGAGATGCAAATTAGGACCACAGTGAGAGACAGTTTATACACTAGATTGGCATAAATTAAGACATAATATCAAAGATTGAAAATATGGATTTATGGGAACTTATATCCATATTTGCTGCTGAAAGGAACGCAAACTGGTAGGACCACTGGGAAAAAGTGTGGCAGTGTGTTATAAAGTGGGATATTCAAATGCACTACAACCCAGGGCAATAATCAAAGAACCTTTTGCCCATGTGTCCCAGGAGACATGAATAAAAGTATTCATAGCAGTTGTGTTCACAGCAGCCAAAAAAAATCTGGGAAACAAATATCCACCAGCAGAAAAATGAGTGAACAAATTGTACTATAGTCACATAGTAGAAAATTACAAAGCAAGAAAAATAAATAGAATTTCACAAACAACATGGGTGCATCTTAAATACTGAGTAAAAATAGCAAGTCCCAGCAGACTAATGCAAGGTGTATCATTTTTATAAAGCTCAAAAATCCATCAAAGTCAAGCAACACTCTATAGGGAAAGTCAGACAAAAAGAGAGAGGATGATTTTTAGTACAACAAGCAATGTTCAACACAAAGTTCATCTCCAGACTTGGAGGAGGCAGAGGCACATGATGTGGGAGGAGCATACAAGCAATTGCAACCATGTTTGGGTTCTAAAATTGAGTGGTGAATCCACAACCATTCATTTTACTATTCTGCTTCATTCCTTACATGTATGTTATGTTACATATATCCCCACACTGAAGAATGGGATAAAGAAAAAGAAACCAGAAGTAATAGCTTCATCCAAGAGCATTGTAAGAGCCTAGAGCAACACCGAAGATATCTGGTATATATTCTGAGTTCCCACTCAATACCTCAATAACCTCTCCTGCTCTGACTCTATTTTTCTGTATCTAACTCATATGTTTTTCATAGACCACTTCCCAGGGAGCAGTCTGCAGCATTCTAACCACTTACAAGTCCTATAAACTGAGATAAGCAGAGTGAGAGAGTAACCGATCTCTTATAATTTTGCTAGTCACACATGCTTAACGTGTACATTTTCTTCATAACAGAAGAGACCATTTCTATCAGAACCACGGGGTTAATGTATTCTTTCCTTTCCCATCTCCCACCCCCAGACACTAACCAACCCCTCTGGGAAAAAAGCTTTTATCTTATCAGAGGCTGATGCTTTGGGGATAATGCAGCAATATTTTATTATTGCTGCTAATATGTGCATGTGGCTATAGATGGAACAATAGGCAAAGAACATTGCTTTGTTCTATGAAGTCATAAACCTACATTGACCAGTTTAAGTGGCTTCCTTCCTTTGGCAGCTGCCTTCTCAAAGATCTGGATATGCTTAGGTCTAATAGAAGGTCTTTGGAGGAGATTTTTGCCCACTAAAGAGAAGTAGAGAAAGAGATCTCTGTCTAAGGCTACTACAACTAACATGGTTCAAGTGTATGATCAGGGTATGGGAAAAATCTTAATCTTAGTCTTAATCTTAGTCACTCTGAGTTTTAAAAGGTGACAAATTGTTAACAATTATGTGCCCAGGCTTAAAAATGAATGCAGAAATGGATTCAGTGGTGTGGCATACACAAAAAAATGTGGTTTTCTGGCTAATGCTTTGTTTCAGTTACTCCTCCACTCATATCATCTGTACCTTTTGCAATAAAAACTTGGATTGGAATACTAATCCATATTTATATTATCATGTTATGTTATGTTTGTTATGTTATGTTATATGTTATGTTATGTTATGTTATGTTATGTTATGTTATGTTATGTTTAAAGCAACCCAATTCTCTAGCTGAATTTCCCCCAGGTCTAATACCATTTAATTGTATCTTAGGGTTGCTTTCTTCAAGGAATCCTGATGGAGAGCTGGACTTCAAATGTCTTCTTCCTTGGGAATAACATGAATAGGGAGCAACAGCAAAACAAAAGTGAGTAGACAGGAAGAAGTATATTCAGATTGTATCACAGAGGCATGCTAATATAAAATCATTGACTACAACACTATGCCAAACATTCACGTTAAGTTATTTTTGGAAAACAATTGATTATTTCTCCATAGAACCAACCCTCACCACAGAGAATTCAAATCCTTTTTTAAAGCTATCCCAGACATACTGAATCAATCAGGAAAGTCCAGGTTATGCTGCAGTAACAAAAGAGACCACATATCCCAGTGGCTTAAAACACAAAGGTGTAATTCTTGCACTGACTATCCTGCACAGGCTGACTGAACACTTGTCTCCACATTATCTGACTCTGGAACCCAGATGTGTAAAGCCCACACTATATTAAATGTTGCTGATTGCTAAGGCTCAGGAAAAGAGAAAGTGATAGTGGTGATTCATGTGCATACTCTTAAAGCTTACAACCAGAAGTGACTTTCAAAATCTCCTCTCACATTTCAGTGGTTAGAGCAAAGGCCATTCCTAACATAAAGGAGACAAGGAAGCATCCTACCAGCTGCCTAGAAGTAGAAAAAGACAACGATTTTGCAGACGGTAGACATTGAAATAGATCTTCTTAACAGTCATCAGAAATATATTCCTCCCAGGCTGAAGGGTGGGCATGATTTTTCAAACAGGTTAACTTTTAATGCTTACTAAAGCACAGGGCTAATGCTGATTAAAACGTATGGGCAGACGAAGAAACTCTTTTTTTTTTTTTTTTCAATTTTGCTCCTGTTTTATTAAGTCTTACAGAAAAAAAAAAAAAGAAACCTGTTCTCTCTGGTAAATCACAAGTTTCACAACACATTTATTTTTTTTTTCAATATATGAAATTTATTGTCGAATTGGTTTCCGTACAACACTCAGTGCTCATCCCAAAAGGTGCCCTCCTCAATACCCATCACCCACCCTCCCCTCCCTCCCACCCCCCATCAACCCTCAGTTCTCAGTTTTTAAGAGTCTCTTATGCTTTGGCTCTCTCCCACTCTAACCTCTTTTTTTTTTTTCCTTCCCCTCCTCCATGGGTTTCTGTTAAGTTTCTCAGGATCCACATAAGAGTGAAAACATATGGTATCTGTCTTTCTCTGTATGGCTAATTTCACTCAGCATCACACTCTCCAGTTCCATCCACGTTGCTACAAAAGGCCATATTTCGTTCCTTCTCATTGCCACGTAGTACTCCATTGTGTATATAAACCACAATTTCTTTATCCATTTATCAGTTGATGGACATTTAGGCTCTTTCCATAATTTGGCTATTGTTGAGAGTGCTGCTATAAACATTGGGGTACAAGTGCCCCTATGCATCAGTACTCCTGTATCCCTTGGGTAAATTCCTAGCAGTGCTATTGCTGGGTCATAGGGTAGGTCTATTTTTAATTTTCTGAGGAACCTCCACACTGCTTTCCAGAGTGGCTGCACCAATTTGCATTCCCACCAACAGTGCAACAGGGTTCCCGGACGGAGAAACTCTTTAAATCAGAACCCCAAGCTGGAGTTGATATTCCAAATGGATGGCTGTTACTTCCAGACCCTGGAACCTGAATAAGGTTCTCAAAACAGTTTAATGGTATGCACCCAATGATACTGGTAATTTTAGAACTGTAGCTAGTAGACTTTCCATTTTTAATATGCAGACTAAAAGTGAACATTTCCAAAAGAAATTTTATCTTCTGAATTAACATATACCAAAATATTTCAAGCTATGGCTACAGAGCAAAATTATTCATTATTTTTAAGGAGCCAAGAAAAGAAAATGTTGTAACTGGGAACTTTAAAAGATGAATGTGAAAAGCCAAAATGCTATAAATGTTCTCTATATGCCAGAAACGCCTGAACTTTCCATTTTTACTAAATTACATCTAATGTAAGCACATTTGGCCTTTTCCTTGCTTCCTCATACTATGATATTCCAATCAAACCATTTCAATATAAACTAAATCTTGATCCAATACTATTATCTCAACCAGAAGCTCATTTTAAAGCAATATAACCTTTAATGAGATATATGTACAATGGGTATGAGCAGTGATATACCTAAAAAGCTGTTTCTCCAGAAAAAGAAGATACATTGAATATATTATTCTAGCATCACCTTCACATTCCACTTGCCAGGGAATTAGGGGCAATAGCCTATGTGAGTTTTCAAGGAGTGGGAAGGTTCACTATGAACTTCCTCCCCTTCTTTCTTCTATTTTTTATGTAATACTTGATTTTCCAGGAGAGAAGGAAGAGCACTAAAGCCCATGAAGTATTATTATAACCTCTCCTTGGCATTAAAAGCAGGCAGCAGAGAAAGAAAAGAAGTTAATCCCTGTGAAGACCCCCTCCAGCTTTACTACTACACAAGTGCCCTCAATCTAGGGCAGGGCTTAGCAAACTTCTGTAAAGAGCTAGATGGTTAATGTAGTTGGCTGTGCAAGCCATGAGGTCTCTATTGCAAATATTCAGTTCAGCCATTGTAATATGAAAGCAGGTATAAACAATACGTAAACAACTGAGCATGGCTCTGTTTCAATAAAACTTTATTTATAAAAACTGGAGACTGGTTGTATTTGGCCCATGGGATCAGTTTGCTGATCCTTGCTCTTGGTAAGAAATACAGCCTAATGTTTGAATCTTAGATATGGCCATCGGTCTGCCTGGCTTCTTGTGTTCTGTCACCTTACTACCTTTTTTTTTCTTAATCAAACCTGCACCTAGCTTCTCCCTTCAAATATTTCTTTCCTTTCAGAACCATGATAGCTGTTGAGTCCTGTAGGTGAAATTTCAGGAAAGAAAAATTAGCCCCCTGATGTATATTTACCTATAAATCTCATCAACCAATATCACTTATTAGCTAGTAATGTGTGAAAAGTTCTTTATTAGGTCTTGAGCCAATAAAAAGGAAAGTAGCAATCAGCCTTTGCCTCAAGGAGCTAGGATTTTTACTAGAAGTGTCATGAGAAGAGGTAACTTTGCATTTCTTTGACAGAAACATGAGTGGGTATATAAGAACAAGTGAGAGAAGACAAACAGCAAATAAGTGTCTGGAGTTAGGAAGGTGTCCACGAGCACTAGGAAAGTTCAAAAGCTGGAAGGTCACTGGAGAGCCTGGGCAAGAAAGACTCATATGGAGAAGGAAGCACAGACATCCAAAAAAGAAGAGGACATGACTTCTTCCCACTTCTAAATTATTTTCCAATTAGTCTGACTTCCTTTGAATAATAGGCAAAGGTCAACTTAAACTTCCCTCTATTGCCTCACCACTCTCCAACCTCCTCACTGCCTCCACCCCAACTCTACAGAGGAAAATCCCTGATGTGGCTCCAGACCGATGGCACTAGTATGTCCCACCACCAAGCCAGGGTTGGGAGTGGAAGATAAGGGTGGGGTGGAGAGTCTTCCAGTGTGACTGAAAAGGATGTTTACATCTCAAGTGTACCTGAGGCACACTCCCATTAAAATCTCACATTTGGCTATTATTCTTTGGGCCCCTGCCTTTCTTTCTCCCATGAGGCTAATGTGATAGTAAGGGCACGGGATTTCTTCCATATTTAAGAAGGCAACTCTAACGTCTGTTCAGGTTAAGATCCAGGAAAATAAAGGCAGTGGTCATGTCATTAAGTCTGTATTAATCTCTATCAAAGATCATCTGAGACTCACATGGGACAGTCCAACACACCAAGATGAGAGGTTCCATGCAGTGCGTGGTTTAGGGCAAAAGTTTGCATATCTGCTACAGACTGAATTTTTATACCTCTGCCAAAATTCTTATGTTGAAGCCTAATCCCCAGTGTGATAGCATTTGGAGGTAGGACCTTTGGGAAGTGATTAGTGCCCTTATGAAAAAGACCTCAGAGAGCTCTCTTGCTCCCCTCCTGCCATCTAGGGACACAGAAAGAGCACAGCCATCTATGAATCAGGAAGCTGGTTCTCACCAGACACTGAATCTGCCCACATCTTGATCTTGGACTTCCCAGTCTCCGGAACTATGAGAAATCAATATTTGTTGGTTAAGTCACCCAGTCTGTGGTATTTTTGTTATAGCAGCCTGAACAGACTAATATGATATTTAATTGATGAGTTTTTGTCTAGAGTCTCCCCCAGAACATTTCTTTTGAGCAGAAGTTTCTTTCCTTTTTCTCTCAGAAACAGGGCAAAGATCAAAGATCCCTGTTTTACACAGATATGTTCATACACAAGGAAGAAAACCTCAGCATGTTTGCTTGATCAGGTTAATAACATGCAGTGTGGCTATGACACTGAACTGTAGAGAGATTTCTCAGCGACCCCACCTCTCAGCTGTGCCACCTTGGAGAAGGTAGTTAACTTTTCTGTGTTTCCGAATCTCATCTCCAAAATAAGCATTATTACTTGATCTACCAACTTTACAGGATTGTTAGTAGGATTAACTAAAATAATGGTTGTACAAGTATTCTATAAATTGAAAAGCTATTAACAATATGAAGAAGTTATAATTACTATTATGATTGACATTAGAAATTTTAATCAAACTGGAAGATAATGTTTTTGTCTCAAGCACTGAGTAGCATACTCCTAAACCAGTATTAAGCTCCTAATAGATCAGGATAACATTTATCAAACCAAGGCTCCACAGATTACTACTCCGGAAGATCTTAATAGTGATGCCATTAAAAAGGTTTTCCAAGGGACTCTGGAAATATGGCAGTGGTAGTAGCAGCACAGTTGCTAGATCTCCCAGGATCCCTACATAAAAATTGGCAGACCAATTAAATAGCAAAACCAAAACTCATAGACAAATTTAGAACAAAACTCCATAGCAAAGTATTCCCATAATTCTCAAAATATAAGCAGGTGGAGATAAACCACCAATACCCTGAAGAACAGCATGCTATCACATCTGTGCAGGTAAAAGTAGAAGGAAGCAATGAAGTGAGGAGAAAGCCAAAATGGTGAATAGGTATTCACAGAAAAGCTCGAGGCTAATATGAGAACAGCAGCTGAATCTAGGAAGGATTTTGCCCACTTAAACAGTCTGGCCACCATAAAGTGTTGAAACTGACTTTTCGTAACTTGCTTCCCAGACAGAGCTCCACACTGAAAGGGCTATGAGTGGGATCAAATTAGAGCATGTTAGGGATGAGAGAGATGAGGAAAAGTAGGTATAGATAAAAATAGGGGAGGGAAACAGAGTCAGGAATCTCTGAAAACAAGCCACCATATTTTTTAACACTGTGTAAAAGCAACAGAAAAGATAGGTCCATGAAGTTTGAAAAGCTATCTGAATCAAGGCTTCTTATAAAAGTTCAAGAAAACTAATTTCACGTTAAAAAGATCCACAGACAAGAATTCCATAGAAAGTTAGTATTGGAAAAAAGAGAATAAAGAGCAGAATATTACTGTTATAGAAAACAAGAGTGTGCCAGAAAGACATAGTCAAAATATAGATTAGAACTGTAGCATCCTGGGGCACTGGGTGGCTCAGTCAGTTAGGTGTCCAACTCTTAGTTTTGGCTCAGGTCATGATCTCATGGTTTCATGGACTGGAGCCCAGCATCAGACTCTCCACTGGCAGCATGGAGCCTACTTGGGATTCTCTCTCTCCCTCTCTGCCCCTCCCCCCCCCCCGCACATGCTGTCTCTGTCTCTCTCAAAATAAATAAACTTTAAGAATAAAAAAAAAAAAGAACTGTAGCATCCTATTCCAAAATAGGATGAGTTAATGAGTTACTTAATGAACCAATGAACTTTACTAAGTTAATGAATAACTTAATGAGTTAAAAGACATTAAGGAAATGATACAAGACATGAAAGAAAAACATAAGCCAAAATAAAAACTCAGAAATGAGATGATAAATTCAAGGAAAACCTAGGAAAAAAATTTTTTAATCATAAAACTAAACTATATTTAAGATGGCTGATTCCGGGAATGGGGAAGGAAATACAGAAGATTAGGTTAGAAATTCTTGATATACCAGAAAATTCTCAATAATTAGCAGGCCATGTCCAAAGGACTCAGAACACGGCTGGAGGAGGATCTCATGGCCAAAGATTCAACAAGTTGAAGTTCAATAGTTAGAATCACAATGAATTAAACTCCCTCACATATAGTTTAACACATGAGCTCATAAAGATATTTGCCCAATAAAAGCATTTTATGTTAGAAAGTCAGGGGAAAGCTGAGTCAAACAGGTTTTTTTTTCCTGTGGGGCTTTTCAGAGCTATTAAAATGTGTTGTAAATCTAAAAGGGGAGATATACTGAATGCTATCAAGACTAAGATGTACCTTTGTTTTTTACACTCTAACATCTGTGAAATTGGGCTGCATCTTCCAATCAATGGCATGACATCATTTAGTTAGCAGTGCTTTTCCTTTCTTAGTAGTACATAAAATAATGGTGCATCTTACAATCACAGGTTTCTTAGATTCTGTGAAATACAACAGCATACTTCCCATTCCATTCATTCTACCATCGGTAATTTCCCGTAGCACACACATTAATGGTTCTATGCTCAAGAAATTTTACATTTGAATAAAGCTACAGATCACACATTGGCCCTCAAAATCTCCCAGAATTCCTCTAACATACAGACATTTTACTTCTCCAACTGGTAAAACACTTTCACTTTTGGTAGCTTGTCTATTGACAACTCTCACCACAACTCCCGCCTCCATGTGGGCAGTGACCTCACCCTATGTTTCTTTCTTAACTTACCCCAAGCCTAAGCAGCTTTTTTAAAGATGGTTATGTTTTACTGCCTAGCTGGTACAATTCATGTGCTGTTGAAATTTCCCTTAAAAGAGATGCCCTGAAAATACAGGTTTTTATCTTCCTTCTTTTAAAAATGTCTATTAATATTATGCTCCTCTAGGGTCTAAGAGAACTGGACTAATGAATTCTTGAAGGATACCTAGGTTATTTCGTCCAAAATATGTCTCCTCTCAGAAGGCCACCTTGGCAATGCTGGAGAACATTGAGTTGAGATTTTGTGGATTCATAACAAAAGAACAAGAAAGACATTTTCAACTAGAAACCCAACAGATACACAAAACAGGGTAATAAAAACCAAAACAGTAGCTTCTGACACACAGCTAATAATGGTAGAAACATGACAAATAGATCACAAAGGAAGGTGACCCTTGCCACCTCCTCACCTATTCATCAAGCTCATTAGCTGCTGGCATCTGTGTGGGCATTGGTGCCAGCAAAGGGCCACTGTGGAAACAATTGAAGCTTTTTCTTTCAGGAAGTCACATCTAGAAAGTCATTGAAGGATTTTTTTCCAAACTACAAAACCGACATGTCAGACATGTCGTACGGTCCTAACTGCTCCAGCTGAGCCCCCTCATTACCCAACTTGAAGTGTCAGCTACTGCCACCAGTTTCTGCCTCAGGCACTGGATTAAGAAGGAGATTATCTCGGGGCACCTGGGTGCTCCGTTGGTCAGCTCTTGGTTTCAGCTTAGGTCATGATCTTACTGTCTGTGACTTCGAGCCCACCTGTGCTGGCAGTGTGGAGCCTGCTTTGGATTCCCTCTCTCCCTCTCTCTCTACCCCTCCTCCTCTTGTGCTCTCTCTCTCTCTTTCTCTCTCTCTCAAAAAATAAATAAACTTAAAAACAATTAAAAAAAGAGATTATCTTAATTCTAGGTCAGCTCTGGAGGTTAGAGGAAGCAAGGATGAAGAGCCAGATATATAGATGGATAGACAGACAGATAGATAGTTAATTATTGTGCCTCCATTTCTATATAATAGATATTAGGTGTATCCTTCTCCCATTTCTGTTCCATCAAGCAACTCTACCTCTACTCCTTGGCAGTAACAAGCAACTCCAGAGAAAACTTCTCTCTTTGCCCCTCTTTTTCCCTCTCTTGTTCCCTGTCTCTTCCCCCCTCTCTGATTCTCTCTAAACTAAAAATGTAGGGGAAGAAATGGCATTAAGAGTTTGAGACAAATGGTCAGAGTCAGTGGAAGGACAGTTGTCCCAGTTCTTTTTTTTTCTACATTAGTGCTTGTTCCAAAAAGAAAAAAAAACCTAAAAGTTTTATTTTGGGGGAAAAAATGAAAATATACAGTGAAGAAAAGGGGAAAGATACTGGAGTAAGGGTCCTGTGTTTGAGTTCCAATTCCAATTTTCCATCACAACTTAGAAGTATGTTGATGTAGGCTGTTTTAAACCTAAGTATACCCTGGGCAACACGATATCCCCTTTTGTCATGAGCACACAGCTGCCTCCATGTGGCCTCACAGCACTTGTCAGAAATCATCTTGGGATTACGAAGCCACGTAAGGTGGCCTTATGGGCTCATGGGCATTGGCCTTGCAAATGAAGAACAGTGAGGAAGCCCATCTGCAGCAACAAGATGCGCACACCTGCACAGCCCGGGATCCATTGGAATGGGCAGTTCCAGAGTCCCAAGTGCCCGTATCACAGTCCAGAAGTCTCCTTGGCATCACAGACAGAAGGGAATTCTCTCTCTCTGTTTCTTCCATCCCCTTTTGGGATGGGCACCACTTTACAACGTTAGTGATATTTTGGGGCATGTGTAGGAGTATCCTTGTCAGGGTTTGCTTGTAGTTTCCTGAACGTGGGACCAATGCCCTATACCTTTACCTATACCCTTTACATCACCTAATACAGTCCTAAGCACATTAGCGGGCATAAAAATGCATGTTAATAAATGTTGATTTTAGAATTCAATTCCAAAATTGCTTGTATATTTTTGCCTAAAATGTATAAAATTGTACCATATACACGCACCATGTTCCACATACATCTATGTGCCATATGCAGTTATCTTTCATCCCCATTGCACTGCTTGGTTAGTATACACACTCTTATTTCCCTGGAACATTCTCCTTCCAGTCTCCTGCTCAATACACTGTGTGGCTCTGTGTCTATTTTCCCCATCAAGATTCACAGAGTTATCTGGTATTTTACAAGCAGTTGAAATTGGACAATTTCAGCTATGCAACAGTCCCAAACACATGAGTTTATGTACCAATAAGAGGAGCTTACGGTTTCTATATTTTCTGGTTTCACAACACAGTATACTAGTTTCAATGAGTAATTTTTGGTTTTTACCAAATTTGTCTTTTACTTAAAGCTTCTTTATGTATAAAACTCTAGAGAACTGTTTGTGGGAACAGAAATGTGCCAGAAAACTCAACCATATAAACGAAAAAAGAAACAAACCATCATGCTGATAGGAAAAGCACATATTTATAGGGTGAATATCGGACTGGAAAGCAGAAAGACAGTAAAAATATTCAAGGTAAATCCTTGCATTTTGGGCACTAGCAAACCGATTCCCTATCACCAACATTTATGGGGCTTTTTCCCTCATTGTTACAGAATATCAAGGCACTGAGGCAATTTTTCCTTTATAAAGTAGAATTAGCTTTCCATCCTCCTCCCTCCCCACATTAACCATCTCCCCAGTGGCTACACACAAGAACCATTTATATTTACGTTAAAAATGATTTGGCCTATGTACACTGCATTGTTTGACAGGGAAGATGGATGTTCGCTTATAATTAAGTTTCAGCATAAATGACATCATTCAGGAAGATAAGAGTTCCCTTATTCCCTCTCTGCTGGTTTTCTCATAGGATACTGTGGGCTGTATGAAGATTCTGATGATTTTTCTCTGCCTTCTCATTAACAAACAGTACTGCAGCAACTCAGTTACCTCTGAAAATCTGGAGGAAATTTTCCCTAATTCATCAGCTATCTCTTGGTTCTTTGCTTTTGGGAAAGGAAGGGTGTAGAGCCTTATCACTTGACGTTCTGATACAGCACAGACATCACCTGGATGTTTGCTAGAAATGGAGGATATCGTGGTCCTGCGGACCTGTGGAATCTAAACCTGCATTTTAAAAAGGTTCAAAGGAGGGCGCCTGGGTGGCTCAGTCAGTTAGGCTTCTGACTGCAGCTTAGGTCATGATCTCGTGGTTTGTGAGTTTGAGCCCCACGTCAGGCTCTCTGCACAGAGCCTGGAGCCTGCTTCAGATCCTCTGTCTCCCCCTCTCTCTGCCCCTCCCATGCTCATGCTCTGTCTCTCAATAGTAAACAAACATCAGAAAATTTTTTTAAAATAAATAAAAATTTAAAAAAAAAAGATCCAAAGGGGCACCTGGGTGACTCAATCTGTTAAGCGTAAGCGTATGACTTAGGCTCCGGTCATGATCTCATGGTTCATGATTTCAAGCCCCACCTTGAGCTCTGTGCTGACAGCTCAGAGCCTGGAGCCTGCTCCAGATTCTGTGTCCCCCTCGCTTTCTGCTCCTCCCCCACTCAAGCTCTGTCTCTCTCTCTCTCTCTCTCAAAAATAAAAATTAAAAAAATTTTTTTAAAGATCTACAAGTAATTTTTCTACATATGACAGCTGCTGGTGTAAGAGACATAAATATGTACAACAGGCAGCTTTGTCGTTAAGGCTTTAGGTTTTTTTCTGTCTTTACACAACATCAGGCTTTGAGGCTAGATTTTCAAACTCCCATGTATCCTTTTCCCTTACTAAAGTAGGAAAACTATAAAATTATTTTTTTGTCTTGTATAATTCTCACATTACTGTGTGCATAACCCAATCTTCCCAACCAAGTTATAGGACAGCAACCATATCAAAATAAATTATTCTACCTTCAGTGTCTGTTGAATGCATTTGACATTATACCAAATATTAAAAAGGGTATTTATGGAGATGTACAGGATATCATCCCTGCCAATAGTATTTGTTTGTTTACCTGTTTCTTGTCCTTCATCATCACAGAACCATAAACTCCAACAAAGCAGGGATCATGTTTTTCACTCTTATACCTGCAGCTCCTTCCACAATGCCTAGCACATAATAGATGCTCAGTGAATATGTATTTCACAGATGAATGAGTTTATAACATGGTAGGGAAAAAAGGATGCATATGCAAATATTTAAAAGTTTGGCATAAGTAATAAGTGCCATACAACCACGTTGTTCACATGCCTTCTATAAAAATGATCTGCCTAAGAAAGAACTGAACCTGCAGTGCCTGGCTGGCTCAGTCAGTAAAGCACATGATTCTTGATCTCAGAGTCATGAATTCAAGCCCCATGTTGTGTGTAGAGCTTACTTAATAATAATAGAAACCAATCCTTCACAAACTCATCCAAAAAATAGAAGAAGAGGGAACACTTCTTAACTCATTCTATGAGGTCAGTGTTCCCCTGATACCAAAACTAAGGAAAGACAACCCAAGAAAGGAAAACTAAAAGTCAATATAACCTAATATAGATACAAAAATTCTCAATGCAATGCAAGCAAACCAAATCCATTAACATGTAAAAAAGAATATACAGTATGACTAAATGGGGTTAATTCAAGAATACAAGGTTGATTCAACATATGAAAATCAATCAATGTAGCATACCATATTAATAAAGGACAAAACCACATGATTATCTCAATTAATGCAGAAAAAGCATTTGACAAAATCCAACACACTTCTGTGATTAAAAAAAAATTCAACAAACTAAGAATAAAAGAGAACTTCCTCAACCTGATAAAGGTCACCTACAAGAAAACCTACAGTGAACATCATACTTAATTGCAAAAGACCAAAAACTTTCCCCCGAAGATCGTGAATAAGACAAGGATGTCTTCTCTCACCACTTGTATTTATCATCGTACAAGAGATTCAACCCAGCGCAATTAGGGAAGGAAGGAAGGAAGGAAGGAATCAAAAGAGAGAGAGAAAGAAAGAGAGAGAAAAAGAAGGAAAAGAAAAATCCAGATTGGAAAAATGGGGAGGGGGGGGAATATATCTCTGTATATCTCTATGACATATAGTGTCTATTGAAAATCCTAAGAAATTCACAAGACAAGTAGTAGAACTAATAAATGAGTTCAGAAAGTTTGCAGAGTATAAGATAAATATACAAAAGTAAGCTGTGTTTCTATATGCTAGCAATTAACAATATGAAAATGGAATTAAAAACAATTCCATTTAAAATAGCATCAAAAATCTCAGCTCAGGTCATGATCTCAGGGTCGTGGGAATGAGCCCAGCATCAGGCTCTGAGCTGAACATGGACCCTGCTTAAGATTCTCTCTTTCTCCCTCTCTCTGTTCCTCCTTCCCACTTGTGTGACCTCTCTCTCTAAAATAAAAAAATAAAAAAATAATTTAAAACATTTAAAAGATAAAATAGCATCAAAAAGGATAACATATTTAAGGATAAATTCAACAAAAAGTGCAATACAGGTACAATGAAACTACAAACATGTTGAAAGAAATTAGACAAGATCTAAATAAGTAAAAAGACATCCTATGTTCATGGATTGGAAGACTCAATATTGTTAAGACAGCAATGCTTTCTAAATTCATCTACATATTTTATCTAATCCCTATAAATCCCAGCTACCCTTTTGCAGAAACTGAAAAACTGAACCAAAAATTTTATATAGAAATGTAAGCAATGCAGAATAACCAAAATAATCATGAAAAAGGACAAAGTTGGGTTTCTTCCCAATCAAAACTTCCTATAATGCCACAGTAATCAAGAATATGTGGTACTGGAATGGGTTTAGACAGGTAGATCAATGGAATATAATTTACATCTAGAAATAAACCATACGTATATGGTCATTGTTGACCAGACAATTCAATGGGAGATAAAATTGCATGTTCAACAAGTTGTCCCCTTTTCTGGGACAACCGGATATCCACATGTGAAAGAATAAATTTGGACTCCTACCTCACACCATATACACCAAAATGTATCAAAGCCTCAAATGTAAGAGCTAAAACTATGTAACTCTTAGAAGAAAATATAGCTATAAATCTTTATGACTATGGATTAGATGACTATGGATTAGAGAATAGTTTCTTACACATGACAAGCAACAACTAAAAATAATAGATAAACTAGACTTTATCATAATTAAAAATTTTTGTACATCAAAAGACCCTATGAATAAAATGAAAAAAAAAAGATTCACAGAAGGGGAGAAAATATTTGCAAATTATATATCCGATAAATGACTATTATCCATAATATATAAAGAATACTTACAACTCAACAATAAAAAATACAAATAATCCAATTAAAAATGGGCAAAGGATTTGAATAGATAATTCTCCAAAGATGATATGGAAATGACCAATAAGCACATGAAAAGATGTTTAATATCACCAGCCATTAAGGAAATGCAAATCAAAAACACAGTAAGAAAGCACTTCTCACCTACTAGGATGACTATACTAAAAAAAAAAAAAAAAAAAGGCACCCAGAAAATAACAAGTGTTGGCAAGGATATGGAGAACTGGTATCCTCAGACATGGCTGGTAGGATTGTAAAATGCTACTGCCACTTTGGAAACAGTTTGTCAGTTCTGCAAAAAGTTAAGCATAATATTACCATATTACCCAGCAATTCCACTCCCAAGCATACACTGAAGAGCACTGAAACATGTCTGCAAAAAGCTTGTACATGAATGTCCATAGCAACATTTTTTAAAATAGCCAGAAAGTGGAAACAATGCAAATGCCAATCAACTAATGAATGAATAAAGAAAATATTGTGTATACAGATAGCGGAATATAATTTAGCATAAAAATGAGTGAAATACTGACACATGCCACAAGTTAGATGAACCTTGAACATTTTATAATAAGTTTAAGAAGCCAGATGCAAGAAACCACATATTGTATGATTACATTTACATGAAATGGCTAGAATAAACAGCTCATATAGACAGGAAGCAGATTAGTGACTTTCAGGGGCTTGCTTGGTAGAGGGGGGAATGGGTGTGGCTGCTAATGGTTACAGAGTTTCTTCTGGGAGTGATGAAAATATTCTGGAATTATAGAGTTATAATGGCTGTGAAACTTTGTGAATTTACAAAAACCCACTGAATTATACTCTTTAAAAGAGTGAATTTTATGGTACATGAATTATATCTCAATTTAAATAAAAACTTGTATGACAAAAAAACAATCTCCTCTTTTAAAATTGCTTCTCTCTTATTATTTTTTAAAAATGTTTTAATGTTTATTTATTTTTGAGAGAAACAGAGTATGAGCAGGAGAGGGGCAGAGAGAGAGGGAGACACAGAATCCGACTCAGGCTCCAGGCACTGAGCTGTCAGCAGAGTCTGACACAGGGCTGGAATCTACGAACTGTGAGATTGTGACCTGAGCTGAAGGATGCTTAACCGAATGAGCCACCCAGGTGGTCCTTCTCTCTTATTTTATAAAGGAATGGCATCTCTCTCATCCATTCTCTTCTTCTACAGTGCATTCTTGGGTGCATTGCCAAACAGAGGAATGATTCAAAATACTGTATTTTCCTAATACACGGAATGACCCTAACAAATCCCTTTGTGAGAAAGTTGATTTCTAACTTTTTGCTATTAAGGAAATTGCAGGAACAACTAATCAAATTTTCAGGTAAAAACTAGTTTTGATGATAAATCACAATATAATTTTTAATGTAACTCAGAATAATTTAAAAGAACTGAATGACACCATTACAAAATTCTTTTTATTTGCACCTACTTATATAGGTGAACAAGTTTTGTTGGAATTTACATCTATTACAGTGAAAAGTAGGAATAAAATTGATGATGAAATCTTCCTCATTCTATAATAATATTTTTCTACAATACATGAACTAATTGAAAAAAGCTATATGCATTTCATTAATAGATGTGTCTCTAATAAATTTTACTCTTTAATAATATTTTAAACTTTGAGGGGCGCCTGGGTGGTGCAGTCGGTTAAGCGTCCGACTTCAGCCAGGTCACGATCTCGCGGTCCGTGGGTTCGAGCCCCGCATCAGGCTCTGGGCTGATGGCTCAGAGCCTGGAGCCTGCTTCCGATTCTGTGTCTCCCTCTCTCTCTGCCCCTCCCCCGTTCATGCTCTGTCTCTCTCTGTCCCAAAAATAAATAAACGTTGAAAAAAAAAATAATATTTTAAACTTTGAAATGCTTTTCAATTATATTTGATTACTTGAGTGCTATAGGTATTTGTAATGTTAACTCAATTCAGAATATTTTAATGCCTCAAATCCTATAGTTGTAGGACATTTGAAAAGACAACAACAAAGCCTCAATTTATATGTATATTTTTGTGACAGAATTTTGACTGAATAATCAATAAAAGGTTTTAAATCATAATACAGTAGCAATATAAGATTCCAGCTGTTAAAGAGCTTATTCATGCCTTTTAAAATAAATTTTAGATTTTATTATATAGGGGTGCCTGGGTGGCACAGTCGGTTAAGCGTCCGACTTCAGCCAGGTCACGATCTCGCGGTCTGTGAGTTCGAGCCCCGCGTCGGGCTCTGGGCTGATGGCTCAGAGCCTGGAGCCTGTTTCTGATTCTGTGTCTCCCTCTCTCTCTGCCCCTCCCCTGTTCATGCTCTGTCTCTCTCTGTCCCAAAAATAAATAAACGTTGAAAAAAATTAAAAAAAAAAAGATTTTATTATATAGAGAGAAAGTGTAAAAACTTATTTAAAACTTATTTTGAAAAATGTCAAACATCCATAGCCTTAGTCTGAGATAAGGGCTTGGGCTATAAGATCATGTATGTTTAGAAATTATAGTAAGGATTTGATGCAGGTAGTTCTTTAAGGAAGTAATCCTAAAGAACAGGAGAAGAAGTCCAAAAAAAGTGTAACAAGGAAGAAGGAAAAACCCACCAAGGGTACGTTATCAAGTTGATCACACTAGGGGTTCCCCAGGGAACCCTCCGATCTCTGTGTAAGATGCACCCCAGAATTGTCCAGCAGATTTTGTCCCCCACAAATAAAGAATTGTCCCATGGAGTGTTAACTTTCTCACACTTTCAAGTTTGTTCAGGCAGCAGAATGACATCCAAGATTTCTGTAGATGTTTCTGCGACAGGAGAGATGCATGGTGCAAACAGGGCCAGGTACTACTCCAGGGACTCCTACTACAATGGCTAATGTGGACCCAGAGCATGCATGGTAGCATAGGAGATGCCCAATGCATAAACTAAAGAAAACAGAATGGTGTTATAAACACCAATATGCCAGCATCCAGCATCGACAATTATCTTGTTTTATCTGTATCTCCCCTATTTCTTTAACTCCCATTGAATTTTGAAGTAAATCCGAGAAATCATGTCATATCATGTCATCTACACATATTTCAGTGGGGATGTCTAGAAGATGAAGACTCTTTTTTAACATAACTCCAAGCCTTAGATTTTATTTTCCCTAACATCTTGAAATAGGATATTATTTTACTTATAATCATCTTTGACTGTCCTTTTCTGGATTTTTGAGATTAACAATCCAGTCTAATCAAAGACCGGTACCTTAAAATCCAATCTACATTTACTTAAGGCTTCAGTTTGACTTGGCCTGTTGGTTCCAGCGGGAGAAAAAGGCAAAAAGGCAGAAGACAAAAAACACACAATGACAACGAAACAAACAACAAAAACTCACCTCTTAATTAGACACTTGAAAAGGAAGAGATATAAAAATTTTTAAAAATCATGGGCTCTCTTCCCATTTCTCCCTACCAAAAGGCAATTGCGTGTTCTCCATTATTTATTTTTAATCAAGTCCCATAATTTAGGAATTGTTATTCAAAACCTAGGGTTTCACATTTTAGATAATAATACATTTTTTTGTTACCTACTTGGGATGCCTCTTAACCTTCCAGCTCAAATTTCAGGGAACATCTGTGCATATGTGTACCAAAAATTATATAATCAAAGTAATTTTTTAATGAATTGTGATGCATTCTGGGGTTATCTGGTGTCTGTGTTGAAGTATGTCTAACTTTTGCTTTCTGTACCAAGCTGCCAGCTTCCCTCTGGAGGTATATCCAACTACTTACTAGGGATGAGAGCATGTGTTTACTCCAAGTTTAGAACCCACTAATGTTTCATAGGTATAAGGTTACAAACCAACTTGAATCTTTTGGTGTTCGACTTTGTTTGTTCTTGGCAAACCTCAAAAAAACTTAACGGGGCTCAAAAGATTTCTTGGACATGGACTTTAAGAAAAAGTATTTTGATGAGTAAAGCATAAATGAACCAGAACCCATATGGATCAAATTTTCCTCAAAATGCACATGGGTTTAATAATTAATGGAAAAAGTGCTTCTAGTATGCATTTGGGGTTTTATCAAACCCCAGATATTTGGAAAAAAAATAGTTTGATAGGTTCAAAGAACCCAAACTCTGATTTGATGCACCCACATTAATATCTCGATGTTGAATAAAAATGAGAACTATTTAGGTGTAATGGAAAACAGAGGCAGAACTTGTTCAAAAATTACGTGAATGAAAGAAAATAACATAATGCTACAAAGTTCATCATTGTTCATATTTATTTTCGTAAATCCTTCTTTCAAGAATTTCCAACAATCTTTTAACTATGCTGTCTTAGCATATTAAGAGTTTTGAAAGAAATTATTGATTGCAGCTAAAAAAGAAAAAAAATGAATGAAGGCCTTTGAGATGCATAATATGTCATGAAATTTTCTGAGTTATTTGCAAATGTTTCTGCCAATATCAATAAATCCCTGAAATGACAGGGTAAACTGTATTAATTAAAGAATGTTTCTATGTATGTAGAAGTTCCTGAAAGTTGTATTTTTGAATTCACAGTAGTAATGCTGTGCATCTTAGCAAAATTTAGTTTTACCTCTTTTCCACCAAGGCAATTGTGTTCAGCTTCAGGGGCACTCTCTCAGCAGAAACTGAATATTTAAACTTTATGCACATTCAGTATGTTTATATGTCAAGAAATTCCCATAAACTTTGATGCAATTTATCTAATTTCCATTGAGTACATGAATCCTCTATAAACCCGGACTCAACCATAAATAAAAATAGCACTGTGTTTTCTTTATGCAGGCTTGTATGTATATAAAATAATAGTTAAAGCATTTTTCGGGCAATGAACGTGGAAATTTAACCTAACTTTCAGCTAAATTTGAGTAGGATATGTCAGACCAATAAAATTAATTCTTAATTATCTTGCACTTTAACTCCTTAGAAGCTACTGAAATTTTTGAATTTTTTTTATGTTTAGTTTAAATTCCACGCAGAGTAGTTATGATCTACCTTTTTTGTTTATACCTGTACATCTATAAAAAGCAATATAGAGGAAATAATTTAATGTTGCATCAAAGACACTGAACTGAAAGAACTTTCTTAAGAGACAAAATACTTTCATAATGAAAACTGAAAATTTCGATTTTTGTTGTTACTGTTTTAAAAAAAAATTACCATCTCTCCTAATAGAGGCAAAGCTTGGCATCTTCTGAAGGACTCCATATTGGGTCCATATTGTGGGCCAGCAAGTCAGCTATCACAACCCTAAGAAGTGACTGCTCAGAAGGGGTTTCCCTACAGATGGAGGAAGAGCTCGGTGACTAGGGTTAACACTGTGTTCCAAATAAACCCAATTGCTTGGAGACGTTTATGGATGAGCCATAAATGGAGTTGAATGCTATCTCCACTCCCATTTTTCTTCCTCTTCATACTCCTGCACACAAAACAACTATTGTAGAAGGCAGTTGTATATGTTGCCAGAAACCCAGCAAAGCCATATTAGCGACGTGACCCTTTATGATACGCGTTTATTTATATTCAGTGAAGTAGGTTACTGACAATTTGGCCATTAATTTGCTGTTTATAAATCGTATTTTCCCTGTATAGTAACCACAAGGCTTTGACATTCACAGTCGTGTTGAAAGAAACAAGTTTATTAAAGAAGGCGAAGGGGAAAAAAATCTGTCCTTTAAAGTTCACCAAATTGCACATGTCAGCCACTAAGTAAGATTCTGGACTTGAAAAACAGAAAAATGCCTAGTGTGGGGGAAAGAGAAGGGAACACCCTGTATGCATTCAATTCACATGCTGAAGGGGAATCAGAGCAGCAAAGAAAAGCCTAAGTATTCCAACCCCTAAAGAAATATAATCCGGAGTTTATATCAGATGGTTTATGGGAGTTTATTGGAATATACAACAGGGTTCATGTCGTGTGTCACAAGGTGAAGCCTGTTCGCCAGTGATTTACAGCCTGCATGTGCCGGCATTACTGTAATTTATAGGACGCAGATGGTCCTGGGGTGCCCCGCTGACTTGTAGCTGAATCAGGACCTAAGCCCCGTGTGTCATCTGCTCTGGGTATCTCAGGCTCACTTCCCAAAATTACACGCCAACACATTTCTGTTCTGAACTGGAAGATTCCACAGACCCTTACCTTGCAACAAATGCAACTTTAAAAATACGCAACTGGAGCAAAGGTGGGAAAACACGGGCTGGGAAGAGTCATTTTTTTCCCCATCCAGCCAAAGAAAGATACTGTCAGTCTCTTCCCTTCCTTGGGCAGCTTCCACCAAGATGTTTGTCACTACTGTGCTAACGGAGAGACAAGACATTGCTTTCCTTTCTGAAGTCTTCCAAACTAAGTATCTCTGCTAACCGCCCCACTTCCAAAATTACTAAAATCTAAATTACTAAAATCTAGGCATCTAAAATTTTGTGCCTGTTTCTGATATAAAGTGCCAAAAAGCCTCTGTCCCTAGCCACCTTCAACATTGTTACATAATTGTGTCTTTATTACAAATCCTCTTTATTACCCTCAAAGGATGTGGTTCAGAAAGATGGTGTAATACCATGAGATGGATGTTTACAGAATCTAATGTAAATGGACTGACCTTTTTCAAAAGACTGTTTTATCAGCACTTGAATTCACAAATTAAGGCACGCGTGTTGGTTTTGAACTCGCTTTCAGTACCTTCATTTGAAGTTCGCAGCGCTCCTCGTTCTGGCGCTAACACGTTTCATAGCGCGTTTGAACCTCCGTTGGCCAAGGGGCAGTGAGAGAAGAAAGGACCCTTGAAGTTCCATTTATGCTGCTCAGACATCTCCCTTTGAGCTCTTTATTGAGAAATTGAGTTGAACAATCTGGCAATCACAAACATGTGCCTTAATAACTTGTTCCAGCACCCTTGTACATTGCCACCAAGTGCTCCCATTTCTCCTCCCCCGCCAGCCCTCATGGCCCTAGGGATGGCAGGAAGGACCAGAAGAGACATTTCCGGTGCACTCTTCCATGCTTCTGCAGGAAACTCAGTGCCCAACCACCACAACAGCGCTGTGCAAGAGAAATATCGTGTGAACCACGTACATAATGCTAATTTTTTTAGTAGCCACTCTCAAAAGAGCAAAAAGAAACGGCTGAAATGAAACAATACTATTTTACACAACCGAATGTATCCGAAACAATACCATTCAACAAGTAACCAATATTAAAAATATCACTGAAATCTCGCTTTTTTTTTTTTGCACTCCATCTTCAAAATCTGACAGGTGCTTTATGTTAATGGCTCATCTTAATTCGAACTAGCCACAGTTCAAGTGTTCAATAGGTACCTGTGGCTGGTGGCTGTCGTACTGGGTAGTGCACTTCTAGAACGTTTCCCTGATGAAGAAGTTGATCTAGAAAAGCTGAAATAGGTAATAAATCTTGTGACTTTTTCCAGAAGCAACAGCCCTATATACATGTTTTAATATATTTAAAAACATGTATGTATGTAGTGTGTATGTATACATTGTTTTCTTATCAAGCAAAGGGGGTGGGAATGGGGGAGTCCGAGAGGAGAACCAGGAGGGCTGTAATGGAAATAAAATTGACAGCCTCTCAAAACTCAGGTGGCACTTTCCTTTTCCAGTTAATTACAGTTTTAATTACATGGCTTCTTGCGACTCCTTGATACCTAATAAACCAGACTCTTTGGGGCAGCCAAGTTGGGTTTTGCTTGAACTGCAGGTGTAAGACTCAGCATGAAACATAAATCAACTTCTTAAACACACTCCCAGGGTGTGTTCAAGCTTTTTCTTCCTGTTTGCTTGTAAAATCACATCTTTACACCATTGTTGGTAGAGAAATGATTGAAGCAGCTATGAGTTGAATAATAGGTTCGTGTTTTTGACTCACTTGGCCTGGCGTAAAACATTTTGCCTCCGATGAAATAGAATAGGAAAATACATAATGTGTTGTTTTTTCCCTCTTTCAGTCTTATGAATAATATATACTCCAAATACTGACCATTTCATTTAAGAAAATAAGTATCTGTTAGGGAAAATAAAAATGAAGGCCCTGGGAATGCATTCGGATTTCCGGTTTGAGTATTTGGAACCCATAGGATGATGGGAGGTGCATTTATTCCAGGCGAGTACTGCATGAGGTCAGTCAAGTTCAAACACGGTAGAGAGTGGGCCAGGCATGGGGCCTCGGCTGCAACAGAAAGTAGGGAGGGAGAGAAGCACTCTTGAAGTCCTCATTGGCTGAAAACCCAGCAGCATCTGATGGCATTATGAGCAGCTTGCAATTTAGCTCCAGCAGCAGGAAAATCTGCACTTGATCAACTCTGCCATAACTAGTAAACGTCACTATGGTGAATGTGGATTTCAATGGAAGGTTTTGCAGTGCCTAGTGATAATTCTGCCAGTCCTCCCTCCTTCCCTCTTCCATCCATAAAGAGAAAGTGCAACATATGGTATTTGCATGTTATCACAAAATATGAGATACTGGGTGAAATAAATTACGTGTGAAGGGGGTTTAGCCCATAATTTCTAGTAATTTCAAAAACATGAAAATGGCTTTTGAAGTAGGAGAGAGGGCCTTTCTCCTTGGGGAAAACTTCAGAACACATCACACACTATATAAACACAAATGCATTTACCTTGCCTGGGCCTCCCTTTTTTTCTCCTTGGAATCCTGGCTAATTGTCAATGATGTCTGTGTTCTAACAAGAGGTTTCTTTTTCAGACCTGAATTATTTGAATTCAAGCTCTCTGATTGGGAAGTTCTATTGCGAAGTAGGAAAGTTTGTGGGGGAGGATGAGTGGCGGAGGGCTTGGGAGGGAAGGAAGTGCCTGTACATGAATCACAATCTTTTTATGAAAGAAGATCCAAAGTTGATTCACAGTCCGTTGCTCCTCTCAGGTTCTCATCAATAATGTTGAGTCCTGAAAAGATGTCTTTCTTGTCTCTGAGTGGTCTCTACTTGTTCTGCTTCTCTTATTAGCTTTCACAGCCCTCTACTTGAAGATGCAAGGATCAGATCAAACTTCTAGACCCAGGTTAGAAGGCATGATGAAACCTTGGAATACCCACATGTCTGGCTCCTACTGGCCTCTTGACCATTGTTGCATTTTGGAAAACTATGTCCAGGATGAATGTATAGGTGGGTACAAACTCTGAGCTGGAAGGTGCTTTGTTTTCATATTAGCAATGAAGAGCTGGAAATTGGCATTCCTGGGTATTATTGTAACTGCAGCCCCAGGAGTTCCTGGATATCAGTGTTTCTGTTCATCTCTCTTTAAAATAAATGCTTGTGACTATGCACAATAGTTGTGCATACTAAGTACAAATAAGTATTTGTCAAGTCTACTCTACTATAAATTCCAGGGGAGCACCCAGCCTGGTGCCTAGTACATAATCGGTGCTCACTAATTATTGATTTGAACAAATAACTGAAGTGGAGTTAAACTTCTCCTCCATCTTTTCTGGATAGGTGAAGAAAGAGTGAGGATCCAGGAAAACTGGGTTCAGTTACCTATAAATAAAATGCTCATCAAGTTGTGGCAGAGGGGGAAAGGCTGATAGACTCTAATTAGACCTTCCCTGAATTCCTCAATCTCTCTTCTCAGCAAGTACTCCTGGCTGGTCAGAAACTCTAAGGAGATTATTTACCCTTGGATGCCAAAGGTATCATCCTTGAAGCAGTAGGATGAAAAGCAGAGGGAAATGATCATCAGGAAAAATGCAACATGGTAATTACTAGTAATTGGATGGCCCATGAGAGCTTAAACAGCACTTTCAAAGACCTTTTTTTCAGTTAATCTGCATAAAAATCTTGTGTGATAAACCCACCATCTTCATTTGGCAGAAGGGGAAACTACGGTTCAGAGAAATGAAGTGCCTTGCCTAAAATCACAATGATAAAAATCATAGATCCTGGATTGATATCCAAGTTCTGAAACCAAAGAGATTGAGCCCTTTCTTAAGTTGTATTTTTAAAAATCACATAGTGAAAATGTCTTTGTCTCAATCAGATCCCTGATTTCCATCCTCAAGACAACTATTGTCGAGTTTCTTTTTTTTAAATATTTTAATGTTTATTTATTTTTGAGAGACAGAGATAGAGAGATTGAGCATGAATGGGAGAGGGGCAGAGAGAGAGGGAGACACAGAATCCGGAGCACGCTGCAGACTCTGAGCTGTCAGCACAGAGCCAACACAGGGCTCAAACTCACAAACCATGAGATCATGACTTGAGCTGAAGTCAGACACTTAACCAACTGAGCCACCCAGCAGCCCTTTGTCTAGTTTCTTTAGTATTCTTTAAAAATTTTAAGATGTATATATGAGCATACACACAAACACACACACAAGTGGGGCATGATACCATGTTCTTCTGATCAAAGCTTTCCTTTGAATAACCTGTGGCTGGGTGAGTATTTGTATAAAGCTTTCCATCACATATAGATCTACATCATTGTATTAAATTTTGCAAATATAAGGTATGTTACCATTTCCCCTTTAGCAGTCATTTAAGTGGCTTCTAGGAATTTGACATTGTAACCAATGCTGAAATGAATGTAAAATTAGAAAATGACACTGTAGGAAGATCTAAAGAGGTAGGACTGTGTGTTGGGAAGAGATCCAGTGTCACATTAGGACACTTGGGTTCTGGTCTTAACAAGATCTGTGATAATGAAGTCTCTCAAAGTCTAAATGATCTCAGAGACCTCCTACCTCCTCCAAAAACGTCTATAGGGGAGATAATATTCTCCAGTCATTGGATGTACTGGTAGTGCTTTCAATGTAATTAACACAGTAATGGACACCATGGTTGCTCCTCATCCATGCCCCCTTTCTTGGATATCCACATCACCCCTTTACAACTTCTTTGTTCTAGGGGAAGCTGATATCAAGGTCTAAATGTGGCCTCACACCTAACTTCATCAATATAATCCCTTCCCCTGGTCACAGTTTTCAGGTCTGGGACAGGTACAGACCAAGTTGGATCACAAAGACACAAAAGCTCTGTGAAAGAGATTTCTCTTTTGAGAGGCTTTCCTGGGGGGGAAACATGCAAACCCAAGAATTGTTTGTGGCCATCTCCCAATCCCAAAGAAATGCCAGCCTTTGGATAAAGTTAACACCAGAAAGGAAGGATGGAGAGAAAGATGGTTCGAGGGTCCTCAATGATATTTTTAAACCACTGAAACAATCCAACCTGAAGGCCTGCCCAACTTTGCTTTCTATTTAGGTTGGCCAATAAGTCACCTTATGGTTTAGGTCTTAAGTTTGAATCATATTTTTCTGTTGCATGCAATTTAAGGTATTTTTTTAAAACTATTCTTTTCTTAATGTTTACTTATATATTTTGAGAGAGAGAGAGAGAGCACGAGCAAGAGAGAGGCAGAGAGAGAGGGAGAGAGAAAAATCCCAAGCAGGCTCCAGGCTGTCCACGCAGAGCCCAACAAGGGGTTCGATCCCACAAACTATGAGATCATGATCTGAGCAGAAACCAAGAGTCGGCCGCCCAACCAACTGAGCCACCCAAGCGTTCCTTAAGGCATCTTGAGAAACACAGAATTAGATATAAATAATAGATACTCAGGTAAATGCACAGTTTATTGATGTTTCTTGAATACTGGCCAGGTACTGTGCTTTATAAGCATCACCCCCTGTAATCCTTATGGCAACCCATCGAAATGGATACTACCACATACATCTGGCAGATGAGAAAACAGCTTCAGAAATGTTAAGTAACTGCCCAGGTTATGCAGTTAATCCACAGGGGAGGTGCGATGGCATAGCTCCAAACTCTTGCTTAGAAGTACATAGCTCCTCCAGCTTCAATTCAAATAAACATGTTTATTGAGCCTACCATCACTTTAAACAACATTGTGGAGGGTGAGACTTGTCTCTAGTGCCTTGCACTACCAGAACCCTCTTCCCATAGAGGTACACAGGCCCTCAACTAAAACTCCCTCCCCACCCAAGGTAGAGGAACTGGGTCCAAATGGCAGCCATGTCTTTATCTCTGAGCTTCTTGTAGTCTCATGTTTATTGGATTCGCATCCCACTCTTCTGCTGCTGGATACCCATTCGAACTAAATTATGAATGGGCAAACATGTTTTCATGATATGCTTTTCTCCAAGAGCGTAGCTGCGTTTTACCAGAAACCTTTGAAGTCTTCACTCGAGTGAAAAGCTAAGGGAGGACTCTAAAGGTACCGGGTACATTGGAAAATGAGTAGATGTAATTTACAAATAGTTCTCTTTGGACGACTTTTACCACCAGCCAGATTATAATAACATAAAGCTCACATCTTATTGACCGAAAATTGGTAAGTTCATTCAAAGTGTGGCAAAAATCAAGAAGAAAAAGAAAAAGAAGACAATAGCTGATCTAAAAAGATAAGAAATAACTAGTAACAGAATCACATTTCAGTCAACAAAAATGCCAAGAAGGAATGAACCTTTCTTTGGGTATGAATGCGCCAGATTATCTATAAATAACCAAACAAATGCATATACATATATATATCACATATATACAATAGAAGCATCCTTTTTTTTTTCCTGTTCACCTGATTAATTTGTAGAGCTCAGATTAATTTGTAGAGCTCATTGGTATCCATTCCTTTGTTTTCATCTTTTCACAGCTTAGATACTTTTAGATTAAGTTCTTCCATATAATATTGTTCTCATTGTTGTCTTTTGTTTATAGAAACCAAAGGAAGGAAGAAAAGAAGGAAAGAAGGTAGGAAGGGAGGGAGGAAGGAAGAGAGGGAGGAAGGGAGAGAGGAGGAAGAAATCGAAGGAAAGGAAATACCAAAAATAAATTGTTTAAACTGACTTTCGGAATAAAAATGAAAACTGTAATTATGTTTATTAATTTTATTTTCTGCCATAATTTACACTGCAGTGTTTTATTATGTTGATTACTAGGAAGGAATAAAAGGACCTTACCAATAATTAATTAATTGTGCAATTAAAGTCACACACCTGAATCTTCCACAAATGTTTAAATAAATCATTTTTAAGAGAATTAGTATGTAGTTGTTGTCCCAGATGTTCCAAAGGCAAACAGATGTGTTAATTAGCATACTTTAGGGCTTGAACTATACTTAAGTCTCTTCCTTATAATTTTTCCTTTTATTTCCAACTCTAAATTCCTTGGGTAAAAAAAAAGTCAAAACCTGGCCTGATAACAGCAATTAATGTCAAAAGAAAGTAAATACATGTTTTGTGAATCAACAATTTAAATTTAAACTACAAACAAGTTATGTATTATTTTCTTCAATTGGGACATTCTATCACAGTAAAAATCAAAATAAAAACAACACAAAACACACACTTAAAAATACTCAAAAACAACTTCGACCCGTATTATTTCAAGTTACTCTCACAGTGCCTCTGCGGGGAAAGTGCCATTTGTTATGCCCATTTGCACCAAAGGAATCAGAGACTGAGAGATTGCTTACATCTTCACAGCAAGTGAGTTCCAGAAGCTGGCAATACCAGAACCTAAAAATTCCCAATCGCATGCATGCTTTTTTTTACTACATAGTCCTTTCTCCCAGGAAGCGAGTATTTCCATAAGCCCAAAAAGAGCTTAAGAAAGAGATGTCAAGGAAGACAGGAAAGAGCAATCTTACGAAGTGGAAAGAGTCTGCAAGAAATTATTTGATGAGCCTATGGAAACCCCGTGAACATGTGTTTGGCGTAACATGGAAAGGATGAAACACTGTGAAGCTTTGAAGCAAAGATTTATTTTCTGGTGAAACAAACTGAAACTGCCCCGCTTTAGCACAATGTATTTGGTGGCGCGATGGGGTGAAGGAAGGTCTGGCCGAGGGAGGCCTGCTCTGCGGGGCTCTAGAGAGCACTGATGCTCTGGAGAACCATGGAACACAAACGGTGGGAGGCTGTTGACGCGTATAGCCTCGCAGAAAGGGCCATTTCCTTCCCGTATCATTTCATTAAGAAGAAGAACAACTTTGTTATCAAGCATAAATTGCATAACAATGATGAGGCATGAGAGAACAATCTATGTAAAAGTCCAGTGGCCTCAACTCCATCGGCTCACTTTTTAATGAAGCACACAGGCCCACACCTAGGGCACCTGTAGAAGGAAATGAAGCACACTCCAGACGAAGAATAAATCAAGGTGGCAGCTAGACACTCTTATACCAGAATCACAACACCAAAGAGGAGGCTTCCTAGACCGAGAACTCAACCTCTGAGACTACCAGGACACTTCTTCCGGAAGCCGTGGATCCAAATTCTAAGTCCAAATTTCCTTACACACATTGAGAAAATATTCAAAGCAGTGACTCCCACTGCCTTGGGCTTCAAAAGAACAAAGAAACCAGTGGGAAAAAACACATTTGAAGGAAGAGTAATTTCAAGTACTGATAAATGTTCTCAGATATTTCCTACATCCATGTAAGTCGCCTCCCTGCAAAGAAAAAAAAAAAAAATCGCCCACTATTACAGATACAATTATCATTGTTACAATAGGGAAATCAAGGGGCCACAGGGGAATTAAAGGGCCACGAAATCAGTCACGGGGGAATTAAAGGGCCAAGAAAGTATAAGAGAAGTGGACCCAAGTGTTCTGATCCTCCTGCACCGGACTACAGCTGCCAGCACACTGGTCAGCCAGTAAGAGGAAGTATGGCCCAGAGAGAGGTGGGCCCCACTTGCAGAAATGGAAATTCCAGGTATACTCCAGATAAGTGGTTGTACTCAACAGAACACAGAGACACGGCCCGCACGGCCCTGGCATTTTCATTTTCAGTGCGTCTGTCAATTTGTCTTTGGTGAGGTCTTCTCGAAGTCCTGAGCCTGATTTATGAATGATTTTAGTTAAACTACCCATTTGCTAATGTCTGTGATCTTCATTGCCTCGTGGCCACTACCACCAGCAGGAATATCGTATAAAAGTGCCTCTCACCCCTCTCCCCTGGCAACCTCCAGTTTGCAGGGCACGTAGTAGCACTTTGGTTTAGAAGTTGCAATTTCCAAATGCTGTCATTTTTTGGCAAAGTATCACGAGGCCAACCGTGAGTCCCTGTTTAGAACATCACAATTTTGTTTTGTTTTGTTTTGTTTGTATGAGCAGAAACCAGAAATAAAATTAGCAGTGGGAATGGCAGGTAACCTTTTCCAGGAGAGATTATGAGTGCATATCAGGCTCCCTTCAGAGAGGATTCATCTTAGAACAATTACGTAAACACCAATAGAGCAAGACTTGGAATTCTTTGAGAACATAAGGATAAAGAAAAACAGATAGCTGTACAGATTTTGCTACTATGTATAGCCATAATGTTGCTGCTACAGAGTAAGGGAAGTATTTACAGTAAAGACAAGGAGGGGAAGATCTAAGGCGTTTGTCAGGCATTGACAATTACTTGAAAAAAAACAAAAAAGCCTGGAATATTTAGAGTATCACAAAGGATTTTGTCAGACTCAAAGGGAGAGAAAACTCCATAGTTGGAGATGTAGTTGAGGCTCTTCGAACCGATTGCCTCAGAGAGAGCGGAGCAGCCTTGGTGGGGAGCCGTGAGGCTGCCCTTCCACACCACCCTCTGACTGCTTTCATCAGGCCTTTGAGGACTCCTTGGCAATGTGATTTGCTCGGCCAGCAATATACACGTAGCTCAGAGATCATGTCAAGCGTGGAGTCGAGGTAGAGAGAGGCAGCTAACTGAGCTGGGAGAACTGAGTGCAGACTCACCCAAACCTAAGTGGCTTGCACTGAACACAGGGAGAGCAGGAGATGACCGACCGCTTCCCCTCCTGAACTGGGTGTCCCCCTGAGCCAGAGCCACCTTCCCGAACGCATGACCTATGTGGTCTTACAGGCACCAATCTCAGATGGGCCCTGGTTTGGCTTAATGCTCTACTGTCACCACCTTGAAATCCTTAATAAGTTTTGAACACAGGGCCTCACCTTTTCATTTTGCACTGAGCCCCACAAATCAGGTAGCCGGTCCTGCTCTCCTACAGAACAGCATACAGTGTCTGGACCCTGTCGCCATGTCCAAAGCTGATGATTTCTGGCTCCTGACTTACCAGCAGGCTCACAGAAATATGGAGAAAGTCGAGGTAGATACTTTTATTAACTAAGAAATGCAGTGAGATAGAATATTTTTTCTTCTTGGTAATAGCCTGACAAGGATTTATTCTCTATTCTTTACTGGAATTCTATCTTTTTCTAAAAGCCATTGTGGCTGTGGTTTGACCTGGTGCAATTTAAGAGACCGGATTGTAATCACTAGGCCAACAACAGGGAAAATGCCCCATCAACTCAACCCAATTCAATGTGCATTAACCTTCCTGGGAGGGAAATCTTGGTTAGGCCCTGGGGTGATTTTTTTAGAAGGGCCGTAACTGGTTCACTGAGTTGGAGAAACACAGCACTGAACTGGCTGGCTACTAGGCCAGGGTGAATGCTTCATGATGAAGGAAGCATTTGAGAAGTTGGTCTGCAGGTAGGAAGACTAGATCATTCCTGAGTTGCTTTAGTTCAGACCGTATTTAATTAAGATCCTCGCCTCAGTAACCTTTCTCCAATGTCCTCAAGAAAAGAGCACACTGCTTCCGTAGCACAGAAGGTCCATATAAAAAGTATTACATTCCAATAAATAAGTAATATAATTAAGAGTAATCTTTTCCATATCCCAAATTCAGCACGAAAATTAAACAAGCCCGCACATATTCCAGAGACAATAACCAAAGGGGAGGGAGTTTGAGGAAACAGATGAAAACAATATAAAGACATGCAAAACTGCTATTAGCTTGGGATAGATAAAAGAATTTCTAAATTATAGCTTTTGGTAATGTTTAAGTTGAGAGTCTAGTAATCTGGGTGCAAATTGTACTTGGGGCATTTGTTCTTTGTAAAAGAAAGTAGATTAAGAAAAAAGAAATAGAGCTGCTAAGCCCACCACCAGAAAACAAACCTTCAGAGGAGGGCTCCAGCCCTTTGAAACAATCCATAAAACCTATCACCACAGGGCTTCAAAGTTAGGATGCGGAGCCAAGGCCGGCCTGTCGATTTCTACAGCTGGAAGTGAACCTAGAAATCACTCACCTCAGAAACCGCTTTTCTGGTAGGAGAGGTCCTAGGGGGACAGATATCTTCTGCTGAAGTCCTCAATGCATACAGAAAGTGAAGGGAAGAGGGGAGGCCAGTGCACTGAGCACCATCATGACCCCTTCCCCAACATGGGCTCTCATCTGGCCGACTTACCCAAGATGGCGCAGACAGTATGGGATTTGCCCAGCTCAGTGGTTGTGGGTATGAGACTCCCACTCAGGCCTCTAGCCCCAGCCCAGTCCTTCCTGATGGGGAAGGGGCAGGAGTATATCAGTGTCCCCAGTCCCAGCCAAGCAGGAGCAGGCCACCCATCTCACCCTCAGCCTGGCACCCTGAGGCCGCACTGTGCCAAGGCCTAGCCTGAGCCATCCTTGCTCTATGAAGCCATAGGGATCCAGAACGAAGAAATTCCAGGCATATAAGTCCATAAATTGATGAAAACTGTTCTTACAAATTGCTTCTGCCCATGCTCCCTGAGTCACTGCAGTCAGGGCCTCAAAGATCTCTGAACTGGGCCTTCCAGATGATCGCTTCTATTCCCCGAGCAACACACACACTGTCTCTCTCTATTTCATTATTTTTTATGTGCCCAGAGCCTTCTTTACTAAGAAACTATTCCATGAAAATGTGATTTTCATCTTATTTTGAAAACCCCAACGTGCACATATCTGAGTTTGTGAGAGCTTAAGTGCTAAGCACTAGTGGTTCTCAAACTTGAGGGTCCCTCAGAATCCCCTGGAGGCTTGTTACACAGATTGCTGGGCCCCATTCCCAGAGATTCTGATTCAGTCAGTCTGGGGTGGAGCCTGAGAATTTGCATTTCTTTTTTTTTTAATGTTTATTTATTGACTTTTGAGGGAGAGAGAGAGAGAGAGAGAGAGAGAGCAGGGGAGGGGCAGAGAGAGAGGTATACAGGAGACAAAGAATCCCAAGCAGGCTCCGCACTGTCAGCCCAGAGCCAGGCACAAGGCTCAAACCCACAAACCATGGGATCATGACCTGAGCTGAAATCAAGAGTCAGAGCCACCCAGGTGCCCCGAGAATTTGCATCTCTTTCAAGTTCCAAGTGTGCTGATGCTGCAGGCCCAGGGACAGCACTTGGCCTCTGCAATAAACTATGTCTAGGAAATCTTGGCTCCGTTAAGCATGCCTTCACAATGCAACAGGGCTTAACACCCCTTCCAAAGAGATGATGTCTCACCTTGGTGCTCTGCTTGAGTTGTCTTCCACATGAAATATTAAGAACAAGGCTTAATACCCTCAGCCTCTGCCTTCCTGTGATACCGTCTGCCCAGGCTCATGTTCTCTGCTCTGCAAATGATCCAAACAGGGAACTGGTATCGGCTCCAAAAAGACTCATCTCTTCCTCGTAGAGTTCAAAGTTAAGCAGCTGGGCATGACATGGTGACTATATCGACGCTGGCAAGACCAAGAATGTTGACAGAATAATTCAAGGAGAAAATTTAATGGCACTTGAGGGGTAACGGATGGTTTTGTCTTGAAATTTCCAGATCAGCTATTTATACGATCTCAAATCTCAGGTTCAAGCCCGTGTCCCTTTGACAGACAGGAGGCAGTAAAATTCTTCACCGGAAGAGAAAACAAAAAGCAAAATCCTCTTCAGAAATGATAAAGCTGGTGTTCATTAACATTTAAAGAGGCAGTATTTTTTTTATATTCCAATAACTCTTTTATTCTTTTGGGTGAATTTAACAGACAGATTTCTCTTCCAATTGTGCTGCCTATGAAAATAAGATAATTGATTTCAGAGAAATGTTATTTACAAATTAGGTAATTTTCTCATTTGTATTTTAATTTCTTGCTTAGTTCTGGTCAAAAATCCTATGAGCTATGCATTTTAATTTATAATTAAATAACCAAGTAATAATAGAATATTACTAATACGCTGGTCTTAAAAAATGACTACTGTAAAAAAACTCATAGGGACAAGTCATTGTAAAGAAAACAGAGAAATACAGGTTAAAGTTGAAATTTCGTTCTTAATTTGCCATTATTACACTCTCAACTCAATTCCAGAATTGCCTAGTTGTGTTCTAGGCCCTATGGGAAAACCAATAAATTAATAGACATGAAAGAACCTCACAAATGTTAAAATATGAAAAAATTGCATTATTATTTAATAGAAGCATACAATAATGTTGCTGCTCTCAAAATAGTTTTAGTACTCCCAACAGCAAGCCACCTGAGTCAGCCTTCTTATGACATGAGCATCTTTTCCACAGCACCACTGACAAGCATCATTAGGGGCTATTTAAACCATCTCACATGCTCAAAACATCTCCAGATAGTCCATACTGATGGGACACACTGAATAAGGCCAATACCTCATCCAATGGAAACCCATAGAAACATGAACACAGCTTTCATGGCCTCCACCCTAACACCTCAGATGCACTTTCAACAATTTCAGTTGTATTAGCAGAATCCTTTTTTATGTATGTGTATATACCTAAGTACACACACACACACACACACACGCTTAAAGGGAGAGATTGAGAGAAAGATTAATTTCAAGGAATTGGTTCACACAGTTGTGGAGGCTGGCAAGTCTGAAATCTATAAGACCGACTGGCAGGCTGGAAATTCAGGTAAGAGTTGATGTTGCAGTATTGAGGAAAATTTGTTCTTTGGGAAACCTGTCTTTGCTCTTAAGGCCTTCAACTGATTGGATAAGCCTCACCCACATTAGGGAGGATATTCCGTTTTACTCAGAGCCTATTGATTTAAATGTTAATTACATCTAAAATATACCTTCACAGCAATGTCTGGACTAGTGTTTAATCAAACAGCTGGGCACCATAGCCTGGCCAGGTTGACACATAAAATGAACCATCATACCGGTCCTCCCCTGCTTTGGTCACATTGATATGTCAATTAGCATTCTGGCCTGTGAAGGGGCAAAGACTTGGCTCTTTGGCTTTACATTTCTCTGAAGAGATGTAGAGTCACACTGACTGGTTGGCTTGAGTGATGAATCCAGGTGGCTTCACTGAACATTTGAGGCTAAGTCCACACAAGACCTTCTACTTTAGAATCGCCTGTCTGCCGAGTCCGACTTCTTCCTGCCTGTGGTGAGCTCCGGGGGCAGGCCCCTTCCAGGCTGAGGGCTGTGGTTCTGGAAGCTGCACTTGGCACTTGGTTTGGTTGGGTTAGACAGACAGGATTCCCATGACCCTGGGATCGTGACCTGAGCCGAAATCAAGAGTCAGACGCTCAGCTGACTGGGCCACCCAGGCGCCCCTGACATCTGGATATCTATCCGACTTCTTTGCATATTCCTTGGTTGATTCAGAAATTGGAACAGATGAAGATGTGACTAATTATCACCTCTAAATCCTCAACGGCTTCGCCTCTCAGAATGTATTCTAGCTTGTAAATCTAGCTGATTTAAGCACCTTAAAGTCAGCACTCAGTACAGAATAACTGAGGTGCTCCTCCTTTGATTCACGGCCTTTGGAACAGCCCAGTCAGTGCTGTCTGTTCAAAGCAGTGTGGCCTGTGGCACATTGATCAATCCTCCTTAGCCTCAGTCTTCTTGTTCACAAAATAAGGCTATTTTTACCTGCTTCATAGAGATATTGTGAAGGTTGAATTAAATGAGGCTATGAATTTAGAGCATCCAATGAAAAAGCCCAAGAGATAGCAGGTGCTCAATAAATAGTGGCTCATTTTGAGTCACTTTCAGATAAGTTCTCCTCCCACAACTTGCATTAGTTTAATGAACCTCTTAGTACAAAAAGCAGAATTTTATACCTGATTGGTTTCAGAGCTGAATCATTTGGGTGTGACCTGTTGAAGAAATCCCACTCAGGTTCGGTAGCCTCTGCTTCTCAGCTCACACCCTTCCTCCTTCTTATAAATCATCACACATTTATTGTCTGATTTAGGCCTGCTCTAAATTCTTTAGAGACAGTTTTCTACCAGCCATATATCAACCTAATTATAATCTCTAGGTTTATGGTATCCCTAATTATCATACAGGAGATCTTGTCAAATGTAGGCTTTCTTCATTTACTTGTTTGGTAAACACATATTGACCCTGTTACCCATGTACTAGGCTCTGGATTGAGTGCAGAAACTGCCAAAATGAAAGGTCCAGTCCCTGTCTTCAAAAGCTTCCAGACTAGTGGGCAAGACAAACCACAAAAGGCCAACACAACGCAGCACAGCTAAGGCTGCCATGGGAAGCAATGAGGGTCAGATGGGCACAGAAGAGGGCCACACAAGGGCCTTGGAGGTTCGTAACAGGCTTCTTGGAGGACAAGATGCCTCAGCTGAATGTATAAGAAGCAGAGAAAGCAAAGAAGCACCTTAACTTCAGAGGAAATGGTCCATTGAAGAGCAAGGCATGGGGAAGAGAGAGGATGGCAAACAAGAGGAACGTCAATCTTGTTAGGGTCAGAGGCCAGGGTACCCATGGGGGCAGTGGACCCAGGGACCCACCACAAACCATCATGGGTGCCCCGCAAATACTGTTGTTATTATCCCATACACAAGGAAGAGCAATTGAAAGATTTTATGCAGAGAAGTAACATGATCCAAATGGCATTTAAAAAGATACCCAGGGCCTTGGTG
This sequence comes from Prionailurus viverrinus, assembly GCF_022837055.1. NCBI lineage: Eukaryota > Metazoa > Chordata > Mammalia > Carnivora > Felidae > Prionailurus > Prionailurus viverrinus. The sequence continues at coordinate 84,661,563 of NC_062563.1, read as the reverse complement.
GGAGGAGAGAAATGTTCTTCTTTAATAGGCTTTGCAGTCCTATATATGAAGGCACAAAATCCAGAAGACAGTCCACAGCACATTTCTTTGTTGCTGGATGTTAAAGATTTTGCAACTGATAGGAGAGGTTACAATGCCCTCCCAGTAAAGTAAGCGAACTGAGTCATGCACCTAAGAATTGGGTGGGACATCACACTGCCACCTAGACCGGGTCCCTGCTTCGATGCAGGCATCGTTGTACATCTGGCATAAGGTAGCCATGACAGCTGAGGCTTGAGAACAGAAGTGACTGGTCCACGTAATACAATCTGCAATCGTGGGTAGAACGCCAGGGTGTCAGCTCCTGATGTACCTGCCATTCTCTGTCCACCATGGGCTGTCACCACGGAGGTGGCCACAAGTGAAGAGGCAGTGAAATGGACAACTGGTTTCTCACGTCAGATCTCCCAGGAAAGAAAAACTATATTTGGTTTCTTCATGCACAGACATGTCGACGATGATCCTCACGCAGAAAATTTTTGTTTTATTCTCCATTTTGAAATAATAGCCTAATGAGGTACTCAGTCACCTGCACTCTGTAACAACAACAAATTTGAAGAGGTTTACTTTAAGAAGAGAAGCATTTTAAGAAATCACTTACATTTTCTTACAGATTTCTTAAGCATATTGGGTCTTCTCAAGCACCATGCCTCATTCTAGAATGTCAAGAAATACAAAGACAAATTCCCAAAGGAATGAGCCTTGAGCCATTCTGGCCCTAGCAGCATATTGTAGCATTCTACCTTATAAGTGGTAAGTCGAAAAAGATGGGATCTGGTCAACAGGGGAACAAGGGAAGCATTCTTGTAAAGGAGGGAAGGAGGAAACTAAGATAAGAATGAGTGAGACTAGAACACTTCAGTGGCTCAGTCGGTTGAGTGTCCAACTCTTGATTTCGGCTCGCGTCATGATCTTGCAGTTTCACAGGTTCAAGGCCCTCATCAGGCTCTGCATACTGACCACATGAAGCCTGCTTGGGATTCTCCCTGTCTCTGCCCTTCCCTCACTCGCACTCTCTCTGACTCTCTCAAAATAAATACATAAACTTAAAAACAAAACAAAACAAAAAAAAAGAATGAGTGAAGGATCAAAGCTGGAGAGCTGGACCAAGGCGTTCTCTCACCAAATATAAAGATGACAACAGGCAAGTGGTTTGTTTCACTTTCTAATAATAATTGCAGCTCATAATTATGTACCACTTACCATGTGCAGTCATTGTTCTTAGAACTTAACGCGCATTAACTCTGGATTCTCGCGGCAACACATTGAGATGGATACTATTATTGTCCCACCTTATAGGTGAGGAAACTGAGGCACAAAGAGATTGAGCAAGTCAGCCACCATCATACACCTAGAGACTGAACATAGGGAGTTTGGCTTTTAACCTGACATTAGGAGGAATTGCATTTAGCTGTGTTTTGTTCTTGTCAACTTCCTAACAGCCGATTCGAACAGGATTGTTAAAATCATTTGTTCTGAGTTAGAAAGAAATGCCTTGTCCTTAATCTATACCTTGGGGAATTTATAATTTCTTGGTTGTACTTCCTTGTGGCCCATATTGTTTTGAAAAGTGTAATTGTAAGATATAAATAGTTATGAATACTGGTTTAAAGATTAAACAATTGCTTACTTGGGCAAATTCAAATCAATTTAAGGCTGAAGTATCTTCCTTATGAAAATTTTACTTATTTTACATGTACGAATTTGTTTTTATTCTTGCTGAACTCCAGCACTTAGAAATAGACATATTTATTTAGTTTGGCCTACATCTAGTATGTGTCGCTCGGTCTATTCTTCAGAGTTTATTGTATCTCTTAATCTTCTACACATGCAACCAAGGACCTCAGTGATGAGGGCATTGGAAAAATCTAAACAAACAATAAATTCTGGCTACAAGATTCCCTATAAATGGAGTGCTTAGTAAAATAATGCTTGGGAACGTGATATTGGATTGATTAGATCTTTATGAAGTCACCAAATTACAGATTTCCAGCACTTGCCATAACTGGTAATATTTTTTTTCTTATCGCCTGAAATATTTGTGATCAGTATTTTGTACATGATAAAACAAAATAATTCCTTCTTTTGGGAAGCAAATGCAATCCAGTACTATGGTTCAAAGAAACCTAGAAGCCATGATGTCTTTCTGCCGAATCCTGGAGCTTCAATTATTACTCACAGATCTTCTCTTTTCCTTGTATTGTCCAAACAACTTAGCCATTCAACAAGTGTTTGTTAAATATCTGCTGTGCTCTAAGGACTGAGAAAAGGATGGTTAGTCCTCATGAGAAGATGCAGTAACAATACAGCATAAAAGCTAGAAACCCAGGATGCAATGGAAATGCATAAAGAGAGTGTAAATACCAGGAAAACACATCAAAATGTTGGAGCAGTTCTCCCTAAGTGGTGGGACTTCAGTTAACTCTTTCCAGTTAAATCTTGTATTTCAAGGTCTTTTCCAAGTTTTATTTAATGGCCAAAAATATTTTTATAAAGGAAATTCTAAAAAGAAAATATATTTTTAGTCTATTCCTATGCTAAGTTTTAAGATATTTTAAATAGATAAAAATATTTTGAATATCAAAATAAATTTTCAGATTTATTCTGTCACAAGGCATCATTTTTCAGGCTATGGCCATAGACCCCATTCGACCTAATGAAGTCACCATTGGATAAACACCCTTCTGAATTTAAAAAGGTCTCAGGCAGCTCTCACCTCCATGTTGCCCCCCGCCCCCCGCCCCCGACCATGAGATCTCATCTAACTCCTTCCAGCTCTCAACTTCATGGGCAGAAACCAAAGAATATAAGCTGGAGTCACATGAAATTTTAGAGATTCCATAAATTTATCCTCTGATTCCTTCCCCAGAACCTCTGATGTCAACAAAACGACAGATTACATTCATTTGTCTAAGAAAAATCAAAAGCATCAGCAATTATAACAAAATAGAAAAATCATGATTATGTCTAAAGACCAAGATGATTTAGATGGAAACCAACCTGAAGGAACAACCAGAACCTTTGCAGATGTTCTGTTATTGGTGTCTGTTTGGTAGAGTATGTTTTTCCAACGTGAAGGAAAAAATTATAGTTCTCGTTTCTTTGCAGTGCTAAAAGTTAATCAAGAATAATTTTTCCATGTGTTAAATACGTTTCCTAGTAATAAAATAATAACACATGTTTGTTAGAACTTAAAGTCCAGAAAAAGTTTAATAAAGAAAACAAAATCCCACATAATCCAGCTGAGAAATGCCCACTTTTACTGTTAAGTCCCTGTATAGTTGGTTTTATCCTCATTGTAGTGTATCCTGAGCTTTTCATTTAACAGTGTTTTGGAAGCATGTCATTACTTTTTTTTTAATGTTTACCTTTTTTTAACGTTTATTTATTATTGAGAGACAGAGAGACACAGAGTGTGAGCAGGGGAGAGGTAGAGAGAGGGAGAGACACAGAATCTGAAGTAGGCTCCAGGCTCTGAGCTGTCAGCACAGAGCCCGACACGGGGCTGGAACTTGCAAACTGCGAGATCATGACCTGAGCAGAAGTCGGTCGCCTAACCAAGTGAGCCACCCAGGCGCCCCTATGTTTATGTATGTACTTATTTATTTATTTATTTTGAGAGAGAGAGAGAGAGAGAGAGAGGCAGAGAGAGAAGGAGGAAGAGAATCCCAAGCAGACTCCACAGTCAGGTCAAAGCCAGAGGTAGGGCTTGAACTCATGAACTGTGAGATCATGACCAGAGCCAAAATCAAGAATCAGATGCTCAACCGACTGAGCCACCCAGGTGCCCCATGTCATTATTTAAAAAAAATTTTTTTTTCATGACTATAATACTCTATCGAGTGACTATATCACTTAGCAATGTTTCTTATTTCTGTGTATTTAGATGACTTCTATTATTTTACTATTATGTTATAATGAATGTTTTACATTAAGAATAGCTTATATAAACATCTAAAGGACTCAATAGTCATAAATCAAGATCAAGGAAAAAGTTTGAAGACACTGATACATGTTTTTACAGGTTATGAATGACAAATCATCTTTGGTTTCCCACCTTTATGGTGTTTTTCACACGACCAACTAATTTAATAACACCTACATTTGTAAGTACTTCAATCTATTTGTTTTGATATCCTGCTTTATTTCATAAATTCTTTAAGGGAGCTTAAAGTTTTTGCTTCTTTACTAGAATATGTATTAGTTCTCTTTGCTGCATAACAAATTATCCCCAAACTTAGCTTAGACTAACATGTATAGTCTCCCACAATTTGTGTGGGCCAGGTGTCCAGGTACAGACTACTGGGCAATTCTGGTCGGAGGTGTCTCACGAGGTTCTTGTCAGGCTATCAACCAGCAGTTAGTCTCTCAAATTCACTTCTAAGCTCACTAAAATTGTAGTTGGCAGACCACAGTTCCTTGCTGGCTGTTGGGTGGAGGCCTTGGTTTCTCACCTTGTGGTCCTCTCCAGAGAGGTCCTCATGACATGACAACTGCTTCCCCCAGAATGAGAGATCCAAAAGAGACATAAAGATAGAAGATACCCCAAACAGAAGCTACAGTCTTGTGTAACTTAACCGTATCATCACTTTTACTCTCTTCTCTTGGTCACACAGGCTAACCTCAGTACAGTGTGGGAGAGGACCACACGAAGGTGTGAATACGAGGGAAGGGGGTCATTTGGGTTTTATGTTGAAACCAAAAAATCTTGGAGACTGACTACCACATAGAGCAATTTTTGTGAGGACCCAAAACGTGTATACAATAATCTTTTGTCAAAACTGTCTTCATGTGCCTCTACTTACAAAAGAGTTTAGGGGTGCCCGAGTGGCTCAGTCAGTTAAGCGACCGACTTTGGCTCAGGCCATGATCTCACAGTTTGCGGGTTTGATCCCCACGTCGGGCTCTGTGCTGACAGCCCAGAGCCTGGAGCCTGCTTCGGATTCTGTGTCCCCCTCTCTCTCTGCCCCTCCCCCTGCTTGCAGTCTGTCTGTCTGTCTCTCTCTCTCTCTCTCTGTGTCTCAAAAATAAATAAACATTAAAAAATTAAAAAAAGAAAAGAGTTTACCATTACATGGTAAATTTGGATATCCGAATATCCTACAACTGAACAACTCTAGTCCTGGTTTTGACTTACTAGAGCCTTTCAGTCTTTCATGTGTCCGCCAGGGCTCATGTAGAAGAATGTTCTGGGCAGCAGTGCTTGCAATAGCAATCAATCAATAACAGTCCAGATTCCTGTAATAGAAAAAATAAAATAAAATAAATGGTGGGGTATTGATATAATAAAATGCTATACAGCAGTGAAACTGAATGGACAAAAGCTGCCCACCTCACTACAGTTAGTTGCATCTGTTGAATGCAAAAAGCAAGACACAGAATATATTATACTACAATCCATTAATATAAAATTCCTGAAAGATAAAAACAAGTAACGTATGGTGAAGAGGTCCATCTATAAGAACTGAAATGATGAAGTGAAGCAAGTATATAATGACCCAAAGGTCAGGAGAGCAGTAACCTCCTGAGGGGAGGGACGGGAATGTGCTTAGGAAGGCTTACAGGGAACTCTAAGATACTGGCAGTGTTCTAGTTTTTAGTCTGGGGTGCTGAGAATATAGGTGTTCACCCTATTTTTTTTAATCTGCAGAAATGTTTTTACACTCTTCCACAGGTACAATATATTTTACAATAAAGTAAGTTTTCAAATCACATTGTGTAGTAAAAATATTTCAAGAATACTTCCAACAAGAAAGTAGTAGTTAATGCCTACTAAGCACTTACTATGTAATAAGCACTGTGATAAGCCTGTTGTGTGATTTTGTTTTCACTTTAATGCTCACAACAGGTGGAAGGTAAACTTTATTCCTTTTTCCCCTCACTTGCCAAATGAGAAAACTTGGAAGTTATGGAAATGAAAACACTTGCCCAAGGTTACACAACCAGCATGTCATGGAGCTGGGATTGATTCAAACCCAGGCAGGACAGTTCTAGAGCCAGCCACCCTAAGCGCTACATTAAAACTAGGCTTTATGGGGCACTGGCGTGGCTCAGTCGGTTAAGCATCCAACTCTTGATATCGGCTCAGGTTTGTGAGCTCAAGCCCTGGGTCGGGCTCTGGGCTGACAGCATAGAGCCTGCTTGGGATTCTCTCTCTTGCTGTCTCTCTGCCTGTCCCCTGATCTCTCTCTCTCTCTCTCTCTCTCTCTCAAAATAAACATTACAAAACAGTTTTAAAAACTGAGCTTTGCTCCTAGATTTAACTCCATGTATAAAATGATGAAATGCACTGCTAACTTGCTTATGTGTTGGAATGACCTCTGAATGGATAGCTCATCCTTGCACCGGTGAGTGGGCCCACCCTCACAACCCCTCAAGGCTCTCCCATCTCTTTCCACTGTTCCCTGATGATGAAATACCCCTTGCCTTCCTACCAGGGTTCCAGATGGCTCTCTTGTAAACACCAACCAAGTCATAGGGCACATTTACTGAGCATCTACTCAAAGTCACCTACTATAACTCGTCTAAGTTCATAGATACATTAACTCATTGGAGCCTCGCAACCACTGCCTGTGGTAGATGTTCCTATGATACCCGTTTTACAGATGAGGAAACAGGCTCCGAGACAATGAGCCAATAGTTACAATAGCTTTTAAGTGGCAGCACCAGGATTCAAACCCAGGCATTCTGGCTCCAGAGCCCATGATCCTACTCACTAATACACTGCCTCCCATGAAATACTATGCTTCCGGCAAAGGCAAATAAGGGGGAAAAATTGGCTCCTTTTCTAAAGAAACATTGTATCAAATAGAGAGACCTCAGTGATGTTCTAAAGAATTTCCATTATCAGATTTTCTTAAGGTGTCAGAAAATTGTAACATGTACTAGTGTATTAGGAAAAAAACATGACGGTTTCATCTCAGAGGTGGTAAGAACAATATAACTGCGCTTGAGTTTTTAATTTAATTTTGTTACAAGTTCACTGTCTTTAACACATCTAAAGCTAACAAGAGTTAATTCAACTAGTTAGCATCCACAGGCATGTCTTTCTCATGTACTTTAAGTCACTTTTTTTAGGAGTGGAGAATGATATTTTATATATTAGTCTAAATCTAACCTATATGTAAAGCTCTCGAACAAAAGATATCAGGTTGAAAAAGACAGTATCTCTGTCCACAGGGGTCCACACTAGCGGGAGACAAATAATTACAGTGCATATAATGACCATTCAACATCTGAGGTTCTCAAACAGGGGAATGTACTCTAGAAGTGACCAACTCCATTTACGCTGCCCTAAAAAACAGGTGACTTGAACTAAACCATGCAAGATAAGTGTACTCACCAGGTGGGAAAGGAAGGGAAGGGCATTCCCAGTAGAGAGCACAGCACGTCCAAAGTCTGGAGGCATATGAGAGTATCACCTGTATAATTTTTTGCTGCCAGAGTGCAAATTGCTTAGGGGGACATGGTGGAAAAGACCAATCAGCAGGGCATTTGCCTAAGTGGTTGGACTTGAGGGTAACAGGGAGTCTTAAAGAGTTTTAACCAGAAAAGAATCATGTTTATTACTTATTAATGATAACTCTGGTGAGGCAAGGAGGCTGGATTACAGAAGGGAGAGCCCGGCTATAGTTCAGTCAAGCAAAACCAGGAGTCTGAACTAGGCTACCTTATAAAATAAGTGATATTTCCAGCCCCATTTTACAGATGAGAACATCAGGGCACAGAGGAGTAAAGTCACTTCTCCAGGGCTGCAAACAGCTGGCAAACAGGAGCCAGGATTCACACCCAGAGGGTGGGAATATAACACCCCTGCACCCGTCTCTGCTCTGCCAGGCTTGGGTGGCCATCGAGGTAGATGAGGTGGGAGAGAGTGGAGGCAGGCAGAAGCCCTCAGCCCAGAATGCTGTGTGGAGTGACGGTGCTCCCAGTTAAACAGCAGGTGTATCACAGAGGAGAAGTAGGTCGGGTGAGGGACCAATGAGTCTAGCGTCAGTCGTGTGGCCCAGAAGGACTGGGAGAGGTAAGCCGAGATGCCAGGACTGTGGAAGACACCAGGCCCAGGCATCAGGAAGGGCGTGGGCTGGAGAAAACCAACCCAGACACAGAGTACCACTAAAGAGACACCATTCCATGCAAGATCCTCACCATGAAGACGGAGAACCTGAGCCCCCAAGAAGCAACTCAGAAGAAACAGCTCTGGGGCCAGTCTCGCGCTCAAATTCTGGCCTTAGATGCATGTTCTGGGACAAGTTTCTTCACTTTTCAAACTGGAGATTTTCAGTTATAAATAAAGACTGCCAATATTTAATTTGCCACCTTGTTGTAGGATTAAAAGTAATATGTATCTAAAGCACCTAGTACAATTGCTTTCCAAAAGTAAGTTCCCAAGTAATGGTAATGTGATGGTTGTCATCATTATTATTTAAAGGGTTTGTTAAAGAGGAGGCTATAGAAAATGCTGCCAGCCCAATTACTCTCTTGATAATTTTTCCCATAAAATTCTCCTACCTATATGGAATTTTCACTAATTTTTCCACCCAAGAAGTCCTTTTGAGGAACATGAGTTGGCCTTTTTTTGAAAAACCACTTCTCTATTAGCCAAAAGAAAAACCTGGAAAAATCAGCTAAGGATGACATATATGTTTATGTGATAAAATATAAAAATATTGATTGAAAACAAATCAAGAGCCACATTTTCCTAGTGTCTTAAATGACAGGCGAATTCGTGGTGCATTTCATTGCATATAATGGAGAATTGGGACAGGAGTGATAGAAAGTACATTGTCAGCCATGGTCACCTTGCTCAGGATTTTTTTTTAGTTTGTTTTTTGAGAGAGAGAGAGGAGAGAGAGAGAGAGAACCGGTGGGGAGGAGCAGGGGACGGGGGGCAGAGCAGCAAGCCACATGCGGGGCTCGAACTCACGAACAAGGGAGATCATGAACTGAGCCAAAATCAGACCGACAGGGCCACCCAGGCACCCTTTGCCCAGGATTGTCTATTGTGACAATATCCATGTTCACAAGGGCCACACCTCCCACGGAGGATGGTCTTTCAGGAGTCACAGACAATTGTGAGATTTAAAAATCCAGCAGAAAAGATTTGGACGTGGGAATAAAGTAGAAGCCTTGAAGACTGAAGGATTCGCAGCCATTTATTTATCACTTTGTCATTTCCAACTTCGTCAGACATGTTTTTCTTTGGGATTCAATGTGGTGACTAACAACATGGTTATTTAAGTCAAAGACCTTGGGTTTGAAAAATTACAGTAGAAAAGAATTTCTGGTAAAATGACTCCAATTCACATCTCTCTCTCTCTCTCAGACACACACACACACACCCCACAAAGTTCAAAACACAAACAAATACACTGAAGAGGAAAAAAAGGACATACAAAATAAATGAAATTTATTGTTTAATTTGTTTGTGTCTAAGATAATATGTTTGGTAAGGATATGAAGATAAGCAATGTAGAAAAAGTGAAAAAAAGAAAAAAGAGAAAAGAAGTGCCAACCTCTTCTATTAGAAATAAGGAGAGATATTTTGAGACAAAAATCTTTCTTCCTTCCCCACTAAAGATGTTTGGCCTTTTTAGTTCTCTTTTCTGAACACGGCTGTGGAGCATCAGATTCCACTGGTTCTCGCGCCTTCCATGCCCCCGCCCTCACCCACGCTTATCTGAATATATAAGCCTGCCCTTTGCTCAGATTTATGGGTCGGGCCAGGGCTGTGTGTATTTACAGTGTTCTGACCTGAGGACCCTGGGCTGAAAGAGAAGAGGAGGAAACTGGGCCCATTCCATAAACAGAGACAGATAGGAGGGGGAGGTAAAAGGCTTTGCTAGCACTTAACATTTTTAACTATTTGGCCAAGCTTAAGAATTAGCGATTAGATTAGCAAGAAAACCCAGAGATATGGGTGCAGACGTTGGGGGGAGTCAATTGTGTATTTTTGCTTTAGTCTGGCTACTTGGAGGTTCTAGGCTGGGTGGGGGGAGGGGGTGGATAGGAGTGGGGTTGGATTTAATGTGGAAGGTCCGAAAGAAAATGGATACGTCAGATACAGAGGGAGCTATAAAATGCTTTGGGAAGACAGAGAGTCTACAAAAATGAGGATATAAACAACATTTAATAAGTTGGAAAATGTCTCCAACCACAAGTTGCACTCCTTGTGCGAAGCAGGGCTGCTTGCATTTTTTACACTGTAATTGGTTAGAGAAGAAAAATCTCCCACTCCGTGCTTAAATGAGAACACATTGCCATAGATTACCAAAACCCAATCAATTTTGAGTTGAAATATTTTTCTCAGCGCCTGGTGGCCACTTGAAAGCAATTCCATTTTCAGACAGGGCCGCCTGGTAAATGGGCCATCCCTGTGCAAAGCCGCTGGCACACACACCAGTTCAAATAGGAAGTACAGAGCGGTCGAATCCTGAGCGGCCTTTGGCGCCCAAAAACTGCCCCTCCTTCCCCAGGGCCACATCTTTGTGCCCAGGCAAAATGTGAAGGCACAACTTGTGTTTGGGCTATTCCCAAATAATTTACTTGCTGAAAAACTTGAGTTCACGTGGAAAAACTGACCCACAAGGCGACTAAATTAGAAATACTATGGCATCCTAAGTAAAGTATCATATTCGTGGGAGGCCCCCAAGAGCAAAGCGACTGGGACAACAGAGTAAGTGACTCCTCTACAAATCAGTTTACACTGGGATGGAGCAAAGGGCTGTCACAGACATGAATTAAGCTGCTGTGATTGGAGAATTTGTGAAATGTCCTCAAACTGTGTCTTTCTGCTCATCATCACTTTTGATGTCTTTTCAATCATTCTTCCGTGATGTTACCTATTAACGCATCTGCAGGAATGATGATACTGTTTGATTGGAATTTTTTGCTTTAACTAAGTTATGCTCTGGGTAATGAAGAGGGTTATTCTTACAGCCCACTCTACATAGGTTTCTGTGATTTGGACTGAATTATCACTAATAACTGCATGAGAAAATGCATGTACTTAGCACTGTGTGTGGCACTTCATGAATGTTAACGTGTTTGTTATCTCATATAATTCTAATGTTCTCTATGATTATTAAAATCACCAGTCAGATATCCAAAGTAAATTCTAAAACTGAACTTAGAAAAAACTCACACAAAAGGCACTTCGATGCATTTTCCTTTCCATTGATGTTTGGCATTTAATGTTGAAAAATTACACATAATAGTCAAAGCACTGGAGCTAAAGGAGGTATTTGATTATTACTTGGGTAACTATTGATTATTACCTGGGTGCAAGCCGACTATGTAACAGTGAAAACTTGGGCAAAAAAAAAAAAAAAAAAAGATGAATGGGAAGGACTACCCTAACCAGGTTGCATTTCTAAAGTAAAATGAAATACATAATAGTCTAGGAAACTAATATTTTATTGCTATTGTGTCTGAACTTTTCTTTAAAATAATGAAACTTCCGCTTTGTAAATAACGCATGCTCAAAACAGATGCAATCACATGAGGCATATCTAGGAGGAATTTTGGGACAATTACATCACAGCTAAAATCCTTTCCTTGTCATTTCTGTTGAGATCCATTTGCTGGTGAAATAATTTTTTCTCTAATATGGTGTGGATCATAGCAACAGTGGGTTCAGATGTAACCATTTAGGAGCAGAGGCCTAGCTCAGTATGCCAGAAAAAAAAAAAAAAAAAAAAAAAAAACCACGCACCACAAAGAACATTGAGATGAATGGCTCTATTTTATGAGCCATAAAAGTTTTATTCATCTTGACACTGAAACAGGTTTAGGCAGTGAGTTGACACGCCTTAAATAAATAAGTGGAATTAATTCCCCAGCCCTTGAAACAATAGCAGCATGCACGTAGAACGGAGAAATGCCCCATTGTTTCCTGTGGCTGCCTGATATTGATATTATTTGTGTTTTTCTGTGCTGCTGCCTCAGGGGCCTGGTTGATCCACTTCAGATTCATCCCCTGTTTTATTAGAGGTTGAAAAAGGTTCAAGACCTGTTTGTACCACAGCTCCCACCGACAGCTAAGGAACCAGTTTGGCGTCTGGTTTGTCTGTTGTTTTACTGCTGACCTTCAAATCAACTTTAACCCCTGACCTCTGGAGGCATCTATCATGACAAGAGGCTGTTTAACACAAATGGTGCCCATTTATAGGGGAAGAGACTCAGAAGATTTCCTTTTTATGAAGAATTTAGTTTTTCACCCCTCTTTTCTCAGTCACCACAGGTGAAATCCCTCTTAGCAGCTGGCTTATGAAATAATGTGAAGGGAGGCCTTAATGAGCAGAAAGCACCCTCAGCTGGAGATAAATATATGCAAATGAGATGCACAAACAAAGGAGCCTGGACAGAGAAATATCTGCAATTCCAGCAAAATGCTGCCTGCAGCTCGAAGATGAACAGCTTTGATAAAATGGTAACAAAAAGCACCTTTTTATCCTCCAGCGTGTTTTACATTGCAATAGACCATTGTCATTGCAACCCAGTGGAGCATGCGAGGTTTTCTGCACTGTTTCAGAAAACTGTTTAAACATTTGTTTTAAGGCATTCATGAAATATAATCAATGGACTGCTTCTCTGTTGTTGTTGTGATTTTTTTTTTTCTGAGTGTGTTTTAGATGTTGCTGTAGTTATTTTACCTGTTGGTCTTTTCGGGGTTTAACGTTGCTGTCTCGCTATGCTATTTCACTTTTCGGTGACTGTTCCCTCCACTGGCTAGAATGACTTTTTTTTTTTTTTATTTCAATGGAAAGAGATTTCAAGTTAATAACTAGTAAGAATCGGCTTTGAGGAAGGGTTTGAACCATCACGGAGCAGCACCCAAACAACTCGTTTTAATGATGGCAATCAAGTGTGTAGAGCTAATTCAGAGACAGGCATGGAACATGCTGATTTTAATAAGCTTTCAAAAGGCAATCTCTAACTTTTAAAAGTCTCTTTTTAATTTAATCGTCCTTGGTTCATACGATGCCAAAACAAACAAAACCATTAAAATATGTTTTCAATATGTATCCGCAGTGTTATTTGATAGTGTTTTAAATTAGCATTGTGTTGGTAAAATATTGATTTGATGAGCTTTAAAAATGGAAGAGCTAAAATCATCAACCTATTTGGGGGAAAAAGGAACATTTTTCCTCTAAAAAGGAATTAAGCCCCAGCCCCAGGATCTTGCCAGAGAGAGGCTGGACCGTGACACGGAAATTGCTGCGTTCGAGCATACGTATTACGTTTAGGTTAATAATCAAAGCGGTGAAGGTGAGAGAAAAAACACTATCTATACACTTCCCATGTGTCAAAACACTATTGCCCTAAAAGCTCGGCAAGATTTGGTTCTTTCATTTATAATACAATCCTAGCCTTCTGCGGTAGAGATGTACGAGGGTCTTTACATTTCCTTTGCCTAAATTATTTCATCTCGGTTGCTTGCACTGGAGTAGAGACATTTCTTCTGAGTACTGTGTAGCTTTCACATTTTATGTGCATTTCATCAGGCAAATGTCAAATTTGCTAATAACAAGAAAATCTCCTCATTTTTAATCATGCCACTCCTGTTGCATGGGGGTGGGGGGGTGGAGAAGGGGGTGGAGGAGGGAACATAAATGCATTGAGCAGTCTGACCAAAAGAAGAAGGAGAAAAATGCTTATTTGGGTTTTAAAATGACACATGCTCGGTTCTATCAATGTCTGCATCAGTGCATCATTAAATTCAGGATTTCAGGAGTTAATAGAAACTTGGTTATATTAGGGATGCTTTTCCAAGCCCAGGTTTGAAGCAGCATAATTATGTTCAACTGCTGTTGTTTGGAAAGAGCGAACAGCATCTTAGGCACAGAACAATGAAATTACAGCTGAGATTTAGGTTAGCAAAAGCCGTCTTCTCCAGGCTTTTATGATTCATTATTTCCCATTAAATACAGTATTAGAAGCATACACTGGATAGCTCATGGTTGCTGCTCTCGGAGCACATTATCTATATTACACAGGTCTGGGGAGCAGAATTAGAAAACTTTGGGGGAATGAGCAATATGTGTTTGCTGATAGAAGTACCATATGGCTCATCTTCTTCAATTGCTTTCATTGCGACTCTGATGCTGGAGAAATTAAAGTTTTATTTGATGTGGCACAGCTTAATGAACTGTCTTCTGTTAGGAAAATTGAATATGTTTCCTGTTATTTGAGCACAGAGCCTCCATGGTTTGGCTGATGAGGGATGCATTATGTATTGTTTATTTAGCATTTTGAAAACAAAAGCAAGATATTGAAGGTAAAATTGATTACTGCTGGATTGCATTATATAATCAAGTTTTCTCCTTTTAAATTTCCCTTCACAATCCTTTTGTAGTGTTTTCATATGAGATTGTTGCATGTTTTTTTGTTTTTCAGAAATACACAGGGCTTGGTTTTTATCAAGATACCTTTATTTGTAAACAAGCCACAGGAAACTCTAAACTCAGTAGTGTTATATTTGTAAAGTTCGAAGGAGAATGTTTGGGGATAATGAACATATTCAGCTTGTGTGAATCTAATTGCAAAACTTCCAGTTTACCCCCAGTTGGTTTAGGGAATCCAACATTTGCTAGTTGAAAGGGGGATGTCATTCTCTTTTGTCTGAAAGAGACCACTTCAGAACATGCTGGGGAGGGGCCATAAGGAAGGGAAGAGTTTTTTAATATTTGGAAATACAAACCTCAAAATATCAAATGTAAGATTTTTGAGTTAGTTGGAGGTAAATGAAAAGACCACATTCAACCTGTGAATTAAAAGAAAAAAGGAAGCGTATACACCATGAATTTAGATTTTCTTTTTTTTACTAAATAAATCCGATTAAAGAAACCGATCAAAAATATACTTACACGGTGAGAAAATTGGCATGTCAATCCATGTGAATGGTCTCCATCCCCTGAAAGAATCTGCAAAGAGATTCATTTAGCATTTTGTTTAATTTCCCCATTTTTGTTTTGGATCTGATTGTTTTAGAAATATGAAATCTGACTGATCTCTAAATGATTTTACACCGAATGTAAAATCATCTAATTGCTGTTTCTCTCATTTTCCAGTGAGAAACAATCCTCATATGTGCTGATGACTCAAGCACACGAATCGGCAACAAGCAAGTAGGATAAAAAATAGTTAAAATGAATCAACATTTATCTGGAAGATACAGTCCTGACCCTAAAAAAAAAAAAAGAAAAAAAAAAGAGTCATTTATCTTCTGTGTCCTGTGATGTTTTGAAGATTCTGGCAAATATGGCAGTTAAACAAACTTCTCTCACAATCTAAATACTGTCTGTTCAAGAGAGGCTTCCAATGTTTATAGCTCATAAGTAAAGAAAAAAAAAAAAAAAACTCTGGTATTTTACCAAGAGTAGTGCTCTTGAAAATGTCTCCGAACAAAGTGTTTAAGCAAAACTTTGGCCACAGATATTCTCAATTCCTCATTCTTCCTCTGATTTTTTTTTCAGTGAGGTATTTTCATATTCTATCATTATCTTCCCTTTCTTGAAATTAACAAATTAATTTCAAAAAATTAACGCCTGACTATGACCTGGTCATACAAACTTCCTTCAGAAACAGTTGAGAAGAAAACATCACATTTTTATGAACCCCATCTCCTGCCAGGGGCCTCAGAGGAGGAACACCATTATGCATTGTTATCAGCGTGGTGTAATTTGACTGTTGACAAAGTATCCGTGGCAGTGAGAATGAGCGCAGTTAGAAGGGTGGCGGATTGTAATCAAGAAGATGCTTAGCTGTGCAACACTGCATCTTGAGCAGATTTGAATCAACATTGCCTTAAGGGGACACACACACATACCAAAAGAAAAAAAAATCCATTAATTTTTAGAGGAAAATTAGAGTGGCACTTGATGAAGTAAAATTTGACATGCGTTAATTGCTCCGCAGCTCTCCTAATTAGAGATTTTCAAATTCTTTTACTGCTGTCACCATGATGGCACATTGTCTTGCTGGACAAATACTGAAATTGCAGATTCGTTTCATCAGGAAGTTTTATGGAGGAAGATTGGACAGTGTCCTCTAGTCTACTTCCAAAAGGTGGACAGCTGGAGAGCAAAGAGGGGTTTTCGGCATTACCTTCACCAAAGATAAAAATAGGCTTGTTAAAACAGTTTCTGTTACAAGACTTAATGTAAAGGAAGTAGGTGCTGATGCGATTTTCTTAAACAGGCGGAAATGTTCCTTTGATACTCACGCCTCTGCTGCATATGAAATATTTCAGGTGGGAAGAAAAAAAACCAGTGAAATGCTGCATTATAGACACGTTCTCATATTTCTACTTACAGTCTTCAGAAATCAGAGAAAGGGGATTTTGAAAGGCCATGTCACATTTTTCCCAGGTCTGAAGTGGAGGGCAACAGCATCTCTGGTCCCCCTTCTTACCTAATAGTAATGATGCTGCTCTTTGGCCCTCAGGATGGCACCAAATATGATCCCATAATAATTTTGGTTTCCCTTTTTCAACCCCTCTGTCTAGCCCTTGAACCTCTCTTAATTCATTAACATATCGAGTTTTTTCAATTTTCTATTTTCTTGCAATAACAATATTAATGCCGGGGTGAAAGCTTGATTGGAGCTAAATTACTTGTTACCTGCTGGCATTTATTTATATGGCATTGAATTATAAAGCTTTGCTATTGTCATGCCTTGGGCGAATTGTTTATGACACCAGTAATAGGAGTAATTGTTATTGTTGAAATTACCTGTCAGCTACCCATAGCAGTGGCCCTTGTCCCACTGACAAATAGTGACAAGGGAGAGGTATCCTCCATGCGTCCCCCTGATGGCTTCTCCTCTGATAATAAGAAGTGCAGGGCCTCTGATAATTTGCCTGTCACTGTTGAGCGCAGCTCAGAGAGAGTTAGCCAAATTGTTGTCATTCACTTTGACAAAGACAGCAAGATGCTCCTGTGCAAGAGGAGGATTATCAAAATAAATGAAATCGCTTACACACCCTTTGTTTGTTTGGCTCAAGAATTGCCTGGCTTTGTATGAGGTGGTGAGATCAGGGTCCAGTTCTGGGAATACCTCTGTTCATTCTAAGATGAGGATCCCCGGGAAGAAAAGGCCCTTCAGAAGACTCACTATTTTGCAATTTGCATTAGCTATTTAGAAATTATTTTCGGATATAAAGAAAAAGTCAATAAAATTGTAACAAGAAGTCTGTGGACGTGTGGGCGAATGCATTAGTTTAAAGCACATGTGAAATCCACACCTTTTCTCTCCTGCCTTCCTTTTATCCCTCTTTTTTGTTTTTGATCCACGCAGGCATTCAAATTCAGTAAGTGTGCAAAAATGCACAAATTTCCCAGGTGCGATCAAGTTTTCTTTAAAACTGTAGAAATCTGCATCTTTGACTCTTAAAGCCTTTCAAGATTATACAGTCAAATTTAGGATTATTATTTCAAATGGCTGTTTCCTTTCCATAAATTATCTTTTATTTATGTAATATCTTCATGTGTAAAGAGATAAATGAAACGTAGTTCCAGGTATGAAGCATCAATTATCACAGGCTAACAGAGGAAGCAAAACGACTCTGTTATTGCCAGAGCTCCAATATAAATATTTGCATTTTAAAACCCCTTGGTTGCAGCCTGTGAACCTGTCATAGAGGAGAGAGGGGGACATGGGAGTGGGGGATGGGGTCTGGGACTGTCCACATCTGAAAGAGAACTACTTTAAAGTAATCAAACCCTTGCTCTTATAAAAACCAAAATCATTCTCACCATTGCACAAAAAGCATCATTTCACGCTAGGAAAATTCTTATTTTTAAGGGGCCTGTGAGGTTATTCCTCATAGATCTTGACAAATACTTTCTGTTATAAGACGTTGAAAAGAAAAGATATAACTAGGATAAATGTAAAATATTGGCTCCTTATAGGATAGTAATCATCTGTTTATTGGTCTCTACCAGACAAGTAATGACCAAGCCCAGCATTAAGTGCCAGCAACATTGCCTTGGGCCCTTCCCCTCCTAACACTGGCCATCATCTGATTAGAGAACCTCAAAGAAGTCACTATTGCATAATTTTCTGGGTCTTAACAGTGCAGGTTGGCTGGCAGGAAAACTACCTAGGAGGGTTGATAAAGCAACAGTGAAACATGATTTTATTTACTCCACTTACACCGTGCTCTCTGAAAAAAGTCTCTGAGTATCTCAGACGCTGGTGGCTGCACAAGGAACCTAAAATTGGTTCAAATAGGAATTGTGGGAGATGTGGGGGAGGCGGCGGGGTTGGGGGAGGGGGGCAAGACAGGAAAAGTAAAATTATCCATCTCTTAAAGCTTTCCATGAGCTGCACCTAGAAGTAATTAACAACATTGTTATGGGCATCTAGACCTTTTCTTAGGTGTTCTGTATTTAAAGCAGGTAAGTTTCTAGCAGTGCTAAACTCATAGATGCAAAAACATGATGATGGGAATAGAATGAGTTTTTAATTCCTAATAATAATGAAGTCGACGAAAGGCAACCGCTCACTGGTTAACCATGTTGAATGTCCCTGATTAACAAGTGGAAGGCAGTGACATAATTAAGAGGTTATCGGTAGTAATAAAAATGCTCAAACCTGTCTTGGAATGTGATCCCTTTAACAGATAATTTTTAAGAATGTAGCATGTCCTTGCTTTCTCTGTCGAGACACATGTTAGTGATCCCAGGAGGGAAAATAAACATACGTTTTTAAATGAAGATATTTAAAATGTACCCCATATTTCAGCATGTTGCTGTAACCTGGTCTTTTTTATGTTCCTCCTATAAAACCTAAATTAAGCCTCTTAGGAGTGGTTTTGCTGTAGGCTTCGTCTAAAAACACAATACATTTTAAATGGTTCCAGTACTTGAGCGCAGTTTAACATGTGATCACTACCGTGCATTCTCTTCCCCCCTCTTCCAAGCAGCAGGCTTTTAAAAGGATGAGCCTTCTTTAAAATTTAGCTTCATTTGAAATGTAAACTTTTAACAAATAGTAATTGCTCCTGTAGCTCTATTGATAAAGTGACTGGCAGCAAATCTTTTCTCTCTCGCGCTCTCTCTCCGTCTCTGTCTCTGTCTCTCTCTCTGTCTCTCTCTCTCTCTCTCTCTCTCTCTCTCGTAACATTTTGAAACACCCATCAGTGTCAAAGGAAACTGCACACGTCTCCTTTGCTGCTCTAAATAAGGCTCAGCAATGTTAAGAAAAATGTCAGAAAAAGCTCAGTGGATTAAAGTAACATTTCTGCACCATGTCACGGAGAATGGCAGGGCAGACTGGTCTGCATAATTCTGAAAGATATCTCGTGTAAAATGCTTACTCTATAAACCAAATGAAATTTTATTTGGAAAGATTTAAGATTGTATTTGATAACATACAACATCCAGTTGTTTTTCTAGATCCTGTTATTCCTTAAGATGCCTTTGGTATGTATTTTTTAAATCAGAACAATAATACACTCTTCTCTTTGTAACATGTTTCTCCACCCGTGTGCAGCGTTAAAATACATTTCAGACTCTTCAAAGCATTTTTCTTTTCTTTCTCAAATTCCTAGGATGTTCATTCAGTGAAAGCAGTAAAAACGCTGCGCTTTTGCGCATGCAAATTTATTGAGCTAATCAGTCCTTTTTCACCTTAAATAAAATTTGTATATAGCTTTGGAGATTCTCAGAACCGTTCGCTTATACATATAAAAAATAGAGAGAGAGCATTTACATTTCATTCATGTATTAAAAATAAATTACTGGCTTGAGATTTTTAGTTTTGTTCTATTTTTTTAAAGAATATTCAATAATTGCAAAAGAGTATAACGGTAGTAACATATCTCAGTATCATAAGTATGTAATTAAAACTTAACAGTTAAAAAAGAAAATAATGCACAGATTCATTACTGGATACCAACAGACACAGCAAAATTAGTTTTACAGAAACAAGGTAAATCTCAGCTGATTTTAAGTATAAACTTTTTCAAAACGGCTTAAAAATGAATTTAGACAAATCTGTCTCTTAACCTTTAAAGATTTCCTGCCTGTTTCTGTATGTCCTTTATTACATTAATTTTTTATTTAAATTACACCATTAACTGGATATGAATTTATCAAGAATACATGTATTGATTTATAAAACAGTACCATTAATTATTATAATAGCTAGATGTAGCTGATATTACAAAGCCATTTAAAGGTTTTTAATATAACTTGGACATACATAGATAGATAGACATTATGGACAAGACTACAATTTAAACTGGCTACTAGCAGTTAATGAAATCCTTGATTTATATTCTAGTTTAGAGATTGATTATATTGTTGCTTTGTAAAACTATTTATATTATGCCATTTTTCAAAGGATGTCTCAATAAAAAAGCTAAATAAAATATTCAGTCAATTCCCAAAGCAGATTTTGTTTTCTATATTTTAAATGCTAGTGAAAATAATTGATTGTGTGTGTTCCAAGCTTTGTCATTTCCATTCCAGAGGTGGCTTTCTTGATGGGCGCCTCGTTTGCAATGCACACTTTCACACACTCTTGATCCTTGCAGAAACAAACCCCTTCTCTTTATTTCATTACCAACATCGTTCCCCACCACCCCCCCCCCAAAAAAAAAAAACAAACCCATGTATATTTCACAAAACCCGCACATCAGGACACATAAGTCTTTTTGGCATCTTTTATGTTATGCATTTTTTTTTTCCTTAAGGTTGTGGAAAACTGGGACTTACCCCAAAGCCGCAAAGCAGGCAATCACGAAGAGTATTTGGGTAAGAATGCAATCTGAAGAGAAAAAAAGAAAAATGAGGAAGAATATAAGCAAATAACTGTAACACTTTCAAATTACTTTTCAAATGATAATTAGCCAATGCATAGATTGAAAGTTAAATTCTTTTCACATTGTACTTGGTTTGGGTCTCCTAGTCTCTTTATTTATATCACTTTTCCTTGCCTGGCAACATATGTTACCGATTTATTATAGTATTTTTACTGTTAGCAGACAAATCTAAAGGCTAGCTGAGAAGGCTAGCTTCATCTGATGACTTTCACAACAACTGCAGGGCATCCTTGAGGGTGAGCCAATAGGCTCTTTTGAAGCTATAATACTATTAACCATTTTGATGCCGAAATATTCCTTATGGCTAAAGTTGTTTCTCTTTTTGTAGGTGCTCTGGGTTTTGCATATACAAAAGTTTAATGTAAATGATTTGTTTAGTAAATATTTCACTAGCCTTCTAAGCACTTTCTTCCATGTGTCCTAAGTTGCATAAAAGCCACATGAATGCTTTGGTTTCTTTATTTTCCCTTTCTTTTACAGGACACTGAAATCTGGACACACATTTATAAGTAAACAGCTATCAAGCATCAACTTAAGTTGTCACTTCCCCCTCCCCCACGCCATTAATTTTCTGCTATGCTACTAAAAGAAACAAATAATCTTTTAGAGTTTCAATGATCACATCTCTGATATATGTACAGTCCAGAGAAGTAAAGTTCAAGCAAGAGAGATTCTTTTTGACTAAGAATCTGAAATTACTTGGCAAATTAAAGGTGCCGTTTGTTATGGCCATTTCAATGGCTACGTGGTACTAGCCAAAGGTTTATGCCTTTTAATACGTACACATGAAAATGTTTTCGAATTGTATTTGTTGACTAAAGCTATTCATTTGAAAGCTGCCGAATAACAAACTTCCCTCTTTGATCACCTGTAATTGACTTCAGACCAAATTAGCCAGTTACTTGAATTTAAAATCTTGTTTAAAAACAATCTCTTTCTCCACTTAAATGTCCCACGTGGCGTTCACTTCCAACTTCAGGTACATTTTATAGACTTTCTTCTGAGCATGCATGGCTTAAAATTTTAGAAATTAAATCTCAAATTTTGGAAGCCAGTGTTTCTGGTCTACAAGGTCCAGCTCAGCCACTAAAATTTTAATGTAATTTTGATATTAGAATTCAGCCAATAAAACCGAGATTATTCATGGCCACACTTAGGGGTCTCACTATCCAGAAAGTGCATTTTGAGGACCTGGAATGCACCCTGCACCTCTGAGATGCAGAAGGTGCCTAAGAGGTATTGTCTGTCCAAACACACCTAGCACAGTAGACGGTCTTCAACCCGTAGCCATAACTTTCCAACGTGTTTCAGAAACACCACCAATTTGGTTTTAAAATATTTGCATGTAGAATTTGCTTTTGGAACAGGTGGTGAAATAACTACAATCCATCTCACCGTTCAGCTAATTCTATTTTTCCTTGATTAAAAGTTCACAGATATTCATCATTTATACTTCAGTATACTGGCCATAAATTTTATTTTAGTATTAATTATAATTATCCCAGCACAATAAGTACATTTTATATTTATTCATATATAGATATGCAGCTTCGTCTTAGTCTAATGTCAGTTAATCTTTAAGTGGGTTTATTGTTAATACCTATTGTCAGATATTTACGGTATTTATTTCTCTTTTGTCCCCAGGAGGCATCTGATGGTGACTATAGGTAATTTTAAGTCAGAAGCAATTATGATCAACAGGACTTGAGCTTCAGAGAATGAGGCCAACTTTCTGAAAGCATAAAGGCACAGCAATTCTGAAAGTGATTGTGTGTAGGGTTATCAATACCCAAGTGACTCAGTGCTAGTCCTGTCATTCCATGAATGACTCTATCCTAAAGGCAGTGAGGAGGACAAGTCAATTTAAATATTAATTTTCTCATAAAAAAAAATGAAGGGAGACAACGCCATAGAAGGCCCTGGAGTTTCCTTCTTCAAAAAATTATACTCTTGAACAAAAATTGAATCTTCAGCAGGATTTTATCCCCATATTTAGAAGCATGCCAACTGTGAGAATGGCGATCCAAGCTCCTTGATGCTTTTTTTCCTTCTAGACTAGGTCCTCCACTCCACGACACAGTGCCCTTGGTAGAGGCCATGGGCCTCCTTCTCTGCTTCTCTTAATCTGCCCTGTCCACCCACCACATCCTCTCTCCCTCCACCACCTTAAAACAGGTGCTTTTTAAAAACCTGAATTTAAAAATACAGGTTCCTCTGGCTTCCTGACTGGGGCTCCGTCATTATCATTCTGTAATGTATCTAAATGGCCCCTTACAGCAACTGGTCCAAGGCTAAGCTGGGATCCCCACTTCTCTGTTGTTCTCTCACCTCCACCTTGACCCCCAAGGGCCACCCCCCTGCTTTCTGTTTTGTCCATCACCTCAGTTCTTTTCCCTTGTTTCTGACCTGCACTTTTTCTGGATCAGACGCAGGCAGGTTGAGAGGTAATGAGAACCAGATGGACATAGCACAGAAATTGCCCAAATGGGTATGAGAATGTGGGGAGCTGTCAGGCATGGAGAGAAGCTGGAATTTTTCAGCAATAAAATGGGATTTATCGCCACTCTACCACAGTCATTGCCGACAACCGTTTACCTTGACAGAAACCCCATTCCAATAGGCCATGCCGATGCAGATTCTTTTTTCCCAAAGAGTGATGATTGGTATTTGTTCTAAGGCTCAAATGGCCTGCACTAAAGGTGAAGCATTAGGCCAAAGTCCTGTATTCCCCACTGAGGCAAATGAACCTGCTAAAATAAGTTCCTTCCACAATGGCTGTGTAATTGAAACCAGAAAGTGAGAGAATTTGATAAATTGCTTGACCCTGAAGGAATGTTAAGGTCATAAATTTTCATTGCATTTTTTCTCTCTCTTTTTTTTATTTTTATATATTGATTATATTTAGTATTTGCTTCAAAATTCAACAAGCTTACAGATCATCAGTTGTGGCCCCAGGGGAGAGCACAGTAAATCATCAATTAAGAGGGCAGGGGCCATTCTCGCCTCATCTTCCAGAGAGGACTGTCAGCTCCTCAGTATGCCAAGGACAGTCATGGAGGTGTCTTACATCTCAGAATTATTCCAACTTTGCACGCAATTTGTCCTAGCGTGGACAAAGTCAAACCCACAGGAAAGATTTTTCTCAGAGGGTACTGCTCTACTTCTATCATTTAAGAATGATGAACTGTTAAGAGGCTGGCAATCCATTTACAGCGATCACACCCACGTCCCTTTTTCCCCTGGAACCTAAAAGTAAGAACAATTGTATTTTAGTTTAAAAAAAAAAAGGCACTCCTCCTTTTTAGGTAAATTGAAAGTGTGCTTGCGTGTGTGTGTGTGTGTGTGTGTGTGTGTGTGTATGCTTGCTTGAAAGCACCCGCGCTTCTGAATGCTGGTTTTGGCAAGTCTGCTTTGAGATCTTTCAAACTTACTTTTTTAAAATCTGGATTATCTTAATGTGGAAATAAAACATAGGTCATAAAAACAGCCCAAACCACATATTACATAATGTAAAAAGGACTGAAATACTAAAGTCATCACATAGTAGCGAATTTCTACACATCTTGCTTGAAGGCTTGACCTGTTTTTCTAAAAAGTGGATAAACTAAGCTTGTCAGCATTCTAATTTAGTTGTATTTTCTACCAATTGCTGGTAGTGATATATTACGAAGAGAGTGTGTGTTTCGCCACTCTACCAGGTTAAATAATTTCTTGATAGCCAAAACTCCTTATCCTTGAAAATTTTAAAGAATAACCTATCTCCTTTGTGTTTATGTGCTTGGCTTGTTCTCACTGTTAAATAAATAAAATCAGGAGTACTTGATCACTAACGCATAACTTTCTGCTCAGATTTTTCAGAATTCAAGAGACCCAAACTGGGATGCAGAGTGGAACATCTGAGTGATCGCTGGGACAGTTTCTCTAACTTAGGAAAGATTCGTGCTGATTTCTTTTCACCTATTAATGATCAGTTTACAGACTGAAACCAATACTAGCTCTAGGATGTTTAAGTATTAAATAAGCACATGGACTTTTCTTTAAAACCAGCTAAACGGTAGAAGAAAAGAGATAGTTTAGGTTGCCTTCCTTAAAGTATTATCAAGAGGGGTGAGGCTAAATAATTTCCAGCCCTATATCCTACTTTATTTTGTTCAAAAGTAATTAATGACAATATTTATTAAGAGTATTTCTATCTCAATTTTTTTTTTGGTCAAGTAAAGGAATGGGAAAGAGAGTCCATAAAAGGAACCAATTCGAGTCCTTGTTATTACAAAACGTAAAAGTCAGAGAATTTGTGAGTGATACAAAGTAGTAAGGAATAAGTAGGACCAGAGCTGTTGGAAATCTTAGAATCTGGCTCCAAAGTACAGGGAAGAAGATAATTTTCATATGTTAATGCTTATATGTATATAAATATTCAAATAAGAATTCAGCAATGATCTGTCTTCATCTTATAGAGGGGAGCTCATGATGTACACATGATCTACCTTTAATCTAGCGGCTTTGTCCGTGTTAAAAACGTGGCTTCCTTCCTGTATACTTGAAAATTGTGTTGCAAGGCTACTTCAGAAAAACAAAAAATAAATATATGCATATGTATGTATATATACATACATGTAAGTATAAATAAAATATGAAGAGAAAATGGCTTCAATCACTAATATTTTTGCAAACTAATGTTCAGCTGATGCCCCTCAATTTTATATTGCATCACATTAGTGTCATAATGGTAATGACTAGCCTTTATTCACTAACAGTTTGAGTCAGCACTTTGAGACATTTTCAAATTAGGTCATACTGCACATTTGTGGCTGATACAAAGGTTGATTAAGAGAGCTGCACAATTTTAAAGTGATGTGGTGTGAGTTGAATTAAGTTCTCTCTGATAGTTACGGGAAATGTGAGCCACCATAACTAAGCAGAAATAATGTATGGGCTATAGGGGGAGAATATATTTCCACAGAGTGCTTGAAGTCATACTCATTTACAATTTCACAAAGTCCTCTGTCTGTTATGGAAGAATTCTATCATGGGGCCTAGAAACAAGCAATGAATTACAATAAGGACACTGGAGGCCTGGTCCTCAGTCCTGTTGCAGTGAAAGTCAGTTTTTGCCTTTAAGTCCCTTTTGATCTTCTCAATAAAGAGCTCCCCCCCCCCCCCCACTTCTAGACACTGACTACTGCTTTTCTGAAGTCAAAACGATCCTGTGCCACAACCAAACCATTTACCCATAATGTGATGAGGCTGAGGTCTGGCTACATTGCTATGCAAGCTGGACCTGAAGAGAGAAAAAAAGAAAAGAAGGAAAAAGGTCAATTTAAAGTGATATTATCATGACAGACCCCCAACCTCACCTAAAACGTGTAGGCACAGGACCGGCTTTAATTCACCCAGCACTGCCAAAGAATTGTAAAAATGGCTCCTGAAAGGCAGAGCACCTTTTCATTGGGTTTAAGAGGAACAAAAATAAAAGCTGAAATTCTTACTCTGTTTGCTCAAAAAGGGCCAAAGTAGCTGTTATTCACTCTATATTGCCCTCTATGTAGCAGAAAGGAGCCAGAGAATATTTTTCTAGATAAATACATGTATATTTTTTTATTGTGCAAGTGGCCTTAGAAGCCAAGGAACCTGGAGAAAAACTGCACCAGTGCATGGCACTGAACCGAAAGAAAAGCTCCTTCCTCGGCCAGCAGACTTTGGTCCCGAGGACACAAAAGGAGTTCCCTATAGTTTCTCTTGCACATACACCTGGCTTTCTTTGCATAGGCATCCTGAAACACAATGTGATCAAATCACATTGGATTTCTGTTTTTGTTCTGCTTTTTCAAATTTCAACTTCCCATGCAGACCTTTCTGGGCTTCTGGATTCTGTCCCTGTCGGAGGGACATTACAGGATGTGCTGCCCTGCCCCCTGCAGACCCCTTACCTCCAGTTTCTTCTCAGTTTTTTAGGAATTCCATCTGAGCTTTACCCGGAAGTTTGGGCTGAACTTGTTTTCTCAGGGAGAAGACATAGGCAGAGTAAGCAGGACAGGGCCCTGCTTAAAAAAAAAAAAAAAAAGTATACGTGATTTAAAAAAATAATAATAAATGCACCTAATTAGGAATATAATGTAATAGCCACAATCATTCTCAATATTTATAAATATGCTTATATTCCAGGCTCCTTATGATTTTCACAAGAATTAAAGGCAAACAGTCTTCAGATCTTGAGAGGGATATAAACAAGAACTTTTTGGAAGGAAGAGAGGGAAGGAAGGGAAGAGGAAAAACACAGGGAAGGAAGGATAAGAAAGGAAGATGGATTTCAGCTCTTTCTGTCCCAGCGAGGACCTGCTCCCAAGGTGTCCATCCCTGTTCACTGATTTCTATCCTTCAACTGTGAAAAGTTACAACCCATGCGAGTGGTAGGCAGTGACCCATACTGCCTTCAATTCTGCTGTCATGAATCTCTTGCTTTTTAAATGTTTATTTATTTACTTGAGAGAGAGAGAGGGAGAGAGAGAGAATCCCAAATAGGCTCCGTGCTCTCAGCACACAGCTTGATGCCACAAACCACGAGATCATGACCTGAGCCCAAATCAAGACTGGGACACTCAGCAGACTGAGCCACCCAGACGCCCCATGATTTTCTGGTTACTACACACAACCAATAGTTCTAATAAGCTGTAGCTTAAATTTGGATAACTCCTGGTTCTTGCTGAACTACAGAGGTTGCTCTGGGCGGAGCAATCTGATGATTTATCACAAAAGCAGAAGTCACAGAACGTCCTGTGACCCAGATTAAAACACAAATATCCCTGGGTTCATAGTCTGCCAATTAATACCTGAAGCAATGGCAGCGCTATGTCTCAAGCACATACATTTTCATTTTGAACACACCCCTGGTGTGTGCAATCACTTAATTTACATTTTCAAAAGGTCACTTGTGGTGCTCGCTGGAAGCGACTATATATTTTACTTATTTTGAGGTAGGCTAATTTGCCTACCTTGCACACCTTTCTGGCCACTGGGATGACAGATATCTGATTCAGACATAATATCGCAATGAATAGATAAAAGTAGTTTTGCCATTTTGTTAAGCAATTAAGGGAATACTTGAGTTTCTCCAACAGTTTAATTTAGTACACAAGAATAGCATCTATAAGCTATGTTTATTAATAGTGGGATTTTTATTATTATTTTCCAGAACAGATACAGTAACATTACAGGGGTTCAATATGACTTTTGATGATCTGGCATGCAGTGATTAAATAAGGTTAACCCTCATTTTATATGCTAATAGGATATTTATAATCTCCACAGCATATCCAATTTAACGATTTTATTCTCTGTTGTTCAGAAAGTATTTCTTATTAGTGAAAGAGAATACCCTTACATTCACCACAGATGCTAGTTTAATTGGGCTTGAATGCATTGTGTATAATTAGTCCACTTCTCTAATATTTCATCTATAATTACACAATGAACAATGTGCTTAAATTTCATAAAATTAGTGGGTTCAAAAGAAAGACTTCAAAAAAAAAATAAGCATTCCATTTTCAAGCTTTCCCAAGCCTTACTGAGAGCCCAGTGAAAATACAGTTCAGGCCAGTGTGAGTTTCGTGAATGGTGAATGGATGCCCAAAGGCTCTGAAGTTAAAAGCAAAAATAATGGTCTCCCCTAGCTCCACTCATCCCACCCAATGACAATGTTAGTGGCAAAACTGTTTGGTCCAGGCCCAGCTGTCACTGGAGAAACAGGATTAAAATCCCTATATACTATATTCCCAAGGTCCCTGCAAACGTCCGTCTTCAAGAAGGTATTTTGAATGTCAAATCTGTTTGGTTTGGGGTTTGGGTATTTTTCTCCCCCAGCAGTTAGAACTATTTTGGGCAAACTCATTTCAGATAGCAGCCTATGAAGTTTATCACGGAAACCAACTTTTAGTTCTGTTAGGAGTGTGACCAAATAGAGAAAGAGGGGGAACAAAAAGAGTGAGAGAATCTGGTTTGTGATTTTGAGCTTTTCTTTATTGATTGGAGGAAGTTAGAGGAGACTCTGAGTGTGCAGGTGTGTGTTGCCCATTTTAGTTCAAATGAGGCTATTTTTACACTGGCAGGATACTTAACTTGCAGAATTTAAAAAAAAAGATTCAAGGACAAATGAAAAATGTATTGTAGGGGTTAAGAGACTTTTTCAAGGGCCATAGGTAGCCTTCATTTTCAGTGCTATCCAGCTCAGGAGAGTTAGCCAAGGTCAACAACAGGTCCACATGTCCCCTTCAATGTGCCTTCTCTTGTACCCCTAAAATATCCATGTTATAAGGTTCCTAGAGGTTCTTAGTTCCTCATTTTGCTTCCAACATGTTTGTTCCACTTCTACCAACGAGAATGACAACTGTCAAAGTGATCACTGGGACCTAGCAGACTACCCATTGGTCAACAAATAAAGAACCCCCCCAAAAAGAAAACTTCAAAAAGAATCACTTACCTTTTGAACCCAGAACCTATAAGGAAAAAAACAGTTGTTTGTTGTAATTGTCAGGATCTACTCAGGAAAATAGAATCACCACCAGACAGTCAACAGAGGGATTTAAACTAGGGAACTAGTTACAAAGGTGTTGAAAGAACTGAAAGGTCAAATGGAAGCCACCAAGAGTTTGGTAATAGCAGGAATCCACTGCCATCCCTAGATGGAAGGGACAGAAGGAAGGGGACAGGTTCCAGGACCTCAGAGGAGATCCAGCTATTGCCAGAACCACCTCCAAAGCACATGAGGGCAGAGGGTGGACTATTCCAGCTCTCTCATCCACCCTACTCAGAGGGTCCTTTTGCAGAACCTTTGTAGAAGCCAGATGGCAATGTACTTTGCAAATGGCAATGTACTTTTCTGAGCCCCCTAGACTATGAAAGAGCAAGGAAAGAGCAGGAATGGGTCTAAGAGCAAACAGATACATGCCCCAAAGCGTGGTTCCTTCTCAACAAGACTTTTGTGTGAAGATAAAATTCCAAATGAATCCCGGTGTGAATTCGGTAGAAGAAAAATTGATATTTATTTTGTTTTCAAATTCCCAATGTGCTATATCTAGGAGTGCCCACTAGGAAAACAGCTATCATATTGAGGTTAAACACTGAGCAAACTCAATATATTTCACCTGTGTGGATTAAAAGGCGATACAGGTGCTTAAAAGGTTGAGGGCACCCTCAGTCCCAAACCCCTGAAGTTGTTTGTCAGGGTTATTTCTACCCCATCTATGTCATTTTCTACCCCAGTGTGGCCTACCAGTGGCAGCGTGAGGTGCAAACAGAAGGTCATTCTTGACTTCAAGTTTTCTGGTCTCATAGACTTTGTACAACCCAGACGTTGCTTGAACAAAGATGGAAGGTTTTATTCAGGATGCTTTGCTGCACCCCAACTGAGTAACCATAGATCATCTATGTTCCATGCTCCTTCACTGTACTGCTGCCCCATGGCCAGAAAAGAGCAGGACCATGGAAAAGCTGTTGATTCTATTGTGCTCATAACCCTTTATTCTTCCCGGACACCTGCTAACACTAACAGGGTTTGTTGTTCAGGCTCAGGGACAATGTCACCTTGAAACCTAGACACAAGTGCACTTTCAACATTTAACATCTTATCTCCCTTCCCCTCTATTTTCAGCCATATCACTTGTCCATTACAATACATACTGCAGTTAAAAGAGATTTGCATTTGGTCCTACAAAAATGAAGATTTCATAAGTTGGCTTTTTCCCCCCTCCTGACCAGAATCCATATTACTTGAAAAGAGAAAGGCCAAAGGGAAATTATTGCTATTTTAGACAGCAGCATAAATTTTCTTCCTATTTTTAACCTAGCTTTTAATTTAATAAGTTTTATGACCCTTATATTAAGTACATATGTTTTACAAGACATTGTGTCCCTTGAGTCACCCTGAATTTGCTCTACTGTACCAGAGTTAAATGAATGAATACCATGTTTCTGATTTTAGTTCACCCTGCATTTGATCCTTATAATATGCCTGGTAAACCTTCATAAAAACAGAGAACTCAAAGGCCATCTAAAGGCTAGCATATATTGTTTTAAATGAAGTGAATGAATATGCATCCCACTGAAGTATTTTAAATTTCGAATTTCTCTCCTATTGGTGTTTGTAATAAATAATTAAGGACATACAGAGTAGTGGAAATGGTCTCTCTCCTTCAGAACTAGCAACTAAGCATACAAACACCTTTATGTGTTTATTCCATTGGCCAATGCGCAGACATCATTCCTTCAAATTAAGGTTTCAAAATTGTAAACAACCAGATTTGGTTCTCTGAAGTGATATTAACTTCCTTCTGCAAGAAGTTCTATCATCATGTGTTCATGATCATTTGAAAATGAGTTTGGTGCTACTTAAACATAATAGAGGGTCTCACCATTCCTAAGAGAAAGACTATTTGAATAATAATTCCATGTCTACGTAAGAATAAATTTTTGAATTCATAGCAGAATGGAGAAAAACACCTACAGTGTTAGTGGAGAGGTGGGTTTAGTAGTTAGTAGTTGGTTAATGAAGACGTAGGTTTTCCTGAGTTTCCTGTGGGGTGGGCAGTGGGTAGGAGCTGTGGGAGCAGAGGAGTAAACAGTGCAAAAATGAAACAACCTTGCACTGGTGAGAAAACTTGTTTCTTCATTGTTAAGATGTAGCAGATTTTTATATCCTACCAGAGTACAGGAGCTATTGATTAGCTGAATATTCAACCAGAAAATCTTTATAATGTAATAAGATTTGTTCTGAAATATGCTTTATAAATTTTCTGCTTCAATTCTGATTTTCAAATGGTTTCCCTACATATGCCAAAGTTTAGTAAATCAAGAGCCTACTAAAAGTGCATTTTAGGTCAACGAATTGAGGGTGGCTTAAACTCAAGATGGCAAAATTAGCCTTTACACCACAGTTTCAGATTATGTGCCAGACTGTATGACTGGGTACACTTAAGTTTACTAATGTATCAAATCCAATTCAAGAAGCCATTAATTTCTTTCCTTTTCATTTTGTTTGCTTTTGTCCTACTTCAGTGACTTTGAAGGACATGACCTTAAAATATAATTGGTTATTCAGTAGAACTTCCCTCAAAGATCTACATAAGAATTGATGTTTATTTCACAATCGTGTATAGGCTCGAAAATTGATATGTTGCCTTGCGATTTTATTGTTAGAGGAAACCATCCATTATTTTCAAAAGGAAAGAATCTCAGCCTCTCTATATTTCATTTCAAAACTGAGTGACCAAAATACTAGACTTGTTTGAAATCTATTTAAATATTTGGTACCTTATAGATTATTTGCATTTAAAAGGCTTTTTGTTTTGTTTTTTAGAAAACATGTAAGAGTCTCTAATATCTAGAAACTCTTGGTCATTCAACCATCTATGTTATGGCTACTCAGCTGGGAAATACAGGTTAGGATGGAATGTTGGCATTAGGCTCCAGGAAAACCAGGGCTGGCCATTTTAGCCCGTCAGCTAGAACTCCTGGTCACCTCCCAAGGGGCAAATTGATGTCAAGTTCTGCTGTCTGTCAGGATTAAGTGCCTGTTTGCTTTTTCACTAACATGTGGTTTGAGAACAAAGCAGCTCAAATCTCCTCAGTCCCTAACAAAGCATCTCAAATTGCTGAGTAAAATTCCTTAATCCCCCATCTTAATCTGAAAACACCATCAGGCATGGTAGGACACTGTGGTCTCTTTTTGTGTTGCTTCTCCTCTCCACCCACCCCCCCTTCCCCATTCCTGACCACCTCCTCCTCAACACTGCCATTAACATGTGCATTTGACTCCCCCTTGTAAATGATTCTTCAACAGAATATAAGCCAGTTGGAAATTCAGGTAACTTGGTCCACGATCATGCTGGTTGTAGTCATTTCTATTCCTTGTCAACTTCCTTTTTAAAAGTGAAGGGAAAAAATAAAGATCATAACAGAGGGACTGACTAACCCCCCTCACATACCCTTGAAGGTTTTAGGTACACAAACAGTATCCTCAAAAAGTTTTAAAGGACAGGATTTAATTGCTTGTTTGCAATATTTGTCAACTCTCAGTCAGAAGTCAAAAGGATATGGGGATTTTGCACACAAACCCAGGATATTTTCACTAAGGTAAGAGAAGGAAGCAAAACCAATTTCAATGACTGGTTTGAAACTGTGAAACAGTCTTTGTTAACATGCATGCCGCAGTTAAAAGAGAATCAGCATTCAGAAAATAGTTCACATTATTTGCATATGTTCATTACATATTAAGGATGAAGACTTTATCCATCAACTACAGTTGAAAGGCTTCAACTTTTTGCTGCCTTAATTTGCAAAGCATTCAAGTCTGCACGTTGAATCACATGAAACCCTATTTCAACACTTCATGAGATCTTTCTTTTACTAATTTTAGTTGAAAATTGAATTACTAAATTTTTCTATGGGGGATTTTCCAGAGAGCTGCCAAATTAAGTTCTGGTCTTAGGGAAGCTGAAACTAACTCACGGCAGTTATCTTTTTTTTTTTTTTTTCTATAGGAAAGTTGAACAAGAGTCACCATAAAAAAATAATAATAAAATCAGAAAACTCTACCCCTTCACTCCAAAAATTTCATTCAGTTGAGTGCCAAGATAGATTCTGGGAGTGCCTGGGTGGCTAGTTAGGTTAAGCGTCCAACTTTGGCTCACTCATGATCTCACAGTTCATGAGTTCAAGCCCTACATCAGACTCGACGCTGTCAGCACAGAGCCTGCTTCAGATCTTCTGTCCCTCCTTCTCTCTGCCCCTTCCCTGTTCTTTCGCTCTCTCTCGCACTCAAAAATAAATAAACATTAAAAAGAAGATTCTGACCTAGTAGATTCTCACTCTTTTTTTCCTCTTTCATAATGTTCTCCTCCCTAAAACAAGTGAAGTGAATAAAACCCCTTTCCCCCAGAAATCTTGGGCTCTGTTGTAGTATATATATATATGTGAAAACTGGCAGTAAAGTTTTATAGAGAATGCAAAAGTAAGAAACCTAAAACTTTCAAACACCTATGAAAATAGCACCTATACTATATTTAATACTATCTCTTTCCCCATTTTTCTTCCTGGCATTTTTACTTTCTACAGGGATGGGTGAAGGGAAAAAGCAAAAGAAAAGGGACCTGTAAACATCATCATTCTAGTTCAAGCCTTCGTCACCAACCATCCCTTTGAAATGTTAACCTTTATTAGGAAAAAAAAAACATAATTGGAATTCAGCTACAAAACATCACATTTCTTTCAGTAAATTCATTTATCCTCATATAATTCCCACTTAAACAGTGAAGAAAAAAAAAGGCTCCCTCCCCAGTTCAGAAATGATTATCTTTTACAATTTTCAGGTTTTTAAGCTCATCACTTTTAATATAAGAAAAATAGGAAATCTGGGCAGTTGTTGCAGCCTCCTAATCCATAGATCCTCAAACATGAACCTTTCCACCCTAACCCCAAGGTTGAAGGCAATGACCTCAGATGACCTAAGTAAGAGCAGTAATCCCAGAAAAGCTTGATAATACAACATAGTATGGGTAAGAGCAGGAACTATAGCCAAACTCTGTACTTGAATCGCAGTTCTTTTGTTTCCTAGCTGTGTGACCTTGGGAAAGTTACTTGATCTCTCTGTGCCTCAATGTCTCCTACAAAATGAGAATAACGGTCATACCCAAATTATATGAATATTAAATGCATTTATAGTTGTTAAATACAGCACTGTTTGTTATCAGAATGTTTGATTTTTTTAAAACAATTACACCTTATCGGGTCAGTTTGAAAATATGATCTCTCTTTTTCTACTCTACTCTAAGAAAACCACTCTACATCCTAAGGTGACAACATAGAAAGAAGAGAAATAAAACAGTGGGAGAAGATTTTTTTTCTGCTCAGAAGAGGGAAGAATATGTAAGCCAAAAAATGTGAATATGTGAAATACATGAAAAATATATCTTTAAGTGTTCAAAGGATTCAGAAAAGGATCTGATGTGTTGCATGTCCTAATAGCCTACCTCAGTCATAACCAATAGTTCTTTGAGAACTCTTGATTATTCTAGGCAAGTTATTTTGTTAAATAAGCTGTTGTATATTTAGGCTATATCTACCTTGGCAAATATTTATTACTAGAAGCTGGGCTTGAGCAAATAAATGCCATATTTTGGGACATCTTAACAACCTAAGTTGAGATCCCAAAACAAATATTCTTAGTTTTTTTTTTTCCCTAATGGACATGCTCATTTTAAGCACCTGGGTGGAAGATTCTATAAAGTTTTCATAAGCTTTCTCATATACCCTTCCAGCTATCATTTAAACCAGCACTCCCAGTTGCCCCATTGAAATAGTCATGAAAATATTTTCTTTCATTCCCTCTTTCAGCAAGTATTCATTGAATCTCTACCTGTGCTAGGCCCTGCACTAGATATTATTATACAGCAGTGAACCACATAGACATAATCCATGCCCACAAGCATACGATTGGCAAAGATTCCCTACATACACCCATATGAGAATATTGGAAAACTTTCTTGTCACTAGTCTTCCAGGCTGGATGTGTTTTCTCAGCCTCTTCAAGAATACGGGTTATGATGACTGAGCAACACAATCTGTGAGTATTCGAGGACTCTGACTAGGAGATTTGGGTAACATTTCAAGACATTAATCTCACTTTAGTATAACCAAGTTCCCAAGGCTAAGCTTGAATGAAAAACAGTGAGGGAGTCCTTTAATACAGCTCAATTCTAATGAGGGTTAGAGAGAAAGATAAAGCATGGCTGTGGTACAAGAACAGCTGAACATTTTGTCGATCAAAGTATCAAGAAAATTTCTGTAAAGGATAAGGATCAAAATGGGGGTGTTACCAGCTGCACATGTACTGTAGCAACAGTATTTAGAAAGTTCAGGAGAGTCTCCAAACTTCTCTCAGGCCATAACTCTTCTTCACAGGTTGTACTGCAACTGAAATCATTAAAGATGGCGCCAGTCAGGGACACCTGGTCGGCTCAGTCAGTTGAGCATCCAACTCTTGATTTAGGTGCAGGCCACCATCTTGCAAATTGATCTTCGTCAATTTGAGCCCCGCGTCAGGCTCTGCGACAGTGCAGGGCCTGCTTGGGATTCTCTGCCTCCCTCTTTCTCTGCCCCTCCCTTGCTCATGCTCACTCTCTCTCTGTGTCTCAAAAATAAAATAAATAAACATTACCAAAAAAAAAGATGGCACCAATCACATGCTCATGAAGCTGAAGTCAGTGATGCAATTCTCATGCTCTCCAGCTGCTTCTGCCATATCTCACAGCTATAAACTGGTTGGTTTTGCCATATCTCACAAGTATAAACTGGTCTAGTTAGTTTTTCCATATCTCACAGCTATCAACTCATGCTAAACCTAAATAATCTTTCTGAAATGATATATTTGCAGTCACCACCAGTCAAGGGAAAGATACCAATAAATCAACTTACATATCAATTGAAAAAACTTTCAAAACACGTTCTTTAGGATCTGCCAGTGTGTAGAATGTACCACATATTATTCCCTAAGAAAAGTCTTTCCAATCATATCTAATTACAAGCCCAAAGAAAACCTGAAGGAAACCCCTCATGAAATGGAAGATCTTATAATGAAATGGAAGCCCAGATAACACCTGGTTTTCTAACTTTCATAAAACTGGTACAGAACAGTGAGGGCCTGGCCACACGAGTCTAAGGATATTGATGTTTATCTCCACTTTATTCAGTGCTTAACAGAATTTCAGTTTTCTATAATGGTTAAAAAGAAAAACTGAGGGGCGCCTGGGTGGCTTGGCTCAGTCGGTTGGGCGTCCAACTTCAGCTCAGGTCATGATCTCACTGTCCGGGAGTTCGAGCCCCGCGTCGGGCTCTGTGCTGACAGCTCAGAGCCTGGAGCCTGTTTCAGATTCTGTGTCTCCCTCTCTCTCTGCCCCTCCCCTGTTCATGCTCTGTCTCTGTCTCAAAAATAAACGTTAAAAAATTAAAAGAAAAAGAAAAACTGCTGTCAATAGGCAATTGGTCACACAATTATTAAAAATGACTCTGTGTGTGTGTGTGTGTGTGTGTGTATTTTGTCTTATTGGCATTCGTGCCATATTCTTACCTTAAAAATGCAGGTGGGAAGACCATATGCATAGTATGACCCCATTTGGGAAAACACATCTGTTTTCATAAAAAATAAAAGTCCGAGAGAGAATACAAAAAAGGGAATAATGGTTATCTGTTCAGAGGGTTTTCCTTTCTCATTACATTCTATTTTCCCACCTATATTTTCTCTCATTTTCATAAGTTGAGACCCAGCTAGTGTTTCATTATTTAAACCCAGATAGGTGCAACCAAACTATCAGTTCCAAACGTTTGCACCTAGACAGAGGGTACCTTCGTATACATCTGTCAGATTACACAGAAATCTTTGAACTACTGCCAGCCAGAAAGTCTGACATAAATAAATACAGAAATATATGCATTGTTATATCACATGTCTTTTGAATTAAGATTACTATTAATAATAATCACCCACATCTGTCAAAATGGCTACCGTATCAGCCGTTCTCAAACTTCAGGGAGCATGAAAATCCTTTGGAAGGCTCATTAGAACACCAATTACTGGTGGACCCACACTCAGTTTCTGATTCAGTAGGTCTGGTGTGGGCCCTGAGAATCTACATGTCTAGCAGGTTCCAGGAGATGCTGATGCCAATGGTCAAAGAACCACCTTGAAAACTACCGACATATCGATGCTATTTTGCCTAAATGATGGAAGTCTGAGTGATTTGGTGCCTCTCTGTTCAGTGTCTTCAATTCTACTCTCGGGAAGATGGTAAACAGCTGTTTTTTCTCCTCACTAGAGAGAAGAGAGGAAATGGAATTAACGTGCAGCATAATGATTTAGGTTTGCTCTAGAGGGAAAACATCCTTACTTAAGGGTTATTAAGCCCTGAGATGGGCTTAGAGGGTTACTAAGAGGAAGTTTTTGTTATCTGCATCCCTGGAGATTTTTCAGAATTTACAGACCTAACTTGAATGGAGGGGAAGGAAGAAGAGTTGACATAAGGGACACTAGTTATTTTCAGGTGAACCCAAACCCATTCCACTACCTTTTGGTGAACTGGGATAACTAAATATTTTTTCTTCCTCTGCACCTCAATCAGAGTGATGTGCAGTTGTTCTCTGTGTCTTCTCTCACTTCAAGGAGAGTGTTCTGATCCACATCACATTGAAATAGTTTAATTTATACCCTTTCCTTGATATGGAAAGATCAACCAAGGCATCTTTCTTATCTGACTTTCTATTGCCTATGCTAAAAAGCACCAAATCAAGAGGTTTACATCTATCTCCTTTGAGGAAAAAGCCCAGATATCAGCACAGTAAAATTTACAAAAGGTTGATTTCAACACGGGTCCAGTGCTTCCCGAGAAAACCTTTGGAGAATGAAAATAGGATTGGTCATGTAGCCTACTCAACTAATTTTCTTCAGGTTAAACTCTTCGTTCTCAGCTGTTGGCCAGCTCACAGAATAAAACAAATCTCAAGCTACATCCTACGTTTCCCTTCACTTATTACACATGTGGACTTTCCCATGGTTCCCATCATGCAACTGGGAAAATGGACATACCGCTCTCTCACTGCATTTCAAGACCTTGGGCTCTGGTGGGTGAAAAACTTGGATTCACAGTCCCATCCACATTTCCTGCCTGTGTGACCTTGAGCAAGGTAGTTAATCTCTCTGTTCCTCCTCCATAAAATGGAGTCAATAATATTTCCCTGGGAGATTAAATGAGATGTGGTGTCCAGAGGACCAAGCCCAGTGCCTGTCTCACAGGTGGAGATTAACAAATGTTAGTTGTGTTTCCCTTCAAGACCCAGTCCATGAGGGGAAAATGGTCTGGATAGAGCCATCTGATGGCTCTTAAGTCTGATTCAACACTTGTTACAAAGACAATTTTGTATACAGATTCTGTCTACTTCTTATCTTTCTCCCAGGTCAACACAACTTTGCTTCAATGAATGCCTCTGAATTTTCACTGACCCATGTGGTAGAAAAAGCCTCTCCTGCACTGGTACATTAATAAACTAAATTGTTTTGGATGCAATTATGTAATTAACTCCTAATCAACATTTCCTTTGGAGCCCATTATTTCTTTTAATATGCAGTGAGAAAATGGAGACATAGCTTTGGAGTCAACATTGGTATTCAGATTTCTCCGCTTTATTAAAAAAAGCAAATACTAACTAAGCTCCAACTATTTTCAAATGGGGACTTATTCAGATTATAACCAAAAAAAAAAAAAAACCAACAAAAAAAACCCCACACAATAGCTACAAAATGGGAATAGTATGATTATATATCTCAAAGCATTATTATGAGGATAAAATGGGATAATGCATGCAAAATACCTCGCAGAGTTCATAGGACATAGTTATCTGTAATTATTGTTATTATTATCATGGTTTTGAGTATGTGATGATGAAAGTCCTCTTCAGATCTAAAATTAGATGCTTAGAAGTAATTTAATCCTCAGGAAAGCCTGTTTCTTTCCTTTACTCTATGCCTACCACCTTCCAAGACAGATAACACATAGGGCCTATGTGACCATATCCATGGCAAATTCCTACTTGTGCCATAACTTCTTTCTTTATCATTAATTTGTAAGAGTGGGCATTTATGGAAAATCCCTAAATACTTTTCTTTCATAACTGACTGATGTCTCCCACACTTGCCCTCCCAGCCCACATTTCAGAAAATGAATGTGGAATCATAATCATTTGTAACTGAAGGGACCCTAGCGGTCATCTAACCCACTCTTGTTATTTTGAAGATGAGAGAACTGAGATTCATAATGTGAAGTGACCTCTCAAAGCCCCCAAACTAGTTTTTTTTTTCACACCAAGAACCCAACTTTCCTCCTTCCCATCCCAGTAGATAGGGAGTTAAGGGAGGCACTAATAGGTTTTGGATATTTGTTGCATGGAGAGTATGCCATTTTTTATTTTCCTATCCCCAGGACTTCTTTTCTCTGCAAATGACAGAAACACAAATTTAGGAAACTTGAACGGAACAGGTTTCCATTGGCTCATATAATACAGCCCCAGGCTGCACAGAAATTCTAGATGCCAGAGACTTGAAGACCATGACTTGTTATTGGTCTCTTGACTCTTTTTTTGTGGATTGACTCTGCTTTCTCAGACTGACCTTCTCAATAAAGCTACCCTAATATAGGGAAAAAACCACACAGATATAACCATGTGATTCTGAATATAACAGCAACCCACACACAGGAACATAACTGAATACAGGTGTTACTTTTCTCACATAGCAAGAATTATGAAGTTGAACAGATTAAGGCTGGAACAGCTATTCAAGACAGTCTCAGTGATTCAATGCTCTCCCTATTCCTACTCTATCATTCTTAGGCTTCAGACAGGCCATGTTTCAAGAAGAAGAAGGGAAAGGAGTAAGGTTAAAAGTCGCCTGTCAGATGAGTGTGACCCTTTTATTCAGGACAATGACTTTCCAGAAGTCCCACACAGTAGACTTTCATCTATATCACATTGGCTGGAAATGGGGGACAAGATCACCTTTGGCTCCAGGAGAGTGTGAGGACATGGATATTTTCAACTGGGAACATTCCTACTCAAATCAATCAATCAATGAATTAACAATGGTAGAATTTTGTTCATAAGAAAAGAGTGGAGGGGCACCTGGATGGCTCAGTCAGTTAAGTGTCTGACTCCTGATTTCCCCTCAGGTCACGATCTCATGGTTCATGGGATCGAGCCCCCTTTGGGCTCTGCAATGACAACATATCTTTCTTTCCCTCTCTCTCTGCCCCTCCCGTGCTCACACACACACACACACACACAGATACACACACACAGACACACACACACACTCTCTCTCTCTCTCTCAAAATAAATAAACTTTAAAAAATAAATAAATCCTTAAAAATAAAAGAGGGGAAACTAGATATGGAGCAGGCAACTTGTTTACCACAGAACATTCCTTATTTCCAACTAGACAAATCCTGAAAAGGGCCATTAATTGGCTCTCTTGGGCCCCAGACCCACCCTTGAGGTCAGGGTGGTGGGATATCATGATTCACAGCCCCGGCTAGAACCACAGGAAGGTTAGGAGAAGATTTTTGACATAATGAGGAGGTACAGTTGCCAGGTAAAAAGGACAGAAGCTCAGCAGGGGAAACCATAGAAATCATGACAGTCCAAATTGCACCAGCTATATCCAAGACTGTATCCAAGAATCTGTTCAATATTTAAAATACCGATCATAAACATGAAAAGCACCAAGAATCTCCTCAGATGAAGTTCAAAATGTATGCCAAAGCCACAGGGAAACCCGTAGCAAAAGGCCGATTCCAAATATGAAATATATGAGATTGCATACCCATTTGTCAGGTGCATCATTTTATGGCCTACGGGTGAGTAATAGGTCAAGGCTAGGTATCTGCTGCCTCATCCAGTGATATTATCCTCAATCATGTTAATTAAATTAATATGACTTGCACTAATGAAAACCGCAAAAACCTATTTTGGTTTCTATCAGCACATACATTTTGATAATTTAGTCCTGTCAGACTTGTGTGCCTCTCGGTTCACACGAGTCCCAGATTCAATGTTCATAATACCAGGGTAATTGTAAGCATTTTCTATACAAAACTAACAAAGAAAATGACTTGTGAACTAAATTTCACTTCGGTTGAGCAGCAAACCAAATCAAGAATTATATATTCGTGATAACATTACTGATGCTGGTGGTTTTATCCATCCGTCTCTCTTTCTTAACATATATTCTTCTTTGACATGTTTTCTAAATGATTAGCCACCTGAGAAAATATTTAAATGAGCACATCATAAGGTAAAAGATTTATGGCCTAAATTACATTAAACAAATTCAATATGCTGTGCATATGGAAATTAGAAGCTTTTAGATTATATTTTAGCCATTAAAATGTGCCTTAAAATATTTAGCTTCTGTTTGCAACAGTATGATTTTTTTCCCCTGTTCATCTGATGGCAGATTCTCAGAGTAACCAAGCGAAAACAAATGACTTAGTCCTTGGTTCAGAGAAATAATGGGTTACTAGCATAATTAATTTTATGTTTAATTACTGTAGAATGAAACAATTCAACAATATCCAATCAATCCTTAGAATGACAGAACAGAAGGTCAGCAGTTGCTAAGTCAATTGTTTTGAAAGAGAAATTTATGTCAGGTTCTCTTTTATGTGCTATGGAAAGAAATTGGATAAAAGTGGTCAAGCAAACATTAATTAATTGTATAAATGTAATCTGGTTGTCATGCTAAATCATACAGCCAGGAGATACAGTTCTCAGAACGGTGGCCATGCACCCACGGCAAATTTCAGTGACATGTCCAACCCGCCCCCCTTCCCAGGGCATACACAATCAAAAGCCCCGGAGTCAAATATTAACATCCCTAGAATTATTTTTCTAAAATTTGTATTGATAAGCCCGTGGAAAGCAATTGATGGTTCCGGTCCACCTCCGTCCACACCACCAACCTCAGCATGCGGAGCTGAGACTAACTGACCTCTCTATTCCCTCCGCCTCCCCACCTGTCCTGCTGTCCCATTAATAGGAAGAAAGAGAACCCCAGCTATTTCACAGAGTGATTCTTCTGATCCTAGCACTGATCATATTCGGGAGCTCGTGTAGACAATAAGCTAGTGGATACAGAAAGTGGTCCCCATTACCTTTGCACATTTAAAGAGTTAATGATCCAAGGTCTCCTCCTGACTGTAGATTTCCCCAGCATTTAATGCTCTTAAATACTCTGCATACTCAACTCAGAAAACCCTAGCTTTTCCTCTGCCATCACTAAGATACTTCCATCCATACGACAGTGTACTTGCCCAGGACCGTTCCTTCTGCCTCTATTACAATTCTTCGGGGAGATGCCCCAAACATCATATTTCATTTTTTCTCCGTGGTCCCTTTCTGAAACGAGAGTATGAAGTAGCAGTTCCTTGGCAAGCACGAAGGTGAAAAACCACATGTGCATCTTAGGTGACTGAGAATTTTCTGTGAAAAAACTGAGGCATCGCCGTATCTACCAACTCCTTGAACACAGCCTGGAGAAATGCTGGGGTGCAGAGGAAATGCCTTCTGTATTTAGGATGTTACTAGAAATGAGGAGCATGTCGCCATTTGATTCACGGGACTAACAAAATGTAGAGCAAGCTCATTCATGGATAATAAAATCAGTAATGTCCGAAGGATGATCGAGTTGAATGATTGACATGAGGGAGGGGGTGCTGGAAATGTTCTGGGTTTGGAGCTAGATGCTGATTATGCAGATACACTCAGTGTGTGAAAATTCACTAGCCACATAATTTATATATTTCTCTGTATATAGGTATACTTCGAGAAAAGTTACTTGAAAATAAAGAGATCCGAATTCTCTTACCAAGTGAAGCCTCTGACATACAAGCCTTAGAGTCCAGGAGTCTGGGGCAAACGTTTCTCTGGGAGGATCTGGATTCATGATAGAAAAATTGTGTGGACAATGCTGGTGTCTCATGAAATGATTAAGGTTCTCTGCGTGTGCTGAAAATTCCTGAGCCGTGACCTGATTCGGCGAGGCTGACCTGAGCCGTGTGAGAATTTTGCCGTTCTGTTAATGACAATGCAGCACGTTGAAGCTCTATCTTAAACACAGAATTTTCATTTGAGAAGTCAGAATAACCTTCAACTCCATGAGACATGTGCCTAGTTACCAGGACCCGTGGAAGGCCCATGGACCAGAACAGGTGGGGAGACCCCACGACAAAACTCATCCACTGTCTGTAGCAGCACTAAGTTATCCTGGGTGACCCGAATCAACCACAATATTGAAACAGCTGTTTTCCTTGAACCGCTACATATTTTCCAATA
Organism: Prionailurus viverrinus; assembly: GCF_022837055.1. NCBI lineage: Eukaryota > Metazoa > Chordata > Mammalia > Carnivora > Felidae > Prionailurus > Prionailurus viverrinus. The sequence goes on along the minus strand of NC_062563.1, from coordinate 84,617,768 downwards.
GGAGAATTCAGCTTGTCTTAACATTCTTAAGTAGAAAGAAATGCTGTGATGACAAATTTACTATCTTCAGAGTAATCTACGCATTATTTCTTCCAGTATTAAGATTGCTCTCAGTAGCAAAATGGTTTGTCTACAGAAACAATCCTCTCTAAGTAGATGCCGGGCTGACATCCACACTGCCTGGACTTTGAAATCATTATTTCTGATAGTAGAACTGGCTGACGCTCTGAATGGCAACTTGCTGCTCTCTAATAAATCCAATAAAGCCAGAAAGAGAAATGCGGAAGCAGACTAGATTAAAACCATTAAATTATATTCCTCAAAAAAGGCACTGGATAAATCAGCCACTGATATTTTTGAGTAAATCCAGTTTAATGTGTGTTGATTTATCCAAAGATATCCCATGCTTTGTGATATACGTTCTTTAAGACCACATTCTAATTTCTCAATTGTACAACTACTCGGATCTGGAACCCTTATAAAAAATTATGTCCCCTCTGTTATGGATTACACATAGGTGGGTATATAATAGTATAGCATAATATTGTATTGTTCAGTATTACATGTCATTGAAACTAAGAAGCCATCAACTCTGAGAAGCACAATTACTATTTTTTTCTTTCTTCATTGAACAAATTTGACATGTAACACTGTGCATGATTGTACAATGTGTTACTTTAATGAATTTATACTTTCTAATATGATTGCATTGTAGCAATATTTATTACATTGTAAAATTAATTGATAATTACATAACTACAATACTATTTCCTATATTCATATACTGTGCATTAGATCACTAGGGCTTATCTACTACTCGTCACAGGGTTATACCCTGAAATACCATCAATCTTGCCCATCCCCACCCCCTGGTAACCACCATTTTACTCTCTGTTTTTTACAGGTTTGACCTTTTTATATTCCACATATAAGTGTTACCATGCACTGCCTTTCTCTATCTGACTTATTTTGCTGGCATATGAGAAGCACAATGATTTTATGTAATATCACTAAGAACGGGGGAAAAACCTCCTAATTTAAAAAATTTTACAGCATCTCTTTTAAGAAGCAGCTTTATTTCAGGTATTAAAGGGTAAAAAATGTGTCTTAGGTGTGCTGAAAATACATGTTTTACCTACTATCAAAAAAAAATGTGGGAAGAAACCTCCAGCTGATTTTAAAATTCAATAGCAATCACCAATTGACAAGGATTCCTTTGGGGGAGGTGGGGTTGATGTTGTTTTTAAATACATTGTATTTGTCATAAGCCTTTTTATGATTTAATATGAAAGAGGAGAGGGGCTCCTGGGTGGTTCAGTTGGTTGAGTGAGGGGCGCCTGAGTGGTTCAGTTGGTTGAATGTCTGACTTCAGCTCAGGTCATGATCTCACAGTTCGTGAGTTCGAGCCCCGTATCAGGCTCTGTGCTGACAACTCGGAGCCTGGAGCCTGCTTCGGATTCTGTGTCTCCCTCTCTCTCTACCCCCCACCCCCAACTCGTTCTCTCTCTCTCTCTCTCTCTCTCTCGCTCTCTCAAAAATAAGTAAACATTAAAAAATAAAAAGAAAGAGGAGAATATTGTTTTACTTCTTTAAAAACAAAGTTGCTGTCTTCCACAAAGTGAACATAAAAGGTCACAGTTTCCCTCTTCCATTTTCTGCAATAGCTTTTGCACTGCTAATGAAAACACAACATGAAATAGGGTACTATGATCCACACAAACTGTAATTCACAAAATGCAGCCTCTCAATATTCCCTTTAAACACAACTCTAAAGCAATTATACAGCCACTTTACAAGACCTTAGAAACGTACAATTATAGAAGAGAAGTGCATTTGCAACACTGAATTCAACCACATTCCCTTAAACTTGATCTCCAAATGTCCGCGGCAGTAATAAAACTATCATTTGCCCCAGTGAATGTGCTTTGAAATTAATTTTTCTTTCCATTTTTAATTATAACACATTTTGCTTTCAAAGGAATAAGTAGAAGTCTAAATTAGAAGGAAACTCAATTATCTGAAACTTAGAATTCATTCTAAACATATTGCTGAAAAACTGTGCTCGAAGCAGGAAAGTTCATTGTTCTTTTCCCTTTGCGAGTGGAGCTGGAATGAATCCTCTAGGTTTGGGGCTTGAATCCTCCAAATGTTCTGAAACCACAGGGTAAAGCATATCATAGTTCTATGAGATTGAAGTTTTTAAAATTATGAATAGGTGATGATACTTCCACATGGCCACCAACTTAGAGTAAAATGTGAGGCGCCTGGGTGGCTCAGTCAGTTAAGCACCTGCCTTGGGCTCAGATCATGATCTCATAGTTCATGAGTTCTGGCCCCTCGTCGGGTTGTCTGCTGTCAGCATAGAACCTGCATAGGATCCTCTGTCTCCCTCTCTCTCTGCCCCTCCCCTGCTCATGTGCACACGCTCTCGCTCTCTCTCTCAAAAATAAATAAACGTTAAAAAAAAATTTAAGTTGAGGGAAACTTGTTTAAATGCACGGAAAAGCTCTTCATCTGAATGACACTGAATACATGCATATTTTACTCTTTCCCTACATTACAGTAGTTGGTTTTAATATGTGCTTCTCTGATGGTCCAATAAAATACTTCTGGAAGAATAGTAGGTCAGCAGGCCTTGTTTTAAGTTTATTAACTGACAACCTACTTTCAAATGCAAAAGAAAATGTAACCTAGGTCTGTTTTAAAGCAATGATTGTCAGCTCACATGGTCAATATGTCATGCAGGGTACAGTTCATTAAGGAGTGAATTACTTTACTTGTAATCTGAGCTAAATGAATGTCAATGTCAGGTTGCATAAATCATAGATTAAAATGTATCACTAAGTGCAATCAGATAGGCAGCATAACCCTTTGCCCTCCAAAAACAACCCCAAATCGGGGCTTATTTTATACAAGTTTTCCAAGTGGCAGATAGAAGTCTCTTGTACCACAAAGAAGCAATTTGCTTCTGCCAGTGAAAGTGCCACAGGGGTTAGGTGTAACGTTTATGTGTCTAATTGCCACACCTTCATCTCGGGTGAGCCCGAAAAGTAAAACTTCACAATGCCCAAGCATTCATTAGCTAAGAGAGCAAAGTCTCCAGGTTGATATCCCATGTTATTTTAAGAGAAATAAACAAAAACTCTCCGCAAAGGGTAAATACTAGAAAGTATATTATTTTGGCAGAATACCTCTCATATCCTATGCTTTATAGAAAAAGCCAATTTCCTTGAAAAGATGCTCTCTGAAGAGAAGGTCCATTTACATAAAAGGCATCTATTGTAATGCACTCATCCTTGGCCAAGGCAATGGAATGTGTGTCTGTTCTCTGGTTGTTCTAAAGGAGGCAAGAGGATTCAGCAGCCACGTGCAGCCAGGCACCCGCTGACCATGTTGAAGGTTTTGAACCTGGCAGAAGACAGAGACCTGACTCCAGCATTAGATAAAAAATGCAATTTCACCCCAGTGCTGCTGCTGTCTACGAAAGTTTGAGAAGGTTCGTTAAGGTTTCTCCTCTTCAGTTTCTTCATCTATGAATAGATAATGCCCACCTCTCCAGATTGTTGGAATGGTTAGCAATAATATACGAAAAACACCTTGTAAGGGCCTGACACATATCAACTACTCCAAAAAAAGAGAATTATTATAAATTGTTTAAAACGGTAAATTTGGGGACACCTGGGTGGCTCAGTCCATTAAATGGCTGACTCTTGATTTCAGCTCGGGTCATGATCTCACAGTTCGTGAGTTCGAGCCCCACGTTGGGCTCTGCACTGACAGACTGGAGCCTGGTTTGGATTCTCTCTCTCCCTTTCTCTCTGCCCCTACCTTGCTCACGCTCTCTTTATCTGTCTCCCTCTCTCTCATAATAAACATTTTTTTTTTAAAAAGCAGTAAATCTGGGGCACCTGGGTGGCTCAGTTGGTTGAGCGTCCAACTTCAGCTCAGGTCACGATTTCACGGTTCGTGAGTTCGAGCCCCGAGTCAGGCTCTGGGCTGATGGCTCAGAGCCTGGAGCCTGCTTCCGATTCTGTGTCTCCCTCTCTCTCTGCCCCTTCCCCATTCATGCTCTGTCTCTCTCTGTCTCAAAAATAAATAAACATTAAAAAAAATTTTTTTTTAAAAGCAGTAAATTTTATTTTCCAAGGATGTGAATGATTTTTTTTTAACGTTTATTTATTTTTGAGACAGAGAGAGACAGAGCATGAGCAGGGGAGGGTCAGAGAGAGAGGGAGACACAGAATCTGAAACGGGCTCCAGGCTCTGAGCTGTCAGCACAGAGCCCGACGCGGGGCTTGAACTCATGGACCGTGAGATCATGACCTGAACTGAAGTCGGCCGCTTAACCGACTGAGCCACCCAGGCGCCCCAAGGATGTGAATGATTTTTGATGGAGCAGATCACTCGATCCTAGTCTCATTAGATAATTAATGTGCTTTGGATGGAGAGTTTGGTGCATATATTAGTGATTCTGTAACTCTCAGTAAGGCACATTATGCATAACACCAAGTGAGCTAGATTACTATGGCATCTCATCACTACGAACAGCTGAAGGAAGATCTGAATTTTCCAACTGGGAAGAATGGCAGGAGAGAGCCAGATACCACATGACTTCCCTCACATGTGGAATCTAAAAACCAAATAAATAAACAAACAAAAAGCAGAATCAGAACTGTAAGCATAGAGAACAAACTGATGACAGCCAGAGGGGAAGTGGGTGGCGGGACAGGCAAAATGCATGAAGGGGAGAGGAAGGTCCAGGCTCCTAGTTAGATGGTAGCTACACGTGGGGTGAGCATAGCACAAGGTTTAAACTTGTCCAATCACTATGTTGTACACTTGAAACTAATGTGACATTGTGCGTCAACTACACTCAAATAAAAGGACTAATATTAAACAAAAAAAGAATGGTAGGTAATGGTCAAATACCTCATTTTGTGCCATGTTCCTATTCCTAAGTGAGATCTCCTAACCTTGGGTGGAAGATGAACAGCTACTTTGCATTTCCCAGGAGCGCAGAGTGGGGAAGGGAGCCCACAGTGGCTTCCAGAGGTGGGGTTCAATCTGGCAGGGGAATATGTGAGGGAGAAGTTCCACAGAGCACAACCACCCCCACCCAGGATGCTTCTAGAGGGACGTACCTGGAAATTTGCTAGGTAAGGCCTGTTGCTGTCTTTAACCTGTGGGCCTGCCTCCTACTTGTGGAGTCCCATCCTACACCCATAGCATTTCACTGTGAAATTACTTCTCCCAAAGGGAAACGTCGGCAAAAGTAAAACAAGTTGAAGCTTATAAAATGTCAGGACTCAAGGTGTTTTGTGTTGACATGACCTCCAATAACTAACTAGTCTCTTCTGTCTGCAGATATGTACAAATAACATTGTCGAAATGTGATCTTTGTTCTCTCGGTAGAGGGGTATGGATTGGGTAGCAAGGGCCCAGCCCAGGGCCAGACACACAGTAGGTGCTCAGTAAGTAAACAGAGAATGAAAATGTGCCATCGTGTTTTCCTTCTGCTTGAAGTAGAAAGAGACAATAGTCATTGTCATCCAACAAACGAAAAGCCATCTGAATAGCACCCTCTAGAAAAGCACTCTGGCCATGCAAGTTTGCATTTTCAGTGTTAACCTAAACAATCCTTAAGTTGGCTAGAAGGTCAAGACAGCAGCTAATAAACCCAGCAACTGAATTTAAAATAAAGAAATGTCCTTCCCCTGCATAGGAAATTTTTATCTTGCCCTCTCCTTTGGTCACAGACGGCATGAGAATTTCTTTAGATTTTTCAAAAGTGAAAGTTGGACTAAATAAGATGTGAGAGCATTGGAGGCTGAGATCTGCTAGATGTGTTTTTTAAACAGCTCTTTAGATGGGCGAATGCAGCAGCCTGATGAAGAGACGCATGCCTTGATCATCTGTCATCCGCTTGTCTTTAAGCCCTGAGGGGTAGTTTGTGCCAGATCGGGAAAGAAGTATGCCCCAAGAGACTGAGGACAGCACTACCTGGTAATCAAAAAAGAGAAATGAACATGGCATTGAAGAGACTTAAAGAGGCGGGCACAAAACTCATTTGTTTATCCCCTAATATAAATTTCCTCACAGATCTCGTTCATTTCTGCTATCTTTCTCCCTAGCTGGGGAAGAAATTGCATCATCCGTCCTCCTCTGCCTTTACGTCTCCATTCTGGTAGGGCACCACACGCATCCCCAAGTGTGCTGGATGTGGGCACTGCCCACAGTCAGGACCGGGCTGGCGGGGGCCCCGCTTCTGAGTGGCTTTCAGAGATTTTCATGGGACAAAGGGCTCTTCTCATAGATGTCAGCCACAGGACCTTGGGAATACAAGGAAGGAAGATACAGATGGTTCTGGACAGAACCATCTGGACAGATGGTTCTGGACAGAGTTTGAGAGGTTCGATCTCAGCTGCAGAAGCCCCTGACCCAAATTCAGCTCCTGCCACCCCGTTCCAAATGGGTATAAGGCTGAAATGACCCAGCAAACCCCACTCGTTCATTCTGGTACAGATGCTCCAAATGGGTTTATGTCCATTGGACTTTGCTGCATTATCCTCTTTGGAAACCAGCTAGAATTCACTGTGGTTTTTTCCATTTTGTATTCCATACTTTGTAAAGTGAAATTGTTTATTGTTTCTACTCCCAAACCCTGTGATACCTACTCCAGTGCAATAGACATAGCAGTCTAGGTAACATACTTCATCAGTGAATACATGAATTATGGAATTCTTTGAGAGAGAAGGGGTTACAACAATATTTACTTAAAATCCAGTGTTTCACATCATTAATTAGGTTGACAAAATACCATCTATTTGTTTCAGAGGGTAAAACTGACTTCTAAGAAAAATTCATTCACATTTAGAAGTTTTGAAATAAAAAAACATTCCTCCTAAGGTTCATTTCTTTGCCAAATTATGAAATTTGGCAACTAGTGAAAATGAGTGAACTTTAAACCTTTAGAAATATAATGAGTCAGGGAATAAAAAAAAAACCAGTAATAATCTCGTTATAATTTTTTTTTGAGAGACAGACCGAGAGAGAGCACAAGTGGGGGAGAGGCAGGGGGAGAGGGAGAGAAAGAGAATCCCAATCAGGTTCCACCCCCAGCACATAGCCTGATGCTGGGCTTGATCTCACAATGCGAGATCATGACCCAACCTGAAATCAAGAGTTGGACGCTTAACCGACTAAGCAACCCAGGCACTCCTTATTTTAATAATTTTTAATTCACTTATTGTAAAGTGCTTTTGAAAATAAAAATTGGTATGAAAAACAATATAGAATTCTTTTGGGCTTGCCATGAAGGTTTAAAAAGTTAAATATTATAAGCACAGCTGTGGTTGTCATCCTAAAGCATATCTTTATACTTGTATGCATATGTAAATTTCTCTCGCCAACATACAGAAGCATTTTGCATGTTTTACACTGTGCATGAATGGTATATTTTTAAAAAATATATCTGCACTGATACATGTTGTTCTAATTTCTTCATTTTTCACTGTCACATATTATTCTACCACATGAGTAATATAGTATAGTCATCCATTGAATGCCTGATTTTCAAAAGAGGAGAAGAAATCTTTGTATCATGGGGAAGAAAAGGACAATCACGTAAAACGGGCCCTTCACTTGTACACATCGTGTTCTAAACCAGGGCTTGGTCATGAGTCTTTTCTCCTTGCAGCTCAGGAATGCTAAGGCAAAATTGTTAAGGAAACTCATGAGCAGAGTGTAAGATAGGTGGTGACAGGCAAGTACCACTTACTAATCCCATGCCTCTCCCCAGTGTCAATGGCACCAGGGATGCCAAGTAATACGTATAACGGGCCACAGATCAACCAACTGGACACACCCTGCCAAGTCAGCCTTCAGAATGCAGTGTCTGTTTCTCTAGGAAAATCATTTATTTTATCATATCACTTCACTAATACCGTGTACTTGGAGTTATGCATTCCCAAAACAACCGTAAAGCATGCTCTTTTCCTATCCTAAACACTTCCCTGGATTATCCAGGGTTGCTTTGTTTAATAATGGATTGAAAGGAAGATAGGTTGCTTCTCAAAGACAGGCCCCAACATAAGCAGCTTTCCTGCCCCCCCCCCCAGCCACAGACACCCAACCCTGCCATTCTGGACATTCAAACCAACAAGTGGGAGAGTGGGGAAAAGAGCAGTGAGCTGACAGAGGAGAGGGGGAACCTCACCCACTCCAGTGAATCTCAGAGGATAGCAGGCAAAAGACCTGGCTGGAGGATGGTCTGTCTACACAGTGGTGATAGGAAGGGCCAGTGGGTCCAGCCCACAGGAATAGGAGCCTGGAATTAATAGTGTCTGCAGGGCAAGGCCAAAGCACTGCCAAGGGTGGGGCCTCTTGTTGACACCCAGAGGGAGGAAGAAACCCACTGACACTAACAAAAGGCGTGTCCCTGAAGCGAGAGAAATGTGTTAGGTAATCGGCAATGAGGCCACCACACAGGTTATCTGATCTTTTAGGATTCTACACTTTCCTTTCAGTAGCAAGATTCGGATCCATATTTTTTAAAAAGGCTCTCGTTTCTGCAAGACCCCCATTTAAAAATCAAGGAGGTTTATACCTGCAATGCTAATCCAAAATAAAAAGGTACAAAATACTGCTACACAAAGCATCATGGGCAAACCTCTAGATCACATTGATACATTCTCTGAAATATACACATACATATACGTGTGTGCATGTCTATTTAATTATATTTTCTATTATGTATTTGGTGTTTGTCTTTCTCCATCTAGAACGCAAACTCCACAGGGGCAGGCATTTTTGTCTGTTTTGCTTACTGCTCTATCCCCAGTGCTTAGAAAAATGCACGGCACGTGATATGCCTTCAATAATTTTGTTTTGAATAAGTGAAGAAGTTAGAGGAAAGAAAAAAAAATTGACTTTAGAAATCAGTCACTCCTAACCTGTTATTTTACAGATGAAGACACTGAAACCCTGAGAGACTGAATGGCTTTTCTCCACCACAAAATCAGAATGTGGCAGCATTGAGGGTGAGAACGGGCCACTCCTCAAATCCTTCTTCTCTTTGTTGGGTAAGGTCGTAAGTAACTCCTTGTTTGATCAAAATTATTAGTTCTTCTTAACTTCCTCTCCAAGCATACTTATAATTATTCTAATTTAATGGATCACCAAGCTTAAAGAAAAAGACACGGAATAAACAGGCTACTCATATTTGCCTCTTACTTCCAAAATAAACAATATAACACTGTTACTAATGTTTATAGTAAATCTAGTCTGGAATGACATCACTTGAAATCTTTCTACATAAAGATAATTCAAGGTTCTGAATGTCTGCTTTGTACAGAAAGTACTGTCACTAGGTTCAAAAGGGACAAATGGAATATTCTAAGAAATGCAACGTACAAATAGTACTTGGTGCGGTATCACTCCATAACTTAGGGCAAAGCAGAGTAGAGCCCAAGTGTCCAGGGCTCCTTTGCTATATTTCCAAACATGATGAACCTTGAGCTAAGGAATGAAGATCTATGTAAGATTCCAGGCATCAGTCAGTAGTTGCCCTCCCTATATTCCTAAAATTGCACCCCTTTTCTTCAAGAGATTCCCTTGTTAGTTTTCCAGTACAGGTTGCTGGGTGCAACAGTTTATCTACAGTGACAGCAACAGATCAGGTGGCCTCCAAGAGTGAGACCAGCAAGGACTGACAAAGAAGAAAAGAAAAATCAGAGTCACACTCGGATAGTCTTGGGAAAGGCGAGAGCAAGTTGTTATGCTATGCTAGCATCCTTTTACAAGACTCGAGACCCATCTTCTAGTATCCTCCACAAAGACACTTCAAGAGTCTTTCTTCCTTTCGCTCACCCAACAATTTAGAATGCCCATTATGGGACAAACACCTTTCAAGTTGCTAGGTGTTCTCTGGCGAACACATCGGGGCCACATCTGATCTCTTCCCACACCCACTACACCATGTTCCAACTCTTCCCCCTTCAAACAACTTCTGTGCTCTCAGTGGAATTAGCCTCAGCCATCTGCCAGCAAGGAAGGGACTTGGACTGACCAATATTCCTCTATTGTCTGAATAATTAATAGTCTGTTAACACAGTATTCTCCTCCTACACACACACACACACACACAGACACACACACACACACACACACACACACATTTGCATTTTAAAAGCTAATGCTTGTTAGCCTAAATGGTCCTTTAATTGTGGAACTTCATGTAGATAACAAAATGAAGTCAAATTAAAGATTTGGGTAGTAGAGGAAGAAGGATAATTGGCAAACCAAAGGGTATCTAGGGGTGGGCAAATGTAGCGTTCACTGCGTCTTGCTTGTTGCTTCTGCCTTTCATCTTCACCTGAACCCACCATTTAAAAAAAAAACAAACCTGTAAGGATTTTATATGAGGGATGAAGGTGCAGATGAAGGTAGGGAAGTTCTATCCGGTGCAAGAGGAAGGGGCAAAGGAGAAATGTTTACATGTTCATCATATTTAGAGTGGCGGAGGTTTTTAGGTTAGAGAGTACCAAAAAGAAATTCTTTTGAGTTCAGTTTTTCAGGAACTTCTTGGGGACTAAATAGCAAGCAATGAATTTAACACCCCTTATTATGGACTAAACATTTGTGTCTCTCCCAAATTCGTATGTTGACAGTCTAACCCCAATGTGACTGTATTTAGAGATGGCACCTTTGGGAGGTAATTCAGGTTAGATGAGGTCATGAGGGGGTGGCCTTCATGATGGGATTAGTGGCCCCAGACACTCACTTACTCCTACCCTCACACTCTCTCTCACTGTCTCTGTACACACAAAGGAAAGGTCAGGTAAGCACACAACAGGATGGCAGGCTCCTACCAGCCGAGAGAAGAAAACGCAGAATGAAACCTACTTGACCTGTACCATGATATTGGACTTCCCAAGCTCAAGAACTCTGAGAAGTAAAATTCCATTGTTTAAGCCACCCAGTCTATGATATTGTGTTATGCAGCCTGAGCTAATATACCTCTACTCTATATTCCTAAATCAGAAATTATAATTTGCTATAATTTCTGGTTATATTAATTCCCTTCCCCCTTGTTCTTTCCTCCCTCCCCCTCTCTCTCTCTTCTCACACACACACAGAAGTTAAGAAAATAACTACATAAATAAAATTGCTAAAATAGAACAGGTTTTTAAAATATGCTACACATACCATATACAGCTTGAATTGAAAAGGAAATAGATCAGCCTGAGTAATTTTGTTTTCTGGTTGCTTTCAGTTGTCTTTTGTGATGAGTCCTTATAAAGTCATGACAATAAAGATGTACAAAGGGTACCAGCCTATCTTTAACACTCTCCCCCTCTACTTTTTCCTCCTGACTCAGAATTTACTAAAGCTCCTCAAGCCCCTCCCAGTATTTTGGCTGGATCAGTGGGGTTTATTTCTCCCGCAGGGCTCCAAGCTGGTGCTGACTGTCTCACCATGAGGGCCCCTGCAGGCAGCTGCCCGGAGAGCTGAGCTGAGTTGAGCAGCCTGGGGAGTAAGTTCATACATGGAGGAACTCATTTACCTTCCACAGGACCCTCCCCCATCCCCTCAACCAACTACAAACTACTTACCCCATCAAAATGGAGATCTGGCCAAAGCCACTCTCCTCCTAGGACTGTAAACACCTCCACAATCACTAAGCTTTTCAAGCTAGCATACTCAAGACCGGTTTAAACTGCTAAAACCCTGACTACCTTTAGATTCAGATTTCTCTCTTAAATCACTAGTCATTATATATATATAGTTACAGTTAAAGGATTGGCACTGAAGATAAAAATAAATGAGGAGTCACATTACCATCATGATCGTGTCTCAGGAGCTTCAGACTTCTCACATAGGGCAAGAATATTGCAATGTACAGACTCAGAAAGGGGATGTTAAATTTTATAATCAAAATGTTTTACTTACCAGGAGTTTCAAGGAGCTCTTGGCATGTAATGTGAATGACCTGCAACATTAACATGGTCGGGAACTCCTGTGTCTTTATTGCCATTCTGAAATACGCGGAACCATGCGAAAGGGTTTGAATAATGTATTTTGTTCTTAAGTCACCATGTGCTTGGAGTCAAATCACTGGTGATTGGTTAGCCTCATTCATTCACTTTAAAAAAAATTTTTTTTTATTACGTTTCTTTATTTTTGAGAGGCATAGAGAGACAGAGCGTGAGTGGGGGAGGGGCATAGAGAGGGAGACACAGAATCCGAAACAGGCTCCAGGCTCCGAGCTGTCAGCACAGAACCTGACGTGGGGCTTGATCTCACTCATGTGAGATCATGACCTGAGCAGAAGTCGGATGCTTAACCGATTGAGCCACCCAGGCTCACCCCTCCCTTTTTTTTTTTTCTTGTCTTCTTCATTCAGTTGTCATAAACATTTATTGCTGGCTAAGATGTATGTTCAAGAATATTGGTTGCAAAAAAAAATGTTGATTGCAAAATTTCACTAATATCAAAAGCTAAAAACAAAACAAAACTAAATGTTTCTCCATAGGGAGTTAATTAAACAAACCATGGTCCACCCGTAAAGTGGCATAATATACATCAGTTAAAAGATGTGAAGTGGACTTTAATGTGTGGACATGGAGAAATCTGATCTTGCTATACAGGTAAGGGCAGGGAGAAGCAGATTGTAGAGTAGCATTTCTAGTGGGATGCTTTTAAATTAAATTATATGTATCTGTGGGCACATATGTATATGTCTATAAGAGTCTAGAAATATATCTCAACTTGTTAACAGTGGCTATCTCTGAGTATCATTCAGGGATGTACTTTTCTACTATTTGAACTTTTTACAATAAGCTAATCCATTAATCTGTTCATCACATAGTTGAAGTTCATTGTCTTTGGAGCCCATAGAAGAATTACACACCCAGGACACTTGTGGTTGGGTGGTACCATATGATTGGTTCTGTCTAATGAATTGTAGGCAAAAATGGAGTATGTCAATTCTAAGCTGGAACTTTCTATTGCTCCTGAGCACTTTTCTTCTGTCATAAAACCCAGCAATATTTGAGACAGTGGCTGCAGCCTAGGTCCTAATTGAGAAGCTGTCGGTGGAATAGGGCCCCTAGTCAACCCACATGGCATGGCATGAGAGCAAAACATAAACTCTTGCTGTTTATAAACCTCTAAGATTTGGAAATTGTTTGCAAAGAATAACCCAGTCTATCCTGACTGGTACAAGTAAGCATTTATTAATTTTATCTTTACAATAGAGACGTTGCTCTTCTGAAAAGCAGTGTGTGTGAGCCTGTCACTATTTGGGGCCATGGAGATAAATAGTAAAAAGCAAAAGAAATACCTTGCCCTTTAGGACCTCAAGTTGAATTATACTTTTATCTTATTAGGAGTTTTCATAAACGTCCTTTATTAGATTGAAGAAGTTCATTTCTCCTAGTCTGTTGAGTGTTTTTTATCATAAAAGGGTGTTGGATTTTTTTTCAAATAGCTCCTCTGCATCTGTTGAAATGGTGATGTGTTTTTTGCCCTTTATTAATATGGTTTGTTACATTAATTGATTTTTAAATATTGAAAGGAGTGTTTCATTTACAGAAAGTGATTTGGAAATTCATGGTCTCATGACATACCCCACCTCTTGCTTCATCTTCTTGTATTAACCAGGATAGGCTAGATCATGCTGTCATGACAAAGGACTGTAAAGTCTCAGTGGTTTAATCCATAGAAACTTGTTTCTCACTGACATGAGGATCACTGTTGGTCAGACAACTCTCTGCGGTAGAGCGCTTTGCCATCCACATGGTGACTCACGGATGCGGGCTGCTCCATCTCAACACATTGCTCTCACACTCACTTACCTGAGGGGGGTCCAGAGACCTCAAGTCACCCAGGAGCTTTTCCCTCCTCGCCCAGAAGTCACATCTGTCTCTCAGTCACGGATTTCACTGTCCGTAGTTAGTCATGTGGTCTTGCGTTACCACCAGGGGACTAGGAAATACAAATTGTATTGTGCCCAGAAGGGAAGAGTATGAAACAGAATTTGTGAACACACAGAAGTTTTATCCTTTCCCCCTTGTTATGGGTTGAATTGTGTCCCCCCGCCAAAAGATATGTTGAAATTCTAACCCCCACTACCTCAAAATGTGGGTCTATTTGGAAATAGGGTCATTGTAGATGAAATTTGTTAAGATGAGGTCATACTGGAGTGGGAAGTGCTTAATTCAATATGACTGGTGTCTTCATAAACAAGAAGAGGAAAGTACCATGTGAAGAAGAGACACACAGAATACCCTGTGTTTGGCAGAGGCAGAGATTGGAATGATACGCCTATAGGCGAAGAAATGCCAAGGATTGATGGCTACCACCAGTAACCAGAAAGGGGCAAGGGGGAATTCTACCGAAGTCTCACAGGGCACATGACCTTGCTGACACATATGACTTCAGGCTTCTAGCCTCCAGAATAATGAAGGAAAACAATTCTGTTGTTTTAATCCACCTACTTTGTGTTGCCTTGTTATTATAGATCTAAGAGACCAGTATACTAGTCAAGAATATTGTTATGAAATTTTTACTGAATCTAAGATTATTACATCAATGGTAAGATAGGAATTATTTCATGGATGTATGAGAAAGAAAAAAATACTGCCAGTTAAACCATGACCCCTTCTCCTTAATGATAATCTCACATGATGCATAAATTGGTCACACCATCCTCTCAATGTGGTGCAACATCTTTCCTCCATACCAAGAGATCTGGCGATTTCTTGTGTCTCCAAGTGCATTGCTTGGCATGAGTTAGGTAATCATTTTGCACAGTTCTCAGTCACAACATACAATACAGCCACAGCTACTTATGGGTTTATTCCCTTATTATGTACCATAAAGCACTCTCACTTTTGTGCAAGAAAATACATGATTCTATTCATCCTTCCAAAATTGCTTCACTAATATCAAATTTATGCCCCCCTACTCTGTATCTTTGCCTTTCTACATGTATAGTAACTCTTTATTTCAACTCCAAATTATACTGCAAATTCTGAAAAGAAAAATTTTAAACAGCAATTAAACTCAACACATAATAGCAACAATGCACGTAATTCAACCAAGATGGTGACAACATGAATAACCATGATCAAGTTCATGCCTGCACAGGCAATGACAACTATGTCACAACAGCTATTGTAAGACGCTATCAATGTAAGACGTATTCCGAACTCAGGGTGTAAAGAACTAGGTCTTGTAGAATCAATAAACTACGGTAATGAAACAACAATAGTATCAGATTAAGCAGTCCTGACCAAACCTAAGCCTTTGTGCTAGAATATTCGCTAAGTGTGGTCTGGAGACCTGAGATATTTTCAGGAAGTGTGTGACTTCAAACCTATTTTCACAATAATACTAAAATGTGTTTTGCATGTTCACTCTTCCGTCAAATACAATGGAGTTTTCCAGAGGCTCCGTGACGCGAAACACCACAACAAATTGAACACAAAAGCAGATACGAGAATCTGTGGTCCGTTAGGCTGAATATCTTGCCATCCTTTTTACAAAGTTATTTTTTTGTTTTGGAAATGAATTTTCATAAAAAATAATATTGTTTATGGAAATATGAAATGAATTTATTATTGTTATTTAGATACATTAATAGTCACTTTTTTCTCAGTTTTAGTTTCCAATACAGTAAATAGGCACGGCTATAATGACAAAACAAAAGCCTTCAATGATTTTTAAGAGTGCATAGGGATACCGAGACCAAAAGTTTAAAAATCACTGTACTGGTAAAACAATGTTTCAACTGCCTTTGACTTTAAAGATGCGTGTCTTAGTCCACTGAACAAATCTCACAGTTGAGACTGGGTCAAACACTGAGACGATTATAATGTCCTACTCAGTCATATGTAATTCAAAACCAAAATACTAAATAATAAAATATAATTTGATATTTCAGTAAGATCTATGTTTATAAAATAGCTTCTTCTTTGATCATGTGTATGTGTGTCTGTCTGTCCTTTCCTTCCTGTCTCTCCTGTCTTTTGATGCCTAAAGCACGTGTTTGGCCAGCCTGTGGCTTCAGCCATGTGCTGCCTTGGCTTTCCACAGCCTGCCTCCAAAGCAAAGGTTCCTGACCTCCTTCACATGGGCTTTTTCACAATCAACCTACACTAGTCTTTCATGAGTCCCTCCCCTCTCATGACTTCCTTCCAATGGAAGGTATCCCAGCCATCTGTTTTGTCTCATGGGCACATTCTTTTCCTGCTGCTTTGCACCAAAAACTCTGTAAGCTTGAGAATTCCACTAAAATTAACAACGTGGTCATTGGTGTGCTATGTTTGGTATAAAGGATGGGTGGGTTTAGTTTGTCCTGGGAGCTACCCACTGCCCCAGCCCTCCTCCTCTTCCCTGAAGTGTTATCCCATCCAGGCAATATGGATGGCCAATTAATCCCTGCTGTAGTATTTATTTATCTTAAAGTTTTTATTTAAATTCCAGTTAGTTAACATATAGTGTAATATTAGTTTCAATGTACAATATAGTGATTCAACACTTCCATATGTCACCTGGTGCTCATCACAATAAATGTATTCAACCTCCATCACCTATTTCACCCATTCCCCCCACACATCTTCCCTCTGGTAACCATCAGTTTTGTTCTCTATAGTAAAGAGTCTGTTTCTTGGTTTGCCTCTCTCTCTCTCTCTTTTCAGCTTTGCTCATTTCTTTCTTAGGTGCCACATCTGAGTGAAATCATGTGGTACTTGTCCTTCTCCAAGTGACTTATTTCACTCAGCATTATATTCTCTAGCTCCACTCATGCCATTGCAAGTGGCAAGATTTCATGCTTTTTTATGGTTGAGTAATATTCCATTGTGTATATATGCCACATCTTCTTTATCTGTTATTAGGCGATAGCAGCTTTGGGTAGGACCCTATGAATGATCTACACTTTGAAAGGTGACTCTTATCAGAGACGAAAAAGTCATTAAGAACCAAATAAATGAAGCTCTCAGGAAGAATGGCAGCAGCAGAATAGTTATCTTTTAGCAGAGTATCCATCTGAGTGCATCTTCAAATGTTGAAATTAATTGTTTACATTTGCTGAGTGCTTACTACATGTCAAGCACTCTTCTGAACCATTAACTTACTTAATCTTCACAAGTAACCTGGCAGGTAAATACTATTATTACTCCCATTTTAACGATGAAGAAAGTCAGGCACAGAGAGGTCAAGTTACTTCCCTTGGGTCACATAGTGTAACCAGGAGATCCTGGATCCAATTCTAGGCAGGGTGACCTCAGAATTCTGTACATGATAATTGCTAGACTATATTGCCCCTTGAATCATGTCCTTGCCGGTTTGGAGGGCTAACATATCTTTTGTTTCTTGAGGGAAACTATTTATTCTGGTGAGTTTTTAATTTGTCTCAGTTTCAGATCCGAAATTGTATGTGTCTATCAACCCATGATGAAAAATATGCTTTCTTTTTCTTAATTCATTGTCTTTTTCTCATAAAATTTTTCCAGCCTCAGCACTCCTCACCCTTCAACCCAAACTCTGTGGGTTACCCACCCAAAGACATGTTCCCATTTGTTCCCCATCTGGCTGGAATTCCTTTTGAAGATGGAGGTTTGGCTTCAAAGAAACCCTTGAACATGTACCTTAGTGAATCTACCCATCTCTTTCCTGCCAGCCATATTTTTACTCCTTTCATCTTACTCAGATCCCCTGGCTACCCCCTACCCCAATAACACCTAGCATGAAGAAAGAACTTAGCCTGAAGCTAGGCAGCCCCATAAAGGAAATGGGTAAGCTTCTGAGTGCCGTAATGATCCTAAAAGGATGATTCGTGTTGGTTTTCCTCACAGCCCCTCCAAATAGGCAGAGTGAACCCCAACCCACCACCGTCCTGCTGATGGACTGAGGAAGAAGGCGCTTGTCACAAACAGAATTAGCACTAAGTAATTTTCCCTTTCTTTTTGTAAACAATTGCCTTTCAATATACAACACCCCTTGAGGTGTTCAGGTTACATGCTTATTTTAAGAACTTTTGTTTACTTTCTGATCTTCATAGGTCATTGACATCCCATTTAGCCCTGGTGACCCTGTTTATACAATTTTGATATAAATTAAAAAGTGTTCTTGGAGATAACATTAACATTCTTGATCTCAATCTACCATATAAGCAAACAATAGCCTTTGCTCGGTCCTGTGTATAACTGTTCAAAAGCTTCAACGCAGACTCCAATTCTAGAGAAAATCATATCAAACAGATGTGCTTTTTTACTTTTTATTTTAAGTGGGATGAGATCCCAGGTTATGTAAAGTCCAGTGAAATATCTTATGTAGAGTCATAATTCTAATAAAATGCTAAATAGAATATTTCAGGCTTTAATTCCTGAGAAGAGGCAAATCACTTATAGGAACAGTAGGGATCTATTTCTACATCTTAACTTGAATTTAAATTGTGTTTCCTTCTCATTTAAAACTCAGAAGGTATTGTTCCTCCTAAGCTTTTTGATTTTCTACAAGAGGGTTA
Source organism: Prionailurus viverrinus (assembly GCF_022837055.1). Taxonomy (NCBI): domain Eukaryota; kingdom Metazoa; phylum Chordata; class Mammalia; order Carnivora; family Felidae; genus Prionailurus; species Prionailurus viverrinus. The sequence goes on along the minus strand of NC_062563.1, from coordinate 84,599,236 downwards.
GAGAACAAACATATTTTGAATTTGCCTTTCTACCTTATTTTTTAATGAGGGAAGCTGCCAGTTTCCGATACTGAGTAGTTCTTGATAACTCTCTTTTATATATGCATATTAATCTCATGAATAATTTCAAATATTTTGCAAACTATATTTCTGATAGCCTACTCTGCTGCTATTAGTTTATACTCCAGGAGTAGACATACTTGAACTAAATCCTCATCCTAACCATTTTTAATGAAAACTTATATTCCTGAGCAAAGAAGGTAATCTTGAAATATAGATAAATTAAAAGGCCTGTGGTAGCTCTTTTTTAGGAGTTTATCCTAAGGAAATCATTGGGCAAGCTTACAGAAAAAGATGTACAAGCATAACTTACAAGTGCAAAAAAAAAAAGAAAAATAGAACATACCTAAACGTCCTCAATAAGGGGCCATTTAAAAGCATTAGGGTAAAACCAATGGTATTCTTTACAGTACTAAAAATGATGATGTAGATCCTCATTTATTGGTGTAAATAGGTATCCATGATATGTTTAGTTCATTATCTAATTATTAAAATAATCACCTAGAAATAAGTAAATAAACCAAGACTGTGAGTATGCCTCTGTGTGTGTGTGTGTGTGTGTGTGTGTGTGTGTGTAGAATGTTGTTTACCAAAGTATGTTCCAAAGGAAAAAATCTTTTGGAATAAAGCATCCTTGGGTCAAATAAGTTGGAGAAATTCTACACTTCATCTTCCTTTTGTGAGCACCATAATACACTTCAGCACATTAAAGGCTTTCAGAAGTCCCACAGCAAAAGAAACCCTGTTTAAACGCATTTAATCCAAAATTTCCCAAATGTATTTTAGCACAAATACCTTCTTTCAAGCACCCTTCAGAACAAATGTCAGCAATTTTAGCAGTAGTATTGAAGATGATTTTTACCCTTGTTTTTGTATAGTTTCTAAACTATTTTGCAATAAAAATGTATTGCTTTATAACTAAAAAATAGATCTGTTTGAAATTATTTTGAGGGTTACCCAGGTGGCTAAGTCAGTTAAGTGACCAACTCTTGCTTTCAGCTCAGGTCATGATCTCACTGTTCTATTTGTTTGAGCCCTGCATTGGGCTCTGCTCTGATAGTGAGGAACCTGTTTAGGATTCTCTCTCTCCCTCTCTCTCTGCCCCTCCCCCACCTGCACAGTCTCTCTTTCAAAATAAATAAACTTCAAAACAATTTTTTTTATTTAAAATTATTTTTTAAATTATGTTGAGAAAAATGACAAAGATGTAGTCTGAGATAGATATATAGCTATACAACATGGCAATTTATGAAACATCTTATTTAATGTGATAGATCCTCCTTTTTATAAAAACAAGGTATTAGTAGAAATAAACAAAAAAAAAGGGAAAAAGACAAGGGGGGAAGGAAGAAGGGAAAGGCGATAATTGGTAGAACACATACATTCAAGTTTTACCATTAATGCTTCTGTGTGATCAATGATAAGTAATTTTTGTACAGTGGCTACACCAATTTACATTCCTACCAAAGTGCTTCAATGTTCCCTCTTAACCCACCATCTCACCAATACTTATTACCTCTTGTCTTTTTGATACTAGCCATTCTGATTGATGTGAGGTGACATCTCATTGTAGTTTTTTAAAATTTATTATTGTAGTATCATTTTCATTCCATGTTATAATAATTTAAGGTGTACAATATGAATTTGACCATTGTATACATTACTCAATGCTCACCAAAATGAGTAGTCACCATCTGTCGATATAATGTTATTATAATATACTGACTATATTCCTTATGCTGTACTCTTCCTTTCTGTGACTTACTTATTTAAATCAGGAAGTTTGTACCTCTTAATCCCCTTCACCTATTTTACCCACCCACCTCCCCTCTGGCAACCATCAGTTTGTTCTTTGTATTTAAGAGTCTGGAGGGGGTTTTTTGTTTGTTTTTTGTCTGTTCATTTGTTTTGTTTTTTAGATACATATAAGTGAAATCATACAGTATTTGTCTTTCTCTTTCTGACTTATTTTACTTAGCATAATACACTTTAGGTCCATCCATGTTGTCACAAATGGCAAGATCTCATTCTTTTCTATGGCTGAGTAATATTCTGCTGTGTGTGTGTGTGTGTGTGTGTGTGTGTGTGCATGTGCGCGCGTGTGCACATGTGGGTATCTTCTTTATCCATTCATCTATTGATGGACACTTGGGTTGCTTCCATATCAATTGTAAATAATTCTGTAATAAACATTGGGGTGCATCTATCTTTTCGAATTAGTATTTTTATTTTCTTTGGTTAAATGTCTAATAGTGGAAATATGACATTTCTATTTTTAATTTTTTGAAGAACCTCCATACTGTTTCTCATGTTGTACCAATTTACATTCCTACCAATAGTGTATGACAGTTCCCTTTTCTATACATCCTCACTGTCAGTTGTTAATTCTTGTCTTTTTGATACTAGCCGTTCCGACAGATGTGAGGTGATATCTCATTGTGGGGTTGATTTGCATTTCCCTAATGATTAGTAACATTGAGCATCTTTTCATGTGTCTCTTGGCCAATGATGGGTAATTTTTATCATTTTGCTTCTTTGTTTTAAAAATTATCTTAAGTATGTATTTATTTTGCAATTAGAAAATGAACAATAATATTTTGTGTTTATGAGGGATGAAGATGGCACATATGTATTTTAAGAGAGAGTAAGAGGATCATACCAAAGGGGATCCTCTTTCTCTCTCTTAAAATACATATGTGCCAAAATACATATGTTGCTTCTGTTGCTAGTGGTCAGAGACTTTGTCCTCAAGTTAAATCTATTTGAAATAAAAATCATCCCATGTATTTTCCCTTTGAACTGCCCTCTCTCTGGACTATGCCTCTATCACTTCACCCCCCTCCTCACCATGGGCCCCAGCTTGCTCTCTTATAACACTTGACTAGGTGATGAGAAAAATAAAGAAATACTTTTCCTGCTCCCTCACTGGTCCCCCCCCACCAGAATAGCACCCACAAAGGACAATACAGACTATAGTTACGCAAGAGGAAAACTCCCATCATGAAAACTCATCATGTCAGGCAGGCAAGGGAAGTTAGCAGCAAAGCATCCATAGATTTCTTGAAGGAGATACAAATTACAAATGCTCTGACAGTTTCTTATATTTGTCTAAATTATCTTTTTAAGAGGGAATAAGAGGGCTATTTTTATAAAGTACGAATATAGAGTAATGAGACTTTTAAAACAGATCTTAGTTTCTATGCCCAAATGAAAGATGTCCTTCAAAAATTTATTTAAGGAGGCAGTATGTATTTCAATGATGTTTCCACCACTTAAGATTGAAAATCCTTTAAAGCTACATTATAAGACAGAACAAAATAATCGGTCCTGTTTCTTTAATATTATACCATATTTTTGAACAAAAATATAACCCCCCAACTTGAGCATCCACTTTATTTATTTTATATATCATCTCCAGTTGCTTTGGGAATATCTCCAAAAATAAGCCAAACACCAAAGAATAACAGAGAACTTGCCAAAAGTATAAAAACAAACAAAATACAAGAACAACAACCACAAAAGCCCTATCACAGGCTGGGAAGTTTTTCAAAGCATGAAACTTCCTTTAAGCACTGATAACATGAAAATTTTGCAGAAATAAATAAATATTCGTGAATATTTGGGAGTCCATAAGAGACTAATTTAAATGTGTGTGTGTATATATACATATATATGTATGTGTGTGTATACATATGTATACATATGTATATATACACACACATTTAAATATACACATATATATGTGTATATATGTATATATATATTCATATATATATATACACACATACATATATAGAGAAAGAGAGATAGAGTTGTATGTAGTTATAAAAAGAATTATATATATAGTTATATAATTGTATTTAGCTCTGAAATATGATTAATGACATCTAATCAGAGACTGATACACACAGATTACAGTCTGTACCATGAAAGAGTCCATGAAAACAGAAGCAAAAGTTGCTGTCAATCATCCTGATTTACTAAAGCATGAAGCAATGATACTAAGGAAAAATCATACATTTGCTGTCTTTATGATATAGAAACTCTGTGCATTAAAGTAGACCATCCAAATTTGTTACATAGAACTCCAAAGTATTTAATTTTTGTGATTACATAGAGACAAAAACAAATGTATGGGACCCATATGCTTCCCTGCCTCCGGCCTGGACCCCACTGGAATTAAGAGCTGTGTCCAGTTTTCTGGCAGAAGATAGACTTGTTTAAGAAGAAAATTATAGGCCATTTAAATCAAAGAAGTTCTGAGACACTAATTTTGTGTTCGAGATTGCTATAACCAATGTAACAAACAATTTCTTGTTTACATCACGATTTTTCTCCTCTTCAAAAAATTTCAAAAGGCTTTCCAGTTTGATATTAAGACACTGAAGTTGAAGTCTTCAAGTACCACTGATAGGAAGACTTAATATTTTTTAAATACTAATATTTTCCAGAATAGCAACTGATTCCCACCTTTCAAATAAAACTCAGTTGTGAAGGAATGAATTCTTTGACTCTACAGGAGTTGGGAAACTATAACCCGCGGGTGGAATCATACAGACCAACTGCTTTTGCAAATAAAACTTGTTTGGAACATAGCCATGCCCACTTGTTTACGTCTATGGCTTCACAAAGGCAAAGTTGAGTGGTTGCAACAGAGATCTTAGGGCCAGCAAAACCTAAAATATGTACCATCTGGCTCTTTACAAATGTTTGCTAGTGTCTGGACTAGAGCATTCATTTTGTTTTATAATAAAATAACTTCTAATAATTATTTGTCAATAGCGTTGAATTCACAAGTATTGTCCACCCCATTGGCTAAAACACTAAATGAGACCCGATAGTACAAGATAAACGTTAATGATACCACGTTTCCCAACATAAAGACATTTGGGGCTGGTGATTTATCATCTCAGCCTAGCACCACACCTGTTTGGTCTAGATCCACACATCTGTATCAGGGACACAGTATGCAATTCATATTTTCTGCCATTTTTACAAGAACAAAGCTTCAGTATAAAGACTTAGTCACATATAGTATTTATAATGATATATCAAAATCATCAAGTGAATTACAAATAAGACATGATGAACTGGTGTTTAGAATGGGAAGGACATTTCTCACCAGGTGCTAATAATTTGAAGGTATATTTGACTGCAGGCTTACATAAGTTGATACAGCGCTCCCTTAATCAAAGGATAGTTAAAAAGAATATGAAATGAGCTGACACATTTTGACATGATTGCCGACTGCAGATCAGATACATGTGCACTGCACATTGGGAATGCATTGGAAAGAGTTTTCATTCCTTTAAGTTATGGATTTTAAATCAGTTCCTGAGATGAACATTTCAAACATTTAAGCTTAAAGTTCTAAAACACTCACCCAAACCTGGGAAATGGAACACGTGCATGAAAGTCTTTCCCATTCCTGCACATCCCCATTTACTTTGAATTACAAAGTAAACTCTCAGAGAACCAGAAGCGAATGCAACTTTTTTGTTGGTAGAGTGGGGAAGAATAGCTAAACAGAAAAGCAAAGGAAGAAACCATTAAGGAAAATAGATAGGTTGACACATAAAACTTTAAAATACTGTATACCAAAAAGAGTCCTACAAACTACAAGGCAAAAGAAAAACATGTAATACAAAGGGTTATGTTCTTGGTATAATGCAAGTCTTTAACATTTATGAGAAAGGATAAACAATATTTATTAAATTAGCCATTCAACAAACTTTAATTGAACTCCTACCCTGATACTGCTCGAGCTTCAGTGGGTAACCCCACTGTTCCAGGGCTGACGAGGGTCCTGGGACATGGGACTTTCACTGCTAAAACCCGGACAGCTCCAGGCAACCCAGAAATCAGCCAGACCTGGACTCAAGTTCTCGTTCCACCACCACATGACCTTCATCATGTTACTCCACCTTCATGGGTCTCAATTTCCTCATCTTTGAATGGGTGTTAACAGCCTGCTTAATTCTCAGGATTGCAGTGAAGATTAAACAAGATGAAATGTACAGAGCTCACACACCTGGCATATAGCACATGCTCAATAAATGACAACTGTTGTAATTATCACCGTCATTATCATCACTGTTTGTCAGCTGTGAAGGCTTACCAGCTCCTTCTCAATATCTATTCTCTAATTCCTATCTAGAGAACCCCAGTTTGGAGGAAGGGTTAGACAAATCCAGCTGAATTCCTTAATACAGGTCATCATCTGACCTAGTTCTGGCCACTGAGAGAAAAGAAGACAATTTTGGTTGAGACTTTAAAGAGGACTTCTTAAAATACATGAATGTATGGGGCAAGAAGGTGGGGCTTGTGGGAGGACACGTTGGTACGTATATTTTGTCCTTCTTCCACTTCTTCCTACAGGGCACCGACTTGATCCTGGAAGCAAAGCAGCTACCCTGTGATGTCAAGGGTGACAAGAACATGCTAAGGATAGCTGGTGGAAAGACACAAGGAGCCCATTTTTCCCCTGGCATCATGGAGCCTCTGTACCCGTTTCAGATTTCCAACTTTTGGACTTTTCATTCCATGAGAAAAAAATAAAACCTTCAATTTGGTTAAGTTGCTGTTTCCAGGTTTCTGTTATTCACAGCCAAACACGATTTTCAACCAATATTAGGCACGCACTGATAGAAATATATGCAAAGGATGCAAACAGGCAAGTTAACAACATCAAAATGCAAACAACGGGTAGGTCTGTGATAAACTTATTACATCAGCATTATTCTATAAATATAAACATGACACTATTTTTTTTAATTTTTTAATGTTTTTATTTATTTTTGAGACAGAGAACATGAGCAAGGGAGGGGCAGAGAAAGAGGGAGACACAGAATCCGAAACAGGCTCCAGGCTCCGAGCTGTCAGCACAGAGCCCGATGTGGGGCTCGAACCCACGGACTGTGAGATCATGACCTGAAGTCGGACGCTTAACCGACTGAGCCACCCAGGCACCCCTAAACATGACACTATTTTTTTAACTGTCATGCTGATAATAAAATACAGAGAATAATATTTAAGATACCATATTTAACAATTAACAATATTGAACAATTATTTTTATTATGCCATATTTTCTTCTGACTTTTTTGAAAGAAATAAAATGCAAGAGATGAACTGGAAGTTTTCCCTTTTCCCTTCTTTCTAATCCATTCACTTCCCTTCCTCCCCCGGTTTAGCCAATATCCTGAAGACGCTGTGTATCCCCCTTATCTAGATTTTTCTACTTTTAGTAGATAAGTACGTAAGTACAGCAAAAAAAAAAAAAAAAAAAAAAACATGCTGTATAACAAGTTACATATTAATATATTTTTATTTTATTTTTTTTATTTTTTTTATTTTTTTTTAAATTTTTTTTTTCCACGTTTTTATTTATTTTTGGGACAGAGAGAGACAGAGCATGAATGGGGGAGGGGCAGAGAGAGAGGGAGACACAGAATCGGAAACAGGCTCCAGGCTCCGAGCCATCAGCCCAGAGCCTGACGTGGGGCTCGAACTCACGGACCGCAAGATCGTGACCTGGCTGAAGTCGGACGCTTAACCGACTGCGCCACCCAGGCGCCCCTATTTTATTTTTTAATGTGTGTTTATTTACTTATTGAGAGAGAGAGAGAGAGAGAGAGAGAGAGAGAGAGAGAATGAGGGGCAGAGAGAGAATCTCAAGCAGGGTCCATGATGTCAGCTCAGAGCCTGACTTGGTGCTCAATCTCAAAACCCCTGAGATTATGACCTAAGCCAAAATCAACAGTAGGACGCTCAACTGACTGAGCCACCAGCTGCCCCTTTCTTAATGTATGTTTAAATTTCGCATAAATGTTACAATTCTGTCCGTATCTTTTTAAGAACTGCTCCTTAAACTCAATAGTATAAATTTGAAGTTTACTCTCATGTATGTCTCCTTTATTCATTTTCATAATTCTACTGTCTTCCACTGCACAAATATACTATAATTTATTTACCAATTCTTTCTTTGTTAAACATACATATTTTTCCAGCTTCTTCTATTAGCACATGCTTGAATACACATGGAAAAGTCCCTCATTATTGTTTATTGTTAATTTTGTATCAGTGATTATTATGTGTTAATTGGTTATTTGGTTTTCCTCTTCTGTGAATTTCTTGTTCCTGGCTTATGCATATTACTTGGTGAAAATTTTACTTGGCCTTATTTATTTGTAGAAGCTATTTACATGTTTAGAATAATGATTCTTAGTTATCTACGCTCTTATATGGGATTGCTATAAATTTTAACATAAAATTAATTTTTTCCTTAATTTTTTCTTCTTTTTTTTAATCATGATACATTTCACATACCATAAAATTCATCCCTCTGAAGTACAGAATTCAGTGGTTTTTAGTAAATTCAGTTATGCAACCACCACCACTATTTTCATTCCATGAAAAAAAATAATTCCAGGAAATTTTCATCACCTCAAAAGAAATCCCATAGCCATCAGCAATCACTCCCCATTGGTCCACCCTCCAGCCCTTGGCAACCACTAATCTATCCTGTCTCTTTGGATTTACCTATTCTGGATGTTTCATATATAAGTGGAACCATACAATATGTGGCATTTTGTGACTGGGCTTCTTTCCCTGAGATTATTGGTTTCAAGGTTCATGCATGTTGTAGCATGTATCAGTACTACATTTATTTTTATGGATGAATAATATTCAGTTGCATAGATATACCACATTTTGTTTTTCCATTCATTAAATTGATGGAAATTCAGCTTATTTGCACTTATGAATAATGCAACAATGAACATTCAAAGAAAGTTTTCAGTGGACATATGTTTTCAATTATCCTGGGCATGTGCCCAGGTCTTCCGGAAAGTCTGTTTTCAGGAGCTGCCAGAGTGTTTTCCAAAGTGGCTGTACCATTTTGAATTTCTACCAGCCAGGTATGAGGGTTCCAATTTTTCCTCATACTCACCAACACTACAAATGTCCATCTTTTTTTATTGTAGCCATGCTACTGGGTGTGGAATGGTATGGTATCTTATTGTGGCTCTGATTTGCATTTCCCTGATGGCCAATGATGTTGAGTATATTTTTTCATGTGCTTATTGGCCATTTGCATATGTTTGGGGGGGGAACGTCTATTCAAATACTTTGCCCATTTTAAAAATTGAGTTAGCCGTCATTTTATTATTTAGTTGTTAAGAGTTCATTATATATCCTGGATACTAGTACTTTATTAGATACACGTTTGCAAATATTTTCTCCCATTCTGTAAATTTTTCTTTTCACTTTCTTGATAGTGATAGTGCTTTTGATAAAAAACACAGACGTTTTTAATTTGGGGGAAGTTCAATTTATGTTTCTTTTGTTACTTGTGCTTTTGATGTCATATCTAAGAAATCATTGCCAACTCCAAGGTGAGTTTAAAATAAAATTTGTACGTATATTTTCTTCTAAGACTTTTATAGTTTTAGCTCTTCTATTTAGACCCATGGTTCATTTCTTAGTTAATTTTTGTGTTATGGTGTGAGGTACAGATCCAACTTAATTCCTTTACATGTAGGAATCCAGATGTTGTATCCTTAATGGTTTTATTTTGTAACTACTTTAAGAAATTTTTCTAGATCCTGACAAAATATTTACCTGTAATCTTCCCTGAAAGGTTAAATCTTTTTTTTTCCCCTTCTGTGTCCTTAATCTAGATAAATTTGATTTGGGGCTTAGTAAGCAGAGACCCAATTTTCTTTCTTCTACATGGTTATCATTTGACATAATGGCATTTGCTGAGTACTCTATCCTTTTCCCTCTCATCTGTAATGCTTCCTCTGTCAAATAGCAAATTTCCATCCAGGGTTAGGCATATTTCTGGGTTCTCTATTCTGTCCTACTGTTCTATTTATTGAACATTTAAATGAAAATGGCTTTATAATGTCATCGGATTTTTCTAAATTTCAATGTTTTGTTTTTCATTTCTATAACTTCTATTTGGCTTTTTTACAAATGTGGCTCTTTTTCTTTCATGATTTCCTAATGTGTCTTCGTGATTTTGATTTCTTTTATCTATAGTCAATTAGCAGATCAAATATATTGACTCATTTAGATTATTCTGTAATTTCCACTGACAAAACTGTTAATCTCCTATTTGTTACAACTGTTGATTCTTCTCCAGAGAGGCTACTATCTTTGTATGTGAGGTCACCCTTTATAGGAGTTCCTTTACTAAGGAGTCTGGCAGGACGGAAGTATATTAACAGAGCAACTTTCATTTGCTTCTGCTAGGATCCTTAGAGTATGGCCTCTTTTGTGACTTATTTTTGGATAATTTATTGACTTGAAGTCTCCACACCATGTGAACAGGAAGCTTTCAGACCCCTCTCCTGGTCATTGTGTTTTGATTTCCATCAGGTGACTCTTCCGTATTTTTTCCAATGGATCCCCAGCACATGACAAGATCATGTGCACTTCCTTGGACCGGTGGACACTTTCTAATCCCCTTTTGGTGGACAAGGTACTTTTCAAGACTTCCAGATTTATCCAGAGTTAGTGTTAATACTGCTTTTTTTGGAATACGCATTAACAAAGGCTGTTAAGTTATCTTTAAAACACCACAAGGTAGAGGCGCCTGGGTGGTTCAGTCAGTTAAGCGTTTGACTTCAGCTCAGGTCATGATCTCACAGTTTGTGAGTTCAAGCCCTGGTTTGTGAGTTCAAGCCCCACGTCAGGCTCTGTGCTGAAAGCTCAGAGCCTGGAGCCTGCTTCGGATTCTATGTCTCATTCTCTCTCTCTCTGCCCCTCCCCTGCTTGTGCCCTGCCTCTCTCTGTCTCTCAAAAAATAAATAAATGTAAACAAACAAACAAAAAACACCACAAGGTAATGAGTGTTTGTAGACATCAAGGATAAACTAAACAGACTACTACATTAAGACAATACATTTATTTTTTTAAGGGTTTATTTATGTATTTTCAGAGAGAGAGCAAGCAGAGGAGGGGTAGAGAGAGAGGGACAGAGAGAATCCAAAGCAGGCTCCACAATGCACAGAGTCTGACACGGAGCTCGAACCCACAAACCGTGAGATCATGACCTGAGCCGAAATCAAGAGTCGTGTGCTTAACCAACTGAGCCACCCAGGCGCCCCAAGACAATACATTTATTTGTGATAAAGCCTTATAATGTCATCGTACTTTCAAACTTGATTAGAAGGGAAAGAGCCACAGTGTAAACCTTCCTCACAAAATGGTTGAAGAACAACATAATCTCCTTTTACCTACAGCAAAAGTAACCATCATTCTGCCTCCTCTCTCTAAAAAGTACTTCACAGCATTTGAGGCTCATTGTTCTAAAGTAATAGCTCCTCATGAACAAATGCATAAGTCGTAGGCATCAAACTGTTTAAAACTAGACAATAGTTTGCTGATTTGGGGAGGGGAATATCCTATTTTACACTTTATAACATTGACATCTACTGACATATATCAGCAAACTTTAGGGAAAATTCAACCAGTTCCTTTTCTTTGATTCTGTATCTCTAAAAGAGTAATGCTATATAGTTGGGTTGTTTAAGCAATTCCATCCATCACTCTTCATCATTCACAAGTTTTATAATGTCTGTACCTTTTTGGGTTATAATATTCTATCTATTTTGAGGAGGACTTAACCTCATATCATTGAGTATTGAGTAAATCACAAAAAACTAATGTTGCAGGTGTCATAATGTCCTCATGGCATTTCCAACAAGCATAAGTGTTCCCGAGGTTATACGCAAGTCAAATAAATCTTATTGCTAATGTTATAGAAAATACTTCATGGAAATTCCATAATGAACCTTTATTAATAAATTACAAACCTCTAATTTATCAGAAAATTCGGGTTGTTGTTTATGAGGTCTCATATGGCAAGGGCATTAGCCTCTAGTAACAACCAATTCTTTGGCTTTTCAAAGCAAAATCTAATGTCTCCTTGAGGTAAATTTAAAATGACAGAACTGAGAACCAAAGTATGGTGGACTGAAAGACACATGAAGCCTCTTAGAGAATCTTTGAATAAATGCAATAGTGCTAGTTAGGAGAGAAGCAATTTCTTTCTATTTTACTCTATTGTGAGTTCCATTTTTTAGAAAAGTTAATTAATGAAGACCAGTTATTTGCCTTCTTGGATTTAAAAAAAATAAATAGTCCATTTAAGTATATGTTAAAATGTGTTTAACATAGTGCAGAATTTATCACATCTTCACAGAAATATATATTAGTAGCAAGATAATAGGCAATGAGTAACATTTTCTCCAAGCTATTAAATTCTTTTAGTGTTCTATGGTACAAGGAAATGTGGATCTAATGTGAAGTTATACTTTTAAGTATTCTTATCTTGATCTCTCCAGTGAGCAATTATTATAGAACATTTGTAATTCTTGGTAGAGAAATCTCCCATTTTATATTCCTGCAAGTTGGAACCGAAAGAAAGGGTTTGGGAGCTTCTGACACTAAAAGGCTTAATTTTCCCAGCACAACCAAACTATTAGAAGTTTGACTGTTATCCAATATACTGAATGTCCTTTATATTTCCTGTTCCTTTTGGATGGGAGTGGGGGAAATGACACTGAGTCATCCTTTAAGTTGCCCCCTTAAGAATAGAGGATTTAAGACTAGAAATTGCACAGGTGCCGCTTGCTTGACCCGGTGCTCGTATTATAGTAGGTGAAGAATGTTCCAAAACACAGGAGACAACCCAGGGTCCAAAGTCAAAAGAAAGAGGTGGAGGGTCTGAAACATGGGGAATCTTATTAAACCAATCAGTCAAGCAATATTTATAAAGTGCCTAAATGTGTTTAGTGTTATGTTACACAAGAAAAGATCAAACATTGAGAAACAGGGCAAAATAAACACTTGAAGAGAAAGAACATTATAGTACATATTATATAATAACATAAAGATAAAATTTGTCTCAAAAGAGGGAGCTAGGGGCGCCTGGGTGGCTCAGTCAGTTAAGCGGCTGACTCTTGATTTCGGCTCAGGTCATGATCTCGCGGTTCCTGGGATGGAGTCCCACATCAGGCTCTTCACTAACAGGGCAGAGCCTGCTTGGGATTCTCTCTCTCTCTCTCTCTCTCTCTCTCTCTCTTTCTCTCTCTCTCTCTCCTCTCTCTGCCCCTTCCCCACTCGTGTGCACACACGCCCTCTCTCCCTCTCTCTCAAAACAGATGAATAAACTTTAAGTAAGTGTTTTTTAAGGAGGGAATCAAAAAGCAAAGAGAATACAAATAAAACTAGAAGTACAAAATAGAGAAACAATTCAAAAAGAGAATTAGATGTAAAGAACTGGTCAAAAAGCACTAATGAATAATTTTTATAAAAAGCAATTGATAAGGAGGGCTACACCTGGTCCAGAATTGGAGTGGAGAATTGGAATAACAAGGCCTAATCTGAGATAATATAATGTCTGAAGTAGGGGAGACCTTTGGGGAACTGACCTCCTACTCCTCCTGGAAGAGAGACAATTGTCCCACTGTAAGATCACACAGAGAAGCAGTCCTTGGACTAGAACCCGAGTCTTGGACTCCCATGCTGCCACTGTGAATCCAATTCTAGTTCAGGGTCTCAAAGCAAAAGGGAGAAATCATTAGCCTTGGCCACAAAGAGGAGAAAAGGGTCAGAGGACAGAAAGGGGGTACATGTGTGCAGGACACAGTAGCAAAACGTCTTTAGAGCAGCCAGAATTCTAGGAGGTCCAGCCAAGCAGAAGAGGCTGTACATTTTATTTCCACACGCCACATAATTATTTGAGTTTTAAAATGCCCATTTACCTAGGACGCTTGACTTGACCGCATGTGTGTATGGACCCTTTGCTTTTTTCATAACACCTGCTTTTTTTTTCGCTCATAGGCACTGAAATACAATTTGAGAAACACTATAGCACACCCGACCTTTTTCAAATCTCCCAGACAAACTCCAAACTCGCCAGCTTTCCCAATCTCAAGAGTGTGAAATCTTATTTTCCAGTTCTCTGCTCAAATTTAACAAGCCACCTCCTGCTTAACCTTCTTCTGTGAAACCTGAAAGCACCAGACAATTGTACGCCCAACCCTTGCTCCTCAGAGCTCTACATCTCTCCCCATCAGGAGTCCACAGAACCGCAATTTCAAGCCTCTGATAATCGCCCTCTACTACCCGGAGTGTAGCGTGCGGCTTTAACTTCTCTCTCTGCACCCTAAATACAAAGAACACCCCACCCGCGAGCATCATTCTAACCATCTTCTTTAAGACAGAAGCATTTAGACAGCATCTAATTATCTCCAAACTCTCAAAGACTGATTCAATGAATCTATACCTACACTGGGGTTTGGCTGATGACATTGTTGTTGTTACTGCTTTCTGGTGAAGACGTACTCAGTGAAAACACAACGGCTCTCAATTAGGCAGCTGGGTGACTTATAAATATATATTTATGTTTGAAGCCTAAGTGGCCATTGGCTTCCCTACTGTTTTACTTAGCTAACAAAACAACTCTATCAAAGTAAGTATTATTCCAAAACCCAACTTCCTGTGCAGAATGCTCCCATGTGCTCCATCAGTCTGGCTCTCTGATGAACTACATCGTTTCTTATAAACTGTCCATGGCCCATAAATTTCCAAGCATAAAGGCTATTACTGTGCTGTGCAAATCTGCTGAGAATTTGGGCCTTTCGAACTCCGTTTTACCTGGTTGCAATGAGACAGGGAGAGAAAGTCCATCTGCAAACTTCCTCTCTTCCCTCCTTCCCAGACCCACTCCCATTTTGATCAGGGAGAATTACTTAGTCCAGACAAGATTGGAACAAGGGTTTATTTTGACTAATTTTAAGCAGCTTTCTGCATCAAATTAGTGTTTTCTTTCTGCAAATGCTACATACTAGAAAAGAAAAAAGAGGTGTTGGGGCAATTTTCTAATGAATCCGGGAAGTATGGATTGGAAAACTCAGAAGGTTGAAAAACATCATTTTTTCTTGGGCTAGCTAAATAATTCCAGATAATAGTGGAAGGGGAATCACAAGAGAATGCTGTAGAATCCCAGGGAACGGCTCAATCTAGTTTATATAGGTACAAACTATGTATTCGAGACTGTAAAATAATCAGAAAATGTAAGGCTGTGACCAGATTTCTAGTCTAAAAAATGAATAACATTGCCAGGCAGCATCATAATCATCACTGGCATCATCTGCTTATGTCTGTGCGTCACAGTTTACAATCGGCTCATAGACATAATCTCATTTGATCTTTATGAGTAGGTACAAAGGATTTAGAAGAAACAGGGCACTGACGTGTCGTCATCCCTGAGATTTCTTGACAACTCATCACCAACTTCATTCAGTTTCATTTAATGATGAAAACAATGCTGGTGATATCGATAGGAGATAGACTACGCAGCATGACCTGGAGACCAGGGTATCACTAAGCATTTGCTACAAAGGAAATTAAAACAGAAGCTGATGTTTTCCAAAGCTAAACCACTTAAGATTTATCGACACTAAATCTGACAGTTTCAAGAGCAAATTAATACATCTCAGCATTTTTAAGGCAAATAGAGAGGATTCTGGAAGGAAGGAAGGAAGGAAGGAAGGAAGGAAGGAAGGAAGGAAGGATGGAAGGAAGGAAGGAAGGAAGGAAGGAAGGAAGGAAGGAAGGAAAGGAGGGAGGGTGGGAAGGAAGGGGAGTGGAGCAAGAAAGGGAGGGGAAGGAAGGGAGGGGAAGGAAGGGGGGGAAGGAGAATGCTCTATTTCAAATCTGACGTTTCCAGTGCTTTTTCCATATGCTAAAAAAAGCAGTCTCATCTGGCCATCCTCTAACCCGGAATCCATCATTGCACCTTCACACTCCCATTCACTTCTCATTAAGTAAACAGCGAGATGCTCACGCTATTGTTAGTCTCTCTGACACAGAATTTACTATTCTGTTGAAGAATCCTTCCTGGCAATAGGAGGAAATGGTGGTTGTCTGTGTAATGTACTTAGTGCAGAGGGGGCTAGTAAATTCCAAGGAGAAAAGAGAAGTTTTGCTTTCTTAATCACTTTAAAACCATTAAAAACTTTTTTTTCCAGGCAATTATAATCCTAATGAGAAAATATTCATCGAGTAAATGAATTGTATCTAATCTAGTGGATTTGAGGCAAAGGAGAACACAAAATGAAACACCATCTCAGCATCTCAGTGTCTGGGTCTAAACATTCCTTTCGATGAAGTCCTACTGACTAAATTACTGTTGCCTTTATAATATCATGATAGTTTTCACCTTTCATTTCTTGAAAGATATGGCTTATTGTGCTATAACACATACTCCACAACAAGTAGGATTCAGCAGTACCATAATTTTTACCAGATGTAATCCTCTTCACTATTTATATATAAGACTTTCACTAAAATTCTCTTTCTAGGGAAATATCCAAAATTAGTAATATAATTTTTAATAGAACCACAACCCATTACATACTCTGAATGATTTGTAAAATCTCCATAGAAAAATCCCAGGTGACTGAAATAAGATGTAAAAACTAGCACGGTAAGTTATTTGTCATTGTTTGCTCTGGAGTTCCTTCATTTAAGGGGCTTATTATGGCACACAAGATGAGGTGGTTCTCTCGGCAAGTTTTCTTTTAAAAAGATCATAAAATCTCACTGTGAATATTTAACTGAAGAGGAATAACATAGTGTCAGATACTTACACAGCATAATGGTATAAGACTCTGCATTTTGACATCTGTCCAGACAGATGTTTAAAACTTAAGTTCTTCAAGATTTTTTTTTTAAGTTTTATAGAAAAAGATCTGGGAATCATTTTTGAGACCAAACCTACTTTGTTACAATTTCGCTGTCAACAATTTAATTAATTGAAATAGAGACAGAAAAGCCAGTGATTTATATAGGCTTTCTAAGAAAAATTTGGTCAAAATGAAAAAAAAAATCTACAATTAACTTTTCTTACTGACATACCATCATCAATCTCCTTGATATTTACATGGTTTACATGTATATATAAAACAGTTTCTTATTTTGATTTTTTTTCTCGATTCAATCATGGCAAGTAACTTGATCTTAAAAAAAGAATCCTTAACCGTTAAAGCAACCACAGCCATGTTTTGTGATGAACTGTTTAAAGAGTAACCCTGAATTATCCTCCTCATATGCCATCATGCCGCTGCTAAATATGAACGTGATATATTTCTTTTTAATTAAAAGTAGTCGCATAGTGGTGTGATTTTTAATAACTTCAATGTCTTCAGATTTCTACATTTTAGATTCATGTTGAAACTTGTACACCACCACATGCTGATTGCAAAATTCATTACCACGTAAATCATGTTTTAGTGATAGTCCTTTAAACAAAGTTGGTTTGATTGCAAAGTGCTCACTGGTTGGCTTATTTATTATGAAGGTTTGTCAGGCGGAGCAGTTAAGTTAATCAGTACCCAATAAAAGATTTAAGCCTATAGATATGTCACCCGATTTATTACTAACAAAGGTTTGGGGCTTCTTAATAAACACTCATGAAAACATGTTGTGATGATTACTTCAGAAACCTTATTTCCATACTGTGTACAAAGTTTAAAGGAGATCCCCTGGTTCTGTTGAAAATAAAGAAGAGCATACATTATTTTCCTGAGTTTTATTATCGGACTATATGTCCATAGAAGGTATTTAACTTGATTTGCTTTAGAATCAATATGCAGTTTGCTATTTCTCTTCTCCTACATGGCTTAGTGTGCTCTCACTTAAAATAGGGTAAGTCTTTCACTTGAGCCCATGTCTCTTATAGGTATGTAAGTAATACCAGTAACTTTCAATAAGGTGATGTGGACTTACTCTTGGGAGCTTTTGATGTTACAATCTTCTTGTTGGGTATTTTATGGAAGAAAATCATGATGCCAAACATAATTAGGACCAAATTCAAACTGATGGGCCAAAGCTTCTTTTACTCCACTATATCATTTTAGAAAATTAACAAAAAGTGTGAAACATGATGCCTTTATTAGTGGAATTTATGTACAAGCTGTGAGACTTTGAAAAAGCTCTGTGTCTCCGTTTCCTCATCTTTAATATGGGGCTATGGGAGGCGGCGGGGGAGGGGAGGAAGGAGTGAAGTTGATCATATCTAAATTCCTTGAAAATACTCAAAATTGTATGATCTTATGAGTACATTAACAGTCCTCATTTAACTCAGTGGAGTATACATTTTTAACTCCAAAGCTAATGCAATGCCATGCAAATGGTGTATTTTCAACAATGGTAACCAGAAGTGATAAGTTGGTACTTACAGACCATGTTTCCACAAAGTGAAAGGAAGCCTCATGGCTTTTGTCTAGAAAATTCGGTTCAATCTAATTTATGATAGTGCCAGACAATCAAGATTTAAGAACAGAATTAATATCCTCAACCATTTTTGCCTGAATTCTTCAGTTGATTGCTCAAATTTCCACTTCCTTTTGCTAGGATCTCTAACTATTCTCTCCATATTTGTCTCTAGAAGGCTTTGGGAGTGAAGTTTGGGATTTATTTTAGTCTACTTATTTTTAACTCAAAAGAGTCAACAAAAGAGATATATAAAATATTTTCACCAAAAACAATATCTTTTGCTAAGGTAAAAATAAGTAGAAATATAATTACCAGGAAACCATGATATTTGGCTCTCTTTAAATGAATCACATTTAAGTGGGAAACTCATTGCCACCAACTCTGGTACTTAAGCACAGAACTATGTCTTCCTAATGTACTTTCCATTTGTGCCCGAAGTTCAGTATGTCAGGAGGACAGGACTATCTTGTGTCAGTGTTTTGCTTGATGTCAATATAAAATGGGGAGGGGGAAATCCCACCTGGAGTAAAGTTTGAGTTTTGTCTGATGCAATAATTTTTATCACAAAAACATCATAGCCCTTCCAAATCTGTTTATAGCATGACCCTGAAAAGTGCACAGTGTCTGGTGGACTTGAAGGAGTAGCTTCAGAGGACAAAGACCCTAATTTCTTCCAAATGCATCCTTCTCTGAATTCAACAGTAAGAAGAGGGGGTGGGGTTATGAATACATGTTAATGTGTTTTAACTGCTAAAAGTGCTTTAACTCAAAAAGATGTTAAAGGATATAAAGGCCCAAAATATTCAGCTGTGCATATTTCCATGATACCTTAATAAATTGTAAGGTAAGCATATTCAACTAAATCCTGAGCCAGTAGGCTCAGAATTTTGCAGGCTTTCCCAGGACATCAAAATGTGCCCAAAAGAAGCTAAGCATATTTTTGGAAACTGTAATTAGAATTACCTTGTTGCATATAATAGAAAATCCCAAAATAACAATGACAAACAGGAAGGGAAGGGAAGGAAGGGAAGGAAAGGAAGGAAGGAAGGAAGGGAAGGGAAGGGAAGGGAAGGGAAGGGAAGGGAAGCAAAAAAGGAGGGAGAGAGGACAGAGGGAGGGAGGGAAGGAGGGAAGGAAGGAAGGTAGGAAGGAAGGAAGGAAGTATGGAAGGAAGGAATAGAAAGGAGGAAGGAAGCAAAGAAAGAAGGAAAAGGAGAGAGGAGGAGAAGGGAGGAGAGGGGAAGGAAGGGGAGGACAGGGGAGGGGAGGGGAAGAGAGGAGAGGAGAGGAAAGGAGGGGAGGGGAGAGGAGAGGAGAGGAGAGGAGAAGAGAGGAGAGGAGAGGAAAGGAAGGGAGAGAGGGCATGAGGAAGTTTATGTCCTTCTCATGTAAAAATAAAGACAGGCAGCCCAGTCACTGGTAAAGTGACTCCAAGTTGTCATCAGTCTCCTGTCTTTCTGCCCTACAATCCTTGAGGTGGTTTCCATCCTAAAGGTCAACTCATGATTCAAGACAGCTGTTGGAACTTGAGCTATTACTTCTCAGTTGCTGCACTAACAAAGTAGGCATAACAGAAGGATAAAGGGTTTCCTCCAAGCTGGGTCAACTCCTTTTAAGCAGCTTTCCCAGAATTCCACAGAGCACCTCTGCTCTTTGGCCAGAGCTCAGTCACATGACAACACTTAGCTGCAAGAGAGGCTGGGAACTATCTTTAACTCTGGGTTGTAAGAGACCTGACTAAATTTTAAGTTCTCTTCAGGTAGAGGGAAATAGATATTGGAATAGACAAGAAGCAGCCTCTGCTTAAACAACCAGGGGTGAAATATTTTTCAAGGACTATTCCAAGAACACATTTTTTCCCTCAAAAGGGGGAAGAGGCTTGCCATTGAAAGCTACCCCTGATGCCAAACTGTGAAATACGGGTAGCAATGGGTACAATGCTAAAAGCCTTAGAGGCCGGACTTCACTGGGGTCTGGTACAAACCAATTTCCAGCTAGAATAATAAGTATGCACATCTGTTCCCAATTCTTTCAGCTCACTGGAGACATTACAGGGGTGAACACTGGGGTGTGGCAGTGCCAGAGATTTCATTGGCATCTATGTTAACAATCACAGGAAACAGCACAGAACAACAGGACTCGGGGCTTTGACATCACACAGACTTGGGTGGAATGGGAAGTCTGCCTTGCTCCTTAACCCCTCTGATCCTGGTTTGTTGTTTTTTTTTCTTCCAAAATAAGGGAACAGATTTGCCTCGTATGGTCACTTACAATGTTAAAGTGGGGATTCCATAAAACACATCTACTGAGTACATGTCTCAACTTTCCCCTGTCTTTTCTCCTGTGCTCCCTTTCTGTTGCTAGCCCAGGTTTTTAATTCTCCCTTACCACAAATTAGGGCTCGCTACTGTGCCTATTTAATGATATTACACAGACTCCTCATTTATGAAAAGTACATGTGGTAAGAGTCATTGTTATGAGAAGGGGAGCATAATGATTAAGATCTTGGAGTCCAGCATCAAACTTGAAATCCCAGCACCAACATTTGGTCAAAAGTCCATCACTTCACTAGGGTTCAGTTTTCTCACCTGTAAATCGGGAAAAGTAATTCCTCTCTCACAAGTAGTGTGTGTCAAGCACTGAGGTCAAAGTCTGGCACATGGTACACAATGAGTGAATGTTGGTGACTGTTACACTGTTAGGAGAGTGGGAAGAAGAAGTCACAGTCATTGGGAGCTTCCTCTCTGCCAGGAACTATACTTTATACTGAAGTTTTCTATCGCTTTTATTCCTTCCACTGATCCTACAAGTTATGAACCTTTCTTTGCAGAGGAGGAAACCGGCACTTGGAATCACAAAAGCCCTTGCCCAAGAGAGAGAACAAATCAATGACAGCGGCATTATTTGCTCCCAGGTCTGTGTTTCCGAAGGTCATGTTCTTTCTACTCATTCACCAGAAAAGAAGCTGGCATACCAATTTCTAATTCAACCTCTTGATACACTGAGACTCGGCCGAGCAAAATTTAGGACTCAGGCTACAATGACTACTTTCAGTACTCTCTGAACTGCCCTCAAGAGAATGTTTTCAACTTTTGACATAAGTTAAGTCTCCTTCTGAATATGGGGGTTTATCATCCAATTTATTTTTAATGTCAAAAAGGTTTAGTCGCAATGGAATTTTAGAAAACCTACTGCTAGCAGTTTTTTAAATTTTAACTTAAATGTTATTTTTACCGTGCCCCAACCTAAAATGTCCTTTATATGACTGTCATTCAAATGTTATACATGGTTCTGAAACAGTTAAGTAAGATGAACATTATTTTTTTTAATGAAACCTCTCATGTAAGAAATATGTGTATTTATGGATCTTCTGGTAATTCTCTACATTAATTCCTTGACCTCAAACTGACCAGGGAAGGTCAACAACTTCTGTAATGTCCCTGAGTGGTACATTTTCATCTCTAACTTCGCTGAAAAGTATATAAAAGCTCAGGAGTCAGAAAGCACCCAAATAGCTATACAGCTGAGTGACCCCAAAATGCAAGTTAATCCCTCCAAGGTCAATTGTAATTTATGTTCAATTAACTGGCTCAAGAAACCTGTTTTAGACAGAAGCCAGAAATTAGGAAACCCATTGCTTAACTTTCTAGCAGGGAGCATTTCTGCAAAGGCCACCATCAGGGACCCAAAATAAAAGGCTCTCAGCAGGCTTTTCCCCTAACCGAGTGCATTTCAGTCTCCTCCATGCTCCTCAACTGACCACATAGACTCTCTCCAGGGATGTGCTGGAATCCAGGAGGATTCGGATAGAAAGTCTATTGTTCCTTCCTGGATACTGTGCAAGTGAACGGGAATGCCAAGATCAGCCTCCACTCCACCATGGGAGGTACCATGTTAAGCCTCCTTTAGGACACATGGGAAAGACACAGGAGGAAGTGGGAAGGGCTCCCGGGGCTACAGCTGAGAAATTTGAACATCAAAAGAAATAACGCAGTAATGAAGCAAAACCCATTAAATAAAATACGAGTCCATAAGTCCATACTGATAGAAATAAGTAAATGAATAAAGATAGGAGGGAGGAGAAAAAGTTCTTCCTTCTAATAGAAAGCCAACTAATATATTAAATGATGGAGTTAGAAGGTCATCAATGGATCTGAAAACCAGTGAATAAAGGTATAAGGAACAGGATATTACATAAGAATCTCAAACTATCTCCCACTTGGCGAACAACACCTTAATCAAAGGAACAAAGTTCCATCACCAATGTTGGCACAGACATCACATGCCTATTGATACCATGGACAGAGGACACCTCATCTCTTCTGTGGTGCTCCTGCCAAAAATGCATAACCTGAATCCAGTCATAAGGAAACATCAGACAAACCTCAACTGAGGGGCATTCCACAAAATACCTATTCTGTACTCTTCAAAAATGTCAAGATCAGGAAAGACCAACAAACTATTTGTTCTAGACTTAAGGAAACCAAAGAGAGATGCCAAGTAAGATGTAACGTATGATCCTGGATTAGATGCTAGGCCAGAAAAAAAAAATTATAAAAAGGATGTTATTGTGGCAACTGATGAAATTTTAATATGGACTGTGGATTAGATAACAGTATTGCATCTATGTTACATTTCCTGATTTTAGTAATTATTCTGTTATGTAAGACATTCAGTTATGTAAGAAAGTGTCCTTGTTCTTAGAACATACAAACTGAAGTATTCAGTAGCAAAGGGGGACAGTGTCATCAGCTCATTCTCAAATAGTTCAGGAAAAAAATTATATGAAGTATTTGAAAGAGAAAGAAAATGATAAAGCAAAAGTCAAAATGTATACAATAAGTGATATTTGGTTAAAGAATTAAAGGATTACAGGAGATCCTTATACTATTCTTGAAAGTCTTCTGTAAGCTTCAAATTACGTCAAAATTAAAAATTATTTTTAAAAACATTTAAAAATTAAAAACGACAGCAAAACTAAGGCCTTGTTAGTTAAAGATACATCCTGAAGCATATAAAATGCTTAATTTACAATATTCCAGAAAAAGGAGAGAGAGAAAGTGAGAAATGGGGTGGGGGGGATTTTTTTTTAAATAGCAAAATATGGCTAATTCTTGTTCTTGAAGTTGGGTGATGGACACATAGGGATCTGTTGTATCAGTTTTTGACTTTTGCATATGTTTGAAAATTTTCCATAATAAAGAGGTTTTAAAATTTTAAACCCCCTCGAACGCCCATCCTGCAACTGCACCAATGACAATGATAATTCAATGCTCGTCCCCCCCCCCACACACACACACACACATTCCAGCTTGCCCATTCTCCTGACAGTCATGGTAAAAAATCTGGGTGGTTTGCACTACTCCCAGATTATAATCTCTGTTCAAAAACAGTACTTTATGGGAATTATTTGACATTTAATAGACATTCAACTATGTCCCAACACAGGAAGTGAGAACTACAAGCTGGGGTTCTCTTAATGTACTTTACTAATTAATACAGAGTGATGGAGGTTTATGTTCATTATTTTTCTATTCAGAAAAAAAGTTCTACAGCACAGCTGGAATCAGAAACCCTAGGCATTTGAAGCTTTCAGAAAGGCAGCCCATAGGGGAAGGAGCCTTTCTTACCACACTTTGAGATGACCCATTCCCATACATCACATGTAACTTGACCTTAAGTTCTAGAAGATTTCATTCTAAGGTAACATTTATATTGTGTTTAAGAAATTAAATCTTGGGGAAACTGATAGGGAAAAAAGTCATTGCCGAACGAGAAAAAAAAAAAAAGTTGACATCAAATTTCAATAGACACTCCCTGAAACTCTGTGAAACGAGGAATCTGGCTGGCTTCGAACCCTAATCAAACAAAAGATCCTTCTTTTTACTATGATTTTCTTCCCTGAAGGCATCCCAGGAGCGACTTCATTTAGAATGGGAGAAAACAACATAAAAGGGCCATTAAGTTAAACCATTTAGTGGCAAGTGCAGTAATAAGATTTAAACACATTGTATACCATGTTTTAAAAAGCACCACAAAGACGTTCGTTATTTAATTTTATTCTCACAAACACCTGTAAGGCAGGCTTGAAACACTGCATTCATCCCTATTTTACAAGTGAATAAACTGATGCTTACCCTGACTGACTTCACCAAAGGCACATAATAAGTAAATGACAATGCTAGTTTCCCAACTCCCTATCCCCAGTGTTATTCCCAAGAGCAATGACAGGAAAATTCATGAGAGATAAACATTTAATGAACATTCCCCTGCCATTCAGTACATTACCTGTCATTGTTTCTAAAGCAGACTTTGCAAGTCAGGATAGACTGGTCTAAGTCAACAGCTACTGATAGGTTCACAAAACAAAGTCAGATCTGTTTTTATCTTCTGCAACATTTCTGGTAGAATCTGATATCAACATATTACTCACAGAAACATACAGCTTGATGCCATGGAGAGTCTCTTGTCAACTTCATGTGCCTAGGAGGATTTTAGAAAATCATTTTTAATTAAAAGTGCCAAACACTAGAATCAATCTGAGATATTCTAAATACTAAAGAGAATTAACCAGATAGGATGACTGGCCTAAATTCCACAGGGATGAAGGAAGCGAAACCATTGACTTAACCTTTGTGTTCAGACGCAGGTTTAATTCCTACTGCACATAATGAAAATGCTGCCTGCAGACTCCATTCCCAAACTTCCCAAAAAAGGCAGCACTGTCATTTGACAAATACTTAATTTAAATCACTCCAAAAGAGTTCATGCAGGTATAGATGCACTTTGAGGTGCAGGAGGTTCAGAAACAGCCAGGAGCAGAGATGTGGGATGACGTCACCTCCTGTGGTAAGCACCGCAAAAATCTTTGGTAAATTTGATAAATAAATAAAATGGAGGTAAATGTAGGATTTTCTTAGCAGACATCTCCTGCGTTTGTTTTTATATTAAAAGAAAAAAGAAAAAAAAAACTGGGCGCTTGGGTGATTCAGTCAGTTAAGTGTTCAACTTCGGCTCAGGTCATGAACTCACAGTAAGTGAGTTCAAACCCTGCCTCGGGCTCTGTGCTGACAGCTCAGAGCCTGGAGCCTGCTTCAGATCCTGTGTCTCCCTCTCTCTCTGCCCCTCCCCTGCTCTCCCTCTCTGTCTCTCTCTCAAAAATGAACATTAAAAAATAAAAAAAATAAAAAAAACTGATGTGCCTACTATATCTTAGATAGTTGAGAGATCCAAACTAAATCTCCCTGTATCAGTCTGCTAGGGTTGCCATAACAAAATAGCATAGACTGGGTGGAGGTGGGAGTGGGGGTAAACAACAGAAATGTATTCTCCCACAGTTCCGGGGGCTTAAAGTCCAAAATCGAGCAATTGGTGGGTCTGATTTGTTCTGAGTCCTCTCTCCTTAGCCTGTAGAAGGCTGCCTTCTTCCTAGGTCTTCCCCCAAGGTCCTTCCTCTCTGATGTATCTTCTGTGTCCAAATTTCCTCCTCTTTTAAGGATATCAGTCATATTGGATCAGGGTCCACCACCCATTTAACCTTAATTACCTCTTTAAAGGCCCTATCTCCAAACACAGTCACGTTCTGAGGTACAGGGGTAAAGGGCTTCAACTTACGGATATGGGAGGACACGACTCAGTCCCCAATACTCCTATTGCCTGAAGCCTCAGCCTATTCGTGCAAGGTCTTGGCCCAAGCTGCAACCAACAAGATGAGATTTGAGTGCCTTCCCCAACCCAAGCCGAGTTCCAGATTTTCACCAAACCCATGTCATTTGAGTTCCCCTTGTGCCCTATTTCTATTCCATACTGTAAGTTTAGAGGCAATGGCTTGCTCTGGTTATAGAACAAAATGTAGAGAAAACACCTCTCACCCATTTGGGAGCTATCTAATTGCATTTGGTTCAAAAAGAAAAGGCGATACTTCAGATATTTACTTGAGTCTGCTTATGGGAGCTCAGGGCCCAATTTGCCCCGTTACCAGCTAGACCACCCTATATTTCCCTCTTTCTTTGTATCCAGAAATAACAACAAGTGCAAATGCTACCAGGTGTAAAAGTATATAATTTAGCCCATGACAAAGGCCAACTATTTCCATGGCACGCTTGGCACAGAACACGTGGATAGAGCCCGCAACTGGACATCCCGTAGCCCATGCTGGGATAGGACCTTTAGCTCTCTGCTTCTTATCTCGGGACACTGGTTACCGACTGCAGTCTACAGTCAGTTACTCTTCTAGATGAAGATGTATTATGAATACACATCTGTATCTCAGAGGTGCCTCAAGACGTTGTAGAATGTTGTAACTCAGCCATCTGTCAATTATGTAAAAGTAAAGAACCCGAGACATTGGGCATCACTGACATCAAAATCTTCCACCAACAGGTGATGCTATTTCTGGCAGCCTTGCCACTGAGTTTCACTGTTTTGTTGACCCTGGAATGAGGCCTCTGATACTGCATACTTGGGACTGCAAGAAGTCCTCCCCACGCATCTCCCTCTGAGTGAATTCACACGCACTGTCCTGGAAACACAACTCAGAATGCTTAGGCACTGCCGAAGAAAATCACACAGCCACATGCAAAATGCCGCCCCTTGCTCTCTGGTTCCACCTGAGTCCTCGATGCTGGGCTCTAGTCACAGTCCTCTCTTCCGCTTTCCACTGTGGTGTTAACATTTAATCTTCCCCTCAAGCCCTTTCTTTCACCCCTACCCTTAGAGTGACCAAAGGTCAGGTTTGCCCAGGACTGAGGGCGTTCCTGGGCAGGATGTGGGACTTTCAGTGCAGAACCCTCATTACTCTCCTACCTCTTCATTCCTCATCTAATGACATCACTATTCATATCTCAAAAAAAAAAAAAAAAAATAAGGCTCTCAGGTATAAACTGCCTCTAATTTTTCCTCCACCATCCCTTGCCTGGACATACATCTGTACCCACCAGTTGTCTTCAATCTTGGAAGCCAGGGTATCCCACGGCTGATTCACAGTCCAATTCCCCAGCTTTAAGATGGATCTCCCTGTATTTAACACCTCTTTCTTGCAATTTCAACATTTCCTCACCTTCCCCCTCACTATACAAATGTGTACAATTCTTTCCCACCTTTAAAATCACATATCCCCCCCATCATGTTCCCCTTTATTGACAGCCCTACTCCTTACCCTTCCTTCACCACTAACTTCTTGTTTTATTTTTCTTTTCTTTTTTTTAATTTTTAATGTTTATTTATTTTTGAGAGAGACAGAGACAGAGCATGAGTTGGGGAGGGGCAGAGAGAGAGGGAGACACAGAATCTGAAACAGGCTCCAGGCTCTTGAGCTGTCAGCACAGACCCCGATGCGGGGCTCGAACCCACGGACAGTGAGATCATGACCTGAGCTGAAGCCGGACGCTTAACTGACTGAGCCACCCAGGCTCCCCTAACTTCCTGTTTTCAATTGAGGTATAATTGACACGCAATATTAAGTTAGTTTCAGGTGTACAACATAATGATTCAAAATTTGTATGCATTGTGAAATAATCACCACAATAAGTCCAGTTAGCATTCATCACCACACACAATCACATACTTTTTTTTCTTGCGATGAGAACTTCTAAGATTTACTCTCTTAACAACTTTCAAACACACAACAGTATTGACTAATGTACACCATGCTGTACATTAAGTCCCCATGACTTATTTATTGTATAACTGAAAGTTTGTTCCTCAGAACTCTCTTCATACATTTTGCCAATCCCTAACCCCCTGCCTCTGGCAATCAATAATCAGTTTTCTGTATCTATAAGCTTGGCTTTTTGTTTTGTTTCTACTTTCAGATTCCACATACAAGTGAGATCATAAGGTATTTGTCTTTCTGTGTCTGACTTATTTCACTTAGCATAATGCCCTTAAGGTCCACCCATATTGTGTAAAATAGTGGAATTACATTCTTTTTCATGGCTGAGTAGTATTCCACTATATACATCTTCATTATCCATTCATCTGCCATTGGACACTTAGGTTGCTTCCAGGTCTTAGCTATTATAAATAATGTTGCAGTGAACATGGGGGTGCAGATATTTTTTTTGAGTTAGTGTTTTTGTTTTCTGCAGATAAATATCCAGAAGTAAAATTGTTGGGTCATATGGTAGTTCTATTTTTAGCCTTTTGAGGAACCTCTGCACTGTTTTCCCTAGTGGCCGCACCAATTTACTTTCCCATAGAGCACAAGGGTTCCCTTCTTTCCACCCTCTCACTAACACTGGTTATTTCTTGTCTTGGCTGGCCATACTAATAGGCGTGAGATGATATCTCACTGCAACCATAAACTTTTCGAACGAGATCCTGAGTGACCTCATGGACTCCAGCAGTTCCTCCCAAATTTTTATCTCTGGACCTCTACTAAAATACAGATTTTAGTATTGTATTTTATTTATTTATTTGTATTGATGTATTTGTATGTATTTATTTGTATTGATCCTCTTAATGAGCATCTCTATCTTGATAACCCATTAAGTATCTTAAACTCAAAAAACCTAAAGCAAAGTTTTCATCTTTCTAATATGTCCCTTCTTCTAAAGTTACTGTCCCAGCAAATGGAACCACAATGCGCCTAGTTTTCCAGACCACAAATCATCATGTCATTGTTTTCATCTTCTCTTTATGCCTCACCCCCCCAGCCTCCTGTCTCCTGAGTACCTTTTCTTACTCTCTCCTCTTGGTCCCACCTGAGCTTACAAGTCTCCTGGCTGGTTTCTTAACTCCCTAGTCTAGACCCACCTGCTTCAAACTGTCATTCATAAGGTTGACATCTGCAAGGTCATGGACCAAGCTATTCCTACTATGTGGGAGTAGAGAAAATCTTGGAGTTAGCCC
Organism: Prionailurus viverrinus; assembly: GCF_022837055.1. Classification (NCBI taxonomy): domain Eukaryota; kingdom Metazoa; phylum Chordata; class Mammalia; order Carnivora; family Felidae; genus Prionailurus; species Prionailurus viverrinus. The sequence goes on along the minus strand of NC_062563.1, from coordinate 84,570,031 downwards.
TCTGAACACTGAAGCGGCCCCAAGAATGTCTCCTTGGAGCTGGTGAACAATTTCTAATACGTTCATGAAAATGGCTGGATCAGTGTCCCCACTGATTTTGGGGCTGATTGAAATAACAGTATAAATTAACTGAAGGTGGTCAAGGAGGCTGCCTGTGCTTCTTTGTAGGAAAACCATTAGCTGATGGGCAGCACTGCACTTGTATGGAGACCTAACTGTGTCCTTATTTCTGCAGCATTAGCCCCATAATCTTTAGTACCCCGCATCTGGAGGTTAATGGTTGCTAACAAGTCAGGCTGTTACAGATGCCACTGGTCATTTTATGGTTAACTGTTATGATTTTCTTTCTTTTTTAAAATGTTTATTCATTTTTGAGAGAGAGAGAGAGAGAGAGAGAGAGCATGAGTGGGAGAGGGGCACAGAATGAGGGTGACAGAGGATCTGAAGTGGGCTCTGTGCTCAACAGCAGTGAGCCTGATGCAGGGCTCGAATTCATGAACTGTGAGATCATGATCTGAACTGAAACAACTGAGCCACCCAGGCGCCCCTTTATGATTTTCAACTCATGCCTACAATGTCCTCCTCCTGCTCCTTTACTCCAGCCACACTAGCAATCTTGCCATTTTTAAGTAAGCCATTTTTTCTTCCAATTCAGTGCCCTTTTCAACATTCTCAAACAAATAAACTCAGAAATTAACAATAATGCTTTTCTTTGGAAAAATAAAGTAAGAAGAATGCCTGGAGCATAACACCTGCTTAGAAAGCTGTGTTGCTCCTGGAACTGTTTGCCTTCAAAGCTATTCCTGGCAGGATGGGGACCTTGATCTTGTGTTTCCCAGGTTCTTTGTCAGCTAGTTTCTTGCTGGCTTTCACCAAAAGGAGGTACGGCTGACAGATTGAGAGTGAAAGAAAACACTCCAGAATTATTTTTCCCTTTCCTATCTCCTCCATAGCTCCCAATCCACTAGGCATGCCTGCCTGGTCATATCTTCTACCAGGTGACTCTGACATGTGGAGGCTGGCAACTCACCTGTTCCCTCTGTCCCTTTAGTTAACGTGGGACAGCAGCTTCTTGTGAGTGCTCAGCTTTTGGTCCCTCCCTGCCACCTGGTTGCCTTCACAGCCTCTTCTGTCTATTGTATAACCAATTCCCAGCATTAAAATCTTTCCCTTGTATGCACTCAGAATGGCTTCTGCTTTCTTGGCCGAACTCAGATATAAAAACATGTCCTGATCTCTACTTCTTCTTACCCAGCCTGTCACAAAGGCTCTGGGGGGCTCCCTTTCTCCAGGTTGTTGGTTTAACTTTTGTGTTCCCACAGCACCTGTGCATACTCCTAGGGGTGGGGATTATGGTTTTCTTATCAGTTCCACCCCTCAATGAGCTTCTGAGGGCACAATGTCCTGTTAATTCCAGCGCCCCCACTGTTCTGCTCACTGCTCAGGGTACATTGGGTGCTCAAGATTTTCTCACACACACACACACACACACACACACACACAACTTTTTTCATTCTTAAAAAAGAGTCTATGCTAGAAATATATGAAAATGTAAGGCAAGATCCTGACCAGAATAACACAGAATTTAAATGAAAACTAGTATATCTGTGGATTTACTTTTTTCACTAAAGAGGAAGGCCCTAGTAGTTGGGCTTTATTTACTCTTTGGAGTCTTTCAGGCTACGGGATCACAGTCCAATCATTGGGGGACAAGTCACTTTTTATTTCTGTGAAGCAACTTAAATCAATAAATATATTAATTCTTCTCAGCAAATTCTTTGGAACAATAAGGAACTGTCATTTTACTTCTGGTGGCCAGACAGGGAAAAATCAAAGGAAAACATCTCAGAATGCTAAGAGGCCCTTAGAACTTTGATGACAGAGGAACACCCCTGATGAGTCAGGGCTCCTCTGGAAAAAGTCTGGAGCTTTTTGAGAGAGGGACTTTATTATTATGTTCAATAGAATGTAAACCAGTTCCTTACCACATGCTGCAATGTAAAGTGATTTACAAAGCAGAAATATATTAATATCATTTAGAGATTAGGAAAAAAGATCCATTGAAGATAAATTACATCATGTTCTAGTGACAGAGTCAGGATTACCAAATAGCGTGCCAGGAAGTCTGGTCACTGACTTAGCACCACCTCCTACCACCACGAAGTCTTTCCATGAGAAGACCCTTTTCAACTTGAGTACAGGTAGTGAACAATAGTATATCTCTATCTGGACTGTATTATTATGGACAAATTGAATTAAACATACCATAAAATCCATAACCATTACACTTTAACATAAAGTCACTGTGGCATCCCTTAATATGGCAATATTTTTACTTCAAGGAAACAAGAAAAGAGGCTTCTAATCATCCCCTTAAGATTGCGGAGGGATGTGCAAAAAGAATTCATCCTTGATCAGAATAGCATATTTCATATTATAAAAGGTGCCTAGGGGCATCTGGGTGGCTCAGTCAGCTAAGCGTCCGACTCTTGATTTCAGTTCAGGTCATGATCTCACATTTGTAAGATAAAGCCCCAAGTCCCACTGCACACTGGGTATGGAGCCTGCTTAAGATTCTCTCTCTCCCTCTCCCTTTGCCCCATGCCTTCTTGCTGCTCTCTCTCTCTCTCTCTCAAAAAAAAAAAAAATGTGCCTAGAGTTGACTTCCTGCTCTGGTGTGAATCATGGTGGTGGCTGTCTTGGCAAGATGTGGCCCATGTGTTGTATGAAATACCACAGGTACCAGTTGCAACAAAGTCACCATTGTCTTTCTGTAATGAACTCATTTTAGACAGCTAAGTGTCCTAAAGCAAATCCAAGTGTGCCTGGTGTCCAGAAGGTCAATTACTGCATGGTGTTAGACAATGGGACCACATTACTACTAACCAGGTTGCTTTGAGTTTTTGTTTTTAATAATGTTGCTCTATTAGAATAAAGAAACAGCACAACAGACATTGAGTCAGACATTGTGACACAATGACAGATCTAAATTGCCAGTATACATAAATTCCACAAAACAACACTGACCCTGAATCAAGCTGAACATTTTATATACAATTTCCAGTCAACTCCAGGCTTGCTTTGGAGGAATTTTCTTGAAACAAATAGATAGGACTTAAATATTCCTTTCTATGCTGAGACTCCACTCCTTGTAATGACTGTTACAGCCAATTCCCACTTTTTTGTGGTAAAGGGAATGGATATTGAATCAGCTCATACTCTTAATTTTTTGCAGATAACTTCCAGAAAATTTATCTTACTTCAAACAAGCTTCTACAGGCATTTCCTTGGATTTTCACATTTATACCTCAGTATTACTCTTCAAAGATGTTTCCTTTTAACATGAAAATTGTATTAATTTCTAAATTCTTCATGTGACAACAAAACAGGCATTTTCCAAAAACAAAAAAGCAGAAGTGATACCATCTTGATGGGGAAAAATAAATTAAAATAGTACATTGTTACATATATAAACATGTCTATTAAACTAAAGTGTCATATAGGTTGCTGAAATTTACAAAACAATTCATCACTTCCTCTTAGCTCTTACTTTTCCCTTAATGAACACTGTTTCATTTAGGAGAGATCTTCTTACTTAAAAATGACAAACATGAGTTGAAATGTAGAAATAATGTTTGAATTTAATGTATTTGAAAAGATTTTTCAAGTATTCCCTTTATTTTAATCTAAGGGTGAATAAGTATATTTCTCTGTTGCAAAATCAGAGAAACCAAGCACTTAACATTCCTGGGCATTAATTCTTATTGTCTAGGTACCAAAAGTTGATTTAAAATACTAAAATTATGTTTAAGTTTTTAAACTTTCCAAATGGAATTCTAAAGGGGGCATGTATATTTTTTTCCCTATCAGACATATTTAGACGAATCAAGCTGAATGATTTTAAAAATTAACTTTTAAAAACTTGATAGTTACAGATGTTTTAATCTTTGGAAGTCATTACATGTTCATTTTCCTTTCGGCATTAATTATACATAATGACCTCCACCAATCATATACTCTGGAATAAAACTATATTTGTTTACATTTCTCAATGCTTTTGAAAATAAAATAAGTTTTCATCATGATCAATAAGGACAGACTTTTTAATTATTAAAATCTTGGTATTTTTGAAGACTCCTCTTTGGCTATTCTAACCAGAGAGTTCTATGGTGAATAAGACTGTTACATAAATTCTCCGAATAATAGCTTAATTACTTATAAACTCTGGAAACAATTAGTTTATCATCCTTTGAAGTGCGTAGGGCAACTTGCCAGGCTGAGAGCAAAAGGCTTGTCACTTTTTCATGTAATGAGCTTAGTTTCTTTTTGTTATTTTAGATTATTTGGAAAAGGAAACTCAGTGGAATACACTTTAATGTTCAAAAGATTAAAAGTTGAATCATTCACTTCATAAATGGCCTCTGCAATAACACTTAATAAAGTACAGAAAGAAATATTGAAGCCTCGGAAGATTATAATTTATGTGCTTATGGAAATCATTGAAACAGATATTCTGGTTCAAAGATAAAGTTGTGCTTGAACGACACCAATGTTGTAAAAGATTGACGAGGACTGTCCTCCTCCTCAGCCTCATAATATCATCCCTTATACCAACCACCAAATTACACAAACAACCTCTTCTCTTCCATCCCGGGATCACTCTCTGCTTTCTTTCTTCACCCCCTCCCCCACCACCCGCGGCGATCTTGCTGCCGGTGGGTCTCTATCTTCCCCCACCTAGCCCCGACCAGCACACCTTTCTCGCTCACCCCGCCTGGCCACCCCTCCCGTTTCCTCTGAGCTCCTCTCCATTTTTCATCTGCAGTTCCCGGTCAGGTGTTTTGTTGTTTTGTTTTGTTTTGTTTTTTTTCCTGGCCAAACATAGATCAAAGGAAGTTCTGAATATAAGTGGTTATTGTGACACTGAAACACTATATTCTGAATATTAAGGAAAAAAGAGTATCAGAAGAGGATGCCGACTTCACGTTGGCAAGCTCGGGGTCTGCCTGACGTCGCAGAGCACAGGTGGCAGGGGAGAGAGAAGCTCTCGGAGGCCGCCTCCTTAAAGGCCAGCCGGTGACTGTCTTTGCAGCCATTGCGTCGGACAGAGCCAACACCTGAGGCCGCCCGCTCCCTTCCGACCTTGGCGGTCAACGAGCAAGGTCATCTGTAATTCCTTCACGGGCCCATAGGATTGTTTATCCGGCTCCAGGAAGAGAAACTGAGGGCCAAGAAAGGCGGACAGGTCCCAAGAGCCTGGAGGCTCCCCTTGGGATCTATCCAGCTGGTGAGGACCCATACCAGATCCGGGACAGCAAACTTTTGCACCGTTTTGCATATTTCGAAATGATATTAACATGCTTCCTATGCCGCCCCCCTCCTGTAAATCATAATTACAAACTCACCCTTCCCTTTGTCGGTAGGAATCTGTTTAGCAGTCCCAGCAAGTCAACCTACTTTGGGGATGTATTTTGCATTTTTCATTGCCCCTCATCCCTCCCCAGACCTATATGTCAAGGAATAGGGAGTTGAGACATGACACATTAATGTTTTTATCAGGGGACGCTCTCTGCTCCCACAGAAAGGGAGGGAGATCAGCAGGAGAGCTCGGCGGAGTAGAGGGAAGGAATCACTCCGCAGCTCCTGTGCAAATTCATATTCCGCGTATGTTCCTCTCTTACCTGAAATAAATCCTGCAGGCCTACCCACACAAACCCAGCAGCACTTATTTATTTGCATGTCATGCTTATAATATGGTAGAAAGCAAGACGGATCTTCAAGGAGGAGAGGAGATGAGGCTCACCTTTCAGACTCGCTCTCTTAAATAAAAAAGAATTGTCCAGCTGGGCGCCTAAGAATTCATCTTGAGTTTGTGGTCATTATCTCTATTATATAGCCCCGGCAATAAATAAATCGGGTAGTTACTACCCAACAATAAAACTGTAGTGTATGGGACACCTTACTATTACTTTCTTAATAATCTGCCGTTTCTTTCACTTTAAATCTTCCCAGTCTTGTCTCCGCACTTGTCTACAAGGATCTATCTTCACCCCTTGAGGTACCAGACCGCTCGGTTCATTTTTATATTTTGTGAACACAATAAGTTTTCCTGTCTAGACTTTCTGTTTTTCCTCCTATTTCTAGGCAGCCTAATCTGCTTCAAGACAAAGGGTCGGCCCGGATCAAATGCCTTCCCTACCCCCTCTATTTTAACAGCCTTGTGCGTCCACGTTAATAAAAATCGCCCCCCTTGCCGCAGCCACCCATGGGGTCTCTAGGAGGAAGGGAGGAGCGCACACTCTGATGACAGGGTCCGGAGAAGATGGTCTGTGCCCCCGCCCTGGGCACGCCCCTGGGTGCGCACAGAGTCCCAGGGCCCAGTTGGACAGACTGCCCGGGCTTGTTCTACCTCTCACAGCCCTCACCCTAATTCCTGCTGGTGTGTGTGCCCACTTAGGGATTTCGGGGGTGGGGGTCCCAGCCCTCGGACTTCTCCCGGCTCGCCCTCCACCCAGGCACCGCGCGCTACACGCGGACGCGAGAGCCAGCAGCCTAGACCCGCCTGAGAAGTCGGTCCTCGCTCAGCTGCTGGCTCCTCTGCGTCTGCGGACGTTACGACCCCACCGAGGGGGACCGGCCCAGGGAGCAGACGTCGGGGTGGCGAAGTGAGGAGCGCTCCTTTCGGGGTCCCAGACGCGCGGGCTAGCGGGAGAGTCTGCGCGCACGCCCACCCGACCTCTGCTCTCGCACCTGGGACTGGCCTCCTCCGTGCGTCAGTTGGGGACCCCGCTCCCACCCAAGCCCCCGACCCCCAGCCGGGCGGGAGGAGCTATCTGTCCGGGGCCCGAGCCTTGCAGACCCCCAGGGGCCCTCAGCCCCGCTGGGAGAATGAACCCAGCCTGCGTCCGGCCGGCGCCTGCCCAAAGCACCTCCACGCTTGCTTTCACGCCCGCGCGAAAAGTGACGCGTCCAGGCAAAGCGGTCAGCAAATGACCTTCTTAGCCGCCGAGCGGGAGAAATCGGGGGGGGGAGGGGGGGTGGGGCAGTGGGGAGGGTTCGGGGGAGAAAGGGGCAAAGGGGCAGTGGTAAGCCGGGGAAAGAAAACAAACAGACCTGCGTCGCTTCCCCTTTTGTCTTTAGACTGCCTGTCTCAAGAAATCAACTTAACCACAGCAAGCCCCCACCAGGCTTGTTTTTGTTTGTTCGACTTAGATCGCAGATAGAACTCCGGACCAAATCTGAGTGTGTGTGAGAGAGAGGCCAGGCTACTGGCGGTGAAGGGACGATGAACTTCTCACCTTTCTTTACTCACTCACAACACGTCCTTTACAAAACCCACGCCGCGGAGTGTGTGTAGTTCGCTGTTAATTGCGTTTTGCTGGGATGGTCTTTTACCACTCGAAAACAAGCGGCTGGGAAATATTCACGTTTGGGACAGAAAGCATTTTTTATTTATATCGTTGACATTTAAAAGAGCAGAATTAATTTGTCCTGTCTACATTAGCATTGAGAGAAAGTTTCAGAAATCCACCCGAGGGAAAGGGGTGGGGAGAGAAAAACAACAACAACCACCAAAAAAAAAAAAAAAAAAAAAAAAAAAGGCGAAGAAAAGAAAGGAAAAAGAAAAGCTAAGGCTTGGTTTTTCTTATTTCAGATCTGTAATCCATCACTGAAATAGGAGGCAGCAAAATTGTAAAGATTCGATAGATTAAAATGCAAATGAAAGGTAGAAAAAGAAACATTAACATGGCGATCAAAGATTTAATAACCGTAAATCAGGTTTTTTTTTCTGTTGCAGCTGCAGTTTGTGTGTGTGTTTATGTTTTAATCATGTTCGTTCCATAAATAAATAATTTCTGAAACGAGACTAATTTTTCATTATTTTAACCGTGGGCTATAACACTAAATATTAAAAATAGAAAACGTACAGGATGCCAGATCCCCAACCAAATAAGAGAAAGACTTGTGTTGATTGGTTAAAATCAAGGAATTTCATTTGTGTGTTCTGAAAAGGGGTATTATGCTAAAAAATTCTATCTCAACTGACAAAGCCCAAAGTTTTATTTTCCCTTTAATATTTTATGTTAACAACAAGATACCATTTATATTAAATATATGTGCCGCTGCATATCCATTTCACTCTGAGCACTTTCAAAGAAGGAAAGTGCCAGAATATTTAAATAATACAAAACATATATTATTTCAAAGTGATTTGACAGAATTCCTGGAAAATAATACTTTTCAGAAGAACTTGCCTTCTAGAGAAAAATTAAGTGATAGTTTCACACAGTTGAAAATACTCTTAGCTTTATCATTAAAGTTCTCTTTCCAAGTGGGAATATTTAGCCTTTTCTTGCTGTTATCATTCGATTTAAGTTTTTAGGTCAAGGTGTCAAATTATAGGAACACTCTATTTTATTCAGCTATTCATTTTCTCATATGGTGAAGGCTTTTCATTCAGACCTTTTTATTTAAAACGTTGATTTATACTGTTGATTTAAAAATTATTTGTAGAACTTTTAAAATAAACACATGGATTTAGGCTTTTCTTTCCTTCCTTCTTTCCTTTTTCTTTCTTTCTTTTCTTGGTAGTTATTGACATAAGGAGAATTCATCTTCAAAAGATTGGGAACTTTTCTTTTTGGTAATACCGCCTTGCAACATTTAAAATAAGCTCTTCCTTTAATTTTATCTTTGAAGGAGTTATTCACCCTAATTTATCAAAGTGATGAACCAGAATTATCTCCATTTCTCCTCTTTCCACAAATTAAAATGATAGCCAAACCTGGGATACTTGTTTCCTTTCTAAAATCTTTAAGTTAAAGGTGAACTAAGTTGGTGTCCACTCCCTCCATCCCAGCCACACATCACGTTTGCACTGTGACAGTCCAATAATGCATTTAGTTTAAAGTTACACTTGGACCTTTCCTCCTTTGTATTTTTCCCACTTACTTCTGTGCAACAAGATGACTTGATTTTCATGGGATTACATGAACTCCATTCAATGTTACTGGGACACTTCTGCTCAACTAAATACTTCCCTTAATAGACAAATGAACTTCTTCTTATTTGCTGGAGTTTGTAGACAGTTTTAGATACAGAATGTGCAACTGATTTAGTTATTGTTGTTGTGAGAATCGAACAGGCACAAAAGTCATTTATCTAAACCGAGGAGATATGACTCTGTAAAAGAGAGAAGCAAGGGCAGAATCATGGGGAATTATCTCAGTTTATAGCTCTTATTAATTAAACCGGATGTGGTTTTATTCTGATCTTTTAGTACCGACCTTGTTAAATGCTCCCAGATACCTTTTTACCCACGCATCCCCCATTTTTTTATGCATTAGATGAGTTGGGTCCCTTGCTGTTGGGCGCTGCCTTTTCTACATTATATCACTAAGCAGTTGCAGTGTAAAATCGCGTGAGGCTACAGATGATCGCACTCCTCCCAGAAAGAAAAAAAAAGAAAGAAAGAAAGAAAGAAAGAAAGAAAGAAAGAAAGAAAGAAGAGGAAAGGAAAGGAAGAAAAAGAAAGGAAGAAACGCTTTTCCCATTCAGTTTTAGCATCTTGTTTCGTTGAAATGCAAGACAGGTACTTGATTTAGCATTTAAGCAAAAGGTTACACAAACCGCGTTTTAAAAAGTGTTGGGATGTCCGACAGGGTCAGCCCCAGATCAGATCATTTTTTGAATGCAGACCTAAAGATAATGAGTACTTGTTGTATTAAAGGGGACAAACAGTACTTTGGCTTCCTCTGACCCCAGAATGCACGGCTCGGTTTCATTGATCATCCTCCTTTATGAGATAATGCAATTACAAACATCAATAAGGGGCTGCAAGGGGAATCATTATGCGCTGACAGTGATAAATGACGGTGCAGAAATAGCATGCTTTTTCCCCCCTAACAATCCAGGAGCCCAGGGGCTCCGGGGGCTGAACACAGTCGCCAAGGAAACAGATGACATCCCAAACGGCACCAAAGGAAAAAAAATGAACAGTCTTTCTTTGCCTTTCACTCTTTTCCGTCTTCCAAAGAGTTAGTTTTGGCTCCAGCAGCAGCTGCCACACAGGCTTTTCGTTATTTCAGACATTAAAGCCTGGAGCGGGCGGTGGGAGTCTCCTTCTCTCCCATCCCCACCCCCATTAGATAACACACAAAGCTCGCTGTTCACAGTTTAGGACTACCTGAAAATGCACCTCTCGGAAATCAGATTGGGATCGGGTTAGCAGTGCGGGAACGTGGGTTTACATAGCCACTGCATTGTGTTTTCCCCGCTTTCACGACTGTCCAGTGGAAACTGAGTCTCCACAACAAGCTGGCGCCTCGTGGGCCGGCCAGCAAGGACGGGGCGCGTGGCTGGCCTCCATCTCCCTGCGGTGCCAGACGCAGCTCAAAGCAAAGGTGGCGGGGGCGCGGTGGGGGTCGATGGGGAGCCGGCGTCTGCTAGGGGTGTTTGCAGCTTTGAGCTTTGCAGGGTTTCTTTGAATTGGAATTATCAATGGACGCAGGGATCTCCCCTAGATCGAGGAATCTGGTTGTTCAAAGCCCCAGGGTACCCTCAGCAAGTGACTTCAAGAGGGCCTCGCTGAGCGTTCCCCACCCACCCATGTCCAAGTTGGTGGGTGAAGGAAGCGGGCGCGGAAGAGCGGAGGACTGCAGTTTGGGGACCTGAGGGCTGCGGGGAGTAGTGGTGGGATGGGGGTGACAGCCTCGGGACCTTCCGTGAAGAAGGGGAGCTCGCCACTTTGGGGCAAGGGAGAAGAAAGGGAGCGCAGAGGTGTGAGGGGGCCCAAGATGAAAAGAATAAGGAAGGGGTGGAGGAAAACTTGCGATCGCAATTCCCACCCTTCGAGAAGGTCGCCAACCCGAAGAAAGCAGACACAGGGTTCCTGACCCCTGCCGGGCACGCCCAAGCGCCGAGTGAGGAACCCCTGCGCAGCTTGCCTTGCTTGCCACTCGAGGCCCCCGCCCCGACGAGCCGCCAGCGCTGCTGCGTGAACAGGTGACTTTATTCACTGCTTCCCGAATCGGCGAGGTCCCGGGACTCGTTTTCCGCCTGGAGATTAAGATCATTGCTCGCGTAATGAACTTAATGCTTTAGGGTAGAGGTGAGTGTGTCTGCGAGTGGGCAGGGGTAGAAATTACCGACTCGATCGATGGGAGACTGGCTTAAAACTAAATCCCTTTTCTCCAGGGCTTCACCGCCTGGCTTTCCCCCACAGTGGGCTGAGAGCGCCTGGCTGGCAGGGGGCAGCGCGCCGAGGGGCCACTTCGGGGCGCGGCCCGCGAGAACCGAGACCCTAAACGTCCTTCATCTCCCCGCCAAGACCCCGGGGTACTCGTTTTTAGGGCAAAAACTCTTAGAACCTCAAATGTTGGCGAACTGATTGCTCAATATGTTGTTTGTTTTTCCTTTCAGCTCCGCCTTGGGAGAGAATGTTACAGACGCGTTGGCGGGCAGATTGGGCCAAAAAGTGACACACACACACACACACACACACACACACACACACACACACACACTCACTCACTCTCGCCGCTCCCCGCCAGCAGCCGCCTCCCTTGAAAGGCGATCTCCCGCTGTTTCTCCCTCGCCGCTCTTTGCTCGGCTCTGGGATTCCCAACCTCCTGTAAACTGCACCTGGCCACCCTGAACGCAGCGGACCTTCTAACAGTCAAGTGGGTGCGGGATGGCACGGGAGAGGGGCGTGAGACGAGGGGGAAATGCCAGCCAGGCCAAGCGGGGCACATCACTACCCAGTTCCATGCCACTCCACCCGGCGTTCAAGCTCCCACCCCGGAGCTTGAATCAAGTCATGTTTTTAGTGCGTTCACATGGGGCAAGGGCCTGCTGGGATCCTAAAATGGAAGGGAAAGTTTGCAGAGACTTTAAAGCTTTCCCGAGGAGCTCCTGCCTAAGGCGTCGGGGTGCAGCCCAAGCCCCCTTGCTGCGGGCCCCGACCCTGGCACTCACGACCCGCCTGGCGGTCGCTGCCCGGGTCCCAAGCGCCCTCCGAGCCCCAAGCTCTCGGAGCCGCGGTCCCAGAGCCGCGCAGGGGCTCGGGAACAGAATCCATCAAGAAGCCTCTAGTCCACCACAAAGCACACCCGAGCGGTTCCAAGGAAAGGGGGACCAGAGCGCCCCAGGAGATATCTCTCCACAACCTTCTGCGGAGACCCGGGGTCGCCTCGTCTCCAGGGACGAAGTCAGCAGTCCCCTTACACTTGACTTTCTTGTTGCGGTGGGGAGGATATAGGAAGCTACTGGAGGTGCCGGAGCCGCCCCCCGCCCCAACCCCCAAAGTGCCCTGGGCTCTGAGCAAAGACCCGTCCTCACAAGCACGCGGTCCAGGCCAGGACCCTGTGCACGGTAGGACGCAGGGGGCCACGGCGTTCTAATCTGGACTCCTGGCCGCTTCTGCGGCGGCCCGCTGGAGTTTCTCCCGCGGAGGTCGGCCCAGCAGCGGGCCACCGGCGTCTCGCCTCCCGCCCTGACATGCAGACTTGGGGGGGCGCTGCACACAGCAACCGACCCGGAGCGCAAAATCTGCGTGCCGCGTGGGAGACGCGCGCGGGAGGGGCCGGGTTGGGCTCGCGTTTTTCCTTTTCAGAAGCTTTCGAGTTGACTACGAAGTTTTCTGGTAGGCGCCTGTGCCCCGGGGTCGGAGCCTCCCACCGCCGCTCCTTCCCCTCCCTCCTCCCCGCTCCCCCCCGCCGCCAGCCCAGCTCGCCGGAGCCTCAGTCCAGGCCTGGCCGCGCTCTAGGTCCCGCAGGCGAGGTCCCCCAGGCCCGGACCCCGCGCCCGAGCGCCGCGCCGGCCTGCCCGCAGTCCTCCCCGGGCTCCGCGGGGGTGCCTCTCCCCGGGGCGAAACTCGCCGGCCGGGCGCACTGCAAGGAGACACCCGCTGCCTCCCAAGGAACTCCTAATACCATCCATACAGCTTTAATGCGTTTATAATTCGATAAGTGATTTCAATTTGAAATTGTTAGTAACTAATTTTATGGGTAATTTTTCCACATCAAATATTTAAGCATCAGATTAAGGGAGCCAGTTCCGACACAGGATAATAAGGGGGTTCCCCCCACCCCCCGCGCCTCCGCCTCCCTCCGTTTCCTACCGAGTCGTTTTTCCAAATCCCCAAAAGATGGCAGTCGAAGCCGACATTCTTCTTTTCCTGCGGCTCTGCGAGGGGAGGGAGGGGGAGTGGGAGGGAGGAGGGAAGGGGAGGGAGGGAGACGAAGAGAGAGAGAAGAAAAGGAGAGGGAGAAACTAGACGTTGCAAAGACTTTTCAGACTAATTCTTTCACACGTTTCTAACACAAGCAAGAAACAGTGGTGCATTTCCTGGAAATGTCCTGGCAGGAAGGAAAGCCCAAAAACGTGCCTTGGGGCCTCAGAGTAGGCGACGTTAGAAACTCAGCACTTTCAGACGGAAGCCTCAACTCAGAGCAGAAGCGAGAGAAGGGAGACATACAAATGTCTTTGTATTTTAACATCACATTCAAATACTACACCCCTAAGCAACTGGTTTTCCGGGGGACGGGACTCGGCAAATTACTTAATGGGGAGAGAAGAAGTGGGGTGGGGAAAGGTGCTGGGTGGGGGGCGGACTGCCGTGGGCGGAGGGGAGGCTGGGGCCGGCAGCGGATGAATTGCAGACCAGTTGCCAAAACTTTTTTTTCTCTCTCTCTCTCTCTCTCTGCTGCCGCCGCCGCCGCCGCCGCCGCCGCCTTTGCTGCTGCCTTTGCTGCTGCCTTTGCTTTGAATGTGGGTAACTAGGAAACAGCAAGCCGTCTGAGAAGACGGAATTTCCAACGTGTAAAATGTTCTTAACGGAACCATTGAGCGAGTGCAATAAGGCGTGAGGGGGAACTAATCTTCCCATTTAAATGTTTGTGGCAATTTTATCTAAATGAATTTTAATGCTAAACGAGGGTAATTCCCCATTTGTAGCGCGTTTACTTCTCTTTCCTGTGCTTCTAAAGCAGTCGAACATCATGCAATGAACAATAACAATAAAAATACTGTCAAGGCATATTATTCATTTCGAATGTGTTATAATTACAGCTGATTAAATATGATAGGGTAAAATATTTTTAGTTTTCTTTAAAAAAATATTTAAATCATACTAAAAAGTCTCATTCAACCAGCACCCCCCCCCCAATAAAAATAAAAAGCAGGTACAATTGTGTGCCCTTGTTTAGAAGAGGGCGTTTTGTTTTTGCCTTTTAAGAAACATCAAAAACACCCTCAGCACCTCTATTCTTTCTTTCTTTCAGATAAGTGTCCTCCATAACCTCCGAGCTGGCTCTGAAATTTACAAGAGGAAAGCTAAAATCGCATTAAGGGGGAGTGGGGGTGTCCAGGCAAGGGGAGAAAGGATCTGCGGAGAGCAAGGCCCTCACAAAACCGCCACACAGAGCAGGGAACACAGGGAAAGAACACAGTTTGTTTTATTTTTTCTAATTCACTGGACACTAATGGTCGTGATTCTTCATAGTCTCCATATTCCCTGATTCTTCTTCACTGGTACCCTACTCCTTCTCCTAGTGCCCGCCTCTCTCCACTCCCCCCTTCCCATCTCTCTCTCTCTCCTTCTCTGCCTCCCTCCCTCCCTCCTCCCCTTTCTTTCCCTCCCCCAACCAGCGAGAGCACCGTCGAGAAGAAAGGCTGAAAATAACCTACTCACCCAAGCTTGTACTGGGGAGGAGGGGCAAATGGATGGGTAGTTTATAAAGTTTATTATTAATTTTTAAAGTAAATAAATGGTTGTTCACCGCCACTAACCAGCTCTCAAAAGAGAATTATTTCACTAAATATGGAGTATTTATGTCGCCGAAGAATTGCCACTGGGTCCAAATAAGAAATTTAAACAATCCCACACATGGGGTGGGGGCGGGGTGGGGCGGAGGGCGCTGCGCGCGAAGGCTGCTGCTGCTGCTGGTGGAGCTTCTCTCGGTCTGCGCATCCACGTGTTTAGAAACAAGGCCCAATAAACAAAAGGTGAGAATGCGCGGGGCTGCTCCAGCAGGTGAGTCAGTCAATCACACGTCACCTAGTAAACCCAACCCACAGCTGGTTTCTCTTTTCAAATAGAAAATAGAATTGTTCGGAGCGGGTTTATAGGGTGACATGGGCCTGAACGTCAGCCTTGAGTTTAAGGCTCTCTCCTCTGACCCATCCTTTGTTTACAAAGCAATCACTCCTAAAAGGATGATTTTTTTTTTTTTACAGAGAAATTGCCTTAATTAAAATATTTGTATATTTTCCTTAGCTTTGGGAAGCACTTTTTATAGCAGCGATTTTATTTAAATAAAATTATAAGCCATTCCAGCTTAAACATGTTATTTTGTACCATTTAGCTGGCTGCCACGCAGATATTCTGTACAGCTGTTCTGGAAAATTGGTTAATAACCAGTTTTATCCAATGAGAACATAGAGCATATTTATAAAAATTAGATTTTGAAGTCTGGTCTCTTCAATTCACATAGTTAATTTCCTAATAAGCATATACTGCTCATTCTAGGTAATGTTCTTAGTAAAAGACTTACCTCTGTACTTAGGTTTACCATTATGTGCAAGAATAATGTCACCGATACTAGGTGAGTAATTCTGTTGGATGCAATCTGAGTCTAGAGTTAGTTTAGTGCCCTTAGGCCTTAAATTTGCTGATATTAGGAATTCATTAAACCAGCTTAAAGAAATCAGTGACTATTATCAAATAATTTACTTTGTGGTTAAAATTTTCAAGTACATATATGTCTTAGGGAGCTAAAATTAATTTTCCTCTTTACTGCACTGATCACTGAAAATTTGGGGGGGGCAGTAAACAAATTTTTCAAGCAGTGGAGTCAGCATGACAAAAATAATCTTGTTTTTATTTTAGATTCAGATTTCATTACTGCACTCAAACGTTACTACAACTGGGCTTGGCGTTATTATACAATCCAAACTGTTTCCGTCAGAAACGCTAAGACTCAGTGTGCAATGATTGTTATTAATAATTAGCTCCTTGGTTTCTTGATAGAAAAAGGCTATCAACAAGCATTTGTTTATCCACAACAAAAAGTATAATTAGCTTATCCCACTTAGTAAATCTTGTATGCATGCCAACTCATACCAAACTGCTACTTTTACAAAAAAAATTGCAATAATACAGTTCATTTTTCCAGTCCTTTTTGCACAAAATTTATTTACAATGTCTACATAAATGCTCCAAGGTGGGACTATGGAAAAATACACACATGACCGATGCTTTGCTCAGAAATAAAGTCAACATATTAAAAATAAATCTTCAGTCTATGTTTTTGAGCTGCATAAAACAGGAAGTGATGTATAAGGTGGTGGTTGTTGCATGGGGACAATGATGCTTGATGTGACAATTAGGCTTCTAAACACACGGCCTTTCGGTTTCCATGCCTCCTCCTACCAGTCTCCTTAAGACACTGCCTGCAACAGCTGATTAATCATTGTTGATGACTGCAGTTTTTCCCATCCTTCCCGATTTACATCTGTTCAGGCCAATTCAAATATGGTGAGTAAATGAATTAGACATGCAAATTCAAGCCCCAGGCTAGAGAGAGGGAAAGAGAGGAAAAGAGAGAAAGAGAGAGAGAGAGAGAGAGAGAGAAATAGAGAGCGCGCATGGCTGAAATCCTAGGCAAGAAGAAAGATTCTTCTGCCTGATAGTTATTTTAATGCTCTAAAAATCCTGCAAATCAGACCTTCCTGTCCCTTGCAGGATAACTGTAAGGCTTTTTAATGTAAGGAGGCTTCTGGAGGAAGTGAAGAGCTATGGAAACAACACACATAGTGTGGAAAAATTTCACATTTTTTTTAAAAAATCTATAAGAAACAACGTAATATGGATAACAGTATAATAGCATTTACAATATTTCACTCTTTGTTCTCTTAATGTCTTATATAGTTATTTAGCATGTCCCCCAAATTGACTTCGGTTGGTATTTCCTGCTTTTTAAGAGTCCCTATGAAGAATTAGGGATGCTCCTTGGTCCAAAGTAGATGCCAAGAATGGAACTCCACAGTCATTGCAGAAAAAACATGATTTGAAATCAGTCACCATTGCAGACAATGCATATTCCCTTAAGCTACTGAGCATGAATGTCCATGACTTGTCCACTCATTGTTGGGTCTCCTGTATTAAGAACCGTGGGGCTT